>NC_090330.1:100791166-105791166 GCF_035084215.1 Heptranchias perlo | reverse complement strand
TTTTTGCTGTGGCCCGTCGGAACTGTCGATCGATGAGTCGAGCGTCATATCCCGTTCTTACTAGGGCGTCTTTCAGCGTCTGTAGGTGTCCATCGCGTTCCTCCTCGTCTGAGCAGACCCTGTGTGTTCGCAGGGCCTGTCCATAGGGGATGGCCTCTTTGACGTGGTTAGGGTGGAAGCTGGAAAAGTGGAGCATCGTGAGGTTGTCCGTGGGCTTGCGGTAGAGTGAGGTGCTGAGGTGCCCGTCTTTGATGGAGATTTGTGTGTCCAAGAAAGAAACTGATTCTGAGGAGTAGTCCATGGTGAGCTTGATGGTGGGATGGAACTTGTTGATGTTATCGTGTAGTCTCTTCAGTGATTCTTCGCCGTGGGTCCATAGAAAGAAAATGTCGTCGATGTATCTGGTGTATAGTGTTGGTTGGAGGTCTTGTGCAGTGAAGAAGTCCTGCACGAGCCATAGTCATACAGAACAGAACGGACTATTGCAAAGAAGCATACCGACAACTGGACAACCAGGAACACTACAGACGGTTACCCGCAGACCCGACCAAAGAACACACCCACCAGCTCAACAAACTGATCAAGACCTTCGATCCAGACCTTCAAAGCATCCTACGCACTCTCATCCCACGTACTCCCCGCGTGGGAGACTTCTACTGCCTCCCAAAGATACACAAAGCCAACACACCCGGACGTCCTATCGTATCAGGCAACGGAACCCTGTGTGAGAACCTCTCTGGATACATCGAGGGCATCCTGAAACCCATCGTACAGGGAACCCCCAGCTTCTGTCGCGACACTACAGACTTCCTACAAAAACTCAGTACCCATGGACCAGTTGAACCAGGAACACTTCTCACCACGATGGACGTCTCGGCACTCTACACCAGTATCCCCCACGATGACGGCATCGCTGCGACAGCATCAATACTCAACACCAACAACAGCCAATCTCCGGACGCCATCCTACAACTCATCCGCTTCATCCTGGATCACAATGTCTTCATTTTCAATAACCAGTTCTTCACCCAAACACACGGAACAGCCATGGGAACCAAATTCGCACCCCAATACGCCAACATTTTCATGCACAAGTTCGAGCAGGACTTCTTCACTGCACAAGACCTCCAACCAACACTATACACCAGATACATCGACGACATTTTCTTTCTATGGACCCACGGCGAAGAATCACTGAAGAGACTACACGATAACATCAACAAGTTCCATCCCACCATCAAGCTCACCATGGACTACTCCTCAGAATCAGTTTCTTTCTTGGACACACAAATCTCCATCAAAGACGGGCACCTCAGCACCTCACTCTACCGCAAGCCCACGGACAACCTCACGATGCTCCACTTTTCCAGCTTCCACCCTAACCACGTCAAAGAGGCCATCCCCTATGGACAGGCCCTGCGAATACACAGGGTCTGCTCAGACGTGGAGGAACGCGATGGACACCTACAGACGCTGAAAGACGCCCTAGTAAGAACGGGATATGACGCTCGACTCATCGATCGACAGTTCCGACGGGCCACAGCAAAAAATCGCATAGACCTCCTCAGGAGACTAACACGGGACGCAACCAACAGAGTACCCTTTATCGTCCAGTACTTCCCCGGAGCGGAGAAACTATGCCATGTTCTCCGCAGCCTTCAACATGTCATCAATGACGACGAACACCTCGCTATGGCCATCCCCACACCTCCACTACTCGCCTTTAAACAGCCACCCAACCTCAAACAGACCATCGTTCGCAGCAAACTACCTAGCTTTCAAGAGAACAGCGTCCACGACACCACACAACCCTGCCGCGGTAACCTCTGCAAGACATGCCAGATCATCGACACAGATACCACCATCACACGAGAGGACACCACCCACCAGGTGCATGGTTCATACTCCTGTGACTCGGCCAACGTTGTCTACCTCATACGTTGCAGGAAAGGATGCCCTCGAGCATGGTACATTGGCGAGACCATGCAGACACTGCGACAACGGATGAACGGACACCGCGCAACAATCGCCAAACAGGAGGGTTCCCTCCCAGTCGGGGAACACTTCAGCAGTCAAGGACATTCAGCCACCGACCTTCGGGTAAGCATACTCCAAGGCGGCCTTCGAGACACACGACAACGCAAAATCGTCGAGCAGAAATTGATAGCCAAGTTCCGCACCCATGAGGACGGCCTCAACCGGGATCTTGGGTTCATGTCACGCTACACGTTACCCCACCAGCGAACAAATGTTATCTGTTTTTAATATAACGGGTCAGTTGCTGTCTTTTCTGTGTTTCTACCTCTCTATCTCTATTTTTTTTGGTTTGTTGTTTTTTTTGGTGATTTGTATATTCTGAGACCTGGCAGGTAACACCTGTCTGTCTGCACACTGATTGCCTTGGCAACGGGCAGTTGAAAAAACTGTCTGTTATCACCAAGCATTGTTCTGTGAATTATAAATGCGATTTCATTTCGAGGATTTCATTTCCACATCGTTCACCTGAGGAAGGAGGTAGCCTCCGAAAGCTTGTGAATTTAAAATAAAATTGCTGGACTATAACTTGGTGTTGTAAAATTGTTTACAATTGTCAACCCCAGTCCATCACCGGCATCTCCACATCATAGAATTTTACAGCACAGACACAGGCCATTCGGCCCAACAGCTCTGCCTCTTCCCAACTTATCAACATATCCTTCTATTTCTTTCATCTCACCCTATCAACATGTTCTACCACATCTTTCTCCCTCATGCACTTGTCTAGCTTCCCCTTAAATGTATCTATGCTATTCGCCTCAACCACTCCATGTGGTCACGAGTTCCACATTATCACCACTCTCTGAGTAAAGAAGTTTCTCCTGAATTCCTGATTGGATTGATTAGTGACTATTTTATATTTATGATCCCTAGTTTTTGGTCTCCCCCACAAATGGAAACATCTCCTCTCTGTCCACCCTATCGAACCCCTTCATAATTTTAAAGACCTCTATCAGGTCACCGCTCAGTCTTCTCTTTTCGAGACAAAAAGGCCCCAATCTGTTCAGTCATTCCTAACAGTTGCTTACCTACACACCTGCACACTGCTTTACTGCCAGAAGGCCAGGTCAGGCTAGGTTGCAGGCCTCTCTGCAAGAGCCCTTCAGTGTTGCTCCAGAATCAGTTGATAGATTGGGGTATGATTGTAGCCGGCCGAGCAGTTTTTCTTACCCTCTGAAAGGGAAATTCCTCTCAATGCAATGCCCTATCTGTTGACTGGCTAGAATCTCCAGAAACCTACACTCAACAGGCGGCTTTGGGGACCTGGCCTCTTGACCAGCAGTTTGCAAAAGAAACACTCTACAGTCTCTGGCAGCACGACAGACATTCATATTACTTTATTTCCACTCAGTGTCACCCCTGATCATTGTCCTCTTCGGATCAGATGCTTTTTGATCAAATTATGTTGAAATAAACATGTTTTACTCTCCATAATAATTCTGCTCTGATAAAATGGAAAAAAAAAACCATGCCTTAAACATATTGGTTGCCATCCACAAGTATATAGTAGATAGAAATGCACTCTGCACAGTTGTGAAATAATCTGCTTGGTCCCTTTAGGAATAAATCTGTGACTTGCTGTCATATATTCCACAAGTACAGCCATCTACACAGGGAGCACTCCTCAAGGGGAAACCCATTGAGTGCACATAAGAGAGAAATGTGGTTAGTTTTATTAATTCGATTTTATTTCAAAACTGAAAAGCTGCTACTTTATTCCTGTTCCCTCCCCCCTTTGGCCCCACTTTATTCTTTTCATTAATAATAGCGAATGATAAAAAAAAAAGCTGATTTTTTTTTTCTCATTCAGCTTCGCTTCGCAGGAACTGCTGTAGGGAGATTAGATTAGAAACTGTTCAGTGTGATCAGCAGGGTGTAATGCAGAGGGAAATATCAAGTGCTGCGGTTCACTGACGATGGAGCATCCTTAGAAGTGAGCTTCTCTTGCAGGTGCAGCGTTATTAAGCATCGAGCCTTGAACCTCTGACTCCTTTCGGGTGACAGCACGTCATTGTCAGGAAAAAGCGCTAAGAATCGGGAAGCAGGGCTTGACTTTAAATTGTCTGTGCAGCAGAAACAATGTACACCATTAGCTAAGCAAAGGGTCAAACTGTTTCTGGCACCCAACTTTAATAAAACCAAATAAAAAATTATAGCATCAATGCAGTAAATATTAATTTTTATTTTTTGACTAATTGGAAACATTATCCAGCTGCTGAACGACACAGTAACTTTTGCCTTTTAAGTTGCATGACTGGAAGAAGGGATTATGTTAGGACACTGCTGAATTTCTACTGTTACTAATCAATCATGTGGATAATTATGGTTAGGTTTGGGGGAGAGGAATGGTTAAAAAAATAATTGTATTTAGAAATAATTTCAAACAAATGTTATATGAAGCAGATACAAAACATGTCGTGCTGAATCTGAGACACTTATTCAGCGACGTTTCGATTATAAAATTCTCATCCTTGTTTTCAAATCCTTGGGGCGTTTTACTACATTAAAGGCGCTATTTAAATGTAAGTCGTTGTTGTGGAGAGTACCTCTACCACTGTATATCTGTGACCCGTGGATAAATTGAAATCACGAGCGATTGTAAAAGCAGAAATCGAACTAAATCAAATGGTACATAGAATCCCATTCTGAGTGAGATACTGGGCTTGACAAGTATAGTTCAAATAAAGTTTACACAAACATTTATTTAGGAAGTTCTGACTGAATAATCATTTCACGATACATGATGGACTCTCCCATTAATAAACAAAAAATAAATTTACCGTATGTTACAGTTTGCATTTATACTGGGTGGAATGGAACTCAACTGAAAGTACACTCAAAGAGACTCCAATTGGTTTATTTCTGGTTAGTTTTCTGAAGTTATGTTTGGCACCAAATTCAGACTCTTCAGATTAAGATGCACATATCCCACTTAAAATTTAAAAAGTTATGCATGAGCAGGGAGGCATTTATCCCTCTGTGCGAACGCACAACATATGTTGCGATGCCCATTGCTCTCTAAATGGGATTACACTTTGTGCTGCGACAGTTGGAAAAGTACTTACTCTTTTTGGCATGACAGCACAAAACAGGCAGATGAATTTTTAATTTTAATAAGTTTACTTTATACTTGTTAGTCCAACGCTAGGCAGTCTGGTGTGTGTTCGGAAAAGGCTGAGAGGGATTTTATTCCCAGAGATTTAAAGCTGAGGTGGTGGGGGTTGAGGGAGGGGGTGCAATTCTAGGGTAGTTGTGGTGGATATGGTCGCAATTTGCGGTGGGACCCGGATTTGCTGGGTTTTCACCCCATTTATGTTAAGATGGAAATACCAACCCGGAGGGGGGCAGGCACTACTTTTGGTTATTTAATGGGGGAAGACACATCCATTGTCCCTGGTACTCTCAGTAGGAAGACACAGCCATAGTCGACAAACTTTGATTCCTGTTATGTTTTGTGCTGTTATGTCCATATTTACTATGTAAAATTGTTTAGGTAAACATTTATAATGGAATTCCTGTTTAAACATTCCCTTGAAACAGTTACCCTCCAACACCGACGGCTCTGTGGCACAAGTCAGCCAGTTATATCTGCTATTTTGTTTTCAGGTAAGCTGATGCAAAAGTTTTAGTCTAATTTTTAAAATATGGGGTTTTATCAAATGCAGTGGGTGCTCGCCAGAGCAGGTTTAAAGTATCCACTGTGACTTTTGCCAATAAACATGCACTTCAGTGCATGACTGAAGGAGTGCTGCACTGTCAGAGGTGCCGTCTTTCAGATGAGATGTTAAAACGAGGCCTTGTCTGCTCTCTCAGGTGGATGTAAAATATCCTATGGCACTATTTCGAAGAAGAGCAGTAGAGTTCTCCCAGTATCCTGGCCAATATTTTTCCCTCAACCAACATCACTAAAAAAACAGATGATCTGGTCATGATCACATTGCTGTTTGTGGGACCTTGCTGTGCGCAAATTGGTTGCCGCGTTTCCTACATTACAACAGTGACTACGTTTCAAAAGTACTTAATTGGCTGTAAAGCGCTTTGGGACATCCGGAGGTCGTGAAAGACGCTTTATAAATGCATGTCTGTCAGTCTATCTGTCTGTCTGCCTGTCTACGTCTGGCTCTCAGATCACTGCTGCTGCTTCCCGGGCCCACTTTCTGCTCACTGCCACTGCCTGGACTGGACACCATGTTTCTCTTCAAAACCCATTCCTGCCCTTAACCAGGAACTGGCTTCTGTGGTGTGAGAGCGCGATTCTATAAAACTCTCCCAGTGACTATGGGGAAGCCCCTGTTTGTCTGATGCATTTCCAGTTTAAACAACAGGGCCATCTTCTAGGCCATAATGATATGCCGTTCCCCCTCCCGCCCCCACCATTGATGAAATCCCACCACCACACTTCAAAAGCTTGGAAAGAGCTTTTGAATTACAGGTAGCGTTTCCCTAAAGATTTGCCCCAGCTATCTTTGTCAGTTAAACTATAAACACTTTAATTAGCAGGAGCTTCCTCAAATCTGAGGCTGTGGGGGGAATTGAGGTCTCCTGGTCACTCCACCTGCCTGAGCAGCCATTTTTTTTCTCACTTTCTTCCTTACCTTCTCCTTCCTACTGCTTCCCACCTCTCACCCCTTTTACCCTCCTTTGTATCACCTCCCACCCCATGTATCCATTCATTCCCATTCCTCACCCATTCTACCCCTCTCCTACCACCTCCCACCCTTAACGCTGTCCCTTACCATTTCTTTCTCCCTCCTATCTCCTCTTGCTCTGAATTTCCAAGTGCTCATGTCTTCCCACAGCTCACTTTTTCCCTCTCCCTCCTATCTGATCCGTGTGGCCTGGAATTTCTTCCTCGCTCACAATCTGGAAACATATCCTGCCTAGCAGTCACCAATGTCTTGGGAAATGGACAATATATCACGTTGTTTGAAAGATAATCAGTAAATCATCAACTATATTTGATGAGAGTGCAGTCCATGTAAACCACTCAAAGAGAAAAACAAAATTTTCTAAACTCTAATCTTCTTTAGCCTTGCCAATTTTGCACCAGTATCCTTGAGCTCTGTCATGAGAATTTGAGTTAAACTATTCTTGTGCTGACATTGGCTCCCGGTCCCACTATGCCTCAATTTTAAAAGTCTCATCCTTGTTTTCAAATCCCTCAATGGCCTCGCCCCTCCTTATCTCTGTAATCTCCTCCAGCCCTTCAACCCTCCGAGATCTCTGCACTCCTCCATTTCTGGCATTTTGTGCATCCCCGATTTCCTTCGCTCCATCATTGGCGGCCGTGCCTTCAGCTGCCTGGGCCCTAAGCTCTGGAATTCCCTCCCTAAAACCTCTCCGTCTCTCTACCTCTCTCTCCTCCCTTAAGATGCTCCCTAAATCCTACCTCTGTGACCAAGCTTTTGGCCACCTGTCCTAATATCTCCTTATGTGGCTTGGTGTCAAATTTTGTCTGATAATGCTCCTGTGATACGCCTTGGGACGTTTTACTACATTAAAGGTGCTATATAAATGCAAGTTGTTATTGTTGTTGTCTAGTTAAGCTGCAGAGGATTCTAATGCCTGGTTTGTCTGCTCTTCCAAACCTCTTTTTTGCTCTTCTCAGCCTCTCCGATTCCCCCTTCTTTCTTATGGCACAGTATAAATTTGTTAACATTTGCATTGATATAAATGGAATACTGATCTGAGTCTGTAACTGTTTAATAAACTGCAGAGTGCAGAATTTACAAATTATATTTCCACAGCGTAACAAAACTGCTTTTAGTATTTTACTGTGCTGATATTGAAAACAAATGAATCAATATGTTTGCAAACTGCGTCTCATTGAAAGAGTATCTGCGTCCTCTTTGTGTTTCTGTGTTATTCTGCTCTTCCTCCATTTCTTTGTTTGGTGGCTCTTTAATTTCTTTTAACTTGTTTTTCTTTAGTTTTCTTTTAGTCATTTCTATCCTTTCTTGCTTGATTTTTCTGATTTTTTTTAAATTTTCCCTCTCATGAATTCCCACTGTCACGGACAGAGTCATGACAAATATTTTAAACATTGTTCTATTAAATTACTCAAAAACTGGACTTCATCAAAACTATTCTTGTGAGAGTGGGATACGTTTCCTCATGTGACATTTTAATTCCAGGTGGTTGCTGAACTATTATAAAGAGACGCTGTTTGGAAAGATACTGATTAATTTGTTTTCAATATTATCACAATATATTACTAAAAGAAGCTTTGTTATGTTATGGAAAAATAACTTGGAAATTCTGCACTGTGTGCAACTTATTAAAAAGTTACAGAACTCCATTTGAAGTATTTATATAAACGCAAATGTTAACAGATTTTATGCTGTGCCATAACAAAATAGAACAAACTTGCATTTATGTAGCACGTCCCACGAATTCAGGACATGTAAAATCACATTCACTGGTAATTAATTACCAACAGTCACTGTTGTTTTGAAGCTAAACATGGCAGCCAATCTGCGCACAGCAAGGTCCCACAAACAGCAATGAGATGACTGACCAGTTAATCTGATTTGGTGGTGGTAGTGGTGGTTGAAGGATTAATGTTGGCCTAGACACGGGAAGAGTTGCCTGTTCTTCTTTGAAAAAGAGCCATGGGATCTTTTACATCTACCTGGACAAGCCATAGTAGACGGTTTTAATGTCTAATCCGGAAGATAACACCTCTGATGACGCAGAACTCCCTCAGTCCCTGGATTGAGTGCTCAAGTCCGAGAGTGGGATTTGAACGCTCAACCTTCTGACTCAGAAGCCGTGCGGTAAGATTTCCTCTGTGCATTATGCAAAATCATTAACTCATTTATAAAGAATGCAGAAAGTTTTCATCCCCCCCCTGTGTATCTAAACTTCGAAATTACTGTTTTACGTTACTCTTAAAATATTCATATGATATTGTATTGTCTGAGGTTGTAAAGAAAATGGTAACACATCTGAAATAAGCAGTTAACACTTCTGTTAAAATATTAGGCAGAGGAATGTCATACCAAGTGTTAAATGTTTGTATGCTAATGCCACAAACAATAATTTCTAGGCTGTGTCTGCCTTCACATATGGTAGAGTGTTGATGTGTTATACACATATTTTACAAAAGCGATGGGACACACAACAGTAGTAAAACCCAACTAAACCTGAGGTATTATTTTCCTTTTTTCCTGTCGAGAGAGGATGCCACACATCTTATTTTCCAGTTGGATCCTCTCCCACATCTCAATATCTGTGAAACAAAACTCTTCACATAAAATCACTTGGTGCTGAATATCAAAACTTGGTGTCCTCTACCAGACATGAGTCGTAAAAGCTGGTGACAATGACAGAAATGAACTGAAAGTGAAAATTTGCAAAAAAATGCTCTAACATCAGAAAATTTTACGAAAAGAAATATTATAGAAAAACAAAGTGTATTTAAGGCTGTGGCAGATGTGACTCACTCAAATCCCTTGGGAAGCTGAGTTGCACATTCTCAGATATCATATTTTGTTCCGTGCAAATAATTGAAGAGTATAAAATCATTAATGCTGTAAAGGTTGAGTTACAGCACTTTAAAATGTTTGACACTGTTTAAAATGCATTAGTTATTTATTAAAAATGGGTTTGAAGTGCTTAGAGACTCCATCACATTTGGTGCAATGAATCCACTGCTAATTCCTAATACTTCATTCTAACATTAGTCTGACACACTGGAGCAATTGATTCATTTATGCATTTACTTCAAACAAACTATAGTTGAACTTTACAATATATCGGTTACATAAAATGGCATTTAAATGCCTGACAAAATATCACTATTAAATTATCTTGGTAACACAATGATGTTTCTCATCAACACATTTGAATTATATTCAGCATTGTTGTGCTGTGATAAGGCTGTGCTCGATTCATATCATTATTAAACAGGAAGTACTAGCCGTGTTGGCATTCTGGAATCTTGCCCTGCCTTCATATCAATGAGAGTTTAGGACTCACCTCTCATACTTATCTCCATGTGACCCACACAATTCTGCATGAGTTTGTCAGCTTGGCCCCTTAATTACATGGAATTTACAGCACAGAAACAGGCCATTCGGCCCAACTGGTCTGTGCCGATCTTTATGCTCCACACGAGCCTCCTCCCACCCGACTTCATCTAACCCTATCACCATATCCTTCCATACCTTTCCCCCTCATGTGTTAATCTAGCTGCCTCTTAAATGCATCTATGCTATTCACCTCAACTACTCCATGTGGTAGCGAGTTCCACATTCTCACCACTCTCTGGGTAAAGAAGTTCCTCCTGAATTCCCTATTGGATTTATTGGTGACTGTCTTATATTTATGACCCCTAGTTTTGGACTCCCCCACAAGTGGAAACATCTTCTCTCTGTCTACCCTATCGAACCCCTTCATTATTTTAATGACCTCTATTAGGTCACAGCAGTCCTTAACAAGCAATGATTTCTCCTTTAATTTTCTTTCACCCATTTTAGATTAGAGCAAAACTCAATAGTGGCAAGAACAGACTTGCACTTTCTACTTCACCTATAGAAATTAACGACCATAGAAAGATCCATCCCTCCCATTACTTTCATTGCTCTGTATTGTCTGTCAATTTGCATCATGTTTAGATTTCATCTAGTTAAGAAAAATAGCCTGAAACAAATTATTCCTAAGGGGGAGGGAAACAGTAATATTTTAAGAATATTTGGGCAACAATTCAGACATTGAGGTATTTGAACAGTTTTCATTTATACGCTGCTCCGTGTGCTAATGCTTCCTACAGGTGCAATAGTTATTAAAAAATTTAATTAACTCTCCCATTCAGGACAGCAGAAAATAGCCATTACTGTTCCCCAAAGCAACGAAACATTACTGCAGTTTCCAGTAAGCACAGAGATGTTATTGTTTTACTTTTAGAACCAATTACATAGAAATTCCAGCTTCACTTTACAGTACAGCTCTTATTAGTCATTACTAAAATAATAAAAATGCCTGCTTTTTGTTATCATGGTGTAGGAATGCTTAGCAAGGCTGATTATAATATTGGATAACACAGGGAAGCGATGCTGGAATATGGAGATGAATAATTTATTGTGTGTATATAGATTTTCTTAAGAACCTGTCTTAAATACTTCTGATCAAACAACTTAACCACCGTATTTGAGAAACCATCAGAGATCGCAAAGATCAAGTGATTTACATAATACAAGTCCGTGGGGACATCATACTGCCCAAACACTGGAAACTGAGCTGAAAAATAGTCCAAAGCTGGGGAAATAGCTAAAGTGTCAAAATGAATGATGACTAATCACAAAAATCTATTGTACTTCTTGTTACAACAAAATGCAAAATCTTTTTTTGAAACGCAATAAGGTTCTTTGAATTGCAATTTATTTCTAAAAGCAATATGAAGCCAATTTTATCTTCATTGCAGAATTGAGAAATACTGTTGAAAACCTACATTAAATGAGAGGATATTGCTTAACTTGCATGCAAGATGTAGAGTGATTGTTTGTAACAGATGGGATTACTATGATGTAGGTTAATATAAAGCACTGAAATGCACTGCTGAATGGTAAATGGAAGTAATGCCTGGAGATGTACTTTCAATAGCAGCAGAAACTGCTGAGATCTTTTATGCATTATTTATGGCCATTAGTTTTACTTTTCATGAGTTACATTAGGTCTTCCATTAGTAACCGGGTTGACTGTGGTCTACTCGAATGACTAAGTTGTTATGACATTGCCTTTAAAGGAAATAATTCTCTCTTGGAAATTGGTATTTGAGCTGAACCAATTATTATAATGCACAAAGGAAAAGGGTATATATGGTTATCAGATAGTAAAGAAATGGACACAAATATATAAACTCAAAAACAAGTCAGCAGGACATTAAGTGGGTTTTAGCCTAGAGGTTATTACTTTCTTTCTATAAAGGACTTACGGTTATGGAGTTTGTGATGATCTGCAGCAGCTCTTGCTGTTATGGATTAATCTTGGGGCAAATACAAGGCCATAGATTTCCAGCATCCTCGGTACTAGAACTCAGACAGATACTATTACAAGTTCTTTTCTTTTAAGCAAGATTAAACACATTAATAATTAGCTTACATAATTAAATAACACAAAACACAGCATGAATGCGGTGCTGCTTAAGCAAACATACTGTGGTGTACTCGCCTACACAGCATAGGTGAGAAGTGAGCCACAGGAACTAAAGAATAACTGTTAAGGAGATCAGCGTCCAATTAATGCTTACCCTGATATTTTATCTGTATTGAGTACAAAGAAGCAATATGATATAAAAGATTTATAAATGCAAAACAAAAAGGTCACCACCATATTTCACTAGAAACACTGCATTAAAGTTGAACTAACCCTGTATGGAAGGAAAGAAAGAAGGAAAGAAAGACCCAAAGGCACAAAGACAGGAAGACAGGATGGTAGAAAGACTTGCATTGATATAGCACCTTTCATGATCTCAGGACGTCCCAAAGTGCTTTACAGCCAATGAAGTACTTTTGAAGTGTAGTCACTGTTGTAATGTAGGAAACACAGCAGCTAATTTGTGCACAGCAAGCTCCCACAAACAGTAGTGTGATAATGACCAGATACTCTGTTTTAGTGAATGTTGGTTGAGGGATAAATATTGGCCAGGACACCAGGGATAACTCCCCTGCTCTTCTTCAAAATGGTGCCATGGGATCTTTTACATCCACTTGAGAAGGCAGACGGGGCTTCGATTTAATGTTTCATCTGAAGGACAACACTTCCAACATACAGCACTCCCTCAGTACCGAACTGAAGTATAAACCCCAGATTTTGTGTTCAAGTCTCTGGAGTGGGACTTCACGACCTTCTGACTCAGAAACGAGAATGCTGTCATGTCTTACACCATAATTATCAAAACCTTAAAAAAATTACGATTAATATAGTTTTCCCTAATATTTTTATCTCAACAGCAATTGTGGATGATCTATCTGGGGAATTGACTTGGACGAGTCAATGGGGTAAAATTGGTCCTGGTAGGTAATACAAAATAATGGTGATGGAAAAGTAAATTGGCCGAATGGAAAAGGGGCTGATGAATCACTATCGCCCGTTCTGGACTACTGCCCAAAACCAATTTCACTCCCGTTGAATCCAACAATATGAGAGAGCTCAGTTACAGTCATAAACCCAGTTCTGATGAAAGGTCATCGACCTGAAACGCTAACTCTGTTTCTCACTCCACAGATGCTGAACGACCTGCTGAGAGTTTCCAAAGTTTTCTGTCATTAACCTAGGGTGCTATATTTTCAAATGGGCACCTTAATTAACCTTAATTGTCTGGCTCAACAATTCCTCCACAATAGTTCTCCACTCCAGTAATGTTATCAGCATTTATTATTTCAATCAAAAACTTCAAAATAGAGGAAACAGGATGTGAAAGTTGATTAGCGTCGTTTGAAAGGGTTTTAAAAGTGGTGTGATGATTGTTTGCCTGATGAAGCAGCTCCAGGTTGGAAGGAATTAGGAAACAGTTTCCAAATCGGAATGAGGATTATTTTAATTTATGTGTGAAGATCTGAGGCCTTCCTCCTGATTCAGACCATTCTATCCATATATGAGTGACTATGTGGTGTGACATCCCCAGTGGGATTGCTGATGATTTATTGTCTATGCTGCACGAGTATATTACTATTTTGTTTGACTCTTCTTTCATTCTCTGTATCTGTGGAAGTTGGGGACGGAGCTCAACCTTTGACCCCTTCCTTGTCCCGGTGTTGATCATTAGCACAACCAGTTAAAACTGGCTGCTGACCCCTCCATCCAGATGTGAGCTCCCTTGAATTTAGCCCCTGAAATGTCCAAAGGGATGCAACATTCCAATCCTGGAGGTATGAATCTTTGCTGGAAAGTTTTTTTTAAAAACAGATTGTCTGAGGCCATCTGGCCAGACACTTATTTCTGATCTGCAACCCCTGTACAAAGTTTGATTGAAAATCTAATCCCTTGTAAGCACTTTAATTTAAAAGCACATTTTAATCCAAATTACACCAAACCCTCGCCTTTTTGTCGTAAAATGGTTTAAAATCCTGAAACATGGCAGTGCTGTAATTAAGGATCCATTTTACTGTTGATATGGAGGACCCCAACTAATTTGGGCAATTTCTCTGGTGGTGTGATAGGATTACCTAAGTTGCTGCTTTTACTCGAAAACAAAAGCAAAAGACTGCAGATGCTGGAAATCTGAAATAAAAATGGAAAATGCTGGAAAACACTCAGCAGGTCAGGCAGCATCTATGGAGAGAGAAACAGAGTTAACGTTTCAGGTCGATGACCTTTCATCAGAACTGGAAGATTAAAACAGTGCCTCTCTTCTCAGTGGGTTTAATGACAATGTCAGGGTTGGTCCTGAGAGAATGGAGTGCTGCAAGTTCAGAGGGAGTTACATCAGAGTGAGTGAGGGGAATTTAAAAACAGAGCCTCCCTTTTCAGCAGGTTTAATCTTCCAGTTCTGATGAAGGATCATTGACCTAAACGTTAACTCTGTTCCTCTCTCCACAGATGCAGCCTGACCTGCCGAGTGTTTCCAGCATTCTCTATTTTTCTTGCTACCTATGCTGTTGGTCTGATGGGTTCATGTGCATCCAGAGGTGTTAATTTAGTGGTCAAAGGTGTTAATTTCAGTGATGATTGAATGGATCTTCCAAGGTGATAATTTCACCGAAGGCCTAGTGGGTCCAGAGATATTAATTTAAATGTGAAACATAAGGTTTAATTTCATTGATGATATAGTGTGTCTATGTATGTTCAAAAGTGATAATTTCACTGATGACCTCATGGGTCCATATGTGTTCAAAGGTGATAATTTCATTGATAGTCCACTGAGTCTATCTGTGTTTAAAGGTGGTAATTTAATTGATTGTCTAGAGGGTTGTATGTGTCAAAACAGTTCATTCCACAGGCAGCGTAGTTCAGATTTGGACTGCAATTTAACCTGTTTATTTGGGATGTGGAGATGCCGGTGATGGACTGGGGTTGACAATTGTAAACAATTTTACAACACCAAGTTATAGTCCAGCAATTTTATTTTAAATTCACAAGCTTTCGGAGACTTCCTCCTTCCTCAGGTAAATGAGGAAGGAGGAAGTCTCCGAAGGCTTGTGAATTTAAAATAAAATTGCTGGACTATAACTTGGTGTTGTAAAATTGTTTACAATTGTTTATTTGGGGGAAGAGAAGGCTGAGGATTGGCCTGATAGAGGTCCTTAAGATTATGAAAGGGTTCAATCGGGTAGACGTAGAGAAGATGTTTCCACTTGTGGGGGAGACCACAGGTAGGGGCCATAAATGTAAGATAGTCATGAATAAATTCAATCGGGAATTCAGGAGAAACTTCAAATGTGGCAATCGCTACCACAAGGAGTAGTTGAGGTGAATAGCGTAGATGCAGTTAAGGAGAAGCTAGGTAACACATGAAGAAGAAAGGAATAGAAGGTTATGCTGATGGGATTAGATGATGAGGGGTTGGAGGAGGCTCGTCTGGAGCATAAAGGCCGGCATAGACCTGTTGGGCCAAATGGCCTGTTTCTTTGCTACTCATTCTATGTAATTTTATGGATTCAGATTATTCTTGTTCCAATATCAGAATCAGAAATCTTAATCAAATAAAAAATTCAACTCCGGCACTAGACAAAATGCCCAATACATATTGTTTGGAGATATTAGCCCCGATTTTAACTCGGGGTGTGCTCGGAGCGGGCAGGAGTCCCCCATGCACTCCTTGGCATGAGGAGTGAAATTTAAATCAAACATAAATAGAGTTGAGTTCTTCTTCAGCTCATATAGATAACAAATATGTAAAGCAATGAGCAAATAAATTGACGTCTGAGAATCTGATATCACATTAGAGGACGATATCCTGAAACAGTCACCAAACTTATCAATGTTTAATTATTTACCAACAGCAACTTGCATTTATATAGCGCCTTTAACGTAGTAAAACATCCCAAGGCTCTTCACAGGAGTGATTATCAAACAAAATTTGACAATGAGCTATAAAAAAGGGATATTAGGACAGGTGACCAAAAGCTTGGTCAAAAAGGTAGGTTTTAAGGACCGTCTTGAAGGAGGAGAGAGAGAGGTAGAGAAGTTTAGGGAGGGAATTCCAGACCTAGGCAGCTGAAACCACGGACGCCAATGGTGGAGCGATGAAAATCGGGGATGTGCAAGAGGCCAGAATTGGAGGAGCCAATTGATTCCAGTCTACAATTGATTCCAGTCTACAAATGATTCCAGGCCACAATTGATAAATTACTGTAATTGATGCAGATCTATAATTAAATGCAGTCATTATAATACTTGGCATAATTAACTTTATATTGTGCATTAATTGTTAATATGTGGATCAGCCAAACACCACAAGGACACATCACACATCTCATTCACAGTTCATGGATTACATGCAGATCAGTGCAGGTGATTCTAGCAATTTCTAGTACATGTTATAACATTTTCAGGCTACTAAATTGTCCAAACAGCTTCAACTATATCTGCCGTGTTGTGGTTCAATACCATTCCAGAGATTTGAGCACTAAATCCAGGCTGAGACACCAGTGCAGTACTGAGGGAATGCTGCACTGTTAGAGGTGCCGTCTTTCGGATGAGACGTTAAACTGAGACCCAGTCTGCCCTCTCAGGTGGACATAAAAGATCCTATGGCACTGTTTTGAAGAAGAGCAGGGGAGGTTGCCCTGGAGTCCTGGCCAATCTTTATCCCTCAACCAACATCACTAAAAAACAGATTATCTGGTCATTATCACATTGTTGTTTGTGGGACCTTGCTTGTAAATTGGCTGCTGCATTTCCTACATTACAACAGTGACCACACTTCAAAATAAGAAGTGCTTTATTGGCTGTAAAGTGCTTTGGGACTATATAAATGCAAGACTTTCTTTATTTCTTTAATAAACTCTTGGGGCTGGATATAAAGTATGCTTTCCCACCATGTTCAATTTTCACAGTTTTGGTCAGATGGTCTATGTGGCTGTAATGGCAGATTTTAGCTAAGTGGCCAGTCTAAATGCCCAATCACGATTGGACAAAGCACTATGTCTTTTTAAAAGATTGTGAATTAACCATCATGCACTCTTTTCCTTGCAGTAGGAATTAATCCATCATAAGAAATGTGCACGGCGGAAAAAAAATCACATTTTAAATGTGAAAATCAAGCGTCTTTGCAATGGTTCAGCAACCAGAGATGAGTCACAGTGAATTGTTTTTGATCTTAGTGGTCAAGTTGTGAAATGAGATCTTTTGCAAAATCCCGGTGGTCGTGGGCATAATACGAGTTCAAAGAAAACCAGGCAGCAAGCACCCTCATGAATTATTCATAAACAGCTGAGAGGAGCCGAGCCGAGCGGAGGGAGCGTCCGATAAAAGGCGTCCGATAAAAGGCGGGATTTCAGAGCGCTGAGAACAGCTGAGAGGAGCCGAGCCGAGCGGAGGGAGCGTCCGATAAAAGGCGGGATTTCAGAGCGCTGAGAACAGCTGAGAGGAGCCGAGCGGAGCGGAGGGAGCGTCCGATAAAAGGCGGGATTTCAGAGCACTGAGAACAGCTGAGAGGAGCCGAGCCGAGCGGAGGGAGCGTCCGATAAAAGGCGGGATTTCAGAGCGCTGAGAACAGCTGAGAGGAGCCGAGCCGAGCGGAGCTGCGACCGAGTTCGAAGTGACGTCAGGAATCAGATCGGGACGCGACACAGGGGAGGCACCTGATTGGTGAGTAGGTTCAGGTGAGTATTTCTCCTTATCTACAGTAACTGAAGTAAAAGGAAAGGGAAGGTCTGCAGGTCTTATAGGAAGTAGCGTTTATTTTTTAGTGAATCAAGGTCCCTAGTGTAGTTAACATTCTCTAAATTGAGAACAATTTAAAGGAGTAAACTCCTTAAAGGGAGTGGTAAGTAGTTTTTCTTTCCTTTTTTTTTCTCTTGACATTGTAGTTGTTCTTAAGCTAATTTAAGGGTTAAGTCATGGCAGGAGATCCCAGCGCCGTGTCATGTTCCTCTTGTGGGATGTGGGAATTCAGGGATCCTTCCTGTATCCCTGATTCCTTCACCTGCGGGAAGTGTGTCCAGCTGCAGCTATTGTTTGACCGCTTGACGGCTCTGGAGCTGCGGATGGACTCACTTTGGAGCATCCGCGATGCTGAGAAAGTCGTGGATAGCACGTTCAGTGAGTTGGTCACACCGCAGATAAAAATTACTGAGGGAGATAGTGAATGGGTGACCAACAGACAGAGGAAGAGTAGGAAGGCAGTGCAGGGGTCCCCTGCGGTCATCTCCCTCCAAAACAGGTATACCGTTTTGGATGCTGTTGGCGGAGATGACTCACCAGGGGAAGGTGGCAGTGGCCAGGTTCATGGCACCGTGGCTGGCTCTGCTGCACAGGAGGGCAGGAAAAAGAGTGGCAGAGCTATAGTGATAGGGGACTCGATTGTAAGGGGAATAGACAGGCGTTTCTGCGGACGCAACCGAGACTCCAGGATGGTATGTTGCCTCCCTGGTGCAAGGGTCAAGGATGTCTCGGAGCGGCTGCAGGACATTCTGGAGGGGGAGGGTGAACAGCCAGTTGTCGTGGTGCATATAGGCACCAACGATATAGGTAAAAAACAGGATGAGGTCCTACAAGCTGAATTTAGGGAGTTAGGAGTTAAACTAAAGAGTAGGACCTCAAAGGTAGTAATCTCAGGATTGCTACCAGTGCCACGGGTTAGTCAGAGTAGGAATGACAGGATAGCTAAGATGAATACGTGGCTTGAGAGATGGTGCAAGCTGGAGGGATTCAAATTCCTGGGCCATTGGAACCGGTTCTGGGGGAGGTGGGACCAGTACAAATTGGACAGTCTGCATCTGGGCAGGACTGGAACCAATGTCCTAGGGGGAGTGTTTGCCAGTGCTGTTGGGGAGGGTTTAAACTAATGTGGCAGGGGGATGGGAACCGATGCAGGAAGTCAGTGGGAAATAAAGTGGTGACAGAAACAAAAGGCAGTAAGGGAGAGTGTACAGAACATGACCGGACAGATGGTCTGAGAAAGCAGGGCAAAGACCAAGGGAAGTCTAGATTAAACTGCATTTATTTCAATGCAAGAAGTCTGATGGGCAAGGCAGATGAACTCAGGGCATGGATGGGTACATGGGACTGGGATGTTATAGCTATTACTGAAACATGGCTAAGGGAGGGGCAGGACTGGCAGCTCAATGTTCCAGGGTACAGATGCTATAGGAAAGATAGAGCAGGAGGTAAGAGAGGAGGGGGAGTTGCGTTCTTGATTAGGGAGAACATCACGGCAGTAGTGAGAGGGGATATATCCGAGGGTTCGCCCACTGAGTCCATATGGGTAGAACTGAAAAATAAGAAGGGAGAGATCACTTTGATAGGATTGTACTACAGACCCCCAAATAGTCAACGGGAAATTGAGGAGCAAATATGTAAGGAGATTACAGACAGCTGCAAGAAAAATAGGGTGGTAATAGTAGGGGACTTTAACTTTCCCAACATTGACTGGGACAGCCATAGCATTAGGGGCTTGGATGGAGAGAAATTTGTTGAGTGTATTCAGGAGGAATTTCTCATTCAGTATGTGGATGGCCCGACTAGAGAGGGGGCAAAACTTGACCTCCTCTTGGGAAATAAGGAAGGGCAGGTGACAGAAGTGTTAGTGAGGGATCACTTTGGGACCAGTGATCATAATTCCATTAGTTTTAAGATAGCTATGGAGAAGGATAGGTCTGGCCCAAAAGTTAAAATTCTAAATTGGGGAAAGGCCAATTTTGATGGTATTAGACAGGAACTTTCAGAAGTTGATTGGGAGAGTCTGTTGGCAGGCAAAGGGACGTCTGGTAAGTGGGAGGCTTTCAAAAGTGTGTTAACCAGGGTTCAGGGTAAGCACATTCCTTATAAAGTGAAGGGCAAGGCTGGTAGAAGTAGGGAACCTTGGATGACTCGGGAGATTGAGGCACTAGTCAAAAATAAGAAGGAGGCATATGACATGCATAGGCAGCTGGGATCAAGTGGATCCCTTGAAGAGTATAGAGATTGCCGGAGTAGAGTTAAGAGAGAAATCAGGAGGGCAAAAAGGGGATATGAGATTGCTTTGGCAGATCAGGCAAAGGTGAATCCAAAGAGCTTCTACAAATACATAAAGGGCAAAAGGGTAACTAGGGAGAGAGTAGGGCCTCTTAAGGATCAACAAGGTCATCTAAGTGCGGAACCACAAGAGATGGGTGAGATCCTGAATGAATATTTCACATCGGTATTTACGGTTGAGAAAGGCATGGATGTTAGGGAACTTGGGGAAATAAATAGTGATGTCTTGAGGAGTGTACATATTACAGAGAGGGAGGTGCTGGAAGTCTTAACGCGCATCAAGGTAGATAAATCTCCGGGACCTGATGAAATGTATCCCAGGACGTTATGGGAGGTTAGGGAGGAAATTGCGGGTCCCCTAGCAGAGATATTTGAATCATCCACCGCTACAGGTGAGGTGCCTGAAGATTGGAGGGTAGCAAATGTTGTGCCTTTGTTTAAGAAGGGCGGCAGGGAAAAGCCTGGGAACTACAGACCAGTGAGCCTGACATCTGTAGTGGGTAAGTTGTTAGAGGGTATTCTGAGGGACAGGATCTACAGGCATTTGGAGAGGCAGGGACTAATTAGGAACAGTCAGCATGGTTTTGTGAGAGGAAAATCATGTCTCACGAATTTGATTGAGTTTTTTGAAGGGGTAACCAAGAAGATAGATGAGGGCTGTGCAGTAGACGTGGTCTACATGGACTTCAGCAAAGCATTTGACAAGGTACCGCATGGTAGGTTGTTACATAAGGTTAAATCTCATGGGATCCAAGGTGAGGTAGCCAATTGGATACAAAATTGGCTTGACGACAGAAGACAGAGGGTGGTTGTCGAGGGTTGTTTTTCAAACTGGATGCCTGTGTCCAGCGGTGTGCCTCAGGGATCGGTGCTGGGTCCGCTGTTATTTGTTATTTATATTAATGATTTGGATGAGAATTTAGGAGGCATGGTTAGTAAGTTTGCAGATGACACCAAGATTGGTGGCATTGTGGACAGTGAAGAAGGTTATCTAGGATTGCAACGGGATCTTGATAAATTGGGCCAGTGGGCCGATGAATGGCAGATGGAGTTTAATTTAGATAAATGTGAGGTAATGCATTTTGGTAGATCGAATCGGGCCAGGACCTACTCCGTTAATGGTAGGGCGTTGGGGAGAGTTATAGAACAAAGAGATCTAGGAGTACAGATTCATAGCTCCTTGAAAGTGGAGTCACAGGTGGATAGGGTGGTGAAGAAGGCATTCAGCATGCTTGGTTTCATTGGTCAGAACATTGAATGCAGGAGTTGGGATGTCTTGTTGAAGTTGTACAGGGCATTGGTGAGGCCACACTTGGAGTACTGTGTACAGTTCTGGTCACCCTATTATAGAAAGGATATTATTAAACTAGAAAGAGTGCAGAAAAGATTTACTAGGATGCTACCGGGACTTGATGGTTTGACTTACAGGGAGAGGTTAGACAGACTGGGACTTTATTCCCTGGAGAGTAGGAGGTTAAGGGGTGATCTTATAGAAGTCTATAAAATAATGAGGGGCATAGATAAGGTCGATCGTCAAAATCTTTTCCCAAAGGTAGGGGAGTCTATAACGAGGGGGCACAGATTTAAGGTGAGAGGGGAGAGATACAAAAGGATCCAGAGGGGCAATTTTTTCACTCAAAGGGTGGTGAGTGTCTGGAACGAGCTGCCAGAGGCAGTAGTAGAGGCGGGTACAATTTTGTCTTTTAAAAAGCATTTGGACAGTTACATGGGGAAGATGGGTATCGAGGGATATGGGCCAAGTGCAGGCAATTGGGACTAGCTTAGTGGTATAAACTGGGCGACATGGACATGTTGGGCCGAAGGGCCTGTTTCCATGTTGTAACTTCTATGATTCTATGATTCTATGATTCTAAAATCAGGCACCATTTGTGGAAAGATGATCAGTTCCGCACTGTCAGGGATGCCGTCTTTCGGATGAGGCACTGAGTCCCAGTAACTATCACAGAGATATTAAAATTACCATATTTTTTTTATTCGTTCGTGGGATGTGGGCGTCGCTGGCGAGGCCAGCATTTATTGCCCATCCCTAATTGCCCTCGAGAAGGTGGTGGTGAGCCGCTTTCTTGAACCGCTGCAGTCTGTGTGGTGACGGTTCTCCCACAGTGCTGTTAGGAAGGGAGTTCCAGGATTTTGACCCAGTGACAATGAAGGAACGGCGATATATTTCCAAGTCGGGATGGTGTGTGACTTGGAGGGGAACGTGCAGGTGGTGTTGTTCCCATGTGCCTGCTGCCCTTGTCCTTCTAGGTGGTAGAGGTCGCGGGTTTGGGAGGTGCTGTCGAAGAAGCCTTGGCGAGTTGCTGCAGTGCATCCTGTGGCAGCCACGGTATATCTGTAACAATGTCACACTAGTGCGAGCTTTCTTAATGGCTTAGTTGATAAATGTATCAATTGGCACTGAGAAAACAAACCACAAAAGATCCCAGGTCCAATTATTAATCTGTGTTGAGCCAACCAGGGTGAGTGTGAGGTCTCCACAATTGGCTACAACACTCCCTGGCTAGAGAGAGGAAATTTAGCCAGGTTCTTGCATCTGGGCACCATCCAGAAAATGCACAACACTGACAACGGTTGAGGACAATATCAGACTCACCTGTGATTCCCTACAGTCAAATAGTTTGCTAACACTCATTGTCAAGTTTCACTACTTGAAGAATAATCATTTGAGTGAGGCATTTGGGAGAATGACTCCCAATGCCCTTGAAATTTTATGCTGACATAAGTCAGCACACCTTGGGGATAGAAGGAGCAAAAAGAGGAGCCAATTCAGGTTCATTTTTGAGTACTTATCTTACTTCTTCTAAAAGGTAAGAGTCCTCCATTAATGGAATGAAGTGCTGACTTACTGATACAGTAATCACTTCCTTCTTTGCCAAAGTAGGACCTCCTCACAATCTTTTCTCAACTGTTTCATGTCTTTGCCTAAGGGCGTCATGCCTTCACATAAAGTGGAAAAAAAATCAAATGGAAATATTGCTAAGCAATACATTTTTTTGCTAAAAAGGAACTCCTTAAAAGTACACAGCAAAATTTGTCAAAGAGACAATGCTTAAGGGTAAATTGGTAAATCAGATTTAAATTGGTTGTCATTGTTACATTATGCTTCATTTTTGTTTTGTTTAAAATAGGATCTGGCTCAGATGGCCTTGCAAATTGGCATGGAAGTGGAAATCAATGAAATCGGATTGACATTGCAGAAATCAGCCTCCGAGGTTCTGAAATTTACATGAATTAAGAGATCCTGTGGTGATGCAGATAATAGTTTCACTCACTGTCCTTTGCTAAGGAGCTTCACATTCAAATTCAGCTCCTAGAAGTTACAAGATGAATATCTTCTCTTACTGCTAGCCATTAAGTCACAGGATGAGTTCAGTTCCTGCTAGTCCCCATCTATGAAGGTTCACTCTACATTGGCCAATTCCCATTCATTCAAAAATGAATTTGACTTTTGCCTTTACTCAGAATTATATTTCGAATGCGCAGGTCACTTCAAGAAAAACCCAACCCCATCAGAGGCAACGACCACCGTGACTAGACTGATGTGCAGGAGGACCACGCAAAATTGGTCCTCATTGATTCTGCCCGCCCAGCAGGAACGGTGCGGGCAGGGGATGGAAACGGAGGCCGGGCGGAAGCCCCTGGATTCTTGCAGCTTTCCACACCCCTCCCCTTCCCCCCACCCCCCCCCACCGACATTTTAACTCCCGGGTTTTCAGGAACGTGGCCTCATAAATATCGAAATGTCAAAGCCCGATGACGTCATTTAGACCCAGATGCCAATTTAACTCAAAGACGTACGACTCGCGCAGTCTCCAAGCCACCAGCGAAAGGGCAATCAGGATCGGGCCAGAAGAGGATGAGAGGTAAGCATTACATTTCTGAGAGGTTCCCCTGTGGCCCAGGTGGAGCAAGAGTACTGTTTCCTTCGTTCCAGGCCGGCCTGGAGACGTGTGGAGGAGGAACGTCATCTGGCAGGGAATTCGTCACTGTACCGATGGTGATTTGGGGAGGGGGGGCGGGGGGGAGGGGGGTGTGTGAGGGAAGGGGAGGAGATCAAGTAGGTCATGAGCGGTGGCCTGGAGTATCAATCTGGAGCCAGGAGAAGCAATCCAGCTCCTCCTGGCTCTGCCTTAAGGAAACAAAATCTTTGCTTCATAACCTTTTTGTGATGTGGAGATGCCGGTGATGGACTGGGGTTAACAATTGTAAACAATTTTACAACACCAAGTTATAGTCCAACGATTTTATTTTTAATCCCACAAGCTTTCGGGGGCTTTCCCCTTCCTCAGGCGGTGTGGAAATGACAATTTCGAATCCTTCGCATTTTAAGATCACATAACAAAGCCTGGTGATTACTGCCCGTTGCCAAGGCAATCACAGTGAGCAGACAGAAAGGTGTCATCTAAAAGGCCACCGAATATACAACCCCCCAAAAAAAAAGAGAGAGACAGAACGAAGACAGTCAATGACCCGTTATATTAAAAACAGATAACATTTGTTCACTGGTGGGGTTACGTGTAGTGTGACATGAACCCAAGATCCCGGTTGAGGCCGTCCTCATGGGTGTGGAACTTGGCTATCAATTTCTGCTCGACGATTTTGCGTTGTCGTGTGTCTCGAAGGCCGCCTTGGAGTATGTTTACCCGAAGGTCGGTGGCTGAATGTCCATGACTGCTGAAGTGTTCCCCGACAGGGAGAGAACCCTCCTGTTTGGCGATTGTTGCGCGGTGTCCGTTCATCCGTTGTCGCAGCGTCTGCATGGTCTCGCCAATGTACCATGCTCTGGGGCATCCTTTCCTGCAACGTATGAGGTAGACAACGTTGGCCGAGTCACAGGGGTATGAACCGTGCACCTGGTGGGTGGTGTCCTCTCGTGTGATGGTGGTATCTTCGACCTTCGGGTAAGCATACTCCAAGGCGGCCTTCGAGACACACGACAACGCAAAATCGTCGAGCAGAAATTAATAGCCAAGTTCCACACCCATGAGGATGGCCTCAACCGGGATCTTGGGTTCATGTCACACTACACGTAACCCCACCAGCGAACAAATGTTATCTGTTTTTAATATAACGGGTCATTGACTGTCTTCGTTCTGTCTCTCTCTCTTTTTTTTTGGGGGGTTGTATATTCAGTGGCCTTTTAGATGACACCTTTCTGTCTGCTCACTGTGATTGCCTTGGCAACGGGCAGTAATCACCAATCTTAAAATGCGAAGGATTCGAAATTGTCATTTCCACACCGCCTGAGGAAGGGGAAAGCCCCCGAAAGCTTGTGGGATTAAAAATAAAATCGTTGGACTATAACTTGGTGTTGTAAAATTGTTTACAATTGTTAACCTTTTTGTGGCAGCCTTGAAAGACCGTCCCTTGAAAGACGGCTGGTTTGGCTGCTTTAGGCCCGAGTAAACAGACCGCAGCGCGCACAACGCACGTTAAGGTCAGGCGCATTCCAAAATGGGAAAGAGTGCCTAAACCCGGAGTTAGGGCCTGGATTTGCATAGAAAATGGGCCTCGTGCAGGTTACAGATAGACAGCTCTTACCAATATGGCACTCTCCTGGTACAGAATGAATACACACATGCCACATGCCAAATTGGACCCTTCAGCACCCGTTTCTCACCTGGAAAATGGGAACAGCACAATCCAATTTCTTGGCCCTTTTACCTTCTTTGTTTGCTCTGCTTAGATCAGGTTCAATTTTGGTCATGTTACTGTTCTGTTGCTTTCTGCAATGTTTCAGCTGTTAAAACAGTGAATGTTGCATAGATTTTTTTTTGTTGCTTTCTTATCATGTCTTTGTATTTTGTTTTTGTGCCCATTTGATTTGTGCAAGTTATCTGATTTACATTATGGTTTACCGGCATGCATGAAAGAAGTAAGAGATGTTTCTGTCAATTCAATTGTGGAGGACACAGGGTAACAATCTGAAGAATTTGTTTGTCATACAAACTTACGAATTAAGAGCAGGAGTAGGCCATTCGGCCCCTCGAGCCTGCTCTGCCATTTGATAAGATCATGGCTGATCTGATTGTGACCTCAACCCCACTTTCCCATCTACCTACCATAACCTTTGACTCCCTTGTTAATCAGGAATCTATCTAACTCAGCCTTAAAAATATTCAATGACCCTGCCTCCACCGCTCTCTGGGGAAGGGAGTTCCACAGACTCACGACCCTCAGAGAAAAAATTTCTCCTCATCTCCGTCTTAAAATGGGAGACCCCTTATTTTTAAACTGTATCCCCCAGTTCTAGTCTCTCCCACAAGGGGAAACATCCTCTCAGCATCTACCCCTTCAAGTCCCCTCAGGATCTTACATGTTTCAATTAGATCACCTCTCATTCTTCTAAATTCCAATGTATACAGGCCCAACTTGTCCAACCTTTCCTCATAAGATAACCCCCTCATCCCAGGAATCAGTCGAGTGAACCTTCTCTGAATCGCCTCTAAAGCAATTATGTCCTTTCTTAAATAAGAATACTGCACACAGTATTCTAGATGCGGTCCCACCAATGCCCTGTACAACTGTAGCAAAGCATCTCTGCTTTTATATTCCATTCCCCTTGCAATAAATGACAACATTCCATTTGCCTTCCTAATCACTTGCTGTACCTGCATACTAACTTTTTCTGATTCTTGTACTTGGACACTCAGATCCTTCACTGTTGAATTGAAAGAAACATCTCTTACTTCTTTCATGCATGCCGGTAAACCATAATGTAAATCAGATAACTTGCACAAATCAAATGGGCACAAAAACAAAATATAAAGACATGATAAGAAAGCAACAAAAAAAATCTATGCAACATTCACTGTTTTAACAGCTGAAACATTGCAGAAACCAACAGAACAGTAACATGACCAAAATCCTTCTGTACCTCAGAGCTCTGCAATCTCTCTCCATTTAAATAACATACTGCTTTTCTATCCCTCCTGCCAAAGTGGACGAGTTCACATTTTCCCACATTATACTCCATCTGCCAAATTTTTACCCACTCACTTAACCTATCTATATCCCTTTGCAGACTCCTTATGTCCTTTTCATATCGTCAATGGGTATCCTTCCAACCTCCGTGGTGTCCATATTATTAGTAACTGGATCTATCCTGACCATTTGCCTACGCTCTGGCTGGATAGCCATTCATGCTGTCAGTTTCCCTGACTTATTAGGGGGGGTGCCTTTCATTCTCCATTCATCCATTGCTTGTATTTGAAGAGGCAGCTGGCTTCTCATCAAAAATATCTCAATTCCGTTTGAAACAAATTCAGATCCGAAGTCTAAATCAACCTGAATACTGGAATGAGTCAACAAAATATCCTGAATAAGAGACTTACCAGCGTGAGTTCTGAAAACTAAGATGCCGTGGAGAGATTCCGAAGAATCATTCTGTAATTTTTCGTTGGCCTTTTTATCCCCCGAATGCTTACAACAACACAACGTTTAACAAGAGAAGGGCAGCCTGGTCCATATTAGGAACAAAAAGTTTCACAACTTCTTTAAGTTTGGGAACAAGGTCAAAGCAAGGATCACAACCGATGAATCATTGCATGCAGATATTTTTTGTTATCTAGAATCAATAGCTACAGTTGAAATTTGACTTGCTGCTTAGAAAGCAAATTCTTTTAAAAAAAAATAAACAACTTCAAAAAGCCTTTGAAATGTTTTTTCAGCTAGTTTGCTCCCTCTCATCTGTCTCTATACTTAGAGAAGTTGCTACCACTTGTGGGGGAGACAGAAACTAGGGACCATAAATATAAGAAGAGCCGTGCCTTCAGCTCCCTAGGCCCTAAGCTCTGGAATTCCCTCCCTAACCCTCTCCGCCTCTCTACCTCTCTCTCCTCCTTCAAGGCGCTCTCTAAAACCTACCTCTTTGACTCACCTGTCCTAATATCCCTTTATTGGGGCTCAGTGTCAAATTTTGTCTGATGATCGCTCCTGTGAAGCATCTTGGGACGTTTTACTATATTAAAGGCGCTATATAAATGCAAGTTGTTGTTGTTGTTACTACAAGTTACAATCTCCAGGACGTCACGTTTCGGGTCTCGCAGGCCCAAATCCCACCTCGAGTTAAAGTCGATGATTTAGTTACAGATTCTAAACAGAGGAATTCCACGAAATTGACGATTTTAGAATTTTTTAATGGCTACAAACTGACATTAGATTCCAATAACTATCATTTAAATTATTCGAGAGAGAGAGAGAGCACTTTTTAAAATCCTGTCACTATATGACCCTCATTACTTCGATAGATGGTATTATTGCTTTTATTTGTTTTACAATGGTTTTAATACATTGGCTTTTATGCTCACAGCCTTGCCATTTCCATTGACCCCAACTCTGCTCCCAGCGTACAGTACATCAAACTCCTCCTGACTATGATGCACAACAAATCAATATGTCATTAGTTTTGCTACAAAAGCACCTTGATTGTCACAATACTCCATGTCAGATGTGTTTCCATTTCCTCTCATCGTAAACCAAGGTGAAAGGTTCAGCTGTAGTTGTTAAGTAAAGCAAGACTGAATGAGAAGGTTGCTTTGACTACGACTTTTCCCTCCGTGAGATTAGTTCGCACCCTTTGTAAATTTAAAAGTATTTTCCAGACTTTGTTAATCGACTCTTTACGAAAAGAAAATAGAAGCTCTTTGACATGTTTGTCCCTGGCCCTGGGAATATTCTAGCTGCTATTTCATTTTTCTCTGATATTTGCTGGGGGGGCGGGTGGGGGAGGTAGGCGGGTTAGGTTAAAAGAAGTAACATGGCAACAGTTGGATGTGGTGAATGAGGTGAAGTTCTGATCTGGTGGCAATGATAATATGACCTCAGGACATTGCAGTCATGAAGCTAATCTGATGGCAGGACAATTGCAGTTTGTAGTGAATAAGTTAATATCTAAGCTGGTGACAATGGGTGACCTCATTTTGTGGCGATATTATGACAATATCTGTTGAATAAATGAATGGTCTGATTAGTTGCAACTTTAGTAGGGATAAGGACTGTGGCTCGGTGGCAGCACTTTTGCTTCTGAATCAGAAGATTGTGGGTTCAAGTCCCACTCGAGGGATATGAGCACAAGATCTAGGCTGACACTCCAGTGCAATACTGAGGGAGCACTGCACTGTTAGAGGTGCCATCTTCCAGATGAAACATTAAACCGGGGCCCCGTCTGCCCTCTCAGGTGGACGTAACAGATTTTTGTTTTAAGAGCACGAGTATAACAAACATGCTTCTCTCCACCCTCCCCCAGTACACACACACACACACACACACACTCTCCTCCATATTGTTCCTGGAACTACAATATCGGGTTTATGTGTTATTTCCAGTCAACACACTTCAGTATGGATTTTGTATTTGCTACAGATATTCACTATTCAACTAAGTTTTCATTTATTTCTTTTAGACTCCTCCATCAGTAGTGTTGGAGTTCTCAGTTTACGCAGAAACCTCAACATGTCCCAATCTAATTTTTTGTGTTCCAATATTAATATTTTACATGGTTCAACTAAACTTTGTGTTACCGTATGCACAACACCTGTATCATGTTGGCCGTACATAAGTTTCATACCGTACAAAATTAAAACAAACTTTGAGAAGACATTTACTTGTAAAGCTAGAGGCCAACATCTGGTTGATAGCCAGCAGAAAGCAATAAAAGTAACACTTATGCATCTTCTCACAGCATTTGGATGTTTGAAGTGTCTAATAATAATATTTAGCAGACCTTGTTTAGTGCTAATTGATATATTATACATCATGTATATATCTGTGTTCTGGTGATTTAAAGAAAGGTTTGCATTTATATAGCGCCTTTTATGACCTCAGGGTGTTGCAAAGTGCTTTACAGCCATTGAAGTACTTTCTTGAAGTATAATCACTGTTGTAATGTAGGGAAATGTGGCGGCCAATTTGCGCACAGGAAGCTCCCACAAACAGCAACGAGATAAATGACCAGATAATCTGTTTTAGTGATGAGGGATAAATATTGGTATTGGCCAGGACACCAGGGAGAACTCCCCCTCTCTTCTTCGAATAGTGCTATGGGATCTTTTACGTCCACCTGAGTGGGCAGATGGGGCCTCGGTTTAACGTTTCAAAAACAACTAGCATTTATTTTGCGCCTTTTGACGTAGAAAAATGTCCTCAACTGAGAGACAGATTTAATTGCAAAACAAGGATGATTTAGTGGAAGAAACAACACCCTGGCTACAATTTAACAACTACCAGGTTAGAATTATTTTCAAGCTCACTCCCTATTGTTTTAATTCATTTTACAAGCAGAAAGACATTGCCATAGATGAGCTTATGCCTATATTATTTGGGATACATCTCGCCGCAGGGCAAATAATCCTCCGTTTACGTAGAATTTACAGCACAGAAACAGGCCATTCGGCCCAACTGATCAATGCCGGTGTTTATGCTCCACACGAGCCTCCTCCCACCCTACTTCATCTAACCCTATCAGCATATCCTTCTATTCCTTTCCCCCCTCATGTACTTATTTAGCTTCCCCTTAAATGCATCTATGCTATTCGCCTCAACTACTCCTTGTGGTAGTGAGTTCCACATTCTCACCACTCTCTGGGTAAAGAAGTTTCTCCTGAATTCTTTATTGGATTTATTAGTGACTTTTATATTTATGGCCCCGAATTTTAGACTCCCCCGCAAGTGGAAACATCGGGCTAGAAATTGGTCCGTGTAGCGCCCGTTGTCTCGGCGCTACGCGGCCTCCCTAAGTGCCAAGATGGCGTCTTGGCTGCGCATGCATGTTTCCAGTGCGACGTGCGCCGGACGCCATCTTGATATAGGTATTAACACAAGCGCAAATACCGAATGCTGGCAGCATGTAAAGTAGGGAGGAAATGCATACGATCAGTGTGCAATGCTGATTTAAAGTGATAGACACCATTTTGGACCTTAACGCTGAACTCAACGCACAGTCTTAACCACGCACACCTGAGCATATCTTAGAGTGCCTGGAGGATCCCCCCCCCCACCTCCCCAGTGCTATTTAAAGGGACCATACAGGCGTTGCAGGTTAGTTGCTGGATTATTGCTTCTGGCTGCTGGTGGAATAGGAAGTGTTTTTTTGAAGCTCCCCATACTTACTGAGAGTTGCCAAAGTACATTTGAGAGTGGTTTGGCAGGTACTGCCTTACGGTTCGGAAAGCTACAACCGAGGTTGAACTACATGCCTGGCAACCATGGGTGGTCTGCTAGGGCTCTCGCTGGACATTGAGCACAACTGGGAGCATGCAGAGAGGCCACGCAGAGCAGGTAAAGCTGCAAGGAGAGGGAGGAGGCGGAGATGCAGGGCACTGAGCAGAGGCCATATCCAATGAGGGCCTTCCGGGACCAATTCTCATACCCGAACATGAGCGAGGAGCATTACATCTGATGGCTGAGGTTCACCAAGGAGGCCATGATGGAGATCTGTCAACTGGTGCAGCCACAACGGGTACGGTAGCATAGTGGTTATGTTACTGGGCTAGTAATCCAGAGGCCTGGACTAAAATCCAGAGTCATGAGTTCAAATCCCGCCACGGCAGCTGGCGAATTTAAATTCAATTAATTAATTAATTAAAAATTCAATTAATTAAATTTTAAAAATCTGGAATTAAAATACTAGTATCAGTAATGATGGCCATGAAACTACCGGATTGTCGTAAAAACCCATCTGGTTCACTACTGTCCTTTAGGGAAGGAAGCCTGCCGCCCTTACCCGGTCTGGCCTATATGTGACTCCAGACCCACAGCAATGTGGTTGATTCTTAATTGCCCTCTGAAATGGCCTAGCAAGCCACTCAGTTGTACAATCTCGCTACGAAAAGTCATAATAAGAATAAAACCGGACGGACCACCCGGCATCGGACCACGAGGCACCGGACACGACAACGGCAAAACACCAAGCCCAGTCGACCCTACAAGGTCCTACTTACCAACATCTGGGGACTTGTGCCAAAATTGGGAGAGCTGTCCCACAGACTAGTCAAGCAACAGCCTGACATAGCCATACTCACAGAATCATATCTTTCAGCCAACGTCCCAGACTTTTCCATCACCATCCCTGGGTATGTCCTGTCCCACCGGCAGGACAGACCCACCAGAGGTGGCGGTACAGTGATATACAGTCAGGAGGGAGTGGCCCTGGGAGTCCTCAACATTGACTCTGGACCCCATGAAATCTCATGGCATCAGGTATAACATGGGCAAGGAAACCTCCTGCTGATTACCACCTACTGTCCTCCCTCAGCTGATGAATCAGTCCTCCTCCATGTTGAACACCACTTGGAGGAAGCACTGAGGGTAGCAAGGGCACAAAATGTACTCTGGGTGGGGGACTTCAATGTCCATCACCAAGAGTGGCTCGGTAGCACCACTACTGACCGAGCTGGCCGAGTCCTGAAGGACATAGCTGCTAGACTGGGCCTGCGGCAGGTGGTGAGCGAACCAACACGAGGGAAAAACTTACTTGACCTCGTCCTCACCAATCTACCTGTCGCAAATGCATCTGTCCATGACAGTATTGGTAGGAGTGACCACCGCACAGTCCTCGTGGAGATGAAATCCCGTCTTCGCACTGAGGACACCATCCAACGTGCTGTGTGGCACTACCACCGTGCTAAATGGGATAGATTCAGAACAGATCTAGCAGCTCAAAACTGGGCATCCATGAGGCGCTGTGGGCCATCAGCAGCAGCAGAATTGTATTCCAGCACAATCTGTAACCTCATGGCCCGGCATATTCCTCACTCTACCATTACCAACAAGCCAGGGGATCAACCCTGGTTCAATGAGGAGTGTAGAAGAGCATGCCAGGAGCAGCACCAGGCGTACCTAAAAATGAGGTGCCAACCTGGTGAAGCTACAACTCAGGACTACATGCATGCTAAACAGCGGAAGCAACATGCTATAGACAGAGCTAAACGATTCCACAACCAACGGATCAGATCAAAGCTCTGCAGTCCTGCCACATCCAGTCGTGAATGGTGGTGGACAATTAAACAACTAACGGGAGGAGGAGGCTCTGCAAACATCCCCATTCTCAATGATGGCGGAGTCCAGCACGTGAGTGCAAAAGACAAGGCTGAAGCGTTTGCAACCATCTTCAGCCAGAAGTGCCGAGTGGATAATCCATCTCAGCCTCCTCCCGATATCCCCACCATCACGGAAGCCAGTCTTCGGCCAATTCGATTCACTCCACGTGATATCAAGAAACGGCTGAGTGCACTGGATACAGCAAAGGCTATGGGCCCCGACAACATCCCAGCTGTAGTGCTGAAGACTTGTGCTCCAGAACTAGCTGCGCCTCTAGCCAAGCTGTTCCAGTACAGCTACAACACTGGCATCCACCCGACAATGTGGAAAATTGCCCAGGTATGTCCTGTCCACAAAAAGCAGGACAAATCCAATCCGGCCAATTACCGCCCCATCAGTCTACTCTCAATCATCAGCAAAGTGATGGAAGGTGTCGTCGACAGTGCTATCAAGCGGCACTTACTCACCAATAACCTGCTCACCGATGCTCAGTTTGGGTTCCGCCAGGACCACTCGGCTCCAGACCTCATTACAGCCTTGGACCAAACATGGACAAAAGAGCTGAATTCCAGAGGTGAGGTGAGAGTGACTGCCCTTGACATCAAGGCAGCATTTGACCGAGTGTGGCACCAAGGAGCCCTAGTAAAATTGAAGACAATGGGAATCAGGGGGAAAACTCTCCAGTGGCTGGAGTCATACCTAGCACAAAGGAAGATGGTAGTGATTGTTGGAGGCCAAGCATCTCAGCCCCAGGGCATTGCTGCAGGAGTTCCTCAGGGCAGTGTCCTTGGCCCAACCATCTTCAGCTGCTTCATCAATGACCTTCCCTCCATCATAAGGTCAGAAATGGGGATGTTCGCTGATGACTGCACAGTGTTCAGTTCCATTCGCAACCCCTCAGATAATGAAGCAGTCCGAGCCCGCATGCAGCAAGACCTGGACAACATCCAGGCTTGGGCTGATAAGTGGCAAGTAACATTCGCGCCAGATAAGTGCCAGGCAATGACCATCTCCAACAAGAGAAAGTCTAACCACCTCCCCTTGACATTCAACGGCATTACCATCGCCGAATCCCCCACCATCAACATCCTGGGGGTCACCATTGACCAGAAACTTAACTGGACCAGCCATATAAATACTGTGGCTACGAGAGCAGGTCAGAGGCTGGGTATTCTGCGGCGAGTGACTCACCTCCTGACTCCCCAAAGCCTTTCCACCATCTACAAGGCACAAGTCAGGAGTGTGATGGAATACTCTCCACTTGCCTGGATGAGTGCAGCTCCAACAACACTCAAGAAGCTTGACACCATCCAAGATAAAGCAGCTCGCTTGATTGGCACCCCATCCATCACCCTAAACATTCACTCCATTCACCACCGGCGCACTGTGGCTGCAGTGTGCACCATCCACAGGATGCACTGCAGCAACTCGCCAAGGCTTCTTCGACAGCACCTCCCAAACCCACGACCTCTACCACCTAGAAGGACAAGGGCAGCAGGCGCATGGGAACAACACCACCTGCACGTTCCCCTCCAAGTCACACACCATCCCAACTTGGAAATATATCGCCGTTCCTTCATTGTCGCTGGGTCAAAATCCTGGAACTCCCTTCCTAACAGCACTGTGGGAGAACCGTCACCACATGGACTGCAGCGGTTCAAGAAGGCGGCTCACCACCACCTTCTCAAGGGCAATTAGGGATGGGCAATAAATGCCGGCCTTGCCAGCGACGCCCACATCCCGTGAACGAATAAAAAAAAAACTGCAGCTTCAAAGCAGGGCAAGGACAGCACTGCCTGTGGCTATGAAAGTAACCGTAGCGCTGAACTTCTACGGCTCAGGCCTCTGTGCAACATCTCGCTGTATGCAGGGAGGTCACAGATGCACTGTACCAGATGAGGAACAGGTTCATCATTTTCTCTCTTGACAGAGACAAGCAGAACAAGCGAGCATGTGGGTTTGCTCGCATTGCTGGCTTCCCCATGGTGCAGGGTGCCATTGACTGCACGCACATTGCCCTGTGCGCTCTGCATATCAACTCGGCCGTCTTCGTCAACCGAAAGGATGTCCATTCCCTGAACGTGCAGCTGGTGTGCAACCACACACGTCGAATCATGAAGGTCGATGCCCGCTACCCTGAAAGCAGGCTCAACGCCTTCGTCTTGCGGCAATCCAACATGCCAGCTATCTTTCACCTGGCTCGGCAGGTCAAATGCTGGCTACTGGGCGACAAGGGGTATCCCCTCACTCCGTGACTCAACACTCTGATCAGGAACCCATGCACTCGTGCACAGCAGGCCTACAATGAGAGCCATGCTGCCACACGCAATGTTGCGGAGCACACCATTGGCCTCCTGAAACAACACTTCCGCTGCCTGGACCATTCTGGAGGAGCCCTGCAGTACTCCCCTTAGCGGGTGGGAAGACTCGTGGTGGTATGCTGCATGCTGCACAACCTCGCCATCATGAGGGACCAGCCTTTGCCGCCGATGATCAGAGAAGACCCTGAGCCAGAGGTGGTGGAGGAGGAGGAAGAGGCTGAGGGGGAGGAGCCGGAGGAGGAAGTGGAGGAAGATGCAAGGGTGCAACAGGGACCACAAGCCTTGTCTGCAAGGGCTCTGCTTGCTCGCTATCAATAATATGAACTGCATCCCCCAACTCACCAACAGTCCTACAATCCCCATCTGTCCGCTCCCACATGACCATCAAATCACCCTCCACATCTGATTACACATTGGTTTCCCCCTCAGCTCATCGCACAAATAAAAACCACCACCAAATGGAAATTCAAAGTCACATTTCTCAATTAACAAATAAAATTATGGAAACAGAACAGAACCATTCAACCTTGTGCTTTGCCTTAGTGCCTGTTGTTCGTGTGGTTTGGTTTTATCTATCCTAGTGCTGCTACTAGGTGCATCCCCAGTGGCTGGAGCATGGGTGGTGGGAGGCTGCTGGCCATCAAAAGGAGGAGTGTGCGGATGGCCTTGGAGGAAGACCTCGAGCAGTTCTGGGCTGGGAGGGCCAGGCTTCAGACTGCACCATCTCAGCATGGGCTGCAGCAGTCTGGCCTGGCTATTAGGCAACAACAAGGGTATTGGCAGAGCAGCAGGGGTGGGAGCAGGAATACTCTGGTCCTGAGAGAGGACAACAGTTCCTGCCATGGCGCCTCAGCAATCCTGGTGATCAGCTGGAGAACAGATTGCTGGAGTGCTGTGACGTCCTGGAAGCCCCGTTCCACAGTGGTCCCCAGAGCCATGATAGCAGCGGTCTGAGCTTCCATTGCAGCAGTCTGAGCAGCAACTGTAGCTTGCAGACCTTTGACGATGTCGGTTTGTGCTGCAATGGAAGCTGTGACATCGGCCATCAGAAGTTGCATCATTTTGGCTTCCACAGGTGGGCTGATGGAGGTGACCACCCGTTCCATGTGGGAAAGGATGGGCTCCAAGCTCTGCGCAAAGCCCTGTGCCAAGTTGGAGCTGAACTCCTCCACGCCCTTTGTCATTATGTGCAGTCTTTCTGGCAGGCTTTCCAGTGCCCCGAGCATTTGTTGGTGTATGTCCATCAGCCGTCTTCTGTAGCCTGGCCCATCAAAGTCCTCATCTGACTCCTCTACAGCAGAACTAGCGAGCGACCTCGCCCTCCAGTGAGCTGGCACCTGTGGTATCCATTCCCCTGCTCCGGCTCTTGCACATCTGTGCCCGGTGTCTCACCACATGCAGATCCCTCCTCTAACCTAGCCTCTAAAGGATGCACAGTGCCAGTCTCTGAGCTGGTGGATGTGAGCGTCAGATCGAGTGACGGTGTGCCTTCAGTGTCTCCCTCCTCCTCCTCCTCCCCCTCAGACGGTGCCGCCAAGTGTTACTGGGTACCTACAATGCCAAAGGGAAACAGGTTGAGTTGTGGAATGCGGAGAGGAGCAAGTAAGACGGGCGTGCTGACAGCATGTGAGTCAGAAAAGATTATGGGAGGAGGGAGATGAGGGAATCGAGAAGGAGCATTAGATATGCAGAGATCCCCTTCATCGGGACCTCCAGCATGGCATGTTGTCACGGCTGCAGTGATGGCCCGGCCAATGATCCGAAGAAGCACAGTCTCCTCCAAGAGGGTGAGGACGTGTAGGCGTGCCCGTCCTCCCTCAGGCCTCTCCTGCTGCCTGCTGCTTAAGGTGGTTGTTATGCGCCACCTTCTCCTGCAAGACAGAGGGCAGTGTGTCAGTGGGCATCCTGCAAGGTGTCTGGGTGATGTGCCTGTCATGGACGAATAGCTGCCAATGTGTGTGACCTCTGATTGGTGGTTGTGTGGCCTGCAAGCTTGGTACTATGTGCGGGTGAGATGCAGCATGCCAAGTGTAGCATTGCGTATGGATGGGCAGTGTCTGCTGGTGGTTGGGTGGCGGGGAGTGTGCTGCGTGGAGCAGTGGGTAGGATGTGCCACTTGACACTTGCATTCACTCACCTTGACCACTCGTGTCAAATCATTGAACTTCTTTCGGCACTGCACCCATGTGCGTGGTGCCATGCTCCTGGGCCACAGCCTCCCAATGCCTGTGGAGCTGGAGTCTGGAGGGTCTCCTGCCAACCTGCGGGTACACGTTGGCCCTCCTTACGTCCACTCCTTCCACCAGTGCATCATCGGAGAAGCGTGGGGCCCACTCTTGCGCCAGTCCTGCCATCCTTCCGGCCATCTTTCCCTCCACCCAGTGGACTGTGCATGTCCCATTTAAAATGTGCACCTGCACCTTTAAGAGGTGCAGGCTGCCGATGACATGCGCTGAGCACGCCCCATTTCGGGCTTTCCCATTCTCCGTGCAGCCTCTCAGCAGTAGTGCTGGCTGCACGGAGCTATCATGCTAATGAGCAGGCAGCATGAATTTCACGTACTGCCTGCGTAGGGGCGATTGGGCACTGGTTAGCAGTGGGCCCAATAAAAGGCCTTATCCAATTTTTCCCCCATCTTCTCTATGTCTCCCCTATCAAACCCTTTCATAATCTTAAAGACCTCCATTAGGTTCACCCCTCAGCCTTCGCTTTCCTAGAGAACAGAGTCCCAGCCTGATCAACCTTTCCTGTAGTTTGTTGTAAATATTTTACTGGATAGTATGTAGGATTTCATTACCACGTCGAGAGATGACTATCAGTTATGCCAAACACTATTTGTAACTAAACCATTAAAGAGACTTAAGGACAAATATAATTCTTTACAGAAGCATGCAGTGAAATGTTGAATAGTACAATACCGTTATAAAACGAGGGATTAATCAAACCAGTCAGGCAAGACCCCTTTGAGAGGTGACAGACTTTGAGAAAGAAGTATTCACAGAAAAAAAAAGTATGCAATTTTGTTCATGAGCAGAAACAGAATACAGTCTTTTTAATGATGTAAGTGCAAGTTTATAAGGCTTCATCCCATATTGTTCCTCAAGGCAAGACAAGCCCAACCGCTAACAAGCAAAATCTGCTGTCTCTTACACTCATAAGCGGTGATTTTACAAATTTATGCTCCCCGTCAGGAATTTGTGCCTGCACTTCTCACAATATTCCATCCAGACACACCTCCGGTGGGTGAAGCCCTGGAACAGGAATGTGAATTAGTAAAATTACCCCGAGAACTGCTATGAAGATCAGACACTTGTTTTGAAAACCAATCAGCCAGATGAAGGTGAATTATACCAGCAATTTGAGAACGATTACACAAGGTCTCCATGAGGACTGTAAATTTACATCGTCTGGCTTTGGCACAATTTCAACAACAAAATCTATTAAGTACATTCCATTCACACCTGGTCAAATCATCTTGAATTGTATTGCTGGGGCGGGCTGCCTCAGGGCAAGCCAATCTTGCAGTGGGGGTCTAGATGGGTGTTCAGTTGCTTATTTGCATATGCGAATGGACTAACACCTGTTTTAAGTGTGGGCACCGCACGCCGATATTTTGGCTTTTACCAATGTGGCGGGCAGCGCACTTGCAGCTGATAACGAGCGTGGGCTTCCAGCCTGCCGTATTGTAGGCTTAGGAAGCTGCTTAGCACACAAAAAACGGGCGCTGCGTGGCCGAAATTCTCGTCCGCTAAATTTGAATTAGCTAATCGCTTGGAGACAACCACTGGCCAGAGGTAATTGCAGTGAACTTTTCAGCTTCTCTTAAGGCCTCTCGAATCCTTTTTGTAGCCAGGGCAGAGAGGGACTAACAAGTAGATTCATGAATTAGAAAGAAAATTTATGGTTTCTGAAATGTGATTCCCAGGCAAGGAGAACAGGATGTGGGCATCTGGTCTCTGCTAATGCAGTTCTATAACTAGTGACCAGGAGGAGTACAAAAATGGCCCGAGGTAACTTTCTCCTCTCCAGCACTCAACCTGTGAGGAATCATCAATCCTCACTTCTGCACAGCCAAGATTGGTAACACACCACAGTGTGTAACTCAAGGTAACAGTAAACTGGAACTCCAATTAAGCCATTGCCTGTTTACCATTATTATCCTTTTGGGCCATTGACACCTTTAAGTACTTTCATTAAAATAAGGATGTTTCTGAAGTCTTTCAAAAATGCAAAAATATTTTTGATAAAACATGTACATTTTCAAATTCTCCAAAACTTCTTTGTGTTATAAAAAAATGACAGACTTGTATTTCTGTCACGCTCTAATTTACTGAAATCACTGCATCATTACATAGAATTTACAGCACAGAAACAGGCCATTCGGCCCAACTGGTCTATGCTGGTATTTATGCTCCATACGAGCCACCTCCGACCCTACTTCATCTAACCTTATCAGCATATCCTTCTACTCCTTTCTCCCTCATGTTCTTATCCAGCTTCCCCTTAAAGGCATCGATGCTATTTGCCACAACTACTCCATGTGGTAGCAAGTTCCACATTCTAACCATCCTCTGGGTAAAGAAGTTTCTCCTGAATTCCCTATTGGATTTATTAGTGACTATTTTATATTTATGGCCCCTATTCTTGGACTCCCCCACAAGTGGAAACATTTTCTCTACCCTATCAAACATCATTAAAGAAAGAAAGTGTACTTTAGACACTACAGATAAAGTGAAAACTAGAAGGCGTAAGGTGATTAGCCCAGCATCAAAGCTGAAGGTCAGGCTAGGGTGTGTGGCACAACTAAGACTTCTATATACAAATGCACGGAGTGTAAAGAATAAATTAAATGAACTACAGGTTCAAATTCAAATTGGAGGGTATGACATGATAGCTATTACTGAGACATGGTTGCAGGATGGTCAGGATTGGGAACTGAATATGCCGGGTTATAAGGTCTACAGGAGAGACAGGGAAAATGGAAGAGGGGGAGGAGTAGCCTTAATGATTAGAGATGAAATCACTTCAATGATAAAGGAAGATATAACGAGAGGTAAGCAGCTAAGAGACCTTATGGGTTGAATTGAAAAATAGGAAAGGATCGAAGACTATTGTGGGAATTGTGTATAGGACCCCTGGCAGCAGCTCTGAAGTGCTAGATTGTATAAATGCATAGATTAGACAAGCGTGTAAGAAAGGCATAGTGGTCTTAATGGGTGACTTTAACCTTCACATAGATTGGGAAAAGCAGACTAGCAACTGTCAGAAAGTTAGTGAATTTCTTGAGTGTGTCCGGGATAGTTTTCTACAGCAGTATGTCCTAGAGGCAAGAAGGGGGCAAGCCATACGAGATATAGTAATGAGTAATGAACCAGATTTAGGTAACGGCTTAACTGTGCGTGAACATCTATCCAATAGCGATCATAACATGATCGAGTTCAATGTAATGTTTGAAAGGGAAAAAAGTGAGTCAGCTGCTAAGATTCTAGACTTGGGTAAGGCCGACTTCAATGGGATGAGACAGAGACTGTCCACAGTAAACTGGGCAAATCTGTTAATGGGTAAAACGACTGATGATCAGTGGGAAATGTTTAAAGAAACATTTAATGTGATACAGAATCGGTTTATACCCCTGAGGAGCAAGAACTCTACTTGCCAAAAAAAACAGCCATGGACAACTAAAGAGGAAAGGGACAGTATAAGGACATAAGGGCATACAAAAAGGCAAAAAATGACACAGATCCTGGCAAATGGGAAAGATACAAAGATCAACAAAGGGTCACAAAACAGATAGTAAGAGCTACAAAAAGAGAGTATGAAAAGAAACTTGCAAGGGATATCAAAACCAATACGAAGAACTTTTATAGTTACATTAGGAAAAAGAGGGTGGTCAGGAGCAGTGTTGGCCCATTAAAAACTGAAAGTAAGGATATTGTCATTGACAATGGGGAAATGGCGGACATGTTGAACGATTACTTTGCGTCAGTATTTACAGTAGAAAAAGAGGATAGCCTGCCAGAAATCCCAAGAAAACTAATATTGAATCGGGGACAGGGACTCGATAAAATTAATATAAGTAAAGTAACAGTAATGAAGAAAATAATAGCACTAAAGAGTGACAAATCCCCAGGACCAGATGGTTTCCATCCCAGGGATTTAAAGGAAGTAGGTGAGCACATTGCAGATGCCCTAACTATAAGCTTTCAAAGTTCTCTAGATTCAGGAACTGTCCCTCTAGATTGGAAAATTGCACATGTCACTCCACTTTTTAAGGAGAGAGAGGGGAACCAGGGAATTATAGACCAGTTAGCCTAACATCTGTTGTGGGGAAAATGCTGGAGTCTATAATTAAGGATCGGGTGACTGAACACCTCGAGAATTTTCAGTTAATCAGAGAGAGCCAGCATGGATTTGTGAAAGGTAGGTCGTGCCTGACAAACCTGAATGAATTTTTTGAAGAGGTGACTAAAGTAGTGGACAGGGGAATGTCAATGGATGTTATTTATATGAACTTCCAGAAGGCATTTGATAAGGTCCCACATAACAGACCGTTAGCTAAGATAGAAGCCCATGGAATCGAGGGAAAAGTACGGACTTGGTTGGGAATTTGGCTGAGCGAAAGGCGACAGAGAGTAGGGATAATGGGAAGGTACTCACATTGGCAGGATGTGACTAGTGGAGTCCCGCAGGGATCTGTCTTGGGGCCTCAATTATTCACAACATTTATTAACGACTTAGATGAAGGCATAGAAAGTCTCATATCTAAGTTTGCCGATGACACAAAGATTGGTGGCATTATCAGCAGTGAAGATGAAAACATAAAATTACAAAGCGATATTGATAGATTAGGTGAATGGGCAAAACTGTGGCAAATGGAATTCAATGTAGACAAATGTGAGGTCATCCACTTTGGATCAAAAAAGGATAGAACAGGGTACTTTCTAAATGGTAAAAAGTTAAAAACAGTGGATGTCCAAAGGGACCTAGGGGTTCAGGTACATTGATCATTGAAGTGTCCTGAACAGGTGCAGAAAATAATCAAGAAGGCAAATGGAATGCTGGCCTTTATATCTAGAGGACTAGAGTACAAGTGGGCAGAGGTTATGCTGCAGCTATACAAAACCCTGGTTAGACCACACCTGGAGTACTGTGAGCAGTTCTGGGCACCGCACCTTTGGAAGGACATGTTGGCCTTGGAGGGAGTGCAGCGTAGGTTTACTAGAATGATACCCGGACTTCAAGGGTTAAGTTACGAGGAGAGATTACACAAATTGGGGTTGTATTCTCTGGAGTTTAGAAGGTTAAGGGGTGATCTGATCGAAGTTTATAAGATATTAAGGGGAACGGATAGGGTGGATAGAGAGAAACTATTTCCGCTGGTTGGGGATTTAAGGAGTAGGGGGCACAGTCTAAAAATTAGAGCCAGACCTTTCAGGAGTGAGATTAGAAAACATTTCTACACACAAAGGGTGGTAGAAGTTTGGAACTCTCTTCCACAAACAACAATTGATACTAGCTCAATTGCTAAATTTAAATCTGAGATAGATAGCTTTTTGGCAACCAAAGGTATTAAGGGATATGGGCCAAAGGCAGGTATATGGAGTTAGATCACAGATCAGCCATGATCTTATCAAATGGCGGAGCAGGCACGAGGGGCTGAATGGCCTGCTCATGTTCCTATGTTCCTATTACAGCAATTAGTTAGGCTGTTCTGAAGTGTTACCATAATGACCCCCCTTTAAGACAAACTGCATTGCTTTATCAAATCATGCACATTTTAATTGATTATTGCTGTTACCACAAATCTTCGAGAATATGACCTATGCAGAGTATATGAATAGTAGAAGAGTAAACCTTTCTTGAATTGAAAGTTCAACCCCTCAAAACTACTAATATGCATGGACAAGGGAAAGGTGAAACAGCTTGTAATCACAGATAGTCTTGAAGTCATTTGCTTTTCAGTAGCAGAGTACTGGAATCAGAGTTTGCTGCGATGCTGACCTTTGTTTTTTGACCGATCTCTCCCTGTTCAATGTGTTATGATAAACTGAAACTTGCTTTACCACCGTAACTGTACAAAATTTACATTTCCCTTTATCGATCTCCACTACTAAAAGGTATTTTCAACATCAACTGATTGTGAGCCCTACAGGCTTAAACTACTACCCTGGCTAATTAGCATGATCCTTATGCTCGATGCTCGACATCAAACTGGAGTTGCACTGACTAACTTGTAGACTAGGAGATAGATTAAGCACAAAACCGTCAGCTCTGCAAAGCATGGCTTCAGTCTTTATGCACAAACCACACTGGAGGAAAGCAGAAAAATGTTAATGCACCTTATATTACAATGCACATATTTGTCTTGGTGTACCTTTTTTTTTTATTAGTTCACGGGATGTGGGCGTCGCTGGCGAGGCCAGTATTTATTGCCCATCCCTAATTGCCCTCGAGAAGGTGGTGGTGAGCCGCCTTCTTGAACCGCTGCAGTCCGTGTGGTGACGGTTCTCCCACAGTGCTGTTAGGAAGGGAGTTCCAGGATTTTGACCCAGCGACGATGAAGGAACGGCGATATATTTCCAAGTCGGGATGGTGTGTAACTTGGAGGGGAACGTGCAGGTGGTGTTGTTCCCATGTGCCTGCTGCTCTTGTCCTTCTAGGTGGTAGAGGTCGCGGGTTTGGGAGGTGCTGTCGAAGAAGCCTTGGCGAGTTGCTGCAGTGCATCCTGTGGATGGTACACACTGCAGCCACAGTGCGCCGGTGGTGAAGGGAGTGAATGTTTAGGGTGATGGATGGGGTGCCAATCAAGCGGGCTGCTTTATCTTGGATGGTGTCGAGCTTCTTGAGTGTTGTTGGAGCTGCACTCATCCAGGCAAGTGGAGAGTATTCCATCACACTCCTGACTTGTGCCTTGTAGATGGTGGAAAGGCTTTGGGGAGTCAGGAGGTGAGTCACTCGCCGCAGAACACCCAGCCTCTGACCTGCTCTCGTAGCCACAGTATTAATATGGCTGGTCCAGTTCAGTTTCTGGTCAATGGTGACCCCCAGGATATTGATGGTGGGGGATTCGGCGATGGTAATGCCGTTGAATGTCAAGGGGAGGTGGTTAGACTTTCTCTTGTTGGAGATGGTCATTGCCTGGCACTTATCTGGCGTATGAGCCCAAGCCTGGATGTTGTCCAGGTTTTGCTGCATGCGGGCTCGGACTGCTTCATTATCTGAGGGGTTGCGAATGGAACTGAACACTGTGCAGTCATCAGCGAACATCCCCATTTCTGACCTTATGATGGAGGGAAGGTCATTGATGAAGCAGCTGAAGATGGTTGGGCCTAGGACACTGCCCTGAGGAACTCCTGCAGCAATGCCCTGGGGCTGAGATGATTGGCCTCCAACAACCACTACCATCTTCCTTTGTGCTAGGTATGACTCCAGCCACTGGAGAGTTTTCCCCCTGATTCCCATGGACTTCAATTTTACTAGGGCTCCTTGGTGCCACACTCGGTCAAATGCTGCCTTGATGTCAAGGGCAGTCACTCTCACCTCACCTCTTGCATATGCTTGTATATATTGTACACCTGCCATAACAGGGCTGGTACATGGGAGCAGAAGTGGACATGGTGGCGGCTGAATACGCTTTTATATCGTCCAACATCTCAGCTCAATCCAGTAGCCTTGTAAATAGCAAACTATTCCCAGAAAAAAAGTGTACATCTCCTGTATAAATGAGCTACAATTCCTATTTAATAGAAGCACAGAATGTGACAGCACAGAAACAGGCATTTCTGCTCATCAAATCCACGTAAGAGTTTTTCCCCACGAGTCATTTAATCTAATCCTGCTCTGCTGTTCACCCCACATATCTTTTAATTTTTTTTTTCATGCAACCATTTAATTCCCCTTTGATAGAATTTATGGACTCTGCTTCAGTAATGGATTATGGCAGAGAATTCCAAATTCTAACCACTCGCAGTATAGATATTTTTACTAACCTGAATTCTTTTGTCATTATCTTAAATGTATACCATCTTGTTACCATGTCACAGAACATGGAGACAATCTACCACTATTTACTCAATTAGAATTCTTCATAATCTTGAAAAGATCTATCAGGTTTCTGTACAATAGTATATGACGTATGTGCCTCGTCGGTTTTACAGTGTGCGTACTGCGCACTCAACTGTTACGAGTACTTTGTCACAATGTTGTGTTCAAATACATTTTTTAAATGTTGCTTATTTATTTGTGATGTATTATTAATCCTGATCTATACTATTAATTTAGAGAGTTCAATCCTTTTCATTTGTACTCTGCAGCATACCTATCCTTTTAGGTTAATGATAATACTGACCTCATTTTAACACTTGCATTCATTCCCCATTTTGTCTCGAATCGACCAACAGTGTTTCATGTGCTTATGGATTGAATTTTCTTTGTTCTGTTGAATAAGGTCTGTTGAGGTGAGTTGAGTGCTTATTAGCTCTATCCTAATTCATACTGCAACAGGAGCAAATTTAATTCAGATCTTATTTGTCAAAATTGAACCTACTGTCTCCAAAGTAGTGAACCATTGCCTCTTAATTAAAAGTCATTAGCAAGAGGGGGAATATTTACAAAGAATGTGTGGGTCCTTTAGATACAGCACAAGTTGAGTTAATCATGCCAACCAATGCTTTACATTGTTTAACAATAACTGGTCACTTATGCTATGTCATTCAACTTCCAAATATTCACTCTTCTAGAATTTTACAATTCATTTAACAGCCAATGACATGGACCAGAGTACAAACTGAATACATTTTAAAATATCCTTCCAGAAATAAAAATGCTTTATTTTTTTTGTTTTCTTCTGAAGTTTGTACTAACATTCTTTGTGCTTCAACCAGGAAAAGGAGATAATCATGCTGCAAAGGCTTCTCAGTATCCAGCATTATCTCTTCTTCTCAAAAGCCAACTGAAAGTACTGATGAATATCAAATCAAATTTCTTGCAGTGTCACCCATACTGGGTCCATTCACAAATATTACAGATACAAACCTTATAGATTATTACAATCCAGGCTCCTCTCCCAACGCAGTTTATTCATTCTTCAAAGACAGGCTCACATTTGCACTGAACCAAAACTTATTATGAATAATGTGCCTCAGGTTTAATCATCTCCTTTTAACACAATAAAAATCGTATAGGTTGCATACTGTACATTCCGGAGCTCTGCAGTAGATGAAAAACGTTCATGTTGACAGAGCATACAGTTCAGATTAAAACCACTAACTCAATTTATTGCAAGATGTAAATTTGTATAGAAGTGTAATACAGTAGCAGATAAAATAACTACATTAACTATCCCTCATACTTTAAACTTTTTTTCTGAGACCAAAATTTAAAGAAGTGTTTTGAATTCTCAGAGTCCTTTAAACTGGATCTTATGACATAGCACAAGATCCTGAAATCACAGCAATCACCTGGAAGTAAAGTTGAACTAAAAATATTGCCAAAACACAACTATATTTTAGTCAACCCGAGGAGTCATTAAATACAGAATCATCACTCAAGTCAGATCAACTGTAGCATGGACCACTTGATGTTTGCACCTTGTTCAAGCCATTTGTAAATTATAATCAGATTGGGCCTGGGAACGGTTCTTGGCACAGATTAATTGTAGGTCAAACGACATAACCCGTGCTAAGCTTAACCACCACCTCCCCCATTCTGAGATCTGCAGGATGAGACAGCTACCATCCAACTGCTAGTTTGTTAAAAATCATCTACATTTGATTATAAATAATTCAAGATATAAAGGAATAATATATAATTTCATAATCTCCACATTTGCAGCAAGATGGAGCTGGACTTCTTCTGTACAAAGTAGAACAACTCCAATAATTAGCCTCAAACCTATAATGATTCAGATTCATATGGCCTCTTGCCAATAAAACCTGTCAGAGAGATTCACAACCCAAGTCTCAACTGTTACTTCCCCATCACCCACGTTTGAACACCACTCCCTATTTTCTTCTCTCGTAACAGCTGGCCGTATTACAAACTTATTAAAAAGTTATGTCTCTAATAGGCATACATACGTATTTTTCAAACGGAATAAAAATGATGTAACACCTCAATTTTGACGATCAATATCAATCCACTCATCCTTATCAAAGCATCAAAAAATCAGCTACCGGGGTTTAACTACTGTGCAAAATATGATGACATTTTACTTTCAGTTGTCCACGTAGTTTTGTTTCTCCTTTTGCCTTGGTGTAGACCACAATGACACGATCATGTTCCAGATAGCAAAGATAAAGATTGGTTTTTAAAGGGGCAACGTAATTGTTGGCAGGGAGAGAAAACAAAGGATGTAATGTATTGTTTTCAGTGTTGAGATCATATGCAATGAGGTTTTTTGCGATCAATGATGCATTTCAAACTGAATTAGCCCATCATGTTAAACGTTTGGCAAAGACTTTGATGAAGACCACTCCCCTTTGAACAGATGGGCTACTATCACCTGGAAGGAGGAGGCACCCTCCACTTTCCACCACAAGGCCAGGAGAAGGAAGGGGGAGATGAAATGGAGTGTGAAGGATGGGGAGTTGGATGAGATGCGGTGTATCTTTGATCTGGGATGGGGGTCTGTTGAGGTAACTTTTGTGAAAACTCTGGTTGGTCAGTTGACTAAAAACCATCAATGTGAAGTATCAAAGCGCTTAAAATTTTCAAGGCAGCATTCCCCAGACCTCCTAGAAATTCAGCAAAAATGTTGCTCCTTCAACATTCGTGTTTGCCTCTGCAGGATTTCATGCAGTTACGTTTTGTTTTTCAATTTTGAAAGATTGCTCGAAGTGTATATGCCAAGAATCATTGAGGAATCAGATGAATAACACAGACCCTGATGGAACAATAGTTCTGAAGTAAGTCAGCACTGCTGCAATGCAGCAGCATTTTTGAATATTGTGTGTTTTCTTTCAAAATTTCTCTTCCTTTTTGTTATTTTATTTCCTCTAATTTTCACCTCTCCTCGAATAAAAGTATCGACTCATCCTGGGTATGGTACCATGGGTAGCAGCCATTCCTTGGGCAAGGAGCTGTTTTGCATGGGTGGCCCAGATAGTGACTGCCAACAGGCTATTTGACCACTTCAGAGCCCTAAAATATAGCTGAGACTGATCCTTTCCTTGTCTGAAGTGTGCAGACATTTTCCGGCAGGCCTCACTGGAAAACAAACAAGGGTGCAAAGCCTGGCTGATTTTTCCCTTCCTAATTCCATGGTACTGAAGGCAAGTGTAGCACTATATTGCCACCATGGCTGAGATCAATTAACTCAGCAGTGACGAGTGACTGAGCTGGGACTTTTCTGGTCTGCGTAGGTCACACCTAAACTGGGTAATATGTTCACCAAGTGAGCCATAAGGGGAATGGCGCTAATTTGCAGAATGGGTGTGTAATTGGCAAATTAATTTCAATATAGATAAGTGTGAGCTGGTGCATTTTGGCAGGAAGAATAAGGAGGCCACATACTGCTTGGATAAGAAAAGTCTAAGTGGGTAGAAGAGCAGAGGGATTTTAGTGGTACAGATATACAAATCACTAAAAGTAACGACACAGGTTAATAAGGCCATAGAAAAAGCAAACCAAGCACTGGGGTTCATTTCTAGTGGGATAGGATTGAAAAGCAGGAAAGTTATATTAAACTTGTACAGAACCTTGCTTAGACCACACTTTGAATACTGTGCACAGTTCTGGTCTCTATATTATAGAAAGGATATAGAGGCACTGGAAGAAGTGCAAAAAAAGATTTACAAGATAATACCAGAGCTGAGAGATGAAACCCATTAAGAAAGATTGAACAGGCTGGGGTTCTTTTGTCTCGAAAAGAGAAGGCTGAGGGGTGACCCTGATAGAGGTCTTTAAGATAATGAAAGGGTTTGATAGGATGTTGGTTCAAAAAGCATCAAAAGGAAATTATCCTCAAATACCAGTTCCGAGCAGTTATCAAACCATTATTTTAGTTCCTCGTTATATGGTTACTTAGAGGACTGCCGTGCTTTTTACATAATAAGGGCACAAGGTATCTTCACCCTCTTCCTTTTAAAAGTCTGAGTGTCAAAAAGAACTGCTTAGTGATGAGTCTGTGACTATTCCTAATCCTCTCCACTTCTCTCTCCTCCTTTACGAAGCTCCTCAAAACGCTCCTTAAAGCTTTTGGTCACCCGTCCTAACGTCTCCTTCTTTGACTCGGTGTCAAATTTTGTCTGATTACGATTCTGTGAAGCCCTTTGGGATGTTTTACTACGTTCAAGGTGCTATATAAATGCAAGTTGTTGTTGATTACCCAATCTTTTAATTTAGGAAAATAAATTGATTCTTTGGAAGGTTTTACTTCATGAAACTAAGTATCCAATCAAACTACCAACAATTTTGGGGCGATTGATCCCTAAGAAATTGAATTCAGTCACAGAACTGTCAGCTCTTCCATATTTAAATCAGCAGGACAGCACAATTAAAAATGTAAAAATATGAAATGCTATATAATTGGGAACAGGCTATTGGTGACGGAATCACGATATCAGCAGTTTTAACCACCAACCGCGCCAATTAAGCTAGCGTGATCTTTTAAGATTAAATGTATTATTCTTATTCCCACATCACATTAACTTGTTCATCAAATTAGTGCAAAGGTACGGTGCTAATGGCTGTGAAACTCTATAACATGGTGATTTGAATGCTGCAATATCCTTTAATTGCCATTAGATAGTTTTACTGCACTTTGCAAATCTTTGATGTTTGCCAAGTTTAACTAGTGACTTCTAATGGTAGAAAGCAGGTTCAGGGATGAAGGTTATTTTATTTTATTTTTATTACTAAAACTAGGAAGATTCATTAATATCAAATCACACTTCTCCCTGTCAACTAAGAATTAACCATACTAGGAATCCATTGTACTGGTACAATATAATTAATTCCCTGCTATGATCCTCCAATTCTGGCCTCTTGTCCATTCCCCACATCCTTAACCCCACCATTGGCAGCCGTGCCTTCAGCGTCCTCGGCCCTAAGCTCTGGAATCCCATCCTTAAACCTCTCCACCTCTCTCTACCCCTTTAAGGCGCTCCTTCAAACCTACCACTTTGAACAAGGTTTTGGTCACCTGTCCTAATATCGCCTCATGTGACTCTATATAAATGCAAGTTGTTGTTGATTTCCTAATCTTTTATTTAGTAAAAGAAATTGATTTGTTGGAATATTTTACTGCATAAAACTATTTATCCGATCAAATGACCAACAGTTTGTGTTCAACTGAAGTATGATGGAAATGCCAGTGCTCCAATATATAACTGCAGCTAAATGCACTCTACATTAAGGAAAACTATGACTTTGATGTACCATGGGTCTTCAGTATTTGTTTGATATCACATTGTGAATGTCTATAAGATCCATTTTGACTGCCTGGATAGGATTCAAGATGACTCATTTAGATCTAACCATCATTTGCTAATCCAGGGCTATAGGAGCATTCATTAGGCCTTGGGAATAGAACTAAGCACATAAGTGGTTAGATAAACTCTTAATATGGGGACATATTAACTGCTTTAAAATAAATACACAACCTGACAAATTATATCTCTTCAGCATTATGTCTTGACATCCCAAGGACCTACTTTGATAAAATTAAAACCATTTATTCACAGTTTCTGTGGGGAAATAAGAAATCCTCAGATTAATATTGTCAAATTAAAATGGCACAAATGGAAAGAGGAATTGTGACTAACAGACCCGTATTTATGTTATTTCTTATTTATGCTCCAAAGCTTTTGTGTTATTAGAAACAAAACAATCAAATTGTCCTTCTGCCTGGCTGATGGTTGAGGAGGAGGCACATCCTTTATCTTACTGATCTATTTTTTCTATTTAAAACTGCCTAAAGGGTTTATAGAACAAGAAACTGGTTTAGCTCCTGGTGAATCCAACATGAAGGTACAAAAATACAAATCTTCCGAGGTGATGGCTCGTATATTAGGAGTGGTGGACTGCTCCTCAGTGATTTTTTTATCAGCAAATAGTGGCAAAGATATTTATGCATTCTCAATCTGCAGATTAAATACAAATACAAACCTTTTACAATGGCATATGTCGTCAATAGATATGGCTGTTCAACTTTAAAGTTGCATTGAATGTACTATAACGCCTCCTAAACTGTGAGCAAAGCATATATACATTGAATTACATAGAATTTACAGCACCGAAACAGGCCATTCGGTCCAACAGGTCTATACTGGGGTTTATGTTAGACTTCATCTAACTCTACCTGCATATCCTTCTATTCCTTTCTCCCTCATGTGCTTCCCCTTAAATGCATCCATGCTCATCGCCTCTAATACTGCTTGTGGTAGCAAGTTCCACATTCTCTGGGTAAAGAAGTTTCTTTATGTTGCAGTTCAATGAATATCTTCACTTAGAGTTGAAAACTGATCATAAAAACTATTGTCAATAAAGTCTTGCCCTTCATGTTGTTGGGAATGAACTGGCTTAACAATGCAAAGCACAATCATATTACAGGTGCTGCAAACAACTGAATTGTTTTGTTTAAATAAAATAAATGTGCTTAAAATGTTTCCCTCATTTAATTTTGAAAGTAACCCGAAAGAGTTTGTCATACGAAGTGTAATAAAAGCTGCAAATAAACCAGCATTCTTTGTTTTTGTTATTGGAATGTAAAATAAAGCTTGATTTTTGATTTATCAATAACAGTGCTGGACAAGGAGAATACTAAGGAATGCAAGGCTATTGTATACTCCGCAAATAATTGCCTTTAAAAGAATTATTAATACAAAACATTTACACAAAAATGACCTCTATTATTTACAGAGAAAGGTAATTCAAACAGCAAGTGCCATCATAAGACCATAAGAGATAGGAGCAGGATTAGGCCATTTGGCCCTTCGAGCCTGCTCCATCATTTAATGAGTTCATGGCTGATCTGATTTTTACCTCAACTCCACTTGCCCGCCTTTTCCCCATATCCTTTGATATCACTGAAAAGTACTTATATATGCAATGGACTTTTTGTTTCTTTTTTACTTGAAGTTTTTCACATGTTTTCATTTGCAGGACGTATCTGCACATTCTGGCAGGAACTGTGGTAAGAAACTAAGTAATGTAGATTAAGGGGATCCGCCCTGACTGTGCCCATGGCATCTCTTTAGAGAACGATTGCAGGCCTGACGTATCAGTGGGGGGATTCCAGTTCCAGTGTCAAATAATATTTCATAGATATTGATTAAAAAAAACACATGACAGAACTTAACTCTAAAATCTGTTTCTAAAAAAGATACCAAATTCTCATAGACTGCTCAGAAAATATTGACTGGAAATTCTATGAGCGATGTTACCATACAAACATTTAGCACACTCATATCAAATTCCACTCAGTGCTATTTTAACATAGGCATTAATCTGTTTATACAAACAATAACATCGGTACCATCACAGAAATTTATATCACTGCATTGTGTCTACTTCAATGAGTACTGCTGTAAGGAGTCGACAGTGAATTGATACCAGAACTGAGAGGTTATAACTATCGGGAAAGACTGAACAGGCTGGGGCTCTTTTTTCCAGAAAAGACAAGACTGAGAGGTGATCTGTTGAGGTCTTTAAAATTATGAAGAGGTGCGATAGAGTAGAGAAGATGTTTCCACTTGTGGGGGGAGTCAAAAACTAGGGGTCATTAAAGTAAGATAGTCATTAATAAATCCAATAAGGAATTCAGGGGAAATGTCTTTACTCAGAGAGTGGTGAGAATGTGGAACTCACTGCCACACGGAGTAGTTGAGGCGAATAGCATAGACGCGTGTAAGGGGACGCGAGAGGAAGAAAGGAATAGAAGGATATGTTGATAGGGTGTTGAAGAGGGGTGGGAGGTAGCTTGTGTGGAGCATCAACATCGGCATATACCTATTGGACTGAAGAGCCTGTTTCCGTGCTGTAAATACTATGTAAGTCATATATAACAGAGATACTTGGAAAAATAGAAAGGGTAAAATATCAACTGGACTGGAGGGGTGCTGTACAGTTAGTGACATCAGTGACAGCACCTATCCAGTCAACATCCCTTTCATAAGTTCACCAGAAAATGTGGTTTGTCATCAACAATTTGTTTGAGGCAGAAGAATCTGAATAAAAGTAATTTTGTTTAAATCCAGAGAGTTCACCTCTCTTCATCAAGACAAAAATGTGCCTGAATATCAAGCAATAATCTCTTTAAAATAAAAGCAAGAAAACTAATTTTCCTTATAACAGTGCTTATACGAATGATCTGCCCCTTTACTTCTTCCTTGACCTAGGATCAGAATCTTTAGTGTTGGTCATCTTTCTTGATTGCTGTGCTTTGTTTCTCTATTCCCTTAATCCCTGTCTGAAGAAAATGTCATAGCTCGACACAATATTAAGAAGCTGCCACGCAGTGGTGAAGTCTCTCAGATCAAATATCATCATAAGTTGTTGTACCCTTTTGTCCTATGTCACTTCACACCACAATTGCGTGCCAAAAAGACTCGGAATGAGCAATGGCACAACATGAGGATACTGCAACCCAAGGACACTGTGTTGACTCTTTGCTGCTAAAACACTGCTCACTGACAGCCTGCATGTCAGAGCTAACTGGCAGTACCAGCAATAACTGTCAGTAACAAACTTTCATTTTCTGAAATGAAATGGCGTTAAAGTAGATTTCATCCAAAATAATAAATACCTGGGTGTCGGGAAAGGTTATGACTCTGCCGCAATGTGTTGAAGAAACCCATAAATTGCTGTAGCGTTTTGAGATAGCATCAGAACCCCTCAATTGAATTACGGCTTTATGATTCCTTCCCAGGTACATGCCCTTCTATATTTCACTGTTTAGAGCATAGAAGCGTTTAAGGGGAAGCTGGATAAACACACGAGGGAGAAAGGAATAGAAGGTTATGCTGATCGGGCTAGATGACAAGGGGTGGGAGGTGGCTCGGGTGGAGCATAAACACCGGCATAGACCAGTTGGGCTGAATGGCCCAATTCTGTGCTGTGAATTCTCTTTAATTCTGTGTTCCTAAAAAATTGTTCAGTGTTTCGCAGCTGAGGAGATATATGGGAGAAGAATCTAGAAGCAAATTCACAAGCTGTAAAATGGTTCCTGATATGGAAAAATTTCTCCACGGGACTTGTTAGACTGTATTTTCCCTTAATTTAGATTTTTATTGGATATTTTCTGTAAAAGAGAGAAAAAACTACATCCATATTTTTATTCATTTAATCCATAGTGCCTCAAGTATAAAAGTTTACATCACAGAATATATGCTGTAATTTGGAATATCATTTATTTTTTCATTTCAGAACTATAAACTAACTTATAAACAATAACCCAATGGTCAATATGATTTTTTTGTTTGGCAAGAATGTGCCTGTAAGGTTGAGAATGGGTCGTTTCCTTTGGTTTTGTGCACCAGATCCTCAAGGGACAGTATATCTTTTAAAGTTCATCTTACTCCAGTTAAGTACAGTGTGAAAACAGAGTACTACAGGCCCATTTTTGCCAGAAGAAACTGAATTTTTGAGCAAAAGCTTTGGACTGGAACAACCTCAATACACTCATCCTTTAAATTTTGGATATTGTTTATGAGATACCCTTTTCAGTTAAGCAAGAATGGATGTCCATTTGTGCTACCTTGGCAAATATCTTCCCAAATAGAGGACACCTAAAGGATAACACCAAGTGGCTCCTTACACCTGTTCACCTATGTTTTTAATCTGTTTTGCCAATCGCCTCCCCTTCTCCTCTCCTGCTGGAGTACGGTTCCACGATTGCCAGTCACTCTCTGGTATCTTGACCCGGGGCCACTCTTCACACCGTGAGCCTAGATGGTGAATGCCGGTGAGCTATTCTACTGTGAAGGACATCACAACGAGCGCAATCTTGTTAGATGGAAAAAAGAAAGAAAAGGAAAGAAATAACTTGCACCTTTCACGACTTCAGGACTTACCAAAGCGCTTCAGAGTCAATGAAGTACTTTTGAAGTGTAATCACCGTTGCAATGTAAGAAACGTGGCAGCCAATTTGAATACAAGGTCTCACAAACAGCAATGAGATAATGATCAGATAATCTGTTTTAATGATGTGGGTTGAGGCATAAATATTAGCCAGGACACTGGGAGGGAACTCTCCTGCTCTTCTTCAAATGAGTGCCATGGAATCTTTTACGTCCAACTTAAATGGCTGTTATTGCCTCAACACCTCATCTGAAAGATGGCACTTACAACCTTACAGCGCTCCCTCAGTACTGCACTGAATTATCAGCCTGGATTATGTAAATCAAGTCCTGTAGTGGGGTTTGAACTCAAGACCCACTGAATCAGAGGTGACAGTGCTATCACTGAGTCAAGACTGACAACATAATGTAATAGAATATAGGAAAAACCACATCTCTCTTATTTCAGAAACCAGGTAACGACCTTTAGAATTGATACAGATCAGATTGGGGGATGGGGGTTGGGGGGATTGGGGGGTGGGGGGATTGAGGGGTGGGGGGATTGGGGGGTGATGCTGCTGAAGGTGAGGGGAGGCAGGCCAACACCAATGCATAAGAGGCCGAATGAAGAGCATTCTTCAAAAACTTAAGCTTCAACCATTCTCTGTCTAAAAGTCTTCAGGAGACAGGGCCATAGAGATGTCAAGTCTCTAAAATGAGGAAATCATGATAAAACTTTATAAAACACTGGTTCGACCACAACTGGAGTATTGTATCCAGTTCTGGGTGCCACACTTTAGGAAAGATGTGAAGGCCTGAGAGAGGGTGCAGAAAAGATTTACTAGAATGATTCCAGGGATGAGGGACTTTAGTTACGTGGATAGACTGGAGAAGCTGGGGTTGTTCTCCTTGGAACAGAGAAGGTTGAGGGGAGATTTGAGATCGAGGTATTCAAAATCATGAAGGGTCTAGACAGAGTAGATCGAGAGAAACTGTTCCCATTGGTGGAAGGATCAATAATCAGGGGACATAGATTTAAGGTAATTGGCAAAAGAACCAAAGGTGACATGAGGAAAAACTTTTTTACACAGCGAGTGGTTAGGATCTGGAATGTGCGCTGCCCAGTGGGGGGTGGGTGGAGGCAGATTCAATTGTGGCTTTCAAAAGGGAACTGGATAAGTACTTGAAAGGAAAAAAATTGCAGGGCTACGGGGATAGGGCGGGTGAGTGGGACTAGCTGGCCTACTCTTGCATAGAGCCGGCACGGACTCAATGGGCCGAATGGCCTCCTTTCGTGCTGTTATCTTTCTATGATACAGAGTTACAGCCACAGATAAGAGGGATGAAAAAGGGTATGCAGAAATGGGTCAGCTGTAATGAAGGAAATAGTGAAGGGTCTGAGGGGGGTAACAACACAAGGGTGAACACAAGCGGGGAAAGAGTCACAGTGACGGAAGTGCGAGGAGCTGATGAGCGATGCTGAAACGGCAAGGAATAGCGAGTTGAGGGAGACTGAGCAAGTGAAAGAGGATGCACCAACGTACGTGTGTGTGTGTGTGTGTGTGTGTGTGTGTGTGTATATATAGTGGGGTTGGGTATACAGATACTTCATGGAGAGCATTAAACAATTCTCGAAAAACACCACAAAGAGTTAAAGGGATTTAAGAAGGGTACTGGAGAAAAGCAGAAGTGCACAACAGTAATATTAGCAAGGACAGATAAGGAACGGCAAGTGCAGGACAGGCCAAACAAGGACAACAAGGAATAGCAAGGAGAACAAGAAGTAACAAGCAGGGCAGGAAAGGGCAAACAAGGACACGAAGAAATAACAAGAAAGAGAAATGGAATGGGAGAGGAAAAGTGGCATAGGGAGCATGTGGAGAATAAACACAAAGGGAAATATGCAAGACAACAAGTAACACAAGGGCCACACATCATGTTTCCTCCTCCCAACAAAAACACAAAGGAAGAAAAACAGAAAAAAAAATGATCAAAGGACACAAAGAGAGACAGAAGCAAAGTACCACAGAGACGCAAATACAAAATAAACATAAAGGGACAGATAGAACCACAGGAAGACACAATGGGCTCAATTTTCAAATGGAAGTCCGGGTGTGTTGGGGTGGGCAACGAAAATCGGGAACGGGAACGAATCCCGGCTCCAACCTGCCGACTTCCACGTTTCACACACACACATCTGTGCACGTGCTTCAGTAATCTGGAAGTCCCGTCGGCAATTAAAGCCGGCGGGCTGATATTAAAGCAGTCATTAAGATAGTTAAAGTTGTTAGAGTATTTAATTTTATGGTGATTGAGGCAGGGAAAGGATTTTAATTCTGCCTCAGTGTGTTTCCCGTCCTGTGTGAAACACTCCATGTTGAAGGAGTCGTGTTTCAGCCAGCAGCCATTTGGACATTTAAATGTCTGTTTGGCAGATGGGGATAAAAGGTGAGTTATTGCAGCAGGGCACTCAGTTCTCTCAGACAAACTTTTGGCGGGGAGATCTTTGTGTTTAGACTGACAATTCTTGGTTTCCATTCAGAATTGTTTACACATATTGACCGACTTTCCGGACCCCCTCAAACTGACACCATCAGGATGGAGGGCGCAATGGCTCCCATACCTGTGCTGCCATTCCACTCATGCAGGAGTTGGACTCCTCCATCCTCTGCGCTATTGTGGAGAGTGTGCGTGGCACCTTTTCCAGTACCTCACAAATGTGCTGCTGTCCCTCGATCATTCTCCTTTTAAAGGATGACCCCCGGGGTTCAGCATCTGCGTCCGGCTGAGCAGAGCCTGGAGAGGAGTGCGCCCACTGACGCGGACTCTCCACTGCTGCCCTTTCCACCAGTTGTCTGCTTGTGCTCACTTGTGTGTGGTGACTCACTAGGTGCCAACCCAACTAACTGACTCCTAGGACCGACCGAGATGTGAGTATCTGCGCTGGTGGATGGCTCACCAAGATGTGTCGGTGCTCCCTCAGAGGCCTGCAGCTCCTCTAAGGAATCGCCCTCTGCCATTACTGCGGTCGTTGAATGGCCGGTAAGAGATCAGAAGGCAATATTAAGCATCATCTCAAATGTGTCATGTTGCGATGAGCATTTTGAGGTACATAGGAACATAGGAACAGGAGTAGGCCATTCAGCCCCTCGTGCCTGCTCCGCCATTTGATAAGATCATGGCTGATCTGTGATCTAACTCCATATACCTACCTTTGGCCCATATCCCTTAATACCTTTGGTTGCCAAAAAGCTATCTATCTCACATTTAAATTTAGCAATTGAGCTAACATCAATTGCCGTTTGTGGAAGAGAGTTCCAAACTTCTACCACCATCACGTTGTGTGTGATGAATGTTAAAGTTGTGTCACCAGACGTTTGTGGGGTGCCTGTCTCGGCGTCCCCAATGGAGAGGCACTCGAGGGTGCGGCTGTGAGGACCACTACTTGTTGTGGCCCCCCTCCAGTCCTCGCCCTCTCGCGTGCATTTGGGGCTCTCTTCTCCCAGAAGGGGAGAAAGTACAGACTTGTGATTGAGTGATGGTGAAGTGGCCAACCGATGAATGCATTGCTTTGGGTGAGGTGGACCGTGAAAGAGGTGCATCAGAGGCTGAGTATGAGACAGAGGCATCACATTGGATGACTAATGGGGAGGTGAGGAAGTGCAGGTAAATTGAGGATGAGCCTTAAGTGGGTGTGAGGAGTGATGTGATGGAGTAGTCTTGACAATGCAGAATGAGTTGGGGGGGGGGGGCGGGGAGGCCGGTGATGTGGAACACGGAATGTAGGAGAATCAGTAAGTGTACTCACTTTTGCTGACCTGGTTAGGTCATTGAAGCGCTTCCTGCTCTGGACCCAGCTGCGGGAGATGTTGCTGCTGCTGGTGACCTCCTCTGCCACCTCGAGCCAGACCTTCTTGGTGGCAGAGGCAGGGCACTTCCTTCCGTCCCCGGGATAAAAAATTTCCCTCCTCCTCCTCCTCACCCCGGCCAGTAGCATCTGGAGTGAGGCATCATTAAGTCTTGGAGCAGCCTTGCGCCTGTGCTGCTCCATATTGTGTGTTCTTGGTCTGTGCACCAGCAAAAACCATTGGAGCAATGGCCCTTTCAATGCAGACGCTCCAGCTGACAGCCTGTCATGCGGGTACGCAGTCCGCCCACTGCGCAGCTTTCGGACGGCAAACCCGGAAGCCACTTTAGGGGCCACCAATTGAGTCGCGATCGTGTGGGGAACGGTAAGTTTTTATTGTCCGGGTTTGTTGCGCACCCATTGACCCCCTCCCCCCTCCCGCTGCCATCCCTCCGCCCTTTGAAAAATCGAGCCCAATGACACCACCAGGAACACGAGGACAACAAACATTGTTATGACCCAGATCAAATCCTGCAATTAACTGTAAACCATGTCATGGGGGATAAACAAGTGTATAAAACAAAGAGAAGTTGCAAGGTTTCACTGTGGGTACAGAGTCTCACTAGACACAAGCAAGGTGATAAGATGATGCTATAACATTTCAGCCCTGATTCTGAAGCCTACACTCGTATCTTGCAAGGCTGCAGGTCGGCAGTGGAGCCCCACAGTTTCTGTCCTTGCAGATATTGTTGGGAGGTACACAAAAATGATATTGTAAATGGGGTGTCCTTATAAAGTCGATTTGATATGAATTCCCATGTTACTGAGGGAAATGCAAATAATTAATGATATATCACACATTTCTATAGCATGGCTCAATTACATTTTGTTTTCACCTTCAAGGAGTGCTGACTAATTCTGTGGAAAATACTGGCTCCTGGCCTCATCTGTTCTTTCTACCTGTTTCAATCTGGTGCTGCAGTGGTGCTCATGATGCCGTGGCACGTACGATATCTGATCACCAGCTCTGTTGAGCTCATCTGCTTGCAATCAACACTCAGGATGCACTTTAACCAATCATCCCTTATTACTGTAAAGAGGACCAGAAAGGTGTTTCAATGTAAAAGAAAGATTTGGAAAATAGTCAGCGCTTTAGTGCAGGTATTTTTCTCTCGCTAATTTTTCTCTCTCTCGATTTTAAAATTCTCATCCTTGTTTTCAAATCTCTCCATGGTCTCACCCTCCCTATCTCTGTAACCTCCTTCAGCTCTACAATCCTCCGAGATCTCTGCGCTCCTCCAATTCTGGCCTCTTGCGCATCCCCGATTTTCATCGCTACACCATTGGCGGCCGTCCCTACAGCTGCCTAGGACCTAAGCTCTGGAATTCCCTCCCTAAACCTCTCTGCCTCTCTCTCCTCCTTTAGACACTCTTGAAACCTACCTCTTTAACCAAGCTTTTGGTTACCTGTCCTAATATCTACTTATGCGGCTCTATATCAAATTTCATTTGATAACGCTTCTGTGAAGCTCCTTGAGGCGTTTTATTATATTAAAGGCGCTATATAAATGCAAGTTGTTGTTGTTAAGGGATCAATTATGATGTAAATGCCCCATTAGTTCCCATTGCTGATATAATGTATTGGCTCTGTGCCACTGGTTTTATGTCTTCAACCTAGGTTTTGGCAAGGTAACAATAGCTGCTTGATATTTTCATTCATCCAATTTGATTGTGCAATCATGCAGATTTTATTTCTCATCATTCATACTCTATTAGTATTGCTTTTGCCCCATGACCAGGATAATTCTCTTTGAAAGGTAAGAATTTTAAAAGGGTCATCTATTGAGTTTGCAATTTTGATTTTGGTTTGTCTTCCTTTTCCCACCTAAAATTGAAAGGTTTCGCTCATGCCTGTGTTTATAAATGTGGGAAGGATCAATCTTGCACTAAGAGCTCTATCAAGCCAATGAGCCATAAACTAGCATTGCAAGACCAATTTCACCCGGATTTGTAAACAGCTCGTGAGAGAAATCGCAATTTCTGATGGAACAACAAAAAAAGTCTTTCAAAGAAATACACTAGTGCGCTGAAGTACAGCGCCACGGACTGATAGATTTCCCAATTCCTGAATATGGCTCTCATCTGTGGCATTAGGTTGATGTGCCAATTGAAGGCCAGACTGTACATACAGGGAAGGAAAGAAAATTAAAGATTTTATAATGCGATTACACAGAAATTACAGCACAGAAACAGGAGATTCAGACCGACTGATCTATGCCAGTGTTTATGCTCCATATGAGCCTCCACCCTCCCTTCTTCATCTAACCAAAGTGAAATTTGGAAATGCTTCTGGCTCCTGGAAAATGGGTGTGGGTGTTGGGGAAGCATAAAGAGAGGCAAGAAAAAATACTCCCTCCGCCCAAATACAAAATACTTGGCAGACGAGCTTCTTGAATTGGTGTTCTTCAAATAAATAGTCAGCACCGACTCTAGGACTGATATTAGTCTTCACATTGTTTGAAATGATATAACTGAGCTACGTCGATGGCTGAGACAGTGAGTTGCTGAACCATACTGTAAGAATATGGTTTGAAACAAGCATGGACAAGAATACCGGCTTGTATAGCGCCAAATATCTTAGCAAGAGGGTGGATGTTAAAGCGGGAGCGAAGTTCAGCATTTCTGTGAGAAAGATAACTTACAGAAACCCAAGAAAGAATGCTGAGGCATTAGAACAACAAGTAAAAGCCAGGAGACAGTTCATACCAGATGGTTGCTAAGAAACCACGCATAAGATCTGATAACAGTGAAAGGCTACATAAAGAGTAGACATTGCAGGAGCCATGCAAGGCCAAATTGGGAGCAAACTGTTTATGCAGCAGAGATAAGGGATAAGGTAGCCACGCTAACATAGCATGGCCATTCTTGGTTGTTTTTCACAGAGTCAGCACGTTGGAATATATTACAACTAGGAGATAAGAACAGAGATGCACAACGCAGCTGAATAGTATAAAGATAGGTTATGCTCCTTTCCAAAAGGTAGAGCTCTCGAGAGGGGACGGTTGGAAGTCCATAGCCACAGGCAGTCCGCAGAGGTCAGGTCTGGTCATCCTGAATTTATGGGAAAAACCAGGTTGTATTGATTGCTTGTCATTTAATGTAATATGAAGATAGTTGTATTAAATACTGTTGTGAGTCAATCTTTTAAAGCTTGCTATTTTATGAACACTCAGGCTTGAGTGTTCATAAAATAGCTACCGTATCACACGGTAGTTATTGTTGATGGATTCACAACCCTCTTGTAGCGACAGTAACGGGAAAATCCACTAACACATATAGACCAGAATGTCCTAGATTCGATCGTCAGAACATGCTGTGCTAAATGATTTTGACCAGGGCAGTGCCAGGACTGCTACAACTGGCCTCAGTGCCTAAGAGTTAGGCAGGCACGTTTATGGGTGCTCTGGCCGATGGATATTCAGTGACCGGCAATCAACAGCTTTATTAAGGCTGTTAAAAAGCATGCGGGATCCTGGGCTTTATAAATAGAGGCATAGGGGTCGATTTTAGGATGGCCGAGCGGGTGCGTTGGGGGCAGGGCGGCTCGTAAAATCGGGGAATCCCGGAGTGGGTCCGGAGCCCGGCTCCAACCCGCCCACTACCGGGTTCCCCAGTGACGCGTTCGGGTGTGCACAGCCGGCGGGATGACAATTTAGATACTTACTTACGTAGTTGAGGTCTTTGACAGACCTCATTGACAGGGGTACAATTTTCATGGAACCTCAGCATGTTTCCCGTGCGTTGGGAAACACTCCCTGTTGGAGCAGACGTGTTTCACCGAGCAGCCAGTGGGAGATGCAAAGGATTATTTGACAGTTGGGGGGAATACCTCATTTATTGCAGCAGGGCATTCTCTCACTTCAGAAAGAGTTTTGGCTGTAACACCTTTGTCTTTCCACTCAAAATTATTAATTTATACCCTAACATCTGCTGTGCAAACACATTTACCTACTTTGCGGACCCCCTCAAACTCACACCGTCAGGATGGGGGGCGCCATAGCTGCATTCATCACTTCATCCGAGGACGAGCAACATCACCGGCCTCGCCAGGCACGCCATCCCCCTCTGCCACGGTGGAGCTCCACAACACAGTGCTGCACCACAGGCACCTGCACAAAATAGTCGTTCAACTACACATACACCCACTGTAGGGTGACCCAATGGGTGGCATCAAGTGTGGGTGTTCATGGAGAACCTCATGAAAGGGACTTATTGCACAAGCCAGTCAAGAATGGCCAAGACGTGGCAGTAGTGGTGTCAATATCATATTTAATGTGAGTTGAACCAAAATCAAATATAAATAAAAAACATGACAAACCGTCAAACACCCTTGTGCATCCCATCCAGTAAGACCTAGAGTGAGGCATCGTTAAACCTGGGAGCTGCCTTTCCCCTGGGCTGCTCCATGCTGTAATTTTGGCTGTTTGCTGCAGGAGCAGCGTTGGAGCACTGTCCCTTTAAATAGGGCTCCTCCAGCTGACAGCCTGTGATGTGCAGGATTCCAATGGGAAACCCGGAAGCCAAGGTAAGTGACTTCAATTTACTCGCGATTGCATGGGGAACCCACCGATTTTACTGGGTGGGTTACCCACGCGCCTAGTCGACCCCCCGCTGCCAACCCGCCTCCCTGGTAATACTGGGGCCCTAGAGTCACAAAAGCAAGGAAATTATGGTAAGTCTTTATAAGTCACTGGTTGGGCCTCAATTGGAGTATTGTGTCCAATTCTGGGTCACCACACTTTAGGAAGGATGTCAAGGCCCTGGAGAGGGTGCAGAGGGGATTTTCTAGAATTGGACCAGGAATGAGGGATTTCAGTTACGTCGAGAGAATAGAGAAGCTGGGATTGTTCTCCTGGGAGCAGAGAAGGCTAAGGGGAGATTTGATAGAGGTGTTCAAAGTTAACAGGTGCATTGACAGAGTAAATAAAGAGAAACTGTTTCCACTGGCAGGAGGGTTGGTAACCAGAGGACACAGATTTAAAGCAATTGGCAAAGAACCAGTTGATATAATCTGGAATGCTCTGCTTGAAAGGGTGGAGATACAATAGTAACTTTCAAAAAGGAATTGGATGAATACTTGGAAAGAAAAAAATATGCAGGGCTATGGGGAAAGAACTGGGGAGTGGGATTAATTGGACAGCTCTTTCAAAGAGTTGGCACAGGCACAGTGGGCCCAATGGCCTCCTTCTGTGCTGTATGATTCTATGACCACTGCTGGAAGTGTGCGTGTACGTAAAGGGTGAGGAAAGAATTAAACTTGTCCGTGTTGCCCTCCTGGGGTCTAATTGCACATTGACATTGTCTCTCTCTCTCTCTCTCTCTCTCTCGGCTCACACATGAAGGGGCTAAAGCCTTCAGTAGAGACGGGGAGAAAGCTGTCACAAAAAGGAGAGAAAAAATTAAATAATATCACGAGCAATTTATATTTTTTTCATGCTCAATTGTGTGATTTGGTGAGACTATTTAACCACAAGATTTACTCAAGCGTCAGCAAAAGAGAAATTATTACAGTGACCTCTCACCTGCAGGTGTGCTCATTTGCGTGGGGATGTTGGGAATACTGCAAAAGGTACCATTAGTTTTTGGATTTGGGAGGAGTTATCAGACATTCAGAGATTCACATTCAGCCGAAACCACACGTGTTACTTATCGCCCATCAAAATAAAAACGGCAACACTTTGGAAAGAATACTGCTTGCAATTCAGTGAAAAGTCCAGGTCACTGCACCTTCGACAACAAGATAGAGTCAATTAGCAGCTCATCAATGTGAAGGTCATTCCTTTTCACATCTAAATTCGGTACTTCATCAAACCGTTAAGTAGACAGATTGCATCAACATTGTCCAATCTCTGAGCAAGACTGAAAGAAAGATGTGGAAAACTCTTACTGAGGTTACATTGCACAGAATTACGTTAAATAGAACTTACAGCGCAGAAACAGGTCATTCGGCTCAACTGGTCCATGCCGATGTTTATGCTCCACACGAGCCTCCTCCCACCCTACTTCATCTCATCCTATCAGCATATCCTTCTATTCCTTTCTACCTTATGTACTTATCTAGCTTCCCCTTAATTACATTTACGCTATCCGCCTCAGCTACTCTTTGTGGTAGCAAGTTCCACATTCTAACCACTCTTTGGGTAAATAAGTTCTTTCTGAATTCTTTATTGGATTTATCAGTGACTATCTTATATTTACGACCCCTAGTTTTGGATTCCCCCACAATTGGAAGCATCTTCTCTACGTCTACCCTATCAATTCAAATTCATCTCTTACTTGATATCACAATAGTTCTCCATGGGCACAGAGCATTAATCCACATAATCCATAAAAGTGTTGATGAATTCAGGTAAAACTGTTTATTTAGAGAAAAAGTTAGCTATCCTCCTGAATCGCAGCAGGAAATCAAGAGGCCAATTGATACCACAGCTCCATAAAGATCACATTCAGATCATCAGGTCAGAATGATTCAGACTGAATGTGAATTGAAGGTTCCCCCGAATCAGTTCCTGCATTAAGCAGAATAAATTACTTGCTCAACACTGGAACTAAGTTTTTTTTTTGTCTCCCATGGAAATTGACAAGAGATTTGTATCCGGTATTTACACCAGCCTGAGGCAAATGTCCTGTTTCTACAGTCCCAGGCAACTCCAAAGTAAAACATGTCATATCTTCTAATCCTAACCACCATGAGAGTTACGAACTCCGCACACCACATGCCGACTTGTTGGCGCAATTAAGATACGTATTAATGCAGCTCATGGAATAAAGAAATTAAACTCCCAGCTCCCTCAGCCAAGAAATCCTGTTATATTTAGATATGCATGAGCAGTTAAACAGGTCTCTATACAAACTGGTCTACCATAGCAAGATAGAATTTTATATTAGAAAAAAAACTTTCGCATGAAAACTTTTCACGCACAGTAAATGCACCAATTTTTCTTAATCAAACATTAACTTACAGCTGCAATGTCCACAGTTAATTTTGCAAACAATAATCTTATGAAATATAAATACTAATGAAATTGCACATTCAAAAAAAAAGCCAAAAATATTTTCAAATGTCTTCCGTAGTGGCACTTTGACCATCTTTCTCTCCCAAACTGAATTCTCCACATAATAATTTATCCCTGGCCATCAAAGTAAGAGGAGAAATTCAGATCATATGTCGTTCTTAAAAGCATGAACTTCAGTTCTGGTTTTTCCCAATACCAATGCAATACATTGTGATTGACAGGCAGGAGTGTGAGCAATGCAGAAATAAAAAGCAATTACATAATAGTCAGACCATCAATCTCTCCGTTTTAATATCAAAGATATGAAATGATTTCAGCGAGATTTATTTTGGGAAATATTACTGATTTTAGACCTGGGCAGGCCTAGCATGTCGAGCAGGGAAGACTTGCTTCATCAAAGTGGTGCAGGGAGGGAGAGGGACAATGTTTCTATGGGGACACATCAGGCCAGAATTAAATAGGGCCGTTGTGGGGGATGATGATTGTTCTGGACTTTTGCTTGATGACCTTCGGACAAAGGCACATTTATGCAGAGCTTTCGCAGATTACAGGTACGAAACAGTCCCTGACAGGGTAGATAGTGCAGGATTTGTGTAAAGAGTAGAAATGATGGGCTAAATTCCATTCTTCATTATATTTTTAATTAAAGGTTGAGTTGTCCATTGTTTTCTTGGAGTTTTATTTAAATCCTGGTAATATTTTGAGGCACTCATGGGAATAATGTTGAGCACATGTTGTAAAATCTTGTTCTTTTAATTTGGGGGCGGGGAAGAAGCCTTGACTGCTGATGAGGATATCTTGAGTTACTGGTTATGGACACATACAGAAGATGAACTTTTGGGAGTAGGGGTGAGGTGAACAGCAAAAGGCCTTTTGGAAAAAAAGAGGCTGGAACAGGAAGAAATCGAGAAGCAACCCTTAAGTACAAAGCAAAAGTTACGCTATTCCATCCGTTGGAATAATCTACCATCCCGTGAATTTTCAGGGTTTCAAAATTTTTGATATTCTGTATAAATTGCACAAAAATTTAATTTTTTCCACTGTCACTTGCATTATTTTAGTAGCATCGGTAAATTTAGAATTTTTGGATGCATCAGTTCAAGCAGAATTTTAAATGGATTCTCAGGTTATGGATGATGAAAACAATTGTGATGCTATAATTGGGACTCAATAGTTAGAGAGGTGGGAACAAAAAAATGAAGGCAGGATTGCCACTCCTGATAGCTAACTAGTGACGCTTCCTGGAAAGTGTGCCCACATGGTACTTTCCTGGCCAGCTTCCCACCTACAACCCTCTGTAAACTTCAGCTCATTCAAAACTCTGCTGTCCGTATCCTAACTCGCACCAAGTCCCTTGTGCTCGCTGACCAACATTGGTTCCGGGTCCGGCAATGCCTCAAATTCTCATCTTCAAATTCCTCCATGGCCTCACCCCTCTCTATCTCTGTCACTTCCTCCAGCCCTACAATTCTGAGAACTCTGCGCTCCTCCAATTCTGGCCTCTTGTGCATGCCCGACTTTCATCGCTCCACTATTGGCGGCCGTGCTTTCAGCTGCGTAGGCCCTAAGCCCTGGAATTCCCTCCCTAAACCTCTCCGCCTCTCTACCGCTCTCTCCTCCTTTCAGGCTCTCCTTAAAACCTCTCTCTTTAACCACGCTTTTGGTCATTTGTCCTAATACCTCTTTATGTGGCTCGGTGTCAAGTCTTGTCTGTTAACGCTCCTGTGAAGCACCTTGGGATGTTTTACTACGTTAAAGACGTGATATAAATGCAAGTTTTGGTTCAGCCTCAGGGGTTATATTTTCCTCGACTTGAGGTAAACACGAGTAATGCCAATTTTTCATCAAAATTCAAAACCCACTGATAAAATTGTAGGAAAATGCAATTAGAGATATGCAATTCCTAAAAATATAATTTTGTTAGTAAGAAAAAACAGCCAATCATGAAACACCTGCAATAATAATCCTGTAACACTTCTCAAGTAGCTAACGAGCCACTTAATTGGTATAAATGTTAAAAGGTTTGTTCACCCAGCTATAGGAGGAGTGCACAGAAGTAATGAGAAATTGATCAACACCAAAAAGACAAAAAGCCTATTTTACGGACCATGCCCCAGAGGAACTGGTCAGCACTGTAATGGAACACTGTGTTATGATTTTTGGGAGGGGGAGAATACCACCAACAATGCAAAATGGCAACCAGCATGGTAGCAAGTGACGGATAGAGTCTACCATATCTCTATGACTTGGGGAACCTGGTAGCAGATACATAAGACTTTAAAAAGCATAAGGGTAAGAAGACATGATTATTACTGTAAAATGACAGTATAGGACATATGTCGACTTGAAGGAAAATAGGAGTTGCTAAAGATGTATGGAAAGATTATAGTACTCGCAGAAAGAAATGTTAAGAAGGATGTAAGAGGTAAAGTAAAAATAGCTGGGGGGGGTTGAGATAATAGCAGGGTGGTGCAATTACACTCTACGAATCATGATGAAAAAGCAAATGTACTGCAGGAAGGAATTTCCTTGGGCTGAATCACACTGTCTTAACAGGTAGTGGAACTCAAACATGAAACAGTTCACTTCTTAGGAGACAGCAATTGTCGAGATGTTCATGAGGGAGAGCTTGAAGGACATGGGGCCTTTGGAAGTTGGAGGAAAGCGCAAAACTCTTCATAGATACCATATTATTCAGCTGATCTGTGACTACCACGACACGTTGCACCAACGTAGCCATACACATTGTCCATAAGTGCATTATAGTGACATGGCATTATACAAACAGATATAAACTTATTTACTTCTAATGTCCCATTTCATTCTCATCCCAGAGCCGGAACAAAGGAACACCACCTATGACAACACCAGATCTCCATTATTCATTGGTCTCCATGAGGAGTAGCCTGGAGAAGTAGCACTGTAGCTTGTCATTCATGCCAGCTGAAGTTCTGTGCCATCATGTAGCCATGCACAAGTGACATAGGGTATTACCTCCAAAAGTAATAAGCCTACAGCGACTTAAGCAAACAATGTCTCTGGGCTAGTCACAGGTAGAGGTGGCGGGCCTCCTGCAGTTTCAATAACCAGAGGAATCAATTACGATCGTTGTGTTTCTTCTATTGGACCAATATGGGAGTCGAGTGCACGTGCGGTTTGCAATCGATTGCTTTTGCCAGATGAGTGATGAATGGAACTTAATCATCCTGAAAGCATGTGCACTTTTAACTGTTCCATTGAAAGACATCACTGCTTTTTCTATCTACAGATGCTATAAAAAAAATTCAGTTTACAAATAGTCTGTGAAACCATCCATCAGCGCTGCTGGCTTAGTTAGCAGTGGAGGTCAAGAATAGTCATTCAAAAATTCATGACAGGCAAAACACAATCAATGTATAGCTCACATGCACCAAAATACATGCTAAACTAAACTTACTTTCATGTTATCTCATAATCTGTCATTCCTTTCTTGTGTGGAAATGTGTCAGCTGTCCAAAAGTGCATTCGACAGAACATAAGCAATTCACTGCAAAAGAAAAACACCTCAGTTTACCAATTGTAAATACTTAAATAGTGGCCAGTTACATGACTCAGTGGAAGACCTGGACAATGAACTCTACGTGCACTCGTCTCTCAGCCTACAGAGGTCAGTGCACTGCTGGTATTATACTGTGCATCCTGCTGTTTTATTCAACGGTGACACCCCGTGTCCAATAGCATTATTGTGCAACCTGCAGCATAACACGATAGTTGTGCAGACTTTCGACAGGACATGTTTTAATCCCCATACCCCCCTCCCCCAACCAGTAGCCAGTCCAAGCTTTCCAAAGCATTGCTGATTGATAGTGCTTGTTTACCTATGTGCCTTGTTGTATCTGCTCTTTACTTGGGAAAGAGGTTTGTGCAGAGGTTTCTTGGCACTGTACAACCTACTTTTTGAAGGAGCCGGCCCTTCATCCTATGATTAACGTTCAAAGGGGAATTGGATATATACCTGAAAAGTAATAATTTGCAGGGCTACGTGGAAAGAGCAGGGGGAGTGGGACTAATTGGATAGCTCTTTCAAAGAGCCGGCACAGGCACGATGGGCCGAATGACCTCCTTCTGTGCTGTAAGATTCTACAATTGTCTCAGCATGAAAGCAGCATGCAAACCCTCCAAGAATTGTGCTTTGATATGCAATTATTTCTGATGCGGAATGTACTTTGGAGTGAATATCTAGGTAAGCAATGTGGTTGATGGTGGGTGCACAATGATGCTAGCTCGAGGAAGGCAGCAATACTGAAAAACTTCAAGTGCCTCTGTTGCTGCCGCTATAAGGCACTGCTAAAAAGTGTATGAAAGTGGGGACATGGCAAAACTATATTTCACGTATCTCCTGAATGGAGTGGTGCATACAAAATCAGGCGAATTGTACGATGAGGGATGTGGGAGCCTGTGGCACAAAAGCCGAGGCAGTTAGAGACCTTTGCTAGCACGGATAGTGCAAATGATTGACTGTCCCAGCAGATTTTCATGGACCAGATAGCAAACCTCGGTCACGGCCTCCCTATTGTGCCTGAATCTCAACAGGCACTACTTCTCCGTCATGTCCTGAGAGCTGACTCTGTTGTGGTAAAGCACCTGCCTGGGCTAATTGTTTTTTTTTGGAGATCCATGTGCCCTCTACATACAGGGATACCCTCTGCCATTCGTCCTGCTGCTCTGCCTTGACCTATTAGGTACAATACCTACACCCATGCTCTCAGGCTGAGAACTTCTCTATATTATTCACTTCCGTCACTGATGAAATGATAATTCAAAATCTTGCCCTTCACTTAAACCCATGAGTAATGAGTCTGACCTGGAGTTAAATACTCAATTGTCAATCATCTCCCCGCACCCCCTCCCCGTGTTATTCTGCACACGTTTGTCATGATTGGATTTAAGAAGGCAGTAGAAGCACTAATTAGCATTTATGTGAACATTTTTCATGAAGTTTTTTTTAATATATTTTCAGGGGTAAGAATACTCAATATAGCATTAACCATGGATGAAGGGTTTATTGGGCTTTTTAACCAGTGGTGCACAATGTTTACTTTTCTTTTATTAAAGTTAGCAAACAGAGGAAAAGATAACCTTAGGTGAGGTGACGATTTGATTCAGTGGTGATATTCCCTTAAAGAAAGAAGAGAACGACTTGCATTTATATAGCACCTTTCACGACCTCAGGACGTCCAAAGGCACTTTACAATTAAGTATTTGTGAAGTATAGTCACTGTTGTAATGTTGGAAACGCAGCAACTAATTTGCACTCAGCAAGGTCCCACAGACAGCAATGAGGTAAATGACCAGATCATCTGTTTAGTGGTGTTGGTTGAGGGATAAATATTGGCTAGCACACCGGGGAAAACTGTCCTGCTCGTCAACAAAATCGTGCCATGGGATGTTTTATGTCCACCTGAGAGGGCAGACGGAGCCTCGGTTTAACGTCTCATCCGAAAGTGCAGCGCTCCCTCAGTACTGCACTGGAGTGTCAGCCTAGATCATGTGCTCAAGTCTCTGGAGCAGAACGTGACCTTCTGACTCAGAGGCGAGAGTGCTTGCAACCGAGCCATGGCTGACACCTTAGATCGTACAGTCTGTTGATACTCATCATCCAGGCTCACATTGTTGTGAAGGAAGGCCATTTGTTGAGGTACCGTAGGGCTGCCAGGTCCGATGAAAATGTAGGCTAGCAAGACTCAGAGCATTCAGGAGATAAGATTGGAAAAAGAAGTGTGTATAAAGCACTTGAGGTTGTTCATAATTGTAAGTATGCAAGGCTTGTTGTAATCTAGAAGAACATTTTAATTGCAGTCACCTTGAGGTTTTCTGACCTTGCCAGATGCTTGTGGAGTTGAGTGTCAGTGCTGTCTGTCATTTATTGTTACTGGCTTCTCCTTAGCTTGAGTTGTGAGAAAAGAAAAGAAACAAGTGAATGAGAGAAATACTCGAACAAGACAGAGTGAAAATCAGGACAAAATAGATAACTGAAAGGCAAAGGTCAACAGAATAGATAGAATGAGGGGGGTTGGGGTAATGGTGGGGGGGAGCCCTGACTGATAAATTATTTTATTTTATTCCAACATTTTAAATACTTATTTTTGAAATATTTATGATGGTTAACATATTAAATGCCACACAAATCTCAAAATGTTACCTGTTACTGTATTTGATAGATATTGAAGAAAATGTGAATTTTAAAAGAAAAAAATGCATAACTTTTGACACAATTGTTGTATTCTCAGTTTTCTTATGGAAGGCAATACATTTATTGAAGAATTTAACTTAAATGATTGAATTTAATTACCTATGAGTAGATTCATTCAATCAGAGGAGCAATCTTCATAAGACCCATTTTTTGCAGTGAAGAACACTTGCTTTGTATTGTCACAATATGGACTTAAATGAGTAGGAATTACACTATGCGATATTTGCAATGAACACATTAATGCATTCCTATGATATTCTTTAGTCTGTTTTTTTTTTAAAACTCAGACGCAAATCCATTTACTTCAACCCAAAAGAATGTATGGTTATTTACACAGCGACAGTGGGGAGGTTTCAAACTCCTGGTTGTGATAAAGGGATTAATGGGGACTAAAGAGCTTGAGTTATTTCAAATGGAACAAAGTTGAGCCCTTTCAACCACAGCCAGTTAAGCCGAACTCCATCCCTTTCTTTGAAAGACTGCAGTTTTGTATGATAGCACACAATGCCATGTACTCTATTGCTGTGAAAGATTATGAACAAGTATTAGGGAGTGAAACAGGAAAAGAACATCTGATTTTAATCAGATTAGATGACTGCTTTCCTTTGCATCTTTCACTTCCCTCCGTGCTCGGGTTGCCAACTCTGATTGGGTGTACTCCCGGAGGTTGCATCAAACGACCTCTCGCCTCGCACCTACCCCACCGTTGATCCATTCTCCGGGCATGCTGCCTTCACACGGCCAATTGGAAAGGGAACAGTCTCTTTGGACACAATTTTAAAAGGGAAAAACGGGTGGGTTGGGGGCAGGGGGGCATTCAAAATCACAACCATATTTTCACCGGGGCGGGACGAGGGACAGATGACCAACCCGCTCCCAGGAAGTGGGTTGGTGACTAAAACCATTCATGGAGGCCGCGGGCCTCCATTTCTCCAGAGTTTCCAATTTCAACCCCTGGGAGCCGGGATTCCCGGGCCTTCTCTTTTACGCCACGTGATAAGAGGCGAGAAGGCCTGAAACTAACAGGGAGGTGCCTTTCTGGCACAGGTTGTGGGCCCTGAGAATCAGGAGTGCTTCCCCCAGGCCCTACAAACCTACCTGTAGCGACCCACCAAAGATGGCGGACTCGCCCACAATGATCTCTGACCCTGCCCCCAACAATCGCAATGACCCCCAATCCCCCTCGAACGATCACGCACCCCCGATCCTGACACCCCCCCGTGACTAAACCCTGATCCCTGCCCCCATGACTCACTCCTCCCCTGTGATCCCAATGCCCACCGGTGCCCCTGTGCCCACCCATGCCCCTGCACCCACCCATGCCCGTACCCCCTTGCCCACCCACGATCCCCCCCCCCTCCTATCCATACAAACACAGACTTACCTGAAGACGTCCTCTCCCTGGCTGCTCTCCCGTCCGACTGAGACCAGCCTGTCAATCAGGTCAGTCAGTCGAACGGCAAACAAACAAAAAGAAAAAGACGTCCTTACGTCAAAATTGTAAGGACATCCGGGAAACCCGCACTTCCGGGTTTCCCGTCTGCAATTTGACCACCACCACCCCCCCCCCCCAATTTCCTGGCTCAGGGTCAAAATCATGCCCTTCGTTACCCAATTGGATTCATCTTGACTCTTAGCGAAATATCCTTTTTTCCCCAATCTCCAATATTTCACTAACAAATAAATGAAAGTGTTCAAAGAAAATGAAATGAAAAAAAACAATGTCCCTATGATTTTTCTCCTAGGTTTTAGCTCGCAACAGTGTCCTGGAGATTGATCTTCAATTCCTGGAAACTCCAGGATAATCCTCGAGGTTTGGCAACCCTACTATGTGCCTGCTGGCTTGTTTCCCTCTCATACTCAGTTCCCCCACTTTATTCTTCTCTACGACCTCATTGAGTTACCTAAAAAACGAGTGATCAATATCAAAAAGGCCAAAAACCATCAAGTGCCCTTGAGGAACAGCTAACGATTTCTCACACTTATCCAATTGCAAGAATCAGTTTATGCAATATTCTTATACACCTTCGATTGATTCTTTAGCGCTAAATGTTCGTCACTGACATCCTGCTTTTCAGGTCTTCTCATTTTCAATCTTCCAGAAAGTAATAAATAAAAATAATCATCGAACTGTAAGTTTTTTTTTGAAAAAGGATTTATCATTAGTTAAGAAGCTTACCTATCTGATTTAAGTCACAATGTTACAGAACACATTTCCCACATTCAGATCAGCATGATTACATAAAATCACATTATTCGCATCTACATGATGGATTTATAGATTGCAGAGTACAGTTAGGTAGCATTATTTATAGGGAAGTAAAACAGAGGCTATTTAGTCAGATCACAGCTAAATGGTTAAGGAAAGAAAAAAGAACAAAGTTGCATTTATATAGCACCTTTCACAATCTCAGCACGTCCCAAAGCGCTTTGTAGCCAATGAAGTACTTTTGTAATGTAGGAAATGTGGCAGCCAATTTGCACAAAGCAAAGTCCCACAAACAGCAATGCGATAAATGACCAGATTATCTATTTTTGGTGATGTTGTTTGTTGGATAAATATTGGCCAGGACACTGGGGAGAACTCCCCTACTCTTCTTTAAAAAGTGCCATGGGATCTTTTACGTCCCCAGACAGGGCCTCGGTTTAATGCCACATCTAAAAGATGGCACCTCAGACAGTGCAGCACTCCCTCGGTACTGCACTGGGAGTGTTAGCCTAGATATCTGTGCTCAAGTCTCTGGAGTGGGACTTGAACCCGCAGTCTTCTGATTCAGAGGCGAGAGTGCTACCAACTGAACCTTTTTGATTTAAAAGGTTAATCCCTTTATGATTTCTTCTGCTATTCCTGCAGAAAGCCTTTTGACACTGAGCAGAGAATTAACACATTCATTACTAAATAAATTCATTTTCCATTGTCTCGTCTACAATCATGGAGCCCAAGAAGGTGGCAAATAGTGTTTCTACTGAAGCTGTGCTGGGTGCATTTAACTTGGAACAAGCAACATCCCACTTCCAGTATGCAGTGAATGAGTTAAACTTGCTTTCCCTAAAACAAAAGCTCTTGAGCAGAGCAGCGAATAATCAGTCTCACATGCTTTATCATGAATTATCATTACTTTGTGTAAAGGCTTTTCACGGTTATGGATTTCCCGATGATACATTCATCAATTTCTTTCTTTGATCAGCAGCAGATAGCCATCGCCCACTAACAGGATGTTCCAGCGCTATTCATTTCCACGTGAAAATGGGAGATCTTAAGCTTTGAAATTTCTTGGGACCTCTGATGAATAGAAATGGTGCAAGAAAAGTTTTTAATGAAACTACACAGCAACTTTTTTTGACAGCTCCAATCATTTACACCGCAAAAAAAGAGCTGTGCTTCAGCAGGGATAACTAGGATAAAGCATGCTGTCCACTGTGTCATTTTAATGCTGGCTCTTGAAAACCTTCTCCTTTTTTTTTTCCCCCTCTGGCTGTGCAAAGGTTAGCCATTCATCTTTAAAGAATGCTGGAATGTTCTTTACGCTGGCATCAGAATTGATGTCTCTGGCACACACACCAACTTGGCTGGTTTAAAAACAAAAATCCTTTGGCATCTGTTCATTGTCAGGGACAATTCTCTTTTCATTAAAATAAAATGTATGAAACGTTGTAATTTTGCTGCTCAATGACCCTTTTGGTAAAACCATTTGGGTGTTTAACCGTTGCGGCAGATGGCAAGGTAATGAGACATGATGTTAGATAACAATTTAAGACACATACAGAATACATATATATTCCACTGAAAGGATCAACAGTCAATTTATCATCGATTTCATTCATATCTATTGAGATTACCAAATACCTTAATCTCCTTAAATTTGTATGAGCTGCTGCTGATCTTACATCAATGCTAATTAACCTTGGAGTAATTTAATCTGCATCTGGAATACATAGGAATTGCAATATCTGGGCAGCATGGTATTATAGCAATTATCTTTGAGTTAATTGAAAAATGGTTCAGCAGTTACAGGAACTAGTGGCAGGACAAAGTCTATCAGATTGGAAATGAAAAACTGCATTCGCTTGAAATAAATCTTTTTGAGTGACGGCATGTGATGCGTATTTACACGTGGGGCGGAGAGCAGCAAAGGTGCTTCTAAAACTCCCGGGTTCACCGCCCGCTTCGAAGCTCACACAAACATATGAATATGAATTAAGAGCAGGAGTAGGCCATTCGGCCCCTCGAGCCTGCTCTGCCATTTGATAACATCATGGCTGATCTGATTGTGACCTCAACCCTACTTTCCCATCTACCTACCATAACCTTTGACTCCCTTGTTAATCAGGAATCTAATTCTGCTTTAAAAATATTCAATGACCCTGCCTCCACCGCTCTCTGGGGAAGGGACCCTCAGAGAAAAATTTCTCCTCATCTCCATCTTAAATGGGAGACCCCTTATTTTTAAACTGTGGCCCCTAGTTCTAGTCTCTCCTACAAGGGGAAACATCCTCTCAGCATCTACCCCTTCAAGTCCCCTCAGGATCTTATATGTTTCAATAAGATCACCTCTCATTCTTCTAAACTCCAGTGTATAGAGGCCCAACTTGTCCAACCTTTCCTCAAAAGATAACCCCCTCATCCCAGGAATCAGTCGAGTGAACCTTCTCTGAACCGCCTCTAAAGCAATTATGTCCTTTCTTAAATAAGGAGACTAAAACTGCACACACACCGTACCCGACCTCCGATCCCCACCCCTTTAAAATCGGGGCCTTTGTCTCACAAAATCGATATTTGAGAGCCTGCTCTCACGAACTGGCAGATACAAAATTAAATTTAAGGTATCAACTTTGGCGCTTCGACGTGGTAATGCTCTTACCTCTCGAGTCAGAACACTATGGGTTCAAGTCCCGTTCCAGAGATTTGGGCACACAATTTAGGCTGACACTTCAGTGCCAGTACTGAGCAAATGCAGCGCTGTCGGAGGTGCTGCCTTTCGGGTGAGACATTAAACAGAGGCCCTGTCTGCCCTCTCAGGTGGACGTAAAAGGTCCCATGGCTTTATTCAAGTAAGAGCAGTGGAGTTCTCCTGATTCCTAGCTGACATTTAACCCTCAACCAACATCACTAAAACAGCTTATCGAGTCATTTACCTCATTGCTGAATACAAGAACTTTCTGTGAGCAAATTGGCTGCTGTGTTTGCCTACATGACAATAGCGACTACATTTCAAAAATACTTCATTGACTGTGAAGCGCTTTGGGATGTCAGAGAACATGAAAGGCAAGACATAAATGCTAGTTCTTTCTTTAATTGTTAATATACTATTCTATAAGTTTTTAAAATTATTTTTCTAAATACTCCAGTCTAAATCCAGCCATCGTCCGATTTCCGTGCTCGTTCCTGCGGCACTGAAGCGCTCTGAAATGCCTCGCGATGATCAGACTCTGTGCCCAATACTCCCCCTCCTTCAGCATTGAGCCAAGCAATGACTCACAAAAATATATTACAGTGGTACCCTGCCCTTTCAGTGGGAGCACCTTTTGTGTTTAATCTCTGAAAATGAGGGAATGGAATATTAAAATATAATTTTTAAAAAATTATTTCAGGTGACGTTACATTTAACTTTACATTTTATTATCCACCAGCTCATAAATTTGTTTTAGTAAATTAAACTGGAGATTTCTTTTGAAAATATATGTTTTCTGATTGTATACAATTCAGAACATCTATAATGAGAACTTTTCCGATTAAGTTGTATAACAGAAATCTGTGTATTTGGAGAGCCGATGAGTTATTTCAGTGTCAGGCTGAACTGAATGTCAATGCAAATCTTCTTCACATTATGTTAGGTGAGAATGACTTTGCTTTACCTTGCATTGCCTCAGTACACACCGTTACTGCAGCACCTCTTGCTATGACCCACATCCACTCTGTGCGACAATGATAACACCATCTGGCTTCTTCATGGGGCCAGACTGCAGTGGCAATGACACTTTTAGCACTGGATGAGCCCCAGGTGTATATTAGCAGATGAATTGCCCTCACCTCAGTTAATTGCTTGATCTCTTTTTTTAAAAAAACCTATTTAGTAACATTTTTTTTTCATTTAAAAAAAAAGGGTATTTTCTCCTCTCTTTTAGGTCCCTTTCAGCCAGCATTTCACTACTGAGACCAGGCAGATTACCTGCTTCAGACTTTCTGATATTGCTGTTTCTTCGTGGTCCAATTTATAATGCAGAAGTGGTTCTGCAATATTGGCTCTGGGTCTCAATTCCTGTAAGAATTGGGCAGTTCACATTCTGGGCTGGTTTCTGCACTTGCCAGTTCTACTTTAAAACAGCTTGCACACATGCAGGCGTTATAAAGTTATGCCTTGCAATTACAGGGGTTTATTCAGTGATCCTGAGCCCCTAGCCAAGCCTCACTAGACAGTAGTGCAGGTCAGATCAAGAGCCACAAATGTCTGACCTGAGCAGGATCGTTGGATTTACAAAAAGAGAAACTATTGCAGAGAGAGAGAGAGAGAGAGAGAGAGAAAAACTATTGTAGATAGAGGGAAACTACTGTAGATGGAGAGAGAAAAACTATTTCCTCTGGTAGGGGAATCCAGAACAAAGGGGCATAAACTTAAAATTAAGCTAGGCCATTCAGGGGTGATGTCAGAAAGCATTTCTTCACACAAAGGGTGGTGGAAATCTGGAACTCTCTTCTCCCAAAAGTTGTCGAGGCTGGGGGTCAATTGAAAATGTCAAAACTGAGATTGATAGATTTTTGTTAGGCAAGGGTATTAAGGGTTACGGAACCAAGGCGGGTAGATGGAGTTCAGATGTAGATCAGCCCCAATCTAATCGAATGGCAGAACAGGCTCGAGGGGCTGAATGGCCTACTCCTGTTCCTATGTTCCTAGAAGATGTACTTTTGGCAGAAAGTGCAAGGCCTCTTTCTTGATCTCTATAGGTGGCTTGGACAGCCTATCATTATCCACTGATCATGACGACATCTCCCTGATTACAAACCTATATTCTGTTCACATTTAGTTACAAGTTTTGGGTTCACTGCAGATATTTTCTCGCTCACAGCATGGCTGATCACTCCATTAAGCAGCCTGAGTGTCTTATGTTCAAGACTGCCAATATCTAATTACTCAATGGCATAACCCAAGGATGTAACTGCAGGACCCTCCTCGCGACCAGAACTGGATATTGTGTTTCTCATGCGTGCTTCTCCGATCTTTTCAAAGACAGACTGAGAAATACTTGGTGAGGCCAGATACAAATCAGTAAACGGTTTTATTTTACAGACAGCAGGTGACTATACAGTGCAAGCGTCGAAGCCAATTCCATCTATTTAGCTCTCAATCTCACTTCTCCTCTCAAAATCTTACAAAAATAAAATAAACCTTACGCCCTGTCCCTTTCATGGACTGACTGACTTGTTTTTGGCATTACCCTTCTTGCAGGCTGCTTCTAACTGCAAAATCTTAGCAGCACTTTGATCTCTCAGCTCCGTGCCTCAGGCCTACATCTCACCATCTTGCTTAAAACCCCTCTACGCAAACGTCCCTTTCCTTTCTAAGCGTTCACAGCCAAGAGATGGCCCATGAGGCGGACTTCCTCCCCGTCTGTAAATAGTCAGTAGGCTCATCAATAAAACTGGTTACCTTTCTTCCCCTCTTGGGAAATCACTAAAAGCTAGTGGACAGGTACAAAATATAATTTGAATGGCTAATGGAATTTTGGCCTTTATTTCAAGGGAGCTGGAACACAAAGGGGTGGAAGTTATGCGAGTTACATAAAGCTCTGGTTAGACCCAATTTAGAGCACTGCGTTCAGTTCTGGGCACCACACCTCAGGAAAGATATATTGGCCTTGGAGGGGGTGCAGCGCACATTCACCAGAATAATACCAGGGCTAAGAGTTAAATTATGACGACAAGTTGCATAGACTAGGCTTGTATTCTCTGGAGTATAGAAGAATAAGGGGTGATGTAATTGAGGTGTTTAAGATGATTAAAGGAGTTGATAGTTTCTCTCTATCTACCCTATTTCCTCTGTTGAGAGAGTCTGGAACAAGGGGGCATAACCTTAAAATTAGAGCTAGGCCGTTCAGGGGTGATGTCAGGAAGCACTTCTTCACACAAAGGGGAGTGGAAATCTGGAACTCTCTCCACAAAAAGCTGTTGAGGCTGGGGGTCAATTGAAAATTTCAAAACTGAGATTGATAGATTTTTGTTAGGCAAGGGTATTGAGGGATATGAAATCAAGGCGGGCAAATGGAGTTAGGATGCAGATCAGCCATGATCTAATTGAATGGCGGAACAGGCTTGAGGGGCTGAATGGCCTACTCTTGCTCCTGTAGGTTTGAAGAGAACATCTCGCTGTTCTCAAAGTGAAAGGGGGCCATCCTGGCTAATGGGCCTGGGATGCGACAACTAATCCTCACTGAGTCAATTTGGAATAGACTGTGAGCTGCGACATACAACAAACTATCCTGTGTGACTTCAACACACATACTCAATGGCTGAAGCCCCTCTCTTAAAATCTGAGTGAATTCTCTTTTGTTTTAAAACATGACACTTAAACATAACTCAATCCCAAAATCTTTTCCACGAAGGAACAACGTTGCTATCAGAACAATATTGACCCTTGTGAAAAAATATCCATGAAACCTTTTTCTCCCCCAGATGTCTGGCAAATACTACGATGGAATAAGAACGATCAGGTCAATGCACAGTTAAAATATTGTTGCAGTGTGTCATTTGCATGCAATGGAATTGTAACAGAAATGATTTGTGCTGTTCTAGCTCCCTGTCCACCAGGAGAGTGACTCATTAACCAGCTATTAAGAGGTGCAAGTGAGCTGCAGGATACACTTATTTTCCGATTTTCCCTTCCCAGATAGTCAGGCGAGCCTCTGCTTATTGTCAATGGTTGTGCTGAGATCAGAAACTCACTGTGGTGCAGTGACTTCACTTTGCCACTAAGAAAGTCTTAAGCTAAGCCTGAGCTAGCAGTGATTTATAAATGATAGTTCTCCTGACGCTTCTGTGATGCAAAGATGTCATTGTTGACACTCTGATCCCTCCATTGGAAGCCAAGTGCTTTACACGACAGAACTAATATCATTTTGCATGATGGTAACACTATTTCTTTCAACGTCATCGAACAATTATTTTTAAACGCAGCCTCCAGTCTAACACAGGGAGTCTACAATGCCGTTAACACAAAGTCATACTTCACAACATTTCAAAAGGGAATTGGATAAATATTTGAAGAAGAAAAATTTGCAGGGCTATGGGGAAAGAGCAGAGGAATGTGACGAATTGGATAGCTCTTTCAAAGAGCCAGCACAGGTACAATAGACCGAATGGTCTCCATGTGTGCTGTATCATTCAATGATTGTATTTCAAAATAAGACAGGTAATTCCTCGCCATGGGACTGGTAGCCTGGTGGGATCATTCTAATCTACTGTTTCTGGTATTTTTATTGGTGACTTTCTTGGATGAGGCATTATATATATATATATTTTCCTGACTCTATTTTCATTACTTCCATCATATCTTTTCTGAATGATAATAAGTTGTTTACAAATACAACAGTTGCTATTAGGTGTTCTTGGACTTTTTCTCATCAAAGAAAACTTCTGCCTTCAGCTTCCTTTCACTTGAAGCAAGTCCTGAATCTTGAGAAGGACTTCCGAACATTCAAATAGTTCCTGGCTCCACTTTCAAACCCTCGGAGGTTTTGCCCACCCAAAGCATAGATATTAAAGTTAACCTCTTCTGTCCCCATTGCAGCAGCCCCTCACTGAGAATTGCTGGAATCGTGGATCCCGACTGTTCTGTGGATTATTTATTGTTGGTTAGTTCCTTTCGTGCTTCCTGATGATTTCTGAATACTCAAAAGTGCCATTTCAAAGTATTTTTCTGAATTCTAAAAAAATAAAAAGCCTTATTTGAGTATCATGAAGTGGAACTATTTCAGTAAAACAGGAGGCAGCAATGGAACATCAAAGAAACCTGCAGACACTAAATTCCCCTTAAAGGGATTGTCATTTATGAGCCTTTTGCTCAGCCCTACTAAGAACATTAACGCTTACTAGCCCTCTGCTGTGTTAAGTACTATTCAGGGCCTTAGGATTGCTTTTAATGGACATCAGGCACAGCATGCCCTCCACAATGTTCAATCACTCATGTGTAATGATTGCTCTATGATGATTGTCAAGGGGTCAACATTTCCCAGACCACCACTGAAGAAATGCACACAACCCGTGCCCCAAACTATGCAGATGTTCAAACAGTTTGCATGCTGTTGTTGTTATCTGAAATTACTTCAGCATTACTTGCCATCAATATGAAAGCCCAGTACCTGGTATTGTTATCCAGGAAGAAGTTTTAATAGCACAGCACAAACATTTGGATTTTTAAAAAATAGTAGATTCTACTGCACACGTACGTGAGACTCTCGCAATAAAGTCCCAACTCAAAGGTAATTAGGAAAGAGAGAAAGGCTTGCATTTATATAGCGCCTTTCATGACTTCAGGGACATCCCAAGGTGCTTTACAGCCAATGAAGTACTTTTGAAGTGTAGTCACTGTTATAATGTAGGAAACATGGCAGCCAGTTTGCACACAGCAAGGTCCCATAAACAGCAATGTGATAATGGCCAGATAAATTGTTTTTTTTTGGTGATGTTGTCTGAGGGATAAATATTGGCCAGGACATCTCATCTCATCTGAAAGACGGCACCTCCGACAGTGCAGCACTCCCTCAGTACTGCGCTAGAGTGCAAGCCTAGATTTTGCGGTCAAGTCTCTGGAGTGGGACTTGAACCCACGACCTTCTGACTCAGAGGCGCGAGCGCTACCAACTAAGCCACTAACTGCTCTAATTAGGAAGAATCTCGATCAAATACAATATCTAATAGCCCTAACTGATATTTCTTTACCAATCTTCACCACCAAAGTATTACCAATTTGTAGTTAGGTTGCTGGACAGAGCAATTCTCAGCATCAGGACTCTTAGAGGAAGGGGAAGCTGGCTGGACTAGATCTGTCCTACAAAAGTATGTTGACAGCTCACAGGGCACCTCTGCCAATATCAGGGGCAAAAAAAAAAAATCTACAACTCAGGCCCACGTCTCCAACTCAACCAACATCACCAAAAAAAACCCCACAGATCATCAAGAAGAAAGAGTGCCAATAAAAATCATCAGCAGAGAACCATGTGAACAGGACCACGTACACGGAGGATGAATACCCGCAATCCCACTCCATCACCAAAACCATGGCAGAGCAGCAATCGTGCCCTGCTGTTAAACTGGAACCCTGAGCTCCCCCATCATTTCCAAGGGCCACCTGCATAAAACAGGTGGATGCATGAACCGGTTATCAGTGCACCTTGAGCAGCTGCGAGAGGACTGGGGAGAGAAATAAAGCACTCGCCAGCCACCTGTGGGCAAAAAAAGTGATGAATTACACAGAACGTACGGCACAGAGACAGGCCATTCGGCCCAACAGGCCCATGTCAGTGTTTATGCTCCACACGAGCCTCCTCCCTCCCTACTTCATCTAACCCTTTCAGCATTTCCTTCTATTCCTTTCCCCCTCATGCATTTCCCCTTAAATGCATCTATGCTATTCGCCTCAACTACTCCTTGTGGTAGCGAGTTCCACGTTCTAACCACTCTCTGGGTAAAGGAGTTTCTCCTGAATGACCGATTGGATTTATTGGTGACTATCTTATATTTATGGCCCCGAGTTTTGGTCTCCCCCATGAAGTCTGAAATCTAAGATGGAGAGTTCTGCTGCTGAGAATTGCTCTGTCCAGCAGCCTAACTACAAATTGGTAATACCTTAGTGGTGAAGATTGGTAAATAAATATCAGTCAGGACTATTAATTATTGTATTTGATAGGGATTCTTCCTAATTAGTGCAGTTAGTGGCTCAGTTGGTAGCACTCGCACCTCTGAATCAGAAGGCTGTCGATTCAAGTCACACTCCAGAGACTTGAGCACAAAAATCTCGGCTCACAAGCCGCCGATTTTCATCGACGGCCATTTGCCTTCTGGAGGGTTCCATGCCCCAGCGTCTTGCCAGCTTCTGGTTTCTTCAGAGCAGAGGAGGTGGGAGCAGCAAAAAGTTCCAGCAGATGACACTGTGCTGTTGGCCCCACCTCCTTTTCGTACACCAGGGTTCCAAGGAGCGGACAAAGCTATGGAGAGCACCCCTCCCCCCACAAAGAAAAGTCACGTGGCCTGCTCTTCGGGGGAAGACAGTGTCAGAGCCAACTCATTTCCCACCACCCGGTCCTGACCTGTTGAGATTACTCTGCAGACTTTTTGCAGGCCTTGAGGCAACTTGGGGGTCATTATCTTTGAAACTAAAGGAAAACAATTAAGTATAGAAGATTAAGGGGTGATCTAATTGAGGTGTTTAAGATGGTTAAAGGATTTGATAGGGTAGAGAGAGAATCTATTTCCTCTGGCAGGAGAGTCCAAAACAAGGAGGCATAATCTTAAAATTTGAGCGGGGCCATTCAGGGGTGATGTCAGGCAGCACTTCTTCACGCAAAGGGGAGTGGAAATCTGGAACTCTCTCCCCGCAAAAAGCTGTTAAGGCTGGGGGTCAATTGAAAATTTCAAAACTGAGATTGATGGGTTTTTGTTAGTCAAGGGTATTAAGGGATATGGAGCCAAAGTGGGTAGATGGAGTTAAGATAGAGATCAACCATGATCTAATTGAATGGCAGCTCAGGTTTGAGAAGCTGAACGGCCTACTCCTGTTCCTATGTTCCTAAATGAACTTAAATTTGGGGCCGTGAATGTATCATGTTTATCAGTTAAGAATACACTTTATGAGTAGCACTATGGAGAATGGGAAACATTGCTGAATTGAATAAACTTAAATATATAGCATCCGCAATATTTTGCTTTTGTTCAAATATAAAGCATTTGATCAGGTAAGATTTGTAGATGGCATCCCTGGGGAATTTCATCAATCGAAACCACATGTTCCCCACCGTTAAAACTGATAATGCAGACTAAAGTGCAGGATTTTAGACACAAGCCAAAATTGGAAACGAACCAGTAAAATCTCATTTCTACACCCACCAGCTACGTATCGATTGGTGCTAAAGGAAAAATGTCAAGCGAGATAAGCATATAATGGCGAGAAAAATAAAATGTGTAGAAAAGTACACAAGGAAGGAAGTTTTCTGGAAAAACACAATAAAAATTTAGGAAAGTAGGCAAAGAGAGAACACGAGAATATTAAAATGTAAAATACTTTCAAAGTTTCCATTTGTTAAAAAAATATATAATTATGTAATGCATACACTCTGCGCACAGGGACACACCCCACTTATCTAAGTCATGTGATCTTACGTGCTGGATGGCAACAGCCAACACTTGGGGACTCCTAAAGGGTATTGTAGTTGTGGTGTCCCTCGTGCTTGTGGATGATAGTGCAAAGAAAGAAGTGAACACACGTTCAAGGTACATTGGTGCATTGTTGACTACGCAACAACAATAACTTGCATTTATACAACGCCATTACTGTAGTGAAACGTCCCAAGGCGCTTCACAGGAGCAATTATCAAACAAAATTTGACACCGAGCCACATTAAGAGATATCACGACCAAAAGCTTAGTCAAAGAGGTAAGTTTTAAGGAGCAGATAATTCACGGAAATATTAAAGCGTTAACTTCCCCTGATTGCTTGAACATGGGTAGATGAGCTATGTATTTTTCTTTTACTACTAATTGAGGGGTTGGAATTGTACTGTGCAACCAAACAGGCTGATGGGTTATGCAAGATTCCTCTGCCTGCTATTTTAATGAAGGCAGTAACCATTTATCCAGATCTCTTCTGGAATTGCACACGATCTTTCTTCAAGGAAGATTCCCTCATTCATTCTGCAGTCCTTTGCCCAATTCTTCCATTATGCTTTCCTCCTTTTTAAATGTAGTCCCTGGAAACTTTCTGCTATCACAAATGACATTTGCCGGTCTATTTTTTGCATGGCAACAACTTATTTGATAATGAGGTCACATTGCTGCTTTCTTTGCACATTGCTATAATTAAAGCATATTTACACCACAACCCATCCTGCATACTGTGTTTAAACCTTGACATCCCATGTGTCATTGCTCTCTATAATTAAGAAACATAACCCTCGTCTGGTGTTGCAGTGGTAAAACTTCTTTACCCAGAGAGTGGTTAGAACATGGAACACGTTACCACGCGGAGTAGTTGAGGCAAATAGCATAGATGCATTTAAGGGGAAGCTAGATAAGCACGAGGGAGAAAGGAATAGAAGGATATGCTGATAGAGTGAGATGAAGTAGGGAGGGAGGAGGCTCATCTGGAGCATAAACACTGGCATGGACCAGTTGGGCTGAATGGCCTGTTTCCATGCTGTAGTTTCAATGTAACTCAATATAACAATACAGCTTTACCCATGTTGATACTTGCATGTGACACTAGCATGAAGGAGATTAAATTTTAATGCCCTTCAAAGTATTTTACTTATTAAAGTTGCCCAATCCTGCATCAATTTATGAAAGTCTGTACTTTTTTCTCGAAAAGCCATTCTCATAAGTTGAAACAAAAATTATTAACTGAAGTTACACTTTTCCTTTAAATATGTAGGCTAGATTTTCCTTGTGGTGGTAAGGTAGGACTTCCACTTGCTCCTCTGACCCTCATAGCAAACTCTTTCATTTTCTTGGGTCAGGACCATTTCTTTCCCTGCATGAATTCCACCACCAAACGGGAGTTTGCTCCAAGGATGCAAAATCCTTACAGTGCTATAGTAAACCCGCACTGCAGCACTAGACGAGGTGGTTGGGTATCTAATGGAGCTCTGAAGAGAAGGAAGAACTCATTCTTAGGCCTAGGCCTAAGGCAAGTCCATTAGGCTGAAATGGCGCAGGGGGAGAGAAGGCCTCAACATGACCCTCTTCCTCTATTTGAGCACATCGGGGCCATTAACCCTGCTACCCTGGCACTACCACCTGAGAAGCAGCGCAGAGAGAGGCAAATGGAAGTGGCACTGAACAGGAGGCTAGCATTTACATGCAGTAGGCAGGAAAGAGATGTCCAGCACAGATCCTGGGAGTGGGGGGTGGGGGCGGGGAGTGGGGATGGGGCAGGAGGAAGGAAAGGTGGCTCCGAGCTGGATTGCGGAGGAAAATCCAGCCTGCTACACGCATGAGCACAAGTAGGGCACGCCATTTTACCAATACCAGAAAAGGGATTCTTGACGACATCAAAATCACGCAGACACGGCAAACTTTGGGGCGCAAGTAGAAATCAGGCTCTGTTACCGTTGCAGGCCAGAGAACAAGCCCTGCTCTCACTTTGCTATGTTTGGTTTGCCTGCATCCTCTGATTACTGTCTTCAGTTTTGGTTCGCCATGTCAAATACTTGCAGTAGAGAAGGGCAATAAGATTGCGAATATCCCAAGTGTAAAAAGAATGCGCTACGAGGAAAGATTTGAGCTGAACTTCACAGTCTGGAAGAAGGAGGCACCTCATCAAAATATTCATTTCTATACAGATAGGGTCCACCCAAAATATTACTTGAAAAAGTCAGTCAGAAAAACGGGTCAGAGGACTTAAATGAACCTCAGTGCGATGTCATTTTTAAAAAGATATCAGCTCAATTTCTTTACTTCAAAGAATGATAACTTTTTGAAATAATTTACCAGACAGGGTATTGAAAAGCTTCTGCTACTCCCAATTTTGTGGGCTGCTCACCTCCTGGCACCTGTTTCTCGGACAAGCTTACTCATCTCCTCTGATTGCGTGGATTTACTCATCACTCTCCATCGGCTCCCTGGACTTCATTGCTCCTGGTCCTTGGGTTTCATTCACACTGCTCCTCTGGTTTCATTCACACTGCTCCTCACTCCTCTGATGATATACTGGATCTGCTGGAGCTCACTGCCAACACGCACCTCCACAGGTAGATCTATCTCCGCTGGCTCATGGTTGACGTTCCACTTCCATTCGACCCTGTGCTTCCACTGGACAACCTACAACAGATAGCCTGCCCCTCAAATGGCTCCTGAAATCACTCCCTCTCCACAACTATCTCTGAACAAGGACATGATTCATGAATGCACCAAGCTGACTCCACCCTGTCTACAAATCAACTTCGTCCTACCACAGAACCCCAGACTTTAACTTTGGACATTGTCAGAATGTCTCCTCCTGGCAGAAAATAATCAATCAATAAGGCTAATGGAATGCTGGCCTTTATATCTAGAGGACTGGAGTACAAGGGGGCAGAAGTTATGCTGCAGCTATACAAAACCCTGGTTAGACCGCACCTGGAATACTGTGAGCGGTTCTGGGCACCGCACCTTCGGAAGGACATATTGGCCTTGGAGGGAGTGCAGTGTAGGTTTATTAGAATGATACCAGGACTTCAAGGGTTAAGTTACGAGGAGAGATTACACAAATTGGGGCTGTTTTCTCTAGATTTTAGAAGGTTAAGGGGTGATCTGATCGAAGTTTACAAGATAATAAGGGGAACAGATAGGGTGGATAGAGAGAAACTATTTCCACTGGTTGGGGATTCTAGAAGTAGGGGGCAGAGTCTAAAAATTACAGCCAGACCTTTCAGGAGTGAGATTAGAAAACATTTCTACACACAAAGGGTGGCAGAAGTTTGGAACTCTCTTCCGTAGACGGCAATTGATACTTGCTCAATTGCTAAATTTAAATCTGAGATAGATAGCTTTTTGGCAACCAAAGGTATTAAGGGATATGGGCCAAAGGCATGTATATGGAGTTAGATCACAGATCAGTCATAATCTTATCAAATGGCGGAGCAGGCACAAGGGGCTGAATGGCCTACTCCTGTTCCTATATCCTCTGTTTATGACCAGAGCATATCTCTCCTAATCTCTGCCCTGCCTAAATAGCCTGTATTTCCTTTGTGTCCATTTTTATGCCCATTACTTCTATTTCCTTTACTTTATTCTCTTGGCCTCTGTTGGGCCTTTGTTTCCTGTCTCCTCCTCCTCTTGTTATGCCTCCAGCTTTAATTTGTCACCTCCTGGGTACTTTGCCCCCCCACCTCTCCCCACTCCCACCCCTACTCCAATCCAATCCTCTGCCTTCCTACACTCCTGTTCTTCTCCCAGCCTTGAATTGCCGTTGCATCTGTCCACAGCTACCCTTCCACTTGCCAAAGGGCCCTTTAAGGCAGTGGTTACTGCACCATTATGAGCAACAGCCCCTAACTGCACCATCCTCCTCGCTCTCTCTGACCTGCCCACCCTTCCACTGCTGAGGGATAACCTCACGTAGCTTTCCTTTTTATTTTAATGGTGCAATGTAAATAAAAATTGCTTCAATAGGTGAAAGTGTCGGGGTTGTTTGAAATATAGTTGGATGCTGAGAGGGGAGAATTAAGAGACTTGAGGGATGGGTCAAAATTTTTCTTTATCATTTCAGATTTTTCTTATGCTCTTATTTTCAAAGGAAATATATCCTTGCAGCTGATGTTACAATTTGACAGTACAGTATGATCATTAAAGCTAAGGGATTTTGCATTCTGTTTCTTATTCCTTCAGGCAAAGCATTTTCTCTTTGAAATTTTCAATCTTCCGGTTTTTTTTTTATTATCTTTTTCTCTCCTTGATGTTTATACAATTAACATTTGGGGAAACGGAATATGTGTAATTTTGCCAGTAATATGACAAATAGGATCAATTTATTTCTAATGCATCCTCTGAGTGAATCACACTGTAATTTATCTAGGGAAAATATATTCCTCTCAACATCCTTCATTATTCTCAGTGTGGTTCATGGAATAAATGTAGTGATTTCTGCTAATAGCAGTACCTTAAAATTAATATACTTTAAAACAAACATTTGGATGAATCGGATATTCTGTTTGACCCCCCCCCAAAAACTAATCTCAGAGGGTCCCAATCAAAATCTGAGAAAACTGACAAACTGGAAACACAAATACTCTCCTCCCCCCAGGCTATCTCGATTGGCTGGGAACACAGGCTTATCTCTCCTTTACCAGGTTACTGAGGAATTCTGACTTATTATTCCTCCTTAATAGATTGTTAAGGAAGTCAAGGTGCTTTCTACCCCGCTCTCTCTTTACACTCGGAGTTATTTCTCAAACACCCACCCACACCCTGTACTGCGCCACCAGTTAAAACTTGCATTTTGTGCTCAAGTCTCTGGAGAGGGTCTTGAACCCATGACCTTCTGACTTGGAGTGCCAAAAAACACTTCCTATATGAGCTGGCTTGTCGGCTAGTCATTTTCTTTTGCTCTGCATCTCCCTGAATCCCTAAACTTAACTTGCATTTTTTTTTTAAACAAAGGGATTGACAGATTTTTTCGACAATTAGCATCCCACTCAATTCTGTTCCCAATTAAGCACATGGGCTTCTGTCACCGTCCTCGAAAGTACAGTTTCAAAGTCTGACCCTCCATCCTATTCTTCTTTTCGATCAAATGTGGCTGCAGAGACAATTGACACAGTCTGTAATTCGAAGGAGAATTTACACTTAAATATCTGTGTGCGGACAGGGATAAAACCCATCCACCACCTGCTGTAGTTGTCATGATGTGGAGATGCCGGTGATGGACTGGGGTGGACAAATGTAAGGAATCTTACAACACCAGGTTATAGTCCAACAATTTTATTTTAAAATCACAAGCTTTCGGAGATTATCCCCTTCGTCAGGTGAGTGACGAAGGGGATAATCTCCGAAAGCTTGCGATTTTAAAATAAAATTGTTGGACTATAACCTGGTGTTGTAAGATTCCTTACATGCTGTAGTTGTGAGAATCTTAGTGTGTTCAGACCACTTGGGCATAGTTACTAATTGCGTTCACGGCTATTCACAGAGATACTAATTGCTAAGCAAACAGATCAATGTCATAAACTGAACAACAGCTGCCCATTGTGTCATTTTTTTCTTAACATTAAACTGCAAGTTTTTATTCTCAGGTGAGCTGACATCTACGTATACAAATCTGTGCAGTTGAAATGACATTGCAACTGATGTACCTGCGAAACAGTAAAAGGATCAGAGTTAAAGAACAGTTTATAATACTTTTCGCTAATCCCCCATTGGAGTTTCAGTATCTATGGTTTATGAAAACTTCTGCCGCTGTATTCAGCAATCTGAGGCCCTGGTGAAACTATTCCCTCTGCTGGGGGGAGTCCAGAACAAGGGGGCGTAACCTTAAAATTAGAGCCAGGCCGTTCAAGGATGATGTCAGGAAGCACTTCTTCACACATAGGCGGAGTGGAAATCTGGAACTCTCTCCCCCCAAAAAGCTGTTGATGCTGGGGGTCAATTGAAAATTTCAATACTGAGATTGATAGATTCTTGTTAGGCAAGGATATTAAGGGTTAGGGAACCAAGGCAGGTGGATGCAGTTAAGATACAGATCAGCCGTGATCGAATTGAATGGTGGAACAAGCTCGAGGGGCTAAATCGCCTGCTCCTGTTCCAGTGTTGTCTGCTGTTCCAGAATATCCACCATTGAAAAACCCACCTTCCCTTTAAAGGGGCCGCAGGCTGCCTTTCAGTAGCTAAATTTCCCACCCTCACAGTCAGCAAGCTGCCTGTTGGGAGTGCGACTGGCACTGGCAGCTTACCGATTACATTTAAATGACACCCAGCTATTACAGCGATTCTTTTGGGCAGATGCATCACACGCTCTGACCACCGGCCGACCGATTTACACTACGTACAAAAATCGCCCACCCAGTCGCGTTTTGCAGGCTGCAGTACGTGTTGTAAATAAGATGTGTCATGACCTGGTACAGAAAGTTGCTGAGTAAATCTGCACAGCGACCCGACGAAACACATAAATATATAACGAGCTGACTGCATGTCAAGTGGTGCTGCCTCAGCTCCTGATCCGATGAGACAGACCTGTAGCATCAGAGGGCTGAGTTGTGAGCAAAGACTCAAGTAGTTCGGGTTAGCGAGCCTTGAAACGAGGGGCTCAATTTTAAAATCAAATTGCGGGTGCGTTGGGGACGGGGTGGTGCTGTGAAAATCCCGAGCAGGTTCGGAAGCCGGCTCCAACCCGCCGACTTCCGGGTTCCCACAGACGTGCCTGTGTGCACGCGTGCTTCACAAATCCGGAAGTGCCACTGGCAATTAAAGCCGGCAGGATGATAGTTAAAGAACCAAATGTACCTCAGTGAGGTAGGTAAAGGTCCTTTATTTCTGACCTAGTAGATAGTTGAAATAATTTTAAACTTACCTGGGCCGCTTTCCCACGACTATCGATTCACGCCTGGTACCAGGCGTGAAGGGCCAGATCAGGCAAAAATAAACAAAATAAATTAAATAAAAAACAAAATAAACCTACCTTTCCACCCTGCTCAGATGTCTCCTTCTCCGATCTCCCCCTCTCCACCCCGATCTTCAGCGTCCTCCACTCTGTTCCAGCGCCAGATGATGTCTCGCTCTATTTCTCTTTCTCTCCCCGCCACCCCCACCCCCGGCGTTGCAGCTCCTGTCCGCAGTCAGCCTGTCAATCAGGCTGGCTGCCGGGCGCGAAACCTGGGAAGAACTTTAATCACCGTCAATTACATCGCGATCGCGTTGGAAAAAGTTTTTTTTAAAATTAGTGTTTGCCACACGCACCTTCACTACCCCCCCACCCCGCCCCCCCACCCCACCCTGCTACCATTTCAAAATTGAGCCCGAGGCTTCCCCTCTGCCTCACTGAAGCTCCAGCAGGAAATTGGCAAAAAGAACTACAGGCTCCTCTGTAACTCAGATTCCATTACCATGGTGTCGGATAGTCCGTTGTATTGATGTGTCAAATGCACATATTTGTACATAAAGCTCCGTAAGATAGTAAATGGTACAGAAAAAGTAAACCAAGGACACCAAGTTAAACATTGACTGTAGGACAAGGAGCCCAGGTCAATCCAGTTAAAAACCAAATCAGGTCTGATTTTAGGAAGTTTATCATAGAGAAAAAAGGTAAAGCAAAAGTCTTGGGAGTCTTCTCAAGTGCTGATCGAGGTGACCATGGGAAGTACTAGTGCTTTTTTGTTGGCTTGAAAACCTTCCTCTACATAGGTGTCTGCCATGGCTCCATGGGTAGCACTCTTGCCTCTGAGTCAGAAGGTTGTGGGTTTAAGTCCCACTCCAGAGATTTGAGCACAAAATCTAGGCTGCCACTCCAGTGCGGTGCTGAGGGAGTGCTGCACTGTCGGAGGTGCCAACTTTCAGATGAGACATTAAACCAGAGGCCCCATCTGCCCTCTCAGGTGGACATAAAAGATCACATGACCAATATTTATCGCTCAATCTGGTCATTATCACATTGCTGTTTGCGGGACCTTGCTGTGTGCAAATTGGCTACCTAATTTCCTACTTTACAACAGTGCCTACACTTCAAATGTACTTCAGTGGCTGTAAAGCGGTTTGGGACATCCCGAGATTGTGAAAGGCACTACATAAATACAAGTTCTTGCTTTCTTATAATCTTGTGAAACTGAGCTTCCAGAACTAGAAGAGGTTAATTATAGAGAAGATCATCAATTGACGTTGGCAACACACCTCACTGATCAATGATATGAACCAGTTATTGTGTAGAACACATTCAAGTGGGATATGGCAAGACAGTTTAGAAAGCTGTGGAGAACTTTTGACAAATTTTGCTATCACAGAAAGAACACCCCATGTATGTGCACAACTGAAGAAATGAAAAGGTCGGGAATTGATTATTACTGTGCTGAAGAATCTGGCAGATGCTTCTGATTACGGTGAACTGGAGTCACCGGATTGCATTTGGAGTCAAAGTCAGAGACAGATGTCTGAGAGGCTCTCGAGAGAGAGATAAACCTTGACTTCAAACAGATGTATAGCAAGGACAGCTAAAGGAACATAGATTGGAGGTGATGACACTACCCATGCAGTTAGGTAAAATGGGGGGTGGTAAGAACAAAGTACCTGGAAGGAAATCCAGAGACATCCAAACTGATCAATGGTGAGTTGTGAGTTTAATGCTAATAATATAGCATTTGAACAAAAATGAACGAAGCAGTGCTTTACTGTTAGCACATCCGAATTTACACAATCATACATGGTATGATTACATTTTGTGAGCTCATGAATTTTATTCTTCCATTAGAAGCCCTTCTAACTTTGACATGTCAAAGTCTGGCTTGGTTGCATCTGCAACATGATAAAAAAGAAAGACTTGCATTTATATAGCGCTTTTTATGACCTCAGTTTGTCCCAAAGCACTTCACAGTCAATGAAGTACTTTTGAAGTGTATGCACTGTTGTCATGTAGGAAATCTGGCAGCCAATTTGCATACAGCGATGTCCCACAAACAGCAATGTGATAATGACCAGATAATCTGTGGGTTTTTTTTAAAAAGTGATGTTGGTTGAGGGATAAATATTGGCCAGGACACCATGGAGAACTCCCCTGCTCTTCTTCGAATAATGCCATGAGATCTTTTGCGTCCACCCGACAGGGCAGCTGGGGCCTTGGTTGAACGTCTCTTCCAAAAGACAGCACCTTCGACAGTGCAGCACTCCCTCAGTACAGTACTGGGACTGGTCAGCCTGGATTGAAGGTTCAAGTCCCAGGAGTGGGATCTTAGCAACCTGCTGTCTGAACTTTTAATTAGCTGTAAAACTGGTCTTTGAACACAGTTTTTCTCCAATAAAAACTAAAAGTTGTTCACAAACAGGCAACAGGAGCCAGAAGGAAGAAGAAATCAGGGAAGGAGAGTGTTCGTAGTCAAATTTTAAAAGAAATAAAGGATTATAACGGATAGATTAGGTTACATTAGATGGAAAAGGTGAAATTAAAGCAAAATGGTGGAGAAAGGAAGACAAAGAAAGCACAAGTGAAGTGTTCAAAAAAAGATATTTTTATATAAAATGTTTTTTTTAAAGCTAGCAGCATACGCCACAATGTCACTCACTCACACCAAGTATAAATTGAGAAAGAGGTGCCTGCCATACTAAATAGCTGCAAGCAGTTTCAACAGCATGTAAATGGAAGAGACATTGCAGTCAAGGCTGGCCTTAAGCCCTCAGGAACCACTCCTGGCTGCACCTACACAACTACGATTGTTATACTTGCAGCAGTACATTTTGAACATGAAGTGCGAGCAAGGTAAGGTTACGTACATTATTGATACACCTGCCTAGACAGATATAAAGAAAGCCAATGAAAATGAATTAATGGGAACAAAGGATTTGCTAGGCAAAAAAAGACCAAGGTCCATCAAGTTCGCCTTCTATGGCCCTGGTAGTCGCACGATACAACAATAATGGAGTTGTTGACTAATCATGACAATCAATCTCTATCAATTAGACTACAACAGACCTAAATATGGCCCGATAAAAACCCCAGTGGTGTGGAGGTTGGGGAACCTTGAGTTCAAAGTCACTTGGTCCTCCCAAACATATTACACTTAACACATGTCATGTCTCAAATTGATGTTGACCAAAGATGAGTTCTTTGAAGAGATTTAGAAGATTAACATACTGCATCAGCTTCCCAACTCAGAACAGCCTCTACACCCATGAAATGTAAACTACAGTGTCCTGGCTGGTTGGTCAAAATGCAAAAATGACAATCTCGAGATCTGAGATATGGGTCTCAATTTTGAAATGGTGGTGGGTTGGCAGTGGGGGGGGGGGGGGTGAGGGGGTGAGGGGGTGAAGGTGCGCGCGGCAAACCCGCATAAACAAAACTTACCGTTTCCGATGCAATCGCATGATGATTGCTGATAAATAACATGCTCTCCGGGTTTCGTGCCCAGCAGCCAGTTTGATTGACAGGCTGGTTGACGTCAGGAGCTGCAACGCGAGGGGGTGAGAGAGAGAGAGAAACGTCATCCGGCGCTGGAATGGAAGATCGGGCGGGGGACATCGGGAGGAGGGTGAAGAGGGGGACATCAGACATCGGAGCAGGGTGGAAAGGTTGGCTGATTTTGTGTTTTACCTTCCTTCTGTGGTTTTTGATGTAATTTATTTTATTTCTTTTTCCCTGACCCCACCCTTCATACCTGGTTTCACCAGGCATAAATCAGAACCTGTGGACAAGCCCCCCAGGTAAGTTAAAAATAGTTATAATCACTTAATCTGTCACAGGAAAAATGCCTTAAGTACAATGAGGTACATTTGGCTCTTTAAACTGTCATCCCGCCGGCTTTAATTGCCCCAACTTTCGAAGCCCCCCACGCCCCCTCAACACACCCGCAATTTCCCCGTAAAATTGAGCCCATGGGGCATGATTTTAGCCTGGAAAATTGGGTGGGTTGGGGGCGGGGGCAGTAACAATTGCAAAAATCTAAAACCCGCCCCCAACCCGCCCATTTCCGGATTTCATGGAGGCGGGACAAGGGTCAAGCGACCAACCTGCTCTCAGGAGGCAGGTCGGGCATTAAGCAGGCTGTGGGGCGTCCTTTTCAAAGCTTTTTTGATAATACCTCCAGGGGCTGGGATTCCCGGGCCTTCTCCTTCATGCCACATGAGTGTAATCAGCTGCACAGTTCTTATTGTCACGGCAGCATAATATTTGCAACCAGTTTCAGTGTGTGTTTTTTTTTATTCGTTAATGGGATGCGGGCGTCGCTGGCGAGGCCGGCATTTATTGCCCATCCCTAATTGCCCGAGAAGGTGGTGGTGAGCCGCCTTCTTGAACCGCTGCAGTCCGTGTGGTGAAGGTTCTCCCACAGTGCTGTTAGGAAGGGAGTTCCAGGATTTTGACCCAGCGACGATGAAGCAACTGCGATATATTTCCAAGTCGGGATGGTGTGTGACTTGGAGGGGACCGTGCAGGTGGTGCCTGCTGCTCTTGTCCTTCTAGGTGGTAGAGGTCACGGGTTTGGGAGGTGCTGTCAAAGAAGCCTTGGCGAGTTGCTGCAGTGCATCTTGTAGATGCATCTTGTGATGTGAGAGTGACTGCCCTTGACATCAAGGCAGCATTTGACCGAGTGTGGCACCAAGGAGCCCTAGTAAAATTGAAGTCAATGGGAATCAGGGGGAAAACTCTCCAGTGGCTGGAGTCATACCTAGCACAAAGGAAGATGGTAGTGGTTGTTGGAGGCCAAGCATCTCAGCCCCAGGGCATTGCTGCAGGAGTTTCTCAGGGCAGTGTCCTCGGCCCAACCATCTTCAGCTGCTTCATCAATGGCGTTCCCTCCATCATAAGGTCAGAAATGGGGATGTTCGCTGATGGTTGCACAGTGTTCAGTTCCATTCGCAACCCCTCAGATAATGAAGCAGTCCGAGCCCGCATGCAACGAACCCCCCCCACAAACGGTCGCGAACCCCCCCCCCACCACCATGATCTCGGACCCCGCAATGACACCCAATAACTGACCCCCCTACCCAATGACCGACAGCCCCCTGGGTGATCTCCAACGGCCCCCCTCCCCCTACGACTGAACTCCCCCCCCCCCCCCCCGATGACTGACCCTCCACCCCGGTGACCCCTGACCCCCCCCCCCCCCCCCACACAATCTAAAACTTACTTGATCACATCCTCTTCCTGGCTCTTCTCCCACCTGACTGAGAGCCAGCCTGTCAATCACGCCCGACCTGTCGGGTGGGAAACCGGCAGAAAAGACAAAAACGACGTCCTTACTTCAAAATTACAAGGATGTCCAGGAAACCCGTACTTCCAGGTTTCCCGTCAGGAATTCCACCCCACCTCCAGGCTAAAATCATGCCCATGATTTCCAAAATGAGTCAATCATTTGAAACAGGATTTTGAATCATAGAATTATAGAATCATACAGCACAAAAGGAGGCCATTCGGCCCAGCGTGCCTGTACTGGCTCTTTGAAAGAGCTATCCAATTAGTCTCACTCTCCTGCCCTTTCCCCATACCCCTGCAAATTTTTCTTTCTTAACTGGAGATCCAATTTACTTTTGAAAGTTACTATTGAATCTGCTTCCATCACCCCTTCAGGCAGCGCATTCCAGATCAGATCAACTCGTTGAGTTAAAAAAAAAACATCTCCCCCCTAGCTTGTTTGTAGATTATTTTAAAGCTGTCTCCTTTGGTTACTGACCTCCTGCTTGTGGAGACAATTTCTCTATCAATCTACTCTATCAAAACCCCACATAATTTGGAACACATCTATTAAATCTCCCCTCAACCTTCTCTGATCTAAGAACAATCCGGGTTCCACAGTAAGGTGAGCAAAGAGAACAGACTCATTTAGCTCAACCCGCACAATCTACCTTTGCATAATAATGCAAAATAATGAATACCACACTACCTCATGGCAGTGAGTCATCTGACTTGAAGTAAACAAGGTGGCTTGTAAATGTCCTCCAGAATTTGTAACCTCTTTGCCCCAGCGTAAGCTCTCAGAGCTTTCTCTTGACAAACTTGACTGCCTTTATAGCCTTTCCGTTTCAAAAAGCCTGCTTGTCTGTGTCTGTCTTGGTGGTTTATCTCTTGCTGTACATGTCCAGATCTCCTGCCAAGTGTCAAGGACCAGTGACTCTTCATTAGAATGGGTGGGAAGTGCTTACCAATTTCTGAAACAAGCCAACAAATTGCTTATTACTTACAGTCTATGAGGAAACAACATCAAAGCTGTCTTATTTGCATCTTAACTGATGGGGTCTCCCATCTTGTATATTATCATTCAAAACTCAATGTTTAAAATAACCCTTTATCCAAATCTTTTCTGCAGCAAAATGGTGAAAAGATCTCAAAACGTGAGTGACGTTATTGAAGTCCCGTCTGCCACTCAGACGGACATTAAAGTTCCCAGTGATGCTATTTGAAAGAGAGTAGGAAGTTCTCTCAGTATTTCACTTCAACCAGCACCACCAAAAAAGACAAGAATAACTGGCCATTTATTTCATTATTGTTTGGCAGGACATCGCTGCCTCAGAATGGTTGCTGTGTGTTTGCGGATGAAAATCAGCTGAATTTAAACTTCCTGAGCAGAACTCTTCAAAGCTGTCTCATCGTTTGTGAATACTGATGCAAAATCTTCATCTAATTCCTTTGGTCGTAGCTTCAGTTTCCACAACTAATTTTCCACCTTCAGCCCCGAGTGTCCGACCTTCTTCTGAATTATTCTTTTATTTTTAAGTAGTCTTATAAAAGTCGGTACTATTTCCTTTCATGTAATCTGGTAGATTTTTTCCATATTCCTTTTTAACCTTCTGATTTCCTTTTTCAGTTCCTCGTTACACATTTTATACTCGTGATTTTCTTTAGTATTATTAGCCTTAATTTTAATCATATGCCTCATAAACACTCTATTTATTTATTTATCCATGCATGCCCAACATTTAACTTCAGCAGAGAGGCTTCAGGAATGAGAAACAGAACTGATACATAGTAACTTAGTAGTTACAGCACAGAAGGAGGCCATTTGGTCCATTGTGCCCGTGCCAGCTCTTTGAAAGACCTATCCATTTAGTGCATGCTCTTTCCCCATAGCCCTGTAATTTTTTTCTCTTCAAGTATTTATCCAATTCCCTTTTGAAAGTTACTCCTGAATCTGCTTCCACCGCCCTTTCAGGCAGAGCATTCCAGGTCATTACAGCTCGCTGCGTAAAAAAATGTTTCCTCATGTCGCCTCTGGCTCTTTTGTCGATCACCTTAAATCTGTGTCCTCTGGTCACAGACACTTCTACCGCTGGAAACAGTTTCTCCTTATGTACTCTGTCAAAACTGTTCATGATTTTGAACACCTCTATCAAATCTCCCCTTGACCTTCTTTGTTCTAAGGAAAACAACTCCAGCTTCTCCAGTCTCTCCCCATAACTTAAGTACCTCATCCCTAGCACCATTCCAGTAAATCTCTTCCGTACCATCTTTAACACCTTATCATCCTTCCTAAAGTGTGGTGCCCAGAATTGAACACAATACTGCAGCTGAGGCCTAATCAGTGTTTTATAAAGGTTTAGCATAACTTCCTTGCTTTTGTACCCTGTGCCTCTACTAATAAAGCTCAGGATTCCAGATGCTTTTTTTTTATAAAAACAGCCTTCTCAACTTGTCCCGCCACCTTCAAAGATTTGTGTATGTGCACCTCCAGGTCTCTCTGTTCCGGCATCCCCTTTAAAATTGTACCATTTAGTTTATATTCCCTCTCCTCATTCTTCCTACCAAAATGCATCACTTCACACTTCTCTGTGTTAAATTTCATCTGCCATGCGTCTGCCTATTTCACCAGTCTGTCAATGTCCTCCTGAAGTCTGTTACTATCCTCCACATTGTTTACTACATTTCCGAGTTTCATGTCATCCGCAAACTTTGAAATTATACCCTCTATACCCAAGTTCAGGTCATTAATATACATCAAAAAGAGCAGTGGTCCTGGGGACCACCACTGTGTACTTCCCTCCAGTCTGCGGAACAACAGTTCACCACTATTCTCTGCTTTCTGTTCTTTGGCCAATTTTGTGTCCACGCTGCCACTTAAATCACCAGAAAACTGGGAATGGCACGATCCGGCCGTACTGATCTCCATGCCGATTCTCCAACCACCCTCTCATCAAGTAAGGCTCCATACCGGGATCAATGGTTTATCCCCATAAGTAATGCCTTGTAATGATGAATTAACCAGAACTTTGTGTAGCATGCTCGAAACATCTATTTAGGAACTCCCTGCTTTGTGTTGATGGAATATAACGGGCCATAATTTGCTGAGGCAGGGCATCAAAGAGGGTCTGCCATTAGTTAGACTCGCCCTTGCATGTTTAGGTTTTTAAATTTTTGCGTGGCAAGTTGCTGAAAGTCCGAGCGGATAATGTCGCAGCGAGGGAAACGGGGCGTCTGGGACCCGAGTGAACAGGGCCAAGCAACAGGGTATCACCTTCACCAATCAGATTGAAGGGCTGTGAAATAAACAGCGGAAGGACTGAGAAGGAAGTGTAAATGAGAATGGGTGAATTCAATGTCAAATCAGGTACAGGAAGAGAAATAAAGAGCGGGAAAGAAAGATTGGATTGAGAGAGAGAGAGAGAGAGAGAGAAAAAAGTGACAGAAAGAAAAAGTAAACTTTTTAAAACAAAAATTTCAATTTTATATTTTTAAAATCTTCAGCAACAATTAATACCTGAAGTAATGAGACTCCACACTTGTAAAAGTTAATTTACAGTGTCAGACAGGGTAATTAACACTTATCCCGTCGTTAAAAGGGGTACTTATGTTTGTGATTACTAGCCCTAAATATCTGCGGCGAGTTTAGTTCGTATCTACCGCGCAAATACCGCCCTTCAATGCATTTCAACGGCGAATCAGACAGCGAGATGCCGTTTACGCAAAGCTAACGGCAGAGGGGCGCAACTCAGACAGCAACTTTTGGATATCTGCGCCTGCCCCTCACCTGAAGTTGCTGTACCATTTACGCATAAATAACGGTGAGAGCCATTAGCCTCGTCGTTATGTTGACAGCAAATTCTGGGCCATTATTTAAAAAAAAATACTGCAGACATGCTGGCCCCAGAACGCGGAGGTCCTGCCGAATTTAACAGCAGAATCTCATTTGAATTTTTTTTCTCCGTTTCCCATAACCAGAGAGGAAGGAGGGAGGGAGGGAGGAAGAGACAGTGGTGGGGGTGGGTGAGACGGTGGGGAGGGGAGATCGCAGGGTGAGGCGGAAAGGTCGTGGGACGGGGAGAAGGAATCGCGGGTCGGCCTGGAGATCGCGGGGGAAGGCCGTTCGCAGGGCGGGAAACAGCTTCGTTTGAGAGGCTGGAGGTGGAAGCATTCCTGCTCCTGGCCCACGAGTAGTGCTATAAAAAACATTTACCTGCTGGATCGAGCCATTCTCGCCTCTGGGTTTCCGGTTTTACCGAGCCCTGGGAAACCCGGCCTGCAGTCGTTAAAGCTAAATGACTGCTAAAATCTGAGGCACGCAGCTTCCTTAGCACATTTAAATTACTGACCTGGTTAAACCTGAAGTAGACACGTTTGCAGTGAGTTGGGGTCAGGTTTCAGATTTTTATGAACCGTCCCCACCCTCCCATCCATCCTAGGGATTAAAATTCCTCCCATTGAGTCCACACAGCTCTTACTATGAACTGTGACAGACAGACAAACATTCGCACAGGGAATTTTTTTTTTGTTACTTATCTGCACAACTAACAAATGTAAATTTCGAGCTGTACGTTAATCTAACCAGAGACAAAAGTTGCGAGAGAAAACTCTGAAGCGCTGCAATTCATTGCAACTACAGTGGTCTGCTTTTCAACTATTGAGAGGTTATACCCATCAGGAAAGATTGAACAGGCTGGGGTTATTTTCTCTAGAAAAGTGAAGACTGCGAGGTGACCCGATAGAAGTCTTCAAGATTACAAAAAGGGTTTGATAGGCTAGACGCAGAGAGGAATCATCCGACAGAAATATGTAGCTGGAGATGCAAGGAGACACGTACAATCCCCAAAAGAAGGCATCACAGAACTGGACAGTCTTGCAACCAATTACACTTGTCGGGGAGACAAGAACTAGGGGTTATAAATACAAGATAATCACCAATAAATCCAATAGGGAATTCAGGAGAAACTTCTTTACCCAGAGAGTGGTGAGAATTTGGAACTCGCTGCCACATAGAGTGGTTGAGGCGAATAGCATAAATGCATTTTAGGGGAAGCTAGATAAACACGAGGGAGAAAGGAATAGAAGGATATGCTGATAGGGTGAGATGAAGTGAGATAGGAGGAGGCTCGTGTGGAGCATAAACACCGGCATAGACCTGTGGAGCTGAATGGCTTGTTTCTGCGCTGTACATTCTATGTAATTCTATATAATTCTGTGCAAGTCTGGATTGTGAGGGTTTAACTTTAGAATAGTAATACAAATAATCAGAACAGCAAAAACAAGATCATGTCCAAAATTCTGATTGGGGTTCCCGGCGAGTGAGGTTTGCAATGGTCAGTGTAGACTTATAAAATTACCCCCACTTGTTATGAAGGAAACGTGACTTAACATTAGCAGTGTGATAGTCATAAGAGGGAAAGTTGAAGATCAGGAACATTTGTAGAAATGGCTGCTTTGGATTTATACAGAAATCTGGTCAACACTCGCTTCTGTTTGGAAAGATTCCAATAACGTGAATATACAAGAAAAAAATAACAACCTTTAAAATGATGGTGACAGCTGGTTCACACTTTAACCCAATTAACAGAATGAAAATATCACGAGCCTGGAGAAGACACCTTTAGTATGTGTTATTTTTTTTTTTAATATAGTGAAATGGCAGATGGTGATTATTAAATAAAAGCCCCCAAGTTGTCTTAAAATATTGGTGAAATAAACCTTCCATTTCCTTTCAGCAAAAAAGATTAGAACATTACGAGTCTACAAATGTACAATGTGATTCTTTTCTGCTGGAGGATTTCTCTCACCTGAAATCAAAGTCTATTCAGTCCTTTTGCGTTTTAGTAATTTTTTTTTGGAGAATTCAACACACCGAGGAGCTTCTGCAGATTCATTAGATGAAGTATGACTTCTGAAATAGATCACAAAAATAAACGCCAAGATCATTCAACCCATTGTATCATCCTTCGATGGAAACATTTGAGCCCATCCATCAGAGCATCTAACTAGCTCTTGAAGGACTCCCGTAAACATTGTCCCCACTACCCTATCTGAAAGACCCATAGTGCCTTGTAGGTTTACGGATTTGGCTTACATCTGATGCAGCTCGGAATGACTCTGTTGGAGTCAAAGCTGAACTCAGCTCTGTAGTGTAATTGGTTGCAAGACTGTCCAGTTCTGTGATGCCTTCTTTTGGGGATTGGAGGTGTCTCCTTGCATCTCCAGCTACATATTTCTGTCGGATGATTCTTAATATGTACAGAGAATGTCAATGCAACTGTGAGCATGCCCCCCTCAGATCGTACCAACCTTCCTCCTCCAAAACTTTGCAAAAATGGAGCGATGGTAGATCAATACTCATAGGGGTAGTACACATAAAATATCCCTGGGCCAAGAGGCTGAGCTTGCACATGGATTGCAGCTTTAAGAAACTGTTTGTGCTGATTAAAGTCCCTTTGTGTGTAAGCAGCAAAACCAAAAAGCAGACAACAATCCAGCTTTGCAGTAAAGATTATCAAGAGAGAAAAGCAAGTAACATAGAATTACATAGAATGTACAGCACAGAAACAGGCCATTCGGCCCAACTCCGGTGAAGTACTGGACGATGAAGGGTACTCTGTTGGTTGCGTCCCGTGTTAGTCTTCTGAGGAGGTCTATGCGATTCTTCGCTGTGGCCCGTCGGAACTGTCGATCGATGAGTCGAGCATCATATCCCGTTCTTACTAGGGCGTCTTTCAGCGTCTGTAGGTGTCCATCGCGTTCCTCCTCGTCTGAGCAGACCCTGTGTATTCGCAGGGCCTGTCCATAGGGGATGGCCTCTTTGACGTGGTTAGGGTGGAAGCTGGAAAAGTGGAGCATCGTGAGGTTGTCCGTGGGCTTGCGGTAGAGTGAGGTGCTGAGGTGCCCGTCTTTGATGGAGATTCGTGTGTCCAAGAAAGAAACTGATTCTGAGGAGTAGTCCATGGTGAGCTTGATGGTGGGATGGAACTTGTTGATGTTATCGTGTAGTCTCTTTAGTGATTCCTCACCGTGGGTCCATAGAAAGAAAATGTCGTCAATGTATCTGGTGTATAGTGTTGGTTGGAGGTCCTGTGCAGTGAAGAAGTCGTGCTCGAACTTGTGCATGAAAATGTTGGCGTATTGGGGTGCGAATTTGGTCCCCATGGCTGTTCCGTGTGTTTGGGTAAAGAACTGGTTATTGAAGGTGAAGACATTGTGATCCAGGATGAAGCGGATGAGTTGTAGGATGGCGTCTGGAGATTGGCTGTTGTTGGTGTTGAGTATTGATGCTGTCGCAGCGATGCCGTCATCGTGGGGGATACTGGTGTAGAGTGCCGAGACGTCCATCGTGGTGAGAAGTGTTCCTGGTTCAACGGGTCCGTGTTTTTGTAGAAAGTCTGTAGTGTCGCGACAGAAGCTGGGGGTTCCCTGCACGATGGGTTTCAGGATGCCCTCGATGTATCCAGAGAGGTTCTCACACAGGGTTCCATTGCCTGATACGATAGGACGTCCGGGTTTGTTGGCTTTGTGTATCTTTGGGAGGCAGTAGAAGTCTCCCACGCGGGGAGTACGTGGGATGAGAGTGCGTAGGATGTTTTGAAGGTCTGGATCGAAGGTCTTGATCAGTTTGTTGAGCTGATGGGTGTGTTCTTTGGTCGGGTCTGCGGGTAACCGTCTGTAGTGTTCCTGGTTGTCCAGTTGTCGGTATGCTTCTTTGCAATAGTCCGTTCTGTTCTGTACGAGATAAGATCATGGCTAATCTGATCCTAACCTCAAATCTAAATTCATGTCCAATTTCCTGCCTGCTCCCCATAACCCTTAATTCCCTTTACTTCTAGGAAATTGTCTATTTCTGTTTTAAATTTATTTAATGATGTAGCTTCCACAGCTTCCTGGGGCAGCAAATTCCACAGACCTACTACCCTCTGAGTGAAGAAGTTTCTCCTCATCTCAGTTTTGTTATGTTAGACCATAGAATCATTCAGTACAGAAAGAGGCCAGTCGGCTCTTTGAAAGAGCTATCCAATTAGTTCCTCTCCCCTGCTCTTTCCCCATAGGCCTGCAATTTTTTCTTTTCCTTTTCAAGTATATATCCAATTCCCTTTTGAAAGTTGCTTTTGAATCTGCTTCCACCATCCTTTCAGGCAGTGCATTCCAGATCATATTTCAGCTGCATAAAAAGAAATTCTCTTCATCTCCCCTTTTTTTTTTGCCAATTATCTTAAATCTGTCCCCTCTGGTTACTGACCCTCCTGCCAATGGAAGCAGTTTCTCCTTATTTACTCTATCAAAACCCTTCATAATTTTGAACACCTCTATCAAATCTCCCCTTATCCTTCTCTGCTCTAAAGAGAACAATCCCAGCTTCTCGAGTATCTCCGCACAACTGAAGTCCCTCACCCCTGGTACAATTCCAGGTAAATCTCCGCTGCAACCTTTCCAAGGCCTTGACATCCCTCCTAAAGTGTGGTGCCCGGAATTGGACACAATACTCCAGCTGAGACGTAAACAGTGATTTCTAAAGGTTGAGCATAACTTCCTTGCTTTTGTACGCTATGCCTCTATTTATAAAGCCAGACTCATCAACTTTTCCTGCCACCTTCAAAGATTTGACGCCACTAGGTTGCTGATACATTCTAGCCCTGATAACTTGGCAACAACACGGCCAATTCTGCATTCTATTCACAGACCACCTGAATATTCAATGAACGGTTCATTTTTGATTCCAAAAAAAACCCCCAGTTTCATTCGATGAAGACACACGTAATTTAATGCGTGCGTTGTTAACTGCTGTCAGGATATTAGGAAAACAGGAAATTACGTCAAATTAATGTTAGACTTTTTGTTTCTGGTGAGTGGTTATAGAAGAGACATATTGATCAAAACTCCAAACCAATGCAGCTGTCATCTGAGTAATAGTTTGAGATGGATGATGGACTCTGACTTTAAGATCATACGATTGGAATAAAGAGAGTAAATTGTTCACTATTTGGACATTTTGTTGTAATTTAAAGGAAATAATGGGATCCGGGAGGTGTCTTTCAACATCCTACATTACCAATAAACAAAAACTTGCATTAATATAGCGCCTTTAACATAGTAAAACATCCCTAGGCGCTTCACAGGAGCGTTATCAGACAAAATTTGACACTAAGCCACATAAAGAGACATTAGGACAGGTGACCACAAGCTTGGTCAAAGAGGTAGGTTTTAAGGAGCATCCTAAAGGAGGAGAGAGAGGTAGAGAGTCGGAAATGTTTAGGGAGGGAGTTCCAGAGCTTAGGGCCGAGGCAGCTGAAGACACAGCCGCCAATGGTGGAGCGATGGAAATCGGGAATGTACAACGGGTCAGAATTGGAGGAGTGCAGAGATCTCGGATGGTTATAGGGCTGGAGGGGGTTACAGAGATAGGGAGTGGCGAGGCCATGGAGGGATTTGAACACAAGGATGAGAATTTAAAAATTGAGGTGGTGCCATACTGGAAGCCAATGTAGGTCACCTGTCCTGATATCGCTTTAATAAAAACAGAAAATGCTGGAAAAGCTCAGCAAGTAAGGCAGCATCTTCGGAGAAAGAAACAGAGATAATAGGGGTGATTTTAACCCCCAAGTACGGGCGGGTTGGAGTTGAAAATAGTTTTTTTTGGGGGGTTACAACCGCAACCCGGCTTTATTTCCGGGTTTAACTTGGGCGCGTAAAAGTACAGGCTTCGCACTGGGAATGCCAAGTCCAAAAATTTTGCAGTTGCGACCCAAAAAAACCCCAACTATTTTCAACTCCCACCAGCCCCCGAACCCACCCGTTCTTGGGGTTTAAAATCACCCGCAATGTTCCACTTGCTGAGCTTTTCCAGCATTTTCTGTTTTTTTATTTCAGATTTCCATCATCCTCAGTATTTTGCTTTTTATCTAATATCTCTTTACGTGGCTCGGTGCCAAGTTTTGTCTGATAACGCTCGAGAAGCCCCTTGGGACAGTTCACTACGTTAAAGATGCTATATAAATGCAAGTTGTTGTGGCTGTTGTTGTTCTGCTATGTGAAAGCCCTTATATAAACAATTCTATAAGTTATAGTCGGGCCAGGTTTGATTATCAAATATATTTACTGTCTTTTTTTTTGCATGCTGGTAACAATTATCCAATATAAAATGAGCGTTGATGAATTCTGAAGCATCAGGAAGCAACGTGAGCGACTTTAGGCAATATTAGTTTTACTGTGCGTGCTCCAGCTCACAGACCTATTTGCATTATATTACATTTCTGCACTGTTCTGAATGGGTGCTGAAGCATAGTGTGCATTTGCAGCATTATTCTTACAACAAATGTATTCCATTTGTAAAGCCATCTGTTGCATCAATATATTAACAAAAGTAGAACCCAAGAAGGCCAACAGAATAATTAAACAATATTCCAGAAATGATGAGACCTGTACTATAGAGACCTGTACTACAGGTGACCTGACGAAGGGGATAATCTCCGAAAGCTTGTGATTTTAAAATAAAATTGTTGGACTATAACCTGGTGTTGTAAGATTCCTTACATTTGTCCACCCCAGTCCATCACCGGCATCTCCACATCATGGCTTTGAACAGGCAGGGAGACAGAAAGATGACAATTGGCCAGTAGCGCAAAACAAGTAATAGCGAATCTACGGCCCGTTTTACACCTCGTCTGATTTACTTTCTTGTTCATTACAATAGAAAAGAAACTTCGGCAAGATGCACAATGGGCTGTCAAGTCGCTATTGCCCATTTTCTGTTACTACCCATGACAAATTTCACTTCCATAAATTTTAGTTCAATAACCAAATCACTGGTATAATAAAGAAAAAGACTTGCATTTTTAATAGTGCCCTTCACGACCTCAAGACGTCCCAAAGCACTTTTCAGCCGATGCTGTACTTTTTCAGTGTGGTCACCGTTGTAATGTAGGAAACGCAGCAGCCAATTTGTGCACAGCAAGATCCCACGAACAGCAATGTGATAACGGCCAGATAATCTGTTTAATGATATTGGTTGAGGGATAAATATTGGCCAGGACACCGGGGAGAACTCCCCTGCTCTTCTTTGAAATAGTGCCGTGGGATCTTTTACATCCACCTGAGAGGACAGACAGGGCCTCGGTTTAACCTCTCATTCAAAAGACAACACTTCTGACCGTGCAGCACTCCCTCAGTGCTGCACTGGACCGTTAGCCTAGATTTTTGTGCTCAATTCTCTGGAGTTGAACCCACAACCCACTGATTTAGAGGACAGAGTGCTACCAACTGAGCCACGGCTGAAATCATAAGTGAAAAGTAAAAAGATGTTTTCTTTGTTTTTATTCTTACACGTACAAGAGTCATTGTTGAAAGCATCACATATCTGTGTAAATAATCAAACAGTATATCAGACAAAATGAACATTTTTTTGTTGAAGATTAGAAAGGAAGAACTTGAATTTCAAAAGTGCTTTTCACATTCTCTGGACATTGCAAAGCACTTGGATTACTTTTGAAGTCCAGTCACTGCTGTACATGTGGCTACCAATTTGCATATCGTAAGGTCCCACATACAGCAAATGAAGGAACGATTAGATCATCTATTTCATTTGGTGTTCGTTGAGGGATCAATGTTAGCCAGAATTTCTTGCTTTTCTACAAGTAGTGCTAAGGGATCTTTTCTGTCTGCCTGAGGAGGCAGACGGGGCCTCAGTACTAAATGTATCCATGTGATTTATATCAATTAGTGTTAATTGTATTCAGGCGATGTGTGTCAATTGGGGACTTTCGGATCCATTTATAAGACAGCTTATAAGTAAAAAGATGTTTTCTTTGTTTTTATTCTTATACGTATAAACCTATTCACATAGGTGTGGTGTGTGTAATGTGGAGCTCTGTGAGTAAAGGCTTGGAAGCAACTGAAGACCAGGCTGTAGTGTTCGATCCTTCACCGCCAGGCTATCCAGTTTATAACATTCAGTTTCGTCCACAAGATGGAACCTCTGACACTGCAATACTTTGTTCAGTGCTGCACTGAAATGTCAGCCTAGGTTTTGTGCTCAAGTCTGTAGTGGGGCATGAACCTGCAATCTTTAGATTCAAAAGCAAGAATGTCACCTACTAAGGACAAGTAAACACCATTGGATATCTTTGCATAAGCTTATAAAACTATGTGTAAAAATCATCAAGATAAAGAAATGGAATTCCATGTCAAATATTAAAATTAATTAACATTAGTCATTTTTATTCAATGCCATTGATTTATAATTTTTATTGTGCTATAGTTTAGCTTTTGTGGCCATTTTTGGTCCAGGAATTTATTTTCTACTGGTCCCTCTGTACTTTTGTGTATTTTTTAAACTTTCTTGATAATGACGGCCTTTCAAAAGGTCCTCCAATGCCAGCAACATAGTTGCAGAGCGTAAGAATGCATCCTTCACTTGCTGGAACTGTGTGAACGATACTTAAAGTTACATCTCGCTGAAATGTCCTCTCTTGTCAGCCGTGGCTAAGTGGGTAGTACTCTCGCCTCTGAGTTCGGAGGTTGTGGGTTCAAATTCCACTCCAGAGACTTAAGCCCATCATCTAGACCGACGCTCCAGTGCATCACTGAGGGAGTGCTACACTGTGGGAGGCGCCGTCTTCGAATGAGACGTTAAACCAAGGCCTCCGTCTGCCCTCTCAGGTGCACGTAAAAGATCCTGGGGCACTATTTCGAAGAAGAGCAGGGGAGTTCTTCCCAGTGTCCTGGCCAATATTTATCCCTCAACCTTAATCACTAAAAACAGTTGATCTTCTCATTTATCTCATTGCTGTTTGTGGGACCTTGCTGCACACAAATTGGCTGCCGTATTTCCTACATTACATCAGTGACTGCACAATTCAAAAGTACTTAATTGGCTGTAAAGCACTTTGGGTCTTCCTATTGTTGTGAAAGACGCTATATAAATGCAAGTCTTTCTTTCTTTTCTGCCCTTTAGAACAACAACAGCAACCTGCATTTATAAGGCGTCTTTAACATAGTAAAACATCCCAAAGTGCTTCACAGGAGCAATTATCAAACAAAATTTGACACGGAGCCACATAAGGAGATATTAGGACAGGTGACAAAAAGCTTAGTCAAAGAGGTAGGTTTTAAGGAGTGTCTTAAAGGAGGAGAGGGGGAGGTAGAAAGTTCCAGATCTAGGGCCTAGGCTGTTGAAGGCACGGCCGCCAACGGTGGAGCGATTAAAATCGGGGATGAGCAAGAGGCCAGAATTGGAGGAGTGCAGAGATCTAGGAGGGTTGTAGGGCTGGAGGAGGTTAAAGAGATAGGTAGGGGCGAGGCCATGGAGGGATTTGGAAACAAGGATGAGAATTTTAAAATCTTAGTGCTGCTTTACCGAGGGGTAATGTTAGTCGGTGAGCACAGTGGTGATGGATGAATGGGACTTGGTGCAAGTTAAGATAAGGGCAGTGGAGTTTTACTACCAAGAGTGCAGCTAGTGACTTAATTTAAATTGATCAAGTGGCACATTTCTACACATTAAGGCATAATTGTAACTAACCTCCCACCGGAAAGCTTAATTTACCTCTGGCTGTAAGTTAATACCTGATGGAACTGAATGGAGCACACTTGGATCAGCAGCAGCGATGTGCAGTTGGCTCTATAAACCCATCGATTGTCGTCACTAATCAACAATCTCAACAAATGCCACCTATAATCAATGAAAGTCCTGGCTTCAGGGCTTCCTATACCCACCCTGCTCCCCCACCCCGCTCCCCCACCCCCGCAACTCCAAGTCCAATTTCTCAATGGTGTCATTACTTTTGTTTAAACAGAAAAACATGTTCAGGTAAAAATCAAGAGCGAGTAATGAATAAAAGGATATTAAAATATGATTCTTTGCAACTATCTACTTTTAAAAAGGGCACGGACTGTAATACACTTACGTACACAATGAATGACTCTATGAAAGTGGCATTTAGCAGCACATTCAAGTTATTTTATAATTTGATTATAAACTGGTGCTCTGTAATTATCTTTGGTACAAGCTATTGCATAATTCGTTATTCTCTCAATCCGTTCTGATTATTTTCCTGGTGATGTGGACTATTATTTTTTCACAATAGCTCAATTTAATTATCCATTCAACATTTCCAGATTCTAAGGTTTTTCAGTTGTCTTGCAATGTTTGACCGGTTTAGTTTGATGATCGACATTTTCAGAGTAAACTCAATTATATTTTTCTTTACTCCAGAGTTCCTTTAAAGATCTGTAATATTTTCAAACCCAAGGGCATAATTGTCCATTTGTTACAACAGTGCGAGCATATTTGACGTTGAGTAAACGTTGGTTGCGCCCAGCATAAGTTCAGCAGCCAAGGACAAGCATTTTCAATTAGGAAGCAGGTGCCACAGCACTGGGAGGAGAAATGTTGGACACAATAAGAGAATCATAGAATCATACAGCACGGAAGGGGGGCATTCGGCCCATCATGCCCGTGCCTGCTCTTTGAAAGAGCTAGCCAACTGGTCCCACTCCCCCTGTTCTTTCCCCATAGCCTTGCAAATTTTAGTACATATCCAATTCCCTTTTGAAAGTTACTATTGAATCTGCTTCCACCACCCTTTCAGGCAATGCATTCCTGGTCATAACAACTCACTGCGTAAAAATAATCTCTTCATCTCCCCTCTGGCTTTTTTGCCAATTATCTTAAATCTGTGTCCTTTGGTTATCGACCGTCCTGCCAGTGGAAACACTTTCTCCTTATTAAACTCTATAAAAACCCCATTTAATTTTGAACACCTCTGTTAAATCTCCCTTTAACCTTCTCAGCTCTGAGAAAAACATTCTCAGCTTCTCCAGTCTCTCCACATAACTGAAGTCCCACATCCCTGGTACCATTCCAGTAAATCTCCTCAGCACCCTCTCCAACACCTTAACATCCTTCCTAAAGTGTGGTGCCCAGAATTGGACACAATACTCCAGAGCTGGAATTGCAAAAACACTTACCAACCGGTTCATTTTAGGCATCAGAATCGCTGCTGGAAAAGTATCCAAAGATATGAAAACCTCTCTGTTGGTTATGTATGGACGCAATGACTATTGTTGATATTCGCCAAAAAAAAATATAAACCAGGAATTATAATTCATTCCCCTAGTCAAAATAAAAAAAGCTGCTTATTTAATTTGCCTCCTTGAAATGCTGACTCAGCTAATAACAGCACAGTGAGGGCAATGGAGCATCTGGGACCTGAGTGAAGAGCAGGACCAACAGTCCAACTCCTTAATCAATGAGATTTAAGGATTGAGAAAGAAACAGAGGAAGGACTGAGAACGAGGGTGAATGAGAGTCAAATCAGGTACAGAAAGACAAATAAAAAGAGAGGGATAGAAAGATTCGATTAAGAGAGAGAAAAAAAAACGACAGGAAGGAAAAGTAAAAAAAAAATTAAAAATGTAAAATTTGACACTTTTAAAATTTCTGAATAATAATTTACCACCTGAAGGAATGAAACTCCACTGTTTAAATTGTTCCCATTCTGGGCCAGAGAGGTTGATTGGCATTGCAATAACAATTATCACGTCGTTAAAAAAAACACTTAACTTGCAACCCTAACTTTCTGCGGTGAGTCTAATGGGCAATTAATGTGCAAATCCAGCGAGTTCTTAAAAATAACGGGAGACCGTTTGTGCGCAGCAAACGGGGGAGCTGCGTAAACAGACCAGCATGTTCTGGAGACTCACGACGTAGTTCTTAATCCCCTGAACTTGTTGGCCGATTTATGCATTAATAACAGCGAGCGTCGTTAACACGCCGTTATTTTTACAGCAAGATCTGGCCCAATGTGTATGCCTTACCTTGCGTCAATTTCCAGTCTTTATGCTTATTGTTTGAGAGCCTCACGTTGCCCGTCTCTTCCTCCTAGCTGATCTGGCTTCGAATTCATTTTAAATTATTTGACAGTGGTTGGAAGCATTTATTTAGCTACAAATGGAAGAATCGCTTTCTGCAGAAGGCACACATTTGACCTTCTGACAAGAGGTAATGGCAGTATATTACTCTGTAGAAATACAGTGGTTGGTTAGTTAATTGCACAGGGGAACGCCTTCAGGGGAGATGGAGTCCCTTTCAATCATGGCAGAAGGAGGGAGAATATTACTCCCAATAGGGTCATGAAGCTAGCAAAGTTAATGAGAAGAAAGAATGATTAGTTCCCTCAGGGATTTGGCTAATGTAGCTGTCTCTGTTAACTGTGTCAAGAGAAGGAAGAATGTTACTCCCACCAGGTAATGCTGGAGTTAGCTACGGCAACTGTTTCTATTTTTAATGTTCAAAAACAGGAAAGGAGGAAGATCTTTTACTTTCTCCAGAGAACAGTTAAGCAAGATATCTTGTCTCATAGCCAATGAGCCTCAATCTCTTCCTTTAGCTTATCAGTGGATCCATGCTGGAAACAGCTGACCTACTCCCAATACAAGCCTTTTGAAAGGAAATATGATCAGGCAACTTTATTCATTCATCAAGATAAACTAATTCTGTGTAGTTTATTTTGCTTAACAGTTTGCATCAGTGAAAAAATACATTTCCATTTTATTGCCTGCTGCTTTAAAATATCCATTCATAATGTCACTCTCCAAATATTCAGTATTGAGCTTTATATTGTAACACAGTAATATACGAACAGGAATAGGCCATTCAGCCCCTCGAGCATATTCCATCATTCAGTTGGATCATGGCTGATCTGTATCTTAATTCCACTTTTCTGCCTTAGTTCCATAACCCTTAATACCCTCATCTAACAAAAATCTATCAATCTCAGTTTTGAAATTTTCAATTGACCCTCAGCCTCAACAGCTTTTTGAGGGAGTGAGTCCCAGATTTCCACTCCCCTTTGTGTGAAGACATGATGTGGAGATGTCAGTGATGGACTGGGGTGGACAAGTGTAAGGAATCTTGCAACACCAGGTTATAGTCCAACAGTTTAATTTGAAAATCACAAGCTTTCTGACATCACCCCTGAAAAGCCTAGCTCTAATTTTAAGGTTATGCCCCCTTGTTCTGGGCTCCCTCACCAGAGGAAATAGTTTCTTCCTATCTACCCTATCAACTCCTCTAATTATCTTAAACACTTCAATTAGATCACCCCTTAATCTTCTATACTCGAAGGAACACAGGCCTAGTCTATGCTTCCTGTCCTCGTAATTTAACTCTTTTAGCCGTGCTTTCCAAGTCTCATCCCAGAGGAGGGGAGAAGTCATTTATCTGTAGTGTATTCTGTATCACCCTCACCACAGACATCTTTCTCATGAAACTAAATAGGGTAGGAAGAATTCAGAGGGTGTGAAATGACCACAAAAGACAAGGAAGATAGTGCAGACTTAAAGAAAAGGTAAAGCCCGAGGCTCATTGCCCTCACTTTTGTGGCTGCACTCTCCTTTTAGAAGGCTATCACCACCATTTAAATAGGAACAAGTTGGAAGCACAGCACTTGTATTCATACACAGAGCAAGCCAAGACTGGTGAAGAAGGCTTTTGTCAATATTGACAGCTAAGCAAGATTATGTTGGTGCCCTGGGATGTGCAAGGAATGCTGGAAGGGTTATCACAATGCTGGGGCTTTATTCAACCACTATTAAGATAGATTCAGACACAGGCTACTAAAAGTAGTACTTTATTTAGAAGTGCTTCTCTTACAGTTTTCTTCTGTCCCCCATTGCTCCCCCCCACCCCGACTGATCTTATTTTATCTGTAAGCAATCCGTACTGGTCTGCACTGGCTCTATTTAAGCTCACTCCGCACTCTTCCTCCTGACTATTTCTTACTTCACACAGAACCGACTAATATGCTCATATTATAACTAAATATTCACACCTGGCACTATTGTCTATATTTACTGGATGTGCTCCAGGGTAATGAATACTGGGAGGAAACCCTTCATTGCATCAAAATGACAGTGTTGAATTCAGCCCAAAATAGTGCCTTTTTGGGTCTGCCATTAAGGATCCCATTTCACCCACTAATGAGCAGACTGTTAGATCTATTATTCATGTTGGCTGCACAAAGATACATCCTGCACTAGAGTTGGCGAACAGGCAGGCCACATTATGAATCCTTATGCAGTGGAAAATAGCTTAATCATGGAGGAGGTATTTGCTATAGCAGATTCAAAGAAAATTCCTGAGAGAATGGACTACTTTTTTTTTAATATAAAATGGATAGGAGACTTTTTTTTGCTGGAAATAGCTAAATGATTACATAGCACTGAACACGTTCTAGGCCCTGATGAAACTCCTGGCATTGAAGGAATGATAGAACAATCCTTGGTCAACCTTCAGACATCTGGAGCTATCTGTGGTTTCGTCCAATATTATTGGTGTTGCAGCTTGCTGAATGAATGAAAAACCGTTGCTCGCATCATTTAGAAAATATAAAGATAAACAACTCTTTTCTCCCTCCCCAATTTCCTTTCTCTCCTGAAGGAAGCAACTTGAGTTGGTGAATAGTTTCACAAGTACAGGCAACCCTCCAGTGTCTCACCTGCATGGTCATTCATCCCAAGTGTCCTTGGTCATCGAGCATCAGCCAAGCATTCAACCACTGGAAAGTTTCATTAATCCACACACACTGGTTGCAAATAGCATCACAACAGGAAGCACCCAACTTTATTTACAAGGAAACTTAATCGATGACAAGGCAGGTAAGTTTAATGGATCACAGATTCATAGAGATCGATCCATCGCAAGGGCATCTCGGCAGTGCCTGCTCTTGTTTGTACCTGATGTCCAGGCATATACTAGGATTAGAGAGATGCCAATGTTAAATGTGTTAAAATATTGATGCTTACATCCCTGTAAATATGAAATTCTAGGAATATAGGAACAGGAGGAGGCCATTCAGCCCCTTGAGCCTGCTCCACCATTCAATTAGATCATGGGTGATCTGTATCTTAACTCCATCTACCCGCCTTAGTTCTGTAACCCTTAATACCCTCGTCTAACAAAAATCTATCAATCTCAATTTTGAAATTTTGAATTGACAGGTTTTAGCGGGGGGATAGTTCCAGATTTCTACTATCCTTTGTGTGAAAAAATGCTTCCTGACATCACCCCTGAACTCTAGCTCTAATTTTAAAGTTATCCCCCTTGTTCTGGACTCCCCCAGAAAGTCTGAGCCAATCGTCAGAGAGGTTTATGTGAAATAATGCTATGGAACCATACAGGACACAAAGGAGCCTGGTTAAAGACCATTAACAAACAGGCTCACTACAACCAGCAAAAAAATAATAATTCCAGAGCAGCAAAAGAGATCACGGTGGTGGGGGGGGGGGGGAAATAAAGCCCAAAGAAATCAAAGAAATACCATGGAAACCACAACAAATACCATGGAGATCAACCCAACGAGGGAACAAAAGATCGAGCTCAGAATCATCACAGGCAGGTGGGATAGAAATGTTTTTTCCAATATTTATTTAAAATTAATAAAAATGTAATAAAGAAGCATAAAGGAGACACAGCTTCAAGTTCATTCTGACCTCTTTGAAGGACAAATAAAGATAATACTTTCTAAAGGCTAATACTAGGGTCGGCATTACTCTCATGCAAACAATTGAGAACTTGCATTTATATGGTGCCATTCATAACCTCAAGCTATCCCAGAGTGCTTTACAGCCTACAAAGTGCTTTTGAAGTGTAGACTCTGTTGTATAAAGTCGAGAAACATTCCAGTCAAAGACTCACAGATAGCAATAGGATAATGACCAAATAATCTTAAGGGATAAATGTTGGCCAGGGAGAACTCCCCCGCTCTTCTTTCAGTAGTTCCATGGGATCTTTTCCATCCACCTAAGAGGGTAGACGGGGCCTCAGTTTAATGTCTCCAACAGTGCAGCACTCCTTCTGACTCAAAGACAAGAGTGCTACCACTGGACCAGAACTGATGGTTCAATACTTTAACCCACATTAAAATAGCTGAGAGCAAATAAGTTAAGCATTTATATGAGAACAGCCATTTTTATCTTTGCATTACAGTTTCAATGTCAGGAGCAAAAGTCCGGTACACTATTGCCTTAACTTAATACTCCTTAATCTAACAACTTGCATTTCTACCGCATTCCTCATTGAAAAAAATTTGCTTCTTGTACATCTACTGAATTAATTTGGATTTGCTTTTAATTCTTGTTTTTATGTTGCAAGCAATTTGTGCTTTGAAAGAATCCTGGCCTCAGTTTATCTTTTCTAAGATTTAATTCTTTTAGCATGTGGTTTTCAAAGACCCAGGTGCATTCTTAGATCTGCACAAAGTTTCTCTGTGACAGCATTCATTCAGCGATTTTTCCCTCTTCATTTTATCTAAGTGACTCTGCAGTTGTTGAGTCTAGAAGGGCCTGGAAGGGTTGTTCAGACTGACTTTCTCCGCGTCTTTCTGTCGATGTCTTATTTTTCTTCTTGGCGGATCTTCCTCTCCGGGCTGCTCATAGTGTCTTCTCCCTATCCAGTTGTTCCCAGGGCTCTCTCAATGGCTCTGAGGGCACTTTCCACATCTGACTACACTCGGGGTTTCTTGGTTGTGAGAAACGCAGAGGCTCTGGGCTATATTTTCCAACCATCGACTCTAAACAAATAGAACTCTAGCCCCCTGTGTTCAGAGTCTCTGTACTGAATATGAAGAATTGACATCTCTGTGACAATTCATATTTTTGAATTATAATTACTGTTTTCCAACCATAAATATTTCTATATGTGTAATTCTAAGCTGTTTGTGATTGGTTAGTCAAGGAAATGTCTGCTTCTGAAAACTCTGCCACAGTCTGTTGACCAGTTAGTTAGGAATGCAAAGTGCAGTTGAGAAAGTAGCCCGCAGTGTGCTGGAGGCAGACAGCTAATTCTAATTGTATGTTGCCAACAGAGCTGTGAATTTGCACTTAAGGTGTGTGATCAGGAAACTTTGAGATAAAAAAAAAATTCTCTCCTTGTTCAAAAACACTACAGGAATTCATAATTTTATTGGCTGAGCAATTTCACACCTTTTCTTCCTGAAATTAAAATTGTTGTAGCTTTTAAAAGGGCACCGTCTTCAAACCATTTTTTTTATTTGTTTACGAACCCACAATATGCAAATGCACAGACATCATATGAAAAATAATACGCAGGTCTCCCTTGGCTTTTCACCCTTTGCCAAATATTTCCGATGCCATCCCAGAGTCATAAGGGTGAAGTAATTCTTTTTTGATTACTGCTGGTGAGGCGACAAGGAAGGGACAAATTTGGCTGCTATCCAATGGGATTCTCAATGGAGGTTTGAAACAAGGAGGTTCAAATTTTCAGGAAGGACCCCAAAAAACAATGATAACTGGGCAAAATGTAAAACGGGAATATGTTAATCACATGCTCAGAAAAGATTATCCTACAATATAAATTGATGTGAACCTTTATGACAGCATCTAGGTACTGTGTAGATAGAATTTATTCATGGAATATCTGCATTTGCAGTATTCCTTATAGTGAGCTGAAAGTTACAGGCAAATATAAGTATTAGGGGACAATGTCAGGGTGAGCTATAAAAGGATATCTGAAGATATTAAGGTAAAGAGACAATCACCTATGTCCCAAATGAGGTATTTTTCTTTAAAACAATCTGATTATCAGACGCAACGGATGAAGATTTAATATCCTGTAGATTACTATTGGCATTAAGTCTTAACATCGGTCAAAATGGAGAATTGTGGATCTGTAATTTCAGACCTGCCATTTATTATGCTTATCTTGCCCATTTCTCACATAGCTGGAATTTACTGGTGAAGAAAACTTTCCTCTCAGCATTACAGCACTCTGGACATCCTCAATAGCAGTCAAGGTCGTTATTGCCAGAAAAATGGTCGGAAACATCCATATTGCAATGTTAATGCCTTGTGTATGCAGTGCATTGACAGCCCTCAGATATAACCAGTGTTGTTGGAGCAGCCCAGACCCATGTATTAGACTGTACAGTGAATGGTGAGCTGCCGCCTGCTGAACTGAACTTTTAACTTTAATGTTTTTATATTCATTCTTGGGATGTGTGGGTGTCACTAGCAAGGCCGGCATTTATTGCCCATCCCTACTTGCCCTTGAGAAGGTGGTGGTGGGCCTTCTTCTTGAACCGCTGCAGTCCGTGTAGGGAAGGTGCTCCCACAGTCCTGTTAGGTAGGTTGTTCCAGGATTTTGACCCAGCGACAATGCAGGAATGGCAATACATGTCCAAGTTAGGCTGGTGTGTGACTTGGGGGTGGTGTTGTTCCCATGCACCTGCTGCCCTTGTCCTTCTATGTGGTGGAGGTCATAGGTTTGGGAGCTACTGTCAATTAATTTTAACAACACAGTGAAGAATGCAGTTAGAGCTCCTTTAGCACCAGACTTGGCAGTGAAAAACCAGCAGGAGCAGAAAAGATTGCCAGAGATGTCAAGAGGCATGTAAATTATAATGTCTGCTACACTACCCATCACTACTACTGCCTGAGAACAAGAGCTGTACTTTAGGGAGCTAACGGTTAGCAGTTACTGAACTGTATCATCTTCTACAGGAAGACCTCCAGACAAAATCTACAATTTAGTTGGACACCAACGTCACAATGGCCCTCGATTTCCATGCATCTGGCTCCTTCCGGGCTAGTGTTGGGAACATCTGCAGTGTCACCTAGTTCACTGCTCACAGAAGGTGACAGAGGGCATTATTTAAGAGGGCCAATCCATTCAGCACATTCCCCACAGACCAGCAGCAGCATAAGAGGTGCTGCCCAATTCTACAGGTCTGCTGGCATTCCAATAGTTCAAAATGATCATCAATGTGACCATTCAGGTCCTGTGCATAACATTGTAGCCTAAGTAAACTGAAAGGTTTCGATTACATAGTATTTGCAGCACAGAAACAGGCCATTTGGCCCAATTGGTCTGTGCTGGTGTTTATGCTCCACCCGAGCCTCCTCCCACTTTACTTCATCTCAACCTGTCAACATTCCCTTCTACTCCTTTCTCCCTCATGTACTTGTCTAGCTTCCCCTTAAATACATCTATGCTATTCGCTTCAACCATGCCATGTGGTAGCAAGTTCCACATTCTCACCATTCTCTGGGTAAAGAAGTTTCACCTGAATTCCCTATTGGACCTATTTATGGCCCCTAGTTTTGGACTCCCCCGCTATTCTATTAAGGTGCAATTAGTGTGTGCCCACCAGCACACAATCATGCAGGTCATTGCCTGCTTTCATAGCAACTTCCACAACTCTTTTATTTGACAATAATCTTCTGTGCCAGCTTAATTCGAAGAGGAAGGAAGAGTAGAAAGATGGCTCTTGGGAGATTGGGGATGATGCTTTACAGCCTTCGCTAATGACGCCATTGTGCTGACCATTGGACAGAAGTGGAAAGCAGATAGATTGAGGCTCACACTGCCACCAGGATCATTCTAGCACGTGCCATCAGTGCGTCAGATGTATTGACAGAACAGGGGGCGCATTGCAGTTGCAGCCCGAGCCTTGGATCTCAGGAATATTTCTCGTCTGCTGCATGCTGTACAACTTTGCTCTGCAAAGGAACTTTAGAATGGAGCAAAGAAGGGACAGAATCCCAAAGCCGTGCCGGAGCAGGGGATAGGGAGAACGGGTGATAAAGAGGAAGTAACTGCTCAAACATCAATGCAGCTAGAAAGCACCAGTGATAGGCAGAAGGCACATTTCAATAAGTGCCTGAGCTGCCCTATTTCTGAAACCTATTCTCCATATCTGTGAACTAAATCGCCCCAAGAGATCTCCTGCTAAACTGTCCGAGAACTTCTTCAATCTCACTTTCTATATCTTCTGGGGTAATGTGCAGCTACGTTGGTGCTTGGCAGAATGCCGTTGAGTTTCCACCTTAACTCGGTGACACCGTCTGTTCCTTCACGCTGTTCCTCCATTCCCGAGAGAAAAAAAAAGAGAATTTCCAGGTTGTGTACCATTCTGGCAAGAATGAGGCACTGCGGGAGAACGCAACAACTTCTAGCACGCAGCCATTCTCACCAGAAGTTCAGCACTTAAATACATCCGGCCCTCACAGCAGGCTACCTGCGAGAGCTCACAAACATTGAACAAGAATATTCAAGTGCTGCTGCAGAAGCCGCTTCTTGCATTTGAATTGAACCGAAGGGAAGTGGGTTTAATCTGCACACTGTTGCTGTACAATGGAGGGACATTGATAGGACGCGAGCGTATTCACAGATGAAGCCTTCGAGAGGCCGCTTGCACGCCCACAGGTTACCCGGAGTTTCGTGAGGAGGCGGAGAATTAACAATTTATCAGAGAAAAGAGTGGGGTCTATTCTAGTGGGGTCTATTATAATGCATCGGCCAATGTTGGTGAAGGGACGTTTGACCTCTGCACGGTGCAGATGCAGAGAAAACAATGGGGCATTTAGGTGAAGGTTTCGTCTGTGACAGCCAGCTGTATGGCTCTGGCTGCCTGCAAAGATGGTTCAGCAGAAATATTTTATTTGGTTCCTTGTCTTTGTCTTGCTCAAATTGGTTGTGGATGTGTATATTTCTCTTTTACCTGCTCCATGGTTATACCTCGTTTGATGGCAAATTATGGAGCACCCTGCGGTGACCTTGGAGATGTTGGCAGGGCTGTGTTGTCGGACGCCTTCTGATCTGTCCGGTTATCTGAAGCATCTGCACTCACGTGCATGTCTCAGAAGTGAAATGAGCCGGCAGTTAGGAAGGTAGCCTACGTGTCCACGGAACCAACCTTGCACTGTACTTTGTGGCTCGAATAGTCCTGGCAACATGGACTGCCTTATTGTGGAGGCATCATGACTGCTGTTTGTGGAGTGGGCAACCTGTGTTGCTGGCCATAAATGACCTGCAAATTGATGGAGTGGTAACCCTTGTGGTTCATGAGGGTGATGGAATTTTGTACATAAGCCCACAGAGCCACATGGAGTGCAGTGTCCCCTCATTTTCATGCCAGCTGTCCGTGGGGAAAGTATGACATTGTTTGCCCTGATGAACAATGCATCATAAGAGAAGATCATTCTTGTCAAACCTGAAAAGAGTTCTTTGAGGAAGTGACAGATATGGTGGATGGAGGAAATGTAGTGGGTGTGGTGTATATGGACTTTCAGAAAGCCTTTGACAAGGTACCACATAAGAGATTACTGGAGAAGATTAGGGGGTATGGAATTAGCGAAGGATAGCAAATTGGATAAAAAAAACTGGTTAGAAGGGAGGAAACAGAAAGTAGGAGTTAAGGACAATTTCTCAAAATGGTCGCAAGTGGGTAACAGCATCCCACAGGGTAACTGTTGTGGAATCTCTTCTCACATTAATGATTGTGGTACCTCAATGATTTGGATATGGGGGGGTGGAATTTTTTGTGTATTTACACCCATAGATACGTGTAATTGGGGTGTGAAGCTAGGTTTTAAAAGATCGAGGAAACTTGAGCACAAGTGTGTTACACACGTAATTATGCTATACCTGAATTTCCTCACTCTTTTATACCCGTCTTTTGATCCGAGGGCCCGAATGCATCTTGGCTCATTATAATGGCGAAAGAGCCTTGCACACAATTACGCTTGTTCAAAACAGCTGTGAAATTAAGCTCAGAATTTTAGGCGCAGCAGGAAACTAAATTATTTTTCTGGTGTTTTATTGTGATTTCTTGAGCTTTTTTAAAAAATGTATCCTTACTGAGACCTGCTCTGTATTTTCTGTTACTTTGAATGCATTTTTATGGCATAAATATAAGTCGCGTCAAAAATGGAAAAATTGAAAACCTACCGTGATTTCATGTTCTTAAACATGCTGGAGTAGATCTTGGCTTTGTGCGATAGTTTAACACAGGCGATAACAAATCGGCAGCCCACTTATTTTACTTCTCTCCCCATCAATCAGTTGTAAAATGGACTGCCGACTCGCTATCATCCGTTGTCACACTATCGCACAAAGTCAAGATCTACCCCACTGTGTCTAATGTGCATGTATGATAGATAGAAGGCTTGAAACTTTAATTTTCATACAAAGAAATGTACAGTGCCAGATGGGTGCTTTCCTCAAGCCCCAATTATTTATGCTGATTTCTACTGTTTACACCCATTTTTACATTCCGGGGTATGCTAAACAGATTGGCAAGAAATTTGGGTCCATCAGCAAAATGGGTGCACGAGTAGTCTAAATTTTGGGTGTGACTTCCCAATGATCTCTACCCCCACTGGAAATTCCACCCTCGAGTTAGAGGGAGTGGTGTCTAAATTTGCAGGTGACACTGAAATAGGAGGCAGAGGAAATAATTGTCAGGACCAAAGGAAGCTGCAAATGGAATATTGATGAGATGGTGGAATGGGCATAAAAGAGTGGCAGATGGAATTCAATGTCAGTAAATGTGGTTAAAAAAAAATAAAAGTAATGGCCCGTAAATTGGTCAAGAAATAACGGCAATGCTAACAACGCTCGCTGTTATGGGCAAATCGATAGAGCAAGTTCCAGCAACTGCACATGCTCAGTCAAACGTGGAAATCTGGAACTAGCTCTTCCCTGCTGATCTGACAGTTTTGCGTTAAAGACATAGCCCCTGCTGGAATCAATGGACCAGCATAAACTTGCTCTCCTGTCCAGCTGGAAACTAACCAATCGAGCCAAGAAAAAAGGTTGGCTAAGTTATATCAGGTCGAACCTAACTTTTAACAGCGTGGTTAGTGTTAATGACTGGCAAACAACCTCTCTGGCACTGAAAATTAACTTTTAAAAATGGGGAGTTTCAATCCTTCTGATATAAATAGTTTTTGGACATTTAAAACATGGAATTAAAATTTTTAAAAACTTTTTCTTCCTCTCAGTCTTTTAATCGTACCCACTCTTTATTGTGCTTTCTCTACCTGATTTTAAAGTACATTTCTGGTTCTTAGTCTGCGCAGTTTGTGAATGAACTTCGCTTCCTGGTTCTCACAGCGTGGCTTGCTTCAGGCTGATTGGCGGAGGAGACGGAGAGATCCTTTCCCCGGTCTCCCAGCTCAGAGAAGCCCGGGAACGAACCGTTGCACTTCTTGCAACTCTCAATGAAAGGCAGGTTGGTGCCCAGAAGCCTGCAAAAAGTTAGTGACTTATGAATGGCAGACGACGTCTGTTCACCAATCAGTGCAATCTCTGGTCCGATATTCTTTTAATGGGGGGAAGGCTGGGTGATGTGGAATAGCAGAGAGATTTGGAGGGAGGGGGGGTCCAGTTTCACAAGAAATTAAATCAAGTGGTTAAGGCCATAAAGAATACCAGGTTTTCTGGCACCAGGTATAGAATACAAAAGTTGAGATATAATGGTGATTCTATAGTGAGACCGCATTTGAAGTATTGTGCTGTTTTCGGTTCCACACTGTAGGAATGACTTAAAGGAAATTGCGTAGATTCGCCAGGATGCTGCCTGGAATGAGGAAATGCTAATACAAAGAAAGCATTGAAAAATTGAGGATGTTTTCATCAGAAGAGAAGAGACTAAGGGCCGATTCGATAAAGGTGTTTAAAATTATGAAGGAATGGGGTGGAGTAGATAAAAGCAGACTGTTTCCCATGGCTAAGGGGACGTAGACAAAGATTAAATCTAGGAGATTTATGTTAGAGAGCAGTAGAAACCTTTTTACTCATGAGGTTGTGGAATGCACAACCGGAGTTAATGGGCCGGAAATTGCTCACATTGGCGTGGCAATGACGTCCGCAGCAACTCCTGCACATAAAACGTACGAGTTTACTTACCGCGGATCCGTGGCGTGGACTTGCGTGATTTTGAGGCTTCGAAAAAAATCGCGACATCAGCCCAGCCTCTGAACAGCGTGGGTTGATTCGCGTGGAAAATGTCTGCGGGAACGGAAGTCCCGCCCACAAGCAGGCAAGTAGAAATCGGTCATTTAAAGTGAACTTCTGTATGTCAGCGTAAACAAAAATTTAACATATCTTCTTCTAAAAAGCCAAGCAAACGATTTAATTTAATGAAGCAGACAGAAGTGAAGAGTAAATAAATATTTTTTTAAAATTTTACTTTTAAAATTTTGTTTTAAAGATCAAAAAATATTAAAATAAGAGTAATAAGATATTACACATTTTTAAAATTTAATTTTTAGTTTCTTTGCAGTCATTAGGAGTCCATCATGCTTTTAAAAAGTAATGTCGAGCTGGTATTTTTCAACATATCTTTTGGTGGCGCAAGTATTTTCGTTCCAGCTGGGCAGATGGGTAAGTTTATGATTTTTGAATGATTTCAGTGATTGTAACGTACCGTGCCACTTTAAATTGCAGCTGTCAAACCGCCAGCGAACAAATGGGAGCAAGTTCACGATTTCCAGGTTTTACGCGCAGGTGCGCATTCGTGAACTTGCTTCCTGGATTCGCCGGCGGAGAGAGAAGACGCCATTACGGAACGGTGTCCGGAGGTGAGTGATTTCTGGCCCAATGATTGAAGCAAGGATCACGTGAACATTTAAGAATAGGTTAGGCAAGTAAAATCGGATAAAGGAATATGCGATCGGGGTGGGTATAAGGAATTAGGACTACTGCTCGTGTGGAAGTGGCAAGTAACATTTGTGCCAGACAAGTGCCAGGCAATGACCATTTCCAATAAGAGAGAATCTAACCACCTTCCCTTGATATTCAACGGCATTACCATCGCCGAATCCCCCACCATCAACATCCTGGGGAATCACCATTGACCAGAAAATAACTGGACCAGCCACAGCAGGTCAGAGGCTGGGTATTCTGTGGCGAGTGACTCACCTCCTGACTCCCCAAAGCCTTTCCACCATCTACAAGGCACAAGTCAGGAGTGTGATGGAATACTCTCCACTTGCCTGGATGAGTGCAGCTCCAACAACACTCAAGAAGCTCAACACCATCCAGGACAAAGCAGCCCGCTCGATTGGCACCCCATCCATCACCCTTAACATTCACTCCCTTCACCACCGGCGCACAGTGGCTGCAGTGTGTACCATCCACAGGATGCACTGCAGCAACTCGCCAAGGCTTCTTCAACCTCCACCACCTAGAAAGACAAGGGCAGCAGGCATATGGGAACAACACCACCTGCACGTTCCCCTCCAAGTCACACACCATCCCGACTTGGAAATATATCGCCGTTCCTTCATTATCGCTGGGTCAAAATCCTGGAACTCCCTTCCTAACAGCACTGTGGGAGAACCTTCACCACACGGACTGCAGTGGTTCAAGAAGGCGACTCACCACCACCTTCTCAAGGGGCAATTAGGGATGGGCAATAAGTGCTGGCCTTGCCAGCGACGCCCACATCCCATGAACAAATAAAAAAAACACCAACGCGGACTGGATTGGTTGAACATTCCATCACCGTGTTGTAATATCTAAATAATTTTATGTATAAAGTCTTCTGTTTGATACATCTGTGAACTGCAGATTGACTGATGTTCTCTGTGGCAGATTCAACTGAGCACCAGTCGTAAAAGTTCAAGGCTGTGAGGACCTTGGCAGCCCCTGGCAGTGCCGTCCCCCATGGTGGAGTTGGCTGAAGGTCAGTTTCCCAGGAAATGGCAGAACTTTGTCACTGCCTCGCACCTGAAGCGCAATCTGCAAAGATAACTTTGCTCTGACATGCTCCTAAGTAGCTGTGCCTCTGCCTGGTTTGTGACTTATCACGCGCACAAGAGACACTGACAGAAGAGACTGGAGATACCCATGGCTGAACTGGTTAGAGAATGTTGTGAGCTAGCTAGTAGCCACAAAGAAGATTTTTAAAAATACATAAACATAACATGTACCCCCCCAGCTATATTATATTTTCTGAAGCACAACTATATTGTAAGTAAAGTCTTCCTTGTTACGTCATGCATCTAAAAGAAAGACTTGTATTTCTATGGCGTTTTTCACGGCCTCAGGATGTCTAAAGCCAATGAAGTTCTTTTGAAGTGTAGTCACTATTGTAATGTAGGAGACACAGCAGCCTGGGAATGGGATAAGGCCATCAGGCCCAGATATCCATTACGACAATCTCCACAATCATTTGTCACAACCAAAATTCACTCCTTTTCCTGTGAATATAGGAAGAAAAATACAATGATACCACAATATACCACAATGCAAAATATCCTTGTTGAATTTAATTCCAGTTTGTTGAAAGATTACTTTAGATATTAGAGAAGGCTGTTTTCACCACAGTCTAATAGCATTGGAGTCTATCAATCATTTGCATCTCAACAGGCAATAAATTAAACACCAAGCCTTCGGGACAAGACGATGAACCTGACATCCAAGCTTCAGCATCACTGACTCTGAAACAAAATCCTTTAACTCACACCAGCATCCACCTGTATGCAAACCCTCACCACTTTTATATTTGAGCAGCTGACTGGAAATTTGCAGGAGATAAACTGGGTATCAAAAGATAGTTTTGTTTTTCCCAAAATAAAAGTCACATGCCTCTGTGACTGATGAGGCTCAATTTTGAAATGGTGGCAGGTTGACAGCGAGCTGTGGGGGGGTGGGGGAGGGGGGTGAAGGTGCGCTTGGCAAACCCGAATAAAGAAAACTTACCGTTGCCGACGCGATCGCAACGTAATTGATGGTGATTAAAGGTCTTTCCGGGTTTCGCGTCCGGCAGCCAGCCTGATTGAGAGGCTAGCTGCCGACTGGAGGCTGCAATGCGAGTGGGGGGAGGGAGTTGGAGAGAAAGAGAGAGAGCGAGACGTCATCCAGCGCTGGAACGGAAGATCGGGGTGGGGTGGGGGGGGGGATATTGGAAGATTGGGGGGGAGAGTGGAGGATCGAGGGGAGAGGGGCAGATCTGGGGGGGGGGGGGAAGAGGGGAAGATCGGGGTGGGAGAGGGGAAGTTGAGGGGGAGAGGGGAAGATCGGGGGGACATCGGGGGGGGGGGGGTGAAGAGGGGGAGATCGGAGGGACTTCGGAGGGTGAAGATGGGGAGATCGGAGGGACTTCGGAGGGTGAAGAGGGGGAGATCGGAGGGACTTCGGAGGGTGAAGAGGGGGAGATCGGAGGGACTTCGGAGGGTGAAGAGGGGGAGATCGGAGGGACTTCGGAGGGTGAAGATGGGGAGATCGGAGGGACTTCGGAGGGTGAAGAGGGGGAGATCGGAGGGACTTCGGAGGGTGAAGAGGGGGAGATCGGAGGGACTTCGGAGGGTGAAGAGGGGGAGATCGGAGGGACTTCGGAGGGTGAAGAGGGGGAGATCGGAGGGACTTCGGAGGGTGAAGAGGGGGAGATCGGACAGGGAGACATCGGACATCGGAGCAGGGTGGAAAGGTAGGTTCATTTTGTGTTTTAAACTTCGAGCAATGGTTTTTTATTTAATTTATTTCGTTTCTTTTTGCCTGATCTGGCCCTTCGCACCTGGTTTCACCAGGCATGAATCAGAAGCCGTGAGAAAGCTGCCCAGGTAAGTTAAAAATCGTTCTAACTGCCTCATATGTCACAAGTAAAGTGTCTTAAGTACCTCAATGAGGTGACATTTGGCTCTTTAACTATCATCCCGCCGGCTTTAATTGCCGGCGGAACTTCCGGATTCGGGAAGCCTGCCGCACACAGATGCGTCCGTGGGGAACTCGGAAGTCGGCGGGTCGGAGCCGGCTTCTGAACCCGCTCTGCATTTCTGCAATTTTCGCAGTCCCCCTGCCCCCAACACACCCACAATTTACATGTGAAATCGAGCCCATGATGTAGAGGCATTAATTATGATGGCATTATAACCTCCCACCCTCTCCTAAATACATTTACTGTTTGCTGGGGTGTGATTCCACAGGTACTGCATATCCTCTAATACCTCATCCAAATGGGCATCCTCCTGGTGTGATTCTTGGGCTGAATTGTGGCAAGCTATTTGACTGCAGGGGGCATCGTAGCTGAGCCCCGATCCTCTCTTCGTCCATAAAAACACCCACGCACCTCCAGCAAGGATGGCTAGCTCGCAATTTTTCTAAACACCATATGTAAATACAGTATTTGTTGAAAAGGGATATTTCATGCAGGAACTTCTAAATCACTTTACAGCCACTGAAATTCTTTTGAAGTGCAGTCACAATTGCAAAGTAGGAAATGCGGCAGCCTGGGTTGGGCTAAGGCCATCAGGCCCAGACATTAACTATTGCAATCTCCACAATCATGATTTATGAAGCTCGATCTACGTATGGGAGTTATTGTACAAGGTCTCACTTATGTCATGTACATTAGCCCGCCCCCCCAACCCAATTCAAGGGAGGCGGGTTGGCAGCAGGGGGGCGACTGGGCGCGTGGGTAACCCGCCCAGTGAAATCCGTCTGCTCCCCACGCGATTGCGGGTAAATTGAAGCCACTTAACTTGCCTTCCGGTTTTCCCGTCGTCAACCTGCGCAGCGGGCGGACTGCGCACCCGCATCACAGGCTGTCAGCTGGAGGAGCTCTACTTAAAGGGGCAGTCCTCCAATGACTGATCCTGCAGCAAACAACCACACAGCACCGTGGAGCAGACCAGGGGAAAGGCTGCCCCCAGGTTTAATGATGCCTCACTCCAGGTCTTATTGGATGGGGTGAGGAGGAGGAGGGAGATCTTCTTCCCGGAGGATAGGAGGAAGTGGCCTGCCTCTGCCACCAAGAAGGCATGGATTCAGTGCAGGAAGTGCTTCAATGACCTAACTAGGTCACCCAAAGTGAGCACACTTACTCATTCTCCTACACTCCTTCTTCCACATCACTGCCCCCACCCCACAACTCCATCTGCTAACACTACTCTATCACATCACTCCTCACACCCACTCAAACCTCATCCTCAACTTACCTGCACTTACTCACCTCCCCAGTACTCATCCCACCACTACCACTCAACCCAATCCTCATATAATGTCATGGCTCTGTCTCATACTCACCCTCTGATGCAGCTCTTTCACGGTCAGCCTCACCCAAACCAATTCATTCAGCGGTTGGCCACGTCACCATCCCTCACACACGCCTCTCTACTTTCTCCCCTTATGTGGAGATGCCGGTGATGGACTGGGGTGGACAAATGTAAGGAGTCTTACAACACCAGGTTATAGTCCAACAGCTTTATTTGAAATCACAAGCTTTTAGAGCTTTCCTCCTTCGTCAGGCAAAGACCGGAGGGGGGCCACAACATCAGGTCGTCCTCACGGACACGGAGCAGGAGGCTCTTGATTTGTCACCACTACTGCCACGTCTTGGCCATTCTTGACTGGCTTGTGCAATAAGTCCCTTTCATGAGGTTCTCCATGAACACCAATACTTGATGCCATCCATTGGGTCACTCTACAGTGGGTGTATGTGTAGTTGCACGACTATGTTGTGCAGGTGGCGGGGGAGGGGCTGGTGTGGCCGCTCCTCTGTCCAGGTGGTGAAGACTGGACTCTTCACACAGTCTGATGTTAGGAGAACCGTTCACGTATCAGTGACTCCCTGGCCGGACGAGCAGCCAGGTGAGCCGCTGTTCTGCCCATGGGTTGCTCCTCCTCCTCTGCCTCCTCCTCCTCCTCAATGGAGGTGGCAGATGTGGATGGGGCCTCCTCCAATGGCGCCCCTGTCTGTTGTGCCATGTTGTGCAGGACACAACACACGACTATAATGCGTCCCACTCTGTCTGGTGCGTATGGAAGCACTCGCCCAGAATGATCAAGGTACCTTAAGCACATCTTGAGCAGCCCTATAGCATGCTCAATTGTACACCTGGTAGCAATGTGGCTGTCGTTATATCGACGCCTTTGCTTGGTGGTGGGGTTCCTCAGAGGTGTCATGAGCCATGTGTGCAGGGGGTATCCCTTGTCCCCAAGGAGCCAGCCCTTGCGGGTGTTCGGAGAGTGGAAGAGGGGCGGGATGTTGGACTCCCGAAGGATGAAGGAATTGTTGCAGCTGCCAGGGTATTCTTGCGGTGGTCACAGATGAGCTGAGTGTTGATGGAGTGATAGCCCTTCCTGTTGATGATCAGTCCTGGCTCGTGTGGAGGTGCTCGTATTGCTATATGGGTGCAATCGATTCCACCCTGCACCCGTGGGAAGCCAGCCACAGTGTGGAATCCCACTGCCCTCTCCATCTGGCTGAGGTCATCCATGGGGAAGTTGATGTCGTGCGAGGCCCTGCAGAACAAGCCGTCAGTGACCTGCCTTATGCACTTGTGTGCAGATGACTGAGAGACCCCAGCGATGTCCCCGCTGGCACCCTGGGACAATCCGGAGGCGAAGAAGTTGAAGGCAGTGGTGACTTTGACAGCGACAGGTAAGAAGATGCTGCTCGGGCCAGCCGGGAGCAGCTCGGCATGAGGAAGGCTGCAGGTGTCCGTGACTACCTGACGACTGACTCTGAGCCTCCGTATGCACTGCTCCTCAGAGAGGTCCAGGAAGCTGAGCCTCGGTCTGCAGGCCCTGTGGCGAGGGTAGTGCCTCCTGCTGCGCCGCTCTCTCTGTTGTTGCCCTCCCTGCTGTTGTGCAGGTGCCTGTGGCGCAGCACTGTGTTGTGGAGCTCCACGTGGCGGAGGTGGGCAATGTGCCAGGTGAGGCTGGTGATGTTGCTCGTCCTCGGACAAAGTGATGAAAGCAGCCATGGCACCCCTCCCCCCATCCTGACGGTGTGAGTTTGAGGGGGTCCGCAAAGTAGGTAAATGTGTTTGCACAGCAGAGTTTAGGGTATAAATTAATAATTTTGAGTGGAAAGACAAAGGTGTTGCAGCCAAGACTTTGTCTGAAGTGACAGAGTGCCCTGCTGCAATAAATGAGATTTTCCCCCGACCTGTCAAAAAATCCTTTGCATTTCCCACTGGCTGCTGGCTGAAACACGTCTGCTCCAACAGGGAGTGTTTCAAAAACAGCACGGGAAACACGCTGAGGATCCTTCAAAATTGCACCCCTGCCAAAATCTCCAGTCAATGAGGTCTATCAAGTATCTAAATAACTATCTAAATTATCATCCCGCCGGCTTTAATTGCCGGTGGGAGTCCCGCACGCGGGAGCTGCGCGCGCACCTGAACACGTCATTGGGGAACCCGGAAGTGAGCGGGTTGGAGCCGGGCTCCGGACCCACTCCGGGATTCCTCCATTTTCGGAGACCCCCCCCCCCCGCCTCCAAAGCATCCGCTCGGCCGTCTGAAAATCGGCCCCCAAGTATCCTCCAGTTAATACTTAAAAAGGTTTATATATGAAAAAAGAAAAGGCACAAATTCCTGTAAAAGATAGCAGCAAAATGTAAATCTAAAAAAATTCTAAAGAGAACGCCATGAAGTGTGAAATGAATTAGTTCAGGATATACCCAACACAGAATTTCCTCATAATTAACAGCAGGTTGTTAATTAATGAATCTATGGCAATGTCAATCATGAGTCCTATGATATAAACACCACCATACATCAAGCGAGCGGTGCATTACTAAGAGTCAGTGTCTGCAGTGACAGCACACACAAAACTTTTTCAACAATGATTACAAATCCACACGTTAAACTGGAACAGCATAGAGAGGCATTTCCAAGCTCCAAACAAAGTCAGTGAATTTGGAAGATATTTATAAACCACTTGAACTGTCACCCTTGCAGCTTGTGTGATTACTGCCTTGTGGTCCCACTTACCCATTATTCTATGAATGAAAACTAATATGCAGCTTCACCTGTGTTTTTTCCAGCATTCTTTAAATTTTCTTCACTCGAGGTGTGACTCAACAACAACAATTTGCATTTATGTAGCGCCTTTAAAAAAGTCCCAAGGTGCTTCAAAGGAGCGTTAATGAACAAAATTTGACACAGAGCCACATAAGGAACTATTAGGACAGGTGACCAAAAGCTTGGTCAAAGAGGTAGGTTTTAAGGAGCATCTTAAAGGAGGAGAGAGAGCTAGAGAAGCTGAGAGGTTTAGGGAGGAAATTCTAGAGCTTAGGGTCAAGGCAGCTGAAGGCACGGCCGCCAATGGTGGAGCGATTAAAATCAGGAATGCACAAGAGGCCAGAATTGGAGGAGCGCAGAGATCTCGGAGGGTTGTAGGGCTGAAGGAGATTACAGAGATAGGGAGGGGTGAGGCCGTGGAGGGATTTGAAAACAAGGATGACAATTTTAAAATCGAGGCGTTCCCGGACCGGGAGCCAATGTAGGTCAGCGAGCACAGGGGTGATGGGTGAACGGGACTTGGTGCGAGTTGGGATACAGGTAACGGAGATTTGGATGAGCTGAACTTTACGGAGAGTGGAAGGTAGGAGGCCGGCCAGGAGAGCATTGGAATAGTCGAGTCTGGAGGTAACAAAGGCATGGATGAGGGTTCCAGCAGCAGATGAGTTGAGGCAACTTCGTATATTTTTAAAATCAGTTATTTTGAGCAGCTGGGGAAAACTAAAAGGGGTTAATACTTGAATTCCAGGTAAAGCTGAGAGAGACAAAAGACCCGTACATAAAACCGCCAGATGTTTTTAATTAAACATCGCTGGATTGAGCTAAACCTGTCAAGGTTCCAAACCTACTAGACTAATTGATGTGTCATGGTGTCTGAGTGAATAACAGTCGAACATATAAAGAGCAACCTTGAAGGACATTGATATCAGAGAAGAAGTCTTTTTTATTAGTACTTTAGGTACTGGGAAAAGTTAAGGAGTGTTGGAGACCTCTGATTTTTGGTATGTGCCTGTCCAATTAGTTGAGTGACATCTTGGAAAGGAGCCGTGAGACAGAATGAATCCTCTTTGTTTGTCCCAAATGATGATGTACCCCTTCAGTGGGTCGTGCTTTGTTAGGAATAAAGCTTTAAGAGGCCATGCTCTGCCCGGTAAATCAGAACATTTTGAGAAGGTTTTTGGGTAGGTTTTGAAAAGTCAGAAAAGAAGCTGTAAAGAGTGTTGAAAGCAGTTCTTGCAACCAGAGAAAGTGTGAAGAGTGAAAGTTGGAAGGTTAGGAAAGGTTAAAGGTAAGATTTTCACGATCCTTGCCCTCTGGGGAATGCTCAGTTTCTTGGGCAAAAAAGTTAAAAAAAAGAGACGGAGACCCATTTCCCCCAAGCCTATGTCCTTTTCACCTTGTCCCCTGATCTCCATGGTTTCTCCGAGGAGGAGGAGCTAGGCCTGAGGATCTCACAAGAAGGTCCATTTCCAGCCTCCCTGTCCTCCTGTCAGTTGGTTGCACATCTTCAGGGGCGTCAGAAGTAACCAAATGTTAGAGCTATTCTGGGAGAGGTGAAACCAGAGAGGTCTACATGCTTCCAAGGGCAGCCCAAAGAGAAAGATAAAGGTCAAGGTAAGTTCTTTCTGATGCTCCCTGCTCCAGGGCATTCTGTCTGCTGCTCTCCGATGACCAGGAGTGCAGCTACAGGCCTCTCAGCCTCCAGCGGTACTCATGTTTCCTGCCCGTCTCTCTGACACAAGCAGCAGTCCTGCATTGATAGCAGCAGCGCACACTGGGTGTACTGTCCCCGTCCAGTGCCAGGGCATGAAGGGGGGCCAGGAAAATGGGCCCTTATGCGATTAATCAGACGGAAGTAAACTGGTAAAGTGTATCACCGCTGTGGTTAATAGGTCAGAACTCCGAGCACAGTGAGATTAAAATTGCAGTATTGCAATGCAGAGAAATTTTGTACACGCAAAGAACTGGAAGATGATGACTGAAGAAAGAAGACAACAATAATGGCCAGTAACTCACCGCAGGCATTCTCAAGCATCCAGAGAATGATAAAATTGTCCAAAGCTCCAACAGCCAACCTACGAGAAGGACACAATTACACCCTCATGCTTAATCACAGAGGGATAGCTTAATACTTGAATGCTGGAAATTTAACAGTGCTGCGTTGAATATAAAAACTGTGACACTAACCGTGCTACGCCATACTGTAAACTTATTCATTAAACATAACTGTTCTGTTATACTGTTATTAAACAAAACACTGCTAAAGATGAGTCATTGTGATATATTAAATTACTGTTGTGCCTATGATGGTTTAGATGCTGTTCATTAACAATACTTATTTCAGTACTTTAAGTACTTTTCAGTGCTTAACCTGATTATGTTATCACAGGTGGTGTTAAACAAAGTAACATTAGTTAATACATCTGTCTCCGACTTCATCTTTGCTAACTTTGACAATTAGGGGCTAACTGCACTTTACAATGTGCTCCTGGTCACAGACATCGTGGCCTTGTGGCTGCAGCTGGACAGCAACAGTCAGAAGGCCTTTAACTTCATGCGGGGAATGGAGTTACATGAAAAATTCTTAGCTGTCTCTTTCATCTTCAGCCTTCATCCAGGACCCCCAAAGACCCTCTGGTCCACAGGTATCCTGGCCCTTGTGCCAGGTCTCTCAGCCCACTGCCACTGGGAATACCTAAATTAGCTTTTTGAACAGTCTTACATAAACCAGTCCAATGATCGACGATCCCTCTCGATCGTGGGCAAGAACCTGGTCATCAGGTGAGAGGTGCTCTCGGTGTTGCTGTACGTGGCGCAGGTCTGGCCCATACCTCGCTCCTGCGCCGCGACAGTCACCCGAGCCATCTTCCACTTTGTCTTGAGATCAAAAATGGACCATGTTCGCAGAGACACGATGTACAAATCTCCAGAGAAAAGGGGGAAAAGGCGTGCCCAACGTGGCCCTCATCCTGATGGCCGCCTTTGAGTGCGGCTGCATCAAGCTGTGCGTAGACCCTCGGTATGCAAACACAAAGTGTCACTACGTGCTGAGGTTCTACCTGTCCCTGGTGTTCAGAAAGATGGACCTGGCCACGCTGCCACGGAACGCTCCATCCAGTTGGACCGTTCCGACCCACCTGTCCTTCGTGGAAACGTTTGTGCAGAAAAACACCTTTGACCACAAGGCGATCAGCAAGTGGTCCGCACTTAACGTCCTCGAGACCCTTGGGAAAAGGAGATGGGGGATCCTGTTGGTTGGTTCCCTGAGCAGACTGTCAATGTCATTTGGCAGAACGCCTCATCGCCAGAGCTTTCAAACAAGCACCAAGACCTAGCTTGGCTGGTGGTGAGAAGGGCCCTTCCCGTCAGATCCTTCATGTACTCCCGGACTCTCAGCACCACCGCACGCTGTCCCAGAGGAGGCTGCGGTGGAGACGAGACCGTCACCCATCTCCTTCTGGAATGCGCCTTTGCAAAGAAGGTCTGCAGAGAGATGCAGTGGTATCTGTCCAGGTTCATCTCGAGCAGTTCCGTAACACAGGATTCTGTGCTCTACGGGCTGTTCCTGGGGACGCACACTGAGACGGACATCAGCTGCTGCTGGAAGACCATCAACTCGGTGAAAGACGCCCTTTGGTCTGCCTGAAACTTGCTGGTCTTGCAGTGCAAGGTGCTGTCCTCAACCGAGTGTTGCAGACTGGCACATTCCAAGGTCCAGGACTATGTGCTCAGGGACGCACTCAAGGTGGGTGCGACCGCCGCAAAGGCTCTGTGGGGAAAGGCAACCATTTAGAGCCTTCCTGCCATTGTATACCGAGGGGCTGCAATCAGGGAAAAACCCCCTCGGGCAGAATGTAAAATTCATATTGATGTAATGAACGTGTAATGTACCTGTAATGAATCTGTAACGTACCTGTAATCAATAATCTGTATTGAGTGTAATGCAATGAGGCACCCTAGAGTGTCATGAACCGTAATTATGTACAATGTGTTCATTGAACTGTAATTGATGTAACCTGCAAATTGTATAATCTATATTGTGTACGTTTGGAATGTGATTTGACAACTGTATTGTTGCAAATTTTATGAATAAAGTATATTTTTTGAAAAAAAAATCTGTGTTCCAATTTCCTCCCTGATCTTCAGGTGCAAGGCCCAATCAGACCGACACCTGGAGTGTACTTGGTTCATGCAAGTGGCCAAGGGCAGGAAAATCATTTGCTACTACTTCCTCACAGGCACAGTGCAGCTCAAGTGCACACAGAGAGGAAGATCTATCTCAACAGGGCCGGGACCAATATCCTCGCGGGGAGGTTTGCTAGTGCTGTGGGGGAGGGTTTAAACTAGCTTGGCAGGGGGATGGGAACCTGAGCGTAGATTCAGAAGGGAGAGAGGCAGAGCTGGAAATGAAAGGCTGAAAATTAGTAAGTGAGTTTGGAAGGCAGAGGAAACAAAGGTTAGAAAATAGACAACAAAGGAATTTGGCAGTGCTTAATGGTATATACCTCAATGCAAGGAGTTGAGTGAATAAGGCAGATAAGCTGAGGGAACAGATAGACAATTGGAAGTATGATATCATAGCTATTCTGAAACATGGCTTAAAGAGGGGCAGGAATGGCAGCTCAACATCCCCAGTTACAGGGTATTCAGACAAGATAGAGAGGGGGATAAAAAAGGAGGGGGGGTGGCAATATTGGTTAAAGAAACAATTACGGCTGTGAGGAGGGATGATATGTTAGAAGGATCATCAAATGAGGCCATATGGGTTGAGCTAAAGAACAGAAAAGGGGCAATCACACTACTGGGAGTGTAATATAGACGCCCAAACAGTCAAAGGGAGATAGAAGAGCAAATATGTTGGTAAATTTCTGAGAAGTGCATAAACAATAGGGCAGTAATAGTGGGGGATTTCAACTACCCTAATATTAACTGGGATGGAATCAGTGCAAAAGGTATAGAGGGCGCAGAATTCTTAAAATGCATTTCGGAGAACTTTTTTAGCCAGTATGTAGCAAGCCCAACAAGAGAGAGGGGGCAGTTCTGGATTTAGTTTTAGGGAATGAAGCTGGGCAGGTGGAAGGAGTATCAGTGGGAGAGCATTTTGGTGCTAGTGATCATAATTCAGTTAGATTTAGTGTAGTTATAGAAAGATAAAACAGGAGTAAAAGTTCTCAATTGGGAAAAGGCCAATTTTACTAAGCTGAGATGTGATTTCGCAAATGTGGACTCGAAACAGCTACTTGAAGGTAAATCAGTGTCAAAGCAGTGGGAGGCATTCAAGGGGGAGATAGTGAGGGCTCAGAGCAAATACGTTCCCACAAAGAAAAAGGGTGGGTCTCCCAAATCTAGAGCCCCCTGGAAGTCAAGGAGCATACAGGGTAGAATAAGACACAAAAGAGAAGCTTATGTCAGATACCAAGAGTTCAATACTACAGAAAGTCCAGAGGAGTATAGAAAGTGCAGGGGTGAAATTAAAAAGGAAATTAGGAAAGCAAAGAGAGGGCATGAAAAAATATTGGCAAGTAAAATCAAGGAAAACCCAAAGATGTTTTATAAATACATAAAGAGCAAGAGGATAACTAAAGAAAGAGTAGGGCCTATTAGAGACCAAAAAGATAACCTATGTATGGAGGCGAAAGATGTGGGTATGGTTCTTAATGAACACTTTGCGTCTGTCTTCACAAAAGAGGGGGACGATGCAGACATTGTAGTTAAGGAGGAGGAGTGTGAAATATTGGATGGGATAAACATAGTGAGAGAGGCAATATTAAGGGGATTAGCATCTTTGAAAGTAGATAAATCACCAGGCCCGGATGAAATTTATTCCAGGCTGTTAAGAGAAGCAAAGGAGGAAATAGCAGAGGCTCTGACCATCATTTCCCAATTCTCTCTGGCTACAGGCGTGCTGCCAGGCGATTGGAGGACTGCTAACATTGTACAGTTGTTTAAAAAGGGAGAAAGGGAATGACCGAGTAATTACAGGCCAGTCAGCCTAACTTCGGTGGTGGGCAAATTATTGGAAACAATTCTGAGGGACAGTATTAATCGTCATTTAGAAAAGCATGGATTAATCAAGGACAGTAAGCATGGATGTTATGGGAATGTCATGTCTGACTAACTTGATTGAATTTTTTGAGGTGGTAACAAGGAGGGTTGATGAGGGTAGTGCATTTGATGTAGTCTACATGGATTTTAGCAAGGCTTTTGACAAGGTCCCACATGGTAGACTGGTCAGGAAAGTAAAAACCCATGGGATCCAAGGGAGAGTGGCAAGTTGGATCCAAAATTGGCTCAGTGGCAGGAATCAAAGGGTAATGGTCGATGGGTGTTTTTGTGACTAGAAGGCTGTTTCCAATGTGGTTCCGCAGGGCTCAGTACTAGGTCCCTTGCTTTTTGTGGTGTGTATTAATGATGCAGACTTAAATGTAGGGAACATGATTAAGAAGTTTGCAAATGATTCAAAAATTGGCCGTGTGGTTGATAGTGAGGAGGAAAGCTGTAGACTGCAGGATGATATCAATGGACTGGTCAGTGGGCAGAAAAGTGGCAAATGGAATTCAATCCAGAGAAGTGTGAGGTAATACATTTGGGGAGGGCAAACAAGGCAAGGGAATACACAATAAATACTGAGAGGTGTAGAGGAACAGAGGGATCTTGGAGTGCATGTCCACAGATCCCTGAAGGTAGCAGGACAGGTAGATAAGGTGGTTAAAAAGGCACACGGGATACTTTCCTTTATTAGCCGAGGCATAGAATATAAGAGCAGGGAGGTTATGCTAGAACTGTATAAAACACTAGTTAGGCCACAGCTTGAGTACTGCGTACAGTTCTGGTCACCACATTACAGGAAAGATGTGATTGCACTAGAGAGGGTACAGAGGAGATTTACGAGGATGTTGCCAGGGCTGGAGAATTTTAGCTATGAGAAAAGATTGGATAGGCTGGGGTTGTTTTCTTTGGAACAGCGGAGGCTGAGGGGAGATTTAATTGAGCTTTGTAAAATTTGAGGGGCCTAGATAGAGTGAATAGGAAGGATCTGTTTCCCTTAGCAGAGAGGTCAATAACCAGGGGGCATAGATTTAAAGTAATTGGTAGAAGGATTAGCGGGGAGTTGAGGAGAAATGTTTTCATCCAGAGGGTGGTGGGGGTCTGGAACTCACCGCCTGAAAGGCTGGTAGAGGCAGAAACCCTCATCGCATTTAAAAAGTACGTAGATATGCACTTGAAGTGTCGCAACCAATTGGCTACGGACCAATTGCTAGAAAGTGGGATTAGGCTGGATAGCTCCCTTTGGCCGGCACAGACACGATGGGCCAAACGGCCTCCTTCTGTGCCGTAAATTTCTATGTTTTTATGATCTCCCATCAGATTTCCTTACTTTGTAACACATTCCAACATATACACTATCGATCTTCATAATATACAAGCAGAACCTTATGTAACCTGGCAGCTTGCTCCCCTCATCATTGATTACTTAAATACAGACGCTCTGTTTCTGTGTATCTATATTTTTTGTGAAGTATAGGTTAACCATAACCCAAAATAATGTGAGCTGAGCATTTGGCATTTGCAAATTCGGCTGAAATATCCCTGATGCCATACACGTTGTTTATTTTTAACCCATTCAATTGGAGCTTTATCTCTTGAAGTAAGCTGTACCATTTGGGCTTCTTCCGATATGTTTTATTCATGCTCACAGCATCAAGACATTTCAATGGCCAGGCCCATGCCTTCTATGATCCAAAACTCATCAACCCCTTGGACGGAGTGAATGAGTTAGCATGCCACACGAATAACAATTACCTTTTCCCCCATGTTACACAATAGACTAATATACAGGTTGTCAACATACTCTATCAGTGGCTCTGATCGTCATAATAATACCATGCTGACAGACCATATCTCTCAGGCTAAAAGAAGAATTTATTCTAAGATGTAAATTTATACACAAGCAAAATAAATCAATACATTAGAAAGCAATTGAATACTTAACTGCCTTGATAACTTAAAACCACTGTATGAAAGCAAAATAATAGTTTTTTGAATGCTCAGAGTCTTTTCATGAATTTTTAATGTAAGTTCACACCTCTAAATAGAAAAGAAAGGCTTGCATTTATATAATGCCTTTCATGACCTCGGGGCGTCCCAAATTGCTTTACGGCTAATTAAGTACTTTTTGTAGTGTAGTCACTGTTGTAATGCAGGAAACGCGGCAGCCAATTTGTGCACAGCAAGGTCCCACAAACAGTAATTTGATAATGACCAGACAATCTGTACCGAGTTCTCTTTTACTGTAGTCACCTGGCAATACAGTTGAACATAGTGAATTCAAGAAATGATGAAAGGCTACAGAAATCATACCTGATCCAGCAACTTCTTCCATCTGGCATGAAGAAACTATCCCTCACTAAGCAACTTTCCTTGAAGAAGCTGCATATCCTTTCTCAACAGGCAGATAAATTAGTTTTTAATCAATTATATCTTCCAGGCAGATATAGTATGAACTGCTGACTTTTGACACCTGGATTGATTTTGAATCTTCAAATACTTGATAGGCATTACAAATTGCCGGGCCCTAAGCAACCATTATCTGTCTCCTCTTACAGCAAAATCCTCGCATACATCAACATTTTACAAGCCCGAGGTGTCAGGCCAACCACTCCAAGTCTGATGAGAGGCTGTTACAGATAAATTCACGAACAAAGGCTAGGACTTCAATGCCAAACCCAGACAGCACAGCATTGAAGTTGCAAGTTTCCACTCCCGGTGTGGAATCTTGCTCTAAGGGAGCACCAATTTTAGAATCAAACACAACATCAATGCACTGAATTTGCAGTGCTCCCAATTTTCCAAGCATTATAATTAATAGCCAGAAAATTGGGAGTGGGTGCCACGAATTAGGCACACGGATACCTGCACCTGATTCTCTGATCTATGCTCCCGTCAGGACTCTGCACCTAGGAACATAGGAACAGGAGTAGGCCATTCAGCCCCTCAAGCCTGTTCCGCCATTCAATTAGATCATGGCTGATCTGTATCTCAACTCCATCTAGCCCCTTGGTTCTGTAACCCGTAATACCCTTGCCTAACAAAAATCAATCTCAGTTTTGACATTTTCAATTGACTCCCAGCCTCAACATCTTTTTGGGGGAGAGAGTTCCAGATTTCCACTATCCTTTGTATCTCATGATAATCGGGGCTTGTGTGTGTATCCGACCATTTCCTGCCCTCATATCAGGGCAAAAGAGAGAGGAAATCTTACCAGAGACAGTTTCAACATCCATTTTAAACATCCCAGTGCCTAGGCCTAGCTACTGTTCAAATGAAAAGATTGAACAGCGAGTTATTTTATTGATTGAAATAGGACAGAACCCAGTTTCTGTCACAGTTAGCAATGAAGAAGGGTTTACAACACTGACCGAAATTAACTTCTTTCTTCTATTTGTCAGAAGCATCAGTTAGCCCTTTTGGTACCATTGCAAGTTGCAATTAATACCAAAAGTACCTGTCCATAATTATTTTGCAGTAGTAGATGTATTATCAGAGGCATAACAGTTTGAGTGATTGGCTTCAGGTGGACTTGAGAGACAGTTACAAGAATGCCCAAATGACCAGAAAACATGCATTCCATTTCATTAGTTTACTATGGAATAGGAATTCTCTTTGCTTATCTGTGTTTCTATGAATAGATAATTCGATCGTAAGAACAGGAGTAGGCCATTCAGCCCCTCGAGCCTGTTCCGCCATTCAATTAAATCATGGCTGATCTGTATCTCAACTCCATTTACCTGTCTTGGTTGCGTAACCTTTAATACCCTTATCTAACAAAAATCTATCAATCTCAGTTTTGAAATTTTCAATTGACCCCCAGCCTCAACAGCTTTTTGTGGAGAGAGTTCCAGATTTCCACTCCCCTTTGTGTGAAGAAATGCTCCCTGACATCACCCCTGAACGGCCTAGCTCTAATTTTAAGGTTATGCTGCCTTGTTCTGGACTCCCCCCACCAGAGGAAATAGTTTCTCCCCATCAATCCTATCAATTCCTTTAATCATCTTAAACACCTCAATTAGATCACCCCTTAATCTTCAATACTCAAGGGAATACAAGCCGAGTCTATGTTAACCGTGCTCATAATTTAACCCTTTTAGTTCTGGTGAATCTGCGTTGCATCCCATCCACTCCGTGTATAACAGTACTTGAAAAACAATCAACTTGAAAAACAATCAACTTGAAAAACAATCAACTTGAAAAACAAGCTTGAAAGACTTCACAAAATATCCTTTATTACAGAGCTTCACTGCTTTTCTGGGATGTTTATCCTGACAGGAATTAATTATTGCAAATTACAATAAAGAGCACATGTTACAATAATTGTGTTTTTTGAGTTCTACAATCAGTCAGTTCAATAAACAATTTTACATTTTCAAACAACAATCTAACGTACTTTGAGAGGTTTTTTTTGTTAATATTTTTAATGTACATTTACTAAGTCAAATCACTTTCAAATCTTAAGAGATCAAGAACGATTTTCAACTTTAGCCTGGGGTGTAAAACTGGCATTGGGGAGTGACTGGCCATTACAGAAACCAATGGAAATAAATATCAGATGGTTTCGATAACAGGCGGCCAATCTGCCAGTTGAAAATCTACACCATGAAGTCGAAAGGCGGATTCGTGCACTGTCGTTAGCATCGCTGCTTTGTAGAGACACTAAAGATGATATATAAACAGGGTTGACAGCAGATCAAATTGATCTACAGACCCAACTCTCCAATCCCAGGACCTGATGGTTTCAGACTCGAACTGCAGATCTCAGTCCTCAGTGTAAACTTGAACTTCTGCAGTTCAGGTCCCAAAGAGCAAAGCTGAGCAGCAACAGGAAGAAAAACATTTGAAACTGTAAAAAAAAAAATTCCCCACTTTCTAGCACAAAGTTTGGAGCGATTTAAAAGGAAAAAAAAACAACTAAATTGTTTTGTATAATATGCATTGTAACATCACTATCAAACGATTCCTCACCAGCTTAGTTCGGGTTTTGGAGGTGCCTGTATGATTGGGACCACCAAATCTGAAACAAATTTAGGAAATTCATTGTAAATTCCAATGCTGGAGTGTGAATATGCACTAACCATACCCTTTCTCTGGTCTTCGATGTCCTTATGTTGCATTTTCTGGTTTCGTTCAACCTTCCCAGATATTGATTACACCATTACCTTATAGGGACAGGAGAGATGGGCTTTCGTGGGAACTTAGAGGAAAAAGAATTAGAATGAAAAGAAAGAAAGATTGGAATTATAAAGTGCCTTATTGTGTCTCCCAGAAAAGCCCGGTGAATTACTTTGAAGTAGTGTCATGCAGGCCATTGTGATTTTTTGCACAGCTTGACCCCAAAAACAGCAATGAAATGAATGGCCAGTTAATTGGTGTTGATGAATAAAAGAATGTTATGTAAGACACCAGGAGAACTTCTGCTCTCCTTCACATAGTGTTATGGCAGTTCTTGTGGAATAAGTTGTGTTTTTTTTCCATCACTTTTCACCTAGTTTTTATTGTTTTGTGAGAGCCTGCAAGCTCGCTCTAATTAACCTGTCACTTTTCCTTGGTGTGTAACAGCAATTGAAATTCTGAAAGAAATGAAATAATATGAATCATTTACAATACATTTGGAGACTTTAGTCTGAATATCCGTGGTGGCAAAGAGAATCTAGAAGTTTAAAAAAAGGACATAGTGGAACTGTGTGAGAGAGAGGCAGAAGAAGGGACAGATATAGTGAGTGAGTGAGTGTGAGTGTGGTGAATGTGAGTGAGACACCCAAAACTAGGGACAATGAGAGAGACAGCACATAGAAAGATAGTGACAGAAAGGAAAACAAAGAAAGAGAGATAGGGAGAAGTAGAGTTAGAGACTGGGAGAAAGAGACAAGATCAAAAACAAAGAGAGAAAGACGCAGGCAGAGACAGGGAGAGAAACAGCATGAGGGAAAAAAGAGAGGTAGAAACCAGAAGGCAAAATGAGGGACATAGAAAAAATAGCAGTACCATCAAATTAATGCACCAACTCTAACACTGCCCCACTCCCCACATACATATACAGAGAGGCAGGATTTGTAAATCTTCCTGAAAAGCAAATTGAATTGCTTGTAAACATTGGATGTTTCTTTTTTCTGCATAAAACTAGCGATGCCATACAGTATTTATAACACAGAGGGAAAATAAAACTTTTTCTGTCACTTTGGACATTGCTTGGCTTCACATTGGGCACTAAAATACAATATGTACTTTATAGTGTCTCATTAGTGGATAGTAACTCAGCGGTAAAGTCTAATTGAGGTAATTTCCACCAGTGAGTCTAAAAAATCTGTCAGTGATATCTTCTTCAAGATTTATCCACAATGGCCTAATCTGTCTTACAAGCTATTTCTTATCTGCCATGCAGTACTCCAGACAGAGATTTTACTGTGTGATTCATTGAAGCAAACCAGATCTAATATTGTGCTGGAGCCTTTAATTTATGGTGTCTAGAGGCCTATAAGTGTCTGTTTATTGTGGTGCTGCTAAGTATGAGAGAGATTAAAATTTTGCAGTTTCTCGTCATGTAATTTTGTGTTATGCGAACCACTTCTATCATTAAGGACTGAGATAGTAAATTATATACTGGGAAAACACAATTATTAATGACAATGTTCCCGTTATGATGCTCAGTAATGTTTATTTCGCCAGCATAACAATCATTAGTAAATGTTCTTCATGGGATGTCGGGCCCTATTCACAAAGCTTTTGCTGATCTGTTGAAAATATAGCGTGCAATGGATTTTTTTTTTTTGCAGTGCATATCTTTACTAAGAAAAACTTTCTGGGTGTGATGAATTGCTGAAAAATTGCAGAAGGAATGCAATTCAGCACAAGCCACCCAAGTACAGGACCATGGTATCATTGCTAACCAATTATAATCACAAAATTGCGATCATTAACTACAAAATCTAATTACATTAATTGTGCATCAGTTCTCGATTCTCACCAGAGGCAGGTCAGAGATCATCAAACTAACATCAGGCTGGTAAAAAATAAAAACCTTTTATTGAATTTTCATGCATCCTTTTTTGTCTAAATTATACATAATTGAATATTTTAAAAGTGGTAAGAATAAAGATTGCATCATAAAAAATACTTCTTTATGAATGTTGTTTCAATCCACTAAAACGATCCTGACCTCCTAAAATTGTTGCAAAATGCTCAGTGTTCAAATAGTCTTTGTTCTTTGCAAACACTGTCAATGCCTTTACTTTACTGTCTTTGATAATCAATCGTTGATACAACCTTTAAAAGGAAGGCATTTACAAGGTCTTAGAAAGATTTCAGAATGGACTGATGACATGCTATGGAAATGTTCTGGATTTCTTTCAAAGATTATTGCTCCTTTGCACCAATGAGTAAAGGAATGTAAGAAATGCAGATCCACATTACAGCTTAGAAACTCTGTCACACCACAGGTATAGTTTGAAGGTCAGAGTTGACAGCATAAATCGGAGTGATGCATATACAGTGATAAAATAAATTACTAGTTAAAGGATTACATTATTGATGGTTTGAATAAATGAGCCATTAATCTACAGTTCTGACACGTGTAAGAGGGGGGTAGCTATTCTTTGACACAAGATTTATGCAGCAAGTGATTTTCTGAATCAGTTGCTGCACACTTGAATGTTTGGCCACAAGCACCAATTTGGACAAAAAAAAAGTATACGGGTGCCAAATTCACATTCACTCACACACTAGCTCAAAACACAATTTTCCTTTCAGGTGGAGTTATAGTGTTGGAGCAATGCCAAAGTCAAAAGAAAATGGTGCAGAGATAAAATGATATCTTTCTGATAGGACAAATTAATGCCCAGTAAAATGACATCGGAACGATATCATTTAACCATCAGTTCTGATGAACGGCTACATCCCTGAAACATTCTCCACTGATATTGAATGACCTGCAGTGTGTTATGACCTAAGAAACGCTCTAATTGTTGGGAATACTTTTATTTCTAGAATCTCTAACATTCCGTCAAAGAATAACAAAAGTAACACACCAGAAGTGTAATTTCTACAATGTGCTTACTCCCATCAGATGACCATCTAGTGTTCAATTAACAATATGCACGTACCGCACATATCACTTTGCCCACCCCTCAGAATTACAAGGTGAAAATAATCATCTCCAAGAATAAGCCTAGTTAGCACCCTAATAAAAATAAAGAAATTTAGCAACCACATCTTACAATAATGTGATAATAAAAATAACCATAGCACTCTTAACTATCTACAAGTCCGAATGATTTGGAAGTTTTCCTGACCTTTGAGGAGATCTTCGATTAGGATTGACATGGGTGAGCTGGAACAAATAAGACGAGCAGTAGATGGCGACTTTTTAGATTTGGTTTCAATGGTTCAAAACTTTCTTCGTATTGGATTGCAGAGTTCATGCCAGAATCAGGAGCACAACCAATGATCTGGGAGGTGGTTGGTTCGCTACACATGGGAAGAGGTGAAACATAAGAAGCTTTCTGAGGACCTGTTACAGCTACTTCCTGAGGTGGAATCGGTGTAGGTCGCACACAACGTTATCATTTAGTACAACAAAGGCCGTAGATTGATACAGTTCTTGTCATTGATTTTTATGACGATTCCGCAGCAAACTATCCACCAAAACCAAAAAGGTAACAACTCCAATCTTCAGTTCAATAACACCAACACATTCCTACTGAAATAAAGACATGGGGCCAATTTTCAAAGGGTGGCAGGACGGCAGCAGGGGGAGGGTGGGGGTGATTTGCAGGTTCCAAACCCGGAAGGCAGGCAGGCGGGTTGCGATGTCCAATCACAACCCTAGTGAGGCCAATTGAAGCCTTTTCCGGCCTCTTCCTGATTGATAGGCTGGCTGCCGACAGGAGATGCGACTCCGGGGTGGGGGAGGGTGGAGAAAGAGGGAGAGAGAAACCTCATCGGCCGCTGCAAGAGAGGATGTGGTGGGGGGGTGGGGAGACAAAGATCGGGGTGGTGAACGGGACATCGAACGTCGCTGGGAGCGGGGGGCGGGGGGACATCGGACATCGTTGGAGGGGGAGGGAAGACATCAGAGAGATTTCTTGGGGGGGTGACATCGGAGCGGGGGGTGCAGGTGACATTGTTTGAAAGGTAGGTCTATTTATTTTTTTACGTTGTGGCATGTTATTTTATCTCAGTTATTTATTTTTGCCTGATCCGACCTTTCACATCTGGTTGAATTGGAAGCTGTGAGAAAGCCGCCAGGTAAGTTGAAAATCGTTTTAAGTGGCCAATATGTAAGAAATAAAGCACATGAAGTATGTCAACGAGGTACATTTGCTTCTTTATATATCGACCCGCCGGCTTTAATTGCCGCCAGGACATTGGGGTTTCGGGAACGTCGCACGCACCCAAATGCGTCGGTATGAAATTCGGAAGTCGGCAGGTTGGAGCCGGGATTCTTCCCCGCTCCGGATTTTTGCGATTTTCTTTGCCGTTACCCACCACCCACCCCAGCCCCCAATGCACCCGGACTTACATTTGAAAATTGAGCCCATAATATTCTTTCTCCCACGCAATATTGCTTCGAAGTTGGCAATCTAGCATTACAAAGTTTCCTTCTCGACACTGATGCTTCCAAGTCTAGGTTTAAAAATATCAAAATGATCACGTAGCTTCCTTCCAGTGAATAACTTAGCAGGTGTCCTGCCAGTAACAGTATGAGGTATTGCATGGATGGTGCCAAGATCTTGTAACGCCTTCCTTGGTAATGTTTTGAATGCACATTCAACCCTCTCGATTTCCCTACTTGGCTGTGAGTGATCAGGTGAAGAAGTCATGTGAGACACACAATTCTTATTCAAAAATTGAGGCAAATAGTTTGACTGAAAAGATGATCTGTTGTAAGAGACCAGCTCGACAGGAAATCCATATTGGGCAAACAACAAATGAAAAAAGCAATACCGAAACCTGATGACCTTGGAGACCCCAGTTTGAAAACGGGTGCATCAGAGCAGTGAGTGGGCTTGTGGCTCTCTTTGCTGTCGGTGTTGCTTACATTTTACACTCTGTGTACTTCTATCACCTCCATTTAATAACAAATCACTTGGGGGTGGGATGGGGGGGGAGCTCACAATTAATCTGAACTGCATCCCTGGCATCTCTGTTTTTGGATTCAAAGAAATGTTACCCTGGAGGGTTGGCACTCTCTACTTCTTCAGGCAGCAGTGGTGACCTGAAACTACCATTCACACTCGAAACAGAAGATCGCCTTTTGGATCTTAACCAACAGTTATCGTTCAACTCAGACTGCTATTTCATTTATATTGCATATTAAATTCAGCAAAACTTGAAGTAAAACCAACTATGAGGTTACCCCGTTGTACCGGCCATCGTGTATAGCGAGAAAATCGCGTTCACACGAACCCGCCTGCTACGAGCGGTAGGGACTGCACCAGAATTCAGCCTTTTGTGACAATAATGTTCTCGATGAGCATTTATCATCGTCAAATTCCGACTTTCTTCAGCGAGCTCCAATTGTAAGTAACCCTGGGAAAGATCTAATTTGGAGCATCGTTGACCGCCACTGAGATTGACAAAATACTCTTTAGCGATAGGCAGAGGATATTCATGAACATCCACACTCGGGGTCACATCTGTTCGATAGTCACCACAAATCCTTATACCACCGTTAGGTTTTACCACAGGCACAGTTGGGTTGCTCAGTCGCTGTTCTTGATTTTCTCAATTCTGCCCTCACACTCCATGCCATCTAATTCTGCTGACATCCTCTCCTTTAGTGAATAGGGTACAGCTCCGGGCTTAAAAAAAATGTTGGCTTTGCCCCCTCCTTCACATTGAGGTCGACCTGGATATCCTTCGCTGTACCAGGTTTTGGAACGAAGTAGGACTCGTACTCTTTCATGAGTATGTCCACGGGTCTTTGAGAGGCGATCGTCTTAATATTGACCCAGTTAAACTTCAGGCTACGAAACCCATCAATGAGGGCCCTGTGCCCTTAACTACTACTACAGACAATTGTTTTGTCTGATTTTTGTATTTTACTTGGACGTTTATTTTCCCAAAGATTGGTGTCCAACGTAACATTTCACTAAAATGTGGCTTTTTTTTTTGCAATTGTCACGTTCTTTTGATATTGGTTATCACATTTCACAATTGAGGAAAAAATGTAACTTATCAAAATTCTGCACAGAGGCGATGTTCCTCACATCGAAAAGATGGTAACAACTTGCCAACCACCCGCCCATCTGACTATCCATTTTCTAAGGTTTACAGTATCTCTTACAATTTTAGAAATGTAATTATTGTCGTCAGCCATCATTGAACAGCCCTTTCTGTCAGCCTTCACTGGTTGTGTTAATCCTATCCTTGCAAATTCACTGACAAGAATTTTTGGTTCTTTGTTGGTACATATTAGCCCAGAATTTCCTGCATGGTTTCGGTGTAACTACAGCATAGCAGCGGTGTCGCGGTGAACTTTTTCTTTCCCCAAGGAATTTCGCTCACGGCTCATTTACGCCGCTTTTGTGCAGGAACATCACTTTGCGCAAGTTTCCTCGATCATCTGCGCCACTTCCAAGATCTCTCTGCCCGAAACCCTCTACTGCTCATTTACATAGCTCCGCCCCCCATGCAAAAGATTGGCTCACCACGTTTCTGGCATTTGCGTCAGTAATGCTCTGCCGTAGATTGCTATCCAAAAATTTAGAGGCAGCACAGGCCGCAGTCATCTGATATCAGTGTAACTGAGATTTCAGCAGCTAGATGGTGACTTCCTTTGCATTTCTAAAACATTTTTCTTCCTGAGACCTGCAGTATACTTAAACAATGACCCTACCTCCTCCAATGCATTTAGAAGGACTAAGAAACAGTAATGGTCTTCCCAATGGGCATGCCCCTGTTCTGAATAATGATTGAAGGATTCTGGAACCATTAATTTGACATATGTATTTTGAGAACGCCACTTGACATATCTTGAAAGAAAGACTTGCATTTATATAACGCCTTTCACGACCTCAGGACGTCCCAAAGTGCTTTACAGCCAATGAAGTACTTTTGAAGTGTAGTCACTGCTATAATGTAGGAAATATGGCAGCCAATTTGCGCACAGCAAGGTCCCACAAACAGCAATATGATAATGACCAGATAATCTGTTTGGGAGGTGTTGGTTGAGGGATAAATATTAACCAGGACACCAGGGAGAACTCTCCTGCTCTTCTTCGAAATAGTGCCATGGGTCCACCTGAGAGGGCAGACAGGGCCTCGGTTTAACATCTTATCCGAAAGACAGCACCTCTGACCATGCAGCACTTCCTCAGTACTGCGCTGGAGCATCAGCCTAGATTTTATGCTCAAGTCCTTGGAATGGGACTTGAACCCACAACTCTGACTCAAAGGCAGAAATGCTACCCATTGAGCCACAGCTGACACCGCGATGTAAAAGGCTGGTGTGAGTTAGTGGAACTGTGCGATGCACTCTGGACCAGTTTATGAACTGTGATTAACCACAGACTGTTGATATCATTGAAATTGTTGAGTGTACAGGGATGCAGGGCGTCAAGATTAGCCGAGATATCGCTGATAAAGGAACGGGTAACAATTACTGCAAAAAGCTTGACGCACAAGTGAAGGCAACCAGTCAGGAGTGGAGACCACCCAAATGACAAACCATGGGTGGTTGAAGAAGACGATGATGCCAGCGACCAGACCCCTAAGGAAGGATAAAAAGAAGGTAGAACCAGTGCGAGCTGACGCTGAGGAAACAAACCGTCCAAGGAGATAAACGTCAGGAAATCCCATGAGAACGAAGAGACCAATCACCTCATCATTCCGAGTGACGTGCAGCCCAGTCGAGGTTATACTTATCTAATTTGTTAAAGTTGAAGGAACTGTAACGTAATATTACACTGGCAATTGTATTAAGAATTGAATGACTTGAACTAAAAAAATAAAGAGTGTTGTGAGAATGATTGGATTTGTTTGAGACTCATTACTCCGCTCAGCATATTAGGACCGAGAGATAGGGATGTGAATATATTATATAATGGAAGAAGAAGAGGAGAAGGAGAGGCAAGAGCCATGGCAGAAGATTGCAGCCTGCTCGCTATTACCCCGATTGGTGGCGTTGCATTTGTACTTGTTTTACGCCTGTTTTTACATTCCGCATACCTAAATAATCTCAGCAGGAAATTTCAGTGTGAATTCCGATCAAGATTGATGTAAATTTGCCGTAATTTGTGCATAAGTGTGATCCAAAACACTGTGGGCTATTTCCTTTCAATTACGATATATTATTTATCACCAGTTATTGCAAGCCAAGCTCATCTATAAAGGCCAAGTGACTATATTTAGTTGTTACGGGGTTAAATTCATATAATTTCAAGGAATTGTCTATTGGATGGCTTAAATTACCACCAGCAGTAAATTAATAAGAAGGTTTTCGGGAAATGGCATTTAATGATTCAGGTATAAATGAGTGGACTACATTAATGTCTATCAGAACAGTAAAGGTTATAATGTGATAGCTCCTATAAGGTATCATTTTTTATACCATTGCAGAAGATTATTAAAAACTTGCTGAATATTTGACAGAAAATGTGATACCTTTGAATTAAAACCACTAATACTGATTCAATTAGTTTGCCGTTTTGCTTTTGTTTTTCTTCACACTGTTTTAAGGACGGTGAAAGATTTCACACTTCGCTTTTGGAGTTAAACATAGAAACATAGAAACATAGAAAATAGGAGCAAGAGTAGGCCATTCAGCCCTTCGGGCCTGCTCCGCCATTCAAAATGACCGTGGCTGATCATCTAACTCAGTACCCCGTTCCCGCTTTTTCCCCATATCTCTTGATCCCTTTAGCGTTAAGAAATATATCTGTCTCCTTCTTGAAAACATCTAATGACTTGGTCTCCACTGCCTTCTGTGGTACAGAATTCCACAGGTTCACCACCCTCTGAGTGAAGAAATTTCTCCTCATCTCGGTTCTAAATGGCATACCCCGTATCCTGACACTGTGACCCCTGGGTCTGGACTCCCCAGCCATTGGGAACATCCTCCCTGCATCTAGTCTGTCGTTGCACTCCTTCCATGGCAAGGACATCCTTCCTCAGATAAGGAGATCAAAACTGCACACAATACTCCAGATGTGGTCTCACCAAGGCCCTGTATAACTGCAGTAAGACATCCCTACTCCTGTACTCAAATCGTCTTGCAATGAAGGCCAACATACCCTTCGCCTTCCTAACTGCTTGCTGCACCTGAATGCTCGCTTTCAGCGACTGGTGTACAAGGACACCCAGATCTCAGTTTTTTTCCATTCTTTCACAAGAAGCAGTGATTGAAGCCAGAGTACAGCGCTAAGGATTCCAGCAGTCCTCTCACCCCTTACCCAAGTAATCATTCTTCATGTGTTGGGTCCAGTTATTTGGCTGGGAGCATTTCTCAATGTCCATATTGAACATCTTGCATAATTTTATTTCTGCAGTCTGGGCAATTTCTGCAGCATAATCAGTTGTATCTAACAAAATTGAGAGGATGGCAGTTCTTTTGCTGGTCCCTTAGTGCTGTATGAATTGGATAAGGAGGACCTATCAATGAAGGATAACATCTTCAGGTTCAATGACACCTCGGGAGACATGTTCACTCCCATCAATATCCAGGATCCTTGCCTAGAGACCATGCCGGTCAATAGAAGACATGTATTCATCTGCAGGGGCAGTGACCCAGCTATGCCATCTGCTGCGCAATGATTTAGCGACAATCTCAATGACTAGGACCACTCTTCCCTCTTTAAGCCATTCCATCTCTTCCTTTAACATCCTCCTTAAAGCCCACCTGTGAAGTACCTTTGCCTGCTTTTCTACCCTCAAGACACTATACAAGTGCGTGCTACCGCTGTTGCCACTGCTGCTGCTCAGAATGGCATTTAGCTTCTATGCCACTAGAGGACATCCGCCAGATCCGCCAGTCTACAGTTCTTAGCTGCATAGAACAAGCAACTGCTGTTGTATTTGCCAGTGAGAAAGGAGACTGCAGCTGGAGAGTCTGCTATCTTTCTGCACCATCCCACCACCCTTTACCTTTCCACAACAACCCTACGCAACAAACACTGTCCACAGAACGTTCATCGCTGGCAGGTTTCCCAAAAGTCCAGGGCGTTACAGATGAAACTCATATGGACATTAGGACTTCACACACCAACCCAAATCAATACATGAACAGAAAGGACACCAACTCCCTAAGTGTGCAGATGGTTTCTGACCACAGAAGCGTGAATCTGCACAATAATACCTGAAATCCGGGTATTTGATGCTTTTGTGTAGGATTTCTTTCCACTCTTGTTCAGAACACAAAAGGCCAAGGATCAAGTGAGACACTGAAGTTATTTTCTAACTTTAAAGAATTTACTTTGACACACAGACACGAAGAGTCTTTACCAGAAAGAAAGTAATAGCTTCTCTCATACAACCGTTTTCTAGAGATTACTATTCAAGACGATCAAGCCCCTTGTTCTTGGGAGAATGAAGGTTCCTCTCCTATGCCATCTTGCCTTGACGTTGTATGTGGTTTTCATGTAAACCCTTGTAGAATGGGCTGTTTTATATGTATTTCCTTCCTTCAAAATCTACTGTTGAACATCATACCATTTATAAGTTGTGCCAGCTGCCAGACAGCTGTGGACACAGCTGGTAAGGGAAGCTTTTAGCTGACTAAGATCCGAGCCCATTGCCAAATGAGTTATGTCAGCACAGTCGCCCTTTGGCAGTAAACTGAACTCAGTTCATTGCTGACATTGAGCTCTCCTCCATGTTTTTGTTTGGAGATCATTCTGCTACTCATTTATGCAGCATTCCCCCCTCCTTTACACCCATCATTCTGCACATATCCTCTCAATGACAAAAACATCTCACTGGCAAAAGAATTATCACCTTCTTACTACTTAAGGCCACAATGGTTCTATTTAATGCCTACTCTTGTAAGATGTTTAAAAATGTTTTCTGCATACACCTTCTGTCAATTTTTTCTATTATTAATTCCTATGTAGCACACATTTATAATGGAAATTACCTATGTAAACATATCACACTGTAATTACACTCTCCTGCCAATGGAGGTGCTGCAGTGCCACCACTGATGAGAGGGTATAATTACAGTATGACAAGTTTACAACAGAGTTTTCCATTATAAATGTGGATATAGGAATTTATTGCGGAAATACAATCTTCCACTTCACCTGAGGAGTACACTTAGTCTTGGCTTCATGTGCAATGCCATGGAGGATCAACTATAAAGAAAGACTTGCATTTATATAGCATCTTTCACAACCTCATGACATCCAAAAGTGCTTTACCAATGAAGTACTTTTGAACTGTAGTCACTGTAATATTGTAGGAAACACGGCAGCCAATTTGGGTACAGCAAGATCCCACAAACAGCAATGTGATAATGACCAGATAATCTTGTTTTTTGTTAGGTGTTGGTTGAGAGATAAATATTGGCCAGGACACCCGGGTGAATTCCCCACTCTTCTTTGAAATAGTGTCACGGTTTAACATCTCACCCAAAAGACAGCACCTCTGACAGTTCAGTAGCCCTTCAGTACTGCATTGGGGTACTAATCGAGCATTTTATGTTCAAGCCCTAGAGTGGGACTTGAACCTACAACCCTCCAACTCAGAAGCAAGAATGCGACCCACTGAGCCACAACTAACAGCTTATACATCAAAGTAATATTAACAGCCTTGCATAGGAACATAGGAACAGGAGTAGGCCATTCAGCCCCTCATGCCTGCTCCGCCATTTGATAAGATCATGGCTGATCTGTGATCTAACTCCATATACCTGCCTTTGGCCCATATCCCTTAATACCTTTGGTTGCCAAAAAGCTATCTATCTCCGATTTAAATTTAGCAATTGAGCTAGCATCAATTGTCGTTTGCGGAAGAGAGTTCCAAATTTCTACCACCCTTTGTGTGTAGAAATGTTTTCTAATCTCACTCCTGAAAGGTCTGGCTCTAATTTTTAGACTGTGCCCCCTACTCCTAAAATCCCCAACCAGCGGAAATAGTTTCTCTCTATCCACCCTATCCGTTCCCCTTAATATCTTATAAACTTCGATCAGATCTCCCCTTAACCTTCTAAACTCTAAAGAATACAACCCCAATTTGTGTAATCTCTCCTCGTAACTTAACTCTTGAAGTCCGGGTATCATTCTAGTAAACCTACGCTGCACTCCCTCCAAGACCAATATGTCCTTCCGAAGGTGCGGTGCCCGGAACTGCTCACAGTACTCCAGGTGCGGTCTAACCAGGATTTTGTATAGCTGCAGCATAACTTCTGCCCCCTTGTACTCTAGTCCTCTAGATATAAAGATATACATCAGCTCTCACCTCCTGTCTACAAAACCATACTTTCTGTTGTCCTGTTTTTGTCACACTTTTGTAATTCAGAAGATCGCAACTATTCTTGATTCCTATTGAGAGGGGAGAGTGGGAAGATGAATCAAGAAGAAGGAGAATGAGAAAGCGAAGGGGAGAGGGGAGAAAGCAGAGGGAGGGAAACAGAGAGAGGAACGAGGGGAGAAAAGTGTGGAGATGGGAGTGAAGGAGAGAAAGGGAGGATAGTTGGCCTTGGAATAATGTTCAGGCATCCTTTTTTGACAGACATTACCAAGGAGAATAGGAAGGGGCAAATAAAAATAAGTAACACTAATTTCACTCAGGCATTAATAAATAAAATGTTACCAAAGCAAAATACTGCGGATGCTGGAAATCTGAAATAAAAACTGAAAATGCGAGAAAAAAACTTAGCAGGTCAGGGAGTATCCGTGACGAGAGAGAGTTAACGTTTCAGGTCGATGACCTTTCATCTGTGTACTGATGAAAGGTCATCGACCTGAAACCTTGGGATAAATTATAACATCCAGCCCGGAAGGGAGTGGGGTGGGAGTTTTCCGGGTGCAAAACTCGGAAGGTGAGTGGGCGGAGGCCCATTAATGGCACTTCCGGGTTTCGCGCACGGCAGCCAGCTGGCTATCAGCCAGGAAGGCCTGCTCCCAACTAGGGATCAGAGGGAGGGAGGGAGGGAGAAGATCGGCAGGGGGGCCAGTGAGAAGATCGGAGGGGGGAGGAAGAAGATCGGGGGGGCTGAGAAGAAGATCAGGGGGCTGAGAACAAGATCGGGAGAGGCTGAGAACAAGTTCGGGGGGTTGAGGAAGAGATCGGGGGGGGGGGTAAGAAGGAGATCGGAGGTCGCTGGAGATCGGGTGAAGAGTCGGAGTTGGCCGGGTGAGCTTGTTGGGCCTGGATGAAGGACTCCTGCTCCTCCCGGACCACAAGCAGTGCAATAAAGGCCCTCACTCACCTCATGGATCTGGCCCTTCCCACCTGCTTTCACCTGACGTGAATGGGAAGCGATGGGAAGCCAGAACAGGTTAGGTTAAATTCATTTTATTATTTTAATGCACAAAATATTAAGTACCTCAAGTATCTCAATGAGGTACACTGCCCCTTTAAATATCGGCCCGCCGGATTTAATTGGGGGCGGGACGTCCTGGTGTCTGCTCTCCACGCGTAGACAAACCGGCCTGGGTTAATCCCAGAAATGGGTGAGTTGGAGCCGGGATGCGGTCCCACTCTGAAAACGGAGGGTTTTTATTCCCCACCCGTTCTTGGGGGTTCAAATTTATCCGTCTCACTCTGTTTCTCTCTCCACAGATACTAGCTGATCTTAAGGGTGTTTTCCAGCATTTTCTGTTCTCATTATAGATAAAGTGTTCCTGTGTGATTCAGCAACATTTCCCTGCCCGTTCTGCCGTGAAATTTCATTCAGGTGGGTTATGGAGAGGACCTGCGGCAGTGCAGAACAGACCAAGAGCGGGCTGCAAATCAAATGACCACCAGAATAGAGAAGCAGCGGTGTGAAAGACTGTGACAGGGAACAAAGTAAGACCATCAAAGGGTGTCACAGAGCAGGCCAGGCAATAGGGAACAGTGGACCACGAGTGGGACAGATACTAAAAGTTCTTATACTCCAGGTCAGTATCTGGGGCCCTTGCTGTAAGATATATGTACGCATGTCCAGCAATGAGGGTCGACATTTATTATGACATCCTCCATGGTGTAATAGCCGTTCAGCAGTCACTGTCTAGGCTCAGTCATTAGGACAGATGTAAGGTATGGAAGAGTTCCCAGTGCCTTAAGACTGATGCAGAGTACGGGAGGGCTCCCAGTGCCTTAAGACTGATGCAAGGTACGGGAGGGCTCCCAATGCCTTAAGACAGATGCAAGGTATGGGAGAGTTCCCAATGCCTTAAGACTGATGCAAGGTACGGGAGGGCTCCCAATGCCTTAAGACTGATGCATGGTATGGGAGGGCTCCCAGTGCCTTAAGACTGATGTAGGGTATGGGAGGGCTCCCAATGACTTAAGACTGATGCAGGTATGGGAGGACTGCCGTTGCCTTAAGACTGATGTTGGGTAAAGGAGGGCTCCCAGTGCCTTAAGACTGATGTAAGGTGCGGGAGAGCTCTCAGTGCCTTAAGACTGATGTAGGGTACGGGAGGGCTCCCAGTAACCATGAAACCAAGCTCCAGTGTGAGTCACCCAAAGAAAATCACAATAGTAACTTTCAAAAGGGAATTGGATCAATACTTGAAGGGAAAGAATTTGCAGGACTATGTGGAAAGAGCAGGAGTGTAGGGCTAATTGGATAGCTCTTTCAAAGAGCCGGCACAGACACAATGGGCCGAGTGTCCTCCTTCTGTGCGGTACCATACTAAGATACTACTATGAAAGGTAGACAGAGAATTACATTGGGGAGGTGGGGGGATGGAGGCAAAACATTTGAGCCTTGATCACCATTCGGGGTTGAAGTCGTCTATAATGTTTTCTCATGGGGTAATAGACTTGAAGTTTGGAATTGAGGCTCCTTATATTCCTTTCTGTTACAATCAAATTCCATTTTTATTAGATAGTTTTCTGAAATTTTTACTCTGCCCATTATTCTGTGAAAGCTGTAAATGTCTTTATATTTTATATTTGTTATTTATTTAATTTATATCCTTTACCATTTTTAGATCTGAGAACACACAGTAGGATGGTACGCAAGATACACAAATTGGAGGTTGATGTCTGGGCCAGGAGTTTTCTCAGAGCTGTTCCGACACCATGACTTCAATGGAAAAGCCGCGGGAACCCCATTGACCAGGGTTTCAGCCGGACTTCCGGAATGGGAGAGGCTCAGAGGAAACTCCCAACTCTGAATTTAGTGGGAATGGGGAATGGGACTGCTGGTGTTTCACAGCAGCGGGGGGGTGTGGGGGTGGTTCCTTTGATCTGTTATCTGGTGGAGAAGCAGCCGGGGATTTAGCAAAACTGTGGAAGGCAAACTTGAGGTTTTACATAACCGGGGACGGAATGTGAGGTCCAGCTTACTGCTGGATTCCTGATATCTGTCAGCAGTGATGGGAGGGGCAGCACATGGGCCTAACAGCATTGGGTAGGGGGAGGGCCAAGTCTGGTTTGTGACTTTCTAATGGATCTGTTTAGATACTGAATTTGGTATTTGTGGTTGATTGCTGGGCAAGTATCAATGTGTTTATCTCTGTCACTGTCAATCACTTTCTCTCTCTCTCTCTCTCACACACACACACACAAACTATCAACAAAACACAGATGATAAGAGCATTGAAAATTCAACTCGCGTAGAAGGTTCTGTAACTCTGGGGCGGGACCATCACTATCAGCACAGAGGCGTTCAGGATCAATAGACGATTGTAAAAGATCGAGGAGATTTGGGTGTATCGTACATACACCCATAATTCCGCAACCTTTATCGAGCCGCGTATGTGATTTGCGCTCAGATTGTGTGTGTCTCTGGGCGCAAATACGCAGGAAACCTCAGGCCAATATTTGCTCTCAGAAAGAGTCTATTGGCATTTATAATAGATTTGTGCATATCCAGTCACATTACCTCCACCGCAGCTATGGAATTTCCTTGCGATATCAGACTGTTCTGAAGCTTAATGGCTATGTTGATTTCACTTTGCTTTTGTGCTTGGAATTCTAGCATTAAACATTGGGCAAGATCTTGCAGGAAAAATAATGGCGCGTTGACGACGCACGCCATTATTAATGTACAAATTGGCCAGCACGCTCATGGGATTAAGAGATACGCTGTGAGTTGTGAATTGCCAGAGATGCTGGTCGATTTATGCCGCTCCTCTCTTTGCTTCACACAAATGGCAATCTCGCCCTTACCCTCCCCGTTATTTTTATGAATTATTTTCGTTCCCTCTCTTTATTTCTCTTTCTGTACCTGATTTGACTCTAATTCATCCTATTTCCTTCTCCGTCGTTCCTCTGTTTCTTTCTAATTCCTTAAATCTCATCGGTTTATGTGATAGACTGTTGGTCCCATCGTTCACTGAGGTCTCAGATGCCCCGTTGCCCTCACCGCCCCGTTATCAGCTCGCACTTCCAGCGAGTTACAGCGCAAAAACATTTTCGAGCTGACGGGTGAGGGAAAAAGTTTAACTGACGGGGCACGTTGCAAGATGCCCCACTCCAGCAAGATCCAGCACAATGAGTTCGACCTGATCTAGTGCTTTGATTCATGTAAATTCAGAATTTGGATTTAAGTCTCCTAAATATAGATCTTCTAAATCTCGGTGAATGAAATGGGATTGTGGAACATGTGTGTTGAAAAAGTATCTGTAATCCAAAGTTGGGTATAAAAACTCCCGTTGAAGTATAGCAGCTTGATTAGCTGAAACAAATTCAGCACACAAAATGTAAATTTTGTCAAAGGCTTGATTTTGATGGAATAGATGCTGAGATTCTCAAAGCCCTATGTGAACAATTGGCAGCTCATCTGGATCATCTATTTCAAATCTCTTTGCCAACCAGGGTCAAACTTGTGATTTTGTTATAGACTATAATTATTCCTGCAACCTATTGTAATGACGCTTAAGGCACCACTAAGCAACCAATAAAGCAGACTCAAACCAACTAAGCACCATGAAAAATAGTCACAAATCACTCAACCACCAAATAACACAAAAAACATGTGTCCACTGGTCTCGAACCCACCTTCCTAGTTCAGACCCTGACCATGACTCTTTCCCTTTGGCACTAAATTCAAATTGATTGCTGGACACAGTTGAACAAAAACACAAAGAGTTAATTGAGATTCAAAAAAAACCAGGTTATCAATTTACTCAACTGGACACATAACCAGGCCTGGTTTAACAGATGTTTGCTCTATATATAGTTAGGAAAGGTAATTTTCATCAAACAAACACATGTTTCTCATTCATGGTCCATTCTAAGTCACAACATGCTACATTGGTACAGAAACTATACATTGCTGCACCTGGTAACACTACACAATATGTGCCAAAGTAGAAAACCATGAAAGCTGACCAACAATTTCAAAAAGGCCATAAATTCAAAAATTCCCCCAAATATAAGCCTATGACAAGTGAAAACAAGTAGTTTAACTGAAAGTGCAGTGGGGCATGGACCTGCAAATTAAGTATCCCTAAAATTCCATTACTTTTTGGAGGAAATAAAGCACGAACAAATTGAACGTTTGAAGGTGGATAAAGTGTCGAAGGCACAATATTTATTTTCTAAGGTTGCAGGGTCCAGGGGCATGCTCCCCTGGAAAAATAAATGAATTTTGACATGGCTGTGGTGCACCCTAGTTAATTGCAAACACTTTCTCCTTCATAGTTGATAGATTTTTATTTTTTTTAAAAGAAGAAAAATAAGTGACTTGTGGGTTTTCAGACAGACCATCGCTTCTCTAAAAGCTATCTCAACAATCACTCTCTTCCCTTCGCCAAGGTATCCTGCTCCAATCTCCCTGCAGTTAACAGAGACACTCTACCTTTCCAACTGCACACAACCCCCACCCCCGCAGGCACTTAGAAAATCATGGTATGATTAGGCAGAGTCAACATGGCTTATTGAAAGGGAAATCGTGTTTGACAAATCTATTAGAGTTTTTTGAGGGTGTAACTAGCAGGATAGATAAGAGGGAACCAATGGATGTAGTATATTTGGAATTTCAAAAGGCATTCGATAAGGTGCCACACAAGAGGTTGTTACACAAGGTTAGGGCTCATGGGACTGGGGGTAACATATTAGCATGGATTGAGGATTGGTTAATGGACAGAAAACAGAGAGTAGAAATAAACGGGTCATTTTCGAGTTGGCAGGTTGAAACAACGATCAGTGCTTGGGCCTCAACTGTTTACAATATATATCAATGACTTAGATAAGGGGACCAAGTGTAATTTATCCAAGTTTGCTGATGATACAAAGCTAAGTGCGAAAGTAAGCTGTGGAGAGGATGCAAAGGGATATAGACAGATTAAGTGATTGGGCAAGAAAGTGGCAAATGGAGTATAATGTGGGGAAATATGAAATTATCCACTTTGGTAGGAAGAATAGAAAAGCAGAATATTTTTTAAAAGTTGAGATACTAAGAAATGTTGGTAGTCAGAAGGATTTGGATGTCCTTGTACACGAATCACAGAAAATTAAAACGCAGGTACAGCAAGCAATTAGGAAGGCAAATGGCATGTTAGTCTTTATTACAAGGTGGTTGGAGTATAAGAATAAGGAAGTCTTGCTGCAATTATACAGGGCTCTAGTGAGACCACACCTAGAGTACTGTGTAGGAGTTTTGGTCTCCTTACCTAAGGAAGGATATACTTGCCTTAGAGAGGGTACAACAATGGTTCACTAGATTCATTCCTGGGATGAGAGGGTTGTCCAATGAGGAGAGATTGAGTAGAATGGGCCTATACTCTCTGGAGTTTAGAAGAATGAGAGGTGATCTCATTGAAACATATAAAATTCGTAGAGGTATTGAAAGGGTAGCTGCTGAGAGGTTGCTTCCCCTGGCTGGAGAGTCTAGAACTCGGTGTCTTAGTCTCAAGATAAGGGGTCGGCCATTTAGAACCGAGATGAAGAAAAATTTCTTCACTCAGAGGGTTGTGAATCTGGCATTCCCTACCCCAGAGGGCTATGAATGCTCAGTCGTTGAGTATATTCAAGACTGAGATTGATAAATTTTTGGACGCTAAGGGATCAAGGGATATGGGGATAGGGCAGGAAAGTGGAGTTGAGGTAAAAGATCAGCGATGATCTGATTGAATGGCGGAGCAGGCTCGAGAGGCCGTATGGCCTACTCCTGCTCCTATTTCTTATGTTCTTATATTCACTCTGCTGTAGCCCCCTTCTCTCGGTTCAAGGCAGTACCCTCTACCCCTCCCACCCCAGTTCACGCTAACGCACTCCTCTTCAACCACTTGCTCAACGCTGCTCTTGGGTTTTCCTCCTATGGCTGCTCAATGTTATTGATCAACCTCATCTGAACTGCAGTAACATTCATGTTTTATGAACGTTCTAACCAGCTTAGATTCAGCACAAACCAGATAAGAGTTTGATCATTCACTTTTAGAAACCATTGCACAGCTCTCAAGAGGCCTTTGACACATCACTTTAAGCTGTTCTAAACTTTGGCAGTAACTATATCACTCCGACTGCCCTTTTTCTTTACAGATAGATCACTAACAGAATGATTTGGTGAAGACATCTGGGTCTCATGAAAGACATCTGCGATGTGTGTGAGTTTCGAGAAAGGGCTGCTTTTGGGTCTAACTTTCACCATTGAATATGAATCGGTGAGAAATGAACACTGAGAAATTAGAGGTAAAAAAATAAATCAGATTTGCAGGTGAATTCAGCATTGGAACATAGGAACAGGAGTAGGCCATTCAACCCCTCAAGCCTATTCCACCATTCAATTAGGTCATTCCTATTCTGTACCTTAACTCCATCTACCCACTTTGGTTCCATAACCCTTAATACCCTTGCCTAACAAAAATCTATCAATCTCACTTTTGAAATTTTCAATTGACCCCCAGCCTCAACAGCTTTTTGGGGGAGAGAGTTCCAGATTTCCACTCCCCTTTGTGTGAAGAAGTGCTTCCTGACATCACCTCTGATCAGCCTAGCTCTAATTTTAAGGTTATGCCCCCCTTGTTCTGGATTCCCCCACCAGAGGAAATAGTTTCTCTCTATCTACCCTATCAGATCTTTTAATTCATCTTAAATACCCCAGTTAGATCACACTTAACAGCAGATCAGTTAATACATTTTTCTGGAGGAGGAAAGGTTACTGAATAAAGGCTATTAAATGGCACATCCAAGAAACAATCTCCAGAGTCTGACGCTCATCCTTGAGGTAAAGAATGACAAATCGATAGGTTGGACAAATGAATGGTTGTGTGAGCAATCAGATTGAAAAGAACTCTGATTTAATATTATCTATATCTGATCAGATATGAAACAATATTACTGAGATCACGGAGTCGATTTTGCAATGGTGGGGGGTTGGCAGCGGTGGGGGGGGTGATGAAGGTGCTCGTGAACAAAGCTTACCGTTTCCGACCCGATCGCATGGTGAATGCTGATGATTAACCTCCTCTCCTGGTTTCACCAGGCGCGGATCAGAAGCGGTGGGTAAGCCGTCCAAGTAAGTTAAAAATCATTCTGATCACCTACTCTGTCACAGGCAAAGTGCCTTAAGTACCTCAGTGAGGTACATTTGGCTCTTCAACTGTCATCCTGCCGGCTTTAATTGCCGGCGGGACTTCCAGTTTCGGGTCACCCGCGCGCACACAGGTGGGTCCCTGGGAAACTCGGAAGTGGGCGATTTCCTCGATTTTCAGAGCCTTCCCGCCCCCAATGCACCCGCAATTGCCCCCTAAAATTGAGCCCCACATCTCCATCAGATACACTGAATAACAAGAGAAGTTATTCCTCTTTGGAGCCATTGATACTATAGTTAGGTGGCTGCCTCGAGTACGACAGATAAAATCACATCTATATGATGACAATTGTGTAAGTAAAATCTATTAGCAGATGTCCAGGTATCTCATGTGAAAAATGTTTTAATTAGATAGTTTGCCAGCTCTACCACTCGAGAGAGTTTCACCCGCAAACAGCTCTTTAAAACAAGCTTTCCACTGTATAAAATTAACATATTCAAGAACTCCCAGTGCATTTTGACAGAAGGACAAGAATATGGTACACTATTGTCTGAACCATCTTTTTAAGTAAAATCATTAGCAGTGTTTAATTTTTTTTTTCCTTGGGGCGTTTTAATGCACAATTAAAATCACATTGTCAAAATATGGAAGTTAAACAATTATTAAAATTACTCATCAATTTGAACACACAGCTTCCATGTTGGAATAATAGACAGCGAGTTGATTGAGGCCCTGCAATATTACAAAACCTGTTCAGAAAGTGGCCCTGTAATATGTCCTGGGCATAAGGATTCTGGTGCTGTGGAATCTGTCCATTTATACTGCGGGGAAACTCATCAACTGCAAAACAAATTGCTAAATCTGGAAGCATGCACCTACCTGTGTGGTTGTTTAAAAGTCACAGGGGGTTAAATTAAATTCAGGAGCTCCTATTTTTTGGGCCATGGATATTAGCCTGGAGGTCGGAGGTCGGAGGATCTCGGGACCGGACAGGTGGCGATCAGGATGGCGTTTGTGGTAAGCACCTACTTTACTTTTTCTTTTGGCAGCTTTTGGGGTTGGTTTTCCACGAGGCATCAATGTTGCAGCAGGGACCTGAAGCAGGCGCTCGGCCCCTTATTCGCACGTGCAATGGGCCTTACACCTGCCTCAGGCGTGGGTAAAAGACGCCACTTGTTTGTCCTTGCCCAATATGGCGGGTGACGCACTTTCGGTCGGTAGTACGCGCGTGCTTCCTCCCCGCCATTTTGGGGCCTTAGGAGGCTGCGTAGCGCATGAAAAAACGGGCGCTGTGCGGCCCAATTTAACCCCTACAGTTTCCAGCTTGGTTTTTACGGCCCAGTTCTTCCCATGGATTGGCAGCAGTATGTACACGGCAGAAGGAGAGAACCAAATCACTGACGTGTACAGGCTGCCTGAGCACTCAGCTCACTTGTGGCCAGAAAAGATAATGGCACCTCTCAGCAGCAATAACATTTATATCTGCCAACGGGTGACACTGCTACCTCCCGAAGCAAACCTTTTCTTTTATTATATGTGGAACTGCATTTATATAGTAACTTTCACATCCTTGGGACATCACATAGCACTGCACAGCCAATGAATTACTATTGCAATGTCGTCACATTTGTAATTTAGGGAAAACGTGGAAACCAATTGGCACACATCGGTCTCAAAAGCACCACAGAGAAAAATAACCAGTCATTAGCCTCTAAACTTGTTAACGCCTGAACCAGGGCGTGATTTAGGTGGCTTGGAGCGAACGGAGAGGCCTGAGGACCGAAGTAACTTCCTGTGGAGCCAGGAGCAGGAGTGATCCTGCGCTGCCATGGCGATCGCTCCCCTCATCCTCCCGGTGCCCGGCTCCAAACGGCCCCTCATGGGGCTTACCTTCAGGCCTCCAGTGGCGAGGCAAGTGGCCTGACATTCATTCGTACTTCTCAAATGTGGGAATAAAATGTTATTAAAGCCCGAGGCCTAATTTCGGGCTGGCCTGGAGCCTCTCAGTTAGCGGCAAGTTTCTACCTACATTTTGTAACATTTAGTATTCCAAATGGAAACTTGACTTCTGCAGAATTAGTTTGGAAATCCATCATTTATTTAGCACACAAAACAAGGCGAGACAGAGAGTCATGTGGAGACAAATAAATTCAAAGAACTAGAACAAAAATGTATGAAGTTAACACCTGCTGGCCTGCTTCACATGGCATTCATTTTAGTTTATTTACCTGTAAGCAATAAATCCAGAACTATTACTGCCGCAGTGCATGCAATTTACAATATGCTCTATTATGTTGTGTTAATTTGAAAATTTGTAACACTAGCACTGCATTATTAAAAAGCTTTCAAATGATAGGTTTGCTCATATAGCCAGATAAAGAAAAAGGGGCAGAAAAATCTTTCAAAAGACATTTCATAATGAAAAAGGCTTAACTTTTTTTAGTTCATGTAATTTAATCTCAATTATCTGTTCCACAGTTTTCTGAATAAAATGAATGTGGACTAATGGAAAGCCTTTTGAAACCATTGGGAGCATTTTGCTTGTCAGTTCATTGAAGTTTTAGAGTTTTATGCCACACTACACTAATAGATCATGAAAATGAAAATTGAATTTCATGCGATACACTTAATCAAGCATGCACTACCTAAGAAGACATCAATCTCTCAAACGACCAACATTAGATCTTTTTTTAAATATTACTAAATTACTCCAACAACAGCATTGGTGCAGAAATGAAAAATAAGCAGAATAAATTAATTGAAGAGATTTTTTAAAAATTGTACCTTTGGGTGTGTACTTCAGTCAAAAGTATGTTTGTTGGAAACACTTTTACTTTCTGTGATTCAACGACTAGAACATAGCAGGGGTCAAGTGAATCCACATAATGTCATTTTTGAAGACTCAAAGCAATTTCATTCTTCACATGTGGTCAACTCACTAATTCACCACAAGTGTTGAGGTGCTTGTCACATTCCTGATAATGATATTAATCTCCCCCCCTCCTTTCTAGGTTGTTAAAGTATTCATAGAATAATTACATTCTCATTCTCATTAACATTTAAATCAAAGAAAACTGGGAACAAGTTTAACAGGCATCCCGCATCTGTGCAAACAGATTGAGGTGACACAGTCAATGGCACATGATAAGGACATTAGGACATAAAGGACATTTTAAGCCTCTCTCATCAGATTGCATACAGATTTTTTTTTAAGTCAGAATGTTCCTAAACCGACAGGCAAGAATATTATTAGGAAACGTTTTCGTATGCTCAGTTCACATACTTCAGCTCATCCAAAGCTCTGCTGCCCATATCCTGACTCACACCAAGTCCCATCACCCCTGCGCTCGCTGGCCTACACTGGCTCCCGATCCAACATCGCCTCAAATTTTAAATTCTCATCCTTGTGTTCAAATCCCTCCATGGCCTCATCCCTCCCTCTCTCTGCAACCTCCTCCTGCCCTACATCCCTCCAAGATCTCCGCGTTCCTACAACTCTGGCCTCTTGTGCATCCCCGATTTCCTGCACCCTTCCATTGGCGGCCGTGCATTCAGCTGTCTAGACCCTAAGCTTGGGGATTTCCTCCCTAAACCTCTCTGCTTCTCTCCTCTCTGTTCTCCTTTAAGACACTTCTTAAAACCTACATCTTTGACCAAACTTTTGGTCATCTGTCCTAATATCTCCTTATGTGGCTCAGTGTCAAATTTTGTCTGATAATGCTCCTGTGAAGTGCCTTGGGATGTTTTACTAAGTTAAAGGCACTACATAAAGTGAGTTGTTGTTGTTGTTGTGCTGCAGTGTTATGGGTTCAGGTCTGGAACAGGGACAGAGGAAGTAAACATTTGGAAAAGTAACAAGCTGATTAGGGAGTCCCTGCGTAGCTTTTGTGAAAATGGGGCATGTCTAACTAATCTAATAGTATTTTGACAGAATCATTGAGGTGGTGGATAGATCAGGATGAATGATGTTGTGTACATGGATTTTCACAAGGCAGTTGTAAAATTCTGCACAAGAGATTACTAATTAGCACTGACATGCATGGAATTTGAGGCAATTTTGTGGCATGGATGGGAAATTGGTGGGAAGAAGAGGAAAAGAATGGAACAAAATGGACATTCTTGGATTGTCGAGCAGCGGTATCAGTGCTGGAGTTCTGGTTTTTCACTCTATATATAAATTAACTGGATTTGGAAATAAAGGGAGTACATTCAAGTTGGCAGATGATATTAAGCTATGAGGTATAAGGAATTGTGAAAAAGAGAGCAGAACATTGCAATAAGACAAAGATCGATTAAGTCAGTCGGTGGAACAATGGTAATGCAGGTTAACACAATAATGTGTGAGGCAGTGCACTTAGGACATAGGAATGGCAAATGGGAATTCAGTCAAAATGGGAAAGCACTTGGGACTAGATGTGCAAAGAGATATGGAGTTCCAGGTAGATAAGTCAGTAACAGCTAGGTATAAAGGATCAGAAAGGTTAATGGGATGCCAGGCTTCATCACAACAAGTGTAGAAGATAAAAGCAATCATGCAGAGTAAGGGTCAGACTTCGAATATTGGGGATAATTTTGACTTTAGACGATAGCGTAAAATACACGACAACGACTTAGCTACCCATTAAACACCTCTCCCGTCTGTTGACTTCAATGAAAATGAAAATAGGAAGAAGTGAGATCTAGGCCAATATTGCCTGTTTTACACCTCGCCTAAAGTCAAAGTCGCCCCCATTGTGTTTTATTTTGGGCGCCAACCTTAGAAAGGGGATGATGACCTTGGAATAAATCCAGCATTGATTTATCGGGATGAAGAAGCTGTTGAGAGATTGTGCAGACTTGTTGGTGAGGGGGGCAGTGGCGGTGAGAGCAGATTTTAAACTTGCATAAAATTAGTGTTGGGGATCGACTGCCTGTTATGGAAAACACCTGGAGATGGTGGGGGGAGTAGGGGGGTGCAAGGAGTGTTAAGGGAAGATCTCATTCAGGAGTTTAAAGTATAGGAGGGAATTAATAAAGACCATAGGGAAAGAGATCCTGAATAAAAAGTCAGGTTAGAAATTTGCACTTCAGGCACGAGCTTTATACTGAGAGTACAAATTCATATAATTATCCCTATACTCTTAAAAACTGGTCAGAAGCAAGGCCAACGATAATTTCTTCACACAAGACGTTGCGACAATATAGACTGCAGTGGCTCAAAAGGTCATACAGGCAGAATCAACTGAAGTATTTAAGAGCTGCTTACTGGGGAGCAAAGGTATTAAGGGCTGCAGAGCAAGGGATGTGAATTGGGATTAAAAAGAACTGCCATGGCTAACACAATGGCAGAGTAGGTTTGATGGATTTAATAGGCGTCTGCTGCTCCTGTGTGTGTAATATAAATAAAAGGAGTACCAATAAAGGTGAGGGAACCATCAGCCTTTGAAATATCTGGGCTGGATTTAATTCCAGTTGGGATCCTTACCAATAGCGTGATTGCCAATTCCGACAACATAAACAAAATGCAGACTAATCCTGGCCTTTAGTGGGATTTGATCCAACTACAAAGACATAAGGCAATCATTTTACCGCAGCTTAATCCACGATGCTTAAAAAGAGCTCAATGTGGCTATCGCAATCTTTCCAGTACACCAGATGTTTTCAGCATTTTTCTTTTATGTAGCACTTTTCTCTTTGTAACACTATATAGCACTGTATTGTTACTGTCGCTGATTATTAAGGATATATATATGTATAGTTACCTAATTAATATTGACACTAATTTGGGGCTGTGATGTAAGCTCACTGTATAATCATGGAACCAACAAAGCCATATATTGGAGAAAAAAAAAGCATTTGTTTCCCTGAAAATTAGGTGAGTTTTTCTTCATTCAAGTACAAACAACTAGTTTAACAATATAACAAATTGATTGAATTACTGAGTGTTAAAAGTGCAAGTTGAAAGCATCGAAATGTATTATAAGCTGTGAGTTCTTGTTAGCATCAATAATTTATGCTCTCTTACTATGCAAATATTCATTCAGCTATGGTGTGATACTTTTTCAAACTAAATTGGTTATGTCTAGTATTAATGTAAAACTGAACTGTGTAATCAATCTGCATTTTGCCCGACTAGGAGACTTAATGGTTGTTATGCTTTTCTGATCCCATAATTCTTTTGATAATTCAGCTAATCATGTGGTCTGGGGCCTCTAATACTAAGTTACTTATGTCTGCACATTAATTCTTCTAAATCCATTTTCCATCAACTGACGAAGTGGCAAATTTGAAACTGCATTTTTCAAGTCACAGACGTTTGAAATTAAACGTAAGATTAGTGCTCCAGATACTGTCATTTTCACATGACAAAATCAAATGAACAAAATAGGTGCAGTAACTAGCAACCTGTTAAATCCTTTGCACCAAAACAAAAAGAAAATACTGATGTACTTATCTTAAGATATAATGGCAACTACGGCCCTCAGACTGGAAGAAAAACACTTTTAGTTTGTCTGCACCCTTACATAAATGCACATTTCAGGAATGCAACTGAAAGACAGGGAGCTGGTTGTTAAGGGATACACCATTCCACAGCCCACAGTGCCAATAACACTCGAGCCTTGCACGGCATAACACAGGCTCAGCACCTGCCCAAAGCTTTCTGTGGATTTCAATTACTCTGCAATCAATAACTATATGAAGAATAATGGGTGGGCAGGAAAGATTAGGAGAAATATTTCACGATGTTGACACACAATTGATACTGCTGAGCTGGAATGCTATTCATCTCTTGTTTTCATTGCTGTTCCTCGGAGCTCTGCAGCTCTAAAGTTGCATTCTTCAACTGTGAGACTATATGGGATGCAGACAATTTTTTTTCCAGAGAATTACAATCATGGTTACATCTTTCCTTGGCTAAGATAAATACATCAGCATTTGCTCCAATTTTTTTTGGCTCAACAGTTTAATGGGGGGGGGGGTCTATTTTGACTGTCAGGTGACGTTCACTCCGGCTGCAAAGAGCCCCCTGCAATTTTGAGGCCCCGGCCTCATCTAAATCTGGCACGTGACCAGTGGGGCACTAAATAGGCCATCTGGTACAGCTCGCTGGATCGGGGCCTCAAAATCCGGCCGGTGCGGTCACCAGCAAGATATGTCGTGGGGGAGGGGTCTCGATCACGGAGGGGAGGGGTCTCGATCACGGAGGGGAGGGGTCTCGATCACAGAGGGTGGGGGTCCCACGGTGGTAACAGTGGCCCAGATTATCTGGGGCACACAAAAACAATTCAACCTTTGGTGGGCCTCTTCGCATCCATCACCCGTGGAACTGGTCGGAGCCTGCACTGCACAGGTTCCGACCAGTTTCGACCTGAAATGGCAATTGGGGTCTTATTTAAGAACATATGAACATAAGAAATAGGAGCAGGAGTAGGCCATATGGCCCCTCGAGACTGCTCCGCCATTCAATAAGATCATTGCTGATCTTTGACCTCAACTCCACTTTCCTGCCCGATCCCCATATGCTTTGATTCCCTTAGAGTCCAAAAATCTATAGATCCCATCTTAAATATACTCAACGGCTGAGCATTCACAGTCCTCTGTGGTAGAGAAGTCTAAAGATTCACAACCCTCTGAATGAAGAAATTCCTTCTCCTCTCAATCCTAAATGTCCGACACCTTGTCCTGAGACTACGAACCTAGTTATAGACTCTCCAGCCGGGAGAAATATCCTCTCAGCATCTACCCTGTCAAGCACTCTTAGCATCTTATATGTTTCAGTGAGATCACCTCTCATTCTTCTAAACTCCAGAGAGTAAAGGCCCATTCTACTCAATCTTTCCTCATTGGACAACCCTCTCATCCCAGGAATCAATATTTAAGTCCTAGGACCCTGATTTCCATATTTAAAGGGACCTATTGTCTGAAATAGCCGGGTGATTTGGTTGCTTTCAAAATGGAGCCGGCCGCATTTTGAGGCCCTGTTATCACTAGGTGAATCAGTCAAAATCAACCCCATGGAATTTTAAATACTGTACCTTCTTTGTTCATATGATTTGCCATATGCTAATGATAGTATTTGGAGCAATCTTAAAGCACCAATTTGATATTTATTTTCAGTTGACTTTGGTTTCAAGTTCATCCTAGCATGAAACCAACAATTTCTTTTATTCGTTCACAGGATGTGGGCGTCGCTGGCGAGGCCAGCATTTATTGCCCATCCCTAATTGCCCTCAAGAAGGTGGTGGTGAGCCGCCTTCTTGAACCGCTGCAGTCCGTGTGGTGAAGGTTCTCCCACAGTGCTGTTAGGAAGGGAGTTCCAGGATTTTGACCGAGCGACAATGAAGGAACGGCGATATATTTCCAAGTCGGGATGGTGTGTGACTTGGAGGGGAACGTGCAGGTGGTGTTGTTCCATGTGCCTGCTGCCCTTGTCCTTCTAGGTGGTAGAGGTCGCGGGTTTGGGAGGTGCTGTTGAAGAAGTCTTGGCGAGTTGCTTCAGTGCATCCTGTGGATGGTACACACTGCAGCCACAGTGCGCCGGTGGTGAAGGGAGTGAATGTTTAGGGTGGTGGATGGGATGTCAATCAAGCGGGCTGCTTTGTCCTGGATGGTGTCCAGCTTCTTGAGTGTTGTTGGAGCTACACTCATCCAGGCAAGTGGAAAGTATTCCATCACACTCCTGATTTGTGCCTTGTAGATGGTGGAAAGGCTTTGGGGAGTCAGGAGGTGAGTCACTCGTTGCAGAATACCCAGCCTCTGACCTGCTCTTGTAGCCACAGTATTTATATGGCTGGTCCAGTTAAGTTCCTGGTCAATGGTGACCCCCAGGATGTTGATGATGCGGGATTCAGTGATGGTAATGCCGTTGAATGTCAAGAGGAGGTGGTTAGACTCTCTCTTGTTGGAGATGGTCATTGCCTGGCACTTGTCTGGCGCGAATGTTACTTGCCACTTATCAGCCCAAGCCTGGATGTTGTCCAGGTCTTCCTGCATGCAGGCACGGACTGCTTCATTATCTGAGGGGTTGCGAATGCAACTGAACACTGTGCAATCATCAGCGAACATCCCCATTTCTGACCTTATGATGGAGGGAAGGTCATTGATGAAGCAGCTGAAGATGGTTGGGCCTAGGACACTGCCCTGAGGAGCTCCTGCAGCAATGTCCTGGGACTGAGATGATTGGCCTCCAACAACCATTACCATCTTCCTTTGTGCTAGGTATGAGTCCAGCCACTGGAGAGTTTTCCCCCTGATTCCCATTGACTTCAATTTTACTAGGGCTCCTTGGTGCCACACTCGGTCAAATGCTGCCTTGATGTCACGGGCAGTCACTCTCACCTCACCTCTGGAATTCAGCTCTTTTGTCCATGTTTGGACCAAGGCTGTAATGAGGTCTGGAGCCGAGTGGTCCTGGCAGAACCCAAACTGAGCATCGGAGAGCAGGTTATTGGTGAGTAAGTTGCACTTGATAGCACTGTCGATGACACCTTCCATCACTTTGCTGATAATTGAGAGTAGGCTGATGGGGCTGTAATTGGCCTACTATCCCATTCTGCCAACTTTAGAGATGCTTTTTTCCTGGTCATTGAGAGTGTGCAGCATTACTGCAGCTGAGGGAATTTCCCAGAGTTCCCAAATTTCAATGAGACTATGGGACAAAGTGGATCAAATCTTATCTGCATTAAAATACATTTCAAGTTTAATGTTTGGTGCTAAAATCATTGATCACATAAATTCTTCATGGAAACTGCTGAATTTTAATACAAGGTTAAAATGCAATGCAGAAAACACAAAATTATAACACAAGGCTGCTAATTCAAGCACAGAATAGTGAATGATTTAGTGATTTGAAAAAAAATTGAATTTTAAGAGACATTGACCCAAAATCTGCTGTAGCAGGGCAGCAAACGGTGCCCGCTGTTAGTTGGACTTGTCCTTATCTGTTTAATCTCGACGATGTTTTACGCTACAAGTTGCTGGAAGTGCCAGCTGATAATGTCGCAGCGAGGAAAAACCGGGCATCTGGGGCCTGAGTGAACAGGGCAAGCAACTGTGTATCTCCTTAATTCATCAGGTTGAAGCATTGTGAAATAAACAGCATAAGGACTGAGAAGGAAGTGTAAATTAGAGTGGGTGAATTTAATTTCAAATCGGGTACAGAAAGAGAAATAAAGAGAGGGAAAAGAAAGATTGGATTAAGAGAGAGAAAAAAGAGACAGAAAGGAAAAGTAAAAATTTAAATTTTAATTACATTTTTTAAAATCTCCAACAACAATTGATACCTGAAGGAATGAGACTCCACACTTATAATAGTTAATTTTCAGTGCCAAAGAGTTTGAGTGGCAGTAATTAACAGTTATCACATCATTAAAAGGATGCTTAGACTGAAACAGCCAAGACTTAACTTTCTGTGGCGAGTTTCGTTCGTATCTACCGCACAAATACAGCAACGACACACCGTTCAATGCATTTCAATGGCGAGGCAAACAGCGAGATGCCGTTTTCGCAAAGTTATCAGATGAGCGGCGCAATCAAGACAGCAGCTTTTGGATTTCCGCCTTTAACAGCACATCTGTCCCTCGCCATTAGCCTCACCGTTATTTTGACAGCAAATTCTGGGCCATTGACTGAAACCGTGGGAAGATTTCGAAACTAGTGAATCTGGATATAGTTGAGTGCTGCCTGTATCAGTGGTTCACAACCTGCAGATCACTGACTTCTACTAAGAATGAATCTGCAGCCAGGGAGGTTCGTAACTAAGTCATTCAAATGTTTAATTTTATTGAAAGATAAAAAATGTATCTTAATTCATATCTGAATCATTTCATAGCGACATGGGAAGGGTATTTCCTTCCATACCTCTCTTCCTTTCATAAAGTTGAATGGTTTATCATCGAATCAAACAGCACAGAAGGAGGCCATTCGGCCCATCATACCTGTGCCGGCTCTTTGAAAGAACTATCCAATTAGTCCCATTCCCCTGTTCTTTCCCCAAAGCCCTGCAAATTTCTCCTTTTCAAGTCTATATCAAATTCCCTTTCGAAAGTTACCAATGAATCTGCTTCCAGCATCTTTTCAGGCCGTGCATTCCAGATCATAACAAGTCGCTGCGTAAAAAAATGTAGCCAGTAAATATATAATTAACAATTTCAACCATATCCCTAAAGATTTGGAAAACATATTCTGAAACATATTATAAAAAAAATCTTTACATTAATTGAAATCTGTGCCAATTTATTTTTAAAATGTGGAGCAGATATGTATCCGTTTAATGAATTCCAAAATAGATTTTTTTTTGTCCTTGCCAATTTTTATTCAACTTTGTCTACTTCCTTCCTCTTCTTCCTCTCCTGAAAGCATTGACTCCTTCCTGGGGTACAGTTCCATGGGCATCAGTCCCCTTTGCCAGGGTGCTCTCAAGTGGCCCTAAGGTTGCCAACTGGAGTCTCCAGGAATTAAGGATTAATCTCTTGGATACTGCTGCGAACAAATCCGGGAGAAACATCACAGGGGCGGTTAAAAAAAATGTTTTTTTGAACACTTTAATTTATTAGTTTATTAGTTATAAAAAGACTGGAAACGGTGGGTGGGGGAAAATTGTTTGACTGGGCGGGGTGATTGGAGGCAGGAAGTCATGCGGTGAAATCTCCAGGAACATGCCCAATCAGAGTTGGCGACCCTAAGTGGCCGGCAGATATTCATTTGTGAGTAGCATGCAGGTCAAGAAGCTGCCTGACTAATGGGAAAGGCAGAGCCAACAGTGACTCTGCCCTCGCCCAATGTCCAACTACTGCACAGGCTTCCAGCAGAGGTCACTGGATAACAATCAGGAGCAGCATTGCCACCAGATGCTGCACTGACACAGCCATTCCAGCTGAGAGTAACTAATTCAGCACAGACAGGAGATCGAACCTGGATGGATGAGTTGTGCCATCAGGGGGAAGCCTTAAAATAGATCAGATTTCTTTCTGATTTAATATTTTCCAGATTTACATAATTGACTTTCTCTTCAGATACTATAAATGAAGAACATATAGATTTTCACCCTTTCACAGTCAATAAGCAAAAAATCTAGTTCATCAATATTTATAATCCTCGTAATTCTCCTAAGGTGATTTTGAAGTCTTCTGTACTATACATGCTCGGGTATAAGGTGAGTTGTAAATGAGATAACTCCCCTCTGCTTTCCAGCCAAGAAAACTTAAAATATCTATGACCCATGTTTCCTGCTTATAATATATCGATCAGCCACCACAAGGAGTTTTGACCAGTACATGCTGACTATTGCTCGGCTGAAACAAGGAACAGGAGGCTGAGATTGAACAGCAACAGCCTGAGAGTTGCAGAGAGGTGAGTGGGAGCCCTGGAGCTAGAGAGAGCTAAGTGGAGCTGGAGCATCCAGAATCGAATCGACTGCAGAGTGGGGACAGGCCAGGAGCAGGTGAGAGGAAAGAATGGGAGAAAAGTGCAGAAAATTGGCAAGGAGCGAAAATTCAATTTTGAAATCCTTTTTAACAGATGATTTGTGTGTAAGAGGAGCCCGCAAAACACTTTCAACCCCCAAAAGAGTGACCTAAATTTTTACGGAGTACGTACGGTATATGTTACCAGTACTGGGCTGATTTTGCTGCTTTGTTTCTCACAGAGGTATTGCAGTTGTCTCTCCAGTGTTTTGTTTGCACATTTGATGCAGGCATGGGTTCTGGGAGCACTCATGGCGGGCTTTGGACCTGCAAGGCTGATTCCAATGGTGGTCATGTTTGTGGAACACAGGCTTACTCAACTTTTTTGTGGTTCTGGGGATCCAAAACCAAAATGGACCGAATCCCACACTAAGAAGAGCAGGAGAGTACTCCCTGGTGTCCTGGCCGATATTTATCCCTTAACCAACATCACTAAAACAGATGATCTGGTCATTATCGCATTGCCGTTTGTGGAACCTTGCTGTGCGTATATTGGCTGCCGCGTTTCCTACATTACAACAGCGACTACACTTCCAAAGTACTGGCTGTAAAGCACTTTGAGACATCCCACGGTCATGAAAGGCACTGTATAAATGCAAGTCTTCCTTTCCTTTTTTCTTTCTTTGTCACCTCCAGGCTTGACTATTCCAGTCCTCTCCTGGCTGGCCTCCCATCATCCACCCTCCATAAACTTCATCTCATCCAAATCTGTGCTGCCCGTATCCTATGCTGCGCCAAGTCCCGCTCACCCATCACCCCTGTGCTCATTGACCTACAGTGGCTCCAGGCTTCCTAATGCATTCAAATTCTCATCCTCATGTTCAAATCACTTTATGGTTTTATGCCCCCTACTCCCGTCCCTGTAACCTTTGCCAGCCCTACAACCCTCCAAGGAATCTGCGTTCCTCAATCTCTGGCCTTTTGCGCATACCCCACTCCCTTCGCCCCCACCATTGGTGGGCATGCCTTCAGCAGTCTAAGCCCCAAGCTCTGATATTCCCTCCTCCACCCCTCCTCCCCCCTCTCCTTCTTTAAGACCCTCCTTCAAGCCCACCTCTTTCAGTCAATCCTCTTAATATCTCTTTCTTTGGCTCAGTTGTCGGTTTTTATCTGATTACATTTCTGTGACATGCCGTGGGACATTTTATTGATGCTATATGAACATAAGTTGATTTTGTGTTTTTTTTGCATCTGCATTTCGGTTTAATTTTTCCCACTTACCCTCTGTGACATTGTTCTGAGACAACTCCCATACCAATGTACAGCATGATACAAAACCACATGGAGCTAATTATTGCTGTGAATTATACGTAATGTCGAAGTATTCCTGTTTCAGATGGTTAGTCTATTTCATCTTTAATATTTAACGGCAGTTTCTGATTTGTGCTCTTTTCCCTCTTGTTTTGGTTTGATTTAAAGAAGTCTTTGAGTTGTGTGATGTGAGAGACTGTGGCAATGCTGTATTGATGAACAGAAGAATCAAAGGTGTCTATCAATGTTTTGAGTAGGTGTCTCTCTGTACTGTGTGAGATGTGCCATTGTCTTGTAGGTTGTAATTCTGTCATGTTGCACTTGTTTACCAATCGATCACCAGTTGAAACGTTGTGTTTGAAAGTATGTGGGTTTCTGCAAATTGTGAGGGGTTCTGATGTAGTAGATTGTTATTCTCTGTATTTCATTGGACCGTGTCAGCAGCTGAATTATATTCTACCTCAGGAGTAGTATTCTACTGTTGAGGTTGGTTATGTTGTTCCACATCCAGTTAATGTTCTTCCCTTTCTGTAATATCATCTACACTTGAGTTAGATTCTTCTCTGTCAATACCAGATATGGTCTCTTCAAAGAAGTCAGAAATATTCTTTTTCAGTTTTGGTTGTAATAGCTTTCGATTTTAATTATCGGTAACTTTATTGTGTGAGGTACTCCAGCTTCTCAGTCATTTAGAGTCAGTTTTTTAATTTGTTGAGACATCTCGGAGCAATATTTCCATTGATGTAGGTGTCATGAGTGCAGATAATCTCATAACAGCGGGGCGCAATTAACATTCGCATCAGTTATTTTGCAATCACATGCCTTGCCTTGTGAAATTGATACATTGTAAATATGTTCTAGCAGCAATTTGTGGGAAGTGTAAATCATAGCAGATAAGTCTCCACATTTATAGACATAATGGGGCAGAAATTGCTTGCGGAATAACGGAGAGCTCAACAGCGCTCTCCGTTGTTGGTGGCGAAATGGAGGAGCAAGCCTACCGGCGTTCACAAATGCACAGTGCAACGCGGAAATCCCAAACTTGATCCTCCTGGCTCGCCAGCGATATGACAGCTTCGAATTAAAGGGACATCACACGCTGCAATCAGAGAAATCATTGAAAACGTGCAAACTTGCTTCTCTGCCCAGCTGGAAAGTAACTAATATCGCCACCAAACAGGTACGCTTAAAACTACCAGATCTAAACCAAGTTTTAACAGTCTGAATGACTGCCAAACAACTAAAAAATTACTTTTAAAAACGTGGAGTCTCATTACACTTTATTTCAATAGTTTTTGGTCATTAAAAAAAGATTATTTTTAAATTAAAACCTTTTTTTACTTTTCCCTTCTGTCTCTTTTATTTAATTCAATTATTTCTTACCCCTTTTCTTCGCTGTCTAACCGTTTTTACAAAGATTTTGCTGTTGTACCTTTCACTTCCTGGTTTAACGTTCCAAGCCTGCAGAGACAGTGAACGCAGCGGTCAAAAATGCTGTGATCTGATTGATCGAGGGGAGAGACCGATCCTCTTGTTTTTCCCAGGGTCTTGGCTTCGCTTGAACTGACGCTGGGCTCGTCTCCGCTTCCCATTCGAGGAAGTGCCCGAAGAAAGGACCACGGTGAGTTCGTGGGTTAGTATAAATCTACGGAGTGGCGAGCAGTGTTGGTTAGCTGCTCCAAGTAATTTCTGCCCCATTATAAAATTCTTAGGAGGATTAATAAGAAATAAATTGGCCCAGAATTTGCTGGAGTGGAACATTTCGCTGTGTGCTCCGTTAGTTAGACATTTTCCTCCACCCTTTTGTTCGAAAATTGATAGAAATTGATGGAAGGGCGAGGACAAAGGAGCATCTGAAGTCTTGGTGAACGATGGGGCCAACAGTCTATCTCCTCAATCAATGAGATTTCAAGACTGAGAAAGAAACAGAGGAACGATGGAGAGGGAGGGTGAATGAGATTTAAATCAGGTACAGAAAGAGAAATAAAGAGAGGAAAAGATTGGATTCAGAGAGAAAGAGAGAAAAAAAAAGACAGAAAGGAAAAGTAAGAAAAAAAATGTTAATTTAAAATTTTAAAAATCTCTAAGAACAATTTACTACCTGCAGGGATGAGACTCCACAGTTTCAATCGTTCCCTTTATGGGCCAGAGAGGTTGCAGGAACATAAATCTCGTCATTAAAGGGGTCCTTATGCTGTTAAGCACCAGCTCTAAATTACTGCGGCACGTTTAATTGGTAATTGATGCGCAAATGCAGCAATTTCTTGAAATTTACAGGGAGGGCGAGGGCGAGTTGCCGTTTTCAGGAGGCTAACGACAGAACGGCGCAAATCGTGACGATTGGCAGCTCACGGGGTATCTCTTCCTCCCCACGAGTAGCTGGACGATTTACACACTAATAACGCCCAGAGCCATTAAACTCACCAATATTTTGCCAGAAAATTCTGGCCCAATATTGCAGCAAACGTGAGACTGCTGGGAGTTCAAACAACATTCTTCTTCTGGAAAGTGCATTCATCTGAAAGACAGGTTTTGAGAGCGGAAAGAGACAGGAGGATTTCGGAAAATAAAAACAAAGGAGCAGCCACCTGCGGACTGGATGGGGCAGAAGTCCTTTTCTTTTTAGGGTTCAAGTTTGAATCCCGTCTACGGGACAAACATCTCCTCTCCCTCTACTGCTCTAAGGGTTCTTTGTGAATATTTCCACCTGCAACCTAATTCCTGGTGGAAACGAGTCCATAACATAAACTACCCACAATATATCTTCTCGATTTTAAAAGACTGCATCACGGAGTTAACCCTCACTTTGTCAAGTGGATTTGCCAATCCATTGGAGCAATTTTGCCCTTTCATACGTGTTTCTCCCTGTCTCACTTTCTCAAAATCAGCAGATTTATTTTATATTTAAAAAGGGTTTACAAACCACTCCATAAATATTTATTACCAAATCGTCCACTTCTATATTAGATTATATTCACATACACACAGAGATATAGGGAGGAATGCTGATTACACTGCACACCAGTAACACCCTGTATGAACAGACTGCCTTTAGGAGAAAGCACTCATTTAAATCATGTAATTCTTTTCTAGGAGGTATGTAAATGAGATCAACATGAGCATTTAGAGAAGTGAAGCAAGCAGTGCTGGCAAAGCTTGCCAGCAGCAACATTGCTTTGGACCCAGTTGTCACTCATGGCTCAGCGTAGAGAGCCAAAGGTTTGATTTAGAAGGGAAGAGGCACACAGGGTTATTTATTAATCTATAGCAAACTCCAAATTAGTAATGAGTTTGAGATTAATGCTGCTTTGCTTTTTAACCACTCTGATTGAGATGAGCAAACCAGAGACATGCCAAACAGAAACTACTTTATGTAAAAATAATCCAGATCTTAATTTAAGGGGTCAGAAGTGTGCTTAATTTGTTTTACTCATAATTCTCAATCGGACAGATTAACACGTGATTGCATTTTGGTGCCACAATATTTAGATTTTAAATTATGTGCAATTGAAATACAAAAGGGTGTTAATCCTTCTGATTGAGAAGTGTGAAAGAAAAATAAATTAAGCACATTACAGATTTGCTTTATCTCCCTGATTCCTGCGACTCCAGAAAGGATTAGGACCAAAGCGACAAAAAAGTAGAGTATTTCAATTAGCTGGAAGATCATAATGGTGATCGGGAGGCAGGAGACCCAAATGAAATTGTGAGAACCTCCTGGATATTTTGGAAGGCTCAGAGGTTTTGGAAAATCCAGGCTGACATTCCAGTGCAGTACTGAGGGAGTGCTACACTGTCGGAGGTGCCGTGTTTCGGATGAGATGTTAAGCCGAGGCCCCTTCTGCCCTCTCAAAGATTCCATTGCACTATTTCGAAGAAGAGGCAGGGGAGTTCTCCCCGTGTCCTGGGCCAATATTCATCCCTCAATCAACATCACTAAAACAGATTACCTGGTCATTATCACATTGCTGTTTGTGGGACCTTGCTGTGCGCAAAAATTGGCTGCTGCGTTTCCCACATTACAATAGTGACTACGTTTCAAAAAGTGCTTCTTTGGCTGTAAAGTGCTTTGGGCCGTCCTGAGGTTGTGAAGGGTGCTATTAAAATGCAAGCTCTTTCTTTTCTTTCTTTACCCAGCAAGTATTGAGTTAGGAAATTGCCGATGGCTCAAATATAAGCCTTTGGACCCAAAAAAAAAGCCATTAGCCCTGTTCTCTTTGTGTAGGCACTCACTGGTTGAGCCAATGGCTAAGCATGTCTCAGGGCCTCTACCCACTCCTCAGGTCGATTTTTTGGATGACCAATTCCATTGGGCGGGAGAACAGGCGGTGCGAGCCTGCTGTCCGCCTGATGGAATCGGTCCGAGGCCCCACCAATTTTTACGGTTGGGCCTCATTTCTATAATGCCGGTGAACTGCAGGCGCTGAAGAACGCTCAGAGGGTTGGGAGGGGGAGGATGGGAAATCTGGACACTCCTCTGCAGAACAACACCAGGTTATGAGTTAAGGGGGACAATCGTGGGACAGGAAGGGGCTGTAGGGTTAGGCTGGCAGCAGGCTGGATGATTTTCATGGGGCCAGGAGTATTCATGTTCCTCCTGGCCCCACAAAAATCTTTTAAAAAATTGACTTGCCTGTTTTTGAGTGGCATCCATTGTCCCTTTTAAGAATTTCTAGTTAGGCCCTTGAACAGCTAGTACAATTGGGCAGGGCATTGAAAATCAATGGAAATGAAAATCAGGAAGGCGATTTACCAGGCCATGAAATCTTTTATATTTCCCTAAAATGTGCAACTAAACAGCTTCAAGGGTTGGGAAGGGTCATTTTCCCAGAAAAATTCAACCAGGTTAAGGTTGTAGGCAGATACCCTGCCCTATTGATGGACCAGGCTCGTGGTTAAGCGAATTTAAAGGGATTCGGTACAATTAAATTGGAAATGTCACTGCAGTATAACAAAAATTCTGAGAGCCTGTGGAGATGCCTTAAAAGGGCATCTCAGCCCAGTGACAGCCATTCCCAAGACTGAACAGGCAAGGTACTGCGACATGACAGACAGGCAAAAACGATTGGGAAGGAAACCCAAGATGCAAATGAAAATCTGCAAACAAGTGACAGAACAGCCCATGACACAAGCCCTTGTTTGATGGCTGCTGAAGATAAAAATAGTGTTGACTCAGTTGGCCGAGGGGACAGTGGTCCTTTGTGCCACTCCATGGCACCATGCCCCATAAAGTCAGCATTGCAACATACCCGCAAGGAGGTGGCCAAGTTTCGGGCCACAGCTGTCACCAGATGTGCCAGCCCGACGTGAGTGGCAGCTTCAGGTGTCCTTGCAGCAGTTGGCACAGCTCTGCATCTGCCTGCCTCGTGACTTAGATCCTGAGAAGGCAGTTCTGAGTAGTTAGTGTCAGGTAGGTGTACCAGGGCCTGTAGTAATGGTTCTGACGAAAGGTCGTCGACCTGAAATGTTGGCCTTGATATTAACCCCCCGCCCCCCCCTCAACATCGCTGCTGACCCCACCCACCTCTCGATCTCCGGCCTGTCCCGCGATCAGATTGCTGGGGACTGTCCCCAAGCATCCCCGGCTACATCCTCTTACAGCTGTTTCTCCCGCCCGGCAGCTGGTCAGCCTGTCAATTTGGTCGGCTGCCAGTAGTGAAACGGAAGAAAATTTATAATGAGGTCCTGCCGTTAAATTTGGCAGATCCTCCGCATCCCTGACCTTGCCCAGTTTCCCCCTGCAGCGTTCCGATAAATATCGGGGCTGTTGACTCTGTTTCTATCTCCACAGATGCTGCCTGACCTGCTGAGTGTTTTCCAGCATTTTTCTGTTTTTCCGTCAGATTTCCAGCATCTGCAGTATTTTGTCCCTGGAGTAATGGTTGTTGACATCTTGATGGATGTGGCTAATCAGCCTTCACTGGCTCTCGATCACCCTGACACATACCTCCTTTCATGCCACCTCAAAATCAGGTGGGAAATCCAGGCTGTTGTCTTTAGAGACGCACAGGAAATAGTTTTTGAATCCATTGTGTGGTCAGCATGTGTACTTCAGAAAAAGCACGGGAGACAATTAGCATTCAGAAAGTTAAAAATTACTCTGTATTTTTTACACACCGCAACAAATGATGTTTAGAGTATATTGGATGGAATCCAATTCAGCAATCCAATAATTCAGATAATACCGCAAACTGCATGGGTGAAGATTGACTGCTTTATTCCCGAGCTGAACCCCAAATTTGGACTAGTGCCAGTGATTCCCTGAAAGCTATTCAGAATGATTTATATTCTTACAGAGATTAGTACTTTTTCAACTGAAAAATATAGTATTTTAGCCGCAATAGCTTAATATTGTGCTGACAGCATCTGGTTAGCTCGCTGTCATGCAGTGTCGCATTGGGCCTCACAGGATATTGTTATGTAAAACTTCACAGTGTTTTATCAAATTATTTTGTGATGATGAATTATACAAAACACTATTATCTATCTATCTATCTATATACACACACACACATATACATAAATATATAAAAGCATATTATACGTCTGTATATATAATACACAATGAACGAAGTAACTGATTTATTCCGCACACCTGGGAGTATTTTGTCACTAGTGAACTACCAAGCCTTTCTTGTGTAAGGACTGTGTCATTTATGTTACAATAACCACTGAATTTTCTACATGTACAACACGTGCTTAATATAGTAATGACAACAACTTTCATTTATAGAGCACCTTTCGGGGCGTTATCAAACAAAATTTGACATCGAGTCATGTTCGGAGATATCAGGACAGGTGACCAAAAAGCTAGGTCAAAGAGGTAGGTTTTAAGGAACGTCTTAAAGGAGGAGAGAGAGGTGGAGAGGCGGAGAGGTTTAGGGAGGGAATTCCAGAGCCTAGGGCCTACGCAGCTGGATACATGGCCACCAATGGTGGAGTGAATAAAATCGGAAATGCGCAAGAGGCCAGAATTGGAGGAGCGCAGAGATCTCGGAGGGCTGTAGGCCTGGGGGAGGTTACAGAGGTAGGAAGGGGGGAAGCCATAGAGAGATTTGTAAACAAGGATGAGAATTTTAAAATCGAGGCATTGCCGGACCGGGAGCCAATGTCGGTCAGTGAGCACAGGGGCGATGGGTGAACGGGTCATGGTGCGAGTTAGGATACGGGCAGCAGAGTTTTGGATGAGCTCAAGTTTATGGAGAGCGGATGATGGGAGGCCGGACAGAAGCGCATTGGAATAGCCGAGTCTACAGGTAACAAAGGCATGGATGAGGGTTTCAGCAGCGGATGAGCTGCGGCAGGGGCGGAGACGGGCGATGTTACGGAGGTGGAAGTAGGCGGTTTTGGTGATGGAGCGAATATGTGGTCAGAAGGTCATCGCAGGGTCAAATAGGATGCCAAATTTGTGAACGGTCTGGTTCAGTCTCAGACAGTGGTGAGGGAGAGGGATGGAGTCAGTGACGAGGAACAGAGTTTGTGGCGGGGACCGAAGACAATGACTTCGGTCTTCCCAATATTTAGTTGGAGGAAACATGGAAGAGTAAAATAAGTTATAAATTATGTGGTAAGTACAATGTGTGATTCACTTTTACTATCTTGCAATTTTTTTGGTGTCAAGAATGTATTGTGCAGTTGTGCTTCACGTTATAACCCGTTAAAAGTTACGTTAGCGGAGCGGGAGCAAATTCTGGGCCAAAATAAATATTTGAGAGTAAGAGGTTTTGGGGAGACACAGACACCTTATTCATGATTTGTGCAGTGTTGGGTCAATAATATTACCAATATTTTGGGAGTAATTTTCTCATACGTTCTGCTAGCAGGTGAGCTCCCTGCCTCCGATCGTATTGGAAACTTACCCCGTTGTTCACTGAGCTCCCATATCTTTCAGTATCAGTAAGGTGTGTAATATTTTTTGCTTCAAGTCAACAATGTGATCGATGGAATAAATTTGCTGTTTGACAGCAATGTACAAACCACTGTGGTGTTTCACCTCCAGATTGGACCATTCACGGCCTGCCTCTCATCCCCCACCCTCCGTAAATTTCAGATCATGCAAAACTTTGCTGCTCATATCCTATTCCACACTAAGTCCCATTCACCCATCACCCATGTCCTTGCTGACCTACTCAGGCTCCTGTTCCCCCAATGCCTCAAATTTAAAATTCTCATCCTTATGTTGAAATCCCTTCATGGCCTCGACCCTTCCTAACTCTGTGACCTCCTTTAGTTCTACAAACTCCAGCCTCGTCCCTCCCTATCTCTGTAACCTTCTCTAGCCCTACAACCTCTGCCCCCATCTCTCCTTTCCTTCCCCTCCCCCCCCCCCCCACCTTACTTTGGCCTTGTTCATCCCTCCATCCCTTCGGCCCACCATTGGTTGCCGTGCCTTTAGCTGTCGAAGCCCCATACTTTGGAATTCCCTCCCGAAACCCTTCCACCTCCCTCTCCTCTTTTAAGGCCCTCCTTAAAACCTACCTCTTTGATCAAGTTTTTGGTCACTGCTCCGAATTTGACCTTCTTTGTCTGGCTGTCCATTTTTTTGGATTACGCCTCTGTGAAGCGCCTTGGGACATTTTTCGACATTAAAGGCACTACATAAATGCAAGTTGTTGTTGTAATCTATGCTAAACACTAGGAACCACAAACCAGGTGCTGCAGGACCCGTGAGCAATGCCAAGGGGGACTTCAGTACAGCATTTCTAATATTTAGCGCACTGAATTTGTAGTATCTAAAATAACGTAGCAACACTAGGTGGTTTGTTTGATGTAGCTCTCTCCATTATAAAGGTACTGTGGACATTGAACCTCACAGAATATTACTTTTCTGAAGTGTCACAATTGCTATTTTAATTCAAACAGCAAATTAGACAAAATTTAAACATCCTCCACAACAAATCATTAAAAGAATAACATTTAACCTACCCAAGTTTATAACTGTGATTGCCTTTTGAAAACATAGGCATTCCCAGAACAATTATTATATTCAAGTACTTGTTGCACAAATATTAAATGGAATTTTCACACCCTATTCAATGTGTAGTCCTCCTCTCATCCAGGACTGTCTCACAGAAGTGATCCATAATCACGGCTCACAGATCACAGAGTGATTGATGATAGCACAGAGGCCTTATAATGACATTCTTTGCAAAGAAAACACATTTCATCTGCAGTGTAAAATGATGGTGATTCCAGAGCACCTGTCAGTGTCCAGTGAACACCAAACTATAGAGGCTGGAATATTCTGCATCCAGGGAATCATTTTGTCCCAGCTAAATATAGTCAAGGAGCTTTATTTATTGCAAAGTGTAGTCGTGACTTTCACTGGTTTCCTGCTCATGGTTTTCATTACCTTCAGAGAGAATAAACTCAATGTATCAACTTCCAAAAGTGACAAGGAATCTTCAGAACAGTAATTTACTCTGCAAAGCCTGAAAGAGCAAAATGAAGATTGTCAAACTAGGTAGACTATCTAAAGATTGGAATTACAACCTTCCAGGTTCTGATTAAAGCATTCCTTACTGATTAGATTGCTGACAATTTTGAGTGTGATTTTATAAACAAATGTCTTATCTTCTTTCTGTTATACTGGCTGGTCCACAAACAAACAAGGAAGATGAGGCTTCAGAGAGAGGAGTGAGGTTTTGGTTGTGGATATTGAGATTTAAAATGATAGGGATTTAATGAAATATATATGGATTATTGCTATTGCAACTTGCAGACATTTCATAAGTTATTGGGATCTGATGCTGAGTTTGGAGTTGTACAACACAGATTGTGTTTCTGTGGGAGGCTAGGCTATGCAATGGGGTCTTTGGGAAAATTGGGTGGAGTTAGGAATAAAAGAATCTCAGGGAAAAGAGCAGCAATTTTGGGGGTAGTAAACCCTTTGAATCAAATTGTTTCTGATGGTATATGAGGCTGAGAGGGAAGAGAGAGAAAGGGGAAAGAGAGAGGAGAGAGAAAGAGAAGACAACAATAAGAGAAAGTCAACAAGGAGGATTAGACAGATGGACATAGATAAAGGAACAAAAGGTGAGACAAAAGGGGAATCAGAGAAATTATGAAAATATTTAGAAAAACGGAATGAAAACAAAAGGAGAAAGCCAAATATAAAAGAGAAAAGATAGAGAAAGGGGAGAGACAAATAAAATGAGCAGAGGCAGAATTATAGAAGATCAGAGAAAAGACAAAGAAAAGGAATAATCAGAGAAACAAAAATAAAACAAAAGAGAAACAGAAGAAACAATGACAGAGAAGGAAAAGAAACAGAAAAAGGCACAGTAAAGGGATAGGTTTCAAGCAGACTTTTGAAGGTGGGGAGTGATGTGGCAAGGTGAAGGAGTTGAGGGAGTAAGTTCCATATTGAGAGAGGGGGTGCAAGATGGGTGAAGGCTCTGTAATTGATTACAGAGCAGAGAAAGCAGAGAATGCTCAGGAGACTAGAACTGGAAGAAGACCTGAGGGTGTGAGCCAGGACATAAGATTGGAGAGGGCTGGAGGAGCAGAGGGGAGCAAGACCATGGAGAGAATTGAAGACAATGATGAGGATTTCAGAGCGAATGCACTGAGGGATGAGGAACCGATAGAGGTCGGCAAGGACAAGTGTAATATATTGGTGGGATTTTATGTGGGATAGGATGCAGTCGATTAATTGTAATTTATGGAGGGTGAAACTTGGGAGGCCAGTTAGGAGGCCATTGAAAAACACTGAGTTTGGAGATGGGACAGGGAACGACGATATTTCAGAGGTGAAGGTAGAAGGTTTTGATGATGGACTTGATATGAGGTTTGAAGCTCAACTCAGAGTCGAGCAGGACCCTGAGGTCAAGAGAAAGATTAAGGTTAGGATAAAGAACAATAAATAAATAAATAAATAAAAGAGAGAGAATTACACATGGAAGACACATTTCAAAGGTCCTGATGCAGCAAATAAATGATGTGAGGTAACAGAAATTCACTCTGGCTGGCATTATCACAAACCTTCCATCATAGTTTTTTTGCAGTTCATTGTTTCAGGGACAAAGGTGCTCCAGTACAGTGTCTTTAATCATTGCAATCTGAAGTGGCGTTAGCCTTAACATTGTACTATGCTCATAAAAAAAGGAGAGAGAGAAAAAGACAACAATGAGAAAGAAAACGAGGATTCGGCAGATCGAAACGGATGGAAGAAAAAAAAGTGAGAGAATAGGGAAAATGAGAGAAACTCAGGAACAATGTAGAGAAACAAAAGGGGAGAGCCAGATAAAAAGAGATTTTAGTTTCTCTTTCTTCTTCTTTTAGCTGCCCTGTTGTATGCCTGATTCTGTGTAATTGAACTGTACTGACAGCAATATTGAACGATTAACATATAAATACTGTAACTTATTTTAAATGATAACTCACTATTGATAACTGGGAAACAACACAGCCGGCATGAGAAAGTATGACACTTGAATGGGCCATGAAGTTTCCTCTTTCCTTCATTCCCCCTCCCATTTTTTCCTCCAGTTCTCTCCTCTTATCCTTCTCTTGAAAGCAACACATTGTGCTGGGCTGTGCTTCACAGGCACCGGTGGTTTTCTGGTCCCTCCAATGAGTAACCCTTCCTCATGCATGAGCTTGCTTGCTGAGTATGAATGGGCTGTTTGATTCTGGGGTGATCACAATTTAGCTTGACCTAGAACAGGACAGGACTAAAAGAAAGACTTGCATTTATATAGTGCCTTTCATGACCTCAGGGCGGCCCAAAGCGCTTTACAGCCAATGAAGTACTTTTTAAAAGTGTAGTCACTGTTGTAATGTAAGAAACGCAGCAGCCAATTTGCACACAGCAAGATCCCACAAACAGCAACGTGATAATGACCAGATAATCTGTTTGAGTGATGTTGGTTGAAGGATAAACATTGCCCCAGGACACTGGGGAGAACTCCCCTGCTCTTCTTCAAATGGTACCATGGGATTTTTACATCCACCTGAAAGGTTTAATATGTCATCCAAATGACAGCACTTACCAACAGTGCAGTGGTCCCTCAGTACTGCCCTGGGAATGCCAGCCTGGATTTTGTGCTCAAGTCTCTGGATGTGGGACTTGAACCCACAACCTTGTGATTCAGAGGCAAGAGTTTTACCAACTGATAGATGGACATGGTACACTTTTATTCATCAACCAAACAGAAATGAGACAACAGGAAGAAAATTACAACGACGTCAGGTATCAGTTGCTGTAATGATGCACGATGAGGCTAAACAAAGTGGGTTAAAAGAAAGAAAGAAACAACTAGGATTTATATAGCGCCTTTCATGACTTTAGGATGTCCCAAAGTGCTTTACTGCCGATGAAATACTTTTGAATTGTAGTCACTGTTGCAATTTACGAAACATGGCAGCCAATTTCCGCACAGCAAGCTCCCTCAAACAGCAATGAGGTAATGACTAGATCATCTGTTTTTGATGTTGGTTGTACTCTGCCCCTCTTTGCCGTTATTCTCTCCCTCAGGCCCATGGAGGGTTAAGGTGTTTGGGACAAACTTCCCAAATTAAATGTAGTTCCATGTGGGGGAGAGCAAAGCGAGAGAGTATCAGAAAGAAGCAAGGAATGGGGCTGGTAGATTTACCAGATTTCAAACAAGTTGGATACCGACAGCCCTGGTCGCATTCTCTGCGAGCTCATTGACTTTCTACAAAGAGTAATGATTAACACATTGAACAGTGGAGCAAAATATGTACAATATTGTGTTATTTCTCATGTTTTTATGATGGTGCAGGCAAGTGCTATCACGACCCATCTTGCATTAACCCTTTCTGAACTGAAACTGAACACCCTGTAAATGTGTTGATAAAGTCATTGGAGTCGAGTTTCCATTTGTTTCGCGCCCAGATTCCTGCGCAATCGGCCAAACCAGCGCAAAAGATCGGGGGATTTTTAAACATAAGTGAGTTACGTCCTAAAACACTTAACGCTCATGTTTTCTGTGATCTTTCACGTTGGTTCAAGACTCATTTCGTCCAAATTAGGTCCGGCCCACAAAACTGGCCATGTCCCCAGATCGAAATTGTGAGATTCCACCAATTGCACTGATTCAGCTCTTCAAATTGCGCTCATTTTCTCAGGGGCACAGGCACCAGTAGGCACACTTTAAAAGTTTATTCATATCAAAAAATATTTAATTTACTAAGAAACTGACTGGTATACACCAAGGAAAGCATTAAATGGTTCAGTATAGATTTTTTAAAGTTATTTTCAGTGATATTAAATTGGGTCACTCACAGACGGTGAACTGGACACCCTCATTAAAAATACTTATTTTTGTGATAAACCCATTTTCAGCTGTATTAATAAAACCGCACCAGGTTACCACTCTTAAATACATCAAGGAATACTTTTTAATGGAAAGAAAAATAAAGAAATGATTACGCTGCCTGAATGCGATCGTTGAGGGAGAGGGTTGGGGGAAGGAGGTTTGGAAAGAGGGGGAGGATCGGGCAAGGATCGTGGTCATGGGATCAGGGGTCAGAGGGGGAGGATCAAGGTCGGGGATTGGGGTCAGGGGTCAGGGAGGATTGGGGGTCGGGGGGGAAGGATCGGGGTCGGGGGATCGGTGTTGGGGGTCGGGGGGTCCGCGATCGGGCGGGGGTTTGCGATCGGGGGGTCGGGGGTCCGTGATCGTTGGAGGTTTGGTGCAGGTAGGCTTGTTGGGCAAGGGGAAGCACTCCTGCTCCTCCGGACCTACAAGCTGTGCTTTACACACCTGTTAGTCTCGCCTGGCCTCCTCGCCTCCTCTCACAAGGCATAAAACAGAAGGCCAGGGAATCCCGGCCCCCCCGGGGTTGAAATTGGGAATTGGTGAAAAATATCGGCCTGAAGCCTCCTTGAAAGGTTTTAAGGCCCGACCCAGCTCCTGGGAGCGGGTTGGTTTCCCGCCCCCTCGCCCCGCCCCTGTGAAAACCAGAAATGGGCGGGTTGGAGATGGGTTGGGGTCAGGTCTGAAATGGTGGCAATTTTCAATGCTCCCCCGCCCTCAACCCACCTGTTTCTTAATTTGAAAATTGAGCCCTATATGTTTCTTACATTTCATATGTCAAATCAAATGGAGGAGATGTAAATTATATCATAATGTTTCATCATTTAGTTTGTGATACATGCTCGCAGCATTTTAACCTTTGATTTAATGTGACATGGAGAAGCATTTTATTTTAGTCCAGTTTACAGTGGAATGCTTTCTGACAGTTCTCTGTGATTATTTTCATTCATTACCTGGTTATAACATCACTAAGTTTACTTTTACTCTTTTATTAGTAAAGGGAAATGGAATCAAATTGATCAACGACTTGTGACTTTGAATGAATTCTGAATATAGGGTATTAGTTGCAAAAAGGCAATACCAAAAGTGACACTCCATTCTGAGCATTCCAGACAAATGATTGCAATTGTTTGAAATCTACATCTATTTCTGTATCTTCTTTGACTGTTCGAAGAACAGTTCTTATTTATGATTTGCTCCTTAAATCAATAAAAAAATCATTGAGAAAAAAAGATTTGTATTTGTATCGCACTTTCCACGGCCTCAGGACATCCCAAAGCGCTTTGCAGCCAATGAAGAGTTTTTTGAAGTGTAGTCACTGTTGTAATGTAAGAAACGCGGCAGCCAAGTTGTGCACAACAGGGTCCCACAAACAGCAATGTGATAATGACCAGATCATCTGTTTTTTTTAGTGATGTTGGTTGAGGGTTAAATATTGGTCAGGACATCGGGCAGAGCTCTCCGGCTGTTCTTCAAATTAGTGCCGTGGGATCTTTTACGTCCACCTAAGTGGGCGGACGAGGCCTCGGTCTAACGTGTCATCCGAAAGATGGCACTTCTGAGAGTGCAGCACCTCCTCAGTACTGCGCTATCCCGTATCATAGGCTTATTAAACATAGAGTACATGAGATAGTATGTACAACTTAAAAGACAGTACTTACAACTGAATCTGATGATTTAGTTGGGGGGCTCAAATGGGTCACAGTTCCAAGCTTAATGGGGTGATCAAGCTTTATCGAATCCTAGGTGTCTGTACAAACACCCATTTTTTATTTCTTTTTTTTACCCACTCTGCGTGACAATTAACACGTTTCTGCATTATATGATTGTACAAAAGTTAAACTACAACCCGATATGAGGTGAATTTTAATGAGCTTGTCCCTTATCAATAATTTTAGATTTCCTTACTTAACGAGCTCTTTTTCTGCCATGTTAACCAGATCAGTACAACTCCCTTACTTCGTTATCTTATCAATGGTTTCACTCTTGTTATATATAATTATTATTCCACCAAGTGAAACCTGTAATTATAAGTCGGTCCTTGATTCAGTATCATCCAGTACCAATCAATCTCCTGCTTCCACAGAAATCCCAATTAAAAAGGATGACATATATCTAGATCTTTTCCTTTGCAGAACTAACTGTTTTTCCTGAACTTATTATCAACTGATTGAAGTACTCTGAACCTTATGAATCAGTATGCAATGGCACGTCTTCAGTTAGGTTTACTGAAGTGATTAAACTGACCCTTGATCTAAGGTTAGCCTTAGTTCAATAGTTCAGTGGTCACTCTTTTAAATTGATTTATACTTCTCTGCTTAACAGGCAAAGGCTAAAGGTTACTATTACTACTACATCAAGAGAAATCAATAGCAGTATAGCATTAATGGACTTCAGGACAGACTGATTAACCCTTTTATTACATGACCATTATCCGTAGAGTTCCCATGAGTAATGAGTTTTGAACAAATGGATTAAAAAACATTGTCCCAGAATTTGCTGCCAAATTAACGGCATTATAAATGTATAAATCGTCCAGTAACTTGTGGCGATGAAGAGATACCCCATGCATTGCGAATGGCCACAAATTGCTGGACAGTTTGTGCCACTCCACCGTTAGCTTTGTGAAAACAGCATCGCGCCCTTAACCTTCCCATGATTTTCATGATGTTTCTGGATTTGGACATTAATCGCTGATTAAACATACCACAGAAAGTTAAGTCTAGTAATTAATAATGTAAGTACACTTTTAACGACGTGGTAACGGTTAATGACTACAAATCAACCCCTCTAGCCCAGAATGTGAACAATTTAAACTGTGGCATCTCATTCCTTCAGGTTGTGAAGTGTTTTGGAGATTTAAAAAGGTCAAATTTTAAATTTTAAATTTTTTTTCTTACTTTTCCTTTCTGTCTCCTTTTCCTCTCTCTCTCTCTCCAATCTTTCTTTCCCTTATTTCTCTTTCTGTACCTGATTTGACACTGAATTCACCCTCCTGCTCAAATCTTCCTCTGTTTATTTCTCAATCCTTTAATCTCATTGATTAAGGATATAGACTGTTTGTCCCATCGTTTACCAAGGTCCCAGATGCCTTGTTGCTCTCGTCGCACCATTATCAGCTCGCACTTCCAGCAAATTTGTGGGCAAAAAATGTTAAAACCTAAACATGCAGGAACAAGTCCAACTATGCTCCACTCCAGCAAAATCTGGGCCAAAATGATTACATTATGATTTTTTTTTTAGTTAATGTAATTCACGTTGAAATTTTACATTAAGCCTTTTTGAACTTTTGGGGTGATCAAGAGTAGCACTGATCATAACCTGGGAGCAGGGCTCTTGCATTGCCACAGGGCAGGACTCACCAAGGATGGATTATAAAGTGTGGAAAAAGAGTGTAACACCTTTGCAAAAACAGTACATCGCCCGATTCAGCTCTTGACAAGACTCAATTTACAGGTCTGATGCTCAAATTCTGTTGAATGCAAAGTCTTGGATAACTCAGCATCTTGTATATTTTCTTGGAACCATTAGAAAAAGAAAAACAGACTTGTATTAACATAGCACCTTTCATGACCCCCAGGATGTCCCAAAGCGCTTTACAGCCAATGGAGTGCTTTTTATTTGAAGTGTAATGTGGTGTAATTATGCACTGGTATTATCCACTGTGCAGCTGGATTGCCAAACATTTCCTCATTAAGTGGGGAGGCTGCAACTTCTTGTGATAAAAGCATTGTGACAAGTTCCTGCAACTTTGGCTTGGAAATGCAGGATTCAGATTTACTGTCGGTGAGGGTCGAAAATGTGCTATTGGCCAGAGGGTCCCTAACTTTGGCAATTGAAGAGCAGCTTTCCAAAGCAAAAAATAAATCTTGAAATTTGCAGACAAATCAGAGATATGGGTTAAAGTTGTCCAGCCTTAGATACTTTTGAACAGATCATTTCAGCAGGGCCAATTTTTCTGTGACAGGCTACACCTCTTTTATCCTCTGGTAAGTTACACTGAGAGATGTGTGTGGGCGGAAATGACGGAAATTCTGACACCTTATGGCAACCATCTCATTTGCATGATAGTGCTGATGAAGGAGCGACAGAGGAAATGGCCCCTCACATCCACATGGAAATTTCAGCAAAATCAAAATGGTGTGTAAACCCAGTGTAAATAACTCCAGCCCAAACACCTACATTACACTCCCATCTGAGCAAAAATAGCCTGGATTTTTAAGGCAAACAACTTTGTGATCACTAAACCTTACTTCAACTTGGCTTATTACTATTTCCTCATTAGTTGTGAGCAAATCCATTACTGCCTTCCCTTTTGTGAGTGTTCTCGCCTGCTACTTAAAAAACAATGCAGAAGTGTTAAAGAATCCTTATTACACATGCACCTTTCTTGGCTGGTTTTCAGTTATTCTTACTAACGATATATAATTATATAGATATATGTGTATATATATAGGTGCAACAGCACTGCAATATAAATGTAGCTTAAATTCTTAACCCTTTGTGAACGGGAGCATTTTAAACTATTAGGGAAAATATCCCAACAATAAATGTGTTCTTTATTCACATATTTACTATTTTGCTATAAACACTGATTATCAGAAATCCTCCCATCGATATCTTATACTCATAACATATACATTTTTCTGGGCCATTAGACTTTCACTCTCCACAGAGAAAACTACGATTACTTCAATAATGAATTACTAAGAAACAAAAACAAACTAATATGCTGCCACTAATCTAGATGCAAGTATTTGCAGTTCCTATTAATTATCTCTGCACTATCATTCCTCCTTAACTTGAGTTAGCCTCCAAAGTGAAAAGCTCGTCTATGTAATTGTCTATGTTGTTGTCAGACGATTCAGGAAGACACATCAGCTTCCTCTTGATGTAATAAAGCAACTCAACTGACTTCAACATTTCACAATCTCAACACACTTCAAAATAATGTTCTTCCACTTTTCTTCCCTCGTGCTTGTTCATGCCCAGGTACAATTGTATAACTGTCAGTGCCTTGCCTAAGTGACCGTTCTGCACATAAGGCTACACAGTAAGTACCGGAATGCTATTCGACAGTAGAGGTAATCACAGCCGAGTCCGGTTTTGTGCTCATCTGGCACTTTTCCAACAAATTGGCCGGACAATGCGCAGAAGTGAGACGCTTGATTGATTTTCCTCTGCTGGCCTTGGGTAAAATGAGGCCAATTGCAGCACCTTAACTACTTCCATAGCTGAGATAAACTAATGAATTACATTAGTTAGGAATCTTGCCAAAGTGCCCCTAATAGTCCCCTGGGACCCACATCGGTCCAAAGTGGGCCTGGGAATCTAAATGTGAAGATAGTTGATCCCAGAAGGAACAAGTTCCTTTTCCCAGTGGCTCTTCTGCTTTCTGAGGTGAAGCAGGAAAATTTCTTATCAGAAATGTGCTTATCTCCTTATCTGCTCCATATCAGAGCAGCAGGATGCCACTCCAGCTACTTAAATGAGCTGGTTCTGGGATTTGGGCTAGGATATGGCAGGAGAAAAGCTCATTAATACGGAGGAAAGTACAGTACTTTCAACTGAATGTGGAATTCCCCATAACATTAGACAACCAAGGTAATCCCCTCCATGGCCTCGCCCCTCCCTATCTCTGTAACCGCCTCCAGCCCTCCAACCCTCCGAGATCTCTGCACTCCACCAATTCTGGCCTCTTGCGCATCCCTGATTTTCATCGCTCCACCATTGGCAGCGGAGCCTTCAGCGCCTAGGCTCTACGGTCTGGAATTCCCTCCCTAAACCTCTCCGCCTCTCTACCCTCTCTCTCCGCCTTTAATTTGCACTTTAAAACCTACATCTTTGACCAAGCTTTTGGCCATGTGTCCTACTATCTCCTTAGGTGGCTCAGTGTCAAAATTTGTTTGATGACTTTGTTTCTTGTGAAGCGCCTTGGGATGTTTTATATATTAAAGGTGGTATATAAATGCAAGTTGTTGTTGTTAAACAAAGCCAATCACTTCCAACGTCTTTGCTTAAAAGAAAGTTGACAAACATTGTAAGTCCCATCAATCGTGATGTACGAAAAAAAACTGAACGGGCAAAAATGTAGGTGAATGTTGTTCATTGCTGCAGAGTGACTTAAGACGAGGCAATACTCAACTGTCACCAAAACAGAAATGGGAAAACAAAGCAAACAGAATACAGAGTAAAAGAGTAAGTGAATTATATTTACTCAGGAGATGTTGAACACTAAAAAGAGTTAACATCACAACAACACCAATGGCTAAACAAGGATGATTTGTGACTCACAAGGATGAGGCCTCTTCAAAAGCAATAACCACACAAGACAAAAAAACGACAGCTGGAGGCAGAATACCAAACCGCGAACAGATGAACTATGATTCTTTTTCCATGGGTCTTTTCTATCCATTTTGATATGATGCGATCATATTGCCCAAGATATTATTGGGATTGCAAACAGATGAGCTGAATTTTGATTACTGATTTCTGCCACTAAATAGCAACAATACCATGGTCCTAAATATTTCAGAACTCACAAATATAATAACCCATTCCAATTTCTCATTCGCGGTGGCACAGAATTTCCGTGCTACCGCTGTTATAAAAAGGGATACAGACTGAAAAATGTCCTAGGCTGCCCGCAACAATAATGCTTACTTTATTACTGCCAGTTTCATTTGTTTTTGTTTTAAACATTATGAGTTTTCTTCAAAGGCTGATTGGTTAAATGTGCAGCGCTCTATGGTACCAAGTCAAACAAGTGAGAAAGTTCCAAGCTCGATTCATGGCATTACAGAATCGTGCAGTACAGAAGGAGGCCATTCAGCCCGTCGTGTCTGTGCTGGCTCTTTGAAAGAGCTATCGAATTAGTCCCGCTCCCCTTCTCTTTTCCCCATAATTAGTTCGATGAGCTGATATTAGCCATTGCACCAGTGTGAATGCAACAAATCACCTGAAAGTTCCTAGGTTAGGAATAGAGAAAAATCATCCAAAATTCCCACTGCTGATTGCTCTCTGTGATTTCCTGATAAAAGTGTGTGTGAACGGATGTTGGATCAAAACAGAATTGGACTCAGCTGTGAGGCTTCTTCCACAAATGAATGGACGATTGACACTCACTGGCTGTGCTCACGCAGAAAGAATGGCCACCAGAAGCTGGGGTTGTTCTCCTCAGAGCAGAGAAGGTTGAGAGGAGATTTAATAAGGCTGTTCAAAATCATGAGGGGTTTTGAGAGAGTAAATAAGGAGAAACTGTTTCCACTGGCAGGAGGGTCGGTAACCAGAGGACACAGATTTAAGGTAATTGGCAAAAAAACCAGAGGGGAGATGAGGGGAATTTTTTTTTACGCAGCGAATTGTTATGATCTGGAATGCACTGCCTGAAAGGGTGGTGGAAGCAGATTCAACAGTGACTTTCAAAAGGGAATTGGATAAATGCTTGAAGGGGAACAAATTGCAGACCTGTGGGGAACGAGCAGGGGAGTGGGACTAATTGGATGGCTCTTTCAAAGAGCCAGCACAAATGGCTTTGTTCTGTGCTGTATGATTCTATGGTTCTAGAACAAGATAAAAGAGGACTGCCCATAAACGTGGCCCCATGAATAAGTACCTGCAGGAGCAATAACAGTAACGACTTACAAAAGGACAGCTCAGGGAACTTTATAGGGCAGTGAGTTATGAGTGGGCACTAATGGAGTTGGCAGGGGGGAGCGGGGGAAGAGACAAAAATCAGCAGAGAAACAGATGGTTGGTGGCTAGTTTTGGACAGAAAAAGATTCATAAATGAACTTTACAGAAAGATGTTTGGTAATAAGCATAGAGACTGATAAAAGGCTGACCTTAGAATTTCATTATTTTATGAGTGAAAAATTGGGCCACAGTGCTACCTTACCAGGAAAAACAACAGAGCTATATGTGAGTAGGAATACTGGTTGGCAGCATTAGAGGTACAAGTGACAAATTCCATCACGAAGAATTCTACATGGTAAAATGTATTAATAAACAGGAATTTGAATTCAACTCAATGAAATTCAGTAAGATCAGCAGTGAAATAGTTAAAAGGTGCACAAGAGCAGCCAGAGAGAGTAAGCCATTCATTTTATCCAAGGGCTGGACACATCCAAACCATCATTTGTTTCAAAGGATACAGGTGTGCTGCCAGAGGGTTGGAGGACTGCTAACATTGTACCGTTATTTAAAAAGGGAGAAAGAGATAGACTGAATAATTACAGGCCAGTCAGTCTAACCTCGGTGGTGGGCAAATTATTGGAATCAATTCTGAGGGACAGAATAAATCGTCATCTAGAAAGGCACGGAGTAATCAAGGACAGTCAGTATGGATTTGTTAAGGGAAGGTCGTGTCTGACTAACTTGATTGAATTTTTTGAGGAGGTAACAAGGAGGGTCGATGAGGGTAACGCATTTGATGTTGTGTACATGGATTTTAGCAAGGCTTTTGACAAGGTCCCACATGGCACTCTAGTCAAAAAAGAGAAAGCCCATGGGATCCAAGGGAAAGTGTCTAGTTGGATCCAAAATTGGTTCAGTGGCAGGAAGCAAAGGGTAATGGTCGACGGGTGTTTTTGTGACTGGAAGGCCCTTTCCAGTGGGGTTCCACAAGGCTCAGTACTAAGTCCCTTGCTTTTTGTGGTATATATTAATGATTTGAATGTGGGGGCCTTGATCAAGAAGTTTGCAGATGATACAAAAATTGGCCATGGGCTGATAGTGAGGTGGAAAGTTATAGACTGCAGGAAGATATCAATAGGCTGGTCAGGTGGGCAGAAAAGTGGCAAATGGAATTCAATCCAGAGAAGTGTGAGGTAATGCATTTGGGGAGGGCAAACAAGGCAAGGGAATACACAATAAATAGGAGAATACTGAGAGGTGTAGAGGAACAAAGGGACCTTGGAGTGCATATCCACAGATCACTGAAGGAAGCAGGCCAGGTAGATTAGGTGGTTAAAAAGGCATAAGGGATACTTTCCTTTATTAGCCGAGGTATAGAATATAAGAGTAGGGAGGTTATGCTAGAACTGTATAAAACATTGGTTAGGCCACAGCTTGAGTACTGCGTACAGTTCTGGTCACCACATTACAGGAAAGATGGTGATTGCACTAGAGAGGGTACAGAGGAGATTTATGAGGATGATGCCAGGGCTGGAGAATTTTAGCTATGAGAAAAGATTGGATAGGCTGGGGTAGTTTTCTTTGGAACAAAGGAGGCTGAGGGGAGATTTAATAGAGGTATATAAAGTTATGGCGGGAATAGATAGAGTGGATAGGGAGGACCTAGTTCCCTCAGCAGAGGGGTCAGTGACCAGGGGGCATAGATTTAAAGTAATTGCTCGAAGGATTAGATAGGAGCTGAGGAGACTTTTTTCACCCAGAGGGTGGTGGGGGTCTGGAACTCACTGCCTGAAAGGGTGGTAGAGGCAGAAACCCTAAACTCATTTAAAAAGTACTTGGATGTGCACCTGAAGTGCCGTAATCTACAGGGCTACGGACCAAGTGCTGGAAAGTGGGATTAAGCTGGAAAGCTCTTTTCCGGCCAGCATGGACACTGAATGGCCTCCTTCTGTACTGTAACCTTCTATGATTCCATGATTAGCAATCAGCACTGGAACGACCAATATGATTTTTTTATTTTCTTTAGCATTGCAGATATTTTCTTATTATATACAGCATAACTTAATTAAGTGTTTTAAAATCCCTTTGTCACACGTATGAAATCAATATTAATACACTGGGTCAGGTCTGACTGAAGCAAAAGGTAAGCCAGAGCAGGATTTGATCAGACTGACTGTATTCACAGACCACGCTCGCACTGTAAGGGATATTCTTCTGAGTTTGCGATTGAGGTACATTGTTGGGCAAAGTAGATGGAGCTTTACTCTTCATTGTACTCTACATTGACTCCCGGTCCGGCAACGCCTCGATTTTAAAATTGTCATCCTTGTGTTCAAATCACTCCACGGCCTCATCCCTCCCCATCTCTGTAACCTCCTCCAGCACTGCGACCCTCCGAGATCTCTGCACTCCTCCAATTCTGGCCTCTTGCGCATCCCCGATTTCCTTCGCACCACCATTGGCGGCCGTGCCTGCGGCTGCCTCGGCCCTAAGCTCTGGAATTCCCTCCCTAAACCTCTCCGCCTCCCTACCTCTCTCTCCTCCTTTAAGTCGCTCCTTAAAACCCACCTCCTTGACCAAGCTGTCCTAATATCTCCTCATGTGGCTCGGTGTCAAATTTTGTCCGATAATCACTCCTTTGAAAAGCCTTGGGATGTTTTACTATGTTAAAGGCGCTATATAAATGCAACTTGTTGTTGTTGTTGTTGTTGTTGTTGTTGTTGTTGTTTTCTTTTGGCTGCGTTATACCTTACCTGGGTGTGCTTGATGCTTAGGTGGGGTACCTTAACTGAGACAGTCCCATTCTGCAGCATTGATGGACACAAAAAATGTAATTTTGAGTATACTTCGGAATCCCAAAACGCATTATAATTGTGCAAATGCTCATCTTAGGAAGTTTTTCCACTCTACTGAAGAATCTCTGCATTGTGGCACAGTGGAAGTATATTTCTCTTTTCTGTCCTTCTACGGAACAGGAACATTTCACAGGAAACACAACGCATAGTGGTACAGTCAATCTTGAGCGGTTCAGAGTGCTGTGGATTTAATTAACCTTTAATTAGTATGATAAGAGCATGATAAGGAAGTGAAAGGTTTCATTTACAGCTGCTAATGGTGTGATTAAAGCAGTATTAGTGTCCGCTCCAAGGAGATGTTGCTCCATTGCAATTCGCTGTGCGATTTGGGAAAAATGTGCAACTATACTTAAATCAGACGGGTATTCCTGGAAGGGAAATTAAAGCTTTGCGCGGGAATAGAATTTTCAAGAGATGTAGTTGGTGGGAAACCTACAACCGTTCACCAAATGGAAAGCCACCTCTCCCAGCTTCATGTGCAATGTGAGGGCAGGGTTAACCAGACTGTCTTGAGGTGTTGTACTGCTACTGATGTCTCCTTATATTAACTTTTACCTTTTGCCTCTCAGGTGAGTCTCTGTTAGAAGAATGAATGATTAAAGGATTTGATAGGGTATATTGGACAGCTCTTTCAAAGAGCCAGCACAGGCACGACGGGCTGAATGGCCTCCACTTGCGCTGTAAGATTCTATGATTCTAGAGAAACAATTTCCTCTGGTGGGGGGAGTCTAGAACAAGGGGGCATAACCTTAAAATTAGAACTAGGCCGTTCAGGGGTGATGTCAGGAAGCACTTCTTCACACAAAGGGGAGTGGAAATCTGGAACTCTCTCCCCCAAAAAGCTGTTGAGGCTGGGGGTCAATTGAAAATTTCAAAACTAAGATTGATAGATTTTTGTTAGGCAAGGGTATTGAGGGTTACGGAACCAAGGCGGGTAGATGGAGTTAAGATACAGATCAGCCATGATCTAATTTAATGGTGGAACAGGCTCAAGGGGCTGAATGGCCTCCTCCTGTTCAGATGTTCCTGTGGAAGTGTAATCATGAGACAGGCTTGCTTTATTTTATTAATATTGATGCAGTGAGAAGCAATGGTCAGTTTAGAAAGTAAACCCAATTAAAAGGCATTCCAGTCGGAGAGCTTTCGTTGATAACAAGTTAATGCACAGACACAGAACAGGCAGAGAAGCTTTCTTTATTCACTCAAGCTTTGAAAGGTAAAGGACCTGCCTGACAAAGTTAGGGAGTGTAACAAGTTAGGGAGTTATGGATCTGTGTGCTGCAAAGACAGGACAGTCAAATCAGTGTTGAATGATAACTATGTATTCGGTAATGCTGTGGAACATGCGAATGATCACGTAGCAGGGTTGGAAAAAAAAGGTATACAGAGTGGGTGTCAGAACAGATACTTTGAAATTCAAAGGTCAGGCTAACCAAGTACATCGAGCTTGAAACTGTAACGTGTTTTGGATTCTCTGGCTAATAACTTGCAAGGTTTTGCCACAAGTGCTGCTTTTAAGTGTATGTTTAATTATTGTCAATAATAATTATTATTGTATACTTAATAAATCTGTGATTGTCTGACAATCAATGCTGTGCACCCTATTATTTTGTGGAGTGACCTATAAGTGAGAACATTTAAATGCTGTAATGAGTGGGATATCCCACAAAATACCATCACATTAATAGTGTGTAATATAAACAACCATTACCGGAGATGAAATATCCGACAAAGTACCACAGCTGCAAATTCATGACAATCCGTTTAACATTCTCGGTCAAACAAATGCAACACTAATAATACTTGTGCCAAAAAAAAAGCTTAAAGCAAGAGGGTGACAGATTCTCGCGTCTCATCATAAAGCACTGTTCAGAGTCTATTGTGTGATATGTCCCTGTTGGGTATTGTACTGATGCCTGCAAAATATTTTCTTGTCTGCAGCATAAAGTACTGACCATGGTCTCACACTGAAAGAGTCATGCCCTAAGGCAATGAGGCACCATAAGACGCAGTGCTGAGCCTTCACGTGTCATATTAATGTGTGCATCTGCAGCAAAACTTGCTGACGAATAACCCCGAGGTATATTGTGCTCAATTCTCCATTGCAGCACCTTATAAACTGCAATAAGATTTTCAGCTTGAAGGTCTCCATCCTGCCTCCAGCCAATTATCCTGTCATGGCATTCTCGCCTTGAGAAGATGCTGTTCGAACTAATTTAATCCAAACAGCACGTCAGTCTTTTGAGCTTTATGAGTGTAATGATGTGTTTAGGGATCTCTGATCAAGGTCTTAAGATTTACTGTGTCGAAGTGAATAGTTTAATAATGCACAGTTACAGTCTTACAAAAATCTTTAAATAAATAAAACATTCCAGCTGATCGCACTACCCATTTTCTCAGGATGTCCGAATGCTATAACAATACAATTAAACTGTGTTACAGTAAACTCTTACTGCAAGACTCCCGTTAAAATAGACTGTTTCTGCAAGACCCACCACCCCCCTCCCCAACCCATTATAACAGATTGCTATTGCAGGGATCCCATTATAGCAGACTGTTACAAGTGTCATGGATTTGAGTAAAAAAAATATATGTTTTAGATTGTGAGAAATGGGACCTTTCAAAATGGTGAACTTCTTCTCCCACAGAAGTTATTAAATAGACCATTAAGCAGGTGATTAATATGAAGGAGATATTTTTCAGGAGCTCAGAAGCCAATTATCAACCATGCATTCTGGAGACCAACTTGCGTGAAGATCATTAGATACTCAGTTATGCCCTAACCCATTACCAGAGCAATGGGCTTTGGAGGAGCGGTTATTGGGAAAACCATTTTACAGGTACTTTCCTGATAGAGTTTAACTAACTGCTTTTAGAACAAACTTCTGAGGGGCAATTGGTGTAACAGATTTAAATTTAAAATGCTCTCTTCTTTGTCCAAATCTGTCCTCTTCTCTCTTTCTTGCTCTATAGCTATTATCAGGTATTAAGAGAATACAAGAAGAGGTTGCATTTATATAGAACCTTTAACATAATAAAACATTAAAAGGCACTTCATAAGAGCATTATCAAACAAAATTTGACAACAAGGCACATAAGGAGATATTAGGACAGGTGACCAAAAGCTTGGTCAAAGAAGAGTTCTGAGGAGCATCTTAGAGGAGAGAGAGGTAGAGAGGCAGAGAGGTTTAGGGAGAGAATTCCAGAGCTTACAGCCTAGGCAGCTGAAGGCACGGCTGCCAATGGTGGAGCGATGAAAATTGGGGATGCGCAAGATGCCAGAATTTGAGGAGCGCAGAGATCTCAGAGGATTGTAGGGCTGGAAGAGGTTACAGAGATAGGGAGGGGGCGAGGCCATGGAGAGATTTAAAAACAAGGTTGGGAATTTTAAAATCGAGGCATTGCTGGACCGGGAGCCATTGTAGGTCAGCGAGCAAGGGGTGATGGGTGAACGGGACTTGGTGCAGTTTAGGATATGGATGGCAGAGTTATGGATGGTTAATACGATGGTGAAGAGACCTGAGATGCAGTTTTGAGCTGAGAGTTGCCACCAGGTTCAACAAGATAGGGTATATAGAGGTTCTGTAAGAATAGTTTATTTGCTGATAACTTACAAGAGTGCATTCGACTGTGCACACTGTCCAGTTCTTTAGAGGCGCACTGAAGTATAAACAATGGGATCTGCAAGGAACTGACAGCAGCATAGACACGTAAAATATGTTTCTTCATACTTGCAATGAGTTAAACCACTGTTCCTGCAAAGCAAACCAAGCAAGCTGATCTCATATTGCAGTCATGTTACACAGCATAATGCCTACAGAGACCAGCATCAAACAGAAATGTAAAAGGAGACAAGTCGTGCACGGAGGTCATTATCTCCAAACAGGAACAGAAAAAAAATCCCGTAAAGCGTAAAAGGAGTTTTACTTTGTAGTGCACGTGGAAAAGGAGTACTCATTTGATTGGTGGTACTGCATGGAACTGGTTGCTAGTGGAATCCCAGAGGGATCAATGCTAGGACTGTTGCTCTTCACAATCTTTAATAATGATCTGGATGAAGGCGTTGGGGAGTTGTCTGCAAGTTCACAGATGATGCAAGTTCACAGATGATGCAAAGATGATGCAAGTTCACAGATGATGCAAAGTTCACAGATGATGCAAGTTCACAGATGATGCAAAGATGATGTGTGCGAGTTGGATGAGAAGAAATGACTACAATTAGATCCAGATGCAACGGAGGAATAGGAAGAAGAACATTGGAACATAGGAACAGGAGTAGGCCATTCAGCCCCTCAAGTCTGTTCTGCTATTCAATTAAATTATGGCTGATCTGTATCATAACTCCATCTACCCAACTTGGTTCTATAACCATTAATACCCTTGCCGAACAAACATCTTTCAATCTCAGTTTTGAAATTTTCAATTGACCGCCAGACTCAACAGCTGTTCGGGGGAGAGAATTCCAGATTTCCACTACCAGAGGAAGTAGTATCTCTCTATCTACCCTATCAAATCCTTCAATCATCATAGCACCTCAATTAGATCACCCCTTAATCTTCTCTACTCAAGGGAATACAAGCCACCTGTCCTTATAATTTAACCCTTTTAGCCCCGGTATCATTCTGGTGAATCTGCGGTGCATCTCTTTTTACGCTATGAAAAAAAGTAGACTTCGTGGAGATATGATTGAGGTCTTTAAAAATATGAAGAGACTGTAACCATATGGTTTTGATCACCTTTAGGGATCAAACGAGGAATATCAGAGGTTTATCTTTCCCGAATTAGCCTAAGGTTTCTTCAATGGGTTTTAATCTCTCGCAGGAGATTATGTGGCAGCTGGTGTTCAGGGAGAGTTGGGGATCGTGATGCTCAGTTGCATCATCACCGTGTGGGACAGGCTCGATGGACCAGCTGATCATTTCCTGTTCGTCAATTTCCTTTGATCAAATGGAAATTAACTCGGTTAGGTGGATAGAGTTAGGTTTGCCGAAACAGACGTGTGAATTGTCAAGATTTCTTCCAGTGGACTCTCTATATGATCCAGTGACTTTTATCTAGTGAGTAGTTGAGTAATACAGATCAAGAAGGTTGTAAGCTTGGTAAAGGGTTTTTGTCAAATTAGCTGTTCTTAGCAAAGTTGAAGGGGGACTTGCTGCTGTTGGTTTAGGGAGGGAAAAATCAATCATGTTTACCCCTCCTGATCATTATTCAGCGAGCGTGTGAGTATTGAGTGAAGACAGAATTCGGCTTGCTTGTGAGGTTGAAGAACCTTTAGCCTTTCAACACTGATTATCAAGCTCACACATGAACAGTAGTCGTGAGCATGTGGTACTGTAGGGAGCCTATCATCTATGGAACTACATCTCAACAAGGAGTCAATGCCTTCAGGAAATGGAAAGAAAGAACGAATAAATAAATATGCATTTATACAGTGTTTTTCAAGATCACAAGACATCCTGAAGAAGTTCGCAGCCAATTAATTACTTCAAAAAAAATGTACTCACAGTTGTTAAGTGGGCAAACATGGCAGCCAATTTGTGTACAGCAAGATTCCACAAACAGCATTGAGGTGAATGACCAGTTAATCTGTTTTAGTGATGTTGGATGGAGGATGATAGTTGCCCAGAAGATTCGTCGTGCTGGGAAAAAAATGCCATGGGCTCTTTTACATCCTGAATAGGAAGACGGGGCCTCGTTTAAATGTCTCATCTGAAAGGCAGCACCTCTGACAAAGCAACACTCTCTCAGTACTGCACTGAAGTGTCAGCCTAGATGGTATGCTCAAGTCCCGAGGTGGGGTTCCACTGGTTGTTAAGCTGCTTTTGTGTGTCTCAATAAACTGATTTAATTTATATTCCGCGATGTGCAGTACTGCACGAGAATTTGGTAACAAATTTAGGATCACTCTGTATGAGAGAAGCATGCTGGGAGTTCCTGATATAAAAGGATCCCATTAAAATTTAAACTTATCAAAAGATTCACAAGCACTGAATCTGCAGCTGGTTGCTCACAGTGTGGAGCAGTGCTCACAGGCAGTACTGGTCAGGAAATCATGGTCCTTCAATAACAGGTTATCCACCCATTTAAATTAATTAATCAATTCCCATGGTGCTGCACACAAGGAGTCAATGCCAAAAATATAGTTTTTAGGTCAAGTGGAGTTAGAAGGGATAATGGGAGGAGGGAAGAGGGAGGAGGTGTGGAGGAGGAGAGGGAAAGCAGGGCAAGGAGAAGAGAGGAGGAGAGAGGAGGGGAGAAGAAGGAGATAAAGCTGATTGGAAGTACTGAGAAGTTTGAGAAGGAAGGTTAAAGATGCAGAGGAATTTGGTGTGGGTGAGTGATGAGCACAGAAGAAGTTAATAGGTTGAGGTCCAAGCACAAAAGAAGGCACCAGGGCAGTCATGGTGAAGACAACCATGGGGAAAAAAGGAAGTTTGGAGGAAAACTAAAAATATTTTTTTTTAAGTATTGGGGAAGGGAGTCTTTTGAGGTTTCAGTGTGTGGATTTTTAAAAATAAAAAGCAGAAAACCAAAAGCATGACTTAGAAGACAAGTAGTAATCGCAAATAAAAAACAGTAGTCAGACTGCAAAATAGAAACACCACGAGTGGGAGTATTAGGGAATGGATGTTTTTACTTACAAGTTTATAAGTTATTCCACAATATAATATGGCTCAAAGGCGTTTATTGGCTTTCAGAGGAAGTAAGTATACAATGATAACCATTATTACTAATAACCACACATATACAATGATAATTACACATATGCTTGAGACATTTACGGTACGAGATACCGGAGAATGTATCGCATCACAGGTTTTGAGCTCAAGGGGATCGGCTGGCCAAGCCTTGTCGAATTCTGAAGTATCTATTCTAACATTCCTTTTTGTACATCTTTCTTTCACTCTGGCTACATGAGAAACCACGTGTTTCAAAGTATTATCTCATCTAATTAGCTGGACTTCAGTTTTAACTCTCCAAGCCTGACTCACACTCCCTAATTTTCCAGATTTATGGCAGGTGCCTTTTCAAGGCTGGAGCGAACAGAGACAGTTTATCAGCCCTCACCTTATCAGCTCAAACACTGTCTGACTGGAATCCCTTTTACTAACTGAACATTGCTAATAGAAACACAGTAAAAAAGCTGAAGTTAATGTAAAGAATGTAACCGTTTTCTTAGAGGAATGTAAAAAAAAGCCACATTGAGAGAGAGAGAGAGAGAGAGACTAAAAAAAAATTGGGAGTGGCATTTAAAAGAAACAGTAAAACAGTAGTTGAAAATAAACAAATAGTGGGATCAGCACTAAAAAAACACAAATACCTGGATTGACATTAATAGAAAATCTATAAACAGTAGAGCTGTGCTTAAAAAAGAAAAAGTGAAAGCAGGAGTTCAAGGAAACAAAAGAAACGATGGGAGTAACATTAAAAAGGTATAGAAGAAAACTATTACATGAATAATGATTTTGTCAAGTAACTTTACTCACTTAACCATTCTATTCTTTTAATTGTTTTAACCGTTACATCAAATTTGGCAATAAGTTAACAATGGAATGCTCTGGTGTTTCTCTATATTTTTAAGTCCAAATGCTGTTGTTTCTGTTTTTTTGCACTGTTCCTCACATTTGTATTTTTTAAGTTCTGCTCCTGATCTTTCTGTGCTTTTTTTTAGTCCTACCCCACTCCCAATTGCATGACACCCCATTGCTTTATGCTCCCTATTCCTCCTTTGCTACCTATGTTTCCCTACATTACAACAGTGACTTCACAGTGCTTGGATATAAAGCACTTTGGGACGTCCTGAGGTCGTGAAAGGCACTATATAAATGCAAGTTCTTTCTTTCTTCTTTCTTTCTTTACCAACCCTGTCTCCCCAATTCTGTTGCTCACTAGTTGCTCACTCAACCTATTTCCCAAACTCAAAATTCAAATAAACTCAAAACTGTGTATTACTTTTAGTATCAGACTATATACCATAAGTCTAATCAATCAAATGACTTTTGCCTTCTGGTTGGGCATCTTCATTCTGGTTCATTCTTCTTAATCTCAGGTTTACTCTGGGCTTTATTTTTTTTAATCAGACAGCAGGTCTCACAATCGCTCAAATCTTTCAGATGTTTTGATGAGACCTCACCTGTCCCTTCGCAACAGTTGATCACCTTCTCTTATAATCTATGATCTCAATGTGTCACTCTAGTGCAGAACAATTGCTGGCCTCCATTCATTTTGCTGTTTTCTTTGCATGTCAGACACCAGCTGATCATATCTGCAATCTGTGCCAACATATTAGGCCAGGACAAAACATCTCTTGTTAACCTTTCGGATTTTTCAATTCCTTGACATAATTTTGTTAACATAACTTTTCTCAGCCTGGTAGCCCCTTTTCAATAGACAATTTATCTCAAAAGACTCTATACTGTTGGATCAATTTCAAGGTTTTGTGTCTGGAAATCCTTCCAGAATCAGAGATTTCAACTTTTGCAATGACTGGTCTTTCTCAGTTGCTGTTTTCATCTCTCCTAGTCTTACTTGCAACTTTAGGAGACATTACACCATACACACAGTTATTTGATCATCTTTGTAATGTATGCTAACGGTTTCAGGTAGGTAGTTTCAACTCAACACATCGCTACATAGAGCTGATTTATTTTGTACCTTTCTCGTCAAACCACAGTAATACATAGAAATTACAACATGTGAAAAGGCCATTCGGCCCAACCAGTCCATGTTGGTGTCTACCCTCCATGAGAACAAGTAGTTCTAAACACATTTACCCACCCCGTCCCCATATCCCTTCAACCCCTTTTTCTTTGTTCCCGATCCAATCCAATCTTGAATGTTGACGTACTTTCTGCTTCAACTCTTAACCCTAGAAGTGAATTCCACAGCCTCACAACTCTCTATGTGAGGAAGTTTATCTTGATCTCTGTTCCAAATCTCTTACATTTATCATTTATCTGTGCCTCTTATTTAATTACTGGAAACAGTTTGCTTCTATCTACCCTTTCATCATTTTAAAACACTTCTATTATATCGTCCTGTAGACTGCATTGTTCTAACAAGCCTTCCTTCGTATTTGTATTTCCTCTTACGAGGCAGCATACTGGTTGGATCTGCATTCAAAAAGCCTTACTATCATTCCTATAGTGTGGAGACCAATATTGCCCACAGTACTATAACTGAGGTCGTATTACAGTTTTATATAGGCTCATCATTAGCTTTTATATTCTATACCTCTTAAGATAAAGCCGAGAATACTATTAGCATTTTTTTAATAACCATATCAAGCCTTTAACGTTTTGTGAACCTATACTCCCCAAGTCGATGGGCCAAATGGCCTCCTTCCATGATGTAACCATTCTATGATTCCATGAGTCCCTTTGCTCTTCTACAGCACCAAGCCTAATTCTATTCATAGTATAATTACTGCTGTTACTTTTTTTTAACCAGGACCACTGCTGCAGAATCAGTAGGAGCAAGTGCCATGTTAAAGGGACAGAAGAGCCCCATAGTATGACATAACTGTGCCACCAAAGCTCTTGGCTGAGACAGAGACTATCAATACGTAAGTGGAGGGAGTGGAAGTCTTCCATCAGGAGATTACCGCCAGGCTTCAACTGATATTTTGGGAATTCATGGGAATAACAACAACTTGCATTTATATAGCACCTTTAATGTGGTGAAACGTCCCAAGGCTCTTCACAGGAGCGTTATCAGAAAAAAATTGACACCAAGCCACATAAGGAGACATTAGGACAGATGGCAAAAGCTTGGTCGAAAAGGTAGATTTTAAGGAGCATCTTAAAGGAGGAGAGAGAGGTAGAGAGGCGGAGAGGTTTAGGGAGGGAATTCCAGAGCTTAGGGCCTAGGCAGCTGAAGGCACGGCCGCCAATGGTGGAGCGATGAAGATTGGGAATGCCCAAGAAGCAAGAATTGGAGGAGTGCAGAGATCTCGGACGGTTTTAGGGATGGAGGAGGTTACAGAGATAGGGAGAGGTGAGGCCATGGAGGGATTTGAAAACAAGGATGAAAATTTTAAAATCTAGGCATTGCGAGACCAGGAGCCAATGTAGGTGAGCAAGCACAGAGGTGGAGGGTAAACGGGACTTGGTGTGAATTAGGATACGGGCAGCAGAGTTTTGGATGAACTCAAGTTGACAGAGGGTGCAAGGTGGGAGGTCGGCCAGGAGAGCTTTGGAATAGTCGAGAATAGAGGTAGCAAAGGCACATAGCATTAAAATCTGCCATTATCATGGGCCCCATATTCCCGCCTGAATTTACCTGCAGCGGGAGGGCAAGAAACAGCCACTGGCAGCTCTGGCAGGGGCAGGGGAGTGAAGTTGAGGTCCAGGTGAGGAGGCAGCGGTAGGCCTCAGTGCCTGATTTTCACCCGTTATTACCACCTCTCTCCCACCTGCGTTTTTCATGCATATCTTTTCAAACTGGACTCTGGCTATTTTAGATACACTCTTGGAACGTCATTCCATTAAATGAGTGTCTGTTTCGAGTTTTTACGTGGCTCGTCCACGTTGTCATATCCAGTTACGCCACAGCCAAGGGGAGGGGTCGCGGGTTGCGGGTACTTAGGTGGGGAGAGTTGAGGGGGGGGGTGGCGTTGTTGGGCAAGTCGTACCACCGAGTATCAGAATTTCACCAAGCGTTATGTCCAACCACACAGAGAGCAAGCTGGGTCTATAGGTCTGCAGGCTATTGGCAAAATATATGCCATTTTCCCATGTCATCATTTGATGTTTCTGCAATTTATTGTCAGTGAGAGAAACCCTCGATTATAATGTACAATACATATATCATAACAAGAAGATTATTTGTATTATAAATAACCAATGAGCATAACAAACAATAACAACAATAATAATAATTACAGTTAGTGTTGTCTTGACCACTAGGTTCTACTTTGCACTGCTTACTAGGTGTCCATAAATATTTGTAAAATCTCTAGGGTCAGTTGTAGTGTTAGTCTAGAGGTTTGGCTTGCGAAGGTCTTGAAGTGATTGATGTTCAGGAACTTCATTAAGGTGTTGTTCTTTTCAAGCCATTTACCTCTCGCACCGATGACAAAGCCGAAGAATTTGATGTTTTCTCCTCCTGTCATTTGTCTGATCTGGGGCTCCAGCATCTTGTATTTGTCTTGTTTTTCTGCCCATGCATTTTCTAGTGATTTCTCGTTATTCTCGTATCGGATTGTGACGTCCACGACTGCCACATCCTTTCCTTTGAGGAACAGGACATCCGGTTTCCATAGAGCCCCGTCTATTGATCTGAGTCTTGGCTCGAGATATGATGCCCAACCATACGTACTTGTTTTGTTTTTTATTTTTTCCAGTATTTTATTGTGCCTCTTAATTCTGGCATTTTTGACTGAAATACATTTCCCTGAGATGTGTGCGATCGTCTCACTTGCCAATTCACATCTTCTGCATAGTTTTGTTGAACCAGACCTACCGAGCGATAGTGTGTATCTGGTGGGATAAAGGTTTGATTTGATCAATAAGGCTTTGATGAATTTAGCTTGTTTCATTCCGCCTTTTCCTTTAATCCACTCGTTTGATATTTTATCGTTGTGGTAGTATGTGATTCCTGATCCTTGGTAATCCAGTTTGGTCCATTTATGGAATTCCAAACTCCTCCACTCTGCATACACGTTTATGGCTTTTTGGGCCCCCGTTTGTAGTCTCTCTGGTATAACATTTCTTATCATCTCCTCCAACTCCTCCATTTCTTCCGTTCGTATTTCTTCATCACCTGGTCCTTTACCCACCGACGCCAGGTATTCTGACACCTCTCTTAGTACTTTCAGGTTTTTCAGTTTCATTATGTTTTCTTTGTTATTTTGTCCTCTGTATGTAAATGAGGCTCTGATGACTGGGTCGCTTGATTTCTCTAGTGCTTCTAGTTTCCGCACTATGGCCGATGGAATCTGAATTTCCAATTTCGGGAGGCTTAGTCCCCCGTCTCGATTTTTGGAGTACAGTAGCCCGTCAGCGATGTCATTAGGTAGATGTAATATTTCCTTAACTGATTTCCTGATAAGTCTGTCCATACTAATGAAGGTGTTTTGCGATGCCTCGGTAAGGGTAAGATGGTAATACAATCTTGGGATCATGTGGGTTTTGAGAATTACAATTTTCTGGGTTGGTTTCAATTTTGCTGCTTTTAGGCACTCCATCCACTTTTCCAACTTTGTAATCCATTGATCCTCTGTTACCCCGGCCCATGGGTCGATTCGCGCACCGAGATACTTCTCTATACCCCCGGGGGCAATGAATTCCAGTTCTTTTCCATTCATTTGCCATTTTGTCCCGTGGTTGTATAAGAAGGTTTTATTCTTGGAGGACATGTGGAATCCTGCCGTCTTTTTGACATTTATTTCAAGCCAGGTTTTCTTACAGAATGATTCCAAAATTGATAAATTTTTCATCATTCCCGCATGTGAATCGCTCATGATAGCGATGTCATCTGCGAAGGCTAGAGCAGTACATTTAATGACCTTGTTGTTATCCTTCATCCAGACCCCTGAGCCATCTCTTTCCAACGTACAAAGGAGGGGGTCCATAGTTAAATTGAATAGTGAAGGTGATAGGGGGTCCCCTTGTTTCACTCCCTTTTTGATATTTATAGGTTCGGTTTTACATTTATCACCTTCAATGACTGTCGTGGTCTCGGTGTATAGATTATCAATGAGTTTGATAAATTTTTTGTTGATGCCCATTCTCGTTAGGCTTTTGCTTATCATGGCGTGTCCCACAGAATCGAATGCCTTTGCTAGATCAACAAACACAACTGCAAGTTGTTTTCTGTTGCTCTTAGCTCCCTTCATAATATTTTGAAGGATGGCAATGTTTTCGTTGCATCCTGGGGTCGCCGCAATAAATCCCTTTTGTCTGGGGTTTAGCGTTACTGCTTCAGCCAGTCTTTTTGCGATTATTTTGGTGAATAGGCGTAATAATATGGGCCCTATTGTTATGGGCCGCCAGTTGTCTATGCTTTTCAGAAGTTCAGGATCTTCTGACTTCAGGATGAGCACTGTTCTGCTCTTCTTGAGGATATCTGGAGTGGTCATGGTCTTCATCCAGAGGGAGAAGAGTCTTGGAAGAATCGAGGGATCGCTGTCATCCCATTCCTTGAGGTCATGCACTGTTTTTCCGTCCGGTCCTGGTGCACTCCCCTCTTTCATATTGTTAATGGCTTGTTTAGTTTCTTCCTCACTGATCTCCTTCATCAAGCCTTCTTTCTTTGCCATCCTTAGACAACCTGCAAATTTACAGATGTCCGATTTATTGTTAGGATTGGATAATTTTGTTTTGTAGCTTTGTTCCAATTCTTTCTTAGACAGAGGGCACTTGATATTGGTTGGACCGCCCATTATTTGTCGTGCCAATCTTCTCCTGTCTTTATTGTACATGTTCTGGGTCTTTTTGTATTCGGCCTTCTTTTTAGCGTATATTTTTGATGCGCCCGTACTGTTGGGTCTTAGGGCCTTTTTCTTGTTTTCTTTTGTTTTGGGCTGTTTTGTTTTGTTATTCTCCAGCATCATTTCTGTTATTGCTTCAATTAATCCTATGGCTTGGGCTTCATCATCCTCGTTTGTCCTGTTCCCAACCAACTCTTCGGCATCCAATAATAGGTTGCCCAATTCTCTTTTATCTTTATTCCCTTTTAATGTATATTTTGCTTTTGGTATGTTATCTGGACTATTCTGGTCCGATTGCTCGTGGTCTCTATCCTGCTCGACATTCACTTCAGTCGGGCCGCCCCCTGGGGTCGTACCGTTTGAATGAGCTCCTTCACTGTTTGCCGTGGCCACGAGCGCTCTTCTTTTATCTGCAATTTGTTTATTATTTTTAGATAATAATTCCGTACTTATTTTCTTGTTAATGTTCCAACAACCTTTATATTTTGTTTCCAATTCCTTAAGTTGTTGAATTTCGTCTTCAGACCAAATCGAATTCTTGCCTTTCCTTTTTGGTTTGTTTTCTTCCAGTCTTTTCTCATTTCTTAGTTTGGGATGCTGGTGTCTCTCGTGTTGTCCCAAGCCAATTTTAGTTGAGAATGTAAGGGGACACAGAGTGCATTCCCATGTACCTTCCGGCATTGTTCTTTCGACTCTTTTGCACTTTCCATGATGGCATGCTATGGAATGGTAGTCTCCTTTTCTCCCGCATTTATTGCATATTGTTATTATCTTGGTTACCCTGTGTTTGATTTTCATGTGTGATTTAAACACAGTGTGGGATTGGTAATATTCATTGCATTGTATGCAAAGTAGGCTGTCGATTGGATAGTGAATCTTTATTTCACTCTTTTCCTTACTGTTTACTGGTGGTTCGATTTGTATACCCTCACAGTATGTACTTACTGTAGGTTCCTCTATTGTGTCCCCTTCGTTTGTAATTCTGCTCTCTGTGCTGTTATTCATCTGTGAAACTCTGAGATTCGAGTTGTAGAAGGTTTTGCTTTCAATGGTAGGCACTTCCTCTCAGGTTTCTTTTCCCGAGGGTTTTGCTCTTCCATGTCATTTGTTAAGTCCTCACCAATCAGTATACCCTTCTCACGATTTTTCACGACCGGAGTCGGTTTTCTATTTGGTACCTGAAATGGTTTTATAGTGATAAAGTCCTCCTCATAGGTTTGAGTACATGAGGTTCTAGTTGCTATCCTCGTAGGGAGAGGTCTAGCGGTATTCCAGCTAAGGTATTTTTCACCGAGGGTCACTGGATACCCGACGGCGGGGAGGTTGTTTGCCCGGTCAATGTTAACTCCTGGGTCTCACTTAAATTAGTCAACATCGATTTCCGGCTGATGCTGGCGGGGGTAATGTGGATGCCGACAAGCGGGAGCAGGATTTTGGGCGGCAGGAGGCAACTGCCGGGAATCCCGAGGGAACAGACCCCCATCAGTCAGATAAGTTAATCGGCGGGTGGGGGGTGTGAGAAGGTTGCGCAGTCGGAAGAGGGGTTGAGGAATCCTGGACCAGAGGAGGTCCTAGAGTTCCTGTGGAGCCAGGAGGGCCATTCCTCCTCCTCTAGGCCCACAAGGAAACATTAAAACGATTGAATTACCGGGGCCTTTTCAGGCCCCAACCCTGCTTGCCGCCAAGTTTTCCTGACGGTTTCGGAACTGTGCGCGATTCTCTGTTCAAATTTGCGTCAGGGTCTGAATTAAGTCATTGGGCCCCAACTTTTGAATATTTACGAGGTACCCTATGACAGGCGCCTTCCCCACGACCCGAATTGGCGGGGATAATATGGAGAGAACGCAGCCTTCAGCACCCGACAGCCATTCACATTGGGCAGGCAAAGTTAAAATTGGGGATATGGAAACAGCAGTAGGCCATTAGGCCCATCTAGTGCTGCTCACCATTTTGTTAACCATGGCAGCTCTATCTTTCCAGTCTTAATCCCTTGCCTTTTCTCCATATCCCTTAAAGCTCTTACTTCCAAAGTAAGTATCTATCTCCCTTTTAAACACCTCATTTATGGAGTTCTAGGTGTGTGTATTCTATGTTCTCAGAACCCTTTGGGTGAAGAGGTTTTTACTGAATTGCTTTTTTCACTGGCTTTGCACAAATTCTACGATGATGTTGCCATGTTATGGATTCCATTACTAAAGGGAAAGGCCATTCCCTCTCTAATCTGACAATTCCCCTAATTATTTTAAATTTCTCAACCAGCTCAACTGTCACGTCCAGGGAAAATAAGCTTCACCAGTGGGTCATCATAGCTTAGTTCCTTCATCTTAGATATCAAACAAGTGAATCATCACTGGACTTTTTCCAAGGTCAGTATCTCCTTTCTAAGGTGGAGTATTCAAAACTGAATATAACACTGCAAATGAGGTCTGGCAGTACTCTGTTTAATTGCAGTAGCCCTTTCTTGCTTTTATAATCTACACTTTTGTGAATAAGCCCAGCAGCCTATTATCCTTTTTGATTGCTTTTTGTACCTGCAAGCTAGCTTTTAATGACTTATGTACATAGATCCTTAAATCCCTTCATTCATCTCCTCTCTCCCCCAACCAAGTGCTTCCCCATTTGGATTATACTCCATTCTGCCATTTTTACATCCAAAATTCACTACCACATACTTTGTTACACTAAAATACATCAGCCATCGTTCTGCCACCTTGCATCATCTAGGTCTTCTTGCGGTTTTCTGCTGTCTTCTTCACAATTCACTGTGGGGTAAATAACCATCATCAATACTACCAGCCCAGATCTTAGCATGCCAAGAGCTGAAATTGGGAATTTCGGGAACCTGCTCCTGACAATTTTCTGTCAATTAAATTGAATAAGCTGATAATCATGAGGGATGTGAGTGCAATTTTCTGACATGCATTCATGGCATGTGAATAATGGTACTGGCTGTGCAGAGGATGAATATGTACCCCATACCGCCTAAATTTGTAAAGCAGAGAGTGAGAGAAAAGCTGAGACAAAGCGTCAATCCCTGGAGAACACCACTGCTCACTGATCTGACAATCTCCCTTTTATCTCAACTCTCTGCTTCCCAGCTCCCAACTCGTTTCCTATCTCTGCTATGAGTTTGCCTCCAATTACGGGCATTTCAATTTTAGCTAGCAGTCTTCTGTGTGGAACCTTATCAAGTACCTTCTGAAAATCCATGTATATGATTTTCATTGATTCTTCTCTCTCCACCTCATGGGACTTTGTCAAAGAGCTCTATTAGGTTAACTAGACAAGACTTGCTGTTACAAATTTGAGGTCATCCGGAGGTACCTACTCCAGCATCAATTACTCCCTTAAGTGGATCCCACGTCCCTTGCGCTTCAGAGTTGACTCATACTTCCCAATATCTCCTTGCACGATAGTGTAACAACTCATCCCTCTTGACATGATAAAAGGATTCTGTGAACTTGCACATAAAGAAAGATCTCAAGATGTCCCAAAGCTCTTTACAGCCAATGAAGTACTTTTGAAGTGTACTCACTGTTGTAAGGTACAAAAAGCGGAAGCCAACATGCACACAGCAAGGTCCCACAAACAGCAATGAAGTAAACGACCAGGTCATCTGTTTTTAGGCGTTGGTTAAGTATTGGCCAGGACATTGGGGAGAACTCCGCTGCTCTCCTTCGAAATAGTGCCATGAGATCTTTTACGTCCAGCTGAGAGGACAGACGAGGCCTTGGTTTAACGTCTCATCCGAAAGACGGCACCTCTGACAGTGCAGCACTCCCTCCGTACTGCACTGATTTCGACCGACGTCAGCCTAGATTTCGTACTCAAGGTACTGGAGTGGGACTACAAACCCATGACCTTCTGACTCAGAGGCGAGAGCGCTACCAACTGAGCCATGGCTGACACATATGTGCCTTGCCAACATTTTGATAGGCGGAACTGATGATCACTCTTGTGAGGCGAGGTCGATGTCAAATCTGGTTTATTTTGCAGAACACACATGACTGAACAAAAGTAGCAATTCCAGACTTTCTTAAACTTCTTGTACAACACTTTCCCCAACAACACAAAACAAGCAAAACACACGTACTATCCCGAACAGCAGACAGAATATTTAATTTTTGTTTTATTTAACTTTGGGTCAGCTTCTAGCTACGAAAACTGATCTGCTGCAATTTAATTCTCAGCTCAGGCCAATGGCTGCTTTCGCAGCTTTTGTTAGGCCTGACTGATCCTGAACCTGTTTTTTTTCTCTCCTTTTTGTTAATTCTGACTCCAGGAAGCAATATCTCACCAGGCTACCCTGGCAACTAACCCTGCTGAGCTCAAATGAATCAAACCATCTCGACCACAGTAAGTATGAACGATCTCTGAAATATCCAAAATAACTTTCACTTGCTTGAAGCACATTGGTTCAGACACCCCATCTGAATCTTAATCAATAATTCAAAGACCTGCTATCCTTCGAGAGGTCAATAGTAGCACTTTTAACATATATTACACCAAGGTCCTCCCATGATGGCAGGGTCAGAAATCGCAAAACATGACACCAACCTTTCACAAAACCATGTTGACTAATCAGGTAATTGTTTTCCATGTGCTCATTTAGTATGTTCCTGATGATAGATACTAGCAATTTTCACGTTGCTGACATTAAACTCACTTTGGCCTGTAGTTACTTGGTTTGTACCCCCCTCGTTTCATTTTAATAAGGGGTGCAACGTTTGCTATCTATCAATCATTTGGTACTATTCCTGAATCAAGTGCGCTTTGGAAGATTGTAGCCAATGTGTTGTCAATTTCCTCTCCTATTTCTTTCAACACCCCCCAGGTGGAAACCATCTTGGTGTTGATGTGTGTGTCTGCCTTCAATCCTGCTATTTTATACAATACAAATTTTCCATTAATGCTAATTTCCCCTGTAAGCTTTTCTTCACTCATTTCTGGGGATAAGTACATCTCCTCCTTTTCCACTGCTAAGATTGAAGATAAGTAATTATTCAACAATTCTGCCTTGTCCTAATCCTGTACTGTTGTCATACATAATTCTGCCTTTAGCAAATTTCTCCATTAGTACTCTACGATTTCATCGGGTTTATATATTCCGGCACTTAGAATCATAGAGTCATACAGCACAGAAGGAGGCCACTTGGCCCAACATGGCTGAGCAGGCTCTTTGAAAGAGTTATCCAATTAGTCCTACGCCCCTGCTCTTTCCCCATGGCCCTGCAAATTTTTCCTTTTTAAGTATATATCCAATTCCGTTTTGAAAGTTGTTGACCTGCACAATAGTTCCAAAGCAAGATAGCAACTAAAATGCTTTCTGTAATGATAGCACTATTTTTCTTTGGGAAACTGATGCTAGTTTTTTTGGAAGTTAGAATGGGGAGGGTGAGCATCACCAGGACTGTGGTGGCGTTTGCAGATTGGAAATTACTGCTTGATTGACTGTGAATGAGATATTATTATGATTATCGATGTGTGGCATCCTCTGCTCCTACAGTTCTTTTGACAAGGCCCATTTCTATAATTAAAAGGAATAATTTTGCACTCATGGGGGAGCACCACTCGCTAGGAGCACATATTGGAAAATCAGGTGCACGTAATGGAAGATCTCTGAACTATTAACTTTAATGGCTTAAAAAAGTCAAACACAGCACACATACCCAAATTTATCATATGCATTCCCAGCAGGCAAGGCCCCCTGCTGGGCATGGGAAGTTGGGAAATTAACCAAAATATGAATTATGCTAAAAATTATTATTAACACGATGTAATATTTCAAAGTGTAACATGTTTCATAAAGCAGGTTATATTTGAAATATTGTTTTACTCTGCATATAAAGTTTGAATTTTGATTACATGCGCATTATATTTAATCATGTTTCAAAATAATAAAAAAAACATTTAGACCCATGCTCCTATTTTCAAATGGGAAAAAGCTGTAGTGATGAGAAAAGAAAACCCAGTATTAGATTTTTCCTATATCACCTTTAAAATCTCTCGTTCGTCTCAATTAAAATTTATATGCACATGATTTTCGCTCCCCTACTTCCTTGCATACTGGCCACTGTTGGACTTAGGGCAAAGGCCCTTTTCGTCCTGTTCATCTATCTTGGGTTCTGCTAAACAGCAATCTCTACTACAGTGAGACAGGAAAAACAAATGCTCCCCTTAGGGTTGGGTCAAATGGATTGCTTATGGAGAGCTCATTGATTTTTGTACATTCCCTAGTACATCAAAATGTCTCTTTTTATTCTTAGGTTTACCTTATAAGCCCAAAACATACAATTATCACTCAGCATCTTAGAACAAACGTGCAAATATTTGTACTTCTATTGGAAAACTTCTCTCTAACTCAAATAACCAGAGCAGCAAGTCATGTTTAATTCCTCACGTGTTACATGTCCTGCTCCTTTGTTCTGGGAAGGGCTGAAGAAATAGAGAACTAGGAAACATATCGATATATCTTGGACCCTTACTTTGAGAGATGGACCTAATAGCTGGTTAAACCATTAATCTCATGTACTGCACTTCACCTCTGGAGACCTAGGTTCAAATCCATCATCTTTAAAGGGTCACAGATAAATTGAGTCCTGACAGTTTCAACCTAATCTACAGTGAACAACAGATTGCTGTATAAAAACCACCTTATATTTAGTAGCCAGTCCCAAGTCAGAAAAGCCTAGGATTGATAGCCTAGATGTGAAACTGTCATCCTCATGAAAGTTGGTGCTCTTTTGGGGGATGCGAAGGATTACTGGAGCAATACAAGGCATGCCCATTATTCCTGTTCGTCTGTGCTGTGCAGCTAGTAGTACATAGAGTCAGAGTTAATATGTATAACTCTCCATTACCTGTCACTCAAATGTGCCTCCCTATGTATTAACGTAATCATCACTACAAGAAAAGAGTGTCAGAAATGGATCAAGAAAACAATTACAAAGCTAGATCCTGAAATACTAAATTCTTCAAACGTCCTATTTAAGCTGCCTTAACCTCATCCCCGATCAATGGTGCACAATTTATCTGCTTCTTCAACAACAACAACAAAAACGTGCATTTATATAGCACCTTTAATGTTGTAAAATGTACTTCAAAAAAGGCAGATTATCTGGTCATTATCACATTTCTGTTTGTGGGACCTTGCTGTGTGCAAATTGGCTGCTGCGTTTCCTACATTACAACAGTGACTACACTTCAAAAATACTTCATTGGCTGTAAAACGCTTTTGGGATGTCCTGAGATCGTCAAAGGCACCATACAAATAAAGGTTCTATCTTTCAAGGCGCTTCACAGGAGCGTTATCCGACAAAATTTGACACCGAGCCACATAAGGAGATATTAGAACATGTGACCAAATGCTTGGTCAAAGAGTTAGGTTTTTAGGAACGTCTTGGAGGAGAGACAGGTAGAGAGGCAGAGAGGTTTTGGGAGGGAATTCCAGAACTTAGGGCCCAGGCACCTGAAGCCATGGCCGTCAATGGTGGGGCGATGAAAATCGGGGGTGTACAAGAGGCCAGAATTGGAAGAAAAGGTACCCATCACAGTAAGCTGAGGCAAATATATGACAAAATGTATTCAAGCACATGTTAGATCCAAGGTGCATGGAACAGTCTGGATTTTGCATACTCCAAATGAAGAACATTACATTTAGAATTGATTCATATTTGACAGCAACTCCCATGGTGCAGCAAGTTTATCCAGTGACTAAATTGATCCATAGAGATGAGAAAGATTTCAGGTTTGATTCCTGTTCTGTAGTGAGTTTACAGATCTCAAACTGGGGTAATTGTAAAGTTATTACAATTGGCCTGAGATAGAGGGAAATCAACCAGGTTTCCTGCCATACAAGAACCGTGTATATGTAATGAAGGCAAAATCAAGTTTGGCTCTGATGCCTCCAATCATCCAATTGTCTGTCAATACTCATCTTCAAGGCTCTCACATGAATGATGTTCACTTGGGCCAGATACAGGTGGGTTCCCAGCACCCATAGAATCATACACTAGCAAGGATTTGATGCTATTCAGGAATTAGAATCATACAGCACAGAAGGAGGCCATTCGGTCCATCATGCCTGCGCTGGCTCTTTGAAAGAGCTATCCAATTAGTCCCCCTCCCTTGCTCTTTGCTCATAGCTCTGCAAATTTCTCCATTTCAAGTATTTATCCAATTCCCTATTGAAAGTTACTATTGAATCTGCTTCCACCACCCTTTCAGGTACTGCATTCCAGATCATAACAACTCAATGTGTAAAAAAAATGCTCCTCATCTCCCCTCTGTATTTTTTGCCAATTACCTTAAATCTGTATCCTCTGGTTACCCACCATCTTGCCAGTGGAAACAGTTCCTTCTTATTTTCTCTATTAAAATCCTTCATAATTTTGAACACCTTTGTTAAATCTCCCTTTAACCTTCTCTGCTCTGAGGAGAACAACTCCAGCCTCTCCAGTCTCTCCGTATAACTGAAGTCCCTCATCCCTGGTACCATTCTAGTAAATCTCCTCTGCACTCTCTCCAAGGCTCTTCAATTGGTGAGAAAAGTAATAAAAAGAAATCATATTTTCAGTATGAGATACCTCTTTATTATTTGATATTGGATCCTATCTTTTATTTATACATTGTTAAATGTAGTGTGATATGAAGCCAGGTTTAAAGAATAGTTGGGCAGTCTGTTAGGCCTCATGGCTACATTATAAACTTAAGCTGAATCACTTTTAAGTTTTCAAGAAAGCGGGCGCTCCCAGCCTCTCAAAACATTTCAAATTTGCCAGTTGGGAGCAAAGTCCTGCTTAGACAAGTGAACTTGCTATCTCTGGTCCCAGAAATATGATTGTAGCCAGGCAATGCTTACATGGATTTTGCCTGACTGCATTTTGTACTCTGCAGCTACTAGTCTCAAGTAGGTAACACGTTGTAACAGCCTTAAAAAGGGACCTGTAAATAATGGGACATTAATTACTTACAGTGTCCAGACAATGCAGCAAGCTCCAGAAATGGGGCACTTTACAATCTTCCGGCCTCAACACTGAGTTCAACAACTTTAGATCATAACCACTGCTCCCATTTTCTCGGAGAGCAGGTGTTGGTAATGGTTCTGCTGTTGCTATTTACATCTCCTCTGGACCCATCTTTTGTTTCTTAATTAACCCATTGACCACCCTCCTTGCCTTGCACCATCATCCCTTCTGTCATTTAACCATGCCTGTCCTCCACCCTATCACAGACCTTCCCTTTTGCTCTTTCCTCCCCCCCCTCCTTTTTCCCTGGCTCTGCACTTGGTTAAATACTGTTAAATCTCTAACTTCTTCCAGTTCTGATGAAAGGTCATCGACCTGAAACGTTAACTCTGTTTCTGTCTCCACTAATACTGCCTGACCTGCTGAGTGTTTCCAGCATTTTCTGTTTTAATTTTAATTAAGATAGCTAATAGGATGTTGAGATATATAGCCATAAATAGTTAGAGGAGAAACCTATAACAATTATATACAGGTAACCACTGGTTAGACCAAACTTGGAGCCTTGTAATCAGTTCTGGTCACTATGAAGTATTTTTGAAACTGTATTTGGCCCAAGTGAGACCACATACCATGGTCAGAAAAGTAAAAGCCCGTGGGATCCAAGGAAAAGTGGCTAGTTGGATCCAAAATTGGCTCAGTGGCAGGAAGCAAAGAGTAATGGTCGATGGGTGTTTTTGTGATTGGAAGGTTGTTTCCAGTGGGGTTCTGCAGGGCTCAGTACTAGGTCCCTTGCTTTTTGTGGTATATGGTAATGATTTAGACTTAAATGTAGGGTGCATGATTAAGAGGTTTACAGATGATACAAAAATTGTCTGTGTGGTTGATAGTGAGGAAGAAAGCTGTAGACTGCAAGAAGAAATCAAAAGACTGGTCAGGTGGGCAGAAAAGTGGAAAATGGAATTCAATCCAGAGAAGTGTGAAGTAATGCATTTGGGGAGGGCAAACAAGGCAAGGGAATAAACAATAAATGGTAGGATACTGAAAAGAGGAACAGAGGGGCCTTGGAGTGCATGTCCACACATCCCTGAAGGTAGCAGGACAGGTAGATAAGGTGATTAAGAAGGTACACGGGATACTTTCCCGTATTAGCCGAAGCAAAGAATATAAGAGCAGAGAGGTTATGCTAGAACTGTATAAAATACTAGTTAGGCCACAGCTAGGGTACTGCATACAGTCCTGGTCACCACATTACAGGAAAGATGTGATTGCACTTGAGAAAGTACAGAGGAGATTTATGTGATTGTTGCCAGGACTGGAGTATTTTAGCTATGAGGAAAGATTGGATAGGCTGGGGCTGTTTTCTTTGGAACTGAAGAGGCTGAGGGGAGATTTAATTGAGGTGTATAAAATTATGAGGGGCCTGGACAGAGTGGATAGGAAGGTCCTATTTCCCTTAGCAGAGAGGTCAATAACCAGGGGGCATAGAATTAAAGTGATTGGTAGAAGGATTAGAGGGGAGTTGAGGAGAAATTTTTTCACCAAGAGGGTGGTGGGGGTCTGGAACTCACAGCCTGAAAGGGTGGTAGAGGCAGAAACCCTCAATGCATTTAAAGGATATTTGGATGTGCACTTGAGGTGCCGTCACCTACAAGGCTACGGACCAAGAGCTGGAAAACGGGATTAGGCTGGATAACTCTTTTTGGGCTGGCACAGACACAGTGGGCTGAATGGCCTCCTTCTGTGCCGTAAATTTCAATGATTCTATCATTTGGAGTGTTATGTACTGTTGTGGTCTCCCTATTTCAAAAAGGTTGTACAGTTACTGGAGGAGCTACAGAGAAGGGCCACATGGTGACCCCCAAAACTTAATGGAATGGTGTATGAGGAAAGATTGACTACTCTGTGTCTTTTCTCTCTTTAAAAGAGAAGATGAGAGGGGACATGATAGAAGTGTTTAAAATTATGCAAGGTTTGGACACATTGGACCCAAGTAAGTTTTCTGCCGTGCACAGAATTTAAGAACAAGAGGTCATATTTGCAAATTAAGGACAGCAAAAGAATTAGGTAATTGTGGGATCAATTTTTTTTTACTAAAAGGGTGGTAAGTATGTAGAGTGGATTAGCAGCATAGTGGTTGAACAAGAAACCTCACTGGGTTTCAAAAAAGAACTAGACAGGTTTTTGTCAGCAAACGGAATTCAGGGTTATTAGAAATGCACCAAGGGAATACTGTGGATAGGTGGGCTAGATGGGCCAAAGGTCTTCTCCTGCCCGAAACTGTTCCTATGTTACTCTGTGTTGAAGAGATTACAGAGAAGAGCAACAAGTCTGAACGCAAGTCCTGAGACAATGAGGAAAAAGGTACGAAATGAAATCATTATCATCTAGACAGAACGTGCTTAAGGAGCAACCTCATCACGATATGTAAAATATTAAAAGCTATGGATGAGGCAATGCCAGAATATTACTTCAAAATAAGCAAATAAAGTAGAAACATGGGATTTAAATTGAAATGAGTGAAAAAGCAAATTTAAAATAGATATTAGGAAGAAACCCATGGCTCTAAAAAGTGACCTTAGTTATGAGTCTACAATGCGGTACCTTATTGAAGGCCTTTTGAAAATCCAAATATATTACATCTACTACATTACCCTTGTCTACTCTTTCTGTTACTTCTTCAAAGAATTCAATAAGGTTGGTCAAGCATGACTTTCCCTTCTGAAATCCGTGCTGACTATTCTTTATTATATTTTCGTTTTCTAGTTGTTTTTCTATTACATCTTTGAGTAAAGATTCCATTATCTTTCCTACCAATGACATTAAGCTAACTGGTCTATAGTTCCCTCAACTTGCTCCATCTCCCTTTTTGAACATAGGAACCACATTAGCTGTCTGCCAGTCCTCTGGCACTATTCCCTTTTCTAATGAATATATATATATATATGTAATAATGACTATCCCTATCATTTCCCTAACTTATTTTAATATGCACGGATGCAATCCATCCTGACCAGGGCTTTTATCATCTCTAAGTTTTATTAGTTTATCAGTTATCTCCCCCGCTTCTATCTTAAATGTCTTCAGACATTTTTTGATGATCTCTTCTACTATCATACCCACTTTGTTAGTCTGATAAAATAGACAAAGTAACTATTCAATATTTCTGTCATTTCACTCTCATTACTTGTGAATTTATCTTGTGCATCCCTTAGTGGCCTTATCACTATCCTGATTTTTCTTTTGTTATTTATGTGTCTGTAGAATACTTTTCTATTTCTTTTTATATTCCTTCATAATTTAATTTCACAGTTCCTCTTTGCTTTCCTAATTGTTTTTTTTGACATCCTAACCTCTTATTCCCTTTTGTCACCCTCTCCTTTATTGTCTACATACTTAGAGTATGCCTTGTTTTTTGGTTTCAATTTTAACTTTTTCTCTTTATTCATCCATGGTGTTTCATTATTAACTAGTTTGTTCTTGTTTCTTAGAGGAGTATATTTCTCCTGAACTCCATTGATCACTGTTTTAAATATTTCCCACTGCTATTCTATCTCTTCATCTGCCAAAACTTTTTTTTCCAGTTTACCTTCCTCAGTTCCATTCTCATCCCCTCAAAATTAGTTGTTTTTCTAATCTATTACTTTGGTCTTTGTCTTACTTATGTCTTTCTCAATCATTATTTTAAACCTTATTATGTTATATTGCCTGGATGTTTCCCTATACTGACTTCTCTTGTCTGCTCCAGTTAATTTCCCATTACTAGATCCAGCAGGGATTCCTCTCTCTTGTTCAGCTTCTCACATACTGGGGTAAGAAAAGAGTCATGCACACATTGTAAAAACTCTATTCCCCTTTCCCCTTTCCTTATCTCTTTTGCTTGGATTGCACTGATATTACTGGTGTAAACTAACGGAAACTCCACCCCAATGTAATTAGCCTGGGACGGAGAAGTGAGAGCTTTGGGAAGGCTTGAAGTTTTTGTGTATCTGACTTGACAATTATACAATGAAGTCACTGGAGGTAATTTTCACTTTAATTGTTTGGGCGGTAAACTGGAAAAGCAGAGAGCTCTAGTCACTATGATAGAAATGTATAAACAGGTGGGTTCTATAATGGGTGGGTGATCTGTTCTGTCAGTTTACCACCCAAGGGGTGAAAGTGAAAATTACTCGCCCTATTTCTTCTTTAGAATGATACTGGGGCTGAAAGGGTTAAATTATGAGGACAGGTTGCATAGGCTATCCTTGTATTCCCTTGAGTATAGAAGATTATGGGGTGAGCAAATTGAGATGTTTAAAGTGATTCAAGGATTTGATCGGGAAGATAGGGAGAAACTATTTCCTCTGGTGGGGGAGTCCAGAACAAGGGGTCATAACCTTAAAATTAGAGCTAGGCCATTCAGGGGTGATGTCAGGAAGCACTTCTTCACACAAAGGGGAGTGGAAATCTGGAACTTTTTCCCCAAAAAGCTGTTGAGGCTGGGGGTCAATTGAAAATTTCAAAACTGAGATTGATAGATTTTTGTCAGACAAGGGGATTAAGGGTTACGGAACCAAGGCAGGTAGATGGAGTTAAGATACAGATCAGCCATGATCTAATTGAGTGGAGAAACAGGTACAAGGGGCTGAATGGCCTACTTCCATTCCTTTGCAACTCTGCAGGTGTATATAAATAGATTTATAAATATATTAACACTTTAAAAAAACACTTAATATAAATTAACCTCAGTAAAGCTTTTGAAATTTGTCCTCGTTTTTCAAAATTATTTGAAGAAAATCAGCTGAGCATAAATGCACGAACCTACTGAAAAATATCCCATCGGTACATCTGACTGAATGATATTGATGCATCCTGCAAAATTAGGTACTCTGCGTTAACTCAGACTGCACAATCCAAATTCAGCTGACAGAGTCAAAGATCTGGGCAAAAATATCAAGTCCAAACCCAAAATTTTTGGAAGAGGCTGAAAATATTCAATGAAGGCATTAAAAGACACAAAAAAAAATCCAATACATAATGTAGTCATATTATTGCAAAATATGTAATATATATTTTTCAAAAAATTTGTTTCAACCTTTATTTTGGACATCAGAAATTTCAGTTAGAGAAAAAAAGTGACATTTGAAAATTTTATTTCAGAAAGCTTCTTGAGCAAGGTGTGAGAAGCCAGTGAAGAGTTTGCCCAATCAGAGTGATGACGTTACGGAGACGAAACCCATTAAATGTGGGAAAATAATTTGTAATGGGAAAATAATTTGTAATGGGAAAAAAATTTCACAAAAGGAAGTCACATTATGCAGAAGGAAGAGAACACAGATGTAGGATTTTTATTAAGATATTAGTTGAACTCTTAGAATCTAGCACAGGGAGAATGAAGACCAAATGTACTCTTCAGTTGCAGTAAGGCTATAGAGTGGGAAAAAATTGGATCAGAGTAATAAGAAATAATTCAGTCCCAATTTTAAAGTCATACAGTCTCTCCTTATTTTTATATTTGCGTTATAAATTCCTATGACCACATTTAAAATGGAAATTGTGTATGTAAGCTTGTCACAACTGTAATTACACCCCTTTGGTGTTGGTGGAAATGGTTCATCCCCACTGGCAGATGATGTAATTAGAGGGTCACTAGTTTAGATAGCAATTTCCAATGGACAGGTGGAATAGAATTTTAGAATGGAAAAGTTGACAGGTCGTGCATCCAGATTTGTTTTATATAGTACAAGCACACACACACACACACACAAGCAGAGACTTTAGAAGGCTCATAGATTTCATTTTATTTATGCCCCAATGGAGTAGTATCTAGTGAATCTTTGACAGCAGTGCAAAGGCAGTCTTAAGGGCCTACTAAATATATCACCACAGACAGCGCCTATCGACCAGCAACACTCATTGAACTTTGGTTCATTTGAATTCTGTCCAGGAGCAATTTCTCCAACTTTTTCAAGTAATCCCTCACTAATACTTCATCCTCAAATTTCTTTCCCCCTAAATGATTCTCCTCAAAGAACATCTATTGATTGTCTTCAACAGGACAAAAGAAAAAAAAGAGCAATGCAGTGATTTATTACACCTTGCTATTGAAGAGGCTGTGCTGAATTTCAGAACAGCACCCATACAGTTTGTGTTTCTCTCCTGCACAAATTGAAGTCTCTGGCCTTAGAAAACTGAGACTGCATGATAGCAAACAACAACAACAATTTACATGTATACAGTGCCTTTAATGTAGTAAAATGTCCCAAGGCATTTCACGGGAGCGATTATCAAACAAAATTTGACACCGAGCCACATAAGCAGATATTCGGACAGGTGACCAAAAATTTGGTCAAAGAGGTAGGTTTTAAGGAACATCTTAAAGGAGGAGAGAGAGGTAGAGAGGCGGAGAGGTCTTGAGAGGGAATTCCAGAGCTTAGGGCCGAGGAAGCTGAAGGCACGGCCGCCAATGGTGGAGCAAAGGAAATCAGGGTAGATTTCTCGAGAAAATAGAAGACTGAGGGGTTACCCAATAGCAGTCTTTAAGATTATGAAAGGGTTTGATGGGGTAGATGTAGAGAAGATGTTTCCCCTTGCGGGGGAGACCAGGACTAGGGGACATAAACATAAGATAATCACTAATAAATACAACAGGGAATTCAGGAGAAACTTCTTTACCCAGAGAGTGGTTAGAATGTGGAACTCACTACCACAAGGAATAGTTGAGGTGTCTAGCATAGATACATTTAAGGGGAAGCTGGATAAACACATGAGGGAGAAAGGAATAGAAGGATACGGTGATAGGGTTAGACGAAGCAGGGAGGGAGGAGGCTCATGTGGAGCATAAACACTGACATGGACCTGTTGGGCCGAATGGCCCGTTTCTGTGCTGTACATTCTATGTAAAGTGGGGCAGCAGATAGAGATGTCGAGGAGGGAATCTAATAGAGGGAAGGCTATGAGGACAATGGAAAATTATGGGAGTTTCGGGCGAGGTAGCCTCTGGTTGACCCTCCTCAGGGAGAATAACAGGTAAGTGGCAAAATTTGGGGCTGTCAGGGATGGATGGAGGACAAAACCCAGCAGTGCAGTGTGGGAGAGGATCCAGGGATTTAGTAGTTACTTCAAAAATGTAGGGAAAGAAATAGGAGTGAGGGGTACATAGAAGAGGAGGGCGTAGTGGCAAACCAAAGAGGTAGGAAATATCGTGGGATCAAGGGAGAGTGGGGATGCAAAATGCAGGAGGTGAGGCTAAGACATGCAATGTGAGTCGCTGAGGGCTGCAGGCCCACATCTTCCCCACACGTGCCATGGAAAAGGGTAGCCTCATGCATTTAACCGTTCTGTTCAACAACAATAACACCACCCTGCATTTATATAGTGCCTTTAATGTAGTAAAATGTCCCAAGATGCTTCACAGGCATGCTATCAAACAAAATTTGACACCGAGCCACATAAGGAGATATTAGGACAGGTGACCAAAAGCTTGGCCGTAGAGGTAGGTTTTAAGGAGCGTCTTAAAGGAGGAGAGAGAGGTAGAGAGGCGGAGAGGTTTAAGGAGGGAATTCCAGAGCTTGGGGCCCAGACAGCTGAAGGCACGGCCACCAATGGTGGGGCAAAGGAAATCAGGGTTGCACAAGAGCCCAGAATTGGAGGAGTGAAGCAACCTCGGAGGATTGTAGGGCTGAAGTAGATTACAGAGATATATGGGGGCAAGGCCATGGAGGGGTTTGATAACCTATGCCAACCAAAAAAAAGAAAAACATAGGAAAAGCAGAAAGGGACAGTGAAAGAACCAAAAAAAGAGTTGCAAAAAGAGAAGAGTACTAAGAGACAGAAAAGCACACCGAGAGAAAGAAATAAACATTCACAGGAAGACGATAGGAAAGAGAGAGACTGTTTCCTCCAACTTACTGTGTGCAATGCCAAGGAAAATCTTCTATTCATTTTAATATTCATTCTACCCATTTCTGTTCCCACTTCACTCCCTGACTTATTAATTTATTAATGAACTGGTGCTCACCTCTCTATTAATTTTAAAATTCATTCTTCATGTTAGCATTCCATTCCCCAGCTTCTTACTTTATTAATTCACTCTTATTTATTTAAAAAATTCATTCATTTCATTCCCGTTTCCATTCCTGTTCCAGTCCCAAAAATTATTATTTGTTTTATTTTACCGGCACCCACTGCACTATTAATTTTAAAATGTGTTCCCCTTGTTCCCACTCATGGTCTACTCTCTGAATTAGTTCACAGCAAAGTCTACTTCAATTAAATCACCTTCAAAGGCTTCTCTTCCCGCTCCCGCACCGTTACCTCTGGTGTCCCCCAGGAATCTATCCTTGGCCCTGTCCTATTTCTCATCTACATGCTGCCCCTCGGTGACATCATCCGAAAACATGACGTCAGATTCCACACGAACGCTGATGACACCCAGCTCTATCTCACCGCCACCTCTTTCAACCCCTCCACTGTCTCTCATTTGTCAGGCTGCTTGTCCAACATCCAGTACTGGATGAGCAAAAATTTCCTCCAACTAAATATCGGGAAGACCAAAGCCATTGTCTTCGGTCCCCGCCACAAACTCTGTTCCCTAACCACCGACTCCATCCCTCTCCCTGGCCACTGTCTGAGGCTGAACCAGACTGTTCGCAACCTTGGCGTCCTATTTGACCCAGAGATGAGCTTCCGACCACATATCTGCTCCATCACCAAGACCGCTTACTTTCACCTCCGTAACATTGCCCATCTCTGCTCCTGCCTCAGCTCCTCTGCTGGTGAGACCCTCATCCATGCCTTTGTTACCTCAACACTCGATTATTCCAATTCTCTACTGGCTGGCTTCCCATCTTCCACCCTCCATAAACTTGAGCTCATCCAAAACTCTGCTGCCCATCCCCTAGCTCGCACCAAGCCCTGTTCTCTCATCACCCCTATGCTCGCTGACCTACATTGGTTCCCGGTTCGGGAACAGCTCGATTTTAAAATTCTCATCCTTGTTTTCAAATCCTTCCATGACCTCGCCCCTCCCTATCTCTGTAACCTCCTCCAGCCCTACAACCCTCTGTGAGCTCTGCGTCCCTCCAATTCTTGGCTCTTGCATATCCCCGATTTTAATCGCTCCACCACTGGCGGCCGTGCCTTCAGCTGCCTCGGCCCTAAGCTCTGGAATTCCCTCTCTAAGCCTGTCCATCTCTCTTGTCCTTTAAGACACTCCTTAAAACCTACCTCTTTGACCGAGCTTTTGGTCACCTGTCCTAATATCTCCTTATGCGGCTTGGTGTCAAATTCTGTTTGATAATCGCTCCTGTAGAGCGCCTTGGGACGTTTTACTATGTTAAAGGTGCTATATAAATGCAAATTGTTGGTGTTGTTGTTTAATTTTCTATGCATGACTGTTTTATTTTTCCATGTTCCTTAGCTTTCTTTTTTATTTGGTCTCGCTGTCTGCCAATATTTTTCTTTGCTGTAAAAATTTGTACTTCCTAATTTATAGTAGGAATTGAGGTGTGAAAGTTCTTCCACAGTGTAATACCATGGCATGCATATTATTGGTGTGACTGGGGCTGATTTCTGTTCGTCACCAACCTCATGCTATTGTGAGTGGCCAGTCAAGCATGCGGTTTCTATTGTTTGAGCTTTTCTGTTTCGATTGTATAGTGTCAATCAAAACCAGCAATGCATTTTACTGTATTTCAAAATCTCCAGTTTATTCTGTTAAACGCACCTCTGTGTCGTTATAATGGCAGCTTCCGTCATGCACTGTTTAAGGAGTGCTGCCATTGCATTCTTTAGGAACATTGAGAGAAGACCTTTCAGGGCTGCACAGATCTTGACTCCTTGTGTGCAATTTCACAGGAGATTGAGTGATCAAAATTAAAAAGTCACTTGCTTTTACTGCTTAATCCATTAAATAAAAATTCAGAGCTGATAATGTTCCGTGTGTGTGTGTGTGTGTGTGTGGTGGGGGGAAGGCTGTGTCTCTGAGTAGGGCTGATGTTTTCACCAGGGCTAAAGGGGGATCTTCACGAGATGCTTTGATGCTGCAATGCAAATACATTGCAGGAAATAAGGGGAGAAAAAATATCTTTTATAATCACCAGACAGCTATGATTACCTGTCTATCAAACATTGTATCTTAGCTATGGTTTTGCAGTTTTCCTAATGACATAGCTTCCTTCATACAGTCGTTAGTGTAACAAGACAGTACCACAGGGGAAAATACAAGAGATAATTTTGAACACTTATTTTAATAAGCTCCTTGTAGATTACCTCTTGATAAATATATATTTCCAAAACAGGAATAAAAGATCATTTAGATGATTTGTTAAATACTTCTCTGTTTTTCTGTCAGCATGATACACTCCCCAGGCTTATAACTGTGAGGATTTTTTTATTACTTGTTTTGTGGGACTAGCAGTCAGTAGTTATTCTACAACTTAGCTCGTTAGATTTGTTTTCTCTGAAGTACTGATCCTGACGTCTACTTTTGGCAACTGTTAAATCAATCATTCCTTATTTCTTTACAATACCTGTGGCACAAAATATTTTAACTGATGACCCAATTGCCACAGTGCATGGGAGACAATTAATATCAGTTATTTTTTTAAAAGGCAGGGTAATTTTCATTAAACTGCTAATAGTACAAGGTAAATTCATGGTTTCAGCTACTACCTTTCATCTCTGGTAACGCGGGGTTAAAGTTACAGCACAGTTTTGTTTGCTAGTTATCTAGCTATCAATAATATGGAACACAAAAGCAATTGAGTCTTACAGTTCATCACTTAATTCCATAATGTGTCACAAGTGCATTTTGGGCTGAAGTTCCAATGTAGCCTTGACTGCAGTCTTTCATTTCCACCCATCAAGGTAAAGACGGTATCATATTAATTACTTTCTGAATAATTAACAACTTCACTTTTAACATATACCTCCCTAAGGGAGAAAGTAATTAAAGAAGATGTGTTTCTTAATGAGCCATTTTTTTTTGGTGGGGGTGGGTGGGGACTGCGTCGTTTGTGTTTAATTATTTCAATTCTACCATCAACAATCCACCGATAATTTGTTTCTTTGTTAGAAATAACTAATCCCAGGTGGAGTAGTACTCCACCATGGCCAATGTTTTCCTGCGGCCAAATTAAGCAGACAGCAGTTGCATCTTCACAGAAAGGGTAGTGGAAATCTGGAACTCTCTCCCCCAAAAAGCTGTTGAGGTTGGGGGTCAATCAAAAATTTAAAAACTGAGATTGATAGAATTTTGTTAGGCAAGGGTATTAAGGGTTACCGAACCAAGGCAGGGAGATGGTGTTAAGATCAGCCATGATCTAACTGAATGATGATGTGGAGATGCCGGTGATGGACTGGGGTTGACAATTGTAAACAATTTTACAACACCAAGTTATAGTCCAGCAATTTTATTTTAAATTCACAAGCTTTCGGAGGCTTCCCCCTTCGTCAGGTGAACAATGTGACATCGTTCACCTGACGAAGGGGGAAGCCTCCGAAAGCTTGTGAATTTAAAATAAAATTGCTGGACTATAACTTGGTGTTGTAAAATTGTTTATAACTGAATGATGGAAGAGGCTCGAGGGGCTGAATGGCCTTACTCCTGTTCCTATGTTTTTACCAAGTTAAAGGGTGGTAGGTTCACTATTTTGTCTGTCATTACAGCTAACCTGGAGGTAAGGTACAAGAAGACCAAGTTAGTCGAGCTATTCCCTAATCAAGAAACATAAAATATATTAAAAACAACTTCTTAATGAGGCATTATTTGCTTTGTAAAATATTGGGATAACTTCTAAACTTTGTTCACAGATTCAATGTATCAACATTACCCTTGAACCAATGATCTCATTTGTGTCAGTTGAACATCATTTGAGTGCTTAAAACATTGCATTGCCTGCAGTTGACAGGATTATGATACATCAAAAACAAGAGTGATTCTGGTGTCTTTCAGGAACATGCAACAACTGGATGATTGAAATAGCATCAACCTTACTTTAGAAAATGTGAAAAATGAAGTGTTCCTTTCAGGCATCACAGATCTGTTATACAGTAACATTGTGTCATTAAGACAAGGAGAAACATGACAACTAACTTTTGTTTGAGCTAGTAGCACTTTCACCAGCACTTTTTGCTCTTGTACACAAGAATAATCATTAAACCCAGTCCCTGACATCCTGACAGTCAACTATTTTGTATATTACAGCAATGAGCTCTAAATTACAGTTAATGTCCACCGGCATGGTACAACACTGCAGTTAATAGCCATTGGTATGAAACAACACTGCAGTTAATGACCATTGGTATGGGACAATACTGCAATTAATAGCCATTGGTATAGGATAACACTACAGTTAATGTCCATTGGTATAGGAAAATACTGCAATTTATAGCCATTGGTATAGGATAACACTACAGTTAATGTCCATTTGTATGGGACAATCCCACAGTTAATTGCAGTATTGGTATGGGACAATACTGCAATTAATATCCATTGGTATAGGACAATACTGCAGTTAATATCCTTTGGTATAGGACAATACTGCAGTTAATATCCTTTGGTATAGGACAATACTGCAGTTAATATCCATTGGTATAGGACAATACTGAAATTAATGTCCATTGGTATAGGACAATACTGCAGTTAATGTCCATTGTATAGGACAATACTGAAATTAATGTCCATTGGTTTAGGACAATACTGCAGTTAATGTCCATTGGTATAGGACAATACTGAAATTAATGTCCATTGGTATAGGACAATGCTGCAGTTAATATATTCACTTGCATGATACACAATAGAAGATTGAAAAGTTAGGTGCTAGGGTTCTGTAGTTTTGTAAGCCTCATAACGGGAACCCCAGCAAGGAGTAAGGCCTGTTAGGCGAGGAAGGGCTGGGAGAAAATTGGCCTGAAGAAGAAACAAAATTAAAGAGCTGATGCTACAATTCTTCTACCCAGGGTAAAGAACATGCCAGAAACTGGAGATAAAGCCTGTCTAAGAACAGAGTACCATGTGGTTGTACGACAAAAAAGATGGAGCTTTGACGATCTCTCTAGTAGAGTGATCTCTAACTTGAATAGGACGATTGGATTCGATTGCCCATGTGCAAAACATGTTTCGCAAAAGAAAATGCGAGAGCCCAATTCTTTTAGGATAATGAAGGCTGATGCTGTCAACCGATATAATTTAGTCTTGTTAATATACGAACAAATACATTTGTTAATGTTGGATCAGTGAAATTTTCTTTCAGAGATGTCTGGAATTATTGGCTTTCTCCCGTGAAACTCATTTTTAAATGATCAATGTGTGATGATGTTGCTGCCCTCAATGTAGATGGAAATACCACAAGTACCAACAGCGACATCAAGTCTTCGGCCAATACTTCCTCACAAACATCTTACATGGTAACATTATATGAGTCACACAGCAGTAAAGCCTCGTTATCTTTCACTGTGATTTAATTCCTCTTGCAGTTTAAATACTTTAAAGAATGGATGATTTTCGCAAAATTACAATTTGATTAGATCATTGGATGGACTTGATTTAAAGAGGCACCAATAAAACAAACATAATTTCACTTTTTACAGCATACAACACATTATAATAATTAATTCGCACCTAGAAAAGCAATATCAATGTGCAGAGATTAAAGAAATTGGATCGCAGAATATAAAGAATATAAAAACTTCTGCCAGAACACTCTAGAAACTGCAGTTTGGCTACCCAGGACTTGAGCACATGATCTAGGCTGGCACTTCAGTACTGAGGGAGTGCTGCATTGCCGGAGGTGCCATCTTTTGGATGAGATGTTTAGTCAAAACCCCGTTAGTCTGTTCAGGCGGAAGTACTGAACAGCATGGCACTAATTGAATAAGAGCGGGGAATTCTTCTGATGACCTGGCCAACATTGCTCCCTCAACCAAAAACAATTTAACCTGGCCATCATCTCATTTGGTGTACCTGGGACCTTGCTGTGCGCAATTTTGGCTACCACATTTGTCTACAACAGTTTTACAAAGTAATTCATGGGAGGTGAAGCTCGTTGGGATGTCACGGGGATGGGATAATGCACTATATAAATGCAAGTTCTATCTTATTTTTTCCTTAGGTCTAGAATAAATGAAGTGGAAGCAAGAGTGATGATAATCCATGAATTTGGATTCCATGAGTAAATACGTTGGGAGATATTGTACTGAGCCTTGCAAACCAGGAACGTCCCATGTTCAGTCACTGATCAGCAATGAATCAGCTGGGTAAATGGTTGGGTCATACAATTGGCTCAGTGCCCCTGGAGTAGAGGGGAGGAGGGAATCCCACTCCTGAATGCTATCCAGTAAACGGTCCCCTTCCCCTAGGACATCGAATAAGGATGAAATTAGGATCGATGGTGATGCTTTCTACGATAAAATAGCCTGTTAACACAAAATGGTCAAATTTACAAATGTATCCTTGGCACAGAGCCCCGACTACAGCATGTGTATATCAGAAGATCGTGGGAATGATTTATTTTAATGGGTGGAAAAATTGTGGGGCAGATTAAATTATACAGTACAGCCCATGTTAGGGCAGATTAAACTATACAGCACAGCCAATGTTACAGCAGATTAAACTATATGGTATAGCCCATGTTAGGTCAGATTAAACTATATGGTATAGCCCATGTTAGGGCAGATTAAACTATATGGTATAGCCCATGTTAGGTCAGATTAAACTATACAATACAGCCCATGTTAGGGCAGATTAAACAATATGGTACAGTCCACGTTAGGGCAGATTAAACTATATGGTACATTCCATGTTAGGGCAGATTAAACTATACAATACAGCCCATGTTAGGGCAGATTAAACTATATGGTACAGCCCATGTTAGGGCAGATTAAACTATATGGTACAGTCCACATTAGGACAGATTAAACTATATGGTACAGTCCACGTTAGGACAGATTAAACTGTATGGTATAGCCCGTGTTAGGGTAGATTATATGCGGTGTGTGGAAGATATGGGTTTGATGAACCAATTATCTTTTTCTCACTCCATTTTTTTTCCTTTTCCTAATTTTCTCACCTTTCCCCTCCTGAAGGCAGTGACTTGTGTTGTGCTACAGTTCCACTGGTGTCGGCAGCTCAAGTGGCCATTCTTGATGTGTGGACCTAGACGTGAAGTGGCATCGCTGCTTTTTGTCTCTGGTGGTGTCGTTTACTTGGATCTTTGTGCATGCATGACCTGACTACCCATCAGTGGCATCGCTGCCTTCTGTCTCCTGCTGTGGCCCACACATGGACAACCATTCAAGCCTCTGCATGCTTTGACTGCACAAAATAATTCTTGACCATTTTCAGAGTATCTGCCTGGAATTGAAGAAGTAGACTGATATTGTCAGGTAGTTTTCATTCAAATCTTCTCTAGTGCAGCAACAAACTGGTAATCTCATGGGGAAAAAAAAAGGTGTCTTTATCTCTCTATATTTAATCTCCCACCTTCAGCAATTCACATGGCAGAAAAAATACAGTCATAGCTATTGGTGTGCAAGCAGAGTACTGTGGAGCTTTTTTTAACTGTCTTAGTTTGTTCAGAAGGTATCAAGATAAGTTATGCTAATTTTTTTTCCCAAGGACAGTTTTAAATTACATTCCTAAGCAGGTCAACAAAGTTATACAGCGCCAAAGAGTTAAAAGAAAATGGGCTCCCAGATGAATTAACTCAATGTCCATAAATATTAAAGATTTACTTGCCGTCTGAAAGAAGCCCTCGGGAAACAACTGGAAGACCTCAATGAGAAACAAAGCAGCAACATCAGATCAGTACATACAACATCACACCCCACGCACCAAACTACCCATGAGAACGACACGTGAGGCCCACGAGTACAGTGAAAAGGCTATAACACAGGAAAAATCTGATCTTGAATTAGGAGTGATGTATGGCTAAATCACAATGGTTCCTCAACAGTAAGATTATCTTAAGGACAAACACTCCCATTCACAACGGGCAGTTCAATCACAGTGAAACTTTTCGTCTATACCCACTAGGACAAGCACTTTTCTAAAACGCCAGAACAATTCGTGGTTACCATGGAAACTATTTTGCTAGCTACTGGTAGCAATTATGTCAATTAGTTTGACAAGGAGATGTAGCAAATAAGATTCTATTTTAATTATAGCCAAGTGCATTTTATAGCAATGCATAGTTTTATCACATCATCATTTTGTGTGCATTTTTATTACAGCATACATATATGCGCATTTTCACACATAATGATCGTAAGAACACCATTTTATAGAATGATTATTAGCTGGAGCATCTCTAGTAATATCCTTGCCTCCCACTCCCACACCGTCACATCTGAAGTTCCCTAAGGACACATCTTTATTCCTCCTCTTCTTCATCTACAAGATAGCCCTTCATGACATCATTTCCTACAGTGACTACACTTCAAAAGTACTTCATGAACTGTAAAGCGCTTTGGGACATCCTGAGCTCATGAAAGGCGCTATATTAATGCAAATTCTTTCTTCCTTACCATCCGCAGATAGTGGATCAGCTGATTCATTACAAAGCACATCGTAAGACACATACAACCACCACCACTGACCAACACTTCAGCACAGGAGCCCCCACGGAGCATGAAGATGTTACAACTTCCACTAGCTGAAGGTGGTGTGCAGAGAGCAAACATTCCAGACCTGAGTCCAATGCAGAAGGACCTGCAAGGCACGCAGATCAATGAACCTACCTTCAAACTGAGGATAGTGAAACACCTGCACAATATTATGGCACCATGTAAAATGAAAGAGCTTTCATTGATATAGCACCTTTCATGATCTCAGAACATTCGAAAACACTTTACAGCCAATGAAGTTCTTTTGAAGTTTTGTAACTGTTGTACTGTAGGAAACACAGCAGCCAATTTGCGCACAGCAAGCTCCTGCAAACAGCAATGAGATAAATGTCCAGATAATCTGTTTTAGTGGTGTTGGTTGAGAGATAAATATTGGCCAGGACAGCGGGGATAACTCCCCTGCTCTTCTTCGAAATAGTGCCATGGGATCTTTTACATCCACCTGAGAGGGAAAGTGGGGCCTCGGTGTAACTTCTCATCTGAAAGACAGTGTAGCACTCCCTCAGTACTGCACTGAAGTGTAAATCTAGATTTTGTGCCCAAGTCTCTGGAGGGAGACTTGAACCCACAATCTTCTGATTCAGAGGCCAGAGTGTTCCCACTGAGCTATGCCTGGAATGTGGGAAATTGCACCCACAGTCCACTATTCTGTGTTACAACGTACTGCAGTTCTGGCATATTGTACCATCATGTTGTTCCAAATTGTGTACTAGTCATTTTAAACACTCAGTGTAAAATGGCAAAATAACACTGTTGTATGTGGATAGAAAACATCCTGGAATTCTCCTCTGGAGGAAGAGAAATAGTCATTGGAAGCAAAAAAGGGATTGAATGATACTAGTGTTAATCAACTCTTCTGCATGTGTTGAAAGCTGGATCCTGATGAAGGTACAAGGAGGAAATGGGTATCAGCCGGGAGGATAGAGAATCTAAGGCTGGGGAAATGAGTAAGATGAACGACAGGCGGTAACAGAACATGGGGGAAAAATTTGATAGAGCCTATTATTGGGCGTAGGTAGCGTGATCCTCTATTAACCAACACCCAATGGCCCCTGCACAGGTAGGACGAGAACTTTGTCTGGCCTCAGTACTCACCGTCAAGCTGCGTTGAAATCCAGGCCTTGAACGTCTATACAATGCAATTTGCATTTCCACGAGCAGGGGGAGCCCCAATCTCTTAAAGAGAGGATGTCCCTTAAAGTCTCTTAAAGGTAGCTGGTACCTGTTATTTGCTAAAAGTAACAGTCTGCTTTCTGCACGGAGTCAGAATGGAGATCAGACATTGCACACGTAAAACACAGATGTAGGGCCCGTTCCTATGTTTACACAATGATGAGTTATGTTAAAACATTGAATAAAGGTTGCTCACTACGAAATCCCACATCCTCCAATCTGCAAGCCAGACCTCACCAATCTGCTGATCTGAGTTGGTACCAGGCCTGCGAGAGTGCATGCACCAAGGTTCTCTGCTGATGCACTAGAGGCCTTGGTGCAAGAGGTGGACAGAAGGAGGGGCATCCTATATCCGCAGGGGGAGGGAGGGGCAAAAGGCCCTCCAGACAGATGGCCAAAAGGCAGCGGGGAACAAAGTCAATGCCAGGCTCATAGCACCACGAACATGGATGCAGTGTGGGAAGAAGTTCAATGCTTTGACACGCGTGGTCAAGGTGATTGAGGTCAACTGTCAAGTGGCGTCTCCTACCAACTGCACCACTAGCCGCATCCACTGCTCCACGCACTACACCCCCATCACCCACATACCAACAAGCTCTTTCCATCAGTTCTCAACTCTTCCAATCAGATGCTTCCTCTCACCCTTACACATTACCACTGTTGCAAGCCGCCCACCCACAACTCACAGGCCACACACACTGGCAGCTATTCAACCATGACAGGCATATCACCCAGACACACGTCCCGCTTTCTTGCAGAAGAAGGTGGTGTATATCAGGAGGCAGCAAGTGGCAGTGGCATTTAACCCCTCGAGCCTGCTCTGCCATTCAATGAGATCATAGTGGACCTGTGACCAAACTCCATATACCCGCCTTAGCCCCATATCCCTTAATACCCTTGGTTCACAGAAATCTATCAATCTCAGATTTAGAATTCATAATTGAGCTAGCATCAACTGCCGTTGCTGTTGAAAATGACCAGTACGCAATTTGGAACAATATCATGGTACAATATGTTGGAACTGCAGTACATGTTAACACAGAATAGTGGACTGTGGGCGCAATTTCACGCATTCCAGCCATGGCTCAGCGGGTGCACTCTCGCCTCTGAGTCAGTTGCAGAAGACCGTTTCAAAATTTTCCCACCCTTTGCGTGTAGAAGCGTTTCCTAACTTCACTCCTGCACGTCCTGGCTCTAAATGTTCGGCTAAGTCCCCGCGTCCTAGTATTCAAGTATAGGAGACCTCCAAAAACAGTTACAAACGTTTCGGCAGCCAGAAGCAATAATCCAGCCACTAACCTGTAAATCCTGCATGGTCCCTTTAAATAGGGCTGGTGGGGGTCCTCCAAGCACTCGAAGACATGTTCGGATGGTCGTGGTTTAGACTGTGCGTTGAATTGCGTGTTAAGTCCCAAAATGGTGTATATCACTTTAAATCAACGTTGCACACTGATTGTATCCATTTTCTCCTGACGTTACATGCTTCTGGCATTCGGTATTTGCGCATGCGCTAACTCCTATACCAAGGTGGCGTCCATCACATGTCATGCTGGAAACGTGCGTGCGCAGCCAAGATGCCATCTTGGATGTTCGCGAGGCCGTGTACCGCTGAAACAATGGGCGCGACACAGCCCAATTTAGCGCCCCATGTTACAACGAGAACATTACAATGGGGAGGGCATGCATGCTATACAGCTGATAATTAGTACCTTCAGAAAGCTCATTGGCAGACACACACTGGTAGTGGAAATACTGGGAAGAAGTGCTAATGTTACTATTGATCAAAGCAATAAGACTGAAAATAAATCACCTCACTACCTGGTTCTTTAACTCTCCCCGTCTTCTTAATAGTCTCTAATAGAACCTACAACTCTACATAAAACTCATCTCAGGGCTTTGCTGAAATTTCAGGAAGTCTCTACGCATTTAGAGCCAGAAAGCCAATTTGAAGGAATTATTTGTCTATATTTATATTAAAAAAAGTGCATTCTAAGTCACAAAATGAAAGTGTGAAATATTACACAAATCAGCTCACATTATTTTAGTGTTCTATTACAGTTATGCCCATTGAATGAAAGTCAGGCTGTAATTTTACAGGAATCATGAGGCATTTTAAATTATCTGTTGCGCTTGCAAAGAGCTCTACATAGCCAGAGGCACATTTGCACAGCAGAGTGAATTTCCTGCTTTAAGACTAGAACTTAAAACTATGGATTCCCCTTAGGAGTGGGAGATGGATTAATGAATACTAATGTTTTAATAAAGTAGGTGGCAAACTCTCTAAAGTTGTGTTCAGCTTCCCAATCGAAGAGAGCCTTCCAATGCATATCCAAAAGGAAATAAATCACAGAATTAAAGATCAGATTTTACTCTTTAACCTGCACTACATTTGAAATGTATTACTTAAAAAAAGTATTAAAAATTCATAATTGCATTTAACTTGACATTTATGCTTCTTTTCGTTAAATTACACCGTCCTGAAAAGGGTAATTGAAAAATAAAAATCAGTCACATTTTGAATAAATTATAAATATCGTTTGCCCTTTCCCTGAAAATCAAGTTGAAACTGGCCAGTCTTTCCTCACAGAAAATAATGAAAGCGATTGGCCTTTTGAAGAGTTAATGTGGCCTTTTACCCAGAGGTATAAGGTACTCGAGGACTTCAGCAGGGTAGCAGCTTAAAGGATTCTCGACAAAAGTGCTTACTGTTCGTTGGTCAACTTGACAAACATTTGATTCCGATCAATGCAAAAATGACCAAAATGCCTTGTACGTTACCAAAGGAGTATTTAAAAATTAAGCGCATTAATATTCTGGTGGAGAGTGCCATGTGAAACTTGCTTTTAGATCCCTTTGAAAAAAAAAGTTAATGGTGGCAAAAATCTAGAGAGCTCAATAACTCAATCTGAAAAGAAATGAGTGCAGTCAAAACAGTGCTGTTGCTGGGGTGAGTGGGCAGCTTCCTCCAGCAATGGGTAATGCAAGTTAAACCCCATCTTTGTTTGGAAAAAAGAGGGGGAGCAGAACTCCAAGAGTTATAACAGAGTTCTACTATAGGCTGTAGAGTCTAGAGTGACCTCCATTAAAGGTAGGTTTAAGATTTCCAATGTGAATAAAGACTGATTTTTTTTTCCCTTATCAATTAGCATTTACAACCAGGTATGCGTGGTGACCTAGATATTCTGAAGTAACTCTTCTGGTGTGGGGAATCAGTGGTCACTTAGTCCACTTTCTACTGAAAGCAGTTAGATTCAGCATTCGATAGAGGGTTCTATGTTAAGTAATCTGTGTGAGATTCGTGATGCTGAGAAAAAGTTGTGATTTTTCCAGTCTGTTTACTTCAATAATTTGAAGTTTGTAGACGTAGGAACACAAGAATACAAAATGGCCATTCAGCTGATCTAGCTTGTCCTGTTGTTTAGGTCCGTATTCACGAGATATGAAATAGCTTTTGCCTCCCCTTCCTGCCCTGGCACTGAACCGATATGTTTCTATTCTCCGCTGAATTAGGAAACTGCCAGTCTTAGTTTAATGCTTCAATCTGATCTATAGTCACCAGGCCAGGCAGCAGTTTATTTCAAAAGTTATCAACTCGATGAAGTTATTATTTCTTCCAATTACAATCAACTAGCAGGTACATTATTTTATAATTATGTAAGGAATCTTACAACACCAGGTTATAGTCCAACAAATTTATTTTAAAATCACAAGCTTTCGGAGATTATCTCCTTCGTCAGATGATTGAATGAAAAGGTTCTCAAATCGCATATCTTATACGATGTTGGGACAGCATCACACCAATCAAAAGGTGTCGTTGTTATTCAAACATGCCAGTCACGGAGGCCATCCCCTATGGACAGGCCCTACGAATACACAGGATCTGCTCAGACGAGGAGGAACGCGATGGACACCTACAGACGCTGAAAGACGCCCTCGTAAGAACGGGATATGACGCTCGACTTGTCGATCGACAGTTCCGACGGGCCACAGCGAAGAATCGCATAGACCTCCTCAGAAGACAAACACGGGACGCAACCAACAGAGTACCCTTCGTCGTCCAGTACTTCCCTGGAGCGGAGAAACTACACCATGTTCTCCGCAGCCTTCAACATGTCATCGATGACGACGAACACCTCGCTAAGGCCATCCCCACGCCTCCACTGCTCGCCTTTAAACAGCCACCCAACCTCAAACAGACCATCGTTCGCAGCAAGTTACCCAGTTTTCAGGAGAACAGCGTCCACGACACCACACAACCCTGCCACGGCAACCTCTGCAAGACATGCCAGATCATCGACACGGATACCACCATCACACGAGAGGACACCACCCACCAGGTACATGGTTCATACTCCTGTGACTCGGCCAACGTTGTTTACCTCATACGTTGCAGGAAAGGATGCCCCGGAGCATGGTACATTGGCGAGACCATGCAGACGCTGCGACAACGGATGAACGGACACCGCGCAACAATCGCCAAACAGGAGGGTTCCCTCCCAGTCGGGGAACACTTTAGCAGTCAAGGACATTCAGCCACCGATCTTCGGGTAAGCGTTCTCCAAGGCGGCCTTCGAGACACACGACAACGCAAAATCGTCGAGCAGAAGTTGATAGCCAAGTTCCGCACCCATGAGGACGGCCTCAACCGGGATCTTGGGTTCATGTCACGCTACACGTAACCCCACCAGCAAAAAGGGGGAAAAAATTTATATGTTTTTTAAAATTCTCTCTCTCTCTCTCTCTCTGCCATTTTAAGTTTCTTTCTGCCTGCCTGTGTAAAAGACACAATGTATATCGAGTGTACTGGGACGTGCTGTTCTCCGTGACTGGCCTGTTTGAATAACAACGACACCTTTTGATTGGTGTGATGCTGTCCCAACATCGTATAAGATATGCGATTTGAGAACCTTTTCATTCAATCATCTGATGAAGGAGATAATCTCCGAAAGCTTGTGATTTTAAAATAAATTTGTTGGACTATAACCTGGTGTTGTAAGATTCCTTACATTTGTCCACCCCAGTCCATCACCGGCATCTCCACATTATAATTATGTGGCCTAGTTTTCACCTTCTATAATTTTTCCAAATCTTGTTCCGCAGTCTCAAGAGGTCAGAGGGAGAACTTCCCCAAATCTTCATATAAACCCAAATTAAATTCCTGGTTGGTCCCTTTGAGCCTTTTTGCCAATTAACTCCTGATAATAAAAAAAGTGAGGGACCCTCAGGCTTCTTGAAAAGATTGGCATGCAAGTGTAATGTATTAGTAATGTCCTCTAAAAGCAACACTTCCTATTGGTCTTCTACATGACCGTAAAAGCTTGACCGTAAAAGTTTGACCTCTAGGATTTGGTTTTGAATCTAACCCAGGCAGATATGTTGACATATTTGTCTTTTTAATGCTGGAAGGGTCCCAAATGAAATAAATTTGGGAGAGTCTCTACATTGCCCCTATTGAGAATCCATCATATAAAACTGCCCACGGTTCCCCATTAATTGGTACTAAGTTGTCAGTCTAAATCAGAGAGACCACAAGGATGCCTGTTGCGGGAAACTGAAATGTCCAATCAGTGATGTACGTAGCGCTCTTCTAAGATTGCTATAAAAGCAAATATTGATCCACTGTGGACAGAACTTCACCGAGCATCTAGCTCATATGATCCCTGGACCTGCTTAAGACTGAGACCAAATGAAAAAAAGGAAAAAAAAAAATTCCATTCTCCAATATCAGCCGCTTTCACGGTGATGGGCGCGATATAATGAAAATAAAAGATTGCCAGGAAATGCAAATTGCCCAGAGGCACGAAAACAGGCAGCAGTGGATTACGTCAATGGAAAGAAAAATCTGGCAGAGTGTACAACAGGTGGTCAATCCACTCCCGCCAGTTTTGCCGATGTTGAATTTTAACCCCCCGCACCCCCCCCAATAACTTTCTGTGGTATTGTTTGATGTAACCTGCAAGTAAAAACTCCGGCCTGGACTGTGCACTTGGTTTCCGCCCAGATAGCAGCACAACCCGGGCAGAATCGACTGAAATAGCGCAAGAGATCGGGGAATTTAAAACGAAAATGAGATACCCCCCACCCCGGTAACCATTTACGCTCGAGTTTCCTCAATTTTCTCAATCATGCTGGTTCAGAAGTCAATTCGCCTGTAGCAGTGCCCGCCCACAGAACTGGCCATGATTCCAGGTCGGCATGGCGAGTTTCTGCCGATTGTGCCCGTTCAGGGGGTGCTCATCATATCATGCCCAAAATTTCAGGTGCACGTTAATGAGCTGCAGCTGCAGTGACCTGCAGTCAATTGAAGCCACTGATTGGCCTGTTTCTTCAGCTGCAGCAATTATTTGAACACATTTTTAGTTTAAATTGGTTGAATTCAGTGATCTTGAGGCCCTGTTGGCCATGTTCCAGTCAATAATCGATTACGATCGATAACGCTGCTCAATTGCACTCATGGGAGATTTTATGTCTGGGTTTATGCCAATGAGTTTGAGCGGAACTTTGGGCATAACTTCACTTCGGGGGAAAAATAACGGCACAATTTCCAGCGCAGTTTGAGCGCATTTTGTGCCGCTAGCGGAAACTCCAGGCCGCAATATTTAATGGGTAAATCTCCTTTCTGCAGGCTGACTTAATTCCCCAGTCCCGTGAAGGTGAAAGACGATGAAAACAGCTGCCTTGGCCAGCACACACCCAGCTGTCAAAACTCCTTACCTTCAAAATGAGGTTCGTTGAACGAGTTGATATACCTTTAGGAAACCTTTCAGCCACTCAATAATTAAAGACAGATGACTGAAATTCTATCGCTGTTTTAACATCAAGTGAAGATGTCAGCAAGTTTAGCTACAACCTCCTATCTTACGTTGAAAAAAAAAAGTTCTGAAACTTTTGACAGCGCTTTTACTGCTCAGCAAAATGCCTGTCGGTTAGCTAGTTCTTGCATCCTTGGTTGTGAGGCAATCTATAACCTATTTATTTTAATGAGATTATATGGTTTTGCTCCAGTGTACCTTAGGATAGCCTCAGCCCCAACCTTAGTCGAATCAAACATTTAATGCTTATTTTTTGGAACTGTCATCTTCACAATAACATCAAGCCGCTTTTATCTCTGCTCTTCTGTGTTGCAAAAGTGCATTAAGATATACTCTTTAAATATTTATGGCTTGACTATCTATGAATAAAGAGGTATTTTAATGTGCAACCCTTGTTGTATAGCATTAGCTTTAACAACCATTCGAATTTCTTTTGAAGCAATTAATGTGTTTTAACATGTAATTTGATCTGTTATAAAATAATTGATAAATTTAGTGATGGATTAGGAATATAATTACGAGATTTAATGTGTTTTGTGCAATTTTATGAATTCTGTTTAATTCTACTGAATATAATGTTTATGACAGATTAATTTTACTCAGTTCTGCACTTAACCCGCCCTGTGAGTCAGGGTACCACCATCAAGGCACATAATATAAACGGCCTAGTTACTGTTTAGAGGCATCCCTTGCTCAATAACAAAGTTGCAAGTTGGCAGCCACAAGATTAAATAGTTGCAACTGCAATAAGATCTGAATGTATTTATTATCCCTCACTGTATTGCACTAAATAGCATTATTATTCACTTGTCTAATGCAAAATTGAACAATTAGGAAGAGTTTTCTATATTTTTAAAAATTCCACAGCTCCATATTAAACAACAAAGTTAATTCATAAGATAAATTCAGATGAAGAAAGCCCTTTCACCTCTTTTGATCTCATCCTTCTAGAATACCACCCGACCAGCTCCTCATTATTGCATCTCACTATTTCCTCAATGACTCGATGTCCTGGCCTCCATCATCCTTCCTAGCAATCAGTTCCAGCCATGGATTAATCCCTCTATAAAGAAATGCTTCCAGGAATCTGCCTGAAACTTGCCCTTCACAACTCCAAGGCTGGACTCTCTTGTTTTGCTACAGTGGCGTACCTAAAAGTATTGTTTTAGGCTCACTTTATCCCATTATGAATCTTTGGGGCCGATTTTAACATTCGGTGCAAAAACGGGGAGAAAGGCGGGTGGAATGTATCTGTCCCTTTGTTGCTGCTGTGAGGCCCATAGCCATTTTGAGATGCAGAAGTCATTTGCATGGCTTCAACAAGCATTGTGCGCACCAAACTGCCAACAGTCTGAGGCAGGCTATCCCAGGATGGGCTGGCTAGAGGCTGGCATATATTTGTGGAGCCAAGAAGAATATTCTTGCTCCTTCTGGACCCACAACAAATAAAAGATTCCAAAGACCCCCCCTACCAAGGTGGCGGCCAACCAGAGTGCCAGCGTAATCAGTTGGCGATGATTGTTTCTTATTAAATGAAAATTGGGATAAGGGCCTAAACACAGGTCATGTTGTATCTGTAGGCCTCCCACCATTGTGGCCCTTTAGTACAAGTCACACAGATTCATCTGTTTTCTTTTTACACGATTTTCAACTCTTTTTTACTCCATTTGTCAGATGAAAATTTGGAAAATTGAGATTTTCACCTGATAAACAGGGCACTCTGGACTCTCCTGCTCACTTACAACCATCGCCCTACCTGTTTAACCAGTTTGTGGCTGCCCGATTTCAGGTCTTGGCCGCCCCTGTTTGATTTCCCTGGCGATATATTGGCTGGCTTCGAGCCTACCAACTCAGCTCTCCTGCCCCCACATCATGAGCCATGACCCCTCATGACCTCGGACCCCCTTGTCTGACCAACTCCCCCCCAAACACTCCCCACCCCTACTGCATGCCTGCATCTGTCCTTCCTGGGAATCTTTTTCCCAGTGACCATCACCACTGAACTTTTAAAGGTCAGAAATTCATTAAAGCACTTAAAATCATTAAACTTTACAAAAATAACTGTTTAAGTGCCTTACAAAACTAAATGCCTCCATTTTAGTTTAAATAGTAGACATTTCTAGTTTTTTTTAACTTATTGCTGCAGTTGGCAAATACATTATAAGGATTGTATTCATTTAATAATTCATTGGTGATTGCTCCATTAATTTTTCAATTCACTGTTGTACCTGCTGCTTTATTAACTTATTAGTTTGCTGGTGCCGATTGCTCAATTAATTTATTGATTTAGTGGTGGCTAGTGCTCTATTAATTTATGAATTTGTTAGTTCATGCTTAGCTGTGCTACAGTGTTCATTGATATCCTTTTGCTGTTGTCAGTGAGTGATATGGGTTGTACTTTCTTGTTGCAATTGTGTTGGGTTTAAATTTTAAGAAGACATTTTGATATCCTTTATGTTTTACAGCTTACTGAATTAATATTTAACTTCCATGTTATTATAGTCGCAACTTCTGTTTTAGGGTATATTGTCAGCAAATTCTTTGGGAACATTAAGATAAAACTTACCAAGATTTTACAAGGCTTGGCACCTCATGTGATATGCCTTAGAAGATCAACTACTGTGTATATAAAATGTTAAAAGTCTTGTGTCTGTTCACCTTTTCTGTTGTGTAACAATCACTGCCTGTAATGGTGACATTTTTGCTGTCATATTTTTTTTTTGGTCATTATCTACATTCCCCCATAGTTTGTGTGTAGGTGTGATCATAGAACATGTGCATTATATGTTCAGAGCATAAATCACATGAAGTGAGCTTAAGATGTGGACATGGACAGTGTAAAAAAGGTATAGAGCGGGCAAAATTCTTCAAGTGCATTCAGGAGAACTTTGTTAGCCAGTATGTAGCAAGCCCAACAAGAGAGGGGGCAGTTTTGGACTTAGTTTTAGGGAATGAAGCTGGGCAGGTGGGAGTGGTATCAGTGGGAGAGCATTTTGGTGGTAGTGATCACAACTGAGTTAGATTTAGAGTAGTTATGAAAAAGGACAAAGATAGATCAGGAGTAAAAGTTCTCAACTGGGGAAAGGCCAATTTTACTAAGCTGAGATGTGATTTCGCAAAAGTGGACTGGAAACAGCTACTTGAGCAATGGGAGGCATTCAAGGGGGAGATGGTGAGGGTTCAGAACAAATATGTTCCCACAAAGAAAAAGGGTGGGACTCCCAAATCTAGAGCCCCCTGGATGTCAAGGAGCATACAGGGTAGGATAAGGCAAAAAAAGAAAGCTTCTGTCAGATACTGAGAGCTCAATACTGCAGAAAGCCTGGAGGAGTATAGAAAGTGCAGAGGTGAAATTAAAAAAGAAATTAGGAAAGCAAAGAGATGGCAAGTAAAATCAAGGAAAACCCAAAGATGTTTTATAAATATATAAAGAGCAAGAGGATAACTAAGGAAAGAGTAGGGCCTATTAGAGACCAAAAAGGCAACCTATGTGTGGAGGCGGAAGACATGGGTATGGTTCATAATGAACACTTTGCGCCTGTCTTTGCTAAAGAGGGGGGCAATTTAGTTTAGGAGGAGGAGTGTGAAATATTGGATGGGATAAACTTAGTGAGAGAGGAAATATTAATGGGTTTAGCATCTTTCAAAGTAGATAAATGACCAGGCCCGGATGAAATGTATCCCAGGCTGTTAAGAGAAGCAAGGGAGGAAATAGCGGAGGATCTGACCATCATTTTCCAATCCTCCCTGGCTGCAGGCGTGATGCCGGAGGACTGGAGGAATGCTAACTCTGTACAGTTATTTAAGAAGGGAGAAATGGATAGACCGAGTAATCACAGGCCAGTCGGCCTAACCTCGGTGTTGGGCAGATTATTAGAAAAAATTCTGAGGGACAGTATTAATCGTCAATTAGAAAGGCACAGATTAATCAAGGACAGTCAGCATGGATTTGTTAAGGGAAGGTCGTGTCTGACTAACTTGATTGAATTTTTTGAGGAGGTAACAAGGAGGGTCGATGAATGTAGCACGTTTGATGTAGTCTACATGGATTATAGCAAGGTTTTTGACAAGGTCCCACAAGGCAGGCTAGTCATAAAAGTAAAAGCCCATGGGATCTAAGAGAAAGTGGCAAGTTGGATCCAAAATTGGCTTAGTGGCAGGAATCAAAGGGCAATGGTCGACAGGTGTTTTTGTGACTGGAAGGCTGTTCCAGTGGGGTTCCACAGGGCTCAGTACTGGGTCCCTTACCTTTTCTGGTATATATCAATGATTTAGACTTAAATGTAGGGGGCATGATTAAGAAGTTTGCAGATGATACAAAAATTGGCCATATGGTTGATAGTGAGGAAGAAACCTGTAGACTGCAGGAAGATATCAATGGACTGGTCAGGTGGGCAGAAAAGCAGCAAATGGAATTCAATCCAGAGAAGTGTGAGGTAATACATTTGGGGAGGGCAAACAAGACAAGGGAATACACAATAAATGGGAGGATACTGAGAAATGTAGAGGAAGTGAGGGATCTTGGAGTGCATGTCCACAGATCCTTGAAGGTAGCAGGACAGGTAGATAAGGTGGTTAAGAAGGCATATGGGATACTTTCCTTTATTAGCCGAGGCATGGAATATAACAGCAGGGAGGTTGTGCTAGAACTGTGTAAAACACTGGTTAGGCACAGTTTGAGTACTTGATACAGTTCTGATCACCACATTACAGGAAAGATGTGATTGCACTAGAGATGCTACAGAGGAGATTTATGAGGATGTTGCCAGGACTGGGGAATTTTAGTTATGAGGAAAGATTGGATAGACTGTGGTTGTTTTCTTTGGAACAGGGGAGGGTGAGTGGACTTTTAATTGAGGTCTATAAAATTATGAGGGGCCTACACAGAGTGGATAGGAAGGACCTATTTCCCTTAGCAGAGATGTCAATAACCAAAGGGCATAGATTGAAAGTAATTGATAAAAGGATTAGAGGGGAGTTGAGAAATCTTTTCACCCAGAGGGTGGTGTTCGTCTGGATCTCACTGCCTGAAAGGGGGTAAAGGCAGAAACCCTCATTGCATTTAAAAAGTGCCTGGATATGCACATGAAGTTCTGTAATCTACAAAGCTACAGACCGAGAGCTGGAAAGTGGGATTAGGCTGTTTAGCTCTTTTTCAGCCGGCACGGACATGATGGGCCAAATGGCCTCCTTCTGTGCAGTAAATTTCTATGATTCTATGGACACAAAATGACACAATCTCTATGAAACACCTAGTCAGAACATAGAAACATAAGAAATCGGAACAGAAGTAGGCCATAAGGCGCCTCGAGCCTGCCCTGCCATTTAATAAGATCATGGCTGATCTTCCATCTCAACTCCATTTTCACACCCTAGCCCCATATCTCTCGATTCCCTTAGTGTCCAAACAACTATTGATCTCAGTCTTGAATATACTCAACGACTGAGCATCCACAGCACTCTGGGGACCAGTGGGTAGAGAATTCCAAAGATTCACAACCCTTCCTCATCTCGGTCCTAAATGGTCGACCCATTATCTTAAGGCTAAGCCCCCTAGACTCTCCAGCCAAGGGAAACAGACTCTCAGTGCCTACCCTGTCAAGCCCTCCATGAATTGTATATGTTTCAATGAGATCACCTCTCATTCTTCTAAATTCCAGAGAATATAGGTCCATTTTACTCAATCTCTCCTCATAGGACAACCCTCTCATCCCAGGAATCAATTAGTGAGCCTTCATTACACCCCCTCTAAGACAAGTATATCCTTCCGTAGGTAAGGAGACCAAAACTGTACACAGTTCTCCAGGTATGGTCTCACCAGTGCCCTATCTAATTGCAGCAAGACTTCCTTACTCTTATACTCCAACACCCTTGCAATAAAGGCTTACATACCATTTGCCTTCCTAATTGCTGGCTGTACCTGCATGTTAACTTTCCGTGATTCATCTACAAGGACACCCAAATCCCTCTGAATACCAACATTTCTTAGTCTTTCAACTTTTAAAAAATGTATTGCTTTCCTATTCTTCCTACCAAAGTGGATAATTTCACATTCCCCTACATTATACTCCACCTGCCAACTTCACGCCCACTCACATAACCTGTCTATATCCCTTTGCAGTCTCTTTGCATCCTCCTCACAGTTTACTTTCCCACCTAGCTTTGTATTGTCAGCAAACTTGGATACATTACACTCGGTCCCCCCATCTAAGTCATTGATATAGATTGTAAACAGCTGAAGTCCAAATACTGATCCTTGCGGCATCCCACTAGTTACAACCAGCCAACCCAAAAATAACCCGTTTATTCCTACTTTCTGTTTTTTGCCTGTTAACCAATCCTCAATCCAAGCTAATATATTACCCCCAATCCCGTGAGCCTTAATCTTGTGTAACAACCTCTTGTGTGGCACCTTATCGAAAGACTAATTCTTGTATCAGTTTTATAGTTGTCTTGGACATTTTCTTCTGCAAAGTTTTACACATTCACAGCTACCTGCAGGCACATGCTTCTCTTGTGACTCTGTTTGTCACCCATCATAGCTCGCAACATTAGTCAAATAAGGGATCACCCCACATGATTGAGAGTTAAAGACTGTGTGACACACCACTATTTTATGTACATCACTCTCAACAGTTACACATCTCCGACTGCCCACATGCTGATATCTTACAATGAATGTTGGCCGTCTGTCAGATTTTGTTAAAGCCCCACTTGGAGCTTGATTTATTAATCTACCCTCTCAGTTATGCAACCATCCAACATATAATGTGTTTTGGCACGAGGATCTTTTGCAGATGGATGTTCAAATAAAGCTCAGTTCTAAGGTGTATGAGTATGAACATAGGAAATGCTGGACGATAAAAGCCAAGTCCATCTAGTTTGCCTTCTACCATCCTGGTAATGGCATGATACAACGAGTCATTGACTAATCATGGCAATCAATCTCTATCAAATAGTCTACAACAAGCCCCAACATGAGGTGAGAAAAACCCCAGTGGTGCAAAGATTTGCGAACCATAGGTCCTAAATCACCCGTTCTTCCCAAACATGGTACACCATAAGTCATGTCTCAAATTACACATATACTGTATGCCAAAATATTATTTTCTGAAAAAATTGATCTAATTTACATTTGAGTGAATCAATACTAACTGCTTCCACCATCTCCCTAGGGAGTCTGTTCCATAGATTGACCACTCGTTCATTGAAAAATTGTTTCCAAAGATTAGTTTTGAATTTATCCTCCTTCAAGCACAGGTTGTGTCCTCTGGTTCTACTATTCTGGACAAGGTGAAACAGCCTGTCATGATCTACCGGTAGAAAGATGTTTCACTCACCTTTCATTGTTTGATGTGGAGATGCCGGTGATGGACTGGGGTTGACAATTGTAAACAATTTTACAACACCAAGTTATAGTCCAACAAATTTATTTTAAATTCCACAAGCTTTCGGAGGCTTCCTCCTTCCTCAGGTGAACGGTGTGGAAAATGTTTGAGACATCATTCCTCAAATGAGGTTGAGCTACACAACTGGGGTTAGCTCGTGTGGAGCATAAACACCGGCCTGGAACTGTTGGGCCAAATGGCCTGTTTCTGTGCCATACATTCTATGTAATTCAAGGTATCATAGGTAACTTTCTCATTAAAATTACTATTAAATCTGCTTCCACCACCCTTTCAGGCAGTGCATTCCAGATCATTATAACTCGCTGCCTAAAAAAAATGATTTCCTCATGTCGCCTCTGGCTCTTTTGCCGATCGCCTTAAATCTGGGATTCAGAGTAGAATCAAGCCTGGTTTGACCAAATTGTTTGTCTTTCTTCACAACAGCAGTAATGCTTAATAAAGATGTGCGGGTTGTTCCAATTTGCTGCCTTGTAGATATCTTACAATGGTACTTGTCTAAAACAGCTGCTGTCACCTTCAGGGCTTCTTGTCCTGTCGGTTTGTAACAAAGCCAAAGGGTAACCAGAGCACCAAGGGATTGTGCCTCTAGGACATAGTAGTTGTGTGTCAACCTCACACTACAAGTCCTGTTGAGATAGAGCATAAGTATCATCCACAGTGTAAAAATAACATAGTAGTCCATTTAAGATCTGCATCGAAGGATAGTACTCTACTTGCTGACTGAAATGAAACTGGTGCCAAAATCAGTTAGAAATGCAGGTGGAGTGTTCCATTGTCCTAACCTCAGTTATGCTAAACCTTTATAAAGCACTGGTTAGACCTCAGCTGGAGTATTGTGCTCAATTCTGGGCACCACACTTTAGGAAGGATGTCAAGGGCTTAGATAGGCTGCAGAAGGGGTTTACTAGAATGGTGCCAGGGATGAGGGACTTCAGTTATTTGGAGAGGCTGGAGACCCTGGGGTTGTTCTCCTTAGAACAGAGAAGGTTAAGGGGAGACTTGATAGAGATGTTCAAAATCATGAACGGTTTTGACAGAGTAAATAAGGCGAAACTGTTTCCAGCAGCAGAAGGGTTGGTAACCAGAGGACAAGAGGTTTAAGGTGATCAGCAAAAGAGCCAGAGGCGACATGAGGAAACATTTTTTTACGCAGCGAATTATAATGATCTGGAATGCACTGCCTGAAAGGGTGGTGGAAGCAGATTTAAGAGTAACTTTCAAAAGAGAATTTGATAAATACCTGAAGGGAAAAAACTTACAGGGCTACGGGGAAAGAACAGGGGAATGGGACTAAATGGATAGCTCTTTCAAAGAGCCAGCACAGGCACGATGGACCAAATAGCCTCCTCCTGTGCTTTACCTATTATGATACTATGTCATTTAAATGTAAGGTTCTTCTGCCATTATTGCATAAACGTCACTCATTACAAGGATGGTACCAGAACTGAGAGGTTATTCCTATCAGGAAAGATTGAACAGGCTGGGGCTCTTTTCTCTAGAAAAGAGAAGGCTGAGGGGTGACCTTATAGAGGAATCTAAAATTATGAAAGGATTTGATAGGGTAGACGCGGAGAAGATGTTTCCACTTGTGGGGGAGACCAAAACTAGGGGCCATAAATATAAGAGAGTCACTAATAAATCCAATAGGGAATTCAGGAGAAACTTCTTTACCCAGAGGGTGGTTAGAATGTGGAACTCACTACCACACGGAGTAGTTGAGGCGAATAGTGTGGATGCAGTTAAGGGGAAGCTGGACAGTACATTAAGGTGAAAAGAATAGAAGGATATGCTGATAGGGTTAGATGAAGTAGGGAGGGAGAAGGCTTGTATGGACCATAAACTCCGGCATAGACCAGTTGGGCTGAATGGCCTGTTTCTATGCTGTACAGTCTATTTAATTACAGGCAATGAACATGAGCAAGAGCAGTGTGATTTTCCAGATGTTTGACTCGTGGGTTGACAGCTGCTCAGGTAAGGGGTACATGAGATCGATTTTTTTCTTTCATTCATATTCAGCAAAATCTTTAAGACTTTGCATTGCACAGTTAACATCCTATGTAAGAATTGTGAGTTTTATGCATTATTTGATCTCCTAAAACCTGACATGCCCCAGGAGAATGAGGCATAAGAAGCTCAAGGTATAGGACAGGGGCAATAATACACAGCAACACAATCAAAAATAGCCATTATACAGGCTTGAGAGCAGATTACAAATTGAATCTTGGAATGGAAAACCAATGAGACATTGAAAAATAATTGTCTGATTAAACAGAAGGGGAACCTGGTAACATAAATGACCAATATACATAGTCATCCATCTTCTGAAAGAAGACTGCTTACTTCTTGCCTATGCATGTAATTCCTGAGCCAAGACATGATTTGAATAATACGATAATACTAAGTTCAGGAAAAGGATCTTTGCAACAAACAACATCGTTGGTAGACCTGCTGCTCCTCCGGCAGTTGGTCAATCAGGAGCTCCTGCAGGAAAGAATTGGCAGTGGTCCAACACCTTGTTCAATACCTCAACCAGACTGAACCCAGTGAAGCAGTCAGCAGCTCCTGGATTTCCACAAGATGATAATTAAAGGTAGCCACAGCACTTGTCATAAACATGGTGAGAGGAATTTTAACTCCCCCCCCGACTCCCCACTCCACACCGCCCGGCAGAAACCAGGCACAGGGTCGGGGGGGGGGGGGAATTGAAATAGAGTGGGCAAAATGCCCAGCCCATTCGGGCTCAGCTTGGCTGGAGATTTTACCTGACTGATTTTTTTTTCAGGCATATGAGGTGCCTGCCTGAGTGGCATCACCCAACAACTATTGATTTAATTCATCTTCTTTCCTACTCTTTTCAACCCTCGATCATTGTTTCTCTTTTTTTTTGAAGTATGCGATTTGAAAAAAAAAATTGAATATGCACACACAACAGAGCACATCCCCGAGGTTATTCACTTTCTCTGCGAATCTACTTCCATCTGCTTGTTGTTGGCTTTGTTCGTCATGTTCAACTATCTATGGAAAAAATATCTGCCCCTTTCATTTATGTGTTGTGAGGCACCACTTGAAAGACCACACCTTGGAGTCTGAAAGTCGTGATTGCTTCAGAAGCAAGCGCCAGCATACTATCAGGTTTACCAAAAGTTATTTCCATGTGCATATATACACTCCTGTGCTGTAATTAAACTGTTTATAAGGGGTAGGGGGGAGGGAGGCAGTTATTTTCCAGGACAGGCTTTATTTAGAAGTCAACGCAGCACTGAATATACCAAATCGCCAATAACAAATATGGGAACTGAAATGTAAAGTATTAGCCTACTTGTAAGAGATGTTGAAGCCAGGCAGATATCAGATCTCAAGTCGCAGGCTAGCTTTCCACAAAGGGATGCATTATGTAATTTTTACAAGTACACTGAAGTGAGTAATTGAGCACTGTAGTACAACCCTGTAGGACAGCAGTCACACATTGCCGCAGATATCTGAAACCTTGTTTCTGGACTCTACAATCCATAAACATACTGTCGTAATGGGGATAGTACTTAAAAGAGTAATCTAATAAAAAGACATATAAAAAAAATATGCTGGATTGTTCTCCTGGAAAGGCAGCATTATCTTACGAGTATTCTTTGTTGCAAAGAAGGACAATGTGCATTGAAGTGAAAGAAGTACTTTAGCACTGATATGTCATCCCACGTCGTTTTCAAGCACCAGAGGACTCTGAAAATGAAGATGGGAGGTGGAGAGTGTTGACACAGATCAAAATATGGGAGACAGCCATTGAAAATATTACAAAGAAAACCAAAATTTACCTCACAGTCAAATGGAAATGTATAGAATTTACTAAGAAATGTATCTTGAATGTGCTAAAGGTCACAAATATGTTTTTCGAAGTGTTCCCTGGAGTGTTACTTTAACAGATTTAAACTTTCTTACAACATGAATTTCAGATTCAGTCTTGCATTATTTGGCTTGAAGCACACTGGATACTCACTGTTGGCAATTAATATTGTTGCTGAAACCTTCTTCCTGAAAGGAAAAAGTTATGGGAATGTGTGCGCCAACAGGCACACCTACCACTTGATGGACATTACAGCGCTCCTGGAACCAAAGAGCTGTTTCATGCATCATAAAACATGTCTTCAAGAATCAAGGGACCATACAGTGCAACAGGAATTTCTTGACCATGCTCTTGTGGATGCGAAAGCTATCAGTTACTAGTCTCTCCCAACAAATAAATGGTTATTGCAGCTCTTTTCCTGGTTAAGCTCCACTCCAGACCGAGAATCATAGAATCTTACAGCACAGAAGGAGGCCATTTGGCCCGTTGTGCCTATGCTGGCTCTTTGAAAGAGCTATCCAATTTAGCCCCTCACTCACCCTCACTAAGTCATCAAGTGAATTTTTCCAATGGAACATCCCAACACCCTTCCAGTGATAGATGTGGATCCAAGTTTCATTTTCCTATCATCTAATGTGCTCATGACATAACCAAACTTGTCTTACACGTCTGTTCTGCTACTGAGTGGGGGAAGGGGTAAATGTTGGTCTGGGCAAATCTCTGGTGAAAGTAGGTAATGTGTGCAGGGGTCAGCGGCTAAAAGTGAGGCAAAATCTCAACAGCGAATTACAGCAAAGGCTGCAAATACTAACTGTGTTGGAAACAACGATCAAATGCAATGCAGCATAGCATTGCATACACAGCAATGTAAAGCCATTCCTATAGCAAACCAACTTACCACAGCCATTGCCGACGTACATCTGCGGAAAGCGTAGTTGATGTTTTTTTGTTTAGTTTGATTTAATTTCTGATGCATGTGTTCCTCTGGCACCTATAAGGCAAGTTGTGAGATTTCAAAAGACCGTAAAATCATGCTGTCTATTTTCAGAGTGAACAAGGTAACAAAAATGTCACACTTTGTGTGAACATAGTTAGAAAATTCTTTTGAGTTTTAAGTGATATATTTTAGGCATCAATTATCAACAACTACCCTAAGGACTAATCTGGATAATGTACGTACCTGAGCCAGACAACTGCTAAATCTAATTATGTTAACTAAAACCATGATGATTTATGATGACTCTATAAAGTAATCAGTGTACCCCACAGAGCAAATTTTCATATATTTCACTCCTGGTGCAGATTCTTCTTCGAAGTTAATAGAGATTGCAGACATCAGCATGGAGATCAGCGCATTGCAATAATAAGTTAATAACTTAGCCCGGGGTTACTAATGACCCAAGAACTGGGAGTATCACAAATCGGGCATACTAATGTCTGCACCAAATTCCACGTGGGGAGTGAAATTTATTGCACTTTATTATAATGCACAAGCAAACATTAGGAAGTCACCAACCTGAAGTTGGAAGATTTCCCCTGCGCAGAAAAATTCTAAACACATTCTTCCATGTTGTTGTTATACATAGTGAACAGAAGATTTCTCCCCCCGTGGCAGATTCAGGACACAAAAACACATTGAGGTAAATTTCTGTCTTCATCACACGGGCGGTAATCTGGCAAAATGGATTGCCCGCCTGTTGTAGAACCCATTGGATGGGCAAACAGTGCCAGCCTTGCCAGTGGCGCCCACATCCCACGAATGAATTTTAAAAAATCAACGGGTATCTGCCAGGTTCTGTAACGGGCAGGTAATCTGCTCCATCAGATTACTGTCCCTGTGGTGATTCCACTATCTTCTAGTTGGAACACAATTGTTATTCAATGGGAGTACAGTGATGCCCACTTAGCTGAGTGTCTGACAAATGAACAGCCCGTTTAAATGAATAAAACCTCACTGCTTAACTCCTTTTGTTATGTATACCACAGAACACATAGAATCATAGAGCACAGAAGGAGTCCATTTGGCCCATCGTGCCTGTGCCGGCTCTTTGAAAGAGCTATCCAGTTAGTCCCACTCCTCTGCTCTTTCCCCATAGCCCTGCAAGTTTTTCCTTTTCAAGTATTTATCCAATTCCCTTTTGAAAGTTACTATTGACTCTGTTTCCACCACCTTTTCAGGGAGTGTATTTCAGATCTTAACAACTCGCTGCTTAAAAATGTTACGTACACAAATACAGCTGATTAGTTTCTTAAGTGAACCATAATGTTACCATCTCAAGCTAAGCAGACGCCATTAACAATCAACCCATTTAAAATGATAGAGGTTTGATTAAGTGTCCTCAATGGGATCGTTAACATTGATGAGACATTAAACCGAGGCCCCGTCTGCCCTCTCAAGTGGACATAAAAGATCCCAATGTCACTATTTCAAAGAACTGCAGGGGAGTTCTCCCCGGGGTCCTGGCCAACATTTATCCCTCAAACAACTAAAAACAGATTATCTGGTCATCATCACTTTGCTGTTTGTGCGACCTCACTGTGTGCGAATTGGCTGCTGCTTTTCCTTTATTAAAACAGTGACTACACTTCAAAATTACTTTGTTGGCTGTAAAGCGCTTTGGGATGTCCTGAGGTCGTGAAAGTCGCTATATAAATGCAAGTTTTTTCTTTTTCTTTTTGACCAACTCTGATTTCTTTGCTAATAAATCATGCTGTGTAGATAGCACATTGTTGTGAGACCCTTTTTCCCTCTCAGCAACTCCATTTTAAGGCACGTTTACAATAAAGGAGTGTTATAGACAACAACCTCTGGAGCCTGGTTCTGAGCTGTCACGGGGCAGCCACTTACTTTGAAATCAATGGAGCAGGAGAGCTTTTCAGTTTCAGTTATCCACACACTCAAATTTATGGCACATGACATCAGAACAGGAAGCACGTAACCTTATTGACAAGGAAGGCCAACTGATCAAGAGACAGATAAAACTAATCGATCATAGAGACATAGGGGTTGATTCTGAACTGGCTGGTGGAGGGGAGAGAGAGAGAGACGGAGTGGGGAGAGATGCAAGGTTTGGCAGGGCTGGGCTGGAAGAAGGTGGCCAGAGATTAAGGGGCAGGAGATTGGTATTCCGGAAGGATGGGGTTGGGGGGTGGGGTCAGGTGACTGGGACTGGGGGGCAGACAGGAGACTGGGACTGGGGGGGGCACTCGGGAGATTGGGGCTCGGGACAGCGGGAGATAGGGAAAGGGCGACAGGGGACTGGTGGAAGGGGAGAGATTGACAAGGGACTAGGGGACTGGATGATAGGGAACTGGGGGTCAGGGAGAGAAAAGGAGACTGGCAAATAGGGGTTGGGAGATGGCCTAGGGGCTCAGAGACTGGGAAATGGGGTCAGAGATGGGGGCTTGGGGAAAGACGGAGACTGGGAAAATGTAGATCGGGAGATTGGAGCACGGGCAGGGGGGTGGGAGAGGGAAACTGGGGACTGGGAGTTGTAGGGATTGGGACTTGGGCAGTGGGGGGTGGAGAGTGAGAGGGCAGGGGACTGGGGAATGAGGTGGGGTTGGGGTGGGGATGGGGCCTAATATTTCCTGCAGAGCTGATAGCAGCAGCAGCAACATGGTGAGTGGGAGCAGCACTGAGAGAGGAGTAGCCAGTAAATGGGAGAATGAAGCTTGGGGAGTTTACTGTGAATAAATGGAGAAAGATTGTTTCCACTGGTGGGCGAATGGGGAACAAGGGGACGGAGACCGAGGATTGGGTCCAAAATTAACACGTCCATTGGAATTCAACGTGTAATCTGGCAGTTTTCAGAACGCATTCAAATCACTGCCAGTGAAAAAAAATCTGTTCTTCTTCTTTACATTAGGAAGGGGGATCATGCTGTTTTGGTTATGTTTTATCAGCAACCACAGAATAACAGCTACCCGTTGCTGTGTAATGTTTCTCTTCAAATAATTGGTAAGTAAAACTGACCATCTTCCAGATAGTGCACTGGGGTAAACTTGGATTTGTTCTAGCTTGCTATAGGATGCATTCAAGCTAGGTTCGACCAATTGTTGGATTACAAGTTTGCCTTCTGCCAAACTACAGAGATTCCCAAAATATGGACAAGCGGTAAGTTTTCAGTCCTTTCTTTTCTGTATAATGTTAGGGGTGCTTTCCCAGGTGCATGAACAACCGATGGTATTTCTAGACTTCCCCTTCATTTTATCTTTGCATAGCATGCAAACAATTTACTGATCAGTGGCATCACTATACTCTTTCGAGTATGATTACAGGTGAGGTCTTTCTCTATCTTTACATTTCTTGTTACCAGGCCTAGGGGTTACATCCAAGCTTTCTTACAAAGAATCATTTTCATGTCATGCTTTTACCACATGGGATTTTAGAACATACATGAGTGGCAGCTAGTTTCTTTGATCCATTCAGACAAAGAGTCTGCAAAGGGATATAGACAGGTTAAGTAAGTGGGCAAGAAGGTGGCAGATGGAGCGTAATGTGGGGAAATGTGAGGTTATTCACTTTGGTAGGAAGAATAGAAAAACAGAATATTTTTTAAATGGTGAGGAATTAGTAAATGTTGGTGTTCAGAGAGACTTGGGTGTCCTGGTATAAGCAACACAAAAAGTTAACATGCAGGTACAGCAAGCAATTAGGAAGGCATGTTGGCCTTTATTGCAAGGGAGTTGGAGTACAAGAGTAAGGAAGACTTATTACAATTCTACGGGGCTTTGGTGAGACCTCACCTGAAGTACTGTGTACAGTTTTGGTCTCCTTATTTAAGGAAGGATATACTTGCCTTAAAGGCAGTGCACAGAAGATTCACTAGATTAATTCCTGGGATGAGACGGTGGTCCTATGAGGGGAGATTGAGTAGAATGGACCTATGCTCTATGAAGTTTAGAAGAATGAAAGGTAATCTCATTGAAACATATAAAATTCTGAGGAGGCTTGACGGGGTAGGTGCTGAGAGGTTGTTTGCCCTGGCTGGAGAGTCTAGAACTAGGGGGCATAGTCGCAAGATAAGGGGTCGGCCATTTAAGACTGAGATGAAGAGGAATTTCTTCATTCAGTGGGTTGTGAACTTTCTACCCCAGAGGGCTGTGGATGCTGAGTCATTGAGTATATTCAAGGCTGAGATAGATAGAGGTTTGGACTCTCGGGGAATCAAGGCATATGGGGATTGGATGGGAAAATGGAGTTAAGATTGAAGATCAGCCAAGAATGGGTGAATGGCGGAGCAGGCTAAAGGGGCTGTATGGCCTACTCCTGCTCCTGTTTCTTATGTTCATATGGCCTTAATCTGTGTTTGGTAAAGGATACAGTTTAATAGACATTGCTTCTAATGATCTGCCTCATTTTGTTGTACTGTTTCAACGTTATGATTGTAAGAAATCTTACAACACCAGGTTATAGTCCAACTGTTTTATTTAAAAATCACAAGCTTTCGGAGGCTTTCTCCTTCGTCTCCTTCGCTCACCTGACGAAGGAGAAAGCCTCCGAAAGCTTGTGATTTTTAAATAAAACAGTTGGACTATAACCTGGTGTTGTAAGATTCCTTACATTTGTCAACCCCAGTCCATCACCGGCATCTCCACATCAACGTTATGATGGTTGCTTGTGCACCAATGTCCAGCTGAAAGCTGATTTAAGTGTGACAGGCCGTGATAATCAACATAATCGTTGTTATCATCCAGTGCTCCTCTCTCCAACCAAAAAGGAATGTAAAATTGATTTAAAGATAATTCCTTTCATGGTCGTAATCATTTTCTAGGTTGTGTGTTATTTTCTTTCAGTGTGTGTAACCTCAAATAACCCCTACAATTGTGAAATGTCTTTTGGCATTTACAGTTGGGCAGCTCTCCCTGTTGTATGGCAGTTGCCAACATCTGACTGGACTTATTACAATTTTTTCTGAGTTTGAAATTGTATCTTTACTTGAGTGTGCACTTGATCGAATCAATGGATAGTGCAGCTTGCAGTGCTCGCACTGAATCATCTGCTCTGGGAAATGGTATTTGCTGCTTTAATTTAGCCCTTTCATAAATCACATTTTTTTTTCTTGATGGTGAACTGTCCATCAAACTCACCCATCACCGTGTCACGCTTTTTAATTTAATCATCTGCCAGGCTGACTGATGTGAACATACTCTCTGCTTTATCATCCGCACTTTTCTGATTTCCACTTCATCTGCTAGCCCTGATGGGATACAATGGAATTCCCCTTCGATTTTCCAGCCCAGCCATTTCCTGGAAAATTTAAATTTCACAAGATGACCTGTGACAATACCAGCTTCTGTCTTATATAGTTTTGCTTGACACTTAACTCGTGTTTTCACCCACAGCTAGGATTGCCAACTCACAACAACAACAACACCAACTACTTGCATTTATATAGCGCCTTTAATGTAGCAAAACGTCCCAAGGCGCTTCACAAGGAGCGTTAACAAACAAAACTTGACACCGAGCCACATAAAGAGATGTTAGGACAGGTGACCAAAAGCTTGGTCAAAGAGGTAGGTGCTAAGGAGCGTCTTCAAGGAGGAGAGAGAGGTAGAGAAGCGGAGAGGTTTAGGGAGGGAATTCCAGAGCTTAGGGCCTAGGCAGCTGAAATTATGGCTGCCAATGGTGGAGCAAAGAAAATATGCAAGAGGCCAGAATTGGAGGAGCGCAGAGATCTCAGAAGTTTGTAGGGCTGGAGGAGGTGAGTGAGATAGGGAGGGGCGAGGTCATGGAGGGATTTGAAAACAATGGTGAGAATTTTGAAGTCCTGGACTCTGGTTGGACATGAGTTATGTGTCGAGCGAAACGAAATAAGACGGAAGCTGATATTGTCATAGGTCGTCTGGTGAAATTTAAATTTTCCAACCTCGAGGAAATGGGTGAGCTGGAAAATCCAACTCTGCTTGGACTTATTCTTGGAGGTTTCATCACATGACCTCCTGCATCCAACTGCCCTGCCCCCACTCTCCTGCCATTGGTCGCCCGACATGTCCATCTCATGGTGCACCACCTTACTACACCAATCGGAAAGTGAACAGGCTCTTTATTGCCCGATTGGATGATTGTTCACTGTTAGTCAAACAGTCTTTATTCCCATGTCCAATACTTTTATAACTAACAAACAAAAGTTTTCAGAGAAAATTTAAAAAAAACACAATTTTCTGAAGCCCTTATGATTTTTCTCCTGGTTTGTTTTCTGGAGATTTGTCTTTAATTCCTGGAGGCTCCAGGGCAATCCGGGAGGGTGAACAAACCCCTACCTACAGCTCACTTACCTTTGACTTTCTTGCTTGTTGTTTGCGCTGGTTTCTGATTTAAAAAAAATTCTTGCTCACTAAAAACATTTCAACAACATAAATTACGAGCTTCCTTTTGTTTTCAGTGGACACAATGTAATTTCTCACACCATGGGCACAATTTTAATATGCCAGCCGCTGCCTGCCGACAGGAGCTGCACATGCAAGAATGGTGGGGAAGAAAGAGAGAGAGAGAGAGAGAGAGAGACACCTCATCGAGGTGGGGGAGGAGGCAGGTGGGAACAAAGATTAGAGTGCAGGCATCGGGATCAAAGTGGGGAGGAGGTCCAGGCAACATTGTTTTTTAAGGTATGTTTATTAAATTTGATTACAAAGGGAAATGTAATTTTATTTAGTTTATTTTTCACTGATCCGGCCCTTCCCGTCTGGTTTCACCAGTCGTGAATGGGAAGCCGTGGGAAAGCCGCCCAGGCAATGTTAGAATCTTTTTAACTATCTGATACACAAAAAAATAAACTACCTCATGTACCTCAATGAGGTAAATTTGTACCTTTAATTATCAGCCCGCCGGATTTAAGTGGGGGCGGGACTTCCTGGTGACCGCTGTACGCACGCACACAGATTTGCCTGAGTCTCATTCAAAAAATGTGCGGGTTCCAGCCGGGATTTCTGCCCGCTCCCAAAAACAGCGATTTTGATTGCCCCCCCCCCGCGGCCCCAACCCTTTTCCCTTTTAAAATCGTGCCCCATGTAAATTTGTTGGGTTTTGGTTATTGGTGATCCACACAAACGATCTGATTCCATTTGGCAACCGGAAGTGCTTAATTTTTCTTGCAAAGAATGCTAAGTAATGAAGATGCAGGTAAAAGTAAAACATCACAGAAACACAAACTCATTCAGACTGAGCCATTGCAAGAGCCGCATTCCTTCCTTTTTAGGTTGTCAGCTTCCAATGGACCTCGATTAAGAGCATAAGCAACAGGTAATGCAAACAGGTGGGAGCAATATTTCAAAGGTCGTGGGTCACTATTTGAGTGCCGCTCCCCTGGACCTTTGTAAGAATATAAAATTGTTTTTATATTGGCCTCATTAGGTACACGAGGGAGAAAGGAATAGAAGGATATGCAGACGGGGTTTGATGAAGTAGGGTGGGAGGAAGCTCATGTGGGGCATAAACACAGGAATGTACCTGTTGGGCTGAAAGGCCTGTTTCTGTGCTATAAATTCTATGTAATTGTAAACCAGTATCTGTGAGCTGGCGCCCTGTGTGTACGCTGTTAAATCCAGCTCCCTGTCCCGGTGGCATACTCCTGGATCCAGATTTTTGTATCTTTTTAATTCTACCCCTGGGATTTAGTAGTGTAAATGCCATAAGCTGACTCACATACACTGGTCTCCAAGACTCCAAATTAAAACAAGACTACAAGTTGAGCAATCTTAGGTACCTGGCAACCAGGCAGCTGCAAGGGACCCAAGGGTTCTGGGAGGCCCTATCTACAACATTAGTCAATGGACTTTCATTCTTCTAAAAGCCATCAAGAGAATTTGCTGCAACCTTTCGAGGTGAACCTTCACTGATATTTTGCTTGAGGTCAAGGTTTATCGCAAATGATTCTCTACAAAGGGCAACTATTGAGTGCCTTTAACTGCCTGAAAGAACAAACGAGAGCAAACTAGTGACTTATTTCACCTTTGTATGAAAATGCTGTGCCAACATTGAAAACAGCACCCACACAGGTCCTGTTTCCTTGCTGCACAAACCAGAAGCTTACATTTTAGAGGACAGGCTGTGTCGAAACTTACACTATACCAATGCATTAACACCCAAACCAGTAGTACAAAGAGAAACTTTATTGAGCCCAACTTGTATACAAGTGGAACAGCACCTCAAAACAATGGTTGAAGGTACAAATTCCTCGAGTCAGTGAAACAGCTCATGTTTATACAATTCAGTAAAGAACGCCCATCTGTTACAGAATATGGGTCTACACATACATTCTTTATTGGCTCAGGTAGTTGGTCAATCAAGTAGTGAGCCTGTCCCCCCCGAACATCCATAGCCATCTTATTACTTTTGCACGTAGGCCTGAGCATTCCCTTCCTCCCTACATTCCTGTCTCTTGTTATCAGTCGGGCTGAAGCCAGTCTCAAGGTCACATGGCCGTTCAAGAAACTGTATTCTTATTATATTCTGTAGTCAGCTACACCCTTATCTTAAGAGAGGCCAGGCTGCACGAAGCACCTGTTCAACTACCAAGGCTTAAACGTAATTACACAATTGTGCTTCTATGTGTGCTGTAGCTAAACCTATTATGTGAGTTAAGTGAGTTAATAAAGAGTTAATATGGTCAAGTATCCCTTCATGCACTTCCATAGCTGGAAGTGCAGATTGTACGAAAAGTAAAATGAAACAATTTATACTGCACCTTATCACATCCCATTAAAAATAAAAATTAGATGAAAAGACCAATTTTTTTTTTGGTGCGTTTGGTTGACGGAATCATGTTGACCATGACAACTGCCTGCTCCTTTTCAAATAGTGCAACGTGATCTTTTATCTTCAAATGAATGGGTGGACAAGGCTTCAATCCATCGGACAATGCAGCTCTGCCTCAGCACGACACTGAGGTAACAGCCTAGAACATGTGTACAGGTCCTAGTGATGGAAGTGGAAGCTACAACATTCTGGTTCAGAGATGCGAGCGCTACCTTCTGAGCCAAGGCTGACACTTGTTAAAAAAAAAGTTTTTACTGTGAGTGACAAGAGAAGAAAAAAGCAATGAATTAAACGATAATGAAATGTTGCTGTACGCCGCTTATATTGTCAACATGTTTGGGCTCAGAGTTTGCAGTTGCAATTTGACAATCGTTCTTTTTATTTGCCTTCTGAATGAGGAGAACAGTGTGCAAATAAAAGGAATAACTGATGGCGACTTGTAGCTGCAGACTCTGAACTTGAAATAAGAACACACGACATTATTTGTTATCGATCACTGAAAAATTTCCCTTCTCTTGTCAATCATCATAAGGACCCAAACCCGAATATTCATTGCCACATTCGTAAAAATCTGTCAATGTTTTCAGCTACCCGTATCATTCCTGCTGTGGAGCCAATCACTTCATAAAATAGCCCTAATAAATAAATAGCTTTTGTGGCAAACAGATTCTTTGTTTAATTGAACTCCACTTTAAAATATATTATCTACTTTGCAATGTACAATTTAAAGCATTAACTGTATACACAGAGAAATGTGCAAATTAGAATCAAAATAATTCCTGTTAAAGTATGATTTTGACACATTCAACATATTTGAAGTCAAACTATCTTTCAGATTTCATGTTTGCTGTGAGCATCGATAAAACAATTGGACGTTAAATGTGACTAATTATTCAATAAAGTGCAGTTTTTCCAGCAATGTAAGGAATCATCTTTAAAATCTCTCACAAAAATTCTGTACAGCTTGAGCCCAATCTTCAAATAGTTGCTGTGGCAATGCAATTCCTGCATGACAGCCTCGACAGGTGACAGCAGTATGTAGTTTTCATGCAAAAGCACAAAATAGCTGTTCTCAATGCTTTCATGGGATGCTAGCAACAGAGTAAAGGCATTGAAGCTGGATATTAATAACTGTGTGCACTGCATGCTAAGCAATAATGCTAATGGCACAATTTAATGGCTGATACACTGAATCAACAGCTTTTACCAATTGTCAGAGGAACTTAACAAGTCTTTTCATTGTTTATGTTTCATCTCCACGGACTTGAAACAAATGAGAGTGAAAAGCGAAACCGTTATGAATCGTCACCAATATGAAGCGTGTTTGCAGTAACGATTCCCAGACATCAATTGTCCTTCCTGCTTCAAACTATGGTCCTGAAATTGCGAGTCTCACCATCCACTGCAGTGGGGCAGGATTTCCACCCGACGCTGACCCCATCAGAAATCACAGGGTCATCTAATTTTAATATCGCTGGGAAGGAGAAAGGTGCAAGTCCCACCAGCAATTGGTGAGCTACCACCAGGGATGCCCCAAAAACTTGTGGGGGTGGAGGAAGTGGTTCTTAGGGCCACAGCTTCAGAATTTAAAGCTGGACTGCTCTTAAAGCAGAACCAATACGCAACAAGGTGAACTCATGGCTCCAGCAGGAACTAATAGGAAAACAGCATCAAACATCTCCGAGAGTGACATAAGCATTTTCATGACTGAAATTAGGAATAGGATGGATACGACAACAACAATAACTTGCATTTATATAGTGCCTTTCATGCAGCAAAATGTCCCAAGGATGCAATAGTGGGAGTGGATGGCAAAGGATGAGATACAAGGAGGTGGCACAGTCAGAGAGCGGCAAATCCCAAACTCCCAGTAGGCCCCTCCAATGCAGGAAGGAATTTAATGACCCCACAAGGTCAGCAAAGGTGTGTGGTGGCAGAAAACTATCATTCATCTATCGTTTAAATTTTACAGACTACAGACTGACATGAAATAATAGTTCAGATGAGGAATGGACACTGGGAGCTGCACAAATCAGAAGGAAGGAGGAAGAAGAGGTAGTGGAAGTGGAGAAGTATGCTCCTAATTGACGACTAAGGGAATGTCAGCCATTGGCTGACAAGCACTGAACATTGATCTCAAGGGTCCTGCCTTGAAAATAAGGATGTGAGCAGAGCATCAAATTATATGAAGGCACTGCACAGCCTCTCCGAAACTGTGCAGCAGAGGGCAGGGCTGGCAGCAGAGGGCAGTGCCCTCTTTTGTGGCAACATCAGTGAGGGTTTCTCAACAATGAAGAGTATCCTCGAACGAATGGCAGCTACAGGAATCTCCGCTGATCTCCCACAGAACACAGACACCTTGAGGCAAGATATCCCTTCCAATGTGCAAGCTTTGACTGGCAGCATTCAGGCCTTGAGCAATGGAATGGAGAGAACAGAGAAAGCAATATCTACCAACTTCCAAATCGCTATTTTGGAGGGTGCGCAGGATATTCAGGATACTCTGTCCTAGGGACTAATGGATATCAGTAATTTCATAAGGTCTGTTTCTCCGCAGATCAGTCATCCTGATCCATGCCTGGTGGAAGAGCGGGAGATGGTTCAGGATTCGACCTTCCCTCAGAACAACAGTGCCAGGGAGTTCTCTGCTCAGTCCCATCTGATGCCTTCACAGGTGGATCATAGTCTTTTGGCCAAGGTTTTGGAGATTCCAAGCCCAGACAAGCAGTCTGTTGTGGGTCCATCCCAGGATTCAGTGCCCCTGAGACAAGGGTCATCCATCCCAAAATGTACACAGTCATACCGAGCAGCTGTCCACATCTCAGATCCTAGGCTGCACTTGGAAGTGTTCGAATTGTGGCTAAGCCACAGTTAGATTACTGTGTGCAGTTTTAGACACCCCATTATAGAAAGGACATTAAAGTTGTAGGGAGTGTACAGTGTAGGTTCACCAGGATGATGGAAGGCATACAAAACTATAGATATGAGGAGAGACTTGAGATACTAGGACTACTTCCACTGGATGAGAGAAGGTTAAGAGGAGATTTAAGAAAGAAAGAACTTGCATTTATACAGGTGTTTAACTTACAACAACTACTTGCATTTATAAAGCGCCTTTAACATAGTAAAATATCCCAAGGTGCTTTGCAGGAGAGTTATCAAACAAAATTTGACACCGAGCCACATAAGGAGATATTAGGACAGGTGACCGAAAGCTTGGTCAAAGAGGTAGGTTTTAAGGAGCGTCTTAATGGAGGAGAGAGAGGTAAAGATGCAGAGAGGTTTAGGGAGGGAATTCTATTGCTTAGGACCGAGGTAGCTGAAAGCACGGTCGCCAACGGTGGAGCGATGAAAATCGGGGTTACGCAAGAGGCCAGAATTGGAGGAGCGCAGAGATCTTGGAGGGTTGTGGGGCTGGAGGAGGTTACAGAGATAGGGAGGGTCGAGGCCATGGAGGGATTTGAAAACAAGGATGAGAATTTTAAAATCAAGGCATTGAGTGAACTGTCTTGTCAAGACTATTTTTGTAAAACGACACAAATTATTAAAATGAACTAAACATCGACTGGTAATAAAATAATGTTTCATCTATTGCTGCTGAACATGTACATCCTCCAATGTTAAAAGAAAAGTAAAATCGTACCGGTGATACTTGTGAGAGTTTTTCAATGACCCCCCATTTCAAGCTGTATTTGTCTTCCAGCATTTGTATTGCCTTTTGCCTTGATTCAGTTGCTGCGGTCGATTGCAGCCAGAACCATATGCTGTGATTTACTTCACAGCTGAAAATGACAGAAGATTTGCATTAAGTCATTTACACCAATACCATCCAAATTCCCCTATTTACACTTGGCTTAAATTCAATACCTGAAGGTGGGAACGAGAATCAGAGTAAATAATTCGGCACTGTTTACATTAGCACTTCAACTGTGAACCAGTTGCCAGCTTGCAACAAATGTAGATTTGCAGCTGGTGGACAACCAGAATCACGGGAGCATTTCCCTTTGCATTCTGGATGCAGCACGCACCATTTGATCGGATTGCTTGATGGTGGAAGGTTTAATCTGAATGCAGTATTCGCTACAAATAATGGGAGTGAAATTGGCCAATGCCAGTGGTGTAAAGACAGGCTGATAGAGAATCGCCAATCTGTTTTACAATAATTGATGTCAATGGAAGAGAAAATCAATACAAGCTTCCAATTCACGATCAGCCCATTTTGTGCTATTGCCGCTGACCAATTTCTTCCACAATGGCTTTATATAAAGACAGAACAGCAAGTTAAAGACAACGGTGCCACTAAGCTCCAATCAATCCCTAGGCCCTACATTTATTCAGCTGACATCCTCATCACAGTCTCCCCAACCAGAGAAATTACTGAATACATTTAAGAAGGAGCTAGATAGATTTCTAGACACAAAAGGCACCAAGGTGTATGGGGAGAGAGCGGGAATATGGTATTTAGATAGAGGATCAGCCGTGATCATATCGAATGGCCGAGCAGGCTCGAAGGGCCGAATGGCCTGCTCTTATTTTCTGTGTTTCTATAAATCTTTCCCTCTCCGCCCTTTAGAATTTTGAAAAAAACTTTTGTTACATCTGCAACCTCCTTTAGCCCTGCAACCCTCCAAGATCTCTGCGCTCCTCAAATTCTGGCCACTTGCGTATCCCCGATTTTCATCGCTCCACTATTGGCGGCCGTGCCTTCAGCTGCCTGGGCCCTAAGCTCTGGAATTCCCTCCGTAAACCTCTCAACCTCTCTCTCCTCCTTTAAGAGGCTCCTTAAAACCTATCTCTTTGATCAAGCTTTTGGTCACCTGTCCTAATATCTCCTCATGTGGCTCGGTGTCAAATTTCATTTGATAACGCTCCTATGAAGTGCCTTGGGACATTTTGTTATGTTAGAGGCGTTATATAAATGCAAGTTATTGTTGTTGTTGTAAGGCTGCAGAGGTGGGCTCACTGACTTTAGTTTCAGAGCCTCACACGGCAGGCATTGTCTTGCCGGTGACCAGAAATACTGCTCTTTCCTACAGGTCTACCAGCCTTTCAGAATTGGCTGGATATCATAGAATTATAGAATTTTACAGCCCAGAAGGAGACTATGTGACACATTGTGCCTGCACCTATATAAATCCAAGTACTTTCTTTTCCTTTACCAGCTCTCTGACAGAGCTATCCACTTAGTTCCATTCCCATGCCCTTTATCTTGCTGCTTTAATTTTTTTTCCCAAATATTCATCCAATTCCCTTTTAAAATTCCCATCCTTATGTTCAACTCCCTCCATGTCCTCGCCTCTCCCTAAGCTCTGTAACCTCCTCCAGGTCTACAATCCTCCGCGATCTCTGCGCTCCTCCAATTCTGGCCTCTTGCGCATCCCCAATTTTCATCGCTCCACCACTGGCGACCGTGCCTTCAGCCATCTAGGCCCTAAGCTCGGGAATTCCCTCCCTAAACCTCTCCGCCTCTCTACGTCTCTCTCCTCCTTTAACTCGCTCCTTTAAACTTACCTCTTTGGGTCACTGTCCTAACGTCCTGACTAGGTGGCAAATTTTGTCTGATAACGCTGCTGTGAAGCATCTTGGAACATTTTTACTACGTTAAAGGTGCTACATAAATGCAAGTTGTTGTTGTTTAAAAGCTATTATAGTTTTTGCTTCCTGCGGTGTTTCTCGTCAGGCATTCCGTTTCCTAACGGCCCTCTGTATAAAAAAAATGTCTGAATCACTCCATTCATTCTTTTGGTGATGATGTTAAATTTATGCTCTCTTGTTACTGACTCATTGACCAGTGGAAATAGTTTACTATATTTAACTTTCCAAAATCCTTCATAATTTTGCACACTTCTATCAGATATCCTCTAAACCTTGCCTGTTCTACTGAAAAGAGCCCCTCCTGTCCCTATTCATATTTAACGCCTCTCATCCCTAGTTTCATCTCAAGGAGTCTCTTTTGTACTCTCTCCATGGGCCTTACCATCCTTCCTAAAGTAGGGTGCCTAAAACTGGAGATGATATCAGGGCCGATTTTCCTCATTGGTGCTTGGGCGTCAGGCGGTTGAGTGGAGTGCAAAGAGGAAAATTAGATGGGGTGGGTCACATGCCTTTAACGCAGCTGACCCAATTTTCTATCCATTTAAAATAATGGGTAGAAAATCAGGTGACTGTGTTACGGGTGTACAAACCCACCCGACCCAATTTCCCTCTCTACGCTCCACCCAGGCAATGCTTTACGCTCAAGTGCAACAAAGGAAAATCCGCCCCAATATTCTAACTGCGACCTAACCAACAATTTAGCTCTTTGCTTTTGTGTATCTGCACCCCAGTTTATAAAACCAAGGATCCCATATGCTTTTCCTTTTCCAAACAGGTTTATCAACTTCCTTCTGTATAGTATGGGGGCAGACTTCAGCTTTACACCATGCCCTATATTGCTGTCCACTGACTTCAATAGAGAGTAAAATTGGGCCCGGTGTGAAACTAGCGTTGCATCCGATCCCGCCAGTTTCCTGGTGGGCGAGTTAGGTTAAAATTGCCCCCTAAGATTCCGGCCACCTTGTCTGATGTTGTAAAGTTTGCAACAGCACCATGAAAGTTCAGAAATGACATTTAACTTGCCAAGTATCTCTTTCCTTGTCCTTTGAACGTCTGAGATTCTGAGTTATGAAAATACAAATTTTAGCACTTCTTTCAATGAAAAAGTTCGCTTCAGACTGCACTTCATGAAACTCCTCTGTGCTTTGCATTGGTCATGTTCTATTTTTAAGCCGATGCAAATACATGTCTTCTTTGTGCCATTAGATAATCTAGGGTTGGAAGCTTAATTCCTGTTGCAGATTACAATTATTCTATACTCATTCAGACAACAGAGACTCTGAAAGAAGGTCTGAAGTTTCAAAACAAATATTCATTACAAGAACTCGTTCCTACTAATGAACTAGAAATGTATTTAGGCAAAACTTCTTCACCCAGAGAGTGGTTAGAATGTGGAACTTGCTACCACATGGAGTAGTTGAGGCGGATATCACAGATGCCTTTAAGGGGAAGCTAGATGAGTACATGAGGGAGATAGGAATGGAAGGATATGCCGATAGGGTTAGATGAAGTAGGGTAGGAGGAGGCTCGTGTGGAGCTTAAACACCAGCATAGACCAGTTGGGCTGAGTGGCCTGTAAATTCTATGTAATTCTATGTAATAAATGCATTTATTCATACATTAACAGTCCCCAACAAGTAGACGATCTTTGTGATGGAGAGGATATGGGGTCAGAAGCTCAGCTCGGCGTCAACTAGGAGGTTGAGGTTGTGAACAGTCTGGTTCAGCCTGAGACTGTGGCCAGGGAGGGGGATGGAATTGATGGCAAGGGAACGGAGTTTGTGGCGGGGATCAAAGACAACGGCTTCGGTCTTCCTGATGTTTAATTGGAGGAAATTTCGGGTCATCCTGGACTGGATGTCGGACAAGCCGTTTGACAACACAGAGGCAATGGAAGAGTCGAGAAAGCTCGTAAAGTTCCTCTGTAGTTCATCATTTGTAAGTAACATTCGCGCCAGACAAGTGCCAGGCAATGACCATCTCCAACAAGAGAGAGTCTAACCACCTCCCCTTGACATTCAACGGCATTACCATCGCCGAATCACCCACCATCAACATCCTGGGGGTCACCATTGACCAGAAACTTAACTGGACCAGCCACATAAATACTGTGGCTACAAGAGCAGGTCAGAGGCTGGGTATTCTGTGGCAAGTGACTCACCTCTTGACTCCCCAAAGCCTTTCCACCATCTACAAGGCACAAGTCAGGAGTGTGATGGAATACTCTCCACTTACCTGGATGAGTGCAGCTCCAACAACACTCAAGAAGCTCGACACCATCCAGGACAAAGCAGCCCCTTGATTGGCACCCCACCCACCACCCTAAACATTCACTCCCTTCACCATCGGCGCACCGTGGCTGCACTGTCTACCATCTACAGGATGCACTGCAACAACTCGTCAAGGCTTCTTCGACAGCACCTTCCAAACCCGCAATCTCTACCACCTAGAAGGACAAGGGCAGCAGGCACATGGGAACAACACCACCTGCGCGTTCCCCTCCAAGTCACACACCATCCCAACTTGGAAATGTATTGCCGTTCCTTCATCGTCGCTGGGTCAAAATCCTGGAACTTCCTACCTAACAGCAATGTGGGAGAACCTTCACCACACGGACTGAAGTGGTTCATGAAGGCGGCTCACCACCACCTTCTCAAGGGCAATTAGGGATGGGGTGTAAATGCTGACCTTGCCAGTGACGCCCACATCCATCAACGAATAAAAAAAAATCCTGCCTCATCTTGTGTCTCCAATCCTATATTTTTCATTATCACCTGAAGGCAGAACAGCATTTTAAAATATACTAAATTGGGGTAGGGGCAGAGGCAATAATTACAAAGAATAATTTAGTCTCAGGGTTCAGGGGGTTTATCCTGCTCTGAGGTTTGAACAGGCACAAGCATTAATTATGTGTAAAGAAGCAATCATTTAGTTAGCCTGAATAGAGTAGGCTTTTTTGCTCACGTTACTAAAATTGCTCCTGGAAGTGGAGAAATGTAACATATATTAGCAACTGACCCAGTGTTAATGGTTTTTCTGGTAGTTAAGTGCTTTTAAAGCAGTATTTAACGTGGAACATGAACATTTACTCGGGATTTATTTGATTCTCAAATTGCAATAATTTTCTACAATTGAAGCTGGCATAGAAGCACCACAGGGAACATGCAAAGGTCATTAGGTGAGCAGAGCAGGAAAGAGCATAACCAACAAGCCAAAGAGGAGTCTCTCAGTGAGCGTAGCAGCATGGATATAGAATCAAGTTTCTTATGAGACCCTTTGGACGAGAGGGGTAGTGGTATCTTTCAGTTTTGAGGGCAGAGAGGACTCTGAGGTGCCCAAATCAGCATTGGTACTGCTGACATGTCATCGACTTATACCTGAACAACAGGAGGCTGCACCTTAACAGGAATTTGATCCCAGACTTGTGCCAGTTCCTGGAAATGGAACTGCTCTCAAAGTGTAATATCTGGAAGGCACTCTTAATGGAAGTGAAAGTGAGCACCGTACTCAACTTTTACGCCATTGAGTGCTACCAGCCTCTGACACGAGAGGGCACTTTGATCAGCAGTATACAGTTCTCCATTGCATCACTCAGGTATGGAACACCCTCTTTTTTTCATGCACCAGCATCCGTCAAGTTCCATCTCAGTACTTGGCACCAACTGAAGAGGCAGGGCCACTTTAGCCAGTTGTATGGCATTGCCCAATTTACAAGGTGTCATTGATTGCACTTATATCACCATTCACACAGCTGTAGGCAGCTCTTCACTTTTACAACAGAAAGGATTACCATTCAACGTTCTGATAATATACGAGCAACCACACAAAAAATCGTGAAAGTTACTACTCATTTTCCAGGAAGTGCTGACAATGCACATCGTTTCAGGGAATTGAGGGTTGCTCAACTGTTCAAGGGGAGGACAGAATGCAAGGTTAGTTTCTGGGAGACGATTATCTGCTCCAGCATGGCTAATGACGCCTCTGTGAAATCCAGCATCTCACAAGAAAGAGATTAATAATGATGCACATCCATAAGGGAGGAGCAACAACAACAACAACTTGCACTGATATAATGCCTTTAACGTAGTAAAACGTCCCGATGTCGTCAAACCTCTCCGCCTCTCTACCTCTCTCTCCACCTTTAAGACGCTCCTTAAAACCTACCTCTTTGACCAAGCTTCTGGTCACCTGTCCCTAATACCTTCTTATGTGGCTCGTGTCAGATTTTGTCTGATAACACTCCTGTGGGACGTTTTCCTGTGTTAAAGGCGCTATATAAATGCAAATTGTCTTTTGTTGTTTAAGGGTGTTTCGCTTAGTACTTGGGGCATTTGAGCCAACCAAATGCTTTGAAGCCGACTGACCCATCGCAATTTTCTCAAGCATTCAAGAAGAACTAAAAGATGGGAAACTTTTAAATATACAAGAATTTTAATTTGTTAAAAACTGTAGCCCTCTTTAAAGGAACGAATGAACCTTTTGATATTTAATACGTTGATTCTTTTTCTCCCTTCAATGTTTCTCCCTTCAGACCTGACGGTGCTGATTTATTCTGGAGTACATCTCCACGGACCTTTGGGACATCACCCTGAATGGCCATATTGGACAGAACTTTGTGCAACGGGAGCACATATTGGGAATTTGGGTGCAGTGATTAGCATTTCTCAGAGGTTATTCCATCCATTTTGGAGAGACAATAGTGCAAGGTGTGCTAACTTCCTAAATTCAACAATAAACTTGCATTTATACAGCGCCTTTAATGTAATAAAACATCCCATGGCACTTTACAGGAGCCTGATAGACAAACAATTCCTAATGTGCATTCCTATTCGCACAAAATTCTGCGCCATAGATTCATACAGCACTGGAGGCCATTCGGCCCATCGTGCCTGTGCCGGCTCTTTGGAAGAGCTATCCAATTAGCCCCACTCCCCTGCCCTTTCCTCAAAGCCCTGCAAATTTTTCCCCTTGAAGTATTTATCAAATTCCCTTTTGAAAGTTTTTATTCAATTTGCTTCCACCGCTCTTTCAGGCAGCGCATTCCAGATCATAACAACTCGCTGCGTAAAAAAAAATTCTCCTCATGTCGTCTCTGGTTCTTTTGCCAATTACCTTAAATCTGTGTCCTCTGGTTACCGACCCTTCTGCCAGTGGGAACAGTTTCTCCTTATTTACTGGATCAAAACCCCTCATTATTTTGAACACCTCTGTCAAATCTCCCCTTAACCTTCTCTGCTCTAAGGAGAACAATCCCAGCTTCTCCAATCTCTCCACATAACTGAAGTCCTTCATCTGAAGACTGAAGACATTTAATTCTGTACAACCGATACTAATAAGCAGCACTAGTGCATAAAAATAGGCCCACATTGAGGCTTTTTGGTAGTGATTCTTTTAACTTTCAGTTTTGTACTCCTTGTCATTACCTAGTTTTATATTTTTCACTCTCATATTGTCACTACGCTGTAAGACCTTTGAAATTGAAGCTCAGCATTATGATCCAGAACTGGGATATTTTAATGAGTCATTATTTGATTTTCAGAAAGCAGAATTCTTGCTCCAGAGCAAGTAATTATTGAAGCTTAATAAGCTCTGGCTCGAAGATACACTCTGCAGATTAACCATTCCTTTCCTCCTTGGAGTCTCATGTGATTGTCTGCAACCTCACACCTTCCAGCCTGAGGATTGCACTCACCCATCTCCAGCGTGCCAACACATCTCAGCTGTGCAGTTTCCTTCTGCTTTCTCTGGCTGATGGATCACAGAGGGCAAAATAAAGCTGGGCTATTACACACTCTACATTGCCAGTGCCAATCCCCCATTAAACTATATCAGCAACCCGAGCCAGGTGGGCTGTTGGACAAAAAGCAGAAAGAGATAGTCAGCAGAAGGAAACAAAATAAAGGAATACAAAGATTAAAACTACTAAAAGAAAAGAACACGAAAAAGAAAGCAAGAATCGAGGACTAAAATATTTAATGCCTGGTTTATATGGCACTGAACGGTCTAGTATTGGCTGTATTTTTCTAACAATGCAAGCGGGAGCCATATTTTCAATGCCTTCTCATGTTGTTGTAAACTTGGAGGAGGCATGGTTCTGTACATGGCGCTCAAACTCCTTCAAGGAGCACTGATCCCTGGCTTTTCACTGCCAACATGTGTTTCTTGCATTGAACGCAAATGGCTGACCATCTATCAATTCTTTTCAATCCTTAAAATCTGAATGGTGGAAGAGCAGACTCCCTGACTTTGTTTTAACTTTAATAACTTATTTTCTTTTGCATCATATGGTTTTCTGTTACCGCCAACATTCATACTCCTGGCGTGGGCCTACCGCTGCCAGGTCATTTCTGATCGGTGATTGGCTCAAACTGCTTCTCCCTGTCATTACCGGGAAATGCAATTCAGCTGCTCTAATTATAAGTGAATGTAATTAACAACTTGGAGCAGCTGCATCATCAATGATAAGACAGTGAACTTGGGTTCAAAGAGAGACAGGTAATCCCTTGTGTCCTATATGATGGACACATCATGTCCCTTTTACCATGCTTATGTTTTTGGCTCCTAGCAATGCCTTGGGTGCATAGCTGACTAATGACTGAAAATCTCCTGCCTCGGAATTGTCCACTGTTGACAGATACAGATGAAGCACCTGCTGACCATTACTTCATGGTCAGGGTTGCCTTGCAACAGTTTGCATGGTTTTGTGTGATTATTAGCAAAATACATTGCTTTTCTCTGTCCTTACTCTCTTCTAAATATTATTCAGAGATACCTCAGAAGCATACAGGGTCTTACCCCATACTTTAATTGAAAGTAAGGGGAAGTTAGATAAACACATGAGGGAGAAAGGAATAGAAGGTTATGTTGATAGGGTTAGATGAAGAGAGGTGGGAGGAGGCTCGTGTGGAGCATAAATTCCGGCATAGAACAACTGGGCCGAATGGCCTGTTTCTGTGCTGTATATTCTATGTAAAGTACGAAAGGAATTGTGAAAACTTATGGAAAGTTATTCAATCCTTTCACAGTGTTTGCTAAAGATATTTAGAAGTATTTAAAGAACGTAATGCAACTGTACATGTGCAATGGAGGACAGGCACAGATTTGCAATAGGAAATCAATAACGTAAGCTTAAGAATACTATCAAAAGTGCAGAGACTAAAGTTCATGGGCTGTCTGTTTCTACGACTTGTATTGTTCCAACATATAAAAGATCTTTTAGCTTTCAAGCATTCAAGCCTCTTACTGAAATTAAATCATAACTGACTTTCTCGCGTTTGAAGAACAAAAGGAGGTCGCACAGTAATTTGGGCAATAGTTTCTCCTACTCCCTGTTTCTTCAGTTTGTCTTTGTTCAACAACATGATGGAGTTAGCAATTGATAGAAGACTTTTTTGTGCTCTTAAAAGAATATTCCGTAATTCCTTTTGGTGCTAATTTGGGCAGAGTATTGATTTCAAGTATGTTTTTATATTGAAAATACATAAAGTGAATGTAATTAATGACCCATGACAATGCACTGCTTTGAATTCAAAATTCAATACATGTTCCTAAAGTAGATTCTAAAATACTAGTAATAATTACATATTATACAATAACCACAACATTCAATTCCATTCAAAATCAGGCTAATGTCAAGGCCAATGGAATCAGCCCTTAGCATTATTTCTGCCTCAGTGGGAGGGAACAGAAAACGTCACACTCCTGGGACACGGTTATCCTGTAAGGGTAGAAATTCAATTAACGGCCGCCCATTTTCTGGCTTAAAATTGGTGTCAGTGATAGAAGGGTATTTATAGGAATCAGATTTAGGAAGGATAGAATTAAAGACATTGAGGTTCTCTCACCGCTGTGATATTTTGTTTTGGGGAAGTATCTGCAGTAAACTCAAACTAAAAGGTCTTCTACTGTTCTAAACAGATGTAAAATGAGGCCCAATTTCGGGGGGCAATCTCCTGCGTCCCAAGCATGGCTGAAAAAAAACTACCGACCTGAAATTGAGTCGGGCCTTTTCTCAGGCGTCCCTGACGATGTCCTAAAACAGGCTTTAGGCCTGACTTTTGTCAACATCAATGCGCGAACCACCTGAGGAGGCATGACAGGCATCAGCAGCTCGCACCAAAAATGCTAATGACATTGGACCTCAGGCCTCCAGATTGTGTCGCAGCATCGCAATCAGGCTCGTTTTCGATTCACTATCTCCCTGTGTTTTCCACACAACAAACAAGCTAGCTCTTTTAATGATGCGCATATTTTTTCCAACCTTAGCTATTTGATCTAAAGACATTGTCATCTCCCCTACTGCCATACAAGATTGCAGCCTTTTGATTCTCACTAAGGCTGATGCAGACATTGCCTCCCATGACTTCACTGCTATAGACAAAAAGTTGAAGGCACGTTATCCACAGAATCCACAGTAGATTTGTTTCACTGTGTTGTTTGGGGGTTTTATGGATCTTGTTGATTTCTCATCCTGCTGTCGAATAATACTAAACCAGACAGCATATTTCCCTCTGTTTGTTGTTGCTGATGTCTGCAATAGTTATTCACGTTGGAGGATTTTTGTTGCGACTAATCTCTGGTGTGGCTGGAAGAGATATCAGCGTCAATTAGGTATTGCAGGCAGAGCGGTTTTTGCAATGTGTTTTTCATCGTTGAGCTTGACTTGCTGTAGCATTCTTTGCAATCATTTCCTTGATGCCTCTCATAGGCTGAGCTTTGTATGAAATTTGGCATTCTTATGGATGCTGTATTTTGATTGTAATACAGAAGGTGGCACCTGGATGCGCACAGTTGGAGAGACATTTTTCTGGAAGATACGGGATGTATCCTTGCTGTCTTATTTCGTCGTGGTGTGCGACAGAGTTCAATGAGATGGGTGGACTCCAGATTGAAGCATGCTGGACTGGGAACTGTAATTTTTCGGCAAACCCCAAATTGGACCAATCGATGGTATTTTCTTACCAAGCTACGTTCCTATGGTTTCTGATTTTAAAATAAATCCCCAGCACAAAAGATTAAATAGCTCTTTTTTTTGTTTAAAAATATGTTCCATGAATAGGTGAAACTACTCATTAAGGATAATAGAGTGGTTTCAACAAGACTACAGATCGTGCAAGGAATAATAACATTGTTTGTGTGAATATGAGCCACATTCTTCAGTGTAAGTTAACATGTTCCCAATGTAACAGAGTAGTTTCATTTAAAAGAAATCGAAAGAACGACTTGCATTTATATAGCGCCTTTCACGATCTCAGGATGTCCCAAAGCGCTTTACAGCCAATGATGTACTTTTGAAGTGTAGTCACTGTTGTAAAGTAGGAAACGCGGCAGCCAATCTATACGCAGCAAGCTCACCATAAGCAGCAATGAGATAATGAGCAGATCATCTGTTTTTAGTGATGTTGGTTGAGGGATAAATATTAGCCAGGACACCGGGGAGAACTCCCCTGCTCTTCTTCGAATCGTGCCATGGGATCATTTACATGCACCCGAGAGGGCACACGGGGCCTCAGTTTAAATAAATAAATTTAAAACAGAAATAGACAGTTTCCTAGAAGTAAAGGGAATTAGGGGTTACGGGGAGCGGGCAGGAAATTGGACATGAATTTAGATTTGACGTTAGGATCAGATCAGCCATGATCTTATTGAATGGCGGAGCAGGCTCGAGGGGCCGATTGGCCTACTCCTGCTCCTATTTCTTATGTTCTTATGTTCTAATATCACATCCGAAAGGCGGCACTTCCAACAGTGCAGCACTCCCTCACTACTGCACTGAAGTGTCAGCCTAGATTTTGTGCTCAAGTCTCTGGAATGGGACTTGAACCCACAACCTTCTGACTCAGAGGGGAGAGCGTTACCAACAGAGCCACCGCAGGCACCTTTATACAAAGGAACATGGGGTAAATAAATGGACTGGGATGGGCAGAAGACTTGTTTTTAACAATAGATGCTAGGCAGATTGGGCCACCAAAAATAAAACCATGGACAACCATGAAATTTCAGGCTGGAATTTGAAAATTTGGATTACCTTGTGGATCAATTTTGTTTCTGACTGTAGGAAGGGGAAATGTTATATCTCACTCATAGTGTGTGTTGTATTTCTTGGCGTTCTCAATGAACCTATTTTATCGTGCTTTAAATGGCCGACAAGGTTTACGACTATCATATGTCATCGATTCATGTTATGTCTTTTCTTTCGAATGCTTAGTTGTAAATTTGATCACCGTGAAATCAGTAACAGTGTCGTGATTGTTTACCACAGTTTTGTAAAACTCACTGTGTATACACTTAGAATGTGCTCTCTATTTCATATTCAGCAGATTTATTCTGGTGTAACTATGGTTGGGAATTTCCTCACAGCTGCTCCCACTCTGCTGCCACAACTTCACTGGTTGTGCTGTAGAATTTCCGGTGAAATTACAGCGATGGAGCAGGAGAAGCTCCAAGGAAATTCTCAGCCTATCAATTTAAAGAGAGGGAGAATTAAGGACTGGATGGATCATTGCCCTTTCCCCTCTGGGATCTGGGAGTGACTGAGACCTGAACGGAAATTAAAGGTTACACTGTTTGCCAATGTTAAGACGCCTACATGAAATTAGTTTGAACAATCTCAACTCAGTATCTTGTGGAAGCCTACTCGTAGTTAAGAGCTATCCATAACAACAACAGCTTGCATTTATATCGCGCCATTAACGTAGTAAAACATCCCAAGGTGCTTCACTGGAGCGTTATCAAACAAAATTTGGACACCAAGCCACATAAGGAGATATTAGGACTGGTGACCAAAAACTTGGTCAAAGAGGTAGGTTTTAAGGAGGGTCATAAAGGAGGAGAGAGAGGTAGAGAAGCAGAGAGGTTTAGGGAGGGAATTCCAGAGCTTCATATCAATTGGAACTGAATTGTCACTCTCTCTCATATTAACTATTAATTATCGCCAAATTACACCTTTCAACCTTATTATTGCAGTGACTCTAAGGTGCAGCGGATTTGGAAGTTGATCAAAGTGTGCGGGCTTGATCCCGCCATGACACCAACCCATTTTCCTGAGTTGGGGGTCAATTAAATTTGCATACTCAAGGTGGGCCGCCTGTGATACCTCTGATCTTCAGAGGAAGTCCGCCAATGCAGGGGAGCGAAATGTTTTGGTGGTTCTGTGAGTGCCCCAGCCTATTTTAAAGAGGGCAGAACAGCCATTTGGAAGAGGGTGAGATGGCCACCTCATACCTTTCAACCATTCCTCCAGCGTCCCATTGCCACAATCCCTTCCACTGTATCCTTTACATCTGGTCTTCCTCTCCTTTGGTGGGTCAGATCCCAAACCCCACCCCCTTGCTGCCATTTACATTTAGGAGGACAGATGGGTAGGCACCCAACACTGGTGACGGTGCGGATGGGCGATTGAAAATGCCAGTATCCATTTTTAGTAGTGGGGATTCATTGATAAATTCACTGCTCCATTTTCTTTGGAAACTTGCTCTATGACTGCTCAAAAATGGGTGGATTCCTGAAAGAAAATCCAGCCTTTAATCATTTGCAATCTGATTTCAGTTGTCCATTTCATTTCCCTCCATCCAATGCCAAACTGTAGTATATATACAATGTATTCATTTCTACTCCTAAGGTCCATAACTACCGGTACATTACAATACGTCAGTAATTTTTGCCATTTTGTTTTCACTTTTTCTAGCTTTTGAAACGCCTCACGTCAGCAAGCTGTTAACCTAAAATAACTGACTTCAGATTTCCTTCCATCTTTAGATACTCATCAGTAGATAAACATATACCCTGGAGCACCAGCTTTATTCTCTTTCATATTTTTTTTTCTTCCTGACAGCAGGAATAGATAACGTGCTCTCCACTCGTGGGATGGCTTGTATCTTTCTGGTGTCATTCAGTTCATTTTCCAGATTTGAATCAGTGTGTTGTGTCAGTGAAAGTAATATTGAAGCTTTGATGCAGTAATCAAGGTACCTATTTATTCTGCTGACTATTGGATGACTTTTTTTTTCGTACAAGTCCCGGACCCAAAGATGTCCTTTTATCAGCTTTGATAGAACACTGACAATCCACTTATTTTCAAACTGTAACATCAATCTATTCATTTTCCCACCTGAAGAAGGAGCCAAAGTGGCTTGTATGCTTGCAAAAACAAGTCAGTTATCTAACGCTGAACTGAAGATATTAGATTCTCCACATAAAAAAAATCTGTACCTTTTTTAGAAAGTAATGCAAGGAAGTTAACTCAATTTTTAATCTTAGTTACACTGCAAAGGATTGAGTACATTCTGCTCCTGTCCCTCTGACTGTATATCATTGCGTCTATAATATATTTAAATAAGGACTTGGTTGGGAGACTTACTTTCAGTGCAAGTAGGTCAAAATAAGCTTTTTCCCTTCGTTGAGGGTTCTATAACAAGGGGACATAGATTCAAGGTAAAAGGCGGGAGGTTTAGAGGGGATTTGAGAAAGAACTTTTTCACCCAGAGGGTGGTTGGAGTCTGGAACTCACTGTCTGAAAGGGTTGTGGAGGCAGGAACCCTCACAACATTCAAGAAGCATTTGGATGAGCACTTGAAATGCCATAGCATACAAGGCTACGGACCAAATGCTGGAATATGGGATTAGAGTAGACAGGGCTTGATGGCCGGCGCGGACACGATGGGCCGAAGGGCCTCTATCCGTGCTGTACAACTCTATGACTCTATCTATGACTCTATGACTTTCCATTTCTCAGTCCTTTCTGATATAGTTAAAATAAAATAGTACATTTTAAAATCCGTAAATTGAATTGTAGGGACAATGGGTAGCAGCAACTGTAGGGATGATTACGCAGTAATTGCAACAACATACATGAACTGGTGTTGGTGAACTAATTTGAGATGTGTGGGCTATGAGGATAGAGAAAAGAGACAGGGGAAGAAAGTGCCAGGACATGGTGAAAAAAGGACAAAGCCAGAAGAAGAGAGTACAAAGACAGAAGTGATGGGACCTCAAAGGTAGAACTCGAGAGAAGTCACAAGGAGAGAACATAAGGGAAAGGTAGAGAAGCATAAACTGAAGAGAACATAATTAATGAATTGTAGAACGACTAGTTATGCGATAGAGGGGATTAAGACAGAGAGAGAGAAAAAAGAAACGATAGACAGAGAACAGGTGACGATGGAAAACTAAACAAAACGTAAAATATCAAAATGGAGAAAAATATAAAGGTTAAGGATACAGAAATAGAAGAAAAAGTGAGACAATAAAACAGAGAAAAACACAAATCAGAAATAAAATTAAAGAAAGAAAAAAGTAAGAGGGCACAGTGAATATGTGTATTAACATACTGTACTGGAGTGTGCTATGGACTGTTGGTTTGTTCCTACAATTTTCCACAAGGTAAGTTCCTGATATCTGTTAGTGTCAGGGAAGAGATACCAAGGGGAGGTGAGATGTTTTATCAGAGGGAGGGAAAATCAAAGGACTGCTCAATGTTCTTTTGGCCAGCTGAAGAGCAGCGTTGGCAAAAACCTGGGAACCGGCCTTCACTCATCCACTCAGTGGGGCATAACTGTCACTGTATGTGCTCCTTCAGCTTAGGACAGTTCAAAACCACTTCGTACTTGCATAGCAAGATAATGAAAGAACATATCTGAACTGGAGTAGGGCACAGAAATCACAAGCCCTCAACTCTCTCAGTCGTGACCAGCCTGAGCTTTCTTGCCTATAAGAGGGAATAGGAAAAGTGGAAGTCGGAAGCCTCCCTGACACTCATAGCTTGTATAATCTTGCTGTTGTGTCTTTCTCCCTCCTTGTTCACTGACACACAGCCATACACACAAACATAACAGACAGCATCTTGCAATGCAAACTTTGTTTGAAAGTACGTCTTGGGTCCAACATTCCAACACTTAGTCCTTTTCTGTCTTTGGAGGTCTGGAAGAATAACTTGCCAGATTGCAAGCGGACCAGAACAAGAAACACTTTGTGGCGTCCTGTTTTACTTTAACCAAGATTTGCAAGCGCCGGTGAAGCTCAACACGTGCAGAAGGATGCAGTTAGCGAGTTTGAGGAGATAAACCGGATGAGTCGCAGTGGGAACAAGTGGGGGAGGGGAGCAGGAACTTGCAGCTCATGTGGCCACATGGCTTCCATTAATGCCCCCCTGTACTTGGGGAAATCCAGCAGTTTGGTGAAACTCAGCGCTCCTGTTGCTATTTGGTAGGAAAGATGATGAATGTGGTTGGCCATGCTGACCAATGCATCAGTCACCTGTTTAATGCATGTGTGGGCAGAACATTGCATGTATACTGTGTTCAATCTAGCCAGGAAGGAGGCGAGGTCAATGGTAACTTGACTACCGCTGGCAGATGGTTCTTGTAGCAGATGGCACAACTCTTCCAGTGGCAGCATGCTGACTCAAAGCCTGCAGAGGCAGTTGTCTTCAATCATTGCCAGAAAGGTGAGCCAGGGCCTGTAAATATGGTTGGTGACAAAATGACAGGTGCAGGTATTCCTACTCTCGAGCCGACTGATTTCCCTGCCATGTCTTCTATCATTTTGGACCGCTTCAAATAGGAAATACTGTGTTTGGACACTTTGCCTTGACTTGCCAACCAGCACGGGACTCTGTATCTGTTACCTAGATGTCTCGGTGCTACCTCAGCTGCAGTGAAAGTTTGTATGGTGAGATCCCATATTCACATCCCCTCCTTAATAATCTTACTGTTCTGCGGAATTCTTGTAATTGCTTCACCTATAAATCAGATTCCCAGTACCTTTCCTGGAGCAGAGTCATGCAATTTTGGGGAAATATATGTTCTTACGGTTTGTTAATTTGAGGAAGATGAAGGAGTGAACAGGGCCTGTCGAGAAGGCCTTACCGTGCAATGACTAGTCCCGTGTATTTTTTCATGTTTCTTTGATCCTTTTATTTGGGTATATTGCAGTGAATTCTCTGGCACCGCTCAACGATGAAAGCAGAGTATCAGCAGAGTGAAATATGTTATAATCTGATGAAATGCGATTGATTGGGATGAAGAGATGAGAGCTGTACACAACGGATTGGAATGTAACAGGATAAACAGGGTTTGGCTTCTTGCCCCTATCTGATCTGAAGTTGGGCAATTTAGCGGGCAAGAATCTAAGGGAGAGGTGTATTGCTGCATCCCTTCCTGGCACCGCTCTGAACCTCCCTCACTCCCTCCCCCCGCTGCCACACGGAAGTCGGATGGCCGCTGCTTACATGTAAATGATGCAGGAGAAACAGGGCCTGAGAAACTGGCCAATTTCCCCAGGAACTGACCAGGAGAGCAGGCCCTGCCGCTGCTGTTGCAAATAAGCCCACTCTGAAGAGGGCTTAGCTGCGGACTCATCTGCTTCGCTTAAGGCCCCCCCTTACCTTTTGTCAGAGGCCAGCCTTGCTAAACTTTGAAAAGAAGTCTTCGGAGCTCTTTGGCCCCTTCTAATGATGCCTTCTCCTCCTTTTGGTGCAGCAGTGGGTGTCCCACCAAAATCTTTCTCCCTTGCAGTGGTGGGCTCCCTCTTGGTGGCAGAGATCCTGCCAAGAGCTCACCCTTCACGTGGTGGGCCTCGACTCAAGAAGAAAAGGTCAGGGTTGGTGGGGTGGGCTGAAGTCTCACCTGACCCTCTTCTGGTGGCTATCTTGCCCCAAAGGAGATTCCAGCCCACAGTGTTTGTTTAGGTGAAGTATATATGAAGAGTTTGCAATAGTTTTCACATATCAGGAATTTGTATACACCAGGATGGCATATGTGTGGATTCAGCTGTAATTGAATACCACTGATATGTGTTATACACTCCTGTATTAATAGATTTTGTATGTAGTATGATAGAAAGTACAAAAATTGGATCTTCACAACATGCAATTACATCTCCTTGTTCTGTGAGATGTCTCAGTAATGCCTGAAGGGAAGGCTTTAAATTTCTTTCTACTAGTGATTCTATTCACAGATTTGGGGATGATAAAAAAAAAGCGTGTGAGGAATTGACAGAAAGGTTTCAAAGTTAATTGCTTTGATTCTGCATAGTGGCCCTTATGATTGATACAACATTAAATATGTCTGGGTTCATGGGCATTGTGCAAAAGTCCTGAGTTTCATGGATGCGTTTACTGAAGAACAGCATTTACTTTCATTAAGAACTGGGTATGGAAGATTGTTCATGATCCTGTGACGCGCAGTCTGAGAGGTGTGCAGCATGTCTCCATGGAGCATCAAGAGAGGCCCAACCTTCGCACATAAAACTGTCAAGATGCTCATCACTCTTCCATCTCCCAGGGAATATGGAGCTGAATAGTTCTTAATGGCATTAGTAGAATGTAACTGTGTGTGAATTGGCTTAGGGGAATTAACCTCATCACCTCTTGATCGGCAGAATTAGGGCAATGTGTGCAACCACAGGCAAAGCTGTCACCTTTTTACAAAAGGGCATTGTGGATGTATAGCATTTTACTGATTCATTATGACAGCTTTCTCCTTTTCCAATTGTTTGAGAAACTGAGTGGGATATTGGTTTCATTTCATAACACCAGAGGAGGCGGCTCTGCTCTAACCAAGGGCCACACTGTCCTGCTGTCAGTAAAATTAGTACATTTAGTCATTCCAGGCCCTGACAGTATAGTTTAGAGTGCAATAAATTAAGAATTTCTAAGGTTCACGGGGACATTCAGAACTCAAAATGAGCTTTTTAAGTTCCATCAATCATGCCAACAGAGCAAATCATTTACTTCAATGTGTAACTCAAACATTTCCAAAACACATCACTCATATGCGTACATGTCACAGTCAGATAGGATCAGATTTCTCTTATGATTTTAGTTCAAGCTTGGAAGTGCAATGCATATTTTTAAAGTCGTGATTCTATACAAGCAGAGTAAGGAAACCATTCTTCTCAATCTTGCGAAACGCAGAATATTCAACCGCACATAAGAAATTAACTCTTTCTTTTAGACAACAACTTCATTGTACAATACTAGTGCACCTCTTGTTGCCCTGCTGATGGTGAGTCGGAGATTATGCTGTGTTATAATGTGGGTCTGCTAATCAGAACAACTTACTTACCAAGAATTTACAGCCCATTCGGCCCAATTGGTCTCTGATGGTGTTTATGCTCCGCACGAGCCTCCTCCCACCCTACTTCATCTCACCCTATCAGCATATCGTTCCATTCCTTTCACCCACATGTACTTATCTAGCTTCCCCTTAAATGCACCTATGCTATTCACCTCAACTACTCCTTGTGGTAGCGAGTTCCACATTCTAACTATTCTTTGGGTAAAGAAGTTTCTCCTGAATTCTTTATTGGAATTATTGGTGACTATCTTATGTTTATGGCTCCTAGTTTTGGACTTCCCCACAAGGGGAAACATCTTCCATATGTCTACCCTATCAAACTCCTTCATAATTTTAAAGACCTCTATTAGGCCACCCCTCAAGCCTTCTCTTTCCTAGAGAAAAGAGCCCCAGCCTGTTCAGTCTTTCAAACATTCCTGATGCCATGTAACTCATGGCCACACATCTCCTGCTGCCCCACAAGAAGGCAGGGGGTCCTTCGTGGTGACCGTTCAGGCCATTCCTCACGCTGAAGTGCTTAGGGATGTTTTTACTATGTCAAAGGCGCTATCTAAATGCAAGTTGTTGTTGTTCTTGATGATATTCCACCATTGTGGAGGTGCTGCTGATTCCTCCGCTCATTCTCTGTACATAATGTAAAGCTCCACGGATGGATGAACGATTTCCACTGATGGTGCTTCAACCAGAAGGGGAGAGCAGAGGGCACCACACAAACATAGTGCTCACAGGCTGGGAAGAAATAGTCGCATAGGAGAAGAGAACACATACACACAGCAGGCGACACATTTAATTCATACAAAGGGTACAATAAATTAGTGAGATCACCATCTTCAATTATGTCCTTTCTATTCCATGTATTTTTAATTAGGAATAAAACAACAGTAAGCTTATGCAATTTAAATATTTACTAGTGTGGTAAAAGGCAGGCTTGGGTCTGACTGATAATTGATTGTATTCTATAACTGTAATGTATATAAGTCTGTCTAATGTTTGCTACAGGTGCAAGGTTTTTTTTATATTAATGAGTGTACATGAACTAATATCTGCCAGACTGGTGTATGTCAATAATTCCCTGGGACATGAGATTTCCTTATCCTCTCGTTTGTCCTACTCCTCATCTGAGAGGATAATGGCAGCTGCCATATTACAGACTTAGTTTATTTTGTGCTGGTGTTGGATTCAGCAAAAGCTTCATCCCTTTAGTAAAAGCTCTTAACTGGACTTATGGGCAACAGGTCTGTCTGCTCTTTAAGTATGCAGAAACTAGATTAATGAATTATGGATTAATCTCTAGTTAATCAGATTTGTTGTTGTTTCTCTGGCAGTTTGATCAATCTGCTTCCAACACTGAAACTTGTAAAAAAAAATGACATTTTGAAAGCCTTTCAAAACCTAGGCCATTAATTTCTGCAAGAAGTTTCCCCATTGACTTCAGTGGAAACCCCTGAGAAACGGGGTTACTCCAGTCGGTACTTCCCTCCATATCTTAAAGTCGTCCTGTTGCTTAGGGGCAGAAATAGCCGCAGCAAGGGCGCAAAGCAGAATGACACCAGTCCATGAGACAGATTTGGGGCTTTGCTGCAGGAGACCCTGAAAGAATATTGGTCATTTTTGAAGCAGAAGGGACTTGACGTGACACTGCAGGTCAACACACTGAGAGGGACGAGGTGTACCAACCTCCAGAAGGGTGCAAGTGGGCCCTCCCTTTTGGGTGACCAAGGACGGGGTGGGGAGGCTCCACTGGCACTCGGGAGGGGGGGGTGGTTGGGGGTGGTGAATGAAACTTGACGCGTGCAATGGTAGAGAGATGCTAGATTCTGGGGCTTCATGGGGCAGGTAGGTAGCAGAGATGCACCCAAAATGGTGAAGGCACCTGCTGGCCCCATGCAAATGAGGTGCCCTTCCGCTGACTCTGCACTCTCTGGTCGGGCCAGCTCAGGTGAGCGTCAGTAGATGCAATCCTAGGGTAACTGTGGGATCTTGGCCCATGGATTTTCAGGGCCCTTTTCTCTAAAAAGATCTACTTATCTTCCACGCAATCCAATAACAAGTTGGGTGCAATTAAGAATTTATGTCCTGAATGCCAAAATGTTAGAAAATGCCGGAAAAAATGTGCTCGCTCCCAAATTAATATTTAAATGCCACACCCAGTGGAAATTGTGATGGGCGCTAAATTGGATGGAGTTCCAACAGAATGGTCCATTTTACAATCCAGGCTGCTGATTCACAGGGGTGGACTCAGTCAGAAAATCTAGGGTTCTATTTCTTGTGAAATCCTAAAAGCATTGCAAAAGAAAGGTTTTTAAATTTCACTATGAATAACGATCAAGAAATCTCCCTGCTGTTCTCCTATGTCACTAACGCATTGACCAGAGGAAACCTTTCACTTTGTTATTCTTCTCTTGTGTGCCAAATGTCTTTTGATAAGTACATTGACAAATCCCTCCATGTATCCTCTCACCAGTAAATTTAGAGTGTTACTCTCAGTTCCCTGGACAATTATTCTTTGGATATAGACATGTAACTTAACATTACATTACCCTTGATGTTGATTGTCATAGAACATGATGATGCCTTCAAAACATTTAGAAGAAAGAACTTGCATTTATATAGTACATTTTATGATCTCAGGCTGTCCCAAAGCACTTTACAACCAATTAAGTACTTTTCAAGTGTAGTCACAGTTGTAATGTCGGAAACACAGCAGCCAATTTGCACACAGCAAGGTCCAACAAACACCAGTGTCATAATGACCAGATAATCTGTTTTAGTAATGTCAGTTGAGGGATAAATATTGTCTAGGACACTGGGGAGGACTCCCATGCTCTTCTTCGAATAGTGCCATGGGATCTTTTACAGTGACCTGAGAGGGCAGACAGGGCCTCAGTTTAACGTCACACCCGAAAGACGGCACCTCCAACAGTACAGCACTCGCTCGGTACTGCAAGCCTAGATTGTGTGCTCAAGTCTGTAGAGTGGGACTTGAACCCACAACCTTCTGACTCAGAGGAGAGAATGCTAACCACTGAGCCATGGCTGACACCAATTTAATCAACTATCATCCTCAAATCTTTTTCCTGCTTCACCTCATTGAAAGAAATACTTTAGGGAAATGTTGTGTTACAGATGCTGGTAGTGTTTTCTGTAATAACCTACATTAGAAGAGTCGTTCTCTTCTCTTAGTCTATTCAAAATTGACTAGTTTTATTGTTGCTGTTCTGCCCTTCAGTAGATATGCAACGTAGATTTCTTGCTCAGTTCCTCTATGCTTTCAGTGCTCCAAGGAGCTTAAATATAAAAGCCAATTACACACCGTCACAAGATATGAGATTACATTGCCTCCCCTCAATCCCCTTCATTCAAAGTGACAGTATTGAATTCATAACTTTTACCCAGACAGGAATACATTACGTGCTTCTGAACTAATTTAAAGTGCCTTCCCCACCCCACTCCCCACTTTTCTTGGCACATTTAAAATGGTGAATGAACCAATACATGTTAATTAAAGGGGAATAATTTTATTGTAAAACGATTTGGATAGTGCAGCACTGAAATGAATGATGTGAATCAGCCGATCTCTGTTTAATAGGCTCAGTGCTATCATTACAAAATTTAAAGTAAAATAAACTTAGGAAAGCATTGCAATATTTAGCGGCAGATGTTTTAAACAACGCATTTACAAAAAAAAAAGAGATCGACAGTAAAGTGAAATAATTGTACATAATAAACCTTGCCCGATATCACTGAAACCAAACCAAAAATGACCTGGACATTTCAACCTATGTTTTCCCAACAATAAGAATTCTAGCTTGAACATGAAAGCTTCTATTGCCACTTCAGGTACTGACAAATTGGTGAAACCAACCGAGCAACACCAGAAGACTTCAGCCTAGATGTTCCCATCAGCATTATTTTAACAGCGACATTAGCCCATTGAAAAGAAATGGATTAACACAGGCGTTAAAAAAAATGCCGATCGGAAAATCTCGGCTTCATGTCCAATAACCTGGCTCGGGTTGAAATTTAAAAAAGGAAGCATTTAGCACTTGCAGAGCAGATAATAAACATGAAAGCCAGAAAAAATTTAAGGAATGTGTAGGAAAGATGTAAAACAGGAGATTAGATAGGCCAAGAGGAAGCATGAGAGAGAATTAGTACAAAGTATTAAAAAATCAATGAAAGGCTTTTATTTTCCAAAGTATCAATACAAAGATAGCAAAGGTAGTTCTGAAAAAGGAAAGTCTATAATGAGGAGTGAGGGAATGGCAAACATATTAACCTCAACTATCACAGAGAAGATGGATAATGTGATTTTAGAATCACCAGAGGTTGGTGTAGAACAGTTTGTGGAGCTTGCTATTGTGTCTCTCTCCTCCTTTAAGATGCTCCTTAAAACCTACCTCTTTGACCTAGCTTTTGGTCACCTATCCTAATATCTCCTCATGTGGCTCAGTGTCGAAGTTTGGTTGATAACGCTCCTGTGAAGCGCCTTGGGATGTTTTACTTTGTTAAAGACTCTATATAAATGCAAGTTGATGTTGTCTGTTGTTGAACAGAAATTGTACGAAGGAAGATACTCAACCTTAAGGCAGACAAACCTGTTTGCATCCAAGGATCCTGACAGAAGCAAGGGATGAAAAAGGCTCTGACTATCCTAAAATTCTGTGTAAAGGAAAATTGTGCCAGTAGTAAATGTGACACCTCCCTTCAGAAATGGGGACAGGGATAAGCAGGAAATTATAGGCCAGTTAGTTTTACTTTAGTTTTTGGTAAACAGAGTCCGTAACATGGAACAAAATTACTTAGCACTTGGAGAAACACAAGTTAATTGGGATCAGACAGCATGAGTTTCTCAAAGACAGGCCAAGCCGTGTGTGATCAACCTTACAGAATTCTTTGAAAAACTAACAGAGAAGACAGGTAATAGAAAAGCCGTGGATGTGGTTTAAAGCTGCCTGTATTTGGATGGTCACATGGGATGCCCAGTGGAAGTGACACTTGAAAATACCTCAGATGCAAAATGGGCAGAGATTTGATGGAAGGCCTCCCTACAACAGTATCTAAGTTTGCCGATGACACAAAGATTGGTGGCATTGTAAGCAGTGTAGATGAAAACATAAATTACAAAGTGATATTGATCGATTAGGTGAATGGGCAAAACTGTGGCAAATGGAATTCAATGTAGACAAATGCGAGGTCATCCACTTTGGATCAAAAAAGGATAGAACAGGGTACTTTCTAAATGGTAAAAAGTTAAAAACAATGGATGTCCAAAGGGACTTAGGGGTACAGGTACATAGATCATTGAAGTGTCATGAACAGGTGCAGAAAATAATCAATAAGGCCAATGGAATGCTGGCTTTTATATCTAGAGGACTAGAGTACAATGGGGCAGAAGTTATGCTGCAGCTATACAAAACCCTGGTTAGACAGCACCTGGAGTACTGTGAGCAGTTCTGGGCACCGCACTTTCGGAAGGACATATTGGCCTTGGAGGGAGTGCAGCGTAGGTTTACTAGAATGATACCCGGACTTCAAGAGTTAAGTTACGAGGAGAAATTACACAAATTGGGGTTGTATTCTTTAGAGTTTAGAAGGTTAAGGGGAGATCTGATCGAAGTTTATAAGATATTAAGGGGAACAGATAGGGTGGATAGAGAGAAACTATTTCCGCTGGTTGGGGATTCGAGGAGTAGGGGGCACAGTCTAAAAATTAGAGCCAGACCTTTCAGGAGTGAGTTTAGAAAACTTTTCATCACACAAAGGGTGGTAGAAATTTGGAACTCTCTTCCGCAAACGACAATTGATGCTAGCTCAATTGCTAAATTTAAATCGGAGATAGATAGCTTTTTGGCAACCAAAGGTATTAAGGGATATGGGCCAAAGGCAGGTATATGGAGTTAGATCACAGATCAGCTATGATCTTATCAAATGGCGGAGCAGGCACGAGGGGCTGAATGGCCTACTCCTGTTCCAATGTTCCTACAAAATTATTCACTCCTACTTGTTCCAGTATCGCTGCAAATCCAGGAGTAAAGAAGAGGAAAATCTTGCGCAAACATTCCAGATGCCTCTAAAGTCAGACTGTCAGTCATCCTTGATTAACAAGATCAGTGCTTTCCATCTACCTCCACACGAACTCTTATGTAGTAATAGCGTGCTGTACTGCTCCCAGTCTCTGGTCCGCTCTGTACCGAGTGATACTCCAGGTAACCACTATCTCTCAATGTGCCTCCTCTTTTCTAGGAAATACTGGAGAAAGTTTCCTGATTTGAGAGAGTCTGGTTCCGAGAGTCATTCTGACTGGTGAAGCCCTTGCCCCAACACAGTGCTGCCTGCATCCACCATTGCTGGCTGGACTGATCCTTCATTGGCTTGATTCCCAACCACAGTCTTCACCCCCCGACTCCCCATCTCCCCGAAACCAGAGGAAATAATCGTTCCCTAGTCAGTCTCTCGTAACCCTTCATATCTCTAAAAACCTCGATTAAATATACTCTTGGCCTTCTTTGCTCCAGTGAAAATAGCCCCAGGATCTCAAGTAATATAGTATCATAGTATGTTACAGCACAGAAGGAGGCCATTCGGCCCATTGTGCCTGTGCCGGCTCTTTGAAAGAGCTGTCCAAATAGTCCCACTCCCCTGCTCTTTTCCCATAGCCCTGTAAAGTATCTCCTCATAACTACACTTTCCCTTTCCTGGTATCCTGGTAAATCTGAGCAATACTGCCTCTATGGCCTTAATGTCCTTTCTGCTGCTAAATTTCCTCTTACATCACACGCTTGAATTTTACAATATGAGACATCTTATCAATCACTTTCTGAAAATTCATATACACCCTGTCTACAGCATTACCTTTAAATATTCAGTCACTTATTTGAAAAACTACTGAATTTTTCAAACTTGCCTTTAACAAATCCATGCTGGCTATTCTTGCTTATCTCATATGTCTCTAGATGTTCACTAACTTAAGAAAAAAACTTGCATTTATATAGCACCTTTGATGGCCTCAGGACATCTCAAAGTGCTTTACAGCCAATTATGTCTTTTTGTTGAAGTGTTATAACGTAGGGAACGCGGCAGTTAATTTGCACACCGCAAGGTCCCACAAACAGCAACGAGATAATGGCCAGATAATCTGTTTTAGTGATTTTTGTTGAGGGATAAATATTAGCCAGGACACCAGGGAGAACTCATTTGCTCTTTTTCAAATAGTGCCATTGGATCTTTTACGTCCACCTGAAAGGGCAGACGGTGCCTCAGTTTAACGTTTCATTCGAAGAATGATACTTCCAGCAATTCAATGCTCCCTCAGTACTGCACTGAAGTGTCAACATAGATTATGCGCTCAAATCTCTGGAGTGAGGCTTGTACCACTGACCTTCTACCTCAGAGTGCTACCAGAGTGCTCTGAGCCAAGGCTGACAATTTGATAGCAAACTAAGAATTCTAAGAATGTGTCCACAAATAAAAATAGACTTACTGCTCTGTAGTTACTCAGTTTATTCTTTTTGAAGTATTATGTGAACCAGGTACCAATACCAGCATTGATGAAGCCAAATTCCCATCAAGCCCAAACACACGTCCTTTTTTTCCATGCACCTCCTTAGAACATGTCAACTGATTGGCCCCCAAGAGTCTCTCTCTGATTGAGAATTGAACACTGAGAAAGTTCCGGACTCTAGTATTAAAGGTGATGAGATAGATCCTTTCTTTTACCTTGCTTATACTTAGACCCCAAGAAGGCAACCAGAGTGAAGTGATTTAAAGGCACCGTTTGCCAGTTTGTGAAACAGCCCTGGACAGTTTCATGGGCCAGAATTGAAAAATAGAATATCCATAGGAGAAAAGCAAAATGATGCCCACTGCCAGCCTACCATTCTCCTGACATCTTTTGAACTTCCTCAAGACACTTTTAGTGACAGCAACCCTGCTGCTTCTCCTCTGGTTATATTAAAATCAATTTAAAAGCAAGTGGAACAGAAACGCCCACAAAAATCCATATGTACAACAACAGACATAACGGCCTCAATATTAACCCTCCCCCCACCATGATGGGAGGGAGAGGGTCGGGAGGTGAGGGGTTAAAGACTTAAATATGGGGAACGCGTCCCCAACAGCCGTGCACATGAGGGGATAGCGCAGTGTCCAAGTCTCCCACTGCGGAGAGGCTGCAGAGGTCTGCAACAGCCTGCTTACAGAAGCGCAGCCTCCTGACGCACTGCTCTTCAGATAGATCCAGAAACGGACCTTGGCCTGTGTGTGAGATATGGCCTCCTTCCTGCAATCCCCCTCACCTGCTATCTTCCGATAGGCTCAGCTGCTGCTGATGGTATTGCTGCTCCTCCTTCTCCTCCAAATGAAACAGCAACAACTTGCATTTATATAGCACCTTTAACACAGTAAAACCTGCCAAGGCGCTTCACATGAGTGTTATCAGACAAAATTTGACACCGGGCCGCATAAAGAGACATTAGGACAGGTGACCAAAAACTTGGTCAAAGAGGTTGGTTTTAAAGAGCGTCTTAAAGGAGGAGAGAGAGGTAGAGAGGCAGAGACGGTGGAGCGATGGAAATCGGGGATGCACAAGATCCCAGAATTGGAGGAACGCACAGTTCTCGGAGGGTTGTAGGGCTGGAGGAGGTTACAGAGACAGGGTGGAGTGTGGCCATGGAGGGATTTGAACGCAGGGATGAGAATTTTAAATTCGAGGCGTTGCCAGACCAACAATAATTGCATCCATGATAGGCAGACAGAAATTAATGAGGGTAACTTACTTAGAGTACTCTGCACAGCAGTTCTGGTTTCCATTCTACAAAAAGGATATAGAGGCACTGGAGAAGATGCAAAAAAGATTTCCAAGGACGATACCAGAATTGAGAGATTATACTTATCAGGAAAACTCAGCAGTCTGGGGCTCTTTTCTCTAGAAAAGAGAAGGCAGTGGGGTGACCTGATAGAGGTCTTTAAAATAATGAAAGGGTTTGATAGGGTAGATGTAGAGAAAATGCTCCCACTTGTGGGGAAATATAAGAAATAGGAGCAGGAGTAGGCCATACGGCCCCTCAAGCCTGCTCTGCCATTCAATAAGATCATGGCTGATCTTCGACCTCAACTCCACTTTCCTGCCCGATCCCTTTATCCCTTGATTCCCCTAAAGTCCAAAAATCTATCGATCTCAGCCTTGAACATATTCAACGACTCAGCATCCACAGCACTCTGAGGTAGAGAATTCCAAAGATTCACAACCCTCTGAGTAAAGAAATTCCTCCTCATCTCAGTATTAAATGGCCGACTCCTGCAAGAATTCTGGGAATTCCACCTTTTCCCTGAGTAGGAAAACTTTGGCCATTGACTAAAATCCTAAGATGGAAGGATAGGTGAGAGGTCACCAGACGAATCAACAACACACACAGTGGAATGTGGGAGAATTACTGCTTCAGACATGTCTCTGTTTTAATGCAAAACCTACAGCAGGTGGTCAACGATCAGAAAGGCAGTAGGCCATTGAAAGAGGCAACTGCTCCAGACATGGTGGCGCCATGTCTTTGTTTTAAAGCAAAACCTCGGACGTTGGATACAAAAGGAGCCATGTGGCAAGTGTTCTCCAAATCAGAATTAACAATGGTCCATCGAGAAAAGCAATTGCAACATGATGAGAGACCATCAAAAGCCATCAAGGATTCTTAAGGACTTTGTAAGAACTGTTTAAACAGACACGAAGTGCCTCATTTAAGTGACAAAGACCATTGTAAGAGAGGGGTATATAAGTGGAAACTCGAAACCCCTCTCTATCGTGTTCTCTCTCTCTTGTTTTGCCTATCTCTTGTTTTGCAGTCTTGTTTTTGCTTTGGCTTGTTCTGCTCCTCTTGTTCTGCCTGTCTCTTATTTTGCTCTTCTCGTTTTTTTCACCCGCACTCTCCAGGGAGGAGAGCAGCTTCCAGCGAAACCAACTAACCCTACGTGAGAGAACCGGTCAGCCAGACCTGCAGGTGCAAAGGATTGGTGAGCCTCGACCATACGTGTGTGTGTGTGTGTGTGTGTGTGATAGGTGTCTCCAGGGTCTCCACCAACCTCTTAGTTTAGCCTGATAAAGTACTGTAGTGGGTGTGTGTAACTCAATGTACTGTGTAGGACCGTTTGTATTGTTATTTTCTTCGTGTTGGCGGTATAATAAAACTGACATTCCAATTTAATTCAAACACCGAGTTTGTGTGTTCTCTGTGCTATTCGGCTATGTGATCCATCACCGGGTGTGTTAGTATAAGTCTCGTTTTCCTGAACCCCCGATCCGTGAGCTATAAGTGTTCCTTGGCTAGACCGGGGACCAGATATCTGCACCGATCAATAGGGTGAGAACAACCCCAAAACACCCTACACTCCTTATCCTGAGGCTATGCCACCTAGTTCTAGACTCTCCAGCCATGGGAAACAACCTCTGTCAAGTCCTCTCAGAATCTTGTATGTTTCAATGAGATCACTTCTCATTGTTCTAAACTGCAGAGAGTATTGGCCCATTCTACTCAACCTCCTTATAGGACCACCCTCTCATCTCAGGAATCAATCTAGTGAACCTTCGTTACACTGCCTTTAAGGCAAGAATATCCTTCCTTAGATAAGGAGACCAAAACTGTATATAGTACTCCAGGTGAGGTCCCACCAATGCCCTGTACAATTGTAGTAAGATGTCCTTACTCTTGTACTCCAATCGCCTTGCAATAAAGGCCAACATGCCATTTGCCTACCTTATTGCTTGGTGTAGCAGCAAGCTAACTTCTTGTGTTTCTTGTACGAGGACACCCAAATCCCTCTGAACACCAACATTTAATAGCTTCTCACCATTTAAAAAATATTCTGTTTTTCTACTCTTCCTACCAAAGTGAATAACCTCACATTTCCCCACATTATACTCCATCTGCCACCTTCTTGCACACTCCCCTAACCTGTCTATTTCCCTTTGCAGACTCTTTGTGTCCTCCTCACAGCTTATTCCCCAACAAAAGTTGAGGAGACCAAAACTAGGCTCCATAAATATAAGATAGTCACTGATAAATTCAATAGGGAATTCAGGAGAAACTTCTTTACCTAAAGAATGGTTAGAATGCGGAACTCACTGTCACAGGGAGTAGTTGAGGCGAGTAGCATAGATGCATTTAAGGGGAAATTAGTTAGCACACGAAGGAGAAAGGAGTTTAAGGATATGTCAATAGAGTTAGGAGAAGTAGGGTGGGAGGAGGCTCATGTGGTGCATAAACACTGGCATGGACCCGTTGGGCCGAATGGCTGTTTCTGTGTTGCACATTCTACGTAAATTAATTTTAAAATGTCCACTCCAATCTCTAAATTGGGGCATTGCCAAGTTAATTAGAAGTAATACATAATTATATGGAAAGATTAGTTGGGGAATTCCCTGAATTATATCTTCAAGGAGAAAAAGTCATTAGCAGGAAGATGCTCAGAGATTACGTGACAACTAGAGTATTAAAATTTGCAAAACAGAAACATTAAAAATTGTTAAAACCTAGTTTTCACATCATTCCTATTAACGGGGTAAACATGAAGAAGTATCAAAAAGTTATAACTTTCAGGGAGATTATCTGACAGGAATCGTACTACATAATCTATTTGAGCAACTAGATAATAAATATCTCTTAAGACAGTATTGCTGAGGAGATTATGAATGTGTGAGAACTTGATTTATAAATATGGGATTGAGAATTTTTTTTTTTTATTCGTTCATGGGATGTGGGCATCGCTGGCAAGGCCGGCATTTATTGCCCATCCCTAATTGCCCTTGAGAAGGTGGTGGTGAGCCGCCTTCTTGAACCGCTGCAGTCCATGTGGTGAAGGTTCTCCCACAGTGCTGTTAGGAAGGGAGTTCCATGATTTTGACCCAGCGACGATGAAGGAACGGTGATATATTTCCAAGTCGGGATAGTGTGTGACTTGGAGGGGAACGTGCAGGTGATGTTGTTCCCATGTGCCTGCTGCTCTTGTCCTTCGAGGTGGTAGAGGTCGCGGGTTTGAGAGGTGCTGTCGAAGAAGCCTTGGCGAGTTGCTGCAGTGCATCCTGTGGATGGTACACACTGCAGCCACGGTGCGCCAGTAGTGAAGGGAGTGAATGTTTAGGGTGGTGGATGGGGTGCCAATCAAGCGGGCTGCTTTATCTTGGATGGTGTCGAGCTTCTTGAGTGTTGTTGGAGCTGCACTCATCCAAGCAAGTGGAGAGCATTCCATCACACTCCTGACTTGTGCCTTGTAGATGGTGGAAAGGCTTTGGGGAGTCAGGAGGTGAGTCACTCACCGCAGAACACCCAGCCTCTGACATGCTCTCGTAACCACAGTATTTATATGGCTGGTCCAGTTAAGTTTCTGGTCAATGGTGACCCCCAGGATGTTGATGGTGGGGGATTCGGCGATGGTAATGCCGTTGAATGTCAAGGGGAGGTGGTTAGACTCTCTCTTGTTGGAGATGGTCATTGCCTGGCACTTATCTGGCGCGAATGTTACTTGCCACTTATGAACCCAAGCCTGGATGTTGTCCAGGTCTTGCTGTATGCAGGCTCGGACTGCTTCATTATCTGAGGGGTTGTGAATGGAACTGAACACTGTGCAATCATCAGCGAACATCCCCATTTCTGACCTTATGATGGCGGGAAGGTCATTGATGAAGCAGCTGAAGATGGTTGGGCCTAGGACACTGCCCTGAGGAACTCCTGCAGCAATGTCCTGGGGCTGAGATGATTGACCTCCAACAACCACTACCATCTTCCTTTGTGCTAGGTATGACTGGAGAGTTTTCCCCCTGATTCCCATTGACTTCAAATTTATTAGGGCTCCTTGGTGCCTCACTCGGTCAAATGCTGCCTTGATGTCAAATTATGTGGGTTACCGTGTTCCAGACTGATATTCTGACAAAACTTGCCAGCCAAAAGGGCAGCGGTTTGTGGGTATTTAGGAAAAGGTAAAGGGCTGATGATCCCCCCATTCACAGGGGAAATGCAGCCCTGATCCCCACACTCCTACCAGTGGTCTGCAAACCTCAATGGATTTGGCAAAGCCATCTAACTTAAATGTGCTCCCTGCCCCTTCCCCAGATAGTACAGTGAGGCTATGGCAGCAGGTGGGCAAAGTGCTAATGTTCATTTGTCATGCTGGATTGACTGGTCCGGCACTCAGTTTTGAAGAAGATATCTACACAAAGGTATCCACACAATGAGTAGTGGAAATCTGGAACTCTCCCCCCCCCCCCAAAAAAGCAGTTGAGGCTGGGGGTCAATTGAAAATTTCAAAACCAAGATTGACAGATTTTTGTTAGGCAAGGCTATTAAGGGTTACGGAACCAAGGCGGGTAGATGGAGTTAAGATACAGATCAGCCATGATCTAATTGAATGGTGGAAAAGGCTCGAGGGGCTCAATGGTCTACTCCTGTTCCTATGTTGCTATGTTCCTATGTGCACTAAGTGTAGAACTGCCCCCCTTCAAGGATGTGCTGCTGAAGGAGGTGCAGAAACGGCAGGTGACACCTGCTGGGGCTACGTCAGTGTGTAGCAAGCATTGCAGGAGCTGCAGCACTGGATGCAATTTTTGGCACCACACTATAGGAAGGATATTGAGGCAATCGGTTCACTAGAAAGCAACCAGAGTATGAGAAAATACAAATCCAAAGAACGATTTGAGAAACTGAGGCTGTTTTCATTGCAACAGAGGTGATTTGATAGAGATGTTTAAATTTAAACATGGGACAGAGCCGATAGAAACAGACTGTGTCCAGTGATTGATGGGTCAAGAACAAGGGGACATAGTTTTAAGAATAAATATATGTGATTTAGGACTGAGAGCAGGAGAAACTTTTTTTTTTACACAGAGATTTTGTGAGGTTGTGGAATGAACTACCGGGGTGAGTGTTTGATGCAGAGGCCATGTCGACATTTAAGCCGAGGTTAGATAGATGGTCAAGGGAAAGGATACTAAAGGCATATAGGAACAGGTTAGGCACATGGGATTAGGAATACTTCTCTTAAATTAAATGAACACCAAATCGTTGGGCCAAGCAGTCTGTTTCCGTGTTGTGATTTCTACGGAATTCTACGTAGGCCATCAGCTGTCGAGGCCCTAAGCTCTGGAATTCCCTTCCGAAACCTCTCCACTTTTCCACCTCACTCTCCTCCTTCAAGATACTTCTTAAAACCTACCTGTTTGACCAAGCTTTTGGTCACCTGTTCTAATATCTCCTTATTAGGCTCGGTGGCAAATTTTGTCTGATGACGCTCCTGTGAAGTGGCTTGGGCTGATTTACTACGGTTAAAGGCGCAAGTTATTGTTGTGGGAGATGGCCACCCGAGTGAATGTAGTTACCCACATCCATAGGCTGTGTGAGCAAATTAGAAAGTTCTCCAGACTGAGGAAGAGTGCCAAGTTACAGCTGACTAAAATGAAAGGAAAGGAATGCCTACACAAGCACTGACCCACAATATAATACCACATTAGCAATACAGCTCAAAGCATTGGTCCCAACCCCTCATCACCTTTACCCCCTAACTAATATGCCTGGAAACGTGTAGCTCCTTATACAGTAGCTGCCAAGGCGGAAGACCTCCCTTGCCTCACATAACTGTTGCATGGTGCAGAGGAGATTTACTAGAATAGTACTAGGAATGAGGGACTTCATGTATGTGGAGAGACTAGAGAATCTGGGATTGTTCTCCTTAGAGCAGAGAAGGTGAAGGGGAGATTTAATAGAGGTGTTCAAAACTATTAATGGTTTTGATAGAGACAATGGGGTGAAACCTTTTCCACTGGCAGAAGGGTCAGTAACCAGAGGAAACACATTTAAGATAATTGGTTAAAAAAAAAGCCAGGGGGGAGAATTTTTTTTATGCAGCGAGTTGTTATGACCTGGAATGCATTGCTGGAAAGGATGGTGGAAGCAGATTCAATAGTAACTTTCAAAAGGGAATTGGATATATACTTGAAAAGGAAAAATTTACAGAACTGTGGGAAAAGAGCAGAGGAGTGGTACTAATTGGATAGCTCTTCATAGAGCCTGCACATACACGATGGGCCTAATGACTAACTGTATGTTCTGCAGTCATCCTTTCAGGATCACTGAGGTGCACCTTGTTTTACACCATACTGGAGAAAGTGACTGACATGCCTGGCTTTAAAGGAGAAGATGCCTACAATCATCGAGAGGGAACCAGTGCTGGTGATAAACCTACCAATCTTCACCGCTTCACCTATTAGGAGGAGCTCACCCTTCTAATTATCTAACCAATGTAACTATCAGGAAAGACTGAACAGATTGGGCCTTATTTCTCTAGAAAAGAGAAGGCTGAGGGGTGACCTATAAGAGGGTTTGATAGGGCAGACGTGGAGAAGCCGGTTCCACTTTTGTGGTAGTCCAAAACTAGGGGTCATAAATATAAAATAGTCACTGATAAATCCAATAGGGAATTCAGGAGAGCCTTCTTTACCCAGAGAGTGGTTACAATGTGGAACTTCCTACCACATGGAGTAGTTGAGGCGAATAGCATAGATGTATTTGAGGGGAAGCTAGATAAGCATAATAAGGTTTAAGATAAAGATTGAGAAGGACATAAGTGAGACAAAGACCAAAGTAATAAATTGGAAAAAAGCTGATTTTCAAGGGATGAGGATGCAACTAGGGAAAATAAACTGAAAAAAATATTGACAAACAAAGAATTAGAACAGCAGTGGGAAACATTTAAAATGGTGATCAGTAGAATCCAGGAGAAATATATCGCACTAAAAAGCAAGAACAAACTTGCCAGTAATGACACACCATGGATGAATAAAGAAATAAGGGCAAAATTGAAAATAAAGAAAGTGGCACACACTAAGTAAATAGTCAATAAAGGAGAAGATGACTAAAAGGAATATGAAAAGGTTAAGAAAGTAGTCAAAAAAACAACTAAGTGGGTAGAGATAAACTACAAAATCAAATTAACAAGGAATATTGAAAAAAAGTAACGTATTCTACAGACAAAAGAAAAATCAGGATAGAGATCGGGCCACTAAGGGATACACACGATAAACTCACAGGTAATGACAGTGAAATAGCAGAAAAAAAAATATTTTGCCTCAGTATTTACAGGGAGGCTAACAAGTTGGGCATGACATTAGAAGAAGAGATCAAAAAAGAAGACATTTAAAATAGAAAGGGTGGAGATAATTGATAAACCAATCAAACTTAGGGAGGATAAATCCCCTGGTAAAATGATGAAAGGGTTTGATAGGGTTGATGTCGGTTAATGCACTGGGGTTCATTTCTAAAGGGTTAGAATTGAAAAGCAGGGAAGTTATGTTAAACTTGTATATAACCTTGGTAAGGCCACACTTGGAGTATTATAAAAAGGATATAAAGGCACTGGAGGAGGTGCAAAAAAATATTTCCTCGGATAATATCAGAACTGAGAGGTTATACCTATCAGGAAAGATTGAGCTGGGGCTCTTTTTTCTAAAGAAGAGAAGACTGGGAGGTGACCTGATAGAGGTCTTTAAGATTATGAAAGGGTTTGATAGGGTAGTTGAGGCGACTAGTATAGATGCATTTCAGGGAAAGCTAAATAAACACATGAGGGAGATGGAATAGAGGGATATGTTGATAGGTTTAGATGAAGAGGATGGGAGGAGGCTCGTGTGGAGCATAAACACCGGCATAGACCAGATCGGTCGAATAGCCTCTTTCTGTGCTGTAAATTCTATGTAATTCTATGTAATTATTTGGATGGAGGCCGCAGATAAATTGGAATCAGTGAGGACTCAGGGGCTTTGTGACTGCTGTCAGGGTATCACACATTCACCTGCATTAATCTGTGGCTATGGCCTGACGCCGCATGTACATTGATGTAATGAAAACTGGGGATGGCAGAGGCTTTGACGGCTACGTGTGTGCCAACAATGAGGCCTTGTACTTTAGGGAAGTGACCAGCTGGTAAAAAGGTTGCTCCCCCCTCCACCCTCTCATGCCGTCACCTCCTTTCTGTGGGGGAAAGTATCAGAAAATGCCGCCCTAAGGTTTTTGTGGTTTGCTTTACGATTGAACAGGCTGGGGCTATTTTCTCTCGAAAAGAGAAGACTGAGGGGTAAACTGATAGAGGTCTTTAAGATAATGACAGGGTTTGAGGGATCATAAATATAAGATAGTCACTAATAAATCCAATCGGGAATTCGGGAGAAACTTCTTTTCCCAGAGGGTGGTTAGAATGTTGAATCAGACTCTGACTGATGTAAATTTCACCAGTCATGGCTTAAAAGGATCCAGCCATACAAATGTTCAGTACCGTGGTGACCTTCACACAATCGGAGAGGGCTATCCAGATGTTACATCTTTTCTGCAGGTCAGGCTCCAGTAGATGGGATTGCTCTTGTCACTCGTGAGGCAGACTTGGCTGGTTAAACCAAGGGCTTACGCTGAATCTGAGTGGGCGCCAGAGGTCGACAATGTAACACACCTGCGGTTCTTCCTTCTTCCTGAAGCTGTTTTCCTTCTCCAAATCCAGGCCAGCCATCGGCAAGGCCCAACGGAATGCATGAGCCAAGCATTGTGGTTAAAGTTAAGGTCGTCAGTTGGTGACGTCAACATTACTGTCACTGGAGGTCAATGCACTAAAAGAGTCCCGTGTTGCACAGAAAATCAACAGCAAACAGCAGAAGAAAGAAACATTGCGAAAAGTAATAATACCGAAAGAGCTGTAAGGCATGTGAAAAAAATTGCAGCCAAAACAAAATGCAACTTTATGATAAACAGGTTTAAAACTTACATTCCCCGGTGAAAAATGTAGACCTGCCAAGTGTTCTTTTCAAATGTGCGATCCGTGCTGCAGAGTTCAGAGGCCAATAAGGATGGGGAATTCACTGTGGGGCCTATTCCAATTGATAAACCAAAAATTTGGGAGCTGTAGTGAGGCTCCTGAACACTATCAGTACGGCCTTAAAAAAAAAACAACACCTCCAGTCCTCCAAACCTGAACCGTGGGGCACTGGTGGATGAGGCCTACCTGCCCATATTATCACTGCCTATATAGGAACAAAGGAACAGGAGGAGGCCGTTCAGCCCCTCCATCCATTCAATGAGATCATGGCTGACCTGCACCTCAGTTCCATCTACCTGCCTGTGCCCCATATCCCTTGTTACCTACAACGGGTCATTCCCTAAGCGCAACATCGGAAAATTGCCCTTCTTTGTCTTGCTGTCCTTTTTTTTTGATTCCGCTCCTGTGAAGCACTCTGGGACACTGTCCTACATTAAAAGCACGACACAAATGCAAGCTCTTGATGTTGTTGATGGGTTTCCTGGACTCCTGTTAGGCAGCCGTTGTGAGAAACTGGGTGATGAATGTTTTTGGCCATTCTGAGTGGAAGAGTTATTAACACGGCCAGTTAATCTCAATCACGCATGTAGTTACAGGTGGACAGAATCATCACAAATAAGCTGTCCCTGTGACTCAACATCCAGCAGTGGATAGGCATGGCTTAATCACTCAAAGTCACTGTTGTAGCTGTTCTGCAGCCTCCACCATCACCACCACCTATTGATTTTTCTACATTAATAAATGATTTGAAGGAAACTGTGCACCGGGAGGGTTTACTTCTCAAGATGTGCACATTGCAGATGTTTTCCTGAAAAATGATGTGCCTCTGGTAAACTTTTGGTATGAAATATGGACAGCACAACTAAATTAGTCCTGAAAATGTACCATTTGCAGGGAACACCTACTGATTTTGATGGGGAAGATGGCATTGATCTTTCTTTTTTTTTACTGGAAAAACAGGCTATGTCTGAAAGATTTAGTAGAGTAGGGATTTAAAGTGGAGATTTAACTAAAATCACCTATTCCCAACTCCATTTTGTCACACAGCAGTAACTTCAATAAGTGCCAAGGTTCCTAAAGGGCACATACGTTTCATTCTGCGCCTTCTTTCTAACTAGTTATTATGTCAAAGTTAAGGTCCTGGGACCAGAGGCTCTGAGAAACGGGGGAAATTAACCTATGCTGCTTTCTGCTTCCTGCAGTCTATTGGGAATTCATTGCAGTAGCTACAAAACAAAAGCATTAACTATTGTGAGGCAGAAAGATGGTCTTTTTGGGAATTGGATTAGCAATTGTAAAACCTTGGACAAACAACTTATCCCCAGTGTTGTAATTTTTGTTTGCAAGCTCAACTGATCTGACCTGTAATGTGCATCTCATTGAGAGAACAGGAAAGTACGGGAAATATTTTCAAAGCAGTGTATTCCTTTTATAAAACCATCAGCAGTTATTTTGAAAGGAACATCTTACACCTTTTTAAAAGGCAAGGAGAATTTCAGGCATGTGGTGATCTCATGAGGGGATCTCGTATCTGGATCAGGCCTCCAGTTCATTCTCAGCTGATGAGCATTGAGTTGAGCCCATGAAAGTCTCCGCTGAAATCGTAGATGTTTTCCTTCCTCAATCCTGATCCAGAGTGGACGTGACCCAGTTCTGACTATGTATGTACACTTGATCTGAAAGTATTTTCCCTCTGCCACTATTGCCTTGTCATATTCCCTTTTTAAAAAAAAAACAATCGAGGAAAAAGGAAAAATTACTTGCATTTATATGGCACCTTTCATGGGACATCCCAAAGCGCTTTACAGCCAATGAAGTACTTTTGAAGTGTAGTCAATATTGTAATGTAGGAGACACTGCAGTCAATTTGCGCACAGCGAGGTCCCACAAACAGCAATGAGGTAAATGACCAGATAATCTGTTTTTAGAGATTTTAATTGAGGGATAAATATTGCCCAGGACACCGGGGAGAACTCCTCTGCTCTTCTTCAAAATGGTGCCAGGGGGTCTTTTACATCCACCTGAGAGGGCAGATGGGGCCTCGGTTGGACGTCTCATCTGAAAGACGGCACCTCCGACAGTGCAGCACTCCCTCAGTATTGCACTGGAAGTGTCAGCCTTGATTTTTCACTCAAAGTCGCTGGACGGGGACTTGAACCCACAATCTTCTGACTCAGAGGCAAAGGTGCTAGTCACTGAGCCACGGCTGAGGGGGAAGATGTCCTCCGTGCACTAGGTGTAGCTCAATCGCAAATACATTTCTAAAGGATGCATTTAAGGTAAATGTTGTGAGGCCCCATGCAACTAGCAGGGACTTGCATGCAGCCAGTGCATATTGCATGTACATGCACATACTACTGTGATTTTTCATTCATTGATTCCAATGTACAGAAAATCGTGAGCAGTGAGTCTGCGATGATCCAATGTGCTCTGAATGCATGCGAGCTAGCCTCAGCGCTGTGAAGTCTATCATTTATAATTTTGTTTCACTAAGCCACAGAGGAAATTTTCCTCCCACATGAAAGCGTGCCTCATTTTATATGTTCAACCATTTCCATTGAATATTTTCAGTTCAACGTTGACTACCAATGACATCACTAAAGCAACTAGCTTGGAGGAGATATTGACCTTGACAACATTAGAGAGCTGAATTAATAACGGCAGAGTTATCGTCTTTAGCCTAAGATGCTAAATTGATCATGTTATTTCAACTACACATGATAATTTATCTCCCCGCATCTCACTAACTTCTCCAAGCCAGTTTCTTTCTCAATGAGGTTCTCAATATGCACTCTTTTAGAACAAGAATACCAGAATACAGTGGGATTTGGGGATTTGGGGATCTGTCCATGATCACCCCTGGTGAGTTCCCAATCTCAGTTACGCTGTGCAGTGAGTTCCCCATTGCAGTTATGGGAAGGACTAAGGAGAGGCTTCCTCACACAAATGGAAAATTGATGAGATAGTTACCTCAGGTTGGTTTCATTTGAATCCTAGTGGTTTATTGCAGAGGGTCAAACTTAGGTCACCTGCACAAGGCACGTGGAGAGCTAAAGAAGGGAAAAAGCTATAATAATAATAAACATGGTCTGTTTATTGAGAAAAAAAATTTAAAAACACCAAAAAATTCACATTTCTTTGTAATTGGTGTTATTAATAGAGGACTGATAATGAGGCTTATTCTTTAAACAGGCCCGAAATATGGTCCAAGCTTTACCTTTACACTGGTTCTGAATCACTAAATATTGATTCGCTTGCATTGAATTCATTTCTTTGATCAGTTTTCTCCCCTAAGGCGTTGATTCTGACTGGAGTTAGATTTCACAGCCTGCCAGTGGCGATTTAATGCCTCATACAAGTGACCATTGTTCAAGTGAGTTTAGACAATGCCTGTTGGCAGGCTATTCAGTTATGGGCTACATTATAGCTGAGCTTGATCCTTCCCCCACCTGACACCCACACACTTGCAAATTCTTGTGGAGTCACTTCATGGTGGCTACAAACTCTGTTTGATGATCCTCTTCCTAGTCAGGGGTGTTGACACCAATCGTAACACCCCTAAATAGAAAGAAAGTCTTGCATTTCTATAGCGCTTTTCACAATCTCAGGACGTCCCAAACAGCTTTACAGCCATTGAAGTATTTTTGACGTGTAGTCACTGTTGTAATATAGGAAATGCAGCAGCCAATTTGCTCACAGCAATGTCCCACAAACAGTATGTGATAATGACCAGATAATCTGTTTTAGTAATGTTAGTTGAGGGATAAATACTGGCCAGGACACCAGGGAGAACTCCTCTTCTCCCATGGGATCTTTTACATCCACCTGAGAGGGCAGATGTCAGTTTAACATCTCATCCGAAAGACAGCACCCTGACAGTGCTGCACTCCCTCAGGACTGTACTGGAGTGTTGGCCGAGATTGTGCGCTCGACTCTCTGGAGTGGGACTTGAACCCACAATCTTCTAACTCAGTGGCGAGAGCGCTACCCACCGAGCCACAGCTGACATTATAGTGCCACCCTGGCTGAGATCAGCCAACTCAACACAGAGCTTGTTGACGCAACACATTGCTACCAAATAGCAAACCAGCAACACAAGTTGCAATGCACTCTGCATTATGTCCCCAGAATTGTGAGACTCTGCTCGCGGCCCAGAGTCTCCCTTGATGGGAATATAAGTTTCCTGATTTTCCAACTATTAAAATCAATGCTGGAAAATCGGGAGTGCCGCAAATTGTTCGCATTGACTTCCATGCCTAACTGTCCCGCGGAGCAACACCAGAAGCAAAGTCTCACAATTTTAGGCCTATCGTGCCCTTCTCAGAGACTGTCTCCTTCATGTCTCTCACGTCTTTATGACTTCCGGATGCAGAACTGCGACTAACCATTGCAATGTTACACCCATCACTCTCTATGGTGCTTAAACACAAATCCTTGCAGAGCAGAATTGACCCACCTACCGAGCATTATTGAAACAGGGCATTCCAGTCTCCAATTTCAAAGCAGGGATAGCAAATAGATCTGAAATTTTTATCTTTATTGAGATTAAAGTGAGCTACGATTGATCGTGTACTCATATTTTTTTTGGTGGGGGGGATCTTTTTTTAAAGTTGCAGGAGCTTTCACTATTTTTTTCTACCTGAACACTACACAGTTTGACATGCAAGTAACAACAAGAACAACTTGCATTTATATAGCGCATTTAACATCGTAAAATGTCCCAAGGCGCTTCACAGGAGCGTTATCAGACCAAATTTGACTCCGAGCCATGTAAGGAGATGTTAGGACAGGTGACCAAAAGCTTGGTCAAAGAGGTAGGTTTGAAGGAGTGTCGTAAAGGATGAGAGAGAGGTAGAGAGGCGGAGAGGTTTGAGGAGGGAGTTCCAGAGCTTAGGGCCTAGGCAGATAAAGGCACGGCCTCCAATGGTGGGGTGAAGGAACATAAGAACATAAGAAATAGGAGCAGGAGTAGGCCAATCGGCCCCTCGAGCCTGCTCCGCTATTCAATAAGATCATGGCTGATCTGAAATCGGGAATGCACAAAAGGGTCAAAATTGGAGGAACACAGAGATCTCAGTGGGTTGTGGGGCTGGAGGACATTGCAGAGACAGGGAGGGGCAAGAACACGGAGGGATTTGAACAAGAAATAATTTGAATCCTTTGCTCTGGACTGGTTTGAAGTAAATTTCTCTATTTTTTGAAGATTTATAATTCAGCACACAGCATTCCATGAGTTAGTTATGCATTATGGATGATCCCTAAAAGCAGTTACTGAAGGCCCAGAAATGTTGACAAGGCACATACCTGATGTGTGTGTGTGTAGCAATGGCCCATTGTCATGAATTGTTTTGAATGCTACTGGGAGTAATAGTTTGTATTCACCGGCAGCTGAAGTAAAGTGCTGTTTTTGAGTAAACGGTGCAGATATTTAAGTAGATTTCACTAAGTACAAGTTTACTTCATGTTTTGTAACAGGAGTCTTGGACTCCTTTTTATTGAAGGAAGTCCCCGGTGGATATACTTCACTACGCTTGGGTGTAAGAGGTCATCCAGAAAAGAAACAAACTAAAAGAACTATATTCAGTACAGTCAGGCAGCATCTGTGGAGAAAGAAACAGAGTTAATGTTTCAGGTCGAAGACCTTTCGTCAGAACTGGAAGATGTCAAAAGAGTTCAAGTTTTTAAGCGATTTCAGAGCCAGGGAAAGGCGGAGAGAGGGAGGGAGGAGAGGGGAGGAAAGAACAAAAGGGAAGGTCTGTGATAGGGTAGAGGGCAGGAGTGATTAAATGACAAAAGGGATGATGGTGCAAGGCAAGGAAGGTGGTAATGGGACAGGTTAAGAAATAAAAGATTGGTCAGGAGTAGCTGTAAATGGCAGCAGCAGAACCATTACCAGCACTGGCTGTCCAAAAAAATGGGAGCAGTGGTTATTATCACAGACCTTCCCTTTTGTTCTTTCCTCCCCTCCCCATGCCCCCCCTCCCCCAACTTTCCCTGGCTCTGTACTTGCTAAAAAACTTTAACTCTTTTAACATCTTCCAGTTCTGATGAAAGGTCTTTGACCTCAAACATTAAGTCTGTTTTGTTCTCCACAGATGCTGCCTGACCTGCTGAGTTTCTCCAGCATTTTCTGTTTTTATTTTAGGTTTCCAGCATCTGCAGAATTTTGCTTTTGATGTTATATTCAGTATAGATCTGGCACCACTGTATCCAGCTGAGATCTACTCCTGCCTCATGGCTCTTTCTTTTAGGTGAATATTTTTTTGACCTCCCAATTTCTGCCAGAAATATGATACGCTGGTGTAATTGCAGATCCCAAGATAAACACAATGTTATTGTATTTTGTGTTTTCTCTTGGAAGCAAACAGTGGACTTCTCTCTCATGCACCTTCCCCCGCTTCTGCCTTCACCCCCCCGCCCCCCCTCCAAAGCTCTACTGGTCATAAATCTTGATAGTGCCTCCTCCCCCAACAAGCTCAAACCAAAATACAATGGGGAAAATATCCGCCATGGGAGTGGAGGATGTTTCTGGAAAGTTCAAGAAAAATCTGGAAAGGATAGGATTATAACTTCAAGAACATAAAGAAGTTGAGGCCGATTTTCCTGTGCAGTGACTCAAAAGCACCAGGTTGTCGGGAATCGGGCAAAGGATTTTGGAGCATTATGTTGAGTCCCCATCCTCCTTGTATTTAACACATATTTCACAAAAAATAATTTAAAAGGCGAATGGGATATTGGCCTTTATCTCAAGAGGGCTGGAATCCAAAGAGGTGGAAGTTATATTACCGTTATATAAAGCTCTGGTTAGACCCCATTTAGAGTATTGCATTCAGTTCTGGGCACCGCACCTCAGGATGCTGTTTTGGGACCTTACTGTGCGCAAATTGGCTGCCGTGTTTCCTATATTACAACAGTGACTACACTTCAAAAAGTAGGCAATTGGCTGTAAGATGTTTTGGGATGTTCTGAAGTAGTGAAAGGCTCCATATAAATGCAAGTTCTTTCTTATCTTTTTATTAGACAATGAGGCAGGATCTGCACTTAATTTCCTGACCATTCATTTAAATGGTAAGGAAATTATGCCCAAATTTCCAATATGCGCTCTTGGTCGGCAAGGCTCTGCAGCAGGAGCTTGTAGTTGAAAAATGACACCTCCACTGTTAGACCCCACCTCATAGCACCATCGAGCATAGTCACAGAAATGGGAGAGTACAAGCTCAGAGCAAACACACAGCCCTATTTTACACAAGTTGAAAGTCTGTAAGAATCCCATAAACTCACCCCTCTAAGCCTATTATTATCCAGGCATCAAGCAATGTTGTTGTACACATCTGGGCATTCAAACATTGGTGGGAGCTAAGACAGTGAACACTGCTTTCTGCAATGCTCTTACATTTGTCTTGCAATGAAGGTCATATCCATCATGCTGTGGTCAATAGGTTGTGTCCAATATTATGTCTTAGCCCTCAATGGTGGCACAGAGCTTGATTGCCTTGACTTAGATCACCTACTTGGAAAGTTGGCTTTCAAACTATCCACCCATTTATCACAAAGTGAGAACACGTATCAAGAGGGTGAGTACATCATATGAACATCTATCAGAATGCATCTGAGGTCAGCATGAAAATAACCAGGCATCAAGCCATGGTGGGAGAAGGATTCGGGATGGTGATTGAAGGCAAGATCAAAGAGGGAGCTTTGAAGAAGCCAAGCAGAGAGGGTTTCAGGGCAGTGCTCCAGAATGTGGGGACAAAGCATCTGAAGAGACGGGGAAGAGGGGGGGGGGGGAGGCTATGGAAAAAGGCCACAGTCAGGAAGGTGGAGACTCCATGCAGAACATAGTGGCTGAATGAGGTTGCAGGGATAGGGAGGGACAATGCCACAGAGCAATCAGTGCAGGAAGACATACAATTCTCACATCAGGGTCATTAGTTACGAGTGGATGCACAGAGGGCCTGAAAAATCCCTAATGATCCAATCATACTTAGCAGAAGGGACAAAGCTGCAATTTTGAAACTATAATTGTTATTCATTTTTAGCAAAAGTTGGAAATTGCGAGGGTTTGTGCTGTAGCCACTTAGTGGAGATTGCCACAAATCACTCAATTTACACATTCAAAAGGTGATCTTTAGCCCATCAGTCTGAATTCCATTCAAAGTCAAGTTTCAGAGATGAAAGGATGATATTTATCCCATTCCACTCCCTGTTCCCTTGACAAGTCTAGGTTGTATATTCATTTTTATGTGCTAATTTTATGTGATAGGATTATGCATGATGTTAAAGTTAATAGTTTTTGAAACATATTTAGATTAATTAAATTGGGAAGTTTATTGCAGTGTCACATTTAGAAAAGAAATGATGTAATTTAGTTCATTGAAATAGTTAATTCACAGCATTATAATTAACTAGCAGTGTTCAGGCTGTCAGCATAATCCATCATAGCATGCGAGCCACATGCTTCATCAAAAACTTAATTCATTAACTTATTCTTGTGCCTTATTATTTTCAATCATTGGATTAACACCTTTTAAAAATAGTGACTTTATAGTTATTGTAAATTACTGCGTTAGTAATGAACTCGTAGTTTCTTATTGCCTCAGTAAAGGCTGCTGCTATTGTAATGAATTGAACAGAGCGACGAGGAGAAATGCTGGAAGGGTTCTGGAATTCCTAGTGGATTTCAAAGCTCCTCTGCGGCACTGTACAGAGATCATCTTTATCATGCCACTGTGCATTCCCGAGCTAGGCAAATTTCTGTGCTGGGTTTTAGTCTACAAACATTTATTTCCTGAGCATACAAAAAAAAAACTGGTGCTACAACACCTGAAGGGCATGGTAACAGTAACAGTGTGGTAATGAACCATTCATAGAATCAATAAACGTTGATTGCTCATGCAGAATGGATTCTTCATCCAAATTGATTAAAACAAGGCAAGAACCAGAAGACGTGGTCTGTGCTTGAAGAGGGGTAAATTCAAAGCTAATCCATGGAAACATTATTTCAGTGGGTGAGTGGTCAATCTATGGATCAGGCTTCCTAGGGAGACGGTGGAAGCAGATCGTGTTGATTCATTCAACTGCAAATGGGATGGATTTCTTTCAGAAAATAATATTTTGGGATACAGTATGTGAATCATTTGGGACATGACATATGGTAAGTGTATGAGGCTTGGGAGGAACTGGTGACTTTGCCCCTGTGGTTCCCACAGCACTCCACCACTGGGGGCTTTCCTCACCTCATGTCTGGGTCTGTTGTGGACTAATTGATAGAGATTGATTGCTACGACAATTGCAAGTCAACAACTCCATTATCGTTGTATCATGCGAGTACCAGGATGGTAGAAGGCGAACTAGCAACTTGGTCATTTTTGTCTAGCAATTCCTGTATTCCTATGTTCCAATTAGTTGCTAGTCCCTCGATAAGTTATTTGCACTTTTGAGAGCAAAGACTTAAGTATTTCAGTGGAGATTCCCTCTTTGATAAACAATAATAGAACTATATTTAGCTTTAACCTTATTTAAATCTGCACCTCTATTATCAAATAAAATACATTTAGTCGCTCATCTCTGGTACTTCATGACTAAGTGTCAGCTCATACATAGTGTAGGTCGAGTCACATGATGGCAACTATCGTCAGATTCTCTCTGATTCTGTTCATACTGCACCCATTGTGTTCAGTAGAATAATAATGGAAGTTAACAATAAATGATGTGTAAATTCACTAAGAACAATAAAGAGGTGTTAGTAAGTTTAAAGTAGGCTTTCTGTCTCTTTCTCAAGGTGGCTTCTTATTCATGGATTGCCTTCATTTACACAGCAGCTAAAGCAAAGTCAGGCTAACTCATGAACCTTTCACTGTTACAGTGTGCTGCATGTGACCATTGGAACATAGGAACAGGAGTAGGCCATTCAGCCCCTCGAGCCAGTTCCACCATTCAATCTGATCATGCCTGAATTTTATCTTAACTCCATCTCTCCGCCTTGGTTCATTAACCCTTAATATCCTTGCCTAACAAAAATCTATCAAACTCAATTTTGAAATTTTCAGTGGACCCCCCCAGCTTCAACAGCTTTTTGGGAGCGAGAGTCCAGATTTCCACTACCCTTTGTACGAAGAAGTGTTTTCTGACATCACCCCTGAATGGCCCAGCTCTAATTTTAAGGTTATGCCCCCTTGTTCTGGACTCCCCCATCAGAGGAAATAGTTTCTCTCTATCTACCCTGTCAACTCCTTTAATCACCTTCAACACCTCAATTAAATCACCCCTTAGTCTTCTATACTCAAGGGAATACAAGCCTCATCTATGCAACCTGTCCTCATAATGTAATCCTTTTAGCCCCGATATTCTTTGAGAAGTGATAGCGTATGATGGCACCATGACATTCCTGGCTTCTGATTGTCTTTCCAGTTGACCCCATGGGTCATCCTCCTCAACCAAACACCTGTCACTGTTAGCCACCAACAGACCTACAGTAATGTCCCCTAGTGTGCAGAATTCAACAGCTACCAAATTTTCAGAGACCTTCTTTAGGTGATCTGCTCCCTGTAAACTTTAAGCATCAAAACCCATTATTTTAGAATGTCAAATGTGTGTTACACCAGTTAGTCAAATGCTGTTCCATCTCCAATGACTGTGTTTTGAGTTTTAGCATTTAAATAATCAGATCATGTCAGATGCAGATCATAGACTCTAACATGTGAAAGAGAGATTGGGATTATTAGGACAAAGCACAGATGTAGATACTTCAGTAATACTTAGACGCCAACATTAAATGGGCATCTCGGGAGCGATTTTAACCCTACCCGTTGGGCAAGTTGGGCATTTAAAATCACTCAGGTTACTTACCCGTCTTAGAGCCGCCAAGAGCTGACCGTTTACAAATTTTAACTTGCTTTACTGAGCAGGCAGAAAGGACAGCCGCCCAAAGTCAGCTGGTTCCTTCTTGACATATGTGCGTCGGGTCCCAGTGACATCATCGGGACGTGACTGCAATTTTAACCAGACGGCCTCGGCGAGAAGTGGCTGTGTCTTTCCTGCCAGGCGAAGACGGTGGGGAAGAGAAGCCAGGTAAGTTTTCTCACTTTCCTTGTGGGACTGGGAGGAGCAGGAGGGCCACGTTTCACAAAGAAAGCTTAGGCTTCTCCTGCCACTCATTCACCCCTCCTTCCCGAACACAAGGCCCCCCCCCCCCCGCGAGACGGCCTCGGAAGCCGATGCAGTGGGCTGCCCCTAGGCCATACAATTTAATCTTGGGTGGGAAGTAGGCCAGTGGTATTTAAACGAGACCCGGGAAGAAAAGTAGTGCAGTCCTCATTTCTGTAGCAATGTGTGAGTCTCCGACTCACCTCGTTCCCCATCTGCCCAAAAAGCGCTTGGAGTTGAAATCAGGACCCACGTGAATTTATTGACGTGAAGCAGGTTATATTGGACGTGTACATTAGGAAACTCTGTCTCTCTCCGAATATCAGAGCAGCAGCACTACCTGCCAGTTGCAAATTTCACACAGTGTCAAAATTCAGAAATGCATTACAGAAATGGTGTGTCCCAATCAGCATGTTCAAAACAGTGAATGCAGATTTTCTAAATTCAAGGGGAGCTAACAAAAAAAGAGTTGCATTACATTCGGAGTCGTGAAATTATTTAAGCCAGACCGTACAATGCAAGTGGATTTTACAGGCTGAGTCATCCGGGACTTAAACCATGTGGAAAAACTTTTGTGTATTTAAATGTTGCGTTCCTTTAAATCAGCCACCACCACAGCTGATTCCCGAGCATTGTTGAACGTCGTTTGGAGACTTAAGTTCTGCATATCTGAATGTTGGGTATGAATGAACGCAGAAATCCTCATTCATGCCTTTGTTACCTCCAGACTCAACATTCCAATGCTCTCCTGGCCGGCCTCCCATCTTCCATCCTCGGTAAACTGACCTCATCCAAAACTCTGCTGCCTGTATCCTAACTCGCATCAAGTCCCGTTCATCTATCACCCCTGTGCTCTACATTGGCTCCCGGTCCAGCAATGCCTAGATTTAAAAAAAATTCTCATCCTTGTGTTCAAATCTCCTCCTTTAAGACACTCCTTAAGCCAAACATGAAAGGAATAACGTGGCATCAAGGGATCTCACGACGCTCTGATGTCCAGACACAATGTCTTCTGATGCATAATATTGATTCACTGTGTTAGACTGCAGCTTTCACAGTGCTGCGCTGCTACAAAAACTACCACTTTGTTGAGTTCTCATGTGTATCAATGAAAGGAAGTGTGGCATGGCAGGGTGCCTACAATAGAGTTTTGTTGCCATATTAAGGAAGACAGTAGCACACTGACAGAATAACAGGGATATGACACAGAATAATCTTCATCTAACAGCCAGGCAGCAGTCGATGCTCCTTCCAAAGATCTGCCTGCTCATGAATAGGCAAGAGTAAATGAGCTATGGCTCTAGCTGGGAATGTTGGCACACAGGTCTGAGATCACATAAATAATCAATGACCACCTGTATGTTAATAGAAAGGAAGCTTTGCAATTGTGCCTAACTTAATTCATGGATGAAGTAGATGGACACAGTTGATAGAACCCAGGATATTAAGGTAGATATGAATGGCAAATAGACCATTTGGTACCGATTGCTATTTTTAAAACCTGCTGTAGCTGTGGGGATGGGCCTTCCTGAACAGGCAATGATGGGTGGAGAAACTAGATTGATAGATGAAAATTGTAATTCCAGATGGAGTCTGAAACTTGCTGATGACATAGAGGATGAAACTGCTCCCACATTTACTGACATTAGCAGCACATAATATTCCAAATCCTCTTTTAACTCCTTGTGCACATCATAAAACATTTGCTTGCTAAATCTAAATGTTCAAAAATAGCACAGATTGGATTAGTCAAGAATCCTATGCGGTGTTCGTAAACCATGATGGCTGACTGTCATTCCATGATACAGTCTTGTTGGTACCCATCTAGCATTTTAGAATATTGTGTCTTCAGGAGCAATAGGAGCAGTTCTTATGATGGGGGGGGGGGAAGGGTAGGTTTCTTCTGGTTGCTTTGAGTTAACGACATTGTAAACATAACAGGAAGGTTTCATCTTCTCCCATGTTGATGATGTCACTAACACAGAGCAGCCAGAAATGGTCCCCAATGGCTTGTTATGCAACTCCCTGTTGGGAGTGAACAGTGCCACAAAAAGCTGATACTTTACACATCATTCTAATCTAATTGGTATCGTGATCGGGAGTGGGGGAGAGAGGTCAGCAATCGGGAGGGCTGGGGGAGGGGGAAGGCTGGCGATCGGGGCTGGGACAGGCTGAAGGCTTCCTTGAGGACCTGGGGGGGAGCTCTCCTGCTCCTCCTGGGCTGCAAGGAGTGCTGAAAAAGGTGCTTCCCTTGTAGAACCGACAGCCCCCGCCTTCCTTTCACTGCCAGGTTTCCTGAACCCTGGGGAACCCGTGCAGCAAGAGTCAATTTGAAATCAGGCTCCCAATTGCAATGTGGGAGCCCAATTTAAATATGTTAATTAAGTGCACCGCCTCTTCTCGGTGGGACACCCAGACTCCCCGATATCCACCGCCGTAAAAAGGCAGCGGGCTCGCGCTCTCTGGATTTAACTCTTTAACCACTTCCAACATCAAGGCCTCAGTCTCAACTCCCAGACTTGGAAAACAGTTCTTAATTGACCTTCTCCTGATGGTGAGCTGCTGATCTCAGCCTGGCCGTCTGATGGAAAACCAAACAGTTCTGTGTGAAGCTAGAGTGATGGAAAGGAGAGAGGGTCAGCAAGTACTTCACCTCAGGTCACGCTGCAACGCTCTTTACCGGCTTGCCAAGAATTTGCACTGGCAGGAATCACGGAGATTTGCACAGATACATATTTACGGTGGAGAAATGAACGAGTAATAATTTAATTTTAAAAATAGTAGCTCTAAAAATAAGAAGTGAACAATAATTTGTTGTAGTAAAATTAATGCATTTTATTTGGATGTTTAAATAACTTACTGCGTTTAAATTAAAAGATAAGAGATAAAATTTGCAGGGTTATAGGGAAAGAGCGGGGGAGTTGAACTAATTGGATTGCTCTTTCCAAGAGCAGGCACAGGCACAATGGGCTGAAAGACCCCCTTCTGCACTGTATGTTTCGAAGTCCTTTAAAGAAAATCTGATACATTTTTGAGCATTCCTTTCAAATATTTACACCAGAAACCAACCGAACAGCTAGAGCAGCTCAGAATGCAAACTACTTGTGGTGTTTGGCTTGCACTATATAATGCCAGCAACAAAGATGATATCACATCCCATAGGTGATCATTAAAAAAAAAATCTCCAAATGTCATGTGTCAGTTTGTTTATCTGTGCCGGAGGTGCAAGGAATCATTCCTTAAATATCTCTCAATTTTATTTGAGAACCTACATCTGTCAAAACTTTAAAAAAAGAGATTATCAATTATAAAAAAAAAGAAAGAATTGCATTTATACAGCACCTTTCACAACCTCAGGACATCCCAAAGCACTTTACAGACAGTTAAGTTATTTTGAAGTGTAGTCACTGTTGTAATATAGGGAAACGCAGCAGCCAATATGCACACTTCCACGAGCAATATGATACATGACCAGATTATCCATTTTAACAACGTTGGGTGAGGGATAAATATTGGCCCAAACACCGGGAAGTACTCCCCTGCTCTTCTCCGAAGTAGTGCTGTGGGATCTTTTATGACCCCTTGAGAGGGCAGACAGAGCCTTGGTTTAACATCTCATTTGAAAGACAGCACTTCCAATAGTATAGCACTCCCTCAGCCTAGATTTTGTGCTCAAGCCTCTGGAGTGGAACTTGAACTCACCATCTTCTGACTCAGAGATGAGAGTGATACCCACTGAGCCACAGCTGTGTTAGGTTGCTTTGCCTGTATTACCCATCTCCTGCTAGCAAATATATTTTAAAAATCATTTCCTGCAAATAATTAGCACTTTCCCTTTATCTCGTTCTATTGGCAATGTAGTTTTAACGGAGCCCTTTCACTTCCACTATTAATATAGGGATAACTCGGCCTCCAAATGGCATTCTTGTACTTTCTTTCACTGGAATTACCCACATAGGGAGAGCCAGCAGGAAGAACTTTCTTGACCAGTTGAATTATGCCCTCCCAAATAATAGTGAAAATTTGACCAATATGTTATACGTTCTTTACTTTTGGACATTCTTGCCTGAAATGGATACAGTATGGACTTACTGGAGAATAAGCTGTTTAAGGTCAAACACCTTTGGATGAGCACTCAGAACCTGCAGGGCTCAAGTTACAATAATCAGAGTTTATCCCAGAATACTTCTCTTTAAGGAGGTGCAACTGGTAGGAATTCACTGTCAAAAGAGAAACATATAACTTATATTTTTGGGGTTGTTATACTGGATGTATCACTTGGGTTTAATGTCAACAACCACTCCTGTAAATGGATGTCGAGTCCCTTAAGAAAAAAGTGTCTCTTTATTTGCCCAATATTTAGGTTGCATACCCAAGGATTGAAAAGAGACCATTGCTATTGTATTCTGGCTTACTGGACGATACTACATGCAGCTATATGGCCCGTTTGACTTCAATAAGCTGATTAAACATCTACCCTTATCAGACCAAAGATCAGTCTATAAAACAACAGACAGATTTATTTAACATTAAACAGGTAAATGAAAAGAACATAACTATTTCTTTAAAATGTCAAAATAACACGCACTTTTTCTGCAGCACCTTTCATCATAAAATAGATTCATGGTCTCTCATTTCTTAAATGGCAAACATATAATGGGACTGTTGACTCAACCTTCCTGCTGGCTTCAGATTGACTGACTTCTGATTTGAGCGCGGGCTGCCAAATATAATGCTACAATTGGAAAATCTGTCCATAAAAGGAGCTAAGAAAACATATTGGCCCTGCCTTTGTCGCGGACCCAACACATGTCTTCACCCCAGACACAACTGGAAATGAAGACCATCATTCCACGGGTGTCAATCACATCGAATGTTTGGGATTTAATGAGGTGGCTTGATTCATTGATTTGTGCCAAATACTTTTAATTACCTGCTAAGATGTGTCTCCATTCGGATATAATGCAAACAACTAAACCACAAAGGACTTTGAGAATTACACATGACTCTCCTTTGCCTTTAAAATAACGTAAATTCTAAACAGCCTTAAAAGTACCCTCACGGTACATAACCTCAACCCTGTATATACTTCAGCCAACAAGAAAGAATGCACTAAATAATCTAACAGACAAAGAAGCTTAATTTTGTCACAATTTGCAAATCTCTTGCCCATTCCAAAGTAAATTCTACAAATATGAAAGGAACCCAATTAAGAGTAACACTAATTTCCCTCCATGGTAACAACCGAGGACTATAAAGTTGTTGTCCACCAGAAACCAATGCGTTTAATAAGGAAAAAAAGATACAGGACAAACGATGCAGACGATAAACAAAGAATATATTTATTTCATGCCAGTCTGCCTAGCTATACCCAGTGTTTGCCCCTTTTTGCCCCTTGTAGAATGCTTCAATCATTGAAGCAATTGGCTCAGTCCCAACCAAAGCCAAATCACCAACTATGAGCAAAATTTGAGTGGGCACTGTTGAGATCTGAGATGTCAATCCCTTAATAGTCACAGGGTCAGTATTGGTTAGCAAGGTGAAGAATGTAACCCATTTTTGTTTGGGTTATACTCTGTTTTTAGCCTATTTGGAACTTAAGCTAGTTAACTGGCCTTCTAAAAATGAATAGCCCAACAGGTATTTTTGGTAACCTTAAGCTGGTGGGCTATCATGAATTTTTGATGCCTAAATGAAACAATGAGCCATGGTAAGAGAAAAAGGAAGAAAGAATTTGCACTTATATAGCATCTTTCAGTACCTCGGGACATCCCAATGTGCTTCACAGCCAATGAATTTTGAAGTCTATTCACTGTTGTAATGTGGGAAAATATGGCAGACGAATTGTGCACAGCAAGGTCCCACAAACAGCAATGAGTTAAATGACTATTTAGTCTGTTTTGGTGATATTGATTGAAAGATGAATGTTTGCCAAGAGACCCCCACCCCCCCGGTCTGTTTTGAATAGTGCCAAGGGATCTTTTACGTCCACATCATCGAGCAGAAAGAGCCTCAGTTTGACATCCCATCCTAAAGATGGCACCTCTGACAATGCGGCATTCCTTCAGTTTTGCACTGAAGTGACGGCCCAGATTAGGTACTCAAATTGCAGTGGGGCTAAAATCATGACTTTCTGACTCAAACACAAGACTACTACTACCGAGCCAAGCTAACATTTTAACTATAATATCATGATTTACAGACAAGGTACCAGTTTTCCTTTGGTTACACTAAGCATAGCACATGCACATCCCAGCATAAAAAATGGTCAAACTGACATCATCTATATGAATAATTAATTTTAAGAAAATGGCTTCTAACCTTTCTGGAATTCTCTCTTTCAGAATTGGCAGGTGTGTTTTACCATCTTCCATAATTCATGCACATAATTTTTTTCTCTGCTACTATAAATGTCTGAATTCATGGAAAATAAGACAGTTACCACCAGAATGAGCATTACCATTCATCCCGAGAGATTTCAAATCCCAGGAGAGCACAGGGTTTTTGAATCTCACTATTTTCCAAGTGTAATACTGGAATAAAAAATATTTTTCACTATCAAACATCCAGACAATCGCTGTTAAGCAATATACATTTGCAAATAGGCAAGAAGATCTTTTCTTCGTGGAGAAGTTACATTGGATTTTTGAATTCTTAGCTTCTTAAACTTGAAAGCCTGTTCATGTCTTCTTACAGAAACCGTTAATGGCTTCATGCCATTCACAGACTGAACCTTAACTTGAAGGACTAAAGCCCGAGGGAGGAAAGTATTTCTACATCACTTGCTACTGTTTTGGATGAGAGATGGTGTTGAGGTTACTGTAGAAAGAAAGAAAGACTTGCATTTATATAGTGCCTTTCACAACCTCAGGATTTCCCAAAGTGCTTTACAGCCAATGAAGTACTTTCCAGGTGTAGTCACTGTTGTAATGTAGAAAATGCGGCAGCCAATTTGTGCGCTGCAAGGTCCCACAAACAGTAATGTGATAATAATCAGATAATCTATTTTAGTCTTGTTGGTTAAGGGATAGATATTGGCCAAGACATTGGCGATAACTCTCCTGCTCTTCTCCAAAATATTGTAGTGCCGTGGGACCTTTTACGTCCACCTGAGAGGGCAGACGGGGCCTCGGTTTAACGTCTCATCCGAAAGAAGGCACCTCCGACAATGCAGCACTCCCTCAGTGCTGCGCTGGAGTATCAGCCTGGATTATGTGCTCAAGTGTCTGGAGTGGGTCTTGAATCCACACCTTTCTAACTCAAAGGCAAGAGTGCTACCATTGAGCGTGGCAGTCACATCAAATTATTAATCAGCATTAGTGATAAATGTATTAACATATTGATGGAGGTGGGATGTTGCTTGTTCCAAGTTAAATGCACCCAGCACAGCTTCAGTAGAAACACTATTTGCCACTTCCTTGGGCTCCATGATTGTAGACGAGACAACGGAAAATGAATTTATTTAGTAATGAATGTGTTAATTCTCTGCTCAGTGTCAAAAGGCTTTCTGCAGGAATAGCAGAAGAAATCATAAAGGGATTAACCTTTTAAATCAAAAAGGTTCAGTTGGTAGCACTCTCGCCTCTGAATCAGAAGACTGCGGGTTCAAGTCCCACTCCAGAGACTTGAGCACAGATATCTAGGCTAACACTCCCAGTGCAGTACCGAGGGAGTGCTGCACTGTCTGAGGTGCCATCTTTTAGATGTGGCATTAAACAGAGGCCCTGTCGGTGGACGTAAAAGATCCCATGGCACTTTTTAAAGAAGAGTAAGGGAGTTCTCCCCGGTGTCCAAACAAATTTTATACATTAATGCATTTGTTACTAATATGGCACAGCACGATTTCAGCACAAAAATGTTCTGATATTAGTATCTGGTACCATGCCAGCTTAAGTGATAGGTGAGGTTCTTTCCACAAGTTTTTGTTGGCCAAATGCACCATCTCATGAGAGGACAAATAGAAAGATTTTTACTTCTCATCTGATGAAAAGACTTGGGTGAGGTTCCACACTGTGATCCGATGATCAGAGAAATCAAAGGTAAAAATGTATCTGTGATTTTCTGATGCAGGGGGCAATTGTTTCTCTCTTGCCAATTTTATCTCTATCGTCATGCTGAAAATACAATGGGCCATAGCATACAAGGCTACGGACCAAATGCTGGAATATGGGATTAGAGTAGACAGGGCTGATGGCCGGCGCGGACACGATGGGCCGAAGGGCCTCTATCCGTGCTGTATAACTCTATGACTCTATGACTCTATCTCTCCACTGTAGCTTTTGTTCTCATTGCAGTACTTCATCCGGAAGACATTCCTGATGTTGCATTTATTGCAGCTGTGCAAAGTGATGTGGGTGTAACAAGTTAAATCCCAGACAAGGTAAAGTACTCATTAAAAAGAGAGAAGTTTTATATTGATCTCATTCATAAGAAAACACTTCAGAATTAAATCAAAAAGCAAAGTAAAGCTGAGGGAGAATTATATAATGTATTATATAATACAAGGTAGAATGATTTGGTGGGAATCTTGCAACAAATAATCCTCACAAAGGAAAAGTGCAAGGAAACAATATGATTTTTATTGCTTTCTGTAGCATCCAGTCGAACTAGGTTTGCCAATCCTCAAGGATTGTCCTGGAGTCTCCAGGAATTGAAGATGAATTTCCAGGACGCTGGAGCAAACCCGGGAGAAAAATCATAGGGGCATTAAACAAAATTGTGTTGTTCAAATTTTTTTCGAACACTTTCATTTATTAATTATAAAAATATTGGAGATGGAGAGAAAAGGCTGTTTCACTAACAGTCAAGATTGATCCAATTGGATAACAAAGAGTATGTTCCTTTTCCAATTGGCGTGGGAAGTCAGTGTGCCTGGAGGATGGACCAATGGCGGGACTGTGTGGGGGCGGGGTGGTTCGAGGCAGAAGATCATGTGATGAAACCTTCAGGAATACACCAGGAATAGTTAGAAATCCTAAGTAGAACTGTTTCAAAAATCTTTAGGTTGACAAGAATCTGAGGAACCTATTAATGACTAAGGGGGCAATTGTTTCTCTCTTGCCAATTTTATCTCTATCGTCATGCTGAAAATACAATGGGCCAGATTTTGCCGTGCCAGGGCACCTAACAGCTTGTGCCGTTAGTTAGACTTGCCCCTGCATGATTAGGTTCTTAATTTTTTTGCGTGGCAAGTTGCTGGAAGTGCGAGCTGATAACGTCGCAGCGAGGGAAACAGGACATCTCGGACCAGAGTGAACAACAGGGTATCACCTTCACCAATCGGATTGTAGGATTGAGAAATAAACAGCGCAAGGACTGAGAAGGAAATGTAAATTAGAATGGGTGAATTCAGGTACTGAAAGAGAAATAAAGAGAGGGAAAGAAAGATTGGATTAAGAGAGAATAAATGAGACAGAAAGGAAAAGTAAAAAATAAAATGTTAATATTTAAAATTTTACATTTTTTAAATCTCCAACAACAATTAATACCTGAAGGAATGATACTGCACACTTGTAATAGTTAATTTTCAGTGCCAGAGAGGTTGATTGGCAGTAATTAACACTAATCACATCGTTAAATTTACATTTGAAATGTCAAGGCTTAACTTTCTGTGGCGAGTTTAGTTCACATTTACCCCACAAATGCAGCAACTTCACGCCATTCAATGCATTTCAATGGTGAGGCAGACAGCAAGATGCTGCTTTCACAACACTTTTATTAGAGCGGCGTATTTTGGATAACAACCTTTGGATATCCACGTTTAAACACGCATCTGCTCCTTGCCTGAAGTTGCTGTACCATTTGTGCATAAATAACAGCGAGCGGCATTAACCTCACCGTTATTTTGACTGAAAATTCTGACCCATTTTATTAAGAGTCAAATCTAGTTTTCTTGGTGTGGATACTGATTCCCACTTTCTGGCATAGGTTTAAAACTGGGCCACACCACATTTTCCAAAGTTACGTGATGCACACAGATACAGAAATTAAATTCAAGCCAGGACTGAATGAGATTTACAAGGCAGGACCCAATAAGAGGATAGCAGCGTGGTATTTATTACCACTGTGGAAAGCATCAAAGAAGAATAGGATGGACAGGAGAGGAAAGATGAAATAAATTCAGAAGAAAATTTTAAAATAGTGCTTTATTACCAAAAACAGAAATGTGCCTTATATTTTAGAACAAAAGCAGAAAGAATCTTGAAAGGCACTTTTGAAAGGACTGCACAAGGGGAAACTAGATAAATGCATGAGGGAGAAAGGGATAGAAGGATATGTTGATAGGATGAGATGAAGTAAGGTGGGAGGAGGCTCTTGTGGAGAGAACACTAGCACAGGCCTATTGGGCCGAATGGCCTGTTTCTGTGCTGTTTTTATGTAAATTGGAAACAAAGGATTGACTTTTTAATCCCAAATGTATTTAATAAAAAATCAAATTGCAGCTTTATATAGCGAGTAATGGATACCCAGTGAATTATGAAAGAGTGAAAACTGGGTTTTTACTGGTCATAAATCTGGCTTTAAGTGATCTTTCATGTCCAAACCTTGTCGAAACAAAACTGCTTTCATTTTAATTTACGAGGGTAGATGATGAGATCCTGGTGCAGCACTGGTGGAACCCTCATGTCTGAGAGGACTTTGTGTGTCTGCACCAAGAACACAAAGTCAATTCATTTAAATCCTGTGGATGGCAGCATGTAGCACATGGCATGCTGGGAACGCCATGTGGGTTGGAAGCAAGAATGCGAAGCGACAGTAGCCAGTGAAGGGTTCCATCGAGTTCCTTCGAAACTACAGGACAGAAACAGGCCATTTGGCCCAACTGGTCTATGCCAGCATTTATACTCCACACGGGCTTCCTCCCTCCCTACTTCATCTCACCCTAGCAGCATATCCTTCTATTCCTTTCTCCCTAGTGTGCTTATCTAGCTTCCCCTTAAATACATCTATGCTATTCGCCTCAACTACTCCTTATGGTAGCACGTTCCACAGTCTTATTATTCTTTGGGTAAAGATGTTTCTCCTGAATTCCCTATTGGATTTATTAGTGACTGTTTCATATTTATGACCTCTAGTTTTGGACTCCCCCACAAGTGGAAACCTTTTCTCTACATCTTCTCGATGAAACCCGATCATTATCTTAAAGACTCTATTAGGTCACCCCTCAGCCTTCTCTTTTCTAGAGAAAAGAGTCCCATCCTGTTCAGCCTTTCCTGATAAGCATATCCTCTCAGTTCTGGTATCATCCTTGTGAATCTTTTTTTGCACCTCCTCCAATACCTCTGCATCCTTTCTATAATATGGAGACCAGAACAGGCCATTCGGCCCAATTGGTCTATGCCAGCGTTTATGGATTGTGGGCTGCCCTTACAATGTTGCCATGTTTTCTTTTTAACACCATGGGGCTCAAAGGCTGCATTGAAGAATCCGAGGTCTCGGGAAAGGTTGGCACTTGAGCAAAGATATCCCTATAACAAATTGAGTGCCACCGAGCACTAAAACCTGATGTAGTATTTTTAAGTGGGCATCTGCTTCAGCTTCTAATGCTCAGTCACTGAGCTTCTGGAGAACTGCTCAGGTGCTCCAGCTCTATTTGAATGAAACCTGCGTAACCTCCATATTACAAAATTAGATTATAAGCCTCATAAAAGAACATCCTGCTACTGGAAAATAATTAGCAAAAACGCTCTCTTGCTAATATAATTTACACTCGTTAATTATCTTTCAAAAGTTGGTTTCCCAGACCTCGATATATCATTTGTAAAATGTGAGTTTGAAACAACAATTGTTTTAAGAATTATGCATCGGTCTGTAAGAGAGACCTTGCATTTAGACAGTGGATTATCATGTGCTCAGAACATTTCAAATGCTTCACATTGAATGAGTTACTTTTGAAGCACAGTCACCGTTACGTAGGCAAACAGACAAATCAATTTGTGCAGAGCAAAATCCCACAACATTGCTTGAGATGAATGACAAGTCCATCTCTTTTTGATGGTGTTGGTTAAGGGAAGAGCGTTGGATGAGAGATCTTTGTCTTCTTTGAAAAGTGCGATATCAGCTTTTGCATCTATCTAAGCAAAATAAATCTTGTGTACCCTGTGTAGATTACAAAATTAGATTTTAAGTCTCATAAAAGTGTATCCTGTGACATCTAACATGTCTGCTGTGGCTCAGTTGATAGCAATCTCGCCTGAGTCAGAAGGTTGTGGGTTCAAGTCCCACTCCAGAGACTTGAGCACAAAATCCAGGCTGATACTCCAGTGCAGTTCTGAGGGAGCGCTGTACTATCGGAAGTGCCATCTTTCGGATGAGAGGCTCCGACTTCCCTCTCAGGTGGACGTAAAAGATCTCAGGGCATTATTCGAAGATGAGCAGGGAAGTTCTCCCTGATGTCCTGGCCAATATTTATCCATCAACCAACATCACTAAAAAAAACAGATGATCTAGTCATTATCACATTGCCGTTTGCGGGACCCTGCTGTGCGCAAATTGGCTGCCGTGTTTCCTGCATTACAGCAGTGACTACACTTCAAAAGTACTTCATTGGCTGCAAATTGCCTTGGGAAGTCTCGAGGTCATGAAAGGTGCGATATAAATGCAATTCTTTCCTTTTGTTTAACCAGGAAGATGGGGCCTCAGTTTCACATCACATCTGAATGAAAGCAACTCCAACAATAAACCACGCCCTCACTACCGCATGAAGTGTCCGCCTAGATTGTGTGCTCGTGTCCTGTGATGGGGCTTAAACCCACAACCTTCCTTCTCAGACTGCTACCAGCCGAGAAAAGCTGATGCTTGTAATGTCTCAGAACATTATTATAAACACATGTCTTCACCAACATGCAAAAACTTGCTTTGTTGAAACTCACATTAAGAATGCCATTCAAAGTAAATGTGAATTGCAATTAGCCATGGTCTATTTTTGAAATGAGAATACTATCTACATTTATTGTAACTCTCTTCCCTCATTAATCAGTGGCATCGAGATTTAATTGAAACCTTGAAGCATTTATTTACACAATGCTCATTACATCACCAAATATTTTTACATTGCCGACCTTCAAAATTATTCCTTTTTGTTGATCCCAGTGACCTGGGGCCTGTTGAATAAACTCCTTAGCATATCATGGTCTGGACATTAGTGGCTTAGCCGACACAATGGTGCTGTTATTTGCATCTTGAAAAGCTACTGGGATATTAGTTATAGTTGATCTGTCACCAGAGGTTTTAAAAACAACAAAGACTTTGCAAGCAAGTGATGCAGATAGGAATATCTTCAGTACACGCTTCCATGGGGGAAGTTTTAATTGTCTTATCCTGCTAGGGTGCAAAATTTATTGGCAGCTAGAGACAACATAATGTGGCATTTGGACAATTTAGACAGCTTCTGTTGTTGCCTGATAGGAGAATCTTATTTCATCATAGGCAATTTAAGTAGCTGGGATCACTGCATTAGCTGGATATGAAAACATGGTCATGTTACTTTCTGGAGATTATAGATCCCGGATGATGCACATGACACTGCTGGCAGAGTGAATCATGAATTAATCAGAGGTCTGTGAGCACAAATATGCAGAGTTAGCATGTTTGCACATAGTGAACTTAACAGGTTTCTCATTCGGAGCCAGGGGATAGAGAATTCCAGTAATAATCATCTATTCCCTGTGTAAAAGCTGACAACTCCCTCACATCTGGTACTATTGTGATTGGTGTATGTTTACACATCACGTTTACACCTGTTGTCAACCGGATGGGCTACATCTTAAACCATATACATGAAAGTAGTGGTAGAGAAATCAGGATCAGTTTTCCAGCATCTTCAGTGATACGTATATATAGTTTATCGTCTTGTATCAATCGTTCATTTCTCCTCCCTAATGGTATATAGCTTCCATGTGAGGCAGAAATTATATTCACAAATAAACTGGTGTCTGCACTGTTTTTTTCAAACTGACATCACTGTGTACTGTGTATGCAGCTGATTCTGGGATCTTACACTCACATAGAGTGTAGCCTCCAGTTGGGAGCACAGAAGTAGCCTTGTAAATAAGTATAAATGTGTTTGTTTACAAATTTGCCGGTATTGTATTAGAAATTCTCGTGTTCAGCAACATTGATCATCTGCTAACCCCTTAAGCACCTTTACTGCCCAATTATATAGTTAGAAAACAGTGTGATCTTTGGATTGTTACAGAAAACCCTTGTTGTGTGTACTGGTTACTGGAATCATACACGTGCTGCTATGTGCATTCTCCTTCCATTAAGGAAGGTGGACCAAAAAGCAATCTAGCAAGAGAAGGCATGATTATAAACCAACAATCTGGTTCATTCTACATAAAATACATGAATTAATACAATGTGCATTTCATCATATGATTCTGTTAATCTCCTACTGCTTCTTGTTCCATGAAAACAACAAAAAATGCAATCTCTTGACACTGGGTCATAAACTCACTTTCAAGCTAGATATTCTTAAGCTAACTGGCAGTGCTTTAGTTTTAAAGCAGAGTTGGTTTTAGCTGCCATTCTAATGTCTTTGTCTGACTAGTGATAAAAAAAAGTCGGACCCTTCCATTAACTGTGTGTGTGTGTAGGGGACTATACTATCAATCTGTCAATCAAAATTACCACTCTGACCCAAATATCTCCCCTTCGAAGTGGGAGCCTCTGAAACCTGTTTAGCCAAGCCCCCTGATGGGCATATTGAAGGAAACCCAAAATTGGACACTTCGGTTTTAAATAATCTTTTCCATCACAATAGTAAGAAATGCTTAGAGTTAAACAAAGCTGCAGAAATCCACATAAATGAACACTTTTATGGCTGGGCCATTTCTCTTCAAATCACCCTGGTTCTATGTCTTTTGGTTAATGTTAAGTCAAAAAATGCTGCATTTAATACATGAGAAACATTAAAAGTTTACAAAATTCTGCTCAGGCAACACTGATAAAACCCAAAACACTACAATTGTGCAATGTTTCGTAACTATCAGGCTCAGGGAAGTATGGCATCACGATAGTTCCAATAACAAGATTGCCCAGTGAGTTTTAACTAATGTTGAATTATGATCATTCTATGGTATAGATCTGCATCCACTAGAAAGTTCTATCAGTTACATGGGTAAGATGGGTATAGAGGGATATGGGCCAAGTGCAGGCAATTGGGACTAGCTTAGTGGTATAAACTGGGCGACATGGACATGTTGGGCCGAAGGGCCTGTTTCCATGTTGTAAACTTCTATGATTCTATGAAAGTAGGTTGAATTTCACTAAGCATGTTTCACTTGTATTAAAAACAAGTGATGCAACAATGTAATCTAGTTTTAAATGTGGGTTGCACTATGATTGAACAGATGTATATATTTAAAATGCTGCCATATGCCATTGGAATAGTGAAAGCTGAGTGGCTAATAAATCCAATAAGGAACTCAGGAGTAACTTCTTTATCCAGAGAATGGTTAGAATGTGGAATTCACTACCACAATGAGTGGTTGATACAAATAGCATAGATGCATTTAAGGGGAAGCTAGATAAGTACATGAGGGAGAAAGGAATAGAAGGATATGCTGATAGGGTGAGATGAAGTAAGGTGCAAGGAGGCTCATGTGGAGCATAAACACCGGCATAGACCAGTTGGGCTAAATGGCCTGTTTCGGTGCTGTAAATTCTATGTAAGTATTCTCAATTGCCAAATGAGAGCAGATGAACTCAATTAAGGGTACATTAATTCAAAAGCAAAATACTGCGGATGCTGGAAATCTGAAATAAAAACAGAAAATGCTGGAAATACTCAGCAAGTCAGGCAGCATCTGTAGAGAAAGAAACAGAGTTAACGTTTCAGGTCGAAGGCCCTTTCATCATGTCCAGTTCTGACGAAGGGTCATTAACATGAAACATTAAATCTGTTTCTTTCTCCACAGATGCTGCCAGACTTGCTGAGTATTTCCAGCATTTTCTGTTTTTATTTCAAGGGTACATTAATAATGTCTTAATGAGAGTGACTGTAATAGTGGATTAATCTGCAGTCAATAAGATCAGGATTCAAAAATAAGTCAGATTGATAGAAATTTATAGTCTGGCAATGTAAAAATCTTTAAATTGTGATTTAATAGCAATAAATACATTATCTATACAGTCTTGTCATATTAAGAATAACATAGATGACTGATAAACTGTGTGCAGCATTTCCTGTTTGGTAATGCTGCACACATTTACATCTATTTTTGCTTAAGTAAGATGTTTAGTTAATAGGAACCCAGGAAGCACAGTAGGTATGATATTCGCCTCACAATACTGAGATCACAAATTTATATGCCACTGACAGTTAAGATTATTGTCAGATTTTAATCAAAGAAAGGTGCATATTTCTTGTAGCTTGCTACTATTTGTCAATTAGGGAGTGTCCTTGGAATCGAAGAATTTTGATGAACAGGATAAGGCTATTAGGCTTAACAAACCCATCAGTATTTGAGAGATCTGCCCCACCTAACTTCTTCTCACCATGGGCTCAATTTTACCACCCGCTATCGGGTGCGTTTCCCGTGGAGGGGCTCCGAAAATCGGAGAATCCCAGCGCGATACCGGAGCCCGCCCCGAACCCGCGCACTTCCGGGTTCCCCACTGACGCGCCGGCGTGCGCGCACAGCGCCCGCTGGTGGGAATCCCGCAGGCAATTAAAGCCAGTGGGATGCCACTTGACAATATTTAGTTAGGTATTTCAGGTCATTAACTGACCTGATTAAGAGACTATGTGGGATTTTAGAACAAAATGGGGCTGTTTCCCACACTGGGGGAAACACTCCCAGCTCGAATGGACGTGTTGCAGCCGTCAGCCTGTGGCAGCTGCAAAAGTCCATTTGACAGGTGGGTGGGGGAGACCCTAACCCATTGCAGGAGGCCACTCTGTCACTTGGGACAAAGTTTAGCCTCCACCACCCTCCTCCTGACAGTCAAAGTCACCAACCTGCACACGTACCCCGGGGTCCGGAGACATGTACCTACCTTGCGGACCCCCTCAGATGTACATCGTGCAGATGGGGGCCGCCGTAGCTTCAGTCATGACCTCCTCGGAGGGCGAACAGCGTCACCAGCCTCACCAGCCTCGCCATCCACGCTGTCCGCCTGTGACACGTGGAGCTCCACAACAGAGTGCTGTGACACATCCACCTGTACAGCAGGAGGGAGGGCTACCGCAGAGAGAGATGCGTCGCAGAGGGCACTACCCTCGCCACAGGGTCCACAGACCGAGGCTCAGCCTCCTGGGCCTCTCTGAGCAGCAGTGCACACGGAGGCTCAGAGTCACTCGACATGTAGTCGTGGACATCTGCAGCCTCTTTCATGCTGAGCTGCTCCTGGCTGGCCCGAGCACCATCTTCTTACCTGTCGCTGTCAAAGTCACCACTGCCCTCCACAACTTCTCCTCCGCAGCCTTCCAGGGTGCTACCGGGGACATCGCCGATGTCTCTCAGTCGTCTGCGCAGAAGAGCCCTGCAAATACACCTGCACCCACTCTGCAGTGACACAATGGGTGGCATCAGTGGTGGGTCCTCATAGTGATACCCAGGAGCGGGCATTATTGCACAAACCATACAGGATTCGCGGAGACATGGCAGTAGTGGTGCCAATATACTGTGTGATGTGAGTTGTTCTGAAATTCAATATAAGTAACACCCATGACAAACCCTCAAACACCCTTGTGCATCCCCTTCATGCTCACGACACGTTTGCCTTACACTGCCTACTGCACATATGTGATGCATGCCCTGTGGCTGCAGCACAGGTAGTGGCAGGTTGAGTGAGGCTGGCCGTGAGAGAGATGCACGAGAGGGTGAGTATGGGATAGAGCCATGAGATTGTATGAGGATTGGGTTGCGTGTTAGTGGCGGGGTGAGTACTGGCGAGGTGAGTAAGTGCAGGTAAGATGAGGATGAGGTTTGAGTGGGTATGAGGGGTGATGTGACAGAGTCGTGTTGGCAGTGCCGAAGGAGATGTGGGGTGGGGGCAGTGCTGTGGCAGACGGAGTGTAGGGGAAAGACTACGTGTACTCACTGTGGCTGACCTACTGAGGTCATTGCAGCGCCTCCTGCACTGTGTGCAGGTGGGCGATATGTTGGTGGCGCAGGTGACCCACTCTGCCACCTCGAGCCAGGCCTTCCTGGTGGCAGAGGCGGGCCGCCTCCTCCCGCCCGCCGGGTGGAAGATCTCTGTCCTCCCCCTCCTCCTCACCCCATGTATTGATACCTGGGGTGAGGCATCATTAAACTGGGAGCAGCCTTCCCCCTGGGCTGCTCCATGCAGTCATCTTTGCTGTTGGTTGCAGCATGTGTCAGTGGAGGACTGCCCCTTTAAATAGAGCGCCTCCAGCTGACAGATCTTACTGCGCATGCGCAGCCCGCCCGACGCGCAGATCAGCAGCGGGGAACCCGGAGGAGCAGGTAAGTGGATCCAATTAGTGGTTTGCCTGCTACGATCGCGCGGGAAACCCACTAATTTCACCGGGCGCGCTAGCCCATCCACCGAGAACCCGCAGCCCTGCTAACATCGGGCCCCATATCTTTCGATCTGTCATCTTTCCAGAAATGCATTCAATTCTTTCTCAAATCCATTTATGCTGTCTGTTTCAGCGGTCTTCCCTGGCTACGTACTCCACAATGCTATGACCCCTTGGGTGAAAATATTCGACCTGATTTCTTTTCAGAGTCCTGACAATTTGTTTTTAAACTTCTGCCCCCTGATAGTTGAACCCTTCACCACAGTGAATTAGTCGCCTGAATGGATTTTCTTGATTCCTTTCATAATCTTGAAAACTTGAATCGGACTACTTCAATGTCTCCTCATTTCCGAAGAAAACAAGCCCAGTTTTATTAACCTTTCGTCTAACTTCAATACCGAATATCTGGAAACGCCTTCATGCTGTCTCAAGGGCAGTAAAATCCTTCCTCTGATTAAGTGATCAGAATTGCCTGTGGTTCCCCTTTGCTTATGTAACCCAGTGCCTTATTAGCTTTTCTCACTGTAATTAAACATGGATGTATAGCTTTATTCACTAAAATATCAGCTCTCTTTCCTGAGTAGCACACCATACCACTGTTACAGTTAACTTTGGTTTCCTTTTCCCCGTATTAAATATTTTATACATTCAATTGCTTCTGTAACTTACAGGCCAATTATCCAAAAGATCTAAATCCTTTTGAATCTGGTTGTGTTGTTCCTCATTATTTCCGCTGCTTCCTACATTGGTGCCAGTTGCATATTTGAAGAATTGCTCATCTAAGTCATTAATTATGTTTTAAAAATAGTAAAGGTCCCCAGACTGATCCCTTGAGTATCCGACCAATGACCTCTTCCCAATTTGAAAAGTTGCCATTCATGGATATACTCTTGTTTCCTGTTTTAAGCCAGTTTTGCATTCAATGCCCTGTTTTACCTCCTATTATGTGACTTCTTACCTTAGCCATTAATCGCTGATGTGGAGGCACATGGGTTCTTAGCTTACATGATTACAAATCTAAGCATATTTTGTTCGTGTGATGCTCTTCTGGTTTTATATGACTAACCATTCATCTCCATCACTCTCTAGTTTCACAGATAATACACTTTCTTTCAATGCTCTAAAATGCATTCATCCTTTCTATACCGTGTGAAATTATTTAGTGGCCCCAACCTGAGGGGTATGAACATGCTGCATCTTATTATTTATGACTCTGAATATCAGTCCATGTTTCTTGGTTAATATATTGCTTCAGTTTAAAGTTGTGGCTTGTCTGGGAACAATTAAAGAAATGGAGGGTGCATCAGTAAATCCAGTCAATGCTGCTTATATTATTGCATTCTTATACACGTTCAGGACAATGTTCAGATATAGGTCAACTCAATATGTTTTCTTGATGTTCAAAGAGAAAGTCAATGGACTCTTGCCAGAGCTTAACACCTGAGTGGATAAGTATACCATTTGCCACCCCCACTGAGCCTCTATTATGGTAGGATATAATCTAGGCACCCCAGTTTAATCATCCCAGTAGACAACCCTTTACTCAATGCTGTGTCTCTACTGTTGTATTAACAATAGTGACAACTGACAATAATAGAGGCATTGGGCTCGATTTTAGCACCCGCGATCGGGTGCGTTCGTGGCGGGGGGGCTACGAAAATCGGGGATTCCCGGGGCGGGTCAGGAGCCCGGCTCCAACCCGCCCCATTTCCGGGTTCCCCACTGACGCGCTGACATGCGCACGCAGCCCCCGCATGTGGGACTCCCACCAGCAATTAAAGCCGACGAGGTGCCACTTAAAGTTATTGAACAGGTACTTCAGGTTGTTTACAGACCTGATTGACCTGATATTTTAGCAGCTGATTGGGACTGTTTCCCGTACTGGGGGAAACACTCCCAGTTCAAATGGATGTGTTGCAGCCATCAGCCTGTGGCAGCTGCGAAGGTTCATTTGACAGGTGGAGGGGGGAGACCCTCACTCATTGCAGGAGGCCACTCTGTCACTTTGGACAAAGTTTGGCCTCCACCACCCTCCTCCTAACAATAAAATTCACCAACTTGCACACTTACCCCGGGGTCCAGAGACATGTACCTACCTTGCGGATCCCCCTCAGATGTACATCTTCCGGATGGGGGCCGCCGTAGCTGCAGTCATGACCTCCTCGGAGGGCGAACAGCATCACCAGCCTCGCCGGCCACGCCGTCCACCTCTGACACGTGGAGCTCCACAACACAGTGAATCATCCATCTGCACAGCAGGAGGGAGGGCAACTGCAGAGAGAGATGCGTCGCAGAGGGCACTACCCTCGCCACAGGGTCCACAGATCGGGGCTCAGCTTCCTGGACCTCTCTGAGCAGCAGTGCACACGGAGGCTCAGAGTCACTCGACATGTAGTCGTGGACATCTGCAGCCTCCTTCATGCCGAGCTGCTCCCAGCTGGCCCGAGCACCATCTTCTTACCTGTCGCTGTCAAAGTCGTCGCTGTCAAAGTCACCACTGCCCTCAACAACTTCTCCTCCGCATCCTTCCAGGGTGCCACCGGGGACATCGCTGTCGTCTCTCAGTCATCTGCACAAAAGAGCCCTGCAAATACACCTACACCCACTCTGCAGTGACACAATGGGTGGCATCAGTTGTGGGTCTTCATTGTGATCCTCAGGAAAGGGCATTATTGCACAAACCAGACAAGATTCGCAAAGACTTGGTAGTAGTGGTGACAATATAATATGTAATGTGAGTTGATCAGAAATCAAATGTAAGTAAAAACCATGACAAACCCTCAAACACCCTTGTGCATCCCTTTCATGCTCACGACACGTTTGCCTTACGCTTCCTACTGCACATATGTGATGCATGCCCTGTGGCTGCAGCACAGGTAGTGGCAGGTTGAGTGAGGCTGACTGTGAAAGGGATGCATGAGAGGGTGAGTATGAGATAGAGCCATGAGATTGTATGAGGATTGGGTTGAGTGGTAGTGGCGGGATGAGTACTGGCGAGGTGAGTAAGTGCAGGTAAGATGAGGATGAGCTTTGAGTGGGTATGAGGGGTGATGTGACAGAGTAGTGTTGGCAGTGCAGAAGGAGAAGTGAGGTGGGGGCGATGATGTGGCAGACGGAGTGTTGGGGAATGAGTAAGTGTACTCACTTTGGCTGACCTACTTAGGTCATTGGAGCGCCTCCTGCACTGTATGCAGGTGGGCGATATGTTGGTGGTGCTGGTGACCTTCTCTGCCACCTCGAGCCAGGCCTTCTTGGTGGCAGAGGCAGGCCGCTTCCTCCCGCCCGCAGAGGGGAAGATCTCTGTCCTCCCCCTCCTCCTCACCCCATCCAATAAGAGCTGGAGTGAGGCATCATTAAACCTGGGAGCAGCCTTCCCCCTGGGCTGTTCCATGCTGTAATTTTTCCTATTTCTTGCAGCATCAGTCAGTGGAGGACTGCCCCTTTAAATAGAGCTCCTCCAGCTGACAGACCTTACTGCGTATGCGCAGCCCGCCCGCCGCGCAGCTCAGCAGCGGGGAACCCGGAAGAACAGGTAAGTGGATCCAATCAGCCTGCGATTGCGCGCGGGGCAGACTGATTTCACCGGGCGCGTGCCCCCACCGCGAACCCGCCTCCATGGTAATATCGGGCTCATTAAGTGGAATTGATTCCCTTCCCATGGTTACAAATGGTCATCATTTTATTGTTGTGTTCATGCTCAGCTGACCACATAACTGCCACCAAGTTATCTCCTTCACCCTTTCTACCTCTCATGTTCTAAGAATCCTCGTGCAGTAGTTTTGTATCAATCCATTTCTGAGTCAGAGTACCAAAATAGGCCTTTCATGACCACATCTCCTCATTCTCAAATGTATGCTTCACCTAGGCAGCCTACAGACCAAAACCACTATTGAGATATTTCACTGGGCACCATAAGCATCGGACAGATCTCTTTAGTTTCTCCACAATTAACATTTTTGTTACTCCTCACATAAAAGATTACTTTGTTTAGCCGCTCATTGCTTCATTATTTGGACTAGAAAAGAGCCATATTCCCAGCTTGATATGCATGACTAATGGAGCTGTTTTAGACTTATTGAAAGGTCACTGACATCACTGGGCCCTTTTTCATAACTTGCCCAAAGGATGAATTATTCCAGAAAACCATTGAAATTTTTCATGAGAAGTTTCAAGGTTTGAGGTGTGGCGATTGCTGAGATGTGGTAATAATGGACCAGATATAAAATGAGCTTACAACTATCTAACAAAACAAATCACTAAAAATATGCAAACTCAATAAGACATCCTATATGAGGGATTACCTAAATTTAAGCAACACTGGGCAGTTAAGAACCATGTGGAGCTACTAAATAATCGGTAGTTTCCAAATTGGCTTCTTTAAGTTCTTGTTGAGCATGCATTACTTCAGCAACCAAATACGATGTAATGTTTTGAATGTTTCCTAAAGGAAGGGAGATGTCCAGATGACATAACTAATGGCAGGTTCTATGAAAATCAATTAGTTGATATTCTCTTTAAGGTACCATTCATCCATGAGGATCACAAGCAAGTCGGATATAAATGTTCAACTGTGATTCCCCCACCACTAATCTCAGCTTGTGTTCCGTGACTTACAACAGTTAAATAAAAAAAAGTACAGGGCAGATTTTCCTCTCACACTTTGTGTGTAAAGGTTGCCTGGGCTCCGCACATTGGGAAAATTTGGGCAGTGAGGATTACATGCTCATAATGGAACCTGCCCAATTTTGTACCCATTTAAACTGAAGAACGGAAAATCAGACAGGTTCTATTTTGACCATCTGATCCTCCCAGCTCAATTCTCTTCTATGCATTCTGCCCCGGCAAACCTTTATGTCAAAGTGCAATAGGAGAAAGATTTGTCTCCTCTATCCACAAGTGTAAAGAGACCTCAGTCAGAGAAGATTAATGCTACAAAACTCTGTTTTCATTCGGGATTGACTACACAATCGGATGCTGTCGATGAGGAGTGGTGGTTACAGGTAATGCAGCATGAGAAATAAATGCCTTACAATACAGATCACACTTGCACTACTGGCCAAAACACTACAAGAGTATATATGCATGCATTGGAGAGAATACAAAGAAGATCAACAAGTATAAGGTGGATGAACTTTGAGGAAAGCCTAATGAATAACAAACTGTAAGCCAATAAAGAAGGAGGATAATAGGGGACCTCATCATGATTTAGATAAGTTAAACCTAGAATATTATTTCAAATTAAGGCAGAAAGTAGCATAAAGGACATAAAATTAAATGAGTGAAAAGTAAATTTAAAACAGATTATATTCAAACAGAATTCACTGAAAAAATGACAAATGGTTGGGTAAATAATTCAAGGTGAGTCATAAAGTGAAAAGATGTTGAAAATGCAATTCGATGCTATATCGCCTCTCCTTATGTTCTTTCCGTGCTTAGTGGTAAGAAGAAACAAGACCGAGAACACTTAGCTTGAAGGGCGGAACCTACTGAAGTGTAACAGTATGTGATGGAAACCACAGAGAATTTGAAAACCATACATGCTGCATGTAAAGATAAATGACAAAGCTCAGCCTAGTGCAGTTGTCTCTGTAATTTCTGACATGCTGTACAAGAAACAATTTCCAGGGAGCCTGAATTCAATGTAACTGTGACAACTTGTGATGAGTGTGAAATTACTATTAATTCAGACTTAAATATAGACCAATACCCAATTCTGAAACCTCAGGATTTATTTGCTGAACTTGCAAGGAGACACAAGCTCATAATGTTCTACCTCTCAACAGATTGTGTTTGATGACAATCATAAGCAATATCAATTAAGCAGCAAATGGAAGTGTACTATCACGAGACTCCTTAACATAATAGCCTGCACTCCTGTTGGCTTTCAAAGAATTATTGATCAAGTCCTACAAGGGCCAACTAAAATAATTTGTTATCTTAATGTTATTTTAATAACTGGATATGCTAAACAGGAGAATCTGTGGCGGCTCATAAGAGTGCTACAATACTTAGGAAAACATGGCTTGAGGTTACAGAAAGCTAAGTGCGATTTCTTTCAGAATCAAATTACATGCAGGGTCACTCTGTAGGTAGATGCTCAAGCTATCCATCCTACTTCTGAGATGATAGATGCATTAATACAAGCTCCCGTACATAAAGTGACTCGGTCAAAAATAAAATCTGGTATTATTGAATTATTACAAGAAATTCATACCAAATAAGTCTACACTAATAAGACTACTAAAAACACAAAGAGCGCCAGCAGTCTGATAAATGTCCAATCTGTTTATGAATTAGCTAAACAAGGACTATCATCCAGGATCTTAATGCATTTTGACTCTCATCTGCCAATTTATTTTTGGCAATCCTTTGTGAGCTGGTTGCTCTAAATTTGTACATTATGAAAAATATTACACAAAAAAATCCATTTCGTTCTTCAACCTTAGCTAGAACAGAAATATAATGCTCAAATTGAAGTATTAACCATTATGTTTCACGTCACTAAATTTCAAAAATACCCCATCTCACAAATCATGATACTTTGCTAAAAATGCGTAGGGAGTTAAAATTTCTCAAAGCTGAAGAATAACCTTCCCAGCAACAAAAAATTCATGTCTGGATGTACTTAAGAGTAATGAGTCTTGAATTATCTTTTTATAAAGACATATGCCTTATGGCCTTAAAGCTATATTCCAAGTAACAAGCAACTCTCCTTTTGCATCAGAATACTACATATACAATACCTATTATAATCTTCCTGTCCTTACAAAACCTTGTATCCTTTGACTTACCATGAGCAGTGCTACAGGAGGTCCACTAGTCTGATTAAAATGCCTAAAGTTCTGCAACCAAGGCTATTATGTGAGCCACAGAAGGAACACCTGACGTGTTGAAATGAAAATGTTAACTAGAAGCTTCTTCTGGTGGCCGAAATGAGATGGGGACATTCAGACCTGATAAAGCAGCTGCCAAATATGTTAGTCAAAAAAAATACTCCTGTTGTTCCTCCACTCCATCCTTGGAAATGAGCAAGTAAACCATGGCAAAGAGTTCACATTGGTTTTGCTAAAAAAAAAGATTGACACATGTGCTTTACTACTACTGATGGCCAGAAGTGTTCATAATTCTCTCGACATCCGCCACTCAATATGTTGAGAAATGTGTTTGTTTCCTATGGTTTAGCAGAGGAAATTTGCTTAGGGCCTTCATTTATACCCATTGAATGTGCAACATTCCTTAAAGTGACTGGTGTGATTTACCTCATAGCATCTATTGTGCTTCTTTTCACTCCCATCTGTCCCACCCTACCTAGCACATTTCTAGCAATTACTTCTAGTCGCTCCATGTGGTCATCTGGAGACTATCCCAAGATTCCATCCTTCTCCTCATTTACATATTGCCCCTCAGGCAGCTTGTCTTGACATCAAGTCATGCATGAGGCAAAGATTTTCTCCAACTGAACACCGGCAAGACCAAAACCTTCCCACCTGGCTCCACCAAAAACGCGGTACGCTTGCCTCTGACTCCATTCCATTCCTGCTTGCTTAGGCTAAATCTGAGCTGAACTGCAAATCCCACATCCTATCCAATACCACCTCTTCAACCTACACAACATCACCTGCCTCTGTGCTTCCCGTACCCCAACCACTAAAACTCTTAACACCCCCCCCCCAGCTTTTGCTACCACCAGACTCAACTTCCCCAATTGCCTTCCTCTCCAGCTTCCAGAGCTCCATTCCGCACAAACTCCAACTTATCCAAGACACCGCTGCCTGCATTATGTCCCACACTAAGCCCCACCCACATTGCATCCCGCTGCTCCCCAACCTCCATTGGCTTCCATCCCCCAAAGCATTGAATTTAAAACTCACATCCTCATTTACAAATCCCTTCAGTACCTTTATCAGTGTGATGGAAAGATAGAAATTCCAAAGCTGAAATAAGGAACAATTTCATACACTCAAATGTGAAAAGAGAAAATCATTCACATGGGTAGAAAATTCACGTTAAAGTTACCCTCATCTTTTCGAAGACTTGTCATCGCTTTTCTATTCCTTATTGGGATGTTATTTTCTAATATTTCCTTTTTGCTTTAAATTAAAATGCTTTTTCATCTTAATGTATTATCCTTTTTAGCCTTCGTGATTATTTCCTATTTATTTTTTTTCTTCCCATTTCATCCTCTTATCTTTATATTTTACATGTTTCTAAATTGCTGTGGCACTCTTGACCAAGGACAAGCAGTACTGGATGACCTCTGACCCAGCAGAGAGATACCTGGCCCAGAGGCCTTTCTATCTGCGTGGCCACACTCCTTCAATTCTCGTGCTGAGAAAAAAAATAATCAAAAATCTACCGTATGTTCACAAAACAGAGCTAGATGATTAGAATCAATCCTGTTATGATCCTTAATTTCTTAATGTAAACAATGCAACAAAATATAAAATGGCACTTTGGTGTACTTATTTCCAAATTTAGATTTCTCTTGATTTGTTCCCATTTGGCATAAATGCTCAGTTAATGCCTTGCAATTTCATAGTGCACAATAATCACTTAAAAGGCATTTTAAATCCAGAGGCAAGTACCATTAAATACTATTAAATGATGCAATTGTGTACTCTAATCATTTCAAAGATGTGGTCAAGTAACTTTGTGTTTTATAGTTGAATATATTATTTTCTTTCCATTTTTGTTGAAGCTGAGTTTTTTTTTAAAGGTACGTTTTGTTTCTTGATCACCGCAGACTGACAGAGCATAGTGATTCCCACACATGCACAGCGAGTTCCTGATCTCAGCAGCTAGAGGCCAAATATTCCCTCACGGTGGGGAACGGTTACTCTGCCACTCTCATGTAGCGTTTACACTGACGGTGGATGCCCCACTCGGTTTACGACGCAGGGAGGCCGAAGAAAAAGAAAGTTCAGAAAATATCTGGGAGCAAAGAGTCACACCCTAAAACAAATCAATTAATATTAAAAGGTATTTCTTGTCTGCCCCACGCTAGGGTCTTGCCACACTACACATTACGTGTAGCGAGTGGGCATTCCCCCATGGCAGCGCAACAGGGAACAATAACACACTACGTAAAGGATCATGAACATAACCATTACATTGCATTGAATCTGCAAAGCTCTGCGCTACCATGCTACCTTGTATTCATCTACTTTGACCATCACATGGAGTAGTTGAGGCGAATAGCATAGATGCATTTAAGGGGAAGCTAGATAAATACATGAGGGAGAAAGGAATAGAAGGATATGCTGATAAGGTGAGATGAAGAAGAGTGGGAGGAGGCTTAAGTGGAGCATAAACACCGGCATAGGCCGGTTGGGCTGATTGGCCTGCTTCTGTGCTCTAAATTCTATGGGCTAATAATTCACTTTAAAATCAGTTTCTGCAGGGTACATTGATCGCTGCCTCAGCAGCAAACAAATGAGCAACATAACATTATTAAAGCTAGCTTACATCAGTATCTGTGGCAGAGATAATTTGAAATATCATTTTGGGTTCAAAATAAATAAAGAATCATAACATAAAGATTTAACTAATAAAAATATTTCTCCAATTAATAATTGTATAATTATCCCCTCATTAGAAGTCTTGCAAATGAGCCTTTATGTTTTTGCAAGTCAAATTGTTTCATTCATTTGTATTTAAATATACAATAGACCTTCTGGCATATTCAGATTGTACTCGAGGGATATGACATTTAAGATTACAAACAGTTCTAGTCTCTCTCCAAATTATTCTTTATTTTTTTTTCCAAACATTGAGCCATTCCTGTCTAACACTTATTGGTATAGAGATTTTACTTTTAAGAGCTATAAGATACACTTTTACATGATAGCGCTCTGATCTAATATATCACAATGCCAATTAGGAGAACATATATCTCAAAGGATCTCAATGCCCCCTTTACTCCTGTTGTTAAATTTCTTGCTAATGTTCAGTCTAGAAGATACTTGAGACCATGGGCTCGATTTTCAAAGTAAAAAACGGGTGGGTTGGAGGCGGAGGGGCATTGAAAATTGCCACCATTTCAGACCTGCCCCAAACCCGCCTCCAACCCGCCCATTTCCGGTTTTCACAGGGGCGGGATGAGGGGCGGGTGACCAACCTGTTCCCTGGAGGTGGGTCGGGCCTTAAAACCTTTCAAGGGGTCTTCAGGCCTCCATTTTCCACTAATTTCTGATTTCAACCCCGGGGGGCCGGGATTCCCAGGCCTTCTGTTTTATGCCTCGTGAAAGAAGGCGAGAAGGCCCGAGAGTAACAGGTCGGTGCCTACAAAGGCACAGCTTGTGGGCCCGGGGGAGCAGGAGTGCTTCCCCCAGGTCCAACAAGCCTACCTGCACCGACGCCCCCCCCCCTCCCCCGGCCGATTGCGGACCCCCCACCCCGATCGTGGACCCCCGACCCTCGATCACGGACCCCCAAACCTGACCCTGATCCTCCCCCTCCGACCCACGACCCCGATCCTCCGACCCCAATCGTCCCCCTCCGACCCCCGACCCCGATCCTCCGACCCCGATCCTCCCCCTCCAACCATCCAACCCCGATCCTCCCCCTCGACCCTCCCCCACCAACGATCGCGGACCCCCGCGATGACCCCCGATCCCAATCCCCCCCAGCCCCGTGACTGACCTTCGATCCCATCCTCCATGACTAGCGACCCCTGTGCCCACTTATGCCCACCCGTGTCCCTTGCCAACCTATGCCCCCTCGTGCCCCCCCCACACAAACAAATACTTACCTGCAGACTTATCTGAAGACGTCCTCTCCCTGGCTGCTCTCCCGTCCGACTGAGACCAGCCTGTCAATCAGCCGGTCAGTCAGACGTTTTAAAATCATCCCCCATGTTCCAGAGCAATGAGTGAAATGCGATATTGTGAAAAAGATTTTTTAGGTACCTTAAATTTATGAAGCAAAATGTACCAGTTTTGTGTGGGTGTCATCCTGATATGCAGATATAGGCATATTTTGACATTTGTCCCACATAATGCATGGACATACACAAAGACAAATATTGGGCTGGATTTTCTCTGAAAATAATGGCAAGGGCAACAGGGCTCAACGTTATTTCTGTGAATCTGGTACAGCAACTTCCGGTGACCGCACATGTGCAGTCAAACGCGGAAATTCGGAAGTTTCTCTACCTGCTCCTCCGTAAACTCCGCGAGAATGACATCTCGCTGACCGACTCACCGTTCAAATGAATGGAACGGCATGAAGTTCCTGCACTGACCTGATGGAAACAAACTAACCTCGCCAAAAAAAAGATACGTCAAGTTATTTAAGTCGAAGCACCCTTTTAACGGCGTGGTAAGACTTAATGGCGGCCAAACAACCTCTCTGGCACTGAAAATTAACTTCTACAAGTGTGGCGTCTCATTCTTTTAGATTTTAATCGTTGTCGGACTTTAAAAAAAAAATTAACATTTTTATTTTTTTTACTTTTCTCTGTCGCTTTTATCTCTGTCTCTTCATCCAATCTTTCTTTCCCTTTCTTTATTTCGCTTTCTGTACCTGATTTGACCTTGAATTCACTATTCCAGCTTAAACTTCCTGGTTCAGACTCTTCGCTGCTCATCAGACGCTTTGATCTAATTGGTTAAGGGGGTAGACAGTTGCTTGCCCCCTTCACACAGGTCCCAGACGCCCTGTAGAGAGGGGGCCGCGCTGGATTCAGTGCCCCCATGATAGAAATTTGCCGTGAAAAGTTTGACTTATAGGGAGAGGTTAGACAGACTGGGACTTTTTTCCCTGGAGAGTTGGAGGTTAAGGGGTGATCTTATAGAAGTCTATAAAATAATGAGGGGCATAGATAAGGTCGATAGTCAAAATCTTTTCCCAAAGGTAGGGGAGTCTATAACGAGGGGACATAGATTTAAGGTGAGAGGGGAGAGATAAAAAAGGGTCCAGAGGGGCAATTTTTTCACTCAAAGGGTGGTGAGTGTCTGGAACGAGCTGCCGGAGGCAGTAGTAGAGGCGGGTACAATTTTGTCTTTTAAAAAGCATTTGGACAGTTACATGGGTAAGATGGGTATAGAGGGATATGGGCCAAGTGCAGGCAATTGGGACTAGCTTAGTGGTATAAACTGGGCGACATGGACATGTTGGGCCGAAGGGCCTGTTTCCATGTTGTAAACTTCTATGATTCGATGATTCTAAGAAATGTTTATGAGTAAGTGCAATTCTAATGAGCAGCGGGTGCCGTCCCTTCGCTGTTCAGATGAAAATCCGAGCCATTGAGTGGGACTTATTGAAATATCACATTAGTGAGAAAATTCCCTGTTTAAAAACTAATCTGTGAACGTACACATGGCAGAGGTAGAAAATGGCAAACGCACAAAACGAAAAGAAACAAAGAGGGAAGTGTCAGTCCATATGAAGCAGAGTTTTTAATTCAACAGGAAAACAGTAATCATTGGCATTCAAAAAACACAATGGGGGAGGAAAGCAACTTTGTTTCACCTGGGCATAAAATATGTGCAGAAATTGAAAGATAGAGGGGCGAATTTCTCAACGGATTGAGGACAATGGATTGCAAACCCACTGAATAAATTGAGCTGAGCATAATTTTTTTTTTAAATAGTGAGACACAAAGAAAAAGATGGTATTTTTTTCTGCAAAATAAATAGTAAGTGAGGATTGGCAATCTTGGATAATAGAGATACAACAAAAAAAAGTCGACTGCTATGAAACACACAGGAAGTGATCGAATAACAGGAACAACTGCAATAAAAGGGAAAGTTGCACTGACAGAAAAACTGACTGCTGCAATTCCACAAACAAGTGATGCAAACAAACAGACGTTGAATTCACGATTACAATGGAAAATTTAAATTCAGATTCCAGAACTAGAATGGCATGGATGGAGGACTGTCCACCCAGGTAGATTTAGTTGAAGTAAAGTTCTATCAATGTAAAGGAAATACACGACTTTGAGAGAAAGGCAATCGGCATTAGAAAAAAGTAATATCGGAGTGGATACAAGGGAAAGAAGTTAGAGGTTAGGTTAGCCAACTTAAGGTGGCCATGTGGAAAATCAGTGTGGTGGCTGAGCATGCCCATTTTGAGATGGTAACTGAAATATACATTGTAGAAATCAACTAAGCTTGAATAACACACAGAAAGGTTTTAGAAGTCAATCCACTCCAGCAAGAAGGAGCAACATCATATGTTGATTTATCGAGTATGCACAAGTTATTTGTCCCCAAGATGGAAAATTCTCAACATTAAGAATTATCTTACTAAGTTATGCAAAAAAAATACTGCTGGGAATACAAGAAAGAGATCTGGGATAAAGTGTTGACAGTATATGCAGACTAAAAAAAAAGTTATGATTCATAAGAACGTACAGTTTTTTAGATTTGTCTTGCCTTTTCTATTGATGGCAGTTCTTTGTGACACAAGTTGCTGTTGTTACTAAAATAGAATGACCTTGAAACGTTTTCTTAAGACGTACAGTGGATCTCTACAGAACAAAACAGCAGTGACTGGCCTCTTTAAAGGGTCAGGTCAAATGCAAACAGTTTGCTCCTCCTCAGTGATATGGACTTGGAGACTGAGAAGGGGCTAAAAGCAGAGATCAGACAAATTGCAGAAGGGATTTGGGGACCGGAACAGACAGGAGTGTGACAGGACACAGATGGGAACTGGAGACTAGCGCAATCAGCAAATAAAAAGATAGGAGCTTGGATTGATTAAAATTGAATCAAAAAAGCCACTGAACTTTATTTCCCTGATTGCTAAATAAAACTTCATCAGAACAAGTAGCCATTGATATAGTAATGAGTAACACATTAACAAAATGTAGACAATATCTCAAAGTGTCCATGGTGCCCAAAAGCTGAATCCATTGTATAAAAATAACTAATAAGGTTTGATTCATGTACCTGCCATATCAGTGTTATTAATGGATGTGAGTATGGTTGATTTCCAGTCTGACATATCCTATTCCCCTCACCTGCTGTTATATCACAGTGGCTAATTTTAGATCTGGGCACCTGTCAAAGAACATGCAAGACGCCTTGTGTCGAGCACTTTTCAAAATCGGAAGCTCTAACTGCTTAACAAGGCCTTGTAGCATTTAATGATACATGTCTATTGACTTTAACTAGTACTTTGGAATACACGACTTACAGAGATATAGTGCAGCCAAATGTTTAATCTTTATAAATTCTGAAGTGAACTTCTGATTTATTCCACAATGAGCACATTGGCCAAGAGCAAAGCCCCGAGATAGTTTGCTTGCTTTGGAAGTCAGCACATTGTGCACTTCAGTTAATTGACAAATAGAGCAAATAGATTTAATTACAAATTAAAGTACTCATTCTACTATTCCTGTCTGAAACTAATGCACAGTAATTATTTTATTGATGATAAACAGCTACACATTTTTAAATTAAAGAACTGCAGTAAAAGACATTCAGTAATTATTCAATTACCATTTAAAAACACTGACGACAAACTATTGTAAAACACTGTCATTTTTCAATTACATGGACTGTGGCACTGAACAATTCACAGAACCATCGTGTTATGAGCATTTGAACAATGTATTGGGAGGTACTAGTGTGTAGACCTCCACTGAGAAATCTCCTAAAAATAGTCACTGTTAAAATTTCTGGAAACCTTGATTGTTCCGAAGCTCCATTTCACAATAGCCCGGAATTTCCTCGGAATTTTCAGCACCACAATGGCATAAGAGCTGCGCTGCAATGTTTTTCTCTGAGGAAATTCGCACGCAAGTGACTTACGCCAGTTTTACGCCGGAACCTCGTGACTCACGAATCTCCACAATCATCTGGTCCGCTCCTGAATTACATCCGCTGAAACTCCACTTATCTCATTAACATAATTCCGACCCCCCAGACCAGAGTTTTCTGCATTTCTGCCAGTTCCATATGGGCGTAAATTTGCACCCCACAATTTAGGCACAGCCCGGCCCAGATTGACGCAATTAAGATTTCTGGAGTTTGATAGCTTTTTTTTGGGGGGTATTTTTCCTACTGAGACCTGCCCGACACTTAACCGAAGTTTTGTTAGTCTCAGTACACCTGAAATTTTTCGGACCTATGTGTTCAGAAGGACTAATTGGTGGATTGCCTTCTCAATGGACATACCACTGTTCGGCATGATAATGGAAAAGGAAGAGCAGAGGCGAGATGATCTGAGAGTGAGGTGGCATGGCAGGAGATACCACATATCCTTTTACACTTGCGCTATTACCCCTATTGTTGGGGCTGCATTTGTACTTGATTTCCGTCGGGTTTTACATTTCGGCGTTGGCAAATTAGCACAGCAGGAAATTTGGGTGTAAGTCCTTGTCGGCACGATTGGTGTAGGAACCAAAGTAAATTTCGGCGTAATTCCGGCGTAAATGGGATGAAGGAAATTCCAGGCCAATGTGTTTTCAATTATTTGGACAACTGGCAACCAGAATAGTTTGTTGTCTCGCTTTTGATGTTAATACTGGAATTTGTGGTGCCACTACCTCCAGAGGTACCCAAGGAAAATGACAACTTTGGGGTGGTCAGCACCTACATAAATTATCAAACCTCGCTGGTGCTGTAACAACACTGTAACGTAGCCAAAATGTTAGAGGTATTGATTGAGGTGTATGTGAGGCACAGATTCCTTTCCAATATTAAACACGCAGAGTAGGGATGTGCTTATACGCAAAATAAAGTCCAAATCCCTAAACTTTCAGCTCTTCAATGTAATAGCTCATGTGATACTGAGCCATAGGGAGCAGTACGTTTCCAGGTTTGATCTATCTGTGCTGAGTTAAGTGATCTGAGCCCGATGCGGGTGCGATGTTAAAGCTTGCCTCGGCATCCCGCGGATAGGGAGGGGGTTATCCAGGTTCCTGGATTGCTATGCAGTAACTCCATCTGAAAAGGTATAGTCATAGGCATTGGGTAAAATGGAAAAGGAGTCAGCTTATATCTGAAGACTTCAAAATCTTTTTTTTAATTGTAGTGCTCATGTAAAAGTTATACCTTTTAACTGAGGAATAATTAAGTCCAGATATCCAATTCAGTAAATAGCATTCTGAAAATAAACTATCGGCTGAAGCATATGCCACTTGGTCCCTTGGTTCCCTCTAGAGTTTTGACCTTGGATGCAGTGCAGTAAACTTGTGTCCTAGCAGTACCGTTTAGTGAACAGAAAATTGCACATTAATTATTCTATTCCGTCTTTTACAGTAGCGTTTTTCATTAAATTATCTCCCACTTCACAATATTGGTTTCAAAATGCAACTAATATATCACAGTCGTTGAGCCAGCACTTTCAGGAGCATGTGCTTAGGTCTTGACATACAATCCATAGTGGAATACCCTGCCAACACTCACTGTCTTGGCTCACACATAAGGAAAGGCTCAAGTAAGGTACTAGAGGACTGCTAGTAACCATGGAGCTGAACCCCAGCAAGGGTCAGCATCTTCAGGAGAGGAGGGGAGCGAACTCCTGCACTGTAAATTGGAAAATTCAAGATAGTGTCTTACAGAAAGCAAAACAGTGCAGATGGGGCCAGGCCAATGCACTGAACTCACAATTTCAAGTGTGGACTCAAGTGCTGAATTATATACTGAGTGTAAATAAGCTATTATGAGAACTGCTCTCTGTCATGAAGAATATGGTCCATTTACCTTTTATTGATAAGCCATACGCCTCAGTGGCAGATGCCAGTTTTTACACACTTCAAGTCACCGAGCTCAGTTCGACCTCTTGATAACAGCGCGGCAGCTGTAGCATCACACACGGGTCTGAATATTTTTAGTCAATCTCACAACCAGTCAAGCCATTAACAGCTTTTGCTCGGTACTACCTAATACTATCTGGAAGAGGAGATCTGTGAGAACTCTTGATACCAAAATTATGGGTGATACTGTCACACACCAGTAAAGAGACATGTAATGCAAACTGATAATTGGAGAAAGTACTACCCAAGTATTTTCTAACTAAATAGTTTGTTTCTGGTATGCTTGGCTGCAAAAAGAAAGATGATCAGGAAAATCACTGAAGATAAATTGGCATAATAAGTAATACACCAGCTTGTAATCTTAAAATACATTTATATCAATAACGGCTTCACCTATTATCAATATTCTGATGGAAACCGATCAAGTTAAATCGATGTCCCCTACCACTTGAATCAATGGAAAATGTACAGATCTGGTCTGAGCTGATCTTGAAGATATTAATAATTCTTAGATTATTTTTACCTCACACCATTGTTTTGTTTTAACCCAAAAGGGGAAAATACTAGAAGATGCATAATTAAATGAAACAGGCAATTCTGCGAAATAAATCTCATCTTCATCACATTTGTCCTTGGCCTTGAGTGCTCTACTACCTTGTTCTGCTGACATACAATGTTAGCGGTTAATTTTAAATTGTCCCTTTTGAATGAGCAGGCCCAGATAGCTAAAAGCACTGCGCCCTCATTGTAAATAACATACTTAAAGTAAACTGCCAACCGAAGCATAAACACTTTGCTCCTTTTCTCTTTCTTAATAGAGCTGTGACCTTGGATAGAGTGTAGCACCATTCACTGTACAGAAAGTTGCAAATTAGTTATTCCAATGCTTCGTTTTCAACATTCCTGCTCATTAAATCATCTTCAATTGCTACATTGCTTTAAAATGCGATGTCATTGTTGATGAGCCAGGACCTTCACCGGTACAAATTTAAATGACATTCGCTGCAACAGTCTCTTGACAAGCTGATGATGCCCTTGCCAGTTGCTGCAGTCACTGTCAGTATTAAGCCAGTGGTTGCAAATACAGAAGGGAGGGACACCTTTCCAATTCCCCTACCCTCAGGAGCCAGCTCAAACTGACACCTTCCAATTCTGTCCTTTGCTGTCAGTTAAAATAATGGCTGGATACATTTTTTTTTCCTCCACAAAGTAATTGAGATACAGATAACAATGCCCTCACCAGGAGCGCCTTTGTTCAAAGCTCAAATTAGTTTCTACTCTGAACACCCAATTAGTAATGACTTTCACCTTTGAAGAAAACTAGTCAGGCTGCCTGTTTGATACTGTGGCGCTCACTGAGACTTTACGTAGGCTTTGTCTCACAAAAAGGAGCAAAACTCGACGAGCAGGCCTGACAAACGTCACTCGTTAGGAGTGACAGTTACTCACTGTGGTAAAATGTGGCTGACTTTGATGTACGCCGCTCTTAAAATAGTAACTGAACTTGATTGACTAGAGAAACTGGGGTTGTTCTCCTTTGAGCAGAGACGGTTAAGAGGAGATTTGATGGAGGTGTTCAAAATCATGAAGGGTTTTAATAGAGTAAATAAGGAGAAACTGTTTCCAGTGGTAGAAGGGTCGGTAAACAGAGGACACAGATTTAAGGTAATTGGCAAAAGAACCAGAGGCGACATGAGGAAATAAAATTTACACAGCGAGTTGTTATGATCTGGAATGCACTGCCTGAAAGGGCGGTGGAAGCAGATTTAATAGTAACTTTCAAAAGGGAATTGGATAAATACTTGAAGGGGGAAAATTTGCAGGGCTAAGGGGAAAGAGCAGGGGTGCAGGACTAATAGTATAGCTCCTTCAAAGAGCTGTCACAAGCATGATGGGCTGAATGGCCTCCTTCTGTGCGGTATGATTCTATGATTGGTAAACAGCTTATAAGTTAATAAATTCATAACAAGTCATATTTTAACCACAAGTAACTGACCTAAAACCACTGGTAAGTTGCTCTTAAGCAATATGCTTTTAAGCAAGGTAGCTTGTCGGATGCAGGAGTGTGTGTTTTTGAATGTCTGTAAATAAACTTAGTTAGGTAGTAGACAGAAACTAGATGAGGAATGCATGGTGTTGATCGAAGAAAGCAACTCAGCTTATTCTCGTTTCTATTGTAAATACTATGAACCCATTTCATGTTGTGTTTTACAAAGGGGCCATTAATGGGCAACAGGAGCCCTACCAAAAGACAAGATTATTTTAGCTCAATTACATACAATGCTGCTGAACCATAACCCCATTGACGGTGGTTAAAAAGGAAGGAATGGATTTCCTTCATTTGTGGATTTATCCAACAAGGATTTTTACGTTAGTCAGGATGAAAAGGCTGAAAAGTCGATCGGGTCTCACAAAGGAGAGTAGACGGATACCATTTTAAATCAAGCAAAATGTCCCACTGATGTGGGGAAATGTAGCGAGTTCAATATTTTGTATGACTATGCCAAGACAAGTTGTAGTGATTGCATTAAGTGATTCTGATCATAACAGTGGCTCTTTATGATCATTTGCTATGAGATAAAACAGCTTAATGATTCGAATGTTGCCTTACTCCACATCTGGCCTTGAACCACCCTTGGAGAGATCGAAGGAACATATGTGCGAAAGACGTGAATATCCATTTCAGATCACAAGGGGGATACCGTTGTTACACCCCTGCGTTATGTGATCATACAGTTAGGTATTAGGCAGTACAAGCACACCTCTAAGCATAAGATGCTCGGATCGTCTACAGGGGTGATCAACACTGCTGCACCCAAGAGAATCACTAAGACAACACCCTAAACTTATAACAACCAAACGATACAATACCATAAATTACATCAAAATTCACCATTAACTGCATATAAGAATGCTGAGATCACCACAGCCCTTCTAAGGCTATCAACCTAACTCACCCATGTCCTCTGAATCTTTTCATTCTTGGCATTTATATTGGAAGTGCTCTGCACCACGACTGCTTCATTTGTTCCTGGTTTTATTATCTCCCCCTTCATAGCTTTGATGTCAACTCCCCACCCTTCACAGAATTATCTCTACCTTGGGCAACAAACCATCCATCTTAGAGTTGTGGAAAAGTTGTGGAGGACGACACGGTAATCTGCTCCAACTAAGATCTAGTTTATTTTTTCATTTTGTTAAGAAGGGAGGTTAAAGCAACCATGAAAGAAAAGTGACCATTTCTTTAAAGATACAAATAAATGAAGAAGGAAGAAATTTGAAAACTAAGAGATGGCAAAAAGCTAATCATGGATGAAAAGAGAAAATTGGAAAAGCAAATTTGAATGGACACTAAGGGAAATAAAATACATTTCCATTGATAGCCGATAAAGTATTGAAAAAAAAGAGCCCCTAAGGATGAGGGAAGTGGAGGCTCACAGTGCAGCAGATGGTTCACTGATTCTCTTCAGAGTGGAGCTCTGTTGGTTAGGATTTTCAATCCAGTAATTGTAGAGGTGTGGGATGTATTGGTTATTCATAAATTACTAAGAGCAAATGGAATCTACATGAGATTTCTCAAAGGAGTGAGATTAAAAGTGGAGCAATTCTAATGATCATTGAACAGGGGCGGGGGGGGGGGTCCAAATGAATGGAAAGTACCCAATATTACCACGATCGTTACAAAACATCAGAAGCATGATCCAGGAATTCATAGGCCAATGCAATTTTAATGCAATTTTAAACAAAGCAGTTCAACAACATCCAGTGAGTGTAATGTTTACTACATTACAGCAGTGACTACACTGCAAAAAGTACTTCATTAGCTGTTATGCGCTTTGGGACGTCCTGAGGTTGTGAAAGGTGCTATATAAATGCAAGTTCTTCATTTTCTTTCTTTAAGAGCAGTCAATAAATAAAGACTTGCATTTATAGAGCGCCTTTCATGACCTCAAGACTTCCCAAATTGCTTTTCAGCCAATGAAGTACTTTTGAAGTGTAGTCACTGTTGTAATGTAGGAAAAGTGGCAACCAATTTGTGCACAGCAAGGTCCCACAAACAGCATTGAGATAATGAACCGATAATCTGTTTTAATGATATTGGTTGAGGGATAAATGTTGAAATTGTGCCATGGGATCTTTTACATCACCTGACAGGACAGACGGGGCCTCGGTTTAAGGTCTCATGAGAGAGACAGCGCCTCCGACAGTGCAGCGCTCCCTCAGTACTGCACTGTACCGCCCCATTTAGCCAGGCGGGGGCCTGAAAATTGAGCCCCATTTCTCTCTTTAAAGGAAAGTTTTTATATTATCATTAAAGAATTCCACTATGGCGGTCAGACATGGCTTGGGTGTTATATTCTCACATTTGCATTATTTCCCTGCTATTTATAATATTTATTGATGACATCAATGAGAGTTTTGTAAATGATATGTAAATGTTTAATGACAACAAGTGGGGAGAAAAATTATCCGAGAGGAACATAGCTCAAAAATCAACGGGGATTGAACAGATTTGGTGGCAGATGGCATTTCGTATTCAGAAACGCCAGGTAATTAATATTAGTGCTAAAACTGCAAATATGATTACACAGTGAAGAATACATTTTAAGTCAGTTAGAGATGGAAAATATGTGTATGTATGCTACTTGTCTAGATGCTGAAATCAGCATTACCATATCTGGGATATATTTTCAAGGTAAACAGATTATGTTGTGGATTAAGTCCAATTACCAACATCCAAATAAAACATTGGTGAGAATACATGGAGGGCGAGGTTTGGTTATCGCATTAAAAGAAAACACTTGCATTTATTTTGCGCTCTTCACAACCTCAGGACATCCCAAAGCATTTTACAGCCAATGAAGTCCTTTTGAAGTGTAGTCACTGTTGTAATGTAGGAAACACGGCAGCCAATTTGCGCACAGCAAGATCCCACAAACAGCATTGTGATAATGACCAGATAATCTGTTTCAGTGATGTTGGTTGAGAGATAAACATTGGCCAGGACACCGGGGAGAATTCCTCTGCTCTTCTTCGTAATATTGCCATGGGATCTTTTGTGTTCACCTGAGAGGACAGACGGGGCCTCAGTTTAATATCTCCTCTGAAAGGCTGCACTTCCGACAGTGCAGCACTCCCACAGTACTGCACTGGAGTGTCAGCCTGAATTGTGGGCTCAAGTTTCTCAAGTGGGACTTGAACCTACAACCTTCTGAATCAGAGGTGAGAGTGCTACCCACTGAGGCACAGCTCGCACCATTCTATACTCCCCAGAAGGAAGTTTCAAAGGGTCATCTGATGGTCAGCTGGAAAAGTACATTACTAAGTGTGAAGAAAGGACGGTTCCTGGTTTGATATTTGCTCTGTGCTCAGTTAGTTGATGCCAGTTGGGACAATAGGGGAACTACATATGGCATCATCTAGGAAAAGAATTAGCTCGATCTTGATCACTATATGATGACTTCTGCCTGCAAGAGCAGGTGTGCAGATGTTGGGAGAGGACAGGATTGGGTTGGCTTTGATATCCCTGGGCTTGAACAACCTGCTCATGATTACAATCTCAGATGTGAAGATTGACCATTTGAGCATAGACCAACCTCCATAGAGCTAAACACACGAAAAATGGTCACTGTTTGATCTTCTGCTGCGTTCATAACCATTTCTGTGCTCCTACTACAGCTGTTGGCTGTTTGGTCCAGCTGTGGCTCCAGTGTAGTCCAGGTATAGCTCCAGTGTAGTCCAGCTGTGGCTCCAGTGTAGTCCAGCTGTGGCTCCAGTGTAGTCCAGCTGTGGCCTAGCTGTGGCTCCAGTGTAGTCCAGCTGTGGCTCCAATGTGGCCTAGCTGTGGCTCCAGTGTAGTCCAGCTGTAGCTCCAGTGTGGCAGCGTATTCAGAAACTACACTGCTTGCTCCATCTCACCTATAAAATGGTCCCATTCTCATCTCTCTCTCCTCGAAGACCAAATTATACGCAGTTCCCAAGCTGTAGACACCGCCCCCCCAACCAGGTCTCCCAGAGTGCAAACCCCATGTGTACTTCCAGGCAGTAACTCCCTCCCAAGCTCCAGTTCCCTGTGTCCACTGCCTCCCACTTGCCAACTCCATCACTCCTCTCAGCCTGAATCCCCAGCCCTTACTTTCTCTCTCATTTGCATGGACCCCATTGGCCTCTCCCTCCCTGAACCTCATACCCATTTCCAATAGACATGTTTCCTGTCGTCTCTGTATAAATCCTGAGCTTTCAAAAAAAGGAAATAAATAGAAGTACAGTCAGGAGTAAAGGAACAACTTGAAAGAGACAATGAGGAAAGTATCTTAAGGATGTATGAACAGAGAAAAAGAAATGAAGGGAAAAAGACACAGAGACAGCCAAACACTGAACGAATTAAAGAGAAGGAAAGAACAAGAGAGAGAATTACAGGAAGAAACACAATTTTATTTTTGCTTTCTTTTCCATGGGCAGTGCCACAGCAGAGCAATTGTATTTATACTGTGCATTACATTGTATAACACCCCTTTATTGCAAAACAGTGTAACCTCTGATTTACTGTAAGCAATGCCACGGGGGATTTACACTGTACATATGTTTATCGGGCAGATTGTTGGTGACGTCATTATAACATTGATCTTACAGCTAATAAATACTGATCAAGTTGTATTGCACTTTTAAAAAACAGAGACAAAGAGCCTGCTTCAAAATGCACTGAATGCCGAAGACAGTAGGAGGCGATATTAGGAAATGTTTTGTTTTTGATCCACTCTCTTGTGCTCTCACTCTCTCACTGCCTCTCTCATGCGCTATCTCTTGCTTCCCAGTGAACTATACCACCACCAGCAAGCAATAGATGTAAGACATCAGGTGCTATCAATAAAAAAACACATTCATGTCAAGATTTATAGATGAAAGGTGACAAAAATGTACAAAGCACGGTCAAACATGTAGTGTGCAACAATACAACTGGAATGCACTGCCTGAAAGGACGATGGAAGCAGATTCAATCGCAACTTTCAAAAGGGGAATTGGATATACGTGAAAAGGAATGGAACTAATTGGATAGCTCTTTCAAAGAGCCGGCACAGGCACGATGGGCTGAATGGCCTCCTTCTATGCTGTATGATTCTATGAATAGCACATTCACAACTCTTCTACCCCATTGACCACTTCTTATGGGAACATAGGAACAGGAGGAGGCCATTCAGCCCCATCGAGCCTGTTCCACCATTCAATGAGTTCATGCCTGATCTGTATCCTAACTCCATCCCCCCACCTTGGCTCCATATCCCTGAATACCGCTGGCTAGCAAAAAAAATCTATCGATCTCAGATTTAAAATTATTAATTGAGCATCTACTGCTTTTTTGTGGGAGAGAGTTCCACACTTCACTTCTCCCACCCTTTGTGTGAAGAAGTGTTTCCTAACTTCTCTCCTGAATGACCTTGCTCTGATTTTAAGGTTATGTCCCCTTGTCCTAGACTTCCCCCCAGTGGAAAAAAATTCTCTCTATCTACCCTATCAATTCCTTTCAAGGTTCAAAAAACCTCAATCAAATCACCCCTTAACCTTTTATATTCCAGGGAATACAAGCCTAGTTTATGTAATCGCTCCTCATAATTTAACCCTTGGAGCCCTGTGACATTCTGATGAATCTGCACTGCTCTCCTTCCAAAGCCAATATATCCTTTCTAAGATGCATTCTCAGAACTGTTTACCATACTCCAGGACTTCGTATGACTGTAGCAAAACATCCTCTCCTTTACATTCCAGCCCTCTGGATATAAAGGCTAACATTCCATTAGCCTTTTTAATTATTTTTTGTACCTGAACACTACATTTGAGTGATCTGTGTACAGGCACATTTTACTCTTTTGCATGATGTATTTCCTCTGGTTAAAATTTACACCACAATCTTAAATAACCGCATAAGCTGCATGATAGCCAGCAACTGGGCATTTCTGCAGATGATATACATCAGGTAAAGATGTGCTTGTATTGTTTGCTGCAAGGCAAATCCACCACTCAGCAGGTTAATGACCTTTGCTATCTCTCAGACTCCTGCACATTTTAATTACATTCTGACATTAGCTGACTTAGCCCATCACCACTGGAAGAATGTATTAAAAAGCACATTTCTCCTATAAAATAATAAATTGGTGCACTGATAAACAAACCTCCAATTCCCCGCATGCAGCTCGGGAAATTGTAAACATAGAAAATTTAAAAACGTTGCAGTAACTGTATGGTGCACTGGTAGAATATTTACCTCATATTTTTATATTCATAGGTTCACAGGACTGCAGGTTCAAACCCGACTGTATGGTGGAATTTTTATTTTTCCTTCTGTTGGAGACACCTGTGTTCACCGTGACAGCCTAAGATGAAAAGTGAGAGCCCTAGGAAGGTTCGCAGTACCAATCAATGGGCCTGAGAGCAAGTCCTTGTTCGCGTGGAAAAAAGCCTCATGGATTCTGCTGCTAGTCACAGTCAAGGACCGCTCTAAATGTTCACATCTATTAACACTTTCATTTTCAGCTTTCAGATGTATTTATAAGTAGTTAACGACATTGATTCTTACACAATTTTCATATTTGTGCGCTGTACTTTTCTAGTTTCTATTAATTTGTATCTTGGTGCACTTTAATACAAGAAAATCCATTAAGAAAAGAACAGGGTAATATTATTATTGGGTCCTTATTATTTTATATCAAGCATATTTTAGAATGTGAAAATGCATTGAAGATCAATGAATATATTTCCATCATCTGGTGATCTTTGTACCACAGAAGGTATTGCTGGAGCTCACTGTAGTGGAATGATGTTGCTCGAAACAGCTTTTCTGCTACAATATGTCACAACTACATCATCCACACTCTATCTCTTCACATCAAAGTGAATTAACACCTATTCTGCTGGTGACTTGATTAATGTCTTGCATATGTTTACATCTGTAAGGATATGGTTTAAAACCAAGCATGGTCAATACCCCATCTCACATAGTTTGCATAAAGTTCCCAAGCATCTTAGCAAGAGGGTGGGTGTTAATAGGAGGGAGAGAGGCAGAGTTCAGTATCTCTGTGAGAATAAGGACAGCTCACTCTGCAGAACATCAGGGAGGCCATAGAATGGATAACATTAACGTCAGAAGGTGGTTTACACCAAAACAAGAGATGTGCTTGCTACGAAACCAACACTGGTAGGACCGTGCAAGGCTGTGTTCAGATAAGTGGGGCCACGCATTCCTCAAAGAAACAAACAGCTTGTAAACAGAGATGGAGATTGAGGTCATTAGCCATGTTACGTAAAACAGCTTACCTTGAGTTGTTAATGTGGCATCAGAACAGTGGGAGGACTTATGACCATGAGATAAGATCAGCGGTGCTTACGTACAGAACAATGCAGCTGAATAGTATAAAGACAGGGCATGCTCCCTCCCAAAATTTAGAGCTCTCAAGAGTGGACGGTCAGAAGTCCATTGCCACAGGCAGTCCACGAAGGCTAAGTCTGATCAACTTGGGTTCGTTGGATAGATCAGATTGCATTGATTGCTTGTCATTTAATGTAATCTGTAGACAGTTGTATTAAAACTATAATACTGTTGAATGAAATGTTGAAGACAGCTGTAGTGCAACTCTGTTGTAAGTCAATCTATTAAACTTGTTATTTTATAATCACTCAGGTTAGAATCAAGTGGAAGTTATTGTTGAAGGATTAATAACCCATAGTTACCACAGGAACGGGAGAAATCAGCAACAACATCTTAATGTTTGTAATGGTTTGTCATTAATGCCAGTCCATAGGTTCTGAGGCAATCTTTAAAACCAATAAGTAACTTTTAAAACCAATAAGCAACCACCAGTTTAAAACTTCCATGCCTAAAACCAAAGTCATATTCATGTCTGGGTCTCTTGTAGACTAATTGATAGATTGATTGGCATGATTAGTCAACAACTCTATTATCTTTTTTTAAAATCATTCTCAGGATACGGACGTCACTGGCAAGGCCAGCATTTATTGCCCAGCCCGAGTTGCCCTTGAGAAGGTGGGGGTGGGCCTTCTTCTTGAATTGCAGCAGTCCATGTAGTGAAGGTGCTCCCACAGTGCTGTGAGGTAGGGAGTTCCAGGATTTTGACCCAGCAACGATGAACGAACGGCCGATATATGTCCAAATCGGGATGGTGTGTGTGTTGGGAGGAAATTTGAGGTGATGTTGTTTCCATGCACCTGTTGCCTTTGTCCTTCTAGGTGGTGGAGGTCATGGGTTTTGGAGGTGCTGCCAAGAAGCCTTGGCAAGTTGCTGCAGTGCATCCTATAAATAGGACACACTGCAGCCATGGTGCGCCAGTGGTGAAGGGAGTGGGTGTTTAAGGTGGTGGATAGGCTGCCCATCGAGCGGACTGCTTTGTTTTGGATGGTGTTGAGCTACTTGAGTGTTGTTGCAACTGCACCCACCCAGGTAAGTGGAAAGTATTCCATCACACTCCTGACATGTCGGTGGTGGAGAGGCTTTGGGGAGTCAGGAGGAGAGCCACTCGCCGCAGAATACCCAGCCTCTGACCTGCTCTAGTAGTCACTGCATTTATGTGGCTGGTCCTGTTGAGATGTATCAGGCAACTACCAAAATTGTAGAAGGCAAACTAGATGGACCTTGATCCCTCCTGCTAGTAGAAACAGTTTCTCTCTATTTACTCTATCAAAACCCTTCATAATTTTGAACGCCTCCACTCGTTCACCATGATCTCTGTGGAAGAGTAGCGGAAATCCTAGAAAAATGTTTTGAACACTTTTACATCATTTTCCTGGGGTTTCCGCAGGGCTTCTGCTAAGGTTACAATGGGTGAGTGAGAGACCTCAACAAATTGAGCCATGATGAGTATCTCAAGAGCAAGCCGTCATTCCAATAACTTACCTATCTCCCTTGTGTCATTGATGAGGCAGTGCAGAGTGGAGACCAGACCTTGCCCACGGAGTAGCAGAGAAGCTCAAAGAATGACCCATCACCAGGCCATTCTACCACACCTCCCGGTCATAATTCACAGTCCCGTTACCAGAGTCTTGTGAGCAGGTCACCACATGCATCTAGCCCCCACGCAAATTGGCGTGTGGCTCAGGAAGGGCCAAAAAGTAAAAACAGGAGAAAATAAGGTGAAAAAGAAGATGCAAAATCAATTTATTCCTTCTAGTCTGGCTCTTGTTCGGTATCCACCCTAATTTTTTTTCCTGAATTGTTTCTTAATCATCCAATTTTCTCCCCTTCGCTCGTTCATGTTTAAGTGCTGATCCTCAGGCAGCGACAACTTGCCATCTGGGCAGTGTCAACTGGCTATTTAATTGTGAAGGCCTAATTCTATCCTCAGCTGATGCCAATGTAAGTGCAGGTTCAGACATCAGCGTGATTAATTTATCAGACATCCTCCTGAATGCAGCAAAAAATCTATTTCGTTGAAACTAGACTTGTCAAGTTATATTTTTTTGGTCTCAACAGGTGCTTAAAATAATACCGTTGGACAGGCCAACACACACAAAAAGAGAAGCAAATCTGTTCTGTAAAATTTAATCTCTTTCTCTTACCATTCCTCAAGCAGAAACGCCACCATTTCTTGACGTCCCAGTTGCCACTGCACCCAAAGGCTCTCAGTGTTCGCAGATATGTTTGACAAACTAAATCAAGCCAATCTTAGTCAAATAGATTCTCTACCTGGTGATCACTCAAAATCCAATTCATGGGCACTGTAACTTTAAAAATCATCCATCAGGAGTACTTTTTTAATGCTGAAAATGAAAACAACACTGGGCCAGAATTTGCTGGAGTGGGGCATCTCATGGCGTGCCCCATTAGTTAGACTTGTTCCTGCACCCTTCAGCTCAATATGTTTTTACCCACAAAGTTGCTGGAAGTGCGAGCTGATAATGGCACAGTGAGGGCAACAGGGGCACCGAGGACCTCAGTGAACAGCGGGACAAACAGTCTATCTCCTTAATCAATGAGATTTAAGGATTGAGAATTAAATAAAAGGACTGAGAAGGAGGGTGAATTAGAGTTAATTCTGGTACAGAAAGAGTAATAAAGAGAGCGAAAGAAAGATTGGATTATGAGGGAAAAGAGAAAGAAAGGAAAAGTAAGAATTTAGAAAAAAATTAATAATTTTAAAATCTCCAACAATTCACAACGTGAAGGAATAAGACCCCACACTTCTAATTGTTCACTTTCTGGGCAAGAGAGGTTGATTGGCAGTCATTAACAATTATCATGTCGTTAAAAGGATACTTATGCTATTAACTACTGGACTTTCTGTGGCGAATTTAATGGGCAATAAATGTGCAAATGCAGCAACTTCATGAAACTCACGAGGGGGTTAAGGGCGAAATGCCGATTTCGAAGCAATAACGGAGCAGCGCAAATGATTTGGAAATGATATATCAATGATTTCGATGAGGGAACTAAATGTAACATTTCCAAGTTTGCAGATGAAACAAAGCTGGGGTGGAATGTGAGCTGTGAGGAGGATGCAAAGAGGCTCCAATGTGATTTAGACAAGTTGGGTGAGTGGACAAGAACATGGCAGATGCAGTATAACGTAGATAAATGTGAGGTTATCCACTTTGGTCGTAAAAACAGAAAGGCAGATTATTATCTGAATGGTGATAGATTGAGAAAAGGAGAGGTGCAACGAGACCTGGGTGTCCTTGTACACCAATCGCTGAAAGCAAGCATTCAGGTGCAGCAAGCAGTTAGGAAGGCGAATGGTATGTTGGCCTTCATTGCAAGATGATTTGAGTACAGGAGCAGGGATGTCTTACTGCAGTTATACAAGGCCTTGGTGAGACCACATCTGGAGTATTGTGTGCAGTTTTGGTCTCCTTATCTGAGGAAGGATGTCCTTGCCATGGAGGGAGTGCAACAAAGGTTTACCAGACTGATTCCTGGGATGGCAGGACTGACGTATGAGGAGAGATTGGGTCGACTAGGCCTATATTCACTCGAGTTTAGAAGAATGAGAGGTGATCTCATCGAAACATATAAAATTCTAACAGGACTAGATAGACTAAATGCAGGGAGGATGTTCATGATGGCTGAGGAGTCCAGAACCAGGGGTCACAGTCTTAGGATAGGGGGCATGCCATTTAGAACCGAGATGAGAAGAAATTTCTTCACTCAGAGGGTGGTGAACCTGTGGAATTCTCTACCACAGAAGGCAGTGGAGGCCAAGTCATTAGATGTATTCAAGAAGGAGATAGATATATTTCTTAACGCTAAAGGGATCAAGGGATATGGGGAAAAAGCGGGAACAAGGTACTGAGTTAGACGATCAGCCATGATCATTTTGAATGGCGGGGCAGGCCCGAAGGGCCGAATGGTCTAATCTTGCTCCTATTTTCTATGTTTCAAATCATCCAGCAACTTGTAGTGATTCGTAATTCACGGGGTAGCCCTTGTCACAAGTTGCTGGCCGATTTGCACCTTAATAACGGCGTGCGTCATTTAGACGCCGTTACTTTTTCAGCAAAATCTGGGTCATTGTTTTTGTAGGAACTATGGTACACTAATTAACATTCAATAATAACTGATTATGGTCTGATGGTCTGTATGTACTCTAATGCAATCGGAAAGAAATCCTTCACTAAATATCATCAAAATCTTCAGGCAATTTGAATGAAATCTGTGCCAAAGCACATCCGTATTCTTTTTAAAGCACAAAATAAAGATGCAGAGAGTTGCTTTTACTAGCTAATATTACAAAAGTGATTACACTGCAAAAGCACTTCATTAGCTGTGAAGCACTGTGGGACATTCCAAGGTCACGAAAGGCACCATATAAACGCAAGGGTCTTCTTTCTTATTACATGTTTATTCTTACATGCAAACATCGAATCAACGCACTAATAATAGTTGTCTCCTGGTTTGGATGTGTAATGGGAAATGAGTAATACTCAGTGGAGCAGAAAGATTTAACTGGAGAGACATGACCGAATTTTAATTCCGTCCTTGACTTCTGCGTGTAGGCGGCCATTTCGAGTGACACCACAGCCATTTTATTTAGATTATGAATTATTAATATGGATGCGGCTGATGATACTTCAGTGTAGCTGGGATTGTTTGCCTCCCAAATCAGCACCTAGAATCAATAGCACAGGCAGGAATTTATTTCGGAGGTTGTTTGGATATGAGCTTTGCCAGATCAAACAGGACTACTTCAAAGGGGTCTATTTTTCATGTAGGAATTTCACAATAAGGTTCAAATAGAAATATTATTACTTCCATTAATGTTAACAATTCAAATGAAGCAAATGAAAAGAAAAAAGTCTTTGTAGTCCAAAACTCTGTAGCACCAAGTCCAAGTTATGTGTTGCTCGTCTATCATTAACTTTGCTACTATTCGCTGCAATATCTGGTGAACATTTGGAAACACAAGCCCAATTAATTGGTTTTCATTGGTCGGATCACATTAATGACTAGCTTTGGAACATCCGTTGCTTGGGAACTATCAAGTGATCTAAGGCATGTTGTTTCAAAAGAAGGAGTTGTTTGATTTTTAAAAATCATAAAGACATTTTGTGTGGTGTTTGAGCCCCCTAAATCCCCAACTCCCACCCCATCTACGTTACTGACCAGAGTAGCTGGTTACAGATGTGTGCATAATATCTGCAAAAGGTGGCTTTTGCCACTTCAGATTTCATCTGAAGAAATGGAATTTGTGGAGTTTGTCTGGGACGTGTGCCAATCAGGAAGGCTACAATCTCTGCTTGGAGTTCAGGGCACACTTGGTGACCTGGAGCCTTCCCTTGGAGTGTAACACAACAAATTTCCACCTTACTCTTTCCTGTCTCCGCCCTCCCACTCACCCAACCACCCACACACCCACCCAAGACCATGAACAAACAAATCCCCCTGGGAGGAGAAAGCAGACTGATGTAGGAGGGGAGCTAAAGTAACCAAAACGCCCCACCCAAAGCCAGGCAGCAGACGATGACCCTGTGCAGTATAAACTCTGGGTAGGAACATAGGAACAGGAGTAGGCCATTCAGCCCCTCGTGCCTGCTCCGCCATTTGATAAGATCATGACCTTTGGCCCATATCCCTTCATACCTTTGGTTGCCAAAAAGCTATCTATCTCAGATTTAAATTTAGCAATTGAGCTAGTATCAATTGCCATTTGCGGAAGAGAGTTCCAAACTTCTACAACCCTTTGTGTGTAGAAATGTTTTCTAATCTCGCTCCTGAAAGGTCTGGCTCTAATTTTTAGACCTCTTGTCTTCCAGACCAAATAATTCTCAGTGATCAGGACACACTTGGTGATCTGGAGCCTTCCCTTGGAGAGCAACACATTAAATTTCCAACTTACTCTTCCTGTCTCCGCCCTCCCCATTCACCCAACCACCCACACGCCCACCCAAGGCCTTAAATAAATTACTTCAACTCTTCAGAATAAAAGCATTGTAATAAAGTCAAGCCTTTTTTTTAAACTTTAAGAAAAAAGTAATACCCGGTAGTTGACAGTCCCCTGAGAATAGGTGCAATTGCTGACAACCTGGCGTGGTTATATTTCCTCTGGCGATCTCGTGAGGCAAGGGAGGAAGAGGAAGTCTCCTTGTGGTCGATGGGGGAATGTTTGTCTACTCACTCGCAATGAAGTAGCGGAGAATCTGCCAAGGGAGTCCTCAAGGTCTCATCACCCAACTCTCCGACGGCATATCCTGATTCCTATTTAGTTACAGATGGGAGTACTGGGCACAGTTCGATAGCATAAAAATAATTTATTCAGACACGAAAGTCAGATTATTATTCAGTGCAGCCAGCCACATGCCATGTCAGAAGCAAATTCAACGATGCACATTGTTCGGCTTATTTCAGGAGGCTATCTGTTTGCATACAACTGAGCAAGACAATTTGAATTTAATAAATCCTATGTGTTGTGAAGATCATCATCTTAAGTTATTTGCGGGCATCTGTCTTATAGAAGTTACGTACAAATGAGCCTGGTGGCACCTCCAACTTTCTTAAAGGGGCACTGTCATTATGAAAATAGGTTTGGAAATCCTTGTATTTATTTATGCATTTGATACTCATGAACAACAAATCTGCTTCAACAACAACAACTTGCATTTATATAGCATCTTTAACGTAGTAAACCGTCCCAAGGCACTTCACAGGAGCGTTATCAAACAAAATTTGACACCAAGCCATATAAGGAGATATTAGGACAATCCTGGTCAAAGAGGTTGATTTTAAGGAGCGTCTTAAAGGAAGAGGTACAGAGGTGGAGAGATTTCGGGAGGGAATTCCAGAGCTTAGGACCAAGGCAGCTGAAGGCACGACCGCCAATGGTGGAGCAATTAAAATTGGGGATGCGCAGGAGGCCAGAATTGGAGGAGTGCAGAGATCTCGGAGGGCTGGAGGAGGTTACTGAGATAGGGAGGGGCAAGGCCATGAAGGGATATGAAAACAAGGATGAGAATTTTATTGAACACAACAAAATATCTTATTGATCACAGTTAGGGTGACAGTTATCTAAAAAGTGTATGATCTTTTCATCACAACTTCCCCCCTGCCTCCACTCTCCTGAAGGTGCTGACTGCTGGGCGACAATACCAAGGGTGCAAGTGGTATATCAGAACTTGGACAAGTGGTTATTCTTCAGATGTGAGCCCACACAATGAGTGTCGTTCGGCTATTCCATTGGCTTTATCACTGGGTCAGTGAGTGCTGGGAAGATTAAATTTGTACAATAGTTGAGAGCCCCTTTGACAAGATGGCAACCCAGGGTATATTCCCACCGCACGAGATGTACATTTCTGCTTTGTATTTTTTTAGTTTCTACTTAAAAAAAGTTGCAATCAGCAACACAATTGCATCGTCCATTTCAGTCAATAGTGTGGCTTTAATTACTTACATTACTGAGTTATTTTTGTACATTCATCCTTGTTACACTATTTGGATGATGTGGAGATGCCGGTGATGGACTGGGGTGGACAAATGTAAGGAGTCTTACAACGCCAGGTGATAGTCCAACAGTTTTATTTGAAATCACAAGCTTTCGGAGGCTTCCTCCTTCGTCAGGTGAGTGTGGGATTCCATTATTTGGAGTGTGGCTAATCTCCAAAAACATTTGAGAAAATAGATCATTTTCAATATTGCTGCAGGATATGTTGTATATCTGGTTGGCTTGTTTCATTTTATTTATCCACAGTCTGTGCTGTTACATAAGGTAGAGTACCATTGAAGCATAAGGTGTAGAATATCTCTATCATACTGCATTGCATTTGTAATTATAGCAGCCCAAAAGTTCATCAGCACGGATCTGTATTCAGGTATGAACAAAATGTTGTTGGGAATCACAGCCACACAGTGTCGACGGGACAGTTGCCTCTTTATTTTTCTTTATATTTCTGATATTCTGCAGATTGAGCATTCAAAACAGTCCTGAAGCAATTTAGATACAATTAGCCCCGATGTATATTTAGATTATGTGTGGATTTTAAGAAAAATCCACAGCACATATGCACAAAGACATTTTGCTAGTCGTTGAAGGATATATTGGCCTTGGAGGGAGTGCAACATAGATGATACCTGGACTCAAGGGTTAAATTAGGAGAAGATATTACACAAACTAGGGATGTATTCCCTGGAATTTAGAAGATTAAAAGGTGATTTGATCGAAGTTTTCAAGATATTAAGAGGAACTAATAGGGTGAAACTATTTCCGCTGTTTGGGGAGTCTAGGACTAGGGGATATAGCCTAAAAATAGAGCCAGGACTTTCATAGAAACATAGAAAATAGGAGCAAGATTAGGCCATTCGGCCCTTCGGGCCTGCTCCACCATTCAAAATGATCATGGCTGATCATCTAACTCAGTACCCTGTTCCCGCTTTTACCCCATATCCCTTGATCCCTTTAGCTTTAAGAAATATATCTATCTCCTTCTTGAATACATCTAATGACTTGGCCTCCACTGCCTTCTGTAGTAGAGAATTCCACAGGTTCACCACCCTCTGAGTGAAGAAATTTCTCCTCATCTCGGTTCTAAATGGCATTCCCCGTAGCCTGAGACTGTGTCCCCTGGTTCTGGACTCCCCAGCCATCGGGAACATCCTCCCTGCATCTGGTCTGTCTAGTCCTGTTAGAATTTTATATGTTTCGATGAGATCACCTCTCGCTCTTCTAAACTAGTGAATATAGGCCTAGTCGACCCAATCTCTCCTCATACGCCAGTCCTGCCATCCCAGAAATCAGTCTGGTAAACCTTCGTTGCACTCCCTCCATGGCAAGGACATCCTTCCTCAGATAAGGAGACCAAAACTGCACACAATACTCCAGATGTGGTCTCACCAAGGCCCTGTACAACTGCAGTAAGACATCCCTGCTCCTGTACTCAAATCCTCTTGCAATGAAGGCCAACATACCATTCGCCTTCCTAACCGCTTGCTGCACCTGAATGCTCGCTTTCAGCGACTGGTGTACAAGGACACCCAGGTCTCGTTGCACCTCCCCTTTTCCCAATCTATCACTATTCAGATAATCTGCCTTTCTGTTTTTACAACCAAAGTGGATAACCTCACATTTATCCACGTTATACTGCATCCGCCATATTCTTGCCCACTCACCCAACTTGTCTAAATCACATTGGAGCCTCTTTGCGTCCTCCTCACAGCTCACATTCAACCCCAGCTTTGTGTCGTCTGCAAACTTGGAAATGTTACATTTAGTTCCCTCATCCAAATCATTGATATATATTGTTAATAGCTGAGGCCCAAGCACTGATCCCTGCGATACCCCACTAGTCACTGCCTGCCACCCGAAAAAAGACCCGTTTATTCCTACTCTCGGTTTCCTGTCTGTCAACCAATTCTCAATCCATGCCAGTATATTCCCCCCAATCCCATGTGCTTTAATTTTTCACACTAACCTCTTGTGTGGGACCTTATCAAAAGCCTTCTGAAAATCCAAATACACCACATCCACTGGTTCTCCCCTATCTATTCTACTAGTTACATCCTCAAAAAACTCCAATAGATTTGTTAAACATGATTTCCCTTTCATAAACCCATGCTGACTTTGTCCAATCCCGTTAATGCCCTCCAAGTGCTCTGTTATCACATCTTTTATAATAGACTCTAGCATTTTCCCCACTACTGATGTTAGGCTAACTGGTCTAGAATTCCCTGTTTTTTCTCTCCCTCCTTTTTTAAATAGTGGGGTTACATTTGCCACCCTCCAATATGTAGGGACTGTTCCAGAGTCTATAGAATTTTGGAAGATGATCACCAATGCATTCACTATTTCCAGGGCCACTTCCTCTAGTACTCTGGGATGTAGGTTATCAGGCCCTGGGGATTTGTCAGCCTTTAGCCCCGTTAATTTCCCTAGCACTATTTTTTTTACTAATACTGATTTCCTTCAGTTCCTCCCTCACAATAGACCCTTGGTTCCTTAACATTTCTGGCAGGTTATTTGTGTCCTCCTTTGTGAAGACTTCAGGAGTGAAGTTAGGAAACACTTCTACATGCAAAGGATGGTAGAAGTTTGGAACTCTCTTTTGCAAACGGAAGTTGATGCTAGCTCAATTGTTAATTTTAAATCTGAGATTGATGGATTTTTGTTAACCAAAGGTATTAAGGGACATGGGGCTAAGGCGGGTGTATGGAGTTAGGTCACAGGTCAGTCATGATCTCATTGAATGATGGAACAGGCTCGCGCAGCTAAATGGCCTACTCCTGTTTCTATGTCCCTATATAAGTGTGATTTTGTCTTTTCTGTTCCTACATATTATTTTGGAACCCTGAAGGGTAACCTGTGTGCACTGTCAGGTTCTATTTTAAGACTGATAAATTTTGCATATGACTGACGGCCAGGTTGGTCTCATAATTATGCATATAAGGCACCTATTTCATTGGTGATCTGAGGCATTATGTATTCAAAATGTCCATTCTGTTGGTTGTCTATTGGGCAACGTAGGTATAGAAACTTAACTAAATTCAATGTGAAAGAGTTGTGTATGCTTTATAGGGAAGCTTCCATCATATCTGAATTTATAATTTATTTTTCCAAGTTTCAATTCAGATCTGCATAATCACTGAAAGAAACATCTGAATCCAAATCCATGGCATTCCATAACAAATAAATTCAGGATAAACATTAGATATCCCATCTTCAGTCACTGAGAAAATTGTTTCACCAAAGAACCATTCACTTCACTTTAGGCTTTTTATCATTACAGTAAATGACAGGGTGAAGTGACACGCAATCATAATCAAATAGATTGTGTTCCCATGAGTAAAAGGCTTTAGAAGAGTTTTAGACTTACAGCTTGTAAACAAATATGGTGAGCATTAATATAAAGTGTTTCTTTCCACTTTAATGTATGTTATTATGATTGCATACATATCTTCATTGCATGCTTTCCCCTCAATCTCCAGGGTGTGACAGTATGGCCCACTCTCATTGCTGTTTTATGAGGAACTGATAGAGAACTTAAGTAGGTCAACATTGGTCCACACTCTTTATTCCTTTCTACCTCCAAAATGGAACATTCTGCTGCTGCACAATTCTCCGTCTATTAGCCTGGTTGAGAACTGAGGAAATTTGTTCAGCAAAGGAAGGTGAATCTCAGTGTGAGCCGAGTGTGGGCTTTGCATTGATGACTCTCTGGTTTGCAATCATTTACTGTAACAATGAAGCAACCAGATCACTCAGCAGGTGTTACATTTAATAGCGTAACCCCTTGTCGTATCACAGTAGTTTATGACTTCACTTTAGTCAAACCAACTTTCCTAATTAAATGCATGATCACTGTCTCCTTAGCAACAATGCACACTGCATCATCATCCTTGACCTTAAATGATTTGTTTTTTTTATTATGACAGGTACACCACAGAGTCAGAGTATTCATGTAATGACAAAGTGAAGGACTGAAGTATGTATTGAGGAGGAGAGAAATCACTATGTTCAAGGAAGGATTATTTATTAGTCCCACTGCTGTGGTGATGCATTGAATTCTTCACATTGTTATAGAAAATCAATGGATTTCAATCTGAGAGAGTTGTGTTGCACACGTTCAAACCCTGACTGTTGCATAAATCAGTATTTCTTAGTGAAACAATCTGAGGCCAAACCAAATTTATTTGTTTACCTTTTATTAGCTGGGTGTGATTGATATTACAACTTTTCTTTGACGGGATTTTATTCACACTGTCCTTTAACTGGTGTGCGAGTTAGATTAATGGGTTTGTCCTTTTCATAAGACCTAGGTTTTTGCAGCTGCTTTGCAAACAGTGGGGAGGGAGGAGATGATTATTTCTCTAAAAGGACACAGGGTTGATATTGGTGTCAATCTTGAAGATTCTTTTGTTCTGTCACGGGTAGCATGTGAGCTTGAAAGAAATAAAGAACAAACTTGCATTTATATAGCCCCTTTCAAGATCTCAGGACGTCCCAAAGTGTTTTACAGCCAATTAAGTACTTTTGGAGTGTAGTCACTGTTGGAAAGTAGGAAATGCGACAGCCAATTTGCGTACAGCAAGGTCTCACAAACAGAAATTAGATAAAAGACATGATAATCCATTTTTAGTGATGTTGGTTGAGGGATAAATGTTGGTCAGGACACCAGGGAGAACTCTCCTGCTTGTCTTCAAAATAATACTGTGGGATCTTTTACACCCACCCAAGAGGGCAGACATCTCATGGTTTAACATCTCATCTAAAAGACCCCCGAACTGTGCAACACTCCCTCGGTACTGCGCTGGAGCGTCAGACTAGATTTTGTGCTCATGTCCCTGGATTGGGACTTGAACCCACAACCTTCTGACTCAGAGGTGAGAGTGCTACCACTGAGACTGTGAGGCTGACACTTAAAAGTAATCACTGTGTTTCAGGCAAGGCATTATCAGGCTGGGCAGCATGGGGATTGAACCCATGACCTTGTCATTATTAGCACCACATTCTAACCAACTGGGCTAACTGATGGCACCTCACCTCACATTACATTACTGTGGTGGGATTCATCTGTGTGCAGTCACGATTTTAAGTGGGCCATCGCAGCTTGGGGTTTGAACTGCCACTCGCTCTATTTCACCTCCCAGTAAATTCCTCTTTAGACTACTTCAGGAATTAGTATGGGGAAATGTAGGAAGGTGAGCTGCTGTTGGGGGAATTGGAATTGTGAAAGGGAATTGGATAAATAATTGAAGTGGAAAAACTTGCAGGGCTATGGGGAAAGAGCAGGGGTTGGAACTAATTGGATCGATCTTTCAAAGAGCCAGCACCTCCACAATGGGTCGAATGGCCTCCTTCTTTGCTGTATCATTCTATGATTCTAGTACAGAGGGCACACACAAAACTGGAAAAATTGCTTTTTTTCATGTCTTGTTCTATGACAGAGATCGTAAGACATATGAATTCAATGGGGAGCGATATTTAGTTGCTAGGTTAAGTACTTCATAAGGCAGCTTCGGTTTCATAGGAAGACTATTTCTGACTTTATCCTTAAACCACGTTGATGGTACATCTGCTCACATCTGCTAACAAGCCAGTCATTATGTCGATGTATGTGTTTGCTCAGTGAAGCACTCAGCATCAGCCGAGTGAAACAAACCATAGCAAACATATAACAGCGAAATAATGAATAAAAAAAATATGCAACTGTGAGGAACACACTATGAATAGAACAAATGAGTCTGTTCCTGTCATTATTTTGACCTTAATGTAATTGCCTTTAATAGAGGTTTTTTCACTTTAGATGTGCTTTTGTTGTATTCTTTACCAATCCCTACATATAACCATCTTCTTAACACATTTCAAACTCATGTAGAATCATAGAATGATACAGCACAGAAGGCGGCCATTCAGCCCATCGCACCAGTGCCGGCCCTTTGAAAGAGCTATCCAATAAGTCCTACTCCCCTGCTCTTTCCTCGTAGCACTGCAAATTTTTCCCCTTCAACTATTTATCCAATTTCTTTCTGAAAATTATTATTGAATCTGCTTCCACCACCCTCTCAGGCAGTGCATTCCAGATCATAATTACTTGCTGCGTAAAAAGGTTTCTCCTCATATCACCTTTGGTTCTTTTGCCAATCACCTTAAATCTGTGTCCTTTGGTTACCGACCCTCCTGCCACCGAAAACAGTTTCTCCTTATTTACGTTATCAAAACCCTTCATGATTTTGAACCCCTCCCCTTAACCTTCTCTGCTCTAAGGAGAACAACCCCAGCTTCTCCGGTCTCTCCACATAACTGATATAATACATAACTGTATCCTGGAAATTTCTGTGGCCATTATTTGTGGATTACCGCGTAATAGTGGGAGTGTAGAGTAGTCCTCATTTACCAATAGTTTATCGTATCCCAGTAAATTCCTGTTCAGGGTAAATGGCTGCAGTGCTTAAAACATGTGTTAGCGCAGTTTTGTTTTAGTCAATATAATACATACCTAAGGGAAAGGTGCATCATATTGCAAGGTTAACACACAGCGTGTGTGGTCTATTCCTACTGCCCTTATCAGACAATGCAGCAGAGGAAGAATACTGCTTGCTGGCAGTGAAGGTGAATTGCTTCACGGTAACCTTCGAGATATCAAACTCACTACAACAGGTATTGCATTCAATGCTCCTCATTTGGCTGAGGAAGGTCTTTAAGAGAAAGAAATGTTGGGAGCCCTGCAAGATGTACATTGTGGTCCAGCCACTCCACTACCCATCAGGTCTACCATCCCATTCGGAGCTACCTCCGAAGACCGTTGATCACTGCGTTAGGAGGCTAAGATATAACAGAGAGGCCATAAAAGATTTGTACCATCTCCTTCAAGCAAACGTCAGATAAGATCCATCACTGCCAGTCATCACCAAGGTCACCATGGCCTTCAATTTTTATGCTTTCAGTTCCTTGCCATGTGGCACTGGTGAACCCTGCAGTGTTTTCTAGTTTTCTGTATATAGGTGCATTAAGGAAGGAGCAGGGTCATTGCTCCACTGGCCCAACTCTTGACCATTGACCAGTAACAGCAGTTTCTGATGATGCTACAGGTCTGCTGGATATCTAAATGTCCAGGGTGTCACTGATTACAGCCATTGTGCCATTGAAGCCGCTGTGTGTAATGCAACGACCTACGTGAACTGAAAGGGTTTTCACTCCATCGATGTGCAGCTGGTTTGCAACCACCAACACGAAAGTAAGCCTGATTCCCCAGCACCTCCCACAGTGTTTTCATTTTATACCAATCATCTGTGACAGTCTTATTTGAAGGGGGATGGAAAGTGGAAGGATTGTTCCTGAGAGACCAAGGTTACTGTCTGCAACCATGGCTAATAACATCCTAGTGCCAAACACAGACAGAAACTGAGGCTAATGCCATCACCATCAGGATGATAATAGAACATACCATTGGGATCTTGAAGCAGTGCATCACATGTCTCAGTAGGGGGCACAATGTACTATAGACGCCTCCAGGGTCTTAAGAATTATTGGTGCCCTACGAAGAGGCCTCACCATAGAGAGATAAGATCAAATCCTGAAGGCAGAGCAGGAGGACGGCAGTTACATTGAGGAAGTAGCTGTCGAAACACCAGCAGAGCTTGGAATACTGATGTGTCAGGTACTGATACATGGTACGTTCCAGTAAGTCACTGAGTTGCCGCATTTCTGAAACCAGTCCACATCTGCAAAAGCACCGTTCCTAAACGCATTCAGCTGCACTTTCCTGCAAACGTCCTCAGCTCCAAGCTACGTCCATCTTTTCGGCTCTGATCCTGCAGTATTCCACGTCGGTTCACATAGATCCTCAGCACAATGTAATTGAGGTGAGTAGCATGGATGCATTTAAGGGGGAGCGAGATCAATACACAAGGGAGGAAGGAATAGAAGGATATGGTGATCGAGTGTGATGAAATAGGGAGGGAGGGGGCTCATGTCAAGCATAAACACCAGCACAGACCGATTGGGCCGAATGGCCTGTTTCTGTCCTGTATATTCTATGTAATGTACAAATCAATTGCAGGACATTTATTCAAACCATCGTGTGGTCTGTTAATGTTGTTGTGTTTGCTATGTTCTTTACCCTTTGTGCTTGTGGCTTGTTTGCAATTTGTGACACCGAATCTACTACTTTTCTTAAGCGATTCTGTATTGAAAGGAGCGAACGTGCTGATTTTCATCGCAGCCTGCTGACCTCCTGGTGGGACGCATTGCAATGGCGTTGCCTCCGAGTTACCCACATCCGGTGCTGCTGTAGCTGGCTGGACCTCCGCACTGTTTGGAACATCCATCATCATTGGCACAGGGATGCTCGATGGGCCAGATGTGGTGTTGCACTGAGAGGCAGCCTCCTGATCAGTCACGACTGCAACCAGACCCAGCTCCTGGACACTTTTCCGGAACATCCACCGATGTGTTTGCGAGCAGAACTTTGGGCAACCATCAGGTCTGTCAATGGCTGCCTTAAGGTTGCCCCTGTCCAATTTTGCAACATGTGGACTGACATCTGTCGGGATGTCATCTTTAAGTTCCGAGCCCAAAGTCTCTCGCTTAGCAGCAGTATGAACATTTATGAGTGACGTTCCCACTGTGATATGACCACTGTCACCAAGGGTTCGACTACTGATAGCAAGGGAGTTGCCATGATGTCACTCCTTGTAGCTTCCACGACCTGGTCAGCAAAACTTGCTTTCTGCTGTTTGAACGACAACATTGCTGAGGAAAAATTCCTGCTTGATCAGACGGCACCGTTTAAACAGGTTAAATGGATGCTCAGTGAATTTAGCACGTTTTATGCTGCAATAATGAATGTACCTCCCCATTAGATGACTGTCCGTGGGGCAGTAAAGTTCATGTTTTGGCACATCATTCTGAAATCAGCAAAATTGTGTGTTAATCATCTCCTGTTGCACCACTCAAAAACCTTCGGTAACACTCAATTTACCTTTAATTAGCATAACAGCAACTCCTAGGCTTCTGTTACAATTTTTGACACTCTAATTTAGTTACATACCAAGAGTTTTCTTCTGCACTTCTTAATATAGCCTTTCTTTAGGGGTACGGCTGTGATTTGTTTTCAGCTATTACCATTTCATTTTTTATCATTTTTATTTTTGACTTTTGTCCTTCTCTTCTATTTGATTTGTTATCTTTGTTTGTTACAATGCCTGGTTCATCATATTCAAATGTTTTGTATGTCATGATGGCTGGGCAGAAATAGACTACATTTTAAATTGTAGCTCAAAAATTAAGAGCTAAGGATGGCATCTGCATTAAGTGGCTGAACGAGATGAAAATGATCATCACGGGCAGGCTTACTTCAAATGGCAAAAATCAACAGGCAGCCAGAGGGAGAAATCATCACCTCAGCAATTATTGACCTTGATGGAAGAGAAGGCTTAAGGCTGGAAACCATGCAGGGAGTGGAAGGGACCCAGATTGGACACCACAGTGTTAGTGACTTTGAAGACTCTGGTAAGTCTTTGAAATTACAGCACTTATTTAAAATCGTCATGAGTTAGCATCAAGAAAAGCACATGTTTTATTATAGAACGTAATTAAGATGTTTATGTAAAATATCACTTGCGTCACTTGGCGCGCAATGGTACTACATCACCAGCCTGTAGAGTGTAAGATCCTGTGGACAGGATCCAAATCATATTACAAGCTGCAACTGCTGTTTTTTTAATGTTAGGACCCGCCTCCAGAGTTATAAGGTGTAACTTTGCTGACTTTGCACTGCTGGAGAAGAGCCTATGGGTACGGGTTTGTCACTGTATAACACTGGGGTACAGTACTGGTGGGTACAGGTCTGTCGCTGTATAACACTGGGGTACAGTACTGGTGGGTACAGGTCTGTCGCTGTATAACACTGGGGTACAGTACTGGTAGGTACAGGTCTGTCGCTGTATAACACTGGGGTACAGTACTGGTGAGTACAGGTCTGTCGCTGTATAACACTGGGGTACAGTACTGGTGGGTACAGGTCTGTTGCTGTATAACACTGGGGTACAGTACTGGTAGGTACAGGTCTGTTGCTGTATAACACTGGGGTACAGTACTGGTGGGTACAGGTCTGTCGCTGTATAACACTGGGGTACAGTACTGGTGGGTACAGGTCTGTCGCTGTATAACAGCAGCTGGCAGTAGAGATCTGAATTCTGGGTCTATATTGTGCAAATTGATGGTCAATTACCAGTGGGCACTGCCAGTGTGTGAGATACTCCACTGGCAGCATGATGTCAGAAGATTACCCCGAAACTGAGCACCCAAAACCACTTCAAATCCAGGAGGAAGAGGTAAAGTATAACTGCAGCCTACCATGTAATGCTGCTTTATAACCCTCCTAAAATTAACAAAAAGGCAATAATGAACAGTTAATCAGCTGCCCCCTGGTTTACAGTAATTTTCAATATTGCATACTAATTTTTTTACACAGAATTTACAGCATAGAAACAGGCCCAACTGGTCTATGACGGTATTTATGCTCCACGAACCTCCTCCCATGTTACTTCATCCAACCCTAACAGCATATCCTTCTATTCCTTTCTCCCTCATGTACTTATCTAGCCTCCCCTTAAATGCATCTATGCTATTCACCTCAACTACTCCATGTGGTAGCGAGTTCCACATTCTAACCATTTTCTGGGTGAAGGAGTTCCTCCTGAATTCTTTATTGGATTTATTAGTGACTATCTTATATTTATGGCCCCTAGTTTTGGACTCCCCCACAGGCAGAAACATCTTCTCCACGTCTACCCTATCAAACCCTTTCAGAATTTTAAAAACCTCTATTAGGTCACCCCTCAGCCTTCTCTTTTCCAGAGAAAAGGGCCCCAGCCTGTTCAGTCTTTCCTGATAGGAATAACCTCTCAGTTCTGGTACCATCCAGTATAAATTCTACTCGGTTGTACATGTTCAGTACAAATTTCACACAGTTGCAGTGTAAACACTGCTTCGCTGTGAGTTTGATGCCAGATTTTCTGCCCTGGCACAACAGAACCCGAGGCACAAAGAAACCACCCATTGTGATTTCAGGTGAGAATGAAGCGGAGAACGTCCATCAGAACTTGAGGACGTCGCTTCTCACGAGATACTTGCGCATAACGAGATGCTGAAACAAGCAGTGAAGAGATCAGCACAGGAACCGCATGCGAGGGGCCCAGCACACAAATATAAAGTGTAACATCGAGGAGTTACATGAAAAACGGAGTTGGCCACAATGAACATGACAGTTGCAGCATTAACTACAACTCACTGAGGCTGAAGGAAGCAGAGAATTCAAACTCAAGTCTAGGAGAACTATTGGCTGCCACCCAGTTAAGGTTATCTTCTAGAAGACACGTGTACAGATGGTGAATGGTTGACGTCAAGCAGTTGAGCAGAGTAGCATACTCAATAATCTGTCGACTCAATTCATCTCCTGGATACCGATCTCAACTCATCTCAAAATGTTTCCAACGACATTTCTGGTTTGATGTCAGATAGTCCAGCACTGACTATCAAGGGAGCTTCCACAGTGTGATTGAAACGCCCATGGCCCCCAAGAGAGATTCTTTGTAGATTTCAGCCCCAATTCCTCTCCACTCACAATTCCAGACTAAGTGATATTCAAGTTAAATAACTTGGCACATTTTTAAAATATATTCTTCCCTTTTATTGTATTTCAAACTTCAGAACCTCACTTCCTATTAGCTTCTACTGATCCACCTATACTATTAAAAGTTTTGCATCTGCGTGAATGTAGATTTGTGGGAATACATGATTGCAGGAACAATAAAAAAACACTGTTCATTTGATCGTTAACCATGTGTGATTTTCCGACGATCTGGTCACCACAGATCAATCAGATTCCAACAATTAAAACCACACGGAGCCAAATTGGATTTTAAAATTGTTTCTCCCTAACACCCAAGCTGATTTGCCCTCCACTTTGTATATTTCCTTTCCCCCTGGATATTCTAGTCCTGCCCTGTTCCCCAGCAGTTTTCTCATTGCCCATTCCTGCTCCCTTTGAAGTCACTGCTCTAAATCGGTAAATCTAGAGAACTCTAATCCAGACCAAGGGCTGAGAGCATGTGGAAAATATTTGTAAGTGCATGTAAATGTGAGGCTATAGGTCAACGATTGGCTTTCCTTTCCCTGATATAAATATGCATAATTATAATGTGTATTTAAAAATGTAGAGTTTCAATACACAGAAATATACACATCTAATATCAACATCGCTTAAAATCCTTGGGGTGCAATCCCAGCAAATAGGCCTGAATTATACCCATCGGGGAACCTCCATACTTGACCCCTCCCAGAGTTTGCAGGGTCACGGGAGGTCCTATCATTTGCATACACATGGCGGGCAACTGTACCACCATGGCCAGATCTCAGGCACCTGTACAGGCCAGAACGTTGCCTGGCCTTTGCAGGTCCAAGGGAGAAGAGTGCCAGATCCTCCCCCAACTCCACAAAATGTCTTATGGCCCCTCAGTCCCCATTGTGAGCGAGCCAGTAAAAAAAAAGCAAAAGTTTCTGCTTGCCAGGTCATACGAACAGAAGTAGGCCATTCAACCCCTAGAGCCTGTTCCGTCATTCAATTAGATCATGGCTGATCTATATCATAACTCCATCTACCCGCCTTGGTTCCCTAACGCTTAATACCCTTGCCCAACAAAAATCTATCAATCTCAGTTTTGAAATTTTCAATTGACCCCCAGCCTTAACAGCTAGTTGGGGGGGAAGACAGTTCCAGATTTCTACTACCCTTTGTGTGAAGAAATTCTTTCTGATATCACCCTTGAAGCGCCCAGCTTTAATTTTAAGATTATGCCTCCTTGTTCTGGACTCTCCCACTAGAGGAAATCGATTCTCTCTACCTACCCTATGAAATCCCTCAATCATCTTAAAAACCTCAATCAGATCACCCGTTAATTTTCTGTTCTCAAGGGAATACAAGCCTCGTCTGTGCAAACCGTCCTCATAATTTCACCTTTTTAGCCCAGGTATTATTCTGGTGAATCTGCGCTGCATCCTCTCCAAGGCCAATAGGTCATTAGGGTCCGGGCTGGGACCCCCACGGTCCGTGCAACAATTGCCTTTGAAGAGGCCAGTATGTTTCTTTTTCTCGGTTTATTGACTTCCAAAGATGTTCCAGACCTCTGGGAGGCTTGGGATGCGAGAACTCCCAGCGTAAGGAGTCCCTGTCCTTGACCCTGACCCCTCTGTGTCATTGGAAACTTTTGTGGTAGGTTGGGCCCCATTTTTAAGTGTAGTCCAGTCCAGTAGTACTTTCTCTCATCAGGGCTTCACTTTATAAAAAGTTAAACCCCTTTACTGAGTATAATGGGCTTGATCTGACATGGATAAAAAACTATGTCACGATGCTCTATTTATAATAACAGAGCTTGTTAAAACAGAAGGTTGACTGGAGCAGTAATATCCAGGCACGCAGCTAAATGTGCAGGCACACTACAGCATCCATCAGGTAACTAGATGTTAGTGCTGTCACCCTCTGAAGATTACCATTCCATTATATTTCTTTTAAATGTGTACCTCTTAAATGTAAACCTCTTTCAAGTATTTGGTTTCCTGCCATTCATTCTTCAAGTTAAAAGTGAAATAATTATATTAATTTTGTATTAGATGTGCATTTTACCCATTCGTATCATTTAAATGATACCCTATTAATTGTTCAGCGATCTGCTAGTTTAAGGATCTGGCTGCAAGGTCTTTTGCATAACCTTAACTGCCCTATTATAGTAAATGTCAAACCTTCTGGGCCCGATAGTAGAAACCCCATGCAGCGCTGTAGGGGCTAGCACTGTTTTTTTTTATTCGTTCATGGGATGTGGGCGTCGCTGGCAAGGCCGGCATTTATTGCCCATCCCTAATTGCTCTTGAGAAGGTGGTGGTGAGCTGCCTTCTTGAACCACTGCAGTCCTTGTGGTGAAGGTTCTCCCACAGTGGTGTTAGGAAGGGAGTTCCAGGATTTTGACCCAGCGATGATGAAGGAACGGCGATATATTCCCAAGTCGGGATGATGTGTGACTTGGAGGGGAACGTGCAGGTGGTGTTGTTCCCATGTGCCTGCTGCCCTTGTCCTTTTGGGTGGTAGAGGTCGTGGGTTTGGGAGGTGCTGTCGAAGAAGCCTTGGCGAGTTGCTGCAGTGCGTCCTGTAGATGTTACACACTGCAGCCACTGTGCGCCGGTGGTGAAGGGAGTGAATGTTTAGGGAGGTGGATGGGATGCCAATCAAGCGGGTTGCCTTGTCCTGGATGGTGTCCAGCTTCTTGAGTGTTGTTGGAGCTGCACTCATCCATGCAAGTGGAGAGTATTCCATCACACTCCTGACTTGTGTCTTGTAGATGGTGGAAAGGCTTTGGGGAGTCAGGAGGTGAGTCACTCGCTGCAGATTACCTAGCCTCTGACCTGCTCTTGTAGCCACAGTATTTATGTGGCTGGTCCAGTTAAGTTTCTGGTCAATGGTGAACCCCAGGATGTTGATGGTGGGGGATTCCGCGATGGTAATGCTGTTCGGGCATCTGCACACAAATGAGCTGACCTCTCGCATATAATGTAAGGTTACCTCATTGAATTAGTTTAGTGGCATTCCTCGTGCATAGCGCATGATGTGTTGGGAGTACCGTAGGGAGCAGAGACTGGAATTCCAGACTCCAAATGCCAGTAATAGGCTGTAGACTACCCAATCATTGCCACCATTTCCCTTTTTGTTGTATTCACTAGAGACTTAAATTCCCTTACCAAACTGGCTCGTTGAATCATGACCAAATAGTGATTGGTGGCTCTATATTAGGAAGAGAATCAACCAGCTGCGAAACTTCTCCCCCATCCCCTCCCCCTCCCAGGCCTCCCTTGAAACTAGGATTGACAACCCTCCAGGATTGTCCTGGAGCCTCCAAGGGTTAAAGATTAATGTCCAGGAACTGCCACGAGCAACCTGGGCTGAAAAATCATCGGGGCATTAAAAAAAATGTGCCTATTTTTCATTTTCTTTGAACGCTTTCGTTTATTAGTGATAAAAATATTGGAAATGGGAAAACAGGCTGTAATGAAGAGTCTGTTTGCTTTCCAATTGGCCACGGGAAGGCGCAGCGTCGCGAGAGTGAAAGTGTCAGGCGACCAATGGCGGGAGCGTGGGGAAGGCGGCTGGGCAGCTGGAGGCGGGGGGGGGTCATGTGACGAATCCTCCAGGAATATGACCAATTAGAGTTGGCAACCCCACTTGAAACACCCATTCCAAACATATACTTAGAAACTGCTGCGTCACTCAGGCACTGTAATCCGATTATGAAGTGGGCCCTCTCATTTAAATAAAATATGAGGCTTTAATGTAAACCTCCCTCAAGTATGTGAACAGATTGTGTGCAGTGCCCCTGACATTCCAGTCATTGGTGACCAAACTGGGCCCTCAGGGCTCCACACCCAATAATAATAATAACAACAAGAATGATTCCTCGTTTAAAGACCCTCAACTACTCAAATAGGCTCAAGGACCTTGGTCTATTTACTTTAGAACAGGGTGGACTTAGAGGCGATCTGATAAACGTCCTAGCCTATTGATAGACTGATCCAGTTTAGCAGATTGGGGAGGACCAGAGGACATGAGTTTAAACTATATAAGAGCCTTAGAACACATTGCCGGCTGGTGTGGTGGGTGCTGACTGGGGCAGAGATTGCATCATGTAGAAGGTAAGTGTCTTTATAGATAACATTTGTTCCATGTGATCTCCTGAACTGGTTTCGATCGCCTGGGGTGGGGGGAGGGCGGAGAGGAATTTTCCCCCAGTATTTTTTCCTGTATTGGCCATGGGCTTTTTAAATCTGTTTTTTTGCCTCTCCCAGGAGATTACATGGCTGCCAGGGGGGGTGGGAAGGAGTGTTTAGCCATGTTGCTCTGGCCATCATGGTGTGGGGCAGGCTTGATGGACCAGTTGGTCTTTTCCTGCCCATCAATTTCGTATGTTCATATGTTCCTATACAGGAGCTGGCACCAGATGTGTATCATGCAATCACTCTATAGGATGTACCCTCAATAACTTTTAAAATGTGTGAACAATTTGCTGTGTAGTTAACAGACTATATTTCTACTTTAGCAGCACATATATGCACACACTAAAAAATATATTTTTTAATTTCACCATAGAATGAATGCAGAAGAATTAAAGTGAAGTCTCCCGAGAAAGAATATTAAAATTATATACTTAATAGCATGAAGAAACTAAAAGATTATTTCCTGATAGATTTACAGAAATAAATGAAATTTACAATATATCGAGCAGGTAGAATTGACACGAGATCTCTTCGTTCTTTGTTCGGTATCTACTGGGAAAGAAAGTGGGAGTTGAAACCTGTAAATCAGTTATGCATTCATCTCTTACCTGGTTTAAGCTCAAAGATGAAACCACCCCATAGAATAAAATGGTGTTTTACCACCTCCTCCCCGCCATCACCAAAAGCAGGGAGAAAGAAACATGGCTACTCCAAGGAATAAAACATGGGCACTGCCTGCTCTCACATAATTCAGTCATAGCTCCCTTGTGCATCACAGGTACCAATTTTTTGACAATTGGTGGTGGTGTGTATATCGGTCTGTAAATGTGGGTGCAAGGCTACCAACAGATGAGTTTTGAATACCCCTGGGGCAGCTTTACTTGACTTGCATGCCTCTGTTAGGTTACTTTTTCTTCCTGCAAGAAGAACAAAAGCACATGGTTCCCGTGGGGAGACGCACTGTGGTATTATTTACGAGACTGGGCCAAAAAATGGCACTGGAACAATAATTGCGAATAAGGTACCTGAACACCGTCACAAGAAGAACAAATTAAAAATAAAAAACACAAGAAATAAGTTAAGAAATGAGGTGCAAGTTTTCCTCATACCTTCACGCAGGGCTCTTTGAAAGCACTTCCATCAACAGCTCAGGGCCCAGCACCCCGGGCACCCTTCTATATGGATGGGATGTTAAAACAGTGACATTCAGATGGGAACAATGGTTAATTGTACGAAGGGTACTACCTCATAAGGGTCTCTTTTACAAATGCAAGAAGTCAAACTGATGGGTGTCACCGATGGCAGAAGAAAATGCCAGTGGAAACTTGCAAGGGGTACTAAATGTTTGAATGTTTTACACCCTAATTTCCAGTTGGTTTTGCCTAATTCACACTGTTCTTTTTTTGATGACACCAATCAGAAAATCTAGGCTGGTTTGTCTCCATCATCGGCCCAGAATTAGCCAAGTTAAAGGCTATCTTTGAAAGGGAAGGGTTATTTTAAATTCAGAGATCAGCAACCGAAACAAGAACATTGTTTGCAGCCAGATCTTCCCAAACCATATCCCTTGGTTTGTCATGCACCATACACCAACTAAGTAGGTTATCAATTGAATTCATCAGACTATAAATTAGTGATGCTAATCTATGTGGATGCAACAGCTTTTAGATTGTGTGTCAATAGAAAGGGTATTCCAGCATTTGTGAACTAACTGCTAGAACCACACAGCCATGAGAGAATGTCCTATGTGTCCTTCTATAAGCAATTTACTACGATCACGATTCATTGTTAGGCTTAGGATACGCTAAATCAATTCAGCAAGGAGTAAAATACAAGGCTTTCTGTTCATAATAGACACAGTCTGCTTACAGACACTGTTGTCAATTCATTTGCATAAGAAGAAGTGTTAGATGAAGCTCAGAAGAAACACCTGGGACAACAGTACTGGGATTGCAGGTCCAGCACCAGCAAGTACTATATCCATAGCACAGGAAGTCCTATCTGTCCATCGCAAATTCATTTTTTTAATATTCAGATTTCATTAACATAATTTTATAGGTGGAAATTACAAGGCCTCTTTCTAAAGGTTTCCTTCATTACTCATTTATCATTTCTCAGTCAGCTCAGTAAAACATTAATGCTTCTGCAACAGTTCGTACCAACTGATTGTACTCGAGGGATGAAATGATTGATCATTTATTAGCTAGTAGTACTTTGATAACAGATTTGTGCAATCAAAATATGCTGTAAACCACAATAGATTACAACTTAAAGAACCTTTAAAACATACCACAAACGCTTAATCAACCAAAGAGACCATTAGCTCATGAATTTTATAATCAAGCATAACAATGATAAGTGAGCTATAAAACACTTGGGTTAGAGAGTGCAAGCTGGATCTAAAGCAAGTTAAAGGCTTCAACAGTGCCACAGGTGATAAGGGAAAGACCAACTGTAGCTAGGAGTGTTCAGTGTGATGTGGTGGTCAGCCTATTTTTAAGGTTTTAGTGTTGTCACAGATACTTCTTTTACGTGACAAGGTTCTGTTGAAAAGTTTGTCAGCAAGTTTAGAGATTTTACCTAAACTAGTTAGCGCACTGGTATGGAGTTTATGACAAATAAATGTTGAGTACTTGGTTGTCTTTTGTCCAAACATTTCCCTCCTCGTGATGGTCACGGATAAAGAAAAGCCCGAATTTTATCCATCAGTTTCTCCGACTGTAAAATGATTTCTCTCCAACCTCAAAAGTGAGAATAAAGGCCGATTGTCGAGTGGGTGGAAGAAGGTAATTGGGTCAGTTTCCAGAGCAACGACCCATCTCCCAGGTTTCCATTTTTATAATGCCAGTAGAGTCAAGGACAGATGGAGGTTGCCCTTATTCCTGCAACCACTTATCTTTATAAAAGGTCCTGTAGATTCCATCAGATGTGGCAGGATTTCTGTTGTCAGCGAGGCACAACTCCAGCTGTGAATTCAAACTGCATTTAGTGCCAGATATTTAACTTGGCCTCAACCTACTCCACCTCTGTAATTTTTTCCCACCTTAAGCCCCCTCCCATCCTATGACTGGATTTCTCTGCATCTCTCCTCCCTCCATTCCACAATCGGAAGCAGAACCTACAGTCATCTCAATTCTACTTTCTGGAATGTCATCTCCACATCTCTTTCTGCCTTTTAAAGCCCCCCCCCCCTACCAAAACGCATCACTTCAGCCAAGTTTTGGATTCCCTCCATTCCTTTCTTCCCCTGTAAAGTGTCTTATGAGGCACAAATGTGGTATTTCACTGTCAAAAAAATATATATTCCACCTACCAATGTAAATGAAATATTTAGAAAGGATTGCAATCAGGGAATGTTGGTCAAGCACGTTGTCCTTTCACCTCTGGTACCTAGGTTTGAATCCAGCTAAGGTGCAATGAAAGTCACCGTTTTTTCTCTTGGCTATAAATTGGTCAAATGCAATGAATTTGAACACTCTCAACCCAATAGCCAAAGAGCATGAGGCTATAGCATGCCGTAAAAACCCATCTGGTTCACTAATGTCCTTTAGGGAAGGAAGCATGCCGCCCTTACCCGGTCTGGCCTATATGTGACTCCAGACCCACAGCAATGTGGTTGATTCTTAATTGCCCTCTGAAATGGCCGAGCAAGCCACTCAGTTGTAAAATCTCGCTACGAAAAGTCATCATAAGAATAAAACCGGACGGACCACCCGGCATCGGACCACTAGGCACCGGACACGACAACGGCAAAACACCAAGCCCAGTCAACCCTGCAAGGTCCTCCTTACTAACATCTGGGGACTTGTGCCAAAATTGGGAGAGCTGTCCCACAGACTAGTCAAGCAACAGCCTGACATAGCCATACTCACAGAATCATACCTTTCAGCCAACGTCCCAGACTCTTCCATCACCATCCCTGGGTATATCTTGTCCCACCGGCAGGACAGACCCACCAGAGGTGGCGGTACAGTGATATACAGTCAGGAGGGAGTGGCCCTGGGAGTCCTCAACATTGACTCTGGACCCCATGAAATCTCATGGCATCAGGTCAAACATGGGCAAGGAAACCTCCTGCTGATTACCACCTACCGTCCTCCCTCAGCTGATGAATCAGTCCTCCTCCATGTTGAACACCACTTGGAGGAAGCACTGAGGGTAGCAAGGGCACAAAATGTACTCTGGGTGGGGGACTTCAGTGTCCATCACCAAGAGTGGCTCGGTAGCACCACTACTGACCGAGCTGGCCGAGTCCTGAAGGATACAGATGCGAGACGGGGCCTGCGGCAGGTGGTGAGCGAACCAACACGAGGGAAAAACTTACTTGACCTCGTCCTCACCAATCTACCTGTCGCAAATGCATCTGTCCATGACAGTATTGGTAGGAGTGACCACCGCACAGTCCTCGTGGAGATGAAGTCCCGTCTTCGCACTGAGAACACCATCCAACGTGTTGTGTGGCACTACCACCGTGCTGAATGGGATAGATTCAGAACAGATCTAGCAGCTCAAAACTGGGCATCCATGAGGCGCTGTGGGCCATCAGCAGCAGCAGAATTGTATTCCAGCACAATCTGTAACCTCATGGCCCGGCATATTCCTCACTCTACCATTACCAACAAGCCAGGGGATCAACCCTGGTTCAATGAGGAGTGTAGAAGAGCATGCCAGGAGCAGCACCAGGCGTACCTAAAAATGAGGTGCCAACCTGGTGAAGCTACAACTCAGGACTACATGCATGCTAAACAGCGGAAGCAACATGCTATAGACAGAGCTAAGCGATTCCACAACCAACGGATCAGATCAAAGCTCTGCAGTCCTGCCACATCCAGTCGTGAATGGTGGTGGACAATTAAACAACTAACGGGAGGAGGAGGCTCTGCAAACATCCCCATTCTCAATGATGGCGGAGTCCAGCACGTGAGTGCAAAAGACAAGGCTGAAGCGTTTGCAACCATCTTCAGCCAGAAGTGCCGAGTGGATAATCCATCTCAGCCTCCTCCCGATATCCCCACCATCACGGAAGCCAGTCTTCGGCCAATTCGATTCACTCCACGTGATATCAAGAAACGGCTGAGTGCACTGGATACAGCAAAGGCTATGGGCCCTGACAACATCCCAGCTGTAGTGCTGAAGACTTGTGCTCCAGAACTAGCTGCGCCTCTAGCCAAGCTGTTCCAGTACAGCTACAACACTGGCATCCACCCGACAATGTGGAAAATTGCCCAGGTATATCCTGTCCACAAAAAGCAGGACAAATCCAATCCGGCCAATTACCGCCCCATCAGTCTACTCTCAATCATCAGCAAAGTGATGGAAGGTGTCGTCGACAATGCTATCAAGCGGCACTTACTCACCAATAACCTGCTCACCGATGCTCAGTTTGGGTTCCGCCAGGACCACTCGGCTCCAGACCTCATTACAGCCTTGGTCCAAACATGGACAAAAGAGCTGAATTCCAGAGGTGAGGTGAGAGTGACTGCCCTTGACATCAAGGCAGCATTTGACCGAGTGTGGCACCAAGGAGCTCTAGTAAAATTGAAGTCAATGGGAATCAGGGGGAAAACTCTCCAGTGGCTGGAGTTATACCTAGCACAAAGGAAGATGGTAGTGGTTGTTGGAGGCCAATCATCTCAGCCCCAGGGCATTGCTGCAGGAGTTCCTCAGGGCAGTGTCCTAGGCCCAACCATCTTCAGCTGCTTCATCAATGACCTTCCCTCCATCATAAGGTCAGAAATGGGGATGTTCGCTGATGACTGCACAGTGTTCAGTTCCATTCGCAACCCCTCAGATAATGAAGCAGTCCGAGCCTGCATGCAGCAAGACCTGGACAACATCCAGGCTTGGGCTGATAAGTGGCAAGTAACATTCGCGCCAGATAAGTGCCAGGCAATGACCATCTCCAACAAGAGAGAGTCTAACCACCTCCCCTTGACATTCAACGGCATTACCATCGCCGAATCCCCCACCATCAACATCCTGGGGGTCACCATTGACCAGAAACTTAACTGGACCAGCCATATAAATACTGTGGCTACGAGAGCAGGTCAGAGGCTGGGTATTCTGCAGCAAGTGACTCACCTCCTGACTCCCCAAAGCCTTTCCACCATCTACAAGGCACAAGTCAGGAGTGTGATGGAATACTCTCCACTTGCCTGGATGAGTGCAGCTCCAACAACACTCAAGAAGCTTGACACCATCCAAGATAAAGCAGCCCACTTGATTGGCACCCCATCTACCACCCTAAACATTCACTCCCTTCACCACCGGCGCACTGTGGCTGCAGTGTGCACCATCCACAGGATGCTCTGCAGCAACTCGCCAAGGCTTCTTCGACAGCACCTCCCAAACCCGCGACCTCTACCACCTAGAAGGACAAGGGCAGCAGGCGCATGGGAACAACACCACCTGCACGTTCCCCTCCAAGTCACACACCATCCCGACTTGGAAATATATTGCTGTTCCTTCATTGTCGCTGGGTCAAAATCCTGGAACTCCCTTCCTAACAGCACTGTGGGAGAACCGTCACCACACGGACTGCAGCGGTTCAAGAAGGCGGCTCACCACCACCTTCTCGAGGGCAATTAGGGATGAGCAATAAATGCCGGCCTTGCCAGCGACGCCCACATCCCGTGAACGAATTTTTAAAAAAAAATTTTTAATTAAAAAAAATTGTCCATAAATCACTTAGTGGCACTAAACTGCCAATCTCAGAAAAAAAATCTACTGGAATGGCAGGCCTGGAAGATGGAAAGGTTACACTAGTGCAGAAGGAGGGTTTTCTCCCGAGGTTGGGGTTAAAGTACATTATTGAGGTTAAACGGAGGGAGATTTGTGCTGCATCTTGTGTGTTATATCTGGCCTGGGAGCAACAGATGCTGATGTTGAGTGCTCAAGAAATGGAAATATGTTAAGAGTGAATACTGACATTCTTAATTCCCAAGTACACTTTATTCCTTGGAATGAACACCATTCATCTGTGCTGAAGGGATTTTTATAGAATAGTATTTTGATTTAACAAAACTAGCTTGCAGTAACACACTGAAGATTCCTGGAATTACCTTATGCCTTGGAAGGCTTACTTGTAAGTCTTGTAAGATGGTTACAAATAAATGCATCTCTTTCATTTTATTTATTTATATATGTCACAAAAACATTACATTTATGCCACTTCCTTTCTGTCACCATTCAGGCAAACACTTTGGCCCCGATATTAGCGGGGAGGTGGGATGGCAGCAGTGGGGTGGAGGGAGGGGGCGGATTGGGCGCGTGGGTAACCTGCCCGATAAAATCTGTTCTCTTACAGGACCTTCAGCGACCACTGTGACGGCAGTGGGCGATTCCTCATGGGACCTGCCAGCCTCTGAGGATGCACCGTCACATCTGAGCGAGCCATCCACCAGCGCAGATACATGCACCTCAGTGGGTCCTATTTCGCAGTTAGTTGAGGTTGCACATGGTGAGGTACCACACACGTGAGCAGGAGCAGACGCTGGTGGCAGGGGCAGCTGTGGAGAGTCCGCCTCGGTGGGAACACTCCTGTCCAGGCTCTGCTCAGCGGGACACAGATGCTGAACCCTGGGGGCCATCCTTTAGAAGGAGAATGATCAAGGGGCGTAAGCACATTTGCGAGGTGCTGGAAAAGGTGCCACGCCCACTCTCCACAACTCCTGCATGAGCAGAATGGTGGCACAGGTATGGGAGGGAATCTCTGAGATACTGTCACAGGGACGTGAGGGCATCTCTGAGATAGTGTTGCGGGTAAGTGCGGGAATGGAGGGAAGGCTAGCCTCCATGGAGCTTCAAGCACGGCTCACAAATGAGTCCATTCAGGCCCTGACAACGGCTATTCAGACTCAGGGTGAACAACATTCTGCCGCCTTAAACAGGCAGGCAGATACACTTGCATTGGCCTTACAAGGCTTCACACATGTCCTCCAAACTGCTGTCCAGCAGAGTGTTGTAGGAGTGGTGTGGGCCTGGCCCTGAGGAGGGATGATGGCAAAGGGGACATGGAAGTGACGACACCACTCAAAGCGCCCCCACGTCTCACCTGTTGCCCCCCTCGCAACCAGTACCCGCAATGCTGCCTCCTCTCCAGGTGGCCGGGTCTGCCCCTGCACAGGTGCAGGTGGAGCAGTCTTTGGAGGGGTCCTCACAGGCACCAAAATCTAGAGGGCGTAGGCCCAAAGCATCTAATCGGTCAGGGCATGACCAAGAGCAGCCCGCCAGTACCTCTGCTGCACTCACAGGTGATGCACCACGTAGAAGTAGTCGGAAGCGAAAGGTGAAGGTTTTTAAGCACGAAGGGGATTATTTGTTTGCTTTTTGTTAAACTCACATTAAATATTATTATTGTCACCACTACTGCCACGTCTTGGCCATGCTTGACTGGCTTCTGTGATAAGGCCCTTTCATGAAGATTCACCATGAACGCTGACATTTGATGCCACCCATTGGGTCAGTCCACAGTGGGTGTATGTGTAGTTGCAGGACTGTTTTGTGCAGGGGTGTTGTGGGGGGGGGGTGGAGGGGGCTGGTGTGGCCGCTCCTCTGTCCGGGGTGGTGAGGACTGGACTCTTCACACTGTCTGATGTTAGGAGAACCGTTCACATATCAGTGACTCCCCGGTCTCACGAGCAGACAGGTGAGCCGCTGTTCTGCCCATGGGTTGCTCCTCCTCCTCCTCCTCCTCCTCGTCCTCCTCCTCAATGTGGGTGGCAGATGTGGATGGGGCCTCCTCCAGCGGCACCCCTCTCTGTTGTGCCATGTTGCGCAGGGCACAATAGACGACAATAATGCGTCCCACTCTGTCTGGCGCGTATTGAAGCGCTCCCCCAGAATGATCAAGGCACCTGAAGTGCATCTTGAGCAACCCTATAACATGCTCAATTGTAGACTGGTGGCGATGTGGCTGTTGTTGTATCGACGCCGTGGCTCGGTGATGAGGTTCCTCAGAGGTGTCATGAGCCACGTGTGCAGGGGGTATCCCTTGTCCCCGAGGAGCCAGCCCTTACGGGTGTTTGGTGCGTGGAAGAGGGGCGGGATGTTGGATTCCCGGAGGATGATAGAATCATGGCAGCTGCCCGGTTTCTGGCGCACACGTGAAGGAATCTCTTGTGGTGGTCACAAACGAGCTGAGTGTTGATGGAGTGATAGCCCTTCCTGTTGATGAACAGTCCTGGCTCGTGTGGAGGTGCTCGTATTGCTATATGGGTGCAATCGATTACACCCTGCACCCGTGGGAAGCCAGCCACAGCGTAGAATCCCACTGCCCTCTCCGTCTGGCTGAGGTCGTCCATGGGGAAGTTGATGTAGTGCGAGGCCCTGCAAAACAAGCCGTTGGTGACCTGCCTTATGCACTTGTGTGCAGATGACTAAGAGAACCCAGCAATGCCCCCGGTGGCATCCTGGAATGATCTGGAGACGAAGAAGTTGAGAGCAGTGGTGACTTTGACAGCGACAGGTAAGGAGATGCTGCTCGGGCCCAGCCGGGAGCAGCTCGGCATGAAGGAGGCTGCAGATGTCTGCAACTACCTGGTGACTGACTCTGAGCCTCCATATGCACTGCTCCTCAGAGAAGTCCAGGAAGCTGAGCCTCGGTCTGTAGACCCTATGGCGAGGGTGGTGCCTCCTGCAACGTCGCTCTCTCTGTTGTTGCCCTCCGTGCTCTTGTGCAGGTGTCTGTGTTGCAGCACTGTGTTTTGGAGCTCCACGTGGCAGAGGTGGACGCCATGCCAGGCGAGGCTGGTGATGTAGCTCGTCCTCGGATGAAGTGGTGAATGCAGCCATGGCACCCCCCCAATCTTGACGGTGCAAATTTGAGAGGGTCCGCAAAGCAGTTAAATATGTTTGCACAGCAGAGTTTTGGGTGGAAAGTAAGAATTTTGAGTGAAAACACAAGTGTCTTGCAGCCAAAACTTTGTCTGAAGTGACAGAGCGCCCTGCTGCAATAAATGACGTTTTCTCCCCACCTGTCAAATTAGCATTTGCATCTCCCACTGGCTGCTGGCTGAAACATGTCTGTTGCAACAGGGAGTGTTTCCCACAGCACGAGAAACACCCTGAGGATGCTTCAAAATCGCACCCCTGCCAAAATGTTGAGTCAATCAAGTAATTCAAGTACCTCAACTATCGGACAAAGTATGCAAATTATCGTCCCGCCGGCTTTAATTGCCGGTGGCACTCCCGCGCGCACCCTGACGTGTCACTGGGAAACCCAGAAGTCAGCGGGTAAACCTGCTTGGTATTTTAGCGATTTTCGGAGCACCCCCTTTCCCCCAACGCACCTGCTCCGTCACCCGAAAATCGGCCCCTTTATTACATAGAATTTACAGCCATAGAAACAGGTCATTCGGCCCGACTGGTCTATACCGGTGTTTATGCTCCACACGAGCCTCCTCTCACCCTATCTGCATAATCTCCATTCTCCATTTTGTTGACTGTCTCAAAGTATCACAGCTGCAATTAAAACCGAGGAGTTGGGAACATGTGAACCCAAAGCGAGGAAAGTGGTTCGAAAAAAATCAATTCGAAATATTTATGAAAACAACCAATTCTGAATGGTTACTCAGGAGAGCCTAATAACCAAAGAAAGGAGGCGGTGAACTAATCAAATTGCTCAAAATGTTTTTTTTTAAAAAGTAGTTTCTTGAGGCCTCACTGGGTGAAAAACTTTCTCAGAGAGAATTTGTACTTATATAGCACCCTATCACATTTCTAACATAAAATTAGACATTTCACAACAACATAATGCTACTTACCCATGTTTTTTTTTGGGTCCCCCTAATGAGCTTCTGCACAGCTTGTGCATCAGGTGCCCAGGACTTTTTGTGTCGGCCAGTCACATATCGGTACACTCTCCATTTCAGAAGCATTTCATGCTTCAGGGCTCGGCACCCAATAATTGAAATGGGTGCCCACCATCAAAAGGATTGGCCCCAGTGTGCGAGTAAAATAGAGAGAGAGACTGTGATTGAGAAAGAGAGAGACAGACAGAGATTGAGTGAGTGAGAAAAACAACACTATCGAAGTTTATAGTACAGAAGCAGACCATTCAGCCCACCATGTCTGTGCTGGCTCTTTGCTAGAGCAACTCAGAACTACCACCACTGCCTGGTCTTTTCCCCTTAGACTTGGTCTCTGTTTCAACCACTCATGGTGGCAAAGTCTTCCATGCTCCAACTACCCATAAAAAATGTCCTAACCTCTCTCCTCACTTACAGCAATAATTTTACATTGATAGCTCCTCATCACTGATGGCCCCACCAAAGGAAATGGTCTTCATAATATTTTTTTTTAACACTCTATCAGACCTCCTCTGAGCCTTCTCTGCTGCAGTGGAAATGGCCCCAGGATCTCTTCATAACGATACAGTCCCAACCCTGGCATCATCCTGATGAATCTACATTGTAAAGCTGCCTATAGCTTTAATGTCTTTTATGCAATGGGGTGCTCAAAACTGCACACAGCACTCTGTAGCCTAAACAATGTTTGGTATAAATTAGTCAATGCAGCTTTACTCTTACTCTAAGCTCTCATTTATAAAATCCAAAAAGCTATTGGCTTCATCTGCCTACATTGACAATTGCAGGGAATTATATATTTGAACCCTTCGGTCTCTCTGTTCATCCACACCTTTCAGTGCCTTCCTTAAGTGCATGTTCTTATTCCTTGTATTTTTTTCTCCCAAAATGTTCTACCTCACACCTCTCCAGATTAAATTCCAGCTGCCATCCATCTGCACATTCCACAAATAAAAGTGGATCCAACAATGACTTGGGCTGCACCACGTCCAACCCTTCGCCAATCCAAAAGGGGCCAACTTGCCAACGTGTTCAACTCCTGACGAAAATGCAGGATAGTGGAGGCATTTGTGGCTTCAAACCGCTAAACCTCAGCCTGCACATTGAGGATAGTATCCCCGAGAGAGGGAGAGGAACAGTCAGTGTCTCGGGAACAGTCAGTAAACACTCCCATTCTCGCAGCACGTCTAATTTTTTGAAGAACAGACCAACTGGATAGATAAAGGAAATGCAGGAGATGTAATGTGTATGGATTTTCAGGAGACATTTGATAAACTGATTTGCTTTCACTTTGACTTACTACTGCCTTAAAACTTTTCAGATTCCCCAAAGCCAACGTGAAGTCCACATGTAAAACACACATCCTTGGTTAGTAACTGTGATTCCAGAGTTGACCTGGCCTCAGCTATAGGTTATGGATTCTTTGACAAGACACTAAAGGCAAACTTGATTCAGAATAGCATTTTTTCCTGATTATTGATTAGAAATTAACCTTTAAAAATGGACCACAATCTATAAATCTATTACAAAGATCATTAGCTTACTAAATTTGTAATCAGGTACTCCATTTCCTTCAAACACAGGTAAATATATCATGCATTGACCAAAATCTTAAAATGCTTTAGATATTGCAAGCATTTTATTAGTTGATTAAATAGACTTGAGAAACCATGAAAGCCTTGCTTCTCTCAACTATTTCACTATGATGGTAATATAATTTACACAAGTTAAAAAAAAAATCATACTTTATACAAAGAAAGGCTTTAGTTATATACTTTAATTCCATACATAATTGAATATAATGAATAACTTTATTGAACATAATTCTGATCAGACGTTTTGAATTTGGCTGACTCTGGATTCACAGGTCAGAGTTAGATTTTATGCTCAATATATACCCCAATAACTACTAATATCTACAAAATCTCATGGTGATTTATATATACACACATTGGGGGTGATTTTAACCCCCAAGAACGGGTGAGTTGGTTACGGGCGTGAATTGAAAATAGTTGTTTTTTTTGGGTCGCAACCGCAAAATTTTCAGGTTTTGCATTCCCAGTGGGAAGCCCGTACTTTTAAGCAACCACATTAAACCCGGAAGTGAAGCCGCGTTGCGGTCGCGACCCAAAAAACAACTATTTTCAACTCCCACCCGCCCTCAACCATCCCGCTCTTGGGGGTTAAAATCACCCCCATTTTTTTAGATCACTCAAATAAATTGACAGATGTTACTGAAGACTTAATACAAAGGTAATACTTTGAGCTATGTTCCCTGTTAATATAAAAAATTCATTTCTGGACACAATATTTACTATGTACCTTTGGGGGAAAACCTATCAGGGAAGGATACAAAGGCAGACTTAGGAATCAATCACGAAAAGCAGGTATTTCTGAGCGAACCGGAAAATGCCAGCATCACTGAAACATGGATTAGTGGAGCCCTCTTCTTGGAAATGTTACAGGAGGAAAGTAATTTCAATACTTGCTCATGTAAAGTTTTGCACCTTCCTCTACTCTCCATGTTCAAGGGCCTTTCCAATACTGCTTTGAACTGGCAGCTCGGAGGTGTGCAATAGTATCAGGGGACGTTACTTCTGATTTCTTCCTTCTCTCGGGAGGCACTTGGCCTCTGGTGTTTCACCACAGCAATCCGATTAAGATTGGGACAAAAAGAGCTTGGACGAATCATAAGCATCAACATGTCCCATCACTTTGTGTCACAGCACATCGGTGATCAATGATACAACATTAAAAAAAGACTCATGGAAGTGATAGAAAGATACTTTTAAATTTAAGGTAACCAAGTTCTAGTCACAGTACTGATGTATCCTTCCTACTGTACTGCCTCTAAGCACATTAATTACATTTGTAAGGGTGTTCTGCATCTGCTCTTGAACTGAGCAGCTGTTCTCAGAGGTTAGCCAGGGTGCTAATGTCAATATTAGCTGTAATAGTACTATATTAAATATTAAATAGGTTCAGTCCAAGTTTTGAACAGAACTTCGGAATGAGTGCAAGAGAGGCAGCACCCTAAACCACAAAATAACGGCATAGAACAGGTTAGTGAATCGCTGGCGCATTTGGAGGAGTTTTAGGGCAAAGCACGCAGGAGGATTGTTAAATGAGGGAAAGAGCTGTATTCAGAACATACTGGAGGTTGGGGAGGGTTCATGGATGGTCTGTGAAAGGTATGTAGACGTATACAGGAAGCCACTGGACACTCAATATCATCCTGCAGATCCCTCAGCCATACGGAAATGTTTAGGACAACCAAGAAGAAAGCCACAAATGTTGGAAATCCAAAATTAAATAAATAGAAACTGCTACAAATCTACAGCTGGTCAATCAGCATCTAAAAAAAAAAGGATAGGATGTTCCTGGTGAAATGATTTTCCGTTTCTTACTTTTGGAGATTCAAGTCTGGCTACTTCTGATGAGGGGTCATGGACCTCAGAAGAGGTCAACTCTGGAGTTGGGTGTCCTCCTACTATGCGATCACTCTGTCCCAAAAATAAATCAAAACATTTCATTTAATTTGCTAATTTTGATATTAAAATTACTATTTTTATTAGGGGACACAGACTTGAGCATGTCTGGTGCATAATTAGCTTAGGGGCCCATCGCCAGATCTGGCTGGACCACATCAATTCTACCAGGCCTCATTTCTCCGATGCCCAAATTGCCCACTGCTCTTGGATCATCCGAGATATGAAAGATAGCAAAGATATGGAATAAAGCTATCAAAGGTAACTGCTGGATTATTTTCTCTGCTACCAACCATCTCCTTAATCCCCTCTGCCCTGCTTATTCCACTCCCACCTCTAACAATTGCGAGGAGTTCATGAAAATCTTTGTCATCAAGATGGGCATCTTCCGTTCAGCTGTCTCCCCCTTCCTCTTGCCCTCTAAGCCAGACTTCCTCAGCACCTATCCCCCTCACCCTAACTCTGAACCCCTATCACTATCTTTTTCTCTCCCATCACCCTCCTGCCCTCATTAAACTCATCTCATCCATGAGGTCCACTTCCTGTTCCCTTGATCCTATTCCCACTAACTGCAGACCACCCAACTTCCCTTCCTGGCGCCCCCCCCCACCACCCCCATGCTAGTTGACAATGTAAATAGATCTCTCCCCTCAAGTCCTGGCTCCTTTCCTTTCAAAGTTGCCATACTCAAAAATAAAAGTACCGCTGACTAGCTGACCTTTGATTGAGTTGAACTCCTTTCTATTGATGTAAACTATTGCATTGTGTCTAGGGGCAGAGATGGCCACGTGGGCGCCATCAAACATGCCTTGCCTTATTTGGAAATTGAGCAGTTCCGTCATGCTGTTGTTGCGGGCAGGGATGGAGTGGGAAAAGAAGTAAAGCTGTTGGCACTGCTCAGGAAAGCACCAGCCACTCCTTTGATAAACGTACGGACACAAATTGACTAATACTCCTGATGTCCACTCCAATAGCCTGGAAAGGAGCAAAAGCCCAAAATATTGAGAACCAGGGTTTCTTTGATGGCGACTGACAGCACTATCCCATGTTCAAGGTTGTCTGTAGATCTTCATGAAGTGAATAGCACCACTTTACCCCTCTGCTAAATCTAAGATCACTAAAAATGTATCCGTGTCTCCCTGGCCCATTCGCATGCAATAAAACTACAGAACCCATCTGTTGGAGTAAAAGTGAGATGGTTACCTGGAACAAAAATGGACTCTGTGGAAAGACATTAAAATGTGCTGACGTAGGCATAGACATTCCACAACGAACTAACCTTGAGCTACATCCTGTTATTGTATAAAAACTACGGAACAGACAAAAACCAGACCGCGAGGTCCAGATGGTCAGCTTAAGATAAAGCGGAACCGAAACAATATGTTCTTGATAACGGTTGTTTTTAAAGGAATGTGATTGGAGGTCAATTGTTGCTCGGGGGGAATAATTGGCTAATCTGTAACTAACCAAGGCTGATGATGTAATAACTGCTAAATGTCTGTACTTGTCGACTCTTTGGAATGTATAAAAGAAGCTCAGCGGCCATTTTAAAATTGAAACGTTGACTGCGAGCACTGCGGGGTGCCAAGCACTTCTCCCAAAGCTTTGTTCAATAAACTGCATGTTGAATCTTTAAGTCTGACTCTGAGTGATGATTTCCCACAACACCATCACAAACAATCCTCAATTCAATTAGTTAATGCACTGCCCAAGCGCTGAGTTGGCTGATCTGAGTCAGAATTCCCGCTTGGTAATTATCGAGTGATTCTTGCTGGAAAGTGGATGTAGGGTGAGGACAGGATTGGGCTCAGCCATGTTGTCACAAACATTCAAGTAGTCTTCAGAGATTCACTGTCCTGTCTTGGAAGTAGAGACCGGCCAATTGGTGTTGGACTTGAGGGCACCAACCCAATGCCCATGTCGCTATATGTCAGAATAAGTCAGTCCCTTCAGCAGAAGAGGTTAGAAAACTAAAAACCTACTACCCAAATGTATTGTGAGGAAAACTATCTATACTCCACCTGAGGGAGAGAACATAATCCAATTCTCGGCTGCAGTAGTGCATTGTGCACTCAACTCCACTTATTGAGAACAGACCAGTTTGACCGAGAACACCGTTGTAGCAGTTTATCTCTCGACTTGTGCTTGGGGAAAAAAAATTCTTAACACATTTGAAGAACAGCACAGCAGCAGTAACCACTAATGGTAGCTATGCGTTTTTTTTTCCAAGATGATACTGTCAGAATTCCATTAAAACAAAATATGCAAAAGAGATATGACACCTGCTGTTTGAATTTAATGACATTTATTGTAATAGGTAGCTTATTGTTTCAAAACTGATTGATATCAGTTGATATCCACAACAGTTGGGTTCAATGCATTAAACATAATGATAGAAAAGGAGCATGCAATATTTTTCTTGGAACAAAATGTAGAGGAGAGGTTATCATAAGAAGATGTGAAGTTACTCACCACTGTCATCCACTCTTGCTATAATTGGGAAAACTTTTCATTCAGCAATACATTTGAGCACACCTCGAACATTATTAGCAGCAGCAGATGACAAGAATGTCATCGTCAATGACAAAAAAAGACTGGAAAACAATGGCAGATTATGACTAAATGGATCTCTTGTGGGTTTGATCCTATTAGCTATGACTGCCATGCAAGGGCATCCAATTTCAGCAAGAATTGGTTGAGGTGAAAATTTGTCATTCCCCATCAAACTGATGAAACATCTGTTCCCCTGTGCTCTTCAGATATTATTGGATCACTACATAATGGGAACAGTTAAGGGATGAAGCAGTGGAAATAGACTAGGGTGGATGTTTAAATCATTGCAGTTCATATCTGAGATGTCTAATTGCTTTTCAAATGTTTCCACACTAAACTGCTTGACCGTGGCCTTGTATGATTGATTACCCATTAGAACATTTTAGGTTCTGATTCATCTGTTATTGACTGGGAAGGAAGAGTGGAGAATACAATAGCAAGACCGATCGTAGTGGTATTGATCAGATAGTGACAGGAAGTTGGTACATTCAATATGTTTTCTTTTAATGTGTGTAGGTGAGTGTGCAAAAAAACAACTCAATATCAGTAACATATCTGCCATAACAAATAGTACATTAGCTTATTGGCTGAGCATTGGTTTGGGATTTGAGAAAGATTGTGGAGAGAAGACCAAGCACAGTTCTGCTCTCAAATGTACAACTAACTAATAATGTTTCTCGATCATATCCTGGTAACGTAATGTTTGGATAATTAAACCTGGTCTAAGAGGAAGCTTTACTTTCAATTTTTTTTCTTACCTTTCCTTTCTGTCTCTTTTCTCTCTCTCTCTCTCTTAATCCAGTATTTCTTTCCTTCTCTTTCTTTTTCTCTCTGTACCTGATTTGACTCAAATTCACCCTATTTCCTTCTCGGTCATTCCTCTGTTTCTTTCTCAATCCTTCAATCTAATTAGTTCAGGATATAAGGCGCTGTTCCGATCGTTGACCAAGGTCCCAGGTGCCCTGTTGCTCGTTATCAGGTCGCACTTCCTGCAACTTATAGGGCAAATCTTTTGAGCTGAAGTGTGAGGCAAAACGTCTATCTAATGGGGGTACGTCGTGTGATGCCCTGCTCCAGCAAATTCTGGGCCATTATTTGTTGGTACTGTATTTTGACTTTCCAATTGGAATTATTCTGTGGATTAAGTGATGAGTTTGTAGTATCAAGGCTTGCCTGGGAATTTTTTGTCAATAACCCACCAGATAAAGAAAGAAAGAGGAGGAACCTGCATTTATATCATGCTTTATCCCATTTTTCAGGACACCCAAACTGCTCCAAATACAATTGCTTTTGAAATACAGTAATTTTTGTTATGTAGGTGAACTTGGAATGGTTGGGTGGAATAAAAGATAGCTTTGAAAAGTTTGAGAATATTGCTGGACAGTATGTGCACACTGTATTTATTTTAATGTGTGATTTTATCGTTAGTCAGGTCAGATATAGCACAGAGCTCCTCTATCACTGTCCTCACAGAAAGTTAGATAATTCCCTTGACAGTCATGAATGGTCAAAGCTACTATTATCAATGTTATACCTGATTACCGTTTTAGACTTGGTAGTAGCATTGTTGTGTCACTGCCACCGAGTATGCAATTTTCTCCATCTGTTCTGTGAGAATCGTAGAAGTTACTGCTGAGATTTCTAAAACCTACAGATCCACCATCATCATACTGCATTTTCTCAAGGTCCAGCAGCAGATTGCATCTCGTTCCAAAAGAATGTCACCGTGCACTTCTTCAAAGGCAGGCAATAAGCTGCCACTCACTCCAGGACCAGATCAAGCTCTGCTTTTATTTTGGTTGCATTAGGCACAAAGATCACTGGCTTTTCAGTGAGTTTAAAACGGTTACAGTGAGGAACATTACAACGCAATTGCTTCAAAAGGCAATAATTGACGCTTCTGGACATGCGTATCACCATTTTCAATCTATAGCCCACCAACAATGGCAAGATTCAGCAGACTGGATAATTTTTGTTGTTGGTCAGGCCAGATATAGCACAGAGTTCCTCTATCACTGTCATAGAATCATAAAATCTTACAGCATAACATTTTTTAATTCTGCTCTAACGCTCCGGTTTCTTCAGTTTGAATATCTCCAGGTTTTCACTTCAATTTAAATGTTAGTCATTGTGTATATTTCAAAATGTTTCTTTTCCTCTCCTGCTTCCACCAACTTCCTTCCCTTTTTTTCTTCTACATGTGCTCGCTCCATTTGGGAATATTGTGCCATAGGCATCATGTGCCCTCCCAGTAAGAACATAAGAAATAGGAGCAGGAGTAGGCCAATCGGCCCCTCGAGCCTGCTCCGCCATTCAATAAGATCATGGCTGATCTGATCCTAACCTCAAATCTAAAGAACACAAGAAGTAGGAGCAGGACCCGGCCACTCAGCCCCTGGGCCCGCTCCGCCACCCACAGGGCCTTGACCGATCCGAACTCAGCTTCATGTCCAATTTCCTGCCCGCTCCCTGTAACCCCTAATTCCCTTTACTTCTAGGAAACTGTCTATTTCTGTTTTAAATTTATTCAATGATGTAGCTTCCACAGCTTCCTGGGGCAGCAAATTCCACAGAACTACTACCCTCTGAGTGAAGAAGTTTCTCCTCATCTCAGTTTTGAAAGAGCAGCCCCTTATTCTAAGATTATGCCCCCTAGTTCTAGTTTCACCCATCCTTGGGAACATCCTTACCGCATCCACCCGATCAAGCCCCTTCACAATCTTATATGTTTCAATAAGATCGCCTCTCATTCTTCTGAACTCCAATGAGTAGAGTCCCAATCTACTCAACCTCTCCTCATACGTCCACCCCCTCATCCCCGGGATTAACCGAGCGAACCTTCTTTGTACTGCCTCGAGAGCAAGTATGTCTTTTCTTAAGTATGGAGACCAAAACTGTATGCAGTATTCCAGGTGCGGTCTCACCAATACCTTACATAACTGCAGCAATACCTCCCTGTATTTATATTCTATCCCCCTAGCAATAAAAGCCAACATTCCGTTGGCCTTCATGATCACCTGCTACACCTGCATACTAACTTTTTGATTTTCTTGCGCTTGCTCACAAAAATGGCCATTCTTTACGTTCTAACTCAATTGACCGTCAGCCGTTATTTTACCACAGAGGGGCATCACAGCTGGGCCCAATACTGTCCTCACCTGACATCCACACAGGAACATTTCCAGTACGAGACTACTGCATATTAAGTCGGAGAATGAACCCTGGTTGGCTTCCCTCTCCCTAACCTAGGGACACTGAGGATAATTGCTGCTCCCACCTTGCTACCCTGGCTGAAATTAGATAACTCAGCAAAGACTAGGCACTGAATATGGGTCTTTCTTGGTCCAAATGACAATTATTCATGGTCTTAACCCAGATGAGCCACTAGAGAAGCCCTTTCAGCAGTGTTTCACCACAAGTTCAAATATAACTATCTCTTTGCACAGCAATCGGCAATGAAATGAACAACCAGTCAATCTGTTTTTGATTGTATTGGGAGGAATATTGGCCATGACACCAGGAGACCTCCCTAGTCTTCTTCGAATCGTGTTGCGGAATCTTTAATGTCTAATTGAGCCAATGAAACATGTCAACAGGACCTCAGTTTGACCTCTCATCTGCAAGATAGCATCTCCAACAATGCAGTACTCAGTCAGTATTGCACTGGAGTGTCAGCTTAGATTATAGTCCAATTTTATGATTTCAGCAAGATCGTGCCTGTACTGGTAACCAGGAGGGATGACCTCACCACATTTCATGAGGCAAGATCCCCTTCCTAATTATAATAGGCTGCCAGCGCACAGAACATGGGTGCAGGATGCTTGGGCAGTAGTGGGTGTGGCTGGGATGGAGACTGGAAATTCAGCTAGGCTTCAGCTCTTAAAGGTCAGAGCCTTGTTGCTCGGCCAAGAAAAATCACTTTGCTTCTAAAAACAATGGATCAAGGAGTAATGTGGGGAAATACCTCCCCTTTCTAAGCATGACATCTCAAGAGGTCCTGCTGCAGGAGGTTCAGCAAAAAAATTAATAGTTCTGTTTGAAGTAGAAGGCCACTCCCCTGTCAAATCAGAAGTGAAATCTGCGTGGATGGAAACCACTAAGAGAGTCAATGGAGTCAAAAGAGGACGATGTCTGGTCTCATCAGGATGACTGCCAAAGTAAGTGTACTCATAGTTGCATGCTTTTTTCTTTTACTGTTCACATGCACAAATCAAAACTATAAGCTGCAACATCCTTAGGCAAGCAGCATGCAAAATATGGAGACAGCCTTTTAAACTTTTTTTACACACTGTTTTATTGCAGAAGAACATACTTTTTGTAAGGTACACAAGTAGCTGATCTATTATGAATGTTGAACGCTATGGTCTGAACTCATATTGGCACCAGAACATGTTGCATTGAAATGCACTCACAGCAAGGAGGAAAATGGACTGGCCACAGGGATGGCTGTCTGGGTGCTCTGCCAATTTCGAACATCTGGATGTCTTGCGCGTGCTTCCTGGAGGAGGCTGCTCATAATCAGCATGAGCACACATTCGGCAAGAGGGATCCTTCTAATTTTAAAGAACTGTCAAGATCTGAGGAGATGGCCTTTGACATTTTTGGCCTAGTATCTGCGAAAGGAGATGAGGGGAGGGAGAGTTCGAAGGCACGCTGCCATCATGCAGCAATTATCCATTTCTTAGCCTGATTGAGAGAGTAACATTTGGTAAGACAGAGGTATACATTGTACAAAAGCTTGGCATGAATATGCCAACATCTTACCTCAATCAGAAGGCATTCCATCCCAAACACATTAAAGCATCTTCCTGTTCCCTTCCCAAGATAGGGCACTTTCACCTGGCGGTAGCCAGGATCTGGAAACTTCACAGCAAGTTGCATCGCAACCAGTATCTCATAATTGAGCACTCCAGAACTTTAGGTAACGGGTGAGGAGGAAGCACTGACTGATGCACCCGTGACAAGCGAGATGGAGAAAGTGGTGGTGACAGCAAGTGGCCAGCAGGGTCACAGCCCAAGCCATTCCTTCATTGTATGTGCAAGGGACTGGTGCTCTGCAAGTCCAGTCTTCAAACTGGGGTTGATTTGAGGAGCAAAAGTCCTTCATGACATCTTTTGAGACGTGCCTGAACACGCTACAATTTGCAGCAGTGCACCTTCAACCTCTCAGAAGCAAGACGAGAGGGATTAACACAGATGCAGCGTAACACTGAGCATACAACATTTTCATTGTTATCTGGGGAGAGCCCTGGAGCACAGAAGAACCAAGCCCAGCACTTCTCTCATAAATGCTGTGACTCTCACAAATTCTTGCCTCTTGCGCCTCGCTGATTTTAATCGCTCCACTATTGGCGTCCATGACTTCAGCTGCCTAGGCTTTAAGCTCTGGAATTCCCTCCATGCCTCTCTACCTTTCTTCCTTTAAGACGCTCCTTAAAACCTATCTCTTTGTGCAAGCTTTTGGTCACCTGCCCTAATACCTTCTTACGTGGCTCGGCGTCAAATTTTGTTTGATAATGCTGCTCTGAAGAACCTTGGGACGTTTTACAATGTTAAAGGCACTATATAAATCCGAGTTGTTGTTGTTGTTGTTGTGCCTGCGGCTAGAGGAGCCTTGGGCTCCAGGTTGCAGAGGTCAATCATTGCTGTATCTGACAGACTGGGAGATTGACTCCAGAAAGGAACAATGGCATGTTTCTTACTCTTCAGTGATATCCTTTGATCTGCTCTCACTCAGATCATCTTATAGGTTTCTTTCCTCTAGGAAAGAGAAGGCTGAGTGGTGACATAATAAAGGTCTTTAAAATTATGAAGGGATTCGATAAGACAGACGTACAGAAGATGTTTCCACTTGTCGGGGAGACCAAAACCAGGGGCCATAAATATAAGATAGTCACCAATAAATCTAATAAGGAATTCAGGGGAAACTTCTTTACCCAAAGAGTGGTAAGAATGTGGACACACAAACCACAAGGATTAGTTAAGGCGAATAGCATAGATGCATTTAAGGGGAAGCTCGATCAGCACATGAGGTAGAAAGGAATAGAAGGATATGCTGGTCGGGATAGATGAAGAGGAATGGGAAGAGACTCGTGTGGAGCATAAACGCCGGCATGGACCAGTTGGGCCGAATGGCCTGTTTCTGTGCTGTAGGCTCTACGTAACGATGTAGGGATGCCAAATAACTTGGGCCTGGCAATTCATCTCACCCTCTCAAAGAATTGAAAAAGTGTCAGACTGCTGGCAGCTTTTGCCTTCTCAGATGTGGCTATACCTGTAGCAGAGTCATGTCATGACACTGAACCCATGTATTCGGTCCGACAGTGTACACCAGCAGCCAACCCCCACACTTGCTCCATCCAGACAGAAAGTACTTAGATACAACAGTAGGTTCGGCATTAGGAGAAGTGTATCTTATTGGTGGGTCATGGAGAAACACCAGAGCATCTCTTTATGAAAACCTCACCAAATACATTTTGAACACTTTATTCCTCCTTATTGTGGGCAGTTTTTTTTTTGACAAGGGCCATGTCAAGGTAAAAAAAAACTAATTGCAGGATTGTAATGGGGAGAGTTTGCCAGAGTTGATGAAAATGCACACAGCAGGTTGTTTAACCAAACAGCTTCACAGCATAGGAGGAGGCGATTTAACCCTTCCCATATGTTCCTGCTTTTAGCCAGAGTCATCAAAACTAATCTTACTGCCCTGCACTTTCTACTGCTTCAAATATTTATCCATCTTTCCCTTAAAAGATGCAATATTCTCTGCCTCAATTACTCTCTGTGGCAATGCATTCCATGCTCCAACAATTCTCTGCAGAAATACATTTCTCCAAATGTCTCTTCACACTCTCTGAAAATGTTAAATTGATGACTCCGTACCCACTGACTTCCCCAACCACATAAAATAGTATTCCTGGGAACAGACAATGGGGTTTCATTCATGTGCAATACTAATGGCAGGGGCTGGATCTGGGAATTAAGGGGAACGTTTATCAATGAGAGCCCTCTACATCAATTTTCTTGACTGCATCTCTGCATCCTTCATTTCCTCCTCTTCCTCGTTCTTCTCTTCAGCTACTGCTGCATCACAGGTCTCCTCTTTGTCCTGCTATATGCTTATTCTTATTTGAATTGTAAAGTTATGCAGCGGACAGCGATTATTTTGGACGCCTTTATTGGACTAAAGAGGAACACCCTGGCCTACACGTCCAAACAGTGGGATCTTCCATTTGGTATTCCAATAGTGTGCTCTACAGTAATTCTGGTTGAGTTACTTGCCTCATTGTATTTACATGTGGCTCATCAGGCACGGCTGCAAAGGACAGCTCTGGCCTTCCAGCAGCTATTATTTCAGTATATTTGAAGCTCCAAATAACATGGGCATCATTCTCCACAGCAAAGAGAATTCAGGAGAAACATCTTTACCCAGAGAGTGGTGAGAATGTGGAATGTGCTCCCACAAGGAGTAGTCGAGGCAAATAGCATAGAAGCATTTAAGGGGAAGCTAGATTAGCACAAGAGGGGGAAAGGAATAGAAGGGTATCCTGGTAGCGTTAGATGAAGAGGAATGGGAAGAGGCTCGTGTGGAGCATTAACGCCGGCATAGACCAGTTGGGCCGAATAGCCTGTTTCTGTGCTGTAGTTTCAATGTAACAATTATGCTTTAAAGCTATCAAACCCTTCCAAGCCACCACAGGGGATAGGCACCACCTATTGGAATGGAAGCTCTTTATGTTCCCATAGGCAGTGGGGTTGATGTGGAGACCCCTGGTGCCTGCATGGGTTCTATTTGGACTCTTGGCAGTCCTGCCAGCCAGTAAAAACTCTGTTCCCTGTCTGGCTGATTCGTCCTTTCCACAAGGAAAGTGGCGAAGTGGTTGCCCCTTGCAAATAGAGCGGGCTGGAATTTCCTCGATCTGACTTACGCCAAAACTATACTCAAATTTACAGCAGTTCCGACGTCGATCTTGGCGACAGCGACTTACACCGAAATTTCCTGAGAGTCTCATTAACAGATGCCGGAACGTAAAAACCGGCATAAACGACCGGGGCCCAAGTAATGCACAGAACATACACCCATCGTCCCCTCTTTAAGTCCCTCTTTATCTTATTGACGTTATTAAAATTAAAGTTTGAAGCCGTCGAACCATCATTTACGCACATTAAACACAGCGGGATTGAGTTTCCGTTTGTTTCCACTCGTTATATCAGCACAATCCGAGCAGAATTGGCCAAACCAGCACAAAAGATCAGGGAATTTTAAACGTAAGGTGAGTTACGCCCATGTTTTCCGCGATCTTTTACGCTGGTTCAAGATTCAATTCGCCCGGATCAGGCCCGGTCCACAAAACTGGCCATGCCCCCAGGTCGACATTGTGAGATTCCACCGATTATGCTGGTTCAGGAAGACACCTCGAATTGAGCTCATTTTCTCAAGGCGCACAGGCACTAGTAGGCACGTTTTAAATGTTTTCTCATATCAAAAAATATTTAATTTACTAAGAAACTGTCCAGTGTACACCATGGAAACTAAGCCATTTTCAGTGATTTTAAATCAGGTTACTCGAAGGTGGAAGACTGTGCACCCTTAACACAAATGCTTATTCCAAGTGCCATGGAATCGCACAAAATTGGGACTTATCAGCTCAAGCCTTTGACTAAGCCTTGAAACCACAGCCTTCTGATTCAGAGGCAAGAGTGTGCTACAAAAAGGAACCAAGCTGACACCAAGATTAGCCGACCACAAAAATAGATAATTTGAGATATCAGAACAAAACATTTCAAATAATTTTCACTTCCCCAAAATTGCTTATTAAATTATTGAAAAGGATTATTTTCCAGTTATGTGCTGTCTGTACTTTGTAGATTTTGTAAGACACACATTCGCTAAATTCTGTCAACATGCTGCCTTTCCCCCATGTCGAGCAACCAGTTACTCTTCTTTTCAGGGCTATCGAAAATGCTCCATTTGCCTTCTTGGACCTACAAACCCACCAGCAAACTAGGTATTTAAATCTAGATGAAGCCTGTATATATTAGAGAGACATTTGACAGTTGTGCAAATTAATATCTACGTTGACTTATTGTATAATCATTGCGAGGATTAAAATAGCTTTTCTGTGTTCAAAGCGTAACATGGTGGAAACACTTATCTTTTTAAGCACTTGCTAAATAGTGCAGCTGCTGGCTGTAAACAGAAGCAGCAAAAACAATAATTCAAATCTGTGTAAAATTGCAGTTTACTCACCGTCAGAATAGCAAAGGAGACTGTACCGATTTCACAACAGAAGTAGCTGACAAAAGAAAGTGGAACATTTGAGTTGGGTGAAATGAAATTCATTCTCACTTCAAGCCCAGAGTAACTAAGAAGTAGATTCTTTTTAAAACAATGTTTCTGCATAAGCTTTGAGAATGTCAGAATTGAATTGCTAGAAATATAACCATGAAAGCAAAGAGAGCAAAAACATTAGGGGCTGCCTTTAAACCAAACAAATGTCATGATAATGATTCAGATCACAGCCACATGTAACAGCAACTTCCCTAACACTGACTAGTAGCAGTACACATCCTATATACGTGTTAATCTAATATTCTGCTTGATAAAGCAAAGTATTTTAATAGCTCGCCCATCAAATATTAAAAGGCAATCACAAAACTCTGCCATCAGATAATTAGGTCTGATTATCTGTAGCAAGACAGCAGGGTAAACTGGAACATATGGTACATGCATGATTAATTCACTTATGAGGGGTTTATCAGGACTTTTGAACAGCTGTTGCAACGACAGATGAAACTCCCTTCATTACTGAACTTTATTCCAAGGTGTGAATTTTAATGAATAAAGAACAGAATGTGAACTGTCAAATTTAGGCTTCGTAAATTACACTGGAGTACAAGTTGGTATTTAACGAGTTTCTCACGGTCCAAACTTTGCTCCAAAGCGCTACATCGATGAAGATGCCCCTCAGCTTCAGATCAACAGAATTTGTCCAAATCTGAATTTAGAATGCAATTCCCTGATTCAGTGTGGCCAAGCAGGATTTCAGAACGGATCCCAAACGCAGACACCTTTCTCTCTTTTCCGTTCCGGATTTTTTGACATTCGATGGACAAGCATATTTGCCATTTTATTCATTTGGTGTCAGCATCAATCGTTCCCATGTCAGACACAGAATAAAATACCTTCCACCTTCCCGACCAAACCCAATCTCATGCCTTATTTAAAGTCACAAATGAGAGTTGAATTGGTTGGAGAAAAAAAGGTGATGATTCTTCCATTTGCAGCTAGGAACAGTGTAAATTTAGTCAAAGTGGGAGTAAATAAAACCTATCTTCTTTCATGCGCGCACAGCATGCTGCCGTATGAACAGATATGGATTCATTGATATTTAGCCATTTTGTTTTAATCTTATTTCTATAATGTGAGAGCTTAAGCTCGAGTGAAGGTGAATGTGACGGAAACTATTAAGGGAGAAGGAAGGACACCTGAAGGGCACGAAGGTAGGACGGCAACAGCCAATTATTTGTGCTGTGCAACTCCCTGCTTCTTTTTTCTACAATGTACACGAAACCAGCCCAGGATGGAAAAAGGTGGGCCTGGAATTTCCTGGATCACACTTACGCAAAGATTATGCCTCAATTTACGCAAGGTTTCCACGCCAATCTAGCCGAAGGGAACTTAATGCTGAAATTTCCTGCGTTTCTCATTTGCTTACCGGTATAAAGACACCACACAAATACTGTGTAACCTATGGGGGGCCCCTGGGCATCATACGATAAGAGCAATGAACAGACATTATTGTTCAGAGTGAGTCTTGGGAAGTGGAAGGTAAATGGCAGTCTGTTTTTTTCTCTGAATAAATATACTTTTAAAAAAAAAATATTTAGAGTGTTTCCATCAGCATATCAATTTACACGGAGAAATGAGCAGCCAGGAGACACCAAGCAAGTAAGGCAGAGGGAGACCTCCAGGCCCACCTGGAGGAAATAGAGACCAGGCACGACTAGGCCCTGAGCTCCAGGAAAACCAAACCAGCCCGAATAGTCAATGTTGTGCATGGAGGGATGTGGCTCTGGCATTGAGTGCCACATCTGTGACCCCAAGAATGGCCCAGCAGTGCAGAAAAAAGTTCAGTGATCTGACCAGGGCTGGGAAGGTAAGACACTCACTATGCTCTCCCTTTCTTATTTGCCCACAATGGGTACCACCAGACTCCAAACTCTCTGAAAGCAGCACTCACAGAACAGGTACAGAATATCACGCAAAATGGCCAATGCCTTCCTTTTTAAAGGAAAGCCTGTGTACGGATTGCTCGTGTGACAGATCCTGGCATGACATGTGCCGCCTGTACACTCTCGGAGGGGTTTTAGTAATAACGAGTGGAATGTTATTCCTGGTGCCTCGCTCTAAGGGCCTGTTGCCTCTATTGCTCCTCTTGCCTCTTCCACGATGATGTTGAAAAAGGGTATGCCCATTGGGAAGACCATTGCAGCTTTTTGATCCTCCTGGAAAGTTCCGGGGGTGGGGGGGGCGGTAAGGGATGGGCAACAGAAGTCCAAAAAGGGTTCAGAGACTGACAGCACTTTGGTTAACTTTAGCGCAGGTCTCAGTGACAAAACAAAACTCAAAAATAATTGCAAGAAAAATCATTTGTAAAACTGCAGAAATAAAACTACAATGTTTGGGGCCTCTTACAAAGCTGGAACTGGTCTCTGACACCAATATCAGGTGTCTAAAGGTCCTGCTGCACCTGAACTGTATGCCCGTTCAGAGCTGGCATGAATGCAGGAGACTCGCATTCTTTGGTCTTCTGAATGGGGACTGGGTTACGTTAATGAGCTAAGTGGGGTTTCAACAGACGAACCTCGGGAGCAGAGGAAATTTATGCCGTAATTACGCCAGAACTTTCCCGGAAGTTCCATCGTTGCACAAACAACAGATGGCACATCCAAATTGTTAGATCCAGATTCTGTGTTTGAACACAAGTGAGGAACGGAAGCTAACTATACTTCCACATCTCCCATCGTTGTCAAGTTTGAAGTGTTTTTTTTTGTGTTGTGGACCTGTACCCATTAAAAACTGGATTAAATCTGGGTTACTTCAAGATGAAACTTTCACAAGTCCGCACTGAAATCCAAGCCCCAAAGGTGAAAGTAATGTCCACACTGCCGCTCAGAACAGATGTTGATAGGACAAGGTCATAATTCAGATCTAATCCGAATTGACTTTGACTTATTTCATCCTTTGGGAAGTGGGGCTTAACCCTCCCTCCCACATGGCCACTAAAATGTTTCCAATGATGTAATGTGCTGTTACATATAAGAAGTGAAAAACATTTTCTGTTGCAATTGATTTCAAAAGAAGCAATTATTGCACGTGAAGAATTCACTGATGGGAACTGGATATCTGTGGGTTAGATTTCTTGGAAGAGGAAGACCTCATAACTCATCAATGACAAGGTAGATATTACTAAGCTGGGAAATCAGACATTTGTCAGTTTAACAGAGTCATAATTGCCTGATTTGTTTATATAGGTACTTTATAGGTCACATTTCTTTAGTTTAAAATTGTTCTTCCTCTGGATCATTAATCTTGTTTCAAGTAATACAAATGAGATTTGCACACTGTTCCCCCGCCCCCCCTACAGTCTGTGTAAAATCTACTTTTCATCAAATTTTTGGAAGATAATAATGGTTGGTTAAAGTTCTTCTGCAATTGTCATCTCGTTTGTCACCCTTGTACATTGGGCGTAGACTGAGACAGTCTGACCCACAGAATCAAACAGGGTGAAGCAAATAATCTCAGGTCTCCTGCTCCCATGAAGGAAAATTTCACTTCCATACACATTCTCTCTCAGTCAGGGATGGAGTGGAACACAAGGAGATCATTGAGAGGTGAAAGGGAGTATTTAATATCAAGCCATCCAACGCCCATTTTTACTGGTGACTCTTACATACCAAACTATATTAAAACGGATGAAATCTTCACACTTTTGTGCACATCTTTGTACAAACTCAGAAAGAAATGACGTAGATCCATTAGTCCCTTTCTAAGACTGATACCAAATACCAGAGTGGGCACTCGGCTAAACGTGAGACACGCAGACCTCTTATGAGAATGACTCCCACTGCTGTACATGAGGCTTTTAAAGCAAGACCTGAATTTGTGACACCATCTAAGTCATGATGAGAGTGCTACCTCTGACTCACTTCCAGGTATGTATTGTTAAACCTCCCTGGTGTAAGTAAAATGGTTTACTGTGGTCTGTTCAAAGTTTGCAGATCAAATGTCTGATTTCTTTTTTTCTCATTCGCTTATATTTCTGAATGAACCAGTAGATACATCTGTTGAAATGAAGAACTATATTGCTAAATTGAAGAACTGCATTGCCTTTGGGCTATTCCTAGCTGGAATTTTATAAAACTCAATCGAGGTAGATTTTCAACTTGTCACCTGGGTGTGAATCTGGCATTGAGGATCAGCTGGTGCATTGTAGAAAACGCCTGATTTTTGAAAATCGGGCAGTTTCTATAACGGGCATCTGATCCGCAACGTCAGCTTCACACCCAGGCGACAAGTTGAAAATCCACCCTATTGTTTATTAACGTTGAAAAATCTAGGCGAAGTCCAGGCTCCATGGTTCAGAGTCCAGGCTAGAACGAGTAGGAGAGATGGCAAAGTAAATCAACACTAGGTGGTTATGTGATATTAGACTTAGGTATTGAAAGTCTGTGGATTTTTTTTAATATTTATTCGTTCATGGGTTGTGGGCGTCACTGGCAAGGCCGGCATTTATTGCCCATCCCTAATTGCCCGTGGTTGTGAGCTGCCTTCGTGAACCGCTGCAGTCCGTGTGGTGAAGGTTCTCCCACAGTGCTGTTAGGTATGGAGTTCCAGGATTTTGACCCAGCGACAATGAAGGAACGGCGATATATTTCCAAGTCGGGATGGTGTGTGACTTGGAGGGGAACAATTGAAAGACGAAGGGAGTTAAGCAGATCTACAGTTTTCAGATCCTGAGAAAGAATGATTTAGAATGGGAGATGGTATAAAGAGTTTTGATTTTTTAACACCTAAAATGAACAACAGTCAATGACACATTTGGAGCTTAAGAGAAATAAGAAAGTTCAGAATAGTTACTTTGAGTATTTCTATATAGTGAGAGGAAAAAGATGCTGACAGCGTCTCAGTAAAGGAAGATATAGTTGAGATACTGGATGGGCTAAAAATTGATAAAGAAGAGGTACTTGAAAGACTTGCTGTACTTAAAGTAGATAAGTCACCCGGTCTGGATGGGATGCATCCCAGGTTACTGAGGGAAGTAAGGGTGGAAATTGTGGAGGAACTGGCCATAATCTTCCAAACATCTGTAGATAAGGGCGTGGTGCCAGAGGATTGGATAATTGCAAACGTTACACCCTTATTCAAGAAAGGGTGTAAGGATAAACCCAGCAACTATAGGCCAGTCAGTTTAACCTCGATGGTGGGGAAACTTTTAGAAACGATAATCCGGGACAGAATTAGCAGTCACTTGGACGAGGTTGAATTGATTAGGGAAAGCCAGCACGGATTTGTTAAAGGCAAATCATGTTTAACTAACCTGATTAAGTTTTTTGATGAGGTGACAGAGAGGGTAGATGAGGGCGATGCAGTAGATATGGTGTACATGGACTTCAAAAAGACGTTTGATAAAGTGCCGCACTGCAGGTTTATCATCAAGATTGCGGCCCATGGAACAAAGGGGGCAGTAGCAACATGGATACAGAATTGGCTAAGGGGCAGTAAACAGAGAGTAGTGGTGAACAGTTGTTTTTCGGACTGGAGGGAGGTGTACAGTGGTGTTCCCCAGGGGTCAGTGCTGGGACTACTGCTTTTCTTGATATATTTTAATGACCTAGACTTGGGTGTACAGGGCATAATTTCAAAATTTGTAGATTACACAAAACTTGGACGGGTAATAAACAGTGAGGAGGATAGTGATAGACTTCAAGAGGATACAGACAGGCTGGTGACATGGGCGGACACGTGGCAGATGAAATTTAACGCAGAAAAATGCGAAGTGATACATTTCGGTAAGAAGAACGAGGGGAGGCAATATAAACTAGAGGGCTCAACTCCAAAAGTGGTACAGGAACAGAGAGATCTGGGGGTATATGTGCACAAATCATTGAAGGTGGCAGGGCAGGTTGAGAAAGTGGCTAAAAAAGAAAACGGGATCAGTCCAGTTCTGGGCACCGCACTATAGGAAAGATGTGAAGGCCGTAGAGAGGGTGCGGAAGAGATTTACTAGAATAATTCCAGGGATGAGGGACTTTAGTTACGTGGATAGAGTGGAGAAGCTGGGGTTGTTCTCCTTGGAACAGAGACAGTTGTGAGGAAATTTGATAGAGGTATTCAAAATCATGAAGAGTCTGGACAGAGTAGATAGAGAGAAACTGTTCCCATTGGCGGAAGGGTCAAGAACCAGAGGACATAGATTTAAGGTGACTGGCAAAAGAACCAAAGGTGACATGAGGAAAAACATTTTTATACAGCAATTGGTTAGGATCTGGAATGCACTGCCCGAGGGGGTGGTGGAGGCAAATTCAATCATGGCTTTCAAAAGGGAACTGGATAAGTACTTGAAAAGAAAATAATTGCAGGGCTATGGGGAAAGGGCTGGTGAGTGGGACTAGCTGGATTGCTCTTGCATGGAGCCGGCACGGACTCGATGGGCTGAATGGCCTCCTTCCATGCTGTAACCCTTCTATGATTCTATAATAGAAGGTGTAACGGGGAGAGGGAGGTTGAAAGCAAGAGGTGAGAGTAGGATCACCTATCAAATGTCAAGCTTTTTCTTGTATCCTGTCCAGACGTGAGAAAGAAGCAATAGATGAACCTTCAGAAATATGGAAGCAGGATATATGGACTTGGGCTTCATAGCGAATTAAGAATTCTTCAACAGAAAAGAAGTTTTTTGCACTTAAAAGGAAACCAAGCTTCTTGGAGGCAACTTTAGCAATGGAGGAGATAAGGGAGTACCAATTATTAGATCAGAATCTGAAAATCTCAGCAAAAGATAAGGGATAGTAGCTGTCAACTTGGAAGAGACACTAGTAATTAAATATTTATATTCCATAGAGAGAGAAAGGTTTAGGATGCCACTGAATTGTTCTGTTTGAATTCTCATTTTTAACATCCTGCAATATCAGAAGTAAACTAGAACAATGTTTACCTTATCTAAAATGTCTAATAACTGAAGCATAACCATACCAGAAGAATATAGCTTCCAAGTGGAGCATATTCTTGGGGTAATTAGCTACTTTTTAGTCTATCTGTCTGAGGTACGTTACTGAAAATTGATTGAGAACTTTATGCCCAGAAATCTACATGCAAGGAAATATGGGAAAGCTTGTGGCTGTATAAACATCTGCTGAGTCCCAACAGTATGACACAACATGCATGTCACCTTCGCCAGCTGTGGGCTTACAACAACTGAAATTAAAGAGGCAGGAGCACTGCCATATGGCAACTATGTGAAGTAAGAATTTTATACAAGTCTTTCACCATATTGCGAAAGATGAACAACAGTGCCTATTGTTCGGGCGAGCAGCTTTATTCCCTTATCAAATTGAACCATATTGATTTTGACTTTTAATTTCCTTTCGGAGTTTGTTAAACTATTAGCTGTTGCAAACTATCAAACAATGTTCGCCAAAGAGTATCGTGGTACAGTGACAAATCCCCTTCAAAATAGTATGCAAAGTGTTGTTTTCTCTACTGCTTGAAAGAAAGGATGTTCTACTTCACTTTCTATTAAACTACCAGCCACTCCAAGTAATTAGTAGCACATTTCTGAAGTGAGCAAACACCCCAGTTTTACCAGCATCTGGAAGTTTTTAATTAGCTATAACCTTCAATTTTCATCCTTCAAACATTCAACAGTTAAAACTTCTTTGAGGAGAGAAAAAAAAAACAGCTTTATGCCGCAGGTCAAAGTCTTTTTACATCTTATTCCACAAAATTTGGGGACTGTGTTGAAAGGTTGTCTTCAGCATGGCTCAGAATGGGTATGAGGGATTATGTGACTTCCAGCCAACTTTAGTTTTAATGAACATAAAATTGGTGTCACATTATAAAGAACTTGGTTTGATTATTTGGACGTAGCCTCAGTTATTTGAACGTACTCTCTGCTATTATTTGTTGCTGCAGCATTTACTTGTTAGAGAGGGGTGACTCAGAATTCTGAGTGATTAAAAGAGATTTGTAAAACTTAGCTTACTTTCATTGGTGAAAGGAAGTTTGAGGGGACAGCTGATCTGTATTTTTTTTTAAATGGTGAGTGTATTTGATAACGTGAGTGCAAACAAGTTATTTAACTTGTAATGTAAGCATGAGTATAAAATTAACAAGCCGCAACTAAAACTCGATTAAAGGATTTTCCCCCACAGTGCATGTGAACAACAGACTTTCAGCATAATCTGTTGTGAATGAATACAAATTGCTGTACAGTAATTGATTCACATAGAATTTCTAACTGACTTCATGAATTTAAGAGTGGTATTATGCAAATGCTCATAAAGCTGTAGTGCTGTAAAGGCCAGGTATTATTTACTAATTCAAAAAAATCAAAGTTATTGCAGTTAGTTAACTCCTTATTGCGTTCAATTTGTTACAAAATGACTATTGAGCACAGGCAATCTTAAAGTCCAACTAATAAGGTATCTACCTCCCTACCAGATGGCTGTGGGTTTATGTCCCAGGGCTGCCCATCACTCAAACAGGCTGCCAATGTTACGAATGAGCTTCATCTGTGCTCAGCTGGGCCGTTAAGTGGAGAGCCGTGGCATTTATTATTTGAAGGCACTGGGTATTTAACCAGAGTAATTCAATGAGATTGGACATCTTGTTTACACTGACGCTCGAGGGAAAGCGTGGAGTTGGGTTTCATGGGGTAATATTGGACATACATTTACCAGCCAGTATGTGTATATTTTCATCATAGAATGTATATATTTCACTGTACGGTCCATATACTTCAGTATGCAGCAGACATTTCATTACATATAAATATTTGAAACAGCTTCTCAAAGCAACATGTACTTATGAGAAGGGGTTCCAAAATTATAATCAAGGCTTTTTCCAAAGGATTGTATTGGTATTTCATTACTGAGTCTTTTACATCATGCCAAATCACTAACAAAATAACCAAAACGCTTAACAGCATCATTTGTTAACCATTCAAATACTGAATTTCCTTCACAGTTTCGAATGTGACTATCATTTTCTATCACTGCATATCATTTTCTATCACATGTAAAATAGAATTTAAAATTCTCAAACTGAATGTCATAAAATAGAATTATAGAAACAAGGGTGAAACATTCATGTATCAATTAGCAGCTGATTAAAAATTGTAGCTAGAAAGACACTCATCAACCTTGTATTAAAATGAAGAGCTGCTTTGACCACCCCTTCAGAAGATGATTTTTGTGCCCGTCTTCACTGCAGCCTTGACCTGAATGGCATCTCCATCAGTATATCAGGTGCATCTCCAGTCAGACTGACAGTGGCCATGAAGTCATCTCTTGAAAGCAGCAGCTAAAGCATGTCTCTTCATTTCAACCTGAGATTAGTGAGCCCTCTCCTCTACAATACTGTACTAACAAAACAAGTTCTCGTTAGTAACACTGATATTTATTGGATAGGGTTTAACACATTAAGTCACAAAATGAAAGCTGCCATGAAACAACACTAATGTAGCATAAATAATTTTTAAGTTTTCCTTCAAAAATTGGTTTACAATGTCATTACGACATTGCTATGGTCAACAATCTTGTCTTTCAGTCTGTAGAGCGTCTCGAGTCAAAGCTGCCTCTTGTATTAGTCTTCATTGTAGACATGGTATTTGCAGTGAAAACCAACTCACATCAATAACATTTAAAGTGTCTTCCGGCCTCATAATGTTAAGTTAATAAACATGCCTTTCCTGTCTGATCCTTATAATCCGTTGTATTATCATAAAGTACACGACAAACTATATCATAGAGATATATTATTCATTGGATTTCTATAGACTGCATGTAAAACATGTCAAAATTAAACCCCCCTGTAAAATTTCTTCTGTTAATAATGAGAACACAGAATTTATTGATCCTAATTTTAAGCATCTAGAAAGGATCTGTGCTAACTGAGATATTTTATCAACATAGAGTGAACGTGGCATTTCTACGATGAGTGCGATCGAATACACAAGCAACGAATGTGTGCATGTATTGGGGGAGCTTTTGAGGCCTCCTGCCCAGTGCAAATGGGGTGGTTGCACCCTGAAAGTCATGGGCAAAAACATACCACGCTGTTCCTGCCGTCACTGTGAACATCAACATCCTCCCAGGCTATCTGAAGCAAGCGCACAGCTAATTTAGTTGTTTAAATTGGAGTCCGAAGGAGTCGATAGGACTCCATTTCAATTTTAGGACCCGGTTCACTGCTGTACCGGGTCTCCCCCCTCCTGAAGACAAACCCCCTCCTCGGATTACCTTTCTTCGGGGCCTGGTGGCCGCCCAGGCCTTCCGATGTTGCAGCGGCCCAGGGGCACTCATTTTCCACCCCCAGCCCCTTGTTAATTAAGGCCTGGGATACAAAATGGACCGGGCCGCCCGTCACCACTATCGGTCGGCTGGCTGGCCGATCACTGCCCAGAAACCACACGGAGGAAGAGTCTACCCCATTGTACCAGGTAAGATCAATGAGTTATATAAACATCGCAGCAGAAAGGGACCATGTGACTCACCAATCATACAATAGCTAAGTGTCTGGAGCACATGATGAGTAAGTGTTGAACCCGTATGACTAAACGTAGAGTTCCTTCCGGCTTGCTGATTAGTCCAAGCTAACCACATGATATTATCAGTTACATATTTGGCAGGTGCCAATCAGTCCACGGTATGTTGTCATCTTCATTACCTGAGCTGTAATCTGGTGGGTTCGACAATGGGGGTTCATCCCACTCCGCCACATTACTACCTCGGCGTGAAGAGGAGAACTCGCCCCAAAGACGCAGGAGCCAAGTCCCTCCATTCCTCACCTCCCCCTCCCCAGCCCCCCCCACTCCCCCACCCTCTCTCCGTGGTCAATGGAAATCTACTGGTTAACTGCTTTTTAAATTCATTTATAAATAATCATGCTTGTGGGTTTCTATTTCATATTTATGCCGTGTAACTTGGGATAGGGGATATAGGAATCGCTTTGAGGTGAATTGATTGGTAAACAATAGTTCTACACCAGGTCCCCCATGTTAAGGAGTAAAAGCCTCCTCTGCACTTAAGGGAAGCTAGATAAGTACATGAGGGAGAAGGGAATAGAAGGATATGCCGTTAGGGTGAGATGAAGTAAGGTAGGAGGAAGCTCGTGTGTAGCATAAACACCGGCATAGACCCGTTGGGCCAAATGGCTCGTTTCAGTGCTGTAAAATCTATGCAAACAGCTGACAGTCAGTTGCAGCTTGTTGCGATGAACGGTATTTATGTATTTTTTTCACAAGTTTAATAAAGACACGTTTTGAACGATATTTTAGAAAATATTCAGTGAGGTCAAGAAATAAATGATCCTAAGATCAATTTGTAAACAGACAATAAATAAAACAAACCCACTGCTCACAACAGTGTAGAGCAGACACGCTTTCAGGGAAATCCCCTTGCAATACATCATCCTCCCATGTCCACACCATTAAAATGGATAATGGGGCTCCTACTTGGAGCTATAAAGATATGATATATATATAAAAATAAGAAAAATATGGAACAACACAGCTACCAATGTAGAATTAGAAAAGCTTCTACAATTATGTTTGTGGTGATCCCGAGCCCATTCCGAATCCATTGCCTGATCCTTTTATCAGGGCTGACCAGGCATTGCGACAATATCCGCAGACCCGGTGCCTGCTCTGATCCCACAGCCAGCAGCTAATCAGACATCACAATACGAGAAGACACCTAAATAAAGGAAGGGATTATAGATGGAATCATACAGCACAGAAGGAGGTCATTCGGCCCATCATGCTTGTGCCGGATCTTTGAAAGAGCTATCCAATTAGTCCCACATCCCCTGCTCTTTCCCCATTGCCCTGCAACTGCTTCCTATTTAAATATTTATCCAATTCCCTTTTGAAAGTTATTATTGAACCTGCTTCCACCGTCCTTTCAGGCAGTGCATTCCAAATCGTAACAACTCGCTGCATATAAAAAAATTCTCCTCATCTCCCTCTTGGATTTTTTGCCAATTGCCTTAAATCTGTGTCCTCTGGTTAACGACCCTCCTGCCAGTGGAAACAATGTCTCCTTATGTACTCGATCAAAAACCCTCATCAATTTTGAACACCTCTATTAAATCTCCTCTTAGCCTTCTCTGCTCTAAGGAGAACAATCCCAGCTTCTCCACATAACTGAAGTCTCTCATCCCTGGTACCATTCTGGTAAATCACCTCTGCACCCTCTTCAAAGCCTTGACATCCTTCCTAAAATGTGGTGCCCAGAATTCGACACAATACTCTTATAGTTCTTCCAAAAAAGGCCTTACTCATGAAATCCTTCAGGACAGATGGGTGAGGTCTATGCACCTCGGACGGCCCTCCCCCTGATTTGCAGTAAAGATAGAATTGCAGCACCAATGAATTGCTGTGCATGCTTTGACCGGTATCAGCTGGTGACTCGCCTGAAGAGAGTCCTAAAGGTCAGTTCCTCTTGATTTTTGTGGGGGTGGAAGGAGCAGGATTGCTCTTCTAAGCTCCACAAATTCAACCTGTTTCAGTTCTTCACCTTTTCCAGAAAGCAGGCCCCCGCACCCCCAACAAAATTATCTCCTTCAGTCCAGTGCCCAGCCGGGCCACCCAATATAATGATGGCCTGCAGCCGGCAGGCTACCTCAGGGCAATCGATCTGCAGCTGCAGCTCACTGTCCTGATGCTAATGAGGCCCGAGGATTCCAAAATAGAGCGGAGGGCAGGGGTGGGGGGTAGAAAGGAAGACAAGGAATGGGGGGTCAGGAGATGGGGGGGGGGGAATGTGGAGATGGAGGGATGGGGAGACTGAGGAATGGGGGTCAGGAGATGGGGGGAATGTGGAGACGGAGGGAAGGGGAGACTGGGGAATAGGGGTCAGGAGATGGGGGGATGGGGAGACTGAGGAATGGGGGTCAGGAGATGGGGGGATGGGGAGACTGAGGAATGGGGGTCAGGAGATGGGGGGAATGTGGAGACGGAGGGATGGGGAGACTGGGGAATAGGGGTCAGGAGATGGGGGGATGGGAATACTGAGAAATGGGGGTCAGGAGATGGGGAGGATGGGAAGACTGAGGAATGGGGGTCAGGAGATGGGGGGGATGGGAAGACTGAGGAATGGGGGTCAGGAGATGGGGAATGGGGGGACTGGGGGCACTGGGGGATGGAGGTGGTGGGGAGACTGGGGAATGGGAAAATTTTGGAAGGGGGCTTGGGAGGGGCGGGGAAATTCATAAGATGAATCTTCCTGTCAGAGTAAAAAAACGTGAGAATGGGAAGTACAAGCAGCAGAGCCAAAAGGAAAAATAAGCTTTAGAAAAAAAAAAATTCTATAAAACTCTTCAAGAGAAATGACTAGACAGCTGGTTGAAGGATTATATGTGCAATAACATAATCATGCTACAATAGGATTATTCAAGATCAACTATTTTCACATTTACAAAGACCTCAATGGTCTCATTAGTTCTATTTCCAACCGTTTGTCATTATTATTTTTGAGTTGTTGCTGTTTCCTCTTTCATATTGTTGGCATTTCTTTCTACTGTATATTTGACTTTATGTAAAGCTGTACTTACTGAATGGTATTCAGCCCAGTGATGTGAGCCATATTTCATGCTCGTACAGAATCAAAGATGAAGATCGCATTGCTCTGATGAATGCTGGGTCAAGCACGTGTTATGAGAAGTAGAGAGAGTTTTCGAGCTTTAGTTAAATAGGTTAATTAGTCTAAACTGTTGTCCGGTCAGCTACTTATAAATACATGAAATCATCAGCTAAAATGCCATCAGTGTCACTGAAAGATGTGTACGGGGAATTAAATGTTCTGTACCAACTGTAAGTAGCTCTTCAGTGCAACCAAATTTATCAATTACTGAAGTTGATCATCTCGAGAAACAGAAGAAATTAGTTTACAGTTTAATCCTCACAGGACATATTTTACACTGTAAAGCTGTCCTAATTTAGTAATTTCAGATCTGAGAAACACAGGCAAAACATGTGATGAATTTAAATATCAAAATGATAAGTATGCACTCAAGGCCTCACCACATTATCTACAAGAAAGATATTCAATTTATCAAGAATTAAAGTGTAGCTGTTTTCTCTCGTAACATGTGGCAAATTGCAGCTTTAATAAAATTCATACGCACATACCCTGAGCTCTTGTGTCCGCACAGAGCCACGGTACATGGCTGAGTTCGATAGATTCCTGATTGACAAGGGAGTCAAACGTTATATTAGGTAGACAGGAAAGTAGGGTTGAGGTCGCAATCAGATTAACCATGATCTCATCAAATGGCAGAGCAGGCTCGAGAGGTCGAATGGACTACTCCTGCTCTTACTTCGTATGTTCGTATGTGTGTAAAGGGGGCTTGTGTATGCACAGGCCCTGAGCTAAAGGGGGCTTGTGTATGCCTGTCCCCTCCTTGTACATCATCCCGTTCTTGCATCTCAAAAATGTGCTACCCGACTGAGGACTCCATCATTCCTAAACAACGCACAACCAGGACATCAGAGAAGGATGCTCTAAATTGACTTGTTGCAAAATAGTTACAAATGAGCACAAACTTTCGACCAACCTATCCAGAAAGATCATGAAGATCCCCATTGCAACATCTACGTATTTCTCAAACGCGTGTATGGATCCTGCCTGCACTTATTGCATCTAGAAGTCAATTCCATATCTTAATCCCTTTCTGCACGAAGAATTTCCTGATATCATGTGCTACATGTACCTTTTACTAGTTTGAACCCATGTCTCCTTGTCCTACACTTACAATTGAATTTGAAGTAAGATTCTGGTTGTATCGTTGCTATCATGCATCTCTGCAAGGCCATCTCTCACACATCTCCTTTCCAAACTGAAAAGCCCAAGTTTTCCTAGTCTTTCCTCATAACTCAGACCCCCGACAGCCTTATATCTCTTCTCTGTACTGCCTCCAGTGCTTGAATCTTGTGTGTCGGTGACCAGAACTAGATGCCGTCTGGTCAGAGCACTGTACATCTTAAATGACAGCTTCCTCTAATTTATGTTTTGCATCTTTAGTTGAACATTCTATTAGCCTTACAGATTGTTGCTTTACATTGGTTGGTTGGACGTGTTTAGATCCGAATCTCCTAAGGTTTCTTTCAGCTTCATCCTTAGCTATTTCAACACTATTCATGAATACACATGTCACCTATGTTTCCTTCTTACAGACAGTCCGTTCCACTTGTCTCCACTAAACTTCATCTGTCATCATTCTGCCCACTTACATCTTTTGTCCTACTCATTCCGTGATCTCTGAGCTGCCTTCTTCAGTTCCACTGTCTCTCCTAGGTTCGTTCCATCTGCAAATTTACCCACTTTGAATTGAGTTTCTCAATCCAAGTCTTTTATGTCAATTAGAAACAGCAGTGGTTCCCTGGGGTAACTGCATGTAGTAATCCCTCATCCACCCAAACAGAACTCCTCCAATGAGTACTCGTTACTTCTATTCTTCAGCCAGTTTCTTATCCATTCTTATTCAGGGTTAACCCTTAATCCCCAAAGCTTTGGTTTAACTAATAGCCTTTTATGCAGGACTTTTTGCCACTCGAATCTTTTGTGATCTCCCGCAGAAGTTCATCCTCTTTGCAATTGAACCCATTTATAGTAACATAAAAAGGTAAAAAGAGAAGACTTCCAGATAAGCAAGGTCTAGAAAAGACAGTCAACTCCTAGCTGGAAGCTCCACAACTATGGAGGGATGGAAGAGAAAAGGATGAGTGAATGTTATGGGGCTTTTTGACAATGTGGAAGAAGTGGGGGGGTGGTGTGTATTACCCAGCTAAATCTGACCCAGTAACCACGCACACACACTCAATATGCGCGTACTTTCAAGGAAAGATCAGTGATTAGAAATCAGGAGCGAGACTTCTGGCTGATTTCCCCCTGCCCCAGCCCATGGCCAGAGGGGTCAAATATAGGACCTCTACTGCTTCGAACACAGCTGATTTCGATGTAGACTGAGAATCGAGCACAGGATCTTTATGGACTGTATGGCTTAGTACTACACTGGGCAGTACCTTCAACCCCTTAAAACAGACATTAAATTAAAACGTCCAAAAATATAGATGCCTAAACTGCAATGTCTTTAATCCAAGCTACAGATAGATCAGGGATACATTTCTGACTTCAAGCTTCCAGCAGGCAGCCCTGTCCACCGAGTGGGCATTGCTCAAATTCGAGCACAATTTGCCAGTAAGTTAAGTGGTCTGAAAATGATACCCAGCACATGCCTAAATTTGCAATACGCACTCATGATGGGCGAGCCTCCCCCCCAAACTAGGAGCAGAATGGCTTTTTAAAAAAAAACTCTATAGTATCTCTTGGGATTTCCCCCAAATGGAGTACAAAAAGCTATTCTCGGTCAATAAATATCATCCCCTGCCAGCCTTCTTCCAGATGTTAGCATTTACAAATTTAATTAAAAACTTTTGCAAAATTTCATGATTGCGCCCTTAGCGACCAACACTGGGAGCTGTTTCCTTTCCTGTGGAATTTCGAAACCGCCAGAACAATAAAGCAATCCGTCAAAGCATTCATCTGCATTGCAGCTTCAAATCTCATCCCTGCAATCAGACTGAAATTAAATCGGGAAAAATAATACAAAGTAGTGGAATGAGAAATAAGACATAAATAATTAGAGCAGATAGTTTATTTATTTTTAATGACTGTCTTTGAGCATTGGGATAAGGCAAAGAAATGCAAATTATGATAAAGTACTTAAAGCTGTAGTGACTGGTATTATTCAAAGAATAGTAGTCTCTACTGGAAGCTACTGATGACGATGATCCTGACAACCTAACATAATTAGAATCAAAACTTAGCATGTAGAAAATAATATGTTTGTTAAGTGCAGGATATTTCTGAAGTTAATTGTATTAATATTAACTCAATTTGTTTGTGAAGGCACAAAAGCTTTTCGTGTTTGATTTTAAACAATTTATTAAATGTAATATATTAAGCTTTTTTGTGCTCATCAAGATAAACTGACAGGGATGGAAGACTTTTCTCTCGTCGGTAATAAGTGTACCCAGATAAGATTAGCACGGATCAAATGTAAAGTTCCTTCCACATTGCTTCAGTAATATGCCTTAACCCACTTCGCAGAAAAGACCCGCCCTATTACATTGGTACAATATCTCATAAATCAACCATTTTCTGGCCTTTCTAAACGACTGTCACAAGTGGTGAACGTCATACCTTGTAAGCTCACATTCACTTAGAATTAAGCTCGGACTGTCCAAATTCATGTTGCTGGGAACTGGCAAAGAGAAGACAATCATTGCATCATTTTGCCATAGATTTAAAGGATGAAATATATATATATATAAAAATATATATATATTAAAATAAAGATCCTGCACCATTCAATCCCTCTTACAGCACCAATCTGAATTTAGATTACAAAGTCACAATTAATCAAATATATTTCTTATAATGTCTTTGAGAAGATGCTTCCATTTGTGACGGAATCCAAAACTAGGGGCCATAAAAGATAAGATAGTCACTAATAAATCCAATAAGGAATTCAGGAGAAACTTCTTTACCCAGAGAGTGGTTAGAATGTGGAACTTGCTACCACAAGGAGTAGTTGAAGTGAATAGCATGGATGTATTTATAAGGGGAAGTTAGATAAGTACATGAGGGAGAAAGGAATAGAAGGATATGTGAATAAAGTGAGATGAAGTAGGGTGGGAGGAGGCTCGTGAGGAGCTCAAACACCGGCATAGATCTGTTGGACCGAATGGCCTGTCTCTGTGCAGTAAAATTTTATGTAATGTAAAATTAAGTGCACACAAGCTATAGAAAGAGTAAATTACTTTAAAGCTATGGATATTAGAAAGGCCTTGTGTAGAGGAGGCTTTAAATGAAATTTCTCCATTTAAAAAAAAGACTGAAAGCCTCAGTTAAATGGAAAATTAGAAAAGGCTTCGAGATAAAAGTATAATATACACAGGTTATGCTATGACTTTGTCACATGCAATAAGATAAAGCCCAACAACATTGTAGCTATAATCATGTAATGCAACATCACCTCAGTTCCAATCAAATGAGTTGATTGCAGAAGCCATCACCATCAACCTCCATACCCACTGCTAACAAAAGTTCATGCAGAAAATGAAATAAATCTCCAACAAACTCTCCAGCAGATATTACATAGAATAGCACAGGTTGGGGGGTGTTACCATTATATAACATGTCTCTGGGTCAAGATGAAATTTATAAACCATTCTCGCTTCACTCTCATGTTTTAGTGATGCTGTCTCTACCTTTCAATGTATTACTGTTTTGCAATGTACTTCAATTCATTATAACATGTTCAAGGAGGTTGGATGACACCATAAAACTTAAGTGTAAAGCTTACCCGGTTTCCAATCCTGTCAAGTCTGCTTTGGCTTTGAACACCCTTCCCAGCCATTTCTTCATTCTTTCTGCTTAACACAGGCTTCCATTTTTCTGTTTTGGTTAAGTACTAAATTTGCTGCCGTTCATGGTTTTCCTTGCGTTTAAGCAATTTTTGTTCAACTAATGACAGACTTTTCTTCAGTTTTACACACACAGAGGAAAATATACCTTACTATCGTCTATTGGCATAGTGACATTTTCATTCACTATAACAAATGGCCGCTATTCTGGTCACCAAATGTTACGAAGCAGATTTTTTGAGAAACTAATATTAGGAGTGTTTGAACAGGGAGCTTTACTGGGATAAATATATATGTTCATGACAAATGGCAGGAAGACAGACTTTTATTTAAATACACTCCCTTTCACTGTGTTATAATATATCTCTAACAGATGATTAGAAATGTGTTAAGACGATCAACACACTGGAGGAGTTTGGAAGGCTTTAATACGTGAAGACAGCAATACTGAAGAGGTTGTCAATCATCAACTCAAAATAAATACATTTTATATTCTTTAAAATACATATACTTTCATTTAGAGAATTTTCCCAATTAAATTTTATTGCTAGAATTAGTATTCTTCATTAGCACTGCCACCATTATGGCTGCTAAGATTTGCTGTGTGATTTTGTATCATATGACAGAATGCTTTCAATGGATTTGACATGGTACCAGGTTTATAACATCATTGTCTGACAGAAATTGAATGATTATCTAAAATAGCTCAACCTCCCTTGCTAAGTGCCTTTGGTTATCATACGATTAACTCCAAATAATTGCAATTTCTGTAGAACACATTCATTTAAAGCCTATATACAAAGAAACCACATGGACTGCAGCGGTTCAAAAAGACGGCTCACCACCACCTTCTCTTTGGGATGGGCAATAAATGCCGGCCTCGCCAGCGACGCCCACATCCCATGAACGAATTTAAAAAAACTGGTCGCAGAGACCACAGCATGACTGGAAATGCATTACAAGGTCCATTCACTAAGAAATCTACCCCATGGCAGAATCCAACATGGCAACAGTCTTCATTAACAACTTGTCATCCCTGAATACAGCACAAATCCACACTGGCATGTCTGGGTATCCCACCGTCTAAAAGAAAGAACGAACGAACTTGCATTGATAAAGCGTCTTTCATGACCTCAGGATGTCCCAACGCGCTTTAGAGCCAATGAAGTACTTTTGAAGTGTAGTTACTGTTGTAATGTAGGAAACGCAGCAGTCAATTTGCACACAGCAAGGTCCCACACAAGCAATGTGATAATGACCAGATATTCTGTTTTAGTGATGTTCACTTTCATATTAATGATTTAGACCTGTAGCTGTATTAAGAAACCACTGTGAAAATATACAAGGAGATCTCCATAAAGATCCTCTGAAGTCAATCATCAAGGTTTATTATTACAGACCGGTTTCACTCCTATAGTCTTGCTCTAATTTTACATTCATAGACAATTTATTCCTTCTATCTACACAAACATACATAGTACAGCAATAAAAACCTTTCCGTTACATAGAAAATTCTCATGCACATCTTGGATTTTTTTAAATTTCAGAATTAGCTTAAAAAACAAAGTGACCAAACCATGTCGCAAAAATAGAGTTGTCATCTTATATCACAGAAATAGGTTTCGGAATGACACTGCAACATCAAATATGTGCCTACCCCTCAACTCCATTAAACCCCTTCGAAGACAAAATGGTAGGCATGCATAAATATGCATCCATAATGAATGGAGCAGACATTTCATACAGTTTTAGAACAACAGCGTGAATCAAACAAACATAATGAAAACCAAAGGACAGATGGAGTGCTTTTGTCATATGTTGGCCGTGTGAGCAGATACTCTAAAACTAGGAAAAACTTCAGTCCCTTTCCTTATAAATGTTTCACAAGTTGGATCTTTATTTAAAAGCCTAGAAATTCTGTGGCTAATATTAGAATGATAGAATGATACAGCACAGGAGGAGGTCGTTCGGCCCATCGTGCCTGTGCCGGCTCTTTGAAAGAGTTATCCAATTAGTCCCACTCCCCTCCTTTTTCTCCAAGGCCCTGCAATTTTTCCACTTGAAGTATTTATCAATTCCTTTTTGAAAGTTATTAATGAATCTGCTTCCACCACTCTTTCAGGCAGTGAATTCCAGATCATAACAACTCGCTAAGTAAAAACATTCCTCCTCATCTCCCCCCTGGCTTTTTTTGCCAATTCTCTTAAATCTGTGTCCTCTGGTCACCGAGCCTCCTGCCAGAGGAAGCAGTTTCTCTCAATCGACTCTTATCAAAACCCCTCTAGCCAAAAAGTCCTCAAAATCCAATGTTTTTGCCATAGTTTTCTTCCTGCGACTATCCTTTCCTGCAGACGCAGACACATGTTGGGGTGCAGATCCATGAACACAGGCAGTCGGCCAGTATCTTGCCCCCAGTGACCTTTATTCACGTGTAAACATTGACACCGAGGGAGCCATTTTCACCATGGGCACAGCACAAAATGGAAGCCAATGGAATGGAAAATCGGGCCAGGTGTAAAGGGCGGTCGATCCACAGCTGGTGGCGTTCCGTCTGTGCCTAACTTGAAAATTACACCCCGAGGATCGAGAAATTCAACCATGGGGCCACTATCCTCAACTGCGGGTTTCAGCTCCCTCTCTGCGCTACTTTTTAAGTGGTGCATTTGCAGAAATTTCGGTCTGTGTTACTTTACTGCTGACATTAACCCATTTGAAAATCACAAGGCTGGAACCTTATTGATCTATTATGGTCCATTTACCCGCTAAATTCATAACATTTATCAAAATATTATAGAGCTGGCAACTCAAGGGTGATATTTGGAGTCGTAAACAATAGATCAGCAACAATTGTAAAAAGTCGGATAGCCAGGTGGTGAAGGAGAGAATACTTGAGCCTGCTCTTCAGTTGCTTCCATGCCTTTATTCTCAGAGCTCCCTTTTACACATCGTGCAGCCCCGAGATAAGCTCCCTCCTTTAAATGAATACAAGAGAGAGTCCCCAATTGATACCCACCACCTAAATACAATTAACACTGATTGTATCCAGGTGGATTATATCAATTAACAATGACACAGATTGCAAAACTATTCCAATATATATGGAATTATGAATTCCCCCCCCAACCTCACCCCCTCAGCGAGTTTATCCAGTACATAGCTCAATCATACAGAACATGAGGGTTGCACAGTTTGCGCTGAGAGTTCAACTCAGTGGGGACAGCAGAAGGGGTGATATCATTGCCCTCAGGTTAGGGAAGAGAAAACCAATCAGCTAGGTTCCCATTGCTCATCACCAACCAACAACTCCTGCTGAAAGCCTGTGTGCAGTTCAGGTGGGGGCAGGATAAAGTTGGCTACAGTGTTCGCATGGCCAGATAGCCTACCTCTGCTCACTACATAGAACTTACAACACAGGAACAGGCCGTTTGGCCCAGCTGGTCTATGCCAGTGTTTATGCTCCACACGAGCCTCCTCCCACTTTATTTACCTATCGACATATCCTTTCTCCCTCACGTACATATCCAGCTTCCACTTATCTGAACCCCTAAGTCTCATTGCTCCTTAAATCATTTTGTCCATGTTTATGCTGTACCAATACATTGTCTGGCCATTATGCAGATGGCACTCAGTCCCCAGGCCTTTCCTAAAGCAACTGCTGGAAACCTGAAATAAAAATCATCTCTAACACCTTCCAGTTCTGATGAAAGGTCATCGACCAGAAACGTTAGCTCTCTCCACAGATGTTGCCTGACCCGCTGAGTGTTTCCAGCATTTTCTCTTTTTTAGGCCAATCCACACTGTCTATGCTCTCATGAGCAATGGCTGTTTGGGTAACCTGTACCCTGGAATTATACTCCAAGCAAGGAGTCAATGGCTTCAAGAGAGGGGGAGAATAAAATGATGAAGATTTTTGTTTGAAAAGCGGACATATGGATCTGTTTTTATTTAATAGGCAAAAGTCGCTTTAAACCTAAATAAGTAATGGCGACTCCTAATGAATGATACTTGGCAGGTCTGATATGTCCTCAGTTTCCTGACGGTTTAATTATTAATTTTGCGTCTTCGCTCAGATTGCTTTTGCTATTTCAGGACCACTTCTGGCCAATCTTCCAAGTGCTTAATTTGTACTTTTGATACATGGGGGCATATTACTGCACAGTAGGTACAGGTTTACACCCGGTGTCCATCCTAATTGGTTTATAATTGCAGTCAGAGATGATAAATCAAAAAGTATTCTATATAGGGAGTGCCCTGGTACCGTTTATTGGCATCAAGTGGTGAGGGAGACACTGATCAAAGGCCAAATGCCTTCTCGCACAGAGCTAGAAAGGGAGGGAAAACTGAAAGGAATGTCACTCCTGGTGCAGTCTTACATCTCCTACTGGTCAATCACAGAACAGCATAGACAGCAGACGAGACTTAAGGAGAAAAAATGTTTAAATAATTTACAAAAGGAATTGTTATATCGTTTTCTACATGGAGCTTTACCTAAACGCAGCACTAGAAATGCACAGCTGTTTTTTTCAATTGAGTTACCAATTTTATCAACTTCTCTAAGAAGCATATAATTCACAAATCAAACCATAATCTAAATGACAGCAATATTCCACCAAATTCCGACTTGTTCAGTGTATGTTATGATGCTGAACAAGACATAATTTTGTGGGATGTAATGCTTCTATCCATTTAATAGAGGATGTATAACTTTTCTGGTGAATTTTTTAAATGCATATCAATGTTAAGAATGCTACTGCTGGAGAACAGAACATTTTTCATTTCAGGCACCCAGTGTCAGTATCAAGCACGCCCAAAGTGATGTACAGCATGGTTAAAAGCAGAGGAAAGCTCCTTCTTATATGCTCCAACAAAATGCGTCAACCCCAACCTCAGGAAGACAACACCTAATACACCAGCCCGGACCTGTGTAAGATTGCCACACATAGGGCATAATTTTAGCACCCGCTATCGGGTGCGTTCCTGGCGAGGGGGAGCTCCGAAAATCGGAGAATCCCGGAGCGGGTCGGGAGCCCGGCTCCAACCCGCCCACTTCCGGGTTCCCCACTGACGCGCCGGCGTGCGTGCGCAGCCCCCGCTGGTGGGAATCCCGCAGGCAATTAAAGCCAGTGGGGTTCCACTTGAAGGTATTTATTTTGCTTGTTCAGGTCATTAACTGACCTGATTAAGGGATTATGTGAGGAGGGGTGGGATTTTATAGCAAACTGGGACTGTTTCCCACACTGGGGGAAACACTCCCAGTTCAAATGAACCTGTTGCAGCCATCAGCTTGTGGCAGCTGCAAAGGTCCATTTGACGGGCGGGCGGGCGGGCGGGCGGGCGGGCGGGCGGGGGGGGGGGGGAGACCCTCACTCATTGCAGGAGGCCACTCTGTCACTTGGGACAAAGTTTGGCCTCCACCACCCTCCTCCTGACAATCAAAGTCACCAACTTGCAAACTTACCCCTCAGATGTACATCTTCCGGATGGGGGCCATCCTAGCTGCAGTCATGACCTCCTCGGAGGGCGAACAGCATCACCAGCCTCACCATCCACGCCGTCCACCTCTGACACGTGGAGCTCCACAACACAGTGCTGTGACACATCCACCTGTACAGCAGGAGGGAGGGCAACTGCAGAGAGAGATGCGTCGCAGAGGGCACTACCCTCGCCACAGGGTCCACAGACCGAGGCTCAGCTTCCTGGACCTCTCTGAGCAGCAGTGCACACGGCGGCTCAGAGTCACTCGACATGTAGTCGTGGACATCTGCAGCCTCCTTCATGCCGAGCTGCTCCCAGCTGGCCCGAGCACCATCTTCTTACTTGTCGCTGTCAAAGTCACCACTGCCCTCAACAACTTCTCCTCTGCATCCTTCCAGGGTGCCACCGGGGACATCGCCGACGTCTCTCAGCCGTCTGCACAAAAGAGCCCTGCAAATACACTTGCACCCACTCTGCAGTGACACAATGGGTGGCATCAGTTGTGGGTCTTCATAGTGATCCTCAGGAAAGGGCATTATTGCACAAACCAGACAAGATTCGCAAAGACATGGCAGTAGTGGAGCCAATATAATATGTTATGTGAGTACATCAGAAATTCAATATAAGTAACAACCATGACAAACCCTCAAACACCCTTGTGCATCCCTTTCATGCTCACGACACGTTTGCCTTACGATGCCTTCCTGCACATATCTGATGCATGCCCTGTGGCTGCAGCACAGGTAGTGGCAGGTTGAGTGAGGCTGACCGTGAAAGAGATGCACGAGAGGGTGAGTATGAGATAGAGCCATGAGATTGTATGAGGATTGGGTTGAGTGGTAGTGGCGGGATGAGTACTGGCGAGGTGAGTAGGTGCAGGTAAGATGAGGATGAGCTTTGAGTGGGTACGAGGGGTGATGTGACAGAGTAGTGTTGGCTGTGCAGAAGGAGATGTGGGGTGGGGGCGGTGATGTGGCAGATGGAGTGTAGGGGAAAGAGTAAGTGTACTCACTTTGGCTGACCTAATTAGGTCATTGGAGCGCCTCCTGCACTGTATGCAGGTGGGCGATATGTTGGTGGTGCAGGTGACCTCCTCTGCCACCTCGAGCCAGGCCTTCCTGGTGGCAGAGGCGGGCCGCTTCCTCCCGCCCGCCGGGGGGAAGATCTCTGTCCTCCCCCTCCTCCTCACCCCGTGTATTGATATCTGGAGTGAAGCATCATTAAACTGGGAGCAGCCTTCCCCCTGGGCTGCTCCATGCTGTAATTTTTCCTATTTGTTGCAGCATCAGTCAGTGGAGGACTGCCCCTTTAAATAGAGCTGCTCCAGCTGACAGATCTTACTGAGCATGCGCAGCTCGCCCGACGTGCAGATCAGCAGTGGGGAACCCGGAAGACAAGGTAAGTGGATCCAATTAGTCTGCGATCGCGCGGGTGGCTGACTAATTTCACCGGGCGCGATAGCCCCCCTGCCGCAAACCCGCAGCCCTGGTAACATCGAGCCCATAGTGTCAAATTAAGGGCAGTTTGGTGCTTTATTTGCGCCTCCTCAGAAGTAAGTTGGGACTGACCAAACTCATTTTATGCAGCACCCAAACAAACAGCTGTCGGAGGAGTCCTTCATCTCATTGACCTGGCTTGAATTGAAACAGAGGTTCCAGAGACAAGTATCTAACCCTCTGCAACATCCAGTGTTGATTCCAATAAAGGTTTTGCGCTTGATGTTCCAATGTTATCTGAACATTTTACACGTTTTCTGCCAATTAAAAACATAAAGCACCTTGTATCACGAGTTACCCAGCTCGGGAAAAATATTAATTGCTGCGCCACTGGTGGCTGTGCCTTCAGCTGCCTAGACCCAAGCTCTGGAATTCCCTCCCTAAACCTCTCTGCCTCTTTGAAGACGCTCCTTAAAACCTACCTCATTGACCAACCTGTCCTAATATCTCCTTATGTGGCTCGGTGTCAAATTTTATTTGATAATCACTCCTGTGAAGCGCAGGAACGATTATCAAACAAAATTTGACACAGCCACGTAAGGAGACTTTAGGACAGGTGACCAAAAGCTTGGTGAAAGAGGTAGATTTTAAGGAGCAACCTAAAGGAGGAGAGAGAGGTAGAGAGGCAGAGAGATTTAGGGAGGGAATTCCAGAGCTTAGGGCCGAGGCAGCTGAAGGCATAGCCGCCAATGGTGGAGCGATGAAAATCGGGGATGTGCACGAGGCCAGAATTGGAGGAGCGCAGAGATCTCAGAGGGTTGTAGGGCTGGAGGAGGTTACAGAGATACGGAGGGGCGAGGCCATGGAGGCAAATAAAGTCTTATAGCAGCTAGTTTCTCCAACCCTTAGGAGACTTTATTTGTTGAAACTATAAGGCTTCTATGCTCCTGCTGATAGTTTGATGCATCTACTGCTGATAAACCAGTCTTTATAATGATTACCAAGCATGTCATATATTTTTGCTTTTCCTCTCACATCTTCAAACATTATTCGAATAAGTATAAAAATTGTTCAAAAAGTGCATGACATTGACTTTCTTTATGAAACAGAGCGCTTTGATCCTTCTTCCACTCCATATGGAGCTGTAATAAAATACGTTTCATCTAGCACAACATCCTGGACCTCATTCTGTGCGGTTGTTGACAGTTTGTTGGAAAGACTTTCCCTTCTTTTGCTCTTTGGATGATATGTGCGATCTGCCTCCCTTTTTTTTTGTCACATTCTTGTGGCACTCGCTCATCTGTTTGCCAAGTTCACAGTTTCCAACAGTAACTATTCCCTAGGTCCCTTTTCTTTTCGGCAATAGAATCGAGAATGATCTTGTCCTCTGAATCATTTGCCCTTCAAAATTGCACCAGCACACTTTGCTGCTCTTTTCAAATGTACTTGCTGAAAAGAAAGAAAAAACTTGCATTTCTATAGCACCTTTCATGACGTCCCAACGCGCTTTACAGCCAATGAAGTACTTTCGAGGTGTGGTCACTGTTGTAATGTAGGAAGTGTGGCAGCCAATTTGCGCACAGCAAGCTCCCACAAACAGCAATGAGATAAACGACCAGATCTGTTTTAGGTGTTGGTTGAGAGATAAACATTGGCCCAGGACACTGGGGAGAACTCTCCTGCTCTTCATCGAGTAGTGCCACCTGAGAGGGCAGACGGGGGCACACTTTAACATTTCATCCGAAAGACAGCACAGCACTCCCTCAGTGCTGCACTAGAATGTCAGCCTGGATTTTCTGCTGAGGTCTCTGGAGTGGGAGTTGAATCCACGATCATCTGACTCAGAGATGAGAGTTCTACCCAGTGAGCTATGGCTGGCCATATTGTAGCATGCTAACCATGCTGCAGTATGGCCAGCAGGAATCAGTTGCGTTCTGAATGCTGCAGGGATCACCTGAATATTTGGGGTTAAAGTTCAACCAACAATGGGCTTGATTCTCAAAATTGATGCTAAGTTTTCCTGTCACATTTTTAAAGTTCTTTGTCACATTGGTCCACAAGGCCTCTTGCATCTTATTACAAGTGAAAGGGTGCTCTAGCACAAAAGTCTGCCTGCTTATGGTGTCTTTTGTTTTAGATTCTTTTATTTCAGAGAACAGTATATAAAAACACATAATTAATAGCTTGACTACATACAGATTTATTGCACAGTAAACAATTCTGATTTTGCTACGGCCACTTAACTATAAATAGGCACTTCCCTTGAAATTTGATCAGCTGGTCCAGGACTAATGGGGTTAAATTATTGTATAGACTAGGCTTGTATTCCCTTGAGTTAGAAGATTAAGGGGTGATCTAATTGAGGTGTTTAAAGTGATTAAAGGATTTGACAGGGTAGATGGAGGGAAACTATTTCCTCTGGTGGGGCAGTCCAGAACAAGGGGGCAAAATCTTAAAATTAGAGCTAGGCCGTTCAGGGGTGATGTCAGGAAGCACTTCTTCACACAAAGGGTAGTGGAAATCTGGAACTCTCTCTCTTAAAAAGCTGTTGAGGCTGGGGGGCAATTGAAAATTTCAAAATTGAGATTGATAGATTATTGTTAGGTAAGGATATTAAGGGTTACAGAGCCAAGGCGGGTAAATGGAGTTAAAATACAGATCAACCATGGTCTAACTGAATGGCGGAACAGGCTCGAGGGGCTGAATGGCCTACTCCTGTTCCTATGATTTTCCACACCCACCATTCGTCTGGCTCCCGACCAATAGCCAACAATGCTCAGGCAGCTATGAATAATTATTCAAATGAGTTGACCATATCAAAGTGTAGACAGTCAGCACACTATTCTCAAACATACTGACCACCACCACTAGGCAGAAAAGGATAAACTCAACTTGGAACAGAAAATCAGTCCTTTCAGGCCAAATTTAGGGTAGTTCTCCATTCTCGGCCGATACTGAGTTGAAACTGGGCTGAAGCAGTCCACAGATCATTTCACACAGCATTATTGTAAAAGGAGGTGACTCTCATCCCATCTGCCCATGTTGAATTTGAACCCAGAGATGAGAAGCAGTGTGCTATTCTACTGCATTCCCCAACCCCCATCTTACTGCACTCCCCAACCCCCTATTTACTGCACTCCCCAACCCCCTATCTTACTGCACTCCCCAACCCCCTATTTACTGCACTCCCCAACCCCCTATTTACTGCACTCCCCAACCCCCTATTTACTGCACTCCCCAACCCCCTATTTACTGCACTCCCCAACCCCCTATCTTACTGCACTGTCCAATCCCCTATCTTACTGCACTGTCCAACCCCCTATCTTACTGCACTGTCCAATCCCCTATCTTACTGCACTCCCCAACCCCCTATCTTACTGCACTCCCCAACCCCCTATTTACTGCACTCCCCAACCCCCTATTTACTGCACTCCCCAACCCCCTATCTTACTGCACTGTCCAATCCCCTATCTTACTGCACTGTCCAATCCCCTATCTTACTGCACTCCCCAACCCCCTATTTACTGCACTGTCCAATCCCCTATCTTACTGCACTCCCCAACCCCCTATTTACTGCACTCCCCAACCCCCTATTTACTGCACTCCCCAACCCCCTATCTTACTGCACTGTCCAATCCCCTATCTTACTGCACTGTCCAATCCCCTATCTTACTGCACTGTCCAATCCCCTATCTTACTGCACTCCCCAACCCCCTATTTACTGCACTGTCCAACCCCCTATCTTACTGCACTCCCCAACCCCCTATTTACTGCACTGTCCAACCCCCTATCTTACTGCACTCCCCAACCCCCTATTTACTGCACTGTCCAACCCCCTATCTTACTGCACTCCCCAACCCCCTATCTTACTGCACTCCCCAACCCCCAATCTTACTGCACTCCCCAACCCCCTATCTTACTGCACTGTCCAACCCCCTATCTTACTGCACTCCCCAACCCCCTATTTACTGCACTGTCCAATCCCCTATCTTACTGCACTATCCAATCCCCTTTGTTTTGCCTGCTTGTACTCTTACTGCCACCAATTTAGACTTGTCAAGGTTTGTCTGGACAATGGAGAGCAAAACCTTACAATGATAAAAATGAAAATGAAGCAGCAACACTGAAAAGGATGGTTTCTTCCTGAATTTAAAAGGGCCTAAGTTTTGCTGCTTTCATGGTCAATTGCATAACAACAGTGCCTTCGGCATATGTCAAAGGGATTATCGTTCATCTCCAGAGATTCCAATATAGTCTTTACATGTAATGAGGTTAAGTGTAATTTACAACCAACTCCTTGAAACAATGGGGATTAAAAAAGAAAGATATATTAAGATATGACTTGCACTGATAAATTGCTTACTATATTTCTTTTACTGAATGGGCAATCCATTCAATTGTTACAAATGACATGGGTCCTCATCTGGGACTTTCTTCGACTTCAACCCTACAGGAGACACGGCAAGAAAAATCTGATGAAGGATAATACTGAGTTAATATTGAAAGCCCTGATACTTGACAGGAATCCAAACTCCAATGCTGCACTCAAAGACAAATTGGCAGCAAAAAAGCAGTCAATATGAGCTCAGGTAAAAGAAAGCAGTCAGCATAGGGCAACAATTATGTGACCTCAGCTGCAATGCACATTCCTGGTTGATCCAAGCATTGCACAGAATTTACCTTATTGTATCTAGACCAAGGTGGACACTGTGGCTCAGTGGGTAGCACTCTCACCTTCGAGGCCGAATGATTGTGGGTTCAAGTCCCCTTCCAGGGATTTGAGGACAAAATTTCAGCTGATAGTCTTATGCAGTACTGAGGGAGCACTGTCAGGAGGTGCCATCTTTCAGATGAAATGTTAAACCAAGGCACTGTCTCTCCTCTCAGGTGGGTGTAAAAGATCCCATGGCACTATTTCGAAGAAGAGCAGGGAGCCTGGTGACCTGGCCAATATTTATCCCTCAACCAACTTGACTAAAACAGATTATCTGGTCATTATCTCATTGCCGTTTGTGGGATCTTTCTGAGCACAAATTGGCTGCTGCGTTCATAACATATCAAAAGTAGTTCATTGGTTGTTAAGTGCTTTGGGACGTTGAGGTCATGAAAGGCGCTATGTAAATGCAATTCTTTAAAAAACTCAAAATGATGCTGTTGTGTGCCTAGTGTCTTAGTTCTAGCTTAGATTTCAAATTTCTTAATTCAACATTAGCAAAGTAGTCTCATTCATATTCTAAGTGGATCACCTGCATTCCTGCTCTCTGGTGTAACCTGGATAATATATCCACAGAGCATTTGCTGAACATGCACACATTCGTGAATCTCTTATGCGGGCGTTGGACTTTTCTCTCTGTTTACAGTTCTGGTTGGCTGTAGTGAGTGGTTGGAAAGAATTAAAGATGCTGCCCATCAACTACTAAACATAATCATCACATGCCCTAGTACAAAAAGTAAAGACAGACAGTAAGCACAAATCAAACAAACAGGGGGAAATCCTGACTCAGAAGCAATATTACGTGCCGTTCTGGGCACCATTATAGGCAGGATATTGGAGCCATGGAAAGGGCACAGCAAAGATTCACGGTAATGATAGCAGGAATGAAAGGTTACAGTCAAGAAGAAAGGCTCAACAAATGGGAGATTTTTCACTCAAAGGTTATTAAGGGGGGGTATCTGATAGCAGTTTTCAAAATTGTAACAGGCTTTGAGAGAGTGAATTGTGAAAAAATTGCTTCCACTGATTGTCGAATCAGTAACAAGGGGATGTGTATTCAGGATTACCACTAAAAGAATGAGAGGGGAAGTTAGAACAATGTTCTTTACATAGAGAGGGTTTTTAGAACATGGAACATTTAACCACAAGTAGCTATTCAGGCAGAGATGATAATGATATCGAAAAGGGAATTGTTTAAATATTTGAAAAGGAAGAATATAAAAGGATAAAAAGGAAAGAGCAGGGAAATAGGATTACAGGGCACAGGAGCAAAAAGACTGCTTCTGTGCTGTAACTTCTACGATCAAAATAAAGGCGACAGGAAATCGGAATAAGTGCATGATAGAAAAAAATGCAGAAAAATAAATTCACTGATGTAAGAATTATGAATTATTATTACGAAGCAAAGATAGCAAGATGTGGTGAAATAAAACAAGAAAGAAGATCAGGGATTAAAAACAATGAAAAAAAATTAAAAATGAATAGCAGATCTGAAGGGTTCTCAAAATTCCTGCATTTTTTTCATATCATCAACAAGGATATAACTTTTGGACTTTTATGACATGCCCGGGCTTGTTGGGTGCAGTGTGGATTGTTCCTGAAAACCAGACAATGAGAGAAGACAGAATACGCATTCTTCCCTTTAAAACAATCAACCCAGAGAAAGAATTCAGCTTACACGAAACTAAAGCCCATCAAAACCTTGCATAAATTATCGCTACTAACTACTAAACCAGGGAAGGTAGCAATCTATGCAATTATGCAAACCCATCAATACAATGGCTTTCAGTTCAAGACTAGTTATGGGGACAGGAAGCCAACAATCACCTGAAGAAGACCACCATAATCAGACAAAGAACGAACCTTGTTTTGGATTCAGATAAGAAATTCGAAAAAACAGTATAACTGGGCCACCAGTTACGAAGCACAGGGGGGTTGGTTTTGGAGCAGGTTCTAAGCAGTTCAGTTTTAAACAGCAGTTTTGGAGCAGCAACAAGGCAACCGCAGCCCTCCACGAAGATCGCCCACCCACAACTGCGCCTTACCGCACCAACAGACTCTATCCAACTGAAGAACCTTCGCAGATTCCACAGACCAGGACCACGTGGGGACGGCAGGGCCCAGAGGACACAAAGAGTGTACCCCAAAACTGCAACCGGCTTACCTGGCTGGATTTCGAACTGTCAAGGAACCCTGGTTTGGTGAGCATGATCCCTGACCTCTCCTAGTTCAATTTAGTTAGGTTTTGGGGGTGGGACAAGGGTAAGGGGATTAGTAGGGTGATTTTCCCTCGTTATGCCGTGTGTTCCCCATTCTTAACTAAGTGTACTTTGTATGTCTGTATAATCTCAGTGTTATCCTAATGTTATAAGTTCATTTGTGACTTCAATAAACCCAGTTTCTTTTCTTGTACCAAAACCAGTTGTCTGCTGCACTTTGTCACAACCCCCAAATAAGTCCAAGTTCTAGAACCCAGGGAGTGGGAGCGATTCGGACTGCTCAGAAGTCAGAGGTGAAGCTGACACACACCACCACTCCCTACAGATCGATCAGCACCTGAAAGAGCAAGATAGGTCAATCTTTCAGGAGTGACCCTCATCAGAGATCTGATTGGATTTAGGAACAGGAGTAGGCCATTCAGCCCCTCGAGCCTGATCTGCCATTCAATTAGATTATGGCTGCTCTGTAGTTCAGCATGACAAAAGGAAGCAAGCTCTCCACATATCAGCAGACGTTGCTCAAATGCGAATGGAGGTAATTTTCACCTCCATCACTTGGGCGGTAAATTGGCAGAGATGGATAGCCCACCCATTATAGAATCCACCCGATTTTTATTTCAATTTTCCAAATTCAGGCAGGTTCTTTAACGCGCAGGCAAAAATGATCACCCAATATATTTCAAAATTTGAGAATCCAGTATTAGCTACCTGCTCATGTGTCGTGTGTGCGTCATTCTCCATATTTTGCACCCGCATAGTGAGAATGACGAGGGACAGACGGAAAGAATTCCACTGAGTAAACTAAATCTCGGACATTGCACTTCAGCTATGCTTGACTGGGACTATTCCACACAATTTGATGAATTCTGAGCCATTCACATTTTAGAAGCATAGGAAGAGGGAAAAGAAGCTTAAAACATATGTTTTTAATTTTCTAGAGTTAACTTTATTGAATGTCTTTCTCTCGTGGAATGACATCAGGAAGCAGTTGAACACTTCTCGATTGATTATATATGCTTAGTTTATTTCAATGAAGCTGCATCCCGGTGTGACAGATCAGTTAATATTTTCTTGTGCGATATTCTCTTTTTATCTGCTGATCTGAAATTTCCCCACCGGGGACTATTAAAACATTAATGGCTTTGGAATAAATCAGTTACTGGCACACGTTCTTAAATGTGTATGATGGGTTTTAATTGTTTAGCAAGAGCACAGGATCTTGGAACGTGATGTAGGTGCATTTCAACATTCCACCCCCAATGTTATAAAAGGAAAGACTTGCATTTTCCACAGCTCCTTTCACGACCAGGACGTCCCAAAGTGCTTTACAGTCAATTAAGTACTTTTGAAGTGTAGTCACTGTTGTAATGTAGAAAATGCGGCATCCAATTTGCACACAGCAAGATCCCACAAACAGCAGTGAGATGATGACCCGATAATCTGTTTTGGTGATGTTGATTGACGGATAAATATTGGCCAGGATAAGAACATAAGAAATAGGAGCAGGAGTAGGCCAATCGGCCCCTCGAGCCTGCTCCGCCATTCAATAAGATCATGGCTGATCTGATCCTAACCTCAAATCTAAATTCATGTCCAATTTCCTGCCCGCTCCCCGTAACCCCTAATTCCCTTTACTTCTAGGAAACTGTCGATTTCTGTTTTAAATTTATTCAATGATGTAGCTTCCACAGCTTCCTGGGGCAGCAAATTCCACAGACCTACTACCCTCTGAGTGAAGAAGTTTCTCCTCATCTCAGTTTTGAAAGAGCAGCCCCTTATTCTAAGATTATGCCCCCTAGTTCTAATTTCACCCATCCTTGGGAACATCCTTACCGCATCCACCTGATCAAGCCCCTTCACAATCTTATATGTTTCAACAAGATCGCCTCTCATTCTTTTGAACTCCAATGAGTAGAGTCCCAATCTACTCAACCTCTCCTCATATGTCCGCCCCCTCATCCCCGGGATTAACCGAATGAACCTTCTTTGTACTGCCTCGAGAGCAAGTATGTCTTTTCTTAAGTATGGAGACCAAAACTGTATGCAGTATTCCAGGTGCGGTCTCACCAATACCTTATATAACTGCAGCAATACCTCCCTGTTTTTATATTCTATCCCCCTAGCAATAAAAGCCAACATTCCGTTGGGGAGAACACCCCTGCTCTTAGTTAAAATAATGCCATGGGATATTTACATTCACCGGAGAGGGCAGATGTGTCAGCCTAGATTACGTGCTCAGGTCTCTGGAGTGGGACTTGAACCCACGACCGTTTGACACAGAGGTGAGAATGCTACCACTGAGCCACGGCTGAAACTTACCAAATCATAAAATTTGCTGAAACAAACGATCAATTCAAGAACCGAATTATATTTTGTTCAATTCCAAAAGAATGGACAATAGAATATCACATTATTGATAACGGATTTTCATTATTTTTGCCATGATCTAGTAAAGCAACTGAGCACAAATTGGAAACTTGATGCCTGGGTATCTGTACGAGTGAAAGGCTGCAGGGGTGTCTAACGGTACAGGTGAGGCAGCTGCTAGCCTGAGCAACTGAGTGAAAAATTGAATCGTGAGACCCTAGGAGCGCATGAAAGACTGAGTGTCTGTGGATTGTACATGTGGGTGACAGGATAAGTGGGCAACTGTCTGAGCAAGGGACTAAACGAGAATTACTGTGTGGATGATTGAGAGACAGGGCACCTGCATTCAACCAAAGACGATATGGCCAGAAATTGCTCCCGAAATAATGGAGAAGCTCAACAGTGCTCTTCGTTTTTCATGGCAAATTGAAGAAGCAGGTTCCCGCGTTTGCACACGCAGAAATCGTGAACTTGCTCCTATTGGTTTGCCAGTGATTTGACGGCTTCGAGTTAAAGGACCATCACCTGCAATTATACAGGGCCTTGGTGAGACCGCACCTGGGGTATTGTGTACAATTTTGGTTTCCTCACCTAAGGAAGGATATACTTGCCAAAGAGGGAGTGCAACAAAGGTTCACCAGACTGATTCCTGGGATGGTGGGATTGCCGTATGAGGAGAGATTGAGTAGACTAGGCCTGTATTCTCTAGAGTTTAGAAGAATGAGAGGTGATCTCATTGAAACATACAAAATTCTTACAGGGCTCGACCGGGTAGGTGCAAGGAGGATGTTTCCCCTGGCTGGGGAGTCTAGAACCAGGGGTCACAGTCTCAGAATAAGGGGTAGGCCATTTAGGACTGAGATGAGGAGAAATTTCTTCACTCAGAGGGTGGTGAATCTTTGGAATTCTCTACCCCAGAGGGCTGTGGAGGCTCAGTCATTGAGTACATTCAAAACAGTGATTGATAGATTTCTAGATATTAAAGGCATCAAGGGATATGTGGATGGTGCAGGAAAATGGTGTTGAGGTGGAAGATCAGCCATGATCTTGTTGAATGGCGGAACCCGCTCGAGGGGCTGGATGGCCTACTCCTGCTCCTATTTCTTATGTTCTTAAGTATACTGCAATCATAGAAATCATTGAAAAAGCACAACGTTGCTTATGTGCCCAGCTGGAAAGTAACTAATTACGCCACCAAACAAGTATGCTTAAAAATACTAGGTGTAAACTAAGTTTTAAAAGCACGGTTAGTCTTAATGACTGCCAAACAACTAAAAATTAAATTTAAAAATTGTGGAGTCTCATATTACTTCTTATTTTAATAGTCTTTGGTCATTAAAAAAAATTAAAAATTAAAAAAAATATTTTTCCCTTCTGTCTCTTCAATTATTTCTTTGACTTTTTATGAAAAAGATTTAAAATCTTTATTTCCAATGACATCCAGAATACTAACTTTAAATAAATAAAGTCTACTCGCCTGCTTGAACAATGCAGCCTGAATCTGTGGAAGTGACTTCTCTTCCTGACAGATTTTGTGGGCGCGTCTTCTTTTCTCACAGACTGTTCCGTGTGCGTCAACTCACGCTGCTCAGAGACTGGGTCGATCGCGCACAATTTTTTTTAAAAGTTCAAAATCAAGCAATTCGACCCCACAGAGCCTGCAATAAGTATTTTCATCACTTTAATTCGCAGGAGCTGCAGTGAGCGTTGCCTTGCCTGTCTTTGCGACTTCTGGCCCTATATAACTTTTTTTCAGTGCTTGTGTTGTCAGTAATAAACGAATCATGCGCACAGCAATAAAAATATGCAACAAATAAAGGATTGAGGATAGGCAGGAGATGATTGCTCGGCAGGATTCCAGTCTAGGGGTTAAGAAGTCATTACAAATTACAAGGCGGAAACTGAAGGAGTGTGTTCTTTATCAGTGTCCTAACATTGAATTACTGCTAGAAATTTCTGCTAACCATCCGGTATTTTTTTTGTTATATATGTTTTTTTTTAAAAAACTGTGTGACCATTATTTTGCCTCCACACATTAAATCATGGGAAATGGACATGGGCTCACAATGTGGTTTTACATGAAGATTCATGAACTCTATCTGCAGTGCCAAGTGTTAATTATTTGGTCTTGTACCCATGAACATGGAGTTACCTTCTGTATATATGTCTGTCAAGGTGATTGGTTTGTGCAGCTATTAAATTTAATGAGATGTGCTGTGGGCACATCTCAGTGGCTAAGTTAGGTTTTTCTAAGTTGTTCTGTATTCATTCTGGCCTTGTAAATGTTACAAAAATAAAAGACGTAAACTAGCGACCATTGTAGTAATAATAATAAGAATACACAAAACTAAACCAACGTCACTTTATTCAAATAAATCTTTAAGCTTCAGATAGCAGACCAAATGTCAGCTGGGGTGAAGTATATAAAATGTTACCGCAATCTATAATTTATTAAAAATCTTACTTTTGCTGGGTGGAGACCTTGCTAACTAGTTTCACAAGAGAGAGTCTAACCACCTCCCCTTGACATTCAATGGCAATACCATCGCCGAATCCCTCACCATCAACATTCTGGGGGTCAACGTTGACCAGAAACTTAACTGGACCAGCCATATAAATACTGTGGCTACGAGAGCAGGTCAGAGGCTGGGTATTCTGCGGCGAGTGACTCACCTCCTGACTCCCCAAAGCCTTTCCACCATCGACAAGGCACAAGTCAGGAGTGTGATGGAATACTCTCCACTTGCTTGGATGAGTGCAGCTCCAACAACACTCAAGAAGCTCGACACCATCCAGGACAATGCAGCCTGCTCGATTGGCACCCCAGCCACCACCCTAAACATTCACACCCTTCACCACCAGCGCACAGTGGCTGCAGTGTGTACCATCCACAGGACGCACTGCAGCAACTTGCCAAGGCTTCTTCGACAGCTCCTCCCAAACCCGCGACCTCTACCACCTAGAAGGACAAGAGCAGCAGGTACTTGGGAACAACACCACCTGCACGTTCCCCTCCAAGTCACACACCATCCCGACTTGGAAATATATCGCCGTTCCTTCATCATCGCTGGGTCAAAATCCTGGAACTCCCTTCCTAACAGCACTGTGGGAGAACCGTCACCACACGGACTGCAGCAGTTCAAGAAGGCGGTTCACCACCACCTTCTCAAGGGCAATTAGGGATGGGTAATAAATGCTGGTCTTGCCAGCGACGCCCACATCCCATGAACGAATAAAAAAAAAACATAGGGAGTCTAATAGAAAATAGAGTTTCAGTCCTTCAGTCTACCCGGATTCAAACTCACAGCCCAGAGGTGAAATAATACTGCAACACCCAATCCCCCAAATAGCTTTTCACAAAGTCCCCTCATCTTCTGTTCAAAAATGATATTTCATTGATGCACAATGTTTTAAATGTATCACAAGAATTAAATATCTATTCTATAAAATATTCTGTTGCCTATAGGATGAAATCACACACTGCGATATTAGCATACAAATGCTTCACTTCTTCATACAAAATTCTTTGCCGACTATTTTAAGAGGAGGCACTAACTTTTTTGTTTTAATTGGGTCAATGGCTTTATTAAAATAACATCCTTATGCTGGTATCACACAGTATGATTTCATCACGGTAGAATTTAAAAATTGAAGTAAAATGGATACAACTGGGTTGCATTAGTGAAGATTTTCATCGAGCCCATTCTTTCAGGTTTTTAAATTAGTTTACCCAAGCTACCCTTTGAAATATTTATCTGGCTGAACTTGGCTGAATTGCAGGTATCCTCATCAAGAAAAGAAAATCGAATGAAAGCAAGATAAATATTGCAAATATCAATGTATCATTTCTCATGTGGTTTTGGACTGCATTAAGCAAAATAGGTTAATGCATTCAATTAACAAAAAAAAAAGAGCCAGATGTATAATGGAACAGTGGGAAGCAAAGTTAAGCCCAGGAGAAGACGACCTCATGCAAACTTTAAGGTTATGAAGATTTTACTTATCATTGTGAATCCTACTGTCATCTATTGTGCATGGTGTAGATAGATCATTAAAACTATGCTATTTGAATGGCTGGCAAGCAAGCCCTAATCTATGATTCAGTTCTCTGTTCTAAAAACTTAATTTAAATTTGAAAAGCTATCCTCTGCACATTCTTAAAAGGACTACATCTATCAAAATATCTACTAATAGCTATAAACATGCAGGGTTCTCTACTTCAACAGAAGATCTCTATCCAATTAAAGCATCCAGCCTTTCCTTTGTGCCCTGCATCTACCCTTTGCATTCATACCGTTACAACAGCGCAGGAAATGAAAATGTAATTTTTAAAGCTTTTTTCCCCCCCTCATTAGAGTTAGAATAGGTTTTCGTTCCAGGCGTCTCCTAGAATCATGGAATTATACAGCACAGAAGGAGGCCGTTCGGCCCATCGTGCCTGTGCCAGCTCTTTGAAAGAGCGATCCAATTAGTCCCACTCCCTGCCTCTTTCCCCGTAGCCCTGCAAATTTTTCCACTTGAAATATTTATCCAATTCCCTTTTGAAAGTTATTATTGAATTTGCTTCCAGCTCATAACAACTCGCAGTGTAAAAAAACTTTCCTCATGTTGCCTCTGGTTCTTTTGCTGTATATCTTAAATCTGTGTCCTCTGGTTACTGACGCTTCTGCCACTGGAAACAGTTTCGCCTTATTTACTCTATCAAAATCCTTCATGATTTTGAACACCTCTATTAAATCTCCCCTTAACCCCCCTCTGCTCTAAGGAGAACAACCCCAGATTCTCTAGTTTCTTCACGTAACTGAAGTCCCTCATCCCTGGTACCATTCTAGTAAATCTCCTCCGCACCCTCTCTAAGGCCTTGACATCCTTCCTAAAGTGTGGTGCCAAGAATTGAACACAATACTCTAGCCAGTGTTTTATAAAGATTTAGTATAACTTACTTGCTTTTGTACTCTATGCTTTTATTTATAAAGCCAAAGATCGCATATGCTTTTTTTAACAGCCTTCACGACTTGTCCTGCCACCTTCAAAGATTTATGTCGTGCACCCCCAAGTCTCTCTGTTCCTGCACCCCCTTTAAAATTGTACTATTTATTTTATATTGCCTCTCCTCATTCTTCTTGCCAAAATGAATCACTTCACACATCTCTGCGTTAAATTTCATCTGCCATGTGTCTGCCCATTTCACCAGTCTGTCCATATCCTCCTGAAGACTGTTACCATCCTCCTCATTGTTTACTACATTTCCGAGTTTCGTGTCATCTGCAAACTTTGAAATTATACCCTGTATACACAAGTCCAGGTCATTAATATATATCAAAAAGAGCAATGGTCCCAACTCCGACCCCTGGGGGACACCACTGTATACTTCCCTCCAGTCTGAAAAACAACTGTTCACCACTTCCCAGGTAATAAAAGGAAAATTAATAAAGTGTTAGGATAAAGTTGCATAAAGCAAATCTGCGTTAGGTAGGTTGAGAAGTGAGTGAACTAGCTAAATAGGTCACCGTAACTCAGAGAAGACTGCAAAAGTAAGCTCAATGAAGAGAGCAGGAACTACATCAAGAAAAGGGACAACCCCTATTTGGTCTATTTAAAATAACAACTGAGGTTCCTCCTTCTTTGCAAACTCTGCATTTAAATGTCAAGGTGAACGGCATCAGACAAGGTCAAACCTCAAAAGGACAATCTGCTGTCTGACTTTGATCAACAGTAATGAACTGCCCAAAGCAGTCAGATGCGACTGAGAAGGATCGCCACTGCTCCTGAGGTGGGGGGGAAATACAAAAAGAAAGAAAAGTAGCCAAAGATAAGGCTGCATTCACCCTCCAGGCCTGTGGTTGCACTCCCGGAGGAGGATGCAACATAATGAGCCCATAATCCAGCACTGAAGAGAAGTTGCCTGGGGAGTAAGATTTCTCATGTAATGAAAAATGGGAAAATGTCTATTATTTCCTATAATTAATGACCCACTAATGTAATTGCATTCTCAGATGTCACATTTCAAAGTCCTGCATTCCCACTATTTCATTAAACGATTATTAATTCCTTAGAAAAATAGGCTCGTGATTGTGAACGGGATGTGGGATGAAAATCGCACCAAAAAAAAAGAGATTGCTGAGTTTCTGCCTCAGGCCTGCCCGTTGCGACTTTCAATCGGGCCTTGATTGAGGCAGCCGGTGCTCCTACCAGAAACAAAGGGGAGTCTAGTAACTATATTTAAGTTAGGATCCTACAACGCAAGTAGGGCCTGGACGCAATTTTCGTGTGAGTCAGTGCTGCCACCCAAACCAGTATATAAATCATGGCACAGTAGAGGGCGGAGATCGGCCAGTTCCACTGGTATTCACCTGCAGTAAGTGTTTGGCAAACACCCTGCTTGTGTTTCTCAGTCATTTGTGGGTGCAGAATCAAGTTACTTGCAGTGACTTGATAATCCTGAGGATAGTTATGGGGGTGCCGTTAATGTTCTCTTTCTGTAAAATGGGAGACTTTTTGACCATTCCAATCTGGCGAGAGTGCTTAGTCGTGCCTCAGTTGGTAGCACCCTTGCCTCTCAATCAGAAGCCCATGGGTTCAAGCCCCTCTTCAGAGACTTGAACACATAATCCAGGCTAACACTCCAGTGCAGTACCGAGGGAGCGCCGCACTGTCGGAGGCGCCATCTTTAGAATTTCAGCTGATTAGATGTTCAACCGAGGCCCCGTCTGCCCTCTCAAGTGGTATGTAAAAGATCTTTCTTTCTTTAGATGATGTGGAGATGCCGGTGATGGACTGGGGTTGACAATTGTAAACAATTTTACAACACCAAGTTATAGTCCAGCAATTTTATTTTAAATTCACAAGCTTTCGGAGGCTTCCTCCTTCCTCAGGTGAACGAAATGAAATCCTTGAAATGAAATCGCATTTATAATTCACAGAACAATGCTTGGTGATTACAGACAGTTTTTTCAACTGCCCGTTGCCAAGGCAATCAGTGTGCAGACAGACAGGTGTTACCTGCAAGGTCTCAGAATATACAAATCACCAAAAAAAAACAACAAACAAAAAAAAAACAGAGATAGAGAGGTAGAAACATAGAAAAGACAGCAACTGACCCGTTATATTAAAAACAGATAACATTTGTTCGCTGGTGGGTTAACGTGTAGCGTGACATGAACCCAAGATCCCGGTTGAGGCCGTCCTCATGAGTGCGGAACTTGGCTATCAATTTCTGCTCGACGATTTTGCGTTGTCGTGTGTCTCGAAGGCCGCCTTGGAGTACGCTTACCCAAAGGTCGGTGGATGAATGTCCATGACTGCTGAAGTGTTCCCCGACTGGGAGGGAACCCTCCTGTCTGGCGATTGTCCTCTTTCTTTAGAGGAAGAGGAGCAGGAGTAATAGGTGGAAGGAACAAATGGAGCTTCAGCTGTAGGGAGACTACAGAGGAGGAGGAGAGCTCACAGATATCCTCACCCAACCAATCAGGTATATAGGCCCAGAGTTGCGTACCTGCCTATCCCAGATGAACTGTGAATAAGGAGGCTACACCCCTCCACGGAGGCTGTTACAGATCCATGTCACCTCCTGCGATCCACTCCCCATTGCCTGTGGCTCCTTCCAGGTTGCAAAAATGGAATATCAGTAACATCAGTCAGTCTGCAGTTCATGCTTGCATTAAGCAGATGACTTGATGCCAAAGCAAACCATTTCATCACGGTTCCCATGGACAACTGGAAACACATAGGCCCAGATTTTGCACTGAGTGGCGAATGACTTGCACCGGCCACTTGTTAGATTTAAACTTAGCCACAAACTATCCACGGGCTTTTAAGCAATGACTTGCTGCAACGGGGAGACGAAGAAAGTGCAGCGCCCACTCCCGGGCATCTGTGAGCTGTATGAGCATGGCAAGGAACTGTGTATCCCGGCAACCAATCAGATTGAAGCATCGTTAACAAGCCGCGCAGAGTCAGAACCAGGTAGTGTTAGTTAGAACAGTAAATTCAATGTAAAATCAGTTAGAGAAAGTGAAATAAAGAGAGGGTAAGAAATATCGAATTAAGAGACAGAGATAAAAGAGACAGAAAGAAAAAGTAAAACAATAAACATTTTTAAATTTTCTTTAAAACGTCCAATGATGATTCAAACCAGAAGGAATGGGACTCCACATTTGTTAAAGTTAATTACAGTGCCAGAGAGGTTGTTTGGCAATCATTAAGACATACCCGAGCTGTTAAAAATTAGCTTAGAATTAAAAAACTGAGTGCACCTTTCTCAGTGTAGGTTAGTTCCTTTCCTGCTGGGCAGTGCAGCAATTTCTGGTGGTCCATTCATTTTACCGACGATCTAGCCAGCAAGATGCCCTTCCCACACAGCTTTCAGAGGAGCAGGGCATCCGGTGGAGTAACTTTCGGATTTCTGCATTTGACTGCGCGTGTGCGCTTGTCGGAACTTGCTTTTCCGTTTGCCCTGAAATAGCGGCGAGCCCTGTTAGCATCGCCGTTATTTAAAGAGCAAATTCCGGGCCACAAGCTCTGGAGTTCTCACAGATGTCAGGCTTCCAGTTCCCGAGCATTATTGACTGCGCACACATTGCCATCCGGGCTCCTGCAAATGAGCCTCCTGCTTTAATGAATCGTAAGGATTTCCATTCCATTATTCTTCAATTGTTGTGTGATCACCAGCAATGCACCTTGGAGGTCTGTGCCCACTTTCCTGCCAACGACCATGATCTTCATATCTTGTGCCAATCCTCCATTCCCCCCCAGCCTTACAGCAAGTCAGAAGCTGGCTGTTTGGGGACCAGGGCTATCCCTTGCACACTTAGCTCATGACTCATCTCAGAAACCCATATCCTCTGGCTCAACTGTGCTACAACCAAATCCATAGGTCAACTATAGCCCTCATCAATCAGACCACTGGAGTCCTCAAGCATCAATTCAGCCGTTTGAACAGGTCTGGTGGCTTCCTCCAGTACAGCTCAGAGAGTGTCCCGTATCACAGTGGTTTGCTGCATGCTGCATAACTTTGCTCTGGGGACAACACCTGGAGCCACCATTGGATGAGAACCTGTAAGCAGGTGGCAAAGACGAGACAGATGATGGAGAGGATGGTGAAGAAGCAGAAGGGTACTGACACCAGCCTGCAGGTCCGAGCTCTTCGGCAGAAGTTCACCGAGCAGTGGGCCAGCTGAAAAATCCCTGCTTTCCCCCACATTAACAGTCACGTCCATCAGTCCTACTCCTTCCAATAAACTACTTCTGCTTAAACACTCTGCACACAAAGATTTCAAAAAGTTTATTATTTTACTGGCTTATACCTACAAATTCATTATCAAACCAGTGTAAGCCCATGGTAGCTTTCTTTACATAGAATCTACAGCAAAGAAACAGGCCAATCGGCCCCACGAATCTATAGTTGTGTTTATACTGTATATGAGCCTCCTCCCACTCTAATTACCCCTTCCCATCCAGCCCCCAAATCCGATTATTCCTTTCTCCCTCACGTATACATCGACATTTGCTTAAAGCCTTCTACAGGATGTAGTTATTGCTCTGCATCTCTGGAGACAAAACAGGCTCAACAGAAAATGGCTTTATGCCAGCAGCACTTGGCATTCTATCCACTATTCTGATCTTAACTGAGGTTACTTAGTTACAACATTGTCTCAAAAGCCAGCACTTCCACCCTTAGCCTTCTCATATAGGCCAGCAATGAAATTTTCACAGGCAAGTATAGACCTTGACTTAACATCAGGAAAGGTCCACAGGCAGAATAATCACACTGTGTAGGCGACTTTGCAGTAACTTCACGTGTACAAGATCGCACACATCTTCCAGTGTTGTTTTACACGCTCGGAGTAGAAACACGTAAATTCAATACTAAATAAACCGGCTCATATTACTTGACATAAGTGAGTATAAATCGTGCACTGCTGGCATTTACACGTGCAACAGCTTTGCTTCTGGTGCAAAGAAACCCGCCATGTTCATGAAGCAAAATCCTTTCCTGCTGAAGTAAACAGAGGCAACGCATGTACCGTAGATGCATGTTTCGCAGCAAAACTAACCATAGCACAAAATTATTGTTCAGTACGTAACTACTTCTGCTTGAATGCTGTTCAGTTTTGAGATATTTTCATTCGCACTGCAGGGGTGAACTCCAGTTTGCAACACAAGTGACCGACACATCCCCGTATGATAAACTCTTGGAGTAGCCTAGATTCCAGCAAAAATGTGGTAGAAATAGGTGTGCATTGCAGCTGTGTCTTGGGCGTAAAATATGCGCAAGGCATACCAATTTAACGGTGGGATGGCCTATGCCCAATCTGCACAGACCCTGGTCTTACTGCTAAACTCATTGGGCCCATTTTTTTTTTTAGAAATTCCAGGAACTCTCTGAGCTGTAATGGAGGAAGCCACCAGACCTGTTCAAGCAGCTGAATTGATGCTTGAGGACTCCAGTGGTCTGATTGATGGGGGCTATAGTTGACCTCCAGAAATTGGAGTGCCTTGAACACGGCCTGCACCGGACCTGCTGCGATCAGGATAACCAGGTCCACATGCTGCCGAATGAGCAGTCCTTAAAAAGGGACTGATGGAGGCCGCCACCAAAAAGGTAAGTTTCCTAAACAATTCTTACCTGGATGTGGAGCCGGGAGGAGCAGGAGTGCTCCACAGCAGCCCCAAAGACCGTTGCCGGCTCTCGCTCGACCCCCTTCCAATGCCCCCCCTCCCCGCTCCCTCCGCCTGAGGGTCACTGCCAGCGTCACAGCGGCCCGTTTCGCCGGTAAGTTGCCTGGGGATGGACAGCATTTTTCAGCTCTCCAGCCTAATTTAGATGAAGCCCAAGGCCCAATTTCAATGAGGCCTCGGGCCTACCTGTTCCGGTACGGGAATTATTCCCGGTCTCCAGGCCAACGCCATCCAATTTCTACTCCAATTACTGCACAGCCACCAGTGAAGCAGTTTCAATTACAAAAGCCGATTTAAAATCTGCGTCAAGTGCTGATCCAGGTATTATCCTGATCCTTCCGCTATATTCCATCTGCTATGTTAATGAAGCTACTGAGAAAACAAAACTTCTAACATAAGTAGAATCATAGAATCTTGCAGCACAGAAGGAGGCCTTTCAGCCTATCGTGCCTGTGCTGGCTCTTTGAAAAAGCTATCCAATTAGTCCCACTTCCTTGCTCTTTCCCTTGCAATTTTTTTTCCCTTTTCAAGTATATATCTAATCCCCTTTTGAAAATTACTATTGAATCTGCTTCCACCATCCTTTCAGGCAGTGCACTCCAGACCATAACAACTCACTGCATAAAATAAAATTCTTCCTCATCTCACCTCTGCTGCTTTTGCCAATTAACTTAAATTTGTGTCCCCTGGTTACCGAGCCTCCCACCAGTGGAAGGAGTTTCTCCTTACATACTCAATAAAAATTCCTCATAATTTTGAATATCATTTTGAAAGTAGACTATGATTTTCCAAAATACACACTATTGGTGTGGAGCCTTGCCTGCTGGCTGTGAATGTTAAGATATCACTGGCTCAGTGTCCACAACTTTCTATTCATCAAGGAAATTCTCAGCTAGCATTCCTTTGATTTCCAAACATGTCTGTACACAGGCAAGGCCAGTGTTGTGAGTTCAGAAAATTAGACCTTTCTACCTAAATGATGTTATTACAATGCTGCACATGCATTTACAGGGCCTTAGTTACACCTGTGAATAATGCCAGATTTATCAAATGCAAAATTGTAACTTTGTTCATTTGGTCTTGCTTCTCCATTAATTATTAGCTTAATTGGTGATTTGTTTCTTGTGCTATGGCTACGAGGAGTTCACAGAAACTGAAGCTGAATTAGCAATAATAATGCCCTCCCCAAAACAATTTTCACTGAGTGCTAACAGAGCACAAATTACAAGCTAACCAGAGATTATTAGTCTCACTTGAACTGTGCGCGCATTAATTCAGATCCAGGCTCAGTAACAGCCTTCAAGTCCAACCTCTACTGGGGTCACCATCACTGTAGCTATTTAAGCATTTAGTAAAATCGAAATGGAAATTTTATTTAGGTTAATCATAATTCTTTGTTATTTTTCCTTTTTCAAAAAGGGTCATGAGGGTGACACTTGGATTCTTTAAAATCCAGACGTACAAATGATTTGTGGACTATTACGTTGTCATCACAGTAGAACAGTAATAACTAATTCAAAGCGAATGGTATCTCCAACACCAGCAGCTTTATGGCAGATTGTGAACTATAACGACATTATCACCTTAGCAACAAGGGAAAGGTATTGTGACATAATTAGCTCAGCAAAAAAGGAACAATTGATTATGACAAAACTTATATAAGAAACCATTTTACCTCCATGTTACATTATGGGTAGAACAAAAAAGAGACTGAATATTGGGTCTCTAGCAATGCACAATCTGTCTCCCTCATCTCAGCAAATGCCTATGAAATCTGTAGATTTATAGGATTTATCGGAGTCACTTATATGTTAGTACACAGGGAAGATCAAGGAACAGAGAATACTAGCTCATTTTATTTTTAGGATCAAGAAGAGATAGTTAGGCCCACCAATCCTTTTTCAGATATCTCACCAAATCCCTCAACCCATTCTTCCCCCAGAAAAACGCCTATCGTTTGAACCTATTTTTACCTTCTGCTTCAAAGGTCTTCCATGGTAACTTACTTATGTATTTTGATTTGTTCTCTGCCCTTTAATAATACAACCCAGAAGGTTATTTGTCTTTTTTTAATATAAGTGCAGCTAAGTATTGTGCTGATGACTTCATGGATTTATCTATGATAACCCTAGGATCTCTTTCTTGATTAGCACACTGCGTCACTGTTCAATTCAACACATAGGGGTTGAATTTCCACTGGGATTCTCCCAATTGTCTAATTCGTAAGAGATCAAAGAACCAAAATTGTGGGGTTGAATTTCTGTGGGGGTTTTTCTGATCTTCTGCCGTAGGCCTTCTGCCGGAGTTACGGCAGAAGATTGGAAGAACCCCCACAGAAATTCAATCCCATGGTTTTGGTTCTTTGATATCTTACTAATTATTTTACACGCATCTACATTAAATTGCTTCCGACACTTATTGGCTCAGTTACCTGAAAGTCTTTCTGAATTTGATTGTAATGTTCCTCATTATTATCATCTGCAATTGTGGAAAATTTGCTTATGATAACGCCATCTAAGTAATTTGTACTAAATATAGGAAGGAGCACAAAACTGATCTCTGGGGTATCCAATTTGTGCCCACTTTCCAGCCTGGACGTTTCCAATTATGATTATATTCTATGTTCTGTGATCCAATTTCCTGTTCAATAACTCCTTACCATATCCATGGTTTCTTATAAAACCTGTTGAAAATCTTCATATATAGCGGGTGTATTTCTGTACAGGTTTGCCTGCCGTAACTTTGTCGGAAGAGCCATGGAAACTTTGGAAAAATGGCGTAACTGGGGTTTCTGCAGCTCTTCCATCAAAGTTATGGTGAACAAGCAGGAGAACCTCTACAGAAATTCAACCCCAACTAGATCAACCCTATTCACCACATCAGCGATGTCTTCAAAAAAAAACCTTCAGGTCAGTTAAACATGACCTCCCATTCTGTGAAACATCTTCATTCTCGTTTAACAAATTATGATTTCCTGATTGTTCATCCATTGGATCTCTCACAATGCTTCAAAGACACAGGTCCGGAGTTTCCTTTTTTAAGTAATGAAGTTATGTTAGCCATTTTCCAATTCAGGAATCTCTCCCAAATTTAGAAAATTTACAAAAATACTTCACCAATTTCAGTGTCCATCGCTTTTCAGATCCATGATTCTCTGAAGGTTGTTTATTTTGAGAGAAGCTAAGTCTCTTTATAACCATATATGGCCATCCTTACCTGCATGTTGTTTATTACTAGAAATCTGATATCAGACTTGGGTAAATTTCTCTTTTTCTGAGAGGAGATGTGTGTTGCTTACTTTGGAACTCTTCTGTTTCTTTCTTCCTGAATTCCAGTTTCCCCATCATCATTTTAAGACCATTACTTTCTTTTATCCGTTGTTTGTTATGTAGATACTTAAAAATGCCTTTCTTATTACTTGAAATTTTCACAGCAATGTTAAATTCATCCTTTCTGTTGACTCCGCTCTCTATTTCTTTCCCACCTGTTTCGACTTGGTTTCATGATTTACCTAATGCTCTTGTCTAGTGGATGCCTTGTGCATCTATGTGAAAGCCTTCTGCTTATACCCAAATACTACATTTTGCATGTCTACAAAATCACATTAGACTCGATTGCCCTTTAAATCGTTTTAGTTTGGCCAGAATGATAACCAAAATTTCCTTACTATTTCCCACTTTTCTATATAGTTCCTCCAATTGTAATTTTCAAAATCATGAAAGGTTTTGATAGAGTAAATAAGGAGAGATTGTTCCGGTGGCAGAACGGTCGGTAACCAGAGAACACAGATTTAAAAGAAATTGGTAAAAGAACCAGAGGCGACATGAGGAATTTTCTTTTTTACGCGAAGAGTTGTTATGATCTGGAATGCACTGCCTGAAAGGATGGTGGAAGCAGATTCAATAATAATTATCGAAAGGGAATTGGATAAATACGTGAAGGGAGAAAATTTGCAAGGGCTATGGGGAAAGAGTTGGGGAGAGGGATTAATTGGATAGCTCTTTCAAGAGCTGGCACAGGCACGATGCGCTGAATGGCCTCCTTCTATGCTGTATCTCTCTATGATTATTGCATTCCAATTATCTTTTTTATTGGGGGAAAAAAAAAGCAAATTTCACAGCCCCTTGAAGTCAAATTTTTCAAGTCTAATATTTTGAGGTCACTGCCATTTGGCAATGCTCTCACAAGCATTTCAGTTCCAATATCGGGGTTTAATATCCTTTGGCTGTGCAGCAGTTAACATGTTTGTGTTGAAGTAGTGCACTGAACAATTTAATGCAATCATTAACCATGTTTAAATACATGGGTTAACGAATGCATTAAAATGGCACAAAGTGGAATTCTACCCAAACGTAGCAACCAAGGCACTTATTAGAGCAAATTGAACCCTATTATGATCACAGAATACTAGATGATCTCCTACTGCTACCTTACATTCCATAACGATCAGTACTAAAGATTAGATTGAGTTGGCTCTTTGACAGACTGTGTCAGGAGGCAGCCCTGCAACACTTCTGTGAACGTGCACTTTCCTGTTTTCCAGTCAAAATATGGTTAATTGAAGTCCCCGATGATCATTAATCTGGCCTTTTTACGGACGTCCTAGATCAGCAAAATACATTTCCCCGTCTCTCCTCTCTTCTGCTCGGGTGATCTCCAACAACAACCAATAATGATCTTCTTTCCTTTGCTGTCCTTGACCTCAATCCAATGTGTCTGCTGCATTAGCCAAGGTACTTGTATCAGTCTCCTATCTTACCTGTATTGCCTTTGATCTGTTTTGTTCTGCATGAACCTACTGTATGCTCTATATTCTAATATTTTAACCTCTACTGTCCAGTTTAACCCAATTTTGATAGTTATTACATCTATGTTTCAAATTCTGCAATTTTTTTGTATGTTCCAAGCATTACAATGAAAATAATTACCTCTTATTATTCCTCTTTTTTTTGCATTTTTGATGCCTTTCCCCCAACATTTACTTGTAACCACTTTCCCTCAAGTCCTTTAGTATCACTGTCCCGTCCATCACCAATATAAAAAAACGGACCAAGTAATTTTCTATCCTGATCGCTAATTTACATTCACTGCCAGTTAAAAATGCAGCATTTCACTGCTGTCCCACTCTGCTTTGTCCCAAAGCAGTCCCATGTCTCTTCTGAATACCCCCAACTATTAGCCTCATCTTTATATAAAATAAGAGAGAAGGTAAAAGATAAAATTAAAAAACGAAACAATTTCTTTTTTAACCTCTCTGCTGGTTTTGTTTGAATCTTGAAATTTACTGTTGCATTTTTTCTCCTGCTGTCAGATTTTCTGCAGCAAAAGATGATATACAATCTCATGCAATTTAGGAACTATACATAACAAATATTTTCAATAGAATGTCACTTTAGGACAAATTACACAAAAATTCTATTTCTGCATCTTAACAACCACTTTTGTGAAAGCCGGGCACAAAATGAAAAGCCATTAGAAGAATTATTTGGCACAGAGACTAATGGTGTCAACTGCAGTGCTGAAACCATTCAGCCAAAAGGAAAAATTTACAAAGGAAGAGTTATTTTACAAGATTAGTATTACAACAGCTTGCATTTATGTAGCACCTTTAATGTAGTAAAATGTCCCAAGGCGCTTCACAGGAGAGTAATCAAACAAAATTTGAGACCGAGCCTTAAGAAGATATTAGGAGAGCTGACCAAAATCTTAGTCAAAGAGGTAGGTTTCAAGGAGGGTCTGAAAGGAAGAGAAAGAGGTGGAGAAATGGAGAGGTTTGGATCGGGAATTCCAGAGCTTATTGCTTAGGCAGCTGAAGGCACGGCCGCCAATGGTGGAGCGAAGGGAACTGGGGATGCGCAAGTGTACAGAGGTATATATACAAAAATAAATGGGTGTCCATACCTCTCCTCCAAATAAAACCAACAAGGGGCAAAAAACTCATTCCACTGGGTGAAAGTAATTTCTCATCGCTTTCTTATACGGTACGGTAGCCTAGAGGTCATATTAATGAATTATCAACGCACAGGTCATGAGTTCAAATCCCGACCGTGTGGAAATTGCACAACTGAATTCAATAAGTCTGGTATCTTGTGGGATGGTACCAGAAAAAATCATTAAAAACCCAACTAGTTCACTGATGTGCCACCCCTTCCCAATCTGGCCTGCATGAGACTCCAGTCCCACACTATGTGGTTGATTCAGGGCAACTAGGGATGGGCAATAAATACTGTGTTCTCAATGTTGCACACATCCCAGGAAGAAAAAAAAAATCTACTAAACATAACTATCATATTTATATTTTGGCTCTTATTTCACTGTAATCAACTGGTGATTATAATTGGAGGAGATGAGTGATTGCACTACAGTTGTTAATACCTCAAGGTGAACATCATACATCAGCTACATTTTGCAACTGGTCATTAAGAATAAATGCATTTTAAAACCCCCACACAAACTCGACAATATAATGTTGGGGGAAAAAATAGCAGTTGCTCTGGAGGGATTCTCTGGAACAGAGAAGATTGAGAGGAGATTTGATGGAGGTATTTAAAATCATGAAGGGTCCAGACAGAATAGATAGAGAGACACAGTTCCCATTGGTGGAAGGGTCAAGAACCAGAGGGCATAGATTTAAGGTGATTGGCAAAAGAACCAAAGGTGACATGAGGAAAAACTTTTTTACACAGTGAGTGGTTAGGATCTGGAACGCACTGCCCAAGGGGGTGGTGGAGGCAGATTCAATCGTGGCCTTCAAAAAGGAACTGGATAAGTACTTGAAAGGAAAATATTTGCAGGGCTAAGGGGATAGGGTGGGTGAGTGGGACCAGCTGGATTGCTTTTGAATAGAGCCGGCACGGACTCGATGGGCCGCATTGCCTCCTTCCATGCTTTAACCCTTCTATGATTCTATGATTTCAAGACTGTAATTTCATTTTAATGGTCAGATAAGCGTTACAGGCATTGTATGGTATCATCTGAACTCCTTGATCAGATTGCTACCTTGTGGTCAACTCCTCGCAGCAATTATTCCATGGGGTGGATTTTCGAGTTCCTACTTGCTGCAAGTGTGGATTGGAAATCCCATGCCATGTCTGCAGTCTTGGAAAATCTACCCTTTTCTTTTTCTGCTAGGGTTCCATTTATTTAAAAACACAATATGGGGACAAAGTGTTTTTTTTAAAACATTGTTGGAGAAATTTTACTTCACTGCTGAAAACTGAAACGAACAAATTCAAATATTAAAATGTGTGAAAATGCATAGATGGTGCAAATAACACACATTGTAAATCTGCAGAAAATATGGCTTGCAATGACATACAACTTCTGAAAATCAAAGCATTGAAACCAAATCATTCTTATCAGCAATGCACAGATTCACAATAGTCAAGATTCTATTTATTTTGGATTTTGTTTACAGTTTATAGCCTTACTCCCTCTTTATGTGCCAGCTGTGTCTCAGTGGGCAGCACTCTCACCTCTAAGTCAGATGGTTGTGGGTTCAAGTCTCACTCCAGAGACTGGTGCACAAAATCTAAGCTGACACTCCCAGTGCAGTACTGAGGAAGTGCTGCACTGTCAGAGGCGCCATCTTTCAGATGAGACATTAAACCGAGGCCCCGTCTGCCCGCTCAGGTGGATATAAACGATCCCATTGCACTAATTCGAAGATGATCATGTGAATTCCCCCGGTGTCCTGACCATTATTTATCGTTCAACCAACATCACTAAAACAGATTATCTGGTCATTTATCTCATTGCTGTTTGTGGGAGCTTAACTATTAGCCTTCAATACCACATTAAGAAAGACATCTCATGCGTCAGCCCCAGTTTGTGTGAAGAACTTCCAGACATCACTTGTAAATTTTCCTTTGATTAGTTGAAATACCATCAGTTTAACTTGAGGTAGAATTCCAGATTTACCTTTTCTATACAGCTCACTATTTTGGATAACTCCATGAAGTCCATTCTCAGTCCTCTCATTTCAAGGTTGAAAAGCTCATGGTGCAGAAATCCGGGCGTGCCCATTTTTGCAGGAGGGTCGGGGGCAGCACGGAGCGATTTCCCTGTGCCTGAATGGTGAGGCCCGAGGCTCCCCGGATACTGTGCCGCGGACCTCATTATGATGGAGTTAGTGTGGCCTCAGAGCCCGTGAGGAGGAGTGTCCACGGGTCACGGGGTCGGGGATCGGCTGGGGGGGGGGGTGGGGGGCGGTTGGGGGGAGTTGAGGCTGGGAGCGGAGAAGGACAGGGAGTGAGGGCCGGGGTGGGGGGGGGGGGGGGATGATTGAGGATCGGGGCTGGGTGTGGCAACACTCCAGCTTCTCCCGTCTCCACATTCAGGTAACTTACTTACCTGTGATTGGCAGGGGAGCCCCAGGCTTGGTGCGGGCTGCCTCAGGACATACCATTATTGGAGAGGGGACCTCAAACAGGCGTTAGGCCCCTTATTTGATTATGCTTCAGACGTGGGTAAAGGACGCCACTTGTTTATCCTTACCCAATATGGTGGGCGGCACACTTCCGGGGGGAAATGTGTGCATGCTTCCTGCCTGCCATTTTGGGGCCTTCGTAGTCCTTGTAGCCCCCGAAAAATGGGCACTGCACAGATCAATTTTTAGGCTCAAGTTTTTCCAGTCTTACCTGACAAGTCAATTCCCTAACTCCAGGGATCAGTGTTGAGGTTCTTTCTCAACATTTCCTCCAAGGCCTGACTGTCTCCTTTGAGTCTCAGTGACTAGAACTGTGTGCAGAACTTAAAATGCAGTGCGACCAGTGCTCAGTACAGTTTAAGCATGACTTTTGTTAGCTTGCATCTGCTGTTGTGGCTTTATAATTGAGTATTTTGTTTGCTGCGTTGATCACTCTTCCCCAGTAAATGGACCTGTTAAGTGCCTGATCTACCAATACAAATGGGTGGAAAATCCATCATATACCCTCTAGTTAATGAATTAATTGGGGATAATTTTGACTCTGTTTGATAGTTTACAGATGACAGCGAATCGACAGCCCGTTTTAAATCTCTCCCAATTGTGGAAATAAAAATCGGGAGAGATTGCTTTTCTTGTTACATGTAAATGACCTGAACTTGGGTATAGGGAGTACAATTTCGAAGTTTGCGGATGATACAAAACTTGGCAACATGGTATATAGTGAGGAGGATAGTAGCAGAATTCAGGAGGACATAGACAGACTGGTGAAATGGGCACACGCATGGCAGATGCAATTTAATGTGGATACCTGTGAAGTGATACACTGGAAGGAACAACATGGAGACTCATTGTAATGTAAAGAGCAGAGGGACCTGGAGGTGCATATTCACCAATCTCTGGAGGTGGCAGGGCAAGTTGATAAGGTGCTTAAGAAAACGTATGGGATACTTGGCTTTGTAAATAGGAGCATTAAATATAAAAACAAAGCAGTCATGCTAAACCTTTCCAAATCACTGATTAGGTTTCAGCTAGAGTATTGTGTGCAATTCTGGGCACCACACTTTAGGAAGGGTATCAAGACCTTGGAGGGGGTACAGAGGAGTGTTACCAAGATGATACCAGGGATGAGGGACTTCAGTAATGTGGAGAGATTGGAAAAACTGTGATTGTTCTCCTTAGAACAGAGAAGGATAAGGGGAGACCTGATAGAGGTATTCAAAATAATGAGGGGTTTTGAAAGAGCAAATAGGGAGAAATTGTTTCCTGTGGGCAAGTGGGTCGGTAACCAGAGAGCATAGATTTAAAATAATTGGCAAAAGAACTAGAGGGGAAATTAGGAGAATTTTTTTCACACCGAGGGTTGTTCAGACCTGGAACGCACTATCTGCCAGGGTGATGGAAGCAGATTCCATAGGAACGTTCAAAATGCAATTGGACACGCACTTGAAGAGTACTAATTTGCAGGGTTATGGGGAAAAAGCTGGGAAGTGGGACTAAACTGGACAGCTCTTTAATAGAGCCAGCACAGGGACGACGAACTGAATGGCCTCCTTTTGTGCTGTGAGGTTCTATGATTCTGTGTAAAACGGGCTGCTGTCTTACACTATTGCACAAAGTCAAAATCTACCCCCATTGTCTTTTCTTGTCCCTGCTTTCTAACATGAAACCCCCTACTTGTGATTGCTCCTATATCATATTCTCATCACTAACGATAGAATAAATGATCGTACTCTTATGCACAATCTCCCATCTGCTCTCCTACCATCCAGGTTTATGTTAGAATTGTGACAAGTGATGTAAAAGTGTTGCTGATATGTTACGAAGAGCTTTGTTGTTTAGTGTTGTTCCATATTTAACTTCATTTTTTTTTAAATAACAAGGAGGAAGAAATTTTCCACTAAAATGATAACATTGGCCCAACTCCATTTCTGTTGCAAAGCCCAACTCAATCGCTCATGTTGACAGGCTGCACAACGTCAGAAATAAATGTTATTTGGTGAGGTTTTAAATACTATTGAGATATAACCGAAGAAAAGAAATATTCAAAACCCTTTCGATAATCAACAGGATAAGAATTCTGAGGATATGTTTTACTTTTGCAGAAACAGTACAATGATGTAAATGCCATACATGTAACTGCTTGAGGAATATGTATTACATTTTAATTCATATCTATCACTGAGGCTCTTGTTTTATTAATATATATGCCAAGCAAACTCTTCAAGTGTTGTTAAGCTAAACTGTTACATTATTGAAATCACTAGAAAGTAAATGTTTTTTTCACTTTTTCATATAGGCAGAGCGCTTTTTTTTAAAAGTTGGGATTCAGATTACTAAGATGCCAGTTTCACCTAAAATGCATTTCCACCTTTCGGACATAGAAAAGTGAGAGCTTTGCAAAAGTTCTTTTAATGGAATTTTCACCATTAATTTCTTATCAGTCTTTCTTCGTCAGTAATTCAATTGCCACGTCTGAAGGACATGATTTATGTCAGCCTTTTAGTCTCTCCGCTAAACTCCTTTCTAGGACAGCAGTGTTTTCCATTTGTCTGCTCTTTGATTAAATTGACATCGTTTTACTATTTGTGACTTTGTGTCGCTTTCTGTTGACAGTCTTTGGTAATGGGGACAGACCCGTGTCCTTGTGGAAGTGCTGAATCCATTGATTGGCTGGGTGTTATACTTCTGGCTCGGTGTTATAATTCAGTCCCTTTGAATGACAAGCTGAGTTATGATTGTGCTAACAGGCAGCTGAAAGAGATCCAGCAAAAAAAAATCTTATTGAAAGCATTAATAAACCACAACTGCTGTTCAGTGACAGAGTCACTTCACGTCATACAAAGAATAGTTAGGAAGAAAATATGTTTGGGATGCCATTCCTTCTTATTCTGGAGACATTGATGAAATAAGCTTTAAGGATGCACTGACTTGACTGTCTCTCAGCAGAGATTCTAGCATGGAGCTCTGCAATCTGAAGCCACCTGATATGACCTCCACACAAAATGAGTTACACTTAGTAAGTTAATGGGCTGGCACCAATGTCTAAAAATGGACCAGGTCCAACTAAAGTGAGCTGTTATTGAAAGGTCAGAATGCCACAGAAGTGCTGTAATCAAAGAGCCTTTAATCCCCTCAGCTAGTTGACTTTGTTAAAAGAACTTTTGAACAACATTGTTACTCCTAATAATGATAAGCTACTGACTCATGACAGTGAATGCAATGTCGAACCAATTTTCCTTCCTTTTTATTCTGAATCTTGCCCCCAGTACTCAAGCTCTTACATAGAAATTACAGCACAGAAACAGGCCATTTGGCCCAACCGGTGTTTATGCTCCACACGAGCCTCCTCCCAACCTACTTCATCTCGCCCTATCAGCATATCCTTTTATTCCTTTCTCCCTCATGTACGTATCTAGCTTCCCCTTAAATGCGTCTAGTCCATTTGCATCAACTACTCCATGTGGTAGCAAGTTCCACATTCTAACCACTCTCTGGGTAAAGAAATTTCTCCTGAATTCCTTATTGGATTTATGAGTGATGTAAGAATTCTGGGAATTCCATCTTTTCCCTGAATATGTAAAACTTTGGCCATTGACCAAAATCCTAAGATGGAAGGATAGGTGAGAGGTCACCAGACGAATCAACAACACACACAATGGAATGTGGGAGAATTACTGCTTCAGACATGTCTCTGTTTTAATGCAAAACCTACAGCAGGTGGTCAACAATCAGCACTAATTCGAGAGGCAGTCGGCCATTGAGAGAGGCAATTGCTTCAGACATGGCGGGGCCATGCCTCGGTTCTGATGCAAAACCAATTGACACCTAGGACGTGGGATGAAAAGGAAGCCTTGTGTGGCAAGTGCTCGACAATCGGAATGAATTCGTAGAACAATGACCCATCGAGAGAAGGAATTACAACACGATGGGAGACCATCAAAAGCAATCAAAGATTCTTAAGGACTTTGTAAGAACTGTTTAAACAGACATGAAGTGCCTCATTTAACGACGAAGACCATTGTAAGAGAGGGGTATACAAGTGGAAGCTTGAAACCCCTCTCTCTCTTGGTTTGTTCTCTTGCTTTGCTGTCTCTGGTTCTTGCTTCTTACCTCTTTTCCAGCACTCACTCTCTCTCTCTCTCTCTCTCTCTTCCTCTTAGTTCCCACTCTTTATTTTTTCACCTGAGCTCTCCAGGGAGGAGAGCAGCTTCCAGCGAAACCAATGAACCCTACCTGAGAGAACCGGTCAGCCAGACCTGCAGGTGCAAAGGATTGGTGAGCCTCGACCATACGTGTGTGTGTGTGTGTGTGTGTGTGTGTGAGAGAGAGTGAGTGAGTGAGTGATAGGTGTCTCCAGAGTCCCCACCAACCTCTTAGTTTAGCAGGATAAAAGTACTGTAGTGGGTGTGTGTAACTCAATGTACTGTGTAGGACCATTTTTATCATTATTTTCTTCGTGTTGACTGTATAATAAAACCGACATTCCAATTTAATCCAAACACCGAGTTTGTGTGTTCTCTGGCTATTCAGCTACGTGATCCATCACCAGGTGCGTTAGCATAAGTCCCGTTTTCCTGAACCCCCGATCCGTGAGGTGTAAGTGTTCCTTGGCTAGACCGGGGACCAAATATCTGCACCTATCAATAGGGTGAGAACCACCCCAAAACACCCTACAGTGACTACCTTATATTTATGGACCCTAGTTTTGGTCTCCCCCACAAGTAGAAACATCCTCTCTACATCTACCCTGTCGAAACTCTTCATAATTTTAAAGACCTCTATTAGGTCACCCCACAGCCTTCTCTTTTCTAGAGAAAAAAAGAGTCTCAGTGTATCCAATCGTTCCTGGTAGTTATAACCTCTCAGTTCTGGTATCATCCTTGTAAATTGTTTTTGCACCTTCTCCAGTGCCTCTATATCCTTTTTGTAATATGGAGACCAGAACTGTGCAAAGTGCTCTAAGTGTGGTCTAACCATCGTTATATAGAAGTTCAATGTAACTCAGTGACTGATAAGTGTGGAACAATGCTGCTTTCCTCGGTACACCTATTTCAAGACCTCATACATGGGGCAAGTTTGCAGTTACTAAATAGCCATTATTTAACCTCTTCTTTTCAATAATGCTAAAATTATTTTTGACAAAGCAGAGGGAAATACTTCACAAATGTCTGGAGGAATAACAATCCTTTAGACGATTAATTTATTAAAAAATTAAAAGTTGCAAAATCGAAATCTCAAGTAACACCACGTTTCTACACACTAACATATTGTTTGTTTTTCTATTTCTCTAAGCTATTTCTAACTCTTTTGATGCTTTACTGCACATCTATACAAGTGCAGAAAATACATGGCTCTGTCCATGGAACATGGAGAATAATCCCTGATGATCCGAAAGTGGAACTCAAGTCATAGATAACTATGTCACCATGGGATATTTTCTTTACTCTATAATTACCTGTCAAGTGTGTAGTTTATATATAGAAATTGGAGCTTCTATCACTTTTAAAATTTCTATTAAAAAAAAATCAACATTTGCATAAAAGGGAGTGATACATGAAAATGCAGACACTTGATAAATAATATTCATGTATTTGCAGGTATCGTATAGTGCTGTATGTTATCACATTGAGTGGATATCAGTTCATGGATTACTTTTATGGAGTAGGAAGGAGCAATTGTAGGTCAAGATTGTCATTGTGCTGCATTTTTTTTGATTGTGTCATAAAATCACTACAGTAGTTTAGACCAACCTTTTAGAATTCTGTGATATATTGCTTTATCAGTCATATCATTCTCCAATAAGATCATGTTTCGCTTCAAAAGCAAATTGATTCTGTCAAGGTACAGCTACTCAGCTCCTCAAAAATACCTCTCTGGAGGAAACAGCACTTTACTGAGGAATCCTATTCACTCCAGAAGGAGTCATGAACTAGTGACATTTAAGTGCTTACATAACCACAGTAAATATATGTTCATTATTGTCAACACATTTTTTTGCACTCAAATAAACCAATGTTATGACTGTAGCTATTCATGGAACTGCATTCAGCTTTATATGATGAAGCTTTCTGTAATTCTAACAATATATTCCAGTGTGAACATTTATGGTTATGTGACTGATAAAGAACAGCATCGTATAACATCTCCAATGATGCGTTGGCTACAACCTTTCTGTAAATAATAGATCATACTCATCTTAGTACGTTCATTTGAAACAATGTCAGTGGGCATTGATTTATTGCAGAATGACAGACTGTATTTCAAAATCTATCTACCATTGCCACCAACACACCCCATAACAAAAGCACAGTCATCTATAAAAGAACAACATGTGAGACAATTGTTAATTGTATACATATATCAATTAGTGTTAATTGTATTCAGGTGGCGTGTATCAATTGGGAACGCTCTTGTATCCATTTATATGAGAGCTTATCTAGGGTATGGTGTGCGTAATGTGGATCTCTGTGAATAAAGGCTTGGAAGCAACTGAAGATCAGGCTCTCGTATTCTATCCCTCACCACCTGGCTATCCAATTTATTACAACAATCATTATCATTAAGGTTAATGACCAGAAATTTTTTGTTGGTACGTCACCTACATTAATTTAAAGAGGGTGTTTGCACCACATCACAGTGTTCTTAGAACAGCCACAAACAACTTAGTCTGAAAACTATGTGCAAGGTGCACCATAGTATCGGCTAAGCCAAGTTAGTGTTATATGGGCCACAATAGAAACCTCCACAAAATAGATTTTAAACCCGTATTTTAAGTTATTATTACACATATAGGTTAAACACAATGATGCCTCATGTTCAATGGAAAGCTGCGCTCAAGTATAGATTGAGGGTCGGAGAAAGTGATTTAACAGTGCAGCATCAATTATCTAACTGGCTCTCCTTTCAAGCATAGCTCCCTACTGGAAGTGGAGGATCATTGAATTTATTCTTCCTATGATAAAAACCAGAAAATAAATAGCTGATCTTAAATGGTCTCGACTCTCTTGCTTCCCATCTCTCACCCCTTCTCTCCACCAGTTTTTCTCAGATGTACATGCAGATCCATTAAAAGATAACAAATACAGCATAACCAACATGTTAACCAATGAATCACGTCGACATAGGCAGTTAGCCTTTCTTATCTAGTCGCTGCTCATCAGCATATGCTGGCAAAAATCAACACAGAATGCCGCTCTGTTACTATACATTTACGCCAGGTATGGGAAAACCTCAACCACATCACATTGTCACAGGAGGTGAGACTCCATTTTGCATCATATCCTAGTATATTTCTAGATCATTATCTTTCAACATGTTTTTTAAGCTCGGCCAAATATTGCAAATCTAAAATGTGATTCTGTTGGCTACTTTCTATAGACTTCCATTGCCTTGGTGTGGGAAAGTCAAACACAGAAAACACTGTCTGAAAACATTACTAATTCCCAGCTGTGAAAATTCAAATGCATTCTAGCTGGCAAATGTCTTTGCTATCTCTAATCGCCAAAGCATCAAAAATATGCTTTGTTCCACAAATTGAGGTAATATGCCTTATGTTTACAGGACTTCCTGGGTAACAGAGAGGATGGATGTCAGTGCTGATTGACAAGGAATGCAAGCATCTCCCACCATTGCATCTTTAATCTGATTCAGTTTGACAGTTCTTTGTATCAGTCCTGGTAATGAATGTTTGTGAAGCCAGGTCATTTAAAATATTACAATAATCTACGTGCATAACTTGGCCCAGATGCAGGAAGCACATCGATACAGTGGACTCGATAACTGCTGCCCCAGCAACTATTAAGGGGATGTGGATACACTTAAAAATAATGGCACATAAACAGGAAAAAAATTCCCAGCATTTACAAAGGTTGAAAATAGTTATTAATATTACATCAGACTTTCCAAAGCCCGCATGGAGGAAAAGCACTGGTTGCTAGAGAAGGAATACCCATTATCAAGGCACAAAGCAGATGCAGCCCCTGTTTGATGGCTGGCATGGATGGCTGCTTGCCTTGATTCACAATCTCAGGCACCTCCCTTCAAGATTTGGCAATGCATCATGCCCAGCAGGAGGTAGCGGGCAGACTCAACACTGTGTGCGGTATCCGCAAGACCCAGGAAGAAATGTAGAAGACAGCATAATTTAAGGAAAGTAGGATTATCCATGTACGAGGGAGATGCGCCCAAGACAACATGCCACAGAACAGTTTGAAATATCAATGCACGTTAAGTACTGTATAATTGTTTATCTACAAATGAATTTTGTGAATTTTGCTTATGTGTAAATTTATTTCTTTTAATAAATTTGATTTGTAGTTTAGCCTTAACTTTATTGTCTGACAGTGTGGTGTTTTTCTGCAGAACAAATAGAGCAGGAGTCTATACTAAACATCATGACTTTGCGAGAATAGTCCAGCGGTGGCAGGGTATATTGTTTATCCAAATCATGTTATTCCCCATTAACTGCACCAATATGATGTGAAACTATGGTTTAAACAAGAGGACTGAAGGAATCACCAACAGTCTGCAAAATATGGGGCCAAGTCTGTGATGCTCTGCACCAAGGGATCTGTTCCATTACATGCAAGGGGTGCGGGGTTGGGGTTTTAAAAAGTTGGAAAAACTGTCTCTGTGCTAATTTCCTACTGGACTGTAATTTTGCAGTCTCCTTCATTTTGCATTTTCGATTGCTTGTGGTTATTTTAACTGCAGGTTTTCAATTGAAGTTTTAGTCCATAGGAAATGCAAGTGCATCCATAGAAAGTGCAAATTGCCATGAACATGAAAGAAGAAACACACCAATAAATTGAGACTCAGAACACTCACATACTAATAAATACACTCATATTAATTCCTTCGAAGTGAAGGCCCAGCCAAGAAAACCAATGAAATCACAAAAATAATTCCAAGTAATTTTATATACCATCATTTCTCCATGATTGAAATTTCTCGTGCCCAAAGTAAAAACATCAAAAAAAAATTACAAATTTCACAATAACGGGATTAAATTCAATCACAGAATTTTCATTTGTACACATTTTAAAATCTTCATTCAACATTTTACTTTAAAGCCTCAACCGTTCTGAAAATCTTACGTTTCAAGTCAATTTGTTTTCCCTGAATAGTTAAAGGAAGTTACGAGCTACGTCTTTGCAGTTTGCACAATTTCCCTATCTGCATCAGTAGATGTCTAAATTTTGCAAATGCAAGCTGTATCTTCTCATCAGGTAAGAAAATTTATATTTCTTTGTGCTTCCAAATGACTTGAAAGCCACCTACCGAATCTTTAACATAACGTTCAGGTTACCTTTCACATTTAAATGATTTATTTGTATCTTTCTAATATTTTTGTGACAATTTGCAGACAGCCTCATTACATTTTGACATTTACTAAAATATAAAGTTCAGGTGAAAGTTAAAAAAGTTTCCTTTTGATTACAATTTACAGGCAGTGCTGTGAAAAGTTGATTAAAATGTTTATAAAATTATTATTTAACTGTTCCTTATCAAAGGGGGCAAATGGATGGAGAATGCCAGCAGGGAGCCTGTTGTACCTTTGCTTCCTATTGTACCAGGGCTCAGTATGCAGAAAGGAGCTCCGTAATCAGTAAACATTTGGAACACAGGTAGCAACAACAACTTGCATTTATATAGCGCCTTTAACGCAGTAAAACGTCTCAAGGTGCTTCACGGGAGCATTATCAAACAAAATGTGACACTGAGGAGATTTTAGGACCTATGTCTATGGCCAAAAGCTGGGTCAAAGATATAGGTTTCAAAGAACGTCTTAAAGGAGGAGGGAGAGGTGGAGAGGCAGAGGGGTTTAGGGAGGGAATTCCAGAGTTTAGAGACTAGACGGCTGAAAGCATGGCCGTCACCGGTGGGATAAAGGAAATCGGGGATGCATAAGAGACAAGAATTGAAGGAACGCAGAATTCTCGAAGGGTCGTGGGGCTGGAGGACGTTACAGAGATAGGGAGAGACAAGAGGGGTTTGAACACAAGGGTGAGAATTGTAAATTCGAGGCGTTGCTGGATCGGGAGCCAATGTAGGTCAGCGAGCGCAGGGGTGATGTGTGAACGGGATTTAGTTGAATGCTTTATTGTCTTTCACCTGCACAAAGAAGCTATGGTATCTGCACGGAAGTCAGCGGGGCCCAATAAGACTTTAAGATTGCCTCAGGTCTTCTCTCCTTCTTTCACTTGCCTAAATATTTGCTATGAGGTCTGTAAAAAGAGGGGGAGGGATGCCTTCTTGGATAGTTGGGAGCAGGGCAGAGCAGTTTGCCTGGAGGCAGTGAGATAAAAGCTGACGCGACCAGTTCAGAGCCATTCATCACATGTGTAATTGTCAGAAAAGACTCAGTAATCGGGAATGCCCTATAATAACACCATTAGCTTAACAACAAGGAATGATGTATTATTACATCAACAACTTAGCAAGTGGCTCCACTTAGCTCTGGCTCTGGTCCAGTTCATGTTAGTTTTGTGGTGTGCCCCTTTACAGGCACTCAGGTCTATTGTGATGAATGAGGAGACAGAAGGAGAGAGGTGAGCTGGGTAGGGAGGGCCAGCAAGGGCAGAAGAAAGAAAAAACATTACCAGCTTCCATATCTCTGCTGCACTTCATCTTAATAAAAATGCGGAGAGGTGGGATTTCTGTAATTTGCTTTTGAGTGGGAATACTTCAAATCAGAATGTCTACTGGGAATCGTTGAAATTTCTCACAACTATGACTGGCAGTTGCATAGTTGAACATGACTAAAGAAGTGTAAAAAGGAATGCAGTTAATAAGCGGCTGTGATGCTTAATCTTTCAGTGATTTATGGAGGAAAAGGGGTGACATCTTGAAAGAAAGCAGTAATATGTTAAAGGAGAAGATTGAAAACAAAAAGTTGCAGATTTTCACTCAAACGCACACCAGAAGGCATCAGCCTCATTACTTTCGTCATTACCCTCTCACAGGGGTCCTGTGGGGATAAAGATATTTTCTTTTTTTGGCAGGGAGATTTAACTTTTGATGAGAAAAAGTGTACAGGTGCCATTACTAATTTTGTAATCAAGGCTCTTATGCTGACAGATGGCACATTTTCTGTCATTGGCGTGTCTTAACTTGACTGCCTGGTACTGCTATGACACTGCAAATCCCAATGCCACTTTCAGCTTTCCCAAGGAGATTAAAGTAATCTTATATGAAAGGTTAGAGGTACAACTAAATCAGGCGACCTGAGAAATTTTTCAATGTGTCCTGTCTAATATTGCTCTTTAATAAACCTACCGAGAAGTCAATGAGCTTTAATGAACAGGCAAGAAATGAACCAAGAATACAGAAGCTTCTTAATTTTGTGTAAAGCTAACTCCTAAATAAGCTTCTGTCTCAAAGGACATGTATAGCTAACATTCTAAATGTTGCTGCTCAGTTTAGAGTGTTTGTACAGAAACGTAGGAGCAGCTTGCCTTTTTAAGATAGAGATGCTTTTCATAAGTGACAAGCAGTATACTGAAAAGACCCGAAGATGCAGCAATGCAAGAAAGAAAGACTTGCATTTCTATAGCACCTTTCACAACCTCAGGACGTCCCAAAGCGCTTTACAGCCAATGAAGTACTTTTTGATGTGTAGTCACTGTTGTAATGTAGGAAATACAGCAGTCAATTTGCACACATCAAGGTCCCACAAACAGCATTGTGATAATGACCAGATAACCTGCTTTAGTGCTGTTAGTTAAGAGATAAATATTAGCTAGGACACTGGGGAGAACTCCCCTGCTCTTCTTCAAATAGTGCCATGGGATCTTTTGCATCTCCCTCAAAGAGCAGACAAGGCATATATTATTGCAAGTCCTTTTTTTCTTTTAAAATCCATATGAATGAGAAAATGGACTTGGCTTTTCAGAGATAGGGCGAGAGTTGAAGGAGAAATGCTCACCTACAAGAGATGATGAGAGCTGGACGGAGAGGGTCCAGCTGAAAAGAGGTTCTGGAAGCTAAAAGGAGAGCCTCATCCTCCAATTCCTTGGATCTGGAAGGTGAGTTGTTGGTAGTTAAGAGGCTGGGAGCTGAAAAAAAGAGGCAGAGACCTATGGGAAATGGAAGCTTGAAAGAGGTTCTGAGTTGAGACAAAAGCTTCAGAATGTAAGAAGCTATAAGCCACTGCAAAACATGCTAATTTCTGAACAACTCCAAAAAAACATTTGTGTGTCTTGATGATTTGAGGGAATTCCATACACAAGATAATAGTAACTCAGTATCCATCTCTAGCAAGATGCAAAAGGACCAGCAAAGAGAAAAATGGAACAAATACTAGTAGGCTTATATAAAATAGATAAGAAGACTACATTCATATTCTGAAGACAAGTAACAGTGCCAGGTAAGATCAGAATGGTCGGCAGAATCAACATTTGGGAATTTATTGTAAGTTTCCATTCCCAATAAGATCACTTTCCTCTCTATAAAAACTTTACTGTGCCAAAAGTTGATGATTGTCCGACTGTCACTGCACATAAATCTATTTCTAGAGGGAATAGCCTTTTAACAATCTATCCTACTGACCTCAGAAGGACTATTTAATGTCTTCAAAATATTGACCTGAACACCAACATGAGGAAGAATTTAGCTACTGATTGTTTATTGTGAACTCCTAAACTAATGGAATGGCCCAGAACTTGGAATTAGTGCATTCAAGCATAAAAAGCATGCTTTCTTTAATCTTTAATCTCTCACATGCAGTTCTATGTATCCCTTCATGGCCTCGCCCCATCCCCACTCCCCATCTCTGTAACCTCCTCCAGCCCTATAACCCTCCGAGAACTCTGCGCTCCTCCGTTGTGACCTCTTGTCCATCCCCTACTCCCTCCGCCCCGCCATTGGCGGCCGTGCCTTCAGCCGCCTAGGCCCTAAACTCTGGAATCCCCTCCCCACACCTCTCCGCCTCTCCACCTCTATCCCTTCCTTTAAGATGCCCTTTGACCTCTTTGCCTGTCCTAATGTGGCTCGGTGTCAAATTTATGTTTGATTAACGCTCCCGTGAAGTGCCTCGGGACGTTTTACAACGTTAAAGGCGCTATAGAAATGCAAATCGTCATTGTTAAGAAACACGGCCCAAATCTTGAGCCTTGCTGTCACTGCAGTGACCTTTTCTTAATCTGACCCTGCTCCTCAGAGAGACCAAGACAAACTCACCTGTGCTCCATAAAATCATTCACCCGGCCAATTCCTACCGCATAGCATGCTGATTCATGCTCGAACATGCTCCTTGATGAAATTTCGGGGAAGAATGAAAGAAAACAAATGGGTATCTGAGTGTAATTCTGTGTAGGAGCTGGGAAGGTTCTCACAAGAGTCCCGACCAATCCCTCTCCTGAGTGTGGGGAGACATGGCCTCCACGTAGGCTCCCTCGAAAGGTATGGGTGATATCAATGTGTGACTGATCCCAACCAGAAAGCACGTTGTGTGAAATGATTCATAGTTATTCCTTATTTAAGCTCCCTTGAAGGAGTTACGTTTGCCAAATTTAATTCACAGAGGGCGCAGGTCAGTATTTAACATAAAGTCCCAAGGAGGACGGTTGGCGAAAATAGCTCATGGACACTTTACAAGCACTAGGGCAATAAATGGGTTAATGCTTCTGTTAAGACGTGGTTGACTCTTAACTGCCCTCTGAAGTGGCCACTCAGCTCTATCAAATTGCTATGCTGCAGCGGTTCAAGTAAAGGCCCACCACCACCTTCTTAAGACAACTAGGGATGGGTGAAAAAAATGCCCGCCTTGCCAGCGACGCCCACGTTCTGAGAATGAATTTTTAAAAAAAGCAAGATAGGGGAATGTCACAGCAGCACATGAAATATTCGTCCCATAATTTCTAGGGCTAAAGTGCTCAGTCTAATGGTGAAGAAGGTAATGTTAATTGTCGACCTACACATATGGCCAACAGATGGCCTTTTAAACATGAGGGCTGATCCCACAATCCAGCGCGTCCATTGGCCGGAGAGAGAGCGTTGTGGGTAAATCACGTTAATCTTCGGTCCATTCAGGGATTGCGGAACCGCCCCTCCCCCGGCCCCTTACCATTTAACACTAGATACAAAGTTCTTGTTTGCCCCCTGAGAAGGCCTTCTTCGGTTGAGTGGCTTTGCTCAGCCACTTCAGGGGGCATGAAGGGTTAACCATGCAGTAGGGTCTGATAGTGGCCAGACCAGTTGGGAGTTGGGGTTGGGGGGAGTTGCCAAATTCCCTTCCCTGAAGGGAATTAATGAACAAGTTATTTTTTTTTTGGTAACAATCCAGCAGCTTTTCAGTGTAATTTTCCTGATGCCAATCAACAGAATTCATGACCACAGAGGGTGGGATTTCCTCGTTGCAAGTCCTGGTACTGGAATCACGACCCTTAACGTACCTCTTACTCGCTCTCCCTTCAGCAAGAGAGAAGAATTCCACTCGCAGGTGGGCTGTAAAGGGATAAAGAGATTGCAAAGTAACTTCACTTGGATTTCCTGTGTGTCTCATGTTACAGAGCAAAGTTTTGCCTGTACCAACAGGTACGCAGTTCAGCTCACGCCTGGGATTTGTCCAATGCCCTGCCCATCGAAGCATTGCACAGTAACAATATCCAGTGCCGACTGTGTGTGCACTAGCCCAGCCTGTCGTCCTGAACCATTCTGGAGCTGCCTCTACTGCAGTCAGGGGCCTTTCTACCGTTCTCCACACTGTGTGGAAATGTTCACCTACAAGGTCACAGTGGCTACAGGCGCATCATATCACTCAGGAACAAACAACTACATCTATGTCACGCTGATAGGAGACGGAGGAACGAGCCAGAGAACGAACCTGGATAAGTGACTGCAGAATGACCTGGAGAGAGGAGCCGTAAGTGTGTGTTGGGTGTGTGAGTGCGTGTGTGTTGAGTGTGTGAGAGTGGGTGTGTGTTGAGTGCTTGGGCCCCAGCTATTCACAATACATATCAATGATTTGGATGAGGGAACCAAATGTAATATTTCTAAGTTTGCTGACAACACAAAACTAGGTGGGATCGTGAGTTGTGAGGGGGATGCAAAGAGGATTCAAGGCGATTTAGACAAATTGAGTGAGTGGGCAAATACATGGCAGATGCAGTATAATGTGGATAAATGTGAAGTTATCCACTTCGGAAGGAAAAACAGAAAGGCAGAGTATTATTTAAATGGTGATAGATTGGGGAATGTTGATGTACAAAGGGACCTGGGTGTTCTTGTACACCAGTCACTGAAAGCAAACAAGCAGGTGCAGCAAGCAGTTAGGAAGGCAAATGGTATGTTGGCCTTCATTGCAAGAGGATTTGAGTGTAGGACTAAGGATATCTTACTGTAGTTTTACAGGGCCTTGGTGAGATCACACCTGGAGTACTGTGTGGAGTTTTGGTCTCCTTACCTAAGAAAGGATATTCTTGCCATAGAGGGAGTGCAGCAAAGGTTCACCAGACTGAACCCTGGGATGGCAGGACTGTCGTATGAGGAGAGATTGGGTCGACTCGGCCTGTATTCACTCGAGTTTAAAAGAATGAGAGGGGATCTCATTGAAACATATAAAATTCTGACAGGGCGAGACAGACTGGATGCAGGGAGGATGTTTCCCCTGGCTGGGGGGTCCAGAACGAGGGGTCACAGTCTCAGGATACGGGGTAGGACATTTAGGACTGAGATGAGGAGAAATTTCTTCACTCAGAGGGTGGTGAACCTGTGGAATTCTCTAGCACAGGCTGTGGAGGCCAAGTCACTGAATATATTTAAGAAGGAACTAGATAGATTTCTAGACACAAATGGCATCAAGGGGTATGGGGAGAGAGCGGGAATATGGTATTGAGATAGAGGATCATATTGAATGGCAGAGCAGGCTCGAAGGGCCGAATGGCCTACTCCTGCTCCTATTTTCTATGTTTCTATGTTTCTAGAATTTGTTGGAGTGAGGCATCTCACGGCGTGTCTAGTTTGTTAGATTTTGTCCCGCACCCTTCAGCTCAAAAATTTTTGGAGCCACAAATTGCTGGAAGTGCAAACGGCTAACAGGGCAATGGGGCATCTGGGACCTTAGTGAACAACGGGACAAACTGTCTATCTCCTTTACCAATGAGATTTAAGGATAGAGAAAGAAACAGAGGAACGACAGAGAAGGAAACAGGATGAATTAGAGTCAAATCAGGTACACAAAGAGAAATAAAAATTGGATTGAGAGAAAAAAAATAGAAAAGTAAAGTAAGAAAAAGTTAAATTATAAATATAGAATTTTAAAAACTTCTAAGACAAATTTACTATGTGCAGGAGTGAGAGTTCACATTTTCAATTGTTGCCTTTCTGGACTGGAGAGGTTGAGGGCAGGAACATAAATCTAGTCATTAAAAGGGTCCTTACACTGTTAAGTGCGAGCCCTAACTTACTGCGATCGCGTTTAATTGGTGATTAATGCGCAAATGCAGCAATTCCTTGAAACTAATGGGGAGGTTGAGGGCGAGCTCCTGCTTTCACGAGACTAAGGACAGAGCGGCGCAAATCGTCCAGCAATTTGTAACGATTCGCAACTCACAGTGTATCTCTTGCTGGGTTATTCACACACTAATATTGGCGGGCACGTTAAATTCACCTTTATTTTCCCAGCAAATTCTGGGCCAATGTATTACAATTCTGCTCTAAAGAACAAACGGCAGAAATCTTTCTCTTCTCCCTCTGCCTGCCGGCCTCCGCCCCTGGAAATCAAAAGAATACAGTGATTATTTGTTCTTTTCCTTTGTTCTCGGAAGGAGGGCGATGTTGATGAGGCCTCATTTATTGCCCGTCCTTAGTTGTTGGTGGTTGTCCTTCTTTGAACTGCTAGCACTTCAGAGGATGTTAAGAGCCAACTGCATAGTGTGGGACTGGAGTCACATGCAAGCCAGACCAGGTAAAGGTGGCAGGTTCCCATCCCTGAAGGATGTCAGTGAACCAGTTGGGTTATTACAACAATCCAACAGGTTATCATTATTTTATTTTCTGGTGCACAAATTACCAGAATTAATTAATTCAATTTCACAAATTTCCACGATAGGATTTGAATTCATGACCTCTGGGTTGTGTATCGAGTAACATCATTTCTTGAGCACAACTTAATTTATTTAAGTTTAAGAACCAAAAGAAAATGATTTTAATGGAACCTTGTTCCAACGCCTATCTTCAATTTAGATTAACCCTTCTTGCTGCCTAAAAAACAAATGTCACACATTTGGCACAATAAATGTCATGGCTGCAAGGGCTGAACTGCAAACAGATGAATATTCCCTTCTGCAAGTGAAACAGGGAAGAAAAAGTAAATATTCACATTGTAGCATACGATGACAAGTGGAACTCAATTAAAGGAGACTGTCCATGTAAATATCATTGCATCTCTAAAATATTTGACCCTTCCTACACTCCAGTTGAAGGGCACTGCCAAACGTATTTCACAGAACTGGCATCGGAGACCAGATCATAATGGAACGCACTCACTAACATTATATTCCGAACTGGATATCCTGTGCACTAACTGATCAGGAGAGCCATCCATTTTCACAGTTTAAAGCCAATCCCTGCTGAATTTTGTTCAACCAGCAAAGAGTTTAAAATTTTCAAAAGCCAGATCCTGATTGGTGTATTCATGCCATACCCATGAGTGCTAGCTTGTAGACATGCTTTGTAAGAACCTACTGTCGGTGAACCCATGTCAAGCAAATATCCGTTTCCTGAGTTTCATAAGGAAGCCATTCTTTTCTAATGGTATCATTCTTTAAATCAAGTCTTGAGATACAGAAGAAAGTAACATTTTAACCTTCCTTTAGATTGGTGGTGCAATGGGTTCGAACTGTCCTTTCAGAGGGACATAGTGGGCCATTTGGTCCGGGCACAGTTCTTTCATCTCTGGGGCCTCGAGTTGAATCCAGCTTGCAAAATTAAGGTCCTATGATCTGTCTCCATATTGCACCTAATTGGTAATAAATTGATCATCTCCCTCAGAAAAGCCGTATGGATGCCTAATATATGAAACGAGACTGTCAGACTGATGTAGTGGGAATGCTTTTACATGGTTGGAGTTATGGCACACTGTTCAAGCAGAGTAGAACTAACTTCACTCTGCACCTGGTCTTTGCAATACTTGACCCAGGAATGTTTTATGCCAACACTGGTTGCTTAAAATTTTCCATTCTTCGCTCCCCAGTGCTAATATCCCTCGCCTCGATTCACACACCAAAGTCACATACACATTTGTTTAAAAATTTCATTTCATTTCTGAGACCAGAGTTCAAATCCAGCCCCAGCATAAAGGAGTTGAGGATCCCAAAATCTGGGGCTCCAAGGATCCTACCTGAAATGACTGGGCAGGAGCAACAAAGTTCTGTCAACATGCTTAGAACTGCTCATAATTCAACATTAATTGGGACTAAACCAACAGTCTCACTGGGAGAAATTATAAGGTAACTGGTACAGTGAGTGAAAAGATTCACACTGGCGTGGCACAAGGTACTCTTTCATTTTAGATTTAAGGTGTGGTGCTTTACTCTGCTTCCAGTTTGTGATATATCTTAACCTGGAACTTTATTCTGCGTCCAGCTTTTGATATACCTTGAGCTGGAATGCTTGATGCTACCACTGCATGCAAACAGTGTTCTATTCCCTAACATTGACATTCTTCACCTTAATAAGCATAAAATATTCATCTAAAATTATTTTTTTAAAAGTATATCCCCCAACACTGATATTCCCTATTAAATGTAATATAATATATATATATATAAAAAATCAGACCTCTGACGCCCATTCTGAATCTTCCACCTCATCACCAGTATTAGACCAGTACAGTCAGACGTAGGATCATGCCTGTTTGACAGCCTTGAACACTACAGTCCTGATCAGGAGTTTTTGAACTTTTACCTTAAACCTTGACAACTTAATCAGCATACCTGTACCATTGGATAATTAACAGAAATGAGAGGTACGAGATCAGGCCCGCAAGTGTTGACACAAATAACCTGTAACATGCAGAGCAATCTCAGCTTTCAAACGCCATTCAGCACCTAAAACTGCTTTGTATAGGCATTTTACGATAAACAATTTTTCACTGTATTGGTTTAGGGTTCAATTATTGTCTTCAAGCATAGTAGAGCTATAAATAGCTACCCGCACAATCAATACATTGTTTTTTTCAGATTCACTTATAAGCAGGAACATGATATATTGCCCCTAATTCAAAATTAACATGTTAATGCAATTTTGCTGAAATAGCTAGACATGGAAGATGCTCAAGCCTCTCTGCTTCCAAGTTCATGTTGCAGTGAAACCAATTTTTAAATCTGCTGGACATGTAGAAGATGAGTGAGTACTGACAGCTCTTAACAGAGTCAGGTGCTGGTAATGGTTCTGCTGTAACCATTTACACCTCCTCTGGACCCATCTTTTCTTTCTTTTCTTGTCCCATTACCTCTCCCTTTTGCCTTGCACCATCATTCCTTATGTCATTTAATCACTCCTGCTCTCCATCCTATCATAGGCCTTCTCTTTTGTTCTTTCCTCTCCCACCCCCTTTTTCCCCAGCTCTGTACTTGCTTATAAACTGTTAAATAACTTCTTGATGAAAGGTCATCGACCTGAAACAATAACTCTGTTCCTCTCCCCACAGAGGCTGCCTGACCTGCTGAGTGTTTTCCAGCATTTTCTGTTTTTATTTCTTAAGAGTCAGTTTGGTCAATCCAAGTCTATTTAATATGCAGCATACAGTTTTGGTGTCCATACTTAAGAAAAGACATACTTGCTCTCGAGGCAGTACAAAGAAGGTTCACTCGGTTAATCCCGGGGATGAGGGGGCAGACATATGAGGAGAGGTTGAGTAGATTGGGACTCTACTCATTGGAGTTCAGAAGAATGAGAGGCGATCTTATTGAAACATATAAGATTGTGAAGGGGCTTGATCGGGTGGATGCGGTAAGGATGTTCCCAAGGATGGGTGAAACTAGAACTAGGGGGCATAATCTTAGAATAAGGGGCTGCTCTTTCAAAACTGAGATGAGGAGAAACTTCTTCACTCAGAGGGTAGTAGGTCTGTGGAATTTGCTGCCCCAGGAAGCTGTGGAAGCTACATCATTAAATAAATTTAAAACAGAAATAGACAGTTTCCTAGAAGTAAAGGGAATTAGGGGTTATGGGGAGCGGGCAGGAAATTGGACATGAAGTTAGATTTGAGGTTAGGATCAGATCAGCCATGATCTTATTGAATGGCGGAGCAGGCTCGAGGGGCCGATTGGCCTACTCCTGCTCCTATTTCTTATATTCTTATGTTCTTCTATTTCAAAGCTAAAATTAAACAAGTTGCCTTGGTGTCAAGCATCTTTAGTGTAATAAAACATCAATAGAAGAGAAACAGACAGAGCAGAAAAAGACTATTAAATAATTGAGCACGTAAAAGATGAGTGAGTACTGACAACCCTTAACAGAGCCAGGTGCTGGTAATGGTTCTGCTGTAACCATTTACGTCTCCTCTGGACCCATCTTTTCTTTCTTTCGAGGCTAAAATTGAACAACTTGCCTTGGTGTCAAGTATCTTTAGTGTGATAAAACATCGACGGGAGAGAAACAGACAGAGCAGAAAAAGACTATTAAATAATTGAGCAGGGTTGGCTGAAGGCGGAGTCAAAAAGGTCTACTTCTTAAAATGGAGGGAAGGCTAAGAAGTTATAATGCGGGGTGGAGGACATTCCAAAAGGTGGGGCTGAAAGCTCAGCTACTAAGTGAGGAATGCCAGGTGAGATGCACAAGCACCCAGAGTCAAAGTGCAGTTGGGCAGGAAGCTGAGATGCAGGGGTGGAGAAATGGGTTGGGCCAAAACTGAATGAATCAATAAACGAGTATAATGATTTTAAATGGGATGCATCGAGAGACAGATGACTAGTGGAGTCAGCAAGGACTGGGAACTATCACTTGAGAGAAAGGTAAAGGCAAGATCACGAGGTAAATACAGATGAGGCCCACCTTGATTCATCCATTCAAATAGATCCTATTAGGTCCCCCATTGCAGCATCCATCTCCCTCAAAAATCCTTTGAAAACTTTTCCTTCCTGAAAGGAAGATACATCGGAGGTTGGTGCTCAAGGTTGTCTTGCAGTCGGCCATCTAGTACTGACCATGTTCATGGCATCCAGGAAAGAGAAGAACACCAGTCTCTGATCTATTGGTGTCAGCCTTGGCTCAGTAGCTGCACTTTTGCCTCCCAGTCAGAAGGTTGTGGGTTGAAGTCCTACTCCAGGAGAACGGAGAATATAATCTAGCCTGACAATCCAGTGCAGTGCTGAGGGAGTGCTGCACTGTCGGAGATGCTGTTTTTCAGAGGAGGCGTTAAGCCGAGGCCCCGTCTAACCTCGCAGGTGGACGTAAAAGATCTCACTGCACTATTTTGAAGAAGAGCAGGGGAGTTCTCCCGGTGTCCTGGCCAACATTTACCCCTCAACCAACATCTAAGACACAGATGATCCAGTCATTTTTTATTAATGTTTGTGGGACCTTGCTGTGTGCAAATTGGCTGCCGCGTTTCCTACATTACAACAGTGACTACACTTCAAAAGCATTTCGTTGGCTGTAAAGCGCTTTGGGACATCCTAAGGTTGTGAAAGGCGTGATGGGAATGCAAGTCCTTCATCATCTTCTCTACATTAGCAGCCAGCTGAAGATACTGCATAGACCATTCAGGGAGGTCTCTTCCATTTGGAACATCTGAGCTGATGGTAACATTTAACGTTGGCAGGGGCACAAAAAGGCAGTAGCAGATCGGACGGCCGTTATACATCCCGAAGTTAACGGAAAGAAAAAAAAATCGGGCAGGGTGTATAACGGGAGGCTGGTCGGCATGTTTTGCACTTTTGCCAAAGGTGCATTTTATTCCCAACAAGTCTCCACAAGTTTCCCAGCCTCAAATACTTGATCTCAAACAGCAGACGTCTAGAGATATTTACGAACCGTGATTTACGTTGAAAGAAGTTCCCACCCCAAGTAAAGTTCCCCCTTTAAAAAGGTATAGAATCATAAATTAAATGGTGTAAGCTACAACATTACTATGGTAACTGAAGGGATCAAAAGGCAGAACCAAATAAGTAAAACACTGGAAATGTTTGCATGTAACCTTTTTCTCTAAAATTAGTGCACAGCCTCAAATGACTTGCTGCTTTTAAAAAAAAATTCTTTTAATGTTACTTACAGAATAATTTAACGTGTAATGATGCCAGGGAAAACTCACAAGAATCGTACTGCTGGTCTTGAGTATTTACCAATCATTTACGGGAAAAAAAGTAGTTAAAACTTATCCCTTGTTAACTATTTGAGCTTGTGATCCTGAGAAGCATACCTCCTGTAGCACGTGGATTACTGGCATTCCCATGTTCATATACTCCAAACTGAGTCGGAAGAACTTCCCAGACTTCATGACTGTCTGAATTAAACATTTTATTACGATACTACATTGCCCTCCCAGCAGACAATCCTTTTACACTTTCCATCTCTGGATACAAGGAGCACCTATTACTAGATGATAAGCCTAATTGTTCAATGCATGTAACTTTTAAATGTAAATTTGCCTCCACAAGAAACTTGCAAATACTCAGGCAGTGCACATACCTATAATTTTTGCAAGCCTTCATGGAGTATTTTTTCAAAGTTTGTCAAATGTTAGCATTATTATTTAGTTTGATATACGTTTGCAAAGAAAACGGCCGGCTGACTGTAGTGCAGTAGAATATTTATGGAGGGTGTTAGTGCAGGATGAGCAAGAAATAAATTGCTTTTGTTTACAGAATTTATTTTACAACTAGTCTGTACCATACATAAAATTAAAATCAATCTGAGGTATGTTTGGAACTTTGAAGACAATTAAAGGGCATAAAAGACACAAGTGCAAAGTTTTAACTATATGCTCAGGAATTTTCAAGGAGCGGCTCCCGCTTCGCCACTGTAACTTCATCTTAAGTGTGTTGTAAAACCCCATTTTAGCGCATGGGGTTTCTTGTTTTCCTCGTGAGTAGCTCCAAGGAAATCATCAGCATCCCAAGACAATATTACTGCTCGCGTTGTTAGCCGTGGCTCAGTGGGAATGCTCTCACCCCAGAGTCAGAAAGTTGTGGGTTCAAGTCCCACTCCAGATTCACACCAATAGGGTACATCTGGGACTGATTCAACAAGTCGTTACATGCATCGTTTCTGGTGTGTTGCATTAGGCCTGGTTAGTTCACTATACTTGACAATTTCCAATCATCGACGTTACATAGAATTATTTCAACTTGGGCGGGGTTCGGTGGAAACTGTACAACTGGAGTGGAATGAGATTTGGCAGTTTTGCACTTTGATTTTCCTGGTGCAACTGTGCTCCTACATGTGCAAATTTCGCAGGAAATACCACAATGTAGCAGAGGTGTCAGTGGGACAATGGGCCAATTTCCCTCCCTTAAATGTGTGATTATTTTTCATCTGAAACTCTCAAATTCTCCAAGTTCATTTAATATGGGATTTATTAAGTAAAGTAGATTTTATAATTAACTCTGTTCTAATTTATAAGTAAAACAGCTTATGTTCTGTTTCACATATTTCACTATAACAGTATTATAGGTAACATCAATTTAAAATTCTTGAAATGGGACTAATATTTTTAATATACAAAGGGAAAGTTATTTTCGAACAGAATAAAATTGCTTCTAAATCAAAGGTAATTAGCATAACTAATTGATTAATTATCTCTGCTAAGATAATAATTATATTCCTCGTTCAAATAGATAGGACTTTCTTGAGTTCTGGAAAAATCTTTTCTGACTAATCTAATTTACATATACACAATAAGTCTAATTGGCAATTAATATTATCCCCAATTATAAAATGTTTATATTCCTCGTGTTTACTAAGATTTTGTAAGATTTGCTTTTTTGATTGAGGATTTTTTAAATCTTTAGATATCCTAACGTATATATGCAAAATAAAATGAGCATTAATGATCTAATTCATGGATGTGCCAATAGTAAATTAAATATACTCAGTTTATTAAGTGATTAGGTAAATAGTGAAAATGTTTATGACAAGGCTAGCACTCCTGACACTTACTTTCTCTTTCTCTGCAACACTTTGTTCATTTACAGGAGGAAATGAAGAAGCAAACTACCAGAGTTATGTGTTTGGAACACTAGTAAATCATCTTCAAACTGCTTTTTTGGGAAACAGATTACTAAAGACAGAAATAAAATCACCAGTTTAGTGTGATGGCAGGCTGACTCTGAAGGGAACTGTACAAGACTGCACTGCCAATGCACACTTTATTTAATCAGAAGAGGGTGTGGACTTAAGACTTGACATTGTGTGTGATATGGGCAGGCAGTTGCTGACAGCAATACAGGCCTTACACAACAATTATTTTTCCATTAAATGAACTCCAGCTGATTGTGATTGATTAATCAATTATAATTTTTTTTTGAATCATTGCACTTGTAACATCCGAGTCTGGTCTCGCTTTAGAAGTGTCAGATCATACAGTGGATTTAGATCCCAATCAATTAAGTAATTTTGTGAATGTGGTTGAGTCCTCTCAGTGCTGGTGCTGGCGGGACATTTACAGATATAACGTTAGCAATGAACGCACCATAAATCAATTCAAGGGTTACGTCAGTGACTCACCTGTGGCTTTCTATTGAATTTACCTGACCTAGAATGAAAAGGGTCAATTGGTGCACAGCTATCTATGCAGATCCTTCTGTCACTTAATCAATCGATTGTGCTCATATGAAGTCAATCAATATTGCCACCATCGAGTTGTTCAGTGACTGAATTCCCCAGGTATAGGATTTTCAGTACCCAACCATTGAGTGACCTTGGACTACAGAAAAAATAAAAAAGGCACAGAAGATGTTTGATGGCTTAAGGTTATAATCTTTTACTTCAAGAGGGAATTTTTTTTTAATTAAAAAAAATCTTTTCATGTATATTCATTAAAAAACACATTTCGATATTTAGGTGTAGTCAAGTTATGGTTGGACGATAAATTTATAAAATACATTTGTTCAGATTTGCAGGAAATTATGGTCTGTTGCATTGCTCACAGGTACATATGCAAGAACTTGAATCATACAATTAACTGTTCTTCATTTTACACTGCAGTATGCAATCCTGCTTAACTTTCTGCTGAAATATCAGAGTGTCGAATTAACCCTGAAACGTGGCTACAGCTACATTTGAATCACCCATCGAATCTATCCATTCTTTGAGTAAATACATCACTGTGTAACTCTGCAACTGAACATTCAAACCTGTTGAAGCAGACATATCGGTTTCACCAAAATGTATATTCCTGGTTGCAAAAAAAAATTATATAGTTGCCTTTTCTGCTGAGTTTTTTTTCTGCCTGTTTGGACTTTGAACACCTTCCTCTTATTATTGCACTTGGACACAATGGATTGCTGGAGCAAAGCGCACAGAGTAAAATCATACAGGAAGGATTGCACACTTGTAATAGAACCTGTGCAATTTCCCATCGAGTGGGTGGAAAAATCATGTACGCTCCATTACATACATGCCACCCTTCTCACCCGATTTTCCTCCATGCGCTGTGTCCAGGCGATGCTCCAGGCCCAACAGTAAAAGGGAAATCCTCATTTGCCCACACCAGGCAAGTGCTGGAATTGGTGTTGTGATCGATAATATTCTAAGATGTAAAACTCATGGCACACTCGGGTAAAGTGAGCTTGGCAAGTCTTAGTCAAATTTCCCCCTGCAAAATCCAGCAGAAATTGACATGAAATTAGTAACCTCGCTTCAGAGATACTACGGTGGTGTTGATGAGGGATTTGGAAGAAAAGATCGGACCAGTGTAATAGTATGTGGTGTATTCAGTCGGGATTGAAGCACATGGTTGAGATAGCTTTACTCTGCACTTGGAACATGGTTCACCTGACCTGGCCATGTGAGATGTGGATATGGTAATCCTAAACTGTCCTGCTGCGGTTTGTTAGTTGGTTTTAAATTGTATCTGCTGGAAAATATTTGGAAAGAGTCAAGGAGAAACAAAATGGAAGCATGTCCAAATATGAATTAAAGGGGCTACAGGGTCACTGATTGGTTGAGCGTGGTTGATGTCATGATCATGTGGATGCTGCATGAAGATGGGAGTATATAAAGAATTACCTTAAGGAGGAAGGGCAGTACAGGAGCAACGAATAAAGGAACAGACAGCTTTGAAGACATGCTCGCCTGTTCTCCAAAGGATTGGGGTAATGATCCATCCTTTGTACTTACTGCCTTGTTACTGCGTGTGACTAATTGTACTTGGTCATTAAAATGACTGATTGCCACCATATTGGAAGTCTTCTTGAACTGATTTACAATACTTAGTGCCAAATGTTGAAGCATCCCCTACCCCAGTAATAGTATCCATGCATGGTGCCTCCAGATACAGTGGTCCAAAACCTTTCAAATCCAGACTTTGGATTAGAATTGGATTCCTACTCACTTGCTGAAAACTAGTTAAGTGCATCATATTTCAGTTTAAACTCCCACAACCAAGCTCTGTCATGAATGCTGATCTGCTGGATGATATGATTGCAGCCAGACTGAATAACATATTTTAGACAGTTCAAATTTGTCTTATTCTTGTAAAGAAGCTGCATGTTTCCAATAAATCTGTTTTCGTATGACAGTTTACTTATCCACTTAAGATGAGCAAATATTATGCTTTTTGTAGTGATTTTATATTTTGGACTTGTCAAGGTGATGGATGCTATTGTGAGGGCAAAGAAAGAACTTGCTTCAGCATTTGGCACTAAGTATCTACATTCCGCACTGCCAGGCCAGGTATACCATGAATCAAGTGCAGAGTAAAGCTCTTTCTAATCTTTCCCAACTATGTGCCTCAACTCCAACTGACTGCACCAGACTGATTATTTTTCTATAACCCTCATCAACACTCCCCATGGCATGTCTAAGTGTGGTTGCTAACTTAATGTTAATTTTTGCTGAACTTTGGGGGAAAATAGCTCAACTAAGACTTGCCAAGCTCATTTCATTCATACTCTTAAAACCCAACAGAGTGAGGATGTTTTCAACCATGGTGGGCAATGTTATAGTGCTGACTGCATGGTCATAATGAGTCCTTCACGGGATGATAAAGAACTGGGAGTACAACTGTATAATCTGTTTAACATTTATCCCTATAAATATTACATACATATGAAAAGGTCCTTCCCATTAGATAATGTAACCCAGTATACCACTCTTCCTAGTCACTAGTGATACTAACTTTTGGGGGGGGGGTAGGCAATGAAGCAGGAAACAAAATCCACCACACTTGCATTGCAATGCACCACAGCTGCCTTACATCCAGTGGATTCAAAAGCTTAGTTAAAATGATTGCAAGTTATATTAAATGGATGACGCAGCATTGGATCATTGTCACCATCTGATAGATCCACCAAAACCCCATTGGTATGCCTTTGGGCCAATACACTGTCAATGGGCCAGTGGTCCTGGAGCTGCCAATGCAGAGATGGTACAACAGTGCAAATATGGCACCATTCAAATGTTTTGGTTTCAGAAAGGGGAGGGCAAAGAATGCACAACTTGTACAACTTCCTATGAGACTATGGGGTTATTTTTAATCTAACTTGCTGGGCAGGAAACCCATGGGATCAGATGGAATGCCTGTTTCACAACCCGACCAACATTACTCTCCATTGATTTCAAGGGAAAATCAGGTGGGGTGTAAATCCAGCGTTGCATCCGATCCAGTCAGCTTCCTGATAGGTGGGTTAGGTTAAAATTGCCCCCTATAGACTTTAGTGCAATACAGAAAATAATTTGAGGAAATGGTCCTTTAAAATTTCAACTATTACAGTGTGTCACAATTCTGATGCAAAACTCACTTAAACTTCACACGAAATATTTATTCAGTAATGCTCACCAGTGCAGACCATGGAAGTTACGAAGAGATAGGGTTGTCAGTATGCAAAAGGATGTAGCACAATGCAGACTACAGTCAGTCTGCAAAATACAATCAAATTCTGCATCAAAGTATTGAAACTCACAATAACTATAGCTTTAGGCTCGACTTTTCTCTAAAATTGTGATACTGTGAGAGTGATCCTTTGCTTATGAATCTTTCGATTTCACCATTCTCTTACCTGTGATTACACTGGTTTGTAAAGCATTGCATGTAACGTAATAAATACCCGAGAGATGTTTGCAGCCATTTTTTTTCCTGCTTATATATTTTATAGTAGATATATATTATATTATATCAATGGTTTGAACTGGTCATTGTTGAACAAAAATAACTGAAAAGAGGTCCATGGAGTGGGTTTAATTTTACAAAAATATCCAGGGATTGCTCGGTGGAGCCTATACGATTTTAGAAAAATGGCTTTGGAGAGTTTGAGGGTTCTGCTAAAAATCAATAAGCATTGCCTGAAGGAGTTGGAAGTAGTTGGTAAAATTTAATGAAAACAGCTTAGTGGATTTGGAGTGGCAAACATTTAATGAAAAGTTGCCTGTTTCACCAGAAGCATCGAGAAGATTAATAACCTCAAACATAGAGTATAATCACTTATGATGACATTTGACCTGTAGGGTAATCATGGTCCTGTCGCAGATGTGACACCACAATCACTTTATTTTCTTTGGGGAAGTTATGATTCGTTTCCCATCGATATACATCACAAGCAGTAGGATAAGATAGCTCCCAATGAGCAATAAGACACCTCACTATAGTGTGGTCATTAGTGATATCGGAGTTGCTCTAGTAAGTATTATATTTTAGAAAGTGGCTGACCAGAATTATAACTCTTTGGCACAACTCTAGTGCCCCTTTTGTTGTGCACCACTGCTACTAACTAACTGCACCCCCAAACTGCAAGGTAAATGAGACAGAGCTGCTGCTTCCAAATGTAGCAAGACCCATTCCAAGAGGTTTCACTAATGCCTTTTGGAAGCAAAAATGTTTCTGGTGGCCAATGTATACACTGCCATAAAAGGAAATGGTCACCTTCTTTTCTGCACCCTGAATGCCCAACCCCTACAGTCCAGCAATGTGGTTTCTCAGTTGATTGTCTGTATGGACATCCCTTTAACTATCGGGGAAGGTCTGGATGGTCAGAAAATAAAGTAAATCATTACTATCAAACCAGATGCGCATGCAATGTGATCTGTTACGTGTCTCTTGCTCTAACACTGTTGAATCAGCCCCACACTATAAAAGGAACAGGCTCTATGGCATTGGCAGTTTATTTGCAGAGCCACTTCTCAAGATGGTTTTCTATTATAAAGATGACACTGGGTACTGTGTTTACCAATATAAGTAAATACTGGGCTTGATTAATAGTGCTCCATATATGTGGGGATTCCTATATTTGATGGTACAATAGCTTCTGAATATGAACATGGTAACTGTATGATGGCCACATTTGCCCTGATACACACAATGGACGTGAGATTTTTTTTTGAAAAGGTGCAGATTTAATGGAACAAACTTCATGAAAATATATAGGTCAATCTCTTTTATTTGGTGAGGGAGAACAGGAGAGACAAGAATTATTTTGACCAAATGCACTGTACCCAAGTGACATTATAATGAATTGTGAATCTACTTATTATATCCTATGATTATGCATTTTCTGTTACAACCATGCGGTGTGCACTAGTGCATGAAAGTTGCGCCCCTTAAATTTCATGGTTGGCTTTTGAAAAGAGAGGACAATAATATCACTAGTGTTGGAATGCAGCCTGATACAACAGCTTCAAAATTTGCCATTACTGATGGACATTTTATGAAATGATGAACTATATTCTACTGGAATCTAATGCTTCACTAAATTCCTTCAAAATGTATACATTCATAGGCTTGTAGCCCTTTTAGGAAAAATTTTTAATTTTTCTTAGGTCTTTTGGAAGACTTCTGTATCTTTCAAGTCCACACATATTGAATCTCTGTGGCAATTAAATGTCGATTAATTGAAATGGGGGAAATGGGACAGATGGAAATTTTCAGCTGCCAAAAGGAATAACTACTTGCTAAACTCTGAAGTTGGCAAAACAACAAAACAAAAAAAAGTCACCAGTCACCATACTCCTGTTGTTCCTGCTGACCCCACAGCAACATTGGGGATGACAGCGGTTCCTGGATGGTACTTTTTAATTCCATCAGTGGACATCTCATGCTGCTTAAGGTTATTTATATAAAATTCGGCTGCAGTGCAAAAACATTGATAGAAGCAGTCAAGCCAGCACCTAGTGAGAAATTAATTGGCCCAGCAGAAGTGTTCAGAGAAGATTGATCAAGCTGTGCTTGAGACAGAATATTATTACAGGGGTCAGATTGACCTCTGCACAAATTTGATGACACACGCAATGCTAATCCACTTTTGCTTAGCCATGAAGTGCTAAACAATCACATTTTTATCAAAATTGGAAATTAAGTTATGGATTTTAACATCATTAACTTCATACATTTCTGAGTGCCTTTTCAGGGCTGAATTCATTTAAATCAGTACGAAACGCCATTTAAAAAAAATCCTGATCACTGTATTGCCAGCAATGACAGTTTTTGCTTCATCTGCCCACATTTGTCACGAACGGCAAAATCATTAACAACTACGTACGGAGATTGTGTTTTCTTTTAAATATCAGACCAACTTGAATTTGAAAACCAAAACCTAGAGTTTGCGTTTGTGAGCGACACCTCAGAAACACAAACCTTCCTAATTTGTACCAATTCGGCAGGTCAACCAGCACAAACAGGTTGGACAAGTATAAACATCAACAAAACGGCTCGGGAGAAGTTAGGCTGAACCAGCTACCTTTGTGGCATTAAGTTTTAGTTTAAATGTCATGAACTGCAGCAAGTTCAAAATTGTCTTAAGACACATTTCAAACCCATTAGATACTTGGCAGTATTTATGGGCCCAAAGGTTTGCTCCTTGCAATTTTCTTAAATTTCGAAGCAGATCGCATTAAATTTTCCTTGTTTTGAAGACATTGTAACCAGGAAAAATTACATGGGAATGGGCTAGTGCTGGGAGAATGTGTGGCTTTTGATGTACAGTACAAGTGACATTTTGTATAGTCAGTTGAACTTTAACAAGCTAATAAAGTTAGACAATGAAAATATACTCACTCAGAGACTAAAACTGGGTACACGTTGGAATGTCAAGTGTATGTAGGTAAGACAAAGTAGAAAAGGAAAGAGAGTGATCATGTTTTTGGATGGAAACTTTCTATCTTTATCTCACTCCCAAACATTAAATTGTTCAACAATCAGAACTAAATTTAACTCTTGCCATTTGTTACTTGCAGTGTTCGAGTGTTTTGAAATAGCGCTGGAAAAAATGTTAAAATATTTTTTGAGTCTACATCCATGGCAAGGGACCTATCCTGGTGCAAATGTGGGTCAGAAAATCATAGCTCACAGCTGGCCAGGTATCTTGCCATAGATGGGGACTGGACATTTGCTCTAAACTGCCATGATGAACAATTAGTATTGGCTCCACACATATATACACAGGATATAGATGGTAAAAAGCAATATTCCATGTGCATCAATCGGTTTACAACTCTCTGACTCTCTCTGCCGTTCTGCACTTGCAACGTTTATGGAACAACAATGAAAAACTTATGCCTTGTAACCCGGCAGACCAAACGTTGCAAAATGAAGACCTGGATTAAGTTTTTATTTATTAGCTGGACTGTGAGCACACCATGTTATATGGTGTTCAAAACTCCCTTTGAAGTATAAATGTGGCAGCCAGTGTTTATTATTAACCATAAAGTACGTTAGCCACTAGAAGCATGTTATAGCCTTATGAAGACCAGGTGGTGCAGTTGGTTTAAATTAGACACTAGTCATTTATCTCATTCAGTCCAGTCCAGACTGATGGGAGTTCCTATGAGCACACAGCCGAACACTTCCCCAATTGAACACTAATTGGCAATCTCACTCAGAGGCACTGCAGGTTGGCGAGTGTGCAAAATGGAAATTTGACAAAAAGGTTATTAAAATATTGCAGCCTTATTCAGACTATAGACATTGTTTCTACGGGAGATTTCCTCTTCACAGACTCGCATTATTTTGAATGTTTTTTCCCCCGACATTAGGTTGCTATCCACCTTGTCATGGATTCTATCCATTAACTGTCACTTTTAAAATTAAACACAGACAAGGGTGAATTCTGTCGTTTTTGGTCAAATACATGATACTGTTTTCAACAAAATATCAAAAACTTTTCAAGCCAACTGGTATCAATTTACTTGTAACAGTATGGTTTCCAGCAATCCTTTTCAAGGTTCAATTTCAGTCACCTTATAATGATTGCATTATGAATTTATTCCTTGCTAATTTTGCCTAGAATGGTAACTCTGGGAGCTGAATTTGAATTGTACAGTTTGGAGTAGTGATGCCTGAGGCCCAAAGCCTAAAAGCTGCAGAGGGGGAGGTCAATCATGTTGCAAGTGGATCACCTTGGTGTCAGCAGCAGTGGGAACAATGAGATGACCTGGAAAACCTTTTTTTAAAAAAACATTTTAATTTAAAAAAAATCTGAAAGGCCTCAAGCAACACTACTTAGGCCAGAGACTATGAGATGTTAAAGGTAAGTAGGCAAAAATGCTTCTACCTTAGAGACCAGATACTGCAGGACTACATGCATGCTAAACAGCGGAAGCAACATGCTATAGACAGAGCTAAGCGATTCCACAACCAACGGATCAGATCAAAGCTCTGCAGTCCTGCCACATCCAGTCGTGAATGGTGGTGCACAATTAAACAACTAACGGGAGGAGGAGGCTCTGCAAACATCCCCATTCTCAATGATGGCGGAGTCCAGCACGTGAGTGCAAAAGACAAGGCTGAAGCGTTTGCAACCATCTTCAGCCAGAAGTGCCGAGTGGATAATTCATCTCAGCCTCCTCCCGATATCCCCACCATCACGGAAGCCAGTCTTCGGCCAATTCGATTCACTCCACGTGATATCAAGAAACGGCTGAGTGCACTGGATACAGCAAAGGCTATGGGCCCCGACAACATCCCAGCTGTAGTGCTGAAGACTTGTGCTCCAGAACTAGCTGCGCCTCTAGTCAAGCTGTTCCAGTACAGCTACAACACTGGCATCCACCCGACAATGTGGAAAATTGCCCAGGTATGTCCTGTCCACAAAAAGCAGGACAAATCCAATCCGGCCAATTGCTGCCCCATCAGTCTACTCTCAATCATCAGCAAAGTGATGGAAGGTGTCGTCGACAGTGCTATCAAGCGGCACTTACTCACCAATAACCTGCTCACCGATGCTCAGTTTGGGTTCCGCCAGGACCACTCGGCTCCAGACCTCATTACAGCCTTGGTCCAAACATGGACAAAAGAGCTGAATTCCAGAGGTGAGGTGAGAGTGACTGCCCTTGACATCAAGGCAGCATTTGACCGAGTGTGGCACCAAGGAGCCCGAGTAAAATTGAAGTCAATGGGAATCAAGGGGAAAACTCTCCAGTGGCTGGAGTCATACCTAGCACAGAGGAAGATGGTAGTGGTTGTTGGAGGCCAAGCATCTCATCCCCAGGGCATTGCGGCAGGAGTTCCTCAGGGCAGTGTCCTAGGCCCAACCATCTTCAGCTGCTTCATCAATGACCTTCCCTCCATCATAAGGTCAGAAATGGGGATGTTCGCTGATGACTGCACAGTGTTCAGTTCCATTCGCAACCCCTCAGATAATGAAGCAGTCCGAGCCCGCATGCAGCAAGACCTGGACAACATCCAGGCTTGGGCTGATAAGTGGCAAGTAACATTCGCGCCAGATAAGTGCCAGGCAATGACCATCTCCAACAAGAGAGAGTCTAACCACCTCCCCTTGACATTCAACGGCATTACCATCACCGAATCCCCCACCATCAACATCCTGGGGGTCACCATTGACCAGAAACTTAACTGGACCAGCCATATAAATACTGTGGCTACGAGAGCAGGTCAGAGGCTGGGTATTCTGCGGCGAGTGACTCACCTCCTGACTCCCCAAAGCCTTTCCACCATCTACAAGGCACAAGTCAGGAGTGTGATGGAATACTCTCCACTTGCCTGGATGAGTGCAGCTCCAACAATACTCAAGAAGCTCGACACCATCCAAGATAAAGCAGCCCGCTTGATTGGCACCCCATCCACCACCCTAAACATTCACTCCCTTCACCACCGGCGCACTGTGGCTGCAGTTTGCACCATCCACAGGATGCACTGCAGCAACTCGCCAAGGCTTCTTCGACAGCACCTCCCAAACCCGCGACCTCTACCACCTAGAAGGACAAGGGCAGCAGGCGCATGGGAACAACACCACCTGCACGTTCCCCTCCAAGTCACACACCATCCCGACTTGGAAATATATCGTCGTTCCTTCATTGTCGCTGGGTCAAAATCCTGGAACTCCCTTCCTAACAGCACTGTGGGAGAACCGTCACCACACGGACTGCAGCGGTTCAAGAAGGCGGCTCACCACCACCTTCTCAAGGGCAATTAGGGATGGGCAATAAATGCCGGCCTTGCCAGCGACGCCCACATCCCGTGAACGAATAAAAAAAAAGTACTAAAAAAAGAACCCCATAAAAACATTACAGCTAGCAATGACACAACTGTGACTGTGACAGAAAAACATGACAGTTAAAATGTTCGTGTTGAAGTGTGTGCAGGTGCAAGAATTTTAATATGGAAAATAGATGTCGAGCCAATAATGATGATTTATTTATGGCAGTTTCTCTTTTGCCACTGTTATTTTCAACGAGTCGAGCACTATCAGTTACACAGGGCAATGATTTTATTCTAAGCAATTCATTTTTGAGAGACACAAGAATTGAAGATTAGACCTAAAAGCACAAATAGCGTCTCTGTCTCTTTGGTTCTCTCCCATTTGGTCGTTTCTCTCAATTTTCAACATTCCTTATAATTCTTATTGCTATTTCTCTGCTACTGATCTTTTGCTGTGTGTCCTACCCCATTGGTCTTAATTTTGTCCTTATTTCTTGGCTTCTTTTGCGAGTGATATCACACTTACCCTCCCCCCAACCTCTAATTTCTTAAGTTTCCCGTTTCTCTGCTCTCCAGCTTTTCTCCTTCCCTGAGTCTTCACTGTAGCTTCGTACGCATTTACCAAAACCTTGCAGCAGCAAAATCTGTGGCAATTATATTAAAAGCCCCCTACTGATGTGAACACTTACTTGGCTGCACAAGCACAGACTGGTGTCTCATTAACTAGCAGTGAACCACATCACAGAACTCCACAGCATAATAATAAGCCCACCATATGACTGTCATGCAGTTTCACGGCAATATTTTCTGCAATTAAACTCACATTTAATTTAAAGTGTATGGGCGCAGATTTTTCTCTTTAGCAATTGGACGTAAAGCATTGCCAGGGCAGGTGACAGAGGAAAATGGGACATGGAGGAGTGCACGCCTGTCGCGAAACTAGCCAACTTTCTGTCCATTTAAATTGACGGATGGAAGAATCAGGCAGGCTCTGTGAGAGTAGAGCACTCCTCACCGCCGATGGGGCCTTTACATGTTCCGCCCCGGTGGTGCTCTGTGCCCGAGGGCTAGAGAGGACAGTCTGCCTCTCCAGCTTTCATAAAAACTGGTGGGAGAGCTGCCCGCCTGCTTCTGTGCTTCTAGTCACTTGCTGCTGCCGGAGACCAAGTTCTTACATTGGCCATTGTTGTATTGGAGGAGTGGCCAAGGTGAAAGCTGCACTGTCGTTACGAGGAGGTTGAATTTCCATGACGTTTCTCCCGGTCACCCGACATAGCTCTGGTGTGACCCGGCAGGAACCCTGGAGAAACGGCGTCAATATCATTTGCGCTATTTTTCCAGGGTTTCCGTGAATCTTCCGCTGAAGTTACGGCAGACGACTGGGGCTGTGTAAACTCAATCTCAATGTCTCTGAATCCCTCAGTGATGATACATTCCCTGGTGTGGAACACTGTGTCAACATCGGATGTGGTGGCCTTCCCGGTCTACTTCGTGCTCTGGGAATTACTCCTCTTCTTCAAAGAGATCCTAAGAGAATCATACACCACAGGAGGAGGCCATTCGGCCCATCATGCCTGTGCTGGCTCATTGAAAGAGCTATCCAATTAGTCCCACTCTCCTGCTCTTTCCCCATAACCTTGCAAATGTTTCCATTACAAGTATATATCCAATTCCCTTTTGAAATTTACTGTTGGATCTGCTTTCACCATCCTTTCAGGCAATGCAGTCCAGATTAGAACAAATCGCTGCGTAAAAAAATTGTCCTGCTCTCCCTCGGGCTATTTTTGCCAATTATCTTAGATCTGTGTCCTCTGGTTACCAAACCTTCTCTTCTTTCTCCAGTTCTCACAGAACTGTGCATTCCACTGAGGGAAAAGCAAAATCTGTGGTTACTGGAAATCTGAAATAAAAACAGAAAATGCTTAAAATACTCAGCAAGTCAGGCAGCATCTGTGGAGAAAGAAACAGAGTTAATGGGCCCGATTTTAGCAGGGTTGCGGGTTCTCGGCGGATGGGCTAGCGGGCGCGTGGGTAACGCGCCCGGTGAAATTAGTGGGTTTCCCGCATGATCGTAGCAGGCAAACCACTAATTGGAGCCACTTACCTGCTCCTCCGGGTTCCCCGCTGCTGATCTGCGCGTCGGGCGGGCTGCGCATGCGCAGTAAGATCTGTCAGCTGGAGGCGCTCTATTTAAAGGGGCAGTCCTCCACTGACAGATGCTGCAACCAATCGCAAAGATGACTGCATGGAGCAGCCCAGGGGGAAGGCTGCTCCCAGTTTAATGATGCCTCACCCCAGGTATCAATACATGGGGTGAGGAGGAGGGGGAGGACAGAGATCTTCCACCCGGCGGGCGGGAGGAAGCGGCCCGCCTCCGCCACCAGGAAGGCCTGGCTCGAGGTGGCAGAGGGGGTCACCTGCACCACCAACATATCGCCCACCTGCATACAGTGCAGGAGGCGGTCCAATGACCTCAGTAGGTCAGCCACAGTGAGTACACGTAGACTTTCCCCTACACTCCGTCTGCCACAACACTGCCCCCACCCCACATCTCCTTCGGCACTGCCAACACTACTCTGTCACATCATCCCTCATACCCACTCAAACCCCATCCTCATCTTACCTGCACTTACTCACCTCGCCAGTACACACCCCGCCATTACCACGCAACCCAATCCCCATACAATCTCATGGCTCTATCTCATACTCACCCTCTCGTGCATCTCTCTCACGGCCAGCCTCACTCAACCTGCCACCACCTGTGCTGCAGCCACAGGGCATGCATCACATATGTGCAGTAGGCAGCGTAAGGCAAACGTGTCGTGAGCATGAAGGGGATGCACAAGGGTGTTTGAGGGTTTGTCATGGTTGTTACTTATATTGAATTTCAGAACAACTCACATCACACATTATATTGGCTCCACTACTGCCATGTCTTCGCGAATCCTGTCCGGTTTGTACAATAATGCCCGCTCCTGGGTATCACTATGAGGACCTACCACTGATGCCACCCATTTTGTCACTGCAGAGTGGGTGTGGGTGTATTTGCAGGGCTCTTCTGCGCAGACGACTGAGAGACATTGGTGATGTCCCCGGTTGCACCCTGGAAGGCTGTGGAGGAGAAGTTCGGGAGGGCAGTGGTGACTTTGACAGCGACAGGTAAGAAGATGGTGCTCGGGCCAGCCAGGAGCAGCTCGGCATGAAAGAGGCTGCAGATGTCCACGGCTACATGTCGAGTGACTCTGAGCCTCCGTGTGCACTGCTGCTCAGAGAGGTCCAGGAAGCTGAGCCTCGGTCTGTGGAACCTGTGGCGAGGGTAGTGCCCTCTGCGACGCATCTCTCTCTGCGGTAGCCCTCCCTCCTGCTGCACAGGTGGATGTGTCACAGCACTCTGTTGTGGAGCTCCACGTGTCAGAGGTGGACGGCGTGGATGGTGAGGCTGGTGAGGCTGGTGATGCTGATCGCCCTCCGAGGGGGTCATGACTGCAGCTACGGCGGCCCCCATCCACAAAATGTACATCTGAGGGGGTCCGCAAGGTAGGTACATGTCTCCGGACCCCGGGGTAAGTGTGCAAGTTGGTGACTTTGACCGTCAGGAGGAGGGTGGTGGAGGCCAAACTTTGTCCCAAGTGACAGAGTGGCCTCCTGCAATGGGTGAGGGTCTCCCCACCCCCCCCCACACCTGTCAAATGGACCTTTGCAGCTGCCACAGGCTGACAGCTGCAACACATCCATTCGAGCTGGGAGTGTTTCCCCCAGTGTGGGAAACAGTCCCATGTTGTTCAAAAATCCCACATAGTCTCTTAATCAGGTGAGTTAATGCCCTGAAATACCTAACTAAATATTGTCAAGTGGCATCCCGCTGGCTTTAATTGCCTGCGGGATTCCCACCAGCGGGGGCTGCGCGCGCACGCCGGCGCGTCAGTGGGGAACCCGGAAGTGGGTGGGATCGAGGCGGGATCCGGTCCCGCTCCTGGATTTCCCGATTTTCGGGGGCCCCCCCACTGCCGAGAACGCACCCGATAGCGGGTGGTAAAATCGAGCCCAATGTTTCAGCTCGATGACCCTTCGTCAGAACTGGAAGAAGTTGAAGATTAAACAGTTTTTTAAGCAAGCACAGAGCCAGGGAAAGAGGGGGAGGAAAAGGAGGGCAGGAAAGAACAAATGGGAAGGTCTCTGAAAGGGTGGAGGGCAGGAACGATTAAATGACAAAAGGGATGATGGTGTAAGGCAAGGAGGGTGATAATGGGTCAAGAAAAGAAACAAGAGATGGGTCCACTGGAGCTGTAATTGGCAACATCAGAACCATTACCAGCACCCGCTGTCTGAAAAAATAAGAGCAGTGGTTATGATCTAAAGTTATTGAAATCAATGTTGAATTCAGAAGATCGTAAAGTGCCTAATCGAAAGATGAGGTGCTGTTCTTTGAGCTTCCATTGAGCTTCATTTGAACAGTGTAAGAGGCCGAGGACAGAGAGGGTTGGCCTACAATATACTATTGATATCAGTTAACTGGCTGTTTAGCTATTTGAGCAACATTATTGCTTTCCAATTGGCCACTCAGCTGAGGCACAGAGACTGGGGCTGACTGTCAGCATGCCTGATCTACCCTAGGCCCAGTCGGCTTGTGCTGCTCCAGGGCACATATCTCATTACAGCATTGATTGGGAGCATGTTGAAGCCATGTCCTTGCTGTCCCAGGAATTCTGGTAAGTTACACTCTTGGCACGAGAGTCTTTAAGAGTCGCAGCAAAGCAGACTCCTGCAAGCAACCAGAAGTAGCTTCAAAACTGTCTGAACTGACTGTCTGTTTTTTTTTGCTATTTGTAATGTCTTGGCTTTGCACCATTGCTCCTTTCTTTGGACTAGATACTTTTCTGTTCCCTTTTGCTTAGTTTCAACTCTACTGCTGGACTCCCCACCTGATGTAGGCTACCCTGCCCGTTCCCTGGATATTAGCAGTCTCCTGCCTCGTGCCAGCTCAAAACAAAGCAGAAAATGCCCAATTTCAAACTTTGCCACCGACGGGAAGCGCAGGTGCCACCGTAAGAAGTTGCATCAGGACAATTCTTCTCCTGCCTAGGAAATCCTGCCCCTTTGCACCACCAGTGCATTACTCAAGGTGCACTGGGACTGCACCAGCTGCCTTTAAATGAGGAGAAAGAGAAAAATCTCTGTGGTCCAGCAGCGTGAAATGTGCAAAGCAAAATACACGAGTGCCACTGGTGCACCTGCAGCAGAATTTCATCCCCCCCCGTAGGAACGAAAACCACCGAGTTAATCTTTAATCCCTTCTCCTCTCTGTTGCAATATTTTTACAACATTAATAGCAGTAAACAGCAATTAATATGCCATTAAATTAATTATAGTCTTTAAAGGGCACTGCCTTCATGACGAAGCGTTTGGCATTTTGATTAGTTTACAAATGCACAACGCGACGACATGAATTGTGTCGAAATGTGCCACCATTGTGCCGAAAATGATGCACGGTGCTTATGGCTTCTCTTCCTTTCCAGGCAGAAGAAAAAAGGTTTTCCAAACACGTTTTTGCAAAGACTGTGCCTCTAAGGTACTCCAAACACAAAGCGATTTGAAAACTCTGACAATATACAACCCTCTAATTGTTGGCTGAGATAACGGAAATTCAGTGAGGTTCACTAAACCATCATCATTAATAGAAGTCTTTCGAGCAACACCTGAAGGAATGGAATTCATCGGGGTATTGTTTCTTTAACCATGGAATTTTGTTATTAGTTATACCATTGACACGTCTAACTGTTGGTAGAAATGCCCAGTCGGCAAAATGCACACAATCAACTGCACACTTTTTTTTTCTATTTAACCTTAAAAATGGATAAATAAGGAGAAACTGTGTCCCCTGGCAGGAGGATCAGTAACCAGAGGACACAGATTTTAGGTGATTGGCAAAAGAACCAGAGGGGAGATGAAGAGAATTTTTTTTTAATGCCACAAAGTTGTTATAATCTGGAATGCACTGCTGAAAGGGCGGTGGATGCAGGTTCGATAATAACTTTCAAAAGGCAATTGGATAAATACTGAAAAGGAAACACTTGCAGGGCTGTGGGGAAAAAGCAAGGGGGTGTGACTAATTGGAGAGCTCTTTTGAAGAGCTGGCCCATACAACTTCTGCTGCACGACAGAGATGGTAGGTTGGCAACCTCTTCCACGTCTACACTAATCCCTTTCCAATCTGGCCGTGAAACCAAAATAATCCTCAGAGCTAAGTAGCTTTTTCTGTCGCATGTCTCCCAGCATAAGGTGAGTTTACGACCTTTGCTGATCTTGAATGTTTATCAATTGCGAGAGTGGAGAGATTTGCCTAATAAGCACAGGGAAAGTTGGAAGAGTCCAGTGGGTTCTGGAAGACCTTCACAGGCTATGATAAACAAATGGAAATGGTTTTGTGGACCCAATGGAGGAGTGACAATTGGAAAGTAAGACGTATTGGATTATTTGCAATGCTATCATTTATAGACAAGTATTTTTTTTTAAATAGGCTACATTTAAAAACTTGCTGTGTTCTCAATGTTTGGTGAAACAGATCTACTATGCCATCTATAAATATAATGAAGTACGGAATGAGAAATGTGCCATGTAGATGAGAAAGAAAAGAAGGACAAATTATAGATCCTTGGGGGATTTCATAGACGACAATGCGGGAGTGGGAAGGGAAGCCATTGTTAGCGATGCCCTGTCTGTGATTGTTGGAGGCCAATAACCTCAGCCCCAGGGCATCGTTGCAGGAGTTCCTCAGGACAGTGTCCTGGGCCCAACTATCTTCAGCTGCTTCATCAATAACCTTCCCTCCATCATAAGGTCAGAAGTGGGGCTGTTCGCTGATTATTGCATAGCGTTCAATTCCTTTCGCAATTACTCAGCTAATGAAACTGTCGATCCCACATGTAGCAACACCCGGGCTTGGGCTGATAAGTGGCAGGTAACATTCGTGCCACATAAATGCCAGGCAATGACCATCTCCAGCTAGAGAGAGCCTAGACCCCTCTCCTTGACATTCAATGGCATTACCATCGCTGAATCTCCCACCATTAACATCCTGGGGGTCACCATTGACCAGCAACTCAACTGGAACAGCTCCAGAGATGCTGTGGCTACTAGAGCAGGTCGGAGGCTGGATATTCTGTGGTAAGTGGCTCACCTCCTGACTTCCCAACGTGCTCCACCACCTACAAGGTACAAGTCAGGAATGTGATGGAATACTCTCCACTTGTCTCGATAGGTACAGCTGCAACAACACCGAAGTAGCTCGACACCATCCAAGACAAAGTAATCCGCTTGATTGGCACCCCATCCACCAGCTTAAACATCCAATCCACGCCTCCCCTCCCCCCAACCTCCATCACCATGGCTACAGTGTGTATTATCAGGAATGTGAATTTTGTAATAATACAGATCAAAGGCTGTAGTCTTGTGCCAAGTGAACAATTACGGAATCGCCCATACAGTGCAGTGCAGTACATGGTGCAAAAATCAGCCATGTATTGCAGGAAGACAATACCGTTGATCCTTGGTTTATGACGACTTTCACTGACCATAGTTCAGCATCCACAAGCTAGAATGGGGAAAAAAAATAGCTAGAGTTCCTGCTCCTGATCACTGACCAGACAGCCTTGCTGCAAAGTGTGTTTCTGTGGATGTCAGGTGAGGACAAGAGTGAGCTCAGCTGTGAAGATTAAATAGCGAGCTGATTCTTACAGCCCAGGCTCCACATTAAGAAGCACCATTTGGGTAGTATACCAGAGCATTGATGCTTCAGGAGAAAAATACAGTAAGTACTGTGCATTAGTGAGCATCTGGGCCTTTGTAAATTGACTCCATTGACAACATTCATCATTAGAAATGCATAGAAACTCTGTGTTGCAGAGGTTACGTGAAAGAGAAGATCTGTACAGTTTGAAAGCAGAGAATGTCTCTTTGCAATTGAAGAGTTAAAGATGAACTAACAGGTCAAGGCTATTCATATGCTAATTGTTCCATGGGACTAATGACATAGCAAATCACAGCTGGGGAAAGTGTGAATTGCTTTCAGAGTATTCGCATATTACACTTATTTGCAGCTGGCTGATGTATGGATTTCACTTATTTTCAATTTTCTCCCCCTACATTGTTAGTGGAGGTCTTTGAACTCCAGATATGTCGCAGAATGAGGGTCACGCTCTCATTCATAACGCCAAAAAAAGCTCATTTTTGGCTTCCCTTTGTTACTATAAACATCCTGAACTCTCCACAGGCATTTCTGCACTGCAGGAGCGCAGTCAGAGACAGAGATGCAGTTCTCCCTCAGTCAACTGCACTCTATACTGTAAATTGTGCATTTACAAATGTGCTGTCAGGTTAACGCTGACAATTTCAGGAAAGTAAAGGGAGGGAGCCAGCGGTGTATGTTTGTATTCTGGATCCCGAGTGCACAGCCGAACCCAACAACCCTACCAGGCCCAAATCCCATTGTCGCTTGCAAAAAGGGAAAACTGGTGCACAGGGATCGTAGTCCTGAAACAGGAAGCAAAAGCCCAGTAAAGTGTAAACGCACCTTAGTTTTGAATCAAGACTTAATCCAGGTTAGAATGATATAATTTTACCAGCACAGAAAGTGCTGGAGGAAAGTAGCAGACTCCAGAAGGATATAGACAGACTGGTGAAATGAGCAGACACATGGCAGATGAAATTTAACGCAGACAAGTTGCATTTCGGAAGGAAAAGAGGAGAGGAAATATAAACTAAACGGTACAATTTTAAATGTCCTTACCCGGTCTGGTCGATATGTGACTCCAGACCCACAGCAATGTGATTGATTCTTAATTGCCCTCTGAAATGGCCTAGCAAGCCACTCAGTTGTAAAATCTCGCTAAAAAAAGTCATAATAAGAATAAAACCGGACAGATCACCCGGCATCGGACCACTAGGCACCGGACACGACAAAGGCAAACCAAGCCCAGTCGACCCTGCAAAGTCCTCCTCACGAACATCTGGGGACTTGTGCCAAAATTGGGAGAGCTGTCCCACAGACTAGTTAAGCAACAGCCTGACATAGCCATACTCACAGAATCATATCTTTCAGCCAACGTCCCAGACTCTTCCATCACCATCCCTGGGTATGTCCTGTCCCACCGGCAGGACAGACCCATCAGAGGTGATGGTACAGTGATATACAGTCCAGAGGGAGTGGCCCTGGGAGTCCTCAACATTGACTCTGGACTTCATGAAATCTCATGGCATCAGGTCAAACATGGGCAAGGAAACCTCCTGCTGATTACCAACTACCGCCCTCCCTCAGCTGATGAATCAGTCCTCCTCCATGTTGAACACCACTTGGAGGAAGCACTGAGTAGCAAGGGCACAGAACGTACTCTGGGTGGGGGACTTCAATGTCCATCACAAAGAGTGGCTCGGTAGCACCATGACTGACCGAGCTGGCCGAGTCCTGAAGGATACAGATGCGAGACGGGGCCTGCGGCAGGTGGTGAGCGAACCAACACGAAGGAAAAACTTTACTTGACCTCATCCTCACCAATCTACATGTCGCAAATGCATCTGTCCATGACAGTATTGGTAGGAGTGACCACCGCACAGTCCTCGTGGAGACAAAGACCCGTCTTCGCACTGAGGACACCATCCAACATGTTGTATGGCACTATCACCGTGCTAAATGGGATAGATTCAGAACAGATCTAGCAGCTCAAAACTGGGCATCAATGAGGCGCTGTGGGCCATCAGCAGCAGCAGAATTGTATTCCAGCACAATCTGTAACCTCATGGCCCGGCATATTCCTCACTCTACCATTACCAACAAGCCAGGGGATCAACCCTGGTTCAATGAGGAGTGTAGAAGAGCATGCCAGGAGCAGCACCAGACGTACCTAAAAATGAGGTGCCAACCTGGTGAAGCTACAACTCAGGACTACATGCATGCTAAACAGCGGAAGCAACATGCTATAGACAGAGCTAAGCGATTCCACAACCAACGGATCAGATCAAAGCTCTGCAGTCCTGCCACATCCAGTCGTGAATGGTGGTGGACAATTAAACAACTAACGGGAGGAGGAGGTTCTGCAAACATCCCATCCTCAATGATGGCGGAGTCCAGCACGTGAGTGCAAACGACAAGGCTGAAGCGTTTGCAACCATCTTCAGCCAGAAGTGCCGAGTGGATGATCCATCTCAGCCTCCTCCCGATATCCCCACCATCACTGAAGCCAGTCTTTAGTCAATTCGATTCACTTCACGTGATATCAAGAAATGGCTGAGTGCACTGGATACAGCAAAGGCAATGGGCCCCGACAACATCCCAGCTGTTGTGCTGAAGACTTGTTCTCCAGAACTAGCTGCGCCTCTAGCCAAGCTGTTCCAGTACAGCTACAACACTGGCATCTACCCGACAATGTGGAAAATTGCCCAGGTATATCCTGTTCACAAAAAGCAGGACAAAACCAATCCAGCCAATTATCGCCCCATCAGTCTACTCTCAATCATCAGCAACGTGATGGAATGTATCGTCGACAGTGCTATCAAGTGGCACTTGCTCACCAATAACCTGCACACTGATGCTCAGTTTGGGTTACGCCAGGACCACTCGGCTCCAGACCTCATTACAGCCTTGGTCCAAACATGGACAAAAGAGCTGAATTCCAGAGGTGAGGTGAGAGTGACTGCCCTTGACATCAAGGCAGCATTTGACCGAGTGTGGCACCAAGGAGCCCTAGTAAAATTGAAGTCAATGGGAATCAGGGGGAAAACTCTCCAGTGGCTTGAGTCATACCTGGCACAAAGGAAGATGGTAGTGGTTGTTGGAGGCCAATCATCTCAGCCCCAGGGCATTGCTGCAGGAGTTCCTCAGGGCAGTGTCCTAGACCCAACCATCTTCAGCTGCTTCATCAATGGCGTTCCCTCCATCATAAGGTCAGAAATGGGGATGTTTGCTGATGATTGCACATTGTTCAGTTCCATTTGCAACCAGTCAGATAATGAAGCAGTCCGAGCCTGCATGCAGCAAGACCTGGACAACACCCAGGCTTGGGCTGATAAGTGGCAAGTAACATTCGCGCCAGACGAGTGCCAGGCAACGACCATCTCCAACAAGAGAGAGTCTAACCACCTCCCCTTGACAGTCAACAGCATTACCATCGCCGAATCCCCCACCATCAACATTCTGGGGGTCACCATTGACCAGAAACTTAACTGGACCAGCCATATAAATACTGTGGCTACAAGAGCAGTTCAGAGGCTGGGTATTCTGTGGCGAGTGACTCACCAAAGCCTTTCCACCATCTACAAGGCACAAGTCAGGAGTGTGATGGAATGCTCTCCACTTGCCTGGATGAGTGCAGCTCCAACAACACTCAAGAAGCTCGACACCATCCAGGACAAAGCAGCCCGCTTGATTGGCACCCCATCCACCACCCTAAACATTCACTCCCTTCACCACCAGCGCACTGTGGCTGCAGTGTGTACCATCCACAGGAAGCACTGCAGCAACTCGCCAAGGCTTCTTCGACAGCACCTCCCAAACCCGCGACCTCTACCACCTGGAAGGACAAGGGCAGCAGGCACATGGAGGGGAACAGCAGGTGGTGTTGTTCCCCTCCAAGTCACACACCATCCCAACATGGAAATATATCGGCCGTTCCCTCATCGTCGCTGGGTCAAAATCCTGGAACTCCCTTCCTAACAGCACTGTGGGAGAACCTTCACCACACGGACTGCAGCGGTGCAAGAAGGCGGCTCACCACCACCTTCTCAAGGGCAATTAGGGATGGGCAATAAATGCCGCCTTCGCCAGTGACGCCCACATCCCATGAATGAATTAAAAAAAAGATGGAAGGAACAGCGGACCTGAGGGTACACATTCACAAATCTTTGAAGGTGGCAGGACAAGTGAATAACGTTTATAAGGATCACAGTCCTGGAACTGAAAGCAAAACCCCAGTAAAGTGTAAACGTACCTTAGTTCTGAATCAAGACTCAAACTAGCATAGAATTATACAATTTTACCAGCACAGGTAATGCATTTGGGGAGGGCAAACAAGGCAAGGGATTACACAATAAATGGGAGGATACTGAGAGGTGTTGAGGCTTTGGAGTGCATGTCCACAGATCCCTGAAGGTAGCAGGCCAGGTAGATAAGGTGGTTAAAAAAACATACTGGATGCTTTTCTTTATTAGCCGAGGCATAGAATATAAGAGCAGGAAGGTTATGCATGAACTGTATAAAACACTAGTTCGGCCACAGATTGAGTACTGTGTACAGATCTGGTCACCACATTACAGCAAAGATGTGATTTCACTAGAGAGGGTGCAGGGGAGATTTACGAGGATGTTGCCAGGGCTGGAGAATTTTAGCTAGGAGAAAAGATTGGATAGTCTGGGGTTGTTTTCTTTGGAACAAAGGAGGCTGAGGGGAGATTTAACTGAGGTGTATAAAATTATGAGGGGCCTGGATGGGAAAGACCTATTTCCCTTAGCCGAGGGGTCAGTGACCAGGGGGCATAGATTTAAAGTAATTGGCAGAAGGATTAGAGGGGAGCTGAGGAGAATTTTTTTTGTCCATAGGGTGATGGGGTCTGGAACTCACTGCCTGAAAGGGTGGTAGAGGCAGAAACCCTCAACACATTTAAAAAGTACTTGGATGTTCACTTGAAGTGCTGTAACCTGCAAGGCTACGGACCAATTGTTGGAAAGTGGGATTAAGCTGGATAGCTCTTTCTCGGCTGGCACGGACACAATGGGCCGAATGGCCTCCTTCTGAGCCGTAAATTTGTATGATTCTATGAAAACAGTCTTAAACCGAATTAAAGGATCTACTGAACTTCGGGCAAGTCTCTATCAATTCTGTTAAATGATACTAAGACTTCAGAAATTCCTCATACCTTCTTTACAGCAGAGATTAAATTCAATCCAGATCACATTGCTCCATATATGTCTTTAACTAAGTTCTTGCATTGGGCCATTTCAAATTAGAGTCAAATGGATGTGCTCCCTAGTGCCCTTATCAGAGAGAAGAGTCAGGATTTGAATCAGTGGGTAAACCAAGTTTGAAACCAGGTCAACGAGAAGAGGGGTCGTTACTCTAATTTGTACCTACATAACTTGTACCATTCACAGTAATGAGTTTCAATCTGGAACACTTATAAAAGCAGTACAAATGCTCATTTACAATGGCGACATTTATTAATTTATTTACATAGTCTATTGTTAAAAAAGCAGAAAACCTTTTCTCCCCCTAACCCCCCCCCCCCCCCAACTATAATTATGAATTTAGTTTTTAAGCCATCTCTTTTGGTGAATTTTGTTTCCTTGTAGAATTTTTCCACTGTACTGAGATTTCCAATCTTAACTCAAGTTACATATTCATGCTGATTATTGATGCATGAACCCAGACTGAGTAGTTGAATCTATGATGGCTGATTCAGGGATGTTTTCGGTTTACACTGCCGGTTCTCACTGGGGCACCTTCATGGGCCAGATTGTAATCATTTTTATTCCATGTGACTGTCACTTCTGCATGCACAAAACACTGCATAAGTGTGTTTGAATATATCCTTTCAAAATGTATTTCCCATTGAGTTTATTCTGTGGACACAATAGAGCTGAGGTAGTGAAAGGCATGGAATGACTGGAAGAGTGGATGTAGAACTACACGTTCCTCCAGTTCAGGCCTCTTATGCATCTCCGATTTTCTTCGCTCTACCATTGGCGGCTATGCCTTCCGCTGCCTGGACCCTAAGCTCTGGAATTCCCCCCCCCTAAACCTCTCTACCTCTCTCTCCTCCTTTTAAGATGTCCTTAAAACCTACCTCTTTGACCAAGCTTTTGGTCACCTGTGCTAATATCTCATGTGCCTCGGTGTCAAATTTTGTCTGATAATGTTCCTGTGAAGCGCCTTGGGACTTTTTACTAAGTTAAAGGCACAAGTTGTTGTTGTTGATTTAGTGGCACATTCCCCAGGTGTTTGCATCACACTTGTTTCAACTTGGTCCTGACCTATACCTATCTCCGAGCTGAGCTTATTGTATGGAGCACAAATCTGAAGGGCAGAATTCTGTGAAAGCATCTACCACCAATGAATGATATATTTAGACAGCTATCTCATTTATTCCAACATTCAATTGAATAATCTACGGGATTTCACTCTAACATTCATCCCATCTGTTTTCAAAATGCTGTTGAGAATCAGAGGACATGATTGTTTTCCTAAATTTGGAACGGAGCAGTGAATCTGAAGATCAACTGCAGGCCAAGTTAGTATGACTCTCAGCCAGCCCATAACTTAGGGCAGAGAAAAACAGCAATGAAAGAAAAAGATAGTCAATAATGATGGAGACGGAAAGACAGAGGCGACACTAAAAGAGCAAGGGTTAGAAGCAAGAAAGAGACTGAAGTCAAATCCAAGAGAAGAAATAAAACCGGAGAAAATCAGTGACCAAAAGAGAGAGGGAAAAATTGAAAAAAAAAGACAGAAAAGCAAATTAACATAAAATATTGCATTTCTTTAATAAAACACATTTTATCTTCTGCTGCTCTCGTGATTTTCTTGTATTGCAAACAATTTGGGTCCAGAGATCTCTTGCTGTTTTGGTGAATACAAACACATATAGAGGAATGAAAAAATACCTATTTATTGCTATTGTCAATTCACAACCTAGCAACAATTAATGTACCTAAATGCACTAATTTCCGATCATGCTCCTGTGACAAGTACAAATAATTATTGCAATACCAATGAAATCAGATGGTTATGACTTTGACTATTGTTCTAATGGAGGATGCCTTTCATAAAGCACGGCTATGTTTTCTTCAGGTGTCTTAAGCTAGCAGTGTGCACAGTATTTTTTTAACAGGTATCGCAAAGGTAATGGAATATGGATTTATTATAATAGAATATGGATTGATTGTAAAGGACAATTTTTAATAAATATAAGGATGAAAAGAAAGGCTGTGAATTGGGAGATAAAAATAGCAAATGTTTCAAGTACATAGAGTTCAGTCAGCATCAAAAAAAAGAGAAGGATAGATTAATGTTTCAGATGTAGCTCTGTGCGAGTTCTGATGAAGGTGAACACCCAAAAGCATCAATCTAACTTTTTCTTTCAGGTGCTAAATGCATTTGTAGCATTACTGTTTTTACTGCAGAAAATGGGACACGTTACTAAACTGCAATATTAAGGTGGGAAGCATTTTACTTAGTCTCACAAGGAATAACCTATGATGGGATTTGCCATTATTAAAGGTGGAACCTATATTTGATGTGTGGGGAAAAACTGAATGTGTGCTGTTTGACAACTAGCTGACATCAGACTCATCACACAGCATGGCCCAGGAAGATACCAACCATCTGTTTTGAACATGCTAAGCATTTTCTGAAATTGGTTTTGCAGGTTTAATTTGATAGGACTGTATTTCTCTTTTGTTCCATCAAATCTACCTTTTCCAATAACTCAGTATCTCAAAAGGTGTTTGTAGCATTTCTTCTGAGTTTAGTTAAATTGCTACCTTTTAGTACCTTGCAGTTCCAGTAAGATGGGAATTGATTTCTAAAGAATATCATCCTATTCACACAGCTTATCTGCATTGCCTTCAAACTGGCTTTTTCACCATGGTAAAAGGCAATATTTTCACTGGTGTACTTACTTGCTAATTCCATACTGTTTTTTGGATTAATCTGTTTTGAATGCTTGTGAAACGACCAATGAGTAAATTTGGCAGTCAAGAGCGTTATTTAAAATTTGTATGCCCGGCTAAGAACGGTGTACTTTCTTGAACCCACAGATGCATCTGTTGGCAAAATAATTTCATACAAGGTTTTCCCTATAAAATCATGCTGATGGTAACCCGTGTTTTGAATGGGCGGTGTGGAGCCTGTGAATGGAGGGTATAGTAAAAGTGATCAATTCATTTTTATTGTGATTTACATTGATTGCAGGAGACATTGATAAGTTTCGTGGGATTCCCCCAACTCCACAAAACTACAAACTCCACGCAAACCATGCCATTTAACATTGATCCTCAGCGTAAACATCATTTTAGACCAGTCCGGGTCCATGAGAACAGATGGCGAGAGATAATAATCACGATATTTAACTCTTAAATGATTGCTGCTTTCTAAATCCAGAGTCTTCCAGGCTCCCAAGACAATCTCTGAGGTTGAAGGCCCTTTAACTAATCCAAGGATTTTCCACAGTATAGTCCTCAAAAAATCTTCATGATACAGTGTGTCTTCAACATCACGGTAAACCATCCAGAGGAGAGGTAACACATGTGGAACTGCACACCTTTAAGAATTGTAAAAGCTTTTATGAAAGCCAAGGCTGAAGAATTGATCTGATTTCAGAGCAGTTCTCTCAGAATTTCAATTTCTCTTTTTTAAAAATAAAAGAATCAACAGTTGCTTGCCAAAATAGGCCCTCCCATCCTTCCTGGCTGTACATCTTTAAGCTGAGGAAATGCCCAGGACCTAAATGGCAGCTCACCACCACCTTCTCAAGGGCAATTAGGGATGGGCAATAAATGCTGGCCTTGCCAGCGATGCCCACATCCCATGAACGAATAAAAACTTTGAAAAGAGGCAAAAAAAACTAAATACAGAAGGGGGAAGAAAAGAGCGAGATTGGACAAAAATATGTAGGAAGTATATGACTAATAATGTGCACAGTTGTGATCTCCATATTTTGGAAGGAGAAGGTGCAAAAAAGATTCACAAGGATGATACCAGAACTGAGAGGTTATAACTATCAAGAAAGACTTTACAGGCTGCGGCTCTTTTCTCCAGAAAAGTGAAGGCTGAGGGGTGACCTAATAGAGGTCTTTAAAATTATGAAGGATAGATGTAGAGAAGATGTTTCCACTCGTGGGGGAAGCCAAAACTAGGGGTCATAAGTGTAAGATAGTTACTAATAAATCCAAGAAGGCATTTAGGAAAAACTTCTTTACCCAGAGGGTGGTGAGAATGTGAAACTTGCTACCACACAAAGTGGCTGAGGCAAATAGCATAGATGCACTTAAGGGGAAGCACATGAGGAAGAAAGGAATAGAGGTTATGCTGATAGGGCTAGATGAAGTAGGGTGGCAGGAGGCTCGTGTGGAGCATAAACACCGGCATAGACTAGTTGGGCCGAATGGCCTGTTTCTGTGCTGTAAATTCCATGTTATTCTATGGAATAAGGAACACCACTTTGAGTGCTTGAAAACATTTTCCCCAAAATATCTCAGAACTTTTGACCAGTAGTCTGCCCATGTGAGTGAAGATCTCTTGAACTCGATCACCTATACAGGATATATAAATGGGCAACAGCAAGGGGTCCATTCTCGACTGAATTGTGACTGAAAATTTAGAGCAACAAGGGATAGTGTCGGCATTATCATCATCAGACAATGTAACTTTAAAATTCCCATCTTGCTCATCAGTCCAGTGTCATGCCACATCATTTTTAAGTTGATTTCCTCGTGGTTTTGTGACATCTGACAAATTAGACAGAAATTTGCCGAACCAGTTCGCCATGCTGACCTACTGCTGCAAGTGTTTTTATTGTTAGGTCTTTTTCATGTATTCGACTGCTTCTATCTGTAAGGATAGGCACATATAGATTATTGAAAAGAATAAGCTAATTGGCATTATATAGAATACAGAGTTTAAAACACACTAGAGGCACAGAATGGTTCCAGACAGGCTTTTTAATCACAACAGGGGGGGATTGTGAAGAAGTCAATCTAGATAAGAGATCCATTTCCTTTGCAATGAAGATTGGAAGAGATAAGACACCAAGAACGGACACGACAAAGGAAGTGTCAACAGGAAACACATAGGGAGGTAGTGATGACATAATGATACCCACATTTGTCCTACGTAATGAAATATAAATATATGACATTCTGGATCGGAGTAAAAAAAGGGAACTCTTCAATTTACTCTTTGAGGAGCAGAAAAAGACTTCGCCTGGAGCATGTGAGTATTATTGGTAACTATATCTCATACACTGCATGTAATGGGTTATGCTTTATTATCTTATTGACTTGATTTAATAAAAAAGTATTAATCAGATGTTTTTCAGTGTTTCCCTACTTCTCAAACTTGTATTAGAGGTAAAGGATGTATGATCATATCTTATAATACGTCAAAAAGGGCAATAGGGATATATGACGATATCCTATATAAACCCAACACTATCTTTTTTTCATTGGCTTTACACCCATCTGCTGAGTGTGTGGCCCCTATGTAACTTACTTACTTCACTTTGAGCTTGCATTTATTCCTATTGAGCTTCACATCATACTCTCTCATTAGTTGTAGGACTTGTTCCACCCTTTGTTCATGTTTCTGTTCATTCTCTCCCCAAATCAAGTTATCATCGACAATAACCTCCACTCCTTCAATCTCATCTAGCATCTGTGATATTGTTAGAAAATATCTAGAGCTGATGTGATCCCAAATGGAATTGTGGTATATGCTAATGGAAAAAGGATTATTAAATGTAGACAACTGAGACAAGTCTTGACCCTATTGTATATGCCAGTAGCTACAACTATTAGCAAGCATACTGAAGATTTTGATCTTTGAAAACTGTGACATTACTTTTTCTATGGTATGCATTGGATCATATTTTCTCCCATTCATTATTTGGTTTTACTATTTTACCAACATGCTGGCCTATTAGCTTGGATCTTTGACTTTCTTTGTTACACCAGTTTTTTCCATTCTCTGTAACACCTCATGAACTTTATCACAAAGTGAGACTGGCATTTTTTCTTAACTAGTTGAGTTTTAGCTGTAGTGCGTTGCTTTCCTGTTATGGATCCCAAGCCTTTAATTACATCTGCATATTCCTCTATCGATTTTAAGCATTTATTAGTATATCCATTCTTTTGGCCAACCCTAAATGTTGACAATCTTGAAGCACTGACTATACTCATTGTTCTAGTACTTGAAAGTCTAGATTTTGGTCTTTATCTTGAAAATTATACGCCATGCTATATTTTCAGCTTGATGTTGTAGCCAGAGTATATTGGCAACTTTTTATTGGGCTTGCTTAATTTTGTACTTATTTATTGTAAACTTACTGTGACATTACAATACATTGAGCTCCTATGCATAGTTTAAAACAAATAGCATGCATTTATCATGAGGTCGACAGTCCATTCAACATCATAAACTATTTGAAGCACATCCATAAAGATATCCATTCTCCGTAAAGAACAGGGTCACATAATGGGTTAGACAATGTCCTGTCACCTCTTTTACGAAGTTCAAATCCAGCATGGACTGAAAGTCTCCTCTGTTTGCTATAAGAGTCCTATGTAAAATGAGTTTAGGCAGTATTAATCCAGTTCCTAGTAGGCATGGACCTAAAGCTGCCCATGATTAGCACTCAGTCAGGCCTAAGAATGGTTACCGAGGGAAATGGGCAGAAATGTTACACTGGGGTACTAAAGGGTGCTCTTCTGAGGTTGGGACCAAGGGATATTGGGCCAGAGTAAAAATAACTTTATCTCTGCATCTAGCTGTGCTTAATGCTGGCACTGGTAGTCAAAAATGGAAAGTGTCCCATTCCTTAGAACAGATATCCCTCATATTGATGAGTACTGACCAAAAAAAAACACTATCTTTTTCATTCTTTGCTGGTCTGATGAGGATAGTTTTGCTTTGGCTTTGCACATTTTAACAAAATGGTTTCATTTATTTTTACACTGCATACACATTTAGCCACACAGTGGACATTTATTCACCCTGAAGTGGATTTACCACAGTAATTTCAATCCATGGTTTAAGTCTGATACTTTTTCCCCAATTGTATCAAATTATATCTCTGTTCCACTCACATTACCTATAACACTGGTGGTATTTCATTGGTGTTCTAGTTGTGTTTTGCTGGCTTCTGCATCTCTTAAAATATCAAAGTTTGCTGCAGACCAAGACTCTTCGTAATCTGGCCTAGGGTTGCCAACTTTGGTTGGATGTATTCCTGGAGGTTTCAACACATGACCTCTCACTTCCAACTGACCTCCCCAATCAAACAGCCTTTTTCCCCCATCTCCAGTAGTTTTTATAACTAATAAATGAAAGTGTTCAAAGAAAATGAAATAGAACACAATTATTTTAATGCCCCCATGATGTTTCTCCTGGGTTGCTCCGAATCTGGCCCTGTCTTGATCATCAATTATACAGTCTACAATTCTGTCCTTAATGAGATAGTCACAAAATTTGGCCTTTTTTTTGCAAATCAGCACATATTGACCAATGTTTCTCCCCCAGTGTTTAAAACATGATGTTAAACACATTCTCTTTTTCTGTAGTATAAAATATGCCTCAAAGTTGTCCATTAATATCTTTAGGTTCCATTTCACCTCTCCTCACCGCTCTTAAACAACTTGCATTTATAGAACACCTTTAACGTAGTAAAACGTCCCAAGGAGCTTCACAGGAGCGATTATCCAGCAAAATTTGACACCGAGCCACATAAGGAGATATTAGGACAGGCAACCAAAAGCTTGGTCAAAGAGGTAGGTTTTAAGGAGCGTCTTAAAAAGGAGGAGAGAGAGGTAGAGAGACGGAGAGGTTCAGGGAGGAAATTCCAGAGCTGAGGGCCGAGGCAGCTGAATACTCAGCCACCAATAGTGGAGCGAAGAAAATCAGGGATATGTATAAACATATTGTACACCTATCATATGTGGGTATAGAACGGAACTGAATTTTGTCTGTTTTGTCTCCCAGGCCTATTGCCGTTGCACATACTTCAAGGTGTTGGTTCCATTTCTTCCACACTTCCTTCAAGCCTCATTTGATCTGGGAGCCTTAAACCGTACACTTTTATACAACTTCCAACGCCATGTTAAAGTTTGTAACCTATTTGAATAACAACATTGAGGGAAGCTCATGCAACATGTCTCTAACTTTATTCAAAATGCCTGCCTCCAGCTGAGCATATGATGGCGTTTATATATCAATCCAACCCTTAACTCTAGATGGCTCGATATAACGTTTTACAGATCCTGACAAGAAGGGTCACAGTGCTTTTGAAGAAGTATTTGTCATTTGACATGTCTACATGCCTAATCCATCTCCGTATTTCATACATGATGCCTTTTTTAAAAAAATAAACCCATAAGAGACACTGGGTTGCCCCAGTGTCATCAACCAAAAAAAAATTGAAAGTGCCCCTTTTCTAGAGGGGCAGAATGAATAAGGAATTAAACCATAAAACAAAGGAAACTTATAAAATAATGATCTTATTCCCTGTGTCCACTATGCATTCCAGTCCCTGTGGTGTCCACCGGTCGTGGGAGGCCTCAAATGTACCAGCAGGCACCGCATGCTCCTTCTCCAGAGCCACCCAGGCATGGACAAGACCGTGGAAGAAAGGCAGGCAGCTGGAGCGACCACCCCCCATGAGCCACGCCCAACCTGGAGATCTGTAGATGGCCGCCTTAGCAAGGAGCAGCCCCATGGAGGAGGTCCTCTGTCCGACTTGGCCGCCACCCCCCCTCCGCACCGGGTTGCCAGGGAGCAGGAGTGTGGGACTACAGCAACCATCTTCAGCCAGAAGTGCCGAGTGGATGATCCATCTCGGCCTCCTCCCGATATCCCCACCATCACAGGAGCCAGTCTTCAGCCAATTCGATACACTCCACGTGATATCAAGAAACGGCTGAGTGCACTGGATACAGCAAAGGCTATGTGCCCCGACAACATGCCGGCTGTAGTGCTGAAGATATGTGCTCCAGAACTAGCCGCTCCTCGAGCCAAACTGTTCCAGTGCAGCTACAACACTGGCATCTACTCGACAATGTGGAAAATTGCCCAGGCATGTCCTGTCCACAAAAAACAGGACAAATCCAATCCAGCCAATTACTGCCCCATCAGTCTACTCTCAATCATCAGCAAAATGATGGAAGGTGTCGTCGACTGTGCTATCAAATGGCATTTACTTACCAATAACCTGCTCACCGATGCTCATTTTGGGTTCCGCCAGGACCACTCCACTCCAGACCTCAATACAGCCTTGGTCCAAGCATGGACAAAGGAGCTAAATTCCAGAAGTGAGGTGAGAGTGACTGCTCTTGACATTAAGGCAGCATTTGACAGAGTATGGCACTAAGGAGCCCTAGTAAAATTGAAGTCAATGGGAATCAGGGGGAAATCTCTCCAGTGGCTGGAGTCATACCTCGCACAAAGGAAGATGGTAGTGGTTGTTGGAGGCCGATCATCTCAGCCCCAGGGCATTGCAGCAGGAGTTCCTCAGAGCAGTGTCCTAGGCCCAACCATCTTCAGCTGCTTCATCAATGACCTTCCCTCCATCATAAGGTTAGAAATGGGGATGTTTGCTGATGGTTGCAGTGTTCAGTTCCATTTGCAACCCCTCAGATAATAAAGCAGTCCATGCCCGCATGCAGCAAGACCTGGACAACATCCAGGCTTGGGTTGATAAGTGGCAAGTAACATTCGCGCCAGACAAGTGCCAGGCAATGACCATCTCCAACAAGAGAGAGTCTAACCACCTCCCCTTGACATTCAACGGCATTACCACCACAGAATCCCCCACCATCAACATCCTGGGGGTCACCATTGACCAGAAACTTAACTGGACCAGCCATATAAATACTGTGGCTACAAGAGCAGGTCAGAGGCTGGGTATTCTGTGACGAGTGACTCACATCCTGACTCCCCAAAGTCTTTCCACCATCTACAAAGGCACAAGTCAGGAGTGTGATGGAATACCCTCCACTTGCCTGGATGAGTGCAGCTCCATCAACACTCAAGAAGTTCAACACCATCCAGGACAAAGCAGCCCACTTGATTGGCACCCCATCCACCACCCTAAACATTCACTCCCTTCACCACCGGCGCACAGTGGCTGCAGTGTGTACCATCCACAGGATGCACTGCAGCAACTCGCCAAGGCTTCTTCGACAGCACCTCCCAAACCCGTGAACTGTACCACCTAGAAGGACAAGAGCAGCAGGAACATGGGAACAACACCCCCTGCACGTTCCCCTCGAAGACACACACCATCCCGACTTGGAAATGTATCGCCGTTCCTTCATTGTCGCTGGGTCAAAATCCTGGAACTCCCTACCTAACAGCACTGTGGGAGAACCGTCACCACACGCACTGCAAAAGTTCCAAAAGATAGCTTATCACCACCTTCTCAAGGGCAATTAGGGATGGGCAATAAATGCTGGCTTTGCCAGCGACGCCCACATCCCATGAACGGATAAAAAGTGTACCCAGAAATTGAGGAGCAGCCCCTACAAATAGTGAAACAGGGGCTGTAACCTCTTACATTATGCATACATGCCAACCTGGAAAACTAGCAAAAACTGACATGGATCCCAATAAGTTGGCAATGGAAGAATGACCTTGGCATGTGAAAACAAATAGTTACATGGGCTTTGTACCTTAAACTGTAAGTATATTCACCATTGCCTCAGTTGTATTAGAGTGAGAAAAAACGTAAGTACATGAAAGCCTTAAGGGGAAATCCGAATGTTGAAGGCACAAAATTGATTTATTCCTGAGGGAGTCCAGAGGTATGCTCCCGGGATCAATATTTGAGTGTTTGCATTAAAATTATGAATTCCATTTCTTTTTATGCTTTACAATTAATCGATTTTTGATTTAAAAATAAACTGGGAACAGGGCAACTTTTGGATTTTCAATAAATCAACCAGAGCACCACTTACCCAAAATTCATCTCAACAGACATCTTCCCTCACCCCATTTCCTCCTCAGTTCACAAAAGCACTGTTCAACTTCCCACCCTTTCAGAGACACTTTCTTCTCCAACCCTCCCAGTTTACACTGACACTCTTTTTCCTCCCTCTCATCAATTCAACCTGGTAATCTTTTACCCTTCAACATAATTAAGCAGGTAATCTTCTTCCAATCTCCCTCATTCAAGCTGTTACTCCTCCCTTTCCCCTTGAGTTCATGGTGGCATTTTTTACCTCTCCCGCTGCACCTCCCCCCAGTTTATGCTGGCACGGTCCGTTTCCCACTCCCTCTCGGTTAATGCTAGAACTCTCCTTCCTCTACCACCTCAAAGCACCATTTCGAGCTCCTGTCCTTTTCTCTCTCCCCCCTTCACAGCCATTTACTTGCTCCTCTTCACTGACTATCCACTCCCACTTCCCCTTTCCAAATGTCGTCCACTTTTCTCCTGCCATCTTGCCTTAACATACATTCTATTCCCTTTGCTCTGTTTGTTATACATTGTCTGCTGCTCCTGAACCTGCAGCTACAATTAGTGCTTTAAGTGCAGATCAGGGCAATCTGACTCTGGTACAGTCTGATCTCAGGAATTTAAGATAGGTGAGAGAGGGAAACCAGCGAATTATAGACCAGTTAGCCTAACATCTGTTGTCGGGAAATTACTCGAGTCTATAATTAAAGATAGAGTGACTGAACACCTTGAAAATTTTCAGCTGATCAGAGAAAGCCAGCATGGATATGTAATGGGCAGATCATGTCTGACAAACTTGATTGAATTTTTTGAAGAGGTGACTAAAGTAATGGACAGGGGCATATCTTTGGATGTTGCTTATATGGACTTCCAGAAGGCATTCAATAAAGTCCCTCATAAGAGACTGTTAGCTAAAGTTCAAGCTCATGGAATTGAGGGCAAAATATTGACCTGGTTAGGAAATTGTCTGAGTGGCAGGAGACAGGGAGTAGGGATAATGGGCAGGTACTCTAATTGGCAGGATGTGACTGGTGGTGTCCCACAGGGATCTGTGTTGGGGCCTCAATTATTCACTGTATTTATTAACGACTTAGATGATGGGATAGAGAGCCACACATCCAAGTTTGCTGAAGACGCAAAGATAGGCAGCATAGGTGGAAGCATAAAATTACAGAGAGATATTAATAGATTAAGTGAATGGGCAAAAGGATTTCAATGAAGGCAAATGTGAGGTCATCCACTTTGGAGGGTAGATCAGAGTACTTTCTAAATGGTGAAAAGCTCAAAACAGTGGTGGTCCAAAAAGAATTTGGGGTCCATGTACATAAATCATTAAAATGTCATGGACAGATACGGAAAATAATCAAAAAGGCTAATGAAATGCTGGCCTTTATATCTAGAGAACTAGAATACAAGGGGGTAAAAGCTAAGCTACAGCTTTACAAAGCCCTGGTTAGACCACACCTGGAGTACTGTGTTCAGGCACCGCACGTTAGGAAGGATATATTGGCCTTGGTCGGAGTGCAGCATCGATTTACTAGAATGATACGTGGGCTCCAAGGATGAAAAGGCACGAGGAGAGATTACACAAACTAGGGTTGTTCTCCCTGGAATTTAGAAGATTAAGGGGTGATTTGATTGAAGTTTTCAAGATATTAAGGAGAACAAATAGGGTAGATAGAGAGAAACTATTTCCCCTGGTTGGTTTGTCTAGGACTAGGGGACATAGCCTAAAAATTAGAGCCAAGACTTTCAGGAGTGAAGTTAGGAAAGACTCCTACATGCAAAGGGTGGTAGAAGTTTGGAAAACTTGATGCTAACTCAATTGTTAATTTTAAATCTGAGATTGATAGATTTTTGTAAAACAAAGGTATTAAGGGATATGGGGCTAAGGCAGGTAGGTGAAGTTAGGTCACAGATCAGCCATGATCTCATTGAATGGCGGAACATGCTCGAGGGGCTAAATGGCCTTCTCCTGTTCCTATGAATGCCTTCTTTCTTCTTCTTTGTATCTTTGTGTGCAATGACAGGGGGAAAAAAAAAAAACAGTATACTTTGATGGAATCCTTCCTGGACAGGTAATAACGTAGAATTAGATAAAAATTACACCACGGAAAGACACCGGTCGACCAAACCAGTCTGCATTGGTGAATATCCTCCACAGGAGAAGTAGCTCTAATCCCAAGTGCTGTTCTGTTTCCTTATCCTTTTATCTCCCTTTCCTCCCATCACCTAACCAACCTATTTTTAAATGTTCAGGTGGTAACTGCTTCAATCTCTAACTCTGGAGGTGCAATCCATGGCCTCACACCCTGTGTAAAAAAAAGTTTCTTGCATTCTCTGTTCTAAATCTCTTACATTTAGCCTTATATCTGTGATCCCCCTCATTCCAGTCCACTCTCGTCACTGGAAGCAGTCTGTTTCAGTCTACTTTGTCTCATTCCTTCGTAGTTTAAACACTTCCATCAAATCAACTCTTAATCTCAACTGTTAGACTTAAAACTTAGAGCTGTTTTCATAGTATCATATTTGTGTTTCCTCATAGCAGGCTGCATCCTAGTGAATCTATGCTGCACCCTCTCTCTCCATTGTCTCAATTTCCTGAGTGGAGCCCAAAACTGTGCACAGTACTCCAACTAAGGTTTTATATAAATTCATCATTACTTATTCATCATGGCTTTTATACTCTGTACCTCTTGCCATAAAACCCAGTCTTCCATTAGCTTTTACATGGCCTTATCCACTTGAGGTGCTGTCTTCTGAACCTGAAACCATTCCCTCTGCTCTTCCACATCACCTAGTTTTCTCCCCTTCAAAGTTACTTTTACTTTTTATTACCAAAATGTGCCACCTCATATTTACTGACGTGGAATTCCATCTGCTGTTCTTTTGCCCATTCAACCATCTTATCAGTTCACCCCTACAGCTTCCTTTGGTTTCCAGAATTATTAACTTATGCCTTCTAATTTAGTGTCATCTATAAATTTGGATACTGATCCCTCTAGCACTACATCCAAATAATTGCTGTACACAGTGAACAGATGTGGTCTGAAAAGAGAACTCTGTGGAATCACTTCCACTTCCAACTACTCTGAGAAACTGCCTTTGACTCCTACTCTCTGCTTCTGCCCTTCTAACCGGTTTTGAATTCAATTTGCTACCCCTTCACCCAATTCCACACCTCTTAATCATCTCCAAATGATATCCTATGTGGTATCTTATCAAAGTCTTTCTGAAAATCCATGTACACCACATCTACCGTATCTGTCAACCTTGCTAATTCGGGGGGAGTTGGGGGGAATGGGTTGTGAAAACAGGGAAATTGTACTTTGATTTAAATAAAATTTGTTTGTCCTAATGACAGAGACAACACTACTGGCGGGCAAGGATTTTGCCCACAGCATAATGCTGGTGAGCTCCATATTGTGATTTTTGCCACCCTGCTCACTCAGTCCCTTCTGAGGAAAACAAAAATTGCAACCCTTATATTTGACCGCAAGGGTCCATAGTATCTCCCCAAGACGTTGACGAGGTGAGTTTCTAGTCTCACATGTGCCATCCTGGGAGGCACTGATAAGAAGCCAAGGATCTCATCATAGGATTGAACGAAACAAGAGAGAACGTCATTCTAAGCTATGCTGCACACTTGCTAATAACTGATTATACATCAATATAAACAGAGGCTTGGGAGCAGATTGCTAGTCTGTCCTTTTGGCAAGGGTTAGTGTTCGGCATTCGATGACCAGAGCAGAAAAGGAGACAAAAAATGTCATTAAATAAATAAAATGTGTGCCATGTATGCATAGACACACAAAAAAAACTTCAATTCTGTGTCTATAACCGATGAATAACTTTCTTGAACTTCAAAAGCTAAATAAAGGTATTTTTCTTCACTTATCAAAGTTAAATCAGTGATACATTCCATTCAAACTGAAGAGTGGTATGGAGAGTGAGTCACCAGCCAATTCTCCCACCTTTCCTATGGGAAGATACACACACTTCCCCAGAATTAGTTGGAGTGGGGCATCGCATGGCGTGCCCTGTTAGTTAGACTTTTTCTGGCACCCTTCAGCTCAAAAACTTTTTGCCCACAAAGTTGTTTGAAGTGCGAACCGATAATGGCACAGCGAGGGGAACAGGGCATCTGGGACCTTGGTAAACGACAGGACAAACAGTCTATCTCCTTAATCAATGAGATTTAAGGATTGAGAAATGAACAGAAGAGGAGTAAATTAGAGTGGGTGAATTCAATGTCAAATCAGGTACAGAAAGAGAAATAAAGAGGAGGGAATGAAAGATTGGATTGAGAGAGAGAGTAAAAAGAGGAAGAAACGAAAAGTAAGAGAAAAGAATTAAAATTTGACATTTTTAAAATCTCCAACAATTCACAACCCGAAGGAATGAGACTCCACACTTTTAATTGTTCACTCTCTGGGCAAGGGAGGTTGATTGGCTTTCATTTATAATTATCACACCATTAAAAGGGCACTTACACCATTAATTACTGGACTGAACTTTCTGTGGCGAGTTTAAATGGGCAATTAATGTCCAAATGCAGCAACTTCATGAAAATCACGGGGCGGTTGAGATGCCATTTTCGCGAAGCTAATGGCGGAGCAGCGCGAATCGTCCAGCAACTTGTGGCGATTCGCAATTCACGGGGTTTCTCTTCCTCGCCACAAGCTGCCGGCCGATTTGCACATTAGTAACGGCGTGCGTCGTTCACACACCGTTACTTTTTTCCGCAAATTCTGGACCAATGTATTGCTGAGGAAATTTTACAAGGGACTGAAAGTGTAGTATAATACCACCAGCTAAACACTGCAGCCCACAAAAGCATTCAATGTTCGTATAATGTTTTTAGGGATTGTGAGTGTTTTATTGTTTAACCTTTAATGGGATTAGTTTTAGCAATGCAATAAGAAAATAAAGAAGTTAGGAGAGGAAATATAGAATAAAAGGAAGAAAAAAGTAATCTATTGAGCTGACAAGATAGTTCAACATTATCTCTTCTATTGTTTGCTGTGCACCCATTGAAATTGGTGATAAAAATAAATTCAAATCACAATTTTTGTAACTGTTTATTGTTGAGTAAATCATCTCGTGTTCTATTGCTACAGAAAGTAAAATTGGGGACCCTGCCAAATACCTATTAAATGCCTGACAACATTCCTCCCCTCTTGTGCTGTGTTGTGGTAAATTAATTTTGTGTGTTATGCCAGATAAAATAGACAAACCAAAGTAATTAAATTTGTTCAAACAATTCTAATATTTCATTTTGTTTAATGACATAGTCTGAGAAGTTCCTTTTTGGTGGTGCTGTTTTTCATTAAATCAAGTAATACAGCAAGCACATTTGCATTTGAACAGGTGTTCAAACTAGTGAGCGCAATTTTCACAAAGATCACGTAATGGGGGAGAAAAACTCATTTAATTATGATTGCATTTAAAGTCAAACTCTACTATAATTAAGACACACAGATCTCAGGAAGGCAAATGGAGAAGTTGTACTTGATCAGGCTGGTCCAAGTTGTATTGCTATGGTTTATAAATTTAAATACTCATTTTGACCAGACATGTGTTTATGCAACATTGAGATGTTTAGGGCTAAACAAAATGGTCTTCTCGACCACTGTTGCTTCCAATTAATATTCCTCTTGGTGAACCTTATAATCATAGAATGATACAGCACAGAAGGCGGCCATTCGGCCCATCATGCCTCTGCTGGTGCTTTGAAAGAACCTTCCAATTAGTCCCACTCCCATGATCTTTCCCCATCCCCTGCAAATTTTTCCCCTTTTGAAAGTTACTATTGAATCTGCTTCCATCATCATTTCAGGCAGTGCATTCCAGATCATTGCAACTCGCTGCATAAAAAAATGTTTATCAAAGTGAAATGGACCAAAAGCATTTTCTTTGCATGCTACAGTCACTCCATGAAATTAAACATTTACACCGGAACAGAAACAATAAAACAGGAATTTCATCCTACAACAACAACAACTTACGTTTAGATAGTGTCTTAAATGTTAAAAAAAAGTCTCAAGGTACTGTGAAGCATTGTATTCCCAACCCGTGCCCTGATCTCAGGCTGCCATTGCCGTACTTGGATAAAAGGGCATCGCTTGAAAGCAAAATAGTTCACAACAATAATTGTGCGTAGCTGTGTTATATGCATTGGTGAGAACATAAGAGAAAAGCTGCATTATATTGAACAAAGGCTAAATGAATATCATGTTTCCAAGAGGTTGAAGCCAAGAAAAACAATGGGACACCAGGGCACTAGCACTGGACATCCAGCACACAAAAGCCAAACCACAAAGGCAACGGAATGGGTAGAGGGAAAGTAGTTCACAAATTGTGTCAATTTAGCTAATGCTAAAATCCAGGGATTTTAGAAAAGTTGGCACTCAACATATCCGACTGCAGTAGTGCAGCAATTAACAGAGCAAATATAATGTTGATCTACATAGGCAAAACAATAGAATGTACATCAGAGGAAGTCATGTTTAAATTGTATAATGCTCTGAGAAGGCCAGGTCTGAAGCATTGTCCGAAGCCAGTTTTGATCACCAAGACAAAAGGGAAAAACTGACCCAGTTCAGAGACGAGCCACAAGACTGATGCTTGAAATCTGAAGTCTGAGGTATGCAGAAAGCCAAGAGAAACTTGAGCTTTTTCAGTCTTGAAAGAAGGTGACTGAGAAGTGACCTTCTAAAGATGTATAAAGATGGTAAGTGATAAGGAAAAGGTAGATCTGAAAAATTACTTCAAACTAAATCGTGAGAGTTGGACAAGCTTCAAACTAGTAAATGGCAAATTTAAGACTAATGTCAAGAAGCATTTCACAAAGAGTGATCAATACATGGAATGGACTTTCGAGTAGGGTGGTAAAGGTACAAACCCTGGAATCATTTAAGAAGCAATCGGATGCTGCGATGGGAGACCCAGGGTCTGTCTCAATGGATAAATTAAAATGGCCTGAATGAACTTGCTCACCTGTATTTATCTTCTAATCTAGAGATGTGGCCTCATCTGCTACATTCTTCTAAGGGCTATTACCAAAAAGGACAAGGTCATTCATCACACAGCCTGAAAGGTACGAAGATGTACGACAGCCACAATGGTCATTTTAACACCCCCATCCCATATAGAAGATTAAGGGGTGATCTAATTGAGGTATTTAAGATGATTAAAGGATTTGCTAGGGTAGATAGAGAAAAAATATTTCCTCTGGTGGGGAGTCCAGAACAAGGGGGATAACCTTAAAATTAGAGCTCGACCTTTTCGAGGTGATGTCAGGAAACACTTCTTCACACAAAGGGGAGTGGAAATCTGGAACTTTCTTCCCCAAAAAGCTGTTGAGGCTGGGGGTCAATTGAAAATCTCAAAACTGAGATTGATAGATTTTTGTTAGGCAAGGGTATTGAGGGTTACGGAACCAAGGCAGGTAGAGTTGAGATACAGATCAGCCATGATGTCATTAAATGGCAGAACAGGTTTGAGGGGCTGAATGGCCTACTCCTGTTCCTATACCAACCCCATTGTCTACAAGAGGCCTCATGGCTTGGAAAATGTTCTGGATAGCATATAGACTGGCTTCCATCTGATACATGGTGATATGAATGTCCTGAACCACTCAATGCCGGGATCTACTGCAACTAAGTAAGCTGCATCTCCGATCAGTCTTTTGACATCATTGGCCTACAGCCAATAACTCTCGTTGCAGCTTGGTGGTATATCTCTAGAAGTTGCTTTGAAGCCACTAAAGTCTAGCCTGGTGGGATTGTTGGGGCAGCTATGACTGCCCTTGTAATGTATATGCTGATTCATTCAGAGGCTTAACTTTTGTTAAAACTATCAGTAGCTTTTTTTTAACCCAAATATCAATATCCAGTGCCTTCTCAAATAGTGCTGTGAAAACAGTACAAATGTCAGCTATTGTGTTTACGTGTACTACATAACATATGACTGATTTCTCTTTTCAACAGCTCACTTTCATCAACCTTGTATCCTTTTCCATTCATAAAAAGGTGAGCAGATCCTAGTTCATAACAGAAAGATGATCCAGTGTCCAGCTCTTTCACTTTCTAGAGAGTTCTGGCAGATTTCACTCCTTTATCTACATGTCCTCATTTTTTTTTTAAAAAACATCTCGCATTTGGTTCTTTCCTTATACCATCATTTAATGCAATTATAGTAAGTATTTTTCACCTATTATAGAAAAAAAACCATCGGGCTTCTCACACGGGCACTTCATGTGGGAATTTGGGTGCTTGACTCCCTCCACAACTGGACAGAAAATCGTGGGAGCTGCACACTCGAATTCCCAATATCCCAATCACAGGGTGTGCAAAGCACCACATCATGGTTAATGATATGTTCTTATTGTTTTAAGACTCGCAGCAAATTAACGTCCAGTGGAAAATCATTTGAGAAAATGTTAAAGCAGCACTCCGAGAGGTCCTACAAAAACGCATACTCTGACTTGGCAGAAATTCGACAACTTAGTACTCCTAGTGCCAAGCTTTTGGAACAAAGCAGGAGTTTAGAGTGCCCCATTGTCACCCTGCTCAATTGTCCACCCATTAAGTGTTTAGGATTCAACACAATGTAGAAAAATGACTGTCTAACTCATTCACAACAGAGCCCTGGATAATAACTGATTTAATTGATATTAATGGTCAACTTGTATTAATCCAGTACTTCTGGAAAATTCAGTCTAGTGCTGATCGTGCTAATAGTATCAATGCTGCTGAAAGTGAGAAAACTGGAGTAACAAAACTGCAGGCTGGTAACTAGGCCCCTCATCGAGTTGGTGATAGTGAATATTAGTGATGTGCTCCATGTTCAAGGTTTCATTTTAATCCTTTGAGAGACCAGATTGCTGCTGAATAGATTAAACCTGGATGGACTGAATTTATTAAATTGATACAGTTTTGCACAGGCGCCCCACACTCTGACGAGAGTATATGGGAAACGTGAAACTTAAGACGGAGTTTAAGAAAATTGTTTACAAGCAATTTTAAAATGGAAAAATGAGCGTTCAAACATGATAACCAACTCAGTAGATCAGTTTTCCTGATCAAATAAGGAAGATTTGTGCTGTTAGAAAAATGTGCTATAGGATCTGATCTATTTTGTTTTGCCTTGTCTGTGAATATTATTTTTTTCTAAAGTAACTGCATTATTTGACTCGACACTAAACCAGTAGAGACCTTGAGGGATGCCAGCTTCAATATCTGGTCTTGCTGAGTTTGCTGATCTCAGGCAAAGATAAGGCACTAAAACTGACCTCCACGCCTCCCAAGTTAGGAAGAGGGGGGGAAAAAAAAAACAGTATCGCTGATTACTATCCAACAATTTCTGCTAGATGGCTCATGGGCGCTGATTTCGGGTGGAGGTAAGTTGACGGCCTGTGGGGCAGATGGCCTTGGAGTTGCCACGTGCTCCATGGCGATTTGCATTCATATTAAACGGCCCTCCAATGTGCTGCTGGTGGACACTCCATCCAAGCCAATATCTGCAGCACATTGTCTGATGCAGCCCCGAATTCTTTCCGCATCTCCAACCCCCTCAATGGCACACCCCTCCCTCCCCACAATGCGCAGTGCTGCCTCCTCATAGGATGTTAGTGGTCTCAAGTTCACAGGACACCTACCACCAGTGGTCAATCTCTTCCCACCAATAGGGACTGCCTTCTCCTAGCAAAAAGGAAAGGCCAATTTAGCTTCAGTGACCATAACATGCAGTAAAACCCAGGTGTCAACCTGCAGCCCACGTTAGGCATGATGACAGATGACAGGAAATTACATTCCTTGTGAGGCTTTTGATGGGGGTGAATGAATGTAGAGATGTGAGTGACTGAACATTTCCAAATGAAAGCTGCGGTTGTAAAGACCACCACTCTATCTCACATGCATTGATGGTAAGCTATTCGAGTATTTTACACTGTGGGGATGGTAAGTCGCTTAGTATAGTGCATTCTTTGAAGGGTGCTGGGCTTGTCTTACCTTGTCTGAGCTGGTCAGCTCATTTGGGGCATTGAGTGTCAATGTGCCAAATGGTAGAATTGGCACTGACTGCTCTGGCTATTTTTTTCCCACCTATCTTCTGCAGTTCTCCTTGGGATCTTCCTTTTACTAGTTCCAAAGTGGTCCTCCATCCTAAGCCTAAACATCTGAAGCAGAAGGTCAACATTAGGATGTACAAAAGTAAATATCTCTGCACCCTGCAGCTGTCATCTCTGAATTTTTTGGTAAAGAAATTCCTTTGGTGCAGTCAAAACAAAGTTTGGCGTTGTGGCATCTTTAAGCTGCCGGAGGCCTTTATATCCTGCAGCATTACATTTTCCACCACTAGTAGATGAGTTTACAATTAATGGTGTTTCCGCTGCCTGGAGCTCATCTCAATGACTCTAAACTTAGAAATTACAGCAGAGACAGAGCTCATGGGTCGAAGTCCTACCCTGAAAGAAAGAACTTTCATTTATATGTAGTGTTGTTCACAACCTCAGCACTTTACAGCCAATGCAGTACTTTTTGAAGTGTAGTCACTGTTGTAATGTAGGAAACACGGCAGCCAATTTGTCACAGCAAGGTCCCACAAACAGCAATGAGAACGACCAGATAATCTATTTTAGTGTTGTTGGTTGAGGGATAAATATTGATCAGGACACCGGGGAGAACTCCCCTGCTCTTCTTCAAAATAATGCCACGGGATCTCTTTAACTCGAGAGGGCACCTCTGACAGTGCAACACTCCCTCAGTAATCCACTAGAGCGTCAGCCTAGATTATGTGCTCAAAGTCTCTGGAGTGGGACTTGAACCCACAACCTTTTGACTCAGAGTTGAGAATGCTACTCACTGAGCCACAACTAAAATCCGACCCCATCTCCAGGTGGGGATTTTGCCCCCATGCAAAATCCAGGCTAAAGTCCGTCATGCATCTACAAGCTTGACTTTCCTCTTTGGTTGTGAAACCTGGCTGAGCAGCCAACATTATATTAATGAGCGTGACAAGTGTCATGTGCATCACCTCAGATTCATCATGCATATCAAAATGGCAGGACCACTTCACCAAGTGGGAGATGCTGAAATGGTTCTAACAAAAGCAGAACTCCATCTAGACGGTGAACCATAACAGCTTTCCCAAGCATGTTCTGTAAAACAATCAGAATACACGGCAAACATTTGTGGGTTGGTAGTGGAAATATTTTAAGGGTGGAGTAACATGCTGCCTGAAGCCTGTGGCACTGACAAGCAACTGGAAGCCGCTTGGCGCAGACTGACGACGATGACATTTAATACTAGGACAGAGGGCGAATTTTGAAATGCAATGCTCTCAATGGTTGCAAGAGAAACAGTTGCTGAGGAAACAACGTCAACAGCAATGGCAGCAGCAATCAGCTGGCCGAAAGAGGGCGTTTGTATATACATGCTTGGGAAGCCCGGAGCTTCAGACATTGGACAACAGAGATACAGATGGGTCCACAGAAAATCAATAACTCTTGACCCAGATCAAATGGGCAACCATCCACTTTCAATGACATCAGCAAATTGCAAATGTTCTTGATAGAACCAATCTCTCTTCCCAGGGTTCAGATTCAAGCACACGTGTGTGTTTTCTTTTAAAAAAACAGACCACAATGGTAGCTGGTAACATGAAAACAAGGATGGTAGGCTGAGTTCAGCTAGAACTCAGTTTCTTCGCATAATTTAACAGGACTCAATCAAATAAAAATTGATTGTAGCTGACAATTGACTGAACACAATTAACTATAATTATTGCACTCTTAATTAAGGCGCACCTGCATCATGAGATGCAGACGGCCTGATAATGCGTTTCTTTTTCTCTCTATTGGAGTGTCTAGTTAAAAAAAGACAGACAATCAGAGTGGGGTTTCTCTTGTCCTTATCAACTGGAAATTATCTTCTCCTGTATGGGCAGTATTAAAAGAACAGAAAAGAGAAAAAAACAGGAATCTGTAAAAGTTGCCTTTTCTGTATTCACGAGCAGCAGCTGCTTTATCTCCTTGCTAATGAATAGTTCCACAGGACACTGTAGCAAAAAGAAATTGCATTTACATTTGAAATTCAACATTCATCTATGGGAACAGATAGGTTTGAAGTAAATGAGGCACAATTTTCCAATACTGTGCTCCAACTAATGACCAATTTCAGAGCTAAATATAATACTTTATTTCATTTGCACATTTTTGAACTGACAGGCACTAGCTGGTAAATGGTAAAATCTCCTTAATGTGAGTCTCTTGAGGTTTTTCTGACCCTGGATATCCTGAAGGAAGCGAGAGGGAAAAGAAGGATAAATATTTTTGAATTACCATTAACCTTTGCAAGGAGATGGTGCCAGACTGTTATTATTTGGTCATAATCCCTCCCTCTCATTCTTTGTGCCTAGCTACTTCACAGATTCCTTCATCGGAGAGGAGAGGAGAGGATACAGTGGACCGTGGATTTCTTCATGAATAACTGACAAGGTATGTGCCTCTGCAGGACTGAGTTGTGCTGTACGCCTGGAAGGGGGTGTCAAGAGAAAAAGCGAGCTGCAACATGACAGTAAATATGGAACAACTCTTACAAGGTGAAGACAATTGCCTAGCTATGGCTGTGTGGTTCAGTTGGTAGCACTCTTGCTTCCGAATCAAAAGGTTTAAGTCCCACTCTAGAGACTTGAGCACAAAAATCTAAGATGACATTCCAGTGTAAAACTGAAGTAGCGCTGCACTGTCGGAGGTGCCGTCTTTCGGATGAGATGTTAAACTGAGGCCCTGTCTGCTCTCTCAGGTGGACATAAAAAATACCATGGCGCTATTTCAAAGAAGAGCAGGGGAGTTCTCCCGGTGTCCTGGCCAATATTTATCCCTCAACCAACATCACTAAAACTGATTATCTGGTCATTATCACATTGCTGTTTGTGGGACCTTACTGTGAGCAAATTGGCTGCCGTGTTTCCTACATTACAACCGTGACTACACTTCAAAAAGTACTTCATTGGCTGTAAAGTGCATTGGGAGGTCATGAAAGGCACTATATAAATGCAAGTCTCACTTTTACCCTACAGTTCACAATCACAAGTAAATGGCCCAAGTATTTAGACCAAAAAATGTTTCCTCTTAACTTGTGGCACATGGAATACTATGCACTAGGCAGCAATCAGACGACTTACTACTTTGGTTGCTTACCAGTCATACTTAGGCAAGGCATACGTTCCAACTGCAACCTACAACTAGAATTTTTGCCAGACTTACATCTTAAAAGGAACAAACACACACTGCTCCTTTACTCACATACATTAAGATACAGGTTCGGCACATTGGTGTCACTTTATATGTGCTTGAAACTTACAACATCACTACACTACAATTTTACAAAATTGTACTCTTCACCGGTCAGGAATGGATACTAGGTCATGACAGGTGGATAGTCGCTGATGAAGTAGCTCAAGATAGTTGGATCAAAGACCCTGGCCTGAGGAACATCCTGCGGTAATGTCCTGGGGCTGTGCTGACTGGCCTCCAACAACTACAGCCATCTTCCTTCATATGATTTCAGCCACTGGAGGGTTTTTCCTTCCCTTTGAACCTCATTGTCCTCAATTTTGCGAGGGCTCCTTGGTTGAATGCTGCCTTAATGTCGAGGGCAACTACATTCAACTCTCTTCTGAGATTCAGTTCTTGCGTCCATGCCTGGATCGAAGGTGTGATGAGGTCTGTAGCCAAGTAGTTCTGGCAGCGCGTGAACTGTATCAGTGAGCAGGTCATTGGTGAGTCGGCGTTACTTGATTGAACTATTGATGACTTCTTCCATTGTGGTGGAAAGGTAAGTATCCCCTTCAGGTATTTGGCTGTTGAATACCAAAAAAATGGGGGTCAATAAGAAAGGGCAGCCCTATGGGGAGGAGAGAGCTACCCGCCATTAAAATTGATTGTTTTCAGTCAGTCTTCCCTTCAGTACCCATTGCCATGAATCTGTAGCTGTACTTCAGAGCTACAGTTGCATTATGGAGAAGTCTCCTTATTTACATAATTTTGGGACTCTGCTTTTTAAGAAAGGAGAGAGGGGGAAACCAGGGAATTATAGACCAGTTAGCCTAACATCTGTTGTGGGGAAAATGCTGGAGTCTATAATTAAGGATAGGGTGACTGAACACCTCAAGAATTTTCAGTTAATCTGAGAGAGCCAGCATGGATTTGTGAAAGGTAGGTCGTGCCTGACAAACCTGATTGAATTTTTTGAAGAGGTGACTAAAGTAGTGGACAGGGGACTGTCAATGGATGTTACTTATATGGACTTCCAGAAGGCATTTAATAAGGTCCCACATAAGAGACTGTTAGCTAAGATAGAAGCCCATGGAATCGAGGGGAAAGTACGGACTTGGTTAGGAAGGCGACAGAGAGTAGAGATAATGGATAGGTACTCACATTGGCAGGATGTGACCAATGGAGTCCCACAGGGATCTATCTTGGGGCCTCAATTATTCACAATATTTATTAACGACTTAGATGAAGGCATAGAAAGTCTCATATCTAAGTTTGCCGATGACACAAAGATTGGTGGCATTGTAAGCAGTGTAGATGAAAACATAAAATTACAAAGCGATATTGATAGATTAGGTGAATGGGCAAAACTGTGGCAAATGGAATTCATTGTAGACAAATGTGAGGTCATCCACTTTGGATCAAAAAAGGATAGAACAGGGTACTTTCTAAATGGTAAAAAGTTAAAAACAGTGGATGTCCAAAGGGACTTAGGGGTTCTGGTACATCGATCATTGAAGTGTCATGAACAGGTGCAGAAAATAATCAAGAAGGCAAATGGAATGCTGGCCTTTATATCTAGAGGACTAGAGTACAAGGGGGCAGAAGTTATGCTGCAGCTATACAAAACCCTGGTTAGACCGCACCTGGAGTACTGTGAGCAGCATCTTCGGAAGGACATATTGGCTTTGGAGGGAGTGCAGCGTAGGTTTACTAGAATGATACCTGGACTTCAAGGGTTAAGTTACGAGGAGAGATTACACAAATTGGGGTTGTATTCTCTGGAATTTTGAAGATTAAGGGGTGATCTGATCGAGGTTTTTAAGATATTAGAGGGAACAGATAGGGTGGATAGAGAGAAGCTATTTCCGCTGGTTGGGGATTCTAGGAGTAGGGGGCACAGTCTAAAAATTAGAGCCAGACCTTTCAGGAGTGAGATTAGAAAACATTTCTACACACAAAGGGTGGTAGAAGTTTGGAACTCTCTTCCGCAAACGGCAATTGATAATAGCTCAATTGCTAAATTTAAATCGGAGGTAGATAGCTTTTTGGCAACCAAAGGTTTCAAGGGATATGGGCCAAAGGCGGGTATATGGAGTTAGATCACAGATCAGCCATGATCTGATCAAATGGTGGAGCAGGCACGAGGGGCTGAATGGCCTACTCCTGTTCCTATGTTAATGAACCTGGCACACTGGTCATGCACAAGTTCTGTGGGCCAGCAACATTTCCGGCAGACTGCATCTCCTGAAGGGTGGTTCATAGAATGTACAGCGCTGAAACAGGCCATACGGCCCAACTGGTCCATGCCGATGTTTATGCTCCACTTAAGCCTCCTCCCTCCCCTCTTCATCTCACCCTATTGAGATATCATTCTATTCCTTTCTCCCTCATGTACTTATCTAGCTTCCCCTTAAATGCATCTATGCTATTCACCTTAACCACTCTTTGTGGTAGTGAGTTCCACATTATCACCATTGCCTGGGTAAAGAAGTTTCTCCTGAATTCTTTATTTGATTTATTAGTGAGTATCTTCTATTTATGGCCCCCCAGTTTTGGTCTCCCCCCACAAGTGGAAACATCTTCTCCACGTTTACCCTATCAAACCCTTTCGTAATCTTAAAGATCTCTATCAGGTCACCCCTCGGCCTTCTCTTTTCTAGAGAAAAGAGCCCCAGCCTGTTTCCCTGAGGTTGAAGAATAACATTGATGGAAACCTTGTGCAGTTTGCCTGCTGACAGAATCGTTCTTAGTGGTGGTGCTATGCAATTTTCCATCCAGCTTTCTTAAAAATGTCAGCAAACAGATTTTCAATTTGCCGTTGTTTCAGAGCACGAGCAGTAGGAGTGATCACTGAACTACTTTTGTTTTACCTCTTTACTGTTTTGAGCTACTGCCAATGGAAAGGAGGTCAACAGAAACTATATTGCTGCCATTCAACCATTGATCTGGTTTGGGTCTTTACTTGGACATCACAGATGCCCACGGAAGACAATTTTTATTTTAAATTCTTCACTTTGTATATATTTAATTTATTTTACTTTTCAAATATAAAAGTAGACAAACAGAAAAGATTAAAATAAATTGAGCAGAGAAATATAAGAGGGACAGAGAAAATTACAGCCACAGCTCCCTTGACTACTTTCCTAGTGTTCATTATATGATGATCAGGCTTTACCTGTATAAATCTTTACTTCAAAATATACGACGACCTATTGATATTAAAATATTTGCTTTAGATTTTAGTTCCTTCTTCGCTTCCCTCAATCCTTTGTTTGTACTTCACTGGTTGGGAGGTGGTGGGGAGGGGGGTGGAGAGAGAGGTGGCTTGGGCCTGCTTTACTCTTCCTTTCCATTCTCGCTGAATTTCATTTGGTTCAGTCTTCTCACTTTGTTTTCTTTAATTCTAGATTTAATGGAGACGGCCAATAAGGCTTCCATCAAGTGGGGATCGCTGCTTCTTGGACTGTTAAACCTTAATCTGAATCAGTAAACTGCAGGATCTCATCACATTATTTTGTAGCTGCAATTAGTTGAAAAATAATTCATGTTTGCCCCCAGACCCTGCACATGCTCCAGCACAACATCTATCCATCTATGTTGCTGTTTTAGAGTATTCAGTGCGTCAGTGTTGCTAACCTGAAATTGCTAATGTTGTCAATAATTGAGGGTTTCTGACAAACAATGCAAAGTTACACAAGGTACAATATTTGGAATTCATTCCATTTTATTTTTGCTCTGAGTCCTATTAAATATTTGTAAACAATTTTACAACACCAAGTTATAGTCCAGCAATTTTATTTTAAATTCACAAGCTTTCGGAGATTTTCTCCTTCCTCAGGCAAATGTTTCAAGAGCTCCTTGAAGCCTACGCATTTATACATATAGAACAATACATGGTGTTTACAGACTGCCCCTGCAACTGCCCGTTGCCAAGGCAATCACCGTGTTCAGACAGAGAGGCGTCACCTGCAGAACCCCCGAATACACATTCAACAAAAAAACAAACAGGGAAAAAAAAAGAGAAAAAAAAGAGAGAGGCAGAAACATCCGGAAGGCAGAGAGAGCCAGCAAATGACCCATTATATTAAAAACAGATAACATTTGTTCGCTGGTGGGGTAACGTGTAGCGTGACATGAACCCAAGATCCCGGTTGAGGCCGTCCTCATGGGTGCGGAACTTGGCTATCAATTTCTGCTCGACGATTTTGCGTTGTCGTGTGTCTCGAAGGCCGCCTTGGAGTACGCTTACCCGAAGGTCGGTGGATGAATGTCCATGACTGCTGAAGTGTTCTCCGACTGGAAGGGAACCCTCCTGTTTGGCGATTGTTGCGCGGTGTCCGTTCATCCGTTCTCGCAGCGTCTGCATGGTCTCACCAATGTACCATGCTCTGGGGCATCCTTTCCTGCAACGTATGAGGTAGACAACGTTGGCCGAGTCACAGGAGTATGAACCATGCACCTGGTGGGTGGTGTCCTCTCGTGTGATGGTGGTATCTGTGTCGATGATCTGGCATGTCTTGCAGAGGTTACCGTGGCAGGGTTGTGTGGCGTCGTGGACGCTGTTCTCTTGAAAGCTAGGTAGTTTGCTGCGAACGATGGTCTGTTTGAGGTTGGGTGGCTGTTTAAAGGCGAGTAGTGGAGGTGTGGGGATGGCCATAGCGAGGTGTTTGTCCTCATTGATGACATGTTGAAGGCTGCGGAGAACATGGCGTAGTTTCTCCGCTCCGGGGAAGTACTGGACGACAAAGGGTACTCTGTTGGTTGCGTCCCGTGTTAGTCTCCTGAGGAGGTCTATGCGATTTTTTGCTGTGGCCCGTCGGAACTGTCGATCGATGAGTCGAGCGTCATATCCCGTTCTTACTAGGGCGTCTTTCAGCGTCTGTAGGTGTCCATCGCGTTCCTCCTCGTCTGAGCAGACCCTGTGTATTCGCAGGGCCTGTCCATAGGGGATGGCCTCTTTGACGTGGTTAGGGTGGAAGCTGGAAAAGTGGAGCATCGTGAGGTTGTCCGTGGGCTTGCGGTAGAGTGAGGTGCTGAGGTGCCCGTCTTTGATGGAGATTCGTGTGTCCAAGAAAGAAACTGATTCTGAGGAGTAGTCCATGGTGAGCTTGATGGTGGGATGGAACTTGTTGATGTTATCGTGTAGTCTCTTTAGTGATTCCTCACCGTGGGTCCATAGAAAGAAAATGTCGTCAATGTATCTGGTGTATAGTGTTGGTTGGAGGTCCTGTGCAGTGAAGAAGTCGTGCTCGAACTTGTGCATGAAAATGTTGGCGTATTGGGGTGCGAATTTGGTCCCCATGGCTGTTCCGTGTGTTTGGGTAAAGAACTGGTTATCGAAGGTGAAGACATTGTGATCCAGGATGAAGCGGATGAGTTGTGAACAGCCATGGGGACCAAATTCGCACCCCAATACGCCAACATTTTCATGCACAAGTTCGAGCAGGACTTCTTCACTGCACAAGACCTCCAACCAACACTATACACCAGATACATCGACGACATTTTCTTTCTATGGACCCACGGCGAGGAATCACTAAAGAGACTACACGATAACATCAACAAGTTCCATCCCACCATCAAGCTCACCATGGACTACTCCTCAGAATCAGTTTCTTTCTTGGACACACGAATCTCCATCAAAGACGGGCACCTCAGCACCTCACTCTACCGCAAGCCCACGGACAACCTCACGATGCTCCACTTTTCCAGCTTCCACCCTAACCACGTCAAAGAGGCCATCCCCTATGGACAGGCCCTGCGAATACACAGGGTCTGCTCAGACGAGGAGGAACGCGATGGACACCTACAGACGCTGAAAGACGCCCTAGTAAGAACGGGATATGACGCTCGACTCATCGATCGACAGTTCCGACGGGCCACAGCAAAAAATCGCATAGACCTCCTCAGGAGACTAACACGGGACGCAACCAACAGAGTACCCTTTGTCGTCCAGTACTTCCCCGGAGCGGAGAAACTACGCCATGTTCTCCGCAGCCTTCAACATGTCATCAATGAGGACAAACACCTCGCTATGGCCATCCCCACACCTCCACTACTCGCCTTTAAACAGCCACCCAACCTCAAACAGACCATCGTTCGCAGCAAACTACCTAGCTTTCAAGAGAACAGCGTCCACGACGCCACACAACCCTGCCACGGTAACCTCTGCAAGACATGCCAGATCATCGACACAGATACCACCATCACACGAGAGGACACCACCCACCAGGTGCATGGTTCATACTCCTGTGACTCGGCCAACGTTGTCTACCTCATACGTTGCAGGAAAGGATGCCCCAGAGCATGGTACATTGGCGAGACCATGCAGACGCTGCGAGAACGGATGAACGGACACCGCGCAACAATCGCCAAACAGGAGGGTTCCCTCCCAGTCGGGGAACACTTCAGCAGTCATGGACATTCATCCACCGACCTTCGGGTAAGCGTACTCCAAGGCGGCCTTCGAGACACACGACAACGCAAAATCGTCGAGCAGAAATTGATAGCCAAGTTCCGCACCCATGAGGACGGCCTCAACCGGGATCTTGGGTTCATGTCACGCTACACGTTACCCCACCAGCGAACAAATGTTATCTGTTTTTAATATAATGGGTCATTTGCTGGCTCTCTCTGCCTTCCGGATGTTTCTGCCTCTCTCTGTTTTTTTTCTCTGTTTTTTTTTCCCTGTTTGTTTTTTTGTTGAATGTGTATTCGGGGGTTCTGCAGGTGACACCTCTCTGTCTGAACACGGTGATTGCCTTGGCAACGGGCAGTTGCAGGGGCAGTCTGTAAACACCATGTATTGTTCTATATGTATAAATGCGTAGGCTTCAAGGAGCTCTTGAAACATTTGCCTGAGGAAGGAGAAAATCTCCGAAAGCTTGTGAATTTAAAATAAAATTGCTGGACTATAACTTGGTGTTGTAAAATTGTTTACAATTGTCAACCCCAGTCCATCACCGGCATCTCCACATCATGACTATTAAATATGACACAGAAGCCAAGATTTCCCAATATGGCTGAACCCAAGTGCTAGCGAGCGGAGAGGAAAGAAACTGAAGAAAATTGTCCAGAACTGGTTGGAAGACATGAATTTTGAGCTCATTAGAACAATAAATATTCCCTGTCCCACAACAAACTCAACCTTGGACAGCGTTCAACACTCTCAGGTTCGGTGTAACCCAGGTTAGAAATACCACAGAGCTTCACTTACACTGTGCCTTAATTCAAACATCTCAAACACAGCCCTGAGAGCACCTAAATAATTAATGCCAGTCCGTACCAAATTATGGGCACTTTTGTAGTGTAACCTCATATCCATTGAGAACTTGGTTGAGCCTCCACAAGCTCATTTCACTTCGGACCATCAACAGCTCTTGGAGAGGAGATTTCTGACACCTTTCTGGGCTTGTTTGAACTCAGACTCTAGTGGTGAACACACAGTGTTCTAACTTCCTGCATAAGGACAAGGTGATCTAGGTTCCAAATATTTCCACAGTCATCTCCAGTGTTATTCCATGTTCACAGAAACAGCCCATTCAGCTCCACAAGAGCCTCCTCCCACTCTATTTACTTCATCGCAGCTTATCGATCCTTCTATTCCTTTCTCCCTCATGTACTTATCTCGCTTCCCCTTAGATGTTCAGGTGATAGGAGGTAAAGAAAACAGGCAAATAGATAAGATAGACAACGGCATGTTTCCTGCACCAAGTTCCAGCTAAGAATCGACCAGTGCTAGCCCATGTCAGGGAAATTCAAGTGACAGGCAGGCCCATGATTCCATCTTGAGATTTTCTGGTTTGTAAATGAAACTACCTGTTGCAATACTAGGCTTCCTAATATAGTTGGTGGTAATAATGACTGTTTTGAATCAGATATACCACTTACGTATAATTTCTCAGACTGCTGTGCCGACATGAATGGCTCAGAATTTAATGCCCCGATTTTAACCCTTGTCCGCCCGATGGGAATGGGGCGAGCGGGTGGTTAAAATAGCAGGGGAGTACTTACCACTCAAGTTCCCGATATGCTCCCGCCCGCAGCCATTTTAACCGAGCACATTTTGCTGGCGGCTGGGGAGCCCACTGTAGGCAGGAGGGAGCCTCAGGAATATATTAAAATCAGGGTCCTGCGATGCACTTATGAAGCAGACAATATTTTAAATAAAAATCGCGGCATTCCCGCCAGCAAAAACAGGCAGCAAGCAGAACTGTGGCCAGAAAAGGCTAAGAAAATTCAACCAATTATTTGTTTTTCTTTCCTCGTGGGCCAGGAGCAGCAAGAGTGCTTCTCCAGGCCCCACAAGGAAAGTTGGGACTTACCCTGCCCTGGCTGCAGAGAGGTCGAGAAGGATGCAGAGGGATAGTGCAACATTGTCTCAATGAATATCATCTGTGGTTTTCGATTCTATAAAAAATTTGCAGGGCTACGGGGAAAGAGTGGGGGGAATGGGACGAACTGGATTGCTCGTACAAAGAGCTGGCACAGGCTCAATGGGCCAAATGGCCTCCTTCTATGCTGTAATGATCCTATGATTAGGCACCTATGATCAATGCTATGGCAGGGGTGGTAACCTGATTGAATAAGATTGATATATGGAATTGCCGGGAAGATGGAGACGAATTTGGGAGATAAAAACACTTTCAAGGATTTTGGGAGAGAAAAGTGAGGTTGAACAATTCAACAGAGTCTTTTCCCCAGGAGTTTTAGTTGCAGAATTATAATTGGACGTCACACACAAACCGTTATGCTTGTGTGTAGATACAATGGCCTCAATATTAACCTCCCACCAAGCCCCGATCTCTGGTTCCCTCCGGATTGCCATTCTCATTCCCCTCCACCCACCATTCCCCCCTCCCGATTTCCAGGGACCGTCCTCAAGGATCCCCAGCTGTGGCCTCCTGCCGTTAGTTTTCCCACCCGGCAGCTGGCCAGCCTGTCCATTTGGTTGGCTGCCTGGCGGGAAACGGAAGAAAAAAATTATAACGAGGTCCTGCCGTTAAATTTGGCAGAACCTCCATGTGTCCGGCCTTCCCCGGTTTCCCCCGTGTTACAGCGCACCCTCCCTGTCAATATCGTTGCCAATTAAGCTCACACAATCACCAGGATCATGATTGAGCACAGTGGTAGTATCTTGATGTAGCACAGTGGTAGTATCTTGAAGCGGAGATCCCGGTGATGGACTGGGGTGGACAAATGTAAGCAATCTTACAACACCAGGTTATAGTCCAACGGTTCCATCTGAAAATCACAAGCCTTCAGAGCCTACCTCCCCCGTGTAGGCTCCGAAGGCTTGTGATTTTCAGGTGGAACTGTTGGACTATAACCTGGTGTTGTAAGAGTAGTATCTTGAAACAGGACTGGAAATGTCCAAACAGACCATGGAGTGAAGCACAATCCCCTCCCCAAGCTCTCCGGGATTATTGTATGGAGCTGAATGCTCCCTAACTTTGCTCTGCAAAGAGACCTAACTATGAAAGAAAGACAATCCAGAAAGTGTGCCAACACGGAAAGAAGGCAGTGAAAAATGAGCAAGCTTCTCCTGAAACATTGGTGCAGCCTGGATGATTGTGCTTTGTGCTAATACAATTTTACATTCAGCTAAGTGCCTGAGCTGCCCTTTGAGGAACCCTTCCATTTCTCATATTCTAAATAAAGCTCACATAAAACAGTACGCTCAGCACTTCTGCCACCCCATCAATACTCATCGTTTGATGTGGTTCACTGCAAAAATCACAAAGATATTCTTGGCATGATGTCCAAATCAAGTGTATGGAGATGATCGAATACATTGAGCAATGTGCAAATGATGGCAGGGTGTTTTGCAACAGGTTTTCCCCTTTGTGCTGATGGATTGTATGAGCCTTCCAACAACTAAGCTAGAACGTCTTTCAAGTAATTCCCCGGTGGGAGGATTACGTGTGTTGACTGACTACAGGCTTTCATTCACGGCCTGCTCTGATTCTGGTGGTCCTGTTAGTAGGGTAGCTTTCAACGGAACTGGAGTCACAGCAAGCCTGGTTGTTGAGTCTGGAGCGGGCTTTATTGGGGGGGGTGCGAAAAAGAGGGTCATTTTAACCTATTCCACCCGGCAGGAAAGTGAGGGGGGAATCGGATATGCCGCCCGTTTTAAACTCCACCCTAATTTACTTTCCATTGAAAAATAAATCGAATCCCACCCTGCCAGAGGCTACCCCCAGTCAGAAAGCCTGGGCCCAGATATATTCACATTTTCTGATCTGTACATGAGATACACTACCAAGCTGCCAGTGTTTCTACTGCTGCTATGTCAAGTGTTCTGTGTATTGCAGCTATGTTTGTGTGGATGTATTGGCTAATTTCCATCAAAAGTGGCCTAAATCAAGGACAAAACGTTATTTACTTATGTGCTACAGTTTCTACCATGGATTTCATTCAGGAACAAATCTATTGTTTGAGAGTTTCAGAAAAAGGTTTCCTTTTTCAAAGAATCTTACAGTACAGAAGGCGGCCATTCAGCCCATCGTGCCAGCTCTCTTTGACAGAGCTGTCCAATTAGTCCCACTCCCCCTGCTTAAGTAGGGTTGGAGGTCACAATCAGATCAGCCATGATATTATCAAATGGCAGAGCAGGCTCGAGGGGCCAAATGACCTACTCTTGCTCTTAATTCGTATGCTCTTTCCCCATAGCCCTGCAATTTTCGCCCCAAGTATTTATCCAATTCCCTTTTGAAAGTTACTATTGAATCTGCTTCCACCGCCCTTTCAGGCAATGTATTCCAAATCATAACAACTGGCTGCGTAAAATAAAATTCTCATCATATCCCCTCTGGCTCTTTTACCAATTACAAACATGTTGCAAGAATCTTTCCATAGTGCTTGTTGAGAGCGCAGAAAGCAGAAGAGAGATTTACTGGACAAAACCAGCAGGGCTGAAGTGTTCCCATAGGCTAATGCACACGACAACAATTCTGGTTCAGCAAGTGATGGATTAAGTCTGAGTTTCAACTTCTACGTAGATGGAATGTATTTTCAAGAGGCAACACTCTCTGGGAGGGAATCCCATGGGCTGGACAAGTGGTGTATGAAGCTTTTCTACTGGTAGGCTATAGGAAGCTTTTGGATTGGTATCGAATGTTGAAGTTCTGCAGCAATTTCTTTCCCCCCTGACAGCTGCCTCTCAACATTCTGTCTCAGTGCAGGGTAAGAAGTTTAGAGACAGTTCACACCCTGAACCCCATGGGTTATTCATTAAACTTCAAGTTAGAGGATCGTTCCTCTGTCCACATTCCAGCTTTGAGATATAAAGCAGGCACCTTATTTTATTTTGTATAGCCTTGCAACTAATTAGGAAGAAAAATTGTGAATCATTGTTCATTACACAGTGCATACAAGAATGCATTCCAAAGGACCATGGCAGATTAACTAATGCACCTGTATTCTGTTGCTTGGCTTCTGATTAAAGAGCTTATCCCATTATCAGGAACTCTTTAAAAATCAATTATGAAGACCTACCATTAATGTGAACATCTGTCTTGTTTTCGTTCGTTTTTTTAAAATACTTTTGATTAAATAGTGACTGCTGACATCATCAGAAGTATTGCATTAACCTTTAGAGTTTTGGCAGTTTCAGGGCTTCTTGTGCAATCGTTTTTAAATGGGCTCATACACTGACATGCTAAAATAAACTCTAATATTGCACTAAGACAGCTACTAAATACCAAGAGTAGCATTGTGACTGTAATATTAACCCTAAACCACTAGAACACTTAAAAAATGAAAATAAAAAACACAAACACTTTATTCCTGCTCACCTGGTCTTTCCTTTTTTCAAGTTTTTCTTCCTCATTTGTTGGCTCTTCTCATTCAATATCTTAATGTTATTCATTTTCTACCTTTAACCCATTCCACCATTTTCTTTGAGTGTCGTGGATCTCAATCATCCATTTTGGAAATGGGACCGACACCAAAAATATTATCCTCTGATTGGCTGACAACCAGTTAGCTTTCTAGCCAATTGAAAGGCAGAAATCAGAAGAGTGACATGATTGTGTCATAGACACAATCATGTCACATTATCCGATCAACTTCTGATATGTTTTAAATGTGACATTGTTGCAGGACGGTTTACCTCATCTTTATTGCCGGAAGCCTAATCACACTCAGGCAAGGTAACTCATCCAAGGTGCTATAAGGACAAAAGGGTTTCCTTAACTCAAATGTGAAGCAGTGATTCTGAATTACCACAAGGATAAAATTCTGCACCTGTCGAAGATCGAGCAACAGTTCAATAAGTCTCAACTTGACTCAATTGGTAGAATTCTTGCTTGCAACTCAGTAGTTTGTGGGTTCAAACCCCACTCCAGCACTTAAGTATTATTAAAGGAATAGAAGCTTTGAATAATTTCCAATCACCTTGGCATGATTGGCTTGAAAGGGTAAGAGAACAATATGGCTCAAAGTGCCTAACAACTAGGGAGTTATTTTTAAAGTGCGGTCACTATTATTATGTAGACAAACATGTTAATTGTATCCATGTGATTTATATCAATTAGCATTAATTGTATTCAGGTGGTGTTTATCATAGGAACATAGGAACAGGAGTGGGCCATTCAGCCCCTCGTGCCTGCTCCGCCATTTGATAAGATTATGGCTGATCTGTGATCTAACTCCATATAGAATCAGAGAAGTTTACAACATGGAAACAGGCCCTTCAGCCCAACATGTCCATGTCGCCCAGTTTATACCACTAAGCTAGTCCCAATTGCCTGCACTTGGCCCATATCCCTCTATACCCATCTTACCCATGTAACTGTCCAAATACTTTTTAAAAGAAAAAATTGTACCCGCCTCTACTACTGCCTCCCTTGGCCTTTGGCCCATATCCCTTAATACCTTTGGTTACCAAAAAGCTATCTATCTCAGATTTAAATTTAGCAATTGAGCTAGTATCAATTGCCGTTTGCGAAAGAGAGTTCCAAACTTCTACCACCCTTTGTGTATAGAAATGTTTTCTAATCTCGCTCCTGAAAGGTCTGGCTCTAATTTTTAGACTGTGCCCCCTACTCCTAAAATCCCCAACCAGCGGAAATAGTTTCTCTCTATCCACCCTCTCTGTTCCCCTTAATATCTTATAAACTTCGATCAGATCACCCCTTAACCTTCGAAACTCCAGAGAATACAACCCTAATTTGTGTAATCTCTCCTCGTAACTTAACCCTTGAAGTCCGGGTATCATTCTAGTAAACCAACGTTGCAATCCCTCCAAGGCCAATATGTCCTTCCGAAGGTGCGGTGCCCAGAACTGCTCACAGTACTCCAGGTGTGGTCTAACTAGGGTTTTGTATAGCTGCAGCATAACTTCTGCCCCCTTGTACTCTAGTCCTCTAGATATAAAGGCCAGCATTCCATTTGCCTTCTTGATTATTTTCTGCACCTGTTCAGGACACTTCAATGATCTAAGTCCCTTTGGACATCCACTGTTTTTAACTTTTTACCATTTAGAAAGTACCCTGTTCTATCCTTTTTTGATCCAAAGTGGATGACCTCACATTTGTTTACATTGAATTCCATTTGCCACAGTTTTGCCCATTCACCTAATCTATCAATATTGCTTTGTAATTTTATGTTTTCATCTACACTGCTTACAATGCCACCAATCTTTGTGTCATCGGTAAACTTAGATATGAGACTTTCTATGCCTTCATCTAAGTCGTTAATAAATATTGTGAATAATTGAGGCCCCAAAACAGATCCCTGCGGGACTCCACTGGTCACATCCTGCCAATGTGAGTACCTTCCCATTATCCCTACTCTCTGTCGCCTTTCGCTCAGCCAACTTCCTAACCAAGTCCATACTTTTCCCTCGATTCCATGGGCTTCTATCTTAGCTAACAGTCTCTTATGTGGGACTTATCAAATGCCTTCTGGAAGTATCAATTGGGAACTCTCTTGTATCCATTTATCCATTGTGCTCCAGAACTAGCTGTACCTCCAGCCAAGCTGATCCAGCATAGCTACAATACTGGCATTTACCCGACAATGTGGAAAATTGCCCAGGTATGATATGTCCATAAAAAACAGGACAAATCCAATCTGGCCAATTACCGCCCCATCAGTCTACTCTCAATCATCAGCAAAGTGATGGAAGGTGTCGTCGACAGTGCTATCAAGCAGCACCTACTCACCAATAACCTGCTCTCCGATGCTCAGTTTGGATTCCGCCAGGACCGCTCGGCTCCAGGCCTCATTACAGCCTTGGTCCAAACATGGATAAATGAGCTGAATTCCAAAGGTGAGGTGAGAATGACTGCCCTTGACATCAAGGCAGCATTTGACCGAGTGTGGCACCAAGGAGCCCACTAAAATTGAAGTCAATGGGAATCAGGGGGAAAACACACCAGTGGTTGGAGTCATATTTAGCACAAAGGAAGATGGTAGTGGTTGTTGGAGGCCAATCATCTCAGCCTCAGGAGTTCCTCAGGGCAGTGTCCTAGGCCTAACCATCTTCAGCTGCTTCATCATTGACTTTCCCTCCATCATAAGGTCAGAAATGGGGGTGTTCGCTGATGATTGCACAGTGTTCAGTTCCATTCGCAACCCCTTAGATAACGAAGCAGTCCGTGCCCGCATGCCCGCATACAACAAGACCTGGACAACATCCAGGCTTGGGCTGATAAGTGGCAAGTAACATTCGCACCAGACAAATGCCAGGCAATGACCATCTCCAACAAGAGAGAGTCTATCCACCTCCCCTTGACATTCAACGGCATTACCATTGCCGCATCCCCCACCATCAACATCCTGGGGGTCACCATTGACCAGAAACTTAACTGGACCAGCCATATAAATACTGTGGCTACAAGAGCAGGTCAGAGGCTGGGTATTCTGCTGCGAGTGACTCACCTCCTGAATCCCCAAAGCCTTTCCATCATGTACAAGGCACAAATCAGGAGTGTGATGGAATATTCTCCTCTTGCCTGGATGAGTGCAGCTCCAACAACACTCAAGAAGCTCGACACCATCCAGGACAAAGCAGACCGCTTGATTGGCACCTCATCCAACACCCTAAACATTCACTCCCTTCACCACCGGCGCGCTGTGGCTGCAGTGTGTACCATCCACAGGATGCACTGCAGCAACTCGCCAAGGCTTCTTCGACAGCACCTCTCAAAACCGTGACCTCTACCACCTAGAAGGACAAGGACAGCCCTTGGGAACACCATCTGCATGTTCCTTTCTAAGTCACACACCATCCCGACTTGGAAATATATCGCCGTTCCTTCATCGTCGCTGGGTCAAAATCCTGGAACTCCCTACCCAACTGCACTGTGGGAGAACCTTCACCACACGGACTGCAGCGGTTCACAAAGGCGGCTCACTACCACCTTCTCAAGGGCAATTAGGGATGGGCAATAAATGCTGGCCTTGCCAGCGATGCCCACAACCCATGAACAAATAAAAAGTGAGCTGAAAGAGTGTGGGGTGGGTGTAAATGTGGAGCTCTATGACTAGAGGCTTGGAAGCAACTGAAAACTCGGCTCTAGTATCCTATCCTTCACTACCTGGCTATCCAATTTATAACAAAACACAGTTATCAATTTGCAAACAGCGAGGTCTCACAAATAGAAATCTGTTCTTAATGGAGGAATATTTGTCAGGATATCTTGTCGCACTTCAATTGTTGTTATGGGAATTTTTACATTAACCTAAACAGGCGCTCCCTCAGTGCAGCCTTCAGTTACAAGCTTAAGTTATGTTCTCTTGCATGTTTCTGCCCTCCCCCCTCCCTCCAACTCCCCCAAAAAAAGTTTACCTCAGAGGTACACAGTGTTGGAACCAATACGACAGTGATAAGAGGTGTCAATTTTAGAATGTGGGGAAAAATAATCCATCAGGTGAAAGGCCACATGAACACACGAGTAACAGCCAGACGAATTGAGACTTGAAGAATAACAAGATTTAATGTGAGCCATTGTACTTGGGTAGCATGGTTCAGTTCTAGTGGTGAATTTATAGAATAATACAACACATTACAGAATGCCAAACATTTATTGCAGAGCAGAATAACTGTAAATAACGTTGAACCAACAATGCGGTAACAAGGATAAATGTCATATATTTTGCCATTGTCATCAAAACACTTCTTGCAAACTGACAGATTTACCGTAAACTAAGCAGATCACCCCCAACCCACATCATAACAATTTGACAAAACTAAGACACATGAACTGCTTACAGAAAGTATAGTGTTTTGATCATCAAAACTTAAAAACATGGACTTAATCTTTCCGTGCTATGCACAAGCACAAATAAGTGACTCTTGTATTTTCTTCCAGTGCCCAGCATGTAAGTAAATGCATATTTAAATAGTATATATATGGGGTTCACTATCCCTGTCCTGCTGGGCTTTTCTTTGATTGCATACAGAGGGACTGGAGGGATGCAGCACCCAAAGATAAAGTCTTTATTTTTCCTTTTCAGGGGAGCTTTTTGGTTTTTTTTTTATTGTTATTTATTTTACTTAAAGACAAATATCCCCCCCTCCCCTGTCTGTCGGACCCCACTGCACAGGAGCATGCTTCTGACATTTTGTGGAGGTGTCAAAGAAAACAAACTGTTATTAGTGGATCTTACGTCTTTATATTTCACATGGCCTTGCAGCCTGCTCCTCTCCGCTCCCACCCCATCCCACCTCCCCCTCTCCCCCAAAAAATGGGGGAATTAGTTTATCAGGGGATGTATGGAGACAACCTACTTCTGTTTTAGCCAACGAGCCCACTCCCCCAGGCAGAGATGCCCGCTTTCTAGTGGGGAGAAGACAAGGTCTCCAAAACCAGGCACGAAACTCACCACTCGAGAGACTTGTGCGCAACATCTAGGCCGACACTCATCAGTGCCGGTACTGAGGGAGTGCTGCGCTGTCGGAGGTGCCGTCTTTCGGATGAGACGTTAAGCCGAGGCCCCGTCTGCCCTCTCAGGTGGACGTAAACGATCCCATGGCACTACTTCGTTGAAGAGCAGGGCAGTTCTCCACAGTGTCCCGGCCAATATTTATCCCTCAATCAACATCACTAAAAAAACAGATGATCTGCTTATTCTCGCGTTGCTGTTTGTGGGATCTTGCTGTGCGCTAATTGGCTGCCGGGTTTCCTACGTCACAACAGTGACTGCACTTCAAAAGTACTTCATTAGCTGTAAAGTGCTTTGGGACATCCTGAGGTCGTGAAATGCATTTTATAAATGCAAATTCTTTCATTTTTTATGCATTTGCGCCCAAACACACAGAATGTGGGTTCAAAATGTTTTCAACATATAACAGTTAAAACTGCAGCAAACCCTTTTACAGACTGTATTTCACATGAATCCATTGTCAACTTCATATTAACATGCTACCTTTATTTCAAAGTTCAGTATCGGAAACACCTTTAGAGTTGAACCCTATCGTTAAGTTACAAGTTACATATATTCTGTTGATATTTTATTAGCACATATTCTAAGAAAAAAATGTATTTTACCTGACAAGTATCCTAAGTTAAAAATATTTCTCAATGACTCCTTTACTGAATACAGTTATAATAAAGATGTCTGTGGGACAGTAGTACACAGAAATAAAATCTCTCTGGAAAATCAGCAATTATAGGGTTAAACTAGCAAGAAACTGTTTACATTGGGGGAATGTTATTCAATTGTAATATATACAGCGTACCAAATACTCCCGTATTTGCAATCTTTTGTTTCATGTTTTGTAGTTTCTGTTGCTAAAATGAGTTACGTTATAATAACCTTAGCAACAGGTACACAATCATTGTGTTTTATCCAAGACATCGGTCCATTTGTACACATTACACTCAATGACAATCTCAACCTTTTCCGTGCAAAAGTTGTCAAATGGTACGCCATACGTATCAAAATAAATAACAGATAGGAATGGATTGCTGAGTTGTGTTACTAAGCAGTCCCTCATTGCTCTTGGACCTTTCAGCCCAAAACTAACCCCAGCTCTCATTATGCATGCTCAGCCATCCATTATTTTGCATGTAGCTTTGAACATTTGGAAAGGAATCCCAAAAAGGGACAACAGCAGCTTTTAAATGACTGCTGTTTTTTTTTTGTTTTATTTAGTTTTTTTCAAATTTTTTTTGTGTGTTTTTTTCTTTCCCTCAGTGTAACTATATTGGAATGTGTTTGAAAACAAAAAAAAAATCAGCCAATTCTGCGTAACATGCTATCTACCAAATTGTTAAATTGGCTTCCATGCCCAAAGTGTTGAATTTTAAAAAGAAGCATTGATTCTCATTTGCTTAAACGTGCTGTTAAAAGCTGCGTTGAAAACTTCCTCATACTGCTTGAACAAATAAACACGATGCTGGTACCCGCCAGCCAGAGAACAAATGTACAAACAACCAGCAGTAGAGTTTTGCCCAGCCCCTACGACTATCGGTAGTATACTTTAGTACATTATGAAGGCACGACACATTAAATATTCTGTGGATATGAAAACAGTGGTATTGGACAGATTACAAACACTGATAACCACTTTCACTGGGAATTCAGCAACAAGAAGCAAAAAAAAACCCAAAAAGGATACAAACAAAGACGGGCGGGATGGGGGGGGGAAGCAAGTGTGGAACATTGCTACTGTAAGTGAAGGATATAGTTACATAAAAGTAGTTCTTACTGATGATTTGTCCTATTTACAAACACTTTGAATGATGGTCTAAGTGTCCACTAGGATCATTTTTACTGGCACAAGAGATCCAGCAGTATTGTCCATTTTGTGGTCTACTGTGGTCAACATTACTCTGTTTTGACTTTTAAGTAGATCAGCAGCAATTGGTATCAAGTAAAAGAAGCATTTTTTCCCCCACACTTTCTGCTTCGGCTGTCATATCTCCAAGCTACGCAAATTGTTTTCTGGGTGGCTGTAAGGACACCAACTTGAGACAGTTCCACCAATTTTCTTTTTGCTTTGAGATGCAGTTCAGGTGGAGTGACAAACTCGTGCTAGTCCGTTATTCAATCACAGTATTTCGCTTTTTTTTTTGCATGTGAACTGACGGCGAAAGGGCTACAGAATTATCAAACCCTGCGGTTCTAAAACACAAACAACTTCAAGTACTTGCTGCAACACTGGTCTAGAGGCCTACCCGTAACACAGAATTCTGACACACAGGATTAGCATATTCTACCACTATAGCCTGTAACTAGGCTTGCATGAGTTAATGTGGGGTGAGGGGAAAGCACTCTTCATAGCTGATGCTCTTTAGGCGTCTCCAAGGATGCTGGTGTATGTTTGTATGACTTCAAACTAGCCAAAGGAATGTCCGTCATTTGACTCCCACTGGTATAATGTCCATCATTGCCACTACTGAACTTTCTGTCATTGAACTGGTTTCTGTTGCCATCTTCTTTCCAGGCCCTTGACAGTGCATGTCCGTTCACTAGCTTATCTTTCTTAATCCATTCTTTCTGAGGTCCAAAGGTAGAGAGGGGGGACTTGAGCTGTTGATAGGAACCGAGACCAGGAGGCATCCAGCAGTTATCCGAGTGACCAAGAACCAAGCACTCTTGAGTGCACTTCTCTGTCGCTTCAGCTAATCCTCTGGGACCCAGTGGAACATCACCTGAAGAAAGGGATACAAAAAAAAAAAGAGTGCATCAGTGCTATTGCATAAAGCACAACTGTTCCATTTCCAATTAGATCTGAAAAGGTACTTAAGTCTGCGTTTGATCCCAGCTCAGACTGACGGGATGAAAGCCTCCTCTCTCTGCTGGCTATAAAGGCTTTAATTTAAATAAATGTGAACAGTCTCAATCTAATCATTCAGAGTGGCCTCATGCACAATTGGTATCTATGATGTAAATGCCATACTGCCGATTGTTAGTACTGCAGTGTGACAGTATGGTGGTTTTATCTCAACTGTGTTTGATGCTTGATGCAGATAAAGGGTTCAAAAAGTTCCATTCTTCAGGTCTGTCACCCTTCACCTTACTAATTACAAAAATCTATTGAAAAATTAGGAGGAATATTGTCACATAATTGCATTTTATTTTTTTGTTAAATATATTCAATGAATACTGGAAAGGATATTGCAACTTGAACTCTAAACATGGTACTGACCTGTTGTGATTGATTAATTGACCATTGATTACATATTAACGAAGACAAAACAAATATCAGCTTAATTTAAAAAAAAAGTGTGCTGGGTTTAAATATAGTTTTGCTTTGCATTAGCAGAGCCGACAGATGATTTCTTGATGCACTACTTTCCGAGCTCAGGCACTTCACACACAGCCCTTATTTAGTAACAGATAATATTGTGTGTCATTTTTTTGAATGACAAATGTAGAATAGTCTCCCCTAAGTTTACTGTCAGGAATTGAACCTCCCTGCTAATTCTGTCAGAAAAGTAACAAAAATAGAGATGCAATGTGTTTGGTCCGTCCATTTTTACTTTGTGTTGCTGGGTACAAGTTCTGAAAGGGTAATGAGAAAACAAGAGAGTATCTGTAAGGCAGAGTATGCACACCAAATTTTATTTTAACGATCGAAGTCCTGAACCAACATTACCACAATAGAATGCATTTTCTTTTAAAGGAAATGTACTTATAAGAATGAATCACTTAATGCTTGATCCAATCCTATTGAGGTAAACAGATAAAGTACCTCAGCATTTATTATTGCGAACTCAGAAATATTCTGAGCATAATCATCCTGTGTAAACCTCTATAGTGCTTTCCTTTAAAAGAAAATGTATCAAGGGGCATTCGATATAATGGGAGTGCTTTACGTGGATTCTTTAATGCAGAGAGAGCTGTACACAGCAAGCAAGATTTCCTACTTGCGATTTTGGAAGTTATATATGTCCTGCTGAGAATACAACACTTGCATTGCCACCAGTCTGCAAAATTTATCCTCACTCTGTAGGGGCAGTGGTGAGAATTGAATACTGTGAGGCCCTTGGGTAGAGTTAAATGTGTTGCTAAATCTGTGGGCGGGGTGGCAGAGCCAGGGATTTCCTCAGTTTTCGAGCTTTACACAGATGGAAGAGACAAGTTCAGGTAGAGAGTGATCCAATTCCCCCTACCTTGCAATCCACATAATGAAATCTGCCTGGAAAATGGGTCGTCTGTAAACAAAGAGATCCATTTCTCCGCTGGGGCCAATAACTCGTTCTCAGTTGTACACTATCACACCGAGCCAGAAGGTTGTGGGTTCAAGTCCCACTCCAGAGACTTGAGCATATAATCTAGGTTGACACTCCAATGCAGGGAGTGCTGCACTGTCTCAGGTGCCGTGGTGGATGTAAAAGATCTTCTCATTTGAAGAAGAGCAGGGGAGTTCTCCCCAGTAGTCACTGCTGTAATGTAAGAAAGGTGGCAGCCCATTTGCTCACAGCAAGCTCCCACAAACAGTAATGAGATAACGACCAGATAATCTGTTTTAGTGATGTTGGTTGAGGGATAAATGTTTTCCAAGACACCAAGGAGAATTTCCCTGCTCTTCTTCAAAAGAGTGCCGAGGGATCTTTTAAATTCACCTGAGAGGGCAGAAAAGGGATCAGTGCCACAACCAAAAGGAATTTCATGTGTATTGGAGATTGGCCTCAGTGGTAATCAATGTCTCGCTCTGTTTAAAATACAGAAATCAATGGCAGCGTATTTTCTGCAGGTGGAATGAGAGATGCATATGCAATCTTAATTTCCGCCATCTACAAGGCACAAGTCAGGAGTGTGATGGAATACTCTCCACTTGCCTGGATGAGTGCAGCTCCAACAACATTCAAGAAGCTCGACACCATCCAGGACAAAGCAGCCCACTTGATTGGCTCCCCAACCACCAACTTAAACATTCACTCCCGACAACACTGGTGCACCGTGGCTGCAGTGTGTACCATCCACAGGATGCACTGCAGCAACTCACCAAGGCTTCTTCGACAACACCTCCCAAACCCACGACCTCTACCACCTTTAAGGACAAGAGCAGCAGGAGTATGGGAACACCATCACCTGCACGTTCCCTTTCAAGTCACAAACCATCTGACTTGGAAATATATCGGCCGTTCCTTCATCGTCGCTGGGTCAAAATCCTGGAACTCCCTTCCTAACAGCACAGTGGGAGAACCTTCACCACATGGACTGCAGCGGTTCAAGAAGGCGGCTCACCACCACCTTCTCAAGGGATGGGCAATAAATGATGGCCTTGCCAGCGATGTCCACATCCCATGAATGAATAAAAAAAAAACTACAGGAGAAAAATCTAGTCCAATGCATGTTGTACCGGAGAACATGATTCATCAAGAGTCTTCTAAAGAGCATTCTTGTGTACGAAAACAACCTTATGTGTGATTTTTAAAATGTTAAATGAATCAGAATATTTAACAAAAAAACACACTGCCAAGGTTACCCAGCTCCCCAGCTTAACCCCAGCAGAGTTCGACAGGAAAGTCTCTGGGAGACAGTTCACTGGCTCACCTTGTTCTCCACCGCTCTGGGATTTTCCACCGGAAGTGACAGGGGATGTGCGATACGTCTACTCAAATATTGGGGCGGGGGGACGGGGGCAATTTTAATGGCATTCAAATGAGAGGAATACATCATCCAATCATTGGTGCTCTAGCAAGATACTCCTGCCTTGACCAAAATGTGCTGGGATTATGCCAATATGTAAAATCCTGGCCTGTGTTTGGCAGGTGTGTGAATTGTGATCGGTGTCCCTGGATGACCGATGGAGCTTGCGGAACAATAATCCAAGTTATATGTCAGCTCCAATAAGTATGCTTTGCTTAATTGTCAGGAAGGCTGATCAATTCTGTTTATCATCAAACATATTATTTGAGCAGTTCCTTATTTGTGCTTTTGATCTCAAAATGAAAGTTATTCTTTGGGGGGAAAAAATGGGAGATTTAGGCTTTTTATTGCAAGTGTAGAAATTGTCAGTGGTGATATAGCAGATGAATGCTTAATGCATTTAAGCAACATTCTTCTGCTATTTTAATGGATGCATTTAAAATCGTAGAATCGTACAGCACAGAAGGACACCCATCATATCTGTGCTGCTCTTTGAAAGAGCTATCCAATTAGTCCCACTCCCCTGCTCTTTCCCCATAGCCCCGCAAATTTTTTCCTTTTCAAGTATTCCCATTTCCAATAAACATGTTAACCAATGCCTGAGTTAAAATAGGAGACAGAGGAATGTCATAGGGACACATTATGCATTCGCTGATATTGACAGCAGTAATTTCTAGGCTTATAGACCCAATTGACACTGATGCGTTCACTGGGTGTGTTCAACAGTTTAGATGGCACTGCTTCACCAGCTGTTTAGAGAGCACTGTTTAAACCTTGCACATTGCTGAATGACTCCAGCTGCTGCACAGGCAGTGAAATTGTCCACTGCTCTTGAAATCCATCTCTGAAGGGAGCCTCCTGATTTCACGCTTGACGCGCGACTAAAGCCGCTCCAGGGTAGCGTGATAGTCAGTGTCTACACATGCTCCTTCAGGTTTAACTCAAGAGGAAGAAGTCAAGGGGATCAAGGTTTGCTGGATGAAGAAGCCAGCTGTGCTCCGGAGAGTTTTCCTCAAAGCCACCTGAGCACATCATGGATCAGGAATCATTCACTTACAAGAAACTTTAATCTACTGGGGAGGGAGTGGATAGATGAGAGGTGGAGGAGAGCAGAGCAATACTTTCTGATTCTACTTTTTAAAAATACAAATGAATTTTGCAGTATTTAGGTGTGATGAGAGTATAAGAATTTGACACTGTACCCTCGTGAAAACCATGGCAATTGATGATGGGTTAAAATGTGCATCCTAATGGCACTTTGCACACACACTCTAAGGCGCCACACAACATGGCTACTCTCGCTGAGCTTCCACCTTTTTGAAATACCATGCTGCTTACACAATTCCCATTTTTCAGTGTGGGGTGCACAATTTAGACTTGACCAAAATTCTCTAAGCCTAAAGCTGTCAACATTGGACAAATCCTAGGCGTGGGGTTTGAACCTGACATGTGGACTTCTGTCTTAAACATAAATGTGGTTAAGACTAGGCGGCTGCCTCTGTCACTTGGGCCACACGGAGTGACCAAGTGACATTATTGTATTATTATTCTTCACTCTCATCCTCTTTCCACTGTGCTTTTTCTTCTTTTTTGTGTTTCCCTTTCTCCTTTTACAGCCAGGCTGGCAGTGAGATTGATGAATATTTTCACATGCTTTCATGCAAGGTAAACCAAGAGACTGCTATGGAGGACAATCTGTTCTCACATCTATTACAGCTTTGGGCCCCATAATTTAATATAATGTTTTCACTGCCACTATATATGCATGCGAGCACCCTGACTCCATTATGCTCTCTTACCTTCTCTCATTCTCTAGTGAGAGAATTGATGGGACTTGTTAATACTGTCAAAATAGGATGGCAGGAAGATTGCAATCGCACTCGTGATATTTCCACCTAACCTGGAAGTGATGGTTGGCCAGTGTAGCATTCATGTTCAAAAAGAAAGATAGAGTGAAGGCATGGTCTCCACTGGTGCGTGGAACAGGCATCTTTTCGATGTAAGAGGCTAAGATTTACGATCGGTTACTCCCGATCATCTGGCCTAAAGTGGGTGTAACCAGTAGGAACAAGGGGCAGAATGACATTAAATCAGATCTCCGCCAATTTTGTGCTCACAAAACAGTGATTACACTTCAAAAGTGTTTAATTGGCTGTGAAGTGCTTTGGTATGTCCTGAGGATATAAAAGGCAAAATATAAATGCAAGATCATTCTATATCTTAATACTAATTCAAGTCTTTTTCAAAACTTATTTTCCGGTTCCCAGATGTAACTTATGTTTTCTCCTATAATCTTTTCAATTGTTGTGTCATATAAAGATTGGCATGCTTTGAATTAAATAGCTGTTTGGGTGAGGGTACATTACACATTACACAATAGAAAAGGAGATAGATATGCATCAAGAACCTTACACGGTTCTTGACATTTGGGTGAGGTCACATATTCCATTATAGTAGAATGTGAATGCCAACTACAAACCTGAAGGCCATTTCTGACACTTCCAAGAAGTCTAGATTCATCCACTAAGGAGGTAATAATGTGTCTACTTTGTGGAATTCCTGCGCTTAAATCTACAGAAAATGGTGCAGAGTGTGTGACATCAACACATTTCATCTTTGTCCAATACCAGCTAACTCGGATATATTTCCCATACTGTGAAACTGCTTAAAATGGCAGAGCACTTCTTATCACTCATGGAGATAGCTTTTTAAAGTTGTGATTTATTTTCAAGCGACTTTTGTTCCTTGCGGATTGAAAACCTGTTTACCTCAGAAGATAAAATGAGGGGAAAGAGCAGTAAGCTGCTCCACACAATATCTGGCCATGCTCTGAGTATTGGAAGGTACCAGTGTTCCTTTATCTCACTTTGTTTTACAGCCCCTAGCTAAATGGCCACTTTATTGATCTATTCTGTGCAGCAATTAGAAGGTGACTGCTGGCAAGATGACTGTCTGCTTTGCAAACTTGGTACATCAATACCTAATAAATCTTCGAACTCTTTGAGCTTCTCACTTGGTAGCCTAAGTCTTTGTTTACATTTTTAAACCTTGTTAGACGTCAGAACATGCTGATCTGCAAGCTTCTTATTTCATTATACATGAAAACAATAGTTGCACTATTAGTATTCTTCACCTTTTGATTCAGGTAGGCCTATCAAAGTTAGCTCAGCTTCCAGAACTGGAAATCAACTCAGAAAATGATTATAAACTCTTCAAACTTTTTAATGTTTATTACTCTACGCATTCCAGGTCTCAACAACGTTCTACATAGTATTACATAGAATTTTACAGCACAAAAACAGGCCATTCGGCTCAACTGGTCTATGCCGGTGTTTATGCTCCACACGAGCCTCCTCCCTCCCTACTCCATCTCATGCTATCAGCATATCCTTCTATTCCTTTCTCCCTCAACAACTTGCTTCCCCTTAATTTTAAAATTCTCAACCTTGTTTTCAAATCCCTTCATGGCCTCGCCCCTCCCTATCTCTATAACCTCCCCCCAGCCCTACAACTCTCCGAGACTCTACGCACCTCTAATTCTGGCCTCTTGCGCATCCCCGATTTTAATCGTTCCACCATTGGCGGCCGTGCCTTCAGCTGCCTAGGTCCTAAGCTCTGGAATTCCCTCCCTAAAGCTCTCTACCTCTCTCTCCTCCTTTAAGATGCTCCTTAAAACCTACCTCTTCGACCAACCTTTTTGTCACCTGTCCTAATATCTCCTTATGTGGCTTGGTGTCAAATTTTGTTTGATAATTGCTCCAGTGAAGCGCCTTGGGATGTTTTACTGCATTAAAGGCACTATATAAATGCAAACTATAATAGCAGTAGTTGTTATTGTTGTTAAAAGCATCTATGCTATTTGCCTCAAGCATTCCATGTGGTAGCAAGTTCGAGTTCATTTAGTACAGGAAGCAAATAAGTCACATGCTTTTCTGATACTTAAGGGTACCTCATATATTATGCACTAATTAGTTGTGCAGACTAAATTCGGGATGTCACACTAATTGTACCTCAGTAAAATATAATATAGAGTCCCCGTCATTGTTGTCTCATCAGGCAGAAATACCACATGCAAAAAGCCTTCATAATCAAAACAACAGGCCCAATAAATAATATCAGTGGCCAATGTCTTTAATATTCAGTGAGTGTAACAGGATGAAAGGAAAAAGCTTCATTTTTGCTGAGATCACAAAAACCACGCTGCAGCTTGGGCAACATTGGCATGAAGTGCAAGAATGTGATCAAGCAAACACTGACAGCATTTTCAGATTATAATGAGCCAGTTGTACAGCGGAGGGGCCTCGGTATTTGGTTGTTAGGTATGAGATCACATGCTGCCGGTACACTCACATTCCTTGCCTTTACAACAACATAACTGCGGCTAGGGTGAAGTTTCCTTAGAAAGAAGAAATAGAAAAAAGGACTTGCATTGATATAGCACCTTTCAGGACCTCAGATGTCCCAAGATACTTCACAGCCAATGAAGTACTTTTGAAGTGTATTCACTGTGGTAATGTAGGAAAAACGGCAGCCATTTTGAGCACAGCAAGCTCCCCATAAACAGCAATGTGGGAATGACCAGAAATTTATTTTTAGGTGTTGGTTGACGGATAAATATTGGCCAGGACCCTGCTCTCCTTCAAAATAGTGCCGTGCAATCTTTTACGTCCACCTGAGAGGCCAGACAGGGCCTTGGTTTGACATTTCATCCGAGAGACGGCATCTCCAACAGTGCAGTGCTCCCACAGTGCTACACTGGGAGTGTCAGCCTAGATCTTGTGCTCAAGTCTCTGGAATGAGACTTGATCCGACAGCCTGCTGACTCAAACTGAGCCACGGCTGACACGGATTGGTTTGCTGAACTAGTTTTTTTTAATGTTAGTGTAGAACCAACTATTCTGCTGGCAGCAGCTCTAGTGTGACTGTGTGGCAGCAGACAGGATATCACAACACAGTGACAGGTAAACTGAGGAAAATGTACCACTTTTAGTTGGTTATTAACAACTCTTATTTGATAATAGTCTACAAATATATTTCAATCACTCATGTGTGCCAAGAGCTGGGTTTCCCTATTTTGTATTATGAAAAACAATTCTGCCCACATTAGCAGCGAGAGGGAAGTATACTCACTAGTGCCTTCCATGTACGACAACACACTCTTAGTTAGTTTTGTAAAGTTTATTACTACATGCTGAGAGACAGAGGGTGATTTTAAACCCCAAGAACGGGTGGGTTGGAGACAGGTGGGAGTTGAAAATAGTTGGTTTTTGGGTCGCGACCTTAACCCTGCTTTATTTCCAGGTTTTATGTTGGCGTGTAAAAATACAGCCTTCCCACTGGGAATGTAAAGTCCAAAGATTTTGCGGTTGCGACCCCAAAATTTGCTAGCAACAGTGTCCAGGAGATACATCTGTAATTCATGGACACTCCAGTCCAATGTAGAGCAAAGAAACAGGCCATTCGGCCCAACAGGACAATACCGGTGTTTATGCTCCACACGAGCCTCCTCCTTCCCGACTTCATCGAACTATCAGCATGTCCTTCTATTCCTTTCTCCCTCATGTTAATCTAACTTCTCCTTAAATGCATCTATGCTTGTCACCTCATCTACTCCTTGTGGTAGCAAGTTCCACATTCTAACAACTCTCTGGGTAAAGAAGTTTTTCCTGAATTTAGATTTATTAGTGACTATCTCATATTCACAGCCCCTCAGTTCTGGTCTTCCCTGCAAGTGGAAACATCTTCTCTATAACTACCCCATCAAACCCTTACATTGGGCTCGATTTTAGCACCCGTGATCGGGTGCGTTCGTGGCGGGGGGGCTATGAAAATCGGGGATTCCCGGGGCGGGTCGGGAGCCCGGCTCCAACCCGCCCACCTCCACTGACATGCGTGCGCAGCCCCCGCATGTGGGACTCCCGCCAGCAATTAAAGCCGGCGGGGTGCCACTTAGGGTATTTATTTTGGTATTTCAGGTCGTTTACAGACCTGATTAACGTGATATTTTAGGAGGGGTGGGATTTTACAAACAACTGGGACTGTTTCCTGTACTGGGGGAAACACTCCCAGTTCAAATGGACGTGTTGCAGCCATCAGCCTGTGGCAGCTGCAAAGGTCCATTTGACAGGTGTGGTGGGGGAGACCCTCACTCATTGCAGGAGGCCACTCTGTCACTTTGGACAAAGTTTGGCCTCCACCACCCTCCTCCTAACAACAAAATTCACCAACTCGCACACTTACCCCGGTGTCCAGACACATGTACCTACCTTGCGGACCCCCTCAGATGTACATCTTCCGGATGGGGGCTGCCGTAGCTGCAGTCATGACCTCCTCGGAGGGCGAACAGCATCACCAGCCTCGCCGGCCCGCCGTCCACCTCTGACACGTGGAGCTCCACAACAGAGTGCCGTGACACATCCACCTGCACAGCAGGAGGGAGGGCAACCGCAGAGAGAGATGCGTCGCAGAGGGCACTACCCTCGCCACAGGGTCCACAGACCGAGGCTCAGCTTCCTGGACTTCTCTGAGCAGCAGTGTACACGGAGGCTCAAAGTCACTCGACATGTAGTCGTGGGCATCTGCAGCCTCCTTCATGCCGAGCTGCTCCTGGCTGGCCCGAGCACCATCTTCTTACCTGTCGCTGTCAAAGTCACCACTGCCCTCAACAACTTCTCCTCTACATCCTTCCAGGGTGCCACCGGGGACATCGCCGACGTCTCTCAGTCGTCTGCACAAAAGAGCCCTGCAAATACACCTACACCCACTCTGCAGTGACACAATGGGTGGCATCAGTTGTGGGTCTTCATTGTGATCCTCAGGAAAGGGCATTATTGCACAAACCAGACAAGATTCGCAAAGACATGGCAGTAGTGGTGACAATATAATATGTAATGTGAGTTGTTCAGAAATTAAATATAAGTAAAAACCATGACAAACCCTCAAACACCCTTGTGCATCCCTTTCATGCTCATGACATGTTTGCCTTACGCAGCCTGCTGCACATATGTGATGCATGCCCTGTGGCTGCAGCACAGGTAGTGGCAGGTTGAGTGAGGCTGACTGTGAAAGAAATGCATGAGAGGGTGAGTATGAGATAGAGCCATGAGATTGTATGAGGATTAGGTTGAGTGGTAGTGGTGGGATGAGTACTGGTGAGGTGAGTAAGTGCAGGTAAGATGAGGATGAGGTTTGAGTGGGTGTGAGGAGTGATGTGATAGAGTAGTGTTGGCAATGCAGAAGGAGATGTGGGGTGGGGTCGGTGATGTGGCAGATGGAGTGTAGGGGAATGAGTAAGTGTACTCACTTTGGCTGACCTACTTAGGTCATTGCAGCGCCTCCTGCACTGTATGCAGGTGGGCGATATGTTGGTGGTGCAGGTGACCTCCTCTGCCACCTTGAGCCAAGCCTTCTTGGTGGCAGAGGCAGGCCGCTTCCTCCCGCCCGCCGGGGGGAAGATCTCTGTCCTCCCCCTCCTCCTCACCCCATCCAATGATACCTGGAGTGAGGCATCATTAAACCTGGGAGCAGCCTTCCCCCTGGGCTGCTCCATGCTGTAATTTTTCCTATTTCTTGCAGCATCAGTCAGTGGAGGACTGCCCCTTTAAATAGAGCTCCTCCAGCTGACAGACCTTACTGCGCATGTGCAGCCCGCCCGACGCGCAGCTCAGCAGCGGGGAACCCGGAAGACCAGGTCAGTGGATCCAATCAGCCTGCGATTGTGCGCGGGGCAGACTGATTTCACCGGGCGCGTTACCCACGCGCCCAATCGCCCCCCCGCCGCGAACCCGCCGCCCTGGTAATATCGGGTCCATTATCTTAAAGACCTCTATTAGGTCACCCCTCCAGAGAAAAGAGCCTCAGCCTGTTCAATCTTTCCTGATAGGTATAACCTCTCAGTTCTGGTATCATCCTAGCAAATCCCAGTGCCTTTATATCCTCTTTATAAAATGGAGACCAGATCTGTTCACAATACTCTTAAGTGCGGTCTAACCAAGGTTCTATACAAGTTTAACATAACTTCCCTGTTTTTCAATTCTATCCCTCTGGAAATGAACCCCCATGCTTAGGCCCGAGACAAATGGAACTGGAACTAAAGAATGTCATTAGCCCGCACTCCCCGACGAGGGCTGCCAGCCCTCCCACTTTGCCCGGGAGTCTCCCGGGCTGGGCGATTGGTCTCCCGGGAGCTGCTGCTGGCGACCCAGGAAAAACGACCCTTGAGTGCGCGGTTCACGTGTACACAGTGCCACTGGCTGTAGTAGCTTGCAGCCAATCCGCGTTGCCTGGCCCCTGGCCCACTACGCTCGGCCTTGCTGCTCCGCCTTCCAGAACGTCTGCCGGCCCTTTAAACTATTCGACTCAGCAGCAGCGCAAGGGCCGAGTGCCCCCTCCCCCCGCCACCAGGCCTTGGCCGGGGCTTCAAGGGAGCTGCCGCTAAAAAAAAACAGGTCGAGGAGCTGGAGGAAGCCCTCAGCCGGAGGCGAGAGTAAGAACTCAGGCCGCTCTAACGGAGGCCTCCCCAGACACTATCGCCCCAATCAAACCCCTGCCCGGGGTTCTGGAACCAAGAACTCCGCGGCAGCTGCAGCCCTGGGATGGCAGTTCCCTCCTTCTCTTTGCCTCTGCCTGCTATCCCGGTCTGAGCTGCACGGCATCCAATAGCTCCCAGCAATTGGCAAAAAAAATCATCCCGGCAGGTCTTGAAGATACGGCTGAGGAGATAATCCACCTGACAACTTGGTCCAAAAGAAGGGAAATCAAGCTAAAAGCTTCAGTGTTTGTGTCTCAATGTATGTGGAAGTTAGAAACGGGGCTAGTTATGTTACGATGGAGCAGCTGGTTTTAAAGGAATATATCAGAATGCACTTTCAAATAGTCCTCCCCAATAATGCAAAGTTTGCAAGTCCCCCCAGATATTTTGTTTCTTACTTCCTGGTGAACATCGTTACTAATGTATATTATGCATAGACGGAGTGCAGGTCAGATATCGAAATCTAGGATGTATCATCTAAACTTTCTTATTCAAAATTGCTATCAGGTTATAAACCTATCACTACTCGCTGCTTCAGTTGGCGAAGCAGCTGACAATCAGGGTGAAGCAGACTCAATGCTGGCGCCCGTTGTGGATACAATCTACACATGATGTGTTGTGAAAATAAGTGTTTATAAGCAAAACATGGAACTAAATGTGTGGGGACTTTAACTCTTTTTACTTCATTACTATGTCCAACAGATGGATTTTAATGTTTATTTCTGGTAATGCACATTGGCACAAGAAATATGAAATATACACAATGAAGGGGTCCTTTTTAAGAAAAGTAACTGTGGAAAGAGCTTGGAATGGAACTGCTGCTGAACCTGCGGCTTTTACAAAGTCAAGAGAACATCACGTGATCGAATGCCATGATCAACTATCACACGACAAAGCCTCCAGGATACGTCAAACCAGGGTTGGCAACCCTTAAGGCCCCTCTCACAATGAGTCACACGTACAACACCCACAATTGAACAAACACAACCTTTCTCTAACGGCTGGAGAATGCATCTAACAGGCCGTGTCAAATGGTTACTTATCAAGCGCTGGCAGCTCGATCTCTAAGGGACAACTGGCCCTTTGTAGCCAGCTGCCTGTAAGAGTCAGCAATAAGTGGTCTCATGCTGACCCTTACAGATTGTCTGGCCGTACTGAGCTTGTTTCAACAGAAGTCAGGAAAAATCCTGCAGCTTCAAGAATCTACTTATTGTTACTTTTTCAAAAAAAATTCTCAAGTTCCTGGAATCAGATAAATTTTCCGACTAAATAAATGTGCGAGAATGCACTGCGTCATTCCCCAAGATTCTCGACTAATGATTGCTGGCTTCAGTCCTGGGGCTTTTGTCCGCAGTGGTGCTGCTCCTAGCGTTTTACCTCTGAGAACAGCAACAACTGCAACGAGGTGCTCATTACCGTTACACTGTGAGAATTAATTTATTGAACGGACAGCTCAGAAAATGTCACTCCTTTAAAGAAGCAATATGATCCAAGTTGGCTGGAAGGCAGTTTATTAGAAATCCCGATTAAAAATTAACTGAGGCTGTGGAATACTAAAATTGTTCAATTCAATAGTACAAAATAGATGGCTCTTTGCATGTAAAAGAAATCTCAATGTTTTATGACATGAACATTGTTTTGGTGCAGACGAGATGAAATAGTATTTCTTCCTGCTTAAAAATGCATTTTTAATTCTGTCTATTTAACGTCAAGCATACTGCTTTGGTGGGGGAGTTCACTGCCATAGAGAAAGAGGAGGGCATCAGGCCCCAGTTCACTGCACTGATGGAGTGACATGTTTGACTAAATGAGCCAAAGACTGCTTCTTTCCAAATGCCTGCTTCTGTAGACTCTACAGCTGCTGACGCCACTGCAGTAATGTTTTTTCTGCACATGGCTCCTGTACGGTACCACGCCACACTGACAAGAAGCTGGGTTCCCCTTTTTTATTCTTACCGCAGCTGCCTCCGTCAGCGATGAAGTTTACCAATACCCTCATGTCACGAGAGACCTCTTTCTAGTATCTGCTGCAGAAACAGATGTTGCTTGCCAGTACATCACCTTTGGTCATTTTTCAAGAAAGCAATTTTTAATTTTTTTTTAACTTTACCACTGGAATAAACTGTGCTGATTTTATCTTAAAGGGCACCAGTACTCTGTAGAACATTAATGAGGCAATTCTTCAAGATTTATGCACTTGCTGTCTTTAAGAGTTTACTCAGTTTAAGGCAGAAATAGCTATTTACGTAAGGCTGCCTGAGTTCCATTTAACTCTTCTCCTGCCTTGTAATTTTCGAGATTTGTTTCCATGGTTCTCAGAATCCACTTTGAGATCAGGTGTATGTCACTGTCAATGTGAAGGAATTAAAAACTCTTTAAATTACTCTATCTTAACTAATTGATAACAAAGATGTAGCCTTTACCGTGCTTGTAGCAACAAAATGGGTTTAGTTTTGTCCAAAATCCAGATCTCTGTTGCTAATACAAATAATCAGAATCTGAACTATTTTCATTTGAATCAAAGGCCTCATCAACTCGACCCACCTTTGAGACCATCCTCAATTTGGGGCCTAACCACAAGCTGATTGACTCTTGTCTGGCCAATCTAAACTGGGGGTCGCCTACAAGACTTTGCATGGCTCCCTCTGTCTCATCACTCCTTTGTCCTTCCTGCCAACTATATTTTTCATTTACCTGCTACCTCAATCCCTCCTGCTGCAAAGGTGATGGATTTTAATTCAATAAACTATAAAAAGAGGCTCTGGAAAGAAAATAATAATCGCTCCACCATTGGCGGCCGTGCCTTCAGCTGCCTAGGCCCTAAGCTCTGGAATTCCCTCCCTAAACCTGTCTCTTCCCCTTTAAGTCATGATGTGGAGATGCCGGTGATGGACTGGGGTTGACAATTGTAAACAATTTTACAACACCAAGTTATAGTCCAGCAATTTTATTTTAAATTCACAAGCTTTCGGAGGCTTCCTCCTTCCTCAGGTAAATGTTTACCTGAGGAAGGAGGAAGCCTCCGAAAGCTTGTGAATTTAAAATAAAATTGCTGGACTATAACTTGGTGTTGTAAAATTGTTTACAATTCCCCTTTAAGAAGCTCCTTCAAACCTACCTCTTTCCTGTCCTAATATCTCACTATGTGACTCGGTGTCAAATTGTGACTGATAATTCTCCTGTGAAGCGCCTTGGGGCATTTTACTATGTTAAAGGTGCTATATAAATGCAAGTTGTAGTTGGTGAATCATTCAGCTACTCATAGAGAAGTTTCTTTGTGTTAAACTACAAGACAATAAAGCGACAGGGTTATAAACTAGAAAACTGGCCGCTAGATATCATTTTAAAAGAAATTACTTCACATTCATCAGTTGTTAAATTATGAAAGAGGCTGCCACCTAGTGCAATGAAAGTAGACTCAAACCACTGAGAAAAGCACAGACTCAACAGTGAAAAGACTGGCACATATTTGGTGCGTGGGAGAAGAAAATTGTCCATGGATCCTATTGATGAGCTGAAATAGTTAGGCTTCTCAAATTCAAACATGTTTATCCTGCACACTATATGGTATTGGCATCCAGTGATAGAAAAATTCCATTCTTTTCATTACCTTAATACCCAATAAACAGACCAAACTCCCATTAAAAATCAAGAACTAGAAACTGCATTGCACTGCATCCATTTTACAAGCATAAAAAGGACACCGTGATCACACCCTGATTTGGGTGTGCTCCAACATCTAGGTCCCAGTATTTGTCTGAAAAATAGGAACCGAGCCTTAAATTGTCCACTGTGTTTGTTTTTCTTCATTAATTGTTACGTTCATCAAATTGAAGTATACTAATGCTGGAAAATGGTACAACATCCTATTTCAGGTATTGTACACCCAACTGGAGAGTAAAGCCCTTTCTATTTTCTCCACATGTGCCTCAACCAAACCTCAGAAGAGTACTAGTGTGACATTTCGACAGCACCTCCCAAACTCGTGACCTCTACCACCTAGAAGGACAAGGGCAGCAGGCGCATGGGAACAACACCACATGCACGTACCCCTCCAAGTCACACAATATCCCGACTTGGAAATATATCGGCCGTTCCTTCATCATCGCTGGGTAAAAATCCTGGAACTCCCCTACCTAACAGCACCATGGGAGAACCTTCACCACATGGACTGCGGCGGTTCAAGAAGGCGGCTCACCCCCACCTTCTCAAGGGCAATTAGGGATGGGCAATAAATGCCGGCCTCGCCAGTGACGCCAACATTCCATGAATGAATAAAAAAAAACATTTCTGCTTCCCATAAGAGCCAACCCTCTGACTTTTCTGAGGGAGATTATCAATGTCGTGCCAAATTATATGGAATTACATGGAATTTTATAGCACAGAAACATGCCATTCATCCCAACAGGTCTATGCCGGAGTTCATGCTCTACATGAGTCTCCTCCCATCCTTCTTCATCTCACCCTATCAGAATATCCTTCTACTCCTATCTCCCTCATGTACTCATCTAGCTTCCCCTTAAATGCATCTATGCTATTCGCCTCAACCACTCCATGTGGTAGCGAGTTCCACATTCCCACCATTCTCTGAGTAAAGAGGTTTCTCCTGAATTCATTATTGGATTTATTAGTGACTCTCTTATATTTATGGCCCCTAATTTTAGACACCCCCACAAGTGGAAGCATCTTCTCTATGTCTACCTTATCAAACTCTTTCATAATTTTAAAGACCTCGATCAGGTCACCTTTCAGTCTTCTCTTTTCTAGAGAAAAGAGCCTCAGTCTGTTCAGTCTTTTCTGATAGTTGTACCGTTTCAGTTCTGGTATCATCCTTGTAAACCTTTTTTTCACTTTCTCCAATGCTTCTATAACCTTTTTGTAATATGGAGATCAGAAATGTCCATGTCTAACCAATGTAGTTCTTGGGACAATTTATACAGCAGGCTATACCTACTAGAATTAAATATACACTGCCCAAGCTTAATTTATGCACGACCTTCCATCTATCCACCTTTCTTGATCACTCCACTGCCTCTGATTTGTTACGTTGCTTGTCCGACATCCAGTACTGGATGAGCAGAAATTTCCACCAACTAAATATTGGGAAGACCGAAGCCATTGTCTTCAGTCCCCGCCACGAACTCCGTGCAATAGCCACCGACTTCATCCCTCTCCCTGACCACTGTTTGGGGCTGAACCAGGCCCTTTGCAACCATGGCGTCCTATTTGAACCTGAGATGAGCTTTCAACCCCATATCCACTCCATCACCAAGACCGCCTACTTCCACATCCGTAACATCGTCTGTCTCCACCCTTGCCTCAGCTCATCTGCTGCTGAAACCCTCATCCATGCCTTTGTTGCCCCTAGACTCAACTATTTCAATGCTCTCCTGGCCGGCCTCCCACCTTGCGCACTCTGTGAACTTCAGCTCATTCAAAGCTCTGCTGCTTGTATCCTAACTCGCAGCGAGTCCCGTTCTCCCATCACCCCTGTGCTCACTGATCTACATTGGCTCATGGTCCACCAACTCTTTGATTTTAAAATTCTCATCCTTGTTTTCAAATGCCTCCATGGCCTCGCTCCTCCATATCTCTGGAACCTCCTCCAGCCCTACAACCCTCCGAGATCCTGCGCTCCTCCAATTCTGGCCACTTGCGCATCCCCTATTTTCTTAACTCTACTATTGGCGGCCTTGCCTTCAGCTGCCCAGGCCCTAAGCTCTGGAATTCCCTCCTTAATCTCTCTAACGCTTTCAAGACGCTCCTTAAAACCTACCTCTCGTCCTAATATCTCCTTACGTGACTCGGTCTCAAATGTTGTCTGATTACGCTCCTGTGAAGCGCCTTTGGACGTTTTACTACGTTAAAGGCGCTATATAAATGCAAGGTGTTGTTGTTGTATTTGTTTACATTAGATCCAAATCCCCAGAGGTGATAGGACAGTGTGTTAACCCATTCCACCACTCATTCATCCATTGTTTACTTTGATTTAAAATTGTTAAAAGCATGTTGTATGTTTCAAAGAACAAAGCAAGAGGGCAGGCAATTAGCTTTACTCTGATGGGGTGATAGTTCTGACTGAAGTTTGGGTTCTGGGGCCCTGCCATTGACTTCCGTTGTTTTCCCAATTTTTCTTTCCCTGGAACAGTTCCTTATCCACTAATGTGCAAAATGTGGTGTGCTAGCTCCCCTGCGGTAACATGATTTTTTCACATGAAAACAACACAATTGGCCTCCCAGCGGGATATATCTGTCACCGTAATGTCATTTTCGCAGCCTGCAGATCGGTCTGCCATAACATGATGCGCTTCTGAAAACTTTGGCAAGTTCTGGGAACGTATCCAAGCTCTGGGTCCCTGAATCTGAAGTGAGCCTTGTCACCGCTCAGATGGCTTTTAACTACTAATTCAGTGGAAATGTCTCCAAACAATGACTGATCTCTCTTTTGCCTTTGGATTTTATGGCATGCTTTCTTTCTAATATCTAATAAAATCTAAATGTCAGGGATTCAGTGAGATTGGTTTTGCTCCTTTTTGATTTATGTCAGTATTTAGGAGCAAAGAGTACATTTTTTTTTGAAGTTAGCAGATCGCCCACGTGGTTTCCAATAGCAGTCTCATGTGTGGGCTTGTCACTGTGCCATTCTGATTGTAAGTTCCACTGCATATGGCAAAGCCTTTCGCACTGGAAGAAAAGAGCAGCACTTTGTGGCTCTGCAAATTAAATCAGCTCAAAGCAGAGTATAGTATTATTAGAATATATTGTTCGGTAGCTAGCCTGACTTTGATTTGAAAACACTATTAATAGCCCAACTGGACCATCCAATGTGGAGCTGGTACAGACCAAGAAAGCCATAGATTTAACCTTCACTCTACTACGTTGGCTGATCTCGGCCAGGAAGGAGGTAGTCTCAATTTTTTTTCATGGGATGCGGATGACGCTGGGCAAAGAGGCATTTATTGCCCTGAGCTGGTTCTTGAACCATTACATTCCTGATGGTACCTCGGCGTTGGGTAAGAAAATCCACAATATTGAGCCAGCGACGGTGAAGAAACGGTGTGAGATGACCAAGCCAAGATGGCGTGTGACTTGGAGGAGGAACACGGAGGTGATAGCGCTCCCGCGACTTTGCTGCTCTTGTACATCACATAACCGTTCCAATACCAAATCTGTCTAATTCCACCTCTCTAACATCGCCCGCCTCGCCTCTGCCTCAGCTCATCTGCTGTTGAAACCCTCATCCATGTCTTTGTTACCTCTTGACTCGACTATTCCATTGCTCTCATGGCCGGCTTCCCATCTTCCACCCTGCATAAACTTGAGGTCCTCCAAAACTCTGTTGCCCGTATCCTGACTCGCACCAAATACCGTTCACCCATCATCCCCTGTGCTCACTGACCTACATTGGCTCCCGGTCTGGGAATGCCTCAATTTTAAAATTCTCATCCTTGTTTTCAAATCGCTCTATGGCCTCGCCCTTCCCTATCTCTGTATCCTCCTCCTGGCCAACAAGCCTCCAAGATCTCTGCGCTCCTCCAATTCTTGTCTCTTGCGTGTCCCCGAATTTAAATGTTCCACCATTGGCGGCCGTGCCTTCAGCTGCAGAGGCCCTAAGCTCTGGAATTCCCTCCCTAAACCTCTCCGCCTCTCTACCCCTCTCTCCTCCTTTAAGATGCTCCTTAAAACCTACCTCTTTGACCAAGCCTATCCTAATATCTCCTTATGTGACTCAGTGTCAAATTCTGTTTGATAACACTCCTGGGAAATGCCTTGGGACATTTTACTACGTTAACGGCGCTATATAAATGCAAGTGGCTGTTGTTATTGTTGTAGAGGGGAGGGAGGGGCTGCCGAAGTAACTTGGTGAGTTGTTGCAGTCCATCCTGTAGTTAGTACATACTGCAGCCAGAGTATGCCAGTGATGGATATTGAGATCAGTGGTAGGGACACCAATCACGCAAACTGTTGTGTCCTGGATGGTGTGAATGTTTCTTGAGTGCAGTTGCAGCTGCACCCATCCAGGCAAGTTGTGACAGATTGGAAAAAGAATGTAATCAACTTTCCTTGTTTCTAATATATGTTTACATACTGCAAGCAGCGATTTAAATGGCAGGATTGTGTGTTCTGCATATTGATGTTGTTCATTACTGACCATGGATGGGATGTCATTAAAATCTTGGCTGCGCTTTCCAGCTGCACTGTCGTGGTCTCTCTCCTGACTGCAGCCTTGTAGATGGTGGAGAGGTTTTGAGGGGTCAGGAGATGAGATGAGTGCCCAGCCTCTGCCCTGCTCTTACAGCCATGGTGTTGATATGGTGCATCCAGTCAAGCATCTGGTCAACAGTGAACCTCGAGATGTTAACAGAGGTGGGGAAACTGAGCGATGTTGGTGCCATTGAAGATTGGGGGAGGTGGTTAGGTTTTCTCTTTTTGGAGATGGTCACTGCCTGGCAATTATTTGTGCGAATGTCGCCTGCCAATTGTCAGCCCGAGCCTGGATATTGTCCAATTCATGCTGTCGGTTGGCATGGACTGCTTCATTATTGGAGGAGTTGTGAATGGAGCTGAACACCGTGGAATTGTCAGCGAAACAGCCCCACTCCTGACCTTAGGTCAAAGGGAAGGTCATTGACAAATCGGCGGAAGACATTTGGGCTGAGGAGACTGCGCTGAAGAACCACATATTATTCCTGGACAAGAAAGGGGGGGAAAAAAAATCAGCCAATGTCCTGATCCATATGCACCATATGGGCCAAAGGCAGGTATATGGAGTTAGATCACAGATCAGCCATGATCTTATCAAATGGCGGAGCAGGCTCAAGGGGCTGAATGGCCTACTCCTGTTCCTATATTCCTATGTTCCTGCTCCTGATTCCTATCTAGTGACCTTTTCCGGCTAGTGCACATTTGTAGACCGTGTGTGCACAAGCCTGTTGCGCTTCCCCCATGGTCAAATATCTTGCTGACAATCTCTCGGCTCAGACTTGAAGAACAGCCACTTCAGGTGAAACAGGAGAGTGCAGCCAGCACCCAAGAAACTGTGCTGCACATGAGTCAGGAGCGGAGAAAGAAAAGAAAAGTGAGGGAAAGAAGTATGACAGATGATTTTATAATTTAATGGAAATGAACTACTTTAATAGAGTGAGAGACAGTCATTTGCACCAGGCCAGTTAGGGAGAAGCAGATTAAAAATATTAATGCATGCCTTGACAGATGGTGTAGGAGGGAGCGTTTAAGATTTCTACAGCGTTAGGACAAGGTTGGGGGCAGGGCTAAACTCTATAGATGGGAATGGTTTCACCCAAACTAAACCAGTATTAATATCTTTTCAGTGAAGGTAAATAGAGCAATGCGGGGGGGGGAGGATTTCAAACAAATAAGTTGAGGGAAGGGCCAAATTTTGGTGAAGGATTTAGAATAATTATAGTGAAGGGGTAAAGCAGACTAAAATAGTAAACTCAAAGGTGGGGATTATGGAGATACATACCTTTGGGTAAATGAGAAAGTGAAGGAAAAAAATAAGAAAGAAGAGACATTGAGAAGCATAAGGCATTAATTAGAATGGAGGGGCATGATGTTTTAGCCTTGACAGAAACTTGGATTCAGCAGAGAAACGACTGGGAACTAAATATTCAGAGCTACAACATTTCAGGAGAGATAAAGAAGGATGAAAGGGAGGAGGGGGTAGCCTTCTTAAGGACACAGTTACAGCAATAGAAATGAAGGTTTTTATTGATAATAGTGCTCAGATGGAGTCTGTCTCAGTTACATTAAGTAATACTAAGGTTTCTCTTACCCTGGTAGGCATAAATTATATTAAAAAATTGAGGACCAGACCTGTAAGCAATTTTGAGAGGTTTTTAGAAGGAAGTGTTGTAATAATAAGGGATTTCAACTCTCCGAACGTAAATTGAGATAAGACAAAAGTTGAGGTTAAAATGAAAGAGGCTTCTTGAATGCAACCTTAATCAGTATGCTGCAGGTGCAGCAGGGAACGATGCAGTCCTAGACCGGAATCTAATTACGTCCACATTGGGTCTGAAATTCTGCGGCTCTGCAGTTAACTCCAGCTGTAATTTTGGCAGGAATACAGCAGAAGGGCCGCAAACCAGGTTTGGTGGCCTAGCATCACAGTATCCACAATGGACCCAATGTTAGAGGTCGGAGCCTACGCCTGCCCCCCAAATATAGCCATCGATGTAGGATGGGGTGGGATTTCTCTGCACTGGGAAATCTATTCTAAATGGTAAGGTTTGAACAGGGTGGAAGATCAGAGAGATCTATGGATGCAGATATACAGATCTTCAAAGGTAGGTCTGCAGGTAGAACAAGCTATAAAAGAGGCAAATGGGATTCTGTTTTTTTTCCACAAGAGCTCTGAATGTAAAAACAAGGACATTGTTTACAGGGCTATGGGGAAAGAGCAGGGGAGCAGGACTAATTGGATAGCTTTTTCAAAGAGCCGGCACAGGCATGATGGGCCGAATGGCCTTCTCCTGTGCTGCACCTACTCTGATACTATGATACATGACTCTGATTTGATACAAGACATTGGTTAAGCAAAATTGGAGCTAATTGTGCATTTTCGGGTAGAAGTGATGCAAGGAAAATTCACTAGAATGATAGTGCGAATGAGAGGTTATAGTTATGAAGAACAGTTCAAAAACCCGGGTCTCTTTTCAAGAGAACAGAGGAGATTAAGGGGTATCTAATAGAGGTTTTCAAGATTATGAAAGATTTTGACAGAGTGAATAGTGAAATCTTGGTTCCATTGCTTGGCAAATCAGTAAAAGAAAAAGGAGGCAGAGGACAGGATTTTCTGATACCACCTGAGTTTCGATAGTCTTCTGATGAACAGGGCAGAAAATCAATTTGGATGGTCATAACACCAGCTCCAAGCCGATTCCAGGCATTTTTATGGAGGTGACATTGGATGGCAGATACGTCCACCCTAAGAGTAAAGGGATTGGATGGGGGGCAAAATGATGTGGATTGCAAGGGAGATGAAGAAGTAATCAGGGATGGCCTGGTCAGTGATTGACAACTTGGAGGTGGTGAGTCCTTTCATTATTTCAAGGGCACAGTCATAGGTATGTGAGAGGGAGGTTTTTTTTGCAGGGTATGGTTAAATGAGGATACAAGGGCAAAGAATTTGGAGAGAAAATAGGAAAATGACTCAGGATGAGGAGTTACTTCGTGTAAAGGCTAAGTAATGAAAGTAGGAACGAGATTTCAATGTTGAAGTCATCAGCGGGCTTAAGAGAGCAATGGGGGCTTTGATGGAGAGGCAGGAGGGGGTCCTGTAGGTTTTAAATATAGAAATAGGTGGACAAGAAAATAAAAAAATCAACACTGCAAAAACAACTAATAAAAAGATACCTAAACAATTCAATTTGGGGTCAAAAGGTGTAGATTGATTTTGGGTGATTGATTTATAAAAGAATAAAAATTGAACAGTAACAGTCTTAAGCATAAGGTACTATGCCAGTTTCATTATGCAATGGCTGAGATTACCTTGAATGGGTCATATTTATGATCCATAAAGCTTAAATTGCATTGACAATCAATAAAGTATGTACTTTTTAAGATGTGACCATTTGGGAATATGCCAATATTATCTCCACATGGCCCTGAAATCCTAGATTTCCCTTTTAGAGCAGTTGGATAGCAAAAATATGAAGAAGTGCTTATTCTGTTTGATGGCTGATTTGTACTTGTTGGAAGAGATCCCAGATATTGGGAGATTTGGCTGCCTATTTGACACTTCTACCATCTAAGAGAACTGTACACATCACTGGTAATTAGTTATAGGCCATCATTGGCTTAATTCTAAGTATGATGTTATGGTCTTTGATTATCTTATAGCTTTGGCTTCAAAGTTTAATGGAGTATTTGATCTGCTTTTGGAATCCATCTTTGATTATTCTTGTCACAATAAAGCTACTTAAAGGGGAAGGAAAGTCGAGGGGGAATATGTTTTGATTAGTACTTCTCCCATTTCATGAAGTAAAATAATGGACTCAGCAGAAAATGCTAAATCTTCTTACTGGCTTGGATACTGTCGAGTCGGGCCTTCTTACCTGCTAGCTTGCTTTGTTGATGTCTCCAACAGGTGGCACTGAGAGCAGCTCCACAGCAAGCAATGGGGGCTGCAACTTCAAAGCAAACCGAGAGCCAATCCAGAGCAGCAGGACACTGGGAAACCATACTACTGACTAGGAATGAGGACTTCACAAATGACAGCATGATCTCCTGGTATTCTGTGGCTGTGGACCAGTCTGAAACCATGGAGCCATTCCAGGGCAGATGATGCTAGCACGGAGAGAAATGCAACTCAGTGATTTCTATGCGGTTAAAAAAATTGGCATTTTTACTAAAATATCAACCAAAAATTTGCCCAGTCTATTATTTCACTCTATTGAATAAGTACGATGAACAAGGAGTACGATGAACAAAAAGTACTTCCTCCAGAATTTGCTTCCTGCTTAAGACCTAGAATAAGAACTTTGGGGCTTCCTCAATTCGCTGCAGTCTGAGCTGACTGACCATCCTGCCCAAGATATCTTATGATACTGTTTGATATGACTTATTATAATAAAGATTATTTTGATCATCTGTGATTCCTAATCTTGAGGCATGTCTTTGGGCTAACCACCAGCTACAGCCCAAGCTTATCATGAATGAGAGAGAATGGATGAGTCACTCTAGGCTAGTCTTGTGTAACTGCTGTGGGCAGATGAAGAACAGCATTGGCAGAGGCCTGGTTTTAGGTGGTCTGCTCACCGCATTGGCACAAGACTAGAATGTGGCATAGCAATAGGCTGAAGTATCTTTTTCAGGAATAGTGAGGAGCCGAGAATTGAGTCTGTCTGCCTTGCGTTGTGGACCGTTAGCAGGATAGGGAGAGAAACAAAATCTTAAGGAAATAAGCCTGTGAATTCTTCAGGATGGTCTATGATTACATAATTTACATTGATTTGTATAGTATAGCAGCATGATGAATAATGTTCTCATTGTATTTCTGTCGGATACATGTTGCCATTTTTTCCATCCCAGTCTCTGATTCACAACCTGTCAGTTTTGTTCTCTATCCCACTTGGTAATTTATGTCCTTGTTCTGTCATTAATTCACATCCAGGCTGCTTTTCCCTATCCTACACTATCATTTACATCTCGATTCCGTCCATCTCTATCCCCCTCTTGTCAATGATGACCTGGCTTTCTTTCTACTCTAACGCAACAAGATATTTTTTATATTATAGTATTTACTGGCATGGAGAAGTTTTTTCTTAGAAACCACTCTCTGTGATGGGCAGATTTGTAAGCTTAAAGACAACCTTGTAGAGCAACAGGCACAATGCAAAGCTTCTAAATTTAAATGCCCTACTGGCTGCACCAAGTTCTCCCATGTGGCTGCCCTCACTCATTCTTTGAGTCGGAAGTGATATTGCTTCCCCGTTATACCATTCTATTTGGCTGTCTTCCAAATACCACATTAAAATGGTGTGGTATTTTAAAATTCTCATCCGTGTTTTCAAATCCCTCCGTGACCTCGCCCCTCCCTATCTCTGTAACCTCCTCCAGACGTACAACCCTCCGAGATCACTGTGCTTTTCCAATTCTGGCCTCTTGCGCGTCCCCGATTTTAATCACCCCACCATTGGCGGCGGTGCCTTCAGCTACCTAGGCCCTAAGCTCTGGAATTCCCTCCCTGAACCTTTCTGCCTCTCTCTCCTCCTTTAAGGCGTTCCTTAAAACCTACCTCTTTGACCACCTGTCCTAATATCTCCTTATGCGGCTTGGTGTCAAATTTTGTTTGCGAATCGCTCCTGTGAAGTGCCTTGGGATGTTTTATGATGTTAAAGGCACTATATAAATGCAAGTTGTTGTTGTATGTATATATAAAATACGTATACATTATAGCTTTGGATTAAAGATGAAAAACAAGGCTGAACAGCAATTCTTTCTGCCAAAATAGATTTCACCATAAGCCAGTAAATTTTCAGCAGTGGGCAATAGTCTTCATACAGTCAGAAAGCAATAGAATAGAGTCTATTGTGCCTCAATGTCATAAAGCAGATGCTTTAGTTTGCCTCAGTAATCAGCACAATGACAGGGAACACATCACGGTCACTTTTTTTCTCCCCCCCAGTATTTTCCAAGACTGTCGCTGACATATTCGTGTTTTTTGACGCGCTCTGCTGCCAGACACCTCACTTGCATCTGTGCCTCGGTAAACTTCCAAACAGAAGCAATCTTGGTGCGTGAAAATTCGGATTGCAGACTTTTATCTTTCCTTTGTCCCCTCTCCAGACTAAATCCTGTCACCTAGCAACCGAGACTGGCAGCGGTAGCATCTTGCACCAAAGCAGTGCTGTCAGTTTCCGGTTGATGGCTTTGATCAAGGTTCTCTGTGTGAGGATTACAGGTAGGTCACAGTTTAATGACTGCAGGTTTCTGTGGAAGTGAATCAGTCAGTAGCATGCAACACTGTGAAGAACTCCTGTGACACTCAGAGCAGGCCAGAATTGTGGGACCTAAAACTGATTTCTGCCCTTTACTCTATTTTAGTCATTAATAGTACTGAATTGACGATGTAGGTTCCTTCCCAATTACAAAATAATTCTGCTATCCCTTACTGTCAATTACACAGCAATGTTATTCTGCTGTGATAACATTACATTTTTCATTCAGTGCTGTTTCAGTTCTACTTTTAACTCTGTGTTATTTTTAGTTCACTGGTATCTAGGTATCTGTCTATCCACCTAACTATAAAAAAAAGCTTTGTCAGTCACACTTCAAAGTGTCACAGTTTGTTTCATATGCAAAACAATCATTAAAAAAACGACAGAAAGAAAGCCAATCATTTCCTGCTGGTTCTTCTGGTCTTGGGGAGAAGCAAAGGATTTACAACCAGCTGCCGGTCTACAGAAAAATCATTACCTCGGGATGTCATTAAGAGCAATTAGGCTCTAAGGAACGTAGGAACAGGAGTAGGCCATTCAGCCCCTCGAGCCTGTTCTGCCATTTAATTGCTGACATGGCTGATCTGTATCTTAACTCCATCTACCCGCCTTGGTTCCATAACCCTTAATACCCATATCCAATAAAAATCTGTTAATCCCACTTATGAAATTTTCAATTGACCCCCAGTCTCAACAGCTTTTTGGGAAGAGAGTTCCAGATTTCCACTACCCTTTGTGTGAGGAAGTGCTTCCTGACATCACCCCTGAACAGCCTAGCTCTAATTTTAAGGTATGCCCCCTTGTTCAGGACTCCCCCATGGAATGGAGCATTGTCCATTTCAGGCACCCAGTGTCAGCACAAACCACTCACATAAGATACAACAGAGCCAGATGCAGAGTAATGCTCCCTCCCCTCAATCCCAACCACAGTCGAGTACCCTCTAAAGCATCAGTGTGACAATTTCTCCATCTCTCTCATCAGTCTCTGAGTGAGATCTTTAAATAGTGCCAAATTAGGGATATTTTTGTGCTGTAAACCCATGCCCTCTTGGAACTGGATTCATTACACATGGACCCTAAAAGCTAACAGATGAAGGGGTTTTTTCTCTTCACTGTGGGTGGGATTTGAACCAGGTTCCAGAAGTGAAAGGCTAGTGCCTAACCCACTGCGCCATCCAGTTCCCCAAAAAATTTCATTTCTAATCTCTACATTTATTCTTTCACTAAACAGTGATATTGGGCTAGCAATATAATTTGGGTTTGCCAGGTATTCACTTTAAACAGGTACAAATCTCAAACTGGTAGCTGAAGTATAACTGTGTCCTAAGACACAAGCTTTAAAACAGAAGGCCCTAGATCTTAGAGAGCCCTGAGGTCATCAGATAGTATCATAGTATGTTAGAGCACAGGAGGAGGCCATTTGGCCCATCGCGCCTGTGCCGGCTCTTTGAAAGAGCTATCCAATTAGTCCCATACCCCCACTCTTTCCCCATAGCCCTGTAAAAAATTTTTCCCTTCAAGTATTTATCCAATTCCCTTTTGAAAGTTACTATTGAATCTGCTTCCACCGCCCTTTCACGCAGTGCATTCCAGATCATTACAACTCACTGCGTAAAAAATTTTTTCCTCATGTCGCCTCTGGTTCTTTTGCCAATCACCTTTTGGCCAATCAATCTGTTTCCTCTGGTTACCGACCCTTCTGCCACTGGAAACGGTTTCTCCTTATTTATTCTATCAAAACCATTTATGATTTTGAACACCTCTATCAAATCTCCCCTTAATCTTCTCTGTTCTAAGGAGAACAACCCCAGCTTCTCCAGTCTCTCCACATAACTGAAGTCCCTCATCCCTGGTACCATTCTAGTAAATCTCTTCTGCACCCTCTCTAAGGTCTTGACATCCTTCCTAAAGTGTGGTGCCCAGAATACTCCAGCTGAAGCCTAACCAGTGTTTTATAAAGGTTTAGTATAACATTTATAAAGGTTTAGCATAACATAATATTTATAAAGATTCAGCATAACCTCTCTGTCCATCAGATTTTTCTGCATTTGTCGGCTTGTTAGACATTATCTTCATTGCTGTATACTAATGAAACATAATTTCTGTAACAATAGCACTGTTTTATTTGGGAAGTTAACACCAACTTTTTGAAATTTGGGCAGGGGATGCTTGGGAGCGTGTTTGCAAAGAGTTCTCCACTTAGAAAAGTTTGAAAACAACTGGGTTTTGATAGGTTACAATTAGCCATTTCTACAGACAAAATTGACAATTACTCATTTGGCCATCATGATATTTAACCTGTTATGATATATTAATGTTTTGTAAATTAGTATTGATGTAAACAATGTACCTCATACAATTTCTCAGGTAAATTTACGAGACTGACATTTTTCCCTTACAGTCACTGTCATATGAGAAACAGGTGAAATATTATTTCTAAATTACTGTCACAAAAGATTATTATTTCTTTTATGACCCCCTAAAGCTTTAGTCCAAAGGTTTCATAAAACAAATACTGACTGCAGTTGTGTCCTTTAAGTGGCTAACTATTCCCACTTAGGTTATGAAACTGAACTTGAATGTGTGATAATGGCATTGGCTTTCGGCTTATGGTGTTGTGTCAGACTCTCTGCCATTTCTGTGACTTCAGGTCAATACTTTATTGCTGTGGCCCTCAAATGCTGTCAGCATAATGTATCATCCATTGCATTCAACTGTATTTCCCTGAGCAGGCAGGCAAAGAACACAATGAAATTCCATAATTTTAAACAAGCAATGAGTGCAGTAAATAGGCAAGCTGATAACCAGCCCATTACTGTAGAAAAGAGATGTGTTACTCTCTCCACCTCATGAATAAGCTGTTTGCAATCCTTTAGTGTTGATCTATAATGTCGGAACCTGCCTCTAACCATAACTTATTGCTGGGTCACAATCTACTGAATTGGGTTAATGAATTCCTCCAATTGATCTATCCATTAAATGACAATCATAGCCAAGAACAGGGTCGTAATCAATACAAATTTATACAGATGCAGTAAAACAACTCTCTCTAACCAGAGAGAGCAATCCACCTTTTTAAAGATTTGAAGAACTAATCAATCACAGACAGGGAAAGGTCAAATCGTATTGATCAGTGAATCAGCACAGACCCATCATCCTCCTCCTTGCTGTTTTAATTTCCTCGTAATCAGAGTACAATTTCTTTGCAATACATGTTTTCCAGAGGGTGTATTTATGTAGTTGTAGAAATAAGTGTTGCTGCAACAATGGAATGATCTATCGACAGCGCAATCAATTTTGGTGCCGCTTAATATATTGAAACTGAAAGTGCTATCGGAGAGGTTGGAAGATCGACAAAAACAAATAAAACCCTTTTACATTCAGCCTTATACTTTTGTTGATGGAGGTTAGGAGAATTGTAAATGAGTGTCTTCTCCTTTCTGTTTCCTAGTTTCTGCACTGTAGGTGTAGAAACTATTAATAACCAAGGGATAGCCGCCTCTGGCCAAATTGGCCCGTGGCATCTTCTGACAAGTCTCCCAATATGACTAATAGCACTCAGGGTGTTGTAATAGCAATCCAAAAAAAAGAAAGCAACTTCTCAGAAATCAGCAGGGAGACGTCTTCTTGCTGCAGCCCTTATTATTACCAAGAAGTGACATGAACAACAAAGTAGAATGGAAAGAGAATGCCCATCGGCCTATAGCCTCCTTGCTCTCACCTGGCACTGCTGCTGCTTGATAACTAGTAGTAATTGGTCTTTCTTCTATTAACTTTGCAGTTTCTATAGTTTATCCATCCTGAATGCTTCGTGCTAAGCCTATAATATATATTAATCCCCAGTTAATGCATATTGTTTTATTCAGTGTTGCTCAAGTGGATTTGATCCAAGTTTATACCTGCTGAGAGTGTAATTCCATTAACTGAATAGATTTTCAAACTAATTCTCTTTGCAAAGTCATCCAATCAGTTCTGTTTACTGTACTGTATAGAACAATGGACCGTCAAGGACATATTATGAAGGTGTAATGAGGCAAGGCAGCTGCTCACCTTGTACATGAATGAACACAGGTGTCAGCCATGGCTCAGTTCGTAGCACTCTTGCCTATGAGTCAGCAAGGTTGAGGGTTCAAGTCCCACTCCAGCAACTCGAGCACAAAATCTAGGCTGATATTCCAGTGCAGTACTGAGGGAGTGCTACACTGTCGGAGGTACCAATTTTCAGATATGATGTCAAAGTGAGGCCCTGTCCACCTTCTCAGGTGAATGTAAAAGATCCTATAGCACTATTCAAAGAAGAGTGGGGGAGTTATCTGTGGTGTCCTAGCCAATATTTATCCCTCAACTAACATCACTAAAAAAAAGATAATCTGGTCATTATCACATTGGTGTTTGTGGGACCTTGCTGTGTGCAAATTGGCTGCTGCGTTTCTTACATTACAACAGTGACTACACTTAAAAAGTACTTCATTGGTTGTAAAGTGCATTGGGACATCCTGAGGTTATGAAAGGTGCAAAATAAATGCAAGTCTTTCATTTTTGGCACAGGGGTCCAAAACCAATAAGGGCTCTCATGTGATTTAATAATAAATTCTTAACGAGCCATCTGTAATATTGATAACATTGGATGATTTTATAAAATAATATATGAATAGGTAGCTGAATCTGTAATTATCAACAATGAATGAATAATGTTGTAGACATTCAGAAGTTTATTGAAAGCTTATTTTACAAAAAAAACAGAAGGAACGGAATCTGTAACTACATTACCCTGTCAAAGTATGCCTTTGAATCAATAACAACTTATATTTATATAGCAATCTAGCCCTGTCTCCTCGCTCTCTGATGATTCAAAGGAACACCAACAACACAATTCCAGTCGTCAAAAGCCTACAGCACATAAATCAACACTTAGGACTGGATTTTCCCCAACACTCGATTTACCACCGAAAGTGCACTAAAATTGTTCTTAAACTCACCACTATTATACCACTGAGAATTCAACCAATTTTCCTTTATTATACGTTCATTGTGGGCTACCGGTGCTATCAGCGCCCTCTATTAGCCAGTTGCCTCTGGGCAGGAGGGAAATCCAGTGCTGCTGCATCAGCTGATAGGGTCAAGGCAGCCATTTTGTATCTGTGACAAAGTTGCTGGATGCAGTGTCTGAGGCTGGTGTGTCTTCGGGGCGCTGAGAAACACAAATTTAAAAGCTCTTGAGTTGAGAGGATACTGTCTGTGATCTGGCAAAAGGAGGACTCATCTTTTAGGCCCTGGGGGAAGAAGGCCCCCAAAGAGCTTGATCCAGGCCCATGAAAGGAGGTAGGCCTTGGTAGTGAATGCCACCCGTTCCCACGGGCCCCCGGCTGCGGCCTCCTGCGGTAGTCAATCTGGCCGGGCGTCGGGTGGGGATGGCAGGGACTTTTATTTAAATGAGGCCCTGCCATTAAGCTCGGTCCAAGCTTCCTCATCCCCGAACACTCTGGATGGGCTCCTGTTAGCGGGCCCCCACGCACCCCCTGCCCCCCCAACTCTCATTTTCATGACCTCAGTGAACTTTTGTATTATAATATTGTGTTATTTCAGCAGCACAAATTGTGAGTGGCGAAATTCATAGGATTTGTTGGAAGATTTTACCCTGTAACAGCTCACTTGTCCTAACTAGAAACTGTGGAGCTAATGCATTTCGTATTGCAGTTGTGAATTTTTTTTTTAATATCAATTTTAATTTAAAATAATATTTGTATTAAGATTAAACAGGAATTCTTGAGAGACTAATTCAATCTTTCATCCTTCAATATATCCATAGGTTATTACTACTGAATCTCAAGCACAACCCAGCACTGTCACAGTAGAACCATTCTGAAGTTGCCAAATTTTAGAACTGCATTTTAGAAAGAAAGAATGACTTGCATTTATATAGAGCCTTTCACATCCTCGGGTGGTCCCAAAGTGCCATACAGACAATGTAGTCACTCTTGTAGTGTAGGAAACGTGGCAGCCAATTTGCACACTGCAAGGTCTCATGAACAGCAAAGTGATAATGACCAGTGATGTTGGTTTTGGGATAAATATTGGTCATGGGGGAGTCCAGAACGAGGAGGCATAACGTTAAATACTGCCATGGGATCTTTTACATCCACCTCTGTTTAATGTCTCATCCGAAAGACAGCACCTCCAACAATACAGTACTCCCTCGGTACAGCACTGGAGTATCAGCCTGGATTATGTACTCAAGTCTCTGAAGTGAGGCTTGAACCCACAACCTTCTGACTCAGAGGCAAGAATGCTACCACTGAGCCATGGCTGACACCAAGTGAGATTAGGGGAAGGTGAACCAAACCTATATGAGTCCTCTTCACCTTCATCTTGGAAAACCGGATCATTGTTTAAGCACTCCCAACACATGTACTGGGAGCACATATAATGCATGTGCCTGATATGCACGCCCAATGCACAATGCTTTGCATCTGGAGTGTTACAGATAAAAAAATATCCAAAAATTCAAACGTTAGTTGCTATAATTTCTATTTGCAAGCTTCATTGGGAGATATCTGCAATAGAATCCTGAAAAAGTCTTTAAAGCGGCACCAAATTCACACAAAAAAATGGTTGTCCAGCCTTTTTCATCTGTGCACAAACAACAACTTGCATTTGTATAGCTTCTTTAATGTAGTAAAACATCCCAAGGTGCTTCACAGGAGTGTTATCAAACAAAATTTGACACCAAGCCAAATAAGGAGATATTAGGACAGGTGATCGAAGGCTTGGTCAAAGACGCGTCTTAAAGGAGGAGAGAGAGGTAGAGAAGCAAAGGTCAAGAGGTAGAGAGGTTTAGGAAGGGAATTCCAGAGCTTTGAGCCTAGGCAGCTGAAGGCATGGCCGCCCATTGTGGAGCGATGAAAATCGGAGATGCCCAAGAGGCCAGAAATGGAGGAGTGCAGAGATCTCAGAGGGTTGTAGGGCTGGAGGAGGTTACAGAGATAAGTCATGGCCCAGAAAGGAAATGGAATATGGGGAAACAAATGGCTGTGTATTTTCAATGTGGTTTGCAATCTGATCACCCGCCTTTTGCGTTAATTTTCCTCCCCACACTCATTGCAACCTAAATGGGACTGGTAATTAGTATTTGAATGAATTTAATTGAATTGTCTGTATTGTCCCTTCTAAAGATCGAGTTGAAAAGGTTAAAGAAAGAAAAGTCTTGATGGAAATAATGACAAGTCCTTACCTTTTAGAAATGAGATATATTCCTATACTCCTGACTTTATTAGGTTTGCATAAAATTTACATTCATTCAGCAAAGTTCATTGCTAAATATTTCTCGACTCTAAATACTCTCCTGGTTACAATATGAGTACACCAATTTTATGTATGTTTTATATCAAGTCATATGCTGCTACAACCTTCATTAATTATCCCTAACCTACGAACTCATTATCAAGAATTCATTAGGTTTGTTCTTCTTGTACCCAACAATGGTGCTGTCCGATGTACTGCCTGAATGGGGTATAGTGCAGAAGACAAGGAAAGGCAAACTAATCTTATGTTGCTTTCTGTGTCCGCATCTGCTCCGACACACAGGATTCTTCTTAAACCATTCCAGTTAATCCATTCAAGGATTGCCTTTGATGAGATTATCTGTATTATAACACAGCCATTTTGTGTCCTCCTTGTAAATCGATGGATAGTGAATACAGGCGCAAAGCAGCAACATAGTAGAGTCTTAACCAGACTTACAACATGTCAGTCAGGAGCTGGGTGGTCATATTTCCTTCTCCTGTGTGTACTGAATCATTGAATGTTGCAGCACAGTAACAGTCCATTTGATCTATCAGTTAGTTGTGCCCTGATCTTTTTCTCCACATGAGCTACCTAGTCTAATCCTACTCTCCAGTTTGCTCCCCATATCCTTCAATATCCCTTTTCATTCCAGCAATTTTTAAAAGGACTATGTTTCAACAATGGTTCGGGGCAAAGAATTCCAGATTCTAACTACCCTCTGTGTTAAGAATTTCTTTCTAACCTGTCCTTTAATTATTTTTTATCAGTAGATTAAATTCATACTCGCTTTTTAATGTCTCCCTGACCAGGTGTATATCAATGTTCCTTATTATGTGGTATTCAAACCCTCCTTCTGGCTCTGCGCTACTTTTAACATTATCCTGCACTCTTTTGGGTTCTGCCAAGTTGAAGTGATTTTTGCTTTGGTATTTATTCAGCAAACTTCACCATGGTGTTTATTTTAACATATAAAAAGGTGCAGGGAGAGGTTGGGTTAACTCCCATCGCATGGAAGGGCAACAGAAAAAACTGCAAGGAGGATTGGGAAAGGGCTGGAAGTCTAATATTCAATCATTTCCAGGCTAAGTGTCATAGGTGTGTGTGCTCTTCCTTTTTTACGTAGAATTACAAAGGGCATGATTTTGACCCCGAGCCGGGAAGGGAGTGAGGGGGTTAATTTTTTTTTTTCATTCGTTCATGGGATGTGGCCGTTGCTGGCAAGGTCAGCATTTATTGTCCATCCCTAATTGACCTTGAGAAGGTGGTGGTGAGCCATCTCCTTGAACCGCTGCAGTCCGTGTGGTGACGGTTCTCCCACAGTGCTGTTAGGAAGGGAGTTCCAGGATTTTGACCCAGCGATGATGAAGGAACGGCGATATATTCCCAAGTCAGGATGGTGTGTGACTTGGAGGGGAACGTGCAGGTGGTGTTGTTCCCATGTGCCTGCTGACCTTGTCCTTCTAGGTGGTAGAGGTCGCGGGTTTGGGAGGTGCTGTCGAAGAAGCCTTGGCGAGTTGCTGCAGTGCATCCTGTGGATGGTACACACTGCAGCCACTGTGCGCCGGTGGTGGAGGGAGTGAATGTTTAGGGTGGTGGAAGGGGTGCCAGTCAAGCGAGCTGCTTTTTCCTGGATGATTAGGGTTAGGGTTAGGGTTCTTGAGTGTTGTTGGAGCTGCACTCATCCAGGCAAGTGGAGAGTATTCCATCACACTCCTGACTTGTGCCTTGGAGATGGTGGAAAGGCTTTGGGGAGTCAGGAAGTGAGTCACTCATCACAGAATACCCAGCCTCTGACCTGCTCTTGTAGCCACAGTACTTATGTGGCTGGTCCAATTATGTTTCTGGTCAATGGTGACCCCCAGGATGTTGATGGTGGGGGATTCAGCGATGGTAATGCCGTTGAATGTCAAGGGGAGGTGGTTAGATTCTCCCTTGTTGGAGGTGGTCATTGCCTGGCACTTGTCTGGCACGAATGTTACTTGCCACTTATCAGCCCAAGCCTGGATTGTTGTCCAGGTCTTGCTGCATGCGGGCATGGACTGCTTCCTTATTTGAGGTGTTGCGAATGGAACTGAACACTGTGCAATCGTCAGCGAACATCCTCATTTCTGAACTTATGATGGAGGGAAGGTCATTGATGAAGCAGCTGAAGATGGTTGGGCCTAGGACACTGCCCTGAGGAACTCCTGCAGCAATGCCCTGGGGTTGAGATGATTGGCCTCCAACAACCACTACCATCTTCCTTTGTGCTTGGTATGACTCCAGCCACTGGAGAGTTTTCCCCCTGATTCCCATTGACTTCAATTTTACTAAGGCTCCTTGGTGCCACACTTGGTCAAATGCTGCCTTGATGTCAAGGGCAGTCACTCTCACCTCACCTCTGGAATTCAGCTCTTTTGTCCATGTTTGGACCAAGGCTGTATTGAGGTCTGGAGCCGAGTGGTCCTGGCGGAACCCAAACTGAGCATCGGTGAGCAGGTTATTGGTGAGTAAGTGCCGCTTGATAGCACTGTCGACGACACCTTCCATCACTTTGCTGATGATTGAGAGTAGACTGATGGGGCGGTAATTGGCTGGATTGGATTTGTCCTGCTTTTTCTGGACAGGATATACCTGGGCAATTTTCCACATTGTTGGATAGTTGCCAGTGTTGTCGCTGTACTGGAACAGTTTGGCTAGAGGCGCAGCTAGTTCTGGAGCACAAGTCTTCAGCACTACAGCCGGGATGTTGTCGGGGCCCATAGCCTTTGCTGTATCCAGTGCACTCAGCCGTTTCTTGATATCATGTGGAGTGAATCGAATTGGCTGAAGACTGGCTTCTGTGATGGTGGGGATATCGGGAGGAGGCCGAGATGGCTGAAGATGGTTGCAAACGCTTCAGCCTTGTCTTTTGCACTCATGTGCTGGACTCTGCCATCGTTGAGGATGGAGATGTTTCCAGAGCCTCCTCCTCCCGTTATTTGTTTAACTGTCCACCACCGTTCACGACTGGATGTGGCAGGACTGCAGAGCTTTGATCCGATCCGTTGGTTGTGGAATCGCTTCGCTCTGTGTACAGCATGTTGCTTCTGCTGTTTAGCATGCATGTAGTCCTGTGTTGTAGCTTCACCAGGTTGGCACCTCATTTTTAGGTACACTTGGTGCTGCTCCTGGTGCTGCTGCCTGGTCCCAGAATCCCAGAAGTACGGGTTTCCTGGGCATCCTTACGATTTTGACGTAAGGATGTCTTTTTTTTAGTCGGTTTGCCATCTGATTGGCCGGCCTGATTGACAGGCTGGTCTCAGTTGAACGGGAGAGCAGCCAGTGAGAGGACGGCTTCAGGTAAGTCTTTGATTGGATGGATGGTGGGGTGGGGGGGACATGGGTGGACATGGGGGCACGGGAGTATATAGGTACACTGGTTGGCATGGGTATCACGGGGTGGGGAAGTCAGTCATGGGGGGAGGGATCGGGGGTCAGTCACGGTGGGGTGTCACGATCTGGGGTCACCGTGGGGGTCCGCAATCGTTGGGGTGGGAGATCGGAGGTCATCGCGGGGGTCCTTGATGGTGGGTGTCGGGATCAAGGGTCATCGTGGGGGTCCACGGGGGAATCCGGCATCATCACGGGGGTCCGCAATCGTTGGGGGGTCGCTACAGGTAGGATTGTTGGGCCTCGAGGAAGCTCTCCTGCTCCTCCGAGCCCACAACCTGTGCCAGAAAGGCACAAACCTGTTAGTTTCAGGCCTTCTCACCTCCTTTCACGTGGCGTAAAAGAGGAGGCCCAGGAAACTCGGCCCCCAGGGGCTGAAATCAGAAACTCTGCAAAAATGGAGGCCCATAGCCTCATTGAAAGGTTTTATTCACCAACCCGCCTCCTGGGATCAGGTTGGTCGCCAGCCCCTCCTCCTGCCTCCGTGAAAGCCAGAGGTGGGTGGGCTGGAGGCGGGTCTGAAATGGTTGCGATTTTAAATGCTCCCCCACCCCGTCCCCAACCCACTCGTTTTTCAATGTTAAAATCGTGCCCATAGAGTCTACAGCACAGAAACAGGTCATTCAGTCCAACTGGTCTATGCCAATGTTTATGCTCCACACAAGCCTCCTCCCATCCCTCTTCATCTAACGCTATCTGCATACCCTTCCATTCCTTTCTCCCTCGTGCTTATCTAGCTTCCCCTTAAATGCATCTATGCCACTCGCCTCAACTACTCCTTGTGGTAGCAAGTTCCACATTTTAACCACCCTCTGGGTAAAGAAGTTTCTCCTGAATTCCCTGTTGGATTTCTTGGTGACTATCTTATATTTATGGCCCCTAATTTTAGTCTCTTCCGCAAGTGGAAACATCTTCTCTCCTTCCGCCTTATCGAACCCCAAACTTTTGAAGTGATAAATAACGTCTTTGAGTGGATGCTGCACACTGCTCACCATAGGATTAAGGGGCAGCTGACGGAGGATAAACTAAGTCTGTTGATGACACAGATAGAAAAAGGAACTGTAAACAGAATTGGAAAGAGGAGGCTCCGCCTTACGAGTGATCGCCTTGTCCAGGCCACATCGGGCTTGTTCCTCCTCGACTGACTGACAGCATCTCCCAGCTGTGCAGCGCGCTGCCTCAGGACTCTCGCTGCCCAGCTCATCCACGTCTAACTCACACTCCACTTAAAGGACCTTGGCCACTCATCTCATAAAAGTGCTCTCAAAAAAGGGGGAAATAAAACGAGGATGTAAAGTGAAAGCTACCAATGTCTCCACTGGCACTCGGGAGCGAGACTGGCCTCTAACAACTAGAAGCCACATTATAACATACCTGGCCATATTATAACCTGCAGGATCGTTTATTCATAGAATCAAAGAATTATACAGCATAGAAGGAGGCCATTCAGCCCATTGTGCTTGTGCCGGCTCTTTGAAAGAATTATCCAATTAGTCCCACTCCTCTGCTCTTTCCCCGTCGCCCTGCAAATTTTTCAAGTATTTATCCAATTCCCTTTTGAAAGTTACCATTGAATCTGCTTCCACCGCCCTTTCAGGCAGCGCATTCCAGATCATAACAACTGGCTGCGTTTGAGAAAAAAAAATTCTCCTCATCTCCCCTCTGGTTCTTTTGCCAATTACCTTAAATCTGTGTCCTATTATATAACCTGCAGCTAATATTTTGAAATTACTGACAGGTCAAGAATCACACAGCGCTAATGATGCTAAACAACATCATCATTGGCAGACAGGTCCACCAGCAAATTACAGCAACAGGTCAAGCTCGCAGTTCACTGCAGCGAAGATGCCAATTGTCAACTTTTTAAGTGGCTGTCAGGGTCTCAGCTTGTCAGCACTTTAGAAGAAAAAAAATATTTTTTTCCACCGGGATTAGAGGGGAGGTGTAACCAATCAGACTAGTTGGAGGGCAGGATTAAAAGCCGTTAGACCCAATCAATTAGATGTTAGTTCTTCAACTATTCTTTGACTTAACTTTGAGGCAGAAAAGTTCTTAAAGATCAGCTAATGCCTTCTGGGAGTTGGATTATATTATTTAGCATTTGTCCGCAAATAATTTATATATAACCAGCTGTAAAAATACAGCATTTAAAAACTTACTTGGAGTATGCTTGGTTGTTGTCTAATGTGAAGGTTTATTTGCTTCAAAACTAGTTTACTTGCTTCAAAACAGCTGCTTTTTTGAGATAAGGAAGATGTTGATGTGAATGTATAAGATGGCTTCATTTCAACCCTCCAGGATTATCCTGGTGTCTCCAGGAATTAAAAATTAATCTCCAGGAAACGGTTTCAAGCAACCCAGGAGAAAAATCATAGGGTCAGTGAAAAAAAATTGTGCGTTTTTCTTCGTTTTCTTTGAGCACTTTCCTTTATTAGAGATACAAATATTGGAGAAGAGGCTGTTTGATTGGGCAGGACTATTGGAGACAGGAGGTCTTGTGATGAAATCTCCAGGAATGTGTCCAACCAGAGTTGGCAACCTTACTTGGGACGAGCCCTCTTTTGAACCTACAGGCCTCAAATACAGATACTGTCCCTAATGTCTGATGAAACTGTGACCAATTCTGGTTTTAAGAGTCCCTTTCCAATTTAAAGGAGCCTTCGGACTGACTTCCTTAACCTCAGGTCTCTGTACCTCTGCTTTGTGTTGTCAGGCACTCGAGGCTCTCTGCCGGTACATTCTTTCCTCTGCCGGGTTCCTTCTTTTCTCTGCTGGGCTTCCTTGCATCTCTGCTGCTCTAAGGGCTCAGATTCCCTGGCACTCGGGAATATTTGTTCAGCTCTCTAATCTCCCCCCTCCCCGCCCCCAGGGCTCTCTCAACACAGACCTGGAAAAGTTGAGAAGGGCAGAAGAATTTGTGCGGCTCAGGGTCCCGGCTGAATTGAGAAAGTTAGAGGGGTGCGGCACATGAAATGTGCTCTGATTGGCTTGGAGCCAGATTACAAATCTAGGATAGGGCCTCTTTTCGAGGAATCGCTCACATGGGTGTACTGGTGGTCTGCGCGTGGCCTCTAGAATCCCTTCAGATGTCTTGTTTGTAAGTGCACCTCTCCGACTGCTTGCTTACTGTGGTATTGTTCACACTGGCTTGTGCTTAATAAACCTTCTTAAATATATCATGGAAGCTTACAGCACAGAAGGAGGCCATTCGGCCCATTGTGCCTGTGCCGGCTCTTTGAAACAGCTATCCAATTAGTCCCAGTCTCTTGTTCGTTCCCCGTAGCCCTGCAATCATTCCCTTCGCAAATGTATATCCAATTTTCTTTCGAAAGTTACTATTGAATCTGCTCCCACCGCCCTTTCGCGCAGTGTGTTCCAGATCAGAACAACTCGCTGTGTATAAAGATATTCTCCTAATTCCCCCCCTGAATTTTATGCCAATTATCTTAAATCTGTGTCCTCTGGTTACTGACCCTCCCACCAGTCACCAGTGGATAGAGTTTCTCCCCATCTACTCTAGCAAAACCTTTCATAATTTTGAACATCTCTATTAAATCTCCCCTTAACCTTCTCTGTCCTTAAGGAGAACAATCACAGGTTCTCCAGTCTCTCCACATATGTCTCATGGACATCTGAGTTTAAAAGGCCAGGATTTTAACCCCCCGTCCCCCCACCAGGCCCAGCATGAATAGCTCGTGGGAGGAGTTAAAATTTCAAATTTCTATCCCACAGCTCCAACCCGCTGTGTTCCCGGCAGCCGGGATTTTTATGATGGCGAATCAGGCAATCCACGAAACTCCCGCTAAAGGCAGGCGGGAACCTATTTAACATTCAAAAATCGGAATCTTTACTTCAAGTCAGGGGCAGCCCTGCACTGTCTGCAGGCCCCTAAATTCTCTTGACTATCACATTTTACTTCTTAATGTGGCCCTTATTTTTAAAGCTTTCTTTTCCCCATCGTCCATTTTCCTGTCCTTAAGTTCTTGTGATCCAATGCACAGGCACCATCTAGCTCCGTCCTGCTCAGCTGACTCTCATGCTCCTGTCTTCCCTGCTGGCCGCCTTCTTCTGCTTCTGGTATCTTCCCCACGCAAAAAAAAAACGCGTCTGTCATTTGCTTCTCAGGTCTGGAGTCAAACATGAGAATCAAAATGCTGCACCAGACCATTTGAGCTCATCTTAACCCCTTGGGTGCTGTGCTTCAAACTGGGAGAAATGATCTATCCCTGACAGGAACAGGGGGAACACAGGAACAGGAGTAGGCCATTCAGTCCCTCGAGCCTGTTCCACCATTCAATTAGATCATGGCTGACCTGTATCTTAACTCCATCTACCCACTTGGTTCTGTAACCCTTAATACCCTTGCCTGACAAAAATCTATCAACCTCAATTTTGAAATTTTCAATTGACCCCCCAGCCTCAACAGCTTTTTGGGGGAGTGAGTTCCAGATTTCCACTACCCTTTGTGTGAAGAAGTGCTTCCTGTCTTTACCCCTGAATGGCCGAGCTCTAATTTTAAGGTTATGTCCTCTTGATCTGGGCTCCCTCACCAGAGGAAACAGATTTTCTCCATCTACCCCATCAACTCCTTTAATCATCTTACGCATCTCATTTAGATCACCCGTTAACCTTCTATATTGAAGGGAATACATGCCTAGTCTATGCAACCTGTTCTTATAATTTAACCTTTTTAGCCCCGGGATCATTCTGGTGAATCTGCACTGAACCCCCTCCAAGGCCAATATACCCTTCCTGAGGTGCGGCGCCCAGAACTGAATGCAGTACCTCCAGATGGGGTCTAACTGGAGCACTGTGCAGCTGTAACATAACTTCTACCCGATACTTATTTTCAATTTTTTTTACGGTTTATTTACAACGAGAAAAAAGAAAACGTTTTTAAGAAGGGGAAGGCGTTGAGATATCTCCCTTTTGTCCTTTCCACCCACAACTCTTAGCTGTTCACCTCCACACATCCTCTTGAACTGGAACCAGTGAACAGTGAATTATAAGAGGTAGGAACCTTCAATCAATGAGAAAATCACAGCTTCTGAACAGACATTTGCAGCTGAACAATTACCGGAACACAACAAAAGGACATCATTACTTCTTTCCCTGCATCTATTCAAACTGCAGCAAATTACTCCTTTTTCCTTTCCATTCTTCACCTATTGAGTCCTGCAAATTCATGAAAAATACTGTCGCCTAATAATCAGCTATTACGTTTACAACAAAAAAGATTGCGGCCATTACTTTTTAAATTGGAAATGTTTTATTAAGAATTGACAGACATGTCAAAATACAAAGTTCAATTATGTGTATATTTACTAGCTCGGAGTCGTGATGCAACTGTCAAAAAGAAGTTCAATTTGCTGTGAATTTCACATGTATTGACCAGACTTGTTCAGAGCTGAACGATAAATGGACCTGTTTCCCATTAAGTTGGTGCAGGTAACATAACATTGCACAATTGATCGATAGGTGAAACCATGCCTAATTTGCTACTGATCCCAAAACTGCTATTTCTGACATAGCACATGTAACAAGTTTTTTTTCACCTCACCATTTTCCTCCCTTCCTCTCCAGAAGGTGTTCACTACAGAGGAACATAGGAGCACGAGTAGGCCATTTAGCCCCTCGAGCCTGTTCCGCCATTCAATTAGATCACGGGTGGTCTGTATCTACATTATTAACACTATTAACTCCATCTACTACCTGCCTTGGTTCCATAACCCTTGATATCCTTGCCCAACAAAAGTCTATCAATCACAGTTTTGAAATTTTCAATTGACCGCCAGCTTCAACAGCTTTTTGGGGAGAGAGTTCCAGATTTCCACTCCCCTTTGTGTGAAGAAGAACTTCCTGACATCACCCCTGAACGGCCTAGCTCTAATGTTAAGGTTATGCCCCCTTGTTCTGGACTCCCCCACCAGAGGAAATAGTTTCTCTCTATCTACCCTATCAATTCCTTTAATCATCGTAAAGATCTCAATTAGATCACCCCTTACTTTTCTATACTCAAGGGAATACAAGCCTAGTCTGTGCAACCTGTCCTCATAATTTAACCCTTTTAGCTTTGTTATCATTCTGGTGAATCTGTGCTGCACCCCTTCTGAGGCCAATACATCCTTCTTGGGGTACAGTTCCCCGAACTGAATGCAGTATCCAGATGGGGTGTAAACAGAGCTCTGTACAGCTGTAATATAACTTCCACCCTTTTGTATTCCAGCACCCTTGAGATAAAGGCTAAAATTCCATTTGCCTTTTTAATTATTTTTTTGCACCTGTCCACTAGCTTTTGATGGACCCCTAAAGCTTTCTGCTCTTCCATAGTTCCTTGCTTCTCACCATTTAGAAAATACTCTGATTTATCTTTCTTAGGTCCAAAGTGGATGACCTCAAGCTTCCCCACATTGAACTCCATCTGCCACAGTTTTTGGAATACTTGTTGGCATGTGGCTCCATGGTGCCCAAATGCCCTCTGGCACCTCCTGGTAGTATCCTTATTCATGCATGAGCTTTGACCGTGCGTGCTGACAGGCTTTTTTACCCACGGTATCACAGCTGAGCCATTAATATCCTAACCTGAGGCCCACACGTGTGCACTACCAGCAGGGGTCAGTGACTAATGAGCAATAATGCGAATCCTGTCTGATTTTTTTTTCCTCTCTAACCCACGGGTCTTGAGACCAATTGTAGTGCTCCTATAGCCAAGCTGGCTGAGATCAGCTCCCAGCAGAGACTGGGGGCTCAGACCTGAGGTCGCCCTTGTCTGCATCACTCAGCTAATTACTGGCTAACTCGCTGTGGTATCCGGGGAGTCCAGGCATCAACATTTCAGCTAATTCATATGTAGCAAAGAAATGGAGCTGGGGGTCTCTGCTTCAGCCATTTTTTTGCTTGCTTCCAAAAGGAGGACTGGACGCAGGGATCGTAAGCAGATTATTCCTGTTCACAACAACATCTTTATTCATGAAAGCTTCCACCTGCATTTCTCGACTCCATTGGTGACTGGAGTTTGTCTTAAAACCAATGGCGTAAACTTTTTGGGGGAGAAATTGGTCCTCGTCACGCCCGATTTTTAAGAGAAAAATAATAGTTGGGGGCAACAAGTCCAGGCATGGTCTCTCTCCCACGCCTGATCCCCCTCCCTCCGGCCTCCCCCCTCCCCCACCACTGATACAAGTGCTCCAGCTGCCAAATTGGCAAAGCTAACAGCAGAGCAGCGCTAATCGGACAGCAACTTTTGGGTATTCGCATTCAAACACGCTTCTGCTCCTCGCCTGAAGTTGCTGTGCCATTTGCCCATAAATAACGGCACGCGCCATTAGCCTTGCCGTTATTTTTGGCAGAAAATTCTGGCCCGTTGTGTAGCTGCTGAAGTTTGATCTTACACGGCAAATAAAGACACCATCTAGAAAAGAGAAGGATGAGGGGTGACCTAATAGAGGTCTTTAAAATTATGAGTTTGCTCGGGTAGACGTAGAGAAGATGTTTCCATTTGTGGGGGGAGACCAAAACTAGGGGCCATAAATATAAGATAGTCACCAATAAATCCAATAGGGAATTCAGGAGAAATTTCTTTACGCAGAGTGTGGTTAGAATGTGGAACTCGCTATTACAAGGAGTAGTTGAGGCAAATAGCATAGATGCATTTAAGGGGAAGCTAGACAAGCACATGAGGGAGAAAGGAATATAATGATATGCTGATAGGGTAAGATGAAGAGGATGCGAAGAGGCTTGTGTGGAGCTTAAAAGCTGGCATAGACCAGTTGGGCCTGTTTCTGTACTGTAAAGTCGATGTAATCGCTGATTTGAAAACAACAGCATTCTCAGTAATTCTGTCTTCTTCTCGTCTTTAAATTTGAGTTTAATTATCCAATGTCAATGTTTGCCAAACCAGAACAGCTATAACAGCATGGGTACCCAGGAGTCATTTCTCTCTTGTCGCAGCTCATTTGGCACAGTTATCTTGTATAATTCCCAATAGGATGGAAATGGGTGCATTATAAATACAATATTGATCTATATGGACATTGTGACCCTCGTCATAAATCCATCTGCAAGTCAATAATCTCTAAGGAGATGCATTTCCCAACACAAATATTGCATTTGATAGAATGGAAGATGCTTTTAGAAGCTGTGCTCATGGAGATGTGACATTTAGATGTGATCGTTCGAACTGGGAAACATCTGCTACGTGATTCCTGTCAGTTGCAGTCGGTACTGTCAGTTTCCTCACAGTCCGTGCTTTAAATTTGCACAAGTCATGGTCTTTCTACATGGTGGTGTTGTTAAAACATCTGTGCAGCGTTTAAAAGTCACTGTAACTGGTCTTTTCCACAAAGAAGCTGATTTTGTGGTCTCATTAAAGGGTAGTTTGTCAGGGCAAATGAATAGTTACGATTTTCACCTTTATGAAAAAAACTCAGTCACTGTGTCACACATGACTCCACACCTCACCTCAACCCCAACCTCAAAGTGCATTCTCCTGCCTCCTCACTGAATTTACCAGCATGAGTTTTCCATTCCTCACAATTTCAGTTTTCAAACTGTTCACAGGTTGCAGAGTTAATTATAAATTCAAAGGCACTATGATGATGTGGATTTGGGTCAACTGGGAAATGGTTTGAGATTATCAAGAATCTTTTCCACTTGTATCCTTAGCAACCATTTTAGACAGGGGATTTCTTTTAGTAGGAAATGCCAGACTGATCCAGTGAAGGACAGGGCGAATTCCCCATCTCAAAGTTGTTCACATTGGAAGAATTTGTATTGTCTGAAAAAAAACAGATTTTTTTTCAATGCAGACCATTTAAGATTTGTGCTTGTCCCTTAAAAGTACACAAAGGCAAGAGCTCCCTCCTTGCAACCGTGCTGGACTTTATAGCAAAGGCTTGTATTGTTTTCACTGGGAGTGACTGCATCAATGAATATTGCTTAAGGCTCAGTGGTTGAACATAGTACAGGATGTGACACTGAGCCATAAAGATTAGAACAAAACCATTGCTGGCCTTGGACTCTCCCAGTTAAGGAGGGAAAAATTCATGCAGGACTGCTGCCCGTATCCTAACTTGCTACAAGTCCCGTTCACCCATCACCCTTGTGCCCGCTGACCTACATTGGCTCCCTGTCCGGCAACGCCTCGATTTTAGAATTCTCATCCTTGTGTTCAGATCCTTCCACGGCCTGCCACCCCCCTATCTCTGTAACCTCTTCCAGTTCTGCAACCCTCCGAGAACTCTGTGCTCCTCCAATTCTGGCCTCTTACACATACCCGATTTTCATCGCTCCACCATTGGTGGCCATGCCTTCAGCCGCCTAGGTCCTAAGCTCTGGACTTCCCTCCCCAAACCTCCCTGCCTCTCTACCTCTCTCTCCTCATTTAAAATGCTCCTTCAAACCTACTTCTTTGACCAAGCTTTTGGCCACCTGTCCTAATATCTCCTGGCTCGGTGTCAAATTTTGTTTGATAACGCTCCTGTGAAGCCCCTTGGGACGTTTTACTATGTTAAAGTCACGATGTAAATGCAAGTTGTTGTTGTGAAAGGCGCTACATAAATGCAAGTTCTTTCTGTTGTTTTTACTTCAAGATTTTCTTCAAAAGTAATTTAAAATGATATTTCTAGACAAATTGCTGATATTGAGAACATTACTACGACAGTATCTGCACAAGTCCATTGGAATGTTGTCAGAATCACCAACATTGTAACTCGACCAAAGCAATCTGAAAACTGACCTAATTTCCAGCCAGTGCATGATACAGTCACAGATGAAATAGGCTCACTGATGCTGTGACAGGGTGCAGAGACAGGACGAGCTAGATTAATTCCGAGCAAATATCCATAAGGGATGCATGAGGGATGTTAAGTTTATGTATTTTTTAAGGTGGTACATGCAATGCTTCAATTCAAAATTATTTTCATGTATTCACCAAGCTGAGATATTAAAATCACAACCCATCCCTCCTTCCAGAGAGTTTCAAGATGTTTATATTCCTGTCTTGGTGGGGCCAACATAAAGGGACATTGCCAATTTAAATTCAGCAGTATGCCGTGCAAACATTTTCCCTCATTGCACCTAACACTCAATTAACTAACTAATGCTTGTGGTTGTCTAAATAAAATAAGGTGCTGATTGACCTGCTGTGCAGTTTTAAACCAGATAACACTTTCAACCCCATCAGCATTTCCTCATTAAACAGAGCCTTCCTGAACACTGAATCTTCTGATGGATGCAACAGTATCGTCGCGAAACTTCAGTGGGTGTTATTTTCCATTTCCTTCCCACACTGAGATTGTGCCACAAAAAGCAGATAAAGGCAATGCAAGATGCATGAAATAATTCCTACTTGGCCCCCCTCTGATATGCTTGCACGAAATGGAGGATGAACAATAATTTCCTGCCATAATGTGTCCATGGTGTAATTGTTCAAGAAATTGGGCGGGCAGTGTTAGCTGGGGGGGGGTGGGGGGAGGGTTGGGGTGTCGGAAAGCTGGTGGGAGGTAGATCGGTGTGTTTCCAATTTGGTGGTGTTGGAGGGAAGAAATAAAGATTGATTTCTCCCTGAAAACCTACACAGCAACCTGGATCAGTTTTCACTTTCAAAAATACCAAAACCTTAGGGCCTTTGGAAACAAAATCTGATCAAATAACCATGAATTTTTATGCTAGTCGATGCTTTGTAACCTGTGGATTTAGGCCACGATGTAGTAAGGGGAGATCAAAGTGTAAAGGTATTTTAATTGGTTTGCATTACAATGGCAAATTAGAGAGTTTTTTTCCCATAAAGTTTAAGCATACCTTTGGAATGTTAATACTGACCAAACAATCAGCTGAATTAAGACATGCCACATGAGTGCTTCCCTTTTCAGCATAAGAGCACATTGATTTTCGATCTGCAGTGCACCTCAAAGTAACCTCACTGTAATGACTGGCCTTTTAGTGATTGCTCAGGATTACTATAATTATGTCTGAGCACTCTTTCTTTCTCTCTCTCTCTTCCTTTCCTTCGTCACAAAATAAGCCAAAAAATTTACCCATTGCCACCATTGTACCTTTTAAGTCTCAACTTCTGATGTCTGTGTGCAAATCGAAAATATAACCTTACTAATTTGGATCAAGAAGTGGGTTTTGTAAAGCTACGGTGGGAGTAGGGGGTTACATTGCATTGCCATGGCAATACCACATGGTGACCTCCACCACTGAATGCCACCAAGATGGGCTTTACGTTGCGAATGGATGGAAAGAAGAATAAATCAGTTCACTGAGATCCCTTTACCTTAATTTACATTCCAGAAGTACTTATTGAATTAAGACTAATATTTGACAATACTTTCTTTGTGAGTGGTGACATTTACACTACAATTTTGTGTTCCAGCCAGGCAGAACCCTGTATACATTGATAGGCTTCTGCTACCTGGAATAATCCAATTACATGGAATTACATAGAATTTACAGCACAGAAACAGGCCATTTGGCCCAACTGGTCTATGCCAGTGTTTATGCTCCACCCAAGTCTCCTCCCAACCCTCAACATCTAACCCTATCAACATAACCTTCCATCCCTTTTTCCCTCATGTGGTTATCTAGCTTTCCCTTAAATGCATCTACGATATTCGCCTCAACTGCTCCTTGTGGTAGCGAGTTCCACATTCTCACCAATCTTTGGATAAAGAAGTTTCTCCTGAATTCCCTATTGGATTTATTCATGAACATCTTACATTTATGGCCCTTGGTTTTGGACTTCCCAACAAGTGGAAACATTTTCTCTATGTCTACTCTATCAAACCCTTAATCTTAAAGACCTCGATCGGGTCACCCCTCAACCTTCTCTTTTCTAGAGAAAAGAGCCGCAGCCTGTTCAGCCTTTCCTGATCAGTACATACTCTGAGCTCTGGTATCATCCTTGCAAATCTGTTTGGCAACTTCTCGAATGCCTCTATATTCTTTTACATATTTATAAATTTAGGAAAGAACTCCAAGTATAGTTGGATATAGGAATGTCTTCCAAAACTAGAAATGTAAACATTTATAGAGAGCTGAGATGGGAGAATTTCTGCTCTCAAAATATTTAAATGAAGGTCGGGTATGTTTCCAAAGTGTCTGGGGAGGGGGGTGGGGGGTCCAATGAACCCTTTTCAGAACTAGGTTTTTATCACAATGCATTTACGCTCCATGGTGTCAAACTGAAGTCTTTTAAGACCACCCCCTATAGGGTCAGTCTCACTGTGGTTCACTCTAGATTCAGGTTGAGTCCTGGCTCCAGATTAACACTGCCAGTTTAGTGTCAGTGTGAAGTGGAAATCGCTTTGCACTGGTTCTAAATTTGGAGTGTGAATGCACTTTTAATGTAGCCTTTGCATCCTTGCAACTTTCAAGGCTTTGTACAGTCACGGATGTCCCTGCGAAAAACAGTGGCTGGTATTCCCAGATTGACCATTCTTAAAATCGTGTTCGTTTCATAGAATCATAGAGCACAGAAGGAGGCCATTCGGCCCATCGTGCCAGTGCCGGCTCTTTGAAAGAGCTATCCAATTAGTCCCACTCCCCGGCTCTTTCCCCTTAACCCTACAATTTTTTCCCCTTCAAGTATTTATCCAATTCTCTATTGAAAGTTACGATTGAATCTGCTTCCACCGCCCTTTCAGGCAGTGAATTCCAGATCATTACAACTTGCTGCATTAAAAAAAACCTTGAGAAAAAGTCTCTTTGCCGAGTGAAATAGGGAGAAAAGGGTGTGCAGAGAATTTATATATTTTTTGATCTGAATGACCTCTAGAGCTAACAACAGTAATAGAAATGAAGAATCCACTTCTGTCTGTTCTCAGGCCTAATTTCATCACTATCAAATAATTTTTCTAAATAAGTAAAATGTATTAGTTCACTGCAGGTGTCAGTGGAGTTATTGTTTTATATACGGCTTTCATTCTTTTTCAGATTTGCTTTGCTCAATTTAGCGGTTTGAGTCTCAGCAAATCTCAGCGCTGCATCAGGCGCCACAACCCCGCTGTGATTTTATTAACAAAATATTAAATTAAGTGTCTGACAGCTCAGAAAGACAGCAACTTTTCCAGCCTTAGGCTCTCATTACAAGTCACCGTCCTCCCCAAGCATACACACTATACACAGGCACGAGAAACTCTCCGTGGCTTTTTGTTTTCCCTGTTATGGCTGTTTAAAGACTCGTTACCAAATCTCCACCGATGTTGCACAGCTCAACTACAGTTTACAACTGGATCCGTATGAAAAATTAACTTGAAAAAAATATACAGCAAACACACAGGCCCCGATATTTACGGGGAGGCGGGGGGGGAGGGCGGGACTTGTAGCGGTCGGGGAAACCCGGAAGTACGGGGGGAACGCGGACGTCCTGCCAAATTTAATGGCAGGACCTCATTTGAATTCTTTTTCTCCGTTTCTCAGCCGGCAGCCGGCCAGATTGAGAGGCTGGCTGTCGGGCGAGAAGTGCCGTGGTAAAAGGCTGCAGCCGGGGACCAGAGAGGAGGGAGGGAGAGATTGCGGGGTGGGGAGGGGTCAGGGGGCTGGCGGGGAGGGAGGCCGATCGCGGTAGGTTAGCTTGGGGGGGCCGGGGCGAAGCACTCCTGCTCCTCCTGGCCCACAAGCAGTGTTGGAAAGGCACTTACCTGCTGGATCCAGCAATTCTCACCTCCCTTCAGCTGCCGGGTTTCCTGAGCCCTGGGAAACCCAGCCCGCAGTTGTTAAATATGAAAGTCTGCTAAAATCTTCGACACTCAGCCTCATTAACACAATTTAAATTACTAACCTGCCTCTTGAGAGGAGGTTACTTGCCCACCCCCCAACCTGCACCCCCCTAATGGAAGTAGGGGCGTTCGAGGTAGGTTGGGGTCGGGTTTCAGATTTTTAAGAATTTAACTCTGCCCGCCTGCCCTCTCCCGCCTGTCCTGGGGGGATAAAATCTCCCCCACCAAGTCCATTTAAACAGGTCCACGTATAGAGTTGCGGTATTTTACGATGTCATGACCTGGGAGAGTGTGTAGAAGAGATTTACTAGAATGGTACCAGGCATGAGGGACTTCAGGTAAGTGGAGTGATTGGAGAATCTGAGAATGTTTTCCTCAGAGCAGAGAAGATTAAGGGGAGATTTAATAGAGTTGGTCAAAATTATGAAGGGTTTTGATACAGTAAATAGGGAGAAACTGTTTCCAGTGGCAGGAGGGTCGGTAACCAGAGGACACAGATTTAAGGTAATTGGCAAAAGAACCAAGAGGGGAGATGAGGAGAATTTTTTTTACACAGCGAGTTGTTATGATCTGGAATGCGCTGCCTGAAAGGGTGGTGGAAGCAGATTCAATAGTAACTTTCAAAAGGGAATTGGATAAATACTTGAAAAGGAAAAATTTGCTGTGCTTTGGGGAACAAGCAGAGGAGTGGGACTAATTGGATAGTTCTTTCAAAGATAGGCACGATAGGCCGAATGGCCTCCTTCTGTGCTGTATGATTCCATGATTCTAACTTGCTTCCCATTCACTGCTGATCCAAATGTAACATTTCAATAAGAAACACATGGTGTAGGTTAGGGCCCCAGTTGATCTTAGTGTCTCTGAGTTAGGGAGATGATAAATCAGCCCTGGGGTCTACTAATGATCATTATTCACTGACTGTTGAAGGCCAGTGTGGAAGTGTGGCTGTCAGGTGAGGACAGGATTGGGTCCTGCTGTGATACCCTTCATGATGAATAGTTTGTCAGCATTCACTGTCTAGGGTGACTCATAAGGAATGGTCACTCCAGAGGGCGACTGGTGCCCATGGAATTGTACCCAAGCAAGAGTCAGCAACTTCGGGGGAGCGAAAAATGAGAGTAAATTGAGGCACAGAAAACAAAAGGCATGATTTTAGCCCAGAGCCAGGAAGGGGGAGGGGGGGGTTGGAATTCCTGACAGGAAACCCATAAGCACGGGTTTCCCGGATGTCCTTACGGTTTTGACGTAAGGACGTTGTTTCTCTTTAACAGGCTGGCGCTCAGTTGGACGGGAGAGGAAGAAAGAAGAGGACATGATCAGGTAAGCGTTAGATGGGGGGGGGAGGTTGGGGGTCATCGGGGTCATTGGGGAGGGTTGGGGGTCACAGGGGATCAGTCATCGGGGCGGCTATCAGTCATCGGGGTGTGGGGTCAGTGATCGGGGGGCGGGTCTGTCATCGGTGAGGTCGGGGTCAGGGGTCACAGTGTGGTCGGAGATCATAGGGGGTCAGAGATCATGGGGGGGCGGGACCAGAAATCGTGGGGGGGGTTCAGAGATCATGGGCGGGTTGGAGATTGTGGGAGGAGTCAGAGATCGTGGTTGGGGGGGGTGGGGGCTGGATATCGTGGTGGGGGGAGGTTGCTGCAGGTAGGCTTGTTGTGCCTGGGGAAGACACTCCTGCTCCTCCGGGCCCACAAGCTGTGCTGTAAAGGCACTCACCTGCTGTTTCGGCCTTCTCGCCTCCTCTCACGCAGCGTGAAGGAGAAGGCCTGGGAATCCCGGTCCCCCGGGGTTAAAATGAAAAAAGCCTTGAAAATGGATGCCCGCAGCCTTTTTAAAAAGTTTTTAACGCTCGACCTGCCTCCTGAGAGCGGGATGATTGCCCGCCCCTCATCCCACCCCCATGAAAACCAGAAATGGGCGGGTTGGGGGCGGGTGTTAGATTCTTGCAATTGTTGCTGCTCCCTGCCCCAACCCACCCATTTTTCCAGGCTAAAATCATGTTGATTCAAGTATAAATGTTCCCCAATTATCTGATTTTTGATGCTCAGCACACTAACAGCAGTCAATGCTAGGGTTGCCAACTCTCCAGGATTGTCCTGGAGTCCCCAGGAATTAAATATTAATGTCCTGGACACTGCTGCGAGCAAAACCCAGGGAAAAATAGTCACAAGGGTGTTAAAAATGGTGTGTTTTTTAATTTTCTTTGAACACTTTTCTTTATAAGTTATAAAAAATTTATTGGAGATGGGGGAAAAAAGGTTGATTGGCTGCGCAGGGTGGTTGTAGGCAGTCGGGCATGTGATGAAACCTCCATGAAAAGGTCCAACCAGAGTTGGCAACCCAAAGTCAAGCCAGTGCCAGGTTTTGTCTACAAACTGTAGTGCTTTTTAATCATGTTTGTGCAAAAAGCAAATTGCAAGGCTATGAGGAAAGAGCAGGGGAGTGGGACAAATTGGATAGCTCTTTCAAAGAGCCGGCACAGGCACGGTGGGCCAAATGGCCTCCTTCTTTGCTTTATGGTTAATTCATCGCACTTTTCATTTTGTTTCAGTCGAATAGCTGAACAAATGTTTAAATGGGACGGCGTGAAAAGATTGCCCATTTATATCCCCTGTCAATAGAAATCCTGATCCAAGTGTAACATTCCTTGGCAAAGTCATTACACATTGATCAGGACTCGACTGTACGTGAATCTAACTGAGATTGTTCCACAGTCTCAAAAGAAAAGTCTCAAGTTCACTTCAAGGAAAAGATAAGCCCATAGGTGAGTGCCACCAATGATAAATACTTACCTCTAGGTCACATTCATTTGTTTTTTAAAAGTAAGTTTAACTTTTTAAAACTAATCATATTTTCAGTGATTGCCCCCAGTCATCAACCACTTTGTTGAGAGAGTAGTGGCTGAACTGGTGTGACAGACATAGCACAAGCCTGCTCATTGACACTGCCTGTCTTCAGAAACTGAGCTTTCCTAATCTGTGTTTTTCAGCTGCATATAGTGACACCACTATTCCTGGCCAGAATGGAGATGACTGGGTAATTACACCGTCAATCACTCCTGTTCAATCAATCAAGTCCCATTCACCCATCACCCCTGTGCTCGCTGACCTACACTGGCTTCCGGTCCGGGAACGCCTCGATTTTAAAATTCCCATGCTTGTTTTCAAATCCTTCCATGGCCTCACCCCTCCCTATCTCTGTAACCCCCTCCAGCCCTACAAACCTCTGAGATCTCTGCACTCCTCCAATTCTTGCTTTTTGCGCATCCCCGATTTTAATCGCTCCACCACTGGCGGCTGTGCCTTCAGCTGCCTCGGCCCTAAGCTCTGGAATTCTCTCCCAAAACCTCTCCGCCTCTCTACCTCTCTCTCCTCCTTTAAGACACACCTTAAAACCTACCTCTTTGACCAAGCTTTTGGTCACCTATCCTAATATCTCCTTATGTGGCTTGGTGTAAATTTTGTTGGAAGCGCCTTGGGATGTTTCACTACGTTAGAGGCGCTATATAAATGCAAGTTGTTGTTGGAGTGGCTGCAAGTGACTGGGATTGATTGTACATGCATAATTTGTGTTATGTAACTATGCTCCCCGCACTGCATTTTGCTGGAGAAATAACCCTGCTTTTATCGGGAGATGCTGCTGTAGTTTCGATCATGTGTTCTGTTTGGGTGTATTCATAGAGATTCTTTTTAAATAGACTGTAGACTGTTTGTTATAGTGGGCTGTTTAAATAGAATCTGTTTGCTGAGTAACTGGACTTTGTTTGCTGTAAAATAGACCGTTTGCTGTGAGTCCTGCCGTAAGTCCCGTCCTGCCTCCAACTCATTGGCTGACACAGTGGTGTCAATAGACAAAGTGGTGTTTTTTTCTTTCTTTTACTGTCACTGCTGAGCATTTGCTGAAGACGAACATTGGGTGTTCATGTAGTTCGCTGGCACTTTAAGAAACAATTGTGACCTCCCTGTGAACTCAGGAACCGGAAGTGTTCGTAGAGCGTGCGTGGAGATAAAAGGTCTGGAAATGGCCGCAGTGCATGAGAATGCTCCTTGAAAACTTGTTTAGCAGTCTAACTGAGTCTTTATACAATTTAACAGTTACAAAGCATCGCAGTCAGCTAAATACCATAGATTGGGGGAGACGCTTAGAACATAAAGCCAGCCGAAATTTTTACAAATGTGCCAACTTGTAAAACTAGCTAAAGATACTGACCAGCTTTGAAAATGCTGGCACAGCCCAAATAAGCTGACAATTATAAAAAAAAACAACAATCAACCCAGAAACTGGCCTGAATGTGGGCCTATGACCATGGCAACTGCCTTCCAGTGACTGAATAAGTCAAAGCCTGTTTTTAATGATATGAGATGCCAGGATTTTTACCACATTTTGGGTCTCACGTTCTGCGATTCAACAAGAAATTCAAAGGCTTTGTCTGTGACTTGTGAAAATGAGCAGTTACATTGAGAGGGACATGGGATGTTCTACAAGTATCCAAGTGGACAGTTTTTTTTTGCAGTTCTGAATTTAGAAGTTTCTGAATGGGGACATGAGTAATAGTAACACTTTTTGGTAGTTTTACAGGTTTACATGCCCTTCCTGGAAAAGTAGATTTTTTTTTTACAATTTTGGGGCATTTTCTAGCAATTTTTGATCGACTGTGATGCTGCCTTTCAAACCAAAATATAATTTCTCCTGGAAGGGTTACAGATATTTAAATTATTAAAATAAAGTAGTTGTTAACAAGTTACAATTGATTCTTGTACCATGCACCACAGAGTGAAATCAAGCCTATAAGTATGCATGTACAATATATCGGTGTAACAATAATGTAAATAATCCTATGGGCTGTCGGCTTACTTGTAACATCATAAATGTACTAAAATAGACGGGTAAAATAACATTTTTCATGCAATATGCTGAATATGACAACTTGTGTTTTTGTGCATGACAATGTCTCAAAGCATTTCACATTAAGTAGGAAAAAACATAACAATAACTTTTCAATGGCAGGGAAAATATTTCCATAATTGAATCCACCTTGCGATGTCTGACTCTCCCTCTAGCTGGGTCTAGTTGTAGAGCTTTCTCCCCTGCATGTTTCCACACCGATTGGTGTTATGAATGTGTGTGTGTATGTGTGCGCGCGCATGTGGAATGTGTGTACATGTGTGTGCATGTGGTGTGGGCGTGTGGTGTGTGCGCATGTCTGAGTGTGGAGTGTGTATGTGCACGTGTGGTGTGGAAGCGCGCGTGCGTGTGTGTGTACACGTGCGTGCATGTGGTGCGGGCATGTGCGGTGTGTGTGCATGTGGTGTGTGTGTGTGCACGTGTGGTGTGTGCATGTGGGGCGTGCGTGTGGTGTGTGTGTGTGTGGTGTGTGCATGCGCACACACCACACACACACACCACATGCACGCCCCACATGCACACACCACACGTGCACACACACACACACCGCACATGCCCGCACGTGTGGTGTGTGTGTAATTCCCCCAGGCTCTGTCCTAATGACGTTGATGCATTCATTCTGTGGGACACAGCATATTTGCAAGTGGGCCACGAGGGTAGGGTTGTGCAAGTGAGTGCACTTCCTAGGAGGGAGGGACGAAAAGCTGGCTGGTACTGTATGTGAATTCAGATCACTCTAATCCGTCTTCTAATGGTAATTACAGTGCCATTGTCAGAAGCATTTGAAAAGGCTGGCTGTGTAGTCTTTTGACTAGAAAGATGCACGGTCTGGGAGAGAGGGTGAAATAGAGGACAAACTAAAATAAATGGAAAAAAGCACACGAAAAAGCCAAAGAACTGTCCAACCTCTCTTTTTGTAGTGGCAAATTTGTTGCAATTGCATATGGAACAAGCACATAGATATTTACCCAAACAATAACAGTAGCCTCTCAACTATCACCCCCTCCTTACACTCACTGCAAGCAACCAACGTAGTATTGACTCTTCAGCTGCCGAGGCCTTAAGCGCTGGAATTCCCTCCCTAAACCTCTCTTCCTCTCTTTCCTCCTTTAAGACGCTCCTTAAAACCTATCTCTTTGACCAGTCACCTGTCCTAAGATGTCTTTATGTGGCTCGGCGTCAAATTTTGTTTGATAATCGCTCCTGGGGAATGCAGGTTGTTGTTGTTATTGTTGTGGGCCAGGAGGAGCAGGAGTGCTCCTCCATTGTACCCCCCTCCTCCCCTGCTCCGCGCTTCCCTTCCCCTCCCCCACCAACTGCGACCATTCCCCCTCTCCACCCTCCCCTCCCCCACATCCCCACCCATCCTTACTTATCTTGCTGGGGACCATATCCGTGAGTCCCGAATGCTGGCCTGACCCTTCGCGACTGTCCATCACCATTGACGTCAATCCTGCCGGTTTTGGGCGGGAATCATTTTTGGGGTCTCCAGGCAGCTAGATGCATTACTGCCTGCTTCAGCCCCCGAAACCCCCAATTCCCATCCCCCAAGTTAAAATCAACCCCTGGAGTTTTAAAAGTGGCAGTGCAGTAAATATTTTTTGGCAACTCATAAAGGTCAATTTTGTTTTGTCCCTTTAATGCTTCTTCTAGTCCCAAACATCTGTCTCAACACAAGCAGGTTTTTATACAATTTCCATCTACATGAAAGCAAACACAACCTCTGTTGCTAAGAGCAACCAGCACAAAATTCAATTTGCAAATTAAGATCTTAAATAGAGCCCTCCATTGTTCTGAGGTCATGTTTGTTTCAGTCTTATCAGGAGGTGTGCAATACATGGCAAAAGCACATTTCTTAGCAACTACTCATGGTTTTTATACGTATTGTGCAAAGGATTTTGTTACCTCTTTTCACTATATTTTCAGTACTGAAAGAAAGCACTGAAATTCATCCATTGAGAACTGCTAGAAACTGCCATTCTTGCACCATCCTGGAAACCACATTGTGATCATTTGCTTTGCGCGCACTGCAGTCAGTGATTACACACTTCAGCGAACGCCATGATGGCACTGCCACTCACATTACCTTCATCGCGTTTGATCTCCTCAGCCTCGCTTCACGAGGGAGTCTGTCACCGAGCTGTGTCACCTGCTGCAGCCACAACTTGAGCCTTGTACCAGGGCCTGGACAGCACTGCCTGTGGCTGTACAGGTCACCGTGGCCCTTAACGTTCTTTTTTTACAACAGGCTCTTTCCAGGCTGCCACGGGTGACATCTCATAGCTTGCAGTCCACCGCTGTATCAGGGAGGCCACCGAGGCTGTCTACGGCAGGAGGAACCGCTACGTCTCTGAGTGGGTGGCGGAGGTGGCTCATCCTGAGAGAGAACAGCAGCTGCCTCTCCCATGGAGCCAAGGCCACTCTCCTGCGACAGCGTCTCATCGCTCCTACGGCTCTGCGTGAGGACAGAGCGCAGCGGTGATGTGACGCTCTGGAAGCCACTGTCAGCACTGGCCCACAAAAGCCAAGATAGCAGCCGCCTGAGCTTCCGTGGCACTGGGGTTAGCTGAAGGTCCATCACGGTGGGGCGCCACTGGCGATTTCGTGGAGCTGACCGCATGGTCCATGCTACACAGAATGGTCTCCATGCTCTGCGCAAAGCCCCTGACACAAGTTGGTGCTGGACTCCTCCATGCTCTGAGTCATTGTACGCAAGCTCGCTGGCAGGCTGCCCAGTGCGCCTAGCACTTCCCGATGTATTCCCATCAGCCTTCTTCAGTAGCCTGGGGTATGGGGAAGTGAAGGTTGCAATAATGGTGGGTGTGTGAGTATGAGGAGAAGGAGGAGGTGGGGCGAAGTGTGGTGCAATGATTGTGGGAGAGTGAAGGGAAGCGGAGGAGGGGAAGATTGTGAGTAACGGGGGTGGAGGTATGAGCAGAGCAAGTGAGCAGGATTCTTACCTTGACAACTCTGGTGAGGTCATTGAACTTTTTGCGGCACTGCAGCCATATCCTGGGAGCGAATATCTTGGCATTGACCTCCTCAGCGGCCTCTTCTCACTGACGGAGGACGTGTTGCCTTGGGGTGGAACAGAATCTCCAGCCTCCTGTCCACCGCATACACCATGGCCTCCAACGTGGCATTGGTGAACCTGGGTGCACTGTTTGGACCTCTTTCAGAATTCTTTCCCTTCGGAAGCATTCCCTGCTACCTGTAGGCAGAGTGCAACCTCCCCTTTATGAGGTGTTGGCTGCCTTTAGATGGCGTCAGAGACACCTGATATTCAGCCACCCTCCCATCCCCAAATAGGCGTGTAGCCAATGAGCAGAGCAAGTAGCGCTGGCTGTGTGCCCGAGTCATTATGATGAGCGGGTACCAATTTCCCGTGATCCCTATAACAGGCGGGTGCAGTGCCCATTTTCAGGCACGATCGAATTTCCAGGCCCATTATTGTAGTTGGCCCTAACTCGAACTGGGGCTGCAGTCATAAAGTACTTTATTAAAATGTAAACTTCTTTTAAAGAGGGGGCATAATCTTAGAATAAGGGGCTGCTCTTTCAAAACTGAGATGAGGAGAAACTTCTTCACTCAGAGGGTGGTAGGTCTGTGGAATTTGCTGCCCCGGGAAGCTGTGGAAGCTACATCATTAAATAAATTTAAAACAGAAATAGACAGTTTCCTAGAAGTAAAGGGAATTAGGGGTTACGGGGAGCGGGCAGGAAATTGGACATGAATTTAGATTTGAGGTTAGGATCAGATCAGCCATGATCTTATTGAATGGCGGAGCAGGCTTGAGGGGCCGATTGGCCTACTCCTGCTCTTATTTCTTATGTTCTTATGACTGTTAATATAAAGAATAGCTGCAGGATTCCAATTGCTGTTGTTCTCAACAACAACAACTTGTATTTATATCGTGCCTTTAACGTAGGAGTGTTATCAAACAAAATTTGACACTGAGCCACATATGGAGATATTAGGACAGGTGACCAAAAGCTTGGTCAATCAGGTAGGTTTTAAGGAGGAGAGGGAGGTAGAGAGACAGAGAGGTTTAGGGAGGGAATTCGAGAGCTTAGGGCCTGGGCAGCTGAAGGCACGGCCGCCAATGGTGGAGCGATGAAAATCGAGGATGCGCAAGAGGCCAGAGTTGGAGGAGCGCATAGATCTCGGAGGGTTGCAGGACTGGAGGAGGTTACAGAGATAGGGAGGGGCGAGGCCATGGAGGAATTTGTAAACAAGGATGAGAATTTAAGAATTAAGCTGTATAGTGATGGATGTGTCTGATTCCGGCCCATGTCAAGAAGAATAAAGCAGTAATTTTATTAAATCGCACACCCAGTGGGAAGCTTCACACACCAGCAGCAACATATCGAGCACGGGCTCCCCATAATTACCTTCCAGTTAAAATGGAGGGAGGGAGCGTGCATCCAAATTCTCAATGTGTGACGCTTCCCACAGGGAGCGTGATTTCATAAAATGACCCCTTCTGTGTCCATACAGTGAACGGACATCTATGCTGGTAGTTTATGAGAGAGAACTGGCTGGTCTGTATCTCAAAACTTTGGCTTGGCATTCATGAATGTCTGAACTTTAAGAAATTAAATACTGAAATCAGAAGGGAAGCCAAATACTCCCTCCCCACCCCCACTGACGTTATCTGTCCAGATTCCATGATTCATGGTCAAACTGGATATGTTCTGTGGAATAATAGATCCTTTGGCAATTTTAAGGCTGGAACTCAGGCTTGGGGTTGCGCTGAAGTTCAGAAACCACGCAATTGGCTTGTAAAATCATCTTGGTTTATAGCTTCAACTAACTCATGCAACCTTTAACTCTCTCCACACTATCCATTACTGTGGATTTTATACATGCCATTAATATTAGTGAACATAAAGTAGTATTAGAAAGACAGCTTAAACAGAAGGTTCAAGGATAGGATGGGCACAGCAATGGTTAAAGCAATGTCCTTTCACCTCTGGGACCTTGGTCTGAATGCAGCTCAGACAAATGGGATGGTATCTACTCTATACTGGCTGATAAAAAAGTGAAATTAGTATTGACGTGTTCAATTCAAGTTCCCAAGCGCTCTGACTGCACAGCACAAAACTGCTCTGAATTCATGATTAATTGGACAGACTATGAGAAGCCGAGGAACACAGAGTATAAGGAGCAGAAATGTCATGTTGGTATTATGTAGAAAAGCAAATGCTCTGAGAGTTGGATTCGGGTACATTGTAAGGTCAATTTGGGGAGAGCCCTGTACAATAATAAAATTGACAGTACTGTAGTGGAATTCTAAACTCTCACTCAAACAGCATGAAAAGTGCATTCACAATTGGGAATGGACACAAGTTCTGTGATTTAGCAAACTTTAATTGTACTATTCATTTACAGCAAGACCATTCAAAAATTACGTCGTACGGAATTTTGCCGTGATCATATGACAGGATCTGCAAGGAATGATCTTTTTTGTTGCTTTAATTCCAGTGTAAGTCTGCTTGTATTGAACTGAGATTGGTAATAAATACGTTGCTAGGATTCTCTACATTTTTAGCAAAGTCAGTAACCTTTGCTCTAAAAATGCTGCCTTCTGTTGGTTTCATGTCTTAAGTTATTCCAAAGCTCTCCTGGCCGGCCTTCCACCTTCCACCCTCCGTAAACTTCAGCTCATCCAAAACTCTGCTGCCCGTATCCTAACTTGCACCAAGTCCCGTTCACCCATCACCCATGTGCTCGCTGACCTACATTGGCTTCGGGTCTGGCAACGCCTCGATTTCAAAATTCTTATCCTTGTTTTCAAATCCCTCCATGGTCTCGCCCCTCCCTATCTCTCCCTCTTCCAGCCCTACAACAATCCGAGATCTCTGCGTTCCTCCAATTCTGGCCTCTTGCACGTCCCCGATTTTCATCGCTCCACCATTGGCGACCGTGGTTTCAGCTGCCTCGGCCCTAAGGTCTGGAATTCCCTCCCTAAACCTTTATGCCTCTCTCTTCCTCCTTTCAAAAACTCCTTAAAACCTATCTCTTTGACCAAGCTTTTGGTCTCCTGTCCTAATATATCCTTATGAGGCTTAGTGTCAAATTATGCTCCCGTGAAGCACCTTGGGATGTTTTACTACGTTAAAGGCGCTATATAAATGCAAGTTCATGTTGTTGTAAGTTAAAAGGCCTAATGAAAATAACCTCATTTGAAAGTAAAATTTCTGATGCACTTTTCCTCTGAATTAATATTCAAATTTCTCATGAATCTGTCGAGTGATGATTGTTAACTGCCTTCGGACAGTGTGAGCCGTTCATCTCATGGTAGCAGGTACCAGCTGTCACAAATGTTTAAACAAAGGCCAGGAACTGACAAACGATCCTTTTTTTCTCTTCAACCAGCTATCCATTGTTTAAGAATTTGCACAGCATCTGAAAACAAATCAGCTCTTAACTCACTGACCTGACAGCCCTGAACATGTCGCGTAGGTCTGAGCTCAAGAAGGCACTGTTTGTTTACATAGTCTTTACCAAGCCAGCAGCAGATATCCATTGGCCTAGTGGCCTCAAGCCATAAATAAATCCTACGCCCCACGTCATTAGTCAGCAGGAGTGTCTGTGTTGACAAAGTGCCTAATGGTAAGACCACAAGATGTCCATTAGGCCCGACTACACCCGATGACAGGGAGCTGGCAGTCAGCCAGAATCCTCTTGACTCTTTATAGCCCTTTCATTGTGATCTAAAAGTATTGTAGGCAGGTTATAGATACGAAATAAAAGTCTTTTGTGTATTGAAGGCACGAAAGTGGAGACATAATCGTATCGGACAACTAAGTATTTACCAGTACCAAGTCACAATAGTTCAATGGGAATGAGAATTGGGCAGTTTCTATAAAGGGGAGGGCAGTTTTACACTTGCGTGGCAAGTTGAAAATCCACCCCATGGTGTTTAAACTTGCGTTAATGAACCACAAATAATTTACCTAGGTATACATGTCCTTAAGTAAAACAAAAAGGAGGTAAAACACTGGATGCAGATGCAAAACTACAAAACTAATTGCCCTAATAAATATACCGACAATATGTACAGCTCTGGAGATGTGATGCTGCAGGTTCTCAAACACTTGCGAGAAACGGCACAACAGATTGGAAAAAAGGAAGAAAACTTACGGACCGGATAATAAGAAAACAGCAAAGACAGGTAGAAGAAGCCCTTCACAAAGAACCGAACAAAACAAACCACGCAGCGGCAAATGAGAGGAGACTAGCACTTAACAAGTACAGGGTTTTCTATCGCACGGAGGAAATGTTCCAGAACATCCTAAATTAATGGTGCAGTATTGTAAGGGGAACAGCAAGACCTCAGCAACAACAAAATAAAGAAAATATGAATGTCACGCCGTATCATTCTACACTGCTGGACAGATTTCAACGCACCAGTGCCAACACTGAAACAGCTACAAATCTGACTGCAAATCTTTCTTGACGGCGGGAGGTGGGAAGGTCCAAGTCCAAACAAGCCAGCGATGCAAAAAACTATAATATGGGTCTGCACATGTAGGCTTCACCATGACATGCCCAAAGTGGCATCATGTGGCATCCTTTGACAATGGGCGCACCGGTCCATATTTGCTGCCGACTGTTGTTTTGCTTCCAACAGTGCGGAAACAAATCGCCCGCTGAATTTACGTCACTGCACTGTGTGTTTTGCAAGCCTATGAGAAAATAAATATATATATATATTTTGAAATGTTTCACCTGCTTCCTCACATCTAAACTTCTTGCACTTGGTGCATCAGGAAGGAATCTATACCTGGTATTTGTCGTCACTCATTCAAATGTGAAAGACAGCTACTCCTGATTCTATGATTTTATAATCGCAGACTAATAACAGGCTATATCAGTAGGACTATGTGACTGAATGGAATCAACTAAAGTAGCTGTGCCCAATATGTCTGCAGCTAACACTTGGCCGATGACTTTGTTGATCACTTTGGTATTCAGGAAATATACTGCATAACAGACGATAAACTTGGTAACCCTGTCATTGTTTGTTTTTAACATTTTAGCCGTAGCTTTGTGAATTGCTGAACTATTTTGGCAACCTGTATTTTTGATTTGTCATTTAATAACACAGAAATAAATTTTTCGGCGCTGTAATTTGAGGGCATTTTGCTTTCAATCGCACAGTCGCACGGCTGTTGTCGTTCAGAACTGATGATATTACAAAAATTGACTGTAATGGTGGTCTGGGGAGGCTTGTAAAAAGCAGCCAGCTGCAACAATTGACCCTAAATTTCTCTCGTTGCAACGAACTGGCACCAAGGGGATAGAACAGACCTGCCACTTGCCAGTGTGAAGATCAAGGATGTATAAATCCTAAAGCATTGCACAGAGTTGGAAATTAAAAGAGAAAATATTTAGCTTGAAAGGGTCCCCACATTTTTCGGCAATTGCTCTTTAAATTTTAGTGAAGATTACTGATGAAACTATCGAGCTTATTCACACTTTGAAAAAGATTAATGTTTTGGCCTGGGGCTTCTGCACGATTTCCGTTCCACGTAACAGCTTAATCTGGGCGGAACCAAATCAAATAGCGCAAAAGGTTGCGGAATTTTTAAGCGTAAGTGAGTTGAGGCCGACAACTACGCCCAAGTATCCGCGATCTTTTAAGTTCGTTCAATGAAACCTTCGCCCGAACCAGTGCCCGCCCACAAAACCGTCCACGATCCCGGGTCATAAAGGCGAGTTTCCGCCGATTTGCGTTCGTTCGGGGGTGGGGAGGGGCTTCATCACATTGTGCCCAAATTCCGGGCGCACAGCCACCCATGGTCACATGAATCCAGTGTTAATCAGTGTTGACCAGCAGTCAATCGAAGCCACGGGTCTGCCCTGTGCTGCAGCTTAGTTTACAAAGGTGAAGACATACGAACATACGAATTAAGAACAGGAGTAGGCCATTCGGCCCCTCGAGCCTGCTCTGCCATTTGGTAAGATCATGGCTGATCTGATTGTGACCTCAACCCCACTTTCCCGTCTACCTACTATAACCTTTGACTCCCTTGTTAATCAGGAATCTATCTAATTCAGCCTTGAAAGTATTCAATGACCCTGCCTCCACCGCTCTCTGGGGAAGGGAGTTCCACAGACTCACGACCTTCAGAGAAAAAAATTTCTCCTCATCTCCACCTTAAATGGGAGACCCCTTATTTTTAAACTGTGGCCCCTAGTTCTAGTCTCTCCCACAAGGGGAAACATCCTCTCAGCATCTACTCCTTCTAGTGCCCTCAGGATCTTACATGTTTCAATAAGATCACCTCTCATTCTTCCAAACCTCAATGTATACAGGCACAACTTGTCCAACCTTTCCTCATAAGATAACCACCTCATCCCAGGAATCAGTCGAGTGAACCTTCTCTGAACCACCTCTAAAGCAATTATGTCCTTTCTTAAATAAGGAGACCAAAACTGTGCACAGTGTGGTCTCCTTATCTAGCTGTGGTCTCACCAATGCCCTGTACAACTGCAGCAAACCAAACCAGTCATGAATCGATCACGTTCGATTATGCTGCTTGATTGTGGGGATTCATGGCAGATTTTAGTTCAGGTTTATGCTAAAGAGTTTTCACGGAAACTTGGGCGTAACTTTACCTCAGCAAAACCAACACACCGATTGCGCCCCCCAGCGGAAACTCCAGGCCTTTTATTTAAAGCCTATTTTCCCTCCAGAAGGTACTTACTCCTGCTGAGCTATGGTTCCAAGTTACCATTACTTACATGTCAGCCTATACCTGAGTGTAGACAGGCTGCTTGACCAAGGAGGGCTTTACAGCCGAGGCAAATCTTGTGCTCACCTAGCTGCACCCACACACTTTCCAGCAGATGTCACCGGATAATGATCCATCTCAGGACCCCGCTTGATTGTTCTCTTCACTAGCCCGGGGTGATCAAGTGAATCATGGTACCTTAGCCAATGTTCGGATTATTGAATGTAGAAAATAAATAGTAAATACAGTGCGCCCTCAAAAGAAAATGTGAATGAAGGCCCCCATTTTTTTGCTATAACCTTCAAATTGGAGCAAGGAAGGGCCGCGATGTTCAAAGAAAGAATGATGGGTTGGGGGGGGCAGGGAGTGGTGTATTACCACTGCCACCTGCCCCTTTATTACAGGAAAATGAGGAATTCAGCGGTTGAATATTGAAAAAAATAAGTCTCCCACCCATTGACTGCTTGAGGCCCACCTGACTCAAGCAAAGCTTGAAATTGGCGGTTAGCACTCCTGCTCAAAACAGGCAGGGGTCTTATTACAATATTTAAATCATGAGCCCTATGTCAGTTGTAGGACCCCAATGCCAGTCTTCATGCACCATTGGGCGTAGAGTCTGCTGTGCGTGGTTTTCCCATTGGTACAGGGAGTTGAGCAGCCCAGCCTTAAAGAAACCACTGGAGGATGCTCAGAAAAAAGCCCCAAAAAATATTTTACAGTGCTCCTTGTAAGGGTGGGCGGGGGGGGGGGGGGGGGGGGGGGGGGCAGCAGAAGCATGAATATTCCTCTGGGCTCCACAAAAATCTTCACGCCCATTTTTGGCCTCTCAGCGCGCTCCCCCCTCATGTTGCCTGCTCCTAACCCTTTTGGGGTCTAACTATCGTGAAAGAACCTACAGATTCTCCACCCCCAAGCCCCCCCCCACCTCCTCACTCCCACCGATCAGCGGTGAACTGCCCATGTACACACCACTGAGCATTGCCAGGTTGTCCAAAATATTTAGATGAGGCCAGCTCATAAAAATGGTTCGGACCTTCTCGTTGGAGCCCATCAGGAAGATGTTGCGAGTGCTGCACTCACCGCCCACCTGATGTGCGCTCCAGTTGAAAATCGCCTCAACTAGCTCTCCTCTTATCTTACTTCCTCCATGGCAAGATATTCAGAAGACATCAGAAAGATCTCCCTGGTCTCAGGAAGCAGCAGGAAGCCAGAAGAAGCAAAACAGGTTCTCTAGGTCAGATTAGTGCTAGGCCTTTGCCTCGAAGCGTTTGATGGGTGTGACAATAGATGTGGCCCAGTCCCAAACATGCCATATACAAATCTACGGATATCAGTGGTTCACAAGACATGCGCATTAAATTAACACATGAAGTACACTGAACAGTAGTAACAGCACTTTATCTTTAACATACTTTGATTTCTTGCACAAGCTGAGAGGGATTCACCATCATTATGGTTACACGTTAGAATTGGTTGTGCTGCATGTTGAAAATTAACAAACTAATTTGATGGGCTGAAGCTTTAATTCAAATGCCAGCTATAAATTGCAGGTTAGAAATACTGAGCTAAAGAAATTAGCATAAATCTTAAATTTCCGAAGTTAATTAAACTGTGGGTGTTGATTTAAGGTTACTGGGTGGCACAGGTGATTAACACACATGGTTTGGATCCAACCCATGCTGATTAGATGAATGTTTCGTCACTCTTATAGTTGTGAGAATCCAGTATTGACCTTATCTCTGCTGCTTGCTTCAGTAGAATTCCCTGGTAACTTATCCCAAGTTTATTGCCAATAAAGTTTTCCACTTCACTTTCCTTCTCCTGAATTCCTTATTTGTAATTGTGCCTTCTGAAGTTTCAACCCTTTAACACAGCGAACAATTTACCGAGCTCATTTTTGTCAATCAGCTTCTTAATCTTAAAAGCTTTACCTCATCTCAAGGCCCCTTCATGACATGATGTACTTTCTGGAGGTGATACCAATTCAGATCCTTTAGGACTGTCTGCCAAACTGAGGGGAGTCCAAAAGTAAGGGTCATAAATATAAGATAGTCACTCAGGAATCCAATAAAGAATTCAGGAGAGGCATCTTTACCCAGAGAGCAGTTAGAATGTGGATCTTGCTTCCACATGGAGTAGTTGAGGCGAATAGCATGAGGGAGAAAGGAATAGAAGGATATGTTGATAGGGTTAGATGAAGTAGGGTGGGAGGAGACGCGTGTGGAGTCCATGTCGTGTGACATAGACCGGTTGGAGCCTGATTCTGTGCTGTAACTTCTATGTAATTCTATGTAACTGGTCCCAAAATAGAAAAGAATCATTTTCAGCAAGCATTCTGAATACACTGGTTTGAGTTAACGTGCATGTGACTCTGGAAATCCTAGTACAGTGTCTTGCTTGTGGGAGGCAGGATGATACAAGTAGAAAATTATGGTGTAAGAAAATGTAGTAAGGCTTTTCACAGGGTCATGGATGTGCTGCTAACCCAGTCGAGAGAAGTTTGAACGTTGTCTCCTGGGACTCGGTCTTAGCATGATGAATTAGCCTCAGAGTGGTGCTTCGGGGCATCCCTAGCAGTGCTGGATCAGAAAAATTGTGACATCCACAATATCACTGCAGTTCACTGCCTCGGCTGCAAATACACAGCCTAAGAGATTGTAAAAAAAAAACCTTTGATTAAATATCACTGTAGGAAACAGTGAAGGAAGTTTACTGAGTTGTTGGATGTGAACCCAAGTCATGAACTATGTCAAAGTGTTCATAAATGAACAGACTATGACTAGCACCATCCAAAACCATTATCGTGAAAAGGAACATAAGAATTCTCTCTGAACAAGCAACAAATTCACGTTGGCAGAATGTGGACTTGTTTAGTGGCAGAATAACACTGCACTGCTTTCAGTAGTCATGATAGAATAAAAATTGTTCAGCATCCTGGCATTCCAGACAAGTTTTTTAATTTAACATGGAATGAGTTCTGATTCAATTGTTAATTTTGACATGGGAGAAGGAGAAGGATTACTGATCCTTCCTACAGTGTATGATATTACTGTATTACTGATCCTTCCTACAGTGTATGATATTACTGTATTACTGATCCTTCCTACAGTGTATGATATTACTGTATTACTGATCCTTCCTACAGTGTATGATATTACTGTATTACTGATCCTTCCTACAGTGTATGATATTACTGTATTACTGATCCTTCCTACAGTGTATGACATTACTGTATTACTGATCCTTCCTACAGTGTATAACATTACTGTATTACTGATCCTTCCTACAGTGTATGATATTACTGTATTACTGATCCTTCCTACAGTGTATAACATTACTGTATTACTGATCCTGCCTACAGTGTATGATATTACTGTATTACTGATCCATCCTACAGTGTATGACATTACTGTATTACTGATCCTTCCTACAGTGTATTACATTACTGTATTACTGATCCATCCTACAGTGTATGACATTACTGTATTACTGATCCTTCCTACAGTGTATGACATTACTGTATTACTGATCCTTCCTACAGTGTATGATATTACTGTATTACTGATCCTTCCTACAGTGTATGATATTACTGTATTACTGATCCTTCCTACAGTGTATGACATTACTGTATTACTGATCCTTCCTACAGTGTATGATATTACTGTATTACTGATCCTTCCTACAGTGTATAACATTACTGTATTACTGATCCTTCCTACAGTGTATGACATTACTGATCCTTCTGACAGCGTATGATATTACTGTATTACATCGTCTTGAAGGAATTAACAGGATTTTGAGCTGATAAACTAACCAATTTCATTTTGGTGCCCAAATGCTGTAGAAAGTTAGTGATGTCCTCTCCTGAATGCCTGAAGACATTGCGTCAAACATAAGCTAAAGCATTCAAAGACCACTGTCCGTAGATGCCACTCTAGAAAATTAGCAACTCCCAAAAAGTTGACAAGTCAGGAACGGGGCTGGTTACAGGCCTTTTATGTATGAAAACAAATAGTTATGTGGGCTTTGCATCTTAGGCATTAGGTGTACCCAGCATTCCTTCACTTGTATTGGAGGAGTAGTGGGGGGGGGAAGCGGGGGGAGGAGAACATCAGTACGTGAAACATAGAAAATAGGAGCAAGAGTAGGCCATTCGGCCCTTCGGGCCTGCTCCGCCATTCAAAATGATCATGGCTGATCGTCTAACTCAGTACCCTGTTCCCGCTTTTTCCCCATATCCCTTGATCCCTTTAGCATTAAGAAATATATCTATCTCCTTCTTGAATACATCTAATGACTTGGCCTCCACTGCCTTCTGTGGTAGAGAATTCCACAGGTTCACCACCCTCTGAGTGAAGAAATTTCTCCTCATCTCGGTTCTAAATGGCATACCCCGTATCCTGAGACTGTGACCCCTGGTTCTGGACTCCCCACACATCGGGAACATCCTCCCTGCATCTAGTCTGTCTAGTCCTGTTAGAATTTTATATGTTTCGATGAGATCACCTCTCATTCTTCTAAACTCAAGTGAATATAGGCCGAGTCGACCCAATCTCTCCTCATACGTCAGTCCTGCCATCCCGGGCCATGAAGGGGGAAATGGAAATGTGGAACACACAAATTTGTTGGTGCATGTCTTGGGACATCTGGGGAGCATGCTCCCCTGGAAAAGTTTGAATTTTTACATTAGAGCGAATGATGTGAGTGCGCATTGGATTCCAGAGCAGTGTGGCCGCAATTTTCCAAGGGGCACCTGTGGTGTCTGAGGTATCTCACCAGGTGCAAGGATGTGATATATCTATGCTTAAAACTGATCCATTCTGCTTGATTTTAAACTCTTTTATGCTTCGCAATTGATAAGATGTTTAATCTAAATTAAAGAAAAAAAAAACAAAGGCCTACAAATTGGATCGGGCCCGAGTTGGGCCCTGATCTCGGTGCAGTGCATGCACCTAATGAGCCCAGTGGTGGGACCACGGCAAATTGGTCTGCCGGCCTCATTCGGATAGTACTGGCAAGCTGTGGACGGCATTTGCGGTCTCAGAGGCAGCTCACCAGTCATGTTGGGGGGGGTGGTGGTGGTGGGGGCTGCAAGATCATCTGCCCCCTCGCAACTGGACGAAGTTAAGGCAGATGAGCCTCAGTGGAAATTCACCGCCTATAACCTTTTGCTCAAGTCCAATTGTTGTAGCTGCAAACGGCTCATGTCGTAAGGATGGGGGGAGGGGGCATGAAAGAGATACCTGCTCCATTCTTAAACGCTTGGAAATTAAAAGCTCAGCACAAATCCAGCGTGCAACAAATATGAAACATTAATCAATTTAAAGGTTGCTAAGACTTCTTCAATTTGGCACCTGTGGGGATGTGCCATATTGACACCAAAAGTGGTGCCTCATTAGCAATGAATGATTTATTAATAATCGTCTGCAGCAAGCAGCTCCCCAATTAGCTTTTATACAGTTTTCATACATTGAAACATAACCAGAGGGTTTAGAAACCTGGAGCAGCCAATTATGTTTTATTTGCTCCTTTATTGGCGCCTGGATATTTCTGGGAACAGAATGTGAACATTTGCCCTCAGATTATAAGTATGAAGTTTATTGGGCAGTTGGGTAGTGTCTGTTGTTGTAAATGCAAGTAGTTATTTAACCCTTAGGGTAATCTAAGCAATACAGCCACCAACTAAAATCATTATGTTGCACATTTCAGGAATACTGTATGTTTTTAGGTCTTTACTCGATATTTCTTTCAAAGGGTCAGTGCAAGACAACACCGATTAGCAAGCCTTGATTCCACGAACTGGTGTGTGACTTTATATGGCCAATATTTGGTATCGTAACGTTACCTAAGGATTGAACAGCAATCTTTGTTACTTTAATTAGTTCACTGAATTAACGCTTGTTTTCCGAGTCAAGATTATCATAAGAAGGAGGAAGTTAAAAGACATTTTTCACATTGTGGGTTATTAGAACACACTACTCTTTGCTGCATGTGCCAGTGGAGGCAGAGACTTTAATGTAATTTACATGAGTGAGTGCTGGATAAGTATTTGTAAAGGAAGAATATAAAAGCATACAGGGAAACAGGTTTACAGTAGATAATTGCAGGTAAGAGCTAGCACGAACACAAATGCGATGGGCCAGATGGCCTCTATATGTCCTCTTTTCTACCATCCTTTGGATAGTAAAGAAAGAAAGACTTACATTTATATCTTACATTTATATAGTGCTTTCACAATCTCAGGACGTCCCAAAGCACTTTACAACTAATGAAGTACTTCTGAAGTGTAGTCACTGATGTAATGTTGGAAACATAGCAGCCAAATTGCACACAGCAAGATCCCACAAACAGAAATGAAATAATGACCAGATCATCTGTTTTGGTTGAGGGATAAATGTTGGCCAAGATACTGGGAGAACTCCCCTGCTCTTCTTAGAATAGTGTCATGGGATCTTTAACGTTCACCTGAGAGGGCAGACGGGGCCTCGGTTTAATGTCTCATCCAAAAGACGGCACCTCCGACGGTGTAGCACTCCCTCAGTACTGCACTGAAGTGTCAGCCTAGATTATGCGCTCAAGAGTCTGGAGTGGGACTTGAACCAACTACCTTCATAACTCAGAGGGGAGAGTGCTACTGCCAAGCCACATCCGATACTAGTGGAAGAATAAACACTCTATCAGAGCACGCGATTTAAGCTATGAACTTACAATCAGGTTTATAAAAGTCAAAAGCAGACAGTAGCGAAAATGAAGACAGTTATATGAAAACAATAAAAAGTGCAACACTTCACTAATCTCTCAGTAATATTAAGTCTGGACCCACATCCATAACATAAAACTTATACACCATGGAGCCTGCAGTCTCTATTGAATGGACTCAAAAGAATCGAAGAACTGGGAGAACACTGCCTGAGATATACCTCTCATATCATTTGAAGTTCAAAACTGGAAATACAGGCGATGGCAAAGTTTCTTCCACAGTTAAAGAAAGCTCATCAAATTAAACCTCAGCCAGATGCTGAATACAAAGTGATTTGCATGTTACCAAATCCTTTACCTTAAATTCGATTGTTTTTTAAAGAAAAATGAGGTGTTGTGTTAACTGCGCTTTGCCGTGAGAATTATTTTTGCACATAAATTGTGTGCGCAGGACAGACTATGGATAATGTCTGGTGACGACAGGTACATTTAGCTCAATTGCCTGTTGCAGTTAAAAAAATATTTAAAACGACCAGCCAAATGTCATTAATATAGATATTATAAATATAGGGCCAGAATTTGCTGAAAAAATATTAGCGTGTGAATGACCCACGCCATTAATACTGCGCAAATCGGCCAGCAAATTGTGGCAAGCAAGAGATACTGTGGAAAACCATAAAGAAATGCCTGACCAAATTAACTTTCTAATACGGTTTTCCACAATACCCCGTGAATTGCAAATCGCCTCAAGTCGCTGGACGATTTGCTCCGCTCTGCAACTAACTTCGAGAGAATGGCTGCTCACCATTAACCTCCCTGTGATTTTCATGAAATTGCTGCACTTGGACATTAATCGCCGATTAAACTAGCCACAGAAAGTTAAGTCTAGTAATTAATAGTGTAAGTACCCTTTTAACGATAAGATAATTGTTAATGACTGTCAATCAACCTCTTTTGCCCAGAAAGTGAACAATTATAAATGTGGAGTCTCATTCCTTCAGATTGTAAGTTGTTTTAAGAGATGTAAAAAATGTCAAATTTTAATTCTTTCTTCTTACTTTTCTTATCTGTTTCTTTTTTCTTCCTCTCTTTCTTTCCCTCTCTCTATATTTCTCTTTCTGTACCTGATTTGACATTGAATTCATCTGCCTTCTCAATCCTTCCTCTGTTTATTTCTCAATCCTTAAATCTCATTGATTAAGGAGATAGATTGTTTGTCCCGTCGTTTACCAAGGTCCCAGATGGCCTGTTCCCCTCACCGCACTTCCAGCAACTTTGTGGTCAAAAATTTTTAAAACCTAAATGTGCACGAACATGGCTAACTAACGGGGCAAGTCGTGAGATGATCCATTCCAGCCAAACCTGGCCTATAGAGTTTCTTATGAGTTGCAATGCAGCAGATCTACTTATCCCTCATAATCACGTCTGATAATCTATTCGTGATATGGACTACTACAGTTGGCCGATAACACAATTGTCTGAAAAGAATTCAGACTACTGCTAACCTCAAGCATATCTTATGCCATGGAATAAAAACACTGTTCTTACAGAAAGTACACATTATATACTTTATATTGTTTATTATATTAAGGATGAACTAACATTTGTTCTTGTTTCTCCCGCTGTGTGGTGTACGTATCTATCATTTTCAGTTAAGTGTGAAGTCTAATCCATCTGTTAAATAACACTAATCAGTTCAGAAGTGTTGACACCTAATACTGATGAACAGGAAATAAACATATGTCTCTTTTTTCTTTAGAAGAGACACTTTACATAAAAGGTGACTCTACAGGTGAGTAGAATGATTGAGTAAGTACTAAATAAAATTATTTCAAATATTTGCATTTATGCAGATGAGCAAAAATATGTACCGGTTTAATTTTTCTTGAACTCCCTTATGAAAATTTTTCTTACTAATTTTATCCCCTCCCCTCCCCGTCCCCATCTCTTTTCAGATGTAGGAGCAGGCCATTCAGCCCCTCAAGCCTGTTCCGCCATTCAATTAGACCATCGGTTGATCTGTATCTTAACTCCATCTACCCGCCTTGGTTCCATAACCCTCAATAGCCTTGCCTAACAAAAATCGATCAATCTCAGTTTTGAAATTTTCAACTGACCCCCCAGCCTCAACAGCTTTTTGGGGGAGATAGTTCCAGATTTTTGCTCTTGCATAGAGCCGGCGCGGACTCGATGGGCTGAATGGCTTCCTTCCATGCTGTAACCTTTCTATGATTTCCACGAAGAAGTGTGAAGAAGTGATTTCTGACATCACCCCCTGAATGGCTTAGTTTTAATTTTAAGGTTATGCCCCTATGTTCTGGACTCCCGCCAGGAGTCTCCTTTCACAGGGACTGGTCATTTTCTGGTACCTTGCCCAAGGCTCTTGAGGGTACAACCATAGAAACATCACATGCCTCTGAGTCTGACCTTGTCCTTACATACACGTTTCCAGCAGGGGTTTCTGTGTAGGAATCAGGAGTGGAAACCCTGGCAAATGTTTCCCTCCTTATCCCAGGGATACTAGGAACATAGGAACAGGAGTAGGCCATTCAGCCCCTTGTGTCTGCTCCACCATTTGATAAGATCATGGCTGATCTGTGATCTAACTCCATATATCTGCCTTTGGCCCATATCCCTTAATACCTTTGGTTGCCAAAAAGCTATCTATCTCAAATTTAAATTTAGCAATTGAGCTAGTATCAATTGCCGTTTGCGGAAGAGAGTTCCAAACTTCTACCACCCTTTGTGTGTAAAATGTTTTCTAATCTCACTCCTGAAAGGTCTGGCTTTGATTTTTAGACTGTGCCCCCTACTCCTAGAATCCTTAACCAGCGGAAATAGTTTCTCTCTATCCACCCTATCTGTTCCCCTTAATATCTTATAAACTTCGATCCAAACACCCTTAACCTTCTAAACTCTAGAGAATACAACCCCAATTACTGAGGCCAAAGGCAATACATCTACAACTCACCCACACGAGATCAGCTAAGAGCAAAGATCAGGGAATGAAGCTGGGAAACTTTCTGGCCTGTATGGTACTCATTAGAGAAACTTTTCATTTGTTAAAATAATAACAAATACACGGAGCCATGATTCGGTAGGGCAGGTTTATATTTTTAATCGTTCCTTGTGCGGAGTCGCTGCCTGGAGACCGAGTATGTCATAGAAGGGAGGAATACCCATGTAGCAATCAGCCTTGCAGACCTCCCCAGTAGCCAGATATAAAATGGCATTGTAAGAGGGCTGGGAGCAGGACTCATGCTTGTCTTCTCAGTCCAGGAAGCAAAGGGAAACTCAAAAGGACTGGAAAAAGGAGAAATAATAAAAATGGCTAGAGGCTGGAGAAGAAAACAGCAAATAACAAACCTTACAGACATCAATTTCTGTGACAGTAATACCTTTTAGAGCAGGTGCACAAAAGGGGTTAACATTATTCCAGCAGCTTTTAAAAATACAACACACAGAGGTGATCCGTGTGTAAGTAATAATCTCCTTTGCCTTCATGACAGATGGCTTTATGCATTATTAATTATAATTACTATTAATTTAAACTTTATCAGCGCTTACAGGCATATCGCACCTTTTCAGAATCTGGGGCAGTGGATAGGTGAGAGCTACCTTCTCACGATGAATGCCTTTTGCCGCTAGTGATTGAGCAGTGGACTGAGTACCATGATGGGGGGAGGGAGAGTGGAGTTAGTGAAGAAGGAACCTTCTCTTACTTTGGGAGCGCAGAAACGGTGAAGAGTCATCAAAGTCTTAACTGTCTACAAAATGCGCAATGCCTTTGTTAACCTGTGAGGAGGAAAAGGAAGGAAGGGGGTTGTTCACTGGAGAGTGTCCTCATTGCCATCTATCTGTATAGCTTACAACTCCAGAGCTGTGCCCATCAGCCAATTACCTGGGATATCGCGGGGAAGCCATCTAAGTGTGAACATAGGTTAAGAAGCTTTAATTTGCAGCTTCCTTATCTTATTTTAAAATTCCGTCACATCTTGAGGGAAATATTAGGTGGGGCGAGTACTCATGAGGCACTTATTTTGGGCCCTGATTCATTAAACTGCTGCACAGTTTCCGTATGAATGGTAATGCTTGGCAGAGAAAAATGCTATAAATCCCATATGTCATCCCAACTGCTCCTTCTACTCCTCCAACAGGCATTCTGCCACTTGTCAACTTAATACTTTTGACGTCTTGCAGGTTAAGAAACAAACATTCTCCAGCCTTGATTTTTTTACAGCATGGCCCCCCTACTGATGTTTTCCTGTCAGAAGCGGCATGAAGATTGCACAGTTACGGTGATGGCTTGAGCAACCTAAGCTATCAACTTCACGACCTTATCTTCATAAAGTAGTTGTGAGCATGATTTTTAGTTAATATTATCGCTGAGAATGAACAAAGTGTCTGTTCTCTGAGAAGCAGCGTCAGTATCATTTTTTAAAGATTCAAATTTGGACTACTTAGGCAAACGAGGAAAAAAAAACACGACCACAGACCTCCGGGGGTTAAAACTGATCCTAGGGAACATGGGAACAGGAGTAGGCCATTCAGCCCCTAGAGCCTAGATTGCCATTCAATTTGATCATGGCTGATCTGCATCTTGACTCCACCTTACCCCACTAAGAAAGGCTGGATAAAATAAATATGCATCTTAAGAATATCGGAACATAGGGACAGGAGGAGGCCATTAAGCCTCTCGAGCCTGTTCCACCATTCAATTAGATCATGTCTGATCTATACCTTAACTCCATCTACCTGCCGTGGTTCCGTAACCCTTAATACCCTTGCCTAACAAAAATCTATCAATCTCAGTTTTGAAGTTTTCAATTGACCCCCAGCCTCAACAGCATTTTGGGGGGAGAGAGTTCCAGATTTCCACTACCCTTTGTGTGAAGAAGTGCTTCCTGACATCACCCCTGAATGGCCTAGCTCTAATTTTGAGTTTATGCCCCCTTGTTCTGGACTCCCCCCACCAGAAGAAATCTTGCTTGGTTTTGGGTCACTGGCAAAAATGTCTACATCATTTTAGTCAGAGCTTAACTAAACTCCTTGTAATATTCTTGACGAATATAACCCATTGATTTCCCCCAACAGCTACTTGACAAACAAAATTTACAAATCCTTTCATTGACATTCAGGTCTCATTGAAATATTTCCTGCCTACTTGTACATTTGGTGTGGACTTCCCGTATGACCGATGCCCAGTATGTTTACGCAGCTTGTGTTTCTGTTTGACCAGATGCTCCTCCATGCTCCCCTTGGCCCAGCGTGATACTTTATTACCTTTCTGTTACATTAAAGCAGCTGGATGGCACAGAGCATAGTCGATGCCCCCATTTCCATAAATTAGATGGAAGGGAACTAGATGCACAACCTTTTGATCCCTGCTTTCAGCCGCCAATTCAATCTCGATTCGAGCCACAGGCCTTGGTTCATCCAAATAGATGGAGGGAGGGGGGGGGGGGGGGGAAAGTTGATTGAATTGCCTTTGTGTTGCATAGTTTGAATATGGTATATACTTTTTTTTATAATATTCTTATTCATTACTGGCACCCCACACAGTATGTTGACAGGAAACATCTGAAGGTTTTTCTTCTCACTTCTTTTGTAGTTCTGCCATGGCATGGAAATATATTCAAATCATCCTGTGTGCCAATGATAGTCAAAGTAACATCTAAAATGTCCTGAAGCAGTGATCTTTATTTTCTTAATTTTAGCAGACAGTTTAGTAATAGTGTTAGATTGTGAAGTAAAATACCAGAAGTTCAATTGTTAATCACACTTTGAAAGAGATATTTTGTGTTCTTACAAAATAGGCTTGAACATTCTTCTGATTTATTTGAGCCTTGTCAAAAAACGTTTAAAGCACTTCTTGCTATACTGTTCCTGTCTCAAATCAGATGCTGTCATTATTTTCTCTGTGCAGATGCTCTGTTATAATGCAAAGTGCTTTACCCCTCTTTATTTTCTGAAAGCCACATGCGTAATACATTCAGACACAATGTGGAAGAGGTGGATATTGAGTCCAATGGAAGGCCCACCAGTCAAGTAGACTGACCAGCCCTGGATGGTGTCAAGCTTCTCGAATGTCCTTGAAACTGCAACTACCTGTTCAGGTGAGTGGTGAGTATTCCATCACATTCTTGTCTTGAGCTTTGTAGAGGATGGAGAGGTTTTGAGGGGTCAAAAGGTGAGTCACTCTTTGCAAGGTACCCAGCTCCTACCCTGCCAGTTAAGCATCTGATCAATGATGACCCCCAAGATGTTGATGGTGGGAGACTTGGTGATGGAAGTGTCATTGTCGGGCACTTTGTAGGGATATAACTGAATGTTAATGCAGATAGCAATTTGTTCATTTGTTCCAGCTCCTCTACAAAAGACAGGGAAGCATAAATTCACTGCTAATGATTCCTCAGCTCCCCTATCTTTATGAAGCATTATTATTCCCTGTGAATAACAGCAATTTTATTTATTTTGGTTTTCCTCATCATCTAATATTGGGCAAAGCTTGAAATGTTTTTTCTTAGGTAGAAAGTTGCGGTTTAGTTTGATGACTGTCATTGGGAAATGTTTCCTTTTAGTAATAAAATTCTGCTGCAAAAGCTGTAGCAAATTTCAAAGTTAACGTTGCTGGTCAGAATGTGATTTATTTTATTGGGGGTGTAAGATTAGGCATTTTCAGCCGATAAAAACTTACGTTTAGATTCGATGCTTTTAACATATAAACCACTCACGTTTGGGTTAGGCATCTTAATGCATAAACAGCACACGCTTATAAATATAAGGTCACAAGGAATTGTAAGATAGTCACTAAGGATCATGAAATGGCCAAGTTAAAACTTACCCAGAATACAGAAGGACAGGCTGAGCGAGCTGATGCTGAAAGCTGCTTACATTACAGGTTTCAAGCATTTTGCAGAAGATAAAAGGTGACGTTGAGAATGTGTAGAGAATGTGTTCAGAATGTGTTGAGAACATGCAGACCTTGGGCATGTCGAGATACAGGGGGCTTGTGTACGCACAGACCCTGAGCTAAAGGGGGCTTGTGTACGCACAGACCCTGAGCTAAAGGGGGCTTGTGTACGCACAGACCCTGAGCTAAAGGGGGCTTGTGTACGCACAGACCCTGAGCCAAAGGGGGCTTGTGTACGCACGGACCCTGAGCTAAAGGGGGCTTGTGCACGCACAGACCCTGAGCTAAAGGGGGCTTGTGTACGCACGGACCCTGAGCTAAAGGGGGCTTGTGTACGCACGGACCCTGAGCTAGAGAGGGCTTGTGTACGCACGGACCCTGAGCTAAAGGGGGCTTGTGTACGCACGGACCCTGAGCTAAAGGGGGCTTGTGTATGCACAGACCCTGAGCTAGAGAGGGCTTGTGTACGCACAGACCCTGAGCTAAAGGGGGCTTGTGTACGCACAGACCCTGAGCTAGAGAGGGCTTGTGTATGCACAGACCCTGAGCTAGAGAGGGCTTGTGTACGCACAGACCCTGAGCTAGAGAGGGCTTGTGTATGCACAGACCCTGAACTAGAGAGGGCTCGTGTATGCACAGACCCTGAGCTGATCTGATAAGGGGTCAAGGAATGTGAACAACAAATTCGGATAAGGGAGAGTTTGTGTGAGAAGAGAGATATAAAGAATTCACTTTTACACTTAAATTTATAGAAGCACAAGACAGCAAGAGAGAGTGAGTAAGGGAGACAAACAAGCAGCCATCCGAGAGTTATGGCTTCTATCCAAAGTAAGACTAACGGGTAGCATTGCTTTCTTCTTTGTAATACTATTGTCTTAATCATTGTGTGTGTTGATACTTGGTTACATTCAATAAAGGATTAATTGCAACCTATTGGTGTTGAGTCCGAATCGGTCTTACAGGGTGGGGGGGGGGGGGAGGGGGAGAGAGATGATACTAATACCTTGAACAAAATTCTAGTGTAACTTCAAAGTTGAAATAATTGACTTTTGTAATATACATTAGTCTGCTTTATATGTAGGAACATAGGAACAGGAGGCCATTCAGCCCCTCGAGCCCATTTTGCCCTGCAATCGGATCATAGCTAATCTGTACCTCATTTCAATTTGCCCACCTTTGCTCCATGTCTTACCGAACAAAAATCAATCAATCTCTTAATTCCAGACATGTCTAAACTGCTCAGAAAACAGCAAATGGGGTCTTCTCGCACTTGGAATATTTTGTTCCCTCTCACGCAGGGTCTTACTAGTAATAGGCAATAGCTCAGTAATCTTTATTGTGCTTTTGGTACATTGCTGATACTTTTGATGTACAATCTGTCTCAACGTAGACCTCCTTTTGGGGTCATGGTATGTCAAACAAGGGGTGCTGCTAAGTGTCCCTTTTAACTTTACCCAAGCATTAATCAACTAGTCTCCCCAGGCTCAAGTTTCATCTTTCTTTAGGAATTCATTCAAGGGTCAGGCAGTCTCTTCTATGAACAGGTGGGAATAATTGCACCAATCCCTATGCTTTTCTGGCATCAATGTGATTGTGTTGTGGCAGGAATCCACCTTGTCCAATGCAGTACCATACCTACCTCACTTATATACAATGCCACTGCCTGTTCATCATGGCTACCTTTACCTCAGCACACATTAGTTGCCATCAACATAGATTAAGTTTCCCCTCTCACATCTGGAGTATCCCAGAGTAAAGAGATATTAAATTCCCTGTTGGGTTGATATAGCCAAATGGAAAACTATTTGAGGTATACTGCCCATCATTAAGGGAAAAGGCTAACTTGTACAGATTCTAGGGATCTACTTTCATATTTCACAACCTATTAGCTACATTCAAGTTAAAATATTGTGCCCCTATTAACTTATCTAAGTTCTGATTTAAGTTGGGCTTGGATCAGTGAGACAGAGGGACTTGTCAGTTCAGTTGTCTAGTCTACTGTAATTGCCGTTGGGCTTTCACATGGACTAGATGGCAGAGTTATAAGTGGAGTTGCGCTCTCAGATAATATTACATTCCAACAAACTGTCCAGAGTGTCTTTGACAACCTCACGAGCTTCATTAGGTATTTTGTACTGGCTAATATACACAGGCAGGCCTCCAGAATAAGTTGGAATCCGGACTGCATGTATATTGATCTTTTGGCAATTATGAATCCTTGGCGAATATATCAGGGAATTCATAGTCATAGAGCATCTGCATTCTGTATTGTTAAGGGAACCATAAGAACAGTGTTATTGTCAACACTCATGGTATATCAAGGAAACTACGACATGTAATAAATAGCTGAACTCCTGTAATAAGATAAACCGGATGATTGGAATCACATTGGGCCATGCTGTTTACACTATAATATGCAGGAAATTCTGCCACAGAAAACAAATATGTCAGGAAGGGAAAGAAAGAACAACACCTTAATTGATTTGGAACAAGACTATCTGATAGAATAAAGAAACCTACTGGATCATTACAGAAATATTTGTGGGATTTCTTCTAAAACCAATAAAGATTCAATTATCGATAAGAAGGCTTTATTGGAGCAATTTTGTAAATCTCTTGTTCAGGGATTGTAAAGTACAGCTAATCTGATTTGTTCTATTTCTTTATTTGTGATTCCTTTACCACAAAGATTTAATCACAAGCTAAGAGCAAAAAGGGTGTCCTTTACGTGAATATTTTGAGCAACACGATGTATTCTGGTAAGTGTGGTAACCTAGCTGCTCAGTAAAGAAATAAATGAAAAGGACATTAAAACAATATAACTATACAATTAAATTAGCACATTGTCCTTCAAGACAATTGGTGCTTATTTCACAATGAGGATACCGTATTCCCAGATGTGAGAATCCTTTTAGTTTAAGGGAAGTACTAAGAGAAAAGAGAGTGATAGACATTAGCCTTCTTATTGGCCAGCAGTCTTTAATCCTTTCAGTAATTGATTTCCCAGGCACATTGTAGGCGGACATCAAAAGAAAAGGCTTCAATCACTTAGCATTTACAAATATTTTATTTGGTAAAACTGAAATACCAATTTAAGGAACTGGCAATCCTTTGCAAACCATAGTCCAACAGTACTCCAAAATGCTAAACATTTTCCATAATGTTTTTTTCATAGTAATTAAGTGCAAAGCTTTCATAGGTTATGATATCTTTTGAGTTTGCTTTCTTTAGAGAAACTAGACTCAAGCAATCTAAACCTAATTGTATTCAATTCGGTTGGACGGATTTTCTTTCCCGTCCTACATCTTGGATTGTAGATCAGTTCCAATTCGAGTACTGTTGACTTGTACCAAGCGATGGCTTGTGTTCAAATAAAACAATTGATATAAGTGGATAAGTAACTGCTATTTACAAACTTAAGCAGAACTGGATCAGAAGTGTTTTTTTTTTGTTAAGTTCTAGACAGCAAAGTAGGATCGAGTACCCCTTCCTGTCTGTTATGACTGAGGTCTTGTACAAACTATTGGTCTCCAGGTAATATTTATTCACATTTTCATGGGCATACTTAATTCATCTTTTTGTGATTACCAACAGACTATTTCAGACTAGGGCAATGTCATCCAGGTACCTGCTATCTATCTTATGTGAACAAATTACTGTAGTCTAATGTTGTACACGATGGTGGTTTCCTGTGAGATGGTTTATTAGCCTGTTATTGAGCCACAACTGCGGGATTCTCCTTAAATACAAGATCATAAAACCTAAAAGGAATAGGTCCAAAGCCTATTTAGCTCATCCTATTGTTTGGTTCGTGTTCAGCACCCATCCAGACCATTCTCATCTCCCTCTCATCTTGGTGCCAAGACTGCATTCCTTCTTTCACAGTCAAACTATCAATCTGTCCACTTTTTTCCTACTTCAACTGAGACCATCGATTTTTATTTGTTCCAGGCAAATAGCTTCTTGATCTCAATCCTTTCCAATCGCTTCAAAAGGGATAATTTGAGATCTCGGCCCTTTCCCCTTTGTTTCCTCACAGCTCACTGCTTTGTCACTGTACCACTCTTGTTTCCTTTCTTTGGATCCCTTCCGATGCCTCAAGTCTTTTTTAAGCGTATTGACGGAAACTGGTCAAGTGAAATACAACAACAACTTGCCTTTGACGTAGTAAAATGTCCCAAGGCGCTTCACGGGAGCATAGTCAGACAAAATTTGATACCGAGACACATTAGGAGATTTAGGACAGGTGACCAAAAGCTTGGCCAAAGTGGCAGGTTTTAAGGAGCGTCTTAAAAGAGGAGAGAGAGGTAGGGAGGCAGAAAAGTTTAGGAGTTCCAGAGCTTAGAACCAAGGAGCTGAAGGCATGGCCGCCAATTGTGGAGCAATGAAAATCAGAGATATTGTCGAGCTAAACTAGGCTGATCAGAAATTCAGCGTTTTATTTGACCCTGATCTGAGCTTCTAATCCCATATCCTCTCCATCACCAAGACCGCCTACTTCCACCTCTGTAATATTACCCATCTCCGCCCCGCCTCAGCTCATTCTGTTGCTGACACCTTCATCCATGCCTTTGGTACCTCCAGACTTGACGATTCGAATCCTTCCGTGGCCACACCCCTCCCTGTCTCTGTAGCCTCCTCCAGCCCTAAACCCTCCGAGATCTCTGCGCTCCTCCAATTCTGTCCTCTTGTGCATCCCCGATTTTCATTGCTCCACCATTAGCAGCTGTGCCTTCAGCTGCCTAGACCCCAAGCTCTGGAATTCCTTCCCTAAACCTCTCAGCATCTCCACCTTTCTCTCCTCCTTTAAGACGCTCCTTAAAACCTATCTCTTTGACCAAGCTTTTGGTCACCTGTCCTAATATCTCCTTACGTGGCTTAGTGTCAAACTTTGTTTGATGATCACTCCTGTGAAGCTCCTTGGGACATTTTACTATGTGAAAGGCGCTATATAAATGCAAGTTGTTAACATAGAAACATAGAAAATAGGAGCAGGAGTAGGCCATTCGGCCCTTCGAGCCTGCTCCGCCATTCAATATGATCAAGGCTGATCCTCTATCTCAATACCATATTCCCGCTCTCTCCCTATACCCCTGATGCCTTTTGTGTCTAGAAATCTATCTAGCTCCTTCCTAAATATATTCAGTGATTTGGCCTCCACAGTCTTCTGTGGTAGAGAATTTCACAGGTTCACCACCCTCTGAGTGAAGAAACCTCTCCCCATCTCAGCCCCAAATGTCCCACCCCGCATCCTGAGACCGTGTCCCCCCATTGTTGTTGTACTGCTCTATCTCAAACCTTCCCTTCCTCTCCAAATTCCTGGAATGTGTTTTTGCTTTATTACTACACTCCCATTTGTCCTTATTTGAGTTCCTCAAGTGTTCCATCAGTTCCACTAGTCAAAGAAACAAATCACATCCTTTGTGACTGCAAACATGGCTTCTTATCCCTCCTCATCTCATCTTTCTGAAACTCTCTCAACAGCACCAATCACTCCATATCCCTCTGTGTCCACTGCCAGGGCATTGTCCTCTCTTACTTCCACTCTAACCTGACTCAATGGAGGTACTACATTGCTATCAATTTGGCTTCCCTTCCTGTGCTTCCATTATCAGCTACAGTGCACTCACCCCCCTTTCCCAGGGATTATTCCTTTCCCCTGTTCCTCTTAATAATCTGCAGTCTTTCTTTGACAGCTTTATCCAGAAGTACAAGTTCAGCTTACGCCTCGTTCTCTCCTCCAGTAGCTGAAAGGTTGTTGACACACGTTCAAGTTGCCTGGCTGATATCACAACTGGATGAGGCAAAAACTCCCTCATACTGAATGTCAGTAAAACTGAGGCCATCCTTTTCAGCTTCCATCAGCACCTCTCTAGTCCTTGCCTCGATTCCATCAACTTCCCTTGCTGCCATCTTAAGCCGTCAGGAAGTGGGATCCTTGGCCCCGATCTCAGCTTTCTCCCTCACATCCAGTTTCCCCCGCCTGGCCATCACCCTCCTTACTTTCAAAACACTCCTCTTTGACCATGCCTTCAGTTCCTCATCCTTGCCTCTCCATTCCCTTTCCCTTTGACCATTCCTTCTGTTCCTCATCCTAACCTCTCCATCCTCTTCCCCGTTCTCCATGCTCAATTCCACTGCGTCCCTCACCTCCTTATTGCAAAGGAGTGCTATATAAGGACAAATTGTCGCAGTTATCTGTGAGCAGACACCGCATGTAGCACTTTCCCTGATGGAACAGAACTTGATGATATCATAAGAGGAGTTCTACACAAAACATCTGCTCCCAAGCTGCCGACAGTTTTAAAGCATAATACATAGTAACCAGGGATCACTGGTAAACACACAAATATTTACCTTTAATGTTCAGGATAAAGTGGCTGTTAGTTTATTCTTTTCAGCTTACTCCTACAACATTCTATTAACTATTTAGAAACAGCAATCATTGCAGCTCCTCTAAAAGAAATGAAGCACTCTCATCCACTCTTCTTTTGTGTATTTATGTCATCTGCAATGTCTTTGATTGTTTCTAGTTTTGACAACAAGTGTTAGCTTTCTTTGGGATCTTTGCAAAACATAATTGCGTGTCACATTAAACGTGGCTTCACGTTCAGCTGACACCCAAGTGCATTACAAAAGCTACTTTGTACTCAGAGCGACTCTGCTTTGGATGAAAGATTAAATCGACATCCTGCCTTAACTCATTTGTTGGGTGATAATGATCCTATGGCATGTACAAAATGTTGGGAATAATCCTGATTTCATAATTACTGCTTTGTCAAGAAAATCCTTCCTGGAATCTGCTTTCCCTAGCTCCCCATTGTAAATGTGATGTAGACTACACCAGTTAAATATCTTCAAATCAATAAGGATGGCTGGAAGAAGTGGGTGACTATAAGTGATATTGATGTCTGCCAGATGCCAGTCGTTCAGATTTCTTCCCGCTGTAGTAACACCATGTGACCTTGATAATACAATGCATTCACAATGAATTCACGGTGTTGCTGGGTACACTACACCATGGTAACACAAATAATCACAATCTTACCACGTGCTGTCAAAAGCCTATTTGAAGAGCTCGAAGAAAGATGGAGAGTGACAAATTTGAGGCATGTCAGTAATGTGATGCAAGATGCCATTGTCAGGAAATGATGGAGTTCCAGTACGCAACTAAGAATCCATTCTCTGCTCTTTGTTTAACAGGGTTAATGATGAGGTGTTTCAGACAAACATGGGAAGTATTTAGACACTACAAAAACTTGCATTTATGTAGCGCCTTCAACGTAGCAAAACATTCCAAGACACTTCACAGGAGAATTATCAGACAAAATTTGACACCCAGCCACATAAACAGATATTAAAACAGATGACCAAAAGCTTGGTCAAAGAGGTAGGTTTTAAGGAGCGTCTTAAAGGAGGAGAGAGAGGTAGAGAGACGGAGAGGTTTAGGGAGGGAATTCTAGAGCTTAGGGCCTAGGCAGTTGAAGGCACGGCTGCCAATGGTGGAGCGATGAAAATTGGGATGCACGAGAGGCCAGAACTGGAGGAGATCGAAGAGTGTTGTAGGGGTGAAGGAGATTTCAGAGATAGGGAGCATCATTTCAGGACCAATGTCAAAAGGGATCAATATTGAAAGTAGTGGGTTTGGTTTTGAAACCCATCATGTCTGCTGCCTGGAAAAGAACAATTTTAAAAGCTCTTGGTGCTTTTTTTTTTCTAATAATAGATCAAATTTAGGGTCTTTATGATCACTGACAGGACCTGTCATTCACATGAACATGCTGCTGAGCCATTGCTTGTGGGTGTATATTTTACTTAAATGAATGAAACAAGCTTTCTTTTGCTCCAAATTTAAAGGAAAGTCAGGTGTGGCTGCATAAATCAGCTTTGTCAGATCCAGTGACGGTAAAAGTTGCATCATAAAACTGGTCATTAAACACTGCTTCTTCGACCACATTTTATCGCTTATGTTGTGACCTAATCGATGTGAGCCTTAGAGGAAAGGATTCTTCATCTTGAAAATAACACACTAAATAAAATTCACTGCAGGATGTGTGCAGGGAGTTCAAATTCTTAGTGAGACATCTTACTCTTTATTTATTGTCTGCCAGAAGGAAAGTTTGAGAAAATATTACAGCGTCACATAATGGATTCTAAATGTCCAACAGGGTACTGCAGAAATTGGGTAATACTATTGATGGGAGGGCTTCTGTCTATCTTGTGGAGGCTCCAGATAATGCTGTAGACTATCGTTACAGAATGAAGATTGCTACGGGTGGGGAAGCATAGAGATCTGGTGCAAACCTTTCTCCCCCTCCTCATCCCCAATGATGTCGCTGATGACCCAGCACATCTCTAATATATCTGTTCACTCGCCAATCTTTCGCCTAATGTATATCACATTTGAACTCCCTTACTTGCAGATGTCTATCTTTGGCAATTCTCAAAATTCTTCAAGTGAGAATGAACTTTTCCCATAGATTGGTTTGAAAGAATGAACGACTTGCATTTACATCGCACCTTTTACGACCTCAGGATGTCCCAAAGCGCTTTACAACCAATTAAGTACTTTTTGAAGTGTAGTCACTGTTGTAATGTAGGAAACGCGACAGCCAATTTGCACACAGCAAGATCCCACAAACAGCACTGAGACAATGACCAGATAATCTGTTTTTTCGTGATGTTGGTTGAGGGATAAATATTGGGCAGGACATTGGGGTTAACTCCCCTGCCCTTCTTTGAAACAGTGCCATGGGATCTTTTACGTCCACCTGAGAGGGCAGACGGAGTCTCGGTTTAACATCTCATCCGAGAGACGGCAGCTCCGACAGTGCAGCACTCCCTCACTACTGCACTGTCAGCCTACATTTTGAGCTCAAGTCAATGGAGTGGGGCTTGAACCCACAATCTTCTGAGTCAGAGACAAGAGTGCTACCCACTGAACCACGGCTGACATACACCGTACTGCGATGGTTCTACACAGAAAATACACATGTGCATTTTCAGTTTGGTTTGTGATTTTTCATTGGGGAAAATGGTGGAATTTGAAGAAAAAAAATCTCAGTAAAAAATGATTTTCATTTGGAATTTTTTTCTCCCTTGCAAAGCTCTTGCTTAATAACCTCTAGGGACATGTTAGCTTGAAAGTAGAATAGAGCGAATGAGTTGAACACTTGGGTTCAGATGCCTTACGGATATAACAGAAGCTTTCTATCACCTGCTACTTTATTTATTTCAACATCCAAATAGCTGACTCTGTCCTAACTGAACAGGAAAATCTGAATCAAACCTAGAAAATATATCATAAGTCCAAATAATTATGATAGAGGAATTAGGGGTCTGTTCACATATTGGTTCCAAAGCATTTCTCCCTTCATCTCCTGATTTCATACACTTCATTATTGTAGAAAATCAAATTTTATCTTTACCTTTTGCAAATAACAAACTGATCACCTCATTCGGATCTACTGAATTTGATAAAAAGAAAATCTTAAAGCAATTTTAAAAAGCTATTTCTCACACACCTACTCTTGTTGTGGTGGTTTCATTCAAACTGACATTTGGATGTCCTTGGAACAGACATTTAATTTTGTAACATCAGCTTTTCTTCTTGTAGCCTTTTCATCTGTGAACTGACTGTGTTTATCTCTATTCCCTGGGTGGTGCAAGGATGATCCTGTAATCTGCTAATATCTGATTTTTTGAGAGACAGGCTGTTCCACTGGGACTAAGCCATTCTTGTTCTCCAGCACATTAAGAATTAATACTTACCCTCTCTGCACTTTCCAGCCTCCACATAAACTTTAACAAAGCTGTCCAAATCCCCTCAGCCGTGCACTTGGAAGATTAACAATAATCCTTTTGATCAGAATTACTCTCTGTCTGTGAACAGTTTCTATTGAGTGCTGCTAGCAGCCACTGTTTGGACTGCTACAGTCAACGGTAAGACATTATTAGATTAATCTTCATCCCTAATCAAAACACGCTGATTGTGCCTCCAAAACAGCACAGATGCTAGGGAGTTAAAGCTGATGTGCATTCTAATCTATGTAAAAAGGGGCCCAATGAATAGAGGCAATCTCAATAAATATCTCCTATGGTTCCATTTATACGTGACTTTGAAAGGTAAAAATGTTTTTTTTACGACTTCAAATATTTTTTAAAAAATTATCTTCCGGAGCCGATCCAAGATGGATCAAACATTATTTTATTCAAAAGGTTTTGCTGAGACGAAACTGAACAAAAATTACACTGGTCAACCAAGAGCTTAGATATACTCCTACTTAGGTTTTACATGGCTTTCTAATCCCCAACAAAAGCACAATTGTCATCATAATTTGACTGTCACGGTACATTGATCAAAACAATTTTAAGCAAACAGCGTGAAGCCATGATTTTGACTCTTTAGTCAGTAACCATTGGTCCTTTTTTTTTTAACTTGTACTTATGACTCAATGACTGAGAAACTCACAATAATATCACCATTTAGCTCAAACTATTGGATTGCAAAATACTTGATGCAGAAAAACGAAATACAGAAATAAGCAAGTCACAATCCGGTCTATCAAATAAGCATTTTCTCTGTTCAGTTGCCCTTGAAATGCACCTTGTTATTTGTTAGGAAGTACAAACTTCTATGCTCCAGATACAAATAAATGTCTTTTAGTCTACTGCATCCATGTTAACAGACGTAATATTTTTAAGCATTTAATTGGTGCAGTCATTAAATAGATACAAAATTGTGTGATTGAGATAGATTATAAAATGGCACACTATTGTGCCGTTTAGATTCTTGTGTGCAATTTACAGTATAATGATGAATTTACCACATTTCAGTGTCAAGTCTGGTCACTGTATAAAAGAGAGGAAATGCACTTCAATCTCAGAGATTGCGAAGGAAAAGGAAGTCAATTGCAGTCCTCTCCCCAAATATTAATGCGGGAGAAAAAAAGATATTTTCTCCAGTCACCTGCCCACTATCCCTCCACACCAGGAAATTATGAACAACTTGGAGAGGCCAAAGTAAACGGAGGGGAAGTTCAGGATAAATGAACAAATAAACTCCGCTGTTCTGTTCATTTGTCATTTATTCTTGCATCTGTTTTGACCCAATCACACAGCTCTGCTTTGTGATGTCCGACTAACTTTGTCCTGAACAGCAGTTCCTCTCCATCGATCCACCATGCTGTGTTGAATTGAAAAACATGCTTTCTGCCTTCCTGAGCCACTCTGAGGCAAATACGTTGAAGGGACTATATTCTCTACTTCTACTCTCTAGTTCTATGATCTGACTAATCAAATAAACTCTACTGCATCATACAGTCACCCATTCATATAGACACAACACTTAATAATATATAAGTCTCTCAGTTTCCTGCACGATAACTTACGTGGTTACATTTATGTCTGAATTACTTTAAACAGTCTGTTTGCTGATTTGGAATTGTTGTGAATCTCTGACCTGAATGGTGGCAGTCGAGTAGCATACTAGCTGTGAGATGGATTTTCATTACAGAGCAGTTTGCTGCGCTCATATTGATTTTTGATCATTCATGCCCAGGAAATACTAATGGTAATTTAGTCACCACTGCTGGAGAACACCAAATATTAGTGAGATATATCTGGAATGATAGAGGTTTACGGCACAGAGGGAGGCCACGAAGCCCATCATGCCTGTACTGGCTTTTTCCTAGTGCAATCCAAAAGTAATCCCACTGTCCTGCTCCCGACAGCTCTTCAATTCTTCTATATCATCAAAGTAATCTGGACATGACTTTCACCAATTACATCCTAGAACCAGAATTCAATCAGACCTCAGGACCATCACTGTTGTGTCACTTCTGAATCAAACACAAGAAACATAAAGAATAGGAGCAGAAGTAGACCATATGGTCACTCAAGCCTGCTCTGCCATTCAATAAGATCATGGCTAATCTTCTACCTCAACTCCACTTTCCTGTGCTATTCCCATATCACTTGATTCCCTTAGTGTCCAAATATCTATCAATCTCAGTCCTGAATATACTCAACGAATAAGCAACCACAGCCCTCTGGGGTAGAGAATTCCAAAGATTTACAACCCTCTAAGTGAAGAATTTTGTCCTCATCTTGGTCCTAAATGGCCGACCTCTTATCTTGAGACTATGACTTTAAGTTCTAGACTTTCCAGCCAGGGGAAACAGCCTCTCAGCATCTACCCTGTCAAGCCCTCTAAGAATTTTATATGTTTCAATGAGATCACCTCTCATTCTTCTAAACTCCAAGAGAATACAGGTCCATTCTACTCAATCTCTTCTCATTGGACAACCCTCTCATCCCAGGAATCAATCTAGTGAACCTTCATTGCACCCCCTCTCAGGCAAGTATACCCTTCCTTAGGTAAGAAGACCAAAACTGTACACAGTGCTCCAGGTATGGTCTCACCACAGCCCTATATAATTGCAGGAAGACCTCCTTACTCTAAAACTCCAACCCCCTTGCGATAAGGCATTGGACCAAAAAATAATTCTGTGTGACATGGTCACCATAACCATTCTTCAGCCATCCAATTATATACCCAAAAACATAAAATTTATAACATAATAAACAACAATACAGAAAATGTTGGTCCCAACAGCTCTATCCCTGTTCAATAAACAGCACAACGCCCTGTCAGTCCTCTGAATATCCTGAAGTCCAAATATATGTCCTCCCTGTACTTCACAAAGCTCCCACAGCAATTTAACTTCCAACATTTGGAGTAAACACCAAGGGGGTAATTTTGAAATCAATCAATGAAAAAGAAAATTAGGCGAAGTGTGTGCATCCAAATACCGGCCGTTTTATACAATTGCCCAAAGTCAAAATTACCCCCCACTGCCATTGGAGGCAAAGACAGTGATGTTTTCTGGCCACTAGTTAGCCTGTTTAGACCTTCCACAACCACTGGAAGAATAGATAGTGGGCAGAAACTAAGTCATTTATAACCGATTGAGCATATCCACACTTTCCATTGTTGAAACTATTGTGGAATTTGCTGCGTGAAGAAAGAACTTGCATTTAAATAGTGTCTTTCATGACCTCAGGACGTTCCAAAGCGCTTTATAGCCAATGAAGTACTTTTGAAGTGTAGTCACTGTTGTAATGTAGGAAACACGGCAGCCAATCTGCACACGACAAGGGCCCGTAAGAAGATAAATAACTAGTTAATCTGTTTTTTATTGGTATTGATTGAGGGATTAATTGAGGGATTGAGGGAACTCCCCCATTCTCCTTCGAAATGGTGTCGGGGAATCTGTCACTTGAGAGGACAGATGGGGCCTCGGTTTAGCATTTCATCTGAAAGAAGGCACCTCCAACAGTGCAGCAATCCCTCAGTACTGCACTGAAGTGTCAGCCTGGATTATGTGCTCAAGTCTCTGGAGTGGGTCTATGAACCCACAACCTTCTGACTTAGAGGTGAGAGTGCTGCCAACTGAGCCACGGCTGACACTGTAATATCAACCAAGACGATTCCACAGCAACGGGATCCTGAACACATTGCAATATTCTGCTACATGGAAGTGCCGTTATCAATCCTGGTGATACCTGACAGAACTGATTATACATGAGGTTGGTGCCAGCAATAGAGCTGGAAAATGCTCAACAAACACAGCAGTATAAACAGAGCTCTTAGACAATCTGCTACTTTATTGCCACACATTAAAAAAAATGCTGTCACGAAAGGGGAGGATACGCATACAGAGAGGAACCTTTTCTGTCACAGTTCAATCTTTCTGCAATACTTGCTCTTGTGTTCACAGCTAGACGACAATTTCCATCGGCCGACCTACATGAATTGAAACTTGCATTCATATTCACCTCTGTATACAGGTTAGTGAGCCCAAGTTCAATAAACACCCCCTGATTCATGATAAACTGCTTGCCAGAACGTACGTGGGATGCCCACCACAAATATTCCCTCAACTCTAAAGGTGGAATACAACATGTCACCAGAACAATGCACTCAGGCTAAAACTGCTTGTTCAAATTTATTTACAGGCAAATCAATACAAAGAATCAAAAAGAAACAATAAGAGAGTAAAAAGAATGTGATACACATGAAATGAACCAATCAGTATAGGAACTGATCAATCTGTTCAACAAAAGACAGCCAAGAGACAAGAGAGTAGATTTGACAAATTCATACTCCTGCACGGGAATGTGCCGGGAATGCAGATCGGGTATTCAGGCACTAGGTCAGCAGGCTCCATGGGAATCTCTGTCTATTTAAGTCTGAAATTCTTGCTGTCTTTTCAGTAAGTTATTAGTAACAGTCTCGAATGGTAAATCACATTGAAACAATACCTCACAGAGCCCCCATTAGTGGCAGTATTAGTGGTGAGTGCAATGGGGAAGTGAAAAGCACAAGAACGTCTGCAGTTTAGAAGGAATCTTTCCTTTTGATCATTAAACAATCTCTTCCCAATAGTCAGGCAATTAAAACGTTAACACTTGGGTGGACAAGGTGCAAACTAAAGCTTGTCGACTCCCATGAGCTAAACGTGAGTCACGAGTCTCGTGTAGCCAGCTGCAACCCGATAAGATTAGGCTTTCCCAGCTGCTGACCTCAGTAAATGGCAGCAAATTTATTTTAGGGGGATTTAAGGACTTGCACACTATAAAAGTAGCTTAATAGTCCATTTTTGACACCCGAAAACACAACGACTACTTGCATTTATACAGCGCCTTTAACATAATAAAACGTCCCAAGGCATTTCACAGCAAACAAAATTTGACACTGAGCCACGTATTAGGACTGGTGACCAAAAGCTTGGTCAAAGAAGTGGGAAGATAAGGAGGGATGTGTCACAACATCATTCCTGACTCACTTCCATATAACTTTAATGTTTACGCTTGTTCTAGGTGCAAGTACTCTGCACCTCTCATTCCACCTCCCTCCCCAAGGAAACCCCAGAAGTAGAAAGGTAACGTAACCAGAGGCGGAGACCCTACACTACAGTTTCCACACCTTTATCCTGTGCTTCGCACCCGGGAAATTAGCATTACCCAGTCACAAAGTAGTTGATTAACTGGGAATCAAGGCTACTGGAGCTATTCTCCAGAGACGTCGGGCAGGATTTTAATATGCCTGTGGGAAGAGTGATTTGTGGGTGCGAAACCCGGAAAGGGAATAGGTGGGTCGATCGCAACCCTAATGAGGTCAATCAAAGCCTCTTCCGGGTTTCGCGCCCGGCAGCCAGCCTGATTGGCAGGCTGGTTGCCGACAGGAGCTGCACATCCCGGGGAGGGGGGAGAAAGAGAGAGAGAGAGAGAGAGAGACCTCATCGGCAGTTAGGATAGAGATGGGGTGGAGGGGGGGGGGGGGAAACAAAGATTAGTGTGGAGACATCGGGCATCGGGATCAGAGTGGAGACATTGGACATCAGACATCAGACATCGGGGGGAAGGGATGGTTAAGGCAATATTGTTTTTAAGGTATGTTTATTTGGTTTTTTTTACAATGGGAAATGTAATTTTATTTAACTTATTCAGTTTATTTTTCACTGATCCGGCCCTTCCCATCTGCTTTCATCAGGCGTGAAACAGAAGCCATGGGAAAGCCGCCCAGGCAATGTTAAAATCTTTTTAAGTTGCCCATACACAAGAAATAAACTACCTCAATGAGGTACATTTGCCCCTTTAATTATCGGCCCGATGGATTTAAGTGGGGGTGGGACTTCCTGGTGACCGCTGTACGCACGCACACAGGTTTGCCTGAGTCTCATTCAAAAATGTGCGGGTTCCAGCCGGGATTTCTGCCCGCTCCCAAAAACAGCGATTTTGATTGCCCCCCCCCGCGGCCCCAACCCACCTGTTTTTCCCTTTTAAAATCCTGCTCATCATCTCTGGCGGCCGGTGCAATGTTCCAAGAAAGGACATGCATTTCGGTTTGAGGGTACCACAAATTAAAAATGTTCTACGTAATATAAATATATATCTTGTCGGACAAAAACTTAATTCCAAATCTCACGAGGCACATAGAAGAAAGCATCTTTTTTTTTTCTCACTGCAATTAATTTGAACTCATAAAAATCATCTTAAATGTTCAAATTGAACAATGTTAAATACATTGAAGTTGTACCGAACCGCACAATGCGCAGGATAAGCATGAAGAAGGACTCAAGTGTCGTGTGAACTGAGGGTCGCCTCACAGTACAGATACGCATCACACCTCACCTTTGGCCAAGTGAACACTTCTATTTATACCACATGATTTTAAACAATGTTTCTGCAACCTCACTAGTATGGAGATACGAGAAATGTCTGTAACAGTTCACAGATAACACATCTGGCATAAAATGAGATAATAACTATTTTAAATCAGCTATCCTGTCTGCCTAGCATTTATTTTCTTAGTGCGCTGATCAAAATCACATGCCTTTTAAGAAGATTTTAAAAAGTGTTGCTTCTGGAATTGTTTCTTTCGTATTTAATTTATCGCTAAGGTTAGTAAAAGGCTTACTGACAATACACTGCACATCTGTTTTACACCATTATCTTGCTTGTCTGTTAATCATTCTCATTTTAACTTACATTTGTGGCAGTTTGTTAGGATTACTAAGAAAAAAGACGACAATTTAGTTTAGGACCAGAAGGGTGACACAATTAAAACACCATCCTTTCACCCTGGACCATGGTTCCACAATTTCAGGCCTGCTCTCCTGTCTCAAACAGCTGAATAAAATGCATTTGAGTCCACACCAGAAAACTGCCCTCCAATTTCACAGTTATCAGTGTTAATTTGTCATTGTAGCTCTCAGAGGCCATCAGTTTTGAATGACTGGGCAACGGAAAAGATGCAATGGGAGGTTGTGTCTTCTAGAACTGGGACTCATGGTCCATAATTGGCATGATACAGGACGACCACAATGTCACGAATGACCTAAAGTAGGCTTGACCTGGAACTGCCCTGAAGGAATTCCTAAGTGCAATCATTCATTACATTTGTTTTAGAAATACTCTCCTTCCATTTTTAAGAGTGGTGTGCACTTTAAGAAAAAGGCAAATAATCAAAACGCTAGTTTGACAATGTTTTCCATACATAGCAAAGGTCACTGCACTTCTGAAGTGATTCAATGGATGTGGAGCACTTTGGGACATCCTGAGAGATGGGGTTAGGTGCAACATAAATGCAAGTTTGCTTTTTATTTCTCCCCATGGGAAAAAAAATTGACATTTTAAAAGATCTTAACTGCATTTTCTATACATAATGGCACATCAATAGCGTAACTTGGAATTATTCATTATTAAGCATTATGAATTCCTCCTTTTTTAAAAGTCACTTTGAAGTTCTGACAATAACTTAGGTTATTCCCCATTATTAGTTTCTCAGTGATATATTGTGCCTTTCCAAATGTTTGGAGCATTCAATGTCACTGGTTTGCAATAAACTACTGTACATTCACAGATAACATATTATACATTGATCAGAGGGCATTATTTGTCCTAAGGGGTGTACAGGCAAAACCAATTTAAATTGATCTAAGTTTACTTTAAAATACCTATTGTGAGGACCACTTCTCTTCAAAAGAGCATGGTCTCAAATATTATAGGTGCTTGAGCGACTCAAAGTAAGCTAAATATTAGACACACTTATATTAATCATACGGACAATAGATAAGATTGGAAAATTGAACTTCAGCAGAAGGCTTATATATTTCATTATTTTAGAATTGCCTCTTTTTGTGTGTGTGTGTGTGTGTGTGTGTGTGTGTCTTCTTTGGGTTCATTAAGATGTAAGATGACACTATCTAAGACTGAAAGAGTTTTTAATTTGCACCGAGTGACATCGACAAGGATTTCTGTCCCACATTTGATGCAGTTTCTATTCAGAGAACTTGCGTCCGCTGGGAAGATGACGGGCACAGCCAGAATTCATTTCACTTGTCACGCTTAGCAGTCAACGGAGAAAAGAGATCCCTTCTCTCATTTATCTGACCCGCATGATTAGGTGCCTGTGGTGGAAGGACAATGTTCCAAACTAGTGCCATCCAAACCCATGGAAAGGATACCACCTGTTTATTAAACACCTGAGAACCAACAGTTTTTAAAAGGAAACTCTGTTCACCTGCGTATTAAACACATTGTGTGTGTGTGTGTGTGTCTTCTTTGGGTTCATTAAGTGGGCAGGAGTCATTTCAGAAGTGTCATGAATCAACACTTTTGAACAGAAATCAGTCTGACCTCCGGGGTGAATATTAATGTGTAATGTCACCAGGAGATGTTGGCCTGCAAGAATGCAAGGTGATTTCCACCTTTTTTGATTTTGCTGTTGCTAATGAGTCTAACTGTGTACCTCTGGGTTGTGATTGACATGGAATTTGTTAAGGAGAGGTACCCACTCTTAAATCCAATCCTCCCCCCATTATGTACATTTTATGCAATGTTTGACTCCACTCACAACTTTTGACACCCTCTTTTCCCCCTTCCGCGATCTTCAGGATATTCTAAGTGTTTGGTCATTTCTCAATTTTTGAGAAAATATGACAAGTTTGTGAAAATGTTGCAATGCAATTTTTTCAAAAATATATGTCCTGATCTAGAGTCCTTCCCCACTCAGCTTCACTCCTTCCCCACCCAGCTCTCACTCCTTCCCCACCCAGCTCTCACTCCTTCCCCACCCAGCTCTCACTCCTTCCCCACCCAGCTCTCACTCCTTCCCCACTCAGCTTTCACTCCTTCCCCACCCAGCTTTCACTCCTTCCCCACTCAGCTTTCACTCCTTCCCCACCCAGCTCTCACTCCTTCCCCACTCAGCTCTCACTCCTTCCCCACCCAGCTCTCACTCCTTCCCCACCCAGCTTTCACTCCTTCCCCACTCAGCTTCACTCCTTCCCCACCCAGCTTTCACTCCTTCCCCACCCAGCTCTCACTCCTTCCCCACTTTGCTCTCACTTCTTCCCCACCCAGCTCTCACTCCTTCCCCACCCAGCTCTCACTCCTTCCCCACCCAGCTCTCACTCCTTCCCCACCCAGCTTTCACTCCTTCCCCACCCAGCTTTCACTCCTTCCCCACTCAGCTTCACTTCTTCCCCACCCAGCTTTCACTCCTTCCCCACCCAGCTCTCACTCCTTCCCCACCCAGCTCTCACTCCTTCCCCACTCAGCATTCATTCCTTCCCCACCCAGCTCTCACTCCTTCCCCACCCAGCTCTCACTCCTTCCCCACCCAGCTTTCACTCCTTCCCCACTCAGCTCTCACTCCTTCCCCACTCACCTGTCACTCTTTCCCCACCCAGCTCTCACTCCTTCCCCACTCAGCTTTCACTCCTTCCCCACCCAGCTTTCACTCCTTCCCCACTCAGCTTCACTCCTTCCCCACCCAGCTTTCACTCCTTCCCCACTCAGCTTCACTCCTTCCCCACCCAGCTTTCACTCCTTCCCCACTCAGCTTTCACTCCTTCCCCACCCAGCTCCCACTCCTTCCCCACTCAGCTCTCACTCCTTCCCCACTCAGCTTTCACTCCTTCCCCACCCAGCTTTCACTCCTTCCCCACTCAGCTCTCACTCCTTCCCCACCCAGCTCTCACTCCTTCCCCACTCAGCTTTCACTCCTTCCTCACCCAGCTCTCACTCCTTCCCTGTTCAGTAAGGCCCCGAATTGAAATGCTCCATCTCAGCAAATGTCCATGACAGGCCCCAACTTCCAAACACCAGCTCCCAACCTGTAGCCCTGCTACTCTGTATTTACCTTACCTTAAATCAATTTGTGTCCATTATTTGGAAGTGAAGGCATTTTCACATTCTCATCACAGACTTTCTAAGTAGATTTCTTTTTGTGTGGACAGGACTTGAAAAATCTTAAAGCAAAGGGTTGTACTTGAAGCAGAAAATCAGCCTGGACAACATTTATGTGAAGACACTAAATCGACACTGTTTCTGTCACTGTAAAATTAATGTGTTAACTCCTGGCGGATTGCTTTGATTGATGCATGAATGAATTTAGCAGTTCACAAAGTATTTCCTACTGCATTCAAATATTTGTGGAACTTGATAACCGTAACATTAATTTAACGAAACACGAAACAGCCCTGCATCATTCCAACTGCCTCCCCTCAAACTGTTCAAATAAAATGCACTTAAAAGGAGAGATCATTTCTTGTAAGGGCTTGTTCTGCTGAACTGACTGTGATTTATTTTAAAAGCTGTGCATAGGCTTTGATGAATTCACTGACAGTAAAGTGCCTGATATTGACAACGCCATCTATTCATCCGTCAGGAAATCCGCAGGCAAGACCACTGGAAGTGGCACCAGAGTCGAAGAGAATGCTGAGGCGGCTGAAAGCGGTGGGGAAACAATTTTTTGTCTGATTTACGCTCCCATTGTTGTTACTGTGTTTGATAGCAGCGCGAAAACAGGTGTATCGAAGGCGCTGAGCGGTGAGAAACAGATGGAGGTCAAAGCTGCCGGGGTAAGCATGGGTAGAAGCAACAGCAAGGCCACCTGCAGCAACAACGACAACTTGCATTTATATAGCGCCTTTAATGTGGTAAAAACGTTCCAAGGTGCTTCACAGGAGCGTTATCAGACAAAATTTGATAATAGAGATATTAGGACAGGTGACCAAAAGCTTGGTCAAAGAGGTAGGTTTTTATGAGCGACTTAATGGACGAGAGAGGAGGAGAGAGGAGGAGAGAGGGGGAGAGGTTTCGGGGAGGGGGGGGAATTCCAGAGCTTAGAGCCTAGGCAGCTGAAGACACGGCCGCTAATGGTGGAACAAAGGAAATTGGTGATGCGCAAGAGGCCAGAATTGGAGGGGTGCAGAGATCTCGGAGGGGAGAAACAGAGGGCACTGTAGCGAGAGAGGGAGGAAGAAAGTTTGCTGAGGAGCTCAAGATACTCATCCTACTTGTACTGGTAACCGACTAGTCTGGGAGCAAAAAGGAAAAAAAAAAGTATTTTAACAACCTGGCGTGATCCAAAGACCAAACTGGAAATTTTGCAAAAAATAGAAAGGCCAGTACCATTAGTAGCCAATCAGACTAGAATCTCTAAGATATACCGGACGGTCTTGATTTATGTTAACCTCTGCTCCATGTGAAAATCTTCAAATTGAATTCCCTTCAAACATAGCTTTCTCGAAAAGAAAATGAGATGACTAGTCATGCTGATCAGTGCTGTTGCTACTGGTTACAGCTCAGGCTACACTGATCATTAACTGATCAACTGATCATCTGCTGACACTCCATAACCAAACAACAATCCGCATTTAACATAAAGTTAGCACAAAATCTACCTGTCAGGCAGTAATGTGCAGGGTCCTGGACTTGTACCAGAGAACATTCTATGTGGTACCAGATTTATTAGAGACAAATTGTGAGGTAATTTGTCACTTGACTTGGAAATTCTATACAGACACTTCGCGAAAGGAAAATGTCCTTCACAGGCACGGTTCCCTGGAAACAGTGCAGCCACTGACTCCACATCCATCATCATAAGTCGTTTAAGTACAGGTATAGGATTCAGAATGTGTTCTCTTTCTATATGTTACCCTTCATCCTACAATCTGACAGGCACACGACCTTCACTGACATGTTCTCTCTCATTGCATACTGTTAGAATACAATCTCCGAACCCTTCTTTGTGTAAGGTAATGGGATCAGAGAGCAAACCAATCATTGCCACATGCACCGTTCTTAAATCGCAGAAGACTTAAAGTAAGTCATACAAATGTTCTGACCAAAGAACAGAAACTAGCGTGTACTGGATGCATTGGCTGTGGACGATCGCGAATATAGAAATTGTAATGAAACAATGATAACATCAAACCTTTTGAACTCCATTTTGTACTTGTTTCATTTACATCTCAAATGTGGCATTTAAAAGAGAAGTACATCCAAGAAATATTTCTCCCTATTCTTTATTGTCACTTTTTTCCTTCAACTACCTTGGACCATGCATCAATCCCTAACCTAAAGGGCAGCCAGGTAGGCAACCCATCCCCAGGCCTCCGACTAGATTGCTATTGAGCTGGACGTTAGGAGATGTTGAACAGCAGTCCAGGTCGGACGTTCCTCTCCATAGCTGGTGTCAGCACTTCAGTTCCATTCAGCCTCTCCCACTCCCAGATGCCCGGCCGAGATCAAAACTCACCGTTTGGAGAATTCAGAGACTTGAACGGTTATCATACACCTCTGCCCTGCAGCACAAAAGGCACCATCATTCCTTTGGTCATTTAATCACTCCTGTCCCCCACCCCATCACGCACCTTTCCCCTTTTGTTCTTTTCCTGCCCCACCCCATTTCTCTGGCTCTGTATTTGCTTAAAAACTGTTCATCTCTAACATCTTCCAGTTCTGATGAAAGGTCATCGACCTGAAACGTTAACTCTGTTTCTCTCCCCACAGATGCTGCCTGACCTGCTGAGCATTTTCTGTTTTTATTTCAGCACAATTATGTGTCAGCAAGCCAAAACGTTCAGACCCCTTTTGCTTTAAAATTCATTGCTAATAAATTTGTTAACCAAACAAAAAGCACCAACTCTTACACATGAAGGCGGGCCTTCACTGACTGATTTAAATATAACCTGCCTACTGTCTCTGGCTATTCAACCAAATCAGGCATATCAGTCAGTTCAAAAATATCTGGGGCTGATTTTGGTTTTTTTTTCTTGAGGTGCTTGGCACTGTCATTTAAAAGTCGCTACAATCTAATAATGCTTGGAATGGAGCTGAGCTTTTTACACTTGGCCACAATGCATTTAATTGTTTTTGTCTTCACAGGTTGAAGACAATTACAATGCTGTTCCAAATGGGCAACTTAACAGTGCAGCCTAGTAAAGGCACTACAACTCCATAAATCATCATTATATTGTTCAAAAATCAACTACCAGACAGGAAATAGGCAATAGTTGCATGGAATTACATGGAATTTACAGCAAAAAGCAAGCCATTCCGCCTATACCAGCATTTCTCCGCCACACGAGCCTCTTCCCACTCTATTTACTTCATCTCACCCTATTGACATATCCTTCTATTCTTTTCTCCCCATGCACTTATCGAGCTTCCCCTTAAATGTATCTATGCTATTCGCCTCAATCACTTCATGTGGTAGCGAGTTCCACATTCTCACCACTCTCTGGGTAAAGAGAATTCTCCTGAATTCCCTATTGGATTTATTAGTGACTATCTTATATTTGCAGCCCTTAGTTTTGGTCTATCCCACAAGTGGAAATATCTTCTCTACGTCTACCCTATCGACTACTTCATCATTTTAAAGACTCCCAACAGGTCACCTCTCAGTCTTCTCTTTTCGAGAGAAAAAAGCTCCCGCCTGTTCAGTCTTTCATAAAATACTTGGTCCCTCTCTGGAGAAAAACGATTTAACAAACAGAGTCCCAGGAAAAACTGGTTGGAATGGTCCGTGCTCTCACCGGCCATGACTCTTGGATGCCGATTTCTGAAAACGGTGGCAGCAGCAGTGCATGAATGTGGTAGAAGCACATGGAAATTCACAAGTACAAATTTAATTAGTGCTGTTAATTAATGCGCTGCTACAGCATTTAAAATAACAAATTTGTGCATGATTGCAACAATTTGCTGTTAATATCATATCAGCACGAATGTTAACAACAAATATAAGATTAAACCCTGTGCTTTACAGCTCCCGGTGTAGTCCTGCCGAATTTTTGCAACACTTTCCACAGAATATATTAAACAATTTCGAAATCCTGCAGGTCTTTTTTTTGCAGGGGGAATCAAAAATTTAAAGTCTATTTCCGATACTTATCAGTAAGATGGTACGATAACAACAACAACGTGCATTTAATTAGCGTCTTTAATGTAGTAAAACGTCCCAAGGCGCTTCACGGGAGCGTTATCAGATGAAATTTGACACTGAGCCACATAAAGAGATATTAGGACAGGTGAACAAAAGCTTGGTTAAAGAGGTAAGTTTTAAGGGGCGTCTTAAAGGAGGAGAGAGGGGTAGAGAGGCGGAGAGGTTTAGGGAGGGAATTCCAGAGCTTACAGCCTAGGCAGCTGAAGGCACGGCCGCCAATGGTGGAGCGATGAAAATCGGGGATGCGCAAGAGGCCAGAATTGGAGGAACACAGGAATCTTGGAGGGTTGTAAGTTTGGAGTAAGTTACAGAAATAGGGAGGGGTGAGGCCATGGAGAGATTTTAACACATGGATGAGAATTTTAAAAGTACCCTAAAAGATGAAAATCCTGTGGATGCATAGTTGTTTTGGTGTTATACCCAGTCTCTGATTCGCCCTGTAGTATCAACTGGGTGAATTCGGAACACAGTTAAATGCATGATATTGCAGACCACTTCCATTGCCCATTCATGCCTAGCAGTGCAAACCCTTTTACAAAGATGTACAGGCTCCATTTAACATTGGTTTTCCAGGTCAACATGCTTGGGCCTGACACAAAACTACTATGTCCTGTGGAGCTTGTAATGCCAGAACCTGTCTCTACTCGCGTGATAACTTTAACTGATCTTAACTTCCTCAAACTTAAGATAAAGCTGCCTTGCCAATCTATTGAAAGATAATTAGTAATAAGTGTTGACTTAGGCTGTGACAAGCTCACGCTGGTTGTCAGTCTCTTGTCATAGCCCTCGGCTCCAACATTAGCACTTTTAATTAAAATAACATTAGTCAGAATTATAAAGCGACATAAGTCAATATAAATTAGCACATCTTGACTGACAGGATCATCTCGATAGTTATTCAAATTAACACCGAAAACATTAGACAACCAGAAGCTGTCATTCTAGCTCGGTTGGTGAGAATTCCGCCCGTCCCACAAAAGCATTTCTTCTTGCTTGTGATGTAACAGCGCTGACGTTAACCATTTTCACATTCGAATGTTTCCCATACTCGCTGTGACAGAACAAAGAGAGACGTCACCTGATGTACGGCGACATACACATCCGTGGCTGATAGCAGCCAAGGTTAAAAAGTGAACACTACCCAATGCAGGTGGGAGCGGGTGCTCCCTGTCACTATTGATAGATTACGCTCGCAGGTATTGTCAGAAATTGCCATCAAGCGCTGCGTTGAGAGGCTGCCAGATTAATTTTGTGTGACAGCCATCGACCTGCTGCAGAACTCAGTCGTGACCTTAACGACACACTCTGAAGGATAAAACTTTAACAGTTTTTTTTCTCACTGCACCTACAGATGAATAATGCAGCCATGCACTGCCTTCCTTACAACTAGCTCCGCACCAGGCAGTCGGTGAAAAGAACCTTTCGACTGAACGATCAGGCTGGATGTTTCAGCAATACACTGACAGTACTCTTAAATTTACTAACAATTGCCTGGTGAATAATGTTTTGCTAAGCCTGTGGGGGAGAAATACGCACTCAACATTTTCGAGAGTGTCAGCTGTGACCCAGTGGGTGGCTCTCTCGCCTCCGAGTCTGGAAGGTTGTGGGTTCAAGTCCCACTCCAGAGACTTGAGCACATAATCTATGCTGACACTCCCAGTGCAATACTGAGGGAGCGCTACACTGTCGGAGGTGCCGTCTTTCGAATGAGATGTTAAACCGAGGCCCCATCTGCCCTCTCAGGTGGACGTAAAAGATCCCACGGCACTGTTTTGAAGAAGAGTAGGAGAGTTCTCCCCGGTGTCCTGACCAATATTTATCCCTGAACCAACATCATTAAAAAACAGATAATCTGGTCATTAACACAGTGCTGTTTGTGAGACCTTGCTGTGTGCAAATTGTCTGCCACGTTTCCTACATTACAACGGTGTTTACATTTCAAAAGTACTTCATTGGCTTTAAAGGGCTTTGGAATGTCCTGAGGTCATGAAAGGCATTATATAAATGCAAATTCTTTCTTGCTATCACAGTGCGGTCAATTGAAATTTCAATCCTGGCACTTAGCAGGTACTTTTCAATTTTGCCACCAAGGGCCCATGTTAGGAATTCGGTCATGGCGGTTAGTGCCACCTGAATGGTTTTCTGACCATTTTAATGGTGTGAAAACCCTGTAGGGTGCGCTGAATTTCCAATATGGCATGTCAGGCTTTGTGCTGCAAGCACAAATTCATCAAATCTATCCTCCATCGTTTGTTAAGGAGAATAGGAAACAGAGGTCAATGGGCTACTGGATGATTTTTGTTACAATATTTACTCTAGCAACACTTTTCCTTGTATTTTACTTGCATCTTGATATTCCAGAGTTTGGGTGGGGGGAAGGGGAGGGATATTGTGCTTCTTTAGGGTTTGGAGAGAGGGGAAATGAGTGTAAATCCTAAATACATATTTTTACTCACTTTATGCTGTTGGGAGACTAAAGGGTTGAAATTACAGTCAGTGATATTATCATACAAACTCTTAACACACTTGTACCCAATATTTCTGTCCGATGTTTTAACGGAGACATTGGGGGCAATTTTAACCTAACCTGCCTGTTGGGAAACTGACGGGATTGGCAGAAATGCTGGTTTTACACCCCGACTGATTTTACACCCCGGCCGATATTATTCTCCATTGAAGTCAACGGTTAAAATTACCCTTATCAACTTATTTAAATGGGTTAATGCCTCTCACAAAGTAGCAGAGAGAGGAACTTGGCTGAAGTACATTAACATTCATAAGATAACATTACCAATAGCAATTTCTCTTACTTGTTAATTATCGTCCATGTCTCAGCAGGAGTTATACGGAGGCACAGTAGCACTCTGATAAAGTCCTGTTATATTCACATTTGGTCCAAGTAGGCTTTTCTTCTGATTTATTTTATTTGACTTTTTCTTTTTTGGAGGGATAGGGGATGGTTAAAGTTTCTTTGCAATAATTGTTTAACAGTGTACTGCAGGACCCACTAGCAAAAAAGATTTACCAGAAATAAGAGGTTACAACTATCAGGAAAGACTGAACAGGCTGGGACGCTTTTCCCTAGGAAGAGATGACCTGCTAGGGGTCTGTACAGGGTGCTGGTGAGATACACCTGGAGTACTGCGTACAGTTCTGGTGACCTTATTTAAGGAAGGACATGCTTGCATTGGAGGCAGTTCAGAGAAGGTTCACTAGGTTGATTCCGGGTATGGAAGGGTTGTCTTATGAGGAAAGATTGAACAGGTTGGGTCTGTACTCATTGGAGTTTAGAAGAATGAGAGGAGATCTTATTGAAACATACAAGATTCTGAGGGGACTCGATAGGGTAGATGCTGAGAGGATGTTACCCCTTATGAGGGAATCTAAAACTAGGGGGCATAGTCTCAGAATAAGGGGTCGCCCGTTTAAGACTGAAATGAGGAGGAATTTCTTCTCCCAGAGGGTCGTGAATCTTTGGAATTCTTTACCCCAAAAAGCTGTGGAGGCTGAGTCATTGAATACATTCAAGGCTGAGTTAGACAAATTTTTGATCAGCAAGGGAGTCAAAGGATATGGGGAAAGGGCGGGAAAGTGGAGTTGAGGTAAAAATCAGATCAGCCATGATCTCATTAAATAGCGGAGCAGGCTCAAGGGGTCGAATGGCTTACTCCTGCTCCTATCTCTTATGGTCTTATGGTCTAGGTCTTTAAAATTTTGATAGGGTAGAAAATATGTTTCCACTTGTGGGGAAGTCCAAAACTAGGGGCCATGAATATAAGATAGTCACTAATAAATCCAATAAGGAATTCAGGAGAAACAACTTTACTCAGAGAGTGGTGAGAATGTGGAACTCACTACCTCATGGATTGGTTGAGCTGCATAGCATAGATACATTTAAGGGAAGCTAGATAAGCACGTGAGGGAGAAAGGAATAGAAGGGTATGTTGATAGGGTGAGATGAAGTATGGTGGGAGGAGGCTCGTGTGGAGCATAAACACCGGCATAGACCAGTTGGGCCGAATGGCCTGTTTCAGTGCTGTAAATTCTGTGCAATTCTATGTAATACCACTGTCCAATAATTTTTTAGGAAGAAACCCCAATACCAAACCTTTGGAGCAATAAAAAAGTGCCAAAACATTACCATTTTATTGAAACCAAAAAGAAGACCTGACAGGCACCAAAGTGCCATAAAGAGTTAAAGGTTTGCCATAACTTCATTTTATTTTTTCAGCCCTTCTCAATTCAAGGAGAAATTGCCTGTTTTTAAACTTCCAGTTCTTCCTCACACCAGGTACATTCAACAGGTGACAGAAGCATATTTAAATTAACTCATTAATGCTCAGCAGATGGGGCATTAACGCACATGGTGCCACATAATACAATAAATTTTTTGACCAATTGCCAAACCATACAGAAATGCACTTTGCGTGCTACTGCCACCAGCGCAAGGCACACAAATAAAATTGTGCCCTGGTTGCTAGGGAGATACAACGATGTGGTCCAATTAGGACCAGCTGTGCTTCTAGTTAATAAAAAGGGCCTGTGACGTTTATTTTGTTAACTTCGTATTGTACCAAGAAAGGAAGAAAAATATACTTTGTAAAGGCATACGTACCTAACCTTTGGGGACAAGCATCAAAAGACAAACACTTGTCCCAGTTTATTTCTACCTCTCTGCAGATGCCACGGGAATGAATAACAGGCAGACAACAGGACAAGCTGCTCCCTACTCAAATCAAAATTGAGGTAATCTCTACTGCAGTAGTCTTGATTATGTTCTGTGTGGTACAATCTTCAGTGAATGAAGAGAGCCTGATGTACTTGCCCAGCACACAATAACAATACATTTATACTTTTTATCCTGTATATGATTTGTTCATGCTAAACAGACGGGCGGGTGGTTAGTTTAGTCCATGATTACTGCATCGCCTCTTTGCATTAGGTAGAATAGAAATACTGTCAAATTTAACAGAAGACTGCACAAAATGCAAAGCTGCAGTGCATCATAATTCCCTTCCACGTCACCGGTAAGACTCAACTTCATGAAATGTTGCTGGCCACTGCTATCTGTGCCACGTTAATTTTTGCTGAGAAATCCAAAATAAAGCAACCAAAAATAAAGGAGTATTTATGCACAGATCTCTGCAGTGTGAGAGAACAAGTCACCTTTTCTGACGTAAGAATGAAATTCAGCCTCGTGGATGTGTATCTGTTTGTGTCACAAAAAAAAAACAATTTTCTTGTTTACACGCCATCCTTGAGCATGAGGTCAGTTTTCACAAGTACGCCAGCCTTTACCTCTCTGCTGGCACCATAGGTGCCTCAGTTGCTGCCGTGCCTTACGCATGTCTGTCCAACATCAAGGTGCGAATGAACCAGAACTACCTCCAGTTAAACAATGGCAAGACCAAGGCCTCTTGCTTGAAAGGATTTTGGAAAAATTCTTGCTTGAAAGCTCTTTCCACTCCCCTTTGCACCAGACACTCAGGATGAAACTCTACCACTTGCATCTTTCCCAACACTAACTCTTGCTGAATGGGAATCGGGGATGGGGGCTCGGGAGAGAGGGAGACTAGTTTCTATCACGAGAGGTATAGAATATAAAAGCCAAGCAGGAATGATGAGCCTATATAAAATCTTGATACGCCTGCAGTTCGGAACAGTGTGCAGAACTGCGCTCCAACCCATAGGAAGGATTTTGAGCCTTTAAAGAGGAGACAATGCAGATTCACCAAGATGCTACCTGGTATGGAGAAATATGAATACGAAGAAAGACTTAAAAACTTGGGCCTTTTTTCATTACAACAGCGCAGATTACGGGAAGTGTTTAAAATTATGGGACAGAGTAGATAGCAGCAGACTGTTTCCTGTGATTGAGGCGTCCAGAACGAGGGGCCATAGAAATAAGATTAAATGTAAGAGATTTAGAACGGAGTGCAAGAGAAACTTCTTTGCATTGAGTTGTGGGGCTGTGGTTCCATGGTTAGTGATTGAGGCAGAAAATACGTGAACATTTAAGATTAGAACGGATAGGTGGATGAAAGTAAAGTGAATGAAGGGATGTTTGAACTGGCTGGAGGGTAAATGCCAACGCTGACTGGATGATCTGAAAAGCCTGTTTCCGTGTTGTAACTTCTGTGTATTTCTGTGCTTCTAGAGGAGACAAAGGTTCCCTTATTCCATATGGTTCTTCTCCATGTGTGAATCAGGAGGGTGAATGTTGATAAGTTATTTAGGAACATAGGAACAGGAGTAGGCCATTCAGCCCTTTGTGCATGTTCTGCCATTCAATTAGATCATGGCTGATCTTTATCTTAACTCCATCTACCCGCCTCAGTTCCATAACCTTTAATACCCTTGCCTAACAAAAATCTATCAATCTCAGTTTTGACATTTTCAATTGACCCCCAGCCTCAACAGCTTTTTGAGGGAGAGAGTTCCAGATTTCCACTACCCTTTGTGTGAAGAAGTGCCTCCTGACATCACCCCTGAATGGCCTAGCTCTAATATTAAAGTTTTATCCCCTTGTTCTGAGCTCTCCCACCAGAGGAAATTGTTTCCCTCCATCAACCCTATCAACTCCCTTAATCATCTTCAATTAGATCACCCCTTAATCTTCTATACTCTGGTGGAGGAATTGAATAAGTGCTTGAAAGAAAAAAAAAATGCAGGATTATGGGGAAAGGGCGGGGGAGTGGGACTAGCTGAATTGCTCTTGCAGAGAGCCGGCACGGACTCGAAGGGCCGAATGGCCCCCTTCCGCGCTGTAACGATTCTCTGATTCTATGATTTAATTGCGGGGTGTATCACAGCAGAGGAGCACGAGCCTGAACCAATAAAGCACCCTCGCTGCCCCCTAGATGACATTGGCTGATACAGCATACAGGCAAGGATCAAACAAAATCATATTTTTAAAGTCTGTTGAAAAATTAACTGGGCTTCACAATAGTTCAAAGCAGAAAAGAAGCCTGCCTGCAAAATCCCTTGAAGGGTGAAGCTGCACTTTAATTATCCGTAACTGTTGGGAATCAATCAGTTGCTTTAGTTTTGAATTTCATTCCTGAAATCAATGGGACAATGTATATCCATTAGACACTTGAAAAGAGTGAGGGGAAAAGAAAGGGGAGATGACGGCCAATCTTTGACTGCTAGGACATGAATATTTATAAGACTTCTTAGAATTTCGGCCACCGGTATTAGAATATTTTTGAGTTTATTTCGAGAAAAATGTGAGTTGTGGAATTGATTCTGATACTGCAGTGTTATTCAGCTCAATACAGTTCTCCAGCTCTGTAACGCATTGAAAATATTTTTTGCCGGTATTATATTGTGGAATAGATATCTGTATTTATGAAATTGAAAATGACTCATTGAGTTTGTGCCCAATCCCTAAACCTTTTCTTGTTATCATGTTACACAACACTTTCGTTGACCTCCATGTGTTGTTTCACACACAGTGTTTGAGGGGAGAGGGAATTTGTAACTCTCTATCTGTCAGGTATTCTGTTTCACTATTCCATATATTGAATTCGTAATTTTCACATAGTAGACTCTACCATCTTCAGGTTGCGTTATGTTTTCATTAAAAAAAAACTATTCATACGAGACAGATCAATTTTGTCGCTATGTCACGTTTTCTCATTTTCTTACAGTTTCAACCAGAATTTTCTTTGTAAAATAGTAAAGGCATCTGTGTGTGAAAAGAAAGAACTTGCATTTGTGCAGTGGCTTTCATATCCTCATGATGTCCCAAAGTGCTTTACAATCAATGGATTACTTTTGAAGTGCAGTCACTGTTATGTAGGCAGAAGTGGGAGCTAAAATGCACACAGCAAGGTCCCACAAACTGCAAATGAGATGAGATGACCCATTTTATATATTTTTTGATGGTGTTGCTTGAGGGAGAAGTGCTGGCTAAGAGACTGGAGAGAACTCCCTGCTCTATTTTGAATAGTGCCACAGGATCCTTTATGTGCACCTGAGCAAGCAGACAGTCCTTAAATTTAACGTCTTATCTGAAAGACGGCATCTCCAACAATACAGCCCTCCCCCAGGACTGCACTAAATCTAGATTACACACTTTGGCCCAGAAATTCGGGAGTGCTCATTTTCGGGCGCACTGTAGGCTGGGGGGAGTGGGGGAGAGTGAGGATTGGGTGGTGCAGGGTACAATCCCTGAACTCGAATGGAGAGGTCCAAGGAGCCCTCGATATTGAGCCTCGGACCTCATTAATATCAAGCCCGCGAAGACTGAAGCAAGATGGGCCGCTGCTGGTGCCGCAGTGGCCCTCGAGTAAGTGAAGGCCCGGAGGGGAAGAGAGATCAGGCCTCGGGCCTCAAGGAGGGATTGATGCCAGGGGGCTGGGTGGATTGGTGTGGGGGGAGGCATTGGTTCTGGGGGGAGGGAGATTGGGCCTCGGGGAGGGATCGGCACTGGGAGGGGGGAGCGGGGGGGGGTGGGGAGGGAGGGGGAAGTGTAGCGGCAGTCGGCAGCAGCCTGTCTTCCTTTAATGTGGGATGTGGAGGAGCACTATTGCTACTCTCGGCTCTACATTCAGGTAAGTATGAGGGGGCCTTCCTGTCAGTTAGCGCCACATCGTGCTGTGTGAGTTCCACGCGTGGCAATCGGAAATGTACAAAGGGTCCTGTAAGAAACGCAGGACTCTAATTTAGATGAATTATTCTGTAGTTAAAATGTTCCCGATGTGCGCTCCTGCTGCCAGCCCATCTACCGTATCCAATATGGCGGGTGGTGCACTCCCAACTGGAAATGCACGTGTGCTTCCTGCCCGCCATATTGGAAGCTTAGGAGGCCGCTTAGCGCCCAATAAATGGGCGTTTCACACCCGAATCTCTAGGCCTTTATGTCCATAGTGGATCAGACTTCACACGGTCAGACGTTACGTGATCAAACTTCCAGGAATACCTCCAACCAGGGTAGGCAACCCTAGAGAAAGGGGTTAATCACATTGTAATAATCGTTTATTTTAATTTTTGATTTAATAATGATACTCTGGTGATTTTTTTTGTGCCGCTCAGCACTATAGATCCAAACATCTGAGAAGTGACTATTCTAAAATGTCACTGTATATGACAAGGTTGACATTTCAGTGTATTAGAAAAACCTTTTAGTGTTTGTGTATTTAGTTCTTTATAATGAGTAGAGAAGATGGTTCATCAGCAATATTTTATGACATAATCTCTATTTAAAGAAGTCGGTACTAAGTACCCAGGGCTCGGAATAGCTGATATCTTCCTCCACGCTTACCCCAATGGGTTTTTTTTTGAAGGACACATGTTGTACACACTTGCCTTTTAGGCCTGTTTCCATGGAGACTGTGGGTTAGGTTTCTTTTTAAAGTTAAGTGCTAGACAAACACAGTTTCCATGTAGGAAAAATTATCTTTCCACCCTTGTACTGATTCACTGGGGCATGCAAGAGTGCGCCTGATTAATATTTAAACTAAAGTACGAGATGCAAATGGTGCCTTTTTCCTGATATCACCAGGGATTTGAAAGTGTTGCACATGGTGCAGATGGTACAAATGCACTAATGGTGCGGGCGGGGTGGGGGGGCGGGGTGGTTTGAACCATTTGATCCAAGACTGTCTGAAAGTACACGGTTGAATTATTTATTTATTTGGTCTCATTTTCCACGACAAGATTGCGAGTCCAAATCAATTTCCAAGTGGCCTTAGTTTTTGAGGTGATTGCGGAGGCAAGACACAAGCAACTCAGTCTGGGGGATTTGTAGAAAGAAGTATTGATGCCACCAAGCAAGAATGAATGAGAAAACCTTGCAAAAAAGATCTATTCCAGTCATGTTTTCACACACAACCAACAGCCCACACCTAACTATTTGTACGCACTCTGCAAGTGGTATAATGTCACCATTTAGATTATGTCATCCTCTCGTTCAAAATGCAACCTTCTTGTAAGCCTGAAAACAGGTCGACACATGTCCTTTAACAGTCTCGGTCCGAGAGTACTTGCAAAATGGACTGCCACCTACAGCAGTGCCTGCAAGCTGAGTGTACCACTCTGGATCATAAATCACATAATAAACGTGCAATCACTTTTCATTCTGTGTTTGTTTTTAATCTAGTTAGTGTAAAGGTTATTTCCATCACTTCGCAAGAACACGCACTAATAATAAAATAAATGCTTGAATAGAAGGAAGACATTAAGTAGGTTCCAACAAGAAAATGATAGCCAACACAGTCTTCCTATGCCTTTAAAAACTTTACAGTTCATCAGAAATTGTGTAGATCCAAGACCTGGTTATTGGATCCAGTTGATTGTTTTGGTATGTGCTAGGCCTTCCTTCTGCCCATCCTGGTACATTGGCAATTTTAGTAAAAGAAAGAAAGACTTGCATTTATATAACGCCTTTCACGACCTCAGGACATCCTAAAGCGCTTTACAGCCAATGAAGTACTTTTGAACTGTAATCGCTGCTGTAATGTAGGAAACGTGGCAGCCAATTTGCGCACAGCAAGGTCCCACAAACAGCCATGTGATAATGACCACATCATCTGTTTTTTTAGTGATCTTGATTGAGGATAAATATTGGCTCAAATTGGTTTCTGTACATGTGCGAGTGGCTGCCTAATCTTAAAGCAAACGGTGAAGTAATGGCACGAGCAACCTAGGACATCTGAGCCTAGAAATGACGGCTTATAATGTTAGCAAGCAGATGTTTAACATGCTCATATGACACTCGCTTGTCGACTAATTTAAGATTAAAATAAATGTTTACTATAAACCAGCTAATGCCTCTATTAAAAGCAATGACAAAGGGATGTCACATGAGCCATGCTAAGTGTTTGAATGCTAATATCTCAAACAGTGATCTCTAGGTTCTGAGCTATGTATGCTGTCTATCATCCTGATAGAGGAGGTGGGTGAAGGGGAAAATGCACAGTATGGTTGAATAAAATGACCAGGGGACACAAGCTGAGACATATGACTGGAGGAGTTTGCAGCAAGACCGTGGAGAGTTCTGCAAATGACAGGAGGATGGGGAGCCATGTCAGCTAGAATTAAGGTGATTGGTGAATGGGAGTTAGTTTTTTAAAAATTTGTTCTTGAGCTCTGGGCAACATTGGCAAGGCAGTATTTATTTCTCTTCCGAGTTGTCTTGAGGGCATTAAGAGTCAACTACACTGTGTCGAACTGGAGTCACATGTAGGCCAGACCACGTAGGGGATGGAAGATTCCCTTCCCTGAAGGGCATTTGTGAACCAGTTGGGTTTCTATAACAACCTGGCAGCTTGAATGGTTGTTTTCTTGTCGCCAGCCCAAAAATTATCAGATTTATTGAACTGAATTTTACAACTTGCTATGGTGGGATTTGAACTCACGATCTTTGAATGGCTAGTGCAGTACCGTAACCACTAGGCTACCATACCTGTACTTTGGAATAGGATACAGGTGGCAATGTTTTTGGATGAGTTGAAGTATATATAGAGTGGAATTTAAGATGTCAACAAAGAGCGTTCCATAAGTCAAGCCTGATGAAGATGAAGGAACAGATTAGAGTTTTAATGAGGGTGAAGTAGGAATGGAAATAGATGTTGTTAATAATGGACCAGATGTGGGATTTGAATTTCAACTCAGACCACCAAAGTTATACAGTGTTTGATTCAGGCTGAAATAGCAGTCAGGAACTGAGGACTGAAGGACATTGGAACAGGAGTAGGCCATTTAGCCCCTTGAGCCTGTTCCGCAACATTTCTGGTGGGAGCTGAACAGTATGGCTTTGTAGAGCTGGAGAAAGTTATGGTTCATTCATGGCCTGAAGTCAGATATGTGGTCAGGTAGCGCAGCAACAGACATGGGCTCGAAGGCGATGGTGGAAAGATAAAGCTTGGTGTCATGTACATGTGGAATTTCACCCCGTGCTATGAGTAAACCCCATTGTTGGAGGTGCAATCCTTCAGATGACATGCTAAACGTAAACTCCGTCTTCCTGTTCAGGAGGACATTAAAGAATCCCATGGCACCATTCAAAGAAGAGCAGAGAGTTCTCCTGGTAGCCTGACCAACATTCCTCCCTCAACCAACACCATCAAAAATAAATTAATTTGTCATTCGTTTCAACTATCAGGAAAGACTGAACAGGCTGGGGCCCTTTTCTCTAGAAAAGAGAAGACTGAAAGGTGACCTCATGGAGGTCTTTAAAATTATGAAGGGGTTCGATAGTGTAGACGAAGAGAAGATGTTTCCACTTGTAGGGGAGTCCAAAACTTGCGACCATGAATATAAGATAGTCACTAGTAAATCCAATAAGGAATTCAGGAGAAACTTCTTTACCCAGAGAGTGGTGAGAATGTGGAACTCGCTACCACATGGAGTGATTGAGGTGAATAACATTGGTGCATTTAAGGGGAAGCTCGATAAACACGTGAGGGAGAAAGGAATGGAAGAATGTGTTGATAGGGTTAGATGAAGTTAGGTGGGAGGAGGCTCGTGTGGAGCACAGACACTGGCATAGACCTGTTGGGCCGAATGGCCTGTATCTGTGCTGTAAAATTCCACTAAGCAATTTCATTGCTGTTTGTGGGAACTTTTTGTGCGCAAAATAGCTGCTGGGTTTGCTCACTTAGCAATAGTGACTGCCCGTCAAATAATTCCTTGTATGCAAAGTGCTTAGCACTTGTTGAGAGATGTGATAAGGCACTGAAAAATGCAAGTCCATTCTTTCTTACACATGGACGCACACAACTGATTAGTTTTGAGAGCCAAGATCAAAGAAGGTTCTGTTTCATGAAGTAGCAATCCTTTTCATAATGATCAGCACCCAAAGACAATTTTTGTCTTTAAAATTTAAGGAAAGATGCTGGCTTTAATGAGTCAGCACGCACTGCGGGAGATTTGATATCTTATATTCCCAGATGACTACAAAATGAAATAACACCTTACTAAGAAGCACTGTTTTATGTTTCATAAGTAGCCTATCAAATTCCTGAAAAACATAAAGGTGTTTTGTTTCAGAATCAGTTTTTATTTGTACCATAAATTCTCTTGCTGATTTACTTTAATCCCCTTAAATTCCTCGGAAAATTTCATGCCAATTGGTCTTCTTTCAACGTACAAAATCATGGATTTGCATCCCAATTTACTACACAAATACGCAGACTGCTAACTAATTCTATTAATGATTCATTGTCTTTGTTGTATATTCAGTGAAAATTCCAAGACCTGGCAACAGCACTTGCTAAATGCCAAGTTACAAATCAGATGTTGGGCTTTGCCTTTGCGCTGATTCTCGATAAAAGAAACATGGGATGCGAGGTGGGAATTCTATCAGGATATATAGATATACACATATGATTTTCCATATTTCCATATGAATTTCAGGGAAAGGCCACCATTCAAGAGTTTAGATGCTCTAAGTGTTCTCACTATGGAACTGTCAATAAATGCCTCTCATCATGTTGTCACATTGGACAGTTCCTCAAAACTACTTCTTACTGGGGGCGATGCTGTTCAGCAAAAGGCAGAGCTGCCTTTGTGATGCAAAAATGTGGCTGTTTCAGCATGCTGCTGTCAAATTTGATTCAACCACAAGGAGTTAAGCACGCAAGTCTATGAAACTGGAGACCTAGAGTTATTTGATAAGTGCATCCATAGCTTTTCAGGTTCTATTTGATGCAACCTGTTACCCACAATCCCACAGCTAGTACCCAGAATAATAATTAATAAGCCCGCTGTCATAACTGAGCTGATCATTTTCCACACTTCCTTATCAGGGAATCATGATGTGGAGATGCCGGTGATGGACTGGGGTTGACAATTGTAAACAATTTTACAACACCAAGTTATAGTCCAGCAATTTTTTTTTAAATTCACAAGCTTTCGGAGGCTTCCTCCTTCGTCAGATTTTTCACATCGTTCACCTGACGAAGGAGGAAGCCTCCGAAAGCTTGTGAATTTAAAATAAAATTGCTGGACTATAACTTGGTGTTGTAAAATTGTTTACAATTATCAGGGAATGTGAGGCTAAAAGGATCTACTTATGTATTCATCCCTAATCACATTTTAGAGAAAGGAAAATCAACCATGGGATACCTCTGCAGGCTGCTAACTCTACAGGCAATTAACATCCATAAATTTTCCTAACAAAGTAAACTGTTGTAACTGGAAACTTGTCGATTATAAACTTGGCCCTCTGCTGACTATTTCACAACAGGATGCCTGGCTTCCAATTACAGAGTCAAATGAATATCTCTTTCCTATAGTTCTTCAGGTGTCTGAGTGAAAGCTTCATGTCTTTGGAATAATGGGGTATAAATTTGTCTAATGGGCGGTAGCGCTTACCGGCAATAGCAAATCGGCAGCCCGTTTTGCACTCAGCCCAATTTTGACACCAATGGGGAAGAAAATCGGAGGGAGTGGAAAGCAGGCTGCCGAATTGCGCATATTTTGCACTACTGACCAAGACCAAGGGAATGATTGCATTAACTGCATGCTGGAGTTCAGGTGAGAAATGCGAAGCTTGAGCAGCTTAAGATATCGGACGAGCATCCTGATCAGACAGCCCAACCACCCACCCTGTGTGTACCAAACACCACAATCAACAACAACATCTTGCATTTATATAGCGCCTTTAACCTGGTAAAATGTCACAAGGCGCTTCACAGGAGTGTTTTCAGACAAAATTTGACACCAAGCCACAAAAGGAGATATTAGGTCAGGTGGTCAAAGATGTAGGCTTTAAGGAGCATCTTAAGGGAAGAAAGGGAGTTGGGGAGGCGGAGAGGTTTAGGGAGAGAATTCCAGAGCTTAGGGCCTAGGCAGCTGAAGGCATGGCCGCCAATGGTGGGGCGAAGGAAATCCAGGGATGCACAAGAGGCCAGAACTGGACGGGTGCGCAGAAATCTCGGAGGGTTCTAAGTCTGGAGGAGATTAGAGAGATAGTGGGGGGGGCGAGGCCATGGAGGGATTTGAACACGAGGATGAGAATTTTAAATTTGGGATGTTGCTGGAACGGCAGCCAATGTAGGTCAGCGAGCACAGGGGTGATGGGGACCAATCTCCTGAAGCCCTTGGTGAGGTATTCTTAGAATGACTCCTGCATGTTTGCTGTCCTCTATCACACAAAATGTAAATCATTGTCATGCTTTCGGACAAGTCAAGATGGCCACAGTGCACCATGACTACAACTCTCGTAACAAGCTACAAAAATCCCCCAGCGCAAGTAAGTTCCATTGGCGAGAGGGAAGGGAATACCATCTGGGAGACGGTGGCCTGTGTATTTAACAAAGTGAAGAACAAAACTGGTAAAAACAAAACATTTCTCACAATTAAAACTGTTACTCTATACAGCGGCAGATTTCACAGGAACTATATATGTATAATATAATTATCACGAATTAGTAATAAATTATTAGACACTGTCAACATTTCCTCAGCTTCTGTTTCATCTTTCATTGATACAATTAAGAAATTTATTAGGAAGAAACAGAAGCTGGTGAAATTTTGACAGTGTATAATAATTTGGTACTAATTCATGATAATTATATTAGACATCGTCCCTGCGAATGTCAACATTATACTGCTTCTGAAATTTCGGCAGACAGTTTACTGCCATCCTAACAACATCTCAAACGCGTCATATTGTGAACAATATATTAGTTCATTTACAGAAAAACTGATGTTCCCGGCTCTGCTCAATTGTAGACATTAGAAATGCTAAATACTGGTTTGCAAGCTCACGTAAAATGGAGATTCTGTCCTATCTCCTCACAGCTGAAACTATTTGTAAAAGATAGGGTTTTTAAAGAGATGAGCGCTCTCGCTTACACAGACATTTCACACATGATCAAGTTTCAGGCTATCCGACAATGTCTTATCTAATTCCCCTGCGTTTAATCCCCATTGTGTTGTTAATCACCAAAGCCAGAAATAGAGCTCAGAAAAACGCCCTCTCTTTTTTATGTGGTGCAATTTGAACTGAAATGTTACATCGAATTACACAGAACTTACAGCGCAGAATCAGGCCATTCGGTCCAACTGGTCTATGCTGGTGTTTATGCTCCACACGAGCCTCCCCCCACCCTACATCATCTCACCCTGTCTGCATATCTTTCTCTCTCATATCCTTATCTAGCTTTCCCCTACAGGTGATGTGGAGATGCCGGTGATGGACTGGGGTGGACAAATGTAAGGAATCTTCCAACACCAGGTTATAGTCCAACAATTTTATTTTAAAATCACTACTCACCTGACGAAGGAGATAATCTCCGAAAGCTTGTGATTTTAAAATAAAATTGTTGGACTATAACCTGGTGTTGTAAGATTCCTTACATTTCCCCTAAAGGTATCTATGCTATTCGCCTCAACTAATCCTTGTGGTAGCAGGTTCCACATGCTTACCACTCCTTGGGTAAAGATGTTTCTCCTGAATTCTTTATTGGACTTAGGTTAAAATTTAAACAATAAAAGAATCCCCTGCCCCCACCTAAAAATGTTTTAATAAGTTTCTTCATATTTGAAATATATGTCTTTCTGTGAAAATGACAGCAGATACAACAGAAATGCGGATGACAGATTATATATTTTTTTTAACGTTCTCTTTAACCTGGCAATCCTGTGACATTTAAAATGGCAGTTCCAATAACGTTCAGCTTACAACCAGTGAAAAAAGAGCTGTAATTATGCGGCCAATGTTTAAAGGTGTCAGGAACTGTACCCCAGCTAGTAGCTTGATTCGAAAGATTCTATTTAACAGAAAAATCTGCTGCATCGGAAAAGCTACCCCTCTCAACAGCCCACTGAGATCCAAAAATACTAGCATGCTCATTTTCACAGGAGAAAATATATACAGTACAGATCTGAGGAGCTGGGGCTACAGGTACCTACATTAATTATAAAGCAATGTTGGAACATTGAATCTACTTACATTTATGCTGCTGGAATTTCTGCTGAGAAGCCATCGATCCACGTTAACCCTTTCTTTTTTAAGTTTTGGGGTTCAACGCACATGAATTAATGGGTTATCAACAGCCCCGAACAGCTGTATTGAATCCTCATGTTTGTAAATGTGATAGAATTACAAAATCTTAAATAGAACACAGACTCCGATTAAATCTGGAACCTATTTACTGCAGAAATGAATTATTATTTTATTACATGATATTTTTGATTCAACTGATAGTTTGACAAACGCTTGCATTGAAGTATTTTCCCCGAGAGTTTTATACCAGTTTACATGTTGGTGCTGTTGTACATTTTGAGTAGACGGCATTTACAGGCACTTATATATTGACAGAGTGCGACTGTTGGCGCAGTTGCACGTATTGGTGTAGTGGTGTTACATACCTCATGTGTGTTGCTGCTATTGGCCAGCAGAGGTTGGGAGTGCAGCAAGGCAGGGTGATAAAGAGGCTACCCTATCTTATCGAGGGTGTTATTTTCATGAGTCACTATTCTTGGGGCACCTAGAACTTCCATTTGTCCTTCCTTGTCCTCTGTAGGGAATGTGCTGTGGAGCTCATAAGGGTGGGTGTCGGGAACTTATTGTACATTTAAGTGCTGTTTGCAAACCTTTTTTGCTCTAATTTCCATTGCACATCGTTCAAACAAGGGCAGTGAAATGGCCACTGTGTTATATTGAGATCTCGACAGCAATGTTCTAATGATGAATATTACAAAAAGGAATTGTAGTAATGAACAACAACAAGAAGTTTCATTCATAAAGCACCTTTAATGTAGTAAAACGTCCCGAGGAGCTTCACAGGAACATTATCAGTCAACATAGGACACCGAGCCACATAAGGAGATATTAGGACAGGTGACCAAAAGCTTGGTCAAAGTGGTAGGTTTTAAGGAGCGTCTTAAAGGAGGAGAGGGGAGGTAGCAGATTCATTAAGAGGAACAGTTAGTGCTTTGGGGTGACAACAGAGCCCAATCGAATTGTGTGGCTTTACTGACATGATGACAGAACCACAAGCAATCCTGTGCTGTGCCCTCCTCCATTGTATCGAAGAGACTTGAAAATGTGCATTTGTCGTTGTTGTTGCGTCTGTTAGCGACCACATTATTGTAAGTTGCAAAAGTGGGTCCAGAGCTGATTAATGCGCACGGGCTCTTTAAAGGGCTGCGTATCACCAGGTTCAAAGAACAAATTGAAACAAAAAGAAAGACTGCCTCCTAATGGCTATAGTGCACAATCAGCAAGTTATCACTGTGTGCTTCAATCGGCTTTCTTTCTCTCCAGCATTTCGGCACAGAAACTGCTAGTTCTTGCACTACAGCTGAGGTAACTGTCTCAAGAAATTTTACCCCAGTATAAATAGCCTCAAGCTTCATTCTTACATGACATTCCATTATTCGATTGGTAAAATGCAGCAATGAAGGAAGGTAATACTATTGTCATTTATTACCTCAATTGGACCAGTAGGTAATTTGAATAAATGTGGCCCCACACCCTTGGGTCTTTGGGTTGTCAATTAATGGGTACATTTGATATGAAATCGTATAAAAACAGTCACACTTGGACCATTGTGGAAATAGTGAGACCAGCTTTACTGAACGTACTGCTGCCGTGCAGGTCCTGCCTCCGAGGGCTTAGCAGCTCTCTCGTTCTCTCATCAATGACATTCTCCTGACAGTCACATCATCTTCACAATTCTCTGCCTCATCTAACAAGAAGGGATTAAATCTTCCCTCCAGTCACAAGTCGTAATTCGATGCAGCAGCTAACGGAGCAGCTCGACGTTCCCTGCCGATGCCTGAGTGGCATTCCTCTCCAAGGTCCCACCGGGGACTCCATCTCAGCACAAAGGAATCGCAGCTAATCTCCTTTAACTGCTGTTGACCCATTGCTGCCTGGCACACTCAGTAATATAATAAATGAGATGGGATTTACATGAAAAATGAAGTAATTAGCTGATATATAACATGGCCAATTACACAGGAAGCCTGAGTGTGTGCTGGCGTGCATCTGTGTCAGATTGAAAAGGAGCCTTCAGGCGATAACAAGAGTGAGACCACCAGTAAACTGCTGTATTTAGGGGTAATAGACAGTGTCTAGATTGTCAACACCCTTGAGTTCTGTCATTTTTGGATACAATGTTATTGGAAGAGTGACATTGTAGGTGCCATTATTAATGTCGAATTGTAAATCACAATGTTCTTCTTAACCATGAAAATGGCTGTCAGCGATAGAAATAAATCACAAATCGCTAAACTTGCACAGGAGACAGAGGCCACAACAAGGTGAATATTTAAAATTGTTAATTCTTTTCTTAAATGATTTACAGATTGGTAGAAAATTATGACATTTTTAAACTACTGGACTGGAGAGCAACGGAATACAGAGAATAGCATCGTCTGTTGTAATATTTTTATACTTCCATTATATCTCCAGAGGCACTTCTTATGGTGAGTCAGAGATTGCACAGTTGAAAGGATTTGGAAAGTAGTTTGTAAGAGAGGTCATCTCAAAAAGGTGAAGTAAGTATTCTTTGATTTTTCAGCATTTCACCTTGTCCCCATCCCTCTCGTCTCTCGATCGCTCCCCTCCCCAAATCTCCACCCTGAGATATCCTTGCACCTTTTCTCCCTCAGCCTCTGCACTGGGCAGCTCTTCATCCTTGGTGATATCAACCTCTAATTCAAATTATCTTGCCCTCTCCTCCTGTCTTCCCTAAAGCTCTCCCTCCAAACAAACTCTCCTCCCCATATTCACAGCCACTCCCTTGACCATACCATCTCATGTGACCTCTCTAATCCCATGCTCTCGATCATAGACAAGACTATCTGTGGTTACTTCCTTGTATCCCACATCACACACAATCTCCAAACCCCTTCCAACCCCACTTCCATCTGCATCTGCTCCTAGAAAAAACTCTCCCTCAAATCACTTACAATAAAACTTTCAAATTTCCAACTGTCTAGCCTTTTGCCCTTCATTAGCCATGACACTTCTGCAGCTGTTGATCTGCTCAATCAATTCTTCACCTCTACCATTGATGTACTTGTCCCCAGAAAAACCCTTACCTTCTCCCACCCTGGGCATTCTCCCTGCTATGGCCTCCATCTTTACTCCCTCAAGTCCAAGATGGGCACTTGAACATATCTGGCACACAATGGGCATAGCCATCCATTGCCAGATCTGGCTGGACCACATTAATCACTGTAAGGCCTTGCTCTCCTTGACCAAAATCAGGATCATCTTGCAATGCAAATATAACCCCCGTCTTCTTTTCTCCAGTATGAACCATCTCTTTCCTGCCCCTCTCTCCTGCCCCCTTTTCGCTCACCTCCAACAAGCACGAGGAGCTCGTGGAATTTTATTGTCATTAAGATTTAGACAATCCATTCAGCTGACTCTGCCGCATCAACCCTCCCCCTTGCCCACCAAGCAACGTTTCCCCCAAGGTTCCGCCCTGCCCTATCCCTGAACTTGCATCTTTCTCTACCTTCACACCATTTCCCCTGATGCCCTTTTCATGTTCATTCTGTCCAGAAAGCCCATCTCCAGCTCTCTTGATCCCATTCCCACCAAAGGAATGGTTGTTTTTCTTTATCAACAGGAGCTTGCATTAATGCAACATACAATATTTTCCAAGGAACTTTACAGAGTAGTAGAAGGAGGAACAAAACACTGAGCCAGAAGAGAGTTTAGGAGTGGAGATCTAAGGTCTGGACAAAAAATGATGGGTTTTGAGATAGTGTTAAAGAATGAGAGAGAAGTAGCAAGGCAAAGAAGTTTAATGAGGAAGTTCCAGAGAGCTGTAACCTGGGAGGTTGAAAGCTTTGCAACGAATGGTGAGGTGAAAGGAGGATGCAATGCACAGGGGGACAGATTCAGTAGACCAAAGGGTATGGGGGGAAAACTAATTCTGGAACAGGTTGGAGAGGTAGAGTGGAGTGAAGCCATAGAAGGAATCGAAGACGAAGATGATGATTTTAAATTTAATACATTGGAGGAACAGAGACTCGGGACAGCCGTGATGGGCAAGCAGGGTTTAGTTGAGAACAGAAAATGGGCAACATAATTTTGGATGAGTTGGAGTTTATGAAGACCTCAGTAGTTCCTCACTGGTAAATAGTCGTAAATTTGATCCATAGAAGAGTATTCTTCAAGATTGTTCAAAAGTATTCATGTGTAAAACTTTGATATTGTTTAACAAGGAAGCATATCATTTGAGACTATCGTCACTCAAATCTGTCACACCCTAATGGCTTTCAATTTTATGAATGTGTGAAGGAGTCTTAGGACTGCACTCACAAAATGCAGAGTGCTCTTTTAACAAATATTGTGAAATTATATGATACTCTACACGATTATCTTATGTCAACTCTTTTCGTTTTTAGCTGCGTGCAAATAGGGGATCTACTGATGTTGTCTCTCACTACATGAAAGTCTTTGAAATACAAACCTGACAACACAGAGGGATGAAAAGTGATCTTTCCTCTTCACCCATCTACTTTCTTTGCCACATTATGTGTGGTATAACTGCCTTGCAGAAACGTGACAATCATTTATTAAAGGAGAAAGAAAAGCAAAGGGAAATGCTTTCTGTACAGTATACTTACCTTTCTATGAAGCAAAAATTACCGTGATACCTTAGCTTTTAGGAGATATTTCTGAGGTTTCTCCAGTCCATTTCTGGGTTGATGGAGACCCACCATTTCAGGTCTTCACTTCCCTTCTGAAATGTTCCAGTTAAGGAGAGATGCATGTGCCACCTGGAGCTGCTCCATTGGCTTTCATAGGAGCTGACAGCTTGAACCAGCCTGGAAACCAATCTGGACATGCTCGAGCTTAATAAAGTCACTAGCATTGTTTGAAGTGGTGCTTAGCTGGGGGTGTGGTGGTGAGTTGACAAATTCCACCTCATGGTGTGGTAATTAATCATAGACAACAACAACAACAATAACTTGCATTTATATAGCACCTTTAACATAGTAAAATGCCCCAAGGCACTTCACAGGATCATAACCAGGTGCTGAAAAGCTTGGTCAAAGAGATAGGTTTTAAGGAGCGTATTAAAGGAGGAGAATGAGGTAGAGATGTGGAGAAGTTTAGGGAGGGAATTCCAGAGCTTAGGGCCGAGGCAGCTGAAGGCACCACTGCCAATAGTGGAGTGATTAACATCAGGGGTGCACAAGAGGCAAGAATTGGAGGAGCGCAGAGATCTTGGAGGGTTGTAGGAGCTTACAGAGATCGGGAGGCTTGTAGGGCTGGAGGAAGTTACAGAGATAGGGAGGGGCGAAGTCATGGAGGGATTTGAAAGAAAGGATGAGAATTTTAAAATCAAGGTGTTCCCGGATCGGGAACCAATGTAGGTCAGCGAGCACAGGGGTGATGGGTGAACGGGGCTTTGTGCGAGTTAGGATAGGGGCAGCAGAGTTTTGGATGAGCTCAAGTTTATGGTGGGTGGAACATTGGAATAGTCGAGTCAAGAGGTAACAAAGGCATGGATGAGGGTTTCAGCAGCAGATGAGCTGAGGCAGGGGTGGAGATGGGCGATGTTACGCGGGTGAAAGTAGGCGGTCTTGGTGATGGAGCAGATATATGGTCGGAAGCTCATCTCAGGGTCAAATAGCATGTCAAGGTTGCAAACGATCTGGTTCAGATAGACCAGAAAGCTTCAGGCACCGGACATCTCAGCTGAGCTGCAGTGGGTGCTTTAGTTGGCCTCAAGTTACCGCAACATCAATAATATAGCAAGACATCCCCATGCACTTCACAGGAGCATCAACAGACAAAATTTGACACTAGGGTCTCGTGAAGGAAGCAAATCAGCCAGGGTTCCACTTGTGACAATGATACAGTGGTCCGTGCTGGAAGGTCCGTGTATGTGGACCTCAAACGAGGGCAAGAATCGACTCTGCTGAGTTTAAATACCCTGCCTGTATTCACTTGTCTATCTTACACAAGAAGAAAAGAGACTAAAGTGAAGGCTGCTGGCATCAGCAGAACACAACTGAACATGAGTCAGCACCACTTTCAGGAAAGGAGGCAAGGGAAGAAAACTGCAATAAAATCTACCGTGTTGCAGCAGCAGCTGTAGAAATGATCCACAGCACTGGTGGAACAGAAAATATGCAAGATCGAGCTGGCTTATAGAGGGTTTAGTGTTCAGGGCTGAAGGTCAGAAACGATTACCTTTGAACACAATATTGTCAAAACTATGTTGGGAATGAACCTTGGGGTTTAGCCCTCGAGAAAATCTTGTTGCATTCAATAAAATCACAAGTGATTTTATAATTTTACAAACAGGCAATTCTTTCCTTGAACCAGGGGTCAGTGGATAACAAACTGTTTTATTTCATCAAAGGTGGGAGGCTGTTATTTTAAAAAGAAACTAAAAAGCTGACTTCACTGGCAGCTGCAGAAATTCTGCAACCGTTTGTTTTTGACCTGCCCACACATCACTGAAGTGATTTTTTTGAAAAAAAAACAAAAAAAATGGTTTGATGTTGTGTAAAATCTATTTGAAAAGTTGCCTTTAGCTAAGTTCACATGATGCCTCATTCGTAAAATCCCTTGGACTCGCTGAGATGTCAGAATCGAGTGAGGATCAGACAAATAGTGTGACACAGAAGGACAGATGGAAATTTGCTGATAATGGCCAGACAGGAGACAATCGAGGTTTGGGTCCTCTGATAGTATCTGCTGTTCATTCTGACAAAACTGGTATCTTACTATCATCTGTAGCACTGTTCTGCCCGATCAATACTGATGTCTCTTGTACATACCCTTTGGCTGAACCTGCGTGCTATGCCTTTTTCACTGCTATTGTAACTGTCAATCTGACAGCAAGCAATGACCACCTTATCATATCAGTTGATATGCAGGACCTTCAGATTGGATATCACTGAGCACCCCCAATTCCACGTATTAATTCTATATTTTACGTGGCGTCAGCCATGGCTCAGTGGGTAGCATGCTTGCCTCTGATGTCAGAATGTTGTGGGTTCAAGTCCCACTCCAGAGACCTAAGCAAAAAAAATCCAGGCCGAAACAGCAGTGCAGTGCTGAGGGAATGCTATGCCGTTGGAGGTACCATCTTTCAGATGAGACGTTAAACTGAGGCCTCAGGTGGATGTAAAAGATCCCATGGCACTATTCAAAGAAGAGCAGGGGAGTTCTCCCCGGTGTCCTGGCCAATATTTATCCATCAACTAACTTCACAAAAAACAGATTCACTGATCATTATCCCATTGCTGTTTGTGGGATCTTGCTGTGTGCAAATTGGCTGCTGCATTTCCTACATTACAACAGTAACTATATTTCAAAAGTTCTTCATTGGCTGTGAAGCTTTTTTCATTCATTTGTTTGTGGGTCTAATCAAGCTCATTACCAGGCCATGTTCAAGGATTACAAGACTGTTACCAATAATCGAGGATTTCATTTTCACATCGTTCACCTGACGAAGGAGGAAGCCTCCGAAAGCTTGTGAATTTAAAATAAAATTGCTGGACTATAACTTGGTGTTGTAAAATTGTTTACAATTGTCAACCCCAGTCCATCACCGGCATCTCCACATCATGACCAATAATGAGGTTCATGTGCATGTGGCTGCAGTAAATGTGGCCCACACAGAGTTTCATTTGAAAGTCATGGCATGCTATGTTACAAGTGGGTGGAAGTGAAGTCAACAATCCTTCACTGTTGTTACATTGCACTGCAGTACAACAGCAGCACGTAATAATGCATGAATTGCATTCTGGCAATTTTAAAGGATTCATCTTCATTTCATTCCAAACAAACCAGAATGGTGCCTAACCATATCTGCTCTGGTGACTTGAGATTAGATTGGACTGTGTGAGGAAATAATCCACATTCCTATCACTTTGCAAACCAGCGTATTAATACGCAATAGCACTCTCATCTCTGAGCCCATCAACTTTGCATAGTTGGTCACAGAATGAAAATTAGAATGGGAGTAGAACAGGAGGCTGTAATAGTACTACAGAATGAGTAGGGCATCATATTCAAAGTGAATATGATGTCAGCCATGGTTCAATTGTAGCACCCTCATCTCTGAGCCAGACAGGTCATGGGTTCAAACCCCACTCAAGAGACTTGAGCACAAGATCTACACTAACACGTGTGTGCAGTACTGAGGGAGCATTGCACTGTCGGAGGTGCCGTCTCTCAGCTGAGATGTTGAACCAAGGCCCCATCTGCCCTCTTAAGTGGACGTAAAGGATCCCCTGGCACTATTTCGAAGAAGAGCTGGGGATTTCTCTCGATGTCCAGACCAACATTTATCCCTCAACTAATGCCACTAAAAAACATTATCTGGCCATTTATCTCGTGGGACAAATTGGTTGCCGCGTTTGCCTACATTTTAACAGTGACTACACTTCAAAAGTGCTTCATTGGCTGTGAAGCACTTTGGGATGTACTGAGGATGTGAAAGGCGCTATATAAATGCAAGTTTTTTTCTCTTTTTCTGATCAATATAATGTGCCACTAGGCTGCCCAATTAGACTGTGGGTTCTGACAGTAACCATTGTACCTCTACCATATTAGAGCTTACAAGGGCCTACAAACTGAGAGCTATATTTGTTCCGGCTGCTAGAGACACTTATCCACAATATAATTCTGTTGTAGAGAGGACACAATCCAGCTATCAAACTGACTAAGTCAAACTACTGAAAGGGCAACAGCAGAAATACAGTCAAATCTACATAACAACATTCCTTGACTGCCAAGCTAATTCATTGTGTAACACTTTGAGATGTTTGAATGTGATTAGGTGATATATAAATGCAATTTTTATTTCTTACATAAAGCTATGTTGTGTGCACTTCATTTCCATCTCATATGAGTAATGCCTTCTGATAGTTATCAGCAGCCTGTCACAAGTCAGAGCTAACACAGGCATGAGCTGGAGGCGTAGATTCTATATTTACACCTGAATCACGAGAAAATGTATTAGATCATTCACAAACAAACACACACACACACACACACACAAAATCAGCTTTTAGAAGAGAATTAAAATCACTTAAGAGAATTTTAATGGTGCTTGCTTCAATCTTGTGCCATATGTAGGCTGAAGGCTCACTCAGACATGTAGTCCTGTTTCACACTTTAAACTATATTCATTACTAGAAATTGCCTTTTGACAATCAGAATATAGGCAGTAAAATGCCTTGTTCAGTTTTTACATATTATTAAAGGTAATCAACTGGAAAATTGTGCACAGTGAGTTAATGCCACTTTGCTTACTGTATAAATAACAAGGAAACAGATTGAAGTACCATTTTCCAGGGAACTCAGATAACAGTGTTTGAACATTATAACAATTATTCTAACTTGATGAGGTGCAGAGTTTTTCTTAAGCAAGTCAACCTTGCAATGTGAAACTGCATTGACACATTGGGGAGACATCTTGGAAACAGAAATAATCTTGTAAGGGCATTGGACTACAAACACAATTTCTGCCATTTGACCATGTGCTAGCCTATATAGAGCAGCATGAGGAGGAGGATGTAACATAGGAACAGGAGTAGGCCATTCAGCCCCTCGTGCCTACTCTGCCATTTGATAAGATCATGGCTGATCTGTGATCTAACTCCATATACCTGCCTTTGGCCCATATCCCTTAATACCTTTGGTTGCCAAAAAGCTATCGATCTCAGATTTAAATGTAGCAATTGAGCTAGTATCAATTGCCGTTTGCGGAAGCGAGTTCCAAACTTCTACAACCCTTTGTGTGTAGAAATGTTTTCTAATCTCGCTCCTGAAAGGTCTGGCTCTAATTTTTAGACTGTGCCCCCTACTCCTAAAATCCCCAACCAGCGGAAATAGTTTCTCTCTATCCACCCTATCCCTTCCCCTTAATATCTTACAAACTTCGATCAGATCACCCCTTAACCTTCGAAACTCCAGAGAATCCAGAAACTCCAAGTTGTGTAATCTCTCCTCGTAACTTAACCCTTGAAGTCCGGGTATCATTTGAGGAAACCTACGCTGCACTCCCTCCAAAGTAACGACAGAGTAAAATTCACCGCGTTACTGCTTCTCTCCACAGTCCAGAAATGAGTGCAGTATTTGCAAACAGCCTTTGATGCATTCTAATGACATTCCTTTCTTTGCTTTTTTAGTGTAGGTATTAATCCATTTAAAGTAAATGGGTTGTCGTCTCCCTTAAAATAGCAAACAGAGGAATCATAGATTCATGCAGCACAGAAGGAGGCCATTTGGCCCATTGTGCCTGTGCCGGCTCACTGAAAGAACTGAAATGTCATATGAATGTGTTAAATGTTTGTATGCTAACATAGGAAAGAGTAATATCTAGGCTCATGCTTCTATCTCCAGCAAGAAAGCACCAACCACCCCATTCATTTAGCCATTCATATGGAGAGCATTACTAATCAATAGGGGTGAGCCGTGAATGGAAATTTCATACTTATGAAGTGGGAAACTTTGAACTTATTTGGAAAATTCAAATGGGGTGGGGGTTCTACTTAAGATGATTTGAGACCAGACATACTAACATAATTTTCCATTTGTGTTCAAGACCTCTGAATCTGAAATCTGTAATATAATCATAACTTAACTGAATTCTTTAGCAAGCTGTTGCCTATTTCATCTTATTTGACACCTCGCTACCTGAAGGATTATGCAGCTTGAATTTAATAATTTTATGAAGAAAAACACTTCAGTATTTTTTGCCTGGGAAAGACAATCTATCAGTGAATGCTCCCATCAACAGGTTCCCATTTCTTTGGTGAAACATTCTCTCCCAAATCCTTACTCTGAAACATTCTAAACTCTCAGAAATAATACAGTTGTGTACAAGATTTCCTTTCCCTCTGCCTGACAGTGTCGTTTCTCACCCGGCATCACCTGGAAAGTCATTAGATTGCTGGCACTTCTTTTTCTATCCCTTTCATTCATTTCCACCCACTGCTTTGCCTCCAGACATCTCCCACTTCAAGTGTAATGATGTAACCTCATTCCTTAATTGGTGTATTTGTGTTGAGATGTAATGCCAAACACTTTTTTTTGAGAAAAAAAGCAGCAATGAAAATGCATCCAAAAATATATGTCCAGTATCTTTATTTCTCCACCCCCCCCCGCCAACCACATATCTTTACAAAACAGAAACTAAAGCACTTCAGAATTCAGTTGGATGATCTTGGTGACCATTCCAGCCTGCTCAAAGAATGGCCTCATCAGTTCATCAGTGCCCATGTTCATGCCACACCATAAACTGTCATGGAACCTGAGAATTTGTCATCCTTGATACTTATAGAATCATAGAATGCTCCATATTGCATATGCTGACTCTTTGAAAGAGCTATCCAATTAGTCCTACTCCCCTGCTCTTTCCCCATAGTCCTGCAAAATTTTCCCCTTCAAGTATGTATCCAATTCCCTTTTGAAAGTGTCTCTTGAATCTGCTTCCAACACCCTTTCGGGCAGTGCATTCCAGATCATAACAACTCGCTGTTATATTATATTAATTAACTTAACTCATTCTTCAGTTTAACATTTATTATTTGGTTTCCATTTCCATCCAATTTGGGTTAAAACATTTCACTTTTGTTCATCATCTTTAGCTGTTCCTTTGTGCACTCTTTATGGAAGACTCAATTAAAATAATCTATGTAGCTATAGGATTAAGATTTAAATCCAAAACAATTTTCAAAGTTTTTTTCACAATTTCATGTACTATTATAGTTCCTATTTCTTATTGAGAGTATTTCAATATTTTTTGAACCACTCAGAGTTGATAATCCTTTGTGAAGTTAGGGTTTGTTAAAGCTTCCCAATTCTGAAAAGTTTTTGGACAAAGTCACATCTTGATATGGTTGCACAAAATGTCACCTAAATAAAACCCACCTTTACGATGAGTTTCTACAAGTTTACAAAAGATGCAACTTCCACCAAATCCAAAACCAAACAGGAGGGTGCAGCAGGGCAGAGGAGAAGGATTGAAGCCAGAGTTGATATTGATGAACATTTTTTGCAAACTTCATCTGATCCCTTCACATCACAAGACAACGACGCAATCGGGATAAAAAGCAGACTGTTATGTAAAAAAAAAGACTTCTGGCATTTGCTTACATTCCTGGAAATTTCTGAATAGCCCATTCAAAGACTGGTCTGTTTGGGTCAAAATCAAACGAGATGATGTGCCTTTGGCTTTGTTTCCCTTCACTTCACTTCACTTTTTTGTCCCATAATTTGATTCAATTGCGCTAGACGTGGTTCATTCTGGGCAGCAAGCATTCAGGCTCGTAAACTCATGTTTTCTAGCAACAGCGTTCCATTATGAGGTTTAGGGCTTGTAAATTTGGAATCCTTTATTCCAGGAACCCAGGAATCCTTTATAACAACCTCAAAATTCTCAGATTTTCATCCTAAAAGCCCAGGGATTTATTGAGTAATCGGGACTTGTGACTTCCTTACCTGACATGCTCTACTGCCCTCACTGGCTGTTGGCCCGTGTTTAGGGTATGCGTCCGTGAGAAGAAAGAAATGAAAGCCTTGCATTTGTATAGTGGCTTTCACAACCTCAGCACGTCCCAAAGCACAATGAGATAATGTTTTTAGTGATGTTGGTTGAGAGAGAAATATTGGCCAGGACACTGAGGAGAACTCCCCTGCTCTTCTTCGAAGTGGTGCCATTGGATCTTTAACAATCACCTGAGAGGCCAGACGGGGGCTTGGTTTAACGTCTCATTTGAAAGACGGCACCTCCGACAGTGCAGCACTCCCTCAGAACTGTACTGGAGCATCAGCCTAGATTTTGTGCTCAATTGTCTGGAGTGGGACTTGAAGTCACAACCTGCTGACTCCAAATGTGCCATAATTGACACCTTAGACACGACTGAGAAGAATTTCAGAAAAACAGGGTGCTAGGAGATAGCTTCCCTCTGAAGTACATTAATCCCAAAACTACAAAAATATATATATGCAATTTAGTTGTTGTCACTTAGTTTGCAAATAGCTGGTAATTAATTTTTTTCTCTTTGATGAACATTTAGACTACTAAAAGCTCCCTATTTGAAAAAGAAAACACTCAGCTTGACAAAGCCAGGGGAAATATAGACTCTGGAATTTGCGTATCATCTTTAATTAATCTTTACTGAGTAAACAGTTCAATAAATAATTTATGATGTAATGTGTTGCAGGCCTCAATTATTTTATGCAAATTGATTAGTACTCATTGGAGGTGGAATTTTCCATTTTCGTGCTTGCTGGGGGCAAAGTTCCCAGGGAAGATTCCCACTGGGAGTGTGAAGTTGTCAAATTCACTCATAGCAGCACAGTCATAATGTGTAATAAGTTTTCAGTTGAGGTTATAAAACATGTCCGTGTCCTTTGCTTCAGCGTCACTATTGTTTAGTTAACGATTTTCTTGTTAAATATCAAGGGATGAGGCTGGAAAATGCAGAGCCTGTGAGGAATTGATGACTTTTCAAGAAACATTGGATGGTGTCCAGCCTGGAATCCAGCAGGTGGATACTGACACTCGTGTCAAGATCAGAGATCCATTGACGTTCATGCTCAACGTCTTCTTCTTTATATTTTAAATTGCACATGAAGAGTTGTTTTGATTGCAGCACTTACTTTGAAGCCAATCGACAAGGTACCACGATTCCTAAGGCACAACACCATGACTGAGGAGATCGTGAGAATGATCAATTAACCTAAACCCATTGCACAGTAGAGTTGAGCCAGGCTGATCCCACTTTGCTTCATGGCGTTAGTGACTGAATGGTTACTTAGCTCCACCCAGCTTCATGGGGACAATCACTTCTTCCTTTCAATAGAAAGGATTATTATTCACACCCAGATGTTAATTGATCATCTTTAAAGCCCACCACAGCACTGCCAACATTTAATGTTATTATCTGTAAGCAAAGTATCTCCAATGGGTCTATCACAAGTTCTTAGATCTTCCAACTTAACCATCCAGAATCTGCTAAGGATAATGATAAGCTGCATGGTGACTTCACGTCACTATCTTGCCTTCCGCTGATGCGTGGAATATGCTGCTGAGCATAAAAACTTATTCAGTCACATCAAGCCTCAGTTACACGGCAGTCAGATCTGTGACAATGTTATATAGTTTCAGTGAAACTACCAATCCATTCAGCTTCAGAGAAGCTGCGGTTGTTCACCTTAGAGCAGAGAAGGTTAAGGGGAGATTTAATAGAGGTGATCAAAATCATGAAGGGTTTTGATGGAGTAAATAAGGAGAAACTGTTTCCAGAGGCAGAAGGGTCGGTGACCAGAGGACACAGATTTAAGGTAATTGGCAAAAGAGCCAGAGGCATGATGAAGAGAATTTTTTTACGTAATGAGTTGTTATGATCTGGAATGTACAGCAGATTCAACAGTAACTTTCAAAAGGGAATTGGATAAATACTTGAAGGGAGAAAATTTGCAAGGCTATGGGGAAAGAGCAGGGGAGTGGGATTAATTGGATAGTTCTTGCAAAGAGGTGGCACAGGCACGATGGGCCAAATGGCCTCCTTTTGTGCTGTATCATTCTACGATTCTATGATTCGTATTGCAAAGTGAGTTACAGGGGTGCACTAACTGACATACGGGTGCACTCCCCTATTGTTATAAATTGGATAGCCCAGTGGTGAGGGATAGAATACTAGAGCCTGGTCTTCAGTTGCTTCCAAGCCTTTATTCATAGAGATTCTCCTTACACACACACCACACTCTAGATAAGCTCTCATATAAAAAGGATACAAGAAAGTCCCCAATTGATGCACATCACCTGAGTACACTTAACACTTAGCATATTCTTCTTAGCCCGGCATATTCCTCACTCTACCATTACCAACAAGCCAGGGGATCAACCCTGGTTCAATGAGGAGTATAGAAGAGCTTGCCAGGAGCAGCACCAGGCGTACCTAAAAATGAGGTGCCAACCTGGTGAAGCTACAACTCAGGACTACATGCATGCTAAACAGCGGAAGCAACATGCTATAGACAGAGCTAAGCGATTCCACAACCAACGGATCAGATCAAAGCTCTGCAGTCCTGCCACATCCAGTCGTGAATGGTGGTGGACAATTAAACAACTAACAGGAGGAGGAGGCTCTGCAAACATCCCCATTCTCAATGATGGCGGAGTCCAGCACGTGAGTGCAAAAGACAAGGCTGAAGCGTTTGCAACCATCTTCAGCCAGAAGTGCCGAGTGGATAATCCATCTCAGCCTCCTCCCGATATCCCCACCATCACGGAAGCCAGTCTTCGGCCAATTCGATTCACTCCGCGTGATATCAAGAAATGGCTGAGTACACTGGATACAGCAAAGGCTATGGGCCCCGACAACATCCCAGCTGTAGTGCTGAAGACTTGTGCTCCAGAACTAGCTGCGCCTCTAGCCAAGCTGTTCCAGTACAGCTACAACACTGGCATCCACCCGACAATGTGGAAAATTGCCCAGGTATGTCCTGTCCACAAAAAGCAGGACAAATCCAATCCGGCCAATTAACGCCCCATCAGTCTACTCTCAATCATTAGCAAAGTGATGGAAGGTGTCGTCGACAGTGCTATCAAGCGGCACTTACTCACCAATAATCTGCTCACCGATGCTCAGTTTGGGTTCCGCCAGGACCACTCGGCTCCAGACCTCATTACAGCCTTGGTCCAAACATGGACAAAAGAGCTGAATTCCAGAGGTGAGGTGAGAGTGACTGCCCTTGACATCAAGGCAGCATTTGACCGAGTGTGGCACCAAGGAGCCCTAGTAAAATTGAAGTCAATGGGAATCAGGGGCAAAACTCTCCAGTGGCTGGAGTCATACCTAGCACAAAGGAGGATGGTAGTGGTTGTTGGAGGCCAATCATCTCAGCCCCAGGGCATTGCTGCAGGAGTTCCTCAGGGCAGTGTCCTAGGCCCAACCATCTTCAGCTGGGACCTTGCTGTGTGCAAATTGGCTGCCGTGTTTGCCTACATTTCAACAGTGACTACGCTTCAAAAATACTTAATTGGTTGTAAAGCGCTTTGGGACATCCTGAGGTCGTGAAAGACGCCATATAAATGCAAGTTCTTTCCTTCTTAAACATTTAAAAAGTTCAAGTTAAAAAAGCATTGATCAATGCAAAGGTGAAAGTGTCTCCATTCATCTCAATAGGACTGGTGCGTCTCTGTGAAACAAACTGAGCTCTAGTTATTTCAATGTGTTTTCAATCTCTCTGTTTTCTCAAAGATGTTGGCAATAATTTAAGTTTGGCAACTACCATCAGTGTATCAATGTCATATTGGTGATGAAACACTTAGCTAGAGGCTTGAGTTTTCATACCAGTTATGAGAGCGTATGGTTACGTGCCACAAATATGAGCAGATTCTATACCAGAATCACTACTGAATGCTCTTAATATATAAAAAAACAGTAAATGATGTGTCTACTTGGCAAATCCTTACATCCCATCTTTTTTGACACTTGATGAGTGTATATTTGATTTCCAGCAGGGGCATTTGCTTAACCTAATGCAAGTTTTCTTCCCCAGCACCAGGGAAAGGTATGTGTAATAGAGCAACAAGTCTGTCTCTGATGGCTGCAAATCCAAGTATTCAAATGATATTTTAATTATAAAAGAACAAAGTACCGCCTGCGCTCTTTTCAAACAAAGAATATTTACATTTTAAAATCAGTAATTAGAAGGCAAGTCATGGTTTGAAATTTGCAGAGACTGAAGCAGAATATGACCTCTTCAGCTAAACTGAAAAAGTGCCTTAAAAATGTCAGAACTGAAACGAATGTAGATCCTCAGCAACACAGAAAACTTTCAAAAACACACCGTCCCTTTTTAATATGCACCAGTGCTAGAATGTGCACTACGTTTTACAGAACAAGACTGCAGATTATAAGGAAAGGCATAGAATGGGACAAACAAAATAATCGATGGAAGGCAATGGTTCCTGTGCAGCCGGAGAAAAGAGGGGAAAGGGGGAGCAGGCCAGGTTGAAATAGCGATGTGGGGATGACAGTGTTTGGGGATAAGAGAGTTTTCATACAAAACTTTTCTGCAGGAAATGAGATGGGTAATCCATGATAGGGCAGACCATGCATCATATGTGGAAGGAGTGGATATCAAGTGCCAAATAGCTTTCTCAGTCCATGCTTCTCGATGGTCTTCTGCCTCTCCCGTGCACATCAGCGCACATATTTAAAATAGCATGTGGCAAACTGGCACGACTGATCATCTACACATTTCATGTTCAGAGACTCTTCCCAAAACGACTTCATCTCCTGAAGTGGATGCAGGTCCGCACGTACAAATTCCAAAACAAACATTTGACACTCCTCTGCTCCAGTGCAGCCTTGCTATGGCAGCTAACATGGCAGCACAGGTGCTGTTTCCAGAGCCATCTGTTACTGAAATGAAGTCAGTCCAAAAATTCTTCACTCAAAGGCTTCAGTTACGCAGAGCGACTAGAGTAACTGGGGTTGTTCTCCTTAGAGCAGAGAGGTTAAGGGGAGATTTGATGGAGGTGTTCAAAATCATGAAGGGTTTTGATTGAGTAAATAAGGAGAAACTCTTTCCAGTTTCAGGAGGGTCAGTAACCAGAGGACACAGATTTAAGATAATTGGCAAAAGAACAAGAGGCGACATGAGGGAAACAAAATTCACACAGCGAGTTGTTGCGATCTGGAATGCTGATTCAATAATAACTTTCAAAAGGGAATTGGATAATTACTCGAAGGGGGAAAATTTGCAGGGCTATGGGGAAAGAGCAGGGGAGTGGGACTAATTAGATAGCTCTTTCAAAGAGCTGGCACAGGCACAATGGGCCAAATGGCCTCCTTCTGTGCTGTATCTTTCTATGATTCTATGAAGCTGCAAGTCCCCTTCAGAGAGGTCAGCCGGTGCACCTCGGCAATGAAGCCAAACCGGCAATGACCAAACGACGCCATGACCATCCACCAGTTTTAAACACCCAAACTCCAGTTCAAATGTTACAAAGTAACTTTAGACGTTCTCCTGCATGAATCTGGCAGCTGCTTTCCAGCTGTATTCCTGTCATTCCATCTGACTATATTTTCGACTCTTTTTCTTATCACAGTCCTGTCAGAAAGTTCAGTCTGCGTAACTCTGATTTTTTTTTTCTTTTTTTCCTTGACAGTTTGAAAACCTAGACCGGGTAAGCCAACAAAAATGGATATTGTGATATGCCACTCATTCCCAGTATCTGATTTTCTTTAACAAGATACTGATGATATCAGTTGAGGATGGCACTGAACATTATCAGCTGTCAGTGACTGATTCGAGATTACTGTCCTTTTTGATAAATAACATTGAAAAGCTGCTGTTGGAAAGCTAATCTATGCTTTTCTTTTCTGTCATCTTTATTTTGTTACTTGGATAAGGATTTGATGGGTGCCGTTACTATACATGGTGGGTAAAGTCATTAAAGCAACTACAATGCCTACTATTGTTTCATCATCCATGTGGAAGCAGTTACTTGAAGCTGTGATATTGGATCACATTTATCATATATCGAGGTTTCTCTTCGACCAGCTACAAAGAGTCATTTCCCCAAAAATATAAGCTCCTTTGGACTCTGGTAACTCATCACCCCTGTGCCCGCTGACCTACCCTGGCTCCCGGTCCAGCAACGCCTCAATTTTAAAATTCTCATCTTCGTGTTCAAATCCCTCCATGGCCTTGCCCCTCTCTATCTCTGTGATCTCCTCCAGCCCTACAACCTTCCGAGAACTCCTCGTTTCTCTAATTCCGGACCCGATTTCCTTCGCCCCACCATTGGTGACCGTGCCTTCAGCTGTCTAGGCCCTCAGCTCTCGAATTCCATCCCTAAACCTCTCCACCTCTCTCTCCTCCTTTAAGACGCTCCTTAAAACTTACCTCTTTGGCCAACCTGCCCTAATATCTCTGGCTCGGTGTCAAATTTTGTCTGATAACACTCCTGTGAAGCGGCTTGGGACATTTTGCTAGTTAAAAGCGCTGTATAAATGCAAGCTGTTGCTGAGAATGAAAGGTGCTCTTCCATAGTGAAATAATAGAGATACCTTAAGTCTGACTCCCCCAAGGAGACAGAGTCTCAGAAATTATTACTTTTTGATGCATCCCATATTGCACAGGAAATGTTCAGGTTTTGACGTTGAAGCTGTAGCGCATTGTGGGAATCAGTTGCTGTGAAGTATTTCGCGCTAAACAAAACACACTGAGCATCATCTTACAAATACCAGGGGGAGCCTTGTACGTGGGCAGTGCGTCTGAAAAGCTTGCGGCACACAGGATTTTTGGTAAACGTTAGCATGGCCAATTTGTAAGAATAATGACTCTTTGGACTTGTTGGCTAAATGGAAAAAAAACGAGCCCGTAAGCTGTTGGACAGATATTTTTGTCCAAATAACCACATTCCACAGACCTTTGTTGATAAGAAACCAGAATAGACTGCCATCAGCAAGATGACAAAAAAAAACTTTCTTATGGTTGTCAGAAACCGCAAGGCTGAGACAAAGAAAATCTCATTCAGTATCGCTTAGACTACCTCAGAACTGTATAAAAAGGAGAACGAACTGATCTATTCTCAGGAGAGGAGAGGCAATCTTCAAGGAGAGGCAACATGAAGGGACAACATGAAGAAGAGGCAGAAGACAAAGACGAGGAAGAATCGCATCCGTGGACACTCCAGGGCTCTCTCCTCCAGAACAAAATGGTTTGATCAACCTGCGTTCCGAACTGCATTTCATTTGTGAGTATTGCCTAGATCTGTTGCTGACTGTCGTTTGGTAGTTGAAAAAATGCTCAGTAATCTTAGTACCAGTTTCTGTGGTTGTTGTCTCCGCTCAAGGTTAGAACTAGTAATAGGGTTATTTCACTAAACATAGGGACAAATGAAAATAATAATAATCCTACACTGCTGTGATTCTTCCAACGGGCAGCTCATGCAGTTCACCAGAAGTAAGACAAATGGGGTTTCCACCATACGTCTGCCGCAGCTACGGCAGTGGAGCGGGAGCAGGTCCGAGGAAATTCCCAGCCTCAGGAGAGTCCGGGCGTGATCTGGCAAAAACGCTACACGATCTGATCATGATTTCCATTGTCTTGTGCTTCCCTTATCCCGATGGGCAAAAAAAAAAGGTTTGTACCAGCAATGAAAGTTTAAGGTATTTCCATCCCCCAACTCCCAGCAGCACTGATGGTAGTCAGAAATAGGATCTGTGTGCTTGCTTTCCACCTGATCGCTAGGACTAAAGTGAGAAATTACAATCCACATATAAGCTAGACACAATGCAAGGGGGAAAAACACCATTCAATCTAAAAATGTGATTCCAGAAATGCGCATTCAGCTAAAATGTCACTTTGGAGATAAGAATCTACACAGGCATTTCTGAGCAAACTGGGAAAAAAAGGCTTGACAAGCCACATGATTGGTTAAACTTAAAAAAAAATGGTGCTGAGGCATTTTTCTTACATTCCCTTCTGCGTGACACAAGTGCGAGGCATTGTCCTCCTTTTAGCCCATGGTCACGCACCCATTTTACATGCAAATTCAGTAGCACTGTTGACCTATGTAGGACAGGAAGCACTCATGCCTGTTCTGTGTCCAAAATTACAGTTATATGGACTACAAACTCGGAGGCCCGGCTGTCACGTTGAGTCATTGCAGTTTGCATGAGACTTTCCACCTCAGTGCTCCTGGCATACTTTGGGTGAGCGCATATCAGGAAATTCTGCACCACCAGGTGATTTTCTGACCATTAAAATTAATGAGAAAATAATGGCCAGAAAATCAAGGGGAGGTGGTGCGGAATTTGGGCAACATGCATTATGGGGCGCCAATGCAGAAAATCCCAACCTTTCTGTCTGGATTTGGTGCACACTAGGATATAAATGTAAGAGAACAAGCAAACTATCCATTATGCTCTGAAGGGGTGAATAATAAGTTGGATTTTAAATCAGTCCCAAGTCTATTGTGGTTTTATCTCTTCCTTTCTCATGCCCAATACTTTTGTCTTCCTGGTGCAGTTATAGTTCAGTTCACCAGAACATGTCATCACAAACATAAATTGAAGTCTTGCATTCCGGTAGTTTTTATCTTAATTGAGAAAGATAGGTAAGAGGCCTAAGACCCTATGGTGCAGAACACCACCAAGGTTGAAGGTAGCAGCAGAAATGATACCACTTTCCACCTGCCCCCGGTCACGGCCAGAACAACAACCTGCATTTATATAGCGCCTTTAATGTAGCAAAACGGCCCAAGGCGCTCGCTTCACAGGAATGTTATCAGACAAAATTTGGCACTAAGCCACATAAGGACATATTAGGATAGCTGACCAAAAGCTTGATCAAAAAAGGTAGATTTTAAGAAATGTCTTAAAGGAGGAGAGGTAGAGAAGCAGAGAGGTTTAGGATGGGAATACCAGAGCTTGGAGCCCAGACAGCTGAAGGCACAGCTGCCAATGGTGGGGCGATGGGAATCAGGGATGGAAAAGTGGCCAGATTTGGAGGAACGCAGAGTTCTCTGAGGGTTGTAGGGCTGGGGGAGGTTACAGAGAACCACACCCTAGTTTCCTGCTCAATTAGACTTTGCAGCTTTAAATAGATATAACATACACTTCGGTAGCAGGATAGTAAATTAGGGGAGAATTTTCACATGGTTCACTGTAACTTCGGTGGAAGATCTGCAGAACCTCTGGAGAAACAATACCAACGGCTGGTTTTAACCATTTATCTGTTTCTGCAGAGGTTTTGCCCATCTTCTGCTGAAGTTACATTGGGTGTTTTACGCTGTATAAATCTTCCTCTCCTTAAAAAACAGTGCATCTCCTGACTTACCATCATCAAATTTGCTGGTAGTATTATAAAAACAGTCGGTGTGCACACAGTTCCCGTCCTTGACATTACCAGCATCACACTTCTGCTATGGTATCAGCTGTTGCTCAGTTGGTAACACTCTCGCCTCTGAGTCAGAAGGTCGTGGGTTTAATTCCCACTTCACAGACTTGAGCACAAATTCTAGGCTGAGACTTCAGTGCAGTACTGAGGGAGTGCTGCACTGTCGGAGGTGTCGGCTTTTGGATGAGATGTTAAACCGAAGCCTGGTCTGCTCTCTCAGATGACGTAAAAAAATCCTATGGCACTATTTTGAAGAAGATCAGGGGAGTCCTGGCCAATATTTGTCCCTCAGTTAACATCACTAAAACAGATTATCTGGTCGTTGCTGTTTGTGGGTCCTTGCAATGCACAAAATTGGCTGCCGCATTTCCTCCTTCAAAGAAGTACTTAATTGACTGTAAAGTGCTTTAGGGCATCCTGGTGTTGTGAAAGGTGCTATATAAATGCAAGTCTTTCCTTCTTTCTATGTAAAGCCCATGTTACAGCAGTATCTGATTGTTTTACTAATACTATATTTGAGCCATTGACAAATCACAATTGAACATAGACCATATCGATAGAATGTGAGAGGAGTGAGCAGTTAAACTCACAAGGACTACTACCAAGGATTTGTAGCAATAAACAGTCCAGAATAACCAGTCAGGAAAACTTATCAATAAAAGGAAAAACCAGTCAAATTGCTCAAAATACTTTCTGAACTTTTTGTTGTTACTTTTTCCCCGTCAGACGATGACTACACACAAGTAAAAAAATACCATTTAAAATAAAATAAACATTAACAAAATTTAAGAAATTGCAAAAAAATATTATCCATAAAATTGCCCCCAAACTGCTGTGAAAATGTGTCTCAAATTTGCCTTCGAGGCTAACTCCCAGGGCAATTGCTCTGCTGCTGCCGCTGGTGTATTAAGTCCATGTCTTCCTAGCCCAGTGTAGCCTAATCATAATGAGTTGTGACTCGTTCTCAGTCTCCTGTGGCCTGAGGAGTAAAAGGACAGCCATCAGGAGCGGAAAACTTGGCTGATTTTTTTTCCATCTTCCTAACCTGGGTGAACAATCCCACATCCACTACGCTGAGATCACTTAACTCAGAGCAGACTGGAGATTCAATTTTGGACCTTTCTCATCGACATATTTTTTCAGCACCATACCACAAGTTGCTTTCGCCTGTCGAGCTGTTGAAAGGGGTTCTGATGGAAAGACCTGATCTTCAAAATTCAACCTTGCTCAACGAAATTAAAACATTCGACTGTTAAGGATCATCTGTTCCCATTTTAAGCTTTATGAGCAGTGAAATGATTCTTTAGTGCTGTCACGAACAATAAATTCAAAGAGATGAGCGATACCAAGTTAGCAATTTGCCGTTCAAACTGAAGAAAAGGTTTCATTGAAAATGATTGATGGGACAGACAAGACGATTGTTTTAGAACAAGTTGTATGGTGCCAGTGAGACGACTGCACATTGTGCTTGTCGAGCTGAGTACGCGCTTGTACATGTGCAGACCTCAGTCACTAAGGTTGCCATTTATACGGTCACATTCATGTTGCTCAGAGGTAGCTGCCCCTTCGTAGTTGAGGGTTCCAGTTTCCTAGAGTTTGGGAGTACATCTAAGACGTTCAGTTGAATAGACCACGTCTTGACATCAACACACGGTGACGTCAAGATCGCAAAAATTACTGTCCATCAAAAGCACAGCAGCTTGTACCTATCAGACTGTAGGACCGTTTTTAACACCCTCCGGGAGCGGATAGGAATCCTACATGGGAGTTTGAGTCGGATGCCCAGCAGACTTTAACCGCCATGTCTCAATTGAATGCCGCCAATCCAACTGCTCGGCTTTTGGCAGTGGGAAGCGTCAGCAGGCTGACGAGGGAGGTCGAAGATCAGGAGAAGGTTGTCGGCAGCAAGGTATGTCCGGGAGGGGGATTGTTGCGAGGTGGGGGGGGTGGGGGGGCGGAGGGCGCGGGGGGAGGCCCAGGGCAGCAGAGGATCGGACTTTCCTTTTGGGGCCCAAAGGAACATTCCTGCTCCTCCTGGCCCCACTAAGGAACGGTTTAACTTAACTTTGAGCGCCTCGCTGGTTTCACGACAGCTGTACCTGGCAGTGAAGGCTCTCCGCTCGGGTACGGGTCACAATTGAGGTCCCAGGTATGTCGTGAGATCCTGATTTACATTTATTGATGAGGCTGCTGCCTGAGCCTCATCTGCTGTCGTTGAAATCGCATATTGGCAGGAACGGAGTGGGAAATGGAGTCACTCCATTGCAACTGCTCCCCTGCTCCTTTCCCGCCCCTCAGGGGAAGAGTTAAAATTACCCTTAAATATTCAGCGACGTTGCCACATTTGTTTTCGAAGTTTGCTTTTGGCATGATGCGTGCATGCATGAATTTGCGTGTGCCATCACGCTGGCATCTAAAGCGGATATCCATTCTGGGGCCAGGAATCAGCTTTGGAATTGCTAAAATTAGTTCAGGAAAAAAATGGTATTAGAATTCCAGTCTACGCAACTGTTACATAGTCAAACATGGAGTGGTCTCAGGGCAATCTGTAAAGTATAACTGTACCCTACATATTTAAAATAGGGAAATATTAACAACCATGATAACAAAGCAGAGCATCAGTGTGACAACATTTGTGTTTCATTGTGTTGCTGCTCTTTCCTGAAGGATCTATTCCAAAGTTCTACAAGTGTCAGGATATCCTATAGCATATATTTGGAATAGCCCCCGAGTGACAGCAAATATCACAATGAATAGGGCAGTATTCTATTACTTATCCTAGCACTGAAATAGGAACCAAGAAGCACCGTTTTAGAATCACATAGAATTACGTTAGAATTTACAGCACAGAAAGAGGCCATTCGTCCCAACTGGTCTGTGCCGGTGCTTCTGCTCCACATGAGCCTCCTCCCACCCCTCTTCATTTAACCATATCAACATATCCTTCTTCCCCTTAAATGCATCTGTGTTATTCGCTGCAACTACTCCTTGTGGTAGCGAGTTCCGCATTCTAACCACTCTCTGGGTAAGGAAATTTCTCCTGAATTCTTTATTGGATTTACTGGTGATTGTCTTATATTGATGGCCCTTAGTTTTGGTGGAAACACCTTCTCTACGTCTACCCTATGAAACCTCTTTGTAATTTTAAAGACCACTATTGTGGGGGACCATTATCAGACTTGGAGATCTTTTACATTTAGTTGACTTTGAGAATCAAAGCTTGACACACCGAGATTGGATTTGGGATTTTGTGAGTCATAGGCCACTGTTCTATTGTGTGAGCTACTAAATAGCATACGATTACCTTAGATTCTAGGTAGGGATTTTTACAAAATCCCTTGAGGTTATTACACTGTCAATCGGCTTTAAATTTATTCACCTGCTTAAAAAGAAATAAAAATGAACGTCTAAAGAAAATAAAAAAGACAACATTACAGCAGAGTTCAGGCACTTGCTCTGACCAGAGGCTCTGTGTCATTTACATACAGTGGAGTATCATTCGATCCTCAAGGGTCAAAAAATATTTTTTCTGGTCACTCATCCACAAACAGCACGGACAGGCACTACTTGTTCTGAATTCAAATCCATTGGTCCAGATACCACAGAATTGTAGTGATTCCCCTTCCCATCTCTCTTCCCGTGACCCCACCCCCCCCACCGTTTTAATCTTCCAATTCCTTTTCATTGTTCAGACTTTCCATTTTCCCCGTTTCTTCAGTTCATTAATATTGGATACAAAGCTCCACCATTGGCGGCCATGCCTTCAGCCGCCTAGGGCCTAAGCACTGGAATTCCCTCCCTAAATCTCTCCGCCTCTCCACCTCTCCTCTTTTAAGACGCTCCTTAAAACCTGCCTCTTTGACCAAGCTTTTGGTCACCTGTCCCTAATATCTCCTGATGTGGCTCGGTGCCAAATTTTGTTTGATTAATCGCTCCTGTGAATTGCCTTGGGGTGTTTTACTACTTTAAAGGAGCTATATAAATGCAAGTTGTTGTTCGTGATACATCAAATTAACGCGAAAGTAATGCTTTATTCCCCCACCCCCACCAAGAACTGACTCTTACATCTGTACATTTACTGGTCTATCAGCTCACTAAGGAACATTTTCGACTGGTGCTGAGCCTTTCCCTCAGCAGGATGTTTGAAGTCTCATTCTTTGGTAACTTTAACAGCAAAAGAGAATGTTCCTTTTTGGATTCTCTACGAGAGAGATAACCACCTACTTTCTGAATGATCTCATGCATAAGAAAGAAAGAAAGACTTGCATTTATATAGCGCCTTTCACAACCTTAGGACATCCCAAATCGCTTTACAGCCAATGAAGTACTTTTGAAGTACTTTTGAAGCACTGTTGTAATGTAGGAAACACGGAGGCCAATTTGCGCACAGCAAGGTCCCACAAACAGCAATGAGATAATGACCAATTCACCTGTTTTTAGTGATGCTGGATGAGGGATAAATATTGGCCAGAACACCAGGGAGAACTCCCCTGCTCTTCTTTGAAATGATGCCATGGGATCTTTTACTTCCAACTGAGAGGGCAGACGGGGCCTCAGTGCAATGTCTCATCCAAAAGTCGGCAATGCAGCATTCCCTCAGTACTGCACTGGAGTATCGGCCGATATGACCCATAACTACCAGCAGGATTCAGAAATGTAGAAGATAGTGTTGGAAAACAATCTTTTAAACATAATTTCATCTTCAGAAATGTCTCTGACTACTTATTGCCATGCTGCTGATCACATTTCAATCATTAATACAAAGGAAGGAGAGCAATAGGCAGAATAATTAACCTTAAGGGAGACTATCCTTAATAGCCAAATACCAAGAGATCAAAGAATCGACATTGGCCTGGGGAGAAATAAAAGCAGTTTGCTGAACCATCTTTCCATCGTAAAGGTTGCTCAAAAGGATTGGGTCATTAGCTGTGTTAAAAAACTTGGCCAATGTCAAGTAAACATTCCCACCAGAAGGCCACTGTCAATGTACATCTGGATCTCATCACAAACTGAAATGCTGCTGTCTCTAATTTTTAAAAGATTCATATGTCACACCATTTTCAATGGAATATTGTCAGTCGCCTCTGAGTCACTACTTTATCAAACACCTTTTACACAACTTTGATCTCTGAAATAGGCCAGTCACTTGAGACCTCAGTTTGATCTCCTCCAAACACTTGTACAATATGACTATGATGTCAGCCCACCCCACAAGGGATTTCTTACGCGAGCAGTGGGATTCACCAGGCAGGTGGCAAGGTCTCAGCGGGGTGTAGCTGGGTCAAAATTGGTGGCAGCTTTTGAACTGCTTCATTAATGGCTCAGTTCCACCGCCTACCCTTGGGTTACTTTCTCTCAGTTCAAAAGAAGTCTTACGCTCTCTCCACTGCTTAGTGACAATGGGAGGAGAAACTGCTTGTTAGCAACGTTTGTGAAATGAGAATTGAAATGGTTCAAGTTTTCCAATTTTTTCACGCGCGCAGTTAAAAACATTCGCCACCACAGATGATCATTCGAAAAAGTTTCTCAGACATTTTTTGAGGGTTTGGTTTATTCTGCTGGTAATATTTTATTTGAGCAACAACATAAAAAAAGTGTATGGAATGTCAATTTAGAATTCCTAGCAATTTCTTCACAGAGATTGGTTGGGGAGTGGGATTGAAAATTGATCCCCGAAATTGGCACTCGTTGTACTCATTTTTTGCCCGTCCAATTTTTACCACACGTAAGGGGCCTAACGCCTGTTTAAGCCCGAAAATGGGCCTAAAGGAACGTCCATCTCTGGAAGGCCTGACTTGGAGCCATGTTTGACTATTGTGCAGCCACGTTATCGATGCCTGGCATCTCCATAATTTGTGCTTCCTTGAGAAAGAAATAAGTCACTCACTGAGCTCCAGTCTTCGTATTTTTATTGTTAGTATACCATGAAAGAGAAGCAGGACAAAATTTGTGTCTCTCTGTATGTGTCTGTGTGTGATTGTGCGTGCGTGTGTGTGATTGTGTGTGTCTGTGATTGTGTGTGTGTGTGAGATTGTGATTGTATGTGTGTTGTGTGTGATTATATGTGTGTCTGTGTGTGATTGTGCATGTGTGTGATTGTGTGTCTGAGATTGTGTATGTGTGTGCATGTGTGTGATTGTGTATGTCTGTGATTGTGTGTGTGTGCGTGTGTGAGATTGTTCATGATTGTATGTGTCTATGTGATTGTGTCTGTGTTTGTGTATGTGTGTGCATATGTGTGAAAGTGTGTGTCTGTGATTGTGTGTGTGTGAGATTGTGATTGTATGTGTGTCTGTGTGTGTGATTGTGTATGTATGATTGTGTGTGTGTGTGTGTGTGTATGTGTGTGATTCTGTGTGTGTATGAGAGATTGTTTGTGATTGTATGTGTATCTGTGTGTGTGATTCTGTGTGTGTATGAGAGATTGTTTGTGATTGTATGTGTGTGTGTGTGATTGTGTATGTATGATTGTGTGTGTGTGTATGTGTGTGTATGTGTGATTCTGTGTTTGTGTATGAGAGATTGTTTGTGATTGTATGTGTATCTGTGTGTGTGATTCTGTGTGTGTGTATGAGAGATTGTTTGTGATTGCATGTGTGTTTCTACTTGCAGTTTGGAATGTATGCCCATAAAAAGGCACCAGATGGTTTGGAGTCACATAAATAAGTTATTAATCCGCATACAAGTAGATACACATAAACAATCAAGTCTTTCAATAACAATTAACTGATGTTGGGTCACTGTTAAACAGGAAATGGAACACAGCTTTAGTTAACAAAACCAATAAGGTTCTGCTGCACAAATTTTTTTTTAAACTGAGCTTAAACCGAAGCACAATGTTATCGCATTCAAGGCATGTCAGTAAGACAAAAATACTTCAGTTTTATGATAATATATATATACTAACTTCTTAATTCTTTCATTATGCTGTTTTAGAAAACCACTGGCTTATTATACCCTCCCGTGAATCATGTTCACTGTTATCTGCAGTGATCACATTCCAATATCCTCTCCTAGTCTTCAATCATGGTTATTACAGCTCTACTTATTGCTGTCACTAGCGCAATGTTTTAGTTTTACTGAGGCCGTCGTATATAAAAAAATCAGATAGTTGGGAACAAGGAAGGAAGGGCTGCAAAAAATGAAAGGGGTCCAATAACATTCAGAAGCCTCTCGAACCTGGCTGTTGTATCTCTTGTAGTCAGCCTGGTTTCAAATGGGACACTGGCATGAATCTTGCCGTTCATATCTCTGCATTTGGTCTAAAAGTGATTAACACCACGATAATGGCACCCCCTAAGCATGACCTCTGCATTCCTCAATGGACGGCAGAGATAGCGCTAAGATTTGGCTTCGCCCTCAGAACTGAGTCCAACTTTCAGTTATAGACACAAAGGCTGCATAAAGTCCACAGAGTTCCATGAACTGATGTTAAGATTTCAGATTTTAAATGGGTCGCTCCTGCCCACTGGCCAGGTAGTCGAGTGGGGACTGCGGAACTATTATTTAATTGAGGCCCTGCCGTTAAGATCCTCGTAAAAATTGGGGCCAGAGAAATAAGCTATCAGGCAGGAAACCCTGTCATGAATAGTTGCAGTCTCAACTTGTGTGCTGATCTCGATATTCAATTGCAGAACAAGCCCCACACTGAGAGTTGAATCCTGAGAGCAGAGCACTTAATGCTCCAAACAGAGATTAGGCCTCATGCTCTATTGATGTACATCCATTCCAATTTGTTTATTCTGACAAGTTTCCTGCTTTTCTCTCCCCTTCACCCACTGCTTTCTGGGGCAGGATAGCAGGTGAGCAAGTTACAGACTCTGGCATGACTCCAAAAACAGCTCTGACGTTCAGCGGGTAAGGCACCAGATGAATGAGAGAAATCAAGTTGGGTTAGTTGCCATAGTGGGACTTTCTCCCGTTAGAAATGACAAAACTTGTTACATGCAATGATAGGGAGACTGGACTGACAGGCGATGCTAGCACACGAGCTTTGTAACACAAGAATTGGCTGCATCATTCTTCTGCCACAGCTATCATTCACTAAGGGGCCTAAATTGATTGGTGCCCTAAACCGGGCGTAATCATGGCGTGCCAGAATGGAGATGCCTGAGGACCGTCCTAAATTTGTCTTCGGGCCTCTATCATAATTGCTCCTCTTGGCTCCATATTAAGGTGAATTCAACAAACTTACCTGCAGGCTTTTTCTGCGGCCTCCAGTGGTTCCTTTAAGGCCCACCTGGTTAGGCCGCTGTTGGGCCTGAAAAAGTAGTCCGAGATTATGGCTCCGACTGCTTTTCACTAAATTCGGGAACGGGTCCGGAAATGTGTACAGGAGAATCTTTTCAGGCAGCCGGCCTAATAAAAAAAGGGGCCTGTGGCCCAGGCACTCATGCGAATCAGGCATGGGCCTTCCCACTACTAAATCTGTCGTCATCGCGCCGCTTTTACGCTTGTAAAACAGGAGTAACGATGTCAAATTCTGACTTCTGATTTCTTAAATCAGCTGCACATATTAATTTGGCACAGTTGACAGTAGAATTGCTGTCATTGTGATTCAATCAGCAACGGTCTGTTCCTTTTTAAACATTTTTGCCATCATACTGGGTATCATTTTGGAGGTGCATGAAGTGAGCATGCTTGAGTTATGTGTTCCTGTCAAACTGTACTCTTGTGTCTCATGAGTGCACAGTGAATTCTCATCAAAAAATAGATGCACATAGCTCCTTTAAGCAAGCAGATCTGAGCCACATTGTTTGACTTACCAGTAAGTCAGAACTTGTACAATTAAACAGTACAAAGATCTGTAAATGCTGGATATGGAAAATAAAAAATAAATCCAGATGATTCTGGAAACATTCAGCAAGTCAGTCAGCATTTGAAAAGAGAAAAAGTTAGTTCGTCCCTTCAATAAAATGGTCCACATCCAAAATGCTAAGCCTCTTTTCTCTTTTCCGATGGACCAAGCATTTTCTGCTTTAAGTAAAACATTATCAAGAGTTTTGCAATGCAAGCCGTGCATTTAGGAATCCGACAGATTGTGATTTTTTGTGGGTTCATGACATCATTTCCGATGGATGTGATATTAAAATTCAACTACCAATTACTTTCCTACAGACAGTTCCATGCACAACATTGTTTTCTTTACAAATGACTGTTCATTCTGTAAAGACCTTGAACAATAAATAATAAGTCAAACGGAACATGTATTAATAGAATTGTACAAGACACACTAAGGCAATGGAAGCAAATCTCAACACAGGGAATAAGGCCACGTGAAGGGGGATCGATATATCCCAAGGCTGTTGATGTCCCAGCAACAACGTACCGGCCATATCACGTGACTCAGATTCTGTGTTGTGACTGACTGGTCATAGGGCTGCATGGTGTTAGAAGAGTTTGGGTCAAAACATGCTCCTTTCTACTCATACCACAGGCAATTGTAATGGGCACTGGAAGTCAGACTATGTATGTGTGTCTTTCGAACTGTAAACCTCAGTGACAGAATGCCTCACCATCATCAACGGCACATGCACATATTGCATTTGTTCATTTTTTTTCATCTTTCGTGTATATGTTGGGAACCAAGAAGCCAGTAGATGTATCATTTGTCAAAAGAAATGAAAGAAACTGTGAATAGAATTTTGAAATCTTAGGAATTTGTAAATAATGATTGGGTAGTTTTTAATCAGTATTACCATGTGTAATATTTTTCTAACAATATGGATAATCCATTTCATCCAATATTTAGATTTTAAATATTATTCAGTATAATGGCATAACATTTGTCGGCCTGAGGTGTCAGCCACTCTCGCCTCTGAGTGAGAAGGTTGTGGGTTCACGTCCCACTCCATGAATTTAGATTTGAGGTTAGGATCAGATCAGCCATGATCTTATTGAATGGCGGAGCAGGCTCGAAGGGCCGATTGGCCTACTCCTGCTCCTATTTCTTATGTTCTTATGTTCCACGGACTTGAGCTCAAAATCTAGGCTGACACTCCATGCTGTACTGTCAGAGGTGCCATCTTTCCGATGAGACACTAAACCAAGTCTGCCCTCTCAGGTGGATGTAAAGGATCCCATGGCACTATTTCGAAGAAGAGCAAGGGAGTTCTCCTTGGTGTCCAGGCCAATATTTATCCCTCAACCAACATCGCTAAAATAGATTATCTGGTCATTATTGTATTGCTGTTTGTGGGAGCTTGTTGTGCACAAATTGGCTGCCGCGTTTCCTACATTACAACAGTGACTACACTTCAAACATACTTCATTGGCTGTAAAGTGCTTTGGGATGTTCTGAGGTGCTATATAAATGCAAGTTATTTTCTTTGAGGTCGAAAAGGGATCAGGTGCGCTGCAGATTAAACGCCTTGGCCTCCAACTTACGTGTTTAATCAACACACGGAAGCCGTTTATTGCCTATGACATTTGAGGCCAACAAACGCTGTCTTCTTTTCTCACCCTCTCACCCTGAACTGCAACCTCTCTCCTAAACTAACAGCCCTGGTGTGATTCTTACCTCCTGGGCCAGGAAACATCTCATCCACAATTGAGATTACATTGGCATGAAGTTCCTGGTATTTAGAATTGCTAAAAGGACCGAAGAGATTGGGTCCCAGATGCCCATGCAGAAAGCATTAAAGATGAACACCTTTTAACTTTAAATTCAATCTGCACAATATGTACACACCATATTCATTTCCCTTCAATTATAAAGATCATACATGAACTAAACTCAATAAACTTAATGTTTTCAGTAAAAAAGCAATTCAATGCTCTCAGACAACTATCAAGCCATATTATTCATTGAACTATTAAATATTGATGCAATGCACGGTTTACTTTAGCACATAACCTATCAGGAATGCAAAAGCTCCAGCAAATTCCAAAGTGTGCTAGCCGAGCCATCTTCAAATTGTTTTCTAACTAACATAAATGATTTCAACTTCTATACTATCAGTGACACAATAGAGGACTATGTTACTGTACAATAATTATATGTAAAAGCTGACCATGCATTTACACCTCTATGTCTTTTGTGAAGATACTTTAAAATGACTTCCTTTCATGCCCACTGCAGCAGAGAAGCTAATATTTGAAAGCAAAAAACAAGCTACATTGACGATGGTGCAGACAGGATTCAGTTTTTCAAGTATTTCAAATGGGTATCAGCTGTATACATGGGATACGTCTCCTGCACAAATGGTGCATGGCTTCCAAATGAAAATGCATAAGCGCCAGGTTTTTTTGCAAACTGTACTGTACATTTTGCGCAAGCCAGAAGACTAAAAATGGCAGTGCACAACAGCAATAGATTGTGTGGCTCATACACTACATCTCATACCATAGGACTAGGAGTAGGCCATTCAGCCACTCGAGCCTGCTCTGCCATTCAATTAGATCAGGGCTGATTTGCACCTCCATTTTCCCTTGATACCCTCACATTACAAAAATCTATCGATCTCAGTCTCGAAAGCTCCAATTGTCCCAGCATCCACGATCTTTTGGTGGAGAGAATTCCAGATTTCTACTACCCTTAGTGGGAAAAAGGGCAAGTGTGAAAAATATCCATGAATACATTAGATTTCAGTTTGTCTGATCACTATTACAGTTACCATCTCACCTTCCATTCCTTTCAATAAATTCCCAATGAGTTTTTAACTGATAGTTATTAGAGTCATTAATTTGGCAATTATGCCCTCTTGAAAAAGCAGTTCTGCCATAATCCAGCTTCCTTATGCTGCTGAGTCCACCTTTCGAGCATTGCAGGGTAGATTGGACAACAGCAGAACAATAGATGAACGAGCGCACATGTACAAGTCTGAAAATACGCAATTGATTGAATGTTGGGGATCACAATTTCATTTCTGGCACCTCTTCTGATTGCTGAGAAAGATGTTTACAGCCCATTGAGGGAAAAAAGACACAGGGGAATATACTGATCTCTGTCTCGTGTGAAGAATATCAACGCTGTCTCTGGAGAGGCCAGTGGAAAAAAACATGTCTTTACGTGCTTCTTTGAGCATCTGGAGGCAGTGACACTTCCTCATTCACCTTACAGTGCTACCATCAAATCGGACCTGCTGCCCATAGCAGACTGTGACACGCAGGGGTCATTGCTGTCAGTTCTTATTTTTGTACAACTGCTCATATCAACGGACACTTTTTAATTCTCATTTTCTTATCACTACAAGTGCAGGCAGCTCTCTCGAAATGGTCAGTATAATCAGAACCTCTACCAAACTGCAAACACTGGCAGTCAATGCAAAAGGGGTTGATTTATAGTGACTTGATTGCAAAGTGGCTTTTGTTGAACGTTTCTCTCTTGAAAACTACATGGTGTTATTCACACTCTCAGTCACTTATTTGGCCAGTAAAAGGAAAGGGACAACAGTAAGAAACTACTTAACCCGAAAATCCATCATGGAAAATGCTTTACTTGTTGAAACTTGATTCTTCCCGCTCTGCATTGTTGGGTTAAGTTTCCAACTTCACATTGCTGATGGAGAATTTTGCCGGCTGGAAGTTCATATTCACGCTGCATGCCCGCAGTGGCGCTTTTTCCCCCTCATGGTCCTTCCCTGGACCTTCTGGTGCCCCTGCCGTTAGAGTTTCCTCCTTCGCACAGGTGGGCTCGATCTTGATGGAGGGAATCCCTCCGGGTGTTTGAATCATAGAATCGTAGAGAGGTTACAGCACGGGAAGGAGGCCATTTGGCCCATCGAATCCACGCTGCGTTCGTCGTGCGTATTTAATAATCCCCGGCCTAGGAAAACTGATCGGGACTAGGCAGGCACAGAGGGACATGTGGAAGTCCTGTCTGACCCGGGACATGGTCATAAAGAGAGAATCTCCCCCTTTATCTCCTTTCTGGCCTTTCAGGAGCACTGGTGGTTTGGCTTTATTGAATGAAAGGGCATCACTGGCAGGATGGCGTGCCTTTGGCCCATCTCTAAGGACCACTGGCAATCTGGCCCTTCTGAATAATTCCACAGAGTATTGAGACCTTTAAGTTTTATGTGGTGAAGCACCTGTCTTAGGGCCCAGCACACAGTGCATAGATCACAAAATTACACATCCCCGGCCCGTAATTTTCCATCCATTAATTTTAGTGCACAGAAAAGCTCGGCTGGGAATGTGCAATTTCGCAATATACAAGCCCAGTATGTACTGGGTGCGTACGAGTGGAAAATTTACCCTTCTATTTTAACTAAACTTACATTTTAGAGCAACAGATTTAGCTGCGTTCTCGCCTCATAACAGTTTGGCCTGACAGAACAGTTTTGCACAAAGCTCTCTCCTAGTTAGAAATTCTATTCCCGGTCTGACATTATTAAATTACACAGCAATTTTAATATAAACTACCTAATGAAAATTCACTCCATCAATTCAAAGAATCAACCCATCTAATTAAGTCACAAGTTAACCTGTAACAGGATATATAAACAGTTGTACAACTGACACAGTTCTCAATCTTGAACAAGTATGGGCCAATTAAATAATGTGCCAGTGAATTGATAAATGTTGAAAGCAAACATTTCGATATGCCACATCAAATATTAATAAAACTTCTGAAGTTTATGAGTAATATAAATACATACCTACAAAGTTTATCATTGAAATTCATTGCTTTATTAATTTTCTTTCTCATATAAATCGTTAACAGAAAGGGAAAATAGCCTTAACAGCGCAAATAAATCTCACTGCAACAGCACAATGTGTATTGGTGTGATTTGTAGCGTGCTGCTGAACTTTTTTCAGATATTAAAAGTTGACTCTTTAAAGAGCCAGATCAAAACACCTCAGGAACACACAGTATCTAGTGTTTCCATCATGCTTGGGTATGGAAGCCGCACAAAACGTTTTCAGCACATGAATGTGTCACCCAAGTAGCTATTCTTTACACAGTGAACATTAAATGGCTATTCCACTGCAGGAGGCATCACTAGTCAAACTCTGCCTTCACCCAATATTGCATGCAAGCGCCATGATGAGGAGTCAGAACCCGGGGCAATTTTCCTCTTGCCTAACCCAGGGGCATTGCTGCCAACTCTAACATCCTCACGTAGATCAGCTAACTCAAAAGACACCAAACAGTGAATTGGGGACCTTCCCCCTGAGTTACTATGGCTCAGTAGCACATCACACAGACCATTTACCTACTGACGCATCAAAGGGGCGTGAGGTACTTTGCCCATATTACGAGCAATGACTCCTGGCTTAATTTGTGAGGATGGTTCGACCTTTAAAGTGTAGACCCTGTTCACATTTCTTGCTCTGAAGGACAGCCACGCCCAGCACGGTCGCTGGCGAGTTTTATATTAGGCTACGGAGGAAAACAAAGTGATTCATCTGTGATAGATTTTTGGTATAAAAATGTTCCAAGAGAGAAAAAATGCAGGACAGCTCCAATGATAGATGTATAGAGTTTTCAAAAATGATGTTGCGATTATTAATATTAATCTTGTGTGTATTGAAAGTCAGTTGACTTGTCCATTGGGACTTGGAAAGATAGGGATGTAATCATTGAAATCAGTGTATGAAATATAAAATATAGTAACCTGGCTGGGATTAACTGGTTTCAATGATTTAACAGGAACCGAAAAACGCAATTAGTAATGTCGTCACAATGTCAAAGAATATCAACTTATTGTATCGTATTAATAATTACTAAGTTATGTTTAATGTCTCCATTGGATACATATGACTAAATGAAGCACTATTTTTAAACCCCAGCATTTGATGAAAGAAATTTCACACATCGTACTGGAAAAATGAATAAAAGTTCATAAACATCCTCGTCAAATAAGGAGGAACTGGAGAAGTTTTGGGAAGCATTGATAAGTTGGATATGCAATTGAACTCTTCTATGTAGAAAGATTGCATCTGGCCAGCCCCTTCCTGCAGATCAATACAATAGGTCCCTCTCATAAACTTCGCAATACACCTCTCCCTCCACCTATGTTGGACTATGTCCAAAAAGACCCTTAAAGAAGGTGGTGCAACCCTTTGCATTCCATCAGGCTGTGTTTCCCTCACCCTGTATCCATCCCAACCCCTGAAGCATGTTGAACCAATGGAAATGAAATTCAGGTGGGTTTTTATTGTGGGCAATGCCAGTTTTACACCCAGGGGCAAGTTGAAAGTATGCCCCAATGTGTCAAACAATCATCTTCTACAATTGAGAAGCTAGTTGATGGCTTTTTCCAAATACAAACATGGATAGTCAACCTATTAAAGACTTTTACGCACCTCGGTGAATATTTCATTCAAATGTCATCTACTCAACAAGACTAGCTGATAGATTTATGGGTTTTTTTTTGGTTGTTTCTTTGATTGGTTTTAGTTAGATTGAAGCAGGCTTGTCAGCAAGGCCAGGCAGCAAAACATAAAGCCCAACCAGTGGCTGATGCAGGGACAAACAGATGCAGAGCAAGATGTTACATAAAGGGTCAGCAGCTGTTTTGTATTTATTATACAGTACTTGAAATGTGAAGGAGAGAACAGAACACAGGGAAAAAAAATCATGTCATAAAGAAATGAAAACAATTTTTAAAAACTAACATGGGGAACATTTGTGCTAATTAAAGTGAGGGATAGTCTTTCTCAGAATGGTAAATTTTACATCCATGACATCATCAAGATCCTGAGCACTGGCCCTAAAATGTGCTTCAATTACACCCACTCCTCCACTCCCCACATTACTGCATATTCCTTGTCTTATTGTTATTTCCCACACAATCTATCATTTATGGCATCTCACAGTTTGAGATTGAAGCTGTTAAGATTACTGCCAAACTCTTTCAATTTCGTATGGGGGACTAATGTCCACTCGGACTCTCTCTGGGACTGGCTAAACTCATTTCACACAACATCCTTTTAAGGACATCAGAGTGAAAACTCTCAGCACATCTATTTAGATTAGATTGGAACTCAGGTCTCGGCGATGGATGATATTCCAACTTATTGAACTCAGTAGTCACTGGCGATATAAAGAAATATGACTGCTGAGCTGAATGAAAAAATAGCATAGTCATTTTAAAAGCAATCTAGAAAGAAAATCGGATAAAGTGTTTTGCAGTTCAGATGAATAGGAAGTTCTCAGCATATGTATAGTCAAACTAGCAACTGGTTTGATGTGTGGATATTATTTATTGTGTTCAGTGAATATCCAACAATGTTTTTGAAGATTTACCATTTGTAGATTCAGTCAGATCCCCAATTGATCATTTTTTGAAAGGAATGCAAGGGTCTAAGATAACTTACTGAATTTTAATTTAAATGCCTATCAAAGGGCTTGCAAGACGACCAGTTAGCATTCATCAGCAAATGGAATGAGCATGGTGTTGTTGTTGGGGTCGGTGGTGAGGGGATCTTTGCTTCTAAAGCAAAACTAAGTAACCAAGGCTGGTTACTTAAATGTCCTGGGATCACTCACATTAGGTCTCTAAAAATTACACACATACACAACAACTATAGATTACCTCTATGTGTCAGCCATGGCTCAGTGGTAGCACTAAAGCCTCTGAATCAGAAGCTCATGGGTTCATGTCCCACTCCAGAGAGCAGAAAATCTATGCTGACAGTCCAGTGCAGTACTGAGGGAGTGCTGCACTGTCGGAGGTACCGTCTTTCGGACGATACGTTAAACCAAGGCTCCATCTGCCCTCTCAGGTCCCATGGCATTATTTTGAAGAAGAACAGGGGAGAGCTCCCTGGTGTCCAGACCAATATTTATCCCTTAGCCATCATCATTAAAATAGATTATCTAGTCGTTATCACATTGCTATTTGTGGGACCGGGCTCTGTGCAAATTGGCTGCCGTGTTTCCTACATTACAACAGTGACTACACTTCAATAGTACTTAATTGGCTGTAATGCACTTTGGGACATCCTGAGGTTGTGAAAAGCACAATATAAATACAAGACTTTCGTTCTTTTCTCTCGATCACCAGGGAAAATTAATGCTTTTTCCCACTAGCACAATAGAGTTTCAACACTATGGTTCCAATAAAATAAAATAACGTTCTTTCTGAGCTGGGGTGTTATCTGCATTATTGTAGATATAGCCACAGGTGGAAGTTATCCAGACTAAGATGCTACTACTGCCACAACCTGGATTTATACAACCCCTTTAATGTAGAAAGACATCCCAAAGTGCTTCACAGAGATGTGATCAAAAATTCGACGCTGAGCCAAAGAAGGAGATATCAGGAGGGCGTCACCAAAAGCTTGATCAAAGAAGTGAGTTTTAACTAAGGTCTTGAAGAGGGCAGGGAAGTGGAGAGGTAAAGGGGTTTAGGGAGGGAATTTCAGAGCATGGGGCCTAGGCAGCTGAAGGCACGGCTGCCAAAGGTGGGGCTAAAGGAACGGGGGATGCACAAGAGGCCAGAGTCAGAGGAATGGAGAGTTCGCGGGGGCATAGGTCGTGGGGCTAGAGTGGGGCCAGAGATCGAGTGGGGCAAGGCCATGAAGGGATTTAAACACGACAGTAAGGTCCCCACCAGGATTAGACATTCTCTTACTTTTTTTATGATGGCAGGAAACTTCTGGCAAAGGCAGCAGAGATTGCACTGGGTATGAACATAAAGACTTTTAATCCCTATAAATATGAATGTTTCAGTGGTGAGAGAATTAAATTCTGCCAAAGTGTCCTGGAGAAATCTCTGCTTCGTTGCACATTCACGTCTGTATTTATTTTTAAAAGGGATAATTGCTCGAAATCCAAAAGTGGTCCAAATTTAGGGTTTAACATCTGCCCAAATTTGCAATGCTTCTAGATTTTAATTTCGTTTCTCACTCGCCTTGTGAAAGGCGGACAGGTTGTAATAATCTGAGGGGAAAATATGCAGTTACTACAAAATAGCAATATACGAATGCTGCTCGTTTTGTATTCCCAGGCTAATGTTAGAAGGAATGTAAGGCACTTGCACACATGCATTGATTTTTCCCAATAACATTTTCCACTGTGAATTAAAATGTGTAAACACACTGTAAGTTACAGCAGAAGAATTTAATTGACATCAGCAAGGTCCCAGCTCATTTCCCACTGGTTGTGTAAATGGAGACTGAGTCACCGGCTCTGGTGTAAACATGCTTTAATGCGCAGGTAGCTTGGTTTACTTGGGTTAGATTATCTCCGCAGACTAGCTCCAGAACACAGAAGTTACATTTCCTATTTTCTGTCTCTCCAGTGATGAGTTCAGCAAACACATCAGCCTTTAATGTAGTGAAATGTCCCAACTTCACAGGAGCAATTGTCAAACAAAACTGACACAGAGCCACATAAGGAGATATTAGGACAGGTGACCAAAAGTTTGGCCAAAGAGGTAGGTTTTAAGGAGTGTCTTAAAGCAGGAGATACAGAGAGAGAGGTGGAGAGGTTTAGGGGGGGAAATTCCAGAGCTTAGGGCCGAGGCAGCTGAAGGCACGGCCGCCAATGGTGGAGCGAAGAAAATCGGGGATGCACAAGAGACCAGAATTGGAGATGCGCAGAGATCTCGGAGGGTTGTAAGGCTGGAGGAGGTTACAGAGATAGGGAGGGGGCGAGGCCACAGACGGATTTGAAAGCAAGGATGAGAATTTTAAAATTGAGGCTTTCCTGGACCTGGAGCCAATGTAGGTCAGCGTGCACAGGGGTGATGGGTGAACGGGACTCGATGTGAGTTACGATACAGGCAGCAGAGTTTTGGATGAGCTCAAGTTTATGGAGGGTGGAAGATGGGAGGCCGGCCAGGAGAGCAGTGGAATAGTCAAGTCTAGCGGTAACAGATGAGTGTTTCAGCAGCAGATGAGCTGAGGCAGGAGCAGAAATGGGCGATGTCACGGAGGTACTTTCACAAAACCTGACCTGCGTGTCCCGTGTTTTAAGTTGTAAATAGGGCTTGGTGCATTGAAGTGCTGTCAGTAATTTGTAATTTGCAAGTGTCCGTGGTTTCAGAGTGCCTCTTGTATATTTTCCCATGTAAGTTATTTGGGTCTCTCAATAAGTGCCCGATTTTTTTTTGGGAGTGTCCGTTTATACAGGTTTCACTGTACTGTGAACTGCTGATCCCATCTCCTCAAAATTCTATTTGGGGACTGCACAATTTGCAACCTTCAATCTGTAACGGTATATGTGACATATACAATACCTGTGAAATGAACAGACCCAGCTGTGAAGTGTACAAATAAATAAAGCAAGGAGAAAACCACTTCAGAGTAAAACATATTTTCAATAAGAAATTGGTGAGCAGCAATCTCAGCATCAGTCACCTTACCGACAGCAATTAGGATTCATTCAAGCAGCACAATTTAATGTGATTTTGTTGTATGGATTCAGCGAATTATATACCGATTCCATACATTTTTTTTAAAAAGCAACCTTGGAAAACAACTCTGCGAACAGTAGTCGCTTAATTTAATTTGCTGTGCACAACACAATCGACAAGCGTTGACTATTAGTTTTTATACCACGAATCAGTGGGAAATCCCACTTGCAGGTCTTTCATTGAACAGAAAGAATCCCTTGGGCAACCTGGCACACTAATAGACTGACCTTTGTGGGCTATTTCTTTTATTGACACTTCAAGCAATTTTTTATCTGTTGAGAGTTAAGACAAGGTAATCATAAAGTGTGCCACATTATTGGGTTATTGTAACAATGCATCTCTTCTTGCCATTTCTTTTAACTAATATTGCTTTCCTTTAACTATTTAAGTGCTGGCAATGAGCGTTTGGTTTCACCATGGTTAATAAACGTTTTTTCTTTCAACAAATAGTTTGCTACGTGCACAACCATGTGATCTTGGTAACAGCTGGAATTCTTTGTTTCACTGGATCGCTTTCATCCCTGCCTTTGAAACCGCCTCAAACTGCGGCCAGTGACGCCATTATTGTGGGGATTATAAGAACATAAGAAATAGGAGCAGGAGTCGGCCAGGCAGCCCCTCGGGCCTGCTCCACCATTCAATAAGGTCATGGCTAATCTTCTGCCTCAACTCCATTTTCCCGTCCTATCCCCATATCCCTTGATTCCTTTAGTGTCTGAAAATCTTATCGATTTCAGTCTTGAATATACTCAAGGACTAAGCATCCACAGCCCTCTGGGGTAGAGAATTCCAAAGACTCACGACCCTCTGAGTGAAGAAATGTTTCCTTATCTAGGTCCTAAATGACCGACCACTTATCCTGAGACTATGCCCCCTAGTTCTACAGCCTCTCAGCATCTAGCCTGTCAAGGCCTCTAAGAATTTTATACGTTTTAATGAGATCACCTCTCGTTCTTCTAAACTCCAGAGAATATAGGCCCATTCTACTCAATCTCTCCTCATAGAACACCCCTCTCATCCCAGGAATCAATCTAGTGAACCTTCGTTGCATCCCCTCGAAGGCAAATATATCCTACCTTAGGAAGGAGACCAAAACTGTACACGGTTCTCCAGGTGTGGTCTCATCAGAGGCCTATATAATTGCAGCAAGACCTCCTTACTCTTATACTCCAACCCCCTTGCAATAAAGGCCAACATACCATTTGCTTTCCTAGTTGCTGGCTGTACCTGCACATTAACTTTCTGTGATTCATGTACAAGGACACCCAAATCCTTCTGAATACCAACATTTACGAGTCTCTCACCTTTTAAAAAAATATTCTGTTTTTCTATTCTTCCTACCAAAGTGGATAATTTCACATTTCCCCACACCATACTCCACCTGCCACCTTCTTGCCCGCTCACGTAATCTGTTTATATCCCTTTGCAGCCTCTTTGCGTTATCCTCAGAGCTTACTTTCCCACCTAGTTTTGTATCATCAGCGAACTTGGATGCATTACACTCGGTCCCCTCATCTAAGTCATTCATATTGTAAACAGCTGAGGCCCAAGCACTGATCCTTGCGGTACCCCACTAGTTACAACCTGCCAACCAGAAAATGGCCCGTTTATTCCTACTCTGTTTTCTGTCCGTTAACCAATCCTCAATCCATGTGAATATATTACCCCTAATCCCATGAGCCCTAATCTTGTATAACAACCTCTTGTGTGGCGCTTTATCGAATGCCTTATGAAAATCCAAATATACTACATCCACTGGTTCCCCCTTATCTACCCACCTAGTCACACCCTCAAAAAACCCTAATAGATTTCATAGAAGAGAATCATAGAAAGGTTACAACACAGAAGGAGGCCATTCGGCCCATCGTGTCCGTGCCAGCTCTCTGCAAGAGCAATCCAGCTAGTCCCACTCACCGGCCCTATCCCCGTAGCCCTGCAAATTTTTTTCTCTTCAAGTACGTATCCAATTCCCTTTTAAAAGCCACAATTGAATCTGCCTCCACCACTCCCTCAGGCAGTATATTCCAGATCACAACCACTTGCTGTGTAAAAAGGTTTTTTCTCATGTTGACTTTGGTGCTTCTGTCAATCACCTTAAATCTATGTCCTCTGGTTCTTGACCCTTCTGCCAATGGGAACAGTTTCTCTCTATCTACCCTGTCTAGACCCTTCATGATTTTGAACACTTCTATCAAATCTCCTCTCAACCTTCTCTGCTCTAAGGAGAACAACCTCGGCTTCTCCAGTCTACCCACATAACTGAAATCCCTCATCCCTGCAATCATTCTAGTGAGTCGCTTCTGCACCGTCTCCAAGGCCTTCACATCCTTCCTAAAGTGCGGTGCTCAGAACTGGACACAGTACTCCAGTTGTGGCCGAATCAGTGTTACATAAAGGTTCATCACAACCTCCTTGCTTTTGTACTCTATGCCTCTATTTATAAAGCCCAGGATCCCGTATGCTTTCTTAACCGCTTTCTCAACCTGCCCTGCCACCTTCAACAATTTGTGCACATATACCCCCAGATCTCTCTGTTCCTGCACCCCTTTTAGAATTGTACCCTTTAGTTTATATTGCCTCTCCTCGTTCTTCCTACTGAAATGCATCACTTCGCACTTTTCTGCGTTGAATTTTACCTGCCACGTGTCCGCCTATTCCATCAGCCTGTCGATGTCCTCTTGAAGTCTATCACTATCCTCCTCATTGTTTACTACATTTCCAAGTTTTGTGTCATCTGCAAATTTTGAAATTGTGCCCTGTACACCCAAGTCTAAGTCATTAAAATATATTAAACAAAGCAATGTTCCTAGCACCGATCTCTGGGGAACACCAGCGTACACCTCCCTCCAGTCCGAAAAACAACCGTTCACCTCTACTCTTTGTTTCCTATTACTTAGCCAATTTCGTATCCATGCTGCCACTGCCCCCTTTACTCCATGAGCTTCAACTTTGATGACAAGCCTATTATGTGGCACTTTATCAAACGCCTTTTGGAAGTCCATATATATCACATCAACCACATTGCCCTCATCTACCCTCTCTGTTACCTCATCAAAAAACTCTATCAAGTTGGTTAAACACGATTTGCCTTTAACAAATCCATGCTGGCTTCCCTTAATTAATCCACACTTGTCCAAGTGACTGTTAATTTTGTCCCGGGTTATTGTTTCTAAAAGTTTTCCCACTATCGAGGTTAAACTGACTAGCCTGTAATTGCTGGATTTATCCTTACAGCCTTTCTTGAATAAAGGTGTAACATTTGCAATTCTCCAGTCCTCTGGCACCACCCCCGTATCTAAGGATGATTGGAAGGTTATGGCCAGTACCTCCGCAATTTCCACCCTTACTTCCCTCAATAACCTAGGATGCATCCCATCTGGACCAGGTGACTTACCTACTTTAAGCATGGCCAGCCTTTTTAGTACCTCCTCTTTATCATTTTTTAGCCATCCAGTACCTCAACTACCTCTTCACTTACTGTGACTTTGGCAGCATCTTCTTCCTTGTTAAAGACAGATGCAAAGTACTCATTTAGAGCCTCAGCCATGCCTTCTGCTTCCATGAATAGATCTCCTTTTTGGTCCCTAATCAGTCCCTCCCCTCCTCTTACGACCAGTTTACTGTTTACACGCCTGTAGAAGACTTTTGGATTCCCCTTTGTGTTGGCCGCCAGTCTATTTTCATACTCTCTCTTCCCTTTTATTTCCTTTTTCGCTTCCCCTCTGAAATTTCTATATTCAGCCTGGTTCTCACTTGTATTATCAACCTGACATCTGCCATATGCCCCTTTTTTCTGCTTCATTGTACTCTCTATTTCTTCTGTCATCCTGGAAGCTCTGGTTTTAGTTGTCCTACCTTTGTCCCTCATGGGAATGTATCGAGACTGTACCCAAACCATCTCTTCTTCAAAGACCGTCCATAGTTCAATTACAGTTTTGCCTGTCAATCTTTGATTCCAATTTACCCGGGCCAGATCCGTTTGCATCCCACTGAAATTGGCCCTCCTCCAATTGAGTATTTTTACTTTAGAGTGGACAATGTCCTTTTCCATAGCTATTCTAAACCTTATGATACTATGATCGCTGTTCCCTAAATGTTCCCCCACTGAAACTTGTCCCACTTGGCACACTTCATTCCCCAGAACCAGATCCAGCAATGCCTCCTTCCTCGTTGGGCAGGAAACGTACTGGTCAAGGAAGTTCTCCTGAACACACTTCAAAAATTCCTCCCCCTCTTTGCCCTTTACACTATTACTATCCCAGTCTATAATAGGATAGTTGAAATCCCCCCATTATCACTAATCTATGGTTCTTGCACATCTCTGTAATTTCCCTGCAAATTTGCTCCTCTATATCCTTCTCTTTAGTTAGTGATTTATAGAATACACCCAGTAGTGTCATGGCACCTCTATTGTTTCTTAACTCTAACCAAATAGATTTTGTCCTTGACCCCTCCAGGGCATCCTCTCTCTCCAACATTGCAATATTCTCCTCAATCAATACTGCCACCCCCTGCCTCCTTTCTTTCTTTCCCTATCTTTCCTGAACACCTTGTATCCAGGAATATTTAATACCCAATCCTGCCCTTTTTTGAGCCAGGTCTCCGTTATCACTACAACATCATATTCCCATGTGGTTAATTGCATCTGCAGCTCACCAACCTTGTTTACTACACTTCGTGCATTTACACTTATGCACTGTAAATCTATCTTAGACTTTCTTGTATTCTCTCTTAGTCTGATCCCATCTAATATCATGCTATTTCTTACTCTAGTGCTATCTGTCCCTCCCAATCCTTTGTGCACCTTGTTTCTCCTTTCCAATGCTATATGCTGGTGCCCAAACCCTTGCCAAACACGATTTCCTTTTCATAAAAGAGTATTGACTCTGCATAAACATATTATGATTTTCTAAGTGCCCTGTTACAGCGTCCTTAATAACAGATCACCCCACAATTTCGCCAAAGCTACATCAGACAATCCGCAGAAATGACTGCCATCCACGTCACGTACAACAAATGTATTTAGCTGGGTTCAAATGAGCGAGGTGGCATGGAGGGAGTGGCCAATGTCTGCTGTCCCATGACCGAGGGACCAGTGTCATAAAAAGTACAACAACCTAACCGGGGCAGGTAAGGTAAGCATTCACTGGACGTCAATTCAGAACTCAGAATTCTATTACGTACAAAAGTAGCCTGCTGTTTTTTGAACATCTGACTTCAGCTGGAGATGAGAGTTGTCCTTCTATTTTAGAGCTTGTAGCGTGGAGGAAGGTTCGGTGCTTTCAAGATGAGATCTCCTTGTTTGCTCAAGGCAGGGGCCACTGGCAAGTAAATCATAAAACATTGTCTTTCCAGAATGGCTTGACAGGATAGATGCTGAGAGGCTGTTTCCCTTGGCTGGAGAGTCTAGAACTAGGGGGCATAGTCTCAGGATAAGGGGTTGGCCATTTAGGGCTGAGATGAGGAGAAATGTCTTCACTCTGAGGGTTGTGAATCTTTGGAATTCTCTACCCCGGTGGGCTGTGGATGCTCAGCCATTTAGTATATTCAAGGCTGAGCTTGATAGATTTTTGGATTCTACGGGAATCAAGGGATAGGGGATCAGGTGGGAAAGTGGAGTTGAGGTCAAAGATCAGCCATGATCTTACTAAATGGTGGGGCAGGCTCGAGGGGCCGTATGGCCTATACCTGCTCCTATTTCTTATCTTATGTTCCTATGGCTGCTTCAGTTTCTACGGTCATGGTCCCTGAGGGACATGTCGCTGACAAGCAGGAAAGCAGCACTTCCCAGGGCAACTTTCTTCCACCCCCAGGCGATGTGCAAGAAGCACAAGCATCACTGGACCCAATGGCTGAGAATGATTCTCCAATGATGTAGCCAGCAAGGTGCCCCATCGCTGGAGGCATCTGCCCGCAGTCACATGACACCTGTTCTCCATGTTCCCCCAGAGCAGGTTCAGGGACCCACTTCCCAACGCCCCGATCCTGACCAACATGTGGGACACAGAGGCCGTGCCCTTGATGCAAGGATTTGTGTACGGGTAGGGGTGAGGCTCAGTTGCCTGAAGGACGAGCCCCTCTCATGCCCACCACCTCCTGCTCAGCATCTCCCTCAGCAGTCTCTCCGGCACGCTGCGGACTGCACAATCATTAATACCTTCACCAGCACTGGCGAGGCCCTGCAGCAAGTAGTCCGCAGCTTCAAGTCTTCATGGAGCATCTCACAGAGGTGGCCAATCATTTCCTTGGTGAAGCACACTCTGCGCATGCATAGCTGCCCCAACAGGACCTCAAACGACACTCGTTTCCTCTACGCTCTCTGTGAGGGGGTAGTAGTGAGATCGATTCAGTCTCCGGCTGTCTCTCTCTGCCTGCTCCCTCTGCTTGTCCTCCAGGTGACCCATGATAATCAAGATGTGGAGATGCTGGTGATGGACTGGGGTGGACAAATATAAGGAGTCTTACAACACCAGGTTATAGTCCAACAGCTTTATATGGAATCACAAGCTTTCGGAGCTTTCCTCCTTCCTCACCTGACAGCTCCTTACATTTGATAATCAATAACAGGGCAATGCCCAGTCGATAGGCCATTGCAATGCTTTGACCTGCCTAACACGTAGAAAGACGAGGGGGTGGAGTCCTGAAATGAATTGCCCTCAGACACTAACAGAACTCTGGATGGCAAAACTGGCAAAAGAGGACTGTCAAAACTGAGAGAATTAGAAAAAAAAACTCGAGAACAATTTCTAGCCTGCAGAGGTGAGGCTGCATGGCTCTGATCGCCCCTTTATCGGCCTCGAAGGCTGCGGTTATGTGATGGTCATAAATCATGTCATTACCATGCTACCCATAGCACTATTTTCCAGTCTTAAGTGGCTGTGGCGTGATTAATGGTGAATAACGGTGTAAATCCAGGTCCCAGCCAAGACAAGTCAAGTCAATGGCGAGTGCGAATTTCTTCAATTTAGGCCAGTTTTCTCGCCGCAGGCACCTAGACTGAAAAATAGTGGCGCAGGTGAATGCCTTTAAATTCATGAATTTAAAGTAATCAATTAAAGTAAGATAAAATCTCTGTTGTTTCTTGATACATTTAATTCTTAGCTAAAACCCATCAAAACTCTTCTTTTTCACCATCGTGCGTTAGGTTTAGTGTGCGCATAAGCCTTTTAAGGCGGCCGGCCTGAATATTGCCTGAGCCATTATGGCGTCAGACGTATCTCCTTCACTCTTGAGGAGCGGGACATAGCCCCACAAAATTGGACCTTCTTGGCCCTGTTTCACGTCCAAAGAGATGGGCAAAACAAGATCTGCTTTGTTTGATCTGAGACTTTTTAAGCAGCTTAAATTACCAATGTCATCTTCGAAATAAATGGTCAAAAATAAATCAGGAACCTGGCATGTTCCTTAGCACTGAATACAACAGCTGGGTGTGTCCGTGACTCAAAACGATTTTCTGCAAGTGATCAAGTTTAATATAGTGAAAGGGATTTGTAATGCAGAATTCGATGATTCAGGTCATGCCAATATTGATCTGCTTAATCGAATTAGATGGAGCATTGGCAGCACTGCTTCTGAGGTCCTTGATTTGCCATTGTGCTCGCTGTGGTGTATTCAAATTACGACAGGAAATTTTGGAGTAAGTTTGTAATGGGATCGGGGCAGGAAACAGTGTAATTAATGGCGTACGTCGCTGTTCCAGGAAGTTCTGGACCATTATTACATTTTGTTTTAAATAGCAAAAAATTTAGTACATGAGTAATAGTAGAGAGAGATTTTGACACCATTTTCTGTGGTCTTCCTTTAGGATTCGGAGGGGTTCAGAGTCGCCATGGAAACTGAATGTTCTCCAGTTGAAAGCACATATTTGAAGTGTCCCTTCCTACTTCCAAGAACTGTACTCCTGACTTTATAAAAGCTTTTCGAATATGTAAAACAAGGTGATGTTATCATCTCAGAGAATACTCAATAACAAAATGCACTGTAAAATCAGAGAGAACGGAAAAAATTTGGGCACAGTTTGTTGAACGTACCCGTTTACATTCCGTTCTTATTTTTAGTCTCCCTTCACATTCACTGTCACCATTAATTTTTCACATTCAATAGACTCATTCACAGCTTCTCTGTGTCTGTGTTTAAAGGCCTGTAAGGAAATGTTACAGTTTTCTACCCTTGCCAGCATACACAGTGCCAAAGCAATGTCTCTCTAAATGTGTTCTGACTGACAATTGATACCATCTCATCAGTCTATGTAACTTTTTCTAACAGGATAGGGGTCGCTACTGTAAAAAAGATAACATTCTCAATGAAGGTAACGGAATTTCTACAAAGTACAACATTTATGCTTACCCAAAAGAAAACTGCGAAATAAACCCACCCTAAACTGCTATATAACAAATGAGACAATATTATATCCCAGTAATAAAAAGAAAGAACTTGCATTTATATAGCACCTTTCACGACCCAGGACATCCCAAAGCGTTTTTCAGCCAATGAAGTAATTTTTAAAGTGTAGTCACTGTTGTAATGTAGGAAACGCGGCAGCCAATTTGCGCACAGCAAGGTCCCACTTTGGGATGTCCTGAGGTTGTGAAAGGCTCAATATAAATTCAAGTCTTTCTTTCTTTTGATGAGATCCTATGTTGAAATTCATTGTGTTTGACTGGGCTCTCCTCTCACCTATATAAAATGGGTGAATGAGTAAGTTAGTGGATTCTTAAGTGCCACAAACAAGTACTTTCTACACAGCAACAGATGAGACTTTAATTTTAATGGATGAAGATGGCAAGTGAATTGCAGTGTAGGTAAGTGAGAGGTGGTGTATTTTGGACCGAAGAATAAGGAGGCCACATACTGCTTGGATAATAAGAGTCTAAATGGGGTAGAGGATCAAAGGGATCTCGGGATGCAGATACACAAATCACTAAAATTGGCGTGGCAGGTTAATAAGGCCATAAAAAAGGCAAACCAAGCACAAGGGTTCATTTCTAGAGGGATAGAATTGAAAAACGGAGAAGCTATGTTAAACTTGTGTAGAATCTTGGTTAGACCACACTTGGAGTACTGTGCACAGTTCTGGTCTCCATATTACAGAAAGGCATTGTGAAGGCATTGAAGAGGGTGCAAAAAAGATTCACAAGGGTGGTACCAGAACAGAGAGGATATCCTTATCAGGAAAAGCTGAACAGGCTGGGGCTCTTTTCTCTAGAAAAGAGAAGACTGAGGGGTGACCTGATAGAGGTCTTTAAGATAATGAAAGGGTTTGATATGGTAGACATAGAGAAAATGTTTCCACTTGTGGGGGAGTCCAAAACTAGAGGTCATCAATATAAAACAGTCACTAATAAAAGAATAGGGAATTCAGGAGAAACTTCTTTATCCAAAGAGTTGTAAGAATGTGGAACGCGCTACCACAAGGAGTAGTTTGAGACGAATAGCATGGATGAATTTAAGGGTAAGCACATGAGGAAGAAAGGAATAGAAGGGTATGCTGATAGGGTTAGATGAAGTAGGGAGGGAGGAGGCTCATGTGGAGCATAAACGCCAGCATTGACCAGTTGGGCCGAATGGCCTCTTTCTGTGCTTTAGATTCAATGTAATTTGATGTAAGATAATATATTTTAATGTTTGAAACTAATTTTAAAAAAAAGAAAGACTTGCATTTATATAGCGCCTTAGGGACTTGAACCAAAAATCTTCTGACTCAGAGGCGATTCACTGAGCCAGAGCGGACACCAATACTACTATTTTTAGAAACAAACAATGGGTAAATGGGAATAAACGCAAAACAAAATCTAATTTTAAGGATTCACATGACAATAAATCACTTGAGCTTCACTGTGCTGTTTATGTCATAATCTGAACCCAATGACGGGATTATTTTCTTGTAATCAGTCCCACTCATCCACTTTCTCTGTGTAATCACTGCTACTTGCCAACTTAAATGGCAATAATATTAAAGCAAATAAATACATTTATTGCAAAAAAAAGGCTTTATGAAATGGGATGAATGTTCTTTCTTAATAATGGTGTTGTTGGAGAGTCAAATTTTGCAGCAATATTAACATATTGTAACAATAACTGTAAATTGGTGTCAAAAAAAATATTTTTAACAACAGATTACTAGTTTATGGCTGGAAAAAAAGTGGCCAAAACCCACCCTCTAATAATATAACAAACATAAGAAACAGGAGCAGGAGTAGGCCATACGGCCCCTCGAGCCTGCTCCGCTATTCAATAAGATCATGGCTGATCTTCGACCTCAACTCCACTTTCCCGCCCGATCCCCATATCCCTTAATTCCCTTAGTGTCCAAAAATCTTTCAATCTCAGTCTTGAATATACTCAATGACTGAGCATCCCCAGCCCTGTGGGGTAGAGAATTTCAAAGAGTCACAGCCCTCTGAGCGAAGAAATTTTTCCTCATCTCGGTCCTAAATGGTCGACCCCTTATCTTGAGACTAGGAAATTCTTACACCCTAGTTCAGGTCAAATGTTTTAACATACATCAGTTGAAGTTAACACATTTAAAGGCACAACAATAATTTTTAAGAGGATTGAATCATCCTGTGATGAGTTGTAAGTGCAATTGTTCAATCTACAACAGTCAAAAGTAATATCACGGCAACATGTGAAGCCTGCAAGCAAACTGGACAGCCTTTCCCCTCCTCCCATGTCTGAGACACAGAATGATGGGGGTTACCAATCAGTAACAGCATGCAAACCTGACTTTCATGATTTTCAAACACAAATGCCACTACAGATGCATCTATTGTTCCCCAAAAAAGGGACAAAACGAAAAAAATAAGAACTGCTGCTTGTTAAAGATGCCTGAAAATAGATTTTTCGCTGCAATTTTCTTTGGCAACTGGAGAACCTTTCATAGATACATTTATTCATAATGCTAACTCCTATCATAGAAGAAAATGGTCTCAGCTCCCCTACTTTAAAGGCGCTATACAAATGCAAGTTGTTGAATATTGTAGCAATACTATCTCCTAATCCTTCAACCTGAATGGCAAAGGGTCTGATGCATACTGCCACAAGTCTATCAGAGATGCATGTCCATACATCAACTGGGCTACCTGCCATCGAGACACATGTTTCAAATCTGGAGATTTGAAGTATCCTTTTTAAAAAAAACAAACTGATATTATAAAATATCTGCTTAATTAGCTCATATGTTCTGTAGCATTCCAACCTAGTCCTATCTCCATGCCGCCAATAATATTCCCATGGCCACCATTACCAGTTACTACATTTTCACATTACTACAATTATAGTGTTTAAAAAATCTCTAGAGTCATCAGTTACAAAGTTTTGAGATCCAATTACACCTTGCATCAAGGATATATTTTCTCTTTTTTTAAAAAAATCTTTTTGTGTGTGCATTTTTCTGCTCATTAAGGTGAGGGACACCAGAACTGAAACAATGGAACATCGTCTCACTCTTTAACCTAGTGTGAGCGTTAAGCACTCCCTCAAATTCAGCATAAATGGATGTAAATAGAAAATAAACTCCCTCTGCAGACCAACAAATGGAGGGAGTGGGGTAAGATCTTACAGCCTGTTTTCCAGTCAGTGAGAAATTGGAGGTTGAGCAGATAGTTGGATGCTGACTGAACTTGCATCAGGCTGAATTGCTCATCCCATGCTAAACCTTTCAACAGTCTCAAAATCCACCAAATTAACCACTTCTTAGGGAACAATCTATTCTCATCAGGAATTAGTGGAACTAAAGTCTTTCTCCAGGTGCAGAGTTTATAATGCACCAAGCAGTGGTAAATTGAGTCTTTTTACTGGTGATGGGAACAAACGGTCACAGCCAGTCTGCTTGCTACCATTAACTGTTAAGCTGCTGGGGAAGATGGAACTCCGCACTTACATACAATTACACAGAATTTACAGCACAGAAACAGGCCAATCGGACCAACGGGTCTATGCCAGAGTTTATGCTCCACACAAGCCTCTTCCCACCCTACTTCATCTAACTCTATCAGCATATCCTTCTCTTCCTTTGTCCCTCATGTACTTAACTAGCTTCCCCTTAAAGACATCTATGTTATTTGTCTTAACGGCGCCATTAGTAAAGAATTAGTGACTCTCTTATAATTATGCCCCCCAGATTTGGATACCCCCCAAGTGAAAACATCATCTCTGTGTCTAGCCTATAAAAACCCCTTCATAATTTTAAAGACCTCTCTATTAGATCACCCCTCAGTCTTCTATTTTCTAGAGAAATGAGCCACAGCCTGTTCAGTCTTTCCTGATAGTTGTACCCTCTCAGTTCTGGTGTCATCCTTGTAAGTCTTTTTTGCCCCTTCTCCAGTGCATCTATAGCCTTTTTGTAATATGGAGACCAGAACTTGCATACTCAAATACACTCAGGCAGCTCTGTTCAATTGCTGATGAAAATAGCTAATAGAACAGCTCTTAGAATGGAACAGTAGCCATGATGTGGAGATGCCAGTGATGGACTGGGGTTGACAATTGTAAACAATTTTACAACACCAAGTTATAGTCCAACAATTTTATTTTAAAATCCACAAGCTTTCGGAGGCTTCCTCCTTCCTCACATATATAGATATATACACATTATACATTATATATTCTATAAAATATATATAGAATATATATCAAATATATGCAAGCACAATTATTTATTTCTTCTGGGTTGCAGGCAATACAATTTTTAAACCTCCTCTAAGTAGATTTAATGCCCCAGTCATGTCATAGGTATTATGTTGGGTTGATGGAGTCTTACATTGTACTATATATATATACATACACACACAGAATAATGCTATCTTTTTCTTTCATAAATATTTATCCAGCAAATCAATGATTGAGTTCTAAAATGACTTAATTTAAATCATGACAGCAGCATTTTGTCACTGCATTGTTTGGAAAAGCATGATTTTAAAACATGCATGTGAAAACTTATGACCGTGAAAAATAATGGTATCTGTGAAATGGTGCACTCCAAACCACATGCTACACTAATAATATAAATGAGGCAGGAACAAGAGGATGAAAGAAAACCACATGAGACAGATAATTCGAGAAGCTCCGTAGCTCAGGCTGCACTGCCAAGTTGGGGCTCGTGTGTAAAATTTAGACAGAATGGGAAGGAAAAAGAAGCCACCATGGTCATGAAAAGTAAACACAGGACAAGGAATGATTGGGACCAAATGTTTATTCCAAACAACACAGGTAACATCGAAAGATGAAAAAAAAGTACAAAACCTTCGTTCCAAACAACAAAACACAGATAATGATAGAAGATGGATAAAGTATACCAACTTTTTTTAAAATTCAAACATTGATAATTATGAGAGTGGAAAAAGTTTACAAAGTATTCCAAACAATACAGATAAACTGTAGGTGAAGTCAGTAATTGGATTTTAGATTATATTCATGACAAATGACAGTGTGTTCATTACATAACTGCTAGCCCTATATTAATACCCATGAGAAATACCTGCATGCAGTAACTATTTTAAGTTAATATGCTACTGTATAAAGTAGTGGAATTGCCATTAAAAATGTGTAACTTTAAATCTAATTGTATACTAAGAAAGGTCGAAGTAGAAAATTCGAACTGTCAAATTGCAACAACTCCATGTACTTTTAAAAAATCTTTCTACAGATTTCACCAATCACTGTCTGAAGAGTTTTGAGAGGAATATTCAATGGACATACTCTCTGCAGAGTCACCATCAGGATCGAGTGATACTTCAATCACCGTGTCACTGGATGCAGCTACTGCGTCACTGGATGTAGTTACGGTGTCACTGGATGTAGTTACAGTGTCACTGGATGTAGTTACAGTGTCGCTGGATGTAGTCACAGTGTCACTGGATGCTGCCCCAACATTCTCCAGATGGCTTTCAGTCAGCACGATGGAGGTCTGAATAGCCACATCTCGACGTGGCAAGGTGGAAAAATGATGGAGTCTCACAAGTGTGTGCATTGCACCAACCAGAGACATGACATTCTGTGACAACCGGGCCCCACGATACTGTGAAGCATTTTGCAACGTGTTTATGTCCCTATGTATGTGGTTGAACCCACGCTGCACAGTGCTCACAAGCGTATCTAACCTACGACATATGGGGCAAAGTTCCCCCTCATGTGTGTTCTGGGACTGTGATGGAAAAGAGGACGGGACAGCGCCTGTGGCCTCTGGCTGACGTGTCCCTCTTATCTCTGTTTTCTCTGAGGAGGGCACTTTCATATAAGAAGTTGCCTTCCGTTGCCCACCTGTACACTCATCTTTATGTTCACCACGTGAACCTTGTTGAACCTCTTCAGTCTCCACACCTTCCTTAGCCACTCCAGGTTCCTGATGTTGGGTAGACACCTTGTCCTCCTCCAAGATCACGGTGGTCCGTTGTTGCTCCGATCTCAAAGGTTTTGAAGTGCAACAATCATCTGTGGAGATAAAAAGACAAGACTTTGGCTCAATTGATGATGGGTAAGCATAAACTGAAGGGCTAGATCACAATAAGGCTTTGCATGAATTTTGAACACAAGAAAGCTGGCAATTCATTACAGTGCAAGAATATTTACATATGCTTTGAAAGACTTGCGTACATATCATTGCAATGCATGCTTAATGGTAATAGCTGAGACTGTAATATCTGAAGTAAGCAATGATGGGTTTGACAAAACAATGCAACACTCACCAGAATCACTGGAGTCAGAGGACGCATCAGGTCCGTGTTCCACAAGGTGGAATATCGGGGCCACTTTTTCTTCCTCCCATGTTAGGACTTTATCTTTTGCCACATCTGCATGTTGGACTGTACCTCTCTTTTTGTTAAAAGCGACTTTTTGTCGAGCGCCAAGTCTCAAGTCATTGATGCGCTTTAAACAGTCCTCGGCTGTTCGAACTACTTTGGAAACTTTGTCGACTTTTGTGGCAATAAGGTTCCAGCCACGTCGGTGACCCTCACTAGTGGGCATTTTGGGTTTTGTGGCCAGGAATATTCTTTGTAATTTTGTGAATTGTTTCACAAGCATACGCATAGCCAACGTGGAGAATTTAGGCTTCCGCCGTTTGGCTACTGTAGACGCCATTTTCGTCTGTTTACCGCCTGTGCGGAGTGGAAAGAAAAGTCATTTGCAAAGGTCAAGTGGCTTCCTTCTGGAAGTTAAGGTGGTAATTGTCAATTATAGCAGTTGAATTCTGAACGCGTGACTTATTTTTCTACCGGCAGAAAAACTGCTTCCATTTTTCACAGCAGTCATCCTTGTGCCTTACGAGCGGCATTGCCAATTTAATGTTACTTAACGTCAAATTATGGGCAGTTTTGTATTATGACTTTGCGGCAACCAGGAACTGTATCAATATCTCCGAAGCACATTATTCTTAATGCCCTTATAAGTGGCAGAAAAAGAAAACTTTTATCCAACCAGTTCAGGTTGCGTTCAAACCCAGGCTCCAGAAAGAAATGGATAGTTTGATATCCCAATGTAATACCCAACTCAAATAACAATATGAGATAATATTTTGTTTTCTGTCCAAACTTTTTCAGATTAAAAATCATTCACAGAAAAACAACAACTTGTATTCATATAATGCCTTTAATGTAGTAAAACGTCCCAAAGCACTTATTATTAAAAAGTATTTCATTGTATAAACTCTAATCTTCCTCACTTGCACATGTGCCAGATGACACCACGATGTGAGTCAGAAGATAATAACTACTGAGATGGATAACATATTGCTTAATTACATTGAAACATGTGAAGTTCTTAGAGGGCTTAACGAGGTAGATGCTGAGAGGCTGTTTCCCCTGGCTGGAGAGTCCAGAACTAGGGGTTATAGTCTTAAGATAAGGGGTCGGCCATTTAGGACTGAGATGAGGAAAAACTTCTTCACCCAGAGGGTTGTGAATCTTTGGAATTCTCTATTCCAGAGGGCTGTGGATGCTCAGTCATTGAGTATATTCAAGACTGAGATCGATAGATTTTTGGGCACTAAAGGAAGCAAGGGATCTTGGTGTCCCAGTACATGAATCACAAAAAGTTAGTATGTGGACACAGCAAGTGATTAGGAAGGCAAATGGAATGTTGTCATTTATTGCAAGGGAATGGATTATAAAAGTAGAGATGTTTTACTACAGTTGTACAGGGCATTGATGAGTCCACATCTAGAATACTGTGTGCAGTTTTGGTCTCCTTAATTAAGAAAGGACATAATTGCTTTAGAGGCGGTTCAGAGAGGGTTCACTCGACTGATTCCTGGGATGAGGGGGTTATCTTACGAGGAAAGGTTGGACAAGTTGGACCTGTATACATTGGAGTTTAGAAGAATGAGAGGTGATCTAATTGAAACATATAAGATCTTGAGGGGACTTGAAGGGGTAGATGCTGAGAGGATGTTTCCCCTTGTGGGAGAGACTAGAACTAGGGGCCACAGTTTAAAAATAAGGGGACTCCCATTTAAGACGGAGATGAGGAGAATTTTTTTCCCTCAGAGGGTCGTGAGTCTGTGGAACTCCCTTCCCCAGAGAACGGTGGAGGCAGGGTCATTGAATATTTTTAAGGCTGAGTTAGATAGATTCCTGATTAACAAGGGAGTCAAAGGTTATGGTAGGTAGATGGGAAAGTGGGGTTGAGGTCACAATCAGATCAGCCATGATCTTATCAAATGGCAGAGCAGGTTCGAGTGGCCGAATAGCCTATTCCTGGTGACAGGGCGGGAAAGTGGAGTTGAGGTAGAAGATCAGCCATGATCTCAATGAATGGCGGAGCAGGCTTGAGGGTTTGTATGGCCTACTCATGTTCCTATTTCTTATGTTCTTACTGTTCATTGATTGGATTTTCAATCACTGTTTAGTTTTCTGTTCTTGTGGCATGTTTGGAAAAGGGCACATTGTATTGTTTCCTGATGTGTAAAGTATTAACTCATTAGTCATTACATTACACTGTATGTGACGTAAGATAGAAGCAGCTTAGTGCCTGGGATTGCATATGTTTAAAATCGCCATATTGGACCATTATCGTCTGCAGTAGCATTTTACACAGTGGCTATATCATTTTACCTTAAAGTCATTCTATACAGTAAGCCAAAGAAAGTCAGCTTTAAATTTGGTTCTGCCTTTGGGTAGCTAATTCGATTATATTAAATGTTTACAATAACAACTTGCATTTATATAGCACCATTAACATAGTAAAACGTCCCAAGGTGCTTCATGGGAACGTAATCAAACAAAATTTGACACCGAGCCACCTAAGGAGATATTAGGACAGGTGACCAAAAGCTTGGTCAAAGAGGTAGGTTTTAAGGAGCGTCTTAAAGGAGGAGAGAGAGGTAGAGAGTCAGAGAGATATAGGGAGGGAATTCCAGAGCTTAGGGAATAGGCAGCTGAAGGCACGGCCGCCAATGGTGGAGCGATGAAAATCGGGGCTGCGTAAGAGGCCGGAATTGGAGGAACGCAGAGATCGCGGAGGATTGTAGGTTTGGAGGAGGTTACTGAAATAGGGAGGGGGCGAGGCCATGGAGGGATTTGAAAACAAGGATGAGAATTTTTAAATTGAGGTGTTGCCGGACCCGGAGCAAATGTAAGTCAGCGAGCGCAGGTCTAAGGGGTCTCACATGACTAAGTGTGAGCACTTCAGGATGACAGCCCCTTAGCAATGATAGGCAGCTCACTGAACCAGTTACTTCATTTCAATGTCCACAGTCCAATTTTTCTAAGCTTACTTCAGTTTTAAGAAGACAACCATCGTCACCAAGGCCCTAAATATATCCAATCCTACGGTTTCCAAGGTTACCTGCTTAACCGGATAAAGCAACTGTTCTGGTCATAATGAATTAAAAACTGCATTAATCACAGGCCATTGTCATTTGAAGTTTCAGATGCTTCTTTGAGCATATTCTGGCTACATTATTGGTGTAACGTGAGCAGAGTTCATCACTATCATTTTCTCTATGTGGAGGATATGTCAATTTTACTTTGAAGCTGACATATCTTAACTGCCTAGCTAAATCATTCACAAGAGACTGCTTCATGTCACTGCAAAGTTGGCTGACAGAAGCAGGCTTTGCAAACCAGTAGAGCTATGCACCTGTGCACTGTCTATACGACATCTGCAGAGCATCAGTGTGTTTCAATGTGCAGCAGACATTACTGTATTTTTTTCCTTCAGATTATCTGACTTCAGTGAAGTCTCTCCGGGAATTTCAAGGTGGAGCGTTTACTGTTTTAAAGCTGTGTTGATGTGAGGGCTAAGTTAGCATGTATCTTTACAATTGATTTTTTTCCTGTACATATAAACACACTAACTGATCTGTGCAGTTACTAAATCATCTGCTAACGCCAACGAAATGCAAAGAAACTAGTTTGCAATAGTTAAAGGAGAAGGTATCCACTGCGGGGAAGTTCCGTTTATAAACACACTTCTATTTCCAGAGATGAATAATTCAGTGCAAGGACGCTTTGTAGACACGAGACAAACCAGTGTTTTACACGTGTGGTCGCTCTCAACCGACATCACTAACTGGTCTTACAACTAACCACATCTATTGTTAACAATATCAAGTTAGTTCCAATAACTTAACTGAATATTCTAATCTAAACCAGGTGATCAGACGTCAAAATGCATGTTCTTCTATTTAAATGTTCGTTAACAGCAACATGTCATAGCAGAGCAGACGGAATTATAACAATGTCTTTATTTTGTCACAGCAGTTTCTTATAACCCCATCCAAAGATTAATGAAGAAATAGTTAGAAAGTCAGCACATCGTGCAACAAGAACAACTTGCGTGTATATGGCGCCTTTAATGTAGTAAAAAGTCCCAAGGGGCTGACTAAAAGTGAGTGTCCCAAAGCACATTCATGGGATTGAGCGTTACTAAGCAAACCTGATTCAAAATTTGATCTTTGCCTTCGGTTTCTTCATGTCAGGAGCATTTCTCAAGTGCTTCCTTTGTATTTGGAGATAAAAAGCTGATGCTCAGAAACCTGCAGCTGCAATTAGTTGAATCAGCCCAACAGAATCTGAACTGACCAGAACTGGGTGCATGTCATTGTATTTGCTCATTCTTTAAATGCTATACCAATACCTTCAGGGATACTTTGTGTTCACGTCATGCCTCTGGTCCAGTTGCTCAAGTATATATGAAATACAAAAAATTGCAGGAAACATTCTTAAGCCAATAATGATGTATTTAGTGGCTAAATAGCTTTGAGATGCTATCTGAGGGGACTGGCAGAGCAGAAGTTGGTTAAATTTGACTGAAGACTTTGAGAAGGTAGGAATGTTTTGAATCTAGGGACTGCCATCCTAATCACAAAAAGAATTAAGCAGGAAGTTAGAGGCAATTTCTTTACACAGATGGCAGTTTAGTACATGGATTTCTCTGTCACAAACCACTGCAGGTGAAGAGTTCTATAAATTGGTTTAAGAGGGAATGAAATAATTTCTTGGAAAAAAAAAGAAATATTAAGGGGTATCAAAGAGGATAGTGGGATTAGACTAGATGTCTCATGTGGAGAAAAACAGGGTTACAGACTTGATGGGCTGAATAAAGATGTCTTACTTCAATTATATAGGGCCTTGGTGAGACCGCAACTGGAGTATTGTGTACAATTTTGGTCTCCTTAAGAAAGGATATACTTGCCATAGAGGGAATGCAACAAAGGTTCACCAGACTGATTTCTGGGATGGCGGGATTGCCGTATGAGGAGAGATTGAGTAGACTAGGTCTGTATTCGCTAGAGTTTAGACGAATGAGAGGTGATCTCATTGAAACATACAAAATTCTTACAGGGCTCGACAGGGTAGATGCAAGGGGGATGTCTCCCCTGGCTGGGGAGTCTAGAACGAGGGGTCACAGTCTCAGAATAAGGGGTAGGCCATTTAGGACTGAGATGAGGAGAAATTTCTTCACTCAGAGGGTGGTGAATCTTTGGAATTCTCTACCTCAGAGGGCTGTGGAGGCTCAGTCATTGAGTACATTCAAAACAGTGATCGATAGATTTCTAGATATTAGAGGCATCAAGGGATATGGGGATAGTACAGGAAAATGGCATTGAGGTAGAAGATCAGCCATGATCTTGTTGAATGGTGGAGCAAACTCGAGGGGCTGGATGGCCTACTTCTGCTCCTATTTCTTATTTTCTTATGAATGGACTTTTTCTGTAATGTCACATTCGATGATTCCATTAATATTAAAAGAGTCCACTCAAAAGTTTCAACGTTCCCAGGATAACCAACCGACTGCCCAGGCACCTTCGAAATGCACCTCCCTAGCAAGTTGGAGTTAGGACAAACTCAAAATGATGTCAGCCACCCACTTGGAGAGAGGGTCTCATGTTCCTCGGCTTTAAGTCATAAAGGCAGTAGGCTAAAACCTTATACTGAAGTTATGCCACCAATTTTTGTGTCAGTGTGCCACCAAAATCTCTGTACATTGACATGAAAGCAGCAGAATAACTAAGAAAGACAGAACTTGCATTTATATAGCACCTTATATATTATGACGTCAGGACATCCCAAAGCACTTTACAGCCAACGAAGTACTTTTTGACGTGTAGTCACTGTTGTAATGTAGGAACCGGTGCAACTAATTTGCGCACAGCAAGATCCCACAAAGAGTAATATGGCAATGACCAGATCATCTTTTTTTAAGATTTTTTTTACTGCATGAAAAAGGATTCATTTTTATAAAACAAATGGATGGAAAATGGTGGGATGTGCATCCAAATTCATGAAATACTTTCCTGGGAGGCAAGGATTCATGCTGGTGCTGCAATTTCGTAAAATGATTGCTATAGCATGCTTGAAAATTGTCACCTGACAGTTAACCAACTATGTTTCCTTTGGTTTTTTTTTCCATTTTGTTCCTGCTCTGTCGGTTTGTGCTTTAAACCATTCCTTTGTCTTCTTTTCAAGTTCTTTATTCTGCGCTACAAGTGTACTGTATTCTTTTTTTTAAGTGTCTGTCTGTGCTGGCATGTACGGTCTTGACTGTTTGGGATTCACGTTTTGAACCATCTTTCTTTCTGATCTTTGTGGAAGAAGAAATGTTGCTGTAGTGTTGCGATCTGGGTATGGGGAATGTCACACGCTGCGTTGCTGCCATTTACACTTGTACGTATCGCTGGATTCCATCCTGGTCTTATTATTTGTCATGTCCTTCTTTCTTACACCTTCTGAGAAGTTCTGAGATTTATACATCACAGTAGCTGTAATGCTTATTGTCCTCGCAGCTCATTCTTGTTTTTAAATCTCTCCATGGCCTCGTCCCTCCCTATCTCTGTAGCCTCCTCCAGCCCTATAACCCTCAGAGATCACTGCGCACCTCCGATTCTGGCCTCTTGCACATCCCCGATTTTCTCTGCCTCACCACTGGAGGCCATGCCTTCAGCTGCCTCGGCCCTAAGCTGTGGAATTCCCTCCCCAGATTTTTCCGTCTCTCTACCTCCCTCTCCTCCTTTAAGATGCTCCTTAAAATCTATCTCTTTGACCAAGCTTTTGGTCACCTGTCCTAATATCTCCTTATGTGGCTCAGTGTCAAATTTCATTTGATAATCGCTCCTGTGAAGCGCCTTGGGATGTTTTACTATGTTAAAGGCGCTATATAAATGCAAGTTGTTGTTGTAGTTGTGGCGAGTCTGGTCTGTCCTGCTTTGTACTTGTACTGGTTCAGGTTTGTTTTGTGTCTTCATTTGTATCCGTTCGACTGGTGGTTGAAGGCAGGCTCTGTAATTGTCTCTGTTTTGTTCTCCATCTTCAACTAAATTGCACTTGTCAGTTTCGATTTGTGGTGGTTTGTTCCTACTGTAAAGTTGGGTTTCCTGTCATCAAGAATGCGGTGGGCATCTCCTCGAAATTCTACTTTGTCTCCATTTCCCTGTGGCATTTTTGGTGCACTTTTGTGTTTATAATATGCCATTACTCTGCTTTCTATTTGACATTTTGATTGGTTATTTATCTGCTGTCATAGCACTGCTGTCAGAAAATTCTCTGCATGGTGGGTTGAGTCTAAAAGTATTATAAGCTGCTCTTATTACTGAGTGCTTCAGATGTCTGTAAAGGAATATGCATTCATGTGTAAAATACATCCCATATATATTTCTTTTAAGCAACTGTTACTTCTAATAAGTTTGCTAAAAAAACTTTCAAGGTTGTTGACTTCCCAGTGGTGACTATGGCCTTCTTGCATTCACATGGCTTGGGTTTGAAAATAGGGCAATCTGGAATTAACAGCATTCCCCACTGTGAAGTCCTTTCAGTGAGCTGTGGACTTGAGTGAATGGAATGTCATATCCCTATGCCCCTAACCCAGAAATGTGGCAAAGATGGTGACTCCAATCAGAATGTTTCCACTTGTGGGAGAGTCCAAAACTAGGGACCATAAATATAAGATAGTCACTAATAAATCCAATAAGGAATTCAGGAGAAACTTCTTTACCCAGAGAGTGGTTAGAAAATGTGGAACTTGCAACTATATGGAGCAGTTGAGGCGAATAGCATAGATGCATTTAAGGGGAAGCTAGATAAGTACATGAGGGAGAAAGGAATAGAAGGATATGTTGATAGGGTTAGATGAAGTAGGGTGGGAGGAGGTTCATGTGGAGCATAAACACCAGCATAGACCAGTTGGGCCGAATGGCCTGTTTCTGTGCTGTAAATACCATGTGATTCTATGTAAAAATGCCAACTCATTAATTTTACATTTTTAATTTTTTTTTTAACTCTCCCAGCCTCTCCTGAAGATACCTCATGATGCAATATAGTATTTTGCTGAATTGGCCACTTTTCAATTGTGATCATAAGACAATGTCAACCTTGAGGCATCATGACTGAGCCTTAGCCTGTGCTCAACCAATTTTGATTTCTGCATACCTTTGAGCAGGTGTCACTGGACCAGGAGCTCAGGGGCAGGAACTGATTCTACCCCCAAACCTTAGTCCAGCTCCATTATTGTCACCCCAGTTAAAGTCAACTAACTCAGCACAGTTTGCCGATTGAAGTCTTGTTTTTAAGTGCACACATGAAGCACACTTCACAGGTGAACACTCAAGGATGACATTCAGGTTTTATCTCAAGGTACTTAATAGGACTAATTGATATCAGATTCCATGTTTTGTTCTACAAACAGTTGAAAAAGAAAACAATATTGATCAGGAGGTTCATGGCTCCCAGACTAGAATTAAGGTTCCAGTATCACACTATCGATATTTTAAATCAAGAAACTACATAACCGACGAGAGATAAAAAGGAAAAAAAAAATCTACAAAAGCTGGAAATGTGAAATAAAAATCAGAAATTGCTTCAAAAGCTGGTAGGCCTGTTAGCATCTGTACAGAGAAAAGATAGGTCAACATCTGAAAAGTTTTTTCTCTTTTTATACACTGACAGGACTGCTGTTTATCTCCAACCGTTGCTGTTTTTGTTTTACATTAGCAACAAATTCAAATTCTCTCTGTTCAGTATTTTAAAAAATTATTTTCTAACTAATCCATCATTATAGCCACGATGGTGTCAAGGAAACAGTCCATATGAAACGGTGTGATAATAAAATAACCGCATCTGTTATTTATTGCACACTTCTGTTTCGGTTACTAAGTATACTTTTCAATGAATCAACATGTAGGTGAAACCTTGAGTAGTTAAATCCTAGCATCCCCATCCTTCACTTTAATGAGATTCCAGGATTCTCACAGTGCTGCTTTTCATGCTGAAGTCAATCATTCATTTGCAGAATGTTGGTCAATAAGCAATTTCTAAAAAGCTTCATTATTTATTTAATGAGGCATCTGAATGCCTTTAATTTTCCATAGGGAAGCAATCAATAAATTTGGCAGTATTTTTCAAAAATTTAAATAAGCAGTCCATTTGATGTACCTTTGTGTGGAGGTGATTACAAAGCAATAATCAGCCACTCTGTGCTTACAGTGACCGTCATTATGCTCTACCCCTCCCCCAAAATGCAATTTACTTCCTTTAAAAGCCTGATAGTTCTGGATTTTCCTTTCAAATACAGCACTCCATCACTTTAACATGCTCCAATAGACTCTGACCTCTGATAGGACACTCATTCTTGATGGCTCCTTCCTCAATAGCGAGACTATCTGAAATGGTTTGCTTTTGTCCTCGATGTAGATATGCTTTTTTGTGCGTCTCACAAAGATACTGTGTTGGAGAAGGGTCTGCCATACGCGTGTGTCTGTGTATCGATTCATGCTGTTAGACACAGGAGGAGTGCAGAACTCTCCTTTGCTCTGAAAGCTCGGAACACCCAGAAATTAAGAAATTGTGAGCATGCGATCATTGTATTTTCTTTAGCTTAAGAACATGAGAGAGTGTGAAATGAGAACAGGCCAATTAGCCTCTTCAAATCAGTCCATATCTATTTGCATAATATGGACTCAGTCTCCTGATGGAAGTGACCAATCTCTTGTGATAGTAATCCCCAGCCCCAACAATAATCAAGCGAATCTACATAACGTGAATCCAATTTTACACCCCACAGTTGTAACTCTGACCAGTTACATTCTTTAGCTAAGCTCATTCTTGGTGCCATCTGTGCATGAACAATTGCAATGTACAGAATATTTAATAATCTGTTTCTATCCTCACCCTTCAAATCTTCAATCTGACTGTTAAACAAACATTTATCAAGTTCTCTCTTTTTAAAAAAAAAATCAATATAACATAGATACAGAATATTTAATAATCTGTTTCTAAATTTATCCTTCAAACCTTCAATCTCACTGTTAAACAAACATTTATCAAGTTCTCTTTTTTTTTAAAAGTTAATCAACATAACATCAGTTATTTCTGCTAGAAGCCTATTCCACATGTTATCTAGTCTGGAAAAATCAAATCTCTCTCTGCTCTTACTTGAGTCTTGTCAAGCCTGCATTCATGTGCCCAAGTTCTGACATTACAGTCTAATTTAAATGTCCTGGAGGAATCTGCTTCATTCATGCCTCCCAAGATTTCAAAAACTTGAATCATGTGTCCTTTTAATAGTCTTTTCTCTAATGAAAATAAGTTCTGTTCTTTGAGCCTTTTACCATAACTCATAGTCCTAAGGCTTGTAATCTTCCTAATTGGAGCTCACTTCATGCACCAGTGTCTCCTGGAAGATAGCACGCACAGAATGCAAATGATGTTCAAAATGTGGTCCTACAATGAGTTATGTGGGGTTAAAATAATTTGCTTTAATTTATAATCAAATCCCCTTGGTACATCTCAGTGCCCAATTAGCCTGAAAACTAACATATTAATTGGATACTTTCCGAGAGGGTTACACCAAAATCCTCTTCCTTTTCCATCTTTGCTCAGAATTGCCAAGTCCAATGTGCATTAAGGTACATTTAGCCACACTAAAATCCATTTGCTGTGCCTTGGCCCACACACATAATTTGCCCAAATCCCTTTACATGTCACCAATTTCTCTTAGATCAGCCACCCGGAAAGACAGCTTGGTGTCAACAAGTATTACAATATTATTTGAAGCATCCTTCTCCATATGACTTCAATATAATGTTAACAGCAGGGGATCCAGAACGGAGCGCTGCAGAACTGCACTAGTTACTGCCCCTTAGACAGTGCCTGTTTTTTGCATTCAAAAACCTTCGGCTTTTTAGTAGCCAACTTTTCATCTTGCTATTTTGCCATTCAGAGCGTGTACCATGAACTTCTTTGAAAACCACATATGTGGACATTAATAAGATGCTGTCTGAACATTCTAGTAAAATTATATTCTTCCTAATAACCTTCATTCACTGATTTAGTTACCTCTTCAAAGAATTCCAGTAGATTAGTGAGCCATGACCTATTGCTTCCAAAACTATGCTGACCGCTCCTGTGGTCTGCATGCTCTTCAGATGAATACTGATAGCATGCCATGTTATGCTCTCAAATATTGGCCATAATATGGATGTTAGCTTAACTGACCTATAGTTTTCAGGTTAACATCTCGTTACCATTAGAACAACATTTGCTGTCCTCCAGTGTCCAGGCACAGCTCATACATTTATTATCTGCAGCCTTGCCTATATCCTGGCGATTCTAAGAAGGTCCCTGCACTGACTGAGTTCCCTCAGACAGATTTGGGAATATATTTTATTTTGGGTGTTGAAAAGTAGACATCAATAAACAAATGAGCAACATGGGTAGAAAGTGGTAGTGGACTCTATGTCCATTAGTGTCACTCCATGGCATCTTCCTCATGGCCCACAGTGAGTTTAGAGAGGTTAAGGAATGTGAAAAACTTTAAAGACAATCATGATAAAGTCGTGCTGCCTTACTGAGGGAGGAAAAGAAACAAAAACGGATTGCTGAACTCCCATTCATGCAAAGATAGTAATGAAGACTGAGAGTTATCTAACTCCATTCATACAAAAATGTACAAAGTAAGAGCAAGATTTGGAAGCAGCAGTACAAGTAATGTTTACTGTTTAAAAATTATTTGTGGGTAGCCTTGGGGGATGCAGTATTTGTCCCTTATTAACCCACTGGACAACCCTCATTGGCTGGAGTTAAACTGACTCCCACTGAATCTGAAGTGTATCTTGTACTTAACTATTTTTCTACTATACATGCACAACTACTGAACTCACTTTTAGATAACTCTCAGTCTTCATTACACTTTGCTTCCTTTAAAACAATTCTACTTAGCCTTTAGGATGTTCTCAATCTCCTTGTTCAGCCACGGTGATCTTAGTATTGATATTTTCTTTCCTTTTGCTCAGAGGGATATAAAGTAAATCATATAGAGATGTTTAAATGAGTATCTAAATATACAATCCCATGTTTTGGTGAATGAGGAGCAGCAGTGATCCTCAATATTTGTGTGTGTCTGTTTTGGGGTGGGGGAAATTAAGTGGGAAAGGATGTCTATTTTAACAGAGCAATCTACAATACTACCAGTGACTGAAAATAACAACATCAAGTATGTTGGATAGATCTAATAAACCAGCATGAGGTTCTACAATGAGAGGAGCTTATATCAAAGTGCAGGTGGATTTAATTGTGCTCAGTGTATCAGAAAGCATAATGTAAGCAATTTAGTTGCCTTTATTGCCCTCCATCATATCTCTTCTACTGTTTTTCTGCATTCAGCAAGCCTGGTACCAGGTAGAAGTGAACAAATTGGATTTGTTCCTTCAAAGATACTGTTCAGTGTATATTTTGATGCAGGGTACTAAAACAGCCAACAGCAAGTTTAAAACTATCTCTTTAAGGAAGCTCAGAGACTCCTCGAGTATCATCTTGAATGAACTGCCTGTACTGCAGCCATATAACTTACTGCTAGCTATCTGCTAACATCTGTTGTTAAAGAAAGTTAACACACTTCTGAACACTTAATTAGAAATAAATCAAAATATAAGACTTTGTACCAGCGAATTCCTGCTATGTGGCAATTTGGTCTAACCAATTTTTAACCGTCCTGACCCATATACCTTCTCTTTCTAGTATGTTACCTCTACATGTGTGTTTAGGATATTTTCCTATATATATTGCTGCCATTCATACACAGTTACTCCTACACACTACTCAACATTTAATAAAACTGAAGCACCTACAGCCTCAACAACCCTTTCCATTACCCTGACCTTCGAGTCGCTTCGAATTTTTCTTTCAAGACACAAATCCTTTAAACCCACTGTAACCTGGGGCAAGAAATTTACCCAGAGTCAGGTTTTCAATAACAAAGTAATGACATATGTTCCTGTCCCATTTATGAATCACATTTGCCCATTGGCTTTTACTGTTATTAGTTTCTGCTTGTTCAATATATTGTTAGTTTTTAATATGGTTAAATGGAAAGTGCTTATATCACAGTTCTTAACACTTTTTCAAAGGCCACAATCTTTTGGCCTCCTCATGGCAAAAATAAATAATAAAACATATGTACATGATCTTTAATTTGCTTTCTTCTTGTCTTACCAAATTATCACTGGCTGCATCTTCCAACCTTCATTCTCACCTTTCGTTCGAATTGTGAAGAGCTCATGGATTTCCTTGTTTCCAAAGTTGAGGACATCCATTGCATTATCTCTGGATCCTCCTCTCACTCTTCTCTCTTACCCTCCATTCCTCCAAACACCCTCTCAACACCATACTTGCCCCATATTCTGCTTTTTCCACCCATCTCTACTCCAGCCCTGGTCAGAATGATTTCCTACTTGAAGTCTATCACTTACTCTCTCGTCCCCTTCTAATCCAATTTCTGATCACTTAAATTCCCACTTTGCACGAGATTTTTGTTAGGCAAGGGTATCAAGGGGTACGGTACCAAGGTGCGCAGATGGAGTTAAGATACAGATCAGCCATGATCTAATTGAATGGCACAACAGGCTCGAGGGGTTGAATGTTCCTGTGTTCCTTCACTCCAGTAGTATGTGCTAATAATGTCCAAGTTAACAACAGAAAGTTATATTTAAATAGTGCTAACTCACATCGAATAATATCTCAGAGCATTTTATAAGGGAAAAGATGGGCACTGGCAGACAGTAAAAGGGGAAGGAGAGTCAGGAGATTGAAGACACATTAAAAAATATTAGCAAAGCCCATCTTTGCTAATATTCTCAATCTCTCCTTGTCTTCATTGCTTCCACCTCTTTAAGATCGCCATCATCAACTCCCCCTCCTTAAAAGCCCCATTTTAACCCGTTCTATCCTCACAAATGACAGGTATCTCCTACCTGTGCTTTCTCTCCAAGCTCTAAGGATGACTTACTTTGTGCCTCCTCCACTCCATCTTCAGAAGCAGATATTTCAGCTGTTCCATTATGCCCCTACCCTATGGAGATCTTTTCACAACCCATTTACCCTAGCTACCTCTTCTACCTACCTGCAAAAGCCTGACAAAAAACCACATTTTTTAATGTGTCTACAATCTCCTGACTCTCCTTCCCCTTCTTTTACTGTCAGCCAGTGTCCATCTTTCCCCTTATAAAATGCTCTGAGATATTCTTCTATGTGAGTTAGCACTATTTAAATATAACTTTCTGTTGTTAACTTGGACATTATTAGCACTACTGGAGTGAAGGAACACAGGAACATTCAACCCCTCGAGCCTGTTGTGCCATTCAATTAGAACATGGCTGATCTGTATCTTAACTCCATCTACGCTACCTTGGTACCGTACCCCTTGATACCCTTGCCTAACAAAAATCTATCAAGGGCCCCTTATTGTACCTCAGCAATGATTGTTTTATATTTTGAAATATCTTAAAATACTGCTTCAACTGACCATTCAAAAGTTGGTTTATAACTGGATTATATATGTCATAGAAATAATACTTTGTTACAATCTCTTACAATCTATATTGTATTGTTCCACTACAAATTATCACCTGCTCACCTCAACACAGCTGCTGTGGAGCCCAGGTGCATCCTTTGCCTGAGAAATATAATCTATATCATCTGAACTGACTGCACCCTTATTGAACAGTTCCATGTAGTTTTTGTGTTGTAAGAATTCAACTAGCAACTTGCTGGATTGCTGTGTATTGTTAGCAGCCTGGTGACTTCAATGCAGCGATCGTGTCGGTGCTCCACAGTGTCTAAAGTTGATTGCAACAAATGGATTGAAGTGTGCATGAGGGATAGATAGCTGCAGTAGGACTATGTCTCCTAACTACAGTTGTACAGATCTCTGCTTTAATAAAGGAACTCAAAAGGCCTGCAAGGCATTGTGAACACCACTGTACCACACAGCTTGTGATTGTTACATTGACTGCCACGGTAAGTAAAGAATGCAAGGGCTAGATTTCCTCTGTTCACTGCAAGTTAGCAACATCGTAAACACAGCAGGCCAGTTATCCTCTGATCGTATTTCTAGTGAATTCACAAATGTGCTCTTTTAAAATGCTTTTTGCAATTTCAATAGAAATAACAAACATACGAAATCTTCCGACACTACATTTAGACTGTCACCAACACATAGTACCCCGAAGGAAATCTTCCCACAAAGATGTATTATTCTGGGACCAAGAATGCCACATTTACTTTGTTAAGATCTTACCATAAAGAATATTGGCAAACACATCTACTGAAGGACAAACAGGCTGGACTGTAAATTGGAAAAGTAATAATTTTGCTGTCTGTTTCTGCCTAATTCTTTCCAATTTCCCCTGACTATGAAAAGCATGTGTGCAGAATGAGGACAGCTGAATCATAGAGCTGCGTATTTTAATTCCCTGTATCCCTTTCCATTTTAAATACTTCTCTGATTCCCTTTTAAATTATCGTGCAGTCTCTTCTTCAACAGCAGCTTCTGATAAAACATTCAATGTCTTAATAACATTTTGTGTGAAAACATTTTTGTTAACTTCCTCTTGCAGTGCAATGTGATCAGCTATCATGAAACCGGACTTGCACAGACCATGATTTTCTAACTCTTAAAATTGGAAGATTACTGACAACCGAGATAAGACTAAGCGGCCTATAATTTCCTAGCTTTTTCTTTTCTTGAACAAGAGTATAACATTTGTCATCCTCCATTCTTTTAGTACAATTTCCATTTCCAAAAATGTTTTTTTTCGGGGGAACATGGTGGTTTGTGCCATTGCTATCTCCTCCCCAGCTTCCTGTTGTATTCCGAATGCTTTCCACATGCGTCTGTTGACATTTTTACCTCGACTCCCATTAACTTCTTTTAATACTGTTTTCAGTGGTGGCTTTTCCACATCCTCCTCAGATACTCCTGTGGCCCCACTTTTACCTTCCTCTAAAAACTGAGATGAGTTACTTCTTAAGTACCTCCACCATTCTTGGACTCTCAAGTACAAGATGGCTCCCTTTGTCTCCAAGTGGTCTCAACCCTTTTTTGACTATCCCTTTACTTATTATGTACTTATAAAAACCCCTGCTGGCTCCCTTTGTGTTGATGTGGAGATGCCGGTGATGGACTGGGGTTGACAATTGTAAACAATTTTACAACACCATGTTATAGTCCAACGATTTTATTTGAAATTTACAAGCTGACCACCAATCTTCTGGTCAGCTTTCCCAATCACACTTTTCATTTCCCTTTGGTCCATTTTTATATTTCTCATAGTTTTTTTGTATTATGCCCCTATATTTATCATAGTCATCTTTTTTTTAAAACTTGTTATTTGTAGCAAATGTGTAAACGTTCTTTATCAATGTGTTTATGATTTTGGCACAGAGAATATCTTCCAAAGTGTACTTTTTAATAGACATGTTATTTCTGGCTATACGAGAAATTTTCCTTCTCCAAAAATGCATGTTAAAATTCAGCTGCAATAATGCAAAGATTCAGCCTGAATGTGAAAGTCGAACACGATAGCAAAAAATAGACTGTTTACTGGACACCTGTCTCCTAAGGAGTGCAAATAAAATACCTTAAAAAAAACTGAAATCAAAAAAACTGAAATCAAAATTACTAAGGCTGTGTGGAGTGTCACAGCAATGGGAGGGGTTCATTTTCCCATACAACTCATTTCCCAATCTCAGCTGCACTGCTGTGTGTGGGAATAAACAGAAATCAGCTCGGTCCCCACTAGAGGGAAGGGAATATTAGGAGAGTCATCCCTTAGCAGCTGTTGCATGCCTCCTGGTTCAAAGCGTCACCAGAGGACGCCAAGGGAGCCAGCTCACAGGTCTGTCCTCTATATCATAACATGTGCTCGGCCTGAGGAGACCAGAAGAAAACAAATAAATAGATGCATAAATAGGACGATCAAGAGACTTGTGGAACTGCATCGGTGTGATCTGAAGTAAAAGAAAAAGAAAGAAAGACTTGCATTTATGTAGCGCCTTTCATGACCTCAGGATGTCCTATAGCACCTTACAGCCAATGAAGCACTTTATAAGTGTAGTCACTGTTGTAATGTAGGAAATGCAGCGGCCAATTTGCGCACAGCAAGGTCCCACAAACAGCAACGTGATAATGACCAGATTATCTGATTTTTAGTGATGTTGGATGAGGGATAAATATTCACCAGGACACCGGGGATTGTGCTCTGGGGTCTTTTATGTCCACTGGTGAGGGCAGATGGAGGCACCTCTTGAAGACAGATTCGAGCAGCCTATAGTGACTACCAGCTTGAGTTGGATTTATAAAAACAATGTATTGAAGCTTTTATTTACCTTTAAATTGTTTGTTAAAAATACATCAATCAATGCTGCTTATTAATAAATAATGTCAGAAGGTCCCTTGTCTGGTCAATTATGCCTTTTACAAAAATTCCGTATCTGTCATCCTACTACAAAGAGTTATCTACAAATACTGAGTATTCCAATAATACAAATTAATCTATTTTAATGTTTAAAGAAATATTTGAAGAGCAGGAGATAGCTACTTGAGGCATCTATTTCTCTGCTGGTCTACAGCAGAGGTTCCCAATCTGGGGGACACGCCCCACTGGGGAGGGAGGTGCTGAGGTTATCAGGGAGGCACTAGAAGGACATGCTGACCAAAAACAAGAGCCACCGACGAGGCCTTGCATGACCAGAGAAGGTGCATTATGGGGCGGTCTCAGCATGGCGCCAGCTGTTTCAATCCCCACTGATCTGTAGAAATGGGCAGTGGACCTGTCAGAGTTGCTTCCGGTCCATAGTAACCGATTACCGTTGCACCAGAATCAGCTCCGATGGGTCCAGTGGCCGCTTCTAAAAATCGGCGGGGAGTCAAACATCTGTGCTGAGATCGTCCCATAATGCACCTCCTCTGGCTCTGCGAGGCTGCGCCAGTTAAAGTGAAAGACACCTTTCTGGCATTTCTTGATTGCTCCATGAAAGCAGACTTTGAAGCAGTTGGTTGTTTGAGGGCCACAAGTACTACGTGAGAGCATTTTTGAACCTCTCTCAATTTCTTTCCCAGTTTTTGAAACCAATAGGATTGAAGGCGGCATTAGAGTTAGGGTTAGGGGTCTACAAAATCAGGGGAGGTGTGCAGGAATTCTCCTTGGGCGGGACGTGATGTTTCGGATCGACCGCCCATTATATACACCGTCTGATATTCAATTCTTTTGACTGCAATGGAACCGGATATCGGGTGGGGAACATATCAGTTATCTGATGCAACACCGCCCGTTTACAGGACATATTTCTACCCAACTGTTTCTTAGAAAAAGCTGGCGGGGGGGGGGGCACGGGGGGGCTGCATGAATGGTTCATGAATCTCCAAAGGGGACCTCGGCATAAAAGGTTTGGGAAACTCTGATCTAGAGTGTCAGACCTTGGAGTAGTATGTCATAGTAAGATTGCTGTTAAGACAAGAGACCATTTGAAACATTAATTATTAATAAGTAGCACTAATTGATATAGTTTTGATTAACGTTTTGAAAGTAAATAAAAATGTCAATAGACCACTTTTACAACAGCAGCTCAAGCTGGTGGTCGCTCTACGTTTCTTATATCTACGTTCAGGAGGTACTTCAGATCTCACTATTACTCTTTCTACCAGCCAAACGATGCCCCTGTTTATATATCAATTTATTTGTTTTCTCCAAGCCTCCTCAGGCTATGCACATCCAATGATTCAGAGGACAGGTCTGTGACCATTTCACAGAAAGGTATGGAGGCTCTTCTCACTAACCGTCCCACTCCCATCATTATCCTTGTGATGGTCATCGCTGGTCTCTACAGGATGTCAAATGATCCCTGGATTTTTTTTTTTGCTAGCTGGTATCATTTGGGGAGTCTAAGCAAAAAGCTAGAAAGATTGGGAATGTAAAGGTCATGTTTAGGTGCGCTGTTCGGAGAATGTAGAGGAAAGGAATCCCTGGGTGATATCTAATACCTTGTTTATACCGAGTCGTTGCTGCCTTAATCTGAGGTCAGTGATTGAATTCCCAATATCAGGTTGAAGTGAAGCTGCCCATAGTGCATTAGTGGCTCTCAAACAGGAGACTTTTATGTTGGTCATTGTAATTTTCAAACAGAAGCAGAGCGTATGTGGAAAATTCAAGTGCTGACAGCTGGGTAGTCAAGATGGTTATGGCCCATTTACAGTGTGTATCTGCTGCTTCTAAGTTACCCATCACCCCTGTGCTCGCTGACCTACATTGGCTGCCGGACCGGCAACTCCTTGATTTCAAAATTCTCCTCCTCGTTTTCAAATCCTTCCATGGCCTCGCCCCACCCTATTTCTGTAAAATATAATCTCCTCCGGCCCTACAACCCTCTGAGATCTCTGCGTTCTTTCATTCCGGCCTCTTGTGCACCCCCCACTCCCTTCTCCCCCACCATTGATGGCCGTGTCTTTAGCCGCCTAGGCCCTAAGCTCTGGAATTCCCTCCGTAAATCTCTCCGCCTCGCTCTCCTGCTTTGAGTCGCTCTTTAAAACATACCTCTTGGACTAGGCTTTTGGTCACCTCTCCACTATCTCCGTGCGTGGCTCGGTGTCAAATTTTGTCTGATAACGCTCTTATGAAGCGCCTTGGGACATTAAAAACGCTATATAAATGCAAATTGTTGTTGTTGTAGTGCTGCTCCAACATCCTTCCACTCCGCCACAAATAACCTTTTTATTACTTGATTTGTACAAGGATTGACATATTTTTGCAGGTTGTAGTAAAATACAGAGTAACAGACCATATGATGCTCATGTGACTCGCGGATACTTACATCGATGGATCTGAACAGCGATGCAGTTCTGCATATTTTGGCCGTGTTAGGTCACTGGGGGAAGGAGAAAGGGGGGGAGTAGCGATGAAAGGATCGCAATGGCCACTGGGTTTAGGCGCTGCTTGGAATCTTCTGGGGATGATCATAGGCTGCACCTCAAGCTCGATAAACACCAGGATTCATGGCCCTCATTCCTGTAGGCGCATTTTTCACTAATAACAAGTCCCCGTTGCTATGGTGATCTCTAGGCTAACTCTTGAATGGTTAGATACAACATCTTTAGTCCATGTAAATAATTTAGGTATGAGAAGGGAGAAGGAAGCACAATCTCTTTCCATCAGTGAGACAACCAAAATGTCAGTACAGAATTACATAGAATTTACAGCACAGGAATACGCCATTTGGCCCAAAAGGTTTATGCCGATATTTATGCTCCACACGAGCCCCTTCCCACCTTACTTCGTTAAAAACCGAACAGTGATTTCATCCAGTGGTGGCATTCATGTCATCCTTACTTTGTTGCAGTATTGATGTGGAGATGCCGGTGATGGACTGGGGTTGACAATTGTAAACAATTTTACAACACCAAGTTATAGTCCAGCAATTTTATTTTAAATTCACAAGCTTTCGGAGGCTTCCTCCTTCCTCAGGTTCCTTCCTCCTCCTCCTCCTTTCACATCGTTCACCTGACGAAGGAGGAAGCCTCCGAAAGCTTGTGAATTTAAAATAAAATTGCTGGACTATAACTTGGTGTTGTAAAATTGTTTACAATTGTTGCAGTATTGACAGGGTGTCAAACACAGACTTTGTCGTGTCGTATCTACAGGATTTACTATCCATAAGCATTATGTGGGGGAATTGGGCAGTGAATTGGACTCAGCCCAGACTAATTCCAGCCCAGACCAATGGGATGAAAGCCTTTTCTATCCCTTGGCTGTGAAATGAATTCTGGGCAGCTCCCATCTGGCATGGGATCAAGCAGGAAACTGGCATTAAGATAGTGTGGAGGCACATTGCTAGAGCATTGCAGGGAGAAATTCATTCTGCATCTAGCATGCATGACCTGATGCTTAATGCTGACACTGAGTGCCAGAAATGGGCAAGTGTTCCATTTCCCAGCACTAACCTCTCTCCTTTTTATGAGGAGAAACATTCACCTAATATTAGGAACTAGATGGTTTACAATGCATTGCACTGAAGTAACTTAATCAAGAGTTGAGATCACATCATTAACTGTAAGAACGAAACTCAAGAAGTTTGTTACGTCATCTAGACAACTGAATTGGACAACTGCCTGTAATTTACTGACCTTCATGAACTGATATTATATATGTATTAATTGGAGGTTACTGAAATTTGATTTTTAAAATATTGCTTTTCCAACATTAGCTTTTCTTTCTGTGATGAACAAATTCCCAATTTCTTCCCAATTCCCACTGGCTTCACCAGTGCTTGCACTACGGGCAGGCCAAGAGGCTGGACAACCTGTATCCAGGCTTTCCTGATGCCATTCTCAGCGAGCCACCTGGTGATGCAGAAGAGCAGCCCAGGAGCAAATCTTCTTGTGACCTTCTCTGCTCATTGTGAGAAGGCGTGTGACATCACTTGTCACCTTCACATAGCGATGTTGATGAAATTACAATCTCTGCAAATCAAACCTCGGTCCCGTCACAACAAAGTGATAGGGCACCAATTGCATGTATCACTGTACCACTTGTCAGTGGTGATCGCTCCAACAACGCGAAACGTGACAGAACATCCGGTTATTTCAGATGGTCGATCATACAGAAAATGACTAACTATCCATATATAGACACTTGGAAAGCAAACATATACAGGCCCATACATAAATTGTATTGCCATGAGCTGGAACCCGAGGAACCCCATGTTAAAATCATGTAGGTTGACATCTATCCCGGATCTGAAGGAGATCCCAGCAGGAGCTGAATTCACATGATGGTAAGCAGCAAGGAAGATGTGTAAAGTGGGAAAAAAACAAGTAGATTCACATGTGATCAGTTTCAAAAATACACTCGCTAATCTGATAAGATAGATCCATCGCACTGACCCCTTGGAGTACCCTCGCAGGAGGGCATGAATAACACAGGATTATAACTGACCACTCTCTGCAGAATGGATTGCTCTATAAACTCCTGTGTAGTGTGGGATGTTCAACAGTATGTTCGTGCAATATAGTGTGTTAGGAACAGCTTAATGGTGATCATAATCACTTTTCTGGTGGGAAGGAGTGGGAGAAAGGGTTACTTTTTGATGAACAGAGCCCTTCCATGTCCATAAGAAGTGAATCACTGAATTAAAAACGGCTCCAGTTCAATAAAGTATAGGAATCAGGGGGCGGGGGGGGGTGGAATAACTGAATGAGATAGTCGTTGGGACATGCATAGTTCAGCAATAGCATAGAAGCCGTAAGTTAATCTTGTAGTGATAAATTAAACGCAAGCATTCAAAGCAAAATATTTCTCTAACTAGAACAAAATCACACTTAAAGGAAATGAAAAAATGGGAACAGAAATTCCAAGACTTCTATCCATTAAAGAATTCCATTAAGGTTATTCATTCAGCTACCCCTCTGCTCAGCCGACATGAAAGACTTTGGCAAGCTGGAATCACAAATAACCCTTCAAAAGCAGTAATTCACTGATAGCAATTTTCATAAAGAGAACTGAAAGCAATTATAAGTCATTTGGGAATAGAGTGCAGGTGGTTTGCCAATACCTGCTGAGCTGTTTGCAAGGAGGGAACGATACTGCAAATGAAATGGCTGTGAACAAGTCACACCTGGCCATATGTCTGCATGGCCCGTATTTTAACCCCTTGTGGGTTACTGACACATTTTGACACTTCTTTCAAGTGAATATGACAAAAGTATTTTTTTTCCTTCTTTTGAGAAAACAATCCATGGAAAAGCAGGTTAAGAGGAGATTTGATAGAAGTGTTCAAAATCATGAAGGGCTTTAGATAAAGTAAATAAAGAGAAACTGTTCCCATTGGCGGAAGGGTCAAGAACCAGAGGACACAGATTTAAGGTGATTGGCAAAAGAATCAAAGGCGACATGAGGATAAACTTTTTTTATGCAGCGAGTAGTTATGTTTTGGAATGCGCTGCCTGAAAGGGTGGTGGAAGCAAATTCAATCGTGGCTTTCCAAAAGGAATTGGATAAATACTTGAAGGGAAAATAATTGCAGGGCTATGGGGAAAGAGCGGGGCAATGGGACTAACTGCATTGCTCTTACAAAGAGCTGGCATGGGATTAATGGGCCGAATGTCCTTCTTCAGTGCCGTAACTAGTCTATGATTCTATGATAAAAATTACTCTTCGGGTGCTTTCTTTTTTCAAAGGTTGAGCAGTTGGGTTTTACAGACTTCTGTAGTAGCTCGCCCGAGTTAGGTGTTGGTTATGGGTTAAATACAGACTATGTATTAAAGGGACACTCCATTTCTGAAAAAGCATACATAGAATTAAAGAATATTTCAGCACAGAAACCTGCCATTCAACCCAGTATTTTTCTTCACTTGAATCATCTGGTCTACTCCCATTCTTCTGCTCACCCACTCACCCCCCAACCTTTAATATTCTTCCTTTCATACAAAGGGCAGTGGAAATCTGGAATTCTCTTCCCCAAAAAGCTGTTGAGGCTGGGGGTCAATTGAAAATTTCAAAATTGAGATAGATAGATTTTTGTTAGGTAAGGGTATTGAGGGTTACAGAACAAAGGCGGGTAGATGGAGTTAAGATACAGATCAGCCATGATCTAATTGAATGGCAGAACAGGCTCAAGGGGCTGAATGGCCTACTCCTGTTCCTACGTTCCTTTTCAAACAACTATCTAAGTTAATATAATTGACGGACTCAGCTTAAATGATGGTATGGACTCTGTTTCCAAATGTTTGTTTGGCAAGCCTGTTTTCATTTGGTGGCAAACTCACAAATATGGTGGCATAAATCACAACAAAACCATTGTGTTACTTGCATGTGATGCAACTGTCATGAAGCTGAAAATCCTCTCCCTTCCCAAACAAACAGTAAAGGTTTGCCAAATGCTTTTCCATGCAGCAAGCACCCCAATGAAAACCAAAAAAATCTCGACAACTTGTGCGCTCTTGGGAGTGTTGTGGGAATATTCTGTTGTATGTGATTGACCTCATATTTATTGTCCAGCCATAGGTTCTGAGAACATTGAGTGTGGAGGGAGGATTATTTCAAGTCTACTCATCTGTGAGTGCAGTTCATTCCAAGTTCCTTGACATGAATTGAGTTCTTAAGAATAAACTAAAACCCCATTTCTACTGGCACTACAGACTTATAGCTGATGGATAGCACAATAGTAGATATAAATGGCGTGGGCTTGATGGATAATAAGTATAGGAAATATTTTTCTCTCTAGCATTCAGTGAAACGAAAGACCACAACATTGCAGTATCAGTAAATTAGTATGAGTTATTCAGTGTGATATCATCTCAGTTTAAGGCACACTGTACAACCAGAGGTCTTTATTTCCCAGGATTTAACTGCAAGTTCTTTCTTTAAATGTAACATATAGCATCGCCTCAAAATTCTAAAATAATCCTTCTCCCACAGAATCAGGAGTTCAATGGCGAGTGCGTGGAGGGCTGCCTTCTTGATTCCGCGGGCCGCGCACGCTGCCGCAGAGCGGTCAGGCCCCAAGTACTGTGCCGCAGTGTAGGCCCCATGGTGTAAGTGCATCCTGAATCTGGTTTCAGAGCCCGACCTGACACCGAAACAGAGCGGAGGAGGGATTCTCATTACACTTCACTTTGGAATCAGTTTGGGCTTTCACGCCTGAGATACGTTCAAGTGTCAGTGCTGAACGGTTTTGGCTTTGCACCAACACTAACCTTGGGGAATGTGAATGGAATGTAACAGGTCTTGGTTTAGGATTAATCTGCCAATGAAGCAACTGCGCTAAGAACAGCATTTTCCAAACCTCCAGGCTAGGTGTTGGCAACTCTGCATTCCGGGAGGTTTCATCACATGACCTCTCACCTCAAACCACCCCACCCCTGTAAACAGACTTTTTTTTTTCCATCTCGAATATTTTTATACCTAATAAACTACAGTGTTCAAGGAAAATGATTGCATTTTTTTGTAATGCCCCAATGATTTTTCTCCTGGGTTGCTCGCAGCAGTGTCATAAGAACATAAGGACATAAGAGATAGGAGCAGGAGTAGGCCATTTGGCCCTTCGAGCCTGCTCCGCCATTCAATGAGATCATGGCTGATCTGATTCTGGCCTCAACTCCACTTTCCCGCCTGTTCCCCATATCTTTTGACTCCCTTGCTGATCAAAAATTTGTCTAACTCAGCCTTGAATATATTCAATGATTCAGCCTCCACAGCTTTTTGGGGCAAAGAATTCCAAAGGTTCACAACACTCTGAGAGAAGAAATTTCTCCTCATCTCCGTCTTAAATGGGTGACCCCTTATTCTGAGACTATGCCCCCCCAGTTCTATATTCCCCTACGAGGGGAAACATCCTCTCAGCATTTACCCTGTCAAGCCCCCTCAGAATCTTATGTTTCAATAAGATCTCCTGTCATTCTTTTAAACTCCAGTGAGGATAGGCCCAACTTGCTCAATCTTTCCTCATAAGAAAACCCTTCTATAACCGGAAACAACCTAGTGAATCTTCTCTGAACAGCCTCCAATGCAAGTATATCCTTCCTTAAATAAGGGGACCAAAACTGTACGCAGTTCTCTAGGTATGGTCTCACCAGCACCCTGTACAGTTGTCACAAGACTTCCCTGCTTTTATAATCCATCCCCCTTCAAATAAAGGCCAATATTCCTGGAGCTTAATCTTTAATTCCTGGAGACTCCAGGACAATCCTGGAGTGTTGGCAACCCTACATCAGGTTCACAAAATTTAAACAGGATCAAGCAGAAAATATGAGTCCAAATTAGACCCAGTTGCCTGGTTTCAAAACAAGCCAGGGTTACATGTGGCCCATAAGTCCTGCTACGTATCACAAGCCCCTAAATTCATGTTATCCCTCAATGCAATAAGCTCGTAGGTCTGCGGGATCCAATGTGTGAATCAGAACCTCCTACTTCTAGGGTTGGCCTGCAGCAGGACAGTGTAAACACCTGGGGAAAATCTCACGTCCTTCCCTGCAGGAAAGGAGCACTCAGTTTAGACATTTGGCTAGTGAATTAATGCCATCCATCACACAAAACAATCTGCGCAGCCATAAGCATTAACCCTAGGAGGCCGTACTCAACCTGAATGATCTTGATTGAAACTAAAAGGATCGTCCTGATTTGAACATAATGTGATCTCAGTGGAGCTATAAACGAGGAAAGGGAGAGAAGTTGTACATGTGAATGAAAGTATGACCACAGCAATCATATGCCGATGTCCTCGGGTAATTTAACAACTTTCCCTCCGGGTGCAGTAAATCAATTTTCAATCTGAAAGTAATGTGTTCTGAGGAAGTCAGTAGAAAATTAGTCAATTTTACTGTGGGAAGGAGCAACCAAAAAAATCTAAAATCTTCAGAAAGCTTTCGTAGCAAACATATCAGACATCAGTAAAATATATGACATGGCAAACGGTAGGTGCTGTCATGTGTTAGTACGCTATCCTTTGAGTCTAGCCAATACTGATGGCATGGAAGTTTCCTTTATTTCCTGGCTGTCAGGTTTCTAAGTAAAATAAGCTTTGGCAGTTGTGAAACTAGCTGGCTTACAGGTACAAATCCACAATCAAAAGGCATAGTTCATCATTTATTGACACTAAACGGATAGTCTCACTCAAAGGCCACAAGGGCAGTTGATGTAAGAAATGAAAACGTTCAAAGAAAGAGTTGCATTTATATAGCGCCTTTCACAACCTCAGGTCATCCCAAAGCGCATTACAACCAATTCAGTATTTTTGAAATGTAGTCACTGCTGTAATGTAGGAAACGCAGCAGCCAATTTGCCCACAGCAAGGCCCCACAAACAGGAATGTGATAACGACCAGATAATCTGTGTTTAGTGATGTTGGTTGAAGGATAAATATTGGCCAGAACACCAAGGATAAATCCCCTGCTCTTTTTCAAAATAGTGGCATGGGATCTTTTAAGTCCACCTGAGAGGGCAGACAGGGCCTCGGTTTAATGGGTGATCCAAAAGACAGCAACTCCAACAGTGCAGCACTCCCTCAGTACTGCACTGAAATGTCAACCTAGATTTTGTACTCAAGTCTATGGAGTGGGATTTGAACCAACAACCTTCTGACTCAGAGGCAGAAAGAGCTACCAACTGAGCCATGGCTGACATTAATCAGAGTGTTGCAGTAGGGGTTACTCTTCTGGGGTTAAGGCTGAGACATGTCGCAGGGACAGAATAAATTAAGCTGCACTCTGCATCTGGCGATGCTTGGACCCGACCGAGAAGAGGTTGATGCTGACAATGGATGCCAACTTGGAAACATATCCCATTTTCCACAAGTGTTATCCCTCACCAATAATTCACCCAAAAATTGTCCCAATCCAAATGACATTCTTATAGCTCAATACATGTCAGAATGTTCAAATGCATGTTTTTTTCCTGCCCCCACCCCCTCCATGTGTAGCCAAAGTTACACCTTGATACTTAAAATTCCCAGGACAGAAATACACAGGAGCAGGTAGAATGGCCAATAATGTGTATATCTCATGCCACATAGAAGGAAGACCTGCGGAGAATTAAATAATCCCAGAAGACACTGGGAACAGAGGACACAGTGGGTACAGGAAAGGAGGAAGAAGTCAATCAGCTGGATCGTTACTTAAAAACTTGTATTCAAAGACATTTTCAATCTAGGAAATATGTTTTTATTCTCCCATCCAGCACCTAAAATCTCAGAGGCCTCTTCAGGTGCTTATGAAGCATCTCAAAGCCTAGGCTTTCTCAATTCATATTTATTATATCAAAAAAATCATGTTATAAATGTATTACGGGTACCTGTAGACTCTCTGTACAAGTTATTAGATGATGAAGACATGTACACTGCAAGGCAGAAAACAGTTTCGATACTTTAGGGTTTCAACTCACGCGAGGGTCAAACAGAAACACTGCTAGAATCTTTTCAGCCTGGAACTTACAGTCAGTGATGTTATCGTATGAATGCTTAATGGTTTGTATAAAGTTCCTCTCTTCACTATTTTAATGGACACGTTAACCCATTTATTTTAAATGAGTTAACATCACCATTGAAATAACAGAGAGGTATTCAAAAGGAGCAGGTTAAGTGTTGATATGATAACGTTACCAAGAGTAATTTCTCACCTTAAGCGTTTAATCAATCAACAACAGTCAAAGGTCAAACAATGTTACAACAGTGCACCAGATATATTTGATTTAATTCTTCCATTCCCATTATCCACTTTCACAGTGCCATCTAATAGTAACCTCGATTCTCAGACCTGTTACTGCCTCCAGTCTGCATTTGTTTTTCAGAATCTCATCCAACAATTCGGGAATGTTCTTGCATTGTCAGAACATATTGATTGTGTGTTGGTGCAAAAACCTGTTGCCCACTGTTTTAAATTATGGTTTCAGATTAACCTTCCCCATCATGTTATATACATCACACACTCTGCTTGTGAGCCACCATCTGAAATCTTTCTTGCCTCTTAAATGGTCGGGATGGGGGTGTTTTCATTTTTCAAAAACCACTTGCTCCTTGTGGGTACTATCTATTTTAGCCCATTTTCATAAAAAAAGTCTTTCTTATCTCTGAATTTTAATCAGCAATTCTCACTTGGTTTCACCAGTTTTGCCCAATGTCTCGTTACATCATCGTTCAACCTCTCACAACATCCTCACTACTGAAAAACGAAGAATGGCTCAATTTAACTGTCAAAAAAAATGAAACATGTTTTATAGACAGAACACACATTGGGGAACAGTGGTTTAAACAAAAATAAATGACATGTCAAGGCTAGCCTTACTCACTCACACCTGCTGTGCAGTCTCTCCCATTTAGTGGATTGTTATGAACAAACTATTTGGTCTCTGAAGTGTACCCTCTATTTCCTTCTGGAGTTATTATGCTGCCGCATGTCACATACACCTCAGTTAACTTTAATGACTGCCAGCGGGTCCATGGATATTCCAGTCTCCCTGAGCGAGTGTATTTTGTGAAGCTTTCAGCTCACACATTCAAGCTCCCCTTGGCTCCACAAAGGAAAGAAAAAAAGGTTTTTAAAAAAACGTCCTGTTTGGATCTCTTCTGGCCCCCGGATCCTCTTCCCGCTGTTTTCATCCGGCGGGAAAGCTCAGGCCAGCAGTTAAAATTGCAGTCGGGTCCCGATGACATTCCCGGAACCCGATAACACGTCGGGACCCCACCATGCATATGTAGAGAAGGACCCCGACTGGCTTGGGGCAGGTGTCCTTACCACCTGCTCAGTACAGCTGGTTAAAATCTCAAACGTTGGGATCCTGGCAGGTAAGTGACCCGGGCGATTTTAACTGGCCACCCAGTTTCCACCGAGCAGGTGGAGGTAAAATCACCCCCGTTATTTGATGGGGTATGGTTTGGTGGAAAAAGAATACTGAATAAATGTGTTTATTGGCGTTAACTCAGAGAGAGGTTTATAGATAGTATAGGATCAAATATACAAATGAAATGTCTTCTACTGAGGACTATGCCAAGGACCTGTTTTGGTTTTCTAGCTTCCAAAGGCGATTGGTCATTCTGCAAAGTCTAAAATTAGGTCAGTCAGTAAAGTCACTAAACATTGGTGTTTGCTCTCCACTGGGAACTTCTCTCACCCCTCCCCAGTTTATCCTAACTTTCAGAATACTGCTCCTCTTTAACCCCACTCCCCCATTTAGTTTAGTTTTCCTAGTAATAGCTTGGGTTAGCGTGTGGGACTGTAATGTCCTCACTACTATTAAACTGGCAGCCCTGGCAGCTTGGAGGCGAATCAAAATAGTTGCAGGGCTATTGGTATTGTTGCTCCACTCTGACCCGAGCTGGGAGACCTCTCCAACTTCTAAATGCCACACTGTAGATGTGTTGATTCCTTTACTGCCTCGCTGGGATATGATTCCATGGGCAGTATTTGGCCTCCAGTACCTCGTCCAATTCAGGTGTGAGCTTTAACAGTGTCAACTCTGGAAGGTATCATTGCTGGGCCTGATGTTGACTTCACCCAATGGACAGAGACTCGCACCTCCAACAGGGGTTGCAGTAGAGCGATAAGGATCAGGAGGACCTTCCCTAACTCAGGAGTGTTGCAACCAATGGTAGCGTCCCTCCTGCTGCCCTGACTGAGATTTGCCAACTTAGTACCAATCAGGGGTCGAACCTGGGACCTTACTGGTCTGCACGACTTACAGACGGTAACTTTGCCTCGAGCCATCGGTGGGGAGCCTGAAGTGATGACTCTACCAAGGAATATAAGACAGAAAGCTAATTAAATTGCAAACTCTTGTATTGCACCTTGTAGTGAGTACGTTCCACAAGCACAAACTTTGGTAGATCCTTTAAACTCGCATGGTTCCTTTATAATATCACAGTGTGCAGCTTTGATACTTGATCTGCAATTCAGATAGCGCAGATGTGTTGGAATTAATACGAGACATGCAGCCAATTGGATCACTCTATGCTAATGGCTTATGTACTAGTCATGAATAAACTGAAAGTGGCATCCAAAAAGGATTTGTAAACATCTCATTCACGTTCAGCACAGAGTAAATAATCATAAACTGATGCTAAAGATCAGGTTATAAAAGCCAATTCACAATAAAAGCATCACAGTGCAAGGAGACCCCAATCAAGAAAGTCAGCATATATAAAAAAAATCACCAATAAATGGAAAGTGGTATCCAAAAGGCACTACCCCTTTTCCAAAATATAGAAATAGCCGAAAACATTTATTGTTGCTCTCTCGTCAATATTATGTATCAAAGTTCACCTGATGGTCTTCCAGCTGAAGGAGTTGTCCATGACCGAGTGCTGCCGACTGGCATGCTCCAAGGTCCAGGAGTACGTGCTGCAGGACGCACTCAAACCAGGTGCGGCCTACGCAAAGGCTCTATTGGGAAATGCCACCGTATAAGGCTATCCCACCTTGTATTGTAGAGAATGTATTAGGAGCTATGTACAGTGTTTTGGATTGTAATAATGGGATCATAATTGTTTGCGATCTGCATTGTATTGGTCTGAACTGTATTGCTTGGATTTTTTTTTTACATTGGACTGTGTGTACCTTTAAATTTTATGAAATAAAGTACATTTTGAAATTTTAAAAAAAGGTGGCAAAGTTAATAATGAATGAATGCATACAACAATTAAACCTCTGGTAAATTACCCTGTGTTTGGTGATGTGAATAGTGGCGATGCAGAAGTGAAATTCTTCTTCCAACAAAGAGTGTGTCTGGGTTTCTCCCTAATTAACGACCTGCTAACAAAATCTCAGGAACAGACAGCTCTGAAACCGCACGGTTTCTGAGAACGAGGTTTCACGGGTCATTAACTCGAGTGAAAAGCAGACATTATCCAGTTTTTTTTTCTCTGTTAAAAGAGGAATTTCACCTCCTTAAGGTTCTGCAGCAGGTACCCCTGGCTTTGTGCTGTGTACAAGCGGAGGTTCAACAATATTGAGTTGCAGCAAGAACTTGCAATGCCACCGCACATTGCTTTTGGACACACGCCATTTAAATGAAATCAGAAGAAGGAAGGTGATCAGAATCAAGATCTTTGCGGGTGTGTGAGGAGTGAAAATCAATCTGGCGTAAAGCAAAGTTATGTTTTTGATTTTGCAACAGCAACATCTCGAAAAGAAAAGGTGGTCACTTACTAGAGTTTGGATCCGAGTTGCCGTCAGCCTCGGTCCTCTTGTCTGGGGAAGCCTGCTCGTAGAACTCGTCCTGCGGCTGAACCAGAGGGAGAGGGTGTGAGATCAGCGTGCCACCATTTACCGGCTCGTGGTCTCCTAGACCACTGTCACTGCAGCTTTCCTGGGAGCCATCGGGCAGGTGAAATGTAACGCGGCGCTGAGACTAGAAAGAAGAGCAAAGAACATGGAAGTTAATGCTCTTCTTTGCTTTTTTTTCCCACTTTCGGACAAACTATCGTAGATCAGTGGGTCTCCCTCTCCCCCCACCCGCCAACTCCCCCCCCGCCCCTATGGATTACAGAGTAACTTGTGCTAATTCTTTCCACAACAAGCAACCCCTTCAGGCAGGAAATATTTACCAAAAGCACAATTCCATATTCAAATATTTCATAATTGGGTCTATGTTGTTCTAACGTATGGAGCATTAACAGCAGCAGAGATGAGTTGGGCAGAATGGCCTATTTCCCTGCTGTAAAATTTGATGTAATTATTATAACAGCTTAATGAAAGTACTTTCTTTAGCTTTACACATAAAGTAAAATATACCTCACAATCTGCTAAATGCAGAGAAAATACGTTCATTCCTCTACAGTCCTGTAGTTGTTAAATGATTGTACAAAAACAACCCAGTTAGCTGTTGTAGGCTGGCACATACCTATCCAAAGACTGGCATATACCTATCTATAGGCCATCACCAAGGGTTGTGTTTTTTTAAAACCTATTGGTATTGTGGAGTTGCATGGAAAAGCCCTGTATGAATGTCTTTTAACGTAAAACATAGATGGAACCAATTTACTCGTAGGCAATTCAATTAACAAAAGCCTTAAAAAACCGCAAGGAGTTGAAGGCCAGACTGAGCCATTCATGCCAGTCATCCAAAATTACTGCTTCAATCTGAGAATTATGTGCTATGTTTCTGAAATCATAAGGTGGGGGGGGAAGGGCGGGAAGAATGAGTCTCAAACAGAGTGCCAGAAAGTTACGAATATCACTAATAATAGTGCATACTACGGCCAATGTCAGACATGCATTCTCACAGAATGTATCATTTGGAGCAATGCACAGCATTGCCAATGATCAACAATTTATTGAGTTTTACACTATTGTTTTAAGATGTGTGCGATTCATCGGGATAGAAGGGAGAAAGAAAAAAACTTTTCTCTCTCTCCTTTTTATCTCCATATAGCACGTGTATTAGAACAACAGTGCATAACTGTTAAATCGACAACAAAAGTGTGAGCATTGACAATGCGGAATCCATGACAGGAAGGAAAATCCTTTCCAACAGTTAACAGATTATATATTCAGTATGAAAATTTAACCCAATGGGTTTTGAAAAGTTCCCCTTGCCCCACAGGACTTCAAGATCACTTAATCTCTTTTACAACTTTTTTTGACCTCCTCTCTCCTCGTCATTACTGATGACCTCCTCATCCGTCTAGTCAGCTCTCCGGTAGATATATTTGCTATCCAAAACAATAAATGAAAGTACATTGTATATATTACTCAAAGTTGTGCAGCTGGTTTACCTCACACTAACTTGAGTGCACGCAGACATCTGTTCACACCCAAGTATTCATCATTGGAACGGAAACACCTCAACAACTATATTTCGATATATATTTACCACAGCAATGACATTTTTACAACATGCTTACATTTTTTTTATTGTTGCAACTTATTTTTACTCTAATTTTTAATAACACACTTCATTGTGCCCTCACACCTCTTTTCTGTTTAATAACCCTAGCGAGATAATTTTCTGGCTGACAATGCCCCTTTCTAGCTACATTATGTAGGAACCATAAGGGCAGTTGGAGGCGCTTACTTCAATTTTGACAAACTCAATACTTCCTTCTCCACTCCCTGTACTATAGAACTATAATTTTGTCTTGTGCACTGTCTCAGGCAATGGCACACACTTATTTCGTGTGAAGTGATTCCGAACAATCCTTTATCCAAACTCAGGTACCACTGCCATTGTAATAAGTTAGCATATAAGAGAAAAATGTCCAAGTGACCCCCATATGACCTAGGCTCCCCGACATCTCTTTCATATATCGGCTGGTTCCATGAGGGCCTGCTTCGCTTTTACAGTCGGCAGAGCAGCAACAGGCCAATCAGCTGCAGTCTTTGTATCACTCTGCCACGCTCAAATCAGTATCCAAATTGAAGCTCCGCCTGAAGGAAAAAAAGTACCATTTTGTTTGAGTTTAAAACCGTGGGTTCCTGGTGCCTTACGAGCTTACGGCTACATTGTCAGGGCAATAATGGGTCATTGCTGACCCACTGAGGCATCGTATCTGCTTCACTAAGGAAAGAGATACATGTCAGGAACTGGGGAGTTAACTAGTTGGCCTCATGAGTACTGCATGTGGAAGTAGGTTACAAAATCTTTACAAGTAAAACATCAGTCCTGATCTCTGTGTTTCCCTAACATTCACCATCTTTTTACTTCATCTTAGCTTCACCATGTTCTTTGTGTATTGTTTAGAATAAATGCTGGTACTTTGAATAGACTCGCTTAGGTGGAAACACTGCTTGGAACAGGAATTTCTCAGGATTTCCTAGGTCAGAATGCGTAACAAAGTCCGCCTGGTAAAATGCCAGATCTGAATCCAATTTATTCCACCGATTTCCAGCAAGGTTTCACAATTTCATCTCCAGTTTTGTAAAGTGAAGGTGGTGGCTTCAGTAATGGGATTGATCCATTGGGCTCAAGACAGTAACGCAGTGTTGCACATGTTGGAGAGTAGTTCCAACCTTTTTGTTTTGAAGACTGAAAACGCAAACTGTTGTTTCTCTCTCTATCTGCAATTTTATTGCTTTCAAAGGAAGAGATTCAGAAAAAAAAATCCATTCTTCAGCCCTCCAGAGCCTAAATGAGCTGAACACCCAGAAAGGAATGTGCAGCAGTGTTGATAAAAGCAGCATTTTTTGCTGAATATCTGCTTTTTTTAAAAAAAAAACAGCAAATGTAACCCAAATGGAATCCTTTCAGGCAGCACAGCACTGATAACCATTTGATTTATTTTGACAGGCTGGAAATGCCCGATTCTAAAACCCGATGGTGTGTTCACAATCTGGGAAAAAGATATGTCGGCTTTATGTCCTTTATCTTGAATTAACCTCTTGAGTACCGCAGCTCCTTAAAGATGTGCGTGCTTTCGGCCTGATAGCAGATATTAAGAGGGCGATTTTCTGGCTGGGGGTTCTCCTGTACATCTGCTGTAATACGAGCCACGGAAGGCTCAGAAAACAAAGATACAACAGAAAACCTACTTGGAAATTCAGCCACTAGCTGTATGTTTGTAAATATCTACGGCCCGGGTTTCTGTTCTTTGTGCGTGGCTCTGCTGGGAAAGTGCAGGTGAAAACAGGATCAGGCTCCGCTGTTACGCGCTCCCCCCTCCCTCAGGGTCAAATAGTTTGCTTGCCCACTTAGTCACCGCCTAGACTCACATATGATGAATGGCCACTTGGATAAGATATTGCAGGCCTGTGAAACTGTACTTCAGTATGAGTCACTTTCTACATGGGAGAAAAAGAAAGAAACAATTTGCATTTATATAGCGCCTTTCATGACCTCAGGATGTCCCAAAGCGCTTTACAGCTAATGAAATACTTTTGAGGTATAATCACTGTTGTAATGTAGGAAAAAGGCAACCAATTTGCGCACAACAGTTCTGATGAAAGGTCGTTGACCTGAAACGTTAACTCTGTTTCTCTCTCCAAGTTGGACTATAACTTGGTGTTGTAAGATTGTTTACATTTGTCAACCCCAGTCCATCACCGGCATCTCCACATCATCTCTCTCCACAGATGCTGCCTGACCTGCTGAGTGTTTCCAGCATTTTCTGTTTCTCTTTCAGATTTCCAGCATCCGCACTATTTTGCTTTACTTTGCAAAAGTATGACGATTGTGTAAACCATGTTTAATTTATTTTGATTTTCTTTTTTTTTGTTCAGGCTTTGATCAGCTTGAAATGTTCGAATGCTCTGATCGAACCGTTGCAATATTGGCTGATTTTCAGCATTTTTAATGCTAACCATTCTCTGCTAAACTGGTAAAATGAGGCTGTTTGATATTTTGAAGGATTTTTTGACTGATGTCGATCTGCAAAATATCAGCCATCGCAAACTGCCAAGCAGTACAAAGCAGCAAGCAGTTGTTTTACTCTCCTGTAAGTGTATCAGTGGTGTTGCACATGCTGAGTATGAGTTTGGCGAAGGAGACTGTTAATAAACAAGACTCCCAGCATTTCCACAATCACTTTTATTCTTTTTGACAGCAGGAAAAAAATAAGATTATATCCCATGCCTCAATTCAGGATGAGTTACAAATACCTGTAGACTCAGTAGTGGTACATGGCAGTTTGCAACGCATTATGTCGAGACCCAAACTCACTCGGTCAGTCATGTGGCCTTGACATTACCCTGCAAAAATTAGCATATGAATGCTTGATGGAACCACGTGCAATTCCTTAACCCATTTATCTTAAAAGGGTTAACGCTTCCATTAACGTAGCAGACAAAGGAATTGCACATGAATGCTTTAAGTATTCATTTGTTAATCTTCACACAGAGTAATTTCCAGGCTCTTGAATTACATTGCATTATTGTTATATGTGGACAATGCTATTTTGTAGCAATCAACTGCAGATTCTTACATTACAATTACATTACAATTATTCATCCTTAACGAGCTATCAGGGATCAACTGCAAAGATTGATCTAGTCGTCTGAATCCCCGGTGGTGTTTGGAGCTGAAAACTTTGTTTTATTTTGGAGTGAGGATGGAATGAAACTGCTCGCTTCAGCTTTGCAATACACAGATTATATATTAAAAAAATGGAATTTCCAGCCAATAATCTCATCAGTAGTTCAATGATGTCTCTAAACTGCTATGGTTTTGCTCTTGTGGTTATGACATTACCTGAGCCAGTCAATGAGATTACGGGGTTGAATTTCCACAGTGGTTCTCCTGGTCATTCACTGTGACTTCTGTGGACCATCTGTGGAAATCCTAGAGAAACTCAAAAGCCTCCTGCCCAATGCTTCCATAGCCCAGGACCGTTCCCCAGTATTACCAAAACCCAGGACCATTCCCCAGTATTACCAAAACTCAGGACCATTCCCCAGTATTACCAAAACCCAGGACCATTCCCCAGTGTTACCAAAACTCAGGACCATTACCCAGTGTTACCAAAACTCAGGACCATTCCCCAGTGTTACCAAAACCCAGGACCATTCCCCAGTGTTACCAAAACCCAGGACTATTCCCCAGTGCTACCAAAACCCAGGACTATTCCCCAGTGTTACCAAAACCCAGGACTATTCCCCAGTGTTACCAAAACTCAGGACCATTCCCCAGTATTACCAAAAGTCAGAACCAATCCCCAGTGTTACCAAAACCCAGGACTATTCCCCAGTATTACCAAAACTCAGGACCATTCCCCAGTGTTACCAAAACCCAGGACCATTCTCCAGTGTTACCAAAACCCAGGACCAATCCCCAGTGCTACCAAATCCAGGACCATTCCCCAGTGTTACCAAAACTCAGGACCATTCCCCAGTGTTACCAAAACTCAGGACCATTCTCCAGTGTTACCAAAACCCAGGACCAATCCCCAGTGCTACCAAATCCAGGACCATTCCCCAGTATTACCAAAACCCAGGACTATTCCCCAGTGTTACCAAAACTCAGGACCATTCCCCAGTGTTACCAAAACCCAGGACTATTCCCCAGTATTACCAAAACTCAGGACCATTCCCCAGTGTTACCAAATCCAGGACCATTCCCCAGTATTACCAAAACCCAGGACCATTCTCCAGTGCTACCAAATCCAGGACCATTCCCCAGTATTACCAAAACCCAGGACCATTCTCCAGTGCTACCAAATCCAGGACCATTCCCCAGTGTTACCAAATCCAGGACCATTCCCCAGTATTACCAAAACCCAGGACCATTCCCCAGTATTACCAAAACCCAGGACCATTCCCCAGTGTTACCAATACCCAGGACCATTCCCCAGTGTTACCAAATCCAGGACCATTCCCCAGTATTACCAAAACCCAGGACCATTCTCCAGTGCTACCAAATCCAGGACCATTCCCCAGTATTACCAAAACCCAGGACCATTCCCCAGTGTTACCAATACCCAGGACCATTCTCCAGTGCTACCAAATCCAGGACCATTCCCCAGTATTACCAAAACCCAGGACCATTCCCCAGTGTTACCAAACCCAGGACTATTCCCCAGTATTACCAAAACCCAGGACTATTCCCCAGTATTACCAAAAACCAGGACCATTCCCCAGTATTACCAAACCCAGGACTATTCCCCAGTATTACCAAAACCCAGGACCAATCCCCAGTATTACCAAAACCCAGGACTATTCCCCAGTGTTACCAAACCCAGGACTATTCCCCAGTGTTACCAAACCCAGGACCATTCCCCAGTATTACCAAACCCAGGACTATTCCCCAGTATTACCAAAACCCAGGACCATTCTCCAGTGCTACCAAATCCAGGACCATTCCCCAGTATTACCAAAACCCAGGACTATTCCCCAGTATTACCAAAACCCAGGACCATTCCCCAGTATTACCAAAACCCAGGACTATTCCCCAGTATTACCAAAACCCAGGACTATTCCCCAGTATTACCAAAACCCAGGACCATTCCCCAGTATTACCAAAACCCAGGACTATTCCCCAGTGTTACCAAACCCAGGACCATTCCCCAGTATTACCAAAACCCAGGACTATTCCCCAGTGTTACCAAACCCAGGACCATTCCCCAGTATTACCAAAACCCAGGACTATTCCCCAGTATTACCAAAACCCAGGACCATTCCCCAGTATTACCAAAACCCAGGACTATTCCCCAGTGTTACCAAACCCAGGACCATTCCCCAGTATTACCAAAACCCAGGACCATTCCCCAGTGTTACCAAACCCAGGACTATTCCCCAGTATTACCAAAACCCAGGACTATTCCCCAGTATTACCAAAACCCAGGACCATTCCCCAGTGCTACCAAATCTGAGCACTGCTTCCTCTCTAATACTATTAAATACCAGGTACCCATCTCCATCGAGTACGGCTTGCCTACCATGTTGCTGTGCATCCTCAGCTTTATGAACAGGAAGGGATAAAAATGAAATATGTAGGTAATGAAATACTGAAAATATAAAGGCCACTCATTTACAGTTTTTACAGAATAATGGACAGAGCTGGGGAATTTGATCCCAAAGCTCTGGGAAAACAAGAATACCATGAAATAAAACTGACTTAGACTGATTCAGTTACCATAAATCAGCCAGCCTGATGTTATGATTCACAAGGCATAGCGCCCTTATTATTATAAAATATTGGTCTGGAAATACTGCGGTGGTTCTCCTGAGCTCCCACTTATTTTCAGCAGGAGACAGGTGAACCCACCGAGAAACGGTGTATAAGGCTTTCAGTTGTTTATGCTGTATCTCTGGGGTATGTGTTCATCTTCCACCTTAAGATATGGAAGAACCTCCACAGAATTTCAGGAACCTTGTATTCTCCAAATCACAGCAAGCAATAATATATTTAAAGTCTTGCATGTGGTGCACTCTTTTCATAAGTGCTATACAAAACCCTGGTTAGACCGCACCTGGAGTACTGTGAGCAGTTCCGGGCGCTGCACCTTCGGAAGGACATATTGGTCTTGGAGGGAGTGCAGCGTAGGTTTACTAGAATGATACCCGGACTTCAAGGGTTAAGTTACGAGGAGAGATTACACAAATTGGGGTTATATGCTCTAGAGTTTTGAAGGTTAAGGGGTGATCTGATCGAAGTTTATAAGATATTAAGGGGAACGGATAGGGTGGATAGAGAGAAACTATTTCCGCTGGTTGGGGATTCGAGGAGTAGGAGGCACAGTCTAAAAATTAGAGCCAGACCTTTCAGGAGCGAGATTAGAAAACATTTCTGCACACAAAGGGTGGTAGAAGTTTGGAACTCTCTTCCGTAAACGGCAATTGATACTAGTTCAATTGCTAAATTTAAATCTGAGATAGATAGCTTTTTGGCAACCAAAGGTATTAAGGGATATGGGCCAAAGGTAGGTATATGGAGCTAGATCACAGATCAGCCATGATTTTATCAAATGGCGGAGCAGGCACTAGGGGCTGAATGGCCTACTCCTGTTCCTGTGTTCCTATGTACATTTACCTCCTGTCACAGTTTGCCTGTTACACTTTGCTGATAACACCCCTACTGTTGTAAAACAGGGTGACCGCTGATTCACCATGAGCATTGCCATGGGAGATCTGATTACGTTATTTGGAAAGCGCTTGAAACATTGCTGCTTGTACAAGAGTGATTCCACTATGGACTACAGACTATATGTGTAGTGTAATTCTACCATACCAGTTTTGTATATGCCCATCTATTACATTTTAATAGGGCGGTGACAAACACAGACTGGCATGGTTCCTGAAGGAAGCTTTGATTTCTCTGTGAGCCGGGCAATAGAGTATGTACAATCTGTGATGGAAATGACCACACTAGCATCCATTCCTGTGCAATTCAGTGTGCACGCTACTAATGGTGACAGCCCTATTCCATTCACAGACACTGACTGATTTCAAACTAATCAATACTTTTTATACAATCCGAATGTTGTTTGATAAAGTCCCTGCATCCAAACCACATGTACTGAATGCTAACTGGTAATTATTCACATGCAGGTAACATTCATTGATGGCAACTGGCACTTGTAATCAACATTGTCACGTAACACCCAGGCTGTCAGGTCCCAGGAATCAAACCCATTGCTCTGTACAGTAATAGCAAAATATGTATCACCGTCAACACAGCAACTTGTAAAACACATGAAGTAGCCTCAGCCCGATTTATTATACATTTAACAGATTGATGGGGATATGTTTTTCTCCGTTCCCTAATGATAGCAAAAGTCAGTGTGACTATAATGCAGAGCCCACCTTGCACCCCTGTTGAGTCTTTCCCATTAACAAACCGAGGAAAATATACCCCTATCTGCTATAAATCCAGCTAACATTCAGCTGCAGCGGGATCTATGTTTTCAGCAACTTTTATTGTGAGTAACGGGTTATTGATTTATTGCAATAATACATACATAACCTTGCTTCAAACAGCACAGAGAAAATCCCTCCTGCAAACACCAATAAAACACTCCATTAATAAGTGAACTTAAAACTCCCTCCCACAAACATAATGTCCCCAACAATTGACCCTTGCTTTACACAAAACTTTAGCCTCCCTGTTCTTGGTAAGAGTGCTATGGTGTAACGCACTCTAAGCCCATGTTCCATCATCCTTAATGCTCAATCAGTCTTCCACACTCCCCCAGATTGCCCTGAACATCTGATAATTCTTTGTCATATTGTAAACCAGTTTTTTCTACATTCATTAGCTTGGAGTGCATTGTTTCATTAACTGCAGAAGGTCTGATTTCTATCAGGTGCCAGTACACTGCCTCACTGTTTCAATGATGTGGAGATGCCGGTGATGGACTGGGGTGTACAAATGTAAGGAATCTTACAACACCAGGTTATAGTCCAACAGTTTTATTTGAAAATCACAAGCTTTCGGAGGCTTTCTCCTTCGTCAGGTCTCACCTGACGAAGGAGAAAGCCTCCGAAAGCTTGTGATTTTCAAATAAAACTGTTGGACTATAACCTGGTGTTGTAAGATTCCTCACTGTTTCAAGTTCATGTTAGCCAGGAATCCAAGGAAAGCAATCACAAGATAGGTTTGGATGAAGAAGCCCTTATGACCATTGGTCTTTTCAGAATATCGAGCCACAACTCGAGTTTTAGGGCCATATTTCCACTGATGATATCAGAGAATCATTTTTTTCAACAATTTCATAAATAATAACTTACCAAAAATAAGAAGTAACGTCTGTGTTAAACCAAACGCATGGCTAGGGAAATCTATTGGTTTGTTGTTCTGAGTCAAAAATGGCAGACCTGGCACTGTTAGGGAGAGAGCAAGATGATAAAAATCAATGGCCCAGAATTTGCTGGGGTGGGGCATCTCGCGCAGCATGGCCCACTTGTTAGACTTTTTCCTAACCCTTCAGCAGCAAATTTCTGGAAGCGCGCGCTGATAACGACGCAGCAAAAGCAACAGAGCATCTGGGACCTTGGTGAACGATGGGACCGACAGTTTATTTCCATTAGCAATGGAGAAAAAAAACAGAGGAACAGCAGCGAAGGAAATCGGGTGAATTATAGTTAAATCAGGTACAGAAAGAGAAATAAAGGGAGGGAAAGAAAGGTTGGATTAAGAAAGAGAGAGAAAAAAAGAGACAGAAAGGAAAAGTAAAAAAAAGATTTAAAATTTAAAATTTTAAAAATCTCTAAGAACAATTTGCTACCAGTAGGAATGAGGCTCCACAGTTTCAACTGTTCCCTTTCAAGGCCAAAGAGGTCGAATGGCATTGCAGGAACGTAAATCTCGTCATTAAAAGGGTACCAGCCCTAACTTTCTGTGGCGAGTTTAGTTGGTAATTAATGCGCAAATGCAGCGATTTCATGACATTCACGGGGAGGTTGAGGGCGAGCTCCCTTTTCACAAGACCATCGGCGGAGCAGCGCAAACCAGCAATAAGTGACGATTCGCATCTCACAGGCTATCTCTTCCTCCCCACAACTTGCTGGCCGATTTACACACTAATAACACCCAGCGCCAATAAACTCACCAGCAAATTCTGGGCCAGTAGTTTTTTTCAAAACGTTGTTTCGGCAGGATGTGGGCTTCAAACCCCCAAAGAATTAGTCATTTTAATTACGGAATACAACTGCTTTCAAGTTGATTCTTTTTGCCATTTTCTCCCATCTTCTCCTGAAGATACTGAATTTTGCTGTGGTATATTCCATGGGGGCTGACAGCCCTCTGGTACCTAGCCCAAATGGCTTTTCTTCATATGCAAGCTGTAATAATGTTAGCAGGCCATTTGACTGTGGAAGGTATGAAATCGAAGCCAGATCCAGTCCTCACTTAAAATGCACTTCTCAGCAAGGGTTACTGAATAGGGATCAGAAGCAGGAGCTCTGACTTAACTTTTACACACCCTAACCTGGGGCACTGGGGCCAATTAAGAACCCTAGTAGCTGGCCCAGGTGAGATCAGCTAACTGAGTGCACGACTGGAATAGAGCCTGAAACTGCCCATCTTTATGCTTTAGCACCGGACCAAGCTGTGCATTCATCTACCAAACCATCGAGAGAGTTTCACTGACATCCTGTTTACCAAATGTGCTGAAAATGCATTCTGTAGCAGATATTGAGCTCACCAACTAGACACAAGGTATGAAAATTGCACCGGTCTTTGTCTTGTGAGCTGGGAACTAGAATTACATAGATTTTTACAGCACAGAAACAGGCCATTCAGCCCAACTGTGCCAGTGTTTATGCTCCACACGGGCCTCCACCCACCTTACTTCATCTTACTCTATCGATAGTTCCTTCTATTCCTCTCTCCCTTAGGACTTGAATGATAAACTCTTCAGGCACTGGCATATGAGGAGAAATATGGACTTTGTGTGGGTGTCAGAGTGCCCTGCAGGGATTTTCTATCAACTAGTTTTGATGTGCTGTGCATGTAAATTCATAAAAATCTACTCTGTTAAAGTGCTCCTGAAACCAGCAAAATGGAGATATGCATGAAAAACTCAGTAACCTTCCATCTAATGGGATTCTATAAAGCCAAGAGTTTCAGTGCCATATACAAGGCAGATGTGTTTTTCTTTTTCATACAATAACCTGTGGGTTACATGGTTAGGGAAGCACAATTTGTAAACAAAACGGACAGCCCCTTCACATCTGACTTTCTTTCCAACACTCCACATTTCACAAGCCAAGCAACTCAGCTAGCTCCAATAAGAAGTCCCAAACTCCTTGAGGTGTATATCCACTTTGACATCAATTATATTTTTCTAACCTTTTCACTGGTTAGCTCAGTACAAGCTCATATCGAATGTCTCTCTGCCCTGGAGACATTAGCCCATTTGAAATAAACAGATTAACACCTCGGTTACAAATGGGAAGATAGGAATATAAAGCAAGCACCATTACGTGTTTGTACCTTAAGATTGCTCACTGTCACTTCCAGCCTTATTCTCTACTGAACCTTTGGAACGGCATTACATCTGGTTGGTTTCAAGTCAACTCTAAACAAATTCTGTAAATTACCGACAGTTACGTTACAATTCTGATAAAACTGCTGTCGCGGGCATCTGTTTTAAGCACATTTCACTCACAGGAGGTGATACAGGTGTGAAATATTATTGCTTGAAGATTTTCACATGCCTGATTTACACATTTTTTAAATGTTAAACAGTTTGCTTTAACTTCCTGTTTGGGCTCAGTGCTTCCACCTTCTGTTGGTCAAACTGTGTCGTACTTGCGTTGTCAGTCACTGTTGGACTGGACTAACCTGCCTGGTTCTCGCTCTCCTGCTTCTATCCCTTTTGAGCTGTTAAAATGGGCGAGGGGGGAGGGGGCTGTGGTGTGAGGGGGAGCTCACCTTATCTGTGCTTCCATTTGGGATAAATTTCAAAAATGAAACTGAAGAACGAAGAAGAAGAAACTAAATACAACAAAACATTGCACATGCTGTGCATGCACAGTGCATTTTGGCTCATAGACATGTTTTCTTTTTTATCCTTCCTGCACTTATTAAAACACATTTTTAAAGCACATAAAGAGCTGCCAGGCCGTGGGAGGAAGGTATCATCCATGTCACTTGGCAGCTGTGAATTCAGCTGCAGAGCCCGCCAGCATCCACACTGGCAGGAGCTAATCATCAATAAATAAAACTCAGCAAGCAATACGAGTTTTATTTAATCTGGTCTTAATGTGCTATGTTTATAGTAGCTAACAGGAGCTGAATTACTGTTTTTTTTCCCAGTGATTTAGGTTCAGTTTACCACAATAAACATTGTATTAGCGATGGAATAAATCCTCGCCAATGTAAGTGAAGGACTTGCTAATGCTGGAACAGCTTGCAATAGATTGAGTATTGATGCCATGTACTTGGCAGGTGTGGCCTTTCCAATCTACAAAGCTGAACATCACAGAGAAGATCCAAGTTCCAAAGAGAAATTCCCTCTGGTTTAAGGATCCACTCACTCACAGCCCTATTAAAAGGAACAATATTCCATAATTTGGTTCTGTTACAGGCAATTAAAAAAAAATACACGTACTAGTGGATCTCCTGTGGCATTGCTCACGGTTAGTCTGAGGTCAGGAACAGGCTATGAAGTTTAACTGCTGGTCTGACCTGTCCCTTTAAGACTTAAGTGCTCATTCTGGGAAAGCGATGCAAGCTGGCAAATTCAGATAATTGTAGCTGCTTGTAAACTACTGAGGTCAATCAAGGGGGAATTGTAAATTGCTTGTAAATTTTGAACCCTTGGTCAATGACAAATTTTCCTCTTTTTTGAAGATTGTTTTGATGTGTCTTTTAGCTGTGCTTCTTGTAACAGGCTGCGTGGGGTTACAGTGCCACCTCTAGAGCAAGCAAGAGTAACGGGAATTCTTATATTATTGTTTCTTGTGGCAGTGCCACTGTCTGGAAGAAATAAGGAGAGCGAGTGCTCTCGATATCAAGAAAAAAAAAGAAAGACTTGCATTTATATAGCACCTTTCACAACCTCAGGATGTCCCAAAGCGCTTTACAGCCAAGGAAGTACTTTTTGAAGTATAGTCACTGTTGTAATGTAGGAAACGCGGCAGCCAATTTGCACACAACAAGCTCCCACCAACAGCAATGTGGTAATGACCAGATAATCTGTCTTATTGATGTTGGTTGAGGGATAAATATTGGCCAGGACACCCAGGGGAGAACTCCCCTACTCTTCTTTGAAATAGTGTCATGGAATAATGCACACCAACAAATTATGCACACTTGCAAGTGAGGGTCTTGCTATGCTGCTTTCAATGCTTCCCTAGCCCCAGCAGAGTGTGCTGTGTGTTCTAGTCACCGGACAGAATTTCCATTTCAATCTACTTATTTTTATTCATCTTCTTCACTTCCTTATTTTTTCTCATGTTCTTCCATCTCCTCAGACTGGGCAAGTGAATCCAGGCATTCAGTGTAGGTCAGTCTCAGAGACCGCCCCCCCCCACCAATCTCTTAATGTGAAAGGGCGATACGATTACTATAACACCACTGCCCATATCATTGGAGCCAATTACACCATGCAAATTAAAGAATTATACATAGTCCTCAGGATTATATTGAGAATCAGTCGATATATTAAAGAACACCAGCTTCAGATTGTATTCCCTGAGGCATTCATTGCAAACATTCTGCCTACACTACGAAGTCCACACATTACAACTTAATAATTATCTTTCTAAAATGAAGTTTTTAAGAAAAATACTTATTGTAATAACTACATTTTCATCTGATGTGGTTGACATTTTTGAAGATTTATTTTTACAAAGTAATCATTTTTTCTGATGGCTGCGAGTGTAATTGTGTATATTTGCAAGTCATACAACACATTACACTCAAAACACTATCTCAATTCCCCATTTCTAAGCAGCAGTAATATGTCAGCCCCAAGGCCCCTTGTCTGTACAATATAATGATGGTACTTACTTTACAATCACAGTGGGCACACGGAAACAGAGAAAAAGTCTCCCTTTTAACTATTTACACACCACAGACAATCAAGATTTCTTGAAATATTTGGTACAATGATCACATAGGAACAGAAGTAGGCCATTCAGCCACCTTGAGCCTGCTCCGCCATTCAATCAGATCATGGCTGATCTGTATCTCAACTCCATTTAACCACCTTGGTTACATACCCCTGAATACCCTTATCTAACAAAAACCTACCACTCTCAGTTTTGAAATTTTCAATTGACTCCCAGCCTCAACATCTTTCTGGGGAAGAGTTCCAGATTTCCACTATCCTTTGTAGAAGCACTTCCTGACATCATCCCTGAACTGCACACAGTGAGACCCCGATTCCCGGCCAGAATGGAGATGATTGGGTGATTCCTCCGTCAATCACGCCTGGAGACCGCACTGCTGCAAGTGACTGGGATTGGTTTTTCGCACGTGCTGTGAATCCTACCATAAGCCCCGCCCTGCCTCTAACTCATTGTCTGACACAGTGGTGTCAATAGACACTCTGGTATTTTCTATGGGGGGGTTGGAGAGGGGAGGGGAATGTCAGAAGGGAGGAAAACCATTGGGAGCGTCTTCCTGGGCTGACTATGTCAAACTACATTTTGGAGTACAATCTGGGTGGCTACCTGCCCTCTTGGCTGGAGTGTGACATGTGGCCTAAAGAGAAGTGAAAACATGCAGAAAATAAAATATTTTACCAAAAGTAAAAATTTGAAGTGGCCGAACTGTACTGCTTATTTTGTTTTGCTGTGAAGATAAACTATTTTCTCTGGTGGGTGAGTCCAGAACAAGTGGGAGTCCAGTGGCATAATCTTAAAATTAGCAGAGCGTCTATTGACACCACTCTGTCAGCCAATGAGTTGGAAACAGGGCAGGGCTTATGGCAAGACTCACAGCAAACAGTCCATTTTACAGCAAATTCTATTTACTCAGCAAACAGAGTCTATTTAAACAGCGCACTACAGCAAACAGTCTTCAGAGTCTATTTAAAAAGAGTCTCTACAAACTACAGCAAACGGAACTAATGACCAAAGCAGGGTGATTATGTCTCCCGATAAGAGCAGGGTGATTTCTCCAGCAAATTATGTGCGTAAAATTAATCCCAGTTACTTATAGCAGTTACTCCAGGCGTGACTGACGGGGGAATTACCCAATCATCTCCAGTCTGGCCAGGAATAGCGGTGTCACTGTATGCAGCCTAGAAATACAGGGCAGTCTCTGCTCAGGACCTCTACATTTGGCACGATTCAGATTGGGAATTGATCAGATTGTGTTCACTTTAACAGTCTGTTCATCACTCCTGTCATCACCAAAATAATCTTTTTTGAATAAGGTAATGAAGAAAGTGTCCCACGGTGCCAATGAGCTGGTGGAAATGGATTTACGGTCAATGGAAAATTCACGCCTACGACAAAGTCTTTGGGGTGTGTATAACCCAACTCCATCCACGGGATCGGGTGGAACACCGGTTTTACACCTCGCCCAATAGTACTCTCCATTGACATCAGAGCATTGCACTCAATCCTGCCAATTTTGCGACGGGCGTGTTAGGTTAAAATTGCCCCCTTCAACCGCAACCTCTCACCTCCCCTCCGGCAGCAGCAATGGAACATTTGTACAGGTCCACCATTTTCTTAGGCTGCGGTCAGCATAAGATGAGGGAAAATGGGCAGTAATCAAACCTGTGGAGAAGTTTGGTGTTTTATTTCGGCCCCCAAGATTTTCCCCCTTCCCTCTCCTGAAGGGAATGACTTTTTGTGCATCAGAAGTTGTTTACTCTAGCTTTGCTCCGTGAAGCTGGGCAGCGTGTATCTCATTGGTCCTGAATTGCAGGAGCGATTTTACTACGTCCTAACATCTGTCATTGGGAAAATGCTAGAATCCATTATTAAGGGAGTAGTAGCAGGACATTTGGAGACTCATAATACAATCAAGGAGGGTCAGCATGGTTTTATGAAGGGGAAATTGTGTCTGACAAATTTATTAGAGTTCTTTGAGGAAGTAACGGGCAGGGTGGATAAAGGGGAACCAATGGATGCAGTATACTTGGATTTCCAAAAGGCATTCGAATAAGGTGCCACATAAAAGATTACTGCACAAGATAAGAGCTCATGGTGTTGGGGGTAATATACTGGCATGGATAGAGGATTGGCTAACCAACAGAAAATAAAGAGTCGGGATAAAAGGGTCATTTTCAAAATGACAATCTGTAACAAGTGGGGTGCCGCAGGGCTCAGTGCTGGGGCCTCAACTATTTACAATATATATCAATGACTTGGATGAAGGAACAGAGTGTCTTATGGCCAGATTTGCTGATGATACAAAGATAGGTGGAAAAGCAAGTTGCGATGAGGACACAAGGGGCTCGAATTTAGCAGGCCTGCGGGTTCCCAGCGGGTGGTCCTCCGGGAGCGTGGTCAACACGCTCGGCGAAATTAGTGGGTTGCCCGCGCGATCGTAGCAGGCAACCCACTAATAGGAATCAATTACCTGCTCCTCCGGGGTCCACGGCGCTGGTCTGCGCGTCGGGCGGGCTGCGCATGCGCAGTACGATCTGTCAGCTGGAGGCTCTCTAGTTAAAGGGGCAGTCCTCCACTGACAGATGCTGCAACCAATGGAACAAATTGCAGCATGGAGCAGCCCAGGGGGAAGGCTGCTCCCAGTTTAATGATGCCTCACCCCAGGTATCATCAGATGGGGTGAGGAGGAGGGGGAGGACACAGATCTTCCACCCGGCGGGCGGGAGGAAGCGGCCTGCCTCTGCCACCAAGAAGGCCTGGCTCGAGGTGGCAGAGGGGGTCACCTGCGCCACCAACATATGGCCCACCTGCTTACAGTGCAGGAGGCGCTGCAATGACCGCAGTAGGTCAGCCGCAGTGAGAACACGAAGTCTTTCCCCTACACTCCGTCTGCAACAACACTGCCCCCACCCCACATCTCCTTCGGCACCGCCAACACTACTCTGTCACATCACCCTTCATACCCACTCAAACCCCATCCTCATCTTACCTCCACCTACTCACCTCGCCAGTACTCATCCTGCCACTAACACGCAACCCAATCCTCATACAATCTCATTGCTCCATCCCATACTCACCCTCTCGTGCATCTCCCTCACGGCCAGCCTCACTCAACCTGCCACCACCTGTGCTGCAGCCACAGGGCATGCATCACATATGTGCAGTAGGCAGCGTAAGGCAAACGTGTCGTGAGCATGAAGGGGATGCACAAGGGTGTCTGAGGGTTTGTCATGGGTGTTACCTATATTGAATTACAGAGCAACAAACAGCACACATTATATTGACACCACCACTGCCATGTCTCCGCGAATCCTGTCCGTTGTGTCCAATAATGCCCGCTCCTGGGTATCACTATGAGGACCCACCACTGATGCCACCCATCGTGTTACTGCAGAGTAGGTGCAGGTGTATTTGCAGGGCTCGTCCGCGCAGACGACTGAGAGACATCGGCGGTGTAGCCGGCTGCACCCTGGAAGGATGCGGAGGAGAAGGTGTGGAGGGCAGTGGTGACTTTGACAGCGACAGGTAAGCAGTTGGTGCTGGGGCCAGCCAGGAGCAGCTCGGCATGAAAGAGCCTGCAGATCTCCACGACTACATGTCGAGCGAATCTGCGCCTCCCTGTGCACTGCTGCTCGGAGAGGTCCGGGGAGCTGCGCCTCGGTCTGTGGACCCTGTGGCGAGGGTAGTGCCCTCTGCGATGCGTCTCTCTCTGCGGTAGCCCTCCCTCCTGCTGTGCAGGTGGGCGTGCAACAACACCGTGTTGGGGGGATCCACTTCTCTGCGGCGGACGGCGTGGACTGCGAGGCTGCTGGGGCTGGTCATGCTCTTCGTCCTCCGAGGGTGTCCACACACCACCCATCTGGCAGGTGTTGGTCTGAGGGGTTGTGCAGGGTAGGTGGGTGGTTCCTCGGACTGGGGCTGCGGTTTCGTGTCGGTCTGTCCTCTGGCTTGGCCGGGGGGTGGTGGACGGCAGGGGTTGCCCTATGTGACGCGGTGGCCTCCTGCGTGGGTGAGGGCTCTCCCCCGTGGAGTGCACCTTGGCACCTGCCACAGGCTGCTGGCTGCAACACGCCTGGTTGGAGAGAGACTGTTTCCCCCAGTGTGTGAAGCTCACTGCCTTGAACCTAAAATCCCACACTTCCTCTTTTGACAGCTGCTTCAGCTCATTAACTGACCTCAACAAGCAAGGTAAGTACACTCAATTGGAACCCCGCTGGCTTTAATTGCCTGCGGGATTCCCACCAGCGGGGCTTGCGCGCGCAGCCCCGCACGTCAGCGCGGTACCCGGAAGTGGCCGGGATTTCGTCGCGATCCGGTCACGTGACCGGATATCGGGATTTTCCGGGCCCCCCCCGCTGGAAACCCGCCGGAAACCCGACGCCAAAATCGAGCCCAAAGTGTCTGCAAAGGGATATTCACAGGTTAAGCGAATGGGAAAAAATTGGCAGATGGAATATAATGTGGGAAAATATGAAGTCATCCACTTTGGGAGGAAAAATAAAAAAGCAAAACATTATTTGAATGGAGAAATACTACAAAATACTGCGGTGCAGAGGGATCTGGGTGTCCTCGTACATGAAACACAAAAAGTCAACATACAGGTGCAGCAGGTAATCAGGAAGGCAAACAGAATATTGGCCTTTATTTCTAGGGGGATGGAGTATAAAAGCAGGGAAGTCATGCTACAACTGTACAGGGTGCTGGTGAGACCACACCTGGAGTACTGCGTACAATTCTGGTGCCCTTATTTAAGGAAGGACATACTTGCATTGGAGGCAGTTCAGAGAAGGTTCACTCGGTTGATTCCGGGTATGGAAGGATTGTCTTATGAGGAAAGATTGAACAGGTTGGGTATATACTCATTGGAGTTTAGAAGAATGAGAGGAGATCTTATTGAAACATACAAGATTCTGAGGGGACTCGATAGGGTAGATGCTGAGAGGATGTTACCCATCACGGGGGAATCTAAAACTAGGGGGCATAGTCTCAGGATAAGGGGTCGCCCGTTTAAGACAGAAATGAGGAGGAATTTCTTCTCCCAGAGGGTCGTGAATCTTTGGAATTCTTTACCCCAAAAAGCTGTGGAGGCTGAGTCATTGAATACATTCAAGGCTGAGTTAGACAAATTTTTGATCAGCAAGGGAGTCAAAGGATATGGGGAAAAGGCAGGAAAGTGGAGTTGAGGTAAAAATCAGATCAGCCATGATCTCATTAAATGGCGGAGCAGGCTCAAGGGGTCGAATGGCCTACTCCTGCTCCTATCTCTTATGGTCTTATTAAAGGTGCTATATCAATACAAGTTGTTGTTGTTAATGCTCCTCCATTGTTAATATCAACACAGTAATCCTTCGCTAAAGGGACGAGTCATTGCCGGGACTTGCCGACCCATTAATCAGTATTTTGTGCTTAAATCAGAAATTCGCTGTCCAAGGAGCCAAAGTGACCGATGGGATGGTTCTCAGGAGAGCATGGACATTGGAATTTCTGACTTAACCGTATGCACATAGTCTCGCGACAGGCAGACCAGGTTAAACATTGCTTTGTTCTACCTAAAACTCGGAAAATATTTTACCCATTCATTTTCGTAAAAGAATGTTTTAGATTTTGCCTGCTAACCATGGAGGGGCAGCAAGTCCTGGCGAGCAGCCCACTCCAAGGGAAGCGGATGTGAACAGGAAATTGAGTGGGCTTCTACCCGCTGGTGGAGGGAAACTAAAGAGAAGGAAATAATTTTTTTTTTAACAATGACAGTGCAAATAAAACTGTTTACAGAGAAGGATCTGGAACACAATTGTTGGAGGTTGTTGGAAGCCAATCATCTCAGCCCCAGGGCATTGCTGCAGGAGTTCCTCAGGGCAGTGCCCTAGGCCCAACCATCTTCAGCTGCTTCATCAATGACCTTCCCTCCATCATAAGGTCAGAAATGGGGATGTTCGCTGATGATTGCACAGTGTTCAGTTCCATTCGCAACCCCTCAATTAATGAAGCAGTCCGAGCCCGCATGCAGCAAGACCTGGACAACATCCAGGCTTGGGCTGATAAGTGGCAAGTAACATTCGCGCCAGACAAGTGCCAGGCAATGACCATCTCCAACAAGAGAGAGTCTAACCACCTCCCCTTGACATTCAACGGCATTACCATCGCCAAATCCCCCACCATCAACATCCTGGGGGTCACCATTGACCAGAAACTTAACTGGACCAGCTATATAAATACTGTGGCTACAAGAGCAAGTCAGAGGCTGGGTATTTTGCGGCAAGTGACTCACCTCCTGACTCCCCAAAGCCTTTCCACCATCTACAAGGCACAAGTCAGGAGTGTGATGGAAGACTCTCCACTTGCTTCGATGAGTGCAGCTCCAACAACACTCAAGAAGTTCGACACCACCCAGGACAAACAGCCCGCTTGATTGGCACCCCATCCACCACCGTAAACATTCACTCCCTTCACCACCGGCGCACTGTGGCTGCAGTGTGTACCATCCACAGGATGCATTGCAGCAACTCGCCAAGGCTTCTTCAACAACACCTCCCAAACCCGCGACCTCTACCACCTCGAAGGACAAGAGCAGCAGGTATATGGGAACAACACCACCTGCACGTTCCCCTCCAGGTCACACACCATCCCGACTTGGGAATATATCGCCGTTCCTTCATTGTCGCTGGGTCAAAATCCTGGAACTCCCTTCCTAACAACACTGTGGGAGAACCATCACCACACGGACTGCAGCGGTTCAAGAAGGCGGGTTACCAGCACCTTCTCAAGGGCAATTAGAGATGGGCAAATTATCATCGTAAAACATCCCAAAGCGCTTCACAGGAGTGTTATCAAAACTGAGCCACATTAGGAGATATTAGGACAGGTGACCAAAAGCTTGGTCAAAGAGGTAGGTTTTAAGGAGCGTTTTAGAAGAGGAGAGAGAGGCAGAGAGGCGGAGAGGTTTAGGGAGGGAATTCCAGAGCTTAGGGCCTTGGCAGCTGAAGGTGGAGTGATGAAAATCAGGAATGTAGAGGAGGCCAGAATTGGAGGAGTACAAAGTTTTGCATAAGTCAAAGCTTGAGTGTTGACAGGCAATTCAGCCATGTGGTCATAACAGCCCAGGCCGATTCTATCCTCATACAACTTTAATCAGGGATTCTGTACTCACAAACCAAAACACCCGGGCATCAAGTGTCACTTCAGGTGACAATTCCTCCTAAAAATAAATGTGGCTAATATGTTTTTATTAGGTTCGGGATCCGTTTCAATCTTCTGGATCATAAAACTCACTGTTAACATTAAACCTCATGTTGGCAGCTCTGTCCCACTGCTATCCCAATGAAGATCAGCTAAATCAGCATGCAGCAGAGATTGACCCTGAGATCTTCCTGTCTGCATGGCTAAGTGCCACACCAGGCAACACATATACCCAATGATGTGTGAAAGGAGCCCTAAAGCACTTACTTTTCTAATGAGTTAAAATTGCACTGGGAGATCTTAATAGCTAATGCACTGTGTTTGTATGAAATTCCTATGACCGCTATTTTAATCAAGGCGTTAACCCATTTAGTTAATATCACACAGTTTCAACCTCTCAAAGGTTTCAAATATAATTTTTTATGAAGTCTCTGAGGACAGGACTTCATGCTATAATAATAACAATAATATCTTCAAAGTCCCAGGTGGTGCAGATAGGGCCAGCTTACCTCAAGCTTAGTGACAGCCCAAAAAACCAACAAATCAAATGAGAGTCAGCAATCCAAACACGCTACGGTCCCATCAGCCAACCTGCTCCCTTCCCTGCTGCCAGAGCTCAGAGAGGCAAGAAAATCGGAAAACTAACATAGTGGAAAATTACATTGTTGCCCACAGTCACCATTTGGCAGCTGTGCTGGGGCGTCTTACGGCACATAATCCAAATTTGTTCTATCACCCAGTGTTTTATAACCAAGAAATTGATTCAGGCTTTGAGCTTAGGCTTCCCAAGTTCTGAAGTGAGATTTTCCATTGGTAGAAACATAAACACATCTCCTGCATTTGAATTTCCCTATAATCTGTCTTACTCCCAGTAATGTGCCAAGGCTAGTAGCAGTGTAGGGCTCCCCAGCTCACTGATAGCATTGCTTGTTACATTTTTAATGATGTTTTATATGCCCGCTATCAATGTAAGGCTGAACAAAAGCATCGTAGGGCTTTGCCAACCGTCCCGATTTAAGGAGAGTAATGAAATGCCTCCCTCTCAAATGTTACCACTTTATTCTTCCTTTCCCCTTACTGTGCTGTGGTCATTTAATAACCCACAGCCCCCGCAGAAGTCGTATATCTTACTATCACGTTCAGTAAAAGCTCCAGTACAGTCTGGAGCTGCTTCAATTGCTAAAAGCCTAAACAAAATCAGTCAGTATGACAAGCAGCAAGAGAGGCTTCATGCCATTGCCTAGATGCCAATGCATATGAGATCAGGGAGGAGGTAAGCAAATTAAACTGGCCTTATGCGAGGTTGATCTTTGTAGATCCTCTCTATTTTCATTTTCTCTTAATACTGAAAAAATAACTTGTGTTTTTCTGTTTCTCCTTCCTTTCTCTTTGGTCCTCTCCTTTTGCTGTTTCACTATGCTTACTTGTCCTCTTTATTTATGGTTTAAAAAATTCAATCAGGTTCAAATTCCCTGTTTTTCTCTGCACTTTCCCTCACCATGCATCAACTGCAGACCGCACGCTCGACCTACGTCCAATACTTGCCTTGGAGGCGAAGGTTCACTCGATTGATTCCTGGGATGAGAGAGTTGTCCTATGAGGTGAGGTTGAGTAGAATGGGCCTATGCTCTCTGGAGTTTAGAGGAATGAGAGGTGATCTCATTGAAACATACAAGATTCTGAAGGGTCTTGACAGGGTAGAGGCTGAAAGGTTGTTTCCCTTGGCTGGAGAGCCTAGAACTAGAGGGCATAGTCTCAGGATAAGGGGTCTGCTATCTAGGGCTGAGATGAGGAGGAATTTCTTCACTCAGAGGGTTGTGAATCTTTGGAATTCTCTATCCCAGAGGGCCGGGAATGCTCAGTCGTTGAGTATATTCAAAGCTGAGATCGATAAGATTTTTGGACTTTGGGGAATCAAGGGATATGGGGATTGGGCAGGAAAGTGGAGTTGAGGTTGAAGATCAGCCATGATCTTATTGAATAGTGGAGCAGGCTCGAGGGGCCACTTGACGTAGTCCTGCTCATATTTCTTGTGCCGCAGTGGATCAGCCTCTTGAAGATGTACGAGAGTGACCTGGAAAAACAACACCCCACCAACCCCCGAATCACCCCCCTCTAAATTTCTCCTCCTCCCTGAGGGATAGTGCTTGGCCCTTGTGATGTGGAACAAAAGCAGGTAAATAGAGTTGAGGTACAGATCAACCATGATCTGATTGAATGGCGGAACAGGCTCAAAGGCCTGAATGGCCTACTCCTGTTCCTATGCCTCACCTTGGTGCTTCCCAACAATGGCATCAGAAACACAGCAGCACAGAGTAGATTGAAACTGGGCATTACCACTCTATGGCGTCACATGGTGCACCCATGCCCTGCATCATCAGGCCATCCCCATGTTTTTTTTCTCAATCTTTATCTAATTTCTAGCCCACATTTACTCAGTCTTATTGTCTCATTTACTTTCTCTTCCTTTTTCAGTCTTCTACTAATTTTGTGTTTTTTTTTAAGTCCTGATGAATCTTCCTAAGTTCCCTTATTTGTCCGATTCTGTAATTACTTCAACAACACTGTTCTCACTTCATGTGTCTTTTTTTCCAATCTGCTCTCATCTTTCTTTCTCAATTTTCCTATTCCATCCCTGTGGTTGCCAACTTTAGTTGGACTTATTCCTGGAGGTGTCCTCCAGACCCAACTGCCCTGCCCAGTCAAACAGCCTCTTTTTACCATCTCCAATATTTTAAAAACTAATAAAGGAAAACATTCCAAGAAAATGTAAAGAACACATCATTTTTTTTTTAATACCGTTGCGGTTTTTCTCCCGGGTTGCTCGCAACAGTGTCCAGGAGATTAACCTTTAATTCCAGGAGTCTCCGGGGCAATCCTGGAGGGTTGGCAACATGGTGATGTGTCGGTGAGGAGAGAGGAGGAGTGGGGAGAGGATGGGAGAGGAGGAGTGGGGAGGGGAGGGCTAATCCCACGGCATTGCCTCCCTGGGAGTGAGAGGATGATTATGATGTCCTCCCCCACGAGCCTGCTATCGTGAAGATATATGAAATCAATAGCCATGTTGTATGTTGCTTATGCTATTTGCAGGTCAATAACAAGAGAGTGACATTCCTGTAATTTGACTCTCTGAAGTGTCATTTTGCAAATCAGCAAAATTTAGTTTTTTTTAATGCATTCTGGCCAGGCAAGACCTATTAAGGGACAAATATCATGGTAAGGCATTATTTGTGAATTATGTCCCCTATCAGTCCTTTCAATCCTGCCGTATAAACCTTTCAGTCAGATACCACTGGAAATCTCATCAACAATCAAATAATAATTACAACAACTTGCGCCTTTAACATAATAAAACAGCCTAAGGCACCTCACAGGAGCCTTATCAAACAAAATTTGACACCGAGCCACAAAAAGAGATATTAAGACAGGTGCTTGGTCAAGGAGGTAGGTTTTAAGGAACATCTGAAAGGAAGAGAGAGATGGATAGAGAGGCGGAGAGGTTTTACGGAGGGGATTCCAGAACTTAGAGCCCAGACAACTAAAGGCATCAATGGTGGGACGAAGGAAATCAGAAATGGAGGAGCGCAGAGATCTCAGAGGTTTGTAGGGCTGGAGGAGGTTACAGAGATAGGGAAGGGGGGCGAGGCCATGGAGCGATCTGAACACAAGGATGAGAATTTAAAATTCGAGGCACTGCTGGACGATGAGTCAATGTAGGTCAGCGAGCACGGGGATGAATGGGACTTGGTGCGAGTTAGGATACGGGCAGCAGAGTTTTGGATGAGCTGAATTAATCTATTGAATAAATACATCTGTTTTCCACAATTCTTCTGTCATGGCAGTTGAACAACCACACAGTCACACACATTGATATTCTGGCACTAACACTAGGCATCTTCCTCTGACTCGGTTTGTAGCTCCTGTACTTCATATTAATGTTATTAAACTGGAGAAAATATATTGCACGAACATGTCATAGAAAAGGCACAGCAACAGTAGAAGACTCCTGAATAGTCTATGCAAATCTCAGGCTCTCATATAATGAAATCTTGCCCCATATCCGCAGAGGAATTGCTACATGCTGAATTGTGGCTGCTTATTTAAAAAGAAAAACCCTTGATAAATCAATCTCCACGATAAAAAAAAGCGTTCTAACAAACTAAAATGTAATTTGCTGCTTGCTTGTTTAAACAGCTGACTGAAGTGTTTATTATGCTTGATTGCTGCCCTTCAGCAACACTTAATACCTTTTTTTCAATGAGCTGTCATCTCCGAAGCTTGTGGATGAGTAAGTTCAGATCATATAAAATCTGACATCGCTAAAATCTCAACCGCAAAACAATTTGATGTAGTGTCTGAGCTCACACATTTAATTTGAAAAGGCAACTGTGTGCCACAGTGTGTGTTGGCTTCGAAAATCCACACAGCCTCTCCCTAGACTGCAGATGGAGCTGTTGGAGTAAATTTAACACCACTCCCAACAAAAATTAAAATTTCATGGCAGTAATAGGCAGCAACATGGCTGTGCTTTCTCCACTCGTGTTATTTACTCGGGGGGACGAGCAGGAAAACAGGTTTTCACAAATACCAGACGCAATCAAAAAAAAAAATTGTTGTTTAATGTGTTAAATTTAAACAGTACCAAAACTGGCTGAATAAATAAAAATGACGGGGGGAGGGGGTGGAAATAAGAGGATATCAGTTACTCAAAAGCAAAATATTGCGGATGCTGGAAATTTGAAATAAAAACAGAAAATGCTGGAAACGCTCAGCGGGTCGGGCAGCGTCCGTGGAGAGAGAAACAGAGTTAATGTTTCAGGTCAACGATGAAGGGTCACTGACCTGAAACGTCAGCTCTGTTTCTCTCTCCACCGATGCCCCCTGATCTGCTGAGTGTTACTGTTACAGTTACTGTTTTTTCGTCGACAAGCAAGACCGTTAAATGGTCATTTCATCAAGAATAATTTAATTGTTAGGGTAAAGCTACTGGATAATTAGGATCCCATGTGAACACCAAGTGAATATTGCATGTTGTGTTAATATATTTTATTAGCCACAAAGGTATCACAAAAGTTATTAACTTGTTCGTATAAGGTACTTAAGAGGGTTAGACTAGATACCAAACATTTGGCACTAAGCAGTGGTTCTACATTATTTCAGGCACTAACAGTCAAAAAGATGATATCAGTTCAACACAGCTTGTCATTAAGAACCACCCAAAAATCCGGTCAAGTGGTACTAGGCATATCATTTGCTGGCGTCTATAGCTGTGGTACTAGGCTTGAATTGTAGGTGCCATTCAGTGTTACTCACAAGTGAGGAGTCTGAATGCTTCTGCTGTACAACATAACCTTGTAGTAGTACAATTTTCATCTGCAAGTTAAAAAAGAAATCAAAGTGTTACGTATGTGTTCATTGTTAAGCAAACCCCTTTCATAAAGCAAGAGTTCATTGGCATTTTGTTTGGAAACCATAAACTCTCAGAATCCTGAATCCATTCACCTATTTAGGATGATTATCTACATTACTGGGCAAAATACTCCTGTCACAGAGAAAAACAGAGACCGAGGGACTGACAGAGACAGAAGCAGAGAAAGGGAGAAAGCAACACGAATGGAGTGAGACAGACAGACAAACAAAAGCAGAGTGAAACAGTGGCAGGAAATAAGAGACAGGCCGATGGAGACATAAGTAGACTTGAGAAACAGATAGTCAGAGAAAGATTTCTCTCGGATTTCTTCTTTTCTAATACCAGTGCAAGTATGTAGCGTGTTGTGATAAAAGATTACAGTTCAGAAGATGACTGAAACATCTGAGACAAACACATTGCACTAAATACTGTCTGAGGTACTGAAAATTTATTTCTTATTACTAGTTTTAGATAAGCTTGCGCCATTTGGAGGGGTGAGAAAAAGAGGAAAGGGAAGCTAGAGGATGTGAATCATTAAAGAAATAGAGATGTGGTGGAGAGGCACAAGGTGTTAGATACCATAGGCTGGCCCAATTAGGAACAGTCACTCCTTTACTACAGAGAGAGAACTTACATTTATATATTGTACCATAGCATATCCTCAGGATATCCTAACTCACGTGTCACAACCAATTAATTATTTTTGAGGTTCTATTATTATGACGTTGATAAATGCAGCAGCCCAATTTTCACACGAGGTCTCAAAAATAGCAAATGAGACCAATGACCTATTAATCTATTTCTCCTTTTGGTGATATTGGTCGAATATTGGCCAGAACATCATCAGACCTCCCTCCTCCTCTTCAAATAATGCCATGGGATCTTTAATGTCCACCAAACTCACCGGAACAGACTGATGTGGTAGGAGTTTCATATCTCATCTCAAAGATGATGCCTCTGACAATGGAACATAGGAACAGGAGTAGGCCATTCAGCCCCTCGAGCCTGTTCCGCCATTCAATTAGATCATGGTTGATCTCTATCTTAACTCCATCTACCCGCCTTGGTTCCGTAACCCTTAATACCCTTGCCTAACAAAAATGTATCATTCTCGGTTTTGAAATTTTCAATTGACCCCCAGCCTCATCAACTTTCTGGGGGACAGTACCAGATTTCCACTACCCTTTTTGTGAAGAAGTGCTTCCTGACATCATCTCTGAACAACCTAGCATTAATTTTAGAAGCACAGGTCAGAGAATCAGTGCTCCATTGTTACAGCCCTATCTCAGGCTGAGCTCTCAAGCGCGGCCTTCCCACTGGGAGCACGGGTTTGCGGGAACTACCTGCTATGGTGTTTACTGCAGTGTGAGCTTTCTCAAAGCCACCTTTCACTCTAGCTGGAGACAGATGTGATTTTACCTCTGCTTCACTACGCCCTCCTCCGTTTGCTGCAAGACACTCACCTTTGCCAGCTGGCCCTTTCGATAAGTTATATGAATCCTGCACTGTCGAACTGGGCTTTACTATCGAGTGTGGCAAAAATGTGGAATTTACGCTTTGAAACTTTCCTTACCGTCAACTACGTCCTAGTGATCAACAAATGATGAAAAGACAGTAACAATTCCGTAAACAGCACGAATTAGAGTTTCCACTTCGGGCGCAATCAGGAAATTTGCTCCCCAAATGCACTTGAAATTGCGCTGGTCAGGTTAGGCTATAAGTTTCTGCTAAAATTAATTTGCATAATTACATGAATCAGTGCAATCGGGCAGCATAATAGAACGGAATCGATTCTTTGTTTCTTCTTTCCATTAAAAAGTATTCCTTGATGTATTTAAGAGTGCTAACCTGGTGCAGTTTTATTAATACAGCTGAAAATGGGTTTATCACCAAAAATAAGCATTTTTAATGAGGGTGTTCAGTCCTCCATCTCTGAGTAATTTGATTTAAAATCACTGAAAAGTACTTAAAAAACTGTACTGAACCATTTACTAGTTTCATTGGTGTAGAATAGTCAGTTTCTTAGTAAATTGAAATATTTTTGATATGAAAAAATGTTTAAAACGTGCCCCTGAGAAAATGAGCTCGATTTGAAAAGCCTTCCTGAACCAGCACAATCAGTGGAATCTCGCAATTTCGACCTGGGGGCGTTTCCCGGTTTTGTGGGCGGGGCCTGATTCGGGCGAAGTGAATCCCGAACCAGCGGAAAAGATCGCGGAAAAATACGAGCATGAGCAGTTTTGGCCGCAACTCACTTATGAGTTCCCCGATCTTTAGCGCTGATTCTGCTGATTCCACCCGGATGGTGCTGATATAACGAGCAGGAAACAAGCAGAATCTCGACTCCCACATTCCCACATTTTCAGAAAATGTGATACTTGGCATTTTAAAACAGTTGAAAGAACAATTTATTTACTGCAAAAATCGTATTCGCCGGTCCAGTATATTTACGTAAGACTCCAGGGCAGACTCACACTGGAGGGTTCATGTGATTTGCAAGATTCAAATGGCAGGTTTGTGTTTCCTCATTTGGTAAGTGGTGAATGAAATGGTCTTGTTTTACAACAGTGAAAATCCCTTCAGGTAGACAGTCCTTTTAATCTTTTCATCTATATGGAGAGTGAAATCATAGAAAAGAAGTGTTGGAGTCTGTCAACCAGTCAGAATGTACAGGGAGCTATTTTACACCAGCCAGATGTACAGTGTTGCTAAGACTCTTTATAGAATCATAGAAGTTACAACATGGAAACAGGCCCTTCGGCCCAACATGTCCATGTCGCCCAGTTTATACCACTAAGCTAGTCCCAATTGCCTGCACTTGGCCCATATCCCTCGATACCCATCTTCCCCATGTAACTGTCCAAATGCTTTTTAAAAGACAAAATTGTACCCGCCTCTACTACTGCCTCTGGCAGCTCGTTCCAGACACTCACCACCCTTTGAGTGAAAAAATTGCCCCTCTGGATCCTTTTGTATCTCTCCCCTCTCACCTTAAATCTGTGCCCCCTCGTTATAGACTCCCCTACCTTTGGGAAAAGATTTTGACTATCGACCTTATCTATGCCCCTCATTATTTTATAGACTTCTATAAGATCACCCCTTAACCTCCTACTCTCCAGGGAATAAAGTCCCAGTCTGTCTAACCTCTCCCTGTAAGTCAAACCATCAAGTCCCGGTAGCATCCTAGTAAATCTTTTCTGCACTCTTTCTAGTTTAATAATATCCTTTCTATAATAGGGTGACCAGAACTGTACACAGTACTCCAAGTGTGGCCTCACCAATGCCCTGTACAACTTCAACAAGACATCCCAACTCCTGCATTCAATGTTCTGACCAATGAAACCAAGCATGCTGAATGCCTTCTTCACCACCCTATCCACCTGTGACTCCACTTTCAAGGAGCTATGAATCTGTACTCCTAGATCTCTTTGTTCTATAACTCTCCCCAACGCCCTACCATTAACGGAGTAGGTCCTGGCCCGATTCGATCTACCAAAATGCATCACCTCACATTTATCTAAATTAAACTCCATCTGCCATTCATCGGCCCACTGGCCCAATTTATCAAGATCCCGTTGCAATCCTAGATAACCTTCTTCACTGTCCACAATGCCACCAATCTTGGTGTCATCTGCAAACTTACTAACCATGCCTCCTAAATTCTCATCCAAATTCTACCACATTCCTGCCTGGATCACTTTTTCTCTGAACTTAAGAGGCTCGATTTTCCCGGGAAAATGCAGGAGCGTTGGGGACGGTGGGGGGGCTCCGAAAATCGCGGAAATCCCGTCCGGGTTCGAAGGCTGGCTCCAACCCACCGACTTCCGAGTTCCCCACCGATGCACCAGTGTGAGCGTGGGCGTCACAAATCTGGAAGTCAGCGGGATGATGGTTAAAGAGCCAAATGTTCCTCATTGAGGTACTTAAGGCACTTTACTTGTGACGGATTACGTACTTTAGAATGATTTTTTAACTTACCTGGGTGGCTTTCCCACGGCTTCTGATTCATGCCTGGTGAAACCAGGTGTGAAGGGCCGGATCAGGCAAAAAAAAATTACACAAAAAACCACTGCATGAAGTTAAAACACAAAATCAACCCACCTTTTCACCCTGTTCTGATGTCTCCCTCTCCGATCTCCCCCTCTTCACCCCCCCCGATCTTCCCCTTTCCCCCCCCCGCCCCGATATTCCATTCCAGCGCGGATGACGTCTCGCTCTCTCTCTCTCCTTCTCCCCCCCGCCCCCCTCACGTTGCAGCTCCTGACGGCAGCCAGCCTGTCAATCAGGCTGATTGCCGGGCGCAAAACCCGGAGAGCACGTTAATCACCATCAATTACGATGAGATCGCGTCGGAAACGGTCAGGTTTGTTTATTCGGGTTTGCCACACGCACCTTCACCGCCCGCCCCTGCTACCAACCTGCCACCATTTCAAAATTGAGCCCAATGTGCTTTGTCTGCTTTATTTGATTTGACCACCTATTCAGATTAGTTCGTCCAGCAAATAAAACCATTGTTGCTGGACAAAAGTAGCCCAAATAATGCAAGTAAAAAAAAGAAAAGAAAGACACACCAAAAACAAAACGTGTTGACTTTTGAAGAGTTAAAGGACGCAATTATGTTTGCACTGATGAGCTGATTTACAGTTGGATCTGATACGAAATCTTAGCTCGTTTTTAAACAGGGAACAAACATCAAGGTTTGCCCAGCTGAATAAAGCATCATTGTGGACAGCTGAGGAGGAGATTGTTCTACTTGATCTTTTTCAGTACCGTCAGCGCCAGTCAGTACTATCACAGCTTCACTACTCTGCCCATCACCAATGCTAAACATCACTGTTCACACACTTTGCCTTTTCAAAGTTGTAATTTCATTCCTGAGGAGTTCGCTGAACAACTGACTGAGTGATGACTGACCTCTCTCAAAATCCTGAAGCCTCTGATCAAAACATGCAATAAATGAGGAGGAAAAAAATAGCTAAACATTAATTGGGGGATGAGCACACAAAGTAGCAGAGTTAATCAAGGCTTCCTTGTTCTGTGATAAAAACAGAAAATGCTGGAAATACTCAGCAGGTCAGGCAGCGTCTGTGTAACGAGAAACAGAATTACCGTTTCAGGTCAATGGCCTTGCGCCAGAACGTGAAGAAGTAAAGATTTAACAGTTTTAAGCAAGTACAGAGCCTGTGTTCTGTGATTCACTGCCATTATCCAAGAGGACTGTAAACACCGTGACATGGATGCAGCTCTCCCCAGCTCAACAGCTTCCCCCAAACAGACCACACAAAGTCCTTCGCCATTGTTGCATGTTACGTAGACGGGGGGAAGAAAATGATCACAAACTACCTCCTCTTCTTCGACATGGATACAAAATGACAGGTTTCAGTTCGAGCCTTTCTGAAGATGTCATTTCTAAAGGAGCCATGTCTGCTCCAGCACAAAGGACTCTTTGCCATCCTCGCCGTTCTTCGAAATGATGCTAATCTTTCAGGACATGCTTTTTCAAAAAGAAAAGATAAAATCACCATCGCAGCAGTGCATTGTTCACCCTCTACAGAGGAAATGACCTCGGAATAGAAATCTTATCAAGACAAACAGATCTTTTGTGTATTCAGTATTATATTTAATGCACAATGAGGCAATTTGAGGTCTTGCTTGATAGTGTAGAACCCATTGCTGTTGAGCCCATGCTGTGTGAATGGCTGAAAAATACTGAAATGTGGACAAGCTAATAGTGCAGAGATTGCAAATGGATCCTTCTGCCCACTCCATCTAGCTTAGATGCAGAACCAATCTATCGGTCATAACGATGCTTTGTACACAAAGTAAAACACTTAATATAAGCTCTTCTTTCCTTCAGGAACATACTTGGCATTATCAAGGCATGAGTCAAGGCTATCGGTATGGTAACCACCACCAACCCCGCCCCCCCTGCCCCCCGCCCTCAAAACCCCACTCCAATATTTACATGCATTGGAGTTCACTATCGCCACGAAAGCTCACTGTCCAAAAAATTGAACCATTATCCATCATTTTACACAGATCCAATGCAGCGATATTGTGAATGCAAAAAGTCTTCACAGTGCAGCTAAATCAGGCAATAGGTAGAGGAACATAGGCAACTGAGTTAGGGATTCCAAAAGGAACTTGTCTGAATATACTATGGGGTTTGTAATGCTATCGTGGCCAATGTTATTCTGGTCATGACCTCATTGGCAGATTTCCTGAATCTATGCAAGCTTTAATTAGTTGTACATGGAGTCTATCAGTGTACGATATTTAAGGGTAGAGGTAGAATCTCGATCAAAGCTTTGATGACCTTCAGGTCTAATACCGTCAATATACACTGAATTGCTCTACCCCATTCCCCACAACATCAAATAAGTCATTCATTGGGGATAGTCCATTATCATCCTTGATTGACACATCAGAGAACTTTAACCCTAGAATTTTGTTGAAGACAAATAAATGTTTACGTTCTAAGTGCCAGGCAATGACCATCTCCAACAAGAGAGAGTCTAACCACCTCCTCATGACATTCAATGGCATAACCATCGCCAAATCCCCCACCATAAACATCCTGGGGGTCAACATTGACCAGAAACCTAACTGGACCAGCTACATAAATACCGTGGCCATAACAGCAGGTCAGAGGCTGGGTATTCTGCAGCGAGTGACTCACCTCCTGACTCCCCAAAGACTTTCCACCATCTACAAGGCACAAGTCAGGAGTGTGATGGAATACTCTCCACTTGCCTGGATGAGTGCAGCTCCAACAACACTCAAGATGCTCGACACCATCCAGGACGAAGCAGTCCGCTTGATTGGCATCCCATCCACCACCCTAAACATTCACTCCCTTCACCACCGGCGCACCATGGCTACAGTATGTACTATATACAGGATGCACTGCAGTACCTCCCAAACCTGCAACCTCTACCACCGAGAAGGACAAGGGCAGCAGGCACATGGGAACAACACCACCTGCACGTTCCCCTCCAAGTCACATCCCGACTTGGAAATATATCGCCGTTCCTTCATCAAAATCCTGGAACTCCCTACCTAACAGCACTGTGGGAGAACCTTCACCACACGGACTGCAGCGGTTCAAGAAGGCGGCTCACCACCACCTTCTCAAGGGCAATTAGGGATGGGCAATAAATGCTGGTGTTGCCAGCGACGCCCACATCCCATGAACAAATAAAAAAAAAATCTGCTCATTGCCTGAAAAACTTTGGTTTCATTTTACCTATGGTTACAGGTATAAGCTTTTTGTTTCAGTACATGTGTTAGCCTTAAAATACTGGCAGAGCAAAGGAACTCTGGTTCATGACCATATGGTTCTGATAGTGTTGCTTTTTAAGTGCACAGCTTAATTATGCGGTAGTAGGAGATAGAAGCCAAGTGTTCATTTTGTGAAGCGTACCTACACATAAGGTGATAGTGCCACCTCTGGCACTGCCCATTGGTGAGACTGGCTGTGCTGCCTGAATATCTGTGCATCAGATGTATGCTGAATTGTTTTCACCTAAACACCTCACACACATCATTAACTTAGGATGCTGTCCTTTAATATGTGCAAATACCAAGAAACAAAACCTGTACATTCAACGATACAGAAGACATCTCTTCTGAGGGAAGATGTGTTGAGGATCAGAGAGAGAGAGAGAGAGTACTGTGTACCGGTGAATTTTTTTTTTAACAAGTCTCAAGACTCCTTGATGCTCAAGATTAATGATGTTTTTTTTTTAACATGTGTGAAAGAAGATCTGTAATTCACCAACAATGTTCCATTTATTAGAGGGGTGGATTCTGCTTCAAAGCACACTTTAGGGATGTATCACATGAAAGCAGCTTTTTAAGTGATAACTAACTGTCCTTAGATTTTTTATCTTCACTGCAGTAAGTTATTGATTTAGACTGTAAAAATAGCTAATACTAATTTTATATATAACATTTTATTATATAATGAATGATATTCATTCCACTGTTCAGATTTGACAACTTTCTGCAGTGAAGATAAAAATAACATCTAAGTAGTAAGCTATTACTTAACGGCCTGCAACAAATAATGACTTACAGATTGCAAATATACAGCACTGTGTCTGTTATTCTCTCTCTTTTATTCTTTCATTAAATATTTATGGTAATACCTTTTACTAGACTAAGCAGAATTGTACATATAAGGATATAGTTCCACAAGTTTTCAAAACTTCTCCAGGTGTCAGCCTTGGCTCAGGGGTAGCACTCTCGCCTCTGAGTCAGAAGGTAATGAGTTCCAGCCCTGCTCCCGAGACTTGAGCAGTACTCAGAAAGGGGCCTGAAAATCAACCTCTATATCTGAAGGTTCAAGTCCCAATCCAGAGACTTGAGCACAAATCTAGGCTGACACTCCAATGGAGTGCTGCACTGTCAGTGGTGCCGACTTTCGGATGAGATGTTAAACTGAGGCCCTGTCTGTCCTCTCAAGGTGGATGTTAAAGATCCCATGGCACTATTTCAAAGAAAAGGGGAATTTCCCCCTGGTGTCCTGGCCAACATTTATCCCTCAACCAAAATCACTAAAACAGACTTTTTCTCATTACTGTTTGTGGGACCTTGCTGTGTGCAAATTGGCTGCCATGTTTCCTACATTACAACAGTGACTACAGTTTAAAAAAGGACTTCATTGGTTGTAAAAGCATTCTGGGAGTTGTGAAAGAGGCAAGTCTTCCCTACGCCTCATTTAATTTACCACTTTGCTGCCAATGTTATTTTGAAATCAGTAGCACTGCAAATAAGACAGCACCATTACCATGGGCCCAACATACACCATCAAAAGAGGTGATGTTAACTCACAGCGCTGACAGCAGCCCCGCCTCCAACAGGGCTCTGAAGAGATTCTATAGCAGGCGGCCATTCTGTTGAGTGTGGCTGGTTGAGCAGCTGATTTGCTCACAGCCAAATCTTACAGGCCAATGAAATGGTTTATCTTATGCTAGCATTTGCACGGTACTTTCATCACCCAGTTGACAAAGTAACAGCCCAAACAAAAAGTGACAGACAAGTGATTTTAAAACAACGGCGCACAGTACGATATAAATGGATTCCTTCTTGAAGTGCTTTGGCAGCATAAAGAGCTCCCTGGATACAAGAACTGGAGGTATGAGTTTCTGATAACTTTCAAGGAAGAACCCAAAAGTTTTTCAAAGTTTTTATAACTACATACATGTGTATTTTACAATTCCAGTTGAATATTCCATAACGTATCTTTCTGACTAATTGGACATTCTATTAGGTGTCAACCTTGGTTCAGTTGGTGGCACTCTCTCCTCTGAATCAGAAGGTTGTGGGTTTAAGCCCCACTCCAGCGACTTGAGCCCATAATCTAGGCTGACACTCCCAGTGCAGTAGGAGGGAGTTCTGCAATGTCGGAGGTTCCGTCTTTCAGATGAGACGTCAAACCAGGGCCTCGTCTGCCCTCTCAGGTGGACCTAAAAGATCCCACGTCACTATTTCGAAGAGCAGGAGTGTTCTCTCTAGTGTCCTGGGCCAATATTTATCCCTCAACCAACAACTAAAACAGATGATCTGGTTATTTATTTCATTGCTGTTTGTGGGACCTTGCTGTGCGCAAATTGGCTGTCATGTTTCCGTGGCATATTTCCTACATTACAACAGTGACTATACTTCAAAGTACTTAATTGGCTGCGAAGCACTTTGGGACGTCCTGAGATCGTGAAAAGGTGCTATATAAATGCAAGATCCTTCTTCTTTCTATAATTATGATTTTATCTTGTAAGTCATCCTTTCTCTCTTTTATATTTCATTTGATTTTTTCCCCTCTTTGTTCTCTCATTCGTGCTCTGCCCACATTGTTCCTGGCAGAGAAGGGGAGTAGATGACCCTCTCCCAATTCTCCGCCAATGTGGTTTTATAATCAGTGGCTAGGAGGTATAACAGATGAGCCTGGACGACATTTTTCCCCTCCTCATGAGAAGTACTTGCCCTTCCACTCACAAAAACAAAAACAGGTCTTGAAATTAGTCACTCACCACATGGGAAATCCCAGAATAAACCAAGGATTCACAACTTCACAATACACCATATTAATGCTCCAACACCTTCTCTCCAGTCATTTTTAGGGGAAAAAGGATACCCAGTGCCTTCAGAATGGGAGATCCAAAGAAAATAAAAACGCTGCTAAAGGACTGATCGACTTCCTGAAAAAAACCCAGCATGACTGATGCTGGAAGGGTGGTAACAGATACATAGACAAAGGCATTAAAAAAAAAATCTGTGCATCAATCTCATTGCTACCCACTATAGGCACAGCATGTATCTGTATGAACTCATTTCTCTCACTCTCAAAACGTAAATTATAACACAAGCTGCTATTAATTACATGACTCTAGTTCTACTCGCGAGTGGTATATAGCAGTTGTTAAATCTCTGCAGGAGCTCAGCTTAGATGAGCTCAGCTGTTCAGCATTAACGAAGATTCCCCCACACGTCTAGCCATTTACTGAAAAGCCAGCCTTTTCTTTCGCCATGCGGCCTGCTGCTTTTATCCCAGTGAAAACTGCTGACTTTTGCCTCTGAATGCAAGGAAGAACTGAAATGTATGATATCTCTCTGCGAAGGCAAACAAAAGAAAAATTGACAAACTGTTTTCCTGCAATTGGACTTGCTCTCATCCATTTTTTTTTCTCCATGCTGCTAACTTTTGTTTCATATAAACAAAACCGTGGCAGGACGAATTGAAGTGTTTAAGATCATTAAAGGATTTGATAGGGTGGATAGAGAGAAACTATTTGCTCTGGTGGGGGAGTCCAGAACAAAGGGGGCATAACCTTAACATTAGAGCTGGGCAGTTCAAGGATGCTGATCAAGAAGCATTTCTTCACACAAAGGGTAGTGGAAATCTGGAACTCTCTCCCCCAAAAAGCTGTTGAGGCTGGGGGTCAATTGAAAATTTCAAAACTGAGTTTGATAGATTTTTGTTAGGCAAGGCTATTAAGGGTTACAGAAACATGGCAGGTAGATGGAGTTAAGATACAGATCAGCCATGATCTACTTGAATGGCGGAACAGGCTTGAGGGGCTGAATGGCCTACTCCTGTTCCTATCTTCCTAATTTCAAAATGGAAAAGATGGCAATCAGAGCTTGTGAACAAAAAGTTATCTTCTTCCTTCGCCTTCAGCCAGTTTTCTTTTTCAAGTTTACAAGTTTTTAGTAATGGTCTGTCTGATATTCGCATCCCAAAGAAGGGAGTTCTCCAAGCTTTGTCAGCGCAGTCAGTGTTGCATGGCTACAGTGTCTAACAAGAGTGTGTTTGACAGACTTGGACTTTGGTAAGGATGAAAGCATCTATCGTCTGTATTCAGGTCACTACATTAGCTTTTCCATGTTCTGTCCAAGCTGCCGGAAACACAGCCAATGCTGATCACTGTGAGTTGCTCATATAACATAGATTTCCTTAATACTTATTCACGTAAGTTGCCAGCCTAGCAGGGACTCAGGCTTTCATCTCATTATAAAGCTGCGAGTCATTAAAAAAAAATCTTGGCATTGAGAGAGAAAGAGATGTGATGGTGGAATTTTAGTCAGCAGTTGCCAATCCTCTCAGTACCCTTTCTTTTTATAAAAATAGACTGTCTTCAACAAACAGCATCACTTTTGTGCATGGTATGAAAAGCAGGACTGTAACAAATAGAATATGACTGGAAAACTTTGCAATTTATCGACAACACTCATATCTCACAGGGTTTTTATGGAATAGCTTTTCGACCGTCAAGTGTGTTACCAAATCCTTTTTTTTTTCAAGAGGACATTAAGTTAGATACTGATCGTCCACCTCCAGATCCTGGGTTCAAGTGCGATTCAAATCTTCTCTGTCTACCAGCTGTAAGAGTCTTATGTAAAATGAGTTTCATCAGACTCAAACTAGCTCTCAATGGGAACAGAACTGCCACTAATTCAATACTGAATTGGCAATTTCAGTCAGGAAGGGGGCTTAAAATCAACCTTTAAAGCTCTGGCTCGAGTGGCAGCACTCAGAGGGTGGTGGGTTCAAGTCTCACTCCAGAGACTTGGGGCTCAATTTTGAAATGGTGGCGGGTTGGTAGCTGGGGGGGTGAAGGTGCGCGTGGCAAACCCGAATAAAAAAAACTTACCGTTTCCGACACGATCGCATCGTAATTGATAGTGATTAACGTGCTCTCCGGGTTTCGCGCCCGGCAGTCAGTCTGATTGACAGGCTGGCTGCCGTCAGGAACTGCAACATGAGATGGGGCGGGGGGGGAGGAACAGAAAGAGAGAGCGAGACGTCATCCAGCGCTGGAACGGAAGATAGGTGGGGGTGAAGAGGGGAAGATCGGAGAGGGAGACATCGGAGGAGGGTGGAAAGGTGGGTTGATTTTGTGTTTCAACTTCGAGCAATGGTTTTTTATGTAATTTATTTTGTTTCTTTTTGCTTGATCCGGCCCTTCACACCTGGTTTCACCAGACGTGAATCAGAAGCGGTGGGTTAGCCGACCAGGTAAGTTAAAAATTGTTCCAACTACCTAATATGTCACAAGTAAAGTGCCCTAAGTACCTCAAAGAGGTACATTTGGCTCTTCAACTATCATCCCGCCGGCAATTAAAACGGGTTAGTGCCGGCTTCCAAACGTGAATGGGATTGCCCCGATTTTCGAAGCCCCCGCCCACAATGCACCCGCAATTTCCTGGGAAAATCGAACCCTTGAGCACAAAATCTAGGATGACACACCAGTGCAGTAATGAAGGAGTGCTGCACTGTCAGAGGTGCCATGTTCCCTCTCAGGTGGATGTAAAAGCTAAGCTGTTCCAGTACAGCTACAACACTGGCATCTACCTGTGGAGACAGCCCCAGGACATTGCTACAGGAGTTCCTCAGGGCAGTGCCCTCGGCCCAACCATCTGCAGCTGCTTCATCAATGACCTCCCCTCCATAATAAGGTTAGAAGTGGGGATGTTTGCTGATGATTGCACAGAGTTCAGTTCCATTCACAACCCCTCAGATGATGAAGCAGTCCGTTCCCGCATGCGGCAAGACCTGGACAACATCCAGGCTTGGGTTCATAAGTGGCAAGTGACATTCACGCCAGACAAGTGCCAGGCAATGACCATCTCCAACAAGAGAGAGTCTAACCACCTCCCCTTCACATTCAACGACATTACCATCGCCAAATCCCCCACCATCAACATAGTGAGTGTCACCATTGACCAGAAACTTAACTGGACCAGCCACATAAATACTGTGGCTACAAGATCAGGTCAGAGGCTGGGTATTCTGCGGCAAGTGACTCATCTCCTGACTCCCCAAAGCCTTTCCACCATTTCCAAGGCACAAGTCAGGAGTGTGATGGAATACTCTCCACTTGCCTGGATGAGTGCAGCTCCAACAACACTCAAGAAGCACGACACTATCTAGGACAAAGCAGCCCGCTTGATTAGCACCCTATCTACCTCCTTTAACATTCACTCCCTCCACCACTGGTGCACCGTGGCTGCAGTGTGTACCATCTACAAAATGCACTGCAGCAACTCGCCAAGGCTCCTTCGACAGCACTTCCCAAACTTGCGCCTCTACCACCTAGAAGGACAAGGGCAGCAGGCGCATGGGAACACCATCACCTGCACGTTCCCCTCCAAGTCACACACCATCCTGACTTGGAAATATATCGCCATTCCTTCATCATCACTGGGTCAAAATCCTGGAACTCCCTACCTAACAGCACTGTGGAAGAACCTTCACCACACGGAATGCAGCAGTTCAAGAAGGCGGCTCACCACTACCTTCTCAAGGGCAATTACGGATGGGCAATAAATGCCGGCCTTGCCAGCGATGCCCACATCCCATGAATAAATTAAAGAAAATGTCCTACAGCACTATTTTGAAGAAGAGCAGGGAAGTTCTCCCCAGTGTCCGGGCCAACATTTATCCATCAAACATCATCACTAAAAGAGATTATCTGGTCGTTATCACATTGCTGTTTGTGGGAGCTTGCTCTGCTCAAATTTGCTGCTACATTTCCAACATTCCAACAGTGACTGCACTTCGAATGTACTTCATTGGCTATACGTTGTGAGGACGTGAAAGTCGCTATGTGAATGTAGGTCTTTTTTTCTCTCTTCGGTAGCCCATTCTTGTCTCTGGTTTTGTTTGTTCCGTCACAGTCAGCATTGGCATTTGCAAGGCTGCATGTGAGGACTTGAATCTCTCCAAGTCTAATTAAACAACACAGGCTTTACTGGCAGGTTTGAGAGCATCATACTTTTATCAATATAGCGAGATTAAAAATCCATAACACAACCTTAAGGGTAGGGGAATGTCAACCAGTAACATTTCACTTCAGACTGAACATTGATTTGTGCTCACAGACTTGTTTAATAAGGCAGCTGAGCCAATGAGACTGCTGCTATAATTAAGAACATGAATACAGTGGCCAGATTGTGTCGATGGTTGTTTCTGCGAAGCTTTGTTGAATTTGGATTGCCTTTGCTGATGTTTAGTGACGGAAGAAATTTGTATCAACTGAGAAAACTAGAGGAAAAAAGACATCCAATAAATGCAAGTGATAGTAGCTGGGATTTATCAATATGGGTGCGGTTTAGAACTGAATGGTTCGTGGCAAGTTTTAGACAAACTCAAATGAAGGGATGCTGATTTAGACAGGTGCAGAGCACACACTAATGATGGGAGTGTCGAACTACATGTAACTGCCATTTAAAGAGAAAGGGATAATTATCGGGGAGTGTCAGACTTTTTTAGATGGGGCGCAATCAGCTTGAGGCCAGTATTTCCTACAGTGCTGGTCCCCAACTTGGAAACTTCACCGCGACACAAAATGGAGCTCCCACCCACTTTCCATTACCTGATTAATACCGTTACAATGGGCTGCTGCCAGTGGAAAATATCGGGTGGTATCTCATTAGACTGTGACCTAGAGATCTTACCTTTCAACGATTACTTCACTTCCAGAAATAAATATAAATATATGCACACATATACATACAACAAAAACTTGCACTTATATAGCGCCTTTAACTAGTAAAACATCCCAAAGCGCTTCAGAGGCGGGTTATCAGAAACAATTTGACACCAAGCCACACAAGAAGATATTAGGACAAGTTGGTCAAAGAGGTATGTTTGAAGGCACTTCATCAAGGAGGAGAGAGAGGTCGAAAGGCAGAGAGTTTTAGAGAGGGAATTCCTGAGCTTAGGGCCTAGGCAGCTGAAAGCACGGCCGCCAATGGTGGAGTGAAGGAAATCGGGGATGCGTAAGTGGCCAGAATTGGAGGAACGCAGAGGTCTCGGAGGGTTGTAGGGCTGGAGGAGACAGCAGAGATAGGGTAGCTACAAATGTACACGTGTATATATTTGTAAACGTTGGTGGTCTAATCTTTTAAAAAAAAACACACGGTACACCTTCATATGAAAGCAGTAATTAATTGACCCAAATAAACACAACTCCCAGAGTCGAGGGCTGCTGACAGAGCTTACTTGTGCATCTGTTTGGAGAAGCATATTCCTCAGTCAGCAGTTCTACTAACAGTTGGACCTGCTCCGTGCTGTACCCGCGTGCTGTTTAAACGTTACTGATCCATTGCAGTGGGCGAAACCACTCGGCAGTGAAGATCCTGCTGGGAGCATCTGCCACTGTGAAGCAGGGTTTTTAGCACTTGATACTTCTGTTCGTATTACACTAAAAATGTTGCTAAAAACATTTAATTTTGAGCATCACCCCCACTCCCGCCCCACCCCCAAACATGGCCACATCAATTCCAGATCATCCTCTCAACACTAAAATGGAAAGGATTTCTACTAAGCACTCACTGCAGTACGAAGCGTATTGGAGCAGCAATACGCTGCACAGTGGAAAAGTAAGGTCTGGGTCTCAGATCTCTGTGATTTCCACTCATATTGAGTTCTATTCCCAACTTTCAGGGACCAGCATGGTGAGGAAGGAAGACATTTTGAGGAAGAGCCAACACAGGTCACTTTTGCTCACCCAGAAGCAGGCGGTCGCAAAGGATTATTGATAGAGACCTGAGATCAGGCTGCCTGTCAACTGGGCAATGGGATGCGGCGTGGAAGGTTGAAAGTCTTTTACCTTCTTGATCATGCCCTCCCCCAGAAGTGACACTCAAACAACGTACGTGCATCACCTCCCCCAATCACACTGTGATCACTCTCCCTCTGGTGCAACTCTCAAAGCAGGCCCACTGGAGACTGATATGTGGAACGACACAGAATTCCAAAACGGTAAACAGACCGTTGAGCCCAACCAGTCTGTGTTGGTCTTTATCCTCGACGTGAGCAGTAGTCCTAATTTAGTGTGCCCACCCTGCTCCTGTATCACTTTTACCATCAATCACCTATCGAGCCAATTCTTAAAAATTGGCTAATTCTTAAAAGGCGGTCTCTGCTTCAATTATTAACTCTGGTAGTGCATTCCCCAACCTCAGAACACTCCTCTCCTAAATCGCTTACAGTCAATGTCCTGAAGTAATTGCATCAGGGGAGAACTGAAAGTGATGTGGAGCCAGTCCTATACATGATGCCATTTTCCAAAGGCTGCTGCTGATGGATACGGTAGCATAGTGGTTATGTTATTGGACTAGTAATCCAGAGACCTGGACTAATAATCCAACGACACGAGTTCAAATCCCGCCACGGCAGCTGCGGGATTCAAATTCAATTAATGAAATAAAATCTGTAATGAAAATACCAGTATCAGTAATGGTGGCCATAAAACTACCAGATTGTTGTAAAAACCCATCTGTCCTTACCCGGTCTGGCCTATATGTGACTCCAGACCCACAGCAATGTGGTTGAATCTTAACTGCCTTCTGAAATGGCCAAGCAAGCCACTTAGGTTGTACAATCTCGCTTACAAAAAAGTCATAATAAGAATAAAACCACACGGACCACCCGGCATCGGACCACTAGTCACCGGACACGACAAAGGCAAACCAAGCCCAGTCGACCCTGCAAGGTCCTCCTCACTAACATATGGGGACTTGTGCCAAAATTGGGAGAGCTGTCCCACAGGCGAGTCAAGCAACAGCCTGACATAGCCATACTCACAGAATCATACCTTTCAGCCAACGTCCCAGACTCTTCCATCACCATCCCTGGGTATGTCCTGTTCCACCGGCAGGACAGACCCACCAGAGGTGGTGGTACAGTGATATACAGTCAAGAGGGAGTGGCCCTGGGAGTCCTCAACATTGACTCTGAACCCCATGAAATCTCATGGCATCAGGTCAAACATGGGCAAGGAAACCTCCTGCTGATTACCACCGACTGCCCTCCCTCAGCCTCCTCCATGTTGAACACCACTTGGAGGAAGCACTGAGGGTAGCAAGGGCAAAGAATGTACTCTGGGTGGGGAACTTCAATGTCCATCACCAAGAGTAGCTCGGTAGCACCACTACTGACCGAGCTGGCCGAGTCCTGAAGGACATAGCATGCCGGAAATCCCAAGAAAACTAATACTGAACCGGGGACAGGGACTCAATAAAATTAACATAAGTAAAACAACAGTAATAAAGAAAATAACAGCACTAAAGAGTGACAAATCCCCAGGACCAGATGGTTTCCATCCCAGGGTTTTAAAGGAAGTAGGTGAGCACATTGCAGGTGCCCGAACTATAATCTTTCAAAGTTCTCTAGATTCAGGAACTGACCGTCTCGATTGGAAAATTGCACATGTCACTCCACTTTTTAAGAAAGGAGAGGGAAACCAGGGAATTATAGACCAGTTAGCCTAACATCTGTTGTGGGGAAAATGCTGGAGTCTATAATTTAGGATAGGGTGACTGAACACCTCGAGAATTTTCAGTTAATCAGAGAGAGCCAGCATGGATTTGTGAAAGGTAGGTCGTGCCTGACAAACCTGATTGAATTTTTTGAAGAGGTGACTAAAGTAGTGGACAGGGGAATGTCAATGGATGTTATTTATATGGACTTCCAGAAGGCATTTGATAAGGTCCCACATAACAGACTGTTAGCTAAGATAGAAGAACTTGGAATCGAGGGAAAAGTACGGACTTGGTTAGGAAGTTGGCTGAGCAAAAGGCGACAGAGAGTAGGGATAATGGGTAGGTACACACATTGGCAGGATGTGACTAGTGGAGTCCCGCAGGGATCTGTCTTGGGGCCTCAATTATTCACAATATTTATTAACGACTTAGATGAAGGCATAGAAAGTCTCATATCTAAGTTTGCCGATGACACAAAGATTGGTGGCATTATCAGCAGTGTAGATGAAAACATAAAATTACAAAGCGATATTGATAGATTAGGTGAATGGGCAAAACTGTGGCAAATGGAATTCAATGGAGGCAAATGTGAGGTCATCCACTTTGGATCAAAAAAGGATAGAACAGGGTAAAAAGTTAAAAACAGTGCCTGTCCAAAGGGACAGGTACATTGATCATTGAAGTGTCATGAACAGGTGCAGAAAATAATCAAGAAGGCTAATGGAATGTTGGCCTTTATATCTAGAGGACTAGAGTACAAGGGGGCAGAAGTTATGCTGCAGCTATACAAAACCCTGGTCAGACTGCACCTGGAGTACTGTGAGCAGTTCTGGGCACCGCATCTTCGGAAGGACATATTGGCCGTGGAGGGAATGCAGCGAAGGTTTACTAGAATGATACCCGGACTTCAAGGGTTAAATTACGAGGAGAGATTACACAAATTGGGGTTGTATTCTCTCGAGTTTAGAAGATTAAGGGATGATCTGATCGAAGTTTATAAGATATTAAGGGGAACAGATAGGGTGGATAGAGAGAAACTATTTCCACTGGTTGGGGATTCTAGGAGTAGGGGGCACAGTCTAAAAATTAGAGCCAGACCTTTCAGGAGTGAGATTAGAAAACATTTCTGCACACAAAGGGTGGTAGAAGTTTGGAACTCTCTTCCGCAAACGGCAATTGATACGAGCTCAATTGCTAAATTTAAATCTGAGATAGATAGCTTTTTGGCAACCAAAGGTATTAAGGGATCTGGGTCAAAGGCAGGTATATGGAGTTAAAACGCAGATCAGTCATGATCTTATCAAATGGCGCAGTTGGCACGAGGGGCTAAACGGCCTACTCCTGTTCCTATATTCCTATGTTCCTATAGCTGCCAGACTGTGGTGAGCGAACCAACATGAGGGAAAAACTTACTTGACCTCATCCTCACCAATCCACCTGTTGCAAATGCATCTGTCCATGACAGTATTGGTAGGAGTGACCACCGCACAGTCCTCGTGGAGACGAAGTCCCGTCTTCGCACTGAGGACACCATCCAATGTGTTGTGTGGCACTATCACCGTGCTAAATGGGATAGATTCAGAACAGATCTAGCAGCTAAAAACTGGGCATCCATAAGGCGCTGTGGGCCATCAGCAGCAGCAGAACTGTATTCCAGCACAATTTGTAACCTCATGGCCTGGTATATTCCTCACTCTACCATAACCAACAAGCCAGGGGATCAATCCTGGTTCAATGAGGAGTGTAGAAGAGCATGCCAGTAGCAGCACCAGGCGTACCTGAAAATGAGGTGCTAACCTGGTGAAGCTATAACTTAGGACTACATGCATGCTAAACAGCGGAAGCAACATGCTATAGACAGAGCTAAGCGATTCCACAACCAACGAATCAGATCAAAGCTCTGCGGTCCTGCCACATCCAGTCGTGAATGGTGGTGGACAATTAAATAACTAACAGGAGGAGGAGGCTCTGTAAACATTTCCATCCTCAATGATGGCCTAGTCCAGCACGTGAGTGCAAAAGACAAGGCTGAAGCGTTTGCAACCATCTTCAGCCAGAAGTGCCGAGTGGATGATCCATCTCAGCCTCCTCCTGATATCCCCACCATCACAGAAGCCACTCTTCAGCCAATTCGATTCACTCCACGTGATTTCAAGAAACGGCTGAGTGCACTGGATACAGCAAAGGCTATGGGCCCCAACAACATCCCAGCTGTAGTGCTGAAGACTTGTGCTCCAGAACTAGCTGCACCTCTAGCCAAGCTGTTCCAGTACAGCTACATCTGGCATCTACCTGACAATGTGGAAAATTGCCCAGGTATGTCCTGTCCACAAAAAGCAGGACAAATCCAATCCAGCCAATTACCGCCCCATCAGTCTACTCTCAATCATCAGCAAAGTGATGGAAGGTGTCGTCGACAGTGCTATCAAGCGGCACTTACTCACCAATAACCCACGCACTGGTGCTCAGTTTGGGTTCCGCCAGGACCACTCGGCTCCAGACCTCATTACAGGCTTGGTCCAAACATGGACAAAAGAGCTGAATTCCAGAGGTGAGGTGAGAGTGACTGCCCTTGACATCAAGGCAGCATTTGACTGAGTGTGGCACCAAGGAGCCCTAGTAAAATTGAAGTCAGTGGGAATCAGGAGGAAAACTCTCCAGTGGCTGGAGTCATACCTAGCACAGAGGAAGATGGTAACTATTGTTGGAGGCCAATCATCTCAGCCCCAGGACATTGCTGCAGGAGTTCCTCAGGGCAGTGTCCTAGGCCCAACCATCTTCAGCTGCTTCTTTAATGACCTTCCCTCCATCATAAGGTCAGAAATGGAGAAGTTCGCTAATGATTGCACAGTGTTCAGTTCCATTCGTAACACCTCAGATAATGAAGCTGTCCATGCCCGCATGCAGCAAGACCTGGACAACATCCAGGCTTGGGCTCATAAGTGGCAAGTAACATTCCCGCCAGACAAGCGCCAGGCAATGACCATCTCCAACAAGAGAGTGTTTAACCACCTCCCCTTGACATTCAACGGCATTAACATCGCCAAATCCCCCACCATCAACATCCTGGGGGTCACCATTGACCAGAAACTTAACTGGACCAGCCATATAAATACTGTGGCTACGAGAGCAGGTCAGAGGCTGGGTATTCTGCAGCAAGTGACTCACCTCCTGACTCCCCAAAGCCTTTCCACCATCTACAAGGCACAAGTCAGGAGTGTGATGGAATACTCTCCACTTGCCTGGATGAGTGCAGCTCCAACAACACTCAAGAAGCTCGACACCATCCAGGATAAAGCAGCCCACTTGATTGGCACCCCATCCACCACCCTAAACATTCACTCCCTTCACCACCGGCGCACTGTGGCTGCAGTGTGTACCATCCACAGGATGCACTGCAGCAACTCGCCAAGGCTTCACCGACAGCACCTCCCAAACCTGCGACCTCTACCACCTAGAAGGACAAGGGCAGCAGGCACATGGGAACAACACCACCTGCACGTTCCCCTCCAAGTCACACACTATCCCGACTTGGAAATATATCGCCGTTCCATCATCGTCGCTGGGTCAAAATCCTGGAACTCCCTACCTAACAGCACTGTGGGAGAACCTTCACCACACGGACTGCAGTGGTTCAAGAAGGCGGCTCACCCCCACCTTCTCAAGGGCAATTAGGGATGGGGCAATAAATGCCGGCCTTGCCAGCGACGCCCACATCCCATGAACTAATAAAAAAAATATATATTTGCAAGTGGTGTTGATGGCTGCAGAATTGCATGTCTGCTGTCAACTGCACTCACCTGAAATAAAACTGCTTTTAGAAGAACACATGGGGAGAAAGTATAAAGTAACTCACGAGCACCTTTTCTTTTAACTTTGGGGAAAACTAACGTGAAACTAAAAGTTTGATAGAAAGCATTTATGAAAGCAAGAAGTCGCATTTATGTAGCCCCTTCCACGACTTCAGGGCTTTACAGCTATTGAAGTATTTTTGATGTGTCGTCAATGTTGAAATGTAGGGAAATGCGGCAGCGAGATCCTGCTCTTCTTCGAATAGTGCCATGGGATCTTTTATATCCACCCGAGAGGGCAGAGGGTCTAGGTTCTCATCTGAAAAACAGCACTTCTGACACTGCATTACTCCCTTAGCACTGTATTTAAGTGTCAGCCTAGATTTTGTGCTCTCATCTCTGGAGTGGAACTTGAACGCACGACCTTTTGACTCAGAGGTGAGAGTGCTACTCACTGAGCCATGCCTGATATCCTCCAAGCAAGAATACTTGAACTTATCATTTTAAAACAGGCCCATGTTAAACCATAAGGACAAACTATGATAAGATTTTCTCTGGTCCCTATCTGTCGTGACATTGTCATGTGTTTGCAAAGATTCTTTCTGTTCAGTATCTCTGGCAAAACTGTGGATGTGCTTGTTTACATTTTTACAATTCTTCATGAATGCCTTTATGATGTGACCAGAGTAATCCTTAACCCTTTTTCCTTTTATGAATGATACTACCACTGTTACAACACCTTGGAATTCAGTCTGATGTTTTTTCCTCTTTGTATTCCGTATAATGACTGCAATTATATGAATTTTGTTGGAGCTTTATTTCCTGTACAGCACAGTACCGATACAAGGAGCTGAGTGTTGTGTGCTGGGGGCGGTGTATGATATTGTCACAAACAAGTGTCCACACATAAGCACGCATACAGCACCCATGTTCCTAGGCCAGTGGCCACTGTAAGGACCACCTTAATGAGTGTATATGAAAACATCTTTCATATACGACACACAGGTTGCCCGTCACTACAGGCCGACCTCCTGTCTCATACATCCAAAAAATGCTTGTCTGCTACTTAATCTGTTTATCAGGGGCGCAAAAAGTTCCCCAATATTGATAAAGCTCTGGTTAGACCCTATTTAAAGTACAGCGTTCAGTTCTGGGCACCGCACCTCAGGAAGGATATATTGGCCTTGGAGGGGATGCAGCGCAGATTCACCAGAATGATCCCGGGACTAAAAGTATTAAGTTGTGAGGACAGGTTTTATTCCTTCATGTATAGAAGATTAAAGGGTGATATAATTGAGGTGTTTAAGATGATTAAAGGAGTTGACAGGGAGAAACTATTTCCGCTGGTGGGGGAGTGTAGAACAATGGGGCATAATCTTAAAAATGGAGCTAGGCCGGTCAGGGTTGATGTCAGAAAGCACTTCCTCATACAAAGGATAGTGGAAATCTGGAAGTCTCTCCCCAAAAAGCTGTTGAGGTCAATTGAAATTTTCAAAACTGAGTTTGATAGATTTTTGTTAGGCAAGGGTATTAAGGGTTACAGAACCAAGGCGGGTAGATGGAGTTAAGATACAGATCAGCCATGATCTAATTGAATGGCTTAACAGGCTCGAGGGGCTGAATGGCCTACTCCTGTTCCTATGCTCCTATAAGAGGTCACCGTATTATCAGAATGGATACGCACTCTTGCTTCAGGCAGCATTTTGTTACGGCTCGTCACAGTTCAATACATGTGTGACTGCAGTCCAGTCTGTACCAATAAGCTTCAGTCTGTGGACATTTCCTGGAGCTCGACATTCATTCCGTTTCAGTGGGACACACCAACGTAAGGCAGCTCAGCACTGATTGGAAATGAAGCTTGGTCTACAGAGGCCCGAGAGCTAAACAATTTCTGGCAGTCAGGTCCAAGAGGAGGTGGCTCCACACTACACAACGTCCTCACCGTACTGCTGATAGCAAGGTCATTAGGAGATCGCTTACATAGAATTACATAGAATGTACAGCACAGAAACAGGCCATTCGGCCCAACTGATACGTGCCAGTATTTATGTTCCACACGAGCCTCTTCCCTCCCCTCTTCATCGCACCCTATCAGCATAACCTTCTATTCCTTTCTCCCTCATGTGCTTATCTAGCTTTCCCTTAAATGCATCTATGCTATTCGCCTCAACTACTCCATATAGTAGAGTTCCACATTCTAACCACTCTGAATTTCCTATTGGATTTATTAGTGACGATCTTATATTCATGGCCCCTATAGAGCATCCTATACACCCAGATGACTTGAAATACAGTGAAAGGTTACGTTCTTTGTTTGCCTTTCTTGTGCTTTATACAATTAAATCCTATGCTGGCAAAATGCCCCATTATTCCACTGAGCCTTTAACTTCTAAGCTTTACATGTCCCTGTATTCTACTCACAAATGGATTATTATTTGTTTACGTATTTCCAGTATTAAAGAGAGAATAATGAAATCCTGGGAGTGATTACACGGCTGTAATCTTGTTGAAGGCTTCAGATGACGTAGTGAACCACAAGGGAAGTTGGAGCAGTTCTTTGACTGACACCTGAACCGGGAGATAAAGTTGCAACCTTGAAATTACTGGCTGTCTATCTGTTTATTTTTACAACATGCAACTGGCAAAATCCGTGCTAGAAGTCTTAATCTGTGTTGGATCCGTTTTTGCTTTTTGCCAATGATAGGTTGATGCTCAGAGCAGTGCATGTAGCTAATGACAGTGACAGTGATTTAATGGCTACACGTTTTTTGGGTGATAATTCAGTGGTTAAGTGGGAAATAACAGAGTCATTGTGCACTATAAGGCAAAAATAAGGGTAAAACAAACTGACAGCTAAAATAAAGACAGAAAATGATGGAAATGCACAACAGGTTCATCTGAAAAGATTGGTCTGGGTGTAGCTCTTTTACCAGAACTGTAAAATAAGCAAGTCCCTTAATAGGAGTGAAATAGAACAAAGAATAGGTGTGGCAGGGGATGGAAAGAACAGCAGACGTCAAGAGCCAAGTATGAAAGAGACTATCGAAAAGAGGCCAATTGGTTTCGGGAATACTGGAAAGAAATGAAAAACTGCTCGACTGGATCAAAGGGTCATCTGAGTCGGACAGTGAAAGAATGTGAAAACAATTCAACTTCAAAATGGAGGGGAAGAAAGTAGAATGTGGATGAGAAAAGTAGGCAGAAAATGGGGAGACAACTGAGATCCGAAGTTGCTGAAGTCACTGTTTGGGCCAGAGGGTGGCAGACTGCACAGAAGCAAGATTAGATAGTAGGAGCAATTTTACCATTCTGTGCTGCCAGTGGAGTACTTTGCCCAGCTGCAGCACGCATTGGCACACACTCACCACTGTTCCACCATTCAGAAAATAGTGAAGAGTGCGCATCTAAATTCCTGACTTCGATCTCTGGTGGGTGAGAGTTCCTGGCAGCGTATTCTTCAAAAAATTATCGAGACTCTGCTTGAAATTTGCGCTGAGCTTGGCTGGCACGATATCGGAGACCCAAGATGGGGAAGGTGGAAGTAGGAATAGGAGAGGGAGTTGAATTGGCAAACAGACAGCTTATGCAGCAAATAGTAGTAATGTACTACTATTTCCACAATCCCCTACGTGCTGAGTTCCTCCTTTCTCTCATGTCCTGACTTGGAACATACATTGCCGTTCCTTCATCATCACTTGGTCAGTGTCCCACCACCATTGTGGAACGTCATCACCATAAGTATTGCAATAGAATAATGCTGACTGTGACAGAACCACAAAGGCAGAGACAGAATGGGCTACTAAAGAAAAGAAAGACAGACTTGCATTTATATAGCGCCTTTCACAACCTCAGGATGTCGCAAAGTGCTTTGCAGCCAATGAAGTACTTTTGAAGTGTAGTCTCTGTTGTAATGTAGGAAACGTGGCAGCCAATTTGCACACAGCAAGGTCCCACAAACAGCAACGTGATAATGATCAGATAATCTGTTTTTAGCGAGGTTGGTTCAAAGAGGAGACCCGCCACCACTATCTCAGAGTAACTAGGGATGGGCAATAAATACAATCTTGCCAGTGTTGTCCACATCCTAAGAACAAACAAAAAGGTCCATGTTTCAGATGGATAAAAGAAGCAGCTCCAATTCTGCACACAATGAGATATCTGTTAATAAAGAGCACTGATATTGTCAGTGAAGCATTACAGTGGAGCAGTATAGGAACAGAGCGCTGAGCGAGAAAGAGTACAATGGAAGTCAAATTGGGGGTTTCGCAAATTTTCCATATAGTGTGGAAATTGATTCTTTGCACCACATCAGGAGAATGCAATCAGGAGTTGCTGAGTAAATGAGGGGGACTGCATCAGTCCTTCCTACTTCCATTATTTTCAACACTCTCTTTTATTGATCAGACAGACATCAGTGAATGGCAAGAGAAAAGGCCTGGTTAAGAATTACCGTGACATTTCACATTGTACAAATAAAGTGACAGAGATAAGCTGAGCCATTAAAGAAACGGCAGCTCTCAGCTTCTACTTACAAGACAAGGCAAAGCAGGAAGTGTTGAACTGATTTCCTCAGAAAACTAAGAAAATGAATCTTTATGATATTGACCTTTATTTAATCCTCCTTAAACAAATCATAATTTGCTTTTAGTTTCCAACAAACTCAGTGAATAAACCAGATATTGTTCTCAGCGCATCATCATGCTTTTTTTTCACTATTTACCACATCAGCTAGTTTTTACTTGGGGAATTGCTTTACTGCTGTAGACTTCATTATAGCACCAGGCTCAACTGTTTACATACTTCTGCCACCCTCACCCACCACATACTCCACCCACACCCACCATATACTGCTCCCACACTCCTATACAGTGTCAGCAATGACTCAGTGGGTCGCTCTCTCGCCTCTGAGTCAGAAGGTTGTGAGTTCAAGACCCACTCCAGGGACTTGAGCACAAAATCTACACTGACACTCCCAGTGCAGTACTAAGTGGGTGCTGCACTGTCTGTGGTGCCGTCTTTCAGAAGTGACATTAAACAAAGAACCCACCTGCCCCCTTCGGTGGGCGTAAAAGATCCCATGGCACTATTTCAAAAAAAGGCAAGAGAGTTCTCCCCTGTGTACTGGCCAATATTTAAAAAGCTTTTTTAAAAAATCCTTAAAACAAATAGAAATTGGATTATCCCATTAAAAATCAGCAACAGCAAATACAATAATGAACTGGGTCATCCAGCAGAGAATGGTTATTAGACCAGATTGTTGAGATGTGACTCTTGATGATTATGTTAATAAAATGCAATAACAACATACAGGCTGAAATATATTTTTAGTCTGGAACTTTCCATACGTATTGTCTGAAAATGGTATCTGAACATGTTCAGGCTTGTTCAGGATGACCTCACCTCATTAGTACAGAAAAGTCCTAAATGGTGCAACGATCCAGCAGGTACATTAACTCTTTTGAGGTAACAGCTTCTTCATTTTAATAATCAATACCATTCCAGTGATAATATAAACTTGCCAAAAACTAGAGCTTTGAAAATTATAAGATAGAGGATGATTCTGCCTGTATTTTTCATTAAAAGTAAGAACTCCTTCATCTCCTCTACACTAATGTAATTACTCTTCAACAAAATGCGGCTTGTGAAGTCTAGGGAAGAGTATTATTGCTCGGAAAGACTAATTATAGAGGCAGAACAGCTGTGCCTATCAGAAACAGAGAGTTGCTACCCATCTACAGCTGGAACAGATGATACGATGTTCTCTTCACTTGGTGTTGTGTTAGGCGTTTCATTCATTTCAAAAAGTTTTCAATGGAATAGTTCAATTTAGTTCATTCAAAGTGAGCCCTCGTCGGCAAAATGAGCAGCACCATAGCACAACGGCATGAGGTGGAAGATCATTCTTGAGCTTTTCTAAACATATTCATGTTTTAGTATTTCTCGCCTCTCACTCCTCCCCATCTCTGTTCCTCCCTCCAGCTGTGTGCCATTCTGTGAAGTTTATTGCTTCACCACAGTTAATTGTAGCTCTATAATTACTTATCTACGAGGTTCTCTACCATTAGCCTGAATTAGATGGTCACAGATTAACCATGACTGCATTAAGTCAGTCAGAGTAAGTCATTTAAGTATTTGCATATTTGAAATCCACTTTTCTAATAGCCAGTTACAATTTCACTGTCTTTGTCGTTTCTAAATGAAAAATGTTTTTTTTTGTACCATTTTTCTATTGTGGAACGATGGTTTTCACCCTTATAAAGTTGTGAAAGGTCTCGTGCTACAAAAACTGCTGATGCCTTTCAGAAGTGATTAGGAATCTCTTTATTGGAATGAAAGGAATTTGAGAAATTTTTGCCTAATATTATTGGAGTTATTATTCCATTTGATATTGTGACAGAGATAAAAGTATGTTGTATATGAACCTGTTCAAAGCTTTGAGTATTTGGAACCATTGTGCTTCATATTATGAACATATGAAATTGATGGGCAGGAAACGACCAGCTGGTCCATCAAGCCTGCCCCACACCAGGATGGATGGAGCATCCCACCCTCCGCAGCCATGTAATCTTCTGGGAAGGGCAAAAAAACCAATGAGAAGACCCAGGTAGACTAAGGGAAAAAATACTCTGGAAAATTCCTCTTTACTATTTATTTGGAATTATATTCGGTGTTTTAGTATATAACCCTGTAGTCTGTGTAGTGTTATCTACTATTTCAAAGAGAATTCAGCATCACTGGACAAGACTATATGCAATAAGATTACTACCAATTGTGTAGCTGATGGACAATTGGGTATGCATCTCTGAAGGCAGATTATGAAAAAGGGTACAACCTCTGGATCACAGAGGTAATGTTTGCTTGCACAAACCATTGCTAGTCAGTTAAGAGAAAGGACAATAGTAAAACCTCAAAAGTTGTAACAGCAGAAAACCATAAGCACATTGTGGGGAAAAATACTTTTTTCTCTGCATTTAACTTGTTCCAAATGCATTTACTGAATTCAGATTTCTGGACTAAATCTTCATATTTACTGTTTGGCGACTCTCAGGTCGACTCAAAGTTTTATCTTGTCAAATTTAATAAAGCTGAGGTAACTATATGTATGTCTGAGTTTTCTTTTTTTATGGCCTGGAGCTAATCGTTTCCAAGAGCACAAGTGAGATTTTACTCATGCTTGGAAACTAAGCACGTCAGAGGATACCTCAGGAGATAGGAGAAATAATTTCAAATCATTCCCAAACTGATTAAAAAAAACACATTAACAGCGAGCGCTGATAAGATCAATGGTGCCTGGTTTGGAAAGCATTTCTTCACACAAAGGGGAGTGGAAATCTGGAACTCACTCCCCCGAAAAGCTGTTGAGGGTGGGGGTCAATTGAAAATTTCAAAACTGAGATTGATAGATTTTTGTTGGGTCAGGGTATTAAGGGTTACGGAACCAAGGCTGCTAAATGGAGCTAAGATGCAGATCAACCATGATCTAATTGAATGGCGGAACAGTCTCGAGAGGCTGAACGGCCGACTCCTGCTCCTATGTTCTTACTAGGCCCTGACAGTGTGAGGGAACTGGGTTAATATCAGTAGGTACAGTCAATGGGGTAGAAATTGCTCAGAGCAGCGAACCAACACTGCAGGCCGCCCCATATATGTATACAAACCCACAAACTTACCTTTTCTTTGGGCACTTCCTCGAATAGGAAGCGGAGAAGAGCCCAGCGTCAGTTCAAGCGAAACCAAGGTCCTGGGAGAAGCGATCTCTCCCCTCGACCAATCAGATCGCAGCATTTTTGACAGCTGCCGCTGCAGGGTTGGAATGTTAAACCAGGACGTGAAAGGTACGACATTTTAAATCAATGTATAAACAGTTATAGACAGCAAAAAAAGAGGTTAAGAAGTAATAGAATTAAATAAAAGAAACAGAAGGGAAAAGTTAAAAAAAAAATTTTAATTTAAAAATGTTTTTTCTCAATGACCAAAAACTATTAAAATAAGGAGTATTGAGACTCCACATTTTTAAAAGCTAATTTTTAGTTGTTTGGCAGTCATTAAGACTTACCGCGCTGTTAAAACTTAGCTTAGACCTGTATTTTTAAGCATATCTGTTTTGTGATGTAACTAGTTACTTTCCAGCTGGGCAGATCAGCAAGTTTGCGATTTTTCAATGATTGCAGCGTGTGAGGTCCCTTTAATTCGAAGCCGTCATATCGCCGACGAACCACCAGGAGCAAGTTCCGGATTTCCATGTTTCATCGCGCGTGTGTGAATACCGGAACTTGCTCCTTCAATTGGCCACCAACAATGGAGAGCGCTGTTGGGCTCTCCGTTATTTCCCGAGCGATTTCTGCCCCATTAACTTAGGGTGTTTTAGCAATCTAATAATCTCAATTGTGCTTATTAATTCACTTGCCTCCCACTGTTAGGCTCAGAAGCGTCTCCTGATGAAGCTTAGCAATCACATATTAAAGGAAAAGCTATTCAAAAGCAACAAGAGGCTGTTGAAGTCGACTACAATTCTGTCCCACAGTTTAGATTTTAGTAAACGGATCCTGATGGTGTACGCTCTCCACTTCCAGCTATTAATTCAGTTTGGTCCCAAAGGTGGCCTCTTAACGCAAGTTCATTGGAAGGGCTAATCATAACAGTTTGCTATCTACAAAAAACAATCAAGAGGTTTCTAAAAAAAAATTGAAGGGTACTGTCTGCAAAAGACTGACAAGATAAGTGGGAATATTTTTCCAAAGATATTCTCCTGGGTTGTAAATATATTGCGACCGTACATGAAAGGTGATTGGGGAAACTGTGTTACTTGTCCCTTGGTAAGAATTCCCCATTCGCTCTGAAATTATACTTTTTAGAGAAAACATGCCCACTTTCGGATTTTTATAATAAAAATGTAAACTGCTACGATCTGCAATCCAGCAAGTATCAGGCAACAAGAGAGTTATTCTCGGAACTCTGATAATTCACGGAATTAGAGAGCTGTTCCCTCTAATATTGTAACATAACCACTTACATGGTACTAGCCTCTTGACTACTGGCCTGAGAGTCCTGTATAACTCAACCATTTTCCAACACCATCCCTGGTGGCCCATTTTAATAGCTAGTTCACAGAAACTATGGCTGCTGGGACTTGCCCACCAGGTGATATGGCAATGGGGCAATAAAGATACCAAGTCCGCAGCAATGTAGTAAAAATAATCAGACAGTGCAACTTTTCCAGTTATTCAGAGGTAACATTACTTTCTGCTGACCTGGACTCTACTGTAATTCGAAGCATCCATCCAATTCCTGGACCCATTCCTTCTGTTAACCAGAAGTGACAGTTTTACTCTCAGTTTGCTTTGTTGCTCTTATTTACGATCCATCCCATAATTTGAATATTGTAAACAATTTTACAACACCAAGTTATAGTCCAGCAATTTTATTTTAAATTCACAAGCTTTCGGAGGCTTCCCCCTTCGTCAGGTGAACGATGTGAAAATCGTTCACCTGACGAAGGAGGAAGCCTCCGAAAGCTTGTGAATTTAAAATAAAATTGCTGGACTATAACTTGGTGTTGTAAAATTGTTTACAATTGTCAACCCCAGTCCATCACCGGCATCTCCACATCATAATTTGAATAAAGATTGTAACTCGAGTAAAAAAACATATCACAGGCATAATTGGTTCTGCATCACACATATTTAACTTGTAAATAAAATTGAGATTATTTTCTGACTGGAAATATTGCTGAATCTTTTTAAGCATAGAGTTACGTGGATTTCCACTTTCACAATCTGAAAATTATTTTTAATATGAAAATGTTTGCATTAAGACGGCTTACAAAAGAATAAAGGAATGAAAAAAGGCTACTCAACCCTTCATGATTGTCCTGTCAGCCTGCTCCTGTTGGGCCATTTTTATCATCTTTTTCCTACCTTAGATTCATATCCCTTTACTCCCGGCTGAATTAGGCTAGCTTAATCCAATGCCCGTTTGTCTGCTTCAGCTAAGCCATCATTCACCGCACTAGGTGGCAGCCTGTTCCACAAATCAACCACTCTTGAGTGCGAAGAAGTTAGGGTCTTTTCAGCTTATAAACATGTCCTTTGGCTCGTCTCTCCCAGTTTTTGCACAAAATATCTCTCTACACCAGCCTTGCTAATTCCCTTCATTGTTCCAAAAACAAAACTGGACTGTGTTCTCACTGAATACTATTTTTCTTTCTCCCTTCAACTAGGATAGATTTAATCCTTGCTTCAAAGCTAAATGATCTCATCTGAAATTATCCTTTTTTTTAATGAGCTTTACATCTTCTTGTGGATGCTTATAGCTGGACACAGTACTTAATGGGGTGAAATTTGCCTTTGGCAGGGATGCAAATTGGGCTGTATCGCATCCACCGTTAGTTATATGCCCCGCCTGATAATAAGTTCTATTGAAGTCAACGGAACGGAGTATTGGACGGAGCGTATAACGGGCGGCAGAAGGCAATGCCGCCATTTTTACATCCCTGCCCAAGGTGTTCCCGCACCAATTCTTTATAGAATGTCAGCGTTACTCGGTTGGGGATATGTTCTGCTGACCTTATATTGCTGACGCACCTGAAGCACCTGAATGAACACTTACATCTTTGATCACATTTCAATAAACTTCAACCAGCATTGACAATAGACAAAGAGACTGGCCCTGAATTTCCTGCAACGGTGAGATCGGCGATCCAATGCCGTAAATTTCGCCATTTCGCACGGCCGATCTCTCCGTTCCGAAATTATGCCTGAATTTTATGCTTTTGTAATTGGAACATATTGCAGCGAGCATAGCGGCCAATCAGAAGGAATGAATCAGACACGATGAATCAGAAGCAACGCAGCCAATAGCCAATTCTGGGACAACTGCGGTGAAACGGAGATGGCCTCGCATTTTTCTTAAGTGTCACTAATTTTGATTTCTTGTGCATTACATAAGTTTATTTCTTTGTATATATGTGTCAACCAGAGAGCTTTCATTTTAAAGTTATTGTTGCCTTCACTGATCTCCAGCAGGGTTGGACTTTAAATTAGAGGCTATGAAATGTGCGCGGTGAATCAGGATGAGATGCTTAGTGACAGCAGGCCTCCCAAGCAGCTTCTTAACAGTAGGAATTTTACATTCCCATAATTGAGAATTTGAACTGTGTTTATTGCTTGGATTGTGATTCACAGTGAAAGTTAAAAGCTATGTAAATTAAAGAGCATGTCCTAACTTTTTTTTAAAATCTAGCTTGCCGCACTCTCTCTGTACTTATAGCGGGCGATTCCCGTCACATATGTATGAGTCAAGGATGTAACAACTCACCTGAATCCAAATTTACACAATAAAGCCTTTGAAACAGCACGAGAAGAATCAGAAATAGAATTACATAGAATTTACAGCACAGAAACAGGCCATTCGGCCCAACTGGTCTATGCCGGAGTTTATGCCCCAAACGAGCCTCCTCCCACCTTCATCTCACCCTATCAGCATATCCATCTATTCCTTTCTCCCTCATGTACTTATCCAGCTTCCTCTTAAATGCATCAAGGCAAGTTGATATGAATTAAAAAATCAAATTTGTTGAGTGTCATTGCACAAAATCAATTTGATCCGAGATCGTTTAATTTTCATTAAAACTCAAGGTTGTGACCAGGTGCCCACCTGCGCCTTTGCTGATCAGCAATTCTGCAGGCGGCGAAGGAACCTGGCGCGAATCAGGGAACTTCGCCATCACCGCTGTTGTGGATGGACGGGTGGGTGGAGCCATTATAACCAACTTTCAGCTGTTTTGAAAAGGGTCTCAGTGAAGTGGTGCAGAAGTCCCCCAAAATGATGGCATGGTGTTAGTGACTTGCACCATAATGTCCTCCCACTGTTGTGCTGTAAAATAGGCCCTATGACGTAGGTGCGCCATTATAATGACACGAGTCCGCAGGAAATTCTGGGCAAAGGATTTAATGATAATGCTTTAAAAAAAATGTTTCTGTGACATTTTGCAGCTAGAATCATCAAAGATAATAAAAGGAGAAAAATAACTGCAAAGCAGTCTGATTAAGCTTAAAGGTATATAATTTGTCACATAGATTTCAATCCAAACAGCTGCATTCGCCTGGGCTAGCTAAAGGCTGTTTCCTTACATTAATAGTAATGGGCAAGTACAGTGCAAAAACATCTTTAGCAGCAGACTAAAGCACAGCTTTACTGGAATGAACATATGCTTCAGATCCTGACGACGCAAACCTACAGCCACTTCTGCAATCATCCAATATAAGATCTGACACATCACCCACAAACATCTGAGACCTATTTTCACAACTAGTCTCAGAGGCCCTTGGGAGCTGCTGAGACCACAGCTAACAAGAGCTGCCACTACATGATGTAAGTTAGTCATGGATTTATTCAGATCTGGCGTTAAAAGAGCTAATTCCCAGACACGCCCAGCAGACTTGTTGCTGGGAAGATACATGTTATGAACTCAAATCAGTAGACCAAAAAAAAGAAAAGGGAAAGTAAACTGTAGCATTCCAATTGGAGAGCTAAATGAAACAAGTACTAAATAATTAAATGCATTAATTGGGAACCAACAGTGATAATTAGGTCTATAGGGTAAGATTACACCCATCATAAACCACTTACTGCAATTAGTGGATTAGCACTTAATTGGACACAGCCACCGTGGCATTAGTTAGGGCAACAATTATAGAAAGAACCTTTCATTAAAGTGGGAATGGGTTTTTTATTCCACTTACTGTATACAGTTAAAAGGTTTATCATGATCTATATGCTGATGTTAGAAGGCACAAAAGAATCTCGGTCATTGTGGGATTAACAATCAATATTTGTAGCCATTATGAGTATAATTCCTTACAAAATGATTTAGTGATAACTGGTGGTTACTTTGTTGTGAGCAATTTTGATGAATACTAACTAATGGTAAATCATTTTCAGTGGCAGAAATAAGTAGAGCCTCGGTGACAGCTGCTGTATACCAGTCAATAGCACTCACTGTTAATCAATCAATGATCAGGTATAGATAGCACTGCTTTTGACAGATTGGAGGATATTTCAAAGTGTATCAATGGGAGGCACAATAATGGCCAACGGTAAAAGAATGTGATAGTGAACCATTGGTCACACAATCGTTAAGCTTGATCTCCTGGACTGGTTTCAATCGCTTGAGGGGGGGGGGGAATCGGAGAGGAATTTTTGAAACATACTAAGGAGCTTTTTCCCTTCGTTGAGGGTTCTATAACAAGGGGACATAGATTCAAGGTAAAAGGCGGGAGGTTTAGAGGAGATTTGAGAAAGAACTTTTTCACCCAGAGGGTGGTTGGAGTCTGGAACTCACTGCCTGAAAGGGTTGTGGAGGCAGGAACCCTCACAACATTCAAGAAGCATTTGGATGAGCACTTGAAATGCCATAGCATACAAGGCTACGGACCAAATGCTGGAATATGGGATTAGAGTAGACAGGGCTGATGGCCGGCGCGGACACGATGGGCCGAAGGGCCTCTATCCGTGCTATATGACTCTATGACTCTATACTTTTTCCCTTATTGGCCCTTGGTTCTTGCTCTGTTTTCTACCTCTATCAGGAGATGACATGGACGGTGGGGGAGGGAGGAAGTGTTTAGTCAGGATGCTCCGGCTATGATGAGTGTGGGGCAGGCTTGATGGATCAGGTGGTCTTTTCCTGCCCATCAATTTCGTACGTTCATCCGTTAACAATAACTTTCAAATTAATAATGTCCCTTATGTGCAGGCAGACATTTCAAAGCCCTTTACAGGATGGTGGACAAAGTGCAGACACTGAGCAGGAAACGGGAAAAGAAAGGTTGAGGGAATGAAAGCCTACGTTAAATAGAAAGGACTTAACATGGCTTTTTAAGGCAGGGAGGGAAGTGGCAAAGCGAAGATGCTGGAAGAGGACCGCAATGGCTGAAGGAGCAGTTACTAATGGTAGAGCAGAGAAAGCAGGAAACAAGAAGTAGGCCGGTGCGCGAGGAGCGGACGATGCATGTAGGATGCTCGGCTGGAGAAGGTTGCTGAGGTAGGATAGGCAGAGATGAAGACGGGGTGTAGGGTGTGTGAGCCTTGGTGCAGGTAAGACCTAGGTTGTGGAGATAATGGGTGGGTGGGGGAGGGGGAAAGCAACAACAAACCTATTGGGGAAATCAAATCTTAAGTAACAAAGGCATGGATGAAGGTTTCAGCAGTAGAGAGAGTGGCGGAGATAGGTGACGTAACAAAGATTTAAGAAATTAGTGATTTGGGAAAGGAAGGTGAGCTTGGGGTTGAGCAATGCACCAAGTTTCTGCACTTCTGGACTTAGCCTGAGATGGCAGCTGTAGAGTTGCCAGAGTTGAAGCCCAGGGCACATAAGGGTTTGCAGGTACCAAAGGAGATGGCTTCAGCTTTGACAATGATAATGGTATCACTTAATCCACAGGTGGGCTTGCCTGATATTGAAAGGGATTCCATTTTCTTGCAATAGTGTTTAGCAAGTCTTTTTTCTTAATAAATATACGACATCCTGTATTAAAATGTAACATCGGGCCGCTTGTGCGTGATGCCATGAAAGGAAGGTTTCAAAGTACAAACGTTCCCCCTCCCCCTCTCCCCACCTCCAACCCGAGCACTTATCTGTGGGCCCCCACTGCCAACCCAGCCAGCCAACATTGCTGAGGCCAAGGATCGTCGAGCCGCATCGGCACTTGGTGTCCCGCAGCTCGCCTGTCAAATTCGAAGGAGGCCAGGGGGTCAAAATGGCAGCTGCCTCTTCGCAGGCGGTCAGCTGCCCAAAAGTCAAAATCGACCTCACAGTGTCTTCAAAAGGATTCATCAGAATTGTTTGCCTGTCCATAAGCAAAGCTGATTCAAACTTCAACATCCTATTGAAAATTTCTTTTTGTTGCCTTCCTGCTCCTAGGTTTACACTGGCCCTATTTAGACAAAGGCTCCAGAGATTAACCAGGTTAACTAGTTAACATGTTAACTAGGTAACAGACTAGTTAATCTGTCAGTGATTAACTAGTCTGTTACCAGCTTTCCTAAATTACTGCCCAATTTGTACACGTTATACTGAGGGAATGCTGCACTGTCGGAGGTGTCCTCTTTCGGGTGAGATGTTAAATTGAGGTCCCATCTGCCCCCTCAGATGGACGCAAAAGGTCCCACAGCACTATTTCGAAGAAGGGCTCGGGAGTTCTCCCCAGTGTCCTGGCCAATATTTATCCATCAACCAACATCACTAAAAACAGATTATCTGGACAATATCACATTGCTGTTTGTGGGACCAGGTTCTGCATTACAACAGTGACTACACTTCAAAAATACTTAATTGGCTGTAAAGCACTTTGGGACATCTCAAGATCATGAAAGGCGCTACACAAATGCAAGTTCCTTTCTTTCTTTACAATACAATGTGGTAGCATAAGCCATTTTATTCACGAACTAGATGATAATTTCTGATAATTAGGGTGTGTTACGTTACAGCGTGTTAAAAAAGTAGGTGCTGAACTTGGCGACAAGGCTAATCGCCACAAAATAGATGTTCCTGCACACATGGCATCACCTGATGGTGATGGAACACTTTCATCTCAATACAAGTGGTAGCCATGTAGATACCTTCAGACCATCCACTTCTTTTGTTAGTTGTCATGTTCTTTTTCAGTGTTCTGCTTTGCTTTCTGAAGATATTCTCTTCAAGTAAGTCTGATGTAAAGTGCTACATCTTGTACATTACATGGAATGTGACAGGAGTTGGAGACAATGAAGTATGAGGCAGTAGCTTGCAGCTTTCCTCAAATCCCACAATTCACACCCTCACTAGTAAACAGCGTTGGATGTTGTAAATCTACAGAGTACAGCAATTAAACAGATCTACCATTCAATATTCCTTTGGATTTGCAACATAGCATGTTATCAGTCCTGCTGTTGGATTTATCATTCAACACACCATAGGAATCACACTTGAAATGTAATTGGATCTACCAACAGGCACACCGTGGGCTACACTATTCAGACACCTTACTTATAATGAGCTTGGTACCACAATCTGTGCTTTGTATTTGAATGCATGTTAGAAGATTGAGTGGAGCTGTTCTATTTACATCACTGGGAAGCTCACCAGATATACACATATGTGAATGGCGTGTACACAGCTGTTGTTGCATGCATGTGAAATCCCTTCATGGCCTTACCCCCCCTTATCTCTGTCATCTTCTCCAGCCCTACAGCCCTCTGAGAATTGATTGTTCCTTTAACTCTGGCCTTTTGTGCATTCCCCACTCATTTCACCCCACCATTAGCGGTCGTGCCTTCAACTATCTCGGCCATCCTTTGGAATTCTCTTTCTAAACCCCTCCGTCTCTCCACCAGCCTCTCGCCCTTCTTAAGACCCATCTCTTTGACCAAGCTTTTAGTCACCCATCCTAATATCTTCTTCTTTGGCTCAGCTTTGATTTTTGTCTGATTTTATAAATGAAATAAAATCTGGAGTGCCTTTTAATCAATTAATTTCAGAATAAGGGGGTGAAAATTGTCTTGGCAAAATGGGCACTAGCGTATTGGCAGCCTGTGTTGCACCCCGATTTTTTAACCCAATTTCTCCCCTTGGAACTCTTCACTAAAGTATGACTCTGTTGTCATCAGCATAGTAAGTATATAAACCACATGGTGTGCTTCATCTGTGAAAAACAGAATATGATACAAGAACTGAGAGGTTATAATTATCAGGAAAGACCGAACAGGCTGGGGCTCTTTTCTTTAGAAAAGAGAAGGCTGCGGGGCGACCTAATAGGGGTCTTTAAAATTATGATGGAGTTTGATAGGGTCGACGTAGAGAATAGGGAGGAGTCCAAAACTAGAGGTCATGAATATAAGATAGTCACTAATAAATACAATAAGGAATTCAGGAGAAATGTCTTTACCCAGAGAATGGTTAGAATGTGGAATGTGCTACCACAAGGAGTAGTTGAGGTGAACATCATAGATACATTTAAGAGGAAGCTAGATAAGAACATAAGGTCCGGTAACGCCTCGATTTTAAAATTCTCATCCGTGTTTTCAAATCCCTTCATCACCTCACCTTTCCCTGTCTCTGTAACCTCCTCCAGCCCGACAACCCTCCGAGATCTCTGCGCTCCTCCAATTCTGGCCTCTTGTGCATCCCTGATTTTAATCGCTCCACCATTGGTGGCTGTGCCTTCAACTGTCTAGACCCTAAGCTCTGGAATTCCTCCTTGAACCTCTCTACCTCTCTGCCTCTCCTCCTTTAAGACACTCCTTTAAGATGCTCCTTAAAACCTACCTCTTTGACCAAGCATTTGGTCACTTGTCCTAATACCTCCTTATGTCACTCGGTGTCAAATTTTGTTTGATAACGCTCCTGTGAAGCGCCATGGGACATTTTACTATGTTAAAGGTGCTACATCAATGCAAGTTGTTGTTCTGAGGGAGAAAGGAATAAAAGGATATGCTAATAGGGCCAGATGAAGTAGGAGGCTGGCATGGAGCATAAAGGCCGAATGGCCTGTAAATTCTATGTAATATGCTGCCACACAATTTTTGCACAGCCACGTTTCTCAATCACATAAATGATTACAGGGACTACAGTTTTAATATATAATGTGGGTGAAATTCCTTTTTTAATGTAAAACTGGAGCAGACTTTTTTTTTGTAATTAATAACCTTCTAACAAAATTGCCTTCTCAGGAATCTCAAGGTTCAAAAGCACATTCCTGGGGTCTTATTAGGGCGTCATTAATTAGGGAGGAAAAAAAGAGCTATTTTCCAGTTTTTCATTGAAGAGAATAAATAGTGGATGTCTCTTGGTGTAATACAAAACACTAGTCCAGGTCAGTCACTGTGATATTGGCTGTGTGTTCCTTTCTCATTCCTAACTGCACTGAGAAGGACTATTTATAACCAGAGTGCTTGATATTGTGCCTTGCAAAGAAAAGTCTTTCAAGCAAATTATAATTGGCCAGCGTGCCAAGTTACTTGCCTAGGCATTCTGTGACAAGACCAGAATGGACGACAGTTGGGAATTGAGACTCTGGATCCTATATAAAAACTATAGCTGGTTAGATCTGGTTTTATAATGTCACCTTCCAAAAATAATTAAAACCTGACCTGTAGTCCGCAAGAGCATGTGCTTCTGAAGTCAATGTTTGGCACATTAATGTGCTCCAAATAAGGGGTTAAGTTATATGAAGGAAAGCACAGCACAAACAATCATAACCCAGTATAGGAGTTTGGATGTAAACTGCGAAAGAGATGCTCAACCTGAAACACAAAATGGATTATTGCTTTAGGTATCAGGTATTATTTTAATATTTGTACAGCAGGTGTGTGTGTGTGTGTGTGTATGTGTGTGTGTACGTGTGTGTCTGCTTCTGTGTGTGTGTACGTGTGTGTCTGCTTCTGTGTGTGTGTGTGTGTGTGTGTTGCTACTAGTACTGAAGAATTGTATTATGGATGCTAATTGCTTTTGCAATGGCCACAAAGCTTCAGACTGGCCATTTGATTCATTTGTCAGCTAAGCTTCTCAATTGGATTGCTGCCTATTAAACCATGGGAAACAGCGTAGGATGTTTCAAGTGAAGCACAAATAATGCAAATGGTTGTTGGGTGACAGGGCCCTTGCTAACTTCAGTACAAAAAGTTCAGTGACTTAGTGAAAAACTGATCCAAAAAGAAAAGTTGGACAATTTGTGCAGCTGCTTACTGGAAAGATTATTAAAGGTTTGACTTTTCTTTTTCCCTTTGTATATTAACGCACAATGTGATAAATGTAAGTCCTGTCGACATGTGTCCTCATGATACTTGTACGGAACGAAAATACAGCAGTCTTTCTGGCTCTTCTCTTCTCCAAACACAAAAAAGTTTCTGAAAAACATTTTCACGAAGACAGTTCCCCTTTAATGCACACCCCACGAATAATATTACAAGACTGGTCCTAATTCTCTTTGCACATTGCTCACTGATCCGCCTCCAGCTTGTCAGAATTTCTCAAACAATAGTGGGAGCCACCTTAGATTCTGAAATCTAAACTTGATCACTCTTTGAAATTGTTATCCTAGCAACAATGACAACCATCTTTAACATATGCAGTACCAGATTAACAAGGGGTCCAAAAGTCATGGTTACCTCTCAACCTGTGAAGGAGCTCAGTATTGATCACGGGGAGTCCTTTAAAGGTGAACTGGCATCATGAAAATTAACTTTGGAAATGTTTTTCCGTTTGGGGAGGAGGAGAGCCAAAATGGCAGTGCTGTACTTTCATTCCATGCAAGTGACATGAGGATACATTTCAACGGGATTTACATCATCACATTGTGTGTTAGTATACAAAGGGAAAACGGGTTGTCGAACACTTTTTGATGATGATAGTGCCCCTTTAAAATGAACAGCTCGCAGTGAAATCTCTTAAAGGGCTACTCCAGACCAGATACTCTAACTAAACAGAATATATTGGTAGAGAGTCTGTTCAGTCCCTGATAGCCTTATTTTTGTGAGTGAAATTACTTTCTAAAGCACATAATTTGAAGCTCATGTCTGCCGTACCCAACATTTCAGAACGGCTATGAGATGATGTGCTCTCAACCTTGCTTTGTTAACGGCGTGAGAAGTGTTTTAAAGGCAGCGACACGCTATCTGACTGTCATTTTGAGTATGATATTTTGGGAAAGACTGACATAATGGAGTGATCTACATCTGCCATATTTTGGAAAGGAATAGCAAAACAAAGGAAAATCGTTATGATTGGGAGTTGACAGACTTGATCCCACTGATCTTGCCTAATTAAATTTGAATCTCCAGCCTGTAGTTTCCTTGGAGTAAAAAAGAGCATATAATGGGATTTTTGCTCACGTCATTCTTTTCTTGTAGTTCTCAATCAAGGCTTGTAAGAATAAGAGGAAAGGGCCCTCCAGTTGTTCAGTGGTGTTTTTTTGAAGCATTCTTTCTGTTTTGCTTTCTAACAAGCTGGAGGTCAATGACTAAAAAGAAACCCCAAAAGGTATAATCCTCAGGACACTCTCCAATGTAATGTTTATCACACCTGCATGTTCAGTCTCTCAAGAGATCAGCTTGTACCCAGAGACAGAGAGACTGTAAACAGCACATCTATCCAATGATGTGAATTAGCCTTTGTTTTGGAAAGGGTGTCGGTCTTTCCACTCAGGAAAGAATTTCCTGGATGTGCTGATTGGTGAAAGCATCACTTTTTTCATTTGTTAAGTATATTATATGTACTATGCATTGAAACATTTAATGCCATTGAAGGCTCTTAATTGAGATGCCTTGGATGGAAATTAATCCCCGTTCATTAATAATACCGTTACTTCACCCAAAAGCCGAGAATTTGGCTATCATTACATCATCTCAGACAAATTTCACTCCGCCCCGCCAATCTTCTTTTTAAACAAATGTCCATAAGTTGTTTTTCTAGGTCATGTAGATGAAGTTGCTACTGGTATTAAGTATGGCTTATCTGAATGCCAATGCTCCAAATAGCCAGCTAATGATGTGTTGGGGTCTCCTGCCTCTCCTGCCATATCATTAAATTGCTATTTTGAGTCTGAACATTCAGACAAAGCATATCTAACAATAGCTCAAAATCACTGGGCTCAACCACTGTGTTGCAGCTTTATTGTTTTATTTGATGCCACCCATGTTATTGTGATGTCAGAAGTCTCCAAAGGTTTGAGCGATGGTATGGTAGTTCTTCTGTGTCCCAGTTAAGTCAGAAAGCATCAGTATGATTTAATGATGCATTCAAAGCCACGGATGGAACATGGAGTGAATGGCTTCTGAGTTTCCTTTGCGTTTGGAGATCCCATTTACATGGATACCTCTGAACTTGTGGGGATTTGTTTTGTGGTGACATTATAATGTAGCGACGAACAAAACAGTTTACCTCATTTCTTTTTACCCTTAAGGTAATTTTTCGCTTTATCTCTAGGAGGAACAACCAATTGAGAAAAGTGTTTTGACATTTAAAAAAATAATCTTCTTGGTGCTGGTTGCTAAACTTTGCCCTTTGGGACCTGTACTGCATAAGACCAAGTTTACACTGCAGTCTAAGAACCGCCATTCAGGCCTTAAAGCACCACATGCGGGGGTTTCACAGTCAGGTCTGGTTTGATCTGCTATCAACCCGGCTTACACAAAATCTTCAGCATTGCTTTAAAGCAGGAACCCTTTGTAATGATACTGAAGATAGTGTGTCAATGCAGGTAAGAGAGCAATTTACCTTCGTTAACATCTGTTCGCGGTGGAATTGCTACCACTGCAATTCCATATGACTGAAGATGATTCTTGGGGAAACAAATCAATTATAAGCCTATCCTCCCTCCTCACCATGATTACATTTGAGATGATTCTTAAGAGCCTGTGATCGATATAGAATCTTACAGCACAGAAGGAGGCTATTCGGCCCATCGTGACTGTACCGGCTTTTTGAAAGAGCTAGCCAATTAGTCTCACTCCCCTGCTCTTTCCCCATAGCCCTGCAAATTTTTCCTTTTCAAATAATTATCCAATTCCCTTTTAATAGTTACTATAGAATCTGCTTCCACTACCCTTTCAGGCAGTGAATTCCAGATCATAACTACTCACTGCGTAAAACAAATTCTCATCCCACACTCTGATTCTTTTGCCAATTACCTTAAATCTGTGTCCTTTGGTTATCGACTCTCCTGCCAGTGGAAACAGATTCTCCCTATGTACTCTATCAAAATCCCTCATAATTTTGAACACCTCTATCTCATCTTAACCTTCTCCGCTCTCAGGAAAACAATCCCAGCTTCTCTAGTCTCTTCACATAACTGAGGTCCCTCATGCCTGGTTCCATTCAAATGAATTTCCTCTACATCCTCTCCAACCTTCCTAAAGTGTGGTGCCCAGAATTGGAAACAATACTCTAGCTGAGGCCTAATCAGTGATTTATAACTGTTTAGCATAACTTCCTTGCTGCAGATAATATTGAAGATTGAAAAATCAGCTAACCCACACAATGAATGGTCTGAAGATCTGGCCATAAGCATGACAAACTTCATGGCGAGACTTTGAAGAATTTAATTAATTTGAAACAAAAGGGCCTGAGACACTGCATGATGCTACTGCTAAGGCCATTGCAACTACCTGACAGTACAGAATGGCACGGTATAGATAGTGGCAGCCCAAAATAAATCATCCTGCTCCACATGGACATCTTCGATCCCTAGATAATACACTTAAATCTGGTTGTGGAGTAGTTCTTCCTTCCTCATCAAAGTATGAAACAACTGAGCAGTTATAAATGTCAGGTTAGCTCAGCTCCTAGCCCTCTAACCTTCGATAGGTTCAAGTCCCACTCCAGAAGTTGAGCACATGATCTGGGCTGGCCCTTCAGTGCAGTATTGAGAGAGTACTGTATTGTCAGAAGACTTTGTCACTGGGATAAAATGTTAAATTGAAGCCGACTTCAATCTGAACAGTAAAGATCCTGTTGCTCTTTCTGAAGAAGAGTAGAAAGCCATCCTAGCCAACTGTTTCCTCAACCAAAAACACATTAACTGAGACATTCATCTCACTACTGTTTGTGGGACCTTGCTGTGCACAAAATGTCTGCTGAATTTACCTATTTAACGACATTTCAAAGTAATTCATCTATTTGGAATGTTTCTTAGAGATGTGAAAAGGAATTATATAAATCTAAGTCTTTGTTTTATTGCTGAAACTGCATTATCTTAATCTCACTCTTGAGCTCTCTAATGTAAGACAGTGTTTCATAAGAACATAAGAAATAGGAGCTGGAGTAGGCCATACGGCTCCTCGAGCCTGCTCCGCCATTCAATAAGATCATGGCTGATCTTCTACCTCAACTCCACTTTCCTGCCCTATCCCCATATCCCTCGGTTCCCTTAGAGTCCAAATATCCATCGATCTCAGTCTTGTTTCCTCATGTACGCAATCATTTGTATATCGGTAAAACTGGTGAATTTTGAAATCTCAAAAATCCTAAAACTCAATAATATGGTGAAAGCACAACATTGATGCAAAATGTAATAAAATCATAGTGTGAAGTAAGAACACCGTCTGAAGGTGTGAGGATAAGTTTCACTCTCACGTTAGTGTTACTGGCACGTCCAATTATCCAACAAAAATTCTCTCGCTCTCTCAAGCAAAAGGTGTTAATAAAGTTGTGCAAATGATGCAATACTCTACAGAGGCAATACAAGCTCTGTGCAGACAAAAGACACAATTTTACAAAGCACTCCTTTCTTGTAATGCATTGGCGTTAATACAAAATATTGCAATGAAGAACAAGAAATATTACACAGAACAGAAATCGTTTCAGTAAATTACACTTGTTTCAAATTGTTAAACAGTGCAAATGAGGGGAAGAGACTTACAAAGGTAGGATGATTTTGTGAAACAGTTACGAGTGTAACACAGCACTTCTTACTGATACATCGCAGATAGTTCTGAACATGCAGATTTGAAAATGAAGCTACTGCGCCCTGAGGGGAATCTACTCATGAAATTTGATTAGTAGTTCATGAAGCATTTTAAATTATTGAGATAATGCATCACTTTATACAAACAATTCCGTAAGAAATCATTGTCAGAGGAAGAAAGATACGTAAGATGTCTGGTTAAAATCTAGGGAAGCATTTTGAGGTGTTCAGTGAATATTTGTAGAAGGAGAGAGCATGACTTCTATCCTTCCTGTTTCTGGTGGAGCAGGAAAAGGAAAAAAAGCTCCCTTAAATATTGCAAAAGCTGATCCAAAACTCTTGTTGTCTGTATCCCAACTTGCTCCAACTCCCGTTCACCCATCGCACCTACGTTGGCTCCCAGTACGCCAACGTCACGATTTTAAAATTTTCATCCTCGCATTCAAATCCTTCCATGGCCTCGCCCATCCCTATATCTATAACCTCCTCCAACTCTGCGTCCAACTCTGGCCTCTTGTGCATCCCCCACTTCCTTTGCCCCACCATTGGAGGCCGTGCCTTCGGCCATCTAAGCCTTAAGCTCTGGAGTTGCCTCCCTAAACCTCTCCGCCTCTCCCTCTCCTCATTTAAGACCCTCCTTAAAACCTACCACTTTGACCAAGCTTTTGATCAGCGATCCTAATATCTTCTTCTTTGGCCTGGTGTCAATTTTTGTCTGATCACACTCCTGTGAAGCACCGCGGGACGTTTTAATACATTAAAGGTGCTATATAAAAGCATGTTGTTGTTGTGCTTTAATTGGTGTCTAAGAAAATGTCTTCACACCCTCATTAAGTGCTGTTAAATGTATTGATTTGAGAGGCAAGTGTTAGTTGATGCCAGCACTCTCTGCAGATTGGCATAAAGCAGAAACAACTAAGGATTGGCTTCTATATCTTCATCAGTGGTAAGGGGTGGGTGGGAGCAGATAAATCTGGTGGGGACCAGTAACACCAGGCTGCTCATCATTTCTTCGCCTGATGCATTTTCCCGCAGGAGTGACGCTGGTCAACGGAAGCTCACACCCAAATACCGGCAGGAATATTTAAATGAGGCAGTCAGGATGTAGCAACACAAATGTCACATTTTCCATTGTTATCGCTTCATTTACACTTGTCGCAATCAACACCTGTATAAAACAGGCGTCCAGCATTGCTAGGTGCTAGAAAAGGCAGCAATGACCGTAAAAAGGCCACAGCAGGCAAGTTTGAAAGGACATACGAATTCTTCAATTTGCAAATTTTTTTTACATGGAATTTACAGCACAGAAACAGGCCATTCAGCTCAAATGGTCTAAGCCGATGTTTATGCTCCACACGAGCCTCCTCCCACTTTACTTCATTTAACCCTATCTGCATATCCTTTCGACCTCATGTGTTTATCTAGCTTCCCCTTAAAGGCATTTATGATATTCACCTCAACTACTCCTTGCGAGTTCCACATTTTCACCACTCTCTGGGTAAAGAATTTTCTCCTGAATTCCCGATTGGATTTACTAGTGACTATCTTATATTTATGGACCCTAGTTTTGGACTCCCCCCACAAGTGGAAACATCTTCTCTACATCGACCTTATCAAACCCCTTCATAATTTGAAAAACCTCGATTAGGTCACCCCTCAGCCTTCACTTTTCTGAAGAAAACAGCCCGAGCCTGTTCAGTTTTTCCTGATTGTTGTAACCTCTCAGTTCTGGTGTCATCCTTGTGAGTCTATTTTGCCCCTTCTCCAGCGCCTCTATATCCTTTTTGTAATATGGAGACCAGAACTGTGCAAAGTGCGACAAGTAACGAACTCAATACTAACTACTGCTTCAGTTTCTACCTTATTGTCTTCCGCTATGGCATATCTATGGGGGCTCCTATGGGATTTTCTCTGGGAATACCATCTCTCTCTGCTTTTGCGGGGTGGGGGGGGGGGCGGAGGGCAGGAGGAGCAACAGAGGGAGGCCAGGCTGGTCAAGCACCACAGAAGGCATTGGGTCCCCACTTAATGCTACTCCACTCCAGTCTATGCAGACCAAGGCACTTGACCTCCATTTGACCCAGGAACTGTGCTTGCAGAGGCTGCACTTTATAAGGGAAACCATTAGTGAGTTATAAAACATGCAGCAACCTGACCTGCAGCTCACCTCCACTGTACGCAGAACTCTGCCAGTGGCTGTGAAGGTTACCATCATCATGATCTTTTACACCACCATGGGGTCATTCTATGCTACATCGGGGGACATCCATCACATTAATTAAACGGCTGTGCACCAGATGCATTCAGCAATTTATACGTACGTTGTTTGCTCAGCAAACCAGTTCATCACCTTTCCCATAAACCCCCAGCGCCTGCTTGACAAGCCATTGCAATTTTACTGAGTGGCAGGATTCTCCTAAAGTGCAAGGAGGTAATAAATTATACCCACCTTGTGATACGTTCCCTTTCGTCCATCACTCTTTCAACTGGAAAGGCAAATCTCTAGGTGAATCCTGATAAATCAAAGCTAACCTCTAAACTGTAGCTGATCACACCTGAGCGCTGTCCCAGGACACCAGCTGAGCACCACTTCCCCCATCAGAGACATCATAGAGGACACTATTGGAACTTTAAAGGTATCTGTATCAGCACGCGGGTGCTTTGCGATAGTGGCGGTGTGCTACACGCTGTACCACTTCTTGGAGGTCCCAGAGAAGAAAAGCACTCAAAGGTAGCAGGGGATGAGGCAGATGAGCAGCAGCATGAACAGGATGCAACCCATTGCTGCTGCCAGAGATGTTTGTGCCAATCTGATATGGGACACTTTCTCTTGACCACCACATTTGCTCACTGGATGATCAGCTCTGTTTACATTTCCCCCCTTTGCCACCACAAAACAGCCATCATCAACTGACCCTTCTCTGCACACATCTCGTAAAGCTGCCATTCATGCCATCTCCTCCAGGCCACTTCCAATTCTTTCCCAAAATCAATGCTTGCATGTACTACAACTTTAGTTACATTGAATTACAAAGAATGTACAGCACAGAAACAGGTCATTCAACCCAACATGTCCATGCCAGTGTTTATGCTCCACACAATCCTCCTCTCTCCCGACTTCATTTAACACTATCAGCTTATCCTTCTATTCCTTTCGACCTTGTGGTTATTTAGCTTCCCCTTAAATGCATCCATGCTATTCGCCTCAACCACTCCTTATGGTAGTGAGTTCCACATTCTCACCCACTCTCTGGGTAAAGAAGTTTCTCCTGAATTCCCTATTTATTCGTGACTATTTATATTTATGGCCCCTAATTCTGATCTCCCCCGCAAGTGGAAACATCTTCTCTATGTCTACCCTATCAAACCCCTTGATAATCTTAAAGACCTCTATCAGGTCACCCCTCAGTCTTCTCTTTTCTAAAGACAGCTCCGGCGTGTTCAATCTTACCTGATAGGTATAACCTCTCAGTTCTGGTATCATCCTAGTAAATCTTTTTTTCACCTTCTCCAGTGCCTCTGTATCCTTTTTATAATATGGAGACCAGAACTGTTCACAGTACTCCAAGTGTGGTCTAATCAAGTACTACCATAATGTTATTTACAGCCCATAATGTGTGTGAGCCTACCTAGTTCTTCCTATCACCGTGCTTCCCTTTGGTGCTGGTGCGTGTTGTATAATTCTTAAACATAATCTCGTGCTCCTTCTAGGAGTTACCCGAGTGACAGGAATGTATGATGTTACCCGCTCCTGTGTCTAAGTAATTGCCTCTTGGAACTGAGGCATCCCACGTTAAATGGCAGCTAGACCAAGTGCAGGCTACAATTCTTGTGCTGTTGCATGGGAAACTGGCCAATGCCTTCTTTGTGCCACATGTGCAGACACCTGAGGGGCTGGCGGGATTGCAAGCATGTGTTGCTATACTGAGATACAGCAGCGTCATGCGAGACCAATTCCCCCTCTCATGTAATGGCTGTCTTCTGTTTTAAGAAGAATACAGAAAGTGAGTATACCCTCCCTTTACCATGAGATACAGTCAAATCCAAGTGTTGGTAGGCAGACCAGAATGGGGTGATGACAGGTGCACAAAACAAGGACTTACAAACCAGGTGAGGTGTTTAGTGGGCTTTATGCATGTGAGGAAAAGAACACTTGCTACTTAAGATTGAGGAGTTAAAGGGTCTGGAGATTATCCTGGACTTTAGAAGAAGGATTTGCATTTATGTAACACCTTAGCACATCCTCAGAATGTCCCGAAGCACTTTGCAACCACTGGATTACTCTTAAGGTGCAGTCACTCTTGTTATGTAAGAAAATGGAGCAGCCAATTTGCGAGAGCAAGGTCCCATAAACTGCACATGAATGAATTAATGATAAACTTCTGAACTCCTTCAACACAGTAAGGGGAAGGTTGGAAGTGGCAAACTTGATTAATTATGGTGCTTTCTTTGAATGGTGGATTCTTCTTGGCCTGGTCTGACCTGGTCAGCTTATTCCAGCATTGAGTAGCCATCTACGGTGTCATGGAGATGGCACTAACCAGCAAGGCCACTTCTCTTTCAGTGCTTGGACACTTCCTTGGGCTGACCTCCTCCCTGGGTGTCCCAAACAGGGCTTCCCTCCTAAATCTCTTTTCCTGCAACTAGACCTCAATAGTTGTCTCTGAAAATTTTGTTGCTGCCCTTTCTGCCATTGGAAGCATGCATTCCTTGGACCTGCAATCTAAACTGTTCCCAAGGGTGGCTGGTCTTTTAAGCTGCTGCAGCACACACTTCCCCTTCCCCTCCCTCCAAATGCCGAGCTCCCAAATACAGATAAAAACATTGTGGGATCCCTGCCCAAAATATGTAAATTAAGCTTATATCTAGAAATTCAACTCCAAGTACCTCAGGTGAGTCCCAACCCCACACACTTCCACCAGTGGATATGCCAACAACGATAACTTGCATTTATATAGCGCCTTTAATGTAGTAAAAAGTTCCAAGGCGCTTCACAGGAGAGTAATCAGACAACATGTGACACCGAGCCACATAAGGAGATATTAGGATCGGTGATCAAATGCTTGGTCAAAGAGGTAGATTTTAAGGAACATCTTAAAGGAGAAGAGAGGTAGAGAAGCGGAGAGGTTTAGGGAGGGAATTCCAGAACTTAGGGCCTAGGCAGCTGAAGGCACGGCCACCAATGCTGGCGTGAATAAAATTGGCGGTGTGCACGAGGCCAGAATTGGAGGAACGCAGAGATCTCGGTGAGGAAAGCCCTGGCAAACAACTCCAAATGCAAACTGTAGTTAATCACCAAAATTAAATTCAGAGATAGTCAGTTAAATGTTTTCTTCAAATATTCAATCCCAGAAAAGATATTAACCCTAATAACTCTGGATTCTTATGTTCTCAAAGCTCAATTTAAGGAATTAGCTGCTCCCTGGCTCTTCTCATTCAGCTCATCGACTATCCGAGTAGAAAACAGCAAGCACTGTGAGGATTATAGATTCCATTCGCAGCGACACTAAAGCTGTAGTGTGAATCCAAAGTCAAGGCCTGACTTGACTGTGGAGAGAAGTGGATGTGAGAATTCCGGGAAGTGGTGGTCTCACACTGTTTTAATAAGTCGAGTGCAATGTTAAACCAGGGTTAAAACTGATCAAGGGCTCCCTCAGATCTCATGTCACTTTTACATCTACCTAGAGTTAACTTAAATACTTACAAAAAACACGGAGATTGCCACCTACGCTGTCTAAAAATTTCACTCTGAACTGCTGGGAGAGCAACTCAGCAAAATGCCAGTAATCACACGTGAACAGAGATCTCCTCTGGGCAAGATAATTGGAATTGCAGCCAGGTAGAAGCTAGACAGTGTAACTGGAGTTCTGCCCAGCTAAAGTCTGTACTGCAGCTACTGGTCTCAGACCAGAAATTATAAAGAAGAGGAAGTTGCAGTGACATCTCAGTCACAACAACCTGCTATCTGGGCATTAATTTGGTTTCTGAGCAACTTTGTTGGTGTGAGTCTGTTAACTCACGTTCCAGAAATAGAGGGAATCGATGTGTGGCAGAGCAAGTTAGAGCTCCTGCCCCAGTATTTATGGAATCTTCCACCCTGGCCTCACCGAGAAGTTGCCCCTCTGTGAGCTATCTTGTGAGCTTTTCAACTCGATCAAGACAAACATTAGATCATGATAAAAGGGCATCGATCTTTCAGATGAAACGTTAAACCGTGGCCCCATCCGCCCTCTCAGATGGACATAAAACATCCCACAGCGCTTCTTGAAGAAGAGATGGGTTCCTGGTAACCTGGCCAATACTCATCCCTCAACCAACCCCACCAAAAATAGATCATTTATCTCATTGCTGTTTGTGGGACCTTGCTGTGCGCAAATTGGCTGTCACGTTTCCCGACATTACAACAGTGACTGCACTTCAAATAGTTTTTCACTGGCATTGAAACAGAGGTTGTGAAAGGTATTATTTAAATGACAGTTCTTTCTTTTCATTCTTTCTCATGTCGGGTGCTCTCTTCACCTCTGTTTCTCATCTTCGTCAATCACTTGATGGAAGTTATCAAAAGTGAGGTTGCTATCTTTCTGGTGACACCATCCCCTATGGAGCCCCAATGCACCTCCCCCTCTCCCTCCCCCCTCCATCTGATAGGTAAGCTGTGATCAAATTCTGCAGGCAGAGCGACATTATTTAACACTGGGCAGGCAATCAAATGATGCATTTTCTTCAATACTGAGAAAACCAAGTCAGTAACTCTGTCAAGTAAGACTGACTGTAACTCTGACGATGCTCATCAATACTCTTCATCACATTCAGGTCCTTGGCTTGGTAATCCAACCAACTAAACTATGTTAAGGCCAACAAGTGGTGAAGAAGTTAACCATATGTCCATGGACGTTTACCGCAGAGGTGGAGGCCATTTGGCTCATCACGTCGATGCTGACTCTTTGCAAGCACAATCCAAAATTACTCTCACTGTCCTATTTTCTCCCCATAGCCCTGTATCTTTCTCTGCTTCATTTACTTTTTCAATATTCTCTTAAAAGATGCAATGGTCTGTGCCTCAACCTATATTTGGCAAAGCGTTTCATGATCTGCAAAAGTTCTCCTAACCTCTCTACTCTCTTAGTTAAATTGATGACCCCTCATCACTGACTCCTCAACCACAGAAAATAGTCTTTCCCTATTCACTCTGTCAAAATCCTTCATAATTTGAAAAACCTCAATTAAATCTCTTGTTAGACTCTCTACTCCATTGGAAATAGCCTCAGTATATTTTCCCATCCCTAGGGGAATTGGAACAATCTGGCCCATGGACTTTGCTATGGCCTCCTTCTCTGAAGTGCCTTCATCATAGAATCACAGAATGTTACAGCACAGAAGGAGGCCATTCGGCCTATCATGCCTGTACCGACTCTTTGAAAGAACAATCAAATTAGTCCCATTCACCTGCAAATTGTTCCCCTTCAAGCATTTATTCATTCCCTTTTGAAAGCTATTACTGAATCTGCTTGCACCATCCTTTCAGGCAGTGCATTCCAGATCATAACTCGTTGCGTAAAAAAAATTCTCCCCATCTCCCCTCTGGTTCTTTTGCCAATTACCTTAAATCTGTGGCCTTTGATTACCGACCCTCCTGCCAGTGGAAACAGTTTCTCCTAATTTACTCTTTCAAAACCCTTCATGATTTTGAACACCTCTATTAAATCTCCCCTTAACCTTCTCTGCTCTAAGGAGAACAACCCCAGCTTCTCCAGTCTCTCCATACAATAGAAGCCTAGTTGGAATAAAGGGAAGATTGTGCAAGTTTTTCCTGTTATTTAGATTGAAAGCAACTGGAAACTATGGAGATCTTTAGGTCAGGCTGCTTCCAGCCATCTGACTGTGCGATGCCTTGTGGTCATGTGGAATATCAATTTAAAAAATGGAGCTGCACGATATGCTTCCTTCGATGCACAGTACCACAAAGCAACCTTTTATCACTTAGCAAATGTTCTTCCGTGCCGAATGGATAAAATAAAGGAGAAAGGAACTGCCCTGTACCAAGATCTGGTGAGATGCCATCTGGAGTACTGCATTCAGTTCTGGGCTCCGCACCCCAGGAAGTATATACTGGCCTTGGAGGGGGTGCAGCACAGATTCACGGGAATGATACCGGAACTAAAAGGGTTAAATTATGAGGAATAGTTGCATAGATTAGACTTATATTCCCTTGACTATGGAAGATTAAGGGGTGATTAAGGGATATGGAACCAAGGCGGGCAAATGGAGTTAAAATGCAGGTCAGCCATGATCTAATTGAATGGCAGAACAGGCTTGAGGGGCTGAATGGCCTACTCCTATTCTTACGACCTCTCATTGATAGTTCACATATCACTAGACAAGTAGAGTTAGGGGTTCTGACCCCCATTCTACATGCAACACCACGGTACTAAAAAGAACAAATTAAACCATTACTCATTAACGTCAGACCTAACACTGGCACACAAAAAAAAGGGAAAACGTATATTGATAGATTATCACAGTAGTCTCAGCAGAAATTGGATGCAAGCCAAATTAAGCAATCTTACCCATTTACACAGTGATGCTCGAACCAAATTGAAGTGGAATTTGGACCGAGTCCAAATTCTGGCAGCGAGTACAGCTGAAAGCTTTTGGTCCAGTTCAGTACATTCCACAGATAGAAGGGTGACAGGGTGTTAAAATTGTTCGAAAGAAGAGGAGAAAAAATGAGAATAAATGAAACCTCACTTTTGAGTAAGATGATCAGTGCCTGAGTGGTCAGGAATTAAGCAATCTGCTTTTTCTGACACTTAACGGACAAGTTGAATACTTCAGCCATTGTTTTAGGGGTACACCCCTTATGGTTATAGAATCATAGAGCACAGAAGGAGGCTATTCGGCCCATCGTGCCTCTGCCGGCTCTCTAAAAGGGCTACTAACTAGTTCCACTCCCTTGCACTTTGTTAAAATATCTCGATATTTTAAAATTATTTTTATGATTCTATAAATACAAATAGCCTCAGATTATCCACCTCTGATTTTATCTTGTCTCACCAGACTTAAGTCATCCTACCATTCGAGCACTACTAGTTGGTGAACAAGTTTAATTTTGTTCAATTAAAATAACATATTAATAAAAAGGAGCACTCTCTCTTTAAAAGCAGTCACTTACAATGCTAAAGAGCTCCAGTCTATTTAATAGGGGAAAATAAAAACTTTATTGAAGCAAATAAAATGTATTTCCCTTTTTCAGAAATATTGGAGAGAGGAGTAAGACAAGAGTGAGTGTTATCATTCAATAAAGTCTCTAAGGAAAATAGAGAATTTTAGAAAAACAGTCTGCATTTTCTAACTAACCAGTGGAAGGTGGTGGGTCCCAGGAGACTTTTTATACCATAAGGGCTGTTTTCCCTGGCTGTGACTTTAGTTTAGTGGCTGGTGGCAGAGGGGGGAGTCAGCAGTGAATGACTTTTTTTTTAATGTTTCGAAGCTGAGGTCAGAAGCAGAGGCAACACAATGGGGACCATCGCCGCCTCTCCTGATGGCCTGTAGTAAGAATCCACAGATTACGTTGGTGACACAGAGCAAGCTAATGACCAACTGGTCTATTGGTATGCAAAAACAGCACCACAGATTGCATAATTCTAGTTTACTGCAGCAAAAAGTTATCTTATCCATAATCCATTGTGCACCAAGAGAGAACTTCAGCTACAAAAACAAAATATAACAGTGGCAGTTGTTATCTTTCCTCATTCATTAATTTTGGAGCAGAGAGTTGCGCATAAAAACACTGTTGTGAGATTTATACAAATGTCAACTTTTTTGCCAAACTATCGCTGTGTTTTCTCTTTCATTGTAGTTTATAATATTAGTTTTTCTTTTCACAATGAATGCAATTTTGGAACTGTTATCTGGTAAAAACAGGAAACATTTTTTGCATGTTATTTTACACATTGCCATTCTCTAGACTTTCCATATCGCATGTCGTTACCTCAATGGTAGGTGCCCTATCTTTCCATCCCCCTCCCCCCGCCACTGACCATACTGTGTAGTCACCCACTAGGAGACTCATAAGAGAGGCTTAGGAGTACAAAGACCTGGGATTTTTTTCCCCCCTCTCCCTGTGTGGAAGCATCCGGCCTCTGCTTGGCACCGTCCTCGATGGCACAGCCAAGATCAAGAACTGAGCTCTGTGGAACTTTGCAGGCAGAAATCCAGGGTCTTTTCATTCAGCAATGCAACATGCTGACAGCACAGTATGGTGCCACAGGAAGTAAGAACATTCCCTCAAGTAAAAAGGTTATTCCTGGTGGTGTGTGAGACTGCACTTCTGTGGTTCAGAGTTAGAAATGTTGCTGAAAGGTGCCAATTTGTAATTGACTGCAGATTTAAAGTTGCAAATCAAGACCTGTAGTGGAGGCATTTAAGGGGAAGCTAGATGAGTACATGAGGGAGAAAGAAATAGAAGGATATGCTGATAGGGTTCGATGAAGTAGGGTGGGAGAGGGCTCGTGTGGAGTATAAACATTGGCATGGGCCAAATGGGCTGAATGGCCTGTTTCTGTGCTGAACATCCTACGTAATATATAAGTCCCCTTATGGGATGTTCCTGGTGGTCTTCACGGGAGAGTAATCTCCGAATGTGGCTTGAGGTCTAAATTATTGCTGCATCATTTGGCATTGATGCTGGACAGACAACGTGCAATTTATCTGCACAGATAGGCTTCAAACTACAGTACTGACAGAGTTCCTGAAACTCTTAGAGGTAGAGCTTCTTCTTAACTTATTGGACATGTCGTGATAACCTTCTTGAAAATATTTATGATTTATCTGTAATTATAATGTTACTAAGTTAAAATAATTTCTTCTTGGCAATTTTAGTCACAACTGTCATGAATATTACATCAGATAAAAGAGCAACACAATTATTATTGGCATTATATGACACTATAGTGTAATGGATACCAAATTTGTGTCTTTGGGGGTAATTTTAGCCAGGAGCCAGGAAGGGGGCAAGGGTCGAATTGTGGATGGGAAAGCCGAAAGTATGGGTTTCCTGGACTTTCTTACGATTTTCACGTAAGGACGTCTTATTTTGTCGGTTTCCTGCCCGACAGGCCGATCTGATTGACAGGCTGGTCTCAGTCAGACAGAGAAGAGCAAGAGTAAATGTTCAGGTAAGTCTTAGATTGGATGGATAGGGGGGTGTGGCAGCATGGGGTCGAGTTAGTCATCGGCGGAGGTGGGGGGGGTGGGGTCAGTCACCGAGGGGGGGGGGTGTCTGGATCGGGGGTCATCGGGGAGGGGGGGGAGATTCAGGGGTCAGTCACCGAGGGGGGGGGGGGGGGGGTCACGATCGGAGGTCATCGCGAGGGTCGCGATCATGACGGGGGTGGGGGGGGGGTCACAATCGTTGTTGGGGGGGGGGGGTGTTGCTGCACCCAGGCCCAACAAGCCTAACTATAAAGGCACACACCTGCAGTTTCGGGCCTTCTTGCCTTCTCTCACGTGGCATGAAGGGGAAGGCCCGGGAATCCCAGCCCCCAGAGGCTAAAATCACAAAACCTGAAAAAAATGGAGGCCCGCAGCCTCCTTGTAAGTTTTTAGTGACTGACCCGCCTCCTGAGAGTGGGTTGGTTGTCTGCCCCTCCCCCGTGAAAACCGGACACGGGCAGGTTGGGGCCGGGTTTGAAATTGTTGCAATTTTTAATGCCCGCCTGACCTCAACCGACCCATTTTTCGGGGTTAAAATCATGCCCTTTGCGTTTTTGAACATTCTGATGAAACTATATTATCACGTTCTGATATCTTTGCATTTCCTTTGTCCTATGTCTATCAGCGTTACTTACAAACTGCATAGTTATGTCAGTGTTTCTCAATCAATTCAACTTTTTTTAAAAAAAAGTCTGTACAGTATTGTGTCCAATTTAGGAAGGATGTCAAGATCTTGGAGAGAGTGCAGAGGAGATTTACCAAAATGATACCAAGGATGGGGAAATTCAGTTATGTGGAGAGACGAGAGAAGCTGGGATTGTTCTCCTTAGAGCAGAGAAGTTAAGGGGAGATTTAATAGAGGTGTTCAAAATTATGAGGAATGTTGATAGAGTACATAGGGAGAAACTGTTTCCACTGGCAGGTGGGTCAGTAACCAGAGGACACAGATTTAAGGTAATCGGCAAAAAAGCTAGCGGGGAGATGAGGAGACTTTTTTTTTTACTCAGCCAGTTGTTACGATCTGAAATGCGCTGCCTGAAAGGGCGGTGGAAGCAAATTCAATAGCAACTTTCAAAAGGGAACTGATGTACACTTAAAAAGGAAAAATTTGTCTGGCCACGGGAAAAGAGCAGGGGAGTGGGACAAATTGGATAGCTCCTTCAAAGAGCCAGCACAGGCACGATGGGCCAAATGGCCTCCTTCTGTATGATTCTATGAGATGAGTTCGTAAGAGACATAGGTTGTCGCTCATTGATTTGGGGTTTCAATTGGCCTATTTCAAATTTATGTATTTGTAATAAACTTCTATCATCCCTCATTCTGTATTCACCCATAGTAGTGAAGGATACAATGTTTAAACTAGCTGGATATTATTTAATTAAACTTGACTGACTGGCAATTTTTTAAAATAAAAGGCCAAGCAACACCCTCACCCTGCCATGTGTTACAGTATTGCATGGGGTGACCCCACCCAGTGGGTCACCAGTTAATCAATCATCCTCTTCATTATGTCATTCCAAATTCAGTGTTCTTTTGTCATTCTCCGAGCCCAGGCAGCAATTTCTGAAAGCTGTAAAGAACCAGAACAAAGTGGTGACTCAAACTGTAGCAGAGGCCGTGACTGAAATGGAGTCACCGACACTGTCTGCACTTAACGTGTCTTGCCATGTCTTTCAAATGGACCTGTTTATTTGCAATTTCCAGTACAGTGGTAGCTGTGATACCGTGGTACTCAGACTTGCAAAGTTTAGTTCTGCAATACATCTGAAAATTACAGCACTAATTTCCAGCTCAATCCATCCATTCGAGTCCCGAGGGCTTGTAACGTGCATTTTGATATCAAAAAGCAGAATGAAAATCAGGAGGGTTCTACAGCAGGTGGGCAATCTAGTCTGCCAGGCAGTGAAGATGAAAATTTATCCCACTATTTATACACGTTTTTTCCACCTGTGACTAAAAGCTATTTTATAAATCATTATGTCAATTAAGACTCATTTACAGAGGTATGCGACATAACAGACTTACTTTGAAGCTATTCAGGGAGTCTCCTCTCATTTCCAATAATAGTTGCTATTTGAGTGCATCATTGCACACTTATATTTGATATTCAGTAAGTCTCCTCTCATTTCACTCTAATATTTGATATTCATCAAGTCCCCTATTATTTTCCAATACTTTACATTCAAATTTCCTCTCATTTTACTCTAACACTTGATATTCAACGAGTCTCCTGTAATTTCACAGAAATATTTGATATTCAGAGTCCCGTATCGTTTTACACTATTATGACATATTTTGTGAGCCCCCTATCATTTCATATCATAACCAGACATTCGGAGAGTTTCTTACCATTTTGCATTATGACCTAATATTTAGAGAGATTTCCTGTCATTTTGCATCATCACTCACCAGCAGCACAGGCAAATGAGCAGAAATGAAAAGGTATTTTTAAATCCACGCATGTTAAGAACATAAGGTAAAAACATAAGAAACAGGAGCAAGAGTAGGCCATGCGGCCCTTCGAGCCTGCTCCGCCATTCAATAAGATCATGGCTGATCTTCTCTCTCAACTCCACTTTCTTGCCCTATCCCCATATCCCTTGATTCCCTGAGTGTCCAAAAATCCATCGATCTCAGTCTTGAATTTACTCAATGACTGAGCATCCACAGCCCTCTGGGGGTAGAGAATTTCAAAGATCCACAATCCTCTGAGTGAAGAAATTTTCCCTCATCTCAGTCCTAAATGACCAACCCCTTATCTTGAGACTATGACCCCTAGTTTTACTCTCCAACCAGGGGAAACAGCCTCTCAGAATCTACCCTGTCATTCCCACTAAGTATTTTATACATTTCAATGAGATCACCTCTCATTCTTCTAAACTTCAGAGAATATAGGCCCATTCTACTCAATCTCTCCTCATAGGTCAACCCTCTCATCCCAGGAATCAATCTTTGTTGCACCCCTACCAAGGCAAGTAAATCCTTCTTTAGGTAAGGAGACCAAGACCGTACACAGTACTCCAGGTGTGGTCTCACCAGAGCTCTATATAATTGCAGCAAGACTTCCTTACTCTTATACTCCAACCCCCCTACAACGAAGACGAACATACCATTTGCCTTCCTAATTGCTGGCTGTACCTGCATGTTAACTTTCTGTGATTCATGTACAAGGACACCCAAATCCTTCTGACTACCAACATTTCTTAGTCTCTCACCTTTGAAAATATATTCTGCTTTTCTATTCTTTCTACCAAAGTGGATAATTTCACATTTTCCCACATTATGCTCCATCTGCCACCTTCCCGCCCACTCACTTAACCTGTTTATATCCCTTTGCAGCCTCTTTGCATCCTCCTCATAGCTTACTTTGCCACAGAGCTTTGTATCGTCAGCAAACTTGGATACATTACACTCGATTCCCTCAACTAAGCCATTGATATATATTAAACAGCTGAGGCCCAAGCACTGATCCTTGCAGCATCCCACTAGTTACAACCCGCCAACCCGAAAATGACCCGTTTATTCCTACTCTCTATTTTCTGATCGTCAACCAATCCTCAATCTATGCTAATATATTACCCTCAATCCCATGAGCCCTAATCTTTTGCAACAACCTCTTGAGTGGTGCCTTATCGAATGCCTTTTGAAAATCCATGGTATATTTTAAAAATCTACTACATCCACTGGTTCCTCTTATCTACCCTGCTAGTTACACCCTCAAAAAACTCCAGTAGATTTGTCAAACACAATTTCCCTTTCATAAAACCGTGTTGACTCTGCCTAATCATATTATGATTTTCGAAGTGCCCTGTTACGATGTCCTTAATAATAGATTCTAGCATTTTCCCTACTACTGATGTCAGGCTAACTGGACTATAGTTCCCTGTTTTCTCTACCCCTCCTTCCTTGAATTTTACATTTGCTACCTTCCAATCCACAGGAACTGTTCTAGAATCTAGGGAATTCTGGAAGATCAAAACCAATGCATCCACTATGTTGTCTGAGAAATGCTGGGAGGGTGGCAGTAATTCAACCTTTAGCTTTGACTAACAAACCACAAGAGTGAAGATATCACCTCAGTTGGATTGCTGCCTTCTCACCCATCCAGTGCCTAATACACAAAGAGCTAGATTTCAGATTCATTGACGATATATTGAGTAGAATAGGCCTATACTCTCTGGACTTCAGAAAAATGAGAGATGATCTCTTTGAAATATGTAAGGTTCTAAGAGGGCTTGACAAGGTAGATGCTGAGAGGATGTTTTCCATGGCTGGAGAGTCTAGAACTAGGGGACATAGTCTCAGGACAAGGGGTAGGACATTTAGGACTGAGATGAGGAGGAATTCCTTCACTCAGAGAATCGTGACTATTTGGAATTCTCTACCCCAGAGGGCTGTGGATGCTTAGTCATTGATTCTATTCAAGACTGAGATCGATAGATTTTTGGACTCTAAGGGAATCAAGGGATATGGGGATCGAGCAGGAAAGTGGAGTTGAGGTCGAAGATCAGCCACGATCTTATTGAATGGCAGAGCAGTCTCGAGGGGTCGTATGGCCTACTCCTGCTCCTACTTCTTACGTTCTTATGTTCTTATATTCCGACAAGCTTCTTTCCTTAGCATTTACTGTTGTATCATCAAAATGTTCTATCCAGCTACCTTAAGTGATGGGGCAATGCATCCACAAAATCCTGAACAACTATGATGGATGCTTTGCAAAACTGAGCCACTTTGTTCCTGGATAGAGAACCTATCACTACAATATTTTTTACCATTGATAGATACTTATTTTGGTCTTGCTTAGCCGAGACGAAACAGCCCTTTAAGCTCGAGTTATGGAGTATTCCATGTCAGCCTACAGCAAAGTTCAGGTTTGGGCTAACAAGTGGCACGTAACATTTATGACAACAAAAACAATAATGACAGCATGCATTTATAGAGCGCCTATAACATAGAAAAACATCCCAAGGTGTTTAACAGAAATGTAATCTGACAAAAATTGTCACTGAGGCAAGGAAGGAGGTTTTAAGCAGGAGAGAGAGAGATGGAGAGGCGGAGAGGTTTAGGGAGGGAATTCTGGAGTATAGGGCCTAAATTGCTGGAGGCACAGCTGCCAATGGTGGGGTGAATGGAGTGTGGGATACACAAGAGGCCAGAGCTGGAGGAACGCAGAGTTCTCCGAGGGTTGTAGGGTTGGAGAAGATTACAGAAATAGGGAGGGCCGAGACCATAAATGGAATTGAACACAAAGATGAGAATTTAAAATTAGAGGCATTGATGGACCGGGAGCCAATGTAGGTCAGTGAGCACGTAGGTGATGGGAGAACGGGACTTGGTGCGTGTTAGGATACGGGCAGCAAAGATTTGGATGAGCTGAAATTTATGGAGGGTGGAGAATGGGAGGCCGGCTTGGAGAGCTTTAGAAGAGTCAAGTCTGGATGTGACAAAGGCATGAATGAGGATTTCAGCAGCAGCTGGACTGAGACAGGGGCGAAGACGTGCGATGTCACGGCGGTATAACTAGTTGGTCTTTGTGATGGCGAGGATATGGGTTTGGAAACTCAGCTCAGGGTCAAATAGGATCACCAAGGTTGTGAACAGTCAGCTTTAATGTGAGACAGCGGCCAAGGAAGTGGTTGGAATCGGTGGCAACAGTACAGAGTTTGTGGCGGGGTCAAAGGCGATTACTTTGGTCTTCTCAATGTTGAACTGGAAGAATTTGCAGCTCAACCAGGACTGGATGTCGGACAAGCAGTCTGACAACATAAAAGCAGGATAGGGGGTCAGGAGAAGTTGAGCTGGGTGTCATTAGCGTGCATGTGGAACCTGACGCCATGTGTTTAAAACATGTCGCCAAAGGGCAGCATGTAGAAAAGGAAGAGGAAGGGCCAGGGTTAGATCCTTGGGGGACTCCAGAGGAAACGTTGTGGGGTGGGAAGAGAAGCCATTGCAGGAGATGCTCTGACTACGACTGGATAGGTCAGAGTGAAACCGAGCGAGGGCATCCCATCGAGCTGGATAACAGAGGTGAGGTGTTGAAGGAGGAGGGTGTGATCGACAGTGTCAAAGGCTGCAGATAGCTTGAGAAGAATGAAGAGGGATAATTTACCACGGTCACAGTCACAGAGGATTTTATTTGTGACTTTGATTAGGGCCATTTCAGTACTGTAGCAGGGGTGGAAACGACAGATTCAAACTTCTGTTAGATGTCACTTGCTGCTTTTAGTCATGGTTATATTTTGGCATAAGTCAACAAATCAGGTTAATGGCTTGCAACTGAAAATCTCACACTAAAGACTGTGCAATGTGGCAGCTCTGGCTCCGACACACGCTCAAATACCAAATTTGGTTAAAAGTGCCATTCATAATTGCTAAGACGCTGTGAAATTAGGCCACAGCTCCAAGGGGACGTGAGGGATCCCCCACCCACAATGGACAGTGGTAAACTTGGTAGCGAATTCACATTAGGTCAGTCTTTGGCAACACCCCACCATCTGGCCGCATGTACAGAGGCCTCTTTGTCCTCTCAGCCTAGGAATGTTTGTGAGACTCAGGCAGATAGAAAGAGGAGAAAGTACATATAACTAACCTTACAAATTCCCCGAAAGTTTAAACGCACCATTGTTAGGATTTAAATCACTCTTGGGCTCGCCCTGAGCAGTGATAATAGTCCATGACTTGCCAACAGAAAGTGAGATTCACTAATACTGACGTGGACAACATCACGTTCCTTTGTGCAGTCACTTCATCTAGCAGCCGAGTTATAAAGCCAACTATCCACCCCCTTCTCAAATTAAAACAGGTGTATTTTAATACATTGGCTTGAGAAGTTGAATCTGCAATGCTTTTGTCAAGATTTCAGCTACTTTCAATGAACCTGCGATTAAGTCACCACAACAATTCCAAATTCATTTTTGACAGATATATCAAATATAAGCGAGATTTAGTGGGCAATTTTAACCTAACCCGCCCATCGGGAAACTGACGGGATCGGGTGCAACGTTGGTTTTATATCCAGGCTCGATTGATCGAAGTTATTGGAGAGTAAGATTGGGCAGGGTGTCAAACCAGCATTCCACCTGATCCCATGGGTTTCCTGTCTGGCGAGTTGGGTTAAAATTACCCCCTAAACTAGTGTCTCCCTAATTTTAAACAGTCATACTTACTGAAAATATTCATAATCTCACCAAAGACATCCAAAATCATGTGTTTTAAATCCATAATTGATAGGCAATTGTTTGAAACAGAATTGGATTTTCTGCACTAAATTGAAATGATATAAAATCAGAAATGTCATTGCGTGGACCGCCCTCCCCATAATGTCACCGAAACTCATTTCTGGAACTTCAATCTGTTTGCTCAGTCAAGTCGTTCTGTAAAAGTCCAAACATTTCTTTTAAGAACTGGAATGTTTATAATTTCAAAGGGATTATATCTTTGAAAGATATAATCCCTTTATATGTGTCCATAATATCCCTTTATATGCGCTAAGCATCCATTAACAACACGTGTAATCCATATCTCCAGATCAGTAGGAATATGTTTTTCATACCTCTCCCAGTTAGACATCATTACCCAATCCAGGTGCCTCCCTGGAAGCAACTCATTAGTACCCTGAAAAGCAAATGCTAACAAAATGTCATGCCCTGTTCTAAATAAGGATGGCAGCTCATTCCTACAGTGCTGTTGTCACTGTTTTTCGAACTAAAACTATCTAACTAATATTTTTAACATTTTTGACAAGACTGAGGCATTTAAAATGTTGAGAACATGAACGCGTGATAGTTTTAAAGTAAAGAGTGCTGCGTATCTATCCCTAAAAGACTTTGAAATGTTCTCAATGCATCATCTCCCTTTCTTTGCTGTAAACCTGTATTAAAAGCAAACTATTGTTTATGAATAGTGTCAAAATATTTGTGTTTTATCTTCAATCCATGCCCTGTAAAGTCTGCTGCACACAAGCCAACACAGATGCAGATTTCTAAGTGAGATGCAATATAATTAAATATTGTGCTACCCAATGCTTCCATTGTAGAATGGCCTGATAGTGTGGCCATTGACATGTTAGGTCTGAGGGCTAGAGAAGGAAGACTCAACCCAGATTCCTGCTCTTCTTTATTATCCAGTGACCCCTGCTAGAAAAGAGAGAGTGTGTGTGAGACAGAGAGTGAGAGTGAGAGAGAGAGAGTGAGAGAGTGTGTGTGAGTGAGTGAGTGTGTGGACTTTGGGTGGCAAATACCATGCCACCCTAAAGAATGGCCACTCAGTCAAGGTATAGTACACCAGAGAGCCACCACAGACCATTCTGCTAACACAAATCAGGAATAGAGGGAGAATATCATCAAAAAGAAAAAGTTAAATTAAATATTGCATTAGGATATACTGCATGTAAATTCATGACTAAATCCACATCATGACTATGCATGACTTAAATAACCACATAAGAGTTTGGTTTAAAAAATAAAATTTACATTCAGCTCCATAAAGCTCTTGTTGCATGAGAATGTGCAAATCATCCTTTTTTAAAAGGAACACTGTTTGCATAAAAAAGTGCTTTTTTTGTTGGTGGAGGGAAAAGAGCCTGAACAGCTGTATCATTTTTAACAAGAATATTATGAGCAAATATTGGAATCATCTTAATTTCTTTGCTGTAAACCTGCACTTACAGCAAACTAATGTTCATGAATAATGTCAACAAATTCATTTTCTATCTTCAATCCGTGGCCTATAAAGTCAGCTGCACAAACAAGCCAATATTCCGACACACATAGTTTACATCATTGTGTAATTTCCCATCTTTCCCGTTTATTTTCCCAATAAACGCCTACTCACATTCCTAGTTATTCCTTCCAAAATGTATTATCTCACCTACCTGCCTCACATGTCTTTCAATTGCGAAGACTTGTCTATGTCCTCTTGAAGTCTTGCACAGTCCTCCTCACTATTTGACAAACCCTCTATTTGTCATCAACAGATTTCATTATTGTGCTGCATATGCCTAAGCCCAAATCATCCATAGACAGATAGTGAGTTTGAGTAGAGTGCCACTCTGTGATGAAGACAAAACTAGAAATCAGGAGCAGATTGCTACGGCACAAGAAAAGCAGGCGGCAGTTGTCCAGAAATCTGCTCACGTCCAGTCACATCTGATAAGGATAGGGATCTGCGCCTCCAGGGCCTTGTTTTTCAAAGAAACGTTCTTTCTAAGCATGTAAGATTGCTGCAGTCATTAGAGAGTGTGCCTAGCAGCATTCAGTGCTGAGGAGTCCACAACTCTCATAAGTGACAGGTTGATGCACGGGATAGTAACTCTACAGTCTATGAAGCACGTGGCCTCGTTCTCTCCCAGTAGCCTTGTATCTTCCTCTGCTTCAAATATTTATTCACTTTTCCCTTAAATTTCTCCTACTGACTTTTGTCACTCTCTTAGTGACAATGTTGAATTGGTGATCCCTTTGTCACTGACTTCCCAAGCAGAAGAAATAGTCTTTCTCTATTAACTCTATCAAAACCATTCATAATATTAAAACTGTTTACTGAATCTCCTCCTAGCCATCTCTGCTCCAGTGGAAATAGTCCCGGTATCTCAAGTCTCTCCTCATAACGAGTTTCCCATCCCTGGCATCATCCGAGTGAGTCTAGACTTTCTGATCTCTATGGCTTTAAAGTTCTTTCTATAGTGGGACATTCAAAAACTGCACAAGTACTCTAACTGTGGCCTAACTGATGCTTTGTAAAAATTCATCAATACATTTTTGTATTTTTGCATTCCATGCTCCTACTTAGAAAACTCACATTTTGATGGACATCTTACGGCGTTGTCGACCTGCACTTACACTTTCAGGGTTCTATGTATTTTAAATGTTAGGTCTCTCCCTTCACTTTTCCATTGAGTGCATATTCCCATTCTTTGTTTATCCGCCACCTCACAGTCATCCCTATTAAATTGCATCTGTCATCTGTCCGCCTATTCTGCTAACCGTTCCACTTCTTCCCAAAGTCTTTTCTAGCCCTCCTCACAGTTTGCCAACCCCCCTACTTTTATGTTGTGAAATATAACGAGAACGAAGGTGGGCCTGCGTTAATCTCAGGGGTACACCAGTTCAATCCTTCTCCAATTTCAGTAACACCCACTTACCCTATCTCTTTGTTTCCTGTCTGTAAACCAACTTTCTATCCAATTTGCACCATTTCCTCACACCATATGTTTGAATTTTTCTAAGTGTGAGTCATCTTATTGAATACCATTTCAAAATCCATGTGCACGATATCTACTGCAATTCCCATGGTCTGGCCAATCAGTCAACTCTTCAATAGAATCTAAATGCATATTTGAGGATTGAAAAATTGTGTCTAGATCCTGCGCTATTTTCCTCTTTTGTCAGATCAGGAGTGACGAACACTTGAACTAGTCCATAGACATTCCATGGGGTTTTGCACAGCAAGTTGCTGTCAGCAGGACAGCCAAACAGTGTCTCCCCCTCGACAGGGCAAGCAACTGTGCAACTCCTTAATAAATCAGACTGAAGAGTCATTAATAAGCCGCACAGAGTCTGAACCAACAAGTGTAAGTTAGAATAATGAATTCAATGTCAAATCAGGTACAGAAAGCAAAATAAAGAGAGGGTAAAAAAGATTGATTTAAGAGACAGAGATAAAAGAGACAGAAAGAAAGTTAAAAAAAACTATTAATTTTTTTTTAAACATCCAGCAATAAGTAAAAGCTGAAGGAATGAGACTCCACACTTAAAAAGTTAATTTTCAGTGCCAGAGAGGTTGCTTGGCAGTAATTAAGACTTTCCACGCCGTTAAAATGGTACTTAGACTGGAATGGACAAGCCCTAACTTTTTGTGGCGAGTTTAGTCCGTATCTACGACGTCAGTACAGGAACTTCAGGCCGTTCAATATATTTGAAGGGGAGCCAGACGTCGAGATGCCGTTTTCGCACAGTTTTTGGAGGAGCAGGGCGTCTCGGACAGCAACTTCCGGATTTCTGCGTTTAACTGCGCATGTGCGGTCGCCGGAAGTTGCTGTTTGATTTCCACATAAATAACAGTGAGCGCTGTTAACCTCACCGTTAATTTTGCAGCAAAATCCGGCTTTATATTTTTATATTTTCTCCCAAGAGGGTGTGTGGGCAGCCTGCTGGCAGTTACCACCACATAAGCGGTGAGTGAAATGTGCAACAGGGAAGCTTAGGAAAATTTACCCCCTCCCTGCTCTGATTAGCGGAGCAGGCTCGAGGGGCCGATTGGCCTATTCCTGCTCCTATTTTTTATTCCTTATTTCCTTCCATCCCTATGATTGAAGTGTCTCACATCCTCTCAAGAACACAGTCAAGAACCTGTATGTAGCAAATTTGCTTGAATTGCAACGACGCATACTGATGTGTCTCCTAAAGACCTATCCCTGGCTTTCTCCTCTATCTCATATTCAGACATGGGGGCCAGCTTTCACAGGTACATCCAGCTCTACCTCTGTATCAATAACAACTTGCATTTATGTAACGCCTTTAACTTAGTAAAACATCCCAAGGCCCATCACAGGACAATCAAACAAAATTTAACATCAAGCTACATAAGGAGATATTGGGACAGGCTCATAAGAACATAAGAACATAAGAAATAGGAGCAGGGGTAGGCCAATCGGCCCCTCGAGCCTGCTCCGCCATTTAATAAGATCATGGCTGATCTGATCCTAACCTCAAATCTAAATTCATGTCCAATTTCCTGCCCGCTCCCCGTAACCCCTAATTCCCTTTACTTCTAGGAAACTGTCTATTTCTGCTTTGAATTTATTTAATGATGTAGCTTCCACAGTTTCCTGGGGCAGCAAATTCCACAGACCTACCACCCTCTGAGTGAAGAAGTTTCCCCTCATCTCAGTTTTGAAGGAGCAGCCCCTTATTCTAAGATTATGGCCCCTAGTTCTAGTTTCACCCATCCTTGGGAACATCCTCACCGCATCCACCCGATCAAGCCCCTTCACAATCTTATATGTTTCAATAAGATCGCCTCTCATTCTTCTGAACTCCAATGAGTAGAGTCCCAAACTACTCAACATCTCCTCATATGTCCGTCCCCTCATCCCCGGGATTAACCAAGTGAACCTTCTTTGTACTGCCTCGAGAGCAAGTATGTCTTTTCTTAAGTATGGAAACCTAATTGAAAAAATAAAGCTCGGTCAAAGAGTTAGGTTTTAAGGAGCGTCTTAAAGGAGGAGAGAGCAGCGGAGAGGTTTAGGGAGGGAATTCCAGAGCTTAGGGCCTAGGCAGCTGAAGTCACGGCCGCCAATGGTGGAGCGATGAAAAGAGGCCAGAATTGGAGGAACGCAGAGATCTCGGTGGTTTGTAGAGCTAGAGGAGGTTTACAGAGAAAGGGAGGAGCGAGGCCATGGAGGGATTTGAAAACAAAGATGAGAATTTTAAAATCGAGGCATTGCCAGACCAGGAGCCAATATAGGTCAGCAAGCACAGGGGTGTCACAGTGAGTATCACTCTATCAACTCCTCCACTGCCTCTGTGCTGGCAGATTGCTTAGCCAACATCTGGTCTTGGATGACATGTAGTTTCCTCCAGCTAAACATTGGGAAGACCAAAGTCATTGTCTTCAGCCCCCAAGACAAACTCTGTATCCTTGCCAGTGACAACATCCCGCTCCTTAAAACCCATCTCGTTGAGCAAGCTTTATTTTTTCAATTAGGTCTCTGAAGTGCTTTGGGGCATGTTTCTATGTTACAGATGTTATGCAAGATGTTGGTGTTATTGACATGTTTATATCTACATATATGGCCAGTCCAATGAGGTTCTCAATCCTAATCGTGCCATGCTTTTATGGACATCCAGTGTATTTGGTCTTGTTATTCTTCACTGAATCACAATTCAGTCAACTGCTCTGCCAACCAGCAGGTGACTAGAACTGAAGAGTCACTGAGATCAATGTACTCTATTCAATAAAGTCAAGTACAATCACAAAAGGACCCATGCCCTCCCAAAATACTGAACTTACAGGTATGCAGTATTTAAACACTCAACTGTATTAGAAACACAGATGTTGCAAATCAAATACCGACTTTCCCTCAGTGCTGCTGGGTTATGTAGTGAGTCATCACTCAAGAATTTGTGGTTTTCAGTAAACCCGGTGGTCAGCAGTATTGCCACCACATGCTTTTAGAGAAAGCCCTTGCATGACTGTTGTTAGATATTTGTACATGAAGCCTGAATTTCAATAGAAACTTCTTAGTGTTTTTCAATTTCTTTCCCATTCTTACTGGTATCAGGGGAATATTGCATTGTGCCTTCCAGCATGTACCTCACATCTCTGGAACCTGCTCAATTCTACATGTTCTGACACATGACAGTCAGCAGGATATAAAGGAAATAAACTATAAACACTACTGTGACTGGTACTATATTAACTGACCTCTTTAGTCACAGAGGAAAGTCTAGCCATTTGATCTAAATATCTCATCCGATTGATTTTAAGCCAAAGAGTTCTAATACAACTCCCATTCTACCAGTCAGGAAGTAAAACATTGGAGAAAAATTGAAGTCAGGCTTTGTTTTTAACTTGATAGTACAATTAATAAGCTTCTAGCAAGAAGGAGGTGGCATGCTGTGTGTGTGACTGAGTGAGTGAGTGAGAGAGCATGCAGGAACCAAGGAATGATGCTATATAGTTTAAATAAAATCTTCTACTTGCACTTTCAATGCTGGGATAGTACACCTTGATAACATCCTTTATGCTTTAAGAACATAAGAACATAAGAAATAGGAGCAGGAGTAGGCCAATCGGCCCCTCGAGCCTGCTCCGCCATTCAATAAGATCATGGCTGATCTGATCCTAACCTCAAATCTAAATTCATGTCCAATTTCCTGCCCGCTCCCCATAACCCCTAATTCCCTTTACTTCGAGGAAACTGTCTATTTCTGTTTTAAATTTATTTAATGATGTAGCTTCCACAGCTTCCTGGGGCAGCAAATTCAACAGACCCACTACCCTCTGAGTGAAGAAGTTTCTCCTCATCTCAGTTTTGAAAGATCAGCCCCTTATTCTAAGATTATGCCCCCTAGTTCTAGTTTCACCCATCCTTGGGAACATCCTCACTGCATCCACCCGATCAAGCCCCTTCACAATCTTATATGTTTCAATAAGATCGCCTCTCATTCTTCTGAACTCCAATGAGTAGAGTTCCAATCTACTCAACCTCTCCTCATATGTCCACCCCCTCATCCCCGGGATTAACCGAGTGAACCTTCTTTGTACTGCCTCGAGAGCAAGTATATCTTTTCTTAAGTATGGAGACCAAAACTGTATGCAGTATTCCAGGTGCGGCCTCACCAATACCTTATATAACTGCAGCAATACCTCCCTGTTTTTATATTCTATCCCCCTAGCAATAAAAGCCAACATTCCGTTGGCCTTCTTGATCACCTGCTGCACCTGCAAACTAACTTTTTGATTTTCTTGCACTAGGACCCCCAGATCCCTTTGTACTGCAGTACTTTCCAGTTGCTCACCATTAAGATAATAACTTGCTCTCCGATTTTTCCTGCCAAAGTGCATAACCTCACATTTTCCAATATTGTATTGCATCTGCCAAATCTCCGCCCACTCACCCAGCCTGTCTATATCCCCTTGTAGGTTTTTTTATGTCCTCCTCACTCTCTACTTTCCCTCCCATCTTTGTATCATCTGCAAACTTTGATATGTTACACTCGGTCCCCTCCTCCAAATCGTTAATATAGATTGTAAAGAGTTGGGGACCCAGCACCGACCCCTGCGGAACACCACTGGCTACAGGTTGCCAGTCCGAGAATGTACCATTTATCCCAACTCTCTGCTTCCTGTTAGATAACCAATCCTCCACCCATGCCAGAATATTACCCCCAATCCAGTGATTCTTTATCTTGAGCAATAATCTTTTATGTGGCAATTCTTCTCATTGGGGAGTTGAAGAAAGCAAGGACGAATGCTGATAATCATTCTCATCACAGTCCATCTGTAAATGCCATCCTAAGGCAGGAGACCCCCAATTCACATGTGAGAATCCCACCAAACATTAGTTGGACTGCCAATGACCTTTACTAAAAAGTACCTGCGTATGAACACAGATGAAGACAGAATCCAGCTTGGCTGTGAGGTCTCCCTTGGTCAAGTTGCCTTCAGACGCTCAAGAGCTGACTTTACGAGTTGGTGATATCAGCAGAGAGCCTCGCCCACCCATAGTGTAAAATTATCCCCTCACTATTTGGGATTGATTTTAAAATAAATTTGTTGGACTATAACCTGGTGTTGTAAGATTCCTTACATTTGTCCACCCCAGTCCATCACCGGCATCTCCACATCATATTTGGGATCAAGCATGAAGAATGACCATTCGGGCAAGGTAGCAGAGGACTGCTAGCATCTCAGTAACCACAGCATGAATTAGCAACATCAAGAGAAGGGGGTGGAAAATTGGGGGCAGTTACCTCAGATTTGAGATTTGAATACGGATATCATTTTCCAAAAAATGTGCTAATATAAATTTCCAGAAGACACAAAAAAATAGGGAACAGTTTTACCAGGTAATGCAATTAACAATTATTTATCATTGCAAAGGGATAGCATTCCAGAAGATAGTGGAAAGAAATGTTGCACTGTTGTTTTGTAAGCAGAGTTTTCCTCCATTAGGTAATTCAGAGAAAAGATTATTGTGAATATAAAGCAGGAAACAGCACTTTGCACTCTCATTTACTTTTATGTTAAGAAGAGCGAATGGAGGAAATATATCAATAGACATTTAGGTTTTCTGCCTTAACCAGAGCAATTTCAAGAATGTGGCTTTACATAAACTTATTCAATAGATTAATAAGTTTATACGTAAAGTGCTTCACAACCAATGAATTACTTTTGCAATGTTGTCACTGTTGTTTTGTAAGCAAACCTGGCAGCCAAATTGCGCACAGTAAGATCCCACAAACGGCAATGAGATGAACGTCCAGTTAATCTGTTTTAATGGTGTTGATTAATAGGTGAAATATTAGCTAAGATATTGGGAGAACTCCCTGTATCCCAGGAAGATCAAAAAGAGGGAAAATAAAATTTAAAAAATGAGAAACCAGAAAACATACATTTATTGAAATAGGAGAATTCAGCTGGACTGTTATATTGAGCTTTAAGTGAATTACTTTGACCTTGAACATTACTCTAAATTCAGATATAATGCTGACAAGTCCCATCCTAAACAGTAATTTCCCAAACACTCCTTCTGATGGCTTGAATATGATTTCTGAATCGCAATAGTTTCTTAACAATGTTATTTCGTCTCTTAATCGGAAATGTTCAAACTGTGCAAGGTCAGGTCCAGCAATTTATTATTCAGCACACAGTCAAATGGCTCTTAATAAAGTAAAATCACATCTTTATGTGTGGTTTTGGAGTTGCTGCTTTAATCTGTAACACAATATATTAAACACACAATAAAATAAACCTGGGAATTACTATAAAACAGTAATCTCATTGATGCACTTAAAAGTCAGCACAAACTACAGGAGTGATACTGAAGCAATTTATAATTGCCATATTAGAGACTGAGACTTCAGCCTTCAATTCTTTCCAATGTGAATGTTGATTTTATAATAAAAATTGTGGACTACACGAGGTGGCTTCATGGTATTTATTGGGTAAGTTTATTTGTTGCTGGCTGATGTCAAGCCTGACATAATGGAACTGGGGCCAATCGTCAATAGAATGGAAATTCAGACGGCCGATCCATCATAATCAAGGATTAACACCCGTGACATAGTCCGGGAATGTCTTCTGAGCTTCTCCCGCTCCGCCGCCATAATTTTGCATGAAATGCGGCGGAAATCCCCTTTATACTCTTAACCAGGGTTTCTGGTGAAGTCACAGCATCAGAGCAGGAGCAGCTCTGGGGAAATTCCGGCCCTAGTAATGCCAAGTTGATCAACTGAAAATCCACAGGTCTTCGGCTGGAGAGAATACAGCTGGTGTCACTTAAAGGATAACAGGCAAACTGGAGTGTGTTACAAATCTTGAAAGAATAATATTCTGCCTCCTATTCGGATGGAGGTAATTTGACTCCATATTTTATTTTAGTAGGTGTCATGTCAAACCAAGACAGAAAGCTGGATCCTGGGATCAAGCACTTAATTGGAGCTGAAGTGCTGTATCATATGATCTGAATATCTGTTTTTATTTCACTACATGTCAGTGAGAATAGCAGTTCCCCGAGTGGATTATATTTAATTAAAAGGTTCTGATAAGAAGCAATGCTAAGACAGCCCAGTGGCATGAGGTGCTGGGGTACGAATGTGCTACACCGCGAAGGGATAGGATGCCAAATTCCCAACATCAGGTGCCACACCTGGACAGGACATGATGCACAGTTAAGATGCTTTCTTGTGGAAGTGAAAATCAAGAGGGCTGGGAGAAGGATGAGGACTTTCAAGATCGGCTCTTGTCTGATTTTCAATCATTTATTATTAAAATTTCTACTTTCACATCTTCTCCAAGATTTTTTAAATAAAAAATGAAGTAACGATAAAAAGTAGTAAAATATTCTCGTTGTTTCTTGTTGCAGTTCATACAGTTTAACTGAAGCAGTATTTGAGTTTGCTATCTTAGCTCTCTGATTCGTAAACAATGCATTGATGATACTCCAATAGGCATTGGCACACGCATTAAAGGGTATTCATTCCTCATGTAGGAGAAGGAGAAAGATAAAAGAATGAATGATGAAACGGTACCGTGAGTCTGTGAAAGAGAGAGAGTTGTTTGGCCTAACTCTGATTCCATTGCTTAAGAAATCATGGAGTGGATTTTTGTCTTCAAATCTAGCGGACTGAATTTCCCACCCTTTAAAGACCCCGCCAATTTTCATTCCATTGAAAGTATGTATGAAGTTCATTGTCTAGTGTGGAAATGAGCCACACAGAACGGGTGAGATGCACTAAGAGGATCACAGACCAGAAAGGCCTGAAGTTTTATCTCAACTGGGAAGCAATAGGCCACCATAATTTGCCTCAGCACACCTGGACTGGGGACTACGAGAATCAGCCGGAGTTCATGGTTTTGGTTACTTTCCAATGACTCCAGGCACATCTCGCGTGTGTGGATTCCAGCTGAGGATAGGATAGAGGGGGCTCAGATGTCAGGCCCCAAGATTGAGTAACCTGCCCTCATCTCACACTTGAAGATTGGCCATTTGAATGAAGTACCAGAGGGCAACCAACATCTCAGGAACTATGCGCAAGCGTGGGATAATTCCTTCAGTTAAAAAGGGGGTGGATTTTAATTATATACTAAGGATAGCAGAGGATTGCAGATAAGTCTTAGCAATATATCTTATTATTAAATTATGTGTGTATGTCTGTGAATGCGTCAAAGGGTGGCATTGATACAGACACAGATAAGGGATGGTGAGCTGGTTTAATGCTGTTTCCTGTCATCTATTAAACAACCATTTCAGAATATATCTCTAAGCAGCAAATAATTAAGGTCTAATTTAATTTTATTATATTGCCTTCAGTTGTGATTTTATTGTTTTTTTCACTTCCTTGTCTTTGTGATTTTTCTTAGAAATAAGTGAACCTAAATATTTTATTTGAGTTTTAATGAGAGCAATCAGTTACAAATCAGCAATTTGAGGTATTAATAAGTAATAACTCACATTTTTTTCACTATCCTTAAGCCCCAAAGCTTTAGGAAATAAGGAAGTGAATTGAACAACGATTTTGTTTTGATTGATGTGTAGAGAGGGCAGCGTCATCAAGCAACTGAGAAATGTTAAATCCTGTGCTGCATATCGAGGTACGTTCAGCTGTTCATTATCTGGGATACACAGTGCTAACATTCTTGTTGCAATTATAAAGAAGCCGAGGAAAGGGAGAGAAATCTTTGCCTAATTTGTTCAGATATACAAAATTCAGGAGCAGTCCCTTCTGGCAAAGAGATAGCACTTGTTGCTCATTTGCAAAGAATTTTAAATCTGCTGATGAAGCAGCTACTGAAACACAATTTCTCATGGGAAGGATCTGTGTTCAATTGAACTGAAGGTCTCAGTGAAACAACCCTCATTGGGTAGAACTCTCCCCTTGCAATACAAAGGGATGTTGTGCTCATCATTGGTCAGATATTCAAAACAACAAATTGCATTTATAAACCGCCTTTAATGTAGTAAAATGTCCCGAAATCGCTTCACAGGGGCACCATCAAATAAAATTTGACATCAAGCCACATAAGGAGATATTGGGACAGGTAACCAAAAGCTTGGTCAAAGAGGTAGGTTTTAAGGAGTGTCTTAAAGGAGGAGAGAGAGGTAGCGAGACAGAGAGGTTTAGGGGGCAATTCCAGAGCTTAGGGCTTAGCAGCTGAAGCCACGGCCGCCAATTGGTGAAGTGCAGAGATCTCGGAAGTTTGTAGGGCTGGAGGAGGTTACAGAGAGAGAGGGAGGGGTGAGGCCATGGAGGGATTTGAAAACAAGGAAGAGAATTTTTTTTTAAATTGAGGCAATGTCGGACTTCACCTAACAGATTCTAAAACAAACGTGTAGTGTTTATTTGTGCATTTCTGAGAAGCAGAATAATATGGTTATGTATATAGCTACTTTTTTTTTTAAATGAGAGGTGTTGCCACGTTGAAGTATCTAGCGATACATTCTACTGGAGAAAAAGAACTTAGCATCTTATCTCTCAAAAAACATCTCAAGATGCGTCACAAAGAATAGAATACAGTGGCTGTAGTTATGTAGATAAATATAACAAACATCTTGTGCACAGCAAGGTCCAACATCACTGCCAATTTATTTTTGGTGGTGTTGGTTTTATTTTTGATCAGTCCACCAGTGGAATTCCCTGCTCTTCTTTTGAACAGTGCATTGAATCTTTACTGTCCTCTGAAACAGGCAGGTCGGGTTTTGGTTTAACACCTCATCCATAGGACGTATCTCTAAAATGTAGCACTCCATCAGTACTGCATAAGCCAACCGACATTAAGTGCTCGAGTCCTGGACAGCAGTTTGGACCCACAACCTTTTGACTAAGTGCTAGTGACTGAGCAAAGCTCTCCCTCGCTCTCTCCCTCACATATCCACACACACACTCATTTACTCACTCTGACAGATTAATCTGTTGCTACAAATAGATTATTTGGTTCTGAAAGGTTTTTTAATGCATATTTTTCTCTCTACAATTTTCTCTCTGATTTTCTCTCCTTACCATTCATTACTCTCCTACAAACACCACACAAATCTGTACTGCAGCAACAGCTTGCCTGAGAACTACCCAACAGAGTGACATGATTCTATTAATATATTCCATCTGAATAACAAAACAGACAAAGAAGATAATGAACAAGAAACAGGTGCGGAAGGATCAGTGGAAACCATCTCTGAGTTATGAGAACAACACGCCTCGGGTGAGGAATACATAGCTATCACAAAACTTTCCACCAAAGTTACACATGAATTAAATTGTTCACTAAGGCTTCCCGGTGGCCTAGTTGGTAAAGGTATTGCCATAACAACTAAAAGATCCCAGGTTAGATCCGTGCTCTCTGCTGATCTCAGTCAGCCTCACTGCCTTTGGGCTAGGGAGGAGAAAAGTCAGCCATGGTTCCCAGTTCTAATAATGTTCCATTGATAAAATCCTGCTGGAAAACGTGTGTGCGCACGTGCACATTATGAGAACAGCTCAATCGTGACAATCCCACAGTCAACTAGCCTGGTGAAACTCACTGTCTGCACTCAAACATTAAGAATGGCCACTTGGGTGAGATACGAGAGAGCTGCCATTGTCTATGGAACTGTACGTCAGCAATGTTCAGCATCTACAGCAGATGAGAGGAGAAAATGAGAACTAAAATTGTCCACTAAACTATCACTTCCACATGTGTCTCCCAGACAACCACCTAAAGTGTTTTAGACTTTTTAACAGCGATATGAGTCATGATCCTTCATATATGCATAAAATGATCACCCATTAATAGAAAAACCCACACAGTACTATTACACCAAAAGGTTGGTGATCTTTCTGACTCATGAATATCAAATGACAAACTGGTCACTTAACAGTTCAATTGTCCTCTAATGCATTCAAGCAAATTGGGCCATTGTCAAAATATACCCAGTGTATAGTGCACTTCTGAATCATAATGCCTTGTCCACAATGCTGCATTAGTTTCAACAACTGTTTTTCAGAAATGCATCCATTGGAGTCAGTATGGGTGCAGGAGTGGTCATGGTTTTCCTCGTCATCAATATCAGTGAGAAAATAGTCATCACTGTAATATGCTGTGTCAGCCATGGCTCAGTGAGTAGCACTCGCACCTCGGAGTAACGAGACAAGATCAATTAATGACCTCATTGTAGAGGAGCCTCTAGGTAGCAGTGATCACAATATGATTGAATTTTGCATTCAGTTTGAGGGAGAGAAGAGTAAGTCTAAGACTATTGTTTTAAACTTAAATAAGGGCAATTATGAGGGCATGAAGACAGAGCTGGCTAAAGTGAACTGGGAAATCAGGTTAATGGATAGGTCAGTAGAGATGCAGTGGCAGACATTTAATGAGATATTTCATAACACTCAGCAAAGATACATTCCAGTGAGAAAGAAAGAATCTAGGGAAGGACATACTATCCGTGGCTAACTAAGGAAATTAAAGATAGTATCAAAATGAAACAAAAAAGCACACAATTCCACGAAGATTAGTGGCAGGTCAGAAGATTGGACAGAATATAAAAAACAGCAAAGAATGACTCAAAGAATAATAAGGAGGGAGAAATTAGAGTCCAAGAGAAAGCTAGCTAGAAATATAAAAACAGTTGGTAAGAGTTTCTACGGGTATTTAAAAAAGGAAAAGAGTAAGTAAAGTGAGCGTTGGTCCTCTAGAGAGTGAGTCTGGGGAATTAATAATGGAGAATAAGGAAATGGCGGATGAATTGAGCAGATATTTTGCGTCTGTCTTCACTGTTGAGGATCCAAATAACATGCCAGAAATAATTGTGAATCAAGAGGTGAAAGGGAGGGAGGAACTTAAAACATTTACAATCACCAGGGAAAAGGTTCAGAAAAAAATACTGGAACTAAAAGCTGACAAGTTCCCAGGTCCTGACAGATTTCATCCTAGGGTCTTAAAAGAAGTGGCTGCAGAGATAGTAAATGCAACGATTTTAATTTTCCAAAATTCCCTAGATTCTGGAAGGGTCCCATCAGATTGGAAAATAGCAAATATAACTCCTCTATTCAAGAAAGGAGGGACACAGAAAGCAAGAAACTACAGGTCAGTTAGCTTAACATCTGTCACAGCGAAAATGCTAGAATCTATTATTAAGGAGGTTATAGCAGGGCACTTAGAAAATATCATGCAATCAGGCAGAGTCAACACGGCTTTGTGAAAGGGAAATAGTGTTTGACTAATTTATTAGAGTTCTTTGAGGAAGTAACAAGCAACATGGATAAAGGGGATCCTGAGAATGTGGTGTACTTGGATTTCCAGAAGGCATTTGATAAAGTGACACATCAAAGGCTACTACACAAAATAAGAGCTCATGGTGTAGGGGGTAACATTAGCATGGATAAAGGATTGGTTAGTAAACAGGAAACAGAGAGTAGGCATAAATAAGTCATTTTCAGGTTGGTGAGATGTAACGAGTGGAGTGCCACAGGAATCAGTGCTTGGGCCTCAACTATTTACAATCTATATCAATGACTTGGATGAAGGGACCGAATGTATGGTTTGCTAAATTTGCTGATGATGCAAAGGTAGGTAGGAAACTAATTTGTGAAGAGAACATAAGGAGTCTGCAAAGGAATATTGATAGGTTAAGTGAGTGGGCAAAAATTTGGAAGATGGAGTATAATGTGGGAAAATGTGAACTCGTCCACTTTGGCAGCAGGAATAGAAAAGCAGTATGTTATTTAAATGGAGAGAGATTGCAGAACTCTGAGGTACAGAGGGATCTGAGTGTCTTAGTACATGAATCACAAAAAGTTAGTATGCGGATACAGCAAGTGATTAGGAAGGCAAATGGAATGTTGTAATTTATTGCAAGGGGAATGGAATATAATAGCAGAGATGTTTTGCTACAGTTGTACAGGGCATTGGTGAGACCACATCTGGAATACTGTGTGCAGTTTTAGTCTCCTTATTTAAGAAAGGACATAATTGCTTTAGAGGCGGTTCAGAGAAGGTTCACTCGACTGATTCCTGGGATGAGGGGGTTTTCATATGAGGAAAGGTTGGACAAGTTGGGCCTGTGTACACTGGAGTTTAGAAGAATGAGAGGTGATCTTATTGAAACATATAAGATCCTGAGGGGACTAGAAGGGGTAGATGCTGAGAGGATGTTTCCCCTTGTGGGAGAGACTAGAACTAGGAGCCACAGTTTAAAAATAAGGAGTCTCCCATTTCAGATGGAGAGGAGGAGAATTTTATTTCCTCAGAGGGTCGTGAGTCTGTGGAATTCCCTTCCCCAGAGAGCGGTGGAGGCAGGGTCATTGAATTTTTAAGGCTGAGTTAGATAGATTCCTGATTAACAAGGGAGTCAAAGGTTATAGTAGGTGGACGAGAAAGTAGGGTTGAGGTCACAATCAGATAAGCCATGATATTATCAAATGGCAGAGCAGACTCGAGGGGCAGAATGGCCTACCCCTGCTCTTAAATCATATGTTCGAGTCAGAAGGACGTGGGTTCACGTCCCACCCCAGAGGTTTGAGCCTAAAGATCTACACTGACACTCCAATGCAGTACCGAGGGAGTGCTGCACTGTCGGAGGCGCCGACTTTCGGATGAGACATTTAACCGAGGCCCCTTCTGCCCTCTCAGGCAGCCAGAACTGATCCCATGGCACTACTTCGAAGAAGAGCAGGGGAATTCTCCTCTGTGACCTGGCCAATATATATCCCTCAACCAACATCACAAAAAAACAGATTATCTGGTCATTATCACGTTGCTGTTTGTGGGACCTTGCTGTGCTCACAATTGTCTGCCGTGTTTCCCACATTACAACATTGGCTGTGAAGCACTTTGGGGAGTCCTAAGTAAAAGGCATTCATTAAATGTAAGTCAGTCTGTCTTTCTTTTTTTCCCCTCTTTTTTTATTAGCTGACTGTATTTGACAAATAATAATTGTGTGCAGTACTAGCAATAATCCCAAGGCTCCAGATAGGACAGAATTAATGGTGTCACTATTAAAGTGTCATCCTCTTCCTCTCTGCCCCACAACAGCAAGCACCAACATGAATTGAAACTAAAAAAAAACACATTTTAAATGGTGTTTACTTTCAAGTTATTAAGGGAGAAGTTGACTCTGCAACCCTAATTTTGCAAGTATGGCAAAGTCACGCTGTGCTGTGGGCTCACCCGCAGAATGCTGGCTGTACCTTATGTCGAGAGGCAAGCCCCATCCCTTCACTTCAACAAGTTACCTGCACACAGCAAACGTGAGGCGGGCCCACACTTCGATTGCTCGGGATTTGCAAAACTGGGTGAACTGCAGCTTGTCACTGAAGGGGAGTTCACTCTGTTTCAGCCTGACACTGAAGGGAGGTGTGAACAGTAGGCTTGAAAAAATATGCGCACAGAGGACTGTGCCTATGACTCCCTCATTTAACAATGACTCCTTAGACTTGTTACAGGAGGGGCTGAAGTCTGCCCATCTGTTACATCGGAGATGCAAGCAGCGGGAGTGGAGGTAGCCAAACGAGCATTTGCAATCCCCCGAGTTTATCCGAACTTGTAGCGAATGCAAAGGAAGAGCAGTGGAATCAGGAGAAGTGCGGAGAGTGGTGCAGCACCTTCATGTACATGCTGACTTGTTGGCCAAAGAAGGCGCGAAAGCTATGTAAATGTTCATCTGCTGCAACCTCAGCAAGGCAGCACGCAAAGCATGCAGAAAATGAAACATTTGCAGGGCAATGGGGAAAGAGCAGTGGGGAGTGGGACTCAATGGACAGCACTTTCAAAGAGCCGGCACAGACACGATGGGTCGAATGGCCTCTTTCTGCGCTGTATGATCCTAAAGGAAATTCAGGAAGAAAAAAAAAGTTGGGCAAACAATAGCTTATCTTTGGGGTTACCTTCTCTTTTAAGCTAGAAAGTTCACTGAACTGAATGCAACACTGAACTGATTGCTTTTTCTCACCCCTCTTGCTTCTGAGCCTCTCCGAGTCCAGTATGCGAGTGACCTCATTGCGTAGCACGCCAAGGGTTCGAGCCCATAGGCCATTTTCACTTTATTTACTTATACCGAGCACAGGTCACAAACGGTAGATTAATTTTGTGATCTTTGTGGGCAGGTCCAGGTAGAACTCTGGGAACTTCTATTCTGCAGAAGATAAACAAAATGCTGATGCAAACTCACTCAAGGGTTTGTCATTCTTAAGTGACAATTTTCTAGCAGCTTTTTTCTCTCCTGTAACTCGCCAGTGCTTTTAGCAAATAAATAAAACATTACACGCTGATTTAAGGGCTCATAAAGCCGTTCATCAGTTCCTACTGTATTCACTTGGATTCCAAACACATTGGGGGTGATTCTAAACCCCAAGAACGGGTGGGTTGGGGGCAGGTGGGAGTTGAAAATAGTTGTTTTTTTTGGGTCGCAACCGCAAGATTTATTGAACTTTGCATTCCCAGTGGGAAGCCTGTACTTTTATGCGCCAACATTAAACCCGGAAATACAGCTGAGTTGCAGTCGCAACCCACAAAACAACTATTTTCAACGCCCACCCGCCCCCAACCCACCCGTTCTTGGGGTTTAAAATCACCCCCATTATCTCATCACGTGAGGAAAGTAACCTCCTAGCACCCCACCCAGGCACAGCCATTTGAGAACAGTGTAGGACAGTCCAGCCTACGTCCACCCCACCCAGGCACAACCATGTGAGAACAACCTGGATGGTCTAACCTGCTATCGGTCCAGCCTGCCACAACCACTAGAGAACAGCGCTGGACAATCCAAGAGCTTCACCAGAGATTGAATAATTTTTAAAAAGTGAGAATCTTGAAAGCAACATGGAAAACCTGCAGTAAGAAGATAACATGGCTACTCTGTAGAGAGCCTCCAAAAAAAATGCGGAAAGTTTAAGATGAACTTATAAGCCCCAAGAGTGCATGACTCTGATCCCAGTGCAGATTCTCAGGTTTTGGGCTATAAGGAAACCTTTCCCTCCTTCACTCCATTTTGTTCCCACTTCTACAATTGAATGCTCTCCACCGACTCAAGCTCAGGTATATTTCCACAGGTGCTGTCAGCACTTCATTACCTCTGCCATTGTCATGTGAGTCTATCCTCGGCAGTGAGCGTCAGCAATCCACACGCCCATGAAATAGGGAGAGGGAATCACAGGCAAGACCCATTCTTCCGGCAAGTGTCTCTGAATAACAAACAGAATCGGGAATGGAGGCTGATGTTTTCCCATTCCAGCTGCTGAGGACCTTCGGTGACCCCCCCCCGCATATTGATGCCCCAGCTGAGTTCAAGTTGAGTGCAGGGCAGGGATTGAAACTCAACCTTCACAGTCTGCATGGCTCAGTGCTACAAGACGTGCATTTACCCACCGCGTCATCAGTGGGTGGTGGGAAAAAAAATGCTTCTTAAAGGAGAACAAAAGTCTTGTTTACTCTCCTTCTGTTGCATAAATAGTACGTGTTAAAACCTTCCCTTTACTTCAGGAGATTAATTCTCAGCTGTTTCGCAGAGGGAAATGCACGATCTGGGAAATCAGTATGATGACATCATGGAACATGACCAACACTGAGAACAATCACCAAAATCAGGAGCTACACCTTCAGCTGCTATTCATTTGAAAAGACAAACAGGAGCCCTCGTGTGACTTGCATGGAGGCTTCATAACTCAGTGGTCCTTGATGGACAGTCCAGTGTTGATGGACTTTCTGTGCTAGCAGCCTATAAATGCACTGTTTTAAAAAGTGCATTCTCCTGGGCCTAAAAAGAAGCAAGTCTATAATAATACACAGAAAAAGGAGCACACTTTAGAGCTGAATATGGAGATACAAAGCGGTGAGATGCATCACTCCTCACCATACTCACATTCTCCTTTAAGAAGCCACAGAAATGTGGAAATAATCGGCAGTGAGATCTGATTGACAAAAATAACACTTTACAGAGCTACTGAGCCACATAGAGAAATGGTTACCTATATCGCCATATTAAGGTTCACTTGTTAGTCTTTTTATCACAGGAACTTGTAAAATTCCTGTATGGGGTCATTCCATATAGCCTTGAAATGTCACAACTTGACACATGGATTAATGTACATGTGGACACCATCAGTCCTGACAACATGGGCTATGAGGATAAAATTTGCACTGTGGACTTGAGTATTAGTGATATGCCTGAATAAATCTCTCAGAAATGTCAGCTGAACCTCCTCTTCTCCTTGATAACTGAAGATGTGACATTTGCAGAACAAACTGCCTTTCACAAGCTGATCTCAGAGCCTTTCTTCCAAATCTCACCAGGCAATAGCAGACACATCGTATGCACGACACACCACATAAGACTGGGAACAACTGTACCCCCCACCCCCAGAAAGGAGTCAGTACGTTCAGAAGAAGAGGAGGGAAGGGAAAGTTGGCAGGAAAAGCAGAAAGAAAGAAATAAGAAAATCAGGCAAACAGCTACAATGGGGCGATTCATGTTATAAGAAAGCCATTGGTTTGTCAAACTAAGTGTGCTCCTATACTCAGTTACATTACTCTGCAGTAATCTGACATTCTCCACTCACATCACTCCTTTTTAGAGTACATGTCTAATTCTAACTGCTGATGACAACAAATTGCTTCTTGCTTCAATGTGTCCTGACCACATAGTGCATCGATGCATCTAGACAATGCGCACTCAAGTCTCAGTATCTTCTAACATTTCTGCCTCCTCGAGGAGAAAGTTACTGATCCTGTGCAAGTCGGTCAGTGTAATCCTGAAGAGAGAGAGGGGAGATGCTTGGGACCCATCACTGCTACTATGCCGCCTCCTTATGGTCAGAGATAGAACATTAAAGCAGGAGGAAAGGTGCGATGAGAATAGGCCATTCAACCCACTGAAGCTCATCCCTTTTATACCCAACCTCTCCTGTCACAGTACCCAGCTGTATTTTGAACAATCCCAATATTTTTGCCTTGACTCCCCTGCCTGGTCGATTATTTTCAAGCATTCATCATTCCTCAGTTCAAGAGGTTCTTCCCGATAACTTTTAAAATTAAAGCTATATCAATCAAACCCACATAGACAGATCGGACTAGATACAGCTTTTCATTGGGGAGGACTGCCTGAAAGTTGGGGAGGGGGAGTAATAAAGAGGGGAAAATTACAAAAATAAAATAATAAATGCCTCAGCAGATGCACCCTGCAACTGCCTAAGCATTTTAGTGATCTGGAGTCAAGCTATCAGACGCATTCAGGTTTTTAATCCTTTATTTGGGGAGAGTGTCCAATTCTGACTGTATCTTTTCTCTTTCTGCAGACCCCCTATCCAGTCGTGACCCCTCGCTGCCCTGCTAACTCAGCATAGGCCAAGGACTTAACCAGGTGGTGCATTTCCCCGCTGAGCCTTCATGGTAACCGAAGCTGGGGGGGGGGGCGGGGGGGCAGGCCAGAGAGGGAGCGAGAGAGAGGGGACAACACTTTAACTCGTTTGATGTATATACATCAGACACCACCACAAATATTCTGACTTTGTGGTTTAATGGTATTTTTAGATAGTTAACATCTTTACAAGCAAACAGATGCCTAACTGTATGCTATTAGGCATGAACCTGAACTGGGATTGGAAACCCATCAGAAACTTAATGCGCGAGCTCCCGTTAAAGCCATGCTTCAACTAAAGCAATTTTTTTCCACTGACAGTTCTCAATATGATAACAGCAGGGCTTTATTTTATCCATGCTCCTTGTCTTTCCACTAGATTATTTCAGAAGTGATCTACACAATACTTCATTATTATGCACATTATCAACCCCTTGGGTGGCCTGTACAGTATAAAGAAAGGAGATCCTTTTCGAAAGCTTAGCTCTGCTTCTTTACATGCATCCGTTACCCTGTCTGGCGGATTAGCAGGACACTGAAAATTTTTTTGTAAAAGTCTTAAAACGGGAGAACTGAGAACAAGTAGCACCAGATTCTTGGCAGCGCAATTGGTGAGCATGCTCTTATGTTCTAAGAATGAAAAGTAAAAAATGTTTTCAGCTCTCCACATGCTTAGGGCAAGATTTCTGCTTAGTGACTTTCTTTAATGTGGGATATTAACCCTACACAGAGCACTTTCTAGGGCTTTGGAGCCTGAATTATTTATAGCACGGAAGCCATATCAAATCCTAGACTTAAATCCATTTTCAGATATGCTGAAAATGTTTAACAGTCACCAGCCACATGCACAAATGGCCAAGAGATCATTTTTTGAAGAAATAATAATTTATGCCATGTAAGAGGCATTTGCATAGGAACATAGGAACAGGAGTAGGCCATTCAGCCCCTCGAGCCTGTTCAGCTGTTCAATTAGATCATGGCTGCTCTGTATCTTAACTCCATTTGCCCACCTTGGTTCCATAACCCTTAATACCCTTGCCTAACAAAAATCTATCAAACTCAGTTATGAAATTTTCAATTGACCCCCAGCCTCAACAGCTTTTTGGGGGAGAGAGTTCCAGATTTCCACTACCCATTGTGTGAAGAAGTGCTTCCTGACATCACCCCTAAACGGCCTAGCTCTAATTTTAAGGTTATGCCCCCCTGCATAAGTTGTCAACTGTCCCAATGTCTTGTTCTCCAATGACACACACAAATGTCCCATTTGAACACCTCCAACACAGAATGCAGTCTGACAAACTTGCCCAAGCTACGCAGTTCAACACTGACTCAATGTTCGACTGCAACCCCTTACCTATTTACTGGACAGCAGCCAGGCTAATGGCACTGATGAACAAACAATAGAAGAGGCCTACAAAAATCCAAAAGCATAACCTCTCTGCCATACTAGGAGAACACAACATACCATACATGATCAATATTAGTCGTCTAATGTGGTGCCAGTGAAGTCTAGACATTTGTTCCTCCTTGGTTCAGCCTCAGTAATTTTCAAAAATGTGTTTTTTGTCCTGTGAATGGTCCATATGACTCTCTGGCATTAGAGATACTCGGTAATCGAAGGGACTTCTGAGCAGGAATGTGAAATATGGGAAACAGTTCTGCTTTCAAGGGTGTTGTTATATTACCAGCCCATAGCCCTTCGAGAAACCATCGGCACGTCCTCCAGCTTACTTGTGTTCCTCTTGTTCCACTGAACAGCAGGTACCATGAAAGACATTACCCTGGAACGACAATGTCGTAAAGCTAAAACCGCTTAAGACGTTACCACAGTAACAGCTTTTTGCTAAGTACCATCAAAGAAGAGTCTAGCAACGTAACTTTTTTTGCAGTTTCAAGAGTGCATCTGTAAACAAAAGACTTGCCACCATTATTTCACTCTGTTCCACCTCCTTTTTTCTGGGTCTCTTCCACATCAAGAGAACAGGTGGACGAGCTGCTTGCTGACTTCTTTCAAGGCTGCTTTATAACTGGCAGCAAGAAGGTTACAGATTCTTTCTAACCCTTTTACCAGCCAGTTCTGCTCATGAGGATGTGGTCAGACTGGAGTTATGTGATCCAGCTATTGTGGCGTTATCACTGAGCGTAGCTTTCAGCCGATAATATCTGCTAAGTTTTTCATTTGCTTTTATTCATTCTTAGGGTGTGGGTGTCGCTGACAAGACTGGTATTTATTGCCTGTAGTATCATGAGGGGAATTTTACCTCCCACCCCCAAGATGGGTGTGAGAGGGGCGGGGCGGTTGGTTAAGAATTCAAAAGTTGGAAACCCGACCCCAACCCGTCTCCAACGCCCCACTTCTAGTTTTAGCGGAGGCTGGTTGGTGGGCAGCAGTGGGGGGTGACTAACCTGCTCTATCCACGGACCTCTGGTCCATCCACAGCCCCTCTGATCTATCCACCGTCCCCCACCCCCGATGTCCCCCCGACCCATTATCCCTCCCTCCCTCCCTCCCTGCCCTCCCCACCTCTCCGCTCCGCTCTCCAGCTGCAGTCCAGTACCTCAAGCATTCCCGCACGACAGCCTCTCAATCTGGCTGGCTGCCGGCTGGAAAACGGAGTCAAAAAATGTTTCCACCATATTTTCACCTTATAATGAGGGAACAAAATATCCTTAATTATTCCTAATGGATCAGATTTGGACAGTTAATTCTCATGGACTGTTGCAGGTTTTCTGCAAAAAAGATAAGAATTCAGAGAAAAGATTCCAGTTTCTTTATCTGATTCGTCCCTTGAAAATCGAAGAATTTTTTAAAAGTTTTTTTTTGGTTCTATACTTTAATCTCCAGAGATGTGAAAATCAATTTGGCAGCTCTCACGTGAACTGAAAGGAAAGAACATTGAAAACTTCCAATTGTTCTGAGCATTAGAGGGAAAGCAATCATTTGAAATACCCACAAACCATTTCAGTGACCATGCCTATCAGGACTTTAGCAGCGCTTTCTTCTGGGAGCTGTGCTGATAGGGATGTGTGAAGTGACATCTAAGACTCTAAACTTTATTTTGTCTAAAGACAGCTAGCTTGAAAAAAAAATCCAAAATTCAAAGTTTCCAAAAGATGCAAAAGCACACTTGCTCGGAGCTAAACCTCTCCCAATCATTTGTGAAAATCTGATGTCTTGAAAAAGTTGAAAAACCTTTGTCAGTCCCTCCACATCGCCGAGCTCTTTCGAGGGGCTGCGATGATATATCAATCTTAATCGAGCCGGCAAATTTTCACGTGTAAGAGTTTGATTGAAATGCTCCCCCAATCTCGACAAGGTGGGAATGAACACAGATTTTAGGTCAAAAGCAAAATACTGCAGATTTTAGGTTCCGTTTTCGCTCCTAACATAGAAGTGTAACACTGCATTCTCACCAATCTTCAAAGAGAAGTGTTAGCAAGGACCACATGAATGTTGGGAGTAAGTATTGGCAAGGACCACATGAATGTTGGGAGTAATAAACAAGAGAGAGAGAGAGAGAGAGAGAGAGAAAAAAACTGAAAGCAATTGGAAAATAAAAGAACAGTTTTGACATTGAGCACTACGAATACCACCTTATTACCTGACTGTACTGACAGCAGAAGGCTAAAGTATATACTAGACTATGGAACACACAAGCTTTTGATCCTTCAAATTAATTGGTACAAGGGCTGGGATCACAAGGCTTCAAAGTAAATCAATATGGACCTTAGGACCTTGGAGCATTTTGTGACAGAGGTGGAGGTGCGTTAGGTACAGCACACATTTTTCAGACCAGAACAAAACTGTGCTAATGGATCAGTGAGCCATTAATTATCTGGCCCTACTCACGAAACTGCAATACAATCTTGTCAGTTTTAGCTCTGATAGATGTTAACATTATTAAGCCTCAATATAGTGTTTTCAAAAACACTGCATGCTGACCGGAAAAAAAATGGAGCAAAATCAGAGGCTTTTGTTGCTGTTTCGCGGTTATCTAAAACTGGCATCTTCCCACAAATATATTTAGTTGATGCTTGGGAAGGAATAATGTTATTTGTGCATTTTTGTGCAGTGATTTTGACTCAACATTTACAATAATATCAGATCTATAACTGTTCTTTCAATGCCAGTCGGGTGCAGGGGTGTAGTGGTTAAGTAACTGGACTAATTATCCAGTAAAACGGGAGGTCAAATCCCATCATGTCAGTTTGAGAATTTTAATTCTCAAGTTTTAAAAAATCTGGAAATATAAAGCTGTTAGATTGTTGAAGGAAACCTGCCATCCTTACATGGTCTGGCCTACATGTGACTCCAGTCCCACATCAACACAGTTGACTCTGAAGTGACAGACGTTTGGAGACGAAATGATAGAGGTAAATAGAAGTAGATCGCTTTGGCCCTCATAGGGGCAAAACATCCATCGGCAACTAGAGTTGGGCAATAAATGCTGGCCTTGGCAGGGATGCTCACATCCCGAGAACGAATTTTAAAAAGGCGGCAAGAAAAAGATTGTAAACAGAAGTTGAGCTGCTGAATGGTGATTGTTGTAGAATTGTTTTCAACGAGAATGAACACAATTATTCTTTTGAATTCAATCCTGCATTATTAGGAATCTTTAAAAAAAAACATAACATCACAAACACGTGTTGTTAGAAAACAAATCCTAGCTAGTGTGGGAGGTATGCTCTAGACCACTTCCTCTGTGAAGAGATTGGAAGGGTATGTTTTTTTTCATTCGTTCATGGGATGTGGGCGTCGCTGGCGAGGCCAGCATTTATTGTCCATTCCTAATTGCCCTTGAGAAGGTGGTGGTGAGCCGCCTTCTTGAACCGCTGCAGTCCGTGTGGTGAAGGTTCTCCCACAGTGCTATTAGGAAGGGAGTTCCAGGATTTTGACCCAGTAACGATGAAGGAACGGCGATATATTTCCAAGTTGGGATGGTGTGTGACTTGGAGGGGAACGTGCTGGTGGTGTTGTTCCCAAGTGCCTGCTGCCCTTGTCCTTCTAGGTGGTAGAGGTCGCGGGTTTGGGAGGTGCTGTCGAAGAAGCCTTGGCGAGTTGCTGCAGTGCATCCTATGGATGGTACACACTGCAGCCACAGTGCGCCGGTGGTGAAGGGAATTAATGTTTAGGGTGGTGGAGGGGTGCCAATCAAGCGGGCTGCTTTGTCCTAGATGGTATCGAGCTTCTAGAGTGTTGTTGGAGCTGCACTCATCCAGGCAAGTGGAGAGTATTCCATCACACTCCTGACTTGTGCCTTGTAGATGGTGGAAAGGCTTTGGGGAGTCAAGAGGTGAGTCACTTGCCGCAGAATACCCAGCCTTTGACCTGCTCTTGTAACCACAGTATTTATGTGGCTGGTCCAGTTAAGTTTCTGGTCAATGGTGACCCCCAGGATGTTGATGGTGGGGGATTCGGTGATGGTAATGCCGTTGAATGTCAAGGGGAGGCGGTTAGACTCTCTCTTGTTGGAGATGGTCATTGCCTGGCACTTGTCTGGCATGAATGTTACTTGCCACTTATCAGCCCAAGCCTGGATGTTGTCCAGGTCTTGCTGCATGTGGGCACGGACTGCTTCATTATCTGAGGGGTAGCGAATGCAACTGAACACTGTGCAATCATCAGCGAGCATCTCCATTTCTGACCTTATGATGGAGGGAAGGTCATTGATGAAGCAGCTGAAGATGGTTGGACCAGGACACTGCCCTGAGGAACTCCTGCAGCAATGTCCTGCGGCTGTGATGATTGACCTCCAACAACCATTACCATCTTCCTTTGAGCTAGGTATGACTCCAGCCACTGGAGAGTTTTCCCCCTGATTCCCATTGACTTCAATTTTGCTAGGGCTCCTTGGTGCCACACTCAGTCAAATGCTGCCTTGATGTCAAGGGCCGTCACTCTCATCTCACCTCATGTGAGGACTGTTCTTTTAATGGCAGACTTCAATCAAACTAATATAAATGGAGAAAACCCAAGTGATTTAGAGTCAGAGTTGGGAAATGTAATGCATGATTTCTGTTTGACCCAGGGAGCTACATTTTCATCTTCACAGTCTGTGTGATATTCTGGCAAAATGGATCACCCATCCATGGTAGAACCCACCTAATTTTCATTCCATGTAATTAATAGAATGAAAATCAGGTTGGTACCACAATGAGTGGACGATCCATTCTGCCAGTTTATCACCCAATGCAGTGAAAATAAAAATGTACCTCATTATATCATGGAAGCTTGAGAGGAAATGCTCATATTGATTTAGTATTTGTAATGGACACAGAAAATGTCCAAGAAATGGATGTGGTAGCATCCACAGGGACCATTCGCATGACCTGGGACCATAAGCCAGGTATACGACTTTAAAGGGACTAAATTCAAAACAATGAGGGGACAACTAAAATAAACAGATTGGGGTAGATGTTCGGTAATACATCAGCAGAAGACAAGAGAGGATCGACTTATCAGGAAAGACTGAATAGGCTGGAGCTCTTTTCTTCAGAAAAGGCTGAGGGGTGACCTGATAGGGTAGACATAGAAAAGATGTTCCCACTTGGGGGGAGTCCAAAACTAGAGGTCATAAATATAAAGTAGTCCCTAATAAATACAACAGGAAATTCTGGAGAAATGTCTTTACCCAGAGAGTGGTGAGAATGTGGAACGTGCTACCATAAGGAGTGGCTGAGGCAAATAGCATAAATGCATTTAGGGGAAAGCTAGATAAGCACATGAAGGAGAAAGGAATACAAGGGTATCCTGTTAGGGTTAGATTAATTAGGGAGGGAGGAGGCTTGTGTGGAGCATAAATGCCGGCATAGACCAATTGGGTCGAATGTCCTTTTTCTGTGCTGTAGTTTCGATGTAACCTTTAAAAGGTATAATGCTGAACATGCAGGATAAATGCGTATCAAGAACTATCAAGCTCAGACTAAACATTGACCCTAAATGGATCAACAAATAAATTAAAAGTGAGATAAAGAGGAAAACAGTTTGTACAAATCCTGTAGGGAGAGAGGAGAGGGGAGTCACTTGGATAGATACAAGGAAATGTAGACACATGTTTAAAGGATGATCAGAGGGGCAAAGAGAGACCTGGAAAAGCATAGCAGCTGAGGGTAAACACAGTGGAGAGAAAACCTTCAGTACCACACTAGCGAGATGGTAGTCAGAAGAGATAAAACCCATAAAAGAACCAAACTGGCTCAAAACTGAAGAAGAGCACAAAATCGTAAATATTCTGAATGATTACTTATAGAATCACAGAATCTTACTGCACAGAAGGAGGCCACTCGGCCCATCATGCCTGTATTTATAATTTCGAACAATTCCAAGTAGTCACACAGAAAGGCATGATCAACGTGCCCGTCCCAAAAAATAAAGTATCGCAAGTAAAATCAAGTCCTAGATAGACTAAATAGGCTTAAAGCAAACGATGCGCAGGGATAGTTGGTATTCATCACAGAATACTGAGATAGACTAGGGACGCACTGACAGCTATTATGAGGGAGTCAGCAGACATTAGGGAGGTAACAGTATGGTGGAAACAGGCTAATGTGTTGCCTTGTTCAGAAAGAATAGGGGCTGCTCTTTCAAAACTGAGATGAGGAGAAACTTCTTCACTCAGAGGGTAGTAGGTCTGTGGAATTTGCTGCCCCAGGAAGCTGTGGAAGCTACATCATTAAATAAATTTAAAACAGAAATAGACAGTTTCCTAGAAGTAAAGGGAATTAGGGGTTACAGGAAGCGGGCAGGAAATTGGACATGAATTTAGATTTGAGGTTAGGATCAGATCAGCCATGATCTTATTGAATGGCGGAGCAGGCTCGAGGGGCCGATTGGCCTACTCCTGCTCCTGTTTCTTATGTTCTTATGTTCTTATGTAAAGGGAGACAAAACAGACACAGGGAACTTACTTACTTTAATTAATTCATTCATTTTATTTAATCAATGTAATTTAATTAGTCTTACTTCAATTCCATGTAAAAATAGTGGATCCAGAAGGGGAAAATCCTGCCTGACCAGCCTCCTCAACTTTTTTGAAGCAGTGACAACCTAAGTGGACTGTGATAAGCCCTATGTCATTTTGTACCTTGACATCCAAAAGGCTTTTGATAAAGTGCCACATGAAAGGGTGTTAATTAAACTCAAAGCTGTTGGGATTCAGGGTAAACCCTGGGAATGAATAACAAACTGGTTGAAAGGTAGGAAGTAATGACTACTCATTAGAGGAGTTATGTCAGAGTATGGGGGAAGTACTGACTGGAGATGTTATCTGTATGTTAAATAGAGGTTGTGAGCAGAGGTGGAGCTGCTGAATATTTCATGAATATAAAGTTGTTTCATCTATAATAAATTCAGTTGTTATTGCTTTATCATTCAATGTTGGATTATTAGCAACCCTAGAAGCAATACAATGTAAGAACAACTCACTGTTAAGTACTCAGGTTACTGGAATCCAGGTTGCTTTGCTGCCACGACAGTTCCAGAAGCACCAGGCTTCTTGAAGTACCTGACCACTTCCTAGGACAAATCTTGGAATTAATGGGTAGGCAGTCTCCGTAAACTTCAGCTGATCCAAAACTCTGCTGCCCGTATCTTAACTCACACCAAGTCCCATTCACCCATCATCCCTGTGCTCGTTGACCTACATTGGCTCCTGGTCCAGCAACACCTCAAATTTATAATTCTCATTCTTGTTTATGAAGCCCCCCCATGGCTTTGACCCTCCCTATCTCTGTAACCTTCTCCAGACTTACAGCCCTCCGAAAACTCTATGTTCCCCCAATTCTGGCCTCTTGTGCATCCCCGATTTCCTTCGCCCCCTCCATTGGTGGCCATGCCTTCAACTGCCTAGGCCTATGTTCTGGAATTCCTTCCCTAAACCTCTCTGCCTCTCTCTCCTTCTTAAAACCTACCTCTTTGACCAAGCTTTTGGTCACCTGTCCTAATATCTCCTTATGCGGCTTGGTGTCAAATTTTGTCTGATAGGACTCCTGCGAAGTGCCTTGGGACATTTTCCTGCTTTAAGGAGCTCTATAAATGCAAGTTATTGTTGTTGAAAATTGTTGGAATGTAGTGCAGAGTGGCCAAGGGACATAAAGACATGAAATAATAATACACAGGATACTTATTTTTGTGTTGAAAGATAGGGAAGCAAGCTCAGCATCTGGCCATCTCCGCTGGGAATGGCCCACGGTGCAGGAAGAACCTAAAAATTTGGAGAAAGTCGCAGAAAATGGGGTATTTGTTTTTACTACACAGTTAAAAAGGAAACGTCAATCTGGAAGAAAGTATTTTAAATGCGAAGAATTCCCTCGAAAAAGACTGAGAGGAGGTATTCCAACCTAGGCAGACCTAGAATTAGCCACAAAAGCCTTTTCTTGACCAAAGATGTATGTTCCACTAGATCTGTCTCTTTTGATTAACTTGGTGGCACTCTGTCAATCAGGCTACTTCCCACTCTTGGTTGTCATTCTTGATGCTTACACCTAAATGAAAGACTGCTTTCAGACATGCCCCATGTGAAATATCTCCTCTCAGTGAGGATATATAAAATAATCTACCTCCCCTCTTCTCACCTCATCACTACTCTATAATTGAATTAATTCTTTACATTGAAAACACAGCCCCCTAAACAATGTTCCATTCGAAAGTAGCAGCATGCCACATCACTGTGCTTTTGACTTAGATTTACTAGTTGCCCTTCTTTCATAAAGACAATGAACATTGTCAAGATCCACTCCAGGAACGCAAGACAGTTGACATTTTCATTTCGCTTTGGTTGGCGTGACCGCAAGTGTCCAATATTACCCCTCCAATCCCTGTTCCTCCCCACTCCCTGCAGCAAGACCCCATTTCAATGACAGCAAGCGGTGTAAAAATAAAGCAGATGTATTAATCTCACCGGCATGCCTATCACTGGAGTTGACCCTGTGGGGAGCAAGCAGGACAATGCATTACACTAATTGTCTTCAAACCAGATTAGAACCAAAAAAAAGAGAAAAATTATTGAAACAATTATACCCTCAGGAGAGATTACGGTAATAATTTAATTCTTAAACAATATTTAACATGAAATCTATGGGCTACAATTGCTTCAGGGTTACTGAGAGTGAAAAAAACCTTGGGTTCCATTCATTTATTAATTTTTCAAATGTTATCAGTGCCCTAGAGCTGTCTGAATTTTAAATAAAACAATTAAACAGACTGTTCCAGGCAATTAGCCCTATGGTATAAGTATGAGGGAGAAAAGGGAAGAACAGTTTTTCACTAATAAGCAGGAAACTAGTTTTTGTGATTAACCTAATGTCAAAGCAATTCATTTACGGAAAAAAAAATATGTATCTAGCTAATTGGCCCACGAATTGCTGACAGCTGCAATTGCTCAATAAATATTGAAAGATTTTCTGTTAAACGCATGTGTGTTACGAAAAAAATTAAAATTACTCACTTAATTAGAACCCTATTTTTTTCTGGTACTACTAAGTGCTACTCGTTTGCCGATGCCTCAGGCTTTCGTTTGTTTTATTCTGCCGGGTCCATATTGCTTCTGACACAGTAGCATTTGTCACTGTTCTGCTGAGAATTGATTAAGGCTTCGTCTCAGCAAGTCTGTCATAAGCCATCAGGGAATCAAGCGAGAGGAGGCACAGCATATGAAAAGCAATCACTTGCGTTCAAACTGTCAACGCTGGCTTCGCAGAGTCAGGCCGACATGCGTTGCATGTCCTTTTTAACTGATTATATCAGGCAGAAATCAAGCCCCCAAAAGAATCTATGGGACCAAACGCGGCTTCATGTACAAATGAGAGAGAACGGGAGTATTGCCTACGACGCAACATCTGACAAATTCTAAAAGGTGATGATTATTCCTGTAACCAATGTGTTTTCTGCTAAACACCAATTGCCAGTTTCCTTTCTCAACACATTTCCCATATAGTATAAAAATCTGCTTTTCCAATTGACCCCTTGCAATAAAAACAAACAACTTTAAAAGAGTCTTGCAGTGTGAGGAAAGGTTCTTGATGAACATTAGAACGATGATTAATACTGGCTCTCAAGATGTTAGCAAGGTTTTTATTAATAACTGTGTTGTAGCTACCACTGAGACAACTACAGCAGGTGCCTCAATTGGATACAGCACCGTACATAAACACATTAACCTGAGGAGTCTCCAGGCAGGCATTTTCTGAATTGCGCAGGTGTGACTTGATATGTGTTGCTTCAACTAATTTTGAAGCCTGGTTATGGCCCCGAATAAATCAGACTGAAAGCTATTTTGGTAACAGGTTGTTTCTTTTCATAAAAATTCTGGTTAATAATCTAATTCCATGGGCACTATTATTAAAAATAGTGACTTTGTTGATGAAATAAAAAAAAGTTCCTATTTTTACCAGTGAGCTCTTTATTTCAGCCATTCAAAAAAAAAACAGAAAGCTAACTCATTTTGTACCTGATGCGATTTGAAGGGTGTAAAATTCATCTATTAACAAGTAATGGGCAGCTGTCAGGTTTTTCTCCGCAATTAAAAACCTACGAACAAAGTCACATTCTCAGGAATTGTACATTTCAAAGTTATGTAGCAGTTCTTTAATTACAGAGAAAAACAGGCCTGTTTTTCATTAAAAGTGGAATTTTACCTCTCCCCGAGGTGATTTCCATTCATACCGAGACTTGATATCTATTTATGGGCTGAATAGGTGCCCTGTGAGTGTGACTGTTAAGTTGTCCTGTTTGTTCTGTTGGCTCTCAGTGGCTCGTTCCATTCATTATTTTACATCTGGCAACCCCATGATCTACATATTGTTTATTAGATTCGGCTAATTTTCATTCTTTTTTCTTTCATTTGGTTCTGATTGAAAAGATCAGAATGACCGGCAAACACAATCTGGTCGTGAGTCTGCCTCCTGTTCATAATTGGAACCTGAACTTGAGGCAGGTATGGTAAAAGTAGCACTGTCTCGGGAGGTATACCTCTGACAATATAGATGGTAACAGCAACGCAACAGAGGAAGTAGGGTTCCACCAACAAAAAGGGCTACATATTATAAAAGTGCATGTAAAGAAAGACACTTTCATAGTACCTGATCGCATCTCTGTGACAGTTCACAAAGGGCTTCATATGCAAAGAATTATTTTGAAATGTAGTAAGTTGTTATTGAGGTAAACATGGTAACCATTTTGCATCAAAGACCACACATATTGGGTAAGGAAGGAATAGTGACTTGGAAAATTGAATGCCCCCACCCCGTCCTCCTCTTTCGATACTGCCAAGGGATCTTTAGCATTGAATTACTGCGGCAGACAGTTTGATTTAACATCTCATCTGACAGATTATGTGCTCAAATCCTAGACTGAGACTTGAACCCACAACCTTCTGACTTCAGGGCAAGAGTGTTATTAGCTGAGCCAAGCAGTGCAGTAATTTACCCAAATATTGATGCCTTTCTCCCACACTGGTTGAGGAGGGGATGCTATATATTAGGTGGTTAAGGCAGTGCTAAAATAGGTAGGACAACTATCCCAGTACCATTTGAGTCAATTTGAGTTACAATTAATGGAAATCAAGATAGTACAAACTAAATGTGATCCAATCCATCCCACCCTGCTGTCCCCCAGCTTCTTCCCCTTCAGATAATACAGAGCGACATTAAATGGTTTGCCGGATGCATGCAATGACTTTTGGTTTCCAGCAGACATCAGCAGAGGATTTGTGGCTGGCACTTTATGCAAGCTTGACGAGAGTTCCCCACCTCATAGCTCACCATCAACTCTGAGAGGAGGAGGTTTAACTGTAAAACGCAGAGGGGAGTGATTGGACACTGCTTCATTCATTGGTATGATACTGCTGCAAATTTCAAGCAAGGTAGTCTTGAACTCTGAGCTATGTGAACATAAAGGGGAAAGCAGCAGGAAATGCAATACTGAACCTCAAAACTGTGAAGCTCCTCTTTCACCCTCGCTCTTCTTTTCTTCCTACAAACTATTGCTTATTAATCCAAGCTTGATGTCACCTATTACTTCTTGATGTACCTTGTCTCCTTTAACATTCTTTTTGATCTCAGTAGTGACGTGCACTGTGGGCCTTAGCCTTCTATCTAGATGTCACATATTTAAATTACTCAGAACGGCGAGAGGTTGGGAAAGTGAAAAGCATCATAAAACATTGTGGGGTCAGAGGAATAGAAAGGTTACAGCATGGAAGGAGGCCATTCGGCAATCCAGCTAGTTCCACTCCCCCGCCCTATCCCTGTAGCCCTGCATTTTTTTTTTCCTTTCAAGTACTTATCCAGTTCCCTTTTGAAAGCCATGATTGAATCTGCCTCCACTTCCCCCTCGGGCAGTGCAATCCAGATCCTATCCACTCACTGTGTGAAAAAGTTTTTCCTCATGTCACCTTTGGTTCTTTTACCAAACACCTTCAATCTACGTCCTCTGATTCTTGACCCTTCCGCCAATGGGAACAGTTTCTCTCTATATACTCTGTCTGGATCCTTCATGATTTTGAATACCTCTATCAAATCTCCTGTCAACTCTGCTCCAAGGAGAACAACCACAGCTTCTCCGGTCTATCCACGTAAATAAAATCCCTCATCCCTGGAATCATTCTAGTAAATCTCTTCTGCACCCTCTCTAAGGCCTTCACATCTTTCCTAAAGTGTGGTGCCCAGAACTGAACACAATACTTCAGTTGTGGCCGAACCAATGTTTCGTAAAGGTTCATCATGACTTCCTTGCTTTTGTACTCTATGCCTCTATTTATAATAGAGGTGGGTTGTTTTTTTTCAGAAAAGAAAGCAACCATACAGAAAACAAAAGAAGGCCCTGATTTGACAGCCCTGTGCTTCTAGCCTTAAAATAAATGGAAGAAAGAAGTGATAAGAAACACGTCAAAAATTAAAAGTGATCCACGCTGTCAGCCTTGGATAAAAGTTTTCCTGCATTCCAGAGTGAAGTCATTCACGAAGGGAATTCAATTTAAATGATGTGCAGGTAAATCTAAAAAGGTATTAATCAGCACACATGGATTTGAATCTAACATCTGGAGTTGAGTGATTAGCAAAGCTCTCAACGGTAACTGAAGAGGACACTGAAGTGAACACAACCCCTCATAGTGGCCCATTGCGTGCAGACTTTTGTTTCCGGATAAACACAAACTGGTTCGGCACAGTTTCAATCATCAATGTATCCACACTAGAATTAAATTCAAGGTAGGATTAAAATAAAATACAATCAAGGTGTCAGCCATGGCTCAGTGATAGCACTCATGCCTCTGAGTTGGAAGGTTGTGGGTTCAAAGCCCAGTCCAGAGACTTGAGGACAAAAATCAAGGCTGACTCTTGAGTACAGTACAACAGTGACTACACTTCAAAAGTACATCATTGATTGTAATGCTCTTTAGGGCGTCCTGAGGTTGTGAAAGGCGCTATATAAATGCAAGCCTCCCTTTACTAAGGGAGTGCTGCACTGTCGGAGATGCCGTTATACGGATGAGATGATAAACCGAGGCCCCGTCCACCCTCGCAGGTGGACAGAATAGATCCCATGGCAGTATTTTGAAGAAGTGCAGGGGAGATCGCCCCGGTGTCCTGGCCAATATTTGTCACTAAAACAGATGATCTGGTCATTATCACATTGCTGTTTGTGGGACTTGTCTGCCATGTTTCCGACATTACAACAGTGACTACACTTCACAAATTGGCTGTAAAGTGCTTTGGGAGGTCATGAAAAATATTATATCAATTCAAGTCTTTCTTTTTAAAGGTAAAAATTAGGAATACACAAGGGACAATGATATTAATTGGCAATAGCAACGAGTTTAAATGAGCAATCTAATTGAGTTAAAAATTAAGTAGATGCAAAGGTATACGTGGAAGACAAAGGAATGATTGGGAGCAGTGCTGTCCCCAATAGAACACACATCGATTTTCATAAAACTAAACTCCAGACAAGATTGGGTTGCATACGACGAGACATTGGCTCCACAGGAGGAAAGGAATCAGGTAAAGAAGTGAGCTGATCAGTGATGTGCTGTTTCTCAGTGCCCTACGTTCACAATGCTTCCTAAACTCTATCCATTATTAGAGGTCACAGGATACGAGAACAATTGCCAGCTTCAAACTGTTTTTTTTTTATTTGAGCGAGGAACTGACAGCTCACTGAAACCGAGAGGAAGAGGGTGAAAATCAGCACCGATTCCCACAAAAAAAACTCAACCAAGTGCCAAAGACAGTAGAGTAATTACTCTGAGTTGCTGCTCCTCAGGCTTGGGGTATACCAATAGTCGCAATAAGGAGGTAGAAATATGACAAGCCTGGTCATTAGGAATGTAACAGTTGCTGGCTTCCAAGCAGTTCAATCCTGGGCACATCCATCTGGCTGACACATTTTATTCTTGCTTCAGTATTACACTTTGTATCTGAATTTCTACCAAATGAACATAAGAATAAATGATTCGTAATAGCTGTAGTACCTCAAACCATTTCACTTACACAGCTACTGGACAGAAACTCAAAAGACTTTGTTACACAAATGATTGTCTTTTTACAAGCAGTTATTACCTTGTGAAGGCTGTCTCGTGTGCTGGATTGGAATAGTCAATGAATTCAGCAATGAAGACATGAATAATCAGCTGACATTTTAAGCTCAGATGAAGATTATGGGGTAGAGTTGCCACGTTAGGCACAATTGGGATATTGCGACCAAAATGCGCTTGAAATTGCGCTGGTTAGGTTAAGCTTCAAGTTTTCGCTAAAGTTTATTTGCATGATCACAAACATAAAATTTTCCATGAACCAGCGCAATTGGGCAGCGTAATAGAATGTAATTGTTTCTTTTCTTTAATCTTTCCATTAAAATGTATTTTTTGATATATTTAAGAGTGGTAAACTGGTACAGCTTTATTAATACCGCTGAAAATGGGTTTATCACCAAAAATAACGATTTTTAATCCGAGTGACCTGATTTAAAATCACTGAAAATGACTTAAAGAAAAGCATGCCTGTGCGTCTGAGAAAATGAGCGCAATTTGAAAAGCTTTCCCGAGCCGGCACAATCTGCGGAATCTCACAATTTCAACCTGAGGGCGTGGCCAGTTTTGTGGGCGGGGCCTGATTCGGGCGATTTGAATCTTGAACTGGTGCAAAAGATCATGGAAAACAGGGTTTTGGGCGTCTAAAATTCCCCGATCTTTTGTGTTGGTTCAGTCGTGCTGCCTGGATTGCGTTGAGATTACTAGCGGAAGCAAGCGGAAACTCAACCCCTACATTTTTAAGTGTCTTGCTTGGAAATTCAGCATGATGAGGATGCAATGCGTCTAGTTTCGGATTCTAGTATGTGCAATGCCTTCTTGTGTCAGGCATCTGAGATCTATACTAACGCCTGGAATTTTCAAGTCAACAAGAATCTGGATAAGCAAATTTGCTTTGGTAGTGAGTGGTCCAGGATCATGAATACTAAATTCAAGGTCCTCCTGGAAATTTTGAGACATTTAATCAATTTCATGATTTATGGTTTTTTATTTCCCTGCTACTTTATATATGTTTGAGCAGATTGGTGCGGGCCCCAATGATTGAGTTACGATATCCCTTTTTAGAAGTTGTAGTCTTCAGATACCCCGTGTCACGAGCAGGATGGAAGGTGTAGCATTGGTGACCCTTGAACCTTCCAACCCAAGTAACAGATTCAACTTTAAAGTTCCCCATTTGATTAGCAGCAGGTTTTTCCTGGAACGTGCGCACTTGTACTAGAAACGAGAATTTATTAATTGGTCAGTGCCTGAAAGCACAGCCATAAACATTAATACAGTACAGTTGATACTCTGGCGCATTACCACCTTCAGTGTATCAGTGGCAATGGGCAGCTCTGCTATTGTTTTAGCTGGGACAGTGATTTGCGAAAGCTGTAAAGGATCAAACAAATACAAAGTAGGGACTCAAACAGTGAATGAAAACCATGATTAAATAGTAATAGTAAACTACACTGTGCTGTACCAGAGGCCGGCATACTGGTGACTGAAGGGCCTCTCATCTCATGCTGCATGTTGACAACCTGCTCTTAATTCCCCAGTACAGTACAAGCAGTCTCCCATTATTTCAATATTTCATCCAAATTGCTTTCCCTTTCAAAGTTATTACAATTTTGATACCACACGTGTGGTCATTTCAGCTCAACCTTATTTCCATTGTGTGCATATCACTCGGATCTGCCAATTATCAGAATGGTTAAGCTGACTGACATAGGCTGACAGGTATATTATAGTTTCACGACAGCACAGCATCATAACGCAGCAAAACTCATGACCTATCACATCTATCAATCAATCTGAAATAAAAACCCTCTCACCAGTCTGAAAGCACTCGTAAGCAGTTAGTCACATCTCAAGAGTGAGGCACTCATTATCCACCACTGTCTAACCAATTTTTGAATATTTATCACACCACCCTTTCAAATGTTAACATTTTCTCCCCTTCCCTATCCCCACCCATCATTTGAGTCTGACAGAAATTACCCCAAATCATTAGAATTTTTTCCAGGGGCCCCTTTGGAAGAAAAATCTTGATGTATCGCTACTACTTAAATAAACTCACAAGCTTTAACAATATATTTCAGGAGAAATTTTTATAAAATTCACAAAACCATTTAAAAATAAAAGCCCTGGTTAACAGCTGCATAGGATGGAGCTGGAATTGCTTGTTAAGTGTAAGGGAACAGCTCGGGCTGTATCTGAATCCAGGAGATGAAAGGATGCTGTGCTGATACAGAGCAATGCCCAGTCCACATAATGACTCATAATTAAAATATCCCAGACGTTGGTGGTGACAGAGAGATAAATGATTGTCATTCAGGTGCACCTGACCAAACTTGAATATAGGCTCCTGTCAGCAGGGGCTCAAACAATCAATAAGTGTAACTACAGAAACAGCAGCTATACCAAGCACTGGCTGCCATCATTGTTTAGTGCAACAAATCTACACAAAATAGGATTTCTTGAGCATTATTAGGTTTGAAATACAGCCTTTGCAGACCATTAGAAAAATAAAGTACATCTTCAATGTTTAAAGAAAGTGATTATGGCCTTTTATGGGTCCCTTTACATAACAGAACTTTTATTAAAAATCTGAGGTAATAAAAACACTGATTTTTTTTTGGGAGGTATAAAACATTTTTAGCAGCCTTCGGAGGGTTCTGGAAGCAATTTTGCCCAACGCCAAGACAAAAATTGAAGCTTAAGTTCTCTTTTTTTTTCAAATCGCAAGAGTATATAAAATAAACTGATATTTGTACTGTTCACATCCAGTATGACAGTTTATATTATCGACCTAGAATTTGCTGTCGCAGGCCAAGCAAGGTGCCCGCTGTTCACTGGAATAGCCCTTGCCCATTTCATCTCACTGATATTTTGCGTCCTAAGTTGCTGGAAGCAGGAGATGGAAATGGCGCGGTGCCCCCCCCCTACAGGGCATCTGGGACCTGAGTGAACAGGGCAAGCAACTGGGTATCTCCTTAACCAATCAGATTGAAGGACTGTGAAATGAACAGCGCAAGGACTGAGAAGGAAGCGTAATTTGGGTGGGTGAATTCAATGTCAAATCAGGTCCAGAAAGAGAAATAAAGAGAGGGAAAGAAAGACTGGATTAAGAGAGAGAGAAAAAAAGAGAGAAAGGAAAAATAAGAAAAAATTAAAACATTTTAAAATATTAAATTTTAAAAATCTAAGAACAATTTACTACCTGTAGGAATGAGACTCCTCAGTTTCAATTGTTCCCTTTCTGGGCCGAAGAGGTTGGATGGCATTGCAGGAACATAAATCTCCTCATTAAAAGGGTCCTTCGGCTGTTAAGTACCAGCCCTAACTCTCTGCGGTGAGTTTAATTCATATTTACTGCACAAATGTAGCAATTCCTTGAAACTCATGGGGAGGTTGACGCTGAGCTCCTGTTTTTGAGAGGATATCGGCGGAGCGGCGCAGATCGTCCAGCAATTTGTGGCGATTCGCAACTCACGGTGTATCTCTTCCTCGCCACAAATTGTTGGATTACTTACACATTAATAACAGAGTGCACATTAAACTCACCGATATTTTGGCAGCAAAATCTGGGCCATTGTATCACACCATTGTTTGTACAATAAAAAGACACTTTTATTGATGCTATGGTCATTACTCCTTTGAACTTTCTTCTTTTGTTGTTCCCGAGCTCCATATACTGTCCCATTACTTCCTACTCTTCATTACGTCCTCGCTGTATTGAAATCAAATGCTAGATTTTCTGCCCAGAAACTATGAATGGATGGATTTCTCAGACTCATCTCACCTTCTCCTGAACTAACTCATTCCTTCCCAGAACCGTGGTAACTAAGAATTTTCTCATTTCTCTTATTACTACTACAATATACAGGCTTTCGTAACCCAAGCTTGGTAGCATCCAACCAATACTTATTTGATTTATCTAATCTGCCCTCCTACTATTTTGAAGCTTAATGATGTCCTGAAAAGGTTTCTCCCCCACCCCCTCTGAAAGTAGAACACTCCACAATGGTAAGTAAGCAAGTCCGTCTTATGGCATCAGTGAGATCCTATGATACTCACCCGGGAAGGGGTAGCTAAGTCAAAGCTGAAACAAACCACATGTCCTCTGAATGAAAGCCTACCACCATGGAGAGCAGGATGCTGAAGGAGTGTTTTTTTTTTGACACTCACATTTCCCTCCGTTTATTTCTGTTAAGAAGGGCTCTTTTTTGTTTGAAGGGATGCTTTAGTGTTTGTGGAACACATACCCTTAAAATTAGAGCTAGGCCATTCAGGGGTGATGTCAGAAAGCACTTTGTCACACAAAAGATGGAGAAAATTTGGAACTCTCTCCCCCAAAATGCTGTTGAGGCTGGGGGTCAATTGAAAATTTCAAAACTGAGATTGATAGATTTTTGTTGGGTAAGGGTATTAAGGGTTATGGAACCAAGTAGGGTAGATGGAGTTAAGATATAGATCAGCCATGATCTAATTGAATGATGGAACAGGCTCAAGAGGCTGAATGGCCTACTCCTGTTCCTCTGTTCCTATGTATATGCCCCACAAACTTCGAGCTGCCACTTTATAAATATTTACCACTGAAAGGCTCCTCTGTGTAGCTATGGCTTGGTATCCTTCAGTACACCACTCTGAATGTGTTGAAAGGTGATATGACTCCTGGGCTTTACACAGGAACTTTCAACACTCGATAAATATCAAATTACCCATTTGATTTGAAAGCCAGCGCTGCGGATGGTCCCTTAAGAGAATTGCATTGCAGTCCAGACAAACAGTGCAGACTTACCGAATGGATTAATGGCCCCGTTCTCTCTTTTGTAAATGGAAACCTGCGACTGATCAATGGAGATCAGTAATAAGCATTTGATTAGTAAACCTCTTCGGCAGGTGTTGTATCACAAACCAACAGTTCTCGGAACAAAGTTGGCAGCAATTTAATCAAGACATTTGAATGCAGCAGTCCAATCTAGGGCTTTAGTGTCAGCCTTGGCTCAATGGTAGCATTCTTGCTCCTCATTCAGAAGGCTATGGGTCGAAGCCCCACTCCAGTCACTTGAGCGCATAATCTCGGCTGACAATTTGGTGCGACACAGAGGAATGCTGAACTGTCGGAAGTGCCGTCATTTGGATGAGATATTAAACCGAGGCCTCCTCTGTCCTCCAAGGTGGACATAAAAGGTCTCATGGCACTATTTGAGATATTTAGCCAAGGCCTCCTTTTCTCTCTCTCAGGTAAACATAAAAGATCCCATGGCAGGGCAGTACTCCTGGTATCCTGGCCAACATTTATGCCCCAACCAACACCACAATAACAGACTTTCTGGTCGTTTAACTCATCTCTGTTTGTGGGATCTTGCTGTGCAAATTGGCTATCGCATTTGCCCACATTACAACAGTGACTACGCTTCAAAAGTACTTCACTGGCTGTAAAGCGCTTTGGGAATTCCTGAGGATATGAAAGGTGCTATATAAATGCCAAGATCAGTCATCTTTGTTTAGATATTTGAATGTAGCAATGTCATCTGGGGGTTCAGATGATGGCGATAAACTGATCAAGTACACTGCTGAGTGAATTTATGGTGGTGTAACCACGGCCAAGAATCTATTTTCCTGCTTTAAAACAGATTTCATCATTTCAAATCATTTCCTGTACAATTTCACCCTGTTTAGGTTGTAATGTCCTCATTACCACTACTTTTATATTGCTTATTAGCTCAATATCTCTAGATATTGAGCCAGTTTGAATGCAAGACTAATGAAGCCTTCAGGGCGAGTGAGTTACTGGCTTCCTGACGTCACAAGTGGAGTTATTTTGCAGCCTTCCACCTGTTTGTGAGTGAATTATTCCATTTCTACCTTACATTAGTGCTGTAAATTAATTCACTTTTTTCCTTTTGCTTCAAAGGTCGGTGAGGCGGTCATGTGACATCATCAGACATTTTCTCAGGACTCTGTATCTCCCTCTTCAACCAATGGTTTTCTGCTTCCGAGTCAATTGTACTTCTCCTGCTTTAATCATGGCTCCAATTCAAATTGTTCGCAGAATTTACAAAGACTCGCAGTCACACATGAAAAGATAAATTTGCTAATCAGATTTGAACAAAGGAGTTCAGGAAGACAAAATAAGGTGGTTTTATCGTTGAATGTAAAATTGTGTAAAATTAGAGAGGAAATGTGAGCCAAATTGAGATAATTTTCATCTACGATGACTGACCTCTTGTGTATCACCGATTCCCATCGCTCCACCGCCGTGCCTTCAGCTGCCTCGGCCCTAAGCTCTGGAATTCCCTCCCTAAACCCCCTCGCCTGTCGACCCTCTCCCTCTTCCTTTACAATGCTTCTTAAAACCTATTTCTTTAACCAAGCTTTTGGTCACCGGTCTGTCCTAATATCTCCTTATGTGGTTCGGTGTCAAATTTTGCCTGATAATTCTCCTGTGGAGCGCCTTGGGAAGTTTTACTATGTTAAAGGCGCTATATAAATGCAAGTGGTGGTTATTGTGGTTCATGTCTTCAGGTAAGAGAATTCAGATTTCTGGTGTCCTATAAATGAGCACCACGAGATTTCCCAGACGGTGAATCTCCCTCAGTCATTATGGGTAAAAACCACCCCAGTGCATCTCAGTTTCTCAATCAATTGGAATAACTTTATATTTAAGCATCAAGCCACATTGATTCTCAAGATCATTCTTTGAATCTGACTGCACGGGTGGCGGGGGTGGAAGCAATTTTCATTTTCTGCCCAAAATGGGCAAGAAGTTAGAACAACAGCTGTGCCCCATGCCCAAAGCCAGTGTCAGGAGGCCCACACCATTTTCAGGTTTCAGGACTCATTTGAATGCAACCGACGTACAGCAGGCACCAAAAGGACGCTCAGCTGCAGCTCACTGGTTGTGGTAGACCGGGAATCGACTGGCTCCTGCTTTGAGCTGGCCGGCAGGTCAGGCCTTTGGGGGTAGAAGGAGTCGATCCCAGAGGAGGCCGAGCGAGCAAGTACCAGCAACGGGCCGCAGTATTTCAGTGGAGCCTAGAGGAGCGCTCTGCCTTCTTACGGGCGCCGCAAGAGTAAAAGACAAAGAGGTCTGAGGGCCCTTTTGTGGAGCAGCCACCAGTGGTTCCTTTGGAGACTGTCACTTAGACCACTCACCGCCTGGTAGAAATGGGCAGAGTCTGCTCCATGCACACTTCACCCATTTGTACTTCAAAATTGCAATCGGGGTCATACAATGGCATAGGACGCCAATTTGCATATCAAAACGGCGTCTTGCATGTTTCGGATGGGCGTGCTGTGCTCCCCATTTACATGAGGCAGGTCTTGGGCTATTTTCCTCTGGCGGCCGCCTGTTTTTCAGGGGTGACTCAGGAGGGCGGCAGGTGAAAATCGCCTCTCGCATGTCTTGACCGCACTTGCAAGAAAGTTAAAAATTTGCAATTTGGTCATGAGTTCAGAAGCATAGGAACAGGAGTAGACCATCAGCCCCTCGGACCTGTTCCGCCATTCAATTAGATCATGGCTGATCTGTATCTTAACTCCATCTACCTGCCTTGGTTCCGTAACCCTTAATACCCTTGCCTAACAAAAATCTATCAATCTCAGTTTTGAAATTTTCAGTTAACCCCCAACCTCAACAGCTTTTTGGAGGAGAGAATTCCAGATTTCCACTACCCTTTGAGTGAAGAAGTGCTTCCTGACATTGCCCCTGAACGGCCTAGCTCTAATTTTAAGGTCATGCCCCCTTGTTCTGGAATCCCCCACCAGAGGAAATAGTTTCCCTCTATCTACCCTATCAATTCTTTTAATTAGCTTAAAAACCTCAATTAGATCACCCCTTAATCTTCTATACTCGAGGGAATACAAGCTTAATCTATGCAAACGGTCTTCATAATTTAACCCTTTTAGCCCCAGTATCATTCTGGTGAATTGCTGCTGGACCCCCTCCGAGGCCACTATATCCTTCCTGGGGTGAGCACCCAGAATTGAACGCAGTACTCTAAATGGGGTCTAACCAGAGCTTGATATAACTGTAACATCACTTCCACCCCTTTGTTTTCCAGTCCAGGGTGGGAGAGCTGATTTCAGTGAGGAAAGCCTTGTGGGCCCAATACAAATTAAACCTTGTAGCGATGCAAACAAAAGTAGTGTTTAGACTATGTGGCTGACACTCACAGCAGCCTCAAACGCTAGAAGGGTAAGCAAATCATCCTCTGAGGATTTGCCATTTATTTAGGCGATTTACTTTCAAAATTGCGTTCGCTGGTTCATGAGTAGAACAGGCACCTGGCCTAATGTGCCTTTCGTGGAAAGGATCTGTATCTTTACAAGCAAACAACAACATGTGCTTTTGAACTAGACTGTAACATTTACATTGCCCATGAGAATATTGGGTCCCATGGGCTTTCTTCCTTGTTGACATTTGAAAAATCATATCTTCACAGAACGAGTTCAGTGCAGATTTCAGCCCAGAGTAGTGAGGAAGATTAATGAGGAAAGAGAGGCTATTCAGTGTTTGTACTGTTGCTTTCATCGACTGTAGCAGGCGTCTGGCCTATAATTTGTTGCTAATAGGAGACTAAGGGGCATTTCTGGGAGTATAAAAGGCCCCTGCGATCATTCAGCATCATGCCACCTGAAGGGTGCCATGGTGGGTCAGCGGGTTGGACCTCTAATGTGCGGAGTCGCTGAATGATAGGATGCAGGTTTATGTCCACAATTCAGCACCAAACAGAGTGACAATCACATTTTACAAATTTAAAATCTTGCACTGAATTATAATTTTCAAGAGCTAAATTTATGTTAAATAAAAACATTTTACGTAGCGCCTATTGGCTGCAAAGGATAACAAAATGTCAACACCATTAGCAGGCCCATACTTCCACTACACGGGGAAATAATCTTGAGACCCTCAATAAAGTTTCCACCCTAATATCCTTTCAGGAGGCAATGAGTGGACGTGACTGATACCCAATTGAACAAAGGCAGGTGAACAGTTAATTGAACAATCCAGTGCGACAATGCTCAAGCAGTACAGATGCTTACAGGGAAACAATTTCTTTCACACCGTGCAGAAGCTGCTGACAGAATTTATGGCTGATAGATTTAATACGGTCAGGATGGCGATGGACTGCTTATTATTGGACCAAACAGCCTGCAGCATTTGTAGCAGACGAACCACTAATGAAATGAGCTCGTGTGTGTGCTAAAATCACAGAGGAAAATTAATTTAGTTATGAATGTTTTTACAGCCTATAGAGCCAGGTATGTCGATCTAGGGGTGCTGCTATTTCCAAATTTGCTTTCACTGTGGGCAGGAATTTGCTGAAAAATATAACAGCTTAATGTACAGATCGGCCAGCAACCTGTGGCGAGGAAGAGATACCCCGTGAATTGCGAATCGCCACAAGTTGCTGGACGATTTCCGCCTCCTCCATTAGCTTCACAAAAAAGGTATCTCACTCTTAACGCCCCCTGAGAGTTTCATGAAGTTGCTGCATTTTGTACATTAATTGCCCATTAAACTCACTGCAGAAACTGTTACATTGAATTACATTCAGTCTACAGCACAGAAACAGGCAATTCAGTCCAATTGATCTATGCCGGCGTTTATGCTCCACATGAGCCTCCTCCCTCCCTACTTCATCTAACCCTATCAGCATATCCCTCTCTTCCTTTCTCCTTCATGTGCTTATCTAGCTTCCCCTTAAATGCATCTATGCTATTTGCCTCAACTATTCCTTGTGGTAGCGAGTTCCACATTCTTACCACTCTTCGGGTAAAGAAGTTTCTCCTGAGTTCCCTTTTGGATTTATTAGTGACTATCTTATCTTGATGACCTCAAATTTTGGACTCCCCATTAGTGGAAACATTTTCTCTATGTCTACCCTATCAAACCCTTTCATTATCTTAAAGACTTCTATCAGGTCACCCCTCAGCCTTCTCTTTTCTAGAGAAAACAGCCCCAGCCTACTTAGTCTTTCCTGATCAGGATATCCTCTCAGTTCTGGTATAATCCTTGGGAATCTTTTATGCACCTTCTCCAATGTCTCTATATCCTTTTTATAATATGGAGAACAGAACTGTGCACAGTACTCCGAGTGTGCTCTAAGCACAGTCCTATACAAGTTTAACATCATTTCTCTGCTTTTCAATTCTATCCCTCTAGAAATGAACCCGTGCTTGGTTTGCCTTTTTTTATGGCCTTATTAACCTGTGTCACTACTTTTAGAGATCCCAGCGTTCACCAAGGTCCCATATGTCCCATTGCCCTCGCCACACCGTTATCAGCTCGCACTTCCAGCAACTTACAGGGCAAAAAAATATTGAGCTGAAGGGTGCAGGAAAAAGTCTAACTAACTGTGCAAGATGCCTTGCTCCAGCAAATTCAGGCCCATGACTTTTATTTTGCCAGTGATTTTTGCACTGTTAGTTATACACTGTGCCAGGGGTTGGGGGGAGGGGGGAGCATGGGGGACAAATGGAAAATCTCTACTTTACAGCAGATTCCTTGGGACCCTTATCTCCCTGAGACAGTGACACAACCTGCTGGAAAAATAGATGGATATAGTAATACAATGCAATCTGGCTGCCTCACCAATCATGTTCCGTTTTCCTGCCAACGTTCTCCCTACATGAAGAAAATGTCCTCTTAGTCACTGCATCAAATGGAACATGCTCATCTCAAACCAGTGCCAGTTTCGCTCATTGGCAGATGCAGTCGCAGAGTTCCTAATTTCAATGAGTTTATTGGCAAGGGGCAACAAACAGCAACTCTCTTACTTACAAAAAGGAACAAGGCTTGGATCTTAAGATGCTAAAATGACTACACGCTCTCCCTGGGATCACCCACAGTTACGCTGTCGAATTTCACACTCCTGCAAATATTTTTGTAGCCCACAATTACGCATCTTGGGAACAAATCAATGCAAAATATGGGCATTTAAAGAAAAAAAAAGCTTTCAGATTTGAGGTTTTCCAGTGAGATTGTGAGAACGGTGCCAAAACAACGAGACTTGCCAACAATCAACAAGAGCTGACACATGTATACTTGGCTAAAAAAAGGTACGAATGCTACAATGATCAGGTTTTTGTCCAGAAGCGGGGTTAAACGGTGACTGGCAGAATTGTTACAGTTAAAAATCTCATTAGTAGAGTCAACAGAGCCACCATTCCCCTTATTAGGCATACTTCTCTTTTAAGACATGCAGATCTTTGGCTGTCGCTCATGTGATGATCAAAAAATGGGAAGCATCTCGACTCTTAAATCCAAAAAAGTAATGTTCCAGCTGATGTGCGCTGCTCATTTCCACTGCACAGTGATAGAACAAAGATTCCTCAAATAATGCCATGCTTAAAATAATCCTTCAAATATTTCGGGGTGATAATGAAGTTTGTTGATTTTTGAGTGACCCGGTAGGTCTCACTGCGGGAAAGTGATTATTGTCTTGTTTCGTTCATGAAATATGTAGTTGAGCATTTCTTCATTAAAATGCGCAATTATTTTGATCAATTATCGGCACCTACGTATGATATATCTCCAATATTAATAGGCTTGGGTTTCAAGTGGTTTTTTAAAAATATGATAGCATAAATTGTTTTAAAGATATACTTTTTCAAATAAAAATAACTATTAGATTATTTTTAAAAAGTTTAATTGACCTTCTAGACCGACGGGCATATCAGTATACGCTCAAAAAGGATTCAGAATCTGATTGGCGTTTGAAAGTACAATACTCTTGCCACCCCGGAGTTGCAGGTGATCCTTCACACAACGAGTTCCTGATCTCAGTCGTGCCGCTCAGGGATGGAAGTAAGCGGAGGCCGAGTGCTTGCCGCAGGGAGAGGAGTTTGGAGGGGGAGTCACATTTTGCTAATCTCACATATTTCCATGTGGCTAATTCCAGGAGTGATATGGACAAATTCCTACAGGCAAGGTAGGTCTCTAAGCTGCAGGTGGTAAAGGGTGTAAAGAGAGCCAAATAATGGGGAAGTTGGTAAGAGGATAAAATACCTTACTCTTTACAAAAAAAAAATCAAGTTCATGACCCATTGTAAATTTAAACTCAGTTGAGGATAGCCAGGCCAGACTAAGAAAAGTGCGTTGAGACAGTCCGATGTGCAGGAGACACGATTACAATACACAACACAGCGTCAACCAACTGCAACAACATCGGAGGGTTCTTCCTTCTACATGACCCGCACAGTGACTCTTGAAAGATGCAAAGGACCAGAAAAACAAGTCATTGGCTCTAGCAGGAACTGAAATCTTGATCAAACACCAACACTGATTCTACCTGAATTGCACCAGAGATCTGAGGACAACAGACCAACTGAAATCCTTGACCTGTAGTTTCTTTCAGAAGGCCCTGCCTTCCTGCAGCTTCCCGGCATTGTACAGGTCACATAAAAATTACACACTTCAGTAGTGAGTGGCTCAATTGGAAATGAAAGCTGTTGGTTTGTGTCGTATCTGGCGTGCAATCAAGTAAAAGGATGATAATGGTGTTGTTGCTATGTCATCACAGCAGCAATCATGTCTGCCCAGCAATCTGTTTGTGCTTAGCTCTCACTGCAGTTTAGAAGCCATTGCAACTGGAAACGAGATTATGCTGATCATGTATCTAGCCAAAGCAAATAGCCTATTGGTCTACCAGGACATTGGAGAAAATCCCAGTACACTTCCAAACGATGGGATTTGTTTTCTTTTGTGGTGTTAAAGGGTGCCTTCCTCAACAGTTTTCCCACAGCATATTCTTGGATTTTTTTGAGAAAAGAAGGTTAAAACCATTTTCTTTCTTTTTGTGCCCTTAGAGTTTTATGTCCACTCTTTTATTTTATCTCTTTCCTTCCTTTTTTGTCTCTTTGTGTTCTTCTGTTTCTATGGGGGGTGATTTTAAACCCCAAGAACGGGTGGGTTGGGGGCGGGCGGGAGTTGAAAGTAGTCGTTTTTTTGGGTCGCAACCCAGTGGGAAGCCTGGACTTTAACGCACCGACGTTAAACCTGGAAATAAAGCCGGGTTGGGGTCACGACCCAAAAAACAACTATTTTCAACTCCCACCCACCCCAACCCACCCGTTCGTGGGGTTTAAAATCACCCCCCTATGTCTTTATTTGTGGTCTCTGAGGAGATCTTAAGTGCAGGGAACTACATTTGAAGGACAAGTCTCCAGTTCAAATAACATGAGTCACAGATGATAATTACAAGGTAGTCAACAATCTTGTGAGTAGCTTACAAAGACTTTAAGTCTTTCTTTCTTAGACCTAAAAAAGTAGATCTGGCCATTTATCTGCTGTTTGTGGGAGCTTGCTGTGCGTAAACTGGCTGCCGCGTTGCCCTAGATTACAACAGTGACTAAACTTCAAAGTATTTAATTGGCTGAGAAGCACTTTTGGTTTGTCGTGACAGGCGCTATATAAATGCAAGTTCCTTCTTTCCTTTTTCTAACTGTTAATTTACTTCTGGGGAAGGAAACCTTATTATCGCATTACATGTTCCACGATATCTTCAGGCCAAATGCCACAGTTAGTTTCACTACCCTTTGACCTACATCACGCCATTTCCCACTGTGAAGGCACATTTAGCAAGTCCAGCCGCAAAAGGTGGTGAAAACAAACTTGGTTTCCGTTTAAATCAACTGCTGCATAACTACCAAGTAACAGGCAGTGAGTTTCAAGTTACAGGTCGATTTTAGAGTTCTGTGGACAGTCCTGAACCACAAAAGCAAAATAAGATCAACTAACAACATCCGTGGTAACCCATGACTGATTAAGATTTGCAACTCGTTGCTGGTTATCTGATCCAGAATCAGTCATGATCTAATTCAATGGTGGAACAGGCTCGAGGGGCTGACTGGCCTACTCCTGTTCCTATGTTCCTTCCTATGTTGTTTTATTTTTCTTTCAAACATGGAAGAGAACACGTTAATAGACCTCATGGTGATGCAATAATCTGACAAGGCCCATTGTTTTCAAATGGATATATGTCGCATTGTCTCTGTTCCAGTGTTATTTTCCAGACATCATCAGAGTACCACCAGCATCCTCTGCTGCTCGTGTTACCAAAACAACCCTATTACTTTGGAGATAGCCACAGAAAGCACATTTTTAACAACAGCATCGGCTAAACCCGGCTTCAAATTCTCACCCTGACACAGTATGAGGCAGTGAAAAACTAGTGTTATCAAATGTTACAAAAAAAAATGTTACATCCTTAAAGATAAAATCTGGCTGGGTGGTAGGCCATAGCAAGAAGACTGATTGGATCAGTTATCAGATAACATTATTCAGCCCGTGGTGCTTACGATTGATATGATGGTACACCAAAAGCACCAGAGATCCAACAAAGTGATTACCAGGCCCGTCCAGCAATATTGACTAACGGGGCCAAGAGAAGATAATGTGAATTAAACCACAGGAGGGAAACCTTCCACGTCGGGTTATTGAGGGACTCTGATTGTCAACAAATTGTACTCTAATAAGCAACTCATCATCGCATGGTAACAGTCAAACTACTTCAGATCCCTCTACTATTTTAGTAATTGACCATTTATCAGTACCACTGGAGTTTCGTTCTCACTCAATAACACTGTTTATCTCAAACTTCTGTCATTCCTGTCCTCAAAGCCATCTATCATGCTTCTCAAGGTCGAATGTAACCACTACATGAGAGCATTCTTGTTGACGGATTGGTTGTGTGGCGCCCGTGTCCGTCTGGGAGTGCTCAAAGTAGAGATAATTTGACAGAGCAATAAATGACTCGAGCAGAATTCTGGGATTGAGTTAACACAATTCATAAATTTAATGCTTTCACTAGACTTTGATGGAATTTCTCACCAATATCATCTCAGGTTAATATTTCAGGGCTTCTACCATTAGATTTTTTTTTTTTTTTATTGGTGTGTTTATACACCGGAAAAAATGCCTCATGGCTTTTTAAAATAATGGTCTGCAGCGTAGTTTTCATTGTACAAACTGATACTACAGCCGCAGAAGGATTATGTGGTGTGAAGAGGAGGAAGTAGATGGATGAAATGTCTTAAAATTCAAACAGATCAATTCTCGCAAGCTTTGACCAATCTCAGCTTTTCTCCTCCCAATCACTGCCTGAAAGCCTTGTCCAATTTAATGGTTTTTTATGTGCAGTTGTGTTTCGAGCTGACAGTCAATTTGCAGCGTCCCCACCCCCTTTACAGTCGCCAGTCCAGATCGGCAACCCTATCTTGAGAAAAATAATAATTGCACACTCCGCTGTGTGCCTCTCCTCGACGAAAGGGATTTTCTGCTGTGCCCACGCAGATTCTGCGGTGTAATCGCAACCTTGAAACCTGTAATATTACCTTTCTCTTGCTCCACTGTCCCTGAGTCATCAGATACGTGGAACCAGAATGCATCCTCTGCAGATTAATAATTCATACCTGTTCAGCATACTGATTGTTCAAAAGGGATTTCCAGGCATTGTTCCGATTTACATGCTTGATGATATGCGTACTCTAGTTACATCACAAACATTTCAAATGGTAATTTCAATAAAGCAAATCCCTACGATGGCAGTCAAGCATCCAATCCTACCTATTAATGAAACATTGCTGAGGTCCCCTCAATCCTTTTGGCCAAATGATTCTGCTATTGCCGGCCCTGATTTGTTCCAGTTATCACACCATAGAACTGCTTCTTCCCTCCATGATAGCAGAGCTGTCATTGCTATTTTCCTTCAGGGTACACACACACACACATATACACTCAGTCCCCTGCTGTCACAGTGAAAAGTAAAGGTGCATCGTTTTGATAAGACTACACCTGAATCATGTGCAGATTTTCTAAGCAGCTAATTAGCTGTTTCTGGGCCACTGCAAGGCAAGATGCTGTCCATCAAATTCACTGGCCTAGTTGGCATTATCCATCTGCGTTAAGTGTTTTCTATCCTCTGGCTTTTTGCCAGAAATTATATGACTTTATCAGTCGTCTATTTTTTAGTTACCTATTTCTTGTCTGACTGTGTGTATAATTGTGTGCAGCTGCAAGCCAACCAACTAACCTAAGGGAATATGAAGGAATGGTTTGATAACCACTATGAAGATGAAAATAATCTATCTGCCATGGGTACAGGGCATGTCTTATTAATGGAAAGTCATGCTTCTCCTGGCCACTCCCAATATATCCCAATGTAATTCCTGTGGTATTACCCTGAATGTACTTAATGTATTCAAATCCTGACAAAATGGCATTCACGTTCAGGAGTTGTTAACTGCCCAAAGCTGCTTATCATATAACAAGCACACTACAGAAGCAAATGAACTATCAGCAACTGTTTCCCCAATGAGGTGTCTGCGACAGAAGCTGCTGAATTGCCTCCAGCTGTTCACCATATAGCGGACTTACGAACAAAAGGTTCCAGCTATCTACAGCTGTTCACCAAGTAAGAGAGGGGCAAGCAGGAGTTCGTGAAGTGCCTACAGTTGTTTACCATAGACAGCTGTTTTCCATATAAAAAACACACAGCAGATGCACCAGAATGAACGACAGCTGTTTACAACAGAACACCATTGCGAGCAACAACAACTTGCATTTATATAGCGTCTTTAATGTAGTAAAACGTCCCAAGGTGATTCACAGGAGCGTTAGCAAACAAAATTTGACACCGAGCCACATAAGGAGATATTAGGACTGGAGACCAAAAGCTTGGTTGAGGAAGTAGGTTTTAATCAGCGTCTTAAACGTGGAGAGAGAGGTAGAGAGGTTTAGGGAGGGAATTCCAAAGCTTAGGGCCTCGGCAGCTGAAGGAACAACCACCAAACGTGGAGCGATGAAACCGAGGGACACGCAACAGGCCAGAATTGGAGGAGCGCAGAGATCTCGGAGGGTTGTAGGGCTGGAGGAGGTTACAGAGCTAGGGAGGAGCAAGGCCACAGAGGGATTTGAAAACAAGCATGAGAATTTTAATGATGTGGAGATGCCGGTGATGGACTGGGGTTGACAATTATAAACAATTTTACAACACCAAGTTATAGTCCAACGATTTTATTTGAAATTTACAAGCTTTCGGAGGCTTCCTCCTTCCTCAGGTAAATGGCAGGAACTCGAATTTCAAATAAAATCGTTGGACTATAACTTGGTGTTGTAAAATTGTTTATAAATGAGAATTTTAAAACAGAGGTTTTGCCGGACCGGGAGCAAATGTAGGTCAGCGAGCATAGGGGTGATGGGTGAACTGGACTTGGTGCAAGTTAAGATACGGCAGAGCATTAGATGAGCTCAGGTTTACCGAGTGCAGAGTATATTATGATTTTTGCAGAGGCTGGTTTACCAACTTCGGCCATTTTGAAGCATTTGCTCTTTCGCCTTCCCCCCCCCCCCAAAAAAAATACAATTTTTCACACAAGTTCTCCCTTTTTCAGCTGTAAAGGTGAAGCAGTCCAGGGTCCAGAATTTCTAAAACCATCACCAAAAATGTTTCATGACCAACTGAGATAAAGGATATTTGTATCGGGGTGACAGAAATAAAGTTGGTTCTCTCCATCACGAGTCTCCGCCATTAAACTGAGGCCCCATCTGCCTGGACCCGCTTTTGAGGTGGAGGTGAAGATTCCATGATACTACTTGAAGAAGAGCAAAGAGTTCTTCCAGTACCCTGACCAACATCCTTCCCTCAAACAACACCGTAAAAATGTTAATCTCATTTGCCGATTGTGAAAATTAACTGCCACGTTCAGCTAAATTACCACAGTGATGGCCATTCAAAAATAACAGTTGTGAAGTGCTTTGCAACATCCTTAGGAAGGGATAAGGAGCAATATAAACACAAGGTATTTCTTTATATAGCACCAGCCTTCACCATTGAAACTCATCCAAAATTTGGTAGGCCAGCTCTGACCAAGGGATACATCTGCAGTCGGTCCATCCTTTTATAGGGATCCAGACCGAATTAAGACTAATTTATTGCTTTCTGTGGAATGTGTAGTATCAAATCAATGATAGTAGTAACAAGGCAGAACCCAAAGGTATTTGCATACAGAGCCTTGAGCACATAATCTAGGCTGACACTCCGGTGCGGTACTGAGGGAGTGCTGCACTGTCGGAGGTGCCGTCTTTCTGATGAGACGTCAAACCGCGACCCTGTCTGCCCTCTTAACGTAAAAGATCCCATGGCACTATTTCAAAGAAGAGCAGGGGAGTTCTCCCCGGTGTCCTGGTCAATATTTATCCTTCAACCAACATCATTAAAACAGATTATCTGGTCATTATCATATTGCTGTTTGTGGGATCTTGCTGTGTGTAATTTGGCTGCCTGTGTTTCCTACATTACAACAATGGCTACACTTCAAAAGTACTTCATTGGTTGTAAAGCGCTTTAGGATGTCCTGAGGTCATGAAAGGCGTTGTATAAATGCAAGTCCTTCTTTTTTTTACCTTGAATAATTCTATTTTCCCATTGGCACAACTGAATCCTGCCGTAAATCTGCTCAGCCGTTTCTGGCAAAGTACGACAGCCAGCTGGCAGGGAAGGACAAAAATCGAGCAGCCAGCATTGGGAGAAGGCCGCCAGCATCAAGGTAAATCCAGGGGGAGCTGATCCCAGGGTCTCGTGGCTGGGGAGAGGGTGCGAAAGGCCATAGCAGCAGCAGTGCTCCTGCTCCTCCAGGCCGCACTAAGGATTTTTTTTTAAATGTTACCTTAGTGGGCCTCACTGGTTTCCCAAAGGGTTGAGTTGACGGAGTGGCCGTGGCTGGTGACCTGCTCAGGAGCTGGTTGACTTTCCATTAGGGTCCCATATACGTCATGGGACCCAAATTTGCATTTATTGATAAGTTCACACGCAAGTCTGGTGGGAGTTTAATCCGCTGCCAAAACCAACTGTGTTAAAATCGCAGATCGGCGGGAACGGAGCAAGGAATGAAGCCAATCGCGGAGAGTTAAAATCATCCCTTGAGCGCTACTCTGGACTCATGATTATTACCTAGTGAAAAGTCCAAGGCTGGATAGAGGTCATAAACTAGGAATTCTATCCGAATGACTTAAAAATAAAAAAGAAGTACTCCAGAAAGATCTTGCACTGAGACCGAGAGTTAAAAAGGCAGGACACTGTTCAGTGACCCATCCTTTAAAAGAGATGTTAAACCATTTGCTTCTCTGATTTGACAGTAAAATCTCAGGGTACTAAAGGCTATGAGTAAATGGCAAACTTAATATCATATCCAAGCCTCATTTTACCAGTGACAATAATCAATAGTGAGATCAATTTGGGAAACTATTTCAGGATATGGAACTGCGTCTGTTTGCAAGAGCGACATCCATTAAAATAGTTCCAACTTTCTAAAAACCAACAATGACATTTTGTTCACTTATAATGAGAGAAGCTTGCCAGATGAGCTGATCGAAGAGATTTATAATTTCACTGGATACTATGCTCAAATTTCTTCAAATGAATGAATATACACAAATAAGTAAATGGGCACGATTTTGACCCCGAGCAGGGAAGGGGGCACGGGGGGTTAAATTGCGGATGGGAAACTCGGAAGTACGGACATCTTTAATTTTTTTTTTGTTGATTTGCCGTCCGACTGACTGGCCTAATTGACAGGCTGGTCTCAGTCGGACAGGAGAGCAGCCAGGGAGAGGACGTATTCAGGTAAGTCTTCAGGTAAGTCTTTGATTGTATGGATGGGGGGGGCCGGGGGCATGGGGGGGTGGGCACCGGAGAGGAGGGGAGTCAGTCATGGGGGGAAGGATCGGGGGTCAGTCACGGGGTGGGGGGGTCGGGATTGGGGGTCATCGTGGGGGTCTTTGATTGTTGAGGGTCGGGGGTCATCGTAGGGGTCTGCAATCATTGGGGGGGGAGGTCGGGGGTCATTGTGGGGGTCCACGATTGTTGTGGGGGGGTTGCCAGTCATTGAGGGGATCTGTGATCATTTGGGGGGGTGTCGGGGATCGGGGGGAGAAGTTCGCGATCGTTACGGGGGGCTTATTGCAGGTAGGCTTGTTAGGTCTGGGGGAAGCACTCCTGCAGTCTCGGGCCTTCTCGCCTCCTCTAATGTGGCATGAAGGAGAAGGCCCAGGAATCCTGGCCTCCAGGGGTTGGAATTGCAAATTCTGCAAAAATGAAGGCCCGCAGCTACCTTGAAAGGTTTTAGTCACCAATACGCCTCCTGGGAGCGGGTTGGTCACCCACCCCTCGTTCCGCCCTGGTAAAAAACGGAAATGGGCGGGTTGGCGGCGGGTCTGAAATGGCTGTGATTTTGAATGCCCCCCAGCGTCCAACCCACCCGTTTTTCAATGTTAAAATCATGCCCAATATGTTTTCTGTTAGTTCAGTGTCGTGAAGATTTCAGTAAATTAAAATAAAGTGAATAATCGTGTATCAGTACGCATGACATTACTTCAAGTGGAATGGCATTGGTCACTGAAGTCATAATGCTTCATGAAAAAAAAGCCTGTTGTGTACTTATGAGATTGGGCAGACAGGAATACTCCTTAAGTGTTAATTTGGCTCAATGTTAACACTAACAGCTTGTGGGTTCGTGCAATACTGAGGGTGTGCTGCATTGTCGGAGGTGCCATCTTTCAGGGAGACATTAAACCAAGGCCGTATCTGCCTGTTCATGAGGCTGCGATCAGCCCCATGTTATCATTTATTCCTCAATTAACACCATCAAAACACATTGACTGGTAATTTCTCTCATTGGTACTTGTGGGATCTTGTTGTGCACAAATTGGCTACATAAAAACAGTAACCACACTTCAAAAGTAATTCATTGGCTGTGAAATGCTTTGGGACATCCTGAGGATCTGAAAGGTGCTATATAAATGAAGATTCTTTCTTTCTTATCATCCAGGAAAACACTGACATTTATTATCCTCCAAACTACAAATCTGGTGCAGACTTTCCACCACATAGTGTCGGTTTCATACTCTGCATATTTTGAAAATATTCTGAAGAGAAACTGTGAATATATTTCAAATTAACATTGCTACTTTATTATTAACAATGCAGCATAAGAATGCTAATTTAGATATTGCGAGACCTGTCATTAGTTCAATGATTCACTTTGTCAAACACTCGTAGGGATCATCGCTTAGCTAAGTGAGCATGCCATTTACAGCTAAATTAGCTAACTCCACTTCTTAAGAATCTCTAGGTCCAATAGAAACATGTACAGATTATGTCATATGCTGTGTGTAGAGACAAGATAGTCTGTGAATAATATGTTACAGTGCTGTTTTTAATCTGCCTTTATATCCGGCTGCAGGCCATTTCCCGAATAATATTAGTTCTCCCCCATCATGGGTTGGAAGTCGCAATGTGAGCACACTTCTTACTGAAATATTATTCAGTCATACCATATTTGAACGATGACAGCAGACAGTCTCAGAGATAGCCTCAGTGTTCACTACAGCAAGTTCAATCATGAACATTGTTTACGATGTCACAACATAAGAGGGATGAGAGAAGGAGTTCCATTTCATGGGACGCTGGCACCAGTACTGGGGCAGGAAGGAGCTGTACCACTGGGATAGGCTGCACCTGAACCAGGCTGGGACCAAGATCCTAGCACAAGGGATCGACAGTACTGCAGAAAGGACTTTAAACTAGTGAAGGGGGGCAAGGGTTCGGGTGGATATAATAGTAACTTAAAGATGAGAAAAAGGGATAAGATCAAAGATCAGAGTACAGAAAGAGATAAATTAAACATAAAGAGTCAGAAAACAGAAAAGGTTATAGGAAGTAATAATAAAATACCTGATAAAAATAAAGCAGGAGTAATGAAAAATAAGAGCACGTTAAATTGCCTGTATAGCAATGTACAGAGCACCAGCAATAAAACAGGGGTCTTGAAGGCAATGATTAGTAGTGAGGAAATAGATGTAATAGGGATAACAGAAACATGGCTGCACACAGGACACGATTGGCAGTTAAATATTGCAGGCTATAATATATTTAGAAATGATAGGGAAGGAAGAAGGGATGGTGTGTTAGCTGTGTTAATAGAAAAAAGCAGTGAGAGAATGTTATATAAAACCTTGTTTAGACCACACTGTGAAGTTTTGGTCTCCATACTACGAAAAGATATTGAAGCACGGAGAAAGTGCAGAAAGGATGTTACCAGAATTAAGAGGATGCAATTATCAGGAAAGATTGAGTTGGCTGAAGGTTGTTTCTCTGGAAAAGAGAAAACAAAGAGGAGACCTGATAGAGGTTTTTAAAATTATGAAGGGGTTCGCTAGGGCGGACATGGACAAACTGTTTCCACTTGCCGGTAAGTCCAGAACAAGGGAGCCGCTACAGATCAAATAAAGGATTTAGGAGGAATTTATTTACACAAAGAGTGGTGAGAATGTGGAACTCGTTGCCATGTGAAATTATTGAAGCAGATAGCATTGATGCATTTAAGGGGAGGCTTGATACATCCATGAGGAAGAAGGGAATAAAAGAATACGGGAGCAGCGTGGAAAGAGTAATCAGAGTGGGAGGAGGCTTGTGTGGTGTATAAACACCAGTATAGACCAGCTGGGCTGAACAGCCAGTTTCTATACTGTAGATTTTTTAAAATCGAATTGCAAATCTGCTATACGGAAGCTAAAACTGAAGACTTTTTCCGAACAGTGTCAAATGAGAATGATTTTTTTCAAAATTAGATGAATTTCTAAACAAATAATTATCGCACTGCATTGAAACTCCATGCACGTTACAACTGATGATCTGGATTTTTTTATTACTTTTCAAAAACAGGTTCTCCAGACATTTTTTAATACTACCAAAATGAATTGCAGCCTTCCTTTCTCAAGGAATAGAATGACATTTGTTTTCAAGAAATAGAAGAAACTTGCATTGATATAGTGTCTTTCACATCCTTGGGATATCCCAAAGTGCTTCACAGCCAATTAATTACTTTTAAAGTGCAGTCACTGCGTTGTGCAGACAAAGAGAGCAACTCATTTGTGCACAGCAAGGTCCCACATTCACCAAATGAGATAAATAACCAAGTAATCTATTTTAGTACTGCCAGTTTCAGGAGGAATATTAGCTAGGGTACAAGAGGTTAGGTATTTCCAACTGCTGAGAAAACCTTGAAATAATGGTCCAGGGAGAGAAGTTTTACAAACAATATTTTATACACTAAAATTTTTTTTTTTTTAAAATGTGGATTGTAGAATGGAATTTTCTCAACTGACTTGCATTCTATTTTGACAAACTGAGAATAAACCATCACAATTGAGAAAGTGGCCTTATTAATCAACTATCTCGACACGCTTCACTTAATTCGGCAAAACGGCAGATATGTGAGCGTGTTTAATTCTATAGGAAGCCGACACCTTTCATCGCTATGCAATCAGTAATTATTATCCAGCGTGTGAGGGATGAACCTCCAAGGGTCGTGTGCAGATCTAGGATGTGCTCACTGAATTAAAAAAAAATGTCTTTGATACTTTCTTTTTTAATACTGAATGAAATAGCCTTGTGTACTTCTTATATAATTAATGAAGCAGAAATTAAGGAAATTAAAAAAAATTCCTCAGCAGGCAGTGTACAGTGGTTCCCCAACATAAAGTTGTGTAGCAGGTTTTTGTGAAACGTGACATTTGCAGACGTCAAAATCAGTAGCAGGAAAACAGAGCCTATTTTCTATTCTCACTTCAAATGTGATTGTTGGAAACAAATTAACATAAGGTTTATTATCATCATTTCAGGAAAATTGAGGTCAGTTTTTACACTACAGATTTTAATTTCATCAGGCATTATTAGATTTTTTTCTCTGCTGTTTTAAGGATATGTTGTTAAGTGGGGAACTATTTTTGGCAGGTAATAATACTCAAATGCCAAAAATAAGCTCACTTCTGTGTGCTGTGATGCCCTGTGTTGTAGGCCAGGAGCTTCAGGTAATAATTATTTTATTACGATGCCCTTCGGAAGAAGCTTAAGATATTTGGAAGAATAAATCTTCCTTAGTCTGCTGGATATGCCTAGGGAACATTGAGAACCCAATGTGATTCACGTATTAGAGGCCTTGCATTGCAGTGAGAAGTTACATCCCGATGCTTAGACAAAGCCCCAATTCACACCAGGCTAAGAACCAGGCAGGTTAGTCTCTATTCTGGAGGCCTTCCCAACAAGATCTCCCTCATCACATCCATAACCTATTTCCATATTTGGAAGGAGAGGCTGGAAACAGGGAACACCAACAACTTACATTTATATAGCATCTTTAACATAGTAAAACATACCAAGGTGCGTCACAGGAGCGTTATCAAGCAAAATTTGACACCAAGCCACATAAGGAGATATTAGGACAAGTGACCAAAAACTTGGTCAAAGAGGTAGGTTTTAAGGAGCGTCTTAAAGGAGAGGTAGAGAGGTGGAGAGGGTTAGGGAGCAAATTACACATCTTAGGGCATAAGCAGCTGAAGGCACGGCCACCAATGGTGGAGCGATGAAAATCGGGGATGCGCAGGAGGCCAGAATTGGAGGAACGCAGAGATCTCAGAGGGTTGTAGGACTGAAGGAGGTTACAGAGATAGGGAGTGGCGAGGCCATGAAGGGATTTGATAACAAAGATGTGAATTTTAAAATCAAGGTGTTGTCGGACCAGGAGCCAATGTAAGTCAAGCACAGGGGTGATAGGTGAATGGGACTCGATAGAGGCTAGGATATGGGCAGCAGAGTTTTGGATGAGCTGAAGCTCACGTAAGGTGCAAGTGCAGCCAGGAAATCATTGGAATAATCAGATGCAATCTTTTAGCCCAAGGGTATGAGATCATAAAACACAGCACAAACATTGTACCTAATCTTGATCCACAAATACCTGTGTAGATAAAGAACAATCCGTCATGGGCATGGGGAGTAGGGTGGGATAACAATTTGAATCAGTTCACATTTTTCAGTTCTGTCTGTTGTACAATTTATTGTCACTTAAATGGGTGTGAGGTAGTGAGGTTGAATAGTTTCACAATAGAATATTCTACAGATTCCCGTAATGATGAGTCGCTGAAACCTTTATCCATGCCTTTATTATTCCAAAATTTGACTTCTCCTATGCCATCCTTGCCAGGGTCCCAAGCTCCATCTTATACAAACTCCAACTCATCCAAAATGCTGCGCCTGTACCTTGCCTTACTTGCTTTCCCGTCACTCCTGTTCTTGCCAACCTTGCAGGCTCGAAGCATTAAAATCAAAAACCTCATCCTTGTTTACAAATTTTCCTCATGATCTCGCCCCACCCTACCTTTGCAACCTCCTCCAAGCCAACGTCCCAGTTTGTGCCCTTTGGTCTTCTACCCCTGGCCTCACATGAATTCCCTCTCTCTCCACTTTACCACCAGTGGCAGAATCATTGGCCATCTTGTGTCCACTCTCTAGAACTTTTATTTTAAACCCTTTGACTTGTTCCTTCTCTGCCCACCTTTAAAAGCCTCTTTAAAGTCCAACTTTTCGAACCTACATCTCTACTAATTCTTCCCCTGCTCCTCAGTGCTCATTTTCTCCTGTTACAAAGTACTGGATAAGTGCAAGTTCCTGTTGTTGAATATTCAAATACCCAAATATCTTCAGTGACATTTGTTTGAAATAGACCCATTATTAAATGACACATATTGCTCTGAGCCATCTATTTGCAGCATGACAGGGTGGGTGGTCCAAAAATATATGAAAGCACATTAACAAAATATCATTTCCCAGATGAATTCACTTTTTAACATAACCGATCTGTATTAAACAATGTTAAAAGAAAATATATTCATTACTTGATCCAAAAACCAGATACCCAGACAATACAGTAGACTGCAAATATTTCAAACCACTTCTTTTGCCCATGGGCAGCACCCTGGACTTCAACTAGCTCGTCTAAAAAGAGTGAAGCTTCCACATTGCAGAAATGTTCAGCGCCTTCCATTGTAGCATGTCCGTTAGGTCAAATGAATGCCTCGTTCTTTCAGATTACAGTTTGTTCTTTTTAAATCTAATACATATGCTAATTGCTCAGATGATAAATTGGGGACTAAAAATATCAAGTGTCAGAGTATTATATTCGCAGCCTTCCATCAATCAGGGGTGAACAAGCAGATTAAATGTGTTCAGTGTGAAAGGATCATGCCTCTGTCAGCTGCCTTAATGACAAATTGATATTATAAATTTCTGTCAATTAAGTTTTTTAATCAATTTGTCACATTGTATATCACCGTGTTCATGTTATGTTACTATTTCTGCCATATTTCACATTCATTGTGCAACACAATAACATCAACTTGCATTTATATAGCGCCTTTAATGTAGTAAAACATCCCAAAGCGCTTCACAGGAGCGTTATCAAAACAAAATTTGACACTGGGCCACATAAGGAGATATTAGGACAGCTTGGTCAAAGAGGGAAGTTTTAAAGAGCATCTTAAAAGGTGGAAAGAGAGGGTAGAGGGGCGGAGAGGTTTAGGGAAGGAATTCCAGAGCTTAGGACCTAGGCAGCTGAAGGCATGGCCGCCAATGGTAGAATGATTAAAATCAGGGATGCGCAAGAGGCAAGAATTGGAGATGCACAGAGATCTCGGAGAGTTGTAGGGCTGGAGGAGGTTACAGAGATAGGGACTCAGCATACAACCAAGGCTCAGCACCACAGAGGACAATGCATTTACCCATCGAAGCATTGGAAGTCCAAGCACACGAACAGTTCCTTTTCTAAACGGAGAATAGAAAAATACCACATCATGTAACTTGCACACTTTCGCCCCAAAATGGCTGGGCTCTGCTCCGAACGTGGAGTCTTGCTTGACGAGAACGCAGATCAAGAGACATTGGATGCTAAGGTGAGAGCAACCAACTCGGGAACTCACCATTTTCTGATCATTGACTTTAATTGATTCTCCGACGTGTCGATCCATCTAACGCCAGACTCCAAGCCAGGAGCAAACTCTTTTAATTTTGGGTTCACGTGGTGTGTTTTAATTTTGCTCTTGTCGTATATGCAAAAATGATGCCAGAAAGAATACGCTGTCGGGTCCCATAGGTTTCTGACTGAAATGGGGACAGACAGCTAATTAAAGCAGGTGCCAAGGGCAGAGTGCTTTCAATTTCTTGAGTTCTCCTATTCAGCATTAAAAGCTGTAGGACCATTCAATGAATCAGTTCGGAGAAGGCTCAGGGTTAATTTGAATTTTTTTTTAATTCTGTTTCCTGCTGGTGGAATTTATCCTTTGAATGTTTACTTTTGCCTCTGTAGAAATTCAGAATTCATCCTTCAATCCAAAGGCCCTTCTCTGGAATAAATTGCTACTGACCAGCCAATTATTCAACTGTGCTTTAATCATCTAATAATTAGATATGCATATACTAAGGCAGCGGGTTACCATCGGCTGTAGTAAGTTTCTGACAAGGAGTGAATTAGGATGTTAAACACACAGTGGCATGTTCATACCATGTCCTTTCATTCATTATTGCCACTGGACACAATTATTTCAACATAGTATTATAATAATGATTGGAATGAAATGGTGATAAACACGACTGAATCTTTAATGGTCTTTGTTTGCCTTAGCTCTGGGCAGATGTTTACACAGAGGGCTGCGAAGAATAGAATTAAACCAATGCAAATGTCTTACTCTCAGGGCCTATTAAGCCGGGTTTGATTTTATCATCTGGGCTTATTTAGTGCATTGACGCCAATACACTGTCGGAGCATACGCATCTAACCAAATGCACTTCAGTGTTGTGCCAATAATTATCTTGTGTGACACTCTTAACTCATCACTTCAAATTGTTTCACCCCACTACTATCATCAGTAATTCACTCTAGCGTTATGGAGATGTAAATGCTCTCTCCAGGCACAAGTCAAGTTTTAAAGGAAATTTAATTAGACGTCACATGCCCGCCATTATGCTTTACTAAAATCACAATGACAACTCTGTGAGCTTAGATAATTGCTGGAAGGCTATTTAAGGCGGCGAAAGGGCAACATAAAGAATGCAAAAAGGTTGGCGCGTTATAGCCAAGCAATCCTTCAACACCCAAGTGCCTTCCAGCAAGAGAAATATGGACAACAATCAGGATTGGGGGCAATAGCTCATTTTTCCTCTCCGTAGCCGACAGCTGTCTGAGCTGAGTTAAACTACCTCAACACATAACCAAGGCTCAGTACCACAGAGGATGGCGCATTTACCATTTAAAAAAATATTCATTCACGGGATGTGGGTGTCGCTGGCAAGGCCAGCATTTATTGCCCATCCCTAGTTCCTTTGAGAAGGTGATGGCGAGCCGCCTTCTTGAACCGCTGCAGTCCGTGTGATGAAGGTACTCCCACAATGCTGTTAGGTAACGAGTCTCAGGATTTTGACCCAGTGACGATGACGGAACGCTGATGTATCTCCAAGTCTAACCCTAACCCAGTGCTTTCCAATACTTAAAAAAAAAAGTCCACATTTTGCTTTGTTTTTGGAGGCTGACACAATATGACACATACTGTTGCTATGGTGTGAAGTTTTAAGTGGCCCCATGCAAATCAGTATCAGACTGTCACAAGTTTAAGGACTGCCTTAAGTATTCTCTCAGGTCCACTGGTTGTTGGTCAATCCCATAAGCAGTATGAGCATCTTATGTTTAGGGATTTGCCCATATAGCCCAATATCTAACTATACGACAGTGTAATCTGGGGTGTGATCTGAACTGGTTGTGTGTCTTTCGCACTTCCCTCACAGGCACCACTCCAACTCTTCGAAGGTGGACTGAGAACACTTGGTAAGACGAGGCCAGATACAAATCATTAAGTTGCTCTATTTCACACACAGCTATTGAACATACAGATTAGGAGTCAAAGCAAATTCTATCTATTTAGCTCAATCTCACTTTTCTCCTTGAAAACATGGGGAAACAAATAATAAATCACAAGTCCTCTCCCTTTTCTGGGCTGCCTTATTTGCTTACTTCCAATGGAAAATCTGTCCACCTGCATACTTAATCTCTAGCTCTAGGCCAATCGGCTACGTCTCACTGTTGTCTGTTCAAAACCTTTTGTCTCTTCTCTTCTCTCCATTACTCGTAGTCCCAGGAAGCAAAGGGACAGTTTTCCTGACACCATTCTGGGCAGGGATTCACCAGGAGGCCTGGCAATCAAAACAAATACCCCCTCCCAGAAGTATGTTCTTTGCAGGCATTTCTTACAGGGCTGCATATGGTGACACCACTTTTCCCGGCCAAAATGGAGATGATTGGGCAATTCCCCCATCAATCACACCTGGAGACACACTGCTGTAAGTGACTGGGATTGATTTTACACACTTAATTATTATGTAACTACCCTCCACTCATTGCATTTTGCTGGAGAAATAACCCTGCTTTTATCGGGAGACTTTGCTGTAGTTTTGGTCATGTGTTCTGTTTGCTGTAGTTCGCAGAGACTTTCTTTGAATAGACTCTGTTTGCTGAGTAAGTGGATTATTTGCTGTAGTGCACTGTTTAAATAGACTCTGTTTGCTGTAAAATAGACTCTGCTGAAAGTTCTGTGTAAGCCCAGGCCCTGCCTGCAACTCACCACTTGACCCAATGGTGTTAATGCTCACTTTGTTCTTACGGTGTCCACATGAATAGAATCGTCCTGACCACAATGGGTGTGAATATTTGTTTGGCCACTTGAGAGGAGATGATGAATTGCTTAAACATCCCTGGTTATTCTGGCTAATAGGCCAGGCTAATGAGACAATAAGATCCTTGTATCAGTTTGAATTAACCTGAGTGTGGGGGCATCCCCCCAAAGCAGTTCGTCTGGCTTTAATACACATTCACCAATGCCTGCAGCCAATGGCCTTTCTTTTTAATCTTGTCTGAACTCATTTTGTTTTAAAATATCACCCTTAAAGGTAACTTAATCCCAAAATCCTTTCTGTGAAGAAAAAGATCAGAAAATCCTAAAATGTGACATAGACCAATAAATTCAGAGACCAAGACATACTCATGATTGAACAAAAATTAAAATAGGCTTACTTCTCTGAACTGACAGGTCATTGTGTGATCCTCACTGTAAGAATGGTAATATAAGTTGCTCTTTTCCTTACAGATTTATAAGAGTTCAGCAGTAAACTGCACCTGTCAGCTTCATATTTTAACATGAAATAACCCCAAATAATTAGATGTGACATTGTCTGATCTACTTTGCCTTGCACTGACAGGCAAGTGAAAACTGGACAATATTCCCTAACTCTGCTCTGGGAATCATCTCCACTGCACTGAAAATGGTAATTTTGCATATACGACATATTGGACATCATCAACAGCAACCTTTTGCACTTGCATCAAATGGATGATTTTACATCAGTCTATTTAAACAGTGCGTTCCATTTGCTCAGTGGCTTTTTATAGACAGCATGGTTTTCATGAAGGGCACCTGAGTGTTAAAAAACAAAGTCTTTTCGTCAATTTTCTTCCTTCAGATATGGAAAATTGCTATTTTTAAAACTCGAGATATTTCATTTTTATTTCCAGGGATGTTATTAATTTCAATTGAGAGTTTTCAGCAGCTTCAATTCCTGTTCTGAGATGTCTATTAGAGTGTATATGGCTAAAATAGATACTGCATTTGTTGCACTACGAACATTTGCAATGTGATACATCACTGGCTTAGATATTATACTTTCTTCATCTTTATTCCCAGCTTTTTAAAATCGATGTTGGATGGGTGCAGCAGTAAATATAGTCAAATAATATTTGACAGCTATAAATATTTGATGAGGGTTCTCTCTGCAAACATGAGACATCAACATGGTCCTTCTTTATTCCTGCTTAGTCTCATTGCTTGCGAAGTGACCTTCTGGAGGAGACTACACCAAGTGAAATTCCTTCAGCTCTTACCACATGAATAGTTTTAGAAGACAATTTTGGAAAGGGGCAACAAGTCAGTCAGCATCTAAAAGACCAAGGTAGGTTAATATTTTGATTGCAACTCTCTCAGGACTGATGAATGCAGTTTTGATCGAGATTCCCACCAGAAACATTAACCTACCTTACCCTTTCAGACGTGACTGTATTCATTTAAGATTTTCAGCTTTCTTGTGTTCAACCACTTTTTTTGTTTGCACAGACGTACTTTGGTAGAAAGACTTGCATTACGTAGTGCCTCTCAAAACTTCAGGATGTCCCAAAGCGCTTTACAGCCAATTAAGTACTTTTTTGAAGTGTAGTCACTATTGTAATTTAGGAAAGATAGTGACTTCATTTAGGTATCTATTCCTGCAATCTGAACCCAGTTTCATCCAACAGGGAGACACTGACAGGATATCAGGTAGCTTACTCGAGCCGTGGTCTAACTGCAATTCCAGGGATTTTGCTTTTAATTTTACAAAACATTTTAACTGCGGAGGTAGCTTTAAACCAACAGGATGATCATATAGAGAGGAGAGCTTATCAGCAAGTTGTAATTGGCAAGTTTTAAAAATAACTGGTGGATCTCCTGTGGCATTGCTCATGGGTAGTCTGAGGTCTGGGGTAAGGGTGTGATGCTTTGCTGCTAACCAGGCCTCTCCCTTTAAAGCCACTGCTGAAGTGTTCCATGTGGGAATTGAAGTAATTCTACTTGGACCAAACTTATTGAATTCTTTGAAGAAGTAACAGAAATGGTAGACAAGGGTAATGCAGTAGATGTAATACATTTGGATCTTCAAAAGGCATTCGATAAGGTACCACATAGTAGCCCCATGACTAAGGTCAGAGCATGTGGAGTCAGGGGACAAATGGCAGAATGGATAGCAAGCTGGCTACAAAACAGAAAACAGAGAATAGGGGCTAAAGGTAATTACTCAGACTGGCAAAAGGTGGGAAGTGGTGTTCCACAAGGATCGGTGCTGGGACCACTGTTGATCACTGTTTACATAAATGATTTGGACTAAGGAATCAGAAGCACAATTGCAAAATTTGCAGATGACAACAAATTGAGGGGTATTGTTAATAACAGGGAGGACTACAACAAAATACAGGATGACATTAATAAACTTGCAGAATGGGCATGCAATTGGCAAATGAGTTTCAATAGAGGTAAGTGTGAGGATATTACATTTTAGTAGGAAGATTAAGGGGGCCACATACAGTGTCTAAATGGGGTAAGGAGCAGAGCGATCTGGGGGTACCGATATACAAATCACTAAAAGTAGCATTGCAGGTTAATAAGGCCATAAAAAAAAGCAAACCGAGCACTGGGGTTCATTTCTAGAGGGATAGAATTGAAAAGCAGAGAAGTTATATTAAACTTGTACAGAACCTTGGTTAGACCACACTTGGGGTACTATCAACAGTTCTGGTCTTCATATTACAAAAAGGATATAGAAGCACTGGAGAAGGTTCCAAAAAGATTTATGAGGATGTGACCAGAACTGAGAGGTCATATCTATCAGGAAAGATGGTGCAGGCTGCAGCTCTTTTCTCTAGAAAAGAAAAGACTGAGGAGTGACCTGATAGAGGTCTTTAAGATTATGAAAGGGTTTGAAAGGGTAGACATAGAGTAGATGTTTCCACTTGCGAGGGAGACCAGAACTAGGGGTTATAAAAATAAGGTAGTCACTAATAAATCCAATAGAGAATTCAGGAGAAACTTCTTCACCCAGGGAGTGGTTAGAATGTTGAACTCGGAGTTGTTGAGGCGACTAGAATAGATGCATTTAAGGGGAAGCTACATAAACACATGAAGGAGAAAGGAATAGAAGGATATGCTGAGAGGGTGAGATGAAGTTGGAAGAGAGGAGGCTCCTGTGGAACATAAACACCGGCATGGACCTGCTGAAACGAGGCAGCATATACTCCCTCTATTCTGCCTTAGCCTCAATATCAAGAGAACACTGCTTACTCCACCATTGTTCCGTTTCCATTGTTTTGTTGAACAGTAATTGGGGAAGTGTTATGGTTTTTCACAGCAGATTGGGGGTGATATTGCTTTTCAGTTGGAGGACCCCTGTAGCTGTACAATGTGATGTGGGATCTCACGGAATATTACCTCTGGATTGCAGGGCCCCACAGGAGGCCAGATTATTTTCAACAGTGAATTACATGAAAATGCAATATCCCCAGATGTTATATTACAATACAGATGTGTATCTGTACATGATCACCTGAGGCTACGCTTTAGAGTATATATTATACACATACAATTTCAATAGTTTTCAGCATATCAGTCAGCCATTTGCTATTTTTCTTATTTTCATTCGATTTTCAAGATTTGCAAGAATGATACCAGAACTGAGAGGTTATTCCGATCAGGTTGGACTGAACAGGCTAGTGGGGCACTTTTCTCTAGAAAAAAGGCTAAGGGGTGACCTAATAGAGGTCTTTAAAATTATGAAGGGGTTCGACAGGGTAGACGTTGAGAATATGTTCCCACTTGTGGGGAATCCAAAACTAGGGGTCATAAATAGAAGATAGCCACTAATAAATCCAATAAGGAATTCAGGAGAAACATTTGTACCCAGAGAGTGGTTGGAATGTGGAACTTGCTACCACATGGAGTAGTTGAGGCGAATAGCATAGATGCATTTAAGGGGAGGCTAGGTCAGTACATGAGGGAAAACAGAATAGAACGAGATGGCGATGAAATTAGATGAAGAGGGTCATTTGAAGCATAAACACTGGCAAAGACCCGTTGAGCCGAATGGCCTGTTTCTGTGCTGTAAATTCTATGTCATCTTTTTCTTAATTGACTTTCTTCCTAATCCTGTCTAATCCTCACAATTACCAGTCCAACCTGAGCCAAAGCCACTTTCAGTGTCACGCACAGTAGTTGTGTGTACTGGTGCTCAGCGAAATGAAGTGGAAATTCAATGCATCAGTCCTTCCAGTCGTACCCAGGGAGTGAAAGCCGAGCATCAGAAGAGCCAATCTCCGTTCTTAACTCAAAACAGGGAGACCATTCGCATTCAATTACTTTCCAGCTCTCCATCTTCATACAATGCGCCCGGAAGCAATTTCCAGCCATTACTAACGGGCCAACCACATTGTGGAGGGCCTTCTGATTTAAAACTGCAACCATTTAGGATTTGATATCTTAAAATATCCAGGCTTACAAGTTTCATACACCTGGGAATTTGAGTCTGATTTTCCAGCTTTAGCCAACAATCTAAGATTTGTATTAAGACACAAATACAGTATACAAGGATGACATATTACTTTAGATAATGCCATTTACTATTTTTTCCGGTAACTCATCATGTTAACAATCAACCTCAGCATCTTCCATCCAGCAAATAAACCACAACCCATCCAAATACTGAAGGAAAGAAGCAAACAATATTCTCCATTCTTTTCTATAAATTGCGCTGTCACTCCTTACCAATCCTGCTTCACTAAAACTCTCAGAAACATGGGGAGCTTGTTTCCTTCTGGCACAACAATAACATCAATCCTCAAATTTTGCTTGAAGCTTATGGAACCTACAAATAAATTTTGAGGAACCAGGATAAAAGCTCTAAAAGAGAGTTAAAGGCCATTTTGAGGTTCAAACTCTAATAAGATATAGACACAGTGGCAGCATAAGGAGTGACAAAAGTGTACCTGGATATAGAAATACCTAAAAAATGCTAAGAACCATTAACTTTTATCGACATAGAATTCACTAGGTATAACAATGCGCAAAACCACAGGTAAGAATTATATAATGATTTATATATTATTTTAACCCCTTATAACAAATTTTAAAAACTGAACTGATGCTGTTTTGTTTTAGCATTCCTTCACCTCAGGCCTTTTTAATAATGAGAGGAAAAATAAATGTTTTATATGAGCACTTAGTCCAACTCATGATATGGTTCCATAATTGACTATTTGGTTGAGTTAGTTAGCACTACGCAAACTCTATTATTTGTCCAAACAGAATTCTAAATGTATACTGTAACATAAGCTTTCAATTCTCATTGAATTAAATTGCATTTAAACAAATTGCCCATTTTGTCATTGCACTCGCTCAAGTAACACATTCTCTTTCAGTGCTGCTCCATTAAGAGTTTTTATACTCTTCGTGTCCTGCCCTCTGGGAGGGCAGTATATGCTACTATAATAACATTTTAACTGTAGTCAATGAAGTTGGCGGTGTACTGCATTCCCATACGATTTAGGTGTCAAAGTACTGTAAAAATGAGCATGCCACACAGGGCAGCTAGTGAGTGGCACATCATGTTAACAGACTGCCCTTTCACCGCTGGAACTTGGGTTCAAATCTAGCCCAGACTTATGGTTAAATGCTTCCTTTACTTCCTCTACTACCTACAAGAGTTCCCAGTTCAAAACTATCCCTGAATTGGCACAAATTGGCAATCGCTCCAGAAAGAGTGAAACATTTCACATTGGGACAGTTCTTCGAAGGTTGGGCTCGTTGAGATGGTAGAGATTGTTGTTCTAAGGTTTGGGGTTGAATAGAGGGAGCATTACTCTGTACTCAACAACAACTTGCATTTATATAGCGCCTTTAACGTAGCAAAACATCCCAAGGTGCATTATCAGACAAAATTTGACACTGAGCCACATAAGGAGATACTAGGACAGGTGACCAAAAATCTTGTCCAAAGAGATAAGTTTTAAGGAGCGTCTTAAAGGAGGAGAGAGAGATGGAGAGGCAGAGGGGTTTAGGGAAGTAATTCCAGAGCTTAGGGCCTAGAGAGACAGCTGAAGACACAGCTGCCAATGGAGGGGCGAAGGGAATCAGGGATTTCCGATGAAAGGTCATCGACTTGCAACATTAACTCTGTTTCTCTCTCCACAGATACTGCCTGACCTGCAAGTGCGTTTCCAGCATTTTCTGTTTTCATTTCAGATTTCCAGCATCCACAGTATTTTGCTTTTGTTTTAAGGTACAATGCAGATATTACAGATAATAAAGAACAATGTACAGAATGCATGGGCTGCATTATTTTGTACAGTAAATAAAAGCTCTCTGACAGTTCTAATTTTGCATTAGGACTGTGTGTGGGTTCAAAGTTCTACTGCTTCAAAGGCTCATTTGACGAATCATACAGAAACAACAGTGGTATAATTAAAGACTGAACTTGTGCTCCTCCATGTCTATTGATAAACTGTGGGTCTCCATCTATAATTACATATTCTGGGATCAATCATAAAAGACGAAAGATACTTTCTATGCAAAATAATCCATGTTTATGAATGACCTGATGATATGAAGGACCTCTATTGTGTCTGCCATATTGGAATGTGTACGGAGGAGCATTTTACGCTGCAGCCTGGAGCAAATCACATGATTTCACAGATTGAAACATATGATGTTACTGAAATCTCAGTTTACATTTAACTGAGAGTGCGTTATTGACACCGGAATTTGCTCCTGCATTCTATCGCCTTTCACAGTTTTCACTTATAATGTGAAGACCACATTACTGACTGACATTGAGTACAGCAGCTGAGGCGGCGGAACACTTGGTGCCGATAAACACTTTGGTTTTTAGTAATACTTAAAAAAAAAACTGAAGGGGCACCGTCTTCATGAAAACAGTTGGGCAAATGCCTCGCCATTTGTTGACAAACACACACTACACAGTGGTGTCAGTCAGGTCAAAGTGTGTCACGGTGGCACTTGTGTGTGAAATCATCACAAGGAAAATTGTGCATGCCTCCTTTGGCTCTTCTCCAAACCCAAATAACGCAAGGGTTGGCAAACAATTTTTTTTTCACGAAGGCAATACTCCTTTAAGTCCTACATTCTCTCCTACCCTCTCTATTCACAGTGAATTGCAAGGAATGGGTCACTAGCCCTTACAAACTTTTAAATTACTTCATTATCACAGGACCTTTCAATGTGTTAAACACTCTATGTACATCATTTAGGATACAATGTTTATCCTGCTCATTACCGTGACCATGGTAATCTAAAAACAGCACAACCATGACCAATGCCCACCCCCCAAAGCTTTTGCTGCCCAATGACCCAACCTTTGTGTTTTGACCGGCCACTGACTCCAAAATGACCTCATTTACCATTTTATATTTAGGTGTCCAGCTTGGTTCACTGAACACTCGCAAAATATGGTATGTTATTCATTTTAGTAGCACATTTCTACCAAGAAATGGATGCGACATTGAAATAATATTATCCTATTGTTGAGTTTCTGTGGACGGTGAGAAGGTGCTGATAAATGGTCTTTTCATATTAAGATTCAGGATATCTTATTTTTGAAAATGTAGTTTTCCGATTCACTGACCAAAGAGCTCCCTTGTGACAACTGGATCAATTTGAAGTTATTCGTTCCAAGTGCCATTAGCTGCCAGAGTCCAATATATCACAACAAGATATTCAGCAAATCAGCCATTTTCATGATCACCCACAAGCATAAAAATTGCTTTTAGTAGAAGCTAATAGTGCACCTGCACTTTAGAAGAACAACATATGATAGGAAATGTTAGTATTTAGTAATGTTCAAAGATTCCTGTCAGGGCTGCGACACCACTGAGGAATTCCTGTTTCTACACCCGTCAGATCTTCAAGCTAGTTTCAGGACTTCATTGTAGCTGTAGTAAAACTTCAGTAGTTCAAGACTATTCCTTCTATCTATAAATAACAATGTATATGCCCAATTTTGCTGATGTTTATGCTGATACGTGTATTCTTGGACACATATATTTTCCTCTGTGAGTTGGTTCTTAAGAATCCATAAATGCATTTACAAATAGCCCCAATACAGGCTTGTTAAGATTAACACACAAAGGAAAGTATCGAGGAGAGGGAGGATTTGCTAAAATATGATAATATAACCTGCTGATGGCTCTGATTGACAAGGATGACAACAGCACCCCCTATAGCAGACAGCCAAAGAAACCATCATCATCCAAACACAGGTACAGGAGTAGGCCATTTGCCCCTCGAGGCTGTTCCGCCATTCAATTAGATCATGGCTGATCTTAATCTTAACTCCATCGACCCCCCTTGGCTCCATAGCCCTTAATACCCTTGCCTAACAAAAATCTATCAATCTCAGTTGATCTATCAAACGCACTTGAATTTTCCCTCACTGCTATGGTAGAAATACAGGCTAGAAATTACTGTTGGTGATGTTACTCAAACACTTAACACACTCACATAGAGTTGCCAACCCTCCAGGATTGCCCAGGAGACTGCAGGAATTAAAGATTACTCTCCAAGGCACAACTGCGAGCAAACCCGAGAGAAAAATCATTGGGGCATTAAAAACAAATGGTGTTTTCTTTTCCACGTTGTCTTTGAACACTTTTGTTTACTGGTTATAAAAATACTGAAGATGGGAAGAAAGGCTGTTTGACTGGGGTGGAGCTGTTAGAGGTGAGAGGTCATGTGATGAAACCTCCAGGAATACGTCCAACCAGGGTTGACAACCCTATGCTCACGTCAAATTTCTCTCTCTGCTATTTTAAAAGGAGCTGTTAAACCAACTAAAAATAAAAACAGAGGGTTAGGAATATAGGAACAGGAGTAGGCCATTCAGCCCCTTGAGCCTGTTCCGCCACTCAATTAGATCGTGGTTGATCTGTATCTTAACTCCATCTCCCCGCCTTGGTTCTGTAACCCTTAATACCCTTGCCTACCAAAAATCTATCAAGCTCCGTTTTGAAATTTTCAATTGACCCCCAGCCTCAACAGTTTTTTGGGGAAGAGAGTTCCAGATTTCCACTACCCTTTGTGTGAAGAAGTGCTTCCTGACATCAGCCCTGAATGGCCTAGTTCCAAGTTTAAGGTAAATGCCCCTTGTTCTGGACTGCCTAACTCTGTTAAAATAGAGAGGAGAATTTGATCTCAGCATGTTGTATGATAATTTCATTGACAGTAACTCCCTGGCTCACAAGTTGAGAGTATATTAATGAATCAATCATTTGTTCAAGCCTGTTGAGACCCTAGTGCCGCAAAACACTGTTCGTATGATAACAAACATACATAGTGCCAGTGACATTGATGTCTGCCAGTGGCACGTAGATACCCAATTTATGACATTAGTGCTATCACCATATGATGTTAACATCATCAAACACCTGCCAACTTATTTTTTTAATACAAATGTACATTGACTTTTATTTAAATTAATATATATACAGATTTGATAGTTCGATCTAGGTATAAAAGTTTTCATATGAACATCTTTTGATAATCAATACACTCTTCATAAAGAAAAACCCACAGCAACTGTCCTTGCACTATCTTTGTCTTTGTATTTCTCCTCCTGTGTGTCTGTCTATTTCTGTGCCTGTTTATTTCTGCATGCATGCACCTGTGTGTTTGTGTCTTTGTGTTTCTCTATGTACGTCTGTCTGTTTCTATATCTATGCATCTCTATACGTGTGTAACTCTCAGTTTCTCTGTATATGTATTTCTATACGTTTGTGTCTGTGTATTTCTCCGCATGGTTCTGTTTGTTTCTGTGGCTGTGTTTCTCTACACATGTGTCTATCTGTTTCTGTGTCTGTGTATTTTCACACGAGCGTGTCTGTCAGTGTCTAAATTTGTGTATTTCTCCACGTGTGTCTGTCGCTTCCAACCGTGAGTTTACAAAGTTGTGATGTGGAGATGCCGGTGATGGACTGGGGTTGACAATTGTAAACAATTTTACAACACCAAGTTATAGTCCAGCAATTTTATTTTAAATTCACAAGCTTTCGGAGGCTACCTCCTTCCTCAGGTGAACGATGTGGAAATGAAGTCCTCGAAATGAAGTCGCATTTATAATTCACAGAACAATGCTGGTGATAACAGACAGTTTTTTCAACTGCCCGTTGCCAAGGCAATCAGTGTGCAGACAGACAGGTGTTACCTGCCAGGTCTCAGAATATACAAATCACCAAAAAAAACAACAAACAAAAAAAAAAAGAGATAGAGAGGTAGAAACATAGAAAAGACAGCAACTGACCCGTTATATTAAAAACAGATAACATTTGTTCGCTGGTGGGGTAACGTGTAGCGTGACATGAACCCAAGATCCCGGTTGAGGCCGTCCTCATGGGTGCGGAACTTGGCTATCAATTTCTGCTCTACGATTTTGCGTTGTCGTGTGTCTCGAAGGCCGCCTTGGAGTACGCTTACCCGAAGGTCGGTGGCTGAATGTCCTTGACTGCTGAAGTGTTCCCCGACTGGGAGGGAACCCTCCTGTTTGGCGATTGTTGCGCGGTGTCCGTTCATCCGTTGTCGCAGTGTCTGCATGGTCTCGCCAATGTACCATGCTCCGGGGCATCCTTTCCTGCAACGTATGAGGTAGACAACGTTGGCCGAGTCACAGGAGTATGAACCATGCACCTGGTGGGTGGTGTCCTCTCGTGTGATGGTGGTATCTGTGTCGATGATCTGGCATGTCTTGCAGAGGTTACTGCGGCAGGGTTGTGTGGTGTCGTGGACGCTGTTCTCTTGAAAGCTGGGTAATTTGCTGCGAACGATGGTCTGTTTGAGGTTGGGTGGCTGTTTAAAGGCGAGTAGTGGAGGTGTGGGGATGGCCATAGCGAGGTGTTCGTCGTCATTGATGACATGTTGAAGGCTGCGGAGAACATGGCGTAGTTTCTCCGCTCTTCCCCGGAGCGGAGAAACTACGCCATGTTCTCCGCAGCCTTCAACATGTCATCAATGACGACGAACACCTCGCTATGGCCATCCCCACACCTCCACTACTCGCCTTTAAACAGCCACCCAACCTCAAACAGACCATCGTTCGCAGCAAATTACCCAGCTTTCAAGAGAACAGCGTCCACGACACCACACAACCCTGCCGCGGTAACCTCTGCAAGACATGCCAGATCATCGACACAGATACCACCATCACACGAGAGGACACCACTCACCAGGTGCATGGTTCATACTCCTGTGACTCGGCCAACGTTGTCTACCTCATACGTTGCAGGAAAGGATGCCCCGGAGCATGGTACATTGGCGAGACCATGCAGACACTGCGACAACGGATGAACGGACACCGCGCAACAATCGCCAAACAGGAGGGTTCCCTCCCAGTCGGGGAACACTTCAGCAGTCAAGGACATTCAGCCACCGACCTTCGGGTAAGCGTACTCCAAGGCGGCCTTCGAGACACACGACAACGCAAAATCGTAGAGCAGAAATTGATAGCCAAGTTCCGCACCCATGAGGACGGCCTCAACCGGGATCTTGGGTTCATGTCACGCTACACGTTACCCCACCAGCGAACAAATGTTATCTGTTTTTAATATAACGGGTCAGTTGCTGTCTTTTCTATGTTTCTACCTCTCTATCTCTGTTTTTTTTTGTTTGTTGTTTTTTTTGGTGATTTGTATATTCTGAGACCTGGCAGGTAACACCTGTCTGTCTGCACACTGATTGCCTTGGCAACGGGCAGTTGAAAAAACTGTCTGTTATCACCAGCATTGTTCTGTGAATTATAAATGCGACTTCATTTCGAGGACTTCATTTCCACATCGTTCACCTGAGGAAGGAGGTAGCCTCCGAAAGCTTGTGAATTTAAAATAAAATTGCTGGACTATAACTTGGTGTTGTAAAATTGTTTACAAAGTTGAATCTTGGTGTTATAAACTCAAATTGCTATCAAAACACTTTGATCTGTTCTAAGATGTTTCTTTTCTATGCATAGCTAGGAATTTATTTCTCATTGCTGCATTGGTAAGGTTCTGCAGGAAGTCTAAGAAAGGAAGGTTGTCCAGTTTGGGTCCCTGGGACATCCTCTCCACAGAAGAACTGTGCACTCAGCTTGTGAGAAGATGACCTGTTGAGTTAATACGGTGTCCAATGCCCGAAGGACAAAGCAGATAAGGAAAAAAATTGCTAGCCGTAAGGCTTGTCAATCTTTCCCTTTACTAAGTAGATGGGCAAAATATAGCTGCCACAAAAGACTTCTTGTCAACCTGTTACACCATGTCTCAAGCTGTGTGCCAATCCATCAGACAATACAATTCTTTCAAACCTGCTTGCCCTTTGGAACTACTGTCACGTTTAAATTTGGAAAGGTGAGCCCACAAAAACACTAGAGTATAAACTAGCTGCATGGCACATTTTCATTTCCTCACACATGAGCTGGATTGCAGGGTGGACACTTCAGTCTCACTCTATGTGGTCTTTAAGCTTCCAACATCTCAGTACAACTTCTTGCTTTGCAGGATAAGGTGGTGCAAAAACAAATGGGAACAAACATTAATGAGAGAAAGGCCCTGTGAGATCAAAGCCTCAAGTTCCTTTGAGGCAGTGCTGGACATCTAGGCGCCAGAATATTGAGGGAGTGGGCCAGAGTGCGGCCCGAAGCCTCCCCGGAGCTGAGGGCTAGTACCATCCTTTTACAATTATCCTTTCTCCACTCTCTCACTCACAGGCACGAAATCTAGCATACCATCATGACATGGACTTGAGCTGCGCAATCAATGTTTGAAATGGTGTCCTGCAGTCAGCACTCTTCCGTATATTCCTTTTCTCTTTCTATAAGTGACTCCCAAGAGTCCTTGCCCTCCCTGCCCCAAATAGCCAGTAACCCAGCACCTTGTGTACCAGTCAGAGTCACCAGCACAGGTCCTTCCATCCAGTGGACTTTAAATGGTCAGTTTGAGGAAGGTGCACTGGGTGAATCACAAAGCACAAGTGACCAGGAGCATGTGATGGTGGCAGAGAAGGAGCAGCAACCTGCCGACCAGAAGCCCAGCTCATGTCCTTCTTGACCTGCAGAGAGGGTGCCAAGCACCTTGCCTGGTGTGACTGCAACTACAGAGGGTTCCACTACATACATCTCTGCAATCATACATGAGCACTTATCTGAAGCACAGTCCGAGGCAACTTCAGAGGCATTTGTACTTCTGTGCACTGAAGTTCATCCGTTATAGAGGTCCCACGCACAGTGGGAGACTCTCCATTGAATACGTACACTGCTGTTACAGAGGTCTTGGACACCAGGCTCTTTGGTCTGGCTTCACATGCTGAGTGATCGGATGGAGAGAGCCATTTTCAGGCTTTCCTTCTCCTCGTGGTTGGTTGGGCTTCTGCTCCTACACCGATTACTGGACATGCATGAGGATGAGCAGCAGGAGCATGACTGAAGAAACAGCAACAGATTGCATTCATATAGCGCCTTTAATGTAGGAAAACATTGCGAGGCGATATAAACTGACACTGAGCCAAATAAGGAGATATTAGGAAGCAGGTATAAATGAGGCGGCCGTTTATCTTGACTATCGAGCACCCTCCACACATACTACCACCACCCTCCCCAACCCATCCCACCCCACTCAAAAAACAATGGTTGTTCTAAAAAGCAGCTAAGAAAATCATAAACTGCTATCAGGCTATTTAATGACCTCTGCATTATAATTTTCAGTTTATAATTTAAACCTGTAGTTTAAGTACTTAGGCACATACAAGGGGATCTAATTACCATGTCCGATTGCATTATATATTAGAAAATGTGTACTATAAATAAATAATTTGCCAAGCAACACGTTCTATTACAGATCCAGACATCTAGTTAATCGTTCTCACAGAACAACAGTGCAATTGAACACATAATCAAGAAGCAGGGTCAATACAAATATTAGGAACTGAAATGATCAGGCTCCCAGACAGATTCTTATGTGACTTGAAGAATCAAAGAATTGAGAAGACAACTCGAGGTCAAAGCACCCCTTGAGTTCCATAAAAAGTTCGTCTATACAACAACAACAATTGCATTTATATATCGGCATTAACGCAGTGAAAAGTCCCAAAGTGTTTCATGGGGGCGTTATCAGACAAAATTTGACACCGAGCCACAGAGATATTAGGACAGGTGAACAAAAGCTTGGTCAAAGAGGCAGGTTTTAAGGAGCATCTTAAAGGAGGAGAGAGAGGTAGAGAAGCGGAGAGGTTTAGGGAGGGAATTTCAAAGCTTAGTACCAAGGCAGCTGAACGCATGGCCGCCAACAGTGTGGTGATGGAAATCGGGGGATGCACAAGAGGTCAGAATTGGAGGAACGCAGAGATCTTGGAGGGTTGTAGGGCTGGATGAGGTTGCAGAAGGGACGAGGCCATGCAAGTATTTGAACACAAGGATGAGAATTTTAAATTTGAGGCACAGCCGGACCGGCCGCCAATGTAGGTCAGCGAGCACGGAAGTGATGGGTGAATGGGGCTTGGTGCAAGTTAGGATATGAGCAGCAGAGCTTTGGACGAGCGCAGCCTGCAGCTTAAGTTGCTTCTCAGAAGAACAAGAAGCTTCAATTGATTTGGAGAAATGTGCTGGTGAACTCCACAAGCAATTTCAATGTCAGGGTTAACAGCTTTTGTCCCAGCCACAACCTCATATACCTGTACCCAACACATATGGGCCCTGAAAATGAATGGGCTGTGATCCTAGCAGTTGTGTTTGTCAATGCCCTCCAACACTGACTTCACGAGAGTTTGCAGGGTCAGTAGAGGGCATCTCATGGGGGCAGAGGCATCTGCACTAATTTTGGCGCTTACCTGTCCCATGCTATTGGAAAATGCAATTGCTGCCAAAGACTACATACAGTCCCCTGTGAGATGGGCCTGATAAGTTAATTTTTAGTCAGCTTGGGAGTCCAAGCCACTTCCCTGGTCTCCCCACCAGATGGAGCCACTTCCACCATGTTGCAAGCTGATATGGCTCACCACAGTGGGTGTACTGTTCTCCAGTCTTACGCTGGGATCCTTGAGGGACAGGGGTATGTGAAGTGTTAGCGAGGGAGTCCCTGTCATCAGCCTCATCCTCTCCGACATGGCTCTCCTCGTCTGGGGATTGGCAGAAGCTCCGCCACTTCAGAAGTCAACCTGGATTTCTCATCTAAGGTCAGGTCCCAGCGAAATTGGCATCCAGGCCTTTTCCCGGACATGTTTCATCAGACTCCCTCTGGGATTATGATGGGAGTCCATCAAAATATCGAGGAAATTCAGCCCCATACACAGAGCAAATATAATAAAAACAAATATTCAACTATCAGATAACTTGTATTGGAACAGGCCAATGTGTGGTATAATAAGTTCTGTTTATCAATCTGAAATGTTCCATAGTTTATAACCTAAACCATTGTCCGATAGAATGTTTATTCTGTAAGTTTGTAGAGTCTAGGAGATCATGAGAGGACTTGTGTCATATTCTCTAACCTAAATACAAGTGTTCCTGTTTGGCCCTTGGGCAATCCTACAATACCAGGCCTCGTGTGTGTAAGGTCACAATTTGGTTTGTACGGGAGTGGGGCCTTGATGGTGAGCACAAGAAAAATATCGGAAGTACAAACCAAACACGTAGCAAGAGAATTCCTGTTAAATGAAAAAGCTAATTTCCTCACTCATCAGGACTTGTGAGGGAAATGCTGGCAAAACTTTTCTGTTGCACCATTTCTTGGTTCTTCTTAATTATAATAGAAGACTATCCAAAATGTAAAATGTTTAATACGACTTGTAATTTGGTGGTTTGCTGGAATATCAGAAATTATGCAAGAGGTGAGAGCATTCAACACAATGAAACTTGTTCACAGAAAAGTACTGTACCAGTTAACAGGAATAAACAGCTAGAATGAGTGAATACAGTGGATACAAATAGCAGTTGGTTTTCAATTTTTATTCACTTAACAGTTATATTAAATTATTAATTGTTCCTGAGCAGCTCAATGAACATTTTGCAGGACTCACTCTCAGCATATGTAGGAAGTAGAGAGTCCATAATAGGGTAAACTGTACTCGCTCTGTGGAACAAGCACTGGACTCCCTGGCTTTTTCTTGTTACATTTTCTTGTGTTCATATTCACTCATGAGAAAAATTGGGCTCCTGCTCAACTTCACTTCAATACACAGAACTCTCCTCCGATATCTATCTGCTGCTTCTGGTTGACTCTTTATCATTTCATCTATAGGGCAGAACAAGTTTCAAAGTGGATGTTTTCCACTTACTGAGAGCAGCCATTGATTACTATGAAGAGATCTCTGCTGCTTGTCACTGCTGGTTTAGACACACAGGAAAGCCATAACTGTCAACACCAAAACACTTTTTAATTAGATTTCATTAAAAAGGAGCTTTACCAGTGATTAAACTGAAGAGTTTATATTTGTGCTTTGATGGCTATCCTGCATTCCAGTAGGGGGAAAATTAACTTAAATGCACAGAGTCCTTGTAATTGTAGCTAGTACTATGATATCATGATCTGGTGACAAAAGCCTTGAAAAGCACGAGTTTCATTTAATATTATCTTTTTAAGCAAAACTGTATTCTCACATGGTTGAAGAAAGGACTTCTAGATGAACGGTGGTTAATATGCTAATTGAAAGTTATGTTCCCCAAAGACTCAACAATAAGTTTTTCATTAACTTTGCTGGGTAATCACAAAAGCATCTCGCACCCCTTGTGTTGGAAAACCTTGTGATCCCTCTCTGTGCAGAAAAGGCAGGTTCAGAAAAAGACAGCAGACGTGCAGGTAGAAAGGCAATTTTTTTGAAACAGGAAGGCTGGAAAGGCAGTCAGGTTCATTGAACTGGTTAGAAATGCTGGAGGATAGTCCGAAGTCCTCTTGTTTAAGTCAAGTACGATGAAGCACTCATTCAAGGGAACACGATGTGTTCTTTATTTTGTATCACTAAGCAAAGATAAGTTATACCAATTAAATTAAGTCAAACTGATCATAACTGTCACTCTGCATGTTCACTTTACTATTAAATGAAGCAACGTAACTATTCATGTCAAGCCTCATTTCACCAAGTGATAAATGATGTTTCCACTTGTGGGGGGAGACCAAAACTAGGAGCCATCAATATAAGATAGTCACTAAGAAATCCAATAAAGAATTCAGGAGAAACTTCTTTACCCAGAGAGTGGTTAGAATATGGAACTTGCTACCACATGGAGTAGCTGAGGCGAATAACGTATATGCCTTTAACGGGAAGCTAGATAAGTACATGAGGGAGAAAGGAATAGAGTGATGTGTTGATAGGGTTAGATGAAGTCGGGTGGGAGGAGGCTCGTGTGGAGCATAAACACCGGTACAGACCAGTTGGGCCGAATTGCCTGTCTCTGTGCTGTAAATTCTATCCAATAACCCAGTCTGTTTCAGAGGATTATCCAGTCCAGATCACAGGGGAATGCTATTGTTACATCCATGGGTCACATTATTGTAAAAGTAGGTAGAAGACAGTGTCGGTCAGCTCCTATAAAAGTAAGATGCTTGGGAGCAATTAACGCTACTGACTCCAGGAAGGTATCTACAGCAGACAACTCATAACAGTCAGTGGCAACTTAGCAGCAGGCACTTTATATCGTTCTCCTTTTCAGTGATATTATGCGTGGAGGGCAGAACTCTCTTCATGATGCCATTGCAATTATGCTGTAGGATAATAGCATACAGTCACTCACGTTTGTCTGAAATCCCTCTTGCCATATTTTGCAGATGTATTAGCCCAGGCAAAAATGAATGTGCTAAAAATGAAACCAACGCTGTTACATCACTAAAGAAGGGAATCTAAAAAGAGCAGAACTACACAATGTCACATCAAGAGGATGTTTGTACAAAATGTCCTCCACTAGACGGCATCTAATCAGTAGTTTAAAAGTACCAAAAATACTAGCAAGTTAAGACGAAGAGTCACTAACAAGACACAATAATATTTTCAATTATATAGCAATTCTCTTTTCGCAGAGTAATGTTTCGAGGGTAAATTTCCATCTTTAGTGCCTTCGGAATAGAACTTTGCAAAATCAGGATTGTATATTGGGAATTCAGGAGCATGCCAGAATTCATGCTCCTGGCATGCGAAGCTCTGTGCTGGAACGCTAAAGATGAAAACGAACCGCCAGTGGGCTCAAAAGACCCAGAATAGAGCTTTCTGTTGCAAGAAGCCATGAATTCTCTGCCTCTCATAGCTGACACCCGGTATAAGGATACCAGTGGCAAACAAGCAATTACAGTGGTACTTTGCTAACAGTTTTTCATGCCACTTTAATTTAGTCTGGGGCGATATTTTTTATACAGTTCTGCATCACTGACAACTAACGCACATTTGTTCACTATGATGTAGGTGTGAGTAGGTGTGTCAAAAGGTAATTGAACGATGATTGGTTTACCAGGTGACTTTTTTCAATCTTCATTATTCCCACATCAGTTCAAATACGTTCATAATTCCATTTTTAGTCTCAACTGCTAAAGACATGTGATCTCTCTTGTTGGTTTAATAAGTGAATTTAATGGCCAAGAATAGCATCGTATTTTCTTTCCAAAGGTGAAAGTATTTTGAAGGCTCCCAGTTGCCATTGGTGATTCTGGAGTCTGCTTATCCAGTCACCTTGAACCTTGCTGTGAACACAAATATGTACAATAGAAATAGGAACATAGGAACAGGAGTAGGCCATTCAGCCCCTCAAGCCTGTTCCACCATTCAATTAGATCATGGCTGATCTTTATTTCAACTCCATCTACCCGCCTTGGTTCCGTAACCCTTAATACCCTTGCCTAACAAAAATCTGTCAATCTCAGTTTTAAAATTTTCAACTGATCCCCAGCCTCAACAGCCTTTTGAGGGAGAGAGTTCCAGATTTCCACTTCCCTGAAGTTAAAAGCAACTTATTTTGCAATGAAATTATCCATATATTTGTGACTTGCTCTTTTGTAATATTTCTGAAGAGTAAACGCTTGCATTTTGAGGAAAATCTCCAGTTTAAAAGATTATGTACATAAAACATCACGTAGATCAGCTATTGGGAAATTTATAGCTTGTTGTTTTATAATAATATTGCAAGTGATATGCAGTAAATCTGTTTGACAAACATCCCTACAGCTTCATTACTTTGTGGAAATCAGTTTTCAACCACCTTGTTTCATATGGAACCAGCTAATCACTGCCAAATAATAGAGAATTTACACTTTTAAAGAGTATTACGAGAAATAAAATCCTAATGATAGATATTGGCTTCCAATTATAATAGCTTTCACTTCAAAACATGTCAAAGTGCTTTACAGAATAAATTACTTTTTGAAATATGCTGTTACACAGGCAAATATAACAGCTTTCCTCAAGCAACTACGAGACGAAGGATTAATATATTTACTTCAGGCGGTGTTGGTTGAGGGAGGAATGTTGGGCAGGACAATAAGAAAACATTCTGCTCTTTCACAACTAGTGCCATGGGATCTTTAACATCTGCCTGGACCACCAGAACAGGGAGATTAGACTAGCGTTTGACGCCTCATCTGATGGACAAAATCACAGAGCCAAAGATTAGCTTTCCAGCTCATTTGTTCCCTTTCAAGCCAATTAACATCAATTATCTTCCTCCACTTGAGAGAATGGGAAATCTGCACCATGAATATAATTTCCCAGGCGAGTTATCTAACATATTGCGAGATGGTGATATAAAAGTCCCTATATTTCAAAAGGCAATGGGGGTGCAATTGACCCTGGGTGATAGCGCAAAGCAAGCGATGGCAAATTGGCAGCAAGTTTTGCACTCTGTCCGATTTTCTTTGAAAATCACGCGGGCTGTAAAACTAGCTGCCGATTCACTGTTGCCCATTTTGCGTTACTGCCCAAAACACATTTCAAACCCCACCCCCCCCCGCCCAATGTTTATAGTATTATCCTTTTTATCCCATTCATGTGCGTCAAAAGTTTTAAAAGAACTTCTTGGATCATTTGCAAATCCTTCGATGTAAGATTTTTACATCAGGATAACAAACATATATTGATATTAAAAATGTTGCTATCAAAGTACAGGGACATTTTAATAGACTTTAATGTTCACACTTCTCTTCTATCAAGCTACTGTTAAGGTGGTAAATAAGCCCGCCCACTTCAGAGTTCTTTTCCAATAATGTTTCTTCAACATTTATAATTAATACAGCAATATCTACTTCCATAGAAGAAAGTTATCATTTGGGTTTCCATAGTTTCAATATCCTGTCTAACTATTCAATAGTAGACATATTTTAGTTTTATGTGGAATGATGTCCTATAAATAAGCTGTATAGCTGCCAACAAAACCACCAGTCAGCAGGAGATATCATTTGAACTCAGGCAGCACAGTATGATCTTTCCATCTGTAGAGGCAGGTGTGTCACAATACTGACTCATAATCACACCCACAGGTTCACAGGTCAGAAGAAAAGCAGTGTTAAGGTTGATGTAACATTGGGACATAAAGTTTCCAGAAGCCTGAAGGTTTGATCACAAGATCACAAAATAATTACAGATGAAAGAGATTATTTGACCGGTCTTGATTAATCCATCCAGACAGATTCTAACATCACCCCACTGCAGCATCCAATTGTTTTTTTTTAAAGTCATTCCAGGGTTTTTTGCCTTAACTATTCTATCTGGAAGTTTATTCCACATGTTAATCACTCTGTGTGAAGAAGAATTTCCTGATATCTATCCTAAAAGTACCTTTCTCTAGTTTGAATCCATGTCTCCCACTCCTACTCCCGCAGTTTAATTTAAAATAATATTCTGGATTACTGTTTTCTATAGCCTTAACAATCTTATATACCTCTATAAGTTCACCTCTCAGTCGCCTCCATTCCAGGCTGAAAGACCCAAGTTTCTCCTGTCTTTCCTCATAACTCAGACCCCTGACACTAGGAAACAACCTCATGGCTTTTCTCTGAACAGCCTCCAGCACTTGAATGTCTCTCTAGTTTCATGGTAACAAGAACTGAATGCAGTATTCAAAATGCAGGCTGACGAGAGGACAATAAAATGTAACTTTTACCTCCTCTGACTTACATTCTACTTGTTTTGAGTTTCCAAGATTCAGGTAATATCAAAATTTCTATGTACTTCAGCAATATTATAACTACCTACCGAAGGTTAGAGGATGCACATTAGCTATGGGAGGACTCGATGCAAAGGAAGTAGCAAATGTACCTGCTCGCCAATCAGTTGCAAGGTTACAAGCCTTATCTGTAGGCGAAAAGGTTATATCAGTAGTAAAAGGAGATGGCACTGGCATTTCAGAAGCTGTTTCCTTTCTAATAGATCCATTTGGAAGTATGTCATCACAAGTGGAGAGGTGTGTAACAGGATTGCGTTCTGTAGTCAGATTCTCAGCATCACTGAGTGGAGACGCAGGTGAGTCTGCCAGTATGGTGCTGGCACATGTCACTTCAATGTGCTTGCTATTTATCTGGCACACTTCTCAAAAATAAAGAGGTAAGGAGAAAGTGGCTGTATGTGTTGTTGGAAGGAATAAGAATTGCAGGCTGAGTAGTCACTCATCAAGGGTTTTTTTGAACAGGCTCAGTACCTAGTCAGACGGTTGTGGGTTCAAATCCCACTCCAGAGACTTGAGCACAAATTCTAGGCTGACACTTCAGTGCAGTACTGAGGGAGTGCTGCACTGTTGGAGATGCCGACTTTCAGATGAGACGTTAAACTGAAGCCCCATCTGCTCTCTCAGGTGGACGCAAAATATCTCTCGGCACGACTTCGAAGAAGAGCAGGGGAGTTCTCCCTGGTGTCCTGGCCAATATTTATCCCTCAACCAACATCATTAAAAAAACTCAGATTATCTGATCATTATCACATTGCTATTTGTGGGACCTTGCTGTGAGCAAATTGGCTGCTGTGTTTCCTACATTTAAACAGTGACTACACTTCAAAAAGTACTTCATTGTCTGTAAAGCACTTTGGGATGTCCTGAGGTCGTGAAAGGCGCTATATAAATCCAAGTTTTTCTTTCTTTACTAACAGTCTGGAAAAACATGCTCTGAAAAAAACCACTGCATCGCCACCTCAACATATAGTTCCCCCTGCTGTAGAATGAGTTTTATCTTTTTCTCTTTGTTTTATCTTTTTATCTTGGTGTTCGCAGAACAGAAGATAAAAATTCTAAATATGTAGAAATTGGTACCTTGCCATTCAGAGCATTTAGCATGATAATAGCATCACTTTAATAGAATGATATTTTGGGTTTTAACACACTTGCATCTCAAAGCTCATAAAAACAGGATGATACCATGTCACAAAAAGATGGAATATGTGGTTGACTATCTCGGTACACTTGGCACATTTTGGTGTGGGCTGGGGGGGGGGGCGGTGGAGAGCTAGAAATAAAAGCAACTATGTTTGGTTTGTTAAAGTTGTGATTTCAATTGAGCTAAGAAGTTACGGAGGCTTATCACTAATAGTTCATCTGCTTGCCTTTTCCCATCCCAAGGACTTCAAATTTGGTGGTGACGGATACTCTTCAAAGTAAAAGCAACTGCTACTACCTTCTATTATTGGTAGGGAGAGCTCTGTGATCCATCCAGAGAACATTAGGTATGACTAAAGAGTGTGGTTAGAATGTGGAACGTGCAGCCACATGGAGTACTTGAGTTGTATAGCATAGATGCATTTAAGCTGAAGCTAGATAAGCATGAGGGAGAAAGGAATAGAAGGATATGTTGATAGTTTTAGACGATGCAGGATGGGAGGAGACTCGTGTGAAGCAGAAACACTGGCACAGACCAGTTGGGCCGAATGGCCTGTTTCTGTGCTATAAATTCTATGACTATGTAAACACCAATCAGCACACAGTTCTGCTTCCCTGCAATGCAGATGTGATCACTGTGGAAGAAGCAAGACTCCAGTAAGGAGAGGGGAAAAAGGGGGACACCGTATAAGAAACGGTTAAAAATACGTATTGTGCCTGAACTACTTTACAGATAATTCTCTGAAATGAATATAAGAAATAAGTTAAGCTGGGAACAGACAAAGTAGAAAAGTGTGTAAATACACAGCTAAAAGGCTAAGCAGTGGAAATTTCCAGCAACAACATCACCTGCGTTCTATTGCAGACCTTTAGCTGAAATCAATTAAGTTAGGCAGTTCAAGTGAAATTAAGAAAGCAGTCAGCCAGAATCTGTTCAGGAAGACTGAACACTCAAGAACTGCATGCTCTAAAATAGTTAGCATTAGCTGAAGGTAAAAAGGCTGATGCAGCGACATTGTTAGTGCGTTCTGGGTCTCCTCATAAAAGTATAAAGTCAGGTCTAGTTAAAGTACATACAGCTTTTCAAGAAGACTGGGACCATTTTAAAAGTTATGTTTAGGACCCTAAGTGGAACAACAAATCATACAATGCCCTTTTTTTTTACAGCCCTCTTTGGTTTCCTGGTCAAGAAGCCAAGCAGATGACCTTTTCCTAGACCCTGCCAATGAACTCTCTCCTGCTGGCCAACAAGTAGTCAAGAGTTGCCTTGCGTGAGTCACAATCTGATTTTTTTTTTCCTTTCTTTCTTCTCTTTCGCTTGCCCCTCACCTGTTGCATACCCTTAACAGCCTGACAGAGCTTGAAACTTATGCTGTGGGAAAACACGGGCGCAAATCTCCTACATAACATTTGTAGAGCAGTGTTCTGATGCTCCATGATGCCTTTCCAACTTTAGGTCCTTTCAAGGGCCCTCAGTATTAATAATGAAGAGGGGGGAAAGCTTGAAGGGACAATGCAATATCTCTATCATCATATGCACCAATAGGACCTAAAGGCAGATATAATAAAAGGTTAGATAAGTGAACATATAGTACATGATTTCTCACAGAAAAATACCATGATAAGCACTATGTAAACTTCCATTTCACGTCACAATAAAATATAAATTCAAACAGTTGGTAACACTTCCCTGTTCAAGTGTAGGCTGATATAAACAATAGAAAGTCTGAATTGGAGAGATAAATCTCATCACCGTTAGTGAACAGTATTCACTAACAGTTGTGTAATATTTTTTACAGCAGAAGATGGCTGTTTTATTATGAAGTGACTCAAGGGGAATTGACATTAATAGGATTTGTCCATTTTATTGGTACGTTTCACACTGGCAGTCATAAAGTTTGGATTGTGATTCTACTCCTCAGCTCGAATTCTCTACCCACTCACAAACTGGGTGAAAATTCGAGGCACGTCCCTCTGGGGAGAAGAGTTCTCTCTGAGGAACTGTAGATATTGAAAAAAAAAGGAATGGCCTAGAGAATAAGAATGGTAGGACTCCTATTCCCAGAAGATACTGAGGCAGGCCATTCCTGCGGGTCTGCAGAAAATATTCTCAGTTGGCGATACCAGAAATAGATTGAGCATGCAGATCGCTGACTCCAAACAAGGACTGGATGGTCACGTCCAATTATTACATTTAAATGTTCATGCCATGAGGACACTAGTGGCATAAATGAATAATAGCAGGAATGAGAAAATAGAATCATACAGCACAGAAGGAGGCCATTCGGCCCATTGCACCTCTGCCGGCTCTTTGAAACAGCAATCCAATTAGTCCCATTCCCCTGCTCTTTCCTCATGGCCTATTGTTCCTTTTTTATAGGTTATAGTTATAAAGAAAGGCTTGAAAAATTGGAGCTTTTATTCATTGTAACGGAGAAAGTTAAAGGGGAATCCAATGGAGGTCTTCAAGATTGTGAAAGGTTTTGAGAGCATCGTGTAAGATTGTATCCACTGGTTCACTTAATTTGTAACAGGAGACATAGACTGAGGATTATCATTAGAAGAATGAAAGGAAAAGTGAGAAGAAATATTTAAACACAGAGGGTGTTGCAACAAGGAATACTTAACCACAAGCAGCTATTGAGGCAGAGATTATAACATCTTTTAAAAAGGAATGGATAAGTAGTTGAAAAGGAAGAGTATAAAAGGAAAGGGGAGGGAGCACAGCACAACTACGATGGTCCAAATGGCCTCTTCCTCTGCTGCGAGCCAAACATTAAATGCTCAATCCCAATGCATTTATGTGGTCACGCCGATAATTTTCACCATCAGCTCCTGTATTATCTCCAAAAGGCAACATTCTTTAATGAACTGTTACTTTCTGATGACACACATCAATCAGTTATACTTCCTGCTGTGCTCAAAGCAATGGCTTGAATTATTCTCAGGTGCACAGTGTCCTTGTTATACTAAAGAGAAGCTAATATACACTCAAATCATGTTATCTTTAAGTGTATCCCAAATGGATAAAAAAGTATGTTCGTACTTTGCAGAATTTTGTCAAGCAGAGTGCAAAAAAAAGGATTTTTTTCCCCATTTATACCCCCCTTAAAAACATACAATCAGAAAATACACACCGACTTCCAACAAGGCAACCCATTAGGCAACATTACTGCAATGCAATACTTCTTTCATCAGGATCAAAATATTTTCTGATGCATGTTTGCACTGCTCTTTGATTAGCTCCACTCCTTATTGCTTCAGTCTGTTAAATATTTGAGACAGAAAGCAGCAATAAGATAGTGTTTGACACATATCATGGACTACAAGCTGCAATGCAAGAAACGCTAAAAGACCTGAGCACGTTCAGGTCACGGACTCGAGCTGTTTTGCAAGTGTGGCCAAAATGCAAATAAAAAAAGGCTAAAATCATGCCTCCTTATCATAAAAAGGTTGGAGCACTATACCAGAGAACTTATCAACTGTACCTACCTGATTCTAAGTACAGCTAGTACAAAACAGAGTGCATCAGAAAACAAAGGATGGGTTAATATTCTGCCTTTACTTTTAATCAAAATTAAAGCAGGACTTCACGCCAGTACAAAGGTTACATATTTACCTCCCACCAACTAGCTAACAAGAATGAGCAATCTGTTCAGACTCCGCTTGAGTCATCTTGGTACAACTCCGCTGAGGGGGTTCATCATTCATCTGTACAACCAATCGTGCCTAGCAAGAGGGAATACTGTTTCACTGACACCTCCATCATTTCACAGTATATCCAGCTGAATTCTATACCCTTCGTTTGTCAGAAAATAAATCACTCCCCATGCAAACAAATATAAAATCAGCTGAAAATGCTGAAATATGAAGCAAAGTATAACTAGTGACAAAGTCGATCTCAAGATAAGGAGAAAATCACATCAAAAAATCCTGTACCCTAATTCCAGTGGTTCAGATTGTAATTTATTTACCCCATCCATCAGTATGGCAATGCAGCTCTTACTGGATTTCTATATGCAAGCAGCTGATTTCAAAAAAGTGACCACTGATCCATGATGCCACATAAATGCTTTCTTTGGCATGAAACACAAGAATAAAAAAAGGTAAATCAATTTATAAAGAAAGTGCGAATGGAAATAGACCTCCAGCCTTCACTTCAGTTCTGCTCGAACAGTCACATGATTCAAGCATTCAGATGCAGGGTCCTTTTGTTTTGCCTACATGCATCCAAGTGCAGAATAGAAGATTAAACTAACACCAAATCAACCCAAGAGCCACTAACAGCATTCAGCTTTAGAAGCACCCACCATGACTGAAGGACCACTCGGCTTTCGAACTTTAAAGTAGTGTTATTTTTACAGCGCACCAGCTTCTAATAACTAAAAGATTTTTCTCCCCCCACCCCCCCAAACCTAACCCATGTATTAATTCAAAAGTGCATTACACCACAATAGTCACCATTCAATGGTAAAATACTTCCCCTTATTAGCTCTACAATTACAGAGAATTTAGAGCACAGAAACAGGCCATTCGGCACAACGGGTCTATGTCAGTGTTCATGCTCCACACGAGCCTCCTCCCACCTTACTTCATTTCACGCAATCAGCATATCCTTCCACTCCTCTCTCCCTCGTGCTTATCTAGCTTCCCCTTAAATGCATCTGTGATATTTGCCTCAACTACTCCTTGTGGTAGCGAGTTCCACATTCTCACCATTCTCTGGGTAAAGAAGTTGCTCCTGAATTCATTATTGGATTTATTGGTGACTATTTTTTATTTATGACCTCTAGTTTTGGACTCCCCCACAAGTGAAAACATCTTCCCTATGTTTATCCTATCAAAGCCCTTCATAATTTTAAAGACCTCTATTAGGGCACCCCTTAGCCTTCTGTACTGTTTAAAAAAAAGCCCCCCATTTCTGACTCTAAACTTTTTTTGTTCATTGAGATGAAAGATGTTGCTAAAATGGAAAGATTTTCAACAATTTTGCTCCAAGTGGCAGCATTGACCTTAGTTAACATCAATTATCTCACAGGCTAGATGAATAGTAAACACCAACACTACAGTGCCCAACAATGCACATTAACCACACTCTCAGGTGAACGCCACCTTATACACCAGTGTGATTTTTTTCACATCCCATATTACCCATCCCATGGCCTTACTGACTGAATTATGGATGGTTTTGTCATGTCTACTCCTATAGAAGTGATTGAAATTGCCAAATAGCAGGATTCTCATAGCCATCAGACAGAGGAAGCATCCATCCATCTGGAATGAATTTGAACACGCAAGTTAAAGGAGATTATGGTAATCCAATGCCTTGTGTATTTCCTCTATTCTAAGCAGTGTTATGTTCTTATTTTCTCAAGTGTAGTGTTTGTTTACCCTTTGATTTGTCACTCCATGTGGATCAGACTTGAGCCACAGGATCAAGTCAGATTTTAACCTTTTGGTCCCAGTCAGACCCATATATTATGCACGTTCATTTGAAGAACTGCAGTAAGTGCATTTATATTTGACAGTTCTATGGTATTTGACAGTTCTATGGTAAACAAATATAATGCACTTATCATCAATGGAGCTCTTCAAGTGAATATGTTCTGAAGATGTTTTGCTTTCAAGTTAGAATTCATTTGGAAAGTCATGCAAATTTCTTTATGTGTTAACTTCCCCAAAACAAGCAGAAGACTGAAATAGCTGTGGAAAAACCCACGTATCTTTGTCCTGGGAGCTGTGTGCGTGTCAATTTGTGCATGTGGATTATGTGTATGTAAACCAAGAGGAAATATCAGTATAAAAGTTTGTTGAACCTGTGGAATTAATTTAAATATCAATCTTTTCACCTTAGGAGGGGTTTCTAGCTTTTGCATAATTCACAGGGCCTTACTGTAAGCCAAGCAGTATTTCAGTACTCTTGAGAAATGTCCTCAAATGTTATGACACTGAGCCTGCACCCAACACACACACACAGAATAAAATATACAGTATTATACAGCAAGGCAACCTGACAAGAGAAATGACTTGGTCTTTACAGACAGGTAGGTCCTGAAATGACAGCAAACCAATACTTGAAGCCTTCGTCTGAAATTCCTCTCTTTGCTATTTTAGCAGAAATAAATGGATTAATACTTTTATTGAAATAGTAGGAGAAAGGAATTGAACACAACTGCATTAAGTGTTTGTACACCAGTGTCCTACAGCATCCTTACTGGCCGATGTTTCCTGAGGTAAAATATGAGTCTCAATCAAGCAGTCATCAGGATGGTGACCTACAAATCAGTGGCCATCTTAAAAAAATTTCTGGCCATTAGTTTTGTATCTGGTCTCTTTTGGAGATGAGGAATTGAGTAGATAGAATTTGACTCAATCTGAGTCGGGAACAGCCATTTACAAAAAATAACACTTCACAAAAAGGAGGTAAATCAGAGAGAGCTAAAATATTTATGAATGTGGCTAGCATAAATAGTGAGTCACTTACTATTCCGGATTCTGTGGAGTTCTCAGTTTTCAGATGTGCAGGCAAAACATTTTTGAAAAAATGAGGCAGGCAGAATAAATTTATTCTAACTGAAAATTCCAAACCCAATAATAAAAATAAAACATCAGGGGATTAGAGACTTCATCTGGAACGATTTGATGCTGGATTGCTGATCTCCATTAGTAAACTACTCCTTGCCGCCACAAGATATGAAATGTGCATCCCGTATGTGACAAATTACTTATTGGTTAAGAGTAAGCAGCATTATTTTACATTTATTTCGTTTTGTCACTTCCATTTGAGATTTCTTTTGCTGCCAGATTTCCACTCTGATAAAAGCCCCCTTGCCTGTCACCTGGCAGAGTGCAAGAGAATAGGCGTTCTGCACTCCTGGTGTAATAAATGGAAAACCATGTGAAAGATAGAATACTAGAGCCTGGTCTTTCGTTGTTTCCAAGCTTTTATTCATAGAGATTCCCCTCACACACACACACCACACCTTAGATAAGCTCTCCTATAAAAATACCAGAGAGTCCCCAATTGATACCCACCACCTGAGTACGATTAACACCCATTGATATAAATCATACAATTAACACCTGGGGGGGGGTCATTTTAATCCCCAAGAATGGGTGGGCTGGGGGAGGGTGGGGAGTAAAAACTGTTGATTTCATCAGCGGGACCGCAGCTGGGCTCCAATGCGCCCACTTCCGGGTTTAACGCGGGCGCATTTGGGTGCGTGCGCATCCAAAACCCAAAAATCGCATCCCCTGTTAATGCCGTCAGGCGGATCATTAAAGGGGCAATTTACCTACTTCAAATACTTATGGTAGGTAATTTTTTGTGGATTCTGAGCCTGAGAGGAATTTTACCATACCTGCACGGGCTTCTCAAACTCGCCAGTGAAACGGAGGCGAGATTCACGCAGAAGCTGATTTGGCCCTTTAAACCTGTGATTGACACATCTCGAGAAAAGCTCAGGAATTGTGACTGGTCGTCTCAGTTCTCTCAGGCAAACGTTTGGCTGAGAGTTGTCTGTGTGGGGTCTCTAGTCACTCTTCCAGCCATCACTCAATTAAATTAAATAAACTGAAAATAATCAATTGTTAACATCCTGAATCAATGTTGAGTGTGTGAACAAACTTAGATTTTTAATTGTGATGACAACATCTGAAATATTGGAGTATTCTGCAGTCAAGTTACTTGAAAGCATAACATTTTATAGTAACTTAGCTGTTTTTTCTGATCAAAATTATAGAACTCCAAATGTGTTTCCCATTCTTATTCATTATTTGCCTTTGTGTGGTCCATCTCTTCCCTTCTTGTTCTGGCTTTCTTTCTCTCCATCTTTGGCAATAGGCTTTCCATAGATATTTATTACAAGCTCGGACTCCCACAAGTATTTGGACTGTGTTTCTTCCCATCCCACTTCCAGTAAATACTTTATCCTTGTCTCTAATTTTCCCTTCTCTGTCATATCTGCTCTAATAAATCTATTTTCCGCATCAGAGTTCCTAAAGGTCCTTCTTTTTCCTCAGCTGAGTCTTCCCTCAGTAGTGGTTGACAGGCTCTTTGATTGAATCCACCACATTTTCCATATGCAGCAGAATATAACTGCCAGGGACATCCGTTATGGTTTTCATCTTTTAATGCTAATGCTAGTGCTGATGCTGTTAGAAAGTTCATAAAATGAATGTTCCTTATATTGCACTGATCATTAAATCGCTTCTCTCCTTCTCCACCTCAACTTCTTCTCTCCCTCTCCCCTCCTCCTGCTCCCACTCTATTCCTCCCCTCGTCTTCCATTTTCCCTCTTTCCTCTCCCTTACCATCCTCTTCTCCACTCGTCGCTCCCCCACCCCTCCCCTATCCTCACACTCTCTCCCCTCCCCATTCCTCTCCCTCCCCAACTTCACTCAGTCTGCCTTCATGGTTCTCGCCCTCTCCCTTTGTCGTACCTCTCCCCTCCCTGTCTTGGTTCAAATATCTCCCTTGGTTGAGGTGAAAAGTTTCTTTGGTTTTGACTCCCCATGTTCAATGCCAGGGGAGATCAACTAGCAAGAACTGAAACCACTGAAAAAAAATCTCTCCCCTGCAGCACCACCACTGCATCACTTTCTACATCCCCGGTAGAATATTAAACATGGCCCCCACTCAACGGAGCAAAAAAAGCAAAAGCAAAATCCACCCATTGAGCAAAGATTGGGAACCAAGCCAATGAGTATCTATCCAGAAACAACCCCCCAAAAAATTACCATGAGGCTAAATGAATCCCCACATCATAGGACCACAAACACACAGCAGAACATTCCAGGTTAGGACACAAAACTTCTTCCCCAACACTGAGCAGAAATTCAAACTATCATTCAAACCCAACCACCCCATCTATGAAACTGCTGGTTAGGATATTAAACCAGCATTCATGCTGAGCCCCCCCCACCCGATTGTCGAGACCCACCCCACCCGTGGTTGAGACCCCCAATGGCTGCCTCCAGGATCAGAACTCCCCCCAGACCCCCCCACGTCCTTCACGGCCCACGATCTTTCCGTTCCTCCCTCCTCTCCGATTCCTGGCTGCTTTCCCTACCATTCTGTCAATCTGGCTGGCTATCCCTTGGGAAACACGGAAGTGAAATCAATTGCCTTCAATTGAGTTGCGATCGCAGAATCCAGCGCGTTCAATTGACTTCCAGGTTTCCCGTGCAATAATCTACCCACCCACTCGGTTCCCGGCTCCATGCTAAAATCATGCCTCTGGTGTCGAACAATCTTTATCTTCCACCACACTCCTGGAATCTGCTTTGCTTTTCCAGTTTTCCCATGCTTCCCTCCCTGCTCTGTTATTTTGCATTAACTAATCACACACCCTCTGGGTCGTGTATATAGCTTTTATTTCTCTAATTTATCTCATCGTGCCTCCATTTGTCTTATGCTATTACCACTCCTGTCATTTAATCACTTTAGAGACCATTCTTTTTCTTTTCGTGCGTGTGATCATTTTTTTCTTTTTTCCTCTTCCCCCCCACCCCCTCCCAATCCCTTGCTCTGTTCCTCCTTAGAAGCAGTTCACTTGTAACATCTGGCATTTCTGACGAAGGATCATAGACCTGAAACAATAACCTAACCTTTTTCCTTTCTCCACAGATGCTGAGTGTTTCCAGTGTTTTCTGTTTTTATTGATGGGAGAATATGCTTGTAACCCGGCCAGTGTGTAACTGTAGGAGATGAGCAAGGGGTTCCCACGTCGACTCGATCTACAGTTTTTCCTTCCCTATATTGGCAAAGTAACAGCTCTTGCAGCCTCCTCGGACAGGCTAGCTGAAAAGGAATACTCATTATATGGAAAATGGACGAAAGTAGTCCCAAACCCTTCCAGTTCATGCTTGGACTCAACTCTTCTCTTCCCTTCCCTCACATCCCACGCTCCCCCACCCGCCACCCCCCCCCCGACCCCCCCAGCCCACTTCGAGCTTGCACTCTTTTCCTCCAGCTAGTTCACATCGGCACTTTTCTTCCCCTCTCTCTTAGTCTGTGCTGCCACTCTTCTTCCACCCCCTCAGTTCAAGCCAGCACTGTTCTCCCCTTCCTTCCCTCCCTCTACCTTCGATTACAGATTTTGGTTTCCCTCATTTGCCTCGTCACTGCTGCACAATTTTCACGGAAGCAACGCAGCCACGATTTTTCTGTGGCACCTACTTATGAATCCTTTACGGTGGATATGAATGCCAGCTTAGAATAAAAAGGAAATTTATAGGGTCACAAAGTGATGTAATACATAGCAAAGCATATTCAAGGTTCAGAATTGGAACTTATCACTGATGAATTCAATAGGGCAAAAAAGTGTCACAGTATTGGAGGGTATTTTCAGTTAATGGTATTTTCATGATGGGTCAGTGTGGGCCTCTTGTCACAGTGAAAAAAAAATTAATTGGTGGCCCGTCAATGAATTGATGAGGTGTTTCTAGTTTGGCTGTGTAAAGGTATATCATTGTGGTGTAAAGAACCAGGTCGATATTAAGTTGATTAGCTTTTCCCTTGTATTGCAGCATGCTATCAATTAACTACTAAGAACTTGTAGAGCTATGTGACATAGATATTGATTAAGTATAATGTTTTGTTTTTACACTATTGTGATGTAGTTTAGTTATTCTATGTTTTATGCAATCTAATAAATGTCTCAGCCAACAGTATGTACTTCTTTCTGTAAGGTGACAGAGATAAGTCATGACTAGTAAAATCTATGGATGTGGAAGGGCTGGTCCCCATTGGGAATTGGAGTGGCCTGTGCCAGTGAGATGGACCAGAAACAACTTTCAGCCCAGTTACAACCAAAATTACAGTAGCACAATGCAGATTGAATGACCTTGAGGTGAGGATGAATTCCTTAACAAATTAGAATTCACTTCAATTGTTATGCCAAAAGGCTATAAGGTTATCCCTCTCACTAGAACTGGCTGATCAAGATTTCAAGAATATTTGAGATCAATTTCAAGTATTCTTAATTGGTGAAAACCTTTTTGACACAGATTGACTGAAAAAAATCTGGAAAATAGAAAATAGAAAGCTCTGGCTGTTTTAACAAATCTCTGACTGAAAAGTTAAGTATTTCAACAATTCAGCTGTGCAATGAATGGATCCATCTGTACGGCATACAAGGATAGTCATCTTATTATTGCAAGACATTATCTAAAGTAAAATATGAAATCAGAATTTGAATGTTGCATCAGTAAGACATCTCCCAACTTTCAGTAACATTTGAGGAGCTGGAAACTTTGTTGTCTCTTATGGAATGTCTCTATTCTGCCCACATGTGGTGAGTAGGAGCAGCTAGCACCAACCACACAGCATCAAAATGTAGGAAATCCAAACACAACCACGAGACCAGAGTCTGTACTGACTCTAAAAAAATGCTGTCTGCGTGAAGATGATGGACATGTGCTTAGAAATTCCCCAGAATCTTATGCAACTAGAATGCATGGTATTGTCGAAACTTAACACTATACCAATGCACTAACACACTCAGACCAGTATCACAAAGGGAAAAGTTTTACTTTAATTGACTTGTATACAAGGGAAGCTGTATTCTGAACAATGGTCAGGACAACCTCTTCACTGAACAAAGGAAACAGTTCACATTTATACAGTTTAATTAGCAATGGCCACCTGTCATAGAATATGGGCGTACATGTACATTCTTTATTGGTTCAGGTAGTTGGTCAATCAAGTAGTGAGCCTGCCCCCTCTGGATGTCCATAGTTCATTCTTATATTGGCACGTAGGCCTTGTAGGCCCAAGAACATTATCCTCCCTACATTCTAAAGCTGGTTATCAGTAGGGCTGAAGTCAGTCTCAAGGCCACATGGCCTCTCAAGAAACTGTATTCTCATTATATTTTATAGTCAGCAATACCCTTATCTGCTCGGGGTGGGGTGTGGGGGCAGACAGTACTAAGCACCTGCACAGCCAACTTAATTATCAACATACCAAGGCTTAAACGTAATTACACAATTGTGTTTTTCTGTGTGTGTGCGCTGTAGCTACCCCGTAATGGGAGCCAAGGAGTTAACATTGGTCAAATATCCATCATGCATTTCTTTTTTAATATGGTCAAGTAACTGTTCATGCATTTCTACATTAATGTGGTCAGGTATCTCTTTATGCATTTCTACAGTATGGGGGAAAAAAGCATGTGCCAAGGCAAAAGGAGATGGCTACATACTGGATCACGATTCCATCATTATACACCACCCTTTTAAGGCGAGCATGTGTCCATGCCCACCAGAAGGCTTGTTTAACTGAATTCATAACCAACCATGCCTCCCAAATTCTGAACACAGGAGGGGAGGTCACAGCTGCAGGGGAAATGCTTGAGTGTGGTAGGGTTTCTGTATGCGATGGGAATGAATAGTAGAAGGTGAGGTGGAATCAGGACAGGAGGATACACTGGTGGATGAAAGCTATGAAGAACAGTAGAATGAGAGGGATGAATTGGGTTGCTTATTAATGTGTAGGATGGGATTAAAAATGAGAATGTTGAGATAAAATATATGACAGCATAAAAGTGAGACAGGTGATAGTGTAGCATTGCTTCATGAGGAATCTGGTTTCCCAATGGCAGATGAGTCATACTTTTTAATATAATAACGGTGGGAAATGAGGACTAGAGTTAGAGGTGGGAAAGGAAACAGAAACTGAAAATTAAGATAATAGTGACAAAAGAAAATGTGTGAAAGAAGGAGGATCTGCAAGTTCTACGATTAACTTTATTTACCATCTTAGTTCTAGGACGGCCTCTTCTTTTTGTGTCATGGACTCATCTTCTTTACAGATGTTACAAGCAGTGTTAGATATCCTTAATGTTATAGGAATACGAAGAGGCAGTTGGAAATTGAACATATCAATGCTGGAAGATAAAACTGTGTGGCATTTTTTAAACACCGCCTCAAGGAATGGAAGTCCTTGCAGATATTTTTTTGAGTCTAAAGGAGATTAGGGGGACGTGATCAAGGAAACAGCGAGGACTTATTTTAAATTGGTAGATGACAGGAAAGCTCAAGAAGTACGAGAGGAAAAAACCAGAAAGATCTGAAATGCCGATTTAAATATTACAAAAATGAGTTTGACATTAAGAAAAAATTTAGTCAGAAACAACAGTGAATCCAGGCTGCCGTTGCTAATCAACAAAGGAAAGTGATTTTCCAAGCTAGAACTCAGTATGAAGAACCATGCAGTACCACTGAAGGAGGAATTATTGGATCATGTATATTCCTTCTAAAAAGATATTGATAATAGACTGTTAGAAGCTTTTTTAAACCTCTTAAAGAAATAAGTATCAGAGAGGAGTGAGGAATGATTTCCTTATGTTTCAAGAAGGAACATTTAGCCAAATCTACGGTTTTCTTTAAAGCGAAATAGAGCTCAGGGAGCAGATGGGTTATCTGTTCAACTCTATGCAACAATTGGAACATCTCACGGGAAGATCTTTTGAGGGTACATAAAGGGTTCATGGGGATGTCCTCCTTGAGAGGAGTTTGGATGGAAAGCTGGATGTGAGGAATTGGAGATCTATTTTCCGTCAATAATAGATTTACACCTGAGCATTCAACTGGGAAAATTGATTCATGTTAATAGACATGATTGTTATGTTGATGAAGGTGGTATCATCAATTTGGATCAGGAGATGGCATATTATAAATCATGACTGTATGTTTGTAGACTGTTAGGGATTCAATTTTGGTATTTTTTTTTATCATTGGTTAAATATTAAAGATTTAATAAGCAGGGTAATGATTAATGGGATCCTTTCATGTTACCTTTCATTAGATAAGATATATGCCAGGGTTGCTTATTTTCCCCTCCTTCGCATATTTTGCTTGGAATCCCTTCTGCAAACTCTTTTATCCATTAAAAGTGCCCAAGTTCATGTTATTCATGAAAATAGAGAGAAATGGAGATGATGAGGCCTTAAAATGTGAAGGATCTCATTGATATAAGGTTTGCCTTTCTGATTCCTTCCAGGAGAGGGATTAACTGATTTATGTTTGATGTCTGAAGGGAATAATTGGATGTTGATGATAATTCTGTAATGATTTTCCATTAAATATAGAATGGTTTTGTTGTGTTTCTGATATTTAGTGGGATTTTTTTCCAGGAAGTTATAAATGTTACGGTTTACATGCTTTTACGTATTGGATGGTGGTTTTTTTTCTGCTTTTAATGCCTAACACATAATAGGTGGAGATTTACCTTTTTATCCCTTTCCCTATCTTTCACTTGTACTTCTTTTTGCTTTGTTTTTTTTTAATCAAATGATTCACAAAAGGTTGTGTATAACCCATTTCTGATATCTCTCTTGAATAACAAGCAAGAGCAGAACAAGTTTTTCAGCACCAATACAAGACAGATAACAATATCAAGCACAGTACATGATGTGCGTAAGTATGGCTTCTTCATGACTTGAACTGTACTGAATTTAAGGTTCAATTCTACAAGAACCAAAGGACATTGGGGGCGATTTTCAGGATTGGTGGGTGAAGCTTTCATGCCTGACGTCCTCAGTGAGCGGCCCAAGCTTACACGAAATCGGTGAACTTGGATCACTGAACCAGTGCTCACAGGTGGCACGTTGATTTGAGGGGCGAGGGCGGGAAATCCAACAGCTCCTCCATGGAGCTGAGTCAGAAGCTGGAGGTTAAGGGGTGTTGTGGGGGGTGGTGGCGGTGGAGACAATTACAGGAGGGGGGCTTGAATGGGAATTGGTGGGAAGATACTTGTGAGGCCAAGAGGAGCATTACTGTGGCCATATTTCTAAGCAGCCTGCAGCGGTCCATTTAAGGACTTAAGGCCGGTCGATGCCTATTGCCAATGGGCAGAGCGTGAACCATGCACATTTTACCCACCGGTACCTTAAAATTGCGTCGCGATCCTAAATATGTCATAGGACCTCAATTTGAACATTGTAATGAAGCCTCCGCACAGTATGCCAGCTCTGGATATCTAATTGTCCAACATGCCCCATTTGAATTATGCCTACTATTGGCCAATCACCGGAACTGCAGTAATGGTAGTTGTCATGGAGACACCTGAGGCCCAGGAAAACATTCTTCTAGTAAGTGTGTTGCAAAGAGGAAGAGAAAATACGAGAAATATTCACTGAATAGAAACATTTTCATGCTTGAATATCAGCAGATGAATGTTGACATTCAAATAATGGATGCTTTTCAAACATCATGAAGTATCACCTCTCAATATAGAATATTTTTGACCTAATATATTCTCTAGTTGTAAACGCCAAGACCCTCATTCTGACTTCTAATTATACAATGGTTCTTTCTCATCAATGTTGTGCATTTTGCACTTACAGTGGAAAGAAAAACTCCTTCTAATCAAATATCATAGCATGATCCGAAGCAGCTAGAACATAATTAATGTGCAGTGAATCACAGCACATTAAACTCCTGTGAACCCATGAATAATTTCCCTTGACACTATCAGTTCACTGAACTTTCTGAACCTTGCAATATGACAAAAGGACAAAATGACATAAGGCCAGGGAAAATGTTAAATTGGTGAAAAAGGCTTTCACATTTTTCACTGTCGACACACACCAAACAGTAAAGACACTGTAGCTTTTAAAAGGGGTATCACTCCAGACTATTTGCTGGGATCAATATAATGAAATGATCCAGAGGGGCAGAACTAGGCCAATCTAACCTCATTTGATTAAACCGAATGAATGAAATCGAACCATCCCATGGATAAACGAAACAATTTCAGCATATATTGTTAGCACCCTCTCCAACACAAAGGAAGAAGGAGAGCATAAACAAATATAATTTAGAAAAATAAAACTTACATACCTGCTATTACAGTAAGTTGAAAGTATCACTGTTAACAAAACCTAACAATTCTACGAGCTAGTTTGAGTCATAGAATCATACAGCACAGAAGGAGGCTATTCGGCCCATTGTGCCTATGCCAGCTCATTGAAAGAGCTACCCAATTCGTCCCTTTCCCCGTAGCCCTGTAGATTTTTCCCCTTCAAGTATTTATCCAATTCCCTTTTGAAAGTTATGATTGAATCTGCTTCCACCACATTTTCAGGCAGTGCATTCCAGATCATAACAACTCAATGTGTAAAAGTTTTTCTCCTCATCTCGCCTCCGTTTCTTTTGCCGATTATCTTAAATCTGTGTCCTGGTTACCAACCCCTGCCAGTGGAAACAGTTTCTCCCCATCTACTGCATCAAAACCCTTCATAATTTTGAACACCTCTATTAAATCTTCCTTTAACTTTTCCTGCTCTAAGGTGAACAATCCCTACTTGTCTCGTCTCTCCTTAAGTTCCTCATCCCTGGGCCAACTTTTTTTTGCTTTATTTAGCCTGATTAATGGTAGAAACAAAAATAGAGCAAAAAGAAAGGAGATTTATGAGAAGGTGCTGATCATTTACAATACTGCTAAATTAGAGTACAAGTCAGAGAATGCTAAAACCCGTATCATGCTTTGGTCAGACTGCATTTTAGGTACATACTCCAGTTTTGATCATAAAGGTAAAAAGGGAGTCAATGAAACCTTGGAGATGGTGCAGAGAAGGTGCATGAGGCTGAACACTAGTTTAAGAGGACTGATTTCTGAGAAAATTAGGTTGTTCAGCCTTTGAAAGTAGGTCGCCAAGGTGAGATCTCATAGCAACATACAAGAGTAAACATTAGAGAAAAAGTAAACTTTGAGCACTACTTCAAATTATATCTTGACAGTACAGCAAGGAGCCATAGTTTAAACTGACAAAATTAATGTCAGGAAGTAATTATTTATGCAAAGAGTAATCAAAATGTGGGACGGACACCTGGGTAGACCAGCGCTGGCCATTTGAAAGGCGCATGCTGTGATGGGGGCATTTTTCTAGATGGTGAGTTAAGTTGAGTATTATGGCCTTCCTTGTCTATTTTTATCCTGTGATGTGCAACGATGCTGCACTATTGTTTTCACACTCTGCTTCACTGAATGACAAATTAATTACAATTCCACCCAGCCTTGTGAGGACCGCAGTAGTATTTCACGGTTCATTGATCCATGGTTTAGTGCATTTGGCTGTGAACTAAGACACGTGGGTTTAAAAACCTAGCCTCTGTAGCCATTTACAACTGGGTTTTTGTCCCAGATGTTGAGCTGTTGAATTTAGCCTGCTCAGCAGTTACATCGTGAGAGTGGATGCGAAATTATGTGAAAAACAGGAGGGAGGGACTTATAGGCCCTTTTGACACTGTCTCAAGAGCCCTCTAGTCAAATCAAATTTTATACCAGTGTTGCCCACAGGTATGAGCCACATTTGGTGGCTTTCCATACGATAGGATGCCTGAATACAGGTGGCACAGTTGGCCTTGAGGGAAGTAAAATAATTTTAGATATAGAAACATGATTGTACATAGTGTAACACGTAGGTTGGAGAATGTTAAGAGCAGAGTAATACAGTCAAGCTTTGGGTAAGAGAATACCATTAGATCATGCAAGCTACTCTTCCAAAGCTTCAATCAGTATTGTTACCATAACTGTAGATTGAATCTCTCTTCCCAATAGGAGTCTACACAGTCCTTTTTTAAAACTCGCCATGGTTTTTTGTTCCAGCACCCCTACTGATAATTCATTCCACAATTCTAGAACCTTCTTACTAAAATGATTGCCTAAATTTGATTTTTTCTTTTGACTCCCTTGATCTTGAATTGTGTATTCTGCTCCTCAACTTTCCGAAATCCAAATTCTCCACACCTGAGAAAATCTGAAAGACCTCTATCAAGTCCTCCCTTATTCTCTTCTCCAAATCGTTACTCCCAGACTGGACAATCTTTCCTCATAATTCAGCCCTCTAAGTTCAGAAATCAAGCTTGGAGCCCTCCTCTAGACTCCCTGCAATAACTTTACATCTTTCTTGTAATATGGAAACCAAAACTGAACACAGTATCCAAATGCTGCCTCACCAATTTCAACTTGAAGGTAAATTAGTGTCAAATTAGTGGGAGGTATTCAAGGTAGAGATAGTGAGGGTTCAGAACATACATGTTCACACAAAGAAAAAGGGTGGGACTGCCAAATCAAGAGCTCCCTGGATGACAAGGAGCGTATAGGGTAAGATACGGCAAAAAAGGAAAGCTTATGTTACATACCAAGAGTTCAATGCTGCAGAAAGCCTAGAGGACTATAGAAAGTGCAGGTGTGAAATTAAAAAGGAAATTAGGAAAGCAAAGAGAAGGCATGAAAAAATATGGGCAAGTAAAATCAAGGAAAACCCAAAGATGTTTTATAAATATAAAAGAGCAAGAGGATAACTAAGGAAAAAGTAGGGCCAATTAGAGACCAAAAAGGTAACCTATGTGTGGAAGCAGAAGAGGTGGGTACAGCTCGTAATGAATACTTTGCATCTGTCTTCACAAAAGAGGGGGACGATGAAGAGATTATAGTTAAGGAAGAGGATTGTGAAATATTGGATGGGATAAACATAGTGAGAGAGGAAGTATTAAAGGGTTTAGCATCTTTGAAAGTAGATAAATCACCAGGCTTGGATGAAATGTATCCCAGGCTGTTAATAGAAACAAGGGAGGAAATAACAGAGGCTCTGACCATCATTTTCTAATCCTCCCTGGCTACAGGCATAGTGCCAGAGGAGAGGAGGGCTGTTAACGTTGTACCGTTGTTTAAAAAGGGAGACGGAGATAGACCAAATAATTATAGGCCAGTCTGTCTAACATCGGTGGTGGGCAAATTATTGGAATCAATTCTGAGGGAAGTATAAATCGTCATTTAGAAAGGCACGGGTTAATCAAGATCAGTCAGCATGGATTTGTTAAGGGAAGGTCATGTCTGACTAACTTGATTGAATTTTTTGAGGAGATAACAAGGAGGGTCAATAGGAAAACGTGTTTTATGTAGTCTACATGGATTTTAGCAAGGCTTTTGACATGGCAGACTGGTCAAAAAAGTAAACGCCCATGGGATCCAAGTTGGATTCAAAATTGGCTCAATGGCAGGAAGCAAAGGATAATGATCATCGGGTGTTTTTGTGACTGGAAGGCAGTTTCCAGTGGGGTTCCGCAGGGCTCAGTACTCAGTCCCTTGCTTTTTGTGGTATATAGTAATGATTTGGACTTGAATGTAGGAGGCATGACCAAGAAGTTTGCAGATGATACAAAAATTGATAGTGAGGAAGAAAGCTGTAGACTGCAGGAAGATATCAATGGACTGGTCAGGTGGGTAGAAAAATGGCAAATGGAATTCAATCCAGAGAAATGTGAGGTGATGCATTTGGGGAGGGCAAACAAGGCAAGGGAATACACAATACATGGGAGGATACTGAGAGGTGTAGAGGAAGAGAGGGACCTTGGAGTGCATGTCCACAGATCTCTGAAAGTAGCAGGACAGGTAGATAAGATGGTTAAGAAGGCATACAGGATACTTTTGTTTATTAGCTGAGGCACAGAATATAAGAACAGGGAGGTTATGCAAGAACTGTATAAAACACTAGTTAGGCCACAGCTTGAGGACTGCGTACAGTTCTGGTCACCACATTACAGGAAAGATGTGATTGCACTAGAGAGGGTACAGAGGAGATTTACGAGGATGTTGCCAGGGCTGGAGAGTTTTAGCTATGAGAAAAGATTGGATAGGCTGGGATTGTTTTCTTTGGAACAAAGGAGGCTGAGGGGAGATTTAATTAAGGTCTATAAAATTATGACAGGACTAGATAGAGTGGAGAGGGAGGACCTATTTCCCTTAGCAGAGGGGTCAGTGACCAGGGGGCATAGATTTAAAGTGATTGGTAGAAGGATTAGAGGAGAGCTGAGGAGAAATTTTTTCACCCAGAGGGTGGTGGGGGTCTGGAACTCACTGCCTGAAAAGGGTGGTGGAGGCAGAAACCCTCAATTCATTTAAAAAGTACATGGATGTGCACTTGAAGTGCTGTAACCTACAGGGCTACGGACCAAGTGCTGGAAAGTGGAATTAAACTGGTTAGCTCTTTTTCGACTGGTATGGACATGATGGGCCGAATGGCTTCCTTCTGTGCCGTAACTTTCTTTGATTCTATGAACAGGAGCTCCCTTGATTTATAAACCATACCCTTACATTTTGACCCAGAAATTCGATGGCACAGTGCCTGTTTTTCAGGCGTTAAACAAGCACCTAAGCTTCCAATATGGCGGGCAGAAAGCACGCGCTCATTCCAAGCCGAAGGTGCTCTGCCCGTCATATTGGTAAATGCAAACAAAGAGGCATCCAGGGCCTGCGCCCGAAACAGGCGTTATATGCAAAGGGCCTACGGGGTCTAATGCTTATTTAAGGCCTATTGTGCAACATTGGATTGCCCTGAATGTTGCTGGCACTGGTGTATCTCACCAGAGTTTTGGCTTTCCTCTGCTTGCTTTTCCAGTTTTCACTATTCTGCTCCTTTCTTGTATATTTCTGAATTTTCTGTGTCCTTTCTTTCTCTCTATTGCCTTCCATGACTTCTCTTTTCATCAATGTCCATCTTACTCTCTTTAGTCCTCAAATTATTTCTGCCTCTGCAATGAAAACAGTAACTGCTTAAAACACTCCCTTCCTTTAAACAGTTCTTCTTATTGTATTCCTTTCATATATTTCATTCTCTCAAAGTTTGCTCTACTGAAATTCAATCTATAAATTGTTTTTATTATCTGTTCTGTCCTCATTTCAGCCTTAAAAGTAACAAATTTATGATCACTACATCCCCAAATGTTCCATTTCCTTAACTGGGTTCATGGCTCCCTCCTCATTAATTAGGAGCGAATCCAATCTTGACTTCACGTTGTGGCTTCCCTCACCTGCTGTTTAAGGAAAGATTCATGAAGTACTTCAATAAACTCCCTCATGAATACAGATTGTCCCTACTGTAAATCCCAGTCTACGGCAGGAAGATTAAAATGCTCCATGATTACAACTGAGGCTCCAGCAGTAATCTTTTTTTTTATGACCTCCCATAGCAGTGCATTCCCCTCTGCTTTCTGGTACAGCAACAAACAGATCATGACTGTTGAGCGCAAAAAATAAGTGAAACATCTGAAGAGGAAAGCCACCGTGATAATCTTGTGGGAGACCAGAAAGGTTAGGCAGGTGCAGGCCAATGAAAGAGAGTGAGGGGTACTCAGATTATGCACACACGGAGGCCACTGAAAATCTGGCAGGGATCCAGGGCCTTGTTGAACAATCCAATCTCCAGGAATGGAGCAGAGGAAAGTACGAGATCCCTGAGAAAGAGAAGGCCTTTGCAGGCAGAAGTAGTTGGAGCTGGTGAAAGAGATGATGGAAGACTTTATTGGTAAATTTGGTGATTTGTTTTTTGACAATTGTGAAATATTTTATGTCCAGTGCATGCCCATCACACACCGAACATCACACTGTGTTACTGAAAGAGAAAGAAATCAAATCATTGACCTGGAATTAAGAAGCACCTTCCAATATGCAACTAAACTGTAAATGACCACATCACTTAATAGCAATTAGACTTCATGACCTTAAAAGGACAAAGTCCCACCTCAGCATTAGAATAATATATTGTTCCTGTCCTTATAAAATAGTACATAAAATAGCACATCATCCAATCGATTTACTGTGAGCAATGCCACGGGAGATCTGTTAGGTCGATTATGAATTTCAATTTAAAGGCAAAAGGTAATGTGGATAAGCAACCAAGATGGCATCTGAATGAAGTTTGTAAGAAAACTTTCAGGGCTGTGAATGGTTCCATTTATGTGAATGGAAATTTTCAGAAATTTTTTTTCACGTTTGCTACTAATCAACCAATCAGCATGATTTATGTCAAATTTGACCTAATCAGCATGTTTTGTGCCTTACTATTGTGTAAAGGAGCTGATAATGTGATGGCCGGTGCCCAACGTGCATAGCATCAATGGAGCCAACACCCCAGAATTTAGTTATATTAGGGGGCCTCCCTATAACATGACTGACATGCCTGATCCAGTCACTAAATGCCCGTTTGAAATGGGTACCTCAGGAGAGGTCGGAGGGTAGTTGGGGGGGGGGGGGGGGGGCAAGAGCCCAGCAGGTAGGGGGAGAGGGAGAAGCCGGGGGGGGCGGGGAGGGTGAGAGGCCAGGATGGAAGGCCAGTGGGGGACAGGGAAGAAGTCAGGAGGAGACATTCTCCCAGTTGCTGCGAGTAGAAAATAATGACGGCAACATTCGGGCAGCCCTGTGGCGCATCAGGTGCCACGCGCCAGGAGGGGTTCTAAAATATTTAAATGAGCTGACCCTCGTGTTATCATATCAGGTCAGCTTATTTCAGGACAGTTGTGACCAGTGGTTTCAGCAGCACCGTGCCAAGAATGGATTATTGTCCCCGTTATGTCAGACACATTCTCATACTCTACAGATACGCTGTCCTGTGGACATATTGCCCTACAGACATGTACTCCGTCTTACAGTGATATAGAAGACCATAGTCAATATTACTGAAAGGATGTCAAGGCTTTGGAGAGGGTGCAGAGGAGATTTACTGGAATGATACCAGGGATGAGATACATCAATTACGTGGAGAGTCTAGAGAAGCTGGGATTGTTCTCCTGAGAGCAAAGAAGATTAAGGGGAGATTTAATAGAGGTGTTCAAAATTATGAAGCGTTTTGACAGAGTAGATAGGGAGAAACTCTTTCCACTGGCAGAAGGGTCAGAAACCAAAGGACACAAATTTAAAATAATTGGCAAAAGAATCAGAGGGGAGATGATTTTTTTTTACACAGCAAGTTGTTATGATCTGGAATTCACTGCCTGAAAAGGTGGTGGAAACAGATTCAATAATAACTTTCATATATAATTGGATATATACTTGAAACGGAAAAAATTGCAGGGCGATGGGGAAAGAGCAAGTGACTGGGATTATTTGAATAGCTCTTTCAAAGAGCAAGCACAGGCACGATGGGACGAATGGTCTCCATTTGTGATGTCAGGTTCTATGATTCTATGGATATTAGAGAAAGTAGGATATACAGGAGAGATTACAAGAAATCTCATCAAGGAGTTCGACAATGTCATGTAATTTGAAATTTGAATGGTTCATAATTGTTATGCAAACCCTAAAATGAGAATTGCCTTGCTATTATTCCCACATTATGGTGTGATATATGCTGTGGAGTTGGGGAGAGGTTGATTGAGATGTGTGTTTACTTTGCTGGGGGATGTTCTGGATGATGTTACTGGCCAGTGTGCTTTGCGTAGCTGATGTGTCATCCTGCCTGTGGTAAAGCATTTAAAACTGTGACGACTGCTGCTAAGTATTGATTGATACCGATAACACGATCAAAACATGCTATAAACGACTGATCTATTTAAAGAGTGCACTAATGTTTGGCTCCATACATTTTTGAAAGTCTGTTCCATACAGAATATTTTCTACCTCTCAGTCTAAGAAAATGTTTCAATCTTGCTTTATGATTTTTTTTTAAGTCGTTCATGGGATGTGGGCGTCGCTGGCAAGGCCAGCATTTATTGGTTCTTCCACAGTGCTGTTAGGAAGGGAGTTCCAGGATTTTGACCCATCGACGATGAAGGAACGGCGATATATTTCCAAGTCGGGATGGTGTGTGACTTGGAGGGGGAACATGCAGGTGGCGTTATTCCCATGTGCCTGCTACCCTTGTCCTTCTAGGTAGTAGAGGTCGCGGGTTTGGGAGGTGCTGTCGAAGAAGCCTTGGCGAGTTGCTGCAGTGCATCCTGTACATGATACACACTGCAGCCATGGTGCGCCGGTGGTGAAGGGAGTGAATGTTTAGGATGGTGGATGGGGTGCCAATGGAACAGGCTGCTTTGTCCTGGATGATGTTGAGCTTCTTGTTGTTGGAACTGCACTCATCCAGGCAAGTGGAGAGTAGTCCATCACACTCCTGACTTGTGCCTTGTAGATGGTGGAAAGGCTTTGGGGAGTCAGGAGGTGAGTCACTCACTGCAGAATACCCAGCCTCTGACCTGCTCTTGTAGCCACAGTATATATGTGGCTGGCCCAGTTAAGTTTCTGGTCAAAGGTGACCCCCAGGATGGGGGACTCGGCGATGGTAATGCCATTGAATGTGAAGGGGGTGTGGTTAGATGCTCTCTTGTTGGAGATGGTCATTGTCTGGCACGAATGTTACTTGCCACTTATCAGCCCAAGCCTGGATGTTGTCCAGGTCTTGCTGCATGCGGGCACGGACTGCTTCATTATCTGAGGGGTTGCGAATGGAACTGAACATTGTGCAATCATCAGCGAACATCTCCATTTCTGACCTTATGATGGAGGGAAGGTCATTGATGAAGCAGCTGAAGATGGTTGGGCCTAGGACACTGCCCTGAGGAACTCCTGCAGCAATGTCCTGTGGTTGAGGATGATTGGCCTCCAACAACCGCTACCATCTTCCTTTGTGCTAGGTATGACTCCAGCCACTGGAGAGTTTTCCCCCTGATTCCCATTGACTTCAATTTTACTAGGGCTCCTTGGTGCTACATTCGGTCAAATGCTGCCTTGATGTCAAGGGCAGTCACTTTCACCTCACCTCTGGAATTCAGCTCTTTTGTCCATGTTTGGACTAAGGCTGCAATGAGGTCTGGAGCCGAGTAGCCCTGGCGGAACCTTCCCATTGCATTACTGTTAAAATCACTGGGAGGTATCTGGTATCTGGTATTATTTACTGTCTATACTGGAGAGAGAGTTTCATGATTTTTGTGTGAAAGTATTGTATTGATTGACAGCAATTGATGTATATGATAGTTTTTTATGCTCTTTGGTATGTAAGGTTTCAATCACGCGAATTCTGTGCAGTATTACCATATTATTTATATGGTAGATTGCAGAAAACTATATATGTCCTGCATAAGCCGTTTATGGAAAATCACTTCTGTGGTTTTTGTAAAATTGAGATCTGGCGTGTTACTGTGAAAGCCCCCCATTGATGATTTGGGAAAAACAGATCTAACATGGTAACCCAACTACGTGTTAAAGGCTCACTGGTGGCAAGGACTCGCAAAACTTGTGAATATCCAGCACAAGCACTTCCAGTCCCGTTGTTATTTTTAGATCAGTTTCGCTGGCAGACTTCTTACAGAATCTTTTTCAGGACTAACAAGTCAGGAAGGGAAACAACAGGAGAGTACAGAAACTACAAGACACGATGAAACAAAGAGATTGCCCATCCAAGACTTGCGATATGATTTGGAAGAACATTGCTAATCAATAATACAGTGCTGTAGGGGCTGGAATCAAGAGTAAAACTGTGAAACATACAGACACCAATAAATCTCATGAACACAGCCTGTCGTAAACCTATAGCCTTTCAAATTGGCAATTGGAGACCATATATCTCAAAAGTTATTCCCTTGTTTGAGGGGGAGAAACCTTCTCATTGTTGATAATTTATAAAACATCTTTCAGTGTTACATTAGCAATGTAACATTCTACAGTACCTGTGATCTGTTAACCTGAAAAAAAATACTGGTTTCTTGCAGAATGATACTGGTGAAAGTTAAAGGGAACTGTCTTCAGAAGAAAAGTGCTTAGCAAACCTTTTATTTTGTTTTGTGTAGGGCACAAAGTGTGACAATATAAATCAGTTCCAACCACATCACTTGCACATGAAGTCATTGTGTGAAAATGATGTGAGGAACATATTTGGTGAATACTTTTTTTTCAAGAAAGCGCTGCTCCTTTAAAAGGTAACAGAAGGGCTGCCATCCATATACGCAACCTTTAAAAAGAGCCTTACCAAATAAAGCAAACATTTTAGTTCACTAACGTATGTTGTATTTTGCATAAATAATATTGTGACTCTTTCACCGAGTAACCATCAATTAAAAATAAACTAATATCGTAGTTTGGGACAGCACAGAAGGAGGCCATTCTGCCCATCATGCCTGTGCCGAATATATGTCAAATACGTTGAGGGGAAAAATAGCCATGCAATGGCAGCACTGTCTCTTTAAATACTTTCATTGCTTTGTATGAGCTCCCTCTTTAGAATCATAGAATGATACAACACAGAAGGAGGCTAATTGGCCCATCGTGTCTCTTTATTATGTGATGCTTAATTGTTGACTTGCACAACTGTATACGACATTCACTCATTATTTTCCATGCAAATAAGGGCCGACTTATTTGAATATTTCCATGCATGCCTTATTTATTTCTATCTTCTCTTGTGGTGTCATATATTCCATCACAACCCCCATTCCCCCCCACCCCCCTTAATCAATCGGCACCATCAGGAACATACAGAACTGAGCTTAACGAGAGTTAATTCAGTGTCAAAGCACTGAGTCCCTGTTCTCTCACCTGATATCTTTAAGTACAATACCATAATACAGATGACTTAACTTCAGTATGGCAGACTGACCGTGAAATCGGTGAGTCCCTCTATCCATTTCACTGGTGATTGCTTAATCAGATGGCATGAATCACAGGTTCTACAAATATCAGGATGCACAACATGTACACTAATTTCAGAATAAAATAAAAACAGACACAACCGTGTCTGTTACAAACACAACCAAAGGAATGAAAGCCTGGTCTATACATTTTCACTTGGAATGCTAAATTCAGACCATTGCAAAGGACATACTTTCAGTCATATTCTAATCTGCAACATAAGTACGAGCACCACACTTTTGCTCGAGGTGAGTCAGAGGTTTCGCAAGGTTGAAGTCAGCCCAAGGGTCTGCTACATATCTCAAAGCTAAAGCTCAAACTGAGGGAAGATGGAGACTACATTAAAACGTAAAGCAGAAAACACTTATTTTTATTTTTAAAAAGTGCAGTAAAATGAAAACTAATTTGCATTAAATGTGTAATATGAAATCTGAATACAATATGCACAGAAATTAACTGAAAATATCGATCGATATCTCGGTTGTGCGCCAACTGCTATTTTACACGATTCTCGTGTTGTAGAGGAACTAAATTTCACCTATCGTGTTATGTGCACCAATTATGATCTGACACCCATTTTATTTGGGACTCATCTCTGCTTTCCCATTTTAGACTGCTGCCTTTTAAATAATCCACGGTTATTTTAAGATTTAATTTAAAAGAAAATCAAAGATATCCTTGATCTACTTAGTTCTATTACAGTATGAAATCTTTCTATCCTAAATGTTAAAAGGAGAGATTTGACATCAATGCTTCTCTTTTAAAAACAAAATCAATGCTGAGGTGTAATCTTAATGTCCTTTATTTCCTGTTCTTCTCCTTCTTTTATTTCTTAAGTTCTCCCCATGGAATACACCTTACTCCATCCAGTTCCAAGAGCAGAGGCAGATCTCTGAGTGGCTGCTAGTGCCAACAGTCCAAGAGGACATGACTGCCACCCCAACCTTCGCTCACTATGTGGGTGGCTGATCTCTGTTGCTTCTCTATAGCGGCATTTGTAGGTCTAGATCTTCCAATGGGCCTTTACACCAGCAGGTGTGTCCAGCATTGCTGGTTTGCAAATGGCATTAAGTACACAAGAATCACAGGTTCTGCAAATATCTGGATGCGTGACATGTATACTAATTTCAGAATAAAATAAAAATGACATAGAATCATACAGCACAGAGGGAGGCCGATTGTGCCTGTGCCAGCTCATTGAAAGAGCTATCCAATTAGTCCCACTCCCCTGCTCTTCCCCCCATAGCCCTGCAAATTTTTCCCCTTCAAGTATTTATCTTTTGAAAGTTATTATTGAATCTGCTTCCATCACCCTTTCAGGCAGTGCCTTCCACATCATAACAACTCACTGCATAAAATATTTTCTCCTCATCTTGCCTCTGGTTCTTTTGCCAATTACCTTAAATCTGTGTCCTCTGGTCACTGATCCTTCTGCCACTGGAAATAGTTTCTCCTTATTTACTCTATCAAAGCCCTTCATGATTTTGAACACCTCTATTAAATCTCCCCTTCACCTTCTCTGCTCTCAGGAGAATAATCCCTGCTTTTCTAGTATCTCCACATAACGGACATTTTCTGTTATTTTGTCATTTGCAAGAGATTAAATACACCTGACCATATTTGGCTGGACATGTCCACAACACCCGTCACTCCCATAGTCACTTCCAGTAGGAAATCCCGGAAGTGGGGCAGACAAGAGGAGGGTTGGCAGAACGGCTCGTGGTGAATTTTGTGCTGCGTCCACCGAAGTTCCTCAGCTCCCTGGCATAACTGCAGTGGAAAACTTAGGCTGTAAGTTCAGATTCAGAAACACATCCAATTGGGAAATCACAAGAATAAACCCAACAACTTACCAACTACTGCCACTTGGCCAGAGAACAACAGCTGCCCTTTCAAAACTTAGTCTACTTTTGTTTTGATTTTTGCCCTCCTATTAATCAGACCAGCTCATTTAAAGTGTAAGGGAAAGGCTAATACGTGTTACAAATTGTGAGTGTGATTTCCTATAGATTACATATAGCTCCAACAACACTCAAGAAGCTCGACACCATCCAAGATAAAGCAGCCCGCTTGATTGGCACCCCATCCACCACCCTAAACATTCACTCCCTTCACCACCGGCGCACTGTGGCTGCAGTGTGTACCATCCACAGGATGCACTGCAGCAACTCGCCAAGGCTTCTTCGACAGCACCTCCCAAACCTGTGACCTCTACCACCTAGAAGGACAAGAGCAGCAGGCAAATGGGAACAACACCACCTGCACGTTCCCCTCCAAGTCACACACCATCCCGACTTGGAAATATATCGCCGTTCCTTCATCGTCGCTGGGTCAAAATCCTGGAACTCCCTTCCTAACAGCACTGTGGGAGAACCGTCACCACACGGACTGCAGCGGTTCAAGAAGGCGGCTCACCACCACCTTCTCAAGGGCAATTAGGGATGGGCAATAAATGCTGGCCTCGCCAGCGACGCCCACATCCCATGAATGAATTAAAAAAAACATGCTTGTGCACTCCTTCTACACTCCCCCAAAAAAATCTAGGAGCCAAATTTTTGAAAAATTGCATTAAAGAACACTAACAGCATGCCAGTTACATAGACAGGATTGATACCAGTGGCTTGAGCATGCAAAGGCTTTTTGTTTTGTCTTCTCTTACCCTAAAGGCACTAACACTTGCTGAAATACAGTTCCAGTGGCACCAACAATTCAATCAAGTGGCCACTTTCCAGGTGTCCACCTGAATATTCAGTGTTCGCAGGCCTTTCAACACTGGAGTAGGGGGTGCAAGCACAGCTGAGCATGATTCAACATGCTGCAGAGGCAATCTATAGCACTTAAAACGGGAAGCCGGGCAGATTATCTCCTCAGTTTTCAAGGATGCTGAGGCTCCGTTGCTGTCTTTGATGAAATCAGATAACGCAGACGAGAGGTCGAACCAGAATCCTGCCAAGGTTCTGAGCCATGGGGGGAACTGCTTAGATTATGTTTTTTTTTATGTCTTTCATTTTAGAGAGGTCATGGAGGCAGTGCATCAACAAATACAAGTAAAATACTGCTCCAGTAATGGGCAGGAAGAGGGCTTAAGTAGTCAGCAGCACTGAGCATGTGTTTTGGTCCCGACTGTGACTACGACTGTTTATTATGGTCAGGAAGTGAAGCTGGGAGTCACATCTTTTGGCTCTTAATTTCAGAAAACTATATTAAAAAAAGAAATTATGGAAAAGCATGCCCTTTATGATTGTAAATAGGAACCTGAATGATGCCACTATGAATAGATAAGTACCCAGTCTGTTCTGCCCAGTGGGTCTTATTTACCTCCGAACAGTTCATCGCAGAATTCACTGATTTGGATATCAAGCAGCAATATATTTCTGCACAATGCACCCTGCCTAGCAACAACCAACGGAGCAGCTCCAATTTATAGAATTCACGTTCAGTTCAATTAGTTAGCCAGCCACGAGAAGACAAAGATTAAAGATTAGCACCCCACTTTGCTATGCCAACAGTGGACATGCTACCGGATATCAACACAGCTCTGCTTTGAATGGGCCACAGTGGCATGACGGTGATGTTGTGATATTATGGTCTGCACGGATTCTTGTTGGGGTGTCACGTGTGATGTAAATTTTGATTTCTCTCTCCCTCTCCCCCTCTTGTTAAAACCTCTCAAGTGGAAACAGACTGTTTACAGTATCTCGCCATGATTTGCATATAAATGAAACCAGGTAGCCCCATTGATTGCAATATTCAGTAAGTGACTTACAATTAGAAAAAGGTCCGCGTGTCCGCTTCTAGTATTTCTCTTAGAAAATGTTTAATAAGTAATTGCTAAATAGAATTAGCCATCTATATGCAGGATTATTAACGCTGATCGGAACATTACCCACAATCTCTATGGATGCGCGTTTAGCAATGAATTCGAGTCACGTCATGGTGTAATATGGCACAGTATGTTCAGCAGAGATAGTCACAAATAGAAAAGATATGACCCCACGACCCTGCCATTAAAGATATCACATAGTCGGGGACACTTTAATTTTAATTTAAAACTTTAATAATCATTCTATAAAGCATGACAATATGTATAGGATAATGGATAATGGATAGTGTGCAAGCATTTCGTGGCAGCAATCTAATCATGGGGTTAGGATGCTGTACTAAGCATTGCATACATCCTCTGAGCCCAGAGATTAGATTCCAGGCTTCCACTCACTTCTTGCTCTCATTATCTTTTTAAATATAATGCTCTGTGTAACAAGTTAGCACTCCATCACACTGAAGGAGGTGAAGCTCCCCCCATTGATAATTTTACCACAAAAGTCGGTGAGAGTGTTTGGTATTTGTGCTTTTCACAAAAAGTTACCAACGAGACGAATTTCAACCCCAGAGTTCCCCATTTCAAGTGTATCCCAGGTGAATCCCAGGAAAGCATACAGCTCCTGTTTGCAGAGTGGGACTGGAAGAGACCACTCATTAGTTGGGGGAGGCCCCTTTTTTACAGAAATAAGAGAAAGAAGAAATACATTTAGAGATAGGGAATATTGTCCAGTTGAAAAACACAACCACATTGCAGACAAAATTGTTTATGCAAGTTTTTATTTGCCTGAGGTGTTGTTCATTCAATCTATTTGAAAATAGTGTGGTATGAGCATCATTTAAGTTTTATGTTTGTGATGCTATTGCTGCCAGCACATCACGAATAAGCTGATTACAAGGAAATATCTCTGGTTGTTGTGTACAGAAAAGATGCTGTGTAGGAAGTTGGTTAAACAAGATTTTTTTTTACCATCAGTGAAGGAGACTACACTGCTTACAAGTGACAAGGTGAGACAACCTGCAAATTTATCAAGAAATAATCAATAGTCCATTGCTAATATATGGTGTGGTCATCTTATAGATGATATCGCCCTGATGTCTGCGATGCAGTCTCCTTGTGCAATAGGCCCTGGAAAAACAGTTGAGATTATCTGGGATTTCACCAGGGCATAACACTGAAGTCAAGAATTGCAGTGGCAGCAGTCGATTAGTTCACAGTTGGTTTGGAAGGGGTTTTGTCTGCTTCATTATTCCTGGAGCAGTGAGCTCAGGTGTTCATAAAATAGCATACAATTAAATAGTGCATTCTGATTCACAACCAATCTCCATCAACAGACACACAATGCCAGAGGAAGAGATGTGATGGTTTCTTCCCTACTGTAAGGCAAACCAAACAAGAAAATGAACAATTTGAGATGTTAGGATATTGTCAGGAAATGAATTGCTTCTCGTTTTAATTTTCTCCTCTATGGAAAAAGTCCTTGTATTACATCTGTTCAAACGGTTACAACCCAACTGCTGTTTTTTTTTTAAAAGGTTTATGTACTCACAGAATATTTCCAGAAAAGAGGTTTCTCTTCTGTCAAGGATGCCCTGTCGTCTCTATGCATTCACAATAGAATGGGCTGGCAATTTTGCTGTTAAGCAGCACTTGCTCCTCCACTCCACAGAAACTCATCGTGTTGAGTTCAATGTCAGAATCTGTTCTTCAGACCAGGATTTCTGTATCACTTTGCCGAGGTACTGTCATTTCATGCAACTCAGCATCAACAGAAGGATGAGGGCTTCAGCTTACTCCTGCTGTTTATGCAACAGAGGTATTGAACAATATGTAAGGTGTCATATATTATTTCAAGCTCCTTCTCTGCTGTAAACACAAAAGGATCAACGTTTCACTGGCTCATTTGACAGAACTGAAGAAGTTACATTTAAGGAAGTAAAATCTAATTAACTTTTTCCAATATTTTTGATATTCAGTTTTTTTTTGCTTCACAGGACACATATCCTCCCACTAAGGGAGCAGGATAGATTAGTCAGCTGACTTCTCCGGAGTCATGGCCAGTGCTACTTCTTGACCACTGATAGCAGTTACAAGTCAGGCAGGGCAGGGCAGGACAGGACAATGCTACATCAGCCGTGGCTCAGTGGGTAGCACTCTCGCCTCTGAGTCAGAAGGTCGTGGGTTCAAGTCTCTCCCCAGAGAATTGAGCACATAATCCAAGCTGACACTTCAGTGCAGTACTGAGGGAATGCTGCACTGTCGGAGGTGAAGCCTTTAGGATGAGACGTTAAACCGGGGTCCCATCTGCCCTCTCAGGTGGACATAAAAGATCTCATGCCATAATTCGAAGAAGAGCAGGGGAGCTCTCCCAGTATCCTGGCCAGTATTTATCCCTCAACCAACATCATTAAAAAAACAGATTATGTGGTCAAGTATCTCACTGCTGTTTGTAGAACCTTGCTGCGCTCAAATTGGCTGCTACATTACAACAGTGACTACACTTCAAAAGAATGTCATCGACTGTAAAGTGCTTTGGGAAGTCCTGGAATTGTGAAAGGTACTATATAAATGCAAGTCTTTCTTTTTCTCAAGGTGGAAATGTCCTGATTTTGTATGTCTATTGATTAAATACACACAGATAACAGCCTGATTGAAGTGACAGGCAGCTCAAAGACTTGAATTCACAATCTTCTGCTATTCCCATACATTTTGGTTCCTCCATGGAATCCTGTATTCATCCATTTGAACTGGAGCGGATGCAGTGGGGGCGACACAAGTGGTGGGCGATCCACTTGGAGAATGTCTGTTTCTTAACTTTCCTTTCCCTGCCACCAGTTTCTTTGGAGACCGAGCAGAAAAAAACCAGCCTTTTTCTTTTCTCGGCCTTTGCTAAATATCTGACTGGCTTTCCAAAATGCAGCAAAACATGATCCAAATTCTTTCCTATGATATACTGAACTAATGGTCTGGTCTCACTGCGAATGAGTCAGCATCAATAAATGCACAGCACTGCACATCCCATTGAAGCCAACGGATAATTTATTGCACAGAGCTGCTTGTAACCACAGTTGCAGTTCCACCACCTTGCTGGTAGCACCATATCCAAGAGTGAGAAAGTGGCAGCCACTGTCAGTCCAACTGCTTCCTGCTCTCCTGCTCCTCTCTATACCAATGGTGCAGTAGTCTTATCAGCACTTAATGCCCTGGCACATCCTCTGTAAGCGTTCCAAGTTTCTGGAGTCAATACTTTTGGAGAAACGAGGTATTTAAAAAGCTTTAAACTATGCAAACATTGTCAATGGATGAATCAGTTTCTTACAACGCAACAGCCAGTGAATGCTTGTCAGAAAAGTACGTTCCCTCACCACACTTTCCTTCTTTATATCATGTCTTTCTTTTGCTCCTTATTTCTTTGTATCTTTGTTTCTTACAAGTCATCGAACGATCTTAAATTTCTGTTCGTTTTCCATCTATCGTTCCTATTGATCGTTCCTTAAATTACAACATTGACTACACTTCAAAAGTACTTCATTGGCTGTAAAGCACTTTGGGACATCCTGAGGTTGTGAAAGACGCTATATAAATGCAAATTCTTCCATTCTTTCTCTCCTGTTTCTCCTTATAACAGTAACCTCTGTAACTTCAGCATAAAATGACTCCATAATTAGTGGATTCTACATTGATGACTTGTTTGGTGGAGTACTTGCATGGTTAATTTGAAGATGGCTCATGTTGGACCAACATAAATGAACATGAGAACCTTAAAGGGATAGGGTCACTGGCTAGTTCCGGCTTGGATTCCACAAGTATCCAGAGGTGGTGGGGTATCAGAAATGCTGGTAACCACTTCTGCCAGATTTTTCACAATAACAGTTCAAGAGATGTAGATAATTACAAAAGAAGCAACACTGATCTGTTTTGACAATGCCAAGCGTGTTGTGATAATAATAGTATTCTAAATAATCAAAGATGCAACTTCCCGTGCATAATCCGGAGACACATTTATAATGGAAACATCACTTTTTATTTGCTGTTATTATTACTACCGCCAGTTTTAATCAGTTTGGAGTTAAGGAAGACTGACATGAAAGGCCACAGCTGAATTGGCTGTGCTTTAGCAGATGAGCTAGCTGCATTTCAACAGATACTGCAAAATGAGTTTTGCAAGACCTCGTCTTCATTTTGTGAAGCAAGTGCACTCATTTATTTCAGACTACTTAAGTCGCTGAGGAGCTCTGGTTTCTCTTTTTGCAGCGTGACACATGGTTGCAAAGCTGCCCTGAAAGTTCTGCTGCATTTTCCACTGGAATGAACTTTACCTACTGACAACAGCCGGACAGGACAACACGGGCTGCCTTTAGTGATTAGGGTCATTTTTATGCCGCTTTCGGATTCTGACAATGCCACAAACGAGGCATTGTGCTAAAATTCCCTTTCCTGCAAAAACTCCCACAATATACAGAAACCAGATATTACAGCACTCTACTTATTAGTACCCAGGTATCCAAGAGGTGAGCATGTTTTTAACGATAATTATCTGAATCACAGGTACATTGCGTATGCTTCAATTTGCCATCAATGAACACCTTGTATGGGCTATTTTGGGACTACTTTTCATTTGACAGAATCCTTGTAACATTCCTTTAAAAAATATACAATATTTTATCTCATTGGTGCAAAGCAATCTCTAGAAAAGAGGAGGCTGAGGGGTGACCTGATAGAGGTCTTTAAAATTATGAAGGGGTTTGATAGGGTAGACGTAGGGAAGATGTTTCCACTTGTGGGAGAATCCAAAACTAGGAATCATAAATATAAGATAGTCACTAATAAATCCAATAAGGAATTCAGGAGAAACTGCTTTACCCAGAGAGTGGTTAGAATGTGGAACTCGCTACCACAAGTAATTCAGGCGAATAACATAGATGCATTTAAGGGGAAGCTAGAAAAGTACTTGAGCTAGAAAGGAATAGAAGGATATGCTGATAGGGTTTAACAGTCCAATTTACCAGACAGGAGTGAGTTTATGCCGGTGTTTAAGCTCCACATGAGCCTCCTGTGGAAGGAGGCTCATGTGGAGCTTAAACACCAGCATAAACCGGTTGGGTGGAATGGCCTGTTTCTATGCTGTAAATTTCTATGTAATCTGAATTGAGTCAAAAAAAGAACCTTATTTACACACCTTGTCCAACTGCCGGGACTGTAAGTTTAATTTTTATGCCATTATGAAGTTTGGAGTGATAATCTGGCTTGCTCTACTGTACTGTAATAACGCTAGTGAATAAAATCAGTTGGAATGTCATTGGGAGCAGTAATTGAAGAAATCCCACAGAAGCTCTTATAGCACAGTCAATGGCCGCGTGTAATCTGCAGAAAGGGGTTCCGAAAGAATATTGTACATCCTTGGGGCTAATTGTAACCACCGTATCACTACCTGCATGCATAAAACCATGCATGTACTGCTTGTATAATAACCTGCATGTACTGAGCTAAACCGTAAAAGTTCATTTGAAATCCAAATCAACCTTGACTCTGCAGGCAGGCAGTAATTACTGCCAAGGCGCAGCTACACAGAAATAAACTGACTTCACTTCGCACATGCAACTGGTGCGAGTGCTTTTCTCCAGGTTCCGATCTGTTCTTGCGTGTCACATTTAAAATGTAGCAGGAGACTCCAACTTTAATGTGAAAAGCAATTGGAAAGTTGCCTCTCGGATGATTACATGCAACGTTAATAAAGTAACATCGAGACCACCAGCCAGCAGCAAAGTTACAGAGCACTGATTCCTGAGAAGCAAAGCTTTCCAAGCATGTTATAATATGCAACATAATTTTTTTTTAAAATATCGTTGAATAAGCTCACTTTGCATCCCCTGTGGTTCAATATTCAAATCCCGAGATTGTTTTAACAGTCCAATTTACCAGACAGGAGTGAGTTGAGTTTCATCACCACTTCCAGACTGGGCTGCTGCATACAAAACCTCATGGAGCAGAGCATTTCACCCCAGGGATGCCAGCATATCGGCATTGCGAATCATGGAGTTAACAGTCCGCTCTCTCAAGAACGGACGTAGATCTCAAATTTATTAGCATCGCAAATAATCGAGTTGACAGCTCAATCTCTTGTGGATAAGCCGGGTTGGTGGGGGGGAATGCGTTAATCTTGATACTCAAATGTGTTAACAGCCCCAGTCACTTGTGAGTGAGAGAAAAAAGGAAGCAAAGTGTTGTTGACCTCATAGCCCATTCTCCTACCTTCCTAGCCAAAATGATCCAGGCATTGTTAGTTATTGTAAGGAATCTTACAACACCAGGTTATAGTCCAACAATTTAATTTTAAAATCACAAGCTTTCGGAGATTATCCCCTTCGTCAGGTGAATGAGTGGCATCTCCACATCATTGTTAACTATTGAGGAATTTGCACCCCACTCTCACAAGTAAAGGTAAGGCAGAAGCATCTTGCTAGTGGACACCATAGCCATTCTGCTACCTTTCAATTAGAGGAGTTTTGGCACTGAGAATCAGACAAGTTGGCACTCTATAATTGTCATCTTCAGAAGAATAAAGAGTGCTGTTTTGCTGGTGCCAGTACGTAGACCATTTACCTTGTTTCTCCAGCGTGCTCTCTGTACTTTTTGAAAATGACAACAACATTGGCTAATACCTTAGCAATCTTGCTTGGGTTGAGGTGGGGACTGGCAGTGGAAGTTCCTAAGCTCTGTGCTCTCTCATCTAAAAGAAATTTGACATTAGAAACTGTTACGAAGTTTAAGGAGTTCTCGTCCATTCTCCATGCCAAAAGATCGGCAAAAACTCAAATTAAGTACTAAGGTTCTGGTCAGTCAATACTGGTTCTTAAATTATTCCTAGAATAAGAGCTCTTTTTTAACAATTCTCTGACACTGTCTTTATGTCTTATTTCCTCCTTCGGTTTGTCACTTATTTCTTTATGCTCGTTAGTTTGTTAAATGCACACTGTCTCCTGAGGAACATTGGAAGGAACATAGGAACAGTAGTAGGCCATTCAGCCCCTTGAGCCTGTTCCACCATTCAGTTAGATCTTTGCTGATCTGTATCTTAACTCCATCTACCTACCTTGGTTCCGTAACCCTTAATACCCTTGCCTAACAAAAATCTATCAATCTCAGTTTTGAAATTTTCAAGTGACCCCCAGCCTCAAACAGCTTTTTTTTGGGGGGAAGAGTTTCAAATTTCCACTACCCTTTGTGTGAAAAAGTGCTTCTTGACATCAGTCTTGAATGGCCTAGCTCTAATTTTAAGGTTATACCCCCTTGCTATTGATAAAAGGACTGTTAAGTCAAAGAACCATACCTTACAGGTCAATTGCTTGGCCCATTTGAGTAAGATTCTGAATTTGGTGCAATATTGTGCAGAAACAAACTATTTCCACACTGAACTGATCAACCAAACAACAGCTACACTGAAATATGAATTAGGTTTTGTAGTTTTTTCGGAGACCGCAGTGATTTTTACAAGCTTCATTGTTTTCATTCCTCCCACTCCACCGCAATAAAAATAGAATACTACAAACCAGCTTTGCTTTTTAACTAATATAATTGCTGGCTTTGTGAGTTTCACTGCTTTGAAAATACTTAAAGCCGCTCCGGCTTACAACTGTCACTTTTGTTTTTAAATCTTGCCTTTTAATTGGTTTCGCAATTACTCGTATGCTGTACTGGTTGAGATGTCCTATTTTTTTTTATTGTTTTAGCAGTTTCTGGCACTCATTAGAAAAAGTGTCAGTGCAGCAAGAGAGCAATGCTGAGATCAGTCATAGGCCACTGTTTGACATTTGAAATACAGTTGGAAAAAAATGGTTTGAGGCTGGAAGGGGGGGAAAGAGAGAGAGAGAAAGAGAGAGAGAAGCCAAACTCCCATTAAAATGTGCTGTAGATGGAAAGAATTCTTAGTTTTGCCATTGTAAGTTGTCACACAACAATCAACCAATTAAACCACTCCATTCATCATCTCAATGGAACCTTATAATTGAATGCATGAAAAGTTAGGCCCCATCTTCCTTAGTAGAGATGTGAAAATATCCCTATTAACTGTGGCAACTTCTAATTGTTAATAGTTTGATTTCTTGATGGGGAAAAAATATCAGGGCCAGATTAAAATTAATGATGTTTTTTGTGCTCATTTTGTTTTTCTCTCTGCGAATAATATTAATGAACCACAAATGGAATTTTCCCCTGATAAATATGAATGGGGAGGAACTCTAATCCATCATGGTGAAAATGTATGGAAATGTTTTACTCTTAATAAATATTAGTGCTGTGTTATTCTATAAGCTTAAATCGCTACACAGATCAGGAAGCATTGTTCGATGTTCATTATTTGGCCATTGGTATGAATAATACTATTGGTTTGAAGTGGTCATTTGAAGTGAAGCTGGATTATTTTTGGAATTCTTTGTTGTTGCAATAACTTTTTCTTGAATTATTGAACTTATTTATCGAGAGGTTGCTTTAATGATGATGGGCTTGTATCACCTAGGCATTGCTAAACATTGAGAGTCTTTCTCTTGAGTTTTTGTTGACTTAAAAAAAACTGAAACATGGGAGCAATTTTAACTGAACCCACCCATCAGGAAACAGATGGGATCGGGGGCAGTAAATGGAGAATAATATTGGGCGGGGTGTAAAACCAGTGTTCCACCCGATCCCATGGGTTTCATGTCTGGCGAGTTAGGTTGAGACTACTCCCTATAGAGTGGGCTTCAATTTAATATTCAGCATGTGCCACTTAATCTGAGCTGCTGAGACTATGGGTTCAGTCGCTGGTCTCTGCCTCAGTAACTTAGCTCAGCCAGTGCAGCTGCAACTATGCTGCAATCGGCATTAGCACCCATAGGTAATGGAAGGAGAAATTCAGCCAGAGTCTCCTGCTCCAGATCATTATTCAGTGATCACTGAAGGAAAGTTTGCACGCATGGACATCAGGTCAGAGCAGAATCAGGCTTGGCTGCAATATTGACCACTACAACAACAACAACTTGCATTTATATAGTGCTTTTAAAGTAGTAAAATGTCCAAAGGCATTTTACAGGAGCATAATTAAATATAATTTGACACTGAGCCACATAAGGAGGTATTAGGTCAGGTGACCAAAAGCTTGGTCAAAGAGATGGGGTTTAAGGAGCATCTTAAAGGAGGAGAGGTAGAGAGGCGGAGAGGTTTAGGGAGGGAATTCCAGAGCTTAAGGCCCAAGCAGCTGAAGGCATGGGCACCAATGGTGGAGCGACTGAAATCGCGCAAGAGGCCAGAATTGGAGGAGCGCAGAAATCTCGGTGGGTTGTAGGGCTGGAGAAGGTTACAGAGATAGGGAGGGCGAGGCCATGGAGCGATGTGAAAACAAGGATGAGAATTTTAAAATCGAGGCGTTGCCGGACTGGGAGCCAATGTAGGTCAGTGAGCACAGAGGTGATGGGTGAATGAGAGTTGGTGCGAGGTAGGATACGGGCAGCAGCGTTTTGGATGAGCTCAAGGGTGCAAGGTGGGAGGCCGGCCAGGAAAGCATTTGAATAGTCGAGTCTACTCAAATGGCTTGATGTCGTTCACCATCTGGGCTAATCCATGAAGAAAAGCTACTCGGGTGGAGGTACCAATGAACAGCCAGTAGACATGTAACTGCACCCCAGCATCAGTCAGTGCCTTCAGGAAAGAAAGGTCAGGTGAAAATGAATTGTCAGAAATTAAAAATTCTGGAATCCACTTACACTGTTGTGACCTGCAAAAAAAAAGAAAAAGGCCAAAAGGAAAATGTTAATCACTTTTTGCAATCAATGATGGTCCTACCTGTCAGTGATGAATCTCATCTGGACAGGGAGATATTTGTACAGGCCAACAGTTCTGAAAGTGGCATTTGTTTTCAGCTCCTTATAGTTTCATTCAGTGTGTAGGTGGAGGAGCTGCTTATTGACGTTATTTTTTGTTTATCAAATGTACGTGAGTGTACTCGGAGATGCCTGTAATGGCCTTGAACCTGCTCATTACCATAAAATACAATGCAGCTCAGGAGTGTTTAACATCAGCAAATGTAAGTTATCAATCACTTGACTGTTGCAAGAGTAACAAAGGATTTCTTTGCTTCAGATCATTTCCACGGTCATACTGTCATTCCTGATATTTTCTGTATACCTTCCTCTTTAACAAATAGACAGATAAACACAGTTATAAATACAATTCTGGTAAATTTTAATGTCAGACTTTCTCCTATTGGGAAGATGTAACTGGTGACAGTTACAGACCTCTTGACAATTATTTTCTTCAGTGAACAAATGGACTGCGTTTTCTCTGCTTTGGAGGCACCAGTGAATTTACCATCAATGGTACAGCAGGTAAAGTCTGCAGGCACTCATATTTTGCATTTTGCCCTCACGGAAAGGCCAGCAAAAGACAAACTGATACATTTCTAAGTGGGAAATCTGATATGGTTTGTCTAGATGTCTTTTGTACTGGTTCTCCACCACCAAAAGCCACTGTGCAAAGTGGTTCGAGGCTCCAGTGCCTTAGGACACCCTGCTCCACAACTCATTGCCAAACCTTTTCACACTGAATATCACACTAATGTTGGCTACATGAAGCATCCAGGGAGCAGAAAATGGTTGTGTTTTCAGAACAAGAATGGCTTCTAATGTACTTTTTTTTAACCGGTAACTATCAGTAAAGGAAAACTGGATGGATGATCAGTTTCTACGACTGACCTTCCATCTTTTATGAACCACGAGAGAAAATCAGGAGTTCGAGAGGAGCTTACCGTTTACTCTGCGACTCTCAGGTCAAAGATCAAGGGCTCAATTTTAACATTGAAAAATGGTGGTTTGGGGACGGGGGGGGGGCATTGAAAATTGCCACCATTTCAGACCCACCTCCAACCCGCCCATTTCCGGTTTTCACCGGGACGGGAAGAGGGGCGGGTCGGGCCGGGCCTTAAAACCTTTCGAGGAGGTTTCACGCCTCCATTTTTCTGAACTTCCCGATTTCAACCCCGGGGGGCCGGGATTCCCGGGCCTTTTGTTTTATGCCTCGTGAGAGGAGGCGAGAAGGCCTGAGACTAACAAGTAGGTGCCTAGAAAGGCACAGCTTGTGGGCCCGGAGGAGCAGGAGTGCTTCCCCCAGGCCGAACAAGCCTACCTGCTCCGACCCCCCCCCCCCAACAACGATCATGGACCCCCAACCCCCGATTGCGGACCCTACTCCAACTCCTGACCCTCCCCTCCACTCCACTCCTCCCACCCCAACCCTCCCCCTCAAAGATCGCGGACCCCTGGTCCTGACACCCCCCATGACTGACCCCCGATTCCATCCCCCATGACTCACGACCCCTGAGCCAACCTATGCCCCCCCATGCCCACCCCTGCCTCCATGCCCCCCCCCATCCATAAAAACAAAGACTTGCCTACAGATTTACCTGAAGACGTCCTCTTCATGGCTGGTCTCCCGCCCATCTGAGACCAGCCTGTCAATCAACCGACAAAATCATAAGGACGTCCTGGAAACCCATACAGCCAACCTCAATTTGACCCCCCCGCCCCCTTCCCGGCTCAGTTTTAAAATTGAGCCCCAAGTTACTATTCCAGGCAACATCCAGTGGATGTTAAATGACTGAACTACATTTTTAAAGGAATATTTGAGGTGTTTAAGCTGATTAATAGATTTGATAGGGTAGATAGAGAGAAACTGTTTCCTCTGGTGGGGAGTTCAGGACAAGGGAGGCATAACCTTAAAATTAGAGCTAGGCTGTTCAGGGGTGATATCAGGAAGCACTTCTTCACACAAAGGGTAGTGGAAATCTGGAACTCTCTCCCTCAAAAAGCTGTTGAGGAAACTGAGATTGATAGGGTTTTGTTGGGTAAGGGTATTAAGGGTTACAGAACCAAGGTGGGTAGATGGAGTTAAGATACAGATCAGCCATGATCTGATTGAATGGAGGAACAGGCTCGAGGGGCTGAATGGCCTCCTCCTGTTCCTATTTTCCTAAAAGTGCCCAACAATCACATGAGGAACACAACTGACTAACCAGCAACTGGCAATCACAATCAGACTAATAAAGACCTCTTGAAACTATGTGCTTTTCTGCTGGTCATTTAAATAAGTACAGCATTAGGATTCCGAGCAACAAGAAATTGTACTCAGTCCTACCAGAAACACTTGGGAGGATATCATTAATACTACGAGTGAGTCCACCCTGATTACTCACGAGTGACAAAATGGCAAATGAGCTACAATCAGCGCTTGAGTAGGATATAAATTGTATCTCACTGCTCTTCACCTTCTTATATCACACATTAATTAAGTTATTACAATTCAAATGCTATCTGAATCGGTGTCAAAAATGACCATTTTAAATCAGCACTATATTACAGCATGGAAAGTGGATGCTTCAGACGAGCACTGCGTGGATAATGGACTTTTTCTTGTGGTGTCACTGTGATCCTTGTTTTTTTATAAGCTCGGTGAAGGATCAGAGGCCATAACGTAGAACAACCCCAAGGTTGAAAAAAAGATAAGACAGAAGATAAGTGAGTCAGGAGATATCTTGGATTTCAAAAGCCTGAAGATTTTTTTGCAGGGGGAAGAGAGACAGAGTTTGGGGAAGTCAAAATTGGTTGTTTGTCAACAATTACAAAAAATGTTCATGCTGATGATGTCTTAATATGTTGTATAAAAGTTAAAGTATACTCTGAGCGCACAAACCTCACTCTAATGCACAACTGAATTTTTTTTCAAACAAATCTACCCAAGTGTCAATTGCAGTGATTAAAGTCAGTTCGAACATTGTTCCAATTCTTAAGCAAAAGTAGCTTTGTGATCTAAGAAGCTACTTTTACCTATTAATAGGAATGACATTACAGAGTGTTCTAGCCCATTCTAACTACTGGCTCACTGTAGGTGCTGCTATTCTCATAAGCAATGAAGACTATTCTGTTATTTAATGAGCCGCTGTATCTTTGCCGTTTGTTCAGCTTTAAACGACATGTCATTTGCCATTTGCCACGTCTCAGTCTGTAAATCTCCCGCTCAGTGGCTGCTGGCTGTCATTTTATGAAGGAGTTGCAAGCTTCTGCTATTAGATGATAATCCTGTAATGTTAGATACAGCATGCACTGATTATACACAAAGAACAACTGGACCATTAAAATTACTGATTTCTTACAGCAAGTGAGAAATAGTACAAACGATATTTTCCAGCTTCATTGACTTCTGGCACCCAGCACCACAAATTTAAATAGATACTGTACTTAATTAAGCATCACATATTAAAACAATCTCTGGCTATATCAGTGCCACTACTGCTAGGTTCATTGGTTAACAAAAAAAAAGCTCTGTATATTTGAAACAAAATTCAATACAAGGAAATTCTACAAACTTCTCAAAAAATATTTCAAAATTGATTAGCAACCATTTTCAAAGATTGTGTTGAAGTGGTAGATGAGAGAGTCTAATGTTACCAGCAAAGATGAAAAAAAGATTTGCATTTCCATAGCACCTTTCCCATCCTCAGGATGTCCCAATGCGCTTTACAGACAATTAAGTATTTTTTTTATTGAAGTGCAGCCACTGTTGCATTGTAGGAATCAGAGCAGCCTTTATACTCGTGCTGTTTTACTCCAGATTGTAGGACACTGGCATCCGAGTGCTAGTTGTTAGTGTTTACACTGTTACTTCTGGTTCCTTTATCCTTAGCAGCAGTCTCATGGACCCAGAAGATAAAAGCTGGGTGTGCAGTTCTGCTGCTGGAAGAGGGGAACTGGATTCAGAAGTTAAAAGCTGGTTCCCGGACACGTCTATCCATATCAAGTGGCTGAGTGCCAGTGTAAAAGTGGCTTTTCAGTCATTGGTACTAAACAGTAAGCACTAGGGGTACCTGAGTTAGCCAAATTAAATTGCACCGTGCAATTCAGTTAACTGCACATTCAAATGGGCTTTAAACATAATGGGGGTCAAGTCTTCTCTCGTTATATCAGCATAATTCGGGCGGAATTGGCCGAACCAGCGCAAAAGACCGGGGAATTTTAAACATAAGTGAGTTACGCCCAAAACCTCTTACGCTCGTGCTTTCCGCCATCTTTTTCACTGGTTCAAGATTCAATTCGCCCGGATCAGGCCCCGCCCACAAAACTGGCCACGCCCCCAGGTCAAAAATGCGAGATTCCACCAATGGGGCTGGTTTGGGAAGGCTCTTCAAATTGAGCTCATTTTCTTCGGCACACAAGCACCAGACGGCACGTTTTAAAAGATTTTTTCATAATAAAAAATATTTAATTTACTAAGAAACTGACTAGTGTCCACCAAGAAAATTATTAAATGGTTCAGTGCAGTTATTTTTTTTAAGTCATTTTCAGTGATTTAAAATCAGGTTACTCACAGATACTTACTGGACACCCTTATTAAAAATGCTTATTTTTGCTGATAAATCCATTTTAAACTGCATCAGGTTACCACTCTTAAATACGTCGAGGAATACTTTTTAATGGAAAGAAAAAGAAACGATTCCGTTCTCTTACGCTGCCCGATTGCGCTGGTTCATGGAAGATTTTACGTTTGTGGTTTGAAAATGAATTTTAGCGGAAACTTGAAGCCTAACCTAATCAGCACAATTCCAAGCACATTTTGGGCGCAATTTCACGATTGCGCCCAAAGTGGAAACTCAACCCTAATATATTTAAAGTGACAGCTCTTCCAATGTAATTACAAATTGACTACAGATTTTTTAGAGCTGTGGGAAAAAAGGCAGTGTTTGAAGGAATGTGACCAAGCTGCCCAGATGTGTTTCACATCGGGCCCTCACAGCTGGCAGCAATGGGTCATTTTACATTTCGTTATTTCGGACTGGATTCAAACCCAGCTCGCAGGGGTGAAAGGGCAAGTTTGCTAACCTGCTGTGTCATCCAGTATCCAACTTTTCCCCACCAACACTGATCCCGCGACCTTGTGAATGAAGCACATACACTACCAAATTCAACAAAATAATATTAACCTTTGAAATTCAGCACTTCATCTCAATCACAGCCCACTATTTCTCACAATCTATTCTGGACCCAGTGCCTCGCTTGGTCAGAATCATGAGTCAGATTCCCGTCAGACACCTTGCACAGCTTCTGGCAACAACCAGATCATTATCCAGAGTTTAACCTATGCCAGCTATGAGCAATAGGGGCCAAGAGTAAGAAGATACACAGTACTGGATGTTTCCTAGCTAAGTATCAACAGACTTATGTTATCCCAGAAATAATCATATCCAATCTCGGTGAAGCATTTTAGTAAATATTTAAGGTTCAAATTGATGTTGTACATTCAAATTTTGACCAGACGGCAGTGTGATTAACAATAAAAATGGTCATAACACGCCTGTAAGCCTGGATGTGCTGTGAGGGGCATCATTCATAGAAGTACATAGAATGTACAGCACAGAAACAGGCCATTCAGCCCAACTGATCCATGCCCGTGTTTGTGCTCCACACGGGGCTCCTCCCACCTCTCTTCATCTAACCCTATCAGCATATCCTTCTATTCCTTTCTCCCTCATGTGTTTATCTAGCTTCCCCTTAAATGCATCTGTGTTGCATTCATATGGGGCGCAATGGACAACCTCAAACATCGGTAACAGTGTTTTCCAAAACCATGGTGACCTGCAGTTACATTTTAAGTGTGATTTAGCAGCTACATCTCCACAACCCAATGTAAAGCTACCAACTTCCAACAGCCCACAGCATCCTGACATTTCTTGCATTCTATCGCTCCCTCTCGCCGAGAATAAGGCAAAGGTTTCAAAGCGTTGTTTTAAAAACGTAAACATGTCCATTTTATTTGTAAAAGAAGCAAAAGGGGACTGACACATTGAGCTGCTTCCTGTTGTTTTAACCAGATTGGCATTCCGCTGAAAAATTCATTGAGGTTCTGTCTGAAAGGGACGACTCCAGGCTCACACTTACAATTCATGTCAGCGTGATTAAGGAGCTGCATGGGTTCAATGGACAAATGGGTCATCCAGTGGCAAGCTGCAGCCAAGGCAATGATGTATCAAATATAACATGCCAGAATTATTGTACAGAACTCTTCTGGGGCATATTGTGCCCAGCAGAGTTGGGACAACAACTAAAGCAGAGTTACTAAAGGTCCACGGAGTAATTCAGCTTGGCGATGCATGTGGAATATTGTTCCTTCTGTGTACAGCTGGGGGAGCAAAGGTCAAAATGTGTCTACTTAGGCTATATCACTGATCCCCAAGCAGTCATCCAATTTTAAATCAGTGCTTCCATTTTGCCATTTAAAGCACAATTAGTTCAGATCAAGGATGGAGTGCTACCAAGGCCAGCGAACAACGTCATTTAAAATGAGTCCGTTTGCAACACTAAACCACCTGAGCATTCTCCGAGTGGTGTTATTTGCCGTTTGTAAATTGGTAACAGGAAAGGGGGAAGGAGAATATTCCATTAATTCCACCGACAACATTTCAAATCAGAAACGTTTTGAACATCATTAAATCTTCTCCCGCTCCACATAAGGAGAAAAACAGCTGTGACTGCCAAGAGGGTAAAAAGTTCGGAAGTCGGGTTGCCAACCCTCCAGGATTGTCCTGGAGTCTCCAGGAATTAAAGGTCAATCTCCAGGACACTGCAGCAAACAACCCAGGAGAAAAATCATAAGGACATTTAAAAAAAAATTTCTTTGAACACTTTTGTTTGTTAGTTACAAAAATATTGGCGATGGGGGAAAAAAGGTTGTTTGACAGACAGTGAAGAATCATTCAATCGGGTAATGTGGAGCCTGATTGCTTCCCAATTGGTGTGAGAAGGTGGAGCACCATGAGGACGGACATGTTGGGCAACCAATGACGGGGGGCATGGAGGTTGGTGTTGGGCGGTCATGTGATGAAACCTCCAGTAACACATCCAACCAAAGCTGGCAACCCTATTCGGAAGGTAACAATATAAATTTGGAATTCAGTATAGACAGGATTTGTATACCCCAGTGCTGTCATAGTTTTCTTAATACCATTATTTATAAACGGTTGGCTCAGACCTATAGCATCTCAAGGTTGGGTTTGGTAAAGTTCAGTTGACATGTCAATGAACAGCTGAAAATGTCTGAAATTCTGGCCTCGAATTATTGGGGAGTGCATTCGGGACAGGCAGGGGTGCGAAACAGAAGGGAAAACCACCACGGGATCTCAGTGTAAGGCCCGGGCCATTTTAACTCCCATGCCTCATTGAACTATTCCAGCACAGTCTCCTGCCCCGAAACCGGCAGGACTGACGTCAGGGCCGGCGGGCTGGAGCGGGAAGTCGGGACCGGGAGTTTTAGGACACCGGGGACCCGAAGGGAAACGGTTCTCGGCATAACCTCAGCGCAGGGCACGGGCTTTGGCAGCTGTGGCCAGGGCACAAAGGGAGAGGCAAGATCGGGGCCTGGGAAGGATCAAGGACTCCTTGCGGGGTCTGGGGGGAGGGAGCACTCCTGCTCATCCTGGCCCACACGGAGTTCTCCCAAAAGTAATTTTGGAAAACTTACCTCAGCCTATTCTGGCCAGTCAGCGCCTCCTGCCGCGGTTTGGCTGTCGGTTATTCTTCCACTTGGGCCTCCCCCTGATTCCACATTAAAATCACGTCGCTGCACCGATTATGTAATTGTGCCACAACTTCTGTATTTAAAGTAGGCCCCTGCCTGCCTGTACTGGGAGCCTCGGCTGACTTGAATATCAGCAAAGATGAAATGGCGCCAAACGGGAATAGAGTGACCTCAGGCCAGTAGGTGGACTCAGCCTAATCTTAACCCCTCCCCATGCCCCATTCTCGCTAGGTAAGGGTGGGGGGTTCGGGGGGGGGTGGTTAAAATCGAGGCCTCTGCGTGAATGATACTTCACGCCAATGGTCCAAAACGCAATTATGGAAATCAAAACAGAAAATGCTGGAAACACTCAGCAGGTCGGGCAGCATCTGTGAAGAGAGAAACAGAGTCAACGTTTCAGGTCGATGACCTTTCATCAGGTCATGGACCTGAAACGTTAACTGTTTCCCTCTCTGTGCAGACGCTGCCTGACCTGCTGAGTGTTTTCCAGCATTTTGTGTTTTTATTTCAGATTTCCAGCATCTGCTTTTGTTCGAATATTTTGGGAATGGGTTAGTTTTGACCAGGTAAACATTATGATGGCTTAATTCCAGTGTTTTTTTTTGCGTAGCTGCAGGTACATTTGCAGTTGATCACTGACAGTTGAAGTTGTTAGAGAGATATGTTGATAACTAGTCTTTTGTAGAATAAAGTCCCACCTAAACCACAAGCCTCTAACAATGAGGCGTAAACAGTCATTTAAATCCGAGCGGAAAGCAAAGATCATCACAAGGAACTGAGATCTAAAAAACATGAAGCAACTAAAATAGCTAATTGCAACTTAAAAAATGATTTCTAAGGAGATGCAAAATCTCACCACAGCTGTTGGAAAAAATAAAATACTATAACGTCTCTCATACAGACCATTTACAATGTAACACTTGTAGTGGCAGAACATAAGAACATAAGAAACAGGAGCAGGAGTAGATACAGCCCCTCGACCCTGCTCCGCCATTCAATCAGATCATGCCTGATCTCCGACCTCAACTCCACTTTCCCGCCCGATCCCCATATCCCTTGATTCCCCTGGAGTCCAAAAATCTACCGATCTCAGAAAAAAGAACACACCACAGAAATTCACGAGTTAGTAATACTAGGAAGAAAAACAAATGATAGGTAGTTTGTTGTACAATGCAGGAAAATTGCTTTGTCCCAGCACACTGCTGCTATGTAAAGTGTCTAACAGAATTAGCAAGTGGTCCTTTATTTGCTTCACTTAATATAATTGGCTTCCAAAATGCAAAGTTGCACTTGTGTGCATGTGGCATGCTCTGCCGAGCTTAGGCTAATTGGATTTCAATTAAGAGGAACACATACAGTTACACGAGACGTTCTCTCTCTGGGGTTTCCACTACTCTACCCTGGGAGAAAGCGCACACAAACACTTACACAACGAGAGAGCAGCCTGTTGCTGCACATCTAACCTCACCGAGCTTGACAGACACAATGTAAATGTGAGCAGAGAAGGCCAGGATCAAAACAATAATGTCTCCACTGTAGAGTCACAAGGTCATAAGCTGCAAATGGATGATTAAGTTTTACTTGCCCTAATCTTGCTTATCTATATATATATAAAATTCTTGTAACAAAAACAGCAGATAAAATGAGGGTTAAACTCCAACAGAAATAAAGGTTATGTGGAATTTAATGCAATGTACTTGTGTTAAGGGTGTAGTTTTTCAAAATATAATTAATGGGAGGGCAGTATGCTGTTTGAAAAAATCAATTCATTCTGAGAATGTTTCATATTTCTGTGGTGGAACAGTTTAGCGAACTAGAGTGATTCTAACAGACGTCACGGAATTAGATGTTTAACTGGATTCGGGATAATGTAAATTATACACTTATAATGATTTAGACTTTGGACATCTGGATCTGGGGTTTCCTTCGGATTTGCATAATTACAAACATAAATTCTTCCGTGAACCAGTGCAATCGGGCAGCGTAAGGGAATGTAATTGTTTCTCTTTTTTTTGCAATAAAAAATATTCATTGACGTATTTAAGATTGGTAACTTGGTGCAGTTTTATTAATACAGTTGAAAATGGGTTTATCACAAACAAAAGCATTTTTAATAAGTGTCCAGTCCTCCACCTGTGAGTAACCTGATTTTAAATCACTGAAAGTGACGTAAAGAAGCTATACTGAACCATTTAATAGTTTGTACACTAATCAGTTTCTTAATAAATTTTATATTTTTTATTATGAAAAAACTTTTAAAACGTGCCCACTAGTGCCTGTGCGCCGAAGTAAGCGAGCTTAATTTGAAGACCCTCATCGAACGGCCGCAATCGGCAGAAACTCGCCATCCTCGTTATTTTGATCGGGGGCCGTGGCCAGTTTTGTGGGCAGGGCCGGCTTCGGCTGCGATGATTTTTGAACCAGCGCAAAAGGTCGCGGAAATCCGATTTACGCCTGACCTAACTTGTGCTTGCCTTTCCATGATTTTCCGCGATCTTGCATGCTGGTTCCGGTGGATTGCGCTGATAAAACCAGTGGAATCTAGTGGGAACTCTCCCCCATAGTATTGAGAGTCAAACATGGTATGTGGTTATCTATCTGAGGAAAGTAATGACATTTAAAAAAAAATTATACTGAAATGTGATACCGGCCAACATTTGACCTCTCCACTGTTTCTAAGCTAAGAAGATGGTGGGGACCTGTTCGATACAGTACAGCCACAAGAGGATAAACACCTTCTATTAACACCCTTGATGGGAACAAGTGGCTTTATGGAATATTGACTTCTCGATCAAATTAACCTTTCATTTAAAATTCAGTCCATGTGAACAGGAGTATAAATTTCATTACACTGTAAACTAGGCTTCTGACCAACGCATCCTTCTTTGTGGTGAAGATATATTGCCCCACAAACCACCAATTTCTTTTTTTTTTCTTCATGGATCTGGCCTGACACCTATAGTCAAGAGGATGGGTGTATGCGCCTTGCTGCTGACCATCAATGTCCACATGGGTGGGAGCTGTGAGATGGCAGAACCCATCCAGATGCGACTCTCGACTCCAATCACCCTCACCTGCTAGGAGACGCCACGTTCCGTACTCAGTGAATTCCTACTTGGTGTGGATCAGACTGAGCAATGAGCAGAGTGAAACTTGGAACCTTCATCCCGTCCTGTGCTTACACTCAGAGACAACTCTGAATCTGCCTCAGCTTCAGAAGAATAGCCCTTCTCTACCAGTGTGACAATTTTCCGTTTAGTCAGAAATTCCTGTTGGCGATATTGGTGCACGAACACTAAAAGCATTCTCTTGCTATTTTAGTGCAGGCATTATTTTAGCTGTAAATTAGGGCGAGCGTTGTATTGTGCACCCTTGAGCACCGAGAGCTGGAATGAGGCTTCTCAGACTTATTTGACATAGAACTCCTACAGTCAGAAGAGGGAAAAGGTTTTCATCCCATAAGTCAAATTAGATAAGAAGCCTGATCTCAGAGGGGAAAGGCAAGTATCTGAATCCTTAACCCAGCCAGTCTCTTATTTCCTCATCATTGAAATCTATTGAAGAGCCACTTGATGTAGCAGTGCCTTTCAGCTCCTGGATTGTGGATTTCTCTACATCTATCATTCCGTAGCTGCCTAGTAGAGATTATATTTGCAACTAGGGTTGCCAACTCTGGTGGGACGTATTCCTGGAGGTTTCATCATGTGACCTCCTGCCTCCAACTGCCCGACCCCCACACTCCCACCACTGGTCGCCCAACATGTCCATCCTCTCGGCACACCGCCTTCCCACGGCCAATTGCAAAGCGAATGAACTCTTGACTCTCAGTCAGTGTCCTGGAGATTAATCTTCACATTCTGGAGACTCCAGGCCGATCTTAGAGGATTGGCAACCCTATTTACAGCATGGTGAACCAATTCTCTGTTTTACCTCCCCTCAACATAGGATCATAAAATCATAAAATAGTTACAGCACAGAGGGAGGCCATTCGGCCCATCGGGCCCGTACCGGCTCTTTGTAAGAGCAATCCAGTAATTCCCGTACCCCCGCTCTTTCCCCGTAGCCCTGCAAACTGTTTCTCTTCAAATATTTATCCAATTCTTTTTTGAAAGCCATGATTGAATCTACTTCCACCACCTTTTCAGGCAGCGCATTCCAAAACATAACCACTCGCTGAGTAAAAAAGTTTATCCTAAAGTCGCCTTTCGTTCTTTTGCAAATCACCTTAATCTGTGTCCTCCTCTTCTCAACCCTTCCGCCAATGGGAACAGTTTCCCTTTATTTACATTATCTAAACCGTTCATGATTTTGAACACTTCTATCAAATCTCCTCTCAACCTTCTCTGCTCTAAGGAGAACAACCCCAGCTTCTCCAGTCTATCCACGTAACTGAAGTCCCTCATCCCTGCAACCATTCTAGTAAATCTTTTCTGTATTGTCTCTAAGGCCTTCACATCCTTCCTAAAGTGCGGTGCCCAGAATCGGACACGATACTCCAGTTGTGGCCGAACCAGTGTTTTATAAACATGTAGTACTTTTGTTGAGAAAAGAATGAATTTGGTTCTGGCACGCAAGTTTGAATGACGGGCAGTTCTGAGCCTCAAGCTTGCTACTAACTGGTTTAGATGCAGGTGGCCCACAGCCTGTGCTGGTTGGATCCCTCCGTTTATTATTTCTAGTTTCCCATATGCTTTCCTTTATTTTCCCGCGATGGTCTCCACTGATTCTATTGTAGTCAGAGTGGCCACCGTCAACAATCTGTTCGGACAGAAGCCACGCTGTGAGGCAAGACAGATCGTGCCAGATTTTCCTCTCATGAGAAGGCATACATCATTTGCGTGGGGCGTCCCATCTGGGGCCTCGTCGGGAAAACCGGCAGAAACGTATCTCATGACTGTGCCGCTAACAGATTGGGAGATATCAAGCAGTCCTGAGATTCAAGCCGCTGACCACAGGAACATAAAGCATGTGTTTTAACCATAGCATTACAGTGTCTCTGCTGACTTACATTTAAAGATGAGCAGGACCAGCTATCACTGGATTTAAGTAGCAAAAGATATGGCAAAAGTAAGATTGCATAAATGACACATATTCATGAATTTAGGTTTTGACTCTGATTGGCATGGGGCGATGAGTATTTTGTTTTGGTGTATAGTTCTACAGATGCTGTGTGCCTTCTGGTACGTCTCTCAAGTGCCCATTATGCATGTGTGAGCATGGACTCTGAATATCACTGTGTTATTTGACCACATGGGGCCTCACGTCTGAGCCCAATCTTATTCACAGCGAAATTTTACACATGTACACTCCCTGCAGAGATCTTTAGATAGTGATCAGGAACAGGGACCGTGGCCAATTTTCCCTTCCCTAACCTATGAGCACTAAGACCAATTGTAGCAACCCCCTCTGTTGCCCCCGACTGAGATCAGTTCATTCAGCACAGAGTAGGGATTAACCGTGGTATTTTCTGGATCCGTATGGCTCACTTACTGGATAAACATGATATGGAGATGCCGGTGATGGACTGGGGTTGACAATTGTAAACAATTTTACAACACCAAGTTATAGTCCAACAATTTTTATTTGAAATCTACAAGCTTTCGGAGGCTTCCTCCTTCCTCATGGATAAACATGCTCAGTTATTAGGGGGAGTTGGCCATTCAGTAGATTAGCAATTCATTGCTGACAAGACAGGGAAAGTTTCCGGTTCCTGGTTTATAATGTAACCCTTATCCAGACTGATGCAAACACCAGATATGCAAATGATCTAATGCGAGGGAAACCCTGCAAAATGCATTATGTATTAACCCAGCATTCCAATGCGGTCAGGTAGGATTAGGCATGGAAATGTTTCAACCATTAAGACGGAAATTAGGAGGAATTTCTTCTCTGAGAGGTTCGTGAATCTTTGGAATTCTTTACCCCAGAAAGCTGTGGAGGCTGAGTCATTGAATACATTCAAGGCTGAGTTAGACAATTTTTTGATCAATGTAAGGAATCTTACAACACCAGGTTATAGTCCAACTGTTTTATTTGAAAATCACAAGCTTTTGGAGGCTTTCTCCTTCGTCAGGTAAGTGTGACATCAATTTTTCGATCAGCAAGGGAGCCAAAGGATATGGGGAAAAGGCGGGAAAGTGGAGTTAAGGTAAACATCAGATCAGCCATGATCTCATTCAATGGCGGAGCAGGCTCGAAGAGCCAAATGGCCTACTCCTGCTCCTATCTCTTATGATCTTATGGTCATTTCCCAAGAAAACAATGTATTTTATTAAATTACGATTGCATTGCATATTGAGCTGAATATTCAAGAGGCACTGGAAGATATTTGTATTAGATAACAGCAGATTACAGTGTTGGTCTCTTAATCATATTCAAAATGAAAATGGGTAAATTATACAAGGGGTGTGTTTCTCAAAGGACATCTTGCGTATTTTCTCTTTATGCTTTCTGCCTGGATCCTCCCTGAAGCAAAAGCCATAGCTAGTCAATCGGAGCTGGGCATATTAATGTGTTAAGGACGACTTGAACTGTTCTTCCTGTGGGCCTTGAATGACCTTTCTTCTGGGCGCTCAGATTAAAGACCTCATTGCACACCATTAGATTATACCAACAACACATTGTGAAATAGGGTGGGGGGGAAACTTGATTAGTTAATTTTCACTGAGATTGCTGGATGAGACGTTTTGACCTCTGTGGGGCTGAGTTTGAAAAAGAGCGTGTATCAGCACTATTATTTTAAATTCAAGCAATTCTAAGCAATACCTTGGGACGGCTGCAAGATCAAACCTTTCAACAACTGCGCAGCTAAGTTTGGAAACACTGCAGAACTTTGTACCATCGTGTCAAAATCAAGCACCATATTAAGCGACTGTTTTGAACCTCTGGAAGACTGTAACATGGCATGAATGGCTACGGCAGCTGCAGCTAAAAGCTGTGGAACAAAAGCGCATGGTACATCGGCGAGACCATGCAGACACTGCGACAACGGATGAACGGACACCACGCAACAATCGCCAGACAGGAGGGTTCCCTCCCAGTCGGGGAACACTTCAGCAGTCAAGGACATTCAGCCTCCGTTCTTCGGGTAAGCGTTCTCCAAGGCGGCCTTCGAGACACACGACAACGCAAAATCGTCGAGCAGAAATTGATAGCCAAGTTCCGCACCCATGAGGACGGCCTCAACCGGGATCTTGGGCTCATGTCACGCTACATGTAACCCCACCAGCGAAAAAAAGTTATCTGTTTTTAATACAACTGGTCATTCTCTCTCTTTCTCTGCCTTTCGGATGTTTCTCTCTCTCTCTCTGTCTTTGTGTTCTGACCGTTTGTGTATTCAGTAGTCTTGTATGTAATGTTTCTCTGTCTGAACACTATTCAACTCCTTTGATTGCCTTGATAACGGGCAGTTAGAAAGATTATCTGTAATCACCGGGCATTGTTCTCTGGCTATATATGCTGCACCTTTATGGAATCCCACACTCACCTGACGAAGGAGGAAGCCTCCAAAAGCTTGTGATTTTAAATAAAGCTGTTGGACTATAACCTGGTGTTGTAAGACTCCTTACAGGAATCAAGGAGGCTCTGATAACATCCTAAATGCTGGAACAAAGTTTGAAGAATTTATCATCAAGTTAAGGGCAGTTTTAGCTGAGGCTTAAAGCATGTTTCCTCCTTTGGCACCCAGTGTTAACATCAAGGTGAGTAAAGTTCCCCTACTGTGCCTTGACAATGTGTCTTTACACTAAACTCAGAAAAACATTCCCAGCTGCAGGATCACCCAGAATTTTTTGATTTAACACACCAGCAATTCTTTAGTTCTCACTGAATGAGATTGCTGATTTAATGCCAATTTGTATCTGCAGATATATTTGTTGGAATTTGACCAAGAATAAGCAAAAACAAAAGAATGTAACGTCAGGTGATTAAAAAGGGGCCGGGTCCCCACTGGGCTAGATAGAACACTGTCCTTTTACATCTGGGAATCTGTGTTCAATGTTGATGGGGTAAAATGCTCCTCTCTCTGATGGCTACAAGGATCCTCTGTTAAGTTATGTAGTCTGACCCCAACTGTACACAACTTGATGCAAATTGGCACTAAATTTCTCCACCATTTTTAAATGGTGAAAAGCTAGGAACAGTAGAGATCCAAAGAGATTTAGGGCTCCATGTACACAGATCACTAAAATGTAGTGGTCAGGTACAAAAAATAATCAGAAAGGCTAATGAAATGTTAGCCTTTATAACTAAACGGCTAGAATATAAAGGGAAGGAAGTTTTGCTACAGCTATACAAAGCCCTGGTTAGACCACATCTGGAGTACTGTGTACAGTTCTGGCTATCGCACCTTAGAAAGGATATATTGGCCTTGGAAGGATTGTAGTGCAGATTGATCAGAATGTTACCAGGGCTTCATGGGTTAAAGTATGAGGAGAGATTACATAAACTAGGCTTGTATTCCCTGGAATATAGAAGGTTAAGAGGTGATTTGAATGAGGTTTTTTTGGATTTTGAAAGGAATTGATAGGATAGAGAGAAACTTTTTCTGCTGGTGAGGGAGTCTAGGACAGAGGAACATAACCTTAAAATCAGAGCAAGGTCATTCAGGAGAGAAGTTAGGAAACACTTCTTCACACAAAGGGTGGTAGAAGTGTGGAACTCTCTCCCACAAAAAGCAGTAGATGCTAGCTCAATTAATAATTTTAAATCTGAGATCGATAGATTTTGGCTAGCCAGGGGTATTAAGGGATATGGGACCAAGGCGGGTAAATGGAGTGCGGGTACAGATCAGGCATGATCTCACTGAATGGCAGAACAGGCTCGGGGGGCTGAATGGCCTATTCCTGATCCTGTGTTCCTCACTTCAAGGCTATAAAGGTGTCCAGGAGAGGAAGTAAAAAATTCACAGTGGTATAATAAATAATTGGTGCTCTTCTGAGAACAGAGTTCAGAAAATGAAGAAAACAAGAGAAAGCTGATAGATGTTCGCCCTATGGTACACATCAAGACTGTTCGGAATTTTTTTTGTGAGTGTATTACAGCCCCTTGAAACCGAAGTGACTTCTAAAGAGAAGAAAAAATTATGGACGAGAAAGGTAATCCAAAAATCATTTTCAGAGATTATTCTAGTGGCTCAGCACAGTGGCAAACAAATAAATCTTCTGCTGGGGAAATTGTGGGGGCGTTCCCATAACCAGATGGCAGTCTAATCGACTGTAGTCTCCCTACTTGTCGGCATTTGCATGGCCAGTGTGCAAGTAAATTTACCATACGTGCCAGATTTTTATCGTTGCTTCCAGTTTGTTAAAGTCAGATGCCCTGACAGTTATGAAGACTGAACAGTACAGAATGCCCTTGTATTAAATTTAATGTGTGCACAAAATAGATGCAACATTACTCAGTTAACCTATAACAATATAATCCCTGAAAAATCAGTATCAAACTTAATCTATCAGTGCAGACAGCATTATGTTTCACAGATTAGAAAAATTGTGACGATATTGCCACAAATTAAAAATATAAATTTAAGGGTCTTTAAAACATAATCTACATTTCAGCTAAAAAAAAAATCATTGTTGCAAAATAAGGCTTTTTATTAAACTACACTTGATTTATGACCCAACCTTTGAATGGGAATTAGATTTTTTTCTCCCCTGTGTTGAAGATGTAATTTCTTGCCCTTGAATAAAATGTTTCAATCCACTTTATTGAGTACTTCAGCAACGCAAAAATTAATTATTAAACAACCGCCTCAAGAAGTACTGGAAGAAATCAGTGGCCTTGTCACACAACTAGGAGATTGATGACACATCACGTTCTTGAAAGGGCCAATGGTTTCAGAATTCAAACCCTAGAAGGGCAATACTAAGCATGTCATAGCATAAGTCAATTTTTAATTCAATTTTTTATTAAATGCTAGATAGAATAAATTTATCCGTGCCTTACAGAGCCTATATGAATAAATGAGTTGGCACTGTTTCAAACACAAAAAAAAAATGGCCAGGGTTCGTCAAGGGCAAGAGAGAAATACTTAAGCACAGAAGACCAGCAAATTTTAAAGACACAGAGGGATTTTGCACTGTTTCGGTTGTGCACTTGAAAGGGAGAGAAAAGATCAGAGGACAAAAATGAATCTTTCTGTCTGTTACGAGCAATTTAGGTGAGCAATTATGCAAATTTATATGAATGTTTCACCTAAAGTAAATGATGATCCATCAATGCTCTTTCAACCCAAATTCTTTTCCAGGTCTGTCACCTATTGTTTCTGAAGTTTTTGTTGCTCCAGACAGGTGCTTGAAGAATTTATTGTACTCTCGGAAGTACAGAACCATAATTACATATCAGTCAATTAGAAAGTAAGTGTATTTTGGGATTTTTTTTAAACAGGGGCTAAATCACAAAAGCTACAGTCTTTTGAGTTTTGTTTCTTCACTGTAATTACGTATTCTAGTCGTTAACAATTATATTTTTGCCGTGCCCTTACTCGGGAACATGTTCTTCAATGTTCTTTGGTTCCAAAATGCTAAATGTCCTCTTCGACTGAGGTGGCTGAATTGTTATTATTAATGAAATACAAAGACACTAAAATAATACCATTAAAGAGATTTGTAAAAGTTGTTTAAAGGGCTATCTAAGGAAATGTTAAAAGATAAGCCTGAAAAGGCTGTGTCACCACCGGCATAGCATGTTCAGCCACTGATATACGGCATCGCGGAGGACTGGTGTGAAGGCTCAGGATAAAGATTGAGAAGGACATAAGTAAGACAAAGACCAAAGCAATAAATTGGAAAAAAAATGATTTTCAGGGGCTGAGAGTGGAACTAGGGAAAATAAACTAGAAAAATTTACTGACAAACAAAGAAATAGAACAGCAGTGGGAAACATTTAAAACGGTGATCAATAGAGTCCAGGAGAAATATATCCCACTAAAAAGCAAGAACAACCTAGCCAGTAATTACACACTCTGGATGAATAAAGAAATAAGGGCAACATTGAAACTAAAGAAAAAGGCATACTCTAAGTATATAGACAACAAAGGAGAGGATAACAAAAGGGAATACAAAAAGTTAGGAAAGAAGTTAAAAAAAATTAGGAAGGCAAAGAGAAACTGCGAAATTAAATTATCAAGGAATATAAAAAAACAACAGCAAAGTATTCAATCAACACATAAATAACAAAACGAAAAATCAGGATAGGGATAGAGCCACTAATGGATACACACAATAAACTCAAAGGTAATGACAGAGAAATGGCAGAAATATGAAATAATTACTTTGCCTCTGAATTTAACAGGGAGGCTAACATGGTAGGCATGACTTTAGAATAAGAGATCAATAAAGATATAAAGATATTTAAGATAGAAAGGGGGGAGATAATTCATAAACTAGTCAAACTTAGAGAGGATAAAACCCCTGGTCTGGGTGGATTGCATCCGTGCATATTGAAAGAAATCAGGGAAGAGATAGCAGAGGCGCTATTACATATATATAAAAAATCATTAGAAAAGGGAATAGTACCAGAGGACTGGCAGACAGCTAATGTGATTCCTATATTTAAAAAGGGAAATAGAACCAGACCAGGGAACTATAGACCAGTTTGCTTAATGTCGGTAGTAGGAAAGATAATAGAATCCTTACTCAAAGATGTAATATAAAAACATCTCGAAACCGAAAATACAATGAAGAATAGTCAGCACGGATTCCAAAAGGGAAGGTCATGCTTGACCAACCTTATTGAATTCTTTGAAAAAGTAACAGAAAGGGTAGACAAGGGTAATGCAGTAGTTGTAAAAAAATTTGGATTTTCAAAAGGCCTTCGATAAGGTACCGCATAACAGATTCACGATTAAGGTCAGAGCATGTGGAGTCAGCAGGCAAGCAGCAGAATGGATAGCAAGCTGGCTACAAAACAGAAAACAGAGAGTAGGGGTTAGAGGTAGTTACTCAGACTGGCAAAAGGTGGGAAGTGGTGTTCCACAAGGATCGGTGCTGGGACCACTGTTGTTCATCATTAACATAAACGATTTGGACTCTGGAATCGGAAGTACAATTTCAAAATTTGCAGAAGACACCAAATTGGCAAAAATTTCAATATAGTAAGTGTAAGGTATTACATTGTGGTAGGAAGAATAAGGGAGCCACATAATGCTTGGATAATAAGAGTCTAAATGGGGTAGAGGAGCAGAGGGATTTACGAGTACAGATACACAAATCACTAAAATTTGCGACACGGGTTAATAAGGCTATAAAAAAAGCAAACCAAGCAGTGGAGTTCATTTCTAGAGGGATAGAATTGAAAAGCAAATTGAGAAACTTGTATAGAACCTTGGTTGGACTACACTTGGAGTACTGTGAACTGTTCTGGTCTCCAAATTATGAAAAGGATATGGAGACACTGGAGAAGGTGCATCAAAGATTTACTAGGATGATACCAAAACTGAGAGGTTATACCTATCAGGTAAGATTCAGCAGGCTGGGGCTCTTTTCTCGAGAAACAAGAAGACTGAGGGGTGACCTGATAGAGGTCTTTAAGATTATGAATGGGATTGATAGGGTGGACGTAGAGAAGATGTTTCCACTTGCGGGGGAGACCAGAACTAGGGGCCATAAATATAAGAACCTGTCCAATGTATCTCAACTTATCCAGAGAGGCTGAATGGATTGGAAAAGTATCACTCAGACATATTGGGAATCATTGGGCAAAGGTCACCGATGAGCCTGAATCCAAAGACACTAATAAATCCAATAGGGAATTCAGGAGAAACTTCTTTACCCAAAGAGTGGTTAGAATGTGGAATGTGCTACCACAAGCAGTAGTTGAGGCGAATAGCATAGATGCATTTAAAGGGAAGCTAGATAAACACATGAGGGAGAAAGGAATAGAAGGATATGCTGATAGATGAAGAGTGTACATTCTATGTCAGTGTATTTTGCAATTTTTTTTTAAACAGGGGCTAAACCACAAAAGCTATAGTCTTTTGAGTTTTGTTTCTTCACTGTAATTACATATTCTAGCCGTTAACAATTATATTTTTTGCCAGGATCTTACTCGGGAACGTGTTCTTCAATGTTTCTTGGTTCTAAAATGCTAAATATCCTCTTCGTCTGAGGTGATTGAATTATTATTGTTAATGAAAAATAAAGACGCTAAAATAACACCATTAAAGATATTTGTAAAAGCTGTTTAAAGGACTATCTAAAGACACGTTAAAAATACGCCTGAAAGAGCTGTGTTGCCACCTTAGTATGTTCACCCATTGATGTACTGCATCGCGGAGGGCTGGTCCGAATGCTCAACTTCATATAGTGAGGAGCTTGAAAAAGGGAATTCAATTTGATCTGCTCTCATGTACCTTCCAGCAGTTTGATTGAAGTGGCATTGGCTGACACATGAATAGCTCATCTGATCTCTGGTCAGGACCCATTGATGTCTGGCTTCTCATGGGAAGGGCCGATGGAAAAATAAATGTACAACAATGAAGGAGAGATTGTTTTCACTTAATATTATTAGAATCCGTATAGGTAAATGCAATGCATGCATTGGTAAAGATGTTGGAGGAAAATTAAGGCACTGTAACGCTGAATATTTCTTGTACATTCAACCAAATCATAGTACAAGTTGACTGGACCATGGAGAAGCTGTCTGAGTATCAACAAGCAAATACAGAATGGTGTCTCTTTATAATAATGCAATTTCACAGGTGCTGTTTACCAGAAAAAAATACTTTCAGAAACTAATTATTGGAAGTAAAAATAATATTAATGAAAATGTCACGTTATTCTATAAGCTTCCACTCTGACAAATCTGAGGAAACGCATTGCACTAGTCATGTTCATTTCATCATAGGCTATTTAGTTTCTTAGAAATAAAATGACAACATTAACATTCTAACAGTGGAGGAATGGCTGCATTGTAAATGGCACTTGTTTTGTTGGAATCTCCAATTATGAGCCAAACCACTGTGATATGTTCAGAAATACTGACCACAGCCTGGAATAACATCCTGTCAAAGTACACACGGGGAGAATCTAATCATGCAATTAGGCTGATTTGCATATCTAATCAGATGTTTGAAGGCCAAACTCTAATTGGACAATTTGGGTGAGAAATTGGTCCTTGCTCTCGTTTTCCAACCAGGGCGCAAAAAGTACCCATTTCTGTGAGCATTTCCCCGTGCCTCAAGGATGCTTGAAAGATGTCCAATTCTATATTGGGTTGTCCATTTTTTTCAGGCGTCCCTGGCAACTGCCTAATTCAGGCATTAGGACTCTTACATATGTAAATGAGAGACTTAATGCCAGTTTTAGGACCCCTCTGCTAAATTGGCCAGTGGTCAGTGGAGCAGGCACTGGGCCTACTCCACTCAGGATTCTTCATCAGCAGCTGCGGCTAAGTAACGGCCAACAACAAAAAAGTAAGTCCATTCCTCCTGGCTCCATGGCACTCCCGAGAGCTGCTACCATTGCCGTTCCCCTCCACATCCCTCTCCCCCCGAGACTTACCCAAGGGCCATTGCCGATGAGGCCCAAAATTCATCCTTTTGAAACAGGCAAGCTGCCTCAGGAGGCACTGGCAGCTCGCCCAAATTATTGAAATGAGTCCCGTGGACCAATTTTGGGTGAGCCTCGGGCCTCCTGGGTGAGGCGCACTGTCTGCGCACCGTTGACTACATGTTCAGAAGGGGACCATAACCAATTTCTACCCCTTTAAATTTAAAATAGGCAAGGGGAGAAACTCTGCATTATAAGGTTAAGCTGCTATAACGTACAGGCCGCACTCTTACATTATGCTGCACTCTTTCGGTGAAATCAAATCACTCCATTTTGCTCAGCCAAGTGTCCTTTTCCGATTTGAAACGATTTTTATGTTCTTACTAACACGCAGTTGCCAGTTACCTAGGGAGGAACTTTCCTCTGCACACTATGAATGGAAAGAAACTTTTACCCTTCTTGCTTTTTATTATCATTATTTGTGATCAGAATTGCCTTGTTCATCATTTCAAAGTTGCATTTGAATTACAAAGGCCTTTGATCTTGGGCAGCCCACTCACCAAAAAAAAAGGGGGTAGATTTTCATCTTCACGACCTGGTAGAACGGATTGTCTGCCAGTTATAGAAACCATCAGATTGTCATTCCATTGAAAGCTACAGAATGAATATCGGTCGGGTTCTCTAACAGGTGAACACTCTGCTCTGCCAAATTATTGCCCAGGCAGTGAAGATTAAAATTTACCCCAATGTTTGTAAGTTGTGGTTGGGAAGACAAGGTGATAACTCATCTTCTCTCCATCTCTTTTCAATCTCAATGTCCTGCGCTTGGAACTGTTTTTCTTATTTAAAAGGAAAGACAAAGTGATCATTCTAGCCCAGGGGCATGCCTGTGGCTCAGAATGTGCAGCAAACCAAATCTGAAGTGTTACCAGCCTGATTTACAGCACACTCTGGGTAAAAGCTGACAATCCTCTCACATCGAGTCCCATATGGCTCAAGCATGTCTCTGTCACAGCTGATGTACCAGTAGGTTCTAAATTGTATAAGTGGATTTGCCCACCATAGCAGTACAAACTGTGCACGTTGTACACAAGACAGAAGAGTTGCTATTAATTTGTCTCACAGCTGGTGTGTGGCCTCAGGAAACCAGAGAGACTGGAAGAAACAGCAGTATTTCATTGTCTAAAAAAACTCTCAAATGACTGTACACAATATATTCCTTGTACAGATGGTGTACATCTCCTATACTAACCTCATACGTCTCTTGTACAAGACAAAAGAAAGACTTGCATTTATATAGCGCCTTTCACAACCTCAGGATGTCCCAAAGTGCTTTACAGCCAATTAGGTACTTTCTGAAATGTAGTCACTGTTGTAACATAAGCAACGGATTCAGAAAGGAGCCAATATGTGACCAGCAAGCTCCTATTAAGAGCAATATGATAATGACCAGATAATATGTTTCAGTGATGTTAACTGAGGGCTAAATATTGGCCAGGTCACCGGGGATATCTCCCCTGCTCCTCTTCGAAATAGTGCCATGGGATCTTTTACATCCACCTGAGGGGGCAGCGGAGAAAGAAATTTAATGCAAGTGCATTACGTGTTTGCACAATAACATTGGCGGCAATCATTTCCAAGCTTTTGCTTTCTTCTTGTTATCTTTCTGCATCACTTTTTCTTCCCTCCCGTTGAAGTTGAGGCATGATTTTGAAGAACACCGCAGCCTACAAATTCAGACACCAGTTTGAATTCTGCCCAGCAATCATTATTTCTTTCAAATCATGAGCACTTGTAATGTAATAAAGTGGAAGACTTGCAAAATTTGGAAACATCTGGCTGAGTACAAGTCGTTTCCAGCACTCAAGTGGAGGACAGAAAAGAGATGTATTTCCTGGCCTCTGCCACTGTTGTTCACTAACAGGGCAGTTACTAGGTGCATGATTCGGCCCTGAGCGACGTGTACTCTTATTTCCTCTCTCCTTCTGTGGAGAACATATTGGACCCTGACAACGAGACCAGGAACTCACCACCTATCATTTAGAAAAGGCAGGAGAAGGGATCAGATGGTCATGAATGGAAATGTACTGATGTGGAATTTTGAAAATTATACATTTTGGTGGGGGGGGGGGATGGGTGAATTGAGGTGACCTTTGAACTCGTGGAGGACTACATGACCTCGATGGTAACGGGAGGGTGGGATGGACGTGGGGGATCACGGGAGCAGGCGACGAACCCGGCAAGGTTGGGGACGCGGAGACCCTGCCGACTTTAACGACGGGGCCTCGTTTAAAGAACTCTTTGCCGACACCCGGCCAGACTGACTGCCTGGCCCGGTGGGCAGGAGTAGAAATTTGGTGGCAGGAGGCCACAGCCGGGGACCCGTGGGGACAACTCCCGGCATTCAGCGGAAGGAGGGTTTTGCAGGGGATTGGGGGTTCCAGCAAGATCGGGAGTGAGGGGGGCACGGTGGAGGGGAAGGCCAGGGCTGGGGAGGCCCAAGGCAGGTTGGAACCAGGAGGTAGAATTTTTAAATTTTAACCCCTCCCATACACCATTTGTGCTGGGCCGGAGGGGGGGGGGTTAAAATGGGGACCGATAATTATGAATGGCCTATGCAGTGGTATCTCTGCTGCTTTCACGCAATTTTCACTCAATTGATAACCTGATTATTCCGTTGACTTTTGCTGGCCCCAAGAGTTGCAAAACCAAGAGTTATTATTATTATTATTATTATTGAGTATTCCGAAATTCAGCTGTAATAGATGCACTAAATGCAATTCAATGCATGAGCATTGCACAGCCAGTATAATGTAAACTGATGTTCTTCCACAGTAAGGTTTGGGAAACAGCGCCAGCTTATTTATCCGTGAACCACTGTGTTATCCAGGTGTAACAGGCTTATAACCATCAATGGGAGTAACATTTGATAGCTCCAGTCCTCAGACCCACTGCATAGTGGCATTGGAGAAGGTGCAAAAAAGATTCACAAGGATGATACCAGAACTGAGAGGCGATCCTTATCAGGAAAGGCTGAACTGGCTGGGGCGCTTTTCTCTTAAAAAAAAGAGAAGGCTGAGCGGTGACCTAATGGAGGTCTTTAAAGATAATGAAAGGGTTTGATAGGGTAGGCGTAGAGAAAATGTTGCCACTTGTGGGGGTGTCCAAAACTAGAGGTCATAAATATAAGATAGTCACTAATAAATCCAATAGGGAATTCAGGAGAAACTTCTTTACCCAAAGAGTGGTAAGAAAGTGGAACGCACTGTCACAAGGAATAGTTGAAGCAAATAGCATAGATGCATTTAAGGGGAAGCTAGACAAGCACATGAAGGAGGATCCTGTGGAGCATAAACGCCGACATAGACCAGTCGGGCCGAATGGCCTGTTCCTGTGCTGTAGACTCTATTTAATATTTCATGCATTGAGAACCAGCGCTGAAAGTAGAAAGAAATACTTCAGACAGTTAATTTCTCTCTGAAGAATGTGTGCAGTACATCTTTATGAAATACATATCATGAGTTCTGATCTATTGCCAGGGATAATGCCTGGCTAGAATTATATTACTCCCTATTGTAATATGAGAAATGGATCTGATAAAATACAATGAATCTTTTTTACATTAAGGACTTTTTAGTTAAGCTACGCAAACATAAAATTAACACGTCATCCTTATGAAAAATGCTCCCAATCTTGCCTTGGCAAGGGCCCCTGTGTGATACAGAAACTTGTAAGGGAATAGATTTATTTCAAATTGCTTTCTGTCTCTGTTGGATTTGAAACATTAACTATTTTTTTAAAAAATGGCATTATCTTTCAACACATCGACATTATTTCTGTCACTACTATAATGTTACAGAATCTTTTTGAGGTGTGTTTCATTTGGGAAAGGACGAATAATCTGTTCTGGGTCAAAAAATTGGTAAGCTCATTTTTCGTGAAAGTTGGAAGTTTTGTTATAAGAATAATTCTGATTGTAAATTAAGGAGTTAAATGTGTGCTGTCATTTCTCGAAAGGCCATAAATTTCTTGCATTGAAATATTAAAGGGGCGCAGCCAGTCCACTGGCTGATGAGCAATTACATAATGACTTAGAAGATTCTAAACCCATTAACAACAACACAATGTAACGGAGCAAGAGACCACAAGATCCCCATTAACTCTTGTTTTTTTTTTAATTTTCTGCTGTCGCTCAGTGGGTAGTACTCTCGCCTCTGAGTCAGATGGTTGTGGGTTCAAGCCTCACCCCAGAGACTTGAGCGCATAATCTAGGCTGACACTCTAGTGTAATACTGGGGGAGTGCAGCACTGTCGGAGTTGACGTCTTTTGGATGAGACGTTAAACCGAGGACCCGTCTGCCATCTCAGGTGGATGTAAAAGATCCCATGGCACTATTTCGAAGAAGAATAGGAGAGTTCTCCCCGGTTTCCTGGCCAACATTTATCCCTCAACCAAAAACACGTTATGTGGTCATTATCACATTGCTGTTTGTGGGAGCTTGCTGTTCGCAAATTGGCTGCCGCGTTTCCTACATTACAACAGTGACTACACTTCAGAAAGTACTTCATTGGCTGTAAAGCGCTTTGGGACGTCCTGAGGTTGTGAATGGCACTAAATGAATGCAAGTTCTTTCTAAAGTGCTAAATCATGCTCTAGAACAGTTCCACTTGTACTGACTGCCTCCAGTACCTCATCCTAAAATGGTTATTCTTCACGTCTGAGCATAGGCAGAGTGGCAACAGGCTATTCAACTGTGAAGGAAGCATCACAGCCGAACCTATCACCTCCTCACCCTATGTTCATGCACAAATGCAATTTCCTCTCTAAAGATAGAGCACTGAGACGAATTGTAGCACAGAGTGAGACTGAAACTGAGACTCTCCTGATCTTGTATGGCTCAGCTCAACACTCGGCAGCACGCTTACTAATTCGGCCATTGGGAAAGCACTTCAAAAATGTTATCAGAAAACTTTGCAACAGATGTAAGGAAATACTGCTTTACAATGAACACAAAAATATTCCATACTGAGTGACCTGTCATTAGTTATCTGAATTCAAACCCACCTACGATAGACCCTCTGACGAATTCCAAACAGCAAGATTGGTAAGAAAGTCTGGGCGGTGAAATCAATTAAAAAAATACATCCCCACCGAGAAGACTCCACTACTTCCAACATCAAAGAAAGGTGGACCTCAAATTCTTAATTAATCGGCAACGATGCTGAATGTGAATCAGCTGCTCCAATGTAATTAGCTGGAGCAATTCGTCTGACGAATCGAGTACCACAACTTCATTTCCGCAAAGGACGGGTCATCCTGAACATGGTAAGTAGAAGAAAGTTCAGTTGAAGGTCTGAGCTACAAACACAGGAGGAGTCTCCAGTCATATCAATCACAGAAAAGAATGAAATAAGTATTCGGAAAAGCAAGTTGTGACACTGATGCACAAGTTGCAAAAACCAGGATTCCATCATCGTTATTATTACAGGAACTTCAATCCAGAAACCTCCATGCAGGTAATACTATTTGAACTGGTGCGGTGACACAATATGTTGGTGTGTCAACCAATACAATATGTCATGAAGAGGCTGAAAGTTCCTTACCTTGGGTGTGATGTTGGGAGATGCACCCAGCAAAGACATTTCCACTCTAATCGCTCCCCAAAAGAGCAGCTAAAACAGGAGAACCAGTTACCCCAGGCAACTCTTCTATACAGATTAGTGGGTGGTCCATTATAGAGCAGTTTTGTTTGCACAGATTGTTCAGGTAGGATTCGATATCAATTGATGAACTTTTACAACAAATCGGCAAAATTAATGCTATAAACGACAATGTTATCCCAGCTTTTTCATCCAACACTAACATATGTCCTAGACCCAGGACATCGCAGTTGTACGCTAAAATCATAAAGCTCTCACCCACTTTGATCCACATTAAATTTCAAGGGATAGCATTGGGCTCAAAGCAGAATCCTTCAATATATTATCAGACACTGGCAACCACACAATCTATAATCAATAAGTCCTTGTAACTTTGAAGTAGAATTTGGCTTACGATGTACGGTGAAGACAGCGGGAAGAAAAGACCTAATCAGGCTTTCCTTGTGGGCCAGAAGAAGCAGGAGCTCCCCTGGGTCCCACAAGGAAATCCTAGGCATCCCGTGCCATGGACTCCCCCTCCTTCCAGAGTGCCAGACCCCCCTCCGTGAGATGGCCCACAAAGCTAATCCTGCCATCTATCTGGCGATGGTGGGTGGCCTCTGGTCGCACAATTTCCTGCCGACTCCCCCCTTGAAACGGGCGGAGAGTCGGCTGGTGGGATTTAAATAAGGCCCAGGAGTTAAAATAGCCCAGGCCTCATTTCTGAAGAGGCGGATGAGTTTCATACCCACCCACCAAAAACTTGCCCACAGTTAAAATCGAGGCCTACATTTTTTGAACTTTCATTCACTGCTAAACAGATTTGAACTTGGTTAGTTTGGGTTAGGTGAGTATCTGATCAGGTTAACTGAACAGATCAGCCCAATTGAATTCAAACATCAACACAACCGATCAGTCCTCAGAAGGTGAATACTGACATTAATAACTTGTGGAAAAAGACTGTCCCAATGGCTCAGTTGGTAAAGGCAGCATGTGGCTGAGGCAAATAGACCAGAAAAAGTCTGCGACAGAGACGACAGCTAGGGCATTAAAACTGGCTTCACCTCCCCTGGATTGGGAATGGGAAGATCAGCCAGGGTTCTTGCTGCTGATTGCTTCTCATGGACTCCTGGTGGGAAAATGCATGAACGTGGGTTACAGAAGGAGCCTGTCACTCATGGAACTGTATCCCGGGAGGAGTCAATGGTTGGAGGAAAGGAAAAATTGGCACAAAATGCCCTGCAGAATCTCATAAGTGAGTTTTAGCTTTTTGCAAGACATGCATATGACATTATCATATTAGAAATATAACCTACTGTGTAGAGGTGGGTGCCAACAGATGTAACAGGTGTGCAGACTATACTGAACAAAAGATTGAAAAGCTCCCATGATGGCTGCCAGGTTACTTCAAGCAGCTTTCATTTGCTATGGGCATTTTTTTTGGGATGGGAAGGGAATATTGTGAAAGTTTTACTTTTTTTTCTGGGACTGGCCAAATTGCTTGATGATATAATCACGCCATTAATCAACTGAATACACATGACCCTTTGCTTTCAGGTCTGATAAAATATATTTGCAAGAAAATTTTACCAGGTGATAATGTCTTTTAATGCTTGGACCTTCACAACCTCCTCCTCCCGAATTTTAGAAGAAACGGTTACGTGGTTTTGGCAAAAGACACTGTCTTTCAATGGAAATTCTGAAACCAGGCAACAATTCATCTGACAGATACGCACAGAATGAAATACTGTACAGTAACAGTAAGGATGGTCTATTTTAAATTTGCTCATACTTAGACACATATCAGATTGCACAGTGTTCAGTTCCATTCGCAACCCCTCAGATAATGAAGCAGTCCGTGCCCGCATGCAGCAAGACCTGGACAACAACCAAGCTTGGGCTGATCACTGGCAAGTAACATTCCCGCCAGACAAGTGCCAGGCAATGACCATCTCCAACAAGAGAGAGTCTAACCACCTCCCCTTGACATTCAACGGCATTACCATCGACGAATCCCCCACCATCAACATCCTGGGGGTCACCATTGACCAGAAACTTAACTGGACCAGCTACATAAATTCTGTGGCTACAAGAGCAGGTTAGAGGCTGGGTATTCTGTGGCGAGTGATTCACCTCCTGACTCCCCAAAGCCTTTCCACCATCTACAAGGCACAAGTCAGGAGTGTGATGGAATACTCTCCACTGCCTGGATGAATGCAGCTCCAACAACACTCAAGGAGCTCAACACCATCCCGGACAAAGCAGCCCGCTTGATTGGCACCCCATCCACCACCCTAAACATTCACTTCCTTCACCACCGGCGCACTGTGGCTGCAGTGTGTGCACCATCCACAGGATGCACTGCAGCAACTTGCCAAGGCTTCTTTGACAGCACCTCCCAAACCCGCGACCTCTACCACCTAGAAGGACAAGGGCAGCAGGCACATGGGAACAACACCACCTGCACGTTCCCCTCCAAGTCACACACCATCCCAACTTGGAAATATATCGCCGTTCCTTCATCGTCGCTGGGTCAAAATCCTGGAACTCCCTACCTAACAGCACTGTGGGAGAACCTTCACGACACGGACTGCAGCGGTTCAAGGCGGCGGCTCACCACCACCTTCTCAAGGGCAATTAGGGATGGGCAATAAATGCCGGCCTTGCCAGCGACGCCCACATCCCATGAACGAATAAAAAAAATACGTATGTAATGCAAACAGCAAGATAAAACAATCACATAAAAAGGTACAATAAAAACACATCAGCTATTTCCTGACCAAAATAAGACAATAGTTTATTCCAATGTTTTAATTGGGAACAATTCTGCAGGTGATTGATTAAAAGATATGTGGCGTTTAAGAGCTTTGGGCATTGAATTCGACAGATGCTGCAGGTGTGCAATAGCTTGACAAGGATTCAAATTGTTCCTGAAACTGGCAATTTATTGAACGGCTAGTTCCTGTGGGGCAGAACAGAAGTCGTCAATCAGGACCTTGTCATTTATTTCTGTTAGAATCACAAGGGTAAGTCTCCTAACAACTAAAAAAAAAATGCACCAAAACTCTAGTGACAATAATGGACAATGAATTAAACAGGCAGAGTCCTCACAGTGATGTTTTCCCACAGGCACTTTTTCTTTACAGATGTTATTGGAGTTCATCACATTGTGACTGGGAATCAAGCTGTGGCCTCTGAACTGTTTCATCATTTTCACTTGTGCTTTTTTCTTTATCTTAAGTTTTCCTCCACCTTATTTATTTCCCTTTGTTTCTCATTTATTATTTGTTTCTGTTTGAACTCCCTCTCACATTTAATGTATTTGCTTGCTTCTATTCTTTACTCTTCTTATTTGCTTTTTAATATTCCCTCCCACCTTCTGTCTTTATTTTTGCTTCACACTATTACTCGCAGTTCTGTTTCTGTCCGTGTCTTTCTCGTTCAATGGTTTCACAATATCTCTGTTTCAGTTTGTATTACATGATATTCCTGTCACTCAGTCTCTGTCACTGCTTTCCTCTTATTATGGTCCTTTTGAATATTGCTTCTCGACCTTACTGCTCCTATATTCCAATTATCTGTCTCTCTCCTGCCTGCTCTACAGGTTGAGGGAGAGTCAGTTGCGCAGTCTTTGTGGTGCTACTGGTTTATGATATTTCTCTCAGGTTTTATTGAAGCAAAGAGAGAAAATCAGTGGGCTGGTGACATGGCATTGCTATCCTTCACGTTGCTGAATAATTGATCCCCCATATTACTGAAGGGAAGCATCAAGTGAAAACCAGAGTTAGACTCATTCCTGGGATTTTCTGCTGATGTCCAAAACAAAATAGCACGAACTGAGACACAGGAACTGGTCATCCATCCACCCACCTTCTTGTCCCAAATGGAGACCAGAAATAGGGACATTTCCCATTCCTCACAAAAAAAGATAGGAATTGAAAAAGATGTTTCGATAAGAGTTTGTGCCGCTACAGTATAAACTTGCTACGCCCAACACCATGGTTGTACGGCTGTGAGTTTTGATGCGAGGTGCTCTTAGAACCCAAATCTCACCAATACTACTCCTTTAAATAAAACAGCCTGAGGTTCCACACATTTCTCTAATTGTTCTTACCTGCTTTAAAAATGTAAAGAGAATTACACTTGCAGCTAAGATTGAGGAATGCTGAAGGGTCCAGTATTCAGTGAGTTCCCAAGGAGTTATTAGCGCTTCACTAGCTGCTATGGTACTGTGTCTCCACAGAGCAGAAAGGACCTAGATTTGATCCTTCATCTGTGTTCACTTTGCTGACCTGAGTCAGGGCGGCATTAGGAGTACCACATCTGGACTCAGTGTCCCTGAGGTAAGAGTTAAAATTAATCACGGTACCTTTTCCAGCATGTGACCACTGCTAGGTCGATCACTGTGTGTGTGTGTGTGTGTGTGTGTGTGCACATCTCAGATCAGATTGATTGGTCACGATTCTCCCCTTCGTCTCATAGTTTAATAGTCTGCCGACACACTCACCGCCTAGGATTACATTTGAAGAATGGCCATGTGTGAGGTACCAGAAAGGTGCCAGGGCCCATGGAATTGCACTCCTGCAGGAGTCACTGCCTTTAGGAGGGAAGAGGGATAGATATTGACTGTGCGATAGTGTCAAACGGGTGACAGCGAATCGGCAGCCCGTTCTACAACTCTCCTGATTTTTATTTCCATTCAAGTCATCGGGAGAGTCGTAAAACGAGCTGCTGATTCACTATCACCCATTTTACACTATCGCACAAAGTCAAAATCTACAACAAGGGGAGAAAACTGGTCGGGGGGGGAGAAGAGTAGTTGGGTATAATTACTGCATTAACAAGATTTAGTTAAATAGCAAGAATGCTCCACCTCCAGACTTTCCATCTGGTGCGATCAATACCTCAATGAAGTAAAATTAACATAAATATATAGTAGGGCATCACTAATTCTAATAGCTGGCCCTGATGACCTCAGTTTTCCTCCATGCCCAGTTACACGCACAGTGACGGCAAGTGAATCTGGGTCTTTTGTCCTTGTTCTCGTGTGCAACGATCAAAGCAGTGCTCAAGCCTGTGGTGGACTGGGGAATGCACACAACTGGCTTGTTTCAATGATGGTGCGCTCATTGACAGTTGGAGTGATGTTCCCTCCCTTCTTTCTTAGCATTCTTGAAAAGGAAGGATTCTTAGAAGACCCATGAAGTTAGGTTTCTTTTCCTAACGATAGAGCTGCAAATAACAGGGATCCCACTGCTAACACCATCAGCTACATGTGGTGAACTGAAAAGCCTTCACCATTGACTTAACGAGATGATGAAATGCATTTATATGCAAAATCACTGAAACACTGGGGGTAACTTTAACCTAACCCAGGAACCTGACAGGATGAGGCAGTCAATGGAGTGTAAAGTCTGGCAGGGTGTAAAATCGGGCAGGGATGTAAAATGGGCGTTCAAACAGAATCTGCCCTATTCCCACCAGGTAGGTTATGTTAAAATTACCCCCACTGAGCTTGTTTTGTTAGCACGAGGTCTCACTTTCAGTTCCACATAAGAAAGCACGGAACATGAAAATGCCATTCAGCCCATCAAACCCCATGGTAGATGTTCAACTTGCCGCCCGGGTGTAAGATTGGGGTTGAGGATCGGTCATCGATTATAGAAATCAGTTTTACACCTGGACATCAAGCTGAACATCTACTCCCATCTATAATCCATCCACTCTGTGTGCAATCTACCCCCTCATGAACTCCACACCAGCCAGTTTATTTCTTGAGGGAAAATTCTGCTGAAATTCACTTTGAACTACTAAAGTGATGAAGTAAAACTCCGGAATATCTATCCACCCCCACATCTCTACTGCCGAAACCTGGCTGGTCCCTTTCCGCAGCTGACAGTCTCCAGCGGCACTGAAGCTATTATATTTCCCATTTGACCATCTCAATCTATTCTTATAACCTACCGTCCCATTCCCAAATAGGTATTTAGCCAGTTCTTGCTTGAAGATATATTGAAATGAGTGCCTACATCTCTGTAACAGCATGCGGACCTTTTTTAAATGTTCTGAATCCGCACCAGTGAGGAGGCACCTTGCCTACGTTCAATATTTTTATATTTATAAACTGTTACATCTCCAATGAGTGTGCCAGAAATCTTTCTTAAAGAGGCATTGATCACAGATGCGCTCAAACCTCTACCTATTACAAAGTTTCACCTCACCTTTTTCTTTACCTAACACCTTCTGCATCGTATATTTTGTAATTTTGTTCTTTTTTCCTGTATGAATGCTTTTCTCGCACTTTATTTATTTGCTTATTTCCAGTCTTTACTCCTCCCATTTGCTCTTCAGTAATGGGACAGGATTACCCACAATCTCGCTCCCCTGCTTTAGCGATGAGGGTGTGGGAATTGCATCCCGTTGGTGTCCCGAGTGCTTGATCCCATTAGAGAGCTCAAGCTCAGACAAACTGCATAATGTCAGCGGGTGCCCAATGGATCTTAGGAGGGGGGTCATGAAAAAGTAGTGCTGGACAGCGTACCCGTGATTTTCCAATACGCAATGGTGACAGCTGGGGGCTCACAAAAGCTACCCTATTGTCCTTGGTAAGAGTTAAGCCACTCAACATAAGTCACAAAGCACTTTTTTACTGAGAAACCAATGTGGAAAGGCCGAGGCCATAGTTTGAAAGGAGTAAAAGGGAGAGCGTGGTAAATCAAGAAGTGGTGATTAGACAATGTCAAGCTTCATAATCAAAGTCTGAAGATTGTAGTTAAAGGAAAGAGTGAAGGAGATAAGAAGCTCCACAGTCTTTTAAGGTCCTGGGAAAGACTGAGTTTGAATAGGAAGGAGAGCATGCAGGGCAGAGCATGAGGGCATTGGAAAAACAAAAGAGGGAAGTTCAGATTGGTACTGAGCCAAGTAGCATCAATAGAATAGGGAGAGACAAGAACATCTGCAATGGAGAAAGAGTTTGGAGGTTAGACTGGGATCACATATCAAACAACACACTTTTTCTTTCACTCTAACTGAGCAATATAGATAAACTCTACTTTCATTAGTGTCAAAGTAGCTTTAGGAGAAAGATAGATACATGACAGTGGAAGCAGACAGCTGCAACAGCCGAAAGGAACGGTTAGGCTGAAACCTGGCACACAAAACAGGACTAATCTGGCAGATATAACATCTGAACTAATGAATTAAGACTGCACTGATAATCCAGAACTTTGCTGGTACTGCCATTTGAGCAGGACGATCAGTCTTTAAACAGATGAAACCAGAATACTCCAATCAATTCAGGACACAGTTGTTGTGGTTACCACAGAGCTACAAGCAAATTGTCAGAATGTGTCACTGAATTGTCAAGAAAGGAGAAATGAATGACACTGCATAGATTTCACAATTTCAAACTGTTAATACCTAATTCTAATTTGTGTTACTACTTTGTATAATATAAGTGCCTTTTTGACATGAATAGGTTGCAAATGACTTCCTTATATAAACAGCCTGTATTCTATGTGTCAAAATGATTTCTAGAAGAATTAATGCTCTAAAGCACTATTTCAAAAAGCATTTAATTCACACTAACTGAAAAGTCCTTCCTATCATAGACTGTGGCTTTTCCTATTAACATAGAACTAGAGAGTTCCACAAATTAAATGCAAATCAATGTTGAAAGTATGCTGGAAATGTGGATTCGTTTACAGGAATTGAACTGAACATTCCCTAAACTGATGGAATTCCATTGCCGTTTACCGTAAGCAATTATTGGATCCAGCCCAGATCCTTGTCAGTCCTTTGATATTGGTACCTTGTTGATACAAACACTGCAGCAATGATTTGAACATTTAGGATAGAGAAATGCTAAAAGAGGTGTGAGTGGTAATGTGAGAGTGATACACACGTATTACAAACATACAAAATTGATGGGCAGGAAAAGACCATCAAGTCTGACCCATACCATGATGGCCGGAGCATCATGACTAAACATTTCTCCTGTCCCTCCCCCAAACCCCCCACTCTCTCTCTCCCTCCCTCCTCCCCCCTCTCCCGCAGACATGTAGTCTCCTGCGAGAGGCAAAAAAAAAGAGAAAAACTCCAGGGCCAATAAAGGAAAAAATACACTGGAGATGTGAATGAGGCGATGAGCAATTGCACATTATTCATTTCCTGAACCAACTGACAGAGCTACACCCTTTAAACCCGCAGAGTATCCTGCACTAGTCACACATTGAAAGTGCCAGCACTGCAATTTGGTAGGCAATTTAACAGCCTAGTACTAAGCGCAAAATAACTTAATTTGCACTTTAGGGAACAAATGATTTAAAGTTAATGATTTCATTATTTGAAAGGAAAGATCAAATTAGATAACATAATAGGCTTAGACAGAAGACTAAAATTCTGGTGTCACCTCTAGAGACTTGAGATTATATTCAGTCCAGGGATGGATGACTGTAGATACTTGTGACTGATGGCTGTGATATGAGTTGCAGCAAAGGATGTCGAGTGTGATTTCGAACTGAAACCATATTTTGTGGGATGATCAAATACCAGGTCTTACTGCATCAAATGACTGAGTTCTGGGCTCAAGTGTAGAGTAACAGATTCCTGGGAATGATTACAGGACTATAATCACACAGAGTTTGGGATAATGTCTTAATTGCAACAGAGCACAACGGCCATGAAATAATAAAAATAGAAAATGCTGTAAGACAGAGCAGGTCTGTCAGAACTGGTAAAAAGAAAATAGGTTAATGCTTTGCGTGTCGATCCTTTGTGGCCCTGTTGAAGATACTGGCAATTTGATGAAGTGTAGTTCCAACATGCTATCACCTTGTCCAAGCAGATATTTTCCAGCGGAAGCCTAGACAGTGAATGCTAGCAGGCCAAGTGACCACTGGAGGGTGTTACAGCCAAGACCAAGCCCCTGTTATCAGTGATGGACACACATGGCCACTTCCAGCCTCAGGTTGCTGGATAATACACGGGTACAGAAACCCTGACTGCCTTTGCTCTTCTTAAGTTGGGGGGGGCGGGGCATTGAGAGCAATTATAAAACTCCAGCTGATGTCCCTACCAAGATCAGGTCACTCAGCACAGTACAGGGATCATACCTGGAACATTTCTAGCATTTTAAAGATCAGCCAATTGTTGACGTAATCAGCTGAACCATTGATGGAGCCCCATTTGAATTTGTACGTCGCTTTTTGGATGGAAACTCATAAAATTGCAAGACTCCTATGTGAATGCTAATGTTGTCATCTGTAGATCCTGAGATAAGGTCTATAGCTGCATTACTCATGAATTTTGGTCAATGTTTTCTCAGTGTTGTTATTGACAGCCACTCTAAGAAATGTTGCAACGAGCTGTATCACTGAGTACTGGAGCACGGATGTTCTCCTGGAATTCTCCACACAGTGAGCTCCAGATTTGATCCTGCCACTGGTGGGATTTGCCAGAAAGAGAAAAAAAAATGCTTGTATGACCAATAGTTCTATTAACTAATTCTGTTTCAATAGGGCTCTTGTACTTACTGTATGGAAGCTGGGATAACTTGCTTCCCAAAAATATACCCTTGCCTTCTTTTGCTGAACAGCAAGAAAATGAGAGGATTTGCCAGTTCAGTAAATGTCCCAGCCAGGCCATCAATGGAAGCCCAGCGGCACTTGGAGCAGCAAGTCTGCCAGGAACAACAGCCGAAGGATAGAATTACATAGACCTTTACAGCTCAGAGACAGGCCATTCTGTCCAACAGGTCCATGCCGTCGTTTATGTTCCAAGCGAGCCTCCTCCCATCTTACTTCATCTCACCCTTTCAACATATCCTTCTATTCCTTTCTCCCTCATGTACTTATCTAGCTTCCCCTTAAATGCATCTGTGCTATTTGCCTCAACTATTCCATGTGATAGCGAGTTACACATTCTCACCACTCTCTGAGTTAAAAGTTTCTCCTGAATTTCTTATTGGATATATTAGTGACTCTCTTATATTTGTGGCCTCTAGCTTTGGACGCCCCCACAAGTGGAAACATCCTCTCTATGTCTACCCTATCAAACCCCATCATTACTTTAAAGACCTCTATCAAGTCATCTCTTAGTCTTCTCTTTTCTAGAGAAAAGAGCGCCAGCTTGATCAGTCTTTCCTGACAGTTATACTCTCTCAGTTCGGGTATCATCCTTGAAAACCTTTCTTGGACTTTTTCCAGTGCTTCAAATGATTCCTCAGTCATATTACGAATACCACTGGTGTACCCAGCAAATATACCCCACTGTATAATTATGACATAGTAATCTTGTCATATAAGGTACCCAGAACAGACAACCACAGATTACATCCCCATATCCCTTAAAAAAAACTTTCATTTCACAGCCAATGAAGTACTTTTGAAGTGTAGTCAATGTTGAAATGTACATAAATGTGGCAGCCAATTTGTGCACAGTAAAGTCCCACAAACAACAATGAGATAAAATGACCAGATAGTCTGTTTTTTTTGTGACGTTAGTTGAGGGGTAAATTTTGCCAAGGACACCGGTGAATTCCATTTGTGATTTCACTGCCACTCAGGACCAACATTCAATGTTTGCACAGTGCCAACACCTGTAACAGGTCGACAACCCTAAGTTGGATGGGGCTTGGGGAGAATCTTGTACCAGTGTCACTGTAGAGTGCACACTGGAGCATACACCTTGAACCCCGTGAATGGTTTCTTGCTTTCCTAGTGACTGGATGTTGTGCTTTGTTTAGGCAGCATTCCCTTAGAAACTGCTACAAGTCCACTGCCACTTCAATACATTTACGCAGTGTGTGTCAGGCAGACTTTCACTTCAATCCTGATTTAGTCATCTCGGTGGAAGACGTAATAAAAGGCACAACTGCACATTACAGTACGCCTGTTCTATGTGGAAATAGGTGTTCTAGTAGTTTGGAAAATGCTCTCCAATAGTAGCAGAGACTTCATAAAATAACAACAACACTATTAAATGCCATATAAGTATTATATTGGCATTTGAAAAGTAAATGGTCTTAATAGACTAGTTCCGCTCGTCTGCGTTTCAATATCTCACCAGGTACAGCAATCCGTCCAAGTCAACCCACACTGTAGCCTAGGGGGAATCAGAGGCTGAAGCAGCAAATTTATTTATTTCTGTATCTATTAGTAGAGAAAATCTTGCTCAGCACAATGTTACAAAAGGCAACGTCAATCCAATTACACTTTCTTTTCTTGTTACAACATTGTTTTGAAAATTATACAGATACATTAAGTAGAATGATTGGCTGAGGCAGTGCAAATTAATATTTGGTAATGTGTGGTAAAAGCCCATATGCTTGAAATAGTCCTTATCATCTGATAGTGATAAACATTCCACAGATTGACACACAAATAGGGGACACCAAGCTTATAAAAGTACTCTCGCAAAATTTGGTCCTGGTACTTTAATTGGCTCCCTCAGCCCAGTATAAAACACATTGGGATGTTCATTATTAACTTATTAATACATGGTTGAGTGAAATGTTTGCATGACTAATAGATCATTAATTCGTGATGAAGTCTTTTGGATTCAAAAGTAAATGATCAAACTCCTGAAGTGTTCACTAAACGACCCTAATAAAAATAAAAAGTAAACAAAATTACTTGTGCTGAGCTGAGTAAGTAATGTTGAGTTTGCAGCGCATTTTATAGAAAGAATATAAAAGCAATGAATACTGTGCAGCTCAGATTCACTACAATGCTACCAAGGATGAGTAGTTACAGTTATGAAGAAAGACTTGAAAAATTAAGGGTATTTTTCACTACAGAAGGGTAAGGTAGAAGTCTTCAAAATGATGAAAAGTTATGTTAAGGTAAGTAGTGCCAGGTTTCCACTGGTCAGTAAGATGGTAACAAGAGTCGCAATTTCCTCCAATTAAACATTGGGCAGACTATTGTCTTTGGCCCCCACCACAAACTCCATTCCCTCGCCACCAATTCCATCCCCCACCCTGGCCGCTGTCTCAGGCTGAACCAGATCATTCGCAACCTCGGCGTCCTATTTGACCCTGAGATGAGCTTCCGATCTAATATTCTCTCCATCACAAAGACCGCCTACTTCCACCTCCGAAACATCAGCCACCTCTGCCCCTGCCTCAGTCCATCTACTGCTGAAACCCTCATCCATACTTTTGTTACCTCCAGACTCGACTATTCCAATGCTCTCCTGGCCAGCCTCCGGTCTTCCGCCCTCTATAAATGTGAGCTTATCCAAAACTCTGCTGCCCGTGTCCTAACCTGCACCAAGTCCCGCTCACCCATCACACCCGTGCTCGCTGACCCACACTGGCTCCTTGTCCACCAATGCCTCGATTTTAAAGTTGTGTTCAAATCCTTGTGTTCAAATGCCATGGGACGAGTAAAGCAGCCCCACACAAATAGCAGGAAGGTAAAAGGTAAACTTGCTTGCAGGAGCAAAAAAGAAACAGATTTCAAAACCAGTGGAGAAATAAGGAATCTGCAAAGCTTTAAAACTTAAATATCCTTCTGCTTTTCTCCCAGTGCCTGGCAACCCTGCAGGCTTGTTGTATACAGGCGTGATTACCACCAAGTTTAAATAAGGGTAAATGTTTCAAAATGGGACGTAGACTATCTCTACATAATTACAGCTTTGCTTAAATACGCCCCTACATTTTCGAGCAGATCCTTCCACCATCTGCCGAAATGGTGAGAAGGAAATTGGATTGGTGCTAACAGCAAAACCCCCACCGCCTCCCGAATATCACCTGAATATTTGATGGAAAAAAGAAAATCCAGGTTTAGAACTCTGGAGGGTTATGGCTTTAATGGCAAAGCACAAAAGGTGAGATATGAACAACTGAAAAGCTGAAATAGAATCCTATGGACTAGTTGTAAATCGTCCAAGTACCCAGCAGTCCTAACTGTAGTCTCTTTCACACCATGCATTTTCAATCAGTGAGGGGTGTCATTATAAGGTCATGAAAACGCATCATCAGAAAGAAAGGAAATGTTATGTAAGAAAGACCCGTAATGCAAAGAATGCTATTAATACACTGCAGTTACCTTAGCAACTAGGAAATGCAACATGATGCCTGTCAGAAGAATCCATTCCCTGAGGAGGAGGAGGGGGGGGTTGGCATTTTAGAGACCAATAGGTTTTACTGTATGAAATGAAATCTAAAAGTACAACCTGTTAGTTTTTGGAAAGCTGACTCTCCCTCCCTCAAGCAGGATTATGGTCTGTGATACATTTTCAAAGTTATTTGGAGATATTTGCGTCAATTTGCGATTCGTAATATTATCGGTTCCCGCTGCCGGCGGAGAGCCTCACCCACCGTCGGTGTGAATGGGAAATTCAGGCGCGTACTGCCCACAATCTTCTGTGGAAAATTGTGGGCAGCGGGCACCTGAGCTGCCGATTTTCGCGCATTCCCAACCGAGGGGTGGAGTCGGAAAGTTACTCCCCTACCCCCCCACCTCTTCTCAAGATTTTTTAATAACAACAATAATTTGCATTTATATAGCGCCTTTAATGTAGCAAAATGTCCTGAGGCATTTCACAGGAGCGTGATCAGACGAAATTTGACACCAAGCCACCTAAGGAGATATTAGGACAGGTGACCGAAAGCTTGGTCAAAGAGGCAGGTTTTAAGGAGCGTCTTAAAGGAGGAGATTAACCCAGTAGGATTATCAGGCAGGAGTTAGTCACTCTCAAAGTCACATTGTACCAGTGAAGCTCACCTTGTAATTCCAGCAGAAAAGAAACTATAGGCACAGTGATAATATCCACAACTGTTACTTTTATCAGTACTGTAAAATGCATACTCCCTTCTTTTCTTCAGGCAAGAGTTCGGTTAAAAATATTTAAGGGCAATTTCCAAGTGGGCAGCAGCAAAGTAGTGTCCAACCAGCTAGAGAGATGAAAACAAAAAAAAGGCTGCCAAATGCTGATCTGAAAATAAAAAAATGCTGGAAATACACGTGAGCCTGTGTGGGTGTGGACAGAGAATAAATAGGATGATGCTTTGGGCAAAGAGTTCTGACAAAGAGTGATGGGGGGGGGAGGGGTGAATTTCTGTGGGGGTTCTCCTGCTCGTCCGCTGTCATTTTGGTGGAAGACTGACACAAGAAACCCTGGAAAAATGTCGTAAGCAGGATCTGCGCCATTTATTCATGTTTCCGCGGCTCTCCCGCCAAAGTTACGGTGGATGAAAGAAAGAAAGTCTGGCATTTATATAGTGCCTTTCACGACCTTCAAGATGTCCCAAAGCGCTTTGCAGTCAATGAAGTACTTTTGAAGCGTCACTATTTTAATGTAGGATACTGGGCAGTCAATGTGCGCACAACAAGGTCCCACAAACAGCAATGTGATAATGACCAGATAATCTGTTTTAATGATGTTGGTTGAACTCTGGTGTACCTTCAACCCAATGGTCTTCATCTGAAACACAGACCTGTCTTTTCTCTTTCCAGATGCTATCAGGCCTACTGTGTATGTCCACCATGTTCTATTTTCATACCAATCGAAAGGAATTAGTCAGAACGTGTATTTCCTGCTGGTCAGTTGGGGCAACATATTTAAATTCACTGCCAGCAAGAGATTAGTTATTTTACGACAGAGCCCAGATTTTCCAGTTGGCTGTGAGCTCAACTGGAATTTGGGAGATGTGTAATTTGCACCCACCCAGCATGCTGAGCACTGACACCGCCATTGTTTCTGAGGTCAAGCTGATTAAACTACTCTGGATGAGCAATCCTCTGACCTGAAGAGAGGACACATAATCATAAAAATAATTGTTGTGGGTACTATCTCTGTCTGTAGTTTCCTTTCAAGACTCTCTTCCATCTGCTGGAATTGCAAGGTGACGTCCATAATAGACCACACCAGATGAAGATGCTGCTCAATCCCCTGTCTTTCGCTGTGCTTAACCCCAGCTTTAAACCCTTTGGCTTTCAGTGCTGTACCCAGGTAACAACAACAACTTGCATTTATATAGCGCCTTTAATGTAGTAGAATGTCCCAAGTGCTTCACAGCAGCGATTATCAAACAAAATTTGACACCGAGCCACATAAGGAGATATTAAGACTTGGTCAAAGTGGTAGGTTTTAAGGAGCGTCTTAAAGGAGGAGAGAGAGGTAGAAAGAGTTAGGCTGCAGCTCAATCAGTCCCAGTGCAAATGCATCACATTTAAAATTCAGTAATTCTAAATCCAAATCAACAACAGAAAAAAAAAAGAAACAAGTGAAGGGAAAACAAAATAAACCAAAGTAAGAAAACAAAGGATTCAAGAAAAAGTGAATAAAACCAAAGAAGAAAAAGAAAAACAGAAAGTTTAATAAAAGGCACAAAACTCAATAAAGGGTGAAAAAGGACAGGAAATCAAAAAAATAAAAGCAGAAGAATCAAGATAAATGATACAAGAAAAAAAGTTTTCAAAATTTCAATGCCAATCGGTTATTGTTTAACATTCTTTCCCCTGAGCAACACCATGAGAAATCCATTAGTATTTCATATAAAATAAGAGCAAATAGCTTTTGGACAGTTTTGGATTCTAATGTCATGTTGATCAAGTTTAAGAGTTCTCTATGGGATTTAATGTAATAGGTTCTGAAGGAAGATTTACAAAATTACACCTTGTTGACACAGATGGTTCAAAGTCAAAAGATCAGCACAAGCGGTAATTGAAAAGTCCTACTTGACCACTTTGTTATCTGCATCTAAATGTAATGGAACCAGTTACTGTGTCAACACGTAGAATGCTAAATGAAATCACATACATTTTACAGACACACTATATATATGTAAATGAGGTTGATACAATTTTCTGTTCAAGTATCTGTGCAAAGTATTTTTTTTGATTGAGAAACTTAAGTGAAGGGCCAAGGTCTGTAGGGCAGGACATCAGCAGGAAAAGAGTAGGAATGCAGCATTACATTCAATAAAGGGTTAGCAGACTGCTCATTTACTTCTTAGGCCTTTACTGGAACTCTGTCCAATTGCTGAGACTAGAAACTTCCTCTCTCACACAACAGTAAGGTTCCTTTGTGCAATGAGGATCCGCCATCTCTAAATTGTACAAATTCAGCATGAATTGGAACTGAATTGATAGTCCGCAGGAAAGGATGAAGTGGGTGATGGAAAAACACATCCTATTTGTAAGGTAGGATGTGGCCCTTGGAAGTTTGGAGTTAAAGCAGAGTAAAGAAAATGTTACTCTGCATCTAGACCAGATATTCCCAAACCGAGATTGGTTGATGTTGACACTGGAATGAAAGGGCAGATCACTTCCAAACACTAATGTCACTCACCTTGAGGAGTTTTACTACGTTAAAGGCGCGATATAAATGCAAGTTGTTCTTGTACAAATTCCCTCCTCCCCCGCCAAAAAAGAATTAACTACCAATATGAAAATTTGCCCACATGACAACAGCAATTGCATTTCAACATCATTCACTTTATGTGAGGTGCTTTGAGACATTTCTGAGCTGTGATGAGGTGATACAGAAATGCAAGTCTTTCTATATTAATCGTGGAAAGAATATTGAATTAAAGCAGGCATCCAGTAATTTACTTGTGCATTTTCCTACCTTCTGCTTAACCCTCAGATGTTTTAAAGATGTAAAGAACGTGAGAGAATGGCGGGGGAGAGCGGGGGGAGAAGATTCCTTGAACAAGTAAGAAACCAAAAATAGAAAAAAAAATCCCACACTAGCTTTCATTTTTGCTGGTACCTGAGCTTATTTTTATTTTACAGCCCTGCAAGGAGGCTACAATCCAATTAGTTCCCACTCAGTTGTATTTTAAGCATTTGTTTCAGCACAATCAACATCTGTGAGGTACTTATAGAAGTAGAATAATTATACATTACAACCAAACCCACAGAAAGTTTAGGGAATCAACACTTCATTAATTATGTTAAATAGAAATCTTATGGCCCAGACATTTGAAGAAAGCTTATTATTCGAATAATTCAAATAGATAGAAATTGTGACATTTAATTAGTGCGGACAGGGATATTAGGAATAACATTTTTAAGCAACATAGTGCACCTTATTAAAAGCCAAGCAGGAACTGTACCCATAAAATAGGTCAGTCGCACTTTATTCTCAAACAGTTAGCAAAATGCAGTATTAAATTAAATACCAAGCAATTATAGCAACAAAAAAATCTCTTAATCACACACTGCCATTTCAATCTCAGATGCATTAAAACAACTAAACTGAATCCCCTCTAATCCTAATGTTCCAACATTAAATATCTGTTTCTTTTCGAATTTCATTCTACACAAGATCTGAATCAATTCACAGCCAAATTAAATTTCACCTTCAGCACTGTACAATAATCCTGACCAACTAAGGACCCTCGCAGTAATAAATGCTGTTTTTCTTTTCTTTTTGGTTTCTTTTCCCCCCTCAAAGCCCAGATCATATTAAGTATGACCAGACGTCATTTATTCTTAAATTATCACTGTCAGCTAAATTACTAGGGACCAGCTCACACTGTCCTGTAGACGTTTTCTGATCACCACCGCGTGAATACAAATATCGAATAATAGCTGTAGCTTGGCTGTAGAACCCTCAAGGGGGTCAGATAGCATCGGAAACCATCATAGGGAGGCTTGGATCCCTAATGGAGTCTATTTGAACCCCAAAAATTGTGGTCATGTAGTGCAATGCATGATCTGAACCAAATGTTATCACATTTTTGCTTCTGTCCAGAAATTTAAATTTAAATCTAAATCAAATTGTGACTAGTGGCAGGAATAAGGATGGATAACTATATTATGAGGATAGGATATCCTGTAGGATAACTACAGGAGATGATGCAAATAGAGTGGGAGGAGGTTCACGCTTAATGGCCTGTTTCTGTGCTGAAAATTCTATGTAATTCTATGATATAAGCAATGTGTGACAGGAAAAGTAACGGGTAGCATGCATGTAATAAAAACACGAGGAAGCATAGAGCAAGAACAAATTAGCCCATCAAGTCCACTTCTACAGACCAATCACTATTATGGACTCACTTAATAAGTCGTGTGCAACCACTTCTCGTCCTCAAAGGTTATCATGTGAAACTTCAGACTATTGACCTTTCTTCACACCTTCATGATTAAATCCTAGTCTTTGAAATCATAGTATCATAGTATGGTACAGCACAGGAGGAGGCCATTCAGTCCATCGTGCCAGTGCCGGCTCTTTGAAAGAGCTATCCAATTAGTTCCACTCCCCTGCTCTTTCCCTTAGACCTGTAATTTTTTTCCCTTCGAGTATTTATCCCATTCCCTTTTGAAAGTTACTATTGAATCTGTTTCTACTGCCCTTTCAGGCAGTGCATCCCAGGTCATAACAACTCGCTGGGTAAAAAAATGTTTCCTCACGTTGCCTCTGGCTCTTTTGCTGATCACCTTAAATCTGTGTCCTTTGGTTACGGACCCTTCTGCCACTGGAAACAGTTTTTTTCTTATTTACTCAATCAAAACCATTCATGATTTTGAACACTTCTATCAAATCTCCCCTTAACCTTCTCTGTTCTAAGGAAAACAACCCTAGCTTCTCCAGTCTCTGCACATAACAGAAGCCCCTCATTTCTACTACCATTCTAGGAAATCTCTTCTGCTCCCTCTCTAAGGCCTTGGCATCTTTCCTAAAGTATGGTACCCAGAATTGAACCCAAACTCCAGCTGAGGCCTAACCATTGTTTTCTAAAGATTTAGCATAGCATCCTTGCTTTTGTACTCTATGCCTCTATTAATAAAGCGCAGGATCCCATAGCTTTTTTAACAGCCTTTTCAACTTGTCCTGCCACCTTCAAAGATGTGTGTACATACACCCCCAGGTCTCTCTGTTCCTGCACTTCCTTTAAAATTGTACCCTTTAGTTTATATTGTCTCTCCTCATTCTTCCTACCAACATGTATCACTTCACACTTCTCAGTGAAAAATCACTTCATGTTTTTCTCATATACCATAATTTGTAGTTTGGGGTGATTTCTTCATTCAGTTTTGTGTCCATCTTTTTTTCCCCAATAGCAACTGTTGTGTTAAAATGTTTAAATCAGGTGAACTCCATGTCCTTGATGCACAGTGATGTCCAAAATGAAAGATTAATAATTGTAATTTAATCACTGCAAGCTTATCAGGTGATAAACAACAGTTAATTAGCAAGAGTCAATTATGTGCAGTATGTACATTCTATAGAAGACACTAATGACTGCAGTCTGGTACAAGACAAATCCAGTCAGTTCATGGTTGTTTGTTTGGCTTGACATTGGATGAAATTTGCGATTGGATTACTACTCATAGATTACTAAATGAAACTTGAGATTGGATTACTACCCGGAGAGTTCTGACCAACGTTTGGGATCTTGAAATTACACTGTGTAAATATTAGTACATGAATGCTTAAAAACAGGATAACGTAGCAAGAGAAAGGAATTTCTTACGAATGTGTTAACATTCCTACACAAGTATTCACATAGTGGAATTTCAAGATTTTGGTGTTGTTTGTATTTTGATAATGACGATTTATCTTTTATGGGCTATGACGTGGGATCTCACAGGATACTGGGCTGTGATGTAGGACCTCACAGGGCATTGGGTAGTGATGTTGGATCTCACAGGGCATTGGGTAGTGATGTTGGATCTCACGGACAACAACTATTTTTCATTAGTTTGCCTTGATGCGATTATCAGTTTATCTGGGAAAAACCTGATGTGAAAACTCGTCCATCTTCATGCTATCTGTCCTGGGTTCTCAAACTATTCCTCTTCCTCTTTCCCTCTGTCCAACACTCTCTGACTCCTGCTCTTGCTCTCTCGGTCTCTATCCACTCCACGTCCTGCCCCCATCTCGCGCTCTTCCTCTCTCATTAGGGTTGCCAACTCTGGTTGGAGCTATTCATGGAGGTTTCATCGCATGGCTTCCTGCCTCCAACTGCCCTGCTCAAACAGCCTTCCCGCCCCCACCCCCTATCTCCAATATTTTTTTATGACTAATAAACAAAAGTCTTTAAAGAAAATGAAGAAAAAAAACAATAATTTTTTTTTAATGCCGAATGATTTTTCTCCCATGTTTGCTTGCAGCAGTGTCCAGATCAATATTTAATTCCTGGAGATTCCAGGACAATCCTGGAGGGTTGGCAACCCTATCTCTCATGCTTGACCTCTAACCCAGCAGCATTAGCCCCAGAAACACCAGAAAGCATTAAAAAGAATAACGGCCGACCTGATTTGTCTGTTTACGATGGACATTTTGCGAACTGGACAAATCAGTTCTACATGGATCAGTCGACTATGAGCGGATTACATGGGATAGGAAATAATGCATTTGTTCGTAAACTGGGACTTTGCTTCTCCTTTTATTGTTGCAAAGATCCTAATTTTCAACAAGCAGACAATTCCACTGCTTAAGCGGCCTACAAGAGGATTACACTACAGAAGAATCAGAAAAAATTGCTTATGACAAGACAGTATGGTTTCCTGGCATGCTGAGGAAACCAGACAACAATTTTGTTACTCTTCCATGCCTGGGTAGTCTTGGAGACCCTTTCATGTACAAAGCAATGCCAGACTTTTTACAGCTGCGCCTGCATTTCCACACGCTCCAGGAATCCGCTAATAATTCTGCCCAGCATTCCTTCTCCTTGGCTCCCCGGGTGATCACACGGTTTCGGGTGGGGATGGGGAGTGTATATGCATTGTGCTGCACAAGGCATCGCAATTGTGTGGGACAGGCTGGATGGACCCTGAGGGTCTTTTACTGTCCATCTTTTTTTTTGTATGTTTTCTCCCTCCTCGGATGCCCATTATTCTGCCCCAGCTTTCCGCCGTACCAGGGGTAGGCTGGAAGCAGCTGAGGAATACAAGGGTAAATGTTGTGAGGCTGCCTGTAGCAGAGGGCACTAGACCACACCACACATGGATTGCTTAGGGCACAATAGGGTAAATTTTGCAAGGCTGGACTCTCGATGTAGAGCCCTGCTTGATGGCAGTGGTGGGATCCCGTCCTGACCATTTCCATCTAGCAAGGCTCCCCACCAGGAATTCAGTCTTACAAGATTTACTCTATAGTGTCTTCCATAGTACAATTCATGGTCTGATATAGTGCCCTCTGCTGCACAACTCATATATTCTTAAAGCCCACCTCTTTGACCAAGCTTTTGATCAGCCCTCCTAATTTTTCTTTCTTTGGCTAGGCATTCATTTTCCCTCCATATTTACTAATTAAAGCACCTGTAATGGTCTGTGTGTAAGCTGCATAAAATTTAGGGAGGCCCCATAATCCTGGAATAAAGAGGACCATCATGCATACACATTGAACTAGATTTGATAGTTCCTTTCTGATGTATCAAGATTTAGAAAAGGTTCCTCACCGTCAGTGAACTCATGTATGCTTGGGGCGGGGACCGTCCGCTCAAACACTGTGCCGGTGGGGTGTTCTGCTCCCTTTGTGTCGACCTGATTTTTTTCTCTACCCCCACCCCCCCACCAACAAAATCTCCTGGGTTGCTGGAGCCTGCTCCACTTTGCCAGTTTTACCTGCTTCAATTTCTATCTGCCTCACCACCCTCTGCCTCAGCTATTCACACATTCTCCGAGACTTGTAAATGCCTTATATTTCATAATTTCTTTCATTATGGGAGCAATTGTAACCTAACCCAGCCCTGGGATCGGGTGGAACGCTGGTTTTACACCCCGCCCAATGTTACACCCACTGACTTCAATGAAGAGTAAAATCAGGCGGGGAGTAAAACCAGCCTTGCTCACGGTCCCGTCAGTTCCCGACGGGTGGATTAGGTTAAAATTGCCCTCTATGCCTCCTGTGGTCTTATGTTAATATCATGTCAGCCATTTAACCATCTCCTAGTTTCTGTTTAAGCACTCATTCTATGTATTTTCTTGTGTGTGTTTTTGTTTGTGTGATTTCGTCCCTCTTCCCTCCGTTCTGTTTGTCCGTAATTTCTTCCAGTTCTGGCAAAGGGTCTACCCCTGAAACATTAACTAATCTATTCTCTCCACAGGTGTTGACTGACAGGTAACTGAAAATTGGATCCGGTAGTCCTTAATGGAACAGATAAGGGGGTGCAGATTAATTTGCTTCCTAGTAGCTCACCAAAGAGAATGCTGATGGAAATCTGGGAGCAGGCCACCTTGTCTTGTCAATGTAGATGCAAGTCCAGGAGAAGTGAAGAATGGCAAAAATTTGGAAATAAAATTATGATTAAAAAAATGTATCTTTTTACAAAATGATAAAGTAATGACCTGTACTAGCAATGCCAGCAATAAAAGCCCACGAATGTTATAAGAGTTCATGGTAGCTAACTGGTTAAAGGCTTAATGCAGTAGCAAAAAAATCAATCTAGAATCATAGAATGAGTACAGCACGGAAAGAGGCCATTCGGCCCATCGAGCCCATGCCGGCTCTTTGTAAGAGCAATCCAATTGGTCCCATTCCCCCACTCTTTCCCCTTAGCCCTGCAAATTTTCTCCCTTCAAGTATTTATCCACTTCCTTTTTGAAAGCCATGATTGAATCTGCTTCCACCACCCTGTCGTGCAGCGCATTCCAGATCATAACTACTCGCTGCGTAAAAAAGTTTTTCCTCGTGTCGCCTTTGGTTCTTTTGCCAATCATCTTAAATCTGTGTCTTCTGGTCCTCGGTCCTTCCGCCAATGGGAACAGATTCTCTTTATTTACTTTATCTAAACCCGTCATGATTTTGAACACTTCTATCAAATCTAGTTCAATGTGTATGCATGATGGTCCTCTTTATTCCAGGATTATGGGGCCTCCCTAAATTTTATGCAGTTTACACACAGACCATTACAGGTGCTTTAATTAATAAATATGGAGGGAAACCGAATGCCTAGACAAAGAAAGAAAAATTAGGAGGGCTGATCAAAAGCTTGGTCAAAGAGGTGGGCTTTAAGAAGGATCTTAAATGATGAGAGAGAGGTGGAGAGGCAGAAGGACTTAGGAAGGGAATTCCAACGCATGGGGCCTAGGCAGCTTGAGGCATGGCCATCAATGGTGGGGCGAAGGGAGGGGGGGGGTGGGGTTGCAGAAGAGGCCAGAGTCAGAGAACTGGAGAGCTCGTGAAGGGCTTGTAGGGTCGGAGGAGGTTACAGAGATAGGGAGGGGCAATACCGCAGAGGGATTTAAACACAGTGATGACAATTTTCAATTTGAGGCATTCAGGGATCAGAAACTAGGAGAGGATAGAGGCAGCAGATGAGCTGAAGTTTATAGAGGTGGAGGATAGGAGGCTAGTCAAGAGAGCTTTAGAATGGTCAAGTCTGAAAATTACAAAGAAAGGAAGAAGTAGCATTTATACAGTGCCTTTCATGACCTGAGGATGTCACAAAGCTCTTTCACGCCAATGAAGGACTTCTGAAGAGTAGTCACTGTTGTAATGTAGAAAACACAGCAGCCAATTTGCCACAAACAGCGATGTAATAATGATCAGATAATCTGTTTTAGAGGTGTTGGTTGAGGGATAAATATTTGCCAGGACACCGGGAAGAACTCCTCCGCTCTTCTTTTAAATTGTATGATAGGATCTTTAATATCCTCTTAAAAGGGCAGATGGGGCCCCCATTTCAGGTCTCATCCAAATGGAACCATTGATCACAGAACATTTACTTTCCATCTCTGATATTAGAAAGACGGCACCACCAGCAGTGCTCCCTCAGTGCTCTAGTCTCTGGAGTGGGACTTGAACCCACAACCTTCTGACTCAGATGCGAGAGCGCTACCCACTGAGCCACAGTTAACACAAACAATAGAGGAGAGGCGTTGGAGGTGGATGTGATGTCAAAGGCTTGTAGACCGGTTGAGAAGGATGAGGAAGGGGAGCTTATTTCAATAAAAAAATAACTGTACCTAGCTTGATTTTGTTAATCTTGTGAAGATATTTACCAACAACATAAAGCACAAAGTGCCCTTCTTAGATCACTAAGTACTGATTTACTATCACTAAAGATGGTTTTAAACATTGAGGTAATTCAGACCTTTGAAACTCCAGTATGTGATGTCTCCATTAATATTTTACATTAATATATAAAAAATTCTCTCGACCAATTTCAAAGAAGCTGGTAGTGCTCTCAGCAGCACATCATGCTGTTCGAGGGTTTTGATATTCGCTCCAGTCTGTGTGCTGCTCAAGCACCACAGTGCAAACACCCTCTCGCATGAACGAATCAACAGCATTCTGTGAGCATCTGACAGTGGTTTGATAATTGGGCAATTAAATACACATGCCCCAGTGGGTAAGATACTGTAAACCCCTTCTCAGTCAATGAACTAGCAGGGCCTGAATGTATCAAACCGCCAAGAGAATTGTTAACTATAAACTGACAGGAATGTGAATTCCCTATGGGACTGTGAAATTCTTCTCTTTGATATCCTTTTTGTCTCTTGAATTTAAACTCTCCCATATTCGCTTTCAGTGTTGATTCTCGTCAAGAATCAGCAAATTATTTATTAGATCTGTCACATTTCAAGCAGTAAAGATAGATTACCCATGGCTCAAGTAATCACAAAATCTTACAGACTGAATTATAAGTTGTTGACCTGCTTGTAGTTTTGTCTGAGGCAGCACTGTGGAAATGGCAATGAAGATTAGAGAGGTAACTCATTGAAGCACTACAACAACTTGCACTTATATAGTGGCTTTAATGTGGTAAAACATCCCAAGGGGTTTCACAGGAGCATTATCAAACAAAATTTGACATCAAGCCACATAAAGGAGATATTAGGACAGGTGACCAAAAGCTCGGTCAAAGAGATAGGTTTTATGGAACTTAAAGGAGGAGAAAGGGGTAGAGAGGCAGAGAGGTTTTGGGAGGAAATTCCAGAGTTTAGGGCCTAGGGCAGCTGAAAGCACAATGGCGGAGCGAAGAAAACTGGGGATGTGCAAGAGGCCAGGATTGAAGGAGGGCAGAGTTCTCAGAGGGTTGTAGGGCTGTGAGAGGTTACAGAGATAGGGAGGGGCGAGGTCAAGGAGGGATTTGAAAACAAGGATGTTTCAATTACTACACAGACACTGCATCATACCATAACCAGGAGAATTATGATGTTCTAATTTATAACCCTCAAGTCATTTTTCCTTTGCTTTGCATGCCTGTTCTTCCTCCACTCACCGTCCAAAGCACCATTCCCAACGAAAAGGCTAACCAAACAACCTGCTCCCAGATTTCACACCATGGGGTAGATTGGGATAACGCCACTTCCCTGTGTGACTGAAAGCAGGAGCAAACAAATAGGTACAAAGGACGATCAGACAGACCAGAGGTGGGGTGGGGGTTGGGGGGAGGCAGACTGTGCATGAAGGGGACAGACAAGCAGGTCAACCAAGGGTGGGACCTATAGGTTGAAAGATTGGCAGCGGGAAAGAGCCAGATCAGGTGAAAAGGGTACAGAGGAACTTCAGATAGGAAAACGACAGGTAGACAGATCAGACGGGCAAATTTTGTGGAATGAGGATCTTCACCTGTACATAAAATGCATTTTCTTGCCACTGAAAGACTGACACGACCCAATCTGGTACATCACCAGACCCAGTCAAGAGCATGAGGTCTCTCAGGACACAACATGAAGGATTCGTAGCGTACTACACTTCAAGGACATTCTAGTGGGGAGTCTGACATAAGAATGCTCTCATGACAGATGATAAGCATATCCTTAGTTTCCCTACATCTCCAGCTTAGGAGGGAGAAATTGCTGTCCATTCATTTGAAAGAACTTGGCACCAGAGTAACACTTTTTCTTCCATTCACTGAAGAAAAAGGGTTAAGTTATGAGGAAAGTTTGCATAGACTAGGCTTGTATTCCCTCGAGTATAGAAGATTAAGGGGTGATATAATTGAGGTATTTAAGATGATTAAAGGATTTAATAGAGTAGATGGAGAGAAACTATTTCCTCTGGTGGGGAAGTCCAGACCAAAGAGGCATAACCTTAAAATGGGAGCTAGGCCATTCAGGGGTGATGTCAGGAAGCACTTCTTCACACAATGGGTAGTGGAAATCTGGAACTCTCTCCCCCAAAAAAGCTGCTGAGGTTAGGTTAGTTGAAAATTTCAAGGGACACGGAACCAAGACGGGTAAATGGAGTTAAGATGTCGATCAGCCATGATCAAACTGAACGGCGAAACAGGCTCGAGGGGCTGAATGACCTATTCCTGTTCCAATGTTTCTACACCACCAACTTAAACTCTATATCCATGGCCCATATCGGCCTGCTTGCGCTCAAGACACCGTAACATAATCTCTCATTACACAGTAAAGCTTTGGTCCCCTTGATCAGCGAGATGCCGAACAAGGTTATGGCATCTCCTTCCAAATGGAAGAAAGTCGAATGTGGAGACCCCATCTGGGTGATACCTCACTCTTACCACCAACCATCCAAAGCGGGTGTTGCCAAAAGTCTGATAGAAGGAAACCCACCTGCGCTTTCTGGGGCTATTTGCACGAATCCAGACTCGGGGGAAGAAGCCATTTTGTTTTTAAAGCAGCATTTAAATAGTAAACTCTAACCTAGAGGATTAGAACAAGAATATCTCCAGAATAAAAGGAGCCCAACTTTGACAGCTGGGGCCAGAGAGCACCAGAGTAAAGAGACCTAGCTATCAGACAATCCCAGAACTGTTCTCATATATATTTTCACATTGTGCTACAATTCTATATCATTTGCATTTTTCTCACTTTTTAAAAATCTTATTCAAAAATATAAAAGGAGAACCAACTTTGATTCTCAATGTCAGAAGATCACACATTTAAGGGAAACATCAAATCACAACGTACATGAGGAAGCCTGCTGCTGGCAATGTGACAAGTCTCTTCAAAAACTATGCCAAAGCATATTATTCTTCTTTTTTGTTTAATTTGAAAACAAAACCATTAAAATTGCAACTAACTTTGATTCAATGTCAGATGAGCTCCTATGACAAATCGTGCTCCTTTAGGTCTTATGTTCGTAAAGCATACATAGCCAATGGCGGTGTGGCCCTCATCACCAAATCTCACCTTGGTCTGTCCTCTGACCCATCCGGCACCTTTTCCTCCTTTGAGCACCCAACTTGTTCCACCCCTCTCGCCTCTCCTTTAAAATCCTCATTCTCTACCGCCCACCCAAGCCCCACGCCAAGTTTCTGACCAAGATATCCTCACTCCTTTCGTCCCTCAGCTTCTGCGCAGTGTAATGGCGCGATATAAATGCAAGTTGTTGTTGTTGGAACATATAAGGCACTTTATCAGCTTCTGTTTTCAGAAAATGACATCCTTGCAATTTGCACATTCTTGTAAAAAGGAAGCTTGTGTATATATAAACAAATGTATCGCAGTGGATGGATCATATAAAGTTATAAGGTAGCAATTCAATTGAGTGCTTCTGGAAATGAGGACTAAACGTCTTATAAACACTGACAATGAATTTAAGTAGTTAAGTTCACTACTGTTAACTGTTATTCTTCATAATATGGACTAAATAGTTTACTTAAAAAGATCATTTGTGATATTCCTTACATTCTTGTGTCCAGCTGAGCACAGAGAAGTCAGCATGACAGAGGTCAAAGGGTAGTTAAGATGAGAGTAACATAAGACCTGAAGGAACTCAGCATCACCATTGGATTAACTACTGCAAATAAAACTACCCAGTATATTAGGTAGCGATGGAAAGTCACGGCAATAATTACAGACATGTATCAAGCCATTCATTAATTCTGTGCTTGTAAATACATTCGTGACCAGCTCCAAACCAAATCAGGACTTGTCTGTAATTGATCCCTGACCAGTATTATTCTTTATGCTATGATTCAAGATCAGGGCCAGGGCAAATCGAAGTGGGCCAGAACCCGAGTTCTGAAGCCAGATTTTTCCTAGCGGAATAACTGAAATACCTTAAGGCTTCGAGAGTTCCAGCACTAAGAAGAGAAAGGACACCTGGAGTAAAATATCCCTGCCAAGGCTCTCTCTTAGAAATAAAATCTTGCCCAGAGGGAAGATCTACATAACAAGAAACATTGCAAGCAGGCCCTTGTCTGGCTGTAGGTTTCTGTTGTAATACCTATTATGTTAGTTACACTAAATACGTTACTCATATCAGTACTTATCAATCACTGGCATGATTGCTTATAAGTTATGCAGTCTCCACACTTGTGAATATTTGCTGTAATGAACATACCACAGCGCAATATTCTTTATTTGCACATGGCTTTTCAAATCCAGTACATCTCATCAAATTTCTTCCCAACATCATCGTTAATCAGCTTCTCCATCTAACCGGCTAATTTGCTCTGTCAGCTTGTGATGTGATTTCCATAATATAAGAAACTGAACAATATCAAAAGATCAAACTGAAATTAAGAGAGATAAAAGTGCATATGGAAAAATTATAACAATCTCATATTCTGGGTTGATATCAGGCCATGCAATATTAATAATGAACATGTTTGACAGAGAAATTTTATAGAAAGATGTTAACACAATTTAACATCCCTGTTAACACAGCGGACCAAGGAATTTCATACGAATGTTTTCATTATTGCGATTAAAACCTAATTTGTTTCCGGATATTGCATGGTATCTGATGGGTAGCAGCACTACCACCATTGCAATCAGAGGTCCCTGATTATAATAACACTACTGCTCTGGAATCATCTCAATGCTCGTTTAGTCTGTAGCTGGATGGACTTAGTGTTTGTAACCCGAATGGTTTCAGAAAAAAAAAGGCAATTAGTTTGAGATTTCACATCTTTTTTATCTATAATTAATTTTTCTATTTTAAGTATTTCTGCTTATAACTTTCGCTGCTGTTGGAAATACTGAGCATAAGCCTGTCATTTTTACAGGATAATACAAGCCTTTTGAATGTTAGAATTGAGGGGGAAGAGTACTTAGATCTATGCGATTAAGCAGGGTTTGTGAAGAAGTAGGAACAAATCACTTTAACTTATTTATGTCGTTGTGCTTTGTTATTATTCCATGCCGTAAGTAAAGCTCCCAGGTCCTGTTTGGTCTTTTTCCAAAATACCATTGTGTACTTCTGTGTAGCTCAAAAATTCTTCCCATTTGCTGCCAGAATACGAACATGGTTTCAAAAAAAGTATGGATTTGTGCTGCTATTTTGTAAAATAATAAGGAAATACCCAAATCTATGACCTCTACCACAGAGAAGGACAAGGGCAGGAGGCGCTTGGGAATGCTATCATCTCTAAGTTCCCCTCCAACTTGCACACCATCCTGACTTGAACTTATATCGGCCGTTCCTGCATCATCGCTGGGTCAAAATCCCGGAATTCCCTACCCAACAGCATTGTGGGAGTGCCTTCACCACACCGACTGCAGCGGTTCAAGAAGGAGGCCCACTACCAACCTCTCAAGGGCAACTCGGGATGGGCAATAAATGCCAGCCTTGCTAGCGACACCCATATGCCAAGGACACACAGGACAATTCACCGCAGAGGCACTGTCCCTTTAAATGCACCATGAGCCAGTTGCTACGTAATGCTTTTCAGATATGCTGCAGTTCCCTTTCGCACTACTAATTTGACAGTAATTCTGGAGCTGTGCTGAGCACAGCATGTACCAGAATGGACCACACCAGTAAATCGTAGCACCACAATTGCCAAATACATTATCACGCTGACTGAGCACTGCTACTGTGGTCTCACTTACTACAATAATAACACCATCTGCCATCCTCCTAGGACCAGGGACTGGAGTCATAGCAAGAGCAAAAGAGCAGCCAAGGAGTCTTTCCTTCTTTCTCCCATCAAAGAGGTTAACTGCAGTCTAATAATCAGCAAGCCAAGGGGCTAAATAGAAGCAGCCCTTGTAGACAGCTTATCCTCACAGATTCTGTTCCCATTTATAATAATGCAATTAGAAAACAGGGCGCTATGGAGTGACCCTAAAGAAGTTCACTTTACAGCCAACATCCAAAGCAAATCAGTTTATGTTAAGGTGGAAGGGAATTGGGGCTCTCCAGATAGCTCACTGGGTGAATGCACTGCCTGTTGCGGTATTGAGTCATACAAAGTAGAAGGCTACTTGGTTCAAACTCTGGACTCTGACCTAGATGATCTCAGCTAGGGTAATGGTAAGGGCACTACAACAAGCATGAACATTCTGCAGCAAGGAGAAGAAAATATGTTCATCAGGGCTCCCATTCCCGATTGCTATCCAGTGTCCTCCGCTTGAAAATCTGTGTGTGCAATGCGGATGAAGATAGGTTCTGACCAGGCTGTGATGTCTCACCTCACAATGAAAACATTCACTGTACAAGCTCACCCCATGAAGAATGCTCGTTCGGTTGAACCTTTAGATCCACAATTCCCCATATTCCCACCTCAGAATCACAATCTCAATGTGTACAAGCTGAGCTGGTAAATCCTGACGTTCCTCTTGCTTTCTCTAGAATCATAGAATCATAGAAGTTTACAACATGGAAACAGGCCCTTCGGCCCAACATGTCCATGTCGCCCAGTTTATACCACTAACTGAGATACATCGTGGAGGCGAGATTATCCTACCGTTCATGGCAATAGACCAAGCTCCCTCTTGCAACAAAATGGCCCCTACTTTTTATTGAACTGCACTGCCCCATGGGCATGGGAATAGCCCTACTTCTATAGGTGTAAGAAAAAAACAGCTGTGAGAAGAGAAAGTGAATCACAGGAAAAAGAGATAAAAAAGAGCAATCAGAAAAACAGGGAAAAAAAAGAGAATATATTTTTGCCACTTGGCTCTGGCCCATGTAACAAGCACAGCTTGCCACTTTTACCCATGTTCATGGCTTTGGCATTGGACATACAACTCGCAAATGAGTGTCTCACAGCTAATGTTGGCAGCTCTGGGAACGACACCCCAGCATTAGCCCAGCATTCAGTGAAGGAGGGGTGAAAACTGGGGAAAAACAACAAATGTCAGGCCTTTAGACACTGGATAAAGTTGAGAGTGATTTATTTTGTTTGGTTTAAGAGAAAGTTCCTGCTGAAAAAAAAGGTGCTGAATGTCGTCACAAAGAAAAAAAAGACACCAATCTAAGTTGCTGCTCTGTTCATTTTCCCTTATTGCATCACTGATCCCAAATTGCTCTTGGTCCGACTCTTTGCTCAAATCACTTGGTTCGGGTAGAATGACTGTTACTCAGACTGTTATCACCGCTGCTCGAAAAAAATATATATTCAGGGGCACAGAGAGCAGCTAACAAGCGAAAAAGAAAGAAAGAGAAAGAGAGAGAGAGAGAGAAACAGCACAGCAATGCCATGAGGATGAAACTAATCGTTCGTATAATGGATACATTTCTCCAGTGTGTAAAGCCTTAAGAATTGAATCCATGATTATTACCCTGAGGGTGCCCTGGGACTTCTGGCCATGTCCATCAGAGTGGAAAACCACTGTGTGTCAGCAAGAGGAATTCTGATCGGAACCATGCAGAAATCCCATTCAGTTCCTCCGGGGCCAATGTAACAGCAGCCTCAGTGCTGCCGTCAGCCCTCAAGTACCTCCATTTTTCTTTGTGTCTTAAAAACCGTGTTAATCTTTTCTCATAAAGAATTGACCCATTTTTTAACCTCAGAGGTACTGTATTATTTAATTCTACTGAATTTTTTATCAGGCCAATAAAAGTGGAACATGAGACACACCACTGATCGATGCGTCAGATATTATGCTGCCTATCAGGCAGCATAAGAGGTCAAAACTCCCATCCTAATGACTGAGGCAGTGACATCTTCAGGTCTCTTTACTGGAGCTAAGGCTCGAGTGCAGAACCTCATTAGGAAAGGTTTCGAAAGCGCAGTTATGACTTGCTTATCTGACATTTATTTAATAAGCAACATTGACGATCAGCCATGCCTTTAAGCTTGTTGTTTGTGTCAGATTATGTAAATTTACTCTTTTTTTTTCAATTCAGTGACCTTATTCCATTGTAAAAGTCACTAGTGTATTACCATTCTCAAGACTCGGTGTTTTCCTCTCAAACCAAACGTACAGGCATCTGTTTCGGTTTGTGGGTGTTGCACAGTTTAGTTCTGAAGAACATGATCCATTCCATCGCTTGCAGTCTCAGTAATGATGATGTAAGGTCTGTGGTGTTAGACTGGAGCATAGCTCACAACAACCACTGCTCTCCCAACCTTTCAGTGCTGTTCCACCTCCTCATCCAACTTCACGTTTCTTCTATTATTTCCGCGGGATTTTCTGATCAGTGGCAGGTTCTCCCCCATTGGCAAAAAAAAATTGTTCTTACTGACAACACTTAAGCGAGTTCAAAAAATATACATAAATATCCAGTGAGTATTTTGTGGGATTGCTGCCAGCCGTGGCTCAGTGGGTAGAACTCTCGTCACTGAGTCAGAAGGTTCAAGTCCCACTCCAGAGCTTTGAGCACAAAATCTAGGCTGACACCCCAGTGCAATACTGAGACTGTCGGAGGTGCCGTCTTTCGAATGCGACGTTAAACCGGAGCCTTGTCTGCACTCTCAGATGGATGTAAAATACCCACAACACTATTTTAAAGAAGAACAGGGGAGTTATCCCCATTATTTATCCCTCAACCAACATCACAATAAAAAAATGATTATCTGTTCTTTATCGCGTTGCTGTTTGTGAGAGCTTGCTATGCGCAAATTGGCTGCCGCGTTTATTACATTACAACAGTAACTACACTTCAAAGTACTTCATTGTCTATAAAGCGCTTTGGGATGTCATGAGGTCTTGAAAGGTGCCATATAAATCCAAGTCTTTCTTTACTTCTTTCTTTAAAGTTTGCCCATTTTATGAGAAAAAATGTTTTTCCCTCTCACCAAGCTGAGGAGCGTATCTAGCTGTCTCATGCAATAGGGTGCAGGAACAAAAAGGGTAAAGGAACGGAAGAAACAGAACCGTCTCTCATTGACATCATTCCCACCATCATCGCACCACCACACAAAAAGGGAATGCAGTGACCTCAGTCTCACTAACTGACTCACCCATTTCCCCAAGGCCCAGCAGTAGCCCTCTATCAATGAACCTGGAGAGGGAGCTCGGAAATTGGACACCTGATAGTATTTCTTTGCCACTGCTGTTGACAGGTTTAAAATTTACCTTCTAGCACTGCCAGCAGATCAGCTGCAGAAAAATCCAGCACCTTTTTGCGTAGTGGCAGTATTATGACTTTTGGTAGGAGCTTCGAAATCCTCAGACGTGTGGAGAAAACCCCTTGTCAGGATGGAAAAGCACATTGCCTATTAAGGGGTTTCATGCCAGTAGGGCATCAAGATGAGTGCAACCCATCATGATACCCAATGAGGTATGCAGGGACCAGCTGACTGGGATGTAGGCCATTAGGTCCAGGGGACTTGTTGGCTTTTCGTCCCATTAATTTCTCCAATACTTTTTCTTTACTGATATTAAGTTCCCCACTCTCATTTGACAATGTGCTGCAAATCTCTGTGATTTAACTTTCCTCAAATTTTATAACTTAGAACATACATTTACACCCATAAACTCAGTCTTGCCAGAATCCCATTGCACTGATTTTTAAAAATTTGTTCCAGGGATGTGGGAGACACAGGCAAGGTCAGCATTTATTGTCTATCCCAAGTTGCCCTGAGAAAGGGATGGTGTGCCTTTTCCTTTTACCACTGCAATCTTTGTAATAATGGTGCTCCCACCATGGTATTAGGTAGGGAATACCAGTATTCTGACTCAGTGACGATGAAGGAATGGTGATATATATTCAAATTAGGATAGTGTGTGACTGGGAGGGGAACTTTCATGCGATGCTTCAAATTGTTCTTAAGTTTTAACCTTGCACAGCTGATAATGCTCTTCTCAGTCCTGTTTTATACACACCTGGTATATTTGTTTCTGTATCTTGCTGTTGCATCGAGGAGGATTCAGCTGTATTGCTAAGATTGCCATCTATCTTTTCCCCTCGATGAACAGTGTTGTGCCTGGATTGCCATTTGCAATGCAGGTGCTCAGCCATATTGCTCCACACATCCCTCAAGGTGTCACATTACAAATGGAGGGGGAAAATAGTAAGTAACAACCTTCTAAATATAGATTAATAACCAACAGGATTTATGAAGTGAAGCTTCTAAATTGGCAAAGCTATTGAAAGAAAAACAGTTGAAGGTTTGGCCTTCTCTCTTGAGGTGTCGACTCAAACACAGAGATTACAAACCAACATTTATTGAGCCTCAAATATATCACAATTATGTGTCCCACTGCAGAGGGTAGTTTTTACTTTGTTAAAATGATGTATACTGTAATAATCACAAGAATGTGCTACTCCACAGAAAGTGTTTACAAATGTAGGAGCTTTTAGACAAAGGTTAAGCAAACTTGCCTTGTGATATTTTTTATGTGTAATATGTAATAGGTCTTTGAGGTTTGGACTACAATAAAGTAAGAGAAATTGAATTATCAGGTAGACAACAGCATTTCAACCTCTTTCTCGTCTCTCCCTCCATTTAATATTCTTTCTTTCTCCTTTTTCAAGCCAAAGGCAGCACAGTCCAGCTTCTGCCTCACTGGGGGGTTGTACCCACAAACACTGCAACAACACTCGACGGACTGTTCCCTTGTGACTCAAAGTCTGATTATCTGGACACTGTCCAGGAATTGTAAGACTACAAAAAGAAGAAAATTCAAACCAACCCCCAATTATTGAAATTTGGAAGTACGAGATGGGCTATTCACTTCTGTAATCGACCAAGCACTGAGGTTTTAGCTGAAGTGGCAAGTTGATATAAATGAGGATACTTCAAACTACTAATTATGATTTTAGGTGAACTACATCACTGCCCACTGTATGCTTTGTATTCCTGCACTGTCTGATCTGGCAACAACCACAGCTTGCTTGGGGCAATCTCTAATTATCATCATCATCATCTGCCGTGACTCAGTGGCAGCAATCATGTCTCGGAGTCAGAAGGTTGTGGGTTCAAGCCCTGCTCTAGACCCTGAGCACATAATCTAGCTGATACACCAGTGCATCATTGAGCATGAGCTGCATTGTCAGAGGTGCCATCTTTCAGATGAGACGTTAAACTGAGGCCTCAGGTGGACGTAAAAGATCCCACGGCACTATTCAAAGAAGAGCAGGGGAGTTCTCCCAGTGTCCTGGCCAATATTTAGCCCTCAAACGACATCAGTAGAAAAGTATAATTGGGCATTTATCTCATTACTGATTGTGGGACCTTGCTGTGTGCAATTTGGCTGCTGCGTTTCCCTACAATATAACAGTGACTACACTTCAAAAGCAATTCATTAGTTGTAAAGCGTTTTGGGATGTCCTGAGGTCAAGGCATCGCTATGTCTGAAATTTTGTATGCTGAGCTCTGCTGCCCTCCTGTCACGGAACAATGAGAGGGCAGTTTTCTTGCCATGATTGTCTTGCTCGCGTGTGACATCACCCTGATAGGAATTTCTGAGCCCTTTCCCAATGCAAAATAATGTCGCTAGCCCTTCTTTAAGTCTAATATGCTGCTAGCCATACCAAATTTACAATGACTTGCCTCACCAGTGGAAGCAGGTTGTACTAATAAAGCGATCAAACTTATACACGCAAATTACTGGCATTACAGTGCCCTGATTTATTTCCATTGTCTAAGTAATGAAACCAAATTCATTTCCTCATAAATATCTTTTAATTATCCTACTTTCAACTCATTTGTTGTTAACATAACTGTGTCCCATGGCTACATGCTGTTCTAATGCATATTGATTCATTGGTTCTGCAATATACAAGTCTGTACTGTTTTTTGTGACAGTTTTTATTGGCCTGTGGTGTGCAGGAATTTTAAAATGGTGATCGATCTGTCTGGTTGGAGCTGCATGGTGCTGTACTGGCTCGCTATTTGGCGGGATGGTAGGCTCACTTCTTTTCCCACTTGGTTCTCCACACAAGGAGCTCAAAATCTTGCATTGGGCTGTCAGAAGAGTTGCTGAGGGAAAATCAGCCACTGCCACTGAAAACAGGAGGGAATTTGGGGTCAAAGAGTGAACTTGGGTTGTCTATCTCCTAGCAGTAGGGTTGCCAATCCTCCAGGAATTGAAGATTAACTTCCAGGAGACTTCTGCGAGGAAAATCCCAGAGAAAAAAATCATCGGGGCCTTAAAAAAGAATCGTCTTTTCTTTCCCATTTTCTTTGAACACTTTCGTTGATTAGTTAAAAAAGTATTGGAGATGGGAAAAATGGCTGTTTGAACAACAGTCAAGAATCATCCAATCGGGTAACGGAGTCTGTTTGCTTTCCAATTGGCCGTGGGAAGGCGGGGCACTATGACGATGGACGTGTTGGGCGACCAATGGTGGGAGTGTGAGGGTGGGGCGGTTGGAGGCAGGAAGTCATGTGATGTCACCTTCAAGAATACGTCCGATCAGAGTTGGCAACCCTACTGGGCAGCCAGCTCACGAGCAGAGTTGCGGTCCATGGAGCACTGGGAAGCAGTTTTGCTGCTGTGATGGCCTGCATTGTGAATTCCCAGTCTCAACTGAGACCAGGGAGGGCAGTAAAAATCATAGAGAGGGTTACTTCAAATCACTGTTGCACACCTCTTTGAGGTTGGTTACTAATTGGTAATGGAAGCAGATGACCCATCCACATTGAGTCAAATATTGGCGTGTGATGCAACACTGCCCATCGGCAGAGGGGAAATCATACGTGTTTCGAACCTGCCCCCTCCCCATGACAAATACTGCTCCCAAAATTCGACTGGCTTTTATTTTCATCGGTTGACATTTTTGTCCAGTTTTACCCTGTTCGCCGACACTTCTCAATTGATTTTTTTTTTGTAATGTTTCTTTGTGACTAAACTAAAGGAGAGCTATTATACAAACAGAAAATACTGGCAACGCTCAGCAGGTCAGGCAGCATCTGTGGAGAGAGAAACGGAGTTAACATTTCAGGTCGATGACCTTTCATCAGAACTGCTGCATTGGCAGTATTTTTTTTTGCTTTTGTAAAGGAAAGTTATTATATTCAAACAGACTGCTATGAAGCTCCACTTGGGTCTTCATTATGCAACAGCAACTGAAACTAGTTTAACCCATTAAAATACCAATATGCTGAGAACAAAATGCCTTAAAGAAAATGCTCTTTTCCTCACAACTGCACATCAATTAAATCTGATAAAACACTGACACAACATCCCAGCTCCAGTACTGCGCTGATATAAATTAAGACATGTTGCCGCATTCCAAACGTTGTTATTAAAATATTTCATCTGCTGATTACAGTCCTGGTGGGCTGTGTTTTCTCTGTGAGTCAAACTCAGGGAGAGGGAAAATTGTAAACAGCCAAACCCTTGGCAGTCTCGCAGACCTAGCAGGTGGTTTAGGAGTGACAGTGATAGGTAGGTTGGTACTTGAGGCAAGGAGAGGCATAAGTTAATCCTGCTAGCAGCTGCTGCCACACCACAGGTACAGCCCAGAAAACATGCCCTTTATGTTAGTGAGTAATGTTTGTTTTGTGGGACAGGAAGGAAGGGGCGGAAGAACTATACAGGAGAATGGCCTGCTTCTGTGCTGTTTCATTCTATGATTCTAGTACAGTTTTCATGTCAAATTGAACCAAAATCTCCATTGTTACTGGCCTAAACAGTCTAACTTTGTCTCTCCAATGAAGCTTCATTTTGCTTGTGCTCATCTCATTCACACTCTGTGAGAGTAATTCATCCCACAGATTTAGAGCCAGCATATTAATAACACACATCTATAAAATCCTCATCTGTTCTCCTGCTAGAAGGATCTTTGGCCTGCCATTCCTTAGTTCCTCCAAGCCTTGATTTTCTGAAGGAAAATACAGGCTCGGAGCTGTTTGCACCAAAGTAACTTGGCTGTAAATTGCAACGGGTCATTAAAACAAAGCAGCAAATAAGAAACGAAGCCTTGCCTTCCGATTGTAAGTGGAGTGAGGGTAGGTTATGCCACATCCCCAGGTAAGAGCACCCGAGTTCATCACCGCCTTCATAGTAATGACAAGTCAGTAGGTATGAAATCCCATTTCTATTTTCACACTCTTTACGTCCGTGTTGATGATTTTAAGCATTCACTGTGCCCAGGCACGATAAAAATCAATGCACTTTTAACTTAAAACAGTATCGATGTTTATTTCCTGAGTTTCAAAAGTGCATGGGTATTATTTGCTTAAAATGTGTGAAATTGAAACCGTCAGTTTTTTGCAATTCGCAGACTTTATATTTCTGGAATGTCAAAGATTACAGTCTCCGGAGGTACATCTATAACTTCCACTTTTTTTTCTGAAACTCAACCCTATTCTTTTCTTTAGCAATAAGAATGAAACAAAAGTTCTTCTGATAGTTTAGTGGATAAAAGCACCATTCTCTATTGAAAGTAGAAGGTTCTCAATCTGATTGCTGGCCTGTGCTGATTGAGATGATCGCAACTGAAGCAGGAGCTGTGGTGCCACAACAAACCTCATTGCCTTTGGGTTATGGGTTGGTTTGGGGTGTGGTGGGGGAGGGTTAGAAAAATCATCTCCTGATCGCTGTCCAGTGAACCATGCTGGTCTCCAGCCAGGACAGCTGAGAATCCCTACATGGTCAGTTTTCGGTAAAATATTAAAATGTCTATGTGGCAAAGAAGCAGAATGCAAAATGGTTAGAAAGGGTTAATTAGTTAGTAACTGAGATTGATACAAGTGGCCTGGCCCTCCTGCTGGGCCATATGTTTGCTTAGTCAGCAGGCCTGCATTGTCTTATCAATGATAGGTCTTTGATGTGAGTCAAGGACTGGTCTGAATGTCTCCATGTTTATGGCAGATCATTGTAAACAATTTTACAACACCAAGTTATAGTCCAGCAATTTTATTTTAAATTCACAAGCTTTCGGAGATTTTCTCCTTCCTCAGGCAAATGTTTTCTCCTTCCTCAGGCAAATGTTTTCTCCTTCCTCAGGCAAATGTTTTCTCCTTCCTCAGGCAAATGCCTGAGGAAGGAGAAAATCTCCGAAAGCTTGTGAATTTAAAATAAAATTGCTGGACTATAACTTGGTGTTGTAAAATTGTTTACAATTGTCAACCCCAGTCCATCACCGGCATCTCCACATTATGGCAGATCAATATAGGGAACGAGCTTAGCCAAAGTTGAAAGACATTCCAGGTTGGGAGATAAGGAACAGAAGGAACAGGGAAGAACATTCTAAGTTGGAAAGTGAGGAAGTTATCCCCTTTGATGTCTAACAGCAGCATGATCAGCACATGGACGATTTATGATTGGCCGGAAATAATGTAACCTCGCATGGCAACCTGTGCCCGGCTTATGATTGGTGTTGACCCTCGTTAAGTATGTTCCAACCCTATTGATTTGTATAAAAACGTGTGGACTTCTGTATGTTGTTGTTCTTGCTCTGCCAGCATAGAGGAACTCTATCAGGAGTCCAAATCAATGCTGCAGACTAAGAACCCTGCTATTAAAGATGTGTTGGACTTTAAAATGTATTCGACTTCAGTTATTACTGAACCAGACTGAGGGGAAAGAATCCGGATCGTCACAGCAATTGGACCGTGGTTATTGGAATCAGCACATCCGAGGGAGGGGGGAGGGAATGATTCCTGCTCCAGATCAACGTCCAGTGACTCCTGCTGGAAAGGTTGCCGGTGTGAGAACATGGGCTGAGGAGAGTGTTAGAACAAGGCTGCGATGCCCATCATGGGTGAACTCTTTTAGGCTCACACATAGAATGATACAGCACAGGAGGAGGCCATTCGGCCCATCGTGCCTGTGCCGGCTCTTTGAAAGAGCTATCAAATTAGTCCCACTCCCCCTGCTCTTTCTCCATAGCCCTGGGAATTTTTCCTTTTCAGGTATATATCCAATTCCCTTTGGAAAGTTCTTAGTGAATCTGCTTCCACCACCCTTTAAGGCAGTGCATTCCAGATCATAACAAGACGCTATGTAAAAACATTTCTCCTCATCTCCCCTCTGATTCTTTTGCCAATTACCTTAAATCGGTGTCCTCTGGTTACTGACCTTCCTGCCAGGTGGAAACTGTTTTTCTTATTTACTCTATCAAAACCCCACATAATTTTGAACACCTCTATTAAATCTCCCCTTAACCTTCTCTGCTCTAAGGAGAACAATCTCAGCTTGTCTAGCCTCGCCAAATGAAGAATGGCCATTGGATTGGTACAATGAAAGGGCAGTGTTGCCTGTCAAACCGTATCCCAGCAACAGTAAATGCCTTCAGGAGAGGAAAGGAGAAAGTGGGATAGAATGGGACCAAAAAAAGATTGAATGAAAATCACAACTGAGGAAGGCAATGATAATTTATAAAACAAATTGAAATATAATCTCTAATCAGTGAAAGTTCTGGAGAGTTAGGAGTTCATGATGTAAATCAGCTCATTTCTGAAAGAGATTAATGATGTCGTTGAGTAATTCTACAGCAGATTGACAGTGTAGAAATTTCAGTATATTTGACACACAATCAGGAAGCTTCAGGGGAGCTGGGAACCAATTAGTAAATCTGGTATTGAGCCGTGGGGTAGCACAGTGAGTTCGAGCGCAGATGCGAGGCACCAAAATATGGTGGGACGTGCAACCTCTTACCACTGGGGTCTGGATCTGTGCTGCATCCTTGCAGGTAGTGGAAAAGTACCGAGCACAGACCAAGCTTTTAGCCATAGGGAGGGAGGAGAAATTCAAAGGGGGACTTATCCTCAGCCATCCATACACAGCTTCTAATAGTGCCTTTCAGAATGGCATTGGTGGAGGCCCACCTTTTCAGCTATAGATGGTGCATCGTTTGAGCAGATCCTATCAAGCAAACAGGGGAAAAAAATAGATGAAAGAGGGAGTGTACAGAGAACGTTTGATGGTGGTGACTCACCACTTTAATGTTGCACTCTACATTCTCCTTTTCTCACCATTTTCGAGGGACAGTGTGTTAAAAAAATAAGGGTATACTCCTGTCCCCCCTCTGAATGGTAAAATAGTACAAATGCTTTTCTCATGGCACAGGTCAACAAGGTTCAAGGTTCCATCCTTACTTACCATTTTTTGATAGACTAACTTGATTAACTAACTTGATTGAGTTCTTTGATGAAGTAACGGAGAGAGTTGATGAGGGTAGTGCCATTGTGCATATGGGCTTTCAGAAGGCATTTGATGAAGTACCACACTTGTTACTTGTTAGCATAATTAAAGCCCATAGGATTAAAGGGACAGTGGCAGCATGGATACAAAATTGGCTAAGGGACAGAAAACAGAGTAATGATAAACGATTGTTTTTCAGACTGGAGGGAAGTATACAGTGGTGTTCCTCAGCGGTCAGTATGAGGACCACTGCTCTTTTTGATATATATTAATGACCTGGATTTGGGTATAGAGGGTATAATTTCAAAATTTGCAGATAACACGAAATTCAGAAATGTAGTAAACAATGTGGATGATAGTAATAGACTTCAGGAGAGCATAGACAGACTGGTGAAGTGGGCAGACACATGGCAGATGAAATCTAATGTAGAGAATTGTAAAGTGATTCACTTTGGTAGGAAGAATGAGGAGAGGCAATATAAACTAAATGATACAATTTTAAAGGGAGTGCAGGAACAGAGGGGTGTATGTACACAAATCTTTGAAGGAGGCAGGACAAGTTGAGAAGGCTATTAAAAAAGTATATGGGGTCCCGGGCTTTATTAATAGAGGCATAGAGTACAAAAGCAAGGACGTTATGCTAAGCCTTTATAAAACACTGGTTAGGCCTCAGCTGGCTTATTGTGTTCAATTCTGGGCACCACACTTTAGGAAGGATGCCAAGGCCTTAGAGAGGGTGCAGAAGAGATTTACTAAAATGGTACCAGGGATGAGGGACTTCAGTTATGTGGAAAGACTGGAGCAGCTGGAGTTGTTCTCCTTAGAACAGAGAAGATTAAGGGGAGGTTTGATAGAGGTTTTGGAAATCACGAATGGTTTTGATGGAGTAAATAAGGAAAAACTGTTTCCAGTGGCAGAAGGGTCAGTAACCATAGGACACAGATTTAAGATGATTGGCAGAAGAGCTAGAGGCGACATGAGGAAACATTTTTTTTTAACGAAGCAAGCTGGAATGCACTGCCAGAAAGGGTGGTGGAAGCAGATTCAATAGTAACTTTCAAAAGGGAATTGGATAAATACTTGAAGGGATAAAACTTACAGGGCTGTGGGGAAAGAGCAGGGGAGTGGGACTAATTGGATAGCTCTTTCAAAGAGCCAGCACAGGCACGATGGGCCAAAAGGCCTGCTCCTGTGCTGTACTATACCATGATACCATGATCATGAGTTAGCTGATCTCAGCTGAGGTGGGTGGACAGACTCTAAAACTAAGCTCAGTGCTCCAGAGTTAGAGAAGAAATAATTTGCTAGGGTTCCTACTCCTGATCGCTATCCAGCAACCTCCACTGGTTCAGCTCTGATTCCTCCAAGGGTCAAACACTCAGTTTTCAAGATTCACACGTGAATAATGGCCAATCGAGTGAGGCACTGATGCCCATGGAACCACATTCTATCAAAGAGTCAACACCATCCGGAGGAGAGGAGGGAAGAAATTGGAGAGAAGAAGAAAAAAAAATAAACGCCAGTTATTTCTCCGGGGGTTCTTCGGTCTCTCGCTGTAACTTTGGAAGGAGAGCAGCGCAAACCCTGGAGAAACGCATCAACAGCTGTTTCCGCCATCTCGTTAGGGTTTCCGCCAAAGTTACAGCGGGAGATTGGGGAACCCGTACAAAAATGTCTACCCCAAAATCGAAACCAAACTCTTGTTAACCATTGCTCTGTGCACCTCCTCCATGTGGATTTGACCTTTTCTGCAGTAACTGTTTCGGCTATTAGATGGTAAAATGAGATGGTCAATTGGGGACTTTCATTAAAAAAAAACGAGACTACGAAAGCTACAGAACAGAACATTGGAACAGGAAAGTGCCCTGCTTCAGGTAGCTAAGGCCAAATATTGCACCAACTCTTTGGTGCTGGTAAACAGCAAGACGATTGGAGTATAAACGGTGAACTGATCTAGATAATCCAGTACTTGCTTAACTGCCCATTCTTGATATCCAGACAGGTGGTGTCTGCAGACTGTGGGGCATCACATCTGATCTTGACCCTGTCATTATCCAGCATCCAAACAGTCACTGGGTAGTGATCAGGAGCAGGAACCCTGGTTGATATTTTTCCCTCCCTATTTCAGTAATTGTGAGGCCAGTTAAATTCCCCCTCCCTATTACTTGTTAGTCAGCACCAGAGATAAATTACTAGGGTTTTTCCTCAATTCTGTGACCCAGTATCATACCACATCTTGCTTTTAATTTGCTGAACCACTGAGAGACCATTAAATCACTGGTATAATTTCTTCTACGCAGTAAAATTGAGCTTCAGATGCATCTTGACCATTCGTGGACAATAGCCATGGATACATGTGGGAGAGATTATCATTCTTTCTTCTTCTCCTTGCAAATTTTCTCCCCTCCATTTCTGAACATACTGGCCCAGATTTTTTGATTGGAATGTCAATGGTAGCCCATTTGAAGTGACCAAAATAATCTAGGCCATTGACTCTTTACTGGGGTACAATTCCATGGGCAATTGGCTGCCCTCCGGAACCTCCCCCAAATAGCCATTGTGTGTGAGCCTTGGCTGTGAGTGTCAGCTTGATTTCACATTACTTTTAAAATTGTTGACGGGCCCAACTGGTAACGTTAATCTAGCTTTCTCTCTCACACACTTGCCTCTTGTGCATCACTGATGTTCATTGCTCCACAATTGGGGGCCATACCTTCAGCTGCGTAGGCCCTAAGCTCTGGAATTCCCTCTCTAAACCTCGCTGCTTCTACCTCTCTCTCCTCCTTTAAGACGCTCCTTAAAACATACCTCTTTGACCAAGCTTTTGGTCACTTGTCCTAATATCTCCTTTTGTGGCTCGGGGTCAAATTTTGTTTGATAATGCTCCTGTGAAATGCCTTGGGACGTTTTACCAAGTTACAGGCGCTGTATAAATGCAAGCTGTTGTGAATTTGTCTGGAGTTGCCCTGTAATTCCGGGCAGCAATGTGCTATCTCTATTCAATGATCTCTCCGTGATAACGTCTACTTTGAAACTTGTTTTTACTGTGCAGATGAAATGATTTAATGAGAGGAATATAGAATATATGTGAATATCGAAAATTAAGGGGTGATCTAATTGAGGTGTTTAAGGTGATTAAAGGAGTTGAAAGTGTGGAGAGAGAGAAACTATTTCCTCTGGTGTAGAAGTCCAGAACATGAGGACATAACCATAAAATTAGAGCTAGGCCATTTAGGGGTGATGTCAGAAAGCACTTCTTCACATAAAGAGTAGTGGAAACCTGGAACTTTCTCCCCCAAAAAGCTGTTGAGGCTGGGGGTCAATTGAAAATTTCAAAACTGAGATTGATAGATTTTTGTTAGGCAAAGGTATTAAGGGTTACGGAACCAACATGGGTAAATGGAGTTAAGATACAGATCAGCCATGATCTAATTGAATGGCGGAACAGGCTCGAGGGGCTGAATGGCCTACTCCTCTCCTATGTTCCTATGTTCTGCGTATTAACCAGAAGTTGCTTTGAGTCTGGAGTTTCCCTCTAAATACACATAATGCACTTTACATTTTATTTTCAAGAACTGTATCTTGTACTTGTCAAAAACAGACCATAAAGCACAAGTGCACTAATCCAAACCTTTCAGATTCACAATAGATAAAAAAAAAATAAAGATCTGTGGCAAAAAGTCACTATTCAACCTAAACACGACTTTAATGCTCAGCAGTAACTTGCCATTTCTGAACATGTTTGACTGCATAGTCATAAAGAGGCATTAAAAAAATAGCTGGTGTTTCAGACAGGGCTTACATCGTTATTTAGGCCTTGAATTTAACAGCAGATGAGCAGCAAAACACTAGCAGGCTGTTTCTATTTGATCGGATCATTACCAGCTGCTGGCAATATTGTGCAGTAGCCCTCGTGTCCCCAGTGTCATCGTATATGGTCTGGGTAGGGGAGGGGGTAGGAGGAGTCATTCACATGGTGGGCCAATTCTAAAGTGCTCTATCATTTCATATATAAAAAAAAATCATTTGACATGGTCATAATGGAGAGAGAAAGGAAAAGATCTTGTCGCACTTACCAGTAAACGATGAAGGAATGCTACCTATGGTGGGAAATTGGATTGAAGCTTTGAGTACTTTAGAATGAGAGGCGATCTTATTGAAACATATACGATTGTGAAGGGGCTTGATCGGGTGGATGCGGTAAGGATGTTCCCAAGGATGGGTGAAACTAGAACTAGGGGGCATAATCTTGGAATAAGGGGCTGCTCTTTCAAAACTGAGATGAGGAGAAACTTCTTCACTCAGAGGGTAGTAGGTCTGTGGAATTTGCTGCCCCAGGAAGCTGTGGAAGCTACATCATTAAATAAATTTAAAACAGAAATAGACAGTTTCCTCGAAGTAAAGGGAATTAGGGGTTACGGGGAGCGGGCAGGAAATTGGACATGAATTTAAATTTGAGGTTAGGATCAGATCAGCCATGATCTTATTGAATGGCGGAGCAGGCTCGAGGGGCCGATTGGCCTACTCCTGCTCCTATTTCTTATGTTCTTATGTACTCTGCATATTGATTCTTTCGCAGGTACAAAATTCCATTTGGAATGATGTAAAAATTGTGAGGGGTATACCCTGATCGTTAGGGAAGAAATATTTATCCCTCATTACAATGGCTGTAGGCTATTTTTCTGCCTTAATGGTAAAAAAAAACCCAACCAATCGTAACATTCCTGTAATTATGCTGGTTTCAGAATCTCAGGCAGTTAATGAGCTGGTTAACTGGGCTCAATGTTGAAAATGTTGTTGATCCAGATGTTGAGTGCAGGACTGTGGAAAAGTCAAGCACTTACGAATATCAAGACAAAATGCTGAGATATCCGGTTTATTGCCCTGCAATGCAGATCTTAGCAGATAGCATCAGAGATACTGTCCTCAAACTGATAAATGAAAGATTATTTGCCAATCATGGAAATGCACTTTGTCTGCATATAGACATGAAGCAGGAAGATCATATATGGAGATACATTTAAGTGTCTGTTGTTAGGGAGATTTTTTTTTCTACTAAATGTAGCTTTATTTTTTGAGCAAAAGGATAAACCAATGATAATAATGGAAGAAAAGTCTTAGACTGCTTTTTCCCATCATTTTAGTTACACCTACTTTTTTGTTATCTTTAACAGCCCATGAAACAGAGAAAGGTCTCTGTCTTTGTCATTCAACACTGTTAAACCCTGATATAACTTCCCAAGGAAATAAAATCTGATGCCTCAGCAAATTGTAATTTAAAACAAATAAATAAAATTCTGTTTCGAAGAAGAGCAGGGGAGTTCTCCCCGGTGTCCTGGCCAATATTTATCCCTCAACTAACATCAGATTATCTGGTCATTTTCACATTGCAGTTTGTGGGACCTTGCTGTGTTCAAATTGGCTGCCGCGCTTCCTATATTACAACAGTGGCTACGCTTCAAAAGTACTTTGTTGGCTGTAAAGCGCTTTGGGATTTCTTGAGGTCGTAAAAGGTGTTATATAAATCCAAGTTCTACTAAAAAAAAATTCATCCACTTTGATGTTTCAAAAATCACCTTTGAGTGAAAGAGCTAAAAATGACAATAAAAGGAGCCTAGCTCACCCATTCTACTAAAAACAGTTCAAATAAACCTCTAAAAACAGATCTCTGCCCTAATGCTTTGAACCATAACACAGTTATCATTGGGGATCATCACTCAGTGTGAGGTCTGGTCAGAGCACTGGGGCCTTTACTGTTTCTAAATTATATCAATGGCTCTGGACTCAAAGGGCATGATTTCAGTATGGAGGCGGGAAGTCAAGGAGTGGGTAAGGAATCGCGTGGAAAACCCGGAAGACATTTGAGCGTGTCGGATTGTGCGATCGCAACTCAATTGAAGGCACTTAATTTTACTTCCGGGTTCCGCGTCTCCAAGCTGCGCAGCGGGCGTTCTGTGTACCCACATGACGCGATTTAAAGCCTATTATTTAAAGAGCCAATGCAAAAATGGACGTGGAAGGAGAAAGAAGGAAAAAGCGAAATGGAAGGACGTGGAGGAAAGGCAGCAGCCAGGTTCTCAGCATCCCTTGAGATACTACTTGCTGCTGTGAGAAACAGGAGGGAGGAGTTATACCCAGATGATAGGTGGAAGAAACCGGCTTCTGCCGCCAAGAAGGAGGTGGCAGAAGAGGTGAGCAGCAGGAGCAAGGTGCCCAGGTCTTGGCTGCGGTACAGGAAGCGTTTTAATGACCTGGCCAGGTCAGGAAAACCGAGTATAGTTGCTGATTCGCCCACATCCTGTGTTGTGTAATACACCCCTACTCTCACTCTGTGTTGGTACCCCTACTCCATCACATCACTCCTCACACCCAGTTAAGTTTGAGCATCAGCCATCCTTCACTTTCTATGTACTTCCTCAACTCCCCATTTATGCACCCACCACTGCCACTCACCCCAACCATGATGCAATGGGATGTATCTGTCTGGTGGTCACCCTCTGATGAATCTGTTTCATTATCAGCCTCACCCAAAGCAATGCGTCCATCGGGTGAAAACATCACCTTCAGTCACTCACAGGTCTGTTCTTTCTCTCCTTGCAGAAGAGAGCGCAAAACACAAGGGAGTGGGTGAGGACTGGAGGTGCACCACTACAAATAGTCCAGCAGTCAGATGTGGAGGAGGTGGCCATGGAAATAAGTGGGACAGATGCATGAATATTCATCAGAGATGGAAAGACTGGGAACCCGCAGATGGCTGGTGACAGAACTTTAACGTCTTTCACACACATGATGAATTGATTTTATCAATGAGTGAACTGTGCCAGACCTCAGTACGGTCATTAGAAAGATTGTCACTTTTCCGATGAATAATTCATATCACTTTCTGTTATCTTCACGGCTTCAAGAACAAATCAGGAGAAATGGAAGTCATCGATTCCTCAGAGGAGCTCATTCCTTCTGAGAATGCATCGTCACAGGACATGCAGAAATGCACCGGCGCAGATACTCGCACTTCGGTGGATCCTGTTAGCCAGATAGTTGGGTTGTCACCTGGTGATTCACCACTCACAAGTAAGAGTGAGCAGCGGAAGGGGCAGCTGTGGCGAGTCCGTGTCAGCGGGCGCACTCCTCTCCAAGCTCTGCTCAGCTGGACACAGATGCTGAGCCCCGGGGGCCATCGTTGAGAAGGGGAACGATTGAGATGCAGCTGCACCTTTGCGAAGTAGTGGAAAATGTGCCACACACACTCTCCACACCAGCGGAGAGGATGGAGGAGTCCAACTCCATTGCTAGTGGATTGTTGTCACAGGTAAGTGCGAGAATGTCTGTAATGGAGAGAGTGGCAGCGTCCATCGAGCTTCAAGCACGGCTCGCAAATGAATCTATGCAGGCCCTGACCACGGCCGTGCAGACTCTGGAAGCCAACATGTCTGCCACCTTAAACAGGCTGGCAGATACCTTATCCATGGCCTTACACATCTGTTCGCCAACCTGCTGTCCGGCCCAGGAGAGGGATGATGGCGAAAGGGGACATAGAAGTGGGGACTCCACTCAAAGCGCTCCCACGTCCCACCTGTTGCCCTCCACCCCCTCAATCAGTACCCGAAATACTGCCTCCTCTCCCGATGGTTGACTCTGCCCCGGCAAAGGTGCAGGTGGAGCAGTCTTTGGCGGGGCCCTCACTGGTTCCAAAACCCAGAGGGCGTAGGCCGAGAGCATTTCAGCAGTCAGGGAAGGGACCTGAGCAACCTGCCACTACCTCTGCTGAAGCCACAGGGGATGTACCACGTAGAAGCGGTAGAAAGTGAAAGGTTAAGCAATTGTAGTTCACCAAGGGTGTTTGACGAAATGTCATATTGTTCATTTGTACATTTTTTTTGTTATGCCACATTAAATTTAATCATTATCAGTACTACCAAGTTTTGGCCATTATTGCGTTCCGTCTGTGAAATCGCCCTTTCATTCGTTTTATCATGAATGCCAAGACATGACGACACCCGTTGGGCGGGTGTGCAATGGGTGTATGCGTGGTTAGTGCAAAGTGTGGGTGGGTGCGGGTGTTGGAGGTGCTGGTGGTGGCCGTTCCAAGTGGCCTGAGTATGTCAAATTCTTCACACTGCACATCTCATTTTGAGCATCCGTTAGATATGAGGGCATCCCGGGCATCAATGTGCACGGCTGCTCTGGCGATGGGATCCCCATCCTCATTTTGCTCCTCCTCTTGATCCTCGTCCTTAAGTCTGTCTCCTGTCCGGAAGAGGTCCGGAATGTTGGACTTGCGCAAAATGGATGAATCATGACAGCTGCCAGGGAATCTGGCACACACCTGCAGAAAGCTCTTCCGGTGGTCACAAACCAGCTGTGCATTGATGGAGTGACAGCCCTTTCGGTTTACGAAGACTCATATGGAGGTCCTCGGAATGCTACGTGTGTGCAATCGATTGTGCCCTGCAACCGTGGGAAGCCAGCCGGAGAGTTGAAAGCGGGGGAAGTTGACGTAGTTGGATGCCCTGGCAAACAAGCCATCCATCACCTGTCTTATACACTTCTGTGCAGTCGACTGAGGAGACCCTGGAGATGTCATCGCTGGCGCCCTGGAGGCGAAGAAATTGAGGGCAGTTGTGACTTTACCTGCGAGGGGCAATGCGTGGCCACCAGGTCCAGCCGGGAGCGGCTCTTCCTGAAGAAGGCCGCAGATATCTGCGACCACCTGCCGACTCAATCTCAGCCTGGGGAGGCACTGTTCCTCAGAGAGGTCGAGGAAGCTCAGCCTCTGCCTGTAGACCCTCTCACGTGGGTAGTGCCTCCTGCAACGACAGCACCTCCGTCGGTCCCCTCTCTGCTCTTCTCCAGGTCCTGGTTGCATACCTCTGCCTTGTGCACCTTCAGATCCCCGAACTGCACAACGTTCCTGCCGCGGATGGTAATGTTCCTCCTCCTCAGATGTACTTTGGGGCAGATCCATTGCGCCTCCCATCCTGATGTTGTCAGTTTGAGGGGCTCCAAAATGTTGGTAAATTTATGTGAACGCAAGAATTCTCAGTCTCAACAAAGAACTCTCAGTCTAAACACAAAGAACTCCCAGACAAACGTTTGCCTGAGAGAACTGAGTGCCCTGCTGCAATACCTCACCTTTTATTGAGATGTGTCAATCACTGGTTTAAAGAGCCAAATGAGCTTCGGCTACAACTCGCCTCTGTATCAATGGAATGTTTCAGAAACTATGGGAGACTCGTTCAGGAGAAGTTAAATCAGTTTCTGTTGCAGGATCCACAAAAGGTTAAGTACCTCAAGTGTTTAAATTACCTACATTGCCCCTTTAAGTAGGGGTCGGGACTTCCGGGTTTGTGTTGCAAGCGCATCCTGGCGCGCCCTGATTAAACCCGGACCGAGGCGCGTTGAAGCCGGGATGCGGTCTCGTTGAAGAAATCAACTATTTTTACTACCCACCTGCCCCTAGCCCACCCGTTCTTGGGGGTTATAATTACCCCCAGAATCTCTACGTAAGTTGGTCAAATTTGCAGGCAGTTGAATCTGATGAGATGGACAAGGACCTGTAAAATGAATTGAATAAAGTCTGAAGTCGACGGAGATGAAATTCAATACGGATAGGTGAAAGGTACTGAAAATTGGAAGAAACATGGGCAACAGACATCATGAATAACACTGAGCTAACTAATGGTGAAATGAAAGAGATCGAGCTGACTCAGCACTTAACATATCGAGTCACTCTGGAACAGCAATCAACAAAGTTGATTGAACGCTGAATTATATTACTAAATCAGTAAATTACAAGCTGAGGTGTTATGTTGAAACTACAGTGCTCTGGTCAGACCTCACACTGAGTTTTGGTTATCAAGACACAAGGGAAACATTGAAGGCCTGGAGGCAGTCCGGAAAAGAGCCCTGACTCTGATCGCTGCTGTGAGACGATTGATTGATGAGCAAAGGCTGGGGAAATGTGGCCTTTTCAAGCCTTGAAAGGAGGTGAGACTGAGATGAGACTTCATGCACGTATATAAATGGTAAAGGGCTGTAAAAGATAAATCCAGAGCAGTACCTCAAGTTTAATCTTGATAACAGCACAGGGGGGGGTGTAGGCTCATACTAGTGAAGGGAGATTTAGGACTGATTACTGATTACTCTTTCAAAGAGTGATCAACACATGGAATGAATGTCTGGCTGGGGTCGTGGAAGTAAACATTGGAATTATACAGTTGGATGCTGCGATGGTGAGGGGGGAGGGGGTGGGGGTGTAGATTTTGACAGATGAATGAGTTAAAATGGCCTCTCTCATCCGTATTAATCTTATGATCTTGTGCCTCAACTGCAAATCCACTTTCCCATGAAAATTTTTAATGACTTGATGCAAATAGGATCATCATTTGTAATTATTCTTCAGCTTGCGAATCATATAATTATACTTTTTCCTCACCAAAGGGAGAGGAACTCAGCCTGTAGATGACTCATACATATTCACAATGGGCAGTACACTTGATCCAGACCCAAATGGCATGCACTAAAATGTCACAATGTAGAGCATAAAACATTTCAGAAGGCGTCTGCTTGCTTTACACTTTGTGGTTACAAAACTGGGCACTTCAGCCTCAATTAAATTCAGGGTGGTCCTAAAACAAAGGGCTTGGATTTTTAACTTGCCATTGGGCGTGAAACTGACGTTGTGGATCAGCCGCCTGTTTCAGAAAACGCTCAATTTTCATTTCCAATGATTTCAATAGAAAATCGGGCCGTTTCTAGCATGGCCGTCCGATCCACAACATCAATTTTACACCCTGGCGACAAGCTTAAAATGTCCAATAATTGCAAACAGAGACGCACAAGCTCAGAGCTCCGATTGCAATTACTGGAGAAGGCCAGTTACATTTTAATTTTAACAAAAAGGCAATGGGAAAGTCAGTGCTTTGTTAATGTTGAAAAGGTGGAGAGCTCCCAGGCAACAGGTGGACCACATGGGAACTTTTCAACAGTTGTTTCGTACCAGGTAGAGTTAGATTGCCGTGAATGTGAAATGGCCGTTGTGTGTGACTATCTCCTTGAGGTGCTTTTATACCACTTCAATCTAAATTCAATTTGGGCGTCTTAGTGGCAAGATTTGTTATATACTTTACATGATTGTGAAGCCAAAACTGCTCCATACCAGCGCACAATGTGGCCTATGGGTCTCCTAGAAGTAGATACTCAAAAACCACCAGGAACACCTCACCGCCCCCACCCCCCCAAAAAAAAATTAACTTCTACTGTTTTAAAGAAAGAATTTGCATTTATTAAATTATCCTGCAACTCTGAAGGCCATCCAGATATTTTACACCATTTTCTTTACATTTTAATATTTTCCCCTCTATCAACTTTCAATATAAGAAACCAAGTCGCAGATGTCATGATGCAAAACATCACAGATAGGTGATCGTCATGTATTAGCAGGTCCTGGTTTCAGTTCTGATGGAGAGTCCCTCCTGAAATATTAATCTATCTTTTTCTTTCAGATGCTGACAGACCTGCTGTGCATTTGCTTCCGTTTTTACTTCAGATTTCCAACATTCATATTATCTTTTTCGGTCTAGGAATTTTCATAATATGGATTGCTTGCAAAAAATAGCAATTTGACCGACATAAACTCTGAGTCTATGCACACTTAACATTGTTTGCTATTTACTCACAACAGCTTTGGTCCACCTTTAAGTTCACTAGTAAAATACCTAGGCCCCAAAATTCTGTGGCCCCAAAATTCCGTGGTTCACCGTCCCGGCAGTTATGCCAGGAACGTACTCAACGGTGTCCTACAGCGCTGACCCTGTCGTAGTTGGCAGGGTCAGTGAGAGGTCACCTCATCAGCATGGGGCAGGAAGAGGAAATCACCACCATGGGCATAGCTCTGGCACCCATCTCACCTGTTCGCCTGCCCTTGGAGGAGGGGGTGTTAGCCAAAGTCCCCCTGACTCTGGCCATGTTCTCCTCAACTCCCTGAGCAAAGGGCGGTAATCTGCGTGGCCGCGACCCCACCGACGAAGCTTACATATGCCCTTGTGGAGGTTGTTACGCCCCCACCCACGCAGTGTAAGGACCACCACAGAAACACCAGCTCCCATCCAGGCTCAAGAACTAACTGAGTCCCAGGCCACCATATCGGGTGGATGGAGGATCTGCCCCTTACAAGGAACTTCCAGGAACGTCAGAGACCTGGTGCAACCACGCCTCCATTGATTTCCTGGGAGTTCAGTCATTCTCCCGCCAGAGTTATCGCAGGAGACTGGCAAATCCCTGAGGAATTTCAAGCCCATCCACTCCAGAAGCATCACAATCTATATGCAATTCAGTAAAAGAATGAATATTATCAGGCACATCGTTAATCTAAGAATGACTACACAAGCTTGACATTTCCTTTTCAAAGTCGCCTTTAGGTTGTGATTATTAAGGTGTTAGATTCAAAATGAATGGTAGCAACACAGAACATGAAAAGAGCTATCTTGCTGACTAGATTGTAGCCTTTCAGTATTCTACACACCATGTACTTCAACATGTTACTTTTAGAAAGTACACAGTACCACAGGGAAAACTAATGAAAACAAAATCACACGTATCCCATGTCTACAGGTTTTGAATTCATCTATGTTCAGCTGCTTCATTCCAGAGAAAAAAAAAATGTCTATAAACAAATATAAAACTGCACATGATGGAACTGCAACTATCTTGTTTATACCAGTGTTACTGTCACTGCAAAGTGTCTTGCAAAGTACTTGGCTGTGTTTCCAAATTCAGGAGGCCACACTGACACACACACCATGTTGCTTGTGTTTGGTAAACAAAATATTATTTTTTACCTTCTATAGAATAATTAAAAACTGTATCGCCCTGCACTAGATAATAGCCTCTGGCAATACAGGCTTGACATAGCCATCAACATGATGCTTTCTGCGCTGCTCTTGGCTCGACTAGGAACTAAACAAGAGTATGAAAATTCTGTAAATGTGGAAGTAATTCCCCTTTACTTGGTTCTGGCAGAAACGGGAAAGTTTATTCCAGCATTATCTTGGGTACTATGTTGGAAGGCCGAGAATTGGCCCCCAACTGCCCTGTAATTAATCCTTCTTGGCATGCACGCAGCAGCTAAAGAAGCCTACCTATTAAAGCAGTTATGCTTCTGGGGCAGATTCCATTGGAAGGTGTTGGAAGTTTTCACAGCAGACATTAATTTCAGGAAAACAAGTAATTTTTTTTAAATTATGCTCTTGCTACTGATCTCCCCTCCTTGTCACCGGTTTGTTGACAATCAGGCCTAGAACACGAGGGGCTTCCTGCACAAGTGTTCATGACAATGATCTCGCTTTTAAAACCTGAAAATCTTAGCAACTTCTTTTCAGCTGGGATTCAATTTTAGCTACTTGGTAAAAAAAAATGATGCAATGCAGCTTGAACTATGGCAGAGCATCAAAGAGAGGCCAATTGTTAAATCTAACACCACTGCCTTTTTTCTGTTCATTGATCACAATTTCCTTTTATGACATATGTCTGGTCCAGGAGACGGTGAGTTATTCACCATAGTTATTTACATCATGAAAGTAATGCTGGTGATGTTACATGATCTTTGGTCATGTCACTGGCATTTGTAACATTAATGGTTTTTATATATTGTACCACATAAAATTGTAGCATAAACTCATGAGGAAGATGGGATACCAGGGGAAAATAGTTCAAATATCCCACTTCCCCTTTGCCCATCCCCTGAGATCAATTGCAATCCAACTTGTTTTGACCAATTCAATGTGCTGTTACCAGGGATCGACAGTTAAAGTCCTCTGTGCGTATACCTATATGTGCGGAGAGAAATATATTGCTTTAATGGCATAAGATTGCTTTACTGACATGTTACCTACACTTAGATAAAACAAAACGGCGAAGTGATTTGTTTTCATTTTGTCATCATGCCTTTGACAGTGGGTCACACAAGTCCTGAGGAGCATGTACCGCAATTTGGGCAAATTTGCCACCTTTTAGCAGGCCCTTCATTTCACTTCCCGTTAAATGCTCCATCGCGGACACAAGCAAACATTAAACTATAAAAGCTTAGTGTGCCAGGGCGGTAAGCGAGGAAAAAAGAAAATCAAACAAAAATGTTATTCCCCATCTCAGTGAATTATTCAGAACATTGTTAGTGCTCAATTCAGAAACATTCAGCCACAAAACACTGCAGACCTCTAATTGAAATTCCTGTTGACAACATCTTTACTTACCTGTCATGTGCAGGAACTTTCTTCTTTTACAAACAATGCATAAAAAAAATGCTGTGATCTTTGTTGGCAGGAATGATTTAGAAACAATGTGAAGTGTATTCTGCTCGGTTTCTTTTCTACTGACACTAATTAATGACCAATTTGACAGGGTATGGATTAAAAGGAGCCTCTTCACACAGCAACGTTCTGCCTGCCTCAATCCTTTCCATTCCTTTCCATGTCAATCATCATTGCCTCAGCACACAGACCATAGAGTAAGCATAACTGAATTAAATATTTCAGAGCATCTGTGCAGAAATCAACCTTACTCTCCGTCCCACCTCCCCCACCCCCACCTAAAAATTTGCCTCGCAAAGCAGTAGTTCCTCCCCCTAATGCTCCTTCCCTTTGAAGGGTTCTTTCTTGCATCAAAGTTTTCCTCCAACTCAATTTCAGATAAGTAGGTTTTTTTTATGATTCAGTTATATCCATTTTTCCTGTAACCATTTACATAACTCATAGGATCTATTCCATGGGCATGTAATACACAGATTCACCCTGTACCTCGCACAATGTATGTGTCCCACTGAGCATTTTACAAATAGCTTTCACCAGCAAACACAGACATTTCCAGTATGTTCAGGCCAACTGCTTACCAATTTCTGTTCCTCTTTATCGTGCTGAATACAGTAAGATTAACTGCACTTATCTATTTGAAATCTTTAAACAAAGTGCCCACAGCTGAACAAAGAATGACTATTTAACAAGGAGATCCCGCCATCCAGGGGAGGGACGGACATAGCCGATTCTGTAAATTTACTGCGGCAGTTGCAAGAACAAGGATACTGGCCATGAACCGCAAGACACTAAACTAATCAAGTGACATTGTGCCACAGCACGTCCGAGGATGTGAGGTAGCATGTGGAAGAACAGAGATTGGCAGTTACCTATACATTGAATTTATAATGTCAGCAATTGTGTAGAGGATTGTAGCAGGGGCCAGGGTTTTTCCCATAATGAGGGAGAAAAGAATATTGAATCACACCCAGCTGTTCACCCATACCTTTTTGCGTTAGTGATGCAGGAGCACTGGGCTGCCCATTCTCTCCAGGGACTATGTGCAATGCAGAGACCAAGAGATAAGGTGAAAATGTAGGATTTTTCAAACACCTTACGAATAAAATGAAACAACTCCATAAAATCCAATGAAGGGGATCAGAAACATCATCAACCACCAAAGCAAAGCTCAAGCCAACTCGCGTTGATCAGCTGAACCCCAAACAATTGAACAGTTAACAACAGCAAGTCGCTGTGCAAGACTTGAAACCATGTTGCACTATTCTGTGATAACGACTCATTGCAGCTCAAATGTGAAGCCCGTCACACTGCCTTAACATTGTTTACTGTACGGGGCAGTGAAACCAGTTGATGGCAACAGATTTGTTTGATGGCATGGGTATCTTCAATGAAGCAGCCCTGTGAGCTGCAGATCTTCACGGAAAAGGAATTCCATGATGTAGGACAACCCAGGATACCAGTTTATTTTGCACAAATGTTCAACATCGACTGATGTTAAATACATCGTACAAAAAGAGTAAATAAATAATGGAGCAGAGTACAAATAGAATGAAAATAGTCATAAGTACAAACAAGCTAATCATAATTATTGACCTGCATCAGCTGCATATTTAAATACAGATCGAATTGGAACTGTTTAACAGTTCTGGGCTTAAGATTCGGAAATACGGTGCTATAATTCTGGAGTGAAAATCTGGCACCTTTCAGCTACTTTCACTACATAAATCTCAGATCCTATCTATATGTAAACTACAGCTGGAGGCTCTCAAGAAAGGTCAGTAAACAAGATTGGAAATTTACTTCAAAGAAAAATGGACAATTTAAGTAAGAACACACAGGAGCGGCTACTGTTGGCAAAGGCACCTATAACTTATTGTACTTTTTATTTTTGTACATCTACTTTTTAGGCATGTCACCAAGACGGCACAAAGTTCTATGTTTGGTCTGAAAGGGATTAAGCAACACTTAGGGCTGCTAAGGCAGCCTGCAAGGAATGTGAAACGTAGACAGGAAACAGGCACAATTTTGTTGTGACACTATATACAAAGCAATGAGATAACTTTGATAGGACCACCACTGGAGCTAACTAACATATGAGCTTGAGTGAAAGCTTATGTGAAACTAGTACAGCTCACAATACTTCGGATCTAGGAACACAGGAACAGGAGTAGGCCATTCAACCCCTCGAGCCTGTTCTTCAATTAAATTATAAACAATTTTACAACACCAAGTTATAGTCCAGCAATTTTATTTTAAATTCACAAGCTTTCGGAGGCTTCCTCCTTCGTCAGGTGAACGATGTCACATCGTTCACCTGACGAAGGAGGAAGCCTCCGAAAGCTTGTGAATTTAAAATAAAATTGCTGGACTATAACTTGGTGTTGTAAAATTGTTTACAATTGTCAACCCCAGTCCATCACCGGCATCTCCACATCTCAATTAAATTAGATCATGGCTGATCTGTATCTCAACTCCATCTACCCGCCTTAACTACTCTTCCCTAACAAGGAGCTTTGTCTAAGCTAGATTTTCATGTAAACTGCTATCAGAATTAGCATTCTGAAGCTAGGAATGCACTCAGATTTCCATGTTTAAATTCCAGGAGAAAATAGTCGCAAGCAAAAAGTCAAAGTAAAAGAAAAACTTGATGCATTAGTGATATTTGCCTTTACAATGAATTGCAAGTATGACTATTCCATTTACTGAATGTATTCATGCCATCTCAAGGATAATTTTTAACTGGACATCAGGCGGGGCTTGCGCTATACCTGTCTGGTGGCTCATGGTTGAGCCTTATCTAATTTTTTGGACGAGCCGTGTGTCAGCCGTGGCTCAGTGGGTAGCACTCTCGCCTCTGAGTCAGAAGGATGTGGGTTCAAGGCCCACTCTAGAGACTTGAGCACAGAATTTAGGCTAACACTCCAGTGCAGTACTGAGGGATTGCTGCAATGTTGGAGCTGCAGTCTTTCGGAAGAAATATTAAACCAATTCCCATCTGCCCTCTCAGGTAGACATAAAAGATCCTGTGGTACTATTTGAAGAAGAACAGGGGAGTTCTCCTTGATGTCCTGAGCAAATATTTATTCCTCAACTAACATCACTAAAAACAGATCATCTCGTCATTATCACAGTGCTGTTTGTGGGACCTTTCTGTGTGTAAATTAGCAGCCACGTTTCCTACATTACAACAGTGACTACACTTCAAAAGTATTTCATTGGCTGTAAAGCACTTTGGAGCATCCTGAGGTTATGAAAGGCGCTAGTCTTTCTTTCTTTTACTTGGAAGCCTTAACCTTTGGTTATGTCTTTCAGCTGTTCAACCTATCTGCACATATCTATTGTCATTTAAATCAACCTCCTCCTTAAGCACCAGAAATGGTAGCCAAATCCCATTCTTGAAGGTCTGGGTTGATCCAATTCCCATTAACTACTTTCCAATTAATTTTGCACTCCACACAATGGATGAATTACATGATGGGGCTCTGTGTTTTAAGAAAAGTCCCAGTGCATTGTTAACAATAGTTGTTACAAATAAAACGCCATGCTACTGATCTACACTATACCAGCAAGCAAACTCAAAGGGTTTAATGAAATAGCTGTACTATAATGTAGAAGGCTGATTAAAAAGTGCCTAAACAGTGGCTGCTTACTACCATCACATTCGGCTAAAATTTAAACAGCCCAGCGATATGCAATATAATCTAACCTTTCTAAATGTCACTTCATTGAATCTGATGTCATGCCGTGATACGACAGATTACACTGCACATTTTAATTTTTTTAATGTCATAAGTATTGATCAATCAAATAATAATGAAAATCTCAAGACATAATATGTATGTAGGAGACTGCATTCCACTGCCAGAAGATCTGCTTGTTGTCTAACTGCTGGTGTAAAGGGGCACTCTGAGTTTCAGAATGAAGCTCACGAAGGGGTAAAATACAGAGTTTTACCCAGTCTGTGGCATGAGCCCTGCCACCAGGTGGAGTAAATCAACATGCCTCAAATGTGCCAGCAAGGTTACACTCAGCGTAGATTCAAGATGCTCTGGTTTTCTTTGAAACTCAGAGCACCACTGTACATGCACACTTCTTTTTTCATCACTCCACCATTGGCAGCCGTACCTTCAGCTGCCTAGGCCCTAAGCTCTGGAATTCCCTCCCTAAACCTCACTTCCTCTCTCTCCTCCTTTAAGACGCTGCGTAAAACCTACCTCTTTAGCCAAGCTTTTGGTCTAATATCTCACGTGGCTCGCTGTCAAATTTTGTCTGAGAACGCTCCTGTGAAGCATCTTTGGACGTTTTACTACGTTAAAGGTGCTAGATAACTGCAAGTTGTTGTCGTCTGATATACAACTTAGAAAGGTCCAGTGATGGACATAGTGTTTCTAGCCGTCAGAATTTGGCTGGCAAACATTTTATTCACTTACCAATGCATCATCCATTGACTGAGGAATCAATGGTACTTGGGTCTCCAGTGCAAGAGATACTTGACAATGGTCGAAAGTAACATCCCTCCTCCTGAGAAGAAGACTGAGCTCAGGAAATGTGAATGCCAACCCAAGTTCTAGCTCCCTGTGGAATAGCGTGATGGTGCTATGACTTGCTACACTATTAGTTTTGATGTTGCACCACTTTAAAAAAAAATTGGGCTCATTCAAATATTCCAAACAATCTAAATGTGCCTTCTGACACATCCGGACCTCCAAACTGCTATATTTCAGCCATCGTGGAGGACGAGTGACATTGAGAGACGGTGGTAGGCTAATGGGCCATTTCCTTTGCTAAAAAATATATATTTCAGATGTTCTTCACATTCATTTATAGTGAGGACCTTTCTACTCTTCTGGAAACATTTAATTTTGTTAAAAGAGAAGGGCTGGGCACAAGAGTCAGTCAAGTGGCAACATCAAAAGTGGCGATATGAATTATTGTAACCATGAAGTGCCTGCATTGCCTATCAAAAGTGCAGCATTCATCGGAGCAGACATTCAATTTAAAATGGAAAATACCTCTGCCGTGCTCCAAACCCTATTTTAGAAAATTCAATTGCGTGTCTATCAAAAATGAGCTGCAGTTGAGCCTGTTCAACTGAAATACTGTATGTGTTTCTCATTTGTGCCCAGTACTGGTCTGTAAAAGCCCAGGTTTCTCCCTCCCCATTCTCCACTTTGTTTTCCTTTCGTTCTGATGGATGCTTCTTCTGTTAAATGTATAATAATAATGCTCCACCATGAGCGCAGGTTACACATAAAAACTGGATTTAAGTATATAGCACTTTGCAGTTATACACAAAACAAGGCAGCCCTTACATGTGTCCCTTTGTGCCTTTCACTCACAGCTTTTTGAAATTCTAAGCTGGACCATTCTGGATCCGGTCAGCAACTCCTGGTTAACTCTCCACCAACTAGATTTAATCTGGTGAAAACTGCAAAAAGACCACCCCTAGGAATGTACATAGAAATTAGCATTCTTGATTTGTTCCACATTCTACGCCGTTGTCCTCTTAGACGCATACCTTGGAAAGGTTATAAAATTTAGTCATGCAATTAAGGGGGATGTACTGTAGATCTTTTCCCATCTGTCCTTCTGCTTTCAAAGTCGAGCATTTTATCCGGTTTCTTTTGAAGATGGATTTATGTGCACATGCATATGGACACGTGTACACGTGCCCGTACACACATTCTTCCGCAGTTGAGCTCTGATCTGAATGAGCATCACAGAAGCTGCAATCACCATCAGTAATTCCACGCACACTCCTCCTGGCAAATGAAATGTAACAGCAAGTGCTATAATCAATAACAATATAATATTCTTCCCTAAATAATGATACAACAGCACCAGTCTGTTGAGGAAGGATGAATAATTCAGCAGATGGCTCTCTAGTACTCCAGTATGTGCCTAAAGCCCTTCTGCTTAACTAAACATCCAGCACTGCGAGCACTGAACATTTTGTTGCGTCTCACTGTGCGATAGTGGGTGGAAAAGCTATCTGTCACACACTTTAAATCAATATTGTAAAAGCCCTAAAATCAAACATGAAAAAAAAATGAAAACCCTCACTGAAAGTATATTAAATAAAATTTAATAAATAGAATAAATTCACAATTTTACCCTTGGAGTACTGGGTCAGAATGGGACTAAAGTGGCTTCGGGCAGACATGCTGCAACAGAGAAGCTTATACTAGCATTGAACAGTCAGGCACTTGACAAAGAACTGCTTGGGTCAACTTTGAACATAAAGCAAGAGAACAAAACACAGGTGGTAGCATGTTACACAGAGGAAAAGAAGTTGGTTGTCAATGTGTCACACACAACAACAACAACTACTACTACTACTACTACTTGTATTTAAATAGTGCCTTTAATGTGGTAAAATGTCCCAAGGCACTATGCAGAGAATATAATGGGCAGTGCTGCACTACATGGCTGTTACAGAATTAAGACATTCTAGGAACATAGGAACATAGGAACAGGAGTAGGCCATTCAGCCCCTTGTGCCTGCTCCGCCATTTGATAAGATCATGGCTGATCTGTGATCTAACTCCATATACCCGCCTTTGGCCCATATCCCTTAATACCTTTGGTTGCCAAAAAGCTATCTATCTCAGATTTAAATTTAGCAATTGAGCTAGTATCGATTGCCGTTAATTGATTCTGATAGCTTTAACTGGTGAAGGCCTTGAGATTGTGTCATAACCTCTAACAGACTCATTTCTTTTTTATGTTATATATATTTTGCATTCTTCCGTTTTATATTTATTGTTAGTGAATCCTGCCATCTGTTATTCTAAAGTGATTCTAATCTTGCCATTTATCAATATTTTGAGCACCAAAGATTGGGAGATGATGGGAGAATATTTATAAAAAATAATGCATCACTTATTTCCAGGATGGTCACTATCTCATGTACGCTTTAGATTGATCAGGAATGACTACCAATGTGGAGCTGCTTGGACATTTTACTCATTTACCTCACCGTGCATTTAATATCTACCAGTTCTGGTCTCCATATTACAAAAAGGTTACAGAGGCACTGGAGAAGGTGCAAAAACAAAATTACAAGAATTATACCAGAACTGAGAGGTTATAACCGTCTGAAAAGACTGAACAGGCTGGGGCTCTTATCTCTAGAAAACAGAAGGCTGAGGGGTGACCTGATAGAGGTGTTTAAAATTATGAAGGTGATTGATAGGGTAGACGTAGGGAAGATGTTTCCACTTGTGGGGGAGACCAAAACTAGGGGCCATAAATATAAGATAGTCACTAATAAGGAATTCAGGAGAAACTTCTTTACCCAAAGAGTGGTTAGAATGTGGAACTTGCTACCACATGGAGTAATTGAGGCGAATAGCACAGATGCATTTAAGGGGAAACTAGATAAACACATGAGGGAGAAAGGAATAGAAAGATGCAGATAGAGTAAGATGAAGAAGGGTGGGAGGAGGCCCATGTGGTACTTGTGCCTACCTGAAACAGGCAGTTATCGCCCAAAATCAAATAATTACCATTTTCTGTCTGTTGTTTATCAAGTTAATTATTACGGGGTTCTTGATTTATTCAGATAAATCCAATGAGACTGTGTTGATGCGCCGCCTCCATAGGTCACAGATAGGACTAAATTACTGTGGGGTAGAGTTTCCACTGAGGTCTCCTGATCTCCCGCTGTAACTTCAGCAGACGATCGGTGGAAACTTTGCAGAAACAGTGTAGATGGCCATTCAGGACTTTTCCCCAGGGTTTCTCCCGATGTTATGGCAGGATAATGGGAGAAGCTCCGCGGAATTTCCAGCTGTACAACCCCAACTCCCTGACCAACACTTGCGTTTAACTAGACTGTGCCCCAGGAGTGCAGCCTCACTGAAATTGCCCTATTATGTAAGGTCTGTTACCAATTTCCCAGATTAAAATTGCGACAATATTGAAGCAAATCTGTCCCTATTGAAATTTTGCCACTTTGAATGACATGTGGTAATGTTTCCATATGGGGCTTTCAATAGTGCAGCAATTATAATGTTCACTTCCTGGTGATAAGGGCTGGGAGCATGAACAAAACAGCATAGTGGTAATATTGCTTTAAGGATTTTCTGCAATCATTACACACCATCTTCTATTACATCAGTAACTTACAGGCTTCGCTTTGATAACCAGAGAGAACAAGATGAAACCAGTTGTACAGTGAATGCAAAAAAGCAGAAAGTAAAAGATTCACCATCGACAACTTGCAGCCTTTGTATAGTTTCTTCATTAATACAGAGGCACACTCACACACACACACACACACACATTACAGGGGTAGAAGTGGTGACAGGGAAATCCGTGTGTTGTGTAAATGATTCATTTTCTGAATTCATAGCCATGTTGTTAGAGAGCCCAAAAATTGAGGCACTTATATGGCATTGAGTTAGGCGGCACAGTATGTTGTTTAAAGAAAGAATGGCATTTATATTGCGCCTTTCATGACCTCAGGACATCCCAAAGCACTTCACGGCCAATGAAGTACTTTTTGAAGTGTAGCCACTGTTGTAATATATGAAACTTGGCAGACAATTTGTGCACAGCGAGGTCCCACATACAGCAATGAGATGATCACCAGATAATCTGCTTTAGTGATGTTGGTTGAGGGATAAATATTGGCCAGGACACAGGTGTAGATGGAAGTTACAAAGGGACATAGACAGATTAAGTGAGAGAGCAAAATTGTGGCACATGGAGTTCAATGTGGGGAAGTGTGAGGTCATCCACTTTGGACCTGAGAAAGACAAAGCGGAATATTTTCTTAATGGTGAGAGACCAGGAGCTGTGGAGGAGCAAAAGGATTTAGATATCCATGTACACAAATCAATAAGAGCTAGTGCACAGGTATCAAAATGGCTGATGGAATGTTGGCCTCCTTCTCAAGTGGGCTGGAGTACAAGGGGCAGGAAGTTATGTTTCAGTTGTACAGTACCTCGGTCAAACCCCATCTGGAGTACTGCGTTCAGTTTTGAGCACCACATCTCAGGAAAGATATATCCCCTTGCGTTTAAAAGGTTGAGGGGTAATCTTATCAAGGTGTTTAAAATGATAAAGAAATTCGACAGGTTAGGTACAGAGAAACTATTACCTCTGGTGGAAGAATCCAGAACAAGTGGACATAATCTTAAAATTAGAGCTAGGCCAGTTAAATCAAGAAACATTTTTTCACACAAAGGATAGTGGAAATCTGGAGCTCTCTCCCCAAAAGGCTGTGGATGCTGGATCAATTGAAGTTTTAAAGAGTGAATCGCTAGATTTTATTTTTAGCTAAGGTATCAAGGGATGTGGAGAAAAGGCGGATAAATAGAGTTGACGTACAGATCAACCATGATCTAACAGAATGCTGGCGCAGGCTCCATGGGACTGAATGGCCGACTCCTGTTCCTATGTTCCCCATATGCAATGTTTTAAAATTGCTAAAATGTTATGCTCGTGTGAAATCATAAACATGAGCATAAAGAACATGTTTACACTTTTGTCCCAAGGGTGAAAAGGGGAAATTTTCTCCCGTGAAATCTAGGCCCAGCCTGAACCATCTGCCTAAGACCACGTTTGTAAAACGTACCTGGTAAACACATAACCAGAGACATGATCAAGCCAAATGTAAAATGAGTGTAAGAAAGCAAAGAGTAAAGGATCTACCCTCCACAACTCGTAGCCTTTGTGTGGTTTCCTAATTAACATGTTTATTTGTTAATGTTTGTTTGGTGATACAAAAAAACAAAGATATAAATGGCATTCAACCGAATTATCATATTATTTGTGTATGCGACTACTGTGACAAAAATGTTACACAGCTCTTTTGACTTAAACAAACAAAAAATGATTATGATGATGCCCTTTACTTTAATTTACATTAGATTATTTTGCAACATTCGTTTTAGAATCAGGACACCTAGATTTTTTAGTGTAACGCCATGGTAACCTTTACTGTTTTTTTTTTACAAAAAACATGATTTATAAAGTTGCTTAGGAAGGGCTATTGCTGCTAGAAAATGCTGAAGGTTAGCACTCTAGTAATATACTCTGATTTAAAACAAACTGTTTCTTTAACACAGTCTGGGTGAAGGAAGTCTGATGTATTGAGAAATGTCCCAATGAGACTGAGACTGACCCATTGCCAATTCAGACTCCCTATGTTAAACTCTAATGCGCAGGCGTTTTTAAAAAACTCCTGCTAGTGCATACAGAACATTTGTTTCAATGCTGTTGGTGAACAAATTATTTTTTTAACTGTTCATTAGCAACTTTTGTCTGACACTGCAAACTTAACGTTCCATTCATATTGAAAGGGCTCAGACTACAGCTAAGGCAGGCCAAAGGGTACAGACTCAGTCTTTGGGCCAATGAACACAAACCCAGTACCTCAGCTGAAACATGTTTTGGCAGGAGGTAGAATATAACATTATGTGATGCGGGCACCATGACTTCAGAAAATGCTCGGGTAAAAATGTATGATGCATTCAGTCTGTCATTACCACCAGGGATAACAGTCAGAATGGAGGAATGCAAATGCACACATTTACTGCATCTCCGTCCACCCCTATTTAAGATGATTCCTTCAATTGCAAAATAACATCCTAAGCTAGATGAGATCCAAGTGGCTACTCTTAGAAGTCAACTGTAATACCTCAGTGCAAAATGGCCTTTATTCCACCTGTTTCTATAATAAGTGTTTTCATAGAATCATATAGCACAGAAGGAGGCCACTCAGCCCATCGTGCCTGTGCCGACTCTTTGAAAGGGCTATCCAATTAGTCCCTCTCCCATGCTCTTTCCCCATAGCCCTGCGAATTTTTCCTTTTCAAATATATATCCAATTCACTTTTGAAAGTTAACATTGAATCTGCTTCCACCACCCTTTCAGGCAGCGCATTCCAGATCGTAATAACTTGCTAAGTAAAAAATGTTTTCCTCATGTCTCCTCTGGTCCTTTTGCCAATTACCTTAAATCTATGTCCTCTAATTACTGGCCCTCTTGCCAGTGGAAACAGTTTCTCTCTATTTAGTCTATTAAATAATTTTCATAATATTTCATAAAATTATTCATAATTTTGAACGTCTCTATTAAATCTCCTCTTAACCTTCTCTGCTGTGAGGAGAACAATCCCAACTTCTCCAGTCTCTCCCAGAACTGAAGTCCCTCATCCCTGGTACCATTCTAATAAATCTCCTCTACACCCTTTTTGCCAGCATTCTTTGTTGGACAGGCAGAGTACAGTGAGAGCTTTGGCACAATTAAATGCACAGTTATCCTGAAAGCCAATCTCATCTACTGTAAACGAGACATAAACATACAATTCTATTCACTGATATGCTCCAAAGTGTTTCCTGTGGGTTGCCCAATTTCTTACTACTGTGATTGGAGCTAAAAAATATGATGATGTCTCAGATTTCAATTCCACTGATTATCTCCAACATAAACAGTAGAACTCTATGCTTTCTTTACTTGCAAGAACATAGGATCAGGAGTAGGCCATTCAGCCCCATAAACCTGTTCAGCCATTCAATTAGATCATGGCTGATCTGTATCTTAACTCCATTTACCCACCTTGCTTCTGTACCCCTTAATACCTTTGCCTAACAAAAATAAAAATAAGAAAGGAAAGATGTATCACTGTAAGCCCTTTGGGTGGATTTGACTCTAAACCTAGGCTTGGTACTTTGGATGTTACTTGGATGATTCAGAGAAAATTCAAGAATCTTTCGTTTTTGTCTCCTAAAGCCTGTGAGAATTTCTGTTGGAGGCCTATACTGGTTCCACTGCTCCGACTGGCCACCTCAGAGCACACCATAGCTTTATCAGGAGCATCACTGCCCTCCTACCTGAGAGGATGCTTATAGGAGAGCAGTCATAAATGTACAAAGAAAAGCCAAAGTTTAAGGAAAAAGTAGATGAAATATCCTTAAAATAAAGCTCCATTTTCCACTCTTTATGACAATCAGCAAAATGCACAGAACGTAACTTTGAGTTGGCTGTGCAAAAAGAAACAGATTTTGAAAAATACAGGAGAATGATTATCTGCATCCTTCAATTATCCAGATATAAACCTCAAATTTAAGCATTCCTAATGGGAGCTACGCTTGGCTTCCAGGGCTCTTTATCTGGGAGCAAGGGAGTGGCAGCAGGTGACATTAGGAATCTCTGAAAATATACCATACAAATCAAAGAGTTTTCAATGGTCCACTTGAACTGAGACAATAAAAAGGGATTATAATGCAGCTTTGAAACTGAGAGCCATTAGTGCTCAGGTCTCTCTTCGTTTTAAGCCCTCAAAACAGCATAGTGTGCCTTTTATATCCTATTAACTTGCCCCAAAATAACATAACCACCATTGGTAGAATTGTTCCTGCTTTATTAAATCTATCTCTCTTTCAACAGGGCAGAATATTGGAGCTTCCACAGAATGGTAAGAAACAAGTCCAGGGCCATGATTCAACAACAATGGGCATGATTTTAACTCGGAAAAACGAGTGGTTTGGGGGCAGGAGGGGCAGCAAAAATTTTTAAAATCTAAAACCCACTTTCGGTTTTCACGGAGGCGGGACGAGGGGTGGGCGACCAACCCACTCTCAGGAGGCGGGTCGATAACTGAAAGCTTTCAAGGAGGCTGGAGACCTCCATTTTAACAGATTTTTTTGTTTTTAACTCCTGGGGGCCGGGATTCCTGGGCCTTCTACTTTTCGCCACGTGACAGGAAGCGAGAAGGCCTGAAACTGCAGGTAAGTGCCTTTATAGCACTGCTCGTGGGCCTGGAGGAGCAGGAGTGCATTCCCCAGGCCTGACAAGCCTACCTGCAGCGACCCTACGAACGCGATTGATTGAGCCCCCCACAAGATCTCCGACCCCCCGATAACCCCTGACCCCCAATGACTGACCCCCAGTGACCCACGACCCCGACGATGACTCACCCCTCATGACCACCGACCCCAACCACCCCAATGACCGAGCCCCCCCAATTACTGATCCCCCGATGACTGATCCCCCAGATCACTGATCCCCCCGATGACTGAGCACCCCCCCACCATGACCCCCGATGACTGAGCACCCTCCCCCGCCCCCACCCAATCTAACACTTACCTGTTCACGTCCTCTCCCTGACTGCACTCCCATCCAACTGAGATCCAGCCTGTCAATCAGGTTGGCCTGTCAGATGGGAAATGTACAAAAAAAAGACGTCCTTACATCAAAATCGTAAGGACGTCCAGGAAATCCGTACTTCTGGGTTTCCCCTCAGGAATTCCACCCCCCACCCCCTGCCCCCTTCCAGGCTCCCCAAATAAAATCATGCCTAACAACAACTTACATTTATACGCACCTTGAACATAGTAAAACGTCCCAAGGCACTTCATACATTATCAGACAAAATTTGACACCGAGCCACATAAGCAGATATTAGGACACGTGAACAAAAGCTTGGTCAAACAGGTAGGTTTTAAGGAGCGACTTAAAGGAGGAGGGAGAGGTAGTGAGGTTTATGGAGGAAATTCCAGAACTTAGGGCCTGGTCACGGCCGCCAATGATGAAGCGAAGAAAATCGGGAATGCGCAAGAGGCCGGCATTGGAGGAGCGCAGAGATCGCGGAGAGTTGCAGGGCTGCAGAAGGTTACAAAAATGGGGAGAAGCAAGGTCATGGAGCGATTTGAGCACAAGGATGAGAATTTTAAAATCGAGGCGTTGCTGCTCCAGGAGCTAATGTAGGTCAGTGAGCACAGGGGTGATGGGTGAACGGGACTTGGTGCGAGTTAGGATGCGGGCAGCAGAGTTTTGGATGAGCTCAAGTTTACGGAGGGTAAAGTTTCTTCATGCAGAGAGCTCCTGATCTCACACAGACCATTGGACAAAGGGCAGGTGATCTCCCATAGACAAGTTGAGGGTGGAGGGGGGCTTAAATGAGATGGTCAGGCACTCTAGGTAGCTCTTATGCATTTCCTCCTGGCTGTTAGTCGGGCAGCCTTGGTTGAAGCTCAGGAGTAACCTGATACATAAATTACATTTTATTAAGTTTTAGCAAGCTCAGTTCAATATGAATATTAAACTAATTATGAATTCTAGTGCCACCCATTATACACAGATAATACTACAATGAGAATACAGTATCATGTGTTTGTTCGCCACACATTTACTGTTTGAACACACAATCCGAGTATCGATGGCTTTGCATAACTGACACTTTTCTGCACTGGTAGAATGAGTGCAGACCACTCTCAAGAACAGAGGTCATTGTAATAAAATATGGAACATGGGAGTGTTATCAGCCTTGAGAAATCCTGCAATCTCAGTAATGAGACTGATTGCAAATTGTTCAGACAGTATTCTGTGGCTCTACATCTATCCATTTGCTTTATTGTCCAGCATAAAATCTGTCTGGGGCAACAGTTGCGGTAGTTACCAACTATTAACTTTGTTAACGTGACTTGGGTCTGAAGGCAGTGAGTTCAAGCCCCACTTCAGGACTTGAGCAACTAGGTTGATCTTAAATCCAAGTTGACACTCCCGTGCAGTACTGAAGGAGTACTACATTGTTGGAGGTTCTCTCTTTTGGATGAGATGTTAAACCGTCACCCTGTGTGCCCTCTCAGCTGGATGTAAAAGATCTCATGGCACTATGCAAAGAGCAAATTCTGCCAGTGTCCTTGCGAACCTTTATCCCTCAATCAAAACCACCAATAAAGGTCATTCATCTCACCGCCATTTGCAGGACCTTGCTCTGAGACAGTTGGCTAATATATTTGCCTACATAACAACAGTGACTACAATTCAAAAGTAATTCATTGGCCATGAAGCCCTTTGGGACATTCTAAATATGTGAAAGACGCTATATAAATGGAAGTTTGTTCTTTCTTTGACAGAACAAAGTTACAGATACTAGTTCCCTTGTTAGGCACAGCACTGAGTGGAAATTGGGTCTGTGGGATGGGACCTAACACTGCTGTCACAATGCCTCCTCATGGTCAAACCAAGAGCAGTGAATCTGGTCAGACTATCCAGGACCTCCTGATTAGGGAGGATTACCTGAGTGCATAGAGCACAGTTGAAAGGGAAGTGGAACACTGCAATACCTCCTTGTCTTCAGCTGCCTAGGTGCTGGAATTCCCTCCCTAAAGCTCTCTGCCTCTTTCTCCTCCTTTAAGACGCTCATTAAAACCTACCTCTTTGATCAAGCTTTTGGTCACCTGTCCTAATATCTCCTAATGTGGCTCGGTGTCAAATTTTGTTTGATAATCTTGGGACATTTTACTACGTTAAAGGCGCTATATAAATGCAAGTTGTTGTTGTTGTCTATTTACACAAAACATATGCAACCAATAACATGATAAACAGATGTTACCTCACATATGACATGCATAGGCAGCTGGGATCAAGTGGATCCCTTGAAGAGTATAGAGATTGCCGGAGTAGAGTTAAGAGAGAAATCAGGAGGGCAAAAAGGGGACATGAGATTGCTTTGGCAGATAAGGCAAAGGTGAATCCAAAGAGCTTCTACAAATACATAAAGGGCAAAAGAGTAACTAGGGAGAGAGTAGGGCCTCTGAAGGATCAACAAGGTCATCTATGTGCGGAACCACATGAGATGGGTGAGATCCTAAATTAATATTTCGCATCGGTATTTACGGTTGAGAAAGGCATGGATGTTAGGGAACTTGGGGAAATAAATAGTGATGTCTTGAGGAGTGTACATATTACAGAGAGGGAGGTGCTGGAAGTCTTAACGCGCATCATGGTAGATAAATCTCCGGGACCTGATGAAATGTATCCCAGGACATTATGGGAGGTTAGGGAGGAAATTGCGGGTCCCCTAGCAGAGATATTTGAATCATCCACTGCTACAGGTGAGGTGCCTGAAGATTGGAGGGTAGCAAATGTTGTACCTTTGTTTAAGAAGGGCGGCAGGGAAAAGCCTGGGAACTACAGACATCTGTAGTGGGTAAGTTGTTAGAGGGTATTCTGAGAGACAGGATCTACGGGCATTTGGAGAGGCAGGGACTGATTAGGAACAGTCAGCATGGTTTTGTGAGAGGAAAATCATGTCTCACTAATTTGATTGAGTTTTTTGAAGGGGTAACCAAGAAGATAGATGAGGGCTGTGCAGTAGACGTGGTCTACATGGACTTTAGCAAAGCCTTTGACAAGGTACCGCATGGTAGGTTGTTACATAAGGTTAAATCTCACGGGATCCAAGGTGAGGTAGCCAATTGGATACAACATTGGCTTGACGACAGAAGACAGAGGGTGGTTGTAGAGGGTTGTTTTTCAAATTGGAGGCCTGTGACCAGCGGTGTGCCTCAGGGATCGGTGCTGGGTCCGCTGTTATTTGTTATTTATATTAATGATTTGGATGAGAATTTAGGAGGCATGGTTAGTAAGTTTGCAGATGACACCAAGATTGGTGGCATCGTGGACAGTGAAGAAGGTTATCTAGGATTGCAACGGGATCTTGATAAATTGGGCCAGTGGGCCGATGAATGGCAGATGGAGTTTAATTTAGATAAATGTGAGGTGATGCATTTTGGGAGATCGAATCGGGCCAGGACCTACTCCGTTAATGGTAGGATGTTGGGGAGATTTATAGAACAAAGAGATCTAGGAGTACAGGTTCATAGCTCCTTGAAAGTGGAGTCACAGGTGGATAGGGTGGTGAAGAAGGCATTCAGCTTGCTTGGTTTCATTGGTCAGAACATTGAATACAGGAGTTGGGATGTCTTGTTGAAGTTGTACAAGACATTAGTTAGGCCACACTTGGAATACTGTGTTCAGTTCTGGTCACCCTATTATAGAAAGAATATTATTAAACTAGAAAGAGTGCAGAAAAGATTTACTAGGATGCTGCCGGGACTTGATGGTTTGACTTATAGGGAGAGGTTAGACAGACTGGGACTTTTTTCCCTGGAGAGTAGGAGGTTGAGGGGTGATCTTATACAAGTCTATAAAATAATGAGGGGCATAGATAAGGTAGATAGTCAAAATCTTTTCCCAAAGGTAGGGGAGTCTATAACGAGGGGTCATAGATTTAAGGTGAGAGGGGAGAGATACAAAAGGGTCCAGAGGGGCAATATTTTCACTCAAAGGGTGGTGAGTGTCTGGAACGAGCTGCCAGAGGCAGTAGTAGAGGCGGGTACAATTTTGTCTTTTAAAAAGCATTTGGACAGTTACATGGGTAAGATGGGTATAGAGGGATATGGGCCAAGTGCAGGCAATTGGGACTAGCTTAGTGGTATAAACTGGGCGACATGGACATGTTGGGCCGAAGGGCCTGTTTCCATGTTGTAAACTTCTATCTATCATATCTGAAATAAGGTATTTATTACATGTAGATAACAACTCCACATTTCCACAATTAAAATAATGCAGGAGATATTCATGCTTAGTACTGGTAAGATCCAACTGTAACCATGGTTACACACACCTTTTTTCCTTGCTACTTTTCAGCCAACCCCCTCTCCTGAAGGCACTAACTTCTTGCAGTGGGATACTTCCATGGAACTGTCATTATACAAGTAATGGTGACCTTATACAAGTCACCATTATTTGACTTTCAGCATCAGTAGGCGAAATGACTTTCAAAAGCCTCCTAAAAATCATTCTCTTCAATAGTGATTTCATGGTCTCCCCCCACACCCCCTACCCCCCCATCTAAAATAAAATTACCTTTCCGTCTTTTCTCCTGCTCAGGATTCACCTTTCTTTCCCTACCATGTTAAATGTTCTAAAATGTTTTTCTTTACATGAGAAGCACTGTTATTTAGGGCTGGTAAAAGATAAGAGTCCAACTTGTCCTGTGAATCACCAACCATTTAACAAACCAAAATTCCTTGTTATTACTATTTGTGCTATTTAGCAAACCTAGAAGACCCCCGCTACTGCCCCTACCCTGGTATAATAGGACAAAATGGATAAGATCACAGATTGTTTGAGATCACAATTTCATCTAGTCCCAGCAAGTTGATCTGGTCGCTTGTTCACTGTGCTGCTCACAAATGCTGTATTTCGTTCTTCCTTTTAGTGTTCAACAGACAGAGAAAGCCCTCATTCTTAAAAAAAAAGTCCTCAGGAGAATAAAATCCACAGAAATTGCTGATAATGTATTAGTGTGTACAAACTGGAGACTGCGTGAGTCAGTTTATCTGTGACAGGCAATGGAAGGCAAGCGTGTCTGCAGATATTGTAAAGGGGTGGGCACTGCAGTATTTAGTCTGCAGCAGGAGGAAGGAATATTTGGCATGCTTGTGTGGAATACACACCATTTTATGTGACAAGTGATGAGATACCTGTGAGAGGATTACTTTATGAAATGACAGTAAAACAGTTCCTGAAATGCTCTGATAGTGTGTACTATCACAGCAAACAAAATATGAACATTTTACTTAAGAATGGATTCGACAACTAAATTATATTGCTGAAGCCCGCACTGAATTCTGTTTTATTAAATCGCTGTGTATCTGCAGTAACCTAATGTACAAACGACATTTTAAGAGGCCTTAGCAGCCTCAGAAGAATACTCATCCATCCACTTATCTCCTTCAATGCCATGGCTGCTAATGTATTAACCAAGTTAAAAATCCCTGAGTGCTGCCCATATAAATGTATTTAATTCGAATATTCCTTTCAATGCAGTTAAAAGAATCAACAACTAATTCTGAGGCTGACAGATCGCAACTCTGTCTGTTAGGTCCTTTCCAAATAGGCCCTAATGTCATCTCGCTGTACCAATCGGTGGTGAGATTCCTTCATGAACAAAAGATTAATTGACCCAATTGCCACCTTTCTGTTCGGTTGATGACTAAAAATGTACCATGATCAGCTGTCAGCTGTGGTTCAGTTGGTAGAACTCTCACCTCTGAGCCATGAAGGTCGTAGGTTCAAGTTCCACTCCAAAGACTTGAACACAAAATCTAGGCTGACACTTCAGTGCAGTACTGAGGGAGTGCTGCATTGTCGGAGGTGCCGTCATTCGGATGACATGCTAAACCTCTTAGGTGGATGTAAAAATCCCGTAGCACCATTCGAAGAAGAGCAGGGGAGTTCTGGCCAATATTTATCCCTCAACCTACGTCACTAAAATAGATTATCTGGTCATTATCGCATTGCTATTTATGAGATCTTGCTGTGTGCAAGTTGGCTGCTGCATTTCTTACCTTACAACAGTGACTACACTTCAAAAGTACGTCAGTGGCTGTAAAGCGCTTTGGGACATCCTAAGGTCGTGACATGCACTATATAAATCCAAGTTCTTTCTTTTAACCCATTCTGTTTAGCCTCATCATACATCATTACAAGCGACTGATACCCGATATCATAGTCATTTTCTTCCTGTTGTCTTATTTATTCAGACAGATAGCCCTCGCTAATAAGCAGAATTATTTATCACATTGTGGCTTCTTCTTTTGAAACGCAAATTAAAACTGCCAAGGACTAAGAGACATCTTAATAACTCTAAAGGCTTTGGCATAAACCTGGGAGCTAAGATCTTTGTTTAACTGCCAGACCTGACCTATTCAGGACCGCAGCGAGCAGCTAGGAGTGAGTTACGTTCCAGTTTTGCTGAACCGAAAAATAAAGGGAGTCTGCAACTTGCAAATAACATGGACAATGTCTATCCTGGCCTCTCTATATTTCAGGTATTCATTCGTTCTCTGCTTCATATTGCATCTGATCCTTTGTGTCCTGCTGAAGCTTTCTTCTGGACCCTTCACCAATTATATTTGCCTACATAACACCAGTGAATTTACTTCAAACGCAATTCAATGATTGAGAAGCACTTTAGGACAACGTGAGGAAACAATAAGGCATTCTATAAATGCAAGTTCACTCTTTCTAATTATCTCTGTATTAACACTGCAGGGCCGCCCTTTTTAGGTTTCATTTCCTCTAATTAAAATAAGCTTTCGGCAAATCAAAAATGAATTAGGCTGACTCAACTTTTCATTTGCAAAAGCTTGTTTGCCCTTTAACCACAGGAAATGAATGTTAAGCTTACCTGAGTTCTTATTAAAATGTCCTCTCTTTTAGAGAAGTAACTTTTAAATGTTGTTGTTCTCTTTGTATGGTAAGCCAATTTATTTGCAGCACAGCACAAAGATTTCCCTTTGATCAGACTGTCCCAACTGAAGGAGACTTTAAGGTAGGGAAATGATTTTCAAGTTGGAGCCTGCAAGGGGTACATGACAATAAGTCCAGGGACTAGAAATTGGATGGCGCCTGAATTGGGACATGATTCCAGTGCCGCGCACCCTGCACACGCCTTGGCTCAGTGGGTAGCACTCTCACCTCTGAGTCAGAAGGTCATGGGTTCAAGTCCCACTCCAGAGACTTGAGCTAAAATCCAGTGCAGTACTGAGAGAGTACTGTTACTGTCAGAGGAGCCGTCTTTCAGATGAGATGTTAAACCGAGGCCCCGACTGCCCTCAAAGGTGGACGTAAAGGATCCCAGGGTACTATTTTCAAAGAACAGGGGAGTTCTCCTCGATGTCCTGGCCAATATTTATCCCGCAACCAACATCACTAAAACAGATCATCCGGTCATTATCTCATTGCTGTTTGTGGGATGTTGATGTGGGAAATTTGATGTCTTTAGCCAAGTCTGTACTTCAGAGGGGTGGGAGGGTCTATCAGATGTCCTAGGTACTTTTTAAACTGAACTAGTTTTTAAAAATATATATTCTTTGAGAATCTTGGTGCTCTTGTCTGTCGTTTCAAAACATTTAAAGTTTATTGGAGTGGAATTCTTCACATCTGCAAAACTCTCTCGTGGTGACAGTAATGTGGATTAACAGCTGCAGACAGCTACAAACAGGGGCAACTAGCTGAAAACCATGTTTTATAATTACTGACCTCAGACTGGCAGCAGAGCATAAACATGGTCTTAGTCTCCTTGGAGCTGCTTCTATTGTTTGGTTGTAACAGTGAGCTTTATAAAATAGTCACAGTGCTAATTGTATCTATATAACCTTGGTCTGGACTTTGCTTATAAACCAGCAATGTTTCTCTTTAAATGGCAAGAGAGCAAAAATTCTCTTTAAATAATGATTTCCACTATCCATCAACTGGCATGTACATTCTTTAAAATATGCCAACTATTTTTTTCTAAATAGGAAAATAACTAAGAAGCATTTTTTCTCTAAACCTTGATAGAGATAATACACAATAGTTGCAGAAACACATGGCACATTATGTGAAGGATGAATTATTTTGAAAGGGAAATATTCACTATTCAGGGTCAGTGTTTGTGGCTTTTAATGTCCACCTTCACAAGCCGGCAAAAAATTATGCGGCATTGAATTATTTCAAATAAGCCAGCAAACTCTGTCTAAACCCTATAAAAATCGCAGAAAAATTCACCCATCATATCTCCATTCCCAGCCTTCTCAAACAATTCTATGCATTTTAAAGATATCTTCAGTTTTGGACTGGTGATACTGTCCATGGAGACATAAGACTCCTGCAACTTTTATAATTATTTTAGGAGTTTCAAAAGTGTGATACTGCCACAACATTTTTAAAATAAATATTGCATTTATTGAAGTTTTCCGAAATTCAATGTTATTGTAAAAGAAAATGGAAGAATCACTGGATTGATATTTCTTAATTATATTTTCCTTATCTGCCAAATATCTCTGCCACCATGTTATTCTCATACAACCAGTAGCACGGGAGAGGTAGAACGGAGATCACTATTGACTTGTCAATAACTCCATGACAGGCCAATAGGAACTGTGCTTCAATAATGTGGAATTGAACCTTTGTCAGTCCATTTTTCTTTTAATGAGGTGGAGTACATCGCTAATCGAGTTGAAGTCCTCAATTAGATAGCCTTGTGGAATACTTCCTGACCTTCCCCATTAAGGGCACTTGTATTAGATTAAACATTGAGGCTGGGGTTTCAACTGAACAAGAATTGAACACTATATTGTTGGAATCTAGCAGCTCCTTCACATTCAGTGTAGCACAGTTGTCTTCAATGGTACAACAATTTAGACATAGGCTCTTCATCTCCAGGACTTCAGTACAAATCTACTTTACCCTAATGGGATGGAAATCTCTATCTACTGGTTGTGAGATACTGTCCTTAATTCAACATTAAATTGGCAGTGCTGCTCAGAGGCGACAGTGTGGCTGGTTTGGGAAATTGGAAAATGTCATCTTGGTACAGTTGGGATACTATTCTGAGGTTGGAGGCTTTGCTCTTTGATGTTGGAGGCATCTAATTGTGCTTTACCAGACTTGGGATTGCTTGATGTTGACGCTGGGTGTCTGAAATGAAGCTTGTTCCATTAACCAGCATTAACATCCCTCATCTGTATAAGGATAAAATTCATATTCCATATTCATTTCTGAGCCCTGGATTCAAATGTTATATTTTTCCATTTTTTTTACATATATATATACATACACACACATAAAAAAATAGTTGTTTTTCATCTCTACAATTTCTGCACGGCAACGTAGGACTTTAAATGAGCTGGACGGATAACAGCTCTCAACATCTTAAGTGACGTAACTATGTTATTAATCATAGCCGTAATGGGGGAGAAACTAAAGCATAAAGATATTTTGTGAGTAGAAGCAAAACTCAAGTCAACTAAGTGGTCCTGTTTCTACTGTGTCCAAAATTACCAAATTTGTTTGGTCTATTATCATTCAGTTACGCACATGCATGCACACACATGCACAGTTTCAACACGGAGCTCTCATAGGCCACACTAAAATAAAAAAAAATCTAATTTGTGTTTGTATTGATCTCTTTGCCCCACCACCCCCAATAAAACCAAAAGGTAATCACTAATTAGTAGTTGATATAATTACAACAGCGCAACGGGGACAGGGTTAGATTTCAGTAATGAATGCGCCTGTTCAAAGTTCATCGTTTTTACAACAGGGATTTAGATGGCAAGGATAAGTGAATAAAAACTCCTGTGAAAATGGGATAAACTAAATTGTAATAATATATTAAAGCTTTTTGCAGACAACACAACAACTTGAATTTATATAGCGCCTTTAACGTAGTAAAACCTCCCAAGGCACTCCATGGGAGCCTTACCAGGCACAATTTGACACCAAGCCACGTAAGGAGATGTAAGGAGATAGGTGGATTTTAAAGAGCGTTCAGGGAGGGAATTCCAGTGCTCGGAGCCTAGACAGCCAATGGTGGGGCGAATGAAATCGGGGATGCACAAGAGGCCAGAGTCGGAGGAAGGCAGAGATCTCAGAGGGTTGTTGGGTTGGAGAAGGTTACAGAGATAGGAAGGGATGAGGCCATGGGCCTAGTACAGAACATTTCAGCATTTACTGTAAGGATACCCATTTCCTTGCCACACAAATGAGCAGCACGTTTACCAGCGCTGACTAGTCCTCAGGAGCTGTAAAGATGTCTGAAGAGGACAGAACATGAAATGTCCAGGCTAAGTTAAGTATGAGAGTGACACTAGATGGTTACTGAAAGGATCAATTTTGGAAGTCAAAAGATAGCTTTTTTTCCCCCTGTTTTACACCCATCTCTATTAACAAAAGCTTGTGTTTAGGTTTATATGTGGGAGTAATGAGTTCATACTTGTGTTCTAGAAAACTTAATTCAGGAGTAGAGAAGATTAATTATGTTGGTCTGGTTTATAAAGATTTCCCAACAAGAGCATTAGTTCTCTGAATTCTTGTCCACCTTTACACTATCTGTATATTGACAGAAGTTTTACTGTGGAATGCAAATGTGTAACAGCCATCAATTCATTAGAAATTTTCTGTGACCATTGAGCAGCACACTCTCTGCACCTACCATTGATCAGCTCCATAACTCATTTCTTTTTGGTTGCGGTTTGTAATTCAGAGGAACCATTTTGACCCTTGTTTTCTGGTTTTCCTTTAACCGGGGAGCACCTGAATGCAGGTCCAGTAGGACTGTCCCCTGCCCACCCTGTTAATAAATGATCATATTCTAAAAACAGAGCAAGGGGGCAGTGGTCAGATCTTTGTATCAATTGTTAACTGATAATAGATATACTAAAGGTGTGTTGATGGATTATAACAGAAAGGACCAGACTGCAAATGTCTTGGCTTTTTCAGAAGCACACTGAAAGCAAATATCCTTGACTCTCAAAGCCTGCTTAAACACTGAATTTACGTCAGATGCACTGGTTCAAATGGTAACTTCTCCCTGAAGCAAATTACAGACTGACCTAAGCATGGAGAGTGGGCGAAAACATTAGGGCTTTATACCACCTGTTTACATGATTACACATAAAAGGGATGGTGCAGCCCATCTTAGCTTATCCATCCGGATCTGTTTTCAAGGGGCTGAATTTCCACGGGGGCCTTTGTCCTCGTGCTCCGTAACTCTGGTGGAAGGTGTCCCAGAATCCTCAGAAAAATGGTGGAAACCCTGGTCAAGTGGGAGAAACCCCTGGGGAAATTCACCCGAGTCCCTAGTATTGTAGTATAAGGCAAAGTTTACTGTAATGAAGTTGCAACTTTATTATTGTCACGTTAGTGTTTGTTTCAACATCTCAGCGTGTGAACTGAAAACTTGGGGAAAAAACTGGCTGGCCTAGAGAATTCCCTACACCTACTGCCCATCCAAGATTACTTTGTGGTTTGTACTGTGTGCCTTAATTCGCCACAGATGATTTATACTGTGTACTTTAATTCACAACACACAGTTTATACTATTTATTATGCTTTTGTTACCACAGACTCGACTATTCTAATGCTATCCTGGCCGGCCTCCCATCTTCCACCCTCCGTAAACTTGAGCTCAACCAAACCTCTGCTCCCCGTATCCTAATTCTCACCAAGTCCCATTCACCCATCACTCCTGCGCTCACTGACCTACATTGGCTCCCGGTCCAGCAAGGCCTCGATTTTAAAATTCTCATCCTTGTGTTCAAATCCCTTCATGGCTTCACCCCTCCCTATCTCTGTAACCTCCTTCAGCCCTACAACCCTCCAAGAACGCTGCGTTCCTCCAATTCTGGCCTCTTGTGCATCCCTGATTTGCTTCACCCCTCCATTGGCAGCTATGCCTTCAGATGTCTAGACCCTCCCTAAACCTCTCAGCTTCTCTCTCCTCCTTTAAGATGTTCCTTAAAACCTATGTCTTTGACTAAGCTTTTGGTCACCTGTCTGAATATCTCCTTATGTGGCTTGGTGTCAAATTTTGGCTGTTTATGCTCCTATGACGTGCCTTAAGACATTTTACTATGTTAAAGGCTGTATATAAATGAAAGTAGTAGTTGTTGTTATTTTCCTTAATTCACTATGTGATTTAGATTGCGTATTTTAATTCACTAGACACCATTTACACCGTGAATAATTCACTGCACCGTGAATAATTCACTGCACGCAATTTGCACCATACATTTTAATTCATTACACACGGTCTACACCATGTATTATAATTCACTGCATGTGGTTTACTCCATGTATTTTAATTCACTACATGTGGTTGCACCATGCATTTTAATTAAGGACACATGGTTTGGACCGTGCATTTTAATTAAGGCCACAACGTTTACAGCAGGCATTTTAATTCACTACATGCAGTTTACACCGTGCATTCAATTCACTACATACGGTTTACACCATGCCTTTTAATTCAGGACAGCTGAAAATCTGGCAGAAAAACCAAATTAGCAGCTGTCATGCAACCGGGATATCAGAGGCACCCAAATGCTAATTCTGTCAGGGCTGCACGGACGTCTGGAACTAGTCAAGTGAACTGAAGCAGCGTAACAAATTTCTGGACTTGAAAGAGGGCAGAGTACGACATATTGCTTGTGCTGGTTGGTAATTAAAAGGATACTAAAACTGGCTAGTGAGAGACACTCAGCTTAAAGTCAAGCTAATGAATGAGGAGGTGTTTGCACAAGAGTTGTGATCAGCTGTTGATGCCTGCATGATACAAAACTCCTATCAACTGCCCACTGGGTCACACGTCTGCTCTGTATCTGTGCTCTGCCATTCCTCACAGGGGGGACAGATGAGCTGCTGGGCCATGAAATAATGAAACTCTAATGAGCTTGCCCTGCTGACGACAAAAGTACTACAAGACAGACAAAAGTTAGCAGACATCATGGGAATGAGCTGCTAGATGCCCACTAAGCCCCATCTCCTGTGTTGCAATTTCCTTTGTAATCACAACTCTTCCGCTGGCCAAATGGATCTTTATAAACAGTGCCCGCCTGTGCCTTCTGTTTCTCGTATATTCCCAAATGTACCGTCAGAGAGATCTCATTGCTTTGTTGTGCTTTCCATATAACAGCGCAAACAAAAACCACAGAGGAGGGACTCTGACATGTTATCCCCATCTCTTATACCTAACCTCTGCTGTAAAATAAAATCAGAATTGAACAATTTTCCCTTTATCCAATCTTGTTAATAAAAATTATTTTCTTTTTTATCCTCTGGTTAATATGAAAAGTATTTGGAGTGATTCATACAGGAGACAGATAATAGAAGCTCACATTGTAATGAGATACTGATCTATTTTTAACTATGACAACACTGTAAGCAGTCCATAGAGTTGTGATGGAACAGCTTAGATGGAGATCAAGTATCTGTTTCAAATTATGGTTTTCCCAAAGAAATGTATACCTTAATTGTTTCCATTTTAGTCCCGAGAAGCAGATACAAGTGATCTTGTCTTTAAACCATAAAGGCAGATGAATTGCAAAATAATAGCTTACTGAACAGGGGTCCACCAAGGGTCAAAAATACCTTACCCGTAACCAAGGAGTTCTGATTTGCCCGTATGTGCTAATGAAGGGCCTAACGCCCATTTAGAAGCCTTCGCGGACATGGGACTGCCTTGAGCAGAGCAGGCAGATTCACGTAGAGCCAAAAGGCCCATTCTACAGCACATCTCATGACCACGATCGCCCCCCCTCCCCCACTCTAGTTGTCCTCCCCCTCCCAAGATGCAAAACATACAATAAATAAATTTACGAATGATTTTCCTGTAGTGTATTGGTAAGATATGCTAAATAAGTCTACTGACAACACTGCTGTACAATTCCAGAGCAATTAAGGCATGCAAGATCTACACTTACTGCTTTACCAAATGTTAATTATAAAGCGTATTTTCATTTGACTGTAATGGTGATAAAGTACAGTAGTCCAACATTGTACTATTAATGAGCTAGCTGGTGTACAGTTAAGTCTTGAAAAATGAATAATTATTTTGCCAATATTATGTTGGGATCAGGATTACACTTGGCTAAGAATGTTTAGAAACTGTGGACAAAAATAGCCAATTTACATTTTGTTGTAGTAAATCCTAGTTCATTCAGCAACTCAATCTAAAGAAGGATAGCCAAAAACACCGTAAAATGCCCTGAATTCTACAGCTGTCTCCAAGTAAATTGGTTGAATTGACTACAGTTTTTTTTTAAAATTGATTTGAACAACTTCTGGGTTACTAGTCAAGAATCATAAGCACCTCCCTGCCGTACCCCATTTAGCACAAGGAGTATTAAAAATTAGACAATTGGGTAACTTGTTAGTTTGGAATTGGATCGTGTATAGAAGTGTCATGCTTGTATTGAGCACTCTAAATAGGAGGGTACAGAAAGTGGTTTGGCACCTTTCTATGCTTGTGTGGGGGAGGCAACTGCAGTTGAGATGTGGCTAAAATAATTTCCAATTTACTAATTTTATGACCAGCAATGAAAATGAAAAAAAAAACAGCTGTATCCCTCCAACCAATGTGCTCCATTTTTCTTTACTGTTGAGAGTATTAGCTACCCTCCCTACCCATTAAATTTTACTGCTAGTCTTCAGCAATTCCCTCCTGCCATAGACATGACAGATGCAGTTCCATAAAATTAGATCCCAAATGAATTTAATTTCCATTGTATTTATATAACACCTTCAATGGCAGTTGGTTCCTGATGCTTGATCTTCCAACACAGTAGAAAGCACAGGAACACCAACCAGGCCATTTTTTGTTTGTTTATTTTTGCACAAGGCAGTGTCATTTTTTTGATATCTGGAAGCCAATGATAAGTGTTAGTGATTTATTGAACTGACCAGATTTAACTGTTAAGCTGTGACAAGGCAAGCAATGTGAGGTGCAGAAAATGTACAGCTCTTATCATAAAACAACTGAAGAACTAGCAGGCCACAAACTTAATACTTGCTTATGGAGTCTGAGCAACTGTGCTAAGATTGACGAGAATATGTATTGGAGTGAAAAGTAGAAAAACATGACATTATTAATGTCCCTGATAACCAAAAATTAAAAACAAAACAAAAAACACTATAGGCACAGGCAACAGAAATAAATGAATGAACATCAACAAAAAACAACATACACAAAATTATAAATTAAGACAATGGTATAAAATAAATTTAATCAGGCTATACTTTATTTAGTACAGAAATCTGCAACCACAATATGCGCATACAGTTTTAAATATAATGGTAAAAACAGTGATAAAATAAATACAAGTGTATAATAATTGGATATATTTAAATGTACAGTGATTCAAGCCAATGTCTCTGTAAATACTGTATAATAATATTTATAAATTCACCCTTTCTAACACTGACATGACTATCTGACCCTTCACAGCGACTCCCAAAAGACCAGTCCTTTCAGATGCAGTAAAATGTGTGGTATCTGGTTACTGATTACTGATAAGCACTTCTGGAAAATCTTTTCCAGCCACTCAATCCGGCACAGTTTAGGGGAAAGAGTAGCTCAAAATACCCAAGAGCAAGGATTGGCGGCCAGTTTCAGTTCTCTGCCGTTCGAACAGGGCTGAGGAGAAGCAGCTCGTGTCTTCTCTTTAGATATACTTCTGTTGAGCTCCATTAATGCTTTCAACTCTTCCCCAGTCCTATGGGTCTGTTAGGACGTAATCCCTGATTAATATGATTTAGCGAACTCCCTTGCTCTGAGATGAGCAGATTTAAAGGAAAAAGTCTGTGTTTCCTTGGTGTTTCAATCTTATGTTTGCAGGAACAACAGTTTAACACTCTGCCCTTAATGTTTTAGCAAAAGCTGCATTTAAAAAAAATCTTTTGCAAATCCGTTGGGTGATTTTACTCCAACATATGTAGGAACACATCCAACTGTGGAACGTAAATGAATATTTGGAGTATTCATACATAGCATTTTACTGCATTCACTAAGGCCATGGCAATATTGATACAGTTCTGCAATGATGCTACAGGTGAAGCTGCTTCAAGAGAAACATCTTGGTAGAAGACTGAAATAATTCCAGTTCCCACATCATTTCTCCTGACAAAAGCCCATCGGTATTGATTTAAACACGGCAGACATCAATCGTTGTCTCAAGGACGTCCCCTATAAAGAGATGACCCAATTAACCACGTCCCACAAGCTTAAACGTGAGCAGCTGTTCCCTTTATCGCATTCGCTGGAAAAAAAATCCCTGTTTACAGAGCAGCATTCCAATTACAGTAAAAGCCGAGCCATGAGCACTATTCTTATGTATATCTTTTCAACATATTGGTCATGAGTTTCTCCGACAATTAAGTGTGCACTTGGTGAATTTCAGAGCGTGCAAGCGTTGGTTGAGAGCCATCTTAACCCTTTTGAGAACTGACTTTGCTCAGTTTTAACCATAATAAGTTTCCATCTCATACTTTTGGGAATACTGTGCGGGATTCTGCAAAAAAATAGAGCCCAATATTACTCTAATTATAGATCACTTGGAAATAACTTGTCATTTCACAAAAAAAAAACAACCCTCACCTGACTTTGATTTCCACCTTCATTTTTACTTAGAGAAGCAGAAATTCCAAATCTAGCCCCACCCAAACATTCTCCATCTGCTGTGTGTGCCTGATTTAACCAAGCTAGGAGTACGAGTTTTACCTGGCTGGGAACTATGATGAGAATGCTTTGGAATTGTGAAATTTTATTTTCTACTAACTTACCTTACAAAACCAATCAACGTCTACACCTCTGCAAATGACATATTAAGGCAGCTGCCGAGGCACCAGGTCTAAAGAACCTCGCCAAGAAAGAATGACTGGTGAGATGACTTAAAACACCGTTGAATTAGGACTAATTGGCTATCACAGCATTGCAAAAGCTTCAGCCCACCGTTTTGCTTCTGCTCAAATATTCTAGGTAATTCGCCTCTTACAGCAACTGTCACTGGTGTGGCAACACCGGTGATATATAAATTATGTTAACTATTTGCCGATGGAATGCAAGTCCATTTCATTTTTCATTCCATGCAGCAAAAAAGATGTGAAAGCGAAACACCACAATTCCTTAGCAGATGTTATTTCACATTTGAGCCAACTTAAAATTGATTTGAGTTTTGCATTTAAAAGAACTTACTTCAGACGCGCTTCTTAAAGTACCCTGAACTGGAGATCACTGGCTCACAATAATATATTTCAGTCTACGGTTTTATCAGCCACATAAAAAGCTGCTAACGCGGGGAATCGGAACATCAAACAGTCTGTGACCGTGGAAAGCAATCTTAAATCGGTTCCCGTTTCATTTGCTCAGTTCACTACATTAACCTGTGCTGCATTTTTATTTATCCATCAGCTAACCTGTAAGCACTTCACCAGATACATTCACAAACGAACCCAAAACCGACCCTTTAAACATGCAGATGTCAAACTAACGCTAGGAACCGATTAGCTTTCTGCAAGAGTCCAGCATAAAGTCTACTCTTAATTAAAAGTTACTTAATTCAAATTACCTATGTTTTTCTAAAAAGCACTACATTGTTACAATGTTTAATTCAAATTATTGGATAACTCATAGAATTCGATATTTTTTTGGACTGCAAAAAACTTTGAATCATCAGAAGTAGACTGTATAACCCCCCCAAAAATGTAACTCACCCTATAATGAGTACCTGTTTCAGTTATAACACACTGAATTACGTTCATGAAATTACAGGAATGGAAAATTCTGATGTGTATTATTTTAGACTATGCTTCAAATAATACCACCATGAGCCTCACAGGGTTAAAATGACCTAAACTGTTGCATGAATTCACAGTATAATACCATACATGCATTCCACCCCTCCCCCAATATGCCCATAGATGCTAGCGCTTGTAGTATCATTCATGGCAAATTTAAGACAGAATGATATCGTTGATTATTGCTGTCTGCACTATAACTAAAATTTACTCATATTTTTACTTTAAACACTGCAATAAAATACCTGGGAATGAAAAGGCATTGTCTGCATTAGCACTCCTCGCATATCATCATATTGGTCAGTCAAAGATTCTACAAAGGTACTGACCAGCTTAGGGATGCTAAGTGAGTTACTACCTAAGCTGCCAATTTTCTTTAATACTAATGTACAATCTAATAATATAACTAATGCTGTACTTACAAAGTTGTGTCCTGTTCCGCTTCATATACAATTGATTTTAAGTGCATGACTTTAAGCAGCTTCTCGTAAACCAAATCTCATTTTATAAAACATGTCATGAAGATGAGATAGTATTTGTATTTTTAAATGGAAGATTAACATGCCTCTTGTTTTCAAGTTGCAGTCACCACATTCTCAATACTATTGCCTCCAGTCAGAGAGCATGCAGCACTACAATATCCTAACATAGAGGCCATGTGTAGACTTTCAGTAGTAGTAGTATGGGAATAAATAGCAATTTCATGCACACAGTAAAATATTTTCAAAACCCAAGCACATTACAAACTGATGTTTTTTTTTGACAAAGTCAGCTACTTTAGTTACATACTTCAAAACTTCACACTAGTTTTCAAAACGCAGCAGAAGTCTGTGCTAAATATCCAGAAATCTTTCGGTTAAGGCCAAATAACTGGAATTGCTGGACCTCAATGACACAACTGAAAAATCTCTGTTCTGACTTCCATTTTGCATTAAGAAAACCTAACTTTTGTCAAAGCAAAATCTGAATTTTCACCAAGGAAAAATAAATGTTTCAATATTAGAAGGAAGTCTGTGGCCACATGGCCATTTTGTCAGAGAAAGTCTTTACTGAGAGATGTATGCACACACACTCACTTTTTTAGCCTAATCGCAATCTAGCCTTTTTTCTCTCAAATGTTATGCCTATATAGAGTCATAGAGTTATACAGCACGGATAGAGGCCCTTCGGCCCATCGTGTCCGCGCCGGCCATCAGCCCTGTCTACTCTAATCCCATATTCCAGCATTTGGTCCGTAGCCTTGTATGCTATGGCATTTCAAGTGCTCATCCAAATGCTTCTTGAATGTTGTGAGGGTTCCTGCCTCCACAACCCTTTCAGGCAGTGAGTTCCAGACTCCAACCACCCTCTGGGTGAAAAAGTTCTCTCACAAATCCCCTCTAAACCTCCCGCCTTTTACCTTGAATCTATGTCCCCTTGTTATAGAACCCTCAACGAAGGGAAAAAGCTCCTTAGTATCCATCCTATCTGTGCCCCTCATAATTTTGTACACCTCAATCATGTCCCCCCTCAGCCTCCTCTGCTCCAAGGAAAACAAACCCAATCTTCCCAGTCTCTCTTCATAGCTGAAGCGCTCCAGCCCTGGTAACATCCTGGTGAATCTCCTCTGCACCCACTCCAAAGCGATCACATCCTTCCTGTAGTGTGGCGACCAGAACTGCACACAGTACCCCAGCTGTGGCCTAACCAGTGGCCTAACCTATACTATGTGATTATGTCACAACAGAACAGAAACTGAACATTCAAAATTATTAATATTTTAGCTGTAGGTAATAAGAATATTCAGTGTGATTGGCCATATCTTATAAATAGTTACTGCTTAAAGATGATCAATCATTGGTACATGGTAATAGCATTATATTGGGACCATAATCAGACCTTGAATATATTGCAAACTATTGCTTTTTAAATTCATTTAGAAAATCAATTTTTAATATCTTTTCAATCTTGAATATTTCAAATCAAATATATGTAGACAAAATAATATGCAGAAAGGCATGGAAAACACAACACTACTTTCTTTATGTAAGGGAAATATCTCAAACAACAAATGAGATAAAGTTTTGGTACACTCTAAATTGTATTCATAATCAACCAGAAGCATGGTATAATCCAAAAATAGTTGCAATATATAGAGATGAAATAATTCAGAGTTTCAAATGTTATCCTAAAGTCTAGCTTAACAAAAACTTTTAGTACTGTACTCGTAACTCAGAATAACAGGAAAAATAGTTAGATGTGGTTCTCTAGATGAGAAGCATTTATCTGTAATGCCTCACCTCATGCACTCAAGGTTATTGTTTGTTAGGCGAGTATGTATAGTAATAATATAAACCATACCATTCCAAAGTTCATCACAAAACTACAGTTGTAAAATAGGACATCTGCAAATAACAATCAAACTACAACTATCTGGTGCTTTCCAGTATAATCATCAGTAAGCAACAGCCTCTCCCTTCACCTTCCCCCACTATATAGACTGCAGTTATCACCATGCCACTAATAACCAGAAAGTGCTCTAGTGCCATCTATAGGCTATACTGCTTTTCTAATTGTTTAGATACAATCAAATAATTTGAAGCCAGCTGCACTTAAATCTTTATTAGTGGGAAATTAATAGGCCCAGGCAAACAAACAGTTTGCATGGAAAAAAAATAACTTTGTTGGTTTCTACTGATTCTACAGTTTTGACACACGTGACAATTCACTTCAGTAACTTTAGAACAGAAAAGTTTAATTTGCAATGGAATCATTTCTATAGATTTCTGCAGGCAATTGCCAAGGCTGTATTTTGCCCTTGTTTGTGCTGGGGAATTGTGAATTTGAATGAGGTACTGATAGACCAGTAAAAGCTCTCGGTTACCTGTCTGGCGTGCAATGGACCCTTTGTCTTGAAGCCTCCTTGGGAGCTACACTCTGAGGCACTGAAGTGGTCTGAACTAGTTGAAGAGCGCTTAGACAGGGTGTCACAACCCCCAACGAAGGTGTTGTCCAAAGGGAGCTCCTGAATCACGTGATGCTTTTTCGCAGAAATGGGAGTATCTGGCTTTAGATGAAAAGAGGGCTGCGGAGAGCCAGATTTGTAATGCCTTGCGAGGTCTGGGCTGTTGGGCTTAAAGGTAGTTGGTGGTGCAGTGCCCCAGTCAAACCGTCCTATAGTCTGCTCCTCCAGCTCAGCTGGAAGGGTAATGGTCCCATTGATAGGTTCGTGGGCAGGATCATCAGGTTTCGATTCCTCGATTGTGACAAAGTTTAGAAGAGAACTCTTTGGAGACTTTCTTTTCTTCCTTTTCTTCTTTTTGTTCTGCTTGCTCTCCTGATTTGGAGACATCCATTCAGCGCCCTGCTTGTTCCTCTGTGTGGCTTTGAACCTCGATGATTGCCGGCACCGTACCAGTACAGTAACAAAGATGACCACAATCACAACCATAGCCCCCGCCACTATAGCAATCATTATAGTAAGGTAGTCCTCATTTTGCCAGGGCTGGGTGTTATCTCCAATGTTCTTATCTAGGGGAGTCTCCATAGTCCTTCGTATTAGTTCGTAAATGTAACTAGCATTGCTTACAGTGTCATTTACATACAAGTAGACAAGAACAAGGGTGTGCAAGGGTTTAGGGTAGCCTAAATCGCTGATGTTTACCACCAAACGATGCAAGCCCTGGTCTGCAACAGTTGGTTTCTCCTCCAGAGTAATATTACCAGTCACAGGATCAATTCTAAACAAGCCCTTGTTATTTCCGCTGACAATGGTGTACTTGAGTTCTGCATTCATCCCTGTGTCAACATCCACTGCAAACACTTCTGCCACCACTGAACCAGGGATAGCAGCAAGAGGTACTAGTTTGAATGAAGAGTTTGAGGGTGGGTAGATTACAACGGGACTGTTATCATTGACATCTATGACATTGATCGTGACTTTGGCGATGGAGGTGCGGGCTGGTCTCCCCCTGTCTACAGCTTTGACTTCAAAGGTGTAGGAACTTTGCAGCTCTCTGTCGAATGAAACATTGGACCTTATAACTCCACTCAGCGGGTCCAAAATAAAATTATCATTGTCGCCAACAACAGACGCCATCACCTCCGCGTTCTCCCCCGCATCGGTGTCGGTCACTGTAATCACTCCCACCGTGCTGTACTTTGGTAAATTCTCAGACACAAAAAACTGAAAGTGGTTGTGGGTAAATTTGGGATTATTGTCATTCTCGTCCAGCACTGTGACGATCACAGCCGCTTGGCTCTGAAGCGGAGGATTCCCACTGTCTCTGGCCGTCACGGTGAAAATGTATCGCTCCTGCTCCTCCCTGTCAAACACCCTCGAAGCAGACAAGACCCCGGTCTTGCGGTCCAAGTCGAAGAACGAAGCATTAGGCCCAAGCTGGTAAACGATCTCGGCGTTCTTGCCATTGTCATCATCGGTGGCGCTGATGGTGGTCAGGTACAGACCCCGGTGGTTGTTTTCAGGGACTGACAGTTCAATGACAGGCTGACTAAACACCGGGGGGTTGTCATTCTCATCTTCCAGCTTAACTTTCACCAGAGCAGTTTGATTCAAGCTGGTCTTGCCAGAGTCAGAGGCAACAATCCTGAAGCTATACTCTTTAGTGCTCTCATAGTCCAAGAGGGCAGAGGTTTCCAGCAGGTACTGGTTGTCATACACCGCTTTCAGATGAAAAGGCACTTCGTTCTCAATGTAACAGACCACTTTCCCGTTCACATCAGTGTCCTTATCTGAAACAGTGATCAATGCTATTTTTGTATTGACAGGATCTTTCTCTGACAGGTACACTGTACCATTGATGGGGCTGATGATGTAGCGAATGTCAATGGTAGGTGGGTTATCGTTGACATCGGTAACATTAATGGTGACAGTGGCTCTAGCAGGAGTGGAGCTGCCATCGGTGGCCAACACTGTCATTTTGTGGATCGCTGTTTCCTCGCGGTCTAAAGGTCTCTGGACAGTAATGAGACCCACGGTGTTATTTAAAGCAAAATGACTGCGGACAGTTGGGGACACCTGAGGGCTAAAGAGGTAACGGATCTCAGCGTTGGAGCCAACATCAGCGTCGGTGGCGTGGAGCTGGATGACCGAGGTGCCCACAGGAGCGTTTTCAGGGATGTGGACCTCAAGCTGGGTCTCTTTAAACACGGGTTTGTTATCATTCACATCACTTACCGTGATCTGCAGGATTGCGGTGCTGGATTTCTGCGGGCTCCCACCGTCCTGAACTTTGATCTTCATCACATACGTGTCCTTCTGCTCCCGGTCCAGGCTCTGCTGGATGATGAGCTGCGGCCACTTCTCTCCCTCGGGGGTCTCCACGATGTCCAAGCCGAAGATGTTCTGGCCGTTCAGCAGCTCGTAGTGCTGCACCCCGTTGGAGCCCGTGTCCGGGTCGGTGGCCGATGGGATGGGGAAGCGGCTGTTGAGCAGGGTGTTCTCGGGGATGGAAATGTTGATGACCGGCGAGCGGAACATGGGCGCGTTGTCGTTGACATCCCGCACGAATATCTTGATCTTGATGAGCCTGAAGTAGTCGTTGGGCAGGATGACCACCTCGATCTCGAAGAAGCACTCGCTGTCCGTGTAGGTGCCGGCGCAGAGTTTCTCTCGGTCCACCCTGCTGGAAGTGAAGATCTCGCCGGTGCTGCTGGACACTCGGAGCAGTGGGATCTCCCCAGCTTTGGACACCAGCCTGTAGATCAGGTTGGCGCTGGTACCCGTGGCTGCATTGAGGTGGGAGATGTTGAGATCCCTGGGGATGTTCCCGATTAGGATATTTTCAGGCAATTCCTCTTGGATTGTATACACCAATTCCTGGGCTAGAGCCGAATCCACCGTCAGGCAAGCGATCAGGCTGAAAAACAGGTAAAAATCCCGCAGGTCCATCATTCCACGAATACACAGAGAGATATAGTATCACTTCCGATTTTTAATTACCCGTTCCAGACTTTTTTTTTTCCTCCTTCTCTAATTGTGCATGAATGGGCGTTCGTAGAAGATAAATTCGATTTCTATCCTGTGAAACAAACAACCCCCGGATTCATCAGTACTGCAAATAAGTTTGCTTATTTCTTTTTTTTTTCCCGCGAAGATTTCTGCAGAGAGGACAGGCAGGCGGCCACTATATATACATATATATTTTTCTCTCTCTCTCCTTCCTCCCCTCGGTGCAGTATTTAGAATGCACAGTGCACAAAACTGCCGGAGGATGCATTCAGTTCGCAACCAAAAGAAGCTGTCTGCAGAATCTTCTCAGTGCGACTCGTCCGTATGAAAATAATCATTTATATATATTAAAAATCACAACAACCGAGAGGGCAGTAGCAGTAGTTTTCAATTATCCCACTATTGCGACAGTTTGCATTGCAACAGCAGAAGTTGCGCGTATATAGAATATACTACATCCAACTGCAGAATATTCGTGCTTTTCCAACCCTCTCTCTCTCTGCTTTAGATCCACAGTTTTCTTAATGCTGATTTTTTTTTCTCTCTCCTGCAGCAAATTGCAAATTCCAGATTTTTAAGATTACAGATGCAAATAACTAATAACGAGTTGCTTGCAGCAGGCAGAGGACTTTGGATCACCTCCTCTCCTCTGTTCCCTGTCCCCCCTCTCTCTCTCTCTCTCTCACGTCTCTCCACTGAATCTTCGCCCTAACTCTCAATCAGCCCAAGTGAGTGGAGCCCTCCTGATCCCGCCCCCCCCCCCGGGCCCCGGCGCGCATTGGCTGCTCGCTGCCCGTCAGCGGGACCTGCTGGGGGGACTGCGAAGCCGCCCATTGGACCGAGGAGCCGTCAATCAAGCGCGGCCTTGAAAGTTGTGCAGAATTCCTAATCAGCTGCATGGCTTACGTCATCCACCGACAGCGGCTGATCCGTGGCAAGCAGGAGCATTGAGAGGCATCCTGTGAGCTGCACTGGGTGCCATGGTCAGCTCCAGAAGTGTTCTTCATTATATAGAAACACAATGCATAGAGAGAGAGAGAGAGAGAGAAATTACTGGAGACCCAAAACTTGTCACCATAAATATAAGACAGTCACTAATAAAGAACTCAGTAGCAACTTCTTCACCCAGAAAGTGGTGAGAATGTGAAATTTGCTATCACATGGAGTAGTTTGAGGTGAATAGCAAAGATGCATTAAAGGGGAAAGCTAGATAAACACACGAGGGGAGGGGAGGGGAGGGGGAAGGAATTGGAAGGATATGTTGATGGAGTTGGATGAAGTAGGGAGGCTCCTGTGCAGCATAAACCAGTTGGGCCGAATGGCCTTGTTTACGCGCTGTACATTTTATGTAATCTGTATGTTGCACTGTTTCACCAATTAACTGGCAGCCCAAGTGAAAAGTAACATCTGAATATCAGACTTCAGTGATCGAGGTGCGAATTCGCACTTGGACTCAACCTAATGATCAGACGGTCCCTTGTAAGGGACCCTCTTGTACCCACACATCTTCAGTAAAGAATCCGGAGGTTTCTTTCAAGTTACTAAGAGCACAAAATGTAAATGTTTGCTGAACAAATTAAAATGCAGTTAGTTTATTGCAAGTAACACATGAAAACAAATTACTTTCTGGATTCGTGTGGATACCCGAAGCCCTTGGATGAGGGAGCGGTAGTCCTTCACTGGAAGGGAAAGAACATTCACTTAACTGAATAATTCCCATCAACTCTGTACAGGTGCCCCGAGTCAGTGATTTATCGCTCGAAAGCACACGGAGAATCATGACCCAAGTCTGCTCGACTCCCAACACAATTCCGTCGGATTCAGATTTCCCTCCCTCCCCCGGTATATTTATGTTTTATTGTTACAGACCGCGTTTAGATCGAATAGTAAGGTTTGGTTTTTTTTTAAATTAAAAAAGTGGCTGCAATGCAACGCAGTGAGATACCGAGGAAAAGATGTTCGGATAGCTTTAAGTCCCATGAAAGAAGGGAATGCAGAACACACAAGTCAACACATACAATAAGCCAGACTTGCATTATCCACACCCAATACAATGACTTACCACCTGAATTACAAGCATGGGGTAACATTTTAACGTGTGTTAGAGATGGATGGACAGATAGACGACTTACAGCAATTTGCTTATCCTGAGTAAAGTTTGCAATTTAAAATCTGTAACGTTACTTCAGACTGCACATTCACACACTGTTCATTAGACGTGTTAAAGTTTTTTGAATTATGTTTTGGAAATTATATTTAAAAAATCGTCCCGTAAAAACTATTTTTCATTCAGGTTGGTGGTATTTTGATTAAATTGAGTGTGGTCCAACACACACACACGCTAAGATAGGAGCCTTAAGCGTTTTGTGCGATCATTTAAGATAACTTTATCAAGTCCTTTTAAAATATATAACTCCCTTGAGATTTTGTTTAAGGTCAAACTGTGTTGATCTACCAGAGATTGGCTTCATTCCGTACGGTACTAATAACTCCGTGGCTGTAATAATTACCAGCTACGCGCTTCAGTGAATCATCTAATCCTGTCTGTGGGGCACGTTTTCATTCATTATCCTTTGGCTTCGACCCCTAAATCCCCCCCTCCCTCCTCCTCATAGCAAAGAAAGAGAAAGAGAGAGAGAGAGACTCCTACCTGAGCTATCTGGTGCCGGGACCTGTCTAGACAGAGACAAATTATCACAAACCACTAACATCCTGTCCAATATATCGGACACACGACACGGAGCAAACAAGGAATTCAGGGGGAAATCAAAGGGTGCTCACAGCAGCGTCAAAACATTGGATTTGAAATAACGCCACACCAGAGAGAGAGAGAGAGAGAAAAAGCAATTTGACATCAAAGTTCATCGCTTGTTGAATGTACAATGTTGCGGGAATTTTCTTGTTAGCGCAGCCAAACCTAACAACTCTAAATGAAAAATCAATCGTCTTAAAACAATGCACCCTCTCACACTGGAAAAGTGCTGCATGCTGATTTTTATTATTTGCTTATTATTTAGCCTTTTAAAATGACACAGGCGCTCACATTTTCGCGCGATAGAAAAATAAGGTCAGACATAAATAAGCACAATACAGCACAGCTTTATCTGGTTTAACAAATGAAATAAGTAAAGCAGGGCCCAAACATTTGTATCCGTTAATCAATTTCCTCACGTAGAGAGCTATTTCTTTCACATCAACCCTTTTATATACCCTTTCAAGAGTAATGCGGATATACAACCGGACATATTATCCCTTTAAAGAAGCCCAGAGGAATTTGCAAAAAAACTTTTAATACATTATGATTACTTTGTGCTGGGAAATGGCGAATATAATCGGCTCTGGAGATTATCTCAAACAAGGAAACTTGTGTCACTGCTTTAGTCAAGCCTGCCATCTAGAGGGGCTTTTGTTCAACAGCAACCTGGCCAAACGCAATCTTCACTTTCCGCTGTCCAGCTGCACGCCAAGCGCAGTGGGACTGGCGCTTTTGGACTGAACGGTTAGTGCATCGACTTTAAAAAGGGGGGAGGGAAAAAAAAACACAATCTTAGCACTTTTCCGCATTGCTTTGCGATGTTCTTTAATCCAATATTGTTGTTCATGATTTTTTTTGTACATTTCCAATAAATAACCAAGCTCTCCCACCTGTCAGTTTTTAAAAAATGTATTTATCCACACAAGTTTCTCTTGTATTAAAATTAGTTCAAGTGAAGTGGCTATTTAACAAAAAGCTGCAGGTGTGTCAAGGGCTGCACTGCTGTTGAATACCAATGAGGGTGATGAGACCTCCTGGGAGTGCAGTCAGTAGCAAATCCATGGTATGGTGGGAGACTCTGCTGCACAGGGAGGTACAAGAAAGTGTAGAAATGCAGTTGTTACAGGGGATTCGATAGTCAGGGGGATAGACGGGTGTTTCTGCAACTGCAGACGTGAGTCCCGAATGGTGTGTTGCCTCCCTGGTGTCAGGGTTAAGGATATCACTGAACGGGTGGTCCATGTTGGAACTAATGACATAGGTGGGAAAAGAATTCAGTTTCTTCAGACAGAGTTTCAAGAGCTAGGAAAAAGATTAAAGAACACGACCTCAAAGGTAATCTCTGGATTACTCCCAGTGCCACGTGCTAGTGAGTACAGAAACAGGAAGACTGTGTCGGTGAATCTGTTGCTGGAGAAGTGGTGCAGGAGGGAGGGCTTCAGATTTCTGGGGCATTGGGACCAGTTCTGGGGCAGGAGGGACCTGTACAAGCTGGACAGGTTGCACCTGAACAGGGCTGGGACCAATGTCCTCGCAGAGAGATTAACTAGTGCTGTGGGGGGAGGGTTTAAACTAATTTGGCAGGGGGATGGGAACCAGGAAGCATTAGCAGTGATAAGGTGCATAGAAAACTAGCAGGGACAAATAGCAACAGAATAAAGAATAGCATGAAAAGAGCAGGAATTGGATGGAGGTAAAAAGCAAAGCAGAATGGAATGGTGTTGGCATGTGTGTTAATGCAAGGAGTGTTACAAATAAGGTTGATGAGCTGCAGGTACAAGTTGCTACATGGGGTTATGATATAGTGGCTATAATGGAGACCTGGCTTAAACATTCCTGGCTACAGTGTATTCAGGAGGGATAGGGAAGGAAAAAAGAAAGAAAGGAGGGAGGTGGCAGCATTGATCAAGGATAATATTACACTTCTAGAGAGGGACGATATACTGGAGGGTTCAAAGACTGAATCTATTTAGTTAGAGTTAAGGAACAGAAAAGAGCTGTAACACTGCTGGGTGTTTACTTATAGACCCCCAAACCAAAGGAATTAGAGGAGCAAATCTGTAGGCAAATTTCAGAGAAATGTAAAAATAATAGAGCAGTAATGGTAGGGGACTTCAATTACCCGAACATAGACTGGATAAAAAAAACAATGTAAAGAGCAAGGAGGGTGAAGAATTCCTAAAATGTATACAGGAGAACTTTGTTAATCAGTATGTTTCTAGCCCAATGAGAAAGGAAACAATGCTGGCTCTAGGTCTGGGGAATGAAGTAGGGCAAGTGGTAAGTGTTTCAGTGGGAGAACATCTGGGTAATACTGATCATAATATAATTAGGATTAGAATAATTACGGAAAGGGACAAAGAAAAATCAAAGGTGAAAAAACCCAAGTGGAAGAGAGTCGATTTCAGTGATTTGAGAAGGGATCGAGCACAGGAAACGAAGATTGGCCAAGAAAACAGTAAATGAGCAATGGCAGGCCTTCAGGGCAGAGATAGTTTGGGTACAAACCAAGCATATTCCCATAAGAAGGAAAAATGGAGCATCCAAAGCTAGAGCTCCCTGGATAACAAAGGAAATAGAGGTTAAAATAAAACAGAAAAAGGAGGTTTATGACAAATACCAGGTACAGAATACAATAGAAAACCAGGCAAAATACAGAGTGCGCAGGGGGAAATTGAAAAAGGATATAAGAGAGTCAAAGAGAGAATATGAGTAAGGATTATCGGATAACATAAACGGGAACACAAAAATCTTTTATAAACATATAAAAAGCGAAAGGATAGTTAAAGGAATGGTGGGGCCGATTGGGGACAAAGAAGGAAATCTTCTTACGGAGGCAGAGGGAATGACTGTGGTAATGAATGGGTACTTTGCATCTGTCTTCACAAAAGAAGAAGATGGAGTTAATGTCGCAGTAGAGGAGGAGGGAGTAGAGATATTGAATAAGATAAAAATGGAGGTGCTAACACTCGAAATTAACAAGTCACCCAGTTCAGATGGGGTGCATCCTAGGTTGCTGAGGAAAGCAAGGATGGAAATAGCAGAAGCTCTGACCACAATTTTTCAATCCTCCTTGGATATGGGAGTGGTGCCAGAGGACTGGAGGATTGCAAATGTTACACCCCTAATTAAAAAAGGGGAGAGGGATAAACCTGTTAACTACAGGCCAGTCAGTCTAACATCAGTGGTGGGAAAACTACTAGAGACCACTGTCAAGGACAAAATTAATTCTCATTTGGAGAAGCATGGGTTAATAAGGGACAGCTAGCATGGATTTGTTCAAGGCAAATCATGTCTGATTAACCTGATTGAGTTCTTTGATGAAGAATCAGAGAGGGTTGCTAAAGGTAGTGCAGTAGATGTTGTACATATGGACTTTCAAAAGGCATTTGGTGAAGTACCACATAACACACTTATTCCAAAAATAGAAGCACATGGGATCAAAGAGACGGTGGTAATTCGACACGTAATTGGCTAAGGGATAGGAGGCAGAAAGTAGTGGTGAATGGCTGTTTTTCTGACTGGAGATAAATATACAGTGGGGTCCCCCAGGGGTCGGTATGAGGACCATTGATTTTCTTGTTATATATAAATGACCTGAACTTGGGTATAGGGAGTACAATTTCAAAGTTTGCAGATGATACAAAACTTGGCATCGTAGCAGACTTCAGAAGGACATAGACAGACTGTTGAAGTGGATAGACACCCCATGGCAGATGCAATTTAATGTGGATAAGTGTGAAGTGATGCACTTTGGGAGGAACAACATGGAGAGTCAGTATAATCTAAATGGGACTATTTTGAGGGGGGGTATAAGAGCAGAGGGACCTGGGGGTGCATATTCACCAATCTTTGAAGGTGGCAGAGAAAGTTGATAAGGCACTTAAGAAAACATATGGAATACTTGGCTTTGTAAATAGGAGCATTGAATATAAAAAAAACAAAGCAGTCATGCTAAACCTTTACAAATCACTGGTTAGGCCTCAGCTGGAATATGGTGTAATTCTGGGCACCACACTTTAGGAAGGATGTCAAGGCTGTGGAGAGGGTACAGAGCAGATTTACTAGAATGATACCAGGGATGAGGTATTACAGTTATGTGGAGAGATTGGAGAAGCTGAGATTGTTCTCCTTAGAGCAGAGGAGGTTAAGGGGAAACCTGATAGAGGTATTCAAAATAATGAGGGGTTTTGAAAGAGCAAATGGAGAGAAACTGTTTCCTCTGACAAGTGGGTCGATAACCAGACGTCATAGATTTAAAATAATTGGCAAAAGAACTAGAGGGGATGTTAGAAGTTTATTCACACAGAGGATTGTTAAATTCTGGAACGCAGTGCCTGAAAGGGTGGTGGAAACAGATTCCATAGGAACTTTCAAGATGCAATTCGACATATACTTGAAGAGGACTAATTTGCAGGGTTATGGGGAAAAAGCTGGGGTGTGGGACTAAATTGGACAGGTCTTTCAAAGAGCCGGCACATGCACGACAGGCCGAGTGGCCTCCTTCTGTGCTGTAAGATTCTATGATGTGTGTCTCCAAGCCAACCTGTTAATACAAAATAAAAACAGAAAATGCTGGAAAACACTCAGCAGGTCAGACAGCATCTGTGGAGAGAGAAACAGAGTTAACGTTTCAGGTGAACAAACTCACATCAGAACTGGTTTTAGCAGACGCCTGATCAAACACGAAGAGGGAAACAAAGTAAGGAAGGTGAACAAGGTAAAAGAGACAAAGGTAAATCTCATCGGAGAGAAGAGCGGAACTTCTTCTAGGTGGGCATTCCAGGATGAGAACTGGCTGTGAATTTAACACCAAAACAAAAGCAAAATGCTGATTTCCAGCATCTATTTTGCTTTTTAATTAATACAAACGCAGATTTTCCAACTTAATTTGAAATTATTTTAATATAGGCAAGAGGAGAGGCAGGTTGGTAATGGTTATGTTTCTGCATTGACATAAATTATTTTATGGATTCTGCAGTGTTTATAGCGGCCAGATGGAATGAAACACAGATTGGATGACAATGTTGGTTTAAAGATTGACCTTTCGATCTCTGGAATCTTGGTTTAAAGTCTCTTTTCTCTGCTGGCTGCAAAAGTCCAACACAAATGAGTTTGGGCAGTTTAAAATAGTGAGCACAAGTCCCATAGCACAGACCGCTTGCAATATGAGACACACATCAGCACTCTCTCTTGAGAAACCATGAAGAAAAGTAATGTGGCAAGAGGGGGAGAAAAAACTCAGATTGATTTAGTGGGGGTGCTCTTTGGAGATTGAGATCAATGCTCACTGTTGAGCAATACTACGCCTGGCCCAAGAGTGCTTGATGCTAAACATTGACAACACTCTGTCAGCCAATGAGTTGGATGCGGGGCTTGACTTACGGCAGGACTCACAGCAAACACAGTCTATTTACTCAGCAAACAGCAAAGCAAACCAAGTCTATTTACTCAGCAAACAGTGTCTGTTTAAACAGTTCACTATAGCACAGAGTCTATTTAAAAAGAGTCCCTACAAACTGCAGCAAATGGAACTCTGATCGAAACTACAGCAACTTCTCCCAATAAAAGCAGGGCAATTTCCCCAGCAAAATGCAGTGAGTGGAGGATGGTTACATAATACAAATTGATTATTTCTCCAGCAAATTGCAGTGTGTGGAGGATAGTTTCACACAAATTATGTGTGTAAAATCAATCCCAGTCACAGCAGTGCTGTCTCCAGGCGTGATTGACGAGGGAATTACCCAATCATCTCCATTCTGGTTGGGAATAGTGGTGTCACTGTATGTAGCCAAGATTTGGTGCTACAGTGTCCCTTTCTCCAGCATCTTTGATCAGGACAAAATCATTCAACAAACCCCCTCCTTCTAAAAACTACAAAGGAAACCAACCCACAGGATATGTTTAAGTTGTGTATGCAGCATTCACAGCTGCAATTAACAGCTGGATCAGCCAGTATTTTTTTTTCTGATTCATTTTTTGGCTGATGACTTATACATGAAGTATCACCACATGTTAGAAATAATTCCTGGCAGATCGCTGGAGATGACAGTTAAAACTGACTTTGTGTTTGAAGTTGGTTTCACTTCAGCTTTTGACTCTGGGATATTTCCACCAGAAGGGCAAGCACAGCCACTGGGTTAATGTACTGATGCCAACAAGGTGACATTAGTTACAGCTGATGTTACCTCTCAGCAGCTCTGTTGCAAACAGTTGCCAGGATAACGATTCCAGACTGACATAGGGAGCCTAGTGACATTCCTGTGACTCCTGAATAATAACGGAATATATTGTATGAAGGATGGTGAATTTTCGATCAATTCATTCAAATAATCTGATATCCGTTTAGGTGCCGTCTTACACAACAGCACATCAATGTCAAAGCTATTGCCCCCGAAAATAGACGACACCCCATGTTGTGGTACTGAACTGTGCAGATCAGGAAGGCCCCGAATTCACTTTCTAACGGCCCTAACCAAAGTCACAAATGACATCCACTGTGACTGTGACCAGAATGTATTATTCCTGGGTAGCGTGGCCGAGCGGTCTAAGGCGCTGGATTAAAACTCCAGTCTCTGCGGGGGCGTGGGTTCGAATCCCACCGCTATCAGAGTTTAAAGTGCTCAATACTTCAACCACATCACCAAACATCCTTCTTGACACGATGGGCCGAAGGGCCTCTATCCGTGCTGTATAACTCTATGACTCTTTGATCCCTCTGCAGCTTTTGACACAGTTGACCATTAAATCCTCCTCCCTTGTCCAGTTCAGTGGGATTGCTCTCGCTTGGTTCCACTCATAGCTATCCGATCATAGAGCTTCATCAGCAATGGCTTCTCTGGCTGCCCCTACGCTGTTCCCTCTGGAGTCCCCCAAGGATCTGTCCTTGGCCCCACATCCCTCTTCTTCATCTACATGCTCCCCTTCGTGACATCATCCACAGACATGGGTCAGCTTCCACATGTACACTGACACCCAGCTGTCCCTCTCCATTACTGCTCTTGACCCCTCCACTGCTTTTGTGTTGTCAGACTGTCAAATATCCACTCACTCACCTGATAATCTCCGAAAGCTTGTGATTTTCAAATAAAACTGTTGGACTATAACCTGATGTTGTAAGATTCCTTACATTTGTCCACCCCAGTCCATCACCGGCATCTCCACATCATGTCAAATATCCAGTTGTGGATGAGTTGCAATTTCCTCCGGTTAAACATTGGGACGACTGAAGCCATTGTCTTCGGCCCTTGCCATGAACCCTGTACCCATGCCATCGATTCCTTCCCCCTCCTCGGCCATTGTCTCAGGCTAAACCAGACTGTTCGTAGTTTCGGCTTCCTGTTCAGCCGCAATCTGAACCTACGACCCAATATATTCTCCATCATAAAGACTGTTACCTCCACCTCCCTAACATTGTCCGTCTCTGCCACTGTTTCAGTCCATCTGCCTCAAAACCCTCATCCATGCCTTTATCACCTATAGACTATTCCAATGCTCTCCTGGCCAGCCTCCCATCCTCCACCCTCCATTAACTTCAGCTCACCCAAAACTCTGCTGCCTGTATCCTATCCTGCACCAGGTCCCACTCACCTATCAGCCCTATATTTGCTGACCTACACTGGCTCCTGGTCTCCTAATGCCTCCAATTTAAAATTCTCATCTTCATGCTTACATCTCTTCATGGCCTTGCCCCTCCTTAGCTCTGCCACTTCCTCCAGTTCTACAACCTCTACCTCCCTGAGCTTTCAGTTCAAGTCTCTCTGGTCTTTTGTGCATCGTCCCCAACTCTAGCCACGCCATTGGCGGCCATGCAGAATAGTTCCAATTCTCCAGTATTACCTCCTTAAACACCTCTGCTTCTCCATCTCCTCCTTTAAGATCCTCCTTAAAACCCACTTCTTTGACCAAGCCTTTGGTCACGCCTCCTTATATCTCCTTTGGCTCGGCATCCGTTGTTGTCTGATGACGTCTCCATGAAGCACCTTGGGATGTTTTTCTATGTTAAAAGCACTATATAAATGGAAGTTGGTGTTGTTGTCGTTGTCATCCCTGGTCTGTTGTTGTGTTAAATGATTTTAGCTGGCCACCAGTAGTGTTCCCTAGATAAACAGGGGAAAACTGAACCAGGGGTTCCTACTGATGATCTATATTCAGTGACTCCTGGTGAAAATACATGTGGATGCTGATTGAGGATAGGATTGTGCTTGGGAATGGTATCCACCAAGATCAAATAGCTCAACAATACTCACAATCCAGGCGCTCACTTAAAGAATGGCCATTTGAGGTGACAACAGCCATGGAACCATATCCACAACTCGATCGTGATATAGTCACTCGAAATATATGGTTAGTTTCACATGAGACATCATTGTCAAGATTCTCCTCTGCAGGGCAGAGTTCTGAGTGGGCAGGACTTCCGTTCACCTCTCCAGATCCACCCTAAACCCATGCTATTTCCCTGGGCCAAGGGTCATTCCCATTGCGTTCACTGTGGGCTCCCAGTGGAACTGGCGCCACGAAGAGGACGCTCACCAGTACGAGGCCAGAAAAGCTCGACAGTGCTGCAGCAGGGACATTACTATCACTGGTTGGGGGGGGGAATGAGGGACAGGGGACCCCGAGGATCGAAATGCATGCCCCACTGAGGGCCTCAGCTAAGACTGGAGTCTTCAGCAGGCAAACGTTTGAGGCCAGATTTGAGGGAGAGGAAGCCGACAAAGAGCCCCGTGGAGCTTGTGGCCTTTACCGCAACTTTCCACATGGTGGCCCCAGGAAGCAGTGGTAAGTGGGGCAGACAGGGGGGAAGCCCTCCAGGGAGGTGGGTCCAACCGCTTTGCAGGCAGTGGTGGGGAAGGAGAGGGCAGCGGCTGGTGGGAAACCCCAGTGGAGGCAGTGAGATGATGGTGCTTGGCTCCACTGCCCAAATTATTCCCATTTTCTGCCAATGATCCAGCCTGAATTCAGGCAGGATTACCGAGGACATCCCACCCACCCCCCATTTGTCATGGATATATAGGAGATATCCTCCGTTTGAATACCAATATGCATAGTTGTTTTTCTACAGACAAATAGTAAAGTTTCAGAGTTCAAAAGGTGTTTTCAATGATTAATTGATGTATCTGCCGTGCTTTATGCTTATTGTGCCTCTACTCTGCGATCCTGTGGATGGTGATATATGTGCATCCTGGGGTGTAAGCTAATTTAAAATTGTACGCATTATTTTCAAGTTGTCCTGCCCCCTACCCATGCCTACGGTCACATACATTTCTAGGGCACCTTAGTCATGCTCCTCTGTAAAAGTTTGAATTTTTACATTAAAAGTGGTCCATCCTGCTTTATTTAATACATTTTTACTCCACAAAAGCAAGGAAGTTATGGTAAACCTTTAATAAATCGCTGGTTAGACCTTAGCTGGAGCATTGTTTCCAATTCTGGGCACCACACTTTAAGAAGGATGTCCAGGCCTTGGAGAGGATGCGTAGGAGATTTACCAGAATGGTACAAGGGATGAGGGACTTCAGTTATGTGGAGAGGCTGGAGAAGCTGGGATTGTTCTCCTTAGAGCAGAGATTTAATAGAGGTGTTCAAACTTATGAGGAGTTTTGATAGAGTATATAGGGAGAAACTGTTTCCACTGGCAGGAGGGTCGGTAACCAGAGGGGACACAGATTTAAGATAATTGGCAAAAAAAACAGGGGGGAGATAAAGAGACTTTTTTTTTAGGCAGCGAGTTGTTATGATCCGGAACCCTTTGCCTGAAAGGTTGGAGGAAGCAGATTCATTAGTAACTTTCAAAGGGAATTGGATATATACTTAAAAAGGAAAAAGTTGCAGGGCTATGGGGAAAGAGCAGAGGAGTGGGACTAATTTGATAGCTCTTTCAAAGAGCCGGCACTGGCGTGATGGGCCGAATGGTTTCCTTCTGTACTGTACGATTCTATGATTCTATAATTGTTGGATTTTTACTCTTAGAAAATGATAGGAAAAACGCCTGACATTTGGGATTAACCACATTCAACAGTCCAACTAATCCATCAAGCTACCTCAACGGTCCCTCTCACACCTTCACAGAGGCGTTTCCTCCTTCTAACCCCCCTCGCCCAGTTTGCGATTGCCCCAGTTCAATTTATGGAGACACCCTAACTCCTTGACGTGCCCCTTATTGCCAATCCTGGCTGCAGATCCTACCCTGACATTGCTGCTTCATTGCGGGATCAGACTGTGCTCAGGGCTGCAATTCTGATCCATCACAAAACATTTGTAGCAAAGAGCGGAATGAAGCAGCAGTGTCAATGACGAACAGCAGCTGGAACTGCTGGCACACATGCCAACCTAGAAAACTAACAAAGGTTGACATAGCCTCAAAAATCTGACAACTTAAAAAAAACAACTCTGAATACAGTTGCACTGAAAGCGCAGTGTGATGGAAGCTTGTTGTAACTTACGCTACAGGTGTACCCAAGATTCCATCAGTGGTTTAGCAGAAGATTGTGGCAAAACTTCCAGGAATCTGCCCTCATTTGTTACTAACCCTGATTATTGAATCATTTATATAATTGTCACACTGGTAGAGAAGAAATCTTTCATGTTCCCTTAGCTTATTCAACCACTCTTCTCTCTTCCCCCACCCCCCCCATATCACCCAGGCTTTACAGACAATTTCCCCCCCCCCAATCATACTGGTACACTTCCTCTCCCCCTTTAATTCAAGATGCCCCATTCAATTCATGCTGACACTTTTGATCCCTCTATCAGTTCATGTTGGTACTTTTCCCACTTCTGCTCCCCTCAGTTCAGTTCAGTTCATGGTGTAATTTGCCACTCCCTCCTCCCAAACTCATGGTAGCATCTTTCATAGCCATTTCTTAGATCATACTGGCATCTTTCAACCCCCCCCCTAGCCCTGCCTCAGTTCATGCTGGCACTTTTCACCACCTTCACTCTTGCTTGGTAATCTCCTCACGCCACCGCCTCCTCACCATCCCTTTACCACCTCACCTGCCTCCTACTTGCTGGGCTGATTTGAGGGATGGAACACTTCAGTGGACGGGAATGCTCGAGAATCCCTGATCACATGAGTATTCCATTCCTCGGGAGGACCTCGGTCGGTAGAACTCGGGAATGGCAGTGAGGAGTGACACTTGGAAAGTGTACACATGGTATACACAGGGATGCACCTGTGGTGTCTGACATCGAGCAAGGAGATGATCTTTTCTAGAATGTTTCAACTACAAGTGCATCAATTTGAACCCTGCATGGCCTCCAATCCAGAAGCTGTCCTGAAGTATTACATTGGCCTAAACCCATTCTGCTCCAGATTTATGTTATGTGTGGGTACTATTCCAGAATCGTGGCTCGGTGTGTATAAATGCAAGTTGTTGTTCTCTATTTTACTAACCCTGATTGTTGAATTGTTTTCACAGTTAGCACAGTGGTTGAGAAACACTCTTTCAGCTCCCAAAGTTTATTGAAGCACTCTTCTTCCGCCTTCCCCCCAAACCACCCATGCTCTGCTGACACTCGTCACCCCTTACCACCCCCCCTGACTTGCATTTATGTAGCGCCTTTAACGTTGTAAAACGTCCCAAGGCACTTGACCGAGCGTAAAGGACCACCCAGTGCCATTCGAATTCTCAGCCCTAGAATTTGCAGCTCCTTGGCAAGAACCACCACAAATATGATACCAGCTGTGAGTGGTGTCAGCTTGTTGGCATCTATCCAGAATAAAATAAGCAGCGTCACACGCCTGTGTCAGAAGTTTTAAGTGGATCCGCTCAGAGTGATGTATCTCAGTAGCTGATGGGTCACCACTCCAGCCCATCTCCAGGTACAAGTGTAAACCATCCTTCAACACCAGAGGAGCAAATGAGCAAATGCCAAGTTCCAGTCTTGCAGCTGGAGGTAGTCTAGTCAGGATTAGCGATGGTGAGTTTGTCGACTCCAATGACTGGGACAGAGGGTCTATAAGATTTCACTAGCAACAATTTTTAAAAAATACAGGCGGGTCTGTTTGAGCTTAATGTGCAACACTCTGAATGTAGCCCATGATAATCAGGAAATGATGAGTAAGTGACTGTGAAAACATTAGCAGATGCATTCTTATCCCAGTCTGTCACTCTGGGTGAATTTGCAGAAGTGTGATGTGAGACATAGAAGAGATAAAAAAGTGCTGACTGATACTGTGTACATCATAAACAGCTTTAAAGATACGATATTCTTCAGTCAGCAAACCTGGGCTACAAGCATGAGAGCATCAAACACAGAAAAGGAGATTGACGATGAGTGAATTAGACTTCACAAAAGTAACAACGATTGTAAGATTTACACCTTTTTCCATCAGGTTTTGAACAAACAGGAATTTTTCTGAAGAAAGAATAATTTACTATTTGATTGACAAAACAAACAGACAATTCAAAGTTTGTAATGACAGCAAGTACTTCTGCTTTCAAAGCACCTTCTCCAAACTCTGTCTTCATTTGGTACATATTATTTTTTCTAAATATACAAAGCGTTAACCAGACTAAAAAAAGAATTTACAGAGTGCCTTTCACGTCCTCAGTGCTTCATAGCCGATGAATTACTTTTGAAAGGTAGTCACTCTTGTTTTGTAGGCAAACGTGGCAGCTAATTTGAGCACAGCAAGATCCCACATATAGCAATGAGATGAATGAATAGATATTGGCCCAGATTTTGGACTGAGCGGCGAACGAAAGCTTTCCATGCACCACTCATTAGATTTAAACTTATGCACAAACTATGCACGACTTCCTGCAATGGGGAGCTGAAAAATGTGCAGTGTCTTCTCCCGGGCATCTGTGAGCTGTGAGAGTGGGGAAAGGAACTGAGTATCCTCTTAACCAATCAGATTGAAGCATCGTTAACAAGCCGCGCAGACAGGAAGTGTTAGTTAGGATAGTAAATTCAATGTAAAGTCAGTTACAGAAAGCAAAATAAAGAGAGGGTGAGAATTATTGAATTAAAAGACAGAGATAAAAGAGACAGACAGAAAAAGTAAAAGAAAATAAAAGCTAACATTCTTTTTTTAAATGTCCATTTTAAAGGGATGAGACTCCATTCTTGTAAAAGTAAACTTTTAGTGCCAGAGAGGTTGTTTGGCAGTCATTAAGACCTACCACGCTGTTAAAAATTTTGGTTAGGCTAAAAAAAACTTGACATACCTTTTTCTGGCAAAAATAATTAAATTCCCGGCTGGCCAGGAGAGGAACTTTGCGCGTTGCAACCATTTGATCAGTGAGTCAGCCAGCAAGATCTCCTTCCCCTGAAGCTTTTGGAGGAGCAGGACATCTGGTAGAGCAATGGATTTCAGTGTTTGATTGTGTCTGTGCACCCGCCAGATGTTGCTTTTCCATTTGCCCTGAAATAACGCTGAGCCCTGTTAGGATGACTGTTATTTTCAGAGCAAACTCCGGGTCCATCTGTTGTGTTTGTGTTGGTTGAATGATGGTTGTTGATCAGAACACCAGGAGAACGCCCTGCTCTTCTTTTATATAAGTGATAATGGAACCTTTTTGAGTTGACCTGCAAAAGGAGATAGAGCCTCGGTTTAATATTTCATCTAAAAGTCAACGTCTCTGTCCATGCAACACTCCCTCAGTATTGCACTGAAATGTCAGCCTAGATTATGCACTTAGATCCTAAGTTGAGATTGAATCCACAACCTTCTGATTTAGAGGTGAGAATCCTACCCCCGATGTGGAGGGCGTTGAAAGAATAGCTTTGAAAACAGATGCAAGTACAGTTGATTAGCTTGCTGTTATGAATATTTTTACACCATAAGTGTCCATAATGATTCATTTGTTAAGTGGACAGTCTAGTGTGGAGATGAGCTATACAGGTGAGGACAGTTTTAGGTTTGATCCAATCTGTGCTGAGAAAGCTAATTTCATGCAAGATGGTGTAAGGACCTTATTATTCCATAGGTAGAGAGAGGGAGAAAGCAATCAGGATTCCTAGTCCATACTGCTATCCAATGCCTGCTATAAACAGTGCACTTGTGGACATTGTCCCGCCACTGAGTCAGAAGGTTGTGGGTTCAAGTCCCACTCCAGAGACTTGAACATAAAAATCTAGGCTGACACACCAGTGCAGTACTGAGGGAGTGCTACAGTGTCGGAGGTGCCGTCTTTCAGATGAGACGTTAAACCGAGGCCCCATCTACCCTCTCAGGTGGACGCAAAAGATCCCATGGCACTTTTATGAAGAAGAGCAGGGGAGGTATCCCCGGTGTCCTGGCCAACATTTATCCCTCAATTAAGATCAATAGAACAGATTAGCTGGTCATTATCACATTGCTGTTTACAGGACCTTGTGTGCAAATTGGTTGCCGCATTTCTTACATTACAACGGTGACTACACTTCAAAAATACTTCATTGGCTGTAAAGCGTTTTGGGACTTGCAGAGGTCGTGAAAGGCGCTATATAAATGAAAGTTCTTTCTATTATATGTCTCCCCCTTTCTCCCTACAGTTGAATAGGCTAACAACACTCCCAGTGCTCACCTATGAAGGATGTGCAGAAAGGCTGCCCAGTGCCCGTGGAACTGTATCCCAGCAAGAAGTCAATCCCCTCCGGGGAAGAGGGCAAAAGATAAGAGGAAAATATGTTTACCCAACATTTAATTCACTTATCAGGAGCTCAAGCCAAAATATCAGCAGGAAATTATACAACAGAAAATTCTTATACATTTCTCATTATAACGAAAGATCGAGTGAACTATAAGCAGCTGTGTACCATTATTGCTTTTTAACTTCTTGTAACTTGATGGGTTGCATAAATAATGGAAGTCTTGCAACACATTTAAAACAAAAAGGAGGTGACGGCATGTAATTTGGGCTGCAAATATGAAAAAGGGTGTAACATGAGCAGAGCAGTATTGACTTCATAAGACACTTAAGAAGTAATTTTCTAAAATCTTGTTGCTTGTGGGGTGCCTCACCCACTGGAACCCATATTGGGATTTTGGGAGGTTGGGTTCCGCATAACTTTCCCACCTTGATGAAAGTAAAACTGTGGGGAAGGTGCGCCTACACTCCCTGCTGGGAACATGATATCATAAAACGACCTCTTCTTAAAGTCATCTCAGTAGTGAGTGCAGATAGACAGTGGTTTGGGATTTTCATTTTCTAGTCACTTATTGGGTACTGATTTAAGTGGGACTGACCGTATCTCTTATTACCATTATAAACGTTTTATAAATTATGTAGCCATTATTAATAAATTATAAACTTAAAAAAATAGCATTATAAATGCAATTAAGGATTGCTCTTGAAAGCTTTCCATGCCCGCCCTATTCATCTGTTCCCCCCCATCCCCCCACCCAGATTGGATTTTTCTAGCCGATTCTGTCCTGCTAAAAGTCTTTGTGAATGCACTGAACACAATATAAGAGTTCGGATTCCAGAAACGCTATGAGTTTTGCAAGTTCTTCTTGTGCCTTCAAATATGATTCCTCATCATTGGGAATCGCAAATTTTCATATATTCAGGTTGGAAACACGTGGAATCATACAGCACAGAAGGAGGCCATTCGGCCCAACGTGTCTGTGCCGGCTCTCTGAGAGAGCTATCCAATTAGTCCCACTTCCCACTGCTCTTTTCCCCGTAGCCCTGCAAATATTTCCTTTTTTAAGTGGAGATCCAATCCCTTTTGAAAGTTACAATTGAATCTGCTTCCACCGCCCTTTCAGGCAATGCATAAGGAATATTGTGCTGAAGAATCAGGTTTATTGGGTATTCTGGAGCGCCTAAAATTTAGAACATCTAAGAATATTGGGAGTGGTCAGAGAAGATAGCCATCCTAAACAGCAACCGAAACAACCCCGCATCCCCCAACCCCGTATCCCCCACCACAATTGCCAAAGGAATAAATGCCTCAGACAGATAGACCCTCCACACTGCCAGTGAAATGGTCACAGCCAACAAGATATAAAGCATGGGACACGTACTGCATCAGTACTTCCAATTATGCCATCAGGCTCATGAGGGGGAATTTTATCCCCCAAGAACGGGTGCGAAGTAAGAAATGCAGAAATTTGAAGCGTGACCTCAACCTGGTTCCAACGCGCCCACTTCCGGGTTTAATGGAGGTGGGTCTGGGGGCCGGGTGACCAACCTGCTCTCAGGAGGCGGGTCGGTCAGTGGAATCTTTCACGGAGGCTCTGTGCCTCCATTTTACCTAAATTTTAATTTTTAACCCGTGGAGGCCGAGTTTCCCTGCAGGTAAAAAGTGGCGAGAAGGGCCGGATTTATGAGGTAAATGCGTTTACAGCACTGCTTTTCGACCAGGGGGTGCAAGAGTGCTTCCCCCGGCCCTCACCTCCCCCTCCCAATCTAACCTCTTTACACATCCCGCTATCGGACGCGGCGATGTCCGACTTCCCCCCCACCCCCCCCAACGGAGTCCGACTTCCCCCCCCCCCAACGGAGTCCGACATCCCCCCCACCCAACGGAGTCCAACTTCACGCCCCCCTCAATGGAGTCCGACATCCCCCCCCACCAACGGAGTCCAACTTCCCGCCCCCAACCCCCAATGGAGACCGACTTCACGCCGCCCCTCAATGGCGTCCGACTTCCTACCCCCCCCTCCTCAACAATGTCCGACTTCCTCACCCTCCCCACGATCACCCTCCCCACTCCCAAACTCCGAAGATCCCAATCTCTCCCCGGCTGCTTTCCAGCCTGTCAATCTGGCTGGCTGTCGGGCACAAAACCTGTTGTAAAAATGTAAAAGATGTCCTATCATCAATATCACCATAATGTGTTGGAAACTGTGTCTTTCGGGTTTCCTGTCCATAAATTCTCCCCCCACCCCCGCTTTCTTCCTGACTCCGAGTAAATATCGGGGCCATTTAATCAGTGGAAGTTCTTGCAAATACTTTATCAGCAAAACATACACCCACTGCATCAGCATGCAAATTCTGAAAAACAAAATTCGAGAAGAAAGTTTAAATCTACTAGATCGTTGTGGGAGTCTCAGACCTATTGCTAATAGACTGCACAGAAATCAGATGAATTAAACAGAGAGGACAGACACCAACAGTAAGCAAGACAATTTGAAAAAACACTTACTTGGCAGTCAGTCCTTTTTAGCCACCACCAGAGCCTATTAAATTGAGAGAGCACAAACATTTGGCTCAGTACTAATGAAATAGCATCACACTTGCACAGAAGACATTACATTGTGTGACTGTGCATGCACAGCATCATTGCTTTAAAGGGAAAGACGTAGCCAAATCTGAATGATCTTAACTGGATCAAATTGGTACTTTTCAGAATAAATATGTTGAGTGCATCTTATTGGGAACCTGTCTGCCTTTTATTATTGATATTAAGATTAATGGATTGTATTTCCACAGGAGGAAAGGGGAAAAATTAAACAGATATGTTTTCCAAAATGTGTTATCTACATAATGTGCTGTAACATAGATTTAGATTTGACTAGAGTATCTCAGACTGCAAAAAAAAATATTGTTTTTTAAAATTCCTTCTTGGGACGTGAGGGTTGCTGGCAAGGCTAGCATTTATTGCCCATTTCTAGTTGTCCTGAGAAGGTGGTGTTATACCTGAGTGACTTGTTAGGGCAGTTAATCACATTGGTGTGGGGCCTGGAGTCACACATAGACCAGACCTGGTAAGGACGACAGGTTTCCTTCCCGAAAGGATATTGGTGAACCAGTTGGGTTTTTACAACAATCTGACAGCTTCACGGTCACTTTTTATTAATGCCAGCTTTTTTTTTATTTCCAGACTTTTTAAAGTGAATTCAAACTCTCAAACATCCATGCAGGGATTTGAACTCATATTCTATTAGATTATTAATTCAGGCCTCTGGATTACTAGTCCAGTAGCACAACCACCATGCTACGACACCATATATCACTATGTGCAAGAAATGAGCAGTTTGAGAGGCAAAAGGCTTCCAGCCAAAAATGTGCCTATCAGAGGATTCTGGTGTTGTTTTGGGTGTGCAAATATTTTTATTTAAACATTTTTTAAAAATTGAAGATGGTAAACAATTGATAGTAAAGGAGCAGCTGGGGGATCTATATAACAAATAGATGTAATGGGTGGAACAGAGGAATTCAGCTGGTGTACTACAGGCCATTCAGTGCTGATTCCATTGATAAGTCACAGTCATTCAAATTGGTGTTGGCATGAAACCGATCCGTAAATTGATTGTGGTTTACAGTGGCACCAATTGCAATACTGATCTGGGATCAATCTAATCACTCAAATATGGTATAGCAATTACATTAAAAATTAATTGTTAAACAGCTCACATATAGCTCAGTGGGTAGATGCACTGTGTGTTATGTTGCTAAGACATACAGACAATAAAGTTCCCATATTCTGTATATGTTGAGTTATCCGATCTCAGCCAAATGGCTGCAGTTGTTCTATAGTTGGCATCACTGCCCATGAGCTAGGAAGGGAAAAACAACCAGGGTTTTTACTCCCGCATGCGAACCAGTGTTGCTAAACTCCTTTGGAAAATTCACGAGTGGATGTCAGGTATGGACAGAAATGGGCTTAGCTGTTGCCTCATAGTTTAATAGCTTGCAAACACAAGTTCACAGATGAAGAATGGTTGGTTAGATGAGGTACCAAATGGCTGTCAGCACACCTGGAACTATGAGTCAGTGTCTTTAGGAGAGAAGGGGAGAAAGTGCAAAGCATAGCGTAAAGAATCATGAATTCTTGTCTGCTAAATCCTTATCAAAGAAAGAATGCCACTTTTATGTGAGGCCTAATCTCCAGGGAATTCCATGTTTCTTCTTTATCTTATTTAAAGCCAATGTGTTGTGACAGCGCAACAGGAACAGAATGGAAAATGCTTAATACCTTGTCCCTCATTCCTCCTCGTTCTCTGACTGCTTCCAGGCCTCTGTTGGTATCAGTCTAAATGTTCACTAAGAGTAGCCTGTGTTGACTCATTCTCTGACTCTCTCCCTTACTGCGAGGAAGTGCTTTGTCTTGGCTTGGCACTTCCGCCCAGCAGTAGAGGCTGAGATTGCAAACTTGCCATGCAGACAACGCACGACATGATCATGCATCAAACTGCTCCACTAGTCCGCTAGCACTGCAATGTGCTACACTACTGGACTGTCTTGTGCTTGATTGCCTTTTACACTTTGCATCCTCTTCCACGTTACTACTAGGTCTGTGCAATGCATGACATAACAAAGCAGTCAAATCATTCAAATATTAAAGAGCTTCTTTAAAATTGCAATCCCCATAAGATTATGAATTACGATGTTCCTGATTATTATTGAAACTAGAAAATACTGTTGTTTTACATTGACTTACAATGCTAGTGTTACATCTAAAGGCTACTACAATGACTGGATTCAGTGCAGAATAGACTTTTCCTCTATTGTCAATTTAAGATGAGCCAATTTAGCAATCCTTAGATGTTAATATCTGCAAATCAAATTGAATAAATTCACAATTTGTTTACGATTATGATATTATGGTATGCACTGTTGAATTTTATATTAATAAAATTGTCATTTGTGGAAAATGCAATTTTATTAATATTGACTGTAATCCTTCTAAATCCTGAGAGACTATTTATTTTTTTGGTTAATCAAAAAGGAACTTTATGTATTTTTAGTGTAAAATTCAATCTAAACAATGGGACTTTTGATTTGGATAAGAAACAAATAGAAATCAATCCAAATTAAAGGTAAATTAGTGAATTAGAATGTAAAATATATTCTTTTTCATTTGTTAATTTTCCTGCAACTTAATTTGAGAATCTACTTGGATCAAGTCAGCATGGAAGCTTGTAACAGATTTATTCCAGAGTAATACACAAGTGCATCAGATTTGGGACCAGCCCTGAAATAGGCTACAATGCAATTCTCTGATGTGCAGTGTAACTCAAAAGGAATAGCCCAGGTTCATTTCAATTGCCTGCCTACAACGCCAGTACAAAGGGTCAGCTTCACCAAGATTTTCTGAGCATGCCTCGGTGCAGCCCTGAGTCTCAATGTGTACAAAGGGGAGCACATATATGTACACGCGTGCACAGACGGAGTGGTGTGACTTTAACTTTTGATGATAGTGTCAATCAGGTGATATCGGCATTATACACCTCGCCTGATCTTCCATTGAAGTCACTGGAAATGAAAATCAGGGTCAGTGTATAACGGGCGGCCTATCCGACATCCTCTGTTTTACTCTATCGCCAAAAGTTAAAATGTGAGTTTCGGAACGCACTCATGTCAGCAACGCGCTCACAAATTGTAACTCCAATGCGTTTCCACCCAACTTAGAGTTTTTGTGTGTATGGATGGTTTGGGTGTTTAAGTAAAGAGAGTGAATTGACTCCAGGTTGAAGCAGGACGCACATGCAGAGATACAAGAAGTATTTTGTTTTGAACTATCGGCCGATAATTGCTTGCCCTGTTCCCTTTCTACCAACGTCTGTAGTTTGTCTAAAACTTTGCTTGACACTTTGTTATCTAGGCGAAATATTTAACCAGCTGCCTGCTGACTTCTTAGATGTAGTTTTTAAAATGTCCCACTGAACATCAGAAAGTGAGATGTTATTTATTGTATGAACCAGTTTGATATGTTTCAATACTGTATTAAGGCACTATATAAGTACAAGTATTTCTTGCGTTTTTGTTCAATGCCAGCACATATCATTCCATACTAGTAGACAATTAAAACATTTCTCCGAAAATCGCGCAAATCACGTTCGGGTTCAGAAGCCAGCTCCAACCCGCCGGCTTCTGAGTTTCCCAGGGACCCACCTGTGTGCGCGCGGGTGACCCGAAAACGGAAATGACAGTTAAAGAGCTAAGTGTACCCCATTGAGGTACTTAAGGCACTATACCTGTGACAGTGATTAGAAAGATTTTTAACTTACCTGGGCGGCTTGCCCACTGCTTCTGATTCACGCCTGGTGAACCAGGCATGAAGGGCCGGATCAGGGAACAAGAAACTAAATAAATTAAATAGAAAAACATGCAATTGAAGTGAAAACACTAAATTCACCCACCTTTGAAACCTGCTTCGATGTCCGATGTCTCCCGCTCCGATGACCCTCCCCGATCTCACCCTCCCGATCTCTCCCCGATGCGCCCCGGATCTCACCCTCCTGATCTCCCCCCGATTATCCTCCCGACCTTCCCCCAATCTCCCCCCCAATGCCCTCCCGATCACACCCTCCCGATCTCCCCCCGATCTTCCCCTCTTTCCACCACCCCCCTCCCCACCCCGGTCTTACAGTCCAGTGCCAGATCGTTCATTCTCCTCCCCACCGTCTTCCAGTCCAGCACTAGATGACGTCTAGCTCTCTCTCCTTCCCGTCCCCGCCTCGTGTTGCAGCTCCTAATGACAGCCAGCCTGTTAATCAGGCTAGCTGTCGGGCATGAAACCCGGAGAGGACGTTGACCACTATCAATCAACGTGCGACCGATTGGGCAGGTGGCAAACCCGCATGAACCAAACTTACCATTTCCGAAACGTGCCCAATCGCCCCTCCTCACTAATATCGGGGCCCTAATGTCTGCCCACACTTTCTGTCTGTGCCACTTGACTTTCTATTATCACATTTTTGTCACACTTTTTGCATCAACTGTTGTAAATTCCTATGTCCACATTTATAATGGAAATGCCTATGTAAACTCATCACTTCGATTCCACAATTTTGCACTGGGTCCCTACAATTCTCTCTAAATATATATTTTTTTTTTTTCCCCGTCATTTTTTTCCTTCAGTAACTGAAATTTCTAATGTCCAAGATTTAAATAATAAAATATTCAAAAAATTATATATTTCACAATAATATGATTAAATTTATCCATTGAATTGTGATTTGTGTCTTTTAATGCCTTTGTTAAGGTTTTTACTTGAAGGCCTCTGCCTAGGCTTGGAATTGATAACTTTGCCCACAGCTGTGACACTGTCAGCTGAATTTGGATTGTGTAGTCTGAGCATGTGCAGCGCACCTAATTTTCCAGGATTCGTCAGGAATGGTCAGCTATACTAAAGAATATTTTCCAGCAATTTATTCTCAAAACTTTCTCCGTTATTTGAAAAAAGGCTAGAGTACAACTTTAAAAAGTGATACTTAGGTAAAATTCATATTGAGAGTTTTTTTAAGAAAAAGATAGAATCACATACAGAGCCATTCTATATGTGTGTGAAAGAGAAAACAATGTTTGTTCTGATTACACAGCTTGTAGCCTTTGTTTTGTGTTCTATAAACTTTAAAAGTAAGAGCGAGAGAGAGAGAGCAAAATAGACTGGGATCAGGAAGAGGAGGGATGTGAGAAAGAAAGATGATGGGAGAAAAGGGTGTGTCTTTCTTCATGTAATGCCATTCCAATTTTCAAAAAACACCAGCTAGTTACATAGGAACAAGAGTAGGCCATTCAGCCCTTTGAGCCCGTTCTGCCATTCAATTAGATCATGGCTGATCTGTATGTTAACCCCATTTACCTGCCTTGGTTCCTTAACCTTTAGTACCCTTGCCTACCAAAAATCTATCAATCACAGTTTTCAAATTTTCAATTGACCCCCAGCCTCAACAACTTTTATGGGGAGACAGTTCCAGATTTCCACTACCCTTTGTGTGAAGATGTGCTTTCTGATATTACCCCTGATGTCCTAGCTCTAATTTTAAGGTTGTGCCCCCTTGTTCTGGACTCCCCCACCAGAGGAAAAAGTCTCTATGTACCCTCTCAACTCCTTTGATCATCTTAAACACCTCAATTAGATCACTACTTAATCTTCTATATTCGAGGGAATACAAGCCTAGTCGAAGCAACCTGTCCTCATAATTTAACACTTTTAACCCCAGTATCATTCTGGCGAATCTGTGTTGCACCCTCTCCAAGACCATTATATCCTTACTGGAGTGTGGTATCCAGAACTGAACACAGTACTCCAGATAGGGTCTAACTAGAGCTCAGTACGGCTGATTTGTTAACAGTTAGAAAAGGTCAATGTTAATCGCTTAAACCTGTGAGATAGAGATTCTAATTTCTAACATATATGAGACAGCGGGGGAAAGAGAGAAAGAAATCAAGACAAAAATGCGGTCTGAAAGTTTCTTTCCTAGTTTTTAATTTCTTTAAAAAAATAAACAAGTTGAATTTTTAAATCAAACAAAGTCTATTTTAAGTCAACAGATAAGAATACAAGCATTTAAATAGCACCTTTCATGACCTCAGGAAGTTTCAAAGTGGTCCACAGCCAATGTAGTAATTTTGAAATATAGTCACTATTATATTGTAGGGAAATACAGCCAATTTACATACAGCAATGAGATAAATGATCAGATAAATCTGTTTGTGATGTTAGTTCAAGAATAAATATTGACCAGGAAACCGGGGTGAACTGCCCTGTTCTTCTCAAATAGTACCATGGGATCTTTTACACCCACGTCAGAGGGCAGACCGGGCCTTGATTTAACGTCTTATCTGGAAGGTGGGCAGGAGAGGAGGGAAACTGGTTAAGGGCAAGGTGACATCTGGTCTCTCACCACCTGCCCTTGGTGGGAACTAGTGGGAGTGAATGGAGGGTTAAGGGTGAGGTGAGTGGAGGGTTAAGGGTGAGGTGAGTGGAGGGTTAAGGGTGAGGTGAGTGGCATTGGAACAAACAAGAGAGGAGAATAAAGGAGAGGAGTTCAAAGAGGAAGAGACAACGATAGTGATGAGAGGGAGGGGATGTTAGGAAGAGTAATGGGAATGCTAAGGGGTAAGAGACATGATTGGGAATGAGGAGGTGATGGCAAGCACAAGTGATTGGGGGAGGGAATAGGAAGGGAGCTGCTGAGGGCCACATTTTCCCTGCAACCCCATCCCAAATGTAGCCTGCAGCTGTTGGTGGCTCCTCTCCCTGCCACACCACACTATGTCACCCAGCGCCTCGCGCTCAACAGGAAAGAAGAAATGAAGAAAAAAAGTGAGAAAAACAGAAACAAATGAAGTGGAGAGAAGAGAGAGAGATAGAACTACAGTGATTGAGAGAGAAACAGCAACATGAAGACGGCAGAGACAGGTAAGAGAGGTACTAGATATTGTGTCAGCCGTGATTCAGTTGGTACCACTCTAGCCTCTGACTCACAAGGTTGTGGATTCAAATCTCACTCCAGAGACTTGAGCACAAAATCCAGGCTGACACTGAGAGAGTACAGCACTGTCGGAGGTGCCATCATTCGGATGAGACGTCAAACTGATGCTCCGTCTGCCCTCTCGGGTGGACAGAAAAGATTCCATGGCACTATTTCGGTGTCCTGGTCAAAATTTATCCCTCAGCCAACATCATTAAAACGGATTATCTTGTGATTATCACATTGCCGTTTGTGGGACCTTGCTGTGGCGCATATTGGCTGCCGCGTTTCCTACATTACAACAGTGACTGCACTTCAAAAAGTATCTCATTGGGAAGTCCTGAGGGCGTGAAAGATGGTATATAAATGCAAATCTTTCTCTCTTTTATGCTCTAACTTACCCTGTGCAACACCATGGAAGATCGATTAGTAATATACTAAAAACTGTGCCTACTTCCTGTCAACTTTTCCATTATAAATTCCTATGTCCACATGTATAATGAAAATAGCCGATGTAAACTTATCAGACTGTAATTACACCTTCCCACTAGTGGAGGCATTGTAACACCACCACTAGCAAGAGGGTATAATTTCAGTTTACACAAGCAGTTCCAATTATCAATGCGCACATAAGAATTTATAATGGAAATATAAAAATAAGGCGAGAATATATGATTTTAATATAGTGATTTGAATTATGTCTGTGTGCCGTGGTCCAATTAAACCCCCACCCTCTAATCCTACTTCACTGGAGGGCTATGCTTGGTCTTGATTCCCCATGGTACCAAGGATGAGAGGTATCAGTTATGTGGAGAGACTGGAGAAGCTGGGATTGTTCTCCTTAGAGCAGAGAAGGTTAAGGGGAGATTTAATAGAGGTGTTCAAAATCATGAGGGGTTTTGAGAGAGTAGATAGGGAGAAAGTATTTCCACTGGCAGGAGGGTCGGTAACCAGAGGAACACAGATTTAAAATAATTGGCAAAATGTTTTTTACGCAGTGAGTTATTATGATTTGGAATCTATTGCAGATTCAGTAGTAACTTTCAAAAAGGAATTGGATCTCTACTTAAAATGGAAAATATTTGCAGGGCTATGGGGAATGACTAGAGGAGTGGGACTAATGGGATAGCTCTTTCGGCGAGTCGACACAGACACGATGGTCCATATGGCCTCCTTCTGTGCTTTATGATTCTATGAGTAACACCATGGATGATGGACTATATAATAGTTGCTGCTAGTGAACAACACTTAAGGTGTTCATATGATATTACTCTGCTATTTTAGCAGGAGGTGTTAATCTATTTAAATGTGTACTAATGGATGAATGCCAGTGTTCAAATAATGAATAGATGAAATGTTATATGGGCATACTTATCTGCTAATATTTAGACTTGATATATTTTTAGTTGGGGTCAGATATGGCACTGCAATCCTTGGCGCTAGAGTAACAGTATAGAATTTACTCTCTGCTGTTATTATCTCCCTAAGCTTGATGCCAATTTTTTTTCCAGCAGTGTTAAGGAATATAAAGAGTTAACATACATTGCATTAAGATCTAATGCACAGCACTGAAGCAAAATGTGTATGTAAGTGCTTTTCTCCACCAAAATTGCTTTTGTCTATGAAGTTTTCATGTGTAGGTGCAGCGTTAGTCTGTCGCTAGGGAATGACTCTTAAAAGATTTCAATAGTGAAAGATTGGTTTTGACATAAACCAAGGTATAATTTTGTTATTGGCTAACATTAGTACAATAGAAAGTACATTACACAGACAGAAACTCAATCACACAAAATTTAACCAAACAGAAATACATTATATAAAATTGAGCAAGATAGAGATACTGTTTAAGAATGCTGTCACAAGGCATTTTAACATGGTTGTCAAATCAAGCCATTATAGTCAGACATTGCAATAAGGCATCACTGACCAGCACCAATTTGCTACATTAAACATTACCATGTTATGATTACAAGTTCCGTCCATTATCGTCATTACATCAACATCACTCACAGTAAGTTTACTATTATGTGATTTTACATTTTCTAACTTTAATGAGAATAATGGCATTTTGGTTACATTAGTCTGGTAAAGAATTGCTTCTAATGGATCAGTCAACATCAGCAATTAAAAACTGCCCAACTATATGTACTAAGCGTGATTGATGCCACTGAACAAATTGCCTTTAACAATAAACATTATGTCTCCTATTCATATTAAGTGAAGTGTCCATGTCACATTGTACTACACAAATGTTATAAATCAAATACACAAGTCAAAAGGAATTAGGTTGCTGCATTTTACTTTTTTTGTTTACTTACCATTATTATACTGCAGGTAAACAGTTTTGTACTTAATTATAAGGGGAAGGGGAAGATTTCCTTTATGTGCCCGCTGTAGTGAAATCATAAACCTATCTAGGAAGCACAGAGGAAATCTTCCCTCAAGGTGAGTATATAAACAAAAAATCCCATTGATAAATTTCAATCAAATGCCACCTATTCCACCTAAATGTAAGTGTACAAGCACTTCGTAGAAGGCACTTGGGGTTGTCTCACCTGATGATTCCCCCCGTGCAGCTGATGAAGCTAGCATCTAATCCTACTCAATCCCAGCTTGTGACATCTTGACGGAGACTTGGAAATCACTGGCCGAGGAACTCACAGTGTGGGGAATGACTGCAGCAAATCGACATTTTATCAGTTTGTAGCTCAGTGCAATGGCACCCCAACTCACTGTGCCACCAAATTGCCCTGAGTGAGGCATTTTTTTAAAAAAGTATATTTTTGTTCATTTAGTTAAGATACAAGTCAAAACTGTGTTTCTTTAAAAAAATGAAATGAAAATAAGTTTAACAATAATTTTATGTAAGAGTCAAATATACCCAACAAGGAAAAAAATGTCTGTTATGATCTGTTTTTTATACGTCTAAAAAATAATCCCTATAATATGTTGTGCAAGGTGACAGGTTCATAATTCTTATTACATTGACCCAAGGTTTAATTTTAGATTCACAGTACTGCAGTGGGATGCTGCAACTATTAATCCTAAATTGCTTTAATGAGAAAGAAGGAAGTGGTGCACAAAATAACATTCCATGGAATCCTTAAAAAGCAAACTGCTGTGGGTACGTAATTGCACCTTAGAAAGCACAAGTTCAGCAATGTTGCTGTTTTTGGAGGTTTTGTTTGATAATGGATGTCAGGCAGTGCAAAGCAATATGGTTCCCAGAATGGTTGATCCAAGTAGTATAAAAACCCATAGGTTGAATGCTGTGAGACTACAGGTTATCGACACTGGTTGTTGTGCAGGTATGGCGCAATGTAGTCAATTTATGAGACAGATAAAAGCACACGTCTCAAAAAAAAATTAACTGGATAATGATGCTGAGATTTTATACTGACTAATTTCATGGATAAAGCGGAAATAAGCCCTTCTTAAACCAGATCAAAATCCACAAAATAATTTGCACAGCTGTGTTTATGCTATAGCAGATAGAGGATCCACATTTTTACAGTACATTTTCTTATCCTCTTATTTCTTTAAACTGGCCTCTTCGAATATTAGCATGCAAGAATTTATGAAATGGTTTTATCTGCATCTGCTAGGAATGATGATGTTAATGCATTTATTTTCATTTTAAGGCAAAAGTCATTAAGCTAGCTGAGGCAGCTGTGATCAGTGTTACTATTGTGTTTACAACTCTGGTAAAATAGTTTACAAGCTATTTAACAGGGAGAAAATTCCCCTGAAGTAGAGATTTGAGACATGTCCATAACAAGTAAACAGAGCATGACTGAAATTTCTGATTGTCTCCTTGCCTGATTTATTCCTCTTTGATGGGCAAAATAACTTTGCATTTGAAGAAGGGGGATATCTTTTGCTTTCCACGTATTGTCCTGTGGGGTAGGAATCCCATTAATTGTAGACCTCCCTCAGTTTTATACAAGTAAGGTTCAGTCCTATAAAGCTGAGTATCACTGAAATATGGTGCTTTCAGTATTTTGTTCACATACGGGTTTATGTCATGTGCAGTCTAAGGCTTTATTTTATTAATTTAGGTAATTTCTATAAATCATTTCCGCAAATAAGCTACCAAGTAGATTGAGTGTCGGATACACATATCGATCGGCATGAGGCCATAATTCCACAATTCTACTTTCTGTGTAGTCAGTCGCTAAATATTTATTAAGGTCCTGCAGGTCCTACAGCAGGCAAGGAAAACACTTTTCTTTATTTTGCAGGAACCAATGAAGAAACACTTCAATGCTTCGGAAATTTGCTAAGTATACCTGAAAAAAGTGTTGCATGTGTGCAAGTGTCCATTGCACACAAAATCCAAATTAGTTCAAATGTTGCAGGAGTCAATCAAAAATGCCGGCTTCACTGTCTCTCAGCATATCTCTCACAGAGTTAATTCCTAGATAAGTGTGAGGTGGTGCATTTTGGTAGAAGGAATAAGGAGGCCAACTGTTCCTTGAAAAATAAGAGTCTAAATGGGGTAGAGGCACAAAAGGATCTAAGAGTACAGATACACAAATCATTAAAAGTAGCAACGCAGAATAACAAAGCCATAAAAAGTGGGCTGGGGTTCATTTCTACAGGAATAGAATTCAAAAGCAGAGAAGTTATGTTAAATGTATAAAGAATCTTGGTTAGACCACACTCGGATGTGCACGGTTCTGGTCTCCATATTACAAAAAGGATACAGAAGCACTGGAAAAAGTGCAAAAAAGATTTACAAGGACGATACCAGAACTGAGAGGGTACAACTGTCAGGAAAGACTGAACAGGCTGGGGCTCTTTTCTCTATAAAAGAGAAGACTGAGAGGTGACCTGATAGAGGACTTTAAAATTACAAAGGGGTAGAGGTCGGGACGATGTTTCCACTTGTGGGGGAGTCCAAAACTAGGGGCCATAAATATAAGATAATCACTAATAAATCCAATCGGGAATTCAGGAGAAACTTCTTTACCCAGAGAGTGGTTAGAACGTGGAACTTGCTACCACATGGAATGGTTGAGGCGAATAGCATAGGTGTATTTAAGGGGAAGCTAGATAAGTACATGAGGAAGAAAGGAATAGAAGGATATGTTGACAGGGTGAGATGAAATAAATAGAGTGGGAGGAGGCTCGTGTGGAGTATAAACACTGGCATAGACCAGTTGGACTGATAGACTGTTTCTGTGCTGTAAATTCTATGCAATTGTTTCAGTGGTCATGTGCACCTTGACCCCCACTTCCATACCCCAGTGTAATCATCGTCTCAACATAAACTATGCCATGGTAGCTGTGCTAATAAAACGTATCTCACCATCGTACTTCAGGGTTCACTTTTTTCTACATGCCAATTTTGTGTCCCACTTGCCCTTGATTTTTTTTCAAATCTCATTTATAAAACAGCAACAAATCATAATTGAACAAGTTGAGAATGTGTCAATCAGCAAGTAGCAAGCAGGAATAAAAGAAAACAATCATGTTTATGCGTCAGAATGAGGAAAAAGTCATTCGATGCACACTTGCTCACCCCCATCCATTAGCTGATTTCATCCCCTCCCCCTTACCTTCTGAGAGAGGCAAAAAAAACTAATGTGCATCCAATTCAGGAGTCCTCTGGCAAAAAGTCCTCTCTGACCCACCACAGACATTAAGGTAAGCCCCAGATCCATTAATTATTATCCAGGAGAATTTACTCTTACCTTTCAGGTGACATGACTGAGTTTTCCCCAAACCCATCTCCTGCCTAATTGAAGGACTGCAAAGAATCACTCTTCACTACTCATTCCGGTTTCATGTTCCACAGATCGATCACCCTTTTGAGAAAAGTAAAACTTCTGAACCATCCAACGTCACCCCAGATTCCTCAGTTTGTAAGGGTGAGACCTACTGTTGACAGAAAGTTAATATGCAGGTACAACAAGCAATTAGGAAGGCAAATGGTATGTTAGCCTTTATTGCAAGGGGGTTAAAGTGTAAGAATAAGGAGGTCTTACTGCAATTATATAGGGCTCTGGTAAGACCACACCTGGAGTACTGTGTACAGTTTTGGTCTCCTTACCTAAGGTAGGATATACTTGCCTTAGAGGTGGTGCAACAATGGTTCACTAGATTGATTCCTGGGATGAGAGTAGGAGAGATTGAGTAGAATGGGCCAATATTCTCTGAAGTTTATAAGAATAAGAGGTAATCTCATTGAAATGTATAAAGTTCTTAAAGGCTTGACATGGTAGATGCTGAGAGGCTGTTTCCCCTGGCTGGAGAGTCTAGAACTAGGGGTCATAGTCTCAAGATAAGAGGTTGGCCATTTAGGACTGGGATGAGGAAAAATTTCTTCACTCAGAGGGTTGTAAATCTTTGGAATTCTCTACCCAAGAGGGCTGTGGATGCTCTGTCATTGAGTATATTCAAGATGAGATCGATGGATATTTGGACACTAAGGGCATCAAGACATATGGGAATAGGACGGGAAAGTGGAGTTGAGGTAGATCAGCCATTCATGGGGCTGTATGGCCTACTCTTGTTCCTATTTCTTATGTTCTACCTGACCCCATCATGTCAATTACTCTTATCTACTTGTATGATGTCCATGCCTTTAGTAATCTTAAATACCTAGATCAGATCCCCTCTAAGCCACTGTCTCTCCAGAAAGTACAAACCTAAGGTATCAAGTCTATCTTCATAGCTCAATGTTTTTAGGTCAGGGATCATTTTTGTTGTCCTTAGCGCCTTCTCCAGAGTCACAATATCCTTCATGAGATGCCAGGAACAAAAGTCTTATATAACCTTTATATGTTGTGGTCTCAGTTTTGTAATTAATAGTTTGCATTGGCTGCAGTCTCCTGATAGTGAGTTTGAACTTTGAAAAAGTGATCAAAAATCATTCTCACGTAAGCCTCTATTTGTGTCCTTGTGCTTAACAGCACACTTGTCGACACTGAAGGGCATTTGCCAGCCATGGGACCACTTCCTCAGCCTATCCAAATCTGTTCTTTGCCTCTTCTAGATTACTAGCTCTGCCACATAATTGTATGTCACCTGCAAATGTATTGTGCTACATAAACCCTCCTCCAGATCATTATTGAACATAATGAACAGCACTGAATCTTGGGTCACCCCACTCATATTCCCATTTAAATCTACCCTTTCTTTTTGATCTGTCAGCCAATCTCTAATCTATTTTCCTCCCACACCACAAGATCTAATTTTCTCACACAATAACTCAGGTTTCACTTTATTCGAAAACCTTTTAGAAGTTCAAGGAGATGATGGCTACCAGATCTCCTTGATATACTGCTCTTATCACATCTTTAAAAGAACTTAATCAGGTTTGTCAAATGGTACCTTTTCTTTCTAAAGTTGTGTTGGGTATCCTATATAACCCCTGTACATTCTAATTAATAATTTGTAGTATCTCATGATACTTTGTATTATTTTCCCACCACAGAGGTTGGATTCATTGGTTTATAGTTCCCTGGATTTGATTTTAATTCCTTTTATTAATAATGGGACCATGTGCACTTTCCTCCAATCAACTGGCACTCCCCCAGTTCTCAATGAGCTCCTGAAAATATCCACCAGGGCATCACACAAAATGTCTGCCATATTTTAAGGAACCAGAGATAAATTAAGTACAACCCTACTGCTTTTTCTATCTTTGGCTCTTTTAATTTAGTTAGCACCATTTCCTTTGTGATCTGCAGGAAACCTAACTGGATTTTAGTTCCATCCACTAGGATCTTTGACTCCTAACATAAGCATCAAATGCTTCCCCATTGTCCTATTTTCCACTAAATTCCTCTCCCGATTTATTGTTAATTTTTTTGGTCAATGCTAATTGCTTCTTCTATCTGTATCTATTACTCTATTTATAAATCCTAAAAAAAGCTTTTTAATTGCCAATTACTGAATTAGCTCCCCATTTAACCATTATGGCCCCATCTTGTTATATACTCTTTTCCTTTTTGTAAGGATATATAAGGCATCTTTTCCTTTTTAGCACTTTATTAAAAGTATCCCATTTTATCTGGAGAGTTGCATTTATTTGCACCAGCTCTTTCTTCCACTTAACCATTACTAAGTCTCTTTTATCATTGAGCTTTTTTGAAAATGCAACACTACCATAATATCATCCCTAAACTTGCCACTGGAGGAGTCTAAATTCATAAGACGCTACCCACCTAGGGGTCATATAGCAGCTGTGGCTCATTACTAGAACACTAAATCCAATATATTATCTGCTCCAGTACTTGTTCCAGCATATTGAGTTAAGAAGTAATCATTGATTGTATCAATAAATGCCTACAGGGGGCCTCTCATCTCTTGTGCCTGCCCCTTGTTTGTCCACTTTATAAGTGAGTAATTGAAATCTCCCATCAACTATTGCCTTCCCTTCATTAACTACCTAATTGATATGATCACACAGCTGCAGCTCTTCATCTCTCTCTCTTGGTTTGGTGGTCCTTAATACAGACTCATTAGCACGCTGGTACTTCCGTTGAACTCGACTTGGAGTCAGACTATTTCTCAGCATGTATTTGCCCCCATAAGTTGCAAGATTTGTTTTGTACGACTGATAACAAGATTGGTTATTTATAAAGAGCACCAGGACCTTCTCTCTCTACATATACATATATCATCCCCTTTTCTGCTCCTGTATATTGATGGGAAATTACTGCAGAAGCCATGATTATTAGCAGTTAAGTCTATTTGCACTTTTCTGTATAAAAGATCAAAAGCAAGGTAAAACATGAACTGCAACTTGTTCTGCAATAACTTTGAAACTAATTATAGAATAGTTGATCTCTTGCAAATACAGACCGCAAGGGATCGAACACGTACAGCTGAGGAGAACGGCAATGAATGTGAATCAACTCAGCATCTTTATAGCATGTAATATCATCCATTCGGTTAAAGCAGCTTACTTTGAATGGCAGAGGTCAATCACCACTTGGTAGAGTGGAAACATTTGCACTTGCTGATGTTACCACAATTGGCTGGATTTTCCTGTGGCTAACGGGGCTCACCGTTATTTCTGTGCAAATGTTACCGCAACTTCCAGCGACTGCACATGCGCAGTTAAACGCGGAAATCCGGAAGTTGCTGTACCAGATGTGACCCTCCTCCTAAGCTCTGCAAAGATGGCATCTTGCGGGCTGGCTCTCCATTCAAATGAATGGAATGGCGTGGTGCTCGTGCACTGTCCTGACGGATACAAACTAATCTCTCCAATAAAAAAGGTACTTCAAGTCTAAGCACCCTTTTAATGGTGCGGAAAGTCTTAATTACTGCCAAACAACTTCTCTGGCACTGAAAATTAACTTTTACAAATGTGGAGCCTCGTTCCTTTAGATTTTAATTATTGTTAGACATTAAGAAAAAGTAAATGTTTTTTAGTTTTTCTTTCTGTCTCTTTTATCTCTGTCTCTGAATCCAATCTTTCTTTCCTTCTCTTTATTTCACTTTCTGTACCTGATTTGACCTTGAATTCACTATTCCAGCTTAAACTTCCTGGTTCAGACTCTGCGCTGCTCATTAACGACACTTCAATCTGACTGGTTAAGGGGATACACAGTTGCTTGCCCTGTTAACACGGGTCCCAGATGCCCTGTAGAGGGTGCCACACTGGATTGAGGGCCCGAGGAGAGGAATTTGCCGTGCAATAGCCCATGAACAGTCCATGGGCAAGTGCAAGTCGACTGAACGTCCGCCACTCACTGGAAAATCTGACCCATTGTGTCTGCTCTGACCCAGAGGTCCTAAACTTGTAATTAAATAAGACGCCACAGAAGTGCCCTACAAATGGAGATAACTACTAGACTAAAAGTTCAAAAAGTTATCAGAAACTGGAGATCAACACCAGGTACCTTCCCTTTTTTAAGCGCGGGTATTCAGAGATCAGTATAATTTGTTTCAAGTCGCCACTGAAATCTTGTCACCAAATTGATCTACACACAGACCATGCACATTCATGTGTAAACTATGATTTAGAATAAATCCTGTTACTGAGTGGGAGTTATTCACTAATCTATGATGTTCACTAGTGTAATTTACAATTTTAAGCTTATTTTTGGTAAATGGTGATTAATCTCAACATATTGTGTAACTGTATCATTTGACAAGGACTTGTGGTATCTAGGAAGGATAAAGCAGGTGACAATTTGAGGCTACAAATAGCATTGTCTGGCACTTTCAGTCCTGCCACCTCTACAGGGATTCCATCTTTTATTGATCACTGAGATTCCCAGAGTATACACTTGGCGTCCTTCAAAGTCAGGCACCTGAGAAGAGGCTCAGAAGAAATAGAGACCAGAAAGAAACAAGTAAGAGAGAAACAGCAGAGAGTGAAAGAAAAAGAAATGACAGGCAGAAGAGACAGCTGAAGTAAATAAAAATAATTGTAAGGAGAGATAGAAGAGGAGCAAAAGTACTAAAGGAAACAGATGGCAATGAAAAGAGCAACAGGAAGGAAGAAACAAACATTTTAATCCTGGTTCAGTATCCTTCTGTCATGAACACGAGTGAAAACACACAGATTAGTTTTTTTTTCTTCGTTTACACTTGCTTATAGGAAAAGTAGCTGGTAGGAGAAATAGTTCTACATTGAACCCAGATATTTTCCTCAAACCTTTGTTCTCCGTGGAAATATGTACCACACACAAGTTATTTTTGCTGTTTTCCACAAGCATTTAGAACTACAAAGAACATGTCAAGTAACAAAGAAAAGCAGTTTTATCTGAAACACTGACATGACTGATTATAGGTGAATGTGTTTCCTAATGATGAGGAAACTGCATGTTTGAAGGATTTTATTTTTTGCCCTTCAGATTTTCTCTTCTCTCCCATAGTCACAGTGTACCATCTGCCACCTCGCGCAAGTGATCATTCTTCATTGTGAGGCTAGGCTGTGCGTGTTGTCAGGCTATTTGGTCATGTGAGGTATCACCGTCGAGCCCAATTCTGTCTTCATCCAAAGTCCACATGCATGCGCTTTCTCAGGAGGAGTCACTAGATGATGACTGAGTGGGAAAACTTGCTACTGCAGGAGAACCGAGGCCAATTTTAGCACCTGTACAATTGCCCTAACTGAGAGCTCCACAGTGGGCAGTGTGCTTATCAACTGGGCCACTAAGATGCACTTAAAAACAATTTTTGTTGTGTGATAATTTGGGAGTGAAATGGAGGCGATCCTCCAACGTTACGTTGGCCGATATTAAAATGATTGAGGGGGTGTTTTGGGGCTCTACCATTGGTTGCAAAGTTTAAGGGGTAACATTGCTTCTAAAGTGATGGGAACGCAGATCAGGAATTTGAGCATGGAGGCCAGTGCGCCAATTTAAGGGCTGCACAATTTTCCTTCTATTAATTTTAATACACAGAAAATTATCTGGACCACAAATCTGGTGCAAAAGTCATGGAATTCCCAATTTGCACCCCTGCTGTGCAAAGTTCTGTGCTGGGAGTGGTAAATCATGTCGTTCACCTCCTATTTGAATGTGCAAAACATTAGGAAATAAAATCAGGGAATTGGAGTCACTAATTAGAATGGAGAGCTATAACGTTATATCAACAATGCAAACTTGGCTTCAACAAAGCAGGCCCCAAAGCTAAATAGTCTTGTCTATCAGATTTTCGGGAGAGATAGAGAAGAAACAAAGGGAAGATATATGACTTTGTTAATTAAGGACATGATTCTAGAAATGGAAAGATAAGTTTTTATTGATGGCAATGCCTGGTAAGAGTCTGGGTTAAGTTAAGAAGTAATGAAAGATCTATTACCATATTGGGAGTACATTTATAGACCAATGAATGGTGGGGAAACAAATTGAGGATGTGATCTGCAGGCAATTTAGAGAGTGTTACATTGATGACTGAGAGTTGTAATAATGGGAACTTCAACTATCCCAAAGTAGAATAAGGCAAACATTTGTGTTCAAAATGGGGAAGGATTCTGAGAATACATGCATTACTGTTTCCTTAGTCAACATGTTGCACAACCAATAACCAAGGATGCAATGTTTGAACTGGTTATGGGTACTGAAGTAGGGCAAGTAAGTGACTTGAAGTTATGGGATCACTTGGGAAATAGTGACCATAACCTAATTAAGTTCATACTGAAAATAGATAAAGAGAAAGAGGAGTTGAAGATGAAACAGTTGAACTAAAAAATTAGCCTATTTTAGTGAGGTGAGGGGGGACCTAACTCAGATTAAATAGTTGGAAAAAATGTCAGATCGAACAGCATACCAGCAGCACAAGATGGATAAGATACAGATTAAGTACATAGGAGTAAAGAGGTGTATCAAAGCCTGGCATTTTGTGGATATACAGGCTCCAAAAATCCATCATTTCTCTGGCATAATACTGCGGTAACTTTGGCACAAAACCACCAGAGTGGCTGGAATATAGGCCAGGATCCAAATATACAGGGTCCCAACCTTGCACCGGAGAATCTGGCTGACTTTTTAGGGGTGGAACCTCCAAGACCCCCATAAAAGGCTATCGTCATAAGGAATATGGCATTGGGTGGGAATTCTCTGCAGAGTCAGAGTTCAAGAACCATGGGGTCTCAAAGGAATATATTGCATGATTAGCAGGTGTACAGCTGATTAGACCACCTGCGGTTCTAGAACAGGATTGAGGCCCGAAGCTTCGAAGAGGAGCGACATTATTTAAAAAAAACATTTATCATTACACCACCCCCTCCAAGGCTTTCAGTATCTCCGCCAGACTTAATGAAAGGCTGCTTCTTGGTGTTAATTCCTGTAGAAAGTTTCCACCTCCATTTGACATTGCTTTGTGTAAGTCTTTACTCATCCATACCGAGCAGTCAAGTGCACACTTTACGGTGCCTATGACACCTAATAAACCTCAGTCACAAAAAGAGCCGGTCTACTTTTCTTTTGAAATTTGTAAATATAAAGCTCTAACCCACAGTGCAACAACTCCAGCCAGGTAAATGCTTGCTGCCACCTGACACATTAATTAACACAAAATAAGTGTCAGCTATACATCATATTTGTGAACTAGTAGCTGGTGTGTATTATGTTAATAGTCTTTGGTCAGCCACATAGCCATCTGACACTTAGCTTGATGAACTAGGATGTTGTGTGGGGGAGCTGAGTTTATTTATGTAGCAAGTGAGTGGAGTATATAAATCTTAATATTTACGGATATTGCTTGTTCCAAGCCTACATTATTATATGAATTTTATCTCTTCTGTAATCAATGTATATCATAAGATTATGAAACATTGATGTTCTTCAAAATCCAAGTTGCCCATATATCCATTTCCGTTAATGTGAAATAAAGAGAAATGTACATGTTTACATACCTGAAGTTGACATATACTGAACACATTAGCTTTTCAGGATGTGATCAAACTGTGAAGAGACAATTCTGAATAATTGTACAGGCGTAAAATTGGTTAATGAACCACGGTGCTGCTTTTGGGAGGGGCAGTTAAATATGCCGCTGTTCCTATGTGCTTCCTATGCATGTTTCTGGAGCTTTGGTGATTGGTAATTGTTCTAATATGGTTGTGTATATCTAAGATCCATGTCATTTCTGTATTGCCTATCCCTAGTCTCTGGATGAAGATCCAAATGTTGGACAATAAATATCCTAAGTTGATAATTAGTAACGCCATCTATCAGGAAACAAAAGAACATCTTTTTAGGTTAGTCCTCATTGAATGAAAACATATTTTATGGCTGATCATTAGAGTAGGTGACCAATTTGTGTCTTTCCAGCATCCCATCTATTCTCCATCTATAGGGGCTTCACAGGTGTTTAGTATAAGTTGTATTTGCTTCAGGATTTCTTATTTCTTGTTACAAAGGCAGAACAAGAATTTTGGGAAGGGAGGTGGGAGCAGATACTTGGGGCTTGAATTTCAAAGCCTTTTTGTTTCTACAGCAATTTTTTTTTTTAAAAAAGGTATTGGGTTTTATAAATTGTTTTTGCACAGCCTTCTGCCTCTGTATTTGCACACAGATTTTTTATATGTATATTTTTAGATCTGTGAAGCCCTGATAATGAGCATGCCACAATCCCAGCAATTGTTCATGCCCAACAGTGCCCTCCAGCACTGAACCCACCAGATTTTGCAAGCTCAGTGGGAAGGATCCTAAGGAACCTAGTTTCCATGGGGCCGTTGGGTGCCCATGCCTCTGCAGGTACATTTTCAAAGCGTGCCTGCCTCATGCTGGAAAATCTGGAGCCGGCTAACTATGAATGTCGAGTACTGCCCAGACTCCCACCCCAAGAATCTATCCAGCAGTCCCTTGTCCCCCCTGTGCAAAGGGGCTTATCCAATGCTCTTTGCCAAAACAACGTTACATTCTCTTTGGTGGGGGAAGGGGTTTCAGGCAGCTTGCCTGGCCTGAATTTCCTCCCCTCCCCCTACACCATGAAGCCCACCTGCACCCATCTGGAGACCGGTACACCTCATCTCACTCAATGTACTGGTGTCTAATCTTCCGCCCGGACTCTTCTGAATAATGGGAACAGGAAATCTCGGTGCGGGGATTCTCTGCCCCAGCCCTACCCCCTTGGCGTCATTGGCCTTGTAAGAGGTGGGCAGAGATTCCACCCCTTACAAAGCCGCCCAGAAAATCCTGGAATCCTTGGAGGCCAGTGTAACCATGTCCCTTTCCAGGGGAGCTCTCGAGGAAATTCTGGACCCTTGTGTTTTTTTTTCCTTGCAGGCGGTTGCAATGTGACAAGGGGATATTTGGGAAAGTCTTTAAAATTTGAAGCCCTGTGTCATGTAATAAAAATGTAACAAAAATGTAAAATTAACAATGGAAAACAAAGTGATCATACACCTGGATTCCTGATATTCGCTTTCTTAAACTCTACGAGGCTAAAGACACAAATTTATCCTGAAATGGCCACAAGCACTTCAGCTCGCTAAATGCAGAACAGCCCTGATTTACAACCCAGAACATAAAAGTGATGCAGGATGCTTTCCAATTCATTGCTTCTTCTGTGCTGTTTGTGCATCTGTTTTTCTAGTTCATAGGAACAGGAGTGGGCCATTCAGCTCCTCAAGCCTGTTCCACCATTCAATTAGATCATGGCTGATCTATACCTCAACTCCATTTACCCGCCTTGGTTCCGTAACCCTTAATACCCTTGCCTAACAAAAATCTATCAATCTCAGTTTTGAAATTTTCAACTGACCCCCAGCCTCAACAGCTTTTTGGGGAAGAGAGTTCCAGATTTCCACTACCCTTTGTGTGAAGAAGTGCTTCCTGACATCACCCCTGAACGGCCTAGCTCTAATTTTAAGGTCATGCCCCCTTTGTTCTAGACTCCCCCACCAGAGGAAATACTTTCTCTCTATCTACCTTATCAAATTAGAATAAGTACATGAGGGAGAAAGGAATAGAAGGATATGTTGATTGGAGGCTCGTGTGAAACATAAACACCGGCATTGACCTGTTGGGCCAAATGGCCTCTTTCTGTGCTGTAAATACTGTGTAAATCCTTTAATCATCTTAAACACCTCGCTATTCGCAGGACTTTACAACTGAAATGTCAGTGTGAAGCAAGATTGCTTTGCACCATTGTTACAGCTTTAGTTTAAATGTCCCTGTACCCTGTATCTATCTAATCGGTGCTATCTCTGACCTGGCTGTGCCTGATGCTGTCACTGGATGAAAAAAGTGGACAAGAATTGCATTCTTCAACATGGATTATGCAAACAACAAGCAAAACTTTTATTTAAAAATAAAATCCGACGATTTACACAGAGGATTGTTGGAACATGAGATGCTTTGCTGCAAGCAGTTGTACAGGCAGAGACCGTTGCATCCTTTAAGGGGAAAATGAATAAACATTTGAAGCAGGGGAAGATACAGGGAAAGAGCAGGGCAGTGGGATTAGTTTTGGATTGCGCTAAGAAAGAGCCAGCATTGGTATAACGAACCAAAAACTCCACCTCCTGTGCTGTGAATTCCAATGGTCCCACATCATGATACCATGCCAGGTCCTGTATCCCAGCCTGATATCCTATTAAAGCCTGTGAGGTCTCAAGGTGCAGTCTGGTATGCACCATAGCCTGATATCCTGCGAGCTCTTACATTATAGTGCACTATTCTGAGAGGCCGTATGTCACTTGGCATTAATCACAATTTCAATAAAAATGACTTGTCAAAAAAATGGAAAAATGCCTAACACATTTTTTAAAAATAAAAATGCCATAAGTCCATCAGTGAATTACAGGCAGCCATCTAATCTCGGGATTCAGGTGAGAATCCAGCTGTTTGACCTTTGCTTTTGCATTGTGTGACATAATTTGAACCCCTCAGTTAGATTAGTTGCTTGTTATCCATTACCTGCAGCCAGTATTCCCTGTGTTCAGTGTTGTAGCCAGTACACTCCTGCCTAACCTGTTGTTCTTCCATACCAGTGAAATGTAGGAAACACTCTTTAAAATGCCAGTATGGAATTTTACAGAAAGGACTAATTGTGTCACAAAATAATGTACTTGTTCGTATTTAAAGCTGCAGTACGGCACGGTCACATCTAATCTGTTCACGGGGCAGAAGCGAAGGAGATTAGCTACGGGAAGAAGAAAACACATTCCTAACATGAATAGTTCAGGAGTTATTTAGCAGCAGAGATCAAAAACATGAAATGCAGGTTTTTAAATCTTTACAGCATCGACCTTTCACCCTTTGCCCCTATTTGTAACCAATCACAGAGTTGGCATTTGGGAAAGCAGTGTGCTGTAGGGATACAGAAGTCACACACATTCTGGAAAATCTTCAAAATCTAATCATGTTTGGAATGACAGGTCAGCAGCTCTAACTCCAGTGGAAAATATATATAGCCTATCTAACAGTAACCAGAACTAAACAATTTTCAGCCAATTTTCCAACAATATACATTTCAGATGGAATCTACCATCATATATTAAAAGCCTTGCCGATATGTGCAATTCCTGTGTCACACCCATTTTGATAAGATTTTTGTAATCGTTAAAAGAGTTTTGTTCGGTAAGGGTATCAAGGGATATGGGGCAAAAGTAGGTCAATGGAGTTGAGGCACAGGTCAGCCATGATCTAACAAAATGGTGGAACAAGCTCGAGGGATTGAATGGTCCTCTTCTGCTCCTCTGTTCTGTGACGCCTTTTTATCACGTCAGGTCTTACCTGTTCATTTTGCTTCCTTTTGCTCGAGTCCTCCAACTTCAGTCTCCAAGGTGTGTGGGACAGCACGAGTCCTTCAAATGTGCAGTGTCCTCACTGCCCCACCCTACCTGACGATGACTAAATATCGCCCTCTTCCCTCTCGCTGGCTTCCACTGTGAGTGAGCAATGGCTTTAAGTTTCTCAAGTGCTTTGAGCATTTCTGAGCACAGTGGGGTTCCCCATCCAGGTCTATCACATTTTTGTAAAATAGATTTTGTGTTCTGGGGGAGGGAGGAAGAGGATTCTCCTTCGCCCCTCTTTCTCCTCACAAAGTGCTTGTGCCTTCCATCCTTCCCACCCCATCATACCACCTCTCACTGCCCCATCCTGAGTGCCTGTACCTTCCCCATCCCTCCCCCCTTCACTTCTCCTCCCTCAAACATCTAAAATGCACCAGCACAATAAAAATTACACCATGTAATCCTCCTCTTCATCAAAAAAAAACATGTCAGCATAGATTTTCCTCCGGTCCATCGCCTAATTTAGAACAATTTTCCGCTGTGCGGGGGACAGAAAATTGGGCAGGGATGTGTAACTATGTCCATTTCTGCAATGGTTACCTTTACGCTAGAAGTGCCTACCTAAATATGGCTGAGTCCATTTAAATGAGGCAGTAATGATGTTGTGACGTCATATGTCAGATGTGGCTCAGTGAGTAGCACTCTCACCTCCAAGTCAGAAGATTGTGAGTTCAAGCCCCACTCCTGAGACTTGAGTACGTAATCCAGGCTGACACTCTAGTGTTGCACCGAGGGAGTGCTGCACCGTCAGAGGTGCCGTCTTTCAGATGAGATGTTAAACCGAGGCCCCATCTGCCCCCTCAGGTGGACGTAAAAGATCCCACAGCACTATATCAAAGATGAGCGGGGGAGTTTTCCTGAGTATCTTGGCCAATGTTTATCCCACAACCAACATCACTAAAATCTGGTTGTGACTTGTATGATTATCCGGTCATTATTTCATTGCTGATTGTGGAACATTGCTGTGCACAAATTTGCTGTCGCGTTTCCGACATTGCAACAGTGAAATATACTTCAAAAGTACTTCATTGGTGTTTTGGGATATCCTGTGGTCGTGAAAGGCAGTCTATAAATTGCAAGTTCTTTCTTGTGTTGTATTTCACTCTCGGTTTACACTGGATGGCAATCATGCTGTGTAAAAACAGGCATCCAAAGTTGCTAATTGCTCACTAAAGGTGGAAGTGGATTTAGAGAGATACTGGCAAAAGTGTGTAACATCTTATTCAATTCTTTTGCTATGTTTTCTTTTCCTGCCAGCAACTGCCTCAATGTCTATCTCTCAACCTTTCACCCCATGTCTGCAGATGTCACCATAGGCAGCAAGTAGATGAGAAATAGGAGAGAACCAGGGATAGATTCCAGAGGTAATAGTGAAGAGAATCCATTGCTGGAGATGCTTTAGCTATGATCATAAAGGTAAACATTGAACCAAGTCTTACTGCTTAAAAAGAAAATTCCTGATGCCTCATTATTCCGGGCTGAACTCGCCCCTGCTTTAACATTTTTAGCATTCCCATCACAAACTCCAGTCCTTCACATTTCACTGTGTGGCTGCTGGGCTAAGAATTACATTGATATTCCACCAAAACATTTATATCCTGCACACACATGATAAAAGTGTACGTTCAATATAAGTATATTAAGCGAACATACCTGATGCATATTTGGTAGCAAACAGATTATGCCCTCAAAAGAAATCAACTGCAATACTAATTTTGTTCTTACTTTAAACAGGAGATTGTGCTTCCAGTGATGTACTTCCTTGAACGAATTAGGTCCTTCTGACAAAAATGCATAAAATTACTTTGTGCTTCTGAAAGAACGGTGTCAGCTGCAAGATATTTTATGATTAATTGCACAACAGAAACAAACTCACTGTTAGCAGTTTAAAAAAAAAGTGATTTGTTTTCCAATGAATTCCCTTGAAAATGTTGGACACTTGCACTTGCCTGTCCGGTTCTATTTGTGTTTGCTTGTCCGAACTGAAAGAATGAAACCGGTTGTTAACTGGACTCCTAAAAGCAAAACTTTATGCCTTTAGAGTAAAATGAAGCTGTTTGATGAAATTTTCAGGGTTATGAGATGACATGAATTAAGTGCCGTCTAGACGTGCACAGAAAACAGTGAATAGAAATATTAGACTCCAGAGTGACCCATGGTCGTAAATTACCAGCACAATGCATCAGATCCTACGCTGGTAATTTCATCAAGATTAACAAGATGCAATCTTGAAAACCATTTGCACAGCACGAGGACAAATAGATGTCCTTGTCCTTCCAGACTGGTGGATTTGATGCGTAGAAGCCTGACTACTTTGCTGTCTGTAAGTAGCGATAGAGGGCAATTGTAAATAATTAAATAGAAATTTGTTACCCTTTGTCAAATGTATTTCTGATGTCGCTCTTCCTCTGCTTCCATTAAGTGATCCCTTGATTAAATTTTAAAGTCTGAAAACAATTTGAAGGGCTGGAAATGCAAGGAGTGAACTAGGATTCAAGTGTCTGGAAAAGGAAAGTCATATTCTCTTAGGGAGCAGCTTGGAAAGTAGCAGGTGTTTTGTGTGCGCTTTTCATGATGCTCTTGTCAGTCGGTGCGTTACACTACTAAGTGCTGGTCATGCAGATGCTCCCTGTAGGTCATCTCCTTTTAAAATCTTGGTTCCTTTCAGCCCTTCCCTGTACCACTGCTAGATGTTGTGCAAGGACCTGGATTTGTGGCCAAATGGAAATTTCAGCGTGTACCCCACAGCAGTCTCATATTAAAGTGAGTTCAGTGGTTGATGGCTCCTTATTGCTTATTAAATGTTAAATGAAATGTTAAATATTTCAAAATCAAATGTTCCAATGTCATCTGTTCCAACAAGTTCAATCATTCACTTGCTATAGGTGTAATCAGTAAAAATACAGTATTCATTTTTGATTGTGGCTCCAAAGATTTAAGTGCTGCAGAGCTCATTTTAAAATACTTTTGTGATCTGAGTACAGTGGAAATAAGTCATTTTTCTTGGAGGATGGTGCTTTTTCAAATCACTTGTATGCATGACAGCAAAAATATATTGTCAAAAAAGTTATCCTCATCCTCACGCTGCATAATGTTTCAATTGACAACCTGCATAGACGAAGGCAATGCTGGCTGGACTCTACCCAGAATCTAAAGGGCCTAATTCTGTTAAAATGTGACTACTGCAACTAAAGAGGTGTGGTGCAAAGTTGTGGTATTCTGAGTATTACATAGATTTTACAGCACAGAGAAAAGGCAATTCGGCCCAACTGGTCTGTGCTGGTGTTTATGCTCCACACGAGCCTCCTCCCACCCTATTTCATCCCACCCCATCAGCATAACCTTCTATTTCTTTCTTCATGTAATTATCTAGCTGCCTCTTAAATGCAACTATGCTATTTGCCTCAATTACTCCATGTAGTAGCAAGTTCCACATTCTAACCACTCTCTGGGTAAAGAAGTTTCTTCTGAATTTCTTATAGTGACTATCTTATATTTGTGTCCTCTAATTTTGGATTCCCCACTAGTGGAAACATCTTCCCTACATTTACTTTATAAAACCCCTTCATAATTTTATAGACCTCGATTATGTACGAATTGCAGTGTAACATCTGGGAAGGTGTAGGGTAAATCAATCCAGATGTGTGTTAACATATTGTTGATATACCTGGGATTGCTGGATGTTGACACAGGAGAGGTAAATTTCTGAGCACCTGCTGTCACTGGGGAACTTCACTCACCAACAAAGTATGTCAGAAATCGCTCGCAAAATGACCTCTCCGGGTGTCAAAATCAGGGAGGTTTTCTATTTCTTATTATTAATGGCCCTCAATGTGTCTAGCCCAAAAAATCACCCCAAAATAAATAAATAATTGTGCTTATAGAATTTTAAAAGTTGGATTAGTCAAACTAAAGCAATTGAAAAATTTTAGAACAATGGTTTCCTTTTTTCCCGCCCTTTTGCAGGATATCTCTTTGCAAATATTGAAACACACCTTGAGACCCTGCAAATACCATAATACTGTCAGAGCACCCCATCTCCCCTGCCACCCCCACCCACCAAGCTCCTAAAAGAGTCAAATAAAAACAAAAAAACACTTGCATTTATATAGTGCCTTTAACATAGTAGAATATCCCAAGGCGCTTCACAAGAGCATTATCAGCCAAAATTTGACACCGAGCCACATAAGGAGATATTAAGACAGGTAACCAAAAGCTTGGTCAAAGGGGTAGGTTTTAAGGAGTGTCTTAAAGCAGGAGAGGGAGGTAGAGAGGCGGAGAGGTTTAAGGAAAGAATTCCAGAGTTTAGGACCTAAACAGTTGAAGACACAGCCGCCAATGGTGGGGTGAAGGAAATTGGGGGATGCACAAGAGGCCAGAATTGGAGGAACGAAGGATTCTCTGAGGGTTGTAGGGCTGGAGGAGGTTGCAGTGATAACACTTTTATTGTTGCAGAAAACTTTTTTTTAAAATCAGTGTTACAACAGAAATGACATCCTAGTAAATCAATAAATCTGGAAAAATATCTAAATGAGATGCAAGATTAGAAATCTGTTGACCCTGAGATTCCTTTGTGATCTCCTAGGCTCTAGACTCCCTGCTTCAAAAACTTTTGATCTAGATCTCCAGTGCAAAAATGAACCTAGGTTTGTATCAGGCCAAGTGCTGTTGATGCTGCAATATGTCATAAATCAAATGGGAATTCTGATGATCAGAAAGTTTCCTGTGTATGTGAAAATTCCGTGAATTTGATCCTTGAGACAGTTTTATTCTATGTTGCCTGACCACAACATGCAGAGAATAGAGCCTTTATTTTGAAATAATGTACAGTCCTCTTCTGAGCTTCATGCAGATTAGTGCGATAACACTGAAGAAACGCAACAGCATAGCTGCCCTGTGTCACCCACAGTTTGATTTATTAAGTTCAGCCAAAGGACTGAAACTAGTTATCCTGTACCCTCATCAGGACAGATATTTGCCTTCACTTTTATATGACCATGCAAGCTAACAGTAGATTTAAATGAAGTCAACCAAAGATCATTTTGCACCTTTGATCATATTGGAGCTAGAATCCTTGACTGACTTCTCCAAAAAGATACCAGAGCTTTATCGAGATTTGTAATCTTGTGCGCATAGGCTCGAGATGACAGCACTGGAGGATGGAAGAATTGAATTAATGAATGCAGTGCCAGTTAAGCCATAGGTGCGATGCAACACTAAGCTTCCTCTGCTGTGCCATGATGATTCACGTTGACACTAACCCCAAAGAGGCCTCTCATTAGACCAGTAAGACATTTTCCCTTTTTTTTTTGTGCTTCATCTGTCAGGTCTGTCGATGTTGAGTCTCATAACCCCTCCTGTGGATGGATTGAAAACAAAGGAGAAACCTATTGTAATTGTCCCTCTGTGCACTCTGCCCTGACAACTCTGCTCAATGATTTATATCCATCAAAGCCTAGTTACCTAATCAGAGATGCAGCACAAACTTCATACTTGCCTTCACAACCCAGGATAGGCTGGTGTCCTCCTTTCCACGTTACCTGGCTGCCTTAAAACATCCGATAGAAGGCAAAGAATTAATAAAATATGAGGGTAAATCTTAGATATAAATGGATCGAAAATTATGGGAGGAATATGTGCAAATTCCCTGTGCTCCAGGAGAGTGGTGGAGAACAAGGTACTCTGCTGAAATACAATTTCAAAAAATTATCTCTAATGCACACACTCCTCATTACTTTCTGTTAACCACCTCTAATAATCGCTGAGTGAAGTTGCAGTCATTACATCATGCATCAATGAGGTGGGATGTTTTTGCTGTTGGCGTCTACCATGACAGTTGCTTTAGAAGTGGCGGGGGGAGGGTGGTGGGGGTGGAAACAGACCCTCAATTGAATGAATCCACCCCCTGGAGTATGTAAGGCATATTATAAAGGTGATGGACATCCTTGAGTGATTTCAAGGTTGAAATGTCATCTCGAGTTTTTTTTAAACTGATTTTAACACTAGATAAATACAATATTATCACATCAAAGGTTTATCTGGTTACTTAGCAGGAGTTTGAATAAAACCTTACTCCCTTCAGCTGTAATGACCTCTGACAGCTGCCCTGGTGATGCTTTCTACATACTAACATTGTGTGTTTATCGTTCATGCCACTTTAAGGAAAATTGCTGATTTAATATAAGTTTGTGTGACAATTAAAGCAGGATTTGTGCTGTGGAGTTGTCTACTGGGAACTGACTGAAACTGCCTGAACTCATTTCACTTAGGATGTTTAAGAGGCATGAAAGGCATTTTAGTCGGCTTTGAACCTAGCTCCCTGAGGTGAAAAGATAGTCTTCCAACACACTGTATCACTCAGACAAAATGTCTTGCATATGCAAAAGGCTGTGTCAATAAGTTAATTGGTGTCATCAAGTAGGATACTGCACAAATTGATAGTTAGTCAACACATCATACTTTCCTTAGGTTTATTTGATACAGGCTAGCAACACATGCTAGCTCTTGGTACAATTATCTGAATTTTTAAAAAATACACCCATATGTATTAGAACGTATATTCTGCTAGCTTATTTCATTTGTAGGTAATAGGTAAATTATAAATTTGGCAGGATTCTCTGAAATGGCATTTGCTTGAAGGTAATGAAAATTCAAAAATATTTGCCCGCTACCATATGTTTTTGCCATGGAGTTTTTTTCCAGAAGTACTGCAGAAATATAAGTTGTATGTATCTAGTATGTAATGGTATATTCACCAATGCTCAATCCCATTGTAATTGTGTGTATCTAGTATGTAATGGTATATTCACTAATCCCCAGTCCCATTGTAATTGTGTGTATCTAGTATGGTATATTCACCAATTCCATTGTAAATTGTGTACGTTTAGTATACTAGTAAATTCAACAGTTCCTGGTCCATTCAAAGGGAGCATGAGCCGGAAGATTGGTGCCACAGTGTTCTGGCCCTTTTCTCTCACCTGCACTCCCTTTGAATATGGCTCCCCACTGAGAATTGGTCAACTTATCCCTTTGGGATTTCTTCAGCAGCATTGATCCATTGACCGGATTATTTGTTGCATATTATTACTATATTAGAAAGCTTTGTGCAGAAAGTCCATCGGATTATAAATGGGCACTGTTTCTTGCACCATTCTTGCACCTTCAGACATCAGTTATGATGAATTACAACTGGGTTTAACTTTCCTTTCTTTATTCCAGTCTATTTCTGTTAATCGTCTGAAGATTTTTGCTTAAGCAATTAAGCACGGATGACTATAGATACTGAATAAACTTTCCGCCACCTATCCCACTCAAATTGCCATGGTGACAGTCTGGCCCTCATCACCAAATCTCACACTCTCACTCTTGCTCTCTAATCCTTTGAGCACCTCACCTTATTCCATCCCTCTCACCACTCCTTTTAAATTCCTTGTTCTCTACCGGCCTCTCAAACCCTACTGAGAAATCCTCCCTTCTTTTCTCCCTTGGCCTCTGATCCGATTGGCTCCTTACCCTCAGTGATTTCAATCTCCATCTTTGTTCTCCTTGTCATCTGTCCTCTGATTTCACTGCCCTCCTGTTCTCCCTAAACCCCTCTCCCCATATTACCTCTCCTATCCATATTCATGGCTACCCCTTTGATATTGCCATTTCATGTATCTTCGGTACTCCCATGGTCTCAACCACAGACATGGCCATCTCCGACCATTGCCTTGTATCCTTTACCATCCACATCCCCTACCTCCTTCCAATTCCACTTTCTTCTGCATCCACCCCCGGAAAAAAAAAACGTGGGGTCAGCTTCCACATGCACTCAGACGACAACCAGCAGTAGGTCTACACCACCTCTTTTAAACCCTCCACTGTCTCTGTGTTGTCAGATTGCTTGTCCGACATCCAGTCTTGGATGAGTCACAAATTTTTCCTGTTAAACATTGGGAAGACTGAAGCCATCGCTTTCAGCCCCCCGCCACAAACTCTATACCATCAGCACTGATTCCATCCCACACCCAGCCATTGCCTCAGGCTGAACCAGACAATTTGCAACCTTGGCATCCTACTCAACCTTACGCTAAACTTCCGACCCCATATCCTCTTCATTACAAAGATTGCCTACTTCCACCTCCGTAACATGACATGCCTCCACCCCACCTCAGCCCATCTGCTGCTGAAAGGATCATTTGTGCCTTTACCATTGGCAGGCTCGACTATTTCAATGCTTTCCTGGCTGGCCTCCTATCCTCCACCCTGCATAAACTTCCACTCATCCAAAACTCTAATGCCTGCATCCTATCCCGCCCCAAATCCCACTCGCCTATTGCTCCTGTTTTGGCTCCAGTCTCCCAATGTACCCAATAAAAAAAATCTCATCCTTGTGTTTAAATCCCTTCATGGCTTCACCCCTTCCTATCTCTAACTTTCTCCAGCCCTACAGTCCTCCAAGAACTCTGATCCTCCAACTCTGCCCTATTGCTTATCTCCCCACTCCTTTTGACCTACCATTGGTGATTGTGCCATCAGTCCCACGCTCTGAAATTCCATCCCTAAACCTCTCCATCTCTATCTCCTTTTTTAAGACTCTCCTTAATATCCACCTCTGTGACCAAACATTTAGTCACTCCTCCTAACATCTTCTCCTTTGGCTCGAAAATGATTTTTTGCTGATTATGCTTCTGTGAAGTGCCTTGGGACATTTTTCTATGTTAAAGATGCTATATAAATGCAAGTTGTTGTTGGATTAGCACATTATCCTTTCCCTCACTATCTTAAAATGCACTCTATAGCAATGTAATGAAAGCTTGCGTATTAGCTCTCACACACACAATTACTACTCAGTTTTGTTTTTAAGTGGACCAATGTTCACAGTACAGAGTTCCCCAGACTACCAATCTCACCCAGAGACTGTTATAATTTGGGCTTTCTCCCCACTCTCTCGCTGTTCAGAGCAAAATATGGCTTTCCATAGGCAGAATTGCATCTTCTATGATCAGAAACATAGATGATTATGTGTGCTACAAATGGCAGTAATGTGCCTTATTACAAACTTAACTCACACATTACTTTGAAATGTCTCAAAAGTGTCTAAAATGTTGAGTCCTTTCTAAAATCTTTTACAGGGATGTTGTTGATCCTAACATGGCCACCTCTTCTCTCCATTGGAATGCTATCTCACTGCGGCAACGTAGGAAAAAAATGACTGACGCTCAGAAGCACAGAATAGCGAAAGCCAGCTGCACTCCTATTTCTCCACACAGGCCTTTGATATTCCAAATCACTTTCACACAAGGCATGTAAACATGCTATTAATCCATTTTAGTTTTCAGGCAGTTAATTCATGAACTGCCAACTTCCAGCACTCGGGATGGATATCTTTATCTTGTAACACCTGACTTGCATTTCAAATAGTTTGATCGTGAAAACAACTTTTAGTGACCATTATGAATCTATAACCTTCATAACCAATATTTCAAAGCCTGGAGAGAATTCCTGAAGGACGTAATATGCAATGACACTCCCACTGGTTAGATAGCTCCCCAGGAATATATATATATCCCTAGACAGTATTTGTGTATTACTGTAACTCATTTCCCTCCCCTAACATACAGACTAAAAAGTCCTTTCAGAAAGGAGCTAACAGTTTCGTCTTGAATTCACAAGATGTTGGTCCATCTACAATTTCACATGGAGAAGCTATAGTCAAAATTTGAAGGTTTGAAATAAGACTGCTCCTGTTGCAGGGGCCATGAAGGAGATAGTATGGGAAATGTCACATTTGTACAATAGAAGGTGCTTTTCTGAGATTGAAGTTAAGGCATATTGTAAGGGGAAAGTAAAGAGAGCTTTATTCTGCATCTGGTTAGACTATATCTGATTTGGGTTCAATAGCGATGGTATCAAAAATTAAAAGTGGTTCCACTCCGTGACATTAATATCGTTCCCTTTGAGGTGAACAATTCACAAAAAACACAAACACAATATCCCTCACTATCAATAGAAAAAAGCCATGATGTGGAGATGCCGGTGATGGACTGGGGTTGACAAATGTAAGGAATCTTACAACACCAGGTTATAGTCCAACTGTTTTATTTGAAAATCACAAGCTTTCGGAGGCTTTCTCCTTCGTCAGGTGAGTGTGGGATCATCCCACACTCACCTGACGAAGGAGAAAGCCTCCGAAAGCTTGTGATATCCCTAGACAGTATTTGTGTATTACTGTAACTCATTTCCCTCCCCCAACATACAGACTAAAAAGTCCTTTCAGAAAGGAGCTAACAGTTTCGTCAAAGGAGAAGATGTTAGGAGGAGTGACTAAATGTTTGGTGATGTGGAGATGCCGGTGATGGACTGGCATCTCCACGGAAGCCTCCGAAAGCTTGTGAATTTAAAATAAAATTGCTGGACTATCACTTGGTGTTGTAAAATTGTTTATAAATGTTTGGTCACAGAGGTGGATATTAAGGAGAGTCTTAAAAAAGGAGAGAGAGATGGAGAGGTTTAGGGATGGAATTTCAGAGCGTGGGACTGATGGCACAATCACCAATGGTAGGTCAAAAGGAGTGGGGAGATAAGCAATAGGGCAGAGTTGCTGAAATAAGACTATCAGGTGTTGTAAGATTCCTTACAATAGAAAAAAGGAATAAGGTCCACTCCTGTCTGATGTTTAAATTTCAGTGCTTTCGGGGGTAATAAAACATATTTGGACACCAGAATGGCAAACAATATTAATCTTGTTTGGCTCTAATTCTGATTTGTGGGGATTATTGATCTTTTTTGCTGAAGTCCCTATCGCAGGCCCTGCCTCCTATGAGTGAGGTTGAAATAGAGACTCCCCTTTAACATCCTGTGGGTGAATATGTGTACCTCCGATTTGTGGTAGCAAGTTATCGAATCAGAATTAATGAAACCCACCAATCTATTGTAATTCTACAATATTCATGATTTTTCATTCATAGAAAAATCACTTCTGATTTTTCACCAATTTGGATTCCATTTGCAAGGACATGAGACATTGCCTTGGTTTATAGCAGAGATGTGGGAATATAAAGTGTTTGTGTTCTGTTGCAATACGTTTCATCTTCATCTGCAGAGAATGATCAGAAAGACAATTTTTAGTGTTCACATCAAGCAGTGTAATCCTAAAGTTACATCGAGTCCACAGCACAGAAACAGGCTGATCGGCCCAACTGGTCTTTGCCGGCAGTCATGCTCCACACGAGCCTCCTCCCACCCCTCTTCATCTGATCCTATCAGCATATCATTCTATTTCTTTCTCCCTCGCGCTTATCTAGCTTCCCCTTAAATGCATCTATGCTATTCAACTCAACTATTCCATGTGGTAGCACGTTCTGAAGTATCAGAGTTGGATTAGAATTTGTACTGTCTTCCTGATATTGCTAGGATTTCCAAAGTTGGACTATAACCTGGTGTTGTAAGATCCTTTACATTTGATATTGCTAGGAAGTTTGTTTCTTTTAAAGATGTGGAGATGCCGGTGATGGACTGGGGTTGACAATTGTAAACAATTTTACAACACCGAGTTATAGTCTTTTAAAGATAGCTGTTCATATACATCCTTTATTGTTATGTATAACAGCGGAGGCTGTGGCCAAATCACTTTGCATTCATGTCATATATACACATTGTCAGTCTTCGTGTAGGTGCCATTACGAATATTCGAACAATGACGGACAGGGAAAGACCCTCTGGTCAGTCCAGCCTGTCCCACACAACAGCGATGCCTTGTGCATTACGATATATACACTCCCCACCTCACCCGAAACCATGTGATTACGTGGGAGAGGCGAAAAAGCAGATAAAAACACAGGCCAATTTGGGAAAAAAACCTATCTGGGAAATTCCTTCCCGACCCCCTTAGGCTAGCGAAATGCGTCCAGGAGACCACTCTGTCCCTGATTAAAGTCACGCAGTATCTACATTACTACAGTGACTACACTTCAAAAGTACTTCATTGGCTGTAAAGCGCTTTGGGACGTCCTGAGGTTATGAAAAGCGTGAAATAAATGCAAGGCTTTCTTTTTTCTTTTTGCCTTTTTTCAATGAGGTATGGATCACTTACATGTGATTTATATCATTCTATTGATATTCCTCAGTTCTGACTTTATCTATACCGTCAACCGTTTTGTCCCCCTCCTGTTTGAAGAGTTCTGTGCTGAGCTGCGGTGAGATTCTACATACTTTGTGATCCATCGGTAATGCCCCTCAAGAAATCTTTTGTGCATTCAGTTTATTTATGGCTTACCTGTGGCTCACATTAAGATGCCTCCAGCACTCCTGCCTGGTATTCTTGACCTGGAAGATTATGTTCATTTTCAGAGAACTCTGCTTGTGTGTTTTTTTTTTCCGATTATGTTGGAACCAGTTTTTTTTTCTCTCTTTAGCTTCTCCTCCATTAGGAGGCCCACATATCAGTCACAAAACAGGCAATTTCACAGCCTCTTAGTTGTTACTTATGCTCCCTTGAAATTCTGTGGTGGCTTCCAAGACAACTAAATTGTGGTGCACATTAACTGAATCACTTACATGTTATTTATATCATTTGCTTGAAATTTTCAGAGACTTAGCAAGGATTGGAGGACTATGGGCTTGCTGCCAAGGAAGAGGGAGATGGAAAGTCTCTGGTTAGGGCCCTAATCAAATATTAAGGGACAAATTAGATAGAGGTGAATGACTTATGATTGTCCCTACATTCATATGTTGTTCTAAGTTATTAAACTTTGTTCAAATCTATGAATACTCCCTCCTTTCAGCAGGAAAGGAACATTGTTTTTTAAAAAAATTCAATAACCTGGCCCAATTTATATTGTAGATCCATTGATATCATTGGGCTCTTTTCTCTAGAAAAGAGAAAGCTGAGGGGTGACCTAATAGAGGTCTTTAAAATTATGAAGGGGTTTGACAAGATAGATGTAGAGAGGATGTTTCCACTTGTGGGGGAGACCAAAACTAGGGCCCATAAATATAAGATAGTCACCAATAAAGCCAGTAGGGAATTGAGGAGCAACCTCTTTACCCAAGGAGTGGTAAGAATGTGGAACTCACTATCACAAGGAATACTTAAGGCAAATAGCATTTTAAGGGAAGCTAGATAAGCATGTGAGGGAGAAAGGAATAGAAGGATATGCTGATAGGGTTAGATGAAGAAGGATGGGAGGACGCTCGTATGGGGTATAAACGCCAGCATAGACCTGTTGGGCCAAATGGCCTGTTTCTGTGCAGTAAATTCTGTGTCATTCGATGTAAATTGGAAGGTGCAGCAGGTTAGAAACCAGCATTTCACATCAGCTACCCGAGTTTGAAGCCACCAAACACTAATAGAATGACCGTCACCACTCTCTGTCATCTGTTGGGGTCTTGTGCGTAATGAACAGTCTCAACTCAATGAGTAGTGAACATGGGCCCACTGTGCAAAAACTGTCTTTGAGTGAGATTGCCAACTTAATGCCAAATTTCAAAGAGGCCACAGTATGGCTGTTTGTGGGAAATAGAAAATGTTACATTGACACAGTAGAGGACATTGAGTTTGGAGGTCAATGCACATTGTTCTGACAATGCAAATGGAATAAATGTACCCGATCTCACATATGAGTGATCAATTCTGACTGACACTGGGCACCAGAAATTTCCCAGCACTGACATCCCTTAACTTGATGAGCTCCAAATTAACTGGAAAAGAGAACTTGGACATTAGATTTTTTTCTTTAAAAAAAGGATGCAATGACAACATTTCTAAATCTTTGAAACAAAAAAGAGATTTTCTTCCTGGTACTAAAAATTCACAAAGACTTTTAGGGAAAGATGGGCATGGTATTGTGATACAAATTTGTCAACAAGCACATGGTAGTCATACTATTTAAACATGAGGAGCAGCACGGAATATTGTTTACATTTCTGCTATCCCATTTATGTTTCCTGCCTTGAGTTTCTGTTGCTTTTAGTACATTATTCATTTTTCCTCTTGCTTTTATGTTTCACTCTTTACTGGTTGTGTCAGGGGATTGTGGCAGTTTAGATTAGGAGCAGTCTTGCTATCGGGAAAATCTGCTGATACAATGTAATGTGGACACTTAAAGGGTATTTGTGTACCATGCAGCTAGTCTTTGCATTGTGGAACTGAGTACACCTGCCTCATGGTCAACTACACTGATTAAAGTATGCACACGCTAAGAGACCAGAGCTCTGTGCCTACAAAGTGTGCACAGCCTGAGAGATTGTAGCTGTATAGCCATGCCCTGCACTGATTACAGTGCAGAATGTTTGTCTCTCTCCAGCCGCACTTTGCTCTGGGCTCTGTAACCTGCTGAAAGTCAAGTCCCTGCTGGGAGCCCCAGCTACTGAGACACCTTCACTGATAGGGTTCAGTCTCCTGTCGGCCAAATGAGCTGAGACACAGAGTCCCAATTAATATTAAGTGTAAGCACAATGGTAATTACCAGGTACACTACTTCATTAGGTACAGCTGTTGAGGCATTAATATGTCCTCATAATGAGCAAATTCTGCATAATTGCTGACTCTACAATTTGCCACACTGAAAGACGTTATTAAACAAAATCACCGCAGGAATCAAGCAGCTCTATGTAAACTTTAAAAAAATATTTCGACTCATTCTCTTCAAACTACAATGGCTGTCTAATAAAGGAAAAGTTATAGCAATGACAGTAATTGTCCTAGGCACAGCAAGAAATAATAAATTGTCACTCTATTATCCAAATAAAGGAACTACAGGTGTCAGAATTATTTAGCTAAAGTTCTTGAAAGTGTGATCTTTCCTCCTTTTTGGAGATAAAGGACAATGGTCAACATTGATTTAATTAGAGTTTGTTTTCAGAAGTGAGTTTCAAATAACCGCATGCGAAAGTCTCAGATACATCTGTTTGCTGTTGTCAAAAATAAGTTCATTTGGCAAATACGGCAAGTTATCCAAGGTTTTGATTAATTATTCAGACAAAAGAAAAATCAATTGATGGGCTAGTTAGCTCATCTTCTCTCAATGACTGTCATTATCGAGTTTCATTAGGTTTTGACTTTTCAATGTTAACTGGCTTAAAGGGGCATACATCATCTGAAAAATGTGTCTTCCAAGACAACAGTACCAGGCTAGTGAATAAAAGAGCTCAAAAGGCGAGAACATCATAATCTGATTGGCTATGTCCAAGAAGTATTATGAATAAAGCAACAGAATCTGCTGCTTGGACACCAAAGATGATGATGCTCTCACCTTTTTGAGCTCTTTTCTTCACTAGATTTAAGAGAAACTATTTCTTTTTAAAAAGGCCCAGGAAGGCCACGGGTTCAATTTCTGCTCTGGGCCGAATACAGCTGCTCACAGCTGTGGCCGTGTAACTGACCTCTGCGTTACCAGGGCTGGGAAGGGGAGATAAAACAACCAGGCCCAATTTTTATCTAGCTTCCCAGCATTGCTGCCCAGTTGCACATGTGAAGGATGGTTACTTACATATAGTACTAGAGGACAGCCCGTAACCATGGAGTGATACTGAACTATGCGTTAGCACCTTCTGGAGAGGAGGAGGAAAAAAATCGGATGAACAAAGCCCTGCAAAATTTTTCATTGTCAGCGATTGTAAAGGACAGCCTTGTTAGACTCCCAGTTCTTAGATAACTGTATGCAATGGTCCTCCCAGCTAGGAGCTTTGCATGAGGAAATCATAGGTTGAAGATGGGGCTTTAACATGATTGGAATGATTTTGCAACCTGCAGTTCCATTTAGTTGGGCTTCAAACCAGGAGCAAAGCCTCACAAAATAAGCCCTGGAGCATTTGCTGCAATGTATTTATGATTGCGGTTCTAAGCTCTCTGGCATGGCAATAATGTTCTCAGAAGTGGGGCTCCCTGAAAACTCCTCATTGAAGCAGTAATATCCCTTTAAAAGCAATTGATGGTAATGTCCAACTTGTTAGTTTTTTTTCCTAATGTAACCCATTTCTAATTGTTTTTCAATTTTTTTGTATTCATGTTTCTAAATTAGTACGGCATAAAGGTTCACAACATATGATACGGATCGCTGCATACTATTATAGCAATGCAAAAAAATCCATTCCTGGATCCATTCCAAACCGTCATTGTAGATCCATTGCATTAACATCCAGACAAGATTAGGAGATTACTATATGTCACCCTAGCACATAATGGCAGACTAGAGTGATATTGGCTGATTTTTTTTCCTAGCTGATTTAACTCCTGTTTACCACTACAAGCAGGGTCTGATATTTAATCAAGACATTTTACTTGAGGGGTTAGATTAGATGGGTGTGCCTTAGTATCTACATCAAAGTAGTCTTGTCCGCCTTTTATCACCTGCCAGATTTGTCCTGTTCAGTCAATCTAAGGGTAACATTGGTCTTAATTTTGTAGTTGGATGTGTAAACCCTCCTTCATATTGACTCCCATTGTGAATCTGTGATTGCAGTTCAGATCCTTTCGCCACTAATTAAGGGAAGACAACTGTTCATGTATTTTTGAGGACCATTGCATACAGTTCTCTAAGAAGATGTTTTCTGGCCCTCCCTTATCATTCATGAATAAGACTGGGTGACTAATTTGTCGATATATAGGGAAGAGAGTATTTGCCCTGAAAATTTACAAAATGTTGAAATGAATAAAACAGAACGTGGATTTGTTGTATCTGCTTGTATTCATGATCTAAAATAAATGGCTACCTCCAATCAGAATGGTGGGCTATTAATCCCTTACTGTTGCTGAGACTTCTTTAAATTCATATGATGGACACTTGGTCTGAATGCATCTTTCATATTTACAGCAATACAAAGTTTTTTTATATATATTGTGCATCATCTTAGAACTACCCAAGATACTTAATGGAATAAAGGGGGCAGTAGCAACATGGATACAGGTTTGGCTAAGGGACAGGAAACAGAGAGTAGTGGTGAACAGTTGTTTTTCAGACTGGAGGGAGGTGTACAGTGGTGTTCCCCAGGGGTCGGTGCTGGGACTAATGCTTTTCTTGATACATATTAACGACTTGGACTTTGCAGATGACACAAAGCTTGGAAGGATAGTAAACAGTGAGGAGGACAGTGATACACTTCAAGAGGATATAGAAAGGCTGGTGGCATGGACGGACAGATGGCAGATGAAATTTAACGCAGAAAAATACATAGTGATATATTTCAGTAGGAAGAACGAGGAGAGGCTTTATAAACTGGAGGGCACATCTCTAAAAGGGGTACAGGAACAGAGTGATCTGGGGGTATATGTGCACAAATCGCTGAAGGTGGCAGGACAGGTTGAGAAAGTGGTTAAAAAAGCATACGGGATCCTGGGCTTTATAAATAGAGGCATAGAGTACAAAAGTATGGAAATCATAATGAACATTTATAAAACACTGGTTCGGCCACAACTGGAGTATTGTGTCCAGTTCTGGACACCGCACTTTAGGAAAGATGTGAAGGCCTTAGAGAGGGTGCAGAAGAGACTTACTAGAATGGTTCCAGGGACGAGGGGCTTTAGTTACATGGATAGACTGGAGAGGCTGGGGTTGTTCTCCTTGGAACAGAGACGATTGCGAGGAGATTTGATAGAGGTATTCAAAATCATGAAGGGTCTAGACAGAGTAGATAGAGAAAAACTGTTCCCATTGGCAGAAGGGTCAAGAACCAGAGGACATAGATTTAAGGTGATTGGCAAAAGAACCAAAGTGACATGAGGAAAAACCTTTTTACACAGCGAGTGGTTAGGATCTGGAATGTATTGCCCGAGGGGGTGGTGGAGGCAGATTCAATCATGGCCTTCAAAAGGGAACTGGATAAGCACTTGAAAGGAAAACATTTGCAGGGCTGTGGGGAACGGGCGGGGGAGTGGGACTAGCTGGATTGCTCTTGCATAGTGCCAGCACAGACTCGATGGGCCGAATGTCCTCCTTCCGTCCTGTAACCTTTCTATGATTCTAATAGTGGCCCATGTTTCGGCATGCACCAGTGAATGCTGTGTACGGGGCTCATCCTGTTATAACTGCAACAGTTCCCTCTCCAACATCCTATCAGACTCCCAACTATCTCTCCTCTGGCCCTCCACTCCTCTTCTTCTGATCAACAGCTCTCTTGCCTCTGCATTCATTGCTGTCATCCCCTCTAAATCCACATCCTAGCTACCACCAAGATTTCCTATTTACACATTCACAACATTGCCCACCTCCCCTCACTGCTCATTCACCTCAAGGCTTGACTACTCCAACATGCGCCTCACCAAACTCTCATGTTCCGCCTTGCATAAACCACACCTGATCCAAAATTCTACCACCTATCCTGCATTGTCTTGTTCCTCTATTGCTCCTATTCTTGTCAGGTTGTATTGGCTCCCCATCTTTCAACACACTAAATTCAAAATGTTTGTCCTCATCTACAATACCTCTTATGGCCTTCTTTCCCTCCATCTCTGCAAACTCATCAAGTCTCAGGTGCCAACGATTACCCTCGGTTCTGTTGACTCTGGCTGCCTTTGCAACCTGCATGTTTTCACTCAACTTTTGGTCCTGGAGCCTTCAGCTGCCTTGGCCCCATATTTTGCCTAAGCCCTTCCACTTTACTTCCTCTTTCAAAAGCCACCTCTTTGACCATGACTTTGGTCATAGGCAAAGTAAATCTTCTACTCCGTGAACATTTTTGCCTCAGTGGGACATTTTAAGTACAATGAAGGCACTATTTAATTGCAAATTGTTAATCTTCTACGGTTCTTCAAGAGTAATTATCATCAGCCATTAGTGCTCATTTAAAAATCGAAGTACTATAATAAACTTTAATTTTTTGCTCCTCTATGTTAGCTTTTGATTTTTTTTTTGTTGGAACTATTATTACCAATGAGATTATCAAGGAAACTGACTCGGTAGAAGTTGATGAACCTTCGTATGAGGGAACTGAATCATTGTACTATAGTTACATTATTTATTAAATCATCACGAATTTCCCTTAACAATACAAGAGCACTGTCCACACTGGAGCTTTACTGTAAGTGTCCTGGCATCGGCCCTTTTCATAATGAGGTTTTGCTGGACGCCCCTGACAGAAAGCGTTAGTTGCAAAAAAGCTAAATGCCTCTTGTGATTGCACTTAGTGCCGAGTCTGCGATTCTGGTCGTAAAATGGACGGATCTGTAAACTCATTTGACCAGTGATGCACCTTCACTGTTACAAGCTTATTTGAACTTGCTCCCATGCATCTGAAAAGTATTCTGGAGGTCATTCCTGGGGAGGATAAACCAACGAATGTAAACCACACATCGGAACTCTACAAACTTTTTAATAAATTCTGCGGATTGTTATTTGGCAGCGTTAAAAATATCATTGTTTTACATTGGTTCAACCACTGATAATTTACAAGTATGAGTAATATTACACGAATTATACTTGAAAATAGTGCAGCACAGATTCACCATAATGATACCAGAGCTTAGATAGCTTACTTAAATTATGAGGACACGTTGCATAAACCTGGCTTGTGTTCCCTTGAGTTTAGGAGATTGAGGGGTGACCTGATTGAGGTGTTTAAAATGTTAAAAGGATTCGATAGGGTAGATACAGAGAAACTATTTCCTGTGATGGAGGAATCAAGAACGAGGAGAGATAATCTTAAAATTAGAGCTAGGCCTTTTAGGAGCAAGATCATGAAGCACGTTTTCACACGAGGGGATGTAGAAATCTGGAATTATCTCCCTTAAAAGGCTGTCGATGCTGGGATAATTGGAGCTTTCAAGACTGAGATCAATAGATTTTTGTTAGGCAAGGGTATTAAGGGAAATGGAACCAAGGTGGACTTGAGGTACAGATCAACCATCATCTAAGAGGGGCTGAATGGCCTTCTCCTGTACCTATGTTCTTAATTAGTCTGCATTTCAATTTTTAAAAAATGTAATGTACATTTTATATAATGAAAGAATGCATAAATATGGTCAGCTACAAAGCAAAAGCATTAAGGAAATTAATAATTGGTATTCCAAGTAAGCAATGTAGCCGTCATTTACTGTGCATGTGACTAAAATATTCAATTAAATCTACTATTAAAATCATTCTAAATGAACAATGTAGGAAAATAAAGTAGTATTTAATGAAGACTGCCTATAGTAAAAAATAGCTTGTTAATGTAATATTTTTAGTTATTAAGTACGATCGTGTGATCATCCATATTCAGCCACCATGAAAAGAAACCTTAATATTAGTTTTGGAACCTTTTACCCAAAGGTGATCCAATCATGCTACAAATTCCCAATTAGGCTAACGAGACCTTGAAAACCATGAGGCTCTTTTGCTTCATATAAGGTATACATGACTGCATACACATTGCAAACCTAAGAGTTTGGATTGTCATTGCCTCCTAAAAGACTGTTCAGCTCTCTGTTTCTTTAATGCAGTATTTTACCTCCCTTGTTGCCAAAACCACTGAATAGAACGGAAATAGTTTTCTTGTATGTTTTTCCACCCCCTTTGCTGTTTCTTTAAATGTATCCAAATTGCCTTTTGTAGAGAGATGAAGAAAACTGAGAAAATGTAAAAAGGAAAGAGAAAAAGAATCCAGAAATGCACTTAATTATCCATTGGACCCATTTATCCCATCCTTCAATGGTCTTCCCTAGTGATTTATTCTAAGCCTGTTGAAAAGTTCTACCTCACTTCCCTTCAAAATCCATACTTCATAATTCTTTGCTTGTAACACTTCGTGTTTGAACTCTTTGTCATAATGAACAACTTGCTTGGATCACTTCTGTCAATTCCATTCGTAACTTTTATTTTAAACAACTTAACCCTTCCTTTAGAATAGCTGACAAAGGAAGGGGTTTACACGTTAATATCTACCCCATATAATTCCAAGATCCTGATTCCTAAAGGAATAACAGGAATAATTTGTAGTTGTCCAGTGAGTCCTTGCCTATAAAAGTCCCGATTGAATTAAACACATCAATGCTTAATCTTTACAATACGTGTTTGTTGCCTCACATATTGCTGGTGAATGAAAATTAACACTTAACTGTTTTATATATAATGAGGATAGGTCAGATCCTCACAAAATGAGCGGTGGAAAATTCAGTATAACAGACTCATAATGTGCAAACATATACTGTCATGGAGGACTTTAAGAAAGAACTCCACTCAACTGCCAGAAATAATGTGGTGTGTAAATGAGGTTTACCTATTGTTGATAGGGTCGCCAACCCTCCAGGATTGTGCTGGAGCCTCCAGGAATTAAAGATTAATCGCTCGGACACTGCTGTGAGCAACCTGGGAGAACCTTCACCACACGGACTGCAGCGGTTCAAGAAGGCGGCTCACCGCCACCTTCTCAAGGGCAATTAGGGGTGGGCAATAAATGCCGGCCTCGCCAGCGACGCCCACATCCCATGAATGAATATTAAAAAAAGAAAAATCATAGGGGCATTAAAAAAAGTGTTTTTTCTTTCATTTTCTTTGAACACTTTCATTTATTAATTATAAAAATATTGGTGAAGGGTAAAAAAGGCTGCTTGAGCAGGCGAGGAGGCTGGCAGCAGGAGGTCGTATGATGAAACCTCTAGGAATAGTCCAACCTTTACAGAGTCCATCTCATGGACATTGAGAGCGATTCTCAGAAAAATGATAATAAGCAAACTTGGTGCATAAACTACCCCAGGGGGCAACACTGCACTGTCTGTAAAATATTCCCCACATTTTTAAAACTTTTTTTTAAAACTTCCAATTCAATATAACCTGTGAATCATTTGGATAAATTATGAGTTCTGAACAGGTTCTGTCTTAGTTCAATTCACACATACTTCTCTATCACTGATAATTGTCCCTTGTATTATTGTTTAAAACATGATTTCTGATCTGCAAGGGGAGCTTTAGCAAATGTCTTGAAAGGCATGCTGTAATGGGCATCTCCCACATTAACAATCCAATTGGATTTTACAGTTGGTTATACAAAACCTGAGAATTTATCCCAGAGAATAAACTATGAAGGATTCACATTGAGATTACTTCTATTTGGTATGTAATCAATGGGCAGATCCATTGAATGATATCCAAATGACGATAGAATTGAATCCAAAACATATAAGAAAAATAAAAATGACATAAATAGTTAGGTTAGAATAGGCAAGAAAGTACAAATAAAAGTGGGCCACGCTCACTATCGATAAATGAATTGCAGCACGAGCCTATATTTTCTTCATGGAATAAAGTGTAATCAAATCAGAAGGAATAAACAGGTAAATGATCACTATCATCAATTTACTCCCAACATATTTGCTATTTTGAGAATTCCACCCGTGGGTAAGGTGCTGAAAGGCAAAGCATAAAGGGGAAAAGAAATCTTGTTATCTGCTTGTTCATGGGCATTGAAGTCAGTTGGAAAGAAAAACGTACAGCTTTTCTAAGAGGATAATAAATTGGGAGAGGTAAATATTTACTGTTACTCAGATCTGGTGTTAGTTTCAGAGCAGCTGGCCAAGAGAAGCCGCCATACTTAAAAAAAAGAAGTGTGAATCTGTTAGCCCACAGTCAGTACCACACATTTTTTTATAGGATGCTATCAGATTGCAAAGGAGTACTGAGGGTAAAGGAGGCTCATCACTGTAACAACAAATATCCTAGGGTGAAGCACTTCTAGGTTAGGTACAGCTAACTGGCCCTCACTCAAAAGCAGTGTTTCTGTAACCTCTTGTATCTCCTTAACCTTTTCCAGTCCGACAACCCCCTGAGAACTCTGCATTACTCCAACTGTGGCCTCTTGTACATGCTTAATTCCCTTCACTCCACCACTGGCGCCCATGCCTTCAATCATCTAGGCCCTACACTCTGGAATTCCCTCCCTAAACCTCTCACAAAAAGACCCTCATAAAACCACCTTGTTGACCAAGCTTTTAGTCACCACTCCTAATATCTCCTTCTTTGCCTTGCCACTGACATTTCTTGGTCTGATTATGCTTCTGTGAAGCACCTTGAGTCATTTTACTATGTTAAAGGTGCTATATAAATGCAAACTGTTTTGTTCTGCTTGATAAGACTCCGGGTGACCACGGACACAGTCACTGAGTTGTGTTGTCTGGACAACAATCACATGCAGCAACAGTGAAGCAGAAAGTTCTGCCCTATCACTGGAAGGAAGGTCACCACAGCATTAGCTTCCCTGTACTGTCATGGCATACTTGATGCAAATATCACACAACACCTCTTTTTAAAACGTCCATCTTCCTTAGGACATCTTTCAGTTATTTCTGTTTGAGTATAGCACTATCACTTTCCATCACTTGCTTTACACTGCCTTAAGCTGTCACGTTCAAATATGACTTTGCAGTCCATATTAAAGCAGGCAGCATTTCCACTTGAATGTTTACATTACCTTTACAGCTGTCCTCAATCCAACTTTTTTCCTGATGTCCTTCCAAGACCTTCTGTTTCTGAGCCAGAACTGATACGCTGTGCAATTTACACCCAGGCAGCCTGACACAATCGAATAATGGGTCATTCTTTGGCCCCAAAATAAGGTGATCCCGCTTATTAAACAGATGAATGAAAATTGGGAGTTTGTGTTGAATGCATATTGCTGGAGTCCTCTGATTCTCCTGGACGCACTCCGAGCTGCATGTCCTGCCATTTCACAATGCATATTTGGTAAGCAGTCCATTAAGTTGAGAAGTGTGAAACTGACACTCATTGCAGAGGCATGTTGATTGGCCTTTTTCACACAAGACAGATTTACCACTTGAAGGAGTAAGAAACTTGGAAGCACCTGTCAGTTTGATTGGCAGGTGCTAAACATGACCAGAAAAGTACTTAACAACTTTGCACGGTAAGCAGAAAATATACCCCAGAGATGCATTGGAACAATGAGATCATCTTGACGCAGTGAAAATGTTTCTGGTACTGTCCGTGTCCTCATAGATCTAATCGCAGAGACTATAATACCTGTCTTACTTCAGGTCTTCTGATCATTGGTGGCCGTGGCTTGCCAGGGATTGTTTGGTGTGCTAGTTTCTGCATCAAGTGGCTGAAGGCAACTGTTTAAATTGTGAGCCCATTCTTTTAAACCTACAGGCGCAACGTTGAAAAATATGTTTCAGGGGTGTTGTCCAACAGGCAAACAATTCTGCCAATATGAGTACCATAGAGGGAAGTCAATAGGATAAATCAACCTTTGTGATACTTTAATGAAAACAGAAACTGCTGGAAAACACTCAGCGGGTCAGGCAGTGTCTGTGGAGAAACAGAGTTAACGTTTCAGGTCAGTGACCTTTCATCAGAACTGGAAGAAGTTAGAGATTGAACAGTTTATAAACAAGTATAGAGTGAGGGAAAAGGGGGGAGGGGGGAGAAAGAACACAAGGGAAAGTCTGTGATAGGGTGGAGGGCAGGAGTGATTAAATGACAGAAGGGATGATGTTGCAAGGCAAAATAGGGTGGTAATTGGACAATAAAAAAACACAAGATGGGTCGAGGCAACAGCAGAACTATTACCAGCACCAGCTGTCTGAGAAAATGGGAGTGGTGATTATGATCTAAAGTTGTTGAACTCAGTGTTGAGGCCGGAAGATTGTAAAGTGCCTCATCGAAAGATGAGATGCTGTTCCTCGATCTTTCATTAGAACAATGTAGGGCGTTGAGGACAGAGAGGTCAGAGTGGGATGGAGAATTTGTGATACTTTATTTGTTCCTGATTTAGGAAACCTTTAATAGAAAGCATTTTAATTTAACATTAAATTGTTAGTTTCGTAAAAGGAAGTTACACCCAGTTTTTTTTTAAAAGAGAATGTTGATTTGTTTGTAAAACTCTTTGCCAGATGTATTGAACAGATACTGATGTTTGAAGAAATTGAACTTATAAAATCAGGAATGCCACCATCACGGGAAAAGCTATTATCTGTCCTTCCTGCTATACAGTCTGGGTATAATGACATCACTGTGGCTAGCCTATGCTCTGTAGCTGTGCTAAAGAGCATCTCATAAATTATAGAGTAGACAGGCGACAGGAAGAAGTCTGAAATTACATGTTTATATGTTCCTGTCTCCTATATATTTTATGAGCTAAAATTTTGTGGAAATGTGTTTAGCACAACTACAATACATAAACTACCCACAGTGATGTCATTTTACCCCAATTCAGTACAATGGTACAAGCAGTGGTGTCCCTCAGGTGATTCATTAATGGTGTGTTGAGAACGAAGCATCCTGGTTTTGATGTGATATTGTCATGTTACAAGAGATCCACCTGGAAGACAGAGAGGGACTGGAAATGCATTGGGACTGGATTAGCGAGCTTCACGAAAATTGGAATAGTAAGAACAGAGGGACAGCAATTCCTATGAGGGAGGATGCAATCTCTTCAGTATAATGGAAGTAGAATATATCATACTGAGTGTAAAAGCAATGTATATCAAGCAGGGAAGGGGCATGTAAACTTTTGCCTTTGATTATTAAAGAAAGGAGATGTATGGGCAAACATTCAGAGGTAAAACCAGTAAGGAAGGAATAGTGAAGAAAGATCTTAGGAAAATAAATGAAGCACTCAGGTTTTTTTTAAACCAAAAACTGTATACATAAATGTGTGATGCTGAGGAGGAAGGATATGGCCCATTTTTGAGAAACCAGAACTCTCAATTCTCAAAGAGACACAAAAGTAAAGCTTAGAAGAAGCCATATAGAGAATAAGATCAAAAGCACAAAGTGGGAATTAGTGACAGGGAAAGCCTTGGGATGGGCTGGTTTCCTTCGGTTTTACTGTCCTCTAAGAGTAGGACTGGTGCCAAGGCTACAAAAGGTCTATGAAAAGTTACAGGAGAAGGCACATCTGCCAGCTATCCTGAGACAGGCAACAATATCCTGCTTCACTCTGTTGTTGAATGCAACTAAGAATCGATTGGAACATGATAGCTGCCAGCCTATAAGGCCTCCTTTCAAAATGTCAGTTAAAAATTCACTGATTTGAGCCCACAATGCCATCAAGACTCACAGGTGGAAACTGTATGGACCAGGTGTGTTGTCTGCTTTACGAGCATCTAACCTTTTAGGAACAATACTTATTGTTTTTTTACACAGGGGCCAGAATTCTGATTGGTGGATTGTAAATCAGGCAGATAGAGGTTCATTACTTTTGAATTAAGCACTTGTCAAAATTTTGCTCTTTATTTGGAGGCTTCTAGCTTCTACCTTGAGACTGTACCTTGTTTGGAGAGCTTTCCTAAAATGAAGTAGATGACAGTAACATATTCATCGTCATGGGGATTCCCAGCTTTATCATTTATTTTTTGGGGGGAGGAAGAGAGGGAGGAACTGTAGGCAGCCCAGGAAGGAAGCCTTATAATGCAACACCACAGTGAGATCCAGACCCTCCTGCACGTACCCAGTCTCTAGCTGTATAGCCCCAGAATATAATTCCTCACTCTATCCTTGGAGTTATGCGTTAGGCTGCTTCTGTGTTCTGTGGACATGTGCAGAAGATCCTGAAAACCCCATTCAAACCATGCTCTGCATTTTAGAGAAGTCCACTCTGATAATTTTGCAAGGATGGCACTGTAGTCTGCCGCACATCTTCAGAGAATCCTCGCAGTGCCTTCATTTGGTTCCAATACTCTACAAGCATTTTTCTTTACATGGCAGGTCCTTTGAGATCGTCATTTATATGCTGTGCCTGACATCTCAGGTATATCATGTTCCACCTCCAATAACTCATCCATTGGCTTCCTTATGAGTAGTGAATTGGTAAATATCAAGGTCTCTGTCTCTGTCTCGCTCTCCTTCCCCCTTCCCCTCCCTCCTCCCTACTATCCTGATGAGATGAGAAGAATGAAAAATATAATGAGTTTTCTGCTGTCCATGTTTACCTTCCTGTTAGGTTCACGTAAGCCTTCCCTCAGAGTATGAGCCTCAAAAAAGAGAGGCCATTTCTGATCTTTGATTATGGGTAGTGAGTCAGCAGAAAACCATCTGTAGATGCAGGCACTCCCACATCTCTATCTCCTATCACATTAGCTGACTGACTTCCCAGGATTTGCTTTGCCTCCTCCTGCTGTGTCTCCTGTCGTCTGTCCTTGTGTATTGTCTGTAATCTTTTCCTGTATGACAACAGCATACTTATTATTATCAGTAACAGACTGTTGAATTTGACAGCTACTTGTGAACTCTCATCACTTTTCTTATGAAATTCCCGTAAAAATAACCAGGCTTCAATGGGCATGCATACAGTGCAGGATTCTGTATCCGTGTAATTGAAATGTTCCACGTGCAGGTATCACTATGGATCATTTATTGCCCTTAGATTTGTGAAAGCACTTTTGGAGTAAATATTGGTCTACTATGTGAAATGTACAAAATGTATATTAATGTCAGCTGACAGCCAATGCACTTACCTTTGCTGACCTTGTGAGATCATTAAACTTCATCCTTATTGGTGAAGGGTCCTGGGGATTAAGGGGTTACCACTCACTAACTGTGACACTTCTGTCCACATGGTGCTAGCCACTGTATTGGCGTTTGTCTTGTCGAGCTGTATTTAAATTTGCTGACCCTGGAATTTAGGGATGGGGTAGGGATGGGGTGAGTATGGGGCTGGTTGGGTGGGTAAAAGTCCGGTTTCACCACACTTACAACAGTGGCTTACAGGACTTAGAATTTCTGGGTTATACTTCCTACCGCCTCCTGTGCTATTCTTGGAAATATGGCAGCTGACTTAGGCAACATTAGTGCTGAAATTGTGCTGTTTGAAATTTGTATGAAACTCCTTCGTCTGCTATTTTAAGCAAGGTGTTAATCCATTTATTTTAAACAACAGCAACTTGCATTTGTGTAGTGCCTTAAACATAGTAAAATGCCCCAAAGCGCTTCACAGGAGCGATTTATCAAATTTGATACCAAGCCACATTAGGTGACCAAAACAGATTAACACTGTTGTTACACAAACAGGGAATGCCATATGAATGGATTAACACACGAATATACAAAATCGACGGGCAGGAAATAGCCAGTCAGTCCATCAAGCCTGCCCCACACCATGATGGCCGGAGCATCCTGACTCAACACTTCTTCTATCCCTCCCCCCAACCCACTGCCATGCTCCTGGGAGAGGCAAACAAATAGAAAGAGAAAGCTCAGGGCCAATAAGGGAAAAAATACTCTGGAAAATTCCTCTCCGACCCACTCAGGCAATCAAAACCAGTCCATGCTTGTTGCTAATATCACCCAGTAGAATTTTAACCTGTTTCCTTTCTCTTTCTTAGAAAGACAAATGTGAAATAACTATTGCTATTTCTCTGTCATGGGGTTCCAGCTTCAGTTATTTTTACTCTATTTATACTGTTTATATATTTGAAAAACCCTCGGGGGAACTGGGTGATGCAGTAGGTTAGACTTCAGACTTCTGGGACCTCTGTCAAAGGAATTCAGGAGAAACTCCTTTACCCAGAGAGTGGTTAGAGTCTGGAATTTCCACCACAAGGAGTAGTTGAGGTGAATTGCATAGATGCATTTAAGGGGAAGCTAGATAAGTACATAAGGGAGAAGGGAATAGAAGGATACGCTGATAGGGTTAGATGAAGCAGAGTGGGAAGAGGCTGGTGCGGAGCATAAACACGGCATAGACCAGTAGGGCCGAATGGCCTGTTCCTTGCTCTAAATTCTATGTAAATGCAGCGCAAACTGTTGAGATGAAAGTCTTATCAGTCTGTTGGCTGTAATGGTTCTACACAAAATAAAATAGGTCAGTCTCAATCCACTCCAATGGTTGTAGAGCCACAGCAAAAAATATTTTAATGCTTCAAAAATGGACTAAACTGTTTTGGTGCATGCGCCATGATGTCACCACGCAAATGTTATGATGTCAGAGCGTCGCTGTGCTCATTGACCAACATTGGCTCCCGGTCCAGCATTGCCTCGAATTTAAAATTCTCATCCTTTCAAATCCCTCTATGGCCTCACCACTCCCTATCTCTGTAACCTCATCCAGCCTTACAACCCTCCGAGATCTCTGCGCTCCTCCAATTCTGGCCTCTTGCGCATCCCCAATTTTAATTGCGCCACCATTGGCGCTCGTGCCTTCAGCTGCCTAGGCTCTAAACTCTGGATTTCCCTCCCTAAGCCTTTCCGCCTCTCTACCTCTCTCTCCTCCTTTAAGATGCTCCTTAAAACCTACCTCTTTGACCAAACTTTTGTCACCTGTTCTAATATCTACTTATGTGGCTCAGTGTCACATTTTGTTTGATAATCGCTCCTGTGCAGCTCCTTGGGATATTTTACTACATTCAAGGCGCTATATAACTTCAAGTTGTTATTGTTGTCATCATACAAGCAAACTCAGACTGGAGTTTGGAGATGCTACGATGAATTGGATTTCCAAGTTTGGAAGCAATTTACTTTGTATTTGATTGCTGCTGTGTGCATGCGCCATAAGAAAGACCTGACCCACTGAGTGTGAAAGGCACTGATAAAAGAAGAAACACTGAAGAGAACTCTTAAAGAAAGAAAGATTTGCATTTATACAGCACCTCTCATAACCTCAGGATGTCCCAAAGCGCTTTACAGCTCATGAAGTACTTTTGAAGTGTAGTCACTGTTGTATTGTAGGAAACGCAGCAGCTAAATTGCACACTGCAAACACCTTACTTAAAATAACAGACAAGGGGATTTTGTACAAATGCATTAATAACACAATTTTAGCAATGAGATAAATAAGTAGATTATCTGTTTTACATGTTGGTTAAGGGATAAACGTTGGTCAAGATATTGGGAGAATTTCCCGGCTGCTCTTCGACTAGTGTCATGGGATTTTTTCTGTCCACCTGAGAGAGCACCTTAGTTTAACGTCTCATCCAAAAGACAGCATCTCTAACAATGCTGCACTGCCTAGATGTGCCAGCCTGGATTATGTGCTCAAACCTCTGTAATGGGACTTGAACCCATGACCTTCTGACTCAGAAGCGAGGGTGCTACCAACTGAGCCATGGCTGACACTTGAAAAGAGATGTAACAGTTCAAAAATTTGAACAGGCTTTGCTTTGTACAGCTGAACTGACATATTGAGCGTACCTGCTACCCAGGATGGCTATGTGGTAGGGATTATGTCACGTGCAGAACACTAGTAATGTGCAATAGATGAAGCAGATAATGTCCATATGTTGTGGGGTTTCCAGTCCTTGTAGCCTGGCGATGAGGTATTTGGTCAAAATGGAGGAAATGACTGAAATTATATTCAAACCTGCAAACCATCTGGCGATCCTGGACTTTTACCAGTGGAATTCTGGCACAATAAGGAAAAGGGAGATTGATTTCACTCCTGTTACTATTTACTACAACATCGGACGGGCACAGAGAAACTTAACAAATGGTGCAATGCAGCACCTAAAGCAGCTGGTACAGAAAAAATAACATACTGTACTGTCACATTTTGGAATCTTTTGACCATTTTTCCGCAGAAAGGATTTGTAAAATAAGAGTTACTTTAAATGTCGAGCTATAAAGCATGCAAGTAGTTAAGATGCTAATGAGCTAGCTTTAATGTTGTTTTGTCACTGACTGTAAGTAATTAGCAATTTGTTAGCTTGTCTTGGTAATCAATTAACACCTCACACCCATCGTGTTGGAGAGTTGCTGTGCTGTATGCATGGGGTAGGAGGCCAAGCAGGCCTTCCCTTGCTCGCTATGAACAGTGTGAGAAATTGCGTCAAGCAGAAGTTTTTTTGAAACAGAATGCTACAAGTCAGGCAACAGAAGGCCACGAGAAGGTTGAAAAACTAGGAGAGAAATAATTGTGTCCATGTTCAGTAAGATAGCACACTGATGTGTGGAAAGATGGTGCGTTCTTGACGACGTATTGTACAAAGATAAGTTGTACTGATTATATTAAGTGAGTCTGATCATAACTGCTGCTTTGTATGTTCACTTCACTGTGAAATAAAGCAGGTTAATAATTTTTATCAAGCCTCATCTTGAAAGAGTGAACAGGCTGGGACTCTTTTCTCCAGAAAAGAGAAGGCTGAGGGTAACCTGATAGAGGTCTTTAAAATTATGAAGGACTTTGATAGGGTAGATATAGAGAAGATGTTTCCACTTGTGGGGGAGTCCATGACGAGGGGTCATCAATATAAGATAGTCACTCATAAATCCAATAAGGAATTCAGGAGAAACTTCTTTACCCAGAGAGTGGTTAGAATGTGGAATTTGCTACCACAAGGAGTAGTTGAGGGGAATAGCATAGATGCATTTAAGGGGAAGCTAGATAAGTACATGAGGGAGAAAGGAATAGAAGGATACGTTGATAGGGTTAGATGAAACAGGGTGGGAGGAGGCTCATGTGGAGCATAAACACCGGCATAGACCAGTTATGCTGAACAGCCTATTTCTGTGCTGTAAATTCTGTGTAATTCTATGTAAGTGTTTGCTTGGTCTGCCTTCGCAGAGATTGAAAAAGTACACTTGGGAAAGGCAAAAATATTCAGTTCATGTCACAAGGGAGTACTATTGTTACACTATTGTATAATGTTAATGTAGGGGCAGGGAGTCAACTCCCACAAAAGTAAGGTACTCAGACCCCTCTGGGAGTGACTGAACCCAAATAGGTATTTATGGCAAATTTGGGTTCGTAGCAAGGGGTCTGAGAATGCATGGCACCTTCTGCAGGGAGCTGTGCAAAAGGAAATCATATTAGGCAAAATATAAAGAAAGATGGGAAGTAAATGAATATAATATGGGCGGTAGCAGCCAATGAGGGTTTTATATTTAGTTTGTACATAAATATGTATTTAGTATGTTGCAATTATATCAATAGTATAACACTTTTTAGGTGCAGAGATTTTTTTTTTATTCGTTCACGGGATGTGGGCGTCGCTGGCGAGGCCAGCAATTAGGGATGGGCAATAAATGCTGGCCTCGCCAGCGGCGCCCACATCCCGTGAACGAATAAAAAAAATATATCTCTGCACCTAAAAAGTGTTATACTATTGATATAATATTCAAGCTATGAAAATAAGAAAACACAGTAACGATCTTAGTTTTAAAAAATTAGTGACTATTCAATACGATCATTTAGATTTTTGTACTACATGGTTCAGGTTCAAAAAGTAAACTATTGACGTTCATCATTTTTAAAAGGGAACTCATCCATTGGTTTAATTATCTCAGTGGCATCATATAGAAAAATAGCTTTATTTAAAAAAAATCTTGATGTAAATCTAAACAACAGAAAACCCTGCAGGACACACTGACCTTCCAAAGTCCTGATATGTGTTCCTGGCACCTGACGATCTTCTCTTGGAACGAGAACATGTGAAATTATCATATAGAGTTCAATAGTAAACAAATATAAATTATGTAAGAGTAGGAATAGACTGGATGTTAGACGGTTCTTCTTTTCCCAGAGAGTAGAGAGTCTCTGGAACACATTGCCGGCTGGTGTGGTGGGAGCTGACACTCTGCCTTCAAGAGGGAGCTGGACCAGTTCCTGACTGGGGCAGAGATCGCATCATAGGTAAGTGTCTTTATAGATAACACGTGGTCCATGTGATCTTCTGGACTGGTTTCGATCGCCTGAGCGGGGGTCGGAGAGGAATTTTCCCGGGTATTTTTTCCCTTCTTGGGCCTGGGTTTTTTCTCTGGTTTCTTGCCTCTCCCAGGAGATTACATGGTTGTGGGGGAAGGGGAGGGGGGACGGGAAGTGTCTAGTCATGATGCTCCAGCCATTACGAGGTGTGGGGCAGGTTTGATGGACCTTTTCCTGCCTGTGTATTTTGTATGTTTGTATTGTTTCCGAGGGAGGTTAATGTCACTTTAAACAAACAGGTAGTGTCCATTGTAAGCAATTGATTTTCGTTTGGGATTCAAGGTTTGAAGATTCAGATGAGTGGAAGCATTAAACTTGAACAACAGGGTCGACAGTAGCATCAACCATAACATGCTTGATCAGCTGTAGCAGGTCAGCAGGAACATAGGAAGCCAGCACAATAACGCCACTTGGGAAAGCTGTTAATACATTTGTTGCTATCAACTAATTTGTTTGTTAAATTGTACCTTTTAAGATCGAGGAAACGTAGATTGAATACCAGGGTTAGCTGGGGTTGTATTGTGATTGTTTGTTGATGCTTTGATCAAACACTGAGCTCTGTTAATATGCTGGGCAAATAGGAAATGTAGGAAACGTCAGATTCCACATGTACGCTGATGACACCTCACAACAATCTCCCTCGAGCCCTCCACTCTCTCTCATTTGTCACATTGCTCGTCCGACTGAGCAAAAATTTCCTCCAACTAAGTATTGGGAAGAATGAAGTCGTTGTTTGTGGTCCCCGCCGCAAACTCCGTTCCCTAGCCACCGACTCCATCTCCCTCCCTGGTCACTGTCTGAGGCTGAACCAGACTGTTCGCAACCTTGGCGTCCTATTTGACCCTGAGATGAGCTTCCGACCACATATCCGCTCCATCACCAAGACCGCCTAATTCCACCTCCGTAACAACTTCCATCTCTGCCCCTGCCTTACCTCATCTGCTGCTGAAACCCTCATCCGTGCCTTTGTTACCTCCAGACTGGTCTATTCCAATGCTCTCCTGGCCGGCCTTCTATCTTCCACCCTCCATAAACTTGAGCTCATCTAAAACTCTGCTGCCCGTATCCTAACTCACACCAAATCCCGTTCACCCATCACCTCTGTGCTGGCTGATCTACATTGGCTCCCTGTCTGGGAACGCCTCGATTTCAAAATTCTCATCCTTGTTTTCAAATCCCTCCAGGGCCTCGCCCCTCCCTATCTCTGTAACCTGCTCCAGCCCTACAACCTTCTGAGATCTCTGCGCTCCTCCAATTCTTGCCTCTTGCGCATTCCTGATTTTAATCGCTCCACCATTGGAGGGTGTGCCTTCAGCTGCCTAGGCCCTAACCTCTGGAGTTCCCTCCCTAAACCTCTCCTCCTCTCCACCTCTCTTTCCTCCTTTAAGTCGCTCCTTAAAACCTACCTTTTGACCAAACTTTTGGTCACCTGTCCTAATATCTCCTTATGTGGCTCGGTGTCAAATTTTGTCTGATAATGCTCCTGTGAGGCGCTTTGAGATGTTTTTACTATGTTAAAGGCGCTAAATAAATGCAAGTTGTTGTTGTTCACAGACACTGGCAAATTATGGGAGATGGCACAACTCTCTCATTACCTTGCTCATCATTATCTGAAAAGACTGTTTTTCTCTGATGTTCCAAGGGTAGGTGTGCCTCAGCCTATGGATAATACTTTTTGAGTCCACCTCTAATACAAGCTGACATGCTTTGCATCACGCCTTTTATCCTTCTCTTCGTCCTCCAAATAACACACAAGGAGTGGAATATTCATTGGAATATCCTTCCTCTACATTATAATTCCAGCAACTAGAAATCCATCGTGAAAACTCTTAGCCGGGAGCCTTGAAACTTGAGCAGACAAAAAATTAGCACTCAAAACCAACACCCTACTTATGAAAACGGAGTGAGTATTGACACCACTCTGTCAGTCATTGAGTTGGAGGCAGGGCGGGACTTACAGCAAACATAGACTATTTACTCTGTAAACAGCACACAGAGTCTATTTAAACAAAATCTCTACAAACTACAGCAAATACAACTCATGATGAAACTACAGCAGAGTCTCCCGATAAAAGCAGGATTATTTCTCCAGCAAAATGCAGTGAATGGAGGATAGTTACATAATATAAATTATTATGCGTAAAATCAGTCCCAGTCACTAATAGCAGTGATTGAAGAGGGAATTACCCAATCATCTCCATTTAGGCCGGGACTTTTTGGTGTCACTATATGCAGCCTTATGAAAATACTACTTTCTGAGATTCTGTTCAAAATGAAGTGGGTCCCCTTTTCGAGCTGACGGGAAGTCAGCATTTAAAGTGCCTGGTTCACCCATTTTATATGGGTGATCTCAGCACACAGTGGAGAGAAACGCAGGAAATTGCATGTGCAATGTTTTCTTATAATAGATTGAAATATTCAGAGGGAGCTCCTTCGAGGCAAACTGGAAGCTTGCACATGGCACAGAGTGGGCAGATATCCATTAAAATAAATATCTGCCCGACTATCAGTCACTTCCTCCACTCCACCCACCACCACCACCTCCCACCCAGCATCTGTTCCCCCACACATTACCAGGGATGGAGAACGGAAAGCTTTACTGGAGGATTTTCTGAGCAATCTGCCTCAAGAGCTGAGCCTGCCAGAAAATCCCTCACTGAACTGTAGAGCGATTTGTTCAGACTTAACCTTGACTACTGCCTCCAGTGTGGGTTGCTGAGAGACTAGGAAAACATTCAAGTTCTGGAAGCAGAGAAGAGCCATGAGGCTGATCCCTAGTGCCAAAAGCTTGACTTATGAGGCAAAAATATGGAGAGATTTGAGCTTTTCAGCCTGGAAAGGAGGCATCCAAGATGTGAAATTCCAGAGGAATAGAAGAAAGTTATGGGAACGAAAATGATAAATCCAGATTTTTACTTTAAATTGCAAGAATAGGACAACAACAATAGCAATTTGCATTTATATAGCACTATTAATGTAGTAAAACGTCCCAAGGTGCTTCACAGGAGCGTTAACAAGCAAAATTTGACATAAGCCATAAAAGAAGATATTAGGACAAGTGACTAAAAGCCTGGTCAAAGAGGTAGGTTTTAAAGAGCATCTTAAAGGAGGAGTGAGGGGTGGAGATGTTTAGGGAGGGAACTCCAGAGCTTAGGGCCTAGGACATAGATTTTGTTACACAAAGAGTGGTCACTATGTAGAATAGATTTCCAGGAGGAGTAGTGAAGGAGAAAGTCCTGGAATATTTTAGGAAACATTTGGATGCTACAATCGGGAAACCTTAGGACCTTTCTGGATGGATGAACTAAGATGGGCTGAATGACCTACCATATCGTATCCTGTGTCATAACATCCCAGTGAATTGTTCCTTTGTCTTAGGCCTATCTGTGAACTGGGGCTAATTAAACTCCCACTTTAGGGACACCATAGCTTGATTTCAATAAATGTTCCAAGTGTTCTCATTTTATGCCCTCCCCAATGCTTTTCGCAGTTATCCGGTGCAAAATGTAGCAACAAGTTAATATCGAATGCTTGGCTCATTATTATGACAAAACGTTATCAGCATAATTTTATGAAAGGATTAAAAAACTGTATTTTATTTCTCATTTGCCTAACATTGTAAGGAATGTGCAATCCAGAGGAGTTTCAGAATTTAAAACTTTAGCAAGTAGTTTAGCAAGTACAGCAAAGGCTAAATGGTGTCTGTCTTTCTGATCTCACTGCATTTTGATTAACTCTAAAAAAATTCAGCTTATAATATTGGGTTATTTTGAGAAAGACAATGCACATTGGTGCTGTACTTTTGTTACATACGTACGAAAAATTTTGGGCAGCAAAAGACGTGCAGTTCCATCAAGCTTGCCCCACACGCTTGATGGCTGGAGCATCCTGACTAGATACTTCCCTCCCTCATCCCCTACCCCTCCCCCCCCACTTCCCCGCACTCCCGCAGCCATGTAATCTCCTGGAAGAGGCAAAACACCCAGGGGCCGATAAGGGAAAAAATACTCTGGAAAATTCCTCTCCAATCTCCTCAGGCGATCAAACCAGTGCAGATCACACGGACCAAGTGTTGTCTGTAAAACCACTTACCTCCTATATGATGCGATCTCTGCCCCAGTCAAGATACAGTCCAGCTCCCTCTTAGTCATGCAGAGGGTCAGCACCCACCACACCAGCCAGCAATGTATTCCAGAGGCTTACTACTACTAGGAAATGAATAACCACCTAACATCTAGGCTACCTCTACTCTTGAGTAGTTTAAACGCATGTCCTATGGTCCTCCCCAACCTGTCAAACTGGAATAATGTATCAGTAGGCGCGCTATCCAGCCCTTTCATTATTTTATAAACCTCTATCAGGTCGCTTCTAAGTCTGCTCTTTAATTAATAGCACAGCAGCATTTCTCGTCCTTGCAGCAGTCGAGTCAACATTTTAAAAGAATATTTAGCGTATATCCGGCTGCTATATACCAATAGTGGGTGTGGAAGTGCATCTTTAGGTAGGTGCATTACTGATTTCTCCTCTCTCCTGTCGGACTGATACATTGAGGATACATTCAGCTGGGCTACGCTCCCAGCAAGGAGCCTTATTCAGCAAAGCACAGCTACGAAAATTGGGCATGTAGGTCAGCATACCTGCTTCGCTGATCTGCGCTCCTGTTGTGAGGCTCCCTGCTGGGGACATGTGCTCACTCAGTTTATCCTTCTGCCTGTGTTTGATGTTGATCCTCTGCTGATGACCCTGCTGCGATTGGCAACTCGCTCTCTTTGAAAAGCCCAAATGGAAATGTCAGCAGCCAAGGTTGATTTGAACCCAGATCTGTTTGCTCGCAGACCATGTATTAAGGATGTATTCCTTGGCTGGTTTTTTGTTTTTATAGAGTTTTAACTCCCTGGAAACCTTTGCATGTGCTAAATGTAACTATTAAAGGGGAACACCACTGTACATTAGATGCCTTCAGGGCAAAGCTCTCTCTCTCTCAAGTCATCCATGAAAAGGTGTTGAAAATTCCTTATCTTAATCTATGTCCTACATCCATGTGGAAAACCGACAGTTATGGAAGTTGCTAGAGTTGCACTTAGCTGACACCAACCAATGGCTTAGTTAAGAAGCATTTTCATTGACTTGATAGTTCAGGCTCCCTTTTAACCCTAAGAAAGAACTTGCATTTATATAGCTCCTTTTACGACCTCAGTACATCCCAAAGTGCTTAACAGCCAATGAAGTACTTTTGAAGTGTAGGAAACGCGGCAGCCAATTTGCACACAGCAAGATCCCACAAATAACAATGAGGTAATGACCAGCCAATTTGTTTTAGTGATGTTGGTTGAGGGATAAATTTTGGCCAGGGGAAGATCTCCCCTGCTCTTCTTCAGAATGGTGCCCAGAGATTTTTTTATGTCCATCTGAGAGGGCAAACGGGGCCTTGGTTTCATGTCTTATTGGAAAGACGGCATACTCCGACAGTGCAGCACTCCCTCAGTACTTCACCGAAGTGCCGACCTAGATTAATGTGCTCAAGTCTCTGGAGTGTGACTTGAACTCACAACCTTCTGACTCAGAAGAGAGAGTGCTACCAACTGAGCCAAGTCCCTTGTTTGAAGCCACAGTTGTGCCCAAATAATGTGCCTCTGTCCCAAACTCAGAAGAGCACGGAGATGGTGCATGGTAAAGGGACATTTAAGTTATCGAAAAAGGAGGAATTATAATGAATAAAGCTCATATGCAAAAAAATTATCTCATACTAATTAAGACTGACTCTGGATTTTCAATGAATGATACTTTGGATATTATTTTTAATTACAGCGTACAACTGCTCATCCTACGTGGGTGTGTTTGTGTGAGAGGGATACAGACAAAATGACATGGTAAGATGGACAGATGGAGACATAGATGCCGTTTGGAGGATCACATTCAGAGCAGAATGACCTGGCCACCCAAGGTTTATAGCAGGACTGTCATAATTCACTTCACACATAGGCAGGTGTTAAATTACTCATCTAATGCTGTGTCTCATCAGCTGAAAATGGCAAAAGATTCAGATCAGTCATGATGGGTGTCTCCAACTTTGGAGCTGAGTGTAACTTTGGAGTCAAGGGTAAATTTTTAATTTGAATTCACAGCTAGAGAAGGTAAGTTCACACTGTTTATACAGGACTGTAGAGAGCAATCTAGTTGCAGATGCACAATAAATGCCAATTTGTTGTTCAGTACAAACAGAGACAGTAACTTAAAGAGACAGAAAAAGTCACTACAGGATTATTACTGTGGAATTCAGCCTCTCAATCAAATGGAGACTGATTCTGGAATCTCAACAGTCTGGGAGTCTACTGAACACACACACACACATATCAAACACACACACACACACATATGACATGCACACACAAATGACTCAGACACACACAATATCCACTATAACATTTCATTTCCGTTGTTGGTTTGCACCAGCTTGTTTATTGGGCACATCTCTGAAGTCGAGCTTGCCTGCAGTCTCTGAGTCACTTGATTCGTGAAGCTTATGCACATCAATAAAACTGAATTCATCTGGCAGGTTGTCAACACATGTTCAGCCAAAGCAGTAAAACGTTTTTGCGCATGCAGGTTATTCACAACATGTGGAAATGATCTCTGGCTGCAGATATTTTGTGACCTTCGCTGTTAAAGAGCGATTTTTGCTATCAGTAAGAACCAGATTCTAAAAACAAATTATTAGCTTTAATGTGCTTCTGTTATCTTCTGTCTGGTCCTGGCGATTTTTATTTTGTAATTGGTGAAGGCCTGTATGCAAGTGACTCGCCTGCCCTCTCCGACATGGAGGGGTGCATGGTTTGGGGGAGAAAATGGGGACATCCATTCACTTACAAACAAATGAACTAGAAAAAGCATTGTTTAGACAGCAGGTGCAAATGACATCATTGACGGAAGTGGCTCGGAAGAGTTACTGAACCCGACAGGAGGGAGCTGAATAATGAAAGCCAATAAAAGACCAAACCTCGGGCTCCTTCTGCGCTGTTTGTCACCTCTAGATACTTGAGAAAAATTTAATTACATTTAATTTTGATAAAAAGGGATTGTATTGTGAAGCACAAATAAGGGTGTGTTTTTAATCTGTGAATTTAATGCTGATGAGAAGCAATTTCTGCTTTGCGATGATATTACTCTTGCAGTGCAAATCCAGTGCCAGGTCCCAACTGGTTTCCGGATTGAGGCTACACCAGTACGGAAGTGTAAATCTAACATGTGTCAAACCTGGTCTACAAGGTGCTCAGGGGGGTTCGTTGTCTCTTAGCTCATCCCTGCTCTAAGTATTTAAATTTCTATTAGGAGAGAACTTCATGCATTCCTGTATCCAGCCATGCACACAGTGTTTTCTACTGGGTAGCAGGGACACTTTCAGCTGGGCAGGAGCCAACCAATGTATACACGGCTCTGCCTGGTTGCAACCAAAACTGTAACTACCAGTCTGAGAATGATAGTTGCAGGAGTCAGTCGTGTCCCGCCGTTGGGTCAGAAGGTCGTGGGTTCAAGGCCCACTCTAGAGACTTGAGCACGTAATCCAGGGTGACACTCCAGTGCAGTACTGAGGGAGTGCTGCACTGTCAGAGGTGCCGTCTTTCAGATGAGACGTTAAATTGAGGCCCCGTCTGTCCTCTCAGGTGGACGTAAAAGATCCGACGACACTATTTCAAAGAAGAGCAGTGTGTCCGTGGTGTCCTGGCCAATATTTATCCCTCAACCAACATCATTAAAACAGATTGTCTGGTCATTATCTCATTGTTATTTGTGGGACCTTGCTGTGCACAAATTAGCTGCCGCGTTTCCTACATCACAACAGAGACTACACTTCAAAATGTACTTAATTGGCTGTAAAGCGCTTTGGGAAGTCCTGAGGTCATGAAAGGCGCTACATAAATGCAAGTGTTTCTTTCTTAAGTGCACTCTTAGTTATTCCATTTCCTTCATCTGCCGTGGTTTGTATCTTTTACAGATGCACCACGAAGGAGGGGCCAGAGTTCGATTCAATATATGTTCCCAAACTGATGTCATTCCTTTAAAGGAACTGTTAAGCTAAGAGATATTCTGCTCCTGACTGTGTACTTGCAGCATATTTAATATAAATACAATTTTTATTACTTGGTGCCTGCATCTACAAGGAATTCTGTACCTTCTGGGCAAGCTATTTTTTAAAAACATTTTACCTCACGCAGAATGCGGCTTAAAAAATCATTTACTATGAGAACAATAATACTACTGGGATGTTAAGAATTGCTTTCCTATTAATAAAATCGTCCATAACAATAAACTTAGAAAATTATTTCTATTCAGATTGTTTTGACAAGTGTCTACTTCCTTTTATTTTCCATGATATATTTTCCATGTTCTTTATTTTATTTTTTAATATCAATTGTTTCTTGTTTTCCTATCCACGTGTGTGGAACGTTTTTTTTTTGCACCCACCAATAAATTGTCCTCATTTGGGGATAGGATTACCCGGCTGAAAGATCTGCCTCTGATCAGTTGAGAAAATGGATCAGTCTACTTCCTTTTCAGCCAATATGGGGAGACAGTTTCGTCAAGTTTAACCTGATGGCATTATCGGAACGATCGGTGAAATATCATAGGGTAGATTCCACAGTGTCCTGCTCCTCGTGTGGAACTTTGCTCGGGAGTGTGTATTGGAGAATTGGGTGCGGAGATAGGCTGTTGGTGAACCAGAAAATCAGGCGTGTAATGCATAGGGTTGCCAACCCTCCAGGATTGCACTGGAATCTCCAGGAATTGAAGATTAATCTCCCAGATACTGCAACGCAGAACCTCGGAGGAAAATCATCAGTGCATTAAATAAAATGGACCACTTTTTTGCCATTTTCTTTGAACACTTTCATAAAATCATAGAATGGTTACAGCACAGAAGGAGGCCATTTGGCCCATCTAGCCCGTGCCGGCTCTTTGTAAGAGCAATCCAGTTAGTGCCATTCCCCCACTCTTTCGCCGTAGCCCTGCAAATTTTTCCCCTTCAATGAATTTATCCAATTCCTTTTTGAAAGCCACGATTGAATCTGCTTCCACCACCCTTTCATTTATTAGCTATAAAAATATTGCAGACGGGGAGGGAAAAAGGCTGTTTGACTTGGGTTGGTTGAAGGCGGGAGGTCATGTGATAAAACCTCCAGGAAAACGTCCAACGGAGTTGGCAACCCCATTTGCGTGTCAGACACACTGACCTCCACACCCAATTCTCTGATCTGCAATGCTATCGAGCAACGAGCCGCACCAAGAGCAAAGCCTCGCAAAGTTCACACATATATGTATCATTTTTGGATGATCCTGCTGACTCTGGGAAGCAGAAAGAGTAGGATTAGATAACTTATCTGTGGTCCAGATATTACTCGGGGCGGGTAATGGATCACTTTAATATCGATATGATGATAGAGTTAGGGTCGGACGAGACTCGAATGGAGCATAAACAGCGGCATAGACCAGTTGGGCCGAATGGCCTGTTTCTATGCTGCAAATTCAATGTAATTCTCTGTCATTTGTTTTTGTAAATGTTTTGATTTTGCTTTATTTGATTGCAACGTGCCCTTGGTAAGAAAATGGCCATGGAATGTCTGCAGCACCACACAAGGCCATTTCCTCCTTGATGTCACTTTGGAATGCTGGTAGTCTACGACTGAAAGTCCATTTAAATGAGGTAATTAATATTTATTCACTTTGTGATGTTGGGTAGAGTAGGTAAAGCAGTGCCTCGAGGTTCTGCCTGGCCCGATGCACAAACATATCCTTGGAGAGTACAATTCTGCCCTGTGTTTGCTAACTCAGCTCCCTCTCGCTGATGGGTTCAGTAACTCCTTCGAACCACTTAACCTGACAATGTTGTGAACTCACAATATAAGCCGAAGTCTTTAAATGGTGAAGCGCCCACTTTAACCATTCTTGTGCTGACCTTGAAATTCCGATGCCATTGCTACGTACTAGACTTTGCAGATATACAAATTGCCACTTTATTGAGAGTCAAATTACAGGCATTTCAAGCTTCTGTTATTGTCCCACTGTTACAAGTTTCGAATTTGACTCAGTTTTTATCTCAGATACACCAGTGTCAGTCACTCCCATAAGTGGTCCACATCTCTTCCGTTCAGGAGTGTGCCCACACTGCCCAATATCAATTCAATAATATAACCTGGGGGTTAACATTAGGACCCACTTGTGGAATGAACTGGATATTGTGGGGTAGAGTTTCCACTTTGGGTGCCATTGGGAAATTGCGCCCAAAATGTGCTTGAAATTGCTCTGGTTAGGTTAGGTTAGGCTTCAAGTTTGTGCTAAAATGCATTTGCATAATCACAAGCATAAAATTTTCCCAAAGCCATGTAAAACCAGTGCAATTGGGCAGCGTAATAGAACATAATTGTTCCTTTTTTTCCATTAAAATATATTCGTTGATGTATTTAGGAGTGGTAATCTGGTGCAGTTTTATTAATACAGCTGAAAATGGGTTTATCAGCAAAAATAAGCATCTTTAATAAGGGTGTCCAGTCCTCCACCTGTGAGCAACCTGATTTAAAATCACTGAAAGTGACTTAATAAAACTATACTGACCATTTAATACTTTTATTGCTGTACACTAGTAAGTTTCTTAGAAAATTAAATATCTTTTAATATGAAAAAGCATTTAAAACGTGCCCACTAGTGCCTACGTGCCTAAGAAAATGTACACAATTTGAAGAGCTTCCTGAACAAGCCCGATCAGCAGAATCTCGTAATGTCAACCTGGGGGCGTGGCCAGTTTTGTGGGCGGGGCCTGTTGCGGGCAAATTGAATCTCAAACCAGCGGAAAAGATCACAGAAAACACGAGCATAAGAGGTTTTGGGCGTAACTCACTTCCGTTTAAAATTCCCCGATCTTTTGTGCTGGTTCGGCCGATTCCATACAGATTGCACTGATATAATGAGCAGAAACTCGACCCCTGTGTCTATTGCCGATGTCCTCTCACGCGCTTTTCCAATCTTTTTGAAAACAGATAAAGAAGCTCTTAGTGAGATGAGGCCAGATATAAATCGTTGAGCTGCAAGTAACCCGCAACTGAACATGCAGAAAAACAATGAATCAAATTTAATTTCATTAATCTCACTTCTCTCCTTGAGAAATCAGAAAATAAATAGTAAATTATGCGCCCTCACACCTTCATTCTCACTTGCTTGTATTTTGGCATTACCTTTCTAGACAACTTTTAATTGCAAACTAACTTCTTGCATTTTAGCATCCAGCTCTGGGCCCCTGGCTTGGAGTTTCCATTCTTTTTACTTGACTGACTGTCCATACGATCCTTTGTCCTTTCCTCTGTGTTCCCAGCCAGTGGAAAGTCTGTGAATCTGACTTCCTTCCTTATTCAGTGATTTGCTTGTAAGCCTATTAATAAAACCAGCTAACTCTCCTCTCCTGTTAGACTGCAGGTGACAAAGAAAACACCTCCTGCGATTCTCGACATGCATAGAGGCCATCTTAACTAATGGGCCTGGGATGTTACAATAGACCCTCATTGTATTGATTTTGACATTCCATAAACTGGCTTGCCTGATTTTAATACATGTTTTCAATGCCTGTAGCCTGTTGCCTTTTTATTAATGAAGTGAGTATTGACACCACTGTGTCAGCCAATGAGTTGGAGATGGGGCGGGACTTATGGCAGGACTCACAGCAAACTAAGTCTATTCACTCAGCAAACAGCATCTGGAGCGTATTTAAACAGCGCACTACAGCAAACAGCCTATTTACTCAGCAAATAGAGTCTATTTAAACAGTCTCTACGAACTACAGCAAACAGAACTCATGACTGAAACTACAGCAAAGTCTCCTGATAAAAGCAGGATTATTTCTCCAGCAAAATGCAGTGAGTGGAGGATAGTTACATAATGTGCGTAAAATCAATCTCAGTCTCTTACAGCAATGATTGACAGGGGAATTACCCAATCATCTCCATTCTATCCGGGAATAGTGGAGTCACTATATGCCTTTTTTTTTAAACCAATGCAAATTCACTTTGTTTTAATACACAACCCATAAACATAACTCAATCCCTAAATCCTTTCTGTGCGGAAGAGAAATGATCAAAAATCTTGAAACGTGACACCTCTAAACCATGATTCAGTGTTGGTCTGTAATTTTTCCTGACATCAATTCTAATTGCATAGTGGAAACTGAACAGAGAGCTTCCCAGGGAGATGGTCTACTGAACACAAGCAACCTATCTGCATGATTTGTACATCCATGTCATAAGGAAGCAGGTAATTGATACCCCGCAGAGCCCTCCAGCAAAGTGGTAACTATTTTGACTGGCTAGCGAAATGCATGGCTACAATATGTCTGATACATGCTGGCAAACATTATTTTTAATTTGCTTAAAACGTAAGTAATAATTACCTGTAGCTGAAAGATCCATTTGGAATCTTTAATTGCAATTTTTAAAGGAAAAACCTACGTCATTAAAGCTTGAGATCGTTTGTAACTGTTCCCACCGGGCGGCAATCAGTCGGCTGCCCGTTTTACATCCTGCTTGATCTTCCAATGGAAAAGAAAATCGAGCAGAGTGTAGAACAACGGCTGATCTGCTGCTTCCTGTTTCCTGCCCGGTGAGAACAGTTAAAATCGACCTCTTACAATAGGAAAAGACAATCGCCTTCTTGCTTGCACCATATCAGATTCCCGAGGGAGCACCTCACCGACAGCTCCATTTCCCAACAGGCAATTGAGGATGCCCCGTGAATCTAGTTGCTGATTGTGTGTGTGTGTGTGTGAGGGAGGGCGGGTTGTGGGGGAGGAAGAGGATCTGAATAAGTTTGATCAGGACTTTGAGCCACCTGCACAAGAGAAGGTAGCATGTGCGACTTGATGTGTACATTAGGGATGAGCGGTGGTGAACCATTTCTTGGTTGATTTGGACCCATTTGTGGTTCACTTGAAGCAGCTGCTGGTTCTCCAGAAGCATATTCTGACTCTACATCAGCAGTTGTTGGTTCTGCTGAACCAGCTGTTGGATTTGCTGAACCAGCACTTGGGTATTCTGTGCCAGACCTTAACTCGCCTGTACCACTGACTCACAAGTGAAATATATCCCAGTGGTGTCTGAATAGATCAATTCACTGCGATTAAGAAGTGAGCAGTTTTCTATCAGACTTAGAGATCAGTTACACCCTCATCTGAGGGCTTAGTTCTGTCTTGGTTGTGGGGGGAAGGGGTGGAGGAGATCAAGTGTGGATGGCTGCTTTTGCTGTCAGAGGAGGGGGTGGAAGATATTGGTGTTTGTAGCTTGTAACAATATATAACATAGCTGGCTTCAAAGGCTCAATGGGCAACTACACTGCAATGTGGTGTTAATGGCCTACACTGGCCGAGAACGCCTCATGTTCCTATGATGGTCTGAGCTTGAGTTTTCTGATCTCATCTGAGGCTGCAATAAGGAGGGAACTGTGCTGAGCACTGAGCCACTGCTTTTAGGAAAGGAGAAGTAAGGAGAGAAAATTAGATGGAAACTGGAGGTGGCAGGTAGAATATGAAATGTTTCTTGGTTCTCGAGTGCTGCTTGTACTATTTGTGGTTTTGGAGCTGAAAGGGGTTTGGCCGCCATTGAGAATCGGAGCGGAGCATTTCTGTTTGGCCTCAAAACAGAGAGTGGCTGGGGAGAACGATTTATGAGGTGGATTTAAAATAAATACGAAAATCATTGTGGCATTGGAACAACAACGCGTGAGGCCAACGAGTGAAGGGCACTGGTTTGTGTCACCACTCTGCTGAGTTCTCCACCTGAGCCTTGCTTTGTAGGGAAGCATTGAGAGGAGCCCATATATTTTACCGATAATGCATGTCTTCAATGGTTGCTCCTCATATGCTTCAGAGCAGAATGCCTGCCCTGTTTTCTCGATTGTAGATGCTTTTTTCAGAACAGTCATTAGTGTCGTCGCTAAGAGAAGATTCGGGGAAATGGGAATAAAGCTGAGAATTCAATTCTCAGAAAAAAAGCTAGATTGAGGCCACCAGGAAGGCTTTGAGGCTGTGGACTGAATTGGTGAGTAAGTAGTTTAGAGATCCAATGGGGAGTAGTAGTTCAGTCAGATTATGCCTTGGCTCAGTAGTAGCACTCCCATATCCGAGTCAGAAGGTTGTGGGTTCAAGTCCCACTCCAGACACTTGAGCACAAAACCTAAGCTGACGCACCAGAGGTGCTGTCTATCAAATGAGATGTTAAAACAAGCGCCTTGGGACATTTTACTACATTAAAGGTGCTGTATAAATGCATGTTGTTGTTGAGTCCATTCTTTTCTTTACCAGTGATCGTTACCCCAAAATAAAAACAAAAAAGTTTGGAAACACTCAGCAGGTCAGGAAGCATTGGTGGAAAAGCAGCAGTCAACATTTCAAGCCTTCCTCAAGACGAGGAGATATTACAGATGAGCAGCATTTAAAAAAAGAACACAAGGGAAAGGGGGAAGTGGAATAAAAAACAGAGACAAAGAGGGAAAAAAATAGAATGACCCATAAAGGGGAGGACAGGAGGTGATGGAATGGCAGACGTGATGTTAGCAGGAGACTAACATTATACCAGTCGTCCTGCTTTGTGAAACGGGACCATTTTCATTGCAGAGGTTAAACCATTTGTTTGTAGCATGGGAGGCTGGGATAGCCTCAACTTTAGTAGCAGTCCCTGCCTCTCTCTTGCAGAAAGATACAATAAAGAAAATGTAATCTTTTCAGTTTTGCAGACCTAAGAGATGGTGAGTCAGTGGGTGGGAGAAACAGGGCAGCAGTCTAGCAGGTGATAAGCTGCAGACTGGCAGTGGACAGGCTGGCAGACTGGGAGAGGCTGGCCGGCAGAGGGGGAAGCGGCTGGCCAGCAGAGGGGGCGCGACTGGCCGGCAGACTGGGAGGGACTTCTCCTGGTAATGCACCTACTGTAGATGTTTCAGCAGCCTCCTTTCAGGCTGCTGACATTCTCGTTGGAAACAGGCTGGCTGTTAAAAGTCCCCCCCCATAGTAATATGTCAAATAACAAGTGAAATATTAATGCTAGTAATAACATATTGTACATGTGCTTAGCCGGTGCAAAATGAAGAAAGCGCAGAAACCAAATAGATTGTTCTATTTGATCGTTAGATCATTTGGATGTAAAGGATGGTCTGGATGGAGCGCAGATGTGTGATCCTCACTGTCCAATCTTCCTCTACAGGCTCTGCCCGGGTAATTCTTTACATCCATCGACCCTGTGAAATGTAATTGAATCAGGTTGACGGTGAATTATGAAGTAGTTGCAGATCTCTGGATCAGAAATAACATTTGTTTTGGATTTCATTGCATGGTTAGTGATGTTATTGTTCTTAGAAGCAAGATGTAGTGGACTTCATTGCACACTATCCATGGTGTGTCTCTATCAACCATGGTAGTTCTGACTGTTGCCTTGTTCCAACAATGATTTCCATCTCTTTCTGTCTGTCGCTATTACTTGTTAACTTTAAACATCCATGTAATTTGAAGATTAAACCCCAAATAAAAGTAATTTAAAAATACACTTACCCCTTCTCCAGTGAGAGTCCTCCTGAGAATCCAATTCTCACCCACCTGTAGTAGCTTGACAGCTTTCAAGTCCTGATGCTGTCTGTACGCCAATATTCTAGTCATCTCGGTGATGAGATCGCACAATAGAGGCACACTCTGTTAACCTCTGGTTTTAAAGCTGCTGCTGTTCTATTTTGCTTATCTCTGTAACAGACATGCAGCATATCCCTCTAAATCAAATCAAAAAGGTTGTTCAACATGATTTAAATCACCATTATTACCTAGTTATAAGATTGTTAGGAGATTTGCAAACATGATTTAAAAATGTTGTGGACAATTGGCTTAAAACCACTTAGTGTTGGTGAATTCTGCAACATTACAAGGTTTGCTTTATTGTTGAGAAATTTATAAAGAACCATATCACTTGAAGTATTTGGTCAGATTTTGGCAGTTCAGCCGATTTAAAACTGTCCCAACATTGAACGTAAATTCAAAAAGAAATCTATTCCGATAGTCCCGACATCACATCATATTTAAGCCCTGAATAAAGCTTTCCTTTGATGCTTTATCTGATGCCACTGACTCTGAACTGATTGACCTTCAAATATTTGCAATGTTTGCTCCAACAGACACTGTTTACTTATCATATTAAACTTCTGAGGATATTTTTTAATACTTTGGTAGCAAATGCACATGCAAAGAAAAAAAAATGACTGAAATAAGTAAACAGCCACAAGCTTCAAAGGATTGAAGAGTTGGCTACAGAAGGCTTGAAGGTTGAAAAAGTCACACACCAGACCTGACGCCACATACTCTATAGTGTACGATAATTTAAACTACCATTAAGGCCTTATATGGACGCTGCACCATTTGGAGCCTACGAATCGGTTGGGGATACAATGCTCAAGTTAAATATTCATAAGGATTATGTTATGTAAAGCTGAAATGGGTTTTCAGTAATGCTTCTAAGAAAAAAAAAACAAGCTACAGACATCAGCAACTTATAGGGTAGAGTCTGGGAGAGGTCAACGGTGTTCAGAGATCGTTACAGCATTATACGTCTTTTGCTGAGTGGCACGCTGTTGCTGCATTCTGGACTATGGCGCAGATTAGTTCCTCGAGCAGTTATAGCTGATCAGGCTGCTTTGCAAAAACCCCCCCAAAAAAACTGTCGGAGTGTGCGCAGAGCGAGCTCCAACTCGTTTTTGCCCGATGTGGCAACAGACGCAGGACCCTCCTTTGCTCGTTTAAATTGGGCCAGCACTGCTTTCAGGCGCCCGCCGTGCCGCCTCTGTGTATCGGGCACAGGGCCTCGCGCCCCAGAAATTGGAATGCGTTGCCCCCGTTTCACGCCTGAACAATGGGCAAAACACAGACCAATTTCTACCCCGAGTTCCCCGTTTACAAAATCTTTACACGTACGCTCATGCTTTGACCCACAAATATACAATATAAAGGGTGATTTTCCTGCAATCTGGTCTCAGAGAGCCTTAGGAGTGCTGAGGTGCTCAGCACTCAGTAGAGTGTCTCTCTCGGCATGACAGCATACCTGCTCTTCCCCCCCACCCCCGCCATCACCACCACCCTCGCCACCCACTGCCCTAGGAGTGCCACAGAGCCAGAGATGGTGCAGCCTGCAGCCGGGCCTTCAAGGCCCAGAGCTGCTCGAGGTCGCCCACCACAGTGAAGTCTCCTCAACGGAAGCTTAACAACCTTCCTCTACCCAAGCTGTAGCCACTGGGGAATCATTTTGTTGGAGCACTAGGATAGGTAAACGGGCACAAAAGAGCTTGCATGAGGTAGATTCTTAATTATTTTTGTTAACTATTAAACACAGATGGAATTGAGTTGTTTGATAAGTCTGTTTTTTTTTTGTCCTGGATGCGGTGTTGGTGTTTATATTTGTAGTGAGGGCAAGACCCATAAGACGGGATTGAAGGAAGTCAACCGTATGGTGGTAGTAAGGATGGTGGTGATAAGGATTTGTTGGTGTATTGGGGATGGGACGGGTGGTCCAGGTGCAACACTTTTGGAACAAGTGCTCTCTGATAGCTCTGGCAGCAAGGGGCACTGGTGGTCGATGCTGCTCCTGCTTTTCCCCCTCTTCATGCTGCTGTTTCTCCTGCTCCTGCTGCACTTCTTGCTGCCCAGGCGGTGGCAAGGGCTGGTCCCTCTCGATGTCAAACTTACGGAGTATGCAGCAGACGACCACAAATCTGCATAGACGGTCAGGGCTGAACTGCGGCGCTCCTCCCGCATGGTCCAGGCAGTGATAAGGTTGCTTGAAGATGTCGGCTGTGTGCTCGATGACGTTTCTGGTGGCAGTGTTGTAAGCCAACTCTGCAGTTGTGCCCGTGAGCCAAATCTGAAGCGGGCAGCCCTTGTTGCCCAGTGGCCAGGCTGTAACTGATGGCCTGGTGGGAATAAAGGAGGCACAGAGGACAGGTGTAGGGTGAATGAATCGTGACTGCTGCCAGGAAACCGGGCACGGAAGTATGTGATGTGCTGCCTGTGGTCGCAAACAAGCTGGACGTTGAGGGCGTGGAATCCCTTTCTATTCAGAAAGATGACAGGATGGTGATGGGGAGCATGCAAGGCGATGTGGGTGCAGTCTTGCACCCTAGGGGATCCTGTAGTGCAGGTGAAGCTTAGTGCTGCCTCATCCTGCTTCGCTTTGCCCACGGGGAAAGAGATGTAAGTGTTTCTCCAGGCGTAGAGATTCTTGGTGACCTCCCTGATACAATGGTGGACTGGGAGATGTCGCTGATGTCACCAGCTGCCACGGTGAGTTTGACAGCCACAGGCAGCGCTGTCCACGTCGTGGTTCGAGGCTCGAGTTGTGGCTGCAGCGGGGGACATAGCCTCCTTTGTGAAGCAAAGGCGCCTCAGACATTGCTCCTCACGGAATTTCGTGGAGGAGACGTACTGCCTGAAGACCCGGCGTGACCTTCTCCTCCCTCTCGTCCCAGCAGCTCCTGCTCCCTCCTGTTTTCTTGGCTGCTCTGCCTCATCCTCCGGCACCAAAGGCAGACCTACCAGGCCACCCATGACCGCAGTAAAGCTGTTTTGAAAGAAGTCAGAAACAGTGCAGCACCAGCAAAAAAAAAACTTCTTGGTAGAAGTCAGAAATCAGTCGTAAAAGTAAGAAAATGGGCCAAAAAAACGTTCATAAGTTAACCAGCAACCTAAACGGACAAACCAGCAACTAACCTGTATGTGATGGATGATCCCTTTAAATAACACTGTTGAAGGATCCCTGCTACCTGTTAGCACCACAGGTTACTGAGCATGTTTATCATGTGGTGGTTCTGGCACTGGGGCAGCCCAATTTCACAAAAGGTTCCCCTACACCTTGAAGCTTACGGCAAAGTAGTTCCAATAGGTTGTCATCTTGCCTGCAATGGATTAAGTGCCAAATCCGACATGCTTGAGAAAACAACTGCAGTATTTACCTATCTTGCCACATATGTTGCATAAATAGTTTATTTCAAGAGCAAGGAAGTGCTGCTAACTCCCAAGTGGCAAAGTCAGCCAGAGACTTATAAAGCTCTTCCTCATAAATTGAATGATTTCTGTTTCCAAGGTTTCCTGATTAAGCTTCTAGTTTACACAAGATGTGTTCTGTGTAATAAAACATTAAAAATGAAACAATGAATAAATTATGCAGATTATAGAATGCATGGTGATATCTTTTACCCCATCATACATTGAGTTTATAAATTACAGTCTGTACACCTGCCAGTGTTATCTCAAAGCCCTTATCAGATCAAGAATATTTTCCCCATTTTAAATATTACTTATGCTTACTATTTTTGTAACATTATATTTTAAATCAGTAAATTATGCTAGAAAGTATCTAAAAATTATTGATTTACAAGAATTAAAGATATGGTTTCTGCAGGACTACATACATTATGAAAAACTTTAACCTTGTCATACATGTGAAACATGAGGTTGACCTTAATAGTGCTCCTTGTTGATCAAATTATGGTTTCTAAAATATTTTTTATCACAAAACTGTTGAAAACATTTTGCTCTTATTTGTAGGGAAAATTGGACTTGAACCAGAGCTGGAACTGCAAAAGTACAGAGTAATAAAAACTCTCTTAGTAATACATTTACTAAAAACTCTCTTAGTAAAAACTCTCTTAGTAATACATTTAAAACAAAAATAGCTAACAGATTAATGTAGTCTTTTCACAGTGCATTTCAGAAAATGGTCTGCTGATTTTCAGGGCTTGAATTTTGTTGCGGAAACGTCCAGTGTTACAACTACCAGCCATAAATTGACAGTCTAGCCTAACAAAGAGAGATGAAATAATGAGTTGACTTTCAAGCCATTGCCACAGAATACTGAGGGCAAAGGAAATCTTTTCTTGATACTGGAGATTCGTTCTGTTAATTCTCCTTGAATTACTTGCAGTGTTCCTGCATTACTTGAGTGGAAAGGTTGAGGATTCCAATTTTTTACAGTTGCTTCCTAAGTTTAAAAATAATCTATCTTCAAAATCACTAGCCCCTGCAACCTCTAACCCTAACAAGTGTGGTAATTACACATTAAGAAAAGCTCAGATGTAATTTAACTGCTGGCAGCTGTCCTGAATTGAGCATAGGCGATATTATTTTATGCTGCTTTGTGTTAATAAATGTACCCTTCATTACTCATTAACCGTCATCCCCCACAAGGCCAAGACTTCATGGGCGTCATTTTAGCACCCGCCAGCGGGTGCGTTCCTGGCGGGGGGGCCCCGAAAATCGGGAAATCCCGGAGCGGGACCGGAGCCCGCCTCGAACCCGCCCACTTCTGGGTTCCCCGCTGACGTGCCGGCGTGCGCGCGCAGCCCCCGCTGGTGGGAATCCCGCAGGCAATTAAAGCCAGCGGGATGCCACTTGAAGCTATTTATTTTGCTTGTTCAGGTCATTAACTGACCTGATTAAGGGATTATGTGAGGAGGGGTGGGATTTTAAAGCAAACTGGGACTGTTTCCCACACTGGGGGAAACACTCCCAGTTGAAATGGACCTGTTGCAGCTGTCAGCCTGTGGCAGCTGCAAAGGTCCATTTGACAGGTGGGGAGGTGGGGGGGAGACCCTCACTCATTGCAGGAGGCCACTCTGTCACTTGGGACAAAGTTTGGCCTCCACCACCCTCCTCCTGACAATCAAAGTCACCAACTTGCACACTTACCCCGGGGTCCAGAGACATGTACCTACCTTGCGGACCCCCTCAGAGGTACATCTTGCGGATGGGGGCCACCATAGCTGCAGTCATGACCTCCTCGGAGGGCGAACAGCATCACCAGCCTCACCAGCCTCGCCATCCACGCCGTCCACCTCTGACACGTGGAGCTCCACAACACAGTGCTGTGACACATCCACCTGTACAGCAGGAGGGAGGGCAACCGCAGAGAGAGATGCGTCGCAGAGGGCACTACCCTCGCCACAGGGTCCACAGACCGAGGCTCAGCTTCCTGGACCTCTCTGAGCAGCAGTGCACACGGAGGCTCAGAGTCACTTAACATGTAGTCGTGGACATCTGCAGCCTCCTTCATGCCAAGCTGCTCCTGGCTGGCCCGAGCACCATCTTCTTACCTGTCGCTGTCAAAGTCACCACTGCCCTCAACAACCTCTCCTCCGCATCCTTCCAGGGTGCAACCGGGGACATCGCCGACGTCTCTCAGCCGTCTGCACAAAAGAGCCCTGCAAATACACTTGCACCCACTCTGCAGTGACACAATGGGTGGCATCAGTTGTGGGTCTTCATAGTGATCCACAGGAAAGGGCATTATTGCACAGACCAGACAAGATTCGCGGAGACATGGCAGTAGTGGTGACAATATAATATGTAATGTGAGTTGGTCAGAAATTCAATATAAGTAACAACCATGACAAACCCTCAAACACCCTTGTGCATCCCCTTCATGCTCACGACACGTTTGCCTTACGCTGCCTACTGCACAGATCTGATGCATGCCCTGTGGCTGCAGCACAGGTAGTGGCAGGTTGAGTGAGGCTGACCATGAAAGAGATGCACGAGAGGGTGAGTATGAGATAGAGCCATGAGATTGTATGAGGATTGGGTTGAGTGGTAGTGGCGGGATGAGTACTGGCGAGGTGAGTAGGTGCAGGTAAGATGAGGATGAGGTTTGAGTGGGTGTGAGGGGTGATGTGACAGAGTAGTGTTGGCAGTGCAGAAGGAGATGTGGGGTGGGGGCGGTGATGTGGCAGATGGAGTGTAAGGGAAAGAGTAAGTGTACTCACTTTGGCTGACCTACTGAGGTCATTGGAGCGCCTCCTGCACTGTATGCAGGTGGACGATATGTTGGTGGTGCTGGTGACCTCCTCTGCCACCTCGAGCCAGGCCTTCTTGGTGGCAGAGGCAAGCCGCTTCCTCCCGCCCGCCGGGTGGAAGATCTCTGTCCTCCCCCTCCTCCTCACCCCGTGTATTGATACCTGGAGTGAGGCATCATTAAACTGGGAGCAGCCTTCCCCCTGGGCTGCTCCATGCTGTGATTTTTTCTGTTTGTTGCAGCATCTGTCAGTGGAGGACTACCCCTTTAAATAGAGCTCCTCCAGCTGACAGATCTTACTGCGCATGCGCAGCCCGCCCGACGCGCAGATCAGCATCGGGGAACCCGGAGGAGCAGGTAAGTGGATCCAATTATGCTACGATCGCGCGGGGAGCTGACTGATTTCGCCGGGCGCGTTACCCACGCGCCCGATAGCCCCCCCACCGAGAACCCGCAGCCCTGCCTACATCGGGCCCCATGTTTAGCAGCTTACATTTTATAATAGTTCTAGTATCTGTTATCTACATTGTGACCATCGAGTTACCAGTCAGTTTTCTTCTTCCTCATTGGTTCAGTCTCTGTTTTTTGTTCGTAATTGGCTATCTTCTACTTTCTTTCTGTCTCTGGTTTTCACCAAACATATTAACATAGAATCATAGAACACAGAAGGAGGCCATTCAGCTCATAGCTCTTTGAAAGAACTATCCAATTCGTCCCACTTTCCTGCTCTTTCCCCATAACCCTGCGAATTTTTCCTTTTCAAGTATTTATCCAATTCCCTTTTGAAAATTATTACTGAATTTGCCTCCACCGCCCTTTCAGGCAGTACATTCCAGATCATAACAACTTGCTCCGTAAAAAAAATTTCTCCTCATCTCCCCTCCGGTTCTTTTGCCAATTTCCTTAAATCTGTGTCCTCTGGTTACCGACCCTCCTGCCAATGGAAACAGTTTCTCTTTATTTACTCTTTCAAAACCCTTCATAATTTAACATCATTATGCTAAACCTTTGTCCCTAATTTCAATTTTCTCCCCGTCCATATACATTCCAGCCAACAAGGCTGCTTGAAATACAGCCGTCATAACAGTGCTTCACCCATATACTCCAAAAACTAAAATTTATCACATACCAAACATAATTCCAACAGCTTGCCCACCTCCTTTCAACAAAGAGCATGATGTTCCCTTCTAGGCCTCTGAACTTCCAGGACTCCCCACCCATACTTTACCATCCCCCACCTGACTCCCCACATTCAGAGGCCTGTTAACATTGACCACAGATCTGATCCACGCTGTGCTCCAATGCACATCCCCAATAAGGCAAGATCCCCCAGGAACCAACCCCCACCCGTTGACACTGGCTTCACTTCACTCCTCCACCAGTTTGCAATGGCATTCTTCTTCACTCCCCCTTCCCCACACCACCAGTTCACATTGGCACCTTTCATTCCCCCCCCTACCAGTACATGATGCCACTCATTTTTGCCCCTCGCACCACGCCCTCCCTCCCAGTTCACACTGACTATCTTCTCCAATTGTGCCCTTGCATTATTTGACGCTGGCACTCCTCTTCACCCCTGCCTGATGCTACTCTAGAAGATTGAAACTCTGTTACACTATGAGCGGTGAACTTCCATGGAAATTCAACCCGTATGTGACAAGGAGGGAGAGAGAGATCCCTTTGAGTGGGTGTGGGGAGGAATAAGTGAGAGATACGTCCACAAGTTTTTATAAAATGTTTCTTATTTAAGTAAAATGAATATAGAGTATTATCAAAGTTTTAGATATGCTCCGCTATCGCAGTATTGTATGATGTGGAGATGCCGGTGATGGACTGGGGTGGACAAATGTAAGGAATCTTACAACACCAGGTTATAGTCCAACAGTTTTATTTGAAAATCACAAGCTTTCAGAGCTTACCTCCTTCGTCAGGTGTGTCACAAACCTGACGAAGGAGGTAAGCTCCGAAAGCTTGTGATTTTCATATAAAACTGTTGGACTATAACCTGGTGTTGTAAGATTCCTTACAGCAATATTGTATGTTAATGGTTAAATGCACAGTGGTCATTAATTTATAGTTGTAGGGAAATGGGTTGAAAGGCGGTTAAAATATATAGTAATATTGAAGCTGGAATGGTTTACGCCATCTATGCTGGAAGATTTATGTACCTGCTTTTTTAAATCCCATATGTGTAGGAACATAAACTGTGCAATAAAATTTTTTATTAAGTATTCAACAGTGTTGTGATCCATGCCATCAACATTATGCCCTCTGCATTCAAGACGTCATAGAAGGAAGTTAGAATAGTTTCTGTAGTTCAAAGGTAAACAAAAATTAAGGGAGTCACTCGTTGAGCTATTTGTAATAAACAGTCAACAGTTTGTATATCGTGGTTGCCTGTCCCAATAATAAAATATATTAGTAGCTTTAAGCACAGAATTCCCACAGCATTTAAGGGAAGATTTTCTGCTTTGGCAAATTAAAATGAATGGAAGGAAAATCGTGGGTTTAGGGTGATTGATTTCCCGATTATGTGCTTCCGAAACAGGAAATCCCCACTCCAATACTGTTGATTAACACCTTTAAAAGTAATTATGAAATGGTTCGGAAAAGGATTGTTATAAGGATACAGCTGATAGAGCTGATGGTCATTGGCGGATTTTAGATAGACTCAAATGGAAATGTGCTGTTTGCACCCAATTTTAACTGGTTACCTTATTTGCATAAGTCAAGATCTGGACAGATCCAGGGCGCAGACTAGTGGCGAGAGTGCAGAATTGCACGTAAGTGAAATTTAAAGGGAAAGTGACAATTAAAGGGGAGTATCGGAATTGGGGGAGAATAATTCTGAAAACCTTTGGAAAGACATAGAATGCATCTCAAGCTATTAGTAGCGTTTGCCAAGTCTGAAAGGATAGGTGACTAAGATGTGACGAGCAAAAATGGAGGGAAAGGAAAAACAAGATGCAGATGCAAGTTCACAGGTAAGTGAAAGAGTAATCCAGCTCTTGACCCCCTATTTGATGGCTGTTGAAGTGTAGATGATGCAGCACCTGGTGGCAGTGAGGACGATGGCCTTTGGTGCCATTCCTTACATCACCATTGCACCATATCCACAAGGAGGTAGAGCCAAGTTTCAGGCTGCAGCTGACCGTTACTCTTAATGGATTGACTGCCCAGCTCTGCGTCTGGCTGTCTGCTGAACTGCAGCCAATAAAGACCTTTACCCACATCTATTATCAGGTAGATAGAACACAGTGCATGCAGATGTGGTTGGTGGTATCTTGTGGGTGTGGCCATTCAGGATATTGATCACGCTGGTACGCAAGAGAAACTTCTTTACCCAGAGAGTGGTGAGGATGTGGAACTCACTGCCACAAGGAGTAGCTGAGGTGAATAGCATAGCTGCATTTGAGGGGAAGCAAGATAAACACACGAGAAAGGAATAGAAGGGTGTACTGATAGGCTTAGACAAAGAAGGCTAGGAAGAGGCTCGTGTGGTGCATTAATGCTAGCATAGACCAGTTGGGCCGAATGGCCTGATTCTGTGCTGTAAATTCTGTGTAATAAATTTGAAATCCAGAGATAAACTAGAACAGTTTATGGAAGGATAGATAAAGGTCAGAAAGGGAAGAAAACATCTGAGGAACCAGGAAAGATGACCACAGATGAAGATTTGCCTCAGATGTACCTCAGAGGTGAAACTGGGGCATTGCAGAGGGAAAAGAAATTGTCCACTACGATAGACAACCAGTTATATGAGCAGAGAGGTTATGTGCTAATGTCACTCAAGGGGCAGCTTAACACTGGACACTATGGGCTCAGTTTTAAAACCGAGCCGGGAAGGGGGCGAGGGTTCAAATTGAGGATGGGAAACCATTAGTACAGGATTCCCGGATGCCCTTACGATTTTGACGTAAGGACGTCTTTTTTTTATCAGTTTCCTGTCCAACTGACTGGCTGATTGACAGGCTGGCCTCAGTCGGACGGGAGAGCAGCCAGGGAGAGGACGTGCTCAGGTAAGTCTTTGTTTGTATGGATTGGTTGGGCCACACGGGGCAAGGGTGGGAGTAGGTTGGCATAGGGTCATGAGCCATGGGGGCAGAGATCGGGCACAGCCACGGTGAGGGGGGGGGGTCGGGATTGGGGGTCATCGCGGGGGTCCGCAATCGTTGAGGGGATGATCGGGGGTTGGGGATGATCGGAGGTTGGGGATGGGAGGATCGGGGTCGGGGGTCAAGGATTGGGGTTGGGAATTGGAGGATCGGGGTCGGGCATCGGGGGTCTGCGATCGGGGGGTGGGTACGCAATCTGGGGTCGTGTGTCCGCGATCGTTGGGGGGTCGGTGCAGGTAGGCTTATTGGGCCTGGGGGAAGCACTCCTGCTCCTCTGGGCCCACAAGCTGTGCCTATGGCACCTAGCTGTTAGTTTCGGGCCTTCTCACCTCCTTTGACGAGGCATAAAACAGAAGGCCCGGGAATCCCGGTCCCCCCGGGGTTGAAATCGGGAAGTCCAGAAAAATGGAGGCCCGAAGCCTCCTTGAAAGGCTTTAGGGCCCGACCCACCTCCTGGGAGCGGGGTGGTCGCCCACCCCCCTTCCCTCCGCAGTGAAAACCGGAAATGGGCGGGTTGGGGGCTGGTCTGAAATGGTGGCAATTTTCAGTGCCCCCCCTGCCCCCAACCCACCCGTTTTTCACTTTTAAATTTGAGCCCTATAGAGGTAATTTTGCCTTGCCAATGGAGAATCTTGCTCACTTGCTACACATATGGGAAGTTCCCCGCTGGCAATACAAACTCAGAAAATTGGAACATATAGGGCAGAACTTCCTGATTGTGACATTTTTTGCTGGTGAAAGCACTTTCACCGACAGAAATTGGTACCAGTATATTGCAGTACAGATTGTGAATTTATTTTTTTCGGACAGCTTACCGTAATCTTGACATCAAGGGCTCGATTTTGGCGTCGGGTTTCCGGCGGGTTTCCAGCGGGGGGGCCCGGAAAATCCCGATATCCGGTCACGTGACTGGATCGCGACGAAATCCCGGCCACTTCCAGGTACCGTGCTGACGTGCGGGGCTGCGCGCGCAAGCCCCGCTGGTGGGAATCCCGCAGGCAATTAAAGCCAGCGGGGTTCCACTTGAGTGTACTTACCTTGCTCGTTGTGGTCAGTTAATGAGCTGAATCAGCTGTCAAAAGAGGAAGTGTGGGATTTTAGGTTCAAGGCAGTGAGCTTCACACACTGGGGGAAACAGTCTCTCTCCAACCAGGCGTGTTGCAGCCAGCAGCCTGTGGCAGGTGCCAAGGTGCACTCCACGGGGGAGAGCCCTCACCCACGCAGGAGGCCACCGCGTCACATAGGGCAACCCCTGCCCTCCACCACCCCCCGCCAAGCCAGAGGACAGACCGACACGAAACCGCAGCCCCAGTCCGAGGAACCACCCACCTACCCTGCACAACCCCTCAGACCAACACCTGCCAGATGGGTGGTGTGTGGACACGCTCGGAGGACGAAGAGCATGACCAGCCCCAGCAGCCTCGCAGTCCACGCTGTCCGCCGCAGAGACATGGATCCCCCCAACACGGTGTTGTTGCACGCCCACCTGCACAGCAGGAGGGAGGGCTACCGCAGAGAGAGACGCATCGCAGAGGGCACTACCCTCACCACAGGGTCCACAGACCGAGGCGCAGCTCCCCGGACCTCTCCGAGCAGCAGTGCACAGGGAGGCGCAGATTCGCTCGACATGTAGTCGTGGAGATCTGCAGGCTCTTTCATGCCGAGCTGCTCCTGGCTGGCCCCAGCACCAACTGCTTACCTGTCGCTGTCAAAGTCACCACTGCCCTCCACACCTTCTCCTCCGCATCCTTCCAGGGTGCAGCCGGGTACACCGCCGATGTCTCTCAGTCGTCTGCGCGGACGAGCCCTGCAAATACACCTGCACCTATTCTGCAGTAACACGATGGGTGGCATCAGTGGTGGGTCCTCATAGTGATACCCAGGAGCGGGCATTATTGGACACAACGGACAGGATTCGCGGAGACATGGTAGTGGTGGTGTCAATATAATGTGTGCTGTTTGTTGCTCTGAAATTCAATATAGGTAACACCCATGACAAACCCTCAGACACCCTTGTGCACCCCCTTCATGCTCACGACACGTTTGCCTTACGCTGCCTACTGCACATATGTGATGCATGCCCTGTGGCTGCAGCACAGGTGGTGGCAGGTTGAGTGAGGCTGGCCGTGAGGGAGATGCACGAGAGGGTGAGTATGGGATGGAGCAATGAGATTGTATGAGGATTGGGTTGCGTGTTGGTGGCAGGATGAGTACTGGCGAGGTGAGTAGGTGGAGGTAAGATGAGGATGGGGTTTGAGTGGGTATGAAGGGTGATATTACAGAATAGTGTTGGCGGTGCCGAAGGAGATGTGGGGTGGGGGCAGTGTTGTGGCAGACGGAGTGTAGGGGAAAGACTTCGTGTTCTCACTGCGGCTGACCTACTGCGGTCATTGCAGTGCCTCCTGCACTGTAAGCAGGTGGGGCATATGTTGGTGGCGCAGGTGACCCCCTCTGCCACCTCGAGCCAGGCCTTCTTGGTGGCAGAGGCAGGCCGCTTCCTCCCGCCCGCCGGGTGGAAGATCTGTGTCCTCCCCCTCCTCCTCACCCCATCTGATGATACCTGGGGTGAGGCATCATTAAACTGGGAGCAGCCTTCCCCCTGGGCTGCTCCATGCTGCAATTTGTTCCATTGGTTGCAGCATCTGTCAGTGGAGGACTGCCCGTTTAACTAGAGAGCCTCCAGCTGACAGATCGTACTGCGCATGCGCAGCCCGACCGACGCGTAGGCCAGCGCCGTGGACCCCGGAGGAGCAGGTAATTGATTCCTATTAGTGTGTTGCCTGCTACGATCGCGCGGGCAACCCACTAATTTTGCCGAGCGTATTGACCACGCTCCCGGAGGACCACCCGCTGGGAACCCGCAGGCCTGCTAAATTCGAGCCCCAAGTGTTATTAAGTAAAATCCAGCTGTTGCTGAAATAGTACAATACTTACAACTACATCTGTTTGGTGCTTATGGTGATTGAGAGTCAGTTGGTGCATGGTAAGTATCAGTTTCCATTTTTTTAATTGCCATCACTGAACCGTACGATGGAAGATGGAGCTCTTCACTAAAATACTGTTCGTGATATTTCCCTGTGTTCTCTCAGACATTGATGTACTTGGCAGCTAAGGGTATCGGTGTTTTTATATTTCAAGACTGCAGTCAATGGAAGATACATATTGAGCAATGAATTCTGCAAGACACAGCAAAACCCAGCCCAACTGAGCGAAAAGTAAATGGGGGAACAATGACGCATGAAGGTCACTCCTCCTCTCGGTGGGACTCAGCATTGTGGAATCCCTTTTAAGTCGCACTTCATTTAGTGTTGCACTGCTGCCAGATTCCTCTAATCAATATTCAGATTGATTCTGCCTGAAGCAAGCTAATTTGGGCATTGAAACTCTAGACATAAAATTTCGATCCGCGCGTTCTGTTCATTGGCCAAAAAAAGAGAACGCTCATGTGAGACCCTTTAGCTAATGTTGGTTACATATTGGGATTGTGAAGGATATGTTGATAGGTTGAGATGAAATAAAAGATGGGAGGAGGCTCGTGTGTAGCATAAACACCGGCATAGAATGGGATGGGCAATAAATGCTGGCTTTGCCAGCGAAGCCCACATCCCATGAACGAATAATAAAAAAAAGAACAGTTGGGCCGAATGACCTGTTTCCATTCTATGTAATTAATTTTGGGTGTTGCCTCAGGTTTTCATTCATTTTTATGACAGATTGAGTGGCTTTTAGCTGTTTATTGACAGATTGATGGTGTAGTATAATGGTTTCAGCCCTCACCTTACGGATTCCCAATTTTGGATCAGCTGTTAATGGAACCATTGAGATAGAAGAAATGTGCTTCATTGTAGAGAGGATTGTCAGGCAAGACACCCTCGTCTCAAATCACCCTGGCCACAGAGAAACATTAGCAGAAGCCTGGGAGCAGTTCACCTGACAACCATTTTTCACCCAGAAACAATGGAAGGAGAGAATTTACAAGAGGGAAAAAAAAATGTAAAAAAACCTTTTTGGATAGAAGATTGCTTGAGTTTAATTGAGAAACAGTGAAAAAAAAGCGTTATTTTTAAAAGCAAGTTAGTGGAGAAATGGCATTATAAATAATTAAGTTCACATTGTCAGAAAATCAGCGGAATGCTAAAATTAAATATTCAATTAGTTGAAATTAATTTTAATGTGTTTTATAATAGTAACTAATAGATCTCCTATGGCATTGCTCAAGTGTAGTTTGGGACATGGAGTATAGTGTTCTGTACATCCCAAGCATGCAACCTGTACTGAAAAGATATTGCTGTTTTATTTCTCAGCGAGGTCTTGCAATTGTATCTCTACACGTCCATTTATCCGTCAAGGCCAGCAGTGGGGTAGTGAGCACTTGGCACAGACCTTGGGCCTGTGAGGCTGAGGTTGGACTAGGTATGCTGACAGTGCTCGTGAATCACTTTATACATTGTGGAAGTGAACATCTGGGGATTGGGGAAACATCATCTCTGCTGTACCTGTTTTGGATGTGGCCAGTAAGTAGGGTCATGTCAGTGGGTTTGGGGGACCCATGAAAGAGCTAGTCTGTAGTCCTCGCCTCTGTGTTATCTCCTCTTGTTTTTCCTGCGTTTCTGTCTTTTCCTTTCTTATTGTGTATCTGTTACTCTCACTTCACCAGTGTTTCTTTGTTACTCTCTCATTTGTTTCTCTTTCTCTGTTTGTCACTCCCTTTCTGTCTCTGTTACTCTTCCACTCTGTTTTTTCTCTCAGTTACTTTCTCTCCATAATTTTGCCCAGAAGCGTCCAATATGGCATGCAGCGTGCGCGCCCACATCCTGCACTGGGAGAGCGCCGCCCGCCATATTGGTGAAGGCAGAAAAAGGGGTCCGTGCCTGAAACAGGTGTTAGGCTGTTTGCATATGCAAATAAGGGGCATAATGTCTGTTTCAGGTCCCCTTCCCAGGGATAGTCCTGGGATCTGGTAGGTTCCGAATTTTGAGAACTGATGGGAACAAATTGAAGGAACAGTAGTCTGCGGGATGTGATAAATTAAAATTGTAGGATGTGATTGGTTTATCCCTGGGAGTGCTGTCTTCCACAACCCAAATGGGTAGAAGGTCAACAAAGCATTACAACACTCCACACAGCATTTTCCAAGGCAGAAGAGCTCGGTAATTCCTTGATCACGCTGGGTTTCCACCCCGATAGATCAGTCCTTTAAATTGCGGTAGGGTGAATCTTATGCCTGTTCCCCCATGTCAAAGGGGCATGTCAAGACGAGTTGCCAGCCTCAGCTAAGAGCTATTGTGAGACCCTAATATGCCTTCTAAAAGCTACCAAATCTTTATTGGACACAGTTAACTGACACTGCAAGGGATCAATTGCCTTATCTGGAGGCTAAATTGTTCCTTTTGGAGCTGAAGACTCAAAACAGATTCCTTTTCTCTTTGGCCATGTTGGGCCTCAGTGAAGCTCAGTAGGAAGGCTATGGGACACTCTGCCTTACTTGGGTGAATCAGGATAGGCGCTGTTGTGCACTTGTAGGTGCTGGCAGCCTGCCCTGGCCATGTAAAGGACCCTGTCCTTGAGATTTGGGATAGGATCTTGGCCTGGTTCTAGGGCAGGCAAGGGTTACCAAGAATTTTGAGACTGAAATTTGTCACATTCCTAGCAGATCTCCTGTGGTGTTGCTCACAGAAAGTCTGTTGACATGCTGTTTTATAATGAGAGAACGTCATGCTATGTAATGCACAATGTATTATTCTGATGCTAAGGTGGAGCTGTGTTTATTCTTGTCTGCCTTTTAAAATCACAAACGTTCATTAGTGTAAACATCCTGGGTCAATTTCAGATTAATTAAAGGAAATTTACAGATTGACAGATGCTTGTAGATTTTGGATTCAAGGTCAGGACTACTTTTCTTTTTCTTTTGTTTATATACTTTTGACACTCTACAATGCAATGGGTGCTCTCTAAACTTTTGTTGAATCAGAGGATACATAACACAGAAGGAGGTCATTTGCACCATCATGTCAATACTTACTCTTCAACTGGAACTATCTACTCTAATCCTATTTCTCTGCCCTTTCCAGGTATCCTTTCATATTCTTCCTTTTCAAATACTTATCCATTCCCTTTTAAATGATGTTACAGTTTCTGCCTCAATAGACACTGGTGGTTAAGCATTCCATGTTCTAATAATCCCCTGTGTAAAATAAAACTCTTCAAACTGTCCCTTTTCTTGTGATAATCTTGTCACCACTTGCCCAAGCAGTATTTCATTATTTACCCTCTCAAAATCTTTCATAACTTTGAAAACTTCTGTTCGATCTCCCTTAACTTTCTCTATTTAGTGAAAAAAGCTCCAATTTGTTGAGCCTTTCTTCATAACTATAATTTATTCTTGGTATAATTTCTAGTGAATTGAATGCCATCATGTATCCTTCCTATAATAGGATGCCCAGAACTGTACGCCATACTCCAACTACTCTTACCAATGTCTTGTACAAATTCTACATGACTTCCTTGCTCTGCCTTTCAATTCTGTTAAGAATATTACTTTTTCTGCATACTTACTTTCACAAAATCTACCACTTCACTTTGAACTGCAGTTGCCACCTTTCTGCCCACATTGCTAACCTGTTTAATTCCTCTTGCATTCTCTGCATTCGTCCTCACAATTTGCCATGCCGTCTAATTTAGTATCATCATCAAACTTTGATACCATTCCTCTTATGCTAATGTCCAAATTATTTACATCAACGGAAAATAAAAGAAATCCAGTCCCAGTACAATTGCTGGGATGCACCACCAGATATATCCTGCCAACATGAGGAGCACCCATTTATTCCTCTTTGTTCACTGTCCATCTTTCTGTCCATATGACTATATTACCTTTAATAACATGCACTTTAGTTATTGCAATAAGTCTCATGTGACATCTTATCAAATGTCTTCTGAAGATCTATATATACACAAAATAAACCACATTCCCTTTATTTCCTCAAAATGGATGTTTCTATGCTGGTAATTGTGGGGTCTGAAATGCTTAAACTGGCTGGGGATATACTTCATGAGAGTTACTAATAATTACAAATAAACTATATAAAAGACTTTTAGTAGGAGTTATCTGAACTGATGGCCAACCTGTTACACAAATAGCAAAATCATGGATCAATATCATCGGCGACCTACCTGAGCACTGGCTGTAACGTTCTCGCTCCAAAGCTGGAGACAGGCCGAGAGCTTGAAACTTGATCAGGTCTGCTCAAAAATTGCAGCTCAACACAATGGAGGTTAAATTCAACTTAGTGTTCAATATGAGTTTTTTTTTTGTTCTTGACTGGCCAACCCTCCTGGATAAAAGTAACACATGACACACCTCTCCCTGTGTTACGCGCATCTTATCTCTCTCTTGTGACTTAGTCACAAAATATCACACTGGTCCCAGAGCGATCTGCCAGCCATTTGCCTGTCTTCCTATTTGAAATAGTATTAATTGCTGCACAAAGGAAAACACTAGGAGGTATCTCAACAAATAAATAGATTTCAGTGCACATAGCAAGCAACCTCGGGTTGGGATTTTAAAGCTTCACTTTCGAACAACTTTAGGATCAAAGGTAGCAATGACAGAATGTTTGCATACTCTGACGCTGCTATATCACTTTGAATAGAAATAGCATGTTAAAGCTAAGTAGCAACTTATTGAAGGAAATGTGGATGAAAGGCTTTCTAGGACCTGTTTTCAATGGTGAAATCTTAAAACTGCTTCTTTATTGTGTATGACTGTAGCAAGGCTTACCAGCTTTCTCAATGGACGTCAAGCAGCCATCAAATATTTGTTTAAGGGTCTATTGAGATACAAATTGTAGCTCTCTTGAATGCTTTGTTGGAGTAAGAATGTTCTTAAGTCACAATTATTTTATTCAGTTGATCTGGAAGCATTAAATTGTTGTGTATTCTGGAATGGGGAAAGAAATAATCCCAGTATAAAATATATTACTGTAAGCTGACTTTCTTTAATATCTTAAAATATAGGTGCATATCAGACTTGGCCAGACACCGCTCCTAAAAGCATATGTATAATGAATTTCCGAGAATGTATTCAACGTCAGGTGAAAGAGCAAGACCACAGATGATAACAAAGTGAATCAAAACCTGGAGGATTCGGGCTGTGGAAGTTCCTCTATAGTTTGCTTCTTTGTCATTTATACCAGGGTAAACCTGGAGGGAACTGGGTGTTGAATATGATGCCAAACTCTGACCTCCAGTTAGCACATAACAACTTCTGCAGGCGCCATGAAGCAGTAGTGTGTAGGCTCATGTGCACAATTCCTGAAATACATGAGGCAGTGTTCAATTCTTGGACATGGCACTGAGTGGAGGAACCTGGAGTGACACTCAGGGATAGAGTTGAATGGTGCTGATTTTGTACCGTGAGCACTGCTCTGAAAATGCTGACCATGAATTATCGATGGACGAACTGTACGTTACCTGCATCGGTAAGGTCTCTTGGTTTTATTCATCGTATGCCTCTTTCATTCTATATTTGACGAACTGAAAAGTATTTTAAAAGTACATTTATAATTTGTTTTGCATTATGTCATCTGGAATTTTGTACTTGCATGTCATGAAGAACAATGTCCCCTCAACATCAGGAATGGGAAATTTTACATCTGATGGTACAAGGCTAGAAATTACTGTTGCCAATGTTCATTATTTTAATGGAGACATTAACCCACATTAAGTGTTAATCTGCTATTTTAGCCAACAGTAATTTTTTGTTTATAGTCCCTTTAAGGCTGCATCACGCGAGCTTTTTTTTCCCCAAGCCATGGAGGATTTAATACTTATCTTAATATTAATCATTTTTATTATTCTGTAACCAGACAAGATTTTGGATCATGTTTGAAACTTAGATTTTCGTAACAATACTCAGAGTCTAAAAGAATTATCAGTGAAAGCTTTTAACTTTCAAGGGAAAGATTGTTGGGCCCAGTTATTTGGACACTGACGCCACTGCTTTGAAAACAAATGTTCTGTTCGTGTCAAAGGTCAGCAGTTTTGGCATGTTTTACACTAAACAGAATTTTTGAGGCATTTTTCTGAAGATACTAATTTTCAAAACTGTCAAACAGTATCGAATGTAAAATAAATCACAACGACTCACACTTTCAGAGACTATATTTGAAAATGTTCATAGAGACAACTAGCTGATTAAAGAAAGAAGAAGACAGAACTTGCATTTATATAGCGCCTTTCACGACCTCAGGACGCCCCATAGCGCTTTACAGACAATTAAGTACTTTTGAAGTGTAGTCACTATTGTAAAGTAGAAAACGTAGCAGCCAATTTTCGCACAGCAAGCTCCCACAAACAGCAATGTGATAATGACCAGCTCATCTATTTTAGTGATGGTGGTTAAAGGATAAATATTGGCCAGCACACTAGACAAACTCCCTGTTTAGTAGAGAATTTAGTAACTGGCAAGTCAGAAATTCCAATAAGGGCTTACATTGTACTGTCATTTAACAAGCAAATAGAATTTGGCTGGATGGGAATTAATCCAATTGTAATATAGGGGAAATTTTGCGAGGACTTGCTTGCAGCCAGTGCATATTGAAAAATCGTAGGCATGCTGCCGATGATTATCCAACATTTGTTGGCTGTGTGCGAGGCCCCACTGACAGGGCAGGACCTTGCAGAATTGACTCTTATTTATCAGGCTCTTCACTTCTTTGGAATTTAATTTAGAAGTGCAAAATAGTTTGCTTATTATCAACTGAGAAACATGTCGCAATATTATTCTGCAATTATCACATTATATTTAATTAAGGTACAGTCTACATTACTTTTAACCAGCATAATACAATGACCAGGTTTTGTAATTTGTAATTTGAAGCGTGGCCTTAACAGATTTTCATCAAACTTATCCTCAGTACGATGAAATATAAAATATGGTTTAGAGTAAGTGATTCTAAATTTAATCTCAGGCTCCAGGAGATGTTCATGAGAGCATGACGCAACCATACATTAACCGAAGAGGTTCAGGTGATTTCAGTAAACCATGAGAATGGAAGTCAAGCATTTTATGGACACCCTTTGAACCATTAATTGAATTACACATTCTCTCTCTAGCGCTCTCTATCCCTCTAACATCTATTATTTTTAGAACATATAAAAGGTGAATCCATGATCCCATATTCCCAGCCAGATGCCACACTCCTCACAGAGGGTATTCCGTTGGAAAATTGAGGCTACAATGTTGTATAGCCTTATCTCCAACTCACACTGTGAGTTTAAGGAATGAAGTCTATATTATACTGTCAATGAATTGATAACAGTGTTAATCAAAGATAAAAGTAGCAATGAATTACCAATTAAGCATTCATAGTGATTAAATAGGAATGAAATGCACAGAAAGGTAGATCCGCCTCTTCAGGAATTTTTACAACCTACAGGCAATTTAACTTTGTAAGGCGAGTTCCTCTTCCTTCAAGATCCAAGTAAAAGTACTGAGCATTTAGAGGTGCAAAGCTCAGCACTGATATTAAACGTTCAAATAGAGTGTGGAAAGTCAGAGTAAATCCAAACCAAATATAAAGACAAAATTACCCTGAATTTATCAGGTGTTTTCTGGGGAGTTCCTCACAAACACTAAGGGGGGAAAAAAAAAATTGGATAGGGCCTATTATTGGGCGGGGGTAGCGGGATCCGCTATTACCCCTCGCCCAGTGGCCTCTGCACAAGCAGGTCAAGACTTTCGTGAGGCCTGAGGACTTGCCTTCAAGCAGCGTTCCGAATCAACGTTGACACCAGGATTCAAAGCAGTTCACACTTTCCACTAGTAGGGGGAGCCCCATTCTCTTAACAATCTCTTAAAGGTAACCAGTACCTGTTGTTTGCTGAAAATAAAAGTCTGCTGTCTGCTTGGAGTCTGAACGGAGATCAGACATCGCACATGCAAAACACAGATGCAGCTCCTGTCCCTATATTTACAAACTGATGAGTTATGTTAAAACATTGAATAAAGGTTGTACACTACTAAATCCCACATCCTCTAATCTAAGGCAGTGGGAGGCAGCGGGGGGACGAAGTCACTGCCAGGCGCACAGCAACATGAACATGGATGCAGCGCAGGAAGATGTTCAATGCTTTGACATGAGCGGTCAAGGTGAGTGAGGTCAACTGTCAAGTGGCGTCTTCCACCAACTACACCACTAGCCGCATCCACTGCTCCACGCACTACACCCCCATCACCCACATACCAACAAACTCTTTCCATCAGTACTCAACTCTTCCAATCAGATGCTTCCTCTCACCCTTACACATTACCACTGTTGGAAGCTGCCCACCCACAACTCACAGGTCACACACACTGGCAGCTATTCAACCATGACAGGCACATCACCCAGACACATGTCCCACTTTCTTGCAGGAGAAGGAGGCGCATATCAGGAGGCAGCAAGAGGCAGTGGCATTTAGCCCCTCGAGCCTGTTCCACCATTCAATGAGATCATGGTGGACCTGTGACCTAACTCCATATACGCGCCTTAGCCCCATATCCCTTAATACCCTTGGTTCAAAGAAATCTATCAATCTCAAATTTAGAATTCACAATTGAGCTAGCATCAACTGCCACTTGCAGAAGAGCGTTCCAAACTCTTTGCGTGTAGAAGCATTTCCTAACTTCACTCCTGCATGTCCTGGCTCCAAATGTTAGGCTATGTCCTTGCGTCCTAGTATTCAAGTCTAGGAGACCTTCAAAAACAGTTACAAATGTCTCGGCAGCCAGAAGCTGCCCTGTAAATCCTGCATGATCCCTTTAAATAGAGCTCATGGGAGGTCCTCCAGGCACTCTAAAACACATTCAGATGGTCGGGGTTACGACTGTACGTTGAGTTGAGCGTTAAGTCCCAAAATGGTGTCTATAACTTTAAATCAGTGTTTTACACTGATTGTATGCATTGTCTCCTTACTTTACATACTTCCGGTGTTCGGTATTTGCACATGCGCTAATTCCTATATCAAGATGGCGTTCGGCACACGTCACACTGGAATCGTGCGTGCGCAGCCAAGTCGCCATCTTGGATGTTGGACAGGCCGTGTAGCGCCGAAACAACGGGCGCTACACAGCCCAATTTAGCGCCCTTTATGTTTATGAATTTCAGTGATTTTGCTCTTGGAAGGAATTATAGAAATTACAGCACAGAAGCTGCTTAGACAGAGGTATCAGGAAAGAAAGAAAAAACAAACTTGCGTTTATATAGTGCCTCAGGATGTGTCAAAATGCTTCAGAGCCATCGAAGCACTTGTGAAGTATAGTTGCTGTTATAACGTGGGCAAACACAACAGCCAACCATTAGATTTCCTGTTGTCATGGCACCATTGGAACATCTACCATCTGTGACTGGAGCCACAGACAAACATAACTATTTATTTTTTAATTGTGTTTTTCCTTATTTTAAATAATTGTGTGAGGAAATGGGTTCTGAATAAACCTGAAGTTAAACTCCATTCATAAAATGACCTCTGCCTTTATTGTTTCTGCAACCCATTTTCTAATTTGTTTGCCACCAATATTTCGGCCAAGAGCTGATCCAGTGAACGGTGGGATTACCTCCATGACTAGCTCCCTTTACCGCATACATGTATTTATATAACCTATAAATAAATGCTAGCCCCTGCTTTTCTTCAAAAAAAAAATCAAAGATGACATTAAACATTCAAAGATGACTTAACTACCAAATATGCTGACTTATTTGACACTTGATAGATAGCAATTGACTTTGAGGTGATTAACAGAAAGACAACATGCTTGTATACAAATGAACACTAAACCTTTAGAATAAACTGCAATTTCGAACAATGATACTACCATAATACTATACCAATACTAGCTGAACATTAGCACTCAGTAACAAAGTCACTGAAGTCAATCCATTATTGTTTTATTCTAACTCGCAAACAGGGGCTTACATCATGAATAACATCGTTACTTCACAATTAACTTGCTTAGTTTAATACATATGCAATTACATAATATACCCTTGAACATGACAGTAGAGAATGTGCAGTCAAATCCTCACTGGTCTAATGGCAGAGTATGATTAATTAAGATTATCCAATATTGTCCATGGTGTTGGTGTGCTGATTGTCCTGAAAGGTGAAAGTCATGTAGAGGTGTTTGCATCCACTTTCTCTGACTGTACGGTGGTGATGGAATGTGGTTTCTTTGAGAGGACCTTCTAAACCTGCGAGCTCTACCACCTAGAAGGACAAGGGCAGCAGGTGCATGGGAACAACACCACCTCCAAGTCACACACCATCCTGACTTGGACATGTATCACCATTCATTCATCGTCACTGGGTCAAAACTCTGGAACTCCCTACCTAACAGCACTGCGTGAGTACCTTCACCACATGGACTGCAGTGGTTCAAGGAGATGGCTTATCATCACATTCTCAAAGGGTAACTAGGGATGGGCAATAAATGCTGGCCTTGCCAGTGAAACCTACATCCAGAGAATGAATATTAAGTCTGTGTTCTTGGTAGTCTGGGGAGCTCACCACTGGCAGAATTACGATTGAATCTTTGCATCAGCTTTGAATTTCCAAAGACAAATCTGATGCTAAATCTCAGAGAATGAATTCTAACTACAAGTAGACAGGGAGAATTTACTTTTCTATGGAGGCAGGGAGCCACACATTAATATAACGGCGTGAGTGACTAAACTTTGCAGGTTTGTAAAGTGACAGTCTGCTAGGAATCAAACTGCAGGAATGTCGTACTCCTGTTATTGACCCACAACCAAGGAGAAAACAACATTGTCTTGCTGGTGTGTTTTATTTTGATCTAATGACTCTGTATAGCTACCAACTGTGCAGGTTGGCAGACTAAAGAGAACGCCCCAGGGAGAGGGGCTTCTGTTCAAGAGCAGCTACCTTTATTAATCAAATAATTCGATGTCCCAAGCTGGTGGTGGATAATCTAGCAGATAAATCTACACTGGTTCCTCAGAGTCCTTTGGCACAGTGACAGAACTTGTTTCTGGGAGGCAAGTGCTGTGACAAATCAACCTTACAGATGGTCCTAGTGACTAAAGAGATCTGCTCCATCCAGACAGAATTTATATGAAAATATACTAGATTGCTGAGAACGTTAATCTATAAAGAGGCACAGTTGTTAAGAATAAGAAGGAGGTGCACTTTTTCAAAAATTCTTTTCTTCACAATGCATTGTACACATTGGAAAAATAATTGAAAATAATAACCGTACAAAAGGTAAAACAAACATAAACAACCCAACCAAGACTATCTCAGACTTGACAGTTTACGTGGGTAATTTTGACATTGGTGATAATGTAAAATGGGTGATGTTGATTCAGCTGCCTGTTATACATCTCTCCGGATTTTCATTTCCAATGACTTCAATGGAAATGACAATCGGGAGCGATGTATGATGGGCGGCTGAATAGAAATCGCCCGTTTTACAATGTCGCCCAAAGTCACAATTACCCCCTATGTGTTGCCCCTTCACAAATATTCCTATGCCACACTGAAAGGCTGGCCCACCAAAAAGACTGCTAGCATACCTTTATACTACAACTGCAGTATTGGTCGGAAGCAGCTTTGCTAAGTAATAGTGCTGAACTTGTATGTAAATGCAGCCTGAACCCATAATCAGGAAGGTGGATAGAGACTCATTCTACTTTGGTTTGGATTTAAGTCTGAGTCTTAATTCGCAATTTATACTGTACAAATTTAGCATCCATATGAAGCCAAAATGACCTTGCACCGACACTAAACTTGTAGTGCACTCCGAGTGCCAGCCAGAATGATTTAGCTCAGTGGCTCTCAAAGATGGGAATTTCTTTGGTGCTGCTCCGGCTCCACTGTCGTAACTTTGCCGGAAGTGGAGCCTAAACCTCGTTGAAGTGAGTTTTCCACCGGATTTTCCGGTCAAATTACAGCAGCAGAGCGGGACCAGCTCTGAGGAAATTCCCAGTCAAAAGTTTTGCACCTCAAGGCTCACCATCTCACACTTTTTATGGTGGGTCTCACCAAATCCAGACAATAATGAAATGAAGATCGTCAGGGGAAAATGCTCAGGTCGCCCAATTAAATGCCCCTGCCGCCGATCTATTAGAAATTAATAGCAGGACTAATGAGCTGTTATGAATAGCAATGCCACTTTTCCAACCACGCCTATAAAAGGAAAGAAATAAATTGCATTGATATATTTCACGACCTCAGGATGTCCCAAAGTGCTTTATAGCCAATGAAGTACTTTTGAAGTGTAGACACTGTTGTACTGCAGGAAACACGGCAGCCAATTTGCTCAAAGCTGCCACAAATAGCAATGAGATAATGACCAAATAATCTGTTTTAGCGATTTTGGTTGAGGGATAAATATTGGTCATGACAATCTTATCTTATACTACTAAAGCTAACAAGCTTTATCTGATCTAATTGCTAGGCACCCCATGGCCCTCAAAAAATACCTACCTTTACTGAAAAGATTTCTATTTAGCTCCACTATAGGGAAGAATAACACCTGCCAGGACATGTTTAACCCATTTGCAATCCACTGCTCACTCGTGGCTAGTTTGTAAGCAATTAAAAAAAAACTTTGTATAAACTTTGTAGAACGGAATTATTAAAAATAAAAATGCAAAATCAGTAACCAGTGGACACAGATTTAAGATAATTGGCAAAAAATCCAGGGGGGGATGTGAGGAGATTTTTTTTTTACACAGTGAGTTGTTATGATCTGGAATGCACAGCCTGAAAGGGTGGTGGAAGCAGATTCAGTAGTAACTTTCAAAAGGAAATTAGATAAATACTTGAAAAGAAAAAATTTGCAGGGCTATGGGGAAAGAACAGGTGAGTGGGACTAATTGGATAGCTCAAATGAAAGGATGCACAACTGTAACTGAGAGTCGATCGAAATTTCAAATATAACATTCAATAAAATATTGCTGATATAAGATTTATAAGGTATCTGGCATGCTCTTAAAATATATGAAAGTAAAATTGATGTCTGATTATATTCTCTGCTATCTGTAAGTATATAGATATGTTTTTACATTACATTTATTCTAACAAAAATAGAACAGTAATGTAGACGGAATTGGTTTAAACTGTGTTCTCGCAAATCCTGCCTTTCCCCCTCAATGACGCTGATAACATTGGAGAGGATGAGTTTCAGGGCTGAAGACATTGTACTGTATGGATAGGCACAGATAGATTATTAAATAAATAAGCTAGGTGGATAATATTGAGCTTAACGAGTTGTTAAGATTAAAATACATAGACTTCCAAAACACAGGCTTTTAATCACAGCAGGAGGTAGTGTAAGAAAGGAGATTGCTGAAATATAAAAGGCAATAGGTTGCTATAGAGCATACATCAAAGGTTGCGTACAACAAAGCTACGTCTCGGGAAAAGCAATGATAAGAAGTTGCAGTATGGTATGAAAAGACATGGGGCTCCTCATCCCTATCTGGTAATCTGTTCAAAGAACTGGGAGTTGTAAAACATCAGATAGTGTTGTATCCAGCAGGAAGGAGATCATAAAAGCAAACGGTATAAGAAAAGATGCTGTGTTTTACTCCATAGGAAGACCTTCAAGACCAGGTTGCGTGAACAGGCTTGGGGACACCATTTTTATGGTTCCTCACCAAATCCTATGCACGTGGGTGTTAGCTGTCAGGCTGATGTGTGTTGCTCTGTATGATGTTCTAAGATTAATGTTTTGTAACAATAATAAATGAAGTTAATTATCAGACATATTACTGTCTCCAGCTTTTTCACTCTGTTAAAAGGATAAGGAAGGAATTATCCAACAATATCAACACTTAAATTGAAGTACAACTCTCCCCACCACTCTCCCTTATTTCCAGATTTTTCCCTTTCTCTCCTACAGATGCACGCCCATTGCTGGGGCACAGACCTATAGACACCAGCTGCCCAATGCACCTAGTTTCTAAAATGAATAACCAAGGGAGGGGTAAATAAAGAGGAATTATTCTGGAGATGCTGAAGGGCAAGAGAATGGCTAATTATGAGATGTGATGCCGGAGATTCTGGAGGACCAAGAGGGAATGAGAAAGATAGCTTGGTGAGACAAGCACTGGAGGACCTGAAGGAACGATAGTCAAATGAAGTAGAGCTGGAGAATCTGAGGGTGCAAAACTGATAAATCAGTAGGAGGACAGATATTGGTCCAAAAAAAGTGAAACAAAATATAAAAGGAAAGAGTAGATAAAACAAAGTCTTTGCTTTCTCTTTACGTTGCTTCCATGGAAATGAGTCCAAAGGTAATTGATTTTCAACTCATTTTATCACAATCAACTAATGTTCTTAAGTGGCTGATACGTATATATGTTACGATTTATTGCACTCTGAATTGTAATTAATCCGATTTTTTATTGGAGTAGAGTATTGTGTTTTTATTCAAAAAGTTATTAATATAATTAATCCATTTACAACAATATATTCTCAAACTGAGAGAGAATGAATGAATGAATTTGCATGAGTGGCAAATGACCCTTGAAGCTACCAGAGGGACTTGGGTTAATAAGGAGGATGTGGTTGCTTGTGATATATGGTTGCAGCCAGGGTAGCTGGTAAAAGCAATCATGATGATAATATATCAACTCTAGATTTATTGAATGGAAACCTTTTCTGTTATGGTTGACAAGTCCCCACAAGGCAGATGCGTGGATGTGCACGTGGGTGCTAGTAGCCGTAGAATTGCAAAAAAAAAAGTTCTGTTTGCTTCCGTTGCTGCTGCGGGAACTTTAGGAAATGAGGGCAGGATGGTGGAAGATCCTTGAGCAGCACATAAGAAGTAAATCACAATATAGCCATAACCAACGCAGGGCTTGAGAAATAACTCTGAACATTGTTGAGTGGCTTATCTCATAGCAATCATTTCATTTGGGGACTTGTATGCTACTGTTTGGTAGAGAATAATTAGTGGATGAATGAATCTCCTAATCCTCCTTTAATTCCTCATCGCATCAGTTTGTTGAATCTCCAAAGATGGTACAAAGATTAGACTAATCAAAATGCGCATTGCTTCTGTGTCCTGTGGGATATTAGTCATTCCATGGCATGGTCACAATGGTATCACTGCAGTCTGTGCTAAGGAACTGGGTTTTTATACTGTGCACAGATAATGTACTACTTACTGCAGTGTAACCAACTGTGCAAAATAGATTAATGCCTCTGAATTGTTTAATAGAATAACTCTGGTACATAAGGAGAAACGGTTTCCAGTGGCAGAAGGGTCGGTAACCAAAGGACACAGATTTAAGGTGATCGGCATAAGAGCCAGAGGCGACATGAGGAAACATTTTTTTATGCAGCGAGTCGTAATGATCTGGAATGCACTGCCTGAAAGGGTGGTGCAAGCAGGTTCAATAGTATTTTTTAAAAGGGAATGAGATAAATACTTGAAGGGAAAAAATTTACAGGGCTATGGGGAAAGAGCAGGGGAATTGGACTAATTGGATAGCTCTTTCAAAGAGCCGGATCAGGCACGATGGGCCTATTGGCCTCCTCCTGTGCTGTATCTAGTCTGATACTATGATAATATATCAGCGTGTCTTATTTGCATCAGTGAAACATGCGGCAGTGGATCATTGCACATGGAGCATGCAAGGCACATGAATAGAATACAGCAAGATGCAAGAAAAATGTGATTTGCAGCACATTGTGGCACATAATATCAACTACAATAATAAAAATAGAGTGCTACTTAGTCCAATGTCTATGAAATTATACATACAAAATTGACAAACATACAAAATTGACAAGTGGGAAAAGACCAGCTGGTCTGCCCACACACCATGATGGCTGGAGCATCATGACGAGATGCATCATGTTGCTTAAGGTGGTTGTTGTAATATATGTTTCAGTTGTATTATAGCTCTATACTTTTTTATTATTGGAAGGCTTTCCCTGTATTTAGTATCAGCTTAGAGTATGCTGCCCTATTTTTTTTTAATTTGTGCTGCGGATTTGGAAAATAGTGGCAAGGCCCAATTTATTGACCATCCCTAATTGCCCTGAGAAGTTGATGATGTGCCTTATGCTTGAACTGCTGCAGTCTTTGGGCTGACAATGCTCCCAAAATGGTGTAAGGCGGAGGTGGGGGGGGGGGTGTTCCAGGATATTGAGCAGTGACGATAAAGGAACAGCAGTATATGTCGTAGTCAGGATGCGGGGTAGGGGGCGGGGGGAACTTGAACTTGATATGGCTGGTCCAGTTAAGCTTCTGGTCAGTGGTGACCCTAGGAATTTGATGGTGGGGGACTTGCTCCATTGACAGTTAGGAATAAGTGGTCAGGTCTTTCCTTGTTGGTAATGGTCATTACCTGTTACTTATGCGGCATAAATTGTTAGGAACACTAGCAGGAAAGGTTGTATTTAAGAATCCATTTTTTCAGGATGCCATTTTGTTGTTAAAAGACATTTTTTGCAGAACCTGTTGAAGCAGGCAGCATCTGTAGAGTGTCAACAATAAGCTTGGACTCCCAAGGCCTCTTGCGAGGTTGGTACCATTGTCATCATATAAGGCATTTTTCTGTTTGTGTAGTTTTCTTCTGGTAGATAAATCTTTTCCGTACGTGTAAGGAGACAAGACAGCTTAAGTTATGCGATGGAACTTTCACCCACTGATGCGATGTGGAAGTTGATGTAACCGAGGGTAAAGGTCATAGAAGAGTTACGAGGTAATGACCTTTAGCTGAGAGTATAATTGCCCACCATTGTCACAGGACGTGAGGAAGCTCAAGGGTCGGTCACATAGCTACTGAGCACAGTAACAGTAACGTAAGGTCTCCCGCAGCCTTCACATCGCCGTGTGTTGTCTGTGAATATAATTTCCTCTAACAAAGCTATGAGCACAAGACTCTCCATCTAGACCTCTCATTCCTGGCACAGAGGCAGCAGCTCCAAGTTTGCCTCTAGCAGCATATCTAACAGAAATGTTACCTGCCACTTGTCAGGTGGACCTGGACTTGCTATTGTTGACAATGTTTGTGAATATCATAATGAAGTTATTCACACTAGAATGAAGGTACCAAGTTACATAGCAAAGTTAGATTCACCGAAAGAAGGATAAAATTCAGAGAATGTCATAATAATAATTGGGTGAATGAGCAGCAGTTTGTATTTGATATTGAGAAATGTAAAGTAATGCACATTAGTGCTTAAAATAGCAAATAGGATTATAAAATGCAAGTTAAAGGGATAATTTTCTGGGCTTGCACTGGTCCAGGGAACCTCACCCCCTATCAGCATGTACCTGGAAAATTACCGCCCAAATTCATAAGTAAAGTAGATTGGGAGAAAATGCTGTATGATAATTGGTGAAATATTGAAAGCATCACATAATACGGCACTGGTTACAAAGGCAACTATATTTTTATGTGTATAAATATTCAGTACTATATAAGTTGAAGGCAGAAAGGCCGCATGTGGAGAATTGTGCCCAGTACTTATGACAATATATAAAGTCAGTGAAAGGATTCAGAGAAGAGAGACAATTTTTATTCCAGTTCTTTTTTATTATTATTGAACTATGAAGAACGGCTATGGAAGCTAACTCGGTTCCTCTTGAGAAAAAAAAGATCAAGTAGAGCATAACGAATGACGGTAATCAATAAGACGGATGTAGACAGGCATATTGTACAGAACCATGGGAAATCAATAGGAGCTAACTAAACCTTAGGCTTTAACCTAAGGAGTGTTAGATATGTTCGTAAGGAGAACTGGATGAGTGTTGGAACAGTGTCATTTCACCTCTGGGTCTTAGGCTTGAATCTAGCCTGTACTAATGGGATGAACATTTTAATTCACTAGCTGTACAAGTCTTATGTTTGGGCAATCTCAACCCAGTTCCTACATTGTATTCAGCTTGTAGTATACCAGATGTGGAAAGCTTAATATTGGCACTGAACACAAAAAGAAGGAAAGAGTTTTATTCCTGAGCAGTGACATCCTGCATCATGATGAGCTATAAAACCGCTTCTTTTCTCTCATGGGTAAGAGATCACATTAAGGAGTCAACCCTCTTGCAGAGAGCCCCTCAGATGACATTAATTATGGAAGCATTGAATTTAAAGTGAGACCAACATTCATTTCCCTTTGAAATACATTTATGGTTCATGATTTGGGACAAGGGTCATGCTTAATTGTTTGCAATGCAAATAGTCCATTTTACCAGTATGTTGATTCTTGTTATACACAAAGGCTAGGATAACCCTCCACTCTACTGCCAAGTTATTCCGTTAGTATTTACATTAATGTAGAAGTCGTATAGAAAGGCATTTTTATGTTTACTTTAAAACAATGTTGTTGTAAATAATTTGGTATTCTTGGATGTCAGTCAGCAAATCTAGTTTACCAAATAAATGACAAAATCCAGATGGAGCGTTTAAAGCAACAGCTACATGTTCTAGACCATTTCTTGTAACTACTGGCTTTATTTGCTAAGCAATTATAAAATTCAACTGACTACAAAATGCCATTAACAACATTTGCAGCTTTAAGTTTAGGGTATTCATATGACACTCCTCTGTTTGTTATGTTACTGAGGCATTAACCTATTTAAAATAAATGGATTAATGTCACTGTTAAGATACAGCCAGTGAAATATCGTTCGGAAATATTGAGCAATTGTCTGTTAACAACTTCACTAGGACTTTCTAGATTAATGCTCCTCATTTGTTATTAGTAAAAAATGCCTGAGTTAATTAGCAGCACTCAAACATGCTTATTTGCCATTGACATACAGATTGAACACCATCTGTAAAAGATGGGAAAATGTGTATATTATGTCTGTAGGTTTTTTTGTGGCAGAAACAAGGGCCAAGAAATAGATTGTCAGATAGTTGATTTAACTAGCAATTTGTTAGCTAATTGGGATGAACATCAAATCTGCAGTGTTGACACAAATTGGCTTGAATTGAAGTAGTTTGGGTTCGTTCACAAGCTGGATGGCTTGCAACTGAATGCTGGTGCATGTATGGAGAGTATAATGCCCCAATTTGCCTGTGCAACATCTTATACGTAGCACCTCTCCGATCTTAAGATATAATGGATATCTGTTGATACTTTAGAAATGTCTTCAGAAAGTAAGTTGTCGGCCTGGTGGTTTGGCAAATTGGTTCACCAAGACTGTGCTACAGAGTGACAGTACACAGGTTTGTACCCACAACTGCTCACCTTGTGAATTCTCTAGCTGTTTCTACTGAGAAACGTAGGTGAAGGGCTGGATAACTTCAAGATTGAAAAGAATAGGAGATGAAATCATTTAAAAAGCAGTGGTCAGGTAACGGAAAGCTTGGGTTTTAAAAGCTCCTAAATTGTAGGAGGAAGGAAAGAAGACAGTGGGAGATCATGAGTTCCACAGTTTGTGGTCCTAGGAAAGAGTGGGTTTGAATAGGATATCATCTTGATTTAAGCAGTCGGGATGGCGAAATGTAAAAGGGCGTGTAGTACTGTACATTTGGAACTTAAGAGGAACAAGGCAGACAAGTTCAAAGGAAAACTAACCATAGAAGTATTGATTCAATATAGAAAGAAATGCAAAATTGCAATGGATAGAGGATAGAGATAAGAGATTGGATAGCCTATCAGATGACAAGCTCTTTCTTCCTCGTCCCACTTCCCACCTCTTTCTCTTTGTTCTTCCACACTTATCCAAAACCTCAGCACAAGCTCATGGAACAGCACTTTATCTTTCTGTTAGGCACTTTGCAGCTCTCTGGCCTTAATATTGACTTTAGTAACTTCAGACCTTAACTATAGCTCCAATTGTTTCTTTGTCAGGAAATGCTGACAATGTAACATGGGCGGACTGTCTGTCACAGCAAGATTTTATTTCATGCATTTAACTGTCTCTTGTTTTGTACTTAAGCACTTTACAGATCATTCTATTTCTTCTCTCGTGTGTGTGTTTTTTCCTTCCCTCTTCCCTTTCTTCTGTTCCTTTTTTAGATGTTGTTCATTTGTTATTTCTTCCAGTTCTGATGAAGGGTTTACACTGAAATGTGAACTTATCTGTTCTCTCTCAGCAGATGCTGACTAACTTGCTGAAGGTTTTCAGCATTTTCTGTTTTTGTTTCAGATTTCCAACATCTGTAGTTTTTCTTCTTGTTGTTTTAAGCTTTTCTCCTATTCTGCTCAGAAGAGTGACAAAGGAGGTTTCTGCCAATATTTGGAAATCACTAATTAGAAGCCAGGTGCTTCTGAATAGGGAGGGAAAATTGTGAGACTCCTAGTTACCAGTTGTGGAGCAGTATTGGCGGTGGTTTGTGAGCAGCATCTGCCTACCTTTTCGGCCGGGGATAGGGTGCATAGCTCAGGGACTCAGGGCGCAGAGGAAGTGGAAAAGGGAAGTTTACAAAATGACGTGAAAATGAGATAGGTAGTATTATTTTAATCTATTCATTAGTTGCTCAATAATTTGTGGCTTTCTTCATTGGCAGTCCGATCATGGAGTGGTGGGGAATATTTTTTTAGCCTTCAGTGGTATGGTGCTGAGTTTTCCCTCAGAGTGCCCAGCAGTATGGTGCAGCTTCTTTCTTCTTGAATAATGTCTTTAGAATCCAAATTCAATTTAGAGTTGGAGGATCTGTCCTCAAAGCTTGAATTAAATACTGATCTCTACAATTAAGACACGAATGGAATTGTAATATTGAACGAACCAACATCTTTCTGTCTTCTTTTCTCTCACTAATTCTTTTTCTCTTTTTATTTCTTCCTTTAGTATTGTACATAATCTTCATCATAAGACAATGCTAATACAGAGTATAATCTACTTATCTAATTTACAGCAACCATTTTCTACAAAGATGAGTTACACACCTTCTTAGCTTATTGCATGAGTTGTTATTTAACAAGCTAATCATATGCATAATTATTGTTTGTAGAACATAAGAACATAAGAAATAGGAGCTGGAGTAGGTCATATGGCCTCTCGAGCCTGCTCCGCCTTTCAATCAGATCATGGCCGAGGTTCAACCTCAACTTCACTTTCTTGCCCGATCCCCATATCCCTTGATTCCCCTAGAGTCAAAAAATTTATCTATCTCAGTCTTGAATATATTCAATCTCTCAGCATCCACAGCCCTCTGGATTAGAGAATTCAAAAGATTCACAACCCTCTGAGTGAAGAAATGCATCCTCGTCTCAGTCTTAAATGGCCGACCCTTTATCCTGTGACCAAGCCCTCTAGTTCTAGACTCTCCAGCCAGGGGAAACAACCTCTCAGCCTCTACCCTGTCAAGCCCTCTCAGAGTCTTATATGTTTCAATGAGATCCCCTCTCATTCTTCTAAACTCCAGAGAGTATGGGCCTATTCTATTCAATCTGTCCTCATTAGAGAACCCTCTCATCCCAAGAAATAATCTCGTAAACCTTCGTTGTAACGCCTCCAAGGCAAGTATATCCTTCTTTAGCTAAGGAGACCAAAACTGTAGGCAGTATTCCAGGTGAGGTCTCACCAAAGCCCTGTACAATTGTAATAAGACTTCCTTACTCTTGTACTCCAACCCCCTTGCAATAAAGGCCAACATGCCATTTGCCTTCCTAATTGCTTGCTGTACCTGCATGCTAAATTTTTGTGTTTCTTGTACCAGGACACCCAAGTCTCTCTGGACTTCAACATTTAATAGTTTCTCACCATTTAAAAAATATTCTGTTTTTCTATTCTTCCTACCAAAGTGAATAACCTCACATTTCCCCACATTATACTCCATCTGCCATCTTCTTGCCCACTCACTTAACCTGTCTACTTCCCTTTGCAGACTCTTTGTGTCCTCCTCACAGCTTACTTTCCCACCTAGCTTTTTATCATCAACAAACTTGGATATACTACACTCGGTCCCTTCATCCAAGTTCATTAATATAGATTGTAAATAGCTGAGGCCCAAGCACCGAGCCTTGCGGTACCCCACTAGTTACAGCCTGCCAAACTGAAAATGACCCGTTCATCCCTACTCCCTGTTTTCTGTCCATTAACCAATCCTCTATCCGTGCTAATATGTTACCCCCAACCCCATGAACCCCATGAACCCTTATCTTGTGTAACAACCTTTTATGTGGCACCTTATCAATGCCTTTTGAAAATCCGAATATACTACATCCACTGGTTCCCCTTTATTTACGCTGCTAGTTACATCCTGAAAAAACTCTAATAAATTTGTCAAACACTATTTCCCTTTCATAAAAACATGTTGACTCTGCCTAATCATATTATGATGTTCTAAATGCCCTGATACCACCTCCTTAATAATGAATTCCAGCATTTTCCTGACGACTAATGTCACGCTAACTGGCTTGTAGTTCCCTGTTTTCTCTCTCCCTCCTTTCTTGAATAGGAACATAGGAACATAGGAATAGGAGTAGGCCATTCAGCCCCTCGTGCCTGCTCCACCATTTGATAAGATCATGGCTGATCTGTGATCTAACTCCATATACCCGCCTTTGGCCCATATCCCCTAATAACTTTGGTTGCCAAAAAGCTATCTATCTCAGATTTAAATTTAGCAATTGAGCTAGTTTCAATTGTCGTTTGCAGAAGAGAGTTCCAAACTTCTACCACCCTTTGTGTGTAGAAATGTTTTCTAATCTCGCTCCTGAAAGGTCTGGCTCTAATTTTTAGACTGTGCCCCCTACTCCTAGAATCCCCAACCAGCGGAAATAGTTTCTCTCCATCCAATCTATCTGTACCCCTTAATATCTTATAAACTTCGATCAGATCACCCGTTAACCTTCGAAACTCTAGAGAATACAACCCCAATTTGTGTAATCTCTCCTCGTAACATAACCCTTGAAGTCCGGGTATCATTCTTGTAAACCTACGCTGCACTCCCTCGAAGGCCAATATGTCCTTCCGAAGGTGCGGTGCCCAGAACTGCTCACAGTACTCCAGGTGCGGTCTAACCAGGGTTTTCTATAGCTGTGGTTACATTTTCTACCTTCCAATCTGCTGGGACCGTTCTAGAATTTAGTAGAAAGTGGTTTACTATAAATATGTCATATGTACATGTCCAGCAGGGTAGTACTTCCATCCACCATGAAATGCCTTCTGTATGTAGAAGTCCTCAGCATCATATTTATGGGCCTGAGTTCTTCTGCACAGCGGAGGAAGGTTCCCTGGTCTCTGACAGGGAGTTCCGCCAGACTGGAGCGGAGACTCGATGCGGCAGATCTTGGGGGCTTGCCACAGCAGAAGAAAGAGGTGGCCAGCAAGCTGTCTGATTAAGCGTCTGTGTGATTTGTTTTTTTCTTATTTCCAGTTTTATTAGTGCAGGCTTTGTATGACAGCACTTTGAGAGGCTTGCATCGATCCATGTTCAGGTCCCCGGACTTCCTCTGAATGCTGGGCAGTGGGTCCAAATAGGCTTTCAGTGTTTCAACAGTGCAAATAGCAGGAAAGGCAATGGAGGCCCTGTTGTCCTCATTTGTATCTCTACCATGCACCCATCCACAGGTCAACCATGTGCAGTTTCCCCCAATGCATATGCAGTCTATGTTTAGTGATTGTTTGTAGCGGTTTGATACAACTGAGTGGCTTGCTCGGCCACTACAGAGGGCAGCTAAGAGTCAGCCACGTTGGCGTGGGTCTGGAGTGACATATAGGACAGACCATGTAAGGACGTCAGATTTCCTCCCCTAAAGGACATTAGTGAATTAGTTGGATTTTTACAAAAATCTTCATGGTCACTTTTATTGATAACAGCATTTTTTTAAATTGAATTCAAATTCTCAAACTGCCATGGAGGGACTTGAACTTATATTCTCTGGCTTCTTAGTCCAGGCCGCTAGATTATTATTCTAATGACATAACCACTGCACTACTGTACCCCTGTTCTGTATTGTTAGAGTCCTAATTAACTACTTGCTTGTCTTCTTAGCCAAAGAGTGATGGGTGGTGCAGGCAGGTGAGAATGTAAAATATTGGAGTAAAACAGAGACAGATTTTTCCATGGAACAACATTTCATTATTTGACTCAGTTTGTGGTGTGTGTAATTTTCCAATTGTCCAATGGAGAGATTTTCTAGATTAGTTGCTTTATGTGTATGAACAGTTGATGGAGCAAAGATCGGCTGTTTAAACAAACCGTGCTTTGGCTGTTAACTTGAAAAAGGGAATCTCACCATCAATACCATTTATGAAAATCAAACAACTGCAAAGAGTTGTCATTAGTTTTAACATCCTTTTATTTGTTTCTGGCTTTTTGCTGTTTTCTTGAATTATATTTTGTTGTACAGTAAATGCAGATGAGCTGAACGATCAAGGGGATCCTGCATGGAGTAGTCATTGAGCCTTGACAGTGCAAGGGAGTTGAATTGCTATTAGCAGAAATAGTTACTAAGCACAGTGACATTTCAGCTTCAACCGTATGAGTCAATTCATCTCATTCACACCACCAAGGCAGTAGCTTTGACGATATATGCCATTAACACTCACCGCTCAAACAAAAATAATTGAAGTAACTAAGGCTCTTAAAATAACAATAATTGTTTGCAATTTCTAATTTTTTGAAAGGCATACAGATGGTGAAACAAGATTAACCACTGATATCTTGTCCTGTTTGGATTGATAGAAAGGCTGTTTGAATGGCAAGCTTGTGAAAATGCTATTGGAATGCATTGCGATGGTTTCATTGTTCTTTCTTGCCCATTGTAGAAATCTGGCTCGTGCTCAGAATAGCTCACCCCTGAAAGGGTTCTTCAATTTTTAAACGTGGAGGCTAATAATCATTATTTCTCAAAAGATAACCTGGGATCTGGATTAATTGTGAAATGTCAGAAACACAAGGCTTTTTGCTGAATATTACATTTCTTCATGAGCTTTATACAACGAATAAAACATTATGCCTGGGAAAATGTAGCACATGGTTGGAATTTAAAAGGCCCATTCCTGTAAGTTCTTTGCATTATTCATAAATACTCTAGCTTGTCAGCACTTAGAGTCTAGTCAAACATAAATGATGCAGAAACATTTTTGTTCAAATGTAATGTTACTAAATTATACAACACACTGTGTAGTCTAGTATTTTAAGTACATTGCATTTTTAAATGTAATATGAAAAATTAAAGTCCCATCTTAAAGGCTTTTCCTCCAAATAATCAGATTTAATTGTACTAATAGTTATTTGCTTCATTTATACAGATATAAGCATAATAAAGAAAATGATTAACTTAGGAAATTTCAAAAAAACTTACACTGAATAATATGATTGTTTTAAAACAAAACATTGTGAGGTTTTATTTATTGATATCTTGCTTGGTTTGACTGCAGTTGCACAAGTAATTAAAATGCAAGAAGACATATTTCTGTTTTACACTTGTAAGATCAGCAGTTGATTTGAGCATCAAATTGGATGCACAGAACTATTATTACTGTGCTGTATTTTACCTCGTTCTACAGTACACAGAAAACATAAATGATGTCGGGAATCATACAGATGATTAACAATTCCTGTTAATTATTTAGTTAGTCCAATTTGAAGTTGGCCATTTCAAGCCACCTTGTAAGCACCTCTTCTAAAGAACAGGGTTTAATGAAAGAACAACACATAGCTTTGTGTTCATTGGCACTTTATTAACATAGTGTGATTTAATGTATAACCAGAGGGCAGGAGACAAAGCCTGCGTTTGGAAAATATACGACTTTAAAATCTCTTGGACGCAATTTGTACTTCCAGAAAATGACATGAGGCCATTCAACTCTCACAGCTTCGCTTCCAGAAGGTCCTTGTATAGAGCCTTCAGAAGATCAGCCGAGCTGTAGCAGATAGAGCCAAAAACTGAGGAGTGGGGCCATACTTTTCAAAATTAGATTGATGTCATCAGTTCTTAGTGTGGCCAGTTGAAAAGGGTCGTTGGGGAGGAATAGAGATTAAAACAACCTAAAACTTAAAACGGTCAGCCAGGGAGAGGCAAAAGAGACCATGAAGGAGAACTCCAAAATAGAGATCAAAGGGATCGAAGGACATTGAATTCCTTATTTGTTTCACTGTAACTATAGACATAAATTTATTTAAAAAGGGAAATTGTTTTAATCTGTTTTGCACAGGCTATATAAGCCATAGACTGTGATTCAAGGAGGCAATTGTTGTGGTAACAATGATTGAAGATACTGTCTGCAGAAATTAATTAACAAGCAATAATAAGCAAGTATGTACAAGGAAGAGAGAGATGGAGAGAGAGAGAAGGAGATCAGAAAATTGTGGATGTAACTTTTGGTGTCATGTTCAAATCTTATATCATTTATCTTATTTCCTTTCTTTGTTGCCTACCTCTTTAGGCTCCTAGGCTACAGAGGCCCAACTCATTGGTTTTACCCATCTATGTAATAATAGCTAAAAATATTGCAGTGAGCAATCATATTTGTCCATGCTGCTTTCTAATCTCACTGGTTGCTAGTGAACTTGTGGTTATCCGGATTGTTCTGCAGATCAGTCAACATCTATGAACTGAAAAGACAGCATGTGGAGTCTTTTGTTTTCTCTTTTTATTCATTGTTTTCTGGCCAGATCTCCATCTCAGTTGTGCAGTCAAGAACCGGAGGTGAGTGGATGCTAGCTGTTTCCCCTTGGAGGGCAAGTCACAGCGAGCCATTCTTGTGCACCCCCAGCACCGAGCTCAAGGGTAGCAATAAAAGAGACTGGCATGCTTGCCACATCTTCTGCCCAGAATATGGTATGTGCTCAGGGAGGTAAAAAGTTGAAAAATGAAAGTAAAATAACTTTAGTAATGATATGTAAAAAGAAAGAAAATACATAAAGTAGCGATGATTAAAATAAATATTCTTTTAATTCACTTGGCAATTTTCTGATAGGACGTTTTGTAAAAATACTGAAGAATGCAACACATTGCCTTGCAACACTCAATAAATGAATTAAAATCTTGGACTGTTTCATAGAATCTTACAGCACAGAAGGAGGCCTTGCGACCCATCATGCCTGTGCCGGCTCTTTGAAACAGTTATCCAATTAGTCCCATTCCCCAGCTCTTTCCCCATAGCCCTGCAATGTTTTCCTTTTACAGAGCAATTACATCCCGAAGCCTCAAAAGGGACACACATCAACATACCATTTTACATGGCAGAATTTTCATGTAGTGTCAGCTATGGCTCGGTTGGTAGCATACTCATCTCTGAGTTATAGTCCCACTCCAGAGACTTGAATACAAAATCTAGGCTGACGTTCCCAGTGCAGTACTAAGGAAGTGCAGCACTGTCAGAGGTGCCGTCTTTTGGACGCGACCCCATCTGCCCTCTTGGATGGATGTAAAAGAACCCATGCCACTATTTTGAAGAAAAGCAGGGGAATTCTCCTCAGTGTCTTGGCCAACATTTATCCCCCAACCAACATCATTAAAAGAAGACAGATTATCTGGTCAGTATCACATTGCTGTTTGTTGGACCTTGCTGTGCACAAATTGGCGTTTCCGACATTACAACAGTGACTACACATCAAAAAGTACTTAATTTGCTGTAAAGTGCTTTGGGACATCCTGAGGTCATGAAAGGCACTATATGAATACAAGTCTTTCTTTTCTTTTGTTATAAAACAGCAGTGAGCAACACTACAGGAGGTTCATTAACGTATCATCTAGCACGGAGCCGTCACAAAGTTTAAGTAAAAGCTAATAAAACTGCAACAACTATCATACCCAAACAAGTCTATCTTCATTTCTGCTTTTCTGAAGTTTATACGCTAACAGCGTATAAACTCTCTGCCGTCAGTATAGCAAGTGCTGCAGGACACCTGGTTCCATGTTGCCAGAGATAGGTTTGTTTTTACCAGGAGGGGTGACAGATGTTGCAATCATGCCTCAAATAGAAAAGGAAGGGAGTCATTAGAGTAGATAAAAATAAAAAAGCAAAATATTATTTGAATGGAGAAATACTACAAAATGCTGCGGTACAGAGGGATCTGCATGTCTTCGTACATGAAACACAAAAAGTCAACATACAGGTGCTGCAGGTAATCCGGAAGGCAAACGGAATATTGGCCTTTATTTCTAGGGGGATGGAGTATAAAAGCGGGGAAGTCATGCTACAACTGTACAGGGTGCTGGTGAGACCACACCTGGAGTACTGCGTACAGTTCTGGTGCCCTTATTTAAGGAAGGATATACTTGCATTGGAGGCAGTTCAGAGAAGGTTCACTAGGTTGATTCCGGGTATGGAAGGGTTGTCTTATGAGGAAAGATTGAACAGGTTGGGTATATACTCATTGGAGTTTAGAAGAATGAGAGGAGACCTTATTGAAACATACAAGATTCTGAGGGGACTCGATAGGGTAGATGCTGAGAGGATGTTACCCCTCATGGGGGAATCTAAAACTAGGGGGCATAGTCTCAGAATAAGGGGTCGCCCATTTATGATGGAAATGAGGAGGAATTTCTTCTCCCAGAGGGTCATGAATCTTTGGAATTCTTTACCCCAAAAAGCTGTGAAGGCTGAGTCATTGAATACATTCAAGGCTGAGTTAGACAAATTTTTGATCAGCAAGGGATTCAAAGGATATGGGGAAAGGGCGGGAAAGTGGAGTTGAAGTAAAAATCAGATCAGCCATGACCTCATTGAATGGCGGAGCAGGCTTGAGGGGCCGAGTGGCCTATTCCTGCTCCTATCTCTTATGATCTTATAGACAGGCTTCACTCCCCATTATATAAGCTGGAGGGCGAGGATGTTTGAATGTTTGCACCTTCATACTTCGAAACAATAAAAACTAGCCCAAATAACAATTAATAATTTGTTATTAGATATTTAAGAAAGATTCAGTAACAATAACAACGGTAACAATGCTGAATTTCCTCTACAAGGTGACCTCGTGTAGAGGAATATACATCTTATAGAATCGCCGGGAGGAATTTTAACCCCCAAGAATGGGTGAGTTTGGGGCGGGTGGGAGTTCAAAATTGCCGGTTTTTAAATCGCAATCCGGCTCCAACGTGCCCACTCCCAGATTTAACGTGGGCGTGTTTGGATGCTGGTGTGTATTTAGCGGGGCAATTAACGTGAAGTAGCATTCTTTTAAATGACAATTAACTTTAAATTTAACGCCTCCAGAATGGGTTCCCTGGGGCTCACGAATCTCGCCAGGTGAAAGGAGGAGAGAAGGGCCGGGTCATTTAGGTAAGTGCTTTTATTGCACTGCTAATGAGCCAGGAGGAGCAAGAGTGTTTCCTCCAGGCCCAACAAGCTTACCTGTCATCATCGGACCCTCCACTCCACGATCGGCCGACCCCCACCCCCCTACACCCATCGCCGACATCACACCATCCCCATACGATCGCCGAGTTCTCACCCTCTCCCCACCCCTGCGATCGGCCTCCCCTCCACCCACCCCTCCCCATCCAGTCCCCGAGGACACTGATCTCTCCCCGACGGCTCTCCCACCCGATAGACAGACCGGCCTGTCAATCAGGCTGGCTGCCAGGCACAAAACCCGGAAGATAAATTTATTGCTTTCAATTCCTTCGCAGATTCCGCTCACTTCACTTCCAGGTTTCCAACGCAAAAATCTACCCCCTCCCCCCCCCCCCCACCCCGCTCTCTTCCCGGGTTCAAGTAAAACTCATACCCATAGAATCTTACAGCACAGGAGGAGGCCACTCGGTCCATCGTGCCTGTGCCGGCTCTTTGAAATAGCTGTCCAATTAGCCCCACTCCCCTGCTGTTTCCCCAGAGCCCTGCAATTTTCTTCCCTTCAAGTATTTATCCATTTCCCTTTTTGAAAGTTACTATTGAATCTGTTTCCACCGCCCTTTCAGGCAGCGCATTCCAGATCGTAATAACTCGCTGTATAAACATTTTTTTAAAAAATTGATATATTACATTTGTCTGTCCTTAGTCTGATGTGCATTTCCATGGTAATTCGTTGACAGTGTGGAATAGTTGAGGCTCGGCAGGTTACAAGAAGCAAAAGCAAACTTCTGTCAGTGACAATGTAGAACTTTTCAAGCACAAACACCAGGCTTGCTTGGCGACAGATCGAGACAACAATAAGTGTTGTAATTATAATGTTAAACAGAACGAGGCAGTTAAGTGTTTCAGTAGCACATGTAGAGCTATGCAGCTGATTGAATACAACTAAAAGAATTAATAGTATCTAGAAAAAAGAAATGCTTTTTTCTAATTCCTGATAGTTTAATCATAAAACAGAATGGCATAATAGCAGTAGTTTCGAGAAATGCCTGCTTCATTACATGACCGTTAAACATGCATTGTAGAATTTAACTGTACAGATCATATTTTGAAGGCCGCTCTTATCTTAAATTATGTTGGCATGTTACATTAACTTGTGGTTTAGCCATATATTTAGGAACCGATGGCAAATTACTACTTAAGACTTGGGTCATTTATTCTGCTCATAATAAGGCAGTATAAGTATATAACAGCAGCACATACAATGCACAAACTGCACGAGTCAGTGAATCCTAAAATCTTACCTTGATTATTGTGGGTACAAGATAGAATCCATATATAGCAATATTGTGAGGGGAATTATACAATATAACAGTGTAGATAATAGAAATGTGATATAAAGATAGAGGCATAAATTTCAGAATTGCATCTAGGAATCTCATAAATGACAAACATTAATAGATTGTATCTTCTTCATGTTTTGCAAAAAAAAAATTCTATATAAGGACTTGTAGAACTTTCAGACATCATAATATCAGAGAGATGCAACCTCAAAATGCAAATTTATGAAACACAATCCCAATTAGCCCTATTTTTTGAGGAGATAACTTTGTATAAGATTAAACCCATACCACATTTTCCTGTTGGGCTCAGTGGAAATGTGTGTAATGTGTAGTCTTGAAACAATTTGCTCTTTTAAATCAGTTCAAACTATAGAATTAATTTTAAAAAGTATTTATGCAATGTTAAATTCAGCATTTTGTTAATTAACTAGCCAGATAGGGAATTGCAACTGGTCAATTATAATCATTCCAGTAATAGCTTTAAAACAGTGGGAAGGGACTAGAAGGCCAGTCAGTTACATTGTCTGCTCGTTGCCAAGCATCTTCGGTGATCAACAAAGATTGTTTTCAACAAAACAATGAGATACGCTGTTTGCCCAAAGTCCTAACAGTAAGCTCAGTCTGAGGCTCTTGGTGATTGACAGCTCGACAGACTGAACACTTAACCTCAAAGACTTAAGGAATGCTGTCTCTCAGACAGAGTGGATATGATTGCCTGAGCAGTCAGTAACACAAAATCTGGACCAGCTAGCTTTAGAATAGCTTAACTTGAAAGTCACCCTATGCCGAGGGGAGTCAGTAAGTTTGGAAATTGTCTGTGAAAACCGGAAATTGTGGAAACTGTATTCTGTTCATTCATACATTTATTTTATGTAAAATAATGTGGTTTGTTTATTTGAAGTAATACCTCGGCTCAATAAATTGTTTTTCAATCTGCTTTCCATAAAGAGAGGAAAATGCATGTGGCAGTACGTGCGATATTATAGTAGCTGGTATATGGCACAAGAGGTCTCTGTTATGATCCCTGGGTCATGCTGTCATTTAGCTAGATATTGTGCAGTAAAAGTTGCACTTTGGATCATAGGGGACATGAGGTCCACTTACGCTATTGACCAATGATGCTGAACCCAAGAGAACACCTAGTGTGAAACTTGATAATTGCTACAATTGTAAACACCTAATTTCAGAGTGAGTCACAGATGCATTTTAATTCAACCTAGTATTTCTTGGAGTGTGCTGAAAAAAAGGCTCCAGGCTCAAATCCCTAAGCACCTTCTCTCAGACCCCTTTGGTCATTTCACTCTGTTTTATATGGACCAAAAGATGAGAGGAAAGATGTTTATTCCAGCAAAGTAACCGGTAACATCTACCCCACTAAATACGTCATTACATTTTTGGAAAGCGCCATTTCCAATAATACATTTTTAAAGTATAATACAATTATATTGAATATAGTTCTGGTTGGTCTTACTATAAGAGATGGGGGGAGAGTTAAGGAAAGATAGGAAGTGAAAAAGTGAAGAAAAGAGAGCCAAGAGGAGTAGGGAGGGTCAGGTGCACTTCTACAGATATTCAGAGAGCCCTCTATTCCTTCTCTACCCCTCCACCAGTTTGTAAGAAGACAAGATTTGTATCTCAGCTCCCTTGATGGCTTGTTTAAGTTTGCTGGAACGGTCCAATGGACTGAATTCTCACATTATAACTCCCCATTTATTACCGAGGCCCACCTATTGTCATGGAAATGGTGCTATGTCCAGCCTTTCAAACACTTTTAAAAAATCTTTTTATATACATTCAACTCTTCTCAGCACATCTAGTTGATTACAGTGGCGTTCTGGAAGGAGAATACACTCAGTGTGGTTACTTTACTATCGGTGATAGCAAGCATGAACTTCTGTCATGAGCAATTGGAAATAATGCAACCAAGATACTTAAGACCTATACATAGCACTAAAGAAAAAAAATCCATCTTTCACATCGTCTGGCAGTGAAAGACAAGCCACTAGATATAGTAAGCACCTACAAAGAGGGTTTGGAACCAAATATAGTAACAGTGCACTTGCATTTATGTAGCTCCTTTCATGTGAAAATGTCTCAAAGTGATTCACTCAATGAATTACACTTCAAAGTGCTGTGATTGTTGCTATGTAGGCAAACATTTTTGACCAAATAGAGAATAGTAGCTTTCATTAATTAAGTGGACTTTTAGAAAGAATGATCTCATATTTTTGCATAGTTTGATAAAACCAGGGCAGGTTGAAATAGAACCGACAATTATGTTTCTTCGAGTTCAGAACAGGATCATAAAATTATACAGAATTACATAGAATTTACAGCACAGAAATGTGCCATTCAGTCCGACCTGTGCTGGTATTTATTCTCTGTACGAGCCTCCTCCCACTCTATTTACTTCATCTCACCTTGTCAACATATTCCTTTCTCCCTCATGCACGTATCTAGCTTCCCCTTACATGAATCCACGTTAGAAGTTTCTCCTGAATTCTTTATTGGATTTATTAGTGACTGTCCTATATTTATGGCACCTAGTTTTGAACTCCCCCACAAGTGGAAACATCTTCTCTACGTTTACCTTGTCAACCCCTTCATAATTTTAAAGACCTCTACCAGGTCACCTCTTCTCTTTTCTGGAGAAAAGAGCCTCAGCCTATTCAGTCTTTCCTGATAGCTGTACGCTCTCAGTTTCTGGTATCATTCTTGTAAATATTTTTTGCATTTTCTCCAGAGCTTCTATATCCTTTTTGGAAAATGAAGACCAGAAAGCAAGGAACCTTGGTATAGAGGTCACATAAAAGGTGAGAGGCACAGACCAAAGTGCTAATCAGGATGAAGATAAAATTTGTAATCTAAGTTTGATTGATTTTGCTCTTAAGGATTGACGACAGGGTTGAATTTAGCAGTTCCTGCCAGCCTGGTAATGAGCGATAGCAGGTTGGTTGTCCATTTTGCATCTTGCCTGATTTTACTTTCTATTGAAATCAACCCAACCCGCTGGTGCCACTTTCCCACCCGGAGAGAACAGTTAAAATCAACCCCAATATGAAAAAATGAAACTTCTTGAAGCAATAAAATATTTGAAGAAAACCGAGGCACTGAATTGTACAGAACATCCCTGAAGTTCCTGGGAAGGAAAGAGCTTTAAAGCTGCTCCTGATGTTCAAAACAGCAAAGCATCATCAGGTATCCGATAGAATATGGCCCTCACCAGGAGAGCTGGATCAGTAGTGGTTGGAGGGTAAAACTCTCTCTGATGAAACCACATTTCGTTATCCAAAAAAAAAATGTCCATGGTCAACGTGATAAAAACTTCAGGAACTCCATAAGAGTTCAGTGAGGTGAAGACAGGAACTGGGAAGTTGCTAATGCCAAATAAGGCCTGTTATTATCTTATCCACTTGTTTATTGGCATATATTTGCACCTTTTCAAAGGTACATGTAAGCATGAACTAGCAACTACATAATGGCTTTGAACAGTTGCACTGTTCATTATGCTTGATGAACCAGTGAACGTTTCCCAATTCAAAATATTCCCTGAATTTAACAAAATATAATCATTTTAAATAAACAGTCTCCACCACTTATACTGGGTGTGTAGACACAACTTGTCTGCTGTAAGCAGTGTCTGGTTAGACCATAATAGGATAAGTCTTTTCATTTCGACCTCAGTGTTAAGCCTGCTCGTTGCTCTAACAGACTGAAGCGAGCTAACATATTCTCGACGGGCTGAAAATAAACAATATTCAGGTGCTAAGCGTTAAACGGCAGCCTATGAATTCACAGCCAGTTTTGATTGTGCATTTCTTTCTTCCTCACTCCCACTTCACAGGTTTATTTTGATGCCTTTGATGAATCCAATCATCAAGACAAAGGGCCAATTTCACAAATACAGGGGATTAACGAGGTGCAAACGTCTTGAAGAATCTATTGAATTGCCCAAAATAGTTGTCACCTTTAATATGTTATATGTGGCATCTTTGCAATTGACTCTTGGGGTACTGGCAAATGGTTAGTGCTATTTGCCCGATATAGGCAGCTCTTGGCGATAAGTGTCGATGGTGTAAGTGGTGGGGACTGTATTTTGAAGCTCAAAGAGCTAAAAGTGTGCTCAGTGGTGAGTTTGATTTGTTATTATGAGGACCAGCTAATCAGTTTGCTAGTGATGTTGGTTGAGGGATATATATTGGCCAGGACACCGGGGAGGACTCCTCTGCTCTTCTAAATAGTGCCATGGGATCTTTTACGTCCACCTGAGAGGGCAGATGGGGCCTCAGTTTAACTTCTCATCCAAAAGACGGCACTTCCGACAGTGTAGCACTCCCTCAGTACTTCACTGGAGTGCGAGCCTAGATTATGTGCTCAAGTCTCTGGATTGGTAAAGAGGCACAGCTGATCTCAACAAAGATACCAACAGTATTAGAAGCATTGGGAAGATTGCTGGTGCAATAGAGAATTGGAACATAAGTAGCCTGATCCTGAATTTGTCATGCCGAAAGGATAGAGATGTCAATCCTGCTGGTCTTGGAGATGCAGAGTTGTTCTGAATGTGCGAGGACACAAGTTAACCTCTGAAAATGCAAGTTATTATCAGCTGAAACTTGGAATTAATATTGCTTGATTCGTGTACAGTGGAGAGAATGGGCTCTGGATAATCTAAATGGTTTGAAATAACCTTTTATTAGGTTTTTCAAGCAGCTAATTATATACTAGATTAGAACGTTTACTTTACAAAGGAAGGAAGAACTTGCATTTACAAAGCACCTTTCATGACCCAAGGACAGCGCTTTACAGCCAATGAAGTACATTTGAAATGTAGTCACTGCTGTAATGTAGGAAAGAATCATTGTCCGACAGGTACTTACTGAGCTGTAGTTTCTTATGCCATACACACTCAGATTTTGCTGCCATTTTCTGATTGTCCCTCATTTTTCTCTTGTCCCCCACGTGGGATCATCTTTTTTTCTATCTGCGCTCCCTTGCATCCTAATTCTGGAAGCCAGGCAAGAGAGCTGAACAATTCTCTATGACTTTAAGTCAAAGTGCTGCTCCATGCTGCAGTAACACTGCTGGCTGAAGGGAAAAGGACTGTCAGTTATGCATTTTGATGGGATGCACTGCACTTCTGTTGGGCAGCTGACTTGTTGTGGCTGAAAGATACAACATCAACACACACACACCTGCAAGTCACAGGCTTTAACAACAGCCACTTAAAAAGGTTCTTATTCAATCTTACATCATTCTGTAAAAGAATCGTCGACCCCTAATCACCGCAATAAGTGCTTCAATCATACTATGGGCAGCAGCAGGACACTTGAGGCAGAAACAAGGCTGTCAGTTGGTGGTATCCATGTTTTCTTGCCTGCTGCTTTCTCCTAACTTCTCGTGAAACATTCCTGTACCATACACAAGGTGCTTTTACCAGCTGGTGGGCAGAGCTGCAAAGGTTTGGGCTATTTTCAGAAACAACTCTAGACTGTAAATAACGTAACGACGGTGGGGGTAATTTTAACCTAACTCGCCGGGCGGGAATCCCACGGGATCGGGTGGAACGCTGGATTTACACGCCGCCCAATATTACAACCCCCTAACTTCAATGGAGAGTAAAATCAGGCAGGGCGTAAAACCAGTGTTGCCCCCGATCCTGTCAGTATCCCGACTAGCGGGTTAGGTTAAAATTGTTCCAATTATATGTCAATCCAACCAAGAAAACATGTTTATGACCTGTAAATCTTATAATTGGACTAATTGACGAAAGCTCTTGAGCACTGGAAACATATAAAACAGTTCTGTTATGAAGTACTATCTACATTTTCATTGTAAAATATTGATGAAAAATCAGAGTAATTCTACCTCAGAATTACAAGGAATAAAATCTAAAACACAGCCATGAGAAAACATACCATTTCTAGTGCCTAATGCATCAGGAAATTGAGTAAATGAATATACAACATAGAATAAATTTGAGAATTTAGACTCATTTGCTGTATTTTCTTGAAAGAATTGGACTTTTCTGGAGGCCTGAAGAGAACACTCTGCTAGATTTCAAACACAGAGGATTCATTGCTATCATCAGTGGTTCTGGATGCAGGGGCACAGTCTTTAAGTAGCCTGTTTGGAATCTGCATTATCAAAAAGGAAGAATCTATATTGTTGGGTCATAAGCACAGTCGCAGTACACACTCTGTTCATTCCTTATTCAGCTTAGCGACAACTATCAAAAATAATTTTTGTGGACATCATTTCAATAAAAAAAAATCCCATTTTAATCCCCCAAAGACTACACAAACTGAAATTCTATTATATGCAACTGCTAGTGTTTATTGGTTGCTACACGTGAAGTGAAAACTTATCATATTCACTGAGTTATAGTGTAACAAATTGCTGCTTTATTCCATGCTCATCACCTTTGAGATTGTTATGCATGGCCAGAATTAATATGCATTTCAAGTCATGATATATCTTTCCACCAATTTGTCTACATAGTCCCTTGTGCTTTTGGACATAGAATGGAACTTTGCATGCACAAGATGGCAAACAAGCAAAACGAATGTAAGCTTATCAGGAGACATGAATCACAAAAGACATTCGAGTGGAAAGATGTTATTGTGCATTTTTACATTCCATATGAGATAAATATTAAAAAAAAATACAATGCTGGAGAGACTAATTGTTTCCATCTCTTTGTAAAAGTGAAATCTAATGAAGAATTAATTTACTTTTTATGTAGACATACTCCACTGAGGCCTAAACATTAAATTTGCATTTTGTGCTTTTGCTTAGGTCTCGGGCGGTATTTTTTGCACATATATGCTCAACCATGTGAGAGGTGACAGATCAGGGATGCAGAAGAGTTAATTGCTTTGCACTCAGATATATCACAAAGTGCTCCCAGATCACATATGGGTAATCAGACAGATGCTGTACAAATCCTCGCCCTTACAAACGCAGCTCACCCCCAAAACAAAGAACAACACTGCCAACTGCACCACTCTGGTATTCCCAGTGCTCGGACTCTCGCAACTTCAGCAAGATTGTGAATTTGGTTCATGAGAGTTTCAGGTGGCTTCCTGCGTTGTTGTTGTCGTAGACTTCCTTGCATTTGGTGACGAGTGAATTCCATTTGTGACCTTTCATAGCCTTGCAATAGAAGGAAAGAGAGAGTGAAGAAGGCCTTCAATTAATGTTTGCTGGACTGGACCTTGAAACCAGGTCCCAAGGTTGAAAGCACAGCAAGTCCCTCTATCACCCATTGGTGTTGAATTCTAAAGGCAGGAATTTAAACAACAGAAGCACTTGATATTAATTCTGTGGGGAAGAGAATTATGCAGAAGGCTTCAGTGGTTTCAAAATGTTACTGAACTTTCACCTACAAAATGATTCACTTCACCATTCACATATTATTTTAAAAGGCTGCTTAATTGATCTTTGAGTTTTTTTAAAAGCATCACTTTTGACTTGTATTGTACAACTTAAATAATAATAAATAACTTTATTATTTGTGAAATAATTATTTGCCAAGAAAATAAGAATGGGTGGGTTGACAAAAGACAAGATCATAGGCCAAATCTTTCATCCCCTCCACTATCCTCACTTCTCTGATATATTACCACTTAAGTCCATTGTTAGTAACAATCACAGTTTTGCTACAAGTTGAGCCATTGCTTTATTGAGCTGCTCCTATACACATTTCAAAATTCACTGACATTTGTAGGGAACTCTCTATTGTTGCTAACATACTGAGTGGTGTGATTGGACTGATATCCTATCTCGCAAGGACTGTGCAGGTTTCAACAGCAACAACAACAACAACTTTAGCCTTTAACGTAGTAAAACATCCCAAGGAGCTTCACAGGAGCGTTGTCAAACTAAATTTGACATCGAGCCACATAAGGAGATTTTAGGACAGGTGATCAAAAGCTTGGTCAAAGAGTTAGGTTTTAAGAAGCGTCTTAAAGGAGGAGAGAGAGGTTTAGGGAGGGAGTTCCAGAGCTTAGAGCCTAGGCAGCTCAATCAGAGGACTGTATTTTCAATAATGTGTTTGAATTGCAAATTTGTTTAAGCATCTTTGTATTTGCGAATGCAAAACTATAACACACACTGTATTAATTGGGTTTATTTACTTTTTTTTTTAACTCTGTTAACAGCAGGAATTTGGAAAAGGTTGATCTGAAAAGGATTTGCCTGTCTGTGTTTGTGCTGAAGGGTGCCAACATGATAGGTTGAACACCAGGTTATCTGCCCTCCATCTGTAGTAAAGGTATTGCATCAAAACACAGCAAAGTATCAACCATGTGGAGCAACAGATTGGGAGGAAACTATCACGGTAGCTGAGCTGGAGGGAAACACTTAGCAAGGTTTTGCCTTTTGTAGAGGGACCAGGATGCTGAGGCACATATAAGATTCCTAGCACAGCCAACAATGAGAGACAAGACCCTTTTGAATCAATGGAAAATGTCTTACTAGCAAAAATAATGACTTTGGCTTTTTACTACTCTGAATTGGTCATCCTCATGGAGGGTTATATTCAGTCTCACTAGTCCTTTTCAGGTTATTTCCACTTGTTAGTTTAATCTGCACACACTACAGGACTCCATCAGTTTCCTGTACTGCAGTGTGTGAGGCAATTTCCTTTCAGGAACATATAATCACAAAAAAAACAAGTACTTTATTCCCCTCGAATTATCGATGGTGCTGGGTTTTAGTAGTCTGCCAACCGGGAGGAGGGGGCTCGGCTGGGAATCTAGGCTTGTATCCAGCAAGCTAAATGCTATTAGTGGGATTCCAGACTTTTACAACGTTAAATGGAACGGCTTAGAATAAATAGCAATGAATAAATCAATTTTAAAAGTATATACATCCCCGTCCCAGATTTATTCAGTAGCTGTATATGAACTGAATCTGTAATATAAGCCGCTGTGCTAAATTCAATTTTGAATTGCATAAAATTGCTTTTTAAAGTTGCCTATTTTCCAGGGACTCTCAGTCATCAAAAAAAACATTGGCCCAGAATTTTCTGGAGTGCGGCAAATCACGGCATACCCCGACAGTTAGACTTTTTCCCTCACACTTCAGCTCAAAGTTTTTTTGGGTCGCAAATTGCTGGAAGTGGTCATCGGGTCATCTGGGACCTCAGTGAACAATGGGACCAACAGTCTATCTCCTTAAGCATTGAGATTTAAGGATTGAGAAAGAAACAGAGGAACAATGGAGAAGGAAATAGGATGAATTAGAATCAAATCAAGTACAGAAAGAAAAATAAAGAGATTGGATTAAGAGAGAGAGAGAGAAAAGAGACAGAAAGGAAAAGTAAGAAAACAATTTAAAAATGTTAAAGTTAAAAACATCTCTCTCAATAATTTACTACTTGCAGGAATGAGACTCCACTGTTTCAATTATTTCTTTTCTGGGCCAGAGAGGTTGAGTGGCATTGCAGGAACATAAATCTTGTCATTAAAAGTGTCCTTACGCTGTTAAGTACCAGTCCTAACTTTCTGTGGTGAGTTTAATTGGTAATTTATCCGCAAATGCAGCAATTTCTTGAAACTTACGGGGAGGTTGAGGGCGAGCTGTTGTTTTCACGAGGCTATCGGCGGAGCGGCGCAAATCGTCCAGCAATTTGTGGCGATTCGCAACTCGTGGGCTATCTGTTCCTCGCCACAGGTTGCTGGCCGATTTACACAGTAAAAACGGCGTGGGCATTAAACTCACCGTTATTTTGGCGGCAAATTCTGGCCTTATGTGTAGCATCCAAGCAAAGCAATTAAGAAGGGAACCAGTCTGCTAGTCTCTGAGGGATCTTTCCAGAGTACATACATTTACTTAGAAGTGGGAGGGTTTTAAGAATAAAAGTTAGTGTTTTAATAATTTATATTTTTTTAAAAACAGATGTATTCTGGGCGAGCACAAGATGTAAATCAATGGCAAAGCCATTACATTATAGCATCTTTACCCAAAGTATTGCACTACATATGATTAAAGATTAGACCACACAATTTCTTAGAATTGTATAATTTTGATTCTTTATTAATGTTATTAATTCAAAATGAATACAAATGCAAGTGTTTCAGAGGTACAAATCTGTGGCCAACCCTCCCTGGCAAGAACTGAGAATGACGGGTACAAGTGTGCTGGCAACGCTTTTCCCCAGCCCCCCATTTTATCCCCTCCTCTTCTGAAGGCAGTAATTCATACTGGAGAATATTGTTAATTGTATCCATGTGATTTATATCAATTAGTGTTAATTGTATTCAGGTGGGTGTTTATCAATTGGGGCTCTCTTGTGTCCATATATCAGGGAGTTTATCTAGGGTATGATTTGTATACTGTGGAGCTCCATGAATAAAGGCTTGGAAGCAACTGAAGACCAGTCTCTAGTATTCTATCCTTCTCCAATGGGCTATCCAGCTTATAACAATATGGTTCCACAAGTGCGAGTCATCCTCTTGCACAAGTGGCCATCTTCACAAGTGAGCATGGATGGTGAGGTCAGTAGGCTGTTCAACTTTGGGACCATCAGCTAGATGTTATCCCCATCTGATGTCCACTCGCACACATCCTTGCAGCGGGGGGGGGGGGGGGGGGGGGTCACTGGACAAGTGATGAGGATAGGGATGCTGAGGCCAATTTCAATGCACTACACCACTGCTGCGTGACTGAGCACAGCTAGCTGAGCGCAGAACCAGGGAGTGAATAAGGGACCTTCTTGGGACTGTGCGCATTTCCCCACTGAGCCTTCAGGGAGCTCATGCGACACCCTCACGCTTGCTTATTAGACACTTGTCTTGCTCTGTAACATATGAGGCCCCAATAGTATTGGCCTGAGAGCAATTATAGACTAAAACGTGTAAAATATACTCGCTTGTTCCAAGCATCAAAATACTTGTTTTAATGCAAATGCACTGTTGGCAGATGTTACCAGTGTCCTACCCACATGGCCTGCATTCCTTAATATTCCTAGATATCTGTATTCTTCTCACGTCCATAGCACTCCCATGCAGCCTAGTCCCAAATGACTCTCTTCCAACCAACTCCTGATTTATCATTTTCTGGCCTGAATTCTAGAATCTAAAAATGTTGCAGCTGCAGGGAATTCATCCTATACAACAGTGTTTGGTGAATAAGAGGAAGGACTGGAATAGGGATCTCATCATAGCAGCTTTGATTTTAGGATGCTTTGGACTTGATTTTCCAAGCCTATTAAACAGGCAGCAAGTTGTTATGATCTGGAATGCACTGCCTGAAAGAAATGGTGGAAGCAAATTCAATAATAACTTTCAAAATGGAATTGGATAAATACTTGAAGGGAAAAAAATGCAGGGCTACAGGGAAAGGGCAGGGGAATGGGACTAATTGGATAGCTCTTTCAAAAAGCCAGCACAGGCATGATGGGCCGAATGGCCTCCTTCTGTACTGTATTCCTCTATGATTCTATGAAATGATAATGACCCCACAATTGCTGTGATCCGATACTGCATGTTGCAGTGTCACCAGCGTCTTAGTAATGTGCCGTAGCAGCAGCCTGCAATAGGCCAACTCTCGGGATGTGGAACCAACTAGGGAACAGGCTATCCTAGATTGAGTATTGTGCAATGTGAAGGGGTTAATTAATAATCTTGTTGTGTGGGCTCCTTTAGGGAAGAGTGACCATAACATGATAGAATTCTTCATTAAAATGGAAAGTAAAGTAATCCAATCCGAAACTAGGGTCCTAAATCTAAACAAAGGAAACTACGAAGGTATGAGGAGTGAATTGGCTATGATAGATTGGGGAGATTCATTAAAAGGCATGATGGTGGATAGGCAATGGTTAACATTTAAGGAATGAATGCATGGATTGCAACAGTTATACATTCCTTTCTGGCGCAAAAACACTAAAGGAAAAGCAGCCGAACCAGGGCTAACAAAAGAAATTAAGGATAGTATTAGATCCAAAGAGGAGTCATATAAAGTTGTCAGAAAAAGTAGCAAGCCTGAGGATTGGGAGCAGTTCAGAATTCAGCAAAAAAGGACCATGAGATTGATTAAGAGGGGAAAAATAGAGTATGAGAATAAACTTGCAAGGAACATAAAAGCAGACTGTAAAAGCTTCTACAAGTAAGTAAAAAGAAAAAGATTAGTGAAGACAAATGTTGATCCCTTACAGTCAGAAACGGGAGAATTTATAATGGGGAACAAGGAAATGGCAGAGCAATTAAATATATACTTTGGTTCTGTCTTCACGGAAGAGGACACAAATAACTTCCCAGAAATGCTAGGGAACAATGATCCAGTGAGAAGGAGGAATTAAAGGAAATTAGTATTAGTAAAAAAAATAGTGCTGGAGAAATTAATGGGACTGAAAGCCAATAAATCCCCAGGGCCTGATAATCTGCATCCCAGAGTACTAAAAGAGGTAGCCATGGAAATAATGAATGCATTGATTGTCATCTTCCAAAATTCTATAGATTATGGAAGAGTTCCTGCAGATTGAAGGGTGGCAAATGAAACCCCACTATTTAAAAAAGGTGGGAGAGAGAAAACAGGGAACTACAGACCGGTTAGCCTAACATCAGTAGTAGGGAAAATGCTCGAGTCTATTATAAAGGATGTGATAACAGGACACTTAGAAAATATCAAAGGGATTAGACAAAGTCAACATGGATTTATGAAAGGGAAATCATGTTTGACAAACCTACTGGAGTTTTTTGAGGATATAACTGGTAGAATAGATAAGGGAGAACCAGTGGATGTGGTGTATTTGGATTTTCAGAAGGCCTTTGATAAAGTCCCACATAACAGTTTAGTGTGCAAAATTAAAGCACATGGGATTGGGGGTAATATATTGGCATGGATTGAGAATTGGTTGACAGACAGGAAACAGAGAGTAGGAATAAATGGGTCTTTTTCGGGGTGGCAGGCGGTGACTAGTGGGGTACCGCAGGGATCAGTGCTTGGGCCCCAGCTATTCACAATATATATTAAGATTTGGATGAGGGAAACAAATGTAATATTTCCAAGTTTGCTGATGACACTAAACTAGGTGGGATTGTGAATTGTGAGGAGGATGCAAAGAGGCTTCAAGGCGATTTCGACAAGTTGAGTGAGAGGGCAAATACATGGCAGATGCCCATATAATATGGATAAATGTGAAGTTATCCACTTCGGAAGGAAAAACAGAAAGGCAGAGTATTATTTAAATGGTGATGGATTGGGAAATGTTGTACAAAGGGACCTGGGTGTTCTTGTACACCAGTCACTGAAAGCAAACATGCAGGTGCAGCAAGCAGTTAGGAAGGCAACTGGTATGTTGGCCTTCATTGCAAGAGGATTTGAGTACAGGAGCAAGGATGTCTTACTGCATTATACACAGCCTTGGTGAGACCACACCTGGAGTATTGTGTGCAGTTTTGGTCTCCTTATCTAAGAAAGGATATACTTGCCATAGATGGAGTTCACCAGACTGATTCCTGGGATGGCAGGACTCCTGGTATGAGAAGAGATTGGGTCGACTGGGCCTGTATTCACTAGAGTTTAGAAGAATGGGAGGGGATCTCATTGAAACTTATAAAATTCTGACAGGGATAGACAGACTGGATGCAGGGAGGATGTTTCCCCTGGCTGGGGGTTCTAGAATGAGGGGTCACAGTCTCAGGATACGGGGTAGGACATTTAGGACTGAGATGAGGAGAAATTTCTTCACTCAGAGGGTGGTGAACCTGTGGAATTCTCTACCACAGAAGGCTGTGGAGGCCAAGTCACTGAATATATTTAAGAAGGAGATAGATAGATAGATTTCTAGACTCAGAAGACATCAAGGGTATGGGGAGAGAGCGGGAATATAGTATTGAGATAGAGGATCAGCCATGATCATACTGAATGGTGGAGCAGGCTCGAAGGGCCGAATGGCCTACTCCTGCTTCTATTTTCTATGTATCTATGTCAGTGTAAATTGTATATTCATATTCTATTCAGGGAAAATTGTATTTATACAATGAAAATGCTAATGTTTCGACACATTTCTTTTTACTTCAGGAGAAAATTGGAGAGTAGAATGAAGATGCTGAGTTCAATTAACATTATCCTTCCAGTACTTCACCCATGTGTGTACTTAGTTAATAGCAGCAAGCTACTTGACCACGGGGTGCATCACAGCCGAGCTCAATGTTGTCTTCACCTCATATCCACACACATGCACTTTCTAGTAAGGAGTCACAGGATCGGCAGTTACGGGAACTCTGATGGATGTTTCCCTTTCCTAGTCCAAGATGCTAAGGTAAATTGTCCTACTCCTGCTGTATACAGGTCAACTAATTCAGCATAGACTAGGGATGGAACTTGGAATCGTCCCAGCTTAAATGGCCCTAGGCAGTTGTTATCAACTGAGCCATTGCATCATGGTCATATATTTATGTTGTCAATTCCACCCATTGTAAAAATACACTATTATACCTTTAACTTTAGGATAGACACTATATTTTTGACTGTTTACGGGTTAATAATTAACATTCAAAGTGAGCAGTTGGATTTGAAATGCCCTTTCCATTGTTTCCAAGACACATACACAATCTGTCATAATAACCGACTCCTTACAGAATGACAATTTGAAAAAGTATATATATATATATATATTCCCAGCTGCTATTAGTTTGGGATTCAAGCCAATTTTTTGTGTCGTTGAATTATGTATATTAGTTTTTTTTAAATTGTCTCTGCAAAGTTAGTTTAAAAACTGGAAAACACTAGGACTGGTTGCTAACTAAGAAAGGTTCACAGCCACATAGAATCATACAGCACAGAAGGACGGAAAGATCTATCCAATTAATCCCACTCCCCCGCACTCTCCCCATAGCCCTGCAAATTTCTCTTTTTCAAGTATAGATCCAATTCAATATTGAAAGTTACAGTAGAATCAGCTTCCACCACCTTTTCAGGCAGTGCATTCCAGATCATAACAACTCATTGGGTCAAAATAAAATTCTCCTCATCTCCCCCTGGATTTTTTTTGCCAATTACCTTAAATCGGTGTCCTCTGGTTACTGACCCTCTTGCCAGTGGAAACAGTTTATCCAATTATTATTATTGGCATACTATTGGTCTCAAACTTTGGAAATAAACAGTTAAGGAATATTTAAGCAGTTACAACAACTGGCCAACACAAAAGAACAAAAATGATTGTGTTATAATGAATGCAAATGGCACACAGCGGTTTGCCTTCCAGCATTGAACTGTCAGCTGAACTTAAAAAAAGGAGCTCACCTACAAATGTAATAATGAGAAATTGCATTAACATGTGTTAGATAATAATAAAACATTACAATGATCTCCAGTTTAACAGAGAATTATCATGTTAATGTGATCTATATTTGATGACATGTTAACTACAGCTGCTATGTAGACAATAGAACAAGAAGCAATTTCAGGCCCAACTGAAATTAAGTTCCAAATGAAGTGCATTGTATTCTAAACACAAGCACAAAATAAACACTCTGGGCGTGATTTTAGCTCAGAGCCGGGAACCCAGCTTGACAGTAAATATTCGCGTGGGGAATCCGGAAGTCAAATGAGTGCGTCGCAATCTGCGGCCGCCACTCAATTGAAGGTGAGTATTTGTGCTTTCGGGTTTCCCACATGCCAGGCAGCCAGATTGACAGGCCGGCTACTTGTCGGGAGGGAAAGGAGCTGCGAATCGGAGAGGAGGGAGGGAGGGGGAGAGAGATTGTGGGCTGTGGAAGAAATCGGAGGTGGGAGAGATGTGGACGATATCGGGTGGGCCTTGGAGAAGATTGGGGTTCCAGCATGGAGAGGGGGTGGGTGTCCAGCATCGGGGGGCGGTTCCAGCATCGGGTGGGGTCCACCGTGGGGGGTGGGCAGCATCGGAGGGGGTCCACCATAGAGGGATTCCACCATCGGGGTGGGGGGGGTCCACAATGGGTGAGGGGGGAGTTGGCCGTCCACAGGGGTCCTTTCGGCCAGATGAGCTTGTTGGGCCTGGATGAAGCACTCGTGCTCCTCTGGGTCCACAAGCAGTGCAATAAAGGCCTTCAATCACCTCATGGATCCGGCCCTTCCCGCCTGCTTTCACCTGATATGAATCAGAAACGATAGGAGACCCGAACGGTTAAGGTTAAATTTGTTTGACATTTCTAATACACAAAAAATTAAGTACCTCAACTATCACAATGAGGTACATTGCCCCTTTAAGTAACGAACCGCCAGCTTTAAGTAGGGGTGGGACTTACGGGTTTCTGTTGCCTGCACGCATCCAAACGCGCCTGTGTTAAACCTGGAAGTGGCCGCATTGGGGCCGGGATGCGGCCGCGCTCCAGAAATCAACTATTTTTACTGCTCACTTGCCCCCAACCCACCTGTTCCTGCAGGTTAAAATTACCCGCCCGGTTTATCAAACGTGTTAGATAAGGGAGTGATTTTAACCCTACCCACCTGGTGTAAATTGGGCCGGTGAGCATTTAAAATTTCCTGGTTTACTCACCCGCTGAAAAACTATTTAGATTACGTCAACCGCTATTTTCATCCAGGCGTCTGAACAGGCGGCTATGCCGCCCACCCAAAGTCACGGGGCCCTTCTTTAAATATGTAATCGGGGTCTGATGAAGTCATCGGGCCCTGACTGCCATTTTAGCCACGGACTGAGCAGGGAAGCCACCGCGACTTTCTCCCCCAGGTGACAGCCAGTCAGGGCCCGCTGGGGAGAAGAAGAGGCCACAGACAGGTAAGACTGACATTTTCCTTTGTGGGGCCTGGAGGAGCAAGCGTGCTTCTTCGGGCCTCCACAGGGAAAGTTTATTCCTCCCTTGCCCCGCATTCACTCCTCTTTCCTACCTCCCGAAACCCCTTTCCCCACACACTTACCTGAGTGACGACGGGCAACCTAAGGCCGCCTGATCTTCGGAAACTGGGAGACACTTCCCGCTCGTTAGGGAATGGACCAGTGGCATGTTAATGAGTCCTCGTAATTATATTACATGGGCCTGTTTGCTTCTGCAATGGGTGAGACCCACCATTCACCCACCCAAACCTGCCCGGAGTTAAAATCGCAACCACAATGCTGGAGGATGACTATGGCTTTATTGAACTGAAGGCACCAGAAATCAACTATTTTATTTATTTTTTTCAGACTACTGTCTAATATCCCCTTTTGCAGAGGTAATTGGAAGTTGGATTTCTACTGAAATAGAGCTTCCCGTTACCACAATCAATCTCTTAACCAAGAACTCTGATAATTAATCAATATAAACTCCATCCATCTTGCAGTATGGTTATATCTATTAAGCTAATGCGAGTGAGGTAATGTTTCACCTGCACTGGCCAGGTTGCACTTGTTGTACACTGGCCACTCTGGGTTTCCTTCAAAACTCAGTGTGTTGGTGCACAAGTGCAGGCATGCACGCCCTGTGTTATGGTGGAGTGCGGTGGTACTCTGAGTTTTACAGGAAACACCCCATTCCTTGACCACCCATGTCCTTGCCAACCTTATTTGGCTCTCATCTGCTGATCTCTGCATGGTCTTTCATCTCCCTATCTCTGATCTATGTCCAGTGTGGTAGAGGGTGCCTAAGATAGGCGTTAGGCCCCTAATTTACATATGTAAGGGGCCTAACACCTGTTTTAGACGATGCCCAATATCAAACCCACGATCCACTGTGAACCGCAGCATCAGTTGATGTAATGACGCACACAGGCAAGGTAAACCACAATGTCAAGCACAGTCAACTGCCAAAAAGCAAGGAGAAATGGCCAACTGTGAAATACAACAAAGTTGAAAGAAGGGGTATGCTGAAATAAAATGATATACGCTATAGAAAATCTAGAGGGAGTATTTTTAAATGAACTGTATATTGTATGTAGTTATATACTGAAAATAGGAACAGTAGAACAGAATGATAATTGGGTTGCCGACATTATGGTCAATGTTAAGCTCGACACTGGTGCGCAAGCCAATGTCATAACACAGCAGAGAAGTACCACGCAATGCAGCTCGAGGACAAGTCACTCAGGGACATCGCCTATCAAATTGGTATTTTTCACCAAGCACAAAGTAAGACCGAATAGACAAACGAAATTAGCTGTCATCCACTGAGAAAAAAGTATACATTCTGAAATTCCAAGTGGTGAACCTCAACAGTAAAATGATTCTTGGTAAGAAAGCGTGTGTGGAACCAGGCCTAATAAGAAGAAAGATTACACCAATTACCAAGGCCACACCTATAAACATACTCAGTGGTGTGACTGATGATTTTGGTTGCAGGTTGTGAGTATAAAATGAAACAAAATCCAGAAAAGGGTATGAAGGGATACGAAACCAAGGCGGGTAGATGGAGTTAAGATACAGATCAGCCGTTATCTAAATGAATGGCGGAACAGGCTCGAGGGGCTGAATGGCCTACTCCTGTTCCTAATAACCAGCAGTAGTCCATGCACCTCGAACTGTACCACTAGCATTATGTGGTAAAATAAAGAACTGGAAACTGTAGTGAAAGTGAGCATAATTAAAAAGTAATTAGAACCAACACCATGGTTAAACTCTATGGTAGTGATCATGAAGAATAAATCCAATCAGATTTGCCCATGTATCAGTCTGATATCTTGAGGGGACACTACCCTGTACCAACAATTGAAAACATTCTACACAAACTCACTGATGCATGGATCCTCTCTATCATATCCTTGATGTTACGTCAGGATACTGGCAAATAGCTCGTGATGAGGAAAGCAGTTAACTATGCTTAATACCCTATCTGGATAATGGAGGTTCAGATCTATGCCATTTGGAATCCAATGAGTGCAGGAGGTATTTTAGCAAAAGTCTCATGAAGTTCCAGACAAACTTCAGGCAGTCAAGATAATAGTCATTGATATTTTCACATGGAGAGATATACAAGACACACAAGACCAAAAGCTCAAATCACGACTTCAAAGGTCTTAGAGGAATATGCAAGTTACAGTTCCAAAAGTAATGTATTTTGGGCACACAATTATTTATAGCTTGGAACCAGATCCTAAGAAAGTCAAAATTATTCAAAAAATATGAAGTCCCTAAAGATAAACGCAAAGCTTGAGACATCGTAGCTATTTTAAATATCTGATGAAATTTGCTCCAAGAAGCAAGTGAAGGAACCGTTAAATAATCTAATGAAAAAGAATATTGTTTTCAAATAGGTGCTAAGCATACAATAATATTTTTAATAGAAAGAAAGGAAGACTTGCATCTTATAGCATCTTACACGACCTTAGGACGTCCCAAAATGCTTCACAGCCAATTAAGTACTATTAAAGTGCAGTCACTGTGGTAATGTAGCACCCAATTTGTGCACAGCAAGGTCCCACAAACAACAATGTGATATTGAGCAGATAATCTGTTTTTAGAGATGTTGGTTGAGGGATAATAATGGCCAGGATACTGGGGAAAACTCCCCTGCTCTTCTTCAAAATAGTGCCATGGGATCCTTTTACATCCACCCAAGAGAATAGACAGAGCCTTGGTTTAACATCTCATCTTAGAGACGACACCACAGACAGTGCAGCACTCCCTCAGTGCTGTATGGAGTGTCAACCTGGATTATGCGCTCATGTCTATGGAGTGGGACTTGAACCCATGACCTTCTAACTCAGAGGCAAGCCCCGGCTGACGGTAGAGTCGAGCGCGCTACCCACTGAGCTACAGATGGCACCATATTAAATAACGACATAACTGATCTCAGACTCTCCGGGACCAGAGGTATAGTATTTTGACAGAAGAACAGAGGTCACACAACAAATTGATCCACAAAGATGGCTATTATGTCACGCACGCTGACTGAAGCATGGAAGAATTACGCACAAATGGAGGGTGTGGCCTACTATGAATGGGTGCAGAAAATCCCATCTGTGGGGAAAGAGATCACAAACCACTTATGAGCGTCATGAAGAAAAGTATTATCCGCAACACCCATAGAACTGTAGACTTAAAACTCCAAACGTACAACTTGGATGTCCAGCACAAGCTAGGGAAAGGAATCCTAATCGCAGAATCACCATCAACATCCTATCAACCAAAATATGAAGCAAAACAGGAGGAAATATTTGACAATTGGATGAGTAGAAAGAATAAATTGAGGTAAAAAGGAAAGGAATGAAAGCTCGGTCAAAATTGTCTCTGCAACATATTGAATTTAAATTATAATTCAATGCGTTATGCCAGCTGTTATCTTTAGTATTTAGTATTCCACTGTTCAACTTTAGGGACCTCTATTCCATGTTCTTATTCAGCAACTAGGAAGTGCGGCTGCCATTTCCCAGTGTGTAAAATCACTTGGACATTTTATGTAGAAATGTCAGCTCACAGGTCGGAGAAGACAGTAAGTACAACGGTGTAAACTGATTTCACTCATGGCAAGAAATAAGATTTTTTTTTTAATAATGGGATTTAACTGGGAGAGGTATTTGCTCTTGTGAGTCACCTTTGAGAGAGATGTGGCATCAGAGAAAGGAACTTCTCTATCCAAAAAGCCAGCTGGACAACAGAATTAAATGTAAGAATGTTAAGATCAGAAATGAGCCGTTCAAGCTTGTATTGTGTATGATTGAGGGTCAGGCTAGAATGCAGAGGATGTGGGAGGGAGGTGGACACAGAGTTGTTGAACCCCAGTGGAACTTTAAACATGATTAAGAGAGGACAGCTATTGTCAGTAATAGTTAGTGATTCCTTCATTATGACATACATTGAAGGGCATTGGTTTGCTCAGAGAAAATTTACTGAGTTAGGGAAATAATTAGGCACAGGCCTACTTTATTATCAAATGAGACAGGTGCCAGTGACTGACTTTGTTTTTATTTGTTCTGAGCAGCATGTTATCATTGTTTTGAGACGTGAAAAATGACCGTTTTGACTTGCAAAATTGAGTTCATGTTTGAAATCAAGTAGAGTTCGGGAAAATAAAGAAGTTGCATTGGTCTTATGCAGCACCTTGCATGAACTCAGGATGTCCCAAAATGCTTTACAGCCAATGAAGTACTTTTGAAGTGTAGTCACTCTTGTAATGTAGGAAACACAACAGCCAATTTGCACACAGCAAGGTCCCACAAACAGCAATGAGATAATGACCAGATAATCTGTTTTAGTGATGTTGGTTGAGGGCTAAATATTGACCAGGAGGAGAACTCCCCGGCTCTTCTTCAGAATAATGCTGTGGGATCTTTTACATCCATCTGAGAGGGCAGACGGGGCCTCGGCTTAAAGTTTGATCTGAAATACGGCACCTCCTTGAGTACTGCACTCAGGTGTCAGTCCAGATTACATTACATCCAGATTATGTTAGCTGATATTGTTAACGGTCCCCTCTCCTCAGGTATTGTTCCCCTCACCTTCAAATCTGCTGTCATCACCTTCCTCACCAATAAACCCACCCTTGACCCCTCTGTCCTTGCTAACGATCGCCCCATCTCCAATCTCCCTTTCCTCTCCAAAGTCCTTGAACGTGTTGTCGCCTCCCAAATCCGTGCCCATCTTATCCGCAACTGTTTGAATCCTTCCAATCAGTTTTCCACTCCTGCCACAGTACTGAAACGGCCCTCATCAAAGTCACAAATGACATCCTATGTGACTGTCCCTCCTCATCCCCTTGACCTGTCTGCAGCCTTTGACACGGTTGACCACACCATCCTCCTCCAACGTCTCTCCTCCATCCTCCAGCTGGGTGGGACTGCGCTCGCCTGGTTCCATTTTTATCTATCCAGTTGTAGCCGGTGAATCACCTGCAATGGCTTCTCTTCCTGCTCCCGCACCGTTACCTCTGGAGTTCCCCCAAGGATCTATCCTTGGTCCCCTCCTATTTCTCATCTACATGCTATCCCTCAGCGACAACATCCGAAAGCACGTCAGATTCCATATATACGTTGAGGACACCCAGTCACAACCTCTCTCGACCCCTCCGCTGTCTCTCATTTGTCACGCTGCTTGTCTGAGACGGGATGAGCAAAGATTTCCAGCAACTAAATATTGGGAAGACCAAAGCCATTGTCTTTGATCTCCGCCGCAAACTCCGTTCCCTAGCCACCGACTCCATCCCTCTCATTGGCCACTGTCTAAGGCTGAACCAGACCGTTCGCAACCTTGGCATCCTATTTGACCCTGGGACGAGCTTGCAACCATATATCTGTTCCATCACCCAGACCGCCTACTTCCACCTCCGTAACATCAACCGTATCAGCCCCTGCCTCAGCTCATCTGCTGCAGAAACCCTTATCCGTGCCTTTTGTTACCCCTAGACTTGACTATTCCAATGCTCTTCTGGCTGGCCTCTCATCTTCCACCCTCCATAAACTTGAGTGCATCCAAAACTCTGCTGCTTGTATCCTAACTCGCACCAAGTACCGTTCACCCATCACCCTTGAGCTCACTGACCTACATTGGCTCCCGGTCTGGGAATGCCTCGATTTAAAAATTGTCATCCTTGTTTACAAATCCCTCCATGACCTCGCCCCTCCCTCTCTCTGTAACTTCCTCCAGCCCTCTAACTCTCCGAAATCTCTGCACTCCTCCAATTCTTGTCTCTTGCGCATCCCCGATTTTAATCACCCCACGATTGGCGGCCGTGCCTTCAGCTGCCTAGGCCCTAAGCTCTGGAATTCCCTCCCTAAACCTCTCCATCTCTCTCCTTCTTTAAGGCACTCCTTAAAACCTCCCACTTTGATGAAGCTTTTGGTCACCTGTCCTAATATCTCCTTATGTGGTTCAGTATCAAATTTTGTTTGAAAATCACTCCTCTGAAGTGCCCTACAGACGTTTTACTACATCAAAGGCACTATATAAATGCAAGTTGTTGTTGTTGTTGTCGTCAAGTCTCTGGAGTGGGACTTGAACCTACAACCAGAGGTGAGAGTGCTACCCACTGAGCCACGGCTGATACCCTAACAATGCCTCTGGTCAGGATAACCAGAAACCAACTCAGGCGTGCCCTCTGACACTTCCACAATGAATTGGCCGTAGAAAGTGACAATGCTGTCAAAGGCAAAAACGCTGTTGTACCGAAGTCCATGAGACCAGAGATCCTACAGGAAATACATGTGCGGCCCAATGCAAAATAAAGTTCGGCACTTTGTGTTGTGATACCATGTACAAATGGTCAATGTGTGTAGATCACCTAGAACCTTACACATGGGATCTTTGGGCAGTTTTAGCCCTAGATATTAGACTGGAGCCAATTCTCTGGCTGATGTAGTTCTCCCCACTGATTGCCACTTGTCCCCTATTATAACGTCCAATAGCTCTGCTCGCTGCCATTCGAACACGAGAATGAGATAAGTGAGGAGAATGTAAAGTCTGAATATACAAATGAGTATTAGCTCTGCTTGGAGTGTTTGTTATGCACATGGATGCAACATACGTGCGTGTACTTGCTGAAAATTCAAGTTAAAAAGTGAAACAAATAGGAGTTAGGCACCAGTATAAACATGGAAACGTTCTGCTGTCTGTTGATGTCAGTGCAAGTGGGGTGTAACGTGATGGCTGAGGTTAAATTATTCAGTAGCTGGAAAACAGTCTGTGAATTTGCATGCGACTAGGCGACTTCAAAGTAGACATTTTCTGTTGTGGGAGTCCTCTAACGGGGATGGTATAAAATCATCTAATTGGCCTTTAGGGATCAGTAGCCATGTGTTTGACCTCAGGTAACACTGCTTCACTTTGTTGTATGTTTTGTTCTTTGATATACTTAATACCACGAATGACAGTTCATGAGGGATCGTTCTGTTCTTGGTGAGTGCGACATGAATCGGGAAAGAACAAAGAAACTGTGGAAGGTCTGGGGATACAAGAAATTATCTACACAACCTTATCTGTGACCTTACTGATTAACTGATATTGTCATCTTGTTTAGGGATTAATTAGGCATTAGGGTTTATACTTTTGATCTTGTTGCACTGGACCTTTTCACACTGCTTTTGTACTATAAATGTAGCAGAAACCTCAGTATAGACTCTGTTGATTCCACCAAGTTTGACCAAAGACAAATTGGAGTTAACACTAGACCACCAACACCAGGAGCTACAACAGTACTCTAGAATCCAATGCAGGCCTTGATGTCACACAACCATGTTGCATACCGAAGCTGTGCTGTCTGAACTTGTCCGATAGTTTGAGACCAGTATTACATAGAATTACATGGAATTTATAGCACAGAAATAGGCCATTCGGCCCAACTGGTCTATGCCATTGTTTATCCTCCACAAGAGCCTCCCCCCACCTTACTTCAAATAACCCTATCAGCATATCCTTCTATTCCTTTCTCCCTCATGTACTTATCTGGCTTCCCATTAAATGCGTCTATGCCATTCACCTCAACTATTCCATGTGGTAGCAAGTTCCACAATCTAACCACTCTCTGGGAACAGAAGTTAAAGTAGAGGATGTGCTGGTAGGTACTCTGTCTATGCACAATTTTTAAATGTATCCTAGAGTGCATTGTAGCATATTTTATCCTCACTCTCAGACGTATTTTGCTTAATGCTCTAAACTGTGTTAAATACAGAAAAAAATGAAATGTTTCTTCCCTTTCCCTTTCTCACAGTTGTTATTTGTTAATTGTCTGGCTGTTGCCGTCAACAACAACAACAACAACTTGCATTTATATAGTGCCTTTAACATAGTAAAATATCCCAAGGCGCTTCACAGGAGCGATTATCAAACAAAATGTGACACCGAACCATATAAGGAGATATTAGAACAGGTGACCAAATGCTTGGTCAAAGAGGAAGGTTTTAAGGAGCGTCTTAAAGGAGGAGAGAGAGGTAGAGAAGCTATTTAAGGAGATGTTTAGGGAGGGAATTCCCGAAAATAGGGTCTCGGCAGCTGAAGGCACAGCCGCAAATGGTGAAGTGATGAAAATCGGGGATGCGCAAGATATACTTTAGACATTGTAGTTCCACAGGAGCAGGCATGCATCTCACTCTTCTCTGCAAAATTTGTCAACAGGAACCGTAGATCATCAGTGGCCAAGGATTAAATGAAATTCTCTGGGACAGAAGCAAGACCTAAGCACTGGACCTCAGAGAGGAAGTCCAACCTAAGTGTGAAAAACTTCTTGGAGGCATTCTAGCTTTAAATTATTCATTTGATGGGTAAGTGATTTATTTTAAGGGTTCTGTAATTTTCAATATCTGGTTTCAGTTCTAAATGTTATTTTTAGCTAATATATATTAACCTGAGTGAAGAAAGAAAATGGTGGCCAAAAGCAGTTTGAAAAAATTATTTAACGGATTTGATTGATATATTGTAAGTTCTTGATTGGCAGTTTTGAAAAAAACTTTGAGAGGTTTGTTTGGTTGGGTTTGTGAGACTTCCTTTCTCATGATTGGTAACGGTTCTTTGTCGGGTATTTGAGAAAATCAGCATGATTAACTAACTGGGTTATGTGGAGAGACTGGAAAAGCTGGGGTTATTCTCCTTAGAACAGAGAAGGTGAAGGGGAGATTTAATGGAGGTGATCAAAATCATGAAGGGTTTTGAAGGAGTAAATAAAGAGGAACTGCTTCCAGTGGCAGAAGGGTCGGTAACCAGAGGTTACACAGATTTAAGGAAATTGGCAAAAGAACCAGCGGGGAGATGTGGAGAATTTTTCATACCCAGCGAGTTGTAATGATCTGGAATGCACTGCCTGAAAGCGGTGGAAGCAGATTCAATAGTAACTTTCAAAAGGAAATTGGATAAATGCTTGAAAAGGAAAAAAAATGCAGGGCCATGGGGAAAGGGCAAGGGGGGTGTGACTAATTGGATAGATCTTTCAAAGAACCAGCACAGGCACGATGGGCCGAATAGCCTCCTTCTGTGCTGTATCATTCTATGATTCTATAAACAAATATTAGTTCTTTAAGCTGATTATAAAGTGTGACGGAGGTTTTTTTTTTGTTCCCAACACATTCTCTGTGTGATCTAGATATTTGCATGAGATACATTTTGTATGATGCATACCGAAATCAAGATTTTCAGTCTTGTAAGTATTTCATATAAAATAATCATGTTAAAATTTCTTTATACTGAGGGTTGTTACATTGTGGGATTCTGTTACAAACCTTTGTTGAAACAGAGACCATAAAATCTTTCAAACTTGCTTCAAAAAGAGGAATATTAAAGGGGGTGACAAACCAGCAGGAGAATGGGATAAGACGACAACTACAGCAATACGCATTTATTTAACGCGATTAACATAGAAAAATATCCCAAGGCGCATTTTAAATTTGAGGCACTGGGTTACCAAGAGCCAATGTAGACCAGTGAATATAAGGGTGATGGGCAAGCATGAAAGGATATAAGCAGAAATGTGGCTCCTCTGGACAAAACACCTGCACAGACTTGATGGGCCCATTTATGTGCTGTAACATTGGGAATCCGCAATTGGATCCAACTGCTCTACACAAACATCAGTAGCGCAGTTTCAATCAACGGGTGGGAATCAGAAAGCTTTCCGATCAAATCTGGAGTCAGGCAGGGCTGTCCTCTCTCCTCCGTCTTGTTCGTGTGTTGCATCGAACCCTTTGCCGAGTCCATCAGGAGGGATGCGGGCATAAGAGGGGTGACGATCCCAGGCAGCGGAGGCACTCAGGTCAAGGCCTCCCTGTACATGGATGACGTCGCCGTTTTTTGCTCGGATCAGCTGTCGGTCCGCAGATTGATGAGCATCTGCAACCAGTTCGAACTGGCCTCGGGGGCCAGGGTAAATCGTAGCAAGAGCGAGGCCATGTTCTTTGGGAACTGGACCGACCGATCCTTTGTCCCCTTCACCGTCAGGTCGAATTACCTGAAGGTGCTGGGGATCTGGTTCGGGGGGGCCGGGGCGTGCACCAAAAACTGGGAGGAGCGTATCTCCAAGGTTAAGCAGAAACTGGGACTGTGGGATCAACGATCCCTCTCGATCGTGGGCAAGAACCTGGTCATCAGGTGCGAGGTGCTCTCGGTGTTGCTGTACGTGGCGCAGGTCTGGCCCATACCTCGCTCCTGCGCCGCGACAGTCACCCGAGCCATCTTCCACTTTGTCTGGAGATCAAAAATGGACCGTGTCCGCAGGGTCACGATGTACAAATCTCCAGAGAAAGGGGGAAAAGGCGTGCCCAACGTGGCCCTCATCCTGATGGCCACCTTTGTGTGCGGCTGCATCAAGCTGTGCATAGACCCTCGGTACGCAAACACAAAGTGTCACTACGTGCTGAGGTTCTACCTGTCCCCGGTGTTGAGAAGGATGGGCCTGGCCACGCTGCCACGGAACGCTCCGTGCAGTTGGACCGTTCCGCCCCACCTGTCCTTCGTGGAAAGGTTTGTGCAGGAAAACACCTTTGACCACAAGGCGATCAGCAAGTGGTCCGCACGTAACGTCCTCGAGACCCTGCGGGAAAAGGAGATGGTGGATCCTGTCGGTTGGTTCCCCGAGCAGACTGTCAATGTCATTTGGCAGAACGCCTCATCGCCAGAGCTCTCAAACAAGCACCAAGACCTTGCTTGGCTGGTGGTGAGAAGGGCCCTTCCCGTCAGATCCTTCATGCACTCCAGGGCTCTCAGCGCCACCGCGCGCTGTCCCAGAGGAGGCTGCGGTGGAGACGAGACCGTCACCCATCTCCTTATGGAATGTGCCTTTGCAAAGAAGGTCTGGAGAGAGATGCAGTGGTATCTGTCCAGGTTCGTCCCGAGCAGTTCCGTAACACAGGTTTCTGTGCTCTACGGGCTGTTCCCGGGGACGCACACTGAGACGGACATCGGCTGTTGCTGGAAGACCATCAACTCGGTGAAAGACGCCCTTTGGTCTGCCCGAAACTTGCTGGTCTTCCAGTACAAGGAGCTGTCCTCGACCGAGTGTTGCAGACTGGCACATTCCAAGGTCCAGGACTACGTGCTGAGGGATGCACTGAGGATGGGTGCGGCCGCCGCAAAGGCTCTGTGGGGAAAGGCAACCGTTTAGAGCCTTCCCGCCATTGTAAACCGAGGGGCTGCAATCAGGGAAAAACCCCCTCGGGCAGAATGTAAAATTCAAATTGCTGTAATGTACCTGTAATGAATCTGAAATGGACCAGAAATGAATCTGTAAGCAATAATCCGTGTTGAGTATGATGCAATGAGACACCCTAGAGTGTCATGAACTGCAATGATGTCCAATGTGTTCATTGTACTGCACTTAACGTAACCTGCAAATTGTTTAATCTGTAAAGTGTACGTTTGGAAAGTGATATGACAACTGTATTGTATGTACTGCTGCAAATTTTATGAATAAAGTATATTTTTTGAAAAAAAAAACATTGTATAATTCTATAAGTGAGTTGGCTCTAAACCTAGGTCTGAAATCATTATTTTGCCAAAGTTCCACTGCCATTATTTTCCCTAATGTCTTCCTGACTGTTCTGCACAGTATCCAAAGAAGGGAGATATTACATTACAGATTGCACATCATAAATTGCAATCGTCTGTACCACTTCTCATCACAAAATTGCAGGATTTGGTATATGTAATTCGCCACATGGTTTAATTGTAACAAAAATGTATAAATAAAAATCTCACTTAGAGGTGTGTGTACAAGAGCTGTCTATCGGTGTTGCCATTTTTCTCATTCCTTATCTGGAAACTCCCCATTTTCTGTTCTGAAGGGTTGTGATGCAGGGCAGAGATGAACTAACTATTTCAAAACGTTTTAACGTCATCATATCTTGTCTCAAAATGATTGCACATTACATTACATTGCAAGTTTTATGAGGTGACCAGCCTCAATTATGTAAGAGAAAAAACAAACAAATGAACTAGAAATTACAAATTTGGTTGCCAACAAATAATGCTGTGCATTGTGGCACCAAGACATAGAGTGGGAGGACACAGCTTCTATCTCCCTGCTCTGTTCGGCTTTCAATCTGAGCTGAGCCATTCTGTGCAGAGTGACTGAGCAGAGGCATGTTCTCCTGTGGGAGGAGGACTCATTCACTGGACCAGAACCTCGCACTCCCTGGCTGCCAGGAAAAGAATGTCAGGGGCAATGGACTGCAACAGCCCGTTCACCTGACTTGTGGGAGGCACCATTAAAAAGTCTTAGAAAAACCAATGCAGATAATCAGGACAGGAGGTACCTAACAAAAAAAGGGGGATAAAACCCTAAGGGCTCATGCACTTCATCGAAGGGCACAATCACTCAGGGGGAGAAAGAAACACACAAAAGAACCCTTCACAAGGAGACTTGGTTTACTCTCAAGCTTTCAGCATGGTGTTAGTTATGCTCTAACTTATCAACCAGTCTGTGATCCTGGGCTCTACCCACCTTTCCCCACCACATTCCTGGGCCATGGGAGCTTTCTCCTCCTTGGCAGATTTGCCATGCTTCCCTCCCCCTCTGCTATTCTGTTGTAAACATTTACACCTCGTCTAGACCCATCTTTGTTTCTTTACTTGTCTCATTGCCACCCCCCTTTTTGCCTTGCACCATCGTCCCTTTTGTCACTTAATCTCTCCTGCCCTCCATCCTATCATAGACCTTCCCCTTTGATCTAATGAAAGGTCCTTACCCTGAAACGTTAACTTTGTTTCTCTCTCCACAAATGCTGCCTGACCTCCCGAGCGTTTCCAGCATTTTCTGTTTTTTATTTCTGATCTTCAGAAATGTGTTCAATATTTTAAAGTAGTATTTTTGTCTGGTAAAGGAACAAGCTAAACAATGGGCCAAGATCAGAGGCTGTGAGGTTAACAGTTTCAGTCACTCAATAATATCATGTCCTTGACCGCACCATCCTCCTCCAATGCCTCTCCTCCGTTGTCCAGCTGAGTGGGACTGCTCCCGCCTGGTTCCATTTTTATCTATCCAGTCATAGCCAGAGAATCCTCTGCAATGGCTTCTAATCCGGCTCCTGCACTGTTACCTCTGGAGTCCCCCAAGGATCTATCCTTGGCCTCCTCCTATTTCTCACCTACATGTTGCCCCTCGACAACATCTTCCGAAAACACAACATCTGTTTCCACATGTACGCTGACGACACCCAGCTCTTCCTCACAACCACCTTTCTCGACTCCTCCACTGCCTATGATTTGTCACAGTGCTTGTCCGACATCATGAGCAGAACTTTCCTCCAATTAAATATTGAGAAGACCGAAGCCATTGTCTTCGTCCCCCACCACAAACTCTGTTCCCTCGCCACCGACTCCATCCCTCTCCCTGGCCACTGTCTCAGGTTGAGCCAGACTGTTTGCAACCTTGGTGTCCTATTTAACCCTGGGGTGAGCTTCCGACCCCATATTCTCTTCATTACTAACACCAGCTACTTCCACCACCATAATTTTGCCTGTTTCCAGCCCTGCCTCAGCCCACCTGCTCTGAAACCCTCATCCATGCCTTTGTTAACTCCAGATTTGACTATTCCAATGCTCTCCTGGCCGACCTCCCATCTACTACCCTCCGTAAACTCGAGCGCATCCAAGACTCTGCTGCCCGTATCCTAACTTGCACCAAGTCCCATTCAACCATCACCCCAGTGCTCGCTGACCTACATTGGCTCCCAGTCCAGCAAAGCCTCGATTTTAAAATTCTCATCCTTGTTTTCAGATCCCTCCATGGCCTCGTCCCTCCCTATCTCTGTAACTTCCTCCAGCCCTACAACTCTCCGAGATCTCTGCACTCCTCCAATTCTGGCCTCTTGCGCATCGGCTGTGCCTTTGGGTGTCCAGGCCCTAAGCTCTGAAATTTCCTCCCTAAACCTCTCCGCCTCTCTACGTCTCTCTCCTCCTTTAAGGCACTCTTTAAATCCTATCTCTTTGACCAAGCTTTTGGTTACCTGTCATAATATGTCCTTATGTGGTTCGGTGTCAAATTTTGTCTGATAACGTTCCAGTGAAGTGCCTTGGGACGTTTTACTATGTTAAATAAATATAAATGTCAGTTGTTGTTATTGGTCCCTACAGATTTTAAAACTTTAATTACAAATTACAAGAGCAATAAACAAACCACATTGAAAAAGATTCTGGCCTGGAATTTGTTGCAACAGTGTTACTGGCGATGATCGCCATAAATAGGACTGTTGTTCGCCTCGATCTTCCAGAGCCGATCCAAAGCCAACATCTGCTGGGAAACTCGTTATCATACACTACAGTGATTGTGATCGTAGTGGCAAGCCGAGGGGCTTCGAAGCAGTGCTGCCCCTCAGAAACGGCCAGCTGTATTCACAGGTCAGGCTCATTTGGAGGCGACGACTCTCTCGCTCAATGGGGATCCAATAAAACGGAAGGAAATAGCAGACCTTTAAAATTAACACATACCAAACTGCCTTGTATATTCTTGAAAAGTACCTTTCCAGTTCTTTTCAGAATGTTGTTGATAATTCATAAATCCACAATGATCATGGTCAGATCACAAGTGTAATTAGAAATTAACTGTTCCTTTCTGTTCTTTGTTCAGCATCTCGAATGTTAAATCCGAGATTAATTATGAAACCTGAGTAGTGATTACCAGGAAAGCCCACTGCTTGTAATGACTCGGTTGGTCAGCGTCTGAATAAAGTCATTTATCATTTATGAAAATAGCCCACGGAGAGTGTATAATTGTTGTGCTTTCAGACTACGTAGACACTATAGTGCCATTGAAAGAACTGCACAATGTTGATTTGGCTTCATCGTCCCAGTAGTAACAGATTCATTGAGCCCGACTCTCCGCCACCTTTCTGAAACAGCTTTCCCACAAGTGGCAATAAAACTGGCCTAAATGTGGCAAATTGGCCTTCACCGCTGTTTCCAAGGGAGGGGGTGGAGCTCGCATTACGATCCTTTCCAGGCTTCAGCGATGGTTCCGGAGGATCGACGCTAGTAACCCTGCAAATTATGGCATTCACCAACGCCATCATTTCCTGGGGCTTTAGTGGCTTTAGTAATGGCATTCTCCGTTATTTTGCCGTTACTATGGCACTACGGCCTAGCAAATTTCTGGCCATAGTTACAGTACGCTCCCTATTGTGCGCCATCAAAATCATACTTCAGCGCAGAATATGACAACCATTGCAGAATGGGTTGTTCCTAATTCGTTCGGGAACTAAAGATAGCCAAAGACTGTGATATTTCAACGTGGAGCATATGTTGATTTTAACTGCTGTGATCAACTATTCAATCAAATTATGAGGAAAACATGTAACAAGTTTACCACATTAATCTTCCACAGAGAACACAGTGTACAAAATGGTTTAAAATGTATAAGGGTTGAAAATGTGTGAGTCCTAGGAGCACAGCACTGTCAGAATTCTGGCAGGAGGCCATAAATCCATCAGGCTTTCACTCCATTAATCACCTTCAGGAATTGTGCTCCAGGGAAGTGAGTATTACTCCCAGGCCAATTGCATTGTTCCAGCAATCTGGGGTGTTTCTGGGGATGTTCCCGGTCTCATGGAATCATAGAACACAAAAGGAGGCCTTTCGGCCCATCATGCCTGTGTCGGCTCTTTGAAAGAGCTATCCAATTAGTTCCACTCCCCCGCTCTTTCTCCAAAGCCCTGCAAATCTTTCCTTTTCAAGTATATATCCAATTCCCTTTTGAAGGTTACTATTGAATCTGCTTCCACCACCTTTTCTGACCGTGCATTCCAGATCATAACAACTCGCTGCATGAAAACAATTCTCCTCATCTTCCCCTGGTTCTTTTGCCAATTACCTTAAATCCGTGCCCTCTGGTTACCAACCCTCCTGCCAGTGGAAACAGTTTATCCTTATTTATTCTATCAAAACCCTTCAACATTTTGAACACCTTTATTAAATATTCCCTTAACCGTCTCTTCTCTAAGGAGAACAATCCCAGCTTCTCCACGTAACTGAATTCCCTCATCCCTGGTACCATTCTAGTAAATCTCCTTTGAACCCTGTCCAAGGCCTTGACTTCCTTCCTAAAGTGTGGTGCCCAGAATTGGACACAATACTCCAGCTAAGGCCTAACCACTGATTTATAAAGGTTTACAACCTGGAAACTTTGAGGAATGTATCGCTGATAGGCCCAGCTGAACCCATATCTGCTGAGAGCAGGCATGGGTCTCATTGTGGGTCTAGTGAACGTCCCAGCGAAGAAGAAGCAAATAGTAACCTACCTTGATTAACGTTTCCAAGTTGCCTCCTCTGTTCCTCTGAGGGGAACCATAAAAAATTATGCTGATTTGCCTCAGGATCAGCCCTCTCAGGAGGGCAGGTGCCCCTTTGGCATACTGTGGGCATGGGCGCCTGGCCCCGATTGTGTACTTGAACTCCCTCCCATCTCCAGGATTGGGAGGGTCAACAGCAGTTGAAAATGGATGGGTAGAAATCCTGGCCTGCTGCTTCCCTGCCAGCTCAAACAGAATTCACAGGCTATAATATCTGGAAGTCCTGGACCTTCCTACGCAAAATGCAAGTTTGGATATTGTGAGCCAGTTTCAATGAAAGTTCCAAGTATATTTTTTGGGGTTCATTGAAGGGTAGGAGCAGTATTTGCAGTTTGAAAATGTTCTGATTGTTTCCTGTGTAGAAAGTGTGGTGGACCATCAATTAACTATTCTATGGAGTGGCAGGATATTTGCTGTCACAATTTTCCACGTAGTGAATTCCTTAAACAAATCAGGAATGGGCATTGGAAGAAATGTTAAGCAGAATCCAGGCACATGCCCACAGAAAGGGAGGGTAAGTCAACACCTGATATAACCCAGTTACACTCAAATCACCTGGGAACAAGTTACAGAACATGTATCCCACTTGAGTCCTTTTTTATTTAAGAACAAAGTCTGTGCCCTTCCTAACCGGAGTTTGATCATTTCCGTGCTCATGTTTATTAAGGTACCGTGTTGACTTTAAGCAACGGAATCCCTTTTTGACAGCAATCATTTCAAACTGCAAATATATCCATTGCACATCCTCCCTGATCACAAAGATTAAGGCCCAGACAAATGTTGTACTCGATCACAGTTATTTACTCAAGTTCTTGTGTCTCGCATTATATCTCCCTTCCATCAAATCTCATAGGGGGATTATTCTCTGCAAAGAAAACTTAATTGCAAATGAAAGATAAAAAGTGACATTGTTATAGAGTGAGGTGCAAACAATCGATTGTTAAAACCTTGCCATGTAGCCCTGCATGTGGTCGCAGGCATTAGTCCTGTCCTGTATCGATCAGCTACTACTTTATTGTTTGCCTGCCGTGTCCTGCCAACTAATCTCATTTTATTTAATTTTGTGATGTGGAATTCTTATTATCGCTCGGCCAATTTTCCCTGGGACCTATTAGATCTCACTTTGCTGTGCAAACGGGCTTTAGAAATTAAGCTTATCGAAGCTCTTTTCAGTGCAAAACAAATCTTTTTTCTGTCGCTGGCAGCTTGTGCGTGTCAAGTGGCTTTGCATGCAGATAAGGGTGTCGTTGAAACAGCAAGTGCCATCAATCATCATGACTTTTGATGCACACCATTTCACCTCTACCTGCTTCGGTCGAGGATCGGCGAGACATTTCCAATCGCGCTGATCGCCCTCAAGTAAGACAAATCCTTTCCATCCAGCCCACCTCGGCAATCTGGCTACACAAAGCAGGGGCCAGGGTACCACTGAGGTAGCAGGAGTGCTATTTTTTTTTCTCCTCCCATTCCGCCCCATTGCTCTGTGAAAACCCCAAAGGGGTGCGTTATGAAAAGCTCTTCACATGAATGATCAGTGTGTTGCTCTTTAAAAAGAATATACGCTGAGGAATGCCTGAGATCGGCGCGGTTTGTCAACAGTAATTTGCTGATGTTGCAGATTCAGGAGAATTTACCAGATGGACCCTGCTATGCAGTTTTCTCTCATGACAGGGTAGCATCAGGGCAGGTACAGCCTTAATATTTTCATTAAAGGTAAATGGACTAAATCACAGCAGTGGGTACGAAATCTTGATAAAAGCACCGTGACAAAGGGAATGATCCGAATAGCAGGAAGGCTGTAACAATTAGCTGACAGTTTCACTAATAAAAGAAGCATTTAATTAATCCACTACACTACACATTCCCAATGATTGAATTATGATACTAATGGGCACTCTTCACAGCTAGAACTGTAATATTCAGCAAGGCTGATTCTCATTTTGTACTCTGTTTTTGAACACGCACAGTAGAAATGGAACCCTCCCACTGACTACAGAAAGAATTTTAATTTTCTTCCCCTCTGCCCTCCCTCGCCCGCAATGTTGAACTTTTTTCTAATCAGTAAACTTTTTCACTCTTATTCCAGTCAGCAGGCTGGAGGGAGGAGCTGAACAGTGAACTCCACAGATCACGTTCGAACCTGGAATGAGGTGGTTCTTACCTGACCAAAGATGGATTCAGGAGAACTGAACTACCAGCAGGCCGACAGGAGACTAAGTGACGGCACCCATCAAGCATGTCACTGTCTGCTGAGGCAAAAAATGTCAGCGTTGCAGTAGCTGCTTATACTTCATGGCTTTCCGCTCGTTATATCAGCGCAATCCAAACAGAATCGACTGAACCAGAACAAACGATCGGGGAAATTTCAACATAAGTGAGTTACGCCCAAAGGCGCTTATGTTCGTGTTTTCTGCGATTTTTTTTACGCTGGTTCGAGATTCAATTTGCCCGAATTAGGTTCTGCCCACAAAAAATGGCCGCACCTCAGGAAGGCTTCAAATTGAGCTCATTTTCTTAGGTTCACAGGCACTCGTAGTAAGTTTTTTCATATCAAAAAAACATTTAATTTACTAAGAAACTGACTGTACACCGGTTCAGTATTGTGCTTTTAAGTCATTTTCAGTGATTTTAAATCAGGGTTACTCACAGGTGGAGGACTGGACGCCCTCATTAAAAATGCTTATTTTTGTCGATAAACGTATTTTCAGCTGTATTAATAATATTGCATGAGGTTACCACTCTTAGATACATCCAGGAATACTTGTTATTGGAAATAAAAAGAAAAGAAAAGATTCCGTTCTATTACGCTGCCCGATTGCGCTGGTTCTTGGAAGATTTTATGTTTGTGATTGTGCAAATGAATTTTAGCGGAAACCCGTACTGTAACCTAACAGTGCAGTTTCAAACACAATTACGCCCAAAGCGGAAACTCTGCTGCCGTGTCTTTAGTATAAAAAATGGCTGTGATGTTGCTTTATCTTCAGGGACTTTTGGATTGGCACCTCTGGGCTCCAAAGCAAATCGCAAATTAACAATACAACTCAATTTTAATAAAAAATGAATATTTTTTTGTCAATTTTCAGATTAAAATGATATAGAATCATATGGCTTGTTTTTAACTCCACCCACCCACTGCTCCTGACTGGAGGAAACCAGGCTTGTCAGGGGTGGGGGGCGCAGTTAAAATGGAACAGGAGACTTACCCCCTCCGTTTCCGCCCTGATCTGGCTGATTGCAATTTTAAATCACAGACAGCAAGGACACCTGCCCCCAGGCTGGCAGGGTCCTCTTTAAATATGTAAACCGGGCTCCCACAACGTTATCAGGGCTCGATCTGACATTTTAACCTGAGGTCTGAGCGGGGGGAGCAGTGACCGCTTGCCCGACAGGTTAGACCTTCCGGGGACAGATGACAGGGCCAGAAGAGGGCCCATCAGATAGTTTTTATATTTGATATTACTTTCCTCGTGGACCAAGAGAACCAAGAATGAACCAGGAACAAGGAAATCTTGGGCCTCCCCTGATCTGTGGCTTCCTCCCCAGACTAGGATTCCCCTCCCAGAGCACTCACCTCGTGCAGGTGACCATACCCCTGGCTCCCCCAGCGACGGAATCTGCCGGCCGATATTAATGGTTTGAAGTCAAGAGAAAAGAAAATCAGGCCCGGTGTATAACAGGCCAGCAGCTCGCTATCGCCAATTGTACGCTACCGACTGAGAACAATTTTGCTTCCTAAAGTTTCGAATGTAAAGTTTCACTTGTCACACAAACACCTTTATTCTGCACGGTATGTCACGTCACTGCAACAACTCATCACGTTACAGAGCTAAGGGGCTGTCCGCAACTTGTAAGTTGATGTCAATTTAAAACATCAGAACAGATATCTTTACTCAACCAGTAGTAAATGTTTGGAATAATCTACCAAGCATATAATAGAAGCAAAAATACACGAGTTATTCAAAAAAGAATTAGACGGCATAATGTGGGAGTTAATGTGATGGATGGTTGAGCTTCAGTGGTCAGATTAGCCATTTCTCATCCTTGACTTCACTTATATCAGGCTGAGGAAACATAAAGCTTATCACAGATGTGGGCCTGGAGAGAGCGTGGCCGGGGAGCGGGGAGCACTTCCGGACGGGAACTCCGGAAGTATGGGTTTCCCGGTCGTCCTGACCACTTTGACGTCAGGAGTTCCTTTAAATTTTTTCAACAGGTTCCCTGCGCGACAGGCAGATTGACAGGCTGGCTGCCTGTTGGGCGGGAAAGCAGCCGGGGAGTGGATGCCAAGTAAGCCTGACGTCGGAGCGGGGGTTGGGGGGGGGGGAGGGGGGGTGTTCGGAGACATGGGGGGCGGGGGGCCGTGTGTAGATCTCAGGGGAGTCGGACATGGGGGTGGTCTGACATGTCGGGGACGCGGCCGATGGCGGCAGGTGAGTTTGTTGGGCCTGGAGGAAACCACTCCTACTCCCCCTGGCCCACAAGCAGTGCAATAAAGGCTCTTACCTGTTGATCCGGGCCTTCTCCCCTCCTGTCACATGGCGAGAATCAGCAGGCCTGAGAATCCCGGCCCGCCCTGGAGTTAAAAATAAAAAAATCTATTAAAATGGAGGCCCGCGGCCTCCTTAAAATATTTTACTGATCGACCCGCCTCCTGGGAGCGGATTGGTTGCCCACCACTCGTCCCGCCTCCGTTAAAACCGGAAGTGGGTGGGTTGGAGACCGGCTGGGGTCGGGTTTTACATTTTTACAATTTTTACTTGCCACACTCCCCCAATACACCCCCCCGCCCCCGGGGGTGAAATTTACCCCCCGCGGTACCTGAATTCCAGAGTCAGACTGCCCTGGGGCTCTATTTTTGGGGGGGAGTTTCGTCCAATTTTCTGAATGTACTGACTCATGCCAGGTAACACTTCTACCAGTTCTGGCCATTCCTGGGATAGTGAAATTAATTCTCTCATTCTGCCGACCTACCCCTTCCATCTCACTGTTTTGGGCAATCGTTGGCAGGACAACATCATACAGTCGAAATCTTTATGGCATTTCACCATCCATCTCAAAGGGCTGCAATTAAAATGCCATGAGACTCTGGGTGCTCACCGAAACATTTTCTCAGTGATTGTCACGTTGTAGAAAAAGGTTTACTGGGCACTTAATGAGGCAGCAAAAATTATAAGTCACCAGTAAATTTCCTGCAAAGTGACATCTTGCTTCCATGGAAAATAATAGGATTTTATGCACCATTTTACATGAAATCTGCCCTTCTCTGACCCTAAACATGTACCACAGCTTACTTTTAAAGCACTTCACATCGATAAAAAATTATGCCAAAAAAAAATGAAGGGGGTCACAAGGATCACATTAAGTTAATGACATCGCATTAAGATATTATCGGCTTAAGTAGTAAATGCTGTACTACAAGGAGGAAATATGTCTATATAATAAATCAAAGAAACAGTCTGCGCTGGTTTATGTGTCCTTGACTTACGCCCAAACTAATACATAAAGTGTTGTGTGCAACTTATATTTCAGTAGGGATTATACAAAGTGCTCAGGCTCGCAATTTAACTTAGCCCTTGTATTCATTGTTTGTACACAGCTTCAGCTACTTTAATATAGCTGAATATTCAACTCCTGCAGCGTTCCTTCAAGGGCAGTACCCCACAATTCCGGAATATATATGAAATAACAGTGTTTCGATTATGGTGTGCACATTAACTTCAAAGCCAAGGTGTCACGTAGGACTGTGTTATACTGTGTCACAGCAGACAACAGATGATGCATAGCTTACAAATGAGATTGGAAGCAATGGAACAATGGAACTAGTAGGAGGAAGGTTATGTAACGTTTTGCTCTTACTGAATTAATGTGGGTTACAGTTAAGTGCGTACAAATTAGCAGAGGCTGTTGAGTAATGATGACCGGGGAAATGCTTTGCCATATGACAACTGCATTTAAAAATATACTGCATTAGAGTGAAGTCCAACGTACAACAGTCTGTATGTTTGCTCACCAAGTTGACTGGATTTTTAATTTACATAAAGTGGAAAATTCCATTGGAATATGGGTCAGAACTTTTAATCTTGAAAAGCAGGCGGTTTACACACGGTGACTGAGCACTACCAAAACCTATATTTTTTTGAATATCAGTAGTGCTGCCGAATTATGTATGTACAACAACAACAACTTGCATTTATATAGCGTCCTTAACGTAGTAAAACGTCCCAAGGCGCTTCACAGGAGCATGATCAAACAAAATTTGATACCGAGCCACATAAGGAGATATTAGGACAGGTGACCAAAAAGCTTGGTCAAAGAGGCAGGTTTTAAGGAGCGTCTTAAAGGAGGAGAGAGAGGCGGAGAGGTTTGGAGAGGGGATTCCAGAGCTTGGGGCCTAGGCAGCTAAAGGCACGGCCGGCAATGGGTGGAGCGATAAGCATCGGGGTTGCGCAAGAGGCTAGGCATAGAGGAGCGCAGAGATCTCGGAGGGTTGTAGGCTGGAGGAGGCTACAGAGATAGGGAGGGGTGAGGCCATGGAGGGATTTGAAAACAAAGATGAGAATTTTAAAATCAAGGCATTGCCAGACTATTGAACATGTACTTCTGAATGAGTTTGTGACTTCTCTTTGGCGTTTGGATAGATAGTGGCTGTAAAGTGTATTGGCTCATTTCGTAGGCAGACCATGGTTTAAGTCTGAACCAGACAGCTAGGTTGAAAGTGTTCTTTCTCACTCAATTTTAAGAGTCCCATGTGAAATAATTGGATGATCTTGACCCAGTCCCTAATGAAAGTGAATGTGCAGCATATAATTTGACACTAATTGACACCACATTGTAACCTCAGTGAAGACAGATCACAAGGCTGGCTAGTGTCAGAGTGAAAATGTCACTCTGTTGCAGGGGAAGTAAAAGTCTTCTGAAGCTGGGGTTAAAATTTGTAGGGGCAGAGTAAAAAGAGATTTATTCTGCAACTTAACAATGTTATACCTGATCATGTACTGTTCTGTGTTGAAACTAGATGCAGAAAATTGTTCCATACCCACTGTGACATCCCTCAGCTTGAAAAATGCACCAAAGCAAAAAACAGAACGAGGCTACATCGAACATATTTATCCGGACATTCCTGCTCAAACCAAAGATACCTGGTCAGCTGAACATCTGTGTACACAGGAGCATTATCTGTTCTCTATTCCCCTCCTCTCAACACTCAAACCAGCTACAGCTGCTATATTACTCACAGTTGTGACCTCACCACCTTAACTGGTCCTGAGCTTAAACACAATTTTCAATCTTCCTGACAAAGAGCAAAGCAACAAATCAATACAAACCTTGCACTTTCCAATATTTCACATTCACAAAAAAATAAAGGGGAATCTTTGCTGATCGCAAACAGTTTTTTTTCCCCCTTGTTATTTATGATGGGATGAACCGCATTGGGCATGAAGAATTGTTTGAAAGCAGCACAGTTCCTTTGAGCAATCCAGGTAATGGATTCAATTTGCATTACTCTTGCTTCCTCCCTGGTTAGATTTATAGCTTTGGGTGTGAAATTCCTCCGGCCATTAAATATTATCACGTGAACCAAACGGGAAAATCCCAATTTTTTTATTCACGCAAACCTTTTTATGCTACAATTAAATTGACGGGAGAGATTTCAATCCCTTGGTGTCCTTCGATTGAATTTATAGAGGGGTCATTTTATGCATCTGCCTTGCTTTGCCTACTAGCAGCATATCTTGGAAAGTCGGGTGGGCACTGGCCGAGATTTCCGGTTGTGGTAGGAGGAGAATTACGGGAAAATTATGAGTAAAGTGCCCGCGAATTTCCCAATACACACAGTTGCCGGGCGAATTTGGAAAATCAGCCCTCAAATGTAAAAAGCAGATAGTGGGAGGTCCTTTTGGCATTGCTCTCCCAGAATGTATTAAGGGGAAGCTAGATAAGCACACGAGGGAGAAAGGAATAGAAGGATATGCTGATAGGGTCAGGTGAAGAGGAGGCTTGTGTGGAGTATAAACGCCAGCATGGACCGGTTGGGCCAAATGGCCTGTTTCTGTACTGTAGAATCTATGCAGTACTATGTAATATGAATTGCACTGGACCACAATATAAAAATGCCTGACCGTAATTCAGGTCAGTCGCAGAGCAAGATGTAACTACAGGATTCAGCAAATAATCAAAAGTTTTTTTGTTATCGCTGAATGATTCTTCTTTCCATATGTGTGGCTTGCCTTGGCAGTGCCTGTGATGCTAACTGGCTGGCTTTGTGCAAATGTAAGGAATCTTACAACACCAGGTTATAGTCCAACAATTTTCATAAAATTGTTGGACTATAACCTGGTGTTGTAAGATTCCTTACATTTGTCCACCCCAGTCCATCACCGGCATCTCCACATCATGGCTTTGTGCAGTAAGTTATCTGTGTTTGGAGAGAGAGACAAAAAGCACGTTAGTTTTTTGTTAGTGTCAGCAAAAAACAACTCTTCCTGATACATGGCCTTAATGAATCCTGCAAGTTTAATTTTGAGGTTGCCACTTGTGAAACCCATATGTTAGGAACCAGCAGCACTAACGCAGCATTGCAGCGATACAAAAGCTGCTTAAATTGCAGTCGTGTCTTTAGTGCCTAGGCCCTAAGCTCTGGAATTCCCTCGCAAAACCTCTCTACCTCTTCTCCTTTAAGACGCTCCTTAAAACCTATCTCTTTGACCAAGCTTTGGGTCACCTGCCCTAATATCTCCTTATGTGGTTCAGTATCAAATTTTGTCTGCTAACACTCATGTGAAGCGCCTTGGGACACCTTACATAAGGTGCTATATAAATGCAAGTTGTTGATGTTGTTGTAGATGTACAATCTCTGAGGTTATTTAGTAAACTGCGGCCCACTGTGAGAAACAATAAATATCCTTCTAAAAAAAAAGTCACTCCTGCGTTCATTTCTTGGGAAACAAAACGCTTGGAGTGGGTTTAATGTAATGTAATAGATAGTTTGAAAAGTTCAAATAAAAGCACTGAGAATTTCCTCAGGGGCTCCCATAATCAGCCGTGAGAAGTTTGGCAGAAAGCCCATTTACCCCTGTATCCTGGGTTTCCACCGATATTCCACCGAAATTACAGTGGCCGAATTTCCCCTGAGGAAATTCACATTGAAGAAGTTTAAGGGTATATTTAATCTACAGGTTTAGCATCAGTGCGAAGCGGTTTTGGCTTTGCATTGATACAGAACTCCTGCAGTGTAAATCAAGTGTTAAGATCTGAAGCAAAGCGGGTGAGATCTCCTCCTCCAGATTCAGGCTGCAGTTACATTATAAATGCAGTGTTAGTGCAAAGTAAACAGTACAGTTGTAGTTTAATTGCACGTTAAGACTGCAGCATGTTACGTGAAGCGGTAACCTGTCTTACCTTTCTTGAATTATTGGGCCCTGAGCTCGCTCTCTCTCTTTCTTTTCCGGTTCATTTCTATTGCAACAGGTCATAAAAGAATTCTCATCTGTTAACAGGCGGGATCCACAAAATATGTTCCATACATGCTGACCATCAGTATTTCAGCTAAACCTTGGGAAAAATGTGCACTCTTGGATTCCCTCCCCAAGCCCCTTTGCCTCTCTTTTCCTTTGAAGCCCTCCTTAAAACCCATCTCTTTGAACTATTTTTCTGGTCCTGGTCTCTCCTTCTATGGCTGGGTATCTAATTTTCCTTGTACCTCTGTGAGGCACTTGGGGACTTGTTAAAGGCCAGTTGGTGTTGCTGTTCCAAAATCCAGGTTTGGATGCCTCGTTGTAAAATTTGTAAATGTGAAGAAGGCCGCACCAGATAGTTGATTGGTACACGTACCTGACAGCTTCATAAGACACGGGCTGTAGTAAACAATTTCCCAGATCTCGAGCTGCATCAGAAGAATCACAGCACTTCATCTCCGAACTCTAAGTCAGTGCTGCTTCATGAAAAATGGTGGAATGTGGTGTAGCTGGAGGATCTTTTTAAAGGTAAACATGGGAAGAGAGCAAAAAATATAATGAGCTTTTCAATCGTGCTTTTGGGGTTGGAGATGCGTAACTGAAAGAGTAATCTTTGTGTTCTTGTTGAAACAACGAAAATAAATCGGATGGTCCTTACCTACACTGTAATTTAAAAAGAACATCTAGAGACTAAACAAAATATAAAAGGGCTCTGAGATATTTTAATGCCAGCACTGTAAAAAACATACCAGATGTTGCATAATTATAACCCTTGAGTATTGTAGAAGAAAAGCAATCGGGAAAGACTGCTTTATGACAGACCATAAAACATCACAAAGGTTTACTGAGGAATGCATGTTGAGATATAGACAGTTTCATAGGAGGAACTGGAGGCATATAGTACAAAAGTAAGTAAGTCATGATTAACCTTTATAAAACACTGGTTTGGCCACAGCTGGAGCATTGTGTTCAGTTCTGGGCACCGCACTTTAGGAAAGATGTGAAGGCCTTAGAGAGGATGCAGAAGAGATTTACTAGAATGATTCCATAGATGAGGGACTTTAGTTTTGTGGATAGACTGGAGAAGGTGGGGTTGTTCTCCTTGGAACAGAGAAGGTTGCGAGGAGATTTGATAGAGGTGTTCAAAATCATGAAGGGTCTAGACAGAGTAGATAGAGAGAAACTGTTCCCATTGGTGGAAGGGTCAAGAACCAGAGGGCATAGATTTAAGGTGATTGGAAAAAGAACCAAAGGTGACATGAGGAAAAACCTTTTTACACAGTGAGTGGTTAGGATCTGGAATGCACTGCCCGAGGGGGTGGTGGAGGCAGATTCAATCATGGCCTTCAAAAGGGAACTGGATAAGTACTTGAAAGGAAAAAATTTGCAGGGCTACCGGGATAGTGCGGGGCAGTGGGACTAGCTGGATTGCTGTTGCATAGAGCTGGCGCGGATTCGATGGGCTAAAATGGCCTCCTTCCGTGCCGTAACCTTTCTATGATTCTATGAACTCTGTGTAACCTTCTAACCCTGATCAATGGGTAAATTATTAGCCTCTCATGAACTTAAATAGAGGGAGCACATTCTGAAAATACATTATCTACACGACAACAGCCAGGCGTGATGGCGTGTCTGTCTGCTGAAAGCTTTTTGACCAGGGCAAAAACTTGTGCTTGTTTTTTAAGTCTTACTTGCTTCTTCATTTTAAGCATTGTTTGCACGTTGACAACTGAATGACTTTGATGCAAATAAATACAGCAATAATTTACATCAGGCGGTGTTTCTGGATCAGGGTAATGAGGAACAAATAGAAAATAAAGAAAATCATAAGCAGATTTCCAAATGTGACATTCCTATTACATTAATATTATGGTAGAAGTACTTTCTTGGAAGGAGGGAGGGGAGAAAATATTAGTTATAAAGAAGGGTAAAAAAAAGTGGACGTTAAATTTATGTTGGAGTAAAAACTGCTAAGACGTTGAGGGATATGGTGAGAAGAGATGTGGGGTAGTTTGACCTTTCAAAAACGGATGAGCTTAATGGGCACAATAAACTCTTCCTCAAAACATTTAGGCTAGAAATGACTGTTGGGGCTATTAATGGCCAGGAGCTTAATGCATTCACGTGACTTTCCTGTCTCTGCTTTTTTGACCGAGGCATTAACCCACGTAAAATAAACTGATTAACACCTCCGTTATTATACAGGACTTAGTAAAGCCATGCAAACACGTTAAGTGTCCTGTTAATATCGGCGACAGTCATTTCTAAACTTTTATGTTCTTCTGAGCATGTAATTTGCGCCGAGAATCTTTAAGTAAGGAGTGATTTCCTTGTATGCTAAAAGTATAACTTTACACCCTTATTTTAAAACTGCAGTGAATTTTTCAATCAATCAGTGGACCAAATTGCCTATCTAGTTCTTATGAATATTATTGTTTATAATATATAGCGCAATATTTGATAAAGTGATAGGTTTGTAAATGTTTTGATGACTGAATTTGTTGTTTTGACTGCATTGCGAAGAGCTTTCAGCAGATGTCAGCTTTAATATTTTCTGGTGTAAGGCTCCCCACCCACAATGTACAAAAATGCCGCATTTAGCATCTCCTCAACATGGGGCTACAACCCCACCAGTCAGAGAGACATTTCACTTGTCTCAGTGAAGCGCGAATCACGTGAAGCTGCCTTGTAAGAACAAAGCTGCCTAGCAATGTACTGCCTCATTTCATCCTCTACATGTGTCACCAGTTACAAAGCTGAAATGTACATCAGCCTCCATCTGTCAATCATCAAATGGGTTATGACTCATAATTAATTTTTAAAATTAATTTTCTTAAATTTTGCAAGCACAGACTTTTTAGCAGTGCAAATCCTTTACAGTTCTTAAGAGACACTGAAGCTGATTTTCGATCCTGTATCTGCCTCACCATTAGGCAGGCACTGCACCTTGCAAACCAGTCTGATTGGAGTACTGCTAAACCTGGATAAATTTTCGGGTATAACTAATTTACGTGTTGTAGATATAGGTGAAGTGAGATTAGTGTCTGGGGATTCGGCAGTGGTCTAAGAGGGGAATCTGTGTGCTGCAATTGCTTAAAAAGACAATGATTTTTGTTTTGAATGCTGGCAGCAGAACAACGCTTTGGTGCTAAAGATGCCTGGCACAGTGTGGGAAGGGCACCCCATTTTCAAGAGGGGACAATGGAAATCATTCTTTTGCAAGTGCAGCCGAACAGGATAGTGCTGTTTACCCAGGCATGGCCATGTCCAAAACGGAAGGGGCACAGAGCTTGACAGGGGGTGGCTAGTGTGCTGAATGAATGCACGAACCACTGCCCAAAAAAAATTAGAGCCAGGACTTCCAGGAGTGAAGTTAGGAAACACTTCTACACGCAAAGGGTGGTAGAAGTTTGGAACTGTCTTCCGCAAACGGCAGTTGATGCTCGCACAGTTGTTCATTTTAAATCTGAGATTGATAGATTTTTTGTTAACCCAAAGGTATTAAGGGATATGGGGCTAAGGCAGGTATATGGAGTTAGGTCACAGATCAACCATGGTGGAAGAGGCTCGAGGGGCTAAATGGCCTACTCCAGTTCCGATGTTCCTATGCTCAGATGATGTGAAAGGGTGATTCCCCTCGGCCTCCTCCTGAGGTCCCCACCATCACAGGTGCTAGTCTTCAGCCAATTCGATTCACTCCACGTGATATCAAGAAACAGCTGGGTGCACTGGATGCAGCAAAGGCTCCAGGACGCGACAACATCCTGGCTGTCGTGCTGAAGCCCTGTGCTCCAGAACTAGTCGTGCCTCTAGCCAAGCTGTTCCAGTACTTTTTGAATTTTGAAGCTTTCTGAATTTTCATTTGTCTCTCCTCGCCCATTTCTGTGATACTCCCCTTTAATTATCCTCATCCCTTTAAGTTTGACTTACATGCAGTTTTCTTTTCTTGCCAGTGGTGTCATTGCTAGACCCATTAGAGCGTTGATCTGGAATTGTCAATAATTATGAGGTTAGGCAGGTGAGAGTGGTGAACCTGTGGAATTCTCTACCACAGAAGGCTGTGGAGGCCAAGTCACTGAATATATTTAAGAAGGAGCTCGATAGATTTCTAGACATGAAAGGCATCAAGGGGTATGGGGAGAGAGTGGGAATATGGTATCGAGATAGAGGATCAGCCATGATCATATTGAATGGCGGAGAAGGGTCGAAGGGCCGAATGGCCTACTCCTGCTCCTATTTTCTATGTTTCTATGTTTCTGTGTGAGTTGAGTGCTATTTGTACTTCACATTCGGGCAGGTCTTAAAGCAGTAAAAACTGACTTACGCCTAAAAACAATTTGCCTCACCACATCATTTGTTATTTTTGTTTTGAGGAGGTGCAGGTAAAATTCTATAAACTGCTGCAATGTTTATGGCTTCTGCTTAGGTGTTACTGTTCTAATAAACCAGTCGCATTGTTTATGGGTGACATTTTTCAAGACGCCCACTGATGGGGCCATGCATACAGCAGGTGGCTTGTCGGTATACTGCCTGTGATTTTATGTCCATTTAAATCAGTGGATGGAAAAATCTACAGAAACTGTGATTCTACGATGCCCCAATTGGTGCACAAACACTCGAAAATCTAATCTAACGTTTCACTTTGGTTGTAACCTAATTTGGAAAGAGACTGATCGTCCCATTGGATAGAGTCATTACTGCATGGATTTCTAAAGTCCAGGAGGTCTCAAGGGGGGGGGCTAATTGCGTTACAGGGGTATCTGCTGGACCCCTGTGCACACTACATTAGCAGATATTGTGTGTATAAAGTCACACTCTGGTTTACAGGGAGTGAGGGCTGATTCACGGGAATGGTTTTGGTGTTCGGCAGCAGAAATATTTGGAGTAAACCTCAACAAAATAACGGTAAGCTCTAATTAACTGTGAGCATCACCTTGGGAAATCTGTGACCTACAGTGAAACTTTCCAAGGCTGTGTGCTATTGTGGGGCCTCGCATGATAAGCTGCCGCTGTGTGAAAGATCCTGCTGGTGGTACAAGGTTTCTGAAAATTTCATCTTTGGTGTAAATTTTGTCATTATACTGTATTATCATCCTGCAGTTTTTTTTGGGTTAGCTATATCTTTTATTTGTTCATAAATCAGAACTTGCAATTTAGTCTTTATAATATGGTGCCATTCATCCATCACCACTGTGCATCGCTGACGACATTGTCCCCCAGTCTGGCAACGCCTTGATTTTAACATTTTCATCCTGGTGTTCAAGTGCCTCCATAGCCTCACCCCTCACTATCTCTAACCTCCTCCAGCCCTATTATCCTCCAAGATCTCTGCTGTCCTCCATTTCAGGCCTCTTATGCACCCCTGATTTTCATTGCTGCACCATCGGCAGCTGTGCCTTCAGCTGCCGATGCCATAAGTTCTGGAATTCCCTCCCTAAACTTCTCCGCCTCTCTACCTCTCCCTCCTTCTTTAAGTAGCACCTTAAAACCTGCCTCTTTGAAGAAGGTTTTGGGCAGCTGTTCTAATATCTCTTTACATGACTTGGTGTCAATCTTTGACTCCGCCCCTGCGAAGCATGTCGGGACATTTTTACTACGTTAAACGCGCTATATAAATGCAAGTTTTTGTTGTTGGTGGTATTTTTAAGTCTCTCACTGTGGAAGTAATTGGAAAATAAGTTGCGCGTTCCAATTTATTGCCAGTGAGTGATTTGCTGTGATGCAGCCATATAATTTTTTACTTTAGAAAACCCATATCCCACAAAGAATAAATACATAGGTGTCAGTTCATAAGGGACTTGGTCTGTTTGTGAATACTGCACTCGAAGTCATGAATACAAGAAAAGATTTGGGGAAAAGTTAAAACTTACAGCAGTGGGTGAGTCACAGTGTACAGGTGAGGAGGAGGAAGGTGCTGGTGCCAGAGGAGGAGAATTAACCTGCTACTCTGATGGCCACATTGGTACCTTCAATGGCCTGTTGTACTTTGGGGAAATCCACCGGGCCACCCTGACATTCACCTGTTATTATTCAGTGAAACGGAGATGAAATAGTTGGCTTGGATCAACAAATGTAACAGTCACCTGCTGGATACATCTGTGGACAGAAAATTCGATGATACTGTTGACATTCCCCGTGCCAGCATGGAAGGATGTGGAGACATTAACGTTGAGCGTGGGCAGTGACTTTGACTGTCACTCTGAGTGCCATCCCTATGGTAGACATTGGCTGTAGATTGGCTTGCAGCAGATGACAAGGCTCTGCACCTGACTCCCTGCTAAACCAGGACTTATAGAGACATTACTTATGAGCTTGTATGATCTGGCTGATGGCATAATGGCAGGTATAGCCAATCCAACTCTGGTGCCATCTGATTTACAAACATTTGAACACACAAAATTGATGGGCAGGAAAGAACCAACTGGTCCATCAAGCCTGCTCCACACTCATGATGGCTGGAGCATCACGATGAAACACTTTCTCCCTTCTCCCCTCCCCCCCCACCTCCAGGGCCAATAAGGGAAGAAATATTCTGGAAAATTCCTCTCCAACCACCACCACCACCCCCCCCCCCCCCCAGGCAATCAAAACCAGTCCAGGAGATCACATGGACCAGGTGTTACAAATAATGACACTTACCTTCTATATGATGCGATCTCTGCCCCAGTCAGGAACCGTTCCAGTTCCCTCTTGAAGTCAGGAAGTCAGAACCCACCACACCAGCCGGCAATGTATTCCAGAGACTCACTACCCCTGGGAAAAGAAGAACCGCCCAACATCTTGCCGATTCCTACTCTTACATAGTTTAAAATCATGTCCTCAGGTCCTCCCCAATCCGTTAAACTGGAATAATCTCTCAATAGGATAGGACTTCTATCAGATCGCCTCTAAGTCAATGCTGCTCTAAAGTAAACAGTCCAGGGTCCTTAAGCCTATCTATCTAATTGCAATGTATTTTTGAGGGATTCCTTCTGACAGGCCATGATATTGCAGGCCTTGCACACTTATTTTAAATGGGCCACCTTGTTACTGGGCAGGAGGGAGTGGAGGCATTAGCTGCTTCATTATGCCCTAATTTGAACAAAATGTTGCTGCCTAATAAAGCTCACAGATATTCAGTGTGAGAGGACACAGGCAGCGGAATGCCATATCAGGAATCTTCTGTGCAGTGCTAAGAGGGGATGAGAGCTGCTAAGTTTCGTAATGTTTGATTGTATGGCCTCTGCTTGATCATTTCCTGCCAGATAAAGTACCTTCATCAGCAGGAATTTCTATCCTGTGGGCGTGATTCTCCTTGTTTTTATTTTCAAATTTAACTCTGATCAGTGGGGAGGATTATGTATCGAGTTACATTGAGTTACATTGAAACTACAGCACAGAAACAGGGTATTTGGCCCAACTATTCTATGCCGACGTTTATGCTCCGCACGATCCTCCCCCCTCCCTATTTCATCTAACCCTATCATTCCTTTCTCCCCCATGTGCTTATCTAGCTTGCTCTTAAATGTATGCAGGCTATTTGCCTCAACTATTCCTTGTGCTAGCGCGTTCCACATTCTTACCACTCTTTGGGTAAAGAAGTTTTTCCAGAATTCCTTAATAGATTTATTAGCGACTATTTTATATTTATGGCTTCTAGTTTTGGACTGCCCCATACTGAAAACATTTTTCCTATGTTTACCCTATAAAACCCTAACTTCTTTGCTTTTCAGTTCTATCCCTCTAGAAATTAACCCTAGTGCTTGATTAGCCTTTTTTATGGCCATATTAACCCATGTCGCTATTTTTAGTGATTTGTGTATCTGTACCCCTAGATCTCTTTGCTCCTCTATCCCGTTTAATCTCTTATTATCCAAGCAATATGTGGTCTTTTTATTATTCCTACCAAAAGGCACCACCTCACACTTATATATAGAGAAATTCTTTTGCCAATTACACGCCCATTCTGCAAGTTTATTATTGTCCTCTTGCATTTTGACGCATTCTTTCTTTGTATTAACTATACCCCCCAATTTGGTGTCGTCCGCAAATCTTGAAATTGTATTTCCGATTCCCAAATCCAAATCGTTAATGTAAATTGTGAATAACAGTGGTCCCAGCACCGATCCCTGCAGACACCACTTCCCATCTTTTGCCAGTCTGAGTAGCTACCCTTAACCCCTACTCTCTCTTTTCTGTTTTGTAGCTTGCTATCCATTCTGTAACCTGTCCCCTGACTCCACATGCTCTGACCTTAGCCATGAGCCTACAATGTAGTACCATTTCAAAGGCCTTTTGAAAATCCAAATATATTACATCTACTGCATTATCCTTGTCTACTCTTTCTGTTACATCTTCAAAGAATTCAATAAGGTTGGTCAAGCATGACTTTCCCTTCTGAAATCCGTGCTGACTATTATATTTTTGTTCTCTAGATGTCTTTCTATTACATCTTTGAGTAAAGATTCCATTATCTTTCCTACCACCGACGTTAAGCTAACTGGTCTATAGTTCCCTGGACTTCTTCTCTCTCCCTTTTTAGATATAGGAATAACATTAGCTGTCCGCCAGTCCTCTGGCACTATTCCCTTTTCTGGTGAATTTTTATATCAATGAAATAGTGCCTCTGCTATCTCCTCCCTAACTTCTTTTAATATTCATGGATACAATCCATCCGGACCAGTGGCCCTCTTCTTCCTAAGTTTGATTAGATGATCAATTATCTCCCCCCTTTCAATCTCAAATGTTTTAATATCTTCTTCAACCTCTTCTTCTAATGTCCTGCCCACCTTGTTAGTCTCCCTGCTAAAAACGGTGGCAAAGTAATTATTCTCAATTTCTGCCATTTTGCTGAGTTTATCTTATGCATCCTATAAAGGCCTTATCCCGATTCTGATTTTTCTTTTGTTATTTATGTGTCTGTAGAATACTTTACAATTTATTTTTATATTCCTTTGATAATTTAATCTCGTAGTTCCAATTTGCTTTCCTCATTGTTTTTTTGACTTCTCTCCCAATCTTTTTGAATTCACTTTTATTATCCTTTCCTTTATTGTGTGTGTACTTAGTGTACGCCTTTTTCTTTAGTTTTGATTTTATCCTTCTCTTTTTATTCATCCATAGTGTTTCATTATTGGTTAGTTTGTTCTTGCTTTTCAGAGGAATATATTTTTCCTGTGAACTCTATTGATCACTGTTTTGAATATCATCCACTGCTGTTCTATCTCTTTGTCATTTTTTTCCAGTTTACCTGCCCTAGTTCTGTTCTTATCCCCTCAAAATGAACTTTTTTCCAATCTATTACTTTGGTCTTTGTCTTAATTATGTCCTTCTCAATCATTATTTTAAACCCTGTTATGTTATGATTGCTATTGCCTAGATGTTCCCCTATGCTTACTTCTCTTATCTGTTCTGGCTCATTTCCCATTACTAGATCCAGCAGTGATTCCTCCCTTGTCGGGCTTCTCAAATACTGGGTAAGTAAAGAATCATGTACAAACTGTAAAAACTCCATTCCCTTTTCTCCTTTCCCTACCTCTTCTTGCCAGTTTACTTGGGGGTAGTTGAAATTTCATAAGATTATTATTCGATGTTTTTTACTTATTTCATAGATTTGTCTACATATTCATCCTTCACCCCTTCCACTATTAGGTCGTCTGTAGAATATACCTATTAAGTGACGAATCCCTTCTTATCCTTTATCTCAATCCGTGTGGATCCTGTTTCTATCTTAATGTTACTTATGTCCCTTTTTTCAATCGCCATTATGGTGTCTTTAATTAGTACAACTACCCCACCCACCTCCCCTCTCCCTTCCCTTTCCTTTCTAAATACATTATATCCTGCAATATTAAACTGCCAGCCCTGTTCCTTACGTAGTCATGTTTCAGTTATCCCTACAACATCTGCCTCCTCGCTATGAATTATTGCCTCCAGTTCCCCCATTTTGTTTTGGTTGCTGTGCAAATTGCTGTACAGGCAATTGAATTTGCTTTTAGTAATTGTTCCCCTCCCTTTGTTTTTTACAGTCATTAAATCATTTAATCTCTACTGATTTATTGCATGCAGAGTCTTGAGGTGGGTCCAATCCCTAACAGTCGATTGGGGTACATATTAGGGCTCAGTCCATGATTTCAGTCCCAGGTCCCCTGATCTAATCTTCTGCTTTTCATTCATCCTGTTCCACCTTCATTAACACTAGGCTGTACTCACCGGCTCATTACTCACTGTCCTTAGCTGAGGTGAAACAGTTTAATTATACTCATTAGCATAAAGACTAGAGAATTAAATAACAAACTCTAACTAGCTATTATAAAGTGATTCATGCATACTTAGTAGCACACAGTACACAAGTCTGAATTGCGGTAATTCTTACACACAATTCTCAGAATATGGTTTTATATGTCAGTCTTCTTTATTCTAAGAAGCATATGTAAGCAGGTCTGCTACTTGATCTTTCTTAGCTTAGGTTTAACCAACCTGATGTGCAGCAGCTTCAACTAATGGTTATTTTACCGGGAATGTAAGTGCAGAACTAAAGGACACAAATATAGTCAACAAGACTCCTCAAGCAGGAATTGAAATTATGAGGATAAAGAATATTTTTTAATTATAAAGTCATGGATATATACAGAATGCTACATCCCATGCATTTGATGCCATGTTAATTAACCTTTTAAAAAAAAAGATGTGAGCAAAAAATGGTTGTGAATGTAATTGAACTTTGTGAGTAGAGATCATAGAATCATAGAATGGTTACTGCACAGAAGGAGGCCATTTGGCCCATTGAGCCCTTGCCGGCTCTTTGTAAGAGCTGTCCAGTTAGTCCCATTGCCCCGTTCTTTCCCCTTAGACCTGCAGTTTTTTTCCCTTCATGTATTTATCCAATTCCTTTTTGAAAGCCACGATTGAATCTGCTTTGACCACCCTTTCAGGCAGCGCTTTCCAGATCATAACTACGCACTGCATAAAAAAGTTTATTCTCCTGTTGCCTTTGGTTCTTTTGCCAATCATCTTAAATCTGTGTCCTCTGGTTTTTGACCCTTCCGCCAATGGGAACAGTTTCTCTTTATTTACTTTATCTAAACCCTTCAAGATTTAGAACACTTGTATCAAATCTCATCTCAACCTTCTCTGCTCTAAGGACAACAACCCCAGTTTCTCCAGTCTATCCACATAACTGAAGTCCCTCATCCATGGAACCATTCTAATAAATCTTTTCCACACCCTCTCCAAGGCCTTCATATCCTTCCTAAAGTGCGGTGCCCAGAATTGGACACAATACTCCAGGTGTGTCCAAACCAGTGTTTTATAAAGATTCAACATAATTTCCTTGCTTTATTACTCTTTGCCTCTATTTATAAAGCCCAGGATCCCGTTTGCTTTTTTAACCACTTCTCAACCTGTCCTACCACCTTCAAAGATTTGTGCACATATACCCCCAGGTCTCTGTGTTCCTGCAACCCCTTCAGAATTGTACTGCTTAGTTTTTACTGCCTCTCTTCATCCTTCCTGCCCAAATGTATCACTTCGCACTTCTCTGCATTAAATTTCATCTGCCACTTCTCCGCCCATTCCACCAGCCTGTTAATGTCCTCTTGAAGTCTATCACTATCCTCCTCACTGTTCACTACACTTCCAAGTTTTGTGTCATCTACAAATTTTGAAGTTGTGCCCTGTACACCCAAGTCCAAGTCATTAGTATATATCAAAAGAAGCAGAGGTCTTAGTACCGACCCCTGCGGAACACTCCTGTATACTTTCCTCCAGTCCAAAAAACAGCTGTTCACCACAACTCTGCTTCCTGTCACTTAGCCAATTTTGTAACCATGCTGCTGCTGCCCCTTTTATTCCATGGGCTTCAATTTTGCTGACAAGCCTATTATGTGGCATTTTACCAAATGCCTATTGAAAGTCCATATACGCAACATCAAATTTTTGGCCCTCATCAACCCTCTCTGTTACCCTCATCAAAAAACTCAATCAAGTTAGTTAAACATGATGTGCCTTTAACAAATCTGTGCTGGCTTTCCTTTATTAATCCACACTTGTCCAAGTGACTATTAATTTTGTCCTGGATTATTGTTTCTAAAAGCTTCCCCATCACCGAGGTTAAGCTGACTGGTCTGTAGTTGCTGGGTTTATCCTTACACACTTCTTTGAACATTTGCAATTCTCCAGTCCTCTGGCACCACCCCCATATCTAAGGAGGATTGGAAGATTATGGGCAGCTCCTCTGCAATTTACACCCTTATTTCCCTCAGCAACCTAGCATGCATCCTATCCGGACCGGGTGACTTATCTACTTTAAGTACTGCCAGCCTTTCTAGTACCTCCTCATTTTCATTTTTTAGCCCATTCAGTATCTCAACTACCTTCTCTTTTACTATGACTTTGGCAGCATCTTCTTCCTTGATAAAGACTCATTTATTTATTTAGTATCTTAGGCATGCCCTCTGCGTCCACGCATAGATCTCATTTTTGGTCCCTAATTGGCCCCACCCTTCCTCTTACTACCCATTTAGTATTTATATGCCTATAGAGGACTTTTGGATTCCCTTTTATGTTTGCCGCCAGTCTATTCTCATAGTCTCACTTTGCCCCCTCATTTCCTTTTTTACTTCCCTTTTGAACTTTCGATACTCAGCTTGGTTCTCACTTGTATTATCAACCTGACATTTGACCTACGCCCCTTTTTCTGCTTCATCTTACTCTCTATCACTTTCGTCATCCAGGGAGGTCTGGCTTTGGTTGCCCTACCTTTACCCCTCATGGGAATGTCCCTAAACTGTACCCGAACCATCTCCTCTTTAAAGGCTGCCCCTTGTTCGATTACAGTTTTGCCTGCCAATCTTTGATTCCAATTTACCGGGGCCAGATTCTGTCCTTGACCCCTCAAAGACATCCTCTCTCTCCAGCATTGTAATATTCTCCCCCTCCCCCCATCCTTTCTTTCCTTCCTTCCCTATCTTTCCTGAACACTTTGTATCCAGGGATATTTATTCCCAATCCTGCCCTTTTTTGAGCTAGGTCTCTGTTATTGCCACAACATCATATTCCCATGTGGCTAAGTGCGCCTGCAGCTCACCAAACTTATTTACCACGTTGCGTGCATTTACACACATGCACTGTAAACCTATAGTAGACCTTCTCGTATTCTCCCTTAGTCTGACCCCACTTAATACTGTACTATTTCTTACTCTAGTGCTATCTGTCTCTCCCAATCCTTTGTGCACCTTGATTCTCCTTTCTAATGCTGCAACCTGGTGCCCATCCCCCTGCCAAATTAGTTTAAACCCTCCCCCACAGCACGAGTGAACCTCCCTGCAAGTACATTGGTCCCAGCTTTGTTGAGGTGCAACCCATCCGGCCTCTACAGGTCCCACCTCCCCCAGAACTGGTCCCAATGCCCCAGGAACCTAAAGCCCTCCCTCCTGCAGCATCTCTCCAACCACGCATTCATCTGCTCTATCCTCCTATTTCTAGACTCACTAGCACGTGGCACCGGGAGTAATCTTGAGATTACTACCCTTGAGGTCCTGTTCTTTAATCTTTTTCCTGGCTCCCTAAAACCAACCTGCAGGACTTCATTCCTCCTTCTACCTATGTCATTGGTACCGATGTGGACCACGACCTCTGGCTGTTCACCCACCCCTTCAGAATGTTCTGCAACTGCTCAGTGACATCCTTGACCCTGGCACCAGGGAGGCAACATATCTTCCTGGAGTCATGTCTGCGGCTGCAGAAATGCCTATCTGTTCCCTAACTATTGAATCCCCTCTCACTATTGCTTTCCTGACCTTTCTCCTCCCCCCTTGTACAGTTGAGCCATGTTGGTGCCATGGTCTTGGCTCTGGCTGTACTCCCCAGAGGAACCCTCTCCCTCACCAATATTCAGAACTGAATACTGGTTGGAGAGTAGGATGTCCTTAGGGGACTCCTGAACTACCTGCCTGGTCCTCCTTGCCTGCCTGGCGGTCACCCAGTCCCTCTCTGCCAGCACTCTCTTAAGCTATGGCCTGACCACCTCCTGAAACGTGCTATCCACAAAACTCTCAGCCTCGCGGATGCACTGCAGTGACGCCAGCTGCTGCTCAAGCTCCGAAACCCGGAGCTCGAGCTCCTCCAGCTGACGACACTTCCAGTACATGTGGTTGTCCAGGACACGGGAGGCATCCTGGAGTTCCCACATGGTACAGGCCATGCATTCGAAGGGCCTGAGCTGCTCTTCCATGCCTTTATTTATTAGATTACTAACTAAACTTAACAGAAATAAATTAAAGACTATAAAAACACTCACCAGCTACTCCCAATCAGCTACTCACCAATCAGTTCTGTCCTTCATGCTGATGTCACTTTAGCTTTTCTCCTCGCTTTTTACCTGCTCTGATGCTTCGCCCTTGGTCTCTCGCAGATCCGCACTTGCTCTGGACTCCAGGCTCCCGATCGAGGCCTTGTCCCTGGGCCTTGCTTTTTACCTGCTCCGATACTCCGCCCTCGGTCTCTCGCAGATCCGCACTTGCTCTGGAGTCCAGGCTCCCGATCGAGGCCTTGTCCCTGGGCCTTGCTTTTTACCTGCTTCGATGCTCCGCTCCAGTCTCTCGCAGGTCCGCGCTCGCTCTGGAGTCCAGGCTCCAGATCATGTAAAAGAAAGAAAGACTTCTGTTTATACAGCGCCTTTCATGACCTCAAAACGATTTACAGCCAATGAACTATTTTTTTTGAAGAGTAGACACAGTGTAATTTAGACACTTGTAATGTGGAGCCTATAGATTGCATATACTTTATGAAAAGGTCAGGCTTGTTGAGCCAATTGGCTTTTTCTTGTATCACATTTTCTTCCATTCTCAATTGGCAGTATCAAAGCCTAATCTGTCTGAGGCTCCAATGGGTTAGGATAGCTTTTCCTTTTTGTTTGTTGGTGCAGTCTCAATATGAAGGGTTTAGCTTTGAAGGTTGTAAACTTTCATACTTGTCAATTTAAATACAAAGTTCCAGCACCAACCTAAACTGTTAGGATATTATACGACACAAAAGAACAGATGCCTCTGGTAAGAAACAATATTCCATTGACTGGACAAAGGAGTTAATGTGTTAGCTGACGTGAAACACTACTGTATGATGGAGGAATGGCCAAGACAGCTGGCTGATGAGAAAAAGATGCAATAAGATTGATGGGATGAGACAACTGATGAGAACCTACTTCAATAAAGCTAATGGAAGGGGATCTAGATAAATTAAAGTAAATGGACTTTCACCTTTAATCTCCCAGTGGGTCAGAAAAGGTTTTATTTCCCTGGACCTACCAGTTTTGGTTTTTTTCCAGCTCATCCACTATTATACTGAAAAAAAAATATTACAGTAATCGAGCTGCTCGAACATCAGAAATAATCTAAAACACAATTTTACGTAATTGTTTTTGCTTTATCATCTTTTCTTCCTGCACATTTTCTGTTCCCTCTCTGTCCTTTTTTTTTTATTTTCATAGAATCATACAGCACAGAGGGAGGCCATTCAGCCCATCGTGCCTGTGCCGGCTCTTTGAAAGAGCTATCCAATTAGTCCCACTCCCATGCTCTTTCCCCGTAGCTCTGCAAATTTCTTCTTTTCAAGTATATATCCAGCTCCCTTTTCGAAAGTTAGTATTGAATCTGCTTCCACCATCTTTTCAGGCAGTGCATTCCAGATCATCGTAACTCGCTGTGTAAAAAAATTTCTCCTAATTTCTCCCCTGGATTTTTTTTTGCCAATTACCTTAAACCTGTGTCCTCTGGTTACCGGCCCTCCTGCCAATGGAAGCAGTTTCTCCTTATTTACTCTATCAAAACCCTTCATAATTTTGAACACCTCTTTAAAAATTTTGAATTTTACTTTCGTCTGTTTTGTGCTAACGAACTCTATTCCACTTATTCTGATCATTTTCCTGTAACCTTTGCCTCCCTACTTCCGCAGTTCATTTTGAAGGAAGGAGCATGTTCGTCTTTTAGAAGGATTGCGATTGGCCTTTAATGGCTGGCTTACAAGGCAAAAGACAAGGTTCTGAATATGGATATGTTTGCTTCATAGACAGTTTAATCAATGGCATATAAAAAATATACAAACTCCAGCTCTTGCACGTGTCAGAACTCCAATGAGTAAACTTGAGTATCAACATGGAAATATTAATGTGTGCACAATTTGAGGGAAAAAGTCAGCTCAAAAATATACCTCATTGTGAGGCAGCATATTAGAGGAGATTTAACAAATTTGTGTACCCTACAGCACAAATTGGCAATTTTGGCTCAGATATTCATGGGCCATGCAGAATTTTCCTTCATTAATTTTAATGGGCAGAAAATGTTCTGGGACCCATTGAGCTCCCTGCTCAAATACCCATGAATTCATGAAAGCCTGAACAAGGAAATCCAACTGTTTAGGACATAAAATTGGTGGTGCATTTTTAGAGGGTATAAAAACATGTTGCCCTGAAAAGTTTTGAATTTTTACATTAGAAATGATGCATTCTGATCCATTTTGAGCACAATTATACTTCACAATTGACAGATATTTAATTTTTTTAAAAAACACAGCGATATTCAGATTTTCAACAGACCAATCAGAACATAATTTCTACAAAAGTTAACTCAACAGTCACACTCCCGCATCTAAACCCCACCCCAGTTCACAGAGAAACTGCACCCCATCTAACTCCCCAACTTCTCACAGAGACACTGAAACCCATCTAACTTCCCAACCTCTCACAGAGACACTGCACCCCATCTAACTCCCCAACTTCTCACAGAGACACTGAAACCCATCTAACTCCCCAACTTCTCACAGAGACACTGAACCCCATCTAACTCCCCAACTTCTCACAGAGACACTGAACCCCATCTAACTCCCCACCCTTTCACAGAGACACTGAAACCCATCTAACTTCCCACCCTTTCACAGAGACACTGAAACCCATCTAACTTCCCTACCTTTCACAGAGACACTGCACTCCATCTAACTCCCCACCCTTTCACAGAGACACTGAACCCCATCTAACTTCCCTACCTCTCACAGAGACACTGAACCCCATCTAACTTCCCTACCTCTCACAGAGACACTGAACCCCATCTAACTTCCCTACCTTTCACAGAGACACTGAACCCCATCTAACTTCCCTACCTCTCACAGAGACACTGAACCCCATCTAACTTCCCTACCTCTCACAGAGACACTGAACCCCATCTAACTCCCCACCCTTTCACAGAGACACTGAAACCCATCTAACTTCCCAACCTCTCACAGAGACACTGCACCCCATCTAACTCCCCAACCTCTCAGAGACACTGCACCCCATCTAACTCCCCAACCTCTCACAGAGACACTGACCCCCATCTAACTCCCCAACTTCTCACAGAGTCACTGCACCCCATCCAACTCCCCAACCTCTCACAGAGACACTGCACCCCATCTAACTTCCCTACCTTTCACAGAGACATTGGCCTGGATTTTTCCCTGAATTACTGTCTATTTTGTGGCAGATTCAGGGCAGTAAACAGGACAGAATGTGTTTTTAAAGTATACCGTCTCAAAAAAAAGCTGACATCTACATTCTCTTTCCAACAAACTGCAAGTTCCCGTTAAGTCCCATGACAAACCCATTTAAACGGAGTTAAGGGGGCATGGCTAACCCCTGCCTCATTCCCCTCTAAATAATTAGCATCAGTGGTGGGAAGAGCTGCTGCCAAGTAACACCTTTCACGACCTCCCAAAGCGCTTTACAGCCAATGAAGTACTTTTAAAGTGAAGTCACTCTTGTAATGTAGGAAACGCGGCAGCCAATATGCGCACAGCAAGGTCACACAAACAGCAAAGACCAGATAATCTGTTTGTGATGTTGGATGAGGGATAAATATTGGCCAGAGCATCAGGGAGAACTCCCCTGTTCTTCTTCGAATAGTGCCATGGGACCATCTGAGAGGGCTTCGATCTCATCCGAAAGTCAGCACCTCCGACAGTGCAGCACTCCCTCAGCACTATAGTGGAGTTTCAGCCTACATTTTGTGCTCAAGTTTCTGGAGTGGGACTTGAACCCACGACTTTCTGACTCGGAGATGAGAGTGCTGCCCACTGAGCCATGGCTGACTACATTGCATCATCATAAACAAAGAAAAAAAAATGCAAAAGCAGGAAATCTGAAATCAAAAATATCAAAATCTTTGAATGCACAGCAGTCCATCAACATCTGTCAACTGAAAAGACAAATTCATGTTTCAGCTATAGACCCTTTTACCAATTAAAAAAAAACCTGCAAGTGATGGAAATCTGAAAAACAAACACCAAAACTCTAACCTCAGCATTGAAAAGACACCAGGGTATATTTTTTGAGATTCTAGCATGGACTTTTGGTTGATGGGAATGAAAATGAGAGAATTGTACATCTGATTCTCCAATCTACACTGCCATCAAGTGAGGCTTCAAGGTGGGAGCAGAGTCCTGCACAATTTATCTTATCATCCCTAACAAATCCAACATTTAGCATCTGATATTGTTATTTCCATTTGACAATTACATATGGGCACATGACTGTTAGGGTTCTCAAATGAGAAATATGCTCTTTGAAAAATGGTACCATATCTCTTTGGATAAAATCAGGTGGTTTTTGAATATTTTTATACAATCTATTATGTTGCTTGTATCCAGAATATATTGTAAAGGTTTATTATTGACTCCCCTAAGGCTCAGCAGAGTTACTAGGAAGCAACTAGGAAGTTCCAGGTTCAATCAAGACCAGGAAGTTCCACATTCAATCCCTTCTGTGCTAAATTGGCTTCTATCAGCTGGCTGGTGGTAGAACACTACAGTTGCGGGGTAGGAAGAGGAAAACTGGCTGAGATTCCTGCCTCTGGTCACTACTGTAGACGTGCACATGTATTGGCATCAGATCAGCCATGATCTAATTGAATGGCAGAAAGGGCTCGAGGGGCTGAATGGCCTATTCCAGTTCCTATGTTCCTACGTTCCTAGCTCAGGTTGGCTGTGATGCCCCCCCTGCATGTTGACCAGCTTACCAATACTCACCGTCAATGTTCACACGCATGCTAGTACTGAAGTCTAACATGACACTGTGCAACCATACCACAGCAAGGAGTCAGTGCCTTCAAGAGGGGAGAGGAGAAGGAGAAAATTAGTGAGAAAAAAAGCAGATCTAGTATCACCACTCCAGGCCCTATTATGACTGGCTCCAACTGAAACCTCACTTTTATTTCATCTTCTGTTTCTGCTCCAGCTAAAGTATTTATACCTTATCATAAGTTCTTCATCCCAGACAGCAGGGTCACCTACAAAGCCCACTCTCACAGGCTGTTGTCGTATAAAGATGCTGCAGCTACAACACAGAAGGAATTGTCAAGCATAATGCCATATAGTAATTTGTTTTTAACAGACAATGCTATGTAGGTATTCAAAAGGAATTCTTGTTTATTTCTAATTGTCATAGATGCATTTAAGGATAAGCTAGATAAGCACCTAAGGGAGGAAGGAATGGAAGGATATCTTGATGGGGTTAGACGACGAGGGCTGGGTGGAGGCTCATGTGGAGCATAAACGCCAGCATAGAGCAGTTGGGCCGAATGGCCTGTTTCTGTGCTGTAAATTCTATGCAATTGTTTTTCAACGAAAATACATTTTTATGATTCTGTTGAACTTTGTTTGCCAGGTCCTGATAGAAAATAGCCAATGTGCTTTGTAGAATTTTTTATTTAATTGTCAATCACACAATGAAACTGATTTTAAGATTTTTTCTTAATGTAATGTTTCTCAGGCAGTTTTAAAGTTATCTTTTGTTATTCTAATAGATTTACTTTTCCACTTATTATTTTGCATTTACATTGTATATACTTGCCCTCAGAATTCAGTTTGCGACATTTGTACTTAATTCTCCGTTAGCGAGTAAACAAGTTTCAGGTAGCCTCTACTGCGGTAACATTTGAAGCCGATTTGAACCACCTCCCACTTGACCGATATTTCTTCTCCTCTATTTCAGACACTGCCCCTTGTGTCTGGGTGGCAGCCTTTTTTCCATTTGAAAACAACTCATTATCCCATTATTCCACTCTTTTTGCATTAGGAATTTTTATAGTATTGTTATTATCGTTGCTTTAAAGTTTCTAGGAGTTGGATGAGTCAAGATTTTTCCTGAAGGTTCCCTTTCCAAAATAAAGTGATCACAGCTCCGTGGGATATGGCAACAGGCCCATCCAGCTGACTCCATCTCCAGCACTTTTCCCCCTTTACCTTTCTTTTTGTTTGGAACAACACATGCTTTTTGCATAATTCGAAGGTCCATTAATGGATAAAATGAATAACGTAAGCTTCTGCAAGCACAAATGTGGGCCCCGATATTAGCATGGAGGCAATTGGGCACGTGGGTAACCCACCCAATAAAATCTGTCCATTCCCCACGCGATCGCGGGTCAATTGGAGCCACTTAACGTGGCTTCCTGGTTTGCTGTCCGAAAGCTGGTGGACTGAGCACCCGCATCGCAGGCTGTCAGCTGGAGGAGCTCTACTTAAAGGGGGAGTCCTCCAATGGCTGCTCCTGGAGCAAACACTCACACAGCACAATGGAGCAGAACAGGGGAAAGGCTGCTCCTCGATTTAGTGATGCCTCACTCCAGGTGCTACTGGATGGGGTGAGGAGGAGGAGGGATGTCTTCTACCCGGCGGACGGGAGCAAGTGGCCTGCCTCTGCCAACATGAAGGCCTGACTCGAGGTGGCAGAGGAGGTCACCAGCAGCAGCAACATCTCCCGCACCTGCATACAGTGCAGGAAGCGCTTCATTGACCTAACTAGGTCAGCCAAAGTATGTACACTTACTCATTCTCCTACACTCTGCCTTCCACATCACCGGCCCCAACCCCCAACTCATTCTGCACTGCTCAATCACATCACTCCTCACACCCACTCAAAGCTCATCCTCAACTTATCTGCACTTCCTCACCTCCTCATTACTCACTCCACCACTACCACTCAACCCAATCCTCATACAATTTCATGGCTCTGTCTCATACTCACCCTCTGATGCATCTCTTTTGCAGTCAACCGCACCCAAACCAATGCATTCATCGGTTGGCCATGTCACCATCACTCAGTCACGCGTCTGTACTTTCTCCCCTTATAGGAGAAGAGAGCCCAGAATGCACGGGAGAGGGCGAGGACCGGAGGGGGGCCGCAACAGATCATCGTCCTCACAGATGTGGAGCAGGAGGCGCTGGAGCTGAGCCGTACCCTTGAGTGCCTGTTCGTTGGGGACGCCGAGACTGGCACCCGACAAACGTCTGGTGACAGAACTTTAACATTCAGCACACATAATATCAATTGATGTTAACATGCCTCGCCATCTTCAGCACCTCAGTATGCTCAGCGCAACATGACACAATTGTGATCATGCTTAATATTGCCTTCTGTTCTCTTACAGGGCCTTCAGCGACCTCTGTGATGGCAGAGGGTGATTCCTCAGAGGACCTGCCGGCCTCTGAGGGGGCACCATCACATCTGAGCGAGCCATCCACCAGCGCAGATACACACACCTCGGTGGGTCCTAGTCCGCAGTTAGTTGAGGTCACACATGGTGAGTCACCACACACATGTGAGCACGAGCAGACACTGGTGGTAGGGGCAGCTGAGGAGAATCTGCGTAGGTGGGCGCACTCCTCTCCAGACTCTGCTCAGCTGGACACAGATGCTGAACCCCGGGGGGCCATCCTTTAAAAGGAGAATGATCGAGGGGCAGCAGCACATTTGCGAGGTGCTGGAACAGGTGCCACGCCCACTCTCCACAATCGTGCAGAGGATGGAGGAGTCCAATTCCTGCATGAGTGGAATGGTGGCACAGGCACGGGAGGGAATTTCTGCGATACTGTCGTAGGTAACTGCTGGAATGTCTGCGATGGAGGGAAGGCTAGTCTCCATGGAGCTTCAAGCACAGCTCACAAATGAGTCTATTCAGGCCCTGACAACGGCCGTTCGGACTCATGGTGAACAACATTCTACCACCTTAAACAGGCAGGCAGATACACTAGCACTGGTCTTCCAAGGCTTCATACAGTCCTCCAAACTGTTGGAGGACTGTATGAAGTAGTGGGGAGGGCCTGGCCCAGGGGAGGGATGAGGGCGAAAGTGGACATGGAAGAGGGGACGGCACTCAAAGCGCCCCCATGACTCACCCGTTGCCCCCCTCTCAAACAGTACCCATGCACCAAAACCCAGAGGGCGCAGGCCCAAACCATCTAATCGGTCATAGCATGAGAAAGAGCAACCGGCCATTACCTCTGCTGCAGCCACAGGGGATGCACCACGTAGAAGTAGTCGGAAGAGAAAGGCGAAGGTTTTGTAAGCACGAAGGGGATGCACAAGGGTGTTTGATGGTTGGTCATGTTTTTTATTTCTGTTTGCTTTTTGTTAAACTCACATAAAATATTATTATTGTCACCACTATTGCCACGTCTTGGCTTCTGTAATAAGGCTCTTTCATGAGGTTCATCATGAATGCCGACACTTGATGCCACCCATTGGGTCACTCTACAGTGGGTGTATGTGTAGTTGCATGACTGCTTAGTGCAGGGATGGGGCGGCGGGGGCTGGTTTGGGCGCTGTTCTATCCAGGTGGTGTGAGGACTGGACTCTTCACACTGTCTGATGTGTTCACATATCAGTGACTCCCTGACCTCAGGAGCAGCCAGGTGAACCGCTGTTCTGCCCATGGGTTGCTCCTGCTCCTCCTCCGCCTCCTCGTCCTCCTCCTTCTCCTCCTCGATGTGGGTGGCCGATGTGGATGGGGCCTCCTCAAGCGGCCCCCCTCTCTGTTGTGCCATGTTGTGCAGGACACAACACATGACTATAATGCATCTGATGCGTTCCCCCAGAACGATCAAGGCAACTGAAGCGCATCTTGAGCAGCCCTATAGCATGCTCAATTGTCGACCAGGTAGCGATGTGGCTGTTGTTATATTGATGCTGTTGCTCGGTGGTGGGGTTCCTCAGAGGTGTCATGAGCCACGTGTGCAGGGGGTATCCCTTGTCCCCGAGGAGCCAGCCCTTACGGGTGTTTGCTGTGTGGAAGAGGGCGGGATGTTGGACTCCCGGACGATGAAGGAATGGTGGCAGCTTCCAGGGTTTCTGGCACACACGTGAAGGAATCTCTTGCGATGGTCACAAACGAGCTGAGTTTTGATGGAGTGTTAGCCCTTCCTGTTGATGAACAGCCCTGGCTCGTGTGGAGGTGCTCGTATTGCTATATGGGTGCAATCGATTCCACCCTGCACCCGTGGGAAGCCAGCCACAGCGTGGAATCCCACTGCGCTCTCCGTCTGGCTGAGGTCATCCATGGGGAAGTTGATGCAGTGCAAGGCCCTGTGAAGCAAGCCATCGGTGACCTGCATTATGCACTTGTGTGCAGATGACTGAGAGACCCCGGCGATGTCCCCAGTGGCACCCTGAAATGATCCGGAGGCGAAGAAGTTGAGGGTAGTGGTGACTTTGACATCGACAGGTAAGGCGATGCTGCTCGGCCCAGCCAGGAGCAGCTCGGCACGAAGGAGGCTGCAGATGTCTGGCACCTGACTCTGAGCCTCCGTATGCACTGCTCCTCAGAGAGGTCCAGGAAGCTGAGCCTCAGTCTGTAGACCCTGTTGTAAGGGTAGTGCCTCCTGCGATGTCGCTCTCTCTGTTGTTGCCCTCCATGCTCTTGTGCAGGTGCCTGTGGCGCAGCACTGTGTTGTGGCGGAGGTGGACGCCGTGCCTGGCGAGGCTGGTGATGTAGCTCGTCCTCAGTGATGAATGCAGCCAGGGCGCCCCCCCATCCTAATGGGGTTAGTTTGGGGTCCGCAAAGTAGTTAAATATGTTTGCACAGCAGAGTTTTGGTTGGAAAGTAAGAATTTTGAAAGAAAAGACAAAGGCCTTTGTCTGAAGTGACAGAGCGCCCTGCTGCAAAAAATGACGTTTTCTCCCCACCTGTCAAATTAGCATTTGCATCTCCCACTGGCTGCTGGCTGAAACACGTCTGTTGCAACAGGGAGTGTTTCCCACAGCACGAGAAACACGCTGAGGATGCTTCAAAATCACACCCCTGCCAAAATGTCTAGTCGTTCAAGTACCTCAACTATCGGACAAACTATGCAAATTATCATCCCGCCGGCTTTAATTGCTGTTTAATTGGCATTTCAGTGATTTTCGGAGCCCCCCCCGCCCCCAATGCACCTGCTCCGTCACCCGGAAATCAACCCTGTCGTGCGTGTTTCTGACGTTTCATCTCTTAAGTTGTTATTTAAAATATAACTGATGGTCCTTTTGTCATTTGACTGTGCTAATTCAAACAGCTGCCTGATTGCAAACGCTGCCAAAATACAATTGCCTGGTTTGGGCTAAATGCATATGCCTATATACTCATATTCATTCAGTAAGGGCAGGTGATTTTTTTTTAATATACTTTCAGGGCATCAGAACAGTTGGTTTATAGCACTTATCCAGACTTTGAGAGGGAGTCCATTATTCTGATGACAGCAGGTTATAGATGTGCTCTGATCTTAGCCTTGTACCTTATCATCTGCTTGATTGCAAGTGGTAAGGAACAATGTGCTTCATAAACATGGCTCCCAGCAAGGAATTAATGAATTCTGTAAAGACAGTAATCCCCCGTAACACTCATTTTCACATTGAAAATCGGCCAGAAGCTGCACTGACTTATTCTGTGTTCTGCCTTTGAGCATATTCTTCCTGAAGGAGCAGTTTTGTTTTAAAATTCATTGCCAAGCTGAATGCATTTAGGAGACATGATAAGGGCTGCCTGGAGGTGATCGACATTTACAAATTGATTTATCATGACCTGTATTCAAATACTGGTAAATTAATTGGGATATAATCAGTGGCCATTGCTTGTGCATTGTACCTCAGTAACATATTAGCAATTTGAGTTGTGCACCATGATAATGACCAAATTCTAAAGATTTAATAATTACAAAGGGTGATTTTTAAAAAAAAATGTGGTATTGGTGCAATCGTTCTCTTTCACAGAAAAATATTTGAGCCAAGAGTCCTTTTCTTGTAAAATGTATTATTTACGCAGACTGCCATATCAGAGCTTGGGATACCAACTGCTTTCCTTGATCATTCCCCAATTGCTGCCTGTGGTTACACCATCTGAAAGCATTGACCCCAAATTTGTTGAAAAACATTAGAAACGGGGGAAAAAAAATGTGAGTTTACAAAGCACCTTAGAAGATCTAGCATGTGACGGTGTAGCAATATTATCATGGTGAGATATCGGCTGAAAAATAAATCACCTCACTTTTAAAGGACAAGTGTACATTGGAAACATGCCTGAAAGAAGGTTAAACAATAAAATTGAACTGACTCTTATCATGTGCATTATTTACAAATCCATATGGAATATTTATGCACCTGTTTAATAAACAATACAATAGAAATGAAAATTCCAGTCTTTACACTGACACATAAACAGCAAGATGCACTTTTGAAACAAATCTTTCAAAATAAGAGCTGTTTTTTTTTTGTTAATCCATTTAAAGGGGCAGCTAGACCCTCTCAGCTGTGGTCAATTTGTTTCATTTTGCAATCACATCACTGACTCCCTTTTTGTTTAATTATTAGTAGTGTTTCTCATTTGTCTTTTACTCCGAACGGTGTAGACTTGCTTATTATTCCATACCCTCTTATTGAGTGCACCTGGGTCACCATGACATGTTTTTTTTCCAGCTAAGAATTGACAGTAAGTTAATGAACTGCAAACTTCCAGACACTGGTTTGAGCATTCTTTGTACAAAATATTTAAGCTAATGGGAGAGGGATTAGATATGCTTTACATAGGAATAATCATCTATCCATAACCCTCAACTGGATCATTAAGTCATCTCAACCCAGTTGGCCTACTTTCATTAGTACTGAATATTTTAATCAGTGGAATAAGAAATAAGTAAGAAACTGCCACAATAATGAAATGCTAAGTAATGTAACACAATTGTGTTTTCTATGAATTTCCTAATAAGTAAGCTGTGTCATCTGAAATTCATAAGAACATAAGAAATAGGAACAGGGGTAGGCCATACGGCCCCTCAAGCCAGTTTCGTCATTCAATGAGATTATGGCTGATCTTCTACCTCAACTTCACTTTCCCGCCCTATCCCTATATAGCCCCTGATACCCTTAGTGTTCAAATATCCATTGATCTCAGTCTTGAATATACTCAATGACTGAGCATCCACAGCCCTCTGGGGTAGAGAATTCCAAAGATTCACAACTCTCTGAGTGAAGAAATTTTTCCTCATCTCGGTCCTAAATGGCCGACCCCATTATCTTGAGACTATGACCCCTAGTTCTGGTCTCTCCAGCCAGGGAAACAACCTCTCAGCATCTATCCTGTCAAGACCTCTAAGAATTTTATATGTTTCAATGAGATCATCTCTCATTCTTCTGAACTCCAGAGAATATAGGCACATTGTACACAATTTCTTCTCATTGGACAACCCTCTCATTCCAGGAACCAATCTAGTGAACCTTTGTTGCACCCCCTCTAAGGCAAATATATCCTTCCTTAGGTCAGGAAACCAAAACTGTACACATTACTCCAGGTGTGGTCTCACCAGAGCCCTATATAATTGCAGCAAGGCCTCCTCACTCTTATACTCCAATCCCCTTCTTACCTGTCGCTGTCAAAGTCACCACTGCTCTCAACTTCTTCACCTCCGGATCCTTCCAGGGTGCCACCGGGGACATCGCCGGGGTCTCTCAGTCATCTGCACACAAGTGCATAAGGCAGGTCAATGACGGCTTGTTCTGCAGGGCCTCGCATCATATCAACTTCCCCATGGATGACCTCAGCCAGACGGAGAGGGCAGTGGGATTCCACACTGTGGCTGGCTTCCCACGGGTGCAGTGTGTAATCGATTGCACCCATATAGCAATACGAGCACCTCCACATGAGCCAGGACTGTTCATCAACAGGAAGGGCTATCACTCCATCAACACTCAGCTCATCTGTGACCACCGCAAGAGATTCCTTCACGTGTGCGCCAGATACCCTGGCAGCTGCCACGATTCCTTCATCCTCCGGGAGTCCAACATCCCGCCCCTCTTCCACGCACCGAACACCCGTAAGGGCTGGCTCCTCGGGGACAAGGGATACCCCCTGCACACGTGGCTCATGACACCTCTTAGGGACCCCACCACCGAGCAACAGCGTCGGTATAACGACAGCCACATCGCTACCAGGTGTACAATTGAGCATGTTATAGGGCTGCTCAAGATGCGCTTCAGGTGCCTTGATCGTTCAGTAGGAACGCTTCAATATGCGCCACACAGAGTGGGACGCATTATAGTTGTGTGTTATGCCCTGCACAACATAGCACAACAGAGAGGGGTGACGCTGGAGGAGGCCCCATCAACATCTGCTGCCCATATTGAGGAGAAGGAGGCCGAGGAGGAGGAGCAACCCATGGGTAGAACAGCGGCTCACCTGGCTGCTCGTGAGGCCAGGGAGTCACTGATACGTGAACGGTTCTCCTAACATCAGACAGTGTGAAGAGTCCAGTCCTCACCACCTGGACAGAGGAGCGGCCACACCAGCCCCCTCCCCCGCCCCCTGCACAAAACAGTGGTGCAACTACACCTACACCCACTGTAGGGTGACCCAATGGGTGGCATCAAGTGTGCGTGTTCATGGTGAACCTCATGAAAGGGACTTATTGCACAAGCCAGTCAAGAATGGGCAAGACGTGGCAGTAGTGGTGATAATAATAAGATTTATTGTGAATGTGAAAGAAAACAAATATAAATAAAAAACATGACAAATCGTCAAACACCCTTGTGCATCCCCTTTGTGCTTACAAAACCTTTGGCTTACACTTCCAACTACTCCTACATGGTGCTTCCCCTGTGGCTGGAGCAGAGGTGGTGGCAGATTGCTCTTGTTCATGCCCTGACCGATTAGATGCTTTGCGCGGACGCCCTCTGGGTTTCGGTGCCCGTGAGGGCCCCTCCGAAGACTGCTCCACCTGCACCTGTGCAGAGGCAGACCCGGCCACTTGGAGAGGAGGCAGCATTGTGGGTACTGGTTGAGAGGGGGGCAATGGGTGAGTCGTGGAAGTGCTTTGAGTGGCGTCCCCACTTCCATGTCCCTTTTCGCCATCATCCCTCTCCTGGGCCTTCTGGCATCTCTTCTCCTATCAAGGCAAAACACAGAGAGGCGTGATTGAGTGATGGTTGCATAGTGACCCGCTGCATGCATTGGTGTGGGTGGGGTGACCGTGAGGGAGATGCATGGGAGGGTGCGTGTGAGACATAGTCATGAGATTGTATGAGGATTGAGTTGCGTGGTAGTGTTCGAATGGGAATTGGGGCAGTGAGTAAGTGCAGGCAAGGTGAGGATGATAGTTGAGTGGATGTGAGGAGTGATGCAAGAGCGTTGTGGGGGCAGTGCAGAAGGAGTTGTGTGGTGGTAGAGGTGATGTGGAAGATGGAGTGTGGGAGAATGCGTAAGTATACTCATTTTGGCTGACCTGGTTAGGTCATTAAAGTGCTTCCTGCACTGAACCCAGGTTCGGGAGATGTTACTGCTGCTGCTGACCTCCTCTGCTCCCTCGAGCCAGACCTTCTTGGTGGCAGAGGCAGGCGACTTCCTCCCATCCACTGGGAAAAGCGTTTCCCTCCTCCTCCTGACCCCATCGAGCAGCACCTGGAGTGAGGAGTCTGAGAACCTTGGAGCAGCCTTGTCTCTGGGCTGCTCCATGCTGCCAATTTGGTTCTTTGCTGCAGGGGGAGCATTGGAGGACCGCCCCTTTAAATTGGGCTCCTCCTGCTGACAGACTGTGATGCGGGTGCGCAGTGCGCTCGCTGCGCAGGTCTGCAACGGGAAACCCGGAAGCACGCGTAAGTACCTTCAATTAGGCTGCGATCAGGTGCGGAGCACCCCGATTTCACTGGGCGCGTTACCCACGCGCCCAGTCGACCCCCCGCTGCCAACCCGCCTAATATCGGGCCCAATGTATTAATTCATACATTTACAATAAATTTAGCTGCATTTTTATAATGTAATGATGAATGACAATTTCAGTAAAAGTAAGCATAAATTTGGAATGTCCATACTGGGATAATGGCAACATCAATTTTTTTTTCAGAATGAGAAGCCTCCAGTACAATTTGGAGAAGGCCTACTCTGTTTCAGTGACTGAGACTGTGGGAGCGATTTTAACCTAACCCGCCCATTGGGAAACCAATGGGATCGGGGGCAATGTTGGTTTTACACCCTTCCCGATTTACCCTACTCGGGATAAAATTGGGCAGGGTCTAAAACCAGTGTTGCACCCGATCCTGTCATCTTCTCGATGGTGGGGGGGGAGGGGGGTGGGGGGAGGGGAGGCGGGATTGATTACAATTGCTCCATGTGTCATACTATGACATATCAGTACCTACATTTCCAAGGATTTACTTAAGTAGAGTTATTTAACATGTGATTAATCTATCAAATGTATAGATCCAATTGCAAAAGTGGTTGAAAGTGCCCCACAGTAGGTTATTATAAGTAAACACCTAGAAAGGAGAATCCTACGGATTTGATCTAATTCTCAACTTTTAAGGTGCTAATCAGAAATGCTGCATTGGTAGAGTCATTAAAGAGTCAGTCTAGCTAGCAACACCCTTAATTAATAGAAGTCATAAAACAAATACCAGATAAAACAGAAGAACAACTATTACTTATGGACAGTCATACTTTAGTCCAATTAGGACATGAATGTGGATAACCAAAAGATTACATAAAGTATAGGAAATGTAATGCCACAGTGAGGTGCCCTCAGTCCTTCGAAAGGGTCTTCCTTCTGGACAGAGGATCTAAACTCGCAAAGACATGACAAACATAAGGAGTGGAGATTCTGAAAGATGGTTTCCTTGTACTGCAAACCTTTTGAGAAACTACCTTTAGCAAGAGTGGGAGAATGGGGAAGAAGAAATGAGTAAGAATAGAGTCCAGATTGAATATTTATCAGAGGTTCAAGCTCGCCTGTGAATTGGGATTATCATTTTTTTCTTTTACCCGCAAATGAGAGAGTGGTTTTGAAAATTCATGTAATGAAGGTGAACCAGAGAAATGTTGCATAATATGGCCATTGGGAATTTGATAGAGTGGGAAGATTCATACATTTCTCTGTCATTAAGATTATCTTGTAATGTCATTTATACTGATCAGGTTGACCATCATTAAAGGTCTTTTCCTGAGAGTGACTTTTAGCAAGATTTTCAAAGTCAAAGTTTTGAAGGATAAGGTTTGATAAAGCTGGTGTTTCCTGAGCTCTTCTCGTCCACAGCTAATACATTCAATTAACCTCTTGCTCAAACAATCAGCCAATCATAGAATCTTACAGCACAGAAAGAGGCCATTCAGCCCATCATGCCTGTGCCAGCTCTTGGAAAGCGCTACCAATTAGTCCCATTCCACTGCTCTTTCCCTGTGGAATTGCACATTTTTCCTTTTTTAAGTAGAGATCCAATTTCCTTTTGAAAGTTACTATTGAACCTGCTTCCACCACCCTTTCAGGCAGTGCATTCCAGATCATAACAACTCGCTGCGTAAAAAAATTCTCCTCATCTCCTCCCTGGCTTTTTTGCTAATTATTTTAAATCTGTGTCCTCTGGTTACCAACCATCCTGCTAGTGGAAACAGTTTCTCCCTATTTACTCTATCAAAACCCCTCATAATTTTGAACTTCTGTATTAAATCTCCCCTTAACCTTCTCTGCTCTTAGGAAAACAATCCCAGCATCTCTAGCGTCTACAGATAACTGAAGTTCCTCATGCCTGGTATGATTCTAGGGAATCTCCTCTGCACCTTCTCCAAGGCCTTGACAATACAGCACAAAAAGCTGGAAAATATGGTGCATTACTCTGCTTGCTGATACCAATTTGTAAAATCACTTGTACATATGAATAAAATGCTTATATAAATATTCTTTGGTTGTACTTAAGCTGCATTTATTTTCAGTCTCTTTCCACAAGATGATTAGTTTAAATCCATCAATAAAATAATGATATTCTTTTGTTCACAGAAGACTTGTCCTTTATCCAGCTCTACTGCATCCACCCATGAGCCTATAATCATCAGTGACGAGATACAGGACAGCAAAAAAATACTCTGAGGGGAAATCGACAACAGGCACTGAACACTTACCATCCAGGTAAGAAAGTCCATTATTCATTGCTTAGCAGTGGGAAGGCCTGTCACTAAGCATTCACTGAGGTTATCCTGAAGTACAACAACCATTCTGGAGGTACTGCTGAGCTTTGGAAAAACACAATAGTAAAGGATCAGTTGGAAAACACTGTGCATGAGGTCTGAATTAACCGGCTTGTTAACATAATTTTGTAAAGTCAGTAGTCAGCATATGAAACGCCCTTTTATAAATATATTTTAGATTATGTGCCAAATGAGAAGTGGATGCTGCCTCCACAGAAAGGCTTCAGTTAACTGAAGAGACCTCTAATAGTATTATCCTAAAGCAATATTAAGAGGGATGTTAGTTCTATACCACTGGTGAGCAAACTGACTAGAGAGCCAACCTGTTCCAACAACTGTGCCATGTCCAATTGTATCATATACAATCCTTCCAGCACTGGTATCTCTACCCTCAGTGACTTGTCAACGACTGAGAATATATGATCGTACTTGCATCAGAATCACAAACTGACAGGACTGTATCAGCCAATGAGTCACAATTTACACCCGTTCTGTCAGTACAGAGAGCAACAATTGGGCAATGATTTAAGTCACAATCAGAGCCAGCAAAGCTCTGAAATATATCTAAGATGTATTGTAAGCATCATCTATCACCGGAGGCAAAAAAGAACAATGAGGGTGAGGGTGGCTTTATTCTTTGCAGGGGCGGTGAAAATGCGGATAGATTGAAGGAACCTGCGACTGATTTAATCACTGAAGGAATCTGAGACTGAAACAATGACATCTAGGATATTATACAAGGTAGCAATACAAAAAGCTTGTTTTGGCTTCGTGGCTGTTAAGTACTTTAAGAAAAGTTGATAAAGTGAGTCACAAAGGATAATTTAGCTTTAAGCAACGCTTACCTGAGACATGCACTTTAAAACAGAAGCTCAACCATAGGTTAACTCCAATAAGTGTCTGAAATGGCTGTAGCATAACAGGGGAGTTCTGGAGTTACATTCACTGATGTAAGCAGAATCTAATTCTTGCGGACACGACATTATAAATCCTGCTAAAGCTTCTTTCAGTGCTCATAGATCAGTTGTTTAGTGGATAAAGGTAATACTTATAAGTTAGACTAGTTCAGAAACCAATCCATTGTCTATGTTATCTTGTAAAAATGTACTATTCATCTCTCAGCCTCTTGTGCCAATACTTATTGGGGTAGAAATCGCTCGTGAAATAGCGGAGAGCTCAACAGCGCTCACCGTTGGTGGTGGTGAAATGGAGGAGCAAGTTCCGGGCGTTTGCACACGCGCAGCGAAACGCGGAAATCCAGAACTTGCTCCTACTGGTTCGCCAGCAATACGACAGCTTTGAATTCAAGTTATATCGTCGGCTGGAATCAGAGAAATCATTGAAAAAGTGTTTCACGAGCGGTGTTGGTTCATCGCTCCGAGTGATTTCTGCCCCATTATACCCTCAATCATCTTGATGCCTGTGCTTCTTGCTCATTGTGTGTGAATATTTTATATTGCTCTTCTCCAGATAATACTTTGAGATTGTGGTCCGAGAAATTTGCCCATTTTGCGACGCTGCTTGGACTACTAAGGCGGGCAGGAAGTGTGCGCACATTTCCGGCTTGAAATGCGCTGCCCGCCATATTGGGTAAGGACAAACAAGAGACGTCCTTTACCTACCTTTGCATATACAAATAAGGGGCCTAACGCCTGTTGAGGTCCTTTTCTGCTCCCAACCCAACCCCTGTGATCCCCAACACTGATCACCCCTCTGCTCCAGACCCAACCCTCATGATCCCTGGCCCCATCTCCCCTCTGCTCCCAACCCGGCCCCCACGATCTCCGACACCAATCTCCCCTCTGCTCCTGACATTGAACCCTGCGATCCCTAATCCAGGCGCCATTCCCTGAACACAACTCAGGCCCCTACCCAATCCCTGATCCCCGACCCAGGCCTCGACCCCCAACAGCACTTACTTGAGGGCTGCTGCGATGCTCTTGTTCACTGCCAGGCTTTTCACACTTCAGCAGCAACATTTAAATGAGGCACGAGGCCCATTATCAGGACAACATCAGGGTTCACCATTCAAGCGTGGGCCGGGGGCACAAACTATGTCCCCCACGCACCCAAAAATGGTCGCAGCCCAATTTCTAGGCCGTGGTATTAATAATACCACAATAAGTGTCAACTTGGCCACATATGTTATTACCATCAGTGGTCATTTACATATATGTGTAAATAGCACAATAGTGCTGATGCATTAGTGCAGAATATGGGGAAGGGAGAGTTCCTTTCTGCACTATTTGTAACAAAATTGCATATCTATTGATAAAGAATGTACTTCTGATTTGCTTACTCATAGTACATAAAGGAAATCAATTCTTATAGATAGCAAGCACCAGCACAGCATAGCGCTATTACAAAAACACACAAAAAAGAGTATCTACAGTAATAAAAGAGGGGAGGTGAGAGGGTATCTGCAATATAATACAGGGGAGGTGAGGGGGTAACGACAGTAATAATACAGGGGATCCAAGGGAGTATCTACAGTAATAATAGAGGGGGAGGTGAGACAGTATCTACAGTAATAATAGAGGGGAGGTGAGAGGGTATCCACAGTTATAAGGGGATATATATGGTAATTAGACAGGGGAGACGAAGGAATATCTACAGTAATAATGCAGGTGAGGTGAGGGGGTAGCTACAGTAATAATACAGGAGATGTGAGGGGATATCTACAATAATAATACGGGGGGGGTGAGGGGGTATCTACAGTAATAATATAGGGGAGGTGAGGGGGTATCTACAGTAATAATACGGGGGGTGGTGAGGGGGTATCTATAGTAATAATATAGGGGAGGTGAGGGGGTATTTACGGTAGTAATATAGAGGCGGTGAGGGGATATCTACAGTAATAATACAGGGGAGGTGAGGGGATGTCTACAGTAATAATACAAGGGATGTGAGGGAGTATCAACAGTAATAATGCAGGGAATGTGAGGGGGTGTCTGCAGTAATACAGGGGAGAGGGTACATTCAGTTATAATACAGGGGAGGTGAGGTGGTGTCTATATAATAATACAGGGGAGAGGGTACATTCAGTTATAATACAGGGGAGGTGAGGTGGTGTCTATATAGTAATACAGGGGAGAGGGTACATTCAATAATAATATAGGGGAGGTGAGGGTGTGTCCAAAGTAATAATGCAGGGGAGAGGGTACCTACAGTAATAATACAGGAGAGAGGGTACCTACAGTAATAATACAGGAGAGAGGGTACCTACAGTAATAATGCAGGGGAGAGGGTACCTACAGTAATAATACAGGGGAGAGGGTACCTACAGTAATAATGCAGGGGAGAGGGTACCTATAGTAATAATACAGGGGAGCGTACTTACAAAAATAATGCAGGGGAGAAGGTACCTACAGTAATAATACAGGGGAGAAGGTACCTACATTAATAATGTGGGGAGAGGTTACCTACAGTAATAATGCAGGGGAGAGGGTACCTACAGTAATAATACAGGGGAGAGGGTACCTACAGTAATAATGCAGGGGAGAGGGTACCTACAGTAATAATATAGGGGAGAGGGTGCCTACAGTAATAATGCAGGGGAGAGGGTACCTACAGTAATAATGCAGGGGAGAGGGTACCTACAGTAATAATACAGGGGAGAGGGTACCTACAGTAATAATACAGGGGAGAGGGTACCTCCATTAATAATGCAGGGGAGAGGGTACCTACAGTAATAATACAGGGGAGAGGGTACCTACAGTAATAATACAGGGGAGAGGGTACCTACAGTAATAATACAGGGGAGAGGGTACCTACAGTAATAATACAGGGGAGAAGGTACCTACAGTAATAATACAGGGGAGAAGGTACCGACAGTAATAATACAGGGGAGAGGGTACCTACAGTAATAATACAGGGGAGAAGGTACCGACAGTAATAATACAGGGGAGAGGGTACCTACAGTAATAATACAGGGGAGAGGGTACCTACAGTAATAATACAGGGGAGAAGGTACCTACAGTAATAATACAGGGGAGAAGGTACCTACAGTAATAATACAGGGGAGAAGGTACCGACAGTAATAATACAGGGGAGAGGGTACCTACAGTAATAATACAGGGGAGAGGGTACCTACAGTAATAATACAGGGGAGAAGGTACCTACAGTAATAATACAGGGGAGAAGGTACCTACAGTAATAATACAGGAGAGAGTGTATCTCCAGTAATTGATATGTTGATAGGGTGAGATGAAGTTGGCTGGGAGGAGGCTTGTGTGGAGCATAAACACCGGCATAGACCAGTTGGGCCGAGTGGCCTGTTTCTTTGCTGTAAATTCAATGTATTATGTCCCGTTTAGGCAGGATTCTCAAAAATTTGAAATATTGCTGATAACCGTCAAAAAAAAAAATTGCCAAAGTGGTAGAAAGAACGTCAAGAAATAGCAAGACAAGCATTCAATTCAATTTATAACTGACGTATTTGTAAGTGTTATTTTTAGTTCAATATTTCAGCAGCTGCACTTGCAGATCCTCGGGAACCTTGCTGAATAATAAAATAATTTCAAAAGTGTAACTTTATTTTTTTTCTCTAGTGCACTAATATCTAAGTCTCAATCAAGACCAAAAATATAGGCCTAGAAATTATGCCGCATATTGAGCCGTTTTCCATATTGGGTAAGGACAAACAAGCAGTGCAAATAAGAGATCTAATGCCAGTTTTAAGTCACCGCTGTAAGATTAGTTTGTCCTGAGGCAGCACTCGGGGAAATGAACCCCACAGAACGCCTGCAACAAAAAAGGAAAGTTACTTACCTCTGAATGTGGAGCCAGGCAGAGCAGGAGTGCTCCCCCCGACCCCATGTCGAACCACCCTCCCGGTCGCAGTCGCTACCGCGCCCCCCCACCTCCCTCGCCCCCGAGATCCCCGAACCCTGACCTATTGAATAGGAAGTTTAACACTGATAAATGTAAAGTGTTGCCCATTGATCAATGAATGGGATTGAAATTGAACAGGGGGATTTAGAAAGAAAGCACAGAGCATTGGTGAACTTGTCACTTTCAGCATTTGGGCAATGTGGCAAAGCAATCAAAATAAAATGAAGACAAGTATAACCAAAACAATGGAGCAATGGCAGTATTGGAATCCATGTGTGCTTGCTCAATTTTCCTGCATCATTTCTGGCTAACAGTGGAAGCACCTGCTTATTCAAATGAGGCAGTAATGTCAAGCATCCCAGTTTCTGTTATCTTCAGGCTTGACTGTTCCAATGCTCTCCTGGCTGGCCTCCCATCCTCCATCCTCCTTAATTTTCATCCCATCGGAAACTCTGCTGGCCATAACCTCACCAAGTACTGATTACTCATTACTCCTGTCCTCACTGACCTACATTGGCTCCCAGTCCACCAGCACCTCCAATTTATAACTCTCAGCCTCATGTTTAAGTTGCTTCATGGTCTCATCCCTCCCTATCTCTTAACCTCCTCCAGTCCTCCCGCCCCCCAACCCAAGAAATCTGCCTTCCTCTGACTTCTTGTGCATCCTCCCCCAACTTTGCCCCACCCTTGTCGGCCGTGCGTTTAGCTGTATAGTGCCTATTCTCCGGAATTTCATTCCCAAACCCCTCCGCCTCTTTATCTTCCTCTCCTTCTTTAAAACTCTTCTTAAACACATCTCTTCAACCAAGCTTTTTGTCACCCTTCCTAATATTGCCTTCTTTGTCTCCACATCCATTTTTATTTGATTACACTTCTGTGAAGTGCCTTGGGACGTTTTTCAATATTAAAGGTGATATATAAATACAAGTTGCTGTTGTCTCTACCTTATTTGCACTTAGCAGTGATCACACCCTTATGAAATGGTTTCTAGGGTTTCTGGGCAAAGGGAAGAAGAAAATCTAAGGAGCCAAGCACAGAAATTTAAAATACTTGCAGAAGTTTTGGAATTTTTTCTTGTTCCTTTACTGTTACTTTACTATTTGCTTTGTTGCCGTGTACCATCCCTTCTGGAAGCAGAAAAGGAGAAGCAGAGAAGGATGCCGAGCTGGTGAGACTGTAATCATGCAGGTCCATGATACTCACCTGCTGGTACCCCAACTTCAGAGGGTATAGGCAGAGGCATCCCTACCTGCACTTGACCAAGGAGCAGTGTCTACAGATACTTTGCTTTACAAAGAAGCTGTTATGCCCGGTGAATCAGGAATCTCTGTGGCCCAATTCCACCACACGTCCAGTGGCAGTTAAGGTTATCTCTGCCCTTAACTTACATGAAGAGGGAATCACTCCACACTGCCAAAGGCCACATCTCTAATATAGGCCAAACTGCTGTGCACAGATGCATCAAGCAAGACTTGGATGCATTGTTCTCCAGAGTTCGCAATTTCATCAGCTTTCTCATGGAAAGCCAGTGTCAACATGATAAAGTGCCACATTTTCATAGAGTAGCCGAATTCCCCAAGATCCATGGAGCCATAGATGGCACTTTTCCCAGCGCTGAATTGCCATGGGTGGTGTTGGAGCTTTGGCACTCACTGCCCTGGCCACTTCATTCCACCGCTAAATTTGGGGCTTGTGTCATTCCTGCCTAACTTCTGAGAGAAGCACTGCATCATTAGAGAACCTGGAGGCTCTTTGCCCTCCAGCTGACTCAAATGGCTCAATTATTATCTTCAAAAATTTCTTCTGCACTGTCCCCTTCAATCTACTGCATGCCTTTAAATCCTAGGGGTATGGGGAAGGGTGCGGGGGAGGTGGGGGAGGTGCCATGTTGCACTTGCTCTACCTGCCTTTTGCACTGATTCAGTCAAATAAAGGCAAAATGCACCTCCCCTTTAAGAGGTGTGTGCTGCTTTTAAATGGCGTCACCGACTCCCAATTTCCTGCCCCCCCCCCCAATCGATGAGCTGCCAATAAACAGCATGAGCGGCACTGCCAGCTAAGCTTAATCTTAATCGAATGAGGCGCACGCACCGAATTCAGGCACACCGACGTCCTCGGTGGCATGATCCAATTGCTGCCTATTTTGCACCTGTTTCCAACACCAGATGAATTTCCCCTCCCCCTCTAAGATGTCCAAATTGCACCGGGGTACAATAACGGGAGAGTTAGGGTCCTACAGAAATAGAGAGGGTGAATTTCCACAGAGCGCTCTCTCTCTCCTGTCCTGGCAAAACACTGGATAAACGATGTAAACAGCCAGGATTGCCCAAGTTACGGCAAAGATAAGGGAGAACCCCTGCCTAGATTCTACCCTCTCTGATCTTTAATCGGCCGAATGGCCTCTTCTCATCTTTCACTTTTCTATATATAAAAAAATCGATAGGTCTCTCGGAGTATTTTTCACCAGTGTGTAAAAAATGTATCTTAAATGTAATTGGGAGTGATATAATACATCTGTAATGCAACCACTATTCCCTTAAGTGTTATCATAACAGATTGAATATCATTTCTATCTTTACTGCAGTGTGCTAACGTTTTTTTTTAGCTCACTGAAAAAAATCAATTAAATATATTGAACAAAATTAATAACCTACACACAATAGCAGACATTGCCTTTTCATATCTGACAATGTCATCAGGTTGTATGTCATCCCCTGCTGTAGCATCAATTTAGACAATAAGAGATTCACTGATGGGACCATGCAGTAAGGTCACAGACACCCTCGCTCGTTTGCTCTGACCTATCCTTTATACACACTGCATCCCCCATAGGGACGCTTCAAACACAGACAATTCCTGCTTCCTTGCTCGCCCCGTTGATACAGGTCTGCCTCTCTCCCACACAGATATGGGCAAAATGTCATCGGCAATACGATGGAAAGAAGGATGCAAAATCAAGCATCACTTTCCACGTACAAACTGCCAGGGCGCTTGTTTTCGTTTCTCTCACTGCAGCTGTCCATCAGTGTCAATCAATTTTTGCTGGAGGAAATCACGGAGCTTGCTATTGATTTAATTTAGGCGAGATCAGATAAAACTCTATTATGTAATCGCTGTTCTGGGAAGCAAAATAGGAAAGACAAAAGACCGAAAGGTTTGCAGGTGAAAATGTGAGCGTGATGGATTTACTGAGTGCATCAAACAATTATTATGCAATTATGGACATGATTCACTTAACTTCATTTAGCCAAAGGACAAAATGTGTAATATAAATGCAGACTGGTTACCTTTTTTTCTTCCAGATAAAATCGATATACTTTGAACACAGAGGTGCTTCAGAATGCAGTGGGTTTAATTTAAAGGGACGTACTTGCATGTGCCTTTCAACTTCGAGTCACACTGGGCACTGACTACGCTCGGTCAGAGAGAAACTGTGTGAAAGAGCAAGATACAGAAGGAAAACGTGATGAGAAAGTAAAGGGAGGAAAGTCAGGGAAAAAGGAGGCAGGGAAATAAGCAAGGGAGCTAATAGCTGCATTGACTGCGAGCCCCCCCACCTCATCTCCAGGGACTGTTATTTTTTAGGATGGAGGATGTAAGGTTTTAAACCCAGAAAAAGTAGTTAAAGTGCTGTTGGATGTTTATACTTGAGCAGATTCTGATTGCAAGGTCATTTGCTAATTGCTACTCAAATTGGCAGAAAGCTGTGGAAGATATTTGTTTTTTGGTGCAACATTTTGATTTGCAATTGCATTAATATTGACAGTCGCACGCAGTACAAATAGCAACAATTTTCTAACAGACTGGCAAAATTACTTTAATTATTGAAAAGTTTCATTGCATGGAATAGTTGGGCACAGGTTGGTTGCCTTAGACGTCACTCATGGTGTATGTCCGATTTCTGCTGTGCAGTCAAGGGCGGGGGCTCAGTGGAAGCCAGATGGTACCCACAAGGAAGGGGGGAAAGTCAGAGAGCTAGTCATTCCACGCTGCTCTCGTGTATCCTGCGGCTGACATTTGCAGGTGCCCGAGAACTGATTGTTGATCTGCCTTCTTGGGTTGGGGACCATTGTGTGTCAAGGAGAAATCTGAAAAAAGTAAAAGAAAACATCAAAAAACTGTCCAGAAAAAAAAACTTTGCTCATTTTAATGCTCTTAACTGAGTAACGGTCTCGAATAGATATCTTAATACTCGGCAAGTAGACTGCATTACCTACTGTAAACTCCTAAGTACAGGTTACAACTTTGTGGAAGATTTTATAACCTGCAAACCTACGCATGCATTTAATTTGGCTTACTGCTTGGTGATAGCCTATTCTGACAGCCAGTGAAATCTGGACTCCATGAAGTTGCCAGCTCTGGACTCCTTGGCATAGAAATTGGATTGTGCCTCAATCGGGGCGCGATCTCAGTGCAACCCACGCACTTAATGAGGCCAGGGGGCAGGACCGTGGCAAATTGGTCTGCCAGCCTCAGTCGGGTATACTGGAGATCTGTGGTCACATGTCGCAGCCCTCGAAGCAGCCACCAGTCGGGGGGAGGAAGCAAAATCGGCCGGCTGGGACGCAGGCCAAAGACCCCCAGGTGAATCTGTTGTCGGCGGAGGGGGGGGGGGGGGTGGGAGGGGTGGACTCCTCTCCTCCTGACTCCACATGCACGTAAACTTACCCTTTTTGGGGGCGGCCTCCAGCAGTCCCTCTAAGGGCTGCTAGTTAGGCCGCATGTAGACCTGGTAATCTTGAGCAGCACAGGCCCGACGCCTGCAGCATTCAGGGTAAGCCAATTTCCGATTTAGGTTCTAAAACAGACATTCAGCCCCATATTGGTATAGCCTAGCGTCTGTTTTAGGCAGCCGCCAGGGATGCCTCTACAGCGCCACAACCATATAGATTTGGACGTGTTTCCGATGCTGTTCGGGCACGGGATTTTGACCCCCTAAATTGGACCTCTTTGCACCCATTTTACACCTGGGTGTATGACATTATTCCCTTATTTGAATCCATACCTCACATAAAGGCCAGAAATTATGTTGAACCTTTATAAAACATTGGTTCGGCCACAACTGGAGTATTGTGTCCAATTCTGGGCACTGCACTTTAGGAAGGATGTGAAGGCCTTAGAGAGGGTGCAAAAAAGATTTACTAGAATGGTTCCTGGGATGAGGGACTTCAGTTACGTGGATAGACTGGAGAAGCTGGAGTTGTTCTTCTTAGAGCAGAGAAGGTTGAGAGGAGATTTGATACAAGTGTTCAAAATCATGAAGGGTTTAGATAAAGTAACTAAAGAGAAACTGTTCCCATTGGCGGAAGGGTCGAGAATCAGAGGGCATAGATTTAAGGTGATTGGCAAAAGAATCAAAGGCAACGTGAGGAAAATCTTTTTTACGCAGCGAGTAGTTATGATCTGGAAACCGCTGCCTGAAAGGGTGGTGGAAGCAGATTCAATCGTGGCTTTCAAAAAGAAATTGGATAAATACTTGAAGGGAAAAAATTTGCATTGAAAGAGCGGGAGAATGGGACCAACTGGATTGCTCTTACAAAGAGCCGGCACGGATTCTATGGTCCGAATGGCTGCCTTCTGTGCTATAACGATTCTATGATTCTGTGAAATTTTGATGGATGGTAAAAGAGGTACAGACCAAGTATAATCAGATCTGCCAGTGCTATCCCCCACCTACCATAAATGTAACTGTCTTATGCCAGAAAGGCTGAGTAAGTTTGGCTCCTAAGTGCTTAGATCCTTCAAGTGATATATTTTAATACTTTTGTAGTTAAAGGAAGAAAGAAAGACTTGCATTTAGATAGTGTCTTTCACTACCTCAGGACGTTCCAAAGCGCTTTACAGCCAATGAAGTACTTTTGAAGTGTAGTCACTGTTGTAATGTAGGAAACGTATCAGTCAATTTGCACACAGCAAGGTCCCACAGACAGCAATATGATAATGACCAGATAATCTGTTTTTTTAGTTGTTGGTCTGAGGGATAAATATTGGCCAGGACACCGGAGAGAACTCCCTTGCTCTTTTTCAAAATAGTGCCATGGGATCTTTTACGTTGCACCTGAGAGGGAAGACGGGGCCTCGGTTTAACGTCTCATCCAAAGGACGGCACCTCCGACACTGCAGCACTCCCTCAGTAGTGCACTGAAGTGTCAACCTAGATTATGAGCTCAAGTCTCTGGAGTGGGGACTTGAACCCACGACCTTCTGACTCAGAGGCGAGAGTGTTTTTCACTACGCCACGGCTGACAGCAAATAGCAAAAATTAAACAATTGTTTCATATTTGTGGTAAAACAAAAACAATTATTGCTCCAATGCTACTAGGTAAAGCAACACCTTTAGCAGTTATCAAAGGGACTCAAGCTGAATTCTTAGTCTGTGCTGCATTAGTTGGCTACAGCTGGGGGAGCATTTGAGGTGATAATATTGGCTTCAGAACGACTGGATCTAAAGAGAGGAAAATCAGCCAGGGTTCCCATTCCGGATTACTATTCAGTGATCCCGACTGGACCTCCGGTGAGAAGACATTTGAGCTTGGTCATATTGGCTTCCGTGGGTAAATAGCCTGCTGCCATTCACTATTTCATTGCCATTCACAATTTCATTGCCGTTCACTGTTTCACTGCCATTCAGTACTTCATTGCTATTCACTTGCAACAACACTCAAGAAGCTCCACACCATTCAGAACAAAACAATCCACTTGATTCAAAGCCTTTCCATCAGCTTAAACATCCACTTTCTCCACCGTGGCCGCAGTATGTTCTGTCTACAGGATGCACTGGAGCAAATTGCCAGGGCTTCATCGAATCACCTCTCAAACCCGCGACCTCCACCACCTAAAAGTACAAGGGCAGCAGGTCCATGGGGACACCATCACCTCTAAGTCCCCCTCCAAGTCACACACACCATCCCGACTTGGAAATATATCGGCCGTTCCTTCATCGTCGCTGGGTCAAAATCCTGGAACTCCCTTCCTAACAGCACTGTGGGAGAACCTTCACCACACGGACTGCAGCGGTTCAAGAAGGCGGCTCACCACCACCTTCTCAAGGGCAACTCGGGATGGGCAATAAATGCCGGCCTCACCAGTGACGCCCACATCCCATGAATGAATGAATAAATAAAAATTGTAGGCTCATACAGAAAGAATAAATACTTCGGCAGATAGCAGAAATTTGCCAACGTGCAGGGCAATAGCGAATTAGTACTTTGGGGGAGGAGGGGGGGGGGCAGTGGGAAAGGGAATTTTTTTTTTTTAAAAAGCTACCAAGACAATTTGAAATAATCGAACCAGCAGTAACTAGTACACATTATTTATAAGTGAGTTCCTATACAATAACCACAAAACCTTGAATTTATATACTGCCTTTAACGTAGTAAAATATCCCAAGGCACTTCACAGGAGCGTTATCAGACAAATTTGACACTGAGCCATATAAGGAGATATTAGGACAGGTGACCAAAAGCTTGGTCAAAGAGGTAGGTTTTGAGGAGCGTCTTAAAGGAGGAGAGAGAGAGGTAGAGAGGTTTAGGGAGGGAATTCCAGAGCTTAGGGCCTGGGCAGCTGCCAATGGTGGAGCGATGAAAATCGGGGATGTGCAAGAGGCCAGAAATGGAGGAGTGCAGATATCTCAGAGGGGTGTAGGGCTGGAGGAGATTACAGAGATAGGGAGGGATGAGGCATAAGTTATATTCTCAGATATACTTTTAAGCAGCGAGTGATTCTTGCCAGAGATTTACGACCGTATTAATGCCACAAATCCCCAGCAGAAGTATGTTATCTCTATTACCGAATGCAATGACAACATAGTGTGTAATATAAAGAATATGCCACTATTTATAGCACCTTGGTTGAGCTCTCCATGGTATGAATGCTACTCCAGGTTTTGAAATACTGGTGGTAAATTATAATTTAGTGAATACCTGGAGTTTCATTAAGTTTCAAAAAAGAAGACTTGCAAAAAGTAAATGCAGAGACCACTCAAAATGCCATATGGTCTACATTAATATGATGTGCTCCACAAATCTATCAGTAATTCATTGAAAGTGACTGGCCTCCGAGCTCCTAATTGGTCTTTACCAAAATGTTCCTGCATCTCCCTGTGTAGCTTTAAACATCTTCCTCTGTACTTCTCTTGTGTGCTGTCAAAAACTAATCGCATAAAGCATGGAAACATTACAATTGCGGTGCCACTTTGCTAAATAATAAATAAATGCAGTCTGCTTTGCAGCTAGTTGTTATTCTCATCAATCATTCATAATTATTACTTACAGCTCACCTACATTTAAATAAGAACACCTTTTATTGGATTGCTCACATCTGCTAAGAGGAATCGGACTTGCCTGAGTTTTGGAGTTTGCTCTGTGCAGAACAAACTATAAGCAAAAATATTCATGGGCAATCGAGGACCTCGAGACACTTTTACAGGGGAGCGGTGCTCCAACACAAACTTGCGATCCCTGTCAACAACTCTCCTTGTTTAACTGGGGGTTTACGGAGTTTGCCTGCTTTGTGTGCCTTCAGCTTTAGGAATGCTGAGCTCCTGTGGGCAACACTACACTAGTGGCCCTGATTTAACACCCCACCCCCGGCCTGGCGGAAGGCAGGCCCGGGAGTGAGGGGTGGCAGTTAAAATACCCCACCCTCTTCCCCCCCCCCCACCATGTGATCCCACTGTCTCCCTATTGGGTCGCAATATCAACCTGCTCTATTGAGCAGGTGAACAGAACACCCGCCCCTCGTTGGGCCGGGCTAAGACCTGCAGTTTTAGCTGGAAGCCTGAGGTGGAGAGCAGTGACTGCTTCTCCGTCAGGCCAAACCAGTCGGGTTGGGGGATCGTGGGCCCGAAGAGGCCCAGTAAGTCTTTTAATTTTTTTTTTAAGGTGTCTTAGCGGGCCAGGAGGAGCAGGAGTGCGTTAGGTCTCCCTCCCCTCCCCCGATCGCATCCAGAACCCCCCCACCCTTTCCCACTTATTTGACTGCTGGGGACCAATCCCAAGGGTGACGGCTGCAGCCTCCTGCTGCCCGAATTCCACATTCCGGCCAGGTGGTGGATCTGGCCAGGTCCGGGAGGGAGTCAGAGAAAGCTATGGTTGACGACTGGGCTTCCATGTCCCAGGACTCCCCTGGTTTACCGCCCTCTTCAGGACTTGCTCCCACTGTACCCACACCCCCCTTTAAAATCGGGGCCACTAAGTGCAGAGCAATTTTTATACTGGTGCTTGTTTAGATTAGATTCTGGGACAACAATGTCCGTGAGCTGGTTCCCAACATTTACACTATTAAATCCGACTACCTTAACCCAGGGACGGAATGGTAGACCTATGAGCCAGATTGAATAGTGTAAATACCAGGAACTGGCACACAAAGTTGCCAGCATTCCAGAATCTGACCTCAAAACAACTTGTATTTATATCACACCGTTAACATAAAAAAAAAGCCACAAGGCGTTTTACAATAGTAAATAGACAGAGAAATGGAAAATAGTATAATAGCAATTCAAAAATACCTTATGTGATACTTCAAAACTTACTTTAATCTGCAAGACAGTACGTCAGGAAATTGTAGTATTTCTGCTTCTAATCGAACCACCTGATCGGTTGAGAATATGACAATAATTGAGTTTACCTACCGATCCATAAACTTGAACTCATCCAAAACTCTGATGCCCTTATCCTAACTCGCACCAAGTCCCGTTCATCCATCGCCCCTGCGCTCGCTGACCTATATTAGCTCGCGCTCCGGCAGCGCCTCGATTTTAAAATTCTCATCCTTGTTTTCAAATCCCTTCATGGCCTCGCCTCTCTCTATCTCTGTAACCCTCCTCCAGCCCTACAACCCTCCGAGATCTCTGCGCTCCTCTAATTCTGGCCTCATGCGCATCCCCGATTTCCTTCGTTCCACCATTGGCGGCCGTGCATTCAGCAACATAGGCCCTAAGTTCTGGAATTCCCTCCCTAAATCTCTCCACCTAACTACCTCTCTCCTCTTTTAAGTCACTCCTTAAAACCTACCTCTTTGACCAAGCTTTTGGTCACCTGTCCCAATATCTCCTTGTATGGCTTGGTGTCAAATTTTGTCTGATAACGGTCCTGTGAAGCGCCATAGGGCGTTTTACTACGTTAAAGGCGCTATTTAAATGCAAGTTGTTGTTGTTGATCACCGCAATCATCATTGGTTTGTGAGGAGAGGAGTTACTCAACCACTAAGCTAAGTCTTTAAATTTTTATTCAGGTGTCCTTCTGGGCCAGGAGAAGCAGGCATGCCTTGGGCCTTGCTCCCATCCCCTCTCTGATTGCGTCCGGAAATCTCACCCGCACCCCGCCCCCCAACCCGGATCGATCTCGCGAGTCCCCGGCTGTAGCCGCCTACAACCCGAATTCCTTGCTTTCTCCCGGGTTGTGCTGTGAGCTGAATTGCTTACATTAAACACGACTTGTAACAAAATGCAAAAGTTGCAGAAGAAATTATCCAAATAATTGCTTGACGCAAGCCATTATGGAAGCTGATTAATTGATCAGTGCCATTAGAAGATGCTACCTCTACTGAGAAAAACAATGGCCGCTGTTTTTCTGAATAATTACCTTGCAGACCTGGGGCTTTTTACTTAGCAAAACTGTAATGTGCAAAGATTTAAGTTTTGGCTCCGAAGTGCATTGGCATACCTCAGCAACTGCACCAGAGCTATTTATACGGAATGGCAATGGCTAATCTTTCCGTCTGAGATAGTCACATTAATCTAAGCACTGTTCCTGCTGCAAAATGCTGAGTGCTGTCCCATTCAGATGCACACGGTGTGAGCCAGTTAGTTGCAGGTGGTCCCATTGCTGAAACCTGTGCTAAATTGATGCTATTCATTATACTTACAGGCTGCCTGTGTGGATGCCAGGCATGGGCCTTAGTAACTAATTCATTGCTGTCATAAAATGGCATGTCACTGACAAAGCCTTAATTACACCATTTATTAATGGTACAATTTCCAACACTCCCTGCATCGTAGCCCAGACCTCATTAGTGCCATTTATGAATAATATCTCCCAAAGTATAATACTCTATAAAGTGAAGTTTAAAAGAGAAACCATTAGAGCGCCTGGATGACAAGAGTACAAATATCCCGCAGGATAAACTGGCATCTGGATGTGGGAAATGGCATCTTTTCAATCATCTGTTAAACAATGATGTTGACTTTGAAGAATAACAGCGATGTTCTTACGTCTGACGTTGACACAGGCAAATTCATCATTTAATTAATAAATTATGAAGTGTTACCTATCATTCAAAATCCTACCTCTTGTAGATTTAAACGTTACTTAGCCTTTGCCCCCGGGCATTTATTCATGAACTGTGATGTGTTTTGAATTTGTGGAGAAAGGCTGATTATTTCCCTGTCTATTTCATAGCACTCGTTGTGGACATTTTCTTTTCTCCTGCTGGCTGCTCGGCCTAGTATTTAAGTGGTAGCAGATATTGAAAGGTTTGAGATGAGTAAAAGGGAACAGAACTGTAGAAATATATATATATGTGGGTGTTTATATAGGAAATATTGCTTTGTATCTCACTAACCAGTGACAAAAGATTTTAGAAAAAAGAAGCATGAAATAGGTGATCATTTTGATATTTTAATGGCAAATGCAATGTTTAATGAGGCATAAGTACAATTAAGGTCTGACATGCTGTGTACTATAAGGAGTTTCAACTCTTGTTATTAGAATACTGCATCAACTGGTGATGAAATATTTAAAAAGGCATTGTCTAGATCTCGGGAGGCTTTTGCTTTGTATGATTTGACACTCACACTGGTAGGAATCTGTTAATTAAATTCTGTACAAATTCACAAACAACATGGAATCCTCAAAAAATATCTTCAGAATTTTGATTGTGATTAATGAAATAGCTGCTGGCAAAGAATAAAATGTAACTTATGAAAATCTTCAGCGTCCTAACATACCATTTTGCAGAGTTAAATAATACATTGGGATTTTTTTTTTATTCATTCATGGGATGTGGGCATCGCTGGCAAGGCCAGCATTTATAGCCCATCCCTAATTGCCCTTGAGAAGGTGTTGGTGAGCTGCCTTCTTGACAACTGAGTGGCTTTCTCGGCCATTTCAGAGGGCAGTTAAGAATCAACCACATTGCTATGGGTCTGGAGTCACATATCGGCCAGACCAGGTAAGGACGGCAGGTTTCCTTCCCTAAAGGACATTAGTGAACCAGATGGGTTTTTATGACAATATGGTAATTTCACGGTCACTATTACTGATACTAGCTTTTTATTCCAGATTTTTTTATTTTTAATGAACTGAAATTAAATTCTCCAGCTGCCATGATGGGATTTGAACTCATGTTTCTGGGTTATTAGTCCAGGCCTCTGGATTGCTAGTCCAGTAACATAATCACTATGCTGCGGTACCAGTGGTTAAGGTGCGTAACATCCTCTTTTAACTACAACAGCTTTACAATGATGGAAATTTTAAATAATATATTACCATCCCACAAAAATGAAAGATTTTGTTACATCATCATTGCATAGTTTAGTTGTGGAATTTTCCTTTTTCTCTTGATGTGCACTATTGTCTATTTAAGAGTGGTCCAACTCACTTGCACCCTAAAGAAGGATGTACTGACAGATTATTGCAACGTTAGGACTGAGGACAGGTTGTAGGCAACAATTACCTCCTCCACAGTTTGTCCAAGGGACTAGAACATAGGAACCTAGGAACAGGACTCGGCCAGTTCAGCCCCTCGAGCCCTGCTCTGCCATTCAATAAGATCATGGCTGATCTGTACCTCAACTCTGTTTTACCTGCCTTAACTTCATATCCCTTGATATCCTTACCCAACAAAAAAAGTTGACACAAGTATGTACAACAAACCTGGGCTGGTAAAAGTTGAAACAATGAGGCATTCATGTTCAGTAAGGCATCAGGCATCTCTTAGTGGGAAGCACTCTCATCTCTGTGTCAGAAGGCTGTGGGTTTAAGTCCCATTCCAGAGACTTGAGCACATAATCCTGGCTGACAGTTCAGTGTAGTACTGAGAGAGTGCTGCACTGTCGGAGGTGCTGTCTTTCAGATGAGACGTTAAACCAAGCGCCCGTCTGCCGTTATGGGGAGATGTAAGAGATCCCATTGCACTATTTTGAAGAAAAACAATAACAATAACTACTTGCATTTATATAGCGCCTTTAACGTAGTAAAACCTCCCAAGGTGCTTCACAGGAGTTTTATCAAACAAAATTTGACACCGAACCACAAAAGGAGGTATTAGGACAGGTGATCAAAAAACTTGGTCAAAGAGGTTTTAAGGAGCGTCTTAAAGGAGGAGTGAGAGATAGATAGACGGAGAGGTTTAGGGAGGGAATTCCAGAACTGAGGGCTTAGGCAGCTGAAGGCACGGCCGCCAATGGTGGAGCGATTAAAATTGGGGATGTGCAATAGGTCAGAATTGGAGGAGCGCAGAGATTTCGGAGGGTTGTAGGGCTGGAGGAGGTTACAGAGATAGGGAGAGGCGAGGCCACGGAGGAATTTGAAAACAAGGATGAAAATTTTAAAATCGAGGCGTTGATGGACCGGGAGCCAATGTAGGTCAGCGAGCACAGTGGGGTGATGGATGAACGGGACTTGGTGCGAGTTACGATATGGGCAACAGAGTTTTGGATGAGTTCAAATTTATGGAGGGTGGAAGATGGGAGGCCGGACAGGAGAGCATTGGAATAGTCAAGTCTAGAGGTAATAAAGGCATGGGTGAGGGTTTCGGCAGCAGATGAGCTGAGGCAGAGGCGGAGAAGGGCAATGTTACGGAGGTGGATGTAGGCGGCCTTGGTAATGGAGCGGATATGTGGTAGGAAGCTCATCTCAGGTTCAGCATCAGACAGTGGCCAGGGAGAGGGATGGAGTCAGTGGCTAGGGAACAGAGTTTGTGGCGGGGACCGAAGACAATGGCTTCTATCTTCCCAATATTAGTCGGAGGAAATTTCTGCTCATCCAGCACTGAATGTTGGGCAAGCAGCATGACAAGTGAGAGACAGTGGAGTGGCCGAGGGAACATAAGAAATTGGAGCAGGAGTAGGCCAATCGGCCCCTCGAGCCTGCTCCGCCATTCAATAAGATCATGGCTGATCTGATCCCAACCACAAATCTAAAGAACACAAGAAGTAGGAGCAGGACCCGGCCACACAGCCCCTGGGCCCTCTGCGCCACCCACAGGGCATTGACCGATCCGAACTCAGCTTCATGTCCAATTTCCTGCCCGCTCCCCATAACCCCTAATTCCCTTTACTTCTAGAAAACTGTCTATTTCTGTTTTAAATTTATCTAATGATGTAGCTTCCACAGCTTCCTGGGGCAGCAAATTCCACAGACCTACCACCCTCTGAGTGAAGAAGTTTCTCCTCATCTCAGTTTTGAAAGAGCAGCCCCTTATTCTAAGATTATGCCCCCTAGTTCTAGTTTCACCCATCTTTGGGAACATCCTTACTGCATCCACCCGATCAAGCCCCTTCACAATCTTATATGTTTCAATAAGATCGCCTCTCATTCTTCTGAACTCCAATGAGTAGAGTCCCAATCTACTCAACCTCTCCTCATATGTCCGCCCCCTCATCCCCGGGATTAACCGAGTGAACCTTCTTTGTACTGCCTCGAGAGCAATATGTCTTTTCTTAAGTGGTGCTGAGGTAGAGCTGGGTGTCATCAGTGTACATGTGGAACTTGACATTGTGCTTTCGGATGATGTCGCTGAGGGGCAGCATGTAGATGCGAAATAGGAGGGAGCCAAGGATAAATCCTTGGAGGACTCCAGAGGTAACAGTGTGGGAGCGGGAAGAGAAGCCATTGCAAGTGATTGTCTTGCTACGACTGGGTAGATAAGAATGGAACCAGGCGATGGCAGTTCTACCCAGCTGAACGATGGAGGAGAGGCATTGGAGAAGGTTGGTGTGTAAAAGGCTGCAGCCCAGGTCGAGAAGGTTGAGGAGGGACAATTTACCACGGTCACAGTCACATAGGATATCATTTGTGACTTTGACAAGGGCCGTTTCAGTGATGTGGCAGGGACAGAAACCTGATCGGAGGGATTCAAACTTGGAGTTGCGAGAAAGGTGGGCACGGATTTGGGAACTAACAACATGTTCAAGGACTTTGGAGAGGAAAGGGAGGTTGGAGATGGGGCAGTAGTTTACAGGACGGAGGGATCAAGGGTGGGCTTTTTGAGGAGGGGGGGATGATGTCAGATTTGAAGGGGAGGGGGATAGTACCTGAGGAGAGGGAACAATTAACAATATCAGCTAACACGAGGGCCAGGGAGGGAAGTTGAGTGGTCAGCAGTTTAGTGACAAGGGAGCAGGAGGTGAGTCTCAAGATGAGCTCGGAGAGGACATGAGGGGAGATGGCAGTGAAAGAAGAGCAGGGAAGTTCTTCCTGGTGTCCTAGCCAATATTTATCTCACAACCCACATCAGTAAAACAGAATACCTGGTCATTATCACATTGCTGGTTGTGGGACCTTGCTTCCTGTAATCTGGCTGCCGTGTTTCCTACATCACAACAATAACATCAAAAGTATCTTCATTGGTTGTAATGCATCTTGGGACATCCTGAGGTTGTGAAAGACGCTATATAAAATGCAAGTTCTTTCAGTCACTCAAAAAATCAGTGTCATCAGGTAGATCAGGTTTTTTGCCTGAGTTTGGGTCTATATATCTAATGCATTATACTGGCTTTGAGAGTCATTGATACTACCAGGCCAATTAAAAACAGTTACCACAACTGCCCTGATTTGGATCCGAAATGATTTTAAAACAAATGGAGCTGCTTAAAGATGCACTCTTAAATGACTTATTCTGTCAGCCAGCTTTTCCATGTATATAATAAACAGATCTACTGGGAAAACAGCTTTGTGTGAAGATTTCATCTGATATAGAATTATATGTTCATCCCTGAGAAGTCTTGATTTTTTTTTATAGATCATAACAGTAACATTTGAATGGATCATTAAACAAAGATGTTTGGAAGATATCAACATTTGACTTTGCGAAAAACATCGTTAATTTTGTATATATACTGCATGCAACAATTTTCATACAATTAAAAACAAGGCCGAAACCTAAAGTCATTTTGAGGTTTATGCCTGACTTGCAGACAAACCATGATCTAGATTTCAGTGGGAAATGACTGAGGGATGTACATAGCTGACATAAAAGTTTGGTGTACCGGAGCTCTAAATCGGAAGGATAATTAAATTTAAACAATTGTCCTCTGTGCAATCAGTGATGTTATCATTGATAAAAATTTATGCAAAAATATTGTTTCTAATCAAAATAAGAAAAATCTATCCTTTAACACAGCTGATTCTTATCACGTTGCAGGGGTTGAAATTGGGTCGTTTAGTGGCCTTTTTTTAGGCACTACGCGGCCAACTAAGCCTCATAAACGGGGTCCAAGATGCGCACGCACATTTCCGATGGGAAGTGTGCAGGACGCCATCTTGGTAAAGGGGTTTATGTCGGCAGCATGCAGAGTAGGAAGATTATGACGCGAATCCGTGTGCATCAGTCCGATTTAAAGGGACCACTGCTATTTTGGAACCCCACACTGTGATCATGACTTAAAGGGCAAGAAAGACCCCCTCAGCAGTGGTGTTTAAATGAATGATGAAGTAGTTACAGGTTACTTATTTCTACTGGCTGCTAGTGCATTTATGTGTGTTTTTGGAGGTTTCCTATACTTGAATAAAGTTTCAGAACTCTACAGGCAGTGGGCTGACTGGCTGACAAGCAACAGCAAGGGCACTGACGGAATGGCAGGGGTGGGAGCAGGAATGCTGTGATCCTGAGAGAGGACAGCAGGTTCGTGTGCTGTGGAGCCACTGCCACTTATTCCCTCCTGTTATGTGCCACCTTCTCTCGCAAGAAAGAGGGAGATGTGTCATTGAGTGTCCTGCAAGATGTTTGGGTGATGTGACTGTCATGGTTGAATAGTGTGTATGAACTGTGAGCTGTGGGTGTGAGGCTTGCAACAGCGCTAAGTGTGTGAGGGTGAGATAAAGCCTATGATTTGAATGGTTGAGTACTGACTGAAATAAATTGTTGGTAGATGGGTGATGGGGGTGTAGTGAATTGAGCAGTGGATGAGGCTAGTGGTGCAGTTGGTACGATATGCCACATGAAGCTTGAAATCACTCACCTTGACTACTCGTGCTAAATCATTGAACTTCTTCCTGCACTGCATCCATGTTCGTGGAACTATGCTCCTAGCATTTATCTCCTTCCCTACTTCCTCCCACTACCTCTTGAGCATATGCCTGGAGGGCCTCCAACCCCCTGCGGATGCAGGATGCCCAGACTTCTCTCCATCTTTTTACCTCCAGTGCATCATCAGAGAACCTTGGTGCATGTTCTCTCCTAGGCGCAGCCCTTCTTCAAAGTATCACAACACAGATTCAGTTTTGAAACGACTCCCACGACTTCTTGCAGCCACAAGGCACCTCCCCTTTAAGAGGTGCAGGCTGTCTTTAAGAAGCGCGAGCCATTCGCGATAGCAGGGCCCCCTGCTGATCCATGCAGCCAATCAACAGCGCATGTAGTGCTGGCTGCACGCAGCAGTCATTTAAAACAGCAGGCAGCACAAATGCAAAGTGATGGCTGCATCTCAACGACCGGGCGCGGGTTAATTGCACACCACACTCCCCGCGCCCGTTCTCAGGGGTTATCCAATTTAACTCCCTTCAACTTTACCAAGGAATGTTATGCTTCAGCCATGATTATACGTGGATCAGGATTTCACCAATCTGCAGGTAAAAATAGTCAATTGAACAATCTTTGTAGTGTAGCCCAATTTAATCATCCATTCAGCAATTCAATCTGAACCAAATGTAGAAAACACTGAAATAAAAATGAGTTACACAAAGGTGACTTGATAGCTAAAATGTTCTGTGGCCTCTGAGTGACATTTGACAGTAAATTCATTACATTTAACATAATGGGTATTGAAAAATAATTAGTTGGGTAGTATTAGATGCTGGAATCAGTTTTTAAAATGAATATTGCAAGTGATATGCTTAGTTCAGGAATTCCCCATCTCCCGAATTTTCTCCCTTTTTTCCTTCAGTTCTATCCCTCCTTCCCCTGAAGGGGCGGACTTTTGCTGAGGTGCTGTTCCACAGGGGGGCCAAGTACTTTCTGGTACCCCATCCTAAATGGCCATTTCTTCATGGTAGCCAAGACAGTGAGTATCAACAGGCTAGTTAACATTAGAAGCATTGCATTCATGCATAGATAGTAATCAGTAACAGCGACCCTGGCTCTTCCATCCCCTAATCTAGGACACTGAGATCAATGGTAGCACTTGCTACAGCCGCCCAAGTTGAAATCATCTATCTCAGTCTAGAGCAGGAATTGAACTTGGGACCATCCTAGTCTGTGTGGATCATTGCCACATGAGGGAGGGGAAAAGGGGGTCATTAACTCGCTAAACTTATCAAGGGACTAATTCTCCCTTTTGCTCTCCTCTTCTAATGATAATGAAGGATGCTGGACCAGCCTTTTCATACCTGGACCCACTATCTCTCCTTGTGTAATTGAGGACAAGTGAACACTGGCACGTTATTCGACAGGATCAATAATTCTGTATTATAATAATTTAAAATTGCGCTTATCTAGAATCTTATCACTTTGAAACATCTCAAATGTGCACCACACAATGAATTACCTTTGAAGTACAATGATTGTTGTTTTGTTGGCAATAAGCCTAAGTGAGAAGTGCTTTGGTAGATTAGATTCTTTACTTGAATTCAGGCATGCGTGAATTTGAAGATTTGTTTCCAGAATGTTTCATAATGACTTTTTGGGATTTCTTTAATAGGTGAGGTTTACCACACAGTTTGTGTTGAGACAAAGCCAAAACCACTTTGCATCGGAGCAAACTGTATCGTGTGAAATTAGTACTAGGTGGCCTGAAGTGTCAGCTTGCCTCAGTTCATAGCACTCTTGCCTATTTGTCAGAAGGTTGTGGATTTAAGCTCCACTACAGACTTGAGCACATATTCCATTCTAGGTAAAATTTAATTGGCACTCAAAAGCCAGTGAGCTAAAGAGAGATCACAAGAGAATTACAGATAAAAAAGGCCATTTGGTCCATCTTAATTCATTCGTCCAAAAATGCCCCTCAGTCCACAGTTGCTGCATCTAATTGTCCCTAAATGATACTAGGGCTTTTGCCTCCACTGCTTATTTGGAATTCTACTTTCTACATTGACTACTCTTTGTGTAAAGAAGAACATCCTGATAGCAGTCCTAAATTTCCGTTTTATTAGCTTGAACCTATCTCCTCTCATCCTACTCTCAAACTTCAACTTCAAAAAGTATTTCCAGATTTACCATTCCCTTAACTATACCTCTATAACGTCACCTCTCAGGCACCTCATTTTCAGGCTAGAAAGCCTTAGAATCTTCAGTCATCCCTAATAATTCAGACCCTTGACATTAAGGATCAGCCTTGCGCCTCTTCTTTGCACAGTCTCCAATGCTTGAATGTCTCCCTTGTTTCTTGGCAACCAGAACTGGATATAATATTCAAAGTGTCCAGAGTACTGCACGGTTTGATCAAGACTTCCTCTGATTTGTATTCTACTGTTTTGACTTATGTTGTACAACATGATTTGTTGTTAATCCAAGGCCCCGTCTGCCCTCTCAGGTGGGCGGAAAAGATCCCATGGCACTATTTTGAAGAAGATCAGGGGAGTTATACCCGCTATCCTGGCCACCATTTATCCCTCAACCAACATCACTAAAGCAGACTATCTGGTCATTATCACATTGCCGTTTGTGGGACCTTGCAGTGGCACAAATTGGCTGCCACATTTCCTACATTACAACAGTGACTACAATTCAAAAAAAAGTACTTAATTGGCTGTAAAAAGCTTTGGGACATCCTGATGTCATGAAAGGCACTGTATAAATCCAAGTCTTTCCTTCTTTCTTTATTCGCTTCGTTGATTGCTGCTCTCCAATGGTTGGGCATTTTGAGCATTGAGTCCATCCGCTAAGATTCTTAGCCTCTTTCAACCTCTTCCTTAGCTACTTCAATACTATTTATGGAGTACATGTCTCCTTCCTGTGTGCAATACATTACATTTGTTTGAATTCAATTTCATCTGCCATTGCTCTGCCTACTCACACATTTTGTCTAGTTCATTCGGTAATGTTTGGACTGCCTCCTTCGATTCCACTGTGCTCCTCCCTACATGACAACAGTGACAAACTTCAAAAAGTACTTAATTGGCAGTGAAGCGTTTTGAGACACGCTGAGATTGCGAAAGGTGCTACAGAAGTGCTAGTTCTTTTCCGTGTCTGGAGATATGATAGTTGGCAGTTTAATTAAGCGGCTTGGGACATTTTACAACATTAAAGGCGCTATATAAATGCAACTTGTTGTTGTTGCTTAAATCCAGTTTGTCGATTCTGCATCTTGCTGTATGGATAACCGTCTGAAATCAGTACTGGTAGTACAGGAGTGTTGTAAGGCTGTTCCAACCCTCTTAGCAAAGTTTGATTCATTTTTGCATTGTTGATGTGAATAAGCCAGTAGCCAGACTTAAGAGTATGAAAATAGAGGTCTCTTTAAATGCTTAACAAAATTTGTATTGTAACACAGCATATTGGTACATTATGAGGTAGTTGTGAATTTTTGACTTTAAATTTGGCAACAATCTCACACAATGAAAAATTCTGATTTCCAATTACAGACAATGATGGTAAAAACATAATTTTTTCAAACTGGGTCTGAAAAGGGTACTTTTGAATCGTAAAATCAATTTGTCAAAAAAAAGTTTGTTGCACTAAATGAGATGTATAGCTTTCTTCAAACTGCTTTCTTCATACTCAGATGCATTGTGTAGTAAATCACCTAACCAGTCTTCCCTTTAACAAATGTACTGTGCCTGCTTACAAGAACATCAGCAGTCCAAAACACACAGGGTGAACAAATGGCAAAGCTAGGCCTATATTAAGACCACTTGAAGTGGATGCCTTTTAGATTGATCATAAACAATAACACTAGCAGAACTACAGTTCTAACATTAGCTGTTATTTTTTTTTCTCTGGCATGGTGAAAAACAATTTCTACTTATGCTCTGATTAAGTATAGAATCAAGGAATATTACAACATGTTGCAACTCAATATGAGCCAGGCCAATTTATAAAGTTCCATTGCATCCCGGAGGATTAGAAGCGTACAAAAGAATGGATTTTCTTACTTTGTTAGGATCAGGGGAAGCATTTTAAGATAAATTTGTACTTCCTCTGAGCTTCTTCCATAGCAGTTTTTAACATCTTAGAATGACATTTTGATTCTATATTTAGTATCAGTGAGAGAAAAATAATTTCATTATTTGTGTCAGAATTATAACATACTATAAATTCTGTATAGTATCCTTGTGTTCAAATCCCTCCATGGCCTCGCCCCTCCCTATCTCTGTAACCTCCTCCAGACCTACAACCCTCTGAGCTTTCTGCGTTCCTCCAATTCTGGCCTCTTGCTTATCCCCGATTTCCATCTCCCCACCATTGGCTGCCATGCCTTCAGCTGCCTAGAACTCTAAGCTCTGGAATTACCTCCCTAAATCTCTCCCCGTTTTTTCCTCTCTCTCCTTCTTTAAGATGCTCTTTAAAACCTACCTCTTTGACCAAGCTTTTGGTCACCTGTCCTAATATCTCCTTATGTGGCTTAATGTCAAATTTTGTCTAATAATGTTCCTGTGAAGTGCCTTGGGGCGTTTTACTATGTTAAAGGCGCTATGAAAATGCAATTTATTGTTGTTGTATACCATAAAAATAGTTAAAGACATCGTAATTCATTGATCAAATGTATATACCTGTGCCCCTGTATCAATTTCATCAAGCAGCCTGTAAAATTTTGGTGAGCTGATTGGATGGTTTGGATTTTCTTCCGAATTAAATACAAAGACGTATCCAGTTTTCTAAATAATCTGAAAAAGAGGCTCTCAGCTGGCAAGTTTGGCGTTTCATTTCTTCAACTTTCACCTGATCAACAAAACTATTGCAGTTTTCATGTTTAACAATATCTAGTTGGATAACTAAACACATTTATTTACTGTCTTTACTAATTTCCATAGATTTTTATGTTACTCCATTTCCTGGATAGTCAATCTATCTTCAGGTAAATAATTTAGTGCATTCGATGAAACATATTGGGCTGGGTTTTCCTGGATTGCACTTACGCAGAAATTGCATTGAAATCGAGGAAATTCGTGCACAGCGATGTTTCGATGTGAATCAGTTTTGTGTAAATTTGCTTGAAAAATAACATCGCAAATCCATTCTTTCACTGTAGTAGGGCCAAAACTTTTCAGGAAATTCCAGGCCATTAGTTTTGTTTCGCAAGAAGTGTATGGATGGAGGGATAAAATCCTTTTAATCTGTAGAGACAAAATGTATGATATTTTTTCCCATTATCACCCAGAAGCAGTGAATTTAAATTGCTAACTTTAATTAATTTCCACTTTTTCTTCCCATTTAGTTTCCTCCCCATTCTAAGAAATACACAGTGCAATGCGATCTTTTTTGTTTTACGTTTTATTCACTGTTGCTCTGCTGCATCAGTGCCGCAATCAATTGGAAAAAGAATGATGCAATACTTTGGGGGACACCTGACCCAAAGCCGGAGCTGAGAACAAACAAAACTGCTCCACATGTATATATTTGTAGACTGGTTTGTAATCAGGGACAGAACAATTAATTACCAACTACTCAGGGGGAAAATTGCTTTCCTGCTTTGGGCAGGCTGAGATACAAGTACAAGTATACAAGTTTGCAAGTAACACCAGTATGTTTATTCCTGGTGTATGACCCATTGTTTATTTCACTCTGCTTTTTGTATATTAGACGACATAACAAGATGGTGCAGCCAGATCACCTGTCACCAAGGACATCTGAATCAACCCTGGGTGGTTGCTGGGAGCAGAAACTTGTTCCCCTGTGGCCTGCTAATACCCGACTGATCTTCCCAAGTGCGGATCTGATTCCATTTTTGGATTAATGTTCTTCTGGTTAAAATTCATATAATGCATTTGAAGCAAGATACACAAATCACTAAAAGCTAAATGCAGGTTAACAAGGCCAGAAGAAAAAGCAAACCAAGCACCGGGGTTCATTTCTAGAGGGATAAAATTGAAAAGCAGAGAAGTTATGTTAAACTTGTGTAGAACCTTGGTGAGACCACACTTGGAGATATACTCCAATTTATATTGTAAAAAGGATATGGAGGCATTGGAGAAGGTGCAAAAACGATTTACTAGGATGATACCAGAACTGAGAAGTTATACATATCAGAAAAGATTGAGCAGGCTGGTGCTTTTTTCTCTAGAAAAAAGAAGACTGAGGAGTGACCTGATAGAGGTCTTTAAGAATATGAAAGTGTTTGATTGGGTAGACGTAGAGAAGATGTTTCCACATGTGTGAAGACCAGAACTAGGGGCCATAAATATAAGATGGTCACTAATAAATCCAATGAGGTATTCAGGAGAAACTTCTTTACCCAGAGAGTGGTTAGAATGTGGAACTCACTACCACAAGGAGTAGTTGAGGTGACTAGCATAGATGCATTTAAGGGGAAGCTAAATAAACACATGAGGGAGAAAGGAATAGAAGGATATGATGATAGGGTTAGATGAAGAAGGGAGGGAGGAGGCTTGTGTGGAGCATAAGCACCGGCATGGACCAGTTGGGCTAAATGGCCTGTTTCTGTGCTGTACATTTTATGTAATTCTATGCAACACTGTCAATTTTGGCTAATTGGAAAACGTCCCTGTCAGTGAGCAATGGGTAACTTTTTAAAAGATATTTCCGCCATCAGTTGAACTTTTGGTTCCCATTGGGATTTAAACTAATGACCTCATAAGTGAGAATTGACTTAGGTACAGTAACAAATTCAATTTTAGATAAGGTAGCCTAGAGAGAAGCTATGATACGTCCAGCTCCAAGGTAAAAACAAAAATTGCGGGAATTAAGTAACCAACATAAAAAGCTAATACACAAGAGCTCTAAACAGGAGCAATCAATTTCCTGTTTTGAATAAATGTACTGCACACCACATATCATGTCCTCATTGTGCACACACAGCATGTCTTGATTATTCTGTCTGCCCATTAAATGATCTTTCAGGCATTTTGCTTCTAAACAAGAAACAAGGCACAGATATAGATGATTACATATTCTATAAAACATTACCTTTTTAGTTCTTTTGGGCGCAAGGGAATTTCATATTTAGAATGGAACTAGTCAGAGTTGAATAAAATTGTAATGTTGGGTTGCACTTGTGGTTGATTACGAAAGGAAGAGAGGACTGGGGGCGTGTAATTTCACAGTTTTATTTTCCTGAAAGTTTTATCCGTGGTTAATAACATACTCAATTGATAAAAATAAACTTGCCTGATCTGTCGGAAGGAGGGGATCCGTGGGCTCATGTACTCTTACACATGACACACTTAGGATAACGTAAAGAACTTGCTTAGAACATTGCCCTTTTACTTCCAGGACCTCAACTGATGGGATGAAAGTCCTCTCTCTATGCTGGTTGCAAGTTAACTCGGATCCCTGTGGATCTGGCCTACAATATAAATTGACTCCAATTTGGCACCTAATTTAAAATGTTGTTACTTACCATACCAAGGGTATCATTAAACACAGCTCAGTAAAGTAACAAACTGTCAGCAGTAGTGTCTAAGGGACCAAAAATTTCACTGGGAAGTGTCCCCCCAGGGTGTCTCTGGGCGCTGGTTGCTGCCAGAGGCATTTAGGTCTGTTCTGCCATCTTGCTCCTGACCGTGTGTAGGCTGATCTCTCAGCCCACCCATACAATCTGGCAATGCAATTTCAGCCAGATTGTCCAAGTAGCAAAGATGTACTAAGCATGCATGCACAAATCCCATTTACCTGCAGTCACCTGTTACTGAATTTGCCCCACAGTATAACCAAGGATGATTCAGCAGCAATAGAACAGAATTATAAATAGAACATTATTTAGAGGAACCCAAAAATGACTACTTTTTAAAAGTCATTCTGGGGATATGCAAGGCCAGCATTTATTGCCCATCCCGAGTTGCCCTTGAGAAGGTGGTGGTGGGCCTTCTTCTTGAACCGTTGCAGTCCGTGTGGTGAAGGTTCTCCCACAGTGCTGTTAGGTAGGGAGTTCCAGGATATTGACCCAGTGATGATAAAGGAATGGTGATATATGTCCAAGTCAGGATGGTGTGTGACTTGGAGGTAATGATGTTTCCATTTCCTCTGTACTAAACTGGTCAAATATTTAAACAAGTCTAACAACCGAAAGAGTGTTAGTACTTTTCACTATATGAGCTCGTAAAATATACAATGCCATGGTGCATGCCTGCAAGTGTTTATTTGAAAGTGAAATCAGTCACATTCTCTGGACCATTGATATTTAAATTTAATCTAAGCACATCAATAAAGGTAGCTGATTCATACGGCAAATGGCTGAAACCCTATCAAAGCTTTATCTCAAGTCACATTATAGACTGTTAAGGGTTAATTTGTTGCTTATTTATTCCCTCGTTAAAGTTAATCAAAACAAAAGCATTGAAGAAAGTCTAACCAGGCACATTTAAACCACTGCACAGTCGGATTAAAGAATGGATCTCAATAATTTACAGGGGTTAGCACTGTGAGGTTTTCATATCTTGCTTTTTAACCTGCCGATCCTGTTTATAAACAACAACATGCTCAGTGTTGTGCTTTTCACTCTTCTGACATAAGAGAATCAATTGCACAGGTAAGAAAGTTTGGTGTCCACGTCTGGTTTAAGGTCATATTAAATTAAAACATCCCAGTATTGTTCTTTCTGCACATTACCAATCCATCAGGCCATAGGTTAACTCCTTGCCTTGCACAATCGCAAGCATCACATTTGCAGAATTGAAGGCAAAGATCGGACAGGGATCCAATCAGGTGCCTCAGGCCTTTATATATATATATATATATATACAGGTAGCAGATTTATTATTGGGCTATCCCAGTATATACCACGCAATACCACTACTTTGTATCTTCCATTGCTGTTCTAATGACAGAAACTGTGTGATTATATTGTTGTAGAAGAAAATGAAATGACTAGCCGCATTAATTACGAGGTAACTAACAGTAGTTCTAAAGTAAAACAGCATAGAATTATAAAACCAATAGTTGCCTTAAATCACGTGTCAAAAAACTGTTCATGCTCTCTAGGTTCAGATTTTGCACTCTGGGTTCAGATTTTATAGACATGAGACTGGAGCTCCCTTCAAAGTATAAAACGAAAATAGGAAATGTGTTTCAGCATTATACGGTGGTCCTGAATTTCCGAGTTGAGGGTTGTGGTGACCAGCTTTGCCTGTCGGCAGCGCATGTCAGCAAATCACAGGCGCACTGCCCACGATTCTCTCTTCATTATAACCAATGGACAGTAAATCGTGGCACACGCCCGTGATGTAGTTGGGCAGAGCTCCTCGCTGGCAACATGACGACAAAAATTGGCCCTCAGATACCTAACACCTTTTTTGACATAATGTGGATTTTGCCATTGTTATCTCTGGATATTGCAAATGCTCAAGTCTTTATCAGAATTGTGACTCATTGGTATTTATTCATTTTATCCTCTCAGTATTATCTTGGCAGTTGACCAGATGAAAGAATTCCTTCAAATCCGATTTGATGTCAATGAGAAAATGTACTTGTCCTGGGGTTGCCAGGATACAGTTGTTTCATCTTTACTTTATTTTGTTACATATCTGGATTTTGTTTAAAGCAAGAGCGTTTTATCGCTGCCTCAGAATGAAACTGGATTGGGCTTGGCTGTGTTCCCCTGGTCAGATAGCCTACTGAGGCTCACTTTTGAGGCTCATACACATAGGCACAACTAGCTGGAAGGGATGAGGGGTGACATGTCTCTCCCACCCCCACTTTTTTTTGGTATGGATTTTGCCCCTGATCCCCACCACCCATCCTACCCCCCCGCCACGTCCCCGATCCAAATTTTGAAATTGGCCCTGCTCTTCCCCTCCAACTCCTGAGGCATGGTTGCACCTCTTCTCACACATAAAGAATGGCCACTGGGAAGGTAGCAAAGACCTGCTGTTGTCTCTGTCGTTGTACTCCAGTGTGAATTGGTGCCTTCAGGACAGGAGGATGAAAAAACTAGGTGCATAAAAATTAAATTATTACTTAAAGCATTGTGTCACACCAGCTGCATAACTGGTTTATGCCAATGCAGAGATGAATAGTTTATATTCAGTAAACCATTAATACACAACATGTATTCATATGTACAATATTTATAACGTATTTTTAAGTAACCTAACATTTTTGCCTGGTTCATCACTATTTTTGAGTGAATTGATTAGCGGGTCTTTTTCTGATGCAGAATCTCACCAGCGGGGTGCGCATATCAGAAATTGGGGTACACAATTTAAATGATGAAAGAAATCATAGGCAGTCCATGCCTGAATTTCAACTGGGATTGCAAAATTGGAAAATAGCAATATTGTGAGGTCATGTATAGTAATTTGCACAGTGTGACATCCTGCAGCACATCTGGTGACTTTCTATACTTACCACTTGTAGCTAGGGCTGCCAATCATCCAGGATTGTCCTGCAGTCTCCAGGAATTAAAGATTAATCTCCTGGTCATTGCTGTGTGAACCCGAAGAGAAAAAATCATAGGGGCGTTAAAAGAAATTGTGTGTTTCTTTCATTTTCTTTGAACACTTTTGTTTATTAGTTATAAAATGATTGGAGATGAGGGAAAAAGGCTGTTTGACCGGACGGGGCATTTGGAGCTGGGAGGTCAGGTGATGGAACCTCCAGGAATACGTCCAACCAGAGTTGGCAACTCTACTTGCAGCACAATTTACTAACGAGTAGCTCTATTTTGCATACAAAGCTCCAAAGGCAGTGAAAATGGAACACCAGTAGGCATTTCAGCCCCTGGAACCTATTCCACCATTCAATTAGATCATGGTTGATCTGTATCTTATCTCCATTTAGCCTTGGTTCCATAACCCTTAATACCCTTGCCTAACAAAAATCTATCAAACTCAGATTTGAAATTTTCAATTGACCCCCAGCCTCAACAGCTTTTTGGGGAGAGAGTTCCAGATTTCCACTACCCTTTGTGTGAAGAAGTGCTTCCTGACATCACCCCTGAACGGCCTAGCTCTAATTTTAAGGTTATGCCCCCTTATTCTGGACTCCCCCAACAGAGGAAATAGTTTCTCTCTATTTACCCTATAGTAACAAATCATTTACTGCAACAAATCACATGCCCACAGTCACGAGAGGTAATCCTGCAATATTTTTGAGACCACAGCTTGTTAAGTGAGATTTTGCAGCATCGCTCAAAATACAAAAGAGGGACAGTGCTGTCCGAGAGGCTTTATGTTCTGTTATTGCTGGTCTAGGTGGTATTGTGACTGTGTTTAGGACATCACCCTTGTGACACAATTGACATTTATACATTTGCTTGTAAGTCATTTGGCCACTTGTGCCCATTCATCAGTTTGCTCTGGTTGTTCACAGGGAGGAAAAATCACTGCTGATGTGCTGTATAAATTGGAATAAATTGAAAAGCCAACAATTTGGAATAAAACGATGGATTTACCAAGTTAAAACCAAGACGTAAATGCTTCATCTGATATGGGAGTCATTAATTAATTAGCTTTGTAAGAGGAATGATTTTGATCAATCTGTGGCAGTGGTGTGAAAAATGAATGACAGGAATGTTCTCACTCACAGTTAGTCTGAATGAGAGTTGGAAGCATGTGTACGCAACGCTTAGAGCTTAGAAAGTAAATGTAACACAAATTAGGCCTACTTGGGCACGGTTTAAGACAAATATTAAGTAATTTCTTATCCAGGCTGTCAGTGAAGTGAGTTAGACACAAGTAACAGTTTCAGAAAACAAAGTGGCATATAAAAATATCTGGAGTATCATAGTCAAGTCTGTTAAGTGTTAAATTGCTATCACTACTACCGACCGGCTGAGATGACCTGACCTTTCTTGTGAACCTAGCTTTCCAGAGACAAACAAAAGACCTTGTCAGTTTAGCAGATGAAAAGTGCCACCAGAATATATTAACTGGAAGGTCACTTAACTATATAACCATTAAGTATGAGGGTTCCAGAAAATGCAGCTGCAGAAGATTGAACATTTTTGACATGAATCTCAGCCTGAAAATAATGAGTGCTGTGATCTTCTCGTATGAAATTGAAGAATCTCTTGTGATGAAAAAATGTCAAGGTGTACAAGAAAGGGCTTCCAATTTTTTGCAAACTTTTTTAGGTCTCTTAAACAGTTCGTTCAAAATGCCTTTTGAGGAGCATTTTAACAATATATAGAAGAGCTATTCTGTAATGAGATCACTTCATCAAACCTTTCCAGATTGCTTCAGACCTAAAGGTAGGCTGGAGAAAGTCTAATGAGGTGAGGAAGAGTCAGCATCCTTAGAATATAGAGCAATTTGGACTTAAACTCACCTTCTGTACAAAATACAGACTCTGTGATCAATTTGATCACATGCTATGAGGTACCTATTAACTGAGAACCCTGCAGGCAAGATGAAATACAAAGGTTTAAAGAACTGGTCTCTGCTCAGGAATCTTCAGCAGCCCCGACGGCTGCTAACCAAAGAAATTTTGAATTTTTAAAAATTTAAAATAAAACCGTTCCTATGGAGCTGTGATCGGTCCCTTACCCCATTGGCTCCAACCGCCCCTCCCGAGTTTAACCTGAGGGTTTCTGTTGGCGAGGGTTTGCTCGGCGCGAGCTGGCTGCGGAGGCTCGACCGGCGCAGGCTGCTTGCGCCGAGTGTGCCGACTAGGCCCGAGGGCCAATTTCTATCGGTCCGAGGGCCTCTTGCTTCGGGCGACCGCTGGCCGCGCAGCGTCGTGTCTGGACCCGAAAACGGGACCAGATTAATTTCCATCCCCGTGAGTATAAATATATTAACGTGCAATAAATTACAGTCAGCGGGACAGGCCTTGGTCGGGGGGGGCGGAGGGGGATGACATTGCAAGCCACAAATTTGAATTCAGTTGTCAAAAAAATTAGATTCAGAGAGAGGTACGTTAGTCTGAACTGGATCACAAGTAGAATCGTAGAATTGTAGAAATTTATGGCACAGAAGGAGGCCATTCAGCCCATCGTGAATGTGCCAGCCGAAAAAAGAGCTAACCGGCCTAATCCCACCAAGTGGTCTTGGTCCACAGGTTAAAAATTATTGCTCAGAAGTCTAACATTTGGGAAAGAGTCCGTCAATTGTACGGTTAAAATTCTACAATTCCTCTCCCCGCCCCTCCCACCACACCACACTTGAACTGGGTGATGTCACAGGATAAAGAGATAATGTGAAGTGCATGGGTGAGATTGATGGTGCTAATCTAGATTCAAGATAAAGAGAAACAATCAGGCACTGGGCAGGCTAATTACAGTGAGATCGGATGCAGATATTTCGGCTGCAATTTGCTTTTAACTTCTTTGCTCTTGATTTCCTGCCCTCTGTTCCTGAAGGCACTGACATGCTGGGCATGGCTCTACAGATGCTGGAAGCACCCTCCCCCCACTCCACAACCATCCCTCACTACCTCTTCCATGTAGACGTATGAGTCTAGAGAGTAGGATATTCAACTTTGGAGTGCATCACAGCAAAACCCATCACAGATCTAATTGAACATCTGCACATGTTTAGCTTCCAAGAAGGGTCCCTGGATACAGATTAGGAGTAAGAAATCTCTTGCCAGCAGCACTAAATACCTGACTAGCAGTGCGAATTGGGACATTACCCCCATAGTACTTTTGTCAGTGCTTCTTCACTCAAAAGTGACCAATAAATGGCGCTCAACGGCCATTAAAAATAATACATTTCTGAATTTTCTAGGTGGGAAAGGGTTAATGTCATAATACAATTAGTAGCCACGCAACCATTTCGATGATGGCAGTCTCTGATCAATACTTCAATATTTTTTTTAAATGTTGAGTGCAGGTCATGGAATTGCCTCAGTGTCACCAGTAGATCTGTAACCTTTCGTTGGATGATGTGCATTTTTTTGCAGCAGAAGAACTCGCAACAAGACAGGTACAATGTCCACAATATCAAAAGCAAAATACTACAGATGCTGGAAATCTGAAATAAAAACAGAAAATGCTGGAAACACTCAGCAGGTCGGGCAGCACCTGAGGAGAAAGAAACAGAGTTAACATTTCAGGTCGATGACCGTTCGTCAGAACTGGAAAAAGTTGAACAAATAACAGTTTTTAAGCAAGTACAGAGTCAGGCAAAGGGCGGGGGGAGGAAGGGGAGCGGAGGAAAGAACAAAAGGGAAGGTCTGTGATAGGGTGGAGGGCAGGAGTGATTAAATGACAAAAGGGATGATGGTGCAAGGCAAGGAGGGTGAGAATGAGATAAGTAAAGAAACAAAAGATGGGTCTAGAGGAGCAGTAAATGGCATCAGCAGAACCATTATCAGCACCTGCTGTCCGAAAAAATGGGAGCATTGGTGATGCTCTGAAGTTATTGAAATCAATGTTGAGTCCAGAAGGTTGTAAAGTGCCTAATGGAAAGATGAGGTGCTGTTCCTTGAGCTTCCATTGAGCTTCAAAGGAACAGTGTAAGAGGCCGAGGACAGAGAGGTCAGAGTGCGAGTGGGACAGAGAATTAAAATGGCAAGCGACTGGAAGGTCAGGGTCACGTTTGCGGACAATATCCACAGAAGATTTATTGTAGGGAAGATAAAGAGAGTCCAGGAGTCAGCCAATGCTGGATCCTAAATAACTTGCGTAAAGATGAAGCAAACCCTCCCTTGGCTGATTGTTCATTTGATCAGGCTGTACATGCTGAAACTGGCCCTTACTGACTTTGAACTTGCAAACACACACATTGTCCACTCTCCTGCCAGAACAACTGTAGGATTTTGAGGGCAGCTATGTGATGCTTTGAAATCATAATTGATTACCTTGCCCGTGAAATATTTATTGACGTCTGAACTATTTGTGAGGTGATCCTGATCTTAAAAGGTACAGGAACAACACATGGGGGGTAATTTTAACCCTCCAGGGCGGGTGGGGGAGTTAAAAATAAAAAATCGCCGATGAGGCAGCCAGCAAACTTTTTCTGAGCCTCTACCAGAGCTGCTTGGCGACCAGCGACTGAGATGAGGACGGCTGGGGTGGATTACCTTCGTCTTTCAGCCACCTCCCTCTGCCAAATGCTTCTTCAGACTTCATAGGCAAAATGAGAAACTTTCTCTCCCAGATCCCAGGCAACGGGGAAACATGCAATCAAAAGCAACATACTGCGGATGCTGGAAATCTGAAATAAAAACAGAAAATGCTGGAGAAGCTCAGCAAGTGAGGCAGCGTCTGTGGAGAAAGAAACAGAGTTGACGTTCCAGGTCGAAGACCTTTCATCAGAACTGGAAGATGTTAAAACGCATTTGGGGAAACAGAAAATCTGGACTTTAAATGCTCCAATCAGATAGCTGGACTTTGAGCTCTGACGCTCTTCTGGTATTCAACTAGGAATTTGAATTTTATGTTGAAAAGGCTGGTATTGTAATTCTCACTTCTGCTTCCACAGTTACCTGTGTGGCAATTTATTTTCACACCGCCCATCCTTTGGGCTGTTCCACTACTCAATCCCTAAGACCTAGGGGGTAATTTTAACCCCCAAGAACGGATGGGTTGGGGGCGGGTGGGAGTGGAAAATAGTTGTTTTTTTGGGTCGCGACCGCAACCCGGCTTCACTTCCGGGTTTAATGTGGGCGGTAAAAGTACAGGCTTCCCACTGGGAATGCAAAGTCCGAAAATTTTGAGGTTGTGACCCAAAGAAACAATTAATTTCAGCTACTACCCGCCCCCAACCCCCCCGTTCTTGGGGGTTAAAATCACCCCCCTTGTGTTTTCTCAGGGAAGGACCACATAATACAATGGATTTGGAAACATCTTTTTTTGACGACGCTTGTCTTTTTGTTGATGACCACAGCAGCCGCTGGGGAATTCTGAGCTCGTCACAAACCAATTTCCTCTCCTCCGCTGGGGTACATTTCAACATGGTGCCAGCAATGCTCTGCTGCCTTGCTGAAGTCTCAGCTTAGTAGTACTCTTGCCTCTGAGTCAGAAGGTTCTGAATTTAAACCCCACACCAGGATATGAACACACAACCCAGGCTGACACTTCAGTACGGTGCTGAAGGACTGCCTCATTATTTGAGATGTTGTTCTACGGACAAGGGGGTAGAGTTTCCGCAGAATTGCGCTGGTTTCATCAGCGTAGTCCGTCCAAAACAGCGTAAAGGATCGAGGAAAATCAAGCATAAATTACGTCAGGCGTAAATCTACCAACTACGAGGCACAAGTCAGAAGTGTGATGGAACACTCTCCACTTGCCTGGATGAGTGCAGCTCCAACAACACTCAAGAAGCTCGACACCATCCAGGACAAAGCAGCCTGCTTGATTGGCACCCCATCCACCACCCTAAACATTCACTCCCTTCACCACCGGCGCACTGTGGCTGCAGTGTGTACCATCCGCAGGATGTACTGTAGCAACTCGCCAAGGCTTCTTCGACAGCACCTCCCAAACCTGCGACCTCTACCACCTCGAAGGACAAGAGCAGCAGGTATATGGGAACAACACCACCTGCACGTTCCCCTCCAAGTTACACACCATCCCGACTTGGAAATATATCGCCGTTCCTTCGTTGCATCTGTGTCAAAATCCTTGAACTCCGTTCCTAACTGCACAGTGGGAGAATCTTCACCACATGGACTGCAGCAGTTCAAGAAGGCGGCTCACCACCACCTTCTCAAGGGCAATTAGGGATGGGCAATAAATGCTGTCCTTGCCAGCAACGCCCACATCCCATGAACGAATAAAAAAAAGTTGAGTTTCCGCGATCTTTTGCGCTGGTTCAAAAATCTTCACACCCAAAGGCGGCCCCGCCCACAAAACTGGCCACGCCCCCTCGATTGAAATAACGAGGGAGGCGAGTTTCCACCGTTTGCAGCCGTACGAGGAGGGTCTTCAAATTCCGCTAATTTTCTTAGGCGCACAGGCACCAGTAGGCACGTTTTAAACGTTTTTACATATTGGGCCAGAAATCATGCAAAGCAGCGAGGCAACTCACCACAGCTCCTGCAAATTAAATTAACGAAAATATTTACTGCGGGCTCTGTGGCGTTGAATTGCTTGAATTTGAACTTTTAAACAAAAGGTGCGCTCTCAACCCAGCCTCTGAGCAGCGTGAGTTGCCGCACGGCTGGCAAACTCTGTGAGGAGAAGACACGCCCACATAATCTGTCAGGAAGAGAAGTCCCACCCACAGATTCAGGCTGCATTGCTCAAGCAGGCAAGCAGACTTCATTCATTTAAAGTTAATATTCTGGATGTCATTGTAAATAAAGATTTGAATTTTTTTAAATAAAAAGCCAAAGAAATAATTGAATTAAATTAAAGAGACTGAAGGGAAAAGTAAACAAAAAATTAATTTTTTAATTTAACTTTTTTTTTTAATGAGCACAAACTATTAAAATAAGGAGTAATGGGACTGCACATTTTTAAAAGTTATTTTTTGGTTGTTTGGCAGTCATTAAGACTTAAACTTAATTAAAACTTAGTTTAGGCCTGGTATTTTTAAGCGTACCTGTTTGATGGCGTAATTAGCTACTTTAAAGTTGGGCAGATAAGCAAGTTTGCGATTTTTCAATGATTTCTCTGATTGCAGCGTGCAGTGGCCCTTTAATTCGAAGCTGTCAAATCACCAGCGAACCATTAGGAGCAAGTTCACAATTTCCGCGTTTCACTGCGCGTGTGCAAACGCGGGAACTTGCTCCTTCAATTCACCACTAAAAACGGAGAGCGCTGTTGAGCTCCTCTGTTATTTCGGAAGCAATTTCTGGCCCATAAAAAATATTTAATTTACCAGTGTACACCAATGAAACTATTAAATGGTGCAGTATGGTTTTATAAAGCCATTTTCAGTGATTTTAAATCATAGGTGGAGAACTGGACACATTATTAAACTGCTTATTTTTGTTGATAAACTTAATAAAACTGCACCAGGTTACCACTCTTAAATACACTGAGGAATGTTTTTTCATGAAAGAATAAAGAATAAACAATTACGTTCTGTTACACTGACCGATTGCGCTGGTTCATGGAAGATTATGCAAATGAATTTTAGCGTAAACTTGAACTGTAACCTTACCAGAGCAATTTCAAGTGCATTTTTGCACCCAATTTGCTGATTGTGCCCAACTCTACCCATGAATGTTCAACTGAGGCTCTGTCTGCATATTCTGCTGGTTCAAGTGAATGTTAAAGATCCCATGAACTATTCAGAGAAGAGTCTTGGTGTCCTGGTCAATGCTTCTTCCTCAGTTCACTCCACCAACATAAATCAGATTAACTACCCATTTGTGGGACCGTGCTGTGTACAAAATGGCTGCTGTGTTAACCCACATAATAACTAACTGCACAATGCAATTCATGTGAAGTGCTTCAGGGTGTCTCTGTGACAAAGTGCTACATAATTGCAAGTTCTTTCTTTCTTCAATGCTGTGTGACCCAGAACGGTGAGTGTCAGTAAGCTTTTTAACCAAGGGAGCATTACAGCCAAGTCCAATTCTGTTCTCATCTGGCAGACACACATACTCACACATTCTAACATGAGTCACAAGAAAGCAATTAGGAGGAGAAATCATAGCTGTTTAAATTGTACTCTGGCTAGCAGCAGCTAAGTCAGCACAGGCCAAGCTAGGAATAAGGCTAGAGTTTCAAAGAATTCACAAAAGAGTCGCAATTGCACTTTCCTTGGTGGTGCAACAACATTGGAAGTTTTTGCAAGTTCACAATTACAGATACGCTGGGCTTGAGTAAAGCACTTGCATCTCTGTGACAGATTAGATATAAAGCAAATTGAATCCTGTGGCAGTATAACATCTGCCACATCACAAGGAGGATGTGATCAGGCCATAAATACAACAGCAAGTCGCAGAAGCTTTACCTCACCAATTTTTAAAAAAAACTATGGTAAATGGACCTCCTGGACATTGAAGTGCCAAAATGTCTCATGCCATTTATAAATGTGCACTCCCTCGGCTCAAAACAGGCACCAAGAACATTTGAGGCTCTCAGCAAACCCTCCATTCCCCCCTCCCCCTCACCACTCCCCAGTGTCCTGACCAGTATTTATCCTTCAATCAACATCAATAAAAAAGACAGATTATCTGGTCATTATCTCATTGCTGTTTGTGGGATCTTGCTTTACGCAAATTGACTGCCGCATTTCCTATCTTACAACTTCAAAAGTACTTAATTGACTGTAAGGTGCTTTGGGACATCCTGAGATTGTAAAAGGCGCTATATAAATGCAAGTCTGTCTTTCTTTCTTTCTAATTCATTAAAACTCAAAAGTGCAGTAAAATGCATGAAGGAATAGGCCTATAGAGTGTTTATGTGCTGCAAATCATATAATCATAATAAGTCTGGACAGTTTCACTTAGTTCTTAATGGGCCCACAACTCAAAGCCACCCTTAATTTGGCATTAAGTTGGCAATCTCACTTGGAGAGGCCACTGGATGTCTGGTATGGGGAATGGAACTTATTGCACTGTTACAGTAGGAGGGGAGGAATCTTCTGAGGTTAAGATTGAGGCAGAGTGGAGAGAGCTACACGCTGGATCTAACTATGCTACACCTGACCCAGGAGTGGTGCCTGAAATGGGAATGTGATCCATTTCCCAGCATTAACATACCTCACCTAGATTCCCATTCGGAATCATCAGTTATCAGAATTCAAATGTATTATTAATTTTACTTGGAGGCTGCCTTTGAAGTCACGGGGCTGGATTTTCCATTGGAGTTGTGGCAGATGCCCATTCCAACAGAATGCAGAAGGAAAGTTCTTTGGGAGCCTCTCCACAGGCTTCCCACTTTTCTCCGCCCCTACAGTTCCCACCGCTTATAGAGGGCGCCTTTGTGCAAACGCGATCTGCCCACTATACGCGGTGACTGATGTTCTGATGTACGTAGCGGTCTAGTCAGTTTCACCTCTGGTCAGTTTCACCAGGTAAATGTTTGTGAGCAGCAATCACAGGAGTTCTAGAAGCCACGGAGGGTGAATGAAAGCATAGAGTCATAGAGTTATACAGCACGGATAGAGGCCCTTCGGCCCATCGTGTCCGCGCCGGCCATCAAGCCCTGTCTAATCTAATCCCATATTCCAGCATTTGGTCCGTAGCCTTGTATGCTATGGCATTTCAAGTGCTCATCCAAATGCTTCTTGAATGTTGTGAGGGTTCCTGCCTCCACAACCCTTTCAGGCAGTGAGTTCCAGACTCCAACCACCCTCTGGGTGAAAAAGTTCTTTCTCAAATCCCCTCTAAACCTCCTGCCTTTTACCTTGAATCTATGCCCCCTTGTTATAGAACCCTCAACGAAAGGAAAAAGCTCCTTAGTATCCATCCTATCTGTGCCCCTCATAATTTTGTACACCTCAATCATGTCCCCCCTCAGCCTCCTCTGCTCCAAGGAAAACAAACCCAATCTTCCCAGTCTCTCTTCATAGCTGAAGCGCTCCAGCCCTGGTAACATCCTGGTGAATCTCCTCTGCACCCTCTCCAAAGCGATCACATCCTTCCTGTAGTGTGGCGACCAGAACTGCACACAGTACTCCAGCTGTGGCCTAACCTCCTGGACAGGCAGCGGGACTGCCTGCAAGGACTTAATGAAAGGTAACCGCACTTTAAAGAGGTTTGAACAGCCCGAAATAGTCGGTGCGCCTAATACGTTTGAAGCAGCGCCTTTGTAATCGACGCCAATGGTAATGGCAAATGGTTAGCGTGATAGATGGGATAAATAGGGATGGTGTAAGTGGTGGATACTGGGATTTTTTCAATGCAAGTATTAGGAGACGTACAATACGTCCACCCAAATGTGGGCTGGCATATTGTAATGGCATACAAATGACAGGAACATATTTCCTGTCATTTGCACCATAGCAACAATGGGTGTTCGGAAAGCCTGTGCAATAGGCTGTGCAGGTCAACATGATTTTTTGATTGTTTTCTTTTAAATTTGAAAACTTTTTGGCGCCATTCACACTGTCTCCCAGCCATGCTATAAAGTGTCAGTGTCAGAAGGCTATCATTGCCATTCTCTCTGCCTGCTTAAAATAGGCAAATTAGCCTGACCTCTGAAAATCGGCTCAGGTCAGGGAGCAAAACAAAGCAGATAATCCTGACCAGTGTCCATTTTCAAGACCTTAAAAAGAAACACTCGTTTGATAAGACTGTAAAATAAAAAACTGAAAGCACATCATGGGCTGTGCAGTAGACGTGGTCTACATGGACTTCAGCAAAGCATTTGACAAGGTACCGCATGGTAGGTTGTTACATAAGGTTAAATCTCATGGGATCCAAGGTGAGGTAGCCAATTGGATACAAAATTGGCTTGACGACAGAAGACAGAGGGTGGTTGTCGAGGGTTGTTTTTCAAACTGGATGCCTGTGTCCAGCGGTGTGCCTCAGGGATCGGTGCTGGGTCCGCTGTTATTTGTTATTTATATTAATGATTTGGATGAGAATTTAGGAGGCATGGTTAGTAAGTTTGCAGATGACACCAAGATTGGTGGCATTGTGGACAGTGAAGAAGGTTATCTAGGATTGCAACGGGATCTTGATAAATTGGGCCAGTGGGCCGATGAATGGCAGATGGAGTTTAATTTAGATAAATGTGAGGTGATGCATTTTGGTAGATCGAATCGGGCCAGGACCTACTCCGTTAATGGTAGGGCGTTGGGGAGAGTTATAGAACAAAGAGATCTAGGAGTACAGATTCATAGCTCCTTGAAAGTGGAGTCACAGGTGGATAGGGTGGTGAAGAAGGCATTCAGCATGCTTGGTTTCATTGGTCAGAACATTGAATGCAGGAGTTGGGATGTCTTGTTGAAGTTGTACAGGGCATTGGTGAGGCCACACTTGGAGTACTGTGTACAGTTCTGATCACCCTATTATAGAAAGGATATTATTAAACTAGAAAGAGTGCAGAAAAGATTTACTAGGATGCTACCGGGACTTGATGGTTTGACTTACAGGGAGAGGTTAGACAGACTGGGACTTTATTCCCTGGAGAGTAGGAGGTTAAGGGGTGATCTTATAGAAGTCTATAAAATAATGAGGGGCATAGATAAGGTCGATAGTCAAAATCTTTTCCCAAAGGTAGGGGAGTCTATAACGAGGGGGCACAGATTTAAGGTGAGAGGGGAGAGATACAAAAGGATCCAGAGGGGCAATTTTTTCACTCAAAGGGTGGTGAGTGTCTGGAACGAGCTGCCAGAGGCAGTAGTAGAGGCGGGTACAATTTTGTCTTTTAAAAAGCATTTGGACAGTTACATGGGGAAGATGGGTATCGAGGGATATGGGCCAAGTGCAGGCAATTGGGACTAGCTTAGTGGTATAAACTGGGCGACATGGACATGTTGGGCCGAAGGGCCTGTTTCCATGTTGTAACTTCTATGATTCTATGATTCTATGATTCTATAGCAACAGGAGTAGGCCATTCAGCCCCTCGAGCCTGTTCCGCCATTCAATTAGATCATGTACGTCTGATCTGTATCTTAACTCCATTTACCCACCTTGATTCCGTAACCCTTAATCCCCTTACCTAACAAAAATCTATCAATCTTAGTTTTGAAATTTTCAATTGCCCCCCAGCCTCAACAGCTTTTTGAGGGAGAGAGTTCCAGATTTCCACTCCCCTTTGTGTGAAGAAGTGCTTCCTGACATCACCCTTGAATGGCTTAGCTCTAATTTTAAGATTATGCCCCCATGTCCTGGACTCCCCCACCAGAGGAAAGAGTTTCTCTCTATCTACCCTATCAATTCCTTTAATCATCTAAACACCTAAATTAGATCAGCCTTTAATCTTTTATACTCAAGGGAATACAAGCCTAATCTATGCAACTTGTCCTCATAATTTAATCCTTTTAGCCCCCGTATCATTCTGGTGAATCTGCGTTACACTCCCTCCAAAGCCAAAATATCCTTCCTGCAGTGCCCAGATCACAGTGCAGTACTCTAAATGCGGTCTAACCAGAGTGTGATATAACTGTAACACAACTTGCACCCCTTTGTATTGATTTCCATTTGAATTTCTTCACATTTTCACATAGGAACAGGAGTAGGCCATTCAGTCCCTCAGGCTTGCTCCGCTATTTGATAAGATCATGGCTGATCTGTGATCTAACTCCACACACCTGCCTTTGGCCCATATCCCTTAATACCTTTGGTTGCCAAAAAGCTATCTATCTCAGATTTAAATTTAGCAATCGAGCTAGTATCAATTGCCGTTTGCGGAAGAGAGTTTCTACCACCCTTTGTGTGTAGAAGTGTTTTCTAATCTCACTCCTGAAAGGTCTGGCTCTAATTTGTAGACTGTGCCCCCTACTCCTAGACTCCCCAACCAGCGGAAATAGTTTCTCTCTATCCACCCTCTCTGTTCCCCTTAATATCTTATAAACTTCGATCAGATCACCCTTTAACCTTCGAAACTCTAGAGAATACAAACCCAATTTGTGTAATCTCTCCTCGTAACTTAACCCTTGAAGTCCGGGTATCATTCTAGTAAACCTACACTGCACTCCCTCCAAGGCCAATATGTCCTTCCGAAGGTGCGGTGCCCAGAACTGCTCACAGTACTCCAGGTGCAGTCTAACCAGGGTTTTGTATAGCTGCAGCATAACTTCTGCCCCCTTGTACTCTAGTCCTCTAGATATAAAGGCCAGCATTCCATTAGCCTTCTTGATCATTTTCTGCACCTGTTCATGACACTTCAATGATCTATGTACCTGAACCCCTAAGTCCCTTTGGACATCCACTGTTTCTAACTTTTTACCATTTAGAAAGTACCCTGTTCTATCCTTTTTTGATCCAAAGTGGATGGCCTCACATTTGCCTACATTGAATTCCATTTGCCACAGTTTTGCCCATTCACCTAACCTATCAATATCGCTTTGTAATTTTATGTTTTCATCTACACTGCTTACAATGCCACCAATCTTTGTGACATCGACAAACTTAGGTATGAGACTTTCTATGCCTTCATCTAAGTCGTTAATAAATATTGTGAATAATTGAGGCCCCAAGACAGATCCCTGCGGGACTCCACTAGTCACATCCTGCCAATGTGAGTACCTACCCATTATCCCTACTCTCTCGCCTTTCGCTCAGCCAACTTCCTAACCAAGTCCGTACTTTTCCCTCGATTCCATGGGCTTCTATTTTAGCTTATAGTCTCTTATGTGGGACTTTATCGAATGCCTTCTGGAAGTCCATATAAATAACATCCATTGACATTCCCCTGTCCACTACTTTAGTCGCCTCTTCAAAAAATTAAATCAGGTTTGTCAGGCACGACCTACCTTTCACAAATCCATGCTGGCTCTCTCTGATTAACTGAAAATTCTCGAGGTGTTCAGTCACCCTATCCTAAATTATAGACTCCAGCATTTTCCCCACAACAGATGTTAGGCTAACATGGTGTTCAAAGATTCTATGTGGAGTGTTTGATCAGTAATCTACGTAAGGACATTTTGTTTGTAAATTAGCTCAGCAAAAACAGACAGTTGGTTTGTAGAATTTGAATTCATGACATTTATTTGCATTGGATAAATGGGCTGAGGGAACAGTTTGGGCCAAGGTAAACAATCTTCATGAAAAAACGTTAACAAGGTCTAAGGTGGAGAAGAGGCCTTGAAGTAAAAGCTGAAAAAAAAATACAAATTGAAATTAAACTCCAGAAGTTGCCCTTTTATTTACATAGAATTACATAGAAACAGGCCATTTGGCCCAATTGGTCGAGGCCTCCATCATGTGTTTATGCTCCACACGAGCCTCCTCCCTCCCTAATTCATCTAACCCTATCAGCATAACCTTCTGTTCCTATTTAGCTTCCTCTTAAATGCATTTATGCTATTCGCCTCAACTACTCCTTGTGGTAGCAAGTTCCACATTCTTACCACTCTCTGGGTAAAGAAGTTTCTCCTGAATTCCCTATTGGATTTGGTAGCGACTATTTTATATTTATGGTTTTCCCCACATCTTCTCTATGTCTAGCCTATCAAACTCCTTCATAATCTTTGAGATTTTTTTTGCAATGTGAATGACTAACAGGAAATCGAAATTCACAAAATACAAAAAAAAACCTGGGAAATACAGGCTTAAATTATGTTACCTTTCATCTTGTACATTAACATTTTAATGCCATATGCTGTCTAGTTATTATGATGGATAGCCTGTGCTATGTGAGCACTTTAATTACGAATACCAAAATGTGTTGAAATTGAAATATTGCAGTTGGTAAGAAGCATCAGTGCAGAAATGACCCATTTAATATTGACCTGTGGAACTGAAGTATAGATTTAAATTTGTAATTAATACAGGCCTGTTCCTTAAAATGCTAACACAAGGGCTCAATAAAAATGCTAACAAGGTTTAAAATATCACAAGTAATTTATTGACATTTTAATACTCTTGGCTTCAGCCAGGTCTGTATTTAGCAATGCTATATGAAATATGGATGAATGATGTATTAACAATATCCATATTTCACTGTAACTTTTTATCATGGAAGTAGTTAAGAAAGGAGTAAATTAATAATATTTACCTAGAGAACTCATGTTACATAAAGAACGATATTACCCTGAGGTAAGGAGATAGCAATGCAACATTCTATGCTTTGACTTGTTTTTGGAGATTTTTGTTCCTTTGCTCTATTTAGTTAAGTTTTTTAAATTCCTTCTTCCCAATTTTCTGCTGTTCCGAAGTGGCGGGGGGGGAGGGGGGAGGGGGAGGTGATTCATGCTGGGACGATATCTGCTACCGTCCTTCTGGCCCTTTGCTGCTCTTTACATGTTAGCCAGTGGGTTCCAGTAGGCTACTTAACCGAGATAGAAATAATCAAGCCTGAGCCAAGTCGTCACACACTCACACAATCACACACACACTCATATACACACAATCACACACACACACTCACATACACACACTCACATACACACAATCACAAACACACTCATATACACACAATCACAAACACACTCATATACACACAATCACACACACACACTCACATACACACAATCACAAACACACTCATATACACACAATCACACACACACACTCACATACACACAATCACAAACACACTCATATACACACAATCACACACACACTCATATACACACACATGCACTCATACACACTCTAACACACACTTGCTATCACACACACTCGCTCTCTCACACACACTCACATTCTCTCACACACGCACTCACAATCACACTCACGCACGCACATGCACTTACAGACACACACAAACACACACTCACTCTCATACATACATTCACACATGCACATTCTATCTCACACACATACTTAATCACAAATTCACACTTACATTTACTCACTCATTCACACACACACACACGTGTACTCACGCCCTCGCACAATCACACACAGACATTTACACTCACTCACACATTCACATGCTCACACACACACACACACACATACACATATTCACACATTCACACACAGACACACACACAAGTATGCTTATTTTGCCGCAGAGATCACGGATTAATGATTAGCGGATTAACCCCAAGCATTTTTTGCCCCTCTGGAGTCTAGGATACTCAAGCCTAACTGGAATGCTTCCCCTACTGTCCTGTATTAAAGTATTTGAAGAATTCTCACAGTTATACTGTACCTTTCTCTCATTCATGTAATGTTGTTTTGGTAGAGATGCCATAAGAAGCTTTCTGTTAGTCTGGTGTCAATTTCAGTGAAGTTTAAGTGTGCTGGACTGTTTGAAGGAAAACGATTCTGAAGGAACGGTAGCTTCAGTTTGCAGCTATGGGACTATACAATGGAGAGTAGCAGACAGATGAGGATGTTTTCTGTCATTGCATTTGTTATTTGCGTAATTATGGTGATTGTTGCCTGAGAAATTAGGCATTAGTAGGAAACAGAAATAGTGCTGGGTGAAGTTAGGGGCTCATCACTTACAGTAACCATGGTTACTTGGCTGTAAATATTCCCATTTGCAATATTAGTTCATGATCCCAGGCAACACGGATGTGGCATAAATTAAAATAATTAATAATGTTTCTGTTTGAGTTTTTATTTCTGTCATACTTGTCAGTGTGGTGTTTAGGTTTAGAAGAGTCAAGATAGCTGGATATGAAAGAATCAGCATGTATTTCTCTCACAATCTCTACCTTGCTTTTACTAAGATTTTTCAAACATGTTCAAAGGGTCCAATATCACCTCATTGTTCCCATTTATACTCACTGCATTGGAAATGAATGGTGAACCTTCTTGGCAGTAACTTGAATTTACTCCACATCAGCAGGATCCAACCTGTTAGATCTTAGCGCCAATGAAGTATGAAGCACATTAACTATCTGGCAGCAGTGGAAAGAAATGCAATCAAGTGACTAGAACAAATGCTGAACATCTTGAGCCAAACACACAATTTATTATAGATTCCTTCAGGTCACTTCTGATCAAAAGGAGTCTTTGTTTCCACTTGCACAAAGGTAGAAAGCTTCTTAATAATGAAACAAAAAGCTGATACTAACCCTGCATAAGCATCTTTGTTGATCTTATGAAAGATAATGTGACATTGGGGATGACAGATGATTTAGCGTTTTCGGCCTGCGAACCTAAAAGGAATAAGAACAATCCGAAATGTAACCTATATGAGAAATACTAAGATAAACATCAAATAATACTGCTAGCCCATCTTTAATATTCCACACACATCTGTTACGCAAATGTTGACAAAAACTACAAGGTAACCTAACAACAGAAAGTGATCCAAATCGATCCCTTCAAATATCTTTTGCCATTGATAGAACTGGCCCAATTTGGACTATTTGGGGGCGAGGGGGGGCCTTACCCTCATAAAAATAAACATTTTCAGAATCCCACCATATATTTTGTTCCTTCACTAGCAGGTTAGGAGTAAGCGACTGCTAACTAAGGTTAGATTCACTGAAGCAAAGATTTTTTCCTTTTTAAAGTTACCAAAAAACACCCGTGAGCTGGTGGTTTAGGGTTGATATACATTTCTAATCCCAGATAGTCTGTAAGGCATGGGACGTGGTGGTGAGAATGGCCCCTTCTGAAGAGAAATCATCTTATTTATAGGTCCTTGATCTACATTTTTAAGATAATGCAAGTCCCTGCAGCTTTGTCCTTTCATTAGCGAGCATTAACGATTCCTACTGATATCTAATGTTTCCTTAGGGAAGCATGTAACGTCCTTCGCTATGGAAGAAGCCTGATTCAACAATTTGCCTTTATTTGAATGTGTCTGCAGTGGGCCTAGCTCTTGTGGTGAAACGTGTTTACCCCCTGTACATGCATTTGGATTCATACCTAAAAATCTGGTCACCAGTTGAAAAATCATTCAGGGGAATAAAGTCCTTAACCTCTGCATCATATTGGATGTTGACCTCTGCAAGGTTACTCTGATGCAACTCAAATGAGCATTTCAACCCTGTGATATAATTAGACACACAACAACAACTTGCATTTATAAAGCGCCTTTGATATAGTAAAACGTCCCAAGGCGCTTCACAGGCATGTTATCAAACAAAATTTGACGCCGAGCCACACGAGGAGATATTTGGACAGGTGACCAAAAGCTTGGTCAAAGAGGTAGGTTTTAAGGAGAGTCTTAAAGGAGGAGAGAGAGGTAGAGGTACTAAGGGTAACTTTCTTACATGTCCAATGTAATAAATTTGCTTTAATCTAATCTGTCTATACCTTAATGTAATATAAAACATTGTATCCGTCAATGACAATAACCCCCCCTCCTCATAGCCAATGGCAATGTGAGAAGTTTACAAATGTATCAGTTGATATACCATACGCCTTCCTCATTTCATTACTCTGCACTTCTGAAAATGGATGAAATCAGATATAATTTATTATTATCAATAATTGATCATATAATTGAGGTCTTTGTAGATGCTAGAGATTGAATTGTCAGATATAATTTGCAGCCACACCTGGCTAATAGTTCCTGGCAAATATTTGAATGACATTACGAAAACAGATAGCACGGTGATAAAGTGCTTGCTTCCTCCCACTCTGGTCGCGGGCTGAGATCTGATCAATTCACCAGTGGCTTTGACAAGCGTTCACATCAATGATAAATGTAGCAGAATTGAGAAATGGTTTCTTGGTGGAGTAGTGTAAACGTGAGAATCCCAGCCTTCATAAAAAAGGCCGCCCTGGTTTACCCGTCGTGCTATTATCAGCGTGCTGTAAATTGTTTGTTTTACCTTCAGGACATTGTATATGAGAAACATGATTGCTTTAGCTCTGCCATCTGTCCAAAACTCCATCTGGAGGCACAACAGTGTTAATACATCAAAACACGAAATGGTTTTATCATTCAACGGAAACATGCCAGAATCCATCAATAACTAAATCTGGATAAAGAGCTGTTCTAGAAATGATAGTGTTATTAGGTTTGTCACTACTTAGTTGAGAAAGATACAGTGAGAAAAAGTGAGAGCAAAGTTGATTATTGTAAAAATTATTCACACATATAGGGCATGATTTTGACCCCGAGTCGGGAAGGGGGCGAAGGGGTCAAATCATGGATGGGAAACCCAGAAGTTCGGGTTTCCGGTGTCCTTACGATCTTGACGTAATGACGTCTTTTTTTTTTGTCGGTTTGCCATCCGACTGACCGACCTGATTCATCGTTGTGTGGGGGGGGGTGGGTGGGGAGGGGGTGGGGGGGAATGGAGATTGGGGGGGGTCATGATCAGTGGGGAGTCGTTGCAGGTAGACTTGTTGGGCCAGGGGGAAGCACTCCTACTCCTCCAGGCCCACAACCTGTGCCAGAAAGGCACATACCTGTTAGTTTTGGGCCTTCTTGCCTCCTTTCACATGGCACAAAAGAGAAGGCCCGGGAATCCTGGCCCCCAGGGGTTGAAATTGGAAATTCTGGAAAAATGGAGGCCTGCAACCTCCTTGAAAGGTTTTAATCACCAACCTGCCTCCTGGGAACGGGTTGGTCGCCCACCCCTTGTCCCGTCCCGGTGAAAACAGGAAGCAGGCGGGTTGGGGGTGGGTCTGAAACGGTTAAGATTTTGAATGACCCCCGGCCCCAACTCACCCATTTTTCTCTTTTAAAATTGTGCCCATAATGTCTGATTCATGAATCAATGGACATATTCTCAAGTTACAATGATTCTGAAACACAAAAGCACGTACTTTCCATTGACTTTTTTTTCAAATTTTCTTTGTCTGTTTACGCTCAATGTGAATCGCGTTGGGACGTTTTACTACACTAAAGGCGCTATACAAATGCAAGTTGTTGTTGTTGACTGTCCTGTCACTGTGTATTGAAGGCAAATAAAAATAAAAGTTCAGTTGATCACACACAAAAAGTGAGACCCTGTTGAAAAACATTGTAAAATTTTGGCCATCCAGTATCAGTTTGGATCAATTAGTTGCACTCTTGCCTGGAGTCAAAACATTGTTTGTTCAAGGCCCATGCCAAGACTGGAGTGCATATTTTAGACTGGCATTCCAGTGCAGTACTGAGGAGTGTTGTATTGTCAAAGGTGTTGTTCTACTGATGATATGTTAAAGTGAGACCCAATCTCCTTGCTCCAGTGGTTCAGGTGGACATTGAAGATCCCAAGGCACCATTTAAAGAGCAGGAAGCCTTCCTGGCCAATAAGTTTGCTAGTCATTTATCTACTGCCATTTGAAGGATAGTGTTATTACACTTGCCCACATAACAACAGTCACTATAATTCAGTGTATATGAAGCGCTCGGAAAGATTTCTGAGAGACATGGGGGTCAATTTTAAAAGCAAAGTCCGGGTGCGTTGGGGGCAGCGGGGGGTGGGGGGTCAAAGAAAATCGGAGAAACACAGAGTGGGCAGGATTCCCAGCTCCAACCCGCTGAAGAACACGCACGACTCAGAGTCATCTGGGTGCGTGCGTCGTTCCCGAACCCGGAAGTCCGATATTTAAGCAAGCAAATGTTCCTCATTGAGGTACTTAATGTAGTTTATTTTTGGCATATTGGCCACTTAAAAAGATTTTGACCCTACCTGGGATATTTTCCCATGGCTTCTGATTCACGCCTGGCCAGATCGATGAAAAATAAACTAAATAAATTAAATAAAATTACATTTCCCATTGTAAAAAAAACATATCTTACAAACAATGGCACCTGCACCCTCTTGCTCCGATGACCGATGTCTCTCTTCCCCCCCCCTTCTGATGTCCAATGTCTATCCCCCCGCCAACACTCTCTCTCACAACAGCCGATGAGATCTCTCTCTCTCTCTCTCCCTCTTTGTCCCCTCACCCCCCTCGGACGTGCAGCTCCTGTTGGCAGCCAGCCTGTCAGTCAGGCTGGCTGCTGGGCGCGAAACCCGGAAGAGGCTTTAATTGGCCTTGTTAGGGTTGTGATCACACCCGCCTACTCCCCTTCCGGGTTTGGAGCCCCCAAGTCATCTCCCCCGCCTCGCCGCTGTCACCACGCCACCCTTTTAAAATTGAGCCCTTGATAAGGAACTACGTAAATACAAGTCTTTCTTTTCTTTAAATACCCAATAGAAGTCTGTGCTGGCAAGAGTTCTAAAAAAAATGAGTGCGTTTGGGGTGTATTAGGGCTAATTCATATTCCCACCTGAACACCCAATCACAGACTACTATTGGAATTATGCAGTAAAGTAAAACCCATATTGAGCGATAGTATTCAGCACAGTAAGCAGGATTTCCATCGAGCTTACAGTCCTCCAGGGATAGAATTCCATTTAAATCATATTCCACTTCAGGCAAGTGGTGAGAATGAGATAGTTAATAGATGGATAATTTTTTGTAATCTAGTATCTCATGGGGGAGCCATAATAGGAAAACATAATTGCCCCAGAGTTAACTGAGGCTGATGGGAGAAGAGGGGTTAAAAGGGTTAATCTGGGCTTCAGTGCATTAATTATTAAACTATATCCTAAACACAGTTGAGACTATGTAAGTAATTTATCCCTTAGTACTTACATATAAAGCTGTTGTTAGGTCTCATTAGTGAGCTCATCGCAACTAATACCTTTGATATTAATGCACATCTGAGTTTTGCTCTTTCATCGTGAAGTAGATTTTTAACTGTGCGTTCACAGATTTTAACAGTGGAGACCTTTGTAAATGGTGAAAATATTTCTTTTAGGAATGCCTTCCCAGTTTATAAACCTAAATGCACCTGTGACTCACTAACATTATATGATGTTATAGCTTGGCAATTATGATGCAAATAAGTGCTGTGTGCTGGGCAGGCTCTGACATGTACTCTGACATTGTTGTTTTGCGGAGACAATGCTGAGCTTGCCTAGAGAGGATAGCTTAGTGTTATAAATAGATTACTTACTGGGAATTCACTGCAACATCTGACCTGATGTGCTTGAACTCTAGGTGGAATTTCTGTTTAGTGGACTGAATAATTCAAAGATATATATACCTGGAAAATCTAGGAGAATGAATTGATATAAAAAGGGAGAATAATGGATACCTGAGGGTGAGATACAAGGTTGTTATGTAATTGAGAGGTTCAGACTATGGCACAAAACATGACAAGAAGTCGCAAGTGGCTTCTAACCATCATCGGAAGGCAGATTAGATTACAGCCCTTTGTTTACAGTTAATGGAATCTGCATTTAAAAAGACCGGTGTAGCCATTGCTCAGGGTGACCAGGACATTTATAACACTATTGCCTAGAGATACCAAATAAGGTCGAATAAATAAGGTTGCTATAGTGACCGAAAAGGAGTGGGCTGATCGTGAGTCGTCACACTACCAAGGCCTGCGTGTCCCAAAGCTCCTGCGCCTTACCCCTCCCCAAGAGTTTCATGGCCGGCATCTTTGTGATGGGGATCTCCGTCCCACCATGCAGTGCGGCAGGCGTGGAATGTTCCGGAAACTACCGCTACTAACAGCGGCATTAACAGATACGCACCGGTGCAGAGAGCTTTCTCTGCTGCGCTTGCCTTTCCACCCAATTTACTCATCGCTAAAGTGGCAGCCATAAAATTAATAAAAGATTAAACGGGGGATCAAACGGGGACTTGGCTGAAGTTAAACTGAAGGTAACATGACAGGTGCAGGTGCAGGAGTAGCTGGTTGTGGGTGGGGAGGGAGAGGGGTTGGGAAGTGGTTGTCTTTGTTGATCTTGTTTACTGTAATGTTGTGGTTATATTTTCTTTAAATTTATGTCTGGCTGGAATGCAATGGAAGGCCCAAGAAGTAGGCCAGAACTGGATATACCAGATCCTGATCTTCGCTGCCAGAAAGCATGGGGCCTTGTTTGGGACGAAGCCTCTGCTCGGTCCACACAAGTTTATCTGCATCAGAGGGTGCATTACTGGGACGGGGTGGGGGGGGGCAGAGTGAACTCTTACACCAGGAGTTTCCTCGGCCTTGGACTGGTAGAGGTTCCCAGCGGGCATATGCCGGCACTTCCTGCAGGATGTCGGACCCACAGATTTCCGGTCGCTGTATGTCTCACATCAACTAGCCTGTCCCTCTGCAGGGTGTGTTTGATCTGTGGCATTTGTGTGAGGAGACCTGTTGTATAGGTGCCCAGGAAGTGGGGCCCAGACTGCTTGATATTTTCCCAGTTCTAAGCGAGGTCCATACATCAGGCACTCTGACTGATATCTGTCCCACAGATGCTTAATCCACGTTTGTGGTAGAAAGAGTAGAGTTTTGTCATAGTCACGGGCTACACCTTTTTGTTGCTGCCAGTGAGTATTGTGCTGGTTTGTGCATCTCAGGCAGATCTTGCATCCCTGAGGACAGGCCCAGCAGACAGGTTTTTTTTTGTGTGTCAATGGTAAATGGTAACAGGTCCGACCATTGTCAGTGCGCTCTATGCTATTGGCATATGGTGATCGCAAATGAGTGCTCGTACATTGTAACAGCTACAGAAGAGGTATAAGAACTCAATAGCTGGAGTATTGTGTCCAGTTCTGGGCACTGCACTTTAGGAAGGATGTCATGGCTTTGGAGAAGGTGCAGAGGATGATACCAGGGATGAAGGACTTCAGTTATGTGGAGAGATTAAAGAATGAATTGTTCTCTTTAGAACAGAGAAGGTTAAGGAAAGATTTAATAGAGGTGTTCAAAATTGATAGAGTAAATAAGGAGATACTGTTTCCCCTGGCAGGAGGGTCGGTGACCAGAGGACACAGATTTAAGATAATTAACAAAAGAATTAGAGGGGAAATGTGGAGAATTTTTTTTACGCAGTGAGTTGTAATGATCTGGAATGCACTGCCTGAAAGGGTGATGGAAGCAGATTCAGTTGTAACTTTCAAAAGGGAATTGGATAAATACTTGAAAAAGAAAAAAATTGCAGGGCTATGGGGAAAGAGCAGGGGAATGGGACGCATTGGATAGCTCTTTCAAAGAGCTGGCACAAGCACGATGGGCCGAATGGCCTCCTTCTGGGCTGTATAATCCAATGATTCTATAAGAAGATCTGTTGTATGTTACTTCATTAAGAATCATCATATTCTGTTTTTGTCCCTCCTTTTAAAAATTATTATAATTTTGTTGAATACCTGTTTTTACCATGTTGAAGAATGTCAGTGCTGAGAAAAGGAACATTTTTTCACTCTCAGCATCAAAGAATACAATTCAGAACAAAGTTCCCCCAATTATATGCCTCAGCTCCCTTCAGAAGAACATTCCTTCTCATTGCACCTATGTGACATTTGGGGTGTAATTTTATCCAACAAGAACGGATGGGTTGGGGGCAGGTAGGCAGTAAAAATAGTTGATTTTTGGAGCGGGACTGCATCCTGGCCCCAATGCGCCCACTTCCGGGTATAACCCAGGCGCGTTTGGAACTCCATTCCCACTTAAAGCCAGCGGGCCGATACTGAAACGGGCAATGTATCTCATTGCGATAGTTGAGCCACTCAATTTTTTGTGGATTAGAAATGTCAAACAAATTTAACCTTACCTCTTTGGATTTCCCATTGCTTCCAATTCACGTCAGGTGAAAGCAGGTTGGGCCCAGAGGAGCAGGAGTGCTTCATCCAGGCCCAAAAAAGCTCACCTGGTGCAATTGGCCGCCCCCCTCCCCCCCCATCCCCGGATGGTGGACCCCCCCCCGTGATGGTGGACACCCCTCAGATGATAGACTCCCTGACCTCCTCCAAGGCCCACCTGATGCCGTCCACTTCCTCCCACCCTCTGTCCTCCGATTTCTTCCACGATCTCTCTCTCCGTCCCCCCTCTCCGATTCGCGGTTCCTTTCCCTTCCGATAGGCGGCCAGCCTGTCAATCTGGCTGCCTGGCGGGTGGGAAATGCTGAAGCTCAAATACTTACCTTCATTTGAGTTGCGATCGTAGATTGCGATGCTCTCACTTGATTTACGGGTTACCTACATGATATCTACCCACGCGCTGGGTTCCCGCTCTGAGCTAAAATCATGCCCTTGATTTCTTGTGTATGCCAATTGATGTGGTATTGTATGTAGTTTTATATTGTTGACTCACCCCTACAAGGAACTGGGATGATTTCACACACAGGCAGCAGAGAGAGGAGACTTTCATACTGGATGTGAAAGGACAGAGTACTATCCTTCTGTACTATCCAGTTTTAATAAATATTATTATTGAATTTGCAGACATTTTACTGAAGTACTGACGTAGATTGTTAGTTATGCATAATCATACTACAACCCTCTGCTCTTAACAAGAACGATATCAGAACTGAGAGGTTAAAACTATCAGGAAGTACTGAACAGACTGGGGATCATTTCTCTAGAAAAGGGAAGGCTGAGGGGTGACCTGATAAAGATCTTTAAAATTACGAAGGAGTTCGATAGGGTCGACGTAGAGAAGGTGTTTCCACTTGTGGGAGAGTTCAAAACTAGGGGTCGTAAATATAAGATAGTCATTAGTAAATTCAATAAGGAATTCAGGAGAAACTTCTTTACCCAGAGAGTGATGAGAATGTGGACCTTGTTACCACATGGAGTAGTTGAGGCGAGTAGCATAGATGCATTTAAGGGGAAGCTAGATAAGTACATGACAGAGGAAGGAAGAGAAGGATATGCTGTTAAGGTGAGATGAAGTAGGCTGGGAGGAGGCTTGAATGGAGCATACACACCGGTACAGTCCAGTTGGGCCGAATGGCCTGTTTCTGTGCTGTAAATTCTGTGTAAATTTAGAATTGCCCTTTCATTTTGTATATTCTATTTATATATGTGTATTATAATAAAATAAACTATATGGTATTTCTGTTTTAACGATCTGACAGTCAGAAATAGCGGTTATTAAGTACACACTTTGTTGCACAGAAGCTTAACGGTATAAACCAATGGGGTTCTGCTCCAGTCATTACACCAATGCTTAGACTGCACCATGGTTACATAATAGAGAAACCCTTTGGGTTCTTTTCATAGAAGACCATGAAATTCTACACCCTCTCTGATTGCGACCTTGTCATTCATTTTTATGTCAAGTAAATTGCTTTGGCTAAATATGATTGCAGTTATTTACTGGTCTATTGACGTTACATTTCAACAGTGTATTTAAAGAAAATGAACACTGAAAAAATGGATCATTTTAAAAGGAATGAAGAGAGCAGTCTTGACTTTAATTCCGTGTGTTATTTTTCAAGTGATTTGCCCAGAAGTTTGGGCTTTTAGGGATTTTGAGCTTTTTCTTCATTATTTTCTCTAGTTTGTTCCTCTTAACTTGCACATATATATTTTTTTCCTTTATTTCACAAATCTACTGTTCCATGACTTGCCACCAGCGTCTGATTTGTCACCTAATCTGGTGCTAGTACTAATTAAAGGATTGTATTACAAATGAACTTTAAATCCCACACAACACTCCCAGTGTAAAAAATCCCAGTGTACAGCCAATATTGGCACAACAGTATCAGATAAATCTTCTTTACTTCAACCATTATGCCCACATCTGCAAATTAGATTGAGATCTCCCATTTATGTCTCGAGTATTATACATATACTGGGTCACTTTGAACTGTACCATTACCCAGTCTGAAAACTATCAATCATTGACAAACTAGATCACTGAACAATAGGACTACAGTCTAAAAGTGAGTGAAATGAAACTTAATTCTTCGTTGCCAAATACATCAAAAACCAAAGTGGGTGTAGAGATCTATTGCTGACACTATTTTATTTTACTACAATTACAAGATATATTCACTGCTATTGTAATGTTAATTATCAGCAATTACAATAAAGGTATATTGATTCTTAACAGAATTTAAAACCATCATAAGCAAAACGATAACTCAATTGTTAGCTTCTTAATATCTTAGCATTAGCTAGGAATTTTTTGGTAACAGCGGCCTCAGAATTCCTTGGTTAGGAATTCTGACCGTTGGATCAGGATCGTGCCCACCTGTACAATAACAACTTGCATTTATACGATGCCTTTAACGTAGTAAAACGTCCCACTGCTTCACAGGAGCACCGAGCCACATAAGGAGATATTAGGACAGGTGACCAAAGCTTGGTCAAAGAGGTGGGTTTTAAGGAGAGTCTTAAAGGAAGAGAGAGAGGTGGAGAGGCGGAGAGGTTTAGGGAGGGAGTTTCAGAGCTTAGGGCCAAGACAGCTGAAGGCACGGCCGCCAATGGTGGAGCGATGAAAATCAGGGAAGCTCAAGAGGCCAGAATTGGAGGAACGCAGAGATCTCAGAGGGTTGTAAGGCTGGAGGAGGGTACAGTGATAGGGAGGGGCACCCTCCAGCACTGACCCCTGCCGGAGTTTGTGGGGGGGGGTCACTAAAATGATCCCTAGTTTAAAAGCCCTTAATTAACATAATAGACTTGGAGAGCTGGGTCTTTTTACTCTCGAAAAGCGTAGAGTTCAGGGTGATTTAAATACTTAATATGAAGATGGAACATGACTGCGTCTATGTGGTACAGACTATTTGCACTAGATAGCTTAGGGAAAGTGAGAGATTACGCATATGAACTTTGTTAGCATAGAACTAGATAGATGTCGGGAGGTTTTCTTTACGCAGAGGGATATCGACGCTTGGATCAAGTTGCCGGCTTGTGTGGTGAGTTTGGATTGACTGTAACAGTTTAAAAAGTTGCTGAACAAGTTCCTTGCTGTGGCTAATAACAGTGCGTACAAAAGGTAGGTGGGATGTTGGGTATGTACCCCATGGTCACTGTGATCTCCTGAACCCGTTTTGATGACTTTAGAGAGATATATTCAGTTCTTCCAAATTTTTTATCATAGAATCATAGAAAGGTTACAGCACGGAAGGAGGCCATTTGGCCCATCGAGTCCATGCCAGCTCTATGCAAGAGCAATCCAGCTAGTCCCACTCCCCCGCCTATCCCCATTGCCCTGCACATTTTTTCCTTTCAAGTACTTACCCAGTTCCCTTTTGAAGGCCATGATTGAATCTGCCTCCAACACTCCCTCAGACAGTGCTTTCCAGATCCTAACCACTCGCTGTGTAAAAAAGTTTTTCCTCATGTCACCTTTGATTCTTTTGCCAATCACCTTAAATCTATGCCCTCTGGTTCTTGACCCTTCCGCCAATGGGAACAGTTGCTCTCTATCTACTCTGTCTAGACCCTTCATGATTTAACTTTTTATGCGGAACTATTGCTTTATTTCATGGAATATGTGTTATTTATTGCTGATGTTTTACATTTGTTTTAAGTTAGAAAAGCATTGCAGGAGTGCTGCTGTCCCTTTACATTTATATAATCAGAAATACTAGAATTGTTTACTTATTTGCTAGGTTTCATTTGGTTATTTTGACTAAATGGTTTCTTTTTACCAATTCCTTTCCACTGCCATTTTTTGTTCACTTCCATGTCACTTGTCCGTTCAGATTTCATATATAGATTAAAAACCTGCAGTACGGTAACTCACTGCCCTCCACTGTGCAGCTCTTACAGCTTCTGGAATGTTCCGTCACATGTGCTTCGCTTAAGTCTTGCTTTCATTAAGATATCAATTTAGAAGGGATCTTGGCCTTTGCTTTTCGAAAGATGGACATTGCTTTCTCCAACAAGATATCACAGCTGCAAACTTGTTTGTCTTCGCAAGTGTTCGTTCACAGCAATGTGGTTATGATATTGGAGCATGAAGCAATTTTTAATAATTGCTCCACGGTGAATTATAATGCTTAACTAATAATTATATATTGCACATTCTATCCAGAAGTGAAAAAAAATCATTAGTCTGCTGGCGAAAATATTATCCAGGTGTATTGTGACTGATAATGCTGATGGCATGAGGTGGCTTGAAATAGTGGAAAGCAGACCAACTAGAGTTAATGTAATCTATCTCCTAATAATTAGCCAAATTGTTGTTTTTAGCTCACTGGCAATAAATTTACCGCACTGATAAACACATAGCAGGATATGTGGAGTGGCACTAACTGAGCTGAAAGCATCCTTATCCCTTAAAATGCCAATTTCCTGTTGATAGTAAGTCATTGACAATCCAAAAATAGAAATCTATAGCTTTAAAATTATTGTTTCCAATATTAGTATCCTAATGGGTATAACATTGCTTTGTCCACTATCTTTATAGAGGTGTTACCCGCTGTTTTAATTGGGTTAATACTTCCATTAAGTTAGCAGAGAAAGGAATGTTATGGGAATACATTAAGTATTTGTACACTAATATCAAGAATAGTAATTTATTTGTATTTGTACACTAATATCAAAAATAATAATTTATAGTTTCATCTCTTAAAAACAGCACATTCTGTATTCCCAGAATGGAAAAGGGTTAAATTATGAGGACTGGTTGCATAGATTAGCCTTGTATTCCCTTGTGTACAAAAGATTAAGGGCTGATCTAATCATAGAATCATAGAATGGTTACAGCACAGAAGGAGGCCATTTGGCCCATTGAGCCCATGACTGCTCTTTGTAAGAGCAATCCAGTTAGCCCCATTCCCCTGCTCTTTCCCCGTAGCCCTGAAAATTTTTCCCTTCAAGTATTTGTCCAATTCCTTTTTGAAAGCCACGATTGAATCTACCTCCACCACCCTTTCAGGCAGCGCATCCTAGATCATAACTACTTGCTGCGTAAAAAAGTTTTTCCTCATGTCACCCATTGGTTCTTTTGCCAATCACCTTAAACCTGTGTCCTCTGGTTCTCAACCCTTCCGCCAATGGGAACAGTTTCTCTTTATTTACTTTATCTAAACCCTTCATGATTTTGAACACTTCTAATCAAATCTCCATTTAACCTTCTCTGCTCTAAGAAGAACAATCCCAGCTTCTCCAGTCTATCCACCGGAACAATTGTAGAAAATCTTTTCTGCACCCTCTCCAAGGCACTTCACATCCTTCCTAAAGTGCAGTGCCCAGAATTGGATATAATACTCCAGTTGTGGCCGAACCAGTGTTTTATAAAGGTTCATCATAACTGCTTTGCTTTTGTTCTCTATGCCACTATTTATAAATTGTAAACAATTTTACAACACCAAGTTATAGTCCAGCAATTTTATTTTAAATTCACAAGCTTACCTGAGGAAGGAGGAACATTTACCTGAGGAAGGAGGAAGCCTCCGAAAGCTTGTGAATTTAAAATAAAATTGCTGGACTATAACTTGGTGTTGTAAAATTGTTTACAATTGTCAACCCCAGTCCATCACCGGCATCTCCACATCATGACTATTCATAAAGCCCAGGATCTCATAAGCTTTTTAACCGATTTCTCAACCTGTCCGGCCACCTTCAAAGATTTGTGCAAATATACCCCCAGGTCTCCCTGTTCCTGCACCCCCTTTAGAATTGTACCATTTAGTTTATATTTCCTCTCCTCGTTCTTTCTGCCAAAATGTATCATTTCGCACTTCTCTGCATTAAACGTCATCTGCCATGTGTCCGCCCATTCTACCAACCAGTCTGTGTCCTCTTGAAGTCTATTACTATCCTCCTCACTGTTTACTACACTTCCAAGTTTTGTGTTATCTGCAAATTTTGAAATTGTGCCCTGTACACCCAAACCTAAGTCATAAATATATATCAGAAAAATAGTGGTCCTAGTACCGACCCCTGGGGAACACCACTGTATACCTTCCTCCAGTCTGAAAAACAACCGTTCACCACTACGCTCTGTTTCCTGTAACTTAGCCAACTTCGTATCCATGCTGCCACTACCCCTTTTTTTCCATTAATTGCAGTGTTCAAGATGATTAAAGGAGTTGATAGGGTAGATAACCTCAAAATTAGAGCTAGGCCATTCAGGGGTGATGTCAGGAAGCATTTCTTTACACAAAGGTTAGTGGAAATCTGGAACTCTCTCCCCCAAAAAGCTGTTCAGGCTGGGGGTCAATTGAAAATTTCAAAACTGAGATTGATAGATTTTTGATAGGCAAGGGTATTAAGGGTTATGGAACCAAGGTGGGTAAATTAAGTTAAGATACAGATGAGCCATGATCTAATTGAAGCGGAACAGGCTCGAGGGGCTGAATGGCCTCCTCTTGTTGCTATGATCCTTTGGTCCGATGTTCCCAACCCTCTTCTCTACAAAAGTAAAATGGTTATCCGAGAACATTGGTTAAAATTTGTTTAGGCCTGTTTTCAGGCACAGTATTGATGGCGTGCAGGGAGCGTGCGCTAGAAGCAGGAGGCTCAAGGCTCATCCGATATTGGGTCTTGGACCTCATCGGCATATTTCCAGTGACCTGCGGATGCCCATCGGATGTCCAGAGGCAGCTCGCCAGTTTGATCAAGACCAATTTGGCCCTGCTGCCTCACTGGCAGTGGCCCTCAGGCAGGTTGTGGGAGGGAGGGGAAGGAGTGCGGGAGTGGGCAACTGCGGGCCAGCATTGGTCCTCAGGAGTGCTGTGGAGCTGGGAGGAGAATGCTTGCTCCTCCTCGCTCCACTTGAAGGTAAAATAAAAATTAAAACCTTACCTTTTAGTTGGCAGCCGCTGGTTAGGCCGATGTAATCGCTGGAAAATCTGCTCCGCTCAGCGTTGACCAATTTTGCAGAGGGGGGTCTTTAAACAGACATTAAGCTCCTCATTAGCGTATGAAGGGGCCAAATGCCTTTGTAAAGCAGCCGCCCGAAATGCTGGAATATGGTCAAGACTGATATATTGGCGGACGTATTTCAGCCGTCCTTAGGGCGCGGGACATAGCCTTGCAAAATTGGCCATTTTTGACCTCGTTTTATGTCTGAAAAACAGGAGAAATGGGATCCAATATCTGGGCCATTGTTTCTTAAATTGTATCTAAATATTCAATTTTGCACAGTTGGTGAAAGACTGACACGGTGCCATGGTACCAATTGGTGGTTATAGTCTGAAATTTGTGCCTGAGCTTACACTGAAGCCAGTGAAGGAGGATATAGAGATGATTAATCATTGCCCTTTAGGTCTGCACTATATATGAGAGGTGCACCAGATTAAAGTATAAAATCTCATCAATAGAAATGGAGGACGCTGATTTTCATGGTTGATGGTAGCTGGTTTCTTCTGATGTTATTGGTAGCAAAGGTGCATTCCTATTGAAATGTTCGAATTCACCCTCACACTCATTTACTCCTGTTAATGACTGGATCCAACAACAACACATTGCATTTATATAGCGCCTTTAACATAGTAAAACGTCCCAAGGAGCTTCACAAGAGCGTTATCAGACAAATTTGACACCGAGCCACATAAAGAGATATTCGGACTGAGGCGTTGTGAATGGAACTGAACACTGTGCAATCATCAGCGAACTTCCCCATTTCTGACCTAATGATGGAGGGAAGGTCGTTGATGAAGCAGCTGAAGATGGTTGGGCCTAGGACACTGCTCTGAGGAACTCCTGCAGCAAAGTCCTGGGGCTGAGATGGTGCAGCAACAACTGCCACTACTTCAAACCTTGTGAGGACTGGCTTCTGCTGTCCACCAACTGTCACTTTATTAGTCATCTGAGGGGGGTCAGTTCAGTTGGCCGCATGTGGTATCACCCTGAGAAGAAGGATCTTCATCCATGTCTCCTCCTGCTATCCCCCGGCTGCGAGATGTCCCTTTCAGATCTGGCCATCAATTAAGATTGTGAAGCCCAGCGTTAAGGATCTCTCAAGCCAATCCTCCAGCTTTTCCAAACTAGAAGATAGCACCTACTGTAAATTGGAGCGCAAGGTCTCAATAGCTGCAGTCAAGGTGTTCAGGTGGAAAACTGCATCTGTGCTTTGGACCTTTCTCCACTCCAATGCCATTGACTCCCTCTTATGGCACAGGTGCTAAGCAGCCCTTCCTCAGAGTCTCTTACATACCATGCAGGAAGCTCTGAACGATCTCAAAGGACAGCACAAGGCAAGAATCCGTAGACACTGCAGCAAAGAAACATTCAGGGCTGGCTTTTCATTTAGGTTGTCCGTGCTCCTCTGCAGCCACCCTCACTTGTACCTCCTCACCAGATGCTACCAACTAGCCCTCTCTATCTGATTCTCCCGAGGTGAATTATCAGTGGAAGTGAGAGAGAGAGTGGGGGGGTGGAAGAGAAATCAACTTCAGCGCATGAGCCTCAGGACCCAGATCTCAGGTGCTGAGTCTTCAGAAAAACAATGGTGTGGGAGCATTGATCTTGTGCGGATGCAGTGGAGATGTCTCCATGCATATGGTTGAGATGATGAACAAGTTGCAGGAATTCGCTACCTGCATCTGCAATTTGCTGCAGGAAATTTCTCCAGACCTGCACAACCCCCTGGAGACTGTGCCAGCCTGGGAAATTGTTGGAGCATCGTGATGCCAGGAAGAGCTCCTAATGACATCCATGACTACCAGAGTAAGAGTGACCAATGCTTCAATAGATGCTTTGACAAGAACACTCACAGAGCTTCCAAGACATCATTGTGACAATGGGGGGGGGGTTCTGTGACGATACTGACCAGTAGCACCTCTCAGCCTGTGCCCAGCTCCTCTGAGCTGCAAGGTGTAGGTGCAGATGTTGCTGTCTCTCTACAGAATGGCAGTGAGCCCACTTCCTTAAGGTCCCCTTATGAGGCAGCTCCAGATATGGGCCTGGAATCCCTTGCTACTGCAAGCACCACATGGCTAGAAGCTGGTCCCTCGAGGATAACAGCTACCCTGAGATGAGATTCACCTCATAGCTCTAAGGCTCCAACGGAACCATCTCTGCCACCCACTGCTCAGCCTCATCTCTATACACCACTTCATGGAAGCAGTAGATTAGGAAGCAGAGTAAGAAAATATTTGACCTAAAAGGTAGCCATGCTGATAAGAAGTGGATGTAGAAAAGGAGAATTTATTTTATTGGTGAATGTCGTTATTTCAAGTAAATACAGCTTGATCACATAGAGCTGTGACTTCATTTCTGTGTCTGCTTTCAACTTTTGAGAGTTGGATTTGGCAGGAGAAATGTAGATTTCTGTTTTGTGAAGAATCTTGGCATAAGTCTTGGGCAGTGAGTGATTTTGTAAGGGTGTGTGGGAGAGAACAGGCAGGTGTGAAGGCTTGATGTGATGAGTCAACCTTTATTTATTGGAAGTTCTTGGCTCTCAGTTGTGCTTTTCTTGCTCTGGCAGTTGTCTGCTGGTTCTCCTGTTCCACTTCTACTCCTTCATGTGCCTGATCTCCGTGCTGTGGGGACGCTTAAGTAAGACCTTCTTGTTCTGTAGACCCTAACCCTAACCCTAACCCTGGTGAGTGGGTATTCATGTGTGGGATAGAGATATCGGGCTATAAATTGGGCCATGTAGTGCCCATTTTGTAGGCGCTACGCGGCCTCCTAAGGACCCAAAATAGCGTCCGGAGTGCGCGTGCATGCGTCCAGCATGACGTGTGCCGGATGCCATCTTGGTAAAGGCGTTTGCACAATTGCAGATAACGAACGCCGACACCATGTAAAGTAAAGAGAATATGTGGTGGATCAGTGTGCAACGCTGATTTAAAGGGACAGATCCGATTTTGGAACTCAACGCTCCAGCTAACGCACTGTCTTATCCACGCACGGCTGAACTAGTCCGAGACGGCCTGGAGGATTCCCCCACCATTTAAAGGGATCATGCAGGTGTTGCAGGTTAGTTGCTGGATTAATGCTTCTGGCTGCTGGTATAATTGTTTTGTTTGTTGAAGCTTCCTATACGAGGAGAAAGTTGCAATGTTATATAGAGCGTGGTCTGGCAGGTCTTGCATTACTGTTGGTGGTGTTTAAAACAGTGCGCTGAACAAGGTTTCTGCCAACCATGGATGGCCCTGCTCGGGCTCCCGCTGGACATTGAACATGTCTGGGAGCATGCAGAGAGGCCCCTGCAAGGAGAGAGAGGAGGAGGAGACACAGGGCACTGAACAGGAGGCCATATCCAATGAGAGCCTTTGGGGGCCAATTCTCTTACCTCAACCTGAGCAAAAATCAGTGCATCGGACGGCTGCAGTTCACGAAAGCAGTCGTGACAGAGATATGTCAACTGCTGCAGCCCTGCCGCAGCCTCAGAGCAGGGCAAGGACAACATTGCCTGTGGCTGTGAAAGTAACCGTGGTGCTGAACGTTTACAACTCTGGATCCTTTCAGGCCTCTGCTGGTGATATATGCAACATCTCACGGTTTGCAGTGCACTGCTGCATAAGGGAGGTCACTGAGACACTGTACGAGCTGCACAACAGATTTATAACAGAAAGGGGTTCCACTCCCTCAATGTGCAGCTGGTGTGCGACCACACGCAGCGCATCATGCAGGTCAATGCCCACTACCCTGGCAGCAGTCACCTCTTTCGTGAACTGCAGCCGTCGGATGCACTGATCTTTGCTCAGGTTGAGGTAAGAGAATTGGTCGTTGAAGGCCCATATAGGATATGGCCTCCTGCTCAATGCCCTGCGTCTCCTTCTCCTCCTGACACCTTCTTCATGCGGCAGTCCAACATCCCACCTATCTTTCAACAAGCACGGCAAGTCAAAGGCTGGCTACTGGGTGACAAGGGCTATCCCCTCGTGAGGTGGCTCATGACTCCGGTCAGGAACACATGCACACGCGCAGAGCAGGCCTACAGTGAGAGCCATGCGACCACACGAAACGTCATCGAGCACACTGTAGGTGTCCTAAAGCAACGCTTCTGCTGCCTGGACTGTTCTGGAGGAGCCCTGCAGTACTCAGCAGAGCGGGTGTCAAGATTCGTTGAGGTATGCTGCACGCTGCACAACCTCGCCACTATGAGAGGACCGCCCTTGCCACCGCCTGTCCGGCAAAACCCTGAGCCAGAGGAAGAGGCGGAGGAGGAGGAGGTGACGAGGGAAGAAGTAGAGGAAGAGGCAAGGAGGCAACAAAGTGCACAGGCCCTGTCTGCCAGGGCTCTGCGTGCTCACCTTATTCATGAGCGATATCGGTAACCTGAATGACGCCTCCCAAGTCCCCAACAGTCCTACACTCCTCAACTTTCCTCTCCCACATGACCATCAAATCGTCCTCCTTATGATTACACATTGCTTCCTCCCTCAGCTCATCGCATAAATAAAAACCACCACCAACTGCGATGTCAAATACAAATTTATAAATCAACACATGAAATCATGTATGTAACATTACACTGTTCACCCTTGTGCATTCCCTTAGTGCCTGTCGTTCGTATACCTTTTCCTTTCCTAGTTCTCCTTCGAGGTGCATGCCCAGTGACTGGAGTACGAGTGGTGGAAGGCTGCTGACCTTCATTTAAGGAGCATGCGGATGGCCACGGAGGACGACCTCAAGAAGCTCTGGACTGGGAGGGCCCGGTTTCAGACTGCACCATCTCAGCATGGGCTGCAGCAGTCTGGCCTGGCTGGCTGGCAGGCAAGAGCAAGGGTACTGGTGGAGTGGCAGGGGTGGATGCAAGAATGATGCCACCCTGAGAGAGGACAGCAAGTTCGACTGCCATTGCGCCACTGCCACTCGCATGAGGCAGTGCCCAGAAATCCGGGTTATCTGCTGGGGAACAGATTATAAGAACATAAGAACATATGAAATAGGAGCAGGAGTAGGCCAATCGGCCCCTCGAGCCTGCTCCGCCATTCAATAAGATCATGGCTGATCTGATCCTAACCTCAAATCTAAATTCATGTCCAATTTCCTGCCCGCTCCCCGTAACCCTTAATTCCCTTTACTTCTAGGAAACTGTCTATTTCTGTTTTAAATTTATTTAATGATTCCTGGGGCAGCAAATTCCACAGACCTACTACCCTCTGAGTGAAGAAGTTTCTCCTCATCTCAGTTTTGAAAGAGCAGCCCCTTATTCTAAGATTATGCCCCCTAGTTCTAGTTTCACCCATCCTTGGGAACATCCTTACCGCATCCACCCGATCAAGCCCCTTCACAATCTTATATGTTTCAATAAGATCGCCTCTCATTCTTCTGAACTCCAATGAGTAGAGTCCCAATCTACTCAACCTCTCCTCATATGTCCACCCCCTCATCCCAGGGATTAACCGAGTGAACCTTCTTTGTACTGCCTCGAGAGCAAGTATGTCTTTTCTTAAGTATGGACACCAAAACTGTATGCAGTATAACAGGTGCGGTCTCACCAATACCTTATATAACTGCAGCAATACCTCCCTGTTTTTATATTCTATCCCCCTAGCAATAAAAGCCAACATTCCGTTGGCCTTCTTGATCATCTGCTGCACCTGCATACTAACTTTTTGATTTTCTTGCACTAGGACCCCCAGATCCCTTTGTACTGCAGTACTTTCCAGTTTCTCGCCATTATGATAATAACTTGCTCTCTGATCTTTCCTGCCAAAGTGCATAACCTCACATTTTCCAATATTGTATTGCATCTGCCAAATCTCTGCCCACTCACCCAGCCTGTCTATATCCCCTTGTAGGTTTTTTTATGTCCTCCTCAGTCTCTACTTTCCCTCCCATCTTTGTATCATCTGCAAACTTTGATATGTTGGACTGCTGTGACACCCTGCTATCCCCATTCCACAGTGGTACCTAGAGCCACGATAGCAGCAGTCTGAGCCTGTAACGCAGCAGTCTGAGCTCCAAATGAAGCATGCAGACCTTTGATGGCATCTGTTTGTGCTGCAATGGAAGCTGAGACATCGGTTATCAGACACTGCATCATGGTGGGTTCCACAGGTGTGCTTATGGAGGTGACCACCCATTCCACGTGGGAAAGGATGGGCTCCAAGCTCTGTACAAAGCTTTGTGCCAAGTTGGAGCTGGACTCCTCGATGCCCCTTGAAATTGTGCGCAGGCTTTCCAGTGCACCAGGCATTTCGTGTGGCATGCCCATCTGCCTTCTTCTTAGCCTGGCCCATCAAAGTCCTCATCTGACTTCTCAGCAGCAGAATTAGTGTGCATCCTTGCCCTCCAGCGAGCTGGCACCTGTAGTATCTGCTCCCCCCGCCCCGGCTCCTGTGCACTTGTGTCCAGTGTCTCACCGTGAGCAGATCCCTCCTCTAACTTAGCCTCTACACTACACATAAAGTCAGTATCTGAGCTGGTGGATGCAAGTGTCAGATCAAGTGATGATGTGGCTTCGTTACTGGTGTCTTCCTCCTCCTCCACCTCAGATGATGCCTGCTCCAGTTCTTGGGTATCTACAATGACAAAGGGAGATGGGTTGTGTTGTGGAGTGGGGAGAGGATCAAGTAAGATGTGTGCTGACACCATCTGCAGCACGTGAGTCAGAAAAGATTGTGGGATGAGGAAGATGCGGGAAACGAGAAGGAGGGGTAGGTATGCAGAGACCCTCATTGTCGATACCTCCAGCACCGCCAGTGGCCATGGCTACAGCGTCAACCCGCCCAATGATCCCCGGCACTGTCTCCTCTATGGGGGTGAGGATATGTAGGCGTGCCTGTCCTCCGTCTGTTCTTTCCTGCTGCCGGCTGTTATGTGTCACCTTCTCCTGAAGACAGAGGGAGGTTTGTCAGTGAGTGTCCTGCAAGATCTTTGGGTGATGTACCTGTCATGGTAGAATAGCTGCCAGTGTGTGTGAGACCTGTGAATTGTGGCTGTGTGGATTGCAAGAGTGGTACTCTGTGAGGATGAGATGCAGCATCTGAAGTACAGCGTTGCATACGGATGGAAAGTGTTTGTTGGTGGTTGGGTAATGGGGGGTGGGGTTTCTTGCATGGAGCAGTGGTGCTGTTGGTAAGATGTGCCACTTGATATTTGAATTCACTCAACTTGACCACACGTGTCAAATCATTGAACTTTTTTCTGCACTGCATCCACATACATGGTGCCATGCTCCTGCCATTCACTTCCAGCCACTTCCTCCCACTGCCTCCACAGCTTGTGTCTGGAGAGTCTCCTGCCACCCTGTGGGTACAGGTTGGCCCTCCGCGCGTCCATCCTCCTCCACCAAGGCCTCCAGTGCGTCACGGAGAACCTCGGTGCGCACTGTCTTGCAGGTCCAGCCATTCCACTTATCTTCCTCCATCGATTGCATTGATAGTGCATCTCCCCATTAAGGCTGCCTTTAAGTAGTGCTGACCACGCCGCATATCGGGCCCCCTGCCGGTGCATTCAGCAACTCAACAGCGCAGGTAGTGCTGGCTGCGTGCAGAAATCATGAAGGCAATCCGGCAGCACGAATCTCACATGCTGCCTGCATCTCAACGACCGGGCGTGGGTTAATCGCACACCGTGACCCCCCGTGCCCTGATTCGAGGGTTATCGAATTTAACCCCCCATCAGTGATGCCTAACTGTATGAATCTCCAACCCGGCGTCTTCCATGTTTTCATCTTTCTTTTCATAACAACAAATTGATGGGATTCCCATTACGAAATCTGTCTTTCAAATGCAAAGCAATACTTTCAGCAGAGCTGAGTAAAAGTAGCAGCAAATGTCCTGACTTAACCTCCAAGGTATTGCAAAGATTGCTAGACACACAGAGAAACGCCATCCTTCAATAGCAGGAAGAAAACAGGCCTCCTCACTGTGGTATCTGCCTCGGTGACACCTTGCAGCAGCTCTTACTGCCACTAAATTAGGGTGGAAATGGAAGAGACTAGGAAGGGAGTTTGCACTCCCCATTGACCCAGTTTAAACATGGTGGCGTGGGCTTTGAAGCAATCGAGCTGCTTTGTGGGATCAGAATTCAGGTGCCGTTCTTTTTGTGGCGATAGCCTCAATGAAGACATTTTAGTCAGTTTACTGCCACAAGATAACCGGTAATTAATGTGAAAATCCAGACCTTTGTTGCTCAATTAGAGATGATAATGACGGAATTCGTTTCTCACATCATTAACAGTCTGCTTTGCAACGTGCCACTGATTTGTTCGTTGCATCTAATACTGCCTATACTGAACCTAACCTAGGACTATTTTTAAAAAAGTGATTGCATGGAGATTCAAAAAGATTGAGGAAAGTCAATTATCTTGTATTACCACAATTCTTTAAAATAGAATAAAAAATGATTGAGGGTAATTTTGACTTTGGATGATAGTGTGAAACAGGCAATATCGATTCAGCCGCCCGTAATACATCTCTCCCAAATCGGGAATCGGGCGGTTAAATCGATATTGGCCACTATCATCCAAAGTCAAAATTAACCTAATTGAATTTAAGAAACTGAACAGTAGCCCCAGATCAAACATTAATGGATAAAAGAAGGGTACCCTGTTTCTATCAGCAATTTTGTTATGATGTTGCAATTTTCATCTGTTTGCCCTACAGTACAAAATATTTACTTTATGTCGCAGCACTATATTAACTGTGGGACTCCATTGGGACACTTGCCAATCATGTGAATCATGCAAACCTCATTCATGTAATGATAATTATGCACAGAGATTCAGAAATTAAATTGCAGCATTAAACAATGATCCATTTTATGCCACTAGGGGAGAAAAACAGGAGAAATTGAGAAAGGAAATGTTATCAAATATTTAAGACTTTTAAAAAGAGTTTGGGACTTCCTATCATTAACTCAGGGCAGCAGTTTCATCCAAAACATGGTTAGCAATCAATAGCACCATTACACCTAAAAGAAGTGGAACAGGTCACTGAAAGAGGTGGAATGATTTGAAGAAAAGAGCAAAGGACAAAAATACCATTAAAATTCTCACTTAGAAAGAAGCAGTTGTGTATTGATGGGTTTGTTTCACACTTCCAGTATGAAACTAACCATGAACAGGACAAAAGAGTCACATCCGTCACCGTATCAAATGGGGGAATGCAAAGTAGAGATGCCACCTCAGTCTTATTCACCCATCAGTCCTGTGCTAATGGACCTACATTGGTTCCTGGTCCGGCAATACCTTGATTTTAAAATTCGCATCCATGTTTTCAAATCCCTCCATGGCCTCGCCCCTCCCTATCTCTGTATCCTCCTCCAGCCTTACAACCCTCCGAGATCTCTGCGCTCCTCCAACTCCCCGACTTTAATCGTTCCACCATTGGCGGCCGTGCCTTCAGCTGCTTAGGGCCTGAGCTCTGCAATTCCCTCTCTGCCTCTCTCTCTCTCTCTCTCCTCTCTTAAAACACTCCTTAAAACCAACTCTCTGACCAAGCTTCTGGTCACCTGTCCTAATATCTCCTTTTGTGATTCGGTATCAAATTTTGTTTGATAACGCTCCTGTGAAACGCCTTGGGCCGTTTTACTACCTTAAAAGCACTACATAAATGCAAATTGTTATTGTTGTTGATGAGAGAAATGAGCTCACTGCCACACCAAACAGGAGAGGCACTCCCGATATCATGGCAAATTGTAAATATCGTGTGTGTTCGACCTGCAGGGCTTTCAGTTGACCATGGAGGCTACTTTTGTTTGAACAAGCGCTTTCTGTAAACCATGCAAGTAAAAAAAATACGCATTTTACATTTGAAGTATTTTTATGTACATGTAAGGCAAATTGATGTCATTGCTAGTTTTGTTCTATTTTTCTTCCATATTATTAATGTTAGCCTCTTATCTACTTTTATACATTTTTCATTGTTTTGTGTTGCCGTGTAGTCTTAGGTCTTGCTTAATAGTAGTATTGAATAGAATAGTTTATTCTATACACAGGCATGCTCGAGTTGATACTCATTGTCCACTTGCAATGTGTGAAAGATTTTCAACCCCCCCAGAAACCGATAGATATTGATCCTTTTATCGTTGCATATAGATAAGCCACCAAAAAAAAAATTACCACAAATGTACCCAACAGAACATAAACCTCAATTAAAATAAGAGCTGGTCAGGAAACACAGATCTGCAGTCTAAAACCTTCTGCCTAGGGATGATTGTGAAGGAACTGCGGCAGGAGTTGGTGAGACTGTATACACATTTGATGCCATCAAGAATGTCAAATGCCACTTGGATTTTCACTGAGTGAATTCTCTTCCTGTTTTTGAAAATCGTTTAGTAAACGTGCTTGGAAGGACACATGGAGCATAATCATAGGATTACGAACATTGCAGAATTCTGCAACAGCACAACCTCCTATTTGGTTCTCGGCTGAAAGGTCAAAGGGCAGCAAATGAGGCAGTCAACTTTCCTGAGAAAGGTAGCGGTGACCCAAAGCAGTACACTGCTGATTGATTGAAGCCATGATGGTCGTCTACTGGTGTCTGAAAATGCCAATGACAATGAGGACGGCAGTCACCTTCACTGGTACCAGAAGGACATCGCACAGCATCTGCCTGTTAAATAAAATCCTACAGCATCAGTCAGTGATTGTCAGACCAGCCTGTGCAAATAATCTGTACATTCTTGAGACTGTGCTCTTCTCCTGAATTGTCTGTGAGTTTGAAACAGGAATCCTTCAGCCATTTTGGGATCATTGCCTGTTACAAATGCAATTTTTGTTTAAATAGTTTGCCCTACGTTTTAATGCCATGAAAAATATGATCCAGGAAAAGCAATTTATCACTTTTTAAAACCTATACATGTTATTATCATTTTACCATAATGTTACATTCATAAATGTAAAATGTGTATCTTGGCAATTGCAAACAGCAAGGCCAGAATAACAATTTAACACACATTGTAAACAATTAAATAAAACAAGGGTAGCACCACACCATGGCTGTATGAAGCATTAACACCACTGCAGAACAGAATGGAATCATGTCCTCAGAGAGAAGCAGAAAGTAATTTATAGCTAGTAATATAATAAACATTACTTCAATCAGAATTGCTGGCAAATATGCAATGAAGATAATCTGAAGCCTCCCCAGTTTGGTAAAATATATTGAATTTATGCTTCACTGACTGTAATTGCAGTTGTTGTTTACTTTGTGAGTGATGTAGACAGCTTCTCTTAATGCAGAATAGAATGGATAATTTAATTACTAAATGTGAATTTGTTTGAACTATAATGATTTTGAAATTTTGAATTCAGCTGTCGTCGTATGTACCAAACCAAATCTGTGTCTTAGGCTGAGATAACGGAGACTGTCATGCTGGGAGATATTATTGAAGCAGCCACGTTAAAGGAATGTACTTTAAAAACATCTCAAAGGAAGCCTTCTAACTTTGAACTGTGTTCCTCAAGACACAAGGCCACATTTGGCACTGCAATCTGAAAAGTTGAAATTTGAATCGAGGAAATAATAACAAATTACGATAACAAGAACGTACATATTAACGTCGAAAAACATCCCAAGGTGCATCACAGAGATGTAACCAAAAAAATGGAAGCCAAGCCAAAGAATGAGACCTTAAGAAAGTTGACCAAAATGAGGTCAGATTTAAGGACGGTCTTAAAGGAGGAGAAGGAGGTAGGGAGACAGAGAGGTTTTAGGGAGGAAATGACACAGTGAACGGCCTAGGCAGCTGAAGGCACGGTTCAGATCAGCAGGGCAAAGGGAAGTGGATTGCACAAGAGGGCAGAGTCGGAGGACTTGAGAGTTTGGAGGGGGTGGGTTGGAGGTGGGGGGCGGTGTTGTAGGGCTGTGGGAGGTTAGAGATAGGGAGGAGTGAGGCCATGAAGGGATTTAAACACAAGGATGAGAATTAAAAATGTTAAATGTTGGGGGATCGGGAGCCAATGTAGGTCAGTGAGGACAGGAGTAATAGGTGATTGGGATTTGGTGCGGTGTTAGGATACGGGCAGCAGAGTTTTGGATGAGCTGCAGTTTATGGAGGGTGGAGCATGTGAATTCGTCTGAAGAGCACATGGCCTGATTGACTCCTATGGGAGACTCAGCATGTTGCTTCCACGTGAGAATAACGTTCTTGCCACAATACCGGCCATCGTTGTTTAATTTGCATTTTCTTTTGTAAGTACTTGGTGTTCCAAAATCAAATAAAATAATGGAAATATGAGGGAGGAAAACAGGTCCAAATAATAGATGTCAGCTCTCCCAGAGAACTTTAATGTTTTTTTTTCGCCTTCTGCACCACACTGAGGCAGCTGACAGGAAAACAAGCAGTAATGATAACTTTCGGTTTGATTGCCAAAATATCATGTACAACATTAAGAGTCTGGTACCCAGAGACAGCAGCTCTGATGTGTTCATTTTATTAACATGCTTATTTTTGAGGGTTTAAAATTTACAGACTCACAAATTCCTGAGTTCCTGCCCCACCACCAGACATGTGGTTGGGTGGAGCTTTTAGCTGCCAACTGCTAATGATGGTGACCCCTCCCACCCCAATTCCTGGGGATGGGGGCTATAAGGGTTAAATTATGAGGACAGGTTGCATAGGCTTGGGTTGTATTCCCTTGAATATAGGAAATTAAGAGGTGATCTATTTGAGGTGCTTGAGATGATTAAAGGAATTGATCGGGTAGATAGAGAGAAACTCTTTCCTCTGGTGGGGGAATCCAGAACAAGGGGTCATAACCTTATAATTAGAGCTAGGCCGTTCAGGGGTGATGTCAGGAAGCACTTCTTCGCACAATGGGTAGTGGAAATCTGGAACTCTCTCCCTCAAAAAGCTGTTGAGGCTGGGGGTCAATTGAAAATTTCAAAACTGAGATTGATAGATTTTTGTTCAGCAAGGGTATTAAGGGTTACGCAAGCAAGATGGGTAAATGGAGTTGAGATACAGATCAGCTGTGATCGAATTGAATCGCAGAACAGGCTCAAAGGGCTGAATGGCCCACTCCTGTTCCTATGTTCCAAATCAATAATGGGGGCAGGTGGCCCGTGCTTGTAGAGGTGAAAGTGAGGTACCTTCTGGGATCAATTACCTTACATTTTTGGGGCCTTTACAAGGGTCATGCACGCCTACTCTCAGCAGGAGTGGTTTCCGCTGGACGTAATGAGGGCATGCTGGCTAGAATTCCCAGAGTAGTCCAGGTATTGCCCCGGGCATGCTCCCAAATGTGGCTGCAGACTCGGGATGATGGAGGGGGGAGGCGGGGGCAGATGCAACACTCAACCACTCTCCCCGTCCCAACCCCCCCCCCCCCCAATTGAAATTTGGGATACAATGAAAACAAGGTGGAAAAGCAGTAGATCTAAGTTCCGGCCCAAACCCAGAGTCCCCTTGGATGACCACCTGAGTTGACCAGGTTGGGCTGCAAATGCCCCCAGGATCATCACTGATGTAGTTCTGTGATTAGTATGAAAGGGTATTCACTTGTAGAACGGGTATGCTGACCACCACAGTTTGGCTGTTGTCCATCCTGAATTGCAAAGTCAAAGTGTTCTATTAATACTGAGCCAAAGATTGACAAAAACTGATTCTTATGCAGTGGCAGGCAGTCTTCAATGACAGGCAGCCCTACGGCTTGAGCATGTGACCATTTGGTTAGAAGGCAGATACCTTTTCTACTGGGACATTTTAACAACATTATTTTTGCACATTGCATAATCATATGAAATTCTTCTTGTCAGTAGAACATTATATCATGTCACTCTGAACAACAGAAACTTTGAATAAACTGTTAAAGAAGTTATCTCCTTGAATAGAAGTGTGCGATAAGCAGGACTTAACAACGCAGTGGGAGCAACTTGCAACTTCAGCTCACCTGAAAAAACAGGCAACCGGCAGAGGAAAATCAGGTGGGCACCTTGTACACCCCATTGATGCCCAATGCCCGCTTGATGCAATATTAAGACAGGCCTTTAAATGGGCGCTCAGCACTCCCGGCCAAAGCAGGCAGGAGGCTCTTTAAATGTGCAAATCGGGCTAACATGCCGGTGGTAGGACTCCAATTGCCGTTTTCATGTCACGGGCTGAGCATGCACAGTGCACGCTAGGCTCAGTTGTACCAGATGTGAGAAACTTAACTAGCGGTCCTTAAAGGGCCCGCTCCAAAAATGGCCTTGAAAATTTTAGTGGGGCCCGGAGAAAGATTCCTGCATAAGACCGTTTGGCGGCTGCAGGTCATCAGCCAAGGTCAAGTGAAGCCTGATCCTGAAAATTGATTTGGGTTTCCTGACAACAGCTTTGGGGAGGGGGGCACCACAGATACCCTACTGACTTTGCACCCGTTTTGGGCCAAAGTTAAAAATTCCTCCCCCCCCCCTCAACTGTATTTAAACACAATCCTCACATCACTGGACATAATTTGAGTCTAGTCAGCAAAAATGACAAAAATAGAAACTGTTGGCCATGGAAATTCTTCCACTATTTCAAGGGTTTTTCTTCTGTTTGGGATTGAAGCAGTTTGATCGACATCATGGGAACTTTTTATTTCACCTGATCCTGAATTGAGAGTACAGCACTTGGAAAAACTGGTACTGAATATAAAATAGAAAATCAAGCCCAACTGAAATAAATCTAGGCATGCCTGGTAGAAGGTCCTCTGAAAGGTAAAAACAATGGGCAGATTTATAGACCTTACTGCACAACCCACAAATGTCAAAAGAACAACAAAGCATATAAAATAATGTGATCAATTACAGCATGAAGATTCAATGTGCTGAAACAGCAACTTCAGTGCCTGGATCACTCATGGAGTGCGTTCTAGGAGACACCTCGAGTGTCCAAATTCCTTGTGATGTACAACATGGTATAGTTCTCCATTCACAGGGGTTCCCGTCTAGTCATTAATAAGAAACTTCATTGCCATGAATAAGGAAGCACATTGACAGTCTGTGGCAGGAAAGGATAAGCCAGTATTGGCAGGAAAAGTTTGTGGAAAGCTCATTTTGCATCCATTTAAGTTTCCAGAATTTCCCATGGCAATGTGGATTGCATTCCTTCATCGATCCTGCCCACATTAGGTCACCCGTAAAGATGCACTGTTAAAATACTGATGCGTCCAACTGAAAACATGACCTGATTACTGGCATACACGCTATAGATATCTCAGAGGATTGCACATCCCAATGGCCAGACTCGACAATTCAAAAACATCGACCGATGGGATTATATGTACATCAAGCGGTACAAAATAATTGATTTCTTAAAAATAATATGTTAATGCCTTCACTGAGATTCATGTGCTGCTTCTTGCTGAGTGTCCAGGTGTTTCTTGTGTTAGTAATAGTACCACTACAGGAAGGAGTCACATCCACTTGGGGATGTGCAATACAGGATGTGAGTATGATGTGTTGTTGCTTACCACTTTCTAATGTCAGTGTGAGGAGTCCCCTGGACTATCATTATTGTTTTAGTTCTCTTGTTCTTTAAATCATTGTGAAATCTTAGGCTGTATTGACTCACCTCCTGACTCCCCAAAGCCTTTCCACCATCTACAAGGCACAAGTCAGGAGTGTGATGGAATACTCTCCACTTGCTTGGATGAGTGCAGCTCCAACAACACTCAAGAAGCTCGACACCATCCAAGATAAAGCAGCCCGCTTGATTGGCACCCCATCCACCACCCTAAACATTCGCTCCCTTCACCACCGATGCACTGTGGCTGCTGTGTGTACCATCCACAGGATGCACTGCAGCAACTCGCCAAGGCTTCTTCTACAGCACCTCCCAAACCCGCGACCTCTACCACCTAGAAGGACAAGAGCAGCAGGCACATGGGAACAACACCACCTGCACGTTCCCCTCCAAGTCACACACCATCCCGACTTGGAAATATATCGCCGTTCCTTCATCGTCGCTGGGTCAAAATCCTGGAACTCCCTTCCTAACAGCACTGTGGGAGAACCTTCATCACACGGACTGCAGCGGTTCAAGAAGACGGCTCACCACCACCTTCTCAAGGGCAATTAGGGATGGGCAATAAATGCCGGCCTCGCCAGCGACGCCCACATCCCATGAACGAATAAAAAAAACTCTTGTCTTTGTTCGCAACAGATAAAAATACTGCTTGCTGATTTAAAGCGTCAGCTGTGGCTCAGTGGGTAGCACCCTCACCTCTGAGTCAAAGCGTTGTAGGATTAAGTCCCACTAAATAAGACTTGAGCAGAAAATCTAGGCTGACACTCTAGTGCAGTACCGAGGGAGTGCTGCATTGTCGGAGGTGCCGTCTTTCAGTTGAGACGTTAAACCGAGGCCCCGTCTGCCCTCTCGGGTGGACGTAAAAGATCCCAAGGCGCTATTTGAAGAAGAGCAGTGTTGTTCCCCCCCTGGTGTCCTAGCCAATATTTATCCCTCAACTAACATCACTAAAGAACAGATTATCTGGTCATTATCACATTGCTGTTTGTGGGATCTTGCTGTGTGCAAATTGGCTGCCATGTTTCCTACATTACAACAGTGACTACACTTCAAAAAGTACTTCATTTGCTGTGAAGCACTAAGGTTGTGAGATGCCCTGAGGTTGTGAGACGTGCTAAATAAAAGCAAATACTTCTTCCTATTCTTTTTACCCACTGCTGCCCTGCTCACACATCAGTTGACGCTTGAAATGTTTATATGTGCACATATAATTGCTCAGCCTGTGCTCTGTATGCAGGTAGCCTGCTTTGATTTAATAGTTCAGCTCGCTGCCTCTTTTCTTTTGAGAACAGATTTCAAAATGGAGGTCCAGGAGTTCGCGCCTCATTCCCAACCGCTGCCATTTTAACTCACCTCAAAACAGGCATGGGAGGGCCACTCGTCCCAGGCAGACGGGGGCCTACTTCACAGTCGCAGTTCGATTATGTCGTCGGCGTCGTGACGCAATTTTATCTCAGAAAATTGGGAGGCCCGCACAAGGCCAAACCCGACAGCCAGACCTGGCGAGCATCAGCAGAGTAGCCAGAAGAAACCAAGCTAAGTATTTCTATTTAACCTTTCTAAGGATTCCCTGTGGGCCAGGAGGAGCATCAGCGCCTCCCCCTGGGCCCTGCTAGGAGTCTTTTGAGCCTTCCCCTGCCCCCGCCTTGTCAATCCCTTCCAGTCTGGGAGGGTTGCCAACCCTCCAGGATTATCCTGGAACCTCCAGCAGCTCAAGATTAATCTGCAAGCAGCCCTGGAGAAAATTCATAGGGGTGGTTAAAAAAAAAATTGTGTGTTTAAAAGAAAAAGGGCCTGTTCGTTTTCCTGGCGTGGGAAGGCGGTGAGTCGGGACAATGGACGTGTCGCCCAACAACTGCTGGTGGTTAAAGGGGGGAGATCATGTGATAAAACCTCCAGGAATACATCCAGCCTGAGCTGGCAACCCTACAGTGCTGGCATCACTTTTCAACCCCCCCCACCTCCGCCACTCCCAGTCCTAACTTTATGCTGGGGATAACTCCCGCCCGAATTCCCACTTTCGCCCACTGGCCTTAACGTCACTCCCACCGGTTTCGGGCAGGAGACAGCTTTGCCAAATGCTAATGAGCCCTGTGAGCTAAAATGGCCTGGACATCATGTTCTACTCACAGCGGGCGATTCCTGGCCACCCCTCACTCTACCCGCACCCCAACCCCACCCATCCCACCCCGAACGCACCCCAGGTTAAAATTGGAGCTGGACAGTTTGTTCAGCTAATCATCGTTCTTCAAACATTCAGGATGACTCAGTTAAATCCTTTTGCATAGCCTGAACTACTAATCTGACTGCTGCTGAAGTATCTTATTCACTTGTAGCTGAAACAAATCAATAATAAATAAACATATTAAATAAACAATAAATCACAAAGCTTTGTATTCAATGTCAATATCTAAGCAAGTTGCTCAATCCTAACAACTCACTTTGCTACAGCTGAATGAGGCTTGAAGAGATATATCGCCTGGGATCTTCAAGATGACAATCAGGATGCTGGCCCAGGGGCAGACCAGTGAGAACGGGGCTCAAGGACTGATCAACATTAAGGCCTCAGGCCTCTTTTGAATAAAACCAATACTGGGCCTCGGGCCTCACTTTAACAAGGCCGACGAGCTGTGGACAACTACCACACATCCCCAGGCAGCTCACCGGAGAAGGGAAGGCCAATGTCGGGCTGTTGGCAGCACTCAGGTGTGTCCATCTTCTCCCTTTTTGTCTAGAAAAAGACAAAATGGTGCTCAGCGAATATTCAAAGGAAAGAAATAAGGCAAATGTAGATAAACAAAGAACTGCGTTTATATTGCTCCTAATCAAGTCTTCCATAGGAACAATAGGAGCAGGAGTAGACCATTCAGCCCCTCAAGCTTGTTCCGCCATTCAATTAGATCATGGCTGAATTGCATCTTAACTCCATCTACCCATCTTCGCTCCATATCCCATAATACCCTTGCCTCTCAATCTCAGTTTTGAAATTTTCAATTGACCCCAAGCCTCAACAATTTTTTTGGGGGGAGAGAGTTACAGATTTCCACCACCCTTTGTGTGAAGAAGTGCATTCTGACACCACCCCTGAACGGCCTAGCTCTAACTTTAAGGTTATACCCCCTTTTTCTGGACTCCCCCAGCGGAGGAAATAGTTTCTCTCAATCTATCCTATCAATTCTTTTAATCATCTTAAACACCTCAATTAGATCACCCCTTAATCTTCTATACTCGAGGGAATACAAGCCAAGTCTATGCAACCTGTCCTCATAATTTAACCCTTTTAGCCCAGGTATCAAGAATGTCTCAAAGTGTTTCACGTACAACAAATTATTTTGAAGTGTAGTGACTGTTGTTATGTAGATGGCATGCACAGTTAATCCCACAAACAACAATGAGGTGAACGGTCAGGCAATCTGTTTTTTGTTGGTGCTGATTGAGGGAGTAACCTTGGCTAGGATAGATTTCTACTGGTGAAGGGTTAAGGCATTGGAATCAATTCTCCTGACCTTTGCCCTGGCAATGGTTATTTGCCAGATGCAAAAGTCAGGAAAAGAACAACAGACACCTGTTACAACAGATCTCTACCCACTTTACGTTGCCATAGGGTTCCCAGAGCAGGTCCGTTGCAGTCATTTAAATGAGGTGGGAGGGACTATTCCTGACTCTTCTGCCTCACTTTCTTGCACTTAAGCTGGTTGGACATCCAGACACAGGGGCGCCTGGAGAAGACAGCAATCTTAAATTGTGACCTCTTCAAATCAGAGGGTCTGAGGTGGGGATAGGGGGTGGTGGTGCGTTGCTGAGCAACAAGACTGGAAGGTAGATATCCCTTTTGTTTTAAAGGTACCAGGTTGATTCTGGGGCCGAGATGCCTTCTAGCAGGGGGAATCAGGAAAATCAGCCCCATAATTTTATCTTTGTGATAAACACGCAAATATATAACAAAATATGATCTGGGAGAGCGACTGAATATATTTTGTTATATTATAAGCTGGTTTTGGGCAACAGGCAGTACCAAAACCAATGAACAATGCCATTCCTGTATATCTGCAACTCATCCTGACCATGTTAATTTGTATAATGTATAGAAATCCTTTTTCCAGCCATTTCGATTCATGAAAAATAATCACATTGTGTTGGTGTTGACTATACAGCGAGCAGGCCACCATAATGATGAAAAATGAATGTGCAATGTCATAGCTGTCAACAGCATAATTGATGTCAAGGATGCTGAATTACAGAGAAATAAGTTGCATGTGCTGACACAAAAATGTGCAGTGTACAAAGAATCAAATCTCAGAATGTAAAGAAAGGAATAAAATACAGTGCTGCCAATCAATCAAGTGGAAAAAAAACATAAGAGGATCACTAAAAGTTGGGGGGGGTGGGGGCGGGAATCATGAGATTCTTGGGTTGCCAAGGAACCAGGAACCACATCTCCTTTATCTTGAACAATACCCCCATTTGCTTTTTACATTTTTAAGTAAGTGTGCCTTTCTAAAATATACATGTTTTATAGGCAGAGAGTTCATGTACTGTTCATTTATTGTTTCCCCAATTTTGCTAATGCGTGGGTGTTGATTAGCAAAGCACAGAGCAGGGAAGAACACAGGTAGGGGAGGTAAAGAAGGAAGAGAGAGATAGAGAGAGAGAGAGAGACAGATGGCAGATGATAAGGAGAGGAGGTGACATCTATCAAAACATCAATTTTTACTGCTGTAGCAATATTGCAATTGTCCTCAGCTAAGAAAACAATCAGAAGGGTTCCTGCCATTCTGTGACTCCGACGAGACGTGTGCTGAGTGAGGGCAGGATCAGACTCAAGATAACATCCTACGGTCATTTTATGTAATTGCTCATTTACCCAGCAGAGGGAGCATCGTCCTGGATGTATTCCTATTCTTTGGTAAGTTGGGGTTCCAGCACCAGCGTGGTCGAGCATGCTGGTGAATAAAGCCAATTATGGGATGGTGTTGTAAAAGGAGTAATTTATCTCCAGTATTATTCAAACCCAGTTCCAGGCACTGCATCCCTGATTTGCCATTAAGGAATTTAAAAATTGAATAAATGAAATGTTGTAATTTAAAACATTTCTAATTTTACCCATGGATTATCTGTTAATACTGGGAAAGCAACTGTAATAATCAGAACAATAATAAACAGTATTTTATTTTGTTTCATTTGTTCATTTATCAAAAAAAAATTCTTAATATTAATTAAGAGATTTCAATCCTGATTGCGGAGTGGGCCATAAGATTCCAGTCCCCAATGTGCCCTTAGGGATTTATTTTTAAACCAAATTTTTTTAAATATAAAAATTGCATTGAAAAATATATTTTTAATAAAAACTTCATTTTAAAAAGTTAAATTCACTTGATTTCTTCAAACCTTTTGTTTCAAAAGATCTTCCAATGGCAAAGACAGGATTCGAACACTGGATTAGGGTTCCAATCTCTATTTACCATCAGGGCCTCCACTTAAATAAAAGCTTTTAAAGGCCCTGAAACTACTTTGTCAGATACTAGCGTATCAATTGGTTAATGAGCCTGCTAAAGTAACAGAGAGAGGAATCTCAGACATTTCAGATCTTAAAAAATCTTGCTCTGCCCAACTTTTATTTTTAAAAAATAGAATCTACTGTCTTTTGATTTAAAGCATGACTTCCAGAGCAGAGAGCCAGATTGCAAAAGCTCAGAAAGCAAAAGATGAGTAAATTAATCCCCTCCAAAAAAATTCACCTGGAGATAAGGATGCATTAAAAAAAAATTAGAAATCAACCTGCCTGTAGGGGAAAAGAAAACACACCCAGGATTTCCATAGAGGGTAAACTGAGCCTGTGCAGAAATGTTATGCTTCAAGTCTTAAAGAAACACTGAAAAATCTTGAGTAGCTAATAAAATGAGGCCATTACAAGTCATCAATTCTGAAAATACCTTACAGATATGGGAATTTCAGTTGAATTGGATCTTGAATCAGGAGCTGCAAAATTCAAGTTTTCCCAAAGCTAAATCTTAGTACTGACTCACCTCCGCCACTCAGCCCTGGCTCACTCAGTAACACTCTTGCCTCTGAGTCAGGAGGTTGTGGGTTTATGCCCCACTGCAGAGACTGGAGCACAAAATCCAGGCTGATATTGGATTTCGGTGCAGTACTGAGGGAGTGTTGCACTGTCGGAGGTGCCGTCTTTCAGATGAGATGTTAAACCGAGGTTCCGTCTGGCCTCTCGGGTGGACGTAAAAGATCTCGTGGCACTATTTCGGAGAAGAGCGGGGAGTTCTCCCCGGTGTCCTGGCCGATATTTATCCCTCAACCAATCTCACTAAAACAGATTATCTGGTCATTATCACATTGCTGTTTGTGGGAATTTGTTGTCACATTTCCTACATTAAAACAATGACTACACTTCAAAAAGTACTTTGTTGGCTATGAAGTGCTTTGGGACATCCTGAGACCATGAAAGGCACTATGCAAGTTCTTCTTTTTTCTTCTGATCAAAACTGCAGAACGTATTCTAAATGGTTACATCAGCACAACCACTGTGAAATGAGAAGGATATATGATGTCCCTGTGACTTATTTTGGCACAGATTATGTCCTCATATCTCCTTGCTGCAATTCTCAGTGTTCCCCCCAGTTGCTTCATATGTGGTTGTGAATGGTTCTGATTTGTAACCCAGCCTTTTTAATGTACGTGAGACTCCTGTGTCTGCTTGGCTGAATTGGTAACACTCCCATCCTGAGTTACAAGGTTGGTGGGTCCCAACTCATTCCAGGACCTGAGTGCATAACCTAGACTCGCATTCCAGTGCAGTACTTAGGCTTTACTGAACTGCTAAGCTTTGAGACATTTCTGAGATATGTGATAAGGCACTATTACAAATGTAAGTCTTTCACTATACTATTGTGTACAGTCGAGTATGCTTAATGACTTCTGCCATTTTGAGTTGTGCACACAGATACATCACAAGGTTCCCTATACTCTGCTAGATTACTATAAATCAGTCATGTGCTTTGCCAGTGCCACTAGGATATAGATACTCTCGACAACTGCAAGTGCTTTTTTAATATTTGTTTGTCAATGCGCCTGCAGTGAGAAATGTACAGAAGATTATAAAACAATAACGAAGGTTTATATGATATTTTTTTCAGTATGAAATAGGGGAGTACTTTAAATAAAAAGCAGTCCCCTAAGACTTTCCTTTCGCTTTAAATGGCAAAAGAACCAGAGGGGAGTTGAGGAGACATTTGTTTACGCAGCGAGATGTTATGATCTGGAATGCACTGCTTGAAAGGGCGGTGGAAGCAGATTCAATAGCAACTTTCAAAAGGGAATTGGATAAATACTTGAAAAGGAAATACATTGCAGCGCTACGGGGAAAAGGCAGGGGAATGCGACTGATTGGATAGCTCACTCAAAAAGCTGGCACAAGCACGATGGGTCGAATGACCTCCTTCTGTGATGTATGATTCTATGATAAATGCATGCACAAGAAGGAGACCCTGTGGTGATCTGCATTCCATCCCCTCAATATTCATTATTCTGTAGCCAGTTTAGTGTCAGAATGAGTTGACCACGCAGGTAAAATGGCCATGGAATGATCAACATTGAGTGTGTGACATCAGAATGTAACGTTACAGCCACTGATTAAGGAGGATACTACAAGAAAATAATAAACACAAACTAAAATTAAAAGTGCACACTTTATAAAAGAACGTAGCTTTGACATGGTACCGTACGATACCCATAATATCTGTACGATACAACTTTTAATTTGTAAAATGGATTTGTGATTTCACTTGTTTGGTTTCTCCTCTGGTTACTAGGATTTGTTGCAACAAATAGGGAGCATTAAATTGAAGTCACGTTTTTTGAATAGCGAGGATCTCGCCCAAATGTCTTGAAAATTAAAGCTGTCAAAAATAGACACAATTAAAATTTGTAAAATTAATGGGCTGCAAAATGGACGAGGTTTGCAGCAGTCACAGCGTGCATTGTAGATGATCAGGTCAACGGAAGCCAACATTCAACTGATCATGATAAATGATGACAGGTGCTGAAAGAGAGAGTAAATGTATGGTGCATTTTTACAGAAAAAGAAAACGTTACATAATTTTGTGTATGATTGGAGCAAAATTGTCTACAAATTGCAATTACTTCATTTCAAAGTGATTTTTTACCAAGATGTTTGTGATTTCTGTTGCCATGTTCTAAAAACATTATGGTGCTTTGTGTTTGTTGATATTTTGATCGATATTTTACATATTTGTTTCCATAACAATTCATTTTGGTCATTAACACACAGAGAATTAGTTTAATATATGTAATGGGAACGTACTTGATACTTGCAAGTCCCCAAGTCCAGTAATGAAAGCCTGCCACCTTAACTTCCGTCATATTAAAAAAATATCATTTGGATAGGAATGTGTTCCTGATTGGCTACCCCAGATGTCAATCAAAAACTCAATCGACTAAGAAGCCAATTGGACTGCAATATGTCTGCTGGTGATACTTTCAGTTTTGGGATCTATCATTCAGGAAGTCAAACACCTCTATTGGCGGACTCAGATGTCAATCAAGCACTCATTGGCTCAATAACTAATAGAAGAAGGCAGTGACTGAGATTTCCAGGAGTGGGGATTGTTGGGAGGTTTACCCATCATGTGTTGCACTTCTAGGTGTTAAAGAGTTTAAACAGCTATATGAGGAAAAAAATAGATTGATAGATAGATTTCAAAATCATGAAGGGTCTAGACAGAGTAGGTAGAGAGAAACTGTCACCATTGGCAGAAGGGTCAAGAGCCAGAGGACATGGATTTAAGGTGATAGGCAAAAGAACCATAAGTTACATGAGGAAAAACTTTTTTACACAGCGAGTGGTTAGGATCTGGAATGCACTGCCCGTTGGGGTGATGGAGGCAGATTCAATCATGGCCTTCAAAAGGGAACTGGATAAGAACTTGAAAGGAAAAAAAAATTGCAGCGCTACGGGGATAGGGCGGGGGAATGGGACTAGCTGGATTGATCTTGCATAGAGCTGGCGCAGACTTGATGGGCCGAATGGCCTCCTTCCATGCTGTAACCTTTGTATGATTCTATGATTATTCTTAATCGTGAGATTAGGACGAGAAGACATCCTCATGGGACCCATAGATCGAGAAGAGAGCCATTGCTGTCAGTGGATTCACATGAGTTGGAAGAAAAAAGATTAAAGTCAATTCTAGGGAGATGACCTTAAAGGGACCTCATGTCTGAAGTTACTCTGATATCTGAGGCACAAAGGCAGTTGCAGTATGGAATTGGAAACAGTACAATGAGAAGAAGGGGTATGGAGAACAAGCAGCTGGAACCAAGAAAGACTTTGTAAAGGCCAGGAGATGCAACTTAAGGAGCAAGTCAAAGTCCACCAATAACTCAGGTAGCATTTGCATCAGTGATGTGATAGCCAGCTTCTTCCAGCTAACCTGATTTTCACGGCTCACTGCTGTCAAGGGGCCCAGAAGCTTCAAAACCCAAGGAACAATGGGGTCAATATGAGGTACAATGTTTCAGCTGGACTGCTGGAGAGTGAAGATGGCAATTGCTAAGCTGTAGACAGAGTACCTCATTGAAGGTGATTACTGATTCTGAGGCTTTCTTCCTGAAACATTTCTAGACCGATGACCAGCCAATTGAGTGTTTTACTGTTGTGAATGGACTGGAGATTTTGCTATTGGGATGCCTTGAATTGAACAATCAGCTGATGCGTCAGGCTGCAGGGAAGTTGTGCATCCGCATGGAAGAGTGAGGAAGGAAGGAGGAGGAGCTGGGGGTGGGGGGGGGCACCAGAAATTGGAGAGGACCTATAGGGATATTAGGATTGAATATCCAGAAGAGATGCTGCAGCCTTCTTTGGAACCCATGGAGTGCTTTATAATTCAGCCTGATCCTGTGGCACGAAAGTCAGCCTAATGCAGCCTGAGCTTTGGCCAAACTTGAGAGGCAGAGTTCCCTGGAGCTTCCAGGATTGCGAAATATGTCAAGTTAGTCACCATTCAGCCAGTTGTTTCATGGAAAGTGCATGGAGCCTTTGGACAATGAGGAATACTTCGCCTTAATGGAACTTACGGCAGCCACTATCAGACCAATGGAAGTATTTGGAGTGGACACCCGACCCAAGGAGAGAAAGAAACCCACCACATTGTAGCTGATGGGAGCTGTTTATGATCACTTAAGTGCTGAATGTTCCATATGTGGACTTGGATGAGCACCCTGCATGTTGAGGGGATATCTTCAGTCTCAGAAAGGTCCACAGGGAATCTTCCCTACCTCTGGATACAATGCATCAGGTGGACCGTGGTCAAAGGCAGGTTAGTAGATGACCATTGTTCACATTAACAAAAGTAAATTATGTCTTCATTCCGATGTTCATCTAATTAAATATTTTATTTTTCCACTGGCGAGACTTTGAGCTGGTTGAAGAATTACTATTGACACTGTGCATGTTAATGCATTTGAGAATGACCAGCAGATGAAAATCTTTATATACAAGCTCTCCATCTACAAACCAGGATCTCCATCCTCAAGTCATTGTACTGGCGACGCGGCTAATTTTTTTTTTTAGTTCAATCTGAGGGGAATGTTGCCTGTTCCATGATTCTTGAGACTGTAAGCCTCCGAGGAGGCGTAGAAGGGACATTTGTTTTATTTATGTTGGTTACATGCGAGGAATTATTCTTAGATTTATTTTCTCCGCATTGTGTTACAGCTCTCTGTTTAGCTGGATGGGTGGAACAACCTGGGATGGTAGAGTTTTTTGTGAATCACTGTCGGTGATGCTTCACAATTAGTCAGTAGGAGGCACCTTCAATTGGGATAAATTGGATAACTCCAGCTTTCTCTCCTATTGACCGAGGGCTTTTGGAAGCAACGTCGTAAAATAAACAAAGCAACTCCAGTGGCAACAAGACTTGAATGATAGCTGTCTTGCTTTTCTTGCGTCTCAATAAACTGCTTTAATTCCTATTGGATTCTGTTAAGAAATCCATTTCTACTGGGTTAACAAAATGAGCAAGGTCTGCCTTTCATAGAATCATATAATGATACAGCACAGAAGGGGGCCATTTGGCCCATCATGTCTATGCCGGCTCTGTGAAAGAGCTATCCAATTAGTCACACATCCCAGCCCCTTCCCCATAGCCCTGTGACTTTTTACCCTTCAAGTATTTTTCCAATTCCTTTTTGAAAGTTATTATTGAATCTGCTTCCACCACCCGTTCAGGCAGTGCATTCCAGATCATAACAACTCACTGCATAAAAAAAAATTTCTCCTCATCTTGGCTCTGATCCTTTTGCCAATTACCTCAAATCTGTGTCCTCTGATTACCGACCCTTCTGTCACTGGAAACAGTTTCTCTTTATTTACCAGTAAGACACACTAGATCAAATAGATCTGTTTCATTATCATTACGAATAGCCTTGGTTTTTCCGACTGTGATAATTGTCACTTGCGTGCTTGATCATTCCCTCTTGTGTATGCCCTTTCTGTATATCTAACCCTATCCTTCCTGCAATGTTTCTCTTTAATTTGCCCTCCGTTTTCACCCATTCGTTACACGTGTTTGGCATTCGGTCTGTTTTTTTTTACCTTTATTCAGATATTCCAGCAGTAGAAGAAAGAGTGTCAATCTTGGAGGAAGAAATTCATTTGGGGATAATGTAGCCACTGAAACACGAATGCTCTTGATATATGCGCTGGAATTGGAAGAGGGTCTGTGTTCATCTTCTGCATTTCTATCTCTTTGCTTTTTGGTAAACTTCCACATCAAACCTGGACTCCTAGATTGCTCCTGGATCTCAGGCTGGGCTCCAGAAATCTTTCTCATTTTCTTGTCAGTGGATGACTCACTTACCAGTGAACATACTGTCCATACAGGTATCACAGACTGCATTCATGTTTCTATCTGCTCCATCCTATTGTTGGTCAGACAAATATCAACCTCAGTTCGAGGCAAACTCAATGATCGAGATAATCAAGTCCTTTTCAATAGATTTCATATTGTATTCAGTCAAATAAAGTTAACCTGAAACCAAATAAATTGATTCCATTCGATACATGGTATCTAAGCCACGGACAAATACAATAGCTTACTACTAAAGGTACAGCAGAGTCTAAAATTATATCACTCAAGACACATCTGGTAGGAGTCACAGGGTAGCAAGAATGTTGCTGACTTTTTTTAAGCTGAGTCCAATTGTAACATTCGTACTGCTGTTTCGAGAGAACTCACCCTCTCTCCCTCCCTGCCTTCTCTCTCTCCCTCCCTGCCTCTCTCCCTCCCTGCCTTCTCTCCCTCCCTGCCTTCTCTCCCTCCCTCTCTGTCTCTCCCTCTCTGTCCCTCGCTCTCTCTCCCTCTCTGTCCCTCGCTCTCTCTCCCTCCCTCTCTGTCCCTTGCTCGCTCTCCCTCTCTGTCCCTCGCTCGCTCTCCCTCTCTGTCCCTCGCTCGCTCTCCCTCTCTGTCCCTCCCTCTCGCTCCCTCTCTGTCCCTCCCTCTCTGTCCCTCTCTCTCTCTCCCTCCTTCTCTGTCCCTCACTCGCTCTCCCACTCTGTCCCTCGCTCTCACTCTCACTCTGTCCCTCCCTCTCTCTCCCTCCTTCTCTGTCTCTCGCTCGCTCTCCCTCTCTGTCTCTCGCTCGCTCTCCCTCACTGCGCCTCCCCCTCTCCCTCCCTCGCCTCCCCCTCTCCCTCCCTCACCTCCCCTCCCCCTCACCCTCCCTCCCCCTCCCCCTCTCCCTCCCGCTGCCTCCCCTCTCTCCCTCCCTCGCCTCCCCTCTCTCCCTCCCTCGCCTCCCCTCTCTCCCTCCCTCGCCTCCCCTCTCTCCCTCCCTCCCTCACCTCCCCCTCTCCCTCCCTCTCTCGCTCCCTCTCCGTCTCGCTCCCTCCCTCGCTCCCTCTTTGTCTCGCTCCCTCCCTCGCCTCCCCCTCCCTCCCTCGCCTCCCCCTCTCCCTCCCTCGCCTCCCCATCTCCCTCCCTCGCCTCCCCCTCCCTCCCTCGCTCCCTCTCCGTCTCGCTCCCTCCCTCGAACCTCTCGATCTCGCTCCCTCCCTCGCTCCCTCTCTCTCGCTCCCTCTCTGTCTCGCTCCCTCCCTCGCTCCCTCTCTGTCTTGCTCCCTCCCTCGCTCCCTCTCTGTCTCGCTCCCTCCCTCCCTCTCTCTGTCTGTCTCTCTCTTGCTCCCTCCCTCTGTCTGTCTCTCTCGTTCCCTCCCTTTCTCTCTCTCTCGCTTTCTTACCCCCTGCCTCTCTCTCTCTCGCCCACTGCCCCTCTCCCTCTCGCCCACTGCCCCTCTCCCTCTCTCTCTCACACTGCTTCTCTCTGCCCCTCTCTCTCTCTCTCTCAATCTGTACCTACGTCAGACTATTCATGACCCAGAAGGATTAGCAGCCATTAATTAAATTTAAATCATACCTTATTGAAGCAATAAATCTGTAAACCTGCCTCACATTCTGATTTGCAACCTAGTTTACCTGAGATTTTACCTTGGAAACATGCTGTGTAAACAGATGGGACTAGTGTAGCATATTGTTTGGCTTTGAGCCTAGAAAGTAGTCCAAAATGTGCTCTCTTTTTTTTCTCCACCTCTCTTCATCATGTGAACTCTCTCACAAAGTCGAACTTCCTCTCTCTTTTCTTTCCTTTCGTCTGTCTCTCTTCCTATTCCCCTGACAACCCGGAACATAAAAAGATAAGCATCTGTTAAGTGGTGGCACAGCCTTTAACAACAAACCAACTCTTGTTTGATATTCGAAATAGGAAATCGCGACGTCTGCAAACCAAGATGAGAAATTGTTAACAGAATGCATGACAAATTAGTTTGCTCTTAACATCAATTTATCTTTTATGACTGGGGACCAATTCAGGCACGCTAACTCCACAAGAGACTGCTGAGAGAGATAGTACCCATACCTGCAAATTGGCAATGCCCCCAGGTGTAAGAGTTCTTTCTGTGAATATTAGCATAAATCAACAGCCTATATGAGCTTTATGGAATATAAGCCCCCTGTTTGTACCTGAAGAGCAACACTATATTAGATAGGAACAATGTTGTCAGCCACTTTATTTCTAGATCAAATGCTAGAAGATTACTTTATGAAATCAAAGTTGTGTTTTTCTTATGATTCCTTTTCTGCTATTATACATAATTCATATTTCAGCGCAATTGTTTGCATTTTTTGATGCAGAAATATGCACATATATAAAGCTTCCACAAAGCAGTGAAACCATAATCTTGAAAGGTACAGATATTTGTTTTCTTTCTTCAGCCAATCTTAGCCCATATTTTGTGGAGTTGTTATGTAAAGAAAGAACTTGCATTTATATAGCGCCTTTTACTGAGCTCAGGACATCCCAAAGCGCTTTACAGCCAATGAAGTACTTTTGAAGTGTAGTCACTGTTGTAATGTAGGAAATGGGGCAGCCAATTTGCACAGAGCAAGATCCCACAAACAGCAATGAGATAAATGACCAGATAATCTGTTTTTTGTAATGTTGGTTGAGGGTTAAATATTGGCCAGGACATCGGGAAGAACTCGCCCAACTCTTTTTCGAAATAGTGGCCATGGGGTCTTTTGCGTCCACCTGAGAGGGCAGACGGGGCCTCGGTTTAATGTCCCATTCGAAAGACGGCACCTCCGACAGCGCAGCACTCCCTCAGAGCTACACTGAAGTGTCATGGTTAGATTATGAGCTCAAGTCTCTGGAGTAGGATTTGAACCAATGGCTTCCTGACTTGGGCAAGAGAGCTGCCCACTGAACCATGGCTGACACAGGTAGTCCATGGCACACAACCCTTACTGCACATATGTGGCTGTACTTGAGCTTTGCAAAAGTTGGTGAGAGTGATGCAGGGTGTTATATGCTGTTGGCTTCCTCCGGCCACCATCAGTGCTGACCGGCTGTTTTAGGCCTACAAAAATAGATGAAAAATGTCCGAGTGCTGGCTCTAAGCCACCTTCAGCGGTGCTTACACTGTGGTATGTATGATGTTTTTCTGGCTGGCTGTAGCCCTGCGACTGAATAAGAGGACAAGACATGACGAGACATGACATGACGATGTCTTCACCTTTACCTTCCCCTACTCACTTGATACTCTCTGAACTAAAGATATCTAGGATGCACTCCTCCGAGAATCAAGGACTTGTAGTTTCTGGAACTTCCTCCAATTGGGGTCTTTCCCCATGTTTATGTGTCATCCAGTCTTGCTAGCAGGGAAATAATTACATAGAATTAACATAGAATTTACAACACAGAAACAGGCCATTCAGCCCAACTGGTCAATGCCAGCGCTACGCTCCACACGAGCGATATCAGCATATACTTCTATTCCTTTCTCCCTCATGTACTTATCTAGCATCCCCTTACATGCATCTATGCTATTCAACTCAACTACTCCAGTGGTAGTGAGTTCCACTCTCTGGGTATAGAAGTTTCTCCTGAATTCCCTATTTTGATTTATTGGTGACTAACTTATATTTATGGCCTCTAGTTTTGGTCTCCCCCACAAGTGGAAACATATTCTTCAGAAGTTTAATGGAGCACATACAATGACAAACTCAATCTATCTGTCAGAAAATTAACATGCAATATGCAAATACGTTGTGTTATGATTTACTTTGTGAAGCCTCTTTAAGATTTTAGTGTGATCAAAGCTTCATTTCTATGTTGCAGCTTGTATTTGTGCCATACTCCATTATGGCTATGCATTGTAAGAATTCAATGGTTGCTTATCTCCTGGCAGGACTACACAAGTAAATTTATATGAATGCTTGGCATGGGGTAGCAGTACATGAGTGACAAATTTATCAGGGAAAACTTGGTGTCATGCATAGTTGGAGTTGCTCCTTGGCATTGAGGTGTAGCTGTGTGTGTGTGTGTGTGTCAGTGAATATTGCTTTATCTTGTCGCTTTCAATCAGATCATTAGATTCAGATCTGCCATTTTGTCGATTTAGTTCCAGATCCTTTGGGTCTTGCGGACTTCATTGACCCTGTCTCCTGTCTCCCACCAAGCTTGCTGTAACAATAATTTTTGTGAAGGGCGCCCTTCTATCCGATAAAGGACAGTCCTACTTTTCCCCATTAGTTGGCTCTTCAACTCCAGTGCAGTATCATCAAATTAACAGTATGTGGGCAAGAAGCTTTTATTTTGTCACAATTTTGCAGTGTTAAGCCCCTTCCACTTTGTCCCAGGCAAGAATCCAGCTGTGTAAACAGCTGCTTGAGCCATTTAAATGAGCTTTAGTTAGCTGAACAAGTGTGACATCCCACTGTGTGGGTTAGAACTCGCATAGGAGGTTAATGGACAGATGCATCTACTTTTGAAAATAACCCCATTAACCTGGTGTGTGCACCAATGGTAATTTGTAGGTTTCTGTCTTTTCATGAGCCTGCAGAAAAAAACTGGAAGAACTATTGTCTATTTTTAAAAAATATAATCAACCCAGTCATGTGTGGTGCAAATTGTCTTGTCTTGCTTCTGTGAACTATTGTTTTTGTAAGTAAACAGGACAGAAGTTTTAGCCTGTACAAAGTGGTTTAATGTTAATCCTTTCCATCATTATTTCCTACATTACAACAGTGACTACACTTCAAAAGTACTTAATTGGCTGTAAAGCGCTTTGGGGTGTCCTGAGGCAGTGAAAGTCGCTATATAAATGCAAGTCTTTCTTTTCTTTATCCAAATTAACACTTGACAGAGTGTGCACCTTGTGTATTCCCCAGTCAGCAATTTGTGATAGGGATTCATTGATAAGATTGGCCTATGCTAATCTCAATATGGCAGGGAATAAAGACACAGGTTTCAATTTAGAGGAGACTCTCCATCTCCTTCTGAAAATTGTTGTCAAGCTATTTATAGGAGGGAAAAAAGCAGTCGGAGAAAAACGTCCAGACTCCAATACTCAGTTCCTGGTTTTTCCTGGAAACCTATTTTGAGGGGGGTATTTAGATTTAACGGTGATAATTAGCTTTACTCAGATAAAACTCAAATGATGCTTACAGCCAAGAGATTAGAATTGTAACTTTGGCAAATGAAACCCAGTAAAGTATCTTTTTGCACGATTTTATAGGGGTACAATCTTCAAGAAAAGATGTTTGGCAAGTATTGTTTTGGTTTAGGGTGGGAGAAAAGTCATGCAATATTTTAGTTTATTATGTGTGAAAGAAGCTATGACTCATTCCCGTGCAATCAACATTTTCGCACCGTGTTGGTAAACAAATGAAAAAGATTGGCCACCTTTTTTAAGATGTGGAGATGCCGGTGATGGACTGGGGTTGACAATTGTAAACAATTTTACAACACCAAGTTATAGTCCAGCAATTTTATTTTAAATTCACAAGCTTTCGGAGGCTTCCTCCTTCGTCAGGTAAATGTTCAGGAGCTCCTTGAAGTCTACGCATTTATACATCACAGAACAATACATGGTGTTTACAGACTGCCCCTGCAACTGCCCGTTGCCAAGGCAATCACCGTGTTCAGACAGAGAGGTGTCACCTGCAGAACCCCCGAATACACATTCAACAAAAAAACAAACAGGAAAAAAAAACAGAGAGAGGCAGAAACATCCGGAAGGCAGGCAATGTTCCTTTTAAATGGTGAGTTTGTTTTGTAATTGTATGGGGAAATCAGCAAGTAAAATACTGGGAGCTATACATTAATTAGATCATTCCTGATACATTCTTGCAAATGGATGAAAAATAGCATTGCACATGTAGGCTACTCTATAATCCCTCCTGCTGGCTCATTAACAGAAGTGTTACTTTCTATTGATAGGCCAATTGCTTGCTTTCTGTGGGTTTGGTGTATTGCATGAAAACATTGTGAAAGAGACGATCAGAAGGACTAGTAATGGGTAAGGAAATCAATTTTTTTAGGTAGTTTTCAACTGAAATATTAGGCATTATTCATAATTTGCTGAGGGATTTTTTTTTTCTCAGAGCCTGGAAATGGACTGTTGTCATGGTAATAGGAAATTAGTAGATAAATCCACCCTGTTGTCCTACACTTAAAAGTCTTCATTTTCTTGCTGGGAATGCTCTGATTATAGTCTATTGGTCTTAGATTTGTAATCAGCTTTTAGCATGCTAAGCAGGCTTCACCACAGCATGAAAACAGTTAGGAGATGTGACCATTCTGAGCAAAATTATTTTAATAGTAGCAATAAACAGTTAGACATTTTTATCGTACAGTCTGAGGCAGATACATTTTTATTAAGCTTTCTTTTTAACATTTTGCTTTCCAGTAATAAATTTGGATACACACATTGACCTGGCCTTTGAAAGGTAAACAAACGAATACTCACCGTACAATGTCAGCTACCATTGAACCTACTTCAACTTAAATAAATATGAGGGAGATGGAAATAAACAGTGAAGAATGAGTCTGCCATGTGTCAGATCTCCTCATTAGAGAGAAGGTTCGTTCCTCGACTGGTTTACCTATTTTCTTTTTTCTTTTGTACAGTTGTGTCTTAAGGGTAAGATGGTTAGTTTCTTGTTCTCTAAGAGCAAATGGATCATAATATCTAGTTCTAATTGTTACTGTGATGGGTGCGACATTTAATGTCAGTGTGCCTCACTGATCCATTAATCCTGGGTACCTCGGGCCATAGTGTTTGATTTAGAGTATCGTGCGACAGTTGGTGCTGATTTGATTTTTCCAATGAAGCCAGTGATCCAAACTTTTCATGTCTTCAGGCGTGGAGAAGATGATACCTTATGTTTAATATTTAAAAGGGATTTACTTTACAATCATGATATGAATATCTCATCCTTACAGCTATAGTTTTCAGAAAACTCTGTTATATACCCTGGTGACTTTCTAATTCAGATCAGCCTGCTACGAATGTTGTTTCAACTATGGGTTTCCAACATTCTCAATGTTGCTTTAATATTTGGCGCTAACAAATCTGTTATGGGCAGTACCTGCTCACTGCATGAGTTTAAGTGGGGTTTGTCGATTTTTACTCACCAAATTCGTTCCATCAAGTCAAATCATCAAAATGGTGAGCCTTTAAAACATGGGCATAACACTTGCATACACTTTTTAAGTCCCTAAGCTGCCAAAAATGAGTGGCAGTTCCTACTCCGCCCTTTAAAGCTGTCCTCGCTCCTATCTCCTTGACCTTGCAAAACTACTGCGGGAAATCTCATCCACAGTAGCATTTCATCTCCATAGCAACAGGAGCAGCCTGAGAGTGGAGGTGAAAGAGAGCGCCAGTGGGACCTGGGGGAGAGTGGGAGTGAAAGGTGCCCATTGGAATTCAGGGAATGGTGGTGGGGGGGGCAGGATAAAGGTGCCAGCAGAACTGAGGGAGGGGCAGGGAACTGAAGGGTGACAACGTAAACTGAAAGGGGGAGGGGGGGTGGGGCAGGGTGAAAGATGTCAGTATGAACTGATGGTGAAGAGGGCCAGTGTGAAGCACGAGATTAAATTGGGGATTGATCCTGGTGCAACGCATGCTGCATGCCCCTAATAAGACCGGCAGCAGGACCACGGCAAATTGGTGCACCAGCCTCATTAATATAAGACCGGTGAACTGTGGGTGTGGTTCTCAGCCTCGGAAGCAGCTCACCAGTTGCGAGGTGGTGGGGGCCAGCAAGCAGGAAAAAGTCTTGGGAGAGTCCGGAGGGGAGAGGCAATTGGAAAAGGGCTGAGTGGTGGATGGTAGCAGCCCGCAGTTTTCATGTGGAGCCAGGAGAAGCACTCCTGCTCCTCGTAGTTCCATATTTGGTGTCAGCCGTGGCTCAGTGGGTAGCACTCTTGGTTGTGGGTTCAAGTCCCACTCCAGAGACTTGGGCATAAAATCCAGGCTGACACTCCAGTGTAGTACTGAGGGAGCGCTGCACTGTCGTGCCATCTTTTGGATGAGACATTAAACCGAGGCCCCATCTGCCCTCTCAGGTAAAAGATTCCACGGCACTATTTCGAAGCAGGGGAATTCTCCCTGGTGTCCCGGCCAATACATATCCCTCAACCAACATCACTAAAACAGATAATCTGGTCATTATCACATCGCTGTTTCTGGGACCTTGCTGTGCACAAATTGACTGCTGCGTTTCCTACATTACAAAAGTACTTCATTGACTATAAAGCGCTTTGGGACATCCTGAGGTCGTTAAAGGCACTAGATGAATACAAGTCCTTTTTTTTGTATGGTCCCTTTTAGGACCACTGGTTTTGCTGCTGCGGGGCTGAGGAAACTGATGCGGGGATGATTCTGTTTTTCTTCTGCTGTGAGTTGTGTCTTTTTTTTAAAAAAGTAAAAGCTGGTACTAATCATTAGTCACAGCTCTAGGTGCACACCACATCAGGTGTAATGGATGCACCAGCGGTGAGAGCAGAAAATTGCATGTAAGTGAAATTTAAAGGGAAGTGCCACAATGGGAGGGGGAGTGTGCAAATGGCAATTTTAAAAACCTTTAGAAAGCCTCAAGTGGCATCTCCACCCACCCATTACCAACCTTTCCCAGTGCTGACAGGGCAAGGGATGAAGAAAAGACAGTCAAAAACGAAGGGGAAAGAATCCTCATGTGGCAGCATGAGGGGGCAGCTGACCACTTCTGATACTATCTGTGCCAGCCCTATGATGCATGTTGGCAGAAAGTATCTTTTACAGGTGATGGCAAATACTTTCAAAGTACCAGATAAAAACCAGCATCTATTTTAACAGGGAACAATTAGGCAACATTGGTATTAGACGGCACTATTAAGAAAGAATGCAAGTTTTGGATTTTCTTTACTAGATGTTCTCTTGGGTGCAATGCTGCTGGTCACTCCTGTAAGTGGTCCAAGTATCTTGCATTCAATAGCTTCTCTGGACTACCCAGTTATACAATGGGGCAATTCTAGGGGTGTAACAGTAGGACCTGAACATTGTAGATAACAGTAAGGATAGCTGAAATAAAAACAGGAAATGTTGGAAATAGTCAGCAGGTCAGGCAGCATCTGTGGAGAGAGCGACAGAGTTAAAGTTTCAGGTCAGTGGCCTTTCGTCAGAACTGTTTTTTTTAAAAAGGGGGTGGTAATGGCACAAGTAACAAAATAAAAGGTGGGTCTGCAGGAGCTGTAAATGGCAACAGCAACAGCAGAACCATTAGCAGCACCTTCTGTCTGAAAAAATGGGGAGCAGTGGTTATGATCTGAAGTTATTGAAATCAATGTTAAGTCTGGAAGGTTGTAAAGTGCCTAATGGAAAGACGAGGGGCTGTTCCTCGAGCTTCCGTTGAGCTTCACTGGAACAGTGTAGGAGGCCGAGGACAGAGTGGGAGTAGGACAGATAATTAAAATGGCAAGTGACCGGAAGGTCAGGGTCCCGCTTGTGGACAGAACAGAGTTCTTCAGCAAAGTGATCACCCAATCTGTGTTTGGTCTCCCCACTGTGGAGAAGACCGCATCATGAGCAGCGAATACTAAGTTGAAAGAAGTCCAAGTAAATCGCTGTTTCACCTGGAAGGAGTGTTTGGGACCCTGGATGGTGGGAAGTGAGGAGGTGAAAGGGCATATGTCACATCCTCTGCGCTTGTTCGGGAAGGTGCCGTGGGAAGGGGAACGGATGTTGGGGGTAATGGAAGAGTGAACCAGGGTGTGGTGGAGGGAATGGTCCCTTCAGAATGCTGAGAAGGGAAGGGAGGGGAAGGTGTGATTGGTGGTGGCATCGCGCTGGAGGTGGCGGAAATGGTGGAGGATGATCTGTTGAATGTGGAGGCTGGTGGGGTGGAAGGTGAGGACAAGGGGGACCCTTATCATGGTTCTGGGAGGGAGGGGAAGAGAAAAGGATAGCTGGCACATCATTTATGCTCATGAACACATCATCTCCTCCCTGTCTCAGTGCTGCAATCTACGGTTTTCTTTTTTTAAACCTGCGCAAATTCAATTTGTTTTAATATCCTCTCCATCGGAATGATGAAAATCAGAGCCAACCTGTTTCCTCGTGCCCGCTACCCTGAACCACCAAATTATTTAATTAGCTGTATTGTTCTTGTGAGCGGTGGGGCCCTCAAAAAATGTCAAAGTTTGACCTGGACACACCAATTCTACAGCCAGGTTTCTGATTGGCTGGAAAATCGATCTTTGAACTATAGCTCCTTCTTCTCTGAGCTATTTAAAATCACCTCAACATTTGTCAAATTTGCAGCATTCATTCTGTAACACTCCACTGTTCTGACTTTTTTGTGTGTCTCCACGGCCCCGATTTTAGAATGGAGGCAGGGGGGGGCTGTTTGGGCAGGGGGTTGGTGTTTGGGCAGGGGAGGTGGTGTTTGGGCAGGGGGGGTGGTGTTTGGGCAGGGGAGGTGGTGTTTGGGCAGGGGGGGTGGTGTTTGGGCAGGGGGTTGGTGTTTGGGCAGGGGGTTGGTGTTTGGGCAGGGGAGGTGGTGTTTGGGCAGGGGGGGTGGTGTTTGGGCAGGGGGGGGTGGTGTTTGGGCAGGGGGGGTGTTTGGGCAGGGGGGGGGGCGTTTGGGCAGGGGGGTGGTGTTTGGGCGGGGGGGGGGGCGTGTTTGGGCAGGGGGGGCTGTTTGGGCAGGGGGGTGGTGTTTGGGCGGGGGGGGGTGTTTGGGCAGGGGGGGGGGCGTTTGGGCAGGGGGGTGGTGTTTGGGCGGTGGGGGGGTAACCCAGCGAATAAAGTATGTCCGTTTCGCACACGATCGCAAGTGAATTGGTGCCACTTAACGTGGCTTCCGGGTTTGCCGTCCGAAAGCTGCGCGCCAGGCGGACTGCGCACCCGCATCATAGGCTGTCAGCTGGAGGAGCTTGATTTAAAGGGCCCATTGCTCCAGAGGCTTTTGCTGGAGCAAAGACCCAGAAATCACAATGGAGCAGCACAGGGACAAGGCAGCAGCTCCTGGACGAGGTGAGGAGGAGGAGGGAAGTCTTTTACCCGGCAGACAGGAGGAAGTGGCCTGCCTCTGCCATCAAGATGGCCTGGCTTGAGGTGGCAGAAAAGGTCACCAACAGCAGCAACATCTCCCGCTCCTGGATCCAGTGCAGGAAGCGTTTCAATGACCTAACTAGGTCAGCAAAGGTGACTACACTTATTGATTCTCCTACATTCCGTGTTCCATATCACCGCCCCCCACCCCTAACTCATTCTGCATTGCCAAGACTACTGCATCACATCACTCCTCACACCCACTTAAGGCTCATCCTCAACTTACCTTCACTTCCTCAGCACTTCCTCACCTCCCCATTAGTCACCCCACCACTACCCTCACCCCAATCCTGATCCATTGTGATGTCTCTGTCTATTACTCACCTTCTGATGCACCACTTTCACGGTCAGCCTCACCCAAAGCAATGCATTCATCAATTGGCCACTTTGCCATCACTCACCCACACGTCTGTTCTTTGTCCCCTTCTAGAAGAGAGCGCAAAATGCACGCGAGAGGGCGAGGACTGGAGGGGGGCCACAACAAGAGGTGGTCCTCACAGAGACGGAGCAGGAGGCACTGGAGCTGAGCCGCACCCTCGAGTGCCTGTCCGTCGGGCACGGTGAGACTGGCACCCCACAAACGTCTGGTGACACAACTTTAACATTCATCACACACAATATGAATTGATGTTAACAACGATTGGCATGTTGAACACATCGGTATGTTCATCGCAACATGACACATCTGGGGTGACGCTTAATGTTGCCTTATGTTACCTTATGTTCTCTGTCAGGCCCTTCGATGACTGCAGTGATGGCAGAGGGCGATTCCTCAGAGGACCTGTCGGCATTGAGGGTGCATCATCACATCATAGCGAGCCATCCACCAGCGCAGATACTCACACCTTGGTGGGTCCTAGTTGTGAGTTAGTTGGGTTAGCACTTGGTGAGTCAAAACACACAAGTGAGCACGAGCAGACACTGGTGGAAGGGGCTGCTGTGGAGAGTCCGCGTCGGTGGGTGCACTCCTCTCCAGGCTCTGCTCAGCTGGACGCAGATGCTGAACCCCGGGGGTCATCCTTCAAAAGGAGAATGATCGAGGGACAGCAGCACATTTGCGAGCTCAGACATTACGTGTACTTTAGAGGCTACAGATGCCACGTGCACTCTCCACAATAGCGCAGAGGATGGAGGAGTCTAACTCCTGCATGAGTGGAATGGTAGTACAGATACGGGAGGGAACACACCTGCTTCTTCATTCTAAAATCGGGGCCCATGTGTTTTCTAGCTGTGCAGAGACGAGCTTGATGTCTCTCAACTGGCTGCAACAGATACCTTGGGAAGAGATGTGTGCCACATAGAAAGCTATCTGGATGGTCCGTTTTCAAAAATACTTGCATATAGCATTTTGGACCCATTTCTCTATGCAAAATGGTGTAATTTATGTGCAAGAAAAATGATGCTGCATTCCTAGCCAGCAGGCCCCACACACAGGAAAAACCTTGCATCTAAATCAACTACCATCTTAAGGTATTTTTCATGCTTAATATAATCCAACAGCAATCATTAGGCATCCTCCCATCAATTCTGCATTAATTATTGTTTTCACAGCAATCCAAGAATAGTCTAAAATTATCCTTTGTTTCTAACTAATTTTCTGTAAGAAAGTCTTTGATATTCAGAGCAGATCGGAATGATTATGAAGCTAAGATGATCAAAAGGTTAATAAATTTAACAATTCAGCAAGAGTCCTAATAATTGTGATAATTTACATTTGATTCCGTCTGAGTTGATCTGACTCTCCAACTCTATTTTTCTTCTTGTGGGAAAATGACAAGCCTCTGTTCTCTATCTTTTCCCAATGGCACAATTGAAGATGGGAGGGCAATCTGTAGGCTATTACAGGCATGAACACACAATTTACCACATTATGGCACAGTCTATTTTTTTAAAAATCTTGCACCTTTGAATCACACTGCTCATTCTTTGTGGTCTAGCGATACCATTTACCATTCCAAACGAGGAAAATGTGTAGATGATTTGCTATCTGTCTGTGGCAACCTGCAGCTGTTAAAGATGCCTGAGACATCAGTGGGTGGACTAGTATTCTGATCTTACCTTTCTATCTTAGGGAATGTGCCTCCTCCTCCAGACGGCACAGCTGAGATCAGAGAGATGAGGAACATCTTGGGAAACATGAGGGTCGGCCAACCATCTTCTGAAACATGGGGGTGGACTATATATCTTGTCACTATGACAGTTGTCTTTCCTCAGATTCTTCAGGTGAACTGGAAGTTTATCTGTTGAGAATTTGTACCTTCTCTTGTGTGCAGGGGATTGAAAATTATATTCAAATCTCATCTCTTTTAGCTTTGCTTGAAGATATTATAATGCAGCTCATTCTTTTTTAGCATTGGGGAGAAGTCCTGAAAAATTATTACATGATTATTCCTGCAGTATAAAAAGAAGTCGCTTTACCTGTGGTCAAGGGATCCTTCTTAAATTGTCAATGAAATATACCAGCTTAAAGGTTATACTATTGATTTATTTCTGTTATGTAAGAGAACATTGAATTTGATCACACTTTCACTTTCTGGAATTAGAATGTGAAATATCAAGTCCTAGAAAAGCAGATCAGATCCATTCCTTCTAACATGTCGGAGGTTACCAACCAATTGTTATTCCGTGTTGATCATGTAAGGATATGAAGAAGTGATTGACACAGTTCAGATAAATTGTAAGAAGTTTAAGTAGTGTAAATAGTGTCATCAGCTCCTTTCGTTCAGTGATGGATGGTGTAAGGGTTTAGATTTCTTTTGACTTGAAAATTGAATTTAGCTTTGAGATCCAAAATCTGGATATTTGCAAAGGAAGCTAAATCAAGTGTAAATCTCCATCATTGTTTTGAGCTAATGTCCTGAAATTAGATAAAGGTACCGTAACATTACAAGTAATCAGGAGACAGAGTGTTGGAGACTGGGTTAATATTTGGATGCTCTCAATCAAATTCATAGTAAGACCAACGCTGCAGCAAAAAACTACCATGATTTGGTACAATTCAGATTTTTGTAATGAGAGACAATGTGGAAAGTAGAAAAAAGTCTTAATGGTGCAAAAGAGTAGGGAATATTAAGTAGGGAAATTGTTGGTGCAGATTTGACCACACTGTACCTTCCTGGGAATACTTGATACTGAACAACAAAAGTATCAGAAGGATTTAATTTTCCAGTACTAACATTATTATTAATCTTGATGAGTATGGAAAGAAAAAAGTGTAATTTGCACTTCCAGACAACCACCATGCCATCTCCTATTCTCTGCCTGGATTACCCGGGATTTGCTGGATGTACCACAATAGAAAGCTGTGCGACAAGCAGGTAAAGTGCAAGTTAAAAATTGACTTCAAGCAACTTGTCTCTGGGAAGATCCTATTCTTTTTTGACTGTAGTGACTCGTATAACCAATTGTACAACCAATTATGTACAATCAGACCGTGACCCTGTATTCAATGGGAAGCGAATGAACCAAAGCTCTTTTTTGTTTTAATGCCTTTGTTTAGAAACCAATCCAGTAAAGCAAGTTGCTTGGTGGTTAGAACAGTTTGTTTGAAATATTAATGTGCAGATTGACAGACTGTGGATGAGATGATTTCAATCTGTCCACATGTTGAGCCATTACGGGTAAGGTTTAGAGAAAGTGGCCTGGATCCAGACATTAAAGCCTTTACTCACAAGGTGTGGTATCTTTTTGTTTCTTTACATTAAGGTAATAGAACATTGAAGATGTCCCTTGGCGTAAATCACAGGTCTGGATGGTTAGATTTAGTTGTGGCAGGAATTTATAACTGCCTGGATAAACTGAGATTTGCTTCATCCGTATACATCATCATATCTGGAAAGTCTAGCAAAAGACAAATCTGCTTCAACCTGTTGTTTATGAGACTTTGCAAGAAATGTGTTCTTAAGAGTATACATTAATCTCTCGATTCTAATTGTTTTTAAGTATTTTATGGATTCAATATATTGCTGCATTATTTGGCTTCTGTGTATTTAATCTATAAATAAATTCCACCAAGTAGTTTTAGCCTGACATTTTGGTCGATCAGTGTATTTTCCATTCTTTGGAATTGGCAATAGAATTTGATGGGCATTTATCCACAATTAGGGGTCAGTCGTTAAATCTGAGCACGTTATTCCAGACACGGCATAACGGATGCTGGTTCATATGAAATATGTTCTGCTAATTGTGACTTTTTTGCTTTGAATAAAGTGTCGAGGCAAAATCCCAAACTGTAACAGGCCCCATAACTCTATTAGATTTCCATGTAGCCAATGCATATTCCATCGGAATTTGGAAGCCCAACCTTGATCTGTTCCTTCCCAACTGAAGCCAAACAAAGTTTTAAAAAATAACTTTGTAGTCTTGAATCTATCAACAGACAGCAGATGCTTGTTCACCACTTGCCAGTATGGTGGGGTAGCTCACAGTATGTAAAACATGGCACAATATACATGCTTTTGTGCCACCTTTTTAATGAGGCAAGCTGGCTTGAATTAAACACCTGGGCGTTTTTTTGACAAAACCTGATTTGGCATAATTCAGGGTACTTTGGTTTTTAATTCAGTTTTGATATCACTTGTATGCATTATTTTCATCAATTAGTACAGTTAAAAGTTAAATAGATTAGAAAATGTAGTTATGTCCCATATTTATATTGAATTAATAACGCTTACATAGCGTGAATCAATGAACAAAAAAACATCCCTAAGGATAGGTGTGGACATTTACATTTTGATGGGCCTTCCTCTTAATCTTGCAGATCAGTGCTTTCAGGAGACAATTTAATACTTGAGGAATGTTAGAAGCAAAATTTCTATCTTCAATGCTCAATAGAAAATCATGGGCAGTGCATGCTCAATTTTTTCAATACGTGTTCCCGATTCGCAAAGCTGTATGCTGGAAGCACTAAAGACAAAAAGTACTAGCTAGCAAGAGTGGTACAAGTTGGAAACCCATTTTAACTACGAAGGTAGACCTCGTGTATTTGTATTCCCTCTATGGAGCTTTGCATGTCAGTAATTGTGAGTTATTGAATTCAATGCTTTCCCATCCACTGTTGCAAGTTTTTGGTCTGCCTTAGATATTCTCTCGAATGCAGTCATACTGATTGCTTCTGTAAGCAGTCCAAGCATCTCACATTCAGGAGTATGCCCATCTGCCCAATGTCATCATACCAGAGACCAGGCAGGTCTCAAAGGAGAGCTACAGGGCAAAGAAGACAGCAGGAACATGCTAATCAAGTACCGAGTAGGTCCTAGGCAAGTTCTAAAATATGACATAAGCCAAGTAAACTCTGGGCTGAACAACAGGTGAGGCAACTAGATGAGGCACGTCAGAAGGAAGGTGCTCAAGAAAGGAAGGTCAGGCTTGAAGATGTAGATTCAAAGCTGAGGGATGCTCAAAAGTCAGGCAATTAGCAGCACCTCAGCTAGAGTCACTGGAGGGTGCCAGAGAAAGAGTATTGTATAATGAGATAGTGAGTCAGCAAACTGTGAATAAGTAAGGAATATGTGTTCCGGTGCTTTAGAATAGATTGGTTACCATGCCAGCTAGAGACAGGCAGCAGAAAGTTAGTTTGGGGATTCGTTTGTATATTTTTATGCGATGGAACATTGTTGAATTCAGTGTCAGAATCAAGTGATGTATACTCAATCAGATGTGTCAACCCTCATTCATTTGCATTTAAAAATATGAACTATTTGGACATATCGCACTGAAAAATAATCACAGTTCCTTTGGTTTATGTAGGTTTGCAATTACACTCAATCATTTTGATCACAAATCCCACTCCTAACACTTCCCTGATATTGACAGCTCTGGTTATAGTGTATGCTTCTCTTGACCAAACCCTATGATAGTAGTTCACCACTCTATCTCTATGGAGTAGAACTTATTAGCTAAAAAGTCAAGATGCAAGGGTAAATTCAGCAATTCCACTCTCCCAGCTTAAATTACATAGAATTTAAAGCACAGAAACAGGCCATTCAGCCCAACTAGTCTATGCTGGTGTTTATGCTCCACACAAGCCTCCTCCCACCCTACTTAGTCTAACCCTATCAACGTAGCCTTCTATTCCTTTCTCCCTCACGTACTTACCGAGCTTCTCCTTAAATGTATCTACATTACTCGCCTCAACTATTCCATGTGGTAGTGAGTTCCATGTTCTGACCATTCTCTGGGTAAAGTCGCTTCTCCTGACTTTATTGGATTTATTCGTGACCATTTTATGTTTATGATCCCTAATTTTGGACTCCCCCACAAATGGAAACATCGGGGGTGATTTTAAACCCCAAAAATGGGTGGGTTGGGGGCAGAAGGGAGCTGAAAATAGTTGTGTTTTGGGTCGCGGCCGCAACCCGGCTTTATTTCCAGGTTTATCGTCGACGCATAAAAGTACAGGCTTTCCACTGAGAATGCAAAGTCCGAAAATTTTGTGGTTGCAACCCAAAAATACAACTATTTTCAACTCCCACCCGCCCCCAACCCACCCGTTTTTGGGGTTTAAAATCACCCCCATTTTCTCGATGTTAACGGGAGAGATAGGGTCAGAGATAGGGCTACAACACTGTAGTTCTCTGACACCCCCACTCCCTTCGAGCACAGTTCCTCATGGGAAGCGAAGGATTGGGGAATCTACCTTCAAGATAAAGGGTATAAATGCTCATTACAATGAACACCAGCGAATGGAGATCAGAAAATGAAATATGAATTTGACCCCCATGATTCCGATATGACACATGATTCCTAAGTGAATTATCTAATCCATATTGTTAATTAATAAACACATGCACAGTTGTTCGGAAACAAAAAACAATTGTAAAAATAAAATACATTTTGAAAAGCAATGCAGAACTAATGAGGCACTAAATTCAACTATGTAGTCACCACTGAGTGCAAACAACAATGTATTGTTAACAATTAACTATTAAATGCCATTTTGACAAACTCTAATCGGAAAATATTGAATGTGAAAAGATCATACTGCCCATCAATCCTATTGCCTCCAATAAGCCATTTAATTGCCTGCTGTCATGGACTCTCTCCAATTTATTTAATCTCTTGAAAGAGGTGAATTATCACAGACAAAAGTTTCAAGATAAAACAGAGTGAAATTTCTTCTTGAAGCCTGAAGGTAATTGAGTAAAGTTTCAGGATATCAACTGAACATTGCAATCTAAATTATTCAACCTTGATGGTTGCTAGTCAGAGGAGGCGGCACAAATTAACTGAACTTAAAAATATAGAAACCGGCAGCAATGGCCTTTATAAGATGAACATCAACACTGACTGCAATCAAGATCAGGTGTTAGACTTTTTTTTCACTGGCTTTTTAAAAACAATGCCTATTAAACACATTAGATGGGTACACCTGATCACAGAAAGGATAATGAGGCCCTTAGTATGTACAGGGATCCATTGTAGATAGCATATGTCTCTTTATGTTATATTTATTACATTATTGTTACTCCATTTTGTTAATGGGAAAATCTCCTCCTTAATAAAAGGGAAATCAAAGTAGTGACCCTCTGGTGACTCTCCTTAATAACACAACGCCACGCCACGATGGCTTTAATGAAACTTCTCAGATAAAGGCTTCTGCTAGGCAAGTTTAACAAGATTTCATTCAGCATCTGTGGCACCTTTAGTCCAAATCAGACATTGTTTGTTGAGTTTGAGCAGATTAAATTGTGTTAAAAATTAATATCAAAAGCCATTTATCAAATCCAATCTATATATCGCTATAGTACTGTGATTGGAACAAATTTAACATTACACACAATACATCAGCAGGCCACATTCTTTTAAATAGTTAACCAAAGCAGCCTGAATCAAATAAATACTTCTGTTTCACACACAATACTCCCTACGTTACAGTCAGGGATATTACTTTGTTACAGAAACTACATATTGCTAAACCTGGTAACAAAACATGGCCTCTGCTCTTGCCTTAACCCTGCATATTCTCACAGCTCTCGTATAACAGTAGGACATATGCTTTCTGCGACAAGTCCAGTAAATGTCCTTTTTGACTGATATCCAGCCACTTTTCCTATAGGGTTTCGACTTCTGAAGTTCCACCAAAAAGTGAGTCAGATAGTTTCTTCTGTGCAAACTGGTCAAGAGAAGCACATTATGAAAAACATTGATGTCAATCCCTTACTCAGCCATCAGAAAAATCATTGACATTAACCAGAAAATACCACACAGCAGGTTGATCAGTATATGAAAGAGAAAGACAGATTAGCAATTGGGATGAAGGAATCACACCTAACACATTAGCTTATCTTTCCCTTTCAGACGTTGACCTGCTGTGTACCTCCATCATTTTCTGGTTTTACACTGCACCCACCCATTAGCCAGTGGCATTTGGTGTCAATTCTGTTTTGCTGAGGATTATGGGATAGATTGAACTTCATTTTGAAGGTAAAGCCTGCCAGAAATGATTAAGAAAAGGCTACCTCACTGAGTCATTGGTGAGGTCTGCTAGGATCTATAGTCAGGAAGATTTGATCCTCAATCTGTGCTGAATTAATTTAGCCGAAGCATTGATATGGATGCTGAAGCTGGCAGTAGTCCAACCTGTGGAATCATATCCCAGTGAGGAAGTCAATGCTTTTGAGAAGAGGAGGAGAGAATTGAAGAAGAGATGTTGATGAAGGACTATGATTATGTAAGGGAAGATGGTATTTATTAAGAATCCCTGTCAAACTAACAACAACTGAAAATACCTAAAACAAACTCAAGCCATTTCCCTTCTGTGACTACATCTTTTGGAGGGGAGTACAAAACATACCAGATTTTTTTTATATATGACTAGCCATTCACAGTGCATGCTGGAACTTAACTATTTATAAGTACCACCCACTGAATGGACAAGGGCTGAGGAATGATGGGTTTAAGAAGCCGGAAGACATTATTAGAACTGTAACTACAACTGTGAATTTTTTTGTACGAAAATGTCAAAATAAGACAAAGCATGAAGTTTTTGAACTTTACGTGGGTAATTTTGATGGGAAAAATAATGTAAGTAATGATATTGAAAGATTGCTTATTTCTTCAACAACAGCATGTTACGTGCACAGATTTATTTATTCATTTGTGTAATTTTGGTATATGCAAGAAACATTAATTGTTTATCTGCCTGGTAAGGATACACTTTTATTTCTTGGTCCAAAAAACACTTACTACCCTCTGATCTCATTTCTTTCAAACTTCTTTCTAAATCCTTTCAGTGCTCATGTACACCACGCCGCCCCGCATCCGAATAATTAGCGCTTTATAAGACTCGAGTAAGATGCAAGTAACTTTATTTGCTCTTCCATAAGAACAAGGAACAAGAGTAGGCCATACAGCCCCTTGAGCCTGCTCCGCCACTCAATAAGATCATGGCTGATCTTCTACCTCAACTCCACTTTCCCGCCCTATCCTCATTTCCCTTAGTGTCCAAAAATCTATCGATCTCAGTCTTGAATATACTCAACGACTGAGCATCCACAGCCCTCTGGGGTAGAGAATTCCAAAAATTCACAACCCTCTGAGTTCCCTTTCTAAAAGTATCATAGTCTCAGTTATTTGCATAACTGTCGATCCTTGCAACAGCCGAATCTTTGGCTCATCTAATTAAAAGTCTTACATTTAGCACGCATCACACTTTAAATCTATCACGTTTTAATAATTGACTGAGCATCATATTTAAATCTGCCATCAATTACATATGAATCTCAATTACATACTGTAAATCTATTTGCAGCACTTCAATGATTTGCTTAAATAACCAAGAACTGTTCAATTAAGAATCTTGGTTTACCCAAAATGGTTTACTACCAATATTAATCACAAATAATGAGCCAAATGCCATGAAAACAACCAATCAAGTTGCTGAAATAATTTCTTCTTTGGCCTTTATGTTTCTTCCCCATTCAGGTCAGTATTTACAGCTGAAAATATTTTTATAACATAACAAACCTAGAGCACACACAATTCTGACAACATTTGTAAACTTACCCACAAAATGAGCCATTTCATTTTAAAGTGATTGCAAAGAGTTTCCTCCACATCGGTGAGGCCCTCATTCTGGGACTTCAAGTCCCAGAACTTGTGCCTATTAATGCCCCTAATCGTAAACAACAATAAGGATAGTTGGCTAATTAATACATCTAAGCCCCTTGCCCCAATCTCAATGGCTTCAGCCTGTGGCTTTTTAAACCTGTGTGAATTCACTTTTAAAGCACAACAATTAAACATAACTCATTCATAAATCCTCTCCAAGAAAGGAAAAAAAAATCCTGATACTAGACACCAACCCTAATCAGAATGGGAAAGGTGTAGATCTACATGGATAAAAATTCAAGACAGCATTTCATGAGGCTGCACTCGGCCCAAGTGTTCACTGTGGATATGACGTTTTATGTTTTTTTTAAATTCATTCAGGGGATGTGGGCATCACTGGCAGGCCTCATTTATTGCCCATCCTTAATTGCCCTTGAGAAGGTGGTGGTGATACCACCTTGAACTAAGTGCCTTGTTAGGCTATTTCAGAGGGTTGTTATGAATTAACCACATTGCTGTGGGTCTGGAATCACATAAAGGCTAGACCAGGTAAGGATGGTAGGTTTCCTTTCCTAAAGGGCATTAGTAAACCAGATGGGTTTTTACAACAATCTGGTAATTTCATGGTTGCTATTACTGATACCAGCTTTTTTTAAATTAACTGAATTTAAATTCCCCAGCTGTAGTAGTAGGATTTGAACTCATGGTTCTGGATTACTAATCCAGTAACATAACCACTGTGCTACCCTATCCTGATAAATTCTCATTGCAGAGCTTGGTCTATGTTGAAGAAATACAAAAACAAATACAATAAAATTACCAGACCTATACAGCAAGAGAGTAATTGAAAGCTTTGGCGAAACAATTAAGTTGCTTGAGTAGAGTCAGCCTCTCAGCACAGCAATAGTCATCAGATTTTCAAGACAGTAAAGACTTTGACAAGACAATCTGCTTTTGGCCCATTCCATTACTTTTTGAGTAATGTTTCCAGTTCTGGTAGCCAAGACACTGAGGTATTTAAGCATTGGTGGTGCTGACAAGAGCCAGCAGGCTAATCCCTTGTGTCAAAGAAAGACCATGAGGAAAGATTGCAGAATCTTGGGCTTTTCAGCCTGTAAAAGAACCATCTCGGTAATAACATAGTTAACAGTATCAAAAAGATAAATCCAGAAAATTACTTCAACTTAAGTTGCGAGAGCACAGTTTAATAAAAGGCATATATAGGACTGATGTCAGGATGATCTTATTCGTGCAGAGTGATCAATCATGGAATGAACTGTGTTGTCAGACTGCTTGTCCGACATCCAGTCCTGGATGAGCCAAAATTTCCTCCAATTAAATATTGGGAAGACTGAAACTATTGTCTTCGATCCTACCCACCAATTCTTTTCCCCATCACTGACCACTGTCTCAGGCTGAACCAGACTGTTTGCAACCTCAGCATCCTATTTAACCCTGAGATGAGCTTCCGATTCCACATCTTCTCTATCACAACGTCCACCTACATCCACCTCCGTAATATCGCCCATCTCCACCCCCGTCCCCCCTCAACCCATCTGCTGCTGAAACCTTCATCCATGCTTTTGTCACCTCCCAGACTCGACAGTTCCAATGCTCTCCTGGCTGGCCTCCCAGCTTCCACCCTCCATAAACTTAAGCTCATCCAAATCTCTGCCCATATCCTAACTTGCATCAAGTACCATTCACCTATCACGCTTGTGCTAACTGACCGATATTGGCTCCCGGTGCCCCAACGCTGCGATTTAAAAAATTTTCATCCTCGTGTTCAAATCCCTCCGTAGCTTTGCCCACCCCTCCTCCAGTCCTACTACCCTCTGAGAACTCTGCGTTCCTCCAACTCTGACCTCGTGCATCTCTCACTTCCTGCGCTCTACCATTGGCAGCTGTTCCTTCAGCCGTCTAAACCTATCCACATCTCACTCCTCCTTTTGAGACGCTCCTTAAAACCTACCTCTTTGACCATGCTTTTGGTTACCGGTCCTAATGTCTCCTTCTGCGGCTCGGTGTCAACTTTTATCTGATTACACTCCCGTGAAGCGCCTTGGGATGTTACATTATCTTAAAAGTGTTATAAAAATACAGGTTGTTGTTGTGGAACTTCTGAATAGAGTAGTGGAGGCAAAATCCCTGGGTTCATTTAAGTGCTAATTAGATACTGCATAGTAGGGGATGGTGGGGTAGGGGGGGGGTGGGGGGAGGGGGGGGTGGGGGGAGGAGAAAACCCTTGGGCCTTTCTAGATGGAAGAACTAAAATGGGCTAAATAGCCAATCTCATCTGAAAATACCTTGTGATCTTGTGAAAAGATGGACGAGTACTAAATTATAGACAGCAGATGGAGAATAGGCAGAGTGAGCATTCTGAACCTCTGAATAATGACTGAAGAAGATATGATTTGTCCTTAAATTTTTCAACCTGTGAGAAAAGGATACTGAGGCGCCTGGCCACCTCCCTACTCTTGAAATTTTGATGGATGAGATTAGACTTGCCATCCATGAATTGGAAAATGATAAAAGCTCCTGAAATAGATGATGTTTAGGAAGAAAAGATGAAGGCATCCGGGGAAATCGGAGATCAGGCTATCCACAATCTGTGCAATAAAATATGGAAGATTGAACAGTTCCCAGAGGACTGGGGAAAGCAACAGTAGTGTTGTTTTTGGAAAAAAAAAGGGGGTTATAACAAGTGCAAGAATTGTCATGCAGTTACCCTCCTGAGTATTACTTGTAAAGTATTCATGACCATCTTACAAATCAAATTACTAACAAAGTCGATTCACTGCTTGATGAAGAACAGAATGAGTTCAGGAAAAACCGAGGCACAGTAGACCATATGTTTACCCTCAGGCAACTATCTGAAAAATACTATGAGAAGTACAGTTCCATGTCTAACAACTTTGTTGATTTTAGTCTGAATGAACAAACTTCCATTTATATAGTATCGTATCATGTTCTCAGGATGTCTCAAACCACTTCACAACCAAGGAATCTAATTGTTGCTTGAATGAAATGTTGATATCCGAGCAACATCATTAAATGTTATTTTTGAAGTGCAGTTACTGTTATGTAGTTAAATATGTCAGTCACCTGTGCACTGCAAAGCCCTACAAACAGCAAATGCGATGAATGAACAAAAGATTTGTTTCTTAGTGGTGTTGAGGGAGGAATGTTGGTCAGGACACCTAACATTTTTTAATGCCTAGAAAAATAAATGATGCCCAACATCATAAAGTCATGGACTGGATGAGAAAATAGTCAAAATCCTGCAGAATACAGATTTCTCAGAGAATTGCCTCTGTATAAATGGTCAACGATCTGGTTTAAGATAGGTGAAGGAACAAGATAAGACTGTGCTCTGTCTTTAGTAGTCTGGAAGCTAATGTTGAATGCAATTAGGAACATCTTTCTCGATGATTTAAACATAGGTGTTAAATTAAGAGGCTGTTCTCTAAAAACCTGAAATTTGCTATTGTTCTTGCTGCTGAAAGTAGAAATGATCTCCAATAGCTAACAAATAGTATTTCCAAAGCAGGCAAACAGACATGTGTTCTTATATCCAAAAGACTGAAAAACCATAAAGTGACCATAAATGGAGCAACTGGATCAATTTGTACATCTAGGCAGAATGATCACTAGACATTTAATAATGCAATCAAAAGAACTGCCCTGAAAGCTGGTGCACATTGAAGCTGATAAACAAAGTGAGAAATATCTCCTTTCAAACAAACTCAGATTACATGAACTTGCTTTTAACTGTTGCAAGAAAGAAACAGAGTTAATGTTTCAGGTCGATGACCTTCGCTGAGTATTTCCAGCATTTTCTGATTTTAGTTCAAATTTCCAGCATCTGCAGTATTTTGCTTTTGATTTAGTGTTTAAATACATCATTACTAGTTTATGGACTGCATCTTGTCCAGTTTGGATCTAACTGGCTGTTGCTTAAGTGAAACATTGATTCCTGAGGGATGTAACATTACATGCTTCTTTCTTCAAAACAAATTAACATTTGTGTTTATTTATAACTAAATAGTTCCCTTTACTAGTAATCCTGTGACTTAATTGCTGTGTATTGCATTCTAGAGGTTTTTTTTAATCACCTGAATCTGAGGCTTCTTTATACATATTCGCATCTAGAGACTAGCTTTTCATTCTGTTTCTGCAAGTCTTTCTGGCTGTTTAATCTGACAGTTATTCTTACTCTAGGAATTTTGCCTGGTGATGAACTTGGTCTTAGAGCCTTTCCTGTATCGATCTTTAATCTGTCAGATGGTAAAGAGAGTGCAGTTGGATCAGTCTTTCTGTGTGCTGTATCATCAGTAAGTGATTCAGGAGTCTGTTTCTCATTTGCTTTTTTGATTTCCCAACAATTATATCTCAATAACACCCCCTGTACTATTTGTATCAAATGTGACCTTGGATATACATGTTCCTTGTTGATACCTTTCTCTACCAGTGTATTTAGATGGGTAGATTTTCTGAGCCCTTGCACATTGCAGAATGGGGAATTTGTGGACAGTGAGACTGTCCCAGATGGCCACACTTGTGGGAAATGCCTGTCATGAGTCACTCCGGCTCGGAGTCATTGAGCTGTAGCACGAGTTAGATACATTCCGATGCATAAAGAAGGGGGAGGCATATCTGGATAGTTTACTCCACAACACAGTCGCACCACATAGAGAGGTATAGGTACAGGAAGAGGAGGGTGTGACTGACGGTCAGCAGGGTAAGGGGAATCTAGTGGAGGCAGGGAAGGAGGCACCGCAGAAACTGGTCCTGTCCAACAGTCAAGATGTACTTGCGCTGACTTCTCCATGAGCTAATTTGACAAGATGTGATTCAGACTTGAAATTGGGTGAATAAAACCTTTGGTAAACTGTTCAAACTTAACACTGAAAAGTGTGGCCCATTTTTACTAAAGCTTCCATATCCAGAAAAAAAAGTAGCTTCCATGCAGTTTAACAACATTTTGCTAGCTGTGTTGTGCACTATACACACAACTGCAATAATAGTCAAGGAGTGTAGCATATAGGAATTGGGTTACCAAAGATATTTTTGCAATATCATGGAACCTGATGCTGTCTGTAATGCAGCAGCTGAAAATTTTCAGAAGTGTAGAACTTCATAATTAGCTTGTACACGTGTAGTCTTTTTAACTTTCTCCATGTTTCTTCCTGTTTGATTCCAGCTTCATTCAATAATATTTTTTTAACGGTTTTGTAAAAGGAAATTTGGCATGAATTTACTTAGGCAATTGACCATACCTAGGATTGCCTGCATACTTTTCTTGTACTGTGGACTGGCATGTGGTCAGTAGCTGAAACTTGTCAAGCTGAATATTATTCCTAGTGATGATGTCACTAATAAACGTCAGCTCAGTGACTCCAAAAACATGTGTCTTTATTAAGTTCTAAGTTTGCTTTTCTGGCAAATCCATGTATCTTTTGAAGTCCAACAGCATCCTTCTATTTGGACGAGCCTCACATTATTGTGTCATCCATTGCTGTATCAATACCTTTCAAATACCTTTTTGTATCTCTATATAAGTTTTTTCACATCCATATCACTATGGGTCTTTACTGTGAGTATCCATTTTACTAGATTAAATTCTTCAGAGGCATTCTGACCTAAAATTGGCTGGATAGTTTTGTTACAAAGGATAACTTGTGTATTTGATGTGCCTATATATGACACTGGCAACATTTTTTACTGAAATCTATTCTATCACTGGTATCTATTTTATCTTAACTTCCTACAATATAGGTTTATTCTGTAATCTCTCCTAATCTTGCTCAGATAGGACAGTCACTTACGATCTAGTATTCAATTTAAAAGGTGTGACTGTTCCAAACACGTCTAAGGGTAGCATCCAATCGCTCTCATTTGCTTGGCTTGCTGCGACTATATCCATATAAATCCCTCAAGTGACTTTTCTGTCACAGGGCCTTGCCTGTTCTGCAATGTGCCACAATTTTAATGCATGCCTTTGCAAAGGTTGGGCAACTTTTTGTGATTATGCTGCATTGTATAACATAAATTCTTTCCTCCCTTTTCTCCAGCTTTGATTGATAACATTTCAGATTGACCGCATTTAATCCTTTTTCTGTTTTTTGCCTATATGGTTTCATTTTAATCTTTGCATACTACTTTGGCTTGCTCTTGTATTGTTTCTGTAGCCCTACTCTACCTTATCTTTATCATTGGTAAGGTCCTGCTCACCCAACAGCTTTCCTGTCAGAGAATTATCTTCCATAAATGAATCAGTCCTTCATTGGTAATTCTGTTAGTTCACCAAAGTCAAGGTTCTAATGCAAGTTCTTAATGCAGTTACATACTTATGGTCTCTTCCATTTCCTGTGAGCTTTTCTCAGCTCACATTTTATTTGGGATTGCATTACTTCCTAATATTATTAATTATTACATTCTGTGACACATTCTAACCTTCCTCAAAGTTGAGATGATTGCATCTAGTACTTCTTTCCCAATAAGATAAAGAAGATTGATGCTTTACTTTTTGATTCAGCTCCAGTAGTAATGCACTTCCAACTATTGTTTAAACCTTTTCTAATATTCTGACTCCAATGGAAGTCAATATCGGGTGAGGCATACAACAGGGGGCCACTGTGATACCGCCCATTTTACACTTCCCCCAAACGTCAGTACCCAAGTATTTTCAGGTCAGGGTACAAGGTTAGATGGTTAGTAAATCTTCTCTACCCTGCATCAACAATCTATCACTGCTCCAATCCCCATTACACTGAATGGAACTTTTCGTCTAGTTCCCACACAGGTCTTCCTTTAGACTTTCTGAGTTAAGATTGCCGATTAGTGATGAATTAGCATCTATCTTTGTCACCTTGGATCTTACCACAGGCTACCACCAAAATAGTAAAAGCAAGCGGAATGGAACAAATCAACCCTCTGTGTATATGCACTGCATTTTTTTCTTTGTTAATCTGAAAGGAATCACTATTTTAAATGGACTGAATTGGGCAACTTGATTATTTTTGAATTGACCTAAAGTGACTTCATTTGATTTACTTTCCGTCTAGAATCTCTACCGAAAAGTTCAAACCTGACAACAAAATTTATTCATTAATTTAAACCAGGAAGAAATACATTAGTGAGGAAACCCTTCCAAATATTCAATGAAGTATTTCATAGTAATATTGCCTGAACAGCTAGTAAGAAGGAAGTTATCCAAAATTGAATAAGTGTAATAATAAAACATTCCAAAATTATATTGGGAAAAGATGCTTCTGTTAACAATTTTCTGGACGGGCAAATTGCTTATTTTGGTTTTCTTTTTGACATGATCCATTTTTTTTATGACTTTATTTCTTACTGACATATATATCAAATTGATGGCCATCAGCTAGAACATTTCTGGTTAAGCTATATTTGAAATTTTACCAAACATAATATTAAACTTGACCTGAGTCTATTTCTCTGGAACTATACAGTGATTTTGTAGTTTTTATATTAAAGTGTTTCCCCTAAGACCACAGTTGTAGTTCCGATGATGATAGCCATAAAAGAGTAAGACTCCACTCCTGTGTGCCACGCTGCAGCTCTATCCAATAGGTCAGCATTATAAGAAGGTGTGGCCAAGTTTCAGGCCAGCAGCTGACCGTTACTGCCCCTGCACCTGTGCAAACCCTTTGCTGCATGGTAGACACTGGTATTCTTGCACCAGAAGGCAGAGCTCAACATCTTCCCCTTTGCTGATCTAGACCCTGAGATGGCAGGTCACCACAGTCATTTTCAGGTCTGCCAGTGCCTGCAGAAATGGTTGCTGGCATCTTGGCGAGTACGGATCTTACAGGCAACGTTGGCTCCTGATCACCCTGGTTTTGGGAGAAAGAATTCCTTCTGCTCAATAAATGGTTATTATGGACTCCACAACAGCATGCTCATAAGGGTTTAGCAACTTATTAACAATCAGTTATTTACAACCAAGCAAGCTCAGTTGGGGAAATGAGAGCGCGTTACAGTATCGAGCTTGGTCTTCCTAAATCAGTTCTGAAGATCCAGAGCTATCTTATCCGTATTCATACTCTTAAAATTGCAACCTTACATGATTGTAAAAACAATTATATAATGTTGCAATTTTAAAGTATGAATATGGGTAAGATAGCTCTGGTTTAACCCTTAAAATAATTAACCTCCTACAAAGGTCCCTCTATAAATGATTGCAGAACCATAAACAGATGCATCAGGCTAGACGTTGTGAATTTGTCAAGCAACAGGTTCAAAGGTTAATGTGTTCAGTAACTCCCCACTGTTGCAAAAATGCATAGCAGTACTAAGCTGGCAATTTTTACACATCCATGTATGATCATTGCGCTTAAGTTGGCTGCAGGGCCTAGCCTACAGATCCGCCCCCACCCCATTGCCCTAAGACACTATGGGCAACAGCTTCCATTGATGCTGATGCACCAGGGCCATGCAGTGTGAGACATTAGGTATGGACCACTCCTGTTCCTTTAGATAATAAACCAACAAGTGTAAGGAGGTGCTTTACAAGCACATCTCTTTGCACAGTTCTAATGTTGTGAGCAGTGGCCAGGCTGTGGAATACAATCTTGCTGTGAAATAGGGGTAGTGACACAATCATTTCCAAGGGGGAGCTGTCTACCAAATATCCTTGGCTACACTTCCCTAGCCTTCGTTGTCGCTGCGCACACTGTTTCCTTTCCTTCAAAGGATGAGGGGTCACGATGGCTAATTTATGTAATGATTCTAGATCAACATCTCATGGATGATCACTGGTGGCGTTAGCTCTTTTACAAGTGCAGTGTGTTCTACCCTGCTCTTTGTTCGAATACTGGCATGTCTGCTCATTACATCTGAATCCTGTTATATTTTTGCCCCTTAAAGGCCAGTACTCAAACTTATTTTCCGTACTAGTCAGGTTGAAGAACCCATGAAATTACCATTTAATTTTGCCATTTAATCTGGATTCATCTCAAGGTTACAATTTACAGTGTCTGTCATCCAAGGAGTGCTTACTACCTTACCTTTCCACTTTTGGTCAGGTCGTTCAACTTTTTCCAGCACTGGTCCTCTGTGCTCACTGTTACTGAGTTGAACGACAACAACCCACAACACTTCACAGGAACAATTATCAAACAAAATTTGACACCGAGCCACATAAGGAGATATTAAGAAAAGTGACCAAACGCATAGACAAAGAGGTAGGTTTTAAGGAATGTCTTAAAGGAGGAGAGAGAGGTAGAGAGATTTAGGGAGGGAATTACGGAGCTTATGACCAAGGCAGCTGAAGGCACGGCCAGCAATGGTGGAGCAATGAAAATTGGGGATGTGCAAGATGTCAGAATTGGAGGAGTGCAGAGATCTCGGAGGGTTGTAGGGCTGGAGGAGGTTACAGAGATAGGAAGGGGTGAGGCAACGGAGGAATTTTAACACAAGGATGGGAATTTTAAAACGGAGGCACTCGGTGCCTACAGCCACCTCCTTCCACGCTTGATCACAACAGGTGCTCCTGCCTCTCCTCTTTCTCCTCCATAAGAAACTATAGATCCGCCTCTGAGAAAATGCTGGCCCCTCTTCCTGTCCTGATTCATGACGAGAAACTCTGCAAAAGGCATTTTTAATTTTTAAAAAACGGTTGAAAAATTTTAAAAACAGGGAATTGGTTCAATAATTTTTGAAAAAAGCAAGAGCAGCCTGCCTTGTACCTTTGATTTCCAGACTTCTTTACCTTCAATTAATCAATGTTATGAGTAGGTTAGTTTTTATTTTCAAAATTTTTATATTTTTATGTTGTAAATAACATTTGTAGAAATTGAGCAAATGAAAACTGAGGACGTTATTTGGAGTATTTTAATTGGTTGATCTTTTATTGGTAGATGTTACTGACAGCTTATTTTTGATTGGTGTTTTACGCTCATGCTTACTATTTGCTGATTGGTAGATTTGCTACTTCTTCAGTTGCGATTAGTCACTGCTTTACGAATGCTAAATTTGAGTGATTCAAGTAAAAAGTAAGGCTCAGAGATTTTCATGAGTTACAGTGTGATCCTTAGGTGTTACACAGGAATTGCATGCAGTCGTATCGTTTTGTAATATTGACGGATAGATATATGGATAGATTTAGATAGAAAATTGCTGATGCATCATTTGAACACCTGAGGAAACCTAGACTATTTAAAACTCTCCTCATCTGTCGTGTTCTAATAAATCAAGAATATAACCACAGTCAAGGATAAGAATAGATCATTCAGCTCATCAAAGCTAATTCCTCTATGACCTTAACTCTCCCATTGCAGCATCCAGCTGCACTTTTTAAAGCTCTAATGCCTTTGTCTCTACTATCTTGCCTGGTGGATTATTCCAAACATTTATCATCTTTTGAGTAAAGAAGTTCTTCCTAATAAATGTCCCAAATTTCCTTTTCACTAATTTAAATTTATGTCCTCTGGTCTTTCGAGCCTGACTTACTTTGAGGTAATATTCAGGGATTGCTTGATCTATGACATTTAATATTTTATATTCTTCAATGCGGTCAACCATTAACCTTTTCTCTCTAGTCTGTAGAACTTGAGCTTCTGTAATATTTCTTCATGGTTCATCCCATTTACACTTTGAAATTCATCTCAAGGATTTACACTTCTATTTCTCCACGTTGTTTCAAAGAACTGAACTTTGCTTGAGATGGTATACAAACAAGTCTGGAGCTTCCTATATTTTTGATCAGAGATTGGGTACAGGATAATCCCAGGTGCATAGAATCTGTATCTGTAATCAATTTTTAAAAATCCAGTTTAAGGTGCTGCACTGTTTTCTCACTGTTTCAATGATAAAATTGAAACAGTGAGAAAACGACTTGTCCAACAGTCTGGACAAGTCGTTTTCTCACTGTTTCAATTTTATCATTGAAACAGTGAGAAAACGACTTGTCCAGACTGTTGGTTTGTTTCTTACATATCGGTGATCGGGGGCTCCATTGAAATGCTGTAACAGGCATCCACCCTACTTCTTACAATACCACACTGGCTGAGATCAACTCACTCAGGACATCTCAGGGATGGAGCCTGAGACTCTATTGGCATGTGTGTTCCAATAGCACAAAGAGAAAAGGATAAGGAATGACTTAATCGGTCAGTATTGTTAAATTTATTCATGTCCAAAGATACCATGCAGGCGTTACAGTTTGGGCTCTCTTCTAACACTTGATGCTGTGTTCATGGCTGGACTACAGATTTAAAATGTAACTCTCCCCTCCCTCTCTGAATGCCATGACAATGCTGAATGTCAGGATTTTGTTTTAGTCTCTGCCCTTCCCAGTGCAATTGTAAACAATTTTACAACACCAAGTTATAGTCCAGCAATTTTATTTTAAATTCACAAGCTTTCGGAGATTTTCTCCTGAAGGAGAAAATCTCCGAAAGCTTGTGAATTTAAAATAAAATTGCTGGACTATAACTTGGTGTTGTAAAATTGTTTACAATTGTCAACCCCAGTCCATCACCGGCATCTCCACATCATGACTTCCCAGTGCATACATTGCTATGGTGCAAGTGGCAGTAAGTATGACATACTCCCCTCATTTGAAATTCATTTCAATAAGCCTGCCCAAATTTGGGCAAGGCTATTGTATGCTCAGTGTCACTTTCAGCAGGAAGTTCCAGAATGGTTCCCTGCATGAGTAAGCCCCCCACCCGCTGGTGGTGTGCCAGGCAGCTGGATAACTCAACAGGAAAATCCGCCTCCATATTTGCAATGCTGTTTGGGAATGGTACGCTAACAGTTTTAGACTAAAATAACTTTGACTTATCTGTAACTACAGTTACACTTTGTTGTATATGCCTGGCTATGGTGACACCGTTTTAGCCATATGCAGTTTTAGTAGAAAACGCCATACACACACTCTCACAATGCAGGTAAATGTATTTCACATATTTATTTATTTAACAAACATCTACCACCATTCATTTAACATGGAAGTAAAGCACTCAGTCTCACCAATTTACCAACAAACACAGAAAAAGATTGAAGTACACAGGCATATGCCATGTAAATATGAGGATTGAGATCACATGCCCAATGACGGTGTCTTTTACACATTTTTTATTTACTAATCAGAAATGCAATTAGCCACATCTGGATTCACAATTAGCCAGAAGTTACTAGTCGTTAACATATTGGACAACACCGACTTATAAAATGTTACTGGATGTATTCTGTTAATTTTTCATACAAATGTCTCAACTATCTTGATGCCAAAGGGGATTATATAACTGAAGAACAACTTTAAAAAAAACACAGGATGATATTATGCTAAAATGGATAATTAAAATACCCATTATTCCGAACATTAAAACATGTTTCCAAATAGCATAATGGACTGAAATGCAACATTATAAGGTTCAGGATTTAAGCAGCAGGAAACTGCAATGAATGTTAAAATTGATAAGAGGGCCATTACATTATATGACTTGTAAATGTGCTATTATTAAGAATAGTTCATTCTTAGCTTCTAGTAACTGTGGTAATACAAAGTAATTACTACTGCTGGAAAATAGACTTTAAGGGCGTTGTTATACTGCTGGTATCGATTTGAGATTGGCATCTCCTGAGAATGACTTGGGGCTGACTGACCGGAATTAAAATTACGGTCCCACATCCTCCTCAAATCAAGAAAACAGAATTCCGGATGCATGCTTGAACTCAGCAGCAAATGATTTTAAACTTTGCAAACTTTGCTTTGCACCAGGCTCCAGTTATTCTGTGACTGGCATGAAGCCAAAGCATTGTGAGATGAAAGAGAAGGCAAAATACTGCAGATGCTGGAAATCTGAAATAAAATCAGAAAATGTCTGGAAAAACTCAGCAGATCAGGCAGCATCTGCGAAGAGAGAAACCGAGTTAACGTTGAGTCCCAACAAAAGATCATCGACCTGAAAGGTTAGCCCTACCTTCCTCTCTCCACAGTTGCTGAGTGTTTCCAGCATTGTGAGATGAAGTCCTTTCACACCATTTATAAAAAACAGATTCTGGAAATTGCATCTGAATTATACTGCAGTTTGTGATGCAAAACTATAATTGCTTTGCATCAACATAAATTGTCCTCTTAAAAATCCCAAGCTGTAACGCTTGCATGGTAACTTTGGACATGAATAAATTTAACAATACAGACTGATTAAGTTATTCCTTATCCTTTTTCTCCTAGTGTTATTGGAACATACAAACCAATAGAATCTCAAGTTCCATCCCTGAGATGGCCCTGCGTTTCAAAGGAAGGACAAGAAAATCGGCAGGGAATATCTAGTGAATCCTGCTAAAATCAGGATGCCAGGTGAGGACTCGATTGGGCTCAGCTGTGGTAGGCTGGCAGCCAAATAGCCTAACCAGTACTCACTATCCAATCTCACATAAAGACAGGCCACTTGGATGAGGCTGCTGTGAAAGTACATCAGCATGAGTTGGCTACAGAAGGAATTTAGCAGACAGAGTGATTGACCTTGGAAGAGCAGTTTTTTTTGAATTGGATGGTGACGTGTTTTGCTGAGGCAGCAATACTCTTGATCCACATACCCTCGTTTAGTTTTGTTGATATTAATAAAGAACTGTTGTAAGGTTTGTGCTTGCAATTTGCGCTATTGATTGAGGATTGCCAGGTGGCTGTTTTGAAAGAACCCCATCAGCAGTTACATTGATAACTAACATGGGGTGGAGACCTTGGCATTTTGTGGGATTTACTAACATTGATATTGTATCCAATCTATCCTGGATTTTATATAGAAAAAGATTTTTGGGGAACAAGGTAGGTACGTCAATATCTGTTGGATTTTATCATTTTACATTTAGGAAGGAGATAAAATATAATATACTGTACATTAAAATTAATTTCTTTTTCTTATTGAAAATGGATTCCCCTTGGTCTGCGATGTTTATGGTGTAGCCCATTAGCAGGAATGAAATTTTGTGGTCGGATTTTTTTTCCGTCCCCAACACTAATACTGTTTACATTATTTAAACTGTGCAATGGAATCTTGGAGAAAAATCTTCTTTGACATTAGCCTGTCTTCGATGTGCGCACAGCAGCTCATGCCTTCTTTGATGTGAGAATTGAAAACGTTTATAATTCTTAACCATCTGCTGCAGTTGATCCTTTCTGCGATGTGCATGAATTTCAAATCAGATTTTGCAAGTGTGCTCATGCAATTTAACAGTAAGATCAAAATGCTTCACAAGGCGCGCAGTATTTTCTACTTAATAAATGTCAAAACATTACATCACTTACAGCGCTTCAGATAAACTGTTCTTGTAGAACAGAAATTAATTGATAAATGGAAGTACGTTCATTAAAAGGAAAATAAAAAATCAATAAAAATGGAGTTTTACAAACATCAAATGCATATCATTATTGAGGGTAATTTTCTATTAATAAGCATTTCTACGATATTATTTTTAAAAATCGATTAAAGAGACATGTTTGCACACTATAATTATCAAAGGACTTAATCTAGTAGGCTGATTTGTTTTTGTCTCTGGAATCACTCTGTACAGATGGGTTGAGCTCCAATATGGCTCTTAAAGTTCACCCACTGAGCCTATTAAAGTGAAATTTGGCATAATAAAAAATACCAAAAGAAAGCCTTGCTAAGGGAAGCATTTAGGTTGATTTTCCCCTTCCTGGTATTAGTGTTGTTTGGCACAAGCAGGAAAATCATGTAAACAAATGGGAATTGCATTGAAAACAAATGCAAATTATGCTGACAATGGGATAAAAGTAAAGAATGCTGCTTACACCAATGGGAAGTACTTAACAAGGTGTGGAGCAGATCGTCATAGACTGGACTGTGCAGTTTGATTCTAGGATCATGAGGTGGACCCCCCTCATTGAAGAAGTTCTGAAGCAGAAAAGGGCCATTTGACTAGACCCCAGGAGAGATGACAAACAATGGCGTGGAGATGCCGGTGATGGACTGGGGTTGACAATTGTAAACAATTTTACAACACCAAGTTATAGTCCAGCAATTTTATTTTAAATTCACAAGCTTTCGGAGATTTTCTCCTTCCTCAGGCAAATGTTTCAGGATCTCCTTGAAGCCTACGCATTTATACATATTGAACAATACATGGTGTTTACAGACTGCCCCTGCAACTGCCCGTTGCCAAGGCAATCACCGTGTTCAGACAGAGAGGTGTCATCTGCAGAACCCCCGAATACACATTCAACAAAAAAACAAACAGGGAAAAAAAACAGAGAAAAAAAAACACAGAGAGAGGCAGAAACATCCGGAAGGCAGAGAGAGCCAGCAAATGACCCATTATATTAAAAACAGATAACATTTGTTCGCTGGTGGGGTAACGTGTAGCGTGACATGAACCCAAGATCCCGGTTGAGGCCGTCCTCATGGGTGCGGAACTTGGCTATCAATTTCTGCTCGACGATTTTGCGTTGTCGTGTGTCTCGAAGGCCGCCTTGGAGTACGCTTACCCGAAGGTCGGTGGATGAATGTCCATGACTGCTGAAGTGTTCCCCGACTGGGAGGGAACCCTCCTGTTTGGCGATTGTTGCGCGGTGTCCGTTCATCCGTTGTCGCAGCGTCTGCATGGTCTCGCCAATGTACCATGCTCTGGGGCATCCTTTCCTGCAACGTATGAGGTAGACAACGTTGGCCGAGTCACAGGAGTATGAACCATGCACCTGGTGGGTGGTGTCATCTCGTGTGATGGTGGTATCTGTGTCGATGATCTGGCATGTCTTGCAGAGGTTACCGTGGCAGGGTTGTGTGGCGTCGTGGACGCTGTTCTCTTGAAAGCTAGGTAGTTTGCTGCGAACGATGGTCTGTTTGAGGTTGGGTGGCTGTTTAAAGGCGAGTAGTGGAGGTGTGGGGATGGCCATAGCGAGGTGTTTGTCCTCATTGATGACATGTTGAAGGCTGCGGAGAACATGGCGTAGTTTCTCCGCTCCGGGGAAGTACTGGACGACAAAGGGTACTCTGTTGGTTGCGTCCCGTGTTAGTCTCCTGAGGAGGTCTATGCGATTTTTTGCTGTGGCCCGTCGGAACTGTCGATCGATGAGTCGAGCGTCATATCCCGTTCTTACTAGGGCGTCTTTCAGCGTCTGTAGGTGTCCATCGCGTTCCTCCTCGTCTGAGCAGACCCTGTGTATTACGTTGCAGGAAAGGATGCCCCAGAGCATGGTACATTGGCGAGACCATGCAGACGCTGCGACAACGGATGAACGGACACCGCGCAACAATCGCCAAACAGGAGGGTTCCCTCCCAGTCGGGGAACACTTCAGCAGTCATGGACATTCATCCACCGACCTTCGGGTAAGCGTACTCCAAGGCGGCCTTCGAGACACACGACAACGCAAAATCGTCGAGCAGAAATTGATAGCCAAGTTCCGCACCCATGAGGACGGCCTCAACCGGGATCTTGGGTTCATGTCACGCTACACGTTACCCCACCAGCGAACAAATGTTATCTGTTTTTAATATAATGGGTCATTTGCTGGCTCTCTCTGCCTTCCGGATGTTTCTGCCTCTCTCTGTGTTTTTTTTTCTCTGTTTTTTTTCCCTGTTTGATTTTTTGTTGAATGTGTATTCGGGGGTTCTGCAGATGACACCTCTCTGTCTGAACACGGTGATTGCCTTGGCAACGGGCAGTTGCAGGGGCAGTCTGTAAACACCATGTATTGTTCAATATGTATAAATGCGTAGGCTTCAAGGAGATCCTGAAACATTTGCCTGAGGAAGGAGAAAATCTCCGAAAGCTTGTGAATTTAAAATAAAATTGCTGGACTATAACTTGGTGTTGTAAAATTGTTTACAACAAACAATGGCAACATGATTGATCAGGTCATGAACAATGGGAAAGGCAAGAGGTGAACCGAGGGAAAATCAGATGCACTAATGTGCTTCATAAACATCGTTGGAAGGTGCCATCCATTTCCAGAAGATCCATCTTTTTAATGGGAATTTGCTCAAGATACATTGAAGCCCATGAAAGATTGGAGAGAATAGATCAGGCAAGACTTGGATGTTATGATGACCAATGGCAGATTCTGGTTCAATAGCTTTTGTGAGTATCTTAGAATTCTTGTAATTATCTGGTTTGAAAGTAGATTGAATTACATTTCTTTTCTTTCCTTCTATTTCTGTTGGCACCTTCAAAAAAAAAATGCAGATGCTGAAAATCTGAAATAAAAACAGAAATTGCTGGAAACACTCAGCAAGTCAGGCGGTATCTGTAAAGAAAGGAACCTTGTTGATGTCTTAGACATAGCCCTTTATTAAAATTGGAAGATATTACAGATGAACAACTCATAAGAAGGAGCAGAGTGAGTAATGCGGGGTGGAAAGAAGTAAAGAAAAAGAATGAGCTGTAAAAAGTGATTAGGTGGTGAACAGGAGATGGTTCACTGACAGAACACTAATAGCATAAGACAAAAGGAGACGTGATAAGAGAAATGAAAGACATTTACAAGATCCTGAGAGTGTGTGAATAATTTAAGCAGGTTACCTAAGTTGAAGAGGGCAAGAATGAAAACCTGGCAAAGTGGAGCTGACTCCAACGGCCCAAGAATCTGGGCAACAAAAAAGCAGGTCAACACCAGGGGTACGGACCAACCTGCTGGGTGAGGGAATCGCCATCCCAAGCAACAACCTGCTCCCTCCTCCATCAGCGTCAGGGTTGCGCTGTGGACAGAATGGAAACGTTCAGCAAAGCGATCACCTAATCTACGTTTGATCTCCCTGATGTAGAAGAGACTGCATCATGATCAGCGAATACGGTGTGGTAGATTGGAGGAAGGGCAATTAGATTGCTGTCTCACCCAGGAGTAGGGTTGCCACCCCTCCAGGATTGCCTGGGAGCCTCCAGGAATTAAAGATTAATCTCCTGGGTAATGCTGCGAGCAAACCCCAGGAGGAAAATCATAGGGCATTAAAAAAAAAATTTTTTTTCATTTTCTTTGAACACTTCAGTTTAAAAGTTATAAAAATACCAGAGATGGGGAATAAAAGGGAAGTTTGATTGGGCAGGATGATTGGAGGTGGGAGGTCATGTGATGAAACCGCAAGGAATACATCCAACCAGAGGTGGCAACCTTAGTTTGGGGCCATGGATTGCAGCATGGAACGATTGGGTGTTGCACCTGCTGCGCTCACATGGGAAGGTGCCGGGGAGGGAAAGCAGGTGATTTAAGAGTGGACCAGGAGGCAATGGTCCCTTCGAAATGCTGAAATGGGAGGGGACGGAAAAATGTGTTTGGATGTGCCGTCGTATTGGAGGTGATGGAAATGGCAGAATGTGAAGGGGGAGCCAATCACTCTTCTGCCCTTACCTCTTCCCCCTCCCAGAAGTACGGGAAATGGGATGGACTTGGTTGAGGGCCCTGTCTATTATGGCGGAGGTGAATCCTCAGGTGAAGAAAAAAAAGGACATTTTGGAAACTCTGGCATGGAAGGTGGCATTATCAGTGCATATGCAGTGGAGGCACTTGAAGAAGGGAGTCCTTACAGGATGCAGGGTGGGAAGAAGTATATTGCAGGTGGTTGTAGGAATTGGTGGGCTTCTAATAGATATCAGTGGACAGCCCATTCCCAGAGATGAAGATAGAGAAGTCCTGGAAGGGAGGGGAAGAGTCAGAGATGGACCACATAAAGCTAACGGAGGGGTGTAATATTTGAAACAAACTTAATTAAATTTTACAGATCAAAGTGGGAGTAGGAAGCAGCATTGACAGTCATCTGTGGAGAGGAGGTCAAAGAGGGCACCTGAGTAGGACTGGAACAAAGAATGTTCCACATATCCTATAGAATACAGGCATAGCTAGGCACCTTGCGGGTTCCCATAGTGGCACCTTTTTATCTGGAGGAAGTGAGTGGGGCTAAAAGAAAAATTGTTCAGTTTGAGAGCAAGTTCAGCCACGTGGAGGAGAGTGGTGGTGTTTGACGACTGGTTGGGCCACTGTTCAAGGAAGAAGCGAAGGTTCCGTAGAGCATCTTGGCCAGGAATTGACGTGTAGAGTGACAATACATCCATAGTAAATAGGAGACAGTAAGGGCCAGAAAACTGGAATTGGTTAAAGTGGCGGAGGGCGTTTAAAGAGCTATGGATGTAGGTGGGTCGGTACTGGACCAGGGGAGAAAAATTGAAGTTGAGATCAGAGGAAATAAGTTCCACGGGGCAAGACCAGGCTGAAACTGTAGAACTAATGCAACAGTCCTGTTTGTGGATCTTGGGGAGGAGATAGAAGTGGGCTGTGCAGTGTTAAGGGAACTGAGGTTGGAGGCCATTTGGGGGGAAGATCTCCAGAAAAGATGAGGTTAGTAACAATCTGAAAAATGATGGCTTGGTATTCAGTGGTCATGGTCCAAGGGGAGGTGGGATGACTCAGAAAGCTGGTGCTCAGTCTCAATAAGGTAGAGGTCCTACTGCCTTACAAAGACAGAGCCTCCCTTATCAGCAGTTTGACAATGCTGATCTGAGAGAACGGAGTGCAGCAAATTCAGAGGGAGATTACAGTAAGTGAGGGGAGTGAAGAAACTGACATGACTATTATCGCACTGGCAGTTCTCAATAAAATGGTCAGGAGAGGGTAGGAGGCCAGAGGGAAGAGTTCAAGCGAAATGGGAATCTGAAGATAGCAGAAAGTTTCCATTGTCCTGGGCTATAAACAGTGTATGCGGAGGTGAAGCTGGCGGAAAAAGAGCTCAGCGTATGTCAAGCTCAAAATTGGTTGATGTGAGGGCTTAAAGGGATGAAGCTGAGACTTTTTCTGAGGATCATTCGGAGTCAAAGAGCAGAAGGTCAGCAGGCATAGTGAAAATGTCAGAGGTGATGGGGTCAGAAGAAAATGAAGAAGAGGAGGGATCAAGAGAGATGCTGGCATCTAAGAATCATAGAATCATAGAAAGGTTACAGCACGGAAGGAGGCGATTCGGCCCATCGAGTCCTCACCGGCTTTATGGAAGAGCAATCCACTCCCCTGCCCTTTCCCTGTAGCCCAGCAATTTTTTTCCTTTCAAGTACTTATCCAGTTCCCTTTTGAAGGCCATGATTGAATCTGCCTCCACCACCCCCTCGGGCAGTGCATTCCAGATCCCAACCACTCGATGTGTAAAAAAGTTTTTCCTCATGTCACCTTTGGTTCTTTTGCCAGTCACCTTAAATCTATGTCCTCTGGTCCTTGACCCTTCCACCAATGGGAACAGTTTCTCTCTATCCACTCTGTGCAGACCCTTCATGATTTTGAATACCTCTGTCAAATCTCCTCATAACTGCTTCCGTTCCAAGGAGAACAGCTCCAGCTTCTCCAGTCTATCCATGTAACTAAAGTCCCTCATCTCTGGAATCATTCTAGTAAATCTCTTCTGCAGCCTCTCTAAGGCCTTCACATCTTTCCTGAAGTGCGGTGCTCAGAACTGGACACAATACTCCAGTTGTGGTCGAACCAGTGCTTTATAAAGGTTCATCAAGACTTCTATACTTTTGTACTTTATGCCTCCATTTATAAAGCCCAGCATCCCGTATGCTTTTTTAACCACTTTTTCAACCTGTCCTGCCACCTGCAACGATTTGTGCACATATACCCCCAGATCTCTCTGTTCCTGTTGGAGTTGTGCTCTCTAGTTTATATTGCCTCTCCTCGATCTTCCTACCGAAATGTATCACTTCACATTTTTCTGCATTAAATTTCATCTGTCACGTGTCCCGCCCATTCCACCAGCCTGTCTATATCCTCTTGAAGTCTATCACTATCCTCCTCACTGTTTACTACCCTTCCAAGTTTTGTGTCGTCTGCAAATTTCTAAATTGTGTTCGGTACACCCAAGTCCAAGTCGTTAATATATATCTATCAAGAAAAGCAGTGGCCCCACCACTGACCCCTGGGGAACACCATTGTACACCTCCCTCCAGTCCGAAAAACAACCGTTCACCACTACTCTCTGTTTCCTGTCCTTTAGCCAATTTGGTATCCATGTTGCTACTGCCCCCTTTAATCTATGGGCCGCAATCTTGATGAAATGCTACCGTGCGGCACTTTATCAAACACCTTTTGAAAGTCCATATACACCACATCAACTGCATTGCCGTAATTTACCCTCTCTGTTACCTCATCAAAAAACTCTATCAGGTTAGTTAAACACGATTTGCCTTTAGCAGATTATCGTGTCCCAGATTATTATGTCTAAAAATTTTCCCACCACCGAGGTTAAACTGACTGGCCTATAGTTGCTGGGTTTATCCCTACACACTTTTTTGAACAAGGGTATAACATTTGCAATTCTCCAGTCCTCTGGCACCACCCCCGTATCTACGGATGTTTGGAAGATTACGGCCAGTACCTCTGCAATTCCCACCCTTACTTCCCTCAGTAACCTGGGATGCATCCCATCCGGACTGGGTGACTTATCTACTTTAACCACAGCTTGCCTTTCAAGTACCTCTTTTTAATCAATTTTTAGCCCATCCAGTATCAACTATATCTTCCTTTACTGTGACTCTGGCAGCATCTTCTTCCTTGGTAAAGATAGATTCAAAGTACTCATTTAGTGCCTCCGCCATCCCCTCTGCCTCCATGATTAGATCTCCTTTATGGTCCCTAATTGGCCCCACCCCTCCCCTTTCTACCCGTTTACTGTTTACATGCCTGTAGTAGACTTTTGGATTCCCTTTTATGTTGGCCACCAGTCTATTCTCATACTCTCTCTTTGCCCCTCTTATTTCCTTTCTCACTTCCCCTCTGAACTTTCTATATTCTGCCTGGTTCTCACTTGTGTTATCAACCTGACATCTGCCATACGCCCCTTTTTTCCTTTTCATCTTACTCACTATCTCTTTTATCATCCAGGGAGTTCTGGCTTTAGTTGCCTTACCTTTCTGCTTCATGGGAATGTGCCTAGATTGTACCGGAACCATCTCCTCCTTAAAGGCCGCCCACTGTTCAATTACAGTTTTGCCTGCCAATCTTTGATTCCAACTTACCCGGGCCAGATCTGTTCTCATCCCATTGAAATTGGCCCTCCTCCAATTGAGTATTATTGACTATTGTGGTCCTTACCACCTGAAAAAAAATGTGTTTGTTAAACGCTGGATAAGACTTGGGTGAAATGGAACTGGAGACCAGGACAAAAATAAAACCACTATATGTGGTTATGCAAGTGATTGCTGCGAAATGTAGGTGTCTCTCATGAATGGTGAGTTGGAAAGAGAGATGTGGGGGGAAGAAAATATTTTTCATCGAAAGGCAACGTACTCTTAATTTAAAAAAAACAAAAGGAACTCTGTCTTTTATGTACCTCTTATAAAGGACTAGCTAGCCTAATTCATTGTTAGTACTGAACAGTTGGCACAAAGATACCTTATTCAGTACTTTTGAAATTGCATAAGGGAAAACTAGACATAAGGTTTTGAAGATTGTTGTAGTCTTGCCAATGATGTTTGTACTGCTGTGTCAAGGGAAATATTGAAGCCATTGTCTTGCTTTGTTGTCTTGTTCAAATCTTCAAGTGGTCTTGTGTGCTACATGTAAATTTTCATCATACCTCATAATATTCAAGAAAGCTATTAGTTATATTTAGAACTAATTTCCATGTCCTTTTCAAAGCACAGAACATTTTTTGTTCCTTTTGTGAAAGGATTAGATTATGAAAATTTGTGAACCTGGATTTATTTTATAACATTTTGATTTGCTCCAGTTTAATCTTGGATAGTATTAAAAATGAATTATATTCCCTAAAAGATTTCTAGTGAATCCATATAAATACAGACCTTATAAAACATAATTGGAAACATTCTCTTCTGAATTATTTTCAATCATTTTCCCACTAAAAATCCTTCCAATGGGGCCAGATGCCCATTTATCTCATAGAAAAGAATGAAGAAGATAGTTGGACATTTTCAGTGTACATGAATGCATAGTAAATGGGCCAGATTTTGCTGTGAAAGTAATGGCGTGGCTAACAGTGCTCACTGTAATTTCTGTGCAAATGGTAGAGTAACTTCTGACGACCGTACATGTGCAGTTAAAAAGGGAAATCTGGAAGTTGCTGTACCAGATGCACTGCTTCTCCATAAGCTCCGCAAAGAAGGCATCTTGCCGACTGATTCACCGTTTAAATGATTGGAATGGTGTGAAGTTCCTGCACTGACCTAATGGATATGAACTAATCTCACCAGAAAAAGGTACGTAAGGCAAGTGATTTCAAGTCTAAGCATGGCAAAACTTTATGACTGTCAAACAACCTCTTTGGCACAGATTTTAACTTTTACAAGTGTGGAATCTCATTCCTTCAGATTTTAATTGTTGTTGGATATTTCTTTTAAAAAATTTAAAATTTTTACTTTTTTGATTTCTCTTTCTGTCTCTTTTATCTCTGTCTCTTAATTTCACTTTCTGTACCTGATTTGACATTGAATTGACTATTCTAGCTTACACTTCCTGGTTCTGACTCTGCGATGCTTCAATCCGATTGGTTATCATAGAATCATAGAAGTTTACAACATGGAAACAGGCCCTTCGGCCCAACATGTCCATGTCGCCCAGTTTATACCACTAAGCTGGTCCCAATTGCCCGCACTTGGCCCATATCCCTCTATACCCATCTTACCCATGTGACTGTCCAAATGCTTTTTAAAAGACAAAATTGTACCCACCTCTACTACTGCCTCTGGCAGCTCATTCCAGACACTCACCACCCTTTGAGTGAAAAAGTTGCCCCTCTGGACCCTTTTGTATCTCTCCCCTCTCACCTTAAATCTATCCCCCCTCGTTATAGACTCCCCTACCTTTGGGAAAAGATTTTGACTATCTACCTTATCTATGCCCCTCATTATTTTATAGACTTCTATAAGATCACCCCTACTCTCCAGGGAAAAAAGTCTCAGTCTATCCAACCTCTCCCTATAAGTCAAACCATCAAGTCCCGGTAGCATCCTAGTAAATCTTTTCTGCACTCTTTCTAGTTTAATAATATCCTTTCTATAATAGGGTGACCAGAACTGTACACAGTATTCCAAGTGTGGCCTTACTAATGTCTTGTACAACTTCAACAAGACATCCCAACTCCTGTATTCAATGTTCTGACCAATGAAACCAAGCATGCCGAATGCCTTCTTCACCACCCTATCCACCTGTGACTCCACTTTCAAGGAGCTATGAACCTGTACTCCTAGATCTCTTTGTTCTATAACTCTCCCCAACGCCCTACCATTAACGGAGTAGGTCCTGGCCCGATTCGATCTACCAAAATGCATCACCTCACATTTATCTAAATTAAACTCCATCTGCCATTCATCGGCCCACTGGCCCAATTTATCAAGATCCCGTTGCAATCCTAGATAACCTTCTTCACTGTCCACAATGCCACCAATCTTGGTGTCATCTGCAAACTTACTAACCATGCCTCCTAAATTCTCATCCAAATCATTAATATAAATAACAAATAACAGCGGACCCAGCACTGATCCCTGAGGCACACCGCTGGTCACAGGCCTCCAGTTTGAAAAACAACCCTCTACAACCACCCTCTGTCTTCTGTCGTCAAGCCAATTTTGTATCCAATTGGCTACCTCACCTTGGATCCCGTGAGATTTAACCTTATGTAACAACCTACCATGCGGTACCTTGTCAAAGGCTTTGCTAAAGTCCATGTAGACCACGTCTACTGCACAGCCCTCATCTATCTTCTTGGTTACCCCTTCAAAAAACTCAATCAAATTCGTAAGACATGATTTTGCTCTCACAAAACCATGCTGACTGTTCCTAATTAGTCCCTGCCTCTCCAAATGCCTGTAGATCCTGTCTCTCAGAATACCCTCTAACAACTTACCCACTACAGATGTCAGGCTCACCGGTCTGTAGTTCCCAGGCTTTTCCCTGCCGCCCTTCTTAAACAATAGGCACAATATTTGCTACCCTCCAATCTTCAGGCACCTCACCTGTAGCTGTCGATGATTCAAATATCTCTGCTCGGGGACCCGCAATTTCCTCCCTAACCTCCCATAACGTCCTGGGATACATTTCATCAGGTCCCGGAGATTTATCTACCTTGATGCGCGTTAAGGCTTCCAGTTATGGGGAGACACAGTTGCTTGCCCCGTTCACACAGGTCCCAGATGCCCCATAGAGGGCGCAGTGTTGGATTGCAGGCCCGAGGAGAGGAATTTGCCGTGAAAAAAAGTCCATGTAAAATCTATGGGCAAGTCCGAGTCTAACGAATTGCTGGCACCGTTCATTCGCCGCTCACAGGAAAATTTGGCCCTTCGATTTTGCTTCGGTTGCTTTTTGTTATTGCCAATAAAAACGAAAAAGAATCAACAATACCCAGTTAAGTCAGCTGAAAGGCTAACCAAAAATGAAATACATGTTTTTTGTCTTTCAATATGATTTTATATTATTAGCACGAGATAGGCCTTGAGTTAAATTGTGAGTGAACATTTTCACACATTGATCTGTAATCTCTCAATATGGAAAAATATTTTCTGATGAGCTATCAATTGGTGCTCATTAATTTCAGCGCAATTACTCTTTGGCCTACAGATAAGTATTATACTTTTCTAATACTGATTGTTCAAGAATGCAGAAAGCAGTGGAATACTTCATCACTTTTGTGCATCGTTTTCAAACAGACGCAATGTTTGATTTCTTTTTCAACACGTACTTAAAACAATTCTCATTATCCGACCAGCAGCAAAACACATAAGTATATTTGCTGAAGATGAAAATGTTACAATTAATTATTCTGTGTTAGGAACATCGGAATAAAGGTACAGGAGTAGGCCATTCAGCCCCTCGAGCCTGTTCTGCCATTCATTTGGATCACGGCTGATCTGTAACTCAACTCCATTTATCTGCCTTTAAGTCATATCCCTTGATCCCTTTACCGAGTGAAAATCGTTCAATCTCAGACTTGAAAATTTCAAATCATCCAGCATCCACAGCCTTTTGGGAATGGAAATTCTAGATTTCCCTTTGTGTGAAAAAGTGCTTCCTGATTTCACTTCTAAATGGCCTAGCTCTAATTTTAAGGTTATGCCCCTTGTTCTGGATTCCCCAACAGAGGAAATAGATTATCTATCCTATTGAATCGTTCCATCGTTTTAAACATTTCAATTAAATTATCCCTCAACTTTCTAAACTCAAGCTAAGTTTATGCAACCTGTCTTTGTAATTTAACACTTTAAGCCCTGCTATCTTTCTGGTAAATCTGCACAGTACCCCTTCTAAGGCCAATATATCTTTCCTGAGGTGTGATGCCCAAAACTGAATGCAATACTTCAGGTGGGGCCTAACCAAGGCTCTTTAGAACCGAAGCATAACATCTTCCTCTTTGTGCTCCAACCCCCTTGGATAACTAACTGCTCATATTGTTTTGTTAAGCCAAGGCTATACTAATAGCTTCTTCATTAAATTTATCCAGATGGATACTTAGATAAATAGCATGACATGACCGTCCAATGTAACTGCACTGGTGCATTTCCCAATGTACACGGAGTCAGTGGTGGCTACCATATGTCCAACCCAAAGCACGTTCTGTGGAGGGGGTGGGGGGAGAAGAGGGTCAGTAACTGAACCCGTTTGTGTTATGGCGGTTTGATGTGAAGCCCTTGGAAGATGTGAGCGTGGCAAGGGTTTCACATTGCGGCTTGAATGTGTGGCCTGCTGAGGTAAGGGGTATGCATATGAGATGTATAGGTTGTATGAGGGCTTGGCATGGACAAGCAGTAAATGTGAAGCAGGCGGACTGGCAACATTTTGTGGCATGCAATCTTGGGCTGTCTACCTGGTACATGGTACCTTCCCAAGTTCCCTAAATTGCACATCTCCTCCTGCATTTTTTCCCAGGTTTTGCAGATGCAGTATATAAGAGCAGGGGAGTTCTCCCCGGTGTCCTGGCCAATATTTATCCCTCAACCGCCATCACTAAAAACAGATTGTCTGGTCATAGGAACATAGGAACAGGAGTAGGCCATTCAGCCCCTCGTACCTGCTCCGCCATTTGATAAGATCATGGCTGATCTGTGATCTAACTCCATATACCTGCCTTTGGCCCATATCCCTTAATACCTTTGGTTGCCAAAAAGCTATCTATCTCACATTTAAATTTAGCAATTGAGCGAGTATCAATTATTTATCTAATTGCTGTTTGTGGGATCTTGCTCTGTGCAAATTGGCTGTCGTGCTTCCCTACATTACATCAGTGTCTACACTTCAAAAAGTACTTTATTTGTTGTAAAGCGCTTTGGGACATCCTGAGGTCGTAAAAGATACTATTTAAATGCAAGTTTCTTTCTTTTCTTTCTTTACATAATAACTCCACAGGAATCTGTGGTAGATACCTCAGTGGCACAAGTCCTAAACACCACTGGTGAATCTTTTATTATTACTCAGATTGCTACTTCAGAGGTTTTGGGCTCCAATGTAGAACAGACTCTCCTGTCCAATTTCAAGATGCTGCAGATGCAGTATGTAAGAGCAGGGGGATCCTTGAAGCTCCCACACAGGTCAGTGGAAATACAGAGAGAGTACTCAGCAACAGGGGCAGGGTGGAGTTGGCACAAATGAGGCTATTGTCTGCGAGGATGACGTCACATTCAGCACCCCTGCACAAGTGACGGTAAATGTGCCAGAAATCAAGCAGGAGCAACCAATCGCAACAACAGACAAGATGTTGATTGTGGTGATCCTCCTTGTGTTGGTTTTTGGGATGACATTTTACATAAAAATATAAGAAATAGGAACAGGATTAGGCCATATGGCCCCTCGAGCCTGCTCCGCCATTCAATAAGATCATGGCTGATCTTCTACCTCAACTCCACTTTCCCGCCCTATCCCCATTTCCCTCGATTCCCTTAGTGTCTATCGATCTCAGTCTTGAATAAACTCAATAATTGAGCATCCACAGCTCTCTAGGGCTAATGGATCGCTTATGATTTACTTATTATCCTTCAATATGCAATGACTAATGTACAGTGAAACCATCGAGCTTCCGATCTCATGGTTCAGACAATCCTTCCAGTTTATGACATCTCCTGAACTCCCTGATTATATAACTGCTTGAATTGAATATGTTTTAACATAGCTGAATCAGCACTAGATTGATTCCTGAAATGAGAGGGTTGTCCTATGAGAAGAGATTGAGTAGAATGGGCCTATATTCCCTGGAGAATGAGAGGTGATCTCATTGTAATTTATAAAATTCTTGAAGGGCTTGTCAGGGTAGGTGTTGAGAGACTGTTTCCCCTGTTTGGAGAGTCTAGATCTAGGGGTCATGGTCTCAAGATAAGGGGTTGGCCATGAGGAAAAATTTCTTCACTCAATAGGTTGTGAATCTTTGAAATTCTGTACCCTAGAGAGCTGTGGATGCTCAATTATTGAGTTTATTCAAGACTGAGATCGATAGACACTAAGGGAATCGAGGGAAATGGGGATAGGGCGGGAAAGTGGAGTTGAGGTAGAAGATCAGCCATGATCTTATTGAATGGCGGAGCAGGCTCGAGGGGCCATATGGCCTAATCCTGTTCCTATTTCTTATATTTTTATGTAAAATGTCATCCCAAAAACCAACACAAGGAGGATCACCACAATCAACATCTTGTCTGTACTGTCTGTCTATGCAGAGGGAGCTAAACATGTGAATTAGACGAGGAGGCAGATTGTGTAATCTTTTATCAAGCACTGAGCTTGGCCACCAGGCTTGGCACACAGCCATCTTGTAAGAAGGATGCCCTGGAGTGCCAATGGATAAGAACATTTTAACAGAATTCCTTAAAGCCCCTCAGAGAAGGCGCTGACAAGGAAAACATCCAGGGCAAGAATACTTTGTTAGATTTCAGTTTCTGTCTTTTTCAGCCTGACAGTAAATTCCAATCACTGAGTGCTTAAGTGACTGAACTCTTCAACTGAAAATTTAAAATAGACTTCAATCACTTAGGCACCTGGAGACTGAAATGTAAAACCTCAACTGCTATAGAATACATTTACAGTGGATCGCTTATGATTTACTTATTATCCTTCAATATGCAATGACTAATGTACAGTGAAACCATCGAGCTTCCGATCTCATGGTTCAGACAATCCTTCCAGTTTATGACATCTCCTGAACTCCCTGATTATATAACTGCTTGAATTGAATATGTTTTATCATTTAATTACTTTATGTAATGGGTATCCGGTGAATTTACACTCGACATTTAGCTATCATTACTTTTTAAAGCTTAGATTTTAGTCATAAACCACCTTCCCCGACCAGCAATAGCATTGCAATCACCGAGTGCCCCACAAACAATATCTTGAGACTTAGCGATGACTGCAAGCTTAACTGGACCAGCCAAATCGACACTGTGGCTGCAAGAACAGGACAGAGGCTGGATAGCTCTGACAGGTGGCTCACCTCTTGACTCCTCAAAACCTCTCCACCGTCTAAGAGGCACAAGTAGGACTAATGGAATAATCAGCACTCGCCTGGATGAGCGCAGCCATAGCAACACTGAAGAAACCCATTCAGGACAGAGCAATCCATTTGAGCAGCACCTTAATATCTGCCTCCTCTTCCACCGGCACACTATGGCTGTAGTATGTATTATCTACGGGGTGCACTGCAGCAACTCACCAAGTTTACTTCAACAGCACCTCTCAGCCCACAACCTCCAGCATTGATAAGGACAAGGACAGCAACCCCATGGGAAAACCACTCCAAGTTCCCCTTCCAAGTCACACAACATCCTGATTTGGACATATGTTGCCATTCCTTCATCATTGCTGGGTCAAAATTCTAGAATTTCCCATCTAACACCGTGGGAGTATCATCACCACAAGGACTGCATCAGTGAAATGAGAAGGCCCATCGCTACTTTCTCAGGGCAGCTAGAGATGGCCAATAAAAGTGGTCTTGCCAGCACCACCCATAACCCAAGAATTAATTTTTAAAAGTGAGGCAAAAATTGAAAATGGCCACCCTTGCATATTTTACTGATCACAAGAATACAGGAAAGAGATGACCATATGGAAATAATTCCACCAGGGGAAAAAAATGTGCACTTTGATGTTAGGGTTTTTTTTCTTTTGACTACTGTGAAAGTCAACAGTGATTGGATTAAAACATCGGGCATTGAAGTTGTCAACATTTCCAAGATCTATGAGTTGAACTGGGAAGTAATCTACATCGCACATAGTACACCATGCTGATTCAAATATTAAGTAAAATTTGGGTATCTCTTTATGAGGGCTGAAATGTCTGCCAGGGTAGGTTTAGAGTAACTATCCAAGGTGTCTGGGGTATTCGTTACACTAATTCCAGAGCATCCAATGAGTCTAATGCATTGGTTTGGATGAGCCTAGTGCATCTTTTAGAGAAAGTTTGGAACCTTATGGAAGTTGCACTTGAGGAAACTATAGAGAAGCAATGGGATTTAATTAGGAAAGCTGGCACCTATTCCTTTCCACACCGGCTTGTATCTACAGGTGTACTTAGTGGATGGGAGTACCCTGGGTACTTCGGGAGCTTTGAGGATTGGATGGAGAGGTTGAAAATGCCTACCATCGGCATTGATTTTTGAAAAGTTAGAGGTTAGAAAAAACTTTTTTCTCCCTACAGTTTGAAGGGCATGTGGAATAAACTCTCAACAACCACAACTTGCATTTATATAGCATCTTTAACATAGAAAAACATCCCATGGGGTTTCACAGTGGCATCATCTTAAATATGGATACCGAGCTAAAGATGGAGATATTAAGAGGAATGCTACTTGATCAATGTAGTGGGCTTTAAGGAGAATCTTAAAGGAGGAGAGGGAGGTGGAAGGGTATGGGGAGGCAATTGCAGAGTGTTGGTCAGCAACGGTCGGGTTGATGGGTGAGCAGGACTTGGTGTGAGATAGGAAACAGTAAGCAGAGAATTTTAGATGAGCTGAAGTTGATAGGTGGTGGACAATGGGAAGCTAGTCAGGAGACCATTAGCAGCAGGAGACCTATCTCGTAACTTCACCATGCTCACTAATTTAGGACGAACTGCCATCGTAACCCATTACTCTACAGGAGCATATGGGCTGACAAGCTTACAATATAGATATACTTATAGTTTGGACAGAACCTGTGAACTTGTGCTTGTTGTGTTGATACACATCCAAACCTGAATTTGGTGGAAGACCCAAATTTTATTGCGTGAGAATAGGTCTGATTGAATTTAATTATCTGGATTTATATTTAGCAATTTTCAGTGCTTTGTGAAAGTGCTGTATTGCTCATTAACCATGGGTTCATGCAACCATCCTACTGGTGATCACCTATTCAGGCAAAAATAGTAGGAAAATTAAATATACAAATATTTTTGTCAATCAATCAAAAACCATGAACATCATAATCTGGTCCAATAATGCCATTGTTTGGAAAAAGCACAAAGAGCAGGATCACCAGAAATAACATAATCGTAGATAACAGAAAAGCTCCTTTAACGCTTTACATTTGCGATGCTCAGTGGAGTTCAGCTGGCAGGATGAACTTCAAGCAGCCAACTTCTGATGGCAGTCTTGCTTGCCAGGCAATTCCCAACTGGGAGAAGGCTTGGCATAATGATTTATAAACATTTATAAGGCCTGCAAGCATTTCACTAGATGTTCTCCCTTAATTGGGTTAACGGGTGACCATCTTTTTGTGCGAACCTTCTCTTCAGAAGAATTGGCACTTAATGACCTTATAAATATTTTAGATATGTGTATCTAGAGGCTTATACAGCGTGTGAGAATCAGAGGCATTGAGGGCAACATGAGCAGAAAATTACTACAATGAATATTAACTTACTTGCCAATATCTTTGAGGCAGATAAAGTAGTACTCCCGATCAGCAGTGTGGATTTTGCATCCCTGTGACTTTTAAAGAAATTAGAGCACAAAATAAAATATAGGCCAGGAAGTTCCTCAGAGCTGCTCCCAGTCTGCCGGCGTTACGGCGGAAAGGTTTCCACTACTCTCCCCGACTTCCTTTGCCCTACCATTAGCGGCAGTGCCTTCAGCTGCCTAGGTCCTAAGCTCTGGAATACTACCACCCTCCCCCCTCTTAAACCTCTCCGCCACTCCACCTCTCTCTCCTCCTTTAAGGCGCTCCTCAAAACCTACCTCTTTGACCAAGCTTGTGGTCACCTGTCCTAAAGTATCCTCCTTTGTCTCAGTGTCAATTTTTGTCTGTTACGCTCCTGTGAAGTGCCTTGGGACATCTTACTACGTTAAAGGGTTATATAAATGTAAGTTGTTGTTCTGAAAATACCCCAGTCAAAATACATATGAAAGATTGAGACACAGAGAATGGAGGTCCAAATCCTAGATACTCGAGCTTTAAATATATCACATGTATTAGAACCAGTGTAATTCCAACAATCTACAATAAATAGTTAACATGTAATTTTGCTTTTAGCTACTAAAGCTGCTACAACAGGTTTAATACCTTAAGTCACTGTTATAAGAGTGCTTGAAACAATGGGCAGGCAAGTGCTCCAGATGTTCAGTGAATTGTTGCATTGCTTTGTGAGCCATGCAACCAGGAAGGGCTGTGGTTCAATCATGGTCTGTGTTGAAATATGTAATTTCAGCTAGGGGTGCACTGAGGCACCACAGTTAACCCCAAAATGCTGGGCTGTGGAGCCTAGATCCTGCTCCTGATGACTATCCAATACCCCTTGCTGGAAAGTTTGCGGTAAATAGATTAGCTGTAGTTCCTCTAATGGTCAAATAGGCTGCCCACACTCGCTGTTTGAGCTCATAGATGAAAAATGACCAGCAGAGTGAATTGCTGGAGACTTCTTTTGCCTGTGGAAACAAAGGTTCTCCCCAGTGAGTCAGTGCCTTTAGGAGAGAAGGGGGAGAAAATTGGGGAATAAACTTGGATGGGTCACAGATTTACCAGTGAGTAATGTATTGTAAAAAATAAACTGAAGTTCAAGTGAAGTTTCAGTGTTTAAATCCACAGAGCTGCCAAAGATTGGGAACCTTATGGGGCATCTTTACATAGCATTTACAGCGCAGAAACAGGCCATTTGGCCCGACTGGTCTATTCCGGTATTTATGCTCCACATAAGCCTCCTCCCATCCTACTTCATCTCATCCTATCAGCACAACCTTCTACTCCTTTCCCCCTTATATACTTATCTAGCTTCCCCTTAAATGCATCTATGATTATTTGTTGATCAAAAATTCACTTCAACCAGGAAGGTTTTAAATTTGATTTCCTGCGTCTCAATTAAAGGTTCAGTGGAAACCATTGTGACCTAAGTGGGGAATGTACAAACATGAACAGCAGAAAAAGGGTTAACTTAAAGAAGGGACGTCCTGGAAGAACTGTACCATCGGCTAAATTAGGACGGGAGTTTTATGGAACAATTGCTGAATTGGAAATAGGATTTTCTGAATGAGCACCTGCCCACTAGGAGCAGATAACAGAGAAATTCCGGGCACTTTCCTCATAGTGATCATCTGTTAATCAAACGACTGCTTCCCATGTGCTCACTCCCCATTATTTTCCAATCAGTAAAATTAATGGATGTAAAATTGTGGGGTGTGTGTCTGTGTATTTTCAAGCTGATTTTCAGCTAATGAGAGGCAAATTTTAACCAGTCTGACCTGAAAAATGGGCAGTATACTAATGGAAGTAAAGAAGAACAAGTGAGTTTAGTAAGTAGAGAGAAAAATGTTTAAAAGTACAAAACAAGGAATATAGAAGAATGAGAAAAAGGCTGAAAATTGAAAGACAGATGTAATGTTTTGATAGGATTAAGATCATAAAGCTGTTCTTGCCATCTCAATAACATTTCAATTGTAATGCTAACTGAATTGTGGATCTCAGTGTGCATCAGGCAGAAACATAAACAAATGGGAGAGGTGGTGATAAATTCTCTGGTGGTGCCAATGCTGCAAGAGGTTAAATATCGCTGTGTCTGCACATTCCCTCAGTGTGTTTAGTACACTGATTTAAGACATATCAATGCAAGTTTCAGTTCCAATGAAAAGATCTTAAATTATGTGTAAAATCTATACACATTGGCCCAGAAATTGCTGTTAAAATAATGGCGATGCTAACAGGGCTCACTGTCATCTCAAGACGAATGGAAGAGCAACTTCCGGAGAGCGCACATGCGCGGTCAAACCTGGAAATCTGGGAATTGCTCGACCCAGATTCCCTGCTATCCGAAAGCTGCACAGGAAGGAGATCTCGCCGGCTGAATGAATGGACTAGCGCAATCTTGTTCTCCTGTCCAGCTGGGAACGAACAAATCTCTTCATAAAACAACCTCTCTGGCCATGAAAATTTAACTTTTAAAAATGTGGTGTCTCATTACTTCCGATTTTAATTGTTGTTGGACATTGACTTTTACTTTCTGTCTTTTTTATCTCTGTCTTTTAATTCGATATTTCTTACTCTATCTTTATTTAACTTTCTCTAACTGATTTTACATTGAATTTACTGTTGTAGCTTGTACTTCCTGGTTCTGACTGCGTGGCTTGTCAAGGATGCTTCAAGCTGATTGGTTGAGAGGAGGGAGTGCTCCTTTTCCCACTCTCACAGCTTATAGAAGCTGGGAAAGACCACTGGATTTGTTTCTGCTCCCCATTGCGGCACGTTGGTCCCCAGAAGCTGGCCGATGGTTTGTGGGTGAGCTTTAACATAATGAGCGGTGGGCACCGCTCGTTTGCTGCTCAGCGCAATTTCCAGGACAATGTGTCTGTGTATAGATTTTACAAAGCGAGTCCTTAAAATTACACAATACGACTTGAGACAAAATATTTTATTGTCAGTGTGACTCCAAATCTGACCTCAACTATCAGACTATTAGCTGTTCTAGCATACTCTGTACTAATATGTCAATTTTTCTCCAAGTTCTTCATATTACTCTGTTCTGTACATGAGACATAGTGAGCGTTTGGTAACACATTAGGACATCTTATAATCAATGTGTTCTAGTGACACTAATGTTGGACACATTGGGCTGGATATCAATCTATGTCTACAGGGCTGAGTGCCTCTTTTTCGAATTGGTGGTTCAATCTAACATATAAACAGCATTTTATTCATAAAGATTACATTTTATATTATCGATGCATCTAGCACATTACGTAATCATTAATCACAAGTTTTACGGTGACATTCTGAATGACCTTGCGTCAACTCTTGACATATTGTCAGCTGTAGAGCAGACTGATGATGTTGGCTTGTAATTCTGCAACCAGCCATCAGACTACATAAAAGGTTATAGGAGAGTGGGATCAGATTATTCGAAGGTGGAAGACAGGTCGACCTTTCACCTTGGGATTTTGTCATTGCGCATTTATGATGTAGCCACAGCTACTGTGATTTAAAAAGGACAGTGTTCTGTATGAGTCTACATCAACAGTAACTGTCAAAAGTGTATTAACACATACAGGTTGTTAAATTATAATGTGAAATCGGCAGATGAACACACTGTAACCTTGCCAACAATACTGTGGTAAAACGGTATAAAATGGGAGTTTTTTTCAGAAAGTTTCAATTTCCTGGGATGAATTACATTTCTGAATATCGTCAGCACAGAAATAAAGAGAGTATTTAAGAAGCAGTCTTCAAAAATGCTACCTTTTCAGCATGCTTCTATTGATTACCCAATAGATTTTCTGGCTTCGATCGCCATCATCCATAAGCTTTATGTTTTAATCATGCAATTTGATTTGTTTTTTAGATAGACTGAAAATCTTGTTAATATGGTGAAACTCAGTGTGCAAAACCAGTTGTGAATATCAAATTTGAATAAATCCACTTGCTGGAGCTAAGAGTTAATCAAAGAAAAATGAATGATGTACAGAATTTGGCGTAAAAACCATGATTTCTATTTTTTTAAAATAGCCCAGCGATTGAACATTTTTTTTGTATGTTGGGTTTCTGGAAAAAAAAATTGACGTGTACCATAGTTTTAACATTTTCATAATTTGTTAATAAGACATGAAATACTTCTTGTTTTAGAGAAAACATACTAATTTGGCGCACAGCCTGTTTTATCTTCTGTTTTGAAATTTCTTCCGTACATCTTTTAGGGATATGATAATTTATGAGGTTCCATTCCCAGTGTGGAACCACATTAGACAGAGATGTGGGTTGCAGAGTTGGCCCCTATAGTGTTATAGCCCTGTCTCCAATCCACTCGACCAGCTAGTGAGGCTGCATTTTAAGAGTGGAGCCTCAGAATGACCCCTCTACTTAATATGGATGTTTTACCGGGATTGAAAGATCACAAATGACTAAACCGAAGAGCAAAAGAAGAAAAAGTGGGATTGGTGAGTGGTCTAGGAAGTGCAGGGCAAAGGTCTGATAGGCTGCTTGAGCATTTCCCGTCATTTTAGGATACAGTGCTTATGGAATCTGCTTCTGCACATTGGATGTTGGAATACACAAAGTGTTCAGCAGTCACTTGTCTCCACAAAATGAATACTCAGAAGAGTGGAACAAGATGTGGAGAGGGCGCCCCAAGCAGTTGTAAGTGGCTTTAACAAACTCGCGGAACAATATGCCTGGAAATTGCAGATGGCATAAAGCTTGATGCTTTACTAGTGGTGCTGTGAAGTGCTTACTTCACTTTCCATTTCCTGATGCAAACAAGTGTGCTGAATGAAGAATTTTCAGTACAGAAGCTAATGTGCTCAATTTGTGTTGGGTCAATTAAGCCAGCCGATTGGGCACTTAAGAGAGAAGCACCCATAATTATAGTCGTAATGCATTGCTGGTGCAATGTGATTATTGCGCACCAAATGGAATAGGCGTTACTGCAGAGCCTGTAATGAGAAAGCTGGAGTCTTCATTTACAGGTGAGCAGCATCAATTTTTCTTTCCTTGTGTCCTGGCTAACATTCATCCTCAACTAACATCAGTAAAACAGGTTATCTGCTCATTCATCTCATTGCTGTTTGTGGGACCTTGCTGTGCATAAATTTGCTGTTGTGTTTCCGTACGTTACAACAGTGACCGAACTTCAAAAGTACATCATTAGTTGTGAAGCGCTTTGGGATGTCTTCAGGTTGAGAAAGGCACAATATAAATGCAAGTTGTTTTATTACTTCAAAAGATTGCTGAAAAACCAAGAAAGGAAAGTACAAGCAACTTGCTGAAGACATATCCAAGAGACTGTAACCAATGCACTACAGAGAAGTCTGAACTGCTTTGATATAATAGTTAAACTGCTACCAGATAAAAGAGGTTGTTGTTTTTTATATTAATGTCATCCAAAATATAGTCTTGAACAAGAGGAGCACAAGTATAACCTGTTAGCTCACTATATAATCTGACAGGGATTAACCTTATCATACACAGTAACCTTTGGTATTAAATAATATTGAATTACTCTGTGCTAAATTGAACCCAGCTAAAGCTGTGCTATTGTCATTTTGTAATTAAGCTCTTGTTTCATTTATGATTATGTTGATCACATAGCTTTCAGTAAGCAACAGTACACAAAGACAACATTATCAATTAAGAACATACACTCACAGAATGCTGAGACATAATATACACCAAATTCTAAATTTCCATTGTGCAAGTGGAAACTCATTCCCCTTTGTGTTTTGTTTTGTGTGGATTTCTTCATCCTCAAGGAAAGGAATGGGAACTTTTCTACTTATGGGATCCAGGATCAGCGTTAAGTAATCTCAGGTCAGGTACGCCAATGTTTAGTTGTAGAAAAACACTCCCTCTTCTGTGCCTGGATAATGTGACTTAACCTGAGGCTCAGAACGTCACCCCCATTAAAACGGTGTGAAATTTCTGTTCCCCACACGAGTCATCCTTGTGACCACTCTAATTGAATGTCAATTTAGTGCCAGTTGGCAATGAATTGTGACAGTCGGCTTAGGAACTTGATATGGCCTACCCAAACTTAGGACATTTACAGCTGTCAAAGGAAATTTTTATCCAATTAGTCTGGAATTTAAACTCGGGTGAAAGTACATTGCATAATAACCCATTGTGCTACTTGGTTCCATAAAAAGTCTTTTTGCATTATTTATAAGTTTCATTGATTTACTGTACAAACATTTTTTTGGAAGGATAATTTGTTCGCTCCAACATATCTCACATTTATATTACAGAACTATTTTGGGAAATAGTTTTGTGATATTGGCTAAGGTCTCAGGTGCATAGGAATTGCTGATTTGTATTGTGGTGTGGTTACCACAGCATTTGGGATGACATAATAAGATCTGGGCATGTTTTTAAATTGTGACTTAAGTTGTGATAATGTAGGTGCAGAGTGTCCGTACAGCCGACTGAGTGTGCATGGATGAGCTGAGCTGATCGTTTCACTGCTGACCAGAAAACATGGCCACTTTCACATTTGGTGGCAAGTCCAGGTTTATTCCTGTTGCCAGCGGAGGTGGCACTGCCTCCAGAAGTGTTGGTGGAAACCAATCTTTTTTTGCTGGAAAGAAACCAGCTCTTTAGGAAGCATCGGTGCCAACACTTTCACGTGGCTGGATTGCCGATGATGGTAAAATTAAATTGTTAAATGCCTCTCTTTCTAAAAGAGCAAACTGTAAAGTTGCTGATTAAAACCAAACGACTTTTAACCTAAAAAAAAACTCATTTGGATCAAAAATGCTCCTTTTTAGAGGCATTTCCAGATGAAGATGATTTTCAAATTTTACCCTTGTAGCTATTCTGTATCCAGCTGTCATTGCAAGCAGCATCTTAAAAAGAAAATTGCTGTTATTCATTTCGATAAGGACACAGCGCCCTTACTCTACATTTTACAGAAATTACAACTGGTGTTGTGAAACATGCATTTCAGCCTTTCTTTTGATAATGTTTTAGCATGTTTGCAATGCTGCTTTAAATGTATTTTGTGTGGTATTACATATATGTTTTTATATTGTACTTTCAGTGGCTCACAATTAATTTGAAAATTCGTAATCTAGCTTAGGCTGATTTTGGATGCAAAACACTGGAGGCCCAGTAGGATTGGAGCACGTGTAGTTTGCATCAACTGAAATACACTGCTGAAAACAACTCAAGCGTCAGCCTAGGGTATCAATTGGATCCTGCAGGTTATTCTCTCACTTCTGACCTCTGATGGTCCGATTGTACTGGAATCAGATACTGAGCACAGAATGGATCGATACACCACCTCAAGTGTCGGATACAAAACCTCGAATGGATCAATACAAGACAAGGCCTATTTTCAGGCTGTACTTTAACACTGCATAATGGTTTAATGTTGACCCAATCCTGCACAAATTTTTGTGTCTCCTGAATTTCGTTCCGCTGCAGGTGAAAAGCTAAACTGGCCTATCATCGCATGGTGGCCATTGTCACAGTTAAAAAGGGAGAAAACGGAAACATGCAGAATATGAAGACCTTGCCCCCTATGATTAACCGCTCTCTACTGACAACAGAGCTGATTGGTAATTGACTAAAACTGCATACTAATCACAATTCATAGAACATGGACGTCCACGATGTCCAGGAATGTTGAAAACATTTGGCATGGGGTCGGGGTGGGGGGTTGCGGTAGTTAATGTCCTCAACAGGTTTATTGACGTAGTAATCCACTACCAAGCCTGGAGGATGAAAGGAGAAGACATTTAGCACCTGAAGGAGCTCTCATCATCAGAAAGAAGGATGACCAAGCTTTTCAGCTTTCAAAAGCTACAGGTTGAAGCCGAATTTGTTAAACATAGTGAATGAGAACTGTTATAACATTTCAGTCACCAATTTTGTCACAAATAGAAAAGTGGTCAAATTGTGTGACACGTTGTTTAGTAATGTTTAGTCCGTTGTGCTGCACAAACCAAAATCTTAGATGTTTGACATTTGTGGAGCTGTTGGAAATGCATGACAGGCCCTCACTTAGAAGGTCACATCTCGTGACATACTTGCTGAGTTGTTGAAGAGGTCACATTACCTCCTCAGGATATGCAAACTTTGGGATATAATAATGGACTTCTTTTATCACATTACTTATGGAAGAGTCTCTCCTGTTTTCCTCTCTCCCTTGTCTTCATAAAAGATCTGGTGGATTTTACGTCGTTCTCTTTGCTAATGACACCGCCCTTCAAACAATGGTTAGGTCCTGATTTGAGAGACAAGCAATAACAGAATGACCTCAAGCAGATACAGACAGATTTCAAGATTGGTCAGATGGTGTGTTATCTTCAGTGGTAGGACAAGTATCATAGTAGGTACAGCATAGGAAGAGGCCATTTGGCCCATCATATCTGTGCTGGTTCTTTGAAAGAGATATCCAACTAGTTCCATTCCCCTGCTCTTTCCCCCTAGCCCTGTAAATGTTTTCCCTTCAAGTATTTATCCAATTCCCTTTTTGAAAGTTATTATTGAATCTGCTTCCACCACCTTTTCAGGCAATGCATTCCAGATCATTACAATTCGCTGCGTAAAAAAATGTTTCCTCATGTCGCCTCTGGCTCTTTTGTCAATCACCTTAAATCTGTGTCCTCTGGTTACTGACCCTTCTGCCAGTGGAAACAGTTTCTCGTCATTTACTCTGTCAAAAGCGTTCATGATTTAGAACCCCTCTATCAAATCTCCCTTAACTTCTCTGTACTAAGGAGAACAACCCCAGCTTCTCCAGTCTCTCCACATAACTGAAGTCCCTCATCCCTGGCACCATTCTAGTAAATCTCGTCTGCACCCTCTCTAAGGCCTTGACATCCTTCCTAAAGTGTGGTTCCCAGAATTGAACACAATACTCCAACTAAGGCCGAACCAGTGTTTTACAAAGGTTTACTTACCAGTGTCTTATGAAGGTTTACAAACCAGTGTTTTATAAAGGTTTATAAAGTAATCAATAATTCTGCCAACATTCATTGTGTTGTTGTCTACTCATCTCTACTTTTAGGATTAACTTTTCAGTTAAAAACAGTAAACTTGTTGGCATGATAATCAAATTTGAAATATGCTATAGGATAAATCAGTGAAGGTAGTTGAAAAAGGCGATTAGAAGAGTGGGGATTTTGAGAAAATTAACCTGAACTTACTACCGTGTTTTGGGAAGCATGTAACGACCCAATAATTGATTGGAAGGCTGTAAAAAAAAAATCATCTCTTGCCCCTGGATTCAGCATAGCTGAAAGTCATGTAGGCTAGTAAACTTGATCAGGATGGCCACTCCATGCTCAAGTTCCCTCTTTGTAAAATCAGAGGGTTGTGACTAAGTTGTCGGGTCTCTAACATTTTGAATGGGGCAGCGTCACAAACACTGCTAGTACTTTAATAACATCTTCAGCAAGTAAGAGTTGCTGCAATTGCGCCAAAAACTGTGTATCAATCTGAAATGCCTGCACAGAGTACCAATAGCAAAGATTCATAAACTTATCCACCTGCCTGCAGAGCAGACGCTGTGGTCACCTAGACGTTTGGCCTTTAGATGGGTAAGTTCAAATGTAGACTATGGTTGAAAGAGCACGCATTAGGCTACAGGAAATTTTTGACATGTGCAATGGTAAATAAGAACAATTTTTGTGAATCTTTATGTTGTTCCAGAAACCACTAAGGTCACATCTTGTGAGATTCTAGCTGCACTCCAATCTGCTATGAAATATATATGTAGAAAACAAAACACTGCTCTATTCATGCCTGAGTTTCATGGATATTTGAGAATAGGAACAGTACGAATATGAAACCAGAACTTTTAGTAAATAGGTGTGAGATCCAAGTCAGATTCCCAGAGTCCATCCGGTGCCTTAAACATGCCTTGGCATCCTTTTCAGTATTGATATGAGAGCTGACCTTGATTAAATGGAACTTTATGCTTAGCAAAACACTTTTAAGAGTTACATTGTTGAACAGATGGTTCCTTACAGTGCAGAATAAATTGCTTTGCTGATTTGATGGAATGGATTTAATGTATTTTAGATTTTTTTTTTGCTTTGTTTAAAATATTATCTATAACTGAATATCAAAGTAAAATCTACTTCACTTTACTTATTATCGAGAAATGCATAAATTTACATCGACTACATCAAATCCTAGTTTGGTAGTCTGATAGTGAATAGATTTTAAACTGACGCGTAAAAGAGTTAAAATACAATTTTTATGTTTGTTATCTGGGCAAAGTGTCTGCTTAAAGTGAAGCAGATTTGTTTAATGCTTCAGACAATTGGAACTCAATTGAACAGATAATATGAAACGTAATTTACAAAGTCTTGCTTGACCTAAAAAGCTGAATGGTCAAGGTTGCATGCTCCCCAAATCCCCTGGCAAATCTTTGTGGATCACTTTCCATTTGTACCCTATAGATTAGAGTAGGCAGCAGATATCAGGGCGTTGGTAAAAGATCCCAAGAACTAAGGAAGGCCAAGTTGTGAGCGGTGGAATGCTGTCATACTATAGAACTGCCTTGCTACAGGTTTGTGTCAAAGCTATTGATAACCCTCATGACTAGGAGCAAATTATAGATTCTCATGTTTAACCATGACACAAAGCTGGGCTTACAAAGAAAGGTGTGTACAACAACAACTACAACAACTTGCATTTCTACAGCGCCTTTAATGTAGTAAAACATCCCAAGGCGCTTCATTGGAACGTTAGCAAACAAAATTTGACACTGAGCCACGTAAGGAGATATTAGAATGAGTGACCAAAAGCTTGGTCAAAGAGGTAGGTTTTAAAGAGCATCTTATGGAGGGGAGAGGGGTTTAGGGAGAGAATTCTAGAGCTCTGGGCCTAGGCAGCTGAAGGCACGGCCGCCAATGGTGGAGCGATTTACATCAGAGATGTGCAAGAGGCCAGAATTGGAGGAGCGCAGAGATCTCTAAGGTTTTTAGGGCTGGAGGAGGTTACAGAGATAGAGAGGGGCTGGACTATGGAGTGATTTGAAAACAAGGATGAGAATTTTAAAATCGAGGCGTTACCGGACCAGGAGCCAATGAAGGTCAACGAGCACCAGGGGTGATGGGTGAACGGGACTTGGTACGAGTTAGGATACAGGCGACATGTGACAATCCATGCACAAAAGGAATTCAGGAGAAACTTGTTTACTCAGAGAATGTTGAGAATGTGGAACTCGCTTCCATATGGAGTAGTTGAGGCGAATAGCATAGTTGCATTTAAGCGGAAGCTAGATAAACACATGAGGGAGAAAGGAATAGAAGGATATGTTGATAAGGTGAGATAAAGTATAGTTGGAGGTGGCTCTTGTGGAGCATAAACACTGGAATGGACCCGCTGGGGTTGAATGGCGTGTTTGTGTTCTGTAAAATTCTATGTAAAAGTGACATGAACTAGAGCAGCATCACTTCAAAATGGAAGAATGCAATGTTTTGTGAAGAATGAACCTTGCGGGTAAACTGACATTTCTCCATTTTTTACCAAGCCATTACACACATGGATTGCACGTTCCACAGCTGGATTATTAACATATTTGACCTTTTTACTAGTTAAGCACTCATTCAGCTACTTGTGTGAAAGGAGCAATATAACAAGTGCATAATAATTGGTTGTTTTTTCTGTCAATAAGACCTTCGATAAGGTATCACATTGTAGACTCAGGACTAAGGTGGAGTCAGGGGACAGGTAGCAGAATGGATCACAACCTGGCTACAGAACAGAAAGCAGAGAGTAGAGTTTAAGTGTAGCTACTCAGACTGGCAAAAGATGGGAAATGGTGTTCCACAGGGATCTGTGTTAGGACCGCTGTTGTTAACACTTTAAATCATTGATTTGGACTCAGGAATCAGAAGTACAATTTCAAAATTTGCAGACGACATCACGTGTAGATAATACAAAGGAAGAATGCGTTAAAATGCAAGAAGACATTAATAAACTTGCAGAATGGGTGTGTAATTGGCAAATGAATTTCAATAAATGTGAGGTGGGAAGAATAAGGAGGCCACATATTGCTTGGATAAAAAGAGTCTAAATGGGGTAGAGGAACAAAGCGATCTTGGGGTACAGATTACAAATTACTTGAAGTAGTGACGCAGGTTAATAAGGCCATAAAAAAGGCAAACCAAGCACGGGTTCATTTCTAGAGGGATAGAATTGAAAAGCAGAGAAATTATGTTAAACATGTATCGAACCTTGGTGAGGCCAAACTTGGAATACTGTGCACAGTTCTGGTCTCCATATTATAAAAAGGATATAGAGGCATTGGAGAAGGTGCAAAAAATATTCACAAGGATACGCAGAACTGAGAGGATATACTTATCAGGAAAGATTGAACAGGCTGGGGCTGTTTCTCTAGAGAAGAGAAGGCTGAGGGGTGACCTGAGAAGTCTTTATGATAATGAAAAGCTTTGATAGGGTAGACGTAGAGAAAATGGGCTCGATTTTCGCACCCCCGAGCGGGTGCGTTCGTGGCAGGGATGCTGCGAAAATCGGGGATTCCCGGGGCGGGTCCGGAGCCCGGCTCCAACCCGCCCACTTCCGGGTTCCCCAGTGACACACTGACATGCGCGCGCAGCCCCCGCATGCGGGACTCCCGCCGGCAGTTAAAGCCAGCAGGGTGCCACTTGAAGTAATTAACCAGGTACTTCAGGTTGTTTACAGACCTGATTGACCTGATATTTTAGGAGGGGTGGGATTTTCAAGTCAACTGGGACTGTTTCCCGTATTGGGGGAAACTCTCCCAGTTGAAATGGACGTGTTGCAGCCATCAGCCTGTGGCAGCTGCAAAGGTCCATTTGACAGGTGGGGGGGGGGGGGCGGGGGGGGGGGAGACCCTCACTCATTGCAGGAGGCCACTCTGTCACTTTGGACAAAGTTTGGCCTCCACCACCCTCCTCCTGACAATCAAAGTCACCAACTTGCACACTTACCCCGGGGTCCAGACACATGTACCTATCTTGTGGACCCCCTGAGATGTACATCTTCCGGATGGGGGCCGCCGTAGCTGCAGTCATGAACTCCTCGGAGGGCGAACAGCATCACCAACCTCGCCGGCCACGCCGTCCACGTCTGACACGTGGAGCTCCACAACACAGTGCTGTGACACATCCATCTGTACAGCAGGAGGGAGGGCAACCGCAGAGAGAGATGCATTGCAGAAGGCACTACCCTCGCCACAGGGTCCACAGACCGAGGCTCAGCTTCCTGGACCTCTCTGAGCAGCAGTGCACACGGAGGATCAGAGTCACTCGACATGTAGTCGTGGACATCTGCAGCCTCCTTCACGCCGAGCTGCTCCCGGTTGGTCCGAGCACCATCTTCTTACCTGTCGCTGTCAAAGTCACCACTGCCCTCAACAACTTCTCCTCTGCATCCTTCCAGGGTGCCACCGGGGACATCACCGACGTCTCTCAGTCGTCTGCACAAAAGAGTCCCTGCAAATACACCTACACACCTACACCCACTCTGCAGTGAAACAATGGGTGGCATCAGTTGTGGGTCTTCATAGTGATCCTCAGGAAGGGGCATTATTGCACAAACCAGACAAGATTCGCAAAGACATGGCAGTAGTGGTGCCAATATAATATGTTATGTGAGTTGATCAGAAAGTAAATATAAGTAAAAACCATGACAAACCCTCAAACACCCTTGTGCGTCCCCTTCATGCTCACGACACGTTTGCCTTACGCTTCCTACTGCACATATGTGATGCATGCCCTGTGGCTGCAGCACAGGTAGTGGCAGGTTGAGTGAGGCTGACCGTGAAAGAGATCCATGAGAGGGCGAGTATGAGATAGAGCCATGAGATTGTATGAGGATTGGGTTGAGTGGTGGTGGTGGGATGAGTACTGGCAAGGTGATGAAGTGCAGGTAAGATAAGGATGAGGCTTCAGTGAGTGTGAGGAGTGATGTGATAGAGTAGTGTTGGCAGTGCAGAAGGAGATGTGGGGTGGGGGCGGTGATGTGGCAGACGGAGTGTAGGGGAATGAGTAAGTGTACTCACTTCGGCTGACCTACTTAGGTCATTGAAGCGCCTCCTGCACTGTATGCAGGTGCGCGATATGTTGGTGGTGCTGGTGACCTCCTCTGCCACCTCGAGCCAGGCCGGGGGGGAAGATCTCTGTCCTCCCCCTCCTCCTCACCCCATCCAATAAGACCTGGAGTGAGGCATAATTAAACCTGGGAGCAGCCTTCCCCCTGGGCTGCTCCATGCTGTAATTTTTCCTATTTTCTGCAGCATCAGTCAGTGGAGGACTGCCCCTTTAAATAGGGCTCCTCCAGCTGACAGCCTATGCTGCGCATGCGCAGTCCGCCCGCTGCGCACCTTTCCAGAGCGAAACCTGGAAGCAAAGGTAAGTGGCTGCAATTAGCCTGCGATTGCGTGCCAAACCCACCGATTTCACTGGGCGCATTACCCACGCGCCCACTCGACCCCCCTTTGCGAACCCGCCGCCCTCCGAATATCGGGCCCAATGTTTCCACTTGTGGAGGGGACCAAAACTAGAGGTCATCAAAATAAGATAGTCACTAATAAATCCAATAGGGAATTCAAGAGAAACTTCTTTACCCAAAGAGAGGTTAGAATGTGGAATGTGCTACCACAAGGAGTAGTTGAGGCGAATTGCATAAATGCATTTAAGGGGAAGCTGGATAAGCACACGAAGGAGCAAGGAATAAAAGGATAGGCTGACAGGGGTAGATGAAGTAGGGAGGGAGGAGGGGCATGTGGAGCATAAACACCGGCATGGATCAGTTCGGCCGAATGGCCTGTTTCTGTGCTGTGGACTCAATGTAACTCAATACTGCCAAAGAAGTCTGCTTTCATAGAATCATCTGCAGACAATTCTTCCTCAGTCATCTTTTTGTTTGCTGTTCATTAAAATCCGTGAAAAAGCACATTCTGATGATAGAAAATGTAATGGTTAGTTTATATCAGATACAAATGAAAGCTTGCACATAAAAACACATTGGGCCGGAAACCTCACTGTGCGGCATGACACGGCTCTCCGCAGCTCCTGCGAATTAAAAGAACGAAAGTACTTACTGCGGGCTCTGCGGCATCCATTTGCTCAATTTTGAAGTTTTGTGAGGTTGTTCACTGTCAATTCATGCTGTCAGCAACGTAAACTGATTCATATGGGACCGTCTGTGGGAATGGAAGACACACCCACAGAATCTGTCAGGAAGAGAAGTCACGCCCACAGGCAGGAAAGCAGCATTCATTCATTTAAAGTTACTATTCTGCATATCATTGTAAATAAAAATTTAACGTTTTTTTAAAGATAAAAAGCCAAGTAAATAATTGAATTAAATTAAAGAGACAGAAATTAAAAGTCAAAAAAACTCTCTAATTTTTAAATTTTTTTTTAATGATCAAAAAATATTACAATAAGGAGTAATATGACATTCCACATTTTTAAAATTTAACTTTTAGTTGTTTGGCAGTCGTTAAGAGTCATCGCCTTTTAAAACGTAGTGTAGACCTGGTATTTTTCAGCGTACCTTTTGGTGGCATAAGTAGTTACATTTCCAGCTGAGCAGATGGGCAAGTTTATGATTTTCCAGTGATTTCAATGATTATAGCATGGGATTTCCCGTTTAATTCACAGCTGTCAAATCACCGGCAAACCGATAGGAGCAAGTTCACGATTTCCGGGTTTTAGTGCGCGTGTGCAAAGGCGTGAACTCGCTTCATCGATTCGCTGTCAGAGACAGAGGACGCCATTGAGGTATCCCGTTGCTCGGTGAGCAATTTCTGGGCCTTTGTTTCATACTATGGTAACTAAGAATATGATTTAGCTCATCCTATTCGATTTTAATGCTACCCCAGTGGAACTTCCATGGCTACCAGCAGGTTTCTCTCCATCTCCCTCCCTCTACTTGCTTATGCTCAAGAGGGTCTCTCCCAACTCTCCTTTTAATAGCAACTTCCTTATAGACAGGTTCTCTTTCTCATTTCTCCCCCAGGCCAGAGGACGTGTATCTCTTTCTTTCCCTTTTCCTCACAATACCATCTGTCTTTCTATCTCTTTTCCTTCTTTGTTCCCTTAGGTTGAAATAAATTGTCAAGACTATGTTCATTGGAGATGGTCTTCTGACCATACTCATGTTGATTTTCCTCACCCTTCCATTTTCACTTCTCCTTTCTCTCTCCTGGAATCATAGAATCATAGAATCATACAGCACAGAAGGAGGCATTGTGCTGCCACCTTCAAAGACTTTTGTAAGTGTACCCCAGGTGTCTCTGTTCCTGCACCCCCTTTAAAATGGTACCATTTAGTTTATTTTGCCTCTTCTCATTTTTCCTTCTAAAATGCATCACTTCACACTTTTCTGCATTAAATTCCATTTGCCACGTGTCTGCCCATTTCACCAATCTGTCTATGGCCCTCCTGAAGCCTGCTGGTATTCTTCTCATTCTTTACTACATTTCCAAGTTTTGTGTCATCCGCAAACTTTGAAATTATGCCCTTTATACCCAAGTTCGGGTCATTTCACTTCTCCTTTCTCGTTTCCCTGGCCTCTCTTTGTTCCTTTATAACTTTTTTTCACTTTCCTTTTTCTCTTCCCTATTTACTTCTAACACTTTATCCTGACCCTATTCTCTGTAGCATTTACACTGCTGCATGAGGACACTGAGGAAGGGGGGAAAAGTACAGAGAGATTGGGAGGGAATTGGGCCATGGTAGTCTGATTGAAACATTTCTGAAAATTGTAGTTCTGGATATCTGCTTTGGGAGGCAGAGAAATTCCAGCAGATGCACGTTTTGGGGGTTGAGGGAATGGCTGTGTGGTGGCTCCTGGGAAAGTAGCAGTGGATCCAGGGAATTGTAATCCTGGAGGATCTCAGTAGACATACTTGGAACAAATGTTGCTGTCTTGTTAGCCCAGGCGGAGATATATACAACTTCCAGAATGTTTAGAAAGCTGTCAGTGTTGGTCATATTGGTTGTGAGGTGGGGATGGGGGGATTGTTGGAGCTTTGTTCGTGGATATGTTTTTGATTGCTTGTGAATTTTTCATATTTGTTATATGATAAGTATTTTTAGGGATTTATAATGAAGTGATTAAGAATTGTGAAAAGTGACCTTTAAATGAAAATATCTTGTACATTCAGCCTGTTACCTAATTCGTGACTGTTAGTTTTACCTTGCTGAATTTCTTTGCTGGAAACTGAGGAGAAAGTAGAAAATAATCAAATAGGATGGAAAAAAATGGGCTTAAACACTTAGGGCTCGATTGTCGCGTCGGGTTACCTGCGGGTTTCCAGCGGGGGGGCCCCGAAAATCCCGATATCCGGTCACGTGACCGGATCGCGCCGAAATCCCGCCCACTTCCGGGTACCGCGCTGACGTGCGGGGCTGCGCGCGCAAGCCCCGCTGGTGGGAATCCCGCAGGCAATTAAAGCCAGCGGGGTTCCACTTGAGAGTACTTACCTTGCTCGTTGTGGTCAGTTAATGAGCTGAAGCAGCTGTCAAAAGAGGAAGTGTGGGATTTTGGGTTCAAGGCAGTGAGTTTCCCACACTGGGGGAAACAGTCTCTCTCCAACCAGGCGTGTTGCAGCCAGCAGCCTGTGGCACGTGCCAAGGTGCACTCCACGGGGGAGAGCCCTCACCCACGCAGGAGGCCACCGCGTCACATAGGGCAACCCCTGCCCTCCACCACCCCCCGCCAAGCCAGAGGACAGACCGACACGAAACCGCAGCCCTAGTGCGAGGAACCACCCAACTACCCTGCACAACCCCTCAGACCAACACCTGCCAGATGGGTGGTGCGTGGACACCCTCGGAAGACGAACAGCATGACCAGCCCCAGCAGCCTCGCAGTCCACGCCGTCCGCCGCAGAGACGTGGAGCCCCCCAACACGGTGTTGTTGCACGCCCACCTGCACAGCAGGAGGGAGGGCTACCGCAGGGAGAGACGCATCGCAGAGGGCACTACCCTCGCCACATGGTCCACAGACCGAGGCGCAGCTCCCCGGACCTCTCCGAGCAGCAGTGCACACGGAGGCGCAGATTCGCTCGACATGTAGTCGTGGAGATCTGCAGGCTCTTTCATGCCGAGCTGCTCCTGGCTGGCCCCAGCACCAACTGCTTACCTGTCGCTGTCAAAGTCACCACTGCCCTCCACAACTTCTCCTCCGCATCCTTCCAGGGTGCAGCCGGCTACACCGCCGATGTCTCTCAGTCGTCTGCGCGGAAGAGCCCTGCAAATACACCTGCACCTACTCTGCAGTAACACGATGGGTGGCATCAGTGGTGGGTCCTCATAGTGATACCCAGGAGCGGGCATTATTGGACACAATGGACAGGATTCGCGGAGACATGGCAGTGGTGGTGTCAATATAATGTGTGCTGTTTGTTGCTCTGAAATTCAATATAGGTAACACCCAGGACAAACCCTCAGACACCCTTGTGCACCCACTTCATGCTCACGACACGTTTGCCTTACGCTGCCTACTGCACATATGTGATGCATGCCCTGTGGCTGCAGCACAGGTGGTGGCAGGTTGAGTGAGGCTGGCCGTGAGGGAGATGCACGAGAGGTTGAGTATGGGATGGAGCAATGAGATTGTATGAGGATTGGGTCGTGTGTTAGTGGCAGGATGAGTACTGGCGAGGTGAGTAGGTGGAGGTAAGATGAGGATGGGGTTTGAGTGGGTATGAAGGGTGATGTGCCAGAGTAGTGTTGGCGGTGCCGAAGGAGATGTGGAGTGGGGGCAGTGTTGTGGCAGACGGAGTGTAGGGGAAAGACTTTGTGTTCTCACTGTGGCTGACCTACTGCGGTCATTGCAGCGCCTCCTGCACTGTATGCAGGTGGGCGATATGTTGGTGGCGCAGGTGACCCCCTCTGCCACCTCGAGCCAGGCCTTCTTGGTGGCAGAGGCAGGCCGCTTCCTCCCCCTCCTCCTCACCCCATCTGATGATACCTGGGGTGAGGCATCATTAAACTGGGAGCAGCCTTCCCCCTGGGCTGCTCCATGCTGCAATTTGTCCCATTGGTTGCAGCATCTGTCAGTGGAGGACTGCCCCTTTAACTAGAGAGCCTCCAGCTGACAGATCGTACTGCGCATGCGCAGCCCGCCCGACGCGCAGACCAGCGCCGTGGACCCCGGAGGAGCAGGTAATTGATTCCTATTAGTGGGTTGCCTGCTACGATCGCGCGGGCAACCCACTAATTTCGCCGAGCGTGTTGACCACGCTCCCGGAGGACCACCCGCTGGGAACCCGCAGGCCTGCTAACTTCGAGCCCTTAGCCATTGAGGAAGAAAAAAATTGACAATCCTGCAGTCATGACATGGATGACAGTCTAGATGTGTGCAATAAACTTTCTTATAAAGATAGTTTTTCTCCACCCTTTCTCTTTCCTCCCTCCACCCCACCCCACCCATGCATTATTTTCCTTGGTTTAGACTATGGGATTAGTCAGGCTACAGACATCTGCACATATAGCGTTAGTTGCTTTGCCTTTGTTAACCCACCAATCGACAAGTTTGAGCATTGTGGCCTACCCCATTGTTTCCCTTCCTTTCCCCTTCCTGACTTGCCCGAGGTAACGTTAATCTCTAGGGGTTAAACCAGCATTACAAATTAAAATTAAAATCTGATATCCTGACTTTGGCTTTTATCTACCAAATTAATCAGCAAATCAATATATACATTGCTAAAATTAAAAGCAAATTTCAAATAATTTCTATTTAAAGGGGCACCGTCTCCATGGAAAAGTGGCAAATTTTTGACATTTGTTAATAGCTCCATGACATGATGTAAACGATGTCAAAATACATCATTTCAGCATTGCATCACTTGCTGATGTCAGCAGCGTCATCATCATCAAGATGTGTCTCTGTTGACATTTTTTGTTTGAACAAAAGCAACAGGGTTTGCCAAACAGTTTTTTTTTGAGAAGGAGAATGCTGCCTTTATCTCATCTAGTTCCTGGCACTAATACAATTTTTATTGTTTCATCTGCACTGTAAAAACAACTTTCAAAGTGGACACTTTCCACTTACCTGATAACTGCTTTGCAGAGATCATTAGCAATAGCAGCTGGCACCTGGTGGCAAAATACAACTAATGATTTCTCCAAATGGTTTGCTACTTTGTGAGTGGAAAACGTTCACTTTGAAACTTGTTTCTTCTTTGTAGATGAAATGATAGGGACATGAATTAATGCTGGGGACCAAATACTGGAAGAGAATGCAATGTAGTAAGAACAGTGAATCTCGGTTATAACTGAGAAGCTAAATTGTTATGGAGTCAAATAGCTGAGTATGTCATCCAATGGCATAAATTTAACTGCATGGTCTTCTGGTGCAAAGCACATATGAGGCTTAAAAGATCACGGAAAATTGGGTGGAATTGATTTAGGTGTGTGATTATGATACACCAAATCTCCTTGGTCGTCTTCCAATCTCTCCACCCGAATGCATCTCGGCTCATAATAATGGCCCTGCCCCCAAGCTACAGAGCCTTGTATGCAAATTTCCTGGAATCGTGCTTCTTCAGAGGCTCTCTTCAAATTACGACCAGATTTTCAGACGCAAGGTCACCGTAGTCACCTGAAGCAGGTGCAAATCAGCTGCTCCAAGAAGCATTGAAGCTGTGCTTATCATGTTACTGCAGGCAGCCATTTACGGTCCTTTTGAAAAATAATAATGGCTTTTTTACTGGCTGTATCCCTGCTTGCCATTATCATGGAGGAGAAGGAGGATCGGAAGGAACAGAATCAGAGACAGGAGACCCGGAGAGTGAATCACCATAGAAGGAGACAGCACCCCACTTGCAAGTACCCGGCCCAGAGAGTGTACAGGCCTCGACTGACGTTCCAGGAGTTGACAGTGCGACGACTGTCACTCTCTGCGACCTGCCCCACAATGACTAACAGTCCCCGGTCCACATGCAGCAGAGCCTTAACTCTACAACAAACAATAACTCGAATTTATATAGTGCCTCTGAAATTTGCCTGCAGATTTGTTGTTCTAGCTCCTTCCCATAATTTGGGGGTCTATAGTAAACACTCAGCAATGTAACAGCTCCTTTTCTGTTCCTTAACTCTAACCAAATAGATTCATTTTTTGATCCCTCTTGTATATCGCCCCTCTCTAGAAATCTAATATCATCCTTGATCAATACTGCCGCCCCCGGTCCTTTCTTTTTTCCTTCCCTATCCCTTCTGAATACACTGTAGCCAGGAATGTTTGGTTCCCATTCCTGCTCATGTTTAAGCCAGGTCCCCCGTTATAGCCACTATATCATAACCCCAAGTAGCAACTCGTGCCTGCAGCTCATCAACCTTATTTGTAACACTCCTCGCATTAAAACACAAGCATTCCAACATCATTGTTAGTCCGCTTGGCTTTTATCTTCCATCTAATTCCTGCTCTTTCCATTCTATTCCTTGTTCTGTTGCTATTTGTCCCTCCTAGTTTTCTATGCACCTTGTTTCCCCTCTCTGCTGCTACGTCCTGGTTTCCCACCCCCTACCAAATTAGCTTAAACCTTTTTATGGCATATCACTGCTAGTTACCCCTGATTTAAAAGAAACAAGCAAGACTGGCTATGTTACCCACATCCAAATGGATTTTCTTAATGACCTTGCAGAGCGTAGCACGTATTGACAACTGCAGTCCCATACTCACGTCCACATAAAAATAAGTGTTTAAAATGTGGACGGACCCAGTTAATTGAAATGAATACTTAACTGCATTGCAAGATGAAAGCTACTTAGAGAGTCTTGTAGCTTGTTTCATGAACACTGCTATTGTTTATCGGAGTACCACATTTTCAATGAGACACATCTAAATACCTTTTTATAAACTACGACCTAGAAAAGATGTTTCCACTTGAGAGGTAGGCCAGCACTAGAGGCCATAAATATAAGATAGTCACTGATAAATCCAATAGGGAATTCAGGAGAAACTCCTTTACCCAGAGAATGGTGGGAATGTGGAACTCGCTACCACAAGGAGTAGTTGAGGCGAATAGCACAGCTGCATTTAAGGGGAAGCTAGATAAGCACATGAGGGAGAAAGGAATAGAAGGTTAAGTTGACGGGGTTAGATAAAAAAAGAGTGGGAGGAGGCTCGAATGGAGCATAAACACTAGCATGGACCTGTTGGGCCGATTGGCCTGTTTTTGTGCAGTACATTTTATGTAATTCTACGTAAAACAAGGTGGTCATTTCTTGGGACGCCGAGGGGAATAGACACTGCTGAAATAAGTCATCTCATCGGCAGCATCCAACGTGTTTTAAAAAAAGTCAGGTTCTGGGTAGGATGTGCTCCTAAAGGTCGTGAAGTCAAAACCGACAGCTCTGGGGAAAATACTATCACAAACATTCTACAGATGAGATTTTCAGCCTTGCTTTGTACGGCAGACTCTTCAGCTTTTCATTTCATATTAATTTAATAACGGCTTCTAATTTATTAGTTGTAATAATAGCCTGATAAAGATTTGCTTCTTAATTAAGGATATGTGATCTCACGTATTTCAAACAGTGAACTTCTCTTTTATTTTTAATTAATCAGACATTTTCCTTTTTCTTAGAGATTAAAGTGAGCATATATTAAAGTATAATATTCTATATCCAGAGTAAAAATATTTTTTTCGTGCTTTATCACTTTTCTCCTAAAGCAGATGGGTTGAAGGTGCCTGTGGCCCTCTGATAACTTGCCACGTGGCCATTTCTCATGTACGAGCCTGAATGATAGGTGTTGATGGGCTATTGAGTTGTGAAGGGCATAATTTCCTCAACCAATGTCCACAACACAAGATTAGAGTTGCTTAATAGCAGTCAGCAATGGGAATTCTAGATAATCTCCCCCTCTCCGCACCCTCCACAGTACAGGACACGGACGACTGTAAAATTCCAATGACGACCTGGCTTAAGTTGCCCTATGAGGCACCGACCAGGTGTCTAACCTGGAACCTTTGGTACTGCACCATACACAAGAGTTACTCCTGGGACTACTGAGGAAGCTCTCTAAAATATTTTTAAAATTGCAGTCAAAACAATCAGTTCTCCCGACACAGCACAAATCGCAAAATTGTGGTGGATGGAAAACCACAGCCTAACATTTCCTAACTTGGGCTCCCTGCAAGAACTGCTCTGCCACAGGGACCCATTCACACTGTCAGCCCTAAATCAGCACTGATTTTTATTGAAGTCTGCTCGTTTCCGTTAGTTTTGCGCCCATATTGCAATGCAATCCGGCCGAGCCAGTGCAAAAGATCAGGGAATTTAAAACGTAAGTGAGTTACGCCCAAAATCTCTAACGCTTGTGTTTTCCGCAATCTTTCACACTGGTTCAAAATTTAATTTGCCTGGATCAGGCCCCGCCCACAAAACTGGCCACGCCCCCAGGTTGAAATTACGAGATTCCACCGATTGCGATGGTTCGGGCAGGCTCTTCAAATTGAGCTCATTTTCTCAGGCGCACAGGTACCAGTAGGCACATTTTAAAAGCTTTTTCATATCAAAAAATATTCAATTTACTAAGAAACTGACTAGTGTACACCAATGAAACTATTAAATGGTTCAGTATAGTTTTTTTTAAGTTCATTTTCAATGATTTTAAATCAGGTTGCTCACAGGTGGACAACTGGACACCCTTATTCCAAATTCTTATTTTTGGTGATAAACCACATTTTAAGTGGATTAATAAAACTGCACCAGATTATCACTCTTAAATACATCAAGGAATACTTTTTAATGGAAGAAAAAAAAATGATTACGTTCTATTACGCTGCCCGATTGCGCTGGTTCGCGGGAGATTTTACGTTTGTGATTAAGCAAATTAATTTTAGCGGAAACTTGAAATGTAACCTAATCAGCGCAATTTCAAGCACATTTTGCTCAAACTCTACCCTCATTTGTCTGTTGTATATATAGATGCAGTCATTCATATATATATATATATATATATATCCCTGTTATTTTGAGTTTGAATCCTTTGCATATTGCCAGTGAAAGGCCAGAGCGTCGTATGTTGAGCGTCGTATGTTAAGCGTCGTATGTTGAGCGTCGTATGTTGCGTTCAAAATAGGACAGTCCAGTTTCAGGTAATCAGAGACCATGGTTTGAAGATGTGGTCTCTGTTTGACGTTGCCTTGAAAATGTACCACTTTTTATTTCTACTTCCTTGAGCAAGGAGAGGACTATCGTCCTCCTTATCTGTCATGTGTTGGATGTTAAGTATCAGGAACATCTGAATTTATTCTTTATATTTTCAAAACACATTCATTTCTAACAGCAAATCTTACTGAATGGAGTAACCGAGCCCTCCTCATTAGTGACGGGTAATCATCTAGCCCAGGGACACTGACACTTGATCGCATTCTTGTTTTGTGCTTAGAACAATGGCTTGACGAATACATGGAAATTTTGGCGTACTCTCTCACTGATGCAAACAGGTCAAGCTTTTATTTTCAGAACTCCTGATTGACTAACTTTTGGAATCAGTCTTCAAGCAATCAAAGATGAATATTAGAGATGTAAGTTCCAGCTCCAGAATGGAGCGCAGGTTGGTGGAGTTCCTGGTGAATGGGCACGTTTAGATTTTAAAATAGAAATAAGGTAAAATAGGAAATTGGACTGGGCCATTCGATTAGATCATGGCTGATCTGTGCATCAACCCCATTTACCCAACTTTGTTCCCTTGATATCCTTAGCTAAGAAAAATCTATCAATCTCAGTCTTGAAAATTTAAATTGACCCAGCACCCACAGCCTTTTGGGGGAGCGAGTTCCACATTTCCACTACCCTTTGTGTGAAAAAGTGCTTCCAGATATCGCTCCTAAATGGCCTAGCTCTCGGCTTAATATTATGCCCTCTTGTTCTGGATTCCCCACCACAGGATATAGTTTCTCTGTGTCTACCTTATCGAATCCCATTTTTATTTTAAATACCTCAATTAGTTCACCCCTCAATATTCTAAACTCAAGGGAATACAAGCGAAGTTTATGCAACCTGTCCTTAGAATTTAACCCTTCAAGCCCTGGTATCATTCTGGTGAATCTACGCTGTACACTTTCCTGGGCCAATATATGTTTTCTGAGGTTCGGTGCCCAAATCTAAACACAGTAATCCTGATGGGGTCTGACCAAGCCTCTGTACAACTGAAGCATCACTTCCTCACTATTGAATTCCCACCCCTTCAGATAAAGGCCAATATTCCAATGCCCTTTTAGATTACTTTCTGTACTTGTACAATAGCTTTTAATGATTTCTGTACATGGATATCGACAGCTCTTTGCTCCTCCACTGCTCCTAGAATCTCACCATTCAGAAAATATTCTGTTTTGTCTTTCTCAAATCCAAAGTTATCACACTTCCCCACATTGAACTCCATCTGCCATAGTTTTGCCCACTCACTTAGTCTGTCCATGTCCTTTTGCAACTTCCTGCTCCCATTGGCACTACTTACTGTGCTGCCTGACTTAGTGTCATTTACAAACTTGGATATACAACTCTCTCTGTTCCTTCATGCAAGTCATTAGTATATATGATGAGGCCCCAGTACAGATACCCGGGGAACACCACTTGTCACATCCCACCAACAAGAGAACAAACCCTTTATCCCTAATCTCTGTCTCCTACCTCCCAGCCAACTCCAACCCATGTCATAAGGTTACCTCCAATTCCATGCACTTTCATTTTTCCTAATTATCTCTTGTGCGGAATCTTCTCAAATGCCTTCTGGAATTTCATTCAGGCAGCACCACACCCCTATCCACCATGCTCCTCAAAAAATTCAACGTCACTGGTCAGACACGACCTACCCCTGCCCCGTTACAAATACAAGCTGACTCCCTTTGATCAGCTCATAGTTGTCCAAGTGCTCAGTCAGTCTGTCTCTGATGATAGGTTCCAGTAGTCACTACAATTAATGTTAAACTGACAGATCTGTAGTTACCTGGTTTCTCCCTCCCTTCTTAAATAATGGAGTGACATTTGCAGTTTTCCGATCCAAAGGACAATCAAAATTATATAGACAATATAAGTAATACATAATGAAAATGAAGATATAATAGTGAATGCCAAAGAGATAGATGAGGGAACATAAAGAGGGTGTAGGAAAAAGAGATGAGAAGCAGAACAAAAATCATTTTTAAAAGGTTTTTTTATAAAGTACATTTTTTAGTAACATTGCATTGATGTTACAGCAATAAAGCTACTCCCAAACTCTGAATTACATTATTGTTGTTATCTGGGAATTTTTTAGTGTTATGGTGTGTGGGCTTAAATTTTAAAAAACATGGTTAGCTCTGGGATTGAAAAATTCCCTTAAGGCGCTAAGGGGAAAAAACATTCAGTCACATACTAGATTAATTTCTTGCATAGCAGCCGGGCACCTTCCTCACACTTCCAGCCTACCAGAAATGGCAAGGATAAATGAGTTAAGAAACATTTGCATTGTATCGCACTGTGACAAAATATGATGCATTTTTTGTGTCCAAATTTTGATGTAGTGGTTGGCTCTTTGAAATTCAGTTATTTTGTTCAGGGAGTTTAACAGCCAGTTAGACCACAATCTTCACAGAATGATACAGCACAGAAGGAGGCCATTGGGCCCATCCTGTCTGTGCCGGCTCTTTGAAAGAGCTCTCCAATTAGTCCCACTCCCTGTTCTTTCCTCATAGCCCCACAATACTTTACCCTTCAAGTATCTTCTACCAGGTTTCCGCTGATACAATATTGCAAATTTTATAATTTCCCTGGTGGCAGATTGAGAAGTAGTCAAACCTGCAATTTTCAAATATATACAAAGTTTGTAACTGGTTCAGTTTGTATTGACTTGGCACTTACTTTTTGAATTTGAGAGGCCAGCTATTCAAAACGCAGGAAGTCCTGGCAAAGATTTTTTTTTTTAAAGGGTGTTGTTTGATTTAAATCAGTTTGGGTTCTGCCAGGACCACTCGGCTCCAGAACTCATTACAGCCTTGGTCCAGACGTGGACAAAAGAGCTGAATTCCAGAGGTGAGGTGAGAGTGACTGCCCTTGACATCAAGGCAGCATTTGACCGAGTGTGGCACCAAGGAGCCCTCATAAAATTGAAGTCAATGGGAATCAGGGGTAAACTCTCCAATGGCTAGAGTCATACCTAGCACAAAGGAAGATGGTAGTGGTTGTTGGAGGCCAATCATCTCAGCCTCAGGCCATTGCTGCAGGAGTTCCTCAGGGCAGAGTCCTAGGGCCAACCATCTTCAGCTGCTTTATCAATGACCTTCCCTCCATCATAAGGTCAGAAATGGGGATGTTCGCTGATGATTGCACAGTGTGGGGAGGAAGGAGATAGAGTGGGAGAGGGAGGAGGGTGGGGGAAGAGTGGGAGAGTGGGGGGAGGGGGAAGGGGTGTGGAGGAGCATGAGCGGTAGCACAGCTGGGATGTCAGGGTTGAAATTTGGAGCAAGACCTGGCTCCGCTAAGGTCACCAACCCTCCACGATTGCCCTGGAATCTCAAGGAATTAAAGACTAATCTCCAGGACACTGGTGGGAACAACCTGGGAGAAAAATCATAGGGGCAATAAAGAATTGTGTTTTCTCAAAATTTTCTTCGAACGCTCCTGTTTACTAGTTATAAAAATATCGGACATGGGGAAAAATGTTGTTTGACTGGCAGTCAAGAATCATCCAATCGGGTAATGAAGAGTCTGTTCACTTTCTGATTGGCCGTGAGAAGGCTGTGCACCCCAGAACGGACATGTCGCACAACCAATGGCGGGAGAGTGGGGGCGGAGCGGTTGGAGGCAGGAGGTCACGTGATGATAAAACCTCCAGCAATACGTCCAACCAGAGTTGGCGACCCTAGGTGCCATAGGTCTCTACCCCATTTTTTCAAGATTTTGAAATTTCACTGGAAGTGGGACCGCTCCGCCCCCACTGGTGCCCACCCCCCCCACCCCCGCATGTGTTCGTCACTGGAAGAGGCACGACTGGCGGGAAGACATCATCCGTCACAAATCTTGCCATTTTCACTTCACTTGGCCTCTTGTTGTGCTGTGACGTACTGCAGGTTACCGGGATCAAATCCCGACAGAAATGAGGCCCACAGCTGTCTGAAACGCAGACCAATCGATTGCTGCCTGGTGATTCATTTTCATCTTCAACCAGCATGGCTGGCCTTTAACATATCGTCAGTGTACTGCTTGGAAATTGACCTCTCTCTTCACCCCCCCACCCCGACCCGTGGGGCTGACACTCCAGCAATGTCAGAAATGGTGCAGGCGCCTGGCCCCCTTCACCCCCCCCCTGCCCCCCACGATGTAAACGACCCTAACCCTAGGCTTTGGGATGGATGAGGGGCCCAGTAGACTTAGTTGCTGGAAGTTTTGCCTCACTGCACTTCCAGTGCTGGAGCAAGGCCTCAGAAATTTCAGGTCAGACCCAGTGAGCTTTTATTATTTTAGCCACTTCAGCTGGATAAAAGATGTTCCACTGTGAACATTAGATCACTGTTAGATTATTCATTTGTTTATTATTTGTGTAATAAATTTGTTTCATACTTTAACCTTTGACCGAGATCTGTCGTGATAATCTATCACTTTTGAAGACTGAAATGGGATCTCATGAAAACATAAGATAATCTAATACCTAAGAGCAAGAGGATTTGCTATTTGTTTAACCCGGCGTATTAGCGAGAGATTACTGAGAGTTTAACTCGATCTCAATGCAAGGAGAAACTCTCTGAAAGGTTTGGAGAGTTGGGACTCACCCATGATCTAAAATGTGAGAGGTTACAAAGATCCAAAAATGTGTCAGAAACATTTCAAAGCACTTCACATCCAATTAATTAATTTGAAGTGCAATCACCATTGTTATGTAGGCAACCAAAGTAGTACAAACTAAGGTCCCACAATTCGATGAACGATTAAGCTGTATTTTTTTTGGTAGTGTTATTTGAAGGAGGAATGCTGAGCAGAAGGACTTTCTATTCTACTTTTGGATTGTGCCATGAAATCGTTGAAGTCCACCTGAACAGGTGGCCTCAGTTTAATGTCTCACCAGAAGGATGGCACCTCTGACAAATGCAGCCGTTCCTTCCATACCACAACACCGTCAGCCTAGGTTATGCGTTTAAGCATTATAGCAGAGCTTGAAATCACAGCCTCTGACTCAGGGGCAGCCGTGCTCTTCTTGCATAAAGCTGATGCCCTCTGTGTCAGCTGAATTGTATATGATGCCAAGTAAACCAGCACACATAACTTCCACAAAAAGTATCTTGGTATTGCATGCTACTTCCATGTTAATAAAATGTTACAATGACAACAACAACTTGCATTTATGTAGTGCCTTTAACATTGTAAAACACCTCAAGGCTCTACACAAGATCATCATCAGACAAAATATGACTCCGAGCTACATATTAGGTCAGGTCACCAAAAGCTTGGTCAAAGATTTAGCATTTAAGAGGCGTCTTAAAGGAGGAGAGAGAAGTGGAGAGGTTTAGGGAGGGAATTTCAGTGCTTCGGGCCTAGGTGGCTGAAGGCATGGCCGCCAATGGTGGGGCGAAGGAAATCGGGGATGCGCAAGAGGCCAGAATTGGAGAAACGCAGAGTTCTCTGAGGGTTGTAGGGCTGGAGGAGGTTACAGAGATAGATACAACAGATATGTGTATTGCAACCACATACAGAGATAGGTACGTAGATAGAGTCCCTTTTACCCAAAACTTTGGGGTATATAGCAATGGCAAAGAATCACTCTCTGATAATCTGTTACTGGGGTTGTATTCTCTAGAGTTTCGAAGGTTAAGGGGTGATCTGATCGAAGTTTATAAGATATTAAGGGGAACAGATAGGGTGGATAGAGAGAAACTATTTCCGCTGGTTGGGGATTTTAGGAGTAGGGGGCACAGTCTAAAAATTAGAGCCAGACCTTTCAGGAGCGAGATTAGAAAACATTTCTACACACAAAGGGTGGTAGAAGTTTGGAACTCTCTTCCGCAAACAGCAATTGATACTAGCTCAATTGCTAAATTTAAATCTGAGATAGATAGCTTTTTGGCAACCAAAGGTATTAAGGGATGTGGGCCTAAGACAGGTATATGGAGTTAGATCACAGATCAGCCATGATCTTATCAAATGGCGGAGCAGGCACAAGGGGCTGAATGGCCTACTCCTATTCCTATGTTCCTATGCTATGGAGAAATAGGAAGCTGGTGTCCTGAACACAGCAGAGGTAACTTGAAAAATCCTTTAGACTTTGCCAATGGCCTGCACTTGCTCCGTTTGTTATCTGAAATTTAATTTTAGGTACAACGTTAGAATTGAGATGAAGTTCACTGGCACTGGTATTGTGTAATTTATATGAGCTTGAAACCAGAGATCCTTTCTCATCTCTTCACGCATCTCGTGCAGCATTTTGCTTATTAAATCTAAATCTTTGATAACAGTGCATGGTGGACCAATCAATCATACTAATGTAACATCTGGAAATCCAGAGGGATGCCTTTTACTTTTCTCCTACGTTACAAAATACGTCTGAAGTACTAGCAGCCATTTGCCATCATAACATTAGCAAAACAAAAGCGAAGATAGCAGCCATTTAGACTGTGCAGCATCACTTGCTCCTTTGCAGAGGGCGTAAACTTTGAAGCAGAAATCAGGAGCTTGTAAACCATTTCTGTGACTTGAATGACATTATGTGCAGATGTGCTTCATTTACATATATGCAAAATGTATGCACACACAAGAAAATGCTTGGTACACATACTGCATACTAGATAAAGATGCACTATTAACTTTTACATGGAACTTAGCCCAGTATTTTGTGAGCTCTGGTTATTCATTGCTAATCTCTTCCAGGTTTTGTTCAAAATGTCATTCGAGAGCTTTGGAGAAAGGTGAAACCCACCTGCAAACTTACAATTGTCAAGATTAAAATCAAATTAAATAATACACAACAACAGCCTCTATTTATTTTTTTTGGATGAAACGTTAAACCGAGGCCCCATCTGCCCCCTCAGGTGGACATCAAAGCTCCCATAACAGTATTCGAGGAAGAGCAGAATAGTTCTCCCAGTGTCCTGGCCGATATTTATCCCTCAAACAACATTATTAAAACATATAATCAGCTCATCTATCTCTCTGCAGTTTGTGGGACGTTGATGTGCACAATTTGGCTGCTGCTTTTCCCGACAGCAGTGACTACACTTCAAAAGTATTTCATTGGCTGTTAAGTGCTTTGGGGCATCCTGAGGTCATGAAAGGTGCTATCTAAATTAAAGCTCCTTCTTTCTTTACAATATTTTTATAAGCTGAATACAAGATATAGTCCACTTGTGAAGGAACTAAGTAAGTCCAAATACTAAAGGCATAAGTGAGTTATGCAAGTTCCTTCACACATGAGATAATTAAAGAACTTCCCATTCAATGAAAAATTTAAATGAGAAAAGCAGCAAAGCTGGGGAATTTGGAGAGCAATTGCTAATTCTTGGACCTAAAAAGTTTGAGAGCTGAGCTAAGAGTTTAAAAGAACCTGAACTGTGTTATAACAAGCTCGTCTGCGATTCAAAAATAAAATCAATGTATTTTTATTAGCACACATAAGGTTTGGTGCATATTGTTACTCACAAAAGGGAAGTTGTTGTCAGAAAAGGAAGTTAGTGAGCCAGAATGACTTCTGGTCCAATGTGTGTTGACAAGTTGTGGAAATGCCGCTTGACACTGTAGCATTCTGACAAATTGTTCCACCCACCAGAGTTCAGTGAGTCGACCGTTGATGGCGATTAAAAATTCAGCATTTGGAGAGAGATCTCTGGTTGTGTTTTGCAGCCTCGAAGTTCAGCATTAACCATCCGATAGCCAAGTTCCGCACCCATGAGGACGGCCTCAACCGGGATCTTGGGTTCATGTCACGCTACACGTAACCCCACCAGCAAACAAAAGTTAACTGTTTTTAATATAATGGGTCAATTGCTGTCTTTTCCTTCCGGATGTTTCTATGTCTCTGCCTCTCTCTTTTTTTTTGGTCTGGCCGTTTGTATATTCGGTGGCCCTGTAGGTAACACCTATCTGTCTGAACACTTTGGTTGCCTTGGCAACGGGCAGTTGAAAAGACTATCTGTAATCACCAGGTATTGTTCTGTGATTTATAAATGCGAGAGGTTCGAGGATTTCTTGACATTCACCTGAGGAAGGAGGAAGCCTCCGAAAGCTTGTGAATTTTAAAATAAAATTGTTGGACTATAACTTGGTGTTGTAAAATTGTTTACAATAATCCGATAGGAAGCATTGGGCCACATGGAGGTTATGTGGATATGAAAAATGACTCTAGGAGTGATTGTATATGGGGAAATTACACTCCCCGCACTTCCTTTTGTTTCCCAGAAGATCCCAATCCTTTCTCAGTTTGGTTGTGTTAGGGGCATTGTAGCAAACTGCTCCCTGCTCACTAACACCTACCTCTGAATAACAAGGTCTGCTTAGAGAAAAAAAACAAAACTGTCCTGGTAAACTACCTCTTCATAAAAGCCCCCTGTACCTCCGGTTGCTTTTTTTCCCTTTGCTTCTCAATAAGTTCTCTGACAAGGTGTTCATCTGCACCCACTGATACTTTTTCCCCCAACTACTACTAAACGGAACTGTCTCGCCTCATTCTCCACAGAAAATTACATTTTTTATTGCAAAATTTACCATTATCTTGAAATCTCACTTAGTAGCCAGAATGATTTGGTAAGTAATGGCAAAGATGGAGGCAGCCAACGGAATAGGAAACCAGGGGGAGAAATGTAGGCAGCTTTGGAAGAAGTAGCAAGAATGGATATGGTGAATATTCACTGCCAGTGAAGATCAGATGATTAGGGTGAGATTACTCAAAGGGAAGGAGGAAGAGATTCAGCTGACTTCACAGGATAAAATTAGTTCTGTCTGAGGGACACTAACTCAGAAAACAGGACCTTGACATGCCAGAGAGCCATAGCAGTTATGAACATGATATGGTTTTGCCAAATTGAGAATCATATTTTAGACCATGACACAAAAGGAAAGCAAATCTGTTACTGTTCCCTGGATCATTCATGCGGTTCATCTATTCATAGATGCATTTAAGGGGGAGCTAGATAAGTACATGAGGGAGAAAGGAATAGAAGGCGATAGTTATAGGGTGAGATGAAGTAAGGTGGGAGGAGGATCGTGTGGCGCATAAACACTGGCATGGACCTGATGGCCTGTTCCTGTGCTGTAATTTCTATGTAAATCTAAGTAAGAGGACAGCTTGTTGTGCATAAAGATGCAGGTTTAATTTCTTCCAGAAATGCTGGTGGACATAAATTCTAGCTGACCCGCACTGATCCACTAAAGTAATTCACTGCTTTTATTTCATTTTGCTTTGAAGAAAAGGTCGTGCTGTTACAGTTTATTCTCAACATTTGTTTTGGTTCAAGATATCAAATTACAGAAAAATAATTGGAGGAGGTGGGGCTGAATGGAATGATGCAAAATAAATTGCACTTGCTGCTTTGGGCTTCGAAAGTTCAGTCAAGTTGAAGATGACCTTAGTTTTTTTTATTCTTTGAGACGTTCTGTTCAAAACATTGCCAATGATTTTTGCATATTAATATTGTGGGATTCTTAGAATCATAGAACCATAGAAAGGTTACAGCATGGAAGGAGGATATTTGGCCCATCGAGTCCGTGCCAGCTCTATGCAAGTGTAATCCAGCTAGTCCCACTGCCCCACCCCTTCCCCGTAGCCCTGCAATTTTTTTCCTTTCAAGTACTTATCCAGTTCCCTTTTGAAGGCCATGATTGAATCTGCCTCCACCACCCCCTCGGGCAGTGCATTCCAAATCCTAACCACTCGCAGTGTAAAAAAGATTTTCCTCATGTCATCTTTGGTTCTTTTACCAATCACCTTAAATCTATGTCCTCTGGTTCTTGACCCTTCCACCAATGGGAACAGTTTCTCTCTATCTACTCTGTGTGGACCCTTCACGATTTTGAATACCTCTATCAAATCTCCTCGCAGCCGTCTCTGTTCCAAGGAGAACAACCCCAGTTTCTCCAGTCTATCCATGTAACTAAAGCTCCTCATCCCTGGAATCATTCCAGCAAATCTCTTCTGCACCCTCTCTAAGGCCTTCACATCTTTCCTAAAGTGCGGTGCCTAGAACTCATACTGATGCTTTCTTATAAAAAATAGACAGTGGAATACTCAGTGATTGGGGGGATAGTCAGGTATGCATGTGTCCATAGCCGTAATGAAAACAGAAAATGCTGAAAATACGCAGCAGGTAAGTCAACATCTGTAAAGAGAAAAGAGATTTTGGTGTGCATCCTTCATCAGTCTGGTAAAGGGCACACACCCAAAACACCATAACCTGTCTTTTTACAGATGTTAACAGACCTGCTCTGCATTTCCAAACTTTTCAATTTTTATTTCAGATTTGCTGATTTTTAGAATCCGTAATGGTTTGTTGCCTCCCTGGTGCTCAGGTGAAGAATGTTAAAAACACACAGATTGACTTTTCAGAAGGTTGGATGAGCGGGCAGTGGTCGTAATTCATTTGGGAATGAATAGCATTGGTAGGACTGAGAAAGTACTTTTGTACAGAGAATGTAAGGCATAAAGTAAAAACGCAAGTGCTCAAGTTAGTAATTTTAGGAACACTACCTGCGCCATCAGATAAGCCAGACAGGCAAAGGAAGATTAGATAACAACGCGTGGTTAGAAGAGCAGTAAAGGATAGAGGGTTTCAAGTTTTTTGGGCATTCGGACCAGTTTTGGATCAGGAGGTGCAGGTGCAGGAGGAATGGACTGCACCTGGACCAAACCAATGGCAATGATGTGGCAGGAAAGGTAGATAGGGCCATGGATATGAGTTTAAATTAGAAAGCACCATCGGGATGGGATAGAGGGACCTAAATATTCCTGGTCATAAAATTTTCAGATGAGAAAATAAAGAAAGAGGGAGCAGGGATGGCATGATTAAACATTAAAGAGAAAACATTTACCTGAAGGTGGTGTTCTGAATTTCTCTGAATTGAATTAAGAAATCATCTACATGTTGTCCCTTGGGAACATTATCCAAAGACAGGGGTTCAGCTTCCACAACTGTGTGGATGACACCTCGCTCTACCTGTCCATTACCATCTCTCGGCCTCACCAGTGCCTCTGTGTTGTCTGACTGCTTCTCCGACATCCAGTCTTGGATGAGCCGCTATTTTCTCTGGTTAAACATTAAGGAGATTGAAGGCATCTTTTTCTGACCCCGCCACAAACTCCGCACCCCTGCTATTAATTCCTTCCCCATCCTTGGTCTCTGTCTCAGGATGAACCACATTGTTCTTAACCTCAACATCCTATTAGACTCCAAAATGAGCTTCCAACCCTATATCCTCTTCAGCACAAAGATCACCTACTTCCACCTCCGTAACATTGCCCATCACCGCCCCTGCCTCAGTCCTCTATCTTCGCCCCAACATTGGCAACTGTGCCTTCAACAGCTTAGTCCTCTGGAAATCCCTCTCTAAACCTCTACACATCTTTCTCCTCCTTTAAGACACTCCTTAAAGTACACCTCTTAGACCAAGCTTTTAATCCTTAAAAAAAAACTGTATTAATAGGCTTAATGAGACATAAAGAGAGAGTTGATTTGTTACCATGTCTACACTCCAGAAGACTTAGGGAGGATAGTGATCAAATAGCAAAGGTACGAACCAACATTTTCCAAAATTCTTTTGAAATAGTATTTGCACTAAAGGAGTTGAAGATGTTGACGGTAATTTTAACTTGTGCCGATATCTGATCGGTAGCCCGTTATACACATCTCCCGATTTTCCTTTCCATCGCCAAAGATTAGAATTACCCCCAATCAATATTATGGAGTGGAAGGTGTTGTCTATTACACTTCTGTGCGACAAAATAGGGAGACTCTTCCATTTTATCTCATGCAATTCAGGAATAGCTAGATTTCAATTGGAAGCTATCTTTCTTTACCAAATTGTAAAGTGGAGGACTGGAGACAAACTGTCGATTGGACCAAATCAAACTGATTCATTTAAAATTAGTAAGTATATTTTTGCCACAGTGCTATACAAAGCCATCTAACTATAGACAAGTTAGCCTCATGTCAGTAGGAAACTAAAAGCTAGAGCCGTAACGGTGGCTAACATTAATGAGCGCTTGAAGAAATATGGGCCCATCAAACAGTCAACAGGATTTGTAAACTGCAGGTCGTGCTTGACTAATTTATTCAAATTCTTCACAGAAGCACTCAAGTGTATGGACAAATGGAATGTAATGGATGGGATATATTTACACTTCCCAAAAAAAAACATTTGATGATGTGTCAATTGGGCACTTGTTTCGAAGATTAAGGCCAAGACTTTTAAAGGTATAGTAGCAGCAAGGATAGAGGGATGCTGAAGAAAAGAATAGGAATGAATGGATGTTTCTTGGATTGACAAGTTGTACCTGTTGGCACCCTCAAAAGACAAGTGTTGGGTTCTCTTTTGTTTTCCACATATAAAAAAGTATTTGGACGATAGGGACACAGAGAATATCATCAACATTTGCTGACAATACGAAATTAAGATGCCTGACTTCAGCGAGGAAGAATGTCGGAGAATTGAAGAGAATATACAGGATAGGAGAGTGGAGGGGTATGTGGCATGTTCTATGTGGACACTTGTGAAGTGGTACATTTTGGAAAAAGGAACAGAATAAAAATATACCCTAAATGGCAAGATTCTCGGAGAAGTGAAGGAACATAGTGATCTGGGGATGGAGGTATGCAGATCTTTAAAAGCAGGATTGCGGACAAATGGGAATCTGTGTTATGGGCTTGAATACAAAAGCAGGGAACTGCTGATGAATCTGTACAAGACATTGCTAAGGACACAGTTGCAGCGCTGTGCAGTTTTGGGTGTCCCATTATAGAAAGAACGTTGGGGCCATGAGAAAGCTGAAACCTAGATTCATAGGATGATGCTAGGGACGACAGGATATAGTTAATATTTTAACTCCTTATGGATTATGTTTCACTGAAAGGATAGACAGAATGGAGGAATTCCAAAACATCAATAAAGATCCCAGAAAATCTATAATCCTATTTAATAGGAATTTGAATTCCTCTTTCCAAAGAAAAACCAATGAAGATGTTGCTCCTTGCAACTATAGTAGTTGTCGCTTGCTTGTACAGATTTGCACTGAAGACTTCCTGATGTCGCAGGTGTCTCTTGAGGTGGCTTAAAAGGATCTGTTCGCATGAAAGCTTCACTGTGGTCATCTTCACTCTCTCGGGAAGAGTCATTCATGATGCAGATGTTGTATGACTGGTTGTTGTACAGCAAATGGCACAAGTGTGTGGCAACCTGTCTTATAAAGCAGAGGCAGCAAAGACAGGTCTCCTCTGAGATGCTCCCGCAGATGTGGAGGGGGCCAATAAACACAAGTTCCAGGGTAGTGATGGGTTTGGCCAAAATAACTCTGGAGCCATTGCACCTGTATTTTTTAGTCCCTCCTGTTCCTCATTTCAATTATACATTCAGGACCCCACAAAGGAATCCTTATCTTCACCTCTCTGCGTGGTGTACCGTCAAAACCAGCAATAACCAAGAAGAAAGAAGGAAAATATCAGTGGGGGGAACAAAGAATGGAGAATTTCTCAGCAAAACAAACTTACTCATGGAGCAAAATGCAGCAAAAGGTGCACAAAAATCAAAAAATACTTCTTGGAAAAACCAACTTTCTTAAGCTTATTTCAGTAGGTTTCCCATGTGTTCAGTTTTCATGTTTCAGGGTCACATTGTGGGCGGAGTCTCACGCTCATGTAAAATTCAGCTCGTGATCTTGTGAACGGAATTTGCATGTTTATTCTGCCTCTCCCAGGCCACTGTCTGAGGCTGAACCAGACCGTTTGCAACCTTGGTGTACTGATTGACCCTGAGATAAGCTTCCGACCACATATCCGCTACATCACGCGCCTCTAGCCAAGCTGTTCCAGTACAGCTACAACACTGGCATCTACCCGACAATGTGGAAAATTGCCCAGGTATGTCCTGTCCACAAAAAGCAGGACAAATCCAATCCGGCCAATTACCGCCCCATCAGTCTACTCTCAATCATCAGCAAAGTGATGGAAGGAGTCGTCAACAGTGCTATCAAACGGCACTTACTCACCAATAACCTGCTCGCCAATGCTCAGTTTGGGTTCCGCCAGGACCACTGGGCTCCAGACCTCATTACAGCCATGGTCCAAACATAGATAAAAGAGCTGAATTCCAGAAGTGAGGTGAGAGTGACTGCCCTTGACATCAAGGCAGCATTTGACCGAGTGTGGCACCAAGGAGCCCTAGTAAAATTGAAGTCAATGGGAAGCAGGGGGAAAACTCTCCAGTGGCTGGAGTCGTACCTAGCACAAAGGAAGATGGTAGCGGTTGTCGGAGGCCAATCATCTCAGGCCCAGGACATTGCTGCAGGAGTTCCTCAAGGCAGTGTCCTAGGCCCAATCATCTTCAGCTGCTTCATCAATGACCTTCCCTCCATCATAAGGTCAGAAATGGGGATGTTCGCTGATGATTGCACAGTGTTCAGTTTCATTCGCAACCCCTCAGATAATGAAGCAGTCCGTGCCCGCGTGCAGCAAGACTTGGACAACATCCAGGCTTGGGCTGATAAGTGGCAAGTAACATTCGTGCCAGACAAGTGCCAGGCAATGACCATCTCCAACAAGAGAGAGTCTAATCACCTCCCCTTGACATTCAACGGCATTACCATCGCCGAATCCCCCACCATTAACATCCTGGGGGTCACCATGACTAGAAACTTAACTGGACCAGCCATATAAATACTGTGGCTACAAGAGCAGGTCAGAGGCTGGGTATTCTGTGGCGAGTGACTCACCTCCTGACTCCTCAAAGCCTTTCCACCATCTACAAGGCACAAGTCAGGAGTGTGATGGAATACTCTCCACTTGCCTGGATGAGTGCAGCTCCAACAACACTCAAGAAGCTCGACACCATCCAGGACAAAGCAGCCCGCTTGATTGGCACCCCATCCATCACCCTAAACATTCACTCCCTTCGTCAACTGCGCACTGTAGCTGCAGTGTGTATCATCCACAGGATGCACTGCAGCAATTCGTCAAGGCTTCTTGGACAGCACCTCCCAAACCCACAACCTCTACCACCTAGAAGGACAAGGGCAGCAGGCACATGGGAACAACGCCACCTGCACGTTCCCCTCCAAGTCACACTCCATCCTGACTTGGAAATATATCGCCGTTCTTTCATCGTCGCTGGGTCAAAATCCTTGAACTCTCCTTCCTATCAGCACTGTGGGAGAACCTTCACCACACGGACTGCAGCGGTTCAAGAAGGCGGCTCACCACCACCTTCTCAAGGGCAATTAGGGATGGGCAATAAATGCTGGACTCGCCAGCGACGCCCACATCCCATGAACGAATAAAAAAAAATCACCAAGACTGTCTACTTCCACCTTTGTAACATCGCCCGTCTCCGCCCGTGCCTCAGCTCATTTGCTACTGAAACCCTCATCTATGCCCATGTTACCTCTAATCTTGACTATTCGAATGCTGTCCTGGCCAGCCTCCCATCTTCCACCCTCCATAAACTTGAGCTCATCCAAATCTCTGCTGCCCGTATCCTAACTTGCACCAAGTCTTGTTCACCTATTCTTGATGACTTACATTGACTCCCGGTCCAGGAACTCCTCGATTTTAAAATTCTCTTCCTTGTTTTCAAATCCCTCCATGGCCTAGGCTCTCCCTATCTCTGTAATCTCCTCCAGCCCTACAACCCTCCAAGATCTCTGCACTCCTCCTCCAATTCTTGCCTCTTGTGCACCACCGATTTTAATTGCTCCACCATTGGTGGCCGTGCCTCCTGCTGCTTCGGCCCTAAGCTCTGGAATTCCCTCCCTAAACCTCTCCGCCTCACTATATCTCTCTCCTACTATAAGATGCTCCTTAAAACCTACCTCTTGGACAAAGCTCTTGGTCACCTGTCCGAATATCTCCTTATTTGGCTCTGTGTCAATTTTGTTCGATAACGCTCCTGTGAAGCACCTTGGGATGTTTTACTACATTAAAGGCGCATTACAAATGCAAGTTGTTGTTGTTATTCCTGTAGCTACTGCAGGGTGGCAGAGCCTCCTTTTATTGCCCCCACATCACCTGTAAGAAAATAAGAACTCTGCGATGATTGAGTGCCTGATTTTCCAACCTGCCCCTGGTATATAAGAACATAAGAAATAGGAACAGGAGTAGGCCATACGGCCCCTCGAGCCTGCTCCACCATTCATTAAGATCATGGCTGATCTTCTACCTCATCTTCACTTTCCCGCCCTATCCCCATATCCCTTGATTCCCTTTGTGTCCAAAAATCTATTGATCTCAGTCTTGAATGTGCTCAATGACTGAGCATCCCCAGCCCTCTGGGGTAGAGAATCCCAAAGATTCGCAACCCTCTGAGTGAAGAAATTTTTCCTCTTCTCGGTCCTAAATGGCCGACCTCTTATCTTGATACTTAGAACAACCCTCTCATCCCAGGAATCAATCTAGTGAACCTCCGTTGCACCTGCTCGAAGGCAAGTATATCCTATGTTAGGTAAGGAGACCAAAACTGTACACACTACTCCAGGTGTGGTCTATATAATTGCAGCAAGACCTCCTTACTCTTATACTCCAACCCCCTTGCAATAAAGGCTAACGTACCATTTGCCTTCCTAATTGCTTGCTGTACCTGCATGTTAACTTTCTGTGATTCATGTACAAGGACACCCAAATCCCTCTAACTACCAACATTTCTTAGTCTCTCACCTTTTAAAAAATATTCTGCTTTTGTATTCTTCCTACCAAAGGGGATAATTTCACATTTTTCCACATTATACTCCATCTGCCACCTTCTCATCCACTCACTTAACCTGTCTGTATCTCTTTGCAGCCTCTTTGCGTCCTCCTCACAGCTTACTTTCCCACCGAGCTTTGTATCATCAGCAAACTTGGATACGTTGCACTCGGTCCCCTCATCTAAGTCATTGATATATATTGTAAACAGCTGAGGCCCAAGCATTAATCCTTGTTGTTTTGCAAGACCCCATGCCACTGGTGTGTCGCCTTACAGGTAATTGAGACATATGATGTATCGCCTTCTGTTCATTTAGTAGCCATTTTAGCACCATTGGAACAAACGGGTGTAACATTCACTCCCTACCCACCACATCCTAATATATATATATTTGGGTACCTCATTACATCAAACAAGGATCAGTTGCATACTCGTTCCATGTGATGTTATAATCTTCACTTGCATTTAGTCATTGAACAAAATACAATTCAACTGAATGTAACAAAGACATGGACTACTTCTTTAAAGTTCATAATTCTGGAGGGAAATAATAAGAGTCCCTTTTTTTTGTTACCATAATCATTCCCCCTATTACTGTACCAGGGTACTTAAAAGAATGAAAGAACTTGCATTAATATAGTGCCTTTCATGACGTCAGGACGTCCCTAAGTGCTTTACAGCCAATGAAGTACTTTTGAAGTGTAGTCACTCTATTCCAAAAGGACAAAAAAGATTGCATTGTGAACCTGCATTTTCGGATTTCACCTGGCTGGAGCAGGAATATACAGCACTGGCATACTTCACTCGGAACTTATAAACTAAAAGATGTGGAAATGTCCATGGGCACAGTTGAATGCCTGGATTTGAAGGTAAGAAAGTAAAAGAGAACTCACTGAAATGCATTTAATCACACAAGCCTCTGCTTAACTGAAGATATAATATTATACAGTCACAACATTTTGATCAATAATTGGAGAACATTCCAAATCTCTGTGCTTAGGTCAGCAAACTCTCATAGTAACATTCATACATTAGAACATTAAACTCTTGCTCTTCATATTAGGCAGAGGTTTTGCAATAAAGACACATATCTGAAACAAAATTGTAGAATTTAATAACACTGCACTTTAAAGGATATTTACGCATGAGTCACTGAAATGTATCTGAGCAACGTAATGTAAAAGAAAATTAAATTACATGTTGCACCACCGATGAATTCTATTCAATAAAATAATAAAAATTCCCCAGCAATACACCCAGTAGTTTTTTATTTCAATGCAAGGAAGTGATTACATGAAGGCCAGTAGACATATACACCCCAACCTAATTTGATTTTGCAAGCAAATATTTGTTAAGGGATGCATAAACAAAGGCACTTGGCATTGCAATAATGAGAACCTAAAAATATTAACAATGACAGCACTTTTGAGCTGTGCAAGCAAAATGATGCGAGAGTAACCACAAGTATCAAAACAATCTCATTATCAGAGATATTAGCACATTTGATAGCAAGCTAATGGTTCAATTTCCATGCTGGCTGTTTGCATACACAACCAGAGGACAAATAACTCTCTTTCTGGCACTAACTTGTATTTAGTTTTGAACACAATGGGCTTTAAATTGGGCCGTGTAGCGCCCATTGTTTCGGCGCTACATGGCCTCTCCAATATCCAAGATGGCGTCTTGGCTGCGCATGCACGTTTCCAGCGTGACGTGCGTCGGAAGCCATCTTGGTATAGGAGTTAGCGCATGTGCAAAAACCGAACGCTGGCTGCATGTAAAATAAGGAGAAAATAGATACAATCAGTGTGCAACGCTGATTTAAAGTGATAGACACCATTTTTGGACTTAACGCTCAACTCAATGCACAGTCTTCACCCCGACAAACATGTCTGGAGGACCCCCACCAGCACTATTTAAAGGGACCATGCAGGATTTACAGGTTAGTGGCTGGATTATTGCTTCTGGCTGCCAAGACATTTGTAACTGTTTGTGGAGGTCTCCTGTACTTGAATACTAGGATTAGGGGACATAACTTAATATTTAGAGCTAGGACGTGCAGGAGTGAAGTTAGGAAATGCTTCCACACGCAAAGGGTGGGAGAAGTTTGGACTGCTCTTCTGCAAACGGCAGTTGATGCTAGCTCAATGGTGAATTCTAAATCTGAGATTGATAGATTTTTGTGAACCAAGGGTATTAAAGGATATGGAGCTAAGGCGGGTATATGGAGTTAGGTCAGAGGTCCACCATGATCTCATTGAATGGCGGAACAGGCTCGAGGGGTTAAATGCCACTGCTACTTGCTGCCTTCTGATATGCGCCACCTGCTCCTGCAAGAAAGCAGGACGTGTCTTTGCGAATGGAGATCCATTTCCAGTGGTGTGCCACAGGGCTCAGTGTTGGGTCCCTTGCTGTTTGTGGTATATATTAATGATTTGGACTTGAATGTAGGGGGCATGATTGGCAAATTTGCAGACGACATAAAAATTGGCCGTGTAGTTGATATTGAAGAGAATAGCTGTAGACCCCAAGAAAATATCAGTGGATTGGTGGAGCGGATGGAAAAAGTGGCAAATGGAGTTCAACCCGGAGAAGTGTGAGGTGATGCACTTCGGGAGGGCAAACAGTAAAAGGGAATACGCAGTGAACGGGAATATATTGAGAGGGGTGGGGGAAGTGAGAGACCTTGGAGTGCATGTGCACAGGTCCCTGAAGGTGGCGGTACAGGTAGATAAGGTTGTGAAGAAGGCATACGGAATGCTCTTCGTTATTAGCCGAGGTATAGAATACAAAAGCAGGGATGTAATGATGGAACTGTATAAAATGCTGGTAAGCCCACAACTGGAGTATTGTGCGCAGTTCTGGTCACCACATTACAGGAATGACGTAATTGCTCTGGGGGGAGTGCAGAGAAGATTTACAAGAATGTTGCCTGGGCTTGAAAATTGCAGCTCCGAGGAGAGATTGGATAGGCTGGGGTTGTTTTCCTTGGAGCAGAGGAGGCTGAGGGGATACTTGATTGAGGTGTACAAAATTATGAGAGGCCCAGATAGAGTAGACAGGAAGTACCTGTTTCCCCTAGCAGAGAGTTCAAGAACTAGAGGACATAGATTTAAGCTGATTGGCGGAAGGATTAGAGGGGACATGAGGAAAAACTTTTTTACCCAGAGGGTGGTAGATGTATAGAATTCGCTGCCCGAATTGGTCGTAGAGGTAGAGACCCTCAACTCTTTTAAAAAGTACCTGGACCTGCACCTAAAGTGCTGTAAGCTGCAGGGCTACGGACCGGGTGCTGGAAGGTGGGATTAGAATGGTCACCTGGTTGCTCTTCGAGCCAGCGTGGACACGATGGGCCGAATGGCCCCCTTCTGTGCTGTATCTTTTCTATGATTCTATGGTTCTATGTGTGTCTGGGTGATGTGCCTGTCATGGTTGAATAGTTGCCAGTGTTTGTGGCCGGTGAGTTATTGTTGGGCGGTTTGCAACAGTGGTAATGTGTAAGGGTGAGAGGAAGCATCTGATTGGAAGAGTTGAGTACTGATGGAAAGAGTTTGTTGGGATGTGGGTGATGGGGGGTGTAGTGCATGGAGCTGTGGATGGGGCTAGTGGTGTAGTTGGTAGGAGACGCCACGTGACAGTTGACCTCACTCATCTTGACCACTCGTGTCAAAGCATTGCACTTCTTCCTGCACTGCACCCATGTTCACGATGCTGTGCGCCTGGCATTGACTTCGTCCCCTACTGCCTCCCACTACCTTTTGGGTATATGTCTGGAGGGCCTCTTGCCTCCCTGCGGATATAGGATGCCCCACCTTCTGTCCACTACTTGCACCAAGGCCTCTAGTGCATTAGCAGAGAACCTTGGTGCGCTCTCTCTCGCAGGCCTGGTACAAACTCAGATCGGCAGATTGGCGAGGTTTGGCATGCAGATTGGCGTATGTAGGATTTAGTAGTGCACAACATTTATTCAATGTTTTGATATAACTCATCAGTTTGTAAACATATGGGTGGGAGCTGCATTTGTGTTTTGCATGTGCGATGTCTGATCTTCGTTCAGACTCCGTGCAGACAGCAGACTGTTATTTTCAGCAAATAACAGGCACCAGCTACCTTTAAGAGATTTTTAAGAGACATCCTGCCTTTAGGAGATTGGGGCTCCCCCTGCTGGTGGAAAGTGAAAATTGCATTGAATCCTCATGTCAACACTGATTCAGAACGCTGCTTGAAGGTACGTCCTCAGGCCTCACAAAAGTCTCGTCCTGCCTGCGCAGTTGCCATTGGGCGCACTACCCCCGCCCAATAATAGGTTCTATCCAATTTTTTTCCCCCAATATACCTTGGACACTTAACCTGCATAGATATTGTGTTGTAAGTTTTTTTTTAATTTAATTTTATTTTATTTTCTCTCCAGCCAATAATACGTCTCAAAGGAATGTTCCTTTCTGCAAATATAATGGTGACGTTGATGAAGCAGAGTGTGTGTTTTCAAAAAATCATCAATTAATTAGCGCTATTTATCAGTCAGTCAGTCAGAAGCTCATTCAAAAAAATTAGACAATGTTTAAACATTAGTCTTGTATTGTCATTCTTCAAAATCATTGCTGGCTGGTGAAATATATGTATATATATATATTAAAACTCAGTTTTGCAAAATGAATCCACTCTACTTGGTGAAGCTATTGAGTAGAAGACCTTTACTAAAAAAAACATTTTCCATTGAGAAACCATGTAGAAAGGCCCAGGCCCATTGAGCAGGATACCAGAAGGTCAAAAAGAGAAGTAAAACAGAAGAGGAGATGAATCAGAAAATAGTGATTAGATGATACCAAGCTTGTGTTTTGTGCTTTTGTGATGAAGACAAAAAAAAAATACACATTGGTATTCTCTGGACTTCAGTTTAGTGGACCAGAACTGCAGTTTAAACATTTAACTCATTGGTAGACAAGAAAGAAAGAAAGACTAAGATTAAATAGAGCCTTTCATGACCTCAAGGCGTCCCAAAGCGCTTTACAGCCAATGAAGTACATTTGAAGTGTAGTCACTGTTGTAATGTAGGAAACGTGGCAGCCAATTTGCGCACAGCAAGGTCCCACAAACAGCAATGTGATAATGACTAGATAATCTGTTTTTAGGTGTTGGTTGAGGGATTAATATTGACCAGGACACCGGGGAGAACTCCCCTACTCTTCTTTGAAATAGTACCATGGGATCTTTTACGTCCGCCTGAGAGGGAAGATGGGGCCTCGGTTTAACGTCTCATCCAAAAGACAGCACCTCCGACAGTGCAGCACTCCCTCAGTGTCAGCCTTGATTATGTGCTCAAGTCTCTGGAGTGAGACTTGAACCCACGACATTTGGACTCAGAGGTAAGAGTGCTACCCCTGAGCAATGGCTGACATCGCTATAGGAATGTGGTACTTATATTGCCTTATGGATACCAGTTTAAATAAAAAAGTGATTTTTTTTCATTGTACAATGTCACTATTTCACACATTTATGGTGTTCCAGTTCTGTAGCCACGAAATACATAGAATTTACAGCACAGAAACAGGCCATTTGGCCCAACTGGTCTGTGCCAGTGCTTATGTTCCACACGAGCCTCCTCCCACTCTACTTCATCTCATCCTATCACCATATCCTTCTATTCCTTTCTCGCTCATGAAATTGTCCAGCATCCCCTGAAATGCGTCTATGCTATTCGCCTCAACTACTCCATGTGGTAGGAAATTCCACATTCTAACCACTACGTAGCACATCTTCAGATAACTGCAGCTGGAGTTAAGAACATCACTTGGGGAACCACAGAAAAGAACTACTGTCCCATTAACTATTTGGAACAGGTATCAGTGTCCCAACATCCTGTACCTTCAGGGCCACTAATCTTTAGTTTCTAATAAAAAAAATTAGCACCTATTTATTTCAAAGTTTAAATCATATACAGCAAAGAATTGAACTTTGTAGAATTGGACCAGTTGGGTGTTATGTTACATTTTTCAATGATTGGAAAAAGCAATGATTATACTACCTAAAATGTGCCTCAGTGTCAAGTGTGCTGGCACCATTGTTAGGTTAGAAACATGTTGAAACTGATGAGATTCCATTTTCCAATCATTTCAGTGGTAATTGGATCTTCTAAACATTACCCTTGTGGTTCTTCATAACATCTTTGATTTTCATTCTATAGAGTCTCAAATGTCTTTACAGCAAATAAACAGGAGGGCATAGCAACTGCCAACCATGCCTGGATTTTAAATCAGGACGGCCCATTTCCTTACCAAAATGAATGGTCATGGTGGTCCTGTGAGTTACAGTGTGGGGATATTAAAGATGACATAAGTTAAATGCATTCGGAGTATGGACATCAGATAGGGAGTCAGAAAAAAATATTCAATGACTACAAAACAACAGCAAGGTTATAAATAGGATAAATGTTCTCGCAGCATGTTGGCATGATTGGTATTCACAGGAACTTTGCTTAAATGTGACAGTCAGTTACAGAATTCATACAAAGGGACTTAAGTGAAAGAGACAACTAAGGAAACATTAGTAATCAAACTATTGTACTTTTATGTTCCAACAACACTTTTAAGGAAGAGTTTTAAGAAGCAATTTATTATTTGTTGCCTTTTCAGCAGTTATGTAATGTTGCAGGCACTCATTTCAATTGCCCTACAGGGTATATGATGGGCAGCTTAGGACCTTAAATGAATTGATGTATTAGTCCAGAAATATCAGCTTTACAGAATTTATAATTTCTACTCATGTCCATAGGATGTTCCAAATTGCTTCGCAGCCAATGAATTACTTTTTTTAAAAAATGCAGTCATTATTGTTATGTAGGTAAATGCAGTGGCCAATTTTGCGCACGGCAGGATCGCACAAATAGTAAATGAGATGAATCAGCAGCTGAACTGTGTTTTGTTGGTTGAAAGAGCAATATTAGCCAGCATATCAGGAAAACTCCATGCAATTCTTTGAATAATGCCACGGGATCGTTTACATCCAATGACAGGCAGAAGTCTGGGTGGATGTAAATCTTTGTTTAACGTCTGATCCGAAAGACGGCACCTCCGACAATGCAGCATGCCTTCAGCACTGCGCTGAAGTGTTGACCTGGATTATATGTATAAATCCGAGCGGGGGCTTGAACCCACAGTCTTCTAATTCAAATTAACAGTCCTACAAGCTTAGCCACGCCAACATAAGAGGGTTGATTTTATGAACCTGTGTTCCCAGTGAGGAGCATCACCTGTTGGGAGAGTATATTAAAAAAATCACAGTTAAGATCTGCTAATCCACCATCCATTGTGCCTACGATTTCCCAATATGTCCTCCCAATGGGCTAGGGTCCCTGGAAAGATGCATACATTCAGTCCTAAGGAATAATGTTCAAATGCATTTTATAACGCTTTCTAATTACTGACTACATTTTCGTGTCACCCACACTAAATCATCTTACCGGCCCAACAAACTTCATGCCCAGTACGCTAATAACATGCCCCCACTCTGATCACGGTCTCTATAACCCCCATCCTCCACAGTAAGCATGTCATAGAATGTAATTTATATTTTTGCTACTGGCTCCTTATATCTTTGTGTGGGGGGATTATTTTCGGTTTTTTTAATATTGGATATTTATATATTCAGGTGAGGATGATATTTTAATATTTTTGTTACTGGCTCTTGTGGGGGTTATACTTACTGCATTATCTTTGGGTTGTAAATGTGTTTGTGGAGGTAGAATCAGAGAGGGAAGTTTGGGAGGGATGCAGGTTCATCCACGGGTGGACTGACAAACATTCTGCTCCAGAAGGGAGTGACAGGGAACTGGAGGAAAGAATGAGCCATGGAGGGGTCATCTAGAGAGGGATGAATAACAGGGTCAGCCAGAGAGGGAGCATACCATCCAAATTTCTTAGCCTAGCTTTAATATGTTTACAGGCATCCTACATCAGGCTCTGAACCCCAAACCTGTCCAAGCTCACATCTCCATTTGTTGTTTTTTCATTTTCTTCAATATTAAGTCCAAGCCCCAAAGGTACCTGAGCTATAAGCCAAATTTGTTGCACATTTTTTTTCACTGTCTGTTGTGCCTCTTTACCTGGTACTGTTTTTTCAACTTCCTTTTCTTTGTTTTTTGAAATTCTCCACCAATTATTAATCCCCTGGATTTATTCCCAACCAACTCATCTCTAATCAGCCTATTTTACATTCATTTTTTTCTAACTCTTGTACCACTTTTGAACCCCAACAATTGTGCCTGTTTTTTTTTAAAATCCATCCTTAACCCCCCCTCTTCCCACCATTCTCCCCCTTTTTCTTTCATGCCCAACTTCAAGTACTATGAGTAACATCACGGAAGAGTTACTCGTTTAATTAAAATTGTACGTTTGATTTTAGGCAAAAATTTGCTGAAAAATGCAAATTTTTAAAAAGTCTTGTGGCCTCAAGATGTAACTCTGTAGCAAAAATGTTAGTCAAGCATGGATCAAATAAACAGTGAATGCTGGTGATATTTTATCATCATTTTCATCTGTGTTGCAGTAGCAAGTTATAAGGCAGACAAATTATTCCCAGGGTTTAGTTGGCTAGTTGAGGACACATTACTTACATATCTCATGTGAATTAAGTTATCCCTATACATATATATAAATCATGCCATCAGTATGAAAATTACCAGACCTATATCCTTCATTTAAAATGGCACACATTTCATCTGTGGAACTGCAATAGTTCAGCATAGTTAATATGTTTCAAGATGACCTTATAAAGCTGGGCGCTATTACCTACGCAAGGCTCGAGTATCAATTCAAGACCACTTTTACTTCATTGTTACATTGGTTGGAGCTCTTTCAGAGCACATTAATGTTTCAAAATGCATTGGTACAGGAATCATGCTGGCGCACTATATGTTGAAAGCTATTTAAAATTAGGATGTATTGCCAAACTCTGCTAAATCATTCAGTGTTGTAGTGGCTTGAAATAGTACAGCAACAGTGTCTGTTCATTCAATTATTAATAATTCTGCATGAGAAATTACACATTAAATAGTGCTTAAGAAACAAAAAGTTGAAAACTGTTTAGAATTAAATGCAACGTTAAGTCTGCAGTGAAACTAAGTTATGCAATCTCAATCCAGTTCTATGAATGACTATCAGTCGCCCCAAAACTGCCCTTGAATTTGGTTGGTATAATTGGCTCCAATTTGATAATCTCACTCAAAAATAAAAATACAATATTGGAAAGTGCTACTGCAAAATAGTTCCTCGTTTTCTACCTTACACTGATGGTGTTTTGTAATCTGATACTGAAAATCCATTCAGTCTAGTTAAATCCTTGCAGTGTCATCATTTGGACTGTAACTCTCGGCAGGGATTGATAGGATTGCTGAATTAAACAACACAATGCATGAATGTCATTGCTTATGTCTACTTGTTTGATCTGACTGAGATGTAAAATTAAATTGTTTAAAGAAAATAGCTTTTTATTGGATTTTGACCAAGAAGGAGGTGGGATGTGTGTGGTCCCCAAGCTTCTATTAATGCTGAGCTGAAATGGCAGCCAAAATACTGAAGGAAATCAGGAATTGAAATCTAAATCAGCAGAGAAATGAATAAGGATTTGTTCAGTAGAAAGGCTAACGGGGTTCTGCCGGCCTCTCCTCAGGCAGTCATAAAAGACCTTGCTGAGACTGCAGAAACAGAATGAACATGATAACTGTAAACAAAGGCATTGTCTAAAAGGGGCCTCATTCTGATACAGCTGCGGACTCCGCAAATTAGTCAGACAGTTTCAAAGCTGTGATGAGACAATGGTTTGCGGTCAGCTCCACGTGAGCGGACTGGAGAAGAACGTTGTCTGGGTCAAGGTGAAAGGGCTTTGACCAATCAGTCTAAAGCTGAAGAACGTTGTCTGGGTCAAGGTGAAAGGGCTTTGACCAATCAGTCTAAAGCTGAAGATTTTGTGATAAGAAGAGGAGAGGTATAAGATTGTGCTTTGCCTAGAGAAGGCGGTCATCCAGGATCCCTAATCTTGGAGAGGGACGTCAAGGAACGCCGATGAAGAAAATTTCTCCTTCCGCTACGAGGACTGATTGCCCTTCACGGTCAAGTCGCATTCCCTGCTTAAAGGTTGTATTTGTTTATAGCTGGGTTTGGGTTAAAATAAACTTGAGTAAAAAGGAACAATCCAATGTTGGTGCGTCACATTTCTCAGGTGCTGAACATTACATACCTGTGGGGAAAAGTATCTAAAAGATCTTTTCTCTTACAATGCAGATGAAAACAGACTTGGGCTGATTCAATTGCTGTTTGTTTTTATTATTCTCTCTAAGGGAATATTTCATCTGCCCTAGAGCAACATAACTGAAGATCAGGAATTAAGTGAAGTGGCAGATGAGCCATGCGACCCTTTATTTTGTGACAGCACCATCTTTGACTTTGGATTTATTTTTAGTTGATGTTTTCTCCCTTCCTTATTCTCCTGAAGTACTGACTTCTGTTCCATGATCACTGATGATCCTCTGGCACCTTACTCCAGTGGCCATTCTTCCCTGTATGAGCTTAGACAGTTAGTCAATAGGCTATTTGATTTTAAGGAGTCATCACAACCAATCCCAATCTTGTGCTCACTTAATATCCGCACATGTGCAAAGATCATTGGATAGCAATTAGGAAAAGGAATCTTGGCTGATTTTCCACACCTTAACTTAGGGACTCTGAAGTCAAATGAATCACTTCTGCTGCTCCACTCTCCCAGATAAGTGCAACTAACTCATTGAATTGATCCTGAGACCCTCTGGTCTATTTGGTTCAGTTACAAGTCAGAAGGTTATGGGTTCAACCCTATACCAGCATTTGAGAATATATTCTAGGCTGGCACTTCATTGTAGTACTGAGAAAGTGCTGCCTCTTTGGAGGTACCGTATTTCAGATGGAATGTTAAATCCCGCCTACTTGTTCAGGTGGATGCGAATGTTCCGATGGTAGAACAGTGGAATATAATTTCACAAAAGTTATGCTGAGGCTTTGTAAAGTACTGGGCAGACCACACTGAGTTCCATTCTGGTCATCATACTGCAAGAAAAAAAATCTACATGCAATGGAGACCATGCAGAGAAGACCAACAAGTGAGGAAAGATGAGAAAAGCTCAAGTAGTAAAACCCAGAGAAAAGATGAATAGGAGGGAGATCTCATTGAAATGTATAAAATATTAAATGGTGTGGCTAAGGTAATGACAGAATATTACTTAAAATAAGTCTGTTGGGCTAGAGGATATAATTGAAATTGGTGAACAGTAAATTTAAAACAGTTGTTAAGAAGAACGCCTTTCCTGCAAGTGATTCCTGCAAGTGTGATAGAGATTTTGAATAACATAGAATTTACAGGGCAGAAACAGTCCATTCAGCCAAACTGGTCCATTCCAGTGTTTATGCTCCACACGAGCCTCCTCCCATTCCTTTTCATCTAACCCTACCAGCATATCCTTATACGCTTTTATCCCCTCATGTGCTTATCTAGCTTCCCCTTAAATGCATCTATGCTATTCGCCTCAACTACTCCTTGTGGTAGTGAGTTCCACATTGTAACCAGTCTCTGGGTAAAGGTGTTTCTCCTGAATTCCCTATTGGATTTATTGGTGACTATCTTATGGTTATGGCCCCTAGCTATGGTCTCTCCCACGAGTGGAAACATTTTCTCTACGTCTACCCTATCTAATCCCTTCATAATTTTAAAGACCTCTATTAAGTCACACCTCAGCCTTCCCATTTCTAGAGAAAAGAGTCCCAGCCTGTTCAACCTACCTATCTCATGATACAATGACCTAGCATCCTTGTAAATCTTTTTTGCACCCTCTTCAGTGCCCCTATATCCTCTGGAATAATTTGCCAGAGAGGGTAGTAGACACAATATAAGTAATGGCATTAAGATGCAGTTAGGATGCTAGGCTGAGACAGTTGGGGTACCAGAATAATAAGCTTCGAAGGGATGACTGGCCTTGTTCTTGACTATTATGTGTAGTCATAAATTTAATTCTGGATGGTATATTATTGTGGGAGGCCAGCTATCTGACATGTAAAAACCCATTACCATGTTTAAGAATATCCAAAGCAAGCCGCTGAGAAATTAACACAGGTAGAATTTCTGTTCGTCTGATATGGAATACGACTCTCATCCCATAGGAATACATCCTAATTACTTAAGTCCCGCGAGCTTAGATATTAAGTTGGCAGAGGCAAGGCAAGGTATTTTGTGTATGCAAGGGTTTCACCAGCTGAAATCATACTGTTAAGTTTCTTGCTGCTTGTTTCAACCAGGACCACCCTACCTTTTAGAGTGTTGGCTTACAGCGTTATATGGAGGAATCCCAGACCTGTCGCTCCAGGTTACACTAGTGAGCCAGGCTGGCTGGCCAATCACCAAAAGTGCTCCAAGTACTATGAACTTGTTTGGCTAAGACATCAGATTAGCAAGTCTGCCACAGAGGTTGCCAGGTGTGTCATTTTGGAATGACCTCCAACCCAAAGAAAGACCACCTGCCTTTCTCCCCCTTGGTGAGTGGAGCACACTAGATTCCTAGGATAGTCACTAGCTAGTCATTAGGCAACCGACAAGCAGACATTTGAGCCCTGACTAGTCAAATAGGAGGTACTAGGAGTTCCGAATGAGGTGCATGGTGAGCAACACAACTCAGCATAAAATCTGTGAGTTAACTGACAACATCCTCCCAATGCACGCTATATCCCATTGATGGGTGGTTCCACCATTTGGAGCTGCAGAATTTCAGCAGCATCTCTGTTATGGTAGACACCAAGCATTGGACATATGAGTACATGTTCTCCATTCCATCTTCCAGGTAATTTATTTAATGAGATAAACACCAGCGTAGACTGGTTGGGCTGATCGGCCTGTTTCCATGTTGTGAGTTTCACATAATACTATGTAAGAAATCTTTGATCCAGTGCCCACTTAGGAAGAGGCTTGCACCACTATGCAACCTGGCCATTTTCTGAGAGCTTACCCCCATTGCAAACAATTTTTGAAGTGAGGCTCACCAACCTCCTGGAAACAAGGGTTTAGGACCACACTTAGCTGAAAACCTTCTGTTGCTTGTAATTCTAGTTAGCTTCAGAGGTGATTTTAGGAAGTCAAAAGGAAGTCATTTTTTATATATAAATATTAGAGAATGCACATTTCAAAGTGATGCTTACCTTTAGTAACATACAATAGCATTACTTTATAAGAACATAAGAACATAAGAAATAGGACCAGGAGTAGGCCAATCAGCCCTTCGAGCCTGCTCCGCCATTTAATAAGATCATGGCTGATCTGATCCCAACCTCAAATCTAAATTCATGTCCAATTTCCTGCCCCGCTCCCCGTAACTTATAATTTACTTGAGTTTATTTTCTTTCTTCAAGGGCTGAGATATAGCCTGTTGAATATCTCCAGACCTTTTGTTTTTTTGAAGGTATGAAATCCCTAAAATTTCTTCTCCTTTTCCCAATCTTCTAATACTACGAAGTGACCACAGTTAAGACAATGGGCAGGTGGTCAGATTCCAGGTATGTACCATTGCCATTCTGAACCAGCCACGAGGAAGTTATCAAGTGCAACCCTGGAGATGACAGTCCCTCCCTCCTTTGCCACTGTGAGTAGGCATCTGGCCCAGACATGGCAGCTCCCCACAGCAAACTGACTGATAACCTGCTGCTCGGTCAAATAGGGATCAAACCTTCATCCCAACACTCTTAACACTGCACATTAATAACCTAATGTATTACATTGGACATCTTCCAAGGCTTATGGTTCTTATACTGAAATGATTTTATGAGAGTTAAAGGTAAGGCCAAGCTTCAGTGTCTGATGCACAATGACTGATTTCATTTTATTAAATAAAAGCCAGATACTCAAGCAATTGGTCAGATTCTAGAGACAGTGTGGTATTCAGCGTGCCTTCAGCTGCCTAGGCCGTAAGGTCTGGAATTCCCTCCTTAAACCTCTCTACCTCACTACCTCTCTCTCTTTCTTTAAGACGCTCCTTAAAACCTAGCTCTTTGACCAAGCTTTTGGTCACCTGTCCTAATAGCTCCTTATGTGGCTCAGTATCAAATTTTGTTTGATAACGCTCCTGTGAAGTGCCTTGGGACGTTTTACTACGTTAAATATGCTATATAAATGCAAGTTGGTGTTAGTATTGTGACATTTCTCACTGAAGGTCTGCGGCCTGGTCTCAAAAAATATATATAGTTATAGGCACATATTATATGAGCATGATAATAACGGAAGGCTAGCACTTACAAAACATTATTCTTTGACCAAGGAACTGAAGGGAAAGATAAAGACCATTGTCAGTGTTCAGCTAAGAAGGTTTCAAATGCTTGTTAGAAAGAAAGAAAAATGGTGGAGTGAAGTGTAAGTGGGACTAAGGGGTTATCCTCTTTCAGAAACTGCGAAGGAGTTGTTAATAATAGTAATCTTTCATCTTTATCTACAATTACAATAACCATCCATTTTACAAGGACACATGTTTTAGATGTGGAAAGTCAGACAGTTGTTGAAAAGCAGTCAATGGCACAAGCCTAAAAGCTTTCCATTACCAGTTTGTTCTCAACAACCACAATTCAATTCCTTTCTAATATTTAAACAAATACTAAATGTATTACCGAAAAGAAAATGAACACCACGGGCTCGATTTTACCGTCTGGTTTCCTGTGGGTTTCCAGCGGGGGGGCCCCGAAAATCCCGATATCCAGTCACGTGACGGGAACCCGCCACGATCCCGCCCACTTCCGGGTTCCCCGATGACGTGCGGGGGTGCGTGCGTGGCCCCCGCTGGTGGGAATCCCGCAGGCAATTAAAGCCAGCGGGATGCCACTTGAGGTTATTTATTTCGCTTGTTCAGGTCATTAACTGACCTGATTAAGGGACTGTGTGTGATTTTGGGGAAACATGGGACTGTTTCACACACTGGGGGAAACAGTCCTAGTTGAACTGGACGTGTTGCAGCCGTCAGCCTGTGGCAGCTGCAAAGGTCCATTTGACAGGTGGGGCGGGAGACCCTCACCCATTGCAGGAGGCCGCTCTGTCACTTGGGACAAAGTGTGGCCTCCACCACCCCCCTCCGGACGGTCAAAGTCACCAACCTGCACACTCACCCCGGGGTCCGGAGACATGTGCCTACCTTGCGGACCCCCTCAGATGTACATATTGCGGATGGGGGCCGCCGTAGCTGCAGTCATGACCCCCTCGGAGGGCGAACAGCATCACCAGCCTCGCCATCCACGCCGTCCACCTCTGACACATGGAGCTCCACAACAGAGTGCTGTGACACATCCACCTGTACAGCAGGAGGGAGGGCTACCGCAGAGAGAGACGCGTCGCAGAGGGCACTACCCTCGCCACAGGGTCCACAGACCGAGGCGCAGCTCCCCGGACCTCTCCGAGCAGCAGTGCACACGGAGGCGCAGATTCACTCGACATGTCGTCGTGGAGATCTGCAGGCTCTTTCATGCCGAGCTGCTCCTGCCTGGCCCCAGCACCATCTGCTTACCTGTCGCTGCCAAAGTCACCACTGCCCTCCACAACTTCTCCTCCGCATCCTTCCAGGGTGCAGCCGGCTACACCGCCGATGTCTCTCAGTCGTCTGCGCGGAAGAGCCCTGCAAATACACCTACACCCACTCTGCAGTAACACAATGGGTGGCATCAGTGGTGGGTCCTCATAGTGATACCCAGGAGCGGGCATTATTGGACACAACAGACAGGATTCGCGGAGACATGGCAGTGGTGGTGCCAATCTAATGTGTGATGTTTGTTGCTCTGAAATTCAATATAGGTAACACCCATGGCAAACCCTCAGACACCCTTGTACATCCCCTTCATGCTCACGACACGTTTGCCATACGCTGCCTACTGCACATATGCGATGCATGCCCTGTGGCTGCAGCACAGGTGGTGGCAGGTTGAGTGAGGCTGGCCGTGAGAGAGATGCACGAGAGGGTGAGTATGGGATAGAGCCATGAGATTGTATGAGGATTGGGTTGCGTGTTAGTGGCGGGTGAGTACTGGCGAGGTGAGTAGGTAAGATGAGGATGGGGTTTGAGTGGGTATGAGGGGTGATGTGACAGAGTAGTGTTGGCGGTGCCGAAGGAGATGTGGGGTGGGGGCAGTGTTGTGGCAGACGGAGTGTAGGGGAAAGACTACGTATTCTCACTGTGGCTGACCTACTGCGGTCATTGGAGCACCTCCTGCACTGTATGCAGGTGGGCGATATGTTGGTGGTGCAGGTGACCCCTTCTGCCACCTCGAGCCAGGCCTTCTTGGTGGCAGAGGCAGGCCGCTTCCTCCCGCCCGCCGGGTGGAAGATCTCTGTCCTCCCCCTCCTCCTCACCCCATCTGATGATACCTGGGGTGAGGCATCATTAAACTGGGAGCAGCCTTCCCCCTGGGCTGCTCCATGCTGCAATTTGTTCCATTGGTTGCAGCATCTGTCAGTGGAGGACTGCCCCTTTAACTAGAGAGCCTCCAGCTGACAGATCGTACTGCGCATGCGCAGCCCGCCCGACGCGCAGACCAGCAGCGCGGACCCCGGAGGAGCAGGTAAGTGATTCCAATTAGTGGATCGCCTGCTACGATCGCGCGGGCAACCCACTAATTTCACCGGGCGCGGAGGCCACGCACCCGAAACCCAACCCGCCGGAAACCCTCAGGCCTGCTAAAATCAGGCCTCACGTTTACAATGGGAAATGACTTACCCAGATAGCTGAAAGCTCAGGTACAAAAAAGATATAATGGGCCATTTTTCTTTTAACTTTTTTCTCTGTCTCTCTCTCTTAATCCGATCTTTCTTTTCCTCTCTTTATTTCTCTTTCTGTACCTGATTTGACTGTAATTCACCCTATTTCCTTTACTGTCATCCCTCTGTTTCTTTCTCAATCCTTAAATTTCATTGGTCCCGTTGTTCACCAAAATCCCAGGTGCCCCATTTACCAAACAATTTTCGAGCCGAAGGGTGAGGGAAAAATTCTAACTAACGGGACCTGCTGCGAGATGCCATGCTCCAGCAAATTCTGGGCCAATCACTGAATTTAATTCTGCTATTCAGTTGTATTTGATTCGATTGATAACTTTATAATCGGGCAGGGGGAAGTTGTGGGGGGGAGGTGGTGAATTTCCGCACGAGTTCTCCTGCTTGTCCATCTTAACTTCCGGTGTTAGCATCTGCCATTTTTCTGGGGTTTCTGTGGCTTTTCTGCTGAAGTTATGATGGATAAGGGGAAAGATCCCCATGGAAATTTACCCCCAAATGTCTTTCATTCTTTTATAGGAGCATAAAAAGTCAAGTAAATCTTAGACAACTCTCCTGATTTTTTTGTTATTCATGCTCATGCTATGGGTGTCACTGGCAAGGCCAGTATTTGTTACCCTCGAGAAGGTGGTGGTGGGCCTCCATCTTGACCTGCTGCAGTCCATGTGGTGAAGGGGCACCCACAGTGCTGTTAGATAGGAACTTCTAGGATTTTGGCCGAGCGATGATGAAGGAACGGCGATATATGTCCAAGTCAGAATGGTATGTGACTTGGAGGGGGGCTTGGAGCTGATGGTGTTCCCATAGGTGGTGGAGGTCGCGGGTTTGGGAGGTGTTGCCGAAGAAGCCTTGGTGAGTTGCTGCAGTGCATCCTGTAGATAGTACACCGTGCAGCCACAGTGTGCTGGTGGTGGAGGGATGAATGTTTTGGCTAGTGTCTGGAAAGAGGTCGATTGGTTTCAAAAGTGATGAACTTAAATCCTACAGTCACGTTTGGACTATTGGTAATTTTGCTAGTTTGCAAATTCTCATGTAACTTTAGCATGATAAATGTTTAAACCAATGGACCACAATCTCAATTGCACTTGGTAGATTTTTTTCCCCTTGTTAGGACATGGGCACTGATGCAAAGAACACCGTTGAGCGGTACCACAGCATGAGGTACAGAGCACAGCACCATTAATGAGAGCAAATTGCACAGAGGACAAAAAATAAAACAGCAGTTGAGCCAATTATTAGGATGTGAGTAGAATCAACTGAAACAATGTTCTATATCTAAATTAGTGCAAGGCCAACTCCACTAATATTATGGCCTGGATTTTCCTTGGTAGTGCCGCCTGTTTTTGGGTTTTGTGGAGGTAAAAGTAGAACACTTTTGCAGGAGTACGTTCTGAGTAACCCTGCCCCAGAAACTGCCCGTCAGGATTTTGCTCCCAAGACCCACCAATAACTTTGGCTGCCCACTCTGAAAGCGTTCTGCTGCATGTGTCAGCCGTTGCTCAGTTGCAGCACTCTCACCTGTGAATCAGAAGGTTGTGGGTTCAAGTCCCACTTCAGAGACTTGAGCACAAAGTCTAGGCTGACACTCCAGTGCAGTACTGAGGGCGTGCCGCACTGTCGGAGTTGCCGTATTTTGGATGAGATGTTAAACCGAGGCTTTGTCTGCCCTCTCAGGTGGACGTAAATCATCCCATGGCACTATTTTGAAGAAGAGCAGGGGAGTTCTCCCCGGTGCCCTGGTCAATATTTATCCCTCAACCAATATCACCAAAACAAATTCTCTGGTCAGTAACATTGCTGTTTGTGGGGCCTTGCTGTGCCCAAATTGACTGCTGTGTTTCCTACATTACAACAGTGACTACATTTCAAAAGGATTTCATTAGCTGTAAAGCGCTTTGGGACATCCAGAGGTCATGAAAGGCACTATATGAATGCAATTCTTTCTTTATGTAAATACTGGATGTGCATGGTTTACTGCACCCTGCTATTTAACTCTGTTAGTGACCCTATTCTGTCCATGGGAAGCAACATCACGACAAATGTAACATTGTGAAGGCCAGTATGGGGTCCCAGAAATATCAGAACCAAATCGAGGCCATATTTCCTGGGAAACTTATTTTACCTGCAGCTCTTTCACAGACTGAGAATGGACTGCAATTTTTGGAGTCTTTTCAAATCCTTGGCAGTTAACATTACTTCTTAACTTTACAGTGGTGTAATTTGGATCCAGGTTAGCTGGAAACCGACTCCAAATGCTGTTCTTTACATTCAATCAAGTGTCACGAATCCAAAGATTGACATGGTAGTGTCACTAATGCAACATGTCAATCTTTATTTGCTTTTGCTTTGATTTGTGATGTGCTAATGTTACTGACTGCCCACGTGTGGTTCTGGTACAGCTGGCAGTTGTTACCCCAGAGGAAACTTGCCAGCGACACTAAGATCGGCAAACGGCAACACTGATTGTTTACCAGGTCTTGCTGGTCTTAAACTGCTGCATGACCCTCACTGGCTGAGTAACAGCATAGCACAAGACCAATGTAAAAGCAACTTTTCATGCTTTTATCATCCCCAGCAAGCTATACCATATCCATTAGCATGAGACAAATGTCTTGTCCCCACTTGCTGAAGTAGCGCATTTGAATTATTTAAACTAAAACTTTATTGGGTGGCTTAACTGCTGGTGGTAATTTAATATACTCTGTAATGGAGTATGCACGATTCATGGTTAGACAGTAAGCAAATGCATTTACTATTGCATAACTGTCTATCGTGCCTTAATGCTCAACAATTTGAAAATCACCCCATTAGATCTGGCAATCTTATTGACACGGTCATGTTGAAATGTTAATAGCCTAATTACAAAGCTAGGTGCATCGCGGGTGCTTTATCATTACCTAAAAAAAAATTACATCCTTTACGACCGATTTGATAAGAAGTTTGAAAACTGTTCAGGCAATTGTCCCATGCATGCTATTACCATTACACTATCAGATATCAACATTACTGTCATTGATGTGTACTTTGTAATAATAATGTAAACATAAGAACAGGAGAAGATCCATCGAGCCTCTCCACCCTTCTGTTAGCTATGGCATCTCTTTATCTTATTAATGTCAATTCCCTTCCCTTTTTCCATATTCCTTAAGACTCTTACTTCTGAAGTATTTATCTCTCTCCCTTTTTAAAAAACCTCAAATGATTCTTCCTCAATGGTCTTTTGGAGCAGTGCATTCCACATTCTCGCAACTCTTTGTGTGAAGAAAATGTTCAGGATTCGCTTTTAACCGGCTTAGTTCAGTGTTTTAAGATTATGTCCCCTTGTGCTAGTCGAGAAGCAGCAGTTTTATGATTGCTCCTTTTAAGTCCAATATGAAAGAAGGAAATCTAAATAATGAACATGTGTGCCCAAAGAAGAACTGCATTTTTCATTATTTTATTCTTATTTACTATTTTTATTGTATGATTTTCATGAGTTATAAAATTTATATTCTGAAGTAGAAGGACTGATGAAAAGATTTATTTAGGTACAATTGTTCCTTTACTTCTGTTAATTAGTGTTTCTTCCTTCTGATGTCTTAGTAGATTTACCAGTCCATGCAGACTATACAAATATGGAAATAATAGACTCAACTGTCTGGTCACTGTTTAAAAACCGTTCAGAACAAAAGTAGCTTCTCATCTCTCCAGTTGACTGCACAAAATATTTCTCGGCCCTCTAGCTGATTCCCTCCGATTCTCATCAGTACTCCGACTGATTCATGTATTTTTTTAAAAAATCGATCCACAAGGAATATTTTTTGCATCAGTCTCTGAATTTATGTTGAAGTCTAGAATCCAAAAGTTCAGGGTCCTTGGGGTCAACCAGTCAAGTTTTACACATTTAGAGGGAGACTCACTCATTTTGGTTGAAAAATATGACTAATGTGTCGTACTCATGGCTCCATATATTTAAACAGGTTTGCAATTAGTCTCACTCAATTTGATCGCAGATCTTACTCCGGGTATTTCCTCAATGTTGACAGCTCTGACTTGAGGGGATACGTTAACAGTGATGCCCTTATGTAAGCGTGACTTCTGTCACTGTGCTGGAACATAAAAATAGCAATTATTGCAAAGTTTTTCCAAGGATAGCAGCTAATCGACAAGACTCAAGTCATCCTGCTTGTGGATGTAGGAGCTGCTTTGGCTGTAATTCTGCATTGAGATACACATTGTTACTGAGCTGCTAATATGCTATTTTCCACACTGCTGCATTTTAGTTTATCAAGCTAACCCATTGAAACAAAACAGGTTTTCAATAATTTGTTTAACATGCCAAATCAGGTGAAATACAGTTCCTTGATGTCTATAAATTGCTACGCAGTGATTACAACAGAAGATTGTATTTGTAGCTAAATCACTGCTCATGGAGGAGGTGCTGAACCATCTTTGGAGTTAAAATCAATTCTTCCCAAACCAAGAGCTCATAAAGCAGCATGGGAAAAAGTTGCTGAGCAGCGGAATGTGGTCTCTCACAATAACAAAATAACTTGGCAAGATGTCAGAAAATAGGTTCGGTGATGCCAAGAAGACTGCCAAGGAGAAGATTGTGTTCAAGTTCCTTGCCAAGGCACTTGAGGAGAAACACAACCTTTGACCCCTGATACCTGCTGAGGAGAAAGCATCAGAACTACTTCTATGTTAATGCAACCAGATGTTGGTATGGCTAATATTAGAGATGACTTGCCATCTTTGTGGTATATGTGATCGTCAGATGTTAGAAATGCTATAGCCAGATAAATTGGAAATTTTAGAAGATTTCTGTTGTCCCTTTAGATGAATTGAAAAGTGCGACGTCTCAATAACTACGAAGCTCAAGCAAAAATCCCCTGAAGGTCACATTTAATCTTGCCAACCAATAATCTTACTCCCCCACCCCTAGCAGTGCAGTGAATCTATTCTGAAAATGTGATCTAACAACTCTTGGCCTGAACATGCTTCATAAACAAAACGGACTCCCTGAACATGAGCCATTTCTGCTTTCATTCCCACTCCCCACCGTGGTTACTTTTCAAGCATCCAACCTCCTATCCTCCCCCCCTCCCCTCCTAGCACATCCCCACTGAGCGTAATTCTCTGGCTAAGGACTTCCACTCCACCCCAATGAACATCCCTCTCAGGTTCTATATTCCCTCCCTGCACCCCACTAAATATACATCTCAGGCTCTTCACCCCTCCATGACGACTAAAAGAGAAAACTTGGGGCCATTTGAAGGAGAAGGCAACCTTCTTCTCCTCCACTCTTTTCTTAGGGAGAAATACGGGCCGGAAAGAAGCACAAGGATGCTCACCAGCACCCTTACACACCCTCCCAGAAAAAGATCCAGGCTTGATGGAGAGATTGAGATGAGATACCACTCTTGGCAGAGGGAAGGGCAGCTTAACCCCCCCCAAGATAATTTTCCACCTTGCCACGAATGTAGTTCCCCCACCTTTGCGCCCCCACCCCCCACTCCACTGCTTCATCCTGCTCCCACTTTCATCTTCCTCTTCCCGCATTTGTGTCTCCATTTACCCTCCTCATTCCCCTTCCTATTCCTCTTCTCCCCCCATTCCTCTCTCCCTCTCTGTTCCCCTTCCCTACTTCCTTCCTCTCTCCTCTCTCTTCTCCTCCCCTCACCTTTCCGCTCCCTTTCCCTTACCTTCCCTGCTTCCCCCTCCTCCTCGCTTCGCTCTTTCCTTCCTCCACTCTTCTCGTCTCCATCCTCTCTTCTCTCCCCCTCTCTGTCTCTCCTCTCCCTCCTCCCCTACCTTGGTGCAATTGTCCCTCCGCCCTCTATCCCTGCTTGATCTGAATACTGTACAGTCTTGACTCACATGTACAAAACCACAGGAGATCGACTACTTTATATTAAATGCATTAACGTTGCTGTTAAAATAGCACAGAGGAATTTGATAGCAGTGCGTTAAGTATTCGTATGAAAACATCACCAGCAAGCTCAAGGCTCAATGTGGCTAGTCTCTCTCCTAGTTATGCTGCCCTGGGTAATACACAAAGAAAACAAACACAACCTATTGCATGTACTTTGAACATGAGTACATGGATCTCATGAGCTAGAAATTTAAATAGAGCACATCAGATATAATAATTTTTTCATTCATAGAAATTGCATTATTGTTTTTCATTGCATTATTTGAATTTAATGCAATTTTTGGAAACTATATTAATATAAATGGTAATTGTTGCATTCTAGCCTATTTGTGCATTACTAGTTTCATTGTAGATTGTATGTTTGAATTTGTTTGGGTAATTAAGTTAATAAGGGGGTAAACCTTCCTTCAGCATTACTTCCCATTAAGGAAGGTAACCAGTGCTGTGATGCCCCTATTTTTTTTCTTTCACTTTAAGCAGCTTTTCTTCTGTCATATTTGACAGAAAATGCCCCGGGTTAGATTTTTTTCCTGCTTTCAATGGACACAGAACAAACAGGGAATCCACAACGAGAGTACTCCGACATTAGGGTTAGATGGAGAAGGGTGGGAGGAGGCTCATGTAGAGCACCAGCATGGACCTATTGGGCTGAATGGCCTGTTTCTGTGCTAAACATTCTTTGTAATTCTTTGGAAACCTCAAAACCGATGCCATTTGAGATGTGCAAGATATTTGTTATAAGGCACCTCTATCAACGTAACAGAATCTAGGTTTGAACATGTCATATTGTCAAATCTTTTTTTTTGCTGATTTCCTAATTGTATTATGTCTATATTATATCATGGTCTCTAATATATTCATGCGCTGCAGGACTTTGAAGATTATGTTCCAGCATTTTGAGCTCAACGTGAATGAGCCAAGCGATCATCAATAGTTGGCGTAAATATGTGTGATGGGACTTTGCAATTATTACACCCCATTACATTGTGTGTATAGGTGCACATATTGTTATATGTGTGCACTCTCCATGTTAAAAAAACTATGTAAATCCCGACAATGCATAAAAACGTTGCTGTGTAACTACCTATTGGTTTTCAGTTCCAGGGAAATGAATGAATCAGGAAGCTTTCGTTAACCATCTCCTGAATGCAACTGGACTTTATGAAATGTAAGATGTCAACATGATGACTCCCTAAGGCCTGGAAGGAGCCTGTGAGAGTATAAATTCATTGCTGTAATTGTCTTCACAGCTATACATTGTGCAGTGGGAAACAAAGAAGGAAGATTACTTCCTAGTCAGCAATCAACTGATCTCATATGTCAGTGAGCACATCTCTGCTGAGGTGAAAATGATGCAGATGCTGTTGTTCTGTCAATGCCAAATAGCTGGTTCTTGGTCTGTAAATTCTCTGAAAAGGATCATCCCTCATCTTCCTGAAGTGTCTTCTCCTTCTGTTCTCTCTCTCTGCTGCAATAAAGCTGCTGCCACTGGAACAAAGATTCCACTGAAATGAAATATTGCTGCTATTCAATAATGCAGCTGAAAGAGTCTGTGTTTCCCAGTAGTGCTCTAACATACGTAAGTTGGGACTTTTGAACACTGGTAGTTCACACAGAAAATGTCATTCTCAGCTTAGTTTAGCTAGGTCTGCTCTCTAGTAACTAGTTTAACTGTTAAACTTTAAGCAGTCTGCGAAAGTTCTGGAAAGCCATGACTCAGTGGGTAGCACTTTTGCCATTGTGTCAGAAGGTTGTGGGTTCGAGTCCCACTCTGGAGACTTGAGCACAAAAATCTAGGTTGGCACTTCAACGTAGTACTGAGGAAGTGCTGCATTGTCAGAGGTGCTGTCTTTTGGATGAGATGTTAAAACGAGGACCCGTCTGCCCTCTCAGGTGGATGTAAAAGATCCCATGGCACTACAGTATTTTGAAGAAGAATAGGGGAGTTATCTCCGGTGTCCTGGCCAATATTTATCCTTCAACCAACATCACTAAAACAGATTATCTGGTCATTATCATATTGCTGTTTGTGGGAGCTTGCTGTGTGCAAATTGGCTGCTGTGTTTCCTCTGTTACAACAGTGACTACACCTCAAAAGTACTTCATTGGCTGTAAAGCGCTTTGGGACATCCTGAGGTTGTGAAAGGCACTATATAAATGTAAGTTCTTTCTTTACTCTAGGCCAAACAATGTATAAAATTTTAGGCCATGCATCGTGATAACAATTAATCTTTTAATTCAGTAATAATATTACTAACTGTCAGAAATAAACTTTTTTACTGGAATATTAATCACATACTACTAAAATATATAGTTTTTAACCATTTTGTAAATAAAACATTACTTTAGCCTTAAGTCTTTTTCCCCTTTTTATGTTCTCTCTTTTTTATTTCCTATTTAAACTACCTAAGAAGCTTATTTTAGCCTTAAATTTTGTTTTTTTCCATCTGTATTTGTTCTGCTTCCTCCAACCTCTCACTTCAGTTTGACCTGAGACCCACCTAAATTTAAATATGTCCCTAACCTGCAAAAAGCACTGTTCAAAGACCGTATTAAGCCAGTCAGGACACTGAGCATCATAGGTTGACCTGATACCGTCGTTCAATAGGGGCCTGCGTGTTCAACGCGATTAATTCATCGTTAGTGGTAGGTAGCTTAATGATGCCAAAGCAGGTTATCACATGGACAACAGTCAAAGGATTAATTCGTTTTAGTAATTTTGTATCAATCTGTTGCGGCCTTGTTTAATTTAGTGCAACAAATACAAACTTGTGATAATTACAATGGATTCCAGCTCAATTTTTAGACAAAATAACTTGTTTCTTTAGATTATATATTTGTTGGGAAGATTTGAAATGATTTACATTTTTTTGTAATTTTAGTTACACCAAAGAGCTCTTTTAAATAGCAGCAGATAACAGTTACCACTAGAAGTGCAGATAGATGGTTGGAAATGAATAGCTAGCAGCCCACCACTGCCCACTGTGAAGAACCCAAGCCAGAATGATCTTGTAACTGCTCACAGTCCGGCATAAAATTTATACTTTTAGCAACAATTGGTGTATGTGGTGTGGGGGTGGAGCACTGGAGTAATCTTCTTCTTCATCTTCCCTTTCTTCTTCATCTTCTTTTTCTTCTTCATCTTCCCTTTCTTCTTTTCCTTCTGCTTCTCCTTCTCTTCATCCTCCTTCTTCTTCTCTTTCTTCTCCCCCTCCTTCTCCAATGACAATGACACTTTAATGTAGCAAAGCATCCCAAGTGGCTTCACAAAAAATGGAAGGGAAATGAACATCGAGCAAGAGTTCGGAGAAGTGACTGGAGGTTTGGTTGAAGTCATAGGTTTTGATGAGACTATTCGAGGTAAAGAGATCCAATAAAGTGGAGAGGTTTAGAAACATTTAATTTTATAGCACTGAATCAGGCCATTCATCCCATCAAGGCTGCATGAATGCTTTTCTCCACATGAGTCACTTAGTCTAAACAAACTTTTCTGCTCACTCGCTCTCTACCCTTTAATATTGTTCTTTTTCAAGCGACAACCTAATTCTCTTTTAAAGAATTTCCAGACACTGTTTCAACAATAGTTTTTGGCATTGAATTCGACATTTTAACCTCCCTCTGAGTAAACACATTTTTCTAGCCTAAGCCTTTTTGTGATTATCTTACATTTGTGCCTGTTGATTACCTTCTCACAAACAAATGGAAACATTTTATCACTATTTGCCCTATCACAACCCTTCATAATATGAAGACCTCTATCAGGTCACCCTGAACCTTTTCGCATGCAGAGAAAAAAGCCCTGACTTTTCAAGTTTCTCTTCATAATTGTAACCCTCCACCTTTAGTAACATCCAAGTGAATCTACACTGCACATTTTTAAATGCTTTTATGTCCCTCCTGTAATAGTGTGCCCATAATTGTGCACCATACTCCGACTGTGGCCTAACTAAAGTATTCTACAAGTTCAATATTACCTCCCTGCATTCTATAGGTCTTGGTGCAAAACCAAGATTCCATTGCCTCTTTTTAATGGACTTATCTACTTGCACTGCCAGCTCATGTATCAGCATGTCAAGATCCTTCTGCTCCCCGACTCCATTTAAAATCTTACTATTTAAGGTGTCCTTCCTTTCCTCTTTTTACTTCCAAAATGTATTACTCAACATTTCCCAACTTTAAGCTGCATCTGGCTCCTATCTGCCTATTCTGCTAACCGATCCATGTCCTCCTGTAGTCTTTCACATTCCTTGTCACAGTTTGCCATACCTCTCAATTTGATGTCATCAGCATTTTCGATATACATAGAGTGTCACCAACAAAGGCTGTTATAGAATATCACTCTCCTGATCGTTCCAGTTCACTAAACTTCCCTCTACCACCAATCTTTAGTTTTTGCCCTCCGATCATTCTTACCCCATGCAGCCACATTCCCTTAATTCCATCTTTACCAGAAGTCTTTTAAGTGGTACCTTGCTTAAAATCCATTTAAAGAACATCCACTACAGGTCAGTCAAGCATGATCTGCCCGTTAGAAATCAGCCCTGATTAACTCATGTTTCTCATTAACTTAGTAATTTCATCCCATATTAAAGATTTTAGTAGTTTACCAACAACTGAAGTAAGACTAACTGGCCTATAATTTCCTGTTCATTTTTTGGAGGAGGCTGTCACAATTGTCACCCTCCAGTTCTCTGTCACAATTTTCCTTTCCATGGAATTAAAAAAAAAATTATAGTCAGATCCTCCGCTATTTCTTCTGTAGCTCCCCACATTATCCTCAGATGGAAACCATCAGCTCACTTCGATTTGACTCCATAGAAGTTTGAGTAAATTTTCCAGTGGCATTTCTATTTGAATGATAAACTCCACTAATAGAGAATTCCAACCTGCAGGGCTGTAATGATTGTGAGCTGTATGAATTCAAATTTTGTGAAGGATTTTACACTCGTCTCACATTTATTGGAAACTGTTTATGAACAATTGTGTTAAATTTTGATAACAAAGGAAGGATTATTTAACAGAATTGAACAACTTGACATCTAAGGGCTGATTCGGTGATTCCATGTACCCAGTGAGCAGATCCTGCATGTGGGCATGTTTTCCACCCATTCACGATTTGCCGTGATATGCTTCCTGCAAATGTGGGTCCCAGCCGGAGGTGTGGAATTCGCCTTTTGGTGTTTTCATTCGAAACAGCCTGAGTGAGAACTCTAAACCCATTTTTAAAAAGAAAATTAAAAATTAACCTCGTGAGCAATTTTATTTTTCTTTTTTTTTTAAATTATAGGTGTAACAATTTTATAATGCAGTAAAATCCTACGGCTGACTGCGGTTTGTAATAATTAATTTCTTCAATATATTTCAGTAGCTTAACTTTAATTGATATGATGTTCTGCATTTGAGTTTATTTAACTCTTTTGCCCTGATGTAGATTGCTTCTCGGCCTTTTGGCTAAGATCAGGTACAGTGCAGCAAGTTTGCCTGAACTGACTTGGTAATAGGGAAACTACCCTCTAAGCAGATAATAAAAATGGCACTAGCCCAGAATTTGTGGAAACAGGACATCTTGCGGTGTGACCTGTGAATTGAATTTTTTCCTTCACTCTTCAGCTTGAAAATTTTTATCACTGTAAATTGCTGGAAGCGAGAACTGATAACTACGAGGGCAAAGTGGCATCTGAGACTTTTGTGAGCGACAGGACCAACAGTGTACCTCCTTAACCAAAGAGATTGAAGGATGGAGAAGGAAACGAGGAACAACGGAGAAGGAAATAGGGTGAATTTGAGTCAAATCAGATACAGAAAAAGAAATAAAGGGAGGGAAAGAAAGATTGGATTAAAAGAGAGAGAGAGAAAAATGAGACTGAAAGGAAAAGTAAGAAAAAAATTTAAAAGATTTTTAAATCTTAAATTTTAAAAACCTCCAAGAACAATTTATCACCTGCAGGAGTGAGACTCCACAGTTTCAATTGTTCCCATTCTGGGCCGGAGAGGTTGAATGGCGTTGCAGGAACATAAATCTCATCATTAAAAGGGTCCTTATGTTGTTAAGTACCAGCCCTAACTATCTGCGGCGAGTTTAATTCATATTTATAGTGTAAATGCAGAAAATTCTTGACACTCACGGGGAGATGCCGTGTTTACGAGACTAATGGTGAAGGGGTGCAAATCGTTCAGCAATTTGTGGCGATTCACAACTCAGGCTGTATCCCTACCTCACCGCAAATTGCTAGACGATTTACACATTAATTAATAATGATGTGCGCATTAAACTCATTGTTATTTTGGCAGCAAAATTTGGTCCAATGTGCTTATCAGAAAAGGTGACAGTTTTTTTGGGAGGTCCTTAATGTCAGAAAGGTATTTAAGGCCAATTTTTCTGTTGTTGTAGCAGTTAAGCTCAAGACCCCAGACTGAGAAGCTGACTTGTCTTCTCATTTGACCCAGCATCCTTGAAAGTAACTGAAGAAGTACAGTAGAGTGTTGAAGTACAGCACAGGTCTCCAGATCTCATAGGAAAGCTTGCATAGGAGATTAGTCTTGATTCAAATCGCTCAGCACCTGCTATCTGGATCTGTCATGGCATCCTGTGCCTGGAGAGCAAGCCTGGTCAAGTTGATAACTCCCTTTGCATCTATTCTGTTCAGAATTCCATCCACAAGACATCTGGATGAGATAGCTTTTTAGGGTAAAACAGAAGAGGAGATAGGAGATAGGAACTAGTTAGGGAACTGTTCCTTTTCACAGATCTTATTTTCAACACACTGAAACACACTGAGTTACATAGAATTACATCGAATATACAGCACAGAAACAAGCCATTCAGCCCAACTGGTCTATACCAGTGTTTATGCTCCATATGAGCCTCTTCCCACTCTACTTCATCTAAACCTAACAACATAACCTTCTATTCCTTTCTCCCTCATGTGTTTATCGAGCTTCCCCTTACATGCATCCATGCTATTCACCTCAACTACTCCTTGTGGTAGCGAGTGCCACATTCTAACCACTCCCTGGGTAAAGAAGTTTCTTCTGAATTACCTATTGGATTTATTAGTGACTATCTTATATTTATGGCCCCTGGTTTTGGTCTCACCCACAAGTGGAAGCATCTTCTCTATGTCTACCCTATCAAACGCTTTCATAATCTTAAAGACCTCTATTAGGTCACCCCTCAACCTTCCCGTTTCTAGATCTTCTGGAGTCAACAAGCTCCTGATTGCATATTTCTGTATCAGTGCCCTTGGATTACAACAGGCAGTTAAATACAAATCAAGAATTCAAGGGGTACAATTGGGATTTTGCATATAAATATCCATTCCTGATTGTTGTGGATCATACTAAACTGAGGTTGGTAACCTGCAAACCATTCTGATTTTGCTATTTAAGGGCCTGATATAGTGTCCAGGGAAAAGCATCTCAGGTTTGTACATGAAGTTGCCCAATGTGCCTGCAGCATTCCAAAAAATAATATTTAAGATCTCAAATAATATCCCTGAAAGGGAGCAGAACCATTAGAATAGTTTAACCTAGGAACGGAAGCTGGATAACCAAGTCATTGCTAGATGGATGCTTCATTAATAAGAGATCTGATATTCCACCGTGAAGGTAAGAATGAATAACTTTCAGAAAAATAGTGTCAGAAGCAGAAGGTCAAGGAGATATGTACAGCTAGGGGTAAACTGAAATATTTTCCCCTTTTACCACAGCATGCAATCATAAAGGACCCCGCTAAGGGACAATGATAAACAAGCAGCATGTGGAATAAACTGAGCAGAACTGTAGTAAGTCTCTAATGATATAGAAAATGTGAGCAGATCTCACAAGATGTTTATTAAAAACAGAGAAAGCAAGCTTACAGAAACAGAGAAAGCAAGAGCTCAGGAACTGATCCTCATGGCTGATGGAAAAAAGTTCCTGAATTTAATAAGCCCTTTAGAATCTTGGAGAGATAGAGTAACTAACGAGATTTTAAGGTGGAATCTCTATTTTTCAATGTTTATTGTGACCGTCAGAAGTGAACCGTGGACATAACATTTTATTCACGGGTAGCCACAGTGAGGAAATTACATTCCTCTTCAGCTTCCAGTACAGTGTATAAACCATGTTGGGATTGCTATTAAGTTGTTTGATCATCTTTTCAGAGAAAGTTGGGACTCTCATTACTTTAGAAATGCTGTGCCAGTTTAGTGAGAGACAGGTTTGTCTTTGAAAATCTTCCCTGCTCCTGCTTTAATAGAAAATCAAAAGCAAAATACTGTGGATGCTGAAAATCTGAAATAAAATCAGAAAATGCTGGAAATACTCAGCAACATCTGCGACCTGAAACGTTAACTCTGTCCCTTTCTCCACAGATGCTGCCTCACTTGCTGAGTATTTCCAGCATTTTCTGTTTTTATTCCTGCTTTAATAGGTTTAGTTGAATGTTGGGTTCAAAACTTACACATGACAGAAAGTATGAAACAGTATTTGGCTAATTCACAAGTGACAGTGATGGAAGCTATCTCGTGAACTTAAAGAGTTAACAAGCAAATGGTTATTAAACAACACACTGGTGTTAATTGCTTCCCCTGACAAAATGTGTTGAAATTCAGAAACGCTTATCTTAGTTATACAGCTTTATTACTTCATTAGCATGTTTATGGAATGAGTTCAGTTATGCTGAGTGAGCCATATAGGAGTGAAGTTTAAAAGACAAAATCCCTTTTTGCTTATCTCAGCTTACTTAAAAGGCTTCAAGGTTATTTTTAATAAATTGAATCAAAAACTAATACTGTGAAAGATGGAAGGCTTTTTGCAAACGCGTGGAAATTGCTGTAACTACTGAATATAGTTAGGAGAATGATTCAATAGCATAGTCCAGCTTTCAGGTGATGAAAATTGCTTATTAGAAATGCTGTACCATGCACAGTACAACCTGCTAGTGTAATAGTAATCCGGGGGGGGTCACAGCAATATTCAAATTTGCTGGCTTCAGTTGTGGTGAGCTTTCTCAAGTTTCAGCTGGGGGTCCTAGGTGGATTGCTTCATGATAATGGAGAACTTAAGGGGGAGATGGGAAGATGGAGAGAATCTGATGTCCCATTGACGTTATATCCTTCGCTTGCTCTTCATGGAATAGCACTCCAGGTGGGCATGAAAAAATTTCCAACCTGGGCTTGTTACCTACCTATTAAAAAGGCTGAGCATCAGTAAACAGTGAAGTGAGGAACAAGCTGCTCCACAGCAGTCTCCATTGAGGCTTGTTATACTGATATAAAATGTATTCTTTATTGATGTGACAGGATACAATTGAGATTTAGTGTTCATAAAGGCTTCTGATTTGAATTTCCCACAACCTTTAAACTCTAATGTCTGAACAAGCAAAAAAAAGCAATGTAAATTAACATTAGAGAGCAATGCTAAAATGTTGATTTTTTTTATATAAGATTCTCTGAAAGGTGATGACCTTAATTCTATTTTTGCAAGTGCATTGATAATAATATGTACTTGACAGTAATTATTGAGCATGTATTTAGTATAGTGAATGTGAAACATATCGACCTAGAAATTACTATGGCAATATTAGCTCATATGACATTCATTCCTCTCTCTGTTTTCTTTAATGAAGACATTATGCATTTAAGATGAATGTGCTAACAATGCCAGCACTAAATTAGAGGATGGAAGAATGCTGCGGACATGCATTAAGCTTTCATCTTCTGATAAAGAAACAATATTCTAGACAATACACGTTGGGCACTTGTTGAATACATTTCTTCCCCAGATTGTCTCCCCTCTTCTGAACGTTAGGCTGCTACCTGGTGTTATATAGCTGCCCTCTGATGCTTTTCCCAACTGACCATTCTTTATGCGTAAGCCTAGAAATTACAGTGTCAGTCGGCTCTATCACTATCAGGGAGGGGGGTAATCACATTTTGAACATAATCCTGTTCTTGCTTGATGCAGGGCTCAGTACTAGGTCCCTTGCTTTATCTGAAATATATTAATGATTTGGACATAAATGTAGGAGGCATGATTAAGAAGTTTGCAGATGATACAAAAATTGGCCGTGTGGTTAATAGTGAGGAGGAAAGCTGTAGACTGCAGGAAGATATCAATAGACTGGTCAGGTGGGCAGAAAAATGGCAAATGGAATTCTATCCGGAGAAGTGTGAAGTAATGCATTTGGGGAGGGCAAACAAGGCAAGGGAGTACACAATAAATGGGAGGATACTGAAAGGTGTAGAGGAAGTGAGGGACCTTGGAGTGCATGTCCACAGATCCCTGAAGGTAGCAGGACAGGTAGATAAGGTGGTCAAGAAGGCATATGGAATACTTTCCTTTATTAGCCGAGGCACAGAATGAGGAAGGAGAAAATCTCCGAAAGCTTGTGAATTTAAAATAAAATTGCTGGACTATAACTTGGTGTTGTAAAATTGTTTACAGAATATAACAGCAGGGAGGTTATGCAGGAACTGTATAAAATACTGGTTAGGCCACAGCTTGAGTACTGTGTACAGTTCTGGTCACCACATTACAGTAAGGTTGTAATTGCACTAGAGAGGGTACAGAGGAGATTTACGAGGATGTTGCCAGGACTGGAGAATTTTAGCTATAAGGAAAGATTGGATAGGCTGGGGTTGTTCTCTTTGCATCAGGGGAGGCTGAGGGATGATTTAATTGAGGTGTACAAAATTATGAGGGGCCTAGATAGAATGGATCGGAAGGACCTATTTCCAGGGGGCATAGAAGGATTAGAGGGGAGCTGAGGAAAAATGTTTTCATCCAGACGGTGGTGGGGGTCTGGAACTCACTGCCTGAAAGGGTGATAGAGGCAGAAACCCTGAAATCATTTAAAAATACCTAGATGTGCACCTGAAGTGCCGTGACCTACAAGGCTACAGACCAAGTGTTGGAAAGTGGGATTAGGCTGGGTGGCTCATTTTCGTCTGGCGCGGACACAATGGGGCGAATAGCCTCCATCTGTGCAGTAAATTTTCTATGATTCTATGTCCACACGTGAGCACTTTCTAGCGGTTCAGGAGTGGGAACCGTGTCTAATTTCCCTCCACCTAGCCCAAAAGTGTGAAAATGTAAACCCCTGTCAGCAAAGCTGACATCAGCTAATCCCATATAGACTGGGGATTCAGCCTATGATCTTTCCTGCTCAGATGCACACTCAGATGCAAATTTAACAACTGAGCTACAGATGCAATATTTATCCAATAGGTGGATCTGAGCAAGTCCACCCATTCCATAAAGGTCATGTTCAGTAGGTTCCTGGCCTGTTTTCCTATATTTTGGGCATAAACAGAAAACAATTAGGATAACTTTTTGAAATGTCAGTAAAAGGAGACAGACTTACTGAAGATTAAGCAGTATAGAATGCCAAATTCCAAATTCCAAAGTACAAAAGATTTTTTTCAGTGGTAGATGGGTAGCCAAGCACCTTGCAGAAACCCTTTGTCCTGTTTAAGAGTTTTTAATTCAAACTATTGAGAAATCTACACCTACCTTTCAGTGTTTTGTTTGCCCAATATGGAATGTATACTGGCTTCCCAAAGGCATATATCCTACTCATCTAAGTCGAGAGAATTTAGATGCCGCTTTGCAGAGCCAAGGCTTGGATCCCAAATATGTGCATGGTATGGCTGGAGTTTAATCAGCTAAAAGCATGCAATTTTTCACTGGTATGCTTCCCACTGCATGTCCAGTGAGGACTATTCAATCTATTAGAGCATTGATCTGCAGAGTTATCTGGAGCTGAGTAGAAAAATTGCCAGCCATCAGTGACAGGTCTACCCCTCTAGTTTCCAAGGGAGAACCAGAGTCTCTGATCAGTCATCAACAATGCCCTGCTTGGCTCAGGCATTTGACTAACATGTTTCCAACGGAGGGTTGACTTGATTCTGAACTTTCTTTGGCAGGTATGTCATCTTGGAGCCACCTTAATCCCGAAGAGACCCCACTAACCTTGATTCCAACGAGGATAGTTGATCTGATAAGGTTGAGTCTGAGCTCTCACTAGGTGGGCAACAGATGTTAAGAGCTCTTCATGGGCACATGGTGAGCAGCACAACTCACCATAAAAAGTGTGAGTGTATTGCCACCATCCTCCTGACCATGACATGGACTGACACTATACCCCACTGAACAGTGGTTACATCAGTTGGAGCTGCTTGTGTCTTTGCAACCCAATCATTGTGCCCAAAGACTGGATATAGGCGCACATGTTCTCATATCTACACCCCAACAAGGCTGGCTTCCACTCCAGGGTACTCAGTAACAGGTTGGGGTTGGCTGGAACCCTTCGACCCTGCAACCATTTTGCTTTCAAGCTACAAATGCTTCTCAAAGCCTGTTTCTGGATCGTGACTATGGGCTGGAGGAAGCCCTTCCATTTCATGCCTGGGAATCCTGAACCTTGAAGCAGAAATATCTTAACATAAAAGAAATGGACCTGTTCTTCTTGTCACACATTTGAGTATAGTGATCACTCTAGTTCATTAATTAATTGCAGTTTTATCTTAACAATGTGCAATTAGCAGTATCTGTGTGGTATTCCCATTCACCACCTCTCAGTGTAAACTATGTAAACTCTGATGTCCTAGATCCATATTTTCGAGGATCTTCAGACCAGCCGATGAAACGGTGCTACTTCTGTTAAGTCCCCTGTTCATTAAAAGCAGTATATTAGTAGGGGAACATCTGTTGTGTAGCTCAGACTCAACCTTATCAGATCAACTATCCTCGTTGGAATCAAGGTTAGTGGGGTCTCTTCGGGATTAAGGTGGCTCCAATTGAAGACAATAAACTCTGTAATGCCTGTATATAGAGAGAAAATATTGCTCCTTAATTAATGTACTGACAACGTTGCCTATGGCATTAATATTAATATCATGCTGCCTGGAACTTCGTACACAGTTAGACATTAATGGCCAATCATTTCTTAACTTTGGGGCAGAATTTGTCTTTTTGTACCTACATATCACAGGTCATTAAAAAATGTAATTATCTTGTGTAACTGGTTGGTGCAGTGGGTTGGTGCTTTTATCTCTTGAACTCTGATATATTGGATGAAAATATTCTCTTTCTCACTACTATAGGCATCTTATGTCAACTGAACGTAGAGAAACTCAAGCTAGTTTCAAGTATTTGCAAATCCACATTTGAGATTGCACATTTTAGATGACAATCTCACTCAAAGACTACAGGGATGGCTGGAATGGGAAAAAGAAAAGTTCACACTGGGGTTACACTGTACTCAGTATTAACTCAAACCATTGTGACACAGCCTCCTGAAGAGCTTCTCAATAGTTTTCCGAGTTATAGGCCCCGATATTACCAGGGAGGCGGGATAGCAGCGGGGGGGGGGCGACTGGGCGCGTGGGTAACCCGCGCAGTGAAATCAGTCCGGTCCCCACCTGATCGCGGGTAAATTGGAGCCACTCACCGTGGCTTCCGGGTTTCCCGTCGGAAACCTGCGTAGCGGGCGGACTGCGCACCCGCATCATGGGCTGTCAGCTGAAGGAGCTCTACTTAAAGGGGCAGTCCTCCAATGCTGCTCCTGGAGCAAACACCCAAAATTACACAATGGAGCAGCCCAGGGGGAAGGCTGCCCCCAGGTTTAATGATGCCTCACTCCAGGTCTTACTGGATGGGGTGAGGAAGAGGAGGGAGATCTTCTATCCGGCGGACGGGAGGAAGTAGGCTGCCTCAGCCACCAAGAAGGAGTGGTTCGAGGCGGCAGAGGAGGTCAGCAGCAGCAGCAACATCTCCCGCACCTGCATACAGTGCAGGAAGCGCTTCAATGACATAACTAGGTCAGCCAAAGTGAGTACTCATTCTCCTACACTCCGTCTTCCACATCACTGTCCCCACCCCACAACTCATTTGGCACTGCCAACACTACTCTACCACATCAATCCTCACACTCACTCAAACCTCATCCTCGACTTACCTGCACTTACTCACCTCCCCAGTACTCATCCCACCACTACCACTCAACCCAATTCTCATACAATGTTATGGTTCTGTCTCATACTCACCTTCTGATGCATCTCTTTCATGGTCAGCCTCACCCAAACCAATGCATTCAGCGGTTGGCCATGTCACCATCCCTCACACACGCCTCTCTACTTTCTTCCGTTATAGGAGAAGAGAGCCCAGAATGCACGGGAGAGGGAGAAGATTGGAGGGGGGCTGTAACGTCAGGTCATCCTCACGGATACGGAGCAGGAGGCTCTTGAATTGAGCTGCACCATCGAGTTCCTGTCCGTCGGGGATGCCGAGACTGCCACCCGACAAACGGCTGGTGACAGAACTTTAACATTCAGCACTCATAATAGCAAATGATGTTAACATGCCTTGCCATCTTCAGTACCTCAACGTCTGTCAGGATGCTAAATATTGCCTTCTGTTCTCTTACAGGGCCTTCAGCGACTGCTGTGACGGCGAAGGACGATTCCTCAGAGGACCTGCCGGCCTCTGAGGGGGCACCGTCACATCTGAGCGAGCCATTCACCAGCGCAGATACACACACCTCGGTGGGTCCCTGTCCTCAGTTTAGTTGGGGTCGCACATGGTGAGTCACCCACACGTGAGCACGAGCAGACACTGGTGGCAGGGGCAGCTGCGGAGAGTCCGCCTCGGTGGGAGCACTCTTCTCCAGGCTCTGCTCAGCTGGACACAGATGCTGAACCCTGGAGGCCATCCATGAAAAGGACAATCTTTGAGGGCATCAGCACATTTGCGAGGTGCTGGAACAAGTGCCACGCGCACTCCCCACAAGAGCGCAGAGGATAGAGGAGTCCATCTCCTGCATGAATGGAATGGTGGCACAGGTACAGGAGGGAATCTCTGAGATACTGTCACAGGGAAGTGAGGGCATCTCTGAGATAGTGTCGCGGGTAAGTGCGGGAATGTCTGCGATGGAGGGAAGGCTAGCCTCCATCGAGCTTCAAGCATGGCTCACCAATGAGTCCATTGAGGCCCTGACAATGGCCCTTCAGACTCAGGGTGAGCAACTTTCTGCCGCCTTAAACAGGCAGACATATACTCTGGCACTGGCCTTACAAGGCTTCACACATGTCCTCCAAACTGTCGTCCAGCAGGGTGGTAGGAGTGATGTGGGCCTAGCCCAGGAGAGGGATGATGGCAGAAGGGGACATGGAAGTGGGGACGCCACTCAAAGCGCCCCCACATCTCACCTGTTGCCCCCCCTCTCAACCAGTACCCGCAATGCTGCCTCCTCTCCAGGTGGCCGAGAATGCCCCTGCACAGGTGCAGGTGGAGCAGTCTTTGGAGGGGCCCTCACGGGCACCGAAACTCAGCGGGCCTCGGCCCAAAGCATTTAATCGGTCAGGGTGTGAACAAGAGCAACCTCCCACTACCTCTGCTGCAGCCACAGGGCAAGCACCACATAGGAGTACTCATAAGCGTGAGGCAAAGGTTTTGTGAGCACAAAGGGGATGCACAAGGGTTTTTAACAGTTTGTCATATTTTTTATTTATATTTGATTTTTGTTACTGGCACATTAAATATTATTATTGTCACCACTACTGCCACGTCTTGGCCATTCTTGACTGGTTTGTGTAATAAGTCCCTTTCATGAGGTTCACCACGAACACCCACACTTGATGCCACCCATTGGGTCACCCTACAGTGGGTGTATGTGTAGTTGCACGACTATTTTGTGCAGGTGCCTGTGGCGCAGCACTGTGTTGTGGAGCTCCACGTGGCGGAGGTGGACGGCATGCCTGGCGAGACTGGTGATGTTGCTCGTCCTCGGTTGAAGTGATGAATGTAGCTATCACGCCCCCCATCCTGACGGTGTGAGTTTGAGGGATTCCGCAAAGAAGGTAAATGTGTTTGCATAGCAGAGTTTAGGGTATAAATTAAGCATTTTGAGTGGAAAGACAAAGGTCTTGCAGTCAAAACTTTGTCTGAAGTGACAGAGTGCCCTTCTGCAATACATGAGATTTCCCCCCCACCTGTCAAATAATCCTTTGCATCTCCCACTGGCTGCTGGCTGAAACACGTCTGCTCCAACAGGGAGTGTTTCCCACAGGATGGTAAACATGCTGAGGATCCTTCAAAATTGCACTGCTGCCAAAATCTCCACTCAATGAGGTCTGTCAGGTACCTCAAGTATCTAACCAACTATCTGAAGCAGCATCCCGCCGGCTTTAATTGCTGGTGGGAGTCCCGCATTCGGGAGCTGCGCGCGCACCCAAACTCGTCATCGGGAACCCGAAAGTCAACGGTTTGGAGACGGGCTCCGAACCCGCTCCGGGATTCCGCCATTTTAGGAGCCCCCCCCCTGCCCCCAACGTACCCGCTCGGCCATCTGAAAATCGGCCCCATAATACCACTTTTGCATTGATGCACACCCAAAACCGCTTCACATCAACACAAGTGTGGGAGTATAATTTCACCCTAAAAGGTGCTTCTTTGAGGTGAGATAAAGGTACATTAGGGTAGAAACAGTTTTGGTTTGTCTCTGGCCTACACTTTGTAGGAGCTTTTTAGGGTCTTCAAAAACTGATTCTCTATTGTCAGACTTTGAGTCTGTTATGAAGTTTGAATGAGTTTTGGACAGTAGAGTGAAACAAAAAACATTTACGGAGACACACAAAGCAGATTATCAATCAGCATAACAAGTCACATTCCATGCTGATATCAAATTCTGCAATATGCCTAATTAGGCTGCACAACAGAGCAAAACAACAGGAATCAAATAAACGCTCCCATTTAAAACATACTAGTGTGTTAACTTATTGACATGTTTTCTACTTTGTCACAGCAGCCACACAACACTGAAACTGCCATCATACATATTGTCAAACAATGACATTTTTGCAACACCTGGTATCAGCTGGAGTCAGAGCCAAGACAGATCAAGCAGCTCACATCTGGAGTTCGAGATTATTCAACTCCAGTCCAATTATCCAGTGTGGCTGCCATACAAGTTCCGGTCAAACTCTATCAGAATATGGTCCTGTAAAGATGCCCTTCCTCATCGCCCTTTCTCCAAGTTCTATCAGTGTGGCAATCTAATGTCTGAGAATTAGAGTGGCATCAGGAATCTGTCAGTTTATGGCTCTGGTATCATGAGGTTACCAACAACGGATCACTAATTAAAACAGAAAATGCTTGAAACACACAGCAAGCCTGTCAGCATTTGAAAAGAGGAACAATTGATTATCATTTCAGGCAGAGATTCTTAGTCAGGACTGATCTCTAATTGGCTTCTTAAAGCCAATGTAGACTGCAGGGTGTCTTAATTGATTAGGTATCCTACTTAATAGTCTGTTAAACAAGTTAGTCCCTGCCAATTCTTCATTAGTTAATGGACCACTTGATATCTTGTTCCATATGTTTCATATAGCACAATAGAGAACCAGGCTGAATCCAGAAAGTACAGAGGAGATATATAAAAGGGGATAAGAGGGGAAAAGAGAGAGTGTGAGAATAGATTAACAGCTAACATAAAAAGGAACACAAAAGTCTTTTATAAACATATAAATAATCAAAGGGTAGTCAAAAGAAGGCTGGGACCGATTAGGGACAAAAAAAATCTTCTTGTGGAGGAAGGGAGCATGGCTGAGGCACTAAATGAATACTTTGTATCTGCCTTCACTAGAGAAGAGGATGCTGCCATTCTAGCAGTAAAGAAGGAGGTAGTAGCGATATTGGATAGGATAAAAATAAATAAAAAGAGGTAATTTAAAGTCACCCGGTCCAGTTGGGATGCATCCGAGGTTACTGAGGGAAGTAAGGGTGGAAATTACAGAGGTTCTGGCCACAATCTTCCAAACCTCCTTAGATATGGGGAGGGTGCCAGAGGACTGGAGTATTGCAAATGTTACACCCCTATTCAAAAAGGGGGAGAGGGATAAACCCAACAATTACAGGCCAGTCAGCCTAACGTCGATGGTGGGGAAACCTTTAGAGACAAAATTAATTGCCACTTAGAAAAGTATGGGGTAATAAATGAAAGTCAGCATGGATTTGTTAAAGGAAAATCATGTTGACTAACTTGATTGAGTTCTTTGATGAAGTAATGGAGAGGGTTGATGAGGGTAGCGCAGTTGATGTTGTGTATATGGACTTTCAAAAGGCTTTTGATAAAGTACCACATAATAGATTTGTCAGCAAAATTAAAGCCCATGAGATTAAAGGGACAGTGGCAGCATGGATACAAAATGGACAGTGGTGAACAGTTGTTTTTCAGACTGAGGGAAGAATACAGTGGTGTACCCCAGGGGTCAGTATTAGGACCACCGCTCTTTTTGATATGTATCATAAGGACCTGGATTTGGGTATAGAGGGTATAATTTCAAAGTTTGCAGATGACACGAAACTCGGAAATATAGTACACAATTTGGAGGATAGTAACAGACTTCAGGAGGACATAGACAGACTGGTGAAACGGGCAGAAGCATGGCAGGTGAAATTTAACGCAGAGAAATATGAAGTGATGCATTTTGGCTAGAAGAATGAGGAGAGGCAATATAAACTAAATGGCACAATTTTAAAGGGGGTGCAGAAACAGAGCGATCTGGGGGTGCACATACACAAATCTTTGAAGATGGCAGGACAAGTTGAGAGGGCTGTTAAAAAAGCACATGGTATCCTCGGCTTTATTAATAGAGGCATAGAGTATAAAAGCAAGGAAGTTATGCTAAACCTTTATAAAATACTGGTTAGGCCTCAGCAGGAATATTGTGTTCATTTCTGGGCACCACACTTTAGGAATGTCAAAGCCTTAGGGTGTGGAAGAGATTTACTAGAATGGTACCAGGGATGAGGGACTTCAGTTATGTGGAGAGACTGGAGAAACTGGGGTTGTTCTCCTTAGAACAGAGAAGGTTAAGGGGAGATTTGATAGAGGTGTTCAAAATCATGAACAGTTTTGACAGAATAGATAAGGAGAAACTGTTTCCAGTGGCAGAAGGGTCGGTAACCAGAGGACACAGATTTAATGTGATCGTCAAAAGAGCCAGAGGTGACATGAGGAAACATTTTTTTACCCATTGGCCCAGAACTTGCTGGGAAAATAACAGTGAATTTAATGCGGACGTTATTATTAGTGCGTAAAAAACGCAGCAATTTGTGGCGAGGAAGAGATACCCCGTGAGTTGCGAATCGCCACAAATTGCTGGATGATTTGCGCAGCTCTGTCGTTAGCCCCACGAAAACAGCAGCTCGCCGTCAATCTCCCCATGAGTGTCAAGAAATTGCTGGATTTGAGGCGTAAATACGAATTAAACACACTGCAGAAAGTTAGGGCTGGTATTTCACCACGTTAAGCACCCTTTTAATGATGAGATTTATGTTCCTATAATGCCACTCAACCTCGGAGGCCCAGAAAGAAAAACCTCTAGGAACAAATTGCTACCTGCAGGAGTGAGACTGTGGAGTCTCACTCCTGCAGGTAGCAATTTGTTCCTAGAGGTTTTTTAAATTTAAAATTTAAAATTTTTTTTCTTACGTTTCCTCTCTTATATCTCTCGTTCTGTACCTGATTTAACGATAATTCACCCAATTTCCTTTACTGTCGTTCCTCTTTTTTTTGCTATCCTTAAATTTAATTGGTTAAGGAGAAAGACTGTTGGTCCCGTCGTTCACCCAGGTCCCAGTAGCCTCGTCGACTTCACAACGTTTATCAGCTCGCACCTCTAGCAATTTGCGGCGCACACATTTTTTGAGTGGAAGGGTGAGGAAAAAATCCAACTCACGGGGCGTGCCGCGAGTTTCCCCATTCCTGCAAACTCTGGGCCATTGTTTCTCACCTTGCTGCCAAAGTTGACTCTCTGTGGTATCCATGAACAGAGTAATAGAGTTGCACGCTGAGTATTCTGGGATACCATTCACATAACATAATGAGAATAGAGCTGCCTTGCACAGTTCAATTTACATAGAATTACATAGAATGTACAGCACAGAAAGAGGCCGTTCGGCCCAACAGGTCCATGCTGGTGTTTATGCTCCATACGAGCCTCCTCCCACCCTTCTTCATCTAACCCCATCAACGTATCCTTCTATTCCTTTCTCCCTCATGTGTTTATCTAGCTTTCCCTTAAATGCATCTCTGCCAGTCACCTCAACTACTCCTTGTGATAGCAATTTACTTTGACTCTTCAGCCTAAAGTCAAGTGGCAGGAAACACTGATTGTAAGTTCTTTAAAATCCCAATTCTAAATGGCAAATTGATTAATTAATGAAGAAGGCTATGTGCCTATACGGACTGGGCAGGAGAATGGAGGTGGGAGGAAACTATGATATTGGTTGTATAGGCACAAGACAAAACCAAGTTCTAAAATAATCATTGGCATAGTAAAACAAAACATCCTCTGATATACAAGCTTTGAATTCATCATTGCCGTTAGATTTAGCATTCTATTCTCTAATCAGTACAGAAAAATCAATTACTGTTTAAAAAGTCTTTCTCCTAATCCTGACTACAGAACTAAATGTTTTCCTCTAAACTGTCTATAATGACAAATAGTTGGACCAGCAGTGAGCAGATTGGTTATGCGGAGTCATACGTAGACACAACTAAAATTCTAAAAACAGCATTGTGAATTAGCCAACCAGCAATTTTACCAAACTGTGATGACCAGCCACAGTGGTGATAGTGAATCCTCGGTGATTTAACGTCGTTTGTTGTCATGGCAAAATTCACTGTTAAGAAAAAGGATGACTTCAAAGGAAGCGAGCAACGGAAGAAAATTTGGAGATTAGGAAAGTGAGGGGTTTGAATCGTGCTCTGTGCTACTCCAGGTATTGCTGTATGAGAGGCAGCCAAACTTACGGACACCGGCAAAGCCAGTGAATTCTCTGTTGAGCACTTTGGTGAAGCAAGACCATCTGTGACCTGCAATAGTTCTAAGTGAGCGTATGTACGTTTGCTGATGTGAAAAGCCAGCCTCGCGCATTTGCGCTCAGAGTCTCTGCTTTAAACAACAGTATAATGTACAAAATGTTACACATTTTGATCCCCCCCCCCCCGCCTCTTTCATATCTTCATCCTCCTCTTCATAACATCAAAGTAAAGGTGTTCACATTGAGAAATCCATATTTTGAATGCAAACCAGTATTTTCATCAGAGCTGAGTAAAAGCAGAAGCGAAAGTCCAGACTCAACCTCCAAAGTGGTAGAAAAGTTGCTGTGTAGGCAATAGGACACCAACCATCCAAAGCAGCGCAAAAATTGGCTTCCTCAGTGTGGTATCCACCTTAGGGATACCTTGCAGCAGCTATTATCATTACTGATATAGTGGTGGTAATTATTTGGGGCAGGTTTGGGGCTGAAATGGAAGGGAACAGGGCAGAGGGGTTAACTATGATCACTTGCCCTATTTAAGTGCGGTAGAACAGCCTTCTTGTGGTGGGCCTTAAAGGGAATTGGTGGTTTTTTTTGGGAGGAGAATTCAAGCACAGGTTATTGAGGTGGTAGCCTTTAAGAATGCATTATCCTCTGTTTACTGTCCCAAAATGGATGGTAACTCCGAGGAGAATCCAGGCCCAGAGCTCTTCAAATGACAGGCCAACTAACCACTGGTGTCACTTGATATCCCTGACAAGCTATGGTTCTGGACATGTTTGAATGAGAGCATATGTACTGTATGAAACATATACATAATTCCAGTGGACAACTGTTGAAATTATTTTCAGTTGAAACTGCTATTTCTACTGTCACTAAGTGTCTCAAATCACATTTTATTCATCAAGTTGCACTAGACAGTGAACAGTGACAAATAGCTTTAGTTTATGACAGCCGAATTAAAGCAAATTGATACTTTTAAGCACATAATGTCAGCTCTAAATTCTGCTCAGTTCAATCACAAGTTAGAGAACACAGTTAAAAAGACTGCCAATGGCAACATCATTAAGATTCTTCTTAGCCCTGCTTGACGGGAGAAGAGCTTTGATGGAAGAATTTGGCCGTTGTCCAGTGCAAAGATTGATAGGGAAAAGAAGCAAAGATAAAAGGGAGGAAGGAACACTATTATAAAAAAGGGGCAAGACAATTATCAGAGTCAAAGGAACAAACTGTAAGAATTTTCTCTGTCTGTTTTGGGTAGAACCTCCTCCTGCCCCAAGCATGGCCTCCTACGTCAGTGCACGTAGGTCCTTTAAGGCATATCTTTGATTCGACCCGATGGTTAGTAATAAGTCATAGAGAAGTGAGATTATTATAAAACTGACTATATTTGTGTATATCAATGACAGCTCACCAGAAAAGCATTTACACGACCTTGCCTGGGTGGTAGAGTTCAAAAACATTGGGGCGATCAGGTCTGGTAGTCTTGGGAGCTGGTCAACATATCATTTCTTCCTTTTCACTGGTGTCTTCTCTTTATCCTCTCTCTCTATCCTCGATTCCACCTGATCCTCATACTCTTTATCCCCCTTTTCATGTGTATACCATGCACCGTATTCAGAAAGGGATAGGCCAAAACTCCTTTCATGTGTACAGCACGAACCCTAGTTCAAAGGGAATAGGCCAAAACTTTCTGGACCATTGTCCGGTCCAGTGCGCTCAAGTTCAGCTATCTGCCTGATGTTTGTTCCACCACAGCCTTTAATCTGCTCACTTAGTTCCCCCATCCATTTGCAGCAGTTGTCTGATAACCATCCGTACTATTGTCTGATAGCTCCTTACTGATTAAATCAGTCCCAGATTCCTTCAATGAATAAATCAGTCTCAGATTCCTTCAGTGAGGCATGGCTAGGGAAGGGAACTTCCCGGTCTCGGATCTATTGAGTGGCCGGTACTCTGGGTGGAAGTAGGTGAAGTAGCCTCCTGCCTGCAGAGGTAGACAACCTATGAGTTCAGTCCTGGGTCCTGGCCTAGACCCTTCAAGACAGAAGGCAGTCTCAATTTGGAAATTGGCCCCTGCTCTGCTAGGCACCTGAGATCCATTGACTGGGAGGTTGATGTGCTGATGGGGTCAGCAGCGGAGGATGATCGGGGCCAAGATTTTCAATATATTGTATAGATTTAAGATTTCACTTCTCGTCTCAATTGCATCCAAATTGCTTTGTGATAGTATATGAATTGGGGTTGCAAAGTTTATGATCTGGTCTTTCAAAGATTATTTTGAATGTGGCACAGCTAAAATATACCCAAATCCAGAAAGGGTATAAAAATTCTGAAAGTACTGTGTGGAACAACATACATCATATTTAACTAGTAGATTTATTGACTGGGAGCTATAGATTGTGGGTGACGTCAAGGAAATAACAATCAAACACTTTAACATTCCCATTTAAGCCATTTGAGCTGACGTATTATGTATTGGTCCTAGTAAATTTCTGTATAATAAAATCCGTGCATCTCGAATGTTGTCCAAAATGACTGATGTTTAAACTCAACATAATCAATGGCATTTTTTGGCTCATTTGTTGTTTGTAAAATATCAGACCTGAGCAGGGAAACTGTTGTCAGCGTAAAAGATTAACGCCAGTGGCAATTCAGCAATAAGGGGTAGTTATATCGCACTTCGCAACATTCCTGAGGGATAAAAAGCAATTGCGAGTGTGAATGAACTTGACCGTTACGGTAATTAAGAGGCGAGATGGGATAATGAATTGCCCCATATTGCTGCAGGACTGCATCATTGGCGTGATGTGTTCCTCTTACCCAAGTGGAAGAGGCGTAAAGGGAGAGGTTGCACGGAGAAAGTTGGAGTAATCATTTCACGATAAGTATATTGAAATTTTGTTTCCAGGTTCTAGGTTTCTGGCCGTTATATTGTCCTCTGCTAGCACTGGGCACAGCAGAGGAGGACCAGCAAGGGTGGAAAGCCTGTGGGTGATTACATGGTTGTTTGGGGGTGGTGGGGGGAGGGGTGAAGGAAAGAAGAGTTTAGTCATGATATCCAGCCATCGTGTGTGGGGCAGGCTTAATGGACAAGCTGGTCTTTTCCTGCCTGTCAATTTTGTATGTTCGTATGTCAGGTGGCACTTGTGCTGTATTATCAAATACGGCAGGTATCCTGTACAATGACCTGATGATATGTCAAAGAAGGCTGAGGTTTAGTAAGCAGACATTGGCAGAACTGGGCCATCTCCTTTACAAATACTTCAGTATAACATGGAAAGGAAAGGCCTTGCATTTCTGTAACATCTATAAAGTACTGTCAGTGGCTATCAGAGTTATTGTGGCTTTTAATTTTTATTCATAGTCTTCCTTCCAGATGACCACTGAGGACACCTGAAGTATTTGCTAGTTTGCCACCCACAGGTGTATCAAGGAGGTCACACGTGCATTTTTCAGAAGAGACAATTACTTTCACCGCTGAAAAACGGCAGTGTGCGAGGGGAGCATAGTTCTATAGAACTGCTGGCTTTTCCAGAGCCCAGAGGGCTATTGAATGTATCCATACCGGTACTGCACTGTACCAACTATCACTATAATGAACTGACCTATCCCACTCATGCATTCCTTCACTTTCTTGCCACGTTCCTAGCTGTGCCTATTATGTAGTAATGTGCACTTTCCAGAAATATCTCCTTCAGTAGAAGGCTGCACAGGACAATGCCTTGTGAACACCTTCCAACGAGCATCCGCATGCTGCACATTTCTGTCTTCACAATCCCTATGGATAGCATATTGACTTATGGTTATAGGGAGAATCCATGCGTGCAATGACAGCTAAGTAATGCATGATTTTACTTTTGTAGGAGAAGGCAGACGGTGACGATCTGGGAAACTTTAGCAGGGTTGTATTGAAGGACATACCCACATTTGAAGCACTTCTTCAGTATGCCTATGGCATTCTGAATGATGGATATGGTGGAGGTTTGCATCTACACTCTGTTAGCATCTGGGGATGCTGCATAGGTATCATATGTGAAAGTAGTAGTGGGTATGCTCGGTCTCCCTGGATCCAAGCCTTGACTTGCTGGGCATCCACAAATAATGGTAGATTGCCATAAAGTGAATGTATCAGAAGTGCTGCCACAGAATATGGCATTTATCTACAGTATCCAGTGCACGTGGTCACAGACGAGTTGAACACTGATGGAATTAAGGCTCTTGAATTCATGGATGGGCTGCTCCTTCAGTACATAGGGCCATATGGATGCTCTAAATGAGGGTTTTTTTTTTGAATGGCAGGATTCTCGAACGTTTAAGAATTCTGCCATTCAAAAAAAACCCACCCCGGGCTCTGTTCTGTTGTTTCTTGCTGTTCAAGTAGAAAGTGATGTACCAGCTTACTTTGAGAAACGAAGCATCGGGCACCTGTTTTATGCAGCAATGGATTGCAACTTGACTGATGCTACTGATGTCCCCCACTGGCCTCTTAAATAGCCCAAGGCAAAAATATTTATGACAGCTGTCACCTTCAGTGTCACTGATAGCATTGTGCCTGCCTGGAGTTTAGCTGCAGGTCGTCTTAAAGTTTGTTGCACAACTTCACTGCCCCCTTGGAGAATTAGAACCTCCACTGCTCTTCTGCGAGATGAAGATAATTTCTATGTGGTTCATATATTCACTTGGCAGGGTAATGGCAATTGGGAGCTCTTCTCATGCAGTGATGCTACACTTTCTTGGCATTCAGAAGTTCTTTCTTCCTCTTCCGCTTCTGCCAAGTAACACGTGTAAAATGGGATTCCAAATGGGATACCCATGGTGCTGTGTAGCTCTGCAGCTCTGTTTAAAGTCTCATGGAGACAGTGCAGCACTATTGTAATAACAAACTAACTGCCCAAAAGTCAATTTGATAATCACTTTCTAATTTGACGTCTGTCTGTTTGAATAGCTAAGGGTGCTTAAATTGCATGGGGGCCACTGGCACTTAACCTGAGAATGAGCACTACTAGGACCTGACTTGAGACTTGGTGTAAAGGGAGAAAATAGCCATGGATAACAGAATTACATCCCTTCCACAACTTAATTTGCATTGCAATACCCGCTTCAAGCTCAAAATGAGACTAGAAAACACATCAAGCGCAGTGGGTCTCCACCCCTTTTTCTTTTGCATAAACAGCCCAGGAATGAGTGGGCATAGGGCATAATGCAGAAGGAAATTGTCCCCCCTACATCTACACTTGACATTGTATTCCAGTGGCCCTGAAATTCCGCAGGAGGTCTCCCGCTATAACTTTGGTGGGAGAGCAGCAGAACTCCCGGAGAACCGGCATAAACAGCCATTCACGCTGTTTCTCTGAGGATGCTGCCAAAGTTACAGCAGTCGAACGGGAAAACCCCTGTGGAATTCAAAGGCCAGTGGCTTTTGATGCTGTTTTGTGTGTTCAGATAGGTTTTCATTTAAGGTGTCATTTTCCAACGACATGATTCCAGAGGGAAGCCATGCCCACCCAAAATGCAAAGTTGTTCACCTCAAACTCATAGAAAAGATGCAGCATTCAACAACATTGTGTAAAGTATTGAATCATTACACATTTATTGCAGGTTAATTCTGCAAAGTGCTTAATTAGAAATATGTTTCAATTGGGATTATGCTTGGCTCAGGATTTCTACAAATTACAGATGAAAATAGGCAGTTTTTATGCTGCGGTTCATTTAATTATTCATTCAGCAAATTATTGCAAACAAAAATTAGCAGAAAACAATTAACAAAACATATTTTATGCAAAAAATGATTAGTCTTCTACAATGTGCTGTTGCCTCCAGGTAAAATGTTACTGCCTATTGACTATGTTTATTATGCTGAGTATTAAAACATAGATAATTGGGGGAATATTTTATCCTTGCATCGAGAATTTTGTATTGGGGCATTATCAATAAATATGTCATGGGTTAGTACCCTGAATTTCCATGTTTCAATCAGACTAATGTTTGAATTGAATGTGTTATCTGGAGTTGACAATATGTACAAGGATGGTTTATGTCCGAAACGTATATAAACCATCGTAGCACAGCCTGACTGGTTTATTATGGGTATCATGGAGAAAAATTCCCACCAGTCGCTATGTTAGAGTGAAGATTTCCTTTGATCGCTTTTTCTAGCAAAGTAGGGAAAGTGTTCTCCAATCTACAATTTTACTAGAAATAACAGAAGGAACCTTCCCCAGAAAAGTTTGATTACTACATTACAAATGATGCATTCTGATTAATGTTATGTACTTTTACACTTTACAATTGATTTTGTTTTATTTCAAAATGAAAAAAACTTAGTGGCATTTGGATTATCAACAAATCAAGCCCAATATCAGTTCACCAAAAGTTATCTCAACCATCATTCTCCCCCTGCCCATTTCACAGAGAAACTCTACCCCTCTGGACCCAGTTCCCAGAGAGAGTGTATTCCATCCAAATCCCTCCCTCTCCACCTTTCACAGAGACAGTCTCTTCTCTACTAACCATTCCAGTTCATATTATTGTTGTTGCCCCTCAATTCAAGCTAACACTCTTCCCTGTCAACCCAATTTAAGCTGATACTCTTCTTTCTCTCCCATGTTCAAGCTAGCACTTTGTTTCCCCCCTGTCAGTCCAAGCTCACACCCTTCTCTTCCCCCCCTCCTGCCCGGTTTATGTTGGTGCACTTACCCTCTCCCTCAGCTAACCCTGGCACTCTCCTTCTCCACTCCCTCTCAGTTAATGCCTGCACTCTTTCCTCCCTACCCAAAGTGTTGCTTCTAGCTTCTGCCTCCTTCTCTCTTCCCCACTTCATTTCTGTCTACTTTTCCCCCTCCCCTTCCCCTCTCCCCTTCAAGCTGCTCCTACGCAAACCCTGCTGTTAATGTTCTCAAGAATTCTTACCTATGGTATACAGCACAATCATTTCCATTAGCAGAAGGACCTGGGTAGAAGCAGCATAGAGTGGAGAGGGGCCTAGTTCAAGCTGATTACCAAAAAAGTAAATGTTAACATGTGGAACGCGTGCCAAGACACTGACTGTCAGGGTGAAATACCGACAGTTGGCATGTATGCGTCTCAAACTTTGTGGTTATTTTCTGCTTGCTGCACAGCTTTACCTTATAAAAAAGCCTCTTCATGGAGGCCCCAGTGGAGGAAGGCAGACATGTGTTGCAGAAGGGAAATCAATCAGCAGAGTAGCAAAATCCTGATATGAACCTGCCTGATGAAAACCGGGTAGGTTTTATAACAGGCGGGCAATCTGCTCCACCAGATTAGCGCCCATGTGGTGAAGATGAAAATTTACCCCCATGTCATCTGGCCTACCGCAAGCAATGCCATGAGAGATCAACTTGTAATATATAAAAAGCTTCACATCTATGCATATTTCCTGTCCCTTACAGCTATCTTTAGAATCCATCACAATTCAGATATCACAGTCCATCTATTTAAATTTGTGTCACAATTTAAATAAAAAAGTCTAAAGACACAGGTAGCAACCATTTGCAATGTACAGAAAAGCCCTCTGGGCATACAAAATGCCAACAGTTGATGGCTCTTAATTGACCTTCCTACAAACATAGCCAAGGGTTCTGGTCTCCAGCCTGATTAGCAATTAACCTTTCACTGAACTCACCCAATGTTCACTTGATGACTTTATACCCTTAAAGGGACTTCCATACGTCAGTAGAAGAAGAATAAATTAGCCTGGATTTCACCTCCACTGCCTGAAAATAGGGCCTTCGAGACACACGACACACGGCCTTCGAGACACACGACAACGCAAAATCGTCGAGCAGAAATTGATAGCCAAGTTCCGCACCCATGAGGACGGCCTCAACCGGGATCTTGGGTTCATGTCACGCTACACGTTACCCCACCAGCGAACAAATGTTATCTGTTTTTAATATAACGGGTCAGTTGCTGTCTTTTCTATGTTTCTACCTCTCTATCTCTGTTTTTTTTTGTTTGTTGGTTTTTTTTTTTTTTTTTTTGGTGATTTGTATATTCTGTGAGACCTGGCAGGTAACACCTGTCTGCCTGCACACTGATTGCCTTGGCAACGGGCAGTTGAAAAAACTGTCTGTACTCACCAAGCATTGTTCTGTGAATTATAAATGCGATTTCATTTCGAGGACTTCATTTCACATCGTTCACCTGAGGAAGGGGGAAGCCTCCGAAAGCTTGTGAATTTAAAATAAAATTGCTGGACTATAACTTGGTGTTGTAAAATTGTTTACAATTGTCAACCCCAGTCCATCACCGGCATCTCCACATCATGAAAATAGGGTGGCATTTACAGCAGCTAGTTGAATAAAAATTGGTGGAAATACAGCCCACCAGAAATAGGCCGGACTTGTGTTTCAAAATTGTTTTCTAGTGGGCGGGATCAGCTTTATAGACATTCCTGCCTCAAATCAGTGGGAGCCTGATTCTAATATTATTTTGAGGATGTTGGTCTTACACAACATTTTCCATCACCATGGTGTACAGGACATCTAATGTGAAGAACATTAATTTGAAATGGATGTCTAGGGTTGGTAGGAAGTCACAAGCATCCTGAAGGTCATGAAAAGGACACAGTAATATCAAGATAAGTGTATTTTTAGCTATTACTTAATTTTTAAATTTTCTTTATGAGCCTTCATGGCCTTAAAACCTATCCCTTTGACCAAGCTTTTGGTCACGTGTCCTAATATCTCTAGGTGGCTCAGTATCAAATTTTGTCTGATAACGCTCTTGTGAAGTGCCTTGGAATTTTTTGCTGCGTTAAAGGTACTGTATAAATGCAAGTTGTTGTTGTAAATTATTTATTTTTCTCCCATCACCACTACATGCACTGATGGGTTTCCTCTATTTGACGTCTTTGGGGGAAAAAGGGGGACCTACAGAGGTATTAAAAGCAAGCCAGGTTGCAAGCGAGATGCTCAGCCTACTAGCTAGTATCCACAAACCCACACTGACGAACAGAGATCAAAATACTTCCTCTTAGCACACCATTAGTGCTGTAGGAAGCTTCTCTTCCCAAAGGAAGGTGGGACAGCAGACGTGATGGCCTCACTAATGTATGGAAAGGGTTGATCAATCGTCTTGTTTGATGATTCTCTATGACTCTATCATACAAGGCTACGGACCAAATGCTGGAATATGGGATTAGAGTAGACAGGGCTGATGGCCGGCGCGGACACGATGGGCCGAAGGGCCTCTATCCGTGCTGTATAACTCTATGACTCTATGACTCTATGATTCCTGGAAAACATCCCAATCGCAGTTCTTCATTCTCTACTGTGGCACTCCATGAAAGAACACGTACCAGGGTGATCAAGAGCCAGCATTGCCCGATTATCTGCACTTACCAAGATGCCCCCAACAATTTCTGCAGGCTCTGGCACACTTTTCTAGTGATCACTGTGGGGAAACTGTCTTCTCTTGAGGTCCACGCAGCCAAGAGGCAGATCCACAGCTTTGCTCTTACGACACCTACTGTTGCCACACAGCATTGGACTGGCACATCCAGTGCTGTTAACAACCAGCGGTGGTCTGAAACTTTCCTCCACCTACTTGCAGACATCCTGCAATGCTGAACTATGGGAATGGTGCTGTGGATTGGCACTGCAGGCAATCCTACTCATAGGATTCTTGTACAACACCACCTCTGCTTCAACAACCATTAAGCAGGGGTCCGATACAATACTGCTGCATCATTAGCCTGTAGGCTCATGCCTACATCTTGAGTTTCCTTTTGTTTGACCCAGGCAATGAAATCAAGTAAAATTTCAGCCTACCAAACATATATTTTATGCTTTCACTTAATGCTTTTTGAGCTGCACTTATGCCCATGCTTTGTAGGAGCTTGAGCATCATGAAAAGGGGTTACGGTGACAATTTGATGCTGTATCTGTGGTCTTCTGAAAACCAGCCCCTCAAAGCCTCTCAAGTGTCCCAGGAATAAATGATAAATAACATGAGAGAGTTCAATTTTGATGCAAGATGCTGTCACAAAAACACTTGATGATATTTGTGTATGGAGTAGTAGATTTTGAGAGCCATATAGAGTTGCTTAGTGGCTGGGTGCATATAACTCAACGTATGCGCTCTTTACATGAAACCTACACAAAATAAATTATGATTACCAGCTGCTCTTCAGTTTCAGGAGTTTGAATACATGTGAAAGCCCTAAGTACCAATGTGCTTGTGACATTGTGAAATCTGAGATGTCATTTGGAAGTCTCCCTAGTGTGCATGATCATGACTGGTTTTCTCTTCACCATTAGTGCAGTGACTGTCCAAAATGATGATTCCAGTTTGACACGCAACTTATGTCATATATTAATGAGCATTTCTCTGCTGAGGTGAAAACAATGCTGTTCAAATAATGCCAAATAGTTGTTTCTTGGCCTATAGTTTTTCTATAAGCATAAATCCTCACCCTCCATAGTCTCCATTTCATTCCTTAGTTTCCTTCTTGCTGCTGCCACCGAAACAAAGGGGGTGATTTTAAACCCCAAGAACGGGTGGGTAGGGGGTGGGTGGGAGTCAAAAATAGTTGTTTTTTGGGTGGCGACCGCAACCGGGCTTTATTTCCGGGATTAATGTCGGCGGGGAAAAGTACAGGCTTCCCACTGGGAATCCAAAGTCCGAAAATTTTGCGGTTGCGACCCAAAGAAACAACTATTTCCAACTCCCGCCTGCCCCCAACCCACCCGTTCTTTGGGGTTTAAAATCACCCCCAAAGACTCTACACACATGAGACTTTGCTACTACTCAATAACATTGCTAAAGGAGTCAATATGTCACCTATTCAAATATTCAAAGAGATAGCTTTTTGGCAACCAAAGGCATTAAGGGATATGGGCCAAAGGCAGGTATATGGAGTTAGATCACAGATCAGCCATGATCTTATCAAATGGCGGAGCAGGCACGAGGGGCTGAGCGGCCTACTCCTGTTCCTATGTTCCTATCCTTCATTTGCGACTTACTGCTTACATGTGACCTATAATGCATTAGTATTTCATGCAGAAAACTGGATGTTGACTGAATTTAGTCAAATAGGCCCATTATTAATTGGTGCTTTGGTCATTGTGGACTATCGTATTACATTTAGAATGGAAAATGTGAACGTAGTGATAGTAATAATGCCATACATAACTATAACAGCTTTATGCAGCAGCATAAACAAAATGATTATGACCAGAGGTATTTGAATTAATGTTTCATTTTTCAAGTGACTAAAGCTGATGTCCGTGCAGTTTGCAGAATAAACTATTTAAAAAACTAAGATATTCCCATTGATTATTCAGCAATGCGATGAAAGTTTTAGGTTGTCCTTGATCCACTCAACTGAGGATCTTGTATTCACAAACTATAAATCTTACATCAAACTGTGATGAATCTTACTTCCAAAGATTACTCTGAAGTTTAGCTTCTTTGATAAAGTCCCAATGTTAAGCAGAAATGCAGCAGCTGAATTAAATCTGTAGCTATTAGTGTGTGAGGGATTAGAGTTTACAGATTATTGCTTCCGAATACTTGTTTTCTGTATTACAATTTTTCACTTGAAACAGATATCACTGGCATTTGAGAGACCTCTTTTATTCAACTGATGACATCTCCTGACTCATTTGGGATTGTTATCTGCAATAAAATGACTCAAAATAATGTTGGTGTCTTCCTGAGTATCGACATACTCTGATTCCTCCCACGCGCATCCAACTACAATCACAGATAATTTTTAATATCCACATTTGGCTCTCAGCACTCTCTGGCTAAAAGATATGTTCTCAATGGAATCAAAACCTCAAATAATCAAATACCACTCGCTTTCCATTATGATCTGAGGCAACAGAGTAGCAACTGCAAAGTCTTTTGTGTCCTGCAACATGAATGGGTTAATTATATATAGCTATCCTGATCATGCAACATATTTACACTATTCTTCTATCTGATCTACTATTTTGCTAGCTTATATGTGACGCACTTTGGTACAACTCAAGGACGTGAAAGGCATTATATGAATGCAATTATTTTGTCTTTCTTTCTGTTCCTTTTTTTGGCCCCAGCTTGCATAGCCTCATCTCTCCATGTCATTTCACTGGTGTAAGGGTGTGCTATGTCGTGAACATAGAAATAGCGATTACGCATGGAAAACAGGATATTCAATTGGTTTGGAAAACAGATTCAACATAAAGCTGCCAATAGTTCACAAATGCACAATATGTATAATGGTTTAACCTTATATTCACATGTAGGGCTCGATTTTTGGACGTCCAAGCCGGCGGGTTCGTGGCGGGGAGGGCTCCGAAAATCGGGGATTCCCGGTGGGATCCCACTTAAGGCAATTAATGTGATAGTTCAGGTCATTAGCAGACCTGATTTGTAGGATATTTTAGGAGGGGTGGGATTTTCATCGTGTTGAAATGGACGTGTTGCAGCCACCAGCCTGTGGCAGCTGCAAAGGGACATTTGACAGTTGGGGGGAGGGAGACCCTAACTCATTGCAGGAGGCTACTCGGTCACTTTGGACAAAGTTTGGCCTCCACCATCCTCCTCCTGACAATCAAATTCACCAACTTGGAACCTCAACCCCGGTGTGCAGACACATTTACCTACCTTGCGGACCCCCTCAAATGTACATCTTCCGGGTGGGGGCCGCCATAGCTGCAGTCATGACCTCCTCGGAGGACGAACAGCATCACCAGCCTCACCGTCCACCTCTGACACGTGGAGCTCCACAACACAGTGCTGTGACACATCCACCTGCACAGCAGGAGGGAGGGCAACTGCAGAGAGAGAGGCATTGCAGAAGGCACTACCCTCGCCACAGGGTCAACAGACCGAGGCTCAGCTTCCTGGACCTCTCTGAGCATCCGTGCACACGGAGGCTCAGAGTCACTTGACATGTAGTCGTGGACATCTGCAGCCTCCTTCATGCCGAGCTGCTCCCGGCTGGCCCGAGCACCATCTTCTTACCTGTCGCTGTCAAAGTCACCACTGCCCTCATCAACTTCATCTCCATATCCGGGGACATCGCCGACGTCTCTCAGTCGTCCGCACAGAAGAGTCCTGCAAATACACCTACACCCACTCTGCAGTGACACACTGGGTGGCATCAATTGTGTGTCTTCATGGTGATCCTCAGGAAAAGGCATTATTGCACAAACCAGACAAGATTTGCAAAGATGTGGCAGTAGTCCTGACAATATAATATGTAATTTGAGTTGATCAGAAATCAAATATAAGTAAAAACCATGACAAACCCTCAAACATCCTTGTGCATCCCCTTCATGCTCACGACACGTTTGCCTTACGCTCCCTACTACACATACATGATGTATGCCCTGTGGCTGCAGCACAGATAGTGGCAGGTTGGGTGAGGCTGACTGTGAAAGAGATGTATGAGAGGGTGAGTATGAGACAGAGCCATGAGATTGTATGAGGATTGGGTTGAGTGGTAGTGGTGGGATGAGTACTGGCAAGGTGAGTAAGTGCAGGTAAGATGAGGATGAGCTTTGAGTGGGTGTGAGGAGTGATGTGATAGAGTAGTGTTGGCAGTACAGAAGGAGATGTGGGGTGGGGGCGGTGATGTGGCAGACGGAGTGTAGGGGAATGAGTAAGTGTACTCACTTCGGCTGACCTACTTTGGTCATTGAAGCACCTCCTGCACTGTGTGCAGGTGCGTGATATGTTGGTGGTGCTGGTGACCTCCTCTGCCACCTCGAGCCCGGCCTTCGTGGTGCCAGAGACAGGCCACTTCCTCCCGTCCGCCGGGGAGAAGATCTCTGTTCTCCCCCTCACCCCATCCAATAGGACCTGGAGTGAGGCATCATTAAACCTGGGAGCAGCCTTCCCCCTGGGCTGCTCCATGCTGTAATTTTGGCTCCTTTCTGCAGCATCAGTCAGTGGAGGACTGCCCCTTTAAATAGGGCTCCTCCAGCTGACAGTCCATGATGCAGCTGCGCAGTCTGCCTACTGCGCAGCTTTCCAACGCGAAACCCGGAAGCCAAGGTAAGTGGCTTCAATTAGGCTGCGATCGCGTGCGGAGCACCCCGATTTCACTGGGCATGTTACCCACACGCCCAGTCCACCCTCGCTGCCAACCCGCCTCCCTCCTAATATCGAGCCCATAGTGGTAGAATTACCATGGGAGTTCATCCAATATCCCACTGTAACTTGCCGGAAGATCAATGGGAATATTGAGAGAAATGGCATTAGTTGCCATTTAAGATGTCTCTTGAGGTTACCACTGATCTCCTGCCAAACGATGGCAGAAGATTGGGAGAAGCCCTGCAGTAATTCTTTACCTGTCTGAAGACAGAAGGATACCGTTACTTTAGTACGCAGGATGTAACTTATCACAAACAGGCAAATAAATATTTTTGCAACACAAAAATTGGGGATATAATCACCCTTGTTCCAAGGCCCAAGTTTGAGAAGGTCATCATTGAAAGGCAGATGTCTGAGAAACCTAATCAGAAGTCCACTGTATAGCAATGGTATTGAGAAAGGAAACTTTAGATCTTCATTCATTAACCACACCTCTTTTCCCATGCTGAACATTGGTGGGATTCTTATCCTAGGACAATGAGAGGAGAAAAGTTATTTACTCCCATGATAAATCATATTAGGCCAGAATTTGCTGGAGCAGGGCATCTCACGGCGTGCCCCGTTTGTTAGATTTAATTTTCCTCATTCCTCAGCTCAAACAATTTTTGGGCCGTAAATCCTGGAAGTACGAGTTGATAACGGGGCGGCAAAGTCAATGGGACATCTGGGAACTTGGTGAATGACGGGACTAATAGTCTAACTTCTTAACCAATGAAGTTTAAGGATAGAGAAAGAAACAGGAACGAAGGAGAAGGAAATAGGGTGAATTGGAGTCAAATTACATAGATTACATATAATTACATAGAATGTACAGCACAAAAACAGGCCATTCGGCCCAACTGGTCTATGCCAGAGGTAGGAGCCTCCTCCTACCCTTCTTCATCTAATCCTATCAGCATAACCTCTATTTCTTTCTCCCTCATGTGTTTATCTAGCTTCCCCTTAAATGCATCTATGCTATTTGCCTCAACTACTCCTTGTGGTAGTGAGTTCCACATTCTCACCACTCTCTGGGTAAAGAGGTTTCTCCTGAATTCATTATAGTGACTATCTTACATTTATGGCCCCTAGGTTTGGTCTCCCCCACAATTGGAAACATCTTCTTTACGTTTACCCTATCAAACCCCTTCATAAACCCCTTTAAAACTGCTATCAGGTCACCCATCAGCCTTCTCTTTTCGAGAGAAAAGAGCCCTTGACACAGAAAGAGAATTAAAGAGAAGGAAAGAAAGATCAGGTTAAGAGATAGAGAAAAAGAGAAAGCAAAAGTAAATAAAACATTTTAAAATTAATTTTAAAAACCTGTAGGAACAATTTACTATCTGGAGGAGTGAGACTCCACAGTTCCAATTGTTCCCTTTCTGGGTTGAGTGATATTGCAGGAACATAAATCTAGTCATTAAAAGGGTCCTTACATCATTAAATACCAGCCCTAACTTTCTGCGACAAATTGAATTTGTTTTAATAGCGCAAATGCAGCAATTTCTTGAAACTCATGGGGAGGTTGACGGCAAGCTCCTGTTTTTGGGAGGCTAATGGTGGAGTGGTGCAAATCGTCCAGCAATTTGTGGCGATTCACAACTCATGGAGTATCTCTTCATCACCACAAATTGTTGGGTTTTTTTTACACACTAATAAAAGTGTGCACATTAAACGTGCTGTTTTTTTCCCAGCAAATTCTGGATCATTGAGAACAGCGATACACCTTTATCAAAACTCAGAGTTTCTCCGAATAATATAGAGCAACAATATAATACTGGAGTTTTCTCTGAATTGAAATATTCAGGCACGCTAACAGCTGAAAATGTTGTTTGGTAAAAAAGAGACCATGGGCCCGATATTAGGAGGGAGGCTGGTTGGCAGCGGGCGGTCGACTGGGCGCGTGGGTAACACGCCCAGTGAAATTGGTGGGTTTGGCACGCGATCGTAAGTAAATTGAAGCCGCTTACCTTGGTTTCCAGGTTTCGCGCTGGAAAGCTGCGCAGCGGATGGACTGCCCTATTTAAAGGGGCAGTCCTCCACTGACTGATGCTACAGAAAATAGGCAAAATTACAGCATGGAGCAGCCCAGGGGAAGGCTGCTCCCAGGTTTAATGATGCCTCACTCCAGGTCTTACTGGATGGGGTAAGGAGGAGGAGGAGGACGAGGGAGATCTTCCACCTGGCGGACAGGAGGAAGTGGCCTGCCTCTGCCACCACGAAGGCCTGGCTCTTGATGGCGGAGCAGGACACCAGCACCACCAACATACCACGCACCTGCATACAGTGCAGGAGACACTTCAATGACCTAACCAGGTCAGCCAAAGTGAGTACTCTTACTCATTCCCCTACACTCCGTCTGCCACATCACCGCCCCCACCCCACATTTCCTTCTGCACTGCCAACACTACTCTATCACATCACTCCTCACACTCACTGAAGCCTCATCCTTATCTTACCTGCACTTCATCACCTCGCCAGTACTCATCCCACCACTACCACTCAACCCAATCCTCATACAATCTCATGGCTCTATCTCATACTCACCCTCTCATGCATCTCTTTCACGGTCAGCCTCACCCAACCTGCCACTACCTGTGCTGCAGCCACAGGGCATGCATCACATATGTGTAGTAGGAAGCGTAAGGCAAACGTGTCGTGAGCATGAAGGGGATGCACAAGAGTGTTTGAGGGTTTGTCATGGTTTTTACTTATACTTAATTTCTGATCAACTCACATTACATATTATATTGTCACCACTACTGCCACGTCTTGGCCATTCTTGACTGGCTTGTGCAATAATGCTCTTTCATTAGGTTCTCCATGAACACCCTTGATGCCACCCATTGGGTCACCCTACAGTGGGCGTATGTGTAATTGCACAACTACTTTGTGCAGGTGCCTGATGCGCAGCACTGTGTTGTGTAGCTCCACGTGGCGGAGGTGGACGGCGTGCCTGGCGAGGCTGGTGATGTTGCTCGTCCTCCAATGGAGTGATGAATGCAGCTATGGAACACCCCCCCACCAATCCTGACAGTGTGAGTGTGAGGGGGTCCACAAAGTCGGTAAATGTGTTTGGACAGCAGAGTTTAGGGTATGATGTAATAATTTTGAGTGTGGAGAAAACGGTTTGGCAGGCAAAACTTTGTCTGAGATGACAGAGTGCCCTGCTGCAATGAATGAGGTATTCCCCCCAACTGTCAAGGAATCCTTTGCATCTCTCAATAGCTGCTGACTGAAACACGTCTACAACAACAGGGAGTGTTTCCCACAGCATGGGAAACACGCTGAGGAGAGTCCAAAATCACATCCCTGCTAAAATCTCATCCCAATGAGGTCTGTCAACGACCTCAAGTACCTCCCTAACTATCTAAACTGTTATCCCGCTGGCTTTAATTGATGGTGGGAGTCCCGCATGCGGGGGCTGCGTGCGCACCGATTCGCGTCATTGGGGAACCCGGAAGTGGGCAGGTTGGAGCCGGGCTCCGGACCCGCTCCTGGATTCCCCAATTTTAGGAACCCCCCTCCACAAACGCACCCTCTCGGCCATCCTAAAATTGACCCCCATATATTTGCTTTAATTTCTTGTGCTCAGCAACCATGGGAATCCTGTATAAGGTCAGGTCCCAAGAAGTGTCCCAAAGTGTTCCCAGAGACAAAACCAGGCACTGAGCTGTAATGAGGAGAAATTAGGAAGTTAAGTTTTCAGAAAGCTTTTGAAAAGGGGAAGAGAAGGAGCAAGACTGATGGGTTTAGGGAGAAAATTCCATAATGTTAGATCAAGATGACTGAAAGCCCTGTGACTAAAGGTAGAGAAATTGGGAGGGGAGGGGCAAAGGGGGCTGGATATAGTTGAGCGGAGTGTATTCACTCGCATGTAGGGCTGAAGGAGGTTGGAAAAATACAGTCACTCACCAACATCATTTGTAAACCTCGCACTCTAATATAGGTAGACAGATATGCATAACTTGGTATCTATGATATAAAATTGTTCAATAACTTAGTTAAGCTGCTTATCCAGTTTCCCTCATCAGTACATCACCTAAATTACAAATGTACAAATTATTATATGAAGTAATAGTATTTAGAAATGTTTTATAATGTTCACATCTTGAGAGTTAGGTGTTGATAAATTGCTTCAACATCAACTGCAGATTATTTTCCAGCCAAACCCATATTTAATGCTCCTAAGTACCTTTCTCCTACATTTAAATAGCACTTATGATTTATTTTCTACCATTGTGCCCCAGTTAACAACCTTCAGTTATATGGTATTTGGTTGAGTAAAATATAGGATTCTATTTTATCAACCAGGCCTTATGTTGCAAATCAGGTAAATAGTAATAAATGCTTGACATGGGCTTTTTAATATGATCGGTTTGTAAGCTGCTATGACTTTCAGTTGAAAATAATCACTCTAGCCCACTTTAACCTATGTGATTTGAGTTCACTGTGCTCATTGATCTCTGTAGAAATCCCCCCTGTCAGCTCATGACTGTTCTCGTTATTTCTTGCAGTAAAGACTTTGGCACTGTGTGCTTATTTCATCCTCATTACTTGATATAAGCAATCCTCTGAGAAAATATCTGGAGGCAAATCATGGCTCCTTGGCCCTGAAAAAACTCACCGGTATACAAAAATGTAACGTAATTAGATGCCAAATTAATCCAGCTGGGCCAATTAATCTAAAGAAGGCATATGGGTTCAACCATGCTAAGTCAACTAAGGTAAGATCAAAAAGTGGAAATGTTTGTAAGCATATGCCTATAAAATACAGCTTTTCAATCAGCAGATCTGACCCCCACCTCCCCAAAAAAATCTTCAAAAACAAGTTACAACCAACAGTCAGACTTGTTAAACATCATGAAGTCTGGTAATGTTTTAATACCTAGTGAAGACAAATTTGCCCTTGGCCGGGCAACATTCTAACACAATAACACTACACTTCAAGGTCAAAGGTAATGCATGGCTGACAATTATTTGACACTGTTCTTGGGTTGTGGTTCAGGTAATTGTCTATGGTACATATGATTGATGACTACAGGTACCATGGTCTTCAAAAAGGAAAAAAAAATTGTCATTGCCACCCATGGATTAGTCAGGCACAAGGGCATGAGTGGGCTGCAAATTTGCATGAAATTATTGCTGGTTTTAAATGTTGGTAAAATATTTATAAGCAAAGTAGCATCTTCAATTGTAGTCAACAGGAATTTATCATTCTTTTTTATAGCAGTGTTGTGGCAGTCTGGTGGGGATCTTGATTAATGAAATTCTTTCTGTGCTGAGAATAGAATTTATAGAGCCAAGAATTCAAAGTAAGTAGGATAATTAACCAGTTAGAAAAAAATACTTGAAATGAATGCTCATAATATCTTTGATCTTCTTTAATAAAATTAAACCTATGAACCTTCAATTAGGCTAGAACTGGAGAACTGCTCTTCTCTAAATGATTTGCCAAAATTGATAAAGTATGCCTACAATTTGGAGCAATTGATCACTATATCCTTGAGTTTAAGGCTGATGCATTAATAATGGCCATTGAAGGCTGCTTTGTTAACATCAGCCAGTTGACTGCACTCAAAAAATAGAAATGTTTTCTTTTTATAGTTTTTGGACCTTTTGAATTTCTAGTTTCTGACTGCTTTCACATCTCCATGTAATTCTATTTCAATTGTTAGGAAACACAGTCTGGATCCCAGACATCTCTATAGCTGTTGTCTGTGGTGCTCTGTATCAGCCAAAAAGCAGGTACACTTTATGAGGTAGGTTCTTATCCTTGTTTTCCAATCCCTCCATGGCCTCGCCCATCCCTATCTCTGTAACCTCCTCCAGCCCTACAACCCTCCGAGATCTCTGCGTTTCTCCAATTCTGGCTTCTTGCACATCCCCGATTTTCATCGCTCCACCATTGGCGGCCGTGCCTTCTGCTGCCTAGGCCCTAAGCTCTGGAATTTCTTCTCTAAACCTCTCCGCCTCTCTACCTCTCTCTCCTCCTTTAAGATGCTCCTTAAAACCTACCTCTTTCACCAGTCTTAATATCTCCTTATGTGGCTCGATGTCAAATTTTGTCTGATAATGTTCCTGTGAAGCGCCTTGGGATGATTTACTATGTTAAAGACGCAAGTTGTTGTTGTTTTTGTGTAAGATGGAGCAATTTGCTATCGGGGGATGCTTCATCAAGTCTGACTAAAAGCAATTAGAGCTCACCCATTGAGGACACCAGTTTAAATACCATTCCAACTGGGATCTGAGCGTAGTTCCCTCAACAGTAGAGCCCAGCATGCTACCACTAGAGTTACAAGGAGATCATTTTTTGCAGTCTGAACCAAATGGATATATTTAAAAATGCTCCAAATATAACTGATAATCATGTTGTTTGTCCAAGGAGATGATGAGGAACATCTAAATTATATGAATTGCATCCTGTTTAAAAATATGATGTAAAGCATTTCTCAAATTTCCATATTAAAGATCACACACAACTGAGAGTAATGATTTCCATATAAACAAGGTTATCATAATTTATTATGTAATGGTTTTATGATTAGGACATAATTATGGCTGTAATGATATTCACATCCAACCATTTTGTAATCTGTTAATCTCCATTCCCTGAATTCATATTATTTTTCAACCACAGTTTCTGCTTTTGCTTCATCAGCTCCTCGATTTCTGGTCCTTCTGTTTGTTAGCTTTCAAAAATTGTTGTTTGGACTCACAGTACTGGACAATTCTCCACTGCTTCTGATATCCTGAAGGAAGTGTTCACGTGGTATTTTTACATAGACAGGTTAGTAGACTGGACAGATAAATGTCAGATGAAATTTAATGCAGAGAAATGTGAGGCGATACATTTTGGGAGGAAGTTTAGAGGAAATATACACTAAATGGTAAAACTTAAGTAGAAGAACAGAGAATCAAATGCACAAATCTTTAAAGTGGGAGGACAAGTAAATAAATCTGTTTTTTTTTTAGAAAGAAACATACGGGATCCTAGAGATATATTGTAAAAAGAAAAGTCCTAATTATAAACATGTACAAATCATCGGGTTTGTCTGCAATTACAATATTGTGTTCGATTTATGTAGCCGGAGCTGTTGTAATCACAGGGTCTTTAGAATGTTTTCATGAATGGAGTGAGGATAATAAATGTAGGGGATAACCATTTTTGATTGTTTCTAGTACCTTTGAATTTGATGATATGAGTGTCATTGTGTGCAAGATTTCTATAATCTGTCCCTATAGTAGATAATTAATTGCCTGGGTAAATCAATGAATGGCAGAGTTATGAGTTCAGCCCCGTTGAAAATCTCTGGAGGAAGTGGTGGGATAGGAGACATAAATAAGGATTCTGTAAATCCCACCAGCCCAGCTGCTGACCTCTTTAAATTGTCTTCTGCCTCTATTGTAGCACACTTCAGTCCTGGATAGCTCTATTTATAATGTGGAGAACATGAGCTGGAACTAATGAGACAGGGAAAAAAAGAAAATGTGACTTGTTGGCCTAGAAATTCAGGAGTGTCCATATTTGGACGTTTGCACCAAAATGGTGAGGTCCGACACTGGGCCTCGGACCTCACTGTCATAGAGCCTTTGTGGCATTGCAGCCTACTGGCGAAGAGAGGAGAAGAGTTTTAGAATACATCCAACAGACCTGGTTTCTATTGACTCAGTCCTGATCCAATTGTGTGATGATGTGAATTTTGATGGATGCAAATCATGTTACATGGAATTATATAGAATTTTACAGCACAGAAACAGGCCATTCAGCCCAACAGGTCTATGCCGGTATTTATGCTGCACTAGAGTCTCCTCCCATCTTACTTCACTTCACCCTATCAGCATATCCTTCTTTTCGTTTTCTCCCTCATATACTTACCTAGCTTCCCCTTAAATGCATCTATGCTATTCGCCTCAACCACTCTACGTGATAGCAAATTTCACGTTCTCACCACTCTCTGAGTAAAGAAGTTTCTTCTGAATTCGTCATTGGATTTATTTGTGACTATCTTATACTTATGGCCTCTAGTTTTGGACTCCCCCACAAGTGTAAACATCTTCTCCACATCTACCCTTTCAAACACCTTCATCAGGTCACCTCTCAGCCTTCTCTTCTGTGGTGCACCAGATGGTGGACCAATATGAGTGGAGGTGATATTTCTAGCTAATGCAGCAGATATGTTTGGGACATATCAACTTTCATTTTCTGTTTTGTGTGGCTAGGACTTGCAGCCATTTGGAGCAATTTCAATATTATTTGCTGGTCTGGGAGTCCGATAAAAATTTTCAGCATTGTGGTGGCTATTTTAAAAAGTACCATTGGCATTTATTTTTAACTATACAACTTGAAATTTGATGAATTCCTTCCACTGTGAGGGAAAAGGAACAGTTCATATTTGAAGGTGTTTTAAGGAAAGTGGAAGTTTTTGAGCATCAGTGAACTTAATAAAATTGCCAGACCAAACAGTAAGTAAATGAAAGTATGGGCAGACATGCTACTTGCCCCCCCCTAGAAACATGTGTCAAAAGACATTTCATTTTTGTTTCCTGTTGATCCAGCCACACAGTTTGTGTTTGGACTTGCGACACAAATAAATAACGCATGAAAAACTCCCATTTAGAGAAGGTTATCTTTCTAGTTAGACTTTCCACCAAGTGAAAAGTTTTGTCAGGACTACCTAATTAAACAAAAATGGAGAAAACCAGGGATAAAATCAAGGAAGAGGCAAGAGTACCAATCTTTTGGAATGGGAATCGGAATGGGTGAAGGGATCTCGCTCAACTGCTCCTTCTCCCTCTCCCCCTGCCCACATGAAAGCATCTATATTCAAGTCTTGCTTCACTGAATATAAGCTATTGACAAAGTGAGACTGAAAGGATGCGCAGGAAAGGTATACGAGTAGATAATGTAATTTTGTTAGCTGGCAGACTGTAAACACATATATACTTTGCAGGAAATGGAGAAAAATCTTGTACACTGTAAGGACCAAAATGTAGTTGACAGCTGTGACACCCATCAGTTCTAATTGTTGGGAGAATTCAGCATTTAAAGCAAGAATATTTTCATCAAGCTGAGTAAGATAAAATCCTATGAGCATCAGCGTATATTTGAGATTTTCATGCAGTGCAGTGAAAAAAATAGTTTTAGAGTGAATATTATTTTAAAAAAACACAAGCCTGTGACAAATGGGCTTTAAAATTGCACAATGAGAAAGATTCCATTAACAACCATTGCAAGATTACTTAAAAAAAATAATATAGCTGGGAATGAAATCACCTTCACTCAAGGAACCACTTAATTATATTGGTTACTGAACCTCGCAAACTCCCTGACATAATCATAAAGATGCAGGATAACACATGAGCTTAGAATCTCCTAGGGAATATCATTTGCCATCTTACTGATAAGAGAGCCTATTACATTGTGTTATAGACAGTTGTGGTAAACAGATAAAGCTCTTGCATTTTATATGCAATTGTCTGCACAAAAATATTCTTAAAGACAAATTGGCCCCAAAATTGTGCTGAGCGGCGAATGAACGGGGCCCGCCACTCGTTAGATTAAAACTCACCCACAAACTATCCACGGGCTTCTGGGCATCAACTTAGTGCAATGGGGAGTCGAAAAAAGTGCAGCATCCCCTCCCGGGCATCCACGAGCTGTGAGAGTGGGGAAAGGATCTCTCTCTCTCCTCAACCAATCAAGCTGGAAGCATCCTTGACAAGCCACGCAGTCACAGAACCAGGAAGTGCAAGCTGCAACGGTAAATTCAGTGCAGGCCACTCCATAGATTTATACTAACCCACTAACTTACTTTTCTTCAGGCACTTCCTCGAATAGGAAGTGGAGAAGAGCCCAGCGTCAGTTCAAGGGAAGCTGGCACCCTATGAGAAGCGAGAGGAGCGATCTCTCCCCTCCACCAATTGATTGCAGCATTTTTGACACGCTGCATTCACTGCCTCTGCACGCTTGGAGCGTTAAATCAGGACGTAAAAGGTACAACGTTAAAATCAATGTAAAAACATTCGCAGACAGCAAAAAATTAGAGGGTAAGAAATAATTGAATTAAATAAAAGAGACAGAAGGGAAAAGTAAAAAAAATATACATTTTTTATTTTTTATAAAAAAATGTTTTTAAATGACCAAAAATTATTAAAATAAGTAGTAAATAAGGAGACTCCAAATTTTTTAAAGTTCATCTTTCGTTGTTTGCCAGTCATTAAGACTTACCATGCTGTTAAGACTTAGTTTAGACCTGGCGTTTTTAAGCGGACCTGTTTTGTGGCGTAATTAGTTCCTTTCCAGCTGGACGGATGAGCAAGTTTGCACTTTATCAATGATTTCTCTGCTTGCAGCGAACAATGTCCCTTTAATTCGAAGCTGTCATATCGCTGGCGAATCAGTAGGAGCAAGACCTGGATTTCCACGGTTCATGGCGCATGTGTGAGTGCTGGAACTTGCTCCTCCATTCCGCCACTAACTATGGAGAGCGCTGTTGAGCTCTCCGTTATTTTGGGTGCAATTTCTGCCCCATAGTAAAATTACTTAGAGAAAGCGAAATAAAGAGAAAGAAATATTGAATTAAAAGGCAGAGATAAAAGAGACAGAGACACAAAGTAAATGTCCAACAACAATTAAAATCGGAAGGAATTGTTAATTGTATCCATGTGATTTATATCAATTAGTGTTAATTGTATTCAAGTGGTGTGTATCAATTGGGGTGCTCTTGTATCATATATAAGAGAGCTTATCTAGGGTATGGTGTGTGTAATGTGGAGCTCTGTGAATAAAGGCTTGGAAGTAACTGAAGATCAGGCTCTAGTATTCTATCCTTCACCTCTGGGCTATCCAACGTATAACAGCAATGAGACTCCACATTTTCAGTGCCAGAGAGGTTGTTTGGCAGTCATTAAGACTTACCACACCGTTAAAAAGTTAGTTTAGACCAAAAAACCCCACAAAATACCTTGTTTATGGAGAGATTAATTAGTTTCTAGCTGGACAGGAGAACAAGTTTGTGCTGGTCCATTCATTCAGCCAGCGAGATCTCATTCCCGAACAGCTTTCAGAAGACAGGGAATCTAAGTGGAGCAGTTTCCAGGTTTTCTGGTTTGACTGTGCATGTGCGATCTCTGGAACTTGCTCATTCATTTGTCCTGAAATAACAGTGAGCCCTGTTATCATCACCACTATTTTAAGAGACATTTTTGGGCCAATGAAGCACAGTAGCTGACTGTGAATTAGTGAGTCACAATGTGTACACACCGTAAGAAAACTCTTGCTTGATTTTTAAATTCCTCAGGGCAGTGTCCTAGGCCCAACCATCTTCAGCTGCTTCATCAATGACCTTCCCTCCATCATAAGGTCAGAAATGGGGATGTTCGCTGATGATTTCACAGTGTTCAGTTCCATTCACAACCCCTCAGATAATGAAGCAGTCCGAGCCCGCATGCAGCAAGACCAGGACAACATCTAGGCTTGGGCTGATAAGTGGCAAGTAACATTCGCTCTAGACAAGTGCGAGGCAATGACCATCTCCAACAAGAGAGAGTCTAACCACCTCCCCTTGACATTCAACGACATTACCATCACCGAATCCCCCACCATCAACATCCTGGGGGTCACCATTGACCAGAAACAAAACTGGACCAGCCACATAAATACTGTGGCTACACGAGCAGGTCAGAGGCTGCGTATTCTGTGGTGAGTGACTCACCTTCTGAGCCCCAAAGCCTTTCCGCCATCTACAAGGCACAAGTCAGGAGTGTGATGGAATACTTGCCACTTGCCTGGACGAGTGCAGCTCCTCAGCACTCAAGATGCTCGACACCATCCAGGACAAAGTAGCCCGTTTGATTGGCACCCCATCCACCACCCTAAACATTCACTCACTTCACCACCGATGCACCTTGTCTGCAGTGTGTACCATCCACAGGATGCACTGCAGCAACTCGCCAAGGTTTCTTCGACAGCACCTCCCAAATCCGCAACCTTTACCACCTAGAAGGACAAGGGCAGCAGGTGCATGGGAAAAACACCACCTGCAGTTATCCCTCCAAGTCACACACCATCCCGACTTGGAAATATATTGCCGTTCCTTCATCGTTGTTGGGTCAAGATCCTGGAACTCCCTACCTAACAGCACTGTGGGAGAACCTTCACCACACGGACTGCAGCGGTTCAAGAAGGCGGCTCATCCCCACCTTCTCAAGGGCAATTGGGGATGGGCAATAAATGCTGGCCCTGCCAGCGACGCCCACATCCCATGAACAAATAATAAAAAAAACAAAGGGTGGAGGGAATCTTCCCATCTGTTGGTAGATTCTTTTTCATTCATCAACCAAAAGTAAAATTTAAGTTTAGTTCAGATTTTGGTTTAGTCTCTGCCAGTTCAGATCATTTGCCCCCATGTTAAACTGTGCAAAACTCAGTAACAAAATCCCCCATTTAATTATGTTAGTTAGTTGATAAAGATGCAATCTTCTTTATCATCCACTATGATTTTAACATTCCTATGTGTGCACAATTTAAGAACATAAGAAATAGGAACAGAAGCAACCCCTCGAGCCTGCTCCGCCATTCAGTAAGATCATGGCTGATCTTCTACCTTAACTCCACTTTCCCGCCCTATCCCTATATCCCCCGGTTCCCTTAGTGTCCAAAAATCTATTGATCTCAGTCTTGAATATACTCAACAACTGAGCATCCACAGCCCACAGGTAGAGAATTCCAAGGATGCACAACCCTTTTAGTGAAGAAAATTTTCCTTACCTTGGTCCTAAATGGCCGACCCCTTATCTTGAGACTATGACCCCTAATTCTAGACTCTCCAACCAGGGGAAACAGCCTCTCAGCATTTACCCTGTCAAGCCCTAAAGCAAAAGAAACATGGTCTAATAGTATAATATCTGCTAAGCAGAATGAAAATTACATGGAAAGAACATATTTGCACAATGTATTAGTGAAAATTTATGATTTTGGCTGGCAATTCATTGGAGTTGCTCCTGCTCTGTCACCGTAACTCTGCCGGAGCTGCGGTGGAAACCCTGATGCAAACACCATTTACGGGTGTCAATGGGGTTTCCATCGCACTTAGGGCGAAGTTACAATGGCGGAGCAGGAGCAGCTCTGAGGAGCTTTGCCGGATACGACAATGGTATGTGACAATTTATATTGTATGCTGCATTGATGTGTAATGAAGGCAAGACCTACAGCATATGAGGAATTTGATGCCAAGGTGGGGCTCAAATGTAACTGAGAATGCACGATGATCAAACAAATGACAAGTGCACAATGCAAGACTCTTATACAAACTTATGAGCACACGGAAATGACTGGCAGGAAATGACCAGCCAGTCCATCAAGCCTGCCCCAAACTCATGATGGCTGGAGCATCATGACTAGATGCCAACATTGCCAAAAGTTGAGAAATGTAAAGATATTTAAATTAACTCCATCTAAATTTATTTTCTCCCTTCTCTTCTCCATCTCTCATAAAGATGTTAACACATTTGGGTTCTGTAGTTGTCAGGTGAACCTTCTCCAAGTAGCCATTGTTCAATTTGAGTGTTTGAGAGTGAGGTTAGAAAACTACTCAACAGGAGACAATCATGGTTGAGCTTGTTTCCGATGTCCAGTCTTTCATTTACATACCACCTTTAACATAGCAACCATTTCACGGCACTGCACAGAGAAAACACCAGTGGCAGACAGTAGCAGAAGGGGCGATGAGTTTCAGCAGCAGCACCTCTGAAATATTGTAGGTGAGAACTGGCGAAGGAGATAATCTCTGAAAGCTTGTGATTTTAAAATAAAATTGTTGGACTATAACCTGGTGTTGTAAGATTCCTTACATTTGTCCACCCCAGTCCATCACCGGCATCTCCACATTATGTTAATCAAGACATTGGGTCAACCTATTGCATTCCCTTCCCAGGATCAACAACAAATTAGAAAGAAGACTTGCATTTATATGGACGCCATTCACAACCTCAGGAGTTTGGTATCAATGGTTTTCCCAATGTCCTCGGGGACTATTAGTTGCACACATAAGAACATAAGAACATAAGAAATTGGAGCAGGAGTAGGCCAATCGGCCCCTCGAGCCTGCTCTGCCATTCAATAAGATCATGGCTGATCTGATCCCAACCACAAATCTAAAGAACACAAGAAGTCGGAGCAGGACCCGGCCACACAGCCCCTGGGCCCTCTCCGCCACCCACAGGGCATTGACCGATCCGAACTCAGCTTCATGTCCAATTTCCTGCCCGCTCCCCATAACCCCTAATTCCCTTTACTTCTAGGAAACTGTCTATTTCTGTTTTAAATTTATCTAATGATGTAGCTTCCACAGCTTCCTGGGGCAGCAAATTCCACAGACCTACCACCCTCTGAGTGAAGAAGTTTCTCCTCATCTCAGTTTTGAAAGAGCAGCCCCTTATTCTAAGATTATGCCCCCTAGTTCTAGTTTCACCCATCTTTGGGAACATCCTTACTGCATCCACCCGATCAAGACCCTTCACAATCTTATATGTTTCAATAAGATCGCCTCTCATTCTTCTGAACTCCAATGAGTAGAGTCCCAATCTACTCAACCTCTCCTCATATGTCCGCCCCCTCATCCCCGGGATTAACCGAGTGAACCTTCTTTGTACTGCCTCGAGAGCAAGTATGTCTTTTCTTAAGTATGGAGACCAAAACTGCCTTCTGAATCCCCCAAAGAAAATAAAACTATTCTTTGCAATTTAAATTCACTTAATTTGATGAACATGCTGCCCATGATGTAAAAAAGAAAATTAGAGATCTCAGTTTCTCAGGAAAGTGCCAAGATTCTAATAGTCTGGTTGAAAAGTGTGAGACACGGCAAATTGAGGTGTTAAATTTCACAGTAAGCCTAATGATTTATCCATCAGTAATTAGCCAAAATTTATTTTTTGATTTTAGCTATTCTCATTTTTCTGTTGCTGACAGTGGTTAAGATATGAATACTTGATGCTTAAATCTATTTCAGATCTGCCAAAAAAATTAAAGCACTGTGGGGGAAAAATTGGATAAGGGCCGTTTTTGGGGCATAGGAAGGGTGTTGCGCTATTACCCACCGCCCAATGACCCCTGCGCGGGCAGGGCGCAAGATTCGGGCTGGCCCGAGGACTCACCTGCAATCAGCCTTCCTTTCCAGGCCTTGCACGTGGAATCAATGCAATTAGCACTTTCCACCACCAGGGGGAGCTCAATCTCTTAAAGGGAGGATGTTTCTTAGAAATCTCCCATAAAGGCAGCTGGTACCTGTTATTTGCTGAAAATAACAGTCTACTGTCTGCACGGAGTCCGAACGGAGATCAGACATCACACACGTAAAACACAGATGCAGGTCCCATCCCTATGTTTACACACTGATGAGTTATGTTAAAAAATTGAATAAAGGTTGCGCAGTACTAAATCCCACTTCCTCCAATCTGCATGCCAGACCTCACCAATCTGCCAATCTGAGTTGGTATCGGGCCTGCAAGAATGCATGCACCAAAGTTCTCTGCTGATGCACTAGAGAGCTTGGTGCAAGAGGTGGACAGAAGGAGGGACATCCTATATCTGCAGAGGAGTGGGGTGGGTGCCAAGAGGCCCTCCAGACCTATATCCAAAAGGCAGTGTGAAGCAGCGGGGGTCAAAGTCAATGCCAGGCACACGACATCATGAACATGGATGCAGTGCAGGAAGAAGTTCAATGCTTTGACACGAATGGTCAAGGTGAGTGAGTTCAACTGTCAAGTGGCGTCTCCTACCAACTGCACCAAGCACGACACTCCCCCATTACCCACATACCAACAAACTCTTTCCATCTGTACTCAACTCTTCCAACCGGATGCTTCCTCTCACCCTTACACATTACCACTGTTGCAAGCCGCCCGCCCACAACTCACAGGCAACACACACAGGCAGCTATTCAACCATGACAGTCATATCACCCGGACACACGTCCCGCTTTCTTGCAGGAGAAGATGGCGCATATCAGGAGGCAGCAAGTGGCAGTGGCATTTAGCACCTCGAGCCTATCCTGCCATTCAATGAGATCATGGTGGACCTATGACCTAACTCCATATACACGTCTTAGCCCCATATCCCTTAATACCCTTGGTTCAAAGAAATCTATCAATCTCAGATTTAACATTTACAAGTGAGCTTGTGAGCACATCAACTGCCGTCTGTAGAAGAGCATTCCAAATATCTCCCAGCCTGTGCGTGTAGAAGCATTTCCTAACTTCACTCCTGCACGTCCTGGCTCTAAATGGCCCCCTAGTCCTAGTATTCAAGTGTAGGAGACCTCCAAAAACAGTTGTAAATGTCTCGGCAGCCAGAAGCAATAATCCAGCCACTAGCCTGTAAATCCAGCATGGTCCCTTTAAATAGCGCTGGTGAGGGTGTCCTCCAGGCACGCGAAAAGATGTTCAGATGGTCGGGGTTAAGACTGTGCGTTGAGTTGAGCGTTAAGTCCCAAAATTGTGTCTATCACTTTAAATTAGCGTTGCACACTGATTGAAGCCATTTTCTCCCTACTTTACGTGATTCCAGCGTTCGTTATCTGCGCCTGCGCTAACTCCCATACAAAGATGGCGTCCAGCGCACGTCACGTTGGAAACGTGCGTGCGCACCCAAGACATCATCTCGGAGTCAGAGAGTCCGTGTAGCGCTGAAACAACGGGCGCTACACGGCCCAATTTAGCGCCTGATGACTATTCATTATTCCACTTGGTCTGTAAAGGAGAGAATTTTAGTAGATTATAAATCAGTTTTTCTTTCAATAATTTATGCTCCACTGTAATTTGCTGGCATCTCTTCTCCTGAAAGTCAGCGAATAATGCTGGAATATTGTATTGCAAACCCTGCAGTCCTCTGGTGTCTCACTCAGCTGGTCATTCTCACCTGTGATCCAGGAGAGTGAGTGTTGGTGGGCGATTTGACTTCAAGGACATTACTTCTCATCCTTTCCTCATCCTATGTCCTGCACATGCACTTCTACCAAGAATCACTGTGATCAGGAACAGTTGCCTTGACCCTTCTTTTCCCCCTACTCAGGAGGTGGACACTGAGACCAGTTGTGTATTCCAATACCATCATGGTTGAGAGCGACAAACCGAACGCATAAGATCAAACAAGGATCTGGTCTATAAAGGTGTGGACTATAAAAATTATCACACCTAGACCACTCTGGCCATGAGCTACAGCACAGCCTCTAAGATGTCTGCTGGAACTTTGCAGTGAGTTGCATTATGCAGAATAATGTCATCTTTTATAGGTTTGACACGGTATGAAAAATTGCAGTATTAATGTTTCTGAGTCTGAGACGGAAACGTACTTGTGATAGGAACATGGGAATTGCTAGATGAAGACAAACCAAGGTCCATCTGGTTCACCTTCTACCATCCTGGTGGTTGCATGATACAACGATAATGGAGTTGTTGACTAACCCTAGCAATTATTCTCTATCAATTAGCCTACACCAGACACAGACGTTAAGGGGGTAAATTTTAACCCCCAAGAAAGGGTGGGTTGGGGTGGGCGGGCAGTAAAAATACTCGGTTTTCAGAGCAGGACGGCATCCTGGCTCCAACACACCTGCCTCTGGGTCTAACCCAGGCAGGTTTGCCTGCGTGTGGAGAGCAGACACTATGGAGTCTCGCCCCCACTTAAATTGGGAGGGCCGTACTTAAAAGGACAACGTACCTCATTGAGATACTTGAGGTACTTAATATTTTGTGTATTGGAACAATAAAATGAATTTAACCTAACCTGTTCAGATTTCCCATCGCTTCCCATTCACGTCAGGTGAAAACATGACCCCCACGATCGGCCGATTTCCACCCCCCCTCGATGATGCCTCCCACCCCGATGGTGGATGCCATCTACCTCCAGCTCTTCACCCGACCTCCAGCGACCTCCAATCTCTTCATCAGCCCCCCGATCTCTTCATCAGTCCCCGATCTCTTTCTCAGCTCCCTGATCTCTTCCTCAGCCTCCCCGATCTTCTCCCATGCCGCTCCCCCCACCCCCGATTTTCTCCCCAGCCTATGATCCCTCTTACCCTCCCTCTAATCCCTGCCTGCAGCCTGCTGTAGCAGGCCTTCCTGGCTGACAGCCAGCCAGCCTATCAATCAGGCTGGCTGCCAGGTGCGAAACCCAGAAGTGAATTTGATGGGCCTCATTAAGGTCGCGATCACAGATTGCAAACAGCCCAATTACCTTCCGGGTTTCACACTCGGAAATCTTTCCTCCCACTCCCTTCCCAGCTCTCAGTTAAAATTCACCCCAAGGTGAGGGATGTATTTGCTGAAGCCAGAATAAATCACAAACTTCAATATAAGAAGTTTTAATTCTTTTACCACAAGATTGCAAAGCTTCAATTTAATTCAGGGAATTAAATTACATAAACACGAGAGCAAAGCTTGGGTGAATCATAAAAATCAGCTGAATCTCGAGATTTAGTTTTGAAACTATTCCTGGATATGCTACATAACCTTCACTGCGGACATTGTTAAATAGAAGTAACTACTTATTTGTTTCTCATTTTTGTTCTGCAAGTAGCTGAATGCTGACGTTCAAAGTAGGATTTTAATCTCATTACCACAGGATCATCAGGAAATAATTTGCAGTGGATGACTCCTCCCAATTATAGCATCAAAATGTTTTTAAAACAAAAATACTACAACAAAACATCAGGAGAAACAAAGGTAACTATGTTGAAGTTATTCTTAGCTCTTTTAAACTTCTTCTTCTGCTCATTATCAGTGGCCGAACAACAGCAGGCAGCCAAAGACAATTGTAATGAGAACAGATGTCTCATGAATTTGAACCTTGTGGTTACTGGGAGTCTAAAAAAATTTGCAAGTTACATAGAATGTACAGCACAGAAACAGGCCATTCAGCCCAATTGGTCCGTGCCGTGTTTGTGCTCCACACGTGCCTCCTTCCACCCCTCTTCATCCAACCCCATCAGCATAATCTTCTATTCTTTTCCCCCTCATGTGCTTATCTAGCTTCCCCTTAAACACATCCAGGCATTTAATACAAATTTCCTATAAGGGGTGATTCCATGCTCCCAGTGGAGAGCAGCACGCACATGTCAAACCAAACTGCTCCCTCCAGCATGCAGCTTCCCCACTGGGAGCCCTGCAGTTAATGCAAGATCCAGCAACTTTGTTTCAGGAAATTGTTAGCTATGATTTTTCTAGTGGCAACACCATCATATTCTAGACTCCAGTGAAATACAATATTAACTTCATACTTTAATTTAGGAGATATGTTTATACTAGCATAGAAATAAAAAATACTGCCAATCTAATAATTTTATAGTGCAAATTTAGCTCACTGCTAGCAGACAGAAGGTGTAATATTTTCAGGCCTGTGACTGGAACAGGCAATTCAGCACCAAACAGTATTTTCTCATCCAACCTGTGGGAAATGCAATATGATGAGGGTACTTTTTTCACTATGTGGGCTGGAAAGAAAAGTAGAGATGGCCATTCTCAGACCCAAAGTAGCCTAAACACTTGCTGCACAAACACCAAAGTCAGAGTTTATATTAATGTAAAGCAAAGACCACAGCCTATCAGTTAAAATCAAAAGGTGACTGGAACTGTCTCAGGCAGAATTATTCTTTTCTTTTCCATCTTGTTTTCTCTTTAAAAAAAAAATTCCAATAACTTTCGCTGTATGACCGATATCCCATTTTACTCTTGTATCAACGCCAAGAAACTTTGCGGTTATATGATAATGTTATATCACTGAATGAACTGAAAACTCCTCTGGTATTCAAGTATAGAATAGAATCATAGAACGATACAGCACAAAAGGAGGCCATTCAGCCCATCGTGCCTGTGCTGGTTCTTTGCAAGAGCTTTCCAGTTAGTCCCACTCCCTTGCTCTTTCCCCATAGCCCTGCAAATTTTTCCCCTTCAAGTATTTATCCAAGTCCATTTTGAAAGTTATTATTATTATTCCAGCAACAGATCAGATTATTACAGTTGCATTTGGATCCAGTGGCTTTTTCTCATTTCATACTTTATGTGCTTATGTATAAATCCATATTTGTTACTAATTTGTAGCATGTTCACAAGTGAAACTGGCGTGGAGGTATTTATCTCTTGGAACAACTTTGGAGTAAAACCCTCACCTCTTTGATATATATTCACTACGCTGTACAGCAAAACCATTTAATATATTTGGTGAATGTAAACTCCTTACTATTGCTTTTTCACTGAGTAAGCACACAGCACATGGGAATTAAATACAATATTGTGGTTAGAAAGATGTACCTGCTATCCTTTTTACATTGTGATAGAGGTACCAGCGTTAACACTCAAAAATACTGGCCAATAACACGGACTTAACACATGCAATATTTCTAAACTATAGAGGAAATTCATCCTCACACTGCCTACTGTTTTGGATTTTAACATATCACAACTTGCTCAATCTATTCAACACTGTTCTTGCCTTTAAGATTCAATTGGTTTTGTCCAAGATTTCATGTCACCTTTTGACGATTGAGCCAGTCAAATTCTGTTGAGAAAAAAGTGTCCCATTTCTTCTGTGGCATTCAGCTGTCAACATTTTTGTACAATTCTTCAAAACCAATATTATTCAAATGGCTTAAACAGCTGTCAATTGTTACTTGCAGAATCACTGTTGAGATTCAGGAATGATTTGTAATACATAACTGAGACTTTATTTTAAACTCTACTGGACGGATATCAGAACAAACATTTTGCAACTGATGCGATATTGGGAGCCTTCTAATTTAAATAAAATACAAAGACCCACTTACTAGGGAGGAACATTCAGATTAATTTTGAATTGGGGGTCGTTTTTTTTTTGAGGCTGCTTTTATCTTGAAATTAGTGGTTTCACCTTCTTGGTGTGAGTCAAACCACTCCATAAGGTAAATCAGATGGACGAATAATGACTACAGCAGCAACTCTCTCCATTCCTACAGAATTATCAGAGATTAAAAACATACAGTCCCTCTAAGAAGTTGTTCACCTTCTCCCTACTTGACTACCAAAAATTACATTTTCAGTTATGTACATCAAGGGCATACTATACTGCCTGAAAACAGGTGGCTCCCACCAAACCACGAGTAATAGTCTACTTCTTTAATTATATTTATTTAGATATGTATTACTCAACTTCAGACTCAGAAGGAACCTACTTACATAACATCTGTTACGATGGTGAAGAAACTCAGAGTGCACATGAGAATCACTTCAAAAGAGACAAACCAACTGAGTATCGCGCAATGCAATGGTTTACAATGTTTTCTTTTTACCGCTAGCTGGGCCTATGAGGTTGTTTCGTCTGTAGTGCTCCCTTATCAACTAACATCACTAAACAACAGATTATCTGGTCATTATCACATTGCTCTTTGTGGGACCTTGCTGTGTGCAAATTGGCTGGTACGTTTCTTACATTACACTTCAAAATTACATCATTGGGTGTAAAGCACTTTGGGACGTCCTGAGATCGTGAAAGGCGCTATATAAATGCAAGTTCTTTCTTTCTAATCCTGCCTTTCTTTATCAAAAGTGTGCTTGAAATGCATTTAGGTGAATTAATGAACATTTATTTGCTGTCCTTAATCTATACATCCTGCCGATGAATTATATGCCATTGTGCTCAGAACAGTGCGAAGCATCAGTGCTCATGTGAATATAAATAAACGTTATCACTGAACGTCCCACTGGATAGTTCAAGGAATAATTTTGTTAGAGTTTCCTGGAAATCGAAGGCTGCATCCCTGAGAAGTGTGGGGGAGTTTAAGGGGCGAAGCTTTCCCAATACCAGCATCCCATAATTATAATCTTTTCTAGGTTGGGAGATGTGATCTTTTTCTTTTAGTGGTCGTTGACTGTTGACTAAATGGGCTCGATGTTACCAGGCCTGAGGGTTTCCGGCGGGTTGGGCTTCGGGAGCGTGATCAACACGCTCGGTGAAATTAATGGGTTGCCCGCGCGATTGTAGCAGGCAACACAGTAATAGGAATCAATTACCTGCTCCTCCGGGGTCCACGCTGCTGGTCTGCGTGTTGGGCGGGCTGCGCATGCGCAGTACGATCTGTCAGCTGGAGGCTCTCTAGTTAAAGGGGCAGTCCTCCACTGACAGATGCTGCAACCAATGGGACAAATTTCAGCATGGAGCAGCCCAGGGGGAAGGCTGCTCCCAGTTTAATGATGCCTCACCCCAGGTATCATCAGATGGGGTGAGGAGGAGGGTGAAGACAGAGATCTTCCACCCGGCGGGCGGGAGGAAGCGGCCAGCCTCTGCCACCAAGAAGGCCTGGCTCGAGGTGGCAGAGGGGGTCACCTGCGCAACCAACATATCGCCCACCTGCATACAGTGCAGGAGGCGCTGCAATGACCTCAGTAGGTCAGCCACAGTGAGAACACGAAGTCTTTCCCCTACACTCCATCTGCCACAACACTGCCCCAACCCCACATCTCCTTCGGCACCGCCAACACTACTCTGTCACATCACCCCTCATACCCACTCACACCCCATCCTCATCTTACCTCCACCTACTCACCTCGCCAGTACTCACCCCGCCACTAACACGCGACCCAATCCTCATACAATCTCATGGCTCTATCCCATACTCACCCTCTCGTGCATCTCCCTCATGGCCAGCCTCACTCAACCTGCCACCACCTGTGCTGCAGCCACAGGGCATGCATCACATATGTGCAGTAGGCAGCGTAAGGCAAATGTTTCGTGAGCATGAAGGGGGTGCACAAGGGTGTCGGAGGGTTTGCCATGGGTGGTACCTATATTGAATTTCAGAGCAACAAACAGCACACATTATATTGGCACCACCACTGCCATGTCTCCGCGAATACTGTCTGTTGTGTCCAATAATGCCCGCTCCTGCGTATCACTATGAGGACCCACCACTGATGCCACCCATCGTGTTACTGCAGAGTAGGTGCAGGTGTATTTGCAGGGCTCTTCCGTGCAGACCACTGAGAGACATCGGCAGTGTAGCCGGCTGCACCCTGGAAGGATGCGGAGGAGGAGTTGTGGAGGGCAGTGGTGACTTTGGCAGCGACAGGTAAGCACTTGTTGCTGGGGCCAGGCAGGAGCAGCTCGGCATGAAAGAGCCTGCAGATCTCCACGACTACATGTCGAGCGAATCTGCACCTCCGTGTGCACTGCTGCTCGGAGAGGTCCGGGGAGCTTCGCCTCGGTCTGTGGACCATGTGGCGAGGGTAGTGCCCTCTGCGATGCATCTCTCTCTGCGGTAGCCCTCCCTCCTGCTGTGCAGGTGGGCGTGCAACAACCCCGTGTTGGGGGGCTCCACGTCTCTGCGGCGGACGGCGTGGACTGCGAGGCTGCTGGGGCTGGTCATGCTGTTCGTCCTCCGAGGGTGTCCACGCACCACCCATCTGGCCGTTGTTGGTCTGAGGGGTTGTGCAGGGTAGGTGGGTGGTTCCTCGGACTGGGGCTGCAATTTCGTGTCGGTCTGTCCTCTGGCTTGGCGAGGGGTGGTGGGGGGCAGGGGTTGCCCTATGTGATGCGGTGGCCTCCTGCGTGGGTGAGGGCTCTCCCCCATGGGGTGCACCTTGGCACCTGCCACAGGCTACTGGCTGCAACACGCCTGGTTGGAGAGAGACTGTTTCCCCCAGTGTGGGAAACACGCTGCGATGCAGGTGAAATCCCACACTTCCTCTTTTGACAGCTGATTCAGCTCATTAACTGACCTCAACAAACAAGGTAAGTACTCTCAAGTGGAACCCCGCTGGCTTTAATTGCCTGCGGGATTCCCACCAGCGGGGGCCACGCACGCAGCCCCGCACGTTATCGGGGAACCCGGAAGTGGTCGGGATCGCGGCGCGATCCGGTCACGTGACCTCATATCGGGATTTTCGGGGCCCCCCCGCTGGAAACCCGCAGGAAACCCGACCCTAAAATCGAGCCCAATGTATTCAGCCCTCGGGTGGAGGACATTTTATGCTTAATATCTTGACCAGAGGAGGACTAGAGGGTATGGTCCATGTGGGAGTGCTTTCTGTAATGAGCTACAAAGAAAGATCCCATCAGGATTTCAGATCAGAAACACATCCAGGAAGAGGATCTCACCTTCTTTCTGTTTTGTTTCTATAGTGAAATAAATATTGCCTTCTAATGAAGTTAAAAAATACAGAATTTCTATCACTGTAGAGGAATAAAGTGCTTTAGTTTCATTGTCCTTTCTGCACAAATTAGTAATATGTCGAGATGAAAATCTCCCCCCATCCCCATAGCAGCTCTGAGAAAAACAGACATCTGTGAGCTGGAAATAAGTTGTGACCCAAAAAATACTCTTGAAGTTGTGTGATGTGATGAATACTTGCTGTGTCTGCTCAACATTTCTGTATTTATAGATTTGCAGTATCTAGCTATTATTTATTTGATACTGATGATGGATGTCAGACTGTAAAGACAAAACTAGTCTCCTGGGAGAGTTTTGTAAATTTAATATTATTATTTGCATTTTCTTGATTTTTCTATGCACTATATTATCCAGACATTGATGATGCACTGCCTGGATTGCTGGAAGGACATGCATATTTAGTTAATAGCCATCCTTTCAGTGGTATCTTCATGATACAATGGCACATTTCTATACACATTGTATCACAGTGTCAGAAAGTTTGGAAAGCATTTTACAACATGGACAATGCCTCCAAAATTTTGTTACTATATTGGTAAAGAATAAGATGAAGAGATCTTGTAAAACTATACAAGAAAAGACGCAATTATATAGCCAAGCATATCTTTCAGAAATCTTCTGTTTTAAGCTATTGCATTTAATATTCGTTCACTAGTCCAGTCCAGAGAAGTGGCCTACGATCAGCAAAGTGGCTGGGAGACGTGGGGATAATTTGATTGATGAACAGAAACAATAATAGCTAGTTTTATTCTGTAAATATGTTAGCGTCAACTATTAGATGTCACATCACTGAAAAAAAAATGCTCACTGTCCCTGCCATGGGCTAAACTGCTAAAGGCAAGGTGCAACCATCTCATTAAAAGAACAATGTACCAACAGTGGTGAGGTAGCTCCTTAGGCCTTACTATTGTGGGAATCCACAACATTTATGTACTCATAATTTGACTGAATAATTTTCCCGTTACACAAGCCTGTATCCCAGTACTGGCTGAACCACCAGCTCTGGCACAGGCACTGAACATGTTGCCAGTGGTTAGACTGTTACTGAGATAACCTACTTGCCCGGCTATGATTTTAATAGACTGGGCCTCATGGGCCGAACGGCCTTTCTCACTCTGACTTTTTAATGTTACATTGCGTTCTAATTACCAGGAAGTAGAGAATTGTAATTTAGATGATCAGGACACTTTAAGCAGTATTTTAGCCATGCAGTTAAGTTTAACACAGTGGTATATGTGTACCGTCAGTGAACTAAAAATACCAATTTAACGTTCGAAAAATAAGGGCCTAGAAAAAAACATTCAATCCATCAAAACTCATCTTTCAATACTCCACAAATCTCCCATTTTTGTATCCAACTGTATTTCAAACACCCTCAATATAGTTGTCCCTACTGTACAGTGTGGCAGACTATTCAAAACATGTACCACTTTGAATAAATTATAATTTATGTCCTCTGATCATGTTTTTCCAGTTTATTGTGAAATGATATTGTGGGCACAACTTCTCTGTGCTCTTTAACATTTTAAGATCTCCTTAACTGACTTCTCACTAAACCATAAAGCTTGAGATTGTCCAATCCTTCCTCACTGCTATTCCCATTTGCACTCCAATCAGTTTTGTGCTCTTTTCTGTACCCTTTCCAAATACATGTCTATCTTTTTGTTTGGTGACCAAAACTTATCGTAATATTCCAAAAGTGATTTGGCTGGTGCATTCTAAAGCCTTAGTATAACTTTTGTAGATTTGCATTTTACTGTTCCAGTTATTTATCCTATCATTCTAAAAGTGTTTTAATTGCTTTGCTACATTGGAAATGAATGTGTCTGCTATAAATCTTAGGTCCCTCTCTAAGTCTCCTCAGGGTAATTCAATTGCATTCATTATATACTTATGCGCATTTTTACAAGCTGTATACAATTCTCTACAGGGGTCCTGCAATGCAATGCTTTCAGTGGCAAAGCCGTGTCTCAGGGGGAAGGGTCAACTCTAGGAGTGTCGTAGCCCTGATTCCCTGACCTGCATTTCCCTGTTGAAAGTGTAGAATTGCTCCTTACATTTATCAGTGTTCAATTTACTTTGTCATTTGTCTGCCCGATTGTATAATGATCTGAATCCTCTGCAAGGCTTTAGCTACATTGAGCTTTAGCATTTCAGTATCATCAGTAAATGTCACCAACTTACAGTTAGTTTTGGTCATTCGTGTCAATCGGAAACAACAGGGTTTCAAAGACTGATCCCCAATGTACTTTACTCAACACCTCCCCCAGTGTACCATTACACCTTACGTACCATCTCCTATTTATTAACCAACCTAGTCTTGTACTCTGTCCTGAATTCTTATAGCTTTTTGCTTAATAAGAAGTCCTTCGTGGGGATGTCAAAAGCTTTCTTAAAGTCTAAATAAATTAATAGGGGCATGTTCCACTTGACCAGTAATATTCCCAAAGAACTGAAGGAGGTTTGTCAGGCTGGAAGGTCCTCTTCCAAATCCTGTAGGCTATTTCTTAGTTGGTTATTACTATGCTGGTACTCTTCCAGCATGCTCCTTGGAACAGGCTCCACAGATTAAGTCCGATAGGCTTGTATTCCGCCCGAGTCAGGTTTGTTGCCCTTTTTTGAATATTTACTATGGCCGCAAATTTCCGAGGAGCTGATCCCGCTGCGCCGTCATCGTTTCAGCGAAAGTGCGGCGGAAAACGTACATAAACGCGGTTTCTGTCACAATTCTGGTGACGTTGCCATGGCGGAGCGGGAGCAGCTCTGAGGAAATTCCCGACTTATGTTTCCTTGCTCCTAATTTTAAGAACTTCACTAGCTCCCAAGAATTCCACCATGACCATAGCCAGTGTGGAGCATAAACACCGGCATGGCCCTGTTGGGCCAAACGGCCTGTTTCTATGCCATACATTCTACGCAATGCTATGTACTACACTACAGCTTTTCTCCGTAGTACACTGGCAGCAGGCTTTGCCAACTGAGCTACTGGTGAGTGACTTAAAATGATGTTTCTGTTAATAACCTATTTCTGCTAATTATTGTATGAAGCAGCTGTGATATTAATAACATATTCGGTGCTGAAACATCTGCTCAACCCATTTTCAGAAACTTACTTGACACCATGTAGTGGACAGTGGGTTTACGGCTTAGTGCATTGAATGCTTTGCCAATATTGGCGCTTTAATCTTACAAGTGAAAAGAACCATTTGTGAGAGGCATCAGAGGGCAGCAGATTCATCAGTGAGTCAGCACCTTCAGTCACTCCAAGAGACAGAGTAACTTTGAACACATGAGGCTGGTACAAAGTTGTTCAAGTTCCCCCAGTACCAGTAACCTCATGGTGAAGATAAACTTTTCAAGTGTTCATCATGAACAGACCTTCCACGAGTTGAATTCACCTAGGTGAGAAAACTCTTCAGTGTGAGTAACTACTCAAGTGCTCGTTGTGTGACAAGGCCTTCACACAGTCATAGAGCAATCTGCACAGCCCCATGTTCAAGATTTCTCCAGCTCCTGGAGTAAGTGGCCTCCCATAGCCATAGCTTCCATTTATCCCTCAACCAACACCTAACAGATTGTCTCATTGCTGTTTGTGGGACCTTGCTGAGCGCAAATTGGCTGCACCAGTGTCTACAGTACTTTGTTGGTTGTAAAGCGCTTTTGGGATGTCCTGAGGTCATGAAAGACGCAATATAAATGCCATTCTTTCTTTTTTCTTTCTTCTGTAACATTGAACAAAGCTGATAATCAGTTTTAGTTGTGATGATGTGCCGACCATCTGGATATATGGCAGATGGTCTTCCCACCTGACAGCTTCCACATTGGGCAAAAGTTGTGAGAGACTTGACCTTTTTCTCCCCCATAGTCCTCACAGCAGAGTCGCTCTTGGCGCGGTGATGTAAATCTGACTGTAGTCTTCAAGTTAGAAGTAGGTAATAAAACCAACACATCCACACAGGTGAGAAGATATTCATGTGACAGGACTTTCTCTCATTTCCAGCACATCCACATGGGGGAGATGCAGTTCAAACGTGAGCAGCCGTATCATAAGAACATAGATAAAAATTAGGAGCAGGAGTAGGCCATACGGCCCCTCGAGCCTGCTCCGCCATTTAATAAGATCATGGCTGATCTTTGATCTCAACTCCTATTTCCTGTCCAATCCCCATATCCCTTGATTCCCAAGAGTCCAAAAATCTATCGACCTCAGTCTTGGATATACTCAACGACTGAGCATTCACAGCCCTCTGGGATAGAGAATTCCAAAGATTCACCATCCTCTAAGTGAAGAAATTCCTCCTCATCTCAGTCCTAAATCGCCCATCCCTTATCTTGAGATTATGTCCCCTAGTTCTAGATTCTCCAGCCAGGGGAAACAGCCTCTCCACATTTACCCCGTCAAGCCCTCTAAGAATTTTATACGTTTCAATGAGGTCACCTCTCGTTCTTCTAAAGTCCAGAGAATACGGGCACGATTTTAAAAAGGTGGCAGTGGGGGGGGGGGTTCAAAGGGCATGTGGCAAACACGAATAATAAAAACTTATCATTCCGCCTGCGATTGCGACTTAATTGGTGGCCATTAATCTTGTTTCCGGGTTTGCCGTCCGAAAGCTGCACAGTGGGCGGACTGCACGGCCGCATGACAGGCTGTCAGCTGGAGCATCTAGATTTAAAGGAACATTGCTCTAATGGATTTTGCTGGAGCAACGAGCAAGAAGACCCAATGGAGCAGCACAGGGGCAAGGCTGCTCCAAGATTCAGCGATGCCTCACTCCAGCTGCTACTGGCCGGGGTGAGGAGGAGGAGGAAACTATTTTACCCGGCCGACAGGAGGAAGTGCCCTGCCTCTGCCACCAAGAAGGCCTGGCTCGAGGTGGCAGAGGAGGTCACCAGCAGGAGCAACATGTCCCGTGCTTGGGTCCAGTGCAGGAAGCGTTTCAATGACCTAACTAGGTCAGCAAAAGTGAGTAAAGTTACTGATTCTCCTGCATTCCGTGTCGCACGTCACCTGCCACCACCCCCACACCCCCCAACTCATTCTGCACTGCCAAGACTATTCCATCACATCACTCCTCACACCCACTTAAGGCTCATCCTCAACTTACCTTCACTTCCTGAGTAATTCTTCACCTCCCCATTAGTCACCCCACCACTACCGCTCAACCCAATCCTCATCCAATGTGATGGCTCTGTTTCATACTCACCCTCTGATCCACCTCTTTCACGGTCAGCCTCTCCCAAAGCAATGCATTCATCAATTGGCCACTTCACCATCACTCACTCACACGTTTGTACTTTCTCCCCTTCTAGGAGAAGAGAGTGCAAAATGCACATGAGAGGGTGAGGACTGGAGGGGGTCCACAACAAATAGTGGTCCTCACAGAGACGGAGGAGGAGGCGCTGAAGATCAGCCGCACCCTCGAGTGCCTGTCTTTCGGGGACGCTGAGACTGGCACCCGACAAACGTCTGGTGACACAACTTTAACATTTATCACACACAACATGAATTGATGTTAACAATGCTTGGCATGTTGAACAACTCAGTATGTTCATTGCAACATGACATATCTGTGAAGATGCTTAATGTTGCTTTCTGTTCTCTTACAGGCCATTCATCGGCTGCAGTGCCAGTACAGGGTGATCCCTCAGAGGAGCTCCTGGCCTCTGAGTGCACTCCGTCACATCTTAGTGAGCCATCCACCATCGCAGATACTCACACCTCGGTGGGACCGAGTACTCAGTTAGTTGGGTTGGCAACTGGTGAGTCACCACACACAAGTGAGCACGAGCAGACACTGGTGGCAGGGGCAGTTGTGGAGAGTCCGCGTCGGTGGGCGCACTCCTCTCCAGGCTCTGCTCAGATGGATGCAGATGCTGAACCCCAGGGGCCATCCTTTAAAAGGAGAATGATTGAGGGACAGCAGCACATTTGCAAGGTACTGGAACAGGTGCCACACACACTCTCCACAATAGCGCAGAGAATGGAAGAGTCCAACTCTTACATTAGTGGAATGGTGGCAAAGGTACGTGAGGGAATCTCTGAGATAGTGTCACAGGGATGTGAGCAAGTGTCTGAGATAGTGTCGCACGTAACTGCGGAAATGTCTGAGATAGTGTCGCAGGTAAGTGCAGGAATGTCTGCGATGGAGAGAAGGCTAGCCTCCATTGAGCTTCAAGCACAGCTCACAAATGAGTCCATTCAGGCCCTGACAACGGCCGTGCGGACTCAGGGTGAACAACATTCTGCCGCCTTAAACAGGTAGACAGAAACTTTACAACTGGGCTTCCAAGGCATCATATATGTCCTCCAAACTGTTCTCCAGCAGGGTGGTAGGAGTGATGTGGGCCTGGGGTCCAGGGGAGGGATGATGGAAGTGGGGACGCCACTCAAAGCGCTCCCACGTCTCACCCATTGCCCCCCTCTCAACCAGTACCCACAATGCTGCCTCCTCTCCAGGTGGCCGAGTCTGCCCCTGCACAGGTGCAGGTGGAGCAGTCTTTGATGGGGCCCTCACGGGCTCCAAAACCTAGAGAGCGTAGGCCGAAAGCATCTCAGTAGTGTGGCCATGGACATGAGCAACCTGCCACTGTCTCTTGTGCAGCCACAGGGGATGCACCACACAGAAGTAGTAAGAAGAGAAAGGCTAAAGCTTTGTGATCACGAAGGGTATGCACAAGGGTGACTGACAGACTGTCATGTTTTTCATTTATATTTGGTGTTTGTTAAAGTCACATTAAATGTTACCATTCTCACCACTACTGCCACGTCTTGCCCATTCTTGACTGGCTTTTGTGATAGTGCCCTTTCATGTGCATCTAAATGAACAGTGACACTTGATGCCACCCAATGGGTGACTTTACAGTGGGTGTATGTGTAGTTGCAGGACTGTTTTGTGCGGGGTGGGGGGCTGGGCTGGTGTTCGCGCTGCTCTTTCCAGGTGGTGTGAGGACTGGACTATTCTCACTCCCTGATCTTATGAGAACCGTTCACATCTGACTCCCTGGCCTCATGAGCAGCTCTACCCATGGGTTCCTCCTCCTCCTCCTGCTGCTGCTCCTCCTCCTCAATGTGGATGGCAGATGTGGATGGTGGATGAGGGCACGGAGCCTCATCAACCGGTACCCCTCTCCGTTGCGCCACCTTGTGCAGGACACAACACACTACGATAATGCGGCCCACTCTCGCCGGTGCTCCCCCGAGGCACCGAAATCGCACCTTCAGCAGTCCTATCGCATGTTCAATTACAGACCCGGTGATGATGTGGCTGTCGTCGTATCGACGCTGTTGCTCGCTGAAGGGGTTCCTCAGTGGTATCATGAGCCTTGTGTGCAGGGGCTATCCCTTGTTGCCAAGGAGCCAGCCCTTAACGCTGTTTGGTGCGTGGAAGAGGTCTGGGACGTTGGATTCCCTCAGAATGAACGAATCGTGGCAGCTGCCAGGTGACCTGACGCACACGTGAAGAAATCTTTTGCAGTGATTACAAACGAGCTGAGCGTTGATGGAGTGATAACCTTTTCTGTTGATGAACATTCCTGGCTCGTGTGGAGGTGCTCGGATTGCTATATGCATGTGAACGATTGCACCCTGTACACGTGGGAAGCCAGTCACAGAGTGGAATCCCACGGCCCTCTCCGTCTGGCTGAGGTCGTCCATGGGGAAGTTGACCTATTGCGAGGCCCTGCGAAACAAACCGTTGGTGACCTGCCTTATGCACTTGTGTTCAGATGACTGAGAGACCCCGGCGATGTCACTGGTGGCACCCTGGAATGATCCGGAGGCGAAGAAGTTGAGGGCAGTGGTCACTTTAACAGCGACGGGTAATGAGATGCCACTCGGCCCAGCCGGGAGCAGCTCTGCATGAAGGAGCGTGCAGATATCCGCGACCACCTGACGACTCACTCTCAGCATCTGTGTGCACTGCTCCTCAGAGAGGTCCAGGAAGCTGAGCCTCGGTCTATGGACCCTGTGGTGAGGGTAGTGCCTCCTGCGACATCGCTCCCTCTGTTGTTCCGCTCTGTGATCTTGTGCAGGTGCCTGTGGCGCAGCACTATGTTGTGGAGCTCCAAGTGGCGGAAGTGCACGCCGTGCCTGGAGAGGGTGGTGATGTTGCTCGTCCTCGAATGTACTGGTGAATGCAGCCATCGCTCCCCCCATTCTGATGGTGTCAGTCTGAGGGGGTCCGAAAAGTTGATAAATCTGTGTAAACAGAACAATTCTGAGTGGAAACCAAGAATTTTCAGTCTAAACACAAAGATCTCCCAGCCAAAAGTTTGTCTGAGAGAACTGTGTGTCCTGCTGCAATAACACACCTTTCATCCCCATCTGTCAAACAGGGATTTAAATGTCCAAATGGCTGCTGCCTGAAACCCGACGACTTCCCACGGCACAGCACGGGAAACACACTGAGGCAGCGTTGAAATCACTTGCCTTCATTGTAAGTTACATTTATCCATTTTTAAATGACTCCCATAGGTGATTTAATGCTTTAATTATCATCTGAGACTTCCGGGTTCGGGAATGGGACGCGCACCCAGACGGCTCTGGGTCGTGTGCGTTCTTCGGCGTCTTGGAGTCGGGATTTCTACCCGCTCCTCAAAAAGCCGATTTTCGTCGCTCCCACGCCCCCAATGCACCCGGACTTTTGATTTAAAATCGAGCGCTATGGGCCCATTCTTCTCAATCTCTCCTCATGGGACAACCCTCTCGTCTCAGGAATCAATCTGGTGTGTCACTGTGAAGCGCGCGACCAGACGTTTAAGGAGCACATGAGCCGCCTGAAGGACTGGCCCAGCTGTGTGATCGTGAAGCCTTTGAAGTGTTCCACCATTGGGAAAGGCTACAACAAGTCATTGAAACTGCCGCTTCACAAGCCAGCGCATGTGGGTGTTCCAGGATGTCTCGAGGATTTCAGTAAGCCCACCCGAATGCATTCCATGAGAAGACACGCAGCTATTGTGGCGAAGCCTTCAACTAGTCTGCCCTCATCCAGACTGGTGAGAACCTATTCGTGCCCTTACCTGATGGCCACACACATATGCTTTGAGTCGGGGTAACTGGATAGATTTTAGGACCATGAGCCATGGTCGATCTCCCAACCCCCACCCCCCCCAAACCCAAGTGAACTCAGGATATTTGTAGTAAATTTACTGCTGTGCTGTTCCTGGTCTTGATGGTTCAGTACCAAATGGTGCATAGACCCACTGATCCACTGGGGGAGGCGGCAGGTGGAAAAAGCATCATGGAATTCTTCTCAAACTCTCCTAACTTCAACTGAATGAGAAGCAGTACTGTAACAGTATTAATGACTTTTTAAAACTTTTTTAAAATCTCAAACAACAATTCACTACCTGAAGGAATGAGACGCCACACTTTTAATTGTTTACTTTCTGGGCAAGAGATGTTGATTGGCAATCATTAACAATTACAACATCGTTAAAAGGGTACCTATGCTGTTAATTACCAGACTTAACTTTCTGTGGCGAGTTTAATGGGCAATTAATGTGCGAATGCAGCAGCTTCATGAAAATCACGGGGAGGTTAAGGGGGAGTTGCTGTTTTCGCGAAGCTAATGACGGAACGGCGGAAATCATCCAGCAACTTGTAGCGATTCGCAATTCATGGGGTGTCTCTTCCTCGCCACAAGTTACTGGCTGATTTGCACTTTAATAACGGCGTGTGTCAGTCTTACGCCGTTATTTTTTCAGCAAATTCTGGGCCAATATTCCTTTGACGCCCCATTCTGCTTCTCCATTCACCATACACAACTGTAAGCTCACATGATCATTTTCCAGGGCTGCCCCGGTCCCTGATGATTTCCTCACTCACCCTGCAGTGTGGTGCCTGGTCTTCACCCTGAATGAACTGTAGCCTAGTTTCAATCTACATATTCAGGAGGAAAGATATTAGGAAATGTTTAAAAAAAATCACCACACTTGAAGGTTAAAATATTGTAAATTAAGAAACTAGCTGTGATCTATTGATCTGTATAATATATATATATATATATATAAAATGGCATTTCTCACAGTGAGTCAGAGGATATGCTGTTTTATAATAATAGTCGCGTTATACCATATAATTTACAAGGTAATATCAGGGCCACTGATTTACGATGAATGAATAAGTTAAGTTTTTATTACATGGTATTCTGGAATTTTTATCAGCGCTTTGGGCATTGAATTATACAACCCTGTCCATTATTCTGTGAAACTCTAAATGAGTGCATTTATTTTCTGTATTTCTATTCACTTATGGATTTAATTTTTGTCCTTTATCATTTTTGAAGCTGGGGCTACGCAGTAAGACGGTACGCAAGTTACACGAACGGGAGCTGGTATCTGGTATTTTGCAGCATTGGGGAAGGAGCTGGAATTGAGCTGCACTGTGGTATTCCTGGACTTCGGCAGAACACGGTCTCCTGGCTTTTGGCAGCGCAGGGCGGAGGGGTTGGTTGGGGGGGGGAGGTGAAATGTGCAGATTGGCTCACTAGTGGATTCCTAACAGTCGACTTTCATCTCCAATGCCTGGGCGGTAGTTAGGTGGAGCGAGTCGCCTGCCCTTCATAGAACCCACTTGATTTTCATTTCATTGATGGACTGAAAATCGGATGAGTTCTATAAAAGCTAGGCGATCCGAAACGCCAGATTACCACCCCGGCAGTGAAGACAAAAATCTACGGCTCTTGTGTCTGTTGGCAGTGAAGGGAAGGGGAGGGGTGAGGCACAAGTCTGACAGCACTGTGGGTGATGGTGAGACAAAGGGCACAATTTTAACATGCCAACGGGGAGAGTCCGGGGGTGGGGGGTGATTTGCGGGCGCCAAACCCGGAAGGGAAGTAGGCAGGTTGCGATTGCAACCCTAATGAGGCCAATCAAAGCCTCTTCTGGGTTTCGCGCCCTGATTGACAGGCTGACTGCTGATAGGAGCTGCACACCCGGGAGAGGGGGGAGAAAGAGAGAGAGAGAGAGAGAGAGACCTCATCAGCAGTTAGGATAGAGATGGTGGTGGGGGGGGGAGAACAAAGATTAGAGTGGAGACATCGGGCATCGGGATCAGAGGGCAGACATCGGACACGGGATCAGAGTGGGGGAGGGGCGGTTTCCAGGCAATATCGTTTTTAAGATATGTTTATTTAATTTGTTTACAATGGGAAATGTAATTTTATTTAGTTTATTTTTCACTGATCCAGCCCTTCCCGTCTGTTTTCATCAGGCATGAATGGGAAGCCGTGGGAAAGCCACCCAGGTAACGTTAAAATCTTTTTAACTATCCAATACTCAAAAAATAAACTACCCTAAGTATCTCAATGAGGTCCATTTGCCCCTTTAATTATCGGCCCGCCGGATTTAAGTGGGATGGGAGTCCCTAGTGACCGCTGTACGCACGCACACAGATTTGCCTGAGTCTCATTCAAAAATGTACGGGTTCCAGCCGGGATGTCTGCCCGCTCCCAAAAAAAGCAATTTTGATTGCCCCCCTCACCCCCCAACCCACCTGTTTTTCCCTTTTAAAATCGTTCCCGTTGTCTTTGTCTCTCTCTCTCTCCCCCTTTCTGTGTGTGTGTCTATTTGTGTCTCTGATTGTGTCTGTCTCTCCATCCTCTCTGTGTGCACGTGTCTATCACTCTCTCTATATCACAGCCGTGACTAATTAGGAAGTTTACATTTTCTAACTTAGCAACAAAACACAGGTGATGCCGATCAGAGCAAGTCCAAGCTCAGAATTTTGGGTGAGGCTGAAGCCTTCAAGTGAAAACTCTAATGAAGATATCAAACAGCAGAAGAATTTAATAGATGAAAATAATCATGTTTTTGTGAAAAAGGTAAGTTTCTGATGTATTTATTTTGTTTAAAATCTTTTTTTTTTGGAAATAAGGAATTTTAGTTTGTGAGAAAATAATGGCAGACAATATTTTTCAAAAGATGTTTTGGGAGATTTGACTGGTTTCTCTTTTATCGCCAGGTTCTCCTGACTGCTCATTTATGATCAGTTATTATAATAAGTTCTTGGTCTCCGGGTAAAACATTGACTGTGAAATCACATTTTACCTGAAAGTTGAGTTGTTTGTCATTTATCAGCATATCATTTCTTGGAGTTTTGATCTTCTACTGATCCAACAACTTCACATGAGAAACTCTAAGCTTCATCTCAGTCACCAGTAGCTTCATCCAAAATATATAACCGCCACTGCTTTTGTTCCAATTTCTGGACTTTAGACATTTGGCTTAGAAATGGTTCTGTAGTCTATATACGTTGCATTCCTGATCCCAAGCAGGATAGGCTTACTGTTTTCTAATAGGAGGGCAGATTATGAATGTGTGCTCCTGGTGTAGATCCTCGCACACATTTCAGAAACTTGGGCGTGGAGGTCACTGCACCTTTGAAAAGGATGGAAAATCCCACAGAGTGCACAGAACGACAGGTCTGAATTGTCGAAATTGCACTCCAGTGAAAATTTGTAAAATCACCCATGATGTTTTCCACATGTTTTTAAGGACTATTTCAAGGGCTTTAAAAAACTTCTTCAGCTTCACATCTAGAGCCATTGCTAAATATTATGTTCCTGGGGATTCAGTTTAGTTGTCAATTCACTAGCTTTATATATGTTGATGCAAGCTTTTAATGTCAGACTTGACCTTTGCAGAAGTCTCCTTCAAGGACATTGTTCTGCATCTAATAACTATCCTGTTTCTGGTTCGGCTTTCTTCTATATCTAAGGTGTGCAAGCTCACTGCATACAACTGTTTATTTTTTGTTGCACGCAACCTTGATCCCGATTGTTGTAAATGCAGTGTTCATACGTTTTAATTTCAAAATTCTCATCCTTGTTTTCAAATCCCTCCTTGGCTTCGCCCCTCCCTCTCTCTGTAACCTCCTCCGGCCCTACAACCGTCCGAGATCTCTGCACTCCTCCATTTCTTGCCTCTTGCACATCCCCGGTTCTAATCGCTCCACCATTGGCGGCCGAGCCTTCAGCTGCCTAGACCCTAAGCTATGAAATTCCCTCCCTAAACCTCTCTGTCTCTCTACCTCTCTCTCCTCCTTTAAGATGCTCCTTAAAACCTACCTCTTTGACCAAGTTTTTGGTCACCTGCCCCAATATCTCCTTATGTGGCTTGGTGTCAAATTTTGTTTGAAAATCCTGTGAAGCACCTCGGGACGTTTTACTACATTAAAGGCGCTGTATAAATGCAAAGTTGTTATTTGTTAATTAGTTTCTTCAACACAGAATTGACACATCTTGGACAGAACAGTATCAATGTCAGTCTTTTATTCATCTACCTCAAACTGGACATCAACAATTATTTTCAGTGTCTCTCTGACTATACTGGAACTTAGTGTAACAATTCTGACATCTATTACAATCTTGGGATTGATCTCCTTAAGGGGAGATTTAATAGAGGTGTTCAAAATTATGAAGGGTTTTGATAAGAGTAGATAGGGAGAAACTGTTTCCACTGGCAGGAGGGTCGAAAACCAGTGGACACAGATTTTAGGTGATTGGCAAAAGAAGCAGAGTGGCGATGTGGAGAATTTTTTTTACTGAGCGAGTTATTATGATCTGGAATGCACTGCCTGAAAGGGCGATGGAAGCGGATTCAATAGGAACTTTCAAAAGGGAATTAGCTATGTACTTGAAAAGGAAAAATTTGCAGGGCTATGGGGAAAGAGCAGAGGAGTGGGACCCATTGGATAGCTCTTTCAAAGAGCCAGCACAGGCACGATGGGCCAAATGGACTCGTTCTGTGCTGTACGATTGTATGATACTATTGTATCAATGTCAGTCTTTTGTTCGGCTACCTCAAGATGCATTCTTATAGTTAACCCACATTCTTTTAAAGCTTTTCCAATTGCTTGCCAGATTATCTGCCATTTCTAGTTTTGTGGCAGTTATTCTGAATGATAGATTTGCAGGCCTGTGAAGTGACTGCATTCCCAGTGCATAAAACGTTAATTTTTATTTGAAATGACTTTACGACTGATGCAATAGCACAAAACAAGTTACAGTCAAATAAAAAATGCAGGATAAGTAACAAAATACAGTCATTGCTTATAGAGTAAGTAGTGTTTGGTTGTTTGAATTTTCAATCAGATGTACTGGTAGCACAGGCATCAGTCAGACGAGTGAGGATTGGAGAATCGGGCAAGAAGGCCTTAGACCTACATCTCACCTGATTCATAAGGCATGTGATTTCCCTGCGAGAAAAACAAATGAGGATAGAGTGCTCTTGCACAAAGCATGTTGAATCTCAATAATACCCTGAAGGCGACTGATGCTAATAATAGTGAATTCCTGTGCTGGAAATATTGACAGTCTTTTACACCCATTTAAAAAGGAGGCTGGAAGGAAGGCACCTTTGAGACCTGTGTTACAAGTGTGTTGTATTGTTTTACATTGGAGTTGAATTTTGTGTACAGTGTTTTTTGGGTTTGTTTGTTGCATTCTTAATGTGGTATTGGTTTCTGCATCTTCTTGTCCCTTTTTTGGCCCTCGATTTTTCTCACGACAATATTGTTTCCAGCTTCAAGTTGAGTCACAACAACCAATTGGAGGGTGGATGTACTCAAGCCTGGACGGGTGGAGCAATTTTCAGTACCCTGGCAAGAGGGAGGAAGAGGGGGGCAGAGGAGAGCAATTTCAGGACTAACAGCTCTTGCCCTATACAAAATGTTTTTCATTATTTGAGCAGCAGCCAATATTTTCTCTGAGGAGGAACAGGCAGAACAGAAATGTAAAAATGGAAGTAGAGAAGGCCAAAGGGATGATTCCATAATCCTATGCTTCCAGCAACGAGTGCTGGTTGAAGATAGGGCCGAACGTTATTATTCAGTTTCTCCCTGCAAGCCCGGTTCCTTCCGGGAGTGCGGAATCACTCCTATCCATATGAAAGGCTGGATAAGCCAATAATGGATTATATTAATTTTTTTCAGGAGCCGTATGCAAGCAGCTTTGGACAAAGCAGAGAGATAATAACAGATGTATGCCAAATAGTAAATCCAGCTCTGGTCTCAAACTGCTTTGCCTGCGGGATATAAGAAATCTCGGCAGTCATTCATACTCAAGCAGCGGGGTCTTTCCAAATACAATAATATTGGTCAAGGCAACATGTCCATCTGCACTCAGGAAGTGACAGATGTACTGTACGCTGGTGACGCCCCTCACTTAGTTCCACTGCTATTTGTCCCAAAGGTATTCTGCACATCTCCAACAATGATTTCTCCTTCCACTCCTACATGGAGACCACTGAAATACCTCAAAGTTCCATCCTTAGCTCCCTCCTTTTCCTTACTGACCCATATGCAGATGTTAGCCCCAGGCATGGGATCAGTTTCCATATGTATTATTGATAGACCCACCTCACTTTTTTTGATGTGTGAACAGTCTCTTTTTTTGTCTTGTTGTTTCTGCATTTTACTTACAAGAGAAACAGCAACAAGAGACATCGAGGTAACAGCAACAGAGATAAATATGAGATAAACATCAACAAGAGAGAGAGTCAAATCTGAGTAACAGCAACAAGGGGCTGAGAAGCAACAAAGAGAACAATATAAGAAGAACAGCAAGAAGAGGCTAAAGCAATAGGGATGGCAATGTGAAGGAAACAACAAGAAGAAGAAGAGAGACAACATGAGCTGAGCGAGCAGTGTGAGAGAAACAACAGAGAGGCAGAGAGACAACAGGAACAGAGAGATCACTGTGAGAGAAACAGCAACATGAAAGGTGACAACAACAGAGAGAGAATTTGAGAGAACTAGCAACAGAGAATAAGAAAAAAATAGTTTCCATCTAACTTATAAAACCTTGGTTCATTAAACAGAGAACTGGTGTTTGGTAGAAAAATAGAACCTTTGCAGTTTAGCATACAAAAAAAACAACAGTTGGTTAATCAGATATTGTAATATATGGAGTGTGCTAAATTTGAAATGCATCTGGTATTAACCCATTGAAAGTTTGGTTTTAATTTAATTGTTTGGATTTAAATTTCAACTGTCATTGTGAGTTTGGTTTCAGTAACACTTCATACATCCCTAGAGCTTAATCAGTATTTTTTTAAATGTGTAAAATTCAGCTCTCCCCCCTCAAGTCAGGCCCTTGAGGTGTTGAACTGGTTAACTCCTTGTATCAAGATCCTTCCCGAAGAACCTTCTTTGCCATGCCTAACTCTCTGTCACTTACCCATGTTGTGGAGGGCTCCCTCTATGTCACTTTGAATGTGAGCTTGCCCCACTTTTCTTTTTCAGCTATTTCCTTGCCAGGCTCTGTTCTCTGCACCTTTTCATTTCCTCCCAACATGTCCCTTTTCCACCTATCCTGCTACAGCAACATGTCCCCCTCCATCGCTCTCTCCACACAATATCCCCAGCCGACCTCATCTCCTACCATGGTCCCAGGCTCAAATCCCCTTTGCTCTTACCGTTTCATTTTCTGCATGCCCGTTGTGGCTTCCATCCCTAGCTTACCTAAAGCAACAGCTGGGTGATCAGCGGAGGTGGCAGATCTAATGGCTCCCATCAGATCCAGAAAGCCCTGAGTGAGTGTCTCCTGTAACCCAGCCCCAAGTGTCTGAAGGCTGAAATGCCAAGCCTGTGCTCCAGGCCTCCTGCCTGTGCTTCTGATGTGGAGGAGGTGCTGGCTTGCCCTGGGACACTGATAAGGGGGAAGAGGGGTGGTGGGGAGTATTACATTCTGTACTGAAGCTCTCACATATTCCATTGATCTCTGCAATGAGAAAAAAGTTTCCCTGACATTGCTGCATTTGAGGCCAGTGGACCAAATTGAGATGCCTGTCACGTGCTGCATGTCCAGTGGGAGGAACTCCAAGACTTGTATGTGGGTACGACCATTGAACATCCTTTTATCCATTGTTGGATCCGTAATCTCTTAGTTCACAATCTCCACAATCAAGGAGAAGGCATTCATGCAGCCACTGCAAGGAAGAATCTCATTAACCCCCTTCTCCTCCAGCTCCTGTATGCTCAGGGAGTCACCTGGTGTAATATCTTCATCTAAGAACAAGTAAGGCTTAAAGATATTCCGATATGTATCAGTATATTCTGAGTCTCTCCATAGTCCTTGAATTATTATTTTTCTTTTGCTAGAGCAAGTGTAAATCTATTTTGATTAAATCCAACTCAATTACTAGGAAGGTTAATGAGGTGGCCAGGCCTTCTGTTTTATCTTGGGCAGTGCAGGGATGCCAAGTCACTTTGTCATGGGAAGAAAGGCAAATAGGACAGCACTCTGCTTTTAGTTCCAATACAGCCTATGAATAGGAAATCAACTACATAGTGTGATAGAAGTTTTGTGTTTGTTTAGCTACTTGATCGATGAACATGCTGTATTCTGTGCAAGATTTGGCAAACTCCACAACTGCCATCAAAAAAGAGCCTTAGAACTGCAAAATACGCAGGTGAAAATTGCTTTCTATAAATGTCAACTGAATTTCACTGTTTGCTATGAGGGCACCAGTTCTGAGAGACTGCGATACATGAACTATTTGATTTGGGCACATTTTCTACATACATTCTGAAGTTAAATTTGTTCAAAGGTGAAGGAAAATCCAGGGGGATTTTTATTTCAAAGTACTCCCCGATTTTAACAGAATAAAATAACATTTTTACCAAATTTTGCTTGACAATTTCTTACCTGAATTTAACAACAACAACTTGCATTTATATAGCGTCTTTAACATAGTAAAACATCCCAAGGTGCTTCACAGGTGCATTATCAAATGAGATTTGACACCGAGCCACATAAGGAGATATTAGGACAGGTGACCAAAAGCTTGGTCAAAGAGGGAGGTTTTACAGAACGTCCTAAAGGAGGAGAGAAAGGTAGAGAGGTGGAGGGGTTTAGGGAGAGAATTTCAGATCTGATGGCATGGCCGCCAATGGTGGAGCGATGAAAATCGGGAATGCGTAAGATGCCAGAATGGGATGAGTGCAGACATCTCAGAGGGTTGTAGGGCTGGAGAAGGTTACAAAGTTCAAGTGGTGGGTTGCTTTGGGCGACATTAATGATGTGGTGACCATGCTGATAGAAAAACTACATCCCCAATGATTACCTTGGTTCCTGAAGGTGGGTGGCTCTGAAACAGTTCTCTGGTTAGTCTGAGGTAGTGGCCCCTGTGGTTTCCTTTGGAGCTGCTCCAGATTGTAAGACAGTCGTCACCATCAGTGAGGTCATCAGAGCAGCGGAGCAACGAGAGAGAGATGATTCAAGGGTCCTCAGCTGGAAAGAAAGTTGACGTTTTTATAAATACATCAAGCAGAATTCTGGTGCGACTAATATTTCATTCTATTATGAATGAACTTTAAACAAAAATTACTCCTCTGACTTCCTGTCCTCTTAAGTGTTGACTTTTGGAAGCTGACAGGTGATGGATAAATTAGAATTGATCAGATGTTTTCTTGGGAACACAGTCTAATGAGAAAATAAAGAGCTCATATGTTGTTCTATGAATAAAAGTTTTTAATATTCTACCCTACAATTTTTGAGAAATGGCTGTGGGAATCCAGGTGCAGTTAATTGGACAAGAGCAGCAAAAACACAAAACCCAGAGTTGTTTGATTTTTGTTGGGTTAGGAAGCAAGGAAATGGAGAATTATTGGGAATTTAATGGCACTGGTGTTTTCGGAATTGGCCTAGAAAAGGTGTGAGCTTTTTAAAAATGTTCCTTCTTCCTGTTCTTTGCTGAGGAAAATAATCCATTATTGTGGAGGCAGCAAATCTCGTGTCATTCTATAGTGGGCTCATCATGGATATCAATGGGCCATTTGCTGTCCAGAGGAGACAGTGTGGCTTTTCCAATGTGCAGTCTCTGTGATGTTTTACGTACTCTTTCTATTTTTGGCTCCCGCATGTTCTCAGTGGGGAACTGATTAAATCCATAGCTTAGATTATCTGATATTGGCAAAATGTTTATCGGGATCGATATTGGCAGATTTTATACAGACTCAAATGGAAATGTGCTGTTTGCACCCAATTTTCCAAGGTCAGCTCATCAGCATAACTTCAGGTGCAGAGTCGGATTATTGTACATTAGTGGTGACAGCGGAAAATTGTTCGTAAGTAAAATTTAAAGGAGAGTGTCACAATAGGGTGATAAAAATTCTTAAACGCTTTGGAGAGACTCAAAAGCCATTTCAACACTTTAGCTGCTTTTGCCATGGCTAAAGGGGCAGAGGACTAAGATGTGACAAGCGACAATGCTGGGAAAGAAAGTGCATAGTGCAGGCACACATCTGTAAGTGTTAATATATTTATGAAGGGTTTTGATGAGGCTGTTTCCTCCAGTTTCCTCCAGTTGGGGAGTCTGTGATGAGGGATCATCGACTTAAAAGTGTCACTAAGAAAATGAGGAGAGAAGTTAGGAGAAAAGTCTTCACGCAGAGAATTGTTAGAATGTGGAATATTTTGTTACCGGGAGTAGTTGAGGCAGAGAAGATTGGATCTTTTAAAAGGATTGCTACAAGGCCTGAAACGGGAAGTAAGATACAGGAAGTGTGCAACAGAGACAAGATTTTTAATAAGTTTTGCAATCATCACACCTTTTTATGATGCAAAAATGATCGTGAAAAAGCCAGAAGTTATTTCTCACCAGTTTTTCACACCTTGGAGAGGAGTCAAGGAATTACAACCAGCAGCCAATCTACAGAGAAACAATTGCCTCTAATTGATTTCATGTTGTACCTTACAGGAAATTTGCCGGTAATTGGCCTCAGAATTTAACTAATTACAGTAATTAAATCTGTAAGGAACATCACTCCATTTTGGGAGCAAAGTAATACTTTGTACGGGTATAATGCTCCTGTCCTTGTAAAACAGCGTATCCTCTGATTTACCATCGGAGATCCACTTGTATTATTGCAAGTAGAGCCTGTAATTCGAAGAGGAAAGCACTTCGTAATAGTCATTGGACAAAAGGGACACTATGGTCCTGAATTTCCACAGTGTTCTCCCGATCTCCCGAAACCTTGAGGAAAAGACGTAACCGACCATTTTGAACCATTTATGTAATTTCTTCAGGGTTCCACTGATCTCCCAGGCACATTACAGGCACATTACAGTGTCTTTAACAGAGGAACTCCCATCATCCTTGTGCATCCCCAATTTCCTTCGCCCCACCACTGGCGGCCGTGCCTTCAGCTGCCTGGGTCCCAAACTCTGGAATTCCCTCCTTAAACTTGTCCGCCTCTCTACCTCTCTCTCCTCCTTTAAGACGGTCCTTAAAACCTACCTCTTTGACCAAGCTATTGGTCACCTGTCTTAATATCTCCTTATGTGGCTCAGTGTCAAATTTTGTTTGATAATCGCTCCTGTGAAGTGCCTTGGGACGTATTACTACATTAAAGGCGATATATAAATGCAAGTTGTTTTTGTTGTTATACACACAGCTCTCGGGGTGGGGGGGTTAATACATAAAGCCAAAGATAATTTCCTGTGGGAGTAATACAGATGTAAATATAAAACTTTAATAGCTAGTAAGACAGGAAGAAAATATTCAACGGAAGACCACAATGTAGAAATGGAGTGTTGAACAAAGGTCTTAACTGAGGTACAAGCTATACAAGTGAAAGAGAAATTACAATGATGAGAAATCAATACATTCAAGTGATCAAGAAGTAATTGCATTTGAAAAAAATACACCAGAGAACTCCGTGTTGGTGAACACTTGACTGCTGAAGGAGAATTGGCAGAGTCTGAATAAAAGCTGGAGCAGAATTTACAACTACTCCAAAACAAAGATCAAAGAATCTTGAAAACTCTCCAGATCCAAGGAAAGGAGTGTCTGCAGTACAAGGCTGCAGAAGCACTTTAGTAAGCATATTGGATAAGTGGTGCAGCTGAGCTCATTTGAGAGCTGCACCATGGTAGAAGCTAATTATTTAGTAGTTGAAGAAGGACTGTAACAGCTTTAACTGTGGCATGAAAGAATGTGCACTGAACAAGATTTCACCATTTAAACCTCAATTAAACTAGCTAAATTAATCATTCTTAATGGGAAGCTCCCTACTGTGCTTCCTCACTTCCTCTTCAGCTCGGCATTTCTTTCACCCCTTCCCCTACCAGCATTTCCAAAAAACAGTATCTGCAAAATAAAAGGCGTAGGAGAAGGGAAGCAAGGAGCATTTCCCACATGATCTGTACCAAGAATTCCTCTTTTGGTCGATCCCACCAAGCTACCTTTTCTTCAGTCGAAACGCCAGCAGCTAGACACTGCGGTCAGCAGCAGTCCCATGTAAACAAGAAATAACAACAAATGCTGGAAGCGTACAGCAGGGTTGTCAGCATACGCAAAGAGAAAATAAATGGGCTAATAGGGACCGATTCCTCGGCCTTGTGCGCGTGAGATCAGGTGGACAACTGCAGTAGAAGGAGCGGGGAATTAAGGGTGGAGGCCCTCTGCCAATTTCTTCCAAGGTTTGCAATTCTTCACTCATCTATTATTACTGATTGGAACTGCTTTCACCCATTTCACACACGAGCCTCACAAAAAGGCCCCAAATTTGATGCAAAAAGTATCCAAATGAACACTCCTCATAATTCTCCAGGACTTGTGCCAAGTTTGCTTTTAGTTTTCATTGGGGACCCATTTTTAATGGGCACAAGAGGGATGCAGAGCTGTTAAATAGCTTTTGTCAGGGTTTTTTCTGTTATGTTTTAGTGCAGTGTTCTTAGTGAGACATGTTTATATTTCTGTAATTTTTATGAAAATATTAACTTTGAGGGGGGGGAAATATTGTTGCAACCTTTTTGCTCACTCCCCGAGGTTAGTTTACCTTTAAAGTAACTCAAAAAAAGAAGGCATGCCAGGGAAACCAGTAGACCACAGACCCATTCTGCAGCCCTTAGCACACCTGCTTGCTAATATTCCAAGACAACTGCCTTCAGCTTACTCTAGGTCAGCAGAACAGAGGTTTGCATTCGCAACAAGGACAGCTGCAGCAAACTTGCTAGAGAGATGACATTGTCAGTAGTTAGCAAGATGCTAACAGTTGCTACACCTATGGCTCATTCCAGCTAGCACTAGAATGCCAGGTATTATGTGACCCACATATGCATCAGAAAGGTGTATTGGTCAGCGACATACACAACTTTAATTTTCTGCCCTATTGAACACAATAACACATCACCAGATAATTACAGATGACGAAGGTCTTTCAGCCCATCTTAGCTCATCCATCCAAAGAGATCCTAATATCTCATCTCCTCCCGATCTCTGTAACCTCCTCCAGCCCTACAACCCTCTGAGATCTCTGGGCTCCTCCAATTCTAGCCTCTTGCGCATCCCCAATTTTCATCGCTCCACCATTAGCGGCCGTGCCTTGAGCTGCCTAGGTCCTATGCTCTGGAATTCCCTCCTTAAATCTCTCTGCCTCTCTACTTCTCTCTCCTCCTTTAAGACGCTCCTTAAAACCTACCTCTTTGACCAAGCTTTTGGTCACCTGTCCTAATATCTCCTTATGTTGCTCAGTGTCAAGTTTTATTTGATAATCACGCCGTGGGATGTTTACCTACATTAAAGCCGCTATATAAATGCAAGCTGTTGTTGTTGTCATAGTGTGAGGCTTCTGCCAGCTTTAGACAGGTGCCTCATTTGCACGTGAAACCCTGCAGGTTAACATTGCAAATGGTCGAGATCTGAGCAGAAAAGTAACCTGCTCATTGCTGACTGCCCACCAGCCCGGTTTCCACCAGGTAGGTAGGCAGGGTTAAAATCGACTCCAATCTGTATTAATGCCATTGGTCGAGGAATAAATGGTGGCCAGAACACCGGAAGAACTCCCTCGCTCTTCTTCGAGTAATGCTATGGGATCCTCGAAGTCCACCTGAGAGGACAGCGGTTTAACGTCTCATCTGAAAGACGGTACCTCTGACAGTGCAGCACTCCCTCAGTTTGCATCGATTATGACAGTGGAGTGGGGCTCCAACCCATGACCTTTGGACTCAGAAGCGAGAATGCTGCCACCGAGCAAAGATTGACACTCCCATCACAAAGAATCAACGTCGGAAACTGGCTGCAGATCAAACTGAGAAAAAAACAAAAAAACTTTTAGTGTAAAAAAAAAATCATTGGAAAGTCAACCATCTGCAGACCAGTATGCTGAAAAAAACTCCTACGATGAATGGAAGGCTATGTATGAACCAATCAAGCACACCCTTTGAATGCAGGTGGCCATTTACTGATCACTGTAAAGTGAAGACAACTGAGACATTGAGTTGAACATTTCAAATAAGCTCCTCAAATAGATGACAATAGATGATGTCTGCATCGCCAGAACTCCTCAGCAAACAACTTAAAACCCTCTGAACACAGTCTGGTCCATACATAGCCTTCAGTACATTCTTCAAGCTTATTGGGCATTCCTATCACTCAAGATGGAATACAAGGCACCAGACCAAGATGGCATTCCAGATGAAATATTTTAACATGATGGCTTAGCCTTTGCAAAACATCTTTTCAACCGATTTGGGACAAAGAGATAGTTCTTTTAGAGTTGAAGAATGCCTCTCTCATCACATCGTGCAATCAGAAGGGTTACAGGTCTGATTGTGGAATCTACTGTGGTAAGTCACTCCTGTCTGCGGCTGGGAAGATCCACCTGAAATCTCTGAACAAGACCATCACAGGCAATGGTTTTACTAAGAACTAGTAAGGATTTTTATCCAAGTAAAGCACTGTTGACATGATCTTTATTGCACAATAAATTCAGGAAAAGCTTTAAGACCAGGGTGTTCATCAGTTTGACAAATGACTTTGATGGTGTAAGGAGACATGCTATGTAGAAGCTCCTGGCTAAGTTTGACTCTACTATGTCTATTAATGAGATTTGATTGATACATAATGGGATGTTGGAAAGTATAATTACTAATGGGGATGTGTCTGATGCCTCCTGCATCACCAATGGACTCAAACGCATCTTGTTTGACTCGCTCTGAGCCATGCTGAAGGAAACTATGTCAGATCTCTGGGAAGGATCAAACATCCAGTTAAGGAAAGCTGTTCAACTTACGAAGATGATAGGGAAAGATCAAAAGTAAAGAAAGGAACATTTGTGCCATTTTGTTTGCCAGTTTTCTCTTGGCCCAGACAATAGAAGACTTTCAGATCATTGCCAACCAGTTTGCATCAGAAAATAACTATGGTCTGTACGTTCATCTAAGCAAGACTGAAGTTATATTCAAGCCAATGCCTCACTTGCATTACCATCACTGGTCACTGAAAAGAGCACAGCTAAGTTCAACCAATTTACCAAGTTGAGCAGCAGATGCATCTCTGAATAAAAGAATGTTTCACTGGCCAAGAAAGATTTACTCAGCTTTTCGCTGCCTGAAGCAGTGGAACTGAAAATGAAGACTAAATAAGGGCGTAAAGGTCTGTCATTTCTTCTCTATGGCTTTTCGACTTGGACATTTTACAGACATTACATCAAAACCCCAGAAAACATCAATCTTCACTGGCTGTAAACTATGGTGACAAGACAAGATTTGGCTCATGCAGGCTTGTCAGGGATTGAAGCCATGTGGATCATTGTTCAGATGAGTTAGTCCAGCTATATCTTGAGCATGTATGATATCAGGCCGCCCAATACCAATATTGTCTTCTCCTGACTGAAAAAGGGAAAATATCCCCATGAGAGGCAGTTCAAGTATTATAAGGAAGCTAAAGAACTGTGAGATCAATGAGGAATCATGGAAGCGGTTTGTCACACAAAGGGAGGATTTTCCTTGGTCTTTCACTCAGGTGCATTAAATCTCCTTGGCGTAACGAGTATCGGAGAATTGGGGTGCTTGTAAAGGAAAATGCCTGATTTTCCTTCAATTTAAATTAATGATACTTAGCTATCACTTTGAGAGGCAGCATGTTGAAGCTAAAGAGGGAAAAGAACATCCTATTCCCAAGTAAAATCATCTGTTTATATCAAGAACAAATGAGACCCAGCATTGACCCTTTGTGCCACACCACTCCCAACCCCACTCCAATTTAAATAACATCCATTCGCTCTAACCCTTTGCTTTCTGTCCGTCAATCAACTTCCTATTCAGGTTGTCAAACTTATTAATATCTACTTTCAGTACTGCTATGAAGTCGTTAGTCCAGATTATCCAGGAGTCCGAGAACTCTGCGTTCCATCAACTCTGGCCCCTCGTCCATCACTCTCCTTAACGGGGACCAGAAGGAGCAGAAGTGCTTCTCCGGACCTACAAAAAACATCTGGGCCTCTGCTGCCCTGGACTTCAACCCCCCCCCCCACTTCCCACCCGTGAAATGGGCTGATCCTCCACAACCACGTGCCCACCACCCCCCCCAACCTTTAACTTACTTTGGCCCTGGGACTTTGACCTGCTTAAAGCCATTTCCGCCCATTTTGGGTGGGCAGCTGGCTGGCGGGGATATAAATAATGCCCAGCCGTTAAGACCGGCCAATACTTCCCATAGAGACTCGTAGACGGGAAGACCTTCAGCTCCCCCTAGCTTCCAAAAAACAAAACAGGCATCCTTCTGTTTTCTGTTCAGAGGAATTTTATCTCTTTGTGGTTTTTAAAAAAAATTAATTGAAGAACATATTAGCCATGACAATGTACCAACAGATAAAAATATTTTATAAATATGTAATGACATGTTGGTTCTTCCATTTAGTGCTCTTTTTGGTCACTATGTAGTAAAACTGGTAAGTATGAAAGGTCAATAAAAAGTTAATGATAAAAACTGATCAGTAAGGATTAGTAACATTTGAAATAGAGTACTTAATTTTTTAAGTACTTGGGAACCCAAGTGACAGCACCACCTAAAATTTAAAAAAACCTAAAATTAGAAATTCTATTACCACAAAAATGTATTCAGTATAAATAGAGTACAAGCAGTGATTTACAACATAAATTTCAGCACCATATTTAACGGTTATGAGATTATTTCTAAACATTGTTTGCATTGATTGAGGAACAATGATTCCTACAGTTTGTAGCGGCCTGTACTATACCCAATTAAAACTATAGGGGGCGAAATTGGGCCGTGTATCGCCCATTTTGTAGGTGCTACGCTGACACCTAAGCCCCGAAAATGGCGTCCGAGATGCACGCACGCATTTCCGACGTGAAGTACACAGGACGCCATCTTGGTAATGGGGATTTTCCGCAAATACACCTCATAAACACCGGCAACATGTAGACTGGGGTGATTATGACGCGAATCAGTGTGCAACGCCCTGTTTTAACCTCGCACAGCTGAACAGGACTTAAATGGCACGAAGGATCTCCCACCAACGCCATTTAAAGGGATCATGAGGTACTTACAGGTTAGCTGCTGGATTATTTATTCTGACCGCTGGTGCATTGGTACGCATTTTTGGAGGTTTACAATGCTTGGCTAAAGTATCAGGTCCGGCTGGTCTCGCAGTATTTATTGTGTTATTTAAAATATTGTGCTGCTTTCAGACATGTGTGGCCTGCTATTGCTTCCTCTGGGAATTGAACATGACTGGGAGAATGAAGAGAGGCCACGCAGAGCAGGACAAGCTGCTAGAAGAGGGAGGAGGAGGAGTAGGGCACTCAGCAGGAGGCCATAGCCGCAGAGTGTCTTCAGGGAGCAATTCTCTTACCTCAAGAACAGCGACGAACAGTGCATCAGATGCCTGCAGTTCACTAAAGAGGTTGTGACTGAAATTTGTCAACTGCTGCAGCCACAACTGCAGCCTCAAAGCAGGGGCAAGGACAGTATTGCCTGTGGCTGTCAAGGCAACCGTGGCGCTTAACTTCTACGGCTTTGGCTGCTTTCAGGCTGCTGCTGGAGAGATGAGCAACATCTCAGGGCGGCATTGACTGCATGCATGTTGGCATGCATGCTCCACAACTGAACTCAGCCATCTTCATAAACACAAAGAGGTTCAACTCCCTCAATGTGCAGCTGATGTGCCACCACACGCAGCACATCATGAAGGTCAATGCCCGCTACCCTGGCAACAATCATGATTCCTTCATCCTGCGGCAATCCTTTGTGCAACCAATATTTAAACCAGCACAGCAAGTCAAAGGCTGGTTACCGGGCGACAAGGGTTATCCCCTGATGAAATGGTTCATGACTCTGCTCAGGAACGCACGCACTCTTGCACAGCAGGCGTACAACGAGAGCCATGTTGCCACAGGGAACATCATAGAGCACACCATAAGTGTCCTCAAGCAACACTTCCGCTGCCTGGACTGCTCTGGAAGAGCCCTGCTGTACTCAGCTGAGCAGGTATCAAGATTTGTCATTGTATGCTGCATGCTGCACAACCTCGCTATTAGGAAGGAACAGCCCTCGCCACCGCCTATCAGGCGAGAACCTGAACAAGGGATGGAGGAGGAAGTGTTGGAGGAGGAGGACGTGCAGCAGGAAGTGGAGGAAGAGGCAGGGAGGCAGGTAGCCAGGTCCTGTCTGCCAGGACTCTGCGTGATCGGATTATTAATGAGCGATACCAGTAACCTCAACAACACCTCCCCATTCATCAACAGTCCCACACTCCTTACCTTTCCTCTCTCACATGACCATCAAATCATCCTCCTTATAATTACACTCCCTCAGCTCATCGCAGAAATAAAAACCATCACCAAATACAAATTCAAATCCACATTTATAAATTAACACATGAAATGATGCAAGCAAAATGAGACACTTCACTCTTGTGCATTCCCTTAGTGCCTGTCGTTCTTGTGCCTTTACCTTTCCTAGTGCTCCTACAAGGTGCATCCCCAGTGGCTGGAGCATGGGTGATGGAAGGCTGCTGACCTTCAATTGAGGTGCGTGCAGATGGCCATGGAGGACGACCTCGAGCAGTTCTGGGCTGAGAGGGCCCGGCTTCAGACTGCACCACCTCAGTTCTAGGCTGCAGCAGTCTGGGCTGGCTCGCTGGCTGACAGGCAATAGCAAGGGTACTGACGGAGTGGTTGGGGTGGGAGCAAGACTCCTGTCATCCTGAGAAAGGACAGCAGGTTCATCTTCAATGGTGCCACTGCCACTTTCCCAGGGCAGTGCCTCAGCAAACCTGGTGATCTGTTGGAGAACAGATTGCTGGAGTGCTGGGATGCCCTGGAAGCCCCTTTCCATAGTGGTACCCAGAGCCACGATAGCAGCAGTCTGAGCTTCCAAGGCAGCAGTCTGAGCTTCCAAGGCAGCAGTCAGATGTTTGATGGCAGATGTTTATGTTGCAATGGAAGCTGTGACATCGGTCATCAGACGCTGTATCATGGTGGGTTCCACAGGTGTGCTGATGATGGTGACCACCCGTTTCATGTGGGAAAGGATGGGCTCCAAGCTCTGCGCAAAGCCCTGTGCCAAGTTGGAGCCGGACTCCTCCATGCTCCTTGACATCGTGCACAGGCTTTCTGGCAGGCTTCCCAGTGCACCAAGCATTTCTTGGTGTACGCCCATCAGCCTTCTTCTGTAGCCTGCCCATCGAAGTCATCATCTGACTCCTCGGCAGCAGAACAAGTGAGTGACCTCGCCCTCCCGCCCCGGCTCCTGTGCACTTGTGTCTCACCACGTGCAGATCCCTCCTCTATCCTAGCCTTTAAAGTACGCGCAATGTCAATCTCTGAGCTGATGGCGGTGAGTGTAAGATCGAGTGACGGTGTATCTTCATCATCACTGTCGTCTTCCTCTGCCTCCTCTGACTGGGCAGGTTCCAATTCTTGGGTATCTGAAATGACAAAGGGGGACGGGTTGAGTTGCGGTGAGGGGAGAGGAGAAAGTAAAACACCATCTGCAGCACGTGAGTCAGAAAAGATTGTGGGGTGAGCGAGAAGGGGTAAGTGAGAGGGAGGATTAGGTATGCAGAGTCCCTCACCATCGATACTTCCAGAGCCACCAATGGCCATGGTCTCAGCGATGGCCCTTCCAATGGTGGCCAGCACTGCCTCCTCCATGGGAGTTAGGACATGTAGGCCCGCCTGTCCTCCTCCAGTTCTTTCTTGCTGCTTACTGTTAAGCATCACCTTCTCCTGCAAAAAAGAGGGAAGTTTGTCAGTGAGCGTGCTGCGAGATGTTTGGGCGATGTGGTTGTCATGGTCAAATAGCTGCCAGTGTGTGTGACCTGTGAGTTGTGGGTGTGCGGCTTGCAACAGTGGTAATGTGTGAGGGTGAGATAACGCCTCTGCTTTGAGAGTTAAGTACTGATTGAAAGAGATTGCCGGTAGGTGGGTGATGGGGGGGTATAGTGCGTGGAGTAGTGGATGAAGCTAGTGGTGCAGTTGGTAAGATATGCCACTGGACAGTTGAACTCACTCACCTTGACTACTCGTGTCAAATCATTGAACTTCTTCCTGCACTGCATCCATGTTCTTGGCACTGTGCTCCTGGCATTGACCTTGTCCGCTACTGCCTCTTGAACATATATTTGGAGGGCCTATTTCCCCCCTGCGGATATATGATGCCCCTCCTTCTGTCCATTTTTTGCGCCAAGGACTCTAGGGCATCATCAGAGAACCTTGGTGCACGCTCTCTCGCAGGCACAGCCATTCTTCCAGGAATCACTTCTCCCATGACTCCCACCACTTCCTGCAGCCACAGTGCACCTCCCCTTTAAGAGGTGCAGGCTGCCTTTAAGTCATGCTGGCCTCTCCCGATATCGGGGCCCCCTGCTGATGTGTGCAGCCAATCAACAGCGTAGGTAACACTGGCTGCATGCAGCTATCATTGAAATCATAAGGCAGCACGTGCTGCCTGCATCGCAACCAATGGGCGTGGGTTAATCATGCACCGCGATCCCAGCGCCCGTTTTCGGGGGGTTATCCAATATAACTCCCATAATGTCTCTGCCTGTAATTATTACCACCAATGACCCTCAATTGTAAGAACAATAAGGACTTGCACTGCTTTATTAAATTCACAATAATTTATTAACGACTTAGATGAAGGCATAGAAAGTCTCATATCTAAGTTTGCCGATGACACAAAGATTGGTGGCATTGTAGGCAGTGTAGATGAAAACATAAAATTACAAAGGGATATTGATAGATTAGGTGAATGGGCAAAACTGTGGCAAATGGAATTCAGTGCAGACAAATGTGAGGTCATCCACTTTGGATCAAAAAAGGATAGAACAGGGTACTTTCTAAATGGTAAAAAGTTAAAAACAGTGGATGTCCAAAGGGACCTAGGGGTACAGGTACATAGATCATTGAAGTGTCATGAACAGGTGCAGAAAATAATCAAGAAGACAAATGGAATGTTGGCCTTTATATCTAGAGGACTAGAGTACAAGGAGGCAGAAGTTATGCTGCAGCTATACAAAACCCTGGTTAGACCGCACCTGGAGTACTGTGAGCAGTTCTGGGCACCGCACCTTCGGAAGGACAAATTGGCCTTGGAGGGAGTGCAGTGTAGGTTTACTAGAATGATACCCGGACTTCAAGGGTTAAGTTACGAGGAGAGATTACACAAATTGGGGTTGTATTCTTTAGAGTTTCGAAGGTTAAGGGGTGATCTGATCGAAGTTTATAAGATATTAAGGGGAACGGATAGGATGGATAGAGAGAAACTATTTCCGCTGGTTGGGGATTTTAGGAGTAGGGGGCACAGTCTAAAAATTAGAGCCAGACCTTTCAGGAGCGAGATTAGAAAACATTTCTACACACAAAGGGTGGTAGAAGTTTGGAACTCTCTTCTGCAAACAGCAATTGATACTAGCTCAATTGCTAAATTTAAATCTGAGATAGATAGCTTTTTGGCAACCGAAAGTATTAAGGGATATGGGCCAAAGGCAGGTATATGGAGTTAGATCACAGATCAGCCATGATCTTATCAAATGGCGGAGCAGGCACGAGAGGCTGAATGGCCTACTCCTGTTCCTATGTTCCTATCTTCCTATGTTCTTAAGGAGACATCAAAGCCAATCGGGTATTATTACAGTAATCTTGGTTCGGTCTTCTCTGACCTGTTTGAGAATTATGAGATTTTGGGGGAGATATACGAGAGACCTCTCTCTTTGAAGATGTCATCGAGGGTTATGTTCTGTGGTGTCAGTCTCCAGTAGCTGTCGAAGGTGGCTTGCTGATATGCTTCTCAGTCAGCACACTCTTAGAGCTGAAGTATTATCAATTTTAAGTGGATTTTAAGGATATAAATTCCTGTCAAATACCAGTCCTATTCCTTACTGGATGTTTATCCAGCTCTTTTTTAAAGGAGTTAATCAACTCAGCAATATGTGAAAACTGATTGTCTTGTACTGAGCTATTAAAGCAAGATAATTGTTGGAACATTCTATACCCAGTTTATTATTATATTGTGCATTTAAATGTTAATCGGGGATGCATGGGAGCAAGAGTGCTCCTCCGCATCCCACATTAAAAGAAAACAGGCCCTGGGCCACCGATTGCCCCACTCTCCCCCTCTCCCTCCCCCCCCCATCGAACGCCCACCCTTCCTCACTTACCCGAGGGCCGATGTGATGCCAGCAAAGCCCCATTTTGCTGCAGCTCTGCGCAGCTCGCCGGCTCCATTGAAATGAGGCCTGAGGCCCAATATCGGGGGTGCTTCAGGCCTCACCATTCAGGCGCAGGGCTTGTGCCCGATTTTCTACCCCTAATTGTCTGGATCAGAAATTGCATATAATGGAAGTGAATGGGAAGCGTTTTAATGATTAGATATCTGTCCCATCAGAGTGAATGGGAAATGTTTTGGAATGTTGGAATTTTAATCATGTTTATTTGGATCTAAATGGAATGCACAGCAATTGCTAAAAATTAATGATGTTATTGCCAGTTGATTACATTTTGGAATGTTTACTCTGATTTTTTTCCAGATTCCAAAAATGGTCTATGTCAGCCAATCAAAGGGAACAGTGTCTTTTTATTTAGTCACTGAAAAACAAATTGTGTGGGTAATGAAATCTGGCTCATTATTTTTTCTAAACAGTCACATTATTATGTTCATATGTCAGCAAAATGTTCATTTCTATCCTGACTGTATTTTCTAAGTATCAACCTTGTGCTTAATTAAGGTGCTGGGTACAAATGTGCTACCGAGAGGCTCCAAAAGTTGATAGTGAATTCTAAGTAGATGTAAAAGAGCCTGCCTGAGGTATTAATGGAAGAAAGAATCAGTTAACAGATAGCAAACCCATTCCGAGGACCAAAATTGATTACAGCCAATCAAAAGTTTAAAACCCATCTGTAACTGGTGAGTATGATTGACTGACTCGTTCCATGCAGCTCGCCCTGAAGCTCCACTGTGAACCTGCAGCAAGTGCACGCAAAGGAAATTTCATGACTCACTGCACACTGACAGGACCATCTGCTGTGACTACACAGCTTAGAAATGGGCTGGATGGATTCTGACATTCCACCTGGGACCTTGTGTGGATGATCAGATTGGAGCAGTTAGGGGGAGAGCTATAATCGTTTCTTCATGATCTACGATCAAAGTAAATTTGTCCACAGCCATAGGTGCCAAAGGTGCAATGGCATCAGCAACTACTTCTAAAGCAAAAGAATTATGCAGTTAATGCCATCAGATGTGTTTCTTTCCCCTTCTTCTCTTCACTTCTCTCTTCCTCTCCTGAAGATTTTGGCCTCTTGTTGGGTTCAGTGTTGGCCTTCAGTATTGCATCCATTTTTCCTGTGAGAACCTAAGCAGTGATTGCTGGCCTGACATTAGACCATAAGTAGCATCACAGCTGTATACGACCCATGAACTATTAGAACCATTACAGCATAGAAGGAGGCCATTCAGCCCATTGTGTGTGTGCCAGCTCTTTGTTAGAGCAATCCACTCTCTCCTTACTGTTCTCCATCTTCCTCTGCTTCAAATAATGATCTGATTTTCTCTTAAAAGATGCATTAGCCTCTGCCTTAATATTCCTTATGGCAAAGCAATCCACTCTCCAACATCATGCCACATAAATAAATTTCTCCGAACCTCTGTCCACACTGTCTTAGTGATTATTTTATATTGATGACCCCTCGTCAATATTTCTCTAACCAGAGGGAACAATCTTTCCCTATTAGGTGACAAACTATTTCTTGTACACTTTTCTGAAAAGCAAGAGATGTGCTAGATGAGCTTCCCAGATATGGGAACAGTTATCAAGTGCTGGACGTACTTGAGCTTAATAGAGAGTTAAGACTTAATAAGGAAATAAAAATTGGCACAAAAATGAAAATGAACCACATATAGACAGCTGTGGCAATGGACTTGATGTGAGACGTCTGTTTGAGATCGGATGAGCCAACAGAAGAGATGAAGAAAGACTAACTGCTTGGAATTACATTGTGCATTGGTAAACAAAAATGCAAAGTGATTGCTGTAGTTTGGACTTGTAAGGAATATGAAGCAATTGTGTTGTTAAAAAAAAGAAATTTAAATTTAAGAGTATGGAACAGATCAAGATTAACCATTGCAGTTTGAGACGAAGGAAGGTTGTTTCCACCGCAGGCAAGTAATCTGAAGGAAGTTGATGATAATAAACCCCGATTTTAACAGGGTGGGAATCAGGTAGGCGGGGCTGAGGTGAGCAGCGTGAGGCTTGGGCAGTTTTAACTCCCGGATCTCATCTCGATCTCACCAGTCAGTTGCCCGCCTGAAACTGGCAGGAAGCGGCAGCTGGCCGGCAGGCATGAGCAGAATATCGGGCAGCAAATTTGTCGCGGGGAGGGGGTATTGGGAGAGCCTCGTGATTGGGGAGGGGGGAGTCGGGGGAGCCTGGGGCAGGGAAGGCTTAAAACTCCTAGCACCAAAAGGAAAATAAAACAAGTTTAAAACCTAACTGTTTGGGCCTCCACTGGCCCCCAATCTTCCCGCTAGGTTCACCTATGGCTTTCCCACTTAGGCCACTGGTTAAAATAGCAGTCGGGCCCCAATTGCATCGTTGGAGTCTGATCTGCAAACTTAAAGGAGGACCGTGCTAGTTTCCGGTGGGCGTCCGTCCCGTCTGCTCGGGAGATCAGGGTTAAAATGGAAGACTGCGGGAAGGGAGCGGCACGTTGGCGGGTAAGTCTCCTGGGCGATTTTAACCTTGCCTGCCTGGTGGAAACATATATAGAGTGCAAATTGGCATAGGGATAAGCAGATTAGGTTGGTGAATACATGGCTGAAGGAGTGGTGTGGGAAAGAGGGGTTCCATTTCATGGGACACTGGCACCAGTACTGGGACAGGAAGGAGCTGCACCATTGGGACGGGCTCCACCTGAATCGGGCTGGGACCCGGCTCCTAGCGGAAAGGATAAATAGGGCAGTCACAAGGACTTTACAGTAGTAAACGAAGGGGAGGGCTCAGGTGGAAAAGGTAATATAAATAATAATCCTAAAACAAACAAAAAGGAAGAGAGTAGAGCAATAGTCAGAAATTATGCTTTAGGCAGTACAGGTAAAGGGAAAACTCTAAGATGTAAAGTAATTCAATCAGGAGAGAGAAATAAGGAATGTGAGTGAAAAACAACTTTAGAACAGAAGGACTGGTTAGGATGTATGGCCCAAGTAAGGGTTCTTTATACAAACACATGGAGTATAAGGAACAAATTGAATGAATTGCATGCACAAATTCAACTTCGAGGATGCAATATGATAGCCATTACTGAGACGTGGCTGCAAGACGGTCATGATTGGGAACTGAATATACCAAGTTATAATTCTACAGGGAGGAGAGGGAAACTGGTAGAGGGGGAGGAGTTGCCTTATTGATTAAGTATGAAATTACTTCAATGATAAGAGAGGATACAATGAGAGGTAAGCAGGTAGTGGAGACTTCATAGGTAGAATGAAGAAATAGAAAAGGATTTAAATTTGTAGTGGGTGTTGCGTATAGGCCCCCTGGTAGCAGCTGTGAAGTGGCACAATGTATAAATGCAGAGATTAGACAAGCATGTAGCAAAGGCAGAGTGGTTTTAATAGGGGATTTTAACTTTCATATAGATTGAGTTAAGCAGACGAGCTCATGTCAGAAAGGCAACAAATTTCTTGAGTGCATTCAGGACAGCTTTCTGCAACCAACAAGGGGTCAGGCCATATTAGATTTAATAATGAGCAATGAGACAGATTTAGTTAACAGCCTAACAGTGCGTGAACATTTATCTAATTGCGATCATAATATCATCGAGTTCAGGGAGAAACTCTTAACAGCTACTAAGATTCTAAACTTATGTAAGGCTGACTTCAGCGGGACGAGAGAGACTGTCCACAGTAACTCCGGCAAATCTGTTAATGGGTAAAATGACAGAAGATCAGTGGGAGGTGTTCAAAAAATAATTTAACGTGATACAGAACCAGCATATACCCCTAAGGGGCAAGAGCTCCATTTGCCAAAAAAACAGCCATGGACGACAAAAGAGGTAAGGGACAATATAAAGCTAAAAGAAAATGCAAAGAATAGCTCAGATCCTGGCGACTAGGAGAGCTACCAAGAAGAGCCAAGGGTGACAAAACAGATAGTAAAAACTACAAAAAGGGAGTATGAAAAGAAACTTACAAGGGATATCAAAATCAACACAAAAAATGTTTACAATTACATTAGGAAAAAGAGGCTGGCCAAGAGGAATGCGGCCCCCTTAAAAACAGATAATGGTGATATTGAAATGAAAATAAGGAAATGGCGGACAGGTTAAATAATTACTTTACGTCAGCATTAGAGTCGAGGAAGATGATAACATGCCAGACACCCCAAGGAAACTAATTTTAAATCAGGGATGGGGACCCACCATAATTAACATGATCAAATTAACAGTAATGAAAAAAATAATGACACTGAAGAGTGACAATTTCCCAGGACCAGATGGTTTCTATCCCAGGATTTTAAAGGAAGTAGGTGAGAACATTGCAGATGCACTAACTATAACCTTCCAAACTTCTCTTGATTCAGGAATCGTTCCTTTAGATTGGAAAATTGCACGTGTCACTTTGTTATTTAAGTAAGGTGAGAGAGGGAAACCAGGGACTAATAGACCAACATCTATTGCCAGGAAATTACTAGAGTCTGTAATTAAGGAAAGAGTGACTGAACACCTTGAAAATTTTCAGCTGATCAGTGAGAACCAGCATGGATTTGTAAAGGCAGGTCATGCCTGACGAAGCTGATTGAATTTTTTGAAGAGGTGACTAAAGTAATGGACAGGGGAATGTCTATGGATGTTGTTTATATGGACATCCAGAAGGCATTCGATAAAGTCCCTCATAAAAGACTTAGCTAAAGTTGAAGCTCATGGGATTGAGGGCAAATTATTGACCTGGTTAGGAAATTGGCTGAGCAGCAGGAGACAGAGAGTAGGGATAATGGGCAGGTACTCAAATTGACAGGATGTGACTAGTGGTGTCCCACAGAGATCCGTGTTGGGGCCTCAACTATTCACTGTATTTATTAACAACTTAGATGACAGGATAGAGAGCCACATATCCAAGTTTGCCAGTGACACAAGGATAGGCAGCATTGTTAGCAGTGTAGATGGAAGTATAAAATTACAGAGAGATATTAATAGATTAAATGAATGGGCAAAACTGTGGCAAATGAATTTCAATGTAGGCAAGTGTGAGGTCATCCACTTTGGACCTAAAAAAAATAGATCAGAGTACTTCCTAAATGGTGAAAAGCTCAAAACAGTGGAGGTCCAAAGAGACTTAGGGGTTCAGGTACACAGATTATTAAAATGTCATCGATAGGTACAGAAAATAATCAAAAAAGCTAATGAAATGCTGGCCTTTATATCTAGAGGACTAGAATACAAGGGGGTAGAAGTTATGCTACAGCTTTACAAAGCCCTGGTTTGACCACACCTGGAGTACTATGTTCAGTTTTGGGCACCACTCCTTAGGAAGAATATATTGGCCGTGGAGGGAGTGCAGCGTAGATTTAGTAGAATGATGCCTGGACTCCAAGGGTTAAATTACGAGGAGAGATTACACAAGCTAGGGTTGTATTCCCTGGAACTTAGAAAATTAAGGGGTGATTTGATTGAAGTTTTCAATAAATTAAGGGGAACTGATAAGGTAGTTAGAGAGAAACTATTTCCGCTGCTTGGAGAGTCTAGGACTAGGGGACATAGCCTAAAAATGAGAACCAGGACTTTCAGGAGTGAAGTTCGGAAACTCTACATGCAAAGGGTGGGAGAAGTTTGGAACTCTCTTATGCAAATGGCAGTTGATGCTAGCTCAATTGTTAATTTTAAATCTGAGAATGATAGATTTTTGTTAACCAAAGGTATTAAGGGATAAGGGGCTAAGGCGGGTATATGGAGTTAGGTCACAGATCAGCCGTGATCTCATAGAATGGCATAACAAAGTCGAGGGGCTAAATGGCCTACTCCTGTTTCTATGTTCCTAGAGTGGGATCATTAACAAAACAGTGGATAGGGCTGGATAATGAGTGTCTGCTTCAGGATCAGCAGAAGAGAAATTTGTGCCATCTGGTACAGGTGGTTAGAGCTTACTTGAGCTAAATGTTGCTGAGTTTGCTCATCCCTGGATGATTTATTTATTTAATTCCATCACTATATTTTGGAGCTATGAAAAGAACAATCAGCGAAAATAATTTATGAGCGCATAGTCAAGAGGTAGATACTATATCCTTGCTGTAACGTTACAATATATTGCATTAATATTGCATTGTAATACTGTCGCAGAAATACTGCTGTGTTGCTTCTTTTAGATAGATTTCTGTCCCCCATTTTTATGCCTCCACTTATCATAGTTACTCAATTCACTTAGTTGCTAGGACAGGCAAAGGTCTATGCACACTTGGTTATTACTGTTGATGCCATAGCTGCTCGTTGCACAGCTGATTGAAGGCATGCTTACACAGGGATGAGATGGATAAAATGTCAGTTTTCAATAAATCATTCTATTTAAGAGAGCTAGCTGGGGAAATGTTGGAACTCATCACACTTGTGGTGATTTGTGTGTCAGTGTCTTGGACCCATCATTACACATGTGAAATGAAGGCAGGAACCTAAACATTTCTACGGCTACAGTGATCCTCATTTTCTTCACAAGCTGAAACTTAGGAGAAAGTTAGGACCAATGATGATGAATGAATATTAAAACCATTTTCAGCCCTATCATGTATACCGTGTACGACAGCACTAAACCTGCAGTCAGATAAGGCAAACATGGATTAATACTGCTTTTGTGGCCACATTGGATTGTGAAAGAATTGCAATAAAGCTCAGCATGAAACGGCAATAGAAATTAAGGCTTTTTAGATTTAGTTTAGTCAATAGTCCTCATATTTACCTTAATCTGGATGTTTAACTGTTTATTTCCAAAAGAAATTCATAAATTATATATAAAGTGTACAATGCTATTTAGACAAAAAAAATTGGTAAAAATAGAGTACAGAGGCAATTAAACTCCTATAATTTGCTCTATTTTTTTTTATTGTGAACAATATCAGTCTCCATAAATTAACAGTAAATAATTCTTCAACAATAAGTTTTAAATCACAATTTTTATTGTAGATATTGAACTGTTCCTTGGGGAAATCACCTTTAATTGCAGTATTAGCATAGAGGTACAGAAACGCAGAAGGACATGACCTCTTATGAGTTTTATAGCATTTTCTCCCTATGCATATACTTAAATAGAATTTTTGGATGTTCTGCTTTAGTTATAAACCAGAGAACTCGGATTATAAGCTTTACATAATGCTGCCTCGTCTTGGGCCCACCTAGGGGTTCTTATCTTCTTTAGAAAGACAGTCACAACATAATTTGTTATAATTGATAGGCGAGCAAGCATTTCTCAGGATGAGGGAGTCCCAATCCTCTCAGAGCTCTGTTAAATTTTATTGTGATCAACAATATTCTTGGATACCATTTCCCACAGCAGCCATCTAAACATCTTGGGGCCCAACTCTCCTCTCTTATTGAAAAAATGGAGCACTGTTAGTTTTCCATTGTCATTAATGAACTGCAAAACAAAATTGCCGACTCGTTATCACCTGTTTTTACGCAATTTCATATCAGTTAAAATCTACCCCATTGTGTGTTAAATGAGCGTTAATTTGGACTCCCTCTTTCTGATGCACTGGCAGGTCGGCACAGCTTTATTTACACAGTGAGCTTTCCATGGGGTTGCGTATTAACCCACAACTGATGAAGCAATCAGTACACACCCGAAAAACTGCTTCTGAGCCCCTTTGTTAATTTTGCCATGCACAAGAAATGTAATTAAGTGTTTGAAATGAAAAAAAAATGCAAACCTGGAAAGGTGAAATAAAGATAGAAACTGATAAAAAAAACACATTGCAGCCTGTCAGCATTCAAAAGAGAAAACATGGGTTAATGTTTTGGATAGAACAGAGGTGCTTGCAACCATCTCAATACTTTTGAAGGAAATTCTTCCTTCATGAACCCTCACTATACTATGATGCACAGTAGATGATTTATGAATGCACACCTTAAACACAATAGCTTTAAACTTAAACTTAAACATCACCTGTTATGAATACTAGGGACTTTCTGAGAGCAGGATAGTAACAAATTTAATAAGCTTGTTGGTGCCAACTGGTCCTGCATCTGTAAGCAACGTTGAGGATTTGTTGCTATTGAATTGCCAGGAAATTCTGGCAGTAACATTGGGAATCTGATGACTAAGTAACATTTTCTATCCTTCCATTATCCAGTACATCCCCAAGCAGTATTTGAATAAATAATTTCCTTGAGTCCATTAAGCACAGCTATGGCATTCAGATAGATTTTTTTTTTGCAATTGAACTATATGGGTTGAGTGGAAAGATCCATTTGCAATGACTGTCTTGATGCGTGAATGTCTTTGCATTTAATCACAAATAATGGGTCGGCCTTATCTGCAAGATCAAAACCATCTACATTAAAATCACTTATTTTTTTGGACAAAAATCAAAAAACCGCAGATGCTGGAAATCTGAAACAGAAACAGGAAATGCTGGAAACACTGAGTAGGTCAATCAGTTCTGTAAAGAGAGCAGATTCATTAATATTTTAGGTGTGGACCCTTCCTCAGAATTTGAAGAAATTATAGATGAACTGCGTTTAAAAAGGAACAGAAAAAAAGTTACATCAAAGCTATAGCACAGAAACAGGCCATTCGGCCCAACTGATCTATGCCGGTGTTTATACTCTGCTTGAGCCTCCTCCCTCCCTACTTCATCTAACGCTATCTGGATACCCTTGCATTCATTTCTCCTCCATGTGCTTATCGAGCTTCCCCTTAAATGTATCAATGCTATTTGCCTCAACTACTCCTTGTGGCAGCGCATTCCACATTCTTACCACTCTTTAGGTAAAGAAGTTTCCCCTGAATTCCCTATTGGATTTATTAGCGATTATTTTATATTTATGACCTCTAGTTTTGGACTCCCCACAAGTGGAATCATTTTCTCTATGTTTACCCTATCAAAGCCAATCATTACCTTAAAGACCTCTGTCAGGTCACCCCCTCAGATTTCTCTTTTCTAGAGAAAATAGCTCCAGCCTGTTCAGCCTTTCATGATAAGGATATCATCTCAGTTCTGGTATCATCCTTGTGAATCTTTTTTGCACCCTCTCCAATGTCCCTACATCCTTTCCATAATATGGAGACCAGAACTGTGCAAAATATCCAAGTGTGGTCTAAGCAAGATTCTATACAAGTTTAACATAACTTCTTTGCTTTTCAATTTTAACCCTCACAAAATGAACCCTAGTGCTTGATTTGCCTTTTTTATGACCTTATTAACCTGTGTCGCTACATATAGTGATTTGTGTATCTGTACCCCTAGGTCCCTTTGCTCCTCTATTCCTTTTAGGCTTATTATCTAAGCAGTATGTGCCCTTTTTATTCTTCCTACAAAAATGCACCACAAAGGGAAGGGTAGACACACACACACACACACACACACACATGCACACGCACACGCACACACTTACTGCTTTGATATCCGGCGAGGGTACTTGCGTCCAATAGGTTCTGATGTCATCATCCCCATCGTAAAGGGAAGGGTGGGGGGGTCTTTAGCCTTGGTTACAGCCCACCTCGGAGAAGGTACTGGGAAGATAAAAACCATGAGGAAGGCAACAGGAAAGCACCACAGCCAGTCTGCTCTAGTATGTGGCTCAAGAATCTCAAGCATGAGACTTGAGTTAGGACCTGACCTAGGTCAGAGCACAATGGGCAGATGAGACGCACTCACATATAAATAGCTGAGGTGGTGTTGTGGGGGGAGGGTCAGGCAGGTAAAAGTAGAAGCAAGTAAAAACTGGCAAAGCTCCAGTGGCCTGGGAGAAGAAAAAAAAAACAGGCCAGTGGCAAATGTGTGATTTATCTTTAAAAAAAACCAATTCCACCTGATTAGCCTCCTTACTGAATGAACTGAAGAGAAAGTTGCTGGGGTTAAAGTTGAGGAGCTGCCCGAGAACCTCCCCCCCGCCCCCAAGGATGCACCAAAACCAGAGTTTCCATGGGCATGAAGCAGACAGCTGCACCTGCCCTCCTCGTGCTAATGACTTGGCAAACTTTGATGTGGTGAATGCTGGAGGGCACTGTTGGGTACCACACCAGAGTAACTGACCCAAATTGTGGCCCTGGTGTATACCACGCCTACAAGAGTGGTGCCTTGCCTACAACGGTTATGGATCTTGACATTAAGCTATGTGCATATTAGTATACTAATGCTTATCATGCTCTTATGACGTTCCTGTTTTAATATTCTTTCAGCATAGTTTCAAGGCCCATATCTTTTGTAGGAAAATCCCATCAATTGTGATGGATGGGGTAAGATGGGCCGACTTTATTTTTATTCGTTCATGGGATGTGGGCGTCGCTGGCAAGGCCGGCATTTATTGCCCATCCCTAATTGCCCTTGAGAAGGTGGTGGTGAGCCGCCTTCTTGAACCGCTACAGTCCGTGTGGTGAAGGTTCTCCTACAGTGCTGTTAGGAAGGGAGTTCCAGGATTTTGACCCAGCGACGATGAAGGAACGGCGATATATTTCCAAGTCGGGATGGTGTGTGACTTAGAGGGGAACGTGCAGGTGGTGTTGTTCCCATGTTCCTGCTGCTCTTGTCCTTCTAGGTGGTAGAGTTCGTGGGTTTGGGAGGCGCTGTCGAAGAAGCCTTGGCGAGTTGCTGCAGTGCATCCTGTGGACTGGCCTACCTCATCCAGTTTCTTTGTGCAGTAGGTTAAGAAGTAAAGTTTTAACATTACCGACTACACAGATTTTTCTCACTAATAACCAACACTGAAACAACATGCATGATACAGAGATTGTTGAGGTTGGCCACTATCATGACACAGTACTGCTATTGTTCTTTCATTAACTTGATACAGAGTTGCAATTGCAAAGTTTCAGCGTTCTTTTGGAACACTTTATTACAGAAATGAAAATCTAATTGCATCCTAATCTACATAATTATGCATAATTATATATGTTTATTACTTCTCAAATGAGTAATCTTTTTTCCTTTATCTTTGAGATAAAATTATTTCAAAGCATTTAAATAGCACTGGGAATGTGATTCAATGCAGTTGAGTGAATTTACCCCATTAAACTGTAGTGTTTTAAAATTTAATTAAAAGTAATGTATTTTCAGTGGTTGGTCAGTGCAGAAACAAAGCTTAATCATGATGTTATATGACAACAACCCTTCTGAAATATCTTGAACATCTTTTGTCAACTTGTTTCAAATTTTTTCAGTCTTGCTTACCAATTTTCACCCTTCTTCTCCTGAAGATGGCCACTCATTGCTGAGACAGGGGAGAGAATGTCAACGTGCCAGATATCAGCTTCTTGCTTGAAAAAGGGCAACCAGCAAAGGAAAATCTGGTAGGCAGCTTGGGTAACTATTTGCCCGTCTGATTCATTTTCAAACAGGCCTTTAGATGGGCACCCAGCACTTTTGCCCAACACAGGTGGGAGGCAAGACAGAGGGTCAGAGGGATCTTGGTGTGCAAGTTCACAGATCCCTGAAGGCGGCGGAACAGGTAGATAAGGTGGTAAAGAAGGCATATGGGATACTTGCCTTTATTAGCCGAGGCATAGAATATAAGAGCAAGGAGGTTATGATGGAGCTGTATAAAACACTGGTTAGGCCACAGCTGGAGTACTGTGTGCAGTTCTGGTCGCCACACTACAGGAAGGATGTGATCGCTTTGGAGAGGGTGCAGAGGAGATTCACCAGGATGTTACCAGGGCTGGAGCGCTTCAGCTATGAAGAGAGACTGGGAAGATTGGGTTTGTTTTCCTTGGAGCAGAGGAGGCTGAGGGGGGACATGATTGAGGTGTACAAAATTATGAGGGGCACAGATAGGATGGATACTAAGGAGCTTTTTCCCTTCGTTGAGGGTTCTATAACAAGGGGACATAGATTCAAGGTAAAAGGCGGGAGGTTTAGAGGGGATTTGAGAAAGAACTTTTTCACCCAGAGGGTGGTTGGAGTCTGGAACTCACTGCCTGAAAGGGTTGTGGAGGCAGGAACCCTCACAACATTCAAGAAGCATTTGGATGAGCACTTGAAATGCCATAGCATACAAGGCTACGGACCAAATGCTGGAATATGGGATTAGAGTAGACAGGGCTGATGGCCGGCGCGGACACGATGGGCCGAAGGGCCTCTATCCGTGCTGTATAACTCTATGACTCTATATGCAAATCATGGTTGACAGGCCCCCGATTGAAAGCCACTTTAAGACTTGCCAAGTTCAGTAAAGAGCCTGGTGGCTACATGGGCCTGCTGTATCTGGATTCACCTTGAATTTATAGCTGTCGCAAGGTTGTCAGAAGAGAAGAAAGTCGCTTTGTTCTCTCAGGAGCCTTCTTTCTACTCTGGCTTCTTCTTCAAGACACTCAAGCACAGAAGATTGTCTTCAATAATGAAGTTAATGACTATTGCCTTGGAAGGAGGAAAGTCATCAGTAATGACCAGAATGTTGGAGAATCCTGTGATGCAGGAAAAAACTGCAAGGTCTTCTCATTCTGCTGCTGGTTTTCCAGGGAAAAGTGATGGCGATGTTTGTCCCTGGTAAACAATGCAGCAGTATCCTGCTTGATGCAACTTTGCACTGCAGATTGACTGGTGTTGCAAATATCCCCTGAGATAGCTTGGCAGGAGCTGAAGTTCAGTGTTGTGATGACTTCACTTCAATTCTGTCTCTGTGGTCAACATTTACAGGTGAAATTCTAGCAGATGAAACTGTTATGTTTTGGGTTTTTAAGCTCTGGATTATTTTCTCAGATGCAGAATCTCAGACTACTCCAGAAGGTGATCCTTCACTGCCCATGACCTAGAGTGTCCCTTTACCTCCCAATATCTAGGACATTTTAGGAAGCTAAGGCATTGCACAGATAACCTTCACAGCTTTATTTCGGCTCATGGCTTGACTGGGAAGATGGTAGAATAAACATTGCAGCAGACTAAAGTTTAAGTTATAAACTGCCGAACCAATTTATTAACCAGCAAATGGATAAGTGAACAGAATGAATGACACACTGTGGATTCACATGAGTTATAGGTGGTAGAAAAATAACAGTTGCATTTGCTTCCCTAAATGACAAAGCAAATTGGATTGGACAAATGGGGAGCAATTTTCACCTTCACGACTTGGGCGATAATCTGACGGAGCGGATCTCCTGCTTGGTATCGATTTTCATTTACATTGAAATAAATTGGGCCGGTTCTAATACTGGCTGGCAATCCACTCTGCTAGTCTACCGCCCAGGCAGTGAAGGTGAAAATCCACCCCACGGACCCTTAATATTAACCTTTACACTGTGATTTATTGCTGACCATCCAAGAAGTCTTTCTGGCCTATATATCTCTCTCTAATGACTTCAGACAGACTACTAAATTTGTAACAAGACAGGATGAGAAATACTTCATGCATAAATGACTGCGGTAAAGGAAATTTGAATATCTGTCTCTTGGACTGAATAATAGCTGCCAATCAAACACATTTACAAACGAAATACACAAGATACTTGTCTTGGAATTAAATGGCTTAGTTACTCCTTTGGACACCTGGCCAGACATAATGCTAAGGCTTGTATAGCAGAATAAACTGAACCATTTTCTGCGAGTTCACCTGGTTTTTGATTCCATATGTACCATGACAGAAGGAAAGAAACATACAAACATACAAAATTGACGGGCAAGAAAAGACCAACTGGCCCATCAAGCGTGCCCCACACTCATGCTGGTCAGAACATCATGACTAAACACTTCTTCTCTTCCTCCCTCCCTCCTCCCCCTCCCACTATGTAATGCTCCTGGGAGAGGGGAAAAAAACAAAGAGAAAACCCAGGGCCAATAAGGGAAAAAATACTGTGGAAAATTCCTCTCCGACCCCTTCAGGCATTGGAAACCAGTCCAGGAGATCACATGGACCAAACATTAACTATAAAGACACTTACCTTCTATATGATGTGATCTCTGCCCCAGTTCCTTCATGAAGGCAGAGAGTCAGCACACACCACACCAGCCGGCAATATATTCTAGAGGCTCACTATTCCTGGGGAAAGAAGAACCACCCAATGTCCAGTCTATTCCTACTCTTACAGAATTTAAACCAATACCATGAATACATCACAGACAAAAAAATATATAATCTCTCTTCCTCTTTTCCTCCAGATGTGCCAAAAGAAGATGAAGAAGCTGGCCCCACTACATCAGGTCCTGCCAGCACACCACAGTACGGACCATCACTAACTCTAACCCATCAAAGCGCCAACTCAGAGACATATGCACTGGTGCAATTAAAGAATGCGCAAGAAGGGAGTGCCCTGGATGACTCGTGGAGCTTGAATGAACAGTGGCAGCTGGGGTGGAACATAAGGAGGAAGATAATGCTGACTGGAGGATCAAGAGACCTCATCCCTCAGCTGAAGGGCCTGGTAAGCCAGATCTTATGGGGTCTGCTTTTAAAGGATGAGTGCTTTCACAGCAAGAAGTAGATCTTGTAGAAGTGTCGGACAGTGTGCTGGAGATGGTGGATCAGGTGGAAGAATCCTCGACCTCAGTGCGTAGGTCCCTGAGACATAGTTTTGCAGCACTGTAGTCAATTTTGGAATTAGTGGCCGCTCCAAGGACATTGGTGGTTGAGTTTCCCACAATAGAGGTCCTATTCCTCCAAAAACACCCATTCTATAACGTATTCCTCTCTACTTAACAAAGAGCCCTGTCATATCCTTTTCAAACCCTCAGTGTAACACATCGAAGCAGTTTGCTTAGACCATGGACCATACTATTGATCCCTGCCCTCTGTAGTCCACCCCTCACTGAAACTATCAACCCTCCTCTTGATGGGGGGGCTATTTTCATCTCAGTACCACCCTGTTTTACAGCATAAATGGGAAAGCGAGACAAATTTTTAAAAAAACAACCTCTCTCTTGCCGCCCAAAGCAGTCCTGATGCAATTTTTGAGGAGGCCTCAAAGTAGGTGACCAATGCTCCCGCCCGAAACAGCAGAAGCCTAGTGCATAAATGTAAATTAGTGTCCCAACATGCATGTAGGACTCGGACACCATTTTGGTCTCCACCCACGTTGCTATCGCGACTGGCCCACAAACCGTGCGTAATACAAATTTGGGATGCAACCCTTTCCAGCCACATTTAAAGCTGCTCTCAGGTAAAATGCCGTAAAGTTTTAGGAGACATTTTGCTTCTGTTACATTGTGGCTTTTGGCTACCTAGACAATTGCAAAGTGCTCGTAGTGGCTGTAGAATGTCCTCAACTCTTACGGGGCTTCTGGTACGACATTGCTTTTCATCAAGGGAGGAGGAGGAGGATTAAGAGGAAGAAGCACAGAGAGCTGTAGCTGCAGGGAGAGAAAATAGAAAGAGGCGTGCATGCAGGAATCCTTACCCTTCGAAGAGAGTTTATAAACAATGTACCTGCAGTTCTCTGAGGAGCACTGCATAAAAGGGCTGCGTTTTTCTAGGGAGGCAGTGGCAGAGTCACGTCACGTCCTGCAACAAGACCTGCAACCGACTGCCACAGCTAGCACAGCATTGCCTGATGCACTCGCAGTCACTGCATGCTCTGAGTTTTGTTAAGTGTCATCTTAGCTCAGCTGGTAATATCACCTCTGCTGAATTAGGAGATTGTGGGTTCAAGTTGTACTGGGGACTTGAGCATATAATCTCGGCTGACGCTTCTGTGCAATACTGAGAGAGTATTACATTATTGGAGGGCTTAAAGTGAAGCCCTGTTCAGGTGGACATTAAAAATCCAATTACACTATTCTTCAACAGAGGCATAGAGTTCTCCCTGTGTCCTCACCATCATTTGAACACCAGCAAAAACAGATTAACTGATCATTACTGTTTGGGGGCCATTGCTGTGTGCAAAATGGCTGCCTACATAGCAACAGTGATTACACCTCAAAGTATTTAAAGTGCTTTGGGATGTCCTTGAATATGTGGCCGCCTCCCAAATCCGTGCCCATCTTTCCTGCAACTACATGTTTGAATCCCTCCGATCAGGTTTCCGTCCCTGCCGCAGTACTGAAACAGCCCTTATCAAAGTCACAAATGACATCCTATGTGACTGTGACGGTGGTAAACTGTCCCTCTTCATCCTTCTCCACCTGTCTGCAGGATTCACCTCCGACGCCCGTCTTCCATTGTCCAGCTGGGTGGGACTGCGCTCGCCTGGTTCCATTCTTATCTATCCAGTCGCAGCCAGAGAATCACCTGGAATGGCTTCTCTTCCTCCTCCCATACCATTACCTCTGGAGTCACCCAAGGATCTATCCTTGGCCCCCTCCTATTTCTCATCCACATTCTGTCCCTTAGCGACATCATCCAAAAACACATCAGGTTCCACATGTACGCTGATGACACCCAGCTCTACCTTACCACCATCTCTCTCGACCCCTCCACTGTCTCTGATTTGTCACACTGCTTGTCCGACATCCATTACTGGATGAGCAGAAATTTCCTCCAAGTAAATATTGGGAAGACCAAAAACCATTGTCTTCAGTCCTCATCACAAAATCTGTCCCTAGCTACTGACTCCATCCCTCTCACTGGCCATTGTCTGATGATGAACCAGATGGTTCGCAACCTTGAAGTCGTATTTGACCCTGAGATGCACTTCCAACCACATATCCGTTCCATCACCAAAACCGCCTACTTCCACCTCCGTAACATTGCCTCTGCTTCAGCTCATCTGCTGCTGAAACCCTCATCCATGAATTTGTTACCTTTAGACTTGACTAAATGCTTTCCTGGCCGGCCTCACATCTTCCACCCTCCATAATCTTGAGCTCATCTAAAACTCTGCTGCCCGTATCCTAACTTGCACCATATCGCGTTCACTCATCACCCCTGTGCTCGCTGACCTACATTGGCTGCAGGTCCAGCAACGTCTCGATTTCAAAATTCTCAATCTTTTTTTCAAATCCCTCCATGGCCTCGCCTCTCCCTATTTCTGTAACCTCCTGCAGCCCTACAATCCTCCAAGATCTCTGCGCTCCTCTAATTCTGGCCTTTTGCACATCCCCAAATTCTATAGCCCCACCATTGGCGGCCATGCCTTCAGCTGCATAGGCCCTAAGCTCTGGAATTCCCTCCCTAAACCCCTCCGCTTCTCTACCTCTCGCTCCTCCTTTAAGACGGTCCTTAAAACCTACCTCTTTGACCAAACTTTTGGTCACCTGTCCTAATATGTGGCACGTTGTCAAATTTGGTTTGATAACACTCCTGCAAAGCGCCTTGGGATGTTTTACTACATTAAAGGCGATATTTAAATGCAAGTTGTTGTTGTTGTCCTGAGAGCTATGATATGGCGCCGTAAATCTGCAAGTTCTTTCTTTATGTTCCAAACATTTAATAACAATTAGTCATTCCTGAATCTACTGTCAAAAGCCTGAAACAGTCACAATGTCCCATACATCCTGCCCATTGAAACCTGTTTTTGAGACTTCCTGGTTACCAAGGTATTGACTGACCCAGTAAATATAGAATAATAAATATTATGATGGTGTAATACAATTAATAGGTCCTAAAATATCATAAACCAAAAGTGTTTGTTGAGTTTTTTTTCTCAGTTTTGTAACACATTCTACAGGGTTGTACTAAATTTGTATATTTGCTTAGTGGATTGTTTGTACGTTATTGGTTTACAAATTTGGATGAAGCTTTTCAACGGTTACATTACCAAATTTTAATTACACCTAACTTTACCAATACTTCTCGGCACTAAAATAACGAATGTAGTGCAGAAATGCTCATGTTATTATTTTTTTGCCTGTAACAAGTGTTTCTCAAATGCTATTGCATTGTGATAAGTTGCGATATTCACATCTGCAGTTTGTCAGTCTGTAACAGATTCACATTTTTGCAGCAGCTTCGCAGTTCATTCTCAATATTGTTCTCAATTGAAATCCAAACATTATCTAAATTTGGTCAATTTGAGTTTATTCAGACGTACCGAATTTCCAGAGTTTGGATTTAAATACCTCTGAAAAGAAAAGATGCAATGCTATTTCCAACAACACTATTGCAGAACCCATGTGTAGGCGGATATAATGTCCCTTTGCGTATGAATGGTCAATGTTTCGTGAAATGTTTCCCTCCGTGGCATCTGTCATCCATGTGAGCAGCCAGAAGAAACAAAAGTAAGTGTTTTTTTTTTCAATAATTTGCTTCATTTTTAAACACCTGTCAGGCTAGGGTGGATGAGTAATTCCTCGCTAAAATCATAGCAGTATGATATGATAAGATGAGATAGTTGTTCTGAATTTATGCACCATGGTGGTCTGAGTAGGTTATAACTATGCGTCCAATCTCTGCCTATCTGCAGGTTAGAAAAGTGATGCATCTACATTCCCTGCTGCCTCAGTAAAGCTTGCGAATCAACCTGAATTAGTCGTGTCAGATTTCTGCTTTTAGCTTTCCGATTACTCAAATCTTAGGCTGTCAGAAACCAATAGGCACGACGTGAAGGCTCATCCCCACAGTGTTGTATATATTACAATATAGAGCAGTGGGGAAGCAGTGACTACATTTCCACAATTGCCAGCAGCCTCTAATTAAACTCACTCCTCTTCTACTCAGTACTGCCAATTCCCTGACTATTAGCCTTCTCGGTGCTAAGAGATTTTGCAGGAACGCGTGCACACTGGAGGCAGTTCAGGGGAACTGAACTGTGAAGAGGGTAACAAAAGGAGCGACAGTTAAAAGAGAGGATTTTCAAGTAATTGTAAGAGAAAATGAAAATTAGGTTTTGGAATGTGAGAAATAATTTAATTTTACTCACTGGGCCATTTTTCTGCTAAAATGTGTACTTGTGACTTGTTTCTGTCCCTGTATAATGTTTATCAGATGCTAATGTAGGGATCAACTGGTAAAGCAGTAAATTATTTTTACTTCATTTTGAAAGCATAGTATATACTAATGTGTAAAAATTAGTTTAAAAAGTTGAGCATGGCATTTCTTTTATTGAAAGATAGAAGAAATACCCATTTTTCTTTGTGATTAATGAACTGTGGAAAAAAATCACATCAAAGCATAGCATTAAGAATGCAGTAACATAGGAATGTACAGGAATTGGAAAAGACCATTTAAGTCTATCTTACAAGCGTTGAAAGATGCGGGATGAATTTCCATGGGGCTTCTCCCGATCGTCTGCCGTAATTTTGGTGTAAACACTGTTTTCTGGGTTATCTGTGAGTTCCAGGTCTCCTCTGCGCTCCCCCCATAAAAAGTTACAGCAGAAGAATGGTACAATCCCGATAGAAATTCACCCCGGTGATGTCCTAAGAATGCAATGTCCCTACTGGTAATTAACAAAATCAGCAGCCAATCACAAGGCAGCTGCAATAACGATCGTTAACCATCACTTAACTGTTAAAAAGTTAACAAAGCCAGTTCGTAGCATGCATTTTTTGAAGAAAAAACTGAATAAAAAACAGTGAAGCACCTGATTTTCCCAGTGAGAACTTGCACATGTTGGTAACTGTTTCTTCACTCTAACGTTATGGAGAAACACGAGCAGACTTTTGATGGAGAAGGACAGCTGCCAAATGTGCAAAGGAGGTTCCAAGCATGGCAGTTTATCAATGAAAGAGTTAATGTGGCCTCAACTACTCAGAGGATCTATGTGCAGGTCTGAGCGAGCATCGAGATAAGGCATCAATACTACTACGTAGAATTACATAGAATTTACAGCACAGAAACAGGCTATTTGGTCCAGCTGGTCCATGCCATTGTTTATGCTCCACGCGAGCCTCCTCCCACCCTAATTCATCTAACCCTATCAGCATATCCCTCTATTAATTTCTCCCTCATGTACTTATCTAGCTGCCCCTTAAATGCATTTGTAATGTAATTTGTAAAGATTTTGCCTCTGTGAAGGACTTTGGGATATTTCTCTGTGTTAAATGTGCTATATGAATGCAAGTTGTGTTGTTTTTGCATTAATACAAAGACAGTCAGCATGGATGTAGCATGTAAGTATCAGAAGTAAAAACAGCTACCCGATGGGAAAAAGAATATACCACACAACGGCATTTCCATGGAACAAATCACTCCACTGTTCATTGACAAAACTCACACAAAACAGGAGGGCACCATGTACATTAGGTGGTAGACTCCCATATAGGAAGCAATTCGCAACCATTCCAGCAAGCTACAGCTGCTCTATTCAGGAGAGTCTGGAATGTATGGGTGGATAAAGGGGAACCAGTGGACGTAGTGTATTTTGACTTCCAGAAGGCATTCAACAAGGTGCCACATAAAAGATTATTGCTCAAGATAAAGAATCACTGGATTGGGGGTAATATTCTGGCATGGGTGGAGGATTGGTTATCTAACAGGAAGCAGAGAGTTGGGATAAATGGTTCATTCTCGGACTGGCAACCAGTAGCCAGTGGTGTTCCGCAGGGGTCGGTGCTGGGTCCCCAACTCTTTACAATCTATATTAACGATTTGGAGGAGGGGACCCAGTGTAACATATCAAAGTTTGCAGATGATACAAAGATGGGAGGGAAAGTAGAGAGTGAGGAGGACATAAAAAACCTACAAGGGGATATAGACAGGCTGGGTGAGTGGGCGGAGATTTGGCAGATTCAATACAATATTGGAAAATGTGAGGTTATGCACTTTGGCAGGAAAAATCAGAGAGCAAGTTATTCTCTTAATGGCGAGAAACTGGAAAGTACTGCAGTACAAAGGGATCTGGGGGTCCTAGTGCAAGAAAATCAAAAAGTTAGTATGCAGGTGCAGCAGGTGATCAAGAAGGCCAACGGAATGTTGGCTTTTATTGCTAGGGGGATAGAATATAAAAACAGGGAGGTATTGCTGCAGTTATATAAGGTATTGGTGAGACCGCACCTGGAATACTGCATACAGTTTTGGTGTCCATACTTAAGAAAAGACATACTTGCTCTCGAGGCAGTACAAAGAAGGTTCACTCGGTTAATCCTTGGGATGAGGGGGTGGACATATGAGGGGAGGTTGAGTAGATTGGGACTCTACTCATTGGCGTTCAGAAGAATGGGAAGCGATCTTATTGAAACATATAAGATTATGAAGGAGCTTGATTGGGTGGATGCGGTAAGGATGTTCCCAAGGATGGGTGAAACTAGAACTAGGGGGCATAATCTTAGAATAAGGGGCTGCTCTTTCAAAACTGAGATGAGGAGAAACTTCTTCACTCAGAGGGTAGTAAGTCTGTGGAATTTGCTGCCCCAGAAAGGTGTGGAAGCTGCATCATTAAATAAATTTAAAACAGAAATAGACAGTTTCCTAGCAGTAAAGGGAATTAGGGGTTATGGGGAGCGGGCAGGAAATTGGACATGAATTTAGACTTGAGGTTAGGATCAGATCAGCCATGACCTTATTGAATGGCGGAGCAGGCTCGAGGGGCCGATTGGCCTACTCCTGCTCCTATTTCTTATGTTCTTATGTATTGAGATTTGGGGGTGCACAGAACTACCATGTTAAACCATATTAAACATATAAGGTTAGTGGGCCTTCTTTCAAACAGAGGCTGTTAGAGCAGTAGCGCCATATTTGTCCCATATACACTATATTGGAAGGTTGTCTGAATAGTGTGGGAGAGTTCAGCTTCCAAATATTCACAGCCATCTCCCACATGGCAACATTAGTGGCATTTCCAGTGGAACCTTTAGTTATGCAGTTCATAGGCATAAGAGAGCAATTTCCCATGAATGGAGATTTTGGGGTCAAGATGTAGTAATGGCTGGCTTCAGTTTGCTTGGAAAAAGGTTACAGGGAACCGTGAAGGAGATATCCCAAAATCTCAGGGACATCCATTGTTCCACAGTCATATAGATCAGTGGACATTGTGAAAAGATGCCCTCTAACAATAGCATGAATGGAATAATGCAGGAGAAGTTGGCTGCTACTAATGTCAGCAGCAGTTCTGTGGCATAACATAGCCACATATGCCAATGGCATGATTGATCCCCTTTGCACTAAATCAGCTCCATCAGGGTTAAATAAAAAGGGGGGAAAATGCAATTTCGAGACATCTAAAATAAAAATGTATGATGAAAAGTACACAACCAAAATGCCATAACGTGTCTTTTCTCTTCACAGATGTTGACTGACTTGCTGTGCATTTCCATCAGGGTTAGTCATAGATACAGGGATTGGACTTCCCGTGTACCCTGCAGCCCATCAGTTTACAATGCAGCCACAGCCAATGTTACTTGTTCAAGTTGGTGAGCAATAGGAAGTAGGGTACATCCTGCAGCAAAGGTTTCAGTGGCACGATGAAAGTGGTGACCTTCACGGCCACTGAAGTCCATGAAAGATAGTTGACTGTTCCTCCAGGTCTTCTTAGACCAGTCAGAACGCCTAAATCTTAGCTTCCCATTGGACGCTGCAGCCCTTTCATTTACTATTCTGTTGCCATGGCCAAGTAGATGACTCTATTGATGCACAATTGTAGCTGCTGCAATTCATGTTCTTCTGATGCCCTCTGTGCTTCTGGATTGCCCTTCTATCACACTCCAACATGAAATACCCACCAGTAACTGCTATACCTATTCTTTTGGGTCGAAAGTTCCTGTGCACTTTTCACTTCTTGTGCTGTTTTAGCTGGTATTTTGAAACCTCCTCACCCACTACATTTGTTAGGGAAAGGATGTTCTTACTTATAAGTTTATAAGTTATTCCGCAAGATAATAGAGTTCAAAGGCATTTATTGGCTTTCAGAGGAATTAAGCATACAATGATAACCATTATTACCAATAACTGCACATATACAACGATAACGATTACTACTACTAATAATTATACATATATTTGAGACACTTACGGTAAAAACAAATTACTGGAGAATTCACCGCATCCAAGGTTTCGAGCTCGAGGGGATCGGTTGGCCAAGCCTTGTCGAATTCTGAAGTAACAATTCTAACACTCCTCCATTTTTACCTTTCTTTCACTCTGGCTCCGTGAGAATCCGCATGTTTCAAAGTATTACCTCATCCAATCAGCTGGACTTCAGTTTTAACAAGAATAACTCCCCAAGCATTCACCTTGACTGAACTGTCAATCAAGTCATTCAACTGGAGAGAGATACAGGGGCCCAAGCCTCTTCTACAGAGAAGTTATCACTTGCCTTGCGCAGATGTGTCCCTGGAGGAGTTAATCCCAAGGACAGCTGATAGGACAAAGAAAGCTTGTAGCTGAATGCTTATCAGCTAAAGTCTCTGTCTGGTAACTTTTAATTTCACTGGGAAAGGAAACTGACATGTCCAACCTTCCAACAGAAACTCACATGGCAGGCAAAAGCTAAAAGTTAATATAAAGAATTAACCGTCTCCTTACACATTCACTAACTCAACAATTGAATTATATTATAATACTTACTTTTTGATATGATTGTTCACCCAAGGAATGCTATACAATTTCAAGTGCAAGTAGATAAGACTATAAAAAGGAACCCATGAGATCTTATTAAGGAGCATAGGATACAAAAGCAAGGAGGTGGCATAGCACATGTAGAAGACCTTAATTAGGTTGCAATTGGAATATTGTGTTCATTTCTGTGCATCCAATCATTGGAATGATACAAAAGCAATGAAAAAGATGGAATGTAGATTCACAAAGACGGCCCCAGGGATTAGGAGTTACAGTTATGGAAGGAGAATAGAGAAGTAAGGATTTTTTGACTGGAGCTGATAAGTTTGAGAGTGAACTAATAAAAGTCTTCAAGATTAATGGAGGGTCATGATAAGATAAGTAATGATAGATTATTTCCATTGGTTGGTGGATGCAAGGGCACAAATGTAAGATAATCACAATAAGAATTAAAGGGGGTGTTAAAAATATAATCTTAACACAATGGTAGCTAGAATATGTAATTCTCTGCCATAAACAATTTTATTAGCAGAGTCCATAAGTACTTTTAAAAGTGAACTGGACAGTTACTTGAAAAAAAAGGAATATTAAAGGATTATGGGGAGTGAAGAGAGTGGGATTAAATTTGGTAGCTCAAGGGGCGAAAAATACTGGCACAGAGTTGATGGGCCAAATGGCCTTTTTCTGTGCTGTAACATTCTATGGAATAGATTACCAACTTGCTACCTGGTTGACCACCATTATAGAGTCCGCCTGACATGTATTTCCATTAAAATCAGTGGAAATGAAAATCGGGCAGTTTCTATAATGGGCAGCTGATTCACATTGCCACTTTCACGCTCGAATGGCAGGTTGAAAATCTACCCTTATGATTCTATTAATGATCTCTGACAGGGCCTAGCATGCAAAAAAAACTCAACTCTTTTTTCACCAGCAAAAGTTGGACATTTTTCTTACTTTTCACTAGCCTTTGTTGCTCTTTTTTGGAGGGCTGGGACTCCTCACAGCAATACTAAAGGCAGGGGGCTGAGTTTCTGCTTGTTTCCACTCGTTATATCAGCACCATCCGGGTCGAATCGTCCGAACCAGCGCAAAAGATCGTGGAATTTTAAACGTAAGTGGGTTACGCCCAAAACCACTCACGCTCGTGTTTTCCGCCATCTTTTCCGCTGGTTCAAGATTCAATTTGCCCGGATCAGGTCCCGCCCAGAAAACTGGCCATGCCCCCACCAAGGTCGGAATTGCGAGATTCCACCGATTGCGCTAGTTAGGGAAGGCTCTTCAAATTGGGCTCATTCTCATAGCCACACAGGCACCTGTAGGCACGTTTTAAAAGATTTTTCATATCAAAAAATATTTAATTTACTAAGAAACTGACTAGTGTACACCAATGAAACTATTAAATAGTTCAGTATAGTTTTTTTAAGTCATTTTCAGTCATTTTAAATCAGGTTACTCACAGGTGGAGAACTGGACACCCTTATTCCAAATTTTTATTTTTGCTGATAAACCCATTTTCAGCTATATTAATAAAGTTGTACCAGGTTATCGCTTTTAAATATATCAAGCAATACTTTTTAATGGAAAGGGGGAAAAAAGAAACGATTACGTTCTATTACGCTGCCCTATTGCACTGATTCATGGAAGATTTTACTTTGAATGACTTACTGAATTTTAGCGGAAACTTGAAGTCTAACCTAACCAGCGCAATTTCAAACGCATTTTAGGGGCAATTTTCCACTTGCGCCCAAAGCTGAAACTCTACCCCAGGATTAATAGTCCTTTGATGCTTTCAACCAACATTGCACCACTTTTTATTCACATTTACTTTGTGACTAAGATTAATGAAGGCAGGACTTATGGACCCCTAATATGCCTTATTTACTTCTGAAATCCACAAAACAAAATATAAGTGCAATCTTTAATGTGGAAAGTTATTCTAATAAACTGCCAGTTAAAGTAATTATCACTGCGTACAAGGGAAAATGTATTTTATTCAATGCAATCAATTAAATAAATAACATTAATTTTCTCTTGTACTCAGTGATATCTAGTACTAGTTATGCATTGCAAGTCATTAAGAAAACATCTCAACATGTCAAAGCATAATTGTTTCTGTTAACTGTAGTTTTAATGTAGACAATTGTACAACAATACTTATATAAGCATCAGCATGTTTTATCAACCTGACAGAATTCATCCCACTCAGGCTATCAGAGGCATATGTTCGCATACCACAAAGCAAAGTCAACCTTTTTACTTATGTCCTTCTCAAAGATCTGTAATCAATTCTTATTACAGCACTTTGGAATACTTCTCTACAGTGTTGCTATTAAAGGATCCTCTGGTGCTATCTATGTCACAATTCCAGGGGTTTTAATTACGCCTTTCTTAACAGTACTTTCTTTCTGAGCCTCTGGGAGGTTGATCTCCACAAAATGAAGTCTGCCTTCAAATCAATCTTGTATCTATTTCTTTTAGGACAATCACTGTCACTTAAAATGTCATACAAAGTCATTTCAGTGTCGACTACAAATCTGAACCCAGCGCTTGCTGATTAAGTCTTAAACACTGCAGCAATATCAGGCCCATCAGTGACAATCAGTTTGATTGTTTTAATTCAAAGCATCCCTCCCCAGCCAGAATTAATCATGTCGTTCTCATGTCCTTTCCCAGTCCTCCAAAAATTTGATTTCAAATTAAATCCAATTACTTTGTCTATATTGTATTCAGCATCAGTGCATCAGTCTTGGTTCACAGGTTTCACTTAGTCGGAACTAGAGCAGGTAAAAACCATTGAACACAGAAAAAAGCCCTCTCAATAGTTCTATTAAAACTGGGAAATAGCAGTGGACCCTGCAGGACCAACTGTAAAACCTTTGGACGTTGTCAGAGCTACTGTTCTGACCAGTTATGCTACAAATTCTTTTCAAGTGCAACACACACTTTAGGAAAGATGTAAAGGCCTTAGAGAGAGTGCAGAAGAGATTTACTAGAATGATTCCAGGGAAGAGGGACTTTAGTTACGTGGATAGACTGGAGAAGCTGGGGTTGTTCTCCTTGGAACAGAGAAGGTTGAGAGGAGATTTGATAGAGGTATTCAAAATCATGAAGGGTCTAGACAGAGTAGATAGAGGAGACTGTTCCTATTGGCGGACGGGTTAAGAACCAGAGGACATAGATTTAAGGTGATTGGCAAAAGAACCAAAGGTGACATGAGGAAAAACTTTTTTATGCAGTGAGTGGTTAGGATCTGGAATGCACTGCCCGAGGGGGTAGTGAAAGCAGATTCAATCATGGCTTTCAAAAGGGAACGGGATAAATACTTGAAAAGAAAAAAATTGCAGGGCTACGGGGATAGGGCAGGGGAGTGGGACTAGCTAGATTGCTCTTACATAGAGTCGGTGCGGACTCGATGGGCCGAATGGCCTCCTTCCCTGTTGCAACCTTTCTATGATTCTATGATTCCACGACAGGGATGCACCACTGATGCTTGACTATTGTTTGGTCACACTCAGCTCTTTAGACCTCAAGTACGAAAAGTGGATCAGCTGTGTAATCTTCCTTAGTTGTTTTATTGCCATTTACTCATCAGTAATGATTCCAGAACCCTTTCTGGGGTCTCTGATGTTGAATTTATAGGTTGCTGTCAGTACCTGTTGTAGTCCTATTATTATCTTTTCCCACCTTCTCTTGATAATGATCAAGACTAGGTTGATGATGTTGGAATAGTGTGGCCACTGGAAGATTTGATCTATCCAGTGCTTTGCTTAGTGAGGCAACTCCAGACTTTTAGGCCACCTTAGGCAACTCGTAGGCTTGTGGCGGCCAAGCGACGTCGTATTTTGATCCTTTGATGTCGGCTCTTCCTATCAATATGAAGCATAATTCACCAAGCATTGGAATGTTTACCCACTAATAGGAAACGTGAGCTGGGATTAGACTGTCATGAGACAGGTTAGTTTTACCCGACTGATGGTGTGTTGTTTCAATAGTAATACCGCTCAGTAGGAGAGGAACTGCAGGCTCAGACAGGAATAGTGTGGCCAGGCATAATCATAAAATGAAGGTCAAGAAATATAACTGATACACTTTTTTCCCCTCTAATAACTCTTTGTTTCTTCAGAAAGCATTTCAGCAGGTCACTCACTGCAGGTAGTTGAGGTTTTCACCAAGCCTTTCTTCTGGAGAGATCCTACTGGTTCCTTAAAGTGGGTCAAGTTGGAACTATATTCAATTTGTTAGGTTGGCATAACAGGAGGCTAGATTAGGTGCCAGGCTTATTGTCTGATAACAGATGGAACACATGCTTTTCAGGCATGTTGTCTGACAACAGATGGAACCCATATTTTGCAAGAGCCTCATTAAACACGTTACCAAGGCCACCTGTCTTGCCTTCTCTTTGGTATTGCGAATCAGACAGACCAAAGATTAGCTAAGAATAAACCTCTTTAAGAAGTGGTAGTTGTGGGTTTTGGCAATGAAGAATTGAAAGATAAACCGGGTAACTATAGACTAGTTAGTCTAACATCAGTGGTGGGCAAATTTTTAGAATCCATAATTCAATATCAAATTAGCGAACATTTAGAAATGCAAGGATTATCAAGGACAGCCAGCAAGGAATTGTTAAAGGCAAGTCATATTTGACAAATTTAATAGAATTTTCTGAAGAAGTAACTCATTGGATAGATAAAGGGAATGCAGTAGATGTAGCGTATATGGATTTTCAGAAGGCTTTCAATAAAGAGGCTTGCTAGCAAAATTCAGGCGTATGGTATAAGGGAAAATGTAGCAGCGTGGATAGGAAGTTGGTTGATGGACAGGAAACAAAGAGTTGGGTAAATGGGTGTTGCTCGGATTGGAGAAGAGTTGAAAGTGGTGTACTCCAGGGGCCTCTGCTGGATCCATTTTGGTTCTCAATATGTATGGATAATTTGGATTTGCATACTGGGAACATAATCTTACAAATTTGCAGATAACATAAAAGTAGGACAATTGGCAAACAATGGCGAGCACTGTAAAAGACATAGGATAATGGAAAGTGAAGACAGGTGGCAGAGGCAATTTAATGTGAATAAATGTGAGGTAATAATGCTTTTTGGAGAATACACACAAGGAGCGGGAGTATACACTCAATGGAAAGACACTGAAGGTTGTGGTTGAATAAACAAACCTAATGGTTCAAATATTTAATTCCCTGAAAGTGTGAATGTGGGTAGATAAAGCCATAAAAGAGGCCAATAAAATTTGGGGTTTTATAAAGTGGGGCATGGAGTACAAGAACATAAGAAATAGGAGCAGGAATAGGCCATGAGGCTCCTCGGGCCTGCTCCGCCATTCAATAAGATCGTGGCTGATCTACCTCAACTCCACTTTCCCGCTCTATCCCCATCCCCATATAGCCCCTGATTCCCTTGGTGTCCAAATATCCATTGATCTCAGTCTTGAATATACTCAACAACTGAGCATCCACAGCCCTCTGGGGTAGACAATTCCAAAGATTCACAACCCTCTGAGTGAAGAAATTTTCCTCACCTCAGTCCTAAATGGCCGACCCCTCATCTTGAGACTATGCCCCCTTGTTCTAGACTCTCTAGCCAGGGGAAACAACCTCTCAGCATCTACCCTGTCAAGCCCTCTAAGAATTTTATACGTTTCAATGAGATCAGCTCTCATTCTTCTAAACTCTAGAGAGTATAGGCCCATTCTACACAATCTCTCCTCATAGGACAACCCTCTCATCCCAGGAATCAATCTAGCGAATCTTTGTTCCACCCCCTCTAAGGCAAGTATATCCTTCCTTAGGTAAGGAAAGTAATGATGAATTTAAAACAAAAACATTGGCTGGGTCATAGTTAATGTACTGTGTGCACTTTTTGGGCAGTGGCGGAGCTAGGTTTGGATAGTTGGGGGGTCGAATTCAAGATTTGGCCGACTTGGCAGGAAGGGGACCGAGTTGGGAAGTGAGGATAGCCGGCCTAAGTTGTCCGAAGGCCGAGCCAGGAATTGCACAAACTTGCAGGCCGAACCTGAAGGCCGACGACGGGTGATAGAGGTTCCTGCGAGTGAAATGGAGGCGGTCCTCCAAAGCCGCATTTTGCCAACCTCAAACTGATTGGGGGGTGGGCGTCATGACCTCCCCAATCCCCACTGGTTTTCAGCCCCCATTATAGAAAGGACATTGAAGGCATAGAGAACGTGCAACATAAATTTACTAGGATAATGCCAGGGATGAAACTATAGTTATGAGGAGAGACTTAAGATACTGGAACTATTTCTACTGGAGCAGAGATGGTTAAGAGATTTAATAGAAGTTTTTCAAATTATGAAAGGTTTCAATAGAGTGGAAAGGGAAAGACTATTTCCTCTGTTTGGGGCTCAGTGATGAAGGAGCATGAATTTAAGACTATCGTAAGAGAGTGAGAAGAGGGGTTAGGCAAAATGCCTTCATAGAGGTCTGTTAGAGCATAGGATGCGTTTACCGTAGACATTGGTCGAGGCACAAATCATTGTATCTTTTAAAAGAAATTGGATAAATATTTGCTTTGGGGAAAGAACAGGGCAGTAGGATTAGTTTTGCTTTGCTCCAGCAAAGAGCCGACATAGATTGCTTTCTTCTGTGCTGTAAACTGCTATGATTCTTATAGAAACTTATAGAAAACAGATAGAACCCTGTCACTGATTTTGGAATCCAATCTTAGAAATTGTAGTCCAGTGAAGTGAGAGCTCTTATACCTTCGTTGCTGCTCAAAGTGCAATCGGGCCTCAGATATGAGTAGCTATATCTATTTGCAAAATGACAGATATTTGTACACACAGAGAGCAAACTCACATTACACTTCATAAATGATGGTGACCTGAGCGGTAAATATCACTTCTTGTTGGCATTTGCAGCTTCTGACAGTCCTGAGATAATAGCTGCAGGAGCATTATTCTCATTGGATTTGGTATTGAATGAGTCTTCCAATGGAACAATGATACAAATAGTGAGAGAGTTGATTTTTATTTCCAGCGTGATTTGAAAACCTCGAGGACACAAGATTTGAACTCAAAAAGCTTTGAAATTCTTTAGACTTTCTTAAGGTGGAAGATCTTTTAATTAGCATTTTACCATCAAAATCTACTGACTCCATTATCATTAGCCATTAAATACCACTGACAGAATTCGATCACTTACCATTAGGTGTACTGTTTTTCTAATCAGTGACTTCAGCTAAAATCATGGGGATTGGCTACAAAATAAAACTATTCTGCTTTATCTTTAACAGAGATTCCCACTAGGCCTCTATTAGATTATAAAAAGTTTAGTCTTTGACAATCTATGTTGCATGTTTGGATTAGCAAAAGAAAGAAAGAAAAACTTGCATTTATATCGTGCCTTTCATGACCTCAGGTCGTCCCAAAGCGCTTTAAAGCCAATGAAGTGAATTTGAAGTGTAGTCACTGTTGGAATGTGGGAAACGTAGAATGGTAACTATGTATCTTTTTGAAGACTAAATCACATGTATTGATCTTGAATCAACTGAAGTGTCAGGAAGCCCACGCTTTAATACTTCCAAGGGCTGTCAGATCAAATTACCCAGATGAAATATATAATTAATTGTTAGCTTTGGACAGCTACGGAAGCCACATAAAGGTTTAAACTCTTCAGTATTGCCCAGGCATCATGTTTTATTTGAACGGCATGGGGCTCATCGAAGGTGTGGAGAAAAATGTGGAGGAAATTTGAGAACTTATAACTATAAGAAAACAGCAAATAAATATTAATTTCTCAAAGGTGGATTAAATCCTTCTATAGAATATTCTAATAAGAGGTTGAAGCTGAGGGTGTCAGAATATGTATCGAAACACACAGTGGATTAGCATCTCTGAGATCTGGAAACCAATCCTGCTGTGACTGATGGTAAAGAAATCTTTCCATCCTGTTGGCTTTAAGGATCCTTTGTAAAATAAGTTTGGGTATTCCGAAGACACCGTCCAGTGGATGCCAATCATTAAAACAAAATTTTCCATAATTTGGCACAAGTTAATAATCTCAGTCAATAAGGATGCCCAAGATGTTTGGTGAAGGAAATAGAAAATGAGATGGGCGGGGCGAGGGGGTGCCAGGAACTGTTCAAAGGTTGCAGTTAAGGCACATTATTGAGGCACTACAGCTCGGGTTTAGCTTCTGAAGCTGTGACAGTGATAAAAATTTACTGAAAAGGATTGTATTTTTTTTTAAAGTAGAAGTTAGTTGTGTGATGGTTTGGAGCTCATTGCTTTTATGTCATTCGAGACTCTAGCCCTGAAACTCCTCGGAGCACGATCCCAGCGTAACTGCTAGGATTGTGTGAGTGGTACCCTCCAGCACTCACTCCTGTGGAGTTTGTGGGGTCAGTGAGAGGGTACCTGATTTATTTGTGCAAGGCAGGTGCATTCACCACTATGGGTGCATCTCCGGTGCCTGCCTACCCCGTGTGGCCATAAACTCTGGCACTCACGCACCATCGGGGGAAACCCAAGCTACCATCCAACCATGACCACGTCCTTCTCGGCCCGCTGTGTAGGAGGGCCAATCTGCCTTTTTATTTTTAAAAAGGGGCACTTCTTCTCACAAAGGATAGTGGAAATCTGGACCTCTCTCCCTCAAAAAGCTGTTTGAGGCTGGGGGCAATTGAAAATTTCAAAACTGAGATTGATAGATTTTTGTTAGATGAGGGTATTAAGGGTTATGGAACCAAGGCGAGTAAATGGAGTTAAGATATAGATTGACCAAGATCTAATTGAATAACGGAACAAGCTCAAGGGGCTGGATGGGCTAATTCTGTTCCTGTGAGGATGCAGGCCACTTCCCTGGCCTGGATCTCACAGGTATGGCCGACAATTACCATTGTGGAGTTAGGTGTTCCTCAGTTCCACAAATACGCACAGTCCTGACTGGTCCACTGGAGTGAAAACTCTTGGTGTAGGAAGGCCCTAATCCCAGTTCTGCCTCCCTGATGGTATTTACCTTATATGGGGCAGGACTGAGGGAGTGCTGCACTGTTGGAGGTACTGTTAAGCCAATGCCCCGTCTGCCCTCTCAGATGGATGTAAAAAAATCCCATGACACTATCTCGAAGAAGAGCAGGGGAGTTCTCCCTGTTGTCCTGGCCAATCAGGGGGAAAACTCTCCAGTGGCTGGAGTCATACCTAGCACAAAGGAAGATGGTAGTGGTTGTTGGAGGCCAATCATCTCAGCCCCAGGACATTGCTGCAGGAGTTTGCTGCAGGGGCAGGGGAAGATTCCAGGCCTTACAAGGTAAGTCAGAAACGTCTGGAAATGATGCCGATCAAGGGCAAATGGGTCTCCACTGTTTTCTGGGGTATTCCGCTCGTCTTACGCCAGAGTTACAGTGAGGGGCCGGCAGTGTCCTGAGTAATTTTGGTTCCTCTATACGCTTTAGTGTAGAGCATGTATTTTTTTTGGGGGTGGGGGGTGGAATTCACAGGTGACTTCATTTCTCTATTGGAGGAAATCCATAACTGCCTGATATACAGATTATTAATTCAAATGCAGATAACTTACCTCTGTTATAAGAAAGACTTACATTTATATAGCACCTCAGAATGTCCCAAAGTGCTTTACAGCTAACGTAAAGTACTTTTTTGAAGTGTAGTCACTGTTGTAATGTACGAAATGCTGCAGCCAATTTGCACACAGCAAGGTCCCACAAACAACTATATGATAATGACTATCTATTTTTAGATGTTGGTTGAGGGATAAATATTGGCCAGGACAACAGGGAGAACTCCCCTGCTCTTCTTCGAAATAGTGTCATGGGATTTTTTACATCCACCTGAGACGGCAGATGCGGCATTGGTTTAACAGTACCTCCAACAGTGCAGCATTCCCTCAGTCCTGCACTGGAATGTTAGCCTAGATTTTGCGCTCAAGTCCCTAGAGTGAGACTCGAACCCACAATCTTCTAACTCAATGGTGAGAGTGCTACCAACTGAGCCACCGCCGACACCTAGTAATTTCTTACCCTTGATGTGATTTGTTATGATAGAAATAATGAATATGAACACTGAGCTGGTACCCGGCCACGTTTTCAGACCATTTCATTTACTTTGGTATCAGCCCTTTGAATAGCCATTAAATGTGATTAGTTCTCCCAATGAGAGATGGAGTCGGGGGGGGGCTGCATATTCGATGCACAGCTCTGCTCTACTTTGTTCTGAAGAGCTGAGTACCTAGGCAATTTCCTTGAAACCTGTAAAGCCTAATTTGATTAATGTCTCTGTCACGACAAGAAAAGTTTAAAATAGGTTAGTTTTGATTAATTATAAGTGATATCTATCAATCTTCTTTTGTCATAGTTTTTTGATTAATTACAACAGATACATTACTTTGTTTCAGTTCAGACTTCAAAGCAAAAAGTGGGTATAATGTTCCCTCTATCTAGACTCTGTATTGAATTTTCACTTCACTACATAGACGGGTGAGTTGGAGATAGTGAGAACCCTGAATTACCAATTTCACATGTGAGGTTTTCCTCACAATGAGCCAGACCTTGCTGGAAAAATAACGGCATGTTAAATCTTTTTCTTACTATTCCTTTCAGACTCTTTTTTTTCTCTCTTTTTCTTAATCCAATCTTTCTTTCCCTCTCTTTATTTCTCTTTCTGTACCTGATTTGATTCTAATTCGCTTACTCTAATTCACTGTTGGTAGACTGTTGGTACCCCACTCACTTAGATCTCAGGAGCCCCGTTGCCCTCGCCCCAACATTATCACCTCACTATTCCAGAAAGTTACGGCGCAAAAATAAATTTTGAGCTAAAGGGTGCGGAGAAATGTCTAACTAACAGGGCACGCCGTGAGATGCCCCACTACAGCGCGATCTGGACCATTATGTTTGCTAAGTTTCCAAGGTATGAAATTTTCAAGTTTATTATTTGAAATGTTTTTAAAGTACTGGTAAGAAAATCAAATATTCTTTTAATTGCAGCAGAGACTTGCAATTACTGCCCTTTACTGTGATTTAATTAAATCTGCTTCTCTTTCATTTATCCTCTTGATAACCTTGATTCATAGTTTGTATCCTGAGATATACAATTTGCCCATCAGTCAGAAGGCTCAGTGTTAGTGTTTCCAGTTACATTCTGATAGCAAACAGGTTTATTGTTCACCTGGGCCTGCTTCCTCCTAGATTACTTTGCAAACAGGTTTTTTATCAGGTTGTTCGGAAGCATGGGTTTGTGTACGGAAGTTGTCATTTGTGCTGGGCATAAGGAAAAGTCCCTGGAGTTCGCCCGAATCACAGTGAGAGGGCATTTTTGGAGGGATTTCTTATAAAAAATAGTCATCTCGCTCCGTAATATGTTGTATTATGAATACAGGAGGAAGAACACTTATGGGTTGGGTTCTCCCAGTGCTCACTTCTTTGCGGCACAACTGAAAGCAGTGGGTTCCCAGAATAACCTTCTGCTCGGATACTAAATTGTAAATTCATTTGGAACTGGAAAATTGCAAGTTTCCATAGGTGAAAGACATTTGAACCAATTTTGAGTCCCTACTGACATCTGCAGATGGAAAGTAGAAATTTGGGGAAAACATTTGAGTAAAGCACTCTGAAAACATTTTTTTTTTGTAAACCTGAACTAAAACTAAAGCTAACAGAGTGTAGGCAGGGAAAAAAAGTATAAGGATCGAAAGAACTGTGAGTGCGACATATTTTTATTGTTCTCTTGGCATTATGATAGAGATAAGAAACGATACCATGATATAGCATTCAATGTTGCTTAGCTTCAAGATGCAATCCAAGTGTTAAACACACAGTCGTTTGTCAGACTGTCTTGTAGAAATATTTGTATTGGTAATGAAAATTGCTCAGCTTAATAAAACAATACAAACAAACAAAAAAGTAATCATGCGTAATGTTTCTTAGCAGTTTCCAAGACAACAGATGCCAGCAATATTAAAGGAAAAATTACATTGAAAATATTATGATCTTATAATTTATAATTGTTATATAGAGCTCTCAAAAATGATTCCAGGGCACTAATTGAAGCAGGGCAGGGATGCCCCCAGTATCCTGGTCAACATTCATCCTTCAACCAACATCACCAGAAAATAAATGAACTGGTCATTCTGTTTGTAAGATCTTGCTACGAGCAAAATGTTTGTCATATTCGTCGACATAACAACAAAGTCATTGTGCTTCTAAGTATGTGAAATAGGATGCTTCCGATAGACATGATAGGGTGCTGGATACATGCAAGTTTGTATTTTTTTTTCTTTTCTTTTCTTTCATTCCTTACTTTGTCCTTCCCTTCTTCCAATTAGTGCTACTCACAGAACCAAGGAGATTGTATCAGGGGAAGTGTCCTCTGTGGAGCCTGTGTAAAAAAAAAAGCAGACATTCAATTGCACCAGAGATGTTTTTGGACTGAATGACCTGAAAGGTTAATTTATTGATCATTAGCAGACGGAATTGCAGCTACTCTACAAAATAGAAGATTTAACTAGGTACAAAATGCTCTTTTTAATCTAATGCAGCGAAATCATTACCAAATGTAGCAGTTATTCATTCAATGAAATTGATTAAATGAAATTGATCGATAGCAGACCCTTCATTGAATAGTAGACTTAATGAAGTGTGAAATGATCTGTTTAATCCATTTAACTGTTTCATTGCAAAAGCGTTTGGTAAGCAAAACTGAAAAGCAGTAAAAAGAAATACACAGTAATTTTGGGAACCATGTAAAAGCAATGTCGTATCGGAAATGAGACTGTAAAAGAACATATTGTGTTCTACATGTACGCTGACGACACCCATCTCTACCTCACCACCACCTCTCTCAATGCATCCACTGTCTCTCATTTGTCACATTGCTTGTCCGAGTACTGGATGAGCAAAAATTTCCTCCAATTAAATATTGGGAAGACTGAAACCATTGTCTTTGGTTTCTGCTGCATACTCCACTCCCTAGCCACTGACTCCGTCCTTCTCCCTGGCCACTGTCTAAGGCTGAACCAGACCGTTCGCAACCTTGGTGTCTTATTTGACTCTGAGGTGAGCTTCCGACCACATATCCACTCCATCACCAAGACCACCTACTTTCACCTCCGTAACATCGCCCGTCTCCGCCCCGGTATCAGCTCATCTGCCACTGAAACTGTCATCCATGTTTTTGTTATCACTAGACTTGACAATTCTAATGCTTTCCTGGTTGGCCTCCCATCTTCAACCCTCTATAAACTTGAGCTCATCCAAAACTCTGTTGCCCGTATCCTAACTCGCACCAAGTCCGGTTCTCCCATCACCCCTGTGCTCGCTGACCTACATTGGCTCCCAGTGCGGGAATGCCTAGGTTTTAATAGTCTCATCCTTGTTTTCAAATTCCTCCATGGCCTCGCCCCTCCCTATCTCTGTAATCTCTTGCAGCCCTACAACCCTTTGCAATCTCTGCGTTCCTCCAATTCTTGTCTCTTGAGCATCCCCGATTTTAATCACTCCACCATTGGTGGCCATGCTTTCAGCTGCCTAGGCCCTAAGCTCTGGAATTTCCTCCCTAAACCTCTCCGCCTCTCTACCTCTCTCTCCTCCTTTAAGACGCTCTTTAAAACCTAGCTCTTTGACCAAGCTTTTGGTCATCTGTCCTAATATCTCCTTATGTGGCTCGGTGTCAAATTTTGTTTGATAACATAGAAACGTAGACATAGAAACATAGAAAATAGGAGCAGGAGTAGGCCATTCAGCCCATCGAGCCTGCTCCGTCATTCAATATGATCACGGCTGATCCTCTATCTCAATACCATATTCCCACTCTCCCCATACCCCTTGATGCCTTTTGAGTCTAGCAATCTATCTAGCTCCTTCTTAAATATATTCAGTGACTTGGCCTCCACAGCCTTCCGTGGTAGAGAATTCCAAGGGTTCACCACCCTCTGAGTGAAGACATTTCTGCTCATCTCAGTCCTACCCCGTATCCTGAGACTGTGACCCCTCGTTCTGGACCCCCCCATCCAGGGGAAACATCCTCCCTGCATCCAGTCTGTCTAGCCCTGTCAGAATTTTATATGTTTCAATGAGATCCCCTCTCATTCTTCGAAACTCGAGTGAATACAGTCTGAGTCGACCCAATCTCTCCTCATATGACAGTCCTACCATCCCAGGAACCAGTCTGGTGAACCTCTGCTGCACTCCCTCTATGGCAAGTAAAGCCCCCATGAAGCGCCTTGGGAGGTTTTACGATGTTAAAGGCACTGTGTAAATGAAAGTTGTCGTTGTTGAGGGGCATTATATTATGCCGACTAAGAATTCCCACTGTGCTAAACGGTACTATCCTTAAACTACATTGTCAGCTTTTCTAATTACTTTGAAACTGGTAGGGTGACTTTCTTTTGTCTCTGTTCTAAAACATTCTGCAGTTGCTCAGCTTTACATTTTCCAAACGGAGGCACACAGTTTCTTCCTGCTTCTCACAGTTGCCTGATTCCAGCTGTATTTATTCAAGTCACCATCTGTTGAACATTGAGATGCAGCTGCCAACGTTGGCATCCTCAGTGCACAGAGATATTTTGCCAAATGACCAATTTTTCTAGCCTTCAGTGGCGAGGCTGGATGTCTGGGTCATTGATTTACCAAGGTTAAGAAACTTAAATGATTGGCATTTATGAAGCCAGTGCTTCACATAATAAATGCGCTGTCAAATGAATTAAGATTTGCTGAAACTCCAACAACCAAGATTCTTTCCTGTGGTTTATAATGTGTTTTTTTTATATATCACTGAGAATTATGCACAATCTGCAAACAACAACACTGTGGTACAAGAAGAAAATAGCAAAGCACAACATTCAATTTTTGATGCTGAAATACAGCGAACATTAAAGTTTCTCAGGTCACGCACAATAATGCAACTTCCTGATCTTGAAAGATAAATAGTCCAAGAGTTCAATCAGAGGAATCATTCCCAGTTCTCAATTTTTTTTTTCAAAATAAATCTGTCCAGTTTATTGATGTGCTTTCCTTGGTACTTAGCATTTAGTGTCACACCAGAAAATGGATTTCCTGTTGCGGGAGTAATGAAGGGTCCAGCATCTCAATAGTCTGATTCTCAGAGTTGAACATTTAGAGTTAAGCAGAAGTAATTAACAGTCTCCAAAGTCCTGAGTTGCTATTTCCACATCAGACTTGAGCATATTTTGTTAATTTGATTTGGTGCTGATTTGCTTTATTTCACAGCATTGTAAATGTAAGTATAGATCTATGTTTTTCCTTTCTTCCCACAGTTGCAGTCTTTGTTTTTTTAATTATCACTGAAAACACGTCAGAAAAGAAGTCACATTTTTGTAAGGAGCTGTCATTATTCTTTGGAGCAAATCGAATTGTACCCTTGTGTCAGCTGCTCTCCATTCCCATTAACAAAATTACTGCTACTTAAACACACTAAAAAATTGTACTGATAACAGTAAAGCAATACATTGGACATGCAGTCCTAAGCTACAGGCCCTAATAACTCCAAACCATAACACTAACCTTCATCCCCCATCCTTGAGAAAACCATGCAAAGCTCAATTTTATCTAGGAGGAGATTAACCCTGAATAAAACTAATTTGATAATGCCATCTTCCTACTTACCCAAGATGGTTAATTAAGGAATGCAGCACATAAGAAGAATTGATATGTGTGGGGAGAATTGCTGCTAATCCCGTAACAAGCCTTCCTATGCTGCACAGCTAAGGGTGGAGTGATACAAATGGATTTGTTGTGACAGTGTCTACAGGACACAGCAGTAGCCTAGCTCAGCGGACATCTTTCATTCTGCGCTCTACTGGTGACCAGTGTGTTGCCGGAACTTGTACCAATCATTCCAGAGCTTGTAGGTGTGCCATGTGTGGTGATGTCGTTTCTGCGGCGTTTCATGCCAACACACTACATTAACTATTGGAACTGATTTACCTTAGATTAGATTGAAAAGATATTTTAAAACATAGATTTACTAAACACATGACAAACAGCAATAGATTAAGAACATGCGAACATAAGAAATTGGAACAGGAGTAGGCCATACGGCCCCTTGAGCCAGCTCCACCATTCAGTAAGATCATGGCTGATCTTCTACCTCAACTCCACTTTCCTGCCCTATCCCCATACCCCTTAGTGTCCAAAAATCTAACAATCTCAGTTTTGAATGTACTCAACGACTGAGCATCCACAGCCCTCTGCGGTAGAGAATTCCAAAGAATCACAGGTCGCTGAAGAAATTTTTCCTCATCTCGTTCTTAAATGGCCGACCCCTTATCTTGAGACTATAACCCCTAGTTCTAGACTCTCCAGCCAGAGGAAACAGCCTCTCTGCATCTACCCTGTCAAGCCCTCTAAGAATTTTATACTTTTCAATGAGATCACCTCTCATTCTTCTAACTCCAGAGTTCACAATCTTTCCTCATAGGGATCCCATGAATCAAACTAGTGAACCTTTGTTGCACCCCCTTGAAGGCAAGTATATCCTTCCTTAGGTAAGGAGACCAAAACTGTACACAGTACTCCAGGTGTGGTCTCACCAGAGCCCTATATAATTGCAGCAAGACCTCCTTACTCTTATGCTCCAACCCCCGTGCAATAACGGCTAAAATACCATTTGCCTTCCTAATTGCTTGCTGTACCTGCATGTTAACTTTCCGTGATTTGTGTACAAGGACACCCAAATCCTTCTGACTACCAACATTTCTTAGTCTCTCACCTTTTAAAAATATTCTGCTTTTCTATTCTTCCTACCAAAGTGGATAATTTCACTTTTCTCCACATTATACTCCATCTGCCACCTTCTCGCCAACCCACTTAACCTGTCTATATCCCTTTGAAGCCTATTTGCATCCTCCTCACAGCTTACTTTCCCATCTAGCTGTGTACCGTCAGCAAACTTGGATACATTCAGTGTTCCCGCCCAGAAGGGAAGAGTTAAAATTCTCCGGTATATGTTTGATTGTTGGCTGTAATTGTGCGGGCCAACACCATTTTGAATTATCTGAATGACTGACCATCCAGTCCAGTTTAATGAGATACATTTTTAATGTCCTTTGTTTCCATATATCTTGAGACAAATTTGAACAATATAGCTGAGGCTGTGTTTCATTGACTGTAAAGTGCTTTGGGATGTGCTGAGGTTGTGAAAGGCAGTATATAAATGCAAGCCTTTTTTCCTTTCATTTCCTTTTCTTTCCTTTCTTCAATCTGAAGCCATCAGAGACAGGCCTGTCAGAAAGTCCATTCTAGCAAACTACCACGTAATACTAATCATAAAATGTGGTTTTCCGTTTATGTTTTATATTGATGGCTAGCCCAGAAGAAGTGCCTTTGTTGTTTTCAATATTCCAAGGCGAATAGTTCAGCCTGTAATTACTGTAAATCCACTGTTTATATTTAATGATGTTCATTTATCTGTTTAATGCTCAATAAATCTGATTGTAGTTTATGGTCTTAGCCACAGTGTGATAGAGTGTTTATTCTGCTGCATGCTAAAGCCACGGAAACGATATGAGGGCACTTGATATATTCAGTGAGCCGGAATACAGTGACGATGATTCTCTGCTCGACCCCTAGGCCAGCTGTAGGTCAAAGTACACTCCAGATCATAGGAAGTAGGGACTTTCTTATAGGAATGGTCTGTCATACTGAAATTGGGCAAACATTTAGTGGAAAAACCCTCAAAACATAAAATAACAGATGTGAAAATCTGTTTGTTATCTGATGCCATAATGTGCATTTCTCAAGTACATTCATTCAACTTTAATTTGGATAACCAAAATATTTTCCACAAAGTCCAAGGATATTAATGTCAAAGGATCCAGCAGAGACATTTTGTCCAAGTATATAACACGTATAAAATGCCATTGTTGCTCAATATGAGGTCAAAGATCGCAATTGCTTTCAATGGTGTGAAGTGAAATGAAGGTCAATATGTTCCTTTTTTTTAAAGTTGGCTTCCTTGTGATTTTGTTTTTATCCCATATGTTGCACATCAGGATTGCAGTTCTTATAAACAAAGGCTAAACATTTAATGCAAGTACAAATTTGCAAGCTAGTTCCAAATTGTAGCATGATTTATTTGGTTTCAGCTTGGACAAACAAAAATATTTCCAAACCACAGCATGATGACGATGACGACAAAGAATTTTGGGAACAGAATCCCCTTTTTAAATCCAAACTTTCGTTATTCCTCAATAATAGGTTAAAGGTCATGTTCCTTTAAATGAACAGTGAGGTAAGTACATCTTCATTAATTTAGTGAAAAAATGATTCCCTCTCCCATAATTGTTAGAACATGGAATGCGTTGCCACAGAGAATGGTTGAGGCAGAGCTCATTGCACCTTTTAAGGCAAAAGTAGATAAACATTTGAAACAGAGGATGATACAGGATGGTGGGGAGAGAGCAGAGCAGTGGATTTAGTTTTGGATCGCTCTGACAAAGAGCTGGTATAGACATGATGGGCTGAAGGGCTTCCTTCTGTGCTGTAAACTTCCACAGTTCTAAATATACATCTGAAGCACAATACTTACACGTAAATGAGTTTAAGAATTGTTTTTGGTTCTATGAATACAGTAAAGATGAAGACACCTGCAGAATCAGGACACATCCAAAGTATATTGTAGTTGGTTAGCTACAACGTCTATTATCTTTGGACTTTACTTACGGTAGGGGTTGCTGTATAGCAATCAGAAGTAGGTACACTGGCTTATTTTCCCTTCTCTAATCTGGAGCACCTGGCCACTTTTAGCTAATTCAGCACAGACGGGTTCAGCAAGATTGGACCTGTATGACTTAGAGACGGATAAAGTTTACCTCAGAAGCATTTTCAGTTTGGGCGCGGGTGGAAAATTGGCAGTTGTAGATTAGCTGCACCTCACCTGATTCTCCTTTCCATTGAAGTCAGTACTTCAGGGGTCTATAAAAATGGGTCATAATTTGCTGGAGCACGGCATCTAATGACGTCTGCCGTTAGTTAGACTTGCCCTTGCATGTTTAGGTTTTTAAATTTTTTGCATGACAAATTACTGAAAGCGCGAGCTGATAATGTCGCAGTAGGGAAACAGGGCATCTGGGAACTGAGTGAACAGGGCATCTCCTTAACCAATCAAATTGATGGATTATGAAATAAACAATGCAAGGACTGAGAAGGAAATGTAAATTAGAGTGGGGGAATTCAATGTCAAATCAGGTACAGAAAGAGAAATAAAGAGAGTGAAAGCAAGATTGGATTAAGAGAGAGAAAAAAAAGACACAGAAAGGAAAAGTAAAAGAAAATTAAAATTTACATTTTTAAAATCTCCAACAACAATTAATGAGACTCCTCATTTGTAATAGTTAATTTTCAGTGCCAGAGAGGTTGATTGGCAGTAATTAACAATTATCACATCGTTAAAAGGGTATTTCGACTTGAAATGACCTGACTTAACTTTCTGTGGCAAATTTAGTTTGAATCTACAGCACAAATACAGCAACTTTGCCAGTCAATGTATTTCAATGGTGAGGCAGACGGCGAAATGCCATTTTCGCAAAGCTAATGTTAGAGTGGCGCAACTCGGACAGCAACTTCTGGATATTTGAGTTTAACCGCACATCTGCCCCTTGCCTGAAGCTGCTGTACCATTTGCACATAAATTACAACGCGTGCCAATAGCCTCACTGTTATTTTGACAGCAAATTCTGGCCTAATATCACTTCAGTTATTCTGTTTTTGTAGTTTTCCCTGTATTTTAGTTCAGCTATATACTGCAGGACTAACAATAGGTCCTAATGTAGCTGAGGCAAAAACATAAAGGTTTTCCTTTCATTAATTTTTATCACACTTAATTTTCATGAATCATCTATAAAATCAGCAAAATTAAAATATCCACAAATATAATGGCTTGCATTTCTACCACCAATGTTAGCCATTCATATCTGCATCTTCTCCTTACAGTGTTTTTGTTTCCCCTTCTTGCTGTTAAGTATCGACTTGATAATCGTATTGTGAGACAGGATGAGATTTTTAAAGGAATATGCTGGGATTGTTCTCCTTAGAGCAGAGAAGGTTAAGGGGAGATTTTACAGAGGTGTTCAAAATTATAATTTGATTTAATAAACTGCCAGAAGGGTCGGTAACCAGAAGAAACAGATTTAAAGTAATTGGCATAAGAACCAGAGGGGAGATGAGGAGAATTTTCTTTACACAGCGAGTTGTTATAATCTGGAATGCACTGCCTGAAAGAGTGGTGGAAGCAGATTCAAAAGTAACTTTCAAAAGGGAATTGGATAAATACTTGAAAATGAAAAATTTGCAGCACTATGGGGAAAGAGCAGGTGAGTGGGACTAATTGGATACCTCTTTCAAAGAGCCGACACAGGGACAGTGGGCTGAATGGCCTCCTTCTGTACTGTAAGATCCTAATATTGGGGGGAAGGTTTCCTGTCCGCACTAGGTGTAGGAAAATTGTAAATGTTTATAAAGAACACTAATGTACAGAGGACATCTTTCCTCATAGAAACAAACTTATTGTGCTAGTGATCAAACATTAGGAAGTACTTTATATAAAAAATAATCCTTTGTTATTGAGATTTTTAAATGTGTCTGTGTTTGGAGGTGTTGTCAGTTACATGTCCTACACCTCATGGTAGAGTTTTCGCAGGAGTTCTCCCAATCCCTCAGTGCAACTTTGGCAGATGATTGGCGGAAACCCTGGCAACGTACCGTCTGCAACATTTCTCCGGGCTTTTTAACAACCTTCTATTAAAGTTATGGCAGGAGATTCGGAAAACTTCCCCCCTCTCCATGTCCCCCCCCAACCCCCCTCAGGAGATTCTGCCCCCTCTTGTTTGTACAGGCTGATGATGATAACAGTGAACCAAATTTCACCCAAATATTTCAGTTTTTCTCACATAACTGTTGTTAAAGAAATAAGGAATTTGCATTCATATAGCACATTTCACGTCATCAGGATGTCCCAAAGCGCTTTACAGCCAATTAAATACTTTTGAAGCTGCTGTAATGTAGGAAACATGGCAGCCAATTTGCACACAGCAAGATCCCTCAAAGAGCAATGAGATAATGACCAGATAATCTGTTTTAGTGATGCTGGTTGAGGGATAAATATTGGCCAGGACACCGGGGAGAACTCCCCTGCTCTTCTTCAAAATAGTGCCATGGGATCTTTTACGTCCGCCTGAGAGGGCAGACGGGGTCTTGATTTAACGTCTCATCTGAAAGAAGGCACCTCCCTCAGCACTACACTGGAGTGTCAGCCTAAAAGAATAGTAAAATAGATTACCAACAGCTATCAAAACATTTAAAATATCTCATCAGATCTCTATTTCTTTATTTATAATGGTAATGTATATATATTATGATTAAAATACATATTGACTGCAGTATGAGCTAAAGTAATGAACTATTGATAGGAAGGCTTCAGGCGACCTTGTCACAAATAGATTTCTGGGCAGTTTTAAGCAAGAATAAGGATATAATTAGGAATCCAGATAAAATCTTAAACCACAAAAGCAAAGTACAATTGGTTTCTGAATTTTGCCCAAATGCTAGTTAAATTACGGCCTAAAACTCATTCTCTACCATTTATAACTTCCAATAGTACGTACAGTTATCTTAACAATGTAAAATCAACATTGATGTTGGCTAACAGCAGAGCTGAAGGAAAACTGATCAGAGACTGAGAGGACATTGTGAGGCCACCTGCAGAATAAAACTGTCACATGATTCACAAAGGATTTATTGTGTTTGTCTGAAGTTAATGTACATCGATGGAAATATGTGGAGTAGCGTGACATGCGGAATTGTTTTCTTTTGATGTATGGAAAAATATTGCTTTTGCGAATTACATTTTATTTGTATTTGTGTGTTAGGAAATGCAGAACTCTTCTGAACAGCAGTGTGTGCATGAATGCTCATAAAGACATTGTCGAGTGGCTGTGAGGGTCTTAAAATTACACAATGCAAAAATTACCTTACAAATGCAAATTCCTTTGTTATTTTAATAGAGGCTTTATTTATTTGTTAAATAAGTGGGTTAATGTTGTGACTAAAATAGCAGACAAGGGAATTGCACATAAATGTAGTAAGAGTTCCGATGCCAGTGTGGAACTTCAAGGCAAAAGACAGGTTCATAGAAAGAGATGTGGACAAATGTCTGGAGGAGTGGGCCAAGCTGGCCAATATCAGTGGAGATCATTGAATGACTTCAAGGGCAAAGTTCAGAAGAGGAGCAGGAAGGCTTGGAACTCCTGCTTATATGCGATTGGGCAACTGGCTCACAGGAAGAAGCATACTTTATTTTGAATTTTATTTTAATACATTTGCTGTGTTGCAGGTTAGGACGGTATCCTGAAGTGAATTTTTTTTTTTACGTTATGGTTTTCACGTCTATATTCTTTTTAGAAGACATGTATTGGGAGCAGTCCACGGCTAGAACGGAATCCCATTTGGTAAGACTGATATTCTTGACAAGGTTATTGAACAGTCACTGTTTTTAGAGTGTTAAGTTTTTCAATTTGTGTGGGGGGTGGGGGTCTCACGAGTATTTATGTCATGCACAGTAATTAGCGATAGGCCGGGTGACAGAATAAATCAGTTATATTTGGAATCACCCTGCGCTTCTTGATTTTATCTGTGTGGCATATCATTTGGATTGTTGTAGCAGCTGTTACTTTCATGGCTGCTGGGGGGAAAATGTTTACAAATAGATTTTTAATAATATGCTAGTGGAAAGATAAATTTTATTTTGAAAGGGATTCCCTAACATGTGTGATGGATGGAATTAAGAAATAGCATGGCCAAAACTGAAGGCTTAAAGTATTACATACTGGTTTAAAATTGAGAAACCAAAGTGATTGGGTCAGGTCTGTTGAGCAGGGGACACCAAGGTTGAAAAGAGTAAAAGAGAAAGTATGGTAAATCAGGAAGTAGTGACCAGGTGACACAGAGCCTAGATTTTAAAAGCCAGCGAATTGTAGAAGAAAATTGTGAAAATGGCAAGTATTTCCACTGTTTGAAGTCCAAGGAAAGAATAAATTAGAGTAGGAGATTGTATAGTGTCTTGATTTCAAGGCAAAAAGGATGCAAGGTGGAAGAAGATCATGTGGGATAGTTTACTTAGAGCTGGGGGCAACAAGAGAGGCAAGTTCAGAAGAGGAGTGACCATAGTACTGCTGAGAAGGTAGAGAAACCAGAGAGGTGTGGCTAGAGATGAGAGAGGTATTACCTATCAGGTGACAAGTTTTTTTTACTTTCTGTTTGGGAGCAAGAGAGGGGTGAGAAGAGCCTCCCCCAGTTATGAGAGTAGCATTTACTCGGGCTTTATAGAGGACTAACAGTTTTTGAGAGCAGCAGAGCTGTTTGACACAAAAGAAGAAACCAAACTTCTTGGAAGTAGCTTTAAGAATGGAAGTATTGTGGAAATTCCATTCGGGGCCAGAGAAAATAGTGAGGTCAAGAACATCAATGGATAAAGAAAGAACGGTAAGAAGTGAGAGTTTTCACTCGCAAGGGATAAGAACAGAATGTCTTTTTGAAGCGTGGAAAGAAACAAGGGGAGTCATTTTGACGTTACCCGCTTGATGGGATACTAACAGTATCAGATCAGCTGCCTGTTTTACACCCTGCCTGATTGAAATCAATGAAAAGTAAACTCTGGTGGGGTGTAAAACGGGCAGATGATATGATCCCGTCAGGTTCCCACCAGGCGTGTTAGGTTAAAACTACCCCATTGAAGGACATTGAGGGGAGATCAAAGGGTAGAGATACAAGTATTGCACAGTGAGAGGATTGGAGGTGTGTGCATTGTGGGCATGCGATCGGAAGCAAGTTAATTAATTTAGAGTGGAATTATCAGCAAAAGAATGAATAGGGATGGATGATTAGTGGAGTTGAGATGAACAAGGAAGTTGTTCCAGATGATCCAGAATTAAAATACGGTAGTGTTTGCACTTCTAAAAGCTTAGTGAGTCAAAGTCCTTTGCATTGGAACAGCACACAAACATGAGTTAATACCTTGAGGATTGGTAGTGGCTGTGGCAATGCTTAGATGCATTTAAGGGGAAGCTAGATAAACACATGAGGGAGAAGGGAATAAAAGGATAGGGTGGGATGAAGAAGGGTTGGAAGAGACCCACGTGGAGCATAAACACCGGCATGGGCCTGTTGGGCCGAATGGTCTGTTTCTTTGCTGTACATTCTTTGCAATTTTTTGTAATTCTTTGATATGAGAGGAACAAACTGGAGGGACAGAAAGAAGGAAAAAGACTGTGGTCATTTTCACTGCATGTGACTCATGCTCAATGTGTCGGGATTTATTAAGCCAAAGTGCTTCAAGAAACCATTTCAGTTCTTGTTTTGCCTGTGGTTTATTATGCTAGCGATAATTCAGTGACAACAACTGGCTGTTGATGTGAATACTGGGAATTACGACTGTTCCTACATTTTATAGGGAAATATGTCTCAATTGGTTAAGGAAAGTAAAATTGTTAAAATCCAACTCAATGCAATTTTGGAGTTAATTCCATTCAGTTTCAACACGTCTGCCTCACATAACATTGCGGCACAGCACAATTTTCATTTACGGATGTGTACAGCAAATATAGAAAAGTGAGCAAGGACAGAACATGATAAATACTGAGTATGTACACGAAAAAGAATCTCAGCTCACTAATCTCAATATATTGGGGCAGAACTTGCTCCCGAAATAATGGAGAGCCCAACAGCGCTCTCCATTTTTAATGGCCAATTGAAGAAGCAAGTTCCCACGTTTGCACATGCGCATTAAAACGCGGAAATCATAAACTTGCTTCTATTGGTTTGCTGGCGATTTGACAGCTGCGAATTAAAGGGACATCGCACGCTGCAATCATTGAAATCACTGAAAAATCGCAAATTTGCTCATCCACCCAGCTAGAAAGTAACTAATTACGCCACCAAAATATACGCTTAAAAATACCAGGTCTAAACTAAGTTTTAAAAGCACAATAACTCTTTATGACTGCCAAACCAGCCATATAAATACTGTGGCTACAAGAGCAGGTCAGAGGCTGGGTATTCTGCGGCGAGTGACTCACCTCCTGACTCCCCAAAGCCTTTCCACCATCTACAAGGCACAAGTCAGGAGTGTGATGGAATACTCTCCACTTGCCTGGATGAGTGCAGCTCCAACAACACTCAAGAAGCTCGACACCATCCAGGACAAAGCAGCCCGCTTGATTGGCACCCCATCCACCACCCTAAACATTCACTCCCTTCACCACCGGCGCACAGTGGTTGCAGTGTGTACCATCCACAGGATGCATTGCAGCAACTCGCCAAGGCTTCTTCGACAGCACCTCCCAAACTTGTGACCTCTACCACCTAGGACAAGAGCAGCAGGCACATGGGAACAACACTACCTGCACGTTCCCCTCCAAGTCACACACCATCCCGACTTGGAAATATATCGCCGTTCCTTCATCGTCACTGGGTCAAAATCCTGGAACTCCCTTCCTAACAGCACTGTGGGAGAACCTTCACCACATGGACTGCAGCGGTTCAAGAAGGCGGCTCACCACCACCTTCTCAAGGGCAATTAGGGATGGGCAATAATTGCTGGCCTCGCCAGCGATGCCCACATCCTATGAATGAATAAACAAAAAACAGCTAAAAATTAAAATTTTAAAAATGTGGAGTCTCATATTATTCCTTATTTTAATAGTTTTTGGTCAGTAAAAAAAACATTTTAAAAATTAAAAAATTCATTAATTTTTTACTTTTCCCTTCTGTCTCTTCAATTATTTTGTTGGCTTTTTATTAAAAAATTATTTTTTTTACAATAACTTTCAGAATACTAACTTTAAATGAATGAAGTCTGCTTGCCTGCTTGTGGGCGTGACTTCTTTTCCTGACAGATTTAGTGGGCGTGTCTTCTATTAACACATACTGTTCCATGGGAATCAACTTTCCCTGTTCAGAGGCTAGGTTAATAGAGCACAATTCCTTAAAAGTTCAAAGTCACGCAATTTAATGCCACAGAGCCCACAGTAAGTACATTCGTGAATTTAATTTGCAGGAGCTGCAGCGATCGTTATCACGCTGCTCTGCACAAATTCTGGCCCATTGTGTATGTGTATATATAAACACAAGCCTCAGACTCCTCATTGCTAAACTGCTTTTGTCCATTTTTTGTGTAGCAATGTTATAAATAAGCCAATATTAATTTTAGATGAGAATAGTTTTAAGGCAAAGTGCTCTCTTTCTCAATCTTGGTAAGTAAAATAAAACATACAAAGTGCTCTAAACATGTCGGGCGTGCTTAAAATATTCTTTTTTTTCTCTTCTGAGGAGACCTTTACTTTTTGGTCTCCAAACGTAGCAGGGAGCTGTTCAGCTGATGTCAATGATAAGACCTATTAGTGTGTAGGTCCATAGAGAGTAAAGAGAATTGGAGCAATATCGATGCCAGTCAGTGCTGTCAGATCTAGGATGCTTCAGTAAGACATGTAACTCCCTATACACTATGCCATTAATCACATGCACGGCAGGTACAGCAGGGTTAGATACAAAGTAAAGTTCCCTCTACACTGTCCCATCAAACACTCCCAGGGCAGGTACAGCATGGGTATGATATAAAGTAAAGCTCCCTCTACACTGTCCCATCAAACATTCCCAGGTCAGGTGCAGCACAGGTACAGGGGGGCATCACACAATACAAGATAATTTCAAAATCTGTCTCTTTAGAAGGATATGTTGATGGGGTTAGATGAGGAAGCAAGCAAAAGTGAGACAAGGCTGGTGTGGAGCATAAACACCGGCATGGACCTGTTGGGCCGAATGGCCTGTTTCTGTGCTGTACATTTCATGTAGTTTTGTGTACTGTAGATTTGTCTGTATGACTAACGAGTAACCAGTTTGTAATGATTATGTGCACAGCCTAGCAGGTGCTGTGTCCTTTTGATCTCCAGCAAAAACGCTCAATATCATAATGAGGGAGGTGGGTGGGGGGAGGTTGGGGAGATGGGTTGACTATTTCCTGCAATGTAAGAGTTTTTTTTTAAACAATGTTTACCTGATTATATGGCAGAGCATACTGCATTGAAAGTATTCCCCCTCCTTTAACTGCTTCAACTAACTCGCATAAAGGACTGATTTGAACACTTATGGCAGTGCAAGCAATGCGAAATAACATTGATTTTGGCACGTCTCAGTCATTTGTAAGGTAGTTAAAGGGATCTACAGAGACAAGCCTCACTATGAACTGGCACTAATCCAGCTTGCTTTTTCAAGCCTTGGAATGAGATGCTTAATGCAATTGACTGAAGAGCTGTCACAAGTGAGAAAATAATTTCTACTAATGCGGGCTAATTGACATGATTAGTGAAAAGTCTTTGGTTACTAACGCAGTTGGCAAAATTAAATCGACTGTTCTAGTGGCAGAAAAGAGCACAGGCTCCTTGAAAACCTCATTTTAAAAATAGTTGGATTAAAAATAAATCGAAGTCCAAGGCCTAATTAAAGAAATGTTGAGCATCGTTGGCAAAGGCCTTTTGATGCACTAATGGCCTTTGTTGCAGAGTGTGAGGATGTCAGTTTATACCTTATCATTCAGCAGAGTTAGGGAAGGGTGGCATTAATCGAAAGCACACTGCTTTGGCAGTAATAGACAAAAAATCAAAGGGAAGATAATTTTAGTCTTCCCTTCCGCATTACTCAGCAGCCATCTCAAAGCCATCCCTGGCAGAGACTCTTCTAGATTAGATAACCGTGTGGACTTCTTGCTTGGATTGGAAGAGGCAACAATGTGTCTAAAAAGGGAGAGGAGTAAAGAAAGAAAAATTAATGTCATTTTGGGGTATTTTTAATGAACAATAGGGCCAATTCTGCCCACCCGTCTGCAAGCAGTGCTCACGGGAAGTACATCATAGGAACAGGAGTAGGTCATTGACCCCCTCAAGTCTGTTTCACCAATCAATTAGATCATGGCTGATTTGTGTCTTAACTCCATCTACCCATCTTGGTGGTTATGGATTGTGGGCACACATCCCTTTATTTTCTGTCCACTAATATTAGTTGGTCAGAAAGTCATGGACTGAGCACCTATGAACAATGGGAGCACAGAATTGGCCTTGATATGCTTTAGATTGTGGGGCATATAAGCAGCAGAAACGTAGAATTGGGACAGCAAGCCTGCTTCTTCCACAGACCACATAGAATCTATCCTGTTATTGTCCTTAAAGGTTAATCTATCGACCACCACATTTCTCTTATTCAGCTGTGGCCTGTTCCTACCCCCACCCCCCCCAAACCAACTGAGTGAAGCCCTTTGCCATAAGAAAAAATTTGGAAGGTTGACTCCATAATGTCTTATATCTATTTTTATGAGTTGTTTGATTAATAGATGTCGTTTTTTTTTAACCTCCTGAAGGGTATTTTGCGGGTTACTTTATTTACAAGTGTTTGCTTTATTTATTGCTAGTGCATCGCCTGGCCAGCCTTCTATCCTCCACCCTCCATAAACTTCAGCTCATCCAAAGCTCTGCTGCTCGTATCCTATCCTGCTCACCCATCACCCCTGTGCTCGCTGACCATCATTGGCTCCTGGTCCCCCAAAGCTTCAGATTTTAAATGCTCAACCTTGTTTTGAAACCCCTTTGTGGCCTCACCCCTCCATATTTTTGTAACCTCCTCCAGCCCTTGCAGCCTTGAGAACACTGTGTTCCTCCAATTCTGGCCTCTTGCGCATCCCCGCCTACCTTTGACCCAGGATTGGTCCCCATACCTTCAGCCGTCTAGGCCCTAAGTTCTGGAATTTCCTCCCTAAACCTCTCCGCTGCCATCTCCTCCTTTAAGAACGTCCTTAAAACCCATTGTTTCATCAAGCTTTTCGTCACCACACCCAATATCTCCTTCTTTGCACTGACATCTATTTTTGCCTGATTATTGCCTGTGAAGCACCTTAGGACATCTTTCTACATCAAAGGTGCAATATAAGAGCAAGTTGTTCATAGTAACAATCTATATTCGTTACCAAAGGGCAAGTGGCTAACTTCTAGTTGCAACTATTAAAATACTCATCATGTTTTACGTTAGATTGCTTAACTTACCATCCATGGTTTAAAAAAAGTATACGTAAACATGGAAAGTTCTGTTCCTATGACTGTGTGATGACTATGATTTGAACATATTTTTGACCAAATTTTACATACAAGATGATTTTAATTAGTGAAACTCTTAATTCCATTTGTGTGCAGATTAAATCTTTATTAACGGCTTAACAAACATCCAATGTGGTGAAATGGTTTTCATTACTATAACTGAGCAAATTACAACAATTTAGTGATTTCAGCAGGCAGGAGAGCAGAATATCACTCACTGTTGTTACATAGAATTATATAGGAATTTACAGCACAGAAACAGGCCGTTCGACCCAACTGGTCTATGCCGGTGTTTATGCTCCACACGAGTCGCCTCCCACCCTACTTCATCTAACCCTATCTGCATATCCTTCTATTCCTTTCGCCCTCATGTACCTTTCTAGCTGCCCCTTTAATGCATCTATGCTATTCGCCTCAACTGCTCCATGTGGTAGAGAGTTCCACATTCTAACCACTCTCTGAGTAAAGAAGTTCCTCCTGAATTCCCTGTTGGATTTATTAGTGACTATCTTATATTTGTGTCCTCTAGTTTTGGACTTGCCCACAAGTGGAAACACCTTCTCTACGTCTACCCTATCAAACCCCTTCATAATTTTAAAGACCTCAATTAGGTCTCCCCTCAGCCTTCTCTTTTAACTATTGTCTCACCGTTAAATGAATTGACCTCCCGAGGCATTCGGTGAAGATACAGAGCACTCTTCACATGGAAGTTCTTCCTGCATTTCTAACTGACTGAACAAATTGAGCTCTGCCAACACTTTCTAAACAGCTCGTCATCCATTCTTAAGTAGGTCACAGAGCTGAGCTACATAAACACACAGTAAGTTTAAATGACCAACAGTAAACAAAAAGAGGCTAATTGCCAAATAGTCAGCACCCTTTCAAACTGCACAATTCCCTCTTTTTTAGTTTCATGAGCCATTATATTTTGGTTTCTTTTAACTTCTATCATTCTTTATCTTCTGCCATGCTACAGACAGGCAAGTAAGATTATAGAGTTCAGAAGAACTAAAGTTGAAAATCCTTTGAAATAGGCCAGCAAAATTACCAATACTAATAAAAAAAGAAAAATGCTAGTGACTATACTCACAGCGAGGGACTCGGAAAGCTTAAGAAAAATACTTTGTGCAGAATCAGAACGAATTTTGGAGCACTGATGTTGGGGAGCAGGCAAACTATTTATCCAAAATCTCAATGATGAAATTGCATTCTAAGATATTGGAACGCTTTCATAAGATGAGATAATGCCATATCATTAGCAATGTTGCATTCCATGTTACAGATCCAATACAGGAAGGAAGGTGCAACTGCATCCAGCATGGAAACTATTACGTACACCATTCAAGTCTCATGAGCTAAACTCAGTAGGGTTTATTCTCATCTTGCTGCCTGGGCATGTAACTGGCATTGCAGATTTGTTGACCGCTATAGAAACTGCCTGATTTTCATTTCCAAATGAAAATTCTAGTAAATCCCATAATGGTCTAACAAAGCCCTACAGGCCCTTTCTGTTGTTGCTTTTCTTCCAGTCCAGGTTATTCTTACTCTCTTTTCCAAGCTCTAGCTCCTTTAGATGGAACTCTTATTTTTTTTAGTTGAAATTCCCACTCTTTTGCTTTTTCCTTTGCAGCCAAACAAGCCGACTTGATTTCTTGTTGACATTTTTTAAAATCACTGTTAGTTTCCGTTCAATCAGTCGATCTGTTTGGCTTTATCTTGGTCAGTTCATTTTCAGCCTTCTTTGTTTCTCCTCTTCAGTGGTTGAGACTGCAGTTGGTAAAAAAGTTGATGTGATGGAGTGAGAGGGGAGGGGACAGCATACTGCATGCTAAGGATAGAGCAGTGACCGTATAGTAAGTGGGTATTGTGAGAGAGTGGGGCTAAGACAGCTGTTGTGAATCTCTGAAGGAGTGAGAGAGTCGGTGTAAGAATGTATGAGGGTGTACTGTGCACGCTGTGATGATGGGGGAAAGGAAGAGATTGAGGCTGAAGAAGATGTGGAACTGATTAAGGGAGAGAGCTGATAAGAAGGAAGAAGCAAGTAGCAGTGATAGGGAATAGTTACTGTACTATTGAGAGGAGGTGAGGCAAGGGTGCAAAATAGCTAAAGAAATGGTAACATTAAATAATGCCCACCAACAGTAGTCACCAGAATCAAAGTCTGATTACACTCCTGCAAAAGCTAGCGAAGAAGACCAAGATATTATTTCCGATCCTGTGTCATAGGCACCAGCTGATAGTCCATTCAGTGTTTCCTCCAGTTGTGTGTGTCCAGTGGAGTCTGAAAGATCAGAAGAATGTGATGTTTAGCCTAAGCAGGAGTGTATCTCAGTGGGAATTCAGCCTGAAAGTACGGTTGAACAGGAGTTTCTGTCCCTACGGTTAATGTTTGTGTGTAGAGAGTAAGTGGAATTTGATTCTTGTGAGAGCTTAGGGGCTATAAATATAAGACAGTTACTAATAAATCCAATAAAGAATTTAGAAGAAACTTCTTTACCCAGAGAGTGGTTAGAATATGGAACTCGCTACCACAAGGAGTAGTTGAGGTGGGGGGAGGGAGTGGGCAGTAACAATTGCAAAAATCTAAAACCTGCTCTCAACCCGCCTCCAACCCACCCATTTCTGGTTTTCATGGGGGTGGGACGAGGGGCGAGTGACCAACCCGCTCTCAGGAGGCGGGTCAGGCATTAAAAGCTTTCAAGGAGGCTGTGGGCCTCCATTTTCAAAGCTTTTTTGATTTTACCCTCTGGGGGCCAGGATTCCTGGGTCTTCTACTTCACACCACATGAGAAGAGGCGAGAAGGCTCCAACTGCAGGTAAGTGCCTTTATAGCACAGCTTGTGGGCCCGGAAGAGCATGAGTGCTTTCCTCAGGCCAACAAGTCTACCTGCAGCAACCTCTCCCCCACGATATCCAACCCCCCCCCGCAATGATCTCCGACCCCCTCCTCCCAAAGATCTCCGACACCCACTACGATCTCCGACACCACCAACAATCTCCAACCCCGCGATGACCCCTGACACCGACCCCCCCCATGACTGGCCCCCCCCCCCCCCGTCCCCCGATGACTGACCACCCCCCATGACTGACCCTCCCGGTGATCCCCGATCCCCCCAGTGACCTCCAACCACCCACTCACCCCCCCCCATTCTAATACTTACCTGATCATGTCCTCTTCCTTCCTCTTCTCCTGTCCGACTGAGAGCCAGCCTGTCAATCAGGCTGGCCTGTCAGGCGGGAAACCGGCAAAAAAAACCAATGTTCTTACGTCAAAATCGTAAGGATGTTCGGGAAACCCCTATTTCTGGTCTCCCATCAAGATTTTCACCCCCCCCCCCCACCCCCCGCCTCGCCCCCTTCCTGGCTCCGGGCTAATACCATGCCCTAAATTTTTAAATAAGACATGGAGGGATAGCAGCGCAGGGAACCCTTGTGAGGTGCGTAGAGTGGGATATGTGCATCATCGTGGGTGTTCAATCTATCCAAGGATACTATGTTTCTGGAGCAGACGATCTCTGTGCTAGAGGAGCATTTGGCCACATCTCATAGTATCAGAGAGGACGAGGAGTTTCCAGATCACATTCTCCAGAGTATGGTCATCAATGAGGCAGTGCTAAATCTTTCAGGACACAGGATAGTTTAGAAAGAGAGAAGTGGGTGACCATCTGCAGGGACAACAGAGTGAGCTCGGACTCAAAGGTGCAGGGATTCCTGTGTTACTGGAACTGTCCATGAGGCACATAATGTTGGACAGGTGCGGGGTGGATAGTGACAAGAGTGTGGTCTGTAAGGGGTTTTATTACTGTTTCTCGGGCTTATAATAGGTCAGCCAGTTATGTTTTCCTGAGCTGCCCTGCCCGCCGTGCGGTTGCGAATCGCTTACCCCTTCCTGATTCTGAGCTGAGGACTTATCGAGTGGTAACAAAGACAGACAAACAGACCAGTGGATTGGTACAAGGAAAACCAATGTTTATTAATAAGAAAACTAAAACTACAAGGTAAACAGTATAATACAGAAGATAAAAAGAAAGAAATCGCTATGGATGTAATACAGTCTTACACTTATCGGGGGTGGAAGAAACGGACACATCGAGGGAAAATTCTAAAATCACAAGTTTAGCAATATCCCCTTTAACCCCCAACCTTACACCTATGCTAAGCTGTCTTGTGGCAGCCAGAAAATTAATGCTCACCGGTGAAAACAGATGAAAAGGCCTGGCCCTTGTGCCTGCTGTTGCCGTCGACATGTGGTTGCGAGGTTTACTGGATGGCCTTCCTTCTTAGCTGCTAGCAGACAGACAGGACACCGGGCCAGGAGGCGAAGAGAAAAAGAGAGAGATACTGGGAAGCCACCAGTTATACCCTCTTGGTAACAGGTTTTTTTCGTACCTCATCAGCTTGCTTCATTGTTTGATTTAAGCACGAAACGTAAGACAAAGGACCCCATCTCTGGCCTATTTACATTAATGGCCAATTCCTGTATTTCTGAGTTCCATAACTGCTTTAAGACAAAGGACCTAATTTCTGGCCCATTTACATAATGGCCGGTTCCTGTATCGATCTGTTCGCTAACTGCTTTACCATTGTTCCGAATGTACCTTGATGGTTCACCTTATGTCCTGCGATCACTTCCTGCTCGAATTTTGATGTGTTGGCCGGCCATGTTGATAGCTTGCCTCAGGGCTAGAATGCAGCTGCATTGCTTAAAGAAACCTGTCTGAAACACGAAGCCTGCCGAGTTGTTGAAGAATCCAGCAGGCTTTTAGGCCATGTGTCTGACCGCAGCCATTTTGAGAGACCCTGGATTTTTAAAACAGTCACACCAGGGTTTCTTTAATAACTCCAATAAATCTTCGGGGTGGGGGGGAGCATGTGAAATTTTGCGAATCCCTTCAGGTCCTAGCAACAATGTGGAGCAAGGAAGTACCCAAGGGGTTGAGGGGCAAGTAGACTACAAGAATAGAAGAGTGACAGTAGTAGGAGATTCTATAATCAGGGGAATGGCAGTCATGACTGGGAGGCTCAAGTGGTGTATTGCCTCCCTGTGCCAGGGTCATGGAATAGATGGAAAAACTTCTGGGACATGAGAGAAAGCAGCCATATGAACCACATGACAGAAGTATGTTTGAGGGAACTTAAAGAATTAGGCAATAGATTGAAAGAACAAGATCTCAAAGCTGGTAATCTCTGGATTGTTTCCTGTGCCACGTGCTCGACTGATTAATGAGAGGAAGATTACAGAACTCAATACTTAACTGCAGTACTGGTTCAGGAGGGAAGGGTTCACATCCTTGGGGTATTGGAGAGATATTGGGAACAAGGGAAGTCAATACTGGATCACAACAGAACCAACATCCTTGCAGAGCAGGTAAATAGAGCAGTGGGGAAGATTTAAACAAATACGGCCGTAGGTGGAGAAAGCCTAAGTTTGAGACTAGAGAGGGATAGTAGGATTAGTAAAGCTGGTGGAATAGAAGCAGAAAGTTTAGCTGAACTCAATCGTGAGAAAATATTATCAGAGGAGAAAGGGAATGAGGAAACAATTGTTATAAGGAAAGATTATTAATATGCGCGATAGTGTAAAACGGGTGATAGCAAATCGGCAGCCCGTTTCACATCGTTCCCGATTTTTATTTCCATTGACTTCAAGTGAATGCCAATTCTCTATTAGCAGAAACGGCACAACCTTTGGAACATATTAGAATTGGAAATTGAAACAATAATAACATTTTAAGTATTGTTCATGCACTGGTTTTTAATACATAAAAATGGGAGGGAGGGAATTCCAAAAAAGATCAGAGTTATAATATGTAAAGAAAAACAACATTTTTAAACATATTAGTGACAAATCATCACAGTATAAAGATATTAATACTGCATATTAAAAAAAATTTATATTTTTTGCCTGTCCTTCCAGACAAATAGCCCATTTTTGTTGCATTTTTATTTATTCAGCCTGCCATTTACTTTTCTTTTGTGCTATCTGAAACAGTAGCTAGTTTTTGAGGAAGTGCCTAACAGTACTGGTAACAATCTCAATAGTCTTCATTGCCTGTGTTTGTTTTATGACAGGTACTACATAAAGAATGATAGCCATGAATCAATATACTGTAGTTCTATAGTTCCTACATCCACACAGCATGCTGTGAATCTGACAGTGCTTTTGTACTGGTTTAGAGATACAATATGCACAAGCTTTGTAAGGTACTGTGATGTCCTTTAATGTGAGTCATCTGCCTCTGACAACAAAATCGTGTGGACCTTACTAGGCATACTGGTCACATCAAATTGAGAATAATGCAACAGTCATTTCACTAATGGATGTACAACAACAACAACTTGCATTTATATAGCACCTTTAACATAGTAAAACGTACCAAGGCGCTTCACAGGAGCGTTATCAGACAAAATCTGACACTGAGCCACACAAAGAGATATTAGGACAGGTGATCAAAAGCTTGAACAAAGAGGTAGGATTTAAGGAGCCACTTAAAGGAGGAGAGAGAGGTAGAGAGGCGGAGAGGTTTAGGGAGGGAATTCCAGAGCTTAGGGCCTAGGCAGTTGAAGGCACAGCTGCCAATGATGGGGCGATAGAAATCGGAGATGCGCAAGAGGCCAAAATTGGAGGAGTGCAGAGATCTCGGGGGGTTGTAGGGCTGGAGGAGGTTACAGAGAGAGGGAGGAGTGAGGCCATGGAGGGATTTAAAAACAAGGATGAGAATTTTAAAATCGAGGAGTTGCTGGACTCCTGTTATCACTGTTGGGAAAGAAGACTTTCAGCTGACTTCCATTAGTTCTTTATGTAGCTTGTATCAACACTCAGCAATATTTCCATATCTGCTTGTGTTTCTCTCCCTCACTATCTTTAAGGTTTTGGTTTACAATTAATTCTTGCACTATTGTCATCCGCTAATAATGAAACAAGCTAAAACGAGCATTGAAGGTGGTAATGAGGGAATGTATAAGCATGTTGGACAGGAGCTGGTAGGAAGAATGGAAAAAATACAGTTGGCCTTCCTTGTGTTTCTCAATATAGAACTAAAGTGTCATCAGAATAATTAGGCAACTGTTTATAATTCTGCGCCAATCAAAGAGTCTGATTTTTTTTGATATTGAGCAGAAATAAAACGTGAAATGCCTTTGCTTGTCTATCTCACTTTGCATTTGAATCTGTATCAAAAGTATTCAACAAAAATGTAAAACCGCACCAGTAATCACTAATTCAGTTTAAACAGTACTTTAAACTGGACTATTCAAGATGATTGAAAAATGCAGTGTGTGTTTAATATTGGAATGAGCTGTAAGAAATCAATAGCACCGTAAAGAGACCACACTGCTTGCTGCTATCCTACAGAGGCTATATTTATAAATAATTTAAAAACATAATCCAAAATAAAATCTATGTGATATGCTTGTTAAAATAATGTGTTTTTTTAAAAATGGTTTTTGATCATTTTCTTTTTAGTGGATTTAAGATGTATACATCAGCCCTCAGGGTTCCACTCTTAATGCTGATATTGCTTCACAACCTTTTAATTTATACAGAAAGATGCAGACAGGGCTATCCCTTATCCTCCTATTGTTTGTTTTGGCTCACAAGTTTCTTTTGATTGCACAATTATTTCATCAGGCTCATTTGTGAATATCAATAGAGAGATTTGCCCGTGTAAAATGCAATACAAATATCAGCGACATATTATAGTGAACTGTAATGAAAAGAAAATAAATCCAGAAAGGTTCACAGCTGGTCCTGGTACAACCCCTACCCATCCCCATATCACTCTGCCTCTAATAGTACCCCAAATAAACATAATCAAAATGGAACAAACACAAAGCCCTTTCAAGATGGCTGCTTTCAATTCAAAAGCCAATCCTGGATAGTTTGTTTATTAACCACAGGATTAAAAGGCAAGAAGATCATTTTCCTGATAGTTTTGTGAAGTATCCACTTTGAACCCAAAATACCCTCTAACTAACTGAGTTTGATTTCTTGATTCCATCTTTCTCCCACGCATTTGAGTTGCAATGTTGTCCATGATTCAGTTGAGTTATCCAAGGATTTTACATACACTCTGAGGGTCATCATGGCAATTAATAGCAAAGGTTTATACGTTTGATTTTTTGAGAAAAAAGTGTTTTTTTCTGAAGTGATATCATAAGTACTAAGAATATGAGGACAATGGCTTATCTGTCACCAGATCAACCTTTAGAGCAGATTGTACATGTCTCGCATATTGAACACTGTTCTCGTACTTCTGTAAATTTTGCTTGTTGCCTTTCCTGTGTTTTTCCCTTGTGTATCCATGAGTGGAAACAGGCCAAGAAAAGTATAGAAACAAAGAAATGAGGAGAATGAGATGAGATGAGAATGAGAACAATGAGATGAGGAGAAATTTCTTCACTCAGGGGTTGGTGAACCTGTGGAATTCTCTACCACAGAAGGCTGTGGAGGCCAAGTCACTGGTTATATTTAAGAAGGAGCTGGATAGATTTCTAGACACAAAAGGCATCAAGGGGTATGGGGAGAGAGTGGGAATATGGTATTGAGATTGAGGATCAGCCATGATCATATTGAATGGCGGAGCAGGCTCGAAGGGCCGAATGGCCTACTCCTGCTCCTATTTTCTATGTTAATTCCTCTAATATTTTTCAAGACAGGAAAGAAGTACAACAGAAGCGGATGTGACCTCTTAAGAGAGCTGATTTTCAATGTCTCCATATCCATTTAATAAATTGAAATAACATCACAAGAGTAAATCTATTGGGTGGTTGGGTTTGTTCCTCTTTTTTCCTGCAGTGGTATCCCTTTTTGCAAGGACATTAATTACCATAATCGTTCAAAAAGGGGCAAGACTTCTATACATTTCTCACTCACTGATAAAAGGAATACCAGCCTCAGCCCCATATCCCTTAATACCTTTGGTTAACGAAAATCTATCAATCTCAGATTTAAAATTAACAATTGAGTTAGCATCAACTGCCGTTTGCGGAAGAGAGTTCCAAACTTCTACCACCCTTTGCGTGTGGAAGTGTTTCCTAACTTCACTCCTGAAAGTCCTGGCTCTGATTTTTAGGCTCTGTCTCCTAGTCCTAGATTCCCCAACCAGCAGAAATAGTTTCTCTCCATCTACCTACTAGTTCCCCTTAATATCTTGAAAACTTTGATCAAATCTCCCTTAATTTTCTAAATTCCAGGGAATACAGCCCTAGTTTGTGTAATCTGGCCTCGTAATTTAACCCTTGGAGTCCAGGAATCATTCTAGTAAATCTACGCTGCACTCCCTCCCAGGCCAATATATCCTTCCTAAGGTGTGGTGCCCAGAACTGAACACAGTGCTCCAGGTGTGGTCTAACCAAGCCTTTGTATAGCTTTTACCCCTTTGTATTTTAGTCCTCTAGATATAAAGGCCAGCCTTTTTGATTATTTTCTGTACCTGTCTATGACATTTTAATGATATATGCACATGGACTCCTAAGTCTCTTTGGATCTCCACTGTTTTGAGCTTTTCACTATTTAGAAAGTACTCTGATCTATCTTTTTTAGGTCCAAAGTGGATGACCTCATACTTGCCTACATTGAAATCCATTTGCCACAGTTTTGCCCATTAACTTAATTTATTAATATCTCGTTGTAATTTTATGCTTCCATCTACACTGCTTACAATGCTGCCTATCTTTGTATCATCAGCAAATTTGGATATGCGGCTCCCATATGTGACTGTCATCTAAGTCGTTAATAAATACAGTGAATAATTGAGGCCCCAACACAGATCTCTGTGGGACACCACCAGTCACATCCTGCCAATTTGAGTACCTGCCCATTATCCCTACTCTCTGTCTCCTGCCGCTCAGCCAATTTCCTAACCAGGTCAATAATTTGCCCTCAATTCCACGAGCTTGAAATTGAGCTAACAGTGTTTTATGAGGGATTTCATCAAATGCCTTCTGGAAGTCCATATAAACAACATCCATGTACATTCCCCCATCCATTACTTTAGTCACCTCTTCAAAAAATTCAATCAGGTTCGTCAGGCATGACCTGCCTTTACAAATCCATGCTGCCTCTCACTGATCAGCTGAAAATTTTCAAGGTGTTCATTCACTCTATCCTTAATTATAGACTCTAGTAATTTCATGACAACAGATGTTAGGCTAACTGGCCAATAATTCCCTGGTTTCCCTTTCTCACCTTTCTTAAATAGCGGAGTGACATGTGGAATTTTCCAATCTAAGGCAACGGTTCCTGAATCGAGTGAACTTTGAAGATTATAGTTAGGGCATCTACAATGTTCTCACCTACTTCCTTTAAAATCCTGAGATGGAAACCATCTAGTCCTGGGGATTTGTCACTCTTTAGTGTCATTATTTTTTTCATTACTGTTAATTTGATCATGTTAATTATGTTGAGTCCCCATCCCTGATTCAAAATTAGTTTCCTTGGGGTGTTTGGCATGTTATCCTCTTACTTTACTGTAAATACTGACGCAAAGTAATTATTTAATATGTCCACCGTTTCCTTATTTTCATTTACAATATCACCATTATCAGTTTTTAAGGGGCCCACATTGCTCTTGATCACCTGCACTCCATTCTTGGCATATTTACTCTCTGCACATTTCCCTCCTTGTATTTATCTTTGTCTCACCCTTTCTGCCTCTTTTACTCTCCAGCTTTCTCTTTGCATATCTCTCGTTCACTGTCCCTCTCTTGGATTGCTGACTTTTGTTATTTTGCGACCTGAATTATAATACCTGTCAAATTTCCTGTAAAATATAGGAAGTCTTATCCCTATGTGAAGATTGCCATCGTTAAAGAACAATCTTTGATTATGCCAACTGAGTTTTTAAACGAATCCTATCGAGTTCCTAGCTGTACTCCCAAGATTCTAATTAACATTGATACATGAGACAATCATATTATCATGGTAGGTAAACCTTTCATTAGTTGGATTAACTGGGGCACAAAGCTGGAATTAACCCAATTAATGACATATTTAATATCAAAGAATTCTATTCTTTTAAAAAAAAATTAAGGCATCTGTTTTAATCAAACAATCAATTAAATCCTGAGAAAGATGTACTTAAGAACTGTCTGATCAATTTAGATCCAAACTAAGCAAATGAAGGAAGGACTTCACTTTGGTAACAGTGCATTATAATAATTATTATGGAAGTGCAAATGATCCAAAACTCTTGAGCAGGATCAATTAAATCTACGGAGGATTTTGGCAAATTTGGCGGTGTCAACTGAAATTTGACAGATTTTTTTTTCTTCATTAAAACAAGCTTATTTTGTTAATAAAAAGCCTTTAAAGCATTAAAATAAATATTTGCCTAATCTAATAAAGAAGCATCATGAACAATCATGAAATCAACTTGTCTTCATCTGGTCTCATATTTACAACACAAATCTGCAATGTTGAAAAGCTTATGCTGCATTCCCCCGCCTGCAGGCTGAATAGGTGTCTAAGAATGGCATACTTATGTCTCTCTTTAGGAAGGGAGTATTTACATACTGTGAACATGAGGAAATGTTAGTGATGGGAAATTACAGATATTTCTATTTTTGGCATCGAGTATTGGCACCAAGCACAGGCCAAGTATAGCTGGGGATTAATCATAAAACTGGTTTAGAGCAAACTAAAAATAAGAGAAAAGAAATAATGGCCTCAAGATCCATTTCAACATTGAGCTTAGCAGTCGGGAATACTGATATCTCCTCACCTAAATCCTCTCCTCACCTGAATGGTGGCAGACTGAGGATGGACCTGTTAGATGTATCATCCAAGCAATTCCTTTCTGGCTGGGAGACTTGTCATGGCAAGACTCCATGAGGTTGCATCTAGAATGGAACAAGTAGGAGAGGTCATGTTCATTTTTTTTTACGGGTCTTCCTGCAGGAAGTAATTTACTGTAACCCTTCAGACACTGCCAATGAGAGGTTTTGTTACAGAGGCACCTGCTGCAATAAGCTGCCAATAAGGAAGCTCCAGTGGTCAGGACACACAATTTAGAAAAAAAAGTAATTATTTTCATCTGGTTATTGCAATGACTCAAAACAAGTTAAAGTGTTATATCCTGCGCATTGACTGGTGGTAAAAACAGCCTCTGAAACTAGTTTTCAACCAATGTCCCAGAATGAACAGTGGAACACCAGAGCAACTGAAAAATAGGCAAGTACACCGTTTGAACTTTATGAAATAAGAACCTTCCCTCTGAAAAATTAAAATATAGTCTATCTCTTAGAAATAATATGAAAATAAAGTTAACACAACTTGCATAACAGAACTTGCATTTATATAACACCTTTCATGACCTCAGGATGTCCCAAAGCACTTTACGGCCAATGAAGTACTTTGTCAAGTAGGAAACATGGCAACCAATTTGCACACAGCAAGATCCTACAAACAGCAATTAAATAAATTACCAGATCATCCATTTCTAGGTGTTGATTGAGGGAGAAATGTTGCCCAGGACACCAGGAGAACTCTTCTTTGAATAGTGCCATGGGATCTTTTACATCCACCTGAGAGGGTTGATGGTACCTCAGTTTGACACCTCTGACAGTGCAGCACTCCCCTAGTATCACACTGAGGTGTCAGCCAGGATTATCATGCTCAAGCCTCAGGAGTGAGGCTTGAACCCCCACAACCTTTTGACTCAGAGACAAGAGTGCTACCAACTGAGCCAAAGTTGAAGGAAACAAGAAGAGAGAATGGGGAGACAGGTAGACTAAAACTATTTATTCAAATATTTATAGCTGGTTATTTTAGTGAAATAATAGTATTACAGTGATAAAGCTACTCATGACCTGTGAGTTGTGTTATCACTAGATTGTGATATTTTCAGCTTCCTGGTGTATCAGGTGAAGTATTGAAGTATAGTCCAAAATTCCCTGAGCTGCCAGCAATCTAAGGATGAAAAGTACATTTCTCCCAATCTCCAGGCAGTATGAAAACGATGGCGACCAAAGTGGATGAATGTAAATCAGATGCTTTTTTTGTTTAAGAAGTTAGAACTTATAATGCACTAAATTGGACCATGTAGCGCCCGTTGTTTCGGCGCTACACGGCCTCTCTGACATCCAAGATGGCGTCTTGGATGCGCACGCATGTTCCCAGCGTGATGTGCACCGGACGCCATCTTGGTATAAGAGTTTGCGCAGGCGCAGATAGCGAACGCTGGAATCATGTAAAGTAGGGAGAAAATGGCTTCAATCAGTGTGCAACGCTGATTTAAAGTGATAGACAGCATTTTGGGACTTAACGCTCAACTCAATGCACAGTCTTAACCCTGACCATCTGAACGTGTCTCAGAGTGCCTGGAGAACTCCCTACCAGCGCTATTTAAAGGGACCATGCAGGATTTACAGGTTAGTGGCTGGATTATTGCTTCTGGCTGCCCTGACATTTGCAATTGTTTTTGGAGGTCTCCTACACTTGAATACTAGGACGCAGGGACATAGCCTAACATTTAGAGTCAGGACATGCAGGAGTGAAGTTAGGAAATGCTTCTACATGCAAAGGGTAGGAGAGGTTTGGAACGCTCTTCTGCAGACGGCGGTTGATGCTAGCTCACTTGTGAAAGTTAAATCTGAAATTGATAGATTTCTGTGAACCAAGGGTATTAAAAGGTATGGGGCTAAGGCAGGTATATGGAGTTAGGTCACAGATCCACCATGATCTCATTGAATGGCGGAACAGGCTCGAGGGGCTAAATGCCACTGTCACTTGCTACCTTTTGATATATGCCACCTTCTCCTGCAAGAAAGCGGGACGTGTGTCTGGGTGATGTGCCTGTCATGGTTGAATAGCTGCTAGTGTGTGTGGCCTGTGAGTTGTGGGTGGGCAGCTTCCAACAGTGGTAATGTGTAAGGGTGAGAGGAAGCATCTGATTGGCAGAGTTGAATACCAATGGAAAGAGTTTGTTGGTATGTGGGTGATGGGGGGTGTAGCGTGTGGTGTTTTTGGTAGGAGATGCCACTTGACAGTTGACCTCACTCACCTTGAGCACTCATGTCAAAGCATTGAACTTCTTCCTGCACTGCATCCATGTTCATGATGCTGTGCATCTGGCATTGATTTCGTCCCCCGCTGCCTTTTGGATAAATGTCTGGAGGGCCTCTTGCCCTCCCCCCCCACCACCCCCTGCAGATATAGGATGTCCCTCCTTCTGTCCACCTCTTGCACCAAAGGTCTCTAGTGCATCAGCAGAGAACCTTGATGCATGCACTCTCACATGCCTGGTACAAACTCAGATCAGCAGATTGGTGAGGTCTGGCGTACAGATTGGAGGATGTGGGATTTAGTAGCACGCAAACCTTATTCAATGTTTTAACATGACTCATCAGTGTGTAAACATAGGGGTGGGACCTGCATCTGTGTTTTAAGTGTGCGATGTCTGATATCCATTCAGACTCCGTGCAGACAGTAGACTGTTATTTTTAGCAAATAACTGGTACCAGCTGCCTTTAAGAGATTTCAAACAAACATCCTCCCTTTAAGAGATTGAGCTCCCCCTGGTGGTGGAAAGTGCGAATTGCATTGATTCCACGTGCAAGGCCTGGAAAGGAAGGCTGATTGCAGGTGAGTGGTGGGGTGGGTCGAAACTTGCGTCCTGCCTGCGTAGGGGCCATTGGGCACGGGGTAATAGCACATCACGCTACCTACACCCCAAAAAACGGCCCCTATCCAATATTTCCCCCATAGAATGTAGACTTTCAGATGTATATTTAGCCACCAGAGCACCATAGATGATAAATGTGCACTCTTCTCCTGAGCTCCATTGGCACGGCATTGTATAACGGGCGGCTGATCTGATAGCGACAGCTTTTCGCTTCACCGAAGTTGAAAGTTCCACCCTGTATGTCCTCAGCTTTCTATCTCTCTGAAAACCCAGGGGTAAAGCTGCATCTTTCATAGCCCAACATTAAATTGAGCCAAACGAATGTGGCGTATCTTGCATCCTTTACAAAGATTTGGGTTTTTCTTTTCTTAGAAAACATCTTTAGCTCTAAAGAGAGTGGTTGGCAGCCAAACACCAGCATGTATTAACCCTCGAGACCATCTTAAGATATTTAACAGAAAGTGTTTACTTATAAGATTGTAGACTATCATGGGATTGGGGGGGGGTGGGTGGTCGGGGGCAGGTGGGGCTGCTGGAGGCAGAAGCTTTTGCTTTGGCCATTTGTTGTCAAAAGTTTTTTTTTATATTGGTGTCAGTTTGTATCGCTGATCAAGTGAGAGAAATGAAGATTGAGACAGTAGAGAACAGACTTTACTGTGAATTTTAAAGCAATGATCAATGCAATTTCTTTCTTTCTAAAGACTGCAATCTCTATTTCAAGAGGAGTGATCATTGTGGGGAAATTGTGACCACTTCTCGTTCTGCCATTACAGAAAGGTTTTGTTCACCGAATGAATGCAGTTGCATGAATGAAACATTTACCATTTGTATCGATTTAAGTGGCAATTTAATTGACTGAAAGGGCCTTTATTACAGGCTTATCATGATTGGCCGGTTAACTTTTTGGCAATTTTGGCACAATCATTGATTTGTTATTTTCTACAATATAAGCAAAATGAGTCCTTTATTTGGGAGAGAAGAGAAAATTTGACCCTTTGGGCTGAAGCTTCCTTTCATAGAAAAGTTTCAATGGCATAAGCAGCATAACATGGACCAAAACAAATATATAATCACAAAGAAAAGTATACAAAATTCTACTTTAATGTGTCTCAGGGCAATTGTATTAGGGGCATCAGCCACACCGTAATATTTTATGGCACAACACGTCATAGATCTATCATGCACCCTATTTCCTTTGTTAGATCTTAATCAGCCACAATGTATTCCATTTTCTTATATCTAGAAATATCAATGCTTTTTTAAATCATTCATCTGTGATAATCCTTTGGGAAGTTATGATCCTTCAGAGCTTACCATTTATAAAAAAGTTTTTGGATGAAATCATATTACATTTTCGAAAGGAAGCGTTTAATTAAATTTGGCACCAAAATCACCCTTCACTGTAAAACCCAGAATGCAGGTGCTTAGTATTTAATTAAAACTCACATTTTGGGAATTACGATAACACATGTCTGAACTTTGCCATTACTTTAACTTTTGTTTAGATATTAGTTTAGGTACATTGCTTAAAGTGCTCCATTTTTTCAATCCATATTTAAATTTCATATCGTGAGCATGGGGTCAATGCAAATTTGTGTATTGTGGTTAAACAAGGCCTTCTCTACAGATCAGAACTCCTATAATGTTACAGCTCATTTGCTGTAAAGAGAGGATACAATGAGAGACTCTGGTAGGTCTGGCAATGCTCACCAGAAAAGCCTAAATTCGAATAGTACAAGAACAGACAATATATGTATCAGGGCTCAGTCAGACCTCTGTTACTTTAGTGAAGGAAGAGATAAATTGTGAATTAGCAACAGCATGTCAATGTTGCAGATATCAAAACAGTTTGTATCCAGCCCCCTTGAAACACATACTTTGTGAATTTATAGAAAGAAAGACTTGTTGGCCAGGACACCAGGAGAACTCTGCTACTCTCCTTCGAAACAGTGCCATGGAATCTTTTATGTCCACCTAAGAAGGGAGTTGGGGCCTCAGGTTAAAGTCTCATCCAAAAGATGACACCTCTGAAAGTGTAGCACTCCCTCAGCATTGGAGTGATAGCTTAGATTTTGTACTCAAGTCTCTGGATTGGGACTTAAACCCACATCCTTCTGACTCAGAGGCGAGAGTGCTACCAGCCGAGCCACAGCTGACATGTAATGGTTCCTATCATTCAGAGAATGGCTGTGCATGTCTGCAGTATCACTGAAGCCAAAGAGAAAACAAAGCTAAGTTTAAAAGAGAAAAAAAAATCAAACTCCAAAACAGCTTTTAAAAAAAACTTGTCATAAAAGCCCTTGTACGGGACAATTATATTAGTTCAAGGGAGCAACATTTCAGAAACTGCCCAATTTACTTTTATTAAGCTGAGATATATTACCCCTATTTAGCCTAGATAAATGTAACCACTTGTACAAAATGTATCAAAGATATAAAAAGTAACAGAAAACAAATCATTAAAGAAATGCACCACTCTAGAATGTTAAATATATTTGTTATTTTATTCCTGCTGGAAAATTGCTTGTTGATGTTGTCAAATATGTTAGATTTTCAGTCAGTAGCACCATCATATAAAATTCCTATCTTCTACCATATAATGTTAGACTACCCTCCAATCATCTTTTAACAGCTAAAATTATTTATTGAATATTAATCTCTGATAATTGTGACCGTTTCCAGAAAAACTACTTTATCCGCTGGCGAACATCCATATTTGTATTTTGAAACGTGAAAGGACCCCTTCACGATGTGCTTACTTTGTGCCTGTAAATGGTATATTACAAGTAATGACTGCTGCTGAGGTCATTAGTTCCAGAGTATTGCCTTGAAGGTTAAATGATTGTTCAACAGTGTGCATTATTATCGATTATATTTTAAACTGCGCGACTGGAGAGGGGGCCCCTTGTTTTTCCATACTGGACTGCATGCAGCTGATTTTAATCAATAAGAAGTAACCTGAGTTAACCTCTAGGGAAGCCTCCTCTTTTTAAGTTCATCACTGCACCCATCAAAATGAAAATGTTTGAGTTGGAACGATTTTTCATTACAATCAGGGTACAGATACACAAATCACAAAATTGGGATTCAGGTTAATAACACCATTTTAAAAAAAACAAACAAAGCACTGGGGTTCATTTCTAGATAGATAGAATTGAAAAGCAGAGAAGTTATGTTAAACTTGTATAGAACCTTGGTTAGACCACACTTAGAGTACTGTGCACAGTTCTGGTCTCCATATTATAAATAGGATATAGAGGCACTGGAGAAGGTGCAAAAAAGATGAACAAGGATGATACCAGAACTGAGAGGTTATACCTATCAGGAAAGAAAAGAGAAAGCTGAGGGGTGACCTGATAGAAGTCTTTAAAATTATGAAAGGGTTTGATAGGATAGATATAGAGAAGATGCTTCCAACTGTGGGGGAGACCAAAACTAAGGGTCATAAATATAAGATCATCACTAATAAATCCAATAGAGAATTCAGGAGAAACTTTTTTACCCAGAGAGTGGTTACAATGTGGAACTTGCTACCACAAGGAGTCATTGAACGAATAGCATAGACACATTTAAGGGGAAGCTAGATAAACACATGAAGGAGAAAGGAATAGAAGGGTATGCTGATAGAGTTAAATGATGAGAGATGGGAGGAGGCTCTTGTGGAGCATAAACACTGACATAGACCAATTGGGTCGAATGGCCTGTTCCTCAGCTGTTCATTCTATATAATTCTATGCAAAAACTTGGTTTTAGCTCCTTATAATTTAATTTTAATACATTAGTACAGAGAAGCCATGATATTTCACTGTATTGGTCAGTAAAATAAATTCTGATATCACCTGTTGTCACACCACATTGTATATTATTGCTTGTCACATTGGGCAGTACAGTACCCCTGCTTGACAAATCACAATTTAATCACGGAATCTTCCCTTCTGTTGTAGTTTCCATGACTCTCCAGCCAACAAAAAGTGAAACACAATATAGTTAGCAGATTAACATACTATTATGTTTTATTGCAAATTAGTTGTACGTCTTGAGGTTGAGATAATATTCTAAACCTTTGAAGCTCCACCCTCACTGTTTATGATACCAGCTCAACCACTGGTGTGTTGCTGCCTTGTAACCAGGGCCCCACTGGTTTATGGTGACTGAATAAGTCAAATTGCATTTTTCTTATGTGGGATTCTGCAATTTTCACCTTTGTCCTTACCCAGTCTGGGGATCATCTTTCCATGAAAACAGCAAAGCAGTGATCTTGTTTATAACCCACTGCAGACTGCGTTTTATGCTTGGTGATATTCCCTACTGTTCAGCATCATATTGTATTGTGTTAGTGTTGCACTATTTCATCTCTAATTATGTTGAATTCTTTTACAATGCCAATATTGCTGCCACACTCCAGTTATGTCAGTCGAAATGTCCAAATATTGTCCTGCACAATTTGATCCATGCGCTGAGGCTAAGAATTAAAATGTGCTTTCTTCAAAACACAGCCAGGCTGCATAAAGTGGTTCTCACATCTGCTTGTTCAGTTCTGTGAAGTCTTCAGTGACTGACAGCACAAGGGAAAAAGAGAACAAAATATTGTTGCACAAAGATGTCTCTGCATCAGGATTATTGTCTTATAATGTACTTACTAATGTTCCAATAATCCACCTGTGGTACAGCAAAACAAAATGTGGTGCCACTGCAGTATTGAAATATTTGTATGACAAGAGTAGTTCCAGAATCGGCAATATATAACACCAACCTTTACCTCTTGCTGTTTGTTTGTATGTGAGTACGGGGCTATAGACTGTTGAATACATTTTTGTTGTGCAATTACCTCTCATTTGCCGAATTTATTCAGGTGTTGGAACTATAACCAACTCCCTACTTATTTGAGCCTCTGGAACGACGTTAGTTAATTTACATTGTAAAAAATATTTTTATTATTATTACATTTCATTCCATACAGAATTTTCTGAGGCGGTCTGTTGAATTCATCATCACTTGTTGACATTAGTGCGACCTATAGAACGCCCTTGTGCCTACATTACTGCTGAATTATTAAGTCCTGTTACGTTTTGTCTGTACTTATGTATAGATTTGAACTATCCAATTCTTTAACATTCCTTTAACCACTCATCTGTTTAACAGTTTTTGCAGGGCTGGGAATTCAAACTCCAAATTCATCCTAACATTTCTCAATAGTGTGGCGTTGGTCACTCCATAGTGTCCACAAATTGCATAGAAATTCAAACACAAAGATGAGAATTTTAAATTTAAAGCATTGAGTGATCGAGAACCAATGTAGGTCACCAAATACAAGCCATGATGTGGAGATGCCGGTGATGGACTGGGGTGGACTAATGTAAGGAATCTTACAACACCAGGTTATAGTCCAGCAGTTTTATTTGAAAATCACAAGCTTTCGGAGATTATCTCCTTCGTCAGGTGAGTGAGTGAAAGGTTCTCAAATTTGATTTTCAAATAAAACTGTTGGACTACAACCCGGTGTTGTAAGATTCCTTACGAATACAAGGATGATGGGCAAGCAGGACTTAGTGCGGGATCGTATATGGGCAACAGAGTTTTTGAGGAGCTGGAGTTTGGAGGGCCAGTTAGGAAAACATTGAGGTAATTGCACCTGGAGGTAACAAAGGTATGAATTAAGGTTTTAGTGACAGATGGTTTGGGTTACAGGTAGAAGCAGGTTCTACTATGGAGGTGGAAGTAGGCAGTCTTTGTGATGAAGAAGATATGAGGTCAGAGGCTCAGCTTGGAATTGAATACGATGCCATGGTTGCGAACAGTCTGGTTCAGCCTGATACAGTGGCCAGGGAAAGGGATGGAGTTGGTGGTACTCTTATTGAAACATATAAGATTGTGAAGGGGCTTGATCGGGTGGATGCGGTAAGGATGTTCCCAAGGATGGGTGAAACTAGAACTAGGGGGCATAATCTTAGAATAAGGGGCTGCTCTTTCAAAAGTGAGATGAGGAGAAACTTCTTCACTCAGAGGGTAGTAGGTCTGTGGAATTTGCTGCCCCAGGAAGCTGTGGAAGCTACATCATTAAATAAATTTAAAACAGAAATAGACAGTTTCCTAGAAGTAAAGGGAATTAGGGGTTACGGGGAGCGGGCAGGAAATTGGACATGAATTTAGATTTGAGGTTAGGATCAGATCAGCCATGATCTTATTGAATGGCGGAGCAGGCTCGAGGGGGCCGATTGGCCTACTCCTGCTCCTATTTCTTATGTTCTTATGTTCTTATGGAAAGGTATGGAATTTGTGCCAGGGACCGAAGACGATGGCTTAAAACTTCCCAGTGTTTAGCTGGAGGAAATTACAGCTCAGCTCATTCAAGATTGGGTATCAGACAAACAGTCTGCCAGCACAGATGCAGTGGAGGGATTGAGATAGGTGGTGAAGAGGTAGTGCTGAGTGACATTGGCATACAGGTGGAAGCTGATGCCATGTCTGTAGATGATGTTGCTAAAGAACAGCATGTAGATGAAGACGAGGTGGCAGCTAAGGACGGATCCTTGGGGGACTCAGGAGGTAAGTACAAGATACCTATCAGGTATGTGTCAGACACAATACTTATCCAAATGACTGATCTGACCAAATAATATATGAGGGGTGTAGTTGCGAATAATAAGTTGTGATAGTCAGTTTGTCTGATGAATAAACATCACAATTATAGTGCCTCTCCTGCTGTGTAGTTGAGATGAGCTAACTCAACATATATCAAACCTGGAACCTGCATGACTCAGCTACTAAATTTATAAACTTACTGAGCATCGGGATAGTTTTGATGCAATTTAAAATTAATAGCTTAATTAAATTTAATGATAATGTATGCACAATTGGGATTTTCACTCAGACTTGTATGTGGGTGTGTGAAAAATTCATTTCACACAATATTAAAGCATATTGGCTTAACTGTTTATTTTTCTTATAGTGTCGAGGTACCAATACACTAAATACACACAATTACAACACTGTAATATTACCGTCACGTGTATCTGACTTTGCCCATTGTTCTCCCTTATGATTCTTCACATAACCAGAATATGAAACATAGTGACTGGAAATGTTCGACGTCCCTTGTTGTGTGGAGATCCTCTGGATGTGAGGAAGATAACTCTTGTGGCCACATTATTATATTTAAGACACATTTTGTCAGCCTTTCTAGTCCATGGAATGTAAGGAGCATTAAACTCTCATTTGCGTCAACATGCTGAAAAATATGACTTGTTTACGATATTACTGCATATTTGTAATACTTTCCCCTAAACAGTTTCAAATATTCTGTAATTTCACTGAGTGCTTTTTCTCCCTTCAGTAAATTATCTCTTAAGGGCTTTTGGAAATGGAAAATGCTTGTGTATGTTGCTAAAATATTTATATGAAGTAGTTAAGTTTAACTGCCTTTCTCTGCCAGACATGACGTGTGTCACCTCTGCCTTTTGTTTTGCCCTCCTACGCAGAACCATTACAAAATGTCTGACTCGCGATGTTGTTAACAAAAGCACCAGTATTGTATATGAGAACAGAAGCAGGAACAAATGGAAGGCAGCCCACTGGTCTCATCTGTCTCAATGTTGATGACAAAGGTACTGAAAAAATGTTAAAAGAATGATGGCCTACACTTTTATCCACATCTCCAATTATAGTGTGAGGCATGCAATCCATATTCCTTCAATATCCTCTCTATCACCAAGACTGCCTACTTCCGCCTCCCTAATATTGCCTGTCTCCACTCCTGCCTCAGCCTATCTGCTGCTGAAACCCTCATCCCTGCTTTTGTTACCTCCACACTCGACAATTCCAATGCTCTCCTGGCCAACGCCCCATTTTCCACCCTCTAAACTTGAGCTCATTCAAAATTCTGCTGTCCATATGCTAACTCGGACCAAGTCCCGTTCATCCATCACCTCAGTGCTCGCTGACCTCCATTGGCTCCTGGACCAGCAATGCCTCGATTTTAAAATTCTCAGCCTTGTGTTCAAATCCCTCTATGGCCCTGCCTCTGCCTATCTCTGTAACCTTCTCCAGCCCTTCAGCCCTCCGACAACTCTGCTTTCCTCCAACTATGGCCTCTTGTGCATTCCCGATTTTCATCGCTCCACCATTGGCGGCTGTGCCTTCAGCTGTCAAGGCACTAAACTCTGGAATTTTCTCCCTGAACCTCTCTGCCTCTGTACCTCTCTGCCTCTGTACCTCTCTGCCTCTCTACATCTCTCTCCTCCCAAAGAAGCCTCTTAAAACCTACCCCTTTGACCAAGCTTTTGATCACCTGTCCTAGCGCCTCCTTATGTGGCTCAGTGTCCAATTTTGTCTGATAACGCTCCTGTGAAGCACTTTGGGATGTTTGACTATGTTAACGGTGCTATATAAAAGCAAGTTGTTGTTGGATCCCAGAAACTTTGAATTTAAAAAATGTTACCACCTAAAACTTAGCATTCAGTGTTCGAAGAATGGAAATTATAGAAGACAGAAATTGGAAACTCTTAACACTTTATTCTAATAAGAGCAATTATAAATGTGATTATAATTAATAATTGTATTAAGGTTCCTAATTTAATTAATATCACTTAAACAAAGCCAAACCCTGAGAGAATAGTTCTCAACCACGTGCTTGGGGTAACAACGTCGATGCAGAATTATTTTGGATTATTAAAACCTTGGAAAGTGATATTCTGGAGGATATATTCCAAACACTCATGCAATGAGTGGACTGACCTGATAAAACATGAGTGATGATCTCTGTTTTATATTATGTGTAAAAAGAATTTTAGTTGTAATTAATTTATTAGACCTGTTCAATGGGGCATTATATTCCTTGTGGGTTGCAGATTTATTCAGAATGTAAATGCGTTAAACATCCTTTCACACCATAGTACTTCTGAACTTTCGAAAAGTTACAAGAGATTAACTTTGTAAATGTAGAAATGTTCAAGGAATCAGAACATTATACGGTGATTTTGTATTAATGAAATATGGCAACATCATGTGTGATACAAAGCGTTGTTTTAATTTTTCATTTGAGTTTTTTGTAGAGGGGGCTTGTTTGGGAGAAACAACACTTGGATCCTCCAGATACTCATGAGGAGGGAAGGAAAATCATAAGGGAACTAAGGTCCTACAAGATGCATATTTCAAGCAATCAGTACAGACACTACAAAGATTGGAATATAGAAGCATTCAATTATGAACATTTTTGATGGAATAAATAGGGAGGAATTGTTTCCACTAGCAGGAGGGTCGGTAACCCGAGGACACAGATTTAACATAATTGGCAAAAAAGCCAGGGAGAGATGAGGAGAATTTTTTTTTTACTCAGCAAGTTGTTATGATCTGGAATGCACTGCCTGAAAGGGTGGCGGAAGCAGATTCAATAGTAACTTTCAAAAGGGAATCGGATAAATACTTAAAAAGGAAAAAAAAATTGCAGGGCTATGGGGAAAGATCAGTGGAGTGTGGCTAATTGTATAACTCTTTGAGAGAGCTGGCACAAGCACGTCGGGCCAAAAGGTCTCCGTCTGTGCTGTATATTTCTATGAGTCTATATTTGAAGTTGATCTTTAAGGTCTTGAAATAAATTTTCATAGCTGCCAATGTGCTTAAAGTTCCTGGGATACATTTTACAACTTGTTTCTGAGCAGTGTGTATAGATCATTATGCTCGTCACTTGTACACTACACAGCATGCAAAAGCTGACACAGCTCTGTGTGTCACTTGAGTGTCATATGGGAGCTGTACTCAATTTGTACTGGCGATATACATCGTTTGTCCAGAAGCTATTTCCATTGACACTTCTGCTGTGCCTATCACAAATGTCAGATAAATGAATATGGGCTTCTCTGTCTTCAAATTGGTTCATCCTTTCCTTAAGTATTGGCTCCTGTGCTATACAGGTGGGCATACAGTTTAATCAGTTCACAGCATCCATGTACATGAGTCACGTACAAGTCATATGGTGGAAGACATAAATAAAGTGCCAATGTGTACAGTATTGAACTGAAAAAAAATAGAAATTCTGAGCATGTCGAGATTTCTGCAAACAGGACTTACCTTTTATAAATTGAAGGCAACTTACTGGATCCTGCCTCTTCAATTGCTGAGACATAACTTTCCACAATCTTAAGGAGACCTCTATGTTGTGCTATATAAAGGATGGGCGCATGGACAGCATGACAAGACAGCAGCCAAGCTGAGTGCTGCTAATCTTGTACTGTGGCATCAGTGCAGTTGAATTGGTAGACAGGGTTTCAACTGACTATGTCTTACCTTGCAATCCATATGCACCTAAATAATAAAAGATATTGTTGGTCAGTTAGCATAGCATAGGTAAGTATATTGTCTGTTGCAGCCTAATCCACCAACGTCAATTAAATTAGAATAACTACATGTCAAAAATGGTAATAAAATACATATAAGGCTGATACCAGCACCAACAGCTGCTCAAGCACAACAGCAAACTCAATGCTGAATAAATCCCCAAGGGAAAAGAACAAAATGTGTTATGAAAAATAACAGGTACAAGGGAGTGATCTAATCTCAGGGCCGTAATCTAATCTCAGGATTCAGATTCTGATCATAAACTACTCAGGTATTGCTCTCTTTGATAATATTACTACCCTATCATCACTCTCAGCTCTCTGTTAGTGTCTATTGAACTATTTGTCTACTGAAGTGGAAATTCAACATGAATGGTGAATTACAATTATCGTCAATTCATAGAATGGGACCAATCATTGGAATGTCAAGCTCCTGTTGATGTGACTTCTGTTTATGGAATCATACAGCACAGAAGGAGGCTATTCAGCCCATTTTTCCTGTGCCGGCTCTCTGAAAGAGTTATCCAATTGGTCCCACTCCCCTGCTCTTTCCCCATAGCCCTGCAATATTTTCCTTTTTAAGTGGGAATCTACGACCCTCTCAGGCAATGCATTTCAGATCGTAACAACTCGCTGAGCAAACAAATGTCTCCTCATCTCCTCCCTGGCTTTTTGCCAATTATTTTAAATCTGAGTCCTTTGGTTATCAACTCTCCTGCCAGTGGAAAGTTTCTCCCTATCTACTCTACCACAAACCCTTATCATTTTGAAAACCTCCATTAAATCTCCCCTTAACCTTCCTTGCTCTAAGGAGAACAATCCCAGCTTCGCTAGCCTCTCCACACAACTAAAACCCCTCATTCCTGGTACCATTCTAGTGAATATGTTATGGAGTACGCTCTCTAACAAAGCACTGTAAAGAAAATGAGTTACATTTCAGTGCTGCAGGGAGTTACAGTACGTTTATTTCTGTTCAGGTACAATTATGAAAGTCCTGGAATAATTCATTAACTTTATCAAGAAACCAACATCGAAAAGTAGCAAAAGAAAGGCTATTTTTAAAGATTCATTCTTGGTAGGCAGTTCAGAGAAGGTTCACTAGGTTGATTCAGGGTATGGAAGGGTTGTCTTATGAGGAAAGATTGAACAGGTTGGCTCTATACTCATTGGGGTTTAGAAGAATGAGAGGAGATCTTATTGAAACATATACGATTCTGAGGGGACTCGATAGGGTAGATGCTGAGAGGATGCTACCCCTCATGGGGGAATCTAAAACTAGGGGACATAGTCTCAGAATAAGGGGTCGCCCGTTTAAGACGGAAATGAGGAGGAATTTCTTCTCCCAGAGGGTCGTGAATCTTTGGAATTCTTTACCCCAAAAATCTGTGGAGGCTGAGTCATTGAATACATTCAAGGCTTAGTTAGACAAATTTTTGATTCGCAAGGGAGTCAAAGGATAGGGGGAAAAGGCAGGGAAGTGGAGTTGAGGTAAAAATCAGATCAGCCATGATCTCATTGAATGGCGGAGCAGGCTCGAGGGGCCGAGTGGCCTACTCCTTCTCCTATCCCTCATGGACTTATGGATATGGGCATCGCTGGCAAGGCCAGCATTTATTGCCCATCCCTAGTTGCCCTTGAGAAGGTGGCGGTGAGCTGCCTTCATGAGCCGCTGCAGTCCGTGTAGTAAAGGTTCTCCCACAGTACTGTTAGGTAGGGAGTTCCAGGATTTTGACCCAGCGAAGATGAAGGAACGGCTGATATACGTCCAAGTCAGGATGGCGCGTGACTTGGAGGGGAACTTGGAGGTGATGGTGATCCCATGCACCTGGTGCCCTTGTCCTTCTAGGTGGTGGAAGTGGAAGCTGGAACTGCTGCCTGCTCAAGTGACCCATCGCTGACCCAGGTAATGATTCTGGGATCAGCCGTATTTAAGTTTTATCAGCAGGCTACTTTTGCAGAATTCTTTGCTGTGCTTGGAAACTCATCGCTGAGGTGGGGGGGGGGGGGTAGGGGGAGGGGAGGAGTGGGGGGTGGGGATAAATGGCATCTACTGCAGAACTCTTATGCTTGCAGTGGCCTAAAGGAGTAGACGGCCTCAAATACAAAAAAAAAATCAGGAGCCTCCAGAAGAATTTTGGAGGAAAAACTGTATCACTGTGGATGAGTGCAGCATTGGTCTCTGCACCAATTGCACTCATTTCTGTGGGCATTTAAACTTTCACCTCCTTTAGTTACATTGGACACCTGTTGCTGTTCCTAATATCCAAGGTGACAATTACAGATTTTATTTAAATTGGTCTTCCAGGACAAAGCAGCCCGCTTGATTGGCACCCCTTCCACCACCCTAAACATTCACTCCCTTCACCACCGGCGCACCGTGGCTGCAGTGTGCACCATCCACAGGATGCACTGCAGCAACTCGCCAAGGCTTCTTCGACAGCACCTCCCAAACCCGCGACCTCTACCACCTAGAAGGACAAGAGCAGCAGGCACATGGGAACAACACCACCTGCACGTTCCCCTCCAAGTCACACACCATCCCGACTTGGAAATATATCGGCCATTCCTTCATCGCCGCTGGGTCAAAATCCTGGAACTCCCTTCCTAACAGCACCGTGGGTGAACCTTCATCACACGGACTGCAGCGGTTCAAGAAGGCGGCTCACCACCACCTTCTCAAGGGGCAATTAGGGTTGGGCAATATTTGCCGGCCTCGCCAGCGATGCCCACATCCCATGAACGAATATAAAAAAAAATTTGGGCAGGTATTTCTGGTGTCCAGTAGAAATGACACTGGTCAATCTGACACATGACAAAATGGATGGGCATCTGACATAATCGGCCCCTGGCCAATTTCTCAGTGCCACCTGCCTGAGTGGCACTAAAATAATGGCGTGAATGCAGGGAGAACCTGATGAAAATGCAGTGGGGCGGAGGTAAAGAGGTAAAATGGACAAGAGTGTGTGGCTAAGAAAGAAGACAGAGTAAAAAACACAAGATTGGGTATTGAGAAATAGAAGATAGCGTATTGGGAGGGCAAAGGAAGGAGGGAGAGGTATCTTGTGAGAATAGAGGAAAAGAAAGGGTCAGAGAAAGTGAGTGGATTAGAAGGATGCCAGTCAGAGAGAAGTTTGAGAGGAGGAGAGACATAGGGAGCAGCGTAGAGAATGCATGAGGGGTAGTGAAACGGCAAAGGAGAATGTGTTGCTGAGAGATCAAATAGAGAATGTCGAAAAAAAAACAGAGCAAGAAAAGAGAATAGAATGGGGACAGAAAACAAATTGAGGCAATGTTGGGTAAATGGACAGATAAATAATAGTTGTGAAGAGAGAATGGAATGGAGGGATTGGAGAAGGGCAGAGGATGATGAAGATCAAGCAAAAATGCAATGGAGAGACAGATTTTAAAAATCAGTGTCTGATGGATGAATGGAAAGAGAATGAATTGATAAAATGTAATTAAATTCAACAATTGTTTGTCCCATTCTGACTGGAAATAGATGTACTGAACGGGAATTGTTAAAATGAAAGTACCTGTTGCATTTCAATCAATTAATCATGTTACTTGGAACACACTTACAATCATTGCATTATACGAGCAAAGTACATTTGAGAAGCAGAAAATATTCTTGTAGATGATCTATGGTAATATTCTTACAACACTTTGATGGTTGAATTTGCTATAACTTATTGCAGTGGGCCAAAAAAATAATAAACAATAGATATAAACTCTCCCCTCCCCAACAAGAAGAGAAGAAAGTCATTTCACTTTAATTCCTGTATTTTTCATATCCCTCTGTGTTTCTCCTGTGGCAAAATTAACTCTCGTGTCTGAGTCGATATTTTGCTTGTTACTTCAAAAGTTTGTGTTTCATCTTCAATAAAATGCAGCCCTCCTTTTTTTTTTGTTTTACTTTGACTTCCCTTAAGCACCCTTCTGAATGGTGATTTCGCTGTTTCTCTCCATTTTCATATATATGTTAATATTTAACATCTTTACTGTTTTCTTTCAGTAGTAGTACTTTATTTTTAATAACATTCCTGTCATTGTAGTTCTTGTCTCTCCTCTCTTGTTATTCTTTTTAACTCTTAAGATAACATTTACTTATATGCCGATGATGTATTGTTGTATATCTCCCTTCCTGATATCATGTAGTAATCAGTTGGAGAATCAGGTCAGTTAGACCAAGATAGAACCCCCGCCCTCCTCTGTATCTTGCAGGTTTTAAGATTTCCTTTCTATTTTGATGGAATAAATTAGGCTTTAATCCTTCAACTGTCAATGACAAGATAACTTGTTCACTCCGTCCAGCTCTCAGGGCTGTTGCTGAGTTTTATCATCAAACTCTTGGAACATCCAAAGTTGGCCAAAAGAGAAAAAAAATCATGTTTTTCTTTTTCTGTTTTCATATTTTGTATGATTTCCTCAATATTTAGCCACAATTCAGCACAAATGTTTGCTATATCATTCATATGGCTTCACCCCTTCCTATCTCTGTAATCTCCTCCAGCTCTATACCCCTCTGAGATTTCTGCGTTCCTCCAACTCTGGCCTCTTGTGCGTCCCTGATTTCCATCGTCCGACCATTGGCAGCCTCTAGCTACCTAGGCCCTAAGCTCTGGAATTCCCTCCTTAAACCTCTCCGCCTCTCCAACTCTCTCCTCCTTTAGGACGCTCCATAAAACGTACCTCTTTGTCCAAGCTTTTGGTCACTGTCCTAATATCTCCTTATGTAACTCAGTGTCAAATTTTGTCTGATAACGTTCCTGTGAAGCACCTTGGGATGTTTTACTATGTTAAAGGCGCTTTGTAAATACAAGATATTGATATTTTTATTTATTTATTCTTCATGAAAGCGTGCCATGGTGAGTCTCCTTGTATGGGTGCTGTTGAGCACTGGGGGGTACAGATGAGCAGCACACTTGTTTAGCAGGATCTCTTCCTGCTTCAACTTGAATGTTGTTAGCTTGTCAATCTCCCAAGTCTGGCCATTTGATTAGCTGAGAAACCAAACTAATAATAAAAAACACTGAAACGGCTTGATGGTCGATTAAGAAAATAATTTCAATTTTTTTTTAAGGTTCATAATGAAACTATTTGAAAAGCAATAATGCTGTTGAACTGTAAAGCTTTCAAGTTTAAAGTAACACTAACCTTTTTTTCCTGTAGAACAAAGGTTTAAAATCAGAGTTCATAATTAGCTGCCTGGTTTTTGAATGGAGTTTGCGAGTAGCCTATTCAGCAGAGATTTAAGTCCATGGCAAAGGTAGGAATTGGGGGGTTAACTATTCTATTTGGAAAATTCTCGAGGGTAGTAAGGTTCTGTTTTGCTGAAATGCATATTAATGATGGTGAGGCTGATAGTACAGGTCACAGACGAGGTTACATAACTCTTTGTAGTTAGTACTGTGTGGTGGTTAGGGTAAAGTAACATGTTTCACATAGAATTACATAGAATTTATAGCACAGAAACAGGCCATTCAGCCCAACTGGTCTATGCTGGTGTTTATGCTCCACATGAGCCTCCTCTCACTCTACTTCATCTGACCCTATCAGCATATCCTTCTATTCCTTTCTCCCTCATGTACTTATCTAGTTTGCCTTTAAACACATCTATGCTATTCACCTCAGCTACTCCTTGTGGTAGCAAGATTGACATTCTAACCACTGTCTATGTAAAGAAGTTTCTCCTGAATTCCTTATTGGATTTATTAGTGAATGTTTGGTTGTAGTATAGAATTTTAAACCAGCCTGTGACTCAGAATTAATGAAGAGGCCAATTTCCCCATTTTGACTTCTGTTAGGATAGTTATGATGAAGGGAATTAACACAATATAATTATAATCATTGGTGAGGGGTGTCTTGGGAGATTTCACAATGTGGGGAGTGTTAACAAAAAAAGCCTGGAGGAGTGGCAGTAGGACTAAAAAGACTAGCTGTGGTGTCAGCAGTGGCTCAATGATAGTACTCTTGCCTCTGAGTCAGAAGGTTGTGGAATCAAGTCCCACTCTAAGGATTTGAGCACATAATCTAGGCAGCACTGAGGGAGCGTTGCACTGTCAGGGGTGCCGTCTCTCAGATGAGACGTTAAACTGAGGTCCCGTCTGCCCTCTCAGGTGGATGTAAAAGATCCCATGGCACTATTTAAAGAAGAGCAGGGGAGTCTTCCCCAGTATCCTGGCCCTTAACCAACATCATTAATCTGGTCATTTAACTCATCGCTGTTTGTTGGACCTTGCTGTGCACAAATTGGCAGCCAAGCTTCATACATCACAATAGTGACTACACTTCAAAAAGTACTTAATTGGCTGTAAAGTGCTTTTGGACATCCTGAGATCGAGAAAGGTGCTATATCAATGCAAGTTCATTCTTTCTTTTAACAATTAAAAACAATAGAGTATGAGTCAGAGTGAAAAAGAAACATTGGGAATGTGAGTATAAACAATGCTAGAGTGGGAGTGCAACTAAAGGAAACAAATAGTGGGAGTGGAATTTACAAGGTAATAGCAGAGATGTAATTAAAATGAGGACCACAGGAGTGGTATTTAAAAGATATAGAATGTACTGGGAGAGAAACATTAGGACTTAAAAAAAACTAAATGAACAGCAGAAGTGAGAGGAAGATAGGTTACGTGGCATGGTGTAGTAGATTTGGATACGATTTGTGATTGTAGGAGGAATCTGAGCATAGCTTAGGGGAGATTTTTGGCAGAACATAAGGAACATAGGAACAGGAATCATAGAATCATAGAAATTTACGGCACAGAAGGAGGCCATTTGGCCCATCATGTCTGTGCCAGCCGAAAAAGAGCTATTCAGCCTAATCCCACTTTCCAGCACTTGGTCTGTAGCCTTGTAAGTTACGGAACTTCAAGTACACATCCAAGTACTTTTTAAATGCAATGAGGGTTTCTGCCTCTACCGCCCTTTCAGGCAGTGAGTTCCAGACCCCCACCACCCTCTGGGTGAAAGAAATTCTCCTCAGGTCCGCTCTAATCCTTCTACCAATTACTTTAATTATATGCCTCCTGGTTATTGACCTCTCTACTAAGGGAAATAGATCCTTCCTATCCACTCTATCTAGGCCCCTCAATTAAATCTCCCCTTAGCATCCTCTATTCCAAAGAAAACAAACCCAGCCTATCCAATCTTTCCTCTTAGCTAAAATTCTCCAGTCCTGGCAATATCCTCGTAAATCTCCTCAGCACCCTCTCTAGTGCATTCACATCTTTCCTGTCATGTGTTGACCAGAACTGTACGCAGTACTCAAGCTGTGGCCTAACTAGTGTTGCATAACCTCCCTGCTCTCATATTCTATGCCTTGGCTAATAAAATAAAGTATCCCATGTGCTTTCTTAACCACCTTATCTACTTATCCTGCTACCTTCAGGGATCTTCTAGACATGCTCTCCAAGGTCCCTCTATTCCTCTGAATATCCTTCCATTTATTGTGTATTCCCTTGACTTGTTTGCCCTCCCCAAATGCATTACCTCACTCTTCTCCGGATTGAATTCCATTTGCCACTTTTCTGCCCACCTAACCAGTCCATTGATATCTTCCTGCAGTCTACAGCTTTCCTCCTCACTATCAACTACACGGCCAATTTTTGTATTATCACGTCCCCTACGTTTAAGTCTAAATCGTTAATATATACCACAAAAAGCAAGGGACCTAGTACTGAGCCCTGCAGAACCCCATTGGAAACAGTGTTCCAGTCACAAACACACCTGTCGACCATTACCTTTCGCTTCTTGCTACTGAGACAATTTTGGATCTGACTTGCCACTTTCCCTTGGATCCGATGGGCTTCAACTTTTCTGACCAGTAGGCCAGAGTAGGCCATTCAGCCCCTCGAGCCTGTTCTGCCATTCAATTAGATCGTGGCTAAACCGTATCTTAACTCTTTTTATCCACCTTGGTTCCATATCCCTTAATACCCTTACCTAACAAAAATCTATTGATCTCAGAAGGCTGTGGTCAGAGAGCAGGCATATCTTTCTGTAGCTCTTCAGAATATATCCTTGACTGTTTTGAGCAACTCTTTCATGTAGTGTATCCTAACTGGCCTTTTTAGCTTGTGTTTGTCCTGCTAACTATGTACATTCTGCTTTTTTATTCCTGTGTCATGCTCCTTCTTCTGCAACTGCCCCTTTTTCCCTCCTGCTTTCTTGTTGCCATCAAACTCCCTCCCATTCCCAGCGTAGCCTCTCTCCCAATGTGTCCCCTTTGCACTTCATCTGATTACTTCTCCCTCATTCCTATCATTCCATTTAAGTCATAGTATCTGCTAGCTTGTCCCCTAGTCCTGCTGCCTGCTCCTCACTGCTTTACCTTCTACTCTTCTCTGATTGAACCCTCTATCTGCTGGTCTCTGGCTGCCCCCTTAACTCCCCTGCCTGACTGAGCTGCCCATGTTCCCTTCGTTGCTACACTCAGATATATCCTCAATGTGCAGCTCCTTCATTGGACTGTCTTCCCACCCCGTCTCTGCTTCAGCTCCGTACTCCCAGGACATTAATCTCAAAATGATTAATTAGTTCCTTGAAGCATTTATGATGGTATAAATAGAATATAACACTCTTAAGTGCTTTGAAAGGCCAAATTCTTTAGTGGGCAGATTTCAGCTTCATGTGCAGCTTCTAAAAGCTTATTTCTCTGTCTAGTAATTGTTGCTGGTTTAAGGATTTGTATAAGAGAGGGCATATCCTGACAGCAGCAACTGAAATCTCCACTCCCAGCCCTGCGACTGAAACAAAAGGACCAAATCTTGGTTGCTGACTCATTTCAGAAACACTGAGGGGGCCGATTTTCCACACAGTGCGCACAGTGGGCAGTCGGCGGGCAGCATGTGCCCACCATTGGGACTAGCCGTGAGGCCAGAGCCAACTTGAGGCCCAGGCTTCTTTTGCATGCAGTTGGTGAACTGCACGCTCCAGACTGGTGTTCCGAGGCAGCTCCTTGGCTGGGGAGGGTGAGAAATCGGCGTGCTCCTATGTGGGGAGGGGAGGGGGAGATCCCGGTGGGGGGGGGGGGTCGTGGACAGGCCGGCAGTTGCCTGGAGTATTTTAAGGGCTGCTGGTTAAGCCACTCAACACTGGTACAAATGGGTAGAGCTGCACAGTGCCTCTCATTTGTATCTCAAAATTGCAATTGTATGTCATAGGACCCTGATTTGCATATTAAAAATGACCTCCCGTCTGAAACAGGTGGGATGCTCTGCCTGCCCTTTTCAAGACCCAGCCAAGATGGCATTGGGCGGATGGCCAGCGTAAATGGACTAGTGGTGCCATTTTACCAGGCCACGACTGACCCATTTACGCCAGATAGAGGTGGTTAAAATTGGCCGCATAGTCTTTGCACTGAAAAGGGAGGGGAGACATCAGGAAAGATCGGCGAGCAGGGGCTAAGAAAGAAGGGGTGATCGGCAAAGGGGCTGGAATGGCCTGAGGCCTAGTGCAAGTGAAACCAGGAGTGAGTTGACAATAATAGGATGAGGCATCAAGAAAGATTGGAGAAAGAAACAGGAGTACATTGGAGGGGAATCGAGAGATTGACTCCAGCTGAAAGCAGCAAGATTTTAAAAAACAGCTCATTCAATGACCAAGGAAAGTGGAATCAAGGAAAGTAATGGTGAGGAGAGGTATATGGGGAGGGCAGGGAGCAGGCAGACAAAGGGACGTCATAGGGAAATGGAGTGGGATGGCTTGAGGGCCGAAAGATTAAAATGCTAGAGGCCAATATTTTAAGTTTTAAAATAAAAACTTAAAGAAAGAAGAGAGAATGTGGAAAAATTAAAAGTTTACAAATTAATAGACTAGCCTTGTATTCCCTTGAGTAAAAAAGATTAAGGGGTGATCTAATTGAGGTGGTTAAGATGATTAAAGGATTTGATTGGATGGATCGACAGAAACTATTTCCTCTGGCGGGGAGTCCAGAACAAGAGGGCAAAATCATAAAATTAGAGCTAGGCCATTCAGGGGTGATGTCAGGAAACACTTCTTCACACAAAGGGTAGTGGAAATCTGGAACTCTTCCCCCACTCCAACAAACTGTTGAGGCTGGGGGTCAATTGAAAATTTCAAAACTGAGATTGATAGATTTTTGTTAGGCAAGGGTATTAAGGGTTATGGAACCAAGGCGGGTAGATGGAATTAAGGTACAGATCGGCCATGATTTAATTGAATGGCGGAACAGGCTTGAGGGGCAGAATGGCTTTTCTGCTTCTACAATCCTATGTTCCTAATATTTTAAATGAGTTCCTGAAATATAGAGCACTAAAAGCCTCCCTGTGGAGCTGGCCGATGCAGGTCTTATGGTGTCACCAGTGGCTGTAAATGCAATTCTGAATCATGGCATTGACAAAGGAGAATTCAGTGTAAAATGTTGACATTGGAGATTACGATAGGGAACGTTGACGCATAAAGTGTCCAAAGATTGTGACGACATGAAATAAGGTTTCGGGACAGGGAGTGCACAACCTGATCTTTAATGTACTTGTTAATCTCCTATGGCGTTGCATATGGGTAGCCAAGACTGAATGCAGTCTTCAGATGAAAGAGGTCAAAGGGCAGGGAATAATTAGACCAGGGTATGTCGACGTAATTCAATCCACGTTCCAAAATCATACATTCTGTCCTTATTTTTATATTTCCATTACAAAGCTCTATGTCCACATTTATAATGGGACAGCCAAAGTAAACGTATTAATGTTGTAATTACACCCTCCCACTAGTGGTGGTGCATTAGTTTCCATTATAAATGTGCACGTAGGAATTTATCTGGGAAAAGGGTGACAGGCAGTGCATGCAGAGGTGAGATTTTTTTAATATAGAGAGTCTAGTTTGGAAGAGGAGATTTTCTCTTTGCTATTTCTACAGAAATGTAAAAGCCTTTAAAAAAACGTTTCTATGATTTTGTGAAGAGACAGCGATCAGAGGCTATGTTTACAATGTTAATATATACCAAGCAGAGCAAATCTTCCCCCATGGTTTTTAATTATTATTTGCATAAATAGAGCCTGTGTCAGATATCCGATGGACACAGTATTTATCCAATTGATGGCAACAAAGTCATAATGTATTCATGGCTGTTCTGCTCAATTGTTCGCTGAGTAATATATTCAGTAGGTAACCAACATGCAGAGTAACAAAAACACTATAGCAAACCAGTAATCGATAATTTGTTGCACTTTGTGGATGAGCTCTGGCTTTTTCTTTCAGCATGTGCGTGTACAGGTAATAAGATAGTCAAACATTAGCTGGCATTTGAGTTGCCAGACAACTTCAATCCTAACTGCACAGCAGGTGGGTAATGAACACAAGAAATATTGCTCACTGCCACATAATGCAAATATTAAGTGACAGAAATTAAAGCTGAATGCCATTGTAATAGTTAAGCCTGTGACACGGGAATCGATTTAGTGTTGTGCTTGTCTTCTCCACTATGACGGGTTGAAGTGAGCGTGTTGTTACTGTTGGAGGTAAGTTACGAAATTACACAAAAGATAATTATATATATGCCAAATAGTATCTTTCTCAATGTGCTGCAGGAGAAAAGTAAGATCTTGGAATACTATAGTACCAATTCCATGATGCCGTATACCTTCAGACCTTATGGCATTATTCTTCTTCTTGCTCTTTAAGTCTTTAATGAAAGAGTTTGATAGTGTAGACGTAGAGATGATGTTTCCACTTTTTCGGTAGACCAAAACTAGGGGCCATTAATATAAGATGGTCACTAATAAATCCAATAGGCAATTCAGAAGAATTGTCTTTACCCAGAGAGTGGTGAGAATGTGGAACTTGCTACCACATGGAATAGTTGAGACGAATAGCATAGATGCATTTAAGGGAAAGCCAGATAGACACACGAGGGAGAAAGAAATAGAACAATAGGGTTAGATGAAGAGGGTTGGGAGGAGGCTCATCTGGAGCATAAACCCCGGGATAGACCAGTAGGGCCGAATGGCTTATTTCTGTGCTGTACATTCTATGCAATCCTTTCACTATCTTCCAAGCTGGTTCTAATGCACCTCAATATGTTTGCCATATATAACGGTCCAAAAAGTAATAATAGATTTTAAACCAGCCACACACTACATTAAAAAGAATAAGAAATAGGTGACAGTTAGCGTGAATCAGTAATTCAGTCTCTGGCTCCTATTCGCACTTGAGCTATTCTTGTTTATCATCTGAACCACTCAATCGAATTGCTGTTTGTAACTCTCTGCCAGTTACTGTGCTGTTTTTATAAGATGTGTTGTACAGTTTCAGTGAGTTAACATGTATCTGATAAAAAGTCACAGTGAAATACTTATACACATGGTGAATGAGTAGTAAAAAGGTATAGTATGTGAATGCACAGTGTGATAAGGAGTGCATCCTGCTCCTGACAGTGATGGATAGCTGGCTCACAAATTTGTTTCTGAATATATGGTAAGGTGACTAGGAAGATACATTTCATAACCCCTGGGAACTCATTATGTATCTACAACTATCTGAATGTTAGCTTAAGTATGTCTGCCCTATTTGAACAGTAGAAAGCCCATGTAATTACACCCCAGCACCAGTGACTATGCTACATAGATGTGATTTTTAAAGATGTTGCTTTCTTCTTTCCTGTTGACATGCCATAAACTACCAAGCAAGTGTCTGACCACTGCTGACAAAGAGCAGCAGCCACAGGAAAACAACTTCACAGTGATTCCAGAAAGCCATCATTCGTGGTTTGGAGTGACAGGTAGCTCATGTGCTTCTCAGTTATATTAAATTTTAATATTTTCTCACATCCCACCATTCCCAAATTGACTAACAGAGGATACTTTGATTAGTGTAGGGCCCATGTATATTTACTCATCAGTTATAGAGACCTCCTTCGTAAGATGAATACACATGGCATTCATCAAATTAAAGAGCAGCATTTAACATATATGATGTACATATTTAACTTTAGTCTGGTAGAGCTACAAATTAAGTACATTTATATATTGTGGGCTGTTGAGTGGAGTGGAGTTAAGCAGAGTGGAGTATTTTGTTTGATGACGCTCCTGTGAAGCGCCTAGGGATGCTTTATTACATTAAAAGCCCTATATAAATGCAAGTTGGTTGTTATTGTGTTATTCTGGTATGCTGTTTTCTTCTGTTGTGCAATGCAGTATATGCTGCATTTGCACCCAAACCTCTCAGTGATATTTGCTTCACAAGTGAAACTTTGCATTTGAAATTTTTCATTACTTCCTTATTTTACAGCGTGTTCTGAGTGATTGGGGGCGATTGAATCTCTCTCATTCATATGCATCTGCATGTATATTAGAGACAGAAGACAAAAACAAGAAGAGCAGGGAAAAGATTAACTTAAAGGAGAGCTATCCTGGATAGGCTGTATCATCATTTAACTATGTTGTGGAGATGCCGGTGATGGACTGGGGTTGACAATTGTAAAGAATCTTACAACACCAGGTTATAGTCCAACAATTTTATTTGAAAATCACAAGCTTTCGGAGATTATCTCCTTCGTCAGGTGAGCGTGGGACTCCTTGAACGTTTCGCATTTATAGTCAGAGAACAATACCTGGTGATTACAGATAATCTTTCCAACTGCCCGTTGTCAAGGCAATCAAAGTGTTCAGACAGAGAGGTGTTACCTACAGGACCATCGAATATACAAACAGCCAGAACACAAGACAGAGAGAGAGAGGGAGAAACATCCGAAAGGAAGAGAAAGACAGAGAATGACCCGTTGTATTAAAGACAGATAACCTTTATTCGCTGGTGGGGTTACGTGTAGCATGACATGAACCCAAGATCCCAGTTGAGGCCGTCCTGATGGGTGCGGAACTTGGCTATAAATTTCTGCTCGACGATTTTGCGTTGTCGTGTGTCTCAAAGGCCACCTTGGAGAACGCTTACCCGAAGATCGGTGGCTGAATGTCCTTCACTGCTGAAGTGTTCCCCGACTGGGAGGGAACCCTCCTGTCTGGCGATTGTTGCGCGGTGTCCGTTCATCCGTTGTCACAGTGCCTGCATGGTCTCGCCAATGTACCATGCTCTGGGGCATCCTTTCCTGCAACGTATGAGGTAGACAACGTTGGCCGAGTCACAGGAGTATGAACCGTGCACCTGGTGGGTGGTGTCCTCTCGTGTGATGGTGGTATCTGTGTCGATGATCTGGCATGTCTTGCAGAGGTTGCCGTGGCAGGGTTGTGTGGTGTCGTGGATGCTGTTCTCCTGAAAGCTGGGTAATTTGCTGCGAACAATGCTCTGTTTGAGGTTGGGTGGCTGTTTGAAGGTGAGTAGTGGAGGTGTGGGGATGGCCTTAGCAAGGTGTTCGTCGTCATCGATGACATGTTGAAGGCTGCGGAGAACATGGCGTAGTTTCTCCACTCCGGGGAAGTACTGGACGACGAAGGGTACTCGGTTGGTTGCGTCCCGTGTTAGTCTTCTGAGGAGGTCTTTGCGATTTTTCGCTGTGGCCCGTCGGAACTGTCGATCGACGAGTCGAGCGTCATATCCCATTCTTACGTCTGTAGGTGTCCATCGCGTTCCTCCTCGTCTGAGCAGATCCTGTGTATTCGCAGGGCCTGTCCATAGGGGATGGCCTCTTTGACGTGGTTAGGGTGGAAGCTTTGGATCTTGGGTTCATGTCACGCTACACGTAACCCCACCAGCGAATAAAGGTTATCTGTTTTTAATACAACGGGTCATTCTCTGTCTTTCTCTTCCTTTCGGATGTTTCTCCCTCTCTCTCTCTGTCCTGTATTCTGGCTGTTTGTATATTCGGTGGTCCTGTAGGTAACACCTCTCTGTCTGAACACTTTGATTGCCTTGACAACGGGCAGTTGGAAAGATTATCTGTAATCACCAGGTATTGTTCTCTGACTATAAATGCGAAACGTTCAAGGAGTCCCACGCTCATCTGACGAAGGAGATAATCTCCGAAAGCTTGTGATTTTCAAATAAAATTGTTGGACTATAACCTGGTGTTGTAAGATTCTTTACAATTGTCAACCCCAGTCCATCACCGGCATCTCCACATCATGGCTACTGTCGACACCACAAACTGCCGGCTCACAGTGGAGAGGATATCCAAGAAGATCACGCATATAGACACAGACATCAAGTTATTACAGAGCTGCAAGAAAGCAGACAAGATCCCGAAAGGACGACAGATCACGAACCCACTCAAGTCCACATACAACTCAGATTACGCTGAGAGACTCTGCCGTCGTACCTCTCGCACACTCCGCAACCATCTCGTACACCAACTCTACAGCAGACGCCGCAACCTCGAAACCAAGATAGAGTCCATACTCTCAACCTGTACTCAGGACACAGCAGACCAGCTACGAGACTCCGCCAAACAGACGAGGCAACGGAACTACGCTGCCTACATGAAAACCAAGAGCAGGAAGCTTGAGAAACTCGGCATCACCACCAGCATCAACCAAGCCTCCCCTGGTACCACGGTTGTAACCACAGGGAAGTCTATCGTCAATTTGTCCGACCACACCCTTCAACCAGACAAAATCGAAGTTCTCAGCCGAGGGCTCAATTTCTGCCCCACTACCAAAATGGACCCCATTGGTCTCGCGGCGGACACAGAGGAATTCATTAGGAGAATGTGGCTCCGGGAATTCTTCCACAAATCCCAAGATTTCAGCAGTGAACCCAATGAGACAATCAACGATCTGGAACAGCAGACGGAGGGATCCGCGGTACAGCAACCGAGAAAGAAAGAGTCAAACTGGACTCCTCCAGAGGGTCGCTGCCCTCAGCTGGACATGTATGCTCAAGCTGTCAGGAAATGCATCAATGCCAGATTCATCAGCTGCACTCACAAGACAGTCCAGAATGTCACCCGAGCACAACGCAACGCCATCAACGCTCTCAAGACCAACCGCAACATCGTCATCAAACCAGCGGACAAAGGAGGAGCCATCGTCATACAGAACAGAACGGACTATTGCAAAGAAGCATACCGACAACTGGACAACCAGGAACACTACAGATGGTTACCCGCAGATCCGACCAAAGAACACACCCACCAGCTCAACAAACTGATCAAGACCTTCGATCCAGATCTTCAAAGCATCCTACGCGCTCTCATCCCACGTACTCCCTGTGTGGGAGACTTCTACTGCCTCCCAAAGATACACAAAGCCAACACACCCGGACGTCCTATCATATCAGGCAATGGACCCCTGTGTGAGAACCTCTCTGGATACGTCGAGGCCATCCTGAAACCCATCGTACAGGGAACCCCCAGCTTCTGTCGCGACACTACAGACTTCCTACAAAAACTCAGTACCTACGGACCAGTTGAACCAGGAACACTTCTCACCACGATGGACGTCTCGGCACTCTACACCAGTATCCCCCACGATGACGGCATCGCTGCGACAGCATCAATACTCAACACCAACAACAGCCAATCTCCAGACGCCATCCTACAACTCATCCGCTTCATCCTGGATCACAATGTCTTCACCTTCGATAACCAGTTCTTTACCCAAACACACGGAACAGCCATGGGCACCAAATTCGCACCCCAATACGCCAACATTTTCATGCACAAGTTCGATTTTCTATGGACCCACGGCGAAGAATCACTGAAGAGACTACATGATAACATCAACAAGTTCCATCCCACCATCAAGCTCACCATGGACTACTCCTCAGAATCGGTTTCTTTCTTGGACACACGAATCTCCATCAAAGACGGGCACCTCAGCACCTCACTCTACCGCAAGCCCACGGACAACCTCACGGTGCTCCACTTTTCCAGCTTCCACCCTAACCACGTCAAAGAGGCCATCCCCTATGGACAGGCCCTGCGAATACACAGGATCTGCTCAGACGAGGAGGAACGCGATGGACACCTACAGACGCTGAAAGACGCCCTCGTAAGAACGGGATATGACGCTCGACTCATCGATCGACAGTTCCGACGGGCCACAGCGAAAAATCGCATAGACCTCCTCAGAATACTAACATGGGACGCAACCAACAGAGTACACTTCGTCGTCCAGTACTTCCCCGGAGCGGAGAAACTACGCCATGTTCTCCGCAGCCTTCAACATGTCATCGATGACGATGAACACCTCGCTAAGGCCATCCCCACACCTCCACTACTCGCCTTCAAACAGCCACCCAACCTCAAACATACCATCGTTCGCAGCAAATTACCCAGCTTTCAGGTGAACAGCATCCACGACACCACACAACCCTGCCACGGCAACCTCTGCAAGACATGCCAGATCATCGACACAGATACCACCATCACACGAGAGGACACCACCCACCAAGTACATGGTTCATACTCCTGTGACTCGGCCAATGTTGTCTACCTCATACGTTGCAGGAAAGGATGCCCCGGAGCATGGTACATTGGCGAGACCATGCAGACACTGTGACAACAGATGAACGGACACCGCGCAACAATCGCCAGACAGGAGGGTTCCCTCCCAGTCGGGGAACACTTCAGCAGTGAAGGACATTCAGCCACCGATCTTCGGGTAAGCGTTCTCCAAGGCGGCCTTCGAGACAAACGACAATGCAAAATCGTCGAGCAGAAATTGATAGCCAAGTTCCGCACCCATCAGGACGGCCTCAACCGGGATCTTGGGTTCATGTCAAGCTACATGTAACCCCACCAGCGAATAAAGGTTATCTGTCTTTAATACAACGGGTCATTCTCTGTCTTTCTCTTCCTTTCGGATGTTTCTCCCTCTCTCTCTCTGTCTTGTGTTCTGGCTGTTTGTTTATTCGGTGGTCCTGTAGGTAACACCTCTCTGTCTGAACACTTTGATTGCCTTGACAACGGGCAGTTGGAAAGATTATCTGTAATCACCAGGTATTGTTCTCTGACTATAAATGCGAAACGTTCAAGGAGTCCCACACTTCACCTGACGAAGGAAATAATCTCCGAAAGCTTGTGATTTTCAAATAAAATTGTTGGACTATAACCTGGTGTTGTAAGATTCTTTACAATCATTTAACTGAGGATGGGAGGTCTGTGCAAATAGTCTTGCATTTAGACATGGTATTTAAACAAAATGGAGCCAGAAACATGTGCCCTTCAGTCTCAGGAGGATCAGCAGCATAGGAAGGGGCATGGCCAGGGGAAGAGACACCCAGGCTGGTGGGAAATCAACAAGTCAGTACTCCAAGTGAAAGTAGGCATACCAGCCTGCCTAATGGTGGGATGTGGGGCCCACTTAGGGATATTGGCCAGGGACATGGATAGAAGATAGAAACAAATATATGATGGACCTTCTTGGTCTGTGTAGCATAGGACCATACCATGCAGTATTTTGACTGACTGCTCCGTTAAGAAACAAATGCTGTTTTTTTAAAGGTGAGATATATTGTCTGCTGGATACCTGCCATTAAAATACTAGGCAATACTCTTGGGAAACTTTTGAGATTTTTACCTATTTGGTATCATTTATACTTAGTTTCTGATCTAAAGTCAGGTTCAAGTGACAAGGTTCTATTAATTCACAGAATTCCAATATACATTTCTGACTTGATAGAAAAAAGCTTGGAGCCATTGAAAGGAAGGGTGACTAGGAATTTTGATTGGCTGTCCCAAGGAGAAATGGGTTATCCATTAAATCTATCATCCATTAGACCATAAGAGATAGGAGCAGGAGTAGGCTATTCGGCCCCTTGAGCCTGCTCCGCCATTTAATGAGATCATGGCTGATCTGAATTTTACCTCAACTCCACTTTCCCGCCCTTTCCCCATATCCTTTGACTCCCTTGCTGATCAAAAATTTGTCTAACTCAGCCTTGAATGTATTCATATCCAAATTAGTTATGAGACAGTGGGTGGGGGAGGGGGGTTGTTAGCACCTTCCATAGAGGTTTGCACTTGTAATGTTGGATTGGTTTCCATTCAGAGGTATCAGCTGTGGGCTTAGCTCAACAGGCGAAGGAGATTTCTCATTCACGGTAATAGCTTTGAGTAATAGTTTGGTGAGGCAATCCTCGACACGGACAGCTGAGGGAAGGACAGAAGTAAAGCTTTTGTCTCCCATTCTTTCTGAGACAGTCTGTAGCAGATTTGTGTCTGGAACAGTCGGAGTGAGATATGGAGACTTTACTTACTAATGTTAATGCCAGTCAGTTCGGAGATTGAAGACTTGTAAACCCATATCAAAGGGTAAAATTGTGTCATTTATTATTTTGAGAACAAATAGGGAATTGATTGATTGACTGAAAAATTGCAAATCTCAGCTCCCAGTTCTACACTTTACATTAAAAGATAATTGGAGAAATGCAGAGAAAAGTAAATGTGTAAGAAAGGCAGGAAGGTTTTGTACTCTACTGTTTGCATATATATGACAGTTTGCATTGACTAGGCTTATATTCCTTGAGTATAGAAGATTAAGAGGTGATCTAATTGAAGCGTTTAAGATGACTAAAGGAACTGATAGGGTAGATAGAGAGAAACTATTTCCTCTGATGAGGGAGTCCAGAACAAGGGGACATAACCTTGAAATTAGAGCTGGGCAGTTCAGAAATGATGATGAGGAAGCTTTTCTTCACACAAAGGGTAGTGGAAATCTGGATCTCTCTCCCCCAAAAAAGCTGTTGAGGCTGGGGGGGGGGGCAATTGAAAATTTCAAAACTGAGATTGAGAGCTTTTTGTTAGGCAAGGGCATTAAGGGTTACAGCACCAAGGCGGGTAGATAGAGTTAAGCCATGATCTCATTGAATGGCGAAACAGGCTCGAGGGACTGAATGGCCTACTCCTGTTCCTATGTTCCTATGAATGCTTCTTTCTAGCTAGGAACTGTTGTCTCATAGATTAGACTATGTTTAGATAGCTTACACTTTGTTGTTGAAACACTTCAGATTTATTTGAAGTTGGTCCTGTGTTGCAAGTTTTGCTTTTTAATGATTCAGAAGCAATAATTGCTTAATTTCAAGAATAAAGAGACACAATTTCTTCTGTAGAATACACATTGAAATGCTGTTGCCAGACATCAATAGATACATTTAGATTGATATTCCTAAACCAATTCCCTTGATAAAATTTTTAAAAGCTGAAGGTGAGGGGTCTTATTTAAGATTTGCACGTATCACCAACGTACCTCTTGATGTCTGAATGTACTAAATAAAAAGTGAAGCAATGTTTAAAAAAAAATCCACCAAGGTGAACATTATTTATGGAGTTAATCCTTTTTATTGTAGGCAGTACATTATATAATTGCTTACTTCAAGGCCATAGCTTGACCTTTTATTCATTGCTATATGGTTGTGTGAGAAGTGCTTTATCCCATCACAGATTTACTGCAACCCGCTTGCATGCTGTATCAGGAAAAAAACAGAATTACTCAAAGGGACAATTTACTGGCTGTGATTGCATCAGAGGTTATTAGACGGAGATGTGGGGGATGGGAGTATAAATTCAAAGACCCTCATTTTTTTTCCCGTGCTGTCACCATGATATGAATAGTAGTTTCTGGCTTCTCACTCAGTCCATTATCGGAGAACTCAGAACAGCAAATGGCACATTTACAAGAAAATCACCGGATCAACATTGCATATGTGTGTCATAACAAAAAGAAAACAAGGCTGTAGTCAGATGGAATTTTTGCGCTGGAGTAATAAACAAAAGGGCCACAAAAAAAAATAGTTATTGATAACAGCTTAATCCCAGAGGATTGCTGGGATGACTGTGGTGCCGGAAAGTTAAGTTCTTTTAGATTTCAATCTGTATTACAGAATTTTAAAGAAAGATGTGGTCAGTCACAAGAAGTGAATGGTGCAATTTATCATCACAGTGCTGACAGCCTTCAAGTCCCACAGGCTGTGGCTAAGGAAATGGGCAACGGTTATGGTATCAAAATCCATTTTAAAAATGGTTTAGCTCATCATAACATGGAGTTTGACTAAATCTTTGAATTATAATTTTTTTTTAAAAAGAACTTCCAGGAAACTTACACCATTGGAATGGTGTATCTGCCTCATTGGGTTAGTTCTGCACTGCAAAAAGTCAGAGGAAATTATGGCTTAAGTGAGTTATGCCACTAGTCAGGCAACGCCATAACTTCCTGGGAGTTTTGCGCCATTCCGCTGAAACCCTCGCCGAAACCATGGAACGTTGATTATCGTAGCTCAATCGTGAATTTCCTGCGTTGTCGCCAGTTTTCTTGCCGCATTCACTTAGACTGAAAAATCATGAGGCCGATGGGCCCTTGGTCACATAGTAATGACTTGATTCATGGCTCTCACATGATTCTTAGCCTTGGAGGACCATTAAAGCTTTGGCGCTTCATGTCTGCAGTCTGGAATTAATCTCCCAGATTAATTTTTCTGCTTCTCTGTTACTGAGATCCTCAATTTTGCCAGTTCTGCCATCCAGAGTCCTGTAAGCCTCTGAAGGCAATATTTTCAGGATCGCCAATCCTTCTCAACGCATTTGGTAGGTCAAAGGATTGCAGTGGCCTTTCCACTGGGCATTCCCCTATTCTGCGTTATCATGGAGAATGGGGAGGAGGAGCAGAGGCAGGAGGCATGGTGTGTGAGGCATTGTTGTTGGAGACTGCACTAAATTTGCAACGGCTTGTCCAACCCCCCGCACTGATAGTATACAGGGAACGAATGTCATACCAGCAGCTTTTGGAATAGACTGTGCTTCACCAAAGAAGTGATTGGCGCCTACGTGAAATACAGCAGAAAGACCTGAATCTGCGATCTACTTCCCACAAGGCCATATCAGTCGAAATGAAGGTAACCTGGGCCCTCAATTTCTCCAGTTCTGGTTCCTTTCAGTCACCACTGGAGATCCCTGCAACATCAGCTGCGAGGGCCTGCATTCAACAGGTGACAGATGCCCTCTTCCGCAGGACATCGGACTTCATCAAATATGACGTCCCCTGCAGTACAATCAGACAGGGTCATCAACTTCCACAGGCTAGCTTGCTTCCCCAGAGTGAAGAGGACTATCATTGGTACAGCGATGCCCAACAAAGGATCCTGAATGTAAATTCTTAGCATTGGGGAAACTGTCACAACGCTTTTGTCTTTCGCCATTCCACCATCTATGGCTTATTCAGCATGGAGGGTCAGGGAGGCGGATAGAAGCTGTGGGACAAGGCCTACCCCCTCCCCGCCTCCCCCCTTCCCCCGAGCCGTGGCTGATGGCACCGTTTCGCGTCGCCAGCTGAGGAAAGGTAAAACCACGCCCACGCAGCGACCTGGCAGATGGTGGAGAGGACCATTGGGCTACTGAACGATCGCTCCAGGTACCTGGACAAGTCGAGAGAGGGAAGTGGGGGGGAGGCTCCCACAGTACACCCCGATAAGCTGGCAAAGATTGTAGTGGTGTCCTGCGCCCTGTCTGAACTTGGCAGACAAAGAGTCCACGGAACTGGAGCATTTGGACCTGCAAGTCCCCGAGCACAGAGATGGTGGCCCTCGAAGGAGATCCATGCTCATGACAACCAGAGACCAGCTGGTGGTACAGGTTTTCAGACAGTGACAATGTTTACCCTCGTAACTTCTCCCATGTCAAACCCGCCGAATTGAGCAGCACGAGGAAGCCTCAAACAATTACGTCATGGACTGATCCCCAAGGGATTGTGAACTCAAGGAATGACAGACAAGATAACGTCACAAACAATAGAAAATTTATTCAGTAAAAAATTGCAATTAAACTTACAGTCGGCAATAATATCAATGATAATTGTGCTCAGAAGTTATTAAACTTTAATCCAACAAATAACATCGGAAAAATCATGCTGAGCTTCACGCCCATCTACGTAAAGCAGTATTGCTGGGCAGCAAGATAAAGGGTGAATCGTTAAAGTTCAGACACTCTCTTAAAAGGGAGTATAATTCAAGAGAATAGCCCTGTTTCCAATGTGCACTCCTTTTAAGTATAGCTGACTGCTTGGAGTGTGTGATTGTGAATATACCCTTCAAAAAATGGATCTTCAAGGATATAGGGAAAGGCCAGGGAAATGGCATTAGGACAGATAGTTCTGGCGGGGAGCTTGTACTAACTAACATAGGTATGATGGACCAATTTTCCTCCTTTTGTAGTGAAATAAAATAATAATGATCTTTAATTACTACTAGTACCTTTGATGAGATTCAGAAACATTCTATAAACTGAGGTAAGTAATGAACCCACTTTTAACCATTAATATTATTTTCCACAATGCTGTAAACAGCACTTCATAATACATCATTTGTTACATTGTGTTCTGGTCAGCCTTTGACGCTTGATGTGGAGAATAGTGTCCAAAGCATTCCTCACCTTGATGAGGCAAAAATGCACATTATGTGTTTATTTACCAAAGGCAGGTATATGGAGTTAGATCACAGATCAGCCATGATCTTATCAAATGGCAGGGCAGGCTCGAGGGGCTAAATGGCCTACTCCTGTTCCTATGTTTACCTTTAGGATATCTGACTAATTTTATTGCAAGAATGACTCAACATAATAAAAATGACCAATTTGTGTTAGAAGTTTCCTGTTGTGTGTTTCAAATGTACCAACTTAAGATTTCGTATTCATTTTTAAAAAATAAGAGGAACATTCCAACAAAATATCAGCAAGGCCTGCAAGTTGAGATCAGCTGAGACACAACTTTTGTATAATTCACTGCAAAGATTTTCATATCTTAATCTGTCTCCATCTTTTATTAGTCTGGTTGATGCATTTAAGTAAATAATGTTACTTGTATTATTCGGAAACCAACGGGACCATGGAATTCATTTCATGTGTGAGCACAGACAGTTGACATGTTACTGTAGAAACTGCAATTAAAATCCTTGGAGGTTGTGTCTTCCCCAAGCTGTTTGTTGAGCTTTTCTAAGACATGCTGCATATACTCCCATTGGGATTCTGTGGCAGAAAGCTCTGCAGCTAGGCTTTCTAAATTTTGTGACACAATTTTATGAATTTGCACCAAAAATTAGATTGCAATTCACAAAGTGGCCACGATTTGGTTCAAATTAACATTTTTTTTTCTATTTTTAGAAACAAAGGCGATCTTAGTACAGTTACTGCATTTCACTTCATATTGTCATTGTTTTTTAGTTAACTTAGCATCCTTTACTTACATGTAAATTATTCATGAAGTGATACCGTGAGGGTTCACATAGCCACTATGTGATACTGCGTTTTCTGTAACAGTAATGAATGTGTCTCTGAAGACCAAATAAATGCAGTGACTCCAATAAGTCTGACAGGCAAAACATTAAGGACTTTGCTGAGGACAAATAAACTCATTTACTCTCCCCCCACAAACTGAAATGAACAACAATATGAGGATCTGAACTTTTTCTAGAAATTTGCATCTATCCTCGGCCTCCTCCTATTTCTCATCTACATGCAGCCCCTCGTGCCATCATCCGAAAACACAATGTCAGGTTCCACGTTTACACTGACAACACCCAACTCTACCTCACCACCACCTCTCTCAACCCCTCCACTGTCTCTCATTTGTCACACTGCTTACTGGATGAGCAAAAATTTCCTCCAACTAAATATTGGGATGACCGAAGCCATTGTCTTCGGTCCCCACCACAAACTCCGTTCCCTAGCCACTGACACTATCCCTCTGTGAGGTTATGCGCTTTGGCAGGAAAAATCATTATTGAGTAAAGTTATTATCTTAATGGCGAGAAACTGGAAAGTACTGCAGTACAAAGGGATCTGGGGGTCCTAGTGCAAGAAAATCAAAAAGTTAGTATGCAGGTGCAGCAGGTGATCAAGAAGGCCAACGGAATGTTGGCTTTTATTGCTAGGGGGATAGAATATAAAAACAGGGAGGTATTGCTGCAGTTATATAAGGTATTGGTGAGACCGCACCTGGAATACTGCATACAGTTTTGGTGTCCATACTTAATAAAAGACATACTTGCTCTCGAGGCAGTGCAAAGAAGGTTCACTCAGTTAACCCCGGGGATGAGGGGGCGGACATATGAGGAGAGGTTGAGTGGATTGGGACTCTACTCATTGGAGTTCAGAAGAATGAGAGGCGATCTTATTGAAACATATAAGATTGTGAAGGGGCTTGATCGGGTGGATGCGGTAAGGATGTTCCCAAGGATGGGTGAAACTAGAACGAGGGGGCATAATCTTAGAATAAGGGGCTGCTCTTTCAAAACTGAGATGAGGAGAAACTTCTTCACTCAGAGGGTAGTAGGTCTGTGGAATTTGCTGCCCCAGGAAGCTGTGGAAGCTACATCATTAGATAAATTTAAAACAGAAATAGACAGTTTCCTCGAAGTAAAGGGAATTAGGGGTTATGGGGAGCGGGCAGGAAATTGGACATGAATTTAGATTTGAGGTTAGGATCAGATCAGCCATGATCTTATTGATTGGCGGAGCAGGCTCAAGGGGCCGATTGGCCGACTCCTGCTCCTATTTCTTATGTTCTTATGTTCTCTCCCTGGTCACTGTCTGTTGCTGTACCAGACCATTCGCAACCTTGGTGTCGTATTTGAACCTGAGATGAGCTTCTGACCACATATCTGCTCCTTCACCAAATTCGCCTACTTCCACGTCCGTAACATCACCCATCTCCGCCATTACCTCAGCTCATCTGCTGCTGAAACTCTCATTCATGCCTTCGTTACCTCGAGACTTGATTAAAATCAATGCTGTCCTGGCCGGCCTCACATCTTCCACCCTCCATAAACTTGAGCTCATCCAAAACTCTGCTGTCCTTATCCTAACTCGCACCAAGTCCCGTTCATCCATCACCCCACTGTGCTCGCTGACCTACATTGGCTCCCGGTCCAGCAACACCACGATTTTAAAATTCTCATCCTTGTTTTCAAATCCCTCTATGGCCTCCCCCCTCCCTATCTCTGTAACCTCTTCCAGCCCTACAACCCTCCGAGATCTCTGCGCTCCTCCAATTCTGGCATCGCTCCACCATTGGTGGCCGGGCCTTCAGCTGCTTAGGCCCTGAGCTCTGGAATTCGCTCCCTAAACCTCTCCACCTCTCTACCTCTCCCTCCTCCTTTCAGGTGCTCCTTAAAACCTACCTCTTTGACCAAGCTTTGGTTACCTGTCCTACAATGTGGCTCGTTTTCAAATTTTGTTTGATAACGCTCCTGTGAAGAGCCTTGGGACGTTTTACTCTGTTAAAGGCACTATATAAATGCAAGTTGTTGTTGTTTAAGTAGGTATAGATAAAGAACCATATTATACATGATAATAGATTTACAATAAAAACAATATTTACTATTCCTCCGAACATCAAAAACAATAGTAGCACCGCGTCTGTGCTAACACTTACTGTAGACAGGGCTGAAAGCACAGTCCCTGAGTCGTGATGATACAAATCTTTCAACCCAAACTTTTTTGATCAGCTGAGAGTGGTTGAATGCTGACTGATCTACAGACTCTCTAGCCTGCCTCTATCTATGCTGGCTTTAAAATGACTGCTAACTGAGACAGAGATCAATCTCAAGTGTGTCTTCAAAATCCTTTAAACAAAGAAAATTAAAAATAAAAATGCATCCCTGAAGCTTAGTCAGTACAGCCAGTCAAATACATACCCTAAAAGATGTTTGTATTTGAATTGATTGCTTTGGCAATGAACTGTGGAACAAATTATTCTGTCCCATCTGAATGCTGCTGGAAGAATCCAATTATTGCCTATTAGCAACCATATCAATAACTGCTGTAATAAAGAAGAAAAAAATATTCATTTTTGTTTTAGAAGGACTGGAAGCTTTGTAGAAAGGGGTGAAGTCAAGGAGAAGTGCTATATTATATTTAGAGCTAGTAATAAGCCATACTGCTGCTGTGGAGGTTTGCTGAGATCAGTTCAATGCAGGGTGACAGCGGGAAAAATTTGATAGGGGCCGTTTTTGGGCGTAGGTAGCGTGATGTGCTATTACCCTGCGCCCAATGGCCCCTACGCAGGCAGGACGCAAGTTTGGACCCACCCGAGGACTTACCTGCAATCAGCCGTTATTTCCAGGCCTTGCATGTGGAATAAATGCAATTCGCACTTTCCACCATCAGAGGGAGCTCAATCTCTTAAAGGTAGCAGGTACCTGTTATTTGCTGAAAATAACAGTTTACTGTCTGCACGGCGTCTGAACGGAGATCAGACATCGCACACATAAAACACAGATGCAGGTCCCATCCCTATGTTTACACACTGATGAGTTATGTTAAAACATTGAATAAAGGTTGCACACTACTAAATCCCACATCCTCCGATCTGTACGCCAGACCTCACCAATCTGCTGATCTGAGTTGGTACCAGGCCTGCGAGAGTGCATGCACCAAGGTTCTCTGCCAATGCACTAGATACTTTGGGTGCAAGAGGTGGACAGAAGGAGGGACATCCTATATCTACGGTGGGGGGGGGGGGAGGGGAGTGGGGGAGCAAGAGGCCCTCCAGATATATACTCAAAAGGCAGTGGGAGGCAGCAGGGGATGAAGTCGATGCCAGGCACACAGCATCATGAACATGGATGCAGTGCAGGAAGAAGTTCAATGCTTTGACACAAATGATCAAGGTGACTGAGGTCAACTGTCAAGTGGTGTCTCCTACCACGCACTACACCCGCTATCCCCCACATACCAATAAACTCTTTCCATCAGTACTCAACTCTTCCAATCAGATGCTTCCTCTCAACCTTACACATTACCACTGTTTCAAGCTGCCCACCCACAACTCACAGGCCATATGCACTGGCAGCTATTCAACCATGACAGGCACATCACCCAGACACACGTCCCGTTTTCTTGCAGGAGAATGTGGCACATATGAAGAGGCAGCAAGTGGCAGTGGCATTTAGCCCGTCGAGCCTGTTCCGCCATTCAGTGAGATCATGGTAGACCTGTGACCTAACTCCATATACCTGCCTTAGCCCCATATGCCTTAATACCCTTGGTTCACAGAAATCTATCAATCTCAGATTGAACTTCCACAAGTGAGCTAGCATCAACTGCCGTCTGCAGAAGTGCATTCCAAACATCTCCCACTCCTTGTGTGTAGAAGCATTTCCTAACTTCACTCCTGCACGTCCTGGTTCTAAATGTTAGGCTATATCCCCGCCTCCTAGTATTCAAGTCTAGGAGACCTCCAAAAACAGTTACAAATGTCTGGGCAGCCAGAAGCAATAATCCAGTCACTAACCTGTAAATCCTCCATGTTCCCTTTAAATAGCGTTGGTGGGGGTCTTCCAGGCATTCTAAGATATGTTCAGGTAGTCGGGGTTAAGACTGTGCGTTGAGTTGAGCGTTAAGTCCCAAAATGGTGTCTGTCACTTTAAATCAGCATTGCAAACTGATTGAAGCCATTTTCCTCCCTACTTTACATGATTCCAGTGTTTGTTATCTGCACCTGCGCTAACTGCTATACCAAGATGGCGTCTGGCGCACGTCACGCTGGAAACGTGCGTGCGCATCCAAGATGCCATCTTGTATGTCGGAGAGGCCGTGTAGCACCGAAACAATGGGCACTACACAGCCCAATTTAGCGTCCACAATCTTTTGCCAATGCTAGAAATAGATGGGTGACTCAGTTGTACATATTTATGATATGGGGGCAGGGCTTTAGAATGGAGTTCAGGATTCCAATATTTACAATTGATTTGCTTAACATTTGTAAAACATTAACTCCATTCATGAAAAAGTTTAACTGAATTTGCAATATTTGTTCCTAGACTTTTCTCAATGCTTGTTTCTGTCTGGGACCTGGAAAGTGTGTTCGGGGAGTGAGGGAAGTGCTTAACTGCAGAAGATTGCGTGTAGGGAGGAATGGGGGAAGAAGTCTCCACTCTCTGGAGAAGTGTGGATTTTGTTTTAGCCCGTGACATTGGCTCAAATTGCGGGAGGGAATAATCATAGAAGGAAAAGGATTATTCACACCCACCCCCCACAAAAAAAAAATCAGGGAAATGGGAAATTTTGAATTCCATGTGTGTGTACTTCAGTGACTTTTCAAAAATAGCATTAAAACTGTTCCAAGACTGTAACAATACACTTAGTGGAAGTTAAGAGTTTGTTCAATGATCCTATGTAATTGAACTTTTCACAGTAGATAGAAACCTTTTAAAATTATCTTCAGGTCATCTGCAATATTATCAACATGGGATTCTTTGAAGGATAAGTTAAAATTGTACAGTTTTTTTGGATTATTGAAGTGTTGATAAACTCTAGATAGAGCAATCAGTATATTTTTGTTTGGCTTGAAAATATTGTTTTGGCATATGATGAACAAGCTGTTCATTTGTAAAACAAATGATCTAGTTAACTAATACAATTATCATTTGTAAACAATTTTACAACACCAAGTTATAGTCCAGCAATTTTATTTTAAATTCACAAGCTTTCGGAGGCTTCCTCCTTCGTCAGGTGAACGATGTGTCACATCGTTCACCTGACGAAGGAGGAAGCCTCCGAAAGCTTGTGAATTTAAAATAAAATTGCTGGACTATAACTTGGTGTTGTAAAATTGTTTACAATTGTTTACAATTGTCAACCCCAGTCCATCACCGGCATCTCCACATCACAATTATCATTGGTAGTTCGTCTTAATGGGGAAACAATAAGTTAGTATCAACACATTTTTCTGCCCATTACAGGAAGGGACTGTAAACTAAAAATCTTTCAGCTTTTCATGCAGTGATCATATCCGAATATCAACTCCAACCTCCCAAGAATATGCCTGCTGAGTTGATATGATTCATTTTTCATCTCACACTCAAAGTACTTAACCTATTTTTGTTATTAACAATATTATTTTCATTACAGTTGAAATCAAAAGCTTTGAACGTGGTGTATATGGAAAGAGAACTCTACTCTCCCTTTCCCTTCCACCATACTTGCATTGTAAAGAGGTAACTCAATTATTTTTCGGGTCTCTATCTTCCAATATTGCCCAGAAGAAACGTTTTCTATGTCATTAAGAGGGAACTATGTCTGAGTGCATTGAATTCGAGATGAAAATTGCAATAAAATTAATTTATAGGAATCCCCCAAAATATATTTTCATCATTATTCTTGAGCCATCTAATTCCATTTATTCCAAAATAAAGCCCTGTTGAATCTAATGGTAATGGCAAAATGCCCGAGGAACCAGACAAATTTGCAGTAATTTAACTGAGGGCTCCAGATATCTTTAAACGTACACGTAAGCCCCTTATAGCTGCACTTTGCCATTTCACATTTAATTCAATTGAAGGGGGAATTGATGCTTTCTAATGCCTGACCATTATTCTTTTCTGGAAGAAAGAGAAATAAAGTGAGTAAAATATCTGTGTTCCTTTAGTAAGGAGAAGTGTATCAAAAGAATCTCCAACCAGCCCCCTTGCTCGTGTATATTTACCAGAGCACTGGGGTCTCCGTGGTACCTCAATCCAAGTGAGTCCACATGGTAAATGTCAGCAGGCTGATCAACCATGTAAGGCATCTCAGCAGAGCCTGATGCTGTTATAGAATCATAGAATCATAGAAGTTACAACATGGAAACAGGCCCTTCGGCCCAACATGTCCATGTCGCCCAGTTTATACCACTAAGCTAGTCCCAATTGCCTGCACTTGGCCCATATCCCTCTATACCCATCTTACCCATGTAACTGTCCAAATGCTTTTTAAAAGACAAAATTGTACCCGCCTCTACTAATGCCTCTGGCAGCTCGTTCCAGACACTCACCACCCTTTGAGTGAAAAAATTGCCCCTCTGGACCCTTTTGTATCTCTCCCCTCTCACCTTAAATCTATGCCCCCTCGTTATAGACTCCCCACCTTTGGGAAAAGATTTTGACTGTCGACCTTATCTATGCCCCTCATTATTTTATAGACTTCTATAAGATCACCCCTTAACCTCCTACTCTCCAGGGAAAAAAGTCCCAGTCTGTCTAACCTCTCCCTGTAAGTCAAACCATCAAGTCCCGGTAGCATCCTAGTAAATCTTTTCTGCACTCTTTCTAGTTTAATAATATCCTTTCTATAATAGGGTGACCAGAACTGTACACAGTACTCCAAGTGTGGCCTCACCAATGCCCTGTACAACTTCAACAAGACATCCCAACTCCTGCATTCAATGTTCTGACCAATGAAACCAAGCATGCCGAATGCCTTCTTCACCACCCTATCCACCTGTGACTCCACTTTCAAGGAGCTATGAATCTGTACTCCTAGATCTCTTTGTTCTATAACTCTCCCCAACGCCCTACCATTAACGGAGTAGGTCCTGGCCCGATTCGATCTACCAAAATGCATCACCTCACATTTATCTAAATTGAACTCCATCTGCCATTCATCGGCCCACTGGCCCAATTGATCAAGATCCCGTTGCAATCCCAGATAACCTTCTTCACTGTCCACAATGCCACCAATCTTGGTGTCATCTGCAAACTTACTAACCATGCCTCCTAAATTCTCATCCAAATCATTAATATAAATAACAAATAACAGCGGACCCAGCACCGATCCCTGAGGCACACCGCTGGACACAGGCATCCAGTTTGAAAAACAACCCTCTACAACCACCCTCTGTCTTCTGTCGTCAAGCCAATTTTGTATCCAATTGGCTACCTCACCTTGGATCCCATGAGATTTAACCTTATGTAACAACCTACCATGCGGTACCTTGTCAAATGCTTTGCTGAAGTCCATGTAGACCACGTCTACTGCACAGCCCTCATCTATCTTCTTGGTTACCCCTTCAAAAAACTCAATCAAATTCGTGAGACATGATTTTCCTCTCACAAAACCATGCTGACTGTTCCTAATTAGTCCCTGCCTCTCCAAATGCCTGTAGATCCTGTCCCTCAGAATACCCTCTAACAACTTACCCACTACAGATGTCAGGCTCACTGGTCTGTAGTTTCCAGGCTTTTCCCTGCCGCTCTTCTTAAACAAAGGCACAACATTTGCTACCCTCCAATCTTCAGGCACCTCACCTGTAGCGGTGGATGATTCAAATATCTCTGCTAGGGGACCCGCAATTTCCTCCCTAACCTCCCATAACGTCCTGGCCAATGTTCAGACACTCGCACTTTTTCAGCAGGGGTCATGGGATAACAATCAAAAGTTGGATTTCTGTCACCCATCTTCTAACCCAAGGCTGCTGAGGACAAATGTAACATCCCAATTGCAGCCCCAGCTGAGATCAGGTAACTCAGTACCAACCGTGAATTTAATCAGGGATGTTCTGGGCTGAATGCTAAATGCTGCACTAGGTAGTGCCTTTACTCACTAGGCCACAGATTCATACTTAAAATCTCTGAAAAGTAAGCAAAATTCTTCTGTAATTTAGAAGATCTTGGTATTTGTGGATAGATATATATCCTCATGTCATTGGATGTCATTATGCATACATCGAGCTACCTTTCATGATCTACGCTGCATTAGGATCTTGAGCATGGATTGCAAATCTGAGGGTAGCTTTATGTTAGTAGAATGACATAATTATATTTATGCACAATTTTATACATTGCAAGTGTTCCAATAGCTCTCCTCGACAAACTCAGTCTATTCTAAACTATAGGATTACCACTGAGCTAAATTAATGTCAGAGTCCAAATTAGCCTCCCAAACCTCCTCAATCTTTGCAAGTATTTTAGGCTTATGTAACCATACAAGACTGGTGGAACATTGTTCTTGTTACAAATTTGTTACATAGCTACTACCATCCAATTGTAAAATAGTTGAGCCCAAATATGGTGGAATAGCATCTCTTAGCTCAAGATATTAAAAAAAATCCTCTCATTTTACAAACAGAAAAATGTACTCAGACAATCTCTACAGTATAAGTCTCCAAATATTGACAATTGCCCTCCCTTCAAGCTTGTCATTCACTACCCACATTGATAACCGGATTACTCGTTATCAGTGCACTTAAACGATTGTTTAGTATTGATCACTGACTAATCCTGCTGGCTCCTTAGGAGGGGTCTGAACAGAATGTGAATCAAGTCTATTATTCGCTTAACAAATGACAAGTGGTCCCTAAATTCTCTTCATACCAGAGGCAAGGACCAGCATTGAACCAGCTTTTGTTCTTAACAGGCACATTTAAAAGAACAAATTCACCATTTTTCCTCTTCTGAACAGTGCCTGGAGTTCTTAGCTTTCCATGCCTCAAAGGAAAAGCAAGTGAATTATCTGCTATTTCTGGTAGAAATTATGCAGGAATGTGTAAGGCAAGCATTTTGATCTGGTGGTATTGTAATAATTTTATACAATTCACCATCCAACAAACTGAGTTAAAATTGTCATTTCTCTGAAGAATTTCTGAGTTTTTCCAGTGTCTAATTATATGCCAGCACTGGCAGTTAATATTCATGCCAGTTCACGCTAGCGGAAAAGTATTATCACCTTTCCGCAAATAAAAAGAAAAGCTTGCATTTATATAGCGCCTTTCATGATCTCATGACATCCCAAAGTGCTTTACAGCCAAAGAAGTACTTTTGAAATGTAATCACTGTTGTAATGAAGCAGCCAATTTGCACACGGCAAGGTCCCACAAACAGCAATGTGATAATGACCAGATAATCTATTTTTAGGTGTTGGTTGAGGGATAAATGTTGGCAAGAACACCAAGAAGAACTCCCCTTCTCTTCTTCGAAATAATGCCATGGGATCTTTCTCATCCACCTAAGAGGGCAGACAGGGCCTTGGTTTAATGGCACCTCCGAGAGTGCAGCACTCCCTCAGTATTGCACTGGACCATCAGCCTAGATTTTGTGCTTAAGTCACTGAGGTGGGGCTCGAGACCCACAACCTTCTGACTCAGAGACGAGAGTGCTACCCACTGAGCCACAGCTAACACTGCAAAATAATATAACCAGGTGATTTAAGCAAGTATTCTGCCATTTCTGTTGCAGCATATTATGCCTTACACTATCCAAATCAACACAGCAATCAGAGGTACTTAGAAGCTTTACCAGATAACTTTGGAGTTAACGCCTGGTGCTAGTCCATAATAAAGACATCCCGTCAAATTTGTACTGGTTGATTTCTCAATCCAAAAGTGAAGTAAATGTGTTGATCAGATCCAGGAATCCTGGCTTGTGGCACTCAATATTGAACCTTTTAAAGGTAAAACTGATAAGTATCAAACACTGACATTTTGTGTTCTAGAATTATGCCAAAAAACTTTGATGATAAAATTGTTTGCTCCTCTTCCCTCTTAACAAGAAGCAAATATGTAACCCTTGATAGGATTCACTAAAAGGATCTTTTCATTCCTTACCTTAATCAGTAGTCCAAACTCAGTATCCAGGAATGAAGGACAGTAAGTTACGTTCTCTTCATAAGTATGCACTATCTAGACATCCTAAAGCAAGTATTTTTATAAATTCAATTACACTTGAATGCAGTCCTGTAATCTGATAACCTGAATGGTGATTTTTGTGCTAACAGCATGGCATTATTAAAAATATGTTCCTTTGTCCATTTTTTGGTTACTGTACTCCATTATTTTTACTTAAGCAATGAATACTGATAATATTATGGTGAGTACTGACTTGGAGGACATAGTATTGGAGAAATTGGGTTTTCGCACAGAACCATTGACTTGAAACAGAAGTTAGGCACCTGGTTACCATATTCAAGGGTGTAACGCCTGTTTTAGGTGGGCGTCCTGGCTGACTATCTGCACTGGAAAGCAGGAAAGTCTAAACTATTTTTAAAAATGCATAAATGTTACATAGTCCTGTAAAAGGTGGATGAAAAAGTGATTTTCGGTAACCCAGATCTTATTTATCCATTAAATTGTGTGCTTCACAATCCGGATATAATTTGTACTACTTTACTGTCTATAAGATTAGCACACCATTTCTCCCTTACAGTTGAATTATTGCATTATATATTGGTTTTCTATTGAACCTGCTAAGCATCAAAGACAACAAAGGATTCTTTGAAGAACCTAACAAACTGAATGTGTGTAGTGATGATATGTCTGAGACCAATGTGCGACATTAGCTAGATAAAACCTGACATAAATACGCTGTGACACCTTATAGATGTCTCGGAAAACCAATTTAAAGAATTGAATTCCAATCCTTTGGGATATCCTGTCTGTAAAATGGAGCAGTCATTTAAAAAACTCCAGCATCTCTGCATCAGATATTAGAAAACACAAGTCTATGTCATTAAGGTGATGTCAAAAGGGTTTGAATTTTTTTGTCTTTAAAATATTGCGCATGCATTATTTATTGTGCATTCTGATAGGAATAAGATTCATAAACTTGCCCACTCCTGAAGTTATCGTTGGCTTTTACCATAGATTGGGAAGCTACACATTCTTGATGATGTAAAGCAATGCTTGGCTAAAGCAATTTTATTTTTTACTTTGGAGGCTAAAAGAATGCATTTACAGTTGAGACACAACTTGTGTGGGGGTATCATTTCTTTTGCACACTAATTTTTGTCGATTTTAATGTCTGCCAATCACTGGTCACGATTTTCCTGTGGTTGATTTAGTGAAAAATGGATTTGATAGTGCGAAGGACCAAAAACGGACCAATCACAGTGCATGATGCTGCTTTCAAAGTTCTTAAGACTCTAAATTGCCACCTAAACAATGTAAACAGCAAATATTTCATTCATCCCACTGTAGACCATGCTAGAGAGTGTAAAACTTTGCAGTTATGGCTCAATGTCCATTCGTAAAGCCAGATTTAATTACACAGAGGCAATGGAACAGGTGGAGAAATGTTCTTTTTGATGCAACAAGGCAGTTAGACACAATACAATGCAGACTAAGGGAGTGATAATGAGATCCTGCTGGATTGGAGCTGTGTCTGTCCCCACCCAAATCACACGATAAAGCAACGTCAACCGATTTGAATATTTCAGTGTTGATCCCAATGCATCGTGGTGGGATTTCCGGTCCCAGCATTAGGCACAGCAGGACTTTTGTTTTTGGAAGGGTGGGAAAAGATGGGGGCACCAGAACAACATTGGGCTTTTGAGCCCAAGCTGTGCAGTTGCAGGTAAACTGGGTGGCCATATCGGAAGGTTAGGGTGACCCCAGCAAAATATATTTTTGTATCACCTTTGACCTTTCCTTGCAGCACTTCTCAGGCACTTCGGCCATATTTTGGGGAGCAGGCCCAATTTAAACAAGAGATTAATCAACTTTATACACACTTTCTGTGCAGGGTATATGCATCAATTGCACAGTTGGTGTACTCTCTGTTACTAATAGCCCTCAGGACCCTAAAATATGACATCTTGGCGTTCATGTTCATGGGCTCGAGCGCATAATGTAGGCTTACTGCAGAACTGGTGTGGTGCTGCATTGTCGGAGATGCTGTCTTTTGGATGAGATATTAGACTGAAGCCACGTCTGCCAGTTCAAATGAATGTAATCAATCCCACGGCACTATTAGAAGAAGAGCAAAGAGCTCCTCAGGTGTCCTGGCCAACATTCTTTCCAACATCATTGAAGGAGGTTGTCTGAGCATTCATCTCATTGCTGTTTGTGAAACCTTGCAATGCGCAAATTGGGTGGGTTTGACTGCCTACAAAACAACAATGACTGCACTTCAAAAGTAACTTATTGGCTCTGAAATGCTTTGGGACATCCTGAGGTCTTGAAAGGCGCTATATGAATGCAAGTTTGTTCTTTTTTGAATACAAAATTCCTGGCCTGTAGTACTGTTTTCCAAGAGCAAGTGAGCTGTTAGGCTGATTTGAACTTTCACCTCCCCCCTCCCTCACTGTTTGCCATGAATCGCCTACTTCCATGCTGCCATAAAAATAGACATTTTTGTTAAAATTAGAAATAAATTTAAGGTAAAATGGGGGAGTATTTTGAATACCCAAATTATGCCAAAGTACCCTGTTCTAATATCGCAATGATGGATATATATCTATACAAGAACAACTCGAATTTGTATAGTGCCTTTAACGTAGAAAAATATTCCAAGTCGCTTCATAGAAATATAATCAAAAGAAAATGGATGCCAAGCCAACCAAAGAAGGAGATATTAGGAGGGGTGACCAAAAGCTTGGTCAAAGGGGTGGATTGGAAAGAGGTTCTTAAAGGAGGAGAGGCAGAAAGATTTAGGGAGGGAACTCCAGAGCAAGGGGCCAAGGCAGCTGAAGGGATAGCCATCGATGGAGGGGTGAAGAGGGGGAGCGATGCACAAGAGACCAGGATCAGACGAATGGAGAGTTTATGCGGGGGGGGGCGGGGTGGAGGGTTGAAGGAGGATAGAGGATAGAGGCGAGGCCTTGTAGGGATTGAAACACAAGCATGAGTGTTTTAAATTTGAGGCAGTAGGGGACTGGGAGCAGGCCATTCGGCCCATTGAGTCCGTGCCGGCTCTATGCAAAAGCAATCCAGCTAGTCCCACTCCCCCGCCCTATCCCCGTAGCTTTGCAAATCTTTTCCTTTCAAGTACTTATCCAGTTCCCTTTTGAAAACCACGATTGAATCTACCTCCACCACCCTTCTATGATTCTACGATTATACATTTAGAGGTTAGTTCTTGCAGATTGGCACAATGAACTACATTTATTTATCACAAAATATCTTGTTCCACTATGAAGATGATAGACATGTAGGCATTATAAATTTCAAGGGTTGATCCTTATTGACATTGAGAAATGTCTTAATTTCAACTGCCAATGAACCATATCTTAATCTGTATTGCTTTTAAGAGTTTTCTTTTAAATTAATGAACCATTTTTCAGTTCAGATACACTTTGAAATTGTATTATAAAACAGGGGAGAGGGGGGGCAAAACAAATTAAAGCATAACCTGATCATTTATATATTCAGAAATAAACTACTCTTACTGTTTTTTGACCCGAGCCTCCTTTTATCCCACTTGCAAATTTAATCAGTGCTAAGGAACTATCTCCAGCCAATTGGAAAAAGGCATGGGGTAGCAGCATGTGGACCCCTCTATGCCTATTGAGAGAGAGGATTGATGGATGGTGCAGAGGAGATTTACAAGAATGATACCCTTTATTTCTCATCTACATGCTGCCCCTCAGCGACTTCATCCAAAAACCTAACGTCAGGTTCCACATGTACGCTGATGACACCCAGCTCTATCTCACCACCACCTCCCTTGACCCTTCCACTATCTATGATTTGTCACATTGCTTGTCCGATATCCAGTACTGGATGAGCAAAAATTTTCTCCGACTAAATAGTGGGAAGACTGAAGCCATTGTCTTCAGTCCCTGCCACAAAGTCCGTCCCCTAGCCACCGAATCCATCCTCAGCATCCTATTTGACCCTGAGATGAGCTTCTGACCACATATCCACTCCATCACCAAGACCACCTACTTCCACCTCCGTAACATCGCCCATCTCTGCCCCTGCCTCAGCTCATTTGCTGCTGAAATACTCATCCTTTGTTACCTCTAGAATTGACTATTCCAATGCTTCCCTGGCTGGCCTCCAGTCTTCCACCTCCATAAACTTGAGCTCATCCAAAAATCTGCTGCCCGTATCCTAACTCGCACCAGGTCCCGTTCACCCATCACCCCCTGTGCTCGCTGACCTACATTGGCTCTCAGCCCAGGAATGCCTCAATTTTAAAATTCTCATCCTTGTTTTCAAATCCCTCCACGTCCTCGCCCCCTCCCTATCTCTGTAACCTTCTCCAGCCCTACAATCCTCAGAAAACTCTGCGATCCTTGCAACTCTTGCCTCTTGCACATCCCCAATTTAAATCGCTCTACCATTGGCGGCCATGCCTTCAGCTGCCTAGGCCCTAAGCTCTGGAATTCCCTCCCAAAAATCTCTCTGCCTCTCTACCTCTCTCTCCTCCTTTAAGACAGAGCTTAAAACCTACCTCTTTGACCAAGCTTTTGGTCACCTGTCCTAATATCTCCTCATGTGGCGCGGTGTCAAATTTAGTTTGAAAATCGTTTCTGTGAAGCGCCTCGGGACGTTTTACTACATTAAAGGCGCCATATAAACGCGAGTTGTTGTTGTTGTTGTTGTTGTTGTTGTTGTGTTGTATCACTGGAATGACTGTTGCGTTATCCTCAATTTGATGTGACCAGTATTCCTGGTAAGGTCCACCAGTTGTTGTTGTTGTACCAGAGATCAGGGACTTCAGTTATGTGGAGTGATTAGAGAAGCTGGGATCTATCTCTTTAGAGCAGAGAAGGTTAAGGGGAGATTTGATACAAGTGTTCAAAATTTTTAGGGTTTTTGATAGAGTAAGTAAGGAGAAACTGTTTCCAGTGTCAGGAGGGTCGTTAACCAAAGGTCACAGATTTAAAATAATTGGCAGAAGAACCAGAGGGGAAATGAGGAGAATATTTTTTACGCAGCGAGTTGCTATGATCTGGAATGCGCTGCCTGAAAGGGCGGTGGAAGCAGATTCATTAGTATCGTTCAAAAGGGAATTGGATAAATACTTGGAGGGAAAAAAATTTGCAGGGCTAAGGGGAAAGGGCAGGGGGGAGTGGGACTAATTGGATCGCTCTTTCAAAGAGCCAACACTGACACGATGGGCTGAATGGCCTCTTTCTGTGCTGCACATTATAGGAGGGCAAGGGCAAGGTGGAGTGTCCCAGGAGAAAATATCAGCTGCATATGAGAACAATCCTTTTAAATGAATTGGGAGAGAGATTTTCCAAGGCACTTGGCTGAACAGGTTGAAGATGCATGCAGCTGGGGGTGTGGTCCAAGTAATTACGTCCCATGCTACTCGCATATTGAATGACTTGCTACATATGTTATATCAACGTGGCCACATGCTGAATAGTTCATGTAATGAAAATACAATACTGAAATGGAAAAATAGTGTTTAAGCACTGATAAAAATATTAAAGCTGAAATTCTGCAGGATTTCCACATAACTCCAATAGGAGACCGGTTAGACCCCCAGGAAAGCGTGGGGAGTTTCCAAGAGTTTCCTCACTGCATTGTAAGGGGTGCAACCGCTGTCCACCCTTAGCAAAATGAACGATTAGAAGGTATGGGACTGTAGCGAGAACCAAGCCAAAGGTTCCCATTCTGATTATAGTGGTTATAGATCCAAGAAGATCGCGCATTTAGACACAGACATCAAGTTTTTACAGAGCTGCAAGAAAGCAGACAAGATCCCGAAAGGACTACAGATCACGAACCCACTCAGGTCCACATACAACTCGGATTATGCTGAGAGACTCTGCCGCCGTACATCTCGCACACTCCGCAACCATCTCGTACACCAACTCTACAGCAGACGCCACAACCTTCAAACCAAGATAGAGTCCATACTCTCAACCTGTACTCAGGACACAGCAGACCAGCTACGTTATACCGCCAAACAGACGAGGCAACGGAACTACGCTGCCTACATGAAAACCAAGAGCAGGAAGCTTGAGAAACTCGGCATCACCACCAGCATCGACCAAGCTTCCCCTGGTACCACGGTTGCAACCACAGGGAAGTCTATCGTCAATTTGTCCGACCACACCCTTCAACCAGACGAAATCGAAGTTCTCAGCCGAGGGCTCAATTTCTGCCCCACTACCAAAATGGACCCCACGAGTCTCGCGGCGGACACAGAGGAATTCATCAGGAGAATGAGGCTCCGGGAATTCTACCACAAACCACAAAATTTCAGCAGCGAACCCAATGAGACAATTGACGATCCGGAACAGCAGACAGAGGGATCCGCGGTACAGCAACCGAAGAGGAAAGAGTCAAACTGGACTCCTCCAGAGGGTCACTGCCCTCAGCTGGACATGTATGCTCAAGCTGTCAGGAAATGCGTCAATGCCAGATTCATCAGCCGCACTCAGAAGACAGTCCAGAATGTCACCCGAGCACAACGCAACGCCATCAACGCTCTCAAGAACAACCGCAACATCGTCATCAAACCAGCGGACAAAGGAGGAGCCATAGTCATACAGAACAGAACGGACTATTGCAAAGAAGCATACCGACAACTGGACAACCAGGAACACTACAGACGGTTACCCGCAGACCCGACCAAAGAACACACCCACCAGCTCAACAAACTGATCAAGACCTTCGATCCAGACCTTCAAAGCATCCTACGCACTCTCATCCCACGTAATCCCCGCGTGGGAGACTTCTACTGCCTCCCAAAGATACACAAAGCCAACACACCTGGACGTCCTATCGTATCAGGCAACGGAACCCTGTGTGAGAACCTCTCTGGATACATCGAGGGCATCCTGAAACCCATCGTACAGGGAACCCCCAGCTTCTGTCGCGACACTACAGACTTCCTACAAAAACTCAGTACCCACGGACCAGTTGAACCAGGAACACTTCTCACCACGATGGACGTCTCGGCACTCTACACCAGTATCCCCCACGATGACGGCATCGCTGCGACAGCATCAATACTCAACACCAACAACAGCCAATCTCCGGACGCCATCCTACAACTCATCCGCTTCATCCTGGATCACAATGTCTTCACCTTCGATAACCAGTTCTTTACCCAAACACACGGAACAGCCATGGGGACCAAATTCGCACCCCAATACGCCAACATTTTCATGCACAAGTTCGAGCAGGACTTCTTCACTGCACAAGACCTCCAACCAACACTATACACCAGATACATCGACGACATTTTCTTTCTATGGACCCACGGCGAGGAATCACTGAAGAGACTACACGATAACATCAACAAGTTCCATCCCACCATCAAGCTCACCATGGACTACTCCTCAGAATCAGTTTCTTTCTTGGACACACGAATCTCCATCAAAGACGGGCACCTCAGCACCTCACTCTACCGCAAGCCCACGGACAACCTCACGATGCTCCACTTTTCCAGCTTCCACCCTAACCACGTCAAAGAGGCCATCCCCTATGGACAGGCCCTGCGAATACACAGGGTCTGCTCAGACGAGGAGGAACGCGATGGACACCTACAGACGCTGAAAGACGCCCTAGTAAGAACGGGATATGACGCTCGACTCATCGATCGACAGTTCCGACGGGCCACAGCAAAAAATCGCATAGACCTCCTCAGGAGACTAACACGGGACGCAACCAACAGAGTACCCTTTGTCGTCCAGTACTTCCCCGGAGCGGAGAAACTACGCCATGTTCTCCGCAGCCTTCAACATGTCATCAATGACGACGAACACCTCGCTATGGCCATCCCCACACCTCCACTACTCGCCTTTAAACAGCCACCCAACCTCAAACAGACCATCGTTCGCAGCAAATTACCCAGCTTTCAAGAGAACAGCGTCCACGACACCACACAACCCTGCCGCGGTAACCTCTGCAAGACATGCCAGATCATCGACACAGATACCACCATCACACGAGAGGACACCACCCACCAGGTGCATGGTTCATACTCCTGTGACTCGGCCAACGTTGTCTACCTCATACGTTGCAGGAAAGGATGCCCCGGAGCATGGTACATTGGCGAGACCATGCAGACACTGCGACAACGGATGAACGGACACCGCGCAACAATCGCCAAACAGGAGGGTTCCCTCCCAGTCGGGGAACACTTCAGCAGTCAAGGACATTCAGCCACCGACCTTCGGGTAAGCGTACTCCAAGGCGGCCTTCGAGACACACGACAACGCAAAATCGTCGAGCAGAAATTGATAGCCAAGTTCCGCACCCATGAGGACGGCCTCAACCGGGATCTTGGGTTCATGTCACGCTACACGTTACCCCACCAGCGAACAAATGTTATCTGTTTTTAATATAACGGGTCAGTTGCTGTCTTTTCTATGTTTCTACCTCTCTATCTCTGTTTTTTTTTTGTTTGTTGTTTTTTTTGGTGATTTGTATATTCTGAGACCTGGCAGGTAACACCTTTCTGTCTGCACACTGATTGCCTTGGCAACGGGCAGTTGAAAAAACTGTCTGTTATCACCAGCATTGTTCTGTGAATTATAAATGCGACTTCATTTCGAGGACTTCATTTCCGCATCGTTCACCTGAGGAAGGAGGTAGCCTCCGAAAGCTTGTGAATTTAAAATAAAATTGCTGGACTATAACTTGGTGTTGTAAAATTGTTTACAATTGTCAACCCCAGTCCATCACCGGCATCTCCACATCACGATTATAGTGGGGACAGATACACCAAGTGGATGGAGGCGTACTGGTTTCTACGAGGGCATATATGAGCCCCATCAACAGGATCCAGCCCAGGCAAGGGCCCTCATTTTTTTTAATTGGGCGGGGTTGTTGAGGGGCCTGGGAAACATCATCCCCAATGGGCGGGTGGTGGAGTTTCCAGCAGCTACCAGAGATGCACCCAAAGTGGTGATGGTGCCCACCTAGACCATGCAAATGAAGTAGGCTCCCCCAGCCTTGCAAACTTCAGCAGGATCAGCGAAGAAGGGCGCCATTGGGACCATCATTCTGCTCTCTTTACGTGTCTATCCAAGGTTTCTGCAGATCCTTTGCTGCAGGTGCAGCAGCCGTTTGGAAAATTCCCTGAGGAAATTCCCAGTGATTGCCTGAAGAGTGCATTAAATTTGTCAGATGCAAATTTGCTTTCACAAATCTGTGCTGACTATTTTTCATTAACCCACGCTGGGCATAATAATTGATGGGGAAAACCACAAAGAAAAGCTCTTACTGCCTCTACATCTGCTTCAAGTTGCACTGAAGTGATTGCACATGGGCACATGGTGCAGCTGCAGATGGTGATGGCCAGAATGGTGACGATTGGATAATTCCCCCGTCAATTAAAATTTGGCAGGAAATTGGACATGAAGCTGAGTTCGGATCAGTCAAGGCCCTGTGGGTGGCGGAGCGGGCCCAGGGGCTGAGTGGCCGGGTCCTGCTCCTTCTTCTTGTGTTCTTTAGATTTGAGGTTAGGATCAGATCAGCCATGATCTTATTGAATGGCGGAGCAGGCTCGAGGGGCCGATTGGCCTACTCCTGCTCCTATTTCTTATGTTCTTATGTAATCACGCATGGAGACCACGCTGCTGTAAGTAACTGGGATTGATTTTAAGCACATAATTTGTATTATGTAAACTAATCTCCATTCATTGCATTTTGCAGGTAAAATAACCTTACTTTTATCGGGAGACTTTGCAAAAGTCATGAGTTCTGTTTGCTGTTGTTCATAGACACGCTACTAGACTTTGTTTACTGTAAAATAGACTGTTTGCTGTAAGTCCTGCCGTAAGATCCGCCCCCACCTCCAACTCATTGGCTGACACGGTGTTGTCAATAGACACTTTGTGGTAAAACAGGTTGACAATTTACATATTCAAGGAAGCACTTGATGGCATAGTGAGTGGCTCCAGTGATATCCGCATTGGGTTTTCAGAAGGTTCCTTTGGCAATCAAATTGAGGATGATAGGGGGTCTTCACTGGCACTGATACTGCAGTGCAGATAATTGACTTTGCCTGCAGTCCTTTGTGAATCAGGCGAGCAGTAACAACCTGAGCTTTTCATGGAATGAGCCTGTGGCGTGCTCAGGTAACTGATTTTTGGTGCGATGGATTCACTCACCGGAGTAGCTTGTTCTGTGAATAGTGTAACTTCAATCCCTTCTCCACCCCCAGGCTGCCCGTTGTTCCAGCTCTCGCTGCAATCTACGTGGTTGAAAAACTCTCTGCATTATTTACTGCTGAATGTACTTTAACAGTCCATCCTAATCTTGCTCTTTATTTGTACAACAACCCAGTTATGAATGAGAATTTAGGACTAGCTCTTTTACTTTTCATTCATATCCACTTTGCACAATTTAACATGATTCTCTCAGGATATGCTGTAAAGTGATCTTTACACAGCTTAACAGGTACTCTTTTCATTAATTTTCTTACACGTATTTCAGGCCATGTGAGTATGAATCAGAGCAGGGGTAACAAAGAGAGGAAACTCTGATGCCACGCTCTACTGTTTCTCACCTCTTCACTCAGGTATGCTCTATTATATATCTGACACTGGTGCACTTTAAGATCAGTGTAGTCTTACTTCTGAAATAGACTTGAACCTATGATTTTCATGGTACAGTCTGAAGGTACTATGTATTGTCCCATGATAAATCATATGGATGAGTCATTCTGATGCAACCATTTCCATTTTGTTCATATTATTTCTAATTGTGACCAAAGTTGTACCTAACACTGATTGTACATGAAAATTACATTAGCCCATATTATGTTGAGTCAGTAAGTTTTCTGCATAGCTTTTTAAGACCAAAATGCTGTACAACTCATTAAAAGTATAAAGCTCTTCATAAATTATTTATCTTTCCAGAGAAGAAAGCATTTTGCCATGTTTGATATGGATAATTAGTTTCATATACTCTTTGAAGACATCTCTATTTGCAACATACAGAAAGTAATTCTATAATGAGTTGGTGTTATTCTGCATTTATTATAAAATATTGATTTCATTTTTTAAAGAAGTCTTATATATCTCTAGCAATTGTTGTCCACGTACCAGTATAACAATACAAAATCCCTAAAATAATGCTGGAAAATTGTTGTTAGTCCTTTTTTTAAAAATCGCAATACTTAGTCGAAATAAAACTTCTTCATCGGTTTTGGCTGATCCATATAGTTCAAGTGTTCAATTGGTGATATTCCAATCAGAAACTACAGCAACAATCTAATATGTTCAAATCTAACAGCCTGTCAAATATTATAAAAGTAAAGCTTGGTGTTGCATTGATTTCCTGCCACTATATGTCACGAGTATATTATGTGCTATTTACAAAGTACTCGAAGGACACCTTGGGGCAAAATATAATTCCTACATTAGTTTTGTCTCTACGTTGACTCATTGGGGTCAGAATTTGCTGAAGCGGGGCATTTTGCGGCGTGCCCCGTAAGTTGGAATTTTTTCCTCACCCTCCAGCTCGAAAAATTTTCGCGCCGCAAATTGCTGGAAGTGCAAGTTGATAACAACGTGGTGAAGTCAATGGGGCATCGGGGACCTTGGTGAACGACGGGACCAACAGTCTATCTCCTTACCAAATTAAATTTAAGAGAAAGAAACAAAGGAATGATGGAGAAGGAAATTGGGTGAATTGGAGTAAAATTAGATGCAGAAAGTGAAATGAAGAGAGGGAAAGAAAGATTGAATAAAGAGAGAGAGAAAATAAAAAGAGGCCAAAAGGAACAGTATGAAAAAAATTTTAAATTTAAAAAATCTCTAGGAACAATTTACTAGCTGCAGGAGTGAGACTCCAGTTTCAATTGTTCTCTTTCTGGGTCTCTGAGGTTAAGTGGCATTGCCGGAACATAAATCTCGTCATTAAAATGGTTCTTAGGTCGTTAAGTACCAGCCCTAACTTTCTGCAGTGAGTTTAATTTGTTTTAACGGCACAAATGCAGCAATTTCTTGACACTCACGGGGAGGTTGAGGGCGAGATGCCGTTTTTGCAGGGCTAATGGCAGAGCGGTACAAATCGTCCCGCAATTTGCAACTCACGGGGTATCTCTTCCTCGCTACAAATTGCTGGGTTTTTAACAAAGTCATAACAGCGTGCGCATTAAACTTGCTGTTATTTTCCCAGCAAATTCTGGGCCATTGAATCCAATATTGCACTCTTGAAAATTTGACAAGGGCTTCTGAATGGAATCCCAATGCAAGATTTTAACTCAGGGCACAAAATCAGATGTACTGGGGAGAGGGGGGGCATTCATAGGACATCGATACTATTTTAACTGCCTACTAGGCAGAGCACGTGCACTGTGGACACTCTGTTTAGTGAAGACTGGCAGAACAGCAGAAGAGGTCAGTGCTAAAATTATTCTTGTGGGGCCAGGAGGAGCAGGAGTGGCAATACCAGATATATTTAAAAAAAAAGTTTTTCTCAATACCTTTTCCCCAGCCTATGGGCCAACTGTTATTGCACCAGCCCAGAACCATTAAGCTGCATTGGGATGCTCGTTTGGCGCCCGCAACCCACCGCGTATATGTTGATGAGACTCCACCAGTCGCCTGCCCGGTAGTTAAAATCTACCGCAATGTGAAATTGTAAAGCAAACAGCAGGATGAACATGGAGTCATGATATCACTGCAAGTTACAACATTCATAGAAAGAAAAAGTATTACTATCCCCTCAGGCATAATAAACACATACCTGAGGATCTCAAACCAAACTTGACCGTTGTGGCCATCTATAAAAATTTATGTCATGAAACTCTTTTATTCTGCAATCTCAATTGACACACTAAAAATTCACCAGCTGTTTCTGGCTGCATTGTCCACGGTAACTCATGGAGTAGTTCAAAGATTCCGTCAAGCGTATAATATGCTATATTATCTGAATCTTCAGTTTCTGAGCCTAACATTAAGAACTGATTGCATACTGTGCAAGAAGGATTTCAGTCCGGTTGCTAACTGTTTCCTGTAGCACTTTTTAGGCTGTTTTTCCAGGGTTTCGACAGCTCTTCTGCTGAAGTTAATCCCAGACAAGTGGGAGAATCTCCACGGATATTCACGCCCATTGAACTTTTCATCATGAAGAGCGTCTCACTGTATATGAACTCCTACATGTGAACTCCTGTAAAAGGACTAATACTTCACTGTCGTTTGAAAGTAATGATATGGTATCTTTTTGCTGATAATTCGAATCAAATTCTGCTAAATGAACTGCCTCACAATTGCTATGGTCTGTTGGACAATAAAGTTAAATATATATTCCCAATTCTCTGTCATACGTCCTTGAAGCATTACACCAGTAATCTAATTGCCTTGTCCTTAACCTCTCTCCCTCCCACTGAATGTATTTATCGTGTGGTTGAGTCTAGGCCTGCAAGGCAGGGTCCCTGGAGGATCTCACTAATGGAAATTAAACAAACACAGGTGCTTGAACAAGTCTAAAACAGTATGATCAATGTCATAGGAGGTTTGGATACAGGGTCTGTAACAAAGCCTTGAGATCTATTTACCACATCTCAACAGATTAATTAATTTCCTAGTAGTATTCATGATTTAAATGCTGATGAGTTGAAACAGTAGATAAGTTATTTCACAAAATTTTGCTGTATAGCTCACTTTACTTTTCATTTAAACGCCAAATTCAAAAACATACCTGCATTAAAATAAAATTCCTAAAAATATTAATTAGATTTGTAATTAATATTTTTAGGAATTTTATTTTAATATATATATTTGATATTGTCAATGAGTAACTCCACCCCTCCCTCATCCAAAACATAAATCTCAGATCAACCATTATGACCGTGAATCATTCAGTGGTCTATAACCAAAGAAGTGGCATGCAAAATACATAAGCCAGGTATTTCCTCAGGGTTTCTCCCACTCCACCCTCATAACTGGGCAGAAGTTTGGTGTAAACCCCACTTATGTGCATAGGAGGCTGGCTCTCCTGGCTGGCCTCCCACCTTTCACCCTCCGTAAACTTGAGCTCGTCCAAAACTCTGCTGCCCGTATCGTAACTCGCACCAAGTCCCGTTCATCCATCACCCCTGTGCTCACCGATCTACATTGGCTCCCGATCCGGCAGCGCCTCGATTTTAAAATTCTCATCCTTGTTTTCAATTCTTTCCGTGGCCTCGCTCCTCCCTACCTCTATAACCTCCTCCAGCCCTACAACCCTCTGAGATCTCTGCACTCCTCCAATTCTAGCCTCTAGCTCATCCCTGATTTTTATCGCTCCACCGTTGGCATCCGTGCCTTAAGCTGCCTCGGCCCTAAGCTCTGGAATTCCCTCCTTAAACCTCTCTGCTTCTCTACCTCTCTCTCCTCCTTTAAGACACTCCTTAAAACCTACCTCTTTGACCAAGCTTTTGGTCACTTGCCCTAATATCTCCTTGTGTGGCCCGGTGTCAAATGTTGTCCGATAACGCTCCTGTGGAGCGCCTTGGGACATTTTACTATGTTAAAGACGCTATATAAATGCAAGTTGTTGTTGTTGTAAATGGGATTTCTGTCAAACTTCCACCAAACTTACACAGCAGAGCAGACAGAGCTCCAAAGAAATTCCCAGCAATCGACTTCTTATTTAAAATCTTGCTACATTTTGAGAAAGAACTTTCAGGTTGACATTAATGGGAATGAAGCAAACATTCGGTGTGTGTTTTTTTTCCTACCAGCATGCTTGACTGCATCTAGCTCTGTGGACATCATTGTTGTGTAACTAAATGTTAACACAGAAACATTGAAAATGTCATAGAGAGAGAGGTAGAGAGTCGAAGAGGTTTAGGGAGGGATTTGCAGATCTTAGGGCCTCTGCACAGCCGCCAATGTTAGAACAATTAAAATCAGGGATGCTGAAGAAGCAAGAATTGGAGGAGCGCAGAGATCTCGGAGGGTTGTAGAGCTGGAGGAGGTTCCAAATAAATAAATTAACAAATAAATTGTTATACTCGTATCTTATATGAAAGTTATATCATCTTACTCCAAACCATTCATTTGTAGTAGAGCCTAGCAGTACACATTAGCAACAATTCAGGCATGTAGATTAAAAGCAAACACAGCAACACGCATGGCACATCCAGAAATGCAACTGAATAAGAAACAAGCAGCGTTCTTTTGCCAGTTTCTTGTGTAATTTTCTGGAACATCTGACACAACAGATGTAGACTCGTCTGAGATTTTTCAATCAAAATTGGAGCCAAGGTGTTCATTACAGAGCAGCAGTTAATTACTCTGGTAGCCAATTGAGTTTTGTTGAAGGAATTAATGTAATACATCCATTTGCAACTCTTTTATCATTTGGATATATGGCCCTGATTCTCAAAGCTGCCTTGACTGATCAGAGTGAAGCAGAGTATCAGCTGGTACAAAGAACAGAGACCTTTTAACACATTTATCAAATTGCATGAGTGATTGACCTATAGAGCAATCGAAATCTAGGAGGCAATAAGAAGGCACTGAGATGGTCAGAGGCTTTGATAATATCATAGGGACCAAAAGAAGTATTCCAAAGATTCAAACAAGTCATATAAAACCAGGATTGTGTTACTAATTTTAATTCCCTTCTACCCACTGTCCACCTAAAAGTACAAGTGCAGCAGGTACATGGGAAAACCATCATCTCCAAGTTCCCCTTTAAATCACGCACCATCCTGACTTGGACATATGTCGTTGTTCATTCATTGTCGCTGGGTCAAAATCCTGGAATTCCCCACCTAACAGCACTGTGGGAGGACCTTCACCACACGGACTGCAGCGGTTCATGAAGTAGGCCCAACACCACCTTCTCAAGGGCAAATAAAGAATGGGCAATAAATGCCAGCCTTGCCAGTGACACCTATATCCCAAAATGAATTTTAAAAAACATGAAAACATTGAACGCTCTGCATTACACTATTCTGGGAACAATACAGAAAGAATGTTATAAGATGTAGAATATAAGACCGAGTGTATTATATTCTTTCCCTATTATTCAGGGAATACACATTCATGTGTGCTTTTTATGCCAATGTTGATACCAGCACAACTATGTGTGGTATGGGAGAGAAATTTAAAAATATTCCAGGGGACTAAGCACAGGATAAATTAGTATGAATGATTAATTGAAATTAATTCCTTTCATGGTGACACATGAAACATGACTGCTCAGTGTTGGGAAGGGAATACAATCACACTGAAGAAATTAAAGAACCAAGTCCTCCCTGGATTTGGGACACAGCAGCAACAAAAAGCAGCAAAACAGCTAATACAAATCTCTGCACCATAAATATGTCATTGCTTCTTAAATGTGTGTTTGTTTCTTTCTGAATTGGGGTACGGAACAATTGCTATGTAGTACACGCATGACACCAGTGTGTTGAAACACATTCTTTCCAATTACATTGGTTACGTCTCCAGTAACAGGTTAATATTCTGTCTGTTCCCTCCATATCAATGCAGCTAAATATAATACTACACCAGTCATGCAGTGCATTCTGATTCCCCTTCTCACTCCACTAGTAATGGAGGTGGGGGAGGGAAACAAAATGCATTGCATGGCTTGTGTGGTACTATATTCCATTAGAGCTGTGACCATGGCACTGATTCAATTCACTATTTGGGCAACACAAATACAATTTAAAATAAAAATTGAAAATTATGGAAATGCTGAGTAGGTTAATAGGCATCTGAAAGAGAATGATAGGTTAATGTTTCAGTTATCACATTTCAAAGTTCAAACTATAGAGTTTATGTAAAAAAAACTAACCAGCTATTATACATGGAAATGTTTGACCTGCAGTTTATAACGTTTAAAATGGGGAATTGTCTGGTATCTGATTGCAGATTGTAAAGGGTTACACTTAAATATTAACCTTCCTTTTCTTTTCAGATCCTGGTGTGAATTTCCAGCATTTTTATTTTAGAATTCCAGTATTTACATTTCTCGTTTTATCGCTGATTATTATTGAATAACTGAAATGGAGCACATTTTCATATTCACTTCAGGAGGTTTAAAAGTATCAGTGGCATTTGACAGTGCTTTGAAGTCTGCAAGCAGAAATTCCATTGCTGGGGTCACTAAGGGGTACCTTATAGTACGTACCAGCAAAGGTGTGCAAGGAGATAGTGATGGTGTACTGTGTGCTGCATACATAACAATTGAAAGAGGACTCCGTGTGCATATCTCCAATCAGTTGCAGCCTCCATGGTATAAGTAGGACAAAGGGGGACTTGATGATATAGCTGCTGTGGAAGAGACTTTACTGACAGGCACCAAGAAATATTAGCAAATGATTGCCATATTTTTCCAGGCCCAGATGTCTATGAATGTAAGTCAACTAGCACTATTTCGAAGAAGAGCAGGGAGATCTCCCTGGTGTCCTGGACATTATCCCTCAACCAACACCACTAAAAATAATTATCTGGTCATTATCTCATTGCAGTTTGTGGGACCTTGCTGTGCGTAAATTGGCTGCCATGTTTCCTATATTACGACAGTGACTACACTTCAAAAGTACTTCATTGGCTGTAAAGTGCCTTGGGACGTCCTGAGGAAATGAAAAGTGCTATATAAATGCGAATCAATCTTTTTTGACTCCCAGATGCACGCTGACTTTACATCCCTAATCTCCGAGAGCGTGTGCAAGCTTATTGCCTGTACGTGTAGGTGCTCTGGATGCATTGGCTGCAAACAGCTGTCAAAGTCAGTGATCGGAATTCAGGTCTGCCTTAAGTTGTCCACTTGGGCTCAGTGTTGTCAGCCGGTCCCTTAAGTGGCCTGGTTGTCTGCCTTTTTATGTACGTTGACTCCCTGTATCTACTGGTACGGAGCAGGACCCGGAAATGTAAAATGAAACTTGATTGTAATCTAGACCAGATCTTTGTGCCTTTAGCACTTGTAATCCCATAATATCTCCGAAAGTGGACCGAGTTAACACTAGGTGAGGTGTCGTTGGTTCAGTTCATGAGCTGCTTTATTCTGCAATAGGCACGTCTATGCCAGTGCTCCACACGAGCCTCCTCCCACCCTACTCCATCTGACCCTATCAACTCCTATTCCTTGCTCCCTCATGTAGAGCTCTTCTAAGTCTATTGACTCCACATAAAATGAATAAAATGATGTAAAATAGTGCAGGTCACGAGTTTAAATTAAATGCACTTAATTTGGTGACTTTCTTGATATCAGCAAATTTCTTCTGGACCCCCTTAACTGTTGCCCTGATTTGTCTCACAGCATGTCACTTCCTCCCGCAGTCACAGACAGTGGAGTAGATACTGACATTTTGCAATAGTGTAAAACAGGTGGTGGTGAATTGACAGCCCGGTTGACATCTCTCCCGATTTTTATTTCCGTTGAAGTCAATCGCTGTCACCCATTTTACACTATCGCACAAAGGTCAAAATCTAACCCCCTTGTTCATGTGACCCGCTGACCCAATGTTAAACAGCTGGTGAGCCACAGGTATTCGAAAGGCACTTCCGTTGGAGTGGGCTTTTCTCTTGAGGGGTTCAGTGATAATAAGACTAATGACTGTGAAGAAAAGGCGTAACTTCACAGGGATATCCGCTCTGGAAAGGTTAAATGCCGAGAGGGGTTATATCATTGTACTTTTACCATTTTTTCACCCATTTCCCACCATATGGTAAATGGCAATCCAAGCATTGAGGATATTTTGTGCAGTACTAATGCTCGTTTGCAGAATGTAAGGTACGTTTAACATAACAGTGAATATTTTACACCAGTGGACTAGAAACAACAGAGCCAATTATTTATCGGTGGATTCACATAACTCATGCTGTTTATTCCAGCTGGTATGACAGTGTACTACACTGGCTCCAGATGGTATGACAGTGTACTACACTGGCTCCAGATGGTATGACAGTGTACTACATTGATGCCAGATGGTATGGCAGTGTACTACACTGGAGCCAGATGGCATGACAGTGTACTACATTAGCGCCAGATGGCATGACAGTGTACTACATTAGCGCCAGATGGTATGGCAGTGTACTATACTGGCGCCAGGTGGTATGACAACATACTACACTGGCATCAGATGGTATGGCGGTGTACTACACTGGCACCAGATGGTATGGCAGCGTACTACACTGGCACCAGATGGTATGGCAGCGTACTACACTGACATCAGATGGTATGGCGGTGTACTACACTGGCACCAGATGGTATGGCAGCGTACTACACTGGCACCAGATGGTATGGCAGTTTACTACACTGACATCAGATGGTATGGCAGTTTACTACACTGGCATCAGATGGTATGGCAGCATACTACACTGGCACCAGATGGTATGACGGTGTACTACACTGGCATCAGATGGTATGGCAGTTTACTGCACTGGCATCAGATGGTATGGCAGCATACTACACTGGCATCAGATCGTGTAACAGTGTACTACATTAGCGCCAGATGGTATGGCAGCGTACTACACTGGCATCAGATGATATGACAGTGTAATATACTGGCGCCAGGTGGTATGACAGTTTACTACACTGGCATCAGATGGTATGGCAGCGTACTACACTGGCACCAGATGGTATGGCAGTGTACTACACTGGCATCAGATGGTATGGCAGTTTACTACACTGGCATCAGATGGTATGGCAGCGTACTACACTGCCATCAGATCGTGTAACAGTGTACTACATTAGCGCCAGATGGTATGGCAGCATACTACACTGGCATCAGATGATATGGCAGTGTACTACACTGGCACCAGATGGTATGACAGTGTACTACACTGGCATCAGATGGTATGGCAGTTTACTACACTGGCATCAGATGGTATGGCAGCGTACTACACTGCCATCAGATCGTGTAACAGTGTACTACATTAGCGCCAGATGGTATGGCAGCGTACTACACTGGCATCAGATGGTATGGCAGTGTACTACACTGGCACCAGATGGTATGACAGCGTACTACACTGGCACCAGATGGTATGACAGTTTACTACACTGGCACCAGATGGTATGACAGTTTACTACACTGGCATCAGATGGTCAGTCCAGGCATTATTACCACCAGAAGAGTAAAACCAATACAAGTATTTTTTTCAAACATCTGACAGAATGTATAATTTAAATTGAGTGCGCATAGCATTTGGGCTGAGGCATCATTTATGAATGCTGATTCTTTTCAACACTGTTGTGTGCTGCATTATGTACAATGAACCTTCATTATTTAGAGCAGGAGTGGTCAACCTTTCAAAACTGAAGAGCTGGAGAAAGAAATTGTACACTGTCACAAAGCCACACGTTTAAGAATATTGTTTACTAGCACGCTTACTGATAATCACATTGCTACAAGTAAATCAAGCAAGAAATTTTGAAACCTTGCCTATCAATGTGACTTTTGAAATGCTTTGTTTCCAACTTGCAATTTGAATTGTACTCTTATATTATCTCCTTTTCTTTTATTCTTTCTCTGTCATTCCATTACTCATTCCATTGCTGTTAGTAGATTTCTCCCATTACTGTCACAACAATAGGTTGTTAATCCTTCAACAATAATTTCCATTTGATTTTAGCCTGAGTGCTTATAAAATAGCAAGTTAATAGATTGACTTGCAACAGAGTTGCACTACAGCTGTCTTCAACATTACATTCAACAGTAATATAGTAATAATACAACTGTCTACAGATTACATTAAATGACAAGCAATCAATACAACCTGATGGACTTCCATCCATCCCCTCTTGAGAGCTCTAACTTTTAGGAGGGAGCATGCCCTATCTTTATACTATTCAGCTGCGTTGTTCTGTACGTAAGCGCCGCTGGTCTTATCTCATGGTCGTAAGTCCTCCCCCCGTGATGACGCCACATTAGCAACTCAAGAAAAGCTGTTTTATGTAACGTAGCTAATGGCCTCATCAATGTTTACAAGCTGTTTGTTCCTTTGAGGAATGCGTGGCCCTTCTTATCTGAGTACAGCCCCCCTTATTCGGCCTTGCACGGTCCCACCAATGTCGGTTTCGTAGCAAGCACATCTCTTGTTTTGGTGTAAAACCACCTTCTGACATCATGTTATCTATTCTATGGCCTCCCTGATGTTCTGCTGTATGAGCTGTCCTTATTCTCACAGAGACGCTGAACTCCACCCCCACCCCCATTAACACCGGCCCTCTTGCTAAGATGTTTGGGAGCTTTATGCGAGCTATACGAGATGGGGTATTGGCCATGCTTGGTTTTAAACCATATTCCTACAATTGCTATCGTTCATTCTTTCACTTTCTCTCTCTCATTCCTTCTCTCATTCTGTCTCATGCTCCCTGTTCTGCACATTCCCTCTTTCTCATGACTTCTGTTATTCCGTCTCTCCCTGTCTCTCTCTCTCATTCTTTTCTCTCTAACTCACGTTCCCTCTACATCTCTCATTCCTTCTTTCCTATTCCCTCTCTCCTTCCACTTTTCTCTCATTCCCTGCTTCAGTTTTATTTTCTCCTAATCTCTCTCATTCCCTCTTCTTTTTCATTCCCTCTGTCCCTCTCTGATTCTCATTTCCCCTTTCCTTCCATTTTTCTATCTTTCCCACCACAACTTTCTCATCTTCTCTCTCTCATTCTCTTTACCCCTTGTTCTCATTCTTTCTGCTCTTTTCCTTCATTCCCTTTCCCTATAATGTTTCCTGTCTGTTTTTTCTCTTCCCTGTGTTTCGTTCCCGCTCTTGTTCCTTCTTTCTTTCATTTTGTTTGCTCCTTCTTGCTCTCTTTAAAAATTGCGTTATAATTTGAGGGATGAAAACAGTAAATTCTCAAAATATTATGATCAGTTTCTTTCACGTCATTCACAGTTGATATTCAGACTTCTATTTTTACTCCCTGATATAATGATTTAAATGAAAATAATTCTTAAGGTAGTTTAGTTGGAAAACTGGTGAAAGATTTAACTGCTAGGTAAGCGTTCTTTCCCATTACAGAGTAATAATAGGCATATTGCGGTAACGTTAGGTTACCCTCCACAAAATTTAAATGGAGCTTAAAATCTGGCTTGGTTTTATTGGTGGTATTTAAATTTGATCTACTTTAGAGCATTGCATAAGTGATGCAAAATTCCTGTCCAATATGTCATCTTCTGTAACTATCCAAAAATCAGCAGATCATAATCTGCTGATAAGATGGAACCATTTTCAACATTTAATGGTTAGACCGCACCTGTGAGCAGTTCTGGGCACCGCACCTTCGGAAGGACATATTGGCCTTGGAGGGAGTGCAGTGTAGGTTTACTAGAATGATACCCGGACTTCAAGGGTTAAGTTACGAGGAGAGATTACACAAATTGTGGTTGTATTCTCTGGAGTTTCGAAGGTTAAGGGGTGATCTGATCGAAGTTTATAAGATATTAAGGGGAACAGATAGGTTTGATAGAGAGAAACTATTTCCGCTGGTTGGGGATTTTAGGAGTAGGGGGCACAGTCTAAAAATTAGAGCCAGACCTTTCAGGAGCGAGATTAGAAAACACTTCTACACACAAAGGGTGGTAGAAGTTCTCTTCCACAAACGGCAATCGATACTAGCTCAATTGCTAAATTTAAATCCGAGATAGATAGCTTTTTGGCAACCAAAGGTATTAAGGGATATGGGCGAAAGGCAGGTATATGGAGTTAGATCACAGATCAGCCATGATCTTATCAAATGGCGGAGCAGGCAAGAGGGGCTGAATGGCCTACTCCTGTTCCTATGTTCCTATGTAACTGAGTTCGGAATATTTTCAAATGCAGCACAAACTGAACACAAGGCTACAATATACACTTGTCAATTCTGCGGCTGAAATTTTATTTTAAGTATGGTTCTGAATGGAAATGCATTAAATACAACATTCATAAACCCTTAGTTACAACTTGAGCAAATTAAGTACCATATATAGGATGTAACATTGCTGTAACTGAACATTCCAGAAACTAAGGAGGGTTAATAGACATCTTAATAACAATGGAAGACATGGGATGAAGAAAGGGCCATAGTACTTACTTAAACCGACCATGTACAGCCTACCTTATCATGGACTGTATCCAGTCAATTTATGTTCCTCATAAATAATCTGAGCTTCTACTTCTCGCAAATAACTTCCTTCACGTACTTCAGCAGCACTGAACTATAAGCTTGGATTTTCCTCTTTTGTTCGCCCAAAGTTTGGGCATACACCAGGAGAACTCAAGCATAATGACGGATCTTTGCCCATTGCACACGCTTCTAGTAACAGGGTACACAGGCAGGAAGATAAGCCTGGAACATGTAGGAGCTTATATATTATTTATTTATATATTTTGATATATTTATTAATTTATTATTTATTATACAAATTCCATTGGGAGCACCTTCCATGCAATGTCCTGATGTTTGTGGATGCAGGACATTTATGAATCTGTAGAATGGGCATCAGGAGTTGGAAGGTTATGGAAGTTCATTTAAAGACCACAGCAATTTCTTTCTGTGTTTTTCTTTTGTTTTCTGAAGATACTTAGGTTCTGAAAATCACCTTGGGACAATTGCTCTGCTGCATCTCATTTTTTTATGCAGCTCCGTTACTGTCACCAGTGAGATTCCGAATGGGAATATCCCATCTCAGCTTTCTTGGAGCAAGAAGCAGAAGACCAGTTAGGTGATTCTCGGCAGGTCAGGCAGCATCAGGGCTTTCTGTTCCAACCTACCGGTACCCCCACCATTGTATCTACATTTAAATGTGCGCATGTCTAGCCTTGGCAGAGTAAACAGTGTATGAAAGGTTCCCATTGCCTAGGTAGGCTGTGATATCGGATCCGGTGGCATCAATATGATACGTGAAGGCCTGGCTAGACGTACTGCTGGATGGCTCTTCAGAAGCACCCCAATCACCGTAATTCATGCTTTCAGAACTATTGCATAAAAGATAGCATGCCAGAGTGATCAGTAGCCAGCATAGTACCCACCCAGGATATCATTAAGCATATGTACCAGACAATGACAGGACCATCCTTCTTGCAACAATTTCTTGCAGCACCTCCTCCATTTCAGGTCCCATCCAAATGGGGGTTGAGTGCTGGCCTGTTCTGTCGCTTGTTTTCACAGGGTTTGGGCCAACAGGTAGCCATATACAGAGCTGTGCTATCTACAGCTAACATACACCATGGGGCTGGCATGACCAGTGACTGTAACGGTTAGTTGCACATCAAAATGCTTCCACCTCCTTCCAGTCAACACTAGCCTATGGAGATACTGCAATAGAGTGGCAAACTGAGACACCTTCCTCATAATCACCTCATGGAGCACCACCTCCACTTCAGTAGCTTTCATACCGAGGGTTGGGTGCTGGGCCACTTGCTTCATACTTGCCGGTTGGGTTTCATTTTTCTTCTTTTTTTGCCTGTCACTTCTTACTCCATTCCCCTTCAGCCTCGGAAAAGGCCAACAGCAGATTAAAATGCCTTTTGAGCCTTTCCTAAGGTCTCAATGATTTTGCTCTGTCTATTTCAATACTTGAATTGTCCACATTTCTTTAAATTTCTCCTTACACTGTAATTTTCTGCTCCCACCACTGGTCCATTCTCTGCATGCCTTCAAATCTGCATTTGGAGCTGTACACTACTCCAATCCTATAATTGGCATATTGAAGTGTACAAATGTAGAAATGAAACAGAATTGAGAAACTTGTGTGTTTGTGCGCGCGTGTGTGCGTGTGTGCGTGTGTGTGTGTGTGAAGTGGCGGGGGAGACACTAGAGACAGATTATAAATAAATATATTTTCAATGCAATGCAACATTTCCAGATCATTTGCAACAATATGTGCCGCAGCACGGGTTATTACAAATGAAACAATACAGTCGCAACATTCTCTGTTATCTTAGGAACAAAGGAACAGGAGTAGGCCATTCAGCCCCTCGAGCCTGTTTCGCCATTCAATTATCTTACAATGAATTTTATTGTAAAAATGTTCTGTTCACCTGTGTACAAAATACTGGCGGTCAAGCTTTAGGTGGAACTGCCACTCAGAGAATCTATCACAAAAAGGCCATGAACCCAATGGAAACACCTTTTGAAGACCACAGGGAGTTCTGAATGGTAATATCACAGAATCGAACAGACAGGGGCTGTTGGTTTCACTCCAGTCTGGTGAGTGCTGCATAACATCCTTCAATCCTGAGTTGGTGTTAAAGGGTCAGGATCTACTTAGTCTCTTGCTGCGTTATTGCATACTTTTTGGCTGGCATGATGTACCCAAGAGAAGGCATTGTGGAGGATTCAGCCTTCTCTTGTGCATTATTATTTAGTCTTTCTTAATTTCCTTGCTAATTGTCTAAGGGTTAGATTCAGGAGACCTGGATAAAGATAACTCATCTATGTAGACAAAAGGGATATTGTTCTTTTTTTATTACATCTATACTAGAAATGCAGAACATCTATGTCCGATATCAGTGAAGCATATAATTTATGCAGTTAAATTGCTTGCTTGTTATTTCTACTGATTGGGATAAAAACTGTATTGCACACTTGCCAGACAGCTGTGACTCTGAGGAGTAGCTGATTGTCTTAGCAGGAAGTTTAAAATGTTTAGCAATCATCTCTTTAGGCCAAATAGATGGCCTGTTTTCTTAATAGTACTTAATGGCAGTATCATAAGTTAAAACTGACAGTCACCTGGAGGATAAAGAAAGAAAAGAAAGACTTGCATTTATATAGCGCCTTTTATGATCTTGGGACATCCCAAAGTGCATTACAGCCAATTAAGTACTTTTGAAGTGTAGTCACTGTTGTAATGTAGGAAACACAGCAGCCAATTTGTACACTGCAATCTCCCACAAACAGCAAGGTGATAATGACCAGATAATCTATTTTTTAGTGATGTTAGTTGAGGGTTAAGTTTGGCCAGGACACCAGGGAGAACTCCCATGCTATTGTTCGATAAATTACCATGGGATTTTTTACATCCACTTGAGAGGGCAGATTGGGCCTTGGTTTAACATCTCATCTGAAAGACGGCACCTCACCTCCGAGAATGCAGCTCTCCCTCAGTACTGCACTGAAGTGTCAGCCTGGACTTTTTGTGCTCAAGTTCCTGGAGTGGGACTATGAACCCCAACCTCCTGACTCAGAGGCAAGAGTGCTACCAGCTGAACCACGGCTGAAACTGCCAGTCTTGCTGGTTGCAGCACTACTCCCTGTTTTCTGCCCTTTACAAATAGTTTGTGAACTAATGAAATGTTGTAAAATATGTTGGGTAGAATTTATGCGGAGTTCTCTCGTTCTGCTGCCGTAATCTTGGTGGGAGATTGGCAGAAAACCCATTTATGCTGTTTCTCTAGGGTTTCCGCAGAAATTCTACCCCACTCTTACTTGTTAAAGGCCAATACAGTGTCATTAATTAATTGCCCACAGAAACTTTACAGTTTGGGCTTTCTCCCAACATTAGCATTCACAATTAGATGATGGTTTCGATAAATAGACTGAATCCCACATGAACTGAAAGTTTACTCTTTATTCTACACTGTGAACAGTTTAGCATGTCCAGATTTAACAACCAATGCCTAATAAAGCTAATCTGCTTATTGGAGAATACATGGATGCCCATTATGTTCTCCTATCACCTCTGAAGATAGAAAACAATGTCATCAGACTAATACATTAAAGGCTAAACCACATGGTCGGATTTACATTCGGAATAATATACAGAAGCATAAAGACACAGTGATATGCTAAAATAGCACAATATTTAAAAATCACAGAACTAAAATCAGTCCACAAGTGATTAATTAACTTTTTTTTAACCAATATTTGCTACCAAGTAACAGGATCTATGGATGAAAATCAGGTTTGTCCCATTTATGGACCTTCAAGATAGCAAGTGGACAATGTGAATTCCAGTCTTATACAGTTTAAGGGCCTCTGAAGTCATTGTTGTCAATCACGTGGGAGCAAAGACGCAATACATAAAGACTGTTGCATGGAATGCTAATGAGCAATTAATTGCATATCTTTCGGGTCCTAAACACTTACTATTACCCTGAAGTGGAGATGCCGGTGATGGACTGGGGTTGACAATTGTAAACAATTTTACAACACCAAGTTATAGTCCAGCAATTTTATTTTAAATTCACAAGCTTTCGGAGATTTTCTACAAAACATTTGCCTGAGGAAGGAGAAAATCTCCGAAAGCTTGTGAATTTAAAATAAAATTGCTGGACTATAACTTGGTGTTGTAAAATTGTTTACAATTACCCTGAAAGCACACAATTCAGTTTTCACCTAGAACAAAGCCCCTTTATCTTCACTAATTTTCAGATCAATCAGTGTTGCTTGGATGCCACAGACAACCTGTCTCCAGTCACCATGTTATATGGTGCATACAGAAAGTTGCCTCTGCATTGGCCTTAGTTATTAAAAAAAATATGTATAAAGTTAAGACAGAAGTTTCCCAGTCTGCCAGTCTTCTGCTGTTTGATATAAATATGACCAGAATACATTGTGCTCATCTGGAGTTATTTCTACAAATGGCCACTAAAGTGCTAAATGGGTATCAGCACCACCAGAAGCACAGCCATGTACAAGGAGTCCAAGAAGGCATGATTCAACTACTGTGCAATAACAGATATCTCCACCTCTGGTTTTGGGAGTTATTTAGCTATGCAGTAGAACTTCTCTAAGTTAACCATCAAAGAACTGGTTAAATGCAGTCGACCAAGTGAGGTGGTAAACTTAAAGGGACTTTGATGGCAGCATTCCTATCACCTGTTATGAGCCCATGAATCTCATTTCTTCCATTTACAATACACTGATACATTTTAAATCAGAAGATACCACACTTTAGGAAGGATGTCAAGGCCCTAGAGAGGTTGCAGAAGAGATTTACTAGAATGGTGCCAGGGATGAGGGACTTCAGTTATGTGGAGAGACTGGAGAAGCTGGGGTTGTTCTCCTTAGAACAGAGAAGTTTAAGGGGAAATCTGATAGAGGGGTTCAAAATCATGAACGGTTTTGACAGAGTAAATAAGGAGAAACTATTTCCAGCGACAAGACGGGTCAGTAACCAGAGGACACAGATTTAAGGCGATCGGCAAAAGAACTGGAGGTGACATGAGGAAAGATTTCTTTATGCAGCGAGTTGTTATGATCTGGAATGCACTGCCTGAAAAGGTGGTGGAAGCAGATACAATAGTAACTTTCAAAATGGAATTGGATAAATACTTGAAGGGAAAAAATTTACAGGGCTATGGGGAAAGATCAGGGGAATGAGACTAATTGGATAGCTCTTTCAAAGATCCAGCACAGGCTCGGTGGGCTGAATGGCCTCCTCCAGTTTTGTACCTACTATGATACTATGATACATTACTGCAGGAGCAGAAGAGAGAAACACCCAACAGAAACACACTGCACTTCTCCACTGTTGTGATATTTAAATAGTATCTCTGCCTCCTGATTCTCAACTTTGACTCCTGTCTAACTATAGTTAACACTATGAACTAAATACAGCAAATTAATAGATATATAACTATCGTTTGAACTGAACAGTATTTCAGCATCATTAACGAGGGCACCATATCAAGATTCCTTTCAGCTCTCATTGAATACGGGTGGGAGTAACATCTGATGGAATTGAAGCTAAGATGAGACGAGCTAGGAGTATGACCCCATTATGTGTTGATTGTTGAAATATAGAGCGGTAGATATACTGAGCTTTCCACAGCTGAATTAATGGGCTTAGTCAGCACTTGACTAGTTAAGTGCTGTTTTGCCAATTCAGAGATGTAAAATGAACATTATAAGTTCTGATTGGCAGCTTTGTGTTGCTGAGGGAATTAAATTATTCAGAAGAAATGGACATTAGTAGCTTTTCAATTTGTTAAAAAAAGGGGGTGACATTGTGATTTCTAAAAGCAAAAATTTGTATTAGAACTTTGCAGTTTTTGTTCTGATGTTAATTATTGCCTGTTGTAATTGACTTGCATTTTTGCCCCCCTTTTGAGGTCACTGATAAATTATGCAACAATTATGTGCACTTCAGAGAGGATAGAAATTTTGTGCCTTTATGTGTGACAAACAACAACAACTTGCATTTATATAGCACCTTTAATATAGTAAAACATCCCAAGGTGATTCACAGGAGCATTATCAGACACATTTTCTTTATGTTAGAGGAATTGTTTGATAAAAATAAATAATTCAACTTGTGGAAAAAGTGGTCATCGTTGGCTTGTACTCCATTTTCTGCCTTGAACTGCGACTAGTGCATGATGTCACATTCATTACAATAGAGTAATTACCTTCCTTCAGCCAATAAGACAGTAAATCTGAACGACTTCAATTAACATCTGATTGGATATTTTAATTCACCATGAGCATAAGTTTGGATGGTACATAATAGAATTTGCAGCATTCCTACTTGGGTAATTAGTGAACACTTACTGCAGCATAAATGTAAGTTAGAGTATGTCCTTCAGACTTCTTAATCTGTGTAAGTGCGTGTGCTACTTTACCTTTCAATGAAGTGACTGCCTTCTCTACTGGACTTGCTCATTCTCAGTTTGTTACTGGAGCTATTTCTTGTCATATATTCTATTCATCTCTGTCTCAGTTTGTGATTCTTATGTTTATGACATTTTTTAATTACTGTGCTTTCATTTATTACTTCACGATAATTTATATTTTCTTTATTATTCCAGTGGGGAATCCTACCACGGTTCTAGTTAAACCTAGTTATACCGATGTAAGCATTCTTGGAGATGGTTTTTACAAAAAAAAAATGTATTTCTGCCTGCAAATTAGTCTGACTGTCTGCACTTTCCCTTTTTCATTGTTACTCTCCATCGCTTTCTTTCCTTTTGTATTGCTTTGCTTTCTGTCCCTTGTCTTCCTTTCACTTTCTGTATGACCCAATGGTGACCAAATGATCACTCCAGTTTTATGGCAAATCGCTATAATTTGTACATTAATCATTCACTGATAAGAAGTTAATTCTATATATATTTGTGCTGATAGGACCACTATGTGCCAATTCAAAAAGCCAATTATAGAAAAGATATTTGATACAGCTTCACTATAAAGAGGAAGCCATAAACAATGTGCGTTATATCATAGAGTGTTATAGATCATAAATTGTAATGGAAATTGAAATAATCCATATTGGGACATAATGTGGGTCAGCTTGAGTGTATATTAAATGGCTAATTAGGTTATTTTGGTTTATATCTCAATCTTGATTAATTCTTTTAACAGCACCTTTAATGTAGTAAAACGTCCCAAGGCACTTTTAAAAATACATTTGTTCTATTTTATATTGTCTACGTTGAAAGTCCTATTTGTGCTGAGCATTTTCAGATTTTTTTCTTGAACTAAAGCTGTGGCTTGTGGAGGTGGGGGTGTTCCCATGCAAATTAGACAGACATGTAATTTTCAAAACTTGGAAAATTTGCACCTATTTAATTAACACATTTATCATTAATGCCTGGTGATAGTTGGTGTGAATGATGTGCACATCATACTAAAGGCATAAAAATCTGCAAAACCATAAATACTTACTAAAGAGCCTGCCACTGCGAGTTTTAAATATAAAGTGAAAACAAAAAAAAATGAAAAATAGGCATGGGTTCGTGAGGACAGATGCTAAAATCTACTGAATCCCTTGTAGGAATGTGATACTATCATTCCAGAAACACATGTATTAGTTGAAACTCTTAAAACAGTGCTCATTAAATTCTTTTCTAATTCTGTTTTTCTAAAACCATATGGAGATGGAACATAAACAATAAAAAGACCCATTAAGTTCCTGCTGTTGGCCCACAAAGGAGGCTAATATAGTGTACCAACCCTTACGCTGTGCTGTTAGCATCATTAGTTAGCATGCAGAGCACACAAACATTAATATTCAGATTCGACACATTTGTTTTCTTGCTAAAATGCCACGAAACAGCTATTTTGTGCTTTCGCATGAAAAATGTACAAAGCTAACACCTGCCATGCTTTTAACTACATTCCCATAGCAATTTAAACAATATTTTTATTTACATATACTAAATTCTTTAATAAAGTATGTGTGGGAATTACAATTACTTATACATATTTTTTCTGCTGAGTACATGGCAAGTAAATTCGTTATAGTTAAGCAAATAACAATCGTAATATTTCATTGTCAATCATAATGTGACTCATAATTTTTTGGCTTATATTCCTTTGCAATCGCAGGTATCCTGAATTAAGAATTTTCGTATTTATGACTGGAAGCGTGCTAAGTAATATTGGGGCAGATTTTCCAATGTGTGTGATGTAGTAGCAGGAACGATGCAAAGTGGGCTTTGTGCCTGTTCTTCGTCCACATGCCCGCCCTCCTCTGCCATCTGGTTTGAGCCTCCTGGGATTCAATCTAACCAATCACCGGGAGCATGGCTAGGGGGTGGGGTTGGGAAGCTGCTGGATTTGTGTGCTGCTTTAGCTACTTAAACAGCTGCAACACGCATAGAATCATAGAATGATACGGCACAGAAGGAGGCCATTCAGCCCATCCTGCCTGTGCTGGCTCTTTGGAATAGTTATGCAATTAGTCCCAATCCCCTGCCTTTTCCCCATAGCCCTAGTTTGTTCATCTTCAAGTATTTATCCAATTCCCTTTTGAAAGTTATTCTTGAATCTGCTTCCGTCATTCTTTTAGGCGATGCTTTTGTTTATTTTTTGATGAAGTGCCGTGGGACATTTTCTTATGTTAAAGGCGCTATAAAAATGCAAGTTGCTGTTGTCGTCTTAATGGGAAGGTTAAGTTTGGCTTGCAAAAATGCTCAGTGGTAAAGAAAGCTCATGTTGTGATCGAGTGCAGCAATACAGTGGTAGAACAGCACAATTTACAGATGCAGCTGTTGAGCAACCGTTCCAAGGATTGAAGGATCAGGGTTAAGTGCCCAAAGGCACCCTCCCCATGGCATGCCAGGAGGAAATGCGTATAGTGTTAATGCTGTCTTGATCACTTAGAGCTGGGAGTAGATGAGAATGCTGGCCTGATAACATCTACAATGCAAGGCTACCCACCAGTATTTCTATCAAGTACATGAGCAACGTATGCATGCCACAAAGAGTTTCCTCACCCCCTGTTAAACACTGACTGCTGCCCTATGCAAAGCACTCAGACTATTTTACAGCTCTTTGAAAGCTTACCGTGCATGTCCATACTGCAGCAATGTACACATCAAATTGCATCTTACAGCTGGAACTCTTGGCACACTGGCAACTTAAAAGGGCTTCACAGAAAAAAATAACATTTCAACACAACATAGCCATGCAGTTTGCTTACTCATATACATGATGGACTACAGGATGGACACTTGAGTACTACTTTATGTGTATAGATGGACATGGGAGGAAGGCCCTGACATTACAAGCCCTAGAGTTTCTTTGAAGAGGTCACCCTGGAAATCATTGTGAGTGGAAGATGGTATTACTGGAGGGATATCTCTTGCTGAGGGCTAGTGCCAACCTTCTCTTGTTATTTATTCCCACTCACTCGCTGTTACACAAGCATACGCTCACGTACACTATGGTACAGAGTAAATTGCAATTAACGTATTAGTTGCAGCAAGCATTGTAACATATCTCCCTCTTCTGTTTGTATAGGTGTCCCCCCCAAACCAGCCTAAGCATCCATTGCTACAGAGTAACTAGAGTCTCACAACACCCTGCATCACTCACTTCACCTGTTGCATCAGTACTGATACATGCACCCTGGATTGTGCCCTTGAGGAGGGAGCACCAGATGAATTACTGAAAAATGAAGAGGAGCAAATGGAGGTGGCAGTACTGGATCAGGGACCTACTGATCGAGTAGATCCAGTAGATCCTGTTGAGATGGCCAGCTTGCATTCTTCCTTAGTTATAGAGTGCGGTGATTTGGGCCTCTGAAGCCTGATTATAAAAGAAAGTTGCTATCGGAGCGCAATCATCTTATGGAGTCATTTGAGGCTAGCCAAAATGCCCTGTAAGATATGATGGCAACTGTAGATGATCCCATTAGAAATATCCAGGCAGACATGTAGAAAAGGTTTTCAGCACTACAGCCCACTGTGGAGTGCATTTAAACTCCATGGGAAAGTACAATTGAGTCAATGGTATCAGAGGTCCTAAAAACACATTGGGAGCATTGCTCATGAATACTCACTCTGCTCATGAGTGCTCACACCGCTGCATTTGGATGCCTTGAGGCCTGATAACTAAGAGGTTTTCTTGCCCACCTTGAACATGCTGGAAGCTAGAAGAATTGAGGGCTTCACCGATCTCATGTCTCCTGCCATATAGATCAATGCTGGAAGAGCACAGGGACATGGTTGGAGTAAGCATCGATGATGCTCTTGCCTCTAACATCACATCACATCACATAACATCACATTTGGCCCACCGAATCCCCTAGCTCAAATGACAGTAAATGTGCCAGAAAGTAAACAGCCATCGACTGCAGCTATACAAAACCCTGGTTAGACCTCACCTGGAGTACTGTGAGCAGTTCTGCGCACCGCACCTTTGGAAGGACATATTGGCCTTGGAGGGAGTGCAGCGTAGGTTTACTAGAATGATATCCGGACTTCAAGGGTTAAGTTATGAGGAGAGATTACACAAATTGGGGTTGTATTCTCTGGAGTTTCGAAGGTGAAGGGGTGATCTGATCGAAGTTTATAAGATATTAAGGGGAACAGATAGGTTTGATAGAGAGAAACTATTTCCGCTGGTTGGGGATTCTAGGAGTAGGAGGCACAGTCTAAAAATTAGAGCCAGACCTTTCAGGAGTGAGATTAGAAAACATTTCTACACACAAAGGTTGGTAGAAGTTTGGAACTCTCTTCCACAAACGGCAATTGATGCTAGCTCAATTGCTAAATTTAAATCTGAGATAGATAGCTTTTTGGCAACCAAAGGTATTAAGGGATATGGGTCAAAGGCAGGTATATGGAGTTAGATCACAGATCAGCCATGATCTTATCAAATGGCGGAGCAGGCTCGAGGGGCTGAATGGCCTACTCCTGTTCCTATTTTAGTTGCTCACTTAACAACCGGATGAGAAAAGGGGATTTAGTTTTCAAAATTGAAGTGCGTAAAGGACTGGGTTTTTCCTACTTAAAGCAGAAGAAGGAAGCTACTGATATTACATAAACTACGGAGAAGGTCTTGAGAAGTAGCAAGAAGTCAGGAAAGAGCAGGAGAAAGCTTAGAGTTCAGATTAGCTTATGAAGCAAATGCTCTAAGCCAAATAAAGTCAAATTTAGGTAAATATTTATGAGTATCACTTGTATGTAAAAATTAAATCTCTGAGGACAGAGGACAAGATTAGGTCCAGCAGGAAGAAAAGCAGAGAGCAAAAGATAGAAGGGACATCAAGGCTATAGGCGGAGATCAAAGACATCCACAAAAAATAATGAAAGACTTGCATTTATTATGATCATACTGATATTATGATCCCAGCTCATGCTTCCAATTTAAATATTCATCTTGTGCTGCTGTTGCCTCGTGCAGTAAGCTCGACTGTGCCAGAAAGGGGCCTTTCACGACCTCAGGATGTCCCAGAGCGCTTTACAGCCACAAATGAAGTACTTTTTGAAGTGTAGTCACTGTTGTGATGTAGGGAACACAGCAGCCAACCTGCAGACAACAAGCTCCCGCAAACAGCAATGTGATAATGACCCGATCATCTGTTTTTGGGTGTTTATTGAGGGATAAATATTGGCCAGAACACCAGGGAGAACTCCCCTGCGCTTCTTCGATATAGTGCCATGGGATTTTTTTATATTCACCTGAGAGGGCAGACGGGGCCTCGGTTTAACGTCTCATCAGAAAGACGGTACCCCTGACAGTGCTGCATTGGAGTGTCAGCCTAGATTTTGTGCTGAAGTCTCTGGAGTGGGACTTGAAGCCCCAACCTCAACTCGGAGGCGAGAGTGCTACCCACTGAGTCATGGCTGACAAGATGAACTTCACTCCCCAAGATGAACATGAGTGACCAGAGAGAGGCAGATCCACTCTAAAGTATTCCAGCCAACATGGAAGGATGAAGTTGTATAAATTTCAAAAAGAATATTATCAAAGATAGTGGCTCATTAGCTATACATTGAAGTAAACTTTAAGCATACCTGGATAGACTTAAGCTGAGATTTTCCTCTGAAAGGTCATGGTGGAACTTCCACCCATTGCCTTGACCCTGCCTTGACCCCAATCCATTTTCCTAGATTGGGAATCATTAATTATGCAGGGAAGGTTCCTGGCGGGATTTCCGACAGCAAGAGAGAGCCACCGCCGGGGAAGGAAGATGCGACTGTGTTGCAGCTGCACCTGAAGAGAGAAACCCAATTTGAAGGGGGTGAAGCAGCTCTAAAGATCAGCTTACAATTTTTCAAATGTAAGGAATCTTACAACACCAGGTTATAGTCCAACAAATTTATTTTAAAATCACAAGCTTTCGGAGATTATCTCCTTCGTCAGATGAATGAATGAAAAGGTTCTCAAATCGCATATCTTATACTATGTTGGGACAGCATCACACCAATCAAAAGGTGTCGTTGTTATTCCAACAGGCCAGTCACGGAGAACAGCACGTCCCAGTACACTAGATATACATTGTGGCTATTACACAGGCAGGCAGAAAGAAACTCAAAATGGCAGAGAGAGAGAGAGAATTTTAAAAAAACATATACATTTTTTCCCCCTTTTTGCTGGTGGGGTTACGTGTAGCGTGACATGAACCCAAGATCCCAGTTGAGGCCGTCCTGATGGGTGCGGAACTTGGCTATCAACTTCTGCTCGACGATTTTGCGTTGTCGTGTGTCTCGAAGGCCGCCTTGGAGAACGCTTACCCGAAGATCGGTGGCTGAATGTCCTTGACTGCTAAAGTGTTCCCCGACTGGGAGGGAACCCTCCTGTTTGGCGATTGTTGCGCGGTGTCCGTTCATCCGTTGTCGCAGCGTCTGCATGGTCTCGCCAATGTACCATGCTCCGGGGCATCCTTTCCTGCAACGTATGAGGTAAACAACGTTGGCCGAGTCACAGGAGTATGAACCATGTACCTGGTGGGTGGTGTCCTCTCGTGTGATGGTGGTATCCGTGTCGATGATCTGGCATGTCTTGCAGAGGTTGCCGTGGCAGGGTTGTGTGGTGTCGTGGACGCTGTTCTCCTGAAAACTGGGTAACTTGCTGCGAACGATGGTCTGTTTGAGGTTGGGTGGCTGTTTAAAGGCGAGCAGTGGAGGCGTGGGGATGGCCTTAGCGAGGTGTTCGTCGTCATCGATGACATGTTGAAGGCTGCGGAGAGCATGGTGTAGTTTCTCCGCTCCAGGGAAGTACTGGACGACGAAGGGTACTCTGTTGGTTGCGTCCCGTGTTTGTCTTCTGAGGAGGTCTATGCGATTCTTCGCTGTGGCCCGTCGGAACTGTCGATCGACAAGTCGAGCGTCATATCCCGTTCTTACGAGGGCGTCTTTCAGCGTCTGTAGGTGTCCATCGCGTTCCTCCTCGTCCGAGCAGATCCTGTGTATTCGTAGGGCCTGTCCATAGGGGATGGCCTCTTTGACGTGGTTGGGGTGGAAGCTGGAAAAGTGGAGCATCGTGAGGTTGTCCGTGGGCTTGCGGTAGAGTGAGGTGCTGAGGTGCCCGTCTTTGATGGAGATTTGTGTGTCCAAGAAAGAAACCGATTCTGAGTAGTCCATGGTGAGTTTGATGGTGGGATGGAACTTGTTGATGTTATCGTGTAGTCTCTTCAGTGATTCTTCGCCGTGGGTCCATAGGAAGAAAATGTCGTCGATGTATCTGGTGTATAGTGTTGGTTGGAGGTCCTGTGCAGTGAAGAAGTCGTGCTCGAACTTGTGCATGAAAATGTTGGCGTATTGGGGTGCAAATTTGGTCCCCATGGCTGTTCTGTGTGTTTGGGTAAAGAACTGGTTATCGAAGGTGAAGACATTGTGATCCAGGATGAAGCGGATGAGTTGTAGGATGGCGTCTGGAGATTGGCTGTTGTTGGTGTTGAGTACTGAGGCTGTTGCAGCGATGCCTTACATTTGTCCACCCCAGTCCATCACCGGCATCTCCACATCATGGCTACAATTTTTCAATTAGACCTCAAACAACACCAAGGCTTCTGTCCTGTGGGTGGTAGAGGGTTTGAGGATGGAGAGAGGTGCTCACTGCGGAGCCTTTACCCTCCAAAAAAAGGGGTTCAACTTGCCTTCTGCTGCTGCCCCAGTGTACCCCTATCCTGGTGATCCCTGGGGTCAGCATTAGTAGATGTGGAAGGCGGGAAAGTCAAGAAGGTTTCCCGGGCTCTGCTTTCTGCCATCACTTACATGTGGTTGGGTGTTTTGGAGTCAGGTAGCCTATGACCCCAACTATGGTGGGGAATGGAAGAAAATCAAGAATGGCACTGGTGGTGAGGGCCAATGTGGCATTAGGCCTCCCCATCCAATTCTCCTTTATTTTCCGCCACTGTACTGCTCGATTTCAAGTGGTTTAGCGGAAGAAAATCCAGCTCTTATTAGCAGAGCTGTTAACCTGTCAGCAATGCAATGAATAATCTTGTGAACCTATCTAATCTTGTACACGGAGTGTAACTCTATTCTGATTAAGTAAAACCAAGCTGATGCTGAGTTATTGTGATAAATTGCATTGGAGCCTGTAATGATTTAAATTCTGTTAAACTATATCTAAGAAGGACTTCAGATGTGCTTCATTGGCTGTGAAACATTTTTAGGACATCCTGAGGTTGTGGAAGGCACTATATAAATGCAAGTTCGTTCTTTCTTGTTTTGTGTATTCCTTAAATGCTTAATCTAATGGTAGCATTAATCTTGTCATCAGAGATGTGCTAGTAATGTAATATCAGTTCACGGATTTTGGTGTCGGACTATGGAGGATATTTTAACTCTCCCCTGCCTGGCGGAAACAAGGCGAGTGGGCTGTTAAAATGGAGTGGGTAAATTACCCGGTCCTTCCCTGATCCATTACCTGATTTCTCAGGCCTGAGCCAGGCAGGAGCCTCCTACATTTATATGGATCCGGGTCTCATTACGTCAATAGGACGCTCGGCTGGAACCCTGGACCCACTTACCTGAGGGCTGCAGTGACGCTCACAGTGGCCCGATCTTGGTCTCCTCTTTGCCGACAGGCTGTTGTACCTTGCCGGATCCATTACAATGACGGCCAAGGCACAATGCCTGGGGTGACTTGGGCCTCACCATTCAGGTGCAGGGTACATACCCTGTGCCCCCTGCGCACGCCCAAAAATGGGTGTGCCTGAATTTCTAGTTCAACTGATTTTAGGTATAAATCTGCATCAGAGAAGGAAATCTATATAAAATTTTGGGCGCATCACCCACAATAATACTGGGCATTCCCTACCGCTGGACTGTAACGAAGGGTAGGGTGGATACAGAAGGATGTCTGGTGAGCGTATTAAGCAATGAACTGAACGCAGATGGGTGTCTGGTGAATGTATTAATCAGTGAATTAAACCTCAATTAATTGTCCCAAGCCAGTTTGCACAGTTGCAAGGAGTATTCCATGTGGGTGAGCCAGAATGGATACATAGCCTCCCACATATGTATCATTCTATTCTGGATTGCAAATCATAATTTAATGATGGCATGTTTCCATGCTTTATACGGCTTATTTGGCTCATGTAGGAATGCTTGATTACATGCAAGTCATAGTAATCTGCTTTTCACTTTTCCTTTCTTCAAACGTTCAAGGTGTATTTTTTGATTGTGAAGCTATATTCGGTAACTTTCTTCTCTTGTTGGATTGTTGTCACCTTTGTCTCGATTGCACTTTGGTCCTGTGAATTTTTTTTCCATAAGTAATGTTAATGTTGGTGTCTCTCTAGAAAACAGTGATTAAAACAAGGCTTTTTGAGAGATAAAAGTGCATTCACAACCATCTTCAGCTAGAAGTGTCAAGTGGATGATCCTTCTCGGCCTCCTGCTGAGGTCCCCACCACCACAGATGCCAGTCTTCAACCAATTTGATTCACTCCACATGATATCAAGAAATGACTGAGGCCAAGGGCCCCAGCCAGCTGTAGTGCTGAAGACTTTTGCTCCAGAACAAGCTGTGCCTCTAACCAAGCTATTCCAGTACAGCTACAACACTGGCATCAACCCGATAATGTGGAAAATGGCTCAGCTTTGTCCTGTCCACAAAAAGCAGGACAAATTCAACCCTGTCAATTACCATTCTATCAGCTTACTCCCAATCATCAGCAAACTGATGGAAGGTCACCAACAGTGCTATCAAGAGGCACTTACTCACCAACAATCTGCTCACCGATGATCAGTTTGGGTTACGTCATGACCACTGAGCTCCGGACTTCATTACAGCCCTGATTCAAACATGGACAGAAGAGCTGAATTTCAGAGGTGGGGTGAGAGTGGCTGCCCTTGACATCAAGATAGCATTCGACTGAGTGTGACGCCAAGGAGCCCTAGTCAAACTTAAGTCACTGGGGATCTGGGCAATATTCTCCAGTGGCTGGAGTCATATCTAGCACAAAGGACGATGTTTGTGGCTGTTGGAGGCCAATCACCACAGCCCCAGGACATTGCTGGCGGAGGTCCTCTGGGCAGCCTAGGCCCAACCATCTTCAGCTGTTTCATGAATGACCTTCCCTCCATCATAAGGTCAGAAGTGGGGCTGTTTGCTGATGATTGCACAGTGTTCAGCTCCATTTTCAATTCCTCAGATAATGAAGCAGTCCGTGCCCACATGCAGCAAGACCTGTACAATATCCATGGTTGGGCTGTTAAGTGGCATGTAACATTCGCACAACACAAGTGCCAGGTAATGACCATCTCCAACAAGACTATATCCACCTCCCCTTGACATTCAACAGCATTACCATTGCCAAATCCCCCACCATCAACATCCTTGGGGTCACCATTGACTGGAAACTCAACTGGACCAGCCACATAAATGCCATGGCTACTAGATCAGGTCAGAGGCTGGGTATTCAAGGGCAACAGGGGATGAGCAATAAATGCTGGCTTCGCCTGCGACGCCCACATCCCATGAATGAATAAAAAAAAAATTCTGTGGCAAGTGGCTCAGCTCCTGACTCCCCAAAGCCTCTACACCACCTACAAGACACAAGTCAGGAGTGTGATTGAATATTCTCCACTTGCCTAGATGGGGGCCGCTGCAGCAACACTCAAGAAGCTCGACACCATCCAGTGCAATGCAGTCTGCTTGATTGGCACCCCATCCACCAGCTTAAACATCCACTCCCTCCACCACTAGCGTACCGTGGCTGCAGTGTGTATTATCTACAGAATCCACTGCAACAACTCACCAAAGCCTCTTGGACAGCACCTCCCAAACCCGTGACCTCTAGCACCTAGAAGGACAGCAGTGGCAGGTATATGGAAACACAATCACCTCCAGGTTCCCCTCCAAGTCACACACCATCCTGACTTGCACATATATTGTTCCTCCATCGTCGCTGGGTCGAAATCCTGGAACTCCCTACCTAACAGCACTGTGTGAGAACCTTCACCACATGGACAGATACAATTCAAGAAAAAGGCTCACCACCACCTTCTCAACAGCAACTAGAGATGGGCAATAAATGCCAGCTTTGCCAGTGATGCCCAAGAATTAAACAAAATCTCCTTAGAAATTTTACAAATAACTAGTGAAGCATGTAACTTTGTCAGAGAATTGGGAAAGCAGATGCTTTAGCCAAATGTTAACCCTGGTCACCTGGCAGGAAGGAGGTGAATAAAATGGTGGATGACCACATCTTGCTGAGTCCCCGCCCGCCGGCATTTTAACTGCTGGGTTTTTTGGCAGCCTCCAGCCACAGGCAGGTAAGGGCTTCTTTAATATTTAACAGTCAGGGTCCAATGACCTCATTCAGACCCGAATAGGATTTTAATTGCCAATCGTTGCAGTGACGCTCAGTGCCAGTCCTGCCAGTGCTACGTGTTGCCAGGCAGGATCATGCCCAGAAGAGGTCTAGGTAAATTTTTGACAGCTTCCTAGTGGGCCAGTGTTCCGCCAGGTCCCGCGAGGAAACCTTGGGCTTCCCCTCCCCACAATTGACTCTGCCCTCCCCCTCCCTCGTTACCTTAGTACCGGGGACCGTTCCTTCGACTCCCTAGGTGACAGTTTCTTACCGCACGAGATCCCGCTCTCGCCTCTGTTATTCCCTCTGGTTTCAGGCGGGAGTCTGTCCTGGAAGATGGCAATGCGGCTTGGAAGTTGAAATGGCCCATGCCTCAGGCCAGCACTGTCATCTGTGCTTCCCGGCCTCCCCAGTCTGGCACAATGCACTCAGGCCCCGAGTTAAAATTGGGGCTAGCTCCTCAAAATGATTCGATGGGATCTGCCTACATTCCAAATGCACTAATTAATACAGAGAAAGGTAACTATTAGAGATTTAAAGGCAAATAATTCCAGAATGTGCAGATTACATAGAATGTACAGCACAGAAACAGGCCATTCGGTCCTATTGGTCCATGCCGGTGTTTGAGCTCCACACGAGCCACCCTCCCACCCCTCTTCATCTCACCCTATCAGCATACCCTTCTATTCCTTTCTCCCTCATGTGTTTATTGAGCTTCCCCTTAAATGCATCTATGTTATTCGCCTTAACTACTCCTTGTGGTAGCGAGTTCCACATTGTAACCACTCTCTGGGTAAAGAAGTTTCTCCTGAATTCCCTATTGGATTTATTAGTGACTATCATTTATTTATAGCCCCTGATTTTGGTCTCTCTCAGAAGTGGATTCAAAGCTTGGAGCATACTTCCATGATCTCCATGGAAATTAGTTGTACTACCTTCTTCTGCAACAGGGTCAATGGTCTTATGGTTTGTGATTCTCCTGCTGTTTCCCCTCTGGCTTGTTTATTGAAAGCAATTTAGTCTTTGGCTGACTTTTTAACATTTTTCAGATGTCTTCTGTACTTCCCCCAGTCGCTTTTATTTTTTTTACATTGCCCTGATAGCAATAGCTATTTCTGCTCAGAATTTATGACATACATGAGGAGTCGAAGCTTTTATATTAACTTAAATCACCTTCTCGATGTTTCGTAATTTCATTCAACAGTAATACAACTTCAGAATGTAAAGCATAATTTCCCTAGTTCGCTTCTTACTCATCATTTTCCGCTGCTTAACACCAGCAGAAACAACACTAGATGTGTTTCTAAAGGTCAGGTAGCTCATTTCCGGGCAATTAAGCTAAATCATTGCAATAATTGAAAACTGCAGATAGTTGCTTTGCTAAATTACTGCTAGCAAACTTACCATCGTAGCAGAGTATGAGCAGATCTCAGCTTTGACAGGAGCAGGCACATTACGTTCAGCCTAAGAAGGGGAAAAATTGGCCATGGTTCCCACTCTTGGTCGTCAACCAGGAAGATTCACATGAACTTCAAGTGAGGATAGAATCAGGTCTAGTTGCTAGCTCGGACAAGGAGAATGATCAATTGGGTAAAGCAGTTGATGGCTGCTAATGTTCACGGGAGACCCCAAAGTCTTCAGGAGAAAAAATAAATAAATTATATGTTAATATTTTTATGGTAATTGTGTCGGTTTTCAGTAGAAGCAATGCCAAAATGCCAAGAGCAAGATCTAGTCCAAAGTTTTTTTCCTATGTGTGGAATTATATTAATTTTAATGATTTTTGATGTGGTTCGTAATGTAAAGAGTAGAGCATTCAAAATTACAGCATCTAAATGCTAATCTTCTTCAGAAGCAGTTTAGTATTCACCTCTGTCAGATTCAATTTTTTGAAGTTTCGGATATTTCATCTCTTGGGGTTCCCACATGAATGCTAAGATGCTTAAAATAACATGTTTTAGACAGGAGAATTGTCTCTTTTGGCCCAAATTATTAGGTATCCTGGGAGTCTGTCATTTCCCTCAATTGCCTTGAGTACAGTCTCTTGGAGGTGAGCTGGCTGGAATATCATGCCATCCAAATATATTTGGACCAGCCTGTCTTGTATGGGCTCGGTCCTATCTGTATTCCCAGATACAAGAGGAGGCTTTCATTGTTGCCACTATTCGCTCTAGAGTCAGCAGAAATGGAAGAGATATGGGTTAACATGGTCTTCTGTTAAGGTCAAATGGGGAGGAGAAATTATTCATTTCCTGTTGGAAAGGCCTGTGGCTTATTTTATACACTTTTGATACAGCAGATAAAAATTGGCCCCGGAAAAAAATCTTTCCGTATTGTATGGAGAAACCTTCATTTCAAAATCAGGATCCTGCCCACAACCAGAAGGAGAGGTTTTGCTGAGTTCACTCTTATTGTGTAAACTCCATGGCCGTGATTTTCCACCCATTCACCTTTGATGGATGGAATACCATTGGATGGTGAGTGGAGAAGCAGAAAACGGGCCAATGAATTTATGTTACAGTACTGCTCATGTACTGTCCAAGAAATATTTTCCCTCAGAAATATTACTTAATTTCTGGAGATTAGTAATGAGAGTAACTTGCATTTCTGGCAAAGTCTTAAAATCAATGCTTTTGCTGGGTCTGCACTGATAGTAAATTGGCAGATTATTCCCATCCTTTTGGGATGGCCAACATCAGGACCAGGTTCATTTTGTCAAGGACTTTGTCACCGACAGAGATCTTGTTAATACTTGCATGAAAAGCACCGATGTCCACACTTGTAATGCATGTGGAATTATGCTGAAAAGTCTTCCAACTCTGGTGACATCCCATTTCCATATCCCTAACTTTTGTTATTTGTTTTTGGAATGTGGGCCATGTTGACATGACAACATTTATTGCCCATCCCTAGTGGCCCTGAAAAGGTGATGATGGGAATTCTCCTTCGAATGCTGAAAATGTGATATATCCCAGCATGGTATAAGATAGGGAATTGCAGGATTTTGACCCAATGATAATGAAGGCCTGGCAATATATGTCCAAGTCAGGAAGGTATGTGACTTGGAGGGGAACGTGGAGGTGATAGTATTCCCACAACATTGTTGCTCTTGTTGATGATAGAGGTGATAGGGAGGGTTGTGCTGCCAAAGTAACCTTGGCAACTTTTTGCTGTGCATCTGGTACATTGTACCTACCGCAGCCAAAATGTGCAGGTAGTGGACGGGTGGATATTGAGTCCATAGCAGGAGCACCAGTCAAACAAATTGTTTTCCTGCGTTGCACCAAAGTAACACTGGCCTCGATATTAACGAGAAGGGCGGGAAGTATGCAGGGGAGGCTGGTAGTGGGTAATGAACCCGACAAGGCTGGGGATGTGGAGGCCCCGCCGATTTGAAACTCTACTTAAACCACTTTGGGGCTTCTGGAAGAGAACCATCTGATATTAAATTACAGAGAACATAGGGGATTTTCAGCTTCCGCCCAAAATGGGCACAAAATCAGCAGAGCGGCTGCCCGAAGCCGGCCTCAGGAGATCCAAACCATTTCATTTGAATGTAGCTGGCAAGCTGCGGGAACCAAATGGGCACCCTGCTGCAAATTGCCGGTGGTGGGAGGACAGGAGGTAACCTGGTTGCTATGTCGGCAGATTGGGGCCTGTGGAGGGAGTCAATCCCGGAGGGTGGGGGTTGGGGTAAACATGGGCCCGCAGTGGCCCCAGTATATTTTTGAAGCCATTCTTGCTCCTAAAAAAAAAATTCTGGGTCTTTTGTGGAGGGCCACAAAAGTCCCTTTAAGGCTGATGACCGCCTGCTACAATAGGCAGAGCTTGCCTGGCACTCGTTCCGCCCATTTGTATCTGGAAATTGAAAACGGGGACTTACAACTGGCGTAGGACCCCCGACTTGCTAATGTAAACAGCCTCTCGTTCAAAACAGGTGGGCATGCTACTCACCCTTCTACAGGCCTGTCTGAACATTGGCCCTGGGTAGCCAAGGGGCAGCCGAGATGCATTTCCCCCCACCCTCTGATTTTCAGCTGCCAATTTTTCAAGCAAGAAACAGGCAGCCGCCATTTGAAAATCACCCCCCGCACCTCCCTCTCTGCCTCCCGCCTTGCTGTACCTTCCAGCTTCTGAAGTCAGTGAACTGGAAGTTTTTGGTAGTTCTGCTTTATCCTTAGTAGCAAAAACTCAGAAGGACACTTTGTTTGATTTTCGCTCTCTCACCAAGCCTCCAAATATCTTTAGGGACCTGCTTGTTGAGTTCTCCCTAAGATTTTGAAACCTGCTTCTGCAATCATTTCTTCTTTTGGGAGAAGATGTAGAATATAAGGGGTGTCTTTCCCACTTTGCGCTCCTGGTGTGGAGCCTCAGCCATTGGGAGCTCATGTGAGAAGTTCATTGCTCTGAGCACGGGGACAATTTTAATTCCTTCCAGCATCAACTGCCTTTTTGAGAGAATCGCCACAACGTCCGAGAAACTGCCAAACCAAGGATTCCTTTGTCTGTGAACATCTCTTACATCATTGAGCCTAGCCTTTAATTTGATGATTTTTTTTTTGGTAAATGCTGTTATCTGATTTCTCAAAACCCAATCTTTCTATTTATTGGGCCAGATTTTGCTGTCAAAATAACGGTGAGTCTAATGACGCTCGCTGTTATTTATGGGTAAATGGTACAGCCAAAAGTTGCTGAATGCTTTAAATACTAGGTTTTACAACTTAAAGTTTATTCCTAAAAAAATATACTGAACTCAAGTAGAATGTCTCCTTAAGGAAACTGAACTTTGTTCTATCATCGGGACTTGTAATTAATAGCAATAACAAATGTCTTAAATGAGTATTGCTGGTTTCAGAGGATGTAGAAGGGATCTCAGTCCGAGTTATACAGCAGGGTTCTTACAAATAATCAGATGGGAAATGAACAACCTACAATCCTGTGTTACAGCCTGGGTAAAGGATCCCTCAGAAATAGTAGGTAATGTCCCACAATTTGCCGTAGCAGGACATCTAAGGGCATCTGCCATTAGTTAGACTTGCCCTTGCACATTAAGGTTTTTTAATTTTTTGCGTGCCAAATTGCTGAAAGTGCGAGCTGATAACGGGGCAGCGAGGGAAACAGGGCTTCTGGGACCTGAGTGAACAGGGCAAGCAACTGTTTCAGGTGAGGGGCAGATGGGCGGTTAACCTCAGAAATCCAAAAGTTGCTGTCCGAGATGTGCTGTTCCGCCATTAGTTTCGCAAAAACCCCATCTCGCTGTTTGCCTCATCATTGAAATACATTGAATGGCGTGAAGTTGCTGTATTTGCACGGTGGATATGAACTAAACTCATCACAGAAAGTTAAGTCTTGTCCTTTCCAGTCTAAGTACCCTATTAACGACGTGATAAATGTTAATTACTGCCAATAAAACTCTCGCACTAAAAATTAAATTTTACAAGTGTGGAGTCTCATCCCTCCAGGTTGTAATTGTTGGAGATTTTAAAAATGTAAAATTTTAAACTTTTCATTTCTGTCTCTTAATCCAATCTTTCTTTCACTCTTTTTATTTCTCTTCCTGTACCTGATTTGACATTGAATTCACCCACTCTAATTTACACTTCCTTCTCAGCCCTTGTGCTGTTAATTTCACAATCCTTCAATCTGATTGGTTAAGGAGATACCCTTCTACATCCTCTGAAACCAGCAATACTCATTTAAGTCGTTTGTTATTGCTATTAATTAAAAGTCCCGATGGTAGAACAGAGTTCAGTTTCCTTAAGGAGACATTTTATAACACTTTAGTTTCGTATTTTTTTAAGGAATGAACCTATTTTAAGTTGTAAAGCCTAGTATTTAAAGTGTTCAGCAATTTTTGCTTCTATGTTAATTGCCCACTCTTGACTTCTTCGTTATCTAATAGGGCAATGCAACAATATTCAGACTTATGAATCAGATGTTGCTTTCAAATTAACATGTTATTTTCAGGCAAAATTAAGAGAAAATTAAATGAAATAGTCTGTTGAATTCCCAAACTAGGAAATTAAATCAAATCAAATCAATGGCTCAAGCTAGAATAATGTATTAATTTGATGTTTAAATTATATACACAGATCTAGGTTTGATTTAGCAACCTTTTGTAATCTTAAATAATTTAAAGATAAATTCAAGCTAGATTCTTTAATATGTGTACATTTTGACTCTTTTAAACAGTTTGGCTATTATACCTGTTTGATCTTTTTTGTGTTCCTCATGATGTTTTGTGCACATATGTTCCATTGTTTGTATTTAAAATCAAAATTAGACTAGAAATAGTTAAAATGTTTGTATGATATCCAATTAACAATAATGATATGAAATGTTGAAAGGGGTGTTATTTTCTCCAATGTACTTCAGTGTCATTTGATGTCAGCTGCGGCTCAGTTGGTAGCATCCTTCCCTCTGAGTTAGAAGGTTGTGGGTTCATATCCCACTTAAGCACAAAATCTAGGCTGATGCTCCAGTGCAGTACTAAGGGAGTGTAGCACTGTCAGCGGTGCCACCTTTCTAATGAGAGGTTAAACTGAAGCCCTCCCTGCCCTCTAAGATGGACATAAAAGATCCTATGGTACTATTTTGAAGAAAATCAGGGGAGATCACCCCAGTGTCCAGGCCCATAATTATCCCTCAAAAAAGATCACTAAAACAGATTATCTGGTTATTATCTCTTTGCTCTTTGTGGGATCTTGCTGTGCACAAATTGGCTGCCGTGTTTCCTGCATTACAGCAGTGACTACACTTCAAAAGTACATCATTGGCTATAAAGCGCTTTTAGACATCCTGACGTGAAAGGCTCCATATAAATGGAAGTCTTTCTTTCTTTTACCATGTCTGTATTGTGTTGGCATTCAATGGGTCAGTTTGTTTTACAGCAAGTTTGGAATCAAGCTTCCATGTGCATTGAACATAATATGCAGAGCTTGTCTTAACATTTGTTTAATGGGTCAGCTGATTATGTTAACGAGTAACTGAGCTATATAAACCAGGAAGGTTCGAGATCCAATGGCTAGTCAATTCCCTCTTTTGGTGCAGGTGATCACATTAGCTGTGCATTCATCTCTTTAAGTATCATGGGTTTCTTTTTTAAGGGCTGATAAGTGGCAAGTAACATTTGCACCAGACAAGTGCCAGGCAATGACCATCTCCAACAAGAGAGAGTCTAACCACCTCCCCTTGACATTCAATGGCATTACCATTGCTGAATCCCCCACCATTAACATCCTGGAGATCACCATTGACCAGAAACTTAACTGGACCAGCCACATAAATACTGTGGCGAGAAGAGCAGGTCAGAGGCTGGGTATTCTGTGGCGAGTGACTCACCTCCTGACTCCCCAAAGCCTTTCCACCATCTACAAGGCACAAGTCAGGAGTGTGATGGAATACTCTCCACTTGCCTGGATGAGTGCAGCTCCAACAACACTCAAGAAGCTCGACACCATCCAGGACAAAGCAGCCCGCTTGATTGGCACCCCATCCACCACCTTAAACATTTACTCCTTCCACTACCGGTTCACTGTGGCTGCATTGTGTACCATCCACAGGATGCACTGCAGCAACTCGCCAAGGCTTCTTCAACAGCACCTCCCAAACCCATGACCTCTACCACCTAGAAGGACAAGGGCAGCAGGCACATGGGAACAACACCACCTGCACGTTCCCTTGCTCACCAAGTCACACACCATCCCGACTTGGAAATATATCGCCGTTCTTTCATCATCGCTGGGTCAAAATCTTGGATCTCCCTTCCTAACAGCACTGTGGGAGAACCTTCACCACACGGACTGCAGCGGTTCAAGAAGGCGGCTCACCACCACCTTCTCAAGGGTAATTAGGGATGGGCAATAAATGCTGGACTTGCCAGCAATGCCCAGATCCCACAAATTAATTTAAAAAAAGTATTAGAGGGAAATCACATGTTGACATTAGCAGGAAGGTGAAATGGTGAGGCAAAAGAGTTAGCTGATCTCAGCCAGAGTGACATTTGGATGTAAAATTAGTCTCAGAAACCCTTAGTTCAGAGATGGGTAGATCAGCATAGGTTCCTAATTATGGTTGCTATCCTGCAACCTCTGCTCGACATTGGGTGAGGCCAGAATTTCAAAATAGCATGTCAGCATTCATAGCATGTCTCACCGTCTCGCGCAGTAGCCACTTGGGTGATGTATTGGATGATAACTGGTGCCCATGGAACTGTAACCCAGCAAGGAGTCACAGTCTTTAGTGGGGGAACAAGGAGGACAGGAATTTGGCATAATTAAGGACGGAGATAAAATATACCTTTTCAAGATTTTGATATTATTACAGGTTAAACAACGTAGCTACTCAATATTTGCGGAGTCAACTCATTACAATGGCTTCCCTATGGGACATTTATAAGTCTCATTGCTATAAATGAACAGACACTTCAATCCTAAGTAGCCTGATTTTGCATGTGTGTGGTGTATTGATACTGTGCAAATTGGGATTTATGTACAGTTCTCCAACATAAACTGCTGTAAAGCATCGATTGCACTCCCCAAATGTAATTATATAGTCAATAAAAAAGAAAAATGCATATTTGATTCATTTGTGGTCACATACAGAAGGAACCAGCTGTATGGGAATATAATGCATGACTGATTTTTATTCAATGCTAAATCTAGCACAACACAAAGCGCCTTTGTTACATGTTACTGTGCTGAGTAAATGTCAGCACGAGCTACCTCAAGACTTTCAACAGCATATGAGAAGCTTTTCATGGTGAGCATCATAAACCAAATTTAACTGCTCATTCAATCAAAACAAAGCTCGTCTGGTGCAGTGGGTTTGAAGTGACTGTAACAGACACAATGATTAAGAGCTGTCATAGCAATTACAAGCACTAAATTAGTATACTGCATCCATGCATCCTGTTCTTTTTTAAGTTTCTCCTTTGATTGCAAAGTCCTTGTCACTCAGGTCATTTTAATTCTATCACAGCCAAGCATTTCTTAGTAAGTAAACTGCACATGTGCAGTTGTTGTGCTCATTTGTCACCTTATTCTGTGCTGTCACTTTTGAAGGAATGCGTCTCTGTGAAGAATGTCTGACTGCAAACGGGTCATATCATTTGCATAGAGAACTAGCAGTCACTTGCTTGATTCCTTTTAAGCTCAGGAGTTGCTTGCCATTCCTTCCTAATTCACCAAAGGGCAGCTAAAACATCTGCCAAAACAAAACCATTGTTACTTTTAAATTTGCAGAGAAATGAGTAGAAAATTTGGGGCTCTTAGACTGAATGAAGGGAATACAAGCAGGTGTGCAATCGTACCTAAGGAGTTCATTACCAACAGAAATGTTTCTAGGGAAAATAAAAATGGATATAACATGACAACTTGCAGTTGTATATCATCATTAAGTTAGTGACTGTCCCAAGCAATTTCCAGAAGTGGAACAGATGTCCATTATCAGTAGAAGAATTAGGGGAGGTAATTGAAAACATGGTCAAAAGGGTAGATTCTTAGGAGGTTTCTGAAGGAAAGGAGTGAGGCAGAAGGTTTTCGGGAGAGAGATCCAGTGCAGGGATCAGATAGATGAAGGCTTCGCCACCGATAATGGAACATAAATGGGAATGTAAAGCCCAGCATCGGAGGGTGCACATTGACACATCGGGCTGAACAAAATTGCAGAGATAGAGTGGGATGGGCCCATGGAACAATTTCTAAATAAAGACAAAGATTTTGAATTCATTGCATTGGGGGATTGGGACTCAATGGAGGCTGGTAAGGCCAGAACAGATGGGCATCAAGATGTAGTGCACATTAGAGTGCAGTTAGGGGAATTTTGGACATGTTGAGTGGAGTCCATGTAGGGTGGCGTACTGGAGGTCAGAGCAAAGCATTGGACAAGTCAATTTAACAATAAAAAGGCAGGATCCAGTTTCAGAGTAGGTCCAAACAGAAATCTAACAAGCTTTTACTTAAAAAAAAATCTTTACAGGAAGCAACTTGGTTAGTTCTCTTGGGCTTAACAGTAGGAAGTTTAGGAATTTTAATAATGGTTCGGTGAACATTTATAAAGAATATGAGACTTTCCCTGTGTATCAGAGGCCTTTTGTGCAATCAAGCAAATTAGCATATGCGAAAGATCCTTTTAGCCTGATTTATTTATTACACTATCCATTTTAAAATAAATAATTTACCTTTTAACTATGCAATGAGTCATACTCTTTGGGTTACTAATGTGAATATGGGAACATTTATGCTGGAAACTGTGACCAGTGTTTGCTCTATCTTTCCATGTTACAAGGCAGAAGTTCCCAAATTGTTTTTGCTGAGCCCCCTTTTCAGAGATTCACGCCCCTTGCATGCACACCCCCCCCCCTCTAAAAAACTGAGGTAAATTTTCCTCTTGGTGCAGTATCATGGCGGCTGCTGGGTGGGGCTGTGGTTCGTGTGGCTGGAAGGCACGGCTGATTTTGATGGCCGGGCCTTATTTTGCATGTGACTAGCAGGCTGCCCAGGCATTGGGAGGGCTGACAGGAAGCCTGCCCGATTGGGAAGTGCGATTTCTGCCTCAGGCCTCCGTCATTTAAAGAGTTGATTGCAACTTTTAAAGAGAGGTGTACAGTCACCGTCAGAAAAATGTTTGCCCGCTGACTGGAAGCGATTTCACAGCAATTCTTGTTGTTTAACTGGCCCTCAGAAGTGTAAGTTCTGCTGTTGAATCCTGTGATTTCTCAGCATTGGCTGTTTATTCTGTAGCTCTCAGAAGTGTAAGTTCTGCTAGTTCTACACTTGCTTGCAGCATCTGCAGAATTTTGAAGGCAACAGCTCCACGCTTCAGTGACTTTGCGTTGCAAGTGTTGGTGGAGCACGTTCAGGAGAGGAGACATGTCCTCTTCCCAAAGGATGGCAACAGGGTGCCGAAACCCACCCAGTTGCAGCCCTGGTAGGAGGCTGCTGAGGTGGTGAGTGCTACTTCAGCATGCCAATGGCTTTCTCGATTACTGCCATGGTCCTCCCATGGCCAACATTGTACCACCGTTCAGCTGGGTTTCATAAGTGCCGGACAGGTGTCATCAACCATGGAAATAACAGGTTGCCCTTGACACCTGGTAGTCATCCTTGGTCCTGCTTGCAATCAAAAGTTTGCTAGAGTACCAGAGCCATCAATGCAGCTTCACCAAATTTCCTATCTCACTATGATAGACTGGTAATCAAAAGTCTGAATTTCTTTAAATGTTAAAGAAGCTGAGCAAATTTAAGTTTAAATGAAAAGAAAAGTACACAAGGCCAATCTCAGGACAGAACGAGATCTTTGAATTCCCATTGATTTTTAGAAGTGAAAGTTGGACCAACTAGAGCTGTTTCTGGTGTGTCGTAACCGAATACTGTGATCATAGTCAGTCAATCCATTCTTGTCCTTTGCTGGGAGTGACCTTTATCCTTCTCAAGCTGCTAGAAGTTTTTTTTTAAATCTTGTATCCATTCTTGGAATTGGCCTGCCTTCAAGTACAAATTTATAAACTTACACATGAAATCATGTATATAGCATTACACTGTTCACCTTTGAGCATTCCCTTAGTGCCTGTCGTTCATGTGCCTTTTCCTTTCCTAGTGCTCCTACGAGGTGCATCCCCAGTGGCTGGAGCGCGGGTGGTGGAAGGCTGCTGACCTTCAATTAAGGAGTGTGCGGATGGCCAGGGAGGACGACCTTCGAGCAGCTCTGGGCCGCAGGGACCGCCTTCAGACTGCACCATCTCGGCATGGGCTGCAGCAGTCTGACCTAGCTGACTGACGGGCAAACCAGCAAGGGCACTGGCGGAGTGGCAGGGGTGGAAGCAGGAATGCTGTCATCCTGAGAGAGGATAGCAGGTTCAACTGCCATGGCACCACTGCCACTCGCACAGGGCGGCGCCTCAGCAATCCTGGTGATCAGTTGGAGAACAGATTGCTGGAGTGCTGGGATGCCCTGGAAGCCCCGTTCCACTGTGGTACCCAGAGCCACGATAGCAGCAGTCTGAGCTTCCAAGGCAGCAGTCTGAGCCTGTAATGCAGCAGCCTGAGCTTCTAAAGCAGCAGTCTGAGCTCCAAATGAAGCATGCAGACCTTTGATGGCATCTGTTTGTGCTACAATGGAAGCTGTGACATCAGTCATCAGACACTGCATCATAGTGGGTTCCACAGGTGTGCTGATGGAGGTGACCACCCATTCCATGTGGGAAAGGATGGGCTCCAAGCTCCGCGCAAAGCCATGTGCCAAGTTGGAGCTGGACTCCTTCATGCCCCTTGACATTGTGCGCAGGCTTTCTGGCAGGCTTTCCAATGCATTTGGTTGTGTACGCCCGTCAGCCTTCTTCTGTAGCCTGGCCCATCAAATTCATCATCTGACCCCTCAGCAGCAGAACGAGTGTGCAACCTCGCCCTCCAGCAAGCTGGCACCTGTGGTATCTGTTCCCCCCGCCCCGGCTCCTGTGCACTTGTGCCCGGTGTCTCACCACATGCAGATCCCTTCTCTAACTTAGCCTCTAAAGTATGCGCAATGTCAGTAGCTGAGCTGGTGGATGCGAGTGTCAGATCGAGTGATGGTGTGGCTTCATCATCGGTGTCTTCCTCCTCCTCCACCTCGGACGGTGCCGGCTCCAGTTCTTGGGTATCTGCAATGATAAAGGGAGACAGGTTGAGTTGTGGAGTTGGGAGAGGAGCAAGGAAGACGTGGATGCCGACAGCATCTGCAGTATGTGAGTCAGAAAAGATTGTGAGATGAGGGAGATGCGGGGAACGAGAAGCAGAACTAGGTATGCAGAGACCCTCATCTTCAATTCCTTCAGCACCGCCAGTGGCCATGGTCGCAGCGACGGCTCGCCCAATGATCCCCGGCATGGTCTCCTCCATGGGGGGGTGAGGATGTGTAGGCGTGCCAGTCCTCCATCCGTTCTTTCCTGCTGCCGGCTGTTATGCGCCACCTTCTCCTGCAAGGCAGAGGGAAGTGTGTCAGTGAGTGTCCCGCAAGATGTTTGGGTGATGTGCCTGTCATGGTCAAATAGCTGCCAGTGTGTGTGAGACCTGTGAGTTGTGGGTGTGTGGATTGCAAGAGTGGTGCTGTGTGAGGATGAGATGCAGCATCCAAAGTGCAGCATTGCATACGGATGGGAAGTGTTTGTTGGTGGGTGGGTGATGGGGGGTGTCGCGCTTTGAGCAGTGGTGCAGTTGGTAGGATATGCCATTTGACACTTGCATTCACTCAACTTGACCACTCGTGTCAAATCATTGAACTCTTTCCTGCACTGTATCCACGTGCATGGTGCAATGCTCCTGGCATTCACTTCCAGGGCCATTTCCTCCCACTGCCTCCGCAGCTGCTTTCTGGAGGGTCTCCTGCCACCCTACGGGTGCAAGATGGCCCTCTGTGCGTCCACCTCCTCCACCAAGGCCTCCAGTGTGTCATTGGAGAACCTCGGTGCGCACTCTCTTGCAGGACCAGCCATTACACTTGTCTTCCTCCACCGATTGCATTGACAGTGCACCTCCCCTTTAAGAGGTGCAGGCTGCCTTTAAGTAATGCTGACCACGCCCCATATCGGGCCCCCTGCCGGTGCATGCGGCCACTCAACAGTGCAGGTAGCACTGACTGCACGCAGAAATCAGGTAAATGACCAGGCAGCACGAATCTCACGTGCTGCCTGCATCGTAATGCCCGGGCGTGGGTTAATCGGGCACCGCGACTCTTGCGCCTGGATTCGGGGGTTATCAAATTTAACCCCCATTCTGTTTCCCCCAGCGTTTATGCCACCCTGGCCTAAAGCCCATAAATTCTATTACTGGACCTTAGCCAGGAGGAAGTTTAGAGCAGAAGTTACACGGGGGTAAAATTGGTGGATTCTCTTTCTTCCCCAAATTCTGACCTCCCCAAATTAATCTACTAGGTTTATGGCCGACAAAACCTTTGGAATTGTAAGGCTTGGTAACGATGAATCGGTTCACCTCAGAGGGAAGGAGCTACCTAATTGACTGTCACAGGCACATCGTTCCCCAATATCATTATGATAGATAGCAAGTTGGTCCAACTTTGCAAAAAGTGTGTGAAAACCCATAACTTTGCAAAATCATAAGTCATAAGTCTCCATTAGATTTATTTGGGTTGGCTACCATTCAGTTACAGAAAATGGAAAGTAAGAATGATCTTCTTATTTTTAACATTTTCTGAGTTACTTTTAATGAGGACCAAGAAACGTAATCAGAATTTATTGTGTTCTGGCTTGATGCTTCATTTTCAGTCTAATGTGGTATCATAAAACTGCTGACATATTAACAACACAAGGCAGAAATAAAATTCTATTTTTTTAAAATATCACAGCTATATTAATGAACTGAAACTGAGCTTGCAACTGAGTGCAGGAAACGTTTTAACTAAGGTGATAGATAAAAGATAACAAAGTAAATTCATACCATTAACATTTTTACTTATTACAGTATATCTTTTGGCTATGGATCTTGGTTATCTTGCCATATGGGAGAAAGGCAGAATTTCAACAGGGAGCTTTAAACAGCCACAGTATGTGATACAGAGGGAACTTAGATGGAACATTAACTATAAAAGAGGTTTTAAAATATATCAATCACATAGTGGAATAAAGGAGAGAAGATAGCCAGTGACAAAAGGAAAAAGGAGTTAACCGCATATGAGCGCTCAATTTAGGGAAAACTTAAAAATAAGTGGAGGAGACAGGAACATTAGAGAGAGAAAATAATTACTTTCTGTGGGATTGTAAAAAATAAGGGAAAAAACACATGGCCTTATTTTTTGCAAAAAAATCGACATGCATGAACAGATGCAATCCCGGCACAAAATCCTAACAGACTATTTATTCTGTGCTTAGTGCTACTCTACCTGGGCTCTGGGAAGCTAGCAAAAAGATAAAGAATATCACGTTTTCCTTTTTTAAGGTTGAGAGACCGATCATGAGAAAGTCATGCAGAATTATGTGGGATAATATAAAGGAAAAGTGAATGTTGGACTTGGATAGGATATGAGCAGTAGAGTTTTGGATGAGCTGAAGTCTATGGAAGGTGGAGGATGGGAGGCCAGCCAGTAGAACATTGGAATAGTTGAGTCTGGAGGTGACAAAGGCATCAATGAGGGTTTCAGCAGCAGATGGGCTGAGTTAAGGATGGAGACAGGCAGTGTCACGGAGGAAATAGGCAGTCTTTGTGATGGAGAGGATGTGAGGTTGGAAACTCAGTTCGGGGTCAAATAGCATCATCTCAGCACTCTTATACCTAATTAATGTCAGCTGTGACTTCCAGTTCAACATTCACTTTTCTTTTATATTATCCTACATAATTCTGGAGTACTGGAGCACTGTGTACAGTTTTGCCTAAGGAAGGATATACTTGCCTTAGAGGGGGTACAACGAAGGTTCACTAAATTGATTCCTGGGATGAGAGGGTTGTACTATGAGGAGAGATTGAGGAGAATGGGCCGATATTCTCTGGAGTTTAGAAGAATGAGAGGTGATCTGCTTTTCTTGATATATATTAATGACTTGGACTTGGGTGCACAGGGCACAATTTCAAACTTTGAAGATGAAACAAAATTTGGAAGGGTAGTGAACAGTGAGGAGGATAGTGATAGACTTCAAGAGGATATAGACAGGCTGGTGGCATGGGCGGACACGTGGCAGATGAAATTTAACGCAGAAAAATGTGAGGTGATGCATTTCGGTAGGAAGAAGGAGGAGAGGCAATATAAACTAAAGGGCGCAACTCTATAAGGGGTAAAATAACAGGGATCTGGGGGTATACATATACAAATCATTGAAGGTGGCAGGGGAGGTTGAGAAAGCGGTTAAAAAAGCATACAGGGTCCTGGGCTTTATAAATTGAGGCATAGAATACAAAAGTAAGGAAGTCATGAAGAAATTTTATAAAACACTGGTTCGGCCACAGCTGGAATATGTGTCCAGTTCTGCGTACCGCACTTTAGGAAAGATGTGAAGGCCTTAGAGAGGGTGCAGTAGAGATTTACTAGAATGATTCCAGGGATGAGGCACTTTAGTTATGTGGATAGACGGGAGAAGCTGGGGTTGTTCTCTTTGGAACAAAGAAGGTTGAGAGGAGATTTGACAGAGGTATTCAAAATCATGAAGGGTCTAGACAGAGTAAATAGAGAGAAACTGTTCCCATTGGCGGAAGGGTCAAGAACCAGAGGGCATTGATTTAAGGCGAGTGGCAAAAGAACCAAAGGTGACATGAGGAAAAACATTTTTACACAGCGAGTTGTTAGGATCTGGAATGTACTGCCAGATGGAGGCAAATTCAATCATGACCTTCAAAAGGGAACTGGATAAGCACTTGAAAGGAAAATATTTGCAGGGCTACGGGGACAGGGCGGTGGAGTGGGACTAGCTGTATTGCTCTTGCATATAGCCGACACGTACTCAATGGGCTGAATGGCCTCCTTTCGTGCTGTAACCTTTCTATGATTCTATGATTCTATCTTATTAAAACGTATAAAATTCTTAGAGGGCTTGACAGGATAGATGCTGACAGGCTGTTTCCCCTGGCTGGAGAGTCTAGAACCAGGGGTCATAGTCTCAAGATAAGGGGTCGGTCATTTAGGACCAAGATAAGGAAAAATTTCTTCACTTAGAGGCTTGTGAATCTTTGGAATTTGCCACCCCCAGATGGCTGTGGATGCTCAGTCGTTGAGTATATTCAAGACTGAGATTGTTAGATTTTTGGACACTAGGGGAATCAAGGGATATGGGAATCGGGTGGGAAAGTGGAGTTGAGGTAGAAGATCAGCCATGATCTTATTGAATGGTAGAGCAGGCTCGAGGGGCCGTATGGCCTACTCCTTTCCCTATTTCTCATGTTCTTATGAAGCTGTGGTTATGAACAGTCTAGCTTAACCTGAGACTGCGGCCGAGGAGAAGGATGGAATCGTTGGAAGGATGCGGAGTTTGTGGCAGGAGCCGAAGATAACTTCATGTCTGGAGTTGGTTCATGTCTGAGGCCCCAATACCTGTTGCACACTTTGCCTCCTGTTATATGCTTCCCGCAGAATATTCTGTTACGAGGAAAATAGAAATATTGAACCCTTTGTTCTCATCAGCCTGTTTTTGCAGCAAAAGTACAGCCTTTGAAAGGAGGCTTTTATGGCTAGGGCTAAAGACTGAAAATATAATGGGGTAGAAATCGCCCGGAGCGATGAACAAACATTACATGCCGCTCCATAGATTTATACTAACCCACTAACTTTTTGTCGGCCACTTCCTCGAATGGGAAGCGGTGAAAAGCCCAGTGTCTGTTCACGCGAAGCTAGGAGCCTGGAAGAAGCGAGAGGATCGATCTCTCCCCTCAACCAATCAGATTGCAGTATTTTTGACACGCTGCGTTCACTGTCTCTGCAGATTTGGAACGTTAAACCAGGACATGAAAGGTACAACCAATGTAAAAACAGTTGTAGATTATAGCGAAAGAAAGAGATGGTAAGAAATTGAATTAAATAAAAGAGGCAGAAGGGAAAAGTTTAAAAAAATTAACTTTTAAAAATTGCTTTTTAATGACCAAAAACTATTAAAATAAGGAGTAATGAGACTCCACATTTTTAGAAGTTAATTTTTAGTTGTTTGGCAGTCAATAAGACTTATCGCGCTGTTAAAACTTTGTTTAGACCTTCAATTTTAAGCATATCTGTTTTGTGATGTAATTAGTTACTTTCCAGCTGGGCAGATCAGCAAGTTTGCGATTTTTCAATGATTTCTCTGGTTGCAGCGTGTGAGGTTCCTTCAATTCGAAGCTGTCATATCACTGGCGAATCAGTAGGAGCAAGTTCCGGATTTCCGCTTTTCACTGTCCATGTGCAAATGCCGGAACTTGCTCCTCCATTTCGCCACCAAGAACGGAGAGCACTGTTGAGCTCTCCATTATTTCTCGAGTGATTTCTGCCCCCATGTTTCAAAACCCCAAGTACTGGTGTAATTTACACACTGGGTTATTTTAAATCCTAAATTATTACAGTTGTGCCAAGCCATGATAACATATCCTCATTAATTTGTGTTGCTTTAAAAGGATATAATGATAGGGTTAGATGAGTAGGGAGGGAGGAGGCTCATGTGGACCATAAACATCAGCATAGACCAGTTGGGCCGATTGGACTGTTTCTGTGCTGTACGTTCTATGTAATCATATGTAATGCTATTTTAAGACATCTCATGTTCCTGTAAAATTTCAAGCAATTTTTTTTAAATTAAAGATTCTTCCAATATATGGTTAATACAGAAGGCATCAAAACATAAGATAAGAACATAAGATCAGAAGAAATAGGAGCAAGTGTAGGCCATACGACCCCTCGAGCCTGCTCCGCAATTCAATAAGATCATGGCTGAACTTCACCTCAATTCCACTTTCCCGCCCTATCCCCATATCCCTTGATTCCCTTAGTGTCCAAAAATGTATTGATCTCTAACTTGAATATAATCAATGACTGAGTAGCCACAGCCCTCTGAAATAGAGAATTTCAATGATTCACAACCCTCTGAGTGAAGAAACTTTTCCTCATCTCGGTCCTAAATGGTCGATCCCTTAACTTAAGACTATGACCCCTGGTTCTAGACTCTCCAGCCAGGGGAAACAGCCTCTCAGCATCTACCCTGTCAAGCCCTCCAAGAATTTTATACGTTTCAATGAGATCACCTCTCATTTTTATAAACTCCAGAGAATATGGGCCAATTCTACTCAATCTCTCCTCATAGGACAACCCTCTCATCCCAGAAAACAATCCAGTGAACCTTTGTTGCACCCCCACTAAGGCAAGTATATCCATCCTTAGGTAAGGAGACTACACAGTACTCCATGTGTGGTCTCACTAGAGCCCGATATACTTGCAGCAAGACTTCCTTACTCTTATAATCCAACCCCCTTGCAATAAAGGCTAACATACTATTTGCCTTCCTAATTGCTTGCTGTTCCTGCAAGTTAACTTTCTTGTACAAGGACACCCAAAGCCCTTTGAATACCAACATTTCTTAGTCTCTTATCTTTTAAAAAATATTCTAATCTTTTCTAATCTTCCTACCAAAGTGGATAATTTCACTTTTCCCCATGTTATACTCCATCTGCCACCTTCTTGCTCACTCGTTAACCTGTCTATATCCCTTTGCAGCCTCTTTGCATCCTCCTCACAGCTTACTTTGTATCATCTTCAAACTTGGGTACATTACACTCGGTCCCCTCATCTAAGTAATTGATATATATTGTAAACAGCTGAGGCCCAAGTACTGATCCTTGCGGCACCCTACTAGTTACCACCTGCCAATCTGAAAATGACCCATTTATTCCTTCTCTCTATTTTCTGTCTGTTAACCAATCCTCAATCCATGCTAGTATATTGCCCCCAATCCCACGAGCTTTCATTTACTGGGATGCCATAGTTATGTCGCAAACAGGAGCTGTGGCAGTTGTAGTAGTTCCAGTCTTATTGTCACTGTCAAAGGCAGTGACAGAGCAAGACAAGATATGGTCTAATGAATGACAGATCAATCAGTCTGGCAAAGAATTATCTCATCCATGAAGGGTGAAGCTGCAGGAAGGCACTGCTCATTCTGAGGAAGATTGCAATATTATTATCTTCTCCATGCTTGTTTCTGTTAGAGACTTGATTTGGTATTTTGTTTGTTACAGAAATCAACAAAAAATTAAAGTTACATACAATTAACCCACTTGCTAGCATAAATACAGAGGTTATTTCAAATAATTAAAAATGCCAGTTTAGCAGACTAGTGATGCAATTGGTTAGCACACTGTTCTGTGAACTCTGGGGCTTGGGTTTGAGCACAATCCAAAATAATAGCTCTGACTTTCTGTGGTGAGTTTAACGAGCAATTAATGTGCAAATCCTGCAACTTCTAACAAATAATGGGGAGGCTAAGGGCGAGATGCCGTTTGTGTGAAGCAAACGGAGGAGAGGCGTAAATCAACCAGTAAGTCCTGGAGATTCACAACTCATGGCGTATCTCTTCATCCCCTGAACTTGCTGGCCGATTTGCACATTAATAACAGCATGCGTTGTTAACAAGTCGTTATTTTTCCAGCAAGATTGGGCGATGAAAGTCTTCCTCTGTTGGCTATAAGGGTTCTTGATGGAATGAGTTTGGGCAGTCTTAATCAAATACAAATTTAGGGAAAACCACCATTCATACAAATAAAATAATGAATCTTTAGATGCCTGTAGTGTCATAAGAGCATTCCATTGCTCTCGAAACTTCAAATCCCCTCTCTGTCATGGGGGACATTTCCTACTGTGTGTTATGTGTAGCAAAATCATGAACTCACTCTATATATACAAAAAAAACTTCGCCAAATGGCTACTTAAAGCTACTAAATTAATAAATTCTTATATATTGTTGTTAAACTATGATATGACGTGTGCTGGGAGCTGGATTAGGCCTGTGAAAATTAGTTTACTAGGTGACCTTTAAAGACAGGGAAAAGGGAGAATAACATTGTCTGTTCAACATTTTGCAGACCAGAATTCAAACCTTATTAATGTATGAAAGGGATTTTGTGCAGTTTACACTGAATATATACTATATATCCCCTTTGAATTGTGGTTATATAGTTTATATTTAATGTGTATTCTGTTGATACACTGTAGTTAAATACATGCTTTGCCTTGTTTTGTGATTGGCACACCCATTCCATTGCATTTCAATAGATATTTTGTGACAGATGCAGTCAGCTAGGTAATTGAGACAGGAAAGACATACACAGTTAGTTGCTGAAGGTAAGAGCACATAGCTGAGCTGTGTCATTAACAGTGTGCACCATGAGGGTAATTTTCAACTTCACCGTCTAGATTGCCCACCCATTATAGAACTCATTCAATTTTCATTCCACTGAAATCCATAGGATGAAAATCGGATGAGATTTATAATGGGCAGTCGATCTGTTCCATCACATTACCACCCAGCTAGCAAAGTTGAAAATGACCCCCAATATACTGGAATGGTTTCAAATAGAAATGTCTCCTAGTAGTTCAAAGGGGAAGAACAATGAACTATATAGAGGAGGAAGGTTCCAAGGTTCAGCCCTGGGTTTATACTGAGTTGGTTGGTCCCAGTTGGGGCAGTGATGGGCATGAACAGTTGGCTCAGAGTTGTCTGCCTAAGAGGGGGATGGAATCTGTCATGATCTTATTCCTGATCACTAGCCAGTGATCCCTTCGGATGTGTTGGTATGAATGTTAGTTGAGAATAGGACTGGGTGCAGCTTTGATGGTTCCCATGGTCAAATGGCCACAAAGGTGAGATACTAGAGGACTCCTGACATCTGTAGAAGCATATCACATTGTGAGTCACTGGATTCAGAAGATGAGAGGCAAAAGAAGAAAGTTGGAGATGATCAGAACAAGTCTTGCATCTTTCATTTACTACAGTGGGCACAATGAGTATTTTCAAAGTTGATCATTTTGAACATGTCGATCAGTAAGTTTAAGAAATGTAACAATCAAGTCCTTTCAGCAATCTTATTAGTTTCCTAGAACCGATTACATTCGTAACTCTTTGTCTGGAAATGTATCATGATATGTGTCGGTGATATAATGTCACAAAAAGATAAAATATAATCAAAATATGCAGAATGTCTGAAATCTAAAATTATGCATAGCTTATGACATTAAGTGCAGACATTTATTAACAATGGTGACATATGCCATTTAGGATCATCAGTACTATAAATATTTGATAAAACAATAAGATGCCAACTGTTGGCATGATATTGATATTTGGATTTGTAATTATTTAGGGAAAACCAGCATTCATACAAGTCTAATAATGAATCTTTATGCCTGAGGTGTCATAAAAGCATCCCATTGCTTTAGGAACTTTGAATCCCCTCTCTGCCATGGGGGAAATCTCCTAATGTGGGGACCACTGCACTTTTTGATATATTAATGACCTGGACTTGGGTATACAGGGTACAATTTCAAAGTTGCAGATGAAACAAAACTTGGAAATGTAGTCAACAATGTGGAGGACAGTAACAGACTTCAGGAGGACATGGACAGATTGGTGAAATGGGCAGACACATGGCAGATGAAATTTAACTCAGAGAAGTGTGAAGTGATGCATTTTGGTAGGAAGAACGAGGAGAGGCAATATAAATTAAATGGTACAATTTTAAAGGGAATGCAGTGTTAGAGAGACCTGGGGGTATATGTACACAAATCTTTGAAGGCGGCAGGGCAAGTTGAGAAGGCCGTTAAAAAAGCATATGCGATCCTTGGCTTTGTAATTGGAGGCATTGAGTACAAAAGTAAGGAAGTTATGCTAAACCTTTATAAACATTGGTTAGGCCTCAGCTGGAGTACTGTGTTTGATTCTGGGCACCACACAGTTTTGATAGAGTAAATAAGGAAACACTGTTTCCAGTGACAGAAGGGTCAGTAACCATAGGACACAAATTTAAGGTGATTGGCAAAAGAACCAGAGGCGACATGAGGAAAAATGTTTAAGTAGCGGGTTCTTATGATCTGGAATGTACTGCCTGAAAGGGTGGTGGAAACAGGTTCAATGTAACTTTCAAAAGGGAATTAGATAAATACTTAAATACTTGAAGCAAAAACATTTACAGGGCTATGGGGAAAAAGCAGGGGAGTGGGACTAATTGGATAGCTCTTTCAAAGAGCCGGCACAAGCATGATGGGCCAAAAGGCCTCCTTCTGTGCTGTATCTACTATAATACTGCTACTATGATAAATGAAGTTAACAACGCCTGTTTAACTGCAAGTGATGTTTCTGAATTTCCAATGTACTTTTGAAACATTGAAAATATAAAGTTAAAGTTACATGCAATTTTGAATTGAATTAATCTGAAACTATCCGAGAAATAAGTCACTTCCAATTACCCAGGTTTTTTTTAAATGGTTAATTGTCTTCCTTTGGGTTGCATCACAGATATTGTTAACTTTTGGGTACTTCAGTAGTATTTTAAAACCAAAATCAAAATGTAACAAGTTTTGTCCTTTTGACTTCCTATTTGACTCTCCTTACCACTGATGATTGCCACATTCTCATCTCAACACTGTCAGAATGCTTTTCATTAAATATTCCTACTTACCAGTTACTGCCAGTATTGGAAAGCAGCCTGTATGGTAAGTGAGGGAATTAATTGCCCATCCAGAGGAAAATCAATGGGTATTATTATGATACAGTTTCTACAACTGAATAACATACAAGGGTTATGGTATGCTGGCATTGCACAAAAATATTTTCATGATGGTAGCTATGAGCTACGTTGTTTATACAGTGAAAGTGTTCAGTACTGTAATTTTGTGTTTAATATTTATTCAGTGCAGCTCTTAGTGTGAGCATTTGTTTCCACAAAGGCAGAATTATATCCAACACAGTCCAGGAATGAGATATAACATGCCATTGCTATGGGGCATTGCTCAGACTCTAGTAAACCATTACACAAATAACAAGACCATTTTCATCTTTTTAATGTTAGAATATGGTGTTTCTACCTCGTTCATGTTTAATTGATCATTGAGATTTATATTCAGCATTTCTTTTGTTTCATGTGAGAAAATAATCACCATTTTGTTTCCTTCAAGCCATTCGACTATGGATTGTATCTATGCACTTCTAGCAAGGTTGGTATAATGGCTATCCAGTTTTAATTGCAATTGATTGAGAAACCTACATTCAATACTACTGTTTATTTAGCAAGAGATACAAATCTTTTAAATAATGATTTCAAGTTTAAATATAAAATGACTTCTATGCAGCTGTAAATTACATGGTGAAAATGCTTTACTTCAAACTTGAATTACATAGAATGTACAGCTCAGTCATTCAGCCAAACAGGTCCATGCCACTGTTTATGCTCCACACAAACCTCCTCCCATCCTTCTCCATCTAATCTCATCAACATATCCTTCTATTCCTTTCTCCTTCATGTGTTTATCTAGCTTCCCCTTAAATGTGATATCAAGAAACGGCTGAGTGCACTGGATACAGCAAAGGCTATGGGCCCCGACAACATCCCAGCTGTAGTGCTGAAGACTTGTGCTCCAGAACTAGCTGCGCCTCTAGCCAAGCTGTTCCAGTACAGCTACAACACTGGCATCCACCCGACAATGTGGAAAATTGCCCAGGTATGTCCTGTCCACAAAAAGCAGGGCAAATCCAATCCGGCCAATTACCGCCCCATCAGTCTACTCTCAATCATCAGCAAAGTGATGGAAGGTGTCATCGACAGTGCTATCAAGCGGCACTTACTCACCAATAACCTGCTCACCGATGCTCAGTTTGGGTTCTGCCAGGACCACTCGGCTCCAGACCTCATTACAGCCTTGGTCCAAACATGGACAAAAGAGCTGAATTCCAGAGGTGAGGTGAGAGTTACTGCCCTTGACATCAAGGCAGCATTTGACCGAGTGTGGCACCAAGGAGCCCTAGTAAAATTGAAGTCAATGGGAATCAGGGGGAAAACTCTCCAGTGGCTGGAGTCATACCTAGCACAAAGGAAGATGGTAGTGGTTGTTGGAGGCCAAGCATCTCAGCCCCAGGGCATTGCTGCAGGAGTTCCTCAGGGCAGTGTCCTAGGTCCAACCATCTTCAGCTGCTTCATCAATGACTTTCCCTCCATCATAAGGTCAGAAATGGGGATGTTCGCTGATGACTGCACAGTGTTCAGTTCCATTCGCAACCCCTCAGATAATGAAGCAGTCCGAGCCCGCATGCAGCAAGACCTGGACAACATCCAGGCTTGGGCTGATAAGTGGCAAGTTACATTCACGCCAGATAAGTGCCAGGCAATGACCATCTCCAACAAGAGAGATTCTAACCACCTCCCCTTGACATTCAACGGCATTACCATCGCCGAATCCCCCACCATCAACATCCTGGGGGTCACCATTGACCAGAAACTTAACTGGACCAGCCATATAAATACTGTGGCTACGAGAGCAGGTCAGAGGCTGGGTATTCTGCGGCGAGTGACTCACCTCCTGACTCCCCAAAGCCTTTCCACCATCTACAAGGCACAAGTCAGGAGTGTGATGGAATACTCTCCACTTGCCTGGATGAGTGCAGCTCCAACAACACTCAAGAAGCTCGACACCATCCAAGATAAAGCAGCCCGCTTGATTGGCACCCCATCCACCACCCTAAACATTCACTCCCTTCACCACCGGCGCACTGTGGCTGCAGTGTGCACCATCCACAGGATGCACTGCAGCAACTCGCCAAGGCTTCTTCGACAGCACCTCCCAAACCCGCGACCTCTACCACCTAGAAGAACAAGGGCAGCAGGCGCATGGGAACAACACCACCTGCACGTTTCCCTCCAAGTCACACACCATCCCGACTTGGAAATATATCGCCGTTCCTTCATTGTCGCTGGGTCAAAATCCTGGAACTCCCTTCCTAACAGCACTGTGGGAGAACCGTCACCACACGGACTGCAGCGGATCAAGAAGGCGGCTCACCACCACCTTCTCTAGGGCAATTAGGGATGGGCAATAAATGCCGGCCTTGCCAGCGACGCCCACATCCCGTGAACGAATAAAAAAATAAAAAAATAAAAATGTATCTATGCTAGTGGCCTCAACTACTCCTTGTGGTAATGAGTTCCACATTCTAACCACTCTCTGGGTAAAGAAGGTTCTCCTGAATTCCCTATTGGATTTATTAGTGACTATCTTATATTTATGGCCCTAGTTCTGGTCTCCCTTGCATCTTCTCTACATCTACCCTATCAAACTCTTCCATAATCTTAAAGCCCTCTATCAGATCACCCCTCAGTCTTCTCTTTTCTCGAGAAAATAGCCCCAGCCTGTTCAATCTTTCCTGATAATTATAACCTTTCATTTCTGGTATTATCCTTGTAAATCGTTTTTACACCTTCTCCAGTGCCCCATATCCTTTTTATAATATGGAGACCAGAACTGTACTCTAAGCGTGGTCTAACCAAGGCTGTATACAAGTTTAACATAACTTCCCTGCTTTTCAATTCTATCTCTCTAGAAATGAACCCCAGTGCTTTGTTTGATTTTTTTATGGTCTTATTAACCTGCATCACTACTTTTCGTGATTTGTGTATCTGTACCCCCAGATCCCTCTGCTCCATTTAGACTCTTGTTTTCCAAGGAGTATGTGACCTCCTTATGCTTCCTACCAAAATATACCACCTCATATTTATCTCCATTGAAACTCATTTGCCAATTACATCCACATTCTTCAAGTTTATTAATGTCTTCCTGTATTTTTCACAGTCCTCCTCAGTATTAAATAAACCCCCGCAAATTTTGAAATTGCACTTCTGATTCCCGAGTCCAAATCATTTATGTAAATAGTGAACAACAGTGGTCCCAGCACCGATCCTTGTAGAACACCACTGCCCACCTTTTGCCAGCCTGAGTAACTACCATTAATCCTTATTCTCTGTTTTCTGTTTTGTAGCCAGCTTGCTATTCATTCTGCTACTTGTCCCCTGACTCCACATGCTCTGACCTGAGCCATGAGTCTACTATGCATAAGAACATACGAACATAAGAAATAGGAACAGGAGTAGGCCATATGGCCTCTCGAGCTCCTCCATCATTCAATAAGATCATGGCTGATCTTTGGCTTCAACTCCACTTTCCTGCCTGATCCCCATATCCCTTGATTCTCCTAGAGTCCAAAAATCTATTTATCTCAGCCTTGAATATACTCAATGACTCAGCATCCACAGCCCTCTAGGGTAGAGAATTCCAAAGGGTCACAACCCTCTGAGTGAAGAAATTCCTCCTCATCTCAGTCTTAAATGGCCGATCCATTATCCTGAGACTATGGCCCCTAGTTCTAGACTCGCCAGCCAGGGGAAATAACCTCTCAGCATCTACTCTGTCAAGCCCCCTCAGAATCTTATATGTTTCAATGAGATCACATTTCATTCTTCTGAACTCCTCTGGGTATAGGCCCATTCTACTTAATCTCTCCTCATAGGACAACATTCTCATCCCAGGAATCAATTTAGTGAACCTTTGTTGCCCCGCCTCCAAGGCAAGCATATCCTTTGTTAGATAAGGAGACCAAAACCGTTCAGTTGTGGTCTTACCAAAGCCCTATACAATTGTAGCAAGACTTCCTTACTCTTATAAGGTACCTTATTGAAGGCCTTTTGAAAATCCAAATATATTACTTCTACTATATTGCTCTTGTCTACCCTTTTTTTTACTTCTTCGAAGAATTCAATAAGGTTGGTCAAGCATGACCAATCCGTGCTGACAATTCTTTATTTTATTTTCAGTTTCTAGATGTTTTTCTATTAAAACTTTGAGTAAGGATTCCATTATCTTTCCTACCACCAACATTAAGCTAATTGGCCTGTAGTTCCCTGGACTTGTTCTATCTCCCTTTTCAAATATAGAAATCACATTCATCGTGTTTTCCTAACTTGATTGAGTTCTTTGATGAAGTAATGGAGAGGGTTGAATGAGGGTGGTGCGGTTGATGTTGTGTACGTGGACTTTCAAAGGACATTTGATAAAGTATCACATAATAGACTTATTAGCAAAATTAAAGCCCATGGGATTAAAGCGACAGGGGCAACGTAGATACAAAATTGGCTAGGGAACAGAAAGCAGAGAATAGTGGTGAACGGTTGTCTTTCAGACTGGAGGGCAGTATAAAGTGGTATTCCCCAGGGGTCAATATTGGGACCACTGCTCTTTTTTGATATTTATTAATGACCTGGACTTGGGTATACAGGGTATAATTTCAAAGTTTGCAGATGACATGAAACTCGGAAATGTAGTAAAGAATGTGGAGGATAGTAACAGACTTCAGGAGGACATAAACAGATTGGTGAAATAGGCAGACGCATGGCAGATGAAATTTAACGCATTTTGGTAGGAAGAATGAGGAGTGGCAATATAAACTAAATTGTACAATGTTAAAGGGGTTGCAGGGACAGAGAGACCTGGGGGTGCACATACACAAATCTTTGAAGGTGGCAGGACAAGTTGAGAAGGCTGTTAAATAAGCATATGGGATCCTGGGCTTCATTAATAGAGGCAAAGAGTATAAAAGCAAGGAAGTTATGCTGAACCTTTATAAAACACTGGTTAGGTCCCAGCTGGAGCATTGTGTTCAATTCTGGGCACCACACTTTGGGAAGTAAGTCAAGGCCTTAGAGACAATGCAGAAGAGATTTACTTGAATGGTACCAGGGATGAGGGACTTCAGTTATGTGGAGAGACCGGAGAAGCTGGGGTTGTTCTCCTTAGAACAGAGAAGGTTAAGAGGAGATTTGATAGAGGTGTTCAAAATCATGAATGGTTTTGACAGAGTAAATAAGGAGAAACTGTTTCCAGTGGCAGAAGGGTCGGTAACCATAGGACACAGATTTAAGGTGATTGGCAAAAGAACCAGAGGCGACACGAGGGAACATTTTTTTACGCAGTGAGTTGTAATGATCTGGAATGCACTGCCTGAAAGGGTGGTGGAAGCAGATTCAGTTGTAACTTTCAAAAGGGTATTGGATAAATACTTGAATGGAAAAAGTTGACAAGGCTATGGGAAAAGAACAAGGAAATGGGACTAATTGGATAGCTTTTTCAAAGAGCTGGCACAGGCAAGATGGGCCGAATGGCCTCCTCCTGTGCTGTACCTAACACGATACTATTATTAGCTGTCCGCCAGTTTTTTTATAGTGCTTCTGCTATCTCTTCCCTAACTTCTTTTACTATGCAATCCATCCGGACCAGAGGTTTTAGCTTCTCTAAGTTTGATTAGTTTATCAATTATCTCCCCCCTTCCTATATTAAATGTTTTTATATCTTTTTTGAGCTCTTCTTCTAATGTCATGCCCAACTTGTTAGTCTCCCTGGTAAATACTGAGGCAAAGTAATTATTTAATATTTCCGCCATTTTGCTGTCATTACCTGTGAGTTTATCGTGTTTATTCCTTTGTGGCCCCATCCCTATCCTGATGTTTCCTTTTGTTATTTATGTGCCTGTAGAATACTTTACTATTTCTTTTGATATTCCTTGATAATTTAAATTCGTAATTTCTCTTTGCCTTCCTAATTGTTTTTTTTTAACTTTTTTCTAACCTTTTTGTATTCACTTTTGTCATCCTTTCCGTTGTCCATGTACTTAGTGTGTGCCTTTCTCTTTAGTTTCAATGTTGCCCTTATTTCTTTATTCATCCACAGTGTGTAATTACTGGCTAGGTTGTTCTTGTTTTTTTAGAGGGACATATTTCTCCTGGACTCTATTGATCACCGTTTTAAATGTTTCCCACTGCTGTTCTATTTCTTTGTTTGTCAATAAATTTTTCCAACTTATTTTCCCTAGTTCCACTCTCGGCCCATTAAAATCAGCTTTTTTCCAATTTATTACTTTGGTCTTTGTCTTACTTATGTCCTTCTCAATCTTTATCTGAAACCTCATTATGTTTTCATTTCTATTTTTGAAATGATAAACAGCCTGCTTTTATTCAGTACATCTGCAAGGATGCTTTTAACAAAATGATCTTTGCTGATAATTATATTTGTTTTACTGTTATTAGAGCAAGGACGTTATTATTATAGAGAAATTAAAGTAAATGAGCCCATAGCACAGGACACTACTGAATGAAAAGAAAGGTGTGGTAAATCAGGAAGTAGTGATTAGTTGGCACTAAGCTTAGGTTTTAAAACTTTGAAGATTGTCGAGGAAGAAAGACAGAGAGAGGTAAGGCTAGTTTTACGGTTTCTGAGAAAGAGTGGGGTCAATTTTAACCTAACCCGCCCATCGGGAAATAGACGGGATCGTGTGCAATGCTGGATTTACACCCTGTCTGATTTTACTCTCCATTGAAGTCAACGTCAGCAATATTGGAAGGGGTGTGAAGCTGGCGTTTCACCCGATCTCATGGGTCTCCCACCCAGTTGGGGTGATTTTAAAACGGAGTCGGGAAGGGGGCGAGGGGGGGGTTAAATTGAGGTCTGGAAACCCATTAGTACGGGTTTCCCGGACATCCTTATGATTTTGATATAAGGACGTCTTTTATTTTTTTTTTGTCGGTTTCCCGTCTGCCTGACTGGCTGATTGACAGGCTGGTCTCAGTCGGACGGGAGACCAGCCATGGCGAGGACGTCTTCAGGTAAGTCTGCAGGTAAGTCTTTGTTTGTATGGATGGGGAGGGGGCACAGGGGGGCATGGGTGGGCACGGGGGTGCATGAGTGAGCAAGGGGAATGGGTGAGCATAGGTGGGCACGGGTGGGCATAGGTGGGCAGGGGGTTGCGAGTCATGGGGAATTGGATCGGGGGTCAGTCACGGAGGGGGGGGGGGGTGTCGGGATCGGGGGTCATCGCAGTGGTCCGCAATCGTTGAGGGGGAGGGTCTGGGGTCAGAGGATTGGAGTGGGGGGGGAGGATCGGGGTCGGGGATCAGGGGTCAGAGGGGGAGGATCGGGGTCGGGGCATCGGGATCGGGGGTTGGAGGATCAGGGATCAGAGGGGGAGGATCGGGGTCCAGGGATCGGGGAATGGGGGTCGGGGAGGATCGGGGTGGGGGGATTGGGATCGGGGGTCAGGGGATCGGGGGGAGGATCGGGATTGGGGGTCGGCGATCAGGGGTCGGGGGTCTACGATCGGGGCGGGGAGTCCACGAGTGCAGATAGGCTTGTTGGGCCTGGGGAAGCACTTCTGCTCCTCTGGGCCCACAAGCTGTGCCTTTCTAGGCACTTACCTATTAGTCTCGGGCCTTCTCACCTCCTTTCACAAGGCATAAAACAGAAGGCCTGGGAATCCCGCTCCCCCGGGTTGAAGTCAGGAATTAGTGAAAAATGGAGGCCCAAAGCCTCCTTAAAAGGTTTCAAGGCCTGACCCGCCTCCTGGGAACGGGTTGGCCACCCGCCCCTCGTCCTGCCCGGTGAAAACTGGAAATGGGCGGGTTGTGGGTGGGTCTGAAATGGTGGCAATTTTCAATGCCCCCCCCGCCCCCAACCCACCGTTTTTTAATTTGAAAATTGAGCCCAGTGAGTTCGATTAAAATTAACCCCAATGATTTTGAGTAGGTCACTGTGCGATAAGTCTTTTTGAAGATGTAGTGAAGAGGAACAATGTGTAGAATGGCATATTCTGAGCATAAAAGGACAAGAGAAGGAAGTTCAGAGTAGCACTGACCATTGTAATATCGATAAAATAGAGAAAGACAAAGAGGGCCATTTTAACATTTATCGGCAGGCGAACAAAGTTAAAATCACCCCCAAAGTATGATGGTTAGACAGGTTTGATGCTCGAGATTTCAGGGGCCTGGCTATCAGATATAAGTTTGTTTTGTATTCTTATATTAATTTCAATGGAGGGAAAGACATGGGTCGCCCCTTTGTACCTTTCCAACCTCCCTGCCAGTACCACGCCCTGCTAGAAGTGTTGAGTCATGAAATTGCCCCTCATACTGAAATCGTGGATTAGGTCAAAACTTTCAAGATGATGGAGAGTTAACATTTAACGTTCACTTTTATTTAATAATTAATGTTTAATGATAGAGGCGATGGCACAGGACAAGCTGTTTTAACAAACAGGATGAGTCAGTTGGAGTGCGGCCTGAATATTATTTACTCTTCCTCTCTTGCTATGCCAAGTGAAGTCATTAACATTAGGACTTGAGAAACATCAAACATCTGAGCTTGTCATAAAAAAACATTAAAGTTGTTCCTTGATGGAGACATTATGCTCAATCTGGATGATTTCTATTTGTAAGATTCCTTTAAAAAATACGTAATGATCAACAAACTAGAGGAGATATTTGTTTTAACAAGATTTATTGCTGTAGAATTAGCAAATATTTTATTCATAAAGTAACCTCTTATACCAAAGTAAGAATATGGCACAGGAGGGATAACTCCACGATACTGCACTCCCAGGGAGGAGGCATGCTCCTAGCTGATGCGGGTCAGAGAAGTGGGACTATAGTATTAGGTGGCCTTATCTCTGACCCGTGATACCTGTGAGCACAGATTCCCACTGGCAGCCCTGGATCACAGAATTATCCTTAGTATTTAACATTAGCTCACCAATCATTTAATGGTAAAAGAAAGAACTTATACTTATTATAGCATCTCATCACCCCCTCAGAGTGTCCCAAAGTGCTTTACAACTGTAGAGAGTGAGTTGGTGTCCATGATTCCCAACAGTGTGATTCTGGTCTCAAACACACAACCAACTGTACATGTTGGAATCTGCTAAGGGAAGGCCGTGCAATTGCCTGCAGAAAAGTAATGGAAATTGGAGTAATAGTTATCTTGGCCCCGATATTAGAATGGAGGTGGAATGGCAGTGGGGGGGGGTGATTGGGCCCGTGGGTAACCTGACCAATAAAAAGTGTCCGTTTCCCACACGATCGCAATTCAGTTGGTGCCAATTAACGTCTTCCGGGTTTGCCGTCCGAAAGCTGCGCAGCGGGCGGACTGCGCACCCGCATCACAGGCTGTCAGCTGGAGGAGCTCTATTGAAAGGGCCATTGCTCTAAAGGCTTTTGTTGGAGCAAACACCCACAGACCACCATGGAGCAGCACAGGGGCAAGGCTGCTCCAAGGTTTAACGATGCCTCACTCCAGGTGCTACTGGATGGGGTGAGGAGGAGGAGGGATATGTTTTACCCAGCAGATGGGCGGAAGTGACCTGCCTCTGCCACCAAGAAGGCCTTGCTCGAGGTGGCAGATGAGGTCACCATCAGCAGCCACATCTCCCGCACCTGGATCCAGTGCGGGAAGCGATTCAATGACCCAACCAGGTCAGCCAAAGTGAGTACACTTACTGATTCTCCTACATTCCGTCGTCCACATCACCGCTCCCACCCCCAACTCATTCTGCACTGCCAAGACTATTACATCACATCACTCCTCACACCCACTTAAGGCTCATCCGAAAACTTACCTGCACTTCCTCAGCACTTCCTCACCTCTCCATTAGTCACCCCACCACTACCACTCACCCCAATCCTCATACAATACCATGGCTCTGACTCATACTCACCGTCTGATGCATCTATTTCACGGTCGGCCTCACCCAAAGCAATGCATTTATCGGCTGGCCACTTCACTATCACTCAATCACACGTCTGTTCTTTGTCCCCTTCTAGAAGAAGAAAGCACAAAATGCACGCGAGAGGGTGAGGTCTGGAGGGGGGCCTCCACAAACACTGGTCCTCACAGAGGTGGAGCAGGAGGCACTGGAGTTGAGTCACACCCTCGAGTGCCTGTCCGTCGGGGACGGCGAGACTGGCACCCCACAAACGTCTGGTGACACAACTTTAACATTCATCACACACAATATGAATTGATGTTAACATGCCTTGCCATCTTCAACACCTCAGTATGCTCATCGCAACATGACACATCTGCGATGATGCTTAATGTTGCCTTCTGTTCTCTTACAGGACCTTCAGCGACCGCAGTAATGGCAGAGGGCGATTCCTCAGAGGACCTGCCGGCCTCTGAGGATGCACCGTCACATCTTAGCGAGCCATCCACCAGCACCGATACTCACACCTCGGTGGGTCCTAGTAGTCAGCTAGTTGGGTTGGCACCTGGTGAGTCACCACACACAAGTGAGCACGAGCAGACACTGGTGGCAGGGGCAGCTGCGGAGAGTCCACGTCGGTGGGCGCACTCCTCAGCTCGACGCACTTGCTGAACTCTGGGGGCCATCCTTTAAAAGGAGAATGATTGAGGGGCAGCAGCACATTTGCGAGGTGCTGGAACAGGTGCCACGTGCACTCCCCACAAGAGCGCAGAGGATGGAGGAGTCCAACTCCTGCATGAGTGAAATGGTGGCACAGGTACAGGAGGGAATCTCTGAGATACTGTCACAGGGAGGGGAGCAACTCTCTGAGATAGTGTCGCAGGTAAGTGCGGGAATGTCTGCGATAGAGAGAAGGCTAACCTCTGTTGAGCTTCAAGCACGGCTCACAAATGAGTCCATTTCAGGCCCTGATAACAGCCATTCGGACTCAGGGTGAACAATATTCTGCCACCTTAAGCAGGCTGACAGATTCTTTAGAAGTGACCTTCCAACGCATCACACATGCCCAACACACTGTTCTCCAGCAGTGTGGTAGGAGTGACGTGGGCCTGGCCCAGGAGAGGGATGATGGCGAAAGGGGACATGGAAGTGGGGACGCCACTCAAAGCGCCCCCACGTCTCATGCGTTGCCCCCCCTCTCAACCAGTACCCACAATGCTAGCTCCTCTCCAGGTGGCCGTGTCTACCCCTGCACAGGTGCAGGTGGAGCAGTCTTTGGAGGGGCCCTCACGGGCTCCAAAACCCAGACGGCGTAGGCCCAAAGCATCTAAGCAATCAGGGCATGAACATGAGCAACCTGCCACTACCTCTGCTGCAGCCACAGGAGTTGCACCACGTAGAAGTAGTCGTAAGAGAAAGGTGAAGATTTTGTTAGCACGAAGGGGATGCACAAGGGTGTTTGACAGATTGTCATGTTTTTCATTTATGTTTGTTTTTTGTTACAGTGACATTAAATGTTATGATTGTCACCATTACTGCCACGCCTTACCCATTCTTGACTGGCTTTTGTGATAGTGCCCTTTCATGAGGTTCACCATGAACGGCGACACTTGATGCCACCCATTGGGTCACTTTACAGTGGGTGTATGTGTAGTTGCAGGATTGTTTTGTGCAGGGAGGGGTGGGCGGCCTGGTGTGGACGCTGCTCTTTCCAGGTGGTGTGACGACTGGACTCTTCACACTTTCTGATGTTAGGAGAACCGTTCACATCTCAGTGACTCCCTGACTTCACGAGCAGCCAGGTGAGCCGCTGCTCTGCCCGTGGTTTCCTCCTTGACCTCCTCCTCCTCCTCCTCCTTCTCAATGTGGGTGGCAGATGTGGATGGGGCCTCCTCAAGCGGCACCTCTCTCTCTTGTGCAGGGCACAACATACGACTATAATGCGTCCCACTCTGTCTGGTGCATATTGAAGCGCTCACCCAGAGCGATCAAGGCACCTAAATCGCATCTTGAGCAGCCCTATAGCATGCTAAATTGTAGACCTGGAGGCGATGTGGCTGTCATTATATCAACGCTGTTGCCCAGTGATGGGGTTCCTCAGAGGTGTCATGAGCCACGTGTGCAGGGGGTATCCCTTGTTCCCGAGGGCCCAGCCCTTAAGGGTGTTCGGTGCGTGGAAGTGGCCCGGGATGTTGGATTGCCTCAGGATGAAGGAATCGTGGCAGCTGCCAGGGAATCTGGCGCACACATGAAGGAATCTTTTGCGGTGGTCACAAACGAGCTGAGTGTTGATGGAATGATAGCCCTTCTTGTTGATGAACAGTCCTGGCTCGTGTGGAGGTGCTCGTATTGCTATATGGGTGCTAGCGATTACACCCTGTACCTGTGGGAAGCCAGGCACAGAGTGGAATCCCACTGCCCTCTCCATCTGGCTGAGGTCATCCATGGGGAAGTTGCTGTCCTGCGAGGCTCTGCAAAACAAGCCATCGGTGACTTGCCTTATGCACTTGTGTGCAGACGACTGAGAGACCCTGGTGATATCCTCGGTGGCACCCTGGAATGATCCGGAGGTGAAGAAATTGAAGGCAGTGGTGAGTTTGACAATGATGGGTAATGAGATGCCGCTCGGCCCAGCCGGGAGCAGTTCGGCATGAAGGAGGCTGCAGATGTCTGCAACTAACTGGTGACTCACCCTGAGCCTCCGTATGCACTGCTCCTCAGAGAGGTCCAGGAAGCTGAACCTCGGTCTGTAGACCCCGTGGCGAGGGTAGTACCTCGTGCAACATCGCACTCTCTTGTTGTTGCCCTCTGTGCTCTTGTGCAGGTGCCTGTGGCGCAGCACTGTGTTGTGGAGCTGCAAGTGGTGGAATTGCATGCCATGCCTGGAGAGGCTGGTGATGTTGTTCGTCCTCGGATGAAGTGATGAATGCAGCCATGGCGCCCCCCCCCATCCTGATGGTGTGAGTTTGAGCGGGTCCGAAAAGTTGTTAAATATGTGTGAACAGAAGAATTGTGAGTGGAAAGTAAGAATTTTCAGTGAAAACACAATGAACTCACAGCCAAAAGTTTGTATGAAAGAACTGAGTGCCCTGCAGCATTAACTCACCTTTTCTACCCCATCTGTCAAACAAGCATTTTAATGTGCATTGGCTGCTGGCTGAAACAGGTCTGGTAGAACATGGAGTGTTTCCCACAGCACGGGAAACATGCTGAGGATGTTTCAAAAACCTTTATTTTCCTGTCTTCACAAAGGAGGACACAAATAACCTCCAGGAAATTTTAGGGAACCAAGGGTCTAGTGAGAGGGAGGAACTGAAGGAAATCAGTATTAGTAAAAAAAATAGTGCTAGGGAAATTAATGGGGCTAAAGGCTGACAAATCCCCAGGGCCTGATAATCTACATCCCAGAGTACTAAAGGAAGTGGCCCTGGAAATAGTGGATGCATTGGTGGTCATCTTCCAAAATTCTATAGACTCTGGAACAGTTCTGACAGATTGGAGGGTGGCAAATGTAACCCCACTACTTAAAAAAAGAGGGAGACAAAAACAGGGAATTACAGACCAGTTAGCCTAACATCAATAGTGGGGAAAGTGCTTGAGTCTATTATAAAGGATGTGATAACAGAACACTTCAAAGGCATTAACGGGATTGGACAAAGTCAGCATGGGTTTATGAAAGGGAAATCATGCTTAACAAATCTACTGGAGTTTTTTGAGGAGGTAACTAATAGAATAGATAGGGGAGAACCAGTGGATGTGGTGTACTTGGATTTTCAGAAGGCTTTTGATAAGGTCCCACACAAGAGGTTAGTGTGCAAAATTAAAGCACATGGGATTGGGGGGAATATACTGGCATGGATTAAGAATTGGTTGACAGACAGGAAACCGAGAGTAGGAATAAACGGGTCTTTTTCCAGGTGGCAGGCAGTGACTAGTGGGGTACAGCAGGGATCAGTGCTTGGGCCCAGTTATTCACAATATATATCAATGATTTGGATGAGGGAACTGAAAGTAACATTTTCAGGTTTGCAGATGACACAAAGCTGGGGTGGAATATGAGCTGTGAGGAGGATGCAAAGAGGCTCCAATGTGATTTAGACAAGTTGGGTGAGTGGGCAAGAACATGGCAGATGCAGTATAACGTGAATAAATGTGAGGTTATCCACTTTGGTTGTAAAAACAGAAAGACAGATTTTCTGAATGGTGATAGATTGGGAAAAGGGGAGGTGCAACGAGATCTGGGTGTCCTTGTACACCAGTCGCTGAAAGCGAGCATTCAGGTGCAGCAAGCAGTTAGGAAGGTGAATGGTATGTTGGCGTTCATTGCAAGAGGATTTGAGTACAGGATTAGGGATGTCTTACTGCAGTTATACAGGGCCTTGGTGAGACCACATCTGGAGTATTGTGTGCAGTTTTGATCTCCTTATCTGAGGAAGGATGTCCTTGCCATGGAGGGAGTGCAACAAAGGTTTACCAGACTGATTCCTGGGATGGCAGGACTGACGTATGAGGAGAGATTGGGTTGACTAGGCCTATATTCACTAGAGTTTACTATATTCACTAGAGTTTAGAAGAATGAGAGGTGATCTCATCGAAACATATAAAATTCTAACAGGACTAGACAGACTAGATGCAGGGAGGATGTTCCCGATGGCTGGGGAGTCCAAAGCCAGGGACATAACAGTCTCAGGATACGGGGTATGCCATTTAGAACCGAGATGATGAGAAATTTCATCACTCAGAGGGTGGTGAACCTGTGGAATTCTCTACCACAGAAGGCAGTGGAGGCCAAGTCATTAAATATATTCAAGAAGGAGATAGATATATTTCTTAATGCTAAAGGGATCAAGGGATATGGGGAAAAAGCAGGAACAGGATACTGTGTTAGCCGATCAGCCATGATCATTTTGAATGGCGGAGCAGGCCCGAAGGGCCGAATGGCCTACTCTTGCTCCTATTTTCTATGAAAATTGTACCCCTGCCTTAACGTGGACAAAATGAAGTCCTTCAAGTACTTCAAGTATGTACATAAGTCTCTTAACTATCATCCCGTCGGCTTTAATTGCTGGTGGGACTTCCGCATTCGGGAGGCATGCGCGCACCCAGACGCGTCAATGGGGATCCTGGAAGTCTGTGGGTTGCAGCCTGAATTTCTACTCAGGATTTCCGCAATTTTTGGAGCCCCCCTGCCCCCAACGCACCCACTACTTCATTCCAAAATCGACCTCCTTGAATCAGTCCAATGCACTTCTAGGTGGCTGGTTATAGAGCATCATTGATGGAATCCTGGAAGCAGGTCTGCAACTCACCCTTTCGTTCACAGGTTGTACACGGGGCTGGGAGATACTTAAAAGGAAGGAGAAAAATAGTTTTATTCTGCAAATTAAAAAATATTCACCGTCACACTATAGAAAATATGAGTATTAGTAGACTGGCTTTGAAAATTTGAAGCAAATTGGGAAAGAAGGCCCAATTAGGCCATTGTCAATGCAGGTCCCTCTTAAGTTTTCCAACATTCATGTCGACAGACTGATTGTTTTATCAGCAATTAGAACTAACATATTCATATAAAATTCCTTGGTCTGCTATTTATCTTAAATGGACAGGAATTTCACACAAGGCATTAAGATGTTCATTATTAATATTGCAGACAATTTCAACCCACTAATATAACATTACCATGAATCAGTCTATTGAAGCATGTCACATCTGCTGTGGAATATTTATACCACGGACAATAACATGTTTATTTGGCATTGTCTTTTAGTAGCATGTTATTCAAGGAAATAATTTAAATGAATCAAATGAAAGAGAAAGAAACTATACCTATCTGAGTGTTTACAGAGAGGTATGCTTCTCTTAGGACCATCTCTTTGTCTTTACAAAGGTTCTTTACCCAAAATGTTAACCGTCCGTTTCTCTTTAGAGATACTGATGAATCTGGCATGTAGTTCCAACATTTTATGTTTTTATTTGAATATAACAAGGGTCTCGCTGGCTGTATCTCAGACTGGCAATGTAAATGCAGCCTAAAAGAGCCAATAGTCTTATCGGCCTGTTGGCCACTGCAGACCCTCTGTTACAGAAGGACATAAGTTTGAAGATGTGGATAGTACCTCAGTACATGATGAGGCATTCCAAATGTGAATTTTTCTTATCTCCAAAAGATTGCCAAGGTAAGTGTGCCCAATTTTGTTTAATTTTACAATGTTGCCTGCCTTACAATGCATCTTAACAGCACTTAATTTTATGCTTAGTGGAGCATCACAGCATCCTTGCATCTGTTCACCTCCTTTCCAAAGAAACACTCATTCCCATGTTTTAGCACTACACCCTGTATTGCTGCCATGTCATTGTGTCTCTCCTGTGTTCCATGAAACGTGGCAAGAAACAAATGTCAAAAAACATTGCCATCACATTGGGCTCAATTTTCAAATGCAGCGGGGAAGGGGGCGGGGGGGGGTCAATTTGAGGTCGGGAAACCCACTCGCTCGGTGGGCACGGGGGTCACGAGTCACGGGGTGGCAGGAACAGGGGCCATCATGAGGGTCCGCGATCGTTGCGGCGGAGGATCGGGGATTGGGGGTCGGATGATCGGGGTCGAGGGGTGGGTTCGGGGTCGGAGGATCGGGGTCAGGGGCGGAGGATCGGTGTCGGGGTCGGAGGATCGGTGTCGGGGTCGGAGGGGGAGGATTGGGGTTGGATGATCAGGGTGGGGGTCAGCGATCTTGGGGGGAGGAGGTCCACGATCAGTGGTGGGGGGGTCGGTGCAGGTAGGCTTGTTGGGTCTGGGGGAAGCACTCCTGCTCCTCTGGGCCCACAAGCTGTGCCTTTCTAGGCACTTGCCTGCAGTCCTGGGCCTTCTCGCCTCCTTTCACGAGGTGTAAAACAGAAGGCCCAGGAATCCTGGCCCCCCGGGGTTGAAAAGGGGAATTAGTTAAAAATGGAGGCCTGACGCCTCCTTGAAAGGTTTTAAGTCCTGACCCGCCTCCTGGGAGCGGGTTGGCCACCTGGCCTTCGTCCCGCCCCCGTGAAAACCAGAAATGGGCGGGTTGGGGGCGGGTCTGAAATGGTGGCAATTTTCAATGCCCCGCTGCCCCCAACCCACCCCGTTTTTTACTTTTAAAATTCAATTCAATGGTATCTGCCTGATGCATGTTCACAACCTCAAATAAGGTGGCTAATGACTGTCATCCTCTACTATTACTGGTTGAACCAGGTTCTTTTCTGTTGCATGGCAACGGCCCTTTGCGTGGTATGTTTGTGAAAAGTGAGGCATTTTGCGAACACATTGGATCAGTCTGTACTGCATGCCTTCTCTCATCTTATACTTCCTTCTCCAGAACCAGTAGATAGAGGGATGGCCATTGGAAGACCCTGAGGGTCTATTTGGACAGAGCTCAATTACAGCCCCCTCAGCCAATACCCACGGATAGCAGATAAGAACCTATGAATAGCTACAGGACTGAAACCCAAGGACAACAGCAATTAAATCCTGAGGGAAACATACAGCTACTTGATGCAACCAAGCAAATGGCCATTAAACAATAGGAACCAACATGGCTGACTGGGTCAAATATGCAGTCACATTTCAAACAGACACTGTGCTCCAGCATAGCTGTTTCGGTGCCTCATGAGACCCAATGTCCTAGCCCTTGGTACCACAAGCACTTCTGGACGACATTACATTGAGCTGCGCACAGCTGGCCTTAGGCTTCAGCATCAGATACTGTGGGTTACCTGCACCCAATGCACACTTCTCCTGCAAGTACTGATCAATGCATTACTGGCTTCATTGTTTCTCTCATTGTCTCTAGGAAGGAAGTAATCAATAGAAAAGGAAGATTTCTTCGGGTCGTCGTATTGTACCTTCATACTCTTCCCTGTCATTATCGTTGTATTTGGCAATGTCAGTAGCATTACAGACTCAGACAGGAGTTGGCAGCAGAGCAGATGGTCCTTCATTTGCAGTCCCATCACCACAGTCGCACATCACAGAATTATTGTCATTATGACCCCCTTCCTGCATCATTACTTTTGAATGACCAATACCAATCTGTAAGCAGATGAGGGACTGCAAGTTTGGCCATAGTTCAGAGGCTCCAGCTGGGAGATGGTCATCGGGTTCGTTATCCAGATGATGTGGCTTATTCTGTGGATGTGTTCTCCAGGCATTAATTCTCCATTGTTTCACACTAGAGAAGATTGACAGAGTGCAGGAAACTGTGTCTTGGCTTCGGTCTACTCTGAGCAGGATGGTGCTGGAACAGTGGATGGCGATTCATTTGAATCTGGCTATGACTGCACTTTGTACATCTGGAGGTGCAATACCCAACAGTAGATAAAGATTGTCTACCTTGGTAGGTTTAACACAGCCAGTAATGCAACTGCAGCAGGCATTAAGAACTGAGTTCAATTTCTTTGCATGGGTGGAGTATTCCCATACCGGGCAAGCATATTTGGCAGCAGCAGTGCCAGAGTTGTAGTCCTGAAAGTGTTCGGATCAGTGCCCCACTTTGAGTTATTCAGATTTGGTAGGATGTTATTCCTAGCTCCAATTTTGGCTTTGGTCTTGATGATGTGATTCTTGTAACTCAAATGAGAAATAATGATCAATTCTTTACCCGTACCACTCAATGTGTAATTCTTTTTTGGCTTCTCTATCCTTTAGTTGGAATGCACAAACTTGTCCAATCTTATCTTGGATTGACCCTCAGTTATTTGAAGGTATAGTATTGTATCAGGCTAGCTTGGGCATCACTCAGGGTTACTTCAATCCCATCAAAGATCATCTGCATATAGGGAACTTCTGGTATCAGGATGGATGGGTTGGTCATTGATATATATATATATATATATATATATATAGAATAGCATAGTTCCACAAAAACGGTAATTCATTAATAAAGTTTGGACATGCTCTGAGATATGATTATCCTTCGTCATATTGAAAACCTTCTGCACAAGTATGCAGTGATAAAATCAACCAAGATAGACAGGTGAACAAAGAGAGATCCAGTTATTCGGCCTTCTTCAAATCTATCTTCAATATGCTGGGTCTGATTCAGTAGTTGGTTTGTGCTGCTGCTCCTCATGGGGCGAGAGCCGGTTCAAAATGAGACATTCAAATAACTTATACATATGACACAATAGAGAAATTGGTCTGAAGTTCTTTGGGCTTGTCGGGTCTTCACCAGGGACCATAGAAGGAGTGATCATGTCACGGCCTCTGTCAGGCTGTTAATCAGCCTGCAAATCCTTTTATTACTTCAAACTATTCTCCAGGTTCTAACAAGAGATTTGAGGGCACATTGTCTCCGTAGGTGCACTATTAGTTATCCTCTGTTAAATAGACTGCTGCCTAGAAATCCTGTCAGTAGTAATATTGACCACTCCATCCTCAAACCTTTTTCGACACAAAGGTTTGTTAAGGCTCTATAGTACATATTGTATTTAGTTAAATTGTTTATCACCATTACAATGGAAGAGTTTTGTATAGATATCGCTCATACTTTTCTGAGAGGAAAGCTATATGTGGCTACATGAGCTGAGCTTAAGTATAAGCAACCTTTATTGGAACAGGAACACAAAGGAACATGAGGGTGGGCTACTTTGTAAACTCATTGGGGTCAGAGATGGGATGAAACCTGTGCATTTCAGTGTCTACCTCAGAAAATATTATGGACACATATGGACAAAACCAACATGCAAAAATAGCAAAGTGATGATTTTATTGCCAAAACTGAGGCTAATACAGCTGAAGTAATTTATAAGCATGAAGAAACTAAGAATGTGAATGTGCAGTTGCATCAACTGCGTTTTACAGCTTAGTTGACACAAGATGCCACTAAATGATTATCTGACAAAGCTCTTTCCCAAATGTAAGTAACTAATAACCAGGTACTGTTATGTTGTACATACATGCCCATTGTGTAGGGAATTATCAAGACTGCCTCCATCACACAGATGGGCAAGATTCCCATTCCTGGGCGGACCTTGTGACATTTTTCACAGATATACCGTGAAAGACAGAATTGTGCTGGATCAGAAATCTATCTTGTTCCATGTCAATCTATTGTCAATGTTGCGTATTCTTGTATTAGGCCTTTAAAGGGCCACCAACTGTGATAGCTTTCTCGAAAGGAGGGTCCTGCTTATCCGACTCACAGTGATGATTTGTTTAGAAATGAATGACAAACTTGAGACAGGTTTCTGAAGCAGCGCCCTATTACTTTGAAGCCTATTTTTCAATATCAATTCGGGAGCTAGAAACTGTCTGAATCTGGGTGTAAGTGTGGTATTCTTTTGCTCGTTTAGAAAGGTTCATTTTAATTGTACTACCAGAGGCAAATGGACGACTCCAGATTTTTTTTCCCTTATGCAAAAGTGCTTCATCAAGCTGCAGGTTGTTTAAAGTACAGCAGGGAATTGCTAAATGCCTGTTTGGCTTTTGTTGCTTTGCAACAGGCTCAGTAATTTAAATGGACCACTGCAAATTATCTGTCTGCTGTTATTTGACTTTTACTTCTGATAATTCGAGTTCTTAATAAACCTGATTCCTAGTTGTAGCCTGAGCTACTGTCAGAATGTTAGTTGTCCGTCAGTTCATGAGGTACTGTTTCTGATGTTCATACTGATGTAATTAGTTTCATTGTTCACCAGTCCCCAGTTACTTTGTGCATAAGGTCACGTTCTAAGTTATGGGAAACGTGGGCTTGCCTGTGAAAGAAATACTTTGTGTTGGGGAGAAGAAAAAGTATATGAAGAGCATCCAAGCCATAATAAATAAGAATGATACTCCGTGAAAAGGGGAAGGATATGAATACAAGAGGCCCAAAGTTCCTCCAATCTGAGGGTGAATAAGTTGCACAATCCGGGTAGACAGGGGAGTAATCTGGGATAGGACCCAGTTACGCCAGATCTCTAGCCCTTTCTTTGTGGGTTGAACATTCTGCGCGCGGATGTCACTGAAGGAGGTGGCACATGTGGGATGACGTCATCTGTTGGAACTCCCTCCAGTTCCACCTCCATTGGCCCCACCACAATGTACACCAGTGTGAAACAGGTGCATTTGCTTTCAAGGACCTGACCCTGGAGCAAGTGGGGGCCCAGTGAAATTTGAAAAGGCCAGTTTCCCTATGGCAATCAATTGTAGAGCAGTCAATTGTAGAACAATCGATTGCCATTGAGAAAGTGGCACAGCCAGCCCATTTACCCTCTGGCAAAGTGCCACAGCGATATTCCTACCACCCTGCAGAGTCGGGCAGTGCAGTTGCACTGAAAATGACATGTGCACCCACTGAAAATATCCTAATATCCTTGATACTAAGATGTGGGATGGTTAATCTCTCCTTATCTTTTTGAGAAGGTACTTTTTATAGTTTGTCCTTATTCATTTTGGTTTTGCAAGGTGTTTATTAAATGGATTCTGTTCCTTTAATTTTATCCAATGGTGAAATTTAAAAATAACATTGATTCTTTACTTACCTGACTTGATAAAAGCACAAGTCAAGGATACCCTGTTATAGGCCATGTTTCTCCTCCTTCATAATAAACCTATAACGGAGGCTTTATGCACCTGCACTGAACGTGGATTTTGTGTGGATGGCTAGTGACATAAAATATCTGTACGGTGTTGACATTCTCCTTTGTATGTCGAAGCTGTTGGTTTTCTCGCCCAATCTGCCTACAGTGAGTAATGACTGTAGTCAATTCTCTGCCTACAAGATTAACCTTGAAAAATCAGACACTACGCCTATTAATTCCTTTATGTCTGAAAACATGTGCTCTGGCTTCCTCTTCCAGTGGGCTAATGAAGGCTTTAAATATCTTGGAGTAAACATCACGCAGCATACGACAGGTTATATCGGGCTAACTACCTCCCCCATTGTTTGCTAAAGAGCAACTATGATAACATTAGCAGACAGACACATCTTCTATTATCTTGAGGGTTGCTCCCCTGTTGCTAAGTTGAATTTTCTGCAAAACTGTAATGTTAGATTCGTTACAGTTGCCAAAATGTGTCACTTCTGTATTCTTAGAACTGATATATATCTGACACATAGAAATCTATTTCAAGTATTTGAAAATCTAGAATAGATACGAATACCCAATATCAAATGCTGTGGTTAAAGCTCAAGGTCTTCTCAAGCTCAAGAACATTCCAGATCTTATATACTAAACTTTCTTCTCTTCCCTTCTTAGAAAGAGAGGAGCCATAGTGTTACTTTCCCACAGCTCAGCCTTTCAGACTCATTACATTGGGCCAGATCTTGCTGGAGTGGGGCATCTCGTGGCTTATGCTGTTAGACTTTTTTCCTGGATCCTTCAGCTCAAATTTGTTTTGTGCTCTAACTTGCTGGAAGTGCAAGCTGATAACAGCACGGTGTGGGCAGTGGGGCATCTGGGACCTTAGTGAACCTCAGGACCAACAGTGTATAGGCGCTGTATAATGCAAATTGTTGATTCGGAATTCGGAATGGAGTTTTGATAAGGTAAATGGGGGGTGGGGTAAGAAACTATTTTCCACTGATTGGTGAGTTGGTAACTAGAGGACATCAAATTAAGGGCATCACCAAAAAAAAAACAAAGGGAGAGATAGGGAGAAAGTTTTTAAGCAGAGGGTTGTTAGGACGTAGAATGGCCAAGCAGAGGGATAGCAGAATCCATAATAGCTTTTAAAAGGGAAGGAGACAAATATGTGACAAAGAGGCATTATAAAGGCTATGGGGCAAAGAGTAGAGCAATGGGATTCGGTGGAGAGCTCCTTCAGAGAGCCGGCACAGATGCGACGGGCCGAATGGCCTCCGTCTGTGCTGTAAAGTTTTATGGTTGTACCTCCTTATCCAATGAGGCTCAGGGCGAGATGAAGTTTGTGCGAAGCAAATGGCGGAGTGGCATAAATCGACCAACAAGTTCTGAAGATGCACAACTCATGGCTTATCTCCTAATCCCTTGAATTTGCTGGACTATTTAATGACAGCGTACATCGTTAAAACACCGGTATTTTTTCAGCAAGTTTTGGCCCAATATCTTGTAGATCATCTGTGGAGATCATTGCTTTTCATTTTAATCCACAACGTATCTGACTGCTTCTTATTGTACCAATATGTACTTATCCTTAATCATCTTTTGTATATATATATAATTCTGTATTCTTAGGTTTTCACAGTTTATGACATCTGACTCTTCTAAGACTTTTAAGTTGACGAAATCAGACGAAATCGAAGTTCTCAGCCGAGGGCTCAATTTCTGCCCCACTACCAAAATGGACCCCACTAGTCTCGCGGCAGACACAGAGGAATTCATCAGGAGAATGAGGCTCCGGGAATTCTACCACAAACCCCAAGATTTCAGCAGCGAACCCAATGAGACAATCGACGATCCGGAACAGCAGACAGAGGGATCCGCGGTACAGCAACCGAAGAGGAAAGAGTCAAACTGGACTCCTCCGGAGGGTCGCTGCCCTCAGCTTGACATGTATGCTCAAGCTGTCAGGAAATGCGTCAATGCCAGATTCATCAGCCGCACTCAGAAGACAGTCCAGAATGTCACCCGAGCACAACGCAACGCCATCAACGCTCTCAAGACCAACCGCAACATCGTCATCAAACCAGCGGACAAAGGAGGAGCCATAGTCATACAGAACAGAACGGACTATTGCAAAGAAGCATACCGACAACTGGACAACCAGGAACACTACAGACGGTTACCCGCAGACCCGACCAAAGAACACACCCACCAGCTCAACAAACTGATCAAGACCTTCGATCCAGACCTTCAAAGCATCCTACGCACTCTCATCCCACGTACTCCCCGCGTGGGAGACATCTACTGCCTCCCAAAGATACACAAAGCCAACACACCCGGACGTCCTATCGTATCAGGCAACGGAACCCTGTGTGAGAACCTCTCTGGATACATCGAGGGCATCCTGAAACCCATCGTACAGGGAACCCCCAGCTTCTGTCGCGACACTACAGACTTCCTACAAAAACTCAGTACCCACGGACCAGTTGAACCAGGAACACTTCTCACCACGATGGACGTCTCGGCACTCTACACCAGTATCCCCCACGATGACGGCATCGCTGCGACAGCATCAATACTCAACACCAACAACAGCCAATCTCCGGACGCCATCCTACAACTCATCCGCTTCATCCTGGATCACAATGTCTTCACCTTCAATAACCAGTTCTTTACCCAAACACACGGAACAGCCATGGGGACCAAATTCGCACCCCAATACGCCAACATTTTCATGCACAAGTTCGAGCAGGACTTCTTCACTGCACAAGACCTCCAACCAACACTATACACCAGATACATCGACAACATTTTCTTTCTATGGACCCACGGCAAAGAATCACTGAAGAGACTACACGATAACATCAACAAGTTCCATCCCACCATCAAGCTCACCATGGACTACTCCTCAGAATCAGTTTCTTTCTTGGACACACGAATCTCCATCAAAGACGGGCACCTCAGCACCTCACTCTCCCGCAAGCCCACGGACAACCTCACGATGCTCCACTTTTCCAGCTTCCACCCTAACCACGTCAAAGAGGCCATCCCCTATGGACAGGCCCTGCGAATACACAGGGTCTGCTCAGACGAGGAGGAACGCGATGGACACCTACAGACGCTGAAAGACGCCCTAGTAAGAACGGGATATGACGCTCGACTCATCGATCGACAGTTCTGACGGGCCACAGCAAAAAATCGCATAGATCTCCTCAGGAGACTAACACGGGACGCAACCAACAGAGTACCCTTTGTCGCCCAGTACTTCCCCGGAGCGGAGAAACTACGCCATGTTCTCCGCAGCCTTCAACATGTCATCAATGACGACGAACACCTCGCTATGGCCATCCCCACACCTCCACTACTCGCCTTCAAACAGCCACCCAACCTCAAACAGACCATCGTTCGCAGCAAATTACCTAGCTTTCAAGAGAACAGCTTCCACGACACCACACAACCCTGCCGCGGTAACCTCTGCAAGACATGCCAGATCATCGACACAGATACCACCATCACACGAGAGGACACCACCCACCAGGTGCATGGTTCATACTCCTGTGACTTGGCCAACGTTGTCTACCTCATACGTTGCAGGAAAGGATGCCCTAGAGCATGGTACATTGGCGAGACCATGCAGACACTGCGAAAACGGATGAACGGACACCGCGCAACAATCGCCAAACAGGAGGGTTCCCTCCCAGTCGGGGAACACTTCAGCAGTCAAGGACATTCAGCCACCGACCTTCGGGTAAGCGTACTCCAAGGCGGCCTTCGAGACACACGACAACGCAAAATCGTCGAGCAGAAATTGATAGCCAAGTTCCGCACCCATGAGGACGGCCTCAACCGGGATCTTGGGTTGATGTCACGCTACACGTTACCCCACCAGCGAACAAATGTTATCTGTTTTTAATATAACGGGTCAGTTGCTGTCTTTTCTATGTTTCTACCTCTCTATCTCTGTTTTTTTTTGTTTGTTGTTTTTTTTGGTGATTTGTATATTCTGAGACCTGGCAGGTAACACCTGTCTGTCTGCACACTGATTGCCTTGGCAACGGGCAGTTGAAAAAACTGTCTGTTATCACCAAGCATTGTTCTGTGAATTATAAATGCGACTTCATTTCGAGGATTTCATTTCCACATCGTTCACCTGAGGAAGGAGGTAGCCTCCGAAAGCTTGTGAATTTAAAATAAAATTGCTGGACTATAACTTGGTGTTGTAAAATTGTTTATAATTGTCAACCCCAGTCCATCACCGGCATCTCCACATTAAGACTTTTAAGAGTTAAGTAAACTACACACTATTAGAGATATTTTAATCTACATCTAATAAACTATTATCTTAGTTTTCACCTGCATGCTTTTTTGCATTATTTTTCTAATTTCATCTCTTCAGAATGCTGGAAATTAGAACAAGAGGGCATCATTTTAAAATTAGACCTAGGAGTGAAATCAGTTTTCACACAAATGATAGTGGAAATCTAGAACTTTCAGTCCCATAAGGCTGTGGATGCTGGGGATCAATTGAAATTTTCAAGACTGAGATTGATAGATTTTTGTTGGGTAAGGGTATCAAGGGAAATGGAGTTGAGGTACCGATCAGCCATGATCTAATTGAATGGCAGAACAGGCCCAAGGGCCTTAATGGCCTAATCTTGTTCCAATCACATAGGGGAAACAAACAAAACAGCACACAAAGGGAAAAGAACTAGGAACCAATTAACCTGTTCACAGAACAGGAAAGGAAACGAGAAGGGATTTTTAAAAAAATGAACTAAAAATCAAGTCCACCACTGGACAGATAGTAAAAAGGAGAAATTAATAATTATTTTAATCAAGGGAAAGAAAAACTGTGAACAGCTAGCTTGGAGATTTTGAAATAGAGGGTAAACAAAGAAGAAACATCGAAGAAGATAGATAACATCATGAGATTATACACATGACTTGGTTCCTGTAATTACACATGGAATTACAAAGTCAGTGTAACATTGTTGATGAAATCACAGTAGCGCTAATGCTATAAAATCTAGTAATTTCTGTTTCTTGAAACTTTATGGAAATCCATGGGGAAGTATCCAAAATAAAAATCGGATTCCCAAATAACGAATTAAAGTTAAAAAGAAAAAAAGAAAAAACTTGCATTTCTATAATGCTTTTCATGACTTCAGGACGTCCCAAAGTGTTTTACAGCCAATGAAGTACTTTTGAGGTACAGTCACCATTGAAATGTAGGAAAAGTGGCAGCTCATTTGCGCACAGCAAGGTTCCAATTACAGCACTGTGATAATGACCAGGTAATCTGTTTTAGTAATGTTGGTTGAAAGATAAATATTGGCCAGGACACCAGGGAGAACTCCCCTGCTCGTCTTCGAAATAGTGCCATGGGATCTTTAATGTTGTATTACAAATGATTATTATTGTATCACTTCATCAGCACTGCAATAATTGAAACCATTTGAGATGAAACCTACTAAAGATAAGTGTGAAATTGAATTGCAATTCTAAAATGACCTGAACTGAACCCATGTTAGTCCCATTTCAGACAATTGGATCTTTTCCTTTGAAAAAATATAAGGTAGAAATTCCTTCACTTCCCGACGAATTTTCAAGTGTGAATTCAGTGTTGGACTTAGAAATTTCGCCGTCAGATGTCACGCACAGGAAGCGCACACGAGAAATGGCTGCCACCATATTGGTAAAGGTGGACATTAGGCGTTCTTGGATGCCACCTGAAATGAAAGCTGGCCTAATTAAAATATGCTAATAGGGGGGGTCCTGTGCTTGAATTAGGACCACTGCACAAAATTGGCGGCTAAGAGCCTTGCATCTGCACTTCCTTATACCCGCTGAGAAAAACATGGTGCCAACACTTGGGAAGCTGGCTGAAGCAGTGCTGTTTAAATGGGTCCCCACCTCTATTATGATAAATATCTGGCGCAATACCCCTGACGCGAACCATCTTCGTGATCTCCAGGACGTCCTTCTCGAGTGCAGAGAGGACCTGAATCGACAGTCTCCCTCCTCCTGTCCTCACCTCCTCTTGTTGTTCACCAGCTTTGCTGGGAGAGTGCAACTGATTGCCTAGTGTGGTAGTTTGAGGATGTGCGCCTCAAGGTCGAATAGTGGGGTCAGCTTGGTTATGGTGATCGATCTCTCTGGGCTCAATTGTCACCGGTTTCTCATACGACGGGGCCGTTACTCTAAACTACACCTACTTTCAGCAGAGCATAGATCCCGCTGGGCATTTCGGTGCCACAGTGGGTAATATTCCTGGGGAAGCCCGAGGATGCCCACAAACATACCCTCAAAGAGCTTGGGCATTGTAACGGGAGGGAATAGAAGAAGCATCGCTCCCCTAGAGCACACTTGGAAAGAGATCTGGGGTCCATGCCAAACTATGACCCCCTGCTGAATTCATGCCTCAACTATGCCCCCCACTCCCCCCCCCCTCCACCAAATTACACAATTTTTATACTATTGTACCTATGAGGGTTTTTGACAACCAATTTTCAATGGTCTTGAAGCCAAGTCTAGGAATCCTTGAACAATATGGTTAAGTAGACTTTTGAAACCCCCAGAGAATGTATTAGCCACAATGACCTCATCAACATTAGTTACTTTGCTTTCTAAATCTATTATGCCCTGAAGAATCTAACTCAATGGGGATGATTTAGCAGAGAAAAGGATAATTTGGATGTATTTCACGAGTGACCTTTCTGAATGGCGTTAGTAGAATCTCTGCTGCAGTCAGTTCAAGTTTCCATCAATACTGTATTGCTTTGTTAGAGAATGCAATGTTATGTCAGTTCACTTGATCAGCTGCCATGAAAAACGCCACTTGATTCAATGATAATGTTCAATACCTGATGATGTTGTAGCATTTTGTGATTTATTTGGGACTATAAGCCTGATTTTGTGAGACTGGAAAAATCTATGCTGTGAATGGTAGCTGTGTCCATTTTTGCAAGGTCAGCTGGTCAGAATAATTAACATATGGTCCCAGAAAAGCTTTGCCTTTCTGCCTTCTGCTAGTCGAATGGGGTATGTGCCAAATGTAGCCAGCAGCTCAAATTTAAAGGGATGTGCACACTTAAAAGTAAGTGGCTGCACATGGGAGCAAAAATTGTTTCAGTCTTTAAGGTGCTTCATAAAATACTTCACAAGGCTAAGTATTCACAAGCTTTGCCGAGGGCAGCTGACTGATTGATTTGGCATAAGTCACTGGGGGTGGCATCAAACTTTAAAGCAGATCGATGGGAGGAGTGGTGCCATGGTACAAATTGTCTGCAAATTGGACTTCACTTGATAACAGTTTTGTACCCGCCTCCTTTGTGAACAGGAGATGCCAAAAACAAGTCTCCTCTGACATTTCCAGGAAGAACTGTCTGGCACAGTAAATTAGATCCTGGGGTAAGCATGGGTGTGTGGAAACTTTCCAGAGACCTCACTCCCTGTAAGTACTAGCATTATTAAAGGCTTGAAAATTATGACTTTTTTCTCTTGATGCTTTTCATGAGTTTAGGTCCTGTTGTCTGAGCTCACCCATATAAAATTTGCATGCATTTTCCTCAGGTACCAATGGACCTGTACATATCATCTCAAGAACTTGTCCACTCATGACCTCATCCCCTCATTACTCTGTCCTCTCCTGAACCTGTCCTCTCCCGAACCTGTCCTCTCCCGAACCTGTCCTCTCCCGAACCTGTCCTCTCCTGAACCTGTCCTCTCCAGATCCTGTCCTCCCGTGAACTGTTCCTCTCCTGAACCTGTCCTCTCCTGAACCTGTCCTCTCATGACTCTGTCCTCTCCTGAACCTGTCCTCTCCTGAACCTGTCCTGTCCTGAATCAGTGCTCTCTTGAACTTTTCCTCTCTTGACCTGTCCTCTCTTGAACTTTTCCTCTCTTGACCTGTCCTCTCTTGTACTTGTCCTCTCTTGACCTGTCCTCTCTTGAACTTTTCCTCTCTTGACCTGTCCTCTCTTGTACTTTTCCTCTCTTGACCTGTCCTCTCTTGTACTTTTCCTCTCTTGACCTGTCCTCTCTTGTACTTTTCCTCTCTTGACCTGTCCTCTCTTGTACTTTTCCTCTCTTGAACCTGTCATCTCATGAACTTGCCATCCTCATTTGGATTATGCTGCGCTATCAGAACCCTCAAAGTAATTCTTATGCTCACCACTTTATCTGCTACAAGTTGAATTACAGTAGCATACAATGATCCTGTAGAAAAGTATTTGAAAAATATGTAAAAATATTGCATCCCAACAGGAACAAAAACTAACACAAGGAGCAAAATACAACCAAATATCTATGAGTGAAAGAATCAGAAGTTTCAAATCATGTGTTTGTTACAGTAAGCTATCTTCAGAATTCAACTTCAACAGGCCAGAATAAAGGATTACTCAGTGCCCATTTTATCTGAGCAGGCTCAGTGCAGGGGTCAGGAGAAGTCAGATACTTGTGAAGTTTGGCTGGGAGCTCCCTTACATTACTTTCAAGGTTGTAATGGGGTTTGCGTTCGACTGCAGCCTCCGGAACACGCCCACGTTTCATTGCTATAAAACGCAGTAGGCTGCACCTCAGGCGCATGGGCCTAATTTTAAAATCTCCTCTCACTTCTAGCAGGGGGCTCCTTGACAACAGTAGACTCCCACATTATTGGCCTCATGATTTTTACAGTTCAATCAAAATGGCCCAAAACTCCTGTCAACAATTGTGATGACTTTTGCTGCTGATTTTTGATTCTCCGGAGTATTTTAATTAACACCATTTAATGGGGTAATTTTCTGAGGTTGCGCTCATGGTCAGATAGTTTTCCCACTAGCAGTGTGAAGTTGGAAAATGACCCCTTTAGTGCATATGCAACACAAAATTTTGGGAATGAATCCCCCACAAATTTAACAAGGACTCAACAAATTCAAGATATTACTGAAGTCTTTCAACCCTTTAATAGTACTCATCCGAAATAATAAACACCAGAGCACCAGAGAGAATGAACGACTGTTGCTCCTATAGAATCCAATACTTTCAGAATTGTTGCTTCATATCCACTTATGATTGGCCTGACTAACCTCACCCACTGCTTCAGCCTTATTGTTCAAATCCATACTATTCTCAGTAACATCGCAGTGTGATTCAATATTGGTTTGTCACAGCAAGTGAGTTGTTATACTCAGATCTGCTCAGAAACCAGCATTTTCACTATTTCCAGCATTTTTTAATACAAAATTGCAGATTTCGGGCAGAAAAATCACAATACAAGTGTTAAGTATAGTCATTTGTTTTCGTGATTTGTTGTGGGATGTCAAATCACACAAGATGAAAATACTACAGTTGCAGCTCTAAGATGCTTGTTCTCAAATTGTCTGGATCTCTCTACTAATCCATGCCTTGCGGTGTGAATAGAATACTTATAGTTCACATCTGTGATCTTTCGATAGCATTTCTCCTCATAATGGTTTTTTTTTTTTTGCTTGTGTCTTTGGAAGATGACCCAATGGTTTGTACATTGCTGGCAGTGGGAGCTGTGCATTCATGGCAGTGTTCTGGGTTCGAGTAATAACTAGGTAACTTCAATAAAAAGCAGTAGGAATTGATTAATTGTAGCTGTCTTATTCTGGCTAAATTACCCTTTGTTCTGATCCTGATGGGGAAAATCTGTCACTGTGAGCTGTAAAAAGTGAAAACAAAATCCCTCTCCAGATCATTTTCGACTCGTTCAGGTGCAACCATGTCCTGTGAGACTAAGTTATGTGCAATTTAAAATTTGTATTGGTGCAATTTTTAACTACAGAGGGGAGAAATGAAAAAGCATATTATAGGTAATTACTTCACAAGATGCTGCAGAGCAACTGATGACACCTATATTAAAACATGTTCATTGTCGAGCTGGGGGTAGTAGTGACAACAGAAGCACTGGGTGTGATGAAACAGTCCATAGAAGTGATAAGAAGTCAGGAGACCCTAATCTTTCAGTCTTTGTAAAGTCTGAAGTTGAACACTCACTGTAATAACGCAGGCATTGTGCAAGCTTCCTTACATCACTACTTAACGTTCCTTCCATTACCTCCCTATAGAATAGAGAAGCATACCTCCTACTGTACCATAATGGACCTATCCTTGCTCTACTCTTAAGGGCATCAGAGAACATGGTGCGGAATTTTCAACTTTGGCGGGGGTGTAAAACAGGTGATATCGGATGGGTTGCCTGTTAAACACCTTGCCCGATTTTTCTTTCCAATGAAGTGAAGGTGCCATATCAAAATTTTCTGACGACACCAAATTGTTGGGGGGGGGGTGGTGGTGTAAGGCAAGTTATGACAAGGATTGTGAAAGACTGCAGGATGACGTTGGATAGGTTAGCAGGATGGACAAATAGGTGGCAGATGTAGTTCAATGTAAAAAAGTGTGTGAAGTAATATACTTTGGAAGTAAGAATAGGGAATTGAAGTACACCTTAAATGGTGAGATTTTAGAAAGAGTAGAAGAGCAAAAGGGCCTTGATGTGCTGATGCACAGATCGTTAAAGATGGCAGCACAATTAGACAAGGCCATCAACTGAATCATTGGCTTTGTATCTAGAGGCATGGAATACAAAAGCAAGATGGTAATGTTGAACGTGTTTAAGGCCTTAGTTCTTGTATAAAGCCTTTCCTACATTACAACAGTGACTACACTTTAAAAAGTACTTAATTGGCTGTAAAGCACTTTGGAATGTCCTTGGGCAGGAAAGTGGAGTTGAGATTGAAGATCAGCCATGATCTGATTGAATGGCGGAGCAGGCTCGAGGGGCAGTATGACCTACTCCTGCTCCTATTTCTTATGTTTTTATGTCCTTAGATTGTGAAAAGTGTTATATAAATGCAAGTTCTTTCTTTCTACTTAGGGTGCAGTTGGAGTGTTGAGTACAATTTTGAACATCCCATTATATGAAGGACAGAAATGCAATAGAAAAGCTGCAGGGTAGATTCACTGAGACGTTACCAGGAATGAAGGGTTACAGTTATGGAGAAAGAGTTGAAAAGTAAATCTTTCTCACTGGAGCTGAGATCTGACCTGATAGAGGTTTTCAAGACAATGAAGGATTATGATAGGGTAACTCGTGATAGATTGTTTCTGTTGGTTGGAGAGACAGTGATGAGAAGGCATCAATTTCAGATAGTTAGAAAAGGCATTAATAGGAAGTTAGAAAATCTGTCCTTTCACAGATGTGGTTAGATTGTGGAATTTTCTGCAATAAAACTGTTGTTGAAGCAGAGACCCTGAAAGAGAATTTCATGGCTGGTTGAAAAAGAGTAACTTTAAAGGGTATGGAGAGTGAGCTGGCGAGTGGAGAAAGAAACTGGCACAGACGCAATGGGTCAAATGGTCTGTTTATGTGCTGTAACATTCTGTGATTCTATGAAAACAATTGTGACCATTAAAGAAGTCCTGACACTATTGGCAGCAACAGGAATAGGAGCAGAGGTGATGGGTCATTTTAAATTTCAGAACTTTAGAACAGGCCCCATTAAAGATAACAACACAAGCATTGTTTTCCGCTAAACAGTCATGGATAGGAATCTGCTGTAAGTACTTTCTCTGGATGATTGCTTTTTTGTCACAGGTATGTAGCTAACCTAGAAAACCAAACTGTTAACATTTGAGAGCAAACAGACAATGACCTTTTAAAGAAAATTTAGATATTTAAAGAAAATCTGTGATCTGTTACCAGAAGGAAGAAAATAACTTCAGAAATGATTAAGTGCGTAACATTTTTAATATTATATGTGCATTGGGAATGTGAGTGGATGGGTAAAAACAAATAATACAAGCATCTGAAACAAAGGCAACATACTCAGACTGGAAAGGAACGCAGATACTGTTCTACTTTGAAGTCAACATTTAATGGGATTTTTGACCCGTTAATAGTAGAATCTTGTGAAGATTTGTGATTTCTCTCAAGCTAAATGGACCACCCATTCATCGTCAATGGTGGTAAAGTCTAGCTATGTTATGAATATCATCTTGTCAATTCTACCTGAACACAGTGAGGGTAATTTTGACTTTGGGCCATAGTGTAAAGCCACCTGTTAAAAACCTCTCCCGTTCGTTGACTTCAATGGATAGCAGAGACATTTGATCTATGTACAACTGTGGCTTTGTGTTTACTTGTCACATCCTTTCATTTTCTCTTAGCTTGGAAGAAGACCGGGAGTGCTTGACAAAAGTTTGAAGTAACAGTTGGAGGAAGTGTAGACTAATGATTGAGGTATTGCATTCATCCTTATCAGGATGAGCTGAAGAACTGACTTGGAGCAGGTAAGAAAGTACCTGCAAAAGGTGGCATTAGGTTAATAGGGGATAATAGGAAATGCTGCAACTTAGGGTTATATATATTAATGTGTTTCACTAGGGTTAGAAGTCAGGACACTATCTGGTAGTGACTTAAATAAGTTTGGGTCAGTTTGATTTAAGTGCGATTATGGTAAACCGATGCATTCTGGTTCACTGATAGTGGTAAAAATGACATTAGTAATCTAATTGCATTTTTCTAAAGCCAAAGCTTTTAAGCTACTGCACTTTAATGAGTAGAACTATTAAAATACCAAATATTGCAAGACCATGAGTGACACAGACAGAATACATACAGTGATGGTGTATTATAAAATCATGTAGAAGAACAAAAGAACAGGTATCTTGTTGGCATGCTGCAAATTACTTTGTATTTGTAATTTTAAATTGGTGGGGGTCGAGTTTCCACTCGTTATATCAGCACAATCCGGCCAGAATCAGCAGAATCAGCGCAAAAGTGAGTTACGCCCAAAAACCACTCACGCTCGTGTTTTATGCGATCTTTTACCCTGGTTCAAGATTCAGTTCACCCGGATCAGGCTCCACCCTTGCGCTGGTTTGGGAAGGATCTTCAAATTGAGCTCATTTTCATAGACGCACAGGTACTAATAGGCATGTTTTAAACAAAATATTGAATATACTAAGAAACTGACTAGTGTACACCAACAAAACTATTAAATCGTTTTTTTTTTAATTATCAGTGATTTTAAATCAGGTTACTCACAGGTGGAGGACTGGTCACCCTTATTAAAAATGCTTATTTTTGCTGATAAACCAATTTTCAGCTGTATTAATAAAACTGCACCAGGTTACCACTCCTAAATACATCAAGAAATACATTTTAATGGAAAAAAAGAAATGATTATGTTCTATTAAGCTGCAGAATTGCACTGGCTCATGGAAGATTTTACGTTTGTGATTTATGCAAAGTTTAATTTTAGAAGAAACTTGAAGTCTAACCTAACCAATGCAATTTCAAGTGCATTTTGGGCACAATTTCCCGATTTCTGGGATTTAAATCTGGGCACATCGGCTCACATAGCTTACTACCAGAGAAAAGAACAAAGTGCTACATTGCAATCAGTCAGCCGACTGTTAGTAAGAGCTATAGTTGAATTTAAAAATTGGATGATTCCTCCTATCTGGTAAGCTACTGTATTCAGTAATATTTCTATTCCCTGTGTAATTAAATGTTCTAGATAGTGTACAGTCTTACTTCTGCGTGCTTCATAAGCTCAATTGAAAGAATATCATCACAATATAAAAATAATTACTGAATTGACCTGCCTACCATTGACCTTATTTGGAGTCTTGAGTTTTCCAAAATATTTCTTAAAATATACTGCTGTTATCACATCTGGGTTGACAATACACTTCTGACTGAAATACAGAGTCTTCTGCTAATCAATAAAGGCTCCACTTAGAGCAGCAAATCTAAATGGCCTCATTAATATTTAGCTGTTTCTAACCATTTTCTAAGGGAAATCATGAGATCTTGCCAGTATTGGCTTTTTTTTTGCTAGAGTCAAATATTAATAATTAATTTCTTTACAATAAAAATACTTTAAAAAATATTCACAGTGATGCAGTCCACTTTCTCTGTATCCCAATATTATTCAAATGACCAGTATCTGGGTCTAGCAAAACATAGCAGTAATAAAAATTAAAATTACATGTATTAGCAAATTAATAAAAATCGGCAATAACTCATTATGCGATTTATAAAAACTTCAGTGCTTCTGTTTAAAAATCCAGTAATACTTTATTTTTCTAAATATAACTGCAAAGTCCATGAAGAAAGATTAATTTGGAACTAGGATCTGTGGGTGAACTTTCTACGATTGGCCAGCTTTTTAAAGCATTTCAACACTTCATTTGCATTTGTGTTTTTATTACTTAAAGTAGCTAAATTTCAAATATTGATTTGTTATGTGGGTTTGATCACTTTTCTCTTTCATGCTCATCCTCTTCTACATTGCAATTCAATCCTCTCCACTCCCAATGGAACTGTTTTAGTTACACATCCAAAGCTCCACTTGGAGAGAAAAGTAGAAAACCTTTTTGTATTAAATTTCATTGCATATTTTCTCCTCTTCAATCCTCTCATAATTCAATTACTGGCTGGGGAATGCCGGCCTCTCTCGTACTTCACACATTTGGCCATTTATTCACACGAGAACCTTGACAGTGTGTATGTTCGTAGGCTATTCGACTGTGGAGATCACAGCTGAGTCCGATTCTGTTCTCACCTGATGGCCACATACGCCTTCTCCTTCGAGTGGTTGCTGGATTGCGATCGAGAGCAGGAACCCTTCCAATTTTCCCTTCCCTAACCGAGGGCATTGTAGCCAGCTATAGGACCTCTACCACTGCGCCAGCTAAGATCAGCTAACTCAGGATAGACTGGAGATCAAACCAGGGACCTTCCTGTTTTGTATAATTCAAATATTCACAAGCTAAACTTGTAGAGACACTGGGGAGCCCATGAAGACTCATTAATAGCTATATCCCTAAAATTGCAATGAAGGAATTAGGGTGCATTTACATTGCTGCTTGTTTATTTTGGATCATAAGAGCCTGGTGTTTGTTCACTGGCACTCTGCATTTACGCTGTTAAAATCTTTATCCTGACAGCAGAATTATAGATTCTAGATTTAACAATGCAAATACAGGAGTCAATGCATGAACACCAGACTCTTTAGATCCAAACTAAACAAGTGCTGACATAAAAACACCTTTTACCTCAAGACGGGGCATCCACCATTAGAACTTCACACAAAACTATTTATGTACTTTGAAAACTGTAAATGGCATTCAGCACTCTGAGGAAATAATTTCCATGCGTTTGAAGAATATTTAAACAGATACTTGGACAATCACGTACAAAGAAAGACTTGCATTTATGTATCACCTTTCACGACCTCAGGACGTCACAAAGCACTTTACAGCCAGTGAAGTAGTTTTGAAGTGTAGTCACTGCTGTAATGTAGGAAATGTGGCAGCCAATTTGCGCACAGCAAATTCCCACAAACAGCAATGTGATAATAACCAGATAATAAGTTTTTAGTGCCATGGGATCATTTATATCTTACTGAGAGGGCAGACGGGGCCAGTTTAATATCTCATCTGAAAGACGACACCTCCGACAGTGCAGCACTCCCTCAGTACTGCACTGGAGCGTCAGCCTAGATTTTGTGCTGAAGTCTCTGGAGTGGGACTTGAACTCAAAATCCTCTGACTTAGAGACGAGAGTGCTACCAACTGACCCACGGCTGACACATCATGAAAGCCATTGAGAATCCCTACGTGGTCAGTTTTTGGTAAAATATTAAAATGCCTACGTGGCAAAGAAGCAGAATGCAAAAGGGTTAATTAGTTAGTAACTGAGATTGATACAGGTGGCCTGGCCCTCCTGCTGGGCCATATGTTTGCTTAGTCAGCAGGCCTGCATTGTCTTATCAATGATAGGTCTTTGATGTGATTCAAGGACTGGTCTGAATGTCTCCATGTTTATGGCAGATCAATATAGGTAACGAGCTTAGCCAAAGTTGAATGACATTCCAGGTTGGGAGATAAGGAACAGAAGGAACAGGGAAGAACATTCCAAGTTGGAAGGTGAGGAAGTATCCCCTTTGATGTCTAACAGCAACATGGTCAGCACATGGATTATCTATGATTGGCCGGAAATAATGTAACTCCGCATGGCAACCTGTGCCCGGCTTATGATTGGTGTTGACTCTTGTGTTAATGATGTTCCAACCCCTATCGATCTGTATAAAGGTATGAGTTTTTGTCTTTGTCTTTATCTCCTTATTCTGTTAGAATCGTTCGGATTCTCTCAGGAATCTGAATTGAAGCTACAGCCTAAGATCTGCTATTAAAGTTGTGTTGAACTTTACGGTGTACTCGAATCAGTTCTTGCTGAACCAGACTGAGGGGAAAGAATCCGGTTCGTCACCATGAGTAAGGATAAAAGCAATTAAACCTACAAATAGTTAACTTATTTATGCACCTAGAAACAAAGTACGACTTCATGTGCATTATAACTTCTGTATTAGTACTTTTACTTATTTTGAAATACAAATAAAATTATCTTTAAAATTTCATATAAATGCATTCAGTGCTTCAGTAATTTTGTTACTGCTGTAGTAAAGTCTAGTGGAACTAAGGCAGTTGGGTTTGATAGATTGACAAAGTATTTACGAAACAGGAATTGGGATATTTTAACTGTTCAGGTCAGGGAAATTAAAACTGACAGTGAAAGGTCCATAGATGTGCCTGTAACAAAAATTATGTCACGCACATCAGAAACCAGATCATTGACAACAGGTTAAATACCTAGTTAAGATAGCAAACTGAGGAATTTCCACCCCATAATCTTTGCCAATACCTTTTAATTAAAATTGTACCACTTATGTGAATATTATAACTAATAGAATTTTTAAAAAATGAGTTATGCTATAACTTTTGTAGAAGAGTATATAGGGTTCAATTTGTCTTGCGATGCTTCTCTGGATTTGTGCGATATATTCTGTTTGTCTCGAGGGAGCATGAAATTGGTTTGATAAAGAGGAGTGGAGCATAATTCGTCCGCTCACATGTCTAAAAATAAACAAAGACACAAATGGACCTTTTTGCTACATTATGGTCGTGGTTCTAATAGCATCATGTGGTCAAGTTAGACGTGATCTGCTGTGGCTGAGGTTAAATCATATCATTGGGGCAAAGGGAGCATTACTGTGTAGCTGGCTGTGTCATACCTGACCTGCAAGTGTTTGTTGCTGACCCTGGTGCCTGTTCAATTTCCAGGATTGAGATTTTTTCTTCTTGATAAACTTAAGTCTTCACTAAATAAAAATACCCTAAAGAAAATGGTTATAATCACATGGGCAAATCTTTTTCACTTGCTTGCTAGCGAATTAAGGTAGATTTTCTGATATGTGCTGGCAGCAGATGAAGACTTGGAAAATCTATAGTATGTAGTGATATAAATTGTAACTTATCCTTGCATCACTTGCACATGATATCATCAAGACAAAATGATGTACTATTATTCCCCCTTTCCAAACAATAAAATCTTGACAAACAATTCTTTTCATGATAATGGTGCCCCTTATTATATATGAAATGAAATGTAATTTATTGCATTTAATATGCATAATGATAAGATAAAGATGATTAAGCGACTCAAATTCCTCTCTTTACTCAGTATGGTTGAGTGGCCCTTTGGCTTAATGGTAGCATTCCCACCTCTGAGTTAGCAGGTAAAGGGTTCAAACACCTCTTCAGACAGTCAGAGCAAGTGGAAACTAGAATAAGGTCTCCAAATACTGGGTTGACATCCAACAGGGGTACTCATGTCTGGACAAGTGACCACTGGTTCAATGTTCGTATTCCCTGAGTCGGAGGAGTTGGGTTTGAGCCCCACTCCAGACAACCCCAGAAAGCGGAGACTGGAGCATTGGCTCTGAATTCTGGATTGACGTGCACTAAAAGCAGGACCTCAAAGGTAGTGATCTCAGGATTACTACCAGTGCCACGTGCTAGAGAGTTTGGTGAGTGTGGGAGTTCGATGAAGTGGGGGAAGGAGGTGTTGCTTTTCCTAACTTTTTCCGCAGAGCGGCGGCAGACCTGAGCAGCAGAAGACTGAGAGTGGGGATAAAAGCAGCAGCAGACCTGCAACAAGAGACAACTACTGTGCTACGTCACAGGTGAGGCAGGAGAGTCCGAGAGGTGAGCACAGTATAAAAGGAGAGACCGAGAGCGGGAGGAGAGTCTGAGAGGTGAACGCAGTGTAAATCTAAGGCAAGTCATGGCAGCAGAGCTCGCACCCGTGATATGCTCCTCCTGCACTATGTGGGAAGTCATGGACACTACCAGTGTCCGTGGCGACCATGTGTGCAGGAAGTGTGTCCAGCTGCAACTACTGGCTAACCGCATTTCGGAGCTGGAGCTGCGGGTGGATTCACTGTGGAGCATCTGCGATGCTGAGACTATCGTGGATGGCACGTTCAGTGAGGTGGTCACACTGCAGGTAAAGATTACGCAGGCAGAAAGGAAATGGGTGACCGCCGGGCAGACTAAAAGAACTAGGCAGGTAGAGCAGGAGTCCCCTGGGGCCATCTCCCTCTCAAACAGATATACTGCTTTGGATACTGTTGGGGGAGATGGCTTATCAGGGGAAAGCAGCAAGAGCCAAGTTCGTGGCACCACGGGTGGTTCTGCTGCACAGGAGGGGAGGAAGAAGAGTGACAGGGCTATAGTGACAGGGGATTCAATTGTAAGGGGAACAGATAGTCGTTTCTGCGGCCGCAAACGTGACTCCAGGATGGTATGTTGCCTCCCTGGTGCTAGGGTCAAGGATGTCACAGAGCGGTTGCAGGGCATTCTGGAGGGGGAGGGTGAACAGCCAGTAGTCGTGGTCCATATCGATACCAACGACATGGGTAAAAAAGGGATGAGGTCCTGCAAGGTGAATTTAAGGAGTTAGGAGATAAATTAAAAAGCAGGACCTCAAAGGTAGTGATCTCAGGATTACTACCAGTGCCACGTGCTAGTGAGTATAGAACAGGAGAATAGACCAGATGAATGAGTGGCTGCAGGGATGGTGTAGGAGGGGGGAATTTAGATTCTTGGGACATTGGGACCGGTTCTGGGGAAGGTGGGACCTGTATAAGCGGGACGGGTTACACCCGAGCAGGACCGGGACCAATGTCCTCGTGGGGGTGTTTGCTAGTGCTGTTGGGGAAGGTTTAAACTAGAGTGGCAGGGGGATGGGAACCTGAGCGGGAGTCAGAAGGGAGTAAAGTTGAGAGCAGCAAGAGTGGGGAAGACCCAGGGGAAATTTACAATACAAATAGAACAAACAGTTGTTCAAAAACAAGTGAAAGGGAAAAGCGTAAAGCAGCAGAAAGAAAGTGTACTTTAGGTACTACAGATAAAATTAAAACTAGAAGGCGTAAAACGATTAACCCAGCATCAAAGCTGAAGGTCAGGCTTGGGTGTGTCGCCCAACTAAGAGTTCTATATACAAATGCACGGAGTATAAGGAATAAATTAAATGAACTAGAGGTTCAAATTCAAATTGGAGGGTATGACATGATAGCTATTACTGAGACATGGCTGCAGGATGGTCAGGATTGGGAACTAAATATAGCGGGTTATAAGGTCTACAGGTGAGATAGGAAAAATGGAAGAGGGGGAGAAGTAGCCTTAGTGATTAGAGATGAAATCACTTCAATTATAAAGGAGGACATAACGAGAGGTAAGCAGCCAACAGAGACCTTATGGGTTGAATTGAGAAATAGGAAAGGATCTAAGACTACAGTGGGAGTAGTGTATACAGGACCCCTGGCAGCAGCTCTGAAGTGCTAGATTGTATAAATGCAGAGATTAGACAAGCGTGTAACAAAGTCATAGTGGTCTTAATGGGGGACTTTAACCTTCACATAGATTGGGGAAAGCAGACTAGCAAACCTCAGAAAGGTAGTGAATTTCTTGAGTGTGTCCGGGATAGTTTTCTACAACAGTATGTCCGAGATGCAACAAGGGGGCAAGCCATACTAGATTTAGTAATGAGTAATGAACCAGATTTAGGTAACAGCTTAACTGTGCGAGAACATTTATCCAATAGCGATCATAACATGATCGAGTTCAATGTAGTGTTTGAAAGGGAAAAAAGTGAGTCAGCTGCTAAGATTCTAGACTTGGATAAGGCCGACTTCAATGGGATGAGACAGAGACTGTCCACAGTAAACTGGGCAAGTCTGTTAATGGGTAAAACGACTGATGATCAGTGGGAAATGTTTAATGAAACATTTAACGTGATACAGAATCGGATAATACCCCTGAGGAGCAAGAACTCTACTTGCCAAAAAAAACAGCCATGGACAACTAAAGAGGTAAGGGACAGTATAAGACATAAGTAAAGGGCATACAAAAGGGCAAAAAATGGCACAGATCCTGGCGACTGGGAAAGATACAAAGATCAACAAAGGGTCACAAAACAGATAGAGCTACAAAACAGAGTATGAAAAGAAACTTGCAAGGGATATCAAAACCAATACGAAGAACTTTTATAGTTATATTAGGAAAAAGAGGGTGGTCAGGAGCAGTGTTGGCCCCTTAAAAACTGAAAGTGGGGGTATTGTCATTGACAATGGGGAAATGGCGGACATGTTGAATATTTACTTTGCGTCAGTATTTACAGTAGAAAAAGAGGAGACATGCCGGAAATCCCAAGAAAACTAATATTGAAAATGGGACAGGGACTCAATAAAATTAACATAAGTAAAGCAACAGTAATGAAGAAAATAATAGCACTAAAAAGTGACAAATCCCCAGGACCAGATGGTTTGTAGCCCAGGGTTTTAAAGGAATTAGGTGAGCACACTGCAGATACCCTAACTATAATCTTTCAAAGTTCTCTAGATTCAGGAACTGACCCTCTAGATTGGAAAATTGCACATGTCACTCTGCTTTTTAAGAAAGGAGAGAGAGGGAAACCAGGGAGTTATAGACCAGTTAGCCTAACATCTGTTGTGGTGGAAATGCTGGAGTCTATAATTAAGGATAGGGTGACTGAACACCTCGAGAATTAATCAGAGAGAGCCAGCATGGATTTGTGAAAGGTAGGTCATGCCTGACAAACCTGATTGAATTATTTGAAGAGGTGACTAAAGTAGTGGATAGGGGAATGTCAATGGATGTTATTCATATGGACTTCCTGAAGGCATTTGATAAGGTCCCACATAAGAGACTGTTAGCTAAGATAGAAGCCCATGGAATCGAGAGAAAGTACGGACTTGGTTAGGAAGTTGGCTGAGCGAAGGGCGACAGAGAGTAAGGATAATGGGAAGGTACTCACATTGGCAGGATGTGACTAGTGGAGTCCCGCAGGGATCTGTCTTGGAGCCTCAATTATTCACAATATTTATTAATGACTTAGATGAAGGCATAGAAAGTCTCATATCTAAGTTTGCCGATGTCACAAAGATTGGTGGCATTGTAAGCAGTGTAGATGAAAACATAAAATTACAAAGCGATATTGATAGATTAGGTGAATGGACAAAACTGTGGCAAATGGAATTCAATGTAGGCAAATATGAGGTCATCCACTTTGGATCAAAAAAGTATAGAACGGGCTACTTTCTAAATGGTAAAAAGTTAAAAACAGTGGGGTTAGGGGTTCAGGTACATAGATCATTGAAGTGTCATGAACAGGTGCAGAAAATAATGAATAAGGCTAATGGAATGCTGGCCTTTATATCTAGAGGACTAGAATACAAGGGGGCAGAAATTATGCTGCAGCTATACAAAACCCTGGTTAGACCGCACCTGGAGTACTGTGAGCAGTTATGGACACCGCACCTTCGGAAGGACATATTGCCTTGGAGGGAGTGCATCGTAGGTTTACTAGAATGATACCCGGACTTCAAGGGTTAAGTTACGAGGAGAGATTACACAAATTGGGGTTGTGTTCTCTAGAGTTTAGAAGGTTAAGGGATGATCTGATCGAAGTTTATAAGATATTAAGGGGAACAGATAGGGTGGATAGAGAGAAACTATTTCCGCTGGTTGGGGATTCTAGGAGTAGGGGGCACAATCTAAAAATTAGAGCCAGACCTTTCAGGAGTGAGATTAGAAAACATTTCCACACATAAAGGGTGGTAGAAGTTTGGAACTCTCTTCCACAAACGGCAATTGATGCTAGCTCAATTGCTAAATTTAAATCTGAGATAGATAGCTTTTTGGCAACCAAAGGTATTAAGGGATATGGGCCAAAGGCAGGTATATGGAATTAGATTGCAAATCAACCATGATCTTATCAAATGGCGGAGCAGGCACGAGGGGCTGAATGGCCTACTCCTGTTCCTATGTTCCTATGACGTCCAGCCGGGGTACTCACAATGGGGGTTGGGGATCTTTAGCCTTGGTTGCAGACCACCTAGGAGAAGGTACTCCAAAGATAAAAACCATGAGGAAGGCAATGGGAGACTACCTCTGCTATTCTTCCCTAGTAAGTGGCTCAAAAATCTCATGTGTAAGACTTGAATTAGGACCTGTCCTGGGGCAGAACACAATAGATGGATGGGCAGGCTCAGTAATTAACATACATTATTTCATCCCATTGTGCTACATATCTCAGCTCTACTATTTAAAATACGAAGATCCTTATGTACATTTAATTCATTCTTTGCTGATTGTGCTGTTTAGTGTGCCAATTGTATCATTATCATTGAATTTACAGGTTGTATCTGATTGAGTGGAATAGACCAACTACAAAATAGCATGGTGCAAAACCACTACAGTACAATCCCATTTCACATTGAGTGCAATGATATTTGAAGATCAGGCCTTAAAGTGCCTCTTTCATAAGAAATTCCCCTATGTCAGAAAATGCCCCCAGCCCAGATTTAACAAGCTTGAACTGTGAAATAAGCATCTTTGTCTTTAAATAAATATTCCCACCTTTTATTATTGAAATTACAAAAGTTCTTAGTACAAAATACATCAGCAATAATTTTAAAAAAGCGCTCCCTTTTTTCTGAGGTGAGAGTGGACCCTGACTCCGATCTCAGTTTCTATAAAGTTCGTGTTACCAGTTGAACGAATGCCTTTCCAAAAATTTGCCACTCCACTCAGACATTTCTTTTTTTACACCTACTGATTTATTAATGGTCCTTCAATCACACATCCTGTGTCTGACCTATGAAGAAGTCCACACTTAACACTGCCAAGGTCACTCCATTACAAGCTTTCCCCTCTGGGCTTCAATTGTTTCTGCAGCTCCTGTTCCTGAAATCTGTGTTAAGCATGAGTGCAACATCTGAGTGGTTAATCTGATATGGGACAAATTTGGGCTGAATCAGATTTTTTGAAACAAATCTGAATACTTCAGTTTGAAAAAAATTCCTTGGATTTATTAAGCCAAAACTTGTTGCAACCTAAAGTGACTAGAAAGTCAACCTGTACTTTTTTCTCCCCCCATGCTGGCTTTCAGGTAAATATTTCATTTTTAATTGAAATTATTATATTGTGTTCCCTTGAGTGTAGAAGATTAACGGGGTGCTCTAAATGAGGTGTTTAAGATGATTAAAGGAGTTAATAGGGTAGATTGAGAGAAACTATTTCATCTGATGGGAGAGTCAAAAAAAAAAGGGAGTGGGTTAAATTTAAAAATACAGCTAGGCCATTAAGGAATGTGCACTTCTTCACACAACAGGTAGTGGAAATCTGGACCTCTCTCCCCAAAAAAGCTGTTGAGGCTGGGTCAATGGAAAATTTAAAAACGGAGATGCATAGATTTTTGTTAGACGAGGGTACGGGGACAAGGGGGACAAAAATTGTTGAAATTTTTGAAAGTTTAAAATGCAAGGAAAGACTACCAGGTACCAGTCCAAAATTCTATAGAGTGTTGCATATCAACCTTTTTCAAATTTACCACTCACCCGTACCAATTCCTGACACAACATTACAACTGTTTCATTGCATCTCATACATACCCTTACCTGAGCAGGGCGTACATTTAAGCTGCAAAATACAATTGAAAGCCTTGCCACATTCACATCATCCAAGGGTTCACACACCAATCCAGTGTAACACAAAACATGGGTCATTTATTGCCATCCAGAATGGGCTGAGCTTGGGCACATGGCTGCAATGGGTAGTGGTAATCTGGGACTCTATCCCTCAAAAGGCTGTGGATGCTGGGTCATTGAAATTTTTTGTTAGATATGCTTATCAAGAGACATGGATCAAAAACCGGTTAAAAGGAGTTGGGGTATAGATCAGCCATGATCTAATTGAATGGCGGAAAGGCTCAAGGGGCTGAATGGCCTGCCCCTGTTCCTACTGCCCTTGTACTTTAGGAAATGCAGCAGCGCAGTGATAATTTGTTAGTCGTGTCATCCTACTTCATAGGAAAGGAGATGAAAGTGCTGGTCTTGCTGACCAACATTTCAGTCCACCAGTTTGATAGTTGTGTGGACAGCATATTAACTGATGTGGCAGTGCTGGTCAGTAATGAGCAAGAAGGATGATAGTTGAGGGCAGTGGGACCTTGCCAACCACCGATAGTGCCATTCCTATGTTGCAAGTTAGCTTCAGGCGTCTTTACTGCAGACAGTTAATCTCTGCAACTAGCTCCCCGCTGACGTGGAGCAAACTGAGGTGATTTTTCTTGGTCATTGGTAGAGAGGTGTGCCAAGGTCTCTAGATATGGTCTGATGCCTGCTGATCTCATTTTGTACCACTTCAACCGTGCAATGCTGCATTTGTGTCCCTGAAAACAATTGTTCCAAAAATACACATTATTAATAAACATTTCAGAAATATGGAAAACATCTCTGATAACAATTTAACACAGTACTAAAAAGCTACTGAGAACATCGCAGCAACAAAAAATACAAAACCTGTGGCACTTAAAGAGCTCCTCCTCACAATGATTGTCCAGTAGGACCATTCAAAATGGGCCCCAATAGAAAAGAAAACACAAACCCAGCATAAAAGCTGCAAAATTGAGCTAGGTGTTCATCCAAATACTTTTGCATCAAATCTGAGACCTTGTTGAGAGGCCTTATTTATCATGGGCTAAATCTAGAAGGACTAGATTTTCATCTTTGCATTCCAGCTTAGAGCTCCATCATTGGGAGTGTCTATGAAAATATAGGTATATGTTTCCCAACCCTGAATGATTTCACTCCTGGATGGCCTGGGTCTAATTTTAAGATTGTGCCCCCTTAATCTGGATTCCCCCACCAGAGAAAATAGCTTCTCTGTATCTATCATATCGAATCCTTTTATCATTTTAAACACCTCATTTAGATCACCCCTCAACCTTCTAAACTCAAGGGAATAAAACCAAGTTTATGCAACCTATCCTCCTTTAAGCCCTGGTGAATCTGCACTATGCTCCCTCCAAGGCCAATATATCCCACTTGAGGTGCAGTGCCCAAAACTGGACGCAGTACTCCAAATGGGGACTGACAACTGAAGCATAACTTCCCCTCGTTTGTATTCCGGCCCCCTTGAGATAAAGGCCAACATTTCATTAGCTTTTTTGATTACTTTTTGTACCTGTGCAGTAGCTTTTAGTGATTTGTATACCTAGAGACCCAAATCCCTTTGCTCCTCCACAGTTCTTAATGTCCCTCCATTCACACACAGCACATACTCCACCCGTTTGTATGACATGGGGGGGTTTCTACAACTGGTGTAGGATCCCAATTGAAACATTTAAGTCGGCACCTGTCTATTTCAGGTGGGAGTGTTAGCGGCCTATTTCGAACCCTGTCTGAAAATTAAGTCGGGCGGGCCTTGGGCAGCTGACGAGTGGGCAACTTTTGTTTCCCTTTTCAACTGCCAGCCACTCAGTTTTCCAGCTGGGTGGGCGGACTGGCCACATAGGAAATCGGGAAATTTCCCGAGTGGCCCCCGTGAATGGTTCTGTAGCGCTGTATGAGAATCCCGAAGAATCCCACGTTCTTTTGGGGAGCCAGTCTTTCCCTGTTTCCAATATAAATGGGCCAGGCGGCTTTTGAAAATCGTCCCCAAGCACTTCAGCTCAAAAAATATAGTAGATTGTAAAATAATAGGTAAGCCTGCCTTCTCTGTTTTGTGATTTCTCCTGTGCTCATTATGCATCTGAAATCCTGGCACTCAAAATTATACATCAGGCCACTGGGATGATCGGAATTCTTTATTCCCTTTCCTTGATCCAACTGTTTACTCTCACTCTTCTGTCCCTTCTCTCTGTGACTGATTTCTTTTGAGCTGCTACAGAATGTTTCATACATCAAGCTTGCTCTTCTGTCCAATCTGGTCCTACATCTTGAGGCGTAGATGCACATCAATCATGCCTGTAGTACTACTGTCATCTTGTAAAAATTCTGTCCAATGCATCTGTCATCTTGACCAGTAGGAAGCATTCCAAGTGAATCTTGTCTCTGCTTGTAACTTTGGTAAATCCAGATTTAGAGCTGTACAACACAACTTTATTGAAAAGAAATATTGAAAGCCATCCTGCCTGTTCGGGGGTGAAGTCATCTCTCTGAGTCATGAAGATCAGAGAGATTCCATCTTCAACTCCTGGCCTGTACTGAGTTAGCTGATCTCATTTGGGTTAACATTTAGGATGCTAGATGTTGGCTGAAGCACATCTGGGTTAGCGTAGAGAAAGCTGGCGAGGGTTCCTCCTCCTAACTGCTGTACTGGAAGTCTTGGGTGAGGATAGGTTTGGACTTGACTGCAACATCCTCCATTGTCCATACTGCTTACTCGCATTCACTGTCATGGTTAACACACTAATTATTGCCATTTGGGCAAGGTAAGGTAGAGTGATTGGTGCCAGTGATCTGTAGTTCAGTAAGGGAGTTACCATCTTCAGGAGAGGAGGCAAAGGCAGGAAATTGGAGGCGAAAATTAGAGATTCTTTTTTAAAGAACGAAGAAAATAATCGTCAACTGCTGTCTTCCTGCAGCCAATCCTTCTGTTCCCTTGTTAAAGTTGTCTCTCATAACTATTGTACATCCTCCTTTCAAAGCATCGTCCATCCAGACGCCCAAAATCTGAAACCAAACCAGAAAATGCTGAAATTTCTTAGCAGATCAGGCAGCATCTGTGGACAGATGTTTATGTTTCAGCTTGCAAACTCTTTGTCAGCACTGGAAGATATTACAGATCGACAGCATTTAACAAACAGGACAAAGGGGGGGGAAGGGGTGGGGTGAACAACACATACAGGACAATAAATAGAATGACCTGTAAAGTGCTCAAATTGATAACAGGAGATGGTTAAATGGCAGAAGTGATATTAGTATGAGACAATAGGAGGCGTAATGAGAGAAATCAAAGAAATAAGAGACATGTATAAGACATAGAGAGTGTGTTAATAGGTAAAAGGGTGGGGATAAAGCAGCTGAAAGGGAAGCATGAAAAACTGTCTGGTTCCATTGACCCTGCCCCCATCCTTTTCGCTATTTACACGGACACTATGTTTCATATAGTTTCATAGTAGGTACAGCACAGGAGAGGGTCATTCGGCCCATCGTGCCTGTGCCAGCTCTTTGAAAGAGCTAACCAGTTAGTCCCATTCCCCTGCTCTTTCCCCGTAGCCCTGTAATTTTTTTCCCTTCAAGTATTTATCCAATTCCCTTTTGAAAGTTACTGTTGAACCTGCTTCCATCACCCTTTCAGGCAGTGCATTCCAGGTCATTGCAATTCAATGCGTAAAAAAATGTCTCTTTTGCCGATCACCTTAAATCTGTGTCCTCTGGTTACCGACCTTTCTGCCACTGGAAACTGGTAACAGTTTCTCCATATTACTCTGTCAAAACTGTTCATGATTTTGAACACCTCGATTAAATCTCCCCTTAACTTTCCCTGTTTTAAGGACCCCAGCTTCCCCTGTCTCTCCATATAACTGATGACCCTCATCCCTCGGACCATTCTAGTAAATCTCTTTTGCACCCTCTCTAAGGCCTTGTCATTCTTCCTAAATTGTGGTGCCCAGAATTGAACACGATACTCCAGCTGAGGCCCACCCAGTGTTTTATAAAGGTTTAGCATAACTTCCTTGCTTTTGTACTCTATGGGGGTAATTTTACCACCCGCTATCGGGTGCGTTCTCGGCGGGGGGGGGCCCCGAAAATCGGGGAATCCCGGAGCGGGACCGGATCCCGTCTCGATCCCGCCCACTTCCGGGTTCCCCAAGGACGCGCCGGCGTGCGCGCGCAGCCCCCGCTGGCGGGAATCGCGCAGGCAATTAAAGCCAGCGGGATGCCACTTGACAATATTTATTTAGGTTTTTCAGGTCATTAACTGACCTGATTAAGGGATTATGTGGGATTTTAGAACAAAGTGGGACTGTTTCCCACACTGGGGGAAACACTCCCAGGTCAAATGGACGTGTTGCAGCTGTCAGCCTGTGGCAGCTGCAAAGATCCATTTGACAGGTGGTGGGGGGAGACCCTCACTCATTGCAGGAGGCCACTCTGTCATTTGGGACAAAGTTTGGCCTCCGCCACCCTCCTCCTGACAGTCAAAGTCACCAACTTGCACACTTACCCCGGGGTCCAGAGACATGTACCTACCTTGTGAACCCCCTCAGATGTACATCTTGCGGATGGGGGCCGCCGTAGCTGCAGTCATGACCTCCTCGGAGGGCGAACAGCATCACCAGCCTCACCAGCCTCGCCATCCACGCCGTCCACCTCTGACACGTGGAGCTCCACAACACAGTGCTGTGACACATCCACCTGTACAGCAGGAGGGAGGGCAACCGCAGAAAGAGATGCGTCGCAGAGGGCACTACCCTCGCCACAGGGTCCACAGACCGAGGCTCAGCTTCCTGGACCTCTCTGAGCAGCAGTGCACACGGAGGCTCAGAGTCACTTGACATGTAGTCGTGGACATCTGCAGCCTCCTTCACGCCGAGCTGCTCCTGGCTGGCCCGAGCACCATCTTCTTACCTGTCGCTGTCAAAGTCACCACTGCCCTCAACAACTTCTCCTCCGCATCCTTCCAGGGTGCAACCGGGGACATCGCCGATGTCTCCCAGTCGTCTGCGCAAAAGAGCCCTGCAAATACACCTACACCCACTCTGCAGTGACACAATGGGTGGCATCAGTGGTGGGTCTTCATAGTGATCCTCAGGAAAGGGCATTATTGCACAAACCAGACAAGATTCGCGGAGACGTGACAGTAGTGGTGACAATATAATATGTAATGTGAGTTGGTCAGAAGTTCAATATAAGTAACACCCATGACAAACCCTCAAACACCCTTGTGCATCCCCTTCATGCTCACGACACGTTTGCCTTACCCTTCCTACTACACATATGTGATGCATGCCCTGTGGCTGCAGCACAGGTAGTGACAGGTTGAGTGAGGCTGGCCGTGAAAGAGATGCACGAGAGGGTGAGTATGAGATAGAGCCATGAGATTGTATGAGGATTGGGTTGAGTGGTAGTGGCGGGATGAGTACTGGCGAGGTGAGTAGGTGAAGGTAAGATGAGGATGAGGTTTGAGTGGGTATGAGGGGTGATGTGACAGAGTAGTGTTGGCAGTGCCGAAGGAGATGTGGGGTGGGGGCATTGATGTGGCAGACGGAGTGTAGGGGAAAGACTACGTGTACTCACTTTGGCTGACCTACTGAGGTCATTGGAGCGCCTCCTGCACTGTATGCAGGTGGGCGATATGTTGGTGGTGCAGGTGACCTCCTCTGCCACCTCGAGCCAGGCCTTCCTGGTGGCAGAGGCAGGCCGTTTCCTCCCGCCCGCCGGGAGGACCCCCTCCTCCTCACCCCATGTATTGATACCTGGAGTGAGGCATCATTAAACTGGGAGCAGCCTTCCCCCTGGGCTGCTCCATGCTGTAATTTTTGCTATTTGTTGCAGCATCTGTCAGTGGAGGACTGCCCCTTTAAATAGAGCGCCTCCAGCTGACAGATCTTACTGCGCATGCGCAGCCCGCCCGACGCGCAGATCAGCAGTGGGGAACCCGGAGGAGCAGGTAAGTGGATCCAATTAGTGGATTGTCTGCTACGATCGCGCGGGAAACTGACTAATTTCACCGGGCGCGTTACCCACGCTCCCCCCCGCCGAGAACCCGCAGCCCTGCTAACATCGGGCCCTATGTCTCTATTAAGAAATTTGTAAACAATTTTACAACACCAAGTTATAGTCCAGCAATTTTATTTCCTGATTTCCAGATGCCTCACTCCAGGTATCTCCTGAGGAAGGAGAAAATCTCCGAAAGCTTGTGAATTTAAAATAAAATTGCTGGACTATAACTTGGTGTTGTAAAATTGTTTACAATTGTCAACCCCAGTCCATCACCGGCATCTCCACATCTATTAAGAAAGCCCAGGATCCCTTATGCTTTTTTAACAGCCTTCTCAACTTGTCCTGTTACCTTCAAAGATTTGTGTACATACACCCCCGGATCTCTCTGTTCCTGCACCCCCTTTAAAATTTCTTTGATTTCTCCCATTATGCTTCCTATTGTCTCAGGTTAATGCCACTTCTGCCATTCAACCATCTCCTCTTTTCCACTTGACACCTCCATTTATTTTAATGGAGCAGATAACTTCAGAGCAGAGTGCGAGTAAATCCAGAGCTACCCAACCTCGGGAAACAGACTGTCACGAACCCAGTTGGAAGGATCTTTTCTTGGGATTTGCCTGCTCCCTGTCTGACGTTGCAACTAAAACCTTGCAGGCAATCTGGGACAAAGGAGGTTCATCCCTCTCTGTAATATATATTTACACAGACACTGGGGGGGAACACTTTGCCCAAAAAACTATTTCCCTTTAAGTTAGCCTTCTCCTTTAACAACTACCATTCCTGACTCAAATTTATTTCCAGGACTCTCACAAACATTCTGAGCTCCAGGAAAGAAAGTATCCTAATTTTTTGTGGCTCCTTGGAGGGAAAAAAAAAATCAATTTTATTTTGCTTCACAAATAAATCTAAATTTTTCAAATAAATTGTATCACTTTCAATTTGAAGAAAGCAGCATAATGAAAAGAAAAGAAGCATAACTAGTTTATTTCACTGGTGATCAATTCCAAATACTTTTCATCCATGATTTCCTGATTTGTGAGTCACTGGGTATATCCATCGCTCCACAATGCACATCTTAGATTTGCCCACTTTTAGCAGACAGAGTAATAGTAACCAACTAACTGAGGATCAGTTTATTTACCTGCCCTCAGGCTACATTCACTGAACTTATCAATAATTCAAAGGTGTTCACAAATATCTTTTATGGAACAGACTGCAAACAAAGCTACCCATAATTCCTATTACTGGCCATCTAATCTCATTAGAGGACGATGGTACCGTTAACTGTTTCTTGACCAAAGAGTTCAGAATTGACATTGCCGTCAATGTACAACTGTTTTCTGGCTGCTTTACCAGAAAAACGGTACAAGAAATCTTCCAATGTTATAAAAGATTTATAAAAATATCAATAATATTAATATGTATGATTATAATTGAAGCTCAGATATATGGAAAATACACTATGGAAGCTTAGACGGCAAGAGTGAACATGACTGAAATGGTGGTGTTGGAGTGCCCCCTACAGGATAACATTTAAGTTTTTAGTTGCAGAAACTCAGAATTTCTGACTCTTGTGCACATACTGTAGTGGTGTTCCGATCTCAGCAACAGACATACACAAATACACATATATGCATACATTTCTGAAAATATGTTTTGTAATGCAGTACAGTTCATTCCTGGCAGAAAACCAAAGACTTGCATTTATATAGCGCCCTTCACGACCACAGGACGTCCCAAAGCTCCTCACATCCAATGAGATATTTTTTGAAGTGCAGCCACTGTTGTAATATGTAGGAAACGCGGCAGCCAATTTGCGCACAGCAAGATCCCGCTAACAGCAATGTGATAATGACCAGATAATCTGTTGTTTTGTGATGTTGGTTGAGGGATAAATATTAGGACAGGACACCGGGGAGAAACCTTTGCTCTTCTTCGAAGGTGCAAATTAAGCCGAAGCCCAATTTTGCTCCTTATATCATTGGTAGTGTATGGTGTTTTTAGTTCAAGCAAAGTTGATTATCTGATACTTTTATTGCTCATACTTGAATAATGTCCACTTGAGGTACTGCACCTAAGAAACCTAACAAGGAAATCAGCAGAGCAAGGTGGAGGGGAGACAATTGGCTCCATACGTATTCTGTTTCAACCACATTTCCAGGAAAGCACTTAAAGTGATAAAAGTTAGATGTAGGTTTAAGCCAGGAGTCTGCTGACAGGTTCAAGGAAACTCCTGACTTCCTAGGATAGATTTTCCAATTGTTAAACTAGGTGTAACCAATTTCAAGAAATGAGCAGAGACCCATTACACTGGATTTACATCCATTTAGCATTCCCATCTGATTTTGCGCTGGGCTTTGTACTGCTGCTGAGGCACCCACCAGTTTACAGTTTGCCTTGTTCAAATTAGGGCCTGATGACATAATTTAGACACCCATGCAATTTCCCAGCATTTGTGCTGGTGTAGCACTCACCCATCGAACCACCCACACAAAATGGGCATCCAGAGCCGATATTTACAGAAGTAGATTTAAGAGGCACTCGAGCATTCTAAGCTATTTCTCAACTTTGTGTTGATTTGTTTCCATTTAGCTAATAAGGATGGTTTGTGCCAAGTATTCTGGTGCTGCCATGTTTTTTTGGTACATCGGCAACAATGGGATAACGGGGTTCCCAATGGGAATTCCTCTTATCTTCTTTGGAGGCAAAAGAAGAGCAGAAATGAAGAGATAGCAGCAGACTAGGCTGTACTAGAGGAGTACAATGCCCACCCATCGGTTACCTTCCTAACAGCAGGGTGACTGCTAATAATGCACAGAGCGACTATTGCCTGATTGGAGGCACAATCAGAAAATCTAGCCCTCTGGACCAATTTGGTTGTTTACGACTTGCACACCATGGCCCTGAGTTTCCACAGAATTCTCCCAATCTCCTGCCATAACTTTAGCGGGAGATCAGCGGAACCTCCACAGAAACAATGGGGTAAATTTTAACCCCCAAGAACGGGTGGGTGGAGAGTAAAAATCTTCCGTTTTCAGAGCAGGACCGCATCCTGGCTCCAACATGTCTACTTCTGGGTCTAACCCAGGCAGGTTTGTCTGCGTCTGGAGAGCAGATACCAGTGCACCTCTTTTTGAACAAAAAATCTTTTCACAGGCTAATAAACTGTCACAGGTTAGTGGCTGGATTATTGCTTCTGGCTGCTATGACATTTATAACTGTTTTTGGAGGTCTCCTATACTTGAATACTAGGACGCGGGGACATAGCCGAACATTTAGAGCAGGAGTGAAGTTAGGAAATGCTTCTACACGCAAAGGGTGGGAGACATTTGGAACGCTTTTCTGCAAATGGCAGTTGATGCTAGCTCACTTGTGAATGTTAAATCTGAAATTGATAGATTTCTGTGAACCAAGGGCATTAAGGGATATGGTGCTAAGGCAGGTATATGGAGTTAGGTCATAGGTCCACCATGATCTCATTGAATGGCGGAACGGGCTCGAGGGACTAAATGCCACTGCTACTTGCTGCCTCTTAATATGCTCCACCTTCTCCTTCAAGAAAGCGGGACATGTGTCTGGGTGATGTGCCTGTCATGGTTGAATAGCTGCCAGTGTGTGTGGCCTGTGAGTTGTGGGTGGGTGGCTTGAAACAGTGGTAATGATGCCCCGGAGCATGGTACATCAGCGAGACTATGAAGACATGCGACAACGGATGAACGGACACCGCGCAACAATCGCCAGACAAGGAGGGTTCCCTCCCAGTCGGGGAACACTTCAGCAGTCAAGGACATTCAGCCTCCGATCTTCGGGTAAGCGTTCTCCTAGGCGGTCTTTGAGACACACGACAACGCAAAATCGTCGAGCAGAAATTGATAGCCAAGTTCCGCACCCATGAGGACGGCCTCAACCGGGATCTTGGGTTCATGTCACGCTACATGTAACTCCACCAGCAAAAAAAAATTATCTGTTTTTAATACAACTGGTCATTCTCTCTCGTTCTCTGCCTTTCGGGTGTCTCTCTCTCTCTCTCTGTCTTTGTGTTCTGACCGCTTGTGTATTCAGTAGTCTTGTATGTAATGTTTCTCTGTCTGAACACCATCCACTCCTTTGATTGCTTTGATTATATCTCTGCCGAGGTGTGATAATGGGCAGTTGGAAAGATTATCTGTAATCACCAGGCATTGTTCTCTGACTATATATGCTGTGCCTTTATGGAATCCTAAACTCACCTGACGAAGGCTTGTGATTTCAAATAAAGCTGTTGGACTATAATCTTGGTGTTGTAAGACTCCTTACATTTGTCCACCCCAGTCCATCACCGGTATCTCCACAATATGTAAGGGTGAGAGGAAGCATCTAATTGGAAGAGTTGAGTACTGATGGAAAGAGTTTATTGGTATGTGGGGGATGGGGGCTGTAGTGCGTGGTGCAGTTGGTAGGAGATGCCACTTGACAGTTGACCTCACTCACCTTGCCCACTCATGCCAAAGCATTGAACTTCTTCCTGCACTGCATCCATGTTCATGATGCTGTGCGCCTGGCATTGACGTAGTCCCCCGTTGCCTCCCACTGTCTTTTTAGTTTATGTCTGGAGGGCCTCTTGCCCCCTCAGCAGATATAGGATGTCTCTCCTTCTGTCCATCTCTTGCACCCAAGGCCTCTAGTGCATCAGCAGTGAACCTTGATGCATGCACTCTCACAGACCTGGTACCAACTCAGATCGTCAGATTGGTGAGGTCTTGTGTGCAGTTTGGAGGATATGGGATTTAGTAGTGCACAACCTTTATTCAATGTTTTAACATAACTCATCAGTGTGTAAACAAAGGGATGGGATCTGCATCTGTGTTTTACGTGTGCGATGTCTGATCTCTGTTCAGACTCCGTGCAGACAGCAGACTGTTATTTTCAGCAAATAACAGGTATCAGCTACCTTTAAGAGATTTCGAAGAAACATCCTCCCTTTAAGAGATTGAGCTCCCTCTGGTGGTAGAAAGTGCACATTGCATTGATTCCACGTGCAAGGCCTGGAAAGGAACGCTGATTGCAGCAAAGTCCTCCCATGGGTCCAAACTTGCGTCCTGCCTGCGCAGGGTCCGTCGGGCGCGGGGTGGTAGCGCCTGCCACCGCCCAAAACGGACCCTTATCGAGTTTTTCCCCCAAGTTGTTCGGCTGCCGAACTGACAGAAGAGTTTGGCCCTGTCGTTCCAGAACGCGCACCACATCCACGGCTGTGATAGTCTTGTGCTTCACATGCTCAGTGCAGGTGACCACATGCCTGCTGATGAAGGGAACTCGTTTGCCTTCCTTTTCTTTGGTTCTGATGAACGAGCACTGGCCAGTACGATCGCCAATCTTTTTCTTTTTTTTCCCCAGAACCTGTTGACATACCGTACGTTTGAATAAGGTTTAAAACCAGTTTTAAAGCCCAGGTCCTCATTACAGGTGAGATCAGATCACGCTTTAGAGGTGAAAATCTCGTCTAAACGAGGAAGAAATGCTATGAAACTTCTTGGTAATCCTGCAGCTCGACAGCCGCTCGACATTTAAACTCATTTGCAGCACTTGAAGGGTTAATTCTAAATGGCAACTAAATTGATGCACAAATGCATTTCTTTGGAAACAGTTTCTCACAGCGTTCCTTGCTCTCAACATAATGCTATCTTCGTTAATGCAAAACATTATTCGATGAAGATATGGGAGGTGATTTTGAGATCAAGCAGACTGTGGGCGGGCGGCAGGAAGAGAGAGCACTGTGCCCACTTCCAGTCCTTGGCGAGAGGCCTGAGGCCAATGTGAGGGCCAGGGCTAATATGTTTTATGCAAGTACTCACAGGCAGCTTGCCGACCAAGGATGGGGAGGTGGGGGGGTGCGGGGGCGGGGAGGGGGGTGGGGTGCGCTGGAGAACCTGCAGCTCCTTTGCACAGCCAAGCCAGAAGTCCTACATTAAAGAGGGAGATGACTAGCAATCTTAAAAAGACAAGCCTAAAGCCATTGTGTCTAAATGCGCGGAGCATTCGCAATAAGGTAGATGAATTAACAGCGCAGATAGATATTAACGGTTATGATATAGTTGCGATTACGGAGACATGGCTGCAGGGTGACCAAGGATGGGAACTGAACATCCAGGGGTATTCAATATTCAGGAAGGATAGGCAAAAAAGGAAAGGAGATGGGGTAGCTTTGTTAGTAAAGGAGGAAATCAATGCAATAGTGAGGAAGGATATTGGCTCGGAAAATCACGATGTGGAATCTGTATGGGTGGAGCTAAGAAACACCAAGGGGTAGAAAACGTTTTGAGGGTTGTCTTTCGGCCCCCAAACAGTAGTGGAGGTGTAGGGGAGGGCATTAAACAGGAAATTAGAGACGCATGCAAAAAGGGTACAATTATAATCATGGGTAACTTTAATCTACATATAGATTGGTCAAACCAAATTAGCAATAATACTGTGGGGGAGGAATTCCTGGAGTGTGTACGTGATGGTTTTCTAGACCAATATGTTGAGGAACCAACTAGAGAACAGGCGATCCTAGACTGGATATTGTGCAATGAGAAAGGATTAATTAACAATCTTGTTGTGCGGGGTCCCTTAGGGAAAAGCGGCCTTAACATGATAGAATTCCTCATTAAGATGGAGAGTGAAGTAGTTGAATCCGAAACTAGGGTCCTGAATCTAAACAAAGGAAATTATGAAAGTATGAGGTGCGAGTTGGCTATGATAGATTGGGGAACTTTACTAAAAGGGATGACGGTGGATAGGCAATGGCTAATATTTAAAGAACGTGTGCAGGAATTACAACAATTATTCATTCCTGTCTGGCGCAAAAATAAAACAGGAAAGTTGGCTCAACCGTGGCTTACAAAAAAAAATTAGGGATAGTATTAGATCCAAAGAGGAGGCATATAAGATTGCCAGAAAAAGTGGCAAGCCTGAGGATTGGGAACAGTTCCGAATTCAGCAAAGGAGGACAAAGAGATTGATTAAGAGGGGGAAAATAGAGTATGAGAGTAAACTAGCAGGGAACATAAAAGCTGACTGTAAAAGCTTCTCCAAATATGGCAAGAGAAAAAGATTAGTGAAGACAAATGTAGGTCCCTTACAGTCAGAAATGGGGGAAATTATAATAGGGAACAAAGAAATGGCAGAACAATTAAACACATACTTTGGTTCTGTCTTCACAAAGGAGGACACAAATAACCTGCCAGAAATGTTAAGGAACCAAGGGTCTAGTGAGAGGGAGGAACTGAAGGAAACCAGTATTAGTAAAAAAATAGTGCTAGGGAAATTAATGGGGCTAAAGGCTGACAAATCCCCAGGGCCTGATAATCTACATCCCAGAGTACTAAAGGAAGTGGCCCTGGAAATAATGGATGCATTGGTGATCATCTTCCAAAATTCTATAGACTTTGGAACAGTTCCTACAGATTGGAGGGTGGCAAATGTAACCCCACTATTTAAAAAAGGAGGGAGAGAAAAATCAGGGAATTACAGACTAGTTAGCCTAATATCAGTAGTGGGGAAAATGCTAGAGTCTATTATAAAAGATGTGATAACAGAACACTTGGATGGCATTAACGGGATTGGACAAAGTCAGCATGGGTTTATGAAAGGGAAATCATGCTTAACAAATCTACTGGAGTTTTTTGAGGATGTAACTAGTAGAATAGATAGGGGAGAACCATTGGGTGTGGTGTATTTGGATTTTCAGAAGGCTTTTGATAAGGTCCCACACAAGAGGTTAGTGTGCAAAATTAAAGCACATGGGATTGGGGGGAATATACTGGCATGGATTGAGAATTGGTTGACAGACAGGAAACAGAGAGTAGGAATAAACGGGTCTTTGTCGGGGTGGCAGGCGGTGACTAGTGGGGTACCGCAGGGATCAGTGCTTGGGCCCCAGCTAGTCACAATATATATCAATGATTTGGATGAGGGAACTAAATGTAACATTTCCAAGTTTGCAGATGACACAAAGCTGGGCTGGAATATGAGCTGTGAGGAGGATGCAAAGAGGCTCCAATGTGATTTAGACAAGTTGGGTGAGTGGGCAAGAACATGGCAGATGCAGTATAACGTGGATAAATGTGAGGTTATCCAGAAAGGCAGATTATTATCTGAATGGTGATAGATTGGGAAAAGAGGAGGTGCAATGAGACCTGGGTGTCCTTGTACACCAGTCGCTGAAAGCGAGCATTCAGGTGCAGCAAGCAGTTAGGAAGGTGAATGGTATGTTGGCGTTCATTGCAAGAGGATTTGAGTACAGGATTAGGGATGTCTTACTGCAGTTATACAGGGCCTTGGTGAGACCACATCTGGAGTATTGTGTGTAGTTTTGGTCTCCTTATCTGAGGAAGGATGTCCTTGCCATGGAGGGAGTGCAACAAAGGTTTACCAGACTGATTCCTGGGATGGCAGGACAGACGTATGAGGAGAGATTGGGTCGACTAGGCCTATATTCATTAGAGTTTAGAAGAATGAGAGGTGATCTCATCGAAACATATAAAATTCTTACAGGGCTAGACAGACTAGATGCAGGGAGGATGTTCCCGATGGCTGGGGAGTCTAGAACCAGGGGTCACACTCTCAGGATACGGGGAATGCCATTTAGAACCGAGATGAGGAGAAATTTCTTCATTCAGAGGGTGGTGAACCTATGGAATTCTCTACCACAGAAGGCATTGGAGGCCAAGTCATTAGATGTATTCAAGAAGGAGATAGATATATTTCTTAATGCTAAAGGGATCAAGGGATATGGGGAAAAAGCGGGAACAGGGTACTGAGTTAGACGATCAGCCATGATAATTTTGAATGGCGGAGCAGGCCCGAAGGGCCGAATGGCCTACTCTTGCTCCTATTTTCTATGTTTCTATGTAATCATGGCGGGGTGGGGGGGTTACGGACATGACCCCACAAAAATATTTTTAAAAAACCCTTCACTTACTTGTTTTCCAAGCAACTTTCAGCCTTTCAGCCGTCCTTTCAGGAGCCACTGGTTAGGCTGTTCAATGCCCAGAACCATTGGGTGGAGTATGCTCTGCTCATTGGCACCTCAAAATTGCATATTATGAATAGGTTCCTGTCTGAAACAGGCAACAATCTAGGCCACCCTGGTGAAGGCCCTCAGGAAAATGGTGGCAGGCGGATCAGCAACAGCAATGGGGCACAAAGTTCTGGGCAATGATTTCTGAGGCACTGCTGCCCCTGCTCCTGCTGGCAGAGGTCCTCAAAATGGGGGCCATTGTATCTTGTAGAATTTTTTTTGGAAGTTGTTGTCCTATTGATGTTAATCTGCAAACTTAAGAATTAACACTTTTGAGTTTTGTTGGGTTGTTCAGTGGTCATCTGTGTGTGAAGGACCAGTCTTTCTTAGGATTTGGGGTGTCTGAAAACTGTCATAGCTGCCCAGTTAGCATCTTTATTTTTAACTCATCTTATGCTTCTTGATAGCCAGTGGGTGCAATTCAAATTCTCCTAATAATAAACAATATATACGGTAGATAATGTGTATATAGGCTACAACCATGCAAATTATGTTTTATCCATATTTGCACTGTGTATTCTGCAGTTGTTTTGCACCTGATAACTATACTTACACAGTTAGTGTTGTGAGAGGTTGTCTGGCAGGTAGTGGAATAGGTTAGCTAGTTGTTTCAATAGCCACATGCTTTTAGCCTATTGGATGACGAAATTAATTGACCACTAATTATTTCAAATTTGGCTAAGATCACTGCAACATGGGATATTACATCATGGGATATCAGCACACAAGTACTTAACGGCCCAGATTTTCCTGGGACATTGTAATTTTTTATTCGTTCATGGGATGTGGGCATCGCTGGCGAGGCCGGCATTTATTGCCCATCCCTAATTGCCCTTGAGAAGGTGGTGGTGAGCCGCCTTCTTGAACAACTGAGTGGCTTTCTAGTCCATTTCAGAGGGCGATTAAGAATCAACCACATTGCTGTGGGTCTGGAGTCACATAGAGGCCAGACCGGGTAAGGACGGCAGGTTTCCTTCCCTAAAGGGCATTAGTGAACCAGATGGGTTTTTACGACAATCTGGTGGTTTCATGGCCACCATTACTGATCCTAGCCATTGCAAGAATGGCTTATAGAATCAAAGAAAAGTTACAGCACGGAAGGAGGCCATTCGTCCCATTGAGTCCGCGTTGGCTCTATGCACGAGCAATCCAGCTAGTCCCACTCCCCCACCCTATCCCCATAGCTCTTTGAGGGTGAAAGGCGGAATTTGAAGAGATGGTGCAGCTCAGGACTAAGCCAGCACCCCGGTTCAGTGACTCCTCACTTGAGTTGCTACTGGCCGGGGTGAGGAGGAGGAGGGACATGCTGTGCCCAGGGGATAGGATGAAGCGCCCTGCCTCTGCCACCAAGAAGGCCTGGCTCGAGGTGGCAGAGGAGGTGACCAGCGACGGCAACGTATCCTGGACTTGAGTGTAGTGCAGGAAGCGCTTCAGTGACCTATCTAGGTCAGGAAAAGTGATTCACCTACATTCTGTGTGCATATCACCCCACCGCCCCCCACACACACCCTGCCCTGCAAAGCCTACTCCGTCACATCACTATTCACACCCGCTTAAGGCTCATCGACAACTTATCTTCATTTCTAAGCACTTCCTCACCTCCCCATTTATGCACCCAACACTCCCACTCACTCCAATCCTGATGCAACGTGATAAATCTGGTCGTCACCCTCTGATGTATTTCTTTTATTGTCAGCCTCACACAAAGCAACTCATCCATCGGGTGAACCCGTCACCCTCACTCACTCACACATCTGTACTTTCTCCGCTTGTAAGGGAGAGGAGTCAGACTGGAGGGGGAACACCACAAATAATGGCCCTCACAGAGGCGGAGGAGGCGACCTTGGAAATCAGCCGAACAGTGGAATTTCTGGCCGTTGAGGATGCCGCAAACGTCTGGTGACAGAACTTTAACATCCCTCGCACACAACATGATGTTATCAGTTATTGACCTGTTGCCCACCTCAGTATGCTCATCGCAACATTACTTCTGCGATGATTCTGAATATTGCTGTGTGTTCTCTTCCAGGGATTTCAAGGAGTGAAGACGTGGATGAGGGTGATTCCTCAGAGGAGCTCGCTGCCTCTGAGGGTGCACCGTCACATCTTAGTGAGCCGTGCACCAGCGCAGATACTCATACCTCGCTGGGTCCTACTAGAGAGTTAGTTGGGTTGTCACCTGGTGAGGCACCACACACAAGTGAGCACGAGCAGACACTGGTGGCAGGGGCAGCTGTGGAGAGTCTGCGTCTGTGGGCGCACTCCTCTCCAAGCTCTGCTCAGCTCGGTACAGATGCTGAACCCCGGGGGCTAATGTTGAAAAGGAGAACGATCAAGGTACAGCAGCACCTTTGCGACGTACTGGAAGACATGCCACGATCAGTCTCAACATTAGTGCAGAGGATGGAGGAGCCCAACTCCAACATTAATGGACTGGTAGCAGAGGTACGTACGGGAGTGTCAGCAATAGAGGCAATGGCAGCCTTCATGGCGCTTCATGCGGGGCTCACAAATGAGTCCATTCGGGCCCTGGCAACAGCTGTGCGACTCAGGGTGAACAACATTCTGCCGCCTTAAACAGGCTAACAGATACATTAGAAGTGGCCTTACAAGGTATCACACATGTCCTCCAAGCTGTTGTCCAGCAGAGTGGTAGGAGTGATGTGGCCCTGACCCAGGAGAGGGATGATGACGAAAGGGGACATGGAAGTGGGGTCTCCACTCAAAGCATCCCCAAGTCTCACTCGTTGTCCCCCCACCCCCCCAACCATTACCCACAATGCAGTCTCCTCTCCCGATTGCCGAGTCTGCCCCTACACGGGTGCAGGTGGAGCAGCCTTTGGCGGGCCTCTCGCGGGCTCCACAACCCAGAGGGCGTAGGCTGAAAGCATCTCATCAGTCAGGGCATGAATCTGAGCACTACCTCTGCTGAAACCACAGGGGATGCACCACGTAGAAGCAGTAGGAAGAGGAAGTCTAAGGTTTTGTAATCACGAAGGGTAAGCACAAGGGTGTCTAATAGACTGTCATGGTTTTCATTTATATTGGTTTTTGTTAAATGCACATTAAATGTTATAATTCTCATCACCACTACCACGTCTTGCCGATTCTTGAGTCCCTTTTGTGAAAGCGCCCTTTCATGTGCTTCATCATGAACGACGAGCCTTGATGCCACCCATTGGGCGTGTTTACATTGGGTGTATGTGTGGTTGTAGGAATGTTTTGTGCAAGGGGTGGAGCGCTGGTGTTGGTGGTTGTGGTAATCATTCCAGGTGGTCTGAGAACTTGACTACCTTCACTTTGCAGATCTTCTTATGAGAATCTATCAAATACGAGTGACTCCCTGGCATCACGAGCAGCCAGGTGAGCCGCTGCTCTGCCGATGGGTTGTCCATCTTTCTCCTCTTTCTCCTCCTCCTCCTCCTCCTCCTCCTCAATGTTGATGGCAGATGCAGGAGCTTCATGAGCGCATGGGACCTCATCCACCGGTAACCCTCTCTGTTGAGCGATGTTGTGCAGGACGCAACACGTGAATATTATGGTACACACCCTCGCCGGTGAGTACTGAAGGGCTCCCCCAGATCGATCCAGGCACCTGAAGCGCATCTTAAGCAGTCCTATGGCTTGTTTAATGACAGGCCTGGTGGTGATGTGACTGTCGTTGTACCGATGCTGTGCCTCGCTGGTGGGGTTTCTCAGAGGTGTCATGAGCCACACCTGCAGGGGGTATCCCTTGTCTCCAATCAGCCAGCCCTTAAGTCTGTTTTGTGCATGGAAGAGGGCCCGGATGTTGGATTCATGCAGAATGAAGGAATCATGGCAGCTGCCAGGGAATTTGGCACACACCCACAGAAACCTCTTCCAGTGGTCGCAAACCAGCTATGCATTGATGGAGTGATATCCCTTTCAATTGATGAACGGTCCTGGCTCATGTGGAGATGCTCGGATTGCTACATTGGTGCAATCAATTGCGCCCTGTGCCCGTGGGAAGCCAGCCAGAGAGTGGAAACCCACTGCCCTCTCAGTCTGGCTGATGTCGTCGAAGGGGAAGTTGACATAGTGAGATGCCCTGGCAAAAAAGTCATCTGTGACTTGTCGTATACATTTATGTGCAGACGACTGAGAGATCCCGGCGATGTCACTGGGGGCCCCCCTGGAAGGATCCGGAGGCGAAGAAGTTGAGGGCAGTGGTCACTTTAACAATGTGTCGCCACTAGGCCCAGCCGGGAGCAGCTCCGCATGAAGGACTGTGCTGATGTCTGCGACCACCTGGTGACTCACTCTCAGCCTTCATAGGCACTGCTCCTCAGAGAGGTCAGGAAACTCAGCCTCCGCCTGTACACCCTCTCATGCGGGTAATGCCTCCTGCGTCCTCGGCCCCTCCATTGTTCCCCTCTCTGCTCTTCTGCAGGTCCCTGTGGTGCACCTCTGTCTTGTGGAGCTGCAAGTCCCAGAACTGCACGCATGCCTGCTACGGATGGTGATGTGCCTCCTCCTCCTCAGATGTACTGTGGAATAAGTCCATTGCACCTCCCCATCCTGATGTCAGTTTGAGGGGGTCCAAAATATAGGTAAATATGTGTGAACACAAGAATTCTGAATGTGAACAAAGAACTCCCAGCCAAAGGTGTGTCTGAGAGAACTGATTGCCCTGCTGCAAAAACTCACCTTTTATTCACGTGTCAATCACTGGTTAAAAGGTCCAAATGGCTGCTGGCTGCAATTTGCCTCCGTTTCCATGGTGTCTATCAGACGCCATGGAGACACGCTGAGGCAGAGTTAAAATTGTTTCCCTGCCTCAATACACTAAAAATTAACCCCCTTAACAAGTTTAAGTCCCTTAATTGTCACTTTAAATATCGGCCAGCCGGCTTTAATTGCGATTGTGATTTTCCTGCATTAAGTCAATTTTCACGCCGCAGCAACTTAAACTTAAACACAATAGTATCTTGAAAGGGTCACTTGTGCCTTACCTATGTTTCCTATTTTCGTGCCCAATGCTATTATTAATGTTCTAGTCTTTACTTTGGCTATTAATCGGCAATGAAGAAATTGCCAAAAGCTTTCTGAAAATCCAAGAACGTATCAACAACTGCGTTTCCCTGCTCACTATGTCATTAATAGAGGAGTTTTGTTCCTCATCAAAATTAACATGGTCAAATCCTCTATCAACTAGGTTAAAATCACAATGCCTCCAGCGTGTTTAATCTGAGAACAGATTATCAGTCACGCATTTACATGAATTGCTAGGAAATTACTTTTTTCCTTAAAATGTTGCTTGTGTCATTTTCCTGTCTAATTTTACCAAGTAATTAACATAAATATAATGGGAATGGTTGAATGATTCATTAATTATTCAACAGAATCCAAGTCACAAGACAACATTCAATTTGGTATAGAGTGACATGAGCATTTTACATACAGTTTTCTAATGCTATTCGATGTTGAATATTTTACAAGAATAATTTAACAGCCCAAAGATTTGCATGGGCACTGAATATTAAATTGTATGCACACTGCGATTATGGAATATGCTGCATTGATCAATTTATTTAGACAAGAAATGACTGAACTGAAAATGTCTGCTACACATTGTGACACATGTAAATGGGAGGCAATGCATAAAGGAATCAGTTCTATGTGCAGTGACAGATGGAGCAACTTTTACACTTTCATATAAATGGGGGCAGTCTTATGGAAGAAAGTCTGAGATTATTCAGACTTTAGCACTGGCTGTATATTTTTGGATTAGAATTTGCCTTGGAGCTGTGGTTTCAGAGGGTGTCAACTTCGAATCTTCCAAAGTTAGGGCAAATGTTAAAACCATGGTACACAATTCAAAATGACATTGGTGCTTTGCTCTTCCATTTTAGACTCGACCAAACTGCTCCGTAAAAAACCATTAACAATTTAGCAGAATAACAGAATGATACCAGGGATGAAGGACTTCAGTTATGTGGAGAGACTGGAGAAGCTGGTATTGTTCTCCTTAGAGCAGAGAAGATTATGGGGAGATTTACTAGAGCTGTTTAAAATTATGAAGGCTTTTGATGGGGAAAAGAGAAGAAATTTTCTTATGTAGCGAGTTATTATGATCTGGAATGCAGTACCTGAAAGGGTGGTGGAAGCAGATTCAATAGTAACTTTCAAAAGAGAATTGGATAAATACTTGAAAAGAAGAAATTTGCAGAGATATGGACAAAGAACAGGGGAGTGGGACTAATTGGATAGCTCTTTCAAAGAGCCGGCACAGGCACGATGGGCCGAATGGCCTCCTTCTGTGCTGTATGATTCTATGATTTGGATGTAGATCAGGAAGGATGTAATACTACAATAAGTTTGCCTCCCACTCTTACCAGACTAATGATTGAAGGGATGAAGAAGAATCAGAAGACTGTCTCCCTCTCTCTACAAGACTATCAGGGATCAGATGGATACAATAACACTATGAAGTCAAATTTAACCATCCCACGCATTTTGTTTCACAGCACAATGTAAAAGACATGTCCATGGCAAATTGAAAGGACAGAATAAGTAAAATTATTCAAATCACAGCAAAATTCATTAAATCATTTTTTGCAGGACATTTTTTGGAATGACGCAAATAGAATTTTGTCCTATATGTTATACCATTCTTAGCCACAAACACATTCACACAAATGATTTTCAAATTGCATTTGTTTCTCCGAATACAAAATGTAGATTGCAGCCACCTGCCTGCCCTGGCAGTCTCCCTCTTAACACAGGCTGGATTCTCTTCTTTGTGATGGTATCATGGGATGGGACTTCCAACCGCTTCCCCCAGCCTGCCGCAATTTCACCCATTTTCAACAACAACAGTTTGCATTTATATAACGCCTTTAACATAGTAAAACGTCCCAAGGCGCTTTACAGGAGCGATTATCAGACAAAATTTAACACTGAGCCACATAAGAAGAAACTAGGACAGGTGATCATAAGCTTAGTCAAAGAGGTAGGTTTTAAGGACCAACTTAAAGGCAGAGAGAGAGGTAGTTATTTACAGAGGAGGGCAGTCTCTGTTTGTGAGAGGTCTCTGCCACCATGCTGCTGCTAGGGAGCAAAATCCCAGTGGCACTGCCACCACAGCATCAGAAGAGGCAGCTGAGCATTTAAAAAGGCAGAAGAGCCTCAAAACTAGAAGAATTTTATTTTTAAGCCATGGCTGAGAATGAGACCAAAAAAAGGCGAGGTTTTGGGACAAAACGGAGGGACAATAGAGGCAGGCCTCACCATCCTATTTTCCCAGCATTTTTGCCCAAATCTGCCCGATTTGAAGCCAGAAAGCAGAGGAAAATCTAGGCCCGAACTCTTGGTGTACTGGTACCAATCTGGCAGCAGAACAGTGTTTTAGTAGGAGCAGGCGTTCTCCTCCTGGACACACAGAAACAAACTCAGTCTCGCTCCTGGCACATTTGAGCCCCTCCCACCTCCCCGCCCAAGATCTGCCCCATTGGCATGGAGCCAGCCGGTTTTCCACCTTCCCACAATCGCAGAGCTATAGCGGGGCACCTGCTGGGCAGCTCGGCGGCGGCATTTAAAAGAAACCCAAAGCCAAATTTGTCTCGGGCCTCAGGCCAGCATGGACCAGCACGCGGAGCAATCACTTCACCAGCTTCGTGCCCACTTTGGGCACAAGTTGAGTATCCCTCCCACTCCTCCACCACTCTCCCCATTGTCAGTACTGGATCAAAATGCTGGGGACCTGTGAAGTGAGCAATTGAGATCCCTGCGCTGTGCTGCTCAATTCCACGTCCTCTCATTTCTGCGTTAACATCTATTACCCATAATGAAACAACTGTCAGGAGCTACCTGTAATTTTAATTTGAGCAGAAAAAGTAGCTCTTGTTTATCCCACGCATACTATAAAACATCATGACAATTAATCATAATTTGTAACATATAAATCACATAAGGTTGATTTTTGAGGTTGTATGACCTGAAGTGTAGTACTGAAGAGAGGTTCTGAGAGTATGCTAGTGAGAGTACAGCCTCATCTGATGCTAGCCTTAAAATAATGTAAATGACCTTGAGTTCATCATTTTCAAAGTAAACTGTATATTGTCAGATGACAAATGTTGTTTTCTTCATTTTTCAATGGAAAAAGTGAAATAATGCTTCACAAAAATTGAGGTCAATAGGATAAAGATCTTGACTGATAGCAATGACAATGATTGTATGGAATTGAAGAGGGGAACATTTTCCATTCTCTGCACTAATGTTACGTGAAAGTTCCCTCAGATTTATCACTTCTGGAAAATAAATTAGACTCAAATAACGATGATGATAATGAGTCTGAGTCACATTTGACAGCAGCAAGGCTGCTTGATATGTGGAAAAACAGACAAGATCCAGTTGTTCTGAGACAGGAAGAGCACAGGAAACTTCCAGGAGAACCCAAACCTGGGCTTTCTGAGAAAGTAAAGGTAATAGAGAAGTTATGTCAGGTATTAGTAAAACACTTCTTCAGCATTCAACTTCAAATATAAATTGGTGAATTCAAAGCCAAATCTAACATTCACCCCCAAAGTCCCACAGCGTTGGCAGTGTCATCGCCAATCGCCCTCAACCAGAAACAAACTTTCTCCAGAGGCCACTATACAAATTTTTTGAAAAAATCCAGCGACCAATCTGATGGAGTCCAGGTCACAATCTCGGCCTGGCTCTCAGGTGGCTCCCACAACCACCCACTTTGGACGGTCGAAACCCCTGGCCACACCAGGCTTCACATCATCTAGGTCAATGTGGCACAATGACACTTTAACCCTTCTTACACAGCCTGCCAAATTTTTCTTCCCATTGCCTTCAGAGATAAGGAAAATCGAATGGGGTGTACAACGGGTGACCGATCCACTCCTTTCAGCCCCCAGGAGACTTAAACACTTAACAAATGAAGCAGAAGAAAATTGGCACTGAGTGACAGTTCGATGGATGTGACAGACTTGACAAACTCAACATACACGACCTCACAAGAAATGCTGTTATGAAGATTGAAAATGATCTTTCACTGTTTCTATATTTTGCTGATTATTTCATTAAATAAAATGGTACTGATCATGGGCACCGTGGCTGCAGTGTGTACCATCCACAGGATGCACTGCAGCAACTCGCCAAGCCTTCTTCAACAGCACCTCCCAAACCCTACCATCTAGAAGGACAAGGGCAGCAGGCACATGGGAACAACACCACCTGCACGTTCCCCTCCAAGTCACACACCATCCCGACTTGGAAATATATCGCCGTTCCTTCATCGTCGCTGGGTCAAAATCCTGGAACTCCCTTCCTAACAGCACTGTGGGAGAACCTTCACCACACGGACTGCAGCGGTTCAAGAAGGTGGCTCACCACCACCTTCTCAAGGGCAATTAGGGATGGGCAATAAATGCTGGCCTTGCCAGCGATGCCCACAACCCATGAACGAATAAAAAAAAAACTGTCCTGGTCAATATTTATCCCTCAACCAACATCACTAGAACAGATTATCTGGTCGTTATCTAATTTCTGTCTGTGAGACCTTGCTGTGTGCAAATTGGCTGCTGCGTTTCCTACATTACAACAGTGACTACACTTTAAAAAAGTACTTCATTGGTTGTAAAGCACTTTGGGACGTCCCGAGGTCATGAAAGGTGCTCTATAAATGCAAATTGTATTTTTGAATACAAATATTGTATGAAACACCAACCTATTTTTTTTAAAAAGATCTCCATGGGTAAACTTTAGAGATGCATGTGAATGGTGACACTGAAATGCTGATGAACCTTAGAAAGCAATACAAGATTATCTGGAGAGGAGAAAGTATGCATAACCTCTGTCACTTCTGATTTCTGCCAGAAAGAGCATTTTAGATAGCTGTTCAGTTTTAAGTTGGCCCAGATTTCACCTATTGCCATTGCCAGTGAACAAATGATACAGGAAAGGACTTAAACATAAAATCCATTTGTCTTTAATATAAAAGCATCGAGTTGATGTATAAATAAGCATGGTGTCAGTCTTTACGCTGTTTTATGATCATCCAATAATGCATGTACGAGCAATAAAGATTAGAATTTAGAAGAGGAAGTTATTTATCCATGACAGATTTTCCGTCTATTTTTTCCTATTTAGGAATGTGAAAAAATCATGTATCATAGCTGTTAGGTATGTAGAGGTCTGAAAAAAAATCCTTAGCTCCATAGAAGATTTCCGCTGCCTGCTAAAATGTGAGGTCTCTGAGGATTGATGCTCAGTTGAATTTAATATGAAATATGAACTGTGGTGGCTTAATGAATGTTATCAAACAGACGTCATTTTTGTCTTTTAACTTCTCTAAATCGAATGTCCTTTCATTGGCTACTTCAGCACTGGGGGAGGGGAGCACTGAGGTGGGGGAGGAGGTCCTACCCAGTGGCCAATAGCATAGTATTTTTGTAGGGCCATTCCTGCTTCTGGTCCAACAAAACTTCCCCTCCAAAAAATGTTCTAGGCCATTTTTGGAGCTGCCTCCAAAGACCTGATCACTGCTGGTAAGCTCAGTGAATGCTTTGCCCATTTGCGACAGATAATTGCAACTGGGGTCCTACAAGCAGTATGGGATCCTCCTTTGCATGTGCAAGCAGCCTCCCACCTGCTTCCGGCAGGAACGCTGGCCACTTATTTACCATGATGTGGAGATGCCGGTGATGGACTGGGGTGGACAAATGTAAGGAGTCTTACAACACCAGGTCGCTGCGTAAAAAAGTTTTTCCTTATGTTGCCTTTGGTTCTTTTGCCAATTATCTTAAATCTGTGTCCTTTGGTTCTTGACCCTTCTGCCAATGGGAATAGTTTCTCTCTATCTACTCTGTCTAGACCCCTCGTAAAACTGTTGGACTATAACCTGGTGTTGTAAGACTCCTTACATTTGTCCACCTATTTGCAGGCCTACTTACAAAATTGCATCAGGCGGGCCTTAGGCATCCAAGAGACAGTTGCTGTTGCCCTGCCATTTTCAACTGCTGAATGCCTCATAAACTGGCTGGTCGGCAGTTCAAAATCATCCCCGTAAAAATGTTGTTATGTTCATAGAATTTTTAAGGCACAGAAACAAGTAATTCGGCTCAACAGGTCTATGCCGGTGTTTATGCTCCACATAAGCCTACTCCCACCTTACTTCATCTCACCCTATCAGCATATCCTTCCATTCCTTTCTCCCTCGTGTACTTTTCAAAGCTGATAAAAAAATATATAATTCAGATATGGTCAGCTGTATATGCATGACTGCAGCATCGGAGCAAAGTTCTACATCCATATTTTAGCAGTCTTTATCGAGTGAGAAATAGGACCTCAATTACATTTGAGCTTGATTTGACAAGGCTCTCCTGCAGCAGTTTGAAATGTTTATCTAATAAAAAAGCTTTCAGCTTGCAAAGTGCCAAAAAAAAAAATTATCAAAGAGGCGTAGCTATAAAATGCAAGAGTTTACCAGAGATTGTCTGGCTTACTTTTATCTTCTACAAAAACTGAGCTTGGACAATGTAGGCTTTTAATTTGTCAGTTGCCCTTAGGCCAAGAATAAAGCCCCATAAAATCTGTTATTTCTTTCCACAACGCTGCAGTGGTTGCAGCCAACTTGACTGATCCTGCTTCTCACTCGGGACTGAATTGTCTTTGCTTGGCAGACTTTTAACTAGGCCAGTTGATTTCAAAAGTTAACAATTAATATTTGCATGCATCTACTAAATTTAACAGAGAATAATTATAAACAGTGAATTAGCTGTTCCAAGCTATGTCTCGTAGCAAAAAAATATTCTGTCCAACAGAATCACATGCCTAGGTGTTTAGGATTTCAGCTACGTCAATAAAATACATTTGCCAATTCCAAATTGAGCCAACATAAAATTTAGATTTGACTTGGTCGTATTCATTGAATCATAGAAAGTTATGGCACAGAAGGAGGTCATTCGGCCCATCTTGTCTGTGCTGGCAGAAATTCTAGATTTACATCCTAAAGTACAATCTGACTAAACTCTAACAAAATGTTCTATTTTAAGGAGAATCATAGAATGGTTACAGCACAGAAGGGGGCCATTCAGCCCGTCCAGCCTGTGCCGGCTCTCTGGAAGAGCAATCCAGCTAGCCCCACTCGCCCTCCCGTTCCCCATAGCCCTGCAATTTTTTTTCCTTCAAGTACTTATCCAATTCCCTTTTTAGGGCCATGATTGAGTCCGCCTCCACCACCTTTTCAGGCAGCGTATTCCAGATCATAACCACTCGCTGCGTAAAAAAGTTTTTCCTCATGTTGCCTTTGGTTCATTTGCCAATTATCTTAAATCTGTGTCCTTTGGTTCTTGACCCTTCTGTCAATGGGAATAGTTTCTCTCTATCTACTCTGTCCAGACCCCTCGTGATTCTCATGATTTTGAACACCTCTATCAAATCTCCTCTCAACCTTCTCTGCTCTAAGGAGAACAACCCCAGCTTCTCCAGTCTATCCACGTAACTGAAGTCTCTCATCCCTGGAACCATTCTAGTAAATATTTTCTGCAGCCTCTCTAAGGCCTGCACATCCTTCCTAAAGTGCGTTGCCCAGAATTGGATACAATGCTCCAGTTGTGGCTGAACCAATATTTTATAAAGGTTCATCATTGCTTCCTAGCTTTTGTACTCTATGCCTCTATTTATAAAGCCCAGGATCCCGTATGCTTTTTTAACGGCTCTCTCAACCTGCCCTGCCACCTTCAGCGATTTGTGCACATACACCCCCAGGTCTCTCTGTTCCTGCACCCCCTTTAGAATTGTACCATTTAGTTTATATTGCAGCTCCTCGTTCTTCCTACCAAAATGTATCACTTTGCACTTCTCTGTGTTAAATTTCATCTGCCACATGTCTGCTCATTCCACCAGCCTGTCTATGTCCTCTTGAAGTCTATCACTATCCTCCTCACTGTTCACTACACTTCCAAGTTTTGTATCATCTGCAAATTTTGAAATTGTGCCCTGTACACCTAAGTCCAAGTCATTAATATATATCTAGAAAAGCAGTGGTCCCAGCACTGACCCCTGGGGAACACAAATGTATGCCTTTCTCCAGTCCGATAAACAACCGTTCACCACAACTCTCCGTTTCCTGTCACTTAGACAATTTTGTATCCATGCTGCCACTGCCCCTTTTATTCCATGGGCTTCAACTTTGCTAACAAACCTAGTAAGCGGCACTTTATCAAATGCCTTTTGGAAGGCTATATACACCACATCAACCACATTGCCCTCATGAACCTTCTCTGTTACCTCATCAAAAAACTCAATCAAGTTAGTTAAACATGATTTGCCTTTAACAAATCCGTGCTGGCTTTCCTTAATTAATCCACACTTGTTGAAGTGACTGTTAATTTTGCCCCAGATTATAGTTTCTAAAAGTTTCCCCACCACCGAGGTTAAACTGGCTGGCCTATAGTTGCTGGGTTTATCCTTGCACCCTTTTTGAACAAGAGTGTAACATTTGCAATTCTCCAGTCCTCTGGCACCACCCCCATACCTAAGGATGATTAGAAGATTATGGCCAGTACTTCGACAATTTCCACCCTTACTTCCCTCAGCAACCTAAGATGCATCCCATCCTGACTGTGTGACTTATCTACTTTAATTACAGCCAGCCTTTCTAGTACCTCCTCTTTATCAATTTTTAGCCCATCCAGTACCTGCAAATGGACTAATGGGAAAATGATGGACAAAAAAGTGGTTAATGAAAACTAAGACAAATTAGGAAATTAGACATTGACTGGATTCTACAGGTCCATTCTGCAGTGTCCCAACCGTTATGGAATGCCCCCAAGAGGCAGTGATATTGCTAGGCCACTTATGTGTGTACAAAAACCTAAACAATAGCTGATTTTCCATGCCCTGGACTTGGGAATATCTATATTGCACAAGGTGAAGGTGACAGGCTGGAGAAGCAGTGAGTCCAACAACAGAATCGCGAAACCCTTTTTTTTAATGTTAGCTATGTAACAAAAGAATCCACAGCTCATAACACACACAATAAAGTAGAAAGTGAGAAAAGGCCTTGTTGTCCATCCAGCTCACTCCATCCAGAGTCCATGCTTGGGAATCTCCTCCAGATGCTCCCGCTCCGCCATCGTAGCTCCGCGGGATTGCGTCGGAAGCCACGATTACGCGCGTAAACGGGGTTTTGACTGCACTTCCAGCGAAGTTACGGTGGTGGAGTAGGAGCAACTCCCAGGAAATTCCCGGCCCATGTATGATTATTGTATCAATTCTTCTTCTCAGTAGTTATTGAGTCATTAGTGCCTTTCCAAATGTATCAATTAACCCCAAATTAATGACCTTCTCTGGGAGCCTGTTCCACATGTCCACTATTCCGTGAGGGAAAGAAAAGCATTTTTTTTTTCTAAGCTCCCGTTCAGATGTACAGCTTCAGTTCCTGAGCCCCACAAATCAGGAATGTCCCAGATTAAATCTGCACTGAGTTAGCTGACTTCAGCCGAAACAGTGACAATAGGTGCTACAATTTGACTTAGCGTCCCAGGATTAAAGAAGGGAAAATGTCCCCATAGTTTCCACTCTTGAACACCATTCAGCAGTCTCTACTGGAAGTGAATGTATGTGTATAGTGGATGAGAACAGGACCAAGCTCAGCTATGATGTCCTCTACAGTTGAATTAGGCTGCCAGCATTCTCTGTCATGGCTAACTTAAGAATGGCTATTTTGTCAAGGTACTGGAGGACAACCAAACACCTGTGAAACTGTATCTGGGTGAGGAAGTCTTCAAGAGAGAGAAGGGCAGAAAATTGGATAATCATAGAGTTTCAGTTTAGGAGACAATTTGGCTCCTTACATCTGTACCAATGCTGCTCCTCAATTGAAGCTATCTTCTAATCCCATTTTCTGTATCCTTTTTTACTCTTTCCAAACACTTATCCAAATATTTATCCAAAACTCTATTAAATGATGTTATAATCTCTGCTCCAATAGCATTCCACATTCTAATAACCCTCTGTGTGAAAAAGAAATCATCTAATTTCCCTATGTTCTCCTAGTGATAATCCTCAGTCTATGTCTCCTTTATTACCAGTTTACCAATCAGTGGAAACAATCTTTCACTATTTAACCACTCAAAATACTTCGCAATTGCGAAAACGTTGTCCGATTCCCCCCTCAGGGGAGATTATCTAACAACAACAACAACTTGCATTTTTATAGTGCCTTTAATGTAGTAAAATGTCACAAGGCGCTTCACAGGAGCGTTATCATGCAAAATTTGATATCAAGCCACATAAAAGGGTACTAGGACATGTGACCAAAAGCTTGGTCAAAGAGGTAGGTTGTAAGGAGCGACTTAAAGGAGGAGAGAGAGGTAGAGAGATGGAGAGGTGGAGAGGTTTAGGAAGGAAATTCCAGAGCTCAGGGCCTAAGCAGCTGAAGGCACGGCCGCCAATGGCGGAGTGAAGGAAATCGGGAATGGGCTAGACTGGGGACTAGACCTGAGACCTTCCTGTTCTGTACGGCTTTGTTGCTCAGTGGCTGAGCCAATGCGGAACTATAAGTTTGTATCTGTTATAGAAGTAGAGGCATGCGGCCAACAACACAACCAATCCTGAAACGGCCAAATAACTGTTCAGTCATACAGCTGTTCAAAAATTCAGATGAGTTGGTAGTTCAAATTGCTCAGCCCTACAGTTAGTAACATTTAATAGAGGTTAACTTTTCTAGCTCTGGTATATTCCTTTCAAGCATTTAGATTTAGTCGTAGGGTCACTTTCAGCATGAAGGTGCGTTTTCAGTCCATGGACTTATACTCCCACTGGAAGCTAAAGGTGAAACACATTGAGCTGAATGAGTCTTATGACTATCAAAGGATTAATTCATACTAAAAAAACGTTTGAAGAAAAACTCAAGTTCAAACAATTTCTATTTAACATTCAAAACATTTCTTCAATGTTTGGCTCATGGCAATGATTAATTTTTATTGTTTGCTCTGCATAGTAAAAGCAACTTTGAAAGTGGATGTTTCCCATCTACCTGGCAGCTGGCATTCGCTGCGTTTGAGATACTGTTAACAACCTTTTAGCAACAGCAGATGATCTCATGGTGCTTTCTGTTGGCTGGAGTTTTCCCCTAGTTTTATAGTTCATGGACATTTATATGAGGCAGCACAAATTATTACCATAAGGACGTGTCAAATTGTTATTAGGTATTTCTTGAGCTCTTCAAAAGTTCAGTTTTTGTTCAAAAAATCCAGGATCGTATTTTTCAGCTGTCTATTCATTCGATGCTGTTAAAATTTAAATTTTACACAACAACTAAAGTATTGAGTAAAAACCTTCAGGGACTCACAACTATTTCCACAGGGTATTTCTTTCTTCTAAGATCCTAAATCATCTTCTCATTTCCAGTCTGCTTTTTCCCTCCTGTTTATTAATAATACATCTAACGTACTTTTCCTTCAGATGTTGCCGCTTTGTGATCAAAGATGCAGCTTTCACAAGTTTTGTTGCTTGTCTTTAATAAGGAATGAAAGAAAGTGTGATCATTGCCTGTCCCTCATATAGAGTGCCTAATAGGTACAGTAATAAACAACAAAGCTCATTATTGTTCACTGTTGATGCATACAAAGGCATGTGTGGCAACTCCAAATAATTCATCAAATAGAATAATTGTGTTTAGTCATTTCTAAGTTGTACCCAAGTGTATAAATACTGAATCAAGCATTCACATTTGATATAGTTTGCAATACATTTAGAAAGTCTGAATGCAATGAACATTCAACAAATATTTGAGACAAGATATTTTAAGATAAATAATTGTGAAATTTATTAAATGATGATCTGGGCATGTCTGATGATCACTCATTCATGATGTAATTGGTTATAATGGCACAGAAAAAAAGCAAATTTAAAATTTGGCATGATAGAATTTTTCCAAAAGTTAAGCTCAAACTTGTTCAAATCTGCTAGCTGATTTTGCAAAAAGAACTGTTAAAATTGCATATCTAACAGATGATTTAAAAAACATAGAAAGGTTTAGCAGGTGATGGGGTTAGTGGAGCCTTGAAATACAGTTCCAAGGCATATACAAGAGAATAAATCTTTGGAGACTGCATATTTGACACAAAAGCAGGGTGGAGAATTGGACATGGAAGTTAGCAAGCTCTTGACTCTTGATTTCCAGTCATTAAAATTTACCTCAAGGGTTGGTAATGTAGCTTCTATAACACAGGTGGTGAATTTCCTGGGGGTTCCATCCACTCTGTCACCAGAACAATGGCGGAAATCCCAAGGAAATAAACCTCCATAGTGTCTGTCAGTAACATGGAAGGTTGCTTGTAGGAAACAGAAATATTCATTCAATTCAAATTACCGGGCTTAACAGCATACAGAATGTGGTCTACTGAAGCAAGCCTGATTATGGGTACTTTTGAGATTACATCCACATGGTCCAAGGGATGCACCTCCATCATGTTATATAGTCTGGGTTATCCTGATTGATAACCTACTTTTCCCATATGTCAATGAACTGCTTTTCTTTGTCTCCAACTGTGATAACAAAAGAGTGGGGGGAGCAGTATCTGCCCTGGACTGGATAGAATGGAATTAGGTCCCTATTACATGATGTTACAGTTCTGACTAAAGGTCATTGACCTGAAATCTTAACTCTGTTTCTCTCTCCACAGATGCTGCCTGACCTGCTGAGTCCTTCTAGCATTTTCTGTTTTGATTATAAGATATTGCTGTTGCTAAACCCTAAAAGGTTTCACTGAAGACTTATCTAATTTAGCTTCCTGTGCTCTTTATGGCCATATTGCGGATTAATAGTGAGTCTGCTGTTTATTAGCAAATACAATAAAATACGGATTTACTCCTTATTGCTACTTCACTGTCATTTAGTCGAATTAAGATAAGCTTCGAATATTTACTTTTCACAATTATAGAAACATAAAAATTGTGTATCAGGGAAGACTGAACAGACTGGGGCTCTTTTCTCTAGAAAAGAGAAGGCTGAGAGGTGACCTGGTAGAGGTCTTTAAAGTTATGAAGGGGTTTGGTAGGGTAGATGTAGAGAAGATGTTTCCACTTGTGGGGGATTCCAAAACTAGGGACTATAAATATAAGACAGCGGCTAACAAATCCAATAAGGAATTCAGGAGAAACTTCTTTACTGAGAGAGTGGTTAGAATGTGGAACTTGCTACCACATGGAGTAGTTGAGGTGAATAGCATAGATGCATTTAAAGGAAAGCTAGATAAGTACATGAAGGAGAAAGGAATGGATAGATATTCTGAAAGGGTGAGATGAAGTAGGATGGGAGGAGGCTTGTGTGGAATATAAACACCGACATAGACCTGTTGGGCCGAATGGCCTGTTTCTGTGCTGTAAATATTATGTAATACTATGTACTATGTAATAACAGTTACTTGGAAGTGATTATAAGGCAATAATGAGATTGAAGAGCTTAGTTGATGTACAAAGCCTCAAGAGTGAATCTTGAGTGCTTTATACCTGTCATGTGAAGTTGAGCTTAAATTACTGCTTGGATATCTTTTCAGGATTAATTTGTGCTGTCAACCTTGGCTCAGTGCAAGCTCTCCTGTCTCCGCTGAGGCATTGAGAAACAAACAGCCCTAATTAATTGTGATGTACCCATTGCAAGTTTATCAACATTTCATTTTAAGAAAATAACATAATCATATTATATATGTATGTTGTATCACGTTTAGTTTATTTTTGTTAATTCATGACTGAAAAAGCCAGTGTTATAGAAAGAAAGAGCTTGGATTTATATGGTGCCTTTCATGGCCTCAGGACATCCCAGTGCACTTTACAGCCAGTGAAGTACTTCTGAAGTGTAGTCACAGTTGTCATGTAGGCAAACACAGCAGCCAATTTGCACACAACATGGTCGCAGAAACAGCAATGAGATAAATGGCCAGATAATCTGTTTTAGGTGGTCTTGTTTGAGGGATAAATGTTGGCCAGGACACCTGGACAACTCTCCTGTTTTTCTTTTGAAAAGTGCCATGGGATCTCTCATGTCTACCCGAGAGGGTAGATGGGAACTCGGTTTAGCATTGCATCCAAAAGACAGCACCTCCAACATTGCAGCACTCTCTCAGTACTGCATTTCATTATGTGCTCAAGTCTCTGGATTGGGGCTTGAAACCCATGATCTTCTGACTCACGGGCAAGAGTAATAGAACTGAGCCATGTCTGACATCAGATGCTATATACCTTTAGGCATTGTACCCATTATTTGGGCGCAGAACAGGAGCAAAGCACACCAATTTAGCCGTGAGACAGCCTACTCCCAATTTGCTCAGGCATTGGTCCCACTGATAAATTTTTGGGACCATTTTTTAGACGTCCCAGGCGGACACCTAAAACAGGCGTTAGGCCCCTTAAATATCTTAAAGCCTGTCGAAAGGCCCCCTCTACAAAATATGTTCCCGCTCAGCGGGACAGGTGTCGGGATCAGGATTCTTCAGCGGCTCCCGCGGCCACCAACACAAGGTAAGTTTTTAAAATATTTTTCTTTTTGAAACTTTCTGTACAGCCAGGAGGAGCAGGAGTGCTCCTCGCGACTCCACAGTCCTGAAAATCAGCCCCCCTCGTTGCCCGATCTAACCTGGAATTTGCCTGAGGGCCATTGCTGGTGGCCTGAAATTCATTACTCACGCGGGGCGAGCTGCCTGTGGAGGCCTGACCAGGAGCGACAGCTCGACCAGAAGGTGTAGATGAGGACTGATTCTGAAATGCCCTCGGGCCCCCGAGAACGGATCTAGACACATTTGTACCCCTATATTTCATCATCATTATTATCCTTCTGCTTATGTCATGTCAGTCCTTCCATGCTCTGCACTGCCACCAAGCAAATAGCATTGAAACCAAAACAAAATTACCTAAAGTTATATAATAGAAAATAAAATATGCTTACATTATTTCTTTCTCTGCTTTTGTGCTTGCAATAGAAGTTCCGTCTGTAGCCATTAGGAGATGCTTAAGAATCAAAGGGGTTCACACTGGTGTTATGATTCACAAGCGCTCTTGCTATTTGACAGCTATTTGTCAAACCAGTGCGAATTCCCTACAAAAACAATTCAGGAAATGTTAGAGTTTCAGAAGAGTCAGACTGCAACTTCCCAAGCTTCATGTCTCTGGTCGGTGGGTGGATTTTGGGGGACAATTTTATTCAATTCACGATTTTTAAATGTGTAGAAAGAACACATTTACAAGTTTGTTATAACTTTGGAGATCTTCTCCCTTGGTCTTTCCGACTGTCACGAATCCTATTTTTTGTCTTTCAAAATGGTTTAACCTCCCCACCTTTATTCCTCTAACTCTAGCCTCTTGAGCAACCCCTCCCTTTGCCCCACCATTGGAGATTGTGCCTTCAGTTGCCCAGGATGTGAAATTCCCTTCCTAAACCCCTCCACCCCCTTCTCCTCCTTTAAGACTTCCCTTAAAATCCACCTTATGGTCACCCTTGCTAATATCTCCTTTGTCTCAGCATCCATTTTCTCCTTATAGCTCTGGAAGCACCTTGACAATATTTTCTAGGTGCTATATAAGAGCAAGTTGCTGTTGCTAACAGTGTCCAGTCTTAGATTATTGTAAGTTATTTGTGGGAAACGGACTTTGCGGTAAAAAAAAATAGATTTCATTCCCGGAGCCGTTATATAAAATATTTCCCCGGGATGTAATAATTGAGCGGATCTGCCTCATTCAGCTCAGAATGCTGAACAAATTTGATTTAATTCTGAGCTGGTGATTGAATGAGAATCAGGCGGAACAGCATGTGCTGGACAATTCAGGAAACAGAGGGCACTTTTATCCGCATGCTCTGAAAAAAAATTCCGTATTTCGGCAGTTTTGAGAGAATGTGAAGGACAAAATGACCGAAAGTGTTGAGGATATACCTATATCTTCATGCTTGTTTTGGGAACCACAAACTATGTGTGTCCCCGTTCACAACACGTGAATAGAATGACTGAGCTTACTGGTTATAAGAAGAAAATCTAGAAGGGAACTTAGGATGTAAAATGTAGTTAAAATTCAATTCTGTGAGACAAGATGTGGGTTCTACAGCTGAATGGTGTTAATGAGCCTTAAAAGAGAAGTTAACTTGATGGGTAAGTACTACTCATAGATTAGCACTACTAGTGATTGGGGAGAGTGATATATGAGGTTTCACCACCTAATGGATAGGGTGAGTATTGGTGGACCTGATGGTCTTTTCCCATCGTTTTGTATGTTTGTATGTATCCATGGTACAGATACCTTACAGCAAAGTTTTGCCCTAAAAAAGATTCTTTAGTAAATCCTTTGCAGGAGTTCTCTTTAAAGGCCTGCAAGGATCCGTTTCATATAAGCTGCATTGAGTGCAGACACTGGGTTGACCGCAGCTGTTTTGCTTTACTGCTTTGCTCTACAAACTGGGAATATCCATTTGCTGCTTATACAGTCTTTTTTTTTGATCGTTCATAGGATGTGGGCTTCGCTGGCGAGGCCAGCATTTATTGCCCATCCCTAATTGCCCTTGAGAAAGTGGTGGTGAGCCGCCTTCTCGAACCGCTGCAGTCCGTGTGGTGACGGTTCTCCCACAGTGCTGTTAGGAAGGGAGTTCAAGAATTTTGACCCAGCGACGACGAAGGAAGGGCGATATATTACTAAGTCGGGATGGTGTGTGACTTGGAGGGGGTGCAGGTGGTGTTGCTACCAAGTACCTGCTGCTCTTGTCCTTCTAGGTGGTAGAGGTCGCGGGTTTGGGAGGTGCTGTCGAAGAAGCCTTGGCGAGTTGCTGCAGTGCATCCTGTGGATGGTACACACGGTGAAGGGAGTGAATGTTTGGGGTGGTGGATGGGGTGCCAATCAAGCGGGCTGCTTTGTCCTGGATGGTGTCGAGCTTCTTGAGTGTTGTTGAAGCTGCACTCATCCAGGCAAGTGGAGAGTATTCCATCACACTCCTGACTTGTTCCTTGTAGGTGGTGGAAAGGCTTTGGGGAGTCAGGAGGTGAGTCACTCACCGCAGAATACCCAGCCTCTGACCTGCTCTTGTAGCCACAGTATTTATATGGCTGAGTATCATAGAATCGTACAGCACAGAAGGAGGCCATTCGGCTCATCTTGCCTGTGCCGGCTCTTTGAAAGAGCTATCCAATTAGTCCGACTCCTCTGCTCTTTCCCCATAGCCCTGCAATATTTTCTCTTTCAAGTATTTATCCAATTCCTTTTTGAAAGTTACTATTGAATCTGCTTCCACCACCCTTTCAGGCAGTGCATTCCAGATCATAACAAATCACTGTGTAAAAAAAATTCTCCTCTTCTCCCCTCTGGTTCTTTTGCCAATTGTCTTAAATCTGTGTCCTCTGGTTACTGCCCCTCCTGCCAGTGTAAACAGTTTCTCCTTATTTACTCTATCAAAACCCTTCATGATTCTGAACACCTCTATTTATTCTCTCTTTAACCTTCTCTGCTCTAAGGAGAACAATCCCAGCTACTCTAGTCTTTCTATATTAGGTCTTACATTTTCAGTCTTATCAAGTCTCCACTAATTATTAGTTAGTAAGTCCTGATAAGATCAATTCCAATCACTGTAACTAAAAAAAACTTTTCATATCTGCTTTGATTATGGGACTTCATGATGGAGCCCTGAAAATGAAGATTATTAAAAAGAAGAACACTGTTTAAAAAAAGTCCAAGGCTGGGGGAACGAAAAACTTCATGGGGAAGAATCAATGAATATTATCAATTTATGTTTACAACTTTTTGGTGCTAGCACTTTTACCTCTGTGCTAGAAGATTGTGGGTTTAAGCCCCACTCCAGAGGTCTAGCTGCAACATTTAGGCTGTTTTTGGGGTGTAGGTAAAATTGACAAGGCTGCATTTATTGTCCATCATTAGTTGCTTTGAGAAGGTGATGGAAAACTTTCTCTTTGAACTGCTGTAGTCCTTGTGCTGCTAGTGATCGCATGAAGATCTTAGGTAGAGAATTCCAGGAATTTTACCCAGATTTTCCTGGGTCTGTGCCCATAGGCTAAGATGCAGCAAATATCAGAAAATCAGGCGGATCGGAGTGGCGGCCTGTCTGATTTATCTTTATTTAAGATAATGGCAGAAAATCAGATGGCTTCCTATAAAGGCATGTGCTCTGACCTGCCTGATGTTCTGATATTTACTGCACCAGAGTACATGGGCATAGACCCAGTATAATCTCCCTTATATTTGACAGGTAAACATTACCAGAAGAGACCCATATTCCAGACAAAAATAGAAAGAAAGAAAGACTTGCATTTATATAGCACCTTTCATGACCTCAGGATGTCCCAAAGCGCTTTAATAAATAGCGACCAGGACACCGGGGAGAATTCCCCTGATTTTCTTCGAAATAGTGCCATGGGATCTTTTACTTCCACCTCAGAGGGCAGATGGCGCCTTGGTTTAACATCTCAGCCGAAAGACAGCACCTCCGACAGTGCAGCACTCCTTCAGTACTGCATCGAAGCGTCAGTCTAGATTAAGTGATCAAGTCTCTGGAGTGAGAACTTGAACCCACAACTTTCTGACTCAAAGGCAAGAGAGCTGCCTCTGGGCCACAGCTAACATTACATACTCATGTCATGGAACTGTCGGCTGCTACCAGCATTCTTTAAATCATTGGGCTTCTTTGTGACTTCCATTCAGCCAGATGAGGTTAAAGATTTATAACAGGGCCCCACTGCTGTCTCTGGCCTTTATGAATGCATAAAACACAGTCCTGTCAAATGAATACGTGTGTTCTGCTCTATATCATTTCACCTAATGTAACTGATGTATTTGTATAATCTTCAATAAAAACACACACCTCTTAAAAATTAAAAAGAAAGAATAACAAACGTCTGACAATGAATTTAAAGCAATAATTCAAACTCAAATATTCTGTTGATATCCTTGAACCATTTGAGCTCTGCTCTTGGAGTTTATCGAGTTACTTGATTGAATTATTGCCCTGTAACTCACTGCCATCCATTGATTAGCTTATATGTGTTTAAATGTTCACATTCAGTGTGATGGACAAAATTTTAGACAATATAGCCCTGAAATTAATGCAAAGGCGGATTCCGTGCCGCGGGGGTGGGGGGAATTGCTTGCACGAAATCCAGGAGTAAAATTAGCGGGTCGGATTCTCCGATCTCAACCTGATTGAACGATTACAGTTTTTCCTTCTGGGTTTTGCATCTCCAAGCTGTGCAGTGGGCGTGGTGCCCGCCCACATGACGCGATCTGATGTCCACTATTTAAAAGGCCATTGCAAAAATGGAATTTGCAAGAGAAAGCAGGAATTTACCATGGATTCACGAAGAGCAATGCCAGCCCCCCAGATTCAAGGATGCTTCCCTTGAAGTACTCCTACGTGCAGTCAGGAGCAGGAGGGACATCTTTTCCCCAGCAGTGGGAGGAAGAAACCTGCTGCTCTTACCAAGAAGGCGTGGCTGGAGGTGGCTGAGGAGGTGAGCAGCAGGACCACGATGCCCAAGTCTTGGCTGCAGTGCAGGAAGAGGTTTAATGACCGAACCAGGTCAGGAAAAGTGGGTAGAGTTGCTGATTCACCCACATCCTGCGTTGCACAACACCCACCCCTCGCTCTCTCTTTCCAAGCATATTCCACCACATCATCCCTCACACCCACTTCAGTTTCAGCAGCACCCATCCTTTACTTTCTGTGCACTTCCTCACCTCCCCATGTATCCATCCACCATTGCCACTCATCCCAATCCTGATGCAACTTAATGCATCTGTCTGATAGTAACTCTCTGATGTATCTGTATGGTAGTCAGCCTCACGCAATGCACTGCATCCATCGGGTGAATACGTGACCTTCAGTCACTCACAGCTCTGCTCTTTCACCGCTTGTAGAGAAGAGAGTGATAAATGCAAAGGAGTGGGCGAGGACTGGACGTGGGCCACCACAGATAGTCCAGCTCATAGATATGGAGGAGGAGGCCATGGAGTTAAGTGGGACAGTTGCATCCCTAGCCATTGGAGATGGAGAGACTGGGGACATGCAGATGCCTGGTGACAGAATTTTAAAAATCTCTGACACACATGATGACATTATTTCATCAATGACTGAACTATGAGAAGCCTGATTATGGTGACTGCCAAGATTGTTACTTTGCCAGGACTAATACATTTACTTTATCTTCCAGGGCCTTCACGTGTAGAGCAAGAGTCTGCGGAGATGCATGACGACGATTTCTGAAAGGACCTCATTCCTCCTGAGGGTGCACCGTCACAGGACATACAGCCATGCAACAGCGCAAATACTGGCACTTCACTGGGTCCAGTTTGACAATTAGTTTGATTTTCACCTGGTGTTTTACAATTCGCAAGTGAGCATGAGCAGTCACTGGTGGCAGGGACAGCAACGGAGAGTCCGCGTTGTGGGGGGGGGTGGGGGGCGCACTCCTCTTCAAGCTCTGCTCAGCTGGACACAGATGCCGAACCCTGGGGGCCATCGTTGAGAAGGAGAATGATAGAGGTACAGCCGCAACTTTGCGAAGTACTGACAGAGGTGCCAAACACACTCTCTACAATAGCGGAGAGGATGGAGGAGCCCAACTCCAACATTAGTGGACTGGTGTTGCAGGTAAGTGCGAGAATGTCTGCAATGGAGAGAGTGGCCGTCTCCATAGAGCTTCAAGCACGACTCTCAATTGAGTCTATGCAGACCATGACCACGGCCATGCAGGAAATGTCTGCCGCCTTAAATAGGATGACAGATACCTTATCCGTGCCCTTACAACGCGTCACTGATCTGCACCAAGCTGCTCTCCAGCAGAGTGGTGGGAGTGATGTGGCGCTGGCCCAGGAGAGGGACGATGGGCCGATTGGCCTACTCCTGCTCCTATTTCTTATGGCGAGAGGGGACATGGAAGTGGGAACTCCACTCAAAGTGCTCCCACGTCTCACCCATTGCCCTCCCCCCTCAACCAGTACCCGCAATACTGCTTCCTCTCCCGATGGCCGAGTCTGCCCCTGCACAGGTGCAGGTGGAGCAGTCTTTGGCGGGGCCCTTAGGGGATCCAAAACCCAGAGGTCGTAGTCCAAGAGCATCTCAGCAGTCAGGGCAGGGATCTGCGTAGCCTGCCTCTACCTCTGCTGAAGCCACAAGGGATGGAACACATAGAAATGGTAGGAAGCGTAAGTTAAAGCAATTGTAATTCACCAAGGGTATGCATATGGGTGTTTGAAAACCTTATGTTGTGAAGTTTCCTTTTTTTTATAACAGCGTATAAAATTTATTAATTAGCACCACTTCCGCCTCTTGCCCATTATCGCGTCCCGAGTGGGAACTCACCCTTTCATTTGCATCATGATGAATGTCAATAGATGACAGGACCCATTGGGTGGATATACAATGGGTGTATGCTTGGTTGAAGGACTGTTTTGTACAAAATGCGGTGGCGGGGGGGGGCGGGGTGGGGGGGGAGCGGTGTGAGTGGGCTGGGGGATTTCAATTTTTATTTTTCCCGTTCTGACTAACTAACTGAACCTTCAACATATGAGAGCACCCCTGCACCCGGGCAGCAATGTACGCAGCTGGTCTAGCGATGGGTGGCCCATCTTCATATTGCTCATTGTCCTCCTCCTCCTTCTCGTCTTCAATGTTCTCGTCATCAGAAGATGATTGACGAGCGCCTTGGTCATCCTCCCCCTCTAATCATCTCTGCTGCACAGTGTTGTGCAGGATGCAGCACACCACTATGATTCTGGACACCCTCGCTGGTGAATACTAAAAGTCGCCTCCAGACCTATCCAGGCATCTTCAGTGCATCTTAAACATGCCAATGGCTTGCTCGATGACACAGCTGATGGTCATATGACTCTGGTTGTAGCACTCTTGTGTCTCATTGGTGGGGTACTTCACAGGTGTCATGAGCCAAGTTTGAAAGGGGTATCCCTTGTCTTCAACGAGCCATCCTTTAAGTCTGTTTTCTGGTAGGAAGAGGTTTGGAATGTTGGACTGTCGCAGTGTAAAAGCATCATGATAGCTCCCAGGGAATCTGGCACACACCTTCATGTGGTTGCACACCAGCTGTGCTTTGATGGAGTGAAACCCCTTGCCGTTTATGAAAATCCTGTTTCATGCGGTGGTCCTCGGATTCCATGTGTGTGCAATCGATTGCACCCTGCACCTGTGGGAAGCCAGCCAGAGAGGCAAAATTGATTGCCCGCTCATTCTGGCTATTGTCACTGCGGGGGAACTTGAAATACATGGACGCCCTGGCAAACAACCCATCTGTCACCTGCCTTATACATTTATGTGTAGCCGACTGAGAGACCCTGGAGATGTCTCCGGTGGCGCACTAGAAGGAGCCAGAGGCAAAGAAATTGAGGGCGGTGGTGACTTTGACAGCAACAGGCAATGAGTGGCCGCCAGGTCCAGCGGGGAGCAGCTCTTCTTGAAGGAGGTTGCAGATGTCTGCGACTACCTGATGGCTCAATTTGAGCCTGCATAGGCACTGCTCTTCAGAGAGGTCAAGGAAGCTGAGCATCTGTAGACCCTCTCACATGGGTAGTGCCTCCTGTGACCTCGGCCCCTCTGTTGCTCGCCTCTCTGCTGTTCTCTTTTTTTATTGGTTCATGGGATGTGGGCGTCGATGGCAAGGCCAGCATTTATTGCCCATCATTAATTGCCCTTGAGAAGGTGGTGGTGAGCCGCCTTCTTGAACCGCTGCAGTCCGTGTGGTGAAGGTTCTCCCACAATGCTGTTAGGAAGGGAGTTCGAGGATTTTGACCGAGCAACGGTGAAGAAACAGCGATATATTTCAAAGTCGGGATGGTATGTGACTTGGAGGGGAAAGTGCAGGTGGTGTGTTCCCATGTGCCTGCTGCTCTTGTCCTTCTAGGTGGCAGAGTGAAGAAGCCTTGGCGAGTTGCTGCAGTGCATCCTGTGGATGGTACACACTGCAGCCACTGTGCGCTGGTGGTGAAGGGAGTGAATGATTAGGGTGGTGGATGGGGTGCCAATCCAGCAGGCTGCTTTGTCCTGGATGGTGTCGAGCTTCTTGAGTGTTGTTGGAGCTGCACTCATCCCGGCAAGTGGAGAGTATTCCATCACACCCCTGACTTGTGCCTTGTAAATGGTGGAAAGGCTTTGAGGAGTCAGGAGGTGAGTCACTCGCCGGAGAATACCCAGCCTCTGACCTGCTCTTGTAGCCACAGTATTTATATGGCTGGTCCAGTTAAGTTTCTGGTCAATGGTGACCCTCAGGATGTTGTTGGTGGGGGATTCGGCGATGGTAATGCCGTTGAATGTCAAGGGGAAGTGGTTAGACTCTCTTGTTGGAGATGGTCATTGCCTGACACTTGTCTGGTGCGAATGTTACTTGCCACTTATCAGCCCAAGCCTGGATGTTGTCCAGGTCTTGCTGCATGCGGGCTCGGACTGCTTCATTATTTGAGGGGTTGCGAATGGATCTGAACACTGTGCAATCATCAGCGAACATCCCCATTTCTGACCTTATGATGGAGGGAAGATCATTGATGAAGCAGCTGAAGATGGTTGGGCCTAAGACACTGCCCTGAGGAACACCTGCAGCAATGTCCTGCAGCTCAGATGATTGGCCTCCAACAACCACTACCATCTTCCTTTGTGCTAGGTATGACTCCAGCCACTGGAGAGTTTTCCCCCTGATTCCTCTCTGCTGTTCTCCTCTCTGCTCTCCTCCACTTTGTCCTCCAGATCTCTGTTGTGCACCTCTCTCTTATGCACCTGCAGATCCCACCATAGCACGATGTCGCTGCCTTGGATGGTGAGTGTCTTCCTCGTCCGATCGAAAACATCTATGGTGCCCCCCCCACCTCCCATCCTGATGTTGTCCATTTGAAAGCTTCCAAACTTCACAAGAACTCTCTGCAAAACATTTGCCAGAGGGAACTGAGAAAGCAGCTGTAAGCACTGAGGTTTTATTCACACCAGGCAATTAGAACTTTAAACAAACCCTTGAGGTGCCGCCCAATCTCGCCTCTTTTTCACTTGCAAATTTCCCGAGATGCAATTTGTGTGCTATTCTTCGTAGTGGCTGCTGAGTGGCTTGTTATGTCACTGCAGAAGACAGTTATGAATCACCCACACACTAGACTCACATATAAGCCAGACTGGGTAAGGATGGCAGGTTTCCTTCCCTAAAGGACATTAGTGAACCAGTTGAGGCTTCACAACAATCCGACAGCTTCGTGGTCACTTTTACTGTTACCGGCTTTTTATTTCCAGATTTTTTTTTAAAACTGAATTCAAATTCTCAAACTGCCATGGTGGGATTTGATCTCATGTTGTCGTGGATTATTAGTCCAGGTCTGCTGAATTACTAGTCTAAGTAACATAACCGCTACGCTACCGTGCCCGCATTGTAACTGGGGAGCATTCATGATGCACAAGTCTTGATTCAGTTAAATATTCATTAACCGTAACAGGATGAAAACAGAATGCAGGATTGGCTCCTGGGAGACACAAGTTACCTCTTGGTGTCACTTTTACAGGGAAACCATACCATTACAATAATATAATTGTAGTATGTTGCATGCTGCACAAAATTGGAGTTGAAAGAAGCATATACGTGTTTGCCAAAGAGAAGTGACAATAAACCCTCGTCCCTGGAAGAGGACGAGGGGACAACGAACTCACTGCACCATAATGGTCATTGTTCAATCTGGCACAAGGTGCAACAGTTACTCATCATTTCTTGCTCTCTTGATGCCTGCACAAGGCTCTATCTTTAATCAAAAGGACAGACTTCAAAACATTGTGAATACATTTTACCTAACGTTGCCCTGCTGTTCTCTTTTCTTGGCAGAGTACTTCCATTTCCATGGGCACGCTCAAATTTGCAAACTCTGTAGCTGATGCACTATGTGGTGATTAAATCGGCAGGGTGCCTGTTTGGGTGATTAATGAGTAATTATTGCAGGTGTGTTTTATTGCCTGCTTAGTTGCGCTTTTAAAAAAAATTCCTTTGTAGTCATCGAGGATGGTAATGGTGGGGAATGGAACTCTCCCATTCCAGCATCAAGCACCCTCCGGCCAGAGTAATACTCGGCTCCAACAATATGCCTTAGCCTCAGCCCAACTACACCAGTGTGCCATTTTTTTCCCCACTTCCTACACCAGTCATCCTGTGACATTTTGGAGTAAGATTGTCAATCGGATCCAAATTACAGTTGGTTTTGTGCTGTAAGTCTAGGCCCACCAAAGATTGGATTGAGAAGCGTCCAAACTAATTTCACGTCGGACCCGTACGGCCACTTGACACTTCCATCCCATCAGTCTGGGCTGGATTTGAACCCAGGTTCCGGACATGAAAGGCTACTGTCGAAGCCACTGTGTGACCCTCTTGCCCTCAGTCAACATGTAGGACCTGACCAAAAGTGTACTGTGAAAAGTTGTGCAGACCTGCTACTGAACAAATAGTTAAACCTGGAAATTGCATTTGCTATTAGCTCTAATGCCCACATTTTTAAGGGTGAATGATGAGCTATTTCAGGAGTGCACAGTAGTAAACCTTTCCCAACCGTTTAGCACATATTGTCAATTTGCTAGAGAGAATGCAGCTCTATGTGTTACAGTGCTAATGTCTTGCATTAAGCTAGTTGAGCTTGTTATTGCCAGGACTACAGTTCATTATGAGGAAAGTACATCACACTGCAAGGGTTCAGGCACACACATTATATTCCTAATGCCCATATACATCGGGTGTTGGAGCAGAGTTAGCATACCACTTGTCTGTAGTGATAGGTGAACTGTTGCATATTAATGCTTCGTGATATTGCAATCTGTCTGAAACAGGTCACAACCAGCAACTCAGAATCAGAAAGGTCAATGTCTGCTTTCCCAACAGCTCCCACAATGCTTTTACCTTAGGCCAATCATTTGCATCAGCCTTATTTAAAGAGGAAGAAGGAGTGGGAAAGATTGGCCCTGGAGGCTACCCTCTACAGCCATGGCTAAATGATACCTCTGTGCCAACCACGGACAGAAGCTCAGGCAGTTACAGTGAGGCTTATGCTACTGCCAGGCTGATGATCGAGCAGACTATTGGGATTTTGAAGCAATGCTTCACATGTCTCAACAGTTCCGGGAACACATTGAAGTGCAGCCCCCCGGGGTATCAAGAATCATTATCACCTATTGTATGCTGCTGTAACTTTGTGGCCTCACCTTGGGGCAAGCAGAGCAGAATCTTGAAGCCATGCTCGAAATGAAGAGTGACGGTAAACCGCAAGGACTTAGCTTTTTTTTATTCGTTCATGGGAGGAGGGCATCGCTGGCAAGGCCAGCATTTATTGCCCATCTCTAATTACCCTTGAGAAGGTGGTGGTGAGCCGTCTTCTTGAACCTCTGCAGTCCGTGTGGTGAAGGTACTCCCACAGTGCTGTTAGGTAGGGAGTTCCAGGGTTTTGACCCTTGATGAAGGAACAGTGATATATTTCCAAGTCAGGATGATGTGTGACTTGGAGGGGCTGAAATACCAGTGCATCCTGGAATACTGTTACACCAGGCAATAAAAGAACATAAGAACATAAGAACATAAGAAATAGGAGCAGGAGTAGGCCAATCGGCCCCTCGAGCCTGCTCCGCCATTCAATAAGATCATGGCTGATCTGATCCCAACCACAAATCTAAAGAACACAAGAAGTAGGAGCAGGACCTGGCCCCTGGGTCCTGGGTCCTCTCCGCCACCCACAGGGCCTTGACCGATCCGAACTCAGCTTCATGTCCAATTTCCTGCCCGCTCCCCATAACTCCTAATTCCCTTTACTTCTTGGAAACTGTCTATTTCTGTTTTAAATTTATCTAATGATGTAGCTTCCACAGCTTCCTGGGGCAGCAAATTCCACAGACCTACTACCCTCTGAGTGAAGAAGTTTCTCCTCATCTCAGTTTTGAAAGAGCAGCCCCTTATTCTAAGATTATGCCCCCTAGTTCTAGTTTCACCCATCTTTGGGAACATCCTTACCGCATCCACCCGATCAAGCCCCTTCACTATCTTATATGTTTCAATAAGATCGCCTCTCATTCTTCTGAACTCCAATGAGTAGAGTCCCAATCTACTCAACCTCTCCTCATATGTCCACCCCCTCATCCCCGGGATTAGCCGGGGAGTGAACCTTCTTTGTACTGCCTCGAGAGCAAGTATGTCCTTTCTTAAGTGTGGACACCAAAACTGTATGCAGTATTCCAGGTGCGGTCTCACCAATACCTTATATAACTGCAGCAATATCTCCCTGTTTTTATATTCTATCCCCCTAGCAATAAAAGCCAACATTCCGTTGGCCTTCTTGATCACCTGCTGCACCTGCACACTAACTTTTTGATTTTCTTGCACTAGGACCCCCAGATCCCTTTGTACTGCAGTACTTTCCAGTTTCTCGCCATTAAGATAATAAGAAGATTAAGTAATGTGGCTTTGTGTGGGATAGATTACACATGGTAGAATTGTGGGAAGCCAGTGAGGGGAGTATTGGCGAAGTGCGACTGGAAATGTCAAAGGTATAGATAAGGATTTATGTGGTCTAGGTGGTGAAGTAAGGGCAGAGGTGGGCAACATCAGGGAAGAGGAAATATGCATTTTTAGCGATGATACGATATGGGGTCTTAAACTCAGCTCAGGATCAAACAGGTTACTGACTTTGCACAATGTCAGGTTCAGCCTGAATGAGCAGCTGGAGGTGGCAATACAATTGATGGCACAGTTTTTGGACAGAGCCAGACAGGATGTCTTTGGCCTTGTTAAATTGGAAAAAATAACGGCTTAAATAAGTAGTCAGACAGCACAGTGTTGTTTTGTCAAGTTGAGGGTGGTGATAGAAAGGTACTACTGGGTGTTGTAGGCATACATAAGGAAACTAATCCATGCCTATAGATGATGTTGCTGAGAGACAGCACATAAATCAGGAATAGAAGGGGATCAAGGATAGATTCTTGGGATGCACCTGAGGTGACACTGTAGGTGGCAAAATAAAATCAGTTCACACAAAGATTGGCTTGCTTTTATTTTATTTCAGTGTTTTGTTTTTGTTTTTTCCAATTTTCTGCCAATGTCACAAGTTAGATTCTCTGGTTATAGAATCGTAGAATTTTGCAGCACAGCACTCAGCAATCACACCTGTGCAGCTCTCTGAATGAGCTGTGCAATTAGACCCATTTCCTCAGCCCTTTCCATTACGCGTATCATTTTCCAACCTTCATCCACATCCTTTTTAAAAGCTCTTACAGATTCTGCTTCCACCATTGTTTCTGGTAGAGCATTGCAGGTCTTAACAATACTTTATAGAATCATACAAGCATGGAAGGTGGCCATTCAGTTCATCGTGCCTGTGCTGGCTCTTTGAAAGAGCTACCCAATTTATACCACTCCCCTGCTCTTTCTCCATAATCATGCAACTTTTTCCCCTTCAAGTATTTATCCAATTCCCTTTTGAGAGTTCCTAATGAATCTGCTTCCACCACCCTTTCAGGCAGTGCATTCCAGATCATAACAACTCGCTGAGTAAATAACGTTCTGCTCATCTCCCCTCTGGTTCTTTTGCCGATTACTTTAAATCTTTGTCCTCCAGTTACCCTCCTGCCAATGGAAACAGTTTTTCTTTATTTACTCTGTCGAAACCCCTTTTAAGCACCTGTATTAAATCTCCCCTTTACCTTCTCTTCTCTAAGGAGAACAATCCCAGCTTCTCTACTCTCTTCACATAACTGAAGTGAACTTATGTAAAACATTTCCTCTTCATTCTTGTGGTGACGGTCTGTGTTCAGGTAACTGATGTCAACCAGGTTGGCAGTGAGGCGCCATAAATTGGCTTATGTTTCCTTGGACCAGGAAAAGGGAAAAAAAAACACTCTTGATCACTATCTAGTGACCCTTGCTGGAAAGTACCAAGATTAGATGATAACAGAATTGTGCTCAGCTGGAACTTTTCCATTGTTCAATAGCCTGCTCACTCTCTAGGCTTGCACATGAAGAATGGTCACTTACGTGAGGTACTGAAGGGTCTCTCGCCAGTGGAACTTAGACGAGTCATAAGGACAGGCGGGAAAGGAAGTCAGAGATAAAATGGCAATCTACATGCGGTATTCTGACAGGAGCCACATTTTTGTGGAATTTGAAGATTAAAATAGTGCCAATAAACACAAAAAACAGTAACTTTAGATTCTACCATGTTCCATTAGTAATATTGACGGATTCAAAAATGATGTTTGTCTCAGAGTTTGATTACTTTAAATGAAGACAGTGGGTCAGGACAGAAAGAAAGGATTTGTACTTACTTAGCCTCTCAGATTCTTAAGGCATCCCAAAGCACTTCACACCAATGAATTATTTTTGAAGTGTAGTCCCTGTTGTTTTGTAGGCAGCCATTCTGTGTATCTTAAAGTCCCACAAACAACAAGTGAGATAGATTAATCTGTTTTGGTTGAGAGATGAAAATTGGCCAGGAGAAATCCCTCCTCTGCTTGGAATAGTGTCAAGGGCTCTTAGTATATCAACCTGATTAAAATACTCACAGACGAATCACATCTGTGTTATCAGTATTAACCAAATTTCTGCTCAACCTACAGTGAATAAAAAAAGAAAAGAATATATCAAGACTATGTCTCTGCTTGCAAGACAAGATGGCACATAATAAAAACTGGAAGAGGGCTCAGAAATTATAAGCCTTTGACATCTTTGGAGGGAGCCATTCTGGACATGCTTGCATATAAAAGCACGGACGGTATATGGGAAGGTGAAGCCACAAACCTCCCCAAGTTTAGGGTTAGTGCCATCCAGCTGTCATGGTTTTCCCTCTTCTCACTTACTCCCACACATATGTATATACAACCAATAAACATCACTCTGTATTCTAAAGAGAATCCTGTAGGATAGTGCAATGCTATAGAGCAAAAAAAAGCTGTGATGCTTAGGAGAGCTAGATCCCAATTAGTGAGATCTCGTCTTTAGCCTTAGGGTGAGTTAGCTTTGCCTGAGCACGTCTGAGCTGCTGATTACAGACACTTGTGAGCAGGTCTCTTCTTGACCCTACTGACTGGTAGAGAGGAGACAATGTAAAATAACATGAAACAAACAGGCACACCCAAAAAGTTATTCAATTTGGATCAACATGTAATTGGTAAGATATGTAATTTGCTCCATGCGATCTCCTGGACTAGTTTTGATCACCTGAGGGGGTCGGAGAGGAATTTTCCAGAGTATTTTTTCCCCTATTGGCCCTGAGTTTTTTCTCTGTTTTTTGGCCTTCCCAGGAGATTATATGGTTGCTAGGAAGGAGATTGGGAGGGGTGGGGGTGTTAAGTGCTTAGTCAGGATGCTCCAGCCATCATGAGGTGTGAGGCATGGTTGATGGACCAGCTGTTTCTTTCCTGCCCGTCATTTTTGTATCTTTCCTATATTCCTCGCTTCCTCTCTTCAAGACTCCCTTCTGCACAAAGTAATCTACACATATTCATTTTTCTTCAGTATTTTTAATTAATCAATTAACATTAACTTAATCGCCATACATTCTATACGAGAATCCAATTTTATTTATTGGTCTAAGTTGCTTCTGTCCCTTTGGGGGAAGGCAGAATGAATAAAAATGCTGGTTATTTCTAAAATCAATTTTGTTTTTATAATGCTTCCACTACACCTCCTACAAAGATAGAAGAAATTGGGTCATTATTTGAATGTTTTTATGAGCCTCAACCTAAGCCAAGCTTAGCATCATAAAACTACACCAGGATAAAACAAGAAATGAGGTTGGTATCTGTCTGATCCTTGGATTTATTTTAGAGCAATTCAATTCAGACAAGTCTTTTTCGTTCAGTATTACCCACCAGACAGCAGCAATACAACTTGGCTGACTACTGAAGAAAATATGGGTAAACCATTCACATTGTATTCATTACTCTATAAACCAGCAGTGCAAGGAAAAATATGACAATCCAATTTTCAACAGTGAAACTAGATTTTGTTTAAAAAAGCTCAACCAAGCAGTGGGCTGTAAAGTCCACCTCTAGCAGAGTAGTCCTTTGTGAAATAACTCCATAGTCAGGGTGGGAAGAACATTTATAAACTGGAACAGCTGGAAAAATAGAAACACTTATGTAAATATCTAAAAAAAAACTGCACTGTGCCATATTATGCTATGAATAGAACACATTAGGGTTTGCCCACCGCATTAATGTAGCCTGTTAATAAATTAATTACCTCCTTTGTTATAATAGTGGAACAAGGAATTTGATACAAACATGTTAATGTTTCTCACAGCATAGTTTTCAAACCTCTATGAATCGTCAAATACAGGAAAATATTTTCCTATCAGTAAAATTTCAGAACAAACACTTAATGCACTTACGCTACATTTGTCTGGACACTTTTTAGGCAGTAACACTATTATTTTAAATGATTTAACATATGTCTAAAAGTACAGCACAGAGGAATGTACTACCTGCACATGGAATACATGCCTGATAATTCTATTTCTTGGAGTCATCCTAGATTACTGAGGGAAGTAAGGGTGGAAATTGTGGAGGCTCTGGCCACAATCATCCAATCCTCCTTAGATATGGGGAGGGTGCAGGAGGACTGGAGGATTGCAAATGTTACACCCCTGTTCAAAAAGGGGGAGAGGGATAAACCCAGCAATTACAGGCCAGTCAGCCTAACATTGATGGTGGGGAAACTTTTAGAGACAATAATTCGGGACAAAATTAATTGGCAATTGGAAAAGTATCGGCTAATAAATGAAAGTCAACATGGATTTGTTAAAGGAAAGTTGTGTTTGACTAACTTGATTGAGTTCTTTGATGAAGTAGCGGAGAGGGTTGATGAGGGTAGTATGGTTGATGTTGTATATATGGACTTTCAAAAGGCATTTGATAAAGTACCACATAATAGACTTATCAGCAAAATTAAAGCCCATGGGATTAAAGGGGCAGTGGTAGAGTGGATACAAAATTGGCCAGGGGATAGAAGCAGAGAGTAGTAGTAACGGTTAGTTTTCAGACTGGAGGTAAATGTACAGTGGTGTTCCCCAGGGGTCAATATTAGGACCACTACTCTTTTTGATATTTATTAATGACCTGGACTTGGGTATAGAGGGTATAATTTCAACGTTTGAAGCTAACATGAAACTCAGAAATGTAGTAAACAATTTGGAGGATAGTAACAGACTTCAGGAGAACATAGACAAATTGGTGAAATGGGCAGACGCATGGCAGATGAAATTTAACGTAGAGAAGTGTGAAGTGATGTATTTTGGTAGGAAGAATGAGGACAAGCAATACAAATTAAATGGCACAATTTTAAAGGGGGTGCAGGATCAGAGAGACCTGGGGATGCACATACACAAAGCTTTGAAGGTGGCAGGACAAGTTGAGAAGGCTGTTAAAGAAGCATATGGGATCCTGGGCTTTATTAACTGAGGCATGGAGTACGAAAGCAAGGAAGTTATGCTAAACCTTTATAAAACACTGGTTAGGCCTCAGCTGGAGTATTGTGTTCAGTTTTGGGCTCCATATTTTAGGAAGGATGTCAAGACCTTAGAGAGGTTACAGAAGAGATTTACTAGAATGGTACCAGGGATGAGGGACTTCAGTTATGTGGAGAGACTGGAGAAGCTGGGATTGTTTTCCTTAGAACAGAGAAGATTAAGGGAGATTTGATAGAGGTGTTCAAAATCATGAACAGTTTGGACAGAGTAAATAAGGAAAAACTGTTTCCAGTGGCAGAAGGGTCGGTAACCAGAGGGCACAGATTTAAGATCAGCAAAAGAGCCAGAGGCAACGTGAGGAAACATTTCTTTACGCAGCGAGTTGTAATTATCTGGAATGCACTGCCTGAAACGGTGGTGGAAGCAGATTCAATGGTAAGTTTCAAAAGGGAATTGGATAAATACTTGAAGGGAAAAAAACTTACAGGGCTGTGGGGAAAGAGCAGGGGAGTGGGACTAATTGGATAGCTCTTTCAAAGAGCCGACACAAGCACGATGAGGCGAATGGTCTCCTCCTGTGCTGCACCTACTATGACTATGATAAAAATGTACTTAGTTAATAATTTTGGAGGCTTTTACAAATTGAATCAGCTGCTTTCAATTTGCAAGAAGGGGAGTCAATACAACCTCCACCTTCTTGCATAGCACACATCAATCAATAATAGTTGTATTCAACAAGAAAAACATTAATGGAAGGTAAGAGAAAGATTTCAACATAGTTTAGATCATTTCTCAACTCATCATCTCCTTAAGATATTGGCTCATGCTGGGTCGGCTGTAGCTGACTGGCCATTTTTCATGTATGAGCTCAGTGCGTGTCAGGCAAATGTGAGAGGGGTGCGGAGGTGGGGGGCTGGAGGGGAATAACAGCTGGTCCAGTCTTGTGCTAACCTATCATCCAGATAACAAACACATTTCAGCAAAGGTCACTGGATCAGGAGCAGGAGCAGAAATCCTATCTGAGTTTTCTTCCTGGAGCTCAGGGGCATTCAGGCCAATTGTCGTGCCCTGCTGTCAGCCGTACTGCGATCAGCTAATTCAGTACAACCAGGAGTCAAACTTATGATCTTCTGGCCTGCATGGATCAGTTATGTATCGCCTCGACCAAGGATGCAGCCTTTGATATCTGAATCACTATCTTTGAAAGCCTGTGGCTGTTTTCTGTTAACTCCAGACCACAACCTGCCTTAGATATAAGTGATTATCAATGTAACTTGATGCCTCATAAGCTATGTGGCATGAGGATAAGCTGCTGATATCATGGTGATAGAATGTATATGTCAAGTAGGGATCAGAATTACAGACTTTTTTTAGGTTTTGATTTTATTTATGAAGCCCGTAATGAATTTTAGTGCAAGATTTACAAATCTACATTGACTACTTGCTACTAGGCACTGTTGAGCACATATCCACAATTAGATTGTAAGGTATTAAAACTGGATCCTTTATTGTTCACACTCTTAGCTTTGTTGGTGTGATTACAGCTAAAGATGACAGACATCCATCTCCTGGACAACATTATAGTGATAAACGTATTAAAAAGATCGAAAACTGTCTTCTTTAAATGCAACAGAGAATTTGGGCCCTTTGTGTTTGCGTGTGTCCCAGCTAAAAATTAAATTAGAGAAATCTAGAGCGAGGGATATTTTCTCTTTTTCTTCCTTCTTTTGACTTCATGCATTTGATCGTCATACTGTTTATTTTATGTACTTTGGAAATAATAATGGGCCAGAAATGACCCATGTTGGGATGCCGTTCCATAATGGCGACCTCTCTCTCCGCCAACGAGTCGACGGAGTAAGTTCACAAATGCGCACTGAAATCTGAAAATTGTGAACTTGCTCCCGTTGGTTCGCCAGCTGTTTCACAGCTGCAAATTAAAGGGGCATGCAACATTACAATCACTCAAATCAATGAACATTCGTAAACTTAACCCATCTGCCCAGCTGGAACAAAAATATTTACGCCACCAAAAGGTATGCTGAAAAATTACCAACTCTACACTACTTTTTAACAGCACGGTGACTTCTAATGAATGCAAAAAAACTAAAAATTAAGTTTTAAAAATGTGGAATGTCATATTACTCTTATTTTAATAATTTTTGATCATTAACATTTTTTAAAAAATTAAAAATTATTATTTTTTTACTTTTAACTTCTGTCTGTTTCATTAAATTAAATCATTTGCTTGGCTTTTTATAAGAAGATATGTTAAATTTTTATTTACACTGAGATACAGAAGTTTACTCTAAATGAATGAATTCTGCTTTCCTGCCTGTGGGCGTGACTTCTCTTCCTGACAGATTCTGTGGGCGTGCCTTCCATTCCCACAGTCTGTCCCAGTGCGAATGAAAACCTACGCTGATTTCAGAGTGCACGAGTTGAAAAGAATTCAAAATGGAGCAAGTGGACGTCGCGGGCCACGAAGTAAGTATTTTCGTACTTTTTATCTTCAGGATGTGCGGACAGCCTTGCCATGCCGGTCGACGCAAGTTCTGGCCCATTAAAATGTTATAAAGACTAAAAAAAAAATGGAAAGATTATATTTAGAGGCTGTGGCATTTGATGGCAACAGGCAATGTTTTGTGACTGAAAATGTATTCACTGCTGAGAAGATAATACAAAATAAATATAAAGTCACTTGAACCACTTGATCTCACATAATCTGCAAGTGGTGCCATGACAATAGTAAAGCTGGGAGGAAGCAATCATACTGTATTTATTGAGGAATGTGAGCTTCATCTCATCTGGGAATATGTTATTGAGGTTATACCTGTGTACTTTGCTATCTGTGACATCCCTAGAAGCATCCTGACTTTTGTCGATTAACTGCAGGCATTCAGAAAAGAGCAGCTGAGCTCTTATTGTAAGAGCCAGAATAGAGAATTTAACTCTGGATAAATTGTGGGTGAATAGATTGCTAGTTGTTTGTATCTGCCTGTATCATTTTTACATGGGACAGTGCTCTGTTTTAACGTGTTCGTACTTGTGATGATAAAATTGCGCAAACATGTTGTCCCTGATATCTGTGAAGACAGAAGATATTTCTCTGGGGCTTAATATCGTCACCAGTCCTCTATGATCTATTTGTGAGATCAGTATTTTTCAATCCATAATGGCAAATCGCTTCAAAAGTATGGCATAGCGTGTTGTAGCCACACACATTTCCAAATAATCTCAGAAAAGGCTGGGCAGGCACAACAGGATCTTGAAGTGCTGATGCTGAGCTACCAAAGAATGTTTCTGGCAGGTCCTGTCAGATCTGAATCCCTGGTCGTAGCCCCCTGGCCAGCAGGTTACATCTCCTACAACTCCACCTGTACTTGATCTTCCTCACTCATGCTCTATGCCTCACCAATTGCTCCCTCCTGCAACTCGCTGACTGATTCCCTCCCCACATTGGTTATGTCTGTGATGGTGCTTGCCACTGTAGAAGTGGGTTGCTGTGAGTTACTGGGGGAAAGTTTAACTGCCTCTTCTTAGGCACTAAGTCGAGCAGAAGAAGAACATATTTTACAATTCCTGCAGTAAGAAACCTTTTGAAACATAAATGAACATGGCAGAGGATTGTAATGTGTTAAAGTGAAATGCTGTAATATGGCCCTGTGTATGAGGGAGATAAGCAATGAAAAGCAAAAGGATACTTACTATAAGCTTACAAGATAACTCTGAATTCATCCTCCCCCACTCCCTCTACTTTCTTCATCTCTATAATCTCGACGGTCCTTACATAAAGAATCAACTTTCTTGATGCCAGTCCCCTCCCCCATTTGTTGCTTTCTGTACATGCAGTCTTTTCTTGCAAGCAGATATAAACGAACACATGTAAGGAAAAGGATTTTGAGAGAATGTGAGTTTCATCAAAATGCCCAGGTCAACACCACCTTATGTGAGTGTGTTAAACAGACAGCTGTAAGGAATATCATGCTGGCATCATACAGACCAACCTAGAAAAGTAGCAAAAGATGACCAGTAGCCTCCAAAAAACTGACATAATCTCAGAAATGTTGACAGCTCACAAACAGCACTGAACATGGAAGTCATTGAACATATAAACAGAGTCATAGAAGAACGTGTGAAATGTGAAGTCAACGAGTTAGACTGAGGGTGCGATGATACACAGGCTTATCATAACCTGCACTGCAGATATACCCAATGCTCTATCACTTCTAATTGTAATACACAAAAGCATAGTCACCAGAAGTAATTTAGAAATTATGTAAAGAGGGATGGAATAATGAAGGCACTAGGATTATTTTCTAACATGGCCCTTCCAGAATATTTAGATTTTTGACACCTGATTTGGTGCATTTTTCAGCCTATTGTAATTACGAGTGTGAGTCTCCGTATAATTTTTTTTAAATTAAGTAAACACGTCATCAGTCCAAATCCAACCCCTATTTTGTTTCTAATCCGTGACAATTCCACAAGTGCAGTGAGAGGAATTGTCAAATAAAAGCAGTTAATGCACTCACATCCAAGAACATCCAGCTTATCTCAAAAACAGCTGCAGATAGCATTGAAGAAAATAGACTTTCACAGAAGACGACAATCAGGCATGCCCTGGAAAATTCTTTTTGAGGAAATAATAGCTGCATTTTAGCATCTTATTTATTATATATAACTTCTTTAGGGTCAAACAAACTCATAAACAAAAGGTCATTTAACTTTTTTCTGCTCCGGTTGTGCACAATAAACAATGGGATAAAGAAAGAACTTGCATTTATATAGCGCCTTATGGATGCCCCAAAGCGCTTTACAGACAGTGAAGTATTTTTGAAGTGTAGTCACTGTTGTAATGTAGGAAATGCAGCAGCTAATTTGAGCACAGCAAGGTCCCTCAAACAGCAATGTGATAATCTGGGCTTTTTTAGGTGTTGGTTGAGGGATAAATATTGGCCAGGACACTGGGGAGAACTCCTCTGCTCTTCTTTGAAATAGTGACACGGGATCTTTTATGTCCACCTGAGAGGGTTTAACGTCTCACTCGAAAGACGGCACCTCTGACAGTGCAGCAAGTAACGTCTGAAATCCCACTCTCCACCTTAGCTGGTTCTGAGAAGCTCAAGTCCCACCAATGCCCAGTGAAAAATGTTGATTTGTCTTGCAAAATGCTGACAAGCTGACAGGGTTGAAAAGTTGATTGAAAGCCGACAGTTGGCATAGATGTGGGATAGCACTTAGTGCTCACTACTTCACTCCTTTAATGACCAACGAAGGAGGTAGTGTGATATGGCAACATGGGTGGAACAGAAGAAAAGGAGCATAGCTGTGCATTGACAAAAATCAGCAGTTGGCGAAGTTGCCTGCATTCTCCCTCTGCGATGGTGTGTCAAGTTTACAGTGAGGAGTAATAAAGAAGCTTGGCAAGACAATCTATTAAGATGTTGGCACATATCTACACATTTATCTTGGCAACCATGCACGGGCCAACAAATTTCTTTCCTCACCTGTGCCCGGATTCAGCCCACAGAAGAGAGTGTATGGTGCACTTTGTCACCTCCACCCCTGTTGCTCTGGATGTAGTCTTTATTTCAGGGCGACCTTCTCCACCAAATAGGGCCATCCTTCACTGCAGGACGTCTTACAGCAGGAACTCAATCTGGCCACTATGCCTCCCACCATTTTGGCCAAGATAGAAAAGTACACTTTTAAAGACACCCAGCAGCCCTTTAAGAGCTGCTGGTGCAGGAAATTCCATCTCAGAGCACTCCCAGCATGCTACATGCAACATGATGCAAGTGCTGTCCAAATATGTTAATGAACTGACCTCCCATTATTGCCCCCAGTCCCTAAATATTTCCAGTTAAAAGGATTCTGCATGAATGCCTGATACATTAGAAAAAGTCACGGCTTGGTTGCCATGAGAATCAACATTCTCCATCCCGATGTAACGTGTATTTCTTTAATGAATGACTATTTAGTGAATGTTAGAACTAGCAGCTGCTACTAAAATAAAGATCCTATATTGCTCCATTCACTGACTGCCCAGAAATCTATTTGTTGGCAGTGACAGGGTAAAGTTACTGCATTACTTTACACACCACTTACTGGGCAGCTTGTTACAGGCAGATTGTAATAGCAGTACCTCTCCACTCTCATTCATTGATTGAGTAACACCTTATATCCCAATAACAAAGTAACACACTTACAAAATGGAAGTGTTAAAATGTTTCATTCTGAATACTCGTATAGTCCCCATTACATAGTTCCTGACAAGGGGGCACTTAGAGAGGGCACGCCTCAGGAAATCGTGGACATGCAGACTGGATGGATGTAAAATCACCGGCCATGGATCTGCAATTTCCTGAGATGCGCGCTTTGGATCGCAGAATCATCCCGTTATTCTTTATATGCAAGGATCACTTTACATAGATAGGGGTAGAGTTTCAGCATTTGGGCACAAATGGGAAATTGTGCCCAAAATGCGGTTTAAATTGTGCTGGTTAGGTTACAGTTCAGGTTTCTTCCATGAACCAATGCAATCGGGCAGGGTAACAGAACATAATCCTTTCTTCTTTTTCTTTGCATTAAAAGATATTCATTGATGTATTTAAGAGTGGTAACCTGGTGCTGTTTTATCAACACAGCTGAAAATTGGTTTATCACCAAAAATAAACATCTTTAGTAAGAGTGTCCAGTCCTCCACCTGTGAGTAATCAGATTTAAAATCACTGAAAATTACTTAGAAAACTGTACTGAACCATTTAATAGTTTCATCGGTGTACACTGGTTAGTTTCTCAGTAAATTAAATATTTTTTGATCTGTAAAAACTTTTAAAATGTGCCTACTGGTGCCTGTGCACCTAAGAAAATGAATACAAATTGAGGAGCCTTCCCGGATCAGTGCAATCGATCGAATCTCGCAATGTCGCCCTGGGGGCGTGGCTAGTTTTGTGGGCAGGGCCCGATTCTGGCAAACTGAATCTTGAACCAGCGGAAAAGATCACGGAAAACACCAACGTGGTTTTGGGCGTAACTCACTTCAAAATTCCCAGATCTTTTGCGTGGTTTGGCCGATTGCACTGGAATCTGGCTGCAAAACTGGAATCTGGCCGCAAAACTAACGGAAACAAGTGGAAACTCTACTCCATTGTATTTACAGCACAGAAAGAGACCATTCAGCCTAACAGATCTATGCCAATGTTTATGCTCCACACGGGCCTCCTCCCATCTTACTTCATCTAACCCTATCCTTCTATTCCTTTCTCCCTCATGTACTTATCTAGCTTCCCCTTAAATGCATCTATGCTATTCGCCTCAACCACTCCATGTGGTAGCAAGTTCCACGTTCTAACCGCTCTCTGAGTAAAGAAGTTTCTCCTGAATTCCTTATTGAATGTGTTAGTGATGATCTTATGTTTATGGCCCCTAGTTTTAGACTCCCCACAAGTGGAAACACCTTCCCTACGTCTACCCTATCAAACCCCTTCATAATTTTCCAACGTCATGCTTCTGGCATGTGCCTCATCAGTAGCTTGAAGTTAAAAATAAAAATGACCCCTTGAGACTGGAAAGAAACATTACAAAAATGCACCACAGGCATCTTGTACGTAGTTCAAAGGGAAACTTTTCTGACCCTGTATTGCTGGCTGGGAACTTCAGGTGGCAGCAGCACGAATTCAAAATCTGGGTGCATGCTGATCGCAATTTCCTGACCATTGATCTACATGGTTGGAAAATCAGATGCAACGCACACTCGGATTTCTGCTGAGCTCTCGGTAAGGTGAGCTTTTCTATCGGGAGCACAAATTTGGAAAACAGTTCCTTAAATATACAGAGCGATTTTGTTTTCAAATTGGAAGGCCTTTGAACATTTTTTGTGCATCGGAAATCATTAGAAATAAGAGACCTGCAGCAAATGCACCATGTTTATTGTAAATCATTCTTTTATGTGATTCACAAAACAGCCGTGCGTGGCAGCCATTCCCAAATTGGTTTCCTGTGATTGCTGTTCGTGTTGTGCTGTGATCCAGTTATAAATTCCAATGATAATAACTAACTGTAATAAACAAGTTCCAACATCAGTGCTCACCCTTGACTTTGGAACATTTTGTGAGTTCAGTCTCAGGAGTGTATCTGGCCTTCACTCAGTCTCAGCGCGTGTGCACTGGCAGATGATCAGAAGCCTTCATTTCGTACAGAAATCCCACATGATTCTCACCCTGGCACACACAAAGCGTATTAGCATTCCGAAAATACAGTATCATTCAAAACTACTAGCAGTGAGAAAATTATCAATGATTAACATGTCATGATGACTTGCTGCAATGTGCAGATCCCAGTGAGTATGATAGGGCAATGCACGGAAATGAGCCCGGTTGAACAATATACAGATTATGCCCACATCTTTATGCAGGCATCAGGCACCATCTGTTTGTTATGCTTCCATAATAAAAAAAAGTAGTGTTGCTTGGACTCCTACCGGCTAACTGTCAGGTTCCAGCTATGCTGTAAATTGAAGCTGTAGTGTATGTGGAATCACATCTTTATACCAAGATCAGGTGTAATAGGTTTTCCTCCAACAAGGTCAACTCTACATTTATTTCACCCTCTGCTCTTTCGATGTTAAATCTAAATTAATAAGGCTCACGTTAACAATATTGTAACACAATTTCTTACGGTTTGTAGTTTAATTACTCACAGAATTTAATCACGAAGGGTTGTATATTATCATCAACCTTTTGGATTACGGTGAAAGGCAAATAATATTTCAATTTACCACACTCAAAGGCATTTTCAGAATTTCATAGGTCCCAATTTGATGTGCTTTATTTTGTAGGACAAATGTGCAAAATGTTTCAAAAGGAGGAACTTTGCACTAATTCAATAATCATAGTGGGTTACTTGAAAATATAATCCTCCTCGTGTGCTCTGAACGCACTCTGTTTTGTGAAGAAATTCAGCTTGTAGTATTAAAAACTAATGGGGACAGCTTGGCAGTGACATTCAAATGTCAATGTTATTCACAGCATCTCAAAGATGCCTGCCCAAGCCACAAAGAGATGATTGACTCATTAGAGGATCATTAATAGCACATTTGATATGTTGACTCATTTTGCCTCATCTGGGCTAAACTGGGTAAACAGGGTCCCACACAATCACACGTGGATCCTACAAAAAAAACATTTATCTTTTTAGCTGTTGTTGGGATTGTGAATATTATTCTGATGTACAATCCATTCAATAAGCAAATGTTATAAATGGCTTTAGTAGAGCACTGATCAGTTAAACAAGACAATTCAAGTTATGTCTTAGAGCCTAACGGAGCAGTGAGAAATAATTTTGTACATTATAATCTTTTTGTAGATCTACAATTTTTGAAAGAGATCATTGTGAGAGTGTAAAGAGTCTGGAAAAGGTCACCTTGTAAATAATTTGGCTACAGTCCAAACAAATTCGTAATTTATACACACTCCCTAACTTGATTGTATGCTTTACTGATAAATATTTAAATTCATTCTCTTTAGCTGTTAGAATTAAATGAATTTAATTACAGAACCCTTAGGGACCAAATATTTAATCGCACAGTTCATTTTAGATTTTCCCCTGATAAAGTCTCAGATTTCAAAATAGTTCCTAAGTGTTTTTCTTCAAACTGGTTTTCACCCCAAGTGCCACAACTTTCTGAAATATCACATTTTATTTAATATGAAAAGGTTTGGTTCAGTCGGCCACTTTCATCCATGTATGGAAATCGAGCCTGGTGAGGTCCTAATCTATAATGATTCTCTCCTCTCCAATAACATGAAAGGTAAGTCATGCAAGTCTGGTTAAAATCTTATCATAATGGTCTGTTAAAATTCATTGTTTCTTTCACAGGCATGGGGGTAGATTTGACTTTGTGCGATAGTGTAAAACGAATGATAGCGAATCAGCAGCCCGTTTTACATCTCTCCTGATTTTTATTTCCCTTAAAGTCAAAATTACAACCCGCGCCCCCCCTCCCCAACAGTAATTTTAAAGGTTAAAGCAAACGGGTAAGAATTTCAGCATAATTGGGTTCCACCCCATGTTCCAGCTCCTCAAGCAAAAATTAACCTTTCCACCTTCTCCAGCGCCAGGAATCTCAGGACCGATGCTTTTTTCCTCTTTCAGATGCTCATTAACTTCCTATGAATCTCCAGCTTTTCTTGTTTTTTATAATTTCATATTTGTAGCACTCAACTTTCTTTTTTTTTTCTTCCCTGCAAATATCATTTGCCCCCCTACGTGTATTGTAGACTAACCTCCAACATATCTGGTAACAAATCATACTTAAAGTTTGGCTCCAAGAATGGCTGACCGAGGTTATTAGAGGATTCCAGATCAAAAGGCATGCTCATTACGTAATACATCCATCGGTACAACGGGCTGCATTGTGTGTGTTCTTGGCTTCAAGTCGAACTGTGGCTCTTGTTCCAATTAAATGTGCTCGTGCCAGCTGCGTCCCAGCAATGTATTAATACAACAAATTCAATTCATACTGCATTTAGTCTGTCAGTGCCTATTTCGGCAGAATAGGTCAAAGATAAAAGTCGCTCAAAACGCACACAAAACAAATGATAAAGCCGGAGCTGTATCAATCAACAGCTCTACAAGAAATAAAACTAGTCGACAGGCCTTGTCAAGAAAACTAGATAGAATCATCTTCTCCTTGCAAAATAATGTATCACCAGTTCAATGCTCAGCATATTTGGCCCAGAAATCATTTACTTCTGCTGATTGTATCACTTAGTTCATCAACAAACTGGATTGATTTTCTCCTCCTAGTTTGTTACTTAGTTTAGTGGCCATCATTTTGGGCAATGAGCGAGTTGTGGAATGAAGAAGTGCAATCCTTTATGTTCTGCCATTCACAAATCAAACAGTTGAAGATCAGCATTATCTTATTCAGTGCCTATAGTTTTACCATTGTAATTTGGTAGATAAATATTTTTTACTTTTTTTCGTTATAAAGCTAGTGCCAAAACAGTTGTCAACACAGCAACTACATTTTCAGGACAGAATATTCAAAGTACTCAATTGTTACTGAAGAACTAAGCGCCTTGGGGTGTTTTACTAAATTAACGGCATTACATAATACAAGTTGTTGTTGTTGAGATGTTTAAGGTGATCAAAGGATTTGATAGAGAGAAGCTATCTCCTCTGGTGCAGGAGTCCAGAACAAAGGGACATAACCATAAAATTAGAGCTAAGTCATTCAGAGGTGATGTCAGGAAGCATTTCTTCACACAAAGGGTAATGGAAATCTGGAACACTCTCCCCCAAAAAGCTGTTGAGGCTGGGGGTCAATTGAAAATTTCAAAACCAAGATTGATAAATTTTTGTTGGGCAAAGGATATTAAGGGTTACAGAACCAAGGCAGGTAGATGGAGTTAAGATACAGGTTAGCCATGATCTAATTGAATGGCTTGAGGGGCTGAATGGCCTCCTCCTGTCCCTATGTACTTTACAATATTTTGTAATCTCACGACTTTGAACAGATTTTGCTGGGAAACTTGACCACACTGAAGTAATGAGAGAAGTAAATAGGAAGAAGAATAAGTGTTACCACCAATGTGAAGTAAATTTGCAATGCTACAAAGTGTTTTCACAACCCAGCAGCACACATGGCAGAGGATTCTGTTTGTGAGTAACTTGTTATAGTCTGTATTTCTCTTCTAAAGGTTAGCACTCTTCTTTAATGCATATCAAATAACAGTGCTTTTCCCCTCTCCTCTTTTGTTTATGCAGCTGTCAAAAATTGTTAAAATTCCGTTCACTTAATTTCTCTTAAAAGGTGTTGTTTTGTGTACCCTGCGTTATAATTCATGGCATTAGGAGCATGCTTGATGATAGACTCGGATTTAATTCCAAAATCATCACAGTAACATTATGGAATGAATTAGTTAACTGAAATCAGTGATTATCTGTATTTCTGTCACAGTTGTATGATAAAGCAAGATTTGTGCTTTTAATCCTGTGTACAGATACTGATTCCATTTTAAACCAGCTGCCGAAGATGTTGATGAAAATTTTCATGGCTGAGCGGAGCTTAATACCAGAAATCACAATTATACACTGTAATTATACACTGTAAATTCCTGAAAAGACTATCACTGACTGAACTTGAGTATACAGCCTCAATAAGTTACTGAGCACTGGGGTAATAACCTGCCCTGTCCTGTTGGTAGCCTTTTCATGCATTCTTTTTCAATGATTACAGTCTTAAAGAGACAGAGTACAGTCCACAATGTTTATAGCGGGCGCGTTTGTGCGAATGCCATTTGCCCGCTGTACACGATGTCCAGTATAACAGGGTAGCGATGTGCCAGTATTCTACTATATTGAAGAAACCAAACAAGACTGCATGCAATGCAATTAGTTTTATTAAACCATACAAACCGTAACCCCACGTCATTTATAGGGCGTTGGAAGGCCTTAAGTACACAAATGGTAATTGGACCTTAAGTGGTGCTGTTTACGTACGATTGTTCTTGCTTCAAAGCACCTTAACGGGGTGCAAACTGATGCGTAAACTCAGCAGTGTCTGCACAAAATAAATGGAGCTCTAGCTTTCTGCTAAGACGCTATAACCGGTAATAATGAAATTGATGTTAATGCAAATGGTTAATGGTTTCTGCTTTTTGGCTGATACGAGCAACTGCCCGTTTTAAAACAAAAGCAAAACGCTGCAGATGCTGGAAATCCGAAATAAAAACAGAAAATGCTGGAAAACAGTCAGCAGGTCAGGCAGCATCTGCGGAGAGACAGACAGAGTTAACATTTCAGGTTGATCACCTTTCATCAGTTCTGATAAAAGGTCCTTGCCCATTTTAAATGTGGGCATTATAAGTGGGAGGACTGTAGGTAATGAATTGCCACATAGCAACAGGACAGCTACACTTCTAGTCAGTGGACAAAGCTGACCTAGAATCATAGAATCATATAATGAAACGGCATAGAAAGAGGCCATTCGGCCCATCATTGCCAGTACTGGCTCTTTGAAAAAGCTTTCCAATTAGTCCCATTCCCCTCCCTTTCCCCATAGCCCTGCAATTTTTTCCCTTTCAAGTATTTATCCAATTCCCTTTTGAAAATTATCATTGAATCAGCTTCCACCACCGTTTCAGGTAGTGCATTGCAGAACATAACAACTCACTGTGTAAAAAAAAAGATTCTCCTCATCTCGGCTCTGGTTCTTTTGCCAAATACCTTAAATCTGTGTCCTCTGGTTACCGACCTTTCTGCCACTGGAACAGTTTCTCCTAATTTACTCTATCAAAACACTCCATGATTTTGAACACCTCTATCAAATCTCCCCTTAACCTCCTCTGCTCTAAGGAGAACAACCCCAGTTTTTCCTGTTTCTCCACATAAATGAAGTCCTGCATCTCTAGTATCATCCTACTAAATCTCCTCTGCACCCACTCTAAGGCCTCACTTCATTTTGCAAGGTCAATTTATTTGGAAAATAGTGCAATGCTGCCACACAGATTATCTGATGTGTGGTGGATGCATTGGGTTCAACAGATGGGATATCTGGCAATAATAATTGTTAAAGGGCTACTGCTCACTCTGTTGAGGCTGGGATGCACTTTAAGAAGGGAGGACATTTTCCTGATTGTAATTGGCCCCCCAGTAGCAAAGAGGGTGAGCAGCAGGATAGCTTCTTTTTGGAGATTTTGCTCCCCGTGGTCTTTCAGAGATGGATAGTCTTCTTCCGGGGCAGTTTCCAATAATAACGAACAACTGCAACAACTGGGTGGAGGTGAAGGAGTGTGTTTATGTTGTCTCCTATGTGCCTACTTTTCATACATCGCTATATGATGAATGCCAACAGTGGTTCACTCGCACTTCAGAGCTGCATCACAGAGACAACGTCTTCAGCATTCAGGAAACCGTTCATCCAGTTGACACATGCACAGTGTTGCTGCACAGCGTACTTTTTTTTGCTGACACAGAAATAAACTTCTCACGTTGTGTATAAGTCATCAGATAAGGCCACCAAGTATGTGGACAACGCAAGCTACCTGCCTGCTGCTTGTTCACGGACTCACATCAGGTGGCTGGTAGTCTAGGCATTTGGATGACACTTTCTTTGCTCTTCCCATTGTCCCTCTTATACCTGTTTACAGGAAGAGGCTGTACCTAACAGGGACAAGCAGATGTGGACTGGAATGCCACCCGTCCAGCTTGTGCCAATTGGCTTCATATGAGAAGAGAATGCTCCAAATTCTGGGACTGGAGGAATTGGATGTCTCCCCAAAGCTCAGGGCTAGTACCATCCTTTGCTTTATATTCTTTTGTAAGCTATTCTGGAAGGGGTATTTTCCTGCCAGCATTCCTGAAATCTATTTGTTCTTTTGATCCTATAGGTGTCTATGAGGGGGAGAAATGAACACCAGCCTTTTCCCGGCACCTTGCGTCACTCGCTCCAATAGTGGCAAGCACCAGCCCAGATACATCCGCTCCAGGAGTGTCGGGGTGGGGAGGGGTTCATTTAATGAGTTGCGGGAGGAAGCACTCAGTGAATCACAGAGTACAGGTGAAGAGGAGCAAATAATCATTGGAGGACCTACTGGCCAGAGAGCTGGCGCCACTATTGGCTCAGCTGTTCAACCCAGTGATTTGGACCTCACAACCCTGCCTACGATGTAGTTCCATATTTGAGCATCAGTGTTTCATGTATTCTGAAATGTTTATGGGTGAGCTTAAAGGAGTCCACTGCCCACATGTGGGCAGTGCTGCACGATTGCCTAAACAAGATGCAGGTCACCGTGGCTACTCCAGGGCACCTGTTCATTGAAATCCTAATGGATGGCTTCATTTCACCACCGGCTCTGGCTGGACTCCAATGTACAGCAGCCTGCCTTGTTTGGATTTAACCTGCTGGGGTAATCTGCTTGAGAGAGCCATAATGCAGGGCTTCAGGGATCTAATTGCTGCCCAGCGGTCTGCTCTCACGTAGGTCACTGGACTTGCTGAGGTTGTGCACAGTAGCAGGCAAATGGGAGGAACTGGAATGGATGAATAAGCAGCGTCTCAGGACCATTTCACATCTGTACCTCCCAGCTTACCTGCTCAAATTACTCCAGATGTGCAGGACAAGGCAGCCATGGCAACATTACACGTGTCATCAGCAGTTAGCGTGCCATCTAGTGACTCAGCACAAGGAACTAATTGGACCACCTTCATCTCAAGAGCCATACACTGACACCAAGCAGACAGCCACCGTTCTGTCTCCTCCCACTCAGAAATCAGGTAGTAGGAGACAAGAACCATACACTTACACAAAGGGAAAACAACAGGTTATGAAACACTGACTACAAGTGCATCACGCACTATGAGGGAAAATAAAAGTGGGTCGACTCTAATTCAAATATTTACTAACAGTTCATTTGGGATGAGATAGCATAACAACTACAACTTGCATTTATATAGTGCCTTTAACGTGGTAAAGTGTCCCAAGGAGCTTCACAGGAGCGTTATCAAACAGAATTTGACAACGAGCCATGTAAGGAGATATTAGAACAGGAGATAGGTTTTAAGGAGGTCTTAAAGGGGGAGAGAGAGGTAGAGAGGTGGAGAGGTTTAGAGAGGGAATTCCAGAACCTAGGGCCTGGGCTGCTGAAGGCACGGCCACCAATGGTGGAGTGCTGAAAATTGGGGATGCGCAAGAGGCCAGAATTAGAGCAACGCAGGGGTCTCAGTGGGTTGTAGTGCTGGAGGAGGTTACACAGATAAGGTGGGGCGAGGCCATGGAATAATCAAGGAATGGAGTGTTATTCAAGGTTCTTGGGGGTGGATTCCGTGTTTGGGTGCCTCCAACATGGCACAGAACTTGCGGGGAGTTCTGGTCAAGAAATCATGGGCATGCAGTGCTGGATTTTTCATTCAATTAAATTAATAGACAGAAACTCCCAACCAGTGTTCCCTGTGAGTGCTGCTCCATGCCTGGAGCACTTAACTATAGAATCATCTCTTTGATGTAAGACTGCGGGCATTGTTCTACTCTATTGGGCACATATGGACGTGACATAAAATAGGCCAAAAAACTGCCAAAAAATATATGAGGCAAAATTTAATAATTTTGAACTCGTACACCCAGAAAACAAGCACACTCCCCTTTAAGAGAGTAAGCCTAAAAATGGTTGAAGGTGTATTCTGGACAGCGCCCATATCATAGAAGTCCTCAACAATATGGGCACATTCTCACCCTTGATCACGGTTATGTGGCATTTTTAATATTTTTTTTGAGCCTTAATGAAGATATTGCACATCACATATGCTTGTCCTCTGTTCTCAATTTGTTGCTTGGTTAGAGGCAGGCTGCCATAAGTTATCATATTCCACCTCCACCAGTAACCTCTGACAGACAATATTAACACCAGTATCAAAATCGCTTCAGTTGTCAGTTGCTGTAACATCGGGCAAAAAATTACTCAATACATTCACTGACAATGTCAAAATCAAATCTTATGAGGTTTTTTGATGGTAGTGCAAAAGGATTAACTATTTACTCTTGCAACAAAGAAATACTTTACCTCAGCGTTTCAATGTATAGGGAGATCTCTTTTGTTTTCTTAACTTCTGTTGTCATTTTTTTCTGTTTGTGATTTTCATTTTCAAGGCACTATATTGCATTTCACACATGAGCTAGAATCATTTCTGGAAATTGAGCACGTATCTTCCAATATATTAATTACTTTTAATATCATTCAGTTTGGCTGGCAAATAAAAGAGCAATGTGGTACAAATGGATTGTCTCTAACTCTAAATCTGACCTACATATGTCCCTTGTGTTTATTAATTGATCTGCATTAGTTGAAACTTGAATCCTATTCTCTTCCTACAAACTCAGAAAATTAATGATAAGCTGAAAGAAGGAAGGCAGGAATCCCAGCAACACACAATCACCAGAACCTTACATTAGATCAGAGCCACAGTACAAGGATGCTTTAAGAACTAAGCACACTAGAATGTATTCTGTTCACGGTGCTTTGCAAGGAGAAACAAACTGAATGAGAACTGTTAAATGTACTGAAAATCCAAACCAAAAAAATCCAACAGCTAATGCACATAACTCACTGCTTTTATCTGTATATATTTTGTCTTAATGCATGTTTAAAAGGCTTCCTGTCACTGACTGATTTATTCATGCCACGTGTTATCTCCACATAGTAGTTTTATTACTGTGTGCTCAAGAACAGTGTGATTAAATATTCTTTTTGAAGGTTTCTTCATGCTTGTATTGCTAATGAAAAGGAAATTGAAAGTAAAGCTTTCCCAGCAATGTGTTTTTCATAATAATGTCCTCTAAAATTTAAAAATGGGCATAAAACTTTCATCAAGATTCTTAATCTAAAGATGCTAACACACTTCTCAGCTAGTACAAATAGTACACTCATTTTTTTCGTCAATGTTGCCTCTCAGCATATCAGGGGTAGCTTCACGTTACCACTGGCAGCTAACAAAAGCCGTCCTCCTGAATTTTAAATGAAGATATAAGGGCTAAATTTCCTTCCGCTATTCTACCCATAAACTGACAGGATAAGAGTGGAAAAGGGGGAGAAAATAAGGCAGAGAGGCCTCATCACTGCCCTGACCTCAAGTTCCTTCCCCGTGACCCCCGCCGGGACCACTGCTGGCTGATCCCCCCCCTGCCTGCCACATACAAATGCCAACTGGGGACAGGGCTCGGGTACCTGGCAGATTGTCCTGGCTTTTTCCTGCCATTTGGAAAGTGTGCCCCAGGGAGCAGCAGTACTGGCCCTGAAGTCCCCCAACGGAAGGGGCAAGTCTGATAGCAGCCTACTCTCTCTTCAATCTGCCCCCACCCCCACCGTCCCTAACCTACCAGTGTGGGCCTCGGTCTCTGGTGCTGCAGCGGTGGGCCTACTGAATCAGAAAACATGCATGTGCAAGAAAATCCAGAGTGAAAAAAGGCCATTCAATCTATCAAGCAGCTCCACTCAGAGATTATGTAAGATTACTCTTCCATGAACTTCCCTCCCACCCCATCGATTGACCCCTTACTTTAGGGAACACTCATTTTCTTTCCCGTAAAAATAGTGTTGTTGAACATCTCTATAACCCCCAATCTCAATTTTCAACAGCTATTCATCGGGTTCCTTCTCAAAGGTGCAAGTTCAATTGCCTTCCCTGGATGTTTGTACCTCATGTCGACTATGCTGCAAGAACAAGGCCCTGATATTTCCACAGGGATTGCCCTGATCTCCCTCCAAGACTCTGGCAGAAGACTGGCAGAACCCTCAGAAAAAACGATGGAGACCCAGAATGTTCTTTTTTTTGCCTGGGGGGGGGGGGGGGCAGGGTGGAGTTACTAGTTTCCTGACAGATTTACATCCCTCCATTTTCTGAATCGATCTCCTATGGGCCTCCTGGAGAAAGGAACCAATGTTGATATAGGCAGTTTTTCAAATTTGAAAAGAAATTTCCTTGGCAATATATATATATGGAAAAAAATTGTAGTCATCGGCCTGGGAACAGAGAACTGAACCAGCCCAGTGTATCATTTGTACTGTAACATTACTTTATGTCACAACAAGAGCAGACTGATGAGCTGAACTGGTCAGTCCTGTGGAGACTGGTGTTTGCCAATGCATGTAAAGTAAAAGTAAAAGAGAGAGATTCAAGCATGCAGTGGAGAGTTTAACAGCTCAGGGCAGTGAAATCATAGAAACATAGAAAATAGGAGCAAGAGTAGGCCATTCGGCCCTTCAGGCCTGCTCCGCCCTTCAAAATGATCATGGCTGATCGTCTAACTCAGTACCCCGTTCCCGCTTTTTCCCCATATCCCTTGATCCCTTTAGCATTAAGAAATATATCTATCTCCTTCTTGAATACATCTAATGACTTGGCCTTCACTGCCTTCTGTGGTAGAGAATTCCACAGGTTCACCACCCTCTGAGTGAAGAAATCTCCCTACGTTCTAGTTGCACGTAAAGGCTGACAAGGCTCGATGTGTCAGCCTTGGCTCAGTGGCAGCACTTTCGCTTCTGAGTCACAAGGTTGTTGGTTGAAGTCCCATTCCAGACACTTGAGCACCAAGTCTAGACTAACACTCCAGTACAGTACTGAGGGAGCGCTACACTGTCGGAGGTGCCATCCTTCTGATGAGACTTTAACCGATGCCCCGTCTGCCCTTATAGTTGGATATAAAAGATCTCATGGCACTATTCCAAAGAAAAGCAGGGGAGTTCTCCCCAGTGCCCTGGTCAATATTTATCCCTCATCCAACATCACTGAAACAGATTATCTAGTCATTATCACATTGCTGTTTGTGGGGCCCTGCTGTGCGCAAATTGTGTTTCCTACATTACAACAGTGACTACCACTTCAAAAGTACTTCATTGCTTGTAAAGCGCTTTGGGACATCCTGAGGTTGTGAAAGGTGCTATATAAATGCAAGTCTTTCTTTCTTCCTTTATTTGTAACTAATAGGATAAGCCATTTTGGTGAAGACCCTCTGTTTTTTGATAACGTTGTTAGTCATTTAAAATTAATGCTTGACATCTTTCTTAAAATGGTGAGGAATGTCAGCCGAACATGATCATCACTTTGTCACAATTAGGAATTTCATCTCCATGGCGATATGTGTAAGATAGTGACATGCAAACATGGCCTATTTACCTTGGCTGTGTCAAAATCCACTTCATGCTCTGGGTGAAAGATTTTTTATGTCATTGCTCTCAGGTTTATTCATAGCGGCAATGTTGGAGCCGGCATATATTTGGGAATAGAATCTTGCCTGTTCTGTGCTCATACGGTTAAAAAGAATAATTCTAATTTTACATAAGTAATTTGTCTTTGAGATTTCAAACTTTATTGGCAATTTGATGTTGCGTATCTGTGATAACACTCCTGATGACACACAACGTCATGCAATTTATTTGCAGATAATTCAAAGGCCGCCTATGTACCTTTCCGTTCCAATTGGAAGCAGTCATGGTTTGTCAAGAGCATTTCCGTCATATCCTCCAGAGTATCAAAGCCTGTTATGAGAGTGAGAACTGATTAGAACTGGGCAACAAAATAGCTTTTAAAGCTACTGAAGTGAGGATTCACTGTCACAAGGATTTTTCTTTTTTTTATTGGTGAGGTAATTAAAGAAGTATACAGTGTGTAGTAACTGTCAGTTTGAAAAGCCTTACTGGTGCAGTCTGTTATTGATTTTACTTGATTGCCCTTTGGATGCCAGAACTAACTGATTAAGCCTAGAACTGAATTCAACTTTGAGTCTTCAATTAAGTAATGAGTCATTTGTGGCTTATGACTAGGTTGAACTTTGCGAGTGCTATTTTCAAATTATTATGTCTTTATGAACTGGGCCTGGGGAGTTGGGGGTGGGCTGGGGGCAATGAGGTGGTGGTGGTGAGGGCTATGTGTCTCTGTGAACTGGAGAGGGAGGTGGAATTCAGAGAATACCTGTTCAGGTAACTTTTGGGGAAGTGTAGTCTAGCTAGTTTGTTCAAAACTTAAATGTCACTTTGTTTTTCTCTTTTTTTAAAAAAGATATCTATTAATTGTAAAGTATTCAAATGTGTAAAATGGATCAGAATAACTTCTTTTTAATGTAAAAATTCAAAATTGTCTGGGTGAGCATGCCCTCGAGAAATGCATCAATAATTTTTTGTCTACAACATTTGCATTTCCTTGTTCAGGCTTTCATGTAATTTTTCATGTATTTTATTTCTCCAATACAATTGAAGGAATATTGACTAGACCTGCAATTTAAGTTACAAAGCCTGTGTACCTACTTGTTTTCACACATCATGGGTTAAAATTCAATATCATTCTTGAGATTTCAGATCTTTGATGTTGTTGGTCGCCTTTTGCTAAGTTTCAAGGTTGGCATGCAGGACATCAGGTACAGCCTGACCAGCTCCTGGACTGCCTGAACCATCAATCCCTCTTAGCAGCAAGTCCAAGGCCCAGCCTCCAGGCTCTCCTCTCCTGGAGGCCTGCTTTGAGTGCTCCTGACCATGTCGTCATGGCAACCTGATAAGTTCTCAAGCCCTCTCTCAGCATTGAGACAGAGCCTGGCCTCCCACTCTTAGCTTCTGCCTATACCACTCTCCTGACTTGAACTTCTTTCTTGTGCTCTCACTAATAGTACTTAAAGTGTTAGAAGATATTCTCATAAGTGAAGTGTTCTCTTTCTGTGTGCTATCATTAGTAATCTGAAAATAAAACACAGAGTTTCGACTTTGGGCGCAATCGGGAAATTGCCTCTAAAATGCGCTTGAAATTGCACTGGTTAGGTTACAGTTCAAGTTTCCGCTAAATATAATTTGCATAATCACAAATGTAAGATCTTCCATGATCCAGCGTCATCAGGCAGGTAATAGAACGTAATCATTGCTTTTTTTTCTTTCCACAGTTAACCTGGTGCAGTTTTATTAATACAGATGAAAATAAGCATCTTTAATAAGGGTGTCCAGTCCTCCACCTGTGAGTAACCTGATTTTAAATCACTGATTTAATAGTTTCATTGGTGTACACTAGTCGGTTTCTTAGTAAACCAAATATTTTTTGATATGTAAAAACTTTTAAAATGTGCCTACTTGTGCCTGTGCGTCTAAGAAAATGAGCACAATTTGAGGATCCTTCCAGAACCAGCGGAATCTCGCAATGTCGACCTGGGGGCTTGTCCAGTTTTGTGGGCGGGGCCCGATTCAGGCGAATTGAATCTTGAACCAGCGGAAAAGATGGCGGAAAACACAAACGTGAGCGGTTTTGGGCGCAACTCAATCACGTTTAAAATTCCACGATCTTTTGCGCTGGTTTGGCCGATTCCGTCCGGATTGCGCTGACACAACGAACGGAAAGAAGCGGACACTCGACCCCATGGAGAGGAACAAGGGGGGAGGGTTTGGTCAAGAACTGCACCTGGATCCTGGTCAAGGTCTGACCTTTAAGGTTAGCAACTCCACCCAGGACTGAGAGCTGAGCAATGCATGGACTGTAGCAGACAATCCCAAGCATCTCTTCGCATGAAGCTCTCAAATGCATGCAACACTATACACAATAGTTACACTAACACTATACACAATAGTTACACTAACACTATACACAATAGTTACACTTCAAACATTAAAAATAATTACATGCATAGAACAGCCATTATAGCTAATGCGAGTTAATTAAATTAATATTGGTGCAGCTTATTAAATATGATTTCATCTTTATTTTAAGTAACTGCCTCTTCCTTTGAAATGTTATACATGCAGCAAACTTATATCGAGAACAAAATTTAATTGTATTACCTTATTATTCTAACCTATAGCTTAAATATATCAGTTAGTTAAAATTTTGCATCTCCTAAATGGAAAACTTATATTAAACACATTACACATAATTATTTATGAAGCAATAATTGTGCAATATCTATGTTTTGTCCAGATAATTTTTTTCATATTTGTTTAAAATGCCACAACCCTTAAATGGAACACTTATATTGTATGCAGAATATATGGTCTCTGCTTCAAAAACAAACAACTTGCATTTATACAGCACCTTTAATGTCGAAAAATGTTCCAAGGCACATTAGAGGAGCGTAATCAGAGAAAAATCCACACCAGGCCAAAGAATGAGATGGTAGAGTGAGTCACCAAAAACTTGATCAAAGAGGTGGATTTTAACGGGGTGGTGGGGGGGTTGCCTTACAGGAAAAAGAGAGTGAGGCAGAGAGGTTTAAGAAGGGAATCCGAAGGCCTAGGGCCTAGACGGCTGAAGGCACGGCCGCCAATGGTGGTGCAAAGTGAGTGGAGGATGCACAATAGGCCAGAGTTAAAGGCACGCAGAGTTCTCAGAGGGTTTTTAGGGAGAAATATACAGAGACAGGGATAGGCGAGGCCATGAAGGGATTTAAATACAAAGATGAGAATTCTAAATTTGAGGCATTGGGGGACTGAGAGTCAACTGTCAGCATGCACAGGACTGTTAGATGAGTAGGACTTGGTGCGGGATAGAATACGGGCAGCAGAGTTTTGGATAAGCTGAAAATTGTGGAGGGTGGAAGATGGGAGAACAGCCAGAAGAGCATTGGAATAATTGAGTCTGGATGTGACAAAGGCATGGATGAGGATTTCGGCAGCAGATGGGTTGAGGCAGGGGCGGAGGTGGGCGATGTTACAAAGGTGGAAATGGGCGACCATTGCAATGGAAAGGGTATGGGGTCGGGAGCTCGGCTGAGGGACAAATAGAACGGTGAGGCTATGAACCCGAGATAGTGGGCGGGGAACGGGATGAAATCGGTGGTGAGGGTACAGAGTTAGTGGCGGGGGCCGAAGATGATGGCTCAACCAGGACTGGGAGTCAGTCAAGTAGGCTGACAACACAGAGGGAGTGGAAGGGTTGAGAGAGGTGGTGGAGAGATAGAGCTGGCCATTGTCAGTGCACATGTGGAGCTTGACTCCATCGCCTCAATTTTAGAGCCCTCGCCAACGGGCAGGCAAGGATCGGGTAAGGGGTAAAAATCTGGAAATTCGAAATCCCGCGTTCCCAGCCACCGGAATATTAACGGTGGTGATTCAGGCCCTTGACGAGGCTCCCACTAAAAGCAGGCAGGGACCTACTTTAGATGCAGAAGTAATGGATTGTGTAGAATGGACCTATAAGATTGTGTAGAAGAATGAGAGGTGATCTCATTGAAACATATAAGATTTGGAGAGGGCTTGGCAGGGTAGATGCCGAGAGGTTGTTTCCCCTGGCTGGAGAGTCCACAACTAGGGGGCATAGTCTCTGAATAAGGGGTCGGACATTTAGGACTGAGATGAGGACAAATTTCTTCACTCAGAGGGTTGTAAATCTTTGCAATTCTCTACCCCAGAGTGCTGTGGATGCTCAGTCTCAAGGCTGAGATTGATAGATTTTTGGACTCTAGGGGAATCAAGGGATATGGGGATCGGGCGGGAAAGTGGAGTTGAGGTCAAAGATCAGCCATGATCTTATTGAATGGCGAAGCAGGCTCAAGGCTTACTCCTGCTCCTATTTCTTATGTTCTTATGTAATATTAACGGAAAGCGAGGGGAGTCCCACATCGCGGCAGCAGAGACACGGTGGGAGGGGTCAACGTAAGTTCTAAAAATTCCTTTACTTTGAACTCCTTGTAGGCCAGGAGTTGAGCAGGAGCGCTCCCTCCAGGAGTCCTTGGGTGTCCCGAGGCTCGGTCTCCCCCCGATCGCGCAAAGGGAATCACCAGCCCTCCCGACTCTTCGCGCAACGTCGAGAGAGTCCCCAGCTCACTGAGTGCCGGGGACCGTTCCCAAAGAGTCCCCGGCTGCAGCTTCCTGCGGCCAAATTCCCGCACCTGCCCGCCGGCCAGGTAGTGAATCTGGCCGAGTGTCGGGCGGGAGTCCGGGCAGTTTTGTTTAAGTGAGGCCCTGCCGTTAAGATTGGCAGGGCCTCCACCTCCCTGCCCGCTACCAGGCACACATGCCCCCTTCCCATCCCCCCCTCTGTAAAAATCGTTGCATATCAAACCTATTTAAGAATTGTTGCTGTGCACACAGGTTGCCATAAGCATTTGGTAATAGTAAGTAGAGCATAGACCCTAAAATTCCCATTCATTAAAGCATTCTTTGGTTCTGTTATAGCTGAGCTGAATGTTGGAATTTCCTGTGCAGCCTAGTACCTTACAGCAGAGAAAGATGAAAGTGGCAGTAAAAGAAAAGACAGGATTTATATTTATACAGTGCCTATTACGTCACAAAGTGCTTCACAGCCAACAAAGTACTTTTGAAATGTAAGCAAACACGACAGCCAAATTGCACACAGTGAGCACCCATGAACAGCAATGAGATAAATGACCAGATAATCTGTTTTAGTAGGCTTAGTTGGGGGATAAATGTTGAGGGCACCAGGAGAACTCCCCTACTGTTCCTCATGGGATCCTGTACACCAACCTGGGAGGGCAGTGTTGGATTTATATAGGATATTGTCAAGTTTCCCTATTGCCCTTAAGTGGAGGTATATTAGGATATTGTCATATATCCTTTACCTCTAATACAAATTTGAGGACTAGGAAACACTAAAGCATCTGGTTAAACGTTTTATTAAATCAAGTCAATGATATAATAAAATATAATCTCTTACATACAATGCATTTGAGATGAGTATCAATTAATACGCACATACAAAAGACTCTTTATCAGGTGGTCACAAGCCTGTGGTCTTGACTGCTTATGCAAGCCTCAGTAAGACAAGATTGAAGTTCCCCAGGAGCTGCAGTGTGTTGTACCTTTATAGGTTTAATTACACAGGACAAATGTCCTCACATTTTGTGTGTATGCTGTCGACACATGAGCTTGCTTAGAGATAAACGTTAACTGCTACCATTTGTTTTGCGTGGCCTTTGATGATTTAGGTTGTTTATTCCAATCCGGACATTCCACACAAGTTCTCTGTAGCATTCGAAGTCTCATATAGCCATTGCAGAACAAACACTAACATGTGGATATATATCTTAAAAGTTTACTATGGCTATTTTACCTGGTACGCCTTTACCTACAGGCAGACCAGGGCTCAGTTTAATGTTTCACCTGACAGACAGCATCTCCAATAGCGCAGCACCCCTTCAGTACACAGCACTGAAGCAGCAGCCTAGATTACGTGATCAATTCTCTGGAGTGGGTCTTGAAACCACAAGCTTCTGTCAGAGGCAACAGTATTAATACTAATCCAAGGCTGATACAAAGGCTCAGCAAGAAAAGATGAATAAGTTAGCAGGGAGATATTTCTTGCAATCTACTTGTGGTTAGTATTCGTTGTACATAATGTTATGTTAGTTTACCTTGGTAGATTTCTTCAAGTCTGACATCTTCCTTCACTGACATTTTACTAGAATGGTATCAGGGATGAGGGACTTCAGTTATGTGGAGAGACTCCAGAAGCTGGGGTTGTTCTCCTTCGATCAGAGAGAAGGTTAAGGGGAGATTTAATAGAGGTGTTCAAAATTATGTGGGGTTTTGATAGGGTAATAGAGGGAAACCGTTTCCACTGGCAGGAGGGCCAGTAAAATCAGAGGACACAGATTTAAGGTAATTGGAAAAAGAACCAGAGGGGAGATGAAGAGAATTTTTTTTACGCAGCGAGTTGTTGTAGTTTGGAATGCATTACCTGAAAAGGTGGCAGAAGCAGATTCAACAGTAACTTTCAAAAGGGAATTGGATAAACACTTGATGGGGAAAACATTTTGCAGGGCTACGGGGAAAGAGCAGGGGAGTGGGAGTAATTGGAGAGCTCTTTAAAAGAGCCGGCACAGGCACGATGGGCCGAATGGCCTCCTTCTGTGCTGTATCATTCTATGATCGTCCTCTGGTAATCTTTCCATGTCCAGCACTGATTCTTTCAATGATTTTCTCCCCTGCATGTCTGCTGTATGGGTGGGATATTCCCCCCTTTCCTTCAAGGAAGGCCTTATCTGTGTATCTGACTGAGTCACTGCATTCTTCAGCAAATTGTACCAAAATACACAACAGAACTTGGTGGTTTACTGAAAAATATATAATTGAGTTATTAGCTTCACGTAATTCATTTGCCGATAGGAACCTGACACATCTCCTTTATTTATCACAGTCATGAAGAAAACTGTCAAAGTTCACTTGAAACTATCACTCATCAGATAAAAGGTTCCTTTTCAGTATCTTCTATTTATTACTATTTTTGTTATTGTACCCATTAGATCCAAGTGCTTGTTGTTCCCTTTAAATGTCAATGTAATAAAAGTGTCCACAGTAGCAAGAGTGTAGTTTATAGTTTTATTGAAAAATTGTAACAACAGTAAAGGGTCATCTGTTTCCCTGTGGAAAATTATAGAAATGGAGCCCTGTTACAGTCATATCACTGTATTATCATCTGAAGCTTGTACTTCTCGAAAGAATAGGATTGGGAGAACGCGGGTTGGATCGCACACATGTACCCGTATCCTCTCTAATCTTTGCAGTTTTAAGGAACAGCTCACAACTGTTGCTATTTCAGTAGCTAGTCTAATCTCACATACCAGCTTCTTGGTTTGGTTTCTACCCTTTCTAATCCTAACCCGTTACTCATCTAATCACGCATTGAGCAACTCCAGCGATCCTTTCCGTCAGGGAAAGGAGGGATTTACCAACCTTGCAGGGTAGTCCATTACGAGCGATCTCATGAAATTGGGAAATGGCACTCTTCGAATGCGGCTAAGTATCTCATTATGTGGAGATGCCGGTGATGGACTGGGGTTGACAATTGTAAACAATTTTACAACACCAAGTTATAGTCCAGCAATTTTATTTTAAATTCACAAGCTTTCGGAGGCTACCTCCTTCCTCAGGTGAACGATGTGGAAAACATTGTTCACCTGAGGAAGGAGGTAGCCTCCGAAAGCTTGTGAATTTAAAATAAAATTGCTGGACTATAACTTGGTGTTGTAAAATTGTTTACAAGTATCTCATTGCCATGGAAAACATCAGGACGCAACAGAAATAGGGAGAGATTTCCTCAGTAAGAGAATAGGTGGAAGGGCAGAAGGGAGAGATTTATTTAATGGTACAAGATTTCAGAGTGACATCTGTTACTATGGCAGGGGAGGTGAGATACTGATAAGGGTGGATTTCAAAAGTGTCAAGAAGAGGTTAAACATCAGACACAGAAGCCTAGATTTTCCAATTGGTGTTATTTTAAAACTGCATTGATCCCTTTGAAATGAATGGATTAACACAGGTCAGAAAATCTAGGCCAAAGAGTGTGAATGGATTTCAGAGACATAGGTCCTGATATTTACTCACAGTCGGGAAGAGAGTGATGGGGAATTTTTTCGGACCAAAACCCGGAAGTGAAATTCGCGGGTCGGATTCTGCGATCGCAACTTAATTGAAGGATTACATTTTTCTTCCCGGCAGCCAGCCAGATTGACAGGCTGCTTGTCTGCCAGGTGGGAAAGCAGCCAGGGAGAGATCAGAGTCTTTAGGGTTTGTTTCGGGGGGGGAGGGGGGGGCGATCGCGGGGGATGGGGGAAGTCGGACATGGTGGGGAAAATCAGAGAGAGATCGGAGTCTCGGGGTTTGTATGGGGGGGGCGATCATGAGGGGGGGGCGGGAGACGTCAGACAGCGTGGGGGAAATAGAACATCGTTGGAGGGGGAGGGGGGCAGGGTGGTCGGCCGATTGCGAGGTCTTTAAAAGGTAAGCTTGGTGAGACGCGGGGAAGCATTCCTGCTCCTCTTGGCCCACAAGCAGTGCAATAAAGGCGCTTGCCTCATGAATCCAGCCCTTCTTGCCTTTGTTTTAACAGCAAGATCCGGCCCAATATTTGCCAAATGGACTGACCAGTGGAAACAGTCACATGTAGAGGGTGTTGCTGTTTTGGTGTATCAGCTACATGCAGAGGATTTTTTTTTTTTATTCGTTCACGGGATGTGGGCGTCGCTGGTGAGGCCAGCATTTATTGCCCATCCCTAATTGCCCTCGAGAAGGTGGTGGTGAGCCGCCTTCTTGAACCGCTGCAGTCCGTGTGGGGACAGTTCTCCCACAATGCTGTTAGGAAGGGAGTTCCAGGATTTTGACCCAGCGACAATGAAGGAACGGCGATATATTTCCAAGTCGGGATGGTGTGTGACTTGGAGGGGAACGTGCAGGTGGTGTTGTTCCCATGCGCCTGCTGCCCTTGTCCTTCTAGGTGGTAGAGGTCGCGGGTTTGGGAGGTGCTGTCGAAGAAGCCTTGGCGAGTTGCTGCAGTGCATCCTGTGGATGGTGCACACTGCAGCCACAGTGCGCCGGTGGTGAAGGGAGTGAATGTTTAGGGTGGTGGATGGGGTGCCAATTAAGCGGGCTGCTTTATCTTGGATGGTGTCGAGCTTCTTGAGTGTTGATGGAGCTGCACTCATCCAGGCAAGTGGAGAGTATTCCATCACACTCCTGACTTGTGCCTTGTAGATGGTGGAAAGGCTTTGGGGAGTCAGGAGGTGAGTCACTCGCCGCAGAATACCCAGCCTCTGACCTGCTCTCGTAGCCACAGTATTTATATGGCTGGTCCAGTTAAGTTTCTGGTCAATGGTGACCCCCAGGATGTTGATGGTGGGGGATTCGGCGATGGTAATGCCGTTGAATGTCAAGGGGAGGTGGTTAGACTCTCTCTTGTTGGAGATGGTCATTGCCTGGCACTTATCTGGCGCGAATGTTACTTGCCACTTATGAGCCCAAGCCTGGATGTTGTCCAGGTCTTGCTGCATGCGGGCTTGGACTGCTTCATTATCTGAGGGGTTGCGAATGGAACGGAACACTGTGCAGTCATCAGCGAACATCCCCATTTCTGACCTTATGATGGAGGGAAGGTCATTGATGAAGCAGCTGAAGATGGTTGGGCCTAGGACACTGCCCTGAGGAACTCCTGCAGCAATGCCCTGGGGCTGAGATGATTGGCCTCCAACAACCACTACCATCTTCCTTTGTGCCAGGTATGACTCCAGCCACTGGAGAGTTTTCCCCCTGATTCCCATTGACTTCAATTTTATGAGGGCTCCTTGATGCCACACTCGGTCAAATGCTGCCTTGATGTCAAGGGCAGTCACTCTCACCTCACCACGTGCCATACATACGTATGGCACCTGTTTCAGGAGCCATACGTACGTATTCAGCTTAGGGGTCCATCATAAGGATTTTATTTTACAGGGGAAAATCCTTTCAGAAAATATTTTGCTCCATAGATCAAGTTATTTCAATTTTGCAAATTTGAATAAATACTGAAAGTTTATTTGTGTAGTTTTTACTTTAGAATGTGGGAGAATGGTTTGCGTCTTCAAAGTGTCAGTTTTCAAATAAAAAAATACTTTAATAAGTAGCACCCACATCTTAATGTTCCAAATGAATGGATAATATTTTCTCAACAACTTTTGCAGGCAAATAGTTATTCCGTAGACTCAGAACAACCGAATCTAATTGCTGCAATACTACACTTGGATACACACCACAAAAACAACGATTCAGCAAAGTCCTCTAGAAAATGGTTCCCTCGAAATTGCAATTTTGCAGCCATGCAAGAGACTGGAACAGAAATCTGTGTCACCTGGGACAGCGACAAGCACACAGTGCTGTTGGAAAATTCAACAAATAACCACAAATTTGGAATCACTTTGAAGGATTGTCCATCAGTAAAACATCTGAAGATCATTGAAATAAGCCTAATTATCAATGCGCTTTTCCATTGCTGCTTAGCATTGTTCACTGTTCCAGGAACTCAAAGATCTGTTAACTCGGCTTGATGCAACTCCATCCCTCATTAAAAGAAAACAGTGGAATGAAACTTTTTTTAAGCTCATTAACTTGAGGGATGTAGAACGAAAGAAAGACTTGCATTCATATAGCACCTTTCATGACCTCAGGACATCCCAAATCGCTTTACAGCCAATGAATTAAGTTTAAATTTCTAAGTTTCTGTCAGGCTTCAGCAGAGAGCTGCTGTAGCAAGTTAATTGGTTAGCTAGATTCAACTGGTACTTGAAGGTGGGGCAGGCCTGACTCATCTGAGTCTCAACTGTAGAAATACAGGGGCCTGTCAGTGTGGACTGCACGGTGTGCGGATACACAGTGTGTGCTGCTGAGAGTTCGGTAAGTGTGGGAGTTGGGGGAAGGAGGTGCTGCTTTGCCTTGCTTTTCCAAACTTTTCCTGCAGAGCGGTAGTGGACCTGAGAGTGGAAGACTGAGATTTTGGAATAAAAGCAGCAGCAGACCTGCACCAAGAGACAACTACTGTGCGACATCACAGGGACTTAACTCCTGGACCTAAGATAAATAAGAAGCAAAAAGTAATCCAAGTGGGACGTCACCAAGGAAGAGGTAAGTGATTGGCTGGTGAGTATTTTCCTGCTGAATTTGTCTAAGGTTAGAGTTTGTGGATTCTCTGGTCTCTGTTGTGTAGTGGGGGACTGCTGTTCAGCAAGGGCCCTTGAGTATACCTTTTAATTGAAGTGAAATTGGTGGGATTCATTTAATTTGAATTAATTAGTTAAAGGGTAAGTCATGTCAGGACAGCCCAGCCCCGTGTTATGCTCTTCCTGCTCTATGTGGGAAATCAGGGACCCGTCCGGTGTCCCTGACGACCATGTGTGCGGGAAATGTATCCAGCTGCAGCTACTGACAAACCGCATTGCGGCACTGGAGCTGCGGATGGATTCATTAAGGAGCATTCGCGATGCTGAGAACGTTGTGGATAGCACGTTTAGTGAGATGGTCACACCGCAGGTAAAGGTTGTACAGGCAGGAAGTAATTGGGTGACCACCAGGCAGAGTAAGAGGAGCAGGCAGGCAGTGCAGGGGTCCCCTGTGGCCGTCCCCCTCTCAAACAAATATACCGCTTTGGATATTGTTGAGGGGGATGACTTATCAGGGAAAGGCAGCAGCAGCCAACTTCCTGGCGCCAGGGGTAGCTCTGCTGCACAGGCTGGGAGGAAAAAGAGTGGAAGAGCTATAGTGGTAGGGGATTCTATCGTAAGGGGAACAGACAGGTGTTTCTGTGGCCGTAAACGTGACTCCAGGATGGTTTGTTGCCTCCCTGGTGCCAGGGTCATGGATGTCACTGAGCGGCTACAGGGCATTCTCAAGGGGGAGGGTGAGCAGGCAGAGGTCGTGGTCCACATTGGGACCAACGACATAGGTAGGAAGGGAGATGAGGTCCTGCATCAAGAATTTAGGGAACTAGGTAGCAGATTAAAGAGCAGGACCTCAAAGGTTGTAATCTCTGGATTACTCCCAGTGCCACGGGCTAGTGAGTATAGAAATAGGAGGATAGAACAGATGAATGCGTGGCTAAAGAGTTGGTGCAGGAGGGAGGGTTTCAGTTTCCTGGATCACTGGGCCTGCTTCTGGGGAAGGTGGGACTTGTACAAGTCGGACGGGTTGCACCTGAACCAGAGCGGGACAAATATCCTTGCGGGGAGGTTTGCTAGCACTGTTGGGGGGGGTTGAAACTAACTTGGCAGGGGGATGGGATACAGAGTGGAGCTACAATAGGGGGTGATGTGCAGCCAAATATAGAGAAAAAAACAAGTCAGCTTGGAAGACAGGGCAAATATGTGAGGGCAAGGCTGGATGGCATCTATTTTAATGCAAGGAGTCTTGCGAATAAGGTGGATGAACTGAAGGTGTTGATAAACACATGGGAGTATGATATTGTTGCTGTCACAGAGACATGGTTGAGGGAGGGGCAAGACTGGCAGCTCAATATTCCGGGGTACAGAATCTTCAGGCGAGACAGAGGGGGAGGTATAAGAGGAGGGGGGGGTCGCAATATTAATTAAAGAATCAATTACTGCCATAAGGAGGGATGATATATTAGCAGGTTCCTCTAATGAGGCCATATGGGTGGAGCTTAAAAACAAAAAGGGGGCAAGCACTTTGATGGGAGTGTACTATAGGCCCCCAAACAGTCAGGGGGAGATAGAGGAACAGATATGTAGGCAAATCTCAGAAAATTGTGCAAATAATAGGGTAATAATAGTGGGGGATTTCAACTTCCCCGATATTAACTGGGATACTCAGAGTGTAAAAGGCTTAGAGGGTACAAAATTCTTAACGTGCATCCAGGAGAGCTTTTTGAGCCAGCATGTAGAAAGTCCTACAAGAGAGGGGGCGGTACTGGACCTAATTCTAGGGAATGTGGCCGGCCAAGTGGAAGAAGTGCTAATAGGTGAGCACTTTGGTGACAGTGACCATAATTCGGTGAGATTTAAGGTGGTCATGGAAAAGGATAGGGAGGGGCCGGAAATAAAGGTTCTAAATTGGGGGAAGGCCGATTTTAATAGGATAAGGCAGGATCTGGCCAAAATGGACTGGGATCAGCTGCTTGTAGGAAAATCCGCATCGGAGCAATGGGAGTCTTTCAGAAGGGAGATTGAGACCATAAAATGGCAACATGTTCCCGTAAAGGTCAAGGGTGGTTCCAAGAACTCCAGGGAACCTTGGATGTCAGGGGATATACGAGAATGGATTAGGAAAAAAAGGAGGGCTTTTGGCAGATACAAAAGGCTAAAGACGGAGGAAGCCCTAGAGGAGTACAAAAAGTGCATGGGGATACTTAAAAAAGAAATTAGGAGATCAAGGAGGGGCCATGAAATAACACTGGCGAGCAAAATAAAGGAAAATCCTAAGATGTTTTATAAGTATATTAAGGGTAAGAGGATGACTAGGGACAAAAATGGCAATCTGTGTGTGGAGCCGGCAGATGTAGGAGGGGTTCTAAATGAATTTTTTGCATCTGTTTTCACTATGGAGAAGGACGATGTAGACATAGAAATACAGCAGGGGGACTGTGATATACTTGAACATATTAACATCGAGCGGGAGGAGGTATTGGCGGTTTTAGCAAAGGAGGAGATTGCGGGGGCTTTAACACATATATTCAGAACCTCTCTGGCCACAGGGGATGTGCCAGAGGACTGGAGAACCGCTAATGTAGTACCATTATTCAAGAAGGGGAGTAGGGAAAAACCGGGGAACTACAGGCCAGTGAGCCTAACATCAGTGGTAGGAAAATTATTGGAAAAAATTCTGAAGGACAAAATTAATCTCCACTTGGAGAAGCAAGGATTAATCAGGGATAGTCAACATGGCTTTGTCAAGGGAAGATCATGTCTGACTAACTTGATTGAATTTTTTGAGGGGGTGACTAGGCGTGTGGATGAGGGTAACGCAGTGGATGTGGTATACATGGATTTCAGTAAGGCCTTCGATAAAGTCCCCCACAGGAGACTGGTCAAGAAGGTACGAGCCCATGGAATCCAAGGTGCCTTGGCACTTTGGATACAAAACTGGCTTAGTGGCAGAAGGCAGAGGGTGATGGTCGAAGGTTGTTTTTGTGACTGGAAGCCCGTGGCCAGTGGGGTACCACAGGGATCGGTGCTGGGTCCCATGCTGTTTGTGGTCTACATTAATGACTTGGATATGAATGTAAAAGGTATGATCAGTAAGTTCGCTGATGATACAAAAATTGGTAGGGTGGTAAATAGCGAGGAGGATAGCCTCAGTCTGCAGGACGATATAGATGGGTTGGTCAGATGGGCGGAACAGTGGCAAATGGAATTTAACCCGGAAAAGTGTGAGGTGATGCACTTTGGAGGGACTAACAAGGCAAGGGAATACACAATGAATGGGAGGACCCTAGGCAAGACAGAGGGTCAGAGGGATCTTGGTGTGCAAGTTCACAGATCCCTGAAGGCGGCGGAACAGGTAGATAAGGTGGTAAAGAAGGCATATGGGATACTTGCCTTTATTAGCCGAGGCATAGAATATAAGAGCAAGGAGGTTATGATGGAGCTGTATAGAACACTGGTTAGGCCACAGCTGGAGTACTGTGTGCAGTTCTGGTCGCCACACTACAGGAAGGATGTGATCGCTTTCGAGTGGGTGCAGAGGAGATTCACCAGGATGTTACCAGGGCTGGAGCGCTTCAGCTATGAAGAGAGATTGGGAAGATTGTGTTTGTTTTCCTTGGAGCAGAGGAGGCTGAGGGGGGACATGATTGAGGTGTACCAAATTATGAGGGGCACAGATAGGATGGATACTGAGGAGCTTTTTCCCTTCGTTGAGGGTTCTATAACAAGGGGACATAGATTCAAGGTAAAAGGCGGGAGGTTTAGAGGGGATTTGAGAAAGAACTTTTTCACCCAGAGGGTGGTTGGAGTCTGGAACTCACTGCCTGAAAGGGTTGTGGAGGCAGGAACCCTCACAACATTCAAGAAGCATTTGGATGAGCACTTGAAATGCCATAGCATACAAGGCTACGGACCAAATGCTGGAATATGGGATTAGAGTAGACAGGGCTTGATGGCCGGCGCGGACACGATGGGCCGAAGGGCCTCTATCCGTGCCGTATAACTCTATGACTCTAATTACTTTTTGAAGTGCATTCACTGTGGTAATGTAGGAAACACTGCAGCTAATTTGCGCACAGCAAGGTCCCATAAACAGCAATGAGGTAATGTCCAGATAATCTGTTTTAGGTGTTGGTGCTAAGGAATGGAATTATTTCCACTTTAGGAACCCACTGTCAGAATCAAGTACTCCTAGATCAGCTATAACCCTGTCACATACAAAGCTTATTAGAGCTCCCTCTGCTCTACCTCCCAGCAATGCCTCTCAGCCCCAACCTCAGAAGAGGATCCCCTACTGTGCCAGTGAACATTTGTCCCCCATTTCTCACACCAGTGAGATTGCTAATTAGTGGTAAGTCAGGCAAGGTTTTGTGCTGTAAGGCCATGTCCACTGGGAACTGGACTGGGACTGCTCAAACTCATCACATATGGCCCTTATAGCTGTGATGACAATCATCATTCTGGGCTGGAGTTGAACACTTATCCAAGAGATGAAAGCCCAGTATCTAACCCAGTGCATTAGTTCTCCAAATAATTTTGAACCAAAGAAACTCACATTAAATAACTGGAGAAAAATGATGCAATGAAATATAGATTTTAAATACAATGAGAATTTTGATCTTTAAAATAAGACATGTTTGTGTTTGAAATCTTATGTTCCTTTATGGTCATCCTAATATCCCAACTCTTGAACTGTTATCACATCCCGAAGATCTGCAGATAAGTCTGTTTTGTCAAGCAGACTGTCAGATAATTGTGTAACAAGAATAGATTAGAACTGATTGGATAGGCAAAATCTTTGTAAAATTGCAGCAAGTTCACGACATTAATCAAATGCCTGTGCAATGAACCACAATGTTTCAATGGCAACCAGCATTATTAATGATGGCCAATAACTGACAGTACAGTTAACTATTCAGAAGCTGCACCTAGAACAAAATCTAATAACTGAAAGCACCAACAAGATATTAGCAAATATAATGGTGTCAATCAGTAAAGTGAAGAAACAGAATGTCTGCTATAAAGTTAACTTTGATGAATAATATTTCTCACAGACACAAGAGCCAGAAAGATTGAAATATGTTTAGTCCAACATCAATGCCAAATGCTATCCCTTCAATAACTCTAACTTGATTATGGTTTTGATCTTATATAGTTACAGTTCATATGTTCTATGGCTAGCATATACATAGGAGTTGGTTGCCATCCTGAGCCATATGCCTTTGGAACTGGTGGGATGGGGCATCCACCCACCCTAGATCTGCACCCTTGGCCCAGGTCAATTTACCAGGGTCAGGATCATTCGAATAGTTGGGTGGGCTCCCTGGCAGGATTCACACCTGACTTGGTGAGGCCAGTTTTGGGGAGGGAGGGGAACTGCTGCTGTCATCCTTAGGAGCCTTTAGCAACATAGCTTGTCTGGGAGCTGAACAATTTCATTTTTTTTATTTAAAAAAATTGGGCCATATGGGTTGCAGTCTTGGGGTCCTTTGCAATTTAAATCCAACTTTCCATGCCATAGAAATGCTGTATACTAGGAATACATGGCATTCCTATCATTCAGTGTTGCTATGAATCAAGAGATGAAAAATTCATCATTGGACTATTGCAGTCATTTTTACCTCATTATAATATGCTCATCCATATGTAGGTAAATGTATTGGCTCCCTGCATTCAATTCTGGTGGAAAATCCAGGAAATTTTGGTGGATGGTGGGAAGCCAATGAAATGGTTGGCAATCCAATTTTCCTTCCCTACTGGTGAGATGGCATAACTCTAGAGGAAATCTGCTCTGTAGTTTTGTATGACTAAAAGCCTATGTTGAATTTACCTTATATAAATTGATGGATTACATTTACAGTCAATGTGTTTAATTAAAATAATCAATACATGGAAAAACACATTTCAAGGGGAAGCTTAAATGACAGATGAATTGACCAGCCTGCATTGGATTGTCACTTTAATTCAATCCCTAAAAAAACTATGACTATTGAAACAGAGTTAGAACAACAATACTATAGTCTGTGGGGGGGGGGGGAATTCAATAGGGCCCATTTTTGGGCGTGGGTAGTGTGATCTGCTATTACCCTGAGCCCAATGGCCCCTACGCAGGCCGCACATGAATTTAAAGCTGCCTGATACTTACCATGATATCTCCGTGCCAGGAGCATGGCACCACGTACGTGGGTGCAGTGCCGAAAGAAGTTCAATGATTTGACACGAGTGGTCAAGGTGAGTGAATACAAGTGTCAAGTGGCACATCCTACCAAATGCACCACTGCTCCATGCATCGCACCCCCTGCACCGACCCACCAACAAACACAGCCCATCCATACGCAATGCCGCACTCGGCATGCAGCATCTCACTCGCACAAAGTACCACACTTGCAGGCCACACAACCACCACTCGCAGGTCACACACACTGGCAGCTATTCAACCACAACAGGCACATCACCCAAACACCTTGCAGGATACTCACTGACACACTGTCCTCTGTCTTGCAGGAGAAGGTGGCGCATAATAGCCGGCAGCAGGAGGGAGCTGAGGGTGGACGGGGATGCTTAAACATCCTCACCCCCTAGAGGAGGCAGTGCTTCAGATCATTGTGCAGGCCGTTGCTGCAGCCGTGACAACACGCCACGCTGGAGGTCCCGATGAAGGGGGTCTCTGCATATCTAATGCTCCTTCTTGTTTTCCACATCTCCCTCCTCCCATAATCTTTTCTGACTCACGTGCTGCAGATGGTGTCGGCACGCACGTCTTACTTGCTGCTCTCCCCGCTCCACAACTCAACCTGTTTCCCTTTGTCATTGCAGGTACCCAAGAACATGTGGCGACATCGTCCAAGGTGGGGGGGGTTGGCGGGGGGGTTCACTGAAGCCACACCGTCACTCGATCTGACACTTGCTTCCACCAGCTCAGAGGCTGACACTGCACGTCCTTTAGAGGCTAGTTTAGAGGAGGGATCTGCAAATGGTGAGACATCGGGCGCAAGTGCACAGGAGCCGGGGCAGGGGGAACGGATACCACGGTTGCCAGCTTGCCGCAAGGCGAGGTCGCTCACTAGTTCTGCTGCAGAGGAGTCAGATGAGGGCTTTGATGGGCCAGGCTACAGAAGACGGCTGATGGGAGTACACCACCAAATGCTCGGTGCACTGGAAAGCCTGCCAGAAAGCCTGCGCACAATGAGAAGGGGCATGGAGGAGTCCAGCTCCAATTTGGCACAGGGCTTTGCGCAGAGCTTGGAGCTTATCCTTTCCAACATGGAACGGGTGGTCACCTCCATCAGCACACCTGTGGAAGCCACGATGATGCAACGTCTGAGGACCGATGTCACTGCTTCCATTGTGCACAAACCGAGTTCATCAAAGGTCTGCAAGCTACAGTTGCTGCTCAGACTGCTGCAATTGAAGCTCAGACTGCTGCTATCATGGCTCTGGGGACCACTGTGGAACGGGGCATCCAGGGCGTCACAGCACTCCAGCAATCCGTTCTCCAGCTGATCACCAGGATTGCCGAGGCGCCGTCCCGGGAGAGTGGCAGTGGCGCCATGGCAGTCGGACCTGCTGTCCTCTCTCCGGACGACAGCATTCCTGCTCCCTCCCCTGCCACTCCGCCAGTGCCCCTGTTGTTGCCTATCAGCCAGACTGCAGGAGCCCATGCTGAAATAATGCAGTCTGAAGCCGGGCCCTCCTGGCCCAGAGCTGCTCGAGGTCGTCCTCCAAGGCCAACTGCACACTCCTCCATTGAAGGCCAGCAGCCTCCCACCACCCATGCTCCAGCCACTGGGGAAGCACCTCGTAGGAGCACTTGGATAGGTAAAGGAACACGAACAACAGGCACTAAGGGAATGCACAAGGGTTAGTTCTGTTCTGTTTCCATAATTTCATTTATTCAATGATAAATGTGACTTTGAATTTGTATTTGGCGGTGGTTTTTATTTGTGTGATGAGCTGAGGGGGAAACCAATGTGAATCAGATCGAGGGCGATTTGATTGTCTTGCGGGAGCGGAAAGGTGGGGAGTGTAGGACTGTTGGTGAGTTGGGGGATGTAGTTAACATTATTGATAGCAGGCACGGATCAGGAGAGCACGCAGAGCCCTTGCAGACAAGGTGTGTGATCCCTGTTGCACACTTGCGTCTTCCTCCACTTCCTCTTCCAGCTCCTCCCCCTCCTCCTCCTCAGCCTCCTTCTCCTCCACCTCCACCTCTGGCTCAGGGTCTTCTCCGATCATTGGTGGCAAAGGCTGGCCCATCATGATGGCAAGATTGTGCAGCATGCAGCATACCACCATGAATCTGCCCACCCACTTGGCGGAGTACTGCAGGGCTCATCCAGTCCAGTCCAGGCAGTGGAAGCATTGTTTGAGGATGTCTATGGTATGCTCCACGATGTTGCATGTGGCAGCATGGTTCTCTTTTTGGCCTGCTGTGCACGTGTGCGTGGGCTCCTGACCAGAGTCATGAGCCACAGCATGAGGGGATAGACCTTGTTGCCCAATAGCCAGCCTGTGACTTGCCGAGGCAGGTGAAAGATAGCTGGCACATTGGACTGCCGCATGACGAAGGCAGCGTGACTGCTCCCAGGGCAGTGGGCACTGACCTCCATGATTCGATGTGTTTGGGCTCACACCAGCTGCACGTTCAGGGAGTGGAAGCCCTTTCGGTTGATGAAGACGGCCGAGTTGATATGCGGGGCACACAGGGCACCCTGCACCATGGGGAAGCCAGCAATGCGAGTGAACCCCCATGCTCGCTCGTTCTGCTTGTCTCTGTCAAGAGGGAAGGTGATGAACCTATTCCTCATCTGGTACAGTCCATCTGTGCCCTCCCTTATGCAGCAGTGCACTGCATGCTGCAAGATGTTGCACATGTCGCCAGCAGAGGCCTGAAATGATCCTGAGCTGTAGAAATTCAGCACCACAGTGACCTTCACAGCCACGGGCAATGCTGTCCTTGCTCTGCTCTGAGGCTGCAGTTGTGGCCGCATCAGTTGACAGATCGCCTTGGTGAACCTCAGACGCTGGATGCAATCCTCCGCGGCCATGTTGAAATAAGACAATTGGTCCTGGAAGGCCCTCATTAGATAGGGCCTCCTGCCCAGTGACCCATGCCTCCTCCTCCTCTTCGCAGCTTGACCTGCTATGCGTGGCCTCTCTGCATGCTCCCAGTTATGCTCAATGCCCAGCGGGAGTCCAAGCAGACAGCCCATGTTTGCCAGGAATGTTGTTCAACCACGGTTGTAACTTTTCGACCCGTAAGGCTGTACCTGCCAAACCACTCTCAAATGTACTCTAGGAAGTATAGAGAGCTTCAAAAAACACTTCCTATTCCACCAGCAGCCAGAAGCAAAAATCTAGCAACTAACCTTCAAATCCTGTATGGTCTCTTTAAATAGCGCTGGTGGTGGGGGAAAATCTCCAGGCACTCTAAGATATGTTCATGTGTGCGTGGTTTAAGACTGTACGTTGAGTTGAGCGTTAAGGTCCAAAATGGTGTCTGTCACTTTAAATCAGCATTGCACACCGATTGCATGCATTATCTCCTCACTTTACATGCTTCCGGCATTCGGTATTTGCACATGCGCTAACTCCTGTACCAAGATGGCGTCCGGCGCATGTCACGCTGGAAACGTGTCTGCGCAGCCAAGAAGCCATCTAGGCACTTAGAGAGGCCATGTAGCGCTGAGACAACAGGCACTACACGGCCCAATTTCGCGCCCTGTATTCCTTACAAAAATTCAAATATGACAAAGAACGTACATTTGGCCCAGCAGTCCATGCCGGTGTTTATGTTCCATGTTAGCCTCCTCCTACCTTTCTTCATCTAACCCTATCAACATATCCTTCTATTCCCTTCTCTCTCGTGTGCTTATTTAGCTTCCCCTGAAATGCATCTATGCTACTCGCCTCAACTACTCCTTGTGGAAGTGAGTTCCACATTCTAACCACTGTCTGGGTGAAGAAGTTTCTCCTGATTTCCCTATTGGATTTGTCAGTGACTATCTTATATTTATGGCCCCTCGTTCTGGTCTCCCCTGCAAATGGAAACATCTTCTCTACGTTTACCCTATCAAACCGTTCCATAATCTTAAAGACCTCCATCAGGTCACCCCTCAGTCTTCTCTTTTCTAGAGAAAAAAGCCCCAGCCTATTCAATCTTTCCTGATAGGTATAACCTCTCATTTCTGGTATCATCCTAGTAAATCTTTTTTGCACCTTCTCCAGTGACTCTATATCCTTTTTATAGTGTGGAGTCAAGAACTGTTCGCAGTACTCCAAGTGTGGTCTAACCAAGATTCTGTACAAGTTTAGCATAACTTCTCTGCTTTTCAATTATATCCCTCTAGGAATGAACCCAAGTGCTTGGTTTCCTTTTTTTAAAATGGTCTTATTAACCTGTATCGCTACTTTTAGTGATTTGTATATCTGTGTCGCTAAATCCCTCTGCTCCTCTATTTCATTTAGACTCTTATTTTCCAAGGAGTATGTGGCCTCATTATTCTGACTAAAATGTACCACCTCACACTTATCTATATTGAAATTCATTTGCCAATTAGACGCCTGTTCGGCAGGATTATTAATGTTTTCCTGTATTTTGTTGCAGTCTTCCTCAGTATTAACTATACCCCAATTTGGTGTCGTCCACAAATTTTGAAATCGTACTTCAGATTCCCAAGACTAAATCGTTAAGCTATATGATGAACAACAGCGGTCCCAGCACCGATCCTTGTGGAACAGCACTTCCCACCTTTTGCCAGTTTGAGTAACTACCTGAACCCCTACTCTCTGTTTTCTGTTTTGTAGCCAGCTTGCTATCCATTCTGTTACCTGTCCCCTGACTCCACGTGCTCTGTCCTTAGTCATGAATCTACTATGCGGTACCTTATCGTAGGCCTTTTGAAAATCTAAATATATTACATCTACTACATTACCCTTGTCTACCCTTTCTGTTACTTCTTCAAAGAATTCAATAAGGTTGGTCAAGCATGACCTTCCCTTTTGGAATCCGTGCTGACTATTCTTTATTACATTTTCAGTTTCTAGATGTTTCTTTATTACATCTTTGAGTAAGGATTCTATTATCTTTCCTACCACCGACGTTAAGCTATAGTTCCCTGGACTTGTTCTATTTCCCTTTTTAAATATAGGAATCACATTAGCTGTCCACCAATCCTCTGGCACTATTCCCTTTTCTAATGATTTTTTATATATATGTAATAGTGCCTCTGCTATCTCTTCCCTAACTTCTTTCAATATGCACGGATGCAATCCACCCAGACCAGAGGTTTTATCCTCTCTAAGTTTGATTAGATTAACAATTATCTCTCCCCTTTCTATCTTAAATGTCTATATATCTTTTTTGATCTCTTCTTCTAATGTCATGCCCAACTTGTTAGTCTCCCTGGTAAATACTGAGGTAAAGCAATGATTTAATATTGCTGCTATTTCACTGTCATTACCTTTGAATTTATCGTGTTTATCCCTTAGTGACCCTATCTCTATCCTCCTTTTGTTATTTATGTGCCTGTAGAATACTTCACTATTTTTTTTGGTATTACTTGGTAATTTAATTTTGTAGTTTCTTTCTGCCCTTACTACTTTTTTTTTCCTAACCTTTTTGTATTCCCTTACATCATCCTCTTCTTTAATGTCTGTGTACCTAATGTATGCCTTTTTCTTTAGTTTCAATGTTGCCCTTATTTCTTTATTCATCCACGATGTATCATTACTGGTTAGGTTGTTCTTGTATTTTAGTGGGATATATTTCTCCTGGACTCTCTTGATCACCTTTTCAAATGTTTCCCACCCTGCTGTTCTATTTCTTTGTATGTCAGTAAATTTTTCCAGTTTATTTTTCCTGCTTCCATTCTCATCCCCTAAAAATCAGCTTATTTTTCCCAATTTATTACTTTGGTCTTTGTCTTACTTATGTCCTTCTCAATCTTTATCTTAAACCTTATTATGTTGTGATTGCTATTGCCTAGATGTTCCCCTACGCTTACTTCTCTTATCTGTTCTGATTCATTTCCCATTAGTAGATCCAGCAGTGCTTCCTCTCTTGTTGGGCTTCTTACATACTGGGTGAGAAATGATTCCTACACACATTGTAAAAACTCCATTTCCTGTACCCCTTTACCTACCTCTTCTTGTCAGTTTATTTGAGGGTAGTTAAAATCTCCCATGATTATTATTTATGCCCTTTACTCATTTCACTTATTTGCTTACATAGGTCTTCCTCTACCTCCTTTCTAGTATTAGGTAGTCTGCAGTATATCCCCATTAGTGTGATTGATCCCTTCTTATCTTTTATTTCAATCCATATGGATTCTGTTTCTATCCTTCTGTTAGTTACATCCATTTTCTCGACTGCCATTATGTTATCCCTAATTAGTACAGCTACTCCACTCCCCCTTCTTCCTTCCCTATCCTTTCTGATTAAGTTATAACCTGCATGGGACATTGGACAGAATTTCTATGACTCTGAAAATCACAGTATGTTGAATGTAAACTATTCTGCTGTACATAAAAATTATTTTGAGTTGTTCAACGCTTCAAAACAAGGTCCTCTATTCTCCTTGTTTCTTTAGCCATGGGCCAGAATTTGCTGTAGCAGAGCATCTAATGGCGTCTGCCATTAATTAGACTTGCCCCTGCATCCTTCAGCTCAAAAATGTTTTGCTCATAAAGTTGCTGAAAGTGTGAGCTAATAATGGCGCAGTGAGAGAATCAGGGCATCCGGGACCTGAGTGAACAGGGCAACAAATAGGGTATCTCCTTAACCAATGAGATTTAAGGATTGGGTATTAAACACAGGAAGGACTCAGAAGGGGGGTGAAAAAACAGACAGAAAGGAAAAGTAAGATTTTTTTTAAAAATTGACATTTTTAAAATCTCCCCGAAAAATTCAAAACCTGAAGGAATGAGACTCACCACTTGTAATAGTTGATTTTCGGTGCTAGCAAGGTTGATTAGAACCATTGGTTGATTGTGAGTCAATAACACTTATTGCATCATTAAAAGGGTGCTTAGAAAGAAAGACTTGCATTTAGCTAGCATCTTTCATGACCTCAGGAAGTCCCAAAGTGCTTTACAGCCAATGAAGTACTTCTTGAGGTGTAGTCACTGTCGCAACGTAGGAAACGCGGCAGCCAATTTAAGAATATAAGAACATAAGAAATAGAAACAGGAGTAGGCCATTCGGCCCCTCGAGCCTGCTCTGCCATTGAATAGGATCATGGTTGACCTTCAGCTCAACTCCACTTTTCGCCCTATACTGATATCCCTTGATTCCCTTAGCATCCAAAAATTTTGCGCACACCAAGCTCTCACAAACAGCAATGTTATAATGACCAGATAATCTGATTTAGTGGTGTTGATTGAGGGCTAAATATTGGCCAGGACACCAGGAATAACTCCCCTGCTCTTCTTCAAAATAGTGCTATGGGATCTTTTACGTCCACCTGAGAGGGCAGAAGGGGCCTCAGTTTAACGTCTCATCCAAAAGATGGCACCTCCGACAGTGCAGCACTCCCTCAGTACTGCGCTAGATTTTGTGCTCAAGTCTCTGGAGTGGGACTTGAACTCACATCCTTCTGACTCAGAGGCAAGCTTGCAATGACTAGACTTAACTTTCTGTGGTGAGTTTAATGGGCAATTATTGGGCAAATACAGCAAGTTCCTAAAAAAAAAAACAGGGAGGTTAAGGGCAAGGTGCTGTTCTCGCGAAGCTTACCGTGGAGTGGTGCAACTCGGACAGCAACTTTTGGATCTTCATATTTAAATGCGCATCTGCTCCTCACCTAAAGTTGCTGTACTATTTACCCACAAATAATGGCAAACACCATCAGCCTTCCTATTAGTTCGACAGCAAATTCTAGCTCCATGTTTCTTTTTGAATCATTTAGATGCCAAATCCATATACTAGTGCTGGAACTCCTATTTATTACAGTGCATAGCATTTACAAGAGGATCATTCAACACTATTATTTATATTTGCAAACACTAACATTCCTATGTTACAACAGTGACTACACTTCAAAAGTACTTCATTAGCTGTAAAGCGCTTTGGAACGTCCTGAGGTCATGAAAGGCGCTATATAACTGCAAGTTTTTTTTTCTTTCTAAGAATTGCCAAAGAAATATTTTTAAAAATAATTCACTGATAACACCCTTGAGTTACATTGTTGATAGAGTTTAGAAACTGCTCTCTCTACTTCCTTCTTTACCTGCTTTGCACACTGATAAAATGTTCCATTCTCCAGGACTGTCAGGATTGCTCGAGGACAAAATTCCTCAACAGTAACAACTAAAAAGATGTCTTCAAGGCATTCCACACTGATGGGATTCAGGATTAGAACATGTCGTTTTTAGTATGTGAGCTTTGTATTTCTAAATACTTTGCAAGTAAGTAGACTCCTGGTTAATTACAATTAGAAGTGCCACAAATGCCTAAAGGACAACTGCGTTTTTTAAAAATTCCAAATAATTCACTTTAATGTATTCCATTTGCTTTCAGCACCAATGAGACTATCATGGTTATTCCAACATAACTGACGATCAAATCCAAGGTACTTCCCCTCGCTCAGTAATGCATTGAACTTATTTCGCTATTGCTCATTTATGTTGAAATCTTGAGGTATAAATTACTGGTAGATATTGAGAACAGTCTACAATTCAATTTTATGCCAATTCTAAGTAAAATTAAGATAGATCTTGAGAGATGGAATCTGCTCCAACTCTTATTATAGAGCTGTATAAATACAATTAAAATGAAGGTCATATCTGAATTCAATTATGTATCGAATATGACTGCTTTACAGGTATCCTTAAGACATTCATTGTCTACATCAGAAAATTTTGGAGACAGAAAAACAGCCGTCAATTTAATAAAATCATGTAATGAAGAACCTGTCCACATTTCAGTGTCCAATATGTATCACTATTCTTAGCAATTCAAGCAAGTAATTAATTACCTTGAAATGCGCAAGGAATCAGACATATGAAAAGTTGATGGAAAAGTAATTGCTGTATTCAAATTGGTGGATATTATTCACATTAGTCGCTAGATATAAAACATTGTTGTTTCATGGTAGCTATTTAAAAAAGGCAGCGCCTCATAGAATTATAAAATCTTATAGTACAGAAGGAGGCCATTCAGCCCATCATGCCTGCATCGGCTCATTGAAAGAGCTATCCAATTAGCCCCACTCCCCCGCTCTTTCCCCATAGCCCTAACATTTTCTCCCCTTCAAGTATTTATCCAATTCTCTTTAGAAGTTACGATTTTGAAAGTTAATTTGTCTTTTTAATAAATTAATACAAACTAGAAAAGCCTATTTGAATATACAAAAAAAATGTATTTCAAATCTCAATCCAACAACAACTGACATTTTATATAGTCCTGCTTATGTTGAAGAATGTCTCAGTTAAGCAGGAAGTAAAGGATTTTTTTTTCTGGGGAGGGTGGAAGAGATTGTACGCAGAGTCAAAAAGATGTTTTTAGAAGACCTTTGAAAGCTGAAAGAGGTTGCAAAGCAAAGTGGTTTTGGAAAAGAAATCCAGAGAGAGCTGTATTGGGACATCAGTATACAATTTGCATATCAATGAATGCAGACCACATATGTTAAATTTGGAAATGAAAGTTTCTTGTACACAAAAAAAATAATTAGCTGCTACCGATGATTTGAGTTAAATTAAAAATATTAAAAGCACCATTAAAGGTTACTTACATTTAACAAACTGTGCAAGCATACACGAATATGAAGTGAGATGATGTGCATGTGTGGATTGTTTGGAAAATTCTATTTGGAAAGAAGCAAAGCTTAGGACATTGGAACAGTCATTTCCATGGTACACTGGCCACGTGTAATGATTTCCAGTTGTTAGAGCCTCAGTTTCTTTATATATAATACTGTGCCTTCCGGCTCAGAATTAGCTCCAGCACCGACTCCTATGCTGGATAGTATGCTCAAAGAGGAGATAAAATAATATTAAGAGTCAATACCATGTTGCTCCCCAAGGGCACAAATCCAAAAACCAATAATAAAAACACTTGGTGAAAGATTTAGATGTTGACATTAATAAGATTCCATAGAAACATCCCTGGATTAAAAGCCATGCAGGCTGCTCAAATGTACGAATGCAGATAATACAATTTAAATCTTATATGGAGCCTACTGTATTCCCTCTAAACTTAAACAAATTGAAAAAGGCAGAAAATGATGAGCATTGAAGCTAAGGGCAAAAGGGCAGTCGTTAAGTACTTATGTTTTAGAGACACCAGTCGTCACTTCACTCTAGCAAGAGGTATTTCATTTGATGGAGGGAATTATCTCATACAGACTGCTGAGGGAAGGCAGTATTATGTAGATTAGGATTGTGAGATAGAGAGGATCCAAAGGAAAAGTGATGCTCCTTTTAGTTGGCTTACAATGAGGCACATGGATTATTCTGCAGCACCTGACTGATAAGAATCATCAATTTACAATGAACAGCTCTTCCTCCCTGTAATTCGAGGCAGATCATTATTGGATTGTAGCCATTGGCTTCATGATTCCCAAGCTCAGTTGTCCCTCTGTTGTCAACATTTCAATCTGATTCATGAAACCTGCCACCATCTGCAAATGTACATTTTGGGTGCAGTATATTCTACAATAAAGCTAATGTTCTAAAATTTAAGAGTTAAGGTTAAACGCTAGTACAATTGAGAGATGAAACCATGCTTCCTACTGGTATTGCCGAATGAAACTAAATATGAAATATAAACACTTTATGTTAAATCTGCTTGAACTTGTTCTAATATATTTATGCATAGATATGGGGGAAAAAAAAGTTGATATTAGGGAAAAATTTCCTCTATGCGCTCTGCATGGCTAAGTTGTAAACCTATTCTTTTAAATTGGGTTTATGGTTTTATTACACATAATGCACAGTGGAAATCTTCCCATGTTGTTAAAGATTTTATTATTCATTTTTACTGTAATTTAATTTAAAATAGTATCACTTTGCTAATACATTCAAAAGAGAAACAGATGCACCTTAGACTAAAATGTGATCTCAAAAGATGCACGAGTGGCATGTAAATGAGTTAGAGAACATGCATACTTTGTTTAGAATGGGATGGGAGACCAATCATGTCCCAGCTGTGCAGCCTCTAGTGGTTAATTCAAAAATGGCATTGGCAGAGGAGGTGGTTAGTTCAAGGCCGAAGAATAGAAGATGCGACTTAAAGGAAAGAGGAAACTAGATAACAATGATGCAATACAGAAATAAGATTTATGAAAAAAAGAAAGAAAAATAGAAAAAAAATGAAAAATGAAAGAAAAGAAATTGCAGGATATTAGATGGCAGAGCAAGAGAAAAATGTCCAATCAGAAGTGCTTTTAGTGGACCAGTGATGAGATGATAGTCTTTATTACTCTGCCATAAGCTATGTGGAGACGGAATATCAATTTAATGTCTTGTGTTTTATGGTATGTAGCTGGAAACGATGATGTAACAAGGACAGATGCTTCAAAACTTTGACTCTGGTCATTGACTGAGCCTTTGACATAGAGATTTGAACAAAGTTCAGTTTTTATATACAACATCTGCAGTGCAACTGGAAAAGCACCTTGAAAAACACGATATAGTGTTATTAATGTCTAATAACTTAGCATAATCTGTATACTAAAATTAGGTAGCTGTGACAAAATAAGGAGATATCTGTATTTTATCTCACAGTTCTGAAATAGCTGGAGTTAAAATTGGAAGTTGGTCCATCCTTAGCAAAGCACAAAATGAAGACTGTAGCCAAGTTGTCTGTGGGATCTGGACAGGTTGATTGATTTCCAGATTAGTCAAGATGCAGAGGCTTCGTTTGAGGTATTAATTAAATTGAAAGGTCACCTGGCTCAGTTGACAGCACTCTTGAACTCATAACCTTCTATTTGACAAGTCCCTCTCCAGGACTTTAGCACATAATCTAGGCTAACTCTTTGGTGGAGCAATGAGGGAGTGAGCAGGATAAGCCATTTAGAAAGGCACAGGCTGCAGAACATAGGAGACTAATTTTGCTTATGGGAACTGTCTATTTACCATGAATATAAGACAGACTTTTTGAAACTTTAACTTTGTTCTATCCACAGATTTATTAAGTATTGCCTGTCAAATTTTGGAAGGACTCAACAACTGAAGTATCTGTGGCTATTTAAACCACAGAAATCTTTAAAGTTGTACCCAAACCCGCCACAGAATAGTAAAATCCCAGAGCAAAAAATTATGGAAGACATTTGCTGGTTTTACACCATTGTAATGAATAGATTAGCAAAATGCCTCAGCACTTGCAGGATGGGATAACAACAACTTGCATTTATACAGTGCCTTTAACATAGTAAAACCTCCCAAGGTGCTTCACAGGAGCGTTATCAAACAAAATTTGACTTAACTTTGGAGTTTCCTTATGACACTGTATTACTGACCTCATCTGCACTGGTGCTCTTAAGTTAGCAATGTTCTCCGAGAACATTTAATTTATATGTTGCAACTTGAAGTTTTCTTTAAGTCGCTCTCTCTCTCACACACGCACACGATTATGTGAAAATATAGGGTTTAGTTATCATTGCATAAGTTGCTCATAAAATCCACTTTATTGACATAGTGAAGTTGTTTTCACTCAGAACAAAGTGCTATTCCTTTTAATGTCTTGCTTTTGTTTTTTTTTACAGCATTTGGCATTTTATAGAATGGTAAACCTTCCTTGCTGTCATCGGCAGATAGACTAAGGATCGCTAGATGGAATGAAGTATCTGAGGTATAGTAAACTTTCTTCATCCAGCATAAAGCATAAATGCAATAAATCCAGTTGCTGTTCCTGTCAGATTATCAGAAACTGCAGTAATATTGTGATGATCTGATAATTTCTTATCAAAATATTACCCACTACTGTCTGAATAGAGCAGTTTATAGACTTTAAGAGCAGCTGTGATTTGAACATCAGTGGACACTATTCAGCTTCTCCATTTGGGAAATGACAGGAGGTCCTTTAACAAATCTACAAAATGTTACAGTAGAAGCTATTGGGGATGTTATACAGTGTCAGCTGTGGCTCAGCTGATGGCACCCTCGCCTCTGAGTCAGAAGGTCATGCGTTCTCTAGGGACGTGAGCACAAAATCTAGGCTGACACTCCAGTACTGTTCTAGACGACAGCAAGCGGGAGAGTCTGGATCACCCGCTAACTCTGGACGAACTGACAAAGGCCGTCCGTTCCTTCGAGAAGAGTAAGACTCCCGGAAGCGACGGCTTACCGGTGGAGTTGTACTCGGCTCTGTGGGACTGGATAGGCCCAGACCTGCCGGAAGTGTACTGGGGTATGCTCCTGGCAGGCAGCATGTCAGACTCCATGAGGAAAGGCATCATCACCCTCATCTACAAGCGGAAGGGGGAGAGGGAAGAAATCAAAAATTGGCGACCCATCTCACTACTTAACGTGGACTACAAAATTCTGTCCAAGGTCATCGCCAATCGGGTCAAGTCAGCCCTGGAGGTGGTGATCCACCCCGATCAGACCTGCGCCGTACCCGGCAGGAAGATCTCTGATAGCCTGGCGCTACTCAGGGATACGATTGCCTACGTACAGGACAGGGGGGTGAACACCTGCCTGATCAGCCTGGACCAGGAGAAGGCCTTTGACAGAATATCCCACACGTACATGATGGACGTGCTCTCCAAAATGGGGTTTGGGGAGGAAATCCGCAATTGGATCCAACTGCTCTACACAAACATCAGTAGCGCAGTTTCAATCAATGGGTGGGAATCAGAAAGCTTTCCGATCAAATCTGGAGTCTGGCAGGGCTGTCCTCCCTCCTCCGTCTTGTTCGTGTGTTGCATCGAACCCTTTGTTGAGTCCATCAGGAGAGATGCGGGCATAAGAGGGGTGACGATCCCAGGCAGCGGAGGCACTCAGGTCAAGGCCTCCCTGTACATGGACGACGTCGCCGTCTTTTGCTCGGATCAGCTGTCAGTCCGCAGATTGATGAGCATCTGCGACCAGCTCGAACTGGCCTCGGGGGCCAGGGTAAATCGTAGCAAGAGCGAGGCCATGTTCTTTGGGAACTGGACCGACCGATCCTTTGTCCCCTTCACCGTCAGGTCGGATTACCTGAAGGTGCTGGGGATCTGGTTCGGGGGGGCCGGGGCGTGCACCAAAAACTGGGAGGAGTGTATTGCCAAGGTGAAGCAGAAACTGGGACTGTGGGATCGACGATCCCTCTCGATCGTGGGCAAGAACCTGGTCATCAGGTGCGAGGTGCTCTCGGTGTTGCTGTACGTGGCGCAGGTCTGGCCCATACCTCGCTCCTGCGCCACGACAGTCACCCGAGCCATCTTCCGCTTTGTCTGGAGATCAAAAATGGACCGTGTCCGCAGGGTCACGATGTACAAATCTCCAGAGAAAGGGGGGAAAGGCGTGCCCAACGTGGCCCTCATCCTGATGGCCACCTTTGTGTGCGGCTGCATCAAGCTGTGCATAGACCCTCGGTACGCAAACACAAAGTGTCACTACGTGCTGAGGTTCTACCTGTCCCCGGTATTGAGAAGGATGGGCCTGGCCACGCTGACACGGAACGCTCCGTCCAGTTGGACCGTTCCGCCCCACCTGTCCTTCGTGGAAAGGTTTGTGCAGAACAACACCTTTGACCACAAGGCGATCAGCAAGTGGTCCGCACGTAACGTCCTCGAGACCCTGCGGGAAAAGGAGATGGGGGATCCTGTCGGTTGGTTCCCCGAGTAGACTGTCAATGTCATTTGGCAGAACGCCTCATCGCCAGAGCTCTCAAACAAGCACCAAGACCTTGCTTGGCTGGTGGTGAGAAGGGCCCTTCCCGTCAGATCCTTCATGCACTCCCGGACTCTCAGCGCCACCGCGCGCTGTCCCAAAGGAGGCTGTGGTGGAGACGAGAACGTCACCCATCTCCTTCCGGAATGTGCCTTTGCAAAGAAGGTCTGAAGAGGGATGCAGTGGTATCTGTCCAGGTTCGTCCCGAGCAGTTCCGTAACACAGGATTCTGTGCTCTACGGGCTGTTCCCGGGGACGCACACTGAGACGGACATCAGCTGCTGCTGGAAGACCATCAACTCGGTGAAAGACGCCCTTTGGTCTGCCCGAAACTTGCTGGTCTTCCAGTGCAAGGAGCTGTCCTCGATCAAGTGTTGCAGACTGGCACATTCCAAGGTCCAGGACTACATGCTCAGGGACGCACTGAGGATGGGTGTGGCCGCCGCAAAGGCTCTGTGGGGAAAGGCAACCGTTTAGAGCCTTCCCACCATTGTATACCGAGGGGCTGCAATCAGGGAAAAACCCCCTCGGGCAGAATGTAAAATTCTAATTGATGTAATGTAACTGTAATGAATCTGTAATGAACCTGTAAAGAATCTGTAACGTACCTGTTATCAACAATGTGTATTGAGTGTAATGCAATGAGGCACCCAAGAGTGTCATGAACTGTAATTATGTCCAATGTGTTCATTGAACTGTACTTGATGTAACCTGCAAATTGTATAATATGTATTGTGCACATTTGGAATGTGATATGACAACTGTATTGTATGTATTGCTGCAAATTTTATGAATAAAGTATATTTTTGGGAAAAAAAAGACACTCCAGTACTGAGGCTGCACTGTCGGAGGTGCTATCTTTCGGCTGAGTCATTAAACCGAGGCTCCGTCTGTCCTCTCAAGTGGAGGTAAAAGATCCCATGGCACTATTTTGAAGAAGGGCAGGACAGTCCAGGCCAATAATTATCCCTTAATCAACACCTAAAAATAGATCGTCTGGTCATTATCATGTTACTGTTTGTGGGATCTTGCTGTGCACAAATTGGCTGCCACATTTCCCTACATTGCAACAATGACTACACTTCAAAAGTATTTCATTGGCTGTAAAGCGCTTTGGGACATGCTGAGGTCGTGAAAGGCGCCATATAAATGCAAGTTCCTTCTTTCTTTCTAGAGAAACTGGTCATTACATGGGAAGAAATTGCCAAGGTTGCTGTGAAACACTTTCACAATCAGCAGCAACAAATATTTTTGATTCAATGTGTGCATTAGTTCAGTCTCAAAAGGTTTTGGTCAAGTTCTTACACATACCTCAACTGAAAGCATATGTGAACGCGATAGTCAAAATTGAGAAAATCCGTAGGTGTATAAGGATGGTGTCTTGATGAAAACAACATTTACTCATAACTATTAATGTGATTTTCTTTTTGTAAATTTAATTTTGAAGGTTAGGCTCAATTAGAAGGGTATCTTCAGATCCCTAAAGAACGCAGGACGGCCTAACAAATCTACATTCACATCCCATCAAATGTGGCACAGAGAAACATTTACACAAACAGCTACCTCACGGAATAGCACGTTATCGATCTGGGCAATTTAATTAGCAGATTGATGCATTTGGAGACATTGGATATTCCACCTCATTCGTATAAAACTGAACACAAGGTCACTTCAATGAAACCATTTAATTCAATGAGTTTGTTGAAAGTCAAATACTGTAGATAAGAGTGACATCTGAAGCTTGGGAAACAGTGACCTACAAGTCCAATGATTTCAGCTGGCCTGGCTGGAAAAAAATAGAAATAATACGAAATGTATTTTAAAGCTGCGATATGACTTTTGTTGAAATTCAACAGAAATATTCGATATTACTAATTTTCCAACAGAACTGTGAAATCAAAATTAATTGAAACAAACTTGCACAACACTTTATCAGCAAATGCACCACTGGCAAATAACACTTTCATCTCCCATCCACCCTCCTTATTTTATGGATTATGTATGCCATAATGCCGTATAAAACCCATTAATTTTAATGCTAAAGAAGGTCTCATTTGTCTCCGAACATTTTAGCTATAATTCCTTAGGGTACCAGGCTATTATTCCAATTTATATTTATTCATAGAATCAAAAATATTTTAAAATTCAATCCCTTCATGAACGGAAAGTTAGATCATTTACACAATGTGGAAAAGAATGCATCTCGAAAGAGCAAGGGATTTATTTTTTGATACCGAATGCATTTAAATGTTATTGCAGCATAGCTAATTGAACTGACATATCTAATATTGCTCTCATCTAACGGATGATTTTATGGCAATATGATAGCACTTACAAAGACATTTATGTGACAGGTGCATTAACCTCATATAATGAATGCTGCAGGTAACTAACAGTGTACAATTGCCCTCTTCTAACTTAACTGCTATAACTGGTATAAGTAATAAATAATGAACAAAACAAATGTTGGAGCATATTTAGGGGTTTCAAACATACGGCCCGCGGAACAGTTCCATGTGCTATGCCAAGTCTCCCGAGCACTCTTTCTTACAGCCTGGGAGATCTGCGTCTTCAAATTTTGCGTCGCAGTCGTGCTCCTCCCCCACTCTGCAACATCAGCACCCCCTCCACCGGCAGAGATCAAATCCCACCCACCCCCCCCCTGCTCAGGAGTGACCAGAAAAGGGAGCAGTTTATGGAGAGACATGGAGCAGGGGGGAGAGGTGTGGGATTAGGCTGGGCTGGGTGAACAGACACTGAGGGGCAGAGGATTAGGGAACCGGGGAATGGGACTTGGGCGGGGGGGGAGGGGAGGATTGGTGCGATTGGGACTCTGGGGGGGGAGGGCACGGAGGGGGAGGGGATGGCTGATGCGATTGGGAATCTGGGAAGTGAGGAGGGTCGGGATATTGGAACTCGCGGGGAGGGTTTGGGAGATTGGGACAGGGAACTGGGGATCAGGGAGTGGGCCTCGGGGGGGGAGAAAGGGAGATTGGGCCATAGAGGTTGGGGCGAAGAGGTGTGGGTAATGTAATGGGGTTATGTGGGCATGATGCTCAGCATTTCCTGCAGAGCTAGGAGCACCAGCACTAGCAACGGCAACATGGTGAGAGGGAATGGCACCGAGAGAGGAGCAGCCAGTAAAGGGGTGAATGAAACCTGGGGATTTTACTCTGGGTAAATAGTGAAAGATTGTTCCCACTGGCTGGTGAACGGGGAACAAGAGGATGGAGACCAAGGATTCTCACTGTGCTCGAGGCGTTGCACGCCCTGATTTTACATCGCAAGCTCCAACTGCCACCGTTCATGTCAGGCTGCGAGAGGAGGGGGGCAGCATGTGACACAGATGCAAGTTGAAGCCCCATTACCTCAGCTCCTCTCTCAGGGCAACAAACCCCCTCAAACGACCTCAGGCTTGACGTCCTGGTCCCGACTGTCAGCTCCTCGCTCAGGATCTTGTAGAATTGGTAGCTGGGGCCTGAGGCTCATCCAAAACTGGGCCTCAGGCCTCATTGTACTATACCAATTTCTACCCCAATATGTCCAATTATCATTTGCTGTATGTGGCCCACGCCAAGTGCCAGGGTGTCAAACCAGGGCCAGCATGTAGCGAGTTTGACATCCTGGGGGTAGAGAATATACAATTTCATGGTAAGTATGCACCAGATCCTTCTAATGGGAGAATCAAATTGGTAAGATTGCATTGGTTTAGGAGTGTACTTGAAATTGTATAAACCTATTAAAGGTCATAATCTTTGAAAGTAGGAAAATGTGTCGGTGAGCTGGTCTAAACCTTTAATGACTCTAATTGCATTGTGATATCAAAGTAGAATAAAGTTTGAAAAGTGACATTGCTTTTGAAAGGCAGAGATCTCTTGAAAATGCTTCCAAATAAATATTGTAATTGTAATGAAAACTAAGTGGATTTGACTATTTTGTAATCGAATCTACTCATTATCAAAATTATATTTATTTAATCCAAAATATGTTTGTATAAAGAAGACAATGTGATTGAGAACCTCTAATTAGTTTTATGTCAAGTAAACTGAAAGGTTTATGACTCTTAATCAAATGTACTTATTGTCAAAGGTATTGTAGTGAAATTTATTGAATCCAATCCAATGCTTATGCCAGCAGGAAACAGCTAACCTTTAAAATTAGGTACAATACACTGTAGATCAAAAGTATGATAATTAAGTTGCTACATGTAACTATATGAAGGAGTTATTGTTTATTATTGTAAAAGGTCAAAATCTCAATTCTTGTCCTTTATTTACTTTGCACTTCTTTCATACATCATTTTGTATTTCATCTCAATACAGCTTCTTTTCCCCTTATATCAATGGGTCTTCAGTGGCAGTAAATACCTCAAACAAGTGGGACGCATTAGTGACATCATATGTTTGTCTTGTATGATCTAAAAGAATAAAGTTGTTCCCATTCGACAGATTGTTTATTGGCCTCATTTAAATGACATTGATAAGGTTGGATTTGCATTGATTGGATCAGATCTAATTAATAAATATGGAAAATTAATATTTTAGCCTTCTTAGTTAGATTGGATTTTTTTGACTGTTTTGTATAATCAAACCATGAGATATTGGCCCCGATATTACCAGGGAGGAGGGGATGGCAGCGGGGGGGCATTTGGGCGCGTGGGTAACCCGCCCAGTGAAATCCATCCATTCCCCACGCGATCGTGCGTAAATTGAAGTGGCTGAGGATCCTTCAAAATTGCACCCTTGCCAAAATATCCAGTCAGTGAGGTCTCTCAAGTACCTCAACTAGCTAAATAACTATCTAAATTATCGTCCCGCTGGCTTTAATTGCCGATGGGAGTCCTGCATGCTGGAGCTGCGCGCGCACCCAAACGCATCACTAGGGAACCCGGAGGTGAGCGAGTTGGAGCCGGGCTCCGAACCCGCTCCGGGATTCCGCCATTTTTGGAGCTCCCCCGTCCCCAACGCGTCCAAAAATCGGCCCCATTGTCTCAGTCTGTAACATCCTGGTGTAATAAAAGATTTTAGAAAATCATCGCTGAATGTCTGTTACAAACAAAAAGTTGGTAATTATAGTTTCTGTGATTTATTTAAATCATCTAAAAGTAAGTAGTCAATTTTAACTAAAGAAAGAACTTGCATTTATATGGTGCCTTTCATGACCATGGGACTTCCCAAAATGCTTCACAGCCAATTAACTACTTTTGAAGCGTGCTCATTACTGTAATGTCGGGAAGCACAGCAATTAATTTGTGTACAGCATGGCCCCACAAAGTGCAATGAGATAAATGACCAATTAAACTGATTTAATGGTGTTGACCAGAAGACCTTGAACAATGCCATAATCATCTTTTACTTCCACTTGAGAGGGCAGGCAGGGATCGGAATTAACATCTCAACGAAAAGACAACACCTCCGACAATGCAGCACTCCCTCAGTACTGCACTGGAGCATCAATCAAGATTTGTGTGCTCAAGTCCTGGAATGGGGCTTGAACCCAAGATGTTCTGACTCAGAGGCGAGTGTGCCACCATTGAGTCAAGGCTGACACTAGTTTATCAACTGATTTTCAAATTTATATACAAATTCCCCAATGTTTCCAACAAAATAGTGGTTAAATTACTTGTAGCAACAAGTTGGTTAATCCAATGAATTCTTCAAAAAAAATGACAAATTTACCATTACCCAATGACTTGATGTTTGTAAGTCCATTGTATTCAGAACAGTCTTTGCTTTGTTTTTGATTAAGATCAGCTATGAGTATTTCTCAACAAATTCTCGGTGGTAGCCCACATGAACCACACAATATGGATATCTGAATCTCACCCATAACTAGAAACTTTCAATATGGAGTACATATGATGGCATTTCATTCACATGTATAATTTCCTCAATGAGCTGTGATAACATTTAAAGAGATTTTCATCTGTGATTTAGTGGCGGGCAGCCCTGTGCTTCATTGTGTTTGTGAAGTAGTAAAAAGAAAGAAAGAAAGAGAGACTTGCATTTATACAGCATCTTTTACAACCTCAGGATGTCCAATAGCACTTTACAACCAATGAAGAACTTTTGAAGTGAAGTCATGGTTGTAATGTAGGAAACGCGGCAGCCAATTTGCGGAGAGCAAGGTCCCACAAACAGCAATGTGATAATGACCAGATGTTGTTAGAATGTAGTTAACACATTCCCAATTCCATTCACAAGTTCCCAATTGCAGCCGAGCCGTTTTTGAAAACCACAAATCAAAGGCTTGACCTTTTCACAGTAGGAGTCAGGGAAAATCAAAGGGGAAGTCAATTCAGTTACTCTTTTGCATCTTGTAGAAACACTTAAATGGTGGTATTGGCCTACATCTGTGAGCAGGTCATCATCTGGGGAGATTTGTATGGCATTGAGTGGGGTGGGTTAAAATTCAGGAGATTGGGTGAATTGATGGCCATGTGGGTCACAGTGCTGTTTTTCCGGCCATCACGATGTGGGGCAGGCTTGATGGACCAGCTGGTCTTTTCCTGCCAGTTAATGTTGTATGTTCGTATATTAGCATGTTTGTATGTTTGTATATATCTGGAGCCACAGCTGTATAGACCCTTGGTTAGACCACACTTGGAGAACTGTGCACAGTTCTAGTCTCCATATTATAGAAAGGATATGTAGGCATTGGAGAGGGTGCAAAAAAGATTCACATGGACGATACCAGAACTGAGAGGTTATACTTAACAGGAAAGGCTGAACAGGCTGGGGCTCTTTTCTCTAGAAAAGAGAAGGCTGAGGGGTGACCTGATAATGAAAGGGTTTGATAGGGTAGACATAGAGAAAATGTTTCCATTTGTGAGGGAGTCCAAAACTAGAGGTCATAAATTTAAAATAATCCCTAATAAATCCAACTGGAAATTCAGGAGAAACTTTCAGAAGAATGTGGAACATGCTACCACAAGGGGTAGTTGAGACAAATAGCATAGATGCTTTTAAGGAGAAGCTAGACAAGCATGAAGGAGAAAGGAATAGCAGGATATGCTGATAGTGTTAGATGAAGAAGGGGGGGAGGAGGCACGTGTCCTGCATAAACACCATCAAAGTCCAGTTGGTCCAAATGGCCTGTTTCAATGCTGGAGATTCTGTGTAACATGAGGGAGTTTACTTTACTTCAGGTTATCGCGCCAGCTGCTGATCTTGTGATGCCAAGATGAGTATTGGTTTCTGAGTGTTCTGTAGCCTCCAGCTTTTTGCATCAGCTACAGTTTAACCATTTGACGGCTATGGTAGTCATGCAACCAAATCAGAATGGAATTTGCTCTGCTCTATGTCATTATTTGTAGATTGAATATATATTGGCAGGAAGCTTCTGGAGATGCTAAGAAGACATCAAAGGAAGGATTGGACTTACTTCTGCTGCTTCTGAGAGATTAAGCTAAGGCTCAGGATATCCTGGTAAAAACAAAGGTAAGAGTTTATGGAGCAATGGTTATCCCCTTATTATTATATGGATTGGCGTGTTGGAACATGAGGAAAGTTGATGAGCAAAAGATACTAACAGATGAGTTGTTTGAGAGTAAAAGTGCAGACTGTCCAGGATGCAGAGAATCAAGAATAATATAATCAGAACAGTTTGGACAAGAAACAATGCTCATACAAGAAAGATGATTGCAATAGTTTGGGCATGTTTTAATAATGGAAACAGCTAGAATACCTTTCATGGCCCTGCATACAGAGGTAGCACCTCCCAAACCCACGACCTCTACCACCTAGAAGGACAAGAGCAGCAGGTACATGGGAACAACACCACCTGCACATTCCCCTCCAAGTCACACACCATCCCGACTTGGAAATATATCGCTGTTCCTTCATCGTCGCTGGGTCAAGATCCTGGAACTCCCTTCCTAACAGCACTGTGGGAGAACCTTCACCGCACGAACTGCAGCGGTTCAAGAAGGCGGCTCACCACCACCTTCTCAAGGGCAATTAGGGATGGGCAATAAATGCTGGCCTCGCTAGCGACGCCCACATCCCATGAACGAATAAAAAAAACTCAGGAAGACCAAGGAAATGTCAGATAGACAATGTCAAGAGTGACTTATCACAGAAAGGGATACAGATGACTGAAGCAGTCAGACTAGTTCAGAACTGACAACAATGGAGTGAATTAATTTGGTCCCATCGTCACTGCTGAGCTGAGGGACAGGAATTTATTAGTAGTAGGAGGAAGATATTTACGTTTCCTCCGAATTCACAATACATTAGACCACAATAAAAAATAGTAATAATAAATTAAAATAAAATTTGCATTTAATATATTTTACTGCACAGTTGTGCCAAAAAAAGAGTGCTGGATATAAAATCAATCTTTACGGACTGCGAGTGTTTGCCATATATCTCATTCCAACTTGTGGCCGATTAAATGTCAATCAGTCACCCTTACATAAATTTCACAGTCAACAGTTTTGTATCAAGTACTACTTTTCTTTTTCTCTGTTCTGGAATGTTAGCATCATAATTTGTATCACACTGTGTGCAGAATCTCCTTGAGATAACAGTCAAACAATGGAAAAGTGTGGTTAAAAACTGTAAAGTGTGACCAGTCAGAAAACTGCTTTAAAATTTCAATTAATTTACAACTGAAGTGGGACCTTACAGTGAAATATGGATCTGATCTCACCCGGAGCAGAAATGCCTATTTATTTTTCTGATTTTGTACAGAGAAAACAAATTCTCAAATTTCCAAACTGGATTTTTCGAATGGTTTTCTCAGGGTTCTTCACCTTCATTTAAGATCCTTTAATGCACTCGAGATGGAATTCTTGTTTTCCAGCACACGCCAATTTAAGCATTCATGTCTCCACCTCTTTGGCTCCAACTACTTTTCAGAACAGAATGAAGTAATGAATAATTTCCCAACGTGATTTATATCCGTCAGGTTTAAATAAGAAGTAGTAAATCACTGATATGAAAGACAAAAGCAGTCGGTAATTCTTGTAATCCAAATGTGTCGTGTGGGAGGAAAACAGCACAGTGACATTCAGTACCATGAATAATGAGCCACAAATCTTTCTTGTCTTTGTTTTCTATTGCCTTGAATTAAATGCAAGTGTTACATGAAATTAAATGTCCTGTTTACAGAAATGAATGAAGTGTAAAAAAAACGGATATAGTCAAATAGTTGAATATGGCACAAATAGATACAAACAAACCAGTTTTCCTACTCTTGTGGAAAATGCCAGTTTTATTTTAGATTAGTACTTTTAGATATGTTTATATTAGGATGCAACTCTTTCTCACCAGCATTTTAAGAATTTCCATAATTGATTATGCAAATTATTACTGGTTTGGCTGGTTTTGATGGGAAAACTAATTTTCGATTAGGTGACCAATGATTTAAATATGACGGTGGTTGTTATTCATTTCATTTTGAACGGTCTCATTATAAAATCTTCTAGTCATGATACATTGAATAATAACTGTCTGGCAGTGAACTTACAAAGCTGTAATTCAGGTTCCGATGAAGCAAATCACTATTGTGGATTATAATATCCAGAGTTATCACTGCAGGGATTTATTATCCTTTATATTATGTAGCCTAATGTTGATCACTTTCAGCAGTGCTGACCTACATCGGCTCCCGGTCCGGCAACACTTTGATTTTAAAATTCTCATCCTTGTGTTCAAATCCATCCATGGCCTCGCCCCTCCCTATCTCTGTAATCTCCTCCAACCCTCTGAGATCTCTGCGCTCCTCCAATTCTGGCCTCTTGCACACCCCCGATTTCCGTCGCTCCACCATCGGCGGCCGTGCCTTCAGCTGCCTAGGCCCTTAGCTCTGGAATTCTCTCCCTAAACCTCTCCGCCCCTCCTTTAAGTCGCTCCTTAAAACCTACACTTTTGACTAAGCTTTGTTCACCTGGCCTAATATCTCTGAGTTCAGTGTCAAATTTTGTCTGATAAAGCTCCTGTGAAGCACCTTGGGACGTTCTTACTACGTTAAAGGTGCTATATAAATGCAAGTTGTTGTTAAAAACTGGTGGTAGCAAATCGGCTGCCCATCATACACCCTGCTCAACTTTCCTTTCGATCGAAAGTCAATGGAAAGGAAAATTTGACAGGACATATAACGGACAGCCAATCCTCTACCACCCGTTTTCCACCCCTGCTACAAGTGAAAATCGACCCAAAATCCTTACAAGTACGATGGCAAATTTACAAAGGTTAAAGAGCAGTTTTCATTCCACTGAAGGGATTTCAAGCAGGTTTTATTCTGGAACACACAGAAATAGCCTCTTCCAATCTTCAGCTGAAAGACTATCATGTCGGTTGCCAGGGTAATTTTCCACTTCAGCAGACTTTATATCTGCAGCAATGTGAAATTTTCAGAATGCATTTTCTTCATGTTATTAAAGATGTAAATGTAAGTAGATATAAGTGATAGCTCAATTACATCATCATATCAGAAATCATATCATTGCACACACATCCATTCCCAAACCCGATTCAATTGTCTTACTTAACATTTCATTGGCCAATGTTCTTCAAAATGTCTACTCTGGTGATGATGAAATCAGCCACAGATTGGGGCTACCTCACTGTTGACAGTGATAAATATAGGCTACCTCTATTTAGAACCTATAGACATTACTTACCATTCCTGTAACACTATATTTCTCTTGCCTGCTACTTGTTTTTTCCCGCTCCATCCAGTCTAGCAACTGGCTGTAGCGTCAGCTTGATACACTGCTTCCATCCATCATGAATGGAACAAATCCCCCCTGTTGCCCACATAAACTGTGAAGGACCATTACAGGTTACCGTTAGATGAAGCAAGGTGGAGTGGTGAAGCTTGATGCACTTTAGGAGTATTCTCTGGAGCAGCATTTGCTGCCCAAGACATTTACACAAACAGAGCTTGAAGGGGAGGAAGGTGGGAAGGGAGAGACCAGGAGTAACCATGATGAAAATCCTTTGAGGTGAATCCAGGTACCAACAGTAGCAAAGCATTATATAGAATTAAGTAGAATTAATAGCACAGAAACAGGCCATTTGGCCCAACTGGTCCATGCTGGTGTTTAAGCTCCACAGGAGTCTCCTCTCACCGTACTTCCTCAAACTCTATCAACATATCCTTCTATTCCTTTCTCCCCCATGTACTTATAGCTTCCCCTTAAATGTATCTGTTCTATTTGCCTCAGCTACTCCATGAGGCAGCAAGTTCCACATTCTAACTACTCTCTGGGTAAAGAAGTTTCTCCTGAATTCCTTATTGGATTTATTAGTGACTATCTTATAATTTGTGTCCTCCAGTTTTGGACTCCCCCACAAGTGGAAACATCCTCTCTACGTCTACCCTATCAAACCCCTTCATAGTTTTAAAGATCTCTATTGGGTCACCCCTCAGCCTTCTCTTTTCAAGAGAACATTTGTACTGCTTTCATACTTGCCAGCATTTATGCATGAGCAAACAATGTCAAACTGCATTGCATCAGCCAGCTATTCCTGCAGATATAGTAAACACACCAATAAAATGGACTGCTTTGTGTGCAGGATATCATGTTATTCTAGAATTGGTAGACATTACCAGATTAGTAGACATTTTACAATTATAACAAAATATTTGACATCAGATAAGTCAATAAATTAGCAGACACGTGCAAACAAGATTATTTACTGAATATAATTCAAATTACTTTGGTTCACTTCCATTGCATAATGCAGCCACTTTCATCTAATGAAGGCTAATGTATGTAAATAAACTGACAGTGCTCACTCCAGCTATCATTACTTGTATCATTAACATTATTTTTTCCGCCCAATTTTTAACATTACGATACTAGATTACTTACGTTATAAAATGCAAAGAAAACACAATTGTGATGAATCTTCAAGGTATCAGTGATTGATAGCTGCAGCGGTTATTCTATTCAAAATGTTTATTGTCTGCTATTAAGATGATGCCACTGATAACTGTACTGAAGATTCCATGTTGCAAAAATTTTTGTTTTTCATTTTCCATTCTGTCTCTACCTTTTTAAGATGACACTTAACCATATAAGCCAAAAGAAGCTACTTTACAACAACCTTGTAACGAGGTTATATGTCTGCACTTTGTGAATGCTAATTAGATTATGAAGTTCCATGGCATCAGCTGTTGAAGTTTAAAGGAGTACTAGTTATCAAACATTTGGGATAACATGCAGAATGGTTTCAGATAGGTAACTCAGAAGACTTTGGTGGTTTGTAAATTGCAGTGTAGTTAAGCTTGGAGCACCTTACAAACAACACACAGACTAAATGCAAGTAGTAGGATTTGTCACATTTTTTTTCCGAACTGTAAAGCACCATCATTTAATTTTATGCATAGTTTGCATTTCATTGCATGTATAGTGGCACTTCATGGCAACTATATTTAAATAAATCCAGCTAGATAATTCTTTTATATTTGACTGGCCATTACCGTGTTATCTGTTCTTGGTGTACATTGCTGGAGCTCGTTGGCTTGCATTCTCTCTTCTGAAATATTGAAATATGGCCCTCCCTGTGGCCACATTATGAAGTGTACTACATAACAGAAGTAGTTTGCATACCTCCTGTGGTGCATATGCGAGGCTACCCCTTGAACTATTGAAACATCTGAGCCTGCAAATATCCTTCAATGGTATACCATATGGCTTTGTGTAACCCCATCATTGTGTAATGATGCTCTGAAAGAAATAATAAATTAGGGGCATTACATGCCAGTAATTAAGTCCATTATTAATGTGGCTCAGAACTGGCTGTGAAATTGGTCATATTTCCTTGGTCGCCCAAAAGACAGCTGTTCAGTTGATCAATTCTCTCAAGAAAGAACATAATTACAGACAGACTGAAAAAAAAGGACATTTGAAGTCGACCTTTGGAAGTTGGGAATGATTGGCAGGATGAGATTGCTACTCAGGGTGTTGAGGATTTGTCCAGTGAGATTTTGGCCACTGCATATGACTTCAACATTTAGATATGATAGCCTTTCTAGTTGACATATACCATGACATTGTGCCTGTTTGTCATAATGTGTACAGTTAGTGATTTCTTAGCCCTGTGGAAAGCCTGATATGGCATCCTGATGTAGTTATGTAGAAACCTATTGCTCTTAAGAAATTTGGAAAGTGAGTAAATATGAAAGCTTGCACGATATGAGATGACCTCCTGGATTCTAATTACTGCTTCAAGTTCAGTAAAATATCTGGAATAGAAATTTATAGCTAGACTTACCTTCGCAACTATTGCTGCAAGAGAGAGATCATTCCTAGTCAGCATTAATATTTGAAGGAAGTCAGTAAAAAGACTGTTGAGATAGAACCAATGCAGACATTGCTACTCTACCAATACCAATATTTCCCTATTTGCCTTTTAATCTTCTAATAAGTTTAATCTCTCCTCCAGCTTCTTCTCTTTCTGGTACTGTAAACCATTAACAAAATGCAATCAAAAGATATATCTGAAGACATGAACAAAGAGCACTGGGAAGTAGTATTCAAATCTACTTCAATTATAAGTTACTAATCGCATGGACGCACAAGGACAGATTTTGCTAACTCTGTGCCCAGGTGCACGAATGGGATTGTCATTTGTGTCTTTTTAATGACTTTATTAAGATTTTTACTTCTAGGCATCAGCCTCTCCCAAAAGCCTGGACTTCAACTTGATATTTTTGCCCAGCGCTGTGACTTTGTGAGCTGAATTTGGATTGTGTAGTCTGAGCATGTACCAGTGTACCTAATCCCAGGAGACATCAGCACCGTTCAGCTCACTGTGGAATATTTTATTTACCTCATCACTTTCTGCCCAGTAACGTTTCTTCAAATAATTTTGAAAAACAAGAGGACAGATGTCTTTTACTGAGGTAAAATTTATATTGAGTGTTTAAAAAAAAAAGAGGGTGTGCGTGTGAGAAAAATGTCAGTGTTCTGATTAACACTTGTTGCAGTTTTTGTTTTGTGTTCGTTAAATTTTAAAAGGTGTTTTAAACTGAGGGAGAGAAAGGTAGAACACATCAGAGAGGAAGGGTGAGAGAGAGAGAGAGAGACAGATTGAAGAAAGAAAGAAAGATACAAGTGAGAGAGTATGTGCTTCCTTCATTTAACACAAATGCAATTTTTCAAAGAGGAACAACAGCTGAATTTTGAAGCCAGTTAATTTTTTCCACCTGCTTTTGATGAAAATAGAAAAGGCCAATGCTAATGGCTAACACCTGTGAGACAGAGATTCCAATTTCTAATACACATCAGGCAGAGGAAGAAAGAAAGCAATGAGGGACAATCTTTGATCATAGAAAGTTATGGCACGGAAGGAAGCCATTCGGGCCATCGTGTCCGTGCCGGCCGAAAAAGAGCTATCCCACTTAATCCCACTTTACAGCACTTAGTTCGTAGCCTTGAAGGCTACAGCACTTCAAATGCACATCCAAGTACTTTTTAAATGAGTTGAGAGTTTTTGCCTCTACCATCCTTTCAGGCAGTGAGTTCCAGACCCCCACCACCCTCTGGGTGAAAATAAATTCTCCTCAGCTCCCCTCTAATCCTTCTACCAATTACTTTAAATCTATGTCCCCTGGTCACTGACCCCTCTGCTAAGGGAAATAGGTCCTCCCTATCCACTCTATCTAGTCCAGTCATAATTTCATACACCTCAGTTAAATCTCCTCTCAGCCTCCTTTGTTCCAAAGAAAATGTCAAAACGGGTGCAAAGTCAGCAAAGTCACATTGCCTGCCTGTTGGTGCAGGCATGATGCACGAGCCATTATGAGACCCAGAACTCATTAACATGCTTCAGCTCGTCAGTTATGGAAGGGCTGGGAATAGACCAGCTCCCATGCCACACTGGCCAGCAGGTCAGGTCTGAGACAGAGTAGGAGGCAATCCCCGGGGAGGGGGACCCTCAAATGGGCCACTAGAGGTTTTTCTGGGGACCCAGCAGGACCATTACCCCTCCTCCACTGTGGCCTACAGCTGTTGATGGCTTATTCCCCACCACCACAGCAAATAACCAATCACCTCCTATTTGAACACAAAGAAGAAAAAGACAAAGACAGAAGTAGAAGAGGACAGAGAGAGAGAGAGAGAGAGAAAAGCAAAAAGAATTAATGGAAGAGAAGCAGAACAGGAGAAACAGAGAGAATCAGCAACACAAAGACATCAGAGACAGGTTACACAAAAGTCCATATTCTCTAAATTAACGTGTCCAATAACAGTGGAAATCAACTAGTTTTTTAGTTCATCTCCACTAGTATTGCACACGTTAGGTAAACAGTGAATGTATTATTGGGGCAGAAATCGCTCCCGAAATAACGGAGGAGCTCAACTGCGCTCTCTGTTGGTGGCGAATTGAAGGAGCAAGTTCCCGCGTTTGCACATGCGCAGTGAAACACGGAAATCTGGAACTTGCTCCTAGTGGATCGTCGGTGATATGACAGCTTCGAGTTAAAGGGACCTCACACGCAGCAATCAGAGAAATCATTGAAAAATCGCAAACTTGCTGATCTGCCCAGCTGGAAAGTAACTAATTACACCACTTAAAAATACAGTCTAAACTAAGTTTTAACAACGCATTAAGTCTTAATGACTGCCAAACAACTAAAAATTAGCTTTTAAAAATGTGGAGTCTCATTACTCCTTATTTTCATAGTTTTTGGTCATTAACATTAATTTAAAATTATTTTTTTTTTTACTTTTCCCTTCTGTCTCTTTTATTTAATTTAATTATTTCTTACCCTTTCTTTTTTTTTGCCGTCTATAACTGTTTTTACATTGATTTAAAATGTACCTTTCACTTCCTGGTTTAACGTTGGAAGCCTGCAGAGACAGTGAACGCAGCTTGTCAAAAATGCTGTGATCTGATTGGTCGAGGAGAGAGATCGATCCTCTCACTTCTCCCAGGGTCCTAGCTCCGCCTGAACTGATGCTGGGCTCTTCTCCCCGCTTCCTATTCGAGGAAGAGACCGACAAAAAGGCCGTGGTAAGTTTGTGGGTTAGTGTAAACCTATGGAGCGGCGAGGAGTGTTGGTTCACCACTCCGAGCGATTTCTACCCCATTATTTTTTTTCCTTATTGCATTTAAAATGTACTTTTGAATCAGAATTATTATAATTGCCTCCTTAACTGCAGTTACAGGCAGCCAGATGGCAATAAGATGATGGAAATATTCTGATGGGACATAGTTTGGTGCGGGTGCTTAAGGAGCTTGCACCAAATTCCCACCAGTGTTCTTAAGGAAGGTATTAACCGATTTATTTTAAAAAGATCACCCATCCAAAAGTCTCCAATAATAAATCCATCATTGGAATTTTGTCCCTAAACTGGATTTCTATGACTTTTCTCATTATCCGCTAAATTTCACATTGAGCAAGATCAACAAATTTGGCTGTATCGAAGTTTGGCTAACAGCCTTCTACAACTTCTTGGAACTGGAATTACCTAGGCAACTGCTTAAGGATTTTTGTTAATTTGCAATCTAATACAGTTTTAGCTCCGGTGGAGTGAAATCTCTTGTGTGAGTTTTGACTAAAGTGAGTCAGGCAGCATTTTGTGCAACAACAACAATCTCTCAACCATTTGATTCAGGTCAAGCAGATCAAAAGCAATCAAAATGCTTCCTCTGTGTTAGCACAATTCACATTACTGAACAAACAAGCCATTGCCAATACACTTCACTAAAGGCAAACAGCTATAGCAATCACTGTACCATTACAAAACACATCATTTTAATTTTGGTTAGGGTTCATGGGTTCAGATAACCTAAGGAAATTATACATTTTCTTAATAAGGGCTTTGCAGTGAGAACACTTAGGGAGAACACCATCTACCAGTATTGATTTTATTCCAGAGACTAATCTTGGAGAATAGTTGAGTGTTAAAGCAATTTTGTTGATCGTCTACTCTTGATAATTCAAAGTTGTTGTATTTGCATTAAAAAAAAATTGGTTAATTCAAATTTTTGAGTAACTCCAATGTAAATGGCAGAGCACAGTGGGAATTTAGTGCTAAAAAATTGAATTTTGTAAACAATTTTACAACACCAAGTTATAGTCCAACAATTTTATTTTAAAATCCACAAGCTTTCGGAGGCTTCCTCCTTCCTCACATTCACCTGAGGAAGGAGGAAGCCTCCGAAAGCTTGTGGATTTTAAAATAAAATTGTTGGACTATAACTTGGTGTTGTAAAATTGTTTACAATTGTCAACCCCAGTCCATCACCGGCATCTCCACATCAAAAAATTGAATGATCAGCTAATTTGTATTAAACAACTTCAAATTATAATTATATCGTAATAGTGGATATTTAGATATAAGCCCTCAACAGATGCTCAAAATCTGAAACAAAAACAGAAAATGCTGGAAATTCTCCGCAGGTCAGTCAACATCTATTGAGGAAAAAGATAAATTGACTTTTCAGTTGAGGACCCTTCATTTAGGGAGGGGGATGAGGGGGACTCCCCACCCCCCCCCCTAAATTTCATGGCATTAGTTATGTCCCGCTCTCCCTTTATACAAATCTCAGAATTGCTCTGATATCTCTCCAACTCTGTGAATTGGAAATATTCTGATGGGACATTTTAAATCAATGTAAAAACAGTTATAAACAGCGCAAAGAATAAAGGGTAAGAAATAATTGAATTAAATGAAGGAGACAGAAGGGAAAAGCAAAAATTGCCTTGGAGTGAATTGCCTTGGAGGTTCTCCTGATCGACCGGAAGATTGGCAGAAACCCCATTTATATGTCTGTCTGGGGTCGAAGTTACTGCTGCCAGTCCTGAAAGTGGTCTGCTCATGGTTTATCCTCTTACATTTTCAGGCCATAAATCTAATTGGAAAATAATTCAAAGTCTCATGTCAAAAGTCACAAAATCTTTAAAGATGCATAGGTTCACAGATGCTCCTTGCAAAGTCATAAATTAAGGATTTTAACATTTATATTTTCACAGATAATTTATCTCCATCTGAAGACACCAATACTTCATTTGGCAAAGATGCTACTCTGGCTTGAAGTGAGGGTTAGGAAGGAGACAAACATTAGAGAATCTGAAAAAAATTACCCGTTGCTTACTTGTTATGGTGAAAAGTTCCAAAATGTGATAATGGGTTTGCAGCAGTGCTAATATCTGCTAGTGTTTGCAGGCTGATTAGTAGAGAGGGATGAGGTGAGATGTCTGAGACTAATTTCTAGAGCTATATCCATTTACCCTGGTAATTCTCATTAGAGGATGAGCCCATGATTCCTGGAGATACAGGGAGGGAGGCTTGTATGCCTGCTAGTGGGATTAGACCTTTGGATTCAGCTTCAGGGATACTAACATTTTGATCTTAATTAAATTTCCAACATTAGCGCTAACAAAATCAATCATCCTTAGAAACAAAAAACAACTTAAGGCAGCAGAGCGACAAATGCTCAAATCTGAAGTGCCATTGAAGACACAAGTTTCAGCTACAATTGCAAAATTGTCCTTCTTAGCTGTCTCTTCAAGGAGGGTTTGTGAGGAAAAACAGAATTTCTCAGCGTAGAGAATGATAGAAAATCATAGGGTGCACCCATTATTATGAAGTAAATCCATAGTGCCAGCCAATCAGATCACAAGATGTAATTGCATCTATTATTTAATGATTTATTGCACGGGGGTTGAAGTACAAGAGTAAGGAAGTCTTACTACAATTGTAAGGAGTTGCACAACACCAGGTTATAGTCCAACAGCTTTATTTGAAATCACAAGCTTTCGGAGCTTTGCTCCTTCATCAGGTGAAGTGAGGAGGAGTTGCATAAAAGGCACACCATATATAGTCAGAGAACAATGCCTGGTGATTACAGATAATCTTTCTAACTGCCCTTTATCACATCTCGGCAGACAGATAATCACAACAATCAAAGGAGTGTTCAAACAGGTTAGTCAGGGAAACATTACTTCCAAGAATACTGAGGTGGGGTCACCAGGGATCAAATGTAGCAGATGCTGGGGTTTGTATTAAAAACAGATAACTTTTTTTTGCTGGAAATCGCAGCAGGTCCGGCCTTCGAGACACATGACAACGCAAAATCGTCGAGCAGAAATTGATAGCCAAGTTCCGCACCCATGAGGACGGCCTCAACCGGGATCTTGGGTTCATGTCACACTACATGTAACCCCACCTGAGGTAGAGTCATCCAGACTCACGTCGTAGTTGGCTTGTTCTCCATACACAGATGCGGCCGGTCCTGCTGCGATTTGGACTATAACCTGGTGTTGTGCGACTCCTTACATTTGTCCACCCCAGTCCATCACCGGCATCTCCACATCATGGTTACTACAATTGTACAGGGCTTTGTTGAGACCTCACCTGGAGTACTGTGTATAGTTTTGTTCTCCTTATCTAAGGAAGGATATACTTGCTTTGGAGGTGGTGCAAAGAAGATTTACTAGATTAATTCCTGGGATGAGAGGATTGTCCTATGAAGAGGGGTTGAGTAGAATGGGCCTATACTCTCTGGACTTTAGAAGAATGAGACGAGATCTCATTGAAACATACAAGATTATGAGGGGGCTTGACAGGGTAGATGCTGAGAGGTTATTTGCTCTGGCTAGAGAGTCTAGAACTAGGGAGCATAGTCGCAGGATAAGGGGGTGGCCATTTAAGACTGAGATGAGGAGGAATTTCTTCACGCAGAGGGTTGTGAATCTTTGGAATTCTTTACCCCAGAGGGCTGTGGATGCTGAGTCATTGAATATATTCAAGGCCGAGATGGATAGATTTTTGGATTCTGGGGGAATCAAGGGATATAGGGATTGGGCGGGAAATTGGAGTTAAGAACATAAGAACATAAGAAATAGGAGCAGGAGTAGGCCAATCGGCCCCTCAAGCCTGCTCCGCCATTCAATAAGATCATGGCTGATCTGATCCTAACCTCAAATCTAAATTCATGTCCAATTTCCTGCCCACTCCCCGTAACCCCTAATGCCCTTTACTTCTAGGAAACTGTCTATTTCTGTTTTAAATTTATTTAATGATGTAGCTTCCACAGCTTCCTGGGGCAGCAAATTCCACAGACCCACTACCCTCTGAGTGAAGAAGTTTCTCCTCATTTCAGTTTTGAAAGAGCAGCCCCTTATTCTAAGATTATGCCCCCTAGTTCTAGTTGAGGTCAAAGATCAGCCATGATCTGATTAAATGGTGGAGCAGGCTCGAGGGGCCATATGTCCTACTCCTGCTCCTATTTCTTATGTTCTTATGTAATGGATCCTATGAGTTGATCTCTTGTTTGCAACACAATCACCTCAAGCTGATTCTCTCCCCAACAGTTGTAAATTTATGGTGTAGAAATCTGAGTTATGAATACACAGTACATTATTGCGGCCTATGTCACCTGATGTCATACCACCTGAAGCTGACTCACTTTAAAGAACAGGCATTAGGCCCCTTGATTATGCTAATTAGGGGCCTAACGCCTGTTTCAGGAGCCCGATACTAAGTTAGGCAAAAACTAATAAGCGCTTAGTTTTCCCAGGTCTATGGCAGCCAAACCAGTGGTTTTTAAAGTAAACCGCTGGAAGCCACTGAAGAAGGGGTAAGATTTTCTTGTTTACTTACTTGAATGTGGAGCCAGGAGGAGCAGGAAAGTTTCTCCTGGCTCCTCAGCTCTTCTGCGTGGCACTGCCAGACCACGCTTGTCTCTTCTTCCCTGGACCTACCTGGGGGCCTCTGCCGGCGTTGCAGCCAGCCCAAATCGGTGAACTCCAAACCGGCGAGCTACGTCAGGACGCCCGGTGTCCGCAACGCAATGGTTAAATGCAGATGAGGCCTAGTGCCAAATTCGATATGGGCCTTGCGCCGGCACGGATCGGCATCCAGAGCAATCACTCCCCTGACTTGGGCACAATCCCGAGCAAAGGGTTCCCACAATCCTTTGCTGTCTGGCTGTGAAAGAGTTAAAATTGAGAGGACTGCTAGAGAGAAGAGAACCAAAGTAGAAGTGTGTGCGTCCTTTATTTCTAGACGAATTACTGTCTACAGAAACCCTTTCGATTGAGATTACCTAAGCCCTTAAATCTGTTGGTTTCAGATTTGAACAACAGCAGTGATGGATACCTGATAGAATTCCAGAAATGGATTTGAATATTGAGTGCAATATATAGACGAGCATTCCGCATTTGGGGCTTTCTGCATCCAAAGATACTTGACATTTAAAAGAGAGATATATACTTATTTTGCATTACTGTTTTTAGTTATTTACTTTTCTATGCATGTCTTTTTGCCATTCACCATTCCCTGGTTAAGATTCCAGGGAGCTAGCCTGCCCCTCAGCCTTATCGTATGATTATCTGTAACAGGCCACTTGGAGGTCCCTGAGAGCAAACTGGGCTGGCTAGCTGTTTTTCTCATTTGCTGTCGGAAAATGCATGATCTCTATTCTTAGCCTCTCCTGAATGCGTGCCCTGGAGATCAGGACTAAGAACATGTTGTGTGAAGAACTGTATTTATAAACCCAGTTGTATCATGTTGTACTGCAATGCAAAAAAAAATCAAGGTGCACAGTTACAGAAAATGTTCTTATTAGTTTCTTTTTAATTAATAGGTTTTAAGGTGTGTGTTAATTTTCAGATTTAATACAATGTGAAATCAATTAATATAGGCTTAATTAAAGTTTGCCACTCTTGGTGATAGTTTAATTTCTGGATGCAGCATTAAATATCTAGGGATACTTTTACGTTCATTGATTAATTGATTAACAAAACATTTATACCATGTGTTGGCATTCCTTCACAGTATAATGCCTCAAGATTACACTGTGCAAATGTTAGGACATGAACACCAAAGGTATTAAGGGATATGGGCCAAAGGCAGGTATATGGAGTTAGATCACAGATCAGCCATGATCTTATCAAATGGCGGAGCAGGCACGAGGGGCTGAATGGCCTACTCCTGTTCCTATGTTCCTAACACTTAATGCACCTATATGCAATTCCTTCGCCTATATTTTAATAGACGTGTTAACCTATTTATATACTTTGGATGCTAATATTCAAAGCCTAAGCACGCCATCACACATTGTTTTAACAAAATCTGAATACATCTTCCCATCCTTCAAACATGTCGATGGAAGTATATACGACCGGGAATTTCCTCGGAGCTGCTCCTGCTCCACCGTTGTAACTTTGCCGGAAACCCCATTTAAGCCACCTTACACCAGCGGAGTGAGAGCAAATCCGAGGAAATTCCAGCCTATCTATCCTTGTAGCATGAAAATGGCCCATGAGATCCGATTTAATACCACAAATATCCAGGCCAGTTAAAGCTCAAACATAGCAGAGATAGTAACTGCACGTGTCTAACTGTTTCACTGGGGAGTTTAGATTATTGTTTCATCTCGTAAAATCTTTTTTTAAATGTAAATAATACTGAAATTTATCAGCACTTTTATATGCAGCAAAAATAACTCAACACTTATTATTTAAAAGAAAAAACAGAAAATGATGGAAACACTTAGCAGGTCAGTCAGCATCTGTGACGAGAACAGGTGAGTTAATGAGGATAACTTTAACCTAACTCGCCAGGCGGGAAAACCACGGAATCAGGTGTAAGGCTGGATTTACACCCCACCCAATATTACATAGAAATAACAGCACAGAAACAGGCCATTCGGTCCTCCTGGTCTATACTCCATGCAAGCCTCCTCCCACCCTTCTTCATCAAGCCCTATCAGTGTAACCTTCCATTCCTTTCTCCATTCCTTTCTCCATCATGTACTCATCTAGCTTCCCCCAATTGCATCTGTGCTATTCGCCTCAACTACTCCATGTAATGGCAATTTCCACATTCTAAACATTCTCTGGGTAAAGAAGTTCCCCCTGAATTGATTATTGGATTTATTAGTGATTATCTCATATTTATGACCCCTAGTTTTGGATTCCCCCACAAGCAGAAACATTTTATCTACGCATACCCTATCACACCCCTTCATAATTTTAAACGCCTCTATTAGGTCACCCCTTGGCCTTCTCTTTTCTAGAGAATAGAGCCCCATCCTGTTCAGTCTTTCAGTGGAGATTAAAATCGATCAGGGTGTAAAACCAGCATTCCACCAATCCCCCCAGTTTCCTGATGGGTGGGTTAGGTTCAAATTGCCCCCAAAATGTTTCAGATATCTTCCAGTCGTGACGAATGGTCTACGCCTTAAAAGGTAACTCTGTTTCTCTCTTCACAGATGCTGCCTGACCTGCTGAGTGTTTCCAGCATTTCCTGTTTTTGTTTCAGGATTTCCAGCATCTGCAGTTTTTTGCCTTTTGTTTTTTTAATTATTTAACTCTGACATAGAGTTCCAATGGCTTTACTGCTCGTGGGTTGCATTGTGAGCTCATTTGTTAAATACTTATGGTATCCAGTGACTCACTGTCACAATCTCCATTTTTATAAAATGTGCAGTACAAGAGTGATCTTTGAAGGCCCCAGAATACTTGGAATAGAAGTTCTGGGTCATAGGTTTAGATGACCTTTTGTACAAAAAGACATCTAAACCTATGACCCAGAACTTCTATTCCAAGTATTCTGGAGTTTTGGGAGATACAGTATATTGCCAGTAGGAAAAATGAAATTTGTGTGGTAAAACTAGCTTAAGGCAAAATTACCATCTACGTTTTACAGTTGACACCAACATTCCATGGTAATAGTTACTGTTGAAATAATTAAAATGCGATTAATCCAATAATTAAAGCACACAACACCTTGAAACTTGCCAATGTTGAAACTAGTTTTTAATACTTCAACACCAGCAGACACATCTAAAGCTGATTTTCTTTTTAAAAACTGCTGAAAATCATTCCATCTGATTGTAATGCAGTGCCTTAGGCACTAAGAACATAAGAAATAGGAGCAGGAGCAGGCCATCCGGCCCCTCGATCCTGCTCCGCCATTGAACAAGATCATGGCTGATCTACTACCTCCATGCCATTTTCCTGCATCATCCCCATATCCCTTGATGCCTTTAATATCTAGAAATCTATCAATCACTGTTTTGAATGTACTCAATGACTGAGCCTCCACAGCCCTCTGGGGTAGAGAATTCCAAAGATTCACCACCCTCTGAGTGAAGAAATTTCTCCTCATCTCAGTCCTAAATGGCCTACCCCTTATTCTGAGACTGTGACCCCGGTTCTAGATTCCCCAGCCAGGGGAAACATCCCCCCTGCATCTACCTTGTCGAGCCCTGTAAGAATTTTGTATGTTTCAATGAGATCACCTCTCATCTTCTAAACTCTAGAGAATACAGGCCTAGTCTACTCAATCTCTCCTCATATGACAATCCCGCTATCCCAGGAATCAGTCTGGTGAACCTTGGTTGCATTCCCTCTACGGCAAGTATATCCTTTCTTAGGTAAGGAGACCAAAATTGTACACAATACTCCAGGTGCGGTCTCACCAAGGCCCTATATAATTGCAGTAAGACATCTTTACTCCTGTACTCAAATCCTCGTGTAATAAAGGCCAATATATCATTTGCCTTCCTAATTGCTTGCTGAACCTGCATGTTAGCTTTCAGCGACTCATACAAGGACACCCAGGTCCCTTTGAATATCAACATTTCCCAATCTCTCACCATTTAATAAATACTTCGCATCTCTGTTTTTCCTACCAAAGTGGATAACTTCACATTTTTCCACATTATATTCCATCTGCCATGGTTTTGCCCACTCATTTAGCCTGTCTATATCCCCTTGAAGCTTCTTTGCATCCTCCTCACAACTCACATTCCCACCTAGTTTTGTGTCATCAGCAAACTTGGAAATGTTACATTTGGTGCCCTCATCCAAATCATTGATGTAGATTGTGAATAGCTGGGGCCCAAGCATCGATCCCTGCGATACCCCACTAGTCACAGTCTGTCAACCTGAAAAAGACTTGTTTATTCCTACCCTCTGTCTGTTAACCAATTCTCAATCGATGCCAGTACATTACCTCCAATTCCATGTGCTCTGACTTTGTTCACTAACCTCCTGTGTGGGACCTTATCGAAAGCCTTCTAAAAATCCAAATACACCACATCCACTGGTTTCCCCCTTATCTATTCTACTAGTTACATCCTCAAAGAACTCCAGTAGGTTTGTCAAACATGATTTCCCTTTCATAAATCCATGTTGACTCTGCCAAATCCTATTATTATTTTCTATGTGTCCTGTTATCACATCCTTTATAATAGATTCTAGCATTTTCCCTACTACTGATGTCAGGCTAACAAGTCTGTAGTTCTCTGTTTTCTCTCTCCCTCCTTTCTTAAATAGTGGGGTTATATCTGCTACCCTCCAATTGGCAGGAAAACTGAGTAGTGCTACACAGTCCATGGTTTCAATAAAACTCCTACTGTGGGAGAAATGTTACTGTTACAAGGACGCTGCTTACTTAAAGGTACAGCATTCAATAATTTGTTTTGAGAGTGCTGCCAACCTCTCAGCAACACCTTATAAATTTTCTGGCACCAAACAGGGCCACAATCTAGAGATACACAAATTTTAAAAAAAGGAAATCAATTGAATAAAAGTAAAATAAAATAGACTACTGCTTGTTTGGGTTTACCAACTTCTCACTTACTGAAGTCTACAGATAGTACATTTGTGTGGAGAGCATGAAAACCATTACAGCATTCACAAGTTTTGTTACCAACAATATGCAAAGCAACTATGGCCCGGAATTTGCTCCAAAAACAACGGCGAGCCGAACAGCGCTCACCGTTATTTAAGGGCAAACGGATGAGCAACTGCGAGCACGCATGCGCAGTCAAACGTGCAAATCCAGAAGTTGCTCCACGAGATTCCCTGCTCCTTTGAAAGCTGTGCGGGAAAGACAACTCACCGGTAAAATGAATGGACCAGCGCAAAGTTGCTGCACTGTCCAAGCTGGAAACAAACTAATCTACACAGAAAAAGGTACGCTGGGTTTTTTTTAGGTCTAAACTGACTTTTAATGGCTTGCTAAGTCTTAATGATTGCCAAACAACATCGCTGGCACTGAAAATTAACTTTTAAAAAGGTAGAGTCTCATTCCTTCTGATTGTAATTATTTTTGGAGATTTAAATTTTTATTTTTTTTTACTTTTTATTTCTGTCTCTTTTATTGCTGGCTTTTAAATCAATGTTTCTTACCCTCTCTTTATTTCGCTCTCTCTAACTGATTTTACATTGAATTAACTGATGTAGCTTTCACTTCCTGGTTCTGACTCTGCGCGTCCTGTGAAGGATGCTTCAATCTGATTGTTTGAGGGGACAGAACGTTCCTTTCCCCGTTCACACAGCTCACAGATTCCCGGGAGAGGACGCTGCACTTTTGGCAGCTCACCATTAGAGGAATTTCCTGCACTAAAGCCCGTGGATCGATTGTGAGCGAGTTTAAATCTAATGAGTGGCAGGTGCCGTTTGTTCACCACTCACAGTAAATTTCGGGCTATGATGTTTCTTTGAAAGAAGCCATTTGACCTCATTTTACCAGAATACCAACCCTGCCACCTTCCTATTGCCAACTTTTACATCCATTTTAAACAGGCTAAAGGACACTTTAGTTTAACATTTCATCTGAATGATGTTCCCTTTGACAACTTGACACTTGCTCCACAATGGACTGGACTGTCAATATATATTATGCACTCAATCCTTTGGGTGGGCTTGGACACACAATCCCCTGGCTATGAGGGAAGGGTGTTACCAACTGAATCAAGCAGATGATCTCAACCCGAGAATCATGCCACCTCAATCGTCTGAAGAGTTGAGATAAGTCTGACAGATGACAATCTTGAGCTACATTGAGGAGGTACACAGGTCGATAAAAGCAGCAACCTATTTAGCCAACTCCTTCAAACCATCTTTCACGCTGTGATTCAACAAAGTAAAGTCTCTGTGATGTTAGGTGAACTAGTCTGTATGGAACCTATTAGATTTTCTACACTCTGAATCTTGCAGTTCTGCTTCTCTCCTGCTGCCTTAAGGTTGCTGGAGGATTTGAAGGGCAAACTGTCGACTATAGTAGTTGATGTATCTTCCTGTACTTTTTCAGGATAACCCTGTGGAGCTTTCTGGTGGTGAGATGTTGGATTGCTGCAGTCTATTCTATCATTATTGACTTCCACTAACCTTTTTATTCTTTCCCTCCTACTACTATGGTGATTTGGCAGTCATTCTTGGAAAGGAGAAAAAAAAATACATGTGTATGTAATGATCCATATTTGGCCATGAAGAAACTGCCTTGAAGTCCAGAGAGCATCAGCAAATTCGAGGGGGAACTGGATGGATATTCGACAGAGAAAGTAATTGGGGGATATTTAAGATAGAGTGATGCATTTGCTTTTTAATTTGGTGATCACAATGGTTTCTTCTGGTCCAATACCTGCCTATGGACCTTTGTAACGACGTGCATCATCTGTGGAAACTATTAACGACATCCTTACTGCTAGCAGTATTACTCCGTTTAGAAAATATGAAATGCCCTTTATTGCTTCATTAGTATTACCTCCTAATCATCACCAACATGGCTAAACATTCACCAAGATATTCAACCCGAAATCCTTCATGATACTAATAGGAACCCAGTGAGTATTTAGCCTTGCTATTTCTTTAATTCAAAGAGATATAATTGCTTCACACTTCACCTCTTTAAAGGGTTTTAATACTTAAATAAAAATGTGATTCCAAAACCACCAGTTGTTACCATTGTTTGTTATACTGTAAACGCAATGTTTGCAATTTAAGAAAGGAACATCATTCTGAAGACTCAAGATGGACTAGATTGCATATTTTTCCATGTAATTTTATTTTAATGCCCGTCCCGTGCTTTCAAATTATTAGCTTTGTAGCTTTAATTTTATTGAATTTTGCTCTTATTGAATTTAGATGCTATCTATATAATATTCCTCTTTTACACATATTAGTCACCTTTAATTTGATTTATTATCCTCCCTTTTTATTCATTCACATTGTATTGTCCCTATATTAATTTAATAACCTCCTTGTATTCAACATTACTGTTTTTTTAAAAATTTAATTTGGATGAGGTTTCTATTTTACAGTTCAGATAGGGGGATTTGACATTAGCTTAATTTGATTTGATCCACTCCCTTTTATTATGTTCATCTCTTTTGCTTAATTGTGGTTATTTAATTTTCCACAAGCCAGAAAGGAAAAGGGTGAGGGAAGAGGGAGAGACTTGTAGATGAATGGAGAGTTTGGACTGGCTCAGGGTTGACGTAAGATGCATTAGGAAAAATATAGTGATCCGATAGACATGTCAAAAATTAGGGTCACTGGAGTAAATCTGTGTTGCTTTGCATTTTACCCACTGTACTTGGTTAAATCTTCATATAGAGACGTGTTTAAGAACACATACTGCAAAAATGACTGAGCATGGGAAAAGCACAGGAGAAAGGTTGTGAATTTGGCATACTGGTCTGAACAAAATAAACCAGGTAGAAGCAATAAACAACAACTTCCATTTATGTAGTACCTTTAACATAGTAAAACGTCCTAAGGCACTTCAAGGAGCATTAGGCAAAATTTGACACCAAGCCACATAAGGAGATATTAGCACATGTGACCAAAGAGTTAGGTTTTAAGGTGTGTCTTAAAGGAGGAGAGAGACGGAGAGGCTTAAGGAGGAGAGAGACGGAGAGGCTTAAGAAGGGAATTCCAGAGCTTAGGGCCTAGTCAGCTGAAGGCACGCCGCCAATAGTGGAGCGGTGAAAATCAGGGATGCGCAAGAGGCCAGCATTGGTGAAGTGCAAATATCTCGGAGGGTTGTAGGGCCGGAGGCGTTTACAGAGATAGGGAGGTGTGAGGCCATGGAGGGTTTTGAACACAAGGATGAGAATTTTAAAATCGAGGCATTTCCGGACCGGGTGCCGATGTAGGATAGCGAGCCCAGGGCGCAGACAAAGAAAAGACAGAAAGTAGTGAAGAGAGAAGGGGAGAGATATATAATGGGATAGTGCACAGAAGGACAGAGGAATACAGTAGAAATTTGAAATACTTGCTATTGTAGTCTGTCGCAAAGCCAACAGGAGCACAGTGGTGAAGCATTTGCTACTTAGGGAGCATTGTCAACACGAAAAGTATCCGGGAAACTGTCACATTTGTCAGAATTATGTCATGTACAGGTGATATGGCAATCCATTTTGGTATGAAATACTGAATTGTGTGCTTATAAAGGGAAAAACAAGTCTTCTGAATACTTAATTATGAAAATTCTGCACCATTAAAAAATAATACTGATACAAGGGATCTTAAGAAGGTGCATAGAGTATGTTCTTAAGGGGAGGGAACTAAATTAAGAATTTGTTTAAACTAAAAGCAATTTAACACTTTTCAGCAAATGTATTATAACGTTCTCCGTGGAAACTATTATTATTAGATAGTACCTAAAATAAGGGAAATGAATCATGGTAAGGGGGGAGCAGTGGGGGGGGGGGGGGGGAGGAATGGAATGTTATGCTAACATTTCATTTAAGATTTGTAGCAACAGTGAATAATCATTTCCTGTTAACAATGATAATGCAAAAATACATGGTTAGAAGCATACAATATTTGTGGAGATTAATATATTATTGGATACAAATGAATTGATTAAAATTTGATGAAACATGGGTGGTATAGGGGAGATTTTCTGCTCCAGGAAATCTATATTTGTGATTTGTCATATGGAAAAATGGACTGTTGAGTGAAGATCAGCGCCAAGCATATTGGGAAACTGTGTCCCCCCCTCCCTCCCCCAGCCTTTCATTTTCCAGCAAAGTGGAAACTCTCCCCTATATTTTAAATCCAAAATGTACTTGTTTTGTATACAGGTTTGTAATTTGTCATATGGAAAAAATGGGCTTCTAAGGCAGGGTTAGCAGTGTCTCTTACTTGCAACGGGGAGATGAGTTTTGAGGGTCTGGGCACAACAGAACTTTGTTTTCCTCTACAATACGAGTTAGGTCGAGAAGGGAAGAGGAGAGAAAGAATGGGAGAAAATGCTCACAACAGAGACAGACAGACAGAGACACAGGCACAGGGAGAAACACACACGTTTAAGAGAGATAAAAGACATTCATACTTACATAAAGGCAGGAAGTGAAGAGATAGAGAGAACAAAGCTGAAATATAGAGTAGATAACCCTTTAAGCTTAGAAACGAGTTAGCACACAATTTGGAAAATATGGTATATATTTCGTAAACTAAGCCTGCTGGAGTCCCAAACTTTGAATTGTCTCAAATCCACTTCCACCCTTTGCCCCTGACCTAGACCATTTCTGAATTTGAAAAGAAAATGGGTGTGTGAGTTCAAAATCCAATTCATTACTGCCTAAGAAAAATAGCCACTATTTCCCCTTGCCAGTCCTTCCCTTTCATAACCTGCCCATCTAGCAGTGGGCCCAATTACAATTTTGCAGTCTCAAGTTATTTATTTTTAACTTTTTAATTTTCATTGAGATTTATGCAGTTATCCCGGCATGGTGACAAGGTAATTAGAGAATATTCCACAGGTCTGCCATACATAGGTTGTTTTTTGTTTGCATCGGCAGTTAACTATATATTATATTGTTGCCAATATCTACTCCTCGATTAAATTTGGAGTGTTCGAGCTCGTGTTAATGGTGGTTTGCAAACACACACACATATACAGATACTCACCTGATCAGTGTACAAATTTAACTCTTCCAAAAAAAGGCAAGCTAAAAAGCCACATCAAGCATTCAGCTAAAATACATCAACAAGCAATTGCTGCAAACATGAATTTCTAGAGCTCGGTGTTAGTCCATTTTGAAATGTTTATTATACATTTTTTTATTCATTAATGGGATGTGGGCATCGCTGGCAAGGCCAGCATTTATTGCCCATCCCTAATTGCCCTTGAGAAGGTGGTGGTGAGCCACCTTCTTGAACCGTTGCAGTCCGTATGGTGAAGGTTCTCCCACAGTACTGTTAGGAAGGGAGTTCCAGGATTTTGAGCCAGCGACGATGAAGGAACGGTGATATATTTCCAAGTTGGGATGGTGTGTCAATTGGAGGGGAACGTGCAGGTGGTGTTATTCCCATGTGCCGGCTGCTTTTGTCCTTCTAGGTGGTAGAGGTCGTGGGTTTGGGAGGTGCTGTCGAAGAAGCCTTGGCGAGTTGCTGCAGTGCATCCTGTAGATGGCACACACTGCTGCCACGATGCACCGGTGGTGAAGGGAATGAATGTTTAGTGTGGTGGATGGGGTGCCAAACAAGCGGGCTGCTTTATCCTGGATGGTGTTGAGCTTCTAGAGTGTTGTTGGAGCTGCACTCATCCAGGCAAGTGGAGAGTATTCCATCACACTCCTGACCTGTGCCTTGTAGATGGTGGAAAGGCTTTGGGGATTCAGGAGGTGAGTCACTCGCCGCAGAATACCCAGCCTCTGAATTGTTCTTGTAGCCACAGTATTTATGTGGCTGGTCCAGTTAAGTTTCTGGTCAATGGTGACCCCCAGATGTTGATGGTGCGGGATTCGGCGATGGTAATACCGTTGAATGTCAAGGGGAGGTGGTTAGGCTCTCTCTTGTTGGAGATGGTCATTGCCTGGCACTTGTCAGGTGCAAATGTTACTTGCCACTTATCAGCCCAAGCCTGGATGCTGTCCAAGTTTAGCTGCATGCGGCCACGGACTGTTTCATTATCTGAAGAGTTGCGAATGGAACTGAACACTGTGCAATCATCAGCGAACATTCCCATTTTTGACCTTATGATGGAGGGAAGGTCATTGATGAAGCAGCTGAAGATGGTTGGGCCTCAAACACTGCCCTGTGCAACTCCTGCAGCAATGTCCTGGGGCTGAGATTATTGGCCTCCAACAACCACTACCATCTTCCTTTGTGCTAGGTATGACTCCAGCCACTGGAGAGTTTTCCCCCCGATTCCCATTGACTTCAATTTTACTAGGGCTCCTTGGTGCCACACTCGGTTAAATGCTGCCTTGATGTCAAGGGCAGTCACTCTCACCTCACCTCTGGAATTCAGCTGTTTTGTCCATGTTTAGACCAAGGCTACGATGGGGTCTGGAGCCGAGTGGTCCTGGTGGAACCCAAACTGAGCATCGGTGAGCAGGTTATTGGTGAGTAATTGCCACTTGATAGCACTATCAACGATGCCTTCCATCACTTTGCTGATGATTGAGAGTAGACTGATGGGGCGGTAATTGGCTGGATTGAATTTGTCCTGCTTTTTGTGGACAGGACATCACTAGGCAATTTTCCACATTGTCAGGTAGATGCCAGTGTTGTAGTTGTACTGGAACAGCTTGGCTAGAGGCGCGGCTTGTTCTGGAGCACAAATCTTCAGCACTACTGCCGGGATGTTGTCAGGGCCCATAGCCTTTGCTGTATCCAGTGCACTCAGCTGTTTCTTGATATATATGCAGTAATGCTCTGCAAAGGCAACTGGCCAATCTTGGAGGACAAAGTGTATGGATTTATAGCAGGGGCCTGTATTAACAAGAGTTAATTTGGAAGAAACAAAACCATGAAAACAGATAAAGTACAAGAACTAGCGTCATAACCCCATCTACTGATTTTCTTGAGCAATTGCTACTAAAAAGATTGGTAATCCATTCTCACAATCTACTGCTCTTTGCTTAAGATCAGACTTAATAATCACATAGCTTTTGCAGATCTGCTAAAGCATACAATTTTTTCTGAACTAATTATTTATCAAAATATTTTTGTTACCCAGTCTTCACTTTTTTTGTTTTGATTTGCAGATGCTTTGTGAAATAACCATATATAAGATTAGACAGCATGATAGCTTTTTATGACACAATTATCTATGATAAAATCCATTGACCTCTCTGCTGTTAGCTATTTACAAGAATTTTCAATTTGAAATTGAAATACAAGAAAGCTCATAGCTATATCGTATCAAGTATCAGGTGTGTTACAATTTAAATTTAATTCAGCAGCAGTAAGTGTGCAAGGTATTACAGACTCCAACATGATTAGGATAGGCTTTGGGGAGGAGAGGACATGTGTTAATAAAGCTCTATCATGTAACTTAGAGCTAAATAGGCCTTTTGATTGTTTTTAGAAGAAATAATGCCAAAGTTTGCAGCAAGCCTTCTGTATTCAGACCTAAAAGTCGTCCTCCTGAAATCAGCATAAAACTCCGAGCCTGTTACTTATTCCACATCATGTCCCACTTGTCAGAAAATATTTTGGTTTCGACTGGGAATACGTTATTGGACATTTGTGTCAGAGTGAAATTCCAAAATCAAGCAAGACTGTCCAGAAAGTGCGTGAAACCTTACCTGTGATTGTCAGGGCACAGATGGCCTCGCTGGTGACTGACTGCATCAATCATGTGGGCAAGCTGTCAGGTGCCATTAAATAGACAGCACATTTTTGTTCTTATTTACTCGAAACATTTTCTCAGGTTCAGCATCACCCACCATTCCCTTAAGCAGACCATTTGTCCCCTATGATCTGAGTGTTTCTTTTTATGCTCAATAAAGAATAGCAAGACCCAGGGATCATAACAAAACAAAACTTTTGTCTTTGCAAAAACTGTTCAGTGTCACTCCTAGTAATTGAATAGTTTTTTTTATTATTCGTTCATGGGATGTGGGCGTCGCTGGCGAGGCCAGCATTTATTGCCCATCCCTAATTGCCCTTGAGAAGGTGGTGGTGAGCTGCCATCTTGAACCGCTGCAGTCCGTGTGATGAAGATTCTCCCACAGTGCTGTTAGGAAGGGAGTTCCAGGATTTTGACCCAGCGACAATTGGCTAGCAGTGAACTCATTAAGTAGGTCAGAAATGAACTGAAATCCATTATTCGGGATTAACTGTAATAATCAATGTATTTATATATCTGTATCTTTCTCTTTTTTTCTGCTGTACTTTTAAAATCACTCCAGAATATCCAATATCACTTTTGGGGACGATAATTATAAGCCTGGAAATTATGCTGTGAGATATTATATGAACATTTAAATATTTGTATCAAATGAGTTTGTTGCAACTTTAAAGTAACTGTTAAGCTGTTTTAAAAAATGGGCTGCTGCCTCTGTCGAAATAACAGACAGATGAATTTGATATGAATGCATTAATTTCCAGGCTATGCTTCTCAAAAGTTTCAGGAAGGAGGGAGCTTTTCCAAAGATAAAGATCGGTCGGTGATATAAGGGTGGCGCCACAAACGTGACCTGCATGAAACTTCGGATAGAATGCCACATGCCTGCCTTGTTAGCAGACTGTACTTCACCAGGTATTGAACTCTGCCTAGTTCAGTGAGACTACGGGGGTAATTTTAACCCCCCAAGAACGGGTGGGTTGGGGTGGGTGGGAGGTTAAGATAACAGCTTTTTGAAGTGGGACCACAGCCCGGCTCCAACGAGCCCACTTCTGGGTTTAACCCAGGAGCATTTGGATGTGCGGGCACAACAGACTCCAGGAAGTCCTGCCCCCACTTAAAGCCGGCAGGCCGATATTTAAAGGGGCAATGTACCTCACTGAAATAGTTGAGGTACTTAATTTTTTGTGTATTACAAAAGTAGAACAAATTTAACCCTACCAGACCCAACAAGCTCACCTGGCCGACAGGACCCCCGCGATCAGCCGAAACCCACCCCCCCCAACCGATGCTGGGCCCCCCAATCCCGATGGTGGCTGGCCCACCTGATCCCGATGGTGGCTGGACCTCCCAATGTCGTCCAGGTCACCCCACCTCCTCCCCCACCACCACCCCTCTGATTCCATGGCTTATGGTCTCTCTCTCTCTCCCTCCCGCCCCCCTCTCTGATTCGCAGCTCTTTTTCCTTCCGACAGGCAGCCAGCCTGGCGCATGGGAAACCCGGAAGCACAAATACTTACCTTCAATTGAGTTGCGCTCATTTAGCTTCCGGGTTCCCTACGCGAATATCTACCAATGCGCCAGGTTCCCAGCTTGCAGCTAAAATCATGCCCCACCTGTCAGATCTTCAAGGGGACTCTGAACAATTTACTGGTGAAGCGATCGAAGGAACCTGAAATACTACTGCAGCTGAAGTGTGCAATAACTCCAAGACAAACCCCCAGGCAGCTTCTCAACTCTGGTCCTTCCAGTCAGAATTCCACGCTAAGCAGCAAGGAGGTGGTAGCATTAACAGGGGATACAGAATGGAGAGAGAGGTGTTCTTCCAACACTGACAATGAAAGAAAACCCCCAACTGTGGATTCGGATGGAAATTATGTATTGCTAAAATGTTTTGTAGAATTCATGTTGTTCTTGTCTTTCCTTTATAGTAGAACTCAGCATGATTAGATTGATTTCCATCTTGGTAAGTATACAATGCAAATAGGTATTGCACCTTGCCTGGCCTGTCACTTTGAAGTGCCAGGTCCAGCATAAGTAACATATCCTTTCGTTGTAATAAAGGCTTCTTATCCAGGTTACTTGCTGCATGCTAGTTAACAATGCGGACTCACTGATATTTGCTTAATCACTGAAAAGGTACCCAGGATGAGCAGGTAGCATTAAAACTGTTAGCTCTTATCATTCCTGGGACTACTGGAAACACATATGATAGTGATTGCGAGATTGCACTGTGACATAATATTCAGTACTTGTCTGCTGAGTTTAAATCGTCTTGGACATGCCTTTCAATTACAGCTAGGTTATTCATGAAACCTTGTCAATTCTGCTTGTAGGGAGCTGCCTCCTCTCAGTAAGTTCATGATACTGGTGGTGTGCAGCCATTTGATTAGGAAGTGAGTTTGACTGAATTCTATTGTACTGCGAGATTATTAAAACTAACTTCAACTTGGTCTAAAGACTATCACTGTTTAATATTGGAAATTATAATTGAAAATTACATGTGAATTTCTTTTCTCTCTGTCATTCCATTACCTCAATTAGCTTGTGAGTCACAGCAACATTAAGTATTACAATTGATGGATAATGGTGTGTGGGAACTTTCTACTCCTGATAAAGTGTCATTGATATAAAAGGTCCACAATCACGGATGCCAAAAGGAGCAGTTAGCACATTTGTTCCCATTAGATTGTCCAGTAATTGAGATTGATCATCTTTACATAAGCATATTCTACATTAATATGATATTTATTGTTTGCATCTTTAATGTAGGTAAATTCAAAGTAAAATGCACAACAAAGGTAAAATCTTGTAAAAAAAGTGGAGCAGAAAAAGGGTTGAAACAGGGATGGGATGTTAAGAGATCCCCAGGGCTTTGTTAATGATCTGAAAGGTGCATAAATAGTATTGTCTATTACGTATCCAATAGGGAATTCAAGAGAAACTTCTTTACCCAGAGAGTGGTTACAATGTGGAACTCGCTACCACAAGGAGTAGTTGGGGCGACTAGCATAGATGCATTTAAGGGGAAGCTAGATAAACACGTGAGGGAGAAAGGAATAGAAGGATATGCTGATGGGGTTAGATGAAGGAGGGAGGAGGCTCGCGTGGAGCATAAACACCGCATGGGCCAAATGGCCTGTTTCTGTGCTGTACATTCTATGTATTTCTGTGTATTGAAATCAATGAGTGGGTTGCAGCATTTCATTTCAAAACGCTTGGAAACATTCCATCTCATACTATTTCTAGAGCTATGAGCAAACAGCAGGGGAGTGGGACTAATTGGATAGCTCTTTCAAAGAGCCGGCACAGATACGATGGGCCTCCTCCTGTGCTGTGTGATGCTACGATTCTCTCTCAATGGGGAAATGCATTATGGAAGGGTCAATGTTTGCCTGTAATACCAGTTATGCCTGTAGGTGGTGCTGTGTTAGGGATTTCAATGGTAAATAACAGGCAATGTTAAGTCCTAAAACAACAGCAACGACATCGGCCCAGAATTTCCTCAGAGCTTTCCCTGCTTCGCTGCCATAACTTCGCCGGAAGTGTGGTGGAAACGATAATCCGGGACAGAATTAACAGTCACTTGGACGAGTTTGGATCGATTAGGGAAAGCCAGCACGGATTTGTTAAAGGCAATTTGTGTTTAATCAACTTGATAGAGTTTTTTGATGAGGTAACAGAGAGGGTGGATGAGGGCAATGCAGTTGATGTGGTGTACATGGATTTTCAAAAAGCGTTTGATAAAGTGCCACACGGTAGGCTTGCTATTAAGATTGCAGCCCATGGAATACAGGGGACAATAGCAACATGGATACGGAATTGCCTAAATGACAGGATAACAGAGAGCAGTGGTGAATTATTGTTTTTCGGACTGGAGGGAGGTGTACAGTGGTGTTCCCCAGGGGTCGGTGCTGGGGCCACTGCTTTTCTTGATATATATTAATGACTTGGACTTGGGAATACAGGGCACAATTTCAAAATTTGCAGACGATACAAAACTTGGAAGGGTAGTGAACAGTGAGGAGGATAGTGATAGACTTCAAGAGGATATAGACACCCTGGGGGCATGGGCGGACATGTGGCAGATGAAGTTCAATGCAGAAAAATGCGAGGTGATGCATTTCGGTAGGAAAAATGAGGAGAAGCAATATAAACTAGGGGGCACAATTCTAAAAGGGGTAGAGGAACAGAGGGATCTGGGGGTATATGTGCACAATCGTTGAAAGTGGCAGGACAGGTTGAGAAAGCGGTTAAAAAAGTATACGGGGTCCTGAGCTTTATAAATAGAGACAAAGAGTACAAAAGCAAGGAAGTCATGATGAACCTTTATAAAACACTGGTTGGGCCACAACTGGAGTATTGTGTCCAGTTCTGGGCACCGCACTTTAGGAAGGATGTGAAGGCCTTAGAGAGGGTGCAGAGGAGATTTACTAGAATGATTCCAGGGACGAGGGACTTAAATTACATGGATAGAGTGGAGAAGCTGGGATTGTTCCCCTTGGAACAGAGAAGGTTGAGAGGAGATTTGATGGAGGTATTCAAATTTATGAAGGGTCTAGACAGAGTAAATAGAGAGAAACTGTTCCCATTGGTGGAAGGGTCAAGAACCAGAGGGCATAGATTTAAGGTGATTGGCAAAAGAATCAGAAGGTGACACGAGGAAAAACTTTTTTTACACAGCGAGTGGTTGGGATCTGGAATGCACTGTCTGAGGGAGTGTTGGAGGCAAATTCAATCATGGCCTTTAAAAGAGAACTGGATAAGTACTTGAAACGAAAAAATGTGCAGGGAAACGGGCAGGGGAGTGGGACCAGCTGGATTGCTCGTACATAGAGCCGGCGCAGACTCGATGGGCCAAACGGCCTCCTTCTGTGCTGTAACCTTTCTATGATTCTATGAAACTCCATTTACGGCGTAAACATGATTTCCGTCGCACTGCCAGCGAGATTATGGCAGAAGAGTGGAAGCAGCTCTGAGAAAATTCCAGGCCATAGTATATTGAGAGATAACACCAAAATAAATTGCTCGACCCAGAATTTCCTGAAACAATGGCATAAGTACGCCTTTACGCGGATTTTTGGCGCAAAGGATCGAGGAAATTTGCACATAGCGTAAAAATGAGTGTGGGTCCTTGTGTCTCAATTCACTTGATTTTTTTATGCTTACTGCCCACTTCCACTGAAATCAGGGACGGGGGACGACTATACTTTCAGAAGAACAGGAATGCTTTTCAAAAAGTGAACTAGGGAACTGCGACCAGACTTAAACCAAGGTACTGAAAATAGATTGGGGCGCTCAGTTTATCACCACCGCACAAAAAAAAAATCTAATGGAGATGATAAAATGGAGACTCGTGATTCCCCACCTAAGCTCCTTACCTTAGGTGGAATCAATTTATCATGGTTTTCATCTACCTTGGGATGTTTGCAGTCTGTAAATCCCAGTGACAGATGTTCTTACCAATGCTCCTTGAAGTAAACTACACAACTTGACACTAGGGGCTTCATCTATACTAATGAGCAAGGTTGAAAATGACTGCTATTTTCACTTCTGTACTGTGGCCTTAAAAGCTGAACTTGTGATAAGAAGGAACATAATCCTGGATATTCCAAAGCTCATTTCAAACCTGAAGTCTGAATTTAGGGCTTATTCTTCCAGTCACAAGGAAAATGATAAGATTTAGGGTAGATGATTCAAATCTTATCCAATCCGTATGAAGGATTCCACAGCAGCGACGCAAGATTCAATGAATAATATTTTTAAAAATGAAGAATAAAATGATAATCTCTCCCATATTCTTTGCTTCCTTAGATTATGTTGTCATCAACGGAATTATGCATGCAACTGCACAACATGGGGCTAATACGACAATTCCCATAGAGAAATTTAGAAGGGGTCTCTTGACTATATCTTTTTCAGTCTGAACCAGTAGGAGAAATGCATCTTGATAAATCACAATTTATGACTTGACAACAAAAATCAGGGAAGACGCAGGTAAGAAAGATGAGATTCTGGTGTATGTGATTTCATTAACAGTAATCAAACAAAAAGAAGCCTATCATGAGCTACAAAAAGAGAGTATGAAAAGAAACTTGCAAGGGATATCCAAACCAATATGAAGAACTTTTATAGTTACATTAGGGAAAAGAGGGTGGTCAGGAGCAGTGTTGGCCCATTAAAAACTGAAAGTGGGGAAATTGACAATGGGGAAATGGCGGACATGTTGAATAATTACTTTGCGTCAGTACTTACAGTAGAAAAAGAGGATAGCATGCCGGAAGTCCCAAGAAAACTAATATTGAATCGGGGACAGGGACTCGATAAAATTAACATAAGTAAAGCAACAGTAATGAAGAAAATAACAGCACTAAAGAGTGACAAATCCCCAGGACCAGATGGTTTCCATCCCAGGGTTTAAAGGAAGTAGATGAGCACGTTGCAGATGCCCTAACTATAATCTTTCAAAATTCTCTAGATTCAGGAACTGCCCCTCTAGATTGGAACATTGCACATGTCACTCCGCTTTTTAAGAAAGGAGAGAGAGGGAAACCAGGGAATTATAGACCAGTTAGCCTAACATCTGTTGTGGGGAAAATGCCGGAGTCTATAATTAAGGATAGGGTGACTTGAACACCTCGAGAATTTTCAGTTAATCAGAGAGAGCCAGCATGGATTTGTGAAAGGTAGGTTGTGCCTGACAAACCTGATTGAATTTTTTGAAGAGGTGACTAAAGTAGTGGACAGGGGAATGTCAATGGATGTTATTTATATGGACTTCCAGAAGGCATTTGATAAGGTCCCACAGAAGAGACTGTTAGCTAAGACGGTTAGCCCATGGAATCGAGGGAAAAGTACGGACTTGGTTAGGAAGTTGGCTGAGCAAAAGGCAACAGAGAGTAGGGATAATGGGAAGGTACTCACATTGGCAGGATGTGACTAGTGGAGTCCCGCAGGGATCGGTCTTGGGGCCTCAATTATTCACAATATTTATTAACGACTTAGATGAAGGCATAGAAAGTCTTATATCTAAGTTTGCCGATAACACAAAGATTGGTGGCATTGTAAGCAGTGTAGATGAAAACATAAAATTACAAAGCGATATTGATAGATTAGGTGAATGGGCAAAACTGTGGCGAATGGAATTCAATGTAGACAAATGTGAGATCATCCACTTTGGATCAAAAAAGGATTGAACAGGGTACTTTCTGAATGGTAAAAAGTTAAAAACAGTGGATGTCCAAAGGGACTTAGGGGTTCAGGTACATAGGTCATTGAAGCGTCATGAACAGGTGCAGAAAATGATCAAGAAGGCAAATGGAATGTTGGCCTTTATATCTAGAGGACTAAAGTACAAGGGGGCAGAAGTTATGCTGCAGCTATACAAAACCCTGGTTAGACCGCACCTGGAGTACTGTGAGCAGTTCTGGGCACCGCACCTTCGGAAGGACTTATTGGCCTTGGAGGGAGTGCAGCATAGGTTTACTAGAATGATACCCGGACTTCAAGGGTTAAGTTACGAGGAGAGATTACACAAATTGTGGTTGTATTCTCTCGAGTTTCGAAGGTTAAGGGATGATCTGATCGAAGTTTATAAGATATTAAGGGGAACAGATGGGGTGGATAGAGAGAAACTATTTCCGCTGGTTGGGGATTCTAGGAGTGGGGGGCACAGTCTAAAAATTAGAGCCAGACCTTTCAGGAGCGAGATTAGAAAACATTTCTACACACAAAGGGTGGTAGAAGTTTGGAACTCTCTTCCGCAAACGGCAATTGATACTAGCTCAATTGCTAAATTTAAATCTGAGATAGATAGCTTTTTGGCAACCAAAGGTATGAAGGGATATGGGCCAAAGGCAGGTATATGGAGTTAGATCACAGATCAGCCATGATCTTATCAAATGGCGGAACCGGCACGAGGGGCTGAATGGCCTACTCCTGTTCCTATGTTCCTATGACATAATTCTATTAACGATCCTTTAACAACAACTTGAATATATAAAGTACCTTCAATTCATCTTTTGAATGAGACGTTAAACTGAGGCCCCGTCTGCCCACTCAGGTGGATGTAAAAGATCCCATGGCACTGTTACGAAGAGGAGCAGGGGAGCTCTTCCCAGTGTCCTAAGAAATAGGAGCAGGAGTACGACATACAGTCCCTTGAGTCTGCTCCGCCATTGAATAAAATCATGGCTGATCTTCTACCTCAACTCCACTTTCCCGCCTTATCCCCATATCGCTTGATGCCCTTAGTGTCCAAAAATCGCAGCCTTGAATATATTCAACGACTGAGCATCCATAGCGCTCTGGGGTAGAAAATTCCAAAGATTCGCAACTCTCTAAGTGAAATTTATTTTCCTCTTCTTGGTCCTAAATGGCCGACCCCTTATCTTGAGACTATGACCCCTAGTTCTAGATTCTTCAGCCAAGGGAAACAGCCTCTCGGCATCTATCCTGTCATGCCCACTAAGAATTTTACACGTTTCAATGAGATCACCTTTCAGTCTTCTAAACTCCAGATAATACAGGCTCATTCTACTCAATCTTTCCTCAGAGGACAACCCTCTCATAGAAGCATAGAAAATAGGAGTAGGAGTAGGCCATTCGGCCCTTCGAGCCTGCTCCCCCATTCAATGTGAACATGATGTGGAGATGCCGGTGATGGACTGGGGTTGACAATTGTAAACAATTTTACAACACCAAGTTATAGTCCAACGATTTTATTTTAAATTCACAAGCTTTCGTAGCCTCCGGTATTTTTCACATCGTTCACCTGAGGAAGGAGGTAGCCTCCGAAAGCTTGTGAATTTAAAATAAAATCGTTGGACTATAACTTGGTGTTGTAAAATTGTTTACAATGTGAACATGGCTGATCCTCTATCTCAATACCATATCCCCACTCTCTCCCCATACCCCTTGATGCCTCATCCCAGGAATCAATCTAGTGAACCTTTGTTGCATCCCCACCAAGGCAAGTAAATCCTTCTATAGGTAAGGAGGCCAAAATTGTACTTAGTACTCCAGGTGTGGTCTCACCAGAGTTATATATAAGCAGCAAGACCTCCTCACTCTTATATTCCAACCCCCTTGCAATAAAGGCTAACGTACCATTTGCCTTCCAATAGTTATCCCTCAACCAACATCACTAAAACAGATTATCTGGTCATTATCACATTGCAGTTTGTGGGATCTTGCTGTGCACAAATTGGCTGTTGCATTTCCTACATTACAACAGTGACTACACTTCAAATGTACTTCATGGTTGTAAAGCACTTTGTGACGTCCTGAGCTAGTGAAAGGCGCTACATAAATGTAATTTTTTCATTCTTTCTTTCTTTAACAAAGAAAAAGAAAGAAAGCAGGATCTTTCTTGGAGTAACTTTCCTCTCAATGAATAAAGTCTGTGAGAATTGTAGAAGAGTTTATTTTGCTGACTGATACCAGTGGAAATAAAGGTCATCAAATGCTTATTTTACTGCAGGGATTGCAGAAGTCACTGTCACATTATTAGCAAGCCAGGCAGTTGACATTTACCAGTAACCTTTAAATGGGCTGAATATTGAATATACACGGCAAAATTATAAAATTGCAGCTTTATGCTAAAAGGATAACAAATCATTAAGCAACTGTGTATAACGGGTGTGTTGGGGGGCCGTGAAACAATTATTATTCATTTTTCTACTTTCATTATCAGTCTATGCATACGGCAGGGCTGTAAGTCAATTTGATAGCACGATAATTTTTTAAAATAGATTTATTTTAAAATTCTCAATAGAAATTATCATTGATGTGCATTATTCATTATATGCTGATTTATGTAGAACTGATACATAAATGCAATTGGCCACGGTATTGATATTATATGATTTCAAAAATCAAATATTGTGTTACATGTCGGTAAAAATCACAAAGAGCATGTTGTAATTTCACCGTTTGTGACCTAATAGGAAGTGTTTGCATGGATTGGGTAGTATATGATCTGACTGTAGTTCCTGATCAGGGAATACTTACTGATAACTGTGAGTGCTTAAATGGATGTGTAAGCCATTCCACTGACATTGTTTACCTGGATGAGGTTAAGAAATTCAAATTTAAAATGAATCTTTAGTGATGGAATAATTATATCCGATGTTTTATGACGTGCTGTTGCACTATGTGATTGATGTACCATATATTTTAAAAGTCAGAATTGTATTACATTACAAATTGTGCCATCACAATATATAGAACTGCTATGTTGCAAAATACTTCCACTATTTCAGATTAAATGAGAAATAACTAACTCATGAGAATGATTAATGAGGTTACTATGAACAATCTACACACATATCTATGGGTTTATAAGCTATCAATCTCTCACATGATGGCAAGAATGTTATAGTTATGAGGAGAGACTTGAGATACTGGGACTATTTCCACTGAAGCAAAGAAGGCCTAGAGAAGAGTTAACAGAGGTTATTAAAATTATGAAGGGTTTTGATAGTCTTTCCTGATTCACCGTATTTCCTCTGGTTCAGAGTCAGCGACAAGGGTGGGAATTCTCTTCCTTAATTCCAGCCAAACGCGTCAGAAAATTCGGGCAGTGAGGTCCACTGCCAACTCATCGCCCCGACTGGGATATCCCTCACCCAATCATTGCCAGGACCATCAAAAGATGTTCCTTCCCTGCCTGTCGCATGCAAGTAGTGGTAGTCAGGCCCAGGTCCTGGGTTCTTGGTGAATTTTACATCTTTCTACCCCAGTTACTTCCCAGGGCTGTCATGTGGAAAGTGGCAGTAGGCCTCAGGATGCATTCCTCCAATTCTGGCCTCTTGCTCATCCCCGATTTCCTTCACCCCTCCATTGGCGACTGTGTCTTCAGCTGCCTAGGCCTTAAGCTCTGGAATTCTCCCCCTAAACCTCTCCACCTCTCTCTCCTCCTTTGAGATGCTCCTTAAAACCTATCTCTTTAACCAAGCTTTTTGTCACCTGTCCTAATATCTCCTTACATGGCTCAGTATCAAATTTTGTCTGATAACGCTGCTGTGAAGCGCCATGGGATGTTTTACTACGTTTAAGGCGCTATATAAACGCAAGTTGTTGTTGCTGGTGTTGTTGATGTGATAGTAAAAGCCCAGAGTTTCCCCAGTGCAGCGAGAGGGCCTTGCAGCAGCCTCCTCTCCCTTTAGTTGGCCTCACAGACACACCTGCTGAAGATCTTGATCTCAGTTAGGGCCGTCAGTGGGAGCTTGCCTTTCAATCAACGGGGCACTTTGAGGTCCTTCACTGCCATTTCTGGCGCTGCTGCGGCATCCTTGTTTCCGGAGTTTTCTCACTCAGACTGGAGGCAGGAATCCTGCTGGGAGCTTGCTGTACATATGCAATGAGCATCAACCCAGGAAAATTGGTCGGGGCTGGGCGGAAAGAGAGGAGTCGGAACTCTGTCCCAAAAAGGATACTCCCCCCGTCAGCTGTGGCTCAGTGGTAGCACTCGTGCCTGAGTCACAAGGTTGTGGGTTCAAATCTCACTCCAGAGACTTGAGCATAAAATCTAGTGTTGAGGGAATACTGCACTGTCGGCAGTGCCGTCTTTTGGATGAGATGTTAAACCGAGGACCTGTAAAAGATCCCATGGCAATATTTCAAAGAAGAGGAGGGGAGTTCTCTCAGGCGTCCTGGCCAATATTACCCTCAACCAACATCACTAAAACAGATTATCTGGTTATTATCACATTGCTGTTGGTGGGAACTTGCAGTGCACAAATTGGCTGCTGCATTTCCTACATTACAACAGTGACTACACTTTAAAAAAGTACTTCATTGGCTGTAAAGCGCTTTGGGATGTCCTAAGGTCAGGAAAGGTGCTATATAAATGCAAGTCTTTCTTTTTTCTTCCCTATGGTGTCATCAGTTTAAAATTGCCTCAAAGAGACTGAAAAGGGAGGCTAGGTGAAACAGTAGTTTTTGTTGGAGCATGGAATGCGTTGCCACAGGGAGTAGTTGAGGCAGAAACCACTGCATCTCCTGCTGTAAAATTGGAGATATATTTGAAGCGGAGGAAAATACAGGGTCATGGGGAGGGAGCAGGGCAGTGGGATTAGTTTTGGATTGATCTGGCAAGGAGCTAGCGCAGACACAATGATTCAATAGTTCTATGAAGACTCTCAGTTGTTAATCAATTCCTTTCACATACAAAAAGAATGAAAAAAAGTCCAGTTAGTCCATGAAGCCAACTCCCTCTGAAAGAATGTGTACAATTTGCACTGGACCCCAATTGACTTAATCACATTAGGGAGATTTAGCCAAGGGTAAAACTCCCAAGGATTTGGAATTCTGTGTTCACCATCCCCCACTCACCTCATCCCCTCCCCACCCCATCCTCCCAGTGCCTAATGCAGTGAAACTCCAGCTGAACTTATCATAGCATCTTGTAAAATGCTTTTAAGAGTGTTCCTTATTATCAACGAGAGATGAAGTGGCCAGTAACTCACTGTTCATGTCGCACTTCATTTTGGACTAACGACTACATAGAATGTACAGCACAAAAACAGGCCATACGGCCCAACAGGTCCATGCCGGTGTTTATGCTCCACAAGAGCCTCCTCCCACCCTTCCTCATCTCACCCCATCATCATATCCTTCTATTCCTTTCTCCCTCACGTGCTTATCTAGCTTCCCCTTAAATGCATTTGCCTCACCGTCATTTAGTGGGAGCGAGTTCCACATTCTCATCACTCTCTGGGTAAAGATGTTTCTCCTGAATTCCCTATTGGATTTATCAGTGACAATCTTATATTTATGGCCCCTAGTTTTGGTCTCCCCAACAAGTGGAAACATCTTCTCTACGTCTACCCTATCAAATCCTTTCATAATCTTTAAGGCCTCTATCAGGCCACCTCTCAGTCTTCTATTTTCTAGTGAAACCAGCCCCAGCATGTTCAATCTTTCCTGATAGGTATTACCTTTCAGTTCTGGTATCATCATTAAAAATCTTTTTTACACCTTCTCCAGTGCCTCTATCTCCTTCTTATAACGTGGAGACGAGATTACATTTGTTACCCTCCAGTTTTCAGACAATGCACCTAAAATGCTCCAAAAGTATTAACTATTATTTCTTGTATTTTTTATTAAGTTAGTTGAGGATTCTAATGTGCCTGTCATCTGATTCAGGTGCACTGCCAAAGATGTAATGATTTAAACTTCTTCATAACACATGCTTTACACACCTCTACATATGTTGCTGATTCCTAAGCCAATATGACTGGATCTGGAATGTGTCCACAGTCTAATGTGAAAAATTAATTTAGCACATCTGCCGTTTCCTGATCTCCCATAATGGTTCTCTCCTACGCATTCCTCAATAAGACGCACGTAGCTGAAAATTTTTTGGACGGAAGAGATCTTTAATTTTTGTTGATATTATTGAAAATGTGTGTTCCTGAATTGTGAATTATGCTGAATTATGTCAACCATTGGCACGAGTTGCATTTAACTTGAATATGCTGCATTATTCTCTAGGCATCTTTCAAATAATTTCCTCAGATGTTACATTGCATCAAGTGAGCATGGAATAGTTCACTCCATACAAAATTACTAAATTAAATAAGAAACCAGAACTAGGGGCCATAAATATAAGATAGTCACTAATAAATCCAATAAGGAATTCAGGAGAAATCTCTTTACCCAGAGAGTGATAAGAATGTGGAACTCGCTACCACATGGAGTAGTTGAGGCGAATAGCATGATTCATTTAAGGGCAAGCTAGATAAGCACATGAGGAAGAAAGGAATAAAGGGTTCTGCTGATAGGGTTGGACGAAGAAGGTCGGGAGGAGGCTCGTGTGGAGTATAAACACCGGCATGGACCAGATGGGCTGAATGGCCTGTTTCTGTGCTGCAAATTCTATATAAAGTTACTTGACAAATTATGACTGACAGAAATGCTGATTAATGCCATATTTACCTTAATGATTGCTTCGCCATAAATGCAAATATTTACATATGTGTATTGTTACATTGGTTATCAACAGCACTATCAAAGCGAAAGAGCCGAATCATTATAATTATGGCACATGAACAACAAACTTATATGATAAGCACACAATTGTCTATAATGCTTGATAACCCTCACACTGTAGTCAATTAGGTGCATACCAAATTTACTAGGGAGAAACAAAATTATTCCCATACCACCGTCATAAAGCAAATTACTTAATGTAAGAGCTAGTTCTGCTTCAAGGCAAGTTTACTCTATCTACAGACATTTCACCATTAATTACTATGACATTAAATTGTTTATTTTGCAGCTGCAGTGCAGTCTAACGATCCAAGGTAACCTTATATCCTTTGTCCCTGTACCCTGCACCATTAATTATTCAATTATGGGCCAGAGTCATACAAAAGCCTCAGAATGTACGAATAGCTTATTCACTAAACGTGATTTTGTATATTGTGTTACTTCAGTGACACGATAAATATAGTACAAGAATTTTCCTAATGATGAGATCTATATGAAAACACTTGCTTTATTTTAAGAAGACCTTTCTCTTTTAGACGCTGACTGAATTGTTCTATATTTCCAGTACTTTTTATTTTCGTTTCAGATTTCCAGCATTTGATTTACTTTAATCTCTGGATTCTTTCCTGCTGAGACAAATGTAAAGAATCTTACAACACCAGGTTATAGTCCAACAATTTTATTTGAAAATCACAAGCTTTCGGAGGCTTTCTCCTTCGTCAGGTCAAAACCTGGCTCAGTAAAGAAAGAAAAAGTTTGCATTTATATAACACCTTTCATGACCTCACAACATCCCAAAGTGCTTCGCAGTACTTTTCTGAAGTAGTTACTGTTGCGACATAAGGAAACACTGCAGTCAATTTGCGCACAGCAAGGTCCCACAAACAGAAATTAAATTATGTTTTTTATTGATGCTGATTGAGGGATAAATGTTGGCCTGCATGCTGGGAAAACTCCCTGGTTCTTTTTCGGATACGTCCACCTGAGAGAGCAGATGAGGCCTCACTTTAATGTCTGATCTGAAAAATTCCACCTCTGATAGTGCAGCACTCCCTCAGTACTGCACTGGATCATCAGCCTGGACTATGTGGAGTTGGGCTTAAACCCAATGCAAAAAAGGGAAAAGAAATACAATTCTTTATCACTTCAACAGATTTTAAATAAAGAAACTTTAGTTCTTTTCCTGTGTTACTGTATTTTCTTTATTTTAGCAACTCCCCATACAATCACAAGTCCCTAATTGAGAAAGTAAACAAGCAACCTGTCCTTAGCCTCTGCTAATGTTATCTTGCTATTGATCCAGTCAGAAGGAGGTGTGTACATGGGGAGAGCAGCTCACAATTAATCAGTCTCTGGTTCTCACTCCCCACTGTGAAGTTCCTAGGAGTTCTCCCCCCATGTACAGTGACAATTGTGAACTTGCCATGTGTTAAATCATGGTCATTAAATATTAATTATATGAAAACTAGTAGTGGCAGTAAAATGCATAGCAGCTACTGGGGTTGTGTCCTCGTTTGGGCAGCAACGCAGTTCATGTGCATTAAGCTTAGAATATAAAATAGGTGGTGGATTTTTGGCATTAGGTGAGACAGCAGCAGAATGCTATGACTGAGGTATTGCATAGACTAGGCTTGTATTCCCTTGAGTATAGAAGATTAAGGGGTGATCTAATTGAGGTGCTTAAGATAATTAAAGGACTTGGTAGGGTAGATAGAGAGAAACTATTTTCTCTGGTGGGTGAGTCCAGAAAAAGGGAGCGTATAATTATAATGAGGCTATTCAGGGGTGATGTCAGGAAGCACTTTTTCCACACAAAGGGTAGTGGGAATCCAGAAGTCTTCCCCTTCCAAGTCCTCTTCCCCCCTCCCCAAAAGCTGTTGAGGCTGGGGGTCAATTGAAAATTTCAAAACTGAGATTGATAGATTTTTGTTAGGCAAGGGTATTAAGGGTTACAGAACCAAGGCGGGTAAATGGAGTTAAGATACAGATCAGCCATGATCTAATTGAATGGCGGAACAGGCATGAGGGGCTGAATGGCCTACACCTGTTCCTATGTACGCATGGAGAGGTGAAGGTATGCAAACTGAAGGCATGAAAGTACAGACTGAAAGAGTAAGGGTACAATGTTACTTGTGAATAAACTGGAAAATTGAGCACACTGTACAAGAGAGGCTGGAAGATTCCTTCCTGCTCCTCTGAAGATTCAAAAATTTTACTTATCTTTGCCTCTTCTGGCCACTCTGCTGCCTCCCGCCAGATTTCTCTAGCGGCTATGTCAACGGGCAGGCCTCCCCGCGTCCTCGTAAAAGTCAATCGGGCCGAGACTTTTACATCTAAATGAGGCTGTTGCTTGGAGCCTCGGCCTACTTCAAAGTCAGCGAAGGCAAGATGTCGCCAGGCTACTAAGGGAGTTCGGCCTGATCATAACCTCTCCTCCACGCACTGTTCTCACTGAGCGAGGGAAATTAAATTCAATCCCAATGTGTTATTTTTAGTAATGTATTGCACTTACTTGTCAGCAATGCCTGTTATCTGTTCTAAACAAAGCAGGTTACACATAGATAGTTATAGATTAGCAAGGTGCAATCTCCCTGCTTGGCTTAACTTTATTTAACTGTACTTTATTTTGCTTTTGTTTCAGGCACATGTTCTGTTGAAATGTTAATGAACCCGCTAAAGTGCACAGCAAAGATGCCATTTACATCATCTTCGCCGAACATTTGTAATAAGATAGCAGATTTCACCTAATCATTGCAATGCGCGATCATGGCAGGCCTGGACAGAATGGCCTAGAAATTTGGCTGCGATCGGATTTCTAGGCCTGTATCTTTGGTGCCAACTAGCTTCTTTGGCAGCCCTGCTCTGCTTCTGCTCATCTTCCTTCCCGGAAACAAGTACTGAGAAGAGCACTGAAAAAAATCCCTATTGTAGTGAACTCTCTTGTCAGTAGAAACTTAATGAAATGGCGACAGCTCCTTCTGAATGCGAGAATCTGTCTCAGCTGCAACCACCAATGCATATGGGTAGAAGGCGCACAGTGCACGCGCAATGCATAAAGGCTGGAATCTTGTGCCCATCACCAATAAGCTGGAAATAATGAATACAAGGCCAATGCATGGCTTAGGCGCAATAGCATACTGCAACCATAAACAGCAATTTCCGGACCAGCGGAAGCTGGGAAGGAATCATGTGTTGGACCTGATAAATTGCTGCTCGATACCAATTGCTGGCCAGTGATGCTCAATGCCATTACTTCTATGCTGACAGCAGTTTCTAGGCTTATTTTTTCTCATTTGCTTGTACATTTAATACAGCCCAAAGGCACAAACCTCACAGGGTAGCCACCACTATAGATTTTGATTTTACAATTCACTTTTTTAAGTGGTCTGTCCAAAAATTTTTAAGCTGTAAACCAGAGATCAAAAATAAATTCTTCCGACATAAATTTAGTTTAACCGTCTTCTTATTTTACATTTAGAATCCAAATGTAGACTTGCTTACAGATGGACTCATTAATTATTGATGTTACAAAGGGTTTAGATGAGTTTTTATGATTAGAAAATCAAATACAAAACCCAACTGATTCTATCCCTCATCTGGTTTTGGGGCTTGGTAGAAACACAAACACAACCAAAGAAGAGGATTAATAAAACTCCTTTATTTTATCTAAAATCTACGTCTCTCATATCACTTGTCACTTTAGTTTAAGATAATATTGTTACTGAACCTAATTCTTACACCATGCATTGCTATCTAGACTTGCAAGACACCCTGCAGAATGTGATAACAAGCTTTCAAAGCACCAGGCAGACTAACACGGCAGAAATTTGGCATACTATCTGGTATGACCAATGTGAGCAGCGGTTCCTTGATGAACATGTCCAAAATGTGGGATACTGGATTATATTCAAATGGACTTCATCCAGATAGAGAGAAACCAACAACAGTCGCCCACTGCAAACTTGGTTTGTCCTGAGGCGGCCGAGAACAGAGAGGGCTGCACTCAGGAAAACCAGGCCTGTAAGTGGCCTAACAGGCGGCCCTTAAAGGGACTGTTAGGCCACAACCAATAAGGCACGTCTTTAAAATGTTCTTAGCTGAGTGTGGAGCCGAGAGGAGCAGGACCCATATTAAACGAACGTGGGCTGCTGTTGGACGCAACCCCCACCCCCACCCCCGCCCACAATCGCCACCGTTCCGTCCTCTCCCCCCCGATCGCGGATCCCTCTTCCCCTGGTTGGCGCCCCCCCCCCTCCTCGATTTCAGCAGCGGCCCGACCTTTAATCGCCCTTCGCTGGCGAGCTGTCTGCCACTATCCGCTGCTCGATGGAAATAAGCCCCGAGGCCCGATATTGGAGGTGTCTCAGGCCTCACCATTCATGCACAGGGATTGATGCCTGCGCCCCCAAAAATGTATGAGCCTGAATTCCTAGTCCAATGTACAACGATCTTTATGTTCAAATCCTTCCATGGCCTCGCCCCTCTGTACCTCTGTAACCTCCTCCATGTAATAAATTGGATAGCCAGGTAGTAAAGGATAGAATACTTGAGCCTAGTCTTCAGTTGCTTCCAAGCCTTTACTCTGACATCCCCATTACACACCATGCACCCCCTTGATAAGCTCCCTCCTATAAATGGATACAAGAGAGTCCCCAATTGATACCCATCATCTGAATACAATTAACACTAATGGATATAAATCACATGGGTACAATTAACAATCCAACCCAATAACCCTCTGAGATCTCTGCATTCCTCCAATTCTGGCCTCTTGCACGTCCCCAATTTTCTTCACTGAACAGAAGCCAGTCTTCAGTCAATTTGATTCACTCCTTGTGATATCAAGAAACGGCTGAGTGCATTGGATACAGCAAAGGATATGGGCCCTGACAACATCCAGGCTGCATTGCTGAAGACTTGTGCTCCAGAACTAGCTGCGCCTCTAGCCAAGCTGTTCCAGTACAGCTACAATATTGGCATCTACCGACAATGTGGAAAATTGCCCAGGTATGTCCTGTCCACGAAAAGCAGGACAAATCCAATCCGGCCAATTACCGCCCCATCAGTCCACTCTCAATCATCAGCAAAGTGATGGAAGGTGTCGTCAACAGTGCTATCAAACGGCACTTACTCACCATTAATGATGGGCAGTAAATGCCGGCCTTGCCAGCGACGCCCACATCCCGTGAACGAATAAAAAAAAAAAAAAACCTGCTCACCGATGCTCAGTTTGGGTTCCGCCAGGACCACTTGGCTCCAGACCTCATTGCAGCCTTGGTCCAAACATGGACAAAAGAGCTGAATTCCAGAGGTGAGGTGAGAGTGAGTGCCCTTGACATCAAGGCAGCATTTAATCGAGTGTGGCACCAAGAAGCCCTAGTAAAATTGAAGTCAATGGGAATCAGGGTGAAAACTCTCCAGTGGCTGGAGTCATACCTAGCACAAAGGAAGATGGTAGTGGTTGTTGGAGGCCGATCATCTCAGCCCCAGGGCATTGCTGCAGGAGTTCCTCAGGGCAGTGTCCTAGGCCCAACCATCTTGAGCTGCTTCATCAATGATCTTCCCTCCATCATAAGGTCAGAAAGGGGATGTTCGCTGATGATTGCACAGTGTTCAGTTCCATTCGCAACCCCTCAAATAACGAAGCAGTCCGAGCCCGCATGCAGCAAGACCTGGACAACATCCAGGCTTGAGATGATAAGTGGCAAGTAACATTCGCGCCAGACAAGTACCAGGCAATGACCATCTCCAACAAGAGAGATTCTAACCACCTCTCCTTGACATTCAACGGCATTACCATCACCGAATCCCCCACCATCAACATCCTGGGGGTCACCATTGACCAGAAACTTAACTGGACCAGCCATATAAATACTGTGGCTACGAGAGCAGGTCAGAGGCTGAGTATTCTGCGGTGAGTGACTCACCTCCTGACTCCCCAAAGCCTTTCCACCATCTACAAGGCACAAGTCACGAGTGTGATGGAATACTCTCCACTTGCTTGGATGAGTGCAGCTCCAACAACAACCAAGAAGCTCGACACCATCCAGGACAAAGCAGCCCGCTTGATTGGCACCCCATTCACCACCCTAAACATTCACTCCCTTCACCACCGGCGCACGGTGGCTGCAGTGTGTACCATCCACAGGATGCACTGCAGCAACTCGCCAAAGCTTCTTCGACAGCACCTCCAAACCCGCGACCTCTACCACCTAGAAGGACAAGAGCAGCAGGCACATGGGAACAACACCACCTGCACGTTCCCCTCCAAGTCACACACCACCCGATTTGGAAATATATCGCCGTTCCTTCATCATCGTTGGGTCAAAATCCTGGAACTCCCTTCCAAACAGCACTGTGGGAGAACCACACGGACTGCAGCAGTTCAAGAAGGCGGTTCACCACCACCTTCTCAAGGGCAATTAGGGATGGGCAATAAATGCTGGCCTCGCCAACGACGCCCACATCCCATGAATGAATTAAAAAAAACATTGGCGGCCCTAATCTCCAAAATTCCCTCCCCAAACCTCTCCCCTCCTTTAAGACACTCCTTAAAACCTACCTCTTTGACCAAACTTTTGTTCACCTGTTGTAATATTTCCTCATGTGGCTCGGTGTCAAATTTTTCTTTAATTACGCTCCTGTAAAGCACCTTGGGATGTTTTAATACGCTATATAAATGCAAGTTGTCATTGATGTTGATTCCCTAATTGGACGCTCCCAGCAAAGAGCCTCGTTTGCAGGGAGCATTGGTTGGGAACCGCAGGTGCACAACGACAACAATGAAACTATGCAGGCCAAGGCCTCTTGAACTATAAATGTCAGTATTTGATCTATTGAAATCTCCTTAAAACCCAACTCTTTGACTAAGCTTTTGATCAGCCCTCCTAATCATTCTCTCTTTGGCTCAGTGTCCAAACACCTCTGTGAAGCACCTTGGAACATTTTTCTATGTTAAGGGTGCTGTATAAGTGCAATTTGTTGTTGTTGTCATTCCGGTGCAGTGATGGATACTTTTCCAAGGTTGGAGAAGAAGGGACTTCAGCTCCAGGCACGATGCCCTCCATTTTATCAGAGTGATCCTTTGGCATTTCAATATGCAAAAACTGCGCCACCCACTTCACAGTTGCACTCTCTACCTCACTTGTTTTGTTTTGGTTGTTTGGACAATCTCATCTTTTTATTTTTGTGCAGTCTTCTCTTCAAATGAGAAATGCTTGTTAAAATCCTAACCGGAGCCCAGTCTTGTCAAGCATCTTTAAAACAGAGTGAGGCTAAGAGCAAAGGAAAGCGAATGAGATGAAGTGCCAATTTATTAACAGCACCCCATCCCCCAATTCAAACTGGTGCACTTTCAGCATGAATGATTGATGGTTAACATATTTAATAAGATAAGATAATATCTTACTTTTCTTTATGAATTATAACTGGAAAAAGTTGTATTATAAATGGCCTACATATTTATTGCTTACATTGTCTTTGAAATAAGGTTAACATCTCGGTGCTCCTACATTGACTATTATTTTGATGAAAGCTTAGAATTACAACGTACATTTTGCAAAGCCCTATACTGCTATCAGGGTTTCATATGCAGCTCGTGCAATGATTTGCCAATAGGCACTGACTGCATGAGAAATCTTGCCAGCAGAAAAGGACCGTACCAAATTTGCCCCTTAAACTACAAAAAAGAAAAGTTGAGTCACTTCAGCTTTGTTAGTATTGAAGAAGAAAACAGCATTTTCCATGATCATCACAAAAGACTTTACCATCTGCACAACACTTCACTTTGTAACAGGTGTTTCTGGGATTTGGAGCCTTTTTTTGACCTAGATACTGTACACCGTGGACAGTTGTGCTGCTCTGTGAAACTGTGCATTGCCTTATTGGAAGGGATTGATTTGGGCCGACTAATTAGTAATTTCTCCATCCAGGGAATAAAAGTAACTGCTGTGTTGCCATAAATGATATGAAAGCACAGATGTGCTGTCTGTTCTCACTCTCCATCGCACCATGCTAACCAGCAGCAGTTTGACTTCAGGTAGATAACAAACCCAGGTTACCGGCCCCACAGCAGAATCTGCGTAACTGTGGTAACCGAGCAGAAGTCCAACTCTGAAAATGTGTGACCTTGGTGTTGAACTGTTTCAGCGAAAAGGCCTAATTTGGCAATGTGTTATATGCATATGCAAAGAGAGCAGATGGGTGTGATCTGCTTCCGACATTGAGCCTTAAGTGCTTCATGAAGAGAATGTGAGGGGGACGTTATTTCAAACATGGACCATATCCAACAAAAAAACCAGAACGTGCCATCTGCACATTGATGCTTTGAGACCTGTTGACATTTATTGCTGGCTCTTTTGAGTGCAGTGTGACATTTTTGACTATGTTAGATTATTTGTCAGCTTCTTTCTTGCTGAACATGGCACAGACAGGATTAGGGTGAGTCTACGCTCACTGTTTCTGCAAGTTGTACGAGACACGTACAGTTCAGGAAAGTATTGGCCCGCATGGTTTCATTGTTGTCATTGTACTTGGATGGGGAGCTGTATATAGCAGTTGTGACTTGGTTATGTCAACATGTTCAAATGGCCAAGCTTTCAGTTCCAATCTACTGATACATAATAGACCCAGGCTTAGTCTATATGGATTGTCTGTGTTTGAAGGCTGGGAATGGAAGTTAAACAAATGTAGTTATGATGGTTAGTTTTTTTTCAACGTTTCCTTGCTTCATTAGATCTTCATGGATTTTGACTGTGTCTCCATCCCTTAATCTCTCTACCTCTCTCCTTTAAGACGCTCCTTAAAGCCTACCTCTTTCACCAAGCTGTCCTAATGTCTCCTTATGTGGCTTGGCGTCAAATTTTGTCTGATATGCTCCTGCGAAGTGCTTTGGAACGTTTTACGACGTTAAAAGCGCTGTATAAATGCAGGTTGTTGTCACACAAGAAGTCAGCATCTGTGGTTCAAGAACCACCCTTGCCTTTGTGCCTTTGAGGAGGATAGTAGAGTTTTTAAATGACTGTTTGTACTGAATACTTTTCAATTGCTTGTTTAATATTAAATTTGTCCGTTGGTATATAGCCTGGGCCTCAGACTGACTATCCACCCAACAAAAACAAGGAAGTCGTGCAGTAGCACGTGATATATTTCAGTAACGAAACAAGGGTTCTCTGTTCAGTTCATGGGTCTCACTACACGTACCTAGATATCAGGCAGATAAAAACATACACCGGTTCATAGAAGTCACAGTGGGGTAGATCTTGACATCGTGCGATCGTGTAAAACAGGTGAAAGCAAATTGGAAGCCCGTTTTACATCTCGACCGATTTTTATTTCCATTGACATCAGTAGAAATAAATATAAAACGGGCTGCCGACTCGCTATCACCCGATTCACACTAACTCCAGATCTACCCCCATATCTCAAACATTTACCTGAGGAAGGAGGAAGCCTCCGAAAGCTTGTGAATTTAAAATAAAATTGCTGGACTATAACTTGGTGTTGTAAAATTGTTTACAAATATCTCAGTACAGAAGTGGTCATTGATGCTGTACTAAAGTAGAACATCTGGCATAAAACCCCAAAATGTAACGTACAGTTCGACTGGCACTTTTCCATCACTTCATTGCAGCGTTAAACTAGGTACAAAAGTGTACGCTGGACTCCTTGGGCTCTTTATAAATGAAGCAGAGTTTTTTTAAAAATGTTTTGAGTGTGACACTCCTGCCTACACATTAAAAATCCTCATCATATATCTGGGAGCAGAGCTCACGCATGTACCAAGCTCTCTCCTGGCCCTGAGTGCAATGCCAGACAGGCAACGTAAATCAGGTGCTGCCGGCTGTAAACTGCTTCTGCGGCTATCGATCTTAAACCTGCAGCACAGTACAACTGCAGTCTTAAAGTGCGCAGGTGATTATTAATTCCATGGTATTAAATTTATGAATTGTGGGTGTGATTATGAAGTTTCAGACAATGAAATTCAAATTGAAAAGAGGTTCTCTGGATCCATTTCTCACTGAAATAGATGAACATATTTGTCATTTCCTTTGTCGACTCTGGACTAAGTGAAAATAATTGAAACTCTGCATATCAAAGCAAATGAAGTAACAACTGTGTTATTCCCTCCCAAACCTGTGACCTCCACCACATAGAAGGACAAGGGCAGCAGGTGCATGGGAACTCTATCACCTCCAGGTTCCCCTCCAATTCACACACCATCCCGACTTGGACACATATCGGCCGTTCCTTCATTGTCGCTGGGTCAAAATCCTGGAATGCCCGACCTAACAGCACGGTGGGAGTACCTTCACCACATGGACTGCAGCGGTTCAAGAAGAAGGCCCACCACCACCTTCTCAAGGGCAACTCGGGATGGGTAATAAATGCTGGCCTTGCCAGTGACGCCTACATCCCAAGAATGACATTTTTTTAAATTCCCTACTAAATATGTAAATGTTTTAATTATTATTTCATTCCACATGTAACATATAAATAAATGTTAATATGGCTATGATTTCAAAAAGTAAATAAGACTCACTCTCTTATAAATTTTATGATGTGGAGATGCCGGTGATGGACTGGGGTTGACAATTGTAAACAATTTTACAACACCAAGTTATAGTCCAGCAATTTTATTTTAAATTCACAAGCTTTCGGAGATTTTCTCCTTCCTCAGGCAAATGTTTCAAGAGCTCCTTGAAGCCTACGCATTTATACATATTGAACAATACATGGTGTTTACAGACTGCCCCTGCAACTGCCCGTTGCCAAGGCAATCACCGTGTTCAGACAGAGAGGTGTCACCTGCAGAACCCCCGAATACACATTCAACAAAAAAACAAACAGGGAAAAAAACAGAGAAAAAAAAACACAGAGAGAGGCAGAAACATCCGGAAGGCAGAGAGAGCCAGCAAATGACCCATTATATTAAAAACAGATAACATTTGTTCGCTGGTGGGGTAACGTGTTTCTGCCTCTCTCTGTGTTTTTTTTTCTCTGTTTTTTTTCCCTGTTTGTTTTTTTGTTGAATGTGTATTCGGGGGTTCTGCAGGTGACACCTCTCTGTCTGAACACGGTGATTGCCTTGGCAACGGGCAGTTGCAGGGGCAGTCTGTAAACACCATGTATTGTTCAATATGTATAAATGCGTAGGCTTCAAGGAGCTCTTGAAACATTTGCCTGAGGAAGGAGAAAATCTCCGAAAGCTTGTGAATTTAAAATAAAATTGCTGGACTATAACTTGGTGTTGTAAAATTGTTTACAATTATAAATTTTAGACATACAAGGGCTGATTTTACAAATGGGATGAATCCATATTGGGACATCACTGGTGGCCTCTGCATGATTGTTTTGCCCTTTAATGGACAGACGATCATGTGGAATCCCCCCCGTAATTTCTCAATACATGCTCTCCGTGAGCAACGCTGTCAATGGGACAGACTGTCGGGCGGAGGGGGGTAATGGGTGGACAATGTTATATCGCCCGTTTTGCACTGCCTCCCCAGGGCAACCTTCCTGTATTTTTTCTCCTTTCCATTTAGGGATTTTCTTTTGTTGATGTTCAATCGTATTGCAGAAAACCTATCGACAAATTTTAATCTTTGCCTCAATTACATTACACCAAAAAAAAAATTACGTCCATCACAATGCAACAAAGAAAAAAAATCCTCAGTGACACAGCAGCCACTCACCCACTCCATTATATCCCATGAAAGATAACGGGCCAGATTTTGCTATTTATGCATGAATGGTACAGCAACTTCAGGCGAGGGGCTGAGATGCGGATAAACGCAGAAATCCAAAAGTTGCTGTCCGAGATGCGCCGTTCTGCCGTTAACTTCGCGAAAACAGCTTCTCGCTTCCTTCTCAGTCCTTGCCCTGGCTATTTCACAATCCTTCAATCTGATTGCTTCAGAAGATACACAGTTGCTTGCCCTGTTCACTCGGGTCCCAGATGCCCTGTTTCTCTCGCTGCGACGTTGTCAGCTCGCACTTTGAGCAACTTGCAATGTAAAAAAATTTTAAAACTTAAACGTGCAAAGGCATGTCTAACTAATGGCAGACGCTGTTAGATGCCCTGCTACAGCAAAATTTGACCCAGCATTTCTGCTCTCGTTGAAGTATAAACAAGGTAAAACTCTCTGTAATGCAGGATCATTGTATTTTGGACAGTGGTAATAGGAAGGCAAGTGTTATTCCAAGCCTTCACTGTGTCAAGGCTGCCACCTGCTGGCCTCCATTCCTCAAACTCCTGTTCCCCTCCAAAATGACCACCAGACATCAGCTCTATTGCAAAACATGAGGAGATTTTAAATGGAAGGAAAATCAGGCCAGTGCCTAGCATTCATCAAACCAATTCAATGTAAAAACAAATCACATAAATCCCATGCCAAATCTCACCACCATCAGGACCTCAGCCCCCATGAGCTCCTTCTACACTCGGCTCTCCAGACTTCCAATGGCCTTTTCTCCTTTAGAAATCCTACTTTTCTCCAACTCGTAGCCCGTTGGCTCATTAGTGTAGTGGAGGAGGGAGATCCCATTTCCCCTTTCCCCCCTTCCTAGGGGGCAGAAAGCCCTTCAGGCAACTCTTCTGCTGCCAGTTGGAAGAGGTTGCAAAGGAAGTTAATGCCAGGAGCTCAGCTCCCAGGACATGGCTGCAATGCAGGAAAAAATTCAATGACCTCACCAGAATTGTCAGGGTAAGAATCTTATCTCTCACCTCAATTACTCTATCCTCACACCGTCCCCGTACTACACTCAATATTCCCCTCCCCACCTTCCCTTTATCACTCTTACAATCACTGCACCACACTACACTCCAACTCCTTCCCTTTCTCCCCCTCACACACTCTGCACCTTCTACTCTAGCCACTGTTGCAACCCTCACTTCTCCACGTCTCACATCTTCCGATCGACATACAAGCTATTCGTCCATAACAGGCATATCCTTAAAATATCACTCAAGGCTGTCACTAACAGACACCCTTCTTCGTTGCAGCAGGAGGACGCGACTGGAGGAGATCGAGCCCACCTGCTCACCCTGTCCCCTCTGGAAGAAAACATACTGGCCATCCTGGGCAGGGGTAGAGTCATGGCCGTGTCTAGTGCAATGTTGGAGGAGACATTGTGCAGGGTTTCTTCACACCTTCACCTCTTTTTCCCTTCTTACTTCAGTCTCAACCTATGCATTCTGCATGACAAACTTTCAGACTCTACTCTACTCTACTCTACTCTACTCTACTCTACTCTACTCTACTCTACTCTACTCTACTCTACTCTACTCTACTCTACTCTACTCTAGCTTCACACTAATAGCAAACCCTTATCCCTCTTTTTCATTTCAAGAGCTGAAAATGTCGAGGCCCCTGTGCCACATCAGCAAGAGAAGGCCAGCCTTCCTGAAGATGCAACGTCACTCAATCTGACCCTAGCAAGCACAAGCTCAGTGACTGACATCGCACGTACTTTAGAGCATGGGCTAGAGGTGGTTATTCTCATGGTGAATTGCTGGCCGTAAGTGTGCAAGAGCTAGGGCAGGGGCATTGGACGCCAGAGGTACCAGCTCGCCAGAGGGTGAGATCACATACTAGCTCTTCTGTCGAGGTCTCAGGTGCAGACTAGGCGGGCTAAGGCCGCCGAAGAAGGCTGATGGTTCGATACCAGGAAATCCGAGGTGCTCTGTGTAGCTTAGCTGCAATGGGAAAAATTATGCCATTGCCAATTTGTTTCCTTCTATACCCCACTGAAAAATGAACATTAAACCCTTGCCAATGCAACCAATGGTAGGTACACTTTTCTATTACTTTGCCCACTCCACCAGCAAGACATTTTTCAAGTTCGATTTTCATTATCGTTTAATGTCATCCTACACAGCACACAACTGTCTGTTGGAATAGTGTAATCAACCAGATTCCATTACCCATCCTCCAAGATTAATTCCTGAATTAAAGCTGTAAATTGACTTCATCAAACCGTCACAATCCCAAATCAAGTCAGCATGGTCAGGTTAGAAAATTGCAGCATAATTACAAACACTTCATCTCCCAATTTAACTACAAACTTACAGTTTATCCAGGTTTATATATCCTGCACAGAATACAAAGCATATCCATCACATTTTTCTTCTTTTAGTCGTTCAGTTCCACAAGAATGTTCAACACAAAACTGGCTAGGTATCTTTAAAGTGAAATTAATTTCTATTAAGTACTATAAGAACGTAAGAACATAAGAAATAGGAGCAGGAGTAGGCCATACGGCCCCTCGAGCCTGTACCGCCATTCAATAAGATCATGGGTGATCTTCGACCTCAACTCCACTTTCCCGCCCTATCCCCATATCCCTTGATTTCCTTACAGTCCAAACATCTATCAATCTCAGCCTTGAGTATACTCAACGACTGAGCATCCACAGCCCTCGGGGGTAGAGAATTCCAAAGATCCACAACCCTCTGAGTGAAGAAATTCCTCCTCATCTCAATCCTAAATGGCCGTCCCCTTATCCTGAGGCTATGCCCCCAGTTCTAGACTCTCCAGCCAGGGGAAATAACCTCTCAGCATCTACCCTGTCAAGCCCCCTCTGAATCTTATATGTTTCAATGAGATCACCTCTCATTCTTCTAAACTCCAGAGAGTTTAGGCCCATTCTACTCAGTCTCTCCTCATAGGACAGCCCTCTCACCCCAGGAATCAATCTAGTGAACCTTTGTTGCACCGCCTCTAAGGCAAGTATATCCTTCTTTAGGTAAGGAGACCAAAACTGTACACAGTATTCCAGGTGTGGTCTCACCAAAGCCCTGTACAATTGCAGCAAGACTTCCTTACTCACGTACTCCAATCCCCTTGCAATAAAGGCCGACATACCATTTGCCTTCCTTATTCCTTGCTGTACCTGCATGTTAACTATTGACATTACTATTTGACAAGCACATTTCCCAAACCTTTTTCAATGTTTATACCTTTGTCTAACGTAATCAATACCCTTCTAATAGCAATGAACTAGCTGTACAATTCCTATCTGCATCAGGTCCCATTCACCCACCACCTCTGTGCTCACTGATCTACATTGGCTCCCGGTCCGGCAACGCCTCGATATTAAAATTCTCATCCTTTTTTTCAAATCCCTCCGTGGCCTCGCCCCTCCCTATTTCTGTAACCTCCTCCAGCCCTACAACCCTCAAAGATCTCTGTGTCCCTCCAATTCTGGCCTCTTGCGCATCCTTGATTTTGATTGCCCCATCATTGGCGGCCTTCAGCTGCCTAGGCCTGAAGCTCTGGAATTCCCTTCCTAAACGTCTCCACTTCCCTCTCCTCCTTTAAAACTCTCCTTAAAACTTACCTCTTTGACCAAGCCTTTGGTCACCTGTCCTAATATCTTTTTTTGTGGCTCGGTGTCAAACTTTGTTTGATAACTTTCCTATGAAGCACCATGGGACGTTATATTATGTTAAAGTCGCTATATAAATGCAAATTGTGTTATGCACATAGTTGGAAACATTTTGTAATCTGTTTCTGTGTGCTGAGCCATGATTGGTTAACCTTTCTTGATTATTACTTGATAATATACACAGTAGTAGGTTGGATCCTAACTGTCCATGATTCCATCTCAATAAACAAATTTACATGACTTTACCTTAATTGGTTTCAGGCATTGGTTGGCCTCTATTGAAACAATTAATCTTGTTTTACTGACAAACATGGTTTTAACATCAGTACAAATTGTTTTCGAACCATGGAAGTTTACAAAACAGAAAGAAGTTATTCAGCCAATTATGCTTGTACTAGCACTTCACTGCTCGCCCCATAGCCCTGTATCTTCCTCTGCTTCAAATATTTATCCAATTTTCCAATAAAGATCGAACAGTCTCAACCACCCCCTGTGGCAAAGCGTGCCATGCTCCAACAACTCTCTTTGTAAAGAAATTTCTCCGAGCCTCTCTCCTCACTCTCAGTGATATTTTTAAATTGATAACTCTTTGCCGCTAAGATAATCAAAACTCTTCATAATTTTAAAAGCCCCTATTAAATCTCCCCTTAGCTTACTCTGGTCCAATAGAAAGTGTCCCAGTGTCTAAGTTTCTCCTCATAATTATAGTTTCCCATCCCAGGCTTCAGCCTGGTATATCTACATTGTACAGTCTCTATAGCTTTGATGTCCTTTCTATTATGGGGTGTGCAAAACTGCACACAGTGCCCTAACTGTGACCGAATTAATATTTTGTATAAATCCATCATTAGAATGCACCATTATTTCTTTTTCTTGTACCTATTTATAAAGGCCATAAATCTACTGGGCTATTTATAATTTTATCTACTTGCACTCGCATTTTCAGGGAACCATGTGTTTAAACCTATAGGTTCTCAGTTCATCCACACCTTCAGTGTATACTCCCAGTCCTTGTTTTCGCTCCTTTACACTTATCCATATTAAATTGTGTCTGCCGCCGGTCTGCCCATTCCGCTAACCTATTTGCCTTGCTGAGGTCTTTCCCAGTCCTGCTCACTGTTTGGCAAACATCTTATTATTGTGTTGTCAGCATATTTTGAGAACCACAGCGGTAAATCTCACTTTTGGTGGTAGCTGAATACCAGTGTTATTCAATAGAAGGTAATAGATAGGACAATCAGACGTAGAGTATAAAAGGCAGCCAATCGACTATTGTCACTCAAGAAAGTAAAAATTCCCCAAGTTCTTTATACCCAGATCCAAATTATCTATATACACCAGGAACAAAAGTGGCCCCATCACTGAGTCCTGCAACACACCACATCCAATCCTTCTCCAATCTGGGCAACACTCATTTACCCTAATTCTTTATTTCCTATCCATCAGCCAACTTTGTATCCATGGTGTTACATTTCCTCTTATATCATACACCTGATTTTTTTTCCCAATAAGCCTCTTGTGAGACCCCCATATTTAACACCTTCTGAAAATCCATATGCGCTATAGCTGCTGCGTTGCCTTTGTCTATCCAATTGGTCACTTCGTCAAAGAAAACTCTATTAAGTTTGTCAAACACAACATACCTTCAACAACTCCATTCTGCTGGATCAACCCATACATTTTTCAATGCTTAAAATTTTTTATCTCAAAGCATGATTCTAAGAAACAAAAACAAAAAATGCTAGAATGTTAATGTATCAAGTGTAGACCCTTTGTCAGAACAGGAAGAAATTACGGATGGACAGCATTTGCAAAGGAAGTGGTGGTGGGGCAGAGGGGAATTAAGGCAGGTGAAAATTGAAGCAGGAACAACTGGCAAAGCGAAGCAGGCTCCAGCAGCCCAGGAGTCAAAGAGAAGAAAAAAAACAGGTCCGTACCAAGGGTGCAGATCACCCCGCCAGCACAGTGTTCCATCGGAGGGTTCCCACCTCAAGCACCAACCCTTCCGTGAGCCTCCAAAATATCAACCACACCCAGCATTTCCTGCCAAAGAGAACGTAGGAACTGCAGTTAAGATCTGAAGCTATTATCAATGTTATTGCTAGAGGGCTGCAAAGTGCCTAATAGAAAGATGAGATGCTATTTCTTATTCTCGAATAATTGTTCCATATCTTCCTGCAGTACACCTGTGTACCCACAAAGAATTGCGACCTTAGTTGCTATGACTTCAGGTGCAAGCTTTATTTTAGCATGTCAAGCAAATGCAATGTGACAAAGGTTGAGTACTTATTTACAAAAATGATGCTCTTTTTTGTAACCCATCACGAACATGTAGACAGCAAATTTTACCATTATTTTTCTGTTGCATAACATACCTAAAGGCCAGAGCGTCTATTAGCAAAAAATTTTGATCTCACTAAAGAATTTATATACTAGTCTGTTTAAAATAGCACTATGTTGGAGATGGCCCTATGCAGCATTATTAAACAACTGACTTCTCTGGTTGATTACCTATCTAATGCAGATAAATATAAGATAGAAAGAAAAAGTTGCATTTATATAGCGCCTTTCACAACCTCAGGACCTTTCGAAAGTGCTTTACAGGCAATGAAGTACTTCTGAAGTATAGTCACCGTTATAATGTAGGAAACACGGCAGTGAATTTGCACACAGCAAGGCTCCACAAACATCAGTGTGATGATGACCAGATAATCTGTTTTTAGGTGTTGGTTTAGGAATAAATATTGGCCAAGATACTAGGGAAACGCCCCTGCTCCTCTTCCAATAGTGTCATGGGATCTTTTACGTCCATCTGAGAGGGCAGACAGGGCCTCGGTTTAACATCTCATCCCAAAGACGGCACTTCCGACAGTGCAGCACTCCCTCATTACTGCACTGGAATGTCAGCCAAGATTTTGTGCTCAAGACCCTGGAGTGGAATTTGAACTCATAATCTTCTGACTCAGAAGCGAGAGTGCTACCAATGAAACACAGTTGACACCTGGCTAGAAAGTGCTATAAAAGCAAGAAAGCGCTGGTCAGACCTCATTTAGATGTATTCAGTTGTGGGTACCCCATCTTAGGAATGATATATTGATCTTGGAGAACATCCCACAACAATTCCAGGATGATAACTGGGATGAAGGGATTGGGTAAACTTGAGTTATATTCCCTGGGCGATAAGGAGGTTGAGGGGTGATATGATTGTAGCGTTTAAAATAATTAAGGGAATTGACAGGTTAGATAAGGAATGACTGCCTCTCGGCTGGGGAATCTAGAATAAGGGGACGATTTTAGAATTAAATCCAGGTAAAAGCAAATCCTTCTCACAAGGTCTGGATACTCTGATGCGGCAATTTTTCATTAGAAGCATGGTTGGGCAGGACTTCCGACCGTCGCACTGACCCTGTTGCTTCTTCCAGTATCAGCCTCATTTGTTTATTCTGGGTTAGCTGCTGACAGTAATACCTCCCATCATTGGAAACTGTTTAGTGGTAAGGGAGGCAGAGGAATCTAAGCTGCCGCAGCATTTAGGGTGCCTCAGCACTTTGAAAGGGGCAAGCCACAAAATTTTTAAAGTGGACTTATTCCTGAATGTTTCCTTCAAGGATGTCAGCGAGTGGATCTTGGAGAGTCATGAAATATTCGTCTCCAGCTCAGAAGCATCATGACTCAGATCTCAGGGGTCTAGCTTTTAAAAGAAGGATGATATCAGAGCATGGGACATCTGTTAAGGCACTGGAGATTGTTTTCAAGAACCTCTGTCAGATAACTTAGAATTTACAGCACAGAAACAGGCCATTCGGCCCAACAACCCCACCTTAAATCGTCTCACCCCATTCCTTTCTCTCTCAAGTACTTATCAGGCTTCCCCTTAAATGCATCTCTGCTATTCACCTCAACCACTTCATGTAGTAATGGAGTTCCACATTCTCACTACTCTCTCAATAAAGAAGTTTCTCCTGAATTCTTTATTGTATTTATTAGTGATTATTTTATACTTATAGCCCCTAGTTTTGGACTCACCCACAAGTGGGCACATCTTCTGTACGTCTACCCTATGGAACCCCTTTGTAATTTTAAAGACCTCTCTCAGTCTTCTCTTTTCTAGAGAAAAGAGCACTAGCCTGTTCCTTCTTTCCTGAAATGTATAACCTCTCAGTTCTGGTATCATCCTTGTAAATCTTTTTTGCACTTTCTCCAGTATCTCCATATTCTTTTTGTAATATGGAGAGCAGAATGTACACAGTACTCTTAAGTGTGGTCTAACCAAGGTTCTATACAAGTTTAACATAACTTCTCTGCTTTTGAATTCTATAATAGGTGCTTTGAAGGAGTCTGCTAGTCATATCTGCAGTACCCTAATGGGTGCAAGTCCATTCTATAACATGTGGCAGCTCCAGATCCATCTACAATGAGGCCATAAATCATAACCCTTGACATGGATGTTCAGACTGCTGCCATTGAGATCAGGTGACAGCTTAGAGAGGTCTATCTCAAATAGCTTTGGACCTTGCAGACAACCATCTCTCAGGGTTTCAACAATCTGAAAGATACCATCCATTCTGCTCTCCTACTGACCGGTGGCCAAGCAGAGCCATTGCCCGGTATTAGTGACTTATTTTACACCCAACATTGAGTTTTCCACTATATAGTATGCTTCTTCTGTTGATAATTGAGTTGAGCACTTCAAGGTAGAAGTCATTTAAAGGATCATTCTAAGTACTGGGAAAACCAGACGTCTGATGTCAGCATTACATTTCATTCAAATTTGACCACCCATATTTGGAGGAGAGATGCATTTCTTCTTGCTGATCATTTTTCCAGTGGAAACTTGCAAACATCATTCGTGGCCAATATCCAGCGTCCTGGCCAATATTTATCCCTCAACCAACATCACTAAAAACAGATTAAGAACGTAAGAACATAAGAAATAGGAACAGGAGTTGGCCATCCAGCCCCTCGAGCCTGCTCTGCCATTGAACAAGATCATGGCTGATCTTCTACCTCAATGCCATTTTCCTGCACTATCCCCATATCACTTGATGCCTTTAATATCTAGAAATCTATCGATCTCTGTTTTGAATGTACTCAATGACTGAGCCTCCACAGCCCTCTGGGGTAGAGAATTCCAAAGATTTACCACCCTCTGAGTGAAGAAATTTCACCTCATCTCAGTCCTAAATGGCCTGCCCTTTATTATGAGACTGTGACCCCTGGTTCTAGATTCCCCAACCAGGGGAATCATCCCCCCTGCATCTACCCTGTCGAGCCCTGTAAGAATTTTGTATGTTTCAATGAGATCACCTCTCATTCTTCTAAACTCTAGAGAATACAGGCCTAGTCTACTCAATCTCTCCTCATACAACAATCCCGCTATCCCAGAAATCAGTCTGGTGAACCTTGGTTGCACTCCCTCTATGGCAAGTATATCCTTTCTTAGGTAAGGAGACTAAAATTGTACACAATACTCCAGGTGCGGTCTCACCAAGGCCCTATATAATTGCAGTAAGACATCTTTACTTCTGTACTCAAATCCTTGTGTAATAAAGGCCAACATACTATTTGCCATCCTAATTGCTTACTGTACCTGCATGTTAGCTTTCAGTGACTCATGTACAAGGACACCCAGGTCCCTTTGAACATCAACATTTCCCAATCTCTCACCATTTAAAAAATACTCTGCATTTCTGTTTTTCCTACCAAAGTGGATAACTTCACATTTTTCCACATTATATTCCATCTGCCATGTTCTTGCCCACTCACTTAGCCTGTCTATATCCCCTTGAAGCCTCTTTGCATCCTCCTCACAACTCACATTCCTACTCAGTTTTGTGTCATCAGCAAACTTGGAAATATTACATTTGGTTCCCTTATTCAAATCATTGATATAGATTGTGAATAGCTGGGGCCCAAGCACCAATCCTTGCAGTACCCCACTAGTCACAGTCTGCCAATCTGAAAAAGATGCACTTATTCCTACTCTCTGCTTTCTGTCTGTTAACCAATTCTCAATCGATGCCAGTATATTACCCCCAATTCCATGTGCTCTAACTTTGTTCATCAACCTCCTGTGTGGGACCTTATCGAAAGTCTTCTGAAAATCCAAATACACCACATCCACTGGTTCCCCCTTATCTATTCTACTAGTTACGTCCTCAAAGAACTCCAATAGGTTTGTCCAACACGATTTCCCTTTCGTAAATCCATGTTGACTCTGCCAAATCCTATTATTATTTTCTAAGTGTCCTATTATCACATCCTTTATAATAGATTCTAGCATTTTCTCTAATACTGATGTCAAGCTAACAGGTCTGTAGTTTCCTGTTTTCTCTCTCCCTCCTTTTTTAAATAGTGGGGTTACATTTGCTACCCTCCAATCTGCAGGAACTGTTCCATAATCTATAGAATTTTGGAAGGTGACAACCAATGCATCCACTATCTCCATAGCTACCTCTTCCAAAACCCTGGGATGTAGATCAACAGGTCCTTGGGATTTATTGACTTTCAGTCCCATTTTCTTGTACTATTTTTTTTACTAATACTAACTTCCTTCAGTTCCTCATTCTTGCCAGACCGTTTGTTCTCTCGTGTTTCTGGGAGGTTTTTTGTGTCTTCTTCCGTGAAGGCAGACACAAAGTATTTGTTTAATTTTTCTGCCATTTCCTTATTCCCCATTATAAATTCTCCTGTCTCTGTCTGCAGGGGACCCATATTTGCCTTTGGCAGTCTTTTCCTTTTTACATACCTATAAGAAGCTTTTACAGTCCATTTTTATGTTTCATGCTGGTTTACTCTCATATTCTATTTCCCTTTCTTTATCAATTTCTTGGTCCTCCTTTGCTGAATTCTAAAATGCTCCTAATCCTTAGGCTTACTGCTTTTTCAGGCAACGTTATATACCTCTTTCTTTGATTTAATACTATCTTTAATTTCTCTTGTTAGCCACGGTTGGACCACTTTCCCTGCTGGGTTTATGTGCCTTAAAGGAATATATATCTGTTGCAAATTATGTATTAATTCTTTAAATGCTAGCCATTGCCTGTCAACTGCAATCCCCAATCAACTGCAGCCAACTTGCAGCTCATACCTTCGTAGTTTCCTTTGTTTTAATTTAAGATCCTAGTTTCAGATTGAACTACACCACTTTCAAACTTAATGAAGAATTCTATCATATTATGGTCACTCTTCCCTAGGGGCGCCTTTACAACAAGATTATTAATTAACACTTTCTCATTGCACAATACTAGATCTAAAATAGCCTGTTCCCTAGTTGGTTCTTCAACATACACCACCATCTTCTCAAGGGCAATTAGGGATGGGCAATAAATGCTGGCCTCGCCAGCGACGACCACATCCCATGAATGAATAAAAATAAATACTGATCTAGAAAACCATCTCGTATACATTCCAGGAATTTGTCCTCCACAGTATTAGTGCTAATTTGGTTTGCCCAATCTATATGTAGATTAAAGTCCCCCATGATTACTGTATTACCCTTGTTACATGCACTTCTAATTTCCTACTTTATACCATGCCCTAGATTACCACTACTGTTTGGTGGCCTATAAACAATTCCCACCAATGTTTTCTGCCCCTTGCTGTTTCTTAGCTCCATCCAAACTGATTCTACATCTTGATCTTCTGAGCCAAGATCCTTTCTCACTATTGTACTGATCTCATCCTTTATTAACAGCGCTACCCCACCTCCTTTTCCTTTTTACCTGTCCTTCCTAAATGTCAAATATCCTTGAATATTCAGTTCCCAGCCTTGGTGACCCTGCAGCCATCGTCTCTGTAATGGCAATTAGATCATACCCATTTACTTCCATTTGTGCCGTCAATTCATCTACCTTGTTGCGAATGCTACGTGCATTCAGATAAAGTGCCTTTAATTTTGCCTTTTTAACATTTTTTCCTATTTTGACCTTATTTGCTGCTGGCCTTTGTTTCCGCTGCCTTCCAATTTCACTTACTACTTTTCTGCCTTCCACTTCCAGCTTTGTTACTCTCCCTTCTGAATCTCCTCTCAGGTTCCCAACCCCCAGCAAGTTAGCTTAAACCATCCCCAACAGCACTAGCAAACCTCCCCGCAAGGATATTGGTCCTGGCCCTGTTGAGGTGCAACCCATCCAGCTTGTACATGTCCCACCTCCCTCAGAACAGGTCCCAATGCCCCAGGAATCTAAAGCCCACCCTCCTGCATCATCTCTCCAGCCACACATTCATCTGCTCTATCCTCCTATTTCTATTCTCAGGAGTGCGTGGCACTGGGAGTAATCCGGAGATTACTACCCTTGAGGTCCCATTTGTTAATCGCTCTCCTAACTCCTTAAACTCTGCTGGCAGGACCTCTTTCTACCTGTGTAGTTGGTACTGATATGGACCACGACCTCTGCCTGTTCACCTTCCCCCCCACAAATGTTCTGCAGCTGCTCAGCGACATCCATGACCCTGGCACTAGGAAGGCAACATACCATCCTGGAATCACGTTTGCGGCCACAGAAACGCCTGCCTGCTCCCCTAACTATGGAATCCCCTATCACTATCGCTCTCCTGACTTTTCTCATCCCCACCCCCCCCCCCATACAGCTGAGCCACCCATGGTGCTGTGGACTTGGCTCTGGCTGAACTCCCCAGAGGAACCCTCTCCCTCACCAGGATTCAGAACTGAATACTGGTTGGAGAGTGAGATGCCCTCAGAGGACTCCTGCACTACCTGCCTGGTCCTCCTTGTCTGGCTGGCGGTCACCCAGCCACTCTCTGCCTGCACTTTCTTAAGCTGCGGGGTGATGACCTCCTGAAACGTGCTATCCACGTAGCTCTCAACCTCACGGATACACTGCAGTGACGTCAGCTGCTGCTCAAGTTCCGAAATCCGGAGCTTCTTATTATCTCATTGCTGTTTGTGGGACTTTGCTGTGCGTAAATTGACTGTCCCGTTTCCTACATTACAACAGTGACTACAATTCAAAAAGTATTTCATTGGCTGTAAAGCGCTTTGGGACGTCCTGAGGTTGTGAAAAATGCTATATAAATTCAAGTCTTTCTTTCAAGGTGTTAGCCATTGCACTTTGTGTTCTTGCCCACCCCAAAACTGCAAAATATCAGGCACAGAAATCTTAAAAAATTCAAAGGATTGAAAGAACGTGCTCTAGCAGGCTTTAGATGCAAAATCAATGAGGTGTTTAAAAGCATGATAGGTACTTGGGAAGCGAGGGCATTAAGGGATTTGGAGAGAAAGCAGGGGAATAGGATTAAGAAGATAGATTTGCCATTCCCCCAGAAATGGCAGAGCAGGATCAATGGACCTATAGTCCTCATAAGTCTTCACCATGTCAAAAAGCAAAATACTGCAGATGCTGGAAATCTGAAATAAAAACAGAAAACGCTGGGAGCACTCAGCAGGTCAGGTAGCGTCTGTAGAGAGAGAAACAGAGAGTCATGCCGGGGAAAGGGGAGAGGATGTTGGGGGTGATGGAAGAGTGGACCAGGGAGTTGCGGAGGGAACTGTCCCCTCCGGAACTCTGTTTCTCTCTCCTGATCTGCTGAGTGTTTTCTGTTTTTATTTCACTATGTCAAAAATAGTTACAGGTATATAAAATCCCTTTGGTATATTGGTTCAGCATTGATAATAGGAATATATAAAAACTATATTCTAATTACTCGTATCAAGCTATATTGTGTATTTGGTACAACTTGACACAGTGCTGCAACAGTTGATATTTCAATAGGTGCTCATGTTGGCTTAGTTCTGTGTAACAGGCTTAATAACACGTAGATGTACCAGCAGAGGGTGCCATTCCCAAATCAGTGAGACAGGAGCAGGAATCATGCACAGATTCTCACTCACCCTGCCGCCTATTGCAACTGCTCGATCATTATAATACAATCCAAAGTCACACAAAAGCAACAACATTAAACTATTGTCTCAAATTACAAGAACATGACAGCCTTTCATATTGTGCCCGGGAGGATGGCGTCCAGGGGAGAGATTCAGATTCCTGGGACACACGGACCACTTTCAGGGTCAAGGAAGCAGCACAGACGGAGTCGCCTTCAGCTAAACCGGAGAGGCACCCGTGTCATTGTGGAAAAGGTAAATAGGGCAGTGGGGAAAGATTTAACTTAACTGAGAGAGTGGGAGAGGAAAATCCACACTGTGTTCAAATGTGTGAAAGATAACAGGACATATGGGCAGCAGTTACCCAAATAAGAACAAGTGCACATAGCATAAGAAAGTTTTGTTAGAAGCACAAATTCTGCTTAAAGGATGTGATGTAGTAGCCATTACAGAGATCTGGCTACAAACTGGGCACGACTGGGAGATAAATATTTCAGGCTATAGGAACTTTATAATGGACAGGAAAATTGGGAAAGGAGGAGTAGTAACAATATTGATAAAAGACACAATTGAAATGATTTCAGTAAAGGCGAGCAGGCAGTGAAAACACAATGGGTAGTATTAAGGAACTGCAAAGGATGCAAGATTCTGGTGGGAGTTGTCTACAGGCCTCTTGATAGTAGAGATGTAGCAGGGGGGATGTATAAATACAGAGACCAGGGAAGCCTATAGCAAAAACAATGTGGTTATAATGGGAGATTTTGATTTTGACATAAGACTGGGACAGGCAGAACAGCTCAAGTAGCAAAGGTAATGAATTTCTAGATTGTATTCAGGGCAGTTTTCCAGAACAATATGTTTTAGAACTGACAACAGAACAGGCCATTCTAGGTTTGGTAATGAGAAACGAACAAGAATAGTGACCATAATATGACTGAATTTGATATTAGGTTTAAGACGGAGAAGAGAGAGACACAATCAAGGGTTTTAAATTTAAGTGAGACAAACTCAATTGCCAGAAACTTAACTGGACCAGTAACATAAACATAAATACAGCAGGTCAGAGGCTGGGTATTCTGCAGTTTGTGGCTCACCTCTTGACTCCCCAAAGCCTCTCCACCACCTACAAGTATTATTTAGTATTTACAGCACGGAAATAGGCCATTCGGCCCAACAGGTCCATGCTGGTGTTTATGCTCCACACCAGCCTCTTCCCACCTTACTTCATCTCACCCTATCAACATACCCTTCTATTCCTTTCTCCCTCATGTACTTATCTAGCTTCCCCTGAGATGCATCTATGCTATTTGCCTCTCAACTTCTCCATGTGGTAGTGATTTCCACATTCTAACCGCTCACTGGCTAAGACTCACCTATGATGGAATACTCTCCACTTGCCTGGATGGGTCGCAGCTGCAATAACATTCAAGAAGGTCGATAAAGCAGTGGGCTTGATCGGCAGCCCATCCACTACCTTAAACATCCACTCCCTCCACCACCGGTGCACTGTGGCTGCAGTGTATCCTATCTACAGGATACACTGCAGACATGTGAAGCCTGGAGCATCTACCTATCATTTTCACCCCAGCAATGCTGAGGGTGAGGGGCAGCTGTGAATTCCTGGCATCCAGGGTTGCCATGGTGGCCAGAGATTTAAAAATTAAAGAGTTGCACTTTTATTGAAAAAATATAAATGTAATTTTTATTTTGGGCCAGCCCACAAGCCAATGGTCAATGCTATGCCGTGGCAGGACTCCGGGCTCTGATGCAGCCCATTCGCCACAAACTGCCACGCATGCTTCCCGACGGAGGCAGGAATCCCGCTGGAAGCTTGCCAAAAAGAACGCAAATTATCCTGATCCCAGGAAATTGGCCAGGGTCATGGGGTGGTCTAGAGTGGAAAATTCTGGCTCTTGTACTTAGTATCACACAGCTTGACATCTCAAAGGCATCATGCTTCAAAGCATCGCAGGGAAAACTATGCAAACATACCTAAATTCATTTAAATGGACTGCAAAGTTGTGGGGAATGTGCCAGTGATGTCTTAATATGTGAGGCTCTGCAATGGCGGCGCAGATTCATAAAATTTACCTTCACATTTCAGAACAATGCACCTCAAAAGTGCCCACAGGACTCAAGGAACCAGTAAGTTGACCATGCTAATTGGTTCAAATATCCCACTGATTGAATGCAATCCATCCAAAATCCAGTTCCGTTCACTAGAGAGGTAGGAAAAGTTTCCAACCAAAAGCAACCAATCATGCCACTCTATCTTCTTTTCAAAACTACCATTCACAAGGCAGCAAATATTAGAAAACTGACCAGTTGTCCAATTTTCTTCAGGTCTTTTGAACGGCCATGTTGTTTTCTCACACGTTCCCAAAAAATGAAATTTATACTATAACAAATACATAAAAAATATTCTGCTACCCACTTCCTGTCCTGCATCATGGCTCAGACACCTATCACTCCACTGGCTCCCTATCTCCCAATAAATTGAACTGAAAATTCTTGTCCTTGTTTAGAAGTTCCATCATAGACCTTACTCCATCAACCTTCTACAGCCCCATTTCCAAGTTCACACCCTCTATTCTTTTGATGCTGACCTGCTGAGACTATCTACCTCCTTCCACTCCACTATCAGTGGCAGAGGTTTTATTCTTGGTCTTACTCTTTGGAATTCTCATCCTAAAGCTCTCCATCCTGCTACCTCTTTGCCCACCTTCAAATGCCTCTTCAAAATCTCTCTCTTTAACCATTGACATCAGCCACCTTCCTTAAAACTCTTCTACAGTTCTGTGTTTCATTTCTGTGGAACACCTTGAGATGTTCACTACACTAAAGGTGCTATATAATTCTAAGTTGTTATATAACTCTTTAAAAAAAAACAAATTTATTCATAAAGTTGGCCATTGTATGTTAGAAATGCCTCCAAGAAGCCTGCCTTGTACAGGCCTGCCCATCTCTCTCGGGCCTGGGGCTCAATTTCTGCGTTGTTCTCAGAGATTGGGTTCTTCAACTGAGTTGGCAAGTTCCATTGAGAAATTATCTGCAGGTGAGAGTAAAACGCTTCGTGGAAGCTGCAGTTTTCACCACTCTCCCGAGGAGCTACAACATCCAGAATGTGCCATGGCAACTACATCACATCACACGACAGGAGGAGCAGGAGTGCTCCTCCGGGAGAGCCCACGAGGAAAGTCACGGCCTCCCGAACGCCCCCCCCTCCCTCGAGTGGGATCCTCCCTCCTAGCCACTTACCAGCAAGCTAGTGGGCAGTCTGATTTTTCCCTGCCAGAAACCATTCTTTGCCCTGTTCCCGCCCATTCGGGGTGGCAAGTGAACCGACGGGATGAATATGAGATCCTGGAGTTAAAATACCCCAAGCCTGAAAATTAGGCCAGTGACTGCATTTTGCACTCATCCCGTGCGGGTTTAAAATTCAGTACATTATATCTGTAAGCCCACTATCTTTTAATAACAGCACGGCGTGTAATGTTTTAGCTCTGTCAATCATGGGTTATACTGCTTCAGTAAATTTACTTTGTAATAGTGATGGCGTCACATGTATAGTGCCCTGAGACCAGAGTAAGAAATGGGTCCTGGATTGCCAGTGCTACATGAGATCTACTATCATAAAAGGCATCTTTGCTTTCAGACAATGGAAAAGGCTGTGTAAAATCTTTAAGAAAATCTTCAGTACCTGCATTGATTTTTCTTCTGTTGCCATATTCAGCCACAAGATGACAGCAGTGCTCCTGCATTCGGTATCTACCACCGACTGGAACTAATAATAAATTGAGCCGAGGCAAAGAACAAGGGAGTTTGTTGCCCCATTAGTATCAGGGCACATGTAACTTATATTTGCCTTCTATGCACTCACAGGCTTAATTTCCCTGTGGACTATCTTGTGTAAAAGCAAGTCAAAAGTAACTTACATTAGCTTCCAAATTTCCACTATTCTATCGCACAGTTCTAGACCACATTAAAATCCTGATATTCTGAGGCCTCAGTTACCACGCTGGATTTCACAACCACGGGCGAGGCTCTGCTCACAGCGCGTTGCTTGGCCATTTGAATTCAGCAAATGGGAGGGCCAATTTTCCTCCCTTCCTCTCCCCAAGTGCAATTTGCCTGACCTATAAGTTCCTAATGGGCCCACCATTCCCTGGTGCAGGCCTACTCTTTAACTTGGCTTTGCACCTGGAAATAGGGGATGAAAGTCAACTGCTGCTATAGGCCTGAGACCTGCACGGTACTAATGGCCTCCAGCCCTGATTGTCTTCCTGCTGGCCCTGGGGGAGGCGGGGGCGGGGGGGGGGCGGGGTAGGGTGGAAGTACTTATCTTTTTAGGTCTTCCATGTGTTATGCCCAAATAAACACTCGTATTGGTGTGGTAATAACTAGCTGATTTTACTTCCAGAATATGCCTGTCAAGGAATAACAAAAACAGTACAAGAGACACCATTGAGTGTAATTGCCATAATGTGCTTACTCCCATCAGGGAAGCATCTTGTGTTTAGTTAATATGCACGTACCATACACATCAATTCTCCAATCAGAATTTCAAGGTGAAAATAATCATCTTCAAGAACGAGCCTGGTTAACAGGTAAAAATCATTAAGTAAAGAAACTCAGTATCCACATGATGAAAAAAAAACCATAGCACTCTCCCAGTGGTACAGAGAAAGGTAGATGGGTTATGCCAATAATGGACCACAATGAAAACCACTACACTTATAACTATTTACAAGTCTAAATGATTTGGAGGTTTCCTTGACCTTTGTGGATGTCTTCAAGTAGGATTGACAAAGAGTGAGCTGGGACTAATAACAGCAGTAGGTGGTAACTTCTCAGGTTCGGTTTCAACACTGTCAAAAAGAAAGAAAGATTTGTATTTATACAGCACCTTTCATGACCTAAGGAAGTCCCAAAGTGCTTTACAGCCAATAAAGTCATTTTGAAGTGTAGTCACTGTTGTAATGTAGGAAATGCAGCAGCCAATTTAAGCTCAGCAAGGTCCCACAAACAGCAATGTGGTAATGACCAGATAATCTGTTTTTTAGTGATGTTAGTTGAGGGATAAATATTGGCCAGAACACCTGGGAGAACTCCCTTGCTCTTCTTCCAAATAGTGCCATGGGTTCTTTTACTTCCACTTGAGAGAGCAGTTGGGGCCACAGTTTAATGTCTCATCTGAAAGATAGCACTCCCGTCAGGGGCAGCACTCCCTCAGAACTGCACTGAAGTGTCAGCCTAGACTTTGCGCTGGAGAGGGACGTAAATCCAACAACCTTCTGACTCAGAGGCGAGAGTGCTACCCACTGAGCCACGGCTGACACCTGCTTCACACCAGTTCAAGATGCACAACTTTCTTCGCGGACGTTCCTGGAGAATTCGCATCAGAATCAGGAACACAAACAACGTCCTGGGAGATGGGTTAGTTCGTTACACATGGGAATAGGCAAAAGATCTGAAGTGTTTTGAGGAGTGCTAACAGCTACTTCCTTCACTAACTGTTGAAACATTTGTGCTATGAGTTTGTTCTGGATGTTTCTCACTCTTTGGAATAGTTCCTGTGTTTTTCTATATTTTAGGATCATCAGGAACTCCATCTCATCCACTTTGTGACTGCCTTCCAAAATCTTCATAGGAAAAAAGGGTGTAAAAGAAATGACAGCCACCCGTGGCTAAGTAAAGAAATCAAGGATAGTATCCGACTAAAAACAAGGACATATAAGGTAGCCAAACTTAGTGGGAGGATAGAAGATTGGGAATTCTTCAAAAGACAGCAAAAAGTAACTAAAGGATTGATTAAGAAAGGGAAGTTAGATTATGAAAAGAAATTAGCAAAAAATATAAAAACAGATAGCAAGAGTTTCTATAGTTATATAAAAAGAAAAAGGGTGGCTAAGGCAAACATAGGTCCCTTAGAGGATGAGACCGGGAAATTAATGGTGGGAAACATGGAGATGGCAAAAATGCTGAACAAATATTTTGTTTCAGTCTTTACAGTAGAGGACACTAAGAATATCCCAACACTGGACAAACAGGGGACTCTCGGGGGGGAGGAGCTAAATACGATTAAAATCACTCAAGAGATGGTACTCAGTAAAATAATGGGACTCAAGGCGGATAAATCCCCTGGACCTGATGGCTTCCATCCTAGGGTCTTGAGGGAAGTGGCAGTAGGGATTGTGGATGCTTTGGTGATAGTTTTCCAAAATTCCCTGGACTCAGGAGAGGTCCCGGCAGATTGGAAAACTGCTAATGTAACACCGTTATTTAAAAAGGGTAGTAGGCAGAAGGCTGGAAATTATAGGCCAGTTAGCTTAACATCTGTGGTGGGTAAAATTTTGGAGTCTATTATTAAGGAGACAGTAACAGAACATTTAGATAAGCATAATTTAATAGGACAAAGTCAGCATGGCTTTATGAAGGGGAAGTCATGTCTGACAAATTTGCTTGAGTTCTTCGAGGATATAACGTATAGGGTGGATAAAGGGGAACCAGTGGACGTAGTGTATTTAGACTTCCAGAAGGCATTCGACAAGGTGCCACATAAAAGATTATTACTTAAGATAAAAAATCACGGGATTGGGGGTAATATTCTGGCATGGGTGGAGGATTGGTTATCAAACAGGAAGCAGAGAGTTGGGATAAATGGTTCATTTTCGGACTGGCAACCAGTAACCAGTGGTGTTCCACAGGGGTCGGTGCTGGGTCCCCAACTCTTTACAATCTATATTAACGATTTGGAGGAGGGGACCGAGTGCAACATATCAAAATTTGCAGATGATACAAAGATGGGAGGGAAAGTAGAGAGTGAGGAGGACATAAAAAACCTGCAAGGGGATATAGACAGGCTGGGTGAGTGGGCGGAGATTTGGCAGATGCAATATAATATTGGAAAATGTGAGGTTATGCACTTTGGCAGGAAAAATCAGAGAGCAAGTTATTTTCTTAATGGCGAGAGACTGGAAAGTACTGCAGTACAAAGGGATCTGGGGGTCCTAGTGCAAGAAAATCAAAAAGTTGGTATGCAGGTGCAGCAGGTGATCAAGAAAGCCAACGGAATGTTGGCTTTTATTGCTAGGGGGATAGAATATAAAAACAAGGAGGTATTGCTGCAGTTATATAAGGTATTGGTGAGACCGCACCTGGAATACTGCATACAGTTTTGGTCTCCATACTTAAGAAAAGACATACTTGCTCTCGAGGCAGTACAAAGAAGGTTCACTCGGTTAATCCCGGGGATGAGGGGGCAGACATATGAGGAGAGGTTGAGTAGATTGGGACTCTACTCATTGGAGTTCAGAAGAATGAGAGGCGATCTTATTGAAACATATAAGATTGTGAAGGGTCTTGATCGGGTGGATGCAGTAAGGATGTTCCCAAAGATGGGTGAAACTAGAACTAGGGGGCATAATCTTAGAATAAGGGGCTGCTCTTTCAAAACTGAGATGAGGAGAAACTTCTTCACTCAGAGGGTGGTAGGTCTGTGGAATTTGCTGCCCCAGGAAGCTGTGGAAGCTACATCATTAGATAAATTTAAAACAGAAATAGACAGTTTCCTAGAAGTAAAGGGAATTAGGGGTTATGGGGAGCGGGCAGGAAATTGGACATGAAGCTGAGTTCGGATCGGTCAATGCCCTGTGGGTGGCGGAGAGGGCCCAGGGGCTATGTGGCCGGGTCCTGCTCCGACTTCTTGTGTTCTTTAGATTTGTGGTTGGGATCAGATCAGCCATGATCTTATTGAATGGCGGAGCAGGCTCGAGGGGCCGATTGGCCTACTCCTGCTCCAATTTCTTATGTTCTTATGACGTGAAGTCTCGGCCCCTGGACAGCAATTCACAAGGGGTCCAAAGATCTTGTCATTAGTTTGATCTGGTTAAACTTCTCAAGGACAACATCGCTGATTACTGGCAAACCATCTGGTTTCTGGATACTGGCTGGTATGAACTGGAAACTGAAGAGAAATTTCCAGTCATATCGCTTCTTGCCTTCGAGAATGAGAAATTTCAACTGCTCTTCTTTAAAGCTACACACTGTCATCATAGCTTTCTTTGATGGTTTCACATTCAGATACAATCTCTGAACCGTTCTGTTCAGAATTTACCACAGGCATGGTTGGGCTTGACCAGTCACTGTCATTGATTTTCTCAATTATGCCCTCACACTCCATGCGATCTAATTCCACTGTTATCCTCTCCTTTACAGATTAGGGTCCCGCTCTGGGCTTAAAAATGTTTGGCTTCACCCTCTCCTTCACATTAAGGTACACCTGGATACCCTTTACTGTACCAAATTTCGGACTGAATAAGGACTTGTAATCTTCCGTGAGTATGCCCACGGTATTTGAGATGTGATCTTCTTAATATTGCTCCAGTTTAATCTCAGGCTACAAAATCAATCTCAGTCCATCAATGAGGGACCTTGGCCCTTAATTACAATTACAGACAATTGTTCCATCTTATTTTCAATTTTTACTTGGACGTTTATTTTCCCAAGGACTAGCAATGGGTGTCCAGGGTAACTTTTCAGTAACACATTGTTTTTTGTAAGCCAATTTTCTGAAACGTTTCCTCATTTAGTTTTGATGACATAATAGTGCCATGGAATCTTCTAGATCCAATTGAGAGAACAGACGGGGCCTCAGTGTCCAATTAAAATTTACATTTAATACCTTCTATCCAGACGGGGCTACAATTTCACATTGCCCCTTTCTTGGTATGGAAAATATAGTTTCCACAGCTCTGCCACAATCTTAGAAACATTTTTACCATCCATTTGCCTCCTCTGGTTAAACTTGAACCTTTCAGCAATAAAGAGTGGCTTCAGTCTCAGTTGTTCTTTGACCACTTGGACCAACACCTCATATGTTTTGCTTTTAGGCTGGGCAGGAGCAATATGTATGTTGCAAGTCCGCAGATACTAAGCTAAACTGCTCTCTATTTGGCACCTTTTGCAAGTTCATTTGCCTCGCGATAAAAAGTATTTCTACATACTCATTTCAGCTTGACGCCATTCGATACTCTCCAATTTTTCTAACATGATAAAAATAAAATTTCAGGGACAAGGCAGACCGTTACCTAACTAACAAAGATGTCCAATATTCCATCTTTTTAACAATGCATTGTCCTTTATTCTCGTTGGTACTGCTGTGTCCAAATAAACACTTGAATTGGTGGGGTAATAACTAGTCGCTTTTATTTCTAGACCCCCTAGAATATTTCTGTCAAAGAATAACAAAAACAATACAAGAAAGACCTTGGAGTGTAGTTGCTACAATGTGCTTACTTCCATCAAGGGGCCACCCAGTTTTCAGTTAACGATCTGCAAGTACCATACGTATCACCAAGTGCTTGCTGCCTACACCTTTTAGATCCCTCAGTCGGGGGTGGGGAGGTGCATTTTCTCCATACCCCCTAACCCATTTAAATGGACTAAAAATTCAGCAGGCTCCTTTATGGGCGTGAAATCCTTCACAATTTTTTTCTATTCACTGCTCCCAGAAATCCAATATACCTTCATACACGAATAGGAAAATCGGCCCCATTATCTCTGTGTCCATTTCTATATACATATTGCCTGCTGTGTAAGCTTCAACTTCTACCCCCACATGGTTACCTTGGGCATGCCGATTAGATCCATTCTTGGTCCCCTCCTACTTATCATTCACATGCTGGTCCTTCATAATAATATCCATTGGAAATGGCTCAGCTTCGATATTAATACTGACAACACCAGCACCACAACGACCAGTATGACTGACATCAAATCATGGATGAGGCAGAGCCTCAATATTGACAAGACTGAAGCTCTGCTGTTTGCCTTACAATAAAAACTCTGCAACCAAGCCTCTCATCCCATTTCCCTCTCCAGCTGTTCACTTGGACTGAACTTGGAACTGCAAAACCTCATCGTCCCACTTGACATCATCAAAAGCCCCATCGTTCACCCCTACCGTAAATGAAACCCTTACTCATGCCTTCATCATCAAGCTCAGCTTCTCCGACACTCTCCTCGCTTTCATCCTATATAAACTCCAAGTTCAAACTCTGCCATCTGCAACACCCAGCCTTGTTGACCTCCATTGATTCCCTGTCACCCAATACATTGAATTCAAAATTCTTGTTCACAATTCCAGCCATGTCTCAACTTTTCCTACCTTTGCAACCACTTCCAGTTCATGCCCTCTGCACTTTGAACTCTGTTTGGAACGAATCAAGAAATTCAACTTCAGTCTGTAGCGGCAGTTGCAAATGCTATTGGCTTTAGCAGCTGCAGCAGTGGGCACCAGGCCAGAAACTCAGCCAGACCACGAGCTCCTGGTAGCGAATCTAACAAGATAGGATTAACTTCTCTAAATGGCATTGACATCACAAGGCTGGATTGTGCTCTAACTATGCTGACCTCAAGAGACAGTAATAAGGCCTCAAACCAAAGATGAATTCTTTCAGTGAAGGATTCATTGTCAATGGTCCAGTAGTGAACATTGCAGAGTGCTTAAGAGGTAATTTTCTGACATTGTGCACTCGGTGGGAAGTCTTGTCTGCTGGGAGTGAAGGGATTCGCAAAATTTCACATGTTCCCCCCACCCCGAAGATTTATTGGAGTTATTAAAGTAACCCTGGTGTGACTGTTTTAAAAAATCCAAGGTCTCTCAAAATGGCTGCAGTCAGACACATGGCCAAGGACCGGCAGATTTGAAATTGCATTCTCAACAACTTGGCAGGTTTTCGTGTCTAGACAGATTTCTTTAAACAATGCAGCTGCTTTCTAGCCCTGAGGCAAGCTATCAACATGGCCGGTCAACACATCAAAATTCGAGCAGGAAGTGATCGCAGGACAAAAGGTGAACCATCAAGGTACATTCGGAACAATGGTAAAGCAGTTAGCAAACAGATCGATACAGGAACCGGCCATTAATGTAAATGGGCCAGAGTTGGGGTCCTTTGTCTTACGTTTCGTGCTTAAATCAAACAATGAAGCAAGCTGATAAGGTATGAAAAAACCTGTTACCAAGAGGGTATAACTGAAGCTGCCCAGTATATTTCTGAGTAGTAGTAGTAAGTGGAGTAGCTGCTCTCTTGGCCTCTTGGCCCTGTCCTGTCTGTCTGCTAGCAACTAAGAAGGAAGCCATCCAGTAAACCTCGCAACCACATGTCGACGGCAGCAGCAGGCACAGGGGCCAGGCCTTTTCATCTGTTTTCACCGGTGTGCATTAATTTTCTGGCTGCCACAAGACAACCTAGCATAAGTGTAAGGTTGGGGGTTAAGGGATATTGCTAAACTTGTGATTTTAGAATTTTCCCTCGATGTGTCTGTTTCTTTCAACCCGATAAGTGTAAGACTGTATTACATCCATAGCGATTTCTTTATCTTCTGTATTATACTGTTTACCTTGTAGTTTTAGTTTTCTTATTAATAAACATTGGTTTTCCTTGTACCAATCCACTGGTCTGTTTGTCTGTCTTTGTTACCACTCGATAAGTCCTCAGCTCAGAATCAGGAAGGGGTAAGCGATTCGCAACCGCACTGCGGGCAGGGCAGCTCAGGAAAAACATAACTGGCTGACCTATTATAAGCCCGAGAAACAGTAAAAAAAAGAAACCCCTTACAGGGAGTACATATTGGAAATTCAGGTAAGTGCAGGGGTAGCTCATGACGCCTATAGAGTACAGTCTGATACTTTTATATGACTTCTTAAATCAGAATGAACAAATGTAAATCCATTAACAATTCACATCTAAAGTATTACATCAGGCAATTTGATCAATTACTCTCCATCAAGATTAAAATTCCAATTAAAAACACACAAGCACATCCGTACATCTTATCTTTGAGAGTAACTTCGGGCTCAATTTTAAAATCAAATTGCAGGTGCTTTGGGGCCAGGGGTGGGGCTGCGAAAATCAGGAAAATCCCGAGCGGGTTCGGATGCTGGCTCCAACCCGCCGACTTCCAGGGTTGCCACGGACGCACCAGTGGGTGTGCGTGCTTCACGAATCTGGAAGTCCCGCCGACAATTAAAGCTGACGGGACGATACTTAAACCACTTATTGACATCGGTGATGTTGTTTAAGTCGTTAATTTTGTGGAGGTTGAGGCAGGGGTGCGATTTTAATTCAACCTCAGCGTGTTTCCTGTGCTGTGGGAAACGCTCCATGTTCAAGGAGACGTGTTTCAGGCAGCAGCCAGTTGGACATTTAAATGCCTGTTTGACAGATGGGGATAAAAGGTGAGTTATTGCAGCAGGGCACTCAGGTGTCTCAAACAAACTTTTGGCTGGGAGATCTTTGTGTTTAGCCTGAGAATTCTTGGTTTACACTCAGAATCCTTCTATTCACGCATATTTACAAACTTTTTGGACCCCCTCAAACTGACACCATCAGGATGGGGGGGGGGGTGGGGGTGCCATAGCTGCATTTACCACTACATCCGAGGACGAGCAACACCACCATCCTCACCAGGCATGGTGTGCACTTCCGCCACTTGGAGCTCCACAACACAGTGCTGCACCATAGGAAGCTGCACAACAGAGGGAGCGTCGTCGCAGGAGGCACTACCCTCGCCAGAGGGTCTATAGACCGAGGCTCAGCTTCCTGGACCTCTCTGAGGAGCAGTGCATATGGAGGCTGAGGGTGAGTCGTCAGGTGGTCGCAGATATCTGCAGCCTCCTTCATGCCGAGCTGCTCCCGACTGGGCCTGGTGACATCTCATTACCCGTCGCAGTTAAAGTCACCACTGCCCTTAACTTTTTTGCCTCCGAATCATTCCAGGGTGCCACCGGGGACATCGCCAGGGTCTCTCAGTCGTCTGCACCCAAGTGCATAAGGCAGGTCACCAACGGCTTGTTTCACAGAGCCTCGCAGTACGTCAACTTCCCCATGGACGACCTCAGCCAGACGGAGAGGGCAGGGGTTTCCACTCTGTGGCTGGCTTCCCACGGGTACAGGGTGTAATTGTTTGCACCCATATAGCAATACGAGCATCTCCACACGAGCCAGGACTGCTCATCACCAGAAAGGCGTATCACTCCATCAACACTCAGCTTGTTTGTGACCACCGCAAAAGATTCCTTCATGTGTGTGCCAGATTCCCTGGCAGCTGCCATGATTCCTTCATTCCGAGGGAATCCAACATCCTGCGCCTCTTCCATGCATCGAACACCCTTAAGGGCTGGATCCTCGGGGACGAGGGATACCCCCTGCACACGTGGCTCATGACACCTCTGAGGAATCGCATCAGCGAGCAACAGTGTTGATACAACAACAGCCACATCGGCACCATGTCTACAATTGAGTATGCTATAGGGCTGCTGAAGATGAGATTTAGGTGCCTCGATTGTTCTGGGGGAGTGCTTCAATACACACCAGACAGAGTGGGGCGCATTATAGTAGTGTGTTGTGTCCTGCACAACATGGCACAACAGAAAGGGGTGCTGCTTGAGGAGCCCCATCCTCATTAAGGAGGAGGAGGAGGCGGAGGACCAACCCATGGCCAGAGCAGCGGCTCACCTGACTGCTCGTGAGGCCAGGGAGTCACTCATATGTGAACGGTTCTCATAAGATCAGAAAGTGCGAAGAGTCCAGTCCTCACACCACCTGGAAAGGCTGGCGCCAACAGCAGCCCCCTCACCGCCTCTACCCCCACCCCAGCACAAAACAGTCCTGCAACTACACATACACCCACTGTAAAGTGACCTAATGGGTGGCATCAAGTCTCGCCGTTCATGGTGAAGCTCATGAAAGGGCACTGTCACAAAAGCCAGTCAAGAATGGGCAAGACATAGCAGTAATGGTGAGAATGATAACATTTAATGTGAATATGACAAAAAACAAATATAAATGAAAAATATGACAGTCCGTCAGACACCTTTGTGCATACCCTTTGTGATCACAAAAACTTAGCTCTTCTCTTCCTACTACTTCTACAGTGCATCCCCTGTGGTTGCAGCAGAGGTAGTGGCAGGTTGCTCATGTTCACTTAGATGCTTTCAGCCTACGCCTTTTGGGTTTCGGAGCCCATGAGGGCCCCTCTAAAGACTGCTCCACCTGCACCTGTTAAGGGGCTGACTCGGCCCCTGGAGAGGAGGCAGCATTGTGGGTACTGGTTGAGAGGGGGGCAATGGGTGAGACTTGGGAGCACTTTGAGTGGCGTCCCCACTTCCATGTCCTCTTTCGCCATCATCCCTCTCCTGGGCCAGGCCCATATCACTCCTAACACCCTGCTGGACAACAGTTTGGAGGACATGTGTGATGCCTTCTAAGGCCACTTCTAAAGAATCTGTCAGCCTATTTAAGGCAGCAGAATTTGTTCACCCCGAGTCCAAACGGCCATTGTCAGGGCCTGAATGGACTCATTTCTGAGCCACGCTTGAAGCTTAACGGAGGCTAGTCTTCTCTCCATTGCAGACATTCCCGCACTTACCTGCGACACTATCTCAGCAATTCGCTCCCATAATTCCACTCATGGACTCCTCATCCTCTGCGCTATTGTGGAGAGTGCACGTGATACCTGTTCCAGTACCTCGAAAATGTGCTGCTGTCCCTCGATCATTCTCCTTTTAAAGGATGGCCCCCGGGGTTCAGCATCTGCGTCCAGCTGAGCAGAGCCTGGAGAGGAGTGCGCCCACGGACTCTCCACAGCAGCCCCTGCCACCAGTGTCTGCTCGTGCTCACTTGTGTGTGGTGACTCACCAGGTGCCAACCCAACTAACTGAATACTAGGACCCACCAAGGTGTGAGTATCTGCGTTGGTGGATAGCTCGCTATGATGTGACGGCGCGCCCCCAGAGGCCTGGAGCTCCTCTGAGGAATCGCCCTCTCCCATCACTGCGGTCGTTGAATGGCCCGTAAGAGAACAGAAGGCAATATTAAGCATCATCACAGATGTGTCATGTTGCGATGAGCATATTGAGGTGTTCAACATGCCAAGCATTGTTAACATCAATTCATGTTGTGTGTGATGAATGTTGAAGTTGTGTCACCAGACGTTTGTGGGGTGCCAGTGTGGGCGTCCCCAACAGACAGGCAATCGAGGGTGCGGCTGATCTGCAGGGCTACCTCCTCCCCTCTGTGAGGACCACTATTTGTTGTGGCCCCCCTCCAGTCCTCGCCCTCTCACGTGCATTTTGCACTCTCTTCGACAAGAGGAGAAAGTACAGATGTGTGAGTGAGTGACGGTGAAGTGGTCAGCTGATGAATACATTGGTTTGGGAGAGGATGACTGTGAAAGAGATGCATCAGAGGGTATGAGACAGAGACATCACATTGGATGAGGATTGGGGCGAGTGGTAGTGGTGGGGTGACCAATGGGGAGGTGAGGAAGTGCTGAGGAAGTGCAGATGAGTTAAGGATGAGCCGCAAGTGGGTGTGAGGAGTGATGTGATGGAGTAGTCTTGGCAATGCAGAATGAGTTGGGGAGGCAGGGGTGATGTGGAACATGGAATGCAGGAAAATCAATAAGTGTACTCACTTTTGCTGACCTAGTTAGGTCATTGAAGCGCTTCCTGTGCCAGATCCAGGTGTGGCAGATGTTTCTGCTGGTGACCTCTGCCACCTCGAGCCAGGTCTTCTTGGTGTCAGAGGCAGGCCACTTGCTTCCATCCGCGGGGTAAAGCACTCCCTCCTCCTCCTCCTCACCTCGGCCAGTAGCTGCTGTGGAGAGGCATTATTGAACCTTGCAGCAGCCTTGCCCCTGTGCTGCTCCATATTGTGTGATCTTGGTATTTGCTGCAGCAAAAGCCATCGGTGTGATGGCCCTTTAAATAGAGCCGCTCCAGGGTGCGCAGTCCGCCCAGTGCGCAGCTTTCGGACGGCAAACGTGGAAGCCAGGTAAGTGGCCATCGATTAACTTGCGATCGCGTGGGAAACGGTAAGATTTTCGTAGTCGGGTTACCCCCGCTGGCACCCCTTTCAAAATAGAGCCCTTTATTTCTGAAAGATTCTCTACATCTGCACTTAATTAGAGGATAGCAAGTTACACGTTATTATTAATAAAACTGCCTCAAGGGGTAGTTTTTGATACAACATCCCTTCCAGAAAGCCTTACCCAGGATCGCATATTGGAAATTCAGGCTTGTGCCTCATGTGATTTTCTAATCCTTTAAATTGATGGGCAAGGAGTCCCTCATAGCAATATACATTATGACAGTGGAGGGAAAAAAGCAGCGTAAGATAAGTAGGTACAAGTGTGACTAAGAGAAGTAAGAGGCTAAATGTTCATCTTTACTGCCTGGTTGGTAATCTGGTGGGGTAGATCACCCAGCCCATTATAAAACCCCCGAACCCTTATCTCAATTTTCATTCCATTGAAATCAACTGAATGAAAATCAGGCAGGTTGTAGAATGGGCAGGAGATTTGCTCTGTCAGATTACCAACCAAGGGGCGAAGATGAAAATTTTCCCCATTCTCAAGTTGCACATAAAAGGTGTTACAAAAATTATGGAAAAGAAATTAGCAAAGAGCGTCAGTGAACCAGGAAGACAGATAAACATATTCCAAATGCTTGCAGCAGGAAATCACAGAGAGTTAACTGCTTTGATTCAAGAGCTAACCTGCCAGCTGATCAAACAGATTATATGGGGGTGATTTTAAACCCAAAGAACGAGTGGGTTGGAGGTGGGTGGGAGTTGAAAATAGTTGTTTCTCGGGTGGCGACTGCAACTCGGCTTTATTTCCGGGTTTAACGTCGGGCCGTAAAATTACAGGCTTCCCACTGGGAATAGCAAAGTCCGAAAATTTTGCAGTTGCGACCCAAAAAAACAACTATTTTCAACTCCCACCCGTCCCCAACCCACCCGTTCTTGGGGTTTAGAATCACCCCCTATATCTCTACACTAATATCATCCAAGCTGTAGGTTTAACATTGCAGTATAAACAGACAATATGAATTGACTTTAAAAACACAATGTAATTTCGAGAAATTATAAAGCTGATTTTAACCCCCTCGTTTGCGCCACATTCCCGATGCGTTCCCACTCTCCGCCATTTTCACTTCCCTGAATTCAAGCACAGGAAGGCTGCCCCAGAGGAGCCGGGGCCTAATTTAAATGGGAGTATCACTCTCGATGACATCAGGACGTGCTCACCAAATTAACCGAGGAACCAAGTAAGGCCTCACAAGGATGCCTTGGGCTTCCCCTGCACTGGGCTCCCCCGTCCTCCTCGTTGACTACTAATATTCTTAAATACCAGTTACGAATCAAACAATGGTGATGTTAGAGAACAATGCCTCTCAAGTTCCGTGGGGTTTCTCCTGATTTCCCACCATAACTTTGGCAGGAGTACGAGGAAACCGCCGGAGAAACTGAATAAAGTGGAATTTCAGGGCCAATAACTTGGTTTACAGGTGAGCAGGACTCAGTTACCTCACTCCAAGTCGCAGTTACTGGTTGATCTCTTTGACCGCTACAGTACAATTTACTTCACGAGACATCATCCTTTACAAGATAATAAAGTTCAGTATCCTACAGTTTCTCAGTTCCAAGCCTGAACGAACCCACTCAGTATCTCCTGGCTCACATAGCTAGACAGTCCCTACTATGTCCAGTGAGGTGTTGACTGGTTTTGTGTATCAGCTGCTCTTAAACGTGGGCAAGTCCGATACATAATGGACCAAAATATCTGAAGTACAAAACACTGCGCAATTTTTGCAGTGATAAATGTTACCGCCTCTTTTAAATACTGCTGCCTGGCCTGGTTTCCCACCGCACAGCCAATGACACAGGTGGGGAGGTTTCCTGCACCTATTTATCCTGTGCAGGAAGCCTAAATCTAAGAGGAGCTGGGGATCGTCTACCAAAATTCAGCAAGGCCAGCCCTCCTTACTGCTGGCACAGTTGCACCCACACCAGGATCGAGCACAGCCTTAATTTTGCCGGTTTCACAAAATCAGGGCAGGTAAGATCCATGTGTGCATCTTGCCTCGATCACTTCATGTACAACTGATGAGAAGTGATGTGATTTGATTCATTCACCTCATTAGGTAGTATGTTTGTAAATAAATGAGACTAGATTTTTTTTCATGGAGATGGTGCCTCTTTAGAATTGAAGCTTTAACATTATAAAAACGAATTTACATTAATGTAATGTCGTATCACATAATTGAAATGTCTCACGCATTTCACATAATGTGGTGAGAGTTGTATGCAGCCAAACATCACCCATTCTGCACTAGCCATGTCCCACAAACAGCAGTGGGATGAATGACACTTAATCTGTCTTTCATGTTATTTGTTGAGGAACGAACGTTGGTAAGGACATCAGGACGTCTTTTCGAATAGTGATAGGATTATAGTTCAACATCACCTCTGGAGGATGGCACCTTAGACAATGCAACACTCTCTCAGTACTGCACTGAAGTGTCAGTCGTTTTCCAGAGGTTCTGTGGCTCTTCCACTGAAGTTATCGGGAACAAGTGGGAGAACCTCTACAGACATTCACTCCCAATGTGTGTTAGATGGATGCTGCTGAAACCCTCATCCTTGCCTTTGTTACCTCTAGTCCCAACTATTCCAATGCTCTCCTGGCCAGCCTCCCACCTTGCACCCTCTGTAAACTAGAGCTTATCCAAAACTCTGCTGCCCGTTTCCTAACTCGTACCAAGTCCCGTGCACCCATCAACTTGTGCTCGCTGGCCTACATTGGCTCCCGGTCCAGCAATGCCTCGATTTTAAAATTCTCATCCTTGTTTTCAAATCCCTCCATTGCCTTGCATCTCCCTATCTCTGTATCCTCCTCCAGCCCTACAACCCTCCAAGATCTCTGCACTCCTCCAATTTTGTCTGGCCTCTTGCACATCCCCGATTTTTATCACTTCACCATTGGCGGTCATGCCTTCAGCTGCCTAAGCCCTGAGCTCTGGAATTCCCTCCCTAAACCTCTCCACGTCTCTCTCCTCCTTTAAGATGCTCCTTAAAACCTATCTCTTTGACTAAGCTTTTGGTCACCCGGACCAATATATTCTTATGTGGCTCGGTGTCAAATTTTGTTTGATAATACGCCTGTGAAGAGCCTCGGGACGTTTTATTACATTAAAGATGCTATATAAATGTTAGTAGTTGTTGTTGTTGATACTGCCACATGTCTTTCTTAGTTTTCTATTTCTTTCACCATATGATGATTATCTTTTTCTATGATATTGTCCCCATTACTACTAGGCACTAGCATTTTGGAACCTCTGACCTATATAATTAAATTTATATGGATCACAGTTCCTTGTCATTTGAATCCCACTATCTGATAGTCAAATTCCTGTTTCTGACTTATTGCTGTTTCTCAAATTCTTATTCCAGTGAATAGCATGAAACTGAAAATTCCGTAAATCTGAAACAAAAACAGAAAATGCTCGAAACACACAGGTCAGCCAATGTCTGTGAAGAGAAAACATAAGTTTGTTCTGCCCACAGATGTTTAGTGATCTGCTGCATGTTTCGAACATTTTCTTTTTTGTTTTTTTATTTCAATAAGTTTGACTTCCTGTTTCGGTTATCTCTCGACTGTAAGGCTGAACTCTCTCGTAACCTTGGCTACTAGAAGCTCCGTCACGGACGTGTCTGATTTTGTGACCAGTAATTTAAATTCTCATTTATGTAACAAACTGGTTAATTTTATTGATGTTTTATGAAGTAGCTGCTACCTCATCTCTCTCTGTTTCTGATGATCCAGGTCACCTTTCAATGGCATTCTAATCTAAGCAATATCCTCTGTGCTTCATACGCTATCTCCATGATGGAATAATTTGAGGCATCCCCACTTATTTGAATATCAGAAAACAAATTATTGCTAAATCTGCTAGTAAACTCTTTCCCTCAGGTCTGATATAAATCCCTACCTGCAAAGCATATGTAACGTACTTTCCAGTGAAAGGCCTTTGGATCTGCATTTCTTTGTTATTTTGTTTGTAATGCTGTTGCATTTGCTCCATCTACACTATTAAATCAAATATATTCCCTTTTTAGTAACTCACACAGCTCTGCATTTTTCTGCCATCTATCTCAACTTTGGATCTGTCCACCTTCATACAATAGGCGTCACAGTGAGATATATAAATCAATCCCTCTTTTCTACAGGTATGTCACATCACTTGTCTCCACGGGAGTTAACCATTGTTAAATATTCTAATAGAAATATGGAAATCCTATGGATCAAATTTTCTTATGCAAGGTACTGGCTAGTAGTATTTATATTGTTTTTCCTTTCTGTTGATTCAGTGAGCTGAGCTTTAAGGTGTGTACATTGTCCTTTATAGTGTTAAAGTTCTTGGGCTGTCTCCCTCAATTTGTACTTTGTACTTTCCTCAGCCTCTGTGATTTGTCAGCGCTCACTTAAGAACACCCTAAAACTAAATACTCTCATCACCTCAGTGAGCGGCTGGTTTCACCGGTGACATTGAACTTCCTGCCTGATCGATGTCTGCTAACACCATTTTAAGATCCAGAGTCTTCTTTTTAACATCACGATCTGTGCAGTGGGGTTTTCTGTCTAACCTGTCACTCTCCATTTCATTGCATTTACGATCCTTCATTTCCTCCTAACTTGTACCATTAGAGTCTTTATATGTTTTACCTCATCATGTTCTGACTTCTTCTCTCAAGTGCCAACTCTAGTTGTTTTACATGCTTGTCTTTATATTCCACCTTTCATTTATATCTCTTTTTTTGCTTCAGCCTGCCTGAACTGTTCTTTTCAACAGAGAATGATTGTTTCTAGGAACCTTGCAGCATCGATCCTGTATTTACTATCATCAGATTTTACTGTTTGGTATTGGCCTTTTAATTCATCCTCTTTACATTCACGATCTCGTGGGTTATATTTTTAACAGATACAGCATTGTCTCTATTGTTTGTCATGCCTGACTGCAAACTGCTTCTAATCCTTCTAACTCATCCTGTTTCCTGGGAGTTCTTATCCTTACTATAGTAAAAGAGATCTGGTCATTTATCTCATTGTGGGACCTTGCTGTGTGCAAATTGGCTGCTGCATTTCCCTACATTACAACAGTGACTACACTTCAAAAGTACTTCCATCAGGCACACATTAATTTGAAAACTTACCATTCTTCATCGGACATTCCGGATAATAATCCTGCTCCATTACTTCCTCAAAAAAAAAGTTTCTTGCTTTCCCTAAGGGCTTTAAGTGTGTCAGCCCCTTTAATGGTGCTGGTGCCTTTTAAGGCCCAGCATGTGCCCCTCTTCTGTCTTAATGGCTGCTGCCAAATGTCTGCCCAACATGCACCCATGTGCCATTTCCTTCATTCAAGGCCGCAGAGCAAGTTTGAGCACTCAGCTTCTGGTCCCAGCGCAGTGCATTTTTAGTGTGCTTTGCACTAATTGCTTCTGGACAGTACCAGGAGAGGAAGATCAGCCCTGATATTTTAGCATGCATTGGGTTTCACTTAATAACGGTGTAACAGAGCAACATTTGAAGTCCAAGATTACAGTAGAGCCTTGGCAAGATCAAAATTCACCACATTCAAAGTGGTACTGGAAGGCATCCAGTGTTATTTCTGTTCCTTTGGGTGACATTAGCATAAAAGTATACCGTCTTTTTGGCTGTGACATTGGGCAATTCATTCTTCTGCAATGCTCCAGTTTCACCATTAGAGTACATCTGTGGTGAATCATTTGTGGTTATCTTTCCTGGTTCTTCCGTTGTTTTGTTTTCTTGAACTTCACACATACCCTTGTATTGTACTGTGTCTGTTGGCTCTTCGACTGTAATTTCTCTATGTGCTTCAAAACTATTAATCTAACTGTTGGAGTGCACTTAATGTTCTCCACTTCTGCTTTGATCTAAACAAATTAATCTTTCTGAAACTTGCCCTTAACTTCCTAAGTCTTTCTCATCTTTACTTTCTTAAATCTTCCTAATGTTCCGAAGCCTTTGAACCCTTTTGTACAGGGGTTAAACTTTATTTAACCATGGTCTCTGCCACAAACACATTCTGTGCTCTAACAACTCTCTGCAAAAAGAAACTTCTATCCTCTCTGTTCACCTCTTAGTGATAATGTTAGATTTATCACCCCTGATTACTGATTCCCCATTAATTCTACCAAAACCTCTATTAATTCTCCTTTTTGCCTCCTCTGCTCCATTGGAAATAGTCCCAGTTTGTCAAATCTCTCCTCAAACCTATAGTTTTTCAACCTGGATATGATCCTGGTGAATCTATACTTGTGTACCCTTCATGACTTTATTGCCCTTTCTATAATGGGATGCCCAAAACTGCACTCAGTACTCTAACTTAAATTTATCATAACCATTGAAAGATATGCCCCTATTTATAGATTCCAAAATGCTATTGGCCCTTTTTATGGCTTCATTTACCTGCATTCGCACTTTCAAGGAAATATGTATTGCACCCTTAGGTTTCTCAGTTCATCTACGCTCATCAGCATCTTTCCATTGAGTTTAAACTCTCAAAGCGTTCAATAAGAAAACTTTAAAAGCTTAGCATTTAATTGTGACACTTTGCAGCTTTGAATGGTACCTAGCTTTCCTTGCAAAGTTAAGAATTTTGCAACAGGAGAGGCATTTGTTCAGGTCTGGTCTTTGTTGACTGAGAAGGAGCAATTACTGAACATCGTGAAGCCACAAACAAGACACTGCTATAAATAATATAAATAATGCGAAGCCATAATTTGAAACTGCAGCTTCAGGACAAGTGATTACCATCCAGAGCCTCATGACTGAAAACATTAAAAACCCTCAGAAAAGTGTAGCAAGATTTAATTTTCTGTCTCTATGGCAACATACATAATGAAACTACATAGATTAAAAAAACGTATGAGCAGAATGTGGTAATCGAGTGAGACAAAATACAAGGATTGTGGTGATAAAATAAGTACTACATTTATATCATACAGTTTGTGACAGAAATATCAAATAATGAAACTATGCATGATTTATATGTATTTTGTCATGACCGAGAGGAAAATGATTTCTTTTCCTATTTGAATATGGATGACTCAAGGGTAAGATGGATTTCTGAGGACAAGTTATTAGGTTCAAGGAAGCTCCCAGCTGGTGTACAAGGGTTAATAGGCTGTCAGTTGAGGTTCATGAGCTAGTCTGTCATATAGTAACTAAATGCTTCATAAGGACCATAGTTTCCTTTGTTCAATAAGTTTATCAAAAATGTAGACATGAGTAAAAGAGGTAAAATGCCAATGAAGGAAAAGATACAATTGAAAGGTGGTTGTTGGGAGATAATGGCTACTCTCCGCAGCCTTGTCTGTCAGTCAGAAAATGAGCACAGATACAGTGAGGCTCATGCAGTTACTAGGGTGATCACAGGTCTATTGGCGTCTTGAAGCAAGATGTCCAAAATAATTTTTAGCTGCAGTATGCTCCACAATTTTGCTATCCAAGGAGGCACAACCATGGAGAACGTGGAAGAGGAGAAAACCTATCTGCTGCTAAGACTAGAGGATGACACTGACAATAACCCACAGGATGTTGCTTGAGAAATACCCTTTTAGCCAGAGGAATAGAACACTAGGCTGTCATAGATGAAACATTCAGCTAAGTGTTTGCACGGCCCATTTCAATAAGTCTTTTATCCATATGTGCACTAGGCAGTGCCCCAACATGGTCCTCTGCTGTAACTACCTAAACTGGAAGTCCTTCTTTGGATTTTCTGCTATCTGCGCAGCAAAAATGTTTGTGAAGCCCTGCATAATGGCTGCCTTACTCTGATCTGCCAGCATGTTAAAGCCGTATGAGAGTATGCTGCTTATTAGAGTCCAAGGCCTTCATACCAGCAACATGAGAATTCATGAGAGATATTCCAACTTTCTGAACTAACCATCTTCACTGTGATCGTCACTCCAGATGCCCTTGGAGTTGTCATGTGCTCCATGTTGAAATTCTCTCCAATAAGCCATGATACACAACTGCACAGGTAAGGGCAATGGACTCCTCATAGTCACTACTAGACCTTGAAAGGTGCTCTGAAAAGTCTCAAAAATTACTTCATAAGATGACCGTGCTCAGTTGGCAACCTTCGTTTATAAGCAGGTCCATGAGGTCTGAATCCCTGGGCTTTGCTGCTGATAAAGGACATGAGTTGGCCTTCCAATCTGCAGGTCCCACCTCTGCCATTTGCAGCTTCTCATTCATGCTCATTGCTTCACCTGGGACTGTGTCCTCAAGCTTCCTACCTAAATTCCCAGGGATGGATGTACTGTGCTGACTCTTGCAACAGATGGAGTGAGTGATGCAGAGAGAAGTAAGGTGCTGGCTTCTTCTGTGGTACTGGGAGTTGTGACCGGTTGGCAACAGACGCCCATAGAAACAAACATAGAAAAAATAGAAACAGAGAAAATAGGAGCAAGAGTAGGCCATTCGGCCCTTCGGGCCTGCTCCACCATTCAAAATTATCATGGCCGATCGTCTAACTCAATACCCTGTTCCCGCTTTTTCCCCAAATCCCTTGATCCCTTTAGCATTAAGAAATATATCTATCTCCTTCTTGAATACATCTAATGACTTGGCCTCCACTGCCTTCTGTGGTAGAGAATTCTGCAGGTTCATCACCCCGAGTGAAGAAATTTCTCCTCATCTTGGTTCTAAATGGCATACCCCGCATCCTGAGACTGTGACCCCTGGTTCTGGACTCCCCAGCCATCGGGAACATCCTCCCTGCATCTAGTCTGCCTAGTCTTGTTAGAATTCTATATGTTTTGATGAGATCACCTCTCATTCTTCTAAACTCTAGTGAAAATAGGCCTAGTCGACCCAATCTCTCCTCATACGTCAGTCCTGCCATCCCAGGAATCAGTGGTAAACCTTCGTTGCACTCCCTCCATGGCAAGGACATCCTTCCTCAGATAAGGAGACCAAAACTGCACACAATACTCCAGGTGTGGTCTCACCAAGGCCCTGTATAACTGCAGCAAGACATCCCTGCTCCTGTACTCAAATCCTCTTGCAAAAGGGGGAACATATATTATAACGCTAGCCACATGGCTTCTTGAATATTACGTACATAGTTCTATAATGTGCGCTATAGTGTTGTGCTTGACTATATCCCCGTAAGATAGTGAAAGTGTGTTAGGAGGCAGAGATCAAAGAATATGAGGAACAAAAATATTAGCCCTGAGCTTGTGGAAGGCCTGTGAGTTCACTCTGCTCCAGTCCTTCCATGCTCTTAATCCCAAAGATTTCCAAGGACTTCAAAAGCGCTCAAGGGCTTATAATTGTGGGCTCGTCATCCATTTTGGGTCTCCTTTTTTTCTGTTACGTGCCACCTTGTCGTGCAAATAGAATTAGTGTTGAGATGTTGGCCTGAACAGGAGGAAGTCAGAGGGCTTGCCCTCCCATTGGCTGGGAACACAGAGAACAGGAAACATGCTCAGTCAGCGAGGGCCCTTAAGGGGGGACAACTGCAGGCTTTGGAAGGAGGGGGATGATGGGATCAGGGGTCGGGCAGCCTGGAGGACGGGGGTTGGTGATCTCAGGGCCAGGAGCAGCGACAATCAGTAGGGAGTTTAATGTGGCGTCAAGAGGAGCACTCATGCTCCTCCCAGCTCCTTATTCGAAGGTAAGCAACTGGCCTTTTTTGTTGTAGGCGTTCTGCAGGGTTGGTTTCCCTGCCTCGAGGCAAGCCCATCTAGCATCAGGGACCTCAAGCAAGCATTAGGCTCCTTATTTGCATATGGAAACGGCCCAACGCCTGCTTCTGGCGTGGGTAAAGGACGCGTCTTGTTTGTCCTTACCCAATATGGCGGGTGATGCACTTCTGATTGGAAGTGTGTGCACATTTCTTGCCTGCCATTTTGGAGGCTTAGGAGACTGGGTAGCACCTGAAAAAGGGCCACAACGCAGCCTCTTGTCTGGAATGAGTTTGGTAAGATCAAGGAATGAAGCCAGACCCTGCAAAAGAAAGTTCTCTCATCTTAAGTTCAGAAACAATCAGGGTAACAGGAATGCTTGACTAGAAAAATAATATTTAGCCTGCTAACAGGGACAGTGTAGCTCCTTTTGTTATTTTTCTAGAACAATGACAACTTGCATTTATATAGGGCCTTTCATGTAGTAAAACATCCCAAGGCGCTTCACAGGAGCGATTATCAAACAGAATTTGACACCGAGCCACATAGAAGAGATATTAGGACAGGAGGCTAAAAGCTCGGTTAAAAAGGTAGGTTTTAAGGAGCATCTTAAAGGAGGAGAGGGAGGTAGAGAGGCAGAGAGGTTTAGGGAGGGAATTCCAGAGCTTTGAGCCTAGGCAGCTGAAGGCACGGCCACCAATGGTGGAGAGAAGGAAATCGGGGATGCGCAATAGACAAGATTTGGAGGAGCGCAGAGATCTCGGAGGGTTGTAGGTCTGGAGGAGGTTACAGAGATAGGGAGGAGAGGCCTTGGAGGGATTTGAACACAAGGATGAGAATTTTAAAATTGAGGCATTGCCGGACCAGGAGCCAATGTGCGAGTTCGGATACGGGTAATAAAGTTTTGAATGAGCTCAAGTTTACAGAGGATGCAAGGTGGGAGGTCAGCCAGAAGAGCATTGGAATAGTCGAGTCTGGAGGTAACAAAGGCATGGATGAGGGTTTCAGCAGCAGATGAGCTGAGGCAGGGTTGGAGACAGGCGATGTTATAGAGGTGGAAGTAGGTGGTCTTGGTGATGGAGAGGGTATGACATCGGAAGCTCAGTTCAGGATACTGTGAGGATGGACAGAATTAATTTGAAGCAAGCTGTGATTTACAATGAACATTACTCTGAATGTTCAATTAGTGCTTGTAAGTTAAACCTGTATGTTGAATTGTAAGCAGCCTCGTCTCACTCAAGTGTGAATCAGTCTGCCTTTTGAAAAATTAAAGACGGACATATAACTGCACATGTGAGATTATGGTATCCAGCTCATATAACAAAGGGTTTAATTGTTACGATTCCCCTCCCCAAGGCCACGTCTTCGTATGACTAGGTATTAGTCAGTAAAGATAAACTCCTGATTATAAGGGTTGCGAGATCTATTTACAGGAGAGAACCACTGATGCTGAACCAGAGAGACTATCTAGAGTAGACGTTAAAATTTGTAACAAACACATGCAGTGACACACAAGCACCATGTTCGTCAATGCTGGAAAGTCACGGCTATAAAGTTTGTAATTAGTAAATGCATTATCTGCAGGTAAAGTAAGAAGTATAATGGATGCAGCTGTAATTCCTCACAAATTCATGAGGATGAGTAATTGTTCTCCATTCCCTTTATGAATAGGTGCCGAGCATCATGAAGCTTGTAATTAAAGGACCAATTGGAATTTTAAAGAATCCATTCCATACAGTAAAGGTGTCTGGTCCGCACTGCTGTAACAAAAACTATAATTTATCTACAATTCTCATTTAGTACGAGCCACAATTCAGCTCAAATAAACTTGCACTCTCCCCTGTGTTACAGCCTTTCTTCAGTAAACGATATGTAAATGTTAAATCTTTCAAATTTGATGTAAAATAAATTGCATCATGATTTACAGGGTTTGGCCTAAAACAGATGAATGCACAAATCATTCAGGAGAGCAGCTTAACCCTAGATTGTTGAATATCGAAAACATCATTAAAGAAAAATTGTTGCAGCCAAAATTATATTTAAACCTCTAAATGAAAAGGTTTCTTGACTGTACCTAGAATTTGAAGGGGAAGCAAAGTCTAGAGGGTACACTTTTTGTTCAAACTACCTTCCCATTCTAGACAGAAAAATAATGGATTCGCTAGTGCTGATTTTTTAGCCCCACACTCCTGGTTTCTCAGAGTCCCACAAATCTGGAGTGGCTCACAAATCAGTTTGAGGTCCCAGTCCCTGCTGTTTCCAATGAATCCGCTTCAGAATGCATGGCGATTCACAGTGGCATCACTGGAGTGGTACAGCAGTAAATGAGGCCCATTTCCATGGAGATAAGAAAAAAAATTAGCTTCTTTGGCTACAAAACTTTCCTCTTCTGTTTTCGTTACCTGCTAAATTGTCAATTTAACTGGTTCCTTCGCAGAATAATTAATCATTTCAACTAGATAGGTGGTGCGGGGGCATGGGGCCACCAGGGAGGAGTAAGAACCTCAGGCAAGACTGAATATAGAGCAGAAGGTAGTCAGGAGGTGTATATGGACACAGACACTCAGAGGAACAGGAACTAAAGACCAGGAAAGGGCACACACTTAGGGCCATGAAAGCAGGCAACTCTACATTAAGATGCATATTCATGATTGCTAGAAGCATTGGAAATAAGGTTGCTGCATCTGAAGGCTGTTATGGTAGCAGGGAACTATGATGTGATAGGAATATCAAAAACGTGGCTAACTCCAGAAGATTATAACTGTCCAGCACGACGGCTTTACTTGGCCTTCAGCAAGGTGCCACATTAATATCCCTCCCTCTGCTGTGGCGGGCACCCCAGCTGTATCAAAAAGGAGGCGGGCTCCTGCCCAAAATATGATAATGACCTTGACACAGGCGCTTGAACGGAGTCAGGGATGTATCCATGGGGCAGACGGAAGTTCCACTCTGCCCCAATCTGCTCCCAAGTCATCGCCCCATGAATCTCCAGGTTAAGAGCTTTATCTCCGCTAGCCTGCATTTGCTGTGCTTTCTTTCTCTCTTTCTCCGTTTGATCTCTCCTGTAATTATTTTACTGTTTAAGCAATATAACCTACTGGAGCTTTTCATTACCTTTGTCTGAGTCAAACTGTTTCCTTTGGAAGTGGGAGCAACATTAAAAAAATTGACGTTAGATTGGCTAAAAATCAGCTCCATAAACAGTTTTTCAGCCAAACAAGGGACAGAAAAGATTAAGCATAGATTAGTTACTCCAAGTGTTTGGGCCCACTTAGATCAGCTTATTTCACTGCGTAGCGCTCTTGCTTTTGAGTCAGAAAGTCATAGGTTCAAGTCCTATTCTGGAAGTTGAGTCTATAATTAGGCTGACACGCCAGTGCAGTACTGAGGGAGTTTTGCATTGTTGGAGTCTTTGGATCAGATATTAAGGTAAGGCCCCATTTGTCTGTTCCACTGGGCCCGATATTTACGGGGAGGTGGGGAGGGCGCGGGGGAGCGCACTAACACGGGGAAAAACGGGACACGTAGGTTGGGCCGAATTTAACGGCAGGACCTCTTTATACTTTTTTTCTTCCGTTTCCTGCCTGGCGGCCAGCCAGATTGACAGGCTAGACTGCTGCCGGGCAGGAAAACCAGCAGCAGGAGGCCGCATCCCTTGGGGATGGTCCCCATCAATTAATTGGGAGGGAGGGAGCTACAGATCAGGGTTTGGTGGTGAGGGGGGGTTGGTTGGGGGAAGAGAGAGAGGCCGCGATCAGCAGGGGGAAGGCCGAAAGCTTCCTTGAGGGGCCGGTGCGGGGGGGGGGGTGGGGAGCACTCCTGCTCCTCCTGGTCCACAAGGAGGTCTGTAAAAAAGCCTCCGTTTCGCCGCTGGGTTTCCCGAGCCCTCGGGAACCCACCAACAACGTTTAAATTTAACTCAGGCTCAACAATTACACTGCGGGAGCCTGATTTAAATATGTTAATGAGGTGCCCCGCCTCTCGAGGGCAGGACACTCGCACGGCACACTACCTTCACCGTAAAAACAACAGCGGGCATGTAAGCGGCAGGTTGGGACCCCCCGTTTTTTACATTTTTAACCCACCGCCCCAACTCTCTCCCGCCCGTCACAGGAGGTTAATATTGAGGGCATTGAATCTGAAGTGCTTTGAAATATTTTAGAGCGCTTTGATGGAGAATTACATAACTATGAGTCTCTCTCTCTCTCTCGATAATCTCATTAATGGAAGTATCTCTCTAGATCATTCATCTCTTTAAAAAGAAATCTGTCCTTTGACCCTTAATATTTTGAAGAATCTCCCATTTGCAATGGAATGTTGCCTCCTCTCTGGATCTGCTCTCTCGAAACAGGAATGGGATTCCTTATATGGAGAAATATTTAGCCAAAATGCAGTGTGCTCTAGGTAGGAATTTAAGTGAAGAAGCTGCATACTGCAGTAGTTTAGAGCAGTAATGTGTCACCTCAAGGACTTCAGTTGAAACAATAGCAAACATGGGATCTTTGCCATTGTAAGAATCCTGAAATGATCAGTATGTTCACCCATCACCCCTGTGCTTGCTGATCTACACTTTAAACTTTAAAACACAAGAGTGGTTAATTCTTTTTGGAAGCAATAGCAGCAGCAATAATTGTTTTTATAGATCTTGGACTCGTAACACGGATAGGCTTACATTGAAGCTGGGATTTACAGCTGATTCCCTACCACCCAGCTGAGATAGGCACCCACTTGCAATGCGCAAACACCTCTGATACTGGGATTTGGAAGGGCTCTGGAGTACATCCATGAGACGGGCAGAAATTCTGTTCCACTTTAAATTGTGGGCACATTGTCATCAAATTGAAGTCCAGCATTCCTGGGCTAAAAGGGTTACATTATGAGAACAGGTTCCCTTGAGTGTAGAAGATTAAGGGGTGATCTAAAAGAGGTGTTTAAGATGATTAAAGAAGTTGAATTCTCTCTTCCCCCACCCCCCCCAAAAAAAAAAGCTGCTGAGGCCGGGGGACAATTGAAAATTTCGAAACTGAGATTGATAGATTGTTGTTAGGCAAGGGTGTTAAGGGTTACGGAACCAAAGTGGGTAGAAGGAGCTAAGATACAGATCAGCCATGATCTAATTGAAAGGTGGAACAGGCTTGAGGGACTGAATGGCCGGCCCCTGTTCCTATGTACCTATGTTCCTTAACTCTGGGGGAAAAAAAGGAGTTAATGCTAAGAACCATCTTGTGCACGCTGAGAAAAAAAAAAGGGTTTCTCACAGTTAGTATTTGGTTCCAATTAGTGACTGAAACTAAAAACACTTAGAATCAAGGGTGAATGAAGGATTATATTTTGATGACCACAAGAAACGCCTAGAGCATTCACTTCTTATCATATCCTGTCCCCCTCTCCCGACTATGACTTACAGCCATACAAAATGAAAGGGTCCTCACCAAAATGCTTGAAGACCTGATTCCTACCTTGGTTGTCGTACTGCAGGTATTTGTGGACTGATAGAATAAACAGTTTTGGAGCTAAAGGGCCAATTTGACCTTTTTTTCATTCTAAGTGCATGATATCTGCTTGTTCTGTAATAAACATTCTTGTGATATGTTTATTACAGAAATAAGGGAATCTCTGCAATAAACATATCACAAGAAATTGGCTGAAATGATATTGAAAGAATTTGCATTGTGAATCAAATGTACAGTAGATGGTGTTTTACGACATAAAAGTCAGTTGAGTCGAAAGAAAGATCGGAAAGGAAGCAAGAGGTAGAAGAATGATCAGGAAAAGATAGAGAGGGGTTACAGGAGTTCAGAGAAGTTTGAGAACTCCATTAGCAAATAAAAAATTCTAATCTAAACTAAGCTTGCTGACATTTTGTCAATATTGGACACTGAGTATGATCGGGTCAACTTTAATAAGTAGAGTCAGCAGAGGTTGCGTTGCAGTGATACACTTGAACTGCCCTTTTAACCTCAGCTGTTAATTCTTGCAAACAATTATTGTTTAGCATTAAGATGCTACTAATTGTATTATCCTAAATGTGTTAATAAAGAAATGTTAGTTCTTGATTTCCATGGTCTGACTTCCTCTTTGATAACTTTGGCAAGAAGAGATTAACATTCACTCAATAGTTTATATGTATCCTCGTAGGCTGGTAGTGAAAATCTTGATATAATCTGAACTGGATGATGTAAGACAGTTCAGCCATCCAGTATGTCCCTAGTTCGGAGCTGGCAAATTTCCAGACTTTTCTTTGACGAGGAGTTAAGGTTTGACTAGTACTCTTTGATTAATATCCCTTCCAGGGTTTATTAGAGAAGCAATGCCAGTGTTCTTATAACATTCAAGTCCAAAAGTGCTCCCCTGAGTTCCGGCCCCAGTGTTCCTTCAGCAGAATTTCCAGCGTATGAGGGAACACTAGCCTCTTCCACCGTGACCGCCAGTTGTGACATCTCACCTCCGAGAGTATTGTTGAGCCTAATGACACAGATTTTGTGCGAGACAGCAATTAAAGGTGGATGGTTGCTTGTACATGACCATTACAGGTACTTTGTGGGAATTGCCACTGCTCAGCAAATAACATGACTTTTAGGAGAATCTCTCACGTTAAAAATTGGCGGTAGAGTTGTGTTCACAGGCAGGTGAGCGATGTTACCAGGCAGATGGGCTTTTGTTAAACAGTCAACAGAAACAAAATGACAGTTTCTATTGCTCCATATGTTGAGTAAATGGCTGAGAGATGTTTTATACCTATACATGTCCATATATGACGTGACGTGAAATGTACAGTTGTTCTGTTTCCTTGCCTTAGTATTTTTCTAAGGTCAAAAATGTCTTCCACCCCTCATCCTAGATGTTGTGGACCTTGCTTACATCATTCACTTATTCGGCTTTTTCATGCCATGACAACCAAACTAAATGTAGCTTTAGGATTCCCTCTAACCCAAAGTTAACATTTTTGTGTGGCTATACCTTGTCAATTGGTGCCTGTAGTGCATTGTTTTCAAAAAGTGCTCGTCTCACTCTTTTCCTTCTTTCCATGATTCTTCATTCATTAACACAACACAACCTTGACCTTCAAACTGCTGTAAACCATCCTGTTACAGGTGCTTCTGGTGATTAAATGTCTAACAACAGTTGTTTGTAATTGATTGTTTAGGTCTGCATTCATTCAAATAAATGCAAGATCCAGGACAGGAACAAGCATGAATTTGGATGAACTTGTCAGTGTGATACCTCATGTCAACAAAGAACAAAAAAATGCTTTGAACAAGAGCTTGAACAACATGACAAAGATTTTGGGCCCCTGTGCCCTCATATAAAAAGGGAGGCATTTCAATCTGGGTGGTGATTTTGATTAAATGTTCTCATTGTAAAAGCTGTAAGCTGTTTATTCATGCATTTCATGTTAAATAAACCTGTTTGCTGGATTGAAGCCATGCCTTATCTTTATAGCGTGCTTTTCAGTCTGTTTTTTTTATATAAGATGCATACACATAATAGAGCATGCGACATTTCAATGCCAGTATATGGAGCAGTGGCTCTCTCTTATGATCCCTAGGTCATGTTATTGTCTAACTAGATATGGTGCAACAATAGGTGCACTACGAATTGTAGGAAACAAAAGGTCTGTTTATGGGAGTGACCATGATACTGTTCCTAAGAGAGCACAAAAATCTAAAAATTGTTAGACTCATGAACAAACACTGAAGAGAGGAAACTTGAAGAAAGACATAACATTAAAGGTGCAATTAATAAACCTGCACTAATTTCTGTTTTCCTTGTTTTCTTAAATTAGTTAATATTCATGTCTCATTGATTGAAATAATGTTTTTCAGCCCACCCTCTATAAAGACAGGAGAACACATGTGGTGGTATATGTAATATTACAGCAGCAGATATATGCAGTAAGTTCTATGTTACAAATCCCAGACCATGCCATCATTTAATTAGAAAGCGGTGCACTCCAGATTGTAAGGGATGTGAGGTCTACTTAAACAAATGTATAGAGATGTACAAACCAAGAACATATCGAATGTAAAAATGGATAATTTGTGACTGTTATGTACACACATACATCAGGAAATTGTATCCATGTCAAAATGATGTCTTCGGAACTCCATTTAAATATTAAAATTAAGTTCCCATCGATTTTGGAGGGTGATTCTGTCATCTATCAAAATCCCCACCAGAATTCCATGTGATGCACAAAATGGGCAGTGATCTGGCATGGCTGATCCTCACCACATTTTCCAATTGGTGACTCCCATTTTGCACCTGAAAAATTGGGTATTAATGCCTCAAAAATCTACCCTAGAATCTCATCAACTGGATGGGAATGGTGATCATTGAGGTAATGGGGGAGAAATTCAACGCGTGGCTACCTATCAGGCAGCTGAGAAAATGGGCAGCCAGCAGTTGAGAATTGAAGGGGCACCTCGGTGGCCCCTTTGACGGCCAAGGCCCACCTGATGCAATATTGAGGCGGGCCTGTAAATGGGAAAACAGCTCGCCTACCTGAAACCGGCGTACGGCTGCTTAAATATGCAAATTGGCATCCTACGCAGGTTGCAGGACTTCAACTGCAAAATTCAGGTACAAATGGGCAGAGCATGCGCTCTGTAGGCTCCGTCTAGTTATGCCATACATTTAGCTGCCTAACCAGTGGGTCTTAAAGGGAGGCCACTCAAAAAAAAATGGCCATGGGAATGCTGAGTTTTTTTTCTTAAGTGAGCCCAGAAGAAGCAGGAATGCTCTTCTTGAGCCCACAAATAAACTCCGGAGCCTGCTGCTGACCGATTTGACCAAATCTCCCCCCCCCCCACCAAGATTGCCTCACCTCCCACCAGACCCGACCTGCTGGCCGGCTCAAGGTAAGAGGCGGGCGTTTCCTTGCCCTCCCACAGCTATTTCCTCACCCTCCCACAGCTGATGAGCTCCAGCAATACTCCCATTTGGTGCCCGCAGCTCATCAGCGGCACGTTGATGAGGCCCAAATCCGAATTTTGATTCGGGACACGCACTGGTGGGCAGAGCGACTGCTCCACTGACTTTGCGCCCATTATGGGTGGAATTCAAATTTCTTGGTCAATGTTATCTGTTTCCCCCAGTAGACATAAGGGAGGAGTAATGATTAATATTAATCTTGCAGTCTTCTGAGATTCCAAAGTAAAATTTGTTTTGCTCAAGTTCAAATGAATGACACAGTTGGCTCCAGGGAATGTACATGGCCTTAATAATGATAGATTTTTATTCCGTGGCACTTAATGTCTTTTGAACTATGAGAAATGTTCCAATGATCTTAGGGTGAACTTTAATCAAGTCCAGGACCATGTCTGTGATAAATCATTTTGCAATAGAACAGTGAACAAGAGAACTTAACAAATTAAAGATTTATTTATAGAAGGTATTTTCAGTATCTCTAACAGTGATCTCATCTTATCATGAGCATTCGGTGTTTTACTGAATTGCTGATTGGCATACAAATACGAGGGAGAAATTTCTGAGGTGTGTTTTCTACGCTCGTGGAAACTAGGGCAATGGCCAGTGACATTCCCAAGATTCTCAGCAAATTCGTAATTACGTTTATTTTCTCCAAGAATCTTGAAAAATCTCCATCAATTATTTACGTCAGGATTGGGACATCTGGATACAAAGACACAAAACAAAAGTTATGTGGAACTTATCTGTTAGTTGAAGAATAGCTTGCACTAACCTGAAATACATCTGGTTGTGAGAACAGAATGGAATTCCAAAGTTTTGCTTTCATTTGAATTGATTCGGACCTCCTTGTTTATGCATATCTGTGAGTGAATTGATTTAAAGGTGTCATCTTCCTTTTGTTTAGTGGTGTGCCTTCCTTTACCTGTGGTGGGACTGGTCTGTTCTGGACCATGCAAAACCTTGGCATCCTGTTTGACCAAGAGCTGAACTCCATATCTATCCATCACCAAAATAACCTCTGCAACTTTGACTTCCACCATCCCTCCCACACCTGCCCTGCTGTCAAAACCCTGATCTACACTTTTGTCATCTCAACTGTATTTCTCCGATGCCCTCATTGCTGGCTTCCCATTCTTCAAAAGTCCGACTGGTTCAAAACTCAGATGTGCTATCCTGTCTCGCACTAAGTCTTGCTTGTATATCACTCAGGTCCTTACTGATCAACATTGACTCCCAATCTCTCAACACTGAATTTAGAATCTGCATCCTCAGCTTCAAATACCTCTTCTGCAACCTCCTCCAGCCATACATTTCCTGAAATATTCTTTGCTGAATTGTGTGCATCTACTGCTCCCTTCGCTACACGATTTCAGCTACCATAGCCCTGTTCCCAGGATACCCTCCCTAAACTTTTCCATTTCGTCCCATTCCCCTGCTCTTTCCTCGTAGCCTTGTAGATTTTTTTCCCTTCAAGTAATTATCTAATTCCCTTTTGAAAGTTACGATTGAATCTGCTTCCACCGCCCTTTCAGACAGTGCATTCCAGATGATAACTCGCGGCGTAAAAAAATGTTTTTCTCATGCCGCCTCTGGCTCTTTTGCTGATCGCATTAAATTTGTGTCCTCTGGTTACCGACCCTTCTGCCACAGGAACCAGTTTCTCCTTATTTACTCCATCAAAACCGTTCATGATTTTGAACACATCTATTAAATCTCCCCTTAACCTTCTCTGTTCTAAGGAGAACAACCCCAGATTCTCCAGTTTCTTCACACAATTGAAGTCCCTCATCCCTGGTACCATTCCAGTAAATCTCTTCTGCACCCTCTCTAAGGGCTTGAAATCCTTCCCAAAGTGTGGTGCCCAGAATTGGACACAATTCTCCAGCTGAGGCCTAACCAGTGTTTTATAAAGGATTAGCATAACTTCCTCGCTTTTGAACTCTTTGCTTCTATTAATAAAGCCCAGGATCCCATATGCTTTTTTAACAGCCTTCTCAACTTGTCCTGCCACCTTCAAAGATGTGTGTATATACACCCCCAAGTCTCTCTGTTCCTGCCTCCCTTTAAAATTGTACCATTTAGTTTATATTGCCTCTCCTCGTTCTTCCTACCAAAATGCATCACTTCACACTTTGCGTTAAATTTCATCTGCCAGGCATCTGCCCATTTTACCAGTCTGTCCATGTCCTCCTTAAGTCTCTTACTATCCTCCACATTAAATCAAAAAGGGCAGTGGTCCTAATATTGACCCCTGGGAAACACCACTATATACTCCCCTCCAGTCTGAAAAACAAACATTCACCACTACTCTCTGCTTTCTGTCCCTTAGCCAATTTTGTATCCACGCTGCCACTTTCCCTGTAATCCCACAGGCTTTAATTTTGTTAATAAGTCTATTTTGTGGCCCTTTATCAAATGCCATTTGAAAGTCCATATACACAACGTCAACTGCACGACCCTCATCAGCCCTCTCCATTACTTCACCTCCGAGAATGATTTATGTTTAACCTGTCTAGTAGATCCCCTAAGGTGTCCCTTGTAGTTAATCTGGTACTCGGAGTGTGCTTGCTGATATTTTTGCAACTTAAGTACAATAGGAGCTAGCCCATCACCGTACTACAGGAAATTTACTGAAACATTACATTGCATGACTGACATGTGGTAAAATTACTAATACACATTACTAAGACTGTCAAAATTCTGCCCTCACAGATATCATGGGCAGAATTTTGACCTCGAGTTGGGAAGGGAGTGGGGGGGATGATTTTCAGGTGCGAAACCCGGAAGGTAAGTTGGGTCACGATCGACAAATTTTACTTCCAGGCTTCGCATCCGGCAGCAGGCCTGATTATCAGGCTGGCTGGCTGTCGGGCAGGAAGGCCTGTAGTGGCAGACCACAGCCGGGGATCGGAGGGAGGGAGGGAGGGAGGGAGGGAGGGATCATGGGCCGGTGCGAGGAGATCGGATGGTTGGGACGAGGAGATCGGAGGTCACTGGAGGTCGGGTGAAGAGTCAGGGGTAGGTACGAGGCCACCATCCGGGGTGGGGTATACCATGGGGGGGGATGGGGGGTGGGGTGATCGCGAGGGTCTTGTCAGCCAGGTGAGCTTGTGGGGCCTGGATGAAGCACTCCTGGCCCAGAAGCAGTGCAATAAAGGCACTCAGCTCATGGATCCGGCCCTTCCCGCCTGCTTTCACCTGATGTGAATTGGAAATGATGGGAAACCTGAACAGGTAAGGTTAAATTCATTTAAGTTTTCCATTCCAAAAAGAATCAAGTATCTCAATGAGGTACGTTCCCCTTTTAATTATCAGCCCGCCGGCTTTAAGTGGGGGCGGGGTTTCTTGGTGTCTGTTGTGCACACCCAGACAAACCTGTCTGGGTTAATCCCAGAAGTGGGAGAGTTGGAGCCAGGATGCGGTCCCGCACCAAAAAGCTGCTATTTTAACCTCCCACCCGCTCCCAACACACTCATTCTTGGGGGTTAAAATTATCCCCCCTATTTCACTGATATAATACTGGTAATCCCATTTATCTAGGATTTTAGCAAACTTGCTCAAGATTCAAATAACTTAATTTGTCTTCTATCCGCAAGATCTTTTGTTTTCAGTTATTTATATAATTATTTATCAATTGATATATTAAAAACAGTAACGCAGAGTTCCCACTTTGGGCTCAATCGGAATATTGTGTCCAAAATGCGGTTGAAATTGCGCTGGTTAGATTAGGCTTCACGTTGCCGCTAAAATTCATCTGCGTAATCACAAACGTAAAACCTTGCATTAACCAGTGCAATCGGGCAACATAATAGAATGTAATTCTTTCTTTTTTTCTTACCATTAAAAAGTATTCCTTGGTGTATTCAAGAGTGGTAACCTGGTGCAGTTTTATTACTAGAGCTGAGAATGGGTTTATCACCAAAAATAAGCATCTTTTAATAAGGGTGTCCAGTCCTCCACCTGTGAGTAACCCGATTTAAAATCACTGAAAATGACTTAAAAAACTATACTGAACCATTTAATAGTTTCATTGGTGTACACTAGTCAACGTTTTTTGATATGAAGAATCGTTTAAAACCTGCCTACTGGTGCCCGTGCGCCTGAGAAAACGAGTGGAATTTGAAGAGCCTTCCCAAACCAGCGCAATCGGCGGAATCTCGCAATGTTGACCTGGAGGCGTGGCCAATTTTGTGGGCGGAGCCTGAATCGGGCGAATTGAATCTTGAACCAACGGTAAAGAGCGCGGAAAACATGAGCGTGAGTGGTTTTGGACGCAACTCACTCACGTTTACAATTCCCCGATCTTTTGCGCTGCTTCGGCTGATTCCGAACGGATTGCGCTGATAACAACGACTTGCATTTAGATAGTACCTTTTGGATGAGCTCAAGTTTATGGAGGGTTGAAGATGGGAGGCCAGCCAGGAGACCATTGGAATAGTCCATTGTGGAGGCAGCAAAGGCATGGATGAGGGTTTCAGCAGCAGGGGCGGAGACGGGCGATGTGACGAAGGTGGAAGTAGGCGGTCTTGGTGATGGAGCGGATATGTGGTCAGAAGCTCATCTCAGGGTCAAATAGGACGCCAAGGTTACGAACAGTCTGGTCCAGCCTCAGACAGTGGCCAAGGAGGGGGATGGAGTCGGTGGCTCGGGAACGGAGTTTACAGTGGGGACCAAAGACAATGGCTTCGATCTTCCCAATATTTAGTTGGAGGAAATTTTTGCTCATCCAGTACTGGATCTTGGACAAGCAATATGACAAATGAGAGGCAGTGGAGGGGTTGAGGGAGGTGGTTGTGAGGTAGAGCTAGGTGTCGTCAACGTACATGTGAAATCAGACGTGTTTTCGGATGATGTCACCGAGGGACAACATGTAGATGAGAAATAGGAGGGGGCCAAGGATAGATCCTTGGGGGTCTCCCGAGGTATCGGTGCCGGAGTGGAAGAGAAGCCATTGCAGGTGATATTCTGGATAGATAAGAATGGAAGCAGGATAGATAAGAATGGAACCAGGCGAGCACAGTTCCACACAGCCGGACGCCGAAGGAGAGGCATTGGAGGAGGATGGTGTGGTCAACCGTGTTAAAGGCTGCAGACAGGCCGAGAAGGAGGAGGAGGGACAGTTTACCACCATCACAGTCACATAGGATGTCATTTGTGACTTTGATAAGGGCCGTTTCAGTACTGTGGCAGGGGTGCAAACCTGATTGGAGGGATTCAAACATGGAGTTGCGGGAAAGATGGGCACGGATTTGGGAGGCGAGCGGAAACAAGCAGAAACCCGATCACAGTATGTCAACATCCATACCCTGCAGTCATCACATTATATTATATCTGTGGAACAATCTTAAAAATGCTGTGTGGTTCTCATCCACAGCCTGAAACTGAAAAACGTATTCCAATTTTCAAAGGTTCTTGGTGAAACAACAATTAAACTCTTGAATGATCTCAGGCTGTTTTTATTTATAGCAACTAGACTTTCTGGCCAATAGAAACACAGTTCAACCTAAACAGCAGAAAAGCGCATTTACAAACTACGATACTCCTGTTATTGTAAAATAGCCTGCTAGCCCATTTACTGTGAGCAACTTCGCAGGAGATTTGCTCATAAAATATTACAAACAGTGCAACAGTACCTATCCTTCACACTTCAGGCAGCGTACTATAGTATCACACTTTCTGTGTAACGCTGGTGTGACCGTCTGGCTTTATGACCCGGTGTGACACTTTCTAATTGGCTGAGATTTGTATTTATAAAACCGTATCAAATCAGATCTATGTAACTAATCACAGTGACAAAAATCTACCACTAAAAAAATAACCTGAACTAATCCAGTTGCTCAAAACAGTTTTTGCACTTTTTTTTAAAAAACAGATGCCATTTTATTTTTTGAACCTCCTGACAGCAAACAAGGAAAATTACAATTTATAACATACCATGTACAAACCTACTTTTCAAAAATATTTCTGCTTACCTATAAAACGACCCAACTTCTATCAGAGATTTGTAGTGAGGCCTAACCTCTTTCAGGAGCCTAGGGCTTAGTGTGACTCCAAGGCCACTGACTATGCTCTGGTGCAGCTGCTTTCAGGCTTCCTTCGCAAATACAGTATTAAGATGCAAATAGTGCTTAAAAATGACTTGGGGCTGGCACTAAGAGCTGGCAATAGGATGGCACTGGGCTGAAGTGGGTTGTAGCTGATTTTATTTGCCATGTGTCCTCCCTCCGCTCAGTAATAGCATGAACAGCCAATATCCCGAACACCTCTCCCAATGCAAACCCCTTCCTACGTACGGTGCCAGATTTTCATCCCCAATGCGGACAAACCTCAGGACCTCCTCAATGATGCTGGACCTAAAGCCCTGACTTCCCCAATAGAAGTTGATAGCCAAGTTCCGCACCCATGAGGACGGCCTCAACCGGGATCTTGGGTTCATGTCACGCTACACGTAACCCCACCAGCAAAAAGGGAAAAAAAAAATTATGTGTTTTAATATTCTCTCTCTCTCTGCCATTTGGGTCTCTTTCTTTCTGTCTGTGTAATTGGCACAATGTATATCCAGTGTACTGGGACGTGCTGTTCTCCGTGACTGGCCTGTTTGAACAACAACGACACCTTTTGATTGGTGTGATGCTGTCCCAGCCTAATATAAGATATGCGATTTGAGAACCTTCCACTCATTCACCTGACGAAGGGGATAATCTCCGAAAGCTTGTGATTTTAAAATAAAATTGTTGGACTATAACCTGGTGTTGTAAGATTCCTTACATTTCCCCAATACTGCCAGACTACAGTGATCCCACATTCCATCCTCCAATGCTGCCAGATTCTGCCCAGTTACTCAAACCTTACATTTCACCCTTAGTTCTGCCAAACCTCAGATGCTTCCTCCACCGTGCTGTGAAACACCAGGATTGTCCTCACTGTCAGTTGTCATGTGTTGTCACAGGCGCCCTTCTCCGTGCTGGAAAAGCCGAGCAGTATCCCGTAAATGCCACCAAACCTCAGGTCCTCCTGTCCCCATGCTGCAAAAACTTCAGGACCCACTCAATGCAGCCAAACCCCTGGAGAACTTCCTCAGTGCTGCCAAATCCGAGGACCCTCCTGTGCTGTTAAGTCCAATGATGGCCTCTCGGTGCTGCAAAAACTCAAATCACCCACAGAGGAGCTGCCATATTTCAAGACCACCCCCAATCCCAGTTGCGCTAAAGCCTAGGACCCCCCCTTCCCGCTGGTATCAAAGTCTAGGACCTCCACAGTGTTGTTACACCCCATTATGTCCACCAATGCAGCCATCATCAAGTACCTACCTCAAACTTATTACATCTTGCCTACATTTTTTGGAATACAAATTTTGAAATAATCGAGACAAGAGGCCTGTATGCCAAGGATGAATTCAACATGTAGTCAAAGGCTTGAAGGTTTATTAAAGGTTGAATGAAACTGAACACACTGACGGCCAACACCTGACGTTACAAGGGATGCTTTGCCGCAGAAGATACACACGTTAAAAGTTGGGTAAGTTCAACCCTCCAGATGTCTTGCTTCTTTATCTCCCAACCTATGGCTATGATTTTACACCATTCATGATGTTTCCAGCTGCACTACTCCATAGGCATCTGCATTACATAACCCACTTACCCACTTTTAGTAGCAGCCTCAATCTCCAGTCTTGAGATGTACAGAAAAACATCCGGGTTTTAGGGTAAGCATGACATAAAAGGAGCCACGCCATCAAAATAACGATATTGAGTCTCCAGTTTACAATAATAAAGTGAATCTAAATTTAAACATGTGCTGGCCGACCTTCAAGAATGCCTCTTGTACAGACATTGTACCGTTAGCTGCTATTGCAGTTTTTAATTCTCAGATGTAACTTCAGAATATAAAATTCTCTACCCCAGAGGGCTGTGGATGCTGAGTCGTTGAATATATTCAAGGCTGAGATAGACAGGTTTCTGGACTCTAGGGGAATCGAAGGATATGGGGATCGGGCAGGAAATTGGAGTTGAGGTCGAAGATCAGCCATGATCTGTTTGAATGGCGGAGCAGGCTCGAGAGGCCATGTGGCCTACTCCTGCTCCTATTTCTTATGTTCTTAAAATGAAACCTAGCATAAGCGTTCAAAATTATGACGGGTTTTGATAGAGTAAATAGCGAAAAACAGTTTCCACTGTCAGGAGGGTCGATAATCAGAGGACACAGATTTAAAGTAATTGGTGAAAGAATCAAAGGGCAGATAAGGAGATTTTTTTTTTTACGCAGCGAGTTGTTATGATCTGGAATACACTGCCTGAAAGGATGGTGGAAGCAGAACCAATAGTAACTTTCAAAAGGGAATTGGATATATACTCGAAAGGGAAAAACATTGGGGAAAGAACAGGGGAATAGGGCTAATCGGATAGCTTTTTCAAAGAGCTGGCACAGGCACGATGGGCTGAATGGCCTCCTTCTGTGCTGCATGATTCTATGAAGTGATTCTTTCACATAAAATGGTTGCCCTTACTATTTCTCAAACTTAATTTCGAACACCTGTACATTGAAAAAGGTAACAGATAAAAACTGAGTGCATAGTTAAAGAAAAATACAATATTAATCAAGGCTACTTATTGGCAGTTTTTATCAAAAACTGGACAGAATCATGGAATTGGATCCCCAAAACACCAGGAAAATTCTCCGATTACCATGTAATGGAAAAACAACTGACTTATTCAGGCACCATAAATCACTGGATCTGAAAATGATACATTATATGTGTTTGCTGGTATTACACCCACTTTCTCTCAGCATTGATACAAGAGGGTTTGTTATAATTAAAAGTTTTGCGTCTAGTACATGTGTACAGCATTACACTTGTCACACCTCATGTGTGTCATGCCCAGAGGACAAAGATATCACGATTGTCTCAAAAAACCACTTACCTGTTAGCAATCAAATGTTCAATTTTCAACAAATCAATGCTAGCAAAAGTAAGGAACAAGTAACTAGTGGAAAGCTCAATAATCAAACCTTTCAATTGTTTTTCATTCACAAACCAGCAAATACCAGAAAGAAAAATCAATCAAATTGCTCAAATTATTTCTTCACATTGTTTTCAGCCATCATTTTTCAGGTCAATGCACACACCTATAAATTACATTTATAACATAATAAATATAGAAAAGGTCATACAATTCTGAAAATAAGCTACTAAATATAACCATAAAATACAAAATTGGGTATTTAACATTACAGGTGTTGGCCAGAGGTTTTGTCTGCTTAAGTCTGTCCTTCTATGGAGCCTAAGGCTTGAGTTGGAAATCTCACCTCGGCCTTCGAGGTTTCCAGCTGCAATGTGTGTGAGGGAGTTTGGAGCATCATTGGAATTGTAGTTTTGACCCTGCCCCCTATGAAACTACAATGCCCAGAATGCACCGTGACAGCCTGTGTCACCTGACTATCAATGAAAATGGTGAGGTGTGAGCAGCAGTGAATCCTGAAGATAATTCAGTTGGTTGGATTGAGGCTTTTTGTGTCATTGAGAGGGAATAATGTTTGTAAGGGGGATATTTATGTGCTGGTTTGATACTCACATCAGCTATTGTGACAGTGTCAGTCAATCAATCAGGACTGGGTCACAGTGCTGGTTATTAAAAACACCAACTTTTTTTCACTGCAGAAATGGTTTTATCAAAGCCTAAACCAACATTACAGGTATTGAATAAGAAAACTGCTTAGAAAATTGGCATTTCCTCAGCTAAACCAAAGGTCACAGATGTATTATATAATATAAATTTTCATTGACATCTATTGCAAAAATTAAAGTGCATGCATCAATTGTAGCCTCCTTTATCCATTTTTTTCTTTCAATTCTAGATACAGCTTTAAACAATAATCTGCCTCATTGTTCCTTCTATGTGTCCTTCATGGCTGGAAGCACAAAATGGAATGTTCTCATCAAAGTTAATATAAATTATAATAGCTTTCAAAGGTTAACAGGGAGAGAGACTGAATACATCAGGCTTACCTACAGATGTCAAATAATTAGATTGTTCCATTGATCTAGGAGTTGATTGTTATGGTGAGCACCAAAAAACACAGCTTAAGAAAAGATTGAACTTGTATCTTTCCCTTCATCAAAAATCTCTGCAACAGCATTTAAAAGAAAGAAAGAAAATCTTCCATTTATATAACGCCTCTCACGACCTCAGGACGTCCCAAAACGCTTTACAGCCAATTAAGTACTTTTGAAGTTAGTTACTGTTGTAATATAGGAAACGCAGCAGCCAATTTATGCACAGCAAGCTCCCACAAACAGCAATGTGATACTGACCAGATAATCTGTTTTAGTGACGTTGGTTGAGGTATAAATATTGGCCAGGACACTGGGGGGATCTCCCCTGCACCCCCTCAGTACTGCACTGGAGTTAGTGTTATCCTGAGGAGGTCCTGCTTATGTCGCATGCTTATATTCAAGAGTTTTTAATCCAGAATTCTCCCTCCTTACCTGAATAAAATTAAGATAGCTGGTGGCCCTTTGCAATGCTTCTGACAAGGCTGACTGGGTGACTGGCTGACTTCAGCCTTAATGCCCAAACCCAGCACCGAAACACCTCATAAACAAATCTATCTGCCCTCAGGGTAAATATAGCCCTCCTCAGCGACACAAGAAAACTCTCAACCAGCACATCATGTTCAGCTCACAATCTCTATTTAATGGGTTGGGCTGCTTAAGTTCCTGAACAAAATAAAATCTTTTTATCTTTGATTTTTTTTTCATGACCTGAAGTTTAGCACTGTAACTTGTAAATCTTCTACTTGGCCGTCACATGAAATGAGAGATACAAGCCTCTTCTGGGGAAATGTCTTCAAGGGACTTCTAACATTAAATTATTAAACTTTGCACCAGTTTAAAGTTTTTAGCATGAATTATTTAATTTCTTAATGTGTTTTTTATGTTTTATAAAGAATATTTGGATGGTTGTCTATTCATTTGAGTTAGAAATCAGTGAATCAGTATAGTTATGTTTCTTATTTGAGTCAATCAGAAATGCGTAACATTTGTTTTCTTTCTGCAATGTGACATCTCAGACCTTTAATGCGTAAGCGCCATATGCAATATTTCTATCAATATAAATAAATGTATTGCATCTGGTGCATGTCTGTATTACTTCATATGTCACACTGTAAAAGCATTAAAAACACAAAGATAGCCAACCCTTACTGCTGTTTCTCCTGACATTGGTAAGTTGACTTCTACCCAAGACCAGGAGCTGGCAATTTACCGCAGACATCAATCGACAGAGATCTCCTCTGCAATTTGCCTCTAATTGATCTCAGGCTGTGTCCCCACAAGGAGTACCTGAGAGTGATTTCAATGGTGTCAAACATGGCTCAGTGATAGCACACTTGCCTCTGAGTCACATGGCTATAGGTTCAAATCCCCACTCCAGAGACTTGAGCATGTAATCTAAGCTGATACTTCAGTGCGGTATTGAAGGAGTGTTGCACTGGGAGATGCCGTTTTTGATGCATTTAAGGGGAAGCTAGATAAGTACGTGCGGGAGAAAGGTATAGGAGGATATGCTGATAGGGTAAGATGAAGTAGGGTGAAGTAGGGTGGGAGGAGGCTCATATAAACATCTGTAAAGAATCTTACAACACCAGGTTATAGTCCAACAATTTTATTTGAAAATCACAAGCTTTCGGAGATTATCTCCTTTGTCGGGCGGGGGAGTGGTACTTGCTTGATTGCTCTTGCATAGAGCTAGCATGGACTCGATGGACCAAAGGGCCTCCTTCTGTGCTGTAATCGTTCTATGATTCCATGAGTGAGAAAGAAACAGAGGAAAAAGGGAAAAAGAAATAGGCTGAATTAGAGTCAAATCAGGTGCATAATGAGAAATAAAGTGAGGGAAAGAAAAATTGGATTAAGAGGGAGAGATAAAAGGTACAGAAAGGAAAAGTAAGAAAACAATTTAAAAATGTTAAACTTGACATTTTTAAAATAGGAACATAGGAACAGGAGTAGGCCATTCAGCCCCTCGTGCCTGCTCCGCCATTTGATAAGATCGTGGCTGATCTGTGATCTAACTCCATATACCTGCCTTTGGCCCATATCCCTTAATACCTTTGGTTGCCAAAAAGCTATCTATCTCAGATTTAAATTTAGCAATTGAGCTAGTATCAATTGCCGTTTGCGGAAGAGAGTTCCAAACTTCTACCACCCTTTGTGTGTGGAAATGTTTTCTAATCTCACTCATGAATGGTCTGGCTCTAATTTTTAGACTGTGCCCCCTACTCCTAGAATCCCCAACCAGCGAAAATAGTTTCTCTCTATCCACCCTATCTGTTCCCCTTAATATCTTATAAACTTCGATCAGATCACCCCTTAACCTTCTAAACTCCAGAGAATACAACCCCAATTTGTGTACTCTCTCCTCGTAACTTAACCCTTGAAGTCCGGGTATCATTCTAGTAAACCTACGCTGCACTGCCTCCAAGGCCAATATGTCCTTCCTGCTCACAGTACTCCAAGTGCGGTCTAACCAGGGTTTTGTATAGCTGCAGCATAACTTCTGCCCCCTTGTACTCCAGTCCTCTAGATATAAAGGCCAGCATTCCATTAGCCTTATTGATTATTTTCTGCATCTGTTCATGACACTTCAATGATCTATGTACCTGAACCCCTAAGTCCCTTTGGACATCCACTGTTTTTAACTTTTTACCATTTAGAAAGTACCCTGTTCTATCCTTTTTTGATCCAAAGTGGATGACCTCACATTTGTCTACATTGATTTCCATTTGCCACAGTTTTGCCCATTCACCTAATCTATCAATGTAAGGAATCTTACAACTCCAGGTTATAGTCCAACAATTTTATTTTAAAATCACAAGCTTTCAGAGATTATCCCCTTCGTCAGGTGAATGAGTGAAAGATTCTCAAATCGCATATCTTATATTAGGCTGGGACAGCATCACACCAATCAAAAGGTGTCGTTGTTGTTCAAACAGGCCAGCCACGGAGAACAGCACGTCCCAGTACACTGGATATACATTGTGTCAATTACACAGACAGAAAGAAAGAGACCCAAATGGCAGAGAGAGAGAGAGAGAATATTAAAACACATAACTTTTTTCTCCCTTTTTGCTGGTGGGGTTACGTGTAGCGTGACATGAACCCAAGATCCCGGTTGAGGCCGTCCTCATGGATGCGGAACTTGGCTATCAACTTCTGCTTGACGATTTTGCGTTGTCTTGTGTCTCGAAGGCCTCAAACAGACCATCGTTCGCAGCAAATTACCCAGCTTTCAGGAGAACAGCGTCCACGACACCACACAACCCTGCCACGGCAACCTCTGCAAGACATGCCAGATCATCGACACGGATACCACCATCACACGAGAGGACACCACCCACCAGGTACATGGTTCATACTCCTGTGACTCGGCCAACGTTGTCTACCTCATACGTTGCAGGAAAGGATGCCCCGGAGCATGGTACGTTGGCGAGACCATGCAAACACTGCGACAACGGATGAACGGACACCGCGCAACAATCGCCAGACAGGAGGGTTCCCTCCCAGTCGGGGAACACTTTAGCAGTCAAGGACATTCAGCCACTGATCTTCGGGTCAGCGTTCTCCAAGGCGGCCTTCGAGACACACGACAACGCAAAATCGTCGAGCAGAAGTTGATAGCCAAGTTCCGCACCCATGAGGACGGCCTCAACCGGGTTCTTGGGTTCATGTCACGCTACACGTAACCCCACCAGCAAAAAGGGAGAAAAAAGTTATGTGTTTTAATATTCTCTCTCTCTCTCTGCCATTTGGGTCTCTTTCTTTCTGTCTGTGTAATTGACACAATGTATATCCAGTGTACTGGGACGTGCTGTTCTCTGTGACTGGCCTGTTTGAACAACAACGACACCTTTTGATTGGTGTGATGCTGTCCCAGCCTAATATAAGATATGCGATTTGAGAATCTTTCACTCATTCACCTGATGATGGGGTAATCTCCGAAAGCTTGTGATTTTAAAATAAAATTGTTGGACTATAACCTGGTGTTGTAAGATTCCTTACATTTGTCCATCCCAGTCCATCACCGGCATCTCCACATCATACCTAATCTATCAATATCGCTTTGTAATTTTATGTTTTCATCTACACTCTCTAACAATAATTGACTACATGCAGGAATGAGATTGAACAGTTTTAATTATTCCCTTTCTGGGCCAGAGCGGTTGATTGGCATTGCATCGCTAATTATCATGTCGTTAAAAGGGTACTTACGCTCTTAATCATCAGCCCTAACTTTCCGCGACGAGTTTAATGGGTAATTAATGTGCAAATCCAGCAAGTTCTTAAGAATAACAGGGAGGCTAAGGGCGGGATGCCGTTTGTGCAAACGACGGAATGGCGTAAATCGACCAGCAAATTCTGGAGATTCGCAATTCACAGCATATCTCTTAACTTGCTGACTGATTTGAGCGTTAATAATGGCATAAATCGTAACACGCCGATTTACGCAGGTTCTATTTGGTCACGTTGGCTGATACAAATGAGTTTGGTTATGTTGAGATTGGTCAGATTGCTCGGTTTCATTTTGAGGCCCTTTAAGAGACAATCTAACAACCCCTTGTTATCTCAAGTGACAACCAAGAACTTCCATGGGATTTATGTATAACCTTGCAGGATTAATTTCATGCTGAAATTCTGGCAGAAACAAATATGCAACCATTGAGCAAAGTTTGCTGAGAGTGTGTGTGAACATCCATCTTCGGGGCCCGAAAGCAGATTTTGTTCTTTGGTGCCTGAGTGAAGGATCAGCTATCCTACAAAACATCCGTATTCAGAGTCTAACGTTAAAGTAAAGATTAGCTGAGTCACAAAACATCCATCTTCAGGGTCTGGAATTAGGGTCGTCAGACCATGAATGATATATAAAGTGTTTAAAGTGAGGATTTCTCAAGGGAATCATAAAGCATTTATCTCTGAACAACAAGAAGAAGATTGTCAAAGTCTGTGGAGAAATAAATTACTGAAAGAACTTACCTGTAATGAGTTAACAAATTCTAATGGTGGTATTCAATACCACGCTAAATGTATGTCTTAGGGTTAAGGGTTATATTTTTTTAAAAACTCATTATTTCTAACTCCCGGACAGGATACAAAAAAAAGTGCTCGTTATCAGATAATTGATCTTTCTCTCACCTCTCACCTCCAACCTCTCTCTACATTGCAGCTCTTCTGGCTTTCCGCTCTATTAGGAGTCAGCCGTGGCTCAGTGGGAGTGCTGCACTGTCGGAGCTGCCGTCTGTCGGATGAGACGTTAAATCAGAACCCCATCTGCCCTCTCAGGTGGAGGTAGAAGATGACTAAAAACAGATAATCACATTGCTGTTTGAAGGACCTTACTGTGTGCATAATTGGCTGTCGTGTTTCCTACATTACAATGGTGACTACATTTCAAAAGTACTTCATTGGCTGTAAAGCGCTTTGGGACATCCTGACGTCATGAAAGGCGCTATATAAATGCAAGTTCTTTCTTCCTTCTATTAATACTATGTAATTGCTATTCTGAACATAAGAACATAAGAAATAAGAGCAGGAGTAGGCCATACGGCCCCTCGAGCCTGCTCCGCCATTCATTAAGATCATGGCTGATCTTCTATCTCAACTCCACTTTCCCGCCCTATCCTCATATCCCTTGATTCCCTTATTGTCCAAAAATCTATTGATCTCAGTCTTGAATATACTCAACGACTGAGCGTCCACAGCCCTCTGGGGTAGAGAATTCCAAAGATTCACCAGCCTCAGTGAAGAAATATTTCCTCATCTTGGTCCTAAATGGCCGACCCATTATCTTAAGACTACGACCCCTAGTTCTAGTCTTTCTAGCCAGGGGAAACAACCTCCTGGCATCTACCCTGTTAAGCCCTCTCAGAATTTTATGCGTTTCAATGAGATCACCTCTCGTTTTTCTAAACTCCAGAGAATAAAGGCCGATTCTATTCAACCTCTCCTCATAGCATAACCCTCTCACCCCAGGAATCAATCTAGTGAACCTTCGTTGCACAGTTTCAAAGGCAAGTATATCCTTCTTTAGGTAAGGAGACCAAAACTGTACACAGAACTCCAGGTGTGGCCTTACCAGAGCCCTATATAATTGCAGCAAGACCTCCTTACTCGTATACTCCAACCCCCTTGCAATAAAGGTTAACATACCATTTGCCTTCCTAATTACTTGCTTTACTTGCATGTTAACTTTTTGTGATTCATGTACAAGGACACCCAAATCCCTCTGACTACCAACATTTCTTAGTCTCTCATTTTTGAAAAATATTCTGCTTTTCTATTCTTCCTACCAAAGTGGATAATTTCACATTTCCTCATATTCTACTCCATCTGCCACCTACTTGCCCAATCCCTTAACCTGTCCATATCCCTTTGCAGCCTCACTGAGTCCTCCTCACAGCCTACATTTCCACCCTAGCTTTGTATCATCAGCAAACTTGGATACATTACACTCGGTCCTCTCATTTAAGTTACTGATATATATTGTAAACAGCTGAGGCCCAAGCACTGATCCTTGCGGCACCCCACTAGTTACAACCTGCCAACCCGAAAATGACCCGTTTATTCCTACTCTCTGTTTTACTGTCTGTTAACCAATCCTCAATCCATGTTAATATATACCCCTAATCCCATGAACCCTAATCTTGTGTAATAACCTTTTGTGTGGCACCTTACCGAGTGCCTTTTGAAAATCCAAATAAACTGCATCCACTGGTTCCCCCTTATCTACCCTGCTAGTTACACCTTCAGACAACTCTAATAGATTTGTCAAACATGATTTCCCTTTCAGAAAACCGTGTTGACTCTGCCGAATCATATTGAGCCAGAAATTGCCCCCGAAATAATGGAGGAGCTCAATAGCGCTCTCAGTTTTTAGTGGTGAATTGAAGGAGCAAGCTCAGGCATTTGCACACGCGCAGTGAAACATGGAATTCGTGAACTTGCTCCCAGTGGTTCGCCTGCGATTTGACTGCTTCGAATTAAAGGGCCACCGCATGCTGCAATCAGAGATATCATTAAAAAATCGCAAACTTGCTCATTTGCCCAGTTGGAAAGTAACTAATTACGCCATCAAAAAGGTACGCTTGAAAATACCAGGTCTAGCTAAGTTTTAAAAGCACAGTTGTCTTAATGACTGCTAAACAACTAAAAATTAAATTTAAAAAATGTGAAGTCTTATATTACTCCTTATTTTAATAGTTTATGGTCATTAAAAAAAATGTTAAAAGTTATTTTTTTTAATTTTTCCCTTCTGTCTCTTTTTAATTTAATTCAATTATTTCTTTGGCTTTGTATTTAAAAAATTAAAATTTTTATTTACAACGACATCCAGAATATTAACTTTAAATGAATGAAGTCTGCTTGCCTGCTTGAACAATGCAGCCTGAATCTGTGGGCGGGACTTCTCTTCCTGACAGATTTTGTGGGCGTGTCTTCTATTCTCACAGACTGTTCCATGCGCGTCAACTCACGCTGCTCAGAGGCTGGGCTGATAGCGCACAATTTATTTAAAGTTTAAAATCAAGCATTTCGACACCACAGTGCCCACAGTAAGTATTTTTGCTCATTTAATTTGCAGGAGCTGCGGTGAGCATTGCCTTGCCATTCTAAGCGATTTCTGGCCCAATATGATTTTCTAAGTGCCCTGTTACTACATCCTTAATAAAAGATTCTAGCATTTTTCCTACGACTGATGTCAGGCTAACTGGCCTGTAGTTCCCTGTTTTCTCTCTCCCTCTTTCTTGAATAGCGGGGTTACATTTACTACCGTTCTAGGATCTAGGGAATTCTGGGAGATCGATACCAAATCTCTGCAGCCGCTACTTTTAAAACCCTGGGATGTAGGCCATCAGGTCAAGGGAATTGGTTGGCTTTTAGTCCCATTAATTTCTCCAGTAGTTTTTCTTTACTAATCTTAATTACTTTACGTTCCTCACTCTCATTGCTCTTCTTAAGCTTCAAATATATACCAAAATATTGTAGACCATTCAAAAAGATGTGGGTCATAAATAAAAACCAAATCAAACTGAACTAACACACTTCAAAGAAGGCCTCGGAATAATAGCAGATACATCATTTTCACTGTCTAAATAATGTGGAAAACTAATTTAAAAATCGAATCGATTACCAGGATTTGGAGTACAAGTCTATAGAAATTATGCCATGACATTACAAAGCACTGATCAGATTACATTTATATTACTTTGTTCAGTTTTGGTCACTACGCCACAAATATGATGTACTTGCATTGGCAAGGGTATAAGGAAGGGCAGAAAGAGTAATGAGCTATGAGGAAGGATTAGAGACACTTAAATATTACAGTCTAGAAAGAAAGCAGTTATGGCATATTTAATAGCAAAATAGGTTGCAAACATACCTAAAATTGATAATGGATACCTGTAATTCCATGATGATTGATGAAGAAGAAACATAGAAAGATAGGAGCAGGAGTAGGCCATTCGGCCATTCGACCCTGCTCTGCCATTCAATATGAACTTGGCTGATCCTCTATCTCAATACCATATTCCCGCTCTCTCCCCATACCCCTTGATGCCTTCTGTGTCTAGAAATCTATCTAGCTCCTTCTTAAATATATTCAGTGACTTGGCCTCCACAGCCTTCTGTGGTAGAGAATTCCACAGGTTCAGCACCCTCTGAGTGAAGAAATTTATCCTCATCTCAGTCCTAAATGTCCTACCCCATATCCTGAGACTGTGACTCCTCATTCTAGACTCCCCCAGCCAGGGGAAACATCCTCCTGCATCCAGTCTGTCTAGCCCTGTCAGAATTTTATACGTTTCAATGAGATCCCCTCTCATTCTTCTAAACTCTAGAGAATATAGACCCAGTCGACCGAATCTCTCCTCATACCACAGTCCTGCTGTCCCAGGAATCAGTCTGGTGAACCTTCGCTGCACTCCCTCTATGACAACTATATTCTTTCTTATATAAGGAGACCAAAACTGTACAGAATACTCCAGATGTGGTCTCACCAAGACCCTGTATAACTGCAGTAAGACATCCTTGCTTCTGTACTCAAATCCTCTTGCAATGAAGGCCAACATACCATTTGTCTTCCTAACTGCTTGCTGCACCTGCATGTTTGCTTTCAGTGACTGGTGTACAAGGACACCCAGGTCCCTTTGTACATCAACATTTCCCAATCTATCACCATTTAAATAATACTCCGTCTTTCTGTTCTTCCTTCCAAAGTGATAACTTCACATTTATCCATATTATACGGGCATCTGCCATGTATTTGCCCTCTCACTCAACTTGTCTAAATCACCTTGAAGCCTCTTTGCATCCTCCTCACAACTCACGATCCCACCTAGTTTTGTGTCGTCAGCAAACTTGGAAACATTACATTTGGTTCCCTCATCCAAATCATTGATATATATTGTGAATAGCTGGGGCCCAAGCACTGATCCCTGCGGTACCCCACAAAATACCGCCTGCCACCCCGAAAAAGACCCATTTATTCCTACTCTCTGTTTCCTGTCTGTTAACCAATTTTCAATCCATGCCAATATATTACCCCCAACCCCAAGTGCTTTAATTATGTACACTAACCTCTTATGTGGGACTTTATCAAAGGCCTCCTGAAAATCCAAATACTCCACATCCACTGGTTCTCCCTTATCTGTTCTACCAGTCACATCCTCAAAAGCCTCTAGTAGATTTGTCAAACATGATTGCCCTTTCATAAAGCCATGTTGACTTTGTTTAATCCCGTTGATATTTTCGAAGTGTCTCGTTATCACATCCTTTATAATAGACTCGAGCATTTTCCCTACTACTGATATTAGGCTAACTGGTCTGTAGTTCCCTGTTTTCTCTCTCCCTCCTTTTTTTAAATGGTCGGGTTACATTTGGCACCCTCCAACCTGCAGGAACTGTTCCATAATCTCTAAATTTTGGAAGATCTCAAATCGATATACCTTAAAAAAGATTTTGCTACGGTGTTTTAAGCAACTATTAAATGTTATAAATCACAGTAAAGTGCCACAGAACATACAATTTACCATTGGATAGCATAGAGTATACTTTTGAAGTGATTGATGCAATCATGGGTTTCACGTACATGCTAACAAATGTGACAGCATTTGACTGAGTGTGGTACCAAGGAGCCCTAGTAGAATTGAAGTCAATGGGAATCAGGGAGAAAACTCTCCAGTGGCTGGAGTCATACCTAGCACAAAGGAAGATGGTAGTGGTTGTTGGAGGCCAATCATCTCAGGCCCACAACATTGCTGCAGGAGTTCCTCAGGGCAGTGTCCTAGGCCCAACTATCTTCAGCTGCTTCATCAATGACTTTCCCTCCAGCATAAGGTCAGAAATGGGGATGTTCGCTGATGATTGCACAGTGTTCAGTTCCATTCGCAACCCCTCAGATAATGAAGCAGTCCGTGCCCGCATGCAGCAAGACCTGGACAACATCCAGGCTTGGGCTGAAAAGTGGCAAGTAACATTCGCGCCAGATAAGTGCCAGGCAATGACCATCTCCAACAAGAGCGAGTCTAACCATCTCCCCTTGACATTCAATGGCATTACCATCTCCGAATCCCCCTACATTAACATCCCGGGGGTCACCATTGACCAGAAACTTAACTGGACCAGCCATATAAATACTGTGACTACAAGAGCAGGTCAGAGGCTGGGTATTCTGCGGCGAGTGACTCACCTCCTGACTCCCCAAAGCCTTTCCACCATCTACAAGGCACAAGTCAGGAGTGTGATGGAATATTCTCCACTTGCCTGGATGAGTGCAGCTCCAACAACACTCAAGAAGCTCGACACCATCCAGGACAAAGCAGCCCGCTTGATTGGCACCCCATCCACCACCCTAAACATTCACTCCCTCCACCACCGGCGCACCTTGGCTGCAGTGTGTACCATCCACAGGATGCACTGCAGCAACTCGCCAAGGCTTCTTCGACAGCACTTCCCAAACCCGCGACCTCTACCACCTAGAAGAACAAGGGCAGCAGACACAAGGGAACAACACCACCTGCACGTTCCCCTCCAAGTCACACACCATCCCGACTTGGAAATATATTGCCGTTCCTTCATTGTCGCTGGGTCAAAATCCTGGAACTCCCTTCCTAACTGCTCTGTGGGAGAACCTTCACCACACGGACAGCAGCGGTTCAAGAAGGCAGCTCACCACCACCTTCTCAAGGGCAATTAGGGATTGGCAATAAATGCTGGCCTTGCCACCGACGCCCACATCCCATGAACGAATAAAAAATAAATGCTGTGTCACATGAATTAGTGTCTAATGTCACATGAAGTGAAAGGAAACTAAATGTGGAGACATGAGCAGAGTCTGTGGGCAAGTGACAGAACGGTACAGCACCTTATTTAATAGCTGAGAAAATGGCTGTGCTACTACATGATTTGGGTGCAAGAAAGATTGCCATGTTTTCACTCCATCGCATCCTCCCCAGAATACAGCAGTCTGTACAATACATTACTGTCATCTACAATGGTCTGCACTCTTAGGGACCCTGTCCCTCAAGAAAATGCCTGTGCCTATTGAGCTGCTAACTTCTTTCCACAGCAAAAAGCTATAAATTTGTTGCCCCTTTCAGGCATGTCCTCTGTCTCTTGCTCGATGCATCTGCAGAGAGCTGGCTGACTTGGCAAATGTCACCAGCTCTATCTTGGCAGGATCCAGACACATGCAGAGATGACCTGATGACCATCATGCCCACTGGAAGAGATCTCCCTGTGGTATGTGATATCAGTTGTCTGCGCTTGCTTCAAGAGATGACAGATCTATGTGGCAGCCTTCTTTGTGAAGAGGAGGCACTGAAGCCATGTCTCCTCTGACTTGCTCAGGAAAGGCTATCTTGGCAGTAAATATGGGGTAAGGATGTGTGGGTATACAATATATGAAGTATAGTTGTACTTGAAAAGAAATGCGATCTGTCCTTCAAAGTAGGAGCACCATTGAAACCCCAATGAATTCCATCCTGCCCACTTTTGTTACTGCAAGTGAAATTGCTGTTGAGAGCAAGATAGTTTTAAGAAATAGAATTGGAAATGAAGGGTGATTTCAACAATCCTGTGCTCCTAGCTGGGAGCTGTGTTCAGGGAGGATGTGGTTAGAGAATTAGTTTCAAAGTGAATTACATAGAATTTACAGCACAGAAACAGGCCATTCGGCCCAACAGGTCTATGCCGCTATTTATGCTCCACATGAGCTTCCTCCCACCCTAATTCATCTCCCCCTATCAACATATCCTTCTATTCTTTTCTCCCTCATGTACTTATCTAGCTTCTCCTTATATGCATCTATGCTATTCATCTCAACCATTCCATGTGGTAGTGAGTTCCACATTCTCACCACTCTCTAAGTAAAGAAGTTTCTGCTGAATTCCTTATTGAATTCATTAGTTAATCTTTAAAAGCCTTTAACTGTAAAAGCCTAGCAAAGCAAAAAGAAACAACTTAAACTACAAAAAATAATGCACCAATAAAAATGCAGAAAGGCAAACAAAATTTAACCTGCCAACCAACAGTTAATAAGTGAAAGTCACTTTTAAGAAGCCTACTTCTACAGGCCAGGTTATCTACACAGTGCTGCACCCATTTCAAATAGAACTTAATGTACCAAATATTGTCCATTTATTCTCTGGAAAGTCAAATCTAATTGAAGCAATCTCCAAGATTTAAGCAGAACATGAAGAGCTAAAAACAAATGAGAAGATATAAAACAGGAGATCTAACAAACCTTTCATGGTGGCCTAGGGAATAACAAAGCATTTGTACGAAGAGTGTCATGACAGTCACTAATTCAAGCTAATAATAAAGATGGGCTTGGCTTTGAAGTTCCACAAACCAGAATTTCATGCCTGAAGTGGTACAAGATGAAGGAAAGTGTCAGGGAGATCCACAGGCACTAGAGTTGGACTGCTCACTCCCAGAATTATGCCACTAACCATATTGATATATTTGCCAAGGAATGATGATTGGGAACTAGCTCCACAGGCTCCAGATCATCATAGTGTGCAGATCTATGCAGCCATATAGCACTATATGGACAGTATTGCCAGTAGCAATGAAGGTTATGTGTTACCTCATCAATTTGCCTCTGCATCCTTCCGGGCTAGGTGATTAGGTCAGCACGGCTACTGAATAGCAACAGCAGCGTAACACAACTGCCTGATATTACCATCTTGCTGCATTTACCAAAGTAGGGGGCATTTATTGGACCCTTGTGGCCTTCAGCGTATCATGTGTGTTGGTAAAGAACCATATATTATTCAGGTAAGATGTATTATAACAATTTTATAAGAACATAAAAAATAGGAGCAGGAGTAGGCCATACGGTCCCTCAAGCATGCTCCGCCATTCAATCAGATCATGGCTGATCTTCGACCTCAACTCCACTTTCCCGTCCGATCCCCATATCCCTTGATTCCCCTAGAGTCTAAAAATCTATCCCTCTCAGCCTTGAATATATTCAATGACTCAGCACCAACAGCCCTCTAGGGCAGAGAATTCCAAAGATTCACAACCCTCTGTGTGAAGAAATTCCACCTCATCTCAGTCTTGAATGGCCGACTCCTTATCCTGCGACTATGCCCCCTAGTTCTAGACTCTCTAGCCAGGGGAAACAATCTCTTAGCATCTACCCTGTCAAATCCCCTCAGAATCTTATATGTTTCAATGAGATCACCCCTCATTCTTCTAAACTCCAGAGAGAATAGGCCCATTCTACTCAACCTCTTCTCATAGGACAACCCTCTCATCCCAGGAATTAATCTTGTGAACCTTCGGTGTACTGTTTCCAAGGCAAGTATACCCTTATATATGAATCCCTTTGAAAATGTGAGTGTGTCATGGGTGTCATTGTATTAGCTTGGCTCATTTGATATCACTCTTGCCTCTGGGTAAGAAAGTTATGGCTTCAAGACCCACTCCAGGACTTGAACACATATTCTGGACTGACACATCAGTGTAATATTGAGAGAATGCATCATGTCAGAGGTGCTGACTGTTAATTGTATCAATTGGGGTTAATTGTATTCAGGTGGTGGGTATTGATTGGGGACTTTCGTGGATCCTTTTAATAGGAGAGCTTAGCGAGGGTATGGGGTGTGCAAGAGGAAACTCTGTGAATAAAGGCTTGGAAGCAACTAAAGACCAGGCTCCAGTATTCTTTCCTTCACCACATGGCTATCCAGTTTTAACACTGGCATCTGCATAAGGTATTAAAACGAAGACCCTATCTGCAGATTCAGGCGATGTGAAGGAAAGCAAGACACTATTCAAAGAAGAAGAGAGAGCTTTCCGGGTGTCCAGGCCAACATTCCTCCCTCAACCAACATCACCAAAAAACAGATTAACCGGTCATTCATCTCACGGTGGATGTTAGGTTTTTGGTTCATTTCTACCTCTTTTACATTATTTTTAGATTACTCTCTTAGATGAGTTTTGACTCCCCATGGTCCTTGGGACTATGGCTCGATATCAATAACAACAACTTGCATTTATATAGTGCCTTTAACATAGTAAAACACCCCAAAGCGCTTCACAGGAGCGATTATCAAACAAAAATTGACACTCAGCCACATAAGGAGATATTAGGACAGGTGACCAAAAGCTTGGTCAAAGAGGTAGGTTTTAAGGAGCATCCTAAAGGAGGAGAGAGAGGTAGAGGGGCGGAGAGGTTTAGGGAGGGAACTCCAGAGCTTAGGGCCTAGGCAGCTGAAGGCACGGCCACCAATGGTGGAGCGATGAAAATAGTGGATGCACAAGAGGCAAGAATTAGAGGAGCGCAGAGATCTCGCAAAGTTGTAGGGCTGGAGGAGGTTACAGAGATAGGGAGGGGTGTGGCCATGGAGGGATTTGAAAACAAGGATGAGAATTTTAAAATCGAGGCATTCCCGGAAACGGAAGCCAATGTAGGTCAGCGAGCACAGGGGTGACGGGCGAACAGAACTTGGTGCAAGTTAGGATATGGGCAGCAGAGTTTTGGATGAGCTCAAATTTATGGAGGGTGGAAGATGGGAGGCCATCCAGGAGACCATTGGAATAGCTGAGTCCAGAGGTATTTGGGATTGTTTCTTAAAATGTTCCCGGGACAACAAACCTTTCTGTTAATTATTATAACTACTGGATTTATCCTCAGCCTCCGTGGGCATTTTCTTTTGAAAAGCCTTCAGAACATCACAATGTCAGACCTAGCTTTATTTATTTTTTAAACTGTCAAGCAAATTTATTCAACAAAAGATAAGCAAATATAAAAAATACAATACACATATATATTTATAGTAGATATATTAACCATCTCCATGAACAAAAAAAGGTTCCAATCTATATACTAAGCTACTCTTTTGTAATTCACTTTTGTAACACAGTTATTTTTCTTACAGTAGTCATTTCTAACTGTGGGAGTTTTCTAATCTAATATAACTTTTTCTGGTTCCAGCTGATTCAAATCAGCTCGACTCCACTCATCTCAGTTTTTAGATCAGGTTCAGCTCCATATATACCCTTGAGAACAGATGTCAAGGCTTCCTGGAATTGAATAACTGTCAGCCAGATTCAAAAGGACCTGCCAGTCATACACATAAATGAGCAAATCTCACAGTGTGCATTTGTTTGAATGGGGCTTGTCTCCCCCACCCCCTCAAGCCTGGGAAACAACAAATTAAACTTTGTAACATTAAATATCAATATAATTCTGACTGCAACTGGCTTTTAAACTCATCATGCTTTGTGACTCAGTTAGGAACTTCTGCCAAGCGAAAGCAAGACAAAAACAATTAATTTGCGTCACGGTGGGATCTTCCTGTGTGTATGTTTGCTACTGCATTTGCCTACTTAACAATCACTACACTTCCAAAGTAATTAATTGGACATGAAACACTTTGGGACATCCTGAGGATGTAGTAAGTTCTATATAAATAAAAATTCTTTCTTTCCTTTATGTTTAGACTTGAATATTTGCCCTGCCGGAGAATGGAGATTTATGTTACTCAATGAGTGAGCAGAAAGGTTGTGTGTGAGGTTGGCATGAGCCAGGAGTGAATGTGCAACTGACTGACAAACAACACTTTGTGCATACATGCTTGGGTCATCTCTCTGATAATTAGTACTGTTGTGTCATCTCATCTTGGCAGCTTTCTAAAGGTCTTCCATCTTATTCTGTGTCAGTTCCCAGGTTATGCGAGTAGTGTACACATCATTAGCCGTGGCCATCACCTCCTACAAGGCATGTTGGGCTACTCCCTTTTGGAGATGGTGCCTTTGAGTGCCAAGCATGGCAACCTTCCTTGCACCCAGCCCAAAAGCAAAATCATTGGCATATTTCTGTATCTCATTTGCAGTTGATTGGCTGAACTTTCACATTCACAAAACAGCAACAAATCACAACTTAATGGCTACAGAACACGCCACTCAAAACATATGCCGGGAATTTCCTTGCAGCTGTAATTTCGAAGGCAGTTTGAAATAAACCCTAAAAGCTTCTCTCACGGCCCTCACAGAGATCAAAAAAAGGTTTCCAACACCAAGACGTGGAGTGTCCTTCTGAATAACTAGACATGGCTAACAAATTATCCATTGCTTGGGTCTCTGAGAGGACATCCCATCTTATATTGCAATTATATTGCAATTACCAGTCCAGAGGATCCAGAACCGAGACAGACTCAGCCCCTGCTGTTTGGGACCGAGTCAATGTCCTTTTCTGCAGATGGGCAGGAGTCTTACTCCACCGCACTTCAGGCGATTGTCCAGGGACCGTGGACTTTTGGGTCGAACTCCAAATTTTTGTGAGGTCATTTTGAAAGCAAAAAAGGTGTGTGGAGTACAAAGGTGCCAGCTATCAGTATTTAACAGAAAGTCTGAGTTTTTCAGTCAGATCTGTCCATTTGAGTTTTCTTGCAGCTTCTATGGGACTCCCGCCTAACTCAAAAAAGACTGACTGTACACACAAAAGCAATGTAAAAATTTGACTACCATGCACCTAATTTCTTACCGCTTTTGTTCAATTTCTCTTCGATATTAATTTCTGAAGTTTATAATTAAGTTACATTTACTTATAATAAGAATTAATTTAAAAAACAAACTGGAAATTATTAGCAAGAAAGTGATGCAGTCCCATCTCCCAGTGAAATATTTTGACCACTCAAGTGCATGGGATATTTGATAGGCATGCAGCAGGACTGTGTTTAGTGATCTGATAATAGCTAGTTTACATAGCCTGGCAGTTTCCTTGGTATCTGCTATTCATTTCTGCTCAATCAACCACTGTGGAACTCATAACTGAGGAAGTGTGGAGAGGTTTGTGAAATGGAGGAGGTGAACCATAGCTGGGCAAATGTAGAGGAATGAGATAGCCCGTTATTCAGGATTGGCAGCAAGTGGGCAAAAGCTATTGTCACAATGAGAGAGATGTGGGATATAGTGTAAAGCACTAGTGTAAAGATGTGGGAAAGGGGAGGTTTGGGGAGAGTCAGGGACATTACACGTACAAAACAATTCATAGGAGAAAGGTGAGGAAATCATGGTTCGTGTAAAACGCAAGATGTAGCATACTTGGCCCCAATTATATAGAGTTATCTCGAGATATTCTTAGTATTTTGACATTTTTAACGTTGATATAGAAACACAGAAATGTAATGCACCAGAAAAGGCCATTACAGTCCATCTGGTCAATATCTATGTACTTGCTAAGCTCCCGTTAATACAGTGCTAAGTACAGTAAAAGAGCCAAATACAGATACAGATGAGGAGAAAACTAGCAAGATGCAAATGTTTATATTTCATAAACATAAAGCAGCAAACAGGAATAAACAGAACTTCATATTTTGAGGCGTGCAAAACAAAATATGACTTAGGCCTCAGGTTTTCTCAATTGATTTCAGCCGTCCAAAGCTGAATTGGATTATATAATCCAAAGGTGCTGGTGAGACCACACCTGGAGTACTGCGTACAGTTCTGGTGCCCTTATTTAAGGAAGGGCATACTTGCATTGGAGGCAGTTTAGAGAAGGTTCACTAGGTTGATTCCGGATATGGAAGGGTTGTCTTATGAGGAAAGATTGAACAGGTTGGGTTTATACTCATTGGAGTTTAGGAGAATGAGAGGAGATCTTATTGAAACATACAAGATTTTGAGGGGACTCGATAGGGTAGATGCTGAGAGGATGTTACCCCTCATGGGGGAATCTAAAACTAGGGGGTATAGTCTCAGAATAAGGGGTCGCCCGTTTAAGACGGAAATGAGGAGGAATTTCTTCTCCCAGAGGGTCGTGAATCTTTGGAATTCTTTACCCCAAAAAGCTGTGGAGGCTGAGTCATTGAATACATTCAAGGCTGAGTAAAACAAATTTTTGATCAGCAAGGGAGTCAAAGGATATAGGGAAAGAGCGGGAAAGTGGAGTTGAGGTAAAAAATCAGTTCGGCCATGATCTCATTAAATGGCGGAGTAGGCTCGAGGGGCCGAATGGCCTACTCCTGCTCCTATCTCTTATGGTCTTATAAATTCTAACAAAAGAAGAACTTGCACTTTAGTAGGAGTGCTCCTCCTCACCCAACAAGGAAACCTCGGGCATCCTCAGGCTTCCCCATCTCTCCCTGACAGCAATTGTTCGAACCTCCCTACCCCCAACCCTTGGTCACCTAGCTTGCTGGGGATAGTTTCCACCAGTCAGGTTAAAATCTGGACTTGTATTTTCAATTGTATGTTAACTTCAATTTAGTTTGTGGATCTCGCTACCACAAGGATAGTTGAGGTGAATAGCATGGATGCCTTTCAGGGGAAGCTAGGTAAACACATGAGGGAGAAAGGATTGGAAGGATATGCTGATAGGGTTTATGAAGTAGTCCGGGAGGAGGCTCGTGTGGACCATTATCACCGGCATGGACCAGTTGGGCCGAATGGCCTGTTTCTGTGCTGTAAATTCTATGTAATTCCATGTATGTGAGGTTTGGGCTTTCCGCTGCTGTTTGTATCACTAATGCTGCCATTTTTCACTGGTGCTAAGCAGTGTTTGTCTATCTTAACAGATAAAAGGTTGAATGCAGTTGGTGGTTAGGAAAATATTTAACAATGTCTGATCATCATAACTGGAGTCCTGCCACAATAAGGACATGACCTGGATGTGTTCCTACAAGAGTGTTTTTTTAAACTCAAGGATAAATGATGAGGACTGCTTTACTTTTTCCTCATCACCACTGATATTGAAAAATGAAAACTTGCTGAACGGGCGATAAAGCCCCCCCGCCCCTGTCAGTTATCCCATTCTGGTCCTTACTGGAGTATGGATGCCAAGTGAAAAGGGGAATTTGTTGGTTTGTGCTGTGAAACGCATCATAAAATTGGGCAGTAGCTTCAGCAACCGCAGGAACATTCAGGCCATTGCATTTTACGTATCCACTTTGAGATCGGTGCATCATTGGAAGTGGCTTCTTGGCCTGAAGTTTCCGCTAGGGGCACAATTGGCAAAACGTGCCCAGAATGCGCTGGACACTGTCGGTTTTGCTGAGGTGAAGTTACGCCCCAGTTTCCGCGCAAACTCATTCACATAAGCCCGAACATTAAATCTTTCACGAATCGGCGTGTAATTGCATAATCGCAGCATAATCGAACGTGATCGATTCGTGAGTGGAACAGGGAATTCTCTGCAGCACGAAGAGGAGAGCGATTGCCAGGAAATGAGCCATTCTTCAACTTTTTAAACAGGGCAGCTCATCAATTGACTGCATTTATACTCTTGGTTTTACTTTATAATTGGCTTCAATTGACTGCTGGTCACTGCTGGCTTCAATTAACTAATTGCTGCAGCAGAGCAGGACACACCTGTGTGGCTTCAATTGCCTGCTGGTTACAGGTCTAATGTACCCAGGGCAAATCAATATAAAATAACGTCGAGTAATTGTCGCAGCAGCAGGAGAAACAGACCTGGGTCAGGCTTCAATTGACTGCAGGTACAGGTGATTAACGCTGGATTCATATGATCACGGGTGCCTGTGCGCCCGTGAATGAGGGGTGTGGGCAGAAACTGCTTTGGGCAAATGGACTTTTGAACAGACGTAAAAAGATCGCGGCTACTCCAACGTAAAGTGGTTATGGGCGCAAAATTTGTGCGATCTTTAGCGCTATTTCATTCGATTCTGCCCAGATTAAGCTGATATCTGGGCGGAAATCATGCTGAAACTCCGCGCCCTTGCATTTTGTGTTATTACTGCATGCATTTTACCTGTTAAAATCAATGCAAAAAGGTGGTGAATGGTTAAACCTTGAAAACAAGCATCACGTGACAACAAAACAGTCGGGCAGTAAAAGCAGTGAAACAAGCCAGTTTACTTGTGTAATTCATGCCATATTTCACAGACTGCTCATCCTATTTCTCATATTATGACAATGCTGAAACATTTCCAAGGTTTTATCAGACAAAAAGAAAAGCTAGTACAGAGCATTCTAGAAATCGGTGCGGCTATGCATTTGCACGTTTCCTTCATTCTTATCACTATTTAGTGCAACATTTTACAACAACTGTATACTTCATTCCTTTAGGCAAGCTTGATAATTAATGGCTTCATGTGCAGTTTTTTGGTCTTCTAATACAGTGTCACGTAACATTGACTCTTTTTTGCAAAGTATCTGTACAATGATTTTTCAAAGTTTATATACACATATCAGTTTGTTCCATACAGCAACTCAATGCACCTGAAACAGTGTAGAAATGAACTCACACAATCACAGTGCACAAGTGATTTTACACAATCACAGCTTCACATTATTGGTTTCAAAAACACATGAACAATCGGGGAGGCTACACCGTAAGTGCAAAGTATTATAAATAATGCTGTCAAGAGACAATTGTTCGTGTGCAATAAGGCATAAAACATGCAAACAGGTGCAGAAGAAAAGTAAAGTTAAAGTGTAGGAATAGTATTATTACTCCTTTGATGGTTTAGAAGGTAAATGAACTTGGTAATCCAGAGAGACCAAAAAGGTCCCAACTTCAATCCCTACAAAGGGTAATGGAAATCTGACTCTCTCTTCCCCCCAAAAAGCTGTTGAGGCTGGGGGTCAATTGAAAATTTTAAAACTGAGTTTGATAGATTTTTGTTAGGCAAGGGTATTAAGGGTTACAGAACCAAGGCGGGCAGATGAAGTTAAGATACAGATCAGGCATGATCTAACTGAATGGGGGAACAGGCTCGAGGGGCTGAATAGCCTACTCCTGTTCCTATGTTGCTACCTGTGCTGGGTTAGCTGATCTCAGCTGGAGTGGGTGGGACTAAAATTGATGTCAGCAACCCTGGGTTGGGGAAAGGGAAAAAAAAATTAGCCAGGGCTTCCCTCCCTGAATGCTGTCCAGCTGGAAACTGTGCATGTGTGGATGTATGTTTAGAACAGGAGCAGGCTAGCTGTGATGCCTTCCATTGTCAAATAGTCTGATGACACTCACTAGTTAAGCTCACATATAAAGAGGGGCTACTTAAGGGATGTACTGAGGTGTTGTTGGCTCCCAGAGGACTTTAACCTATCAAGGGAATCAGTACCTTCAGGAGAGAAGGACAGGGGGGAGTAAAGGGAGAAATTTTGGGGGAAAAAAATCGATGTATGCTTCCAAAAAAGTGAGGGAGGAATATATATTGCAACAACTAAATAATGTCGCACTCAGGATTTTTTAATTACCATCAAAGAACTACTAAATGACCATCTCGCTGCTTATTTGCCTTGCCTGTCACTGGGCAAAAATTAGATGAATTCATCTTAAATAAATATAATTAAGTAAATAAATACATTTATTAAGGCAACTAAAACAAAATAAATTTAAAAGAAGAGTAAAAATGAACTGTTTATGGATGACATGATAACTGGAAAGCTGTGATCTAAGGTGGTGCTGAGCATGTTTATCGCCCTTTCTGCTAATATGTCAACTCTACAGATACTCTCTTGTATTACATTCTCCCTCTTTCATTTTATATGATTTCTCTGGTCCATTATGAACTTAAAATATCCTCAGGTCTGCTAAAGTGACTAATGTGACCAGAAGTACTCCAGGAACAATATCTGAGAGAATCAGTTGCGTTTCCTCCTATAATCCTGAAGTGCCAGCCAGCAGTCCTGAATTATTACCACATCATTATTATATTAAGTGACAATGAGAAACTTCAATACAATGAGCCAAGTGATTTGCAGAATGAATTACATGGATAAGCACTATCTGAACCTACAAATGATCTCTCTGGCCCACAAGTAATAATGTAACTACTTTTGAGTCAGTCACTGACTAAATCCTAAAATATATTAGTGATCTTTCACCACTATAATTATTCAATTATATACCAATAATAATAATTTGGGCTCAGATCTCAATCTAAGCGCTGTTGACTTTTAGGTCCAAATACCATTGTTTTCCTCTTGTTGGGTTTGTTCACCAATAATTGGTATGTCAACTTAATTCATTAGATAGAATTCCTGCTGCTGGGTCAGAAGTTGTAAGTTCAAGCCCCATACCAGGATTTATGTTCACACTTTAGCGTGGTACCACAGGAGTGCTGCATTGTTGGAGGTGCTGTCCTGATGGACATTAAACTCAGGTCCTGTCTGTCTCTTCAACCAACACCTCCAAAAGCAGATCAGGTGGTCATTCAGCTCATTGCTATTTGTGGGACCTTGCTGCAGTTACTGGCAGTTGCCTGTATAATAATCACAGTGCCTCAAAGGTAATTCATTGTGCAAAGTGATTAACACGATAAGGCGCGAAAATAAGGCAAGTGCTATGATAATAACAATGAATAACAACAAAGATTTCAACAGTAATCACAATTTTACCAAAAATCTCAAGTGTAGGAAATTAAACATAGAAACGTCTGATTACAAAATAATTACGGTGGTCACTTCAAGATGGCTTTTCAGAAAGTTATCCTGTGTAAAAAAAGATGAGTTGATGAAGAATGGAAGAAATAAAAAGAAACATCCCACCATCATGAGGTTCTAGTAAGTTGATAGTTTAATATTGTACACCTCTTCATGTGTAGACATTATGGCTGCACTTTTGGGGACTATGAAATGGCATATTAGTACCAAAATCTCCCTATAAGACATCAGTCTTTCATCCTCTGAAATTGCTAACTCAATATATCTATACACAATTATTATAGAGAGACTTACTGAAAGTTTTCATGTGTGTGCTTTCAGAATTTTTGGTTTTCAGAAGTCTCATTTGGAATGTTTACCAGACAATTCTTTATACAAGTACATTTTTCATAAGGAGACGGGACCATTCCATGTCCAAATTCCATACATGTCAATTTCTCTGTGGATTAAATCCATTAAATTCAAATACTGATTTGGCAGTTTTCTCATTAAGTGCTTAAAGTGATTTACAGATGCATTGCAGGGCACATCAATCCCAAACTTTTAATTTAAACAATATTAATTTTGCCAAGAATAAAAAAAATTGTCTTGAATTTCTTCTCTGTTTGGTTTTGTGCTGATTGCTCAGATTGTTATGGAGGAGTTAGGCTGATCATCAGGTATTTTGGATTCTTTCTAACATCCCTAAATTGTTTTAGTTGTCATGCTGATCTTCAAAGTTACTTCTTTGTAGTAAACAGGTTCACTGTTGACTGCCAGTGGGAATCTGTGATGTAAAAGTATGTTACAAACACCAGTTCAAAGCAATAGAAGGGAAAGCTTCACGCAATGACTGTGGCTTCACATTTTGACAACTACAACACAGGCCCCGGCTCTCCCGATGTTCAGGGATGTTACCTGTTGGAGGAGAACCAAAAATCAGTGCATTCACCAGACTTTGAGAAGAGTGGAAACATTGTTTATACATCGTAACTTTTTTGAGTCCAAATCAACATACCCTGTCCAAATATTACTGAACTAAACAATAGATCTGAAAATACATTGCAAACATATTAGTCAGTATTTAGAGACAGCTCGTTGTAAATAAAACACAGATAGTAGTCTGGAAATTGACACTATCAGCAGATATTTAGTCCTTTATATTGACATGCCTCTGTCCACTATTTTAATGCATTTAATTTTTTAAAAGTGTAAAGTCAGCACTAAAATAGCAAATAGAGGAATGTCATAGAAAGATGTTAAGGATATGTCCTCGAATATCATCAGCAGTGATTTTGAGAGTAACATCTTCTGAGGAAATTAAGGTCTTGAAATTGGACTGGTTAAATATCAGCATTGGTGCTGAACATGATGATGTGAATTTCTTTTGTCTGCTATTTTAACTCCGATCATTAACATGTTTTTTTTTAAATGGGTTATCGCTTCTGTTAAAATAGTGGACAAAGGAATTTCAATGTATTTGTATGTGAACATGTTTAGCATTAAATACCAACATTTTTAAAAAAGCACAGATCAAGACATTACTGTCTGTAATATTTATGCAAGTGGTAAAATTGCCACCTTAGCACAACTGAAGCCAATGAAGGATTTGCTCCCAAACTAATCTATTATTTTTTTTCTTTTCCCAGAGCACTACTAATATGGGATCTGTGAAGGGTGAAGGCGTTAGGAGAAAGATGCACTAGCTTTCTTGATAGCGATATTGATAGATTAGGTGAATGGGCAAAACTGTGGCAAATGGAATTCAATGTAGACAAATGTGAGGTCATCCACTTTGGATCAAAAAAGGATAGAACAGGGTACTTTCTAAATGGTAAAAAGTTAAAAATAGTGGCTGTCCAAAGGGACCTAGGGGTACAGGTACATAGATCATTGAAGTGTCATGAACAGGTGCAGAAAATAACCAATAAGGCTAATGGAATGCTGGCCTTTATATATAGAGGACTAGAGTACAAGGGGGCAGAAATTATGCTGCAGCTATACAAAACCCTGGTTAGACCGCACCTGGAGTACTGTGAGCAGTTCTGGGCACCGCACCTTCGGAAGGACATATTGGCCTTGGAGGGAGCGCAGCGTAGGTTTACTAGAATGATACCCGGACTTCAAGGGTTAAGTTACGAGGAGAGATTACACAAATTGGGGTTGTATTCTCTCGAGTTTCGAAGGTTAAGGGGTGATCTGATCGAAGTTTATAAGAAATTAAGGGGAACAGATAGGGTGGATAGAGAGAAACTATTTCCGCTGGTTGGGGATTCTAGGAGTGGGGGGCACAGTCTAAAAATTAGAGCCAGACCTTTCAGGAGCGAGATTAGAAAACATTTCCACACACAAAGGGTGGTAGAAGTTTGGAACTCTCTTCCGCAAACGGCAATTGATACCAGCTCAATTGCTAAATTTAAATCTGAGGTAGATAGCTTTTTGGCAACCAAAGGTATTAAGGGATATGGGCCAAAGGCGGGTATATGGAGTTAGATCACAGATCAGCCATGATCTTATCAAATGGCGGAGCAGGCACGAGGGGCTGAATGGCCTACTCCTGTTCCAATGTTCCTATATTTCTTTGCATGTCTCTCTAAGTTGGCGCAAACACTATGCTCTGTATATCCATGTAACCTAAACATATTGAAAATGGAGCTAGCACAAGGAGAGTAGAATTTAAAAAAAAACAGCTTGCTTCTCAGCATTTGTCCAGCTTTAATTGAGACATCCCAGGGTCACTTTTGGTTTGTTGTGTGCCTGAGGAACGCTCAGATAATAACACAGATAATGTAAAGATAGTAGTGTAAAGCAATGGAAAAAGGCAGGTGGAAACATTCAATACCCAACCTCCATCCCCTTTGCATTGCCCTAGGATTCTCAAGGGCCCAGAATTTGCTGCCAAAGTAAAGCCGAGTTTAATGGCGCTCGCCATTATTAATGTGTGAATCATCCAGCAACTTGTGGCAAGGAAGAGATACCCCGTGAATTGCGAATCAGCGCACGTTGCTGGATGATTTGTGCTGCTCCACCATTAGTCTCGAGAAAACGGCATCTCGTCCTCAAGCTTCCTGTTAGTTTCATGAAGTTGCTGCATTTGTGCATTAATTGCCAATTAAACATGCTGTAGAAAGTTAGAGCTGGTACTTAACTGGATAAGTACCTTTTTAATAAGGAGATTTATGTTCCTGCAATGCCAATCAACCTCTCCGGCCCAGAAAGGGAACAATTCAAACTGTGGAGTCTCATTCCTTCAGGTAGTAAATTATTGTTACAGATATTTAAAATTTGAAGTGTTCAATTTTAAAAAGTTTTTCTTACTTTTCTTTCTTTCCCTCTCTTTATTTCTCTTTCTGTACCTGATTTGACTCTAATTCACCCTATTTCCTTCTCCATTGTTCTTCTGTTTCTTTCTCAATCATTAAATCTCATTGATTAAGGAGATAGGCTGTTCGTCTCGTCGTTCACTAAGGTCCCAGATGCCCTGTTGCCCTCGCTGTGCCGTTATCAGCTCGCACTTCCAGCAAGTTAGAGGGCAAAAAAATTTCGAGCTGAAGGATGAGGGGGAAAATCTAACCGGACACGCTGCAAGATGCCCTGCTCCAGCAAAACCTTGGCCAAGGTTTCTCCTGGGACGGTGGAGGGAAAAATGGAGTGCTTCCACCTGGAGCAGTCGCAAGCAATCTAATCCCATTCAAATGAAGCAGCAATAACATAATGGTGCCTTCTACCTCATTTTCCTTGCATTGTACAGGGCAGCCAACCAGGAAGGATGTCCAGAAATTAAAATATGTTAGACCTTATACCCGGCTCGACTCAGATTGGAGGTTCTAGGAGGCAGTTGGTGGAAAGAACCCAGAAAATGTAAGTACCTTTTTTCTTCTCAAAGAAAATCTTCAAGACTGTGGGCCTGCTGTAGGACAGCAGCCAGTAGGCTCCATAGCCGGTCGCCATTAGCATAACTGTAGGCCTCTTAAACGGTGAGATTTCAGCCCCCGATTCTGGGCCTAGGCCTCTAACAAGGAACAGGCCCACACCAAGGGGAGTTGGGCCCATTCAAATGACCAGACCCCAGAAATACAGGTAGTTTCAGGTCATGTCAGGTGGAGTGCACATGACTTATTTTGCTTTTTTTTCAAATGGACAAGATCGCATATTTTATTCATACGGACGTCCATCAAGCTTGCCCTACACTCATGATGCCTTCAGCATCATTGCTAGACACCTCCTACACTCCTCCCACCCCCATCCTCACCACCCATTCAGCAGCCATGTAATCTCCTAGGAGAAGCAAAAAACTAGAAAAAAAAACTCATGGCCAGTAAGGGAAAAGAAATCTTGAAAATTTCTCACAGACCCCCTCAGGCGATCGAAACCAGTCCAGGAGATCATTAGATAGTTTGTTTCTTCTTAAGAGAGTTGCTTATCTTTCCTTGCACAAAAAATGTAAAATACCTATCCATTTGATAAAAATAATGCTACCTTCAGATTCGATTTTTGATTTATCGCTAGTATTAAGTCAAATTCAGATTCTTCAGTCACCTTTGAATCAACTTACCAGGGACATTTTAAGAAAATTCTCAGTTTTACTATTCATTTTCATTTATATAAATAATTCCCCTCCCTAAAATGTCTTATACTTAGGGCTGCTTCCTACAAGAATGGGCTAATCACAAATCTTAAAATAGTTAGCCACTTAATTAACTTGCTGGTCACTCATGGGCGGTAAGGCCACTGAACCATTCCTGTACTTGGATACCTAAATCTAAACTGGAACTTTAGTAACTTCCATTGCATACCTTATTTCTATTTACATGGCACCTTCCAATGTTGGTATTGGTCTAAAAATTCAATTATTTCAAAATTAAAAGGTACCACATAAATATCAAAAGCGTTTTATTCTTCTCTTGGTATAAAGCATCAGATACTGCATCATCAGGGTGAAGGATATTGGGGCTGAGATATCAAGCACTCCCAGTTCAGCTATACTTTGATTAGATGCAGAGTAAAGATTCCTTTAATCTGCCACAACAATGCGCCTCAAGCATCAATTCAGAACAGCAAACCCTTGCTGCACCAACGTGACATTTTTCCATTTCCCACACCAGCTATTCTATCGTTTTGTTGAGTGCGATTGCCACTTGGTGCTGAATTAGGGGCAACTTTGTGCTGTGCCAGTTTTGGGATTGCCAACTTCTGCTGGGTAGGGGCTAGGGGGTCTGAATTGGAGGATTTAATAACTGAAAGTGGCAGCGTGTAAATAAATAGCAGCAATTGGTAAATACATATTCTTCTCAGAAATAAAAAAAAAGCTAATTTATCAGATGATCCCATTAAGGAGAACCTCATCAACAGTGATTTAAATACATGTAAAAATACCAGCACCTGTGAATTTGTGCCCATAAAGTAATGACCTCATTATCCTTGACTCACTAATTGACTTCAACTAAAATGGAACAAATGACCTAATTTTTTTTTGATTATGGACTAATTGAGAGAGATGGCTTTAAATATAAAAGTAAACAGTTTTTACCATACATTCTGGAAAGGAAAAGCTGAAGCAAATGTTCACAGGGAGTCTCAACAATATATTATGCTGTTTTGTTGCAGGGAAACCCGTTTTGTTCTTATATTTAATAAAGAAGCAAAACATTAGAGTGAAATTCTCCAAATGCAATTCACTGGGTATCCATGATAATATTCAACTGCCTCATGTCTCAGGCAGCAACACAGTCACAAGATAAAATGGAAAAGATATTGTAGCATAGGACTGAACATTTATTTTATTTGTTCTCAAAATGTGGGCGACACTGTCAAGGTATTTATTGGCCATCTCTAATTGCCCTGAGAAAGTGGTGGTGGGCCTTTTCATTGTACTCCTTATCGTGGTGGTCCCACAATGCTGCTGGGTAGGAAATTTGCAGTCAACTTGTTCAGCTGTGGAACAGTACCTTGAGCTGCCCGAATTAAAATAATTCCAGTTTGTGCCTGCACATGTGTATAGTGCAACTTTTAATTGGAGGTTGCCAAAATTATCGGGTGTTCATGACTGAAATTGGGCTAAGTGTCCATTATAAACTCACTTAAAACTACTCCAATGCATTTTACATGGCTCATTGACAATCTGGGAAGGCTTTTCTCCAATTAGTCTGAGCCCAGGTCCCAGAAACGAAAGACCAAAGTCTAACTCATTGCGGCATTGACCCCTCCCCACATATTTTACAATCAATTTTAAATCAATCGGAACTCATCAAGGCTTCTTCAACAGCACCTCCCAAACCCACAAATCTATACCAGCTAGAAGGACAAGGTCAGCAGACGGATGGGAATACCAAAACCACTAAGTTACACACCATCCCGATTTGGACATATATCGGCCATTCCTTCATCATCGCGGGGTCAAAATCCTGGAACTACCTACCCAGCAGCACTGTGGGAGAACCTTCACCACAGAGACTGCAGCAGTTGAAGAAGGCGGCTCATCACCACCTTCTCAAGGGCAACCAGGGATGGGCAATAAATGCTGGCCTTGCTGGTGACGCCCATAATCCCAAGAATGAATTTTTTAAAAATCAATTTGATCCCAATCAAACTCCTGATGCCATAATAAAACTGACCATAATCAAAATCAACTTCTAATCGGGATTCCAGGACTCATGTAAATGTAAGCGTCCAAATACTTTTTAAAGAACATTGGTCTCTGTGGAGGTGAGCAGTTACGTTTCTGTCACATTTGCTGTTAAGTGTTTCAAGATGAAGGATTTTTTTTTAACACTAAAACAATAATAAAAGCTCCTGTTTAATTCATTACTACATTCACTCCTTAGGATTTTCATAAACTATTTAAGTTTTTCCAAAATAGTGACACAAACTGATCAATTCTGATTTTTAAGTAGACTGGTGGGACTGCAGCATTTGTTATTTAATTTTACTGAGTCACTGAAATGTGGCAAAATTCTACAAAATGTTTCCATTCTGCTTTACTATAACTGTATGTTACTCTTAGTCTTTAGCATTTATGATCCACTGTAAATGCTATTGGTCTTTTGCTTGTAAGAATCAAGAAAAATAATCAAGTTTACCTGGAATTTTCCCTCCATTTATATGAATGTTTGGCCAACATTTTTACTCTCTCCCGGTGTAATTACCATAAATTGAAGGTAATATAAACTGAAAGATTTGATCCTACACTGTACCATCTTGTTCTATATTCCTTCAATCACTGACTCTTGACTTACTTTGTATCTGCTGTTCCATGCCCTAGATGACCATACCTTCCCCCCCTTCCCCAGTTATCTAATTTTGCTCCCTCTACCTAAAGCCAGTGATCAATTGTACAAATCACTGACTACCAATCATATTTCAGATTTACATGCAAATCAGAGATCCAAATAATACTTTCTACATTTAATTTCTACCCATTCCTGTTTTCACAAGCATGAGAAATCAGATGACATCTGTTATTCTTCAGAACCTAATCATTGGCTTTTAAGATGTCTGTTTTAATTTATTATTTCTAGCATTATATCTGGAATTATCAGGACACTAGTTTCTTTGAAAACAAACTATTTGTAACATATGTGAAATTGGCTGTAATTCTAGCACTCCTTAAAAAAAAATTCCGAGCCATAAACGAAACTGTATATCAACCTATTTGTACCATTTGTATTAAGTAAGGCCAATGAGATTCTCCAAATAAAATACATACAAACAGATGAAGATTATCATAAAATTTTAGGAAAATTATTAAGTACTTATCAGCACAACAAAATTTTTAAAATAACTTCATAATAATCAATGACACTGAGTGCTGCTGCATTATGATGTCTAATAAAAGAGTTAATTGTTCCATGAAAATGCTTTTCAAGTAATGATTGTTAACTTGTGCTTAGCCATGACTGAAAAATGCGTCCTTCATGAAACAAAAGGACCATTAAAGATCCGTGATCAACAAAATTAGCATTATTACCTGTGTCCATTCATTGGTCTGAGGATCATATGATTCCATAGTGTTTAGATAGGTTTGTCCATCATATCCACCAACTGCATACAGTTTGTCTCCAAGGAGACAGACTCCAACAGCATCTCGGGGCACACTCACTGATGCTATCGTTGTCCAGGTATCAGTCTTTGGATCATATCTAATGTGTGAAAATGGAGAAACACATGATAACGATAAAACTTCCCGTTACTGTATCATTGTTGAGTTAATAAACAATACAAGCTTATCTATTAATAAATAATACAAGTCATATCTATTAATGACCTATAATTTGAATACTTGTGGCAGAAAAAGGAATTTTGCCTAGGTTGTCTGAGTTGGATTTTTAAAATTTATATTTCTGTAGTGCTAGTTTCAGCATATAAATGGTTAATGCCCAAGGGTGCAGACAGGACATTTTTAATAGTAAACCAATAGCTTTAAACCAGTCTGGTTGTCCACTAGACTTTTTATCAAGATGTAGCTTCATTTAGACTTGCACAATAATGATTTGAAGCGTTACTCAGTTAGACAGGCCGGCAATGATGATTTATGTAAGTTACTGACATTGAGAAGAATGGGAAACCCTTGGGGTGAGTTGGATGGAGTATTAAAATACATTGACAAACAGCGTATGCTATCAATAAAGATTGTTTTCATTCAATATTGACGAATAGCCATTCTGGGTTAATTAAATCATGAGAGGGATATTGCCTACCCACAAGTCTATGGGCAGGCGCCAGTCATGGGCACTGTGGCTGATATGCCAGTGGGTGAAGACCTCAACTGACTGTCTTAAGGGGGCAGCAATCTGAGACAGGAGTCAATCCCTCTCTGTCTCAGAGTTTGTTGTGGTTTTGTAACCAGTTGAAAAATACTGTCTATATTTTAAAGCGTGAATCAACTTATCTTTGAAACGTTAAGCTAGAGAAGGTACTCTTCCACCTTAGAGCCCAAATTCAAAGAGAAACCAAGTCGTATCTCTATTGTTTTCATGAACCATGGAGCATAGGTGACTACATGTGTTCTGATTGTGTCAAGCTGACTACGGTTCATTCATTAATTTTACAGAGATAAACCAGTTATTGGTCCAAAGACTGTGCTTTCTTTCAGTAGAGTGCTTATTCAGTCTGTTTTCTTTAAAGAGAAGAAAATTCATATGATGGCATGTACTCTATCTCAGTAAGTGATGTACTAAGTGTCCACTTATGATCCCGGGGTCATGCTATCACTTAACTAGATACTGGGATAGAGAAAGGTACACTCCAGAATGTAGGGTACATGAGGTCCACATACGGGGAAGAGTGGTAATACTAAACCCGAGGCACTATCTAGTGTAAAGACTTACAAATTGTGACAATGCTTAGTAACATTATAGCACAAGAAACCTAGAGTAATATTTCTTGCAGAGTTAGAATTTCATTGAACTTTCATTCTTCACATTTTTGCACAATCCATTAAACATGTACTCCCACAACAAGAAAGTATATTTGAATCTTTCACCTCTCTACACAGTCTGAGAGTCGAGAACAGTGGTTTGAAGCAGGAGCATCATGGCCTCCAACTGCATAAAGGAAACCATCACATGTTGCCACACCCACGCCTCCTCTTCTTTTGGACATTGGTGTGCACATTCTCCATTTATTGGTATGGGGGTCATAGCACTCTATAGATTTGAGACAGGCACTTCCATCTCGTCCTCCTACAGCATACAATCTGTTCGCAAAGTAAAAGATGCTCATTAAATCTTCATTATGAAAACTGCCTGACACTTCGTATGTGGCGAACGGTATTCAAACTAACATCATAGAATCAAGGAATCATACAGCACATAAGGAGGTCCATCATGCCTGTGCTGGCTCTTTGAAAGAGCTATCCAATTAGTCCCACTCCTCTGCTCTTTCCCCATAACCTTGCAAATTTCTCCTTTTCAAGTATATATTCAATTCCCTCTTGAAAGTTACTATTGAATTTGCTTCCACCACCTTTTCAGGTAGTGCATTCCAGATCGTAAAAAAATTCTCCTCATTTCCCTCCTGGATTTTTTGCCAATTATCTTAAATCTGTGTCCTCTGGTTACTGACACTTCTGCCACTGGAAACAGTTTCTCCTCATCTGCTCCAGCAAAACCTTTCATAATTTTAAACACTTCTATTAAATCTCCCCTTAACCTTCTGTGCTCTAAAGAGAACAATCCCATCTTCTCTAGTCTCCCACATAACTGAAGTGCATCATCCCTGGTACCATTCTAGTAAATCTCCTCTGCACCCTCTCCAAGGCCTGGATATCCTACCTAAACTGTCTCTGTTCCTGCACCCCCTTTAAAATTGTACCATTTAATTTAGATTGCCTCTCCTAATTTTCCTTCAAAATTCTATTGGTTTTCTTCGTCTCACTACTGGAAGTCCACTTTACTGCAGACAAACAATACCATAGGTATTGGTATGGTGTCTATGTGCCTGCTACTTGGAAGCATCTTTTAGTTAAAACAGAAGAAACATAATGCTACTATTTTATTAGGATAAGGGGGTAAATATTCCTCTTTGCCAGTTGGGTGGTAATTGGGTGGAACTGCTTGTCCATCCCTTGTTGAACCTGCCTGGTTTTCATTTTGTTGCAATCAACAGAATAAAAAATTGGAGAGCTGAGCGATCTGCTCTGCCAGATTATCGCCTAATTGGTGAATAGGAAAACTTACTCCATGTTTTTTTCTTAGTTTTTGTGCTCCTCGGGGTAAGCAGTGCAGGGGAATGGAACCCTTTCCTCTCTATGCGCCCAGGGTCAGCATCAGTCAGATATAAGCATGAGCTAGCTGCTGAATCAAGCTATCTCTGCAAATGCTTTAACCCCACTTCAGAACACCAGCTGCATTGCACCAGTGTGAGTTTTGAGTTCACATGCCAAAGCACTTTTAAGACCTCTCTGCCTGAGATTGCCAAATTAGTGACAACTGTGTTGTGGATTCACATCTACTAAGAACCAAATTGTGATTGAGTAAAATTCATTTTACTTCAGATAAATTGTAAATGAGATAAAGAGAGAGAGAGACTTTCATTCAGTTAGTTTTTGATGGATCCAAACCCAAAGACAAATGATGGTATCCCAAATTACTGTACTTCTTAGACCTGGAAATATAACTGTATAACATAACAAAATGTTTACTTTTAGCATCCTTACATGTTCTCTCAGAATTACATTAGATATAATTGGATGGATTTTCTTCATCCACTCCCAAGAGGGTCAGGGTGGGACTTCTGACCATTGCCCCAGCACCACCATTACACTGGCCTAGTCTCCTCCTTGGGCCTCATTATGGATTCAGGGTGACCTCCAAGTGGGATCTATGCCGTCAAGAGTAAGCCCATTGCTACAAAGGAAAGAAACCTTCTGCAGCACCAGAAGAGGAGAAAGAGGTCTTAAAGAAGGCAGAAGATCCCTGAAAATTGCAGCATCGATTTCATACTGGGCTGAGGCCTTCAGCGAGTCAATATTTTGGCCTATACGGAGAGAGAGGAGAATGCTCATAGGCTCTCTCCAGTGACTTAGGGTACTTGACACCTCCAGTGCTCCAAGGCCTACCATCAGCCCTCTCCTAATGGTCCGTGGAGTCAGCAGTGGCTATGGCAGTAGCAAGGGAAATTGGGTGACATTCTGCGCCCCCCCCCCCACAACTGGTATTTACATGTGGCGGTTGGCGACTGGCTGGGGTGGGAGGAGAAACTTGAGGTTGTGTAGGGAACGTGGCTGTAGGCCTTGCTATTGAAGGTTTCCTATTTGCTACTGATATTCTGCCAAATTTTGGGCAGGATTCCAGAGGAGAATCCTGATGTAGTCATAATTACATTGCTAGCCTTAATAACATTCAATAATGAATATTGTTGATTTAATGGCATGTGTTTATTCTAAATTCCATCCTGCTTTGGAGCAAAGATAACGGGCCAGAAATCGTTCCCTAAATAATGGAGGAGCTCAACAGCACTCTCCGTTTTTAGTGGCGAATTGAAGGAGCAAGTTCCCGCGTTCGCACACACGCAGTGAAACACGGAAATCCCGAACTTGCTCCTAGTGGTTCATCGGCGATATGACAGCTTCGAATTAAAGGGACCTCGCACGCTGCAATCAGAGAAATCATTGAAAAAGCGTGAACTTGCGTATCTGCCCAGCTGGAAAGTAACGAATTACGCCATCAAACAGGTACACTTAAAAATACCGGGCTACAAATTGGGCCATGTTGCGCCCGTTTTTTTTTTTAGGTGCTACGTGGCTTCCTTAGGTCCCAAAATGCACGCACATGCTTCTAGCGTGACATGCGCCAGACGGCATCTTGCTAAAGGCGTTTGCACACGCGTGGGTAACGAGTGCCGGTACCATGTAAAGTAAGGAGAATATGCATTAAATCAGTGTGCAACGCTGATTTAAAGGGATAGATGCCATTTTGGCATCAATGCTCCAGCCAACGCACTGTCTTAACCACTAAGAGCTGAACATGTCTTAGATGGCCTGGAGGACTCCCCATCAGTGCTATGTAAAGGGACCATGCAGGATTTACAGGTTAGTTGCTGGATTATTGCTTCTAGCTGCTGATGTCTTTGTACCTATTTTTGGAGGTTTCCTATACTTGAATATTAGGACTAGGAGATATAGCCTAAAATTTAGAGCCAGGACTTGCAAGAGTGACGTTAGAAAATGCTTCTACATGCAAAAGGGTGGTGGAAGTTTGGAACGCTCTTCTGCAAGCTGCAGTTGATGCTAGCTCTTGTGAATTATAAGATTGATAGATTTTTGTTAACCAAGTGTATTAAGGGATATGGGGCTAAGGTGGGTATATGGAGTTAGTTCACAAATCAACCATGATCTCATTGAATAGCGGAACAGGCTCGAGGGGCTAAATGCCACTGCCACTTGCTGCCTCCTGTTATGTGCCACCTTTTCCTGCAAGAAAGTGGGACATGTATCGGTGAGTGTCCTGCAAGGTATTTGGGTGATGTGTCTGTCATGGTTGAATAGCTGCCAGTGTGTGTGACCTTTGAGTTGTGGGCGGGCGGCTTGCAACATTGGTAATGCGTGAGGGTGAGAGGAAGCATCTGATTGTAAGAGTTGAGTACTGATGGAAAGAGTTTGTTGGTAGGTGGGTGATAGGGGTGTAGTGCGTGGAGCAGTGGATGCGGTTAGAGGTGCAGTTGGTGGGAGATGCCACTTAACAGTTGACCTCACTCACCTTGACCACTCATGTCAAAGCAATGAACTTCTTCCTGCACTGCATCCATGTTTGCGGTGCTATGCATCTGACATTGACTTCATCCCCTACTGCCTCTTGAGCATATGTCTGGTGGGCCTCTTGCACCCCCCCTGCGGATATAGGATACCCCTCCTTCTGTCCACCTCTTGCACCAAGGCCTCATAAATGCATCATCAGAGAACCTTGGTGCATGCTCTCTGACAGGCCTGGTACAAAATCAGATCAGCAGATTGGAGAGGTCTGGCATGCAGATTGGAAGATGTGCGATTTAGTAGTGCGCAACCTTTATTCAATGTTTTAACATAACTCATCAGTTTGTAAACATAGTAACGGGACATGCATCTGTGTTTACATGTGCGATGTCTGATCTCCGTTCAGACTCCGTGCGGAAACTTATTTTTTGCACGTAAGAGGTGCAGGCTGCCTTTAAGAGATGTGATGCACTCACGATATCTGGGCCCCCCCTGCTGGTGAGAAGTCACTGAACAATGCAGCTGGGCCTCGCTGCTCGCACTGGAATCAGGTACATGAGGAGGGAGCATGAATCTCACATGCTGCCTGCATCAGAACGACTGGGCGTGGGTTAATCGTGCACCGTGAGCCCCGCGCCCGGATTCAGGGGTTAGCGAATTTAACCCCCACCAGGTCTAAACTAAGTTTTAACAATGCAGTTAGTCTTAATGACTGCTAAAAAAACCTAAAAATTAACTTTTAAAATTTGGAGTCTTATGGGGATGATTTTAACCCCCAAGAATGAGTGGGTTGGGGGCGGGTGGGAGTCGAAAATAGTTGTTTTTTGGGTCGCGACCGCAACCCGGCTTTATTTCTGGGTTTAACGTTGGTGATTAAAAGTACAGGCTTCCCACTGGGAACGCAAAGTCCGAAAATTTTGCGGTTGCGACCCAAAAAACTATTTTCAACTCCCGCCCGTCCCCAACCCACCCGTTCTTGGGGTTTAAAATTCCCCCCATATTACTCCTTGGGCATGATTTTATCGGTGGTGCGGCGGGGTGGGGGGGCGGACAATTCCTGTCGGGAAACCCAGAAGTAGGGGTTTCCCGGATGTGCTTATGAATTTGACGTAAGGACGGACGTTGTCTTATTTTTCTTCGCCAGTTTCCCGCCCGACAGGCTAGCCTGATCAGCGGAAGAGGAAGGAAGAGGACATGATCAGGCAAGTGTTAGAATGGGGGGGGGGGGGGGGTAGGGGCAGAGGGGTTACTGAGGTGGGTGGGGTGGTTCGGAGGTCTCCGGGCGGGGAGGGGGGGGGAGGGAGGTCAGTCATCGGGGTTTGTTAGTCATCGGGGGGGGGAAGGGGGTCAGTCATCAGGGAGGGGTCAGTCATCGGTGGGTCATCGTGGGGTCGGAGATCGGGGGGGGGTCAGAGATTGTAGGGAGGGGCGGAGATCGTGAAGGGGGAGGGGCGGAGATCGTTGGGGTGGTCACTACAAGTAGGCTTGTTGGGCCTGGGGGAAGCACTCCTGCTCCTCCGGACCCACAAGTTGTGCCATAAAGGCAATTACCTGCAGTTTTGGGCCTTCTCGCCTCCTCTCATGTGATGTGAAGTAGAAGGCCGGGGAATCCCGGCCCCCAGAGGCTAAATTTAAAAGAGCTTTGAAAATGGAGGCCCGCAGCCTTCTTGGAAGATTTTAATGCCCAACCCACCTCCTAAGAGCGGGTTGGTTGCCTGCCCCTCGTCCTGCCCCCGTGAAAACCGGAAATGAGCGGGTTGGATGCGGTTTGGGGGCGGGTTTTAGATTTTTGCAATTGTTACTGTCCCCCCTTGCCCACAACCCACCTGTTTTTCCAGGCTAAAATCATGCCGCTTATTTTAATAGTTTTTGGTCATCAAAATTTGTTTTTTCCGTTCTGTTTCTTTAATTTAATTCAACTATTACTTTGGCTTTTTATTAAAAAAATTAAAATTTTTATTCATGACATGCAGAATACTAACTTTAAATGAATGAAGTCTGCTTGCCTACTTCAGCAATGCAGCTTGAATCTGTGGGCGGGACTTCTCTTCCTGACAGATTTTGTGGGTGTGTCTTCTCCTCACAGACTGTTCCAGCTGCGCAGTAACTCACGCTGCTCAGGGGCTGGGTTGAGAGCGCGCATTTTCTTTAAAAGTTCAAATTCAAGCAATTCGACGCCCGCAGTAAGTATTTCCGTTAATTAAATTCGCAGGAGCTGCGGTGAGCGTTGCCTCTCCGCTTGGAGCGATTTCTGGCCCAACACTTATGACCTTAGTGGAAGTTAATGTGACGCATTGGCCTTCATTATACATTAATGTGCATTTCAAAAGTTAATCATTATATAGTCAAATCAGATATGCACTGAAGAAGAATAGAACTGCAGAAAACTGAAAATGCAAGTCTGTTTCATGTGATTAGTTTTATATCAGCTTCTATACTTATAATATCATATTTCCTGTTTGTTTATGACTGTGGTGCACTCAGAAACCATTTCAAAATGATTTCTGTATCACTAAAAACCTGTTTCTAATTCATTATTATCCCCGGTGTTTTGAGAGTAATTCATTTATTTTTAATCACTTCCCTATTGTACTAACCAGTCCGCACTTTCAGCTACAAACACGACATCAGATTCACATAGCATTTCTTGGAAAAGTTTGTTAAATGGCAACAAAAACACCAATATCAACAACCAGATGATTTTATAGTGATTTTATCTGTGATAGTCCGTACATAGATGTTCACTGCACAATTCTATTGCACAAATCCACAGCCTTGTAATCACCAGTCAGGCTTCCACTTGACAATAATCCCTGATTCGTAGGCAATTCCTGCAAGATTCAACATTCACTCTTCTAATACAGGAAGCCTTTCCCAGGCCAATTACTCTGCTGAGAGACTAAAAGAAAGGTTCGAGATTCTTTTATTGTAGATCGCAAGACATAACCTTCTGTACAACTGCACATCTATCTTTGTTTGTCTCTATAACACCACCCCATCTGAACATCCTTCTGCGTAAGTGGTGCCAGATTTTACAGAATAGAGCAAAAAATTAGCCCAGTATGCTTCCCCTATTGCTCTCCTGTCCTGCTTCCACTTGATCTCTCTTTATGGAATCGTACAGCACAGAAGGAGGCCATTCGGCCCGTCGTGCCTGTGCCGGCTTTCTGAAAGAGCTACCAAATAGTCCCACTCCCCTGCTCTTTCCCCATGGCCCTGCTGATGTTTCCTTTTTATGTATATATCCATTCCCTTTTGAAAGCTATTACTGAATCTGCTACCACCAGATGATGGTGATCAAGGAAACAACAAATAGGCAAGAATTCACGAGAGTGGACTCTTTAAGCTGGAGTACCTGTCCTAATCAGGAAAAAAATATTCAGAACTTGTAAATGAGCACAAATTTATCATAGTTTAGAATACTCTGCTTCCTTATATTAATTCCAGTTTGTAGAACCATGATTTCCTTTGAGGCAGTGCATTCCCATACCATAACAACTCGCTGAGTTAAAAAAAAATTCTCATCTCTCCCTGGCTTTTTTGCCAATTATCTTAAATCTGTGTCCTCTGGTCCCTCATGCCAATAGAAATGGTTTTTCTCTATCTACCTCATCAAAACCTGATATTCTTTCTTCTGCCTTTCTCTCATAAAATTTGCCACTTCTCCCTCTCCTGCTCAATCTGTCTCCCTCTGGACCTATTTATTCTCTCACCCGACTGTTCCTCTTTTACCCAGTCTAACTCATCAGCATTCTGCTTACTCCTGCACATGCAGGGATGTTACTTGGAGGCAGGGCTATCTCAGCTTCCCCTGTGATGTGAAAAGCAGCTTCTTTTGCACAGTGACAACAGGGAAATTTAAAAGTCTATGTAGAAGGGAATGGTACCAAAATCTAGCAGTATTCTTAGTGTATGACCAGGAGCAAATAGTCATTTGTGGAGGCACTACTAGCTTGAGAAAGGTACGAATGTAGGACAGACAAAAAGATCAGGAATCGTAGAATCATACCAGAATCGCAGAAACTACACAGCGTAGCCAATACAAAGAAGAAAAGAAACTTTTCAATCACTATAATTTGTTGGGCTTATACAATTCTGGTAACAAGTCAAATTCACCTTCCAGTTGAACATTCTGAGATTGATTTGAGCATGAAAGTTTAGCAGCTTTCATTAGTATAGTTTAAAATGTTAATACATTCTGGAGATCAATAGGCTGAAAGAAGGTTAATCAAAGGATCACTTAAATGAATAAGCAGGGATCCTTGGGAAAGGTATTAAAGACAAGATGGGTGCGTGACCTACAATGAGGTGATCAAGAGATACAGCTGTTGTTTTATTTATGTAAATTTGGGCTTTGATCTTGAATTAATATTTGTAGCATTTATCAGCTCTCATGGCGTGATTTGAATTTGCAATAGCAAGATTTGTCAGTGTCAAACAGGGCATTATCTAGAAGAATTAGTCTTTTTGGACTTACTATCACAAACATGGGAGCCAGTGTTCCCATGATGCGGCTTTTCTTTTTGACGACAGATACTTGTGTTTTTCTGTATCTTAGTACCGGATTCTGGAAACAATTAGGCCTCGGTTTAATGGCTCAGCCAAAAGACCGCACCTCCAACTATGCAGCACTCCCTCAGTACTGCACTGGAGTGTCAGCCTCGATTTTGTGCTCAAGTCCAAGTGGGGGCAAATCAGGCAAGCTAACCTCCATGCCCGAATTCCCGAAATGCGTTCTCGTTGTGTGAAGCTCTACGTCCGGTGTGCCAAATCACACTTATCCCTAAGAATGCACTTTCATTCCGAATCCTTCGACACCTGTTTGTGACCAATATTTGGATTTTCCCTTTTTTGGGGGAAAGTGTAAAGGAGGAGAGATTGCTGGGAAGCAGCAACCTGCAATTGTCTCACTTTGTTTTTTATTCTACTGTTGCTGTATTTAAGATACAATGAACATCAGCCTGACTTTATTTACTTGCCACAGGAGGTTGACTAATATTCAAGCAGGAATACATGTATAACTATGTTTTGGTTACAATCCAGTTACTAGCTCCCACAGAAACTAATTAATGTTTGGTAAATCCTGCATTTCAGTAATGCCCAAAATTGGAATTCAAGTCAGAAAACTCCCAAGAGGCTTTTTTTTAAAACAAGGAATGCTTGAGTTACTAGATTATTTCATATAAATTCTCCTATTGATTTTTTAGTGAGACACTTTTCTCACCAAATATTGTCTCGTGTTGTTTCTCATTGCAAATTGCCTTCCCTGTAATTAAAGAGATGCAAGTGTAATCATAAATAGGCAACTAAATCAAGAGGAGTGAACATTTTGAGTTAGGAAAATTCGATTATAGTAAGCTGACCCTCCCAACCCAAACAGGGCTTTCTATTATTCTTCATATTAACTGTGAATATTACCTCTGTGCACTGGAGATCCCTATCGCGTCATCTACAGCTGCCTAAAATACGGATGCATTAAAGATTGTGGAAAAGAATAGGTTTTCTGTGTAAACCCATTCTGTTAACCAGATACGACAGATCAGTTTGTATTAAGGTGTGTTGTTTTAGGTCGAACCTCTCCCCCACTGTAAGCGATCATATGCTAATTGTTCACTTCTCTTTTCTCATCTAGGCACCAGAACTATAATTAATCTACCCTTTTCTCCTTTTTCTAAAAATGCTGAATCGCGATGCAGTTCACGATATGGTTCTGAGTCAAGAGTTTGTGGGTTCAGTGTCCCACCCCAGAGACCTGAGCACAAAATCCAGGCTGACACTCCCAGTGCAGTACTGAGGGAGCAATGCACTGTCGGAGGTGCCATCTCTCGGATGAGACGTTAAACCGAGGACCTGTCCACCCTCTCAGGTGGACGTAAAAGATTCCATGGCACTATTTCGAAGAAGAGCAGAGAAGTTATCCCCGGTGTCCTGCCCAACATTTATCCCTCAACCAACACCACTAAAAACAGATTATTTGGTCATTATCACATTGCTGTGCACTGTGTTTCCTACATTCCAACAATGACTACACTTCAACAAAAAAAAGTACTTAATTGGCTGTAAAGCACTCTCGGAGTCCTGAGGTTGTGCAAGGCACTATATAAATGCAAGTATTTCTTTCTTTCTGCTGCCTTACCCAAGTGGTTTATTCTTCCTGTCTGGGCTGAAGCAGGGAATGTCGACAGATTATGTGGCCATGGGGCCATCCTGTTCCTGTTCTCACCCGACACCCACATGCCCACTTTCCAGCAGAATTGCTAAGTAGCAGTCATGGCTGGAAATCCTGGCTGATTTTTCCCCATCCTAACTCAGAGGTAATGCTAACAATTGTAGCACCCGCAGCTGCTGCACTGGCTGAGATCACCTAACTCACCACAGACCAGGAATCAAAACCTCGATTGCCGACTCTGGAAGCCAAAATTCCTGGAGCACTGCTCTACTCCCTAAATGCAGCAAGGCAGGACTTCTACCCACCGTCTGCCCCGGCGTGGAATGCCGTTCCAAATCAATCAAGGTCCTGCTTTTGAAAGAAGGACGTTTGCAGAGTGACAAAGGCATGCACAAGCATTGCAGATGGTGCCATAGATGGTAGATCTAATGGAGAAATCCATTACCTGCATTTGCAGTATCCTGACAGCTGGATCACAGCATTGCAACAACAACTTGCATTAAATAGCGCCTTTAATGTAGTAAAATATCCCAAGGTGTTTCACAGGAGCATTATCAGTCAAAATTTGACACTGAGCCACATAAGGAGCTATTAGGACAGATGGCCTAAAGCTTGGTCAAAGAGCTTGGTTTTAAAGAGCATCTTAAAGGAGGAGAGAGAGGTAGAGAGGCAGAGAGGTGTATGGAGGGAATTCCAGAGCTTAGGGCCTAGGCAGCTGAAGGCATGACCGCCAATGGTGGAGCGATGAAAATTGGGGACGCGCAAGAGGCAAGAATTGGAGGAGCACAGAGATCTCGGAGGGTTGTAGGGCTGGAGGAGGTTACAGAGAGAGGGAGGGGGCGAGGCCATGGAGGGATTTGAAAACAAGGATGAGAATTTTAAAATCGAGGTGTTGTCGGACCCGGAGCCAACTGTAGTCTACCCGGGAGCTTGAGTCAGCTGTGCGCACATTTGCAGAGGAAACGTCCATGAAGAGAACTCTGTTTCTTCCATGGATGGTCAGAATGTCGATGTTGAGGTCCGAGTACCAGAGTGAAGATGGCTGTCTCTTCCAGCTTCAGAGCAAACAGTTGCAGACAACCATGAGACAGGGCGTCATGATCCTGTTGGTGCCATTAAGTCTGCTTTCCTGGACTATAGGAAACGGGCGTCAGCTGTGGCTCAGTAGTATCACCCTCGCCTATGATTCGTAAGGTTGTGGGTTCAAGCCCCACTCCAGACACATAATCACATAAGCGAGGCTAACATTTCAGTGCAGTACTGAGGGAGAGTTGCACTGTCAGAGGTGGCATCATTCAGATGATTTATTAAACTGAGGCCCTGTGTGCCATCCAAGCTCGATGTAAAAGATCCCAAGGCACTTTTCAAAGAGCAGGGGAGTTCTCCCCAGTGTCCTGGCCAACCTATGTCCCTCAACCAACATCACAAAAACAGATTATCTGGCCATTTATTTCATTGCTGTTTGTGGAACCTTGCTGTATACAGATTGGCTGCTGCATTTCTCTACATGTCAACGGTGACCACATTTCAAAAAGTACTTCATTGGTTGTGAAGCGTCTTGGGGCATCCTGAGGTTGTGAAAAACACTATATAAATGCAAATTCTTTCTTTTGTTATATTGCAGACCAATCCAGGCACCTGAAGTCTACCTTCAATATACCATTGGTGTGCCCTACGACGACTGCAGTGGCTGCATTGACATCAGTTTACTGGTATCCTGGGAAACTGGTGACATCAGCCATTGCTGCAGAGGTTAGCCCTGATCTCCCACAGGACACACTGAGACTTCCCTTCCAGGGTGGGCTAATGCTGTCATGCTGGATTGCCTTAAAATGAACACACCAAGGCAGATGCGCCAAGGAAATGCATGAGGTGCTGCTAATTGCAAATGAGCTGGATATTTTAGGGAGCGCAGTACTTTCCTGCATAGATTAAGGGAGCACACTTGGCTACGTGGGTGCACTCTTGGGAATCCTGCCACCCTGACCTGTCAGACTAGTACCAGTTGTCCATGGGAAAGGCAGATCTATGCTTGTAGCAGAGATGGGCTTTAGCTCAGTTTGCAGCATGTGGCATAATCCACTGAGGGAGTATAGGAACAGGAGTAGGCCATTCAGCCCCTCAAGCCTGTACCGTCATTCAATGAGATCATGGCTGATCTGTATCCTAACTCCATCCACCTGCCTTGGCTCCATATCCCTTAATACCCTTGGCCAGCAACAATCTATCAATCTCAGATTTAAAATTATTAATTGAGCTAGTGTCTACTGCCTTTTGTGGGAGAGAATTCCACATTTCTACCGCCTTTTGTGTGAAGAAGTGTTTCCTATCTGCTCTCCTTAATGGCCTGGCTCTGATTTTAAGGTTATGTCTCCTTGTCCTAGGCTCCCCCATTAGCAGAAAAAGTTTCTCTCTACCCTTTCAAAATCCTAAAAACCTCAATCAAATCACCCCTTAATCTTCTATTTTCAGAGATTACAAGCCTAGTTTATGTAATCTCTCCTCTTAATTTAACCTTGGAGCCCTGGTAACATTCTAGTGAATCTGCGCTGCACTCCTTTCCAAGACCAATATATCCTTTTTAAGATGCGGTGCCCAGAACTGTACACAATACTCCAGATGTGGTCTCAACAGGGCTTTGTATAACTGTAGCCCCGTTATATTGTAGCCCTTTTGTTATAAAGGCCAACATTTCATTAACCTATTTGATTATTTTTTGTACCTGATTAATACATTTTAGTGATGTGTGTATATGGACCCCAAAAACTCTTTGGACCTCCATTGTTCCTAGCTGCTTATCATTTAAAAAATACTCGGATCTATCCTTTTTTGGTCCAAAATAGATGACCTCACACTCACATGCATTGAAATCCATCTGCCACAGTTTTTCCCACTCACTTAATCTATCAACGTCTCTTTGTATTTTTATGGTCCCATCTACACTATTTACTATGCCATCATTCTTTGTGTCATCGGCAAATTTGGATATATGGCTCTCTATTGTGTTATTTAAGTCATTAATAAATATAATGAATAGTTAATGCCCCAGATACAGATTTGTGTGGGACACCAATTTAAGTACATACCCATTTTACCTATTCTCTGTCTTCTATTGCCTAACGAATCTCCTAACCAGGTCAATAATTTGCCTTCAATTCCATGAGCTTTAATTTTAGCTAACAGTCTGTTATGTGGAACCTTATCAAATGTCTTCTGAAAGTCTATATAAACTACATCCATAGACATTCCCCTGTCTACTACTTTAGTTATTTCCTCAAAAAATTCAATTAGGTTTGCTAGCCATGACCTACCCGTTATAAATCCTTGTTGGTACTCTCTAATCAACTCAAGCTTCTCTAAGTGCTCAATCACTCTGTCCCTAATTATAGATTTCAATAACTTCCCCACAACAGATGTTAGACTCACAAGTCTATAATTTCCTGGTTTCTCTCTCTCATCTTTCTTAAATAATTGTTACATTTGCATTTTTCCAATCTAAAAGGGCAATTGCTGAATCAGGAGAGCTTTAGAAGATTATCAGAAAATCATCTGCAATTTCCTCACCTACTTGCTTTAAACCCTGGGGTGCAAACCATCTTGTCCTGCCAATTCGTCAGTCTTTAGTGCCATTATCTTTTCTAATACTGTTTTACTGCTTACATTAACTTTAATGAGTTCCTTTTTAAAGCACTGCCTGCACAAGCCTTGTTTTTGGGACAACTGGAAGAGTATCTGGTCCTGTATATTCTGGTGTGGTGGTACCAAAGAATGGGTGCTGTACAGTTAGTGGAATGGAGGTAAATAGCAACCTTACAACAAAAGGCATGAAGCTAGGTGGCAAAGCAGTTGTTGACAGGAAGAAAAGAAAACAAGAAAAATATCTGCAAAGAAAGAAGCTTTCTGAGAATCATCATAAAATACCTGCCTGTCTCTTTGAACACAGTGTCTATTGACACCACAGTGTCCGCCAATGATTTGGAGGCGGGGCAGGACTTACAGCAAACAGTCTATTTTACAGCAAACAAAGTCTATTTACAGAGTCTATTTTAAAAGAGTCTCTACGAACTGCAGCAAACAAAACTCATGACCTAAACTACAGTAAGTTCTCCCGATAAAAGCCGGGTGATTTCTCCAGCAAAATGCAGTGAGAGGAGGATAATTACAGAATACAAATTACTTGCAATAAAAAAATCAATCCCAGTCACTAACAGCAGTACAGTCTCCAGGTCTGAGTGACTGGGCCAGGAATAGTGGTGTATCTATATGCAGCACTCTTTGAATGCTGTGACCCCCCCTATTCTGCAGCAACTAGCAACCTTGGGTGCACACTTTATATGGGCAAGAACATAACTGGGCACAACAGAGGCATTAGTTATCACTTTAGGGTACAGGGTTTCTGCCATGTACCAGAGGTGGCGGTACAGTGATATGCAGTCAGGAGGGAGTGGCCCTGGGAGTCCTCAACATCGACTCCAGACCCCATGAAGTCTCATGGCATCAGGTCAAACATGGGCAAGGAAACCTCCTGCTGATTACCACCTACCGCCCTATCTCAGCTAATGAATCAGTCCTCCTTCATGTTGACCACAACTTGGAGGAAGCACTGAGGGTAGCAAAGGCACAGAATGTACTCTGGGTGGGAGACTTTAATGTCCATCACTAAGAGTGGCTCGGTAGCACCACTACTGACCGAGTTGGCTGAGCCGGCCGAGCCCTGAAGGACATAGCTGCCAGACTGGGCCTGCGGCAGGTGGTGAGCGAACCAACATGAGGGGAAAACGTACTTGACCTCATCCTCACCAATCTACCTGTCGCAGATGCATCTGTCCATAACAATATTGGTAGGAGTGACCACTGCACAGTCTTTGTGGAGACAAAGTCCAGTCTTCACACTGAGAACACCACCCAACGTGTTGTGTGGCACTACCACCGTACTAAATGGGATAGATTCAGAACAGATCTAGCAGCTCAAAATTGGGCATCCATAAGGCGCTGTGGGCCATCAGCAGCAGCAGAATTGTATTCCAGCACAATCTGTAACTTCATGGCCCGGAATATTCCTCACTTTACCATTACCAACAAGCCAGGGGATCAACCCTGGTTCAATGAGGAGTGTAGAAGAGCATGCCAGGAGCAGCACCAGGCGTACCTAAAAATGAGGTGCCAACCTGGTGAAGCTACAACACAGGAATACATGCATGCTAAACAGCAGAAGCAAAATGCTATAGACAGAGCTAAGCGATTCCACAACCACTGGATCAGATCAAAGCTCTGCAGTCCTGCCACATCCAGTCGTGAATGGTGGTGGACAATTAAACAACTAACAGGATGAGGAGGTTGTGTAAACATCCCCATCCTCAATGATGGCAGAGTCCAGCACGTGAATGCAAGAGACAAGGCTGAAGCGATTGCAATCATCTTCAGACAGAAGTGCTGAGTGGATGATCCATCGTGGCCTCCTCCCGATATCCCCACCATCACAGAAGCCAGTCTTCAGCCAATTCGATTCACTCCAGGTGATATCAAGAAACGGCTGAATGCACTGGATAAAACAAAGGCTATGGGCCCCGACAACATCCCAGCTGTCGTGCTGAAGACTCGTGCTCCAAAACTAGCAACGCCTCCAGCCAAACTGTTCCAGTACAGCTACAACACTGGCATCTACCTGACAATGTGGAAAATTGCCCAGGTATGTCCTGTCCACAAAAAGCAGAACAAATCCAATCCGGCCAATTACCACTCCATCAGTCTACTCTCAATCATCAGCAAAGTGATGGAAGGTGTCATCAACAGTACTATCAAGTGGTACTTACTCACCGATAACCTGCTCACCGATCCAAAGTTTGGGTTCCGCCAGGACCACTCGGCTCCAGACCTCATTACAGCCTTGGTCCAAACATGGTCAAAAGAGCTGAATTCCAGAGGTGAGGCGAGAGTGACTGCCCTTGACATCAAGGCAGCATTTGACCGAGTGTGGCACCAAGGAGCCCGAGTAAAATTGAAGTCAATGGGAATCAGGGGGAAAACTCTCCAGTGGCTGGAGTCATGCCTAGCACAAAGGAAGATGGTAGTGGTTGTTGGAGGCCAATTATCTCAGCCCCAGGACACTGCTGCAGGAGTTCCTCAGGGCAGTGTCCTAGGCCCAACCCTCTTCAGCTGCTTCATCAATGACCTTCCCTCCATCATAAGGTCAGAAATGGGGATGCTCGCTGATGATTGCACAGTGTTCAGTTCCATTCACAATCCTTCAGATAATGAGGCAGTCCATGCCCGCATGCAGCAAGACCTGGACAACATTCAGGCTTGGGCTGATAAGTGGCAAGTAACATTCGTGCCAGACAAGTGCCAGGCAATGACTATCTCCAACAAGAGAGTCTAACCACCTCCCCTTGACATTCAACGGTATTATCATTGCCAAATCCCCCACCATCGACATCCTGAGGGTCACCATTGACCAGAATCTTAACTGGACCAGCCACATAAATACTGTGGCTACACGAGCAGGTCAGAGGCTGGGTATTCTGCAGCGACTGACTCGCCTCCTGAATCCCCAAAGCCTTTCCACCATCTACAAGGCACAAGTCAGGAGTGCGATGGAATACTCTCCAGTTGCCTGAATGAGTGCAGCTCCAACAACACTCAAGAAGCTCGACAAAGCAGCCCGCTTGATTGGCACCACATCCACCACCCTAAACATTCACTCCCTTCACCACCGGCACACCTTAGCTGCAGTGTGCACCATCCACAGGATGCACTGCAACAACTCGCCAAGGCTTCTTCGACAGCACCTCCCAAACCTGAGACCACTACCACCTAGAAGGACAAGGGCAGCAGGCACATGGGAACAACACCACCTGCACGTTCCCCTCCAAGTCACACACCATCCCGACTTGGAAATATATCGCCGTTCCTTCATCGTCGCTGGGTCAAAATCCTGGAACTCCCTTCCTAACAGCACTGTGGGAGAAACTTCACCACACGGACTGCAGCGGTTCAAGAAGGCGGCTCACCACCACCTTCTCAAGGGCATTTAGGGATGTGCAATAAATGCTGGCGTTGCCAGCGACACCCACATCCCATGCACGCATAAAAAGAAAATGACAGCATAAAATGGATCAAGATCCTGTTCTTGTCTGCACAAATACCAGCTGATCATCAGATGATACAATGCGAAAGAACCAGACTTTTGACTATCCTATTTGGAGGCTCGAAATACCACTTTGTACGGCAGGACGAACACTAATTGTCAAATTCAAATTTTCCAGTGGATTTTCATGTCACCACCTGGGAATTTCACAAGGAGTGAGGAAGCAGAAGGCCTAACCTTGCGAAGCATAAAGGAGGCCCAATTCCTCTCTGTAATAAAAAAAGTAAAAAAACTCTGTGGAGCTGCAAACCAGGCGGATTCAGCTGGGATCCCCTCCGCTGGTCTCATTTGGCAAAATAGCCGCCAGTGCTGTTTCAGGCTCCTCCCAAGCTCCCGTCTTCAGACTCCGCCCTCTGGCCTTGTCCACTAGCCTTATTTGGGCAGAAGGAAGGTCCAAAAACCCCTTGCGGAAACTCCAAGGGTTGTTAGGGATCCAGGGTATCCATAAAAGACACATACCTGACTGCTTTAATTATACATGTGGAGGACTGGGTAATAAAAATATCCATCTGAGGTTTTCTTTCCTCCCCCTTTGATTTAACTCTGGATCATCATGTACCACCATCAGCCAATAAGCTTTATCACATCGCAATCATTTTATTTCATTTTCACCAGTATAGTATTGATCCAACACACAATATCAGTCAGCGAGCTAGTGTTACTGGGACAACGTGTTCAGGTTGGAATATACTCTTAAAAGCGTATGCCCTACTCACTTGCCATTTAATGCTGCCACTCCCACTGTGCTTCTAGCAATGGACATACTGGCCACATAGGCCCACTGGCGTGCTTGTGGATCCCATCTTTCTACCGTGTTTAGGTAACTCCAACCATCGTGACCACCTACTGCATACATCGGTCCTTCCAGCACTGCAACACCTGAAAAACACAGAAATCTGTTGACGGAGTGGACAGGAAGTATGAACCATGTGAGAAGTAACACTGTGTAGATTTTTTGTATCAACTTGTTATTCCGTTTCAATTTAAAACAAAACTGTTTCTTACAGTTTTTGTGCCCCAGTTCTGTCTTGAGTTACACCAATAATAATGATGTATATTATAATTTATAAAGTGGAATTATTGTAAGTCCTTACCTAGTCACACTGTGAAATTTTATTCCACAGTTCATTTAAAGTTTCCACTGGATCTTTATTGATAAGATGTAATTCTTACATAACTATCAGTTCTTAACAAAATACCGTTTTAAAGTCTTAAGCTGACCATCGGCAGATGGTGCCACATTGCGTAAGTTAGGAAGTTGGGAGATAACTTCTTTGAGTTAAAAAGTACACAGTCATGTAATATGCAGTAAAATATAAAGGACAAATGAGACAGGGTTGTATCAGTTATTCCTGTGACAGTATGTTCCAAATTTAATAAGAAAAATGTCAAAATGAATGCCCTCAATATGGGCTTCACTCAAGGCATTACAAAGATGATAAATGATGCTATTTCCAAAACAAAGGCCTGCAAGGAAAGACTGTCCCATCTAAGGTCAGCCTTACTTTCCCTGTAATTACCAGGCTTGCCTTCAGGGAACCATTCTTACAAAGTGAGCAGGAAAATTCTATTACATTTAATTGGTTTCCAAAGTCTCTGCTTGTTGAATTATTTATGCTAGGATATTGGAATAGGATTTCTTTTTCTGACTCCTGTTTTCTGACTCCTGTCGGAGAAATGTCGAGGATCAATGCAGTCCATTTCAGTCATCTCTTGTCACATAATTTTATATATCTGCATCAGTTGCAGATTGAAATCCCTCACACCATTTCTGGTAAGAATGAGTCCATTGAAATGTATCTTCATTTGAGATTCATGGCCACAACAGCGATTTTACGATCAGGGTTGAAAGCCCAGTATATCCATGTTGAATAACTAATCATTCCTATTGACATAAGTACCCTTTTGAACTTGGTGAAAAAAACTGCAAAAAATATGGGTATAAGTTGCCAAGAGATGTAAATGCAGTTGAATAATATTCAGTTACTAATTTTATACAAAAAAACAAGGGTCAGGTAGCAGTGCTGTTTTTTTGTGATTCTCTACAGGGAGCTTGAGGCACCTTTATTAATCGTAAATCAAATGAAACTAACAGGCCAGACTTCAGAGCCTCGGAGGAATTCTCTTCTGCTGCTAAAGTGGTTACTAACCACCACTAACTTATCACACGGTTATCAATTTAGTAAGACAATTGTATAATAGCCACTTCATCACCAAAACAAATGTCCACTGAGATGTTTGAAAGCTACCCTATAAATAATGGCTCATAACATCCATCATCTTTTCCTTGCGAGCAGTGGCTAGTCAGGTTCAGGTTCGAAGCAGTGCCAAATTTACATTTTCAGCAGTCATCCGAAAAGCTTGTAAGATTAATCTGTTACAATTATGGGCACTCCAATCCCATTTTGGCAAGGCACAAACAAAACAAACCAAGCAATAAGCTTTCAAAGCACTAGCCTTTCTTCTAATGTTCAATGTATTCTCTCATTTTTTTTTACTATTTCAATAATTACTTTTTTTAGGTTCCTAATTGTTTACAACTTTTTCTTTCCCTTATTTCTTTTTCCTTCTAAAGATGATAATTCTCATCCACTATCGTTTGCAAAGCTGAAAACATGTATTTAAATCTTACAGAATGGTTTAATCTGAACGTTAACCATCAGCTACTGAACTACAATCTTGCACATGGTCATTGTTAAATAGATGGAATGGTGAATGTGGATATAGTCTGAAGACAGTGATCTCCCTTTTCTGACTGTCCCTCAATTTTAATTCTTGATTTAAGCAATCGCACTGCTATTATATCCTGCATTGTTATTACACTGGTGAACAAGTGTAGTGATAGCACTCAATTTGAATGGGTTCAACAAAAGGAGAGAGTCTAACCACCTCCCCTTGACATTCAACGGCATTTCCATCGCTGAATCCCCCACCATCAACATCCTGGGGGTCACCATTGACCAGAAACTTAACTGGACCAGCCATATAAATACTGTGGCTATGAGAGCAGGTCAGAGGCTGGGTATTCTGCGGCGAGTGACTCACCTTTTGACTCCCCAAAGCCTTTCCACCATCTACAAGGCACAAGTCAGGAGTGTGATGGAATACTCTCCACTTGCTTGGATGAGTGCAGCTCCAACAACACTCAAGAAGCTCGACACCATCCAAGATAAAGCAGCCCACTTGATTGGCACCCCATCCACCACCCTAAACATTCACTCCCTTCACCACCGGCGCACAGTGGCTGCAGTGTGTACCATCCACAGGATGCACTGCAGCACCTCCCAAACCCGCGACCTCCACCACCTAGAAGGACAAGAGCAGCAGGCACATGGGAACAACACCACCTGCACGTTCCCCTCCAAGACACACACCATCCCGACTTGGAAATATATCGGCATTCCTTCATCGTCGCTGGGTCAAAATCCTGGCACTCCCTTCCTAACAGCACTGTGGGAGAACCTTCACCAGACGGACTGCAGTGGTTCAAGATGGCGGCTCACTACCACCTTCTCAAGGGCAAATAGGGATGGGCAATAAATGCCGGCCTCGCCAGCGACGCCCACATCCCATGAATGAATACATTTTAAAAAAAGGAAATTGGAAGCCTTGCCTTCAGCCACCTAGGCCCCACTTTCTGGAATTTCGTGAGAGGTTAAAGTGCGATGGGATTGAGATATTTAAAATAAAGAAGGGAATTGGCAAGGTAGATAGGGAATGACTCTCTCTCTAGTAGGTGAATCCAGAAAAAAGGGATTTAATCATAAAGTTAGTACAAAGCTGGCTAAAAGCAAATGTAGAAGTGTGTTAACAGCACTATTTTATAATATTTTATTTCACTTGTTTTAATTTGGATAAAAGTCAACTCACAACCAAAACACTTATTTCTGATTAGCCAACATTTTAAAGGGCAACAGTACTTTTCTCATCTATTATCAAATCCACACAATTAGCAGAAGTTTAATATTACATTTAAGATCATTCAGAACATTATTTGCCTTTTTGGAAATGTAGAAATCAAATATGTTTGGAGCAGAGTTGAAGGGCTGAGACTAGCATTTGTTCTTTAATTTTTTCTCAAAAATCTCTTTGAGGGATTGAGAGAAATACAATGTGCACATTTATGCCAAATAAAAATTGTTGCATTTATCTATTTACATGAATCTAAATTCTTCATAGCCCTGATCCTTGTGTTGGGTTAAAGACAGCTATATCAGAGTATAGAAATTTGAGTGAGGTTATACTAACTATCAAGGTTTGTGATTTTAAAAAGGATGGAATCATGGAATGCAATTTGCAAAGCATCAGTAAAAATAATGGACACACATGTAATAAAAAAGAGAATTTGATTTATTCAACCACCAAAAACCAATGGCCCACATTATAAACATTTGGGAATTATGTAATGCATTTTGGAAAGGATCAGTAATATTCATGGTGTTCTGCGTAATAAAGCAGAGTTTGATGTATTGAGTCGCAGTAAGCCAGTGGCCCTGACAATGCTGCATCAAAATGGTACACTGTGGATCCATGGCAATTGACAGAATAGCTTTGAATCATAGAAGTTTACAACATGGAAACAGGCCCTTCGGCCCAACATGTCCATGTCGCCCAGTTTATACCACTAAGCTAGTCCCAATTGCCTGCACTTGACCCATATCCCTCTATACCCATCTTACCCATGTAACTATAGAATCATAGAAGTTTCATAGAATCATAGAATCTCAGACATGGCATCATCAGAGAGGGCTGTTTTCTGTCATCTTCTTTCCTGTACTGAACAAAAAACCTTTAACAGGGAAACTTTCAGGTAAAGGAACTTTCACGGTATAAATTGTAACATATAAACATTTAATCAATAGTTGTAATTGTAGACTATACCATTAGTGATATTATTAACACCTGTTATAACCTCACTTCCTGCCCTTCTCACAGTAACATATTTTGTATTATCTTTCTATGCTAACATTGTTTCAGTGGTAATACTATTTCCTTCCACTGGATTAGAAAGAATTTCCCTATTCATTAGAGCAACCTCATTAACAAACCTTTTGTTACAAAAACAATCAATTCTCCCTTACCATAAGTTCCCTTCCCCAATCTCTGCAAACTCTAAATGTGCAGTTCTCTTTAATCCCACTAACCCCAGCCTTCACTTGTATATCAAGGCACACTTTTTCACACGCTACTCTGGCTCTAAAAGACCAGCATACTTTATACTTTACTTAAACTTTCATGGATTTCCAAACATGCTATTTAATGTACCGCTTGTGAAAGATAAATAGTTACATAAATTAGAGAAACTAAAGGTGCCTTGAAGCTAGGCTTAAGAACCATTTTAGGGCTGTGTAGTCCAATAACAACTGCAAAATGTTTCCAACTTTGTTTCACCCACCTGCGGTTCCTAACAAAATCAGGACATTCATCACTCCAGAACAGTAAAAAACAACTTCAATTATTACCCACCTGGGAGTATATTTTCCTCATGATGTAAACTGTTGTGGGAAAACTGCAGCATCGAAATTGGTGCCAAAACCAGCTTGTTTTCATAGATTCCCTTGACACTGCATCATTATCACCTAAAATGATACCTCCACACATACAATGCAGATTTGTAGATAATGAAAGTGAAGAGAAATAAATCTTATTGAGGACTTGTTAAGAAAAAATGGCCCAGATTTTGCTGGAACAGGGCATCTCGCAGCTAGCCTCATTATTTAGACTTTTTCCTTCACTCTTCAGCTCGAAAATGTTTTTCACTGCAAGTTGTTGGAAGTGCAAGCTGATAACTGCACGATAAGGAGAACGGGACATCGGGGACATTAGCGAACAACGGGAGCAACAGTCTATCTCCGTAACCAATGAAATTTAAGGATTGTGAAAGAAACAGAGGAAGGATGGAGATGGAGATAGGGTGAATTAGAGTCAAAACAGGTGCAGAAAGAGAAATACAGGGCTCGAAATTAGGAGGGCTGCGGGTTCGCGGCGGGGAGGGGGGGGCGACTGGGCGCGTGGGTAACCCGCCCGGTGAAATCAGTCTGCCCCGTGCGCGATCGCAGCCTAATTGGATCCACTTACCTGGTCTTCTGGGTTCCCCGCTGCTGAGCTGCGCGTCGGGCGGGCTGCGCATGCGCAGTAAGGTCCGTCAGCTGGAGGAGCTCTATTTAAAGGGGCAGTCCTCCACTGACCGATGCTGCAACAAATAGGAAAAATTACACCATGGAGCAGCCCAGGGGGAAGGCTGCTCCCAGGTTAATGATGCCTCACTCCAGGTATCATTAGATGGGGTGAGGAGGAGAGGGAGGACAGAGATCTTCCCCCCCGGTGGGCGGGAGGAAGCGGCCTGCCTCTGCCATCAAGAAGGCCTGGCTCGAGGTGGTAGAGGAGGTCACCTGCACCACCAACATATCGCGCACCTGCATACAGTGCAGGAGGCGCTGCAATGACCTAAGTAGGTCAGCCAAAGTGAGTACACATTCTCATTCCCCTACACTCCGTCTGCCACATCACCGCCCCCACCCCACATCTCCTTCTGCACTGCCAACACTACTCTGTCACATCACCCCTCATACCCACTCAAACCTCATCCTCATCTTATCTGCACTTACTCACCTCGCCAGTATTCATCCCACCACTACCACTCAACCCAATCCTCATACAATCTCATGGCTCTATCTCATACTCACCCTCTCATGCATCTCCTTCACGGTCAGCCTCACTCAACCTGCCACTACCTGTGCTGCAGCCACAGGGCATGCATCACATATGTGTAGTAGGAAGGGTAAGGCAAACGTGTCGTGAGCATGAAGGGGATGCACAAGGGTGTTTGAGGGTTTGTCATGGTTTTTACTTATATTTAATTTCTGACCAACTCACATCACATATTATATTGGCATCACTACTGCCACGTCTTTGCGAATCTTGTCTGGTTTGTGCAATAATGCCCTTTCCTGTGGATCACAATGAAGACCCACACCTGATGCCACCCATTGTGTCACTGCAGAGTGGGTGTAGGTGTATTTGCAGGGCTCTTTTGTGCAGACGACTGAGAGACGTCGGTGATGTCCCCGGTTGCACCCTGGAAGGATGTGGAGGAGAAGTTGTTGAGGGCAGTGGTGACTTTGACAGCGACAGGTAAGAAGATGGTGCTCAGGCCAGCCGGGAGCAGCTCGGCATGAAGGAGGCTGCAGATGTCCACGACTACATGTCGAGTGACTCTGAGCCTCCATGTGCACTGCTGCTCAGAGAGGTCCAGGAAGCTGAGCCTCGGTCTGTGGACCCTGTGGCGAGGGTAGTGCCCTCTGCGAAGCATCTCTCTCTGCGGTTGCCCTCCCTCCTGCTCTACAGGTGGATGTGTCACAGCACTGTCTTGTGGAGCTCCACATGTCAGAGGTGGACGGCGTGGACAGCGAGACTGGTGATGCTGTTCGCCCTGCGAGGAGGTCATGACTGCAGCTATGGTGGCCCCCATCCGGAAGATGTACATCTGAGGGGGTCCGCAAGGTAGGTACATGTGTCTGGACCCTGGGGTAAGAGTGCAAGTTTGTGAATTTGATTGCTGGGAGGAGGGTGGTGGAGGCCAACATTTGTCCAAAGTGACAGAGTGGCCTCCTGCAATGAGTGAGGGTCTCCCTCCCCCCCACCACCACCTGTCAAATGGACCTTTGCAGCTGCCACAGGCTGATGGCTGCAACACGTCCATTTCAACTAGGACTGTTTCCCCCAGTACGGGAAACAGTCCAAGTTGTTTCTAAAATCCCACCCCTCCTGAAATATTCCCTTAATCAGGTCTGTTAACGACCTGAAATAGCAGAATAAATACTGTTAAGTGGCACCCCGCTGGCTTTAATTGCCTGTGGGAGTCCCACATGCGGGGGCTGCGTGCGCACATCAGCGCGTCTGTGGGGAACCCGGAAGTGGGCGGGTCGGAGCCCACCCCCCACCCCCCCGCCGCCAGGAACGCATCCGATAGCGGGTGCTAATATCGGGCCCAAAGAGAGGGAAAGAAAGATTGCATGAAGAGAGAGAGGAAACTAAAGAGACAGAAAGGAAAAGGAAGAAAAAAATGTAAAAATTTAAAATTTAGTACTGTGACAGAAAGTTTGGTCAAAAAGCAAGGTTTTAACCAGTGTCAAAGGCTGCAGAGAGGTCGAGAAGGATGAGAAGGCATAATGTACCATAGTCACAATCACAGAGGATGTAATTTGTGATTTGTCACTTTGATTGGGGCCGTTTCAGTGCTGTGGCGGGGGTGAAAACCCAATTGGAGAGATTCAAACATGGAGTTGTGGGGACAAAAGGGGCACGGAATTGGGAGGCAACGACATGTTCAAGGACTTTGGCGCGGAAAGTAAGGTTGGAGATGGGGTGATACTTTGCTAGCACAGAGGGGTTGAGGGTGAGTTTTTTCAGAAAATGGGTGAGGACAGCGGTTTTGAAAGGGAGGGGAACAACAGCACCTTGAAGAGCTAGAAATTAGCCCAGGACCTAGGTATGCTGAATCCTTGCATTACATTGGGGAATCCACAGGGCCTTGTAAGTCACAGAGCCTCCATCAGCCCTTTACAAGGCCAGAGACTTAGGAGGAGGTGGAGTTAGGGACTGGGACTTCCAATGCTGGGATTTCCCACTTCCCCAGCCATGATCTTATTGAATGGCGGAGCAGGCTCGAGGGGCTGTATATGGCCTACTCCTGTTCCTATTTCTTATGTTCTCAGCACATCATTGAGGGTGGTACCACTGATAGGACCAGGTATACAAGGTCACCAGAAGGTGCATAGGTGCCCCACCTGGGGATCGAGGCTGGGATCATGCCCTGTACCGTTGAAGAATTTCTTAAAATAATTACAAAGGAGGATAATGGGGTTATTTTTTGTTTGTGTTTTTTTGTTTGAGATGGAGGGGCAGCGCCTCCCTCCCAAGCCCAGCCTCTTCCATCACCGTTTGCAGTCTCTGGATCAAGGCAGGTGCTGTAGATGCACCCCTAACGTCATGGGTGCTTGTTAGTGGTATGGAGAGTAGGGGAACTCTCCCTGACCCTATTAACTTTGGCAGGGTCAGCAATGGAGAGCCCATGTGGGCGCATGCTGGCATTTACAGCGGGAAGTGTACGTTGTGGATTTTCAGCCCCACTCTCTTTCTCTGCCGAGTATGGCCTTTTTGACGACCTCTTTCTCTCTCCTTTGCTTCTTTTTTCACTATTATATCAAAATTATAAGATGAAAAAATGACAAATTTATACTGTATGATGGTAGTTCTATCGGATTCTTGTGCACACATGACCAGTAGAACGTTTTAAGTGATAACAGAGTATTTAGCTTGGACAATCTGAAAGTATGTTGAGTTCATAACAGTTATTTGCTTTGAATCACTCTCAGTTTACGTTACCGCCAGACCTGACATACAACAATTGAAATGTCTAAGCTCTTGTTTTGGACCAATGCTTTCTAAGACAGCCAAACGTTTATCTCTATCATGACTTAGTATTTCTGCCCAACCTAACCTGACATGAACTCAGGGAAGATAAGGTTCTACTTCATGACAGGGAGCGATATGTTTTTTTTTCCAAAAGGATGTCAATTCTGCCTGAGGATATAAGAAATACACACTGCGGTGTGCTGTGAATAAGGAGATGCTGTGGGTCACAAGAATGGCTTTTGTTTATCAGTGAAGAAATGTGTGTGTCGGAAAGCAGGAAGAATCACTATCTCTCTAGCTATGAGGCTATTCAAACTGCTAAAGAATAAAGTTGCACACACATATTTCAGTGAAAAGCTGTTCAGTATCTGTCCAATTCATGAGTCTGAAGAACCATGGCTACTGGGGATTAATGTTAAAGTAATGTGAATCTGTGGAGTTCACTGAGTGCTTGAGTTCCTCGTGCCTTTCAAAGTCCATTTTGTGGAGTAAATAAAATTAAATGGAAAACATAGTGGCCCAGGTATACACGTGATACAGCTGATACACCTTGATCAGTGTAGGACCATTGGAAGTGAGCATACCCACATTTCACACTGTTTTGAATTATTTAGTGTTGCAAATTATATTGATGCAGAAGCAGAATCAGAAGATCAAATGGTCGATGTGGTTTTATCATCTCAAATAGGTTATAGCGATGATATTTATGATGTTCATAGATGTAACTCAAATCAGCCTTTTAGCCTTATTTATCAATAAAATCTGCTCTGCAGCCCTGAAAACTTCAATGCCCATCTTTTTTCTTTCCATTGATTCAGTGTTAAGTTGATTGGCCACAACTGCACATGTTAACCACACCATCCTCCTCCAATGCCTCTCCTCCGCCGTCCAGCTGGGTGGGACTGCGCTCGCCTGGTTCCATTCTTATCTATCCAGTTGTAGCCAGAGAATCACCTGCAATGGCTTCCCTTCCTGCTCCGGCACCGTTACCTCTGGAGTCCCCTGAGGATCTATCCTTGGCCCCCATCCTATTTCTTATCTACATGCTGCCCCTCGGAGACATCATCCAAAAACACAATGTGAGATTCCACATGTACACTGACGACACCCAGCTCCAAATTACAACCACCTCCCTTAACCCCTCCACTGTCTCATTTGTCACATTGCTTGCCTGGCTGGATGAGCAAAAATGTCCTCCGACTAAATATTGGGAAGACCGAAGCCATTGGGCTCGATTTTCCCGGGAAATTGCGGGTGCGTTAAGGGCGGGGTGGCTCCAAAAATCGGGGAAATCCCGTTCGGGTTCGGAGCCCAGCTCCAACCTGCCGAGGTCCAAGTTCCCCATGGACGCACGTGTGCGCGTGCGGGCGTCCCGAATCCGGAAGTCCCGCCGGCAGTTAAAGCCGACGGGATGATAGTTAAAGAGCCAAATGTACCTTATTGAGGCACTTAAGGCACTTTATTTGTGACATATTAGGTATTTAGAACGATTTTTAACTTACCTGGGCGGCTTTCCCGCGGCTTCTGATTCACGTCTGGTGAAACTAGACATGAAGGGCCAGATCAAGCAAAAAGAAACTAAATAAATTACATAAAAAACCATTGCACGCAGTTAAAACACAAAATCAACCAAGCTTTCCACCCTGCTCCGATGTCCCCCTCTCTGATCTCCCCTTCTTCACCCCCCGATGTCCCCCCAATCTCCCCTTCTTCAGCCCCCGATGTCCCCCCGATCTCCCTTTCTTCACCCCTCTGATCTTCCCCTCCCCCTCCCTGATCTTCCATCAGTCAATCAGGCTGGCTGCCAGGCTCAAAACCCGAGAGCACGTTAATCACCATCAATTACGATGCGATCGGGTCGGAAACGGTAAAGTTTGTTTATTCGGGTTTGCCATGCGCACCTTCACCACCGCCCCTCGCTGCAAACCCGCCACCATTTCAAAATTGAGCCCAATGTCTTTGGTCCCCACCACAAACTCCGTTCCCTAGCCACCCACATCATCCCTCTCCCTGGCCACTGTCAGGGGCTGAACCAGACCATTCGCAGCCATGGCGTCCTATTTGACCCTGAGATGAGCTTCCAACCACATATCCGCTCCATCACCAAGACTGCCTAATTCACTTCCGTAACATTTCCCGTCTCTGCCCTGGCCTCGGCTCATCTGCTGCTGAACCCCCATCCTTGACTTTGTTACCTCCAGACTGGATTATTACAATGCTCTCTTGGCTGGCCTCCCGTCTTCCACCCTCCATAAACTTGAGCTTATCCAAATCTCTGCTGCCCGTATCTTAATTGGCACCAAGTCCTATTCACCCATCACCCCATGGGCTCACTGACCTACATTGGCTCCCGGTCCAGCAATGCCTCGATTTTAAAATTCTCATCTTAGTTTTCAAATCACTCCCTGGCCCCGCCCCTCCTGATCTCTGTCACCTCCTCCAGCCCTACAACCGCCCGAGATCTCTGCGCTCCTCCAATTCTTGCCTCTTGCACATCCCCGATTTTAATCGCTCCACCATTGGTGGCCGTACCTTCAGCTGCCTAGGCCCTAAGCTCTGAAATACCCTCCCTAGACCTCTTTGTCTCTCTACCTCTCTCTCCTGCTTTACGACGCTCCCTAAACCTAGGATACGGGCAGCAGAGATTTGGATGAGCTTAAGTTTATGGAGAGTGGAAGGCGGGTGGCCAGCCTTTGACCGAGCTTTTGATCACCTGTCCTAATACCTCCTTATGTGGCTCAGTGTCAAATTTTGTTTGGTAGCGCTCCTGTGAAGCGCCTTGGGATGTTTTACTACATTAAAGGTACTATATAAATGCAAATTGTTGTTGTGTAGCTAATTTAAAAGTGGCACCATTAGTTACATAATTAGTATAATACAAAATTAATTAGGCTGGATTAGTATAAATTCCTAATAAGGACTATGGGTCCAGTAACTATCTCTTTCTTCTTTCAATTTACATTCCTTTGGTCAGATCACAAACACAGGTATATGCACAATGTCACCAACTACTTGCATTCCACAAGAGCTGGGACTGCTCTCACTGCATACAGGCTGAAAATAGAGAATAAACCTGTTAGATGCATTCATTGTTGATGAATAAAGAGTATTGTTAATGACTCCATGTAGCTATAAATGGAATCACTAGGGTGGATTTTCACTGCCTTCGCCTGGTGTGAATGGGGCAGTAACAGCCTCTAAATGGGGTCAGTAGCTTTATTGCGTGGTTGGCTCCATTTTGAAAAGGGCATACTACCGGGTGTCCAAAGCTCCCGCCTGTTTCAGGCAATAGGCCCCTATGACGTAAGTAGGACCCCGGTTGCCATTTTATGCTCTGAACAGTTTCACGGGCGACAGAACCGAAGAGGTCCACCAAAGGTAAGTATCGAATTATTTTTCTGGGCCTCGGAGGATCAAGAAAGAGAGCAGGAGAAAAGAGCTGCAACTTTGGGTTGAAAACTAGTGAATTCAGTGTGCTAGTTGCACCACAATTGGCTGAGGAGAAAGAACAGGAAAAAGGTAGATTTTGATATAAACTTGGCAAACGAGAATGGCAGGGTGGTCCTGCTGGTATTCAGTGCATTGGGAGTAGTGGCCTGGGAATATCTGAGGAGCAGTGTCTCAGGAGGCTGGAGAAAAGCTGGGACGCTGTGACGGAGCTGTGCTATCTACTGAATGAAGACTTCCAGGGTCAAACTATTATCTATATGGCAGTAAAAGTCAGCCCCACCCTCCATTTCTGTGCCTTGGGGTCATTCCAGATAAGCTCTGGTGATATCTGCAGTGTCATCATGGCCTCCACAATTGGGATGGAGGGCCAGAATTCCTTGGCTCCGCTGTCAGTGCGACACCATTCACGTCAGTGGAAGGCCATCCTGTAAGTCCAACACTGAGTACCTAAAGCACTGACAACGTCGGCAAACATAGGAACAGGAGTACGTCATTCAGCCCCTTGAGCCTGTTTCGCCTATGGAGCACCATAGTTTGTGTGCCAAAGTGGATATTTTAAGTGCTTTGGCTTCGCTCTCCTAGGTTTCCTTCCAGGCATTCACTGTCAAATTGCACTGTTTCTATAAATTCCTGAACATGTAAATCATTCATTCCCCAGTTGCCTTATGGCAGCACAGTACTGAACAACAAGTGTCTTTGTCATAGTAAACATCCTAAGGGCTTCACAAACCAAAACAGATGCTGAGCCATGGTTGAAAACAAATATACCCCTCATGAATTATTTTAAGCTGTTTGTACACAACTGTGAAAACTGGAACTCTTTTGAGTTCATCGGAAGTCTCTGATACTGAAAGTCTACTGTTCAAATCTAATGGCCATTTGTAATAAAAAAAGTGTAATGCCCAATTCTGATATTGTCATGATCATCCTTGATCCTCATCCTCAGTCTTTAACTCCAATACTCATCTGTAAAAGTACAACTATAATGTTCATCTCTTGTACTGATCCTTTACCCTGCTCCCTGACTCTTAATCATGATGCTCATTCTGAGCACTCATCCCTGGTGCTCATCCCTAATGATTGTCCTCAGTGCTTATCTATAATAATCATCATTCTACAGTAACCTGTAATGCTATTATGAACACTCATCTCAAATTATGATTCTTAATCCTCATCACTCTCATCGGTAATGACCATCCAAATACCCATCAACAACACTTCCCTCTAATACTTCGCCATAATTCTGGACGTTGTGTTATTTGGCTATTGATAGACAATTAACTAAAGTAACATGGTTTAGTCTTCTACCGAGTGGTTGGTTTTCCACGACAGATGATCAGGTACATTTTGGGAGAATGAAGGGGCTGAGTCATATGGTGAGAAGGCAGCAAAGTGGGGTTGAGATCGAACAAAAAGTGTTGTTGGGGTGGGGTGGGGGGGGGCTTATTATGCCACATAGCCATTTCCTAATCCTGAAATATGCACATTTAAAGGGACGATGCATCATATTTTCTCAGAACATTAATTAATGAACGTTAATGACTAAGATACAGAGGTATGGAATAGTGCGTGGGGTGTTGGATAGAACATTGCCTTAAAAATAGAAAACAGAGCATAGCCCTAATTGGAAACATTTTGAGCTAAAAAGGGTTGTAAAAGGGCTGAAGGACTCCTGTTATTTATAAAATATAAATACTACTTGGATAAGGATTTATGTTTTTTTCTAATATCCGGAGCTTCATGGCCATAATGATGGTCCAGGATTTCTTCAGTGAGAAGGAAGGACTGATATCCCATACTTCTGTGTCCTTTCTCCAATAGCAGGTCTGTTCTGATGTAAATTAAATACTGCAAAATAATTGCCATGAAATTCAATAAGACCCCATCTTCCCTCCCAGGCGGACGTAAAAGGCACTAATTCGAAGAAGAGCAGGGGCGTTTCTCCCCCGGTGTTCGGGCCAATATTTAGCTCTCAACCAACACCTAAAAATAGATTATTTGGTCATTATCATATTGCTGATAGTGGGATCTTGCTGTGCACAATTTGGCTGCTCCATTTCCTACATTACAACCGTGACTACACTTCAAGAAGTATTTAATTGGCTGTAAAGTGCTTTGGGACGTTTTGAGATCATGAAAGGAGACAGTAAATGCAAGTCTATTTTTTTTCTTTTTATAAGTAAGTTGAACCCTGATTTTATGTCTGTCTTTTAGTGAAACCACTAAGTTGCATCTGCTTAGGTCACATTACTATATTTAAAAGGACTGTTGGTCAGGGGATGCAGAAACTACTGAGTTTATTCCAAACTGCTGACACACAGGCAAAAGCAACTTTTGAACTGAAGTAACCTGAGTTCAGTCGCTGGCCTGAGCTGGCTGGAACCGGTTTGAATTAGCTAAGTTTTGTGAAAGACAAAGGAGATGTGATAAGACACAAGTCCTTATTTAGAAAAGGAGTAATGAGGTAATGCTACCTAAGTCCTTGGGACAGAGCCAATGAGGAGAAGACATGGACTAGGCGAGCAAGCCTAAACCAACGGGAGAGAGAGACAGCACAGCTTGAAGAGATAAGATTCGGAATAAGAATGAAGAATCTGGGGCGTGGAGCCAGAGCGAAGACTCCGGAGACCAATCATCGCGGAAGTGGAAGAACCTACGTCAGGGACGTAGAGACGACATCGAGAGAGAGAGAGAACAGAACGCCTGGCCAGCGTCAGCTCTCCTTTTCGGGTATTATCCTTTATATTCTGTGACCACTCAGGAAGTGTCAGAGAAACCTAGTGGGTGTGCGTTTAGATCCTAGTTTGGGTATAAAACTGTATAACCTGGTGCAAACTGCATGTCTATATCTAACCAGACGTATAGCGTTTAGATCCTAGTTTGGGTATAGAACTGTATAACCTGGTGCAAACTGCATGTCTATATCTAACCAGACGTATAAGCTATATGTATATGATCTAACAGCGTGAATAAAGCAAATTGAGAGTTAAGAGAGAATTGACTCTTCTCCTCTTTGTACTAAGCCAATAACCGTAACCGGTGACCTCGGGTCAACAGGACAAAAAAACATGCTTTAAGGTGTGACTTCCAAATAGATTTTAGTGTAATTAAGCAACTATTTGGCTACTGATTTCAGTGCAATATTTTTAATGAAACACCTTGGTGTTCAAGTGGTCTGTTCTAGACCATAGGGAAAAAAATATTCTTGGTTAATTTTGCAAGTGACTTTCTCCAGTCATCCTTAATGGTGCTAGAAACGATCTGAATAGTGAGCAATTATGTCATTTGGGTCCTGAATACCTGACTGAAATAGGTTCTAGGGTTTCTTTAAGAGGATGATTATAACACACTTATAGAATGCACATTGCAAATATGAGCTTTTAAAATTTGCCCATCAACTTAAAAGAAATCCAGTGCACAAGAATTGTCACAATATCCAATTTTTAACTGCCTGTCCCGACTTGATTAGCTGCCTCACCATTTCATCCCTTTTACTGTTTGATTTCTTAGCTAGAAGGCATGCTAGCAGAGTTAATCACTTCCTTGGTCCTGACCCCATTTTTCTGGCTATTTCTGATATGAAATGCTGCCAATAACTTTATAAAGATTGACTAACTGTCGCTCTTCAACACGGTGACTTCAGAAATAACTGGATTACTAAAATTGAATCATTCCATAAAGTGATGGTGAAATGCTTTAGAAAAGCTAAAGATGTGTTAAAAAGATTTATAGATTGAATTAAACCATTGCAGTGCCATCAATTAATCCAAATGTTGTGTTTTGGATGGTAGAGCACCTTAGATAGATGTGTCACTGAAACTCTCACACATTGGGTGACATTTTTTCAAACCCAGCACCAATAGCAAGGTCTAACTCGGGTGGCTTGTCAGAAAATTAAATTGCACTACCCACGATTTTCCATCCATTTAAATCAATGGACAGAAAATTGCAGGCACTGCAGTTATGCTTTTAGGATTAACTGTCCCTGTACACAAGATCCCTCATGTGATGCGGGAGCTCACTGAGTTTTGCCCCACCTGGGGGTGGGTACGGTACTTCAGCTTAAATTGTCCCATTGGCAAATAATGCAAAGCCGATGTGGGACTATGAGAATTTGGCACTTTCTTTGCTGGAGAGAGGGCGCACCAACTGCTGAAGAAAGAGTTTGGTTCCAGCACTTGTAGTTCAGTGGCCAATTTATGGCACTATTCAAAATTGCTGAATGTGAATACTTGTGTGTAAAAGGTAAACTTCCTGCATGGTAAACATTGATCTTCTTTGTTTTTTTCAATCTTCCCCAGACGTTTTTAACAATTTTTGTTTGCTGTGCTTCAATGGTTTAATCCCAAGGAACCCTTTAAAATGGTGAAAAACATGGATATTCTAAGTTGGCAAGTTGAAACTTCTGCAACTTGGCAAACCATTCTGCCTTTCCCAATGACAATGGAAGGTAGAGCGCTGGTGTCCACTGCAGGTATTCACACTATTATTCTTTAATTAATATAGAATTCTACAAGCATCTGAAAAACGTGGCTTTATTTCAGTCAAACACTGAAAATGGAGTGCTACTATAGACTGGTTAGTGCCTCCTTTAAAATAGCGGAGAGATGAATTTGATATGACTGCATTAAGCACTCGTGATTTCATCGCTGACAGCAATTTCTAGACTAAAGTCACCAGAATTTGTAAATCCAACAACATTTTTGTATGTTTATTTTTCCTGGCAAATGTCCACCCCTCATGAAGCAACTAATACATGACACTTGTAGTGATTTAACCAGACAACTAAAGCCATTAAAATAACACTTTAAGCATGCTCAGTTACATCATATCCTTGATTGCATAGCAGATTCTAGACCATTCATATTGCAAAACCATAGAATTATTTTATTCAATCCTGTTGTCAAATAAAACCAATAATTCATAACTGATATTAGGAGCCACTGTTAAACTCTTCATTTTATATGTCTCCCGTTCTCCATAAATCAAGATTGATGAGAACTGAAATTATTCCATGACTGCCACAGAAATTACAATCCTCCTCAGGAAATTTCATATTTTCCTCAAAATAGTTCTTCAGCTTTTTCTGTCTGTAACAAATAATACTGTCGGTTTTATTCAAATAAAGGAAAGGGTTATTTAAAGGAGATGTTTTCCATTGTCAGTGGTGAAATGACTAGTACCTCAATTATACTGTTAACGCTCTGATGAAGGAAAATATAGGTTTAACATTTTAAAAAATTAACACATTACAAGTAAAATATAGGCAGCCATTTTGCAGTTGGTTGGAAAAGGAATGGTTTTGTATGAAAATGTTCAAAGGGTCAATATTTTTAGATATTATATGAGCAGCCCAACCAAGCAATTGTTTTATAAACTAGCCATGTCTGATTTTTCTTTTGAAGGAGGGAAAGTTTGAATGGAACTCTCAAAGAAACTGTCCAGTTTTGGTGAAAAAAATAGTTTACGGCCCAGAACAGTAAGCTTTTAAAACTTATATGTTAGACCTCCTATGTTGGAAACCCAGGTATTGCTTACCGAGACCATGTCTGTGAGTAGACATAGGAGGCAAGACAGTCCAGGTCTTTGTTTTCGGGTTGTAACATTCCACAGTGTTTAAAGTCTTCAGCCCATCTCTGCCTCCAACGACATAAAGTTTATCATCAATGACAGCCACTCCAAATTGCAGCCGCCTGCCATTCATCACTCCGGCTTGGGTCCAAGTATTCGTTCTCAGGTCATATTTTTCTATTGTAGTGGCACCTGATAAGACAATTAGTGTGACAAGATTGTGACGTGAAAGAGTGCATTGGAATCCTGAATGCATACATCATATGCAGCCTAACAATACCTATTACAACAAACGGAGATGAAAGACAACTCACTTGAAACCCATCAAGATCTTTTCATGAACAGATATTTGGAATCCCACCAAGTACCCTAATTACCATGCAGCTTTTACATAGTAATGCACTTCTTTTCTCAATTGATAACAACAAAAACAACAACTTGCATTTATATAGCACCTTTAACGTAGTAAAACGTCCCAAGGCGCTTCACAGGAGCGTTATCAAACAAAATTTGAAACCAAGCCACATAAGGAAATATTAGGACAGGTGACCAAAAGCTTGATCAAAGAGGTAGGTTTAAAGGAGTGTCTTAATGGAGGAGAGAGAGGTAGAGAGGCGGAGAGGTTTAGGGAGGGAATTCCAGAGTTTGGGGCCGAGGCAGCTGAAGGCACGGCCGCCAATGGCGGGGCGATGAAAATCGGGGATGCGCAAGAGGCTAGAATTGGAGGAGGGCAGAGGTCTCGGAGGGTTGTAGGGCTGGAGGAGGGTTACAGAGATAGGGAGGGGCGAGGCCATGGAGGGATTTGAAAACAAGGATGAGAATTTTAAAATCTAGGTGTTCCCGAACCGGGAGCCAATGTAGGTCAGCGAGCACAGGGGTGATGGGAGAATGGGACTTGGTGCGAGTTAGGATATGGGCAGCAGAGGTTTGGATGAACTCAAGTTTATGGAGGGTAGAAAATGGGAGGTCGGCCAGGAGAACATTGGAATAGTCCTGTCTGGAGGTAACAAAGGCATGGATGAGGGTTTCAGCAGCAGATGAGCTGAGCAGGTGCGAAGATGGGCGATGGTACAGGGGTGGAATTAGGCGGTCTTGGTGATGAAATGGATATGTGGTTTATCTCCGGGTCAAATAGGACGCCATGGTTGCGAACGGTCTGGTTCAGCCTCAGACAGTGGCCGGGGAGAAGGATGGAGTTGGTGGCTAAGGAACGGAGTTTGCAGCGGGGACCAAATATAATGGCTTCAGTCTTCCCAATGTTTAGTTGGAGGAAATTTTTGCTCATCAGACAAGCAGTGTGACAGATGAGAGACAGTGGAGGTGTCGACAGAGGTGGTCGTGAGGTAGAGCTGGGTGTCGTCAGTGTCCATGTGGAATCTGACGTCATGCTTTCAGATGATGTCGTCGAGTGGCAGCATGTAGATGAGAAATAGGGACCAAGGGTAGATCCCCAGGGTACTCCAGAGCTAACGTTGCAGGAGCAGGAAGAGAAGCCATTGCAGGTGGTTCTCTGGCTACAACTGGATAGATAAGATTGGAACCAGGGGAGTGCAGTCCCACCCAGCTGGACGATGGAGGAGAGACGTTGGAGGAGGATGGCGTAGTCAACCGTGTCAAAGGCTGCAGACAGTTTGAGAAGGATTTGGAGGGATAGATTTCCATGGTTGCAGTTACATAGGGTGCCATTTGTGACTTTGATAAGTTCCCTTTCAGTACTCTGGCAGGGCGGAAACCTGATTGGATGGATTCAAACATGGAGTTACGGGAAAGATGGACACGGATTTGGGAGGCGACATCACGTTCAAGGACTTTGGAGAGGAAAGGGAGGTTGGAGAAGGGGTGGTAGTTTGCAAGGACAGAGGGGTCAAGGGTGGGGTTTTTTGAGAAGGGGGGTGATGACGGCAGCTTTGAAGGGGAGGGGGACAATACCTGAGGAGAGTGAACCGTTAACAATATCAGCTAACGTGGGGGCCAGGAAGGGAAGTTGGGTGGTCAGCAGTTTGGTGGGAATACGGTCGAGGGAGCAGGAGGTGGGTCTCTTGGTCAAGATGAGCTCGGATAGGGCATGAGGGGAGATGAGGAGAAACTAGAGAAAGGTGCAAGTTTAGGGCAGGGCAGGGGTGAACCTTAGGGGAAGTTTGGCTTGATGAGCTAGGGGAAGGGAAGGAAGTGGCAGAGGCAGCTGAATGAATAGTCTCAATCTTAGTGACAAAGAAGTCCATGAACTCCTCACGCTTATCATTGGAGGTGAGGGTGGAGGGGGCAGGGGAGAGAGGTTTAAGGTTTGTAGTGGAGAAGAGAAGCCGAGGGTTTTCTTTGCATTCCATGATTATCCTGGAAAAGTGAGCAGCTTTATGTGGTCCAGCCAGATCTGATGATGAATGGCTAAAGCAGTTGTCTGCCATAAACGTTCAAGTCTGCATCCCTTGGACTTAAGGGAGTGGAGATGAGGGCCATACCAGGGGGAGCGGCCAGGATGAGAGATAGTAATGGTTTAGAGGGGGACAAGCGTGGAGGTGAGGGTGTGATTGAGCAGATTGGTAGGAGAAGAAATGTCGCGGTGAATGGAGGGCCAAAGGGTAGACAGTTGGGAATTTGAAAGTGCAGCTGTAAGTAACTTGGGGCAGAGTTTTTTTTCCAGGGGCGGACACAGAAGGAATTGGGCTTGGGAGGGAGAAGGGGGATATGGGTGGAGAGGGATACCAGGAAATGATCAGAAATGGCCTTATCCGTGATTGACACGATGGGAGTAGAGAGGCCACGTGAGATGTCAAGGTCGAGGAGGTGGCCGTGAATATGGGTAGGGGAGTTTATGTGGAGGGAGATAGAAGGGTGGTGAACGCAGAGGAGCGAGAGCATGATGAGTTGAGGTGGATGTTGAAATCACCGAGGATGAGAAGTCGCTCGGTGCAAACCTTTTAAAACTAAGGAAGCAATGGTTTGGAATTTCTTTGCTTACAGCTACATGGCAGGCAAGATATGATGTAAAACCACAGAGTGAACATGCCTATTTAATATGTATGTTTTTGAAAATTGCGTTTTTGATACTTTAGTAGTTAAGTCTGCATCCCCAATTTTCATCGCTCCACCATCCGTGGCCGTGCCTTCAGCTGCCTAGGCCCTAAGCTCTGGAATTCCCTCCCTCTCCTCCTTTAAAACACTCCTTAAAACCTACCTCTTTGACCAAGCTTTTGGTCACTTGTCCTAATATCTCCTTATGTGGCTTGGTGTCAAATTTTGTTTGATAATCGCTCCTGTGAAGCACCTTGGGACGTTTTGCTGTGTTAAAGGCACGATATAAATACAAGTTGTCGTTGTTAGCAGATAGATTTCAATGTTCTGCCCATTGAGATCCTTAATAATATGCCCATCTCAGGAATTCCATATAGTTAGAATATATAATGAACTCAGTTACACTGCTATTGTTGAAGAACCAAAAGCCCTCTCAATATCTCAATATAGTAATTAGTAACAAAGCTGTTCTTTGTGAATATGCTAAATTAAAATTTCTATGCAATTGTTCAAAAAGACTATCTGAACAAGCCAGCCCAATGGAGAGCCTCCTGAGTGATACTGATTGTAGATATTTTGCTGCCTAATAAACAGAATGATAATTGGCTCCCTTCCCTCTAGATGTTTCCTGCTCTGATCAATACTTAGCTGTGCCAGAAAAGCTTGATTTCTTCATGCATGTGTAATAGTGTCCCTGTTTCCTTCATTATTTTGAAACCAGCAACAAGACAATCATACATCAAAAAGAAAACTATTTAACACAAATTAGTCAAAATTTGTGCAAATGTTTATCTCTGAAAAAGTTTGAATCAGTCTATTTATATTCTGCTATGTTAGTAAGAACTGTGGTCTACACATTTACATCTGTACGAAATGCTAGGGATGAATTTGGATTAATTCCACCTTTGGGATTAAAAGCTTTGATTTTCAGGTCCTTCAGCTCCAAATAATGAATTTTAAAACTATGGTATGCAAATAATATTGTTATAATTCTTACTCACCCGCCTGGGATTGCCATTATAATTAATTTTATTTTGAAGTCTTGACAATACCTCAGTATGCTCTTGCACCTGAGCTGGAATTTTTCTTTAAGATTTTGTTCCATCTTTTCTAGGCCAATTGAATATTGGTATAAGCTATGTACTTTAAAGCCCAAACGTTCCATTTCATATCAATGCTATCTCTGTTAATTTGTTAGGGTTCACACTTTCATCTTTATACCATAATAGCTCCTGTACTGACTCATTCCATCCTGAATAGTGAATCACAGACAGTTCTGTCTGAACACTCAGATATAGTCCCAAGATCTCTTGACAAGGATTTAGCACTGACTTTGACTGTGTAAGCAACTTCAGTTGTATGCTTTCTAACTGCAAAGTCCCTGCCCTGCACGAACAAGAATCACTAACATAAAAGGCTCTTGCGATGTGCAGAAAACAACTGTTCCTCAGTGTTTCTTCCCCACCAGATGTTTTTACATTACATTTTGAATCAATATAATGATAACATATCTAACAAGCTTTCCTAAAATGACTATTATAATGATTTTCCATCACAGCTGCAATGCAATGATGAATGTAATGCAGAGGAAATAAATAGACCTGCTGTTGACCTGGTATTGACCTGGTGGAATAGCAAGACCACACTATTAATTATGTGCAAATAGCTGAATATTTAACCACCATCAAAATATTGTTATGATTGAATATATTTCGTAAAATCAGAGTACTGTGCTTTATTAAACCACACATTTAATATATTGTCATTACACTGTATCTTATAATGTTATAAAGCAAATGATAAAATAAGCCTGAACTCAGATTCACTATAATCAATATTTATCCATGACAATGTATTTTCCTTGCCGCCTTGTAATTGCAAATAGTGATGTATAAATCTCACCTTCAAGCATCTGTTCACATTTTAAAAAATTAATTCATCCTTGGGATGTGGGCTTCACTGGCAAGGCTGGCATTTATTGCCCATCCCTAGTTGCCCTGAGAGGGTAAATGAAGGCCGCCTTCTTGAACCATTGCAGTCCATGTGGTGAATGGGCTCCCACAATGTTTTTAGGTAGGGAATTCCAGGATTTTGACCCAGCGGCGATGAAGGAACAGACGATATGTGTCCAAGTCGGGATGGTGTGTGACTCGGAGGGGAGCACGGAGGTGATGGTGTTCCCAAGTATCTGCTGTCCTTCTAGGTGTGGAGGTCGCGGGTTTGGGAGGTGCTGCAAAAACAAGCCTTGACGAGTTTTGGAGTGCATCCTGCAGATAGTACACTGTGCAGCCACAGTATGCTGGTAGTGGAGTGATAGACTTTAGATAAGTGGATGAGGTGCCAATCAGGTGGACAGCTTTGTTCTGGATCCTGTTGAGCTTCTTGATTGTTGTTGCAGCTGCACCCATCCAAACAAGCGGAGGGTATTTCTTTACATTCTTTTCTTGTGCCTTGTGGATGAAGGAGAGGCTTTTGGGGTCAGGAGGAGAGCCACTCGCCGCAGAATATTCTGCCTTTGACCTGATCTAGTAGGCATGGCATTTATTTGGCTAGTCCAGTTGAGTTTCTACACAATGGTGACATCCAGACTGTTGGTAGCGGCAGACGCGCTGATAATAATGCCAATGAATGTCAGGAGAGGTGGTTAGGCTCTCTCTCCTTAGCGATGATCATTGCCTGGCATATGTGTGGCACAAATAGTACTTGCCAATTATAAGCCCAAACCTAGATATTGTCCAGGTCTTGTTGTGTTCAGGCATGGATTTCTTCATTATCTGAGGAATTATGACTGGAGCTGAACACTGTGCAATCATCAGCAAACAGCCCCACTCTGACCTTACAATGGAGGGAAGGTCATTGATGAAACAGCTGAAGATAGTTGGGCGTAGCACACTGCCCTGAGGAACTCCTGCAGCGACGTCCTGGAGCTAAGATGCTTGGCCTCCAACAACCACAACCATCTTCCTTTGTGCCAGGTACAACTCCAACCATTGGAGAGTATTCCCCACCGAATTCAGTTTTACCAGGACTTCTTGGTGCCACACTCGGTCGAAGGCTGCCTCGACGTCAGGTCCAGACTCGGAGCTGCACGACCAGTGCGTGCCTGAAGCAAGAGGCCTGAAGATCGATAGAAATCGATCCTTGGGCCTCATCAGCGCACTCGGCGGGAGCTGCTTGTGCTGGTCACACATCCACAGGCATCTCGCCCGAGCGAAGACTTCAGATTTGAGCCACCTGCCTCACTGGCAGGGCCCTCAGGTAAGTCCCAGCCGGGGCGGAAGGGGCGGGGGTTGGAGTGGGCAAGGGGACTCCTGTGGAGTTGGAGGAGCGCTCCTGCACCTCTGGCTCCATGGGCGTGCTTTATTATTTAAATAAAATATTTTTGAAAACTTACCTTTAGTTAGCAGCCGTTCGGGCCGCTGGAGATTCTGAGCAGGGAAGACCCAGACACCTGGTCTGTTCATCAGAGACAAATTTCTATAAAGGATCCTCAACAAGCATTAAGCCCCTCATTTACATATTTAAGGAACTAATGCCAGGCGGACGTCTAAAAAATGGGTCCCATGAATTTAGTAGAGGGGCCACCGCAATTGATGATTGGGCTCAAGCCATCCCATTGCTAAATTGGTATGCTTTGTGTCCTTTTATGCCTGAAAAATGGGCACAATGCATGCCATTGTCTACCCCAGTCTCTGGAGTGGCATATAGCAAACTTTTAACTCAAATAAAAAGCACAATGTGTAAAGTGAAATTTAAATGTAAAGAAAAAAAGAATTTAAATGAAAGCTTGCAAGTACTAATGGAATACCAAGTTACAGATCATATCAACTAGACAAGAGGTATGATCCCAATGGTGTACTTGAATCAGTTTCTGGCCTAGATAGAATGACTTCTGCTACAAGATAATCATCCTTCTTACATCCTGTGGAAGGTACAGAAAACAAATGTGTTGTAAAGATATCTGATAGGCAGGAAACACTTATGAACATTGGAGGCACTAAGATAGTCCCAAGCACACTTTCTGTTGTTGTCACTTGTGCAACCATTCACAATCCATTACATGCATCATTTCAGTTGCTATTCAATACTTTCCAGCAGGTTTAGGGAAAACAGAGTGTAAAAAAACATGATTAAGTCGATCTGGGTATCGCACCTCAGGAAGGATATAATGGCCCTGGAGTGGGTAAAGTGCAGATTCACCAGAATGATACTGGCGCTAAAAGGGTTAAATTATAAGGACACGTTGCATAGACTAGGCTTGTATTCCTGAGCGTACGGAAGATTAAGGGGTGATATAACTGAGGTGTTTTTGATTAAAGGAGTTGATAAGGTAGATAGAGAGAAACTATTTCCTCTGGTGGGGGAGTCCAGAACAAAGGGGCGTAACCTTAACATTGGAGCCAGGCCGTTCATCGGTGATGTCAGGAAACATTTCTTCACACAAAGGATAGTGGAAATCTGGAACTCTCTCTCTCAAAAAGCTGTTGAGTCTGGGGATCAATTGAAATTTCAAAACTGAAATTGATAGATTTTTGTTTGGCAAGAATATTAAGCATTGTAGAACCAAGGCGGGTAGATGGAGTTAAGATACAGACCAGCAATGATCTAATTGAATGGCAGAACAGGCTTGAGGGGCTGAATGGTCTACTCCTGTTCCTATATTCATGACTGGTGTCATATATGCTACTTACAGACTGAGCTTTTAAAATAATTGAAAGTTTCATGCAATCAGTTAAATTTGTTCAGATGTGCTTAACAGGGGTCTTTGCAGGGCCAAAGCTGAAAGCAAGTTCATATTGAACTCGAGCAACAAGAATTAAATACTTTAGACCATCAGGTTATATCCTTCACTAGACCAGAAAACAAAAACAATCAATCATCATAACTTCTCTCCCATCTGATCCGATGCCTGGATTAGTATGGCACTATCATGCATGAATACATACCCTACCATTAGGCTGCCTCGGATCAGATATTTACCATCAGATGGACTAAACATCAAAAGAACAATAAAGTCATAAAGGACTGTAACAACCTCACGAGTGACAAGCTTTAGATACATTGGTGACAATAGGAACATTGGTGCATTTATTTTGTACAGTGGTTTTTAAAATAGCTAGATTAAAATGAAAGCTGGCCTTTCTCACCTGAAGATCTAAGTACATGAAATTTAATTTTCAATGTTTAATGTGGCCCCCTTACATAAGAATTATTTCTGAGGTGGGGGGGGGGGCAAACATTTTCCCTCACCTGGGCTGTAAGGCCACATTTTGCAGCATCCTAGGCCAGGTGGGCACTTGAGATGTACCAGTCGTGATGAGGGTACCTGCCACACCTATTAAGATGGGGTGATCTCCCATTGACCCCAGTGCCGGAGGTCATCATTTGGCACAACCCCGACGTATTTACAGGATTGTGTCTGCCCATTTTGCGGGCCCAATGACTCTTTGATCATGGGTGATTGACAGCATCATCTTCAAAAAACCTTTAATACTGTATGAAAGTTGGGGGTTTCACCTGTACATTTTTAGTTCTGGCACAAGAATCTAAATTCCACGGGTGAAATGGAAATTCATGTCATCGACATACAACATCCCATCGCGACTGTTTACAAAAGAGACAAATCTATTTCATCCAATAGTCTGTTGCATTTGAACTTTGTAGGAAACACATTCTAACAGGATATTTACTTGTGGAATGATTCCAATTTTGATTGTGTTTAAGTTTGTGGTGTTTCAATGTCTTACTTTACCTTTTGGCTTTAGTGTGTAATTTAACCTGGAAATAAATTTGGCAAGATAGTTTTATCATCTCTGCATTGATCTGATTGCATGTTAATTGTCCATTGATCAGAAGGGTCAGGAGAGCATGGTGGATATCCCATGTATTTTCCAGTGGTGATTATACCTCAATTAGGGGGCTAATTCTTAAACCCGGACATGCTAACTATGCATGGCATGTGGCATATACAATGACGCAGATTAGGGTTCTCTAATGGAACCGCCTTTCAATTGAGGACACAAGACAAAAGTACTAGGAAGGAGTCTGAAATATAGTAACATCTTCTGATCAAAGCATGGAAATATTTTTTAATTAAGAAAGAAGAAAAAAAGAGTTGGCGTTGATGACCTCAGCGCTTTACAGCCAATGAAGTACTTTTGAAGTGTAGTCACTGTTGTAATGTAGGAAACACAGATGCCAATTTGCACATAGCAAGATCCCACAAACAGCAATGTGGCAATAACCAGATAATCTGTTTTGGTGATGTTGGTTGAGGGGTAAATTTTGTCCAGGACACAGGGGAGAACTCCCGTGCTCTTCTTCAAAATAATGCCATGAGATCTTTTAAAACCACCCGAGAGGGCAGGCGGGGCCTCAGTTTAAGATCTCATCTAAAAGGCAGCACCTCAGATAGTGCAGCACTCCCTCAGTACTGCCAGCCTAGATTTTATGCTCCAGTCTCTGGAGTGGGACTTGAACCCACAACCTTCTAGCTAAGAGGCAAGAATGCTACCCACTGAGCCACAGCTGACACCTTAAAATAGAGATACAGAGATACCGGGCTACTGTGTGTGGACCCAACAGCTGGCCAACAACAAGGGGATGAAACTCCTCTTACCGACTCAGTAAAAAAATGTGAATTAAAAAGTGCAATTTCTCACTTGTAACCCCGTTGACTGGAATTTCACCCATCACGTGTCATTGTAGTTGGGAAAATTATTCTCTAATATGGAAAATAGTGTCATTCATAAGCAAAAAGCAATTTGTTCTTTGCATGTATTCCATCACTTTTGTTGGACAGGTGCTTCCAAATTCTAGAAAATCTAAATTTGGGGGCACCTTGGGTGCTCATGGGATGAACTCCAAATGATCCTGTTTGTTTGATTTTCTCAGCTCAGTTCAATGACTGTCCTTAGTTCCGATTGCCCTTGAAGTGCCTGCAGTGGGATGGTTAGGTTGAATCATCTGTAGCTGGAGTATTCTAAACCAACATTAGGCTTGATTCACAGGACTTCTGCTGATGGATTTTTATGCAAATTGTCAGGGAATAAATTCATTATGACGTACAAATTTGGAGAAAATCCTAGAAAATCACATTTTTTGCAATTTATAAAAATGAATTGTGAATTCAACCAATACATCTGGGAAAATGAGCTGTAACAGAACTACCATTAGGTTTTATCATTTTCTTTATCTGGCACCAGGAACAGCTCCAGAGAGCAGAAGTATGTCTCTAAAAAATAATACACTATACAATATATTATCTTTACTGCAAAAAATTATCAGCCCAGAATTTGCTGTCAAAATCTAACGACGCTCACTGATTTATGTGCAAATCGCATAGCAACTTCAGGCGAGGGGCAGTTAAATGCAAAATTCCAGAAGTTGCTGTCCGAGATGCGCTGCTCTGCCATTAACTTCGCAAAAGCGGAATCTCACTCTCTGCCTCACCACTGAAATGCAATGAATGGCAAGAAGCCGCTGTATTTGCATGGTAGTTACCAATTAAACTCGCTACAGGAAGTTAAGTCAAGTCATTTCAGTCTAAGTACGCTTTCAATGTCGTGATAAGTATTAATTACTGTTGAACAACCTCTCTGGCACTGAAAATCAACTATTACAAGTGTGGAGTCTCCGTGAACAAAAACATGAACAAAAATTGGGTGATTGGGTGAGTGGTTTTACCACTCTGTGCCTTTGTTAACTCGTCCCCAGCTAAATCATTACCTGAAATGCAAATAGCAAATTAAATAATGTCAATGATTACACAATTTAGATAATGGGCCAGATTTTGCCGTGAGTGGCGAACAAACACACCTGCCATTCATTAGACTTGCACTTGCCCATAAACTTTCCATGGGGTTTTGCACGGCAAGTTGCTGTAAGTTAGAGATCCAAACAGCGCGGCCCCCTCTACAGGGCATCTGGAGCCTGTGTGAACGGGGCAAGCAACTGTGCGTCCTCTTAACCAATCAGATTGAAGAATCGTTAATCAGCAGCGCAGAAGTCTGAACCAGGAAGTGTAAATTAGAATAGTGAATTCACTGTCAAACCAGGTACAGAAAGCAAAATAAAGAGAGAGAAAGAAAGATTGGATTAAGAGACAGAGATAAAAGAGACAGAAAGAAAAAGTAAAAAAATACATTTTTTTTTCTTTTTTTTTAAAAACATCCAACAATCATTAAAAACTTAAGGAATGAGTCTCCACACTTGTAAAAGTTAATTTTCAGTGCAAGAGAGGTTGTTTGGTAGTAATTAAGAATTACCATGCTGTTAAAATGGTACACACACTGGAATGGACAAGCCCTAACATTTTTCAGCAAGTTTAGTCCGTAACAATGAGGTAAGTACAGGAATTTTACGCAGTTCATTATATTTGAATGACGAGTCAGACGGCGAGATCCCATTTCCGCACAGCTTTTGGGCAGTGCATCGCAACAGCAACTTCCGGATTTCCGCGTTTAACTGCACACGTGTGGTCGCTGGAAGTCGCTGTCCGATTTGCGCATAAATAACGGTGAGTGCTGTTAGCCTCACTGTTACTTTTACATCAAAATCCGGCCCAATATCATACAAGAAGAAACGACTATTTTCTTCCTCTGCCCATTGAATTACAAAGCTGCAGTAGGCCGGGTAGGACTGCAGCCAATGCGTGGGGCATGATTTTAGCTGGGAGCTGGGAACCTAGCCCACCTACAGATATTCGCGAGGGGAACCCGTAGTCCAGCATCTGGGGGGGGGGGGGGGGGGGGAGGTGGGGGCGAAGTTCAGCTGATCGCAGGGATCCTGTTGGCCAGGTGAGCTCTTTGGGCCTGGATGAAGCACTCCTGCTCCTCCGGGCCCAAAAGCAGTGCAATAAAGGCACTCACCTCATGGATCCGGCCCTTCCCGCCTGCTTTCACCTGACGTTAATCGGAAGCGATGGGAAACCCAAACAAGTTAGGTTAAATTTGTTTTACTTTTGTAATGCACAAAAAAATTAAGTACCTCAACTATCTCAATGAGGTACACTGGCCCCTTTAAGTATCGGCCCGCCGGCTTTAAGTGGGGGCGGGACTTTTGGGTTTCTGGGTTAAACCCGGAAGTGGGCGTGTTGGAGCCGGGATGCAGTCCCACTCCAAAAATCAACTATTTTTACTGCCCACCCACCCCCAACCCACCTATTCGTGGGGGTAAAAGTTACTCCCATGGTCTTTGTATGCCAGGATAGAGCTCAGAGCCTAGATTCTCTGATTGGCCCAACAGGACGTTGCATGGTGCATGAATCATAACTACCCAGACCATAATGTACTAGTATTACAGTACTCCCAGCTCAGAAAGACGCCATTCAGCCCAACAGATCCTATGCAGGTGCTTATGGTATATTGAAATTAAGTTGCTATTTACACGCCCATTCTGCAAGTTTGTTAACATCTTTTATTTGCTCGCAATCTTCCTCAGTATTAACTTTAGCCCCCAATTTGGCATCATCCGCAAATTTTGATATTGTACTTCCAATTCCTGAGTCTAAAGCATTTACGATCCATACAAACTTCCTGGGTCAGCATAGCTTAAATAGGATGGGTGAGCTCTACATGAAATATGCCTCTCATTGGGAGCTCACCCTTTACTGGACGAGGTGTCTGTTTGCTGCTTCAGGATTTCAATGCGTCCAGCAGCTTAAAGGGGCAGGCACCATTTTTTTTTAAAAACTGCAGAACAGTAATTTCAACAAGGAGTGGAATAGGCCATGGAGCAGCCTGGTGCTCTGATGGAGCCTCTGAGATTTTATCTGAGGAAGGGGTGAGAAGCTCACTTTGGCAGGTCCCCAAGAAGAAACAGCCCACGGAGAATGGGAGGAGGTGGTCACCAGTGTCAATGCCTCACCACATGGAAGTTCAATGACCTTAACAGGTTTGCTAAAGTAGGAGAACCCACCATGAACTTCCATTAATCCAGCGTACTAAGCATCCATGGCACTTACAATTATCTCCCCTTCACATACTGTCTTATAGTATAGTCCTCACGGCATATATCAGGTGCATTAGCCAGCTGTGACTTTCACAACTGCAAGTACAGCTCATACTGTCAATAAGGTGACCCTCATCACCTGCTGCAATTTGACATAGTACAGTGATTAACTTCCTTAGATACTGCTCTTCTGTTTATCCAAGTATGATGTTCTGTCTCTGTAGACCCTCTCCCTCAGATATGGAGGTAGATGTTTTGAATTAGCACTCCCAGTGTTCATCCTGTTATTGCCAGCTGTGTGCTGGATTCACGAGTAATGTGTGTATAGGCCTCTTTAGTGATCAGAAAATGCAACGTTATTTGCTTCTTTCCCCCACAATCTTCTCCCCCGTTGAACACAATGACTAATGTCGAAGTGCAGTTCCAAAAGTGTTGATAACCATTCAGCACCTCAGACCACATCGCAATCTGGCAGAGTCGTTACATTATTTTGCCAGTGAGTTGAGCCCAATTTCCCCCCCTCACACAATGTCCATACATATATCCTTTCCAATAGGGTGACTGGATAGTGGTTACCCCTGGTTGGTTTCCCCCTCACTAGCCCAGGAAGTCTGAGGCCAACTGTGGCAACCACCATCATCCGAGTTGAGATCAACCAACTTAGAAAAGTTAAGGGATCAAACATGTTACCTTTCTGTTTCCTATAATATATCAAGCAGCAAAGGTGCCTACTGATCGCACCAGGAGAGTTTAACATGATTCAACCCATAGTGGGTTTAAATGTTGCTTTACTGGTTGGTTCCCGGGCTTGTGGCTGTTGTTGTGAATCAATGTCAGACACGGGTAACCACTGACCACAAAGGATGACCGATTTGATGGGCACAGCACTGCTGTTTTCACTTGTCATTGGAGGCATTACCACCAATCGACCGAAGGATCCCTTTTCCGAGTAAAATGGCCATCTGGGGATTTGCACAACTTATTTGTTCAATTCACTTGTTTTAAATGGATTATTCCCAGAACAAACAGGAAGATTATTATACAGGCTGCCATGCAGTAGGTTTGCGCCAGGAGTGGGATTGTTTTTGTGCAGCACAATTCAATGCACGGTTCTAGTTATCCTTTTATTATTCATACCAATCACTCCATTTACATGAAATACTTTAGCAAATGAACCATGAGGCTTAATCTTCTAAAATACAAAACAGTGCAACATTATGCACAAGGTAACCATAGGAAGGCGCCTTCATGAAACATTAGAAAATGAATGATCCTATCAATCATTATTAGGTGCATTACATTTTATTGCGTTAAGCTAATTAATTGTTTTTTGTGGGTTTAGAAACAATGGGTATTTTATTAAAATCTTATCCATCACCTCTAAGGAACATTGTTTCACTACCTATTTGTTAGCCGTGCACTGTCAAACCAGTTTCACTGAGCTTTAATTCATCCAGCAAATCGGCCAGCCATTAAATACAAGTCCAGTAGGGTTATTACACTGAGGAAGATGCCCTGCAATAGTGCAATCTTTTTGCATAAAAAGTATTGCGATTTGTCACGTTGGGTTTTCATTTTGGCAAATAGATTCAATAGAAACAGCAACTAAAACAAAAGGGCAACAAAAGATAAAAGAAAGTGATGCGACCGTTTTTTGAAGGCCCGGAATGAGGTATTTTCCCTGACTACTATGTACATTTTATGATTCAACAAATGCAAGATTTCCAGTGGATATTATTCAGAAGTAATTGTTCTGTTAATTGATAGCACATTGATTATGATGGAATACAGCCTGCAGATCAAGATGCATAAAAGAAACTCAATACTTGAAAGGAATAAAATTAGTCAAATCTCCTGCATTTAATGTGCTTGGGGTGCTTAAATGCTAGTCCCTTTTTGGAGTGCACGTAATGGAGAGTGCGCCACTCATGGTTGAGTGGGATTTATAGTAATAGCATGTGACAATGACATTGCTTCTGGTTACCAGAGTTGAATCTCTATAATTTAATTCTGAGCTCTTCCTGCCATGCCTATTGTGATGGCTCTACTTATTTGATTGTTCAAATGTATTGTGACATTTTACCGTGCAGTCCTGTTGCTAAATAGGGAGATTAGTTTCCAGTCCTTGATGTATTCATCTATCATTTGTCAATCTATAATATAGGATGTAAATGTCTTTACCTTATACCTTTAAATTATAATGTGGAGATGCCGGTGATGGACTGGGGTGGACAAATGTAAGGAGTCACACAACACCAGGTTATAGTCCAACAGCTTTATTTGAAATCACAAGCTTTCGGAGCTTTGCTCCTTCGTCAGGTGATGAAGGAGCAAAGCTCCGAAAGCTTGTGATTTCAAACAAAGCTGTTGGACTACAACCTGGTGTTGTGCGACTTCTTACTTTAAATTATAATACTATTCATGGTTGACTGAACAGCTGACTTTCAGTGCTTCGATATCATGGTAAAGCATTTATGTGTCCCACACATTTTCCCTAGGTTGTGAAACTGTTTTTCTGGTATACACATCGCTGTAAACACACCAAAAAACGCATGAAAACAATTAAATTATACCGCACTTTCTTTTTGATTTGTACTTTGTTTTGTCTATGACATTTTATGTAGAATTTCAGATTCTATTTCCTCTGGAGATATCCAAAATGAAATAATATTTCATTTCTAAGTTTTCCTAAAGGTCAGTATAGCACCTGATCAAATACAGCTTGGGTAAAAATAGCAATTGTGCCATCGTATAGCTGCATCTTTTAAATGCTCTATCACTGCTCTACATCTTCCATAGCTTTCTCTGCAGTCTCTTATTCTCCTAGCTCATGGGTTTGATCTTTTTGCTGCAGTAATTGACAATGTTCTGTCAGCACCACCTTTTTCTCTTTCTCTTTTCTTCTCTCTCTCGCTCTGCCTCCTCAACAGTTTTCAAGTATTAAACAATTACTGAGAGATAAGATTAATTTAGACTCTGGTTTCTTTGCCTATTTTCCGCTGAATTTTGAATTTTTAAACAATGAGTTCTAATGATATCAATGATTACGATGGCTTCAAAAAGTTATTGATAAGAACATAAGAAATAAGGGCAGGAGTAGGCCATACAGCCCCTCGAGCCTGCTCTGCCATTCAATAAGATCGTGGCTGGTCTTCTACCTCAACTCCACTTTCCCGCCCTATCCCCATATCCCTTGATTCCATTAGCCACTGATGCCGACAGTGAGAGGGTGTGGATGCCATTAGGAAGTAACAGAGGATACTGCAGTTTCAATTCTTCATGCTAATTCAAGTTCCCTGGTGCCCTTGAGCTCAGTAACTCATCAAAGCCAATTTCCCCAATCAGGACTGCAAAAATAAAAGATGGTAAAGCTAATGAGAATTCTTTGTAGTTGTTTCATTTCGCAGATCCTTCCTGATAAGAAGCATGGGCAATCAAGCCAAGTTGTTGTCACATCATCAGATAGCCATTTTGATTGATTATTCTAACAAGATGAACAAAATGGTAATAACCATTGTCCACTCATGCTAGAAATGGTACTATAAAAATTGTTTCAGCTGGTGAAATAGGGGAAAAACTTTGTGGACTCATTTTGAAGACTTATGTTGGCAAATTGGTCATTACTTGCCAACACTTGACCCAATTATATAAATAACAATGGAATGCATGATCACGTCAATTGCATTTTATATTATTGTGACAAAAATGCATATCTCTGCTTCTACCCCAAATATATTTTCATGAAAATGGTGCCGCTTCTAAGTTCCGTATTTCTATTCCTACTTTGCCCATTTTTCCTCCTTTACTTTTCCTTAAGATAGTGAGGAGTACCGCAGTTAAATCCTTAATTTCAACAGTACCTCACCCAAGTGGCCATTCGTCTTAAGTGCATACCTATATAGCGAGTGTAGGCAGAATATTTGACCACGGGGGTCATTACGAACTTGCTATCCACACACATGTATTTCTGGTTCAGATCACTGGACAGTGACCAGGAGTGAGAATCCTCATTGCTTTTATTCCCTCTTTTTACCCCAGGTACTGGCAAAGGGGCCTGATATGACTTTGACACCACCACCCCCAAGTATGTCAGCACAAATCACGGATCACACCTGGGAATTTTCCTGATCTGTGCAGCTCAGTACCACACAATGCAGTGTGCTTATCCACTATGCCATTGAAAGTGTAGCCTGGAGTTTTCCTTTAGCTCCAAACCTTTTAAGTTCTAACAGTAACAATATTTGTTCCCATTCTTTCCTTTTCCTTTTGCACTGCTTGTTCATTTTAACAACTGAAGTCAACTGGGTCTCGGTGGACTTTTACCCTCTGGCTGGGAAAAATGAAGTGCAAACAGCAGTAGGAGATGTGGTGCAAAGCACAAGTCTCTCAGGCTGTTGTATATAATGGAGTGAGATCCAACCATAAAGAGTCATGTCCCATAGCTAGTGAATGGGCGGTGTATGATTATATTGCTTTTTGAGTCGGATAAAATAATGATTGAACACTACGTCCAATTGCCCATTACTTTACCATTTTCATCTCCTTCATTTCTCTCTCTTTCGTTCCTCACTCATTTCTGTTTCTCTAATCCTACACTTCTATTTCTCCCTTTTGTATGAATGATAACTATCCAGCTCCAAAAGAGCACTGGCAGGATAAGCTGCTCTTGGAGTTTTATTGGCAGCAGTGCAACAGGTGACATATATCTCCAATGTCGTTACTCCTGCCTCCCGTCAGGACCTGCCTCAGGAATCCAAATTACTATACACCCCGACTCATTCATTGTGTCTACCTCACTCAGCTGTGGCTTGGTGATCGGAAATGGAGGGATCAGCTAAGAAGCAGAGTGAGGAATAGCTGAATCCCCTGGTCTATAAATACCAACACTTTGTGCCACCCAACTACTAATCATCTTGCTTTTGTACCTATAGCAAATATTAAAGATGGAATTCTGATGAAAGGCCATCGACCTGAAACATTGGGGGTGATTTTAAACCCCAAAGAACAGGTGGGTTGGGAACGGGCGGGAGTTGAAAATAGTTTTTTGGGTCGCAACCGCAATCCGGCTTTATTTCCGGGTTTAACGTCGGGGCGTAAAAGTACAGGCTTCCCACTGGGAATGCAAAGTCCGAAAACTTTGCGGTTGGAACCCAAAAAAACAACTATTTTCAACTCCCACTCGCCCCCAACCCACCTGTTCTTGGGGTTTAAAATCACCCCCATTAACACTGTTTCTCTCTCCACAGATGCTGCCCGACCTGATGAGCGTCTCCAGCATTTTCTGTTTTTATTTCAGATTTCCAGCATCCACATTATTTTGCTTTTGTTTTTATTGAAGATGGAACGCTAGGACCCTTTCAAAATTCAAATGATTACAAGAACACCAAGGAACTACACATGCCCTTCTATAGCTATCTAAATTCAACGAAAGCAAATGACATTTAATTAAAATTCTCTAATCAGCAATTTTTTTCTAAACTCATACAACAAGGCTGACACTTAGGGGGAGTGCTGCATTGTCAGAGGTATTGTCTTTCAGATGAGACATTTAACCGGGGCCTTATCTATTTGTTTAGATGGACATAAAAGATCCCATTGCACTATTGAAAGAAGAACAGAAGATGTTTCCCTGTGTCCTGGCCAACATTTATCCCTCAATAAAAGCCTGCAAAAACAGGTGATGGATGGTTACTTATCTCATTGCTCTATGCAAATTGCTGCGATGTTTGCCTATAAAACCACAGTGACTACATTTCAAAAGTAATTCACTGGCTGCGAAGCACTTTGGGGCATCCTGTGGACATGAAAGGCATTTCATAAATTCAAGTTCTTTCTTTCTTACACTGTCAAGGCAAAACACACACCATATGTTGGTTACATATTTAAAAAAATCCATCCTATGACTGCTGATATGATCTAAGCAAGAGCTATTACTCCATTTTTTAAAAAAAGCATCTGCAACTGCTTGGCATAGAAGGAATTTCTGATTTAATTTGTATTATGTTACTGATATAAAGTCAAGTTCCGTTAACTCCCAGAGAAACACAAGCTATCTACGATTTTGAATATACGAACAATGATAGACAGGAAAAGACCCTTTGGTCCATCCAGCCTGTCCCACACAATAGTGATATCTTGTACATCACAATATATATATATATATTCTCCATCCCACCCAAACCATGTGATCTCTTCGGAGAGGCGAAAAACCAGATTAAAAAAACCCCAGGCCAACGTGGGGAAAAAGAAACTGGGAAATTCCTCTCCCCCCGCCCCCCCCACCCAGGAGATTAGGACGGTTGGTTGAAATATCTCGCAAATCAGCCATTTAAATGGTTTAAGTTAAAAGGGGAAAGCTGCAGATGTTGAAAATCTACAACAAAAACAGGAAATGCTGGAAATACACAAGAAGTCACTCAGCATCTGTGGAGACAACAGACAAGTTCTTCGGAACTGTTAAATCTGTTTATTTCTGCACACAGGAGCAGTGGATAGGCCGCCTGTTATACATCCTGCCTGATTGGAAAGGACAGCTGGGCCAGGAATAGTTGTTCTGCTACCGTCTGTTTTCCGCCACTGCTGAAAGCAAAAATCAGCCCTTGAGACTTTGGCAGCAGTTCAAAAATCAGCTCAAATGATATGCAAATATTACTATTCTTACTGTTTGCAACAACTCCATAAATCTTGGCATGTCAGAATTGCTTAGCATTTTTAAAACTAATCTCAAAAATTGTTATAGACAACCTTGATAGGTTATCGAACCACAAGGAAATTCTACAGAATTAAATTCTGCAAAATTAAGTCTTAAAAAAACATACACTCAATGTATAAAAGAATATGTTAGACCAAAGTTACAGCACTGTGCACAGTCCAGGTCTCCATATTATAAAAAGTGTATAGAGGCATTGGAGAAGGTGCAAATAAGATTTACAAGGATGATACCAAAACTGAGAGTTTATAACTATCAGGAAAGATTGTACAGGCTGGGGCTCTTTTCTCTAGAAAAGAGAAGGTTCAGTGGTGACCTGATAGGGGTCTTTAAGATTATGAAAGGGTTTGATCGGGTAGATGTAGAGAAAATGTTTCCACTCGTGGGGGTGACCAAAACTAGGGGCCATAAATATAAGACAGTCGCTAATAAATCCAATAGGGAATTCAGGAGAAAATTCTTTACCCAGAGAGTGGTTAGAATGTGGAACTCGCTACCACAAGGAATAGTCGAGGCGAATAGCATAGATGCATTTAAGGGGAAGCTAGAAGGTGATGCTGATAGGGTTAGATGAAGAGGGGTGGGAGGTGGCTCGTGTGGAGCATAAACACCAGCATGGACCAGTTGGGCCGATTGGCCTGTTTCTGTGCTGTAAATTCCATGTAATTCTACGTCATGTCTGGCAGGCACAGTACGAAATTGCCTTAAAGGATTTGTCGCAAATTGAAATAGGTACACCACAGTATAACTGAAAATTGGAAGCATTACCCATCTCTGCTTTTGACTACAAAACACTGGCAGATTATTTTGAACTGCAGGGTTCCAAAAGTACTATGAAGGTAAAATATTCCTTAAGAGTGATTTGTTGAAAATTATTTTGTTCATGCGACCTTAGAGTCACAGGCATTGTCAAATCCCCTTTCCCCCATAACTCTCCATGTAGGGGTTCACAGTATGCTATTTGATACATATAAATAGTCAAGTTGAAACATTTGCTATTCCCACACCACTCGAAATATTTGTTACAGGGAAGTATAACTTCAGAATGTGAAAGCTATTTGTAAATGCACCAATTGATTATCCGCAGCGTTCCCAATGGTTAAAACGGGTGGGTTTATAATAACATACCTGAAGTTATAAAATAATAATTCAAACAGAATTTTCATCATCAATTGTGGTGGGAAACTTTACTGAGATAAAAATCCCGATGGTGGGTGGGATTGGTGATGGGCAAATGGAGCACGGTGCAACTTCTGCCTGATTACTTGTGGAAGTCAGTTTCCACCTGCGCGGCCTATTCGTTATCGCTCATTTTGCCACCCGCCAAAGTCGAATTTCACCGCTCCCCCCCCCCCAGTGGCTGTTAGATCCAGATACATATCTTAGGGTTGCCAACTTTGGTCCATCCTCACAGCACATCGCCTTCCCACGCCAATTGGAAAACGAACAGACTCTTCTTTACCCGAGTGAATGCTTCTTGACTGTCAGTCAAACAGCCTTTTCTCCCCCATCTCCATTACTTTTATAACTAATAAAATGAAAGTTTTCGAAAGAAAATGGTAAACAAAAATATTTTTTTAATGCCCCAATTATTTTTTCTCCGGGGTTGCTGGAAGCAGTGTCCAGGAAATTAATCTTTAATTCCTGGAGGCTCCAGGACAATCCTGGAAGGTGAGCAACCCCACACATATCTGAACAAATCACATGGCATTGTGTATCTGAATTGTGCGACTTAGCCCCTCCATACATATATTCACCAAACAACTAACTTGATCATGGTATACCTCTGGGGAAATATGACTACTGGCAATGAATGAGCAGATAAAATTATCTTATGTCCCTCTGTGCATACATGCCTCCCTTTTAATAAAAAAATGAGATGTGCATCAGTGCTTGAAATATCTGAATTTAGCCACATCTGATTCTTCAGGACTAAACCAGAAGCAGTCTAATTTACATCATTTTGGGTTTTCAATTGTTTGTCACTTATCTCAACTAATTCCTCTCACATAGTCCTGATATACATCTGTCGTGCACTGCTTGAATTCAAATCTGAACTTTTCTTTATTTAAATCTTATTTCTTTTAAAATGCTATTCTTTTGCCAAACAAAATTAATCATTCATAAATGTTAAGCTCATTTAATTATTTTTTCATATTCAATGCCTGTTTATCAAATTTAAATTGCAGTTCCCTAAGCGAATCGGGTTCCGGCAAAACTATTAAAGAAAAATAAAGGGCAGATGCTGGAATTTGAAAGAACTAAAAATGGGCATGAGTTCAATCAGGATTTGAATCAGAAAAATCAAAAGCAAAAACTGCAAATGCTGGAAATCTGAAATTAAAATTAATAAAAGCAAAACACAACAAGTCAGTAAGCATCTGTAAAGAGAAATTATAGGTTATGATGTTTTGACTGAACATCAGAAAAATAAAGTTAGATTACGATTTTGGGTGTAATTAGTTCTAAAGAAAGAACTTGCATTTTTATAGCTCCTTTCACAACCTACAGCCAATGAAGTACTTTTGAAGTGTGGTCACTATTGCATGTCAAGTGTCAGTGACAAAGAGATGCACCAGAAATGTTAACCTTTCCATTTCTTTCAAATGGCCATTGGTCTGCAGTGCATTTCCAGAATTTCTTGGTTTTTTTTTGTTAATTTAGCAAAATCTTTGGTTGCATTCTAAAACAGTGTTCTAGTATTACAGTCACTGCTGATTTCTGAACCTACTTGATGATATCAAAGGTGTGGCTACCAATTCTGTAGGTTATGTTTCCTTACACAAAAAAGGCCTTAATTTTAACTCATGGCGTGAGTGCATCATTCGGGTACCGGGGTAAGTGGGAAGCGCCCATGTCGGAACCACAGTGAGGCCCGGGACATTTTCACTCATGGGCCCCATGACCATCTTCCAGGACGGACTTCCGCCCGAACCTGACGGGAATGACAAGGAGGCTGGTGGGCGAGCACCGGAATTCACGCAGCAGAAGGCAGCCGCCAGGGGCCCAAGGGAACGATCCCTGGCACTAAGGTAAGTGCTGAGGGTTAAGGCGTCCGCCGGCGATCGTGGCCGGGGGAGGGGGAGGGATGTCTGGAGCAGAGTAGTACAAAGGCTTCCTTGTGGGGCCCGGAGGACCACTCCTGCTCCTCCAGGCATATAAGGAAACCTTCAGAGAATGAGAAATTTGAACATACCTGGACCCCTTCTGCCTACGATTCCGATTGACGCCAACATTCCCTAGTGGTTCCGACACTGGGCGTCACCGTTGGAATCGGCAGTTGGCATCGTCGGGGTCAGGATGACATCATACCCCGATATTTAAATAATGATGAGGCCCCCCCCGACTGCCTGCGGCTGTGACACTGCCAAATACCCGGCAGTTAAAATGGCGGCAGGCACTAATGCATCAGGATCGCAGCAGGAAGCACTTGACTGCCATTTTAACCAATGGCTCACACCATTCCTGTTAGGCGGGCAGGGTTAAAATCAGCACTAAAAATTCATTTTGGTTTTCTCAATCCTGTGGGCTAAAGGGTTACACCCTGTAGCCTATTCCATAGTAGGCTCCTTTTTAAGTTAAAACATTAATCTCAGGACCATGATCAGCATAATAGCCTGGGTATTTCTCTCTTTATCTTAGCTGTACAACATAATCTGCTCAAAGTTGACTTGTCAATATTTTGGTAGAATTTTGGAATGAAGCTTCACACAACAGAAATTCCTAAATATTGTCTGAATTTGTCTCACCATATTGATAATTAATATTAGCACTTATCCTTTGTATGACATCTCCACATTGATAAATAGGACTGTGAAACATTTATTAACCTTTCTCTTGCTTTGTTGGGCAAGCTGATTTCATCAGTGTTATGTCATCAGACCAAATATACAGGACACAATTCAACAGTTACTTAATCAACCTTTTTTAAAGAAACTAGCAAACAGTTTTGGAGTGAGATCACACAATAAGGAAAGAAAGACTTGCATTTATATAGCGCCTTTACGACCTCAGGACGTTCCAAAGCGCTTTTACAGCCCATGAAGTTAAGAAGTGTAGTCACTGTTATAAAGTAGGAAACGTCGCAGCCAATTTGTACATAGCAAGCTCCCACAAACAGCAATGAGATAATGACCAGACAATCTGTTTTAGTGATGTTGGTTGAGGGAAAATATTGGCCAGGATACCAGGGACAATGCCCCTGCTCTTCTGTTAAATAGTGCCATGGGATCTTTTACATCCGCCTTAGGGGGCAGACGTGGCCTCGGTTTAATGTCTCATCCGAAAAAGGGAGATTAACATATCGACATGTTTCGAGAAAATTCCTCTGGTCGCTAATTTAAAGCAGGTGTTAATCTGTTTAACATCAATGCACTCTTATGCTAATATCCCATCGTGTGATTTCTACCCATTTGATCCTAATTATAGCTATGCAGTTCATCCATAATTTTGATATTTTTCTTACTGCCTCTTCCATTTGCCAATGCTGAGATGAGCAGCCCATTTCCTCTACAGGCTACTCGCCACTAAGTTTCACGTTTTTTCCCGTTTGTTTTCATTTCTTCCTTCTTCAACACATCAACTCACCTTCTTTCACTGTCCTTGGTAAACATTTAATACATCTTTTGTCAGAGTTTCATTTATATTCATTAAATCCACCATCAGTTGAGAAATGATTCCAATGCATTATTCATTTTGCTATAAACCAGTGAACAGCTGAATAGTACATTCATAATCAACTTTATGAATACACATCAAAATTGCAGCATAAATCCACTCAAATAAGAAAAGTTTACAGAAGAAAAGATGCAATATAACTTGAATCCCTAAAAGCATTTTTATAATATTCTTTTTGCCTCTGATCAGCAATTGATAACAGTTCTTGCCACTCTCCTTACCGATCCCTTCTTACAGGTTATCTATTTACCTCGGTCTACGCTTATCGGTCCTTAACCACTGCTCAAAAGATTGACTATTTGACTTAAACTTGAGTTTTAAGGCCTGAAATCGCTGTTGGTGATACAAGTGGATGAACATTTAATGTATTTCTATGACATTCCTCTGTCCACTGTAAGCATTTCAGTTCAAATAGCAGCCAGAGGAATGTTATCCGAACTTGTTAATTAATCATCCACTAATATCATTGACAGTAATTTCTGGCCTTTAATTACCAACATTCTAACTTTAAAAACTGCACCTAAATGCCTACCTTTATTAGCATCCATCCCTCCAACAGCATACAGAGCTCCAACTGTCGACTTTCTGGGCCTAGTCCTTGGACTCTGCATTAAAGGTCGTCTCTCTGGTAACAGATGGTACTTCATGGCTTCAAGAATGAGTTTTTGGCACTCCAGGTCATCCTTGAAGAGAGCGTTATTTTCAAGGTCTGCTAAAAGCTGTAAAAATAAATAAATTCAGGTAACTAATTTCTGCATTTGCTAGTTACTGCTCATAAAGTATCTATGGAATAGTGGGGTGATGTGGAAGGAGTAACAAGGCTGTAATTCAATTGAGCAGTTCTGATGAAATTGTAAAGGAAAGCAGAGTTCAAATGGTTTATCAATGTCAACAGAACTTCAAGGTTGAATTTTAGTCTTGTAGCTTTCTCTGCGGCACATTTTATTTTATATAACAAGCACTCTGTTTCTGAAGTGCAATTATTTAATTGGTAATACGTATCATTATACCGCACTGCTGAAGTGATTGCGAATTGTCAGCAAATTGATAATGAAAGCTGAGAGAAGAATCATTATGGATTCAAATCTAAATGCCTTCTCAGTTTTAATGGCATCAGTTGCTCCCTTAAGCGGTCTGAGCATCTTACTTTTATGGGAGTTGACTCTCACTGCCTTATATCTACTTGTATGATAGTACAATCCAGAAATATAACAAGATCATCTCCTTGCGAGCTGAACAGGATACCCGTGTCTTCTGCAAGTGCGTTTCTTCCATCTCAATGATGGTAGATCGAATTAGCACGAGATGAGGTGAAGTTTGATGTGAATTTAGATGAAGGTCTCCTTAATGAGGTCCTAACATATGGCTTTTGCTGCCTGCAAAGCTGGCTTAGCAGGAGTATCTTCTGCCTCCCTCGGCTCTGTCTTATTCTGCTCTTGGCTGTGGATGGATGTCCTCTTCCTCACTTACTATATATTTATGCCTCTTTGGATGGCAAAGTTATGAAGTATGCAGCAATCTAAAATAATCTCAGTGGCCCTGGTGGTGTGTATTGTAAGATACCCTCTGATCTGTCCTACAACAGAAACTCTGGTTAAAGATGCCTGCGGTGTGTTCAATAATCATCCTGGTGAACGTTTAGGCCTTGTATCTGTTTGCTGCTGTTCATGGTTGTCTCAAAGGTGTCAGGAGCGAGTGCTGAAAAGGGTTGCCTAGGTCGCCTAGGAGCCAGCCTTGTTTTGATGGTCACGGACAATCTTCATATTGATGAAGCAAAAGCCCTTGCAGTTCATGAAGGGCATGAAACTGCGCAGATGCCCGTAGGGCCATGAGTGCATGGACTTTAAGGGTTACTGCCCTCTGGAAAAAAAATGCATAGTTCTCTCATTCTGCTGCTGGTTGCCCATGGAGAAAGTGCTGAAGTTGTTTGACCTAGTGAATAACACATCAGTCATCTGCTTGAAACATCTGTGAACTGCAGATTGACTAATGTTTACTGTAAGAGCCTGAAAGGAGCCAGAGATGTAAAAGGTCTGTGGAAAAGCAGTCACAAAATCCAGAAATATGATATGCTGAATGGCAGTCAGCATAAGTTACAACAGTCGATTACAACAACCAAAAAGCAGAATATTAGATAGTGTAAAAGGTCTAATAGTTATTTTAATCCTTACCTATAGCAAGATGTGGTTTGGAAATTGGCCACCATATTCCTGAGCTCTGAATTCTTGTTCTAAACCTCTCTGAGTCGTTACATCTTTACTTTCAAAAGCTTCATCAAAACCTATCTCTTCACCCACATCATTGATCACTTTCCCTAACCTTTGCCCAATTCCTGCATGATATCTGGAAAACCCCTTTGTGAAGCAATATATAAGGTACTATTTACGGTGCAAGGCGATAATGTTGATTTTGACATAATAATAGTAAGATGGACCTTACTTGAACACGAACCCTAGCCCTAACTCTTCCACAATTCCCCATTAACAAATAGGCTTGTTTCTAATTCATGGCCCTTGCCATTCCTGGATCAGTGAACTTCAGCCTGCAGATTCTGTTTTGTGGATGAGGGCGGGTGCAGAGAGTCTGCCTATGATGCTATCTGACCCACCTTGCACCCCTTCATTCTTCCTCTTAAATAATACAGGAAGAGATAAATCACCAATGGAATGCCAACTTTCCACATTGAAATTGCAGCAACAAAAAAAACAAGCAGCCAAATAAATTTCTGAGCCAAAATGTTGAACAGACAAGAATGAGTACTGAAAATAAACATCTAGCACAAAACTAAAGAAAAAAGCCACTTTAAAATTCTTATGAAAACACAGCAGGACTCCTTTTAAAAACTGACTTACTGTGAGCGCAGGATGCGTCTGTTTTATCTGGGGGAACTCAACATATTCCTAGGGACACTCATAGAAAATTGCCTGTGCACCAATATGGATCCTATTAAAATATATTAATAGATTCAGATATAAAAATTATACTTTTGTCTCTTGTCGGCTAGAGCTCCTCAGGCCTGCCTCAAGTCCTCGCTGCAAGTTTGCACATGATGTAGGATGAATGGAGATCTGGCAAGATTGATCTCTGATTGATTTTGCATTCACCCGCCTCCCTCGGACTGGTGCCACTTGCAATGGTGACCAAAAAATTTATCCTTATATATACTGCTGCCAGTACTCTAAATTCAGCATTAGCTCTCCTATCTCCTCCACCACCATTATATCCCCAGGTCCTTGTCACAAGTCAGAATGAAACTGTCTTCCAGAGTTTTTTTTTTAAAAGTTACATCTGCTGTTTGTGATTATTTCGTCATACCTCTGAAGAGAAATCGAAGATTTTCACAGTAACAGAAATATTAGGAGAGGCAGGAGAAAAGGCTATTTAGCAACAAACTCATTAAAGCAACACCTGGAGCAAATCCATCTTACGCCTGTCTGGAAGTGATTACGATGATGAAAAGCCACTCGCACTGCTTCTGCTGAGCCTACTATTACTGCCTAGCATGTTGAAGCCACGTCATCGTTGGGATCTGAATCCCTTATTGTTGTTTTCTATCTCAGTTCTAAACTAATCTGAATGTAGAACCATGAGTCTGATTCAGATTAATATTTCAAGCTGCTGAAATAGCAAGTGGACAGTAAAGCTTAACTTATTTTGATTATTTCTCTCCTATTTCTAATTGTAATTTGTATGCATCAATCTGTAATTTGCCGATATTTGATTATGTTTTGTGCTGTGAACACTGCACTGTGTATGTGCTATTGGAACCATGGTCATAAATTTGCTATTTGAGCCCAAGCTACATTGAATAACTATATTTGATAAATTTGATCCAATCTCAGATTAGTAAGGCCGCTCCGTTACCTTCACCAGAAAAACAAAGAAGTATTTTTTAAGATGTAAGACTTAACCTACTACTTTGCCGCAGTGATTCTGTATTGAAGAAGTTAAGTGTTCTGGCTTCTGATAGCCATCTGGGATTCCGATGGCACTGTTCCTCCACGTAGTGGGCAATCTGATGGCCGTAAATCTGGGCTGTCAACCACGTCTGGTGCTGTTTGGCTGCCTGGTCCCACAATCTTTCCTCCATTTGTGACAGGGATGACTGATAGCCCAGATGTGGCATCCTATTGACAGCCATTTGCCTGATCCATGCTACTGCTGTTGGGCACTCCCTCAGTATATCCACTGCTCTGAAGAAGAACTGAACTTTGGGCGATATAAAATCTGTGGATATTGGGTTCAAGGTTGTCTCTATCTGATCTCCAAGCACGATGGACAGGAGTCCAAGGTTCTGTAGCGGCAATACGAACATTCACGAAAGATGCTCCGACTCTGCTTGTCACCTGAGGTCTCTGCTGCTGATGCCACAGGAGTTCATCCAATACTTCACAGCTCTGAGTAATGAACTCTTCCCAAGACCTTGCTTAGTAGTGATGATCCTGCTCAGACAGGAGTTTCCATTTATAAGCAGTCCTTTGAATTTGAATTTCTAGATGTTACAGGAGAACCAGTAGCCACCCTGGGTCTCTGGCCAGCCGGTGCTTCATCTTAAGCAGCTTACGCACTTGCTTCTCCGCACCCATGCACCGTAAGATCAAACTGTTTCATCTATGGCAGGGTGTGACTAAGGTGTCCCCCAGGGATCTGTACTGGGGCCACAGCTTTTCACTATATTTATCAATGACTTAGATGAAGGAATAGAGAGCTGTATATCCAAGTTTGCTGATGACACTAAGTTAGATGGCACAGAAAGTAGTGTAGATGGGAGTAGAAAGTTGCAAAGGGACATTGATAGAGTAAGTGTGTGGGCAAAACCGTGGCAAATGGAGTTCAATGTAGGGAAGTGCAAGGTCATCCACTTTGGACCTAAGAGAGATAGATCAGAGTATGTTCTAAAGGGTAAGAAGCTAGGAACTGTGGAGGAGCAGAGAGCTTCATGGGTCCAAGTATAGAAATCACTAAAAGCTAGTGGACAAGTACAAAAAATAATTTAAAAGGCTAATGAAATGTTGGCCTTGATCTCAAGGGGGCTGGAAGTTATGCAACAGTTATATAAAGTTTTGTTTAGACCCCATCTGGTGTACAGTTTTGGGCACTGTACCTCAGGAAAGATATATTGGCCTTGGAGGGGGTGCAGTGCAGATTCACCAAAATTATATCGGAGCTAAAAGGGTTAAATTATAAGGACAGGTTGCATAGACCAGGCTTGTATTCGCTTGAGTATAGAAGGTTAGGGGGTTATCTAATTGAGGTGTTTAAGATGATTAATGAAATTGGTAGGGTAGATAAAGAGAAACTATTACCTCTGGCGGGAGAGTCCAGAACAAGGGAGCATAACTTAAATATTAGAGCTGGGCCATTCAGTGGTGATGTCAGGAAGCAGTTCTTCACACAAAGGGTAGTGGAAATCTGGAACTCTCTCCTAAAAAGGTGTTGAGGATAGATCAATTTAAAATTTCGAAATCGAGATTGATAGATTTTTGTGAGGTAAAGGTACTAAGGGTTATGGAACCAAAGTGGGGGTAGAGGGAGTTAAGATACAGATCAGCCATAATCTAATTGGATGGCAGAACAGACTCGAGGATCTGTATGGTATACTCCTGTTCCCATGTTGTTATATCCATTCAGTTGTAGTTTCTGGGACGAGGGAGTGGCCATCCCTGCTATAAGTTCTATCCCTCCTTTTCATACTCCTTCAAGTTGTACTTCCAATGTTTTGTCATCTAAGTAGAATTTCATTGCTTCCCATGCACCGTTTCAGGCGTTCAAATGATTGCTTATTACTTTTTAAGAGTGCTAGTCATGACAATTGATCCTTATGCCCTACTGGATGCTGTGCCTCATTGTGTACTTACTGTCTTGCTAAACCTCAGGCAAGTTAAACAGTAAAATCTCAGGCTGACAAGCATGCTTAATTACATTGAGAATGCTTAAACAACATTTGTTAACCATTTCATATTGCATCAATAATAATTTCTAGACCTACAAAGTAAAAAAATGTTCATAGATGAAACAGTTTGATCTCATCAAATGGTCAGCTGGTTTGTGTACATTCACTTCCTCAAAAGTGAATACTGTAATTGGTTTGGAAGGAGGACCAAGAGACTAAAGGGCAAGATCAAATTAGACAACGAGAGTACTAATACAGGCAGGCTAAGTCTCACAACAAAGCTGCTTTACTTCTTTCAATTTCTACCCCAGGATGTTTTGTTCAACCTTTTCCGAATCATATTCTCGTTCCAAACTCTGTGACTGTCAATATCCCCTGAAGAGATTTAGTAGCAATGTGGAAATATTGCCCAGAAGATGTTGATGCTGAAATCTTGTTAAAACATTTTTTAAAAAAAACTTATAAAGGGCTACAAGAACTAAGCTGTTGAGGTAAATCTTCAGTTCGGGCTCAATCCGCTGATCTTTGTATGGATTAGCTAAAATATAATTGGTAGAGTCTATGCATATCCTTAATGACTTTCTTGGACTGTGTTGAATTAGCATATTTTAGCTTTTTGTTAGCTGGAAAATAATAAGCGTACCACATGAATGTATAAATCTTGGTTGTTGGCAAAGCTAATAAAGATTGTTTGTTTAAGAGTCCAATCTCATCTACTGTTAATGAGAGCTATCAGAGGTGTGCATATTTTTCTTGCATTTTGACACTTTGAGTGTTCTATTATTCATCTTTAACAAGTGCCTCTAGCTTTACCATTTTTTATTTCATTTCAAATCACAAAATGTTACTTGTAGTCAACAGATAACTAATGAACCTATATCCCTGTTACTGGAAATGCTCTCCACTCAGCTATTTTGAAGGTATTAATGAAAGCCTTTCTTTTATGTCCTTTGCTGGAGTTAAGTAAAGTGGCAAGGACATGCAGGTTATTGAAGAAACAGTGGCTTTCAATGTATATTGCACACTTGATGCAGACACCGAATGCACATTGACAAGCACACTATTGCTATTTTATGCAATGTAAGCTAACAGGTGATAAGACAAACACTGTGCACGGCCATTAATGCGGCAAACTGATAGAGCTACATTCTTTGTCAAGAACAGCCATATTTTTCAGAGATCGATCGATATTTTTACAGCTCACCAGCTACATGACATGTTTTAAGGATTGGCAGACAAAACAAGAGAGCCTGTTTCAGGCTGCTGTTTCACTTATGCACAATCTAACATAAATCAAAGGAAACCAAATAATGTTAAGAGAACAAGCATACAGACATCTATTTAAGAGTTCTTTGTACCTAACTGCCAAATAGACGTGAATAAAGTGATCTACCATATATCACTCTCCATTCCTCGAATATTTTATGCTCTGCTTAGACTCATACATAATGTTTTACCTAAGTGACAGTAATCTAAAAGTATTCAATTATAATCAGCTACAGCAGTTCCCAAAAGATATTACAAGCTTCGAACTATGAAGGAGTGCAGAAGATAAAGTGTCACCATGACATTAACTATAAACAGAGACTTCATTTGAATTGGATAAGCAAAGTAGTTTTATTACGGCATAGTCTGTGAAAATAGACTGGAAAAACAGCATATATTTTGTGTTGACCAAAGCTGTTTATTATGGATAAAGAGAACTGTGTGTGGTCGACCTGACTTTCTCCCACCATATTTCCGGGCCAATGGAGCCTTCTCTTTGGCATTTTTTCCGTGCTTTCCTCCTCCTCTGATCTTCTGTTGTAACCATTTACACCTCCTTTGGACCCAACTTTTGTTTTGATACTTGTCTCATTATCACCACATTTGGATTGCACCATTATCACTCCTGTCATTTAATCACTCCTGCCCTCCACCCCGCCCCCCCCCCCAGTTTTCCCTGGTTCTGTACATGCTTAAAAACGGTCCATCTCTAAAATCTTCCAGTTCTGGCGAAAGGTCATTGGCCTGAAATGTTAACTCCGCAGATGACCCGTTGAGTGTTTCCAGTTTTTTCTTGTTTTTATTTCAGATTTCTAGCATCCGCAGATTTTGTAAAGAGCACTGTTGTTTATTTTCTCTTTTGTTTCAAGTAATTAAATGACCCTTTTTTTTATAAAAGCATGTCTGCACCAGGAGGATGGATAATGATCTGATCTCAGGCATTGTCCAATGCCCCTCATGAGCCAGTTGTTAGGAGGTATATGGGGACAGTGTGGGAAATGCACGCTCACTCCATGAGCAAGTTGTGGGAACAATCAAAAATCTAAGCAAGCAGACCACCAAGATAAAGCCTTTGCTGGCTGACGTTATAATTCTGTTTTTGAGTATTTCTCCCGTTGCAAGGTATTTATCGGTTCATCTTTTTTTGCTCTTACTTTTGTTAGTCTTTCTCCGTTCCTCCAATTCTGGCCTATCACGCATCCCTGATTTCCTTCGCCCCACCATTGGCAGCCGTGCTTTCAGCTGCCTAGGCCTCAAACCTCTCCGCCTCTCTCTCCTCCTTTAAGACACTTCTTGAAATCTACTTCTTTGATCACCTGTACCAATATCTCCTTATGTGGCTCGGTGTCAAATTTTGTCAGAAAACGCTCCTGTGAGGCGCCTTGGGACGTTTTACTTCATTAAATGCAAGTTGTTGTTGTAGTCTGTATGCATCTTTGTTTCTCTGGCCAAAAAAAATGTGAGCAAAACCATTCATTACAGATCTGTTTCACATCCATATATAATTGCAAAATAAACAAATGGACATACTGGCAAAATCTATTGTTTGTGCCCATCAGTTTGAAGGCTTGTGCCTGACTGCATTTGGCAACATAATCCTAGAAAATCAAACAAGACTATAAAAGTAAAAAAAAATTTTTTTTAATTTTTAACTTTTTTTTTATAATGACCAAAAACTATTAAAATAATGAGTAATATGAGACTCCACATTTTCAAAAGTATTTTCATTAATTAAATCTGCAGGAGCTGCGGTGAGCGTTGCCTGGCCCAACATTTTAGTGCTAGTGCTCTTCAGCTGGTTCATTACAGGCCACGAGATGCAGCGAGCAAGGAAGCAGGTCAAAAATGTAATCAGATGCCAGAAGGGATCACGACCAGAACATAGGAACAGGAGTAGGCCATTCAGCCCCTCGTGCCTGCTCCACCATTTGATAAGATCATGGCTGATCTGTGATCTAGCTCCATATACCTGCCTTTGGCCCATATCCCTTAATGCCTTTGGTTGCCAAAAAGCTATCTATCTCAGATGAGCTTGTGGAATACTTACAGGGGCTGTTACGTTTAGTAACCTTGAAAGCCTCATCAATTGATAAGATGGCAAAAGAGTAGTGGACAGCAGTGAGGCATTAAAAAAAATTGTGTGGGAAGTACTGAAATGAAAAAAAAAGGCTGAATAAATTGAATCCAGGATACAATCACTGGCAGTGTTTATGCAGTGAAGGTAAAATAATTCTATCATTCATTGTAAAGTATAGACAACGTCTCATTTTTATTCTACTGTCTACAATATACATTGGCGGCTGTGCCTTCAGCTGCCTAGGCCCTCAAGCTCTGCAATTCCCTCCCTAAACCTCTCCGCCCCTCTACCTCTCTCTCCTCCTTTAAGACGCTCCTTAAAACCTATCGCTTTGACCAAGCATTTGGTCGCCATGTCCTAATATCTCCTTATGTGGCTCGGTGTCAAATTTTTTTCGATAATCGTTCCTGTGAAGCGCTTTGGGACGATTTACTACATTAAAGGCGCTATATAAATGTAAGTTGTTGTTGTACTGTTTTTGACACTGACGCCATATTACAATTGTTTTCTCTGGCGCTCTGCACTTTAGTGAGAAATAAGCTAGTAATGGGAATTATTCAATCCATCCAAACCAGCCTGAATACTGTGGCAGGTTATTCAAGGATCTACATCAAAATAAGGTGCTTAGCCAAGCAGGTGATATCTGGATTATTGACAAAGTGGAAAAATGGACTGAGATTTTTTTTGGCAGCAAATGGCTATGTAGTAGACATATTAAACAAGGTCTTACAGCTAACTGCAAATATTTTACAATTCACTGATGGACTCGACTTGACTGCCTAGCTTAGCTCCATGAATGCCCACCAAATCTTCACCCAACTTCCAGCGATAAACCTTAGTCTGAATCCAAGAAAATGCAATCACTTCTAGTTTGGGATAAGTCTTCAGATAACATGGAGTACCAAATAATCCTGCGAAAATCAAATGGATGAGCTTGACTGGCCCCAACAATATGCTCCTCCTCACTCAAGCACAATACTTTACCCAGGGCTTCCTCCTCAAGCTCACTATTCAAATTCTCTCAGGGTGGATGTACACGTACTGGAGCTTGTGGTAGATGGAGTGAGTGACACTGACTTCTTCATGGGAACTTATAGCTTCAATTCTGTTATATAGCAAAAAAAGCTGGTTGCATGACACTTCTTGAAGCATGTAGATCATGGCATTGTGCTTGAATATATGCCGAGCTGACAGTGAAATTGAGTGAGCGAATGTGCGAGTGACTAAAGAACAAGTAAGTTGAGAAGGATGATATTAGCCCTCAGTTTAGAGGGTGAATTTGGCTTCACACTGCCTCACTCCCTTTATGTTGTCAATCCCTGGGAATTATAACATGAATTTCAATGGCTCATACTTGCAAGTTCTGTACTTCTTCCGTCTGTCATAGGCCACATTGTCCTGCATGTAGAAAAGCACTGTTGAGATGTTGGATATATCAGGATGCCTAAATGCCCATGCTACAGCCCACAGGGTATCTGAGTACATGAATATTCAAGGTGCAGCTAGGTTTTGTCAGAAGGATCTTTTTGTGTGAAGCCCTTTAAGATGTCAGTATATCAATAGTTTGCTTTCGTAATGCTCCTGGAGAGTGCAGTCAAGGGCGGCTGGGAGTTGGAGACGAGGCCTGCTGTGGTTAGAGTCCAAGCCTGCATGGACTCAAAGCCTGGGGTATGCCTGGTAGTTGGAGTCCAGAATTTGCCTAGCAGGTAGGTCCAGTCCATCACTCAACCGAGCTCTGACTTGGGTCCTTTCTGCAACTTGGCCCACCTGCCCTCATTAAGCCTCGTGGCTCTTTCTGCCTTGTATCAGTGCTTGAATGACTCCATTATTTCTCACCGACCAGACTTGGGCACAGTCTGACCAGAGCACTTTACAGTTTGATCACAACATCCTCAGACTTGTATCTGTTCATCTGTTTTGGCAACGTATTGATTGATTGCTGCTCTGAATTGGTCGGACATGTTCAATGTTGAGTCGACCAAGGCTCTTAGGTTTCTTTCCACTTCATCCTTAGCTATATCAACAGCATTCATGGAGTGTTTGTGTTGCTTATTTTTCCATTGTACAGTGTGCAGTATTTTGCATTTGTCTGCATTAAATTTCATCTGGAATTGATGCTGGGCTACACCCACAAACTTATCTTATCCAATTCGGTCCAATTCTTGAGCTTCTTCCTCCAATTCCACTGCCAGTTTGGTATTATCAACACCTTTGCAAAGTTCCTCTTCATCTATATACTGATGGTAACCCAGGACTACCTCCCTTTCCTATTTTATTTGAGCCCATCACTGCCTTTGTGCTGCTAGTCTGCCTGCCTGACATAGTCATGAAAGAGCCTGGACTTCTCCCTTTGAATCCCAGCAAGAGAGAAGTCATTGTTTTCAGCCCATGCCAAAAACCTCTACACCCAGGCAGTAACTTCATCCCCCTCCCTGGCTGCTTTCTCAGACAGAATTGTTCATGTTAATGGAAGAAAAATCACAGGGATTTCATGCATGGAAAACCTTGGGGGTTTTGCCTGCAATTTCTCACTACGGGCTCCCGATGAATAAGGCTCGGGGCTGAGAATATACTTTTGGAAAATTGGCCATTTTCTTTCCACTTAAGTTATTTATTCTTAAGGGTAATTTGAACCTGGAAATTGCACAAAAGGAATCACACAAGTGGAATGTAACCGGCAGGGGACACTGAAAACAGGTCAGAACCTGAATCTGCCAGATTTCCACGTCTTTCTCATCGCTTCACCAATGGCGACCGTGCCTTCAGCTGCCAAGGCCCTAAGCTCTGGAATTACCTCCCTATACCTCTCCGCCTCTCTCCTCCTTTGAGACACTCCTTAAAATTTTTGGTCACCTATCCTAATATCTCCTTTTGTGGCTCCGTGTCAAATTTTGTTCGATAATCGCTCCTGTGAAGCGTCTTGCGAAATTTTACGACATTAAAAGGCGCTATATAAATGTAAGTTGTTGTTGCTGCCCAACAATTTGCACCGAAGGGCAGTGGCTTTTTCTTCTTCTGCCCATTCCTGTTGCATTGAGGCATTTTCACATGCGTTCCTGGGCCGCACCATGAATTCAGCCAAAAACACTTCTGATAGGTTTGGTAGGACCTATGTCTGCTGAGAGTAGGCATGGGTTCTGTTGTGGGCCTAGAATGGGGCCTGAAGTTTAAAAGGCAAATAGTCCCAGAGAGATCAATTGTTGTTGTTACTGGGGCCATATATCGCTGGAGGACAGATAGATTGTGATTTTGCCCCTTTGGATCTTGGGCCTGAATAGCCTTTAGCTCCTCCTCTTGGAGGAACAGGCTGCCGCTCCGAGTTCCCACTGTTTCCACGGGGCGGGCATTGCTATAGCACCGCCGCAGGCACAGAGGCCTATTATTTAAATGACCTCATCACTGGAATGTAGGATGGGGCACTGCCAGGACAAAGCAGTGGGCAAGCGTTCCATGTAGTGGCAGCCAGGAAGTTGTGCCTTTGTAAGATATTTAAATCCAAGGATGGGGCAAATGGGTGGTATTGCAGAAGTTTAAACTTATGCAGTTCAAGATATCGCAGGCTTGTCTGACCCACAATATTTGGTTGCTGATACCTTTACCTAATTATAACTCTTAGTAATGTTCTTCATACCTACCTGTAGCTGTAGGGTCATACAATATAACGTTCATGGTGTGGCTGCTGTTGAGGCTTTCAAGGAGTTCAATGTGCTTGAATTAAGAGAAACTGTAACTAGGATTTTCCATTTCAGCAGAAATGTGGTGTAAAGTCAGTGAGGTTCACCCAACTTGACCTTGATGGATTTTTCCGCTGACTCCATTGAATGGGGTTCCCCAGAAAATTTTCAGCCGCAGCTCTATCCAGAATGGGGCACAAGCACTACAGAGAATTGGGATTGTAAGTTTAAATGGTTTGCCAAATATTGTAATTCGACTGTGGAAATCCAATGAATTCCAAGACCAAATCTGACAGCACCGTCATTTTTGGGCCAAGTAAATCTAGTGTTTATATTAGTAGATTGGCAACTTCAAATCCCAAACTGAACAGGCACAGCCATGTAATGGAGCATTATGTGATATTGAAGATCTTCATTGAGATGAAGCGAGGAGGGGGAAGTGGATTATTAGGGAAATAAATGGGAACTGACTGAATCATCCTGAAAATGCTGGTTTTCTGTAAGTAGATAACCAAATGACCCAGCCATCAGAACCTTTTAGGGGAAGGAAAAAGCATATTAGTATTGGAAATTTTAAAAGTGCGAGATTTTGGGGCAATAAAAATGTTTAAAGCTGTCTTTCTGCATCTAATTTACCTGTGGCGGTAGCAGAGGCAACCTGATATAGGCAAGCAGGGTGCCAAGGTCTCTGCATCTTCTTTGCACATCATATTTTACCCACATCATCAGGGCATGGAATATTGTCTCTTCATCTGGAACATTCACGTCGTCACTTACAAGGAGTTTAAGGATGTCGTCTGCAGGTAGTAGCAGAAATTCCTGATTTCTGATCACCTCCATAATGTGTTCCTGCGAAAATAAAAAATTGACTGTTCTCAGAAATCATGGTTCAGATCAATCTCTAGTGCCCATGAAGCCTTTTAGTGTACTCATAAAGCCAAATTTAGCAAAGAGACTTAGATTTGAGAAAGTGCTTAGATGTGGGTTACATAACCCACCCTCCGTTAACTAAATTCCTCGAGTGGAAGATAATGGTATTAGTTAAAATTAGTATGATGTAATGAATCCTAATAGTTCTACAAACCTTGAAAATCATAATGTAGGGAATATTCGAAAGATACTTAATATTGGAAACAGGTCTATAAATCTGGCGTTTTGAAACAGTTGCTGCTTATTTGTTATTTTTGCACCAAATGTAATTAAATCTTGCTGAACTACTCTATAGAAACATCTCGAAGAACTAATCTTAAACAACAAAGTTGTGATATTTAAAAATACATTTCTCCACATAATCCAAATGTTTTGTAACTAGTGGATGAAGGATCTACCATGCATGCAAAGTATCCTTGGCATAAATATATTAAAAGCAAACCCACAAATCACTGTTACTTGAACAATGCTGCTTGGAATACAAGATAAATACAGATGACACTGTCGTTCAGCTCATCGGTCCCTACAATCCTCCCTACCTCCCCATTGTTGCATCCACTATTTCTTAAATCCCTATATTTTTTGAACTTCTACCTCAGATACTTCCCTTATGCTTAGCACCAAAGACCACCTCATTAAGCGAGCCCTTGCCCTACAAGCCAGCTTGCCTTTACACGTCTAACATCAGGGTAACTGTTTATGAGCTCAGGGATCAAACAGAAACCCTTATCTCTGTATTTCAGCTAACTGTATATAGAATCATAGAATCCTTCCTGATCTACATCCAAATCATAGAATCATACAATACAGAAGGAGGCCATTCGGCCCATCGTGCTTGTGCCAGCTCTCTGAAAGAACCATCCAATTAGTACCACTCCCATAACCTTTCCCCATAACCCTGAAAATTTTTCCTTTTGAAGTATATATCCAAATTCGATTTTGAAAGTTACCATTGAATCTGATTCCACCACCCTTTCAGGCAGTGCATTCCAGATCATAACAACTCGCTGAGTAAAAATATTTCTCCTCATCTCCCCCCTGGCTTTTTTGCCAATTATCTTAGATCTGTGTCATCTTGTTATCGACCCTCCTGCTAGTGTGAGCAGTTTCTCCCTATCTACTCTAACAGAACCCCTCTGAGTATATCACATACTCCCTCAGCATCTTCTCAGCTTTGGAAAGTAAACCATGCATAAGACCGTGGCTTGGTTATGCACATCACCACCTTCAGCAGGAGAATGGAACAAATTGGAATGACATTATGAAAATGTTATTAGAGTTATTTTGCACATTTAGCAAAGATATGACACATTTAAGAATGAAGGTAGACATATTAAAACTGGCTCTGTAACACACATTTGTAATTCAGGTAGTTCAATGTACAAAATGTTATTAAGGTCAGTCAAGTAAAGATATTTGTATATTTAATATCCCAGCTTATTGATAATCCTCCATTTCTGATAAACACATTGTGCAAAATCAGGAGAATCAAAATTCAAGTACTGACTCTCAATAGATCAAGTTATAAATTAAATGGTCAATTTCCTCCTTATTTTCTTGACATATAACAAAGGGCCAAGACATCGTTCCCCACCAGGTCCCTTTCATTGTTTAACCGTTCTGGAGTTTGAAATTCAGAAAGAGCTTGTAACCATAAGAGGAGATACACTTTGACGGTCCGATCCATAATTGTGTCACAAGCTGGCAGTGAGGTACATCAGTATAGTGACACCTCTGGAGTGGTAAGTTACAGGAGACTTCAGAGTGTGGATTTTCATAAAGAATACCAAGTACATTAAACTAAAGGAAATATTAAAGTGCTGGAACCCTCATCCATGACTGTTTCCGCTAGACTCCACTATGCCAATGCGCTCCTGGCCGGCCTCCCACCTTGCAACCGCCCAACCATCTTCAGGTGCTTCATCAATGACCTTCCCTCCATTATGAGGTCAGAAATGGGGATGTTCGCTGATGATTGCACAGTGTTAAGTTCCATTCGCAACCCCTCAGATAATGAAGCAGTCCGTGCCCGCATGTCGCAAGACCTGGACAACATCCAGGCTTGGGCTCATAAGTGGCAAGTAACATTTGCGCCAGACAAGTGCCAGGCAATGACCGTCTCCAACAAGAGAGAGTCTAACCACCTCCCCTTGACATTCAACGGCATTACCATCACCGAATCCTCCACCATCAACATCCTGGGGGTCACCAATGACCAGAAACTGAACTTGACCAGCCACATAAATACTGTGGCTACAAGAAAAGGTCAGAGGCTGGATATTCTGTGGCGAGTGACTCACCTCCTGACTCCCCAAAGCCTTTCCACCATCTACAAGGCACAAGTCAGGAGTGTGATGGAATACTCTCCACTTGCCTGGATGAGTGCAGCTCCAACAACACCCAAGAAGCTCGACACCATCCAGGACAAAGCAGCCCGCTTGATTGGCACCCCATCCACCACCCTAAACATTCACTCCCTTCACCACCGGCACACCGTGGCTGCAGTGTTTATCATCTACAGGATGCACTACAGCAACTTGCCAGGGCTTCTTTGACAGCACCTCCCAAACCCACGACCTCTACCACCTGGAAGGACAAGGGCAGCAGGCACATGGGAACACCACCACCTGCACGCTCCTCTCCAAGTCACACACCATTCCGACTTGGAAATATATTGCTGTTCCTTCATCGTCGCTGGGTCAAAATCCTGGAACTCCCTTCCTAACAGCACTGTGAGAGAACCTTCACCACATGGACTGCAGCGGTTCAAGAAGGCGGCTCACCACCATCTTCTCAAGGGCAATTAGGGATGGGCAATAAATGCTGGCCTTGCCAGTGATGCCCATATACCATGAACAAAATAAACTGGAGCTCATCCAAAACGCTGCTGCCTGTATCTGAACTCTGACCAAGTCCCTTTCACCCATTACCCCTCTGCTCGCTGACCTACATTGGCTCCCGATCCAGCAACACCTCAATTTTAAAATCCTCATCCTTGTTTTCAAATCTCTCCATGGCTTCGCCCCTCCCTATCTCTGTGACCTCCTCCGAGATCTCTGCACTCCTCCAATTCTGGCCTCTTGCGCATCCACGATTTTCATCGCTCCACCATTGGCAGCCGTGCCTTCAGCTGCCTAGGCCCTACATTCTGGAGTTCCCCTCTTAAACCTTTCCGCCTCTCTAACCCTCCTCCTTTAAGACGCTCCTTAAAACCTATCTCTTTGACCAAGCTTTTGGTCACCTGTCTGTCCGAATATCTCCTTATGTGGCTCCATGACAAATTTTGTTTGATAACGATCCTGTGAAGCACCTCGGGACATTTTACTACGTTAAAGGTGCTATATAAATGCAAGTTGTTGTTGTCTTTCTTGACTTACCAAATATCTCTGCAACATTGCTTTGTTTTACCAAAAGATTAAATCAGCTTTATTATTCAGAACCTCCCTCCAAACTTGAACAGTTGCACGACCCTTCCAGAACTCGCACTGTCCATATTAATTAAGTATCTTGACGATGGCAGAATTCGAAAACATAGATCAATAAAAAAATAGCATCTATAATCCATTACAAAATGTAAAAACTAATTCCAAGTCATTCCCCTCCACCCCCGTCCTTCCCCACTCGATTTCTTCTCAGCCGTCACCTGTTATTAATCCCTTTCTCGCTGTACTTGCCGACTGTAATATTCCAGCTATCCCAGAGAACGCATAATTTTTCTTTGCAAAGTTCTCTCAGAAAAAAGTTGAAGAGTTCATGCTTTATTTTGATCCTGAGGCATTACACAACAACAAAAAAAAAAGTCTAGTTATTTGTACTGCTCCTATAAGTGTTTTCCCTGGGGTGCTTTGCCCACGGTAATTTTCCACCAGTACACAGGAGGGAAGGAGTAGCAGAGCTCCCAAACTCAATACTGACACATTGCTGCTTGTGCACAGATTGGCTGCCACATTTCCCTACACTTCAAAAGTATTTCATTGGATCTGACACACTTTAGGACATCCTGAGATTTGAAAGACACTATATAGTTCTTTCATTCTTTTAACTAAATTGTCTGTCTGAAGATGAATAGAGAGAGACTAAGAAAGCCTGGAAGTGCTCTGTGCCCAGTCCAGGACATTTATGAGACAATTAGGAGCACTAATTGGTGTTTAACATGATGAAAGGATTTGATAAGGTAGATAGAGAGAAACTATTTCCTCTGGTGCAGGAGGCCTGAACAAGGAGGCATAACCTTAAAATTAGAGCTAGGCCGTTCAGGGGTGATGTCGGAAGCATTTCTTCTCACAAAGGGTAGTGGAAATCTGGAACTCTCTCCCCCAAAATGCTGTTGAGGCTGGGGGTCAACTGAAAATATCAAAACTGAGTTTGGTAGATTTGAGTTAGGTAAGGGTCTTAAGGGTTACGGAACCAAGGCAGATAAATGGAGTTAAGATACAGATCAGCCATGATCTAACTGAATGGCAGAACAGGCTCGAGGGGCTGAATGGCCTATGTTCCTATGTACTGAATCAAAAAGGCAGCCCTCACTCTGTACACCAGCTACCAGAATGCATTACTCACTGCAACACGATTCTCCTCTCTTCAGAAAGTGGACTGAATATGCACTCTATCAGACTGAGACTTTGCTTCGAAGTCAGCAGACAGAAGGGTGATTTTAACACTCTCTGCCCGACCTAAACAGGGCGGTAGCAGCTCGAAAATGGCGCTGGATCATTTACCTCCACATTTACGCTGCTGCTCCGGGCGCTGCCATCTTTGGGTAGGATCCTGAGATGGGTGAGTCTGGCCCCCACCATCTTGTATGGGGTCCCGAGATGCGGAGCTGGAGTGCTCACCTGTTTCTGGCAGGAGGTGACTTTCAATACGCAAAACCGAGGTCCTGTGTACTTGGAATGTCTGTCTACTCAAACGCACTTGCCACTTCCAGTGAAATATGGAAACATCTCGTAGCCCGAGTCTCTGTAGCCAAACTGAGCAAATTAAATACAGCAACACCTTAGCAACAAGGGCTGGGATTTCCTGGATCGCACTCATGCATAAATTACGCGGTAATGTTTCTGCATTGATCCTGCTGACAGGAACTTACACCCAAATTTTCTGCAGAGCTTACTGGCCCATGCTGAAAAGTAAAAATCGGTTCAAAACCAGTGCAAATGGAGTCCCACCAATGGGGGAATTATATTGGGCTGCTGTCTTCTGCCACAGTGCCTCACTCTCAGAACCTCTTGCCCCTGCTGCTCCTTTTCCATTATTATGTAGCACAATGATCCGCCTGTTGGGAAGACCATTCCAGGTTCTCCATTCTTCTGACTGCCTGGGGTGGGGTGGGGACGTCAGTAAGAATAAAAAGTAAAAATCACGAAGAATATTCCTTCACAAACTGTGCAAGTCCCGCCCAGTGGAACTGAATGGCCAAACTGGTGATTCTTAATGGCACCACTAGAGATGGCACAGAAAACATGGCGGTAAGTTCGATTTACCACCGAGCTCCCCCCTGACACCACAAAAACCATCCCCACCTGCTGCTGATCCCTCTGTGGCTCTCCCCCGCTATCGCGACCCCCCCACCTCCGAAAGATCTCCCTGCTGACTTGGCTCCGCGAAGGAGCCATTGGTTTCCCCTCCCCTCCCCCCAACAAATCGGCAAACTACCTGTCAGCATTCGTCTAGCGTTGGCAACTGTCCAATTTTATTTTATCTAGATGAGGCTCAATCGCCAAAATTGACCGGGCCTCCCACCAGTGACATCACACAGGCAGTGCGCTAACTCTCCCCACCGCCTACCCGAATTATACTTGAAATAAAATTCACCCCCCTCCCCCAACTATTTGTACAGAGATGGACAGGCAGACATTATTTAATCTTCAATATACAATTATTCATTGAGTGTTATTTAAATTCCCATTTTTGAAGAGTAATAATTTAACTTTTTCTGGATATGTCATACTGTTTAGTAACTTAAGCTCTTAAGATCCAGCACCCCTGAAGGACATTCTGAACGCAATCAATAAACTCTGCCGCATGTCTTTAAAAGCCTTTCCTTGCTCACTGCATGCAATGTTACAGGGTGTGACATTTCGACTTGAAGAAATTATAATACTGCAAGTACTTGCCAATAACAGTTCAAATGAATATTAAATTAATATGAACCAATGGTGATTTGGTATCAGAGGTTAAAAAAGAGCAAATATTTACATTGCACCCTTGAATGTCAGCGAGAGATTCCAGACCCTTAGGCAGCTCATTTTTAATTGATTGATCTATAAAGAATTAAATTATGGTATTAGAAACAAATCTGACCTTTAAGCAACAAATTAGCTTTGAGCAAAATTATTTTTGATTGCTCTGCTCCTGATCAATTCTCAACATGGGATACCCAATAGCAACTAAATATATCTAATCTAATTGCTGCAGGTTACTGTGAGGAGCAGTATTCTGTCTGAAAGATAGAGATAATGCTCGCACCTATTTTTTGAGTATGAGAACATACTTACATAATACATTCCATTGATTTCCGCAGCACAATTTTAATATGTCACCTGCGTCAGGGGTTGAATTAAAGTGGTAGTAAGAATATAATATTCAGTAAAACTCCTAAGATTTTATTGATCTGTTGTGAATGTGCTGGTATCACAAACATGCTTGTTCATTAAATATTTTTATGATTTTTTTTTTAGCAGATTATTATAATCTTTATATTTTGTGGTAAATAACCCAGTGATATGGTCCAAAAGAAATTCTTAGAAATCTTTGGAACACTTTTCCTTCATGCTAAATGATATTTCCTGCTGGTGAGTACTTTTATGAGAAAGATTGTACCACTTTCCAAACTGCTACTTGATTCCATCCCACAAATGTAACCAATTTTCCTCAGGAGGATTTAACTCTTTCCCTGCTTATGGAACTATTTCACTCTTTAGCCACTGGATGTGGGTGGATCAGTCCCTGCCAGCATTACAACTGAATGCAGGTGTCCCTTTCACCATCAACTCTGGTCACAGATGTCTTCTCTGCAGCAGATGGCAAGCACTTATATAATTTACACAAGCCCTAATATCAGATTCTTGCACATTCCTCTCCCCATTACTCTACTCAAATGCCCAATGTACTCGCAGTTTCCACTGCCCAACAATATGTTATTTCATCCCGGTTAGCTTTTCTATTCTACTCCTCTTCATACCAAATCTCAAGCCAATCCTCTTTACTTGTTTCCAGTCCACTCCAATATTCAGTACAAAGTTGATTCAAAGCATTATTATTCCCTTGTTGAAAATCTGGATAAAGTGGATCAACGAAACTTGTTTTGGCATTGGCAAAATCAAATTCAACCATGACTGACTGCCCAACAATTCTCCCTAGTCACTTGCTTAAGTGTGACAGCTATGGCCTGATGGAATGCTGGAAGCCACGTTCCTCACTTACTTAAGTGCGATAATGATGGACTGATGTTGAGATAGTAACTGCAACTAAGCTCAATGTATGTCTTAATAGTGGTGTATTAATATTGCCATGACTTCCAAATAAAATCAGTCCCAGTTCTATTCCCTTAGTGTAATATAACATTGAACATTCCATAGATAATACTGTTATATTAATATACAAATATGCTTTCATAAATATAAGGGTAAATTCACCAATCCTGCACTGTCACAGGGAGCCATAGTCAGAGGCAATCGAGGTCAGAGATGGGGCTACAATACTGCAGGCAGATTTTCCTGTTCCTGAGCCTTGGGCTATTGGATTGCCTGAGCACAGTAAATACAGGACAATCAGGCAGGGAGGAGGGCAAACCTCTTATGTAACCCACCCAATTTTAAATGATGGGAGGATAAAAATCGACCTGACTCTCTTACAAGCCTGCACTCCTCCCCACCTAATTATGCTTCAGTGCACCCAGACAAACTAATAGCTCCAAGGGCAAGAAAAGAAAGATCAAACCCCTGGATCACTGATTCTCTGCCTCACACTCCTGATATTTTAATTAATTTATCTGATGGAAATAATGTGCAACTATCACTTCTAATTCAAATGGATATTGTAAAATTGCTTGGTCAATTAACTGCAATCTTCCTGGAATTATGGTTATTACAATATTAGTAAAATGAAGTGACATTACAAAAAAAAAATGTAAAAGTCAGAATTCTGTTAGAATTTGTCTTACTGACAAATGTAAATATAAACAAAAGGAATTGTAACGGCCATCTTGTCTGGCAACATTGTTCAGGAGGAACTCTTGAACTGAATATATTCATGAGTTCTGCTCTTTTTAATAATTCAACATAATTACAATGTGAAGTTGATGTGCCTGTAGCTGTAGTACCTATAGCTATTAATCTTCTCTATTTGAAGTCAAATTTTGACTTAGAGGCAAGTCTGAAGCAAGAATATTTTACCTAATAAAATTCTGCAATCACCTTCCATTTCATTTTCAGCCAGGCAAGTCTCCTTAAAAATGATCAAGATTGTGGCAGATGAAGAAGTGTATCGCTCCAAAAGTAAAAAGAAAGACTAATAAGTTTTAAATGAAAGTTCTATCGTTAAATTATGTTGAAGGCACGGTTGAATTTTTGCATTTTACTACTGGTGAAGGAAAGAAAGACTTGCATTTAAATAGCGCCTTTCACGACCTCAGGAGCTCTCAAAGCGCTTTACGGCCAATGAAGTACTTTTAGAAGTGTAGTCACTATTGTAATGTAGGCAAATGCGGCAGCCAATTTGCACACAGCAAGATCCCACAAACACCAATGAGGTAAATGACCAGATAATCTATTTTAATGATGTTGGTTGAGGGATAAATATTGGCCAGGACACCAGGGAGAACTCCCCTGCTCTTCATTGAATAATGCCATGGGATCTTTTAGGTCCACTTGAGGGGGCAGACGGGGCCTCGGTTTAATGTCTCATCTGAAAGACAGCACCTCCGACAGTGCTGCGCTCCCTCAGTACAAGGAACGTGAAGATCGAACTGAGGCAGAATCATAGATGTCAAAAGAAAGTTCCCCCCTCCCCCAATTTCTCTCCTCCTTTTCCAATGGTGCCAGTAGCCCTCTGATAACTCACACCAGTGACTATTCTCTCTGAGTGAGCCTAAACAGCAACGTCACCGGGCTATTTGAGCCTGAGGACAACAGAGCCGAGCCTAATCCTGATTTTTCTCGACGTATGCACATGTGCACTTTCTAGAAGAGGTTTTGGATTGCAATCAGGAGTGTAACCGCTGCTCGGTGTTCCCCTCTCGCGCTCAGAATAACAAAGTCAACTGCAGCTCGCGTCTGCAGGTCTAGTTAACTTAGCACAAACTGGAGATCGCACCTAGGGCCTTCCTGGTCTGCACATCTTAGCACCACACCAGGAATGCATTTATTCTTTAAGCCATTAGGGGAGTTAAAGAAAGATATCTTTCCCAGCATGTATAACAGTATTGCAAATACAATATTTTACATTTCAATACTGTTGAAGTTCCGTAGTAACTTTCTCTGCAAGGGAATACTTCAGGAGCCCTTTAAAATGTGTACGACCGAGTACTTTGCTTTGACGTTATTTTTGCAAAATGATCCACAAAGGTCTTACAGTGGCACAACAGTTGGTGTTTAATGTGCAGTGTCACAGACTGATACAACATGTATGAGAATTCTCTCACAGTGGGATAGGAACTCCCATCATCACTAAATAAAGCAAGTAAAGTTCTGTCCTTTTCTATTTATGTTTACTTCTTAGTTAAACTTGTCAAATGCAGGAACTTCACTCCCAGTTAGTTTCTACTCAGACATTTTGTAAGGAAAGGAACAGAAGGGAGGTTAGGAATCTCCTTATGAGGAGAGTGGGGTCAGGGGGTGGGTTTATGAATGAGGCACCCCAAGATGCTTTATTATACAACAGATGGTAAAATGTATTGAAGCATTGTGATGAGGCTGTGTGCCTACCTAGTAGTAATAATTCAACTGGAGAGGGTGCAGTGCAGATTCACCAGGATGATACCGGGGAAAATGGGTTCATTTTTGAGGACAGGTTGCATAGACTTGGCTTGTATTTCCTTGAGTAAGGAAGATTAAGGTGTGATCTAATTGAGGTGTTTAAGATGATTAAAAGAATTGATAGGGTAGATAGAGAGAAACTATTTCTTCTGTTGAATTCAAAACAAGAGGCATAACCTTAAAAGTAGAGCTAGGCCATTCAGCGGTGATGTCAGGAAGCACTTCTTCACACAAAGGGTAGTGGAAATCCAGAACTCTCTCCCCCAAAAAGCTGTTGAGGCTGGGGGTCAATTGAAAATTTCAAAACCGAGATTGATGGATCTTTGTTAGGCAAGGCTATTAATGATTACAGAACCAAAGTGGGTTAAGATGGAGTTAAGATACAGATCAGACGTACATGATCTAATTGAATGGCGGAACAGGCTCGAGGGGCTGAATGGCCTACTCCTGTTCCCATGTTCCTTCCTTCTCTGCCAGGGAATGATGCAGGACTGGGTATACCTGAAAATGAATTGAATAAAATGAAATAACTAAAGGCTGCAAGTTAATGTAGGGTATTGGAGCACCATCAGGTGGTGTATCCGATTGGTGGAACAGGGGCTTTTGCTAACAATCCTCGACCTGCTGAGAAACTGACCTTACCTGTATTACACGGAATTCCAAGCCTAGGGCTTCCCTACTGAAAGTGATAGACATTCAAAAGGTGAACAGTTGACGAGCTGCTCTCATGCATTAACAGTGACTGGTTCAGTGTGCCACTTGGTAGAGAAGGGGAAGCAGATCATCTCCCTGCCTCATGATGCTGGAAGACCAGATGAGGAGAGAATAAAACAAGTCTTACATTCAATTAATAGTTTTAATATGAGGACAAAGTAATAACAAAACCAATTGAGTGAAGTATAACCTGTAACCAAATTTGCATTGACTTTGCTCATCGTCTAATTTCAAACATGCCTATAGAAATATAGGAACAGAAGTAGGCCATTCAGCCCTTTGAGCATGTTCCGCCATTCAATTAGATCATGGCTGATCTGTATCTTAACTCATCAACCCGCCTTGGTTCCATAACCCTTAATACCCTTGCCTAACAAAAATCTATCAATCTCAGTTTTGAAATTTTTAATTGACCCCCAGCCTGAACAGCTTTTTGGGGGAAGAGAGTTCCAGACTAATCATATCGCACTTAACCTTGTTTATGTTGTGACATCACTGTTTGGTTAATCACCTACCCTACCATCGCCTTTCTAGTCCAGGTTACATCCCACCCAGTTCTCCTCTTTCTTACTGTCCTGAGCCTGATTAGTTCTCTTACTGTCTTCAATCTTGTTCACTTATCAGGTAAAACTTTAACACAACTTTTGGAGGTCATTGGCGGGTAGTTCACAAATCATAGTATGATACTCAATACACCGTTGACATCGTTTACAATAAATCCAATACAGAATACTTGCCTGGTTCTACAGACCACTAAAAACATGAAAGTATAACTACTCAATGCAAAGATGCCCTGTATCTAAGAAATTCTGGCCCTGAAATTATGCCATGGGTTACACTTGTTCATCTCAAACAATTCTTTTCACTATTTTAGTGAAAACAACAACTCAGTTAAAACAAATGGGCTAACACTTCGAACATGGCAGCGGAAGAAATTTCTGATGAATGTGTTGAAGCATATCCCAGGACATGGTCTCAGAGTCTCCATGACCATACGCACAAAAACAACATAAAAAGGCTGGAAGAGCAAAAAGGATTTTTTCAATTATGTAGAACTCAGGACAGAAAAACATACTGCAGTGTAACATGATGTTGTTTCCCTTCGTGTTAACCGGTCAATCAAAAAACAATGGGGTAAATGCTTCATGATTCTGTTCCTAGCAGGATTTAGCCCAATGAGAGCACGGATCAGGCAATTTGCTGCACTGACCTCTGCGCCTAGTTTTGTAATTAGTGTTCCTTGCGATTGAGAATCTGTGCCAAGAGCAGTCTCCAAAATTTAATTCACAGAGAATAATTGGAGGTCTTTTGGAAGATGATGGATATTAATACCATTTGTACTGCAGATCTACTTCTACTTGAATAGCTGAGGCTCCCAGTGTCACGGAATCGACCCAATTTACATTAAGGGCAGATTCCACAGCTGTGGCAGCAACTGAGAAACAGCAATACAAGATTGCACATAGAATCATATATCAGAGTAGGCCATTCGGCCCATTGTGCCTATGCCGGCTCTTTGAAAGAGCTATCCAATTAGTCCCAGTCCCCTGCTCTTTTCCCAATACCCTGGAAATATTTCCTTGCACTCTGGTTTAGAAGTAACAATCATGGATTTAATTCTCTAGTCATGGAATGTATCTTCAAGGCTGGGGAAGGTCCATATAGGCCAGCAATACAAAATCGAGAGTTAGAAAAATGCTGGTCAATGGCATTCAACACCCCCACCTGTGGTTGTCGACATTCACTACAAGTGGCACTGCTGTCTCCAAGGGATCCTTGGAAAACCACCTCCTGGGGTTTCTTGGTTGGTCCTGATGTAGTAGGAGATGCTTCATTTATATTACAACATTGCTGCCAAAGTCTTAGCTGCTGTCAGTAGCAGTGCTGTAATAGAATGGAAGTGTGAGCTGTGTCAACCATGGTTCAGTGCCAGCACGCTTGCCTCTGACTCAGAAGGTTGTGACAGTAATGAAAGAGCACATGGCTGAATGGGACTTGGTGCCATCTTTCAGATGAGACGTTACATCGTCTGCCCTCTCAGGTGGACGTAAAAGATCAAGTGGCACTATTTCAAAGAAGAGTAGGTGAATTATCTGGTGATTTATTTTATTATTGTTTGTGGGAGCTTGCTGTGTGAAAACTGGGTGCTGTGTTTCCCACATTGTAACTGTGACTCCACTTCAAAAGCAATTCATTGAGTTTGGGACATCCTGAAGTCATGAAAGGTGCTATATAAATCGAAGTTCTTTCTTTAAGTGTGAAAACCTGTACACCAATGGACATCTTACCCCAGTTACTAAAGGAACATCTTACCGTAGCCTGCTTCACCTGTCCCATTATATCCAAAGAATGATGATGCCACTTGTTTCTTAACAATGATTTCAATCTAAAAGTTATATATAGAAATATTCTAATTAATCCAAAATATTGTTAAAATTTGTGGATTGGTAGACGAGCAAAATATATTCACTAATTTATATATGAATTTTGCACCTTCAGTCCTGCTAGCCTTCCTTCATCTCTGGCACTAGCTTCTTGTTGACAGTGCTGGAAAATTAAATCTGATGATTAATGTATTTTATTGCTACAAAAAATGGCAGGTACCATTGTATAAAATTGCTCCTAATTACTATCTGCAGCAACATTCAGGCTAGTACGTTGCTAGAGATGTTCAAAATTATGAAGGGTTTTGATAGAGTAAATAAGGAGAAACTGCTTCCATTGGCAGGAGGGCCGGTAACCAGAGGACACAGATTTAAAATAATTGGCAGAAGAACCAAAGGGGAGATGAGGAGAATTTTTTTTAACGCAGCGAGTTGTTGTGATCTGGAATGCACTGCCTGAAAGGGTGGCGGAAGCAGATTTAATTGTGACTTTCAAGAGGGAATTAAATATATACTTGAAGGGGAAAAAATTTGCAGGGCTAAGGGGAAAGAGCAGGGGGAGTGGGACTAATTGGATAGCTCTTTCAAAGAGCTGGCACAGGCACAATGGGCCGAATGGCCTCCTTCTGCGCTGTATGATTCTAGGGGATTGGCGACGTTAAATCCTACTCATTCGCGGCCTGTGGTTGGGAAAAGAACCAGCCACAAAGGTCCACACGAGGTGAAGTTCATGAGAAAGACGAAATGTCTGCCAGCAGGAACTAAGCTGTGACTGTGAACGAGGTTTCATAACATGGAGCTGACTTGGACCAGAATTAATCTGCAGCAGCAAGGATAGGAAAGAACAAAATTACAGCTGATGTGAAGATTTGACAGGTGGTTGGTTTTTTGCAAGCTGCGTTGACAATCTGCTTCCCACAATTTGTTTACTTCAGTCCTTTTGTTTTTTAAAAAAAATACATGCTGCTTACAATTAATGTATTGTGCATCAATAAGTAGCATGTACTATATGGGGGGACTAGATCATGAGAAGTATTAAGACTTATGAAGGTTTTACTTCAGCTCATGCATCTCATTGCAATCTGCTGGTCTCCAGGCTGAATTAGTCAAATGCGTACAAATACCTTTAAAGGTGAAAGAAATAAAATCTGTGTCCTTGTAAGGGTAATAAGGTGATAACATTGTTTCTTTTCCCCAGTTTTTTTTTGTCAGTGTCATTTAATATATTTCATGAAATGAGGTTGAATACACTGCAACGTCTAATGTTTACCATTTACCCTCGTCATTTAAAAAAAATCTATTAACCTACTGAAAAAAATAATGTACATTTTGTGACAACCTTTTTCTAAAGGAAGTATGCGTGGTATGGTCATAACAATCTAACTTCTGTGGGTTGATTTTGAGGCCCTCACCCAGAGGCACCAGTCCCCTATTGAGTGTTGAGTGCAGGGGTTGCAGGGATCAATCCCTGGGCTTGAATGGATAGGCCCGAGGCACACGTGATATTGGGCCTCGGGCTTCATTATCATCGAGCTGGCCAGTATGAGTGTATGGTCAGACAGATCTAACTTTTGGGGGGTAGATTTTGAGGAAATGGTGCATTAGCACCCCAACACTGGTAGGGAATAATTTACTCCCCCATTCCCGCCGTTGCAATGGCTGCAGCAAACTACCCCCGGGAGTACCGGTGGGCTGCCACCGGGCCACTTGTTTGCAGCCCGCTGGCCGAATGGATCGGGCCTCCTGCTGGGACCGTCAGCTGGCCGCCTGAAATCCAATCGGAGAGGGGGGAAAAAATCTACCAACTGGTTTCTCAAAGGAATCCCGGTGGTACTAGCTATAATTCCATTAGAAATATAAGCCTTGAAATGATTATGAGTAATGTAATCATAAGAAAGTTGAACACATTTGTATCAGATACTCTGCTGTTTTTTGGAATAAAAATGGGTTAATTCGACAATTAAATTAGCAGAGGAAGGAATCTGATAAAAGCAACTTTGTATAAGAACAACTTTCATGGTAATTTCTAGGCTATATACTTTGCAATATCTCCCCTGCCATCCCGTTCAAGTATATAATCAGCTCCATTATCTACAGGGGCTCTCTGAATAATATATACACACACACACACGCGCGCATGTGTACAAAAATATATAATTATTTCATATTGTCACACATGGGCCCTGGAATAGACTCTGATTTTCTAGAAGCTGTTCACCACCTATCAAAATCAGCACAGGGTCACGTTTTGATTCGACAGGTTGCATTTTTTGAAATAATCGTACAGCTCTAAAATTTATCGTTCAAGTACTCTGTTCATGAAAGTGAGTGACAGGGGGCCTTGAAGATAAAGTATTTTCCACATTGCATCCACTGTCAAGACTAAACATTTCTGCGTCAAGCCAACCGAAGTCAGTCACACAGCCTTCATCATGCTGACAATATGCCTCCAGCCCAAACTCAGTAGTATATTCCTTGCTAGATCAAGATGACACTTCCTCTCTCCACATAGTCACACCTTAGAATTTTCTCGGAATCGGAGTTAGTTTGACGCTGTGGACTCCATGTCCACTGTGGACAAGATTAAATCTACAAGAATCTAACGTGACAGTGATCACCAAGGGCAGAATTTAATCTCTGCTCCACGACTGTCTTCAAAAAAAAAAGACACAAAGCGAAATTATTACCTCACTGCTGAACAAACTAATCTCTTTCACCGTGCGTTCTCTTTCATATGTGCAACTTTATGTGTGGGCGTAGAATTACATTAAATTTACAGCACAGAAACAGGTCTTTTAGCCCAACTGGTCCATGCTGGTGTTTATGCTCCACACTAGCCTCTTCCCACCCTACTCAATCTAACCTTATCAGCGTATCCTTGTGTTCCTTTCTCCCTCATGTCTAGCTTCCCCTTAAATGCATGTATTCTATTTGCCTCAACCAGTCCATGTGGTGGAGAATTCCACATTCTAACCACTTTGAGTGAAGAAGTTTCTCCTGAATTCATTACTGGATTTATTAGTGACTATTGGCTTTACTACATTGAGTTACATCGAAACTGCAGCACAGAAACAGGCCATTCGGCCCAACTGGTCTATGCTGGCGTTTGTGCTCCACATGAGCCTCCTCCCTCCCTACTTCATCTAACCCTATCAGCATACCCTTCTATTCCTTTTTCCCTCTTGTGCTTATCTAGTTTCCCCTTAAATGCATCTATGCCTCAACTACTTCTTGTGGTAGTGTGTTCCACATTCTTACCATCCTTTGGGTAAAGAAGATTCTCCTAAATTCCCTATTGGATTTATTAGCGACTATTTTATATTTATGACCTCTACTTCTGGACTCTCCCACAAGTGGAAACATTTTCTCTATGTCTACCCTATACCCTATCAAACCTTTTCATTATCTTAAAGACCTCTTATCAAGTCATCTCTCAGCCTTCTCTTTTCAAGAGAGAAGAGCTCCAGCCTGTTCAGCCTTTCCTGATAAGTATATCCTCTCAGTTCTGGTATCATCCTTGTGAATCTTTTTTGCACCCTCTCCAATGCCTCTATATCCTTTTTATAACAAGGAGACCAGAACTGTGCCCAGTACACCAAGTGTGGTCTAACCAAGGTTCTATACAAGTTTAACATAACTTCTCTGCTTTTCTATTCTATCCCTCTAGAAATTAAGCCCAATGCTTGATTTGCCTTTTTTATGGTCTTAATAACCTGCATCACAACTCTTAATGATTTGTGTACCCCTAGATCCCTTTGGCCCTCTATCCCATTTAGACTCTTATCAAAGTAGTATGTGGTCTCTTTATTCTTCCTTCCAAAATGCAGCACCTCACACTTATCTATATTGAAATTTATTTGCCAATTACATGCCCATTCTGCAAGTTTATTAATATCCTCTTACATTTTGACGCATTCTTCCTTAGTATTAACTATACCCCCCAATTTGGTGTCGTCCACAAATTTTGAAATTGTACTTCCGATTCCTGAATCCAAATCGTTAATGTAAATTGTGAACAGCAGTGGTCCCATCCCTGTGGAACACCACTTCCCACCTTTTGCCAGTCTGAGTATGTACCCTTAACCCCTACTCTCTGTATTCTGTTTTGTAGCCAGCTTGCAATCCATTCTGCTGCGGGTCCCAATTCCCAATGCTCTGACCTTAGTCATGAGTCTACACCTTATCGAAGGTCTTTTGAAAATCCAAATATATTACATCTACTACATTACCCTTGTCTACCCTTTCTGTTACTTCTTCAAAGAATTCAGTAAGATTGGTCAAGCATGACTTTCCCTTCTGAAATCCATGCTGACTATTCTTTATTATATTTTTGTTCTCTAGATGTTTTTCTATTTTATCTCTGAGTAAAGATTCCATCATCTTTCCTACCACCGGCATTAAGCTAATTGATCTATAGGCCCCTGGACTTGTTCTATCTCCTTTTTTAAATATAGGATTTTTTTTTTATTCGTTCATGGGATGTGGGCGTCGCTGGCGAGGCCAGCATTTATTGCCCATCCCTAATTGCCCTTGAGAAGGTGGTGGTGAGCCGCCTTCTATAACATTAACATTAGCTGTCTGCCAGTCCTCTGGTACTATTCCTATTTCTAATGAATTTTTATATATATGAAGCAGTGCCTCCGCTATCTCCTCCCTAACTTCTTTTAATATTCACAGATTAGTGACTATTTTATATTTATGACCCTAATGTACATTCCTGTATATTCCATCGATCGTACTTTCTAGTGAGAAAGAGGTGAATATTTATAAGAATACCTGTCTTGTATCTTTGCTGATATTACTTTCACTGTGTTAAAAATATTGAGGGTGAAATTCTACTTCAGCAGTACCACAAAATGGGGGCTAACGATTCGACAGCCCCTTATACACCCCGCCTGATTTTCTTTTACACAATGGAAGAGAGTATCAGGCGGGGTGTGAAACGGCATTCCGATTCACTATTGCCCATTTTGCACTATTCGCCCAAGTTGAATTTTACGCCAGTAAATTCTGGGAATTCACTGATAAGTTTTGCCTATTTGATCCATTTTGTATTCTGAACAAATGCACTCTGTTGAACTCTTAAGATGAAAGATGGAACAATGAATTCTAAAACAAAGGAACTATGAAAATAGAAATGAAGTTGCAGTGGCAAAGGCCTGGGACAAATTCACAAGTAGTAAAACGTGATTTCTTGCCAGTACAAGTACATCAGCTGAATATGGAATATATGCTAAAAGGTTTTTCATTATTCTCAATGGAAATTCATTACTTTTAATTGCTTTGTGAATTAATAGAGGTAAATGTACAGAAAAAAATCAAAAGACCCCATATTAAATGATATAATCTGGCTCACAAACTCCCCTGTGATTTTTAAAAGTTTAATATATTCAATAGAATGCTGAATTTGCAAGGAACAGTGAGTCATGAAAATCACAAGTCGTTTACTCACCTATCTGGTGGCAGTGACTATCAAGTTGTGAGCATTTGGACTATATCAAGGGCCTTCTAATTGAGCTGCAAACCATTCATTTTCTTGCAGTAGTTAGTCCATTTCTTTCAGTAGCTGTTTTATTAATGTCAAAAGAGTGGGATGTTGCACCTTGGGAGCAATTACGCTGCTGTCGAGAATTAAACAGAGTTCCAGGGAAAAAAAACGGATTTGGTTTTATAGCTTGGGGCAAGATTAGGGCTCTGTTCAAATCCATCAGTGCATCTGAAATGTGCATTATTTATGTTGCACACACTTATAGAAATATAAACACGCTAAAGGCCATATTTTCCTGTGTTTGCTAATTTTAATGGGGAAGTAGATGTGCATGAACAACGGATATTTAGCATTGTTCTGGGAAATGTTCCCATCTAAAACGGATTTACAAAACTTAATGAAAAGCCATTTAAAGAGTCCCAACGTAACTTGTTAAAGCCTTATTAAAGTCTAACGATGAAAAGTATGGGCAAAATTTCACAAGGTGGGAGATAATCAGAAAACTATAATTTAATTCTAAATCATATCTGGAGTTACTGATTTGAAGGAAGGCAAAGATTTCAAAATATCTGTGCAGTGGTGACAGAAGTGAATAGCACAGAGGAGTTTTGTGCCAAACTATGGATATCTAGTGGCTATAATCAGGTATCTCAAAGCAGCATCAGGAGTGGGAGGAGTGAGCAGCGTGGGAGTACAAATGCATTGGAGGTATATGACTCACAGTAGCAACTGCCATGGCAGTATCTTCACTCAATTAGTCCAATGCTTTCTTGACCGGCCTATCATCGTCTGCAAATTTCAGCTCATCCAAAACTCTGCTGCCTAGATCCTATCCTATGCCAAGTCCTGCTCGCCCATAACACATGTCCTCATTAGCCTACATTGGTTCCTGATCCCCCAACATCTCAAATTTAACAAATTCTTATTGTTGTATATCCCTCCACGGCCTCGCTGTCCCCTTCTAACTTCCTCCAGTAGTACAACCACCCCATGCTCTCCGAACTTCTGACCTGGTCTCTTGACAATAGCCCCTCTGTTTACCCCAGTATTGGCATCAATGTCTTCAGCTGTCTAGACCAAACTCTCTGGAATCTCCTTCCTAAACCCCTTCACCTATATTTTGTTTTTTTCTTCCAATAACAAAGTCACATTCAACAAAATTCTATATTTCAAATTATATGTTTCCAGCATTTTGTTAGTGGTCAGAAACAAATATTAAATAAAGGACATGGATCCCATTTTTTGACAAAATGGAACATTGGTCTAGATTATGTGCTTAAGTCCTGGGATGGGTCTTGAAGCCATTACCTTCGAATTCAGAGTCAAGAGTCCTACTAGGCTAAAATAATATTTTGATGCCATTTGGTAAATAGCAGTCCTGTCATTACGGCTTCTTTGCTGGTATAACATTAGTTCACGAATTTTGATGTAGCTTTAAGACTGTGCTAAATTATGTATGCCTGGGGACTAAACCCACCAAGTGAACCCATTATTGTGAGGATGCATGCCAATCTCAGCATTTTAAGGGGACTATCAATCTTTCAAGCCTTGTTCATGTTTCACAAAAATAAAAGATGTTTTTATTCCCACTGGGATTAGATGTCGCCAGTCTCAACAAATTGCTTTGCATATCCATTTATTTGATGAAATGACGTTGGCAATTTAGTAACATCCCCAACATTTTGTCATAATATTTGCAACTGTTAAGAACTGAATAAAACATATCTGCCAGTCTTATATTGGCCCTCAACTGATGGCACGATGGCTTTCTATAATGACCTTTCACCTCAGGAATCTGGTCTTGACTCCAGCTCCAAATAACAGGATGAAAATCTCTGCTCACTGCCGGCTGTAAGACTTCTAAGTGAAATGAGATTGGACGATTTGAAGCAAGTTCCTTCTGGCTGTGCGTCCACTGATTAAAACCATCTTTAATTTACCATAAAAGTGCTCCTAAACTGACAATCTCACTCAGAGCGCTATAAGATTGATTAATATGAAAAATGGAAAGATTCACACTGGTGCAGTAGGAAATGCTCTCCTCAGACTGGGATCAAAGCAAATTGTCTGGCCATTATAAAAGGCCCTTTATCATGCATCTGGCCCATACTATATTTCAGCTGGAATTCCTAATGTTGCCCTTGGGTCAAAATCAGAGCAGGTTCTATTTCCCAGGATTAGCACTGGTCCTGCGGTGAGCGCAAAATTTTAAAATTAAAACTATAACGGCACCGTTATTCATCGGAGGTGTAAGTTGAGAAAAGAACAAGTTTATCATTCTATGCCAAAGTAAATTAGAACAATTAATAATACTCGAAGCAAGTCTTCATTTTGATTTGTCATTAACTGTTACTGGGCCTTTCCCCAAGTGTTACTGGAGATTGAGAAAAATGAAATTGTAGCAAACATGAAAAAGGGATAGCTCTTAGTAACAATAGAATGTGGGGACATTGGGGATAAATCAGCAGTCCCTTTTACATCACCCCCGATTTTCAATCCTGTTGCCCGTTTTGTATCTTTGCTAAAGATCAATTTCACCTCCCGTGAAAGTTTCATTTTGTTTTTGGAAGACCTCTCCTTTTGTCATTACAGTCGATGTGGGGGAAGCATCTGGTGCATGTTATTCTTCACCTATCACATAAAATGGTTCAATTATGTTACCACAAGGCAAAGCAGAAAAAATATTCCTTTTGTGAACTGATACCAGACAAAAAAGTATTCTTTCATCAAGGGTACAAATGAATGAGAGATTGACCAAAGATATTTAGCATATGGCATATGAAACCCCCAAAATACTGCAAACATCAGATGGAATGTAGTGTAGCCTGTAAGATATAAGTAGGCATCGCATAAAATTGTAATAAAAAATGTACTGCAGAATTCTATTTGATGTTATTAAAAAAGCTGAAGTCCTTGGGATCTCAGCTGAAACATTTAGCTTTCATATTCAAATGCTAAGTGACTTTCTGTGCATTTTATTAAATTTCATATTTCCAGCATTCATGTTACTTTTCTTTTTATTGCTGTAAGATTTAAATTTTGCACCACACAAACTATAGCAGTTGCTCAAACAGAATCTATAAAAGAATTTAATATGAGCATTTTTGAGCATGGAATCCTATAGGACGTGAGAATAAGGTGCTGCTTCAATTTTAGTCTGCACCACGCTTGAGGAGATTTTACATATAATGCAGCCTCATTAAATATTAATTGCTCCAGATTCATACAGCACTGTGGTAAAACTTTTTGGTTTAATATGTGAACTAGACAAGGAAATGAGCAGCCTCTGAAGTGTGAAAAAAGTGAACATATTAAGAACTTAGTGGTACAAGTGTCATTACCAGTTGACATCCCTAGCCTATGCTCATTAGGAGTTTCATTAACATGGTTTAATTCCAGATGCTCATGTGGTTTAAATCTAGGGTTGTTAATTGGATATTGACACCTGTACTTCCTCTGTATTCAAATTTAAAACAGCAGTAACATTGACAGTCATCAGAAAAAAATTGCAAATATAGGAAACTTCGAATTATGAGGAGAAATGTATTATTGCCTCCTCCAGCTTACTCCGCTTATCGCTCCTGTCCTGAAATGCAGTTCTTTTTATACAAGTGGCCATCTTTCAGTGAGGCCCTGGACAGTGAGATTTATGGAGGGGGTGAGGAACTCACAGAGACATCACAGCCAACTTAATCCTAACCTCATCTGGCATTTGCACACATGTAAAATAAAGAAATAGCTTGCATTAATACAGTGCCTCTTACGACCTCAAGATGTCCCAAAGCGCTTTACAGCCAATGAAGCACTTTCTGAAGTGTAGTCACTGTTGTGATGTAGGAAATGCGGCAGCCAATTTGCACACAGCAAGATCCCACAAACAGCAATGATCAAATAGTAGGGGGAAAAAATTCGATAGGGGCCGTTTTTGGGCGTAGGTAGCGTGATGTGCTATTACCCCGTGCCCAATGGCCCCTGCGCAGGCAGGACGCAAGTTTCGACCCACCCCAGCACTCACCTGCAATCAGCCTTCCTTTCCAGGCCTTGCACGTGGAATCAATGCAATTCGCACTTTCCACCACCAGAGGGAGCTCAATCTCTTAAAGGGAGGATGTTTCTTAGAAATCTCTTAAAGGTAGCTGGTACCTGTCATTTGCTGCACGCAGTCTGAACGGAGATCAGACATTGCACACGTAAAACACAGATGTAGATCCCATCCCTATGTTTACACACTGATAAGTAATGTTAATACATCGAATAAAGGTTGCGCACTACTGAATCCCACATCCTCCAATCTGTACGCCAGACCTCACCAGTCTGCCGATCTGAGTTTGTACCAGGCCTGCAAGACTGCATGCACCAAGGTTCTCTGCTAATGCACTAGAGACCTTGGGTGCAAGAGGTGGACAGAAGAAGGGACATCCTATATCCACGGGGGGGGGGCAAGACATATACTCAAAAGGCAGTGGGAGGCAGCGGGGGATGAAGTCGATGCCAGGCGCACAGCATCCTGAACATGGATGCAGTGCAGGAATAAGTTCAATGCTTTGACATGAGTGATCAAGGTGACTGAGGTCAACTGTCAAGTGGTGTCTCCTACCACACACTACACCCCCACATCACCCACATACCAATAAACTCTTTCCATCTGTACTCAACTCTTCCAACCAGATGCTTCCTCTCACCCTTACACATTACCACTGTTTCAAGCCGCCCACCCACAACTCACAGGCCACACTCACTGGCAACTATTCAACCATGACATGCACATCACCCAAACACACGTCCTGCTTTCTTGCAGGAGAATGTGGTGCATATCAAGAGGCAGCAAGTGGCCCTGGCATTTAGCCCTTTGAGCCTGTTCCACCATTCAATGAGATCATGGTGGACTTGTGACCTAACTCCTTATGCCCGCCTATGCCCCATATCCCTTAATACCCTTGGTTCACAGGAATCTATCAATCTCAGATTTAACTTTCACAAGTGAGCTAGCATGAACTGCCATCTGCAGAACAGCGTTCCAAATGTCTCCCAGCCTGTGCGTGTAGAAGCATTTCCTAACTTCACTCCTGCACGTCCTGCCTCTAAATGTCAGGCCTCTAAATGTCCTAGTGTTGAAGTCTAGGAGACCTCCAAAAACAGTTACAAATGTCTCAGCAGCCAGAAGCAATAATCCAGCCACTAACCTGTAAATCCTGCCTGGTCCCTTTAAATAGCACTGGTGGGGGGTCCTGCAGCCACTCTAAGACACGTTCAGATAGTCGGGGTTAAGACCGTGCGTTGAATTGAGCGTTAGACACCATTTTGGGACTTATCACTTTAAATCAATGTTGCACACTGATTGAAGCCATTTTCTCCCTACTTTACATGCTTCCAGCGTTTGTTATCTGCGCCTGCGCAAACTCCTATACCAAGATGGCGTCTGGCGCACATCTTGCTGGAAATGTGCGTGCGCATCCAAGACGCCATCTTGGATGTTGGCGAGGCCGTGTAGCGCCAAAACAATGGGCACCACGCGGCCCAATTTAGCGCCCAATCTGTTTTTCGGAGTTGGTTAATGGATAAATATTGGCCAGAACACCAGGAAGAACTCTTCGAAATAGTGCCATGAAGATCTTCTACATCCACCTGTCGCCTCCAAAAGACGGCACCTCTGACAGTGCAGCACTCCCTCAGCACTGCACTGCAGTGTACATTCAGAACAGATTGCCGGCTATCAAACGTGGGATTTTCTCTCACTTGCTTGAGGATGCCAAGGTCAACTGTAATATCCCTGCTGCTACGATAGATTTTTCTTTTAAAGGATGACACTAGTATCACGCCACAGTGAGGCTTGTAATAATAACACCATGGCTTTATATGATGTTGATATAGCTATATTGAGATTGTACATACATAGCCTATAGTTAAGCTGGGCCTATAATGTGGCAATGAAAGTATTCAAATCATACCAATTTAAAATGTTTATGTTCCTAATTTATATGCTGTGCACATAAGAACTAGGTATTGGATAAGTATTAACACTGACTTATTTTGATTACTTTATTTACTTGACGAAGACAAATTTCAAAGTGGATGATTTGATGACAGCCATTATTTAATTTGGAAAGATCATTATGAGTCTCTGTCATCAAACGATGATGACAAGCAGCCTTGTTACTGTTAGCTGAAAAGGAGGAAATTAGGAATCCGGTGGTATTTTAATATTTATTTTTTATTCTCAATAGAGAGTGTGATGGCCATTAAAGGTGATTAAAGATCATTATCGCTGGGAGAAGGATGGTGGAGCTGAGAGAAAGGCGAGTGAGACTACGATTGGGGCCCTCAACAAAAAGATAGAGAGTAATTTTGATATGGTTTCTATAATAGCTACGTGGTGTAGACTGGTGCGTATCTGGCTACTGGTCTAGAAAATTTCATTGCGTTCAAGCATACCATTCTAACTCTCCCCTCCCCCAGGCCTTTCCTCCCATTAGGCAAACACACCTAGCTATTTCTCAGAAAACCTTTTCCGTTTATCAGGTATACCTGCTGCCTATCCAGAAAACTCACCTAATTAATTGTCATATCAAATTAAAATGGTATTCCACATTGCCAGTACGACCACACTAATGCAAATCCATTGCTGCAAATAATGACAAACCCTAGAAGTTCCAATGGCTTTTAAAGTTAATCAATGACAGTGTATACAAAATGTTACTCGGACAACTATAAAATCAGCCGCACCTTGGGAGCTGAATTAGTTTTTATTGTCTCTTATTCTGCTGCCATTTCACACATATAAGGTGTGTTGATGGTGACTCAAGTAAATGAATGCAAGACACGAAGGAGGAGACAAACAGAAGAGAATGTTTGAGATATCCATTCTGTTTCAAAAGAAAAGCCTCTAAGGGTTAAAGGGTTAACGTACTCACCAACTGTTAGATTTAACTTCAGTAACGTATGATCTGTTGCGTGCGGAGAGATTTGTAACAATGAGCAGATGTGGACCACGCAGCGTCCTCATAATTTTTATTGTTCGTAGTCATGGTTACCTCAAACAAGCAACCAGAAAAAACTAATGATGTGCTGTAGGGCAACATCTGTGTGTTGGCATCTCTGTTTAAAACAGTGATCTTTCCAAATGTTAAGGCAAATCATTCCTAACATACGTTCAAACATTCAGCCCCTTTTTTTTTCCAAATGGTTTATCTTAATGACACAGATATAGCTCAATCCTTTGGGATTACAGGCTCATATCAGCATAACTCAGCTGGTGGTAATGTATGCAATATTAGGCTTATCTAAAACCTAATATTTTCTGGTTGAGATAACAACAATGTTAAGTGAAATTTCAACTGCTGTAGAAATATGAACAATTAAAAAAATAAATCTTCAATACAATTAGAACATTCCCTGTTTTATCTTTGCTGAAGAAGAGCATGCATTTTAGTGGACAGAGATTGTTAGGAAAACCTGACAGTGCATGTGCGACACACAGGGACTTCTGGTTACCTCTACCTTGTAAATCTCAAAGAGAGATGATTTGTGACTTTCTGCTGAGCTTAGGTCAGTTTTACCTTAAAATCCCATATTCAAATACTGTGAAGGTAGACAACAGTGATTGCGATTCTAGTACGTTTTATTTTAAAGGCATAGTTCAAAACAGACAATTTATTAAACCCACATGAAAAAAGAAAAGAACTTACATTTATATGATACCTTATCGTGTCCTCAGACCATCTCAAAGCACTTTCCAACCAATTAATTATTTTTTGAATTAAGAATTCTTAGTCACAGTCACAGCAGCCAAACTGCACACAAGGTCTCACAAATAGCAAATGAATGACCAGTTACTCATTTTTAGTGTTGTTAGTTGAGGGAAGAAATGTTGACCAGGACAATGGGAGAACTCCCTGCTCTTTATGGAATAGTGGCATGGGATCACTAGTGCCAGGTACACAAGGCCTAAATTTAAAATCTCATCCAAAAGACAGCATATCCAGCAATGCAACACTCTTTCAGTACCATACTGAAGTGTCTGCCTAGATTGTGTGTTTGTCTATCGTGGGGTTTGGACTTACAACCTTTTGAGCCAGAGGCAAGAGAAAACCAACTGAACCAAGCTGACACTGTAGCTCTAACTTCCCTCATGGTGTAGGGGCATTGTATATCTGAAGCTTCCTTACCACCCTCTAACTGCACTAGGCCTCGGAACAGAATTCTGTAGTAACATTTAATGTTATGTTACCATTGCTTTCAATTATATGACTTGCATAATATATCACGTTACTTTAGGAAGAAATTCATTATACGCACATACGAATTAAGAGCAGGAGTTGGCCATTCGGCCCCTCGAGTCTGCTCTGCCATTTGATATGATCATGGCTGTTCTGATTGCAACCTCAACCCTACTTCTCGTCTACCTACTATAACCCTTGGACTTTCTTGTTAATCAGGAATCTATCTAACTCAGCCTTAAAAATATTCAATGACCCTGCCTCCACCGCTCTCTGGGAAAGGGAGTTCCATAGACTCACGAACCTGAGAGAGAAAGAAATTCTCCTCATCTTCATCTTAAATGGGAGACCCTTTATTTTTAAACTGTGGCCCCTAGTTCTAGCCTCTCCCACTAGGGGAAACATCCTCTCAGCAGTTACCCCTTCAAATCCCCTCAGGATCTTATCTATTTCAATAAGATCATCTCTCATTCTTTTAAACTCCAGTGTATACAGGCCCAACTTGTCCAACCTTTCCTCATAAGATAACCCCCTCATCCCATGAATCAGTCGAGTGAACCTTCTCTGAACCGCCTCCAAAGCAATTATGTCCTTTCTTAAATAAGGAGACCAAAACTACACACAGTATTCTAGATGTGGTCTCGCCAATACCCTGTACAACTGTAGCAAAACATCTCTACATTTATATTCCATTCCCCTTGCAACATTCCATCTGCCTTCCTAATCACTTGCTGTACCTGCATACTAACTTTTTGTGATTCATGTACTAGGATACCCAGATCCCTCTGCACCTCAGAATTCTGCAATCTCTCTCCATTTAAATAATATACTGCTTTTCTATTCCTCCTGCCAAAGCGGACAAGTTCACATTTCCCACATTATACTCCATCTGCCAAATTTTTGCCCACTCACTTAACCTATCTATATCCCTTTGTAGACTCCTTATGTCCTCTTCACAACTTACTTTCCTACCTACCTTTGTGTCATTATCTGAAGATTTTTTTACATGAAAGATGCTATATAAATGCAAATATTATTATTTTACAATAATACCACTGACAGCCATTTTAAGCTTTGCAGTAGTTAACAATGGTGCGTGCATGTATAGCTGGAAATAAAGGTTTGTGTTAGGTGAATTGTCGGCACAACACATTGACATGTTTGTCCAGCATAGGGTGCTCATACCAGCTGTTCAAGCATAACAAAGAACTCCTTTTGCATTTGGATCAACGTATTGGTTGTCAATTGCCTTCATCGCCAATAAATATAGTCACCGTTGTAATACATGGAATTAAAGTAGCCAATTTGCACACAGCAAGGTCCCACAAACAGCAATGACATAAATGACCAGATAATCTGTTTTAGTGATGTTGGTTGAGGGATAACTATTGGACAGGACACCAAGATAACTCCTCTGCTCTTCTTTGAATAGTACCATGGGTTCGGTTTAACAAACTTATTGGAAAGACGGCACCTCCGACAGTACAGCACTCCCTCAGTACTGCACTTAAGTGTCAGCCTAACTTGTGTGCTCAAGTCTCTGGTGTCGGGCTTGAATCCACAACCTTCGGACTCAGAGGCGAGAGTGCTACCACTGAGCCATGGCAGATATTAAATATTCACGGTTTTTGCCAATTTTCCGGGATTTACTGCAGCTCTTCTGCAAAGTCACAGCGAATGTGCGGGAGAACCCCTTGCATAAATTCACCCCCTGAAAGTTATGAACTGTTCTACTTTTGACCCCCATTGCTACTCTAATGGACTTTAGAAGGCGCAATAGGAGGAAAACCATTTTTGTAAGTGCTACCTTGACAAAGTTGATTGGCAATTGACAGGATAGCCTAGATAGTATACATAGTTTGCAAACTCTATTTTTTTTTTACAAGAGATGCTTTCTCTTTCTTTCTAGTTCTCCAGCTTTCACTAGGTAGTGAGAATATGTAAAATTATCACCAACTTCGGTGATACATAATATCTGTAACAAGCAATCTGCCTGCCAGTAGCCTATCTTTTATCATGTGTGTAAAACAGAAGTAATTATTTGTTTCTACTTCAGCTGTTTGCAGAATGGAGCCTGCTGAAACAGGTTTAATCATCATGCAGAACTTGAGTATAATTTTTCCATAGCAAGCAGACTCTGGCCTGACCAGCAACTTGTTTTCTATTTGTTAGTGAACTGTTTTGGTTTTATACAACTGTGTCTAGCACTTGATCCCAATTTGAACCAAGAGAGTCAGGCTGGGAGGTTGAGAAGAAATTAACTACACATCAATCAATAACAAAATGCCTTCAATGTGGATTTTTTTTTTAATATAACATATATCAGATCAGCCAAAGTCAGGTCTATTCAAATTTAAATATGTATCCTGAACTCAACTCTAAAAACTTATGTACTAGATCAATGAGTAAAGTATAGGCAGAACAAAACTGCAGGAAAAAGTGCTTATTTTGTGATTTTTTTTTACCACATTTTCAGTCTGCATGAACCTACATGAAGGTGCAATTGTACATTGTAACACCTCACTGACCCTTGTATTTTTCTATTTCCTAGGGCTGATGTATTCTGTACGCATTGACATAGGATACCACTCATGTAGAATACTAAGTAACAAAACCACAGTCAGAAATCCCAGTCAGATGTAACAGCACAAACCTGACAGCATAACTTGCTGTAGAGCCATGTTCACTTCTTGGTTCACATATGTGGATTTCTTGCGTCTTTATTTCTGTCTCCTGCGACCTGAGGGTTTTCTGTGTAGATTAAGGTCAAACACGCGATGCGTCTGCCAACTTTTAGAATAGATGCCGTGACCTCTGTGCTTTCAGAAGTTCTGCAACGTGCTCTGAGCATGAGGTGGGCACAGAACTAATTGGCATAAATCAGAGTGTTCATCAAGTACCCCAATATGGCTGAATTTGGATAATTGAGGCTTGGGAAAAATGGTGGCGCCTACCTCTGCATACTTTCCCCATTTTGCATGGATGTATAAACCAGTTATTTCCTGAACAACTGCCATCTATGGTCACAGAACTGTAGGAAAGTTTAAGCCAGATGAGGCCTTGCATCGTTTGCATGTAGCTGACCTGCTTTCTGGCTTCAACTAAAGACAGAAAATGTGGAATTACACAGCAAGTCTGGAAGCATCTGAAGTAAGAGGAAATGGCAGTCGGCCTTTTGTTAACATTTGTTACTGTTATTTATTTTTTTTATTCATCCTCAACATTTGGGCATCACTGGCAAGGCCAGCATTTATTGGTATTGGGGACCTTCTTCTTGAACCATTGCAATCTCAGTGGTTGAGTGGTTTGCTAGTTCACTTAACAGGGCAGTAAAGAGTCACTTTGGTGCAGGACTGGAGTCACATTTAGACCAGACCGGGTAAGGACGGCAGGTTTCCTTCTCTAAAGGATATTAGTGAACCAGTTGGGATTTTTCAAACTGCCAGGGTATGTTTTGAATTCACATTCTCTGGATTAATAGACCAGGCCTCTGGGTTACTAGCCCAGTAACATAATCACTATACTACCGTACCCCTGGGCAAATTTATTTAGTGAAAGTTGCTTGTCCATCTTTTGCTAAATAAATTTGCTTAATAGTTTGAACCTAAAAGGAGTTTTAAAGCTGTAACGCTCTACCATATGTTTCAGATAGGAGAGAGCCAATGGAGGTATAAATTAATTCCAGTAGCTAAAATAAATAATTAATGAAAAGTTTGTTTTGCATGTTATCCAGGCCACATTACTGAAAGCTCACTCATCCAGATATCAAGGCTAGTGAAGATGCCCTGGATTTATAGGGCTTGATCTAAAATACATAGAATGGCAAATCTGAAGTAAGAGTAGGAAAGACCCAACACAGAACACAAACTTTAAAAGTCTTCATCAGAGGCGTCAACTGCAGTCTCTTTTTGGCTGTTGCCACCCTGAGAGAGGATTATGTTTATGTGCATTTTTCAGAATGATACCGGGGCTAAAAGGGTTAAATTATGAGATCAGGCTACATAGACTAGGCTTGTATTCCCTTGAGTACAGATGATTAAGGGGTGATCTAATTGAGGTGTTTAAGATGATTAAAGAAATTGATAGGGTAGGATAGAGAGAAACTATTTCTTCTGGCGGGAGAGTCCAGAGCAAGGGGGCATAACCTAAATATTAGAGCTAGGTCGTTCAGGGGTGATGTTGGGAAGCATTTCTTCACACAAAGGGTAGTGGAAATCTGGAACTCTCTCCCCCAAAAAGCTGTTGAGCCTCGGTGGGGGGCCAATAGAAATTTTCTAAACTGAGATTGATAGATTTTTGTTAGGCAAATGGTATTGAGGGTTGTGGAACCAAGGCGGGTAGATGGAGTTAAGATACAGATCAGCCATGATCTAACTGAATGGCGGAACAGGCTCGAGGGGCTGAATGGCCTTCTCTTGTTCCTATGTTGAGAAAGCAAAAATGCTCTGTGTTGACTCAGCATGATCATGGCTTGCCTATCTGATTATGTATTTCACTTTGCTTATATACGGTGTATGATGGGATGGGAAGGAAATATAGTAAGTGGTAACTATCGTGATGTGTTTCACGTCAGTGTTGCAATTCCTTGCGGCCAACTGCTGTAGCTACTCCAAAACCCTTTCATCAGGACATTGCAGATTCCCACACATTTGATTGCTGTCTCTTTCGCATGCAATGACCATCATTACTTATTCATTTATGCTGATACTTTTATTGCACAAGCCTGTTTATTAGCATACATAATGAGATTCACCAATATTTAGGGTACTAAGTCTCAATACATTTTACAGTATTAATAAATTCAGTAATATCTCTACTGAACAGCTGGGGCATTCTCAATTTCTATTTCATTACATTTTATGGATTGTGCCAGAAATTTCTATATCAATATTTTTGTCACCATGGAAAGCTATTCCAGGCGAGTACAGTGCATTTAAATTATATTTTATTGCTTTTACATTTTTCAATGTACTATATCTTAGAACAGTACAGATGATGTTTTAATGTCCACACACTGGAGGAGATTTATTGATCATCTAAAGAGGTTAAGTTCCATAGTGTTCACATAACCAAACAAACTATTATTTGGTATCGGTCCCTGACGCAGATCGAGACTGATTTTAATAATTTAGCGCTGCCAGCACAATATATGAAGATTCTATGGAAATTTTGGGCACAATGTTCTAACAAAAATGGTCTTACATTGGCCCAAACCTTAGGCACATCCGTGTGAATTTTCCTTTATAAGTTCTGTCCCCCTATTTCGTCTTGCCTGGTAGCACACCCGGTTGGGGGAAATTGGAAAATTGGGTGCAGGAGTAACGCACCATAAAATGGGAAACTGTGATACGGTTGGAAAATTGTTCACAATGGCACATATGTGACACAGTGTCATAATGTGTATATAAAAGTGTTGGAATGTATAATCAGCATGGCAAAATGTCTTTTCCAAAGCATTTAAATGTACAAAGCAGAGCCTGATGAACTAGTCTGGTTGTGTTTATTGTTAAGTGTGATTCCAGCAATGCTTGGATCCGGATAGTAGTGATTGGTAACCAACTTTGTATCTCAGGAAGCTGCATTTGTTTTTTTTAATCCAACTGTGCCCAGCACTCTGTCCAGACTCAGTAACAATTAAAAAGAATGGAATCTGTATTAAGACAGTTGAGTTGTGAGACCATGAGAGATCTCTAATTGCAGACACAGGATGGAGAAAACAATAGCAACAGACCCTCCTTGCCTGAAAAGCCATTTGAATCACAATCATCTAACTGTATCCAAAACAGCTAAAATTGGATTGAATGGGTTGTCGTGTTGAAATTTGTGAAGGAACAAAATAGTTTGCCAAACATTTTTTTTATGCAGTGGTGCTCATAAGCTTTACCAACCCCTACGCTCCTGAAAGCATTGAGTCCTTGCTGGAATATGATTTCAGGGACTCCAGTCACCAGAACCTCAACCTAGGAGCCATCGTTCCAAAAGTGGGATTACTGGATAGCAATCAGGAGCAGGAACCCTGCTGGATTTTCACCTGCCAAATCCAGGGGCACTGAGCCCAATTGTAATCGCCTTACCATTGAGATCAGCTGTGATAAATTAGCATAAATTGAATATCAAATATAGGTCCTTTGTAGCCTGTGTCTTTCAACCACTCAGTGCATAAACTTGCTGAGCTATTGGGGGAAGTAAGATTGCGTTTGTTTAATTCTGGTCCTTCAGGAATGGAAGTCTACATGAAATTCTAAACCAAAATGTCAAACAAATAAAAACCAAATTGCTGGTGTAGCATTATGAATCAGCTGTCAAAATAATCTAAATATCACCGTTTTTTTTTTGAAACAGTTTTAAAAAAATGCCAGAAAATACTCTCATCAGCATCAATCCCCAAAATTTATAGGGGGATTGAAATGTCAAAAGTAGTTTAGCAGCTACATCAAACATATAACAGGGTAAATTTACAAATTTTCACTCCCGGTGTGGAGCTTTGCTTCACTAGCAAAGCATATCATACAATCATACAGCACAGAAGGAGGCCATTCAGCCCAGCATGCTTGTGCTGGCTTTTTGATAGAGCTATCCAAATAATCTCACTCCCCCTACTCTTTCCCCATAGCCCTGCATAGAATCGAGAACTCGGGTACAGTAGACCCCTCCCGCCCCCAAACAAGATTTTCCATCCAACGACCTTGTAAAATTTACCCTTACAATATTTAGCCCAGGAATGCAATCTTCATTGACATTTTGATTTCCATTTAAGTTTCTGGTAGGGGTGGACTGGCCAGCCTTAGCACTGGCTCCATCCATGAGAAAGTCTGTTCACGTAGGCAACAGTATACACGCGGGGGGCAAGGGAGAAGTGATGCAAGAAAGTGATTCGAAATGAAACATCTCTTGTCGCCTTACCATTGTATAGTTGTGAGCCACCTTCATTAATTCAGTGCAGCCCTGAGCATCAGCAAAGGCACGGATACCCAGACAGTTTGATGGATGGAGCAGCTTCATCAGGAAATGGCAACACACTTCCACCACTTGGGAGAGCTGGAGCAGGCAAGCAGCTGCTAACAGATTCTCGATTGTCTCCTCCTTTAACTCAAGGCAGCCTGAAAACAAAATAAATTCCCAAAATATACGGTTATATGTTATAAAGAGGAACATGGCAAACAGAGATTTTCAAGAAGACTGGTATCTTTGTGCAATGTTTGCAATGACACACTTAGTTCTCCGTGCTTCGCAATAATAATGAAACCATTAAAAAACAGATTTGAACAGTTTGTGTGTGTAAATTCTATGCTAAACAGACAAATGACTTTATTCCGAACTGTTTAATAAATCTTTCTACAGCAATCACTGAGGTGTGATACAAATCACTGCATTGTGAAAGTGCCAGCATGCACTCTGACACTGTAATACAAATGATGCACAACTGTTTCCCCTCTCCCAGCCTAGAAATACAAACCTAGGTTTTCGAATCAGAATAATTTTAACACCGCTGTTTATTGAGCGTTTAAAGAACCTCACTCAGAAAACCTAAACGAATATTTTTTTAAGAATGCAAGTCTGTAATTGGTGAGCAAATGTATAATCGCAGCAAAGATTGAACTGATCTTTAAAGATCAAGCTCCACATTTTCAACTTCAGGGTTATGATTTGGGGATGAAGACAGTGCAAGTGATGCAAGTTAAAGGATAGATTTGTTCCTCCAACTCATACCTAAACAAAATGGATATTTTCAAGTCATTTAGAAATGGTTTAGGCACAAATCACAACAACATTTTACATTTCATTGTTCACCCTTGGGATGTGGGTGACACTTGGCAAGACCACAATTATTGCCCATCTCTAGTTGCTCAGACAGCATGAAGAGTTAACCCCATATTTTGGACTGGAGTCACATATAAGTTAGGCAGTAGCAGGTTCTCTTCCCTGAAGGATACTTGGTTTTAACAACGTAACATTCATGGCCATTTATCCCTGATGGCAGCCCACAAATTACCAGATTTATTGAATTCAATTTCACAACTTGCCCTGGGTGGGATTTGAACTCACAACCAATTGGTTGCTAGGCAAGTACCATAACCATTACACTTCAATATCTGCAGTGTCACATGAATTTCGTTTTATAGTTTATTAGGGAATTCTATTAATTCATCTGTGCCGATTCAAATTTTCTTTTTATTTTGGCTTAAACAAAATATAATGGGTGCTAAATTGGGCCACGTAGCGCCCGTTGTTTCAGCCCTACATGGCCTCGCCAGCATCCAAGATGGCGTCTTGGCTGTGCACGCACGTTTCCAGCGTGACGTGCACCGGACGCCATCTTGGTTTAGGAGTTAGCGCACGTGTAAATACCGAATGCTGGAAGCATGTTAAGTAAGGAGAAGATGGATATAATCAGTGTGCAACGCTGATTTAAAGTGATAGACACCATTTTAGGATGCAATGCTCAACGTACAGTATTAACCCCAACCATCTAGACGTGTCTTAGCGTGTCTGGAGAGCCCCCACCAGCACTACTTAAAGGGACCATGCAGGATTTACAGATTAGTGGGCTGGGTTATTCTTCTGGCCGCCGAGACATTTGTAACTGATTTTGGAAGTCTCCTACACATGAATACTAGGACTAGGGGACATAGCCTAACATTTAGAGCCAGGACGTGCAGGAGTGAAGTTAGGAAATGCTTCTACACGCAAAGGGTGGTAGAAGTTTCGAACGCTCTTCTGCAAACGACAGCTGATGCTAACTCAATTGTGAATTCTAAATCTGAGATTGATAGATTTCTGTGAACCAAGTGTATTAAGGGATATGGGGCTAAGGTGGTATATGGAGTTAGGTCACAGGACCCTATGATCTCAGTGAATGATGGAACAGGCTCGAGGGGTTAAATGCCACTGCCACTTGCTGCCTCCTGATATGCGCCACCTTCTCCTGCAAGAAAGTGGGATGTGTGTCTGGGTGATGTGCCTGTCATGGTTGAATAGCTGTCAGTGTGTGTGGCCTGTGAGTTGTGGGTGGGCAGCTTGCAACAGTGGTAATGTGTAAGGGTGAGAGGAAGCATCTGATTGGAAGAGTTAAGTACTGATGGAGTTTGTTGGTATGTGTGTGATGGGGGGGTGTAGTGCGAGGAGCAGTGGATGCGGCTAGTGGTCTAGTTGATAGGAGCCGCCACTTGACAGTTGACCTCGCTCACTTGACCATTCGTGCCAAAGCATTGAACTTCTTCCTGCACTGCAACCATGTTCATGATGCTGTGCGCCTGGCATTGACTTCGTTCCCCACTGCCTCCCACTGCCTTTTGGGTATATGTCTAGAGGGCCTCTTGCTGCCCCCGCTCCTGTGGATATAGGATGTCCCTCCTTCTGTCCACCTCTTGCACCAAGGCCTCTAGTGCATCAGCAAAGAACCTTGGTGCACACTCTCTCGCAGGCCTGGTACAAACTCAGATTGGCACATTGGTGAGGTCTGGCATGCAGATTGGAGGATGTGGGATTTAGTAGTGCACAACCTTTAGTCAATGTTTTAACATAACTCATCAGTTTGGAAACATAACAACGGGAGCTGCATTTGTGTTTTGCCTGTACGATGTCTGATCTCCATTCAGTCAGCAGACTGTTATTTTCAGCAAATAACAGGTACCAGCTACCTTTAAGAGATTTTTTTAAGAGACAGCCTGCCTTTAAGAGTTTGGGGCTCCCGCTGCCAGTGGAAAGTGTGAATTGTATTGAATCCTCTTGTCAACGCTGATTCGGAATGCTGCTTAAAACTAAGTCCTCAGGCCTCACAAAAGTCTCGTCCTGTGGGGGAATAGCGGATCGCGTTACCCCCGCCCAATAATAGGCCCTATCCAATTTTCCTCCCCCCCCCACCCAATATTTTTTAAAAAGCATGAAAATGTTTTGAGTTGCAACAAATACAGGATTCTTTTACATTAACAACCTGTCACAACACCAATCTGAGAGTGGAGCAGCACTGTTTTATTCTGAATAGTCTGTTTCTCACCAATGTTAATGAGGAGAGGTCAGGATTTTTTTTATCTAGCCAGGAGTCGTGAACTCTCTTTCTCGCCATCTGTCCCCAAAGTTCTCAGTCGGAGGGGTGGGTGTGCTGAACTACCGCTTCTCTTTATCCAAAGCCCCAATATTTTTCGAAGTGGGGGTGGGGGAGTTTTGGAGAGAGCTGCATCTTTCTTCCCCCCCCCCATATATCCTGAAATTCCTCTCAATGAAGGGGGAAGTCCTGGTGAGTCAAAAGCTCCCCACCACCCAGGCATTGAAATTAGCCTGAGGTACTTGTGGGGATTGCTGATCCGAAACTGTCCCACCCCCTCCCAGCCAATTGATCTTACTTTCCATGTGGTAGCGTTGTGATGATGCTGTGCCCGCGTTAAGGGCGTAAAACAGGCGCCAAAGATCCAATATGGTGGGTGACAAGCACAGGAACATTCTGAGCTGGAGGTGTACCGCCCAATATTGGTATAAGCAGCAAAAGAGTCATCCAGGGTCCGTGCCTGAAGCAGGCCTTAGGCCCTTTGCAAATGAGGGAATATAAGTGGTATACTCCAGGATCATTGCTGCTCCACTTTTATTCTTGGTCTGTGCATGTATCTCCGTGCAAGAGTAAGCTAGTATTGATAAAGATGTAAGAGCTCTGGTTAGGCCACAGTTGTTCAGTGCAGCTCCAGTTGCCCCATAATAAAAAAAGATTAAAGTCAAAGAGTACATAGTACACATTCCAAAATGATGCCAGGAATGGAAAACTACTGTTATGAAGAGAGACTTGAAATAGTGGACTATTTCCACTGGAGCAGAGACAGCTAAGAGAAGATTTAGTAGAGATTTTAAAAATTATTTAGAGTTTTGATAGAGTGAATAGGGAAAAACCATTTCTTCTGATTGGGACTGAGTGACAAGGGATCATCAAATCAAAATGACAATGAGGAGAGAAACAAGGAGAAACTTCTTGACATGGAGGCATGTTAGAACATGGAATGCTTTGAGGCAGAGACCATTGCAACTTTTAAGGGCAAATTGGATAAATATTTGAAGTAGAGGAAGATACAGGGCTATGGGGAGCGAGCAGGACAGTGTGACTAGTTCTGAGGTACTCTACTGAAGAGCTGGCACAGACATAATGGGCAAAATAGCCTGCTTCCTTGCTATAAACTTCTATGGTTGTAAAACTATTCAAACCATTTTTCAAAGCTTCAACTTTCCCAACCATATCTGTTTTTATGCACAATTCTAGAATCTAGAGATTGCCTTTGTACAGCATAAAACTGTTATGAATAGTTATTCATCCACGCATCTGAAAAATACGAACCTTCTAGTAGAGATAACAAGTCCCCACTATAGATGCACTGTGGAATAATAGGTCATGTGAGGTCATATTGTACGTGCTATACTGGGCCCAAAGCTCCTAATACCTGGGGACACTACTGCTGCCCACAGACCTATGATAGCTATTTGTAAGATATACGTCAACTTATTTTAACATTTGCAAAATTACATTCTGTGAGGATTATCTTAAAACCTGGAAGAAGTGGACACTTTAATGGAAGGTAAGTATCAATGGGCCAGAATTTGCGCAGAGCAGCTTGACAACGATCGCTACAGCTCCTGCGAAATAAATTCACAAATGTACTCACTACGGGCTCTGTGGCATTGAAATGCGTGATTTTGAACTTTTAAAGAATTGTGCTCCATCAACCTAGCCTCTGAACAGGGTGAGTTGATGCCCATGGAACAGTCCGTGGGAATGGATGACACGCCCACTAAATCTGTCAGGAAGAGACGTCACGCCCACAAGCAGGCAAGCAGACTTCATTCAATTAAAGTTAGTATTCTGAAAGTCATTCTAAACAAAAACTTTATTTTTTTTAATGAAAAGCCAAAGAATTAGTTGAATTAAATTAAAGGCACAGAATGAAAAATTTTTTTTAAATGTAACTTTTAATTTTTTTTTTAAATGACCAAAAACTATTAAAATAAGGAGTAATACACATTTTTAAAATTTAATTTTTTAGCTGCTTGGCAGTCATAGAGTTATCACGCTTTTAAAACTTAGTTTAGACCTGGTATTTTTCAGCATACCTTTTGGTGGCGTAATTAATTACTTTCCAGCTGGACAGATGATCAGTTTGTGATTTTTCAGTGATTTCAATGATTGCAGCATGCGATGTCCCTTTAATTCGCAGCTGTCAAATTGGCGGCGAACCAATAGGAGCAAGTTCACGATTTCCGCGTTCTGGTGTGTATGTGCAAACGCGGGAACTTGTTCCTTTGATTCGCCGTAGAAAACGGAGAATGCTGTTGAGCAACTCCGTTATTTCGGAAGCAATTTCTGCCCCAGTACGTTACAAGTCTGACTAAATATTATGGTAAGTGCAATTTATCTTGTGTAGCTGAAGGCTTATCTGTCTAAGAATGTATATGCCAACTGTCATTCACTTCAGATTTATAATCCTACAAAAAATCCTTGACATCTGATTTATTGGAAATGTAGAATTAATTTTCTGTTTTATATTAGCCAACAGTTTCAGCAACATCAAAAGTGTAGTCACCATTGACCAGAAACTCAACTGGACCAACCATAAAAACACCGTGACTATTAGAGTAGGTCAGAGGCTGGGTATTCCATAGGGTGTGATTCACCTCCCGACTCCCCAAAGCCACTCCACTACCTACAAGGTCAGGAGTGTGATGGAATACTCACTACCTGCCTGGATATGTGCAGCTGCAACAACACTCAAGAAGCTCGACACCATCCAGGACAAAGCAGTGCTTGATCGGCACTTCATCCAGTCGCCTTAACATCCATCCCCTTCACCATCGGTATACCGTGGCTACAGTATGTACTATTTACAAGATGCACAGCAGCAAGTCACCAAGGCCTCTTCAGCAGCATCTCCCAAACCCGTGGCCTCCATCACCTAGAAGGACAAGGGCAGCAAGTGCCTCGGAACACCATCATCTCCAAGTTCCCCTCCGAGTCACACACCATCCTGACTTGGATAGATAGCGTAGTTCCTTCATGGTTCAAAATCCTGGAACTCCCTACCTAACAAGATTGTGGGACCACCTTCACCATATGGACTGCGATGGTTCGAGAAGGTGGCCATCACTACTTTCTCAAGGGCACCTAGGGATGGAGAGTAAATGCCAGCCTTGCCAGCGATGCCCACATCCCTAGAATGAATTTGAAAAATGTTGGTAATTTATTTTACTACAGTCTGTAATTGGCACGTGAAAATGCACTTGTTTATAAACTTCTAATAGTACAGGATAATCACATGCCTTTTTACATGAAGGGCTTTAAGAACATTGTACTATCCCACTAACTGTTTTCAGTAGATATGTGATCTCCCAAACAGCCTCCCAGATGCTGCCAGTATTTTCGGGATATAGACACTGATTTTTTTCTTTTCCTCATCAGTTTTCTCCTTTGCTTCCAAGAAGACATTGCTTTATGCTGAGCCTCGGTTCCACGAGAACTGGCAGCCCTCCAGTGCCTCGATTAATTGAGGATTCTTCATGTGAGTGTGGACAGGGAGCACTGCCCAATTGCTCCACTGTGGGATGCTTCAACAACAGCCCCAATCTAGTTCTCTTCCAATAAAAACAGAAAATGCCAGAAACACTCAGTAGGCCTGGCAGCATCGGTGGAGAGAGAAAGGTAGGTTTATCATTTCAGGTCTTACATGGCTACATCAGACGCGGAAGAATTCAGACAGAGGGGTCATCATCAGCAATGCATGTCCCTCAGAAGCCATAATCTAATGTTCTTGAATGGGTGGAAAAGTGTGTGGGGAGGGGGATGGATGAGTGCCACAGGCATTGTGGCAGCTGCCAACAAAATTGGCCGAGACTTGCAATATCTTTTCATGGTGATCACACACCAGCTGTACATTGATGGAGTGGAAGTCCTTCTTGTTGGCAAAAGTTGCTGGCTCATCTCTGGTACCCTGATAGCTACACGAGCAGAGTCTATTACTACCCTGGACACGAGGGAAGCCGACCACTGCTGCAGATCCCACAGCTCTCTCATTCTGGCTGTTGGCATCCACGAGGAAGGTAATGTACTGGTTTGCCCTGGCAAGCAGGGCATTGATGAGCTGCTTGATTCAGCTACGCACTGCAGACTGCGAGATGCGAGTGATGCCCCATAGAGCAAAAGTTAAGGGCGGTGTTGACTTTGGCAACCACTGGCATGGCATGGCATGGTCTATCAGGCAGCAGGTCCTGCTACAACAGGCTGCATAGGTCAACAGAAACAAAACTAAAAAAAAAGCCAACTAGAAGCTCAGAACTGCCTTGGAAATTCACTAATTCACAATGGCACATGATCCTAATGACTTGAGTGCAGGTGAGTGCCCCTTGAAATACAGCTTCCAGTCATGTCACTCAGTTTGTGAAGCCAATCTTGCTGAGTTTTACTCAGCGGGTCTGTCGCTGGGTGGGACTTCTGACATCACAGGACCCCAATTTTGAATTTATTCATGAGGCACCGCCTGTTTCTGGTGGGTATATTTGCCACCCGAGTCAGCTCTGGAGGTAAAATGGTCGTCGACAGGTTTCTAGTGGGAACGGGGGCAGTAAGTCGATTTTTTGCGATTTTAACCACTTACCCGAAACATTCCTGTCGGGTGGATTGGGTTAAATAGGGCCAAAACATTTTTGTAGTTCTGTCAAAAACATCTTTATGCATTTTCAGTGTTGAAACTGATGAGTTTTTTTTTGATTCTGGATATGAAGTTATTCCTCTGCTTAGGCCTGCTCTGGACACATCTATTCTCTAGCAGGCCAATTATCAACCATCCCTGAGACTGGACATGAGCCAGTTGCTGGACAAGGGTCTTTAAGATTATGAAAGGGTTTGATCGGTTAGACGTAGTGAAGATGTGTCCACTTGTGGGGGAAACCAGAACTAGGGGCCGTAAATATAAGGTAGCACTAACAAATCCAGCAGAGAATTCAGGAGAAACTTCTTTACCCAGAGAGTAGTTGGAACGTGGAACTTGCTACCACAAGGAGTAGTTGAGGCAAATAGTACAGATGCATTTAAGGGGAAGCTAGATAAACACATGAGGGAGAAAGAAATAGAAGGTTACGCTGATTGGGTTAGATGAAGTGAGGAGGGAGGAGGCTCGTGCGGAGCATAAACACCAACATAGACCTGTTGGGCTGAATGGCCTGTTTCTGTGCTGTACATTCTATGTAATTCTATGTAAAAGTACGTGAGCATTGCCCAGGTCCAGGACATTATCCTTGGTGTAGTAAAGTATCCACCTTTCTCTTTGCCATCTCCCTTTGATAGCTGAGATGGTATTGCATCTTAGATCTCAGGAGGAGAAATTTCACGTAAATCACACACACATTTAAACTGTATCAAATACTTTTCACAGCCTTGATTTACGGCAACCAACAAATAGAATGGAATCCTGTCAAAGGTTAACGATTTTTAAAAATAGCTTAAAGTTACACTATTAACACAGGTTGTGTAACTTTATGCAAATATTTTGTCACAACTACATTTGCCAAGGTTCAACAGACCAATTGTAAATTTCTCTGAACTAACTCACCTGTAATAGAAATACGCACTTCAAGGTTTAATATTTTTCACACTGAACCCTGTGACAATTCTATATAATGGCATTGCCATAAATCAGGACTATAAATAGAAATGGGCCATGCTATTTGAATCATTCGGGTGCCCTCTTGTGTATCTTTAATGAGAATAATTTCCACCTGTTCAGACCATTAAGAAGGAATTACAAGAAAAATCATCCACGTGCAGAGAAATTAGAAGTGAAATGGCATTGTACAGCACAGCCATATATTTATATAAAATACAGCAGGGTATAGCAGCAATTCTGTTAACTCTGCAGTTTCTGTTTGTACCAGCACAAGACACAAAGCCATGTTTATGAGACTTCAATTTTTCATATTTCATTTCTGACTTCTTTCGATTCTGGTGGTTACCATTACCAGTAATAAATTTCTAATTTCTTCTCCACTAGCAATGCTGCTCAGTGATTCCTCTTTCAGTAAACTAACTGGTCTTTATGCCACAGCTGAGGCAGTTGTGCATATCGAGAAAATCCAGAGCAATCAAGTGAAATGAGTGACAGAGCTAATAGGAAGCAATCTGGAAGCTGTGCTTTCTTAATACGCTTCAGTATTTAGACATCAAAATGGGCACTGATTATGTATGTGGTTTGTATTGAGTTCAGGAGCAGTTATACTACAGGTACCAGTCTCAGAATTAAAGAGAGACTTGCATTTATAAAGCGTCTTTCACAATCCCAGAACGTCCCAAAGCGCTGAACAACCAATGAAGTACTTTTGAAGTGTAGTCACTGCTGTAATGTAGGAAACCAGACAGCCAATTTGCACACAGCAAGCTCCCACAAACCACAATAAAATGCGGTGGAAATGACCACATCTGCAGTAAGTGTCTGCAGCTCGAGGAACTTCGGCTCAGCGTTGAGGAGCTGGAGCCTGAGCTGCAGATTTTGCGATACATCAGGGAGGGAGAAAGTTATCTGGACACTTTGTTCCAGGAGGCAGTCACACCCCTTAGACTAAATACTTTAGATTTGGCCCGTGGTCAGGGACAGGATAATGTGACTGCGAGTGAGACAGGTACGGGGATCCAGGAGGTGGCATTGCAGTAGCCTCAGCCCTTGTCCTTGTCTAACAGTTACGAGGTTCTTGCAAGCTGTGTGGACGAGAGCAAGGACTGCAGGCAGGATGAGCAAGCTGACCACAGCAACATGGTATAGGAGGCCATTCAAGTGGGGGGAGTAAAAAGGAAGGCGGTAGTATTAGGCGACAATATAGTTAGGGGGATAGATACTGTTCTCTGCAGCCAAGAGCGTGAGTCCCGAAGGCTGTGTTGCCTACCTGGTGCCAGGGTTAAGGACATCTCCTCAGGGCTGAAGAGGAACTTGGAGTGGGAGGGGGAGGATTCAGTTGTCGTGGTCCACCTAGGTATCAACGACATAGGTAAGACTAGAGAAAGAGGATCTGCTGAGAGAGTATGAGCAGCTAGGGGCTAAATTAAAAAGCAGAACCTCAAAGGTAATAATCTCTGGATTATTACCTGAGCCAGGAGCAAATTGGCACAGGGTAAATCAGATCAGACAGATGAATGCGTGGCTCAAAGATTGGCGTGGGAGAAGTGGGTTTCGATTCATGTGATACTGGCACCAGTACTGGGGAAAGAGAGAGCTATTCTTCCAAGACGGGCTTCACCTGAACCATGCTGGGACCAGTGTTCTGGCGAATCGAATTACTAGGGCTGTAGATAGGACTTTAAACTAAATTGGCGGGGGGCGGGGGTGGAGGGGGGGATGGGTTCAGATGGGAGGAAATTTAGAATGTTGAAGGTAAAGGACAAAGAAGTAGCGCAGGGAAGAGATAATGGTAATGTTAACCAGAGCGTGACAGGAAGGGTCAGAGCAAACAGATATAAGACTGCACCAGCAAATAGAGTCACAGTAGGAAAAAAATGGTAAAAAGACAAAATTAAAGGTTCTTGATCCGGATGCACACAGCATTCGTAATAAGATAGATGAATTGACGGCACAAATAGAAACAAATGGGTATGATCTCGTTGCCATTACAGAGACGTGGTTGCAATGTGACGAAGGTTGGGAACTGAATATTCAGGGGTATCTGACATTTCAGAAGGATCGGAAGAAAGGAAAAAATGATGGGGTAGCTCTGTTAATAAAGGATGAAATTAGTACAATAGTGAGAAATGATCTTGGCTCAGAAGTTCAAGATGTAGAATCAATTTGGGTGGAGGTAAGAAATAGCAAGAGTAAGAAATCATTGGTGGGGGTAGTCGATAAGCCCCCTAACAGTAGCTACACTGAGGGGCAAAATATAAATCAAGAAATAATGGGGGCTTGTAAGAAAAAAAGGTAATGCAATAATCATTGGGCGATTTTAACTTTCATATAGATTGGACCAATCAAATTGGCAAAAGTAGTCCTGAGGATGAGTTCATAGAGTGTATTCAGGGCTTTTTCATAGAACAATACGTTGTGGAATCAACCAGGGAACAGGCCATTTTGTATTTGGTAATGGGTAATGAACATGATTAATTAATGACCTCAAAGTAAAGGATCCCTTGGGAAACGGTGATCATAATATGATAGAATTTCACATCCAGTTTGAGAGTGAGGATCTTGGGTCTGAAACTACTGTATTAAACCTAAATAAGGGCAATTACAATGGCATGAGGACAGAGCCGGCCAAAGTGGACTGGGAAAACAGATTAGCAGGTATGATGGTGGGTAAACACTGGCAGGCATTTAAAAAGATATTTTATAACTCTCAACAAAAATATATCCCAGGAAGAAGGAAAGCCTCCACGAGAAATGTGTACCAACAATGGCTAACTAAGGAAATTAAGGATGGAATCAAGTTAAAAAAAGGCATACAATGTGGCAAAGATTAGTGGTAAGCCCAAAAATTGGGAAAACTTTAAAAAACAGCAAAGGAGGACTAAAAAAAGAGGGAGAAAATAGATTATGAGAATAAACTAGCAATAAATATAAAAACTGACATTAAGAGCTTTTACAAGTTTATAAAAAGGAAGAGAGTAGCTAAAATAAGTATTGGTCCCTTAGAGGATGAGACTGGAGAAATAATAATGGAAAACAACAAAATGGCAGAGGCATTGAACAGATATTTTGTATCTGTCTTCGCAGTAGAAGACACTAAAAGCATACCAATAATAGTAGATAATCAAGGGGCAAAGGAGAGGGAGGAACTAAAAACAATCACCACCACGAGAGAAAAAGTACTAGGCAAACTAATGGGTCTGCAGGCTGACAAGTCTCCTGGACCTGATGGCTTGCATCCGAGGGTCTTAAAAGAAGTGGCTACAGAGATAGTGAATGCATTGGGTGTAATCTTCCAAAATTCACTAGATTCTGGAAAGGTCCCAGCGGATTGGAAAACCGCAAACGTAACGCCCCTATTCAAGAAAGGAGGGAGACAGAAAGCAAGTAACTATAGGCCAATTAGCCTAACATCTGTCATTGGGAAAATGCTAGAATCCATTATTAAGGAAGTGGTAGCAGGACATTTAGAGACTCAAAATCATGGAGAGTCAACATGGTTTTATGAAAGGGAAATCGTATTTGACAAATTTATTCGAGTTCCTTGAGGAAGTAACGAGCAGGGTGGATAAAGGGGATCCAGTAGATGTAGTGTATTTGGATTTCCAAAAGGCATTCGATAAGGTGCCACATGAAAGGATACTGCACAAGGTAATATATTAGCATGGATAGAGGATTGGCTAACTAACAGAAAACAGAGAGTCGGGATAAAGGGGTCATTTTCAGGATGGCAATCTGTAACTAGTGGGGTGTCGCAGGGATCAGTGCTGGGGCCTCAACTATTTACAATCTATATCAATGACTTGGATGAAGGAAGCGAGTGTACTGTGGCCAAATTTGCTGATGATACAAAGATTGTTGGAAAAGTAAGTTGTGAGGAGGACACAAAGTGCCTGCAAAGGGATATAGATAGGTTACACGAGTGGGCAAAAATTTGGCAGATGGAGTGTAATGTGGGAAAATGTGAAGTCATCCACTTTGGTAGGAAGAATAAAAAAGCAAAATATTATATAAATGGAGAAATAATACAGAATGCTGCGGTACAGAGTTAGCATACGGGTGCAGCAGGTAATTGGGAAGGTAAATGGAATATTGGCCTTTATTTCAAGGGGGATGGAGTATAAAAGCAGGGAAGTCTTGCTACAACTGTACAGGGTGCTGGTGAGACCACACCTAGAGTAATGAGTACAGTTTTGGTCCCCTTATTTAAGGAAGGATATACTTGCATTGGAGGCAGTTCAGAGAAGGTTCACTAGGTTGATTCCGGGTATGGAAGGGTTTTTTTTTAAAAATGAGGAATGATTGAGCAGGTTGGGCCTATACTCACTGGAGTTTAGAAGAATGAGAGGAGATCTTATTGAAACATATAAGATTCTGAGGGGGCTTGACAGGGTAAATGCTGAGAGGATGTTTCCCCTCACAGGGGAATCTAGAACTAGGGGGCATAGTCTCAGAATAAGTGGTCACCCATTTAAGACGGAGATTAGGAGAAATTTCATCTGAGAGGGTTGAGAGGGTTGTGAACCTTTGGAATTCTTTGCCCCAAAGAGCGGTGGAGGCTGAGTTACTGAATATATTCAAGTCTGAGTTAGACAAATTTTTGATCAGCAAGGGAGTCAAAGGATATGGGGAACAGGTGGGAAAGTGGAGTTGAGGCCAGATTCAGATCAGCCATGATCTCATTGAATGGCGGAGCAGATTCGAAGGGCCAAATGACCTACTCCTCCTCCTATCTCTTATGTTCTTATGAATGACCAAGTCATCTGTTTTAGATGTTGGTTGAAGGATAAATGTTGGCCAGAACGCCTTCTTCAAACAGCATCGTGGGATCTTTTACATCTACTTGAGAGGGCAGACAGTGCCTCGGCTTATCGTCTCATCCAAAAGAAGACATCTCCAACAGTGCACCACTCCCTCAGTAATGCACTGAAGTGTCAGCCTGGATAATGTGCTTGAGTCTCTGGAGTGGGACTTTAACCCACGACCTTCTGACTTAGAATGATGTGTGTATAACTCAACAAAGGGCTGGAAAACCTGAGTTATACTGCTGGCTTGCACAATGCTCTCTGGCCGGGTTTAATGGCTCTCTGTGCTTTCATGGAACAACTCTATGGCATCTGAATGCAGATTAAACTTTAATGTTAGGGGGGAGCTGACAAGAGCATTGGTTCTCGTCTAACATTACTGGATGGTCCAATGAATAACCTGGGAATGTTTTAAGATTTGACTATACACCATTGAGCGCAAAGCCCAGGTGGTCTCACACGCCCAAATGTACTTAAGAGTGACTTTATGCCCAAATTACACAATGAAGTTTCGCACCGACTTGAAGCCAAAACTACTTCACATTGAAGCAAAATGTGTGGCATATTTGGTCTATTTGTGAATTATTTTTTTTTAAAAAGAGACTGGAAAGCTGAGCAGTACATATCATAAGTGTTTCATTTATCAGGCAGTACTGACCATAAATCGTGCATATCTAAATATTTTTGCATCCATCAACTGGTATGAATTTACATAGCAGTATGAATTAAACATGTTTCCAGGCCCAGTTATCAATTTATGTGGAAGAAACAAAAAATTTCCATTGCAGACTTTTTTTCCCCACTCACCAAATATAAAATTGTGGGAACTTTTTCAACCAGTCTATAATGTATATGTATGTACGAGTATTGTTGTTTCCCACGTTACAACAGTGACTACACTTCAAAAGTACTTTATTGGCTGTGAAGCACATTGGGATATCCTGAGGTTGTAAAAGACGCTATATAAATGCATGTTTTTTCTTTCTGTTGGGGAAAACCCCAATTAGTGTTAGTTATGCCAATTAGACAATTGGGAAGAGTTGGCTTGAAGAGTCAATTTGCATTGTCTCATTTCAGGCTTTCATGATTTATGTAAAACAATTTTTTCCTGTCAGATGACCTCATTGTAAGCTGTGGTTTAGTACTGTAACATTGAAAAAAATCTATACTTCCGGGAAGCTACACAAATAAAGTCGGTGGTCACAAGCATATTTTTACAAATATTTAGCAGTGATAACACTACGTATGAACTCCAGCAGTAAACTAAACTATCAAAAACAAAACATGATACACTTTAAAAAAAAATGATGTTTAAAGACATTTTAATGGCTATAACTATTTCAAGAATCAAATGAATGTGTAGCCTACATGAGCTAATGAAATAGGAACACAGGAACAGGAGTAGGCCATTCAGCCCCACGAATCTGTCCAACTATTCAATTAGATCATGGCTGATCTGTATCCTACCTCCATCTACCCACTTTGGTTCCATAACCTTCAATACCCATGCCTAACAAAAATCTACCAATCTCAGTTTTGAAATTTTCAATTGACCCCCCAGCCTCAACAGCTTTTTGAGGAAGAGTGTTCAGAATTCCACTACCCTTTGTGTGAAGAAGAGTTTCCTGACATCACCCCGAATGGCCTAGCTCTAATTTTAAGGTTATGCCCCCTTGTTCTGGACTCCCCCCACCAGAGGAAATAATTTCTCTCCATCATACAATATAATTAAATACTGAAAGTGTGGGTGATACAGCCTTTGAATACATTCCCTGCCATTAAAGTTACATCTGTTCAATAAAATATCTTTGTGTTCGTTATGTTTAAAAAAAATTCAGGGACGTTGCTTTCTTGACTGATATTTTGGAGGCAGTGCTAGTCTATTGGTCAACAGCAAATTGTGGAAAATTATCATTTATTTTCCAGATAATGGGCCTGAAAATTATCAGTTATACCAGGATCACATTCACCTGTCCCTTCCCATGCTGATCATGCCCGAGTTGGGAGTGGTCAGTGGGGGGGGAGGAGGGCACCTCACCTGCATGAGCGGGGAGAAGAGGTGCCTTTTCTCTGCCCCTCCTTGGCCATCTTACCCCTTAAAAAAAATGCCCTCATCTTCAGCAGTCCAGGATGCTACCCTGGGTTAAACTGTTCCCAACCCCTCTTTCCCTGGTCTCAATGGACCCTCCTGGGTGCTGGTACACCTCATTCCAATGGGCAAACTGGCATTCCAGACATACGCCAAGTCCCATTTGGGCTATGGAAACTCACAGCATAGGGAGTGCCCACTCCTGGCTGTGCTCTTTATAAGGCCGAGTAGGAAATTCCAGCTTGGGTGATGATCCAGTGTATCCTGGACCTAGTCTATTTCCAAGCTGATTTGACGGACTCCCGTCAGAGTGAAGGCGAGATTCCGCCTGGAACAGACAAGGAAATTCAGCCCTAATATTTTTTTAAGACATTCTCTGGGGTGTTTTTCTGAGCTGTGTGCATTTGATTTGGAATCCAATGTGTTAATCCTTCTCATTTGTTGAATGGCACTCTTCGCAAATCTCTCAAGCATGGTCCAAATCAAGCCCTAAATTCTTGAAATGTACCCAGTTTTAATGGAATCGGACTTGAACAGAAACTCTTCAATCTGTCAATACAATACACTGTAAACTGAAAGAACACTGCCTGAGTCATTTAGCTCTCATGTCACAACGTTCTCGAGAAATACTTCAATACCCCGATCTCATTCTACACGCCAGCACTATTTTCATTTAGACAGATTGTCAGTTGGGTCATTGGCTACGGCTGTTCACGGCAGACAAGATAAATCAGGTAACTAAAAGCCACAAAATTTGAGACGTGTTGAATTCCATTTGTTACACAGACGTGTGACTATGTACAAATGAATCACCAGAACCATCCCGTAAGTCTAATTTTCAAGCTCTAAATCTGTTTTCATAGTGTCTATCTCTATAAGTGGATTATGAATCAACAAGTGAACTTGCTACACTATTGTAAACAATTTTACAACACCAAGTTATAGTCCAGCAATTTTATTTTAAATTCACAAGCTTTCGGAGATTTTCTCCTTCCTCAGGCAAATGTTTCAAGAGCTCCTTGAAGCCTACGCATTTATACATATAGAACAATACATGGTGTTTACAGACTGCCCCTGCAACTGCCCGTTGCCAAGGCAATCACCGTGTTCAGACAGAGAGGTGTCACCTGCAGAACCCCCGAATACACATTCAACAAAAAAACAAACAGGGAAAAAAAAGAGAAAAAAAACACAGAGAGAGGCAGAAACATCCGGAAGGCAGAGAGAGCCAGCAAATGACCCATTATATTAAAAACCCATTATATTAAAAACAGTTCTGCAGGTGACACCTCTCTGTCTGAACACGGTGATTGCCTTGGCAACGGGCAGTTGCAGGGGCAGTCTGTAAACACCTGTATTGTTCTATATGTATAAATGCGTAGGCTTCAAGGAGCTCTTGAAACATTTGCCTGAGGAAGGAGAAAATCTCCGAAAGCTTGTGAATTTAAAATAAAATTGCTGGACTATAACTTGGTGTTGTAAAATTGTTTACAATTGTCAACCCCAGTCCATCACCGGCATCTCCACATCATTGCTACACTATAACAAGGCTTCAGAATGATTGGCTGAAGTGGATAGTGCAGTACAATAAAATCATTGAACTAAAAATCATTTTGTGCCAAAAATATTCTTGTTTTTAACAAAAAAGGAATATGAGGTCTTCTTTTGACTGTAACAAATTAAATCATAGTCATTTCTGTGGCATATTAACTGTTTAAATTATACGGGCAATAAAAAAGCTTAAAAGTTCATTAGTTCCTCAAAACAATTTTCAGTTTTACTTGAACTATTTACTGAAGTGCTATTTCCAAATAATTAATGAAAGATTTGAATTCCTGCAAACTTGCAGTGATTATATCAGAAATGTAATCCTTCAATGGGACTGTCATCATGGATAGACTGAGTGTAAGATCCTGAATGTTGATGCCTCTCACAACACGCACCACAGAAAACATAAAGAGTGAAAAAGAGAAAATGGAAGCACATTCAAAAAACACGATTTCCAAAGTATGTTATAAAATTAAAAAATCAGAAGAAGTTGACTGAAAATTGTTTTGAGGAACTAATGAACTTTTAAGCTTTTTTATTGCCAGTATAATTTAAACAGTACATATTCTAACCTCAGGTTTACAGGGTTAAGGACATTTCCTCAGGGCTGGAGAGGGACTTGGAGTGGGAGGGGGAAGATCCAGTTGTTGTGGTCCACATAGGTACCAACAACATAGGTAGGACTAAGAAAGAGGTTCTGCTGAGGGAGTTTGAGCAGCCAGGGACTAAATTAAAAAGCAGAACCACAAAGGTAATAATCTCTGGATTATTACCTGAGCCACAAGCAAATTGGCACAGGGTAAATCAGATCAGAGAGATGAATGCGTGGCTCAAAGATTGGTGTGGGAGAAATGGGTTTCAATTCATGGGGCACTGGCACCAATACTGGGGAAAGAGGGAGCTGTTCCGTTGGGACAGGCTTCACCTGAACCATGCTGGGACCAGTGTTCTGGCGAATCGAATTACTAGGGCTGTAGATAGCGCTTTAAACTAAATAGAGGGGGGAGGGTTCAGGTGGGGCGAAGTTTAGATTGATGAAGAGAAAAGACAAGGAAGTAGTATAGGAAAGTGATGGGGGTAATGATAAACCGAGAGTGTCAGGAAGGGACAGAGCGTACAAACATAAGAGTGCACTAGCAAATGGGGCCGGGGTAGGAAAGAATGGCAAAAAGACAAAATTCAAGGTTCTTTATTTGAATACGCACAGCATTCGTAATAAGATAGATGAATTGATGACACAAATAGAAACAAATGGGTATGATCTCGTGACCATTACAGAGACGTGGTTGCAAGGTGACCAAGGTTGGGAGCTAAACATTAAGGGTGTTGTAACATTTCGGAAGGATAGGAAAAAAGGTAAAGGTGGTGGGGTAGCTCTGTTAATAAAGGATGAAATTGGTATAATAGTGAGAATTGATCTTGGCTCAGAAGATCAAGATGTCGAATCAATTTGGGCGGAGATAAGAAATAGCAAGGGAAAGAAATCACTGGTGGGAGTAGTATATAGGCCCCCGAACAGTAGCTACACTGTAGGGCAAAATATAAATCAGGAAATCAGGGGGGGCTTGTAAAAAAGGTAATTCAATAATCATGGACGATTTTAACTTTCACAGAGATTGGACAAATTAAATTGGCAAAAGTAGCTCTGAGAAGGAGTTCATAGAGTGTATTTGGGACTGTTTCTTAGACCAATATGTTGGGGAACCAACCAGGGAACAGGCCATTTTGGATCTGGTAATGGGTAACGAAACAGGATTAATTAATGATCTCAAAGTAAAGGATCCCTTGGGAAGCAGTGATCATAACATGATAGAATTTCACATCCAGTTTGAGAGCAAAGATCTTGGGCTCGATGTTACCAGGCCTGCGGGTTTCCGGCGGGTTGGGTTTCGGGAGCGTGGTCAACACGCTCGGTGAAATTAGTGGGTTGCCCACGCGATTGTAGCAGGCAACACACTAATAGGAATCAATTACCTGCTCCTCCGGGGTCCGCGCTGCTGGTCTGCGCGTCGGGCGGGCTGCGCATGCGCAGTGCGATCTGTCAGCTGGAGGCGCTCTATTTAAAGGGGCAGTCCTCCACTGACAGATGCTGCAACCAATGGAACAAATTTCAGCATGGAGCAGCCCAGGGGGAAGGCTGCTCCCAGTTTAATGATGCCTCACCCCAGGTATCATCAGATGGGGTGAGGAGGAGGGCGAAGACAGAGATCTTCCACCCGGCGGGCGGGAGGAAGCGGCCAGCCTCTGCCACCAAGAAGGCCTGGCTCGAGGTGGCAGAGGGGGTCACCTGCGCAACCAACGTATCGCCCACCTGCATACAGTGCAGGAGGCGCTGCAATGACCTCAGTAGGTCAGCCACAGTGAGAACACGAAGTCTTTCCCCTACACTCCATCTGCCACAACACTGCCCCAACCCCACATCTCCTTCGGCACCGCCAACACTACTCTGTCACATCACCCCTCATACCCACTCAAACCCCATCCTCATCTTACCTCCACCTACTCACCTCGCCAGTACTCATCCTGCCACTAACACGCGACCCAATCCTCATACAATCTCATGGCTCTATCCCATACTCACCCTCTCGTGCATCTCCCTCACGGCCAGCCTCACTCAACCTGCCACCACCTGTGCTGCAGCCACAGGGCATGCATCACATATGTGCAGTAGGCAGCGTAAGGCAAATGTTTCGTGAGCATGAAGGGGGTGCACAAGGGTGTCGGAGGGTTTGCCATGGGTGTTACCTATATTGAATTTCAGAGCAACAAACAGCACACATTATATTGGCACCACCACTGCCATGTCTCCGCGAATCCTGTCTGTTGTGTCCAATAATGCCCGCTCCTGGGTATCACTATGAGGACCCACCATTGATGCCACCCATCGTGTTACTGCAGAGTAGGTGCAGGTGTATTTGCAGGGCTCTTCCGCGCAGACGACTGAGAGACATCGGCGGTGTAGCCGGCTGCACCCTGGAAGGATGCGGAGGAGAAGTTGTAGAGGTCAGTGGTGACTTTGACAGCGACAGGTAAGCAGTTGGTGCTGGGGCCAGCCAGGAGCAGCTCGGCATGAAAGAGCCTGCAGATCTCCACGACTACATGTCGAGCGAATCTGCGCCTCCGTGTGCACTGCTGCTCGGAGAGGTCCGGGGAGCTGCGCCTCGGTCTATGGACCCTGTGGCGAGGGTAGTGCCCTCTGCGATGCGTCTCTCTCTGCGGTAGCCCTCCCTCCTGCTGTGCAGGTGGGCGTGCAACAACACCGTGTTGGGGGGCTCCACGTCTCTGCGGCGGACGGCGTGGACTGCGAGGCTGCTGGGGCTGGTCATGCTGTTCGTCCTCCGAGGGTGTCCACGCACCACCCATCTGGCAGGTGTTGGTCTGAGGGGTTGTGCAGGGTAGGTGGGTGGTTCCTCGGACTGGGGCTGCGGTTTCGTTTCGGTCTGTCCTCTGGCTTGGCGGGGGGTGGTGGGGGGCAGGGGTTGCCCTATGTGACGCGGTGGCCTCCTGCGTGGGTGAGGGCTCTCCCCCGTGGAGTGCACCTTGCAACCTGCCACAGGCTGCTGGCTGCAACACGCCTGGTTGGAGAGAGACTGTTTCCCCCAGTGTGTGAAACACTCTGCGATGCAGATAAAATCCCACACTTCCTCTTTTGACAGCTGATTCAGCTCATTAACTGACCTCAACAAGCAAGGTAAGTACTCTCAAGTGGAACCCCGCTGGCTTTAATTGCCTGCGGGATTCCCACCAGCGGGGGCCACGCACGCAGTCCCGCACGTCATCGGGGAACCCGGAAGTGGTCGGGATCGCGGCGCGATCCGGTCACGTGACCGCATATCGGGATTTTCGGGGCTCCCCCGCTGGAAACCCGCAGGAAACCCGACCCTAAAATCGAGCCCCTTAAGTCTGAAACTGCTGTATTAAACTTAAATTAGGGCAATTATAAGGAATGAGGGCGGAATTGGCTAAAGTGACTGGGTAAACAGATTAGATGGTATGATGGTGGATAAGCAATGGCAAACATTTAAAAAGATATTTTATGACTCGCAACAAAAATATATCCCTGAGAGGAGGAAAAACTCCACAAAAAGGGTGAACCAACCATGGCTAACTAAGGAAGTCGAGGATGGTATCAGGTTAAAAGAAAAAGCATACAACATGGCAAAGATTGGGAAAACTTTAAAAAAACAGCAAAAGATGACTAAAAGAATAATAAAGAGGGAGAAAATAAATTATGAGAGTAAACTAGCAAGAAATATAAAAACTGACAGTTAAAGCTTCTACAAGTATATAAAAAGGAGGAGGGTAGCTAAAGTAAACATTGGTCCCTTAGAGGATGAGACTGGGGAAATGATAATGGAAAACAAGGAAATGGCAGAGGAATTGAACAGATATTTTATATCTGTCTTCACAGTAGAAGATACTAATAATATACCAATAATAGTAGAAAATCAAGGGGCAAAGGGGAGGGAGGAACTAAAAACAATCACTATCACTAGAGAAAAAGTACCAGGTAAACTAACGGGTCTAAAGGCTGACAAGTCCCCTGGACCTGATGACTTGCATCCGAGGGTCTTAAAGGAAGTGGCTACAGAGATAGTGGATGCATTGGTTGTAATCTTCCAAAATTCACGAGATTCTGGAAAGGTCCCAACGGATTGGAAAACAGCAAACTTAACACCCCTGTTCAAGAAGGGAATGAGACAGAAAGCAGGTAACTACAGACCAGTTAACCTAACATCTGTCATTGGAAAAATGCTAGAATCCATTATTAAGGAAGTAGTAGCAGGATATTTGGAGACTCATAATACAATCAAGGAGGGTCAACATGGTTTCGTGAAGAGGAAATCATGTCTGACAAATATCTTAGAGTTCTTTGAGGAAGTAACGGGCAGGGTGGATAAAGGGGAACCAATGGATGCAGTATATTTGGATTTCTAAAAAGCATTCAATAAGGTGTCAAATAAAAGGTTACTGCACAAGATAAGAGCTCATGGTGTTGGGGGTAATATACTGGTATGGATAGAGGATTGGCTAACTAACAGAAAATAAAGAGTCGGGATAAAAGGGTCATTTTCAAAATGGCAATCTGTAACAAGTGGGGTGCTGCAGGGATCAGTGCTGGGGCCGCAACAATTTACAATATATATCAATGACTTGGATGAAGGAATAGAGTGTCTTGTGGCCAAATTTGCTAATGATACAAAGATAGGTGGAAAAGCAAATTGAGAGGAGGACACAAAAGGCTTGATTTTTGCACCCCCAAGCGGGTGCGTTCGTGGTGGGGGGGCTGCGAAAATCGGGGAATCTGGGCCGGGTCTGAAGCCCGGCTCCAACCCGCCCACTTCCGGGTTCCCCAAAGACGCGCTGACGTGCGCGCACAGCCCCCGCATGTGGGACCCCCGCTGGCAATTAAAGCCAGCGAGGTGCCACTTGAAGTAATTAACCAGGTACTTCAGGTCGTTTACAGACCTGATTGACCTGATATTTTAGGAGGGGTGGGATTTTCAGATCAACTGGGACTTTTTCCCATACTGGGGGAAACACTCCCAGTTGAAATGGACGTGTTGCAGCCATCAGCCTGTGGCAGCTGCAAAGGTCCATTTGACAGGTGGTGGGGGAGACCCTCACTCATTGCAGGAGGCCACTCTGTCACTTTGGACAAAGTTTGGCCTCCACCACCCTCCTCCTAACAATAAAATTCACAAACTTGCACACTTACCCCGGGGTCCAGACACATGTACCTACCTTGCGGACCCCCTCAGATGTACATCTTCCGGATGGGGGCCGCCGTAGCTGTAGTCATGACCTCCTCGGAGGGCGAACAGCATCACCAGCCTCGCCGGCTACGCCGTCCACCTCTGACATGTGGAGCTCCACAACACAGTGCTGTGACACATCCACCTGCACAGCAGGAGGGAGGGCAACAGCAGAGAGAGATGCGTCACAGAGGGCACTACCCTTGTCACAGGGTCCACAGACCGAGGCTCAGGCTCAGCTTCCTGGACCTCTCTCAGCAGCAGTGCACATGGAGGCTCAGAATCACTCGACATGTAGTTGTGGACATCTGCAGCCTCCTTCATGCCGAGCTGCTCCCGGTTGGCCCGAGCACCATCTTCTTATCTGTCGCTGTCAAAGTCACCACTGCCCTCAACAACTTCTCCTCCACATCCTTCCAGGGTGCCACCGGGGACATCGCCGACGTCTCTCAGTCGTCTGCACAAAAGAGCCCTGCAAATACACCTACACCCACTCTGCAGTGACACAATGGGTGGCATCAGGTGTGGGTCTTCATAGTGATCCTCAGGAAAGGGCATTATTGCACAAACCAGACAAGATTCGCAAAGATGTGGCAGTAGTGGTGCCAATATAATATGTAATGTGAGTTGATCAGAAATCAAATATAAGTAAAAACCATGACAAACCCTCAAACACCCTTGTGCATCCCCTTCATGCTCACAACACGTTTGCCTTACGCTTCCTACTGCACATATGTGATGCATACCCCGTGGCTACAGCACAGATAGTGACAGGTTGAGTGAGGCTGACCGTGAAAGAGATGCACGAGAGGGTGAGTATGAGATAGAGCCACGAGATTGTATGAGGATTGGGTTGAGTGGTAGTGGCGGGATGAGTACTGGCGAGGTGAGTAAGTGCAGGTAAGATGAGGATGAGCTTTGAGTGGGTGTAAGGAGTAATGTGACAGAATAGTGTTGGCAGTGCAGAAGGAGATGTGAGGTGGGGGCAGTGAAGAGGCAGACAGAGTGTAGGGGAATGAGTAAGTGTACTCACTTCAGCTGACCTACTTAGGTCATTGCAGCGCCTCCTGAACTGTTTGCAGGTGTGTGAAATTTTGGTGGTGCAGGTGATCTCCTCTGCCACCTCAAGCCAGGCCATTCTTGGTGGCAGAGGCAGGCCACTTCCTCCCGCCCGCCGGGGGGAAGATCTCTATCCTCCCCCTCCTCCTCACCCCATCCAATGATACCTGGAGTGAGGCATCATTAAACCTGGGAGCAGCCTGCCCCCTGAGCTGCTCCATGCTGTAATTTTTCCTATTTTCTGCAGCATCAGTCAGTGGAGGACTGCCCCTTTAAATAGGTCTCCTCCAGCTGACAGCTCATGCTGCGCATGCGCAGTCTGCCCACTGCGCAGCTTTCCAGCGCGAAAGTTGGAAGCAAAGGTAAGTGGCTGCAATTAGCCTGCGATTGCGTGCCAAACCCACCGATTTCACTGGGCGCGTTATCCACGTGCCCACTCGACCCCCCCGCTGCGAACCTGCCGCCCTCCTAATATCGGGCCCAAAGTGTCTGCAAAGGGATATTGACAGGTTAAACGAATGGGCAAAAATTTGGCAGATGGAATATAATGTGGGAAAATGTGAACTCATCTACTTTGGGAGGAAAAATAAAAAAGCAAAATATTATTTGAATGGAGAAATACTCCAAAATGCTAAGGTACAGATGGATCTGGGTGTCCTCGTACGTGAAACACAAAAAGTCAACATACAGGTGCAGCAGGTAATCCGGAAGGCGAACAGAATATTGGCCTTTATTTCTAGGGGGATGGAGCATAAAAGCAGGGAAGTCATGCTACAACTGTACAGGGTGCTGGTGAGACCACACCTGGAGAACTGCGTACAGTTCTGGTCCCCTTATTTAAGGAAGGATAATTTGCATTGGAGGCAGTTCAGAGAAGGTTCACGAGGTTGATTCCGGGTATGGAAGGGTTGTCTTACGAGGAAAGATTGAACAGGTTGGGTCTGTACTCATTGGAGTTTAGAAGAATGAGAGGAGATCTTATTGAAACATATAAGATTCCGAGGGGACTCGATAGGGTAGATGCTGAGAGGATGTTACCCCTCATGGGGGAATCTAAAACTAGGGGACATAGTCTCAGAATAAGGGGTCGCCCGTTTAAGACTGAAATGAGGAGGAATTTCTTCTCCCGAGGGTCGTGAATCATTGGAATTCTTTACCCCAAAAAGCTGTGGAGGCTGAGTCATTGAATACATTCAAGGCTGAGTTAGACAAATTTTTGATCAGCAAGGGAGTCAAAGGATATGGGGAAAAGGCAGGGAAAGTGGAGTTGAGATAAAAATCAGATCAGCCATGATCTCATTAAACGGCGGAGCAGGCTCGAAGGGCCAAATGGCCTACTCCTGCTCCTATCTCTTCTGGTGTAAGGATTTAGACTATGGTAATAAATGTCCTGAACTTCACCATCGCAGTTTATGATGAGCCCTTTGAACAGATTGTTTCCTTTTAGTTCTTTCCTTTTATCTATTATTTTCTCTTTAACATTTGAAAGAATTAAGCCTCGAAATATAACATTGTGCATTATTCCCCATTTAACTTTTGTTTTATAAAATAATCTGTCCTTTGTTTAAAAAGATTGTAAATAACCATCCAGAATTCAAGATTAATATTGAATGAAATGGTCAAATCGCAAATTGTTGCAAATTTTATCAAAATGCAAAAACAACATTCAACAAAACCTGCAATAACAAGCTTAGATTTTATCGAAAGTATTGGCATGTAATTCAAATTTTGCATGAGATGGTTGAACACATTCACGTTCCCTTTAAACATTTCAGATCAATAACACATAGAATTGCTTGTTTACAAGACAGGGAGTAGTTTCCCTTTTATGCAATTTTTTTTTTCATGAGATTAAATGAATCACATCTTTCTCAGCATATAGATTCCAAATTTTAATTAACTTTTGCCAGAGGTAACACTTGCAGTAGGAAGCTTAACGTGACTCTTTGTCAGCAAGGGCAGTGGTGTGGCAGCTTAATTTCCAAGCCATCTCTTCAATTCTATTGTAAGGCCGACAGGTGCTTTAATTTAAGACCTACTTCTTATCAAACCACTACAGATTTCTACCTTTGCACTCATCGAATAATTCCTTTCTTAACTGCTCTTACAGCTCAATTTAACTTTGTGATGTTGAATGGATGAGACACTCATAGTATCGCGTAAGGCCAGAAACCCTGTAAAATTGATAAACTGGAAAGTTTCAATGTAATGTAAATTATATGCTAAATGTACACATTACAGTACCAGACTGAATTATATTTACTAAGACAGGGTGCAACATAAAAGTCGTTGCTCCATAGCTGTTGATTACTGTTACTTTTGGTTTGTTTAAATGTAAATATAAGCCCAAGAGAAATCTCACCACGACTGTATTTTTTTTGCTGTAGATGAAACTTTGGAATACTTCAACGTTTCGAACTACCAAGATGCATTTTCTACCTCTCTAAGCACAATTCATGAATTATGCATAATATAATCATATTTCCAGAATTTGCAATTTGTGCAAAAGAGCTCTTATTTTGTGAACTGCTAAAAAGCTACACATGCTCTTTACACAAAATTTAATACATACATAATAATTTGATAAAGTGTTTGATATTATGATATAAAAAAGGGAATCCATGTGAAGCTGAAATTTCTGGGAGACCTGGAAATCGATTTATGTAACACAATAAATCCTAGAGTTTCTGCAATATTAAAGCATAATGAACATTCCATTTGTCAAGTATAATTACTGCATTCTCCTACTTTAACAATACTATTACTGTCGTCCAAAAGTCATGTATCATTACAAAAAAAGGATGAGTTCAGAAGTTAAAATGAAGCAGCCAGCTTTTATGGAGCATTTTACTAGATATTTGTTCATTGGCCAGTACAGTATTTGCTATATGCTTTTTTTTTTCAGTGCATGAAGTTCTGAAAGAAAACTCAAAGGGAAACGGCTAACTTATTTATCAGCAGAGCATGTTTGCACTGTGGGAATAATATTCCAGCAAAGCACAAAAGAATGGGGGAAACTAACTTGCAAAATGACCTGTGCCTTTTTTCACATGCCCAGTTAAAATGACAAATGTCACCAGTTATAACAATCTTTCACCAGATATATTGGCTTAGACGTTGGACAGGGCAGCGCAAATTTTTCAGGTGAAAAACGGGCACTGAAGGGTCTAATATGGCGTGCTACGTGCACATGATACATCTGTACCGGGTATGTGGCCCACACCATATTGGTTTGAGTGCCCTGTCGTCATTCAGCCTGAAACTGGTGTTTGCCTATAAAATTGGGGTCTGACACGTGTATCAGGCCCCCTTTGGAAATTTGTTTGTGACTGACCTCAGCATGCACCCTGCACAATGCAGTCAGTTTTCTCGGACACACAGCATTCAAACCAGTGGTCTTTAAAAGGGACCGCTGAAGGCTGTCATCAATAAGGAAAGTGACAGTTTTTTTATTTACGTATATGTAGGATCGGCAGGACCAGTAGTGCTGCTTCTGGCTCCACATTAAAGCTGCGGGCCACTGTCGACCACACCTCGTCCATACCCCCAATCTCTTTCCCCCCTGCCCCCCACTTCACGGATGCTCCAGTGCCAGCATCCTCGCCAGCCAATCATCGTATTCTTTGCAACCGCGCACAGCCTCTTGGGGCGCCATTGATTTCCCCAGCGCGCCGGTTATGTCCTGAGAGCGCAAGAGGACCAATTTTGCGTGGTCCTATTGCCCATCGGTTTCGGCATGGCCGTCCATGTCTGACCCAGCGGCAAACATGAACCAATTTCTAGGCCTTTATATCAAAAGTACAAATATTAACTTCAAAAAGTAGTTAGCATTTGGGATACTGAATGTGCAAATATGGTATATCAATAACATTTATTTTCACTCATGAATAAGGCAGAAGACATTAACACATTGCCTTTAACATCATTGATTTGTCAGCCTTTTGGCTAAGGACAACATTAAAATATTTTATATTTAATGCCATTGAAAGTAACTGTTTTTAAGCTTATATGAAAAACGCTGAAAAGTAATAAAATAGCAATGTGTCAATTGATTGTTAATACACATAAAGATCAGTTTTGAGCCCAAGGGTGTAATGTGTCTTCATTAAAAATCGATTCTATGCCTTACAATATGTACAATAATTTACTGTATACAAACGACTCTTCACTCCACCTTACCTGTGTAAGCAAATTGAACAAGATCCCAGAGTGCATTGGGGTCTATGCCCTCCATTTTGATTTCCTCTTGTTTGGCTTCACAAACATCACTGGTGAACATAGCAGCAAAATAGTCTGAGACAGCACTAAGAACAAGTCTGTAAAGAGAAGCACCACAGGGATCTAATTAAATTAGTGCCTATTAATTAGCTGTGAAGAGTTGACAGAAGGAATCCATTATATTAAATAAACCTAAAGGCATAAATGCCCTATTGTACCATGACAGTTTTTCAAAGGGGATCTATTTTTGGGTAATTTAAATTGTTATCATGGAATAACTTGACTGGTCACTAAGGAAAAATATAGTTATTAAAATTGCCATTTATTATATTAAGTATCAAACCATATTTATTTCAAGTGTTCAAGTAATAAGATATAATGCTTCCTTTTTTCATACGTGAAAATTAAAATGCTAAAAGTAACATTCTTGTTTATACATAAACCAAAATGAACAACCAACAAAATACATACTATGGGGGTAATTTTAATTTTTGGTAATAGTGTAAAACGGGCGATATCAGCCGCCCGTCGCACATCTCGCCGATTTTTCTTTCCACTGACTACGATCCGATATTGCCCATTTTACACTATCCTCAAAACTTAAAATTACCCGCATTTGTGCTGAGTCAATACAATGCCACAGCGTTTTAATTCATACTATATGGACAGGGCGCAACTGCAATTAGAGATAATTTAGTCCATCAAAATTAATATTCTGCAATATTGTTAAAATTGTAAATATCTAACCATAACATTTGAGTGAATTCGAAAATGTGGAATTAATGTTCATAATTTAATACAATCAACTTCACCCTTTAATCTGCTCCCACTTTCACTTAACAATATGACTAGTGAACATGGTAACAGCACAGTGAGACAGTTTCTACAGTGCTCCCTATGTGCAGAGAGCTATCTCAAAGTTCTTAATGGGGTGGGGGACAAAGGATAAGTAGTGAGCAGGAGATAGAAAAGGGAAACAGAGGGATTAACGAGAGAGAAAGGCTAAAGAGAAGGATGTTAAGGTGGGTTTTGAAGCCAGGGAGGGAAGTGAGAAGGCAAAAATGCTGGTGAGGAAGTTCCAGAAGCCAGGAGCAATAGTAGTTTGATACTGGAAAGGAGGGAGTGGCCACTGAGGATTAAGCCATTTTTGGATTTGTGGAGAGCATGTGTGTGGACATAGATCTAGCGGAGAATGCTGAGGTAGGGTGGGTCGAAGCCATGGAAAGATATGTAAGTCAAATGAAAAGCTTGGCAAAGACAGAGGAGGTGATGAGGATGTGGGCTTTGGTTCAGGTAAGGGCCTGGGCATTTTACATGAGCAGTAGTTTGGGCTTGCTGTACAGAACTGAAAAATAGCTGCATGGCTTACTGTTGGATCAGGTGTAAGAGATTAAAATGTAATATTCTTCTTTAGGGGATTATAAAAATGGTGTCTCTGGAAAGAGACATAACAAAACTTACATTTATGGTGAGTATTAGTGCATATTCCATGATCATAATGAAATAAGCTCATCTCCTGTAAGCCACAATATGGAATAATCTTCAGTGCATTATCCAAAAGAGAGTGCACATCCAGAGGAAAAGTCTGAGTCTATTCAAAGTTAATCATTTGCCTAAACTGAGATTTGCTAGATTTAGACAGAAATTAAGTCAAAATTGTCTTTTAGACTCAACACTGAAACTTGTAATTGTTTCAGTTTATCAGAGAGTTGGAGAAGTGACATATATTTATTAATTTGCATTATTTATGGATATTTTTCTTATCCAACTCCTACTCTGCCACTCAATGTTGTACTTTCTACTCTAGCTCAGAGGGAGGGTGGTCTGAGTAGATGACTTTACCAAGATCAATGATACTTTTCGATAGAAAGCACCACAACTGCAGTTTTCCATCTAATATCTAGTTAATAATGAGTGAAACTTGCTAACTGAAAGAAATTGAGTTTAAATAGTAGTCAGTCGCACTATTTGAACACAAGTGATCCAAATCAATCCTATACTATTCTACAATAGAACCATAAGAAACATAAGAAATAGGAGCAGAAGTAGGCCATTTGGCCCCTCAAGTCTGTTCCACCATTCAATAAGATCATAGTTGAACCACTGGTCAATTCCATAATTTCTAAATTCAATTAAGTTTCAGGAATGACAGTGCTTCTGCCCAAGAAGAAAATTTTCAAAACTTTAAATCGCTAATCTCTCATTTTATTTCGAAAAGATTTAACTCTTGAACATTAGGGACAAAATTAACAAAGTGTAAATCAAAAGGAGGCAATGTTTCTCCCACACCCCAGCTTATATCAATCATATGGCACTTTAATTTAGAGAGGTGTTGGAGTGAGTAAGAAGAGGAAGAAATAAGAAACCTCTTTTATTTAAAGCAAAAAAAGGTGAAAAATGCAGTAAACTGGAATATCTTTCTCAAGATTTCCAGAAGACAAATTACTGATAGTCCTGTAGCTAATTCTAAATGTGTAATGGCTCAGAAGGTAGAGACTAGATTCAGGATGATTGAAAAGGAAACTTTGCTTTGCCTACTTTTAACCTGATATGGAGATGCCGGTGATGGACTGGGGTTGACAATTGTAAACAATTTTACAACACCAAGTTATAGTCCAGCAATTTTATTTTAAATTCACAAGCTTTCGGAGGCTTCCTCCTTCGTCAGGTGAACGATGTTCACCTGACGAAGGAAGAAGCCTCCGAAAGCTTGTGAATTTAAAATAAAATTGCTGGACTATAACTTGGTGTTGTAAAATTGTTTACTTTTAACCTGCCTAAGGAACATCTTCAGAACAAATTATGGAGAGACATTGGAATGAGAAACTGAGACTTCAAAGAAGTAATTGCTTTGCTTTGTTTGAACAGCTGCAGGGAAAACATGGCTACTCTCACTTGGGACACTTTCACATCAGGTTAACATATTGATTGGCAGTTACAGATCTCTGATAAGACGTCCTTCGAAAAGGTCGCTGAAAGATGACTGTGGCTCAAAGGTCAGGAGTAGAAACATACCAACTGCTGACACAAAAAAAAGTATGCCAGGTGCCACAAATAATGCCTGTACAAAAGAAAGGAAAATCCAAATAAAAAGGAGTGATTAACACAGCTTGTGAAAGGGCATGTGTACTATATATGGATATCATCATGAAATTGCCCAGGTGAAAGTCCTGCAAAATGCACATATTGTACCCAGGAGACAATTTAAAACAGGGACATCAATGTAAGGCTCCTTTTGGGGATATGTGGGGGTCAGTGCCAACTGGAAAAACATACATGTAGCCATACAGTGCCGGAAAAGGCTTAGTCACCTTACCAGGTCAAGCACAGTATTAAGCATATCTATCACTTAGAATGACTTCCATTGTGTTAAAGTGGTTGAATTGTTCATTATTAATACCCAAGATGGTGCTCTTTACACCCCCAGCTTTTGCCTGCAACTGTTCCGTCAATCATAGCCTTATGTGCATTCATTTTGCTTAAAGTCTCACCCATCATCAAATCCATTATATGTGATGGGCAGGAGAGGCAGCTCAACGAATGGTCTTAATCTTATTGAGAAAGAAGTCCATGAGCTCCTGTCACTTCTTGGTGAAGGTGAGGTTGGGGAGGGGAGTTGCGGGGGAAGGGAACAGCAGTTTAAGGAGGTGGTTAGTAGCGGAGCAAAGGAGCCAGGGTTTATCAGTGCTCTCCAGGATGATCGTGAGTAGAGGGCAGTTTTGGCGGAGGAGAGTGAAGCCCGATAGTACTTGATGTGATCCAATTTGATCTGGTGGCGGAAGGCTAAAGCAGTTGTGCCCCAGATATGCTCAAGTCTGCACTACTTGGACTTGAGGGGTTGAAGATAGGGATCACACCAGGGGGAACAACCAAGAAGGAAGAGAATAAAAGGTGGAGGTGAGAGAGTGATTCAGTAAATCAACCCTGTTTACGACCAGGACATGTCTCTTATAATCTCTGAAACGTATGGTAAGCAAACATAATTCTCACTTTTTGCATTCTTTTCAATAAGATATCTCATAACAGCAGAGAGAGAGAGAACTGTAACAGGTGGTGGCTTGTAAACCTTTGACCTCTTATTCTTTGCGATGAAGAAGCTCTGCTAATCCAGGGAGAGGGGAGATAGTGTCAGAAATGGGGAAGAGGAGAGCAGATGCCAGCTGCAGGCTCATCGTGAACTTCTGCTTTCTTTCCTACTCATCCAACTGTGCCTGTCAGCAAACTGGGTCATGAAACTCTGATGTCACTCCTTCTACTGACAGTGATAAGTGAACTCTATTCCTCAGCAACCCATTCTAACCTGTCTTTATCTCTCCTTCCTCTAGATGGGCCAGAAGGCCCCAGTGCATCTGGAACTGCCAACACTTCAGAGCACAAGCCATTACTTACTCTTTCCCTTGCAAGTACCCACCAAAGATATCCACCCATGGGGGAATTAGAGAGTGAGCTACAGAGTATGGCGTTGGTTGTGGTTGTTGGTGTTGGAGCTGGGCTATCATTTCTGCTTGTAGCATTTGACATAATTCTGTGATGGCTTCTTTTGGAAAGCAAAGGCTCCAGGTACTGCTCCTAGCTCAAATGCAGGTAGGAGTGTTTCTACCTTTTAATTGTTGTGTGGGGATATCAGTGGGCAGGTGCTAACCAGAATGTACATGAAGCAAAACCGTGTCTCAATATGATAGTTATTTGCTAGATGTTGATTATATTCCCATACAAAAACAATAAAGCAAATTTAAATGAAAAATGGCCACCAGAATACCAGTTATAATTTGAAGGAACATCATTTACTGGGCGACATGGACATGTTGGGCCGAAGGGCCTGTTTCCATGTTGTAAACTTCTATGATTCTATGATTCTATCCCTACACTTTAAAAAAAAAAGTCTGAACCCTACTTTAAGCCATATGTCACTCATGGCCAAGAGGGCAGTCTAACTCCCAGAACTCTGGTCCTGGTGCATTATGCTAGCATGCATTCAAGGCTGCCTGGTATGAGATTCTCTCCAGTTTTCTCTACACCCTGTGGTGAAGTGCTTGACCTCTGCCCATTGAGTAATTTTGCAAGCTTTGCCTGGTAGCCATATACAATCAGGAGATTTACCCCCATTGTCTTTTTTACACACAGTCGCACTGCTGTGATCAGAAGAGGGGGTACATCAAAGAATAAAGTTCTATGGATAAATAGATTAAAACTAAATGAAACATAAAGACCAATGGAGCCAGCAGTGCGGTGAGATTGGGTAACCTGTTAAGCTGCTGTTTGCATTCAATGAAAAGGAGATGAATATTGTGGCCTTGCTGAATAGTGTACCTGTTTAATACAACTGTGGATATCAAATTGCCTGACACTGCATATGTGTCCTGTATTATCAAAGAAAATGGGGACATAAAAATTGAGGGTAGTGGTGACCTTGGTTATCAATGCAATGCCGCCCCTCTGGCGAAAGTTGGCTATAGATCGTCTTGCAGCATATTGTACAACTCTATTGTTGCCTCTCTGCTGAAAACAAGCCGGAAGAACCAGTTGTCTCCCATTATCGCCAGGTAGCTTTGTGTGGGACTGTAGGTTTGTGGCACAATGGTGGTTGTGGCTAATCTACCTCTAGTGCCACACGATATTCCTGGCATTCCTTGTTTGTTCTTTCTTTATCCATTGATCACAAACTCCCGTAATAGGGAAGCAGTGAAAGAAATCTCCATAGCTTGCAACTGAATGGCACCAAAAATTAAATCAGCAGTATAACTTTAAGTGGTCACTTCCTGATGGAAAGGAAAATTAGGTGGGTTGTTTAACGGGTGGCCGATCCGATATTACCTGTTATACACCCCCGCCAAAGCTAAAAGTTCCACTTCATAAGTTTCAAAATGACTGCTTTTGATCACTAGATAGAGGCAGGTGAAGGCGTCCTTTCAGCTCCTCTCAGCTCATTCATCCAGAATAAAGAAAAACTTACATTTTCCCCATCATGTTCCATACTCTTGAATATATCTGAAGGTTTTGCCTCCATTACCCTACCCAAAAGACGATTCCAAGGGGCCCCAATTTTAATTTAGCCCCCCTGGCAGGAAATTGACGGGATCAGCTCAGCCACCCGTTTTACATCCAGCCCAAATTTACTCTACATCGACTTCAATGAAGAGTAAAATCGGACGGGATGTAAAACCAGCATCTGATCTGAACCTGCCTTGCTCTCGCCAGGCGGCTTAGGTTAAAACCGGGGCCTTCAAGTGTTAATTACTCTATGCTTGAAGAAGCTCTTATTGACATCTGTCTTAAGTTTTCCTTTTAGTTTTAACCTAGGCCTCTTGTTCACATGTCCTCACACACTTTGAGATATTCCTCCAGATTTTATATATGATTGCGTAACGCACTTGTATGAGACTCTTTTGTTTCGTTATTTTAACAGAGGCATTAATCATCAATACCCTAATATCTCAAACATTAATTGCTGAGTTAAAATTTTTAACATCTTATTAAAATGTATTTTCTTCTTTTTTTGCAAACTATTAACAACATTCAAAGGAAGCCATTAATTTTTAATGTTAACAGCTGCTGTCTGACATTATAATTGAGACTTGTGCTTAGTTTTATCTCATTTGAAAACAAATCAGACATTCATACATACCTGCACTGAGAAATATTTATGTATTACGATCAGCAAATTTGAAGGAAACATCACTTCTATGTTTAGTTGTTGGCAGAAACTAAATCCATTCTGTCAGATTAATGGACCATAAATGACTTGCCTCCAGCAACATGAGGTTGCTAAATACACACAACCATATTATTAATACTCCGAGCAACCAAAGCCCTCACTGGTTTAATTAGTTCAAGTCTCTTGCATTATGTTCTTCACTTAAAGCAGTGGTTTCAATATAGTGGTTATACTTGAGCAGGATTTCTATTCAAGCTTCTGGCTCTCTGATGGCTAAAGGTGATGGAACATCTGTGCGTTCATTTTTTCTGATGCAAATGAATCATCAGTGTGGAACTATTCAGGCTGCTGCATATCACCAAGCAAGATGAACAGCCCGCAGAAACCATTTACAATCTATTAGTATTCTTAATGTAAGCATTCTCTTACGGCGTCCTCCTGTTTATTTTAATAAATTAGTGCTAGAAATTTCTATCAGAACCAAAGTTAGGACAAAACAAAATATTCAGTTCTCTAGTGCAGTATCTTTTCATTTATATGTACTGCATATTTATTTTAAATTATAGGGCTATCAGTCTTGATAGGAAAACATTGTGCCAGGATAATAATGATTTCAAAAAGTGTTTACATTAAGTGAATTATCAGTTTGAGGGTAGTAATGTAAACGAATAAAGAATAATAATACAATGAATAAAGGATTTCCAGTTCTTTATTAACTGTAAATTAAGATGGTAGCCCACTTTTAACGGCAGAACCAATTTTCATGGTAGAAAGCAGCATAGAATCCAATGCACAACTGTTACTAAACTTGATTCCAAACCAGTGTGAACTTCAATGTTTCTGATCTAGCTTATTAGGTGGAGCATGTTTTGGTAGCAGAGTGCTCCATGTCAGGAGGAAAGGAAATTCATCACAATCAGTCTGGACTACTGTGTGCATTTCTGGTCATCATTGTTCTTGAGAGGATAAAGAGGCAAGATGGTTCTGGGTATCAGCAATCTAAATTATTATAACATTTAAGACAGTTTATTTATCTTATTTGGAAAAGAAGAGGCTTTGAGGTAACCTAATTGAAGTTAACAGTGTTATGAAGGGGATTTAGCCAGGTATATAATTCACTATGGTGAATAGTAGAAATGACAGACACAAGTTTGAAATAGGTAATTAAGACTAAAACGAGAAGTCTGGAAAGTCAGACAGAACTTGATCCCCAAAGGGTAGTAAAGCTGTGTAATAAGTTATCAGGAAAGCCGATTGAAATGGACGCTTATAAATAGGGTCAAGAGATAATTGGATGTGCTTTTATAAAGAGAAGTGATTGAGGGATATGGTGAGATTGAGAGTGGGTGGGATTGATCTCTGAAAAAGGGACAATATGTTGGGCCTAATGGCCATTTTGCTGTTCCTAAAATTACTCATCTTCCTACCCTGAAAAGCACACTTCTTGTTAATAGATATAGAATAGCAATGGGAAAGTGGGCAGCATTTAGAGCCACAAAGAACTCCACTAAAATGGCCACCATAGAGAACTGGAAAATATTAACAGCAAAACAGAGTTCCATAGCTTTGATAGCCATAAAGAAGCCTGGAGCAGTGAGAGCCATAGAAACCTTCACAACATTTACATCCGAACTTTGGCAATATTAATAAAGAAGTCCATAGAACAGACTATCATTGTTGAAGGAGGAAAGTTATGTATTTAAAGGACATTAAGTAAGCATATTGCAGTAATATAGATTAAGAATTTTTTCGACCAATGTAATGTTTTAGCACCATATCAAAACATGTAACTATACTATACCTCTTGCTGTTTGTGAAAGGTGCCCTCTGAAAGTTAAGAGGACGTAATATTATATGTTAAAAATATTTGTATGTTGGAAGTAATAGCGGTAGTGCAGGTGTACAATAGTGTATTATTGAACAGTGTATGGTAAATAACAATGCATCTGCATTATTTATTATTCAACAAGATAATCGTAATTACAGATTAAATACTGCAATTAAAATGAGTTTTTAATTAAATACAGAAATATTTTGCCTCCGTTTGAGTTCTCATCATTATTTTCATGTCAATAATTTGTTTCAGATCTCACTCACTTTAATACAGTTGGTGATGGGGAGGAGGGGTTATTTTTCCACTTATTTGCATCAGATTCCACCAGTCCTAGTATGTAAACAGCAGACACTCTATAGCTTAGAAATTACTGATGATGATTCGAGGGGACAAATGCTTAACATGTGTAAAGAACACTGCTCGTTCCACCATTTTAACACACATGGAAACCTATGTATTTAAACTTCCTCTGCTAAAATAGTGGAAGGGGAATGTCATATACACAATAAGCATGTTTCCCTTAATATCACTATCAGTCATTTTTAGCCTTATATTTTATTAATAGATGTTCTCCCAAGAATAATATCTGTAGAAAGCAGTGAGGTTTCTGTAAAAATAAAATCCAGCTTTAATTGTCCTAAAATATATAATATAATTCTGCACCTAATATTGCGGCTACAAAATAAGGGCAAAGCTGTAAAATACTTTTTTAGTTGTCTAGTGACCAATTTTGTTCAATTTTTTTACTTTTACCAGAGTATGGTGTTTACTGTTTACATACAGGGGTCAGTGGAATCTTATTATGTCAATTAAAGCAACAACCCCCCTCCCTCCCAAATAAAACACACAGAAAGGTGAGATCTAAAACAAATTATTGTTGTGAAAATAATTCTGAAAGGTCAAGTGGAAGCAAAGTACTTCTGTACTCAATTAAAACTCATTCCAATCGCAGTTTTTGAACTGTGATTAAGATTGACTTCAGATCTGCTCATTTTCTATCAGTTGACGATAAATAAGGGCATTACCCATTCCATTGTCCTTTGGGAACATGTGGTTATTTACAAATCGTCCATCTTCTCAACTTCTACCTGCAGTGCTGGATTAATTTGATAGGCGAAAATCGTATGACATGCTATAATGCCTGCGCCTTCTGAATTTCGACACGCAAAAACAAAAACCTTCGCTAAAATTTCTGCTGTTTGCTTTTTATAGCAAAATCAAAAGCCTGTTCTTCATACATGTGTTTGGGAATTTGCTACAAATAGCAAGAGGTAGAAATCTTTCCCCAGGGTATGCTCTTGCCAATTAAATATACGTTCAACCATATACTCAGATTGGTATCTCAGTGTTTTAAATCCTAATGCCTTGGCGAGAAGTTGGGAATTTGCTTCCCTAAGATTACTAATGAGTGCATACAAGCACAGAGTAATTGTCTCTCCTCAGTTGAGGGCACTACACTTTCTAGCTAGATGCTGACGGGGATCTGTATTCCACTCAGCATTTCCAAAGAATGCCAACGCATTGTAAAAGATCTTCTTTTATATCTAACAGATCCGTTTTGAATTGTTCAGAGTGAGTTGACAGGAGAAATGTACAGGTGCCCTACCTATGAGCAGGTATCTTTCGGTTTCCAGCAATCAGGATAACATCACACAGCTGCTGCTGCTTTAGATAGATCTCCATCTTACGAAAGGTTTGCTCTGCATGGTTTACAGCCTGGAAGAGCTCCTCGGAGCTGCCTGCTTCCATATCACAGTGTGGCATCAGGGGATGGCTAGTCACTGTCAGCCTGTGGACCACAAAGGGAAAAATGTGTTGTTGATGAAGTGCCAGTGAATTTGTAGCCTTAATTACACTTTCTGCTGATAGCAGACTTAAGGGAGCCGATAAGGAAAATCAATACATGCCTACGGTCTTGCAACATAGAGTAGATGGAAATGAGTACAATGTATTCCTTGGAATCTTATCAAGCCTACCTGCTTTAACTCACAGAATGTCTTTATCACTAAGTCTTCTTCCCCCTTCATGGCAGTTTTTCTTTTGTAGCCCAGTCCAAATCTTTGGGAGAAAATTGCTTCATGTTTTAGCAGGTACCATAGCATAATAAGTGATATAAATGATTGTGTCTTTCTTAATAGCTAGAGGTAACCTTATTATTTGTTGTTCTTTAAGTGGTTGGTATATAAAATTATCTAAACTGCAGCTATTGTCTAAATAAAAATAACTTTTTAAGTCTGTCACGAACCTATTTAAAATGTTAACGATAAGTCAATTAAACAATTAGGCAATACTGCATGACTGATTCTCGAAATGTGTCCTTGGAATCTATACAACGCTCTAATCTTATGTATGCCGGGCATGAATGTGTCATTACTGCAAATGCCTAACAAACATAAGTATTAAAGTTGGCCTGAATATGTATAAGAAGCCTGTTTGCTCAATCCTACATTTTAGATTTGATCTAAAATGGCGTTTTACATAGAATTTACAGCACTGAAACAGGCCATTCCACCCAACTGGTCTGTGCCGATGTTTATGCTCCATATGAGCCTTCTCCTCCCACCCTGCTTCATCATCTAACCCTATCGGCATATCCTTCCATTCCTTTCTCTCTTATATACTTATCTAGCTTCCCCTTAAAGGCATCTATGCTATTCATCTCAACTCCATGTGTTAGGTAGCACTCTGCAGCTGTGCTGCTTTACCCATCCCCATCAGTCTGCACTACGAATTAGATAGTCGTCCTAGCACGTTTTAAAATCATGGTACACATGTACACTGGTCAGTCTACTTCTGATATAACAAAAACTGGCTTGAAAAGCACCACAGCTCTGTTTGCAATGTAAACTCTTGACTTTGTGTGACACCTAAACATTTTAATGCATCCAGAATTTAGGAAAATAATGGGCCAGACTTTTTCCTGCACGCTTGGCTTGACATTTTAAAAATCTTTAACAACAATTTACTGCATGCAGGAACGAGATTGAACAGTTTAAATTGTTCTTTTTCTGCGCCAGAGAGGTTAATTGGCATTGCATTAACCATTGTCACGTTGTTAAAAAGATACTTACGCTGTTAAGTTCCAACCCTAACTTTCTGCGGTGAGTTTAATGGGCAATTAATGTGCAAATCCAGCAAGTTCTTAAAAATAACGGGAGGCTAAGGGCCAGATGTCATTTGTGTGAAGCAAAGAGGAGTGGCATAAATCGACCAGCAAGTTCTGCAGACTCGCATCTCATGGCGTATCTCTTAATCCCCTGAACTTGCTGGCCAATTTGCGCATTAATAACGCTGTGTGTCGTTAACATGCCGTTCTTTTAACAGTAAGATTATTGCATCTGTTGTTGAATCATTGTGTCAATCTACATTCTTTCATCAGGCTTAACATGTGGCAAAGTATATTTGTGCTGCAGCATCCGACTACTCTTGAACTTTTGTAAGTTTTTACAAATGGAAATAAAATATCTAAATCAATTAATGCTGTTCAGAATAGTTTTGGCAAGTTTTATGAGAATGACATAGGGCATCGAGTGTTAACTTTTTGATCCATCATTTCACTACTAATGCTTCAGATGAAGGACTGCTATACTTATTTAGAATCACAAGCACAGATCTGCATGTACAGTTGCTTTTGGTTTAAGTACAGTAAATGCTGAAAAAATAAAACACTTGTGGAAAAGGTCTTTCCTATGTATGGCTGCAGAGAAGAAATATCTTTGATTATTGGGTAGAAAAATTGCTTTACATAGTGATTATGATGCCTCGAGAACCCTACATTCCACAAAATGGACGGCTTACTTGCTGGAAGACTGGAAGTCAACTGAGGTGTTTAGTATCAAAAAGGATGGCAAAACATTGCTGCTGAATACTTATCCAGATTGTTTCTTTTGTCTCCAGATGATAGACAACAGCATGGTGTAGAGACAGAATGCTAATATTGCTATTGACTGATGACATTTCAGTGGAGGAATTTTGAGTTGTCAGAGCTTCTTATCCTGTACTTAAAATGTCACAATCAGAAACAGCCAGTGAGTCACATGAAGATGGATTCAGAGCTGTTGACTTTCTATTACCTTTGCTACAAGCTTCACTACAGCTTGATTGTATCTTATGCGCTCGCTATTTGGTAGTGCCTGCTTCTTTTCGGATGAAGATTGTTGATCTGGGTCACATGTCAACAGCATATCAAATAGACATAGCAAGGACCTGTCAGATCTCTAACTGCATCATGGTGAATCAGAGGGTCTGCTATTTTATATCAATAGGGTGTTTTTATGCCTTGTAAGAATCACATCAGGCCCTTGAATGCTATAACTGAATAAATTAAATTGCCTTTTTTAATATATGGTCTGCTGAGATTTTTACTGGCGTTTTGGGCATTCAATTTCCCAACCCTGTCCATCATCCTGTGAAAACTGTAAATGAATGGCCTTTATTACGTATGTAATCCTTTACCTGCGTATTTAATTTGTCTCCCTTACCTATTTGAAAGCTGAGGATACACGGCAAACTGGTATGCAAGATGTACTAGTTGGAGTTAGGTATCTTAGCAATACTGGACCTGAAGGAGTGGGATCTATTTGCACTGGGGATTGTACTACACTTTGGTGGCCCAAGAGACAGTGTTGGGCTTTGGTAGCACTAGGGAATGGTGCTCGAATGTAACAGAACTGGGGTAGGGATCCTGGAATTTGGAAGCATTGCAGTGGGGCTGTTGAGATTTGACAACATGGGGAATTCTTGCATCTAACTATGAAAAATGAACCAGAGGTTTGGCAGAACTGTGGAGGTGAACCTAAGATTTGTCAGAAGTGGGGTGGAATATGGAATTTGGCTCACTGGTAGATTCCTGGGACATGACCTTTACTCGGAGCTGGGAACCCAGCGGGTGGGTAGATGTTTGTGTGGGAAACCCAGAAGTCAAGGGAGTGCGTCACAATCTGTGATCGCAACTCAATTGGAGATAATTATTTTTGCTTCTGGGTTTCCCATGCAACAGCCAGCCAGATTGACAGGGTGGCTGCCTGTCGGGAGGGAAAGGAACTGCGAATCGGAGAGGGGGGAAGAGAGAGACTGTGGGCTGTGGAGGACATGGGGGATGCGGGGACACCTTGGAGAAGATCGGGGTGGGGGGGGGGGGGCATTGGAGATTGGGGCAGAGAGGTGATCGGATCGGCAGTCGGATGAAGAGTTGGAGGTGGGGGGCAGATGATTACGGGGGTCCTGTCGACCAGGTGAGCTTGTTGGGCCTGGATAAAGTACTCCTACTCCTCCTGGCCCACAACGAGTGCAATAAAGGCCCTCACCTCATGATCCGGCCCTTCTTGCCTGCTTTCACCTGACGTGAATCAGAAGCCCTGGGAAACCCGTGCAGGTGAGCTTAAATTAGTTTCAGCTTTAGAATCCACAAAAAATTAAGTGCCTCAACTATTTCAATGAGGTACATTGCCCCTTTAACATTCCACCTGCTAGCTTTAAGTGGGGATGGGACATCCAAGTTTCTGCAGCGCGCGCGCATCCGATGGCGCCTGTAGAAGTGGGCGCGTTGGAGCCTGGTTACATGTCCCACATCATAAAACTGTTACTTTTACCTTCCACCCGCCCCCAACCCACCCGTTCTTTGGGGCTAAAATTACCCCCCCAGATGTCTATTAGCAACGAGGGGAGGTCTGGAACTTCCTTGGCGATTCTCCCAATTGGTTAGAACATAGGAACAGGAGTTGGCTATTTAACCTTTCGAGCCTGTTCCGCCATTCATGGCTGATCTGTGACCTAACTCCATATACCCGCCTTAGCCAAAGGTATTAAGGGATGTGGGGCTTGAAAAAATCTATCAGTCTCAAGATTTAAAATTAACAACTGAGCTACCAACTGCCATTTGCAGGAGAGAGTTCCAAACTTCTACCACCCTTTGCATGTAGAAGTGTTTCCTAACTTCACTCCTGAAAGTCCTGGCTCTAATTTTTAGGCTATATCCCCTAATCCTAGACTCCCCAACCAGCGGAAGTAGTTTCTCACTATCTACCCTAACAGTTCCCCTTAATATCTTAAAAAGCGTAACTTTGTCGGAAGGTGATGGACACCTCGTTTATATGTCTATCTGAGGTTCACACTGATTTTATGCCAAAGTTATAGAGGCAAACCTAAAGATTTCAATAGCAGTAAGGATGAGAACCCCAAACTAATTCCAGCGTTATCTGTAGACATCATTTCTGTACACTATGAAAATGCTTTCAAAAACATAATAGACAGATGTGATCTGTTTATCTTGAACTTCAGTGCTATCACCAGACACTGAAGCAGTGGAAGTGAGCTATATATAGTCAGATGTACAACATGCAAGAAATCTAATTTTCTTTCTTGCTGATTTTGTCCCCTCCTCTCCTGCAGGTGTTGATCCCTTGTTGGGATATGGTCGTACTGGCACCTGATCCAAGTGGCCTTGAAGGTGAATATTGGCTGGGTGGTGGGGGCTATTCAACAATACAGGGAGGGCATTGCAGCCAAGATTGATGGCTTTTCTTTGCCTGATGTCCACTCGTGCACACTTCCAGCAGAGGTCACTGGAGGATGATAAGGAAGAGATTATTAGCCAATTTTCCTTTTACTAACCCAGGAGCTCTAAGGCGCACAGTGTTTCCCCTTTCACCACTCTGACAGAGATCAGCTAACTCAGTACAAATCTGAGACTTTCTTCATCTATATGATTCAGTTACTCACTAGGTCAATTTACTGAACCATTGGCGTAGCTCAGCCTGAAGGCTGTTATCCAGATACATAAGTAGGTAAAGCCTGGAACAAATAAAAGGACCATTATTGGACAAAATACTATTAAGTTGGCTCTCGGCACACAGATAACTGAAACATCATTAAATTTATTGGAACAATCAAATATTCCAGAAAAATCTGAAGAACATCCTTCAGTCTGATGTGCATATAGACCGAAGAGGGCAGCAGGTAAGCACTCAGAACAAGGACATTAAAGAAAGAAAGACTTGCATTTATATAGTGCCTTTCACTACCTCAGGACGTCCCAAAGCGCTTTATAGCCAATTAAGTACTTGAAGTGTAGTTGCTGTTGCAATGTAGGAAAATTAAAAATTAAAGAGCCCATCTTGAAGTGTCTGATTTTGAGGAAACCATTAAATGTGTATGATTTAAAGCTGGAATGAATAACACTCAATAATGCTGTGGTAAATGATTGAGCAGATTTTATGCTGGATATGGGACCTCCAACTCATTAAAGCACTCGGTAAGAGCCATGTGCTTTAATTCATTCCAGATACACAATTTCAGCAGAAAACCCCTGGATAATTGACTTGCAGGGACGTTTTTCTCAGTCTCGCCAGCATTCTGGCAGGAATCCCAGGAAAACTGTGGAGACCTGGCCTAACTCGGGTAACGCAAAATCTCCGCCATTTTCCTGTGGCTTCCATCAGTGTCCTGCCAGAGTTACTGCGAGAGAACAAAAGTACCTCCATGGAATTTCAGGATCAAAGCATTTTTGTATTGACACTATTAATTTTGTGGTCTAATTTTTCCTGTAGACTATTAGCAATTTAATGTTTCTCCTTAGAATCTTATGGTGTTGTTGTCTCTTTTATGTTGAATCTAATATTTTAGAATTTGTTCTTCAATCTAAATGCCAGTACCTGGAATTAATGACTAGTATCTTACTCAGCAAAATGTTAACAAACAATTCAACACCTGTACCTTGTGCTGAATTAGATGGAGATAACACCTGGAGCGATTCTGGAGGACTTCCAGAAGGCATTCAATAAAGTCCCTCATAAAAGATTGTTAGCTAAAGTTGAAGCTCATGGAATTGAGGGCAAACTATTGACCTGGTTAGGAAATTGGCTGAGTGGCAGGAGACAGAGAGTAGGGATAATGGGCAGGTACTCAAATTGGCAGGATGTGACTAGTGGTGTCCTACTGGGATCTGTGCTGGGGCCTCAACTATTCACTGAATTTCTTAATAACTTAGATAATGGGATAGAGAGCCACATATCCAAGTATGCCAAGTATACAAGAAAATTTCGATCAAATCACCCCTTAATCTTCTAAATTCCAGGGAATATAACCCTAGTTTGTGTAATCTCTCTTTGTAATTTAACCCTTGGAGTCCAGGTATCATTCTAGTAAATCTACGCTGCACTCCCTCCAAGTATAAAATTACAGAGAGATAGTAACAGATTAAGTGAATGGGCAAAAAAGTAGCAAATCTATTTCAATGGAGGCAAGTGTGAAGTCATCCACTTAGGACCTAAAAAGAGTACTTTTTAAAAGGTGAAAAGTTCAAAACAGTGGAGGTCCAAAGAGACTTAGGGCTCCATGTACAAGGATCATTAAAATGTCATGGACAGGTGCAGAAAATAATCAAAAAGGCTAATGGAATGCTGGCCTTCATATCTAGAGGACTAGAACAGCTATATAAAGCCCTGGTTAGACCACACCTGGAGTACTGTGTTCAGATCTGTGCACCACACCTTAGGAAGGATATACTGGCCTTGGAGGGAGTGCAGCGTAGATTTACTAGAATGATACCAGGACTCCAAGGGTTAAATTACAAAGAGAGATTACACAAACTAGGGTTATATTCCCTGGAATTTAGAAGATTAAGGGGTGATTTGATTGAAATTTTCAAGATATTAAGGGGAACTGATAGGGTAGATAGAGAGAAACTATTTCCGCTGGTTGGGAAGTCTAGGTCTAGGGGACATAGCCTAAAAATTAGAGCCAGGACTTTCAGCAGTGAAGTTAGGAAACATTTCTACACGCAAAGGGTGATAGAAGTTTGGAACTCTCTTCCGCAAACTGCAGTTGATGCTAGCTCAGTTGTTAATTTTAAATCTAAGACTGATAGATTTTTGTTAACCGAAGGTATTAAGGGATATGGGGCTACGGTGGGTATATACAGTTAGGTCAAAGATCAGCCATGATCTCACTGAATGGTGGAACAGGCTCGAAGGGCTAAATGGCCATCTCTTGTTTCTATGACCTTGAATTTTTTTTAAAATTCGTTCATGGGATGTGGGCGTCGCTGGCAAGGCCAGCATTTATTGCCCATCCCTAATTGCCCTTGAGAAGGTGGTGGTGAGCCACCTTCTTGAACCACTGCAGTCCGTGTGGTGAAGGTTCTCCCGCAGTGTTTTGAGGTAGGGGGTCCCAGGATTTTGACCTAGTGACGATGAAGGAACAGCGATATATTTCCAAGTCGGGATGGTGTGTGACTTGGAGGGGAACGTGCAGGTGGTGTTGTTCCCATGTGCCTGCTGCCCTTGTCCTTCTAGGTGGTAGAGGTCGTGGGTTTGGGAGGCGCTGTCGAAGAAGCCTTGGCGAGTTGCTGCAGTGCATCCTTTGGATGGTACACACTGCAGCCACGGTGTGCCGGTGGTGAAGGGAGTGAATATTTAGGATGGTGGATGGGGTGCCAATCAAACGGGCTGCTTTATCCTAGATGGTGTCGAGCTTCTTGAGTGTTGTTGGAGCTGCACTCATCCAGGCAAATGGAGAGTATTCCATCACACTCCTGACTTGTGCCTGATAGATGGTGGAAAGGCTTTGGGGAGTCAGGAGGTGAGTCTGTTACTGTATCCAGGATGCCAGTTTTATGCAAGTTGAAAATCTATCCTATAAACTGACTTGATTTGTTCCAGAAGCAGAGGAGATCATCTATAATGCACCGCTTACAAGCTTCAATCAAATTCCCTGGCTCCTCTTCTGTCTGACTCATGAGGGAAGGTAGGACTGAGTTAAGAAGTAAATAGGGGAACACAATGCAGGGAGGTTTGTACACACTACTGTCCTGAAAACAGAACTGCGATGTAAAAGCACCTTATCGAAACTAAAGGAGATGACTAAATAGAAGTGATGATTGATGCGGCAAGTTCTAACAAGCTGAAAATGAGGAATAAGATAAAACAGCTCACCCAAAGAATTGTGAGCACTGTAACCATCACAGTTCGGAGGAGACTTATTCCTTCAAGTTTCTTAACAAGCTCTCTCCAGATCTCAAGAAGGGAGTAGAAGGCGTGTAGGGAAGATCACAGACTAAAATAGGGGGCGAAGTGCTCTGGTTGCGATGTGTAGCAAAACCATAAATGCATTCAATGGCTCATAGAGACCAGAGTAATTCTCCCCCGAAAGGCTTTGCTGTTATACAAAAACCCTCATAAGAAGCCTTACTAATCAAGGTTGTCCAAGTTAATGTTGTATTTGTTTTTCTAGACCACAGCAATTGAAGAGTCTAAGTTCATCCATTCATAACAATTGCCTTCATGTTAGGACTGTAATTAGTGCCTCGCTCCTAAATCACCTTTCAAATCAGTGTGAGATCAATAAAAATCAAAGGATTTTAGTGACATTTTCCATTCGCTGTTTTAACTTAAAGGAATTGTCTGTGGGTTTTGAAAGAGTGTGCGCTGGTCCTATTACAGAATACTTACAAAGCAATCTTATTCAGTCAAGCATTGGAAGCTAGCACACAGCTAATGATAAATTCTCCACTGATACCTTTTACAGCAAAAATAAACCTCAGTGGTAAAGTAATTTATTTCATTTCATTATATATTTTCTTACCATTTTATTATGGTGAATGTTTTAAATACCTCTGATCAGAATGTTTTAAGTTTACCTTTAGCTTAAAGATTTGAATTCTTCTACTTTCTGCCCACTTCCCCTTGATCTCATCAGATCAGGCATCTCCTGAGCAAGTGAGCAAACTGTACCCTGATCTCTGCCAATGCCACCTCTGAGCCAGCAGTTAGGTGGTGTGCATCAGGGGCTCGATGGTGACTCTGCTCCTAATTCCCTCTTTCCCTGTGCACAGACTGATGGCCTCCACTCAGTGGCTGACATAGAGAGAGGGGCAAGAAATCTGTGTCACTCTATTCTGCCCATTGATTCTCTCGACATGCAGCAGAACTTTGGCCAAACTTTAGGCCAACTTTGATACCAGGTATCAGCCTCTTGCTACCAATTGTATGTGTATCATTTCATTTTAGACATAGTTCCTTTGTAAAGCCCACAACATTGAGTTCTTTACTCTGATCTCACTGGAACTGCAGCAATATCCCTCACCCACATTCTTAGCTTGAAAATTATGTCACAAAAATCCAGCTAAGTACATGCTCTGATCAGAGGAATGAGAAATGTTTGCAATGAAAAAATAAAGAATAATAAAATGAAATACACTGCAACAAACAGTTGCTTCACTGGCATTAGCTATCTTTTAAATGTAAAAGGTAACAGCAATAACATCAGTTTGTTTATCATTTTAAATAGTTTCTTTCTAGCTTGTCAATAGAAAACGTATGGGAAAACAATAATTAACAATGTTTAGTTCAGTTGCCTAATAACAGGTACCCTGTTTAATGCAGTAACATTATTTGTTCCAGTGAAATTATTTTAAACATGCAACTTATTTCAGTTCACCTGCACTGATGCTGCTTTGATAAACAGAATCACCTGTGTCAGCAAACCTTTGGGGTCTTGAGCAAATATGTTCAATTAAATGGTGCTCCTTATTTGACAGTGATTTCAATAACTTCAGATCATAACCACTGCTCCCATTTTTTCAGACAGCAGGTGCTGGTAATGGTTCTGATGTTGCCATTCACAGCTCCTCTAGACCCATCTTTTGTTTCTTTTCTTGTCCCATTATCACCCTCCTTGTTTTGCACCATCATCCCAATTGTCATTTAATCACTCCTGCCCTCCGCCCGATCACAGACCTCTCCTTCTTGGTCTTTCCTCCCCTTCCCCTACTTTCCCTGGCTCTGTACTTGCTTAAAAAACTGTTAAATCTTGAACTTCTTCCAGTTCTGATGAAAGGTCATCAATCTGAAATATTGGCCCCGATTTTCAAATGAAGTTGCGGGTGCGTAGGTGGGCGGGGGTGGGGGGCTGCGAAAATCGGGAAAATCCCGAGCGGGTGGGGAAGCCGGCTCTAACCCGCCGACCTCCTGGTTTCCCACAGACGCGCCTGTGTGCGCCCGCGCTTCCCGAATGCGGACGTCCCGCCGGCAATTAAAGCCAGGGGGATGATAGTTAAAGAACCAAATGTACCTCATTGAGGTACTTTATTTCTGACATAGTAGATAGTTAAACCGATTTTAAACTTACCCGGGTGGCTTTCCCATGGCTTCCAATTCACGCCTGGTCAAACCAGGGGTGAAGAGCCAGATCAGGCAAAAATAAACTAAATAAATTAAATTAAATACCATTGCACAAAGTTAAAAAACAAAAAAACCCGATGTCACCTGCACCCCCCCCCTGCTCCGATGTCCCCCTCTCCCCCGATGCCTCCCTCTCTGACGTCCCTCTCAGCCCCCGATGTCTCGCTCTCCCCCCCACGATCTCCCCCTCCCCTCCCGATCTCCCCCTCTCCCCCCCCCTGCCGATTTCCCCCTTCCCCCCCCGCCGATCTCCCCCCCTCTCTCCACCCCCCCAATCTTCAGCGCCCGATGACGTTTCTCTCCCCCCACCCTCAGTGTTGCAGCTCTTGTTGGCAGCCAGCCTGTCAATCAGGCTGCTTGCCGGGAGCGAAACCCGGAAACAACTTTTAATCACCATCAATTACACCGTGACCGCGTCGGAAAAGTTTAGTTTTTCATTTATTCGGGTTTGCCCCCCGCTGCCATCCCACCATCATTTCAAGATTTCTTTCTCCACTGATGCTGCCTGACTTGCTGAGTATTTCCAGCATTTTCTGTTTTCATTCCTTATTCATTAGGTCACTCCGCATTTTATGAGTACACAAAACTCTCGACTGTGATTCTAATTCGACTGTATAATTTCAGTTGATTTATCATGTGTAGATGTGAATTCTGCAAGACTGTTCTTTTTAAGATGTTTAATGCACAATCACTGCTTGCAGCAGAAATTAATTAATGAAGGATTGCAAGCAAAGGTATAACTGGTGAATTCCACCAAAAGTTTGGGTAGTTGCATTATAGAAGTATTTCTGATTTAAAAACCTCTACTGCAATATTCAAACTAATGTTATTGAAAATTTATACACGACTTTTGAAAAGACTGAAATACCTGACATTAAAATGAGTTAATGTGGAACTGATTTTAAATGTTTGAAGAGCGTGATAGCCTTTCTGCTGAAATTAAAAGCATTAAGTATGCTACAATTTGCAGCTCCTTCAGAAAACACTGTGAAAGAAGTAATGCTCTTATCTAATTTTAACATTAGAATTTCCAGAAATCCATTTTTCAGGTATTAAATTCATAGACTACAGAGTTTCAAAGCAACAATAGGACCATAATATGATTATGGATAATTTAGATGCCAACTTATTGTCAAGAGAAATATAGTGCTCTTGACAAAGCATGTTTTCCTTTGTACTTCTCAAGATGAGGAACGTCAGTGTTGAACACTCTTCCCACTTACGGTGCCTAGTGTCAACATCAAATACTCCCACATTGGACATAACATGATCACATGAAGATTACAGCTCCCTTTACCGTACTGAAATCATCAGCCTTAACTCCAGACTCAGAGGTCCACACCATATTGCACCATTTACACTGTGCATGTAATCCCTCATTAATTGAATCTTGCTGCCATCTGTGATTGTACTGGGTTCTATGAAAATTTCTGTCCTCACACCCTCTCTGTGTAAGATCCCAGCTTAATGCCAGGTTGTACCAAACCAACTTTGTGCTCTGGAACTAGGAACCAGGCTTGGGACTACTCAGACTCATCTCATGTGAGATTCTTTACAGCTGGCAAGAGAGGATTCCATCCCCTCCCTTTGGGTTAGACTCAAACGCAGGTCCCAGAGGTGAAAGAGTGTGCATCACTATACTACCCAACCTCCATATTTTGGCAGCTTTAATAGCAAGGTACACTTTCCAGTTTGGGTTGTACAGAGTGGCAATTATTTAGGAACAAGAGTAGGCCATTCAGCCCCTCAAGCCTTCTCCACCATTCAATTAGATCATGGCTGATCTGCACCTCAACTCCATTTTCCTGCCTTTGCTCCATATCCCTTCATACCCAAACCTAACAAAAATCTATCAATCTCAGCCTCGAAAGCTCCAATTGTCCTAGCACCCACAGCCTTTTGGGAAAGGGAATTTCCAGTTTTATATTACCGTTTGCATGAAAAAGTGCTTCCTGATTTCGATTCTGTATGGCCTAGTTCTAATTTTATTATGTCCCCTTGTTCTTGATTCCCCCACCAGAGGAAAGAGTTTCTCCAAATCCTTTTAACATTTTAAACACTTTGATCGGTTCATTCCTCAATCTTCTATACTCAAGGGAATACAAGACAAGTTTATGCAACCTGTCCTCATAATTTAATCCTCTAAACCCCAGTATTATTCTGGTGAAGCTGCCCTGCACACCATCCAAGGCCAATGTATTGTCCTGAGGTGCAGTACCCAAAACTAAATGCAGCACGCCAGATGGGGTCTGACCAAGACTTTATGCAACTGAAGCATAACTTCCTCCCACATGTATCCAGGCCCCTTGAGATAAAGGCCAGGTACTTTGAGATACATCTGCCCAAGAAACAATTCACCAGAGGGTCAGCTCATGTCCTGGATCTGCTGAAGGGGACAGAGATGCAGACTTTAGGGGCCCAGTCTTTAAATTCTGTGCATCAGCAAGATTTTGAAGCTTTTGGGCCTGCTGGGGTGTGGCATTATTGAAGGGGGGAGAGCCTAACAGCCTTAAGTGGGAGGGGATTCAGGAGAATGGGACCCAAACTGCCATTGGCCACTTTCAATCTATCAGGTCCAACATCCTACATGTTCCCACCTATAAATACCTTCCCCCAATCCGTCCATAACCCCATCCGCACACGCAGTTACCCCACCACTACATTGCTGAACCTCAACTGGTTTTCATCTTGAATCATTTAAGTGCACATTTTCTGTTTCGTAAAATGAATGGATGGAAAATCACAGGCCAGAAAGCACAATTACCTTGATATGTGCTCCCAGCATGTATCAGGAGTGCACCATTAGTGAGGTTACTGATGTTTAAGAGTCAAGTTTTACTTGAGGTCCAGGATGGTTGGTCGGTAGGCAGCGTGAGCCTGTCACCCACCCGTTGTTGAGGCCTGAGCCATTTTGAGGCGGAGGGTCTCATTTATGTGCTGCTGGCAAGCTGTGGACATCAAACGAGCGCCCCACTGCGGTTCACAGCTTGTGGCAGGCTCCCTCACTGAGCCGGCTGACAGTTGGAGCTTGGAGGAGCTAGATGTTTCTGAAGGGGCCTTGCGTAGGCCAACAGCAAGTGGAGTATTTTTTGTGAGCCCAGGAGGAAAAACTCCTGCTCCTCCTGGCCCCGCAAAAATAAAAGGTTAAAAGAAACTTTGGCCGTTTAATAAACAGCCTCGAGTGGTTCCTTTAAGGACTACTGGTTAGACCACTAACCGCCTGGTACAAATGGGCTGCACAGTGTCCTGGAGGGCAAACAGCCTCCTCCAGCTTGCTGTGGGTGTAGGTTATGAATGGTCAAAGTCCATCTCCTGTCAACTGTAGCCAGGTCTTCTGTTTCAATAATTATATGGCATGTATGTAGGGCTCTGTGGAAAATCCTGCCAGAACTGTGCGATCATTTCAATGCAAAAAAAATCACTAGTACAGACACTGGATTTTGTATCTTGGGGACTGTGCTGAAATTCCACAGTTTGACATTTTCATCCTCCTCCTTGGATATTTAGATAGTTCTTATACTGACTTGGAGGAATAGGATTTGAAAGTCTCATCTAGGGAGGAGACAGTGGCAGCTTTCAATGCTGGACACTGAACCGTGCAGAGGCTGGGCATGTTTTAACAATTAGACTGTTCCAGAAAGCAGTCATTTATTCACTTCAAACATACCAAATAAATCGGGGTGTGGAACCTAGAATTACTGCAATAAGTTGATAAACATTTCTGGCTCATGGTTATGGTGGGATGAATATTTGTTTATTGTGGGACAAAAAGTGAACATTTTTATATTACTTGCCAAAAATAACGAGATTCTCATGTGATGTTAAATTCCTTGTCAAGAGACAGTATAGTGCAATTTACATTTCAGACCATGTAAGATTCTGATGCTCTGTGACTTCTCTTTGATGTTGCAACAGGCTTTCTGTGAGCAATATTACCAGCCACTTTTAATCTGTTTCAGATCACTGATCATCTGCAATTCTAGATACCTTGGAAACTCTTAACTTCAAGCAATGATAGCCCATGCCTTTCAAAGAGTTTCAGCTGCATAAAGGCATTCTTCAATTTCATGCAATATGACAATACTAAAAGTTCAATTTCTTAGAAACATGCTCTCCTGGCTGTAAAGTGCTTTGGAACGTCCTGAGGTCGTGAAAGGCACTATTTAAATGCAACTTCTTTTTTTCTTTCCCGGTGTCATCTTTAGTTTGCTATTATTCACTTCCTACAGAACAAAAGGTCATCTCATGTGCACAGCAGATTTCTGCTTATTGAAGTGATAAATATAAATAATTACAACTAACAGCCAATTGGGTGATTTAACTTACCAGTTGCGACTGAAAATAGGGTATTAGTGGACAGGTAGTAAATGACCACTGCAGTAAGCCTGTATAAAGTGCTTTTATACTCAACCGTCTAAGTGTAAGGCCATATATTTTAATGGATAGAATACATCCTGGATTGGTAGGCTGTCAGAAAGGCAGTAGATGTCTTCAAGAAATACTTTTGGCGAGTTACAGAATAATAGAGCCCTCAAACCAACTGTATTTTTAACACATACCTTATAATTTAATTTGGCTGTGTCAGGGTTTTCTTAATAATGTTACTGTATCTTAAATTCCCTTTGCGTACATAACAGATTTATTCCTGTAATGTTATTCTTCGTAGCTGATGAATGATGTTAATTTTCTCGGGCATCTGAGATATAAATTAGTCAGACTAGTGTTTGTGCTGCCTTGGAAACTCTGTTTGTGATGATGAATTGTGCCATCAATCTCAGATCAGAGAGAAAAAAAAAATAAGAAAAAATGAGTGGGATTTAGCAAATGTCCCTGTATCAATAGAAAGCATTGGTATTATTTGTTTTGAAAATACAGCTCTCTTGATATAGCTATGAAGCTAAAAATTAAATATGAATGAATATTGTCAGATATATTTTGTGTTGGGTCATTTGCAAAAACTTTGTAAACAAGGCTGAAGTAATTTATCAATAAAATATTCTTGAATAAACTAAATCATTTACAATTTTTCAGGTGTACTGATATTTGATGCTGCCTTTTTAGTAAATGATAAGAATGAAAACTTACAAATACTTACAGAATTATGAAGGTCTTTAGCCTTCTAAATTTATCACACTGTACTATAGAATCACAAAATCATTGAATCATAGAATGATGCAGCACAGGAGGAGGCCATTTGGACCTTGAGTCTGTGAAAGAGCTCTCCAATTAGTCCCATTCCACTCTTTGAAAGAGCTCTCCAATTAGTCCCATTCCACTGCCCTTTCTCCATAGCCCTGCAAATTTTTGCCCTTCAAGTTTTTATCCAATTCCCTTTTGAATGTGATTATTGAATCTGCTTCCACCATTCTTTCAGGCAGTGAATTCCAGATCTTAACAACTCGCTGTGTAAAAAAAAATTCTCCTCATCTTCCCTTCTGGTTCTTTTGCCAATTACCTTAAATCTGTGTTCTCTGGCAACTGACCCTTCTGCCAGTGGAAATAGTTTCTCCTTATCAAACTCTATCAAAACCCTTCACGATTTTGAACACCTCTATTACATCTCCCTTAACCTTCTCTGCTCTAAATTTATATCTATATATTTATATCTATATCTAAGTTTACTTCTCCCCACTACTGCTGTAACCTGTTTAAGACAATTTACAGCAGTAATACCTAAAGTACACAAATTAATCGTTTTTTTTTCATATGGTAGCTGATGGTGAATTTTAAGGCATTTTACATTTTTCTTGTCAATATCACAATCCTCCCTGACCTGCTGGTGAAAAATAATATTTAACACCCAGATTTTCCGTGAATTTATTTAATTCCTATTTAGAGGATTTACAGGATGGCTGCTAATACTGTAAATTCTCAGACCTTCACTGTCATTTTTAAATGGTATATACGGGCTAGTTTCACAATATTTAAAGCACATTAAAACTCTAAAATATATCACATTAACCTTTTTCTTAATATATATATTAATGACTTGGACTTGGGTGTACAGTGCACAATTTCAAAATTGGCAAATGACACAAAACTTGGAAGGGTGGTAAACAGGGAGAAGGATAGTGATAGACTTCAAGAGGATATAGACAGGCTGGTGGCATGGGCGGACACAGGATAGATAAAATTTAATGCCGAGTGATACATTTCGGTAGGAAGAACGAGGAGGGGCAATATAAACTAGAGGACACAACTCTAAAAGGGGTACAGGAACAGAAAGATCTGGAGGTATATGTGCACAAATCTTTGAAGGTGACAGGGCAGGTTGAGAAAGTAGTTAAAAAAGCATACGGGATCTGGGCTTTATAAATAGAGGCATGGGGCTCGATATTAGGAGGGAGGCGGGTTGCCAGCAGGGGGTCGACTGGGCGCATGGGTAACCCGCCCAGTAAAATCGGTGGGTTCCTCATGCAATCACAGCCTAATTGAAGCCGCTTACCTTTGCTTCCGGGTTTCGTGCTTGAAAGCTGCGCAGCAGGCGGACTGTGCACCTGCATCACAGGCTGTCAAATGGAGGAGTGCTATTTAAAGGGGCAGTCCTCCGCTGGCTGATGCTGCAGAAAATAGGCAAAATTACAGCATGGAGCATCCCAGGGGGGAGGCTGCTCCCAGGTTTAATGATGCCTCAGTCCAGGTCTTATTGGATGGGGTGAGGAGAAGGAGGAGGAGAGAGATCTTCCACCCAGTGGACTGGAGGCAGTGGCCTGCCTCTGCCACCACAAAGGCCTGGCTCGAGGTGGCAGAGGAGGTCACCTGCACCACCAACATACCACGCACCTGCATACAGTGCAGGGGGCGCTTCAATGACCTAACCAGGTCAGCTGAAGTGAGTACACTTACTCATTCCCCTACACTCCTTCTGCCACATCACCGCCCCCACCCCACATCTCCTTCTGCACTGCCAACACTACTCTGTCACATCACTCCTCACACCCACTCAAAGCTGACCTGCACTTACTCACCTCGCCAGTACTCATCCCACCACTACCACTCAACCCAATCCTCATACAATCTCATGGCTCTGTCTCATATTCACCCTCTCATGCATCTCTTTCACGGTCAGCCTCACTCAACCTGTCACTACCTGTGCTGCAGCCACAGGGCATGCATCACATATGTGCAGTAGGAAGCGTAAGGCAAACATGTCGTGAGCATGAAGGGGATGCACAAGGATGTTTGAGGGTTGGTCATGGTTTTTACTTATATTTGATTTCTGATCAACTCACATTACATATTATATTGTCACCACTACTGCCACGTCTTTGCAAATCTTGTCTGGTTTGTGCAATAATGCCCCTTCCTGAGGATCACTATGAAGACCCACAACTGATGACACCCATTGTGTCACTGCAGAGTGGGTGTAGGTGTATTTGCAGGGCTCTTTTGTGCAGACGACAGAGACATCGGTGATGTCCCCGGTGGCACCCTGGAAGAATGTGGAGGAGAAGTTGTTGAGGGCAGTGGTGACTTTGACAGCGACAGGTAAGAAGATGGTGCTCGGGCCAGCCGGGAGCAGCTCGGCATCAAGGAGGCTGCAGATGTCCACAACTACATGTTGAGCGACTCTGAGCCTCCGTGTGCACTGCTGCTCAGAGAGGTCCAGGAAGCTGAGCCTCGGTCTGTGGACCCTGTGACGAGGGTAGTGCCCTCTGCGACGCATCTCTCTCTGCGGTTGCCCTCCCTCCTGCTGTGCAAGTGGATGTGTCACAGCACTGTGTTGTGGGGCTCCACATGTTAGAGGTGGACGGCGTGGCCGGTGAGGCTGGTGATGCTGTTCGTCCTCCGAGGAGGTCATGACTGCAGCTATGGCGGCCCCCATCCGGAAGATGTACGTTTGAGGGGGTCCGCAAGGTAGGTAAATGTGTCTGGACACCGGGATTGAGGTTCCAAGTTGGTGAATTTTATTGTTAGGAGGTGGGTGGTGGAGGCCAAACTTTGTCTAAAGTGACCGAGTGGCCTCGTGCAATGAGTGAGGGTCTCCCCCCACCACCTGTAAAACGGACCTTTGCAGCTGCCACAGGCTGGTGGCTGCAACACGTCCATTTCAACTGGGAGTGTTTCCCCGAGTAGGCGAAACACGCTCAGTTGAGATGCAAATCCCACCCCTCCTAAAATATCCTACAAATCAGGTCTGCTAACGACCTGAACTATCACATTAATTGCCTTAAGTGGGATCCCGCCAGTCCCGCATGCGGGGGCTGCGCGCGCATGTAAGCGCGTCACTGGGGAACCCGGAAGTGGGCGGGTTGGAGCCAGGCTTCGGACCCGCCCCGGGAATCCCCAATTTTCGGAGCCCCCCCGCCACGAACCCACCGGCTCGGACGTCCAAAAATCGAGCCCAGGAAGTACAAAAGTATAGAAGTCATGATGAACCTTTATAAAAAAAAACTGGAGTATTGTGTCCAGTTCTGGGTGCCACACTTCAGGAAAGATGTGAAGGCCTTTGAAAGGGTGCAGAATAGATTTACAAGGGATGAGGGACTTCAGTTACATGGATAGGCTGGAGAATCTAGCGTTATTCTCTTTGGAACAGAGAAGGTTGAGAGGAGATTTGATAGAGGTGTTCAAAATCATGAAGGGTCTACAAAGAGTAGATAGAGAGAAACTGTTCCCATTGGTGGAAGAGTCGAGGACCAGAGGACATAGATTTAAGGTGATTGGCAAAAGAAACAAAGGTGACATGAGGAAAAACTTTTTTACACAGCGAGTGGGTTAGGATCTGGAATGCACTGCCCATGGGGGTGGTGGAGGCAGATTCTATCATGGCCTTCAAAAGGTAACTGGATAACTGCTTGAAAGGAAAAAAAAATCATGGCTACGGGGAAAGGGCGGGGGAGTGGGACCAGCTGGATTGCTCTTGCATAGAGCCGGCACAGACTCAATGGGCCGAATGGCCTCCTTCCGTGCTGTAACCTTTCTATGATTCCAGTTAGTGCCTTTTCCTACATTTTCTTTTTCTAGGATTAAAATGCATAAAATGATATTCCTATGTGTAAAAAAAAATCATATGTCACGTAGCACCATACTTTGTGTTTCTGTTCTTTCCTTCCCCTCCCACTCCCACACCCCATTAGCTAACCTGTTTGAATAAGTTGTGTGAATGTCTCCAGTCCTTAGCTGAGTAATTGCATGGAGTATGATATAAAATCAAATGATTCACATCAGTAGGAGGGGGAAAAAAAGTCATTCCCAGGTTGGCCTTGCTTAAATTGCATCTCTGGCTATAAACAGCTGTGCTGCAGTTTATAATACTCCTTAAAATCTACCTCTTTGTCCGAATATTTCCTTATGTGGCTTAGTGTCAATTTTTGTTTGATAACGCTCCTGTGAAGCCCCTTGTGATGTTTTACTACATTTAAGGCCCTATACAAATGCAAGTTGCTCCCTAATTAGGAATGAAAGCATATCCCAAATACGAGGGTGGTTGGAGTCTGGAACTCACTGCCTGAAAGGGTTGTGGAGGCAGGAACCCTCACAACATTCAAGAAGCATTTGGATGAGCACTTGAAATGCCATAGCATACAAGGCTACGGACCAAATGCTGGAATATGGGATTAGAGTAGACAGGGCTTGATGGCCGGCGCGGACACGATGGGCCGAAGGGCCTCTATCCGTGCTGTATAACTCTATGACTCTATGACTCTAAGTTTCATGACATCTCATTGCATTTGGCAAGTATTTCACTGTAAAACAATCTTTAGCATTTAGAACCAGTAACAATGTCACCTTACTGCCATTGAGCTAAATGGTACTTTTCCGAATGAGTTCCTTAGATTGCTGATATGTCCAGGGAAATGAGTGACTCCCTGAGCTGGATGATTTTGTATGTATTTAACCTCCCACATTATGGCACTTATGAAATAAACACTCGTATTAGAGCAATAAAGCTACTCCCATGTCAGGAATGATTAAGTTACATTAATCTCAATCCTATATAACTAAAGCAAATATGCAAAAACACAACTGTGTAAAACACTTCAAATTCTGCTCACCGTCATCCCTATTTTCTTCCCTTCTCCGTTTTGTTTGTCGGAATTATTTTTTTTACCATTATGGCCTCTAACTGTGATGTGTGACTGTACCTCAGCACCTTCATGAAAATCAGCAGTAAGGCCCCAGTTTAATCTAGCTGTATAAAACGTCCTTAAAATAAATTAGAAAAAAATTGATCCCATCTTAACTGGACCAAACTGCTGTATTTTCCAATGCGTTTCCTCTTATCCATTCATGTCCCAACATTACTATTATTTGAGGTGTAACCTGATAAGAAGGACAACAAAAATATCACAAAATCACCATTAACTTTCATTAGTGCCAGCCGTGGCTCAGTGGGCAGCACTCTCACCTCTGAGTCAGAAGGTCGTGGTTTCAAGTCCCACTCCAGAAACTTGAGCACATAATCTAGGCTGACGCTCCCAATGCTGTTCTGTCGGAGGTGCTTTCTTTCAGATGAGAAGTTAAACCAGGTGGATGCAAAAGATCAAGTGTGCACCATTCTAAGAGCAGGAGAAACATAGAAAATTGGAGCAGGAGTAGGCCATTCCAGCCTGCTCCGCCATTAAATACAATCATGGCTGATCCTCTTTCTCAATACCATATTCCCGCTCTCTCCCCATACCCCTTGATGCCTTTTGTGTCTAGAAACCTATCCAGCTCCATCTTAAATATATTCAGTAACTTGGCCTCTACAGCCTTCTGTGGTAGAGAATTCCACAGGTTCACCACCCTCAGTGAAGAAGTTGCTCCTAATCTCAGTCCTAAATGTCCTACTCCGTATCTTGAGACTGTGACCCCTCTTTCTGTACCCCCCAGCCAGGGGAAACATCCAGCCTGTCTAGCCCTGTCAGAATTTTATATGTTTCAATGAGATCCCCTCTCATTCTTCTAAACTCGAGCGAATACAGGCCGAGTCGACCCAATCTCTCCTCATACCACAGTCCTGCCGTCCCAGGAATCAGTCTGGGTGAACCTTCGCTGCACTCCCTCTATGGCAAGTATATCCTTTCTTAGGTAAGGAGACCAAAACTGTACACAATACTCCAGGTGTGGCCTCACCAAGGCCCTGTATAACTGCAGTAATGATGTGGCGATGCCGGTGATGGACTGGGGTGGACAAATGTAAGGAATCTTACAACACCAGGTTATAGTCCAACAAATTTATTTTAAAATCACAAGCTTTCGGAGATTATCCCCTTCGTCAGATGATTGAGATAACTGCAGTAAGACATCCTTGCTCTTGTACTCAAATCCTCTTGCAATGAAGGCCAACATACCATTTGCCTTCCTAACTGCTTGCTGCACCTGCATGTTTGCTTTCAGTGACTGGTGTACACGGACACCCAGGTCCCTTTGTACATCAACATTCTCCAATCTATCACCATTTAAATAATACCCTGCCTTTCTGTTTTTCCTTCTGAAGTGGATAACTTCACATTTATCCACATTATACTGCATCTGCCATGTATTTGCCCACTCACTCATCTTGTCTAAATCGCCTTGAAGCCTCTTTGCATCCTCCTCACAACTCACGATCTCACCTAGTTTTGTGTCATCAGCAAACTTGGAAATATTACATTCTGGTTCCCTCATCCAAATCATTGATATATATTGTGAATAGCTGGGGCCCAAGCACTGATCCCTGCGGTACCCCACTAATCACTGCCTGCCAGCCCGAAAAAGACCCATTTATTCCTACTCTCTGTTTCCTGTCTGTTAACCAATTTTCAATCCATGCCGGTATATTACCCCCAATCCCATGTGCTTTAATTTTGCACACTAACCTCTTATGTGGGACTTTATCAAAGGCCTTCTGAAAATCCAAATAAACCACATCCACTGGTTCTCCCTTATCTATTCTACCACTTACATCCTCAAAAAACTCCAGTAGGTTTGTCAGACATGATTTTCCTTTCATAAATCCATGTTGACTTTGTCTAATCCCATTGATATTTTCTAAGTGTCCTGTTATCACATCCTTTATAATAGACTCTAGCATTTTCCCTACTACTGATGTTAGGCTAACCAGTCTATAGTTCCCTGTTTCCTCTCTCCCTCCTTTTTAAATAGTGGGGTTATATTTGCCACCCTCCAATCTGCAGGAACTCTTCCATAATCTATAGAATTTTGGAAGATGACAACTAATGCATCCATTATTTCCATGGGTACCTCTTTTGGTACTCTGGGATGCAGATTATCAGGCCCTGGGGATTTATCAGCTTTCAGTCCCATTAATTTCTCCAGCACTATTGTTTTACTAATATTAATTTCTTTTAATTCCTCCTTCTCACTAGTCCCTTGGTTCCCTAGCATTTCTGGGAAGTTATTTGTGTCCTCTTCCGTGAAGAAGGAACCAAAGGATTTGTTTAATTGCTCTGCCATTTCCTTGTTCCTCATTATAAATTCTCTCGTTTCTGACTGTGAGGGACCAACATTTGTCTTCACTAATCTTTTTTCTTTTTACATACTTGTAGAAGCTTTTACAGTCCACTTTTATGTTCCTTGCAAGTTTACTCTCATACTCTATTTTTCCCCTCTTAATCAATCTCTTGGTCCTTTTTTGCTGAGTTCTCCCTGGGGTTCTGGCCAATATTTATCCCTCAACCAACATCTAAAGCAGATGATCTGATCATTATCTCACTGCTGTTTGTGTTACCTTGCTGTGCGCAAATTGGCTGCCGCTTTTCACATTTCCTTTTTGATACATAACATAAGTATCGAGTAGGGAGGCAATTTGGCCTGACTCAAACTTCCCATCATAGCATCTAACTGCCTCTTGAATAACCTCAGAGTTTATGAGTTGGAGTTGCCTGTGGATGCTTGTTGTTTTACTCCTAGATTATGCTTAAAGTGTTATTTCTTTATAATGATGCTCCAGTTCTCTTCCTGGTTCAACAAGCAGAATTCAAATCCATTTCAAAAAATCCCTTTATGATTTAAAAATATAAATTATGTTCCCCTTTTCTTTTATTCCAGCAAGAAGATATTTAGCTTCCTTAATTTCTCTTCATGATTGGAACAGAATGAGCCATTCTCCTTATTGTCCTTTCCATGTACAGTGGAACCAGGCACAATACTCCAGGAGTGGTCTCACCAATGCTTTAGGTATCATTGTTCACTCCATGGGCTCACAATCTATTGACATACTTACACAATGCACCATAATATTTGCAGCAATCTCATATAATATTTTAATATGTTTGATCTTTTTGTTTTCCTTCTGTACATCATTTAAAGAGAAGCCCCATCCTGTATAATCGTATCTATTTCTAATATCAATACATTAAATTTATCAGAATTAATTGTAATGTGTTACAAATTTATATATCTGCATATCTGTTTCAATTATATCCCTCTCCCTGGGACATCCAGCTTTCCTATTCAACTTGGTATCACTTCCAAAGTTACCAATTCACCAATTGAATGTGGAAATCATTAAGATATATTATAAACAATGGTTCTAAGGTTCCCGAAAAAAACTTGGGCATAGAATCATAGAATCATAGAAGTTACAACATGGAAACAGGCCTTTCGGCCCAACATGTCCATGTCGCCCAGTTTATACCACTAAGCTAGTCCCAATTGCCTGCACTTGGCCCATATCCCTCTATACCCATCTTACCCATGTAACTGTCCAAATGCTTTTTAAAAGACAAAATTGTACCCGCCTCTACTACTGCCTCTGGCAGCTCGTTCCAGACACTCACCACCCTTTGAGTGAAAAAATTGCCCCTCTGGACCCTTTTGTATCTCTCCCCTCTCACCTTAAATCTATGACCCCTCGTTATAGACTCCCCTACCTTTGGGAAAAGATTTTGACTATCGACCTTATCTATGCCCCTCATTATTTTATAGACTTCTATAAGATCACCCCTTAACCTCCTACTCTCCAGGGAAAAAAGTCCCAGTCTGTCTAACCTCTCCCTGTAAGTCAAACCATCAAGTCCCGGTAGCATCCTAGTAAATCTTTTCTGCACTCTTTCTAGTTTAATAATATCCTTTCTATAATAGGGTGACCAAAACTGTACACAGTACTCCAAGTGTGGCCTCACCAATGCCCTGTACAACTTCAACAAGACATCCCAACTCCTGCATTCAATGTTCTGACCAATGAAACCAAGCATGCTGAATGCCTTCTTCACCACCCTATCCACCTGTGACTCCACTTTCAAGGAGCTATGAATCTGTACTCCCAGATCTCTTTGTTCCATAACTCTCCCCAACGCCCTACCATTAACGGAGTAGGTCCTGGCCCGATTCGATCTACCAAAATGCATCACCTCACATTTATCTAAATTAAACTCCATCTGCCATTCATCGGCCCACTGGCCCAATTTATCAAGATCCCGTTGCAATCCTAGATAACCTTCTTCACTGTCCACAATGCCACCAATCTTGGTGTCATCTGCAAACTTACTAACCATGCCTCCTAAATTCTCATCCAAATCATTAATATAAATAACAAATAACAGCGGACCCAGCACCGATCCCTGAGGCACACCGCTGGACACAGGCATCCAGTTTGAAAAACAACCCTCTACAACCACCCTCTGTCTTCTGTCGTCAAGCCAATTTTGTATCCAATTGGCTACCTCACCTTGGATCCCGTGAGATTTAACCTTATGTAACAACCTACCATGCGGTACCTTGTCAAATGCTTTGCTGAAGTCCATGTAGACCACGTCTACTGCACAGCCCTCAACTATCTTCTTGGTTACCCTTTCAAAAAACTCAATCAAATTCGTGAGACATGATTTTCCTCTCACAAAACCATGCTGACTGTTCCTAATTAGTCCCTGCCTCTCCAAATGCCTGTAGATCCTGTCCCTCAGAATACCCTCTAACAACTTACCCACTACAGATGTCAGGCTCACTGGTCTGTAGTTCCCAGGCTTTTCCCTGCCACCCTTCTTAAACAAAGGCACAACATTTGCTACCCTCCAATCTTCAGGCACCTCACCTGTAGCGGTGGATGATTCAAATATCTCTGCTAGGGGACCCGCAATTTCCTCCCTAACCTCCCATAACGTCCTGGGATACATTTCATCAGGTCCCGGAGATTTATCTACCTTGATGCGCGTTAAGACTTCCAGCACCTCCCTCTCTGTAATATGTACACTCCTCAAGACATCACTATTTATTTCCCCAAGTTCCCTAACATCCATGCCTTTCTTAACCGTAAATACCGATGTGAAATATTCATTCAGGATCTCACCCATCTCTTGTGGTTCCGCACATAGATGACCTTGTTGATCCTTAAGAGGCCCTACTCTCTCCCTAGTTACCCTTTTGCCCTTTATGTATTTGTAGAAGCTCTTTGGATTCACCTTTGCCTGATCTGCCAAAGCAATCTCATATCCCCTTTTTGCCCTCCTGATTTCTCTCTTAACTCTACTCCGGCAATCTCTATACTCTTCAAGGGATCCACTTGATCCCAGCTGCCTATGCATGTCATATGCCTCCTTCTTCTTTTTGACTAGTGCCTCAATCTCCCGAGTCATCCAAGGTTCCCTACTTCTACCAGCCTTGCCCTTCACTTTATAAGGAATGTGCTTACCCTGAACCCTGGTTAACACACTTTTGAAAGCCTCCCACTTACCAGACGTCCCTTTGCCTGCCAACAGACTCTCCCAATCAACTTCTGAAAGTTCCTGTCTAATACCATCAAAATTGGCCTTTCCCCAATTTAGAATTTTAACTTTTGGGCCAGACCTATCCTTCTCCATAGCTATCTTAAAACTAATGGAATTATGATCACTGGTCCCAAAGTGATACCTCACTAACACTTCTGTCACCTGCCCTTCCTTATTTCCCAAGAGGAGGTCAAGTTTTGCCCCCTCTCTAGTCGGGCCATCCACATACTGAATGAGAAATTCCTCCTGAATACACTCAACAAATTTCTCTCCATCCAAGCCCCTAATGCTATGGCTGTCCCAGTCAATGTTGGGAAAGTTAAAGTCCCCTACTATTACCACCCTATTTTTCTTGCAGCTGTCTGTAATCTCCTTATATATTTGCTCCTCAATTTCCCGTTGACTATTTGGGGGTCTGTAGTACAATCCTATTAAAGTGATCTCTCCCTTCTTATTTTTCAGTTCTACCCATATAGACTCAGTGGGCGAACCCTCGGATATATCCCCTCTCACTACTGCCGTGATGTTCTCCCTAATCAAGAACGCAACTCCCCCTCTGCTGGACACAGTTGTACAAATGGAATTGTTATTAATGATACCTAGTAATCGTATCATTTACAACTTCATCTTAAAACCAATAAAATTTTACCTTATTAATATTTTTGCCATGAAGAACTTTAGATTGTAATATATACCCACCCATCACCTTACTCTCTCGTGCTAATTGTCACATCCTTTAACAATTTTAATCAATTTGTTCTGTTCAATCTGCCTTTTCTAAACCCATGCAGTCTTGGATTTATGGTTTTTAACTATCTCAAGAATATGCCACATGGAAATGCTTGTGGAATTTTAGACTGAAAAACAGTCCCTTAATTGTGTATAAAGGGAAATTGAGAAATCCTAAAAGTGAAAATGATCCTATTTCTAAGGGCTAAATATTTTCAACATTGTTTTATTAAGTGATAAATAAAATAGGAACAAAGGAACAGGAGTAGGTCATTCAGCCCCTCAAGCCTGTTCCACCATTCAATTAGATAAAGACTGATCTGTATCTTAACTCCATTTACCTGCCTTGGTTCCATATTCCTTAATATCCTTGGCTAACAAAAATCTATCAATCTCAGTTTTGAAATTTTCAATTGACCCCCAGCTTCAACAGCTTTTTGAAGGAGAGAGTTCCAGATTTCCACTACCCTTTCAACATAAGAACATAAGAATAAGGAGCAGGGGTAGGCCATACGGCCCCTCGAGCCTGCTCCGCCATTCAATAAGATCATGGCTGATCTTCGACCTCAACTCCACTTTCCTGCCCGATCCCCATATCCCTTGATTCCCCCAGTGTCCAAAAATCTATCTATCTCAGCCTTTGCGTGAAGAAGTGCTTCCTGACATCACCCCTGAATGGCCCAGCTCTAATTTTAAGGTTATGTCCTCTTGATAGAAGAAGTTACAACATGGAAACAGGCCCTTCGGCCCAACATGTCCATGTCGCCCAGTTTATACCACTAAGCTAGTCCCAATTGCCTGCACTTGGCCCATATCCCTCGATACCCATCTTCCCCATGTAACTGTCCAAATGCTTTTTAAAAGACAAAATTGTACCCGCCTCTACTACTGCCTCTGGCAGCTCGTTCCAGACACTCACCACCCTTTGAGTGAAAAAATTGCCCCTCTGGATCCTTTTGTATCTCTCCCCTCTCACCTTAAATCTGTGCCCCCTCGTTATAGACTCCCCTACCTTTGGGAAAAGATTTTGACTATCGACCTTATCTATGCCCCTCATTATTTTATAGACTTCTATAAGATCACCCCTTAACCTCCTACTCTCCAGGGAATAAAGTCCCAGTCTGTCTAACCTCTCCCTGTAAGTCAAACCATCAAGTCCCGGTAGCATCCTAGTAAATCTTTTCTGCACTCTTTCTAGTTTAATAATATCCTTTCTATAATAGGGTGACCAGAACTGTACACAGTACTCCAAGTGTGGCCTCACCAATGCCCTGTACAACTTCAACAAGACATCCCAACTCCTGCATTCAATGTTCTGACCAATGAAACCAAGCATGCTGAATGCCTTCTTCACCACCCTATCCACCTGTGACTCCACTTTCAAGGAGCTATGAATCTGTACTCCTAGATCTCTTTGTTCTATAACTCTCCCCAACGCCCTACCATTAACGGAGTAGGTCCTGGCCCGATTCGATCTACCAAAATGCATCACCTCACATTTATCTAAATTAAACTCCATCTGCCATTCATCGGCCCACTGGCCCAATTTATCAAGATCCCGTTGCAATCCTAGATAACCTTCTTCACTGTCCACAATGCCACCAATCTTGGAGTCATCTGCAAACTTACTAACCATGCCTCCTAAATTCTCATCCAAATCATTAATATAAATAACAAATAACAGCGGACCCAGCACCGATCCCTGAGGCACACCGCTGGACACAGGCATCCAGTTTGAAAAACAACCCTCGACAACCACCCTCTGTCTTCTGTCGTCAAGCCAATTTTGTATCCAATTGGCTACCTCACCTTGGATCCCATGAGATTTAACCTTATGTAACAACCTACCATGCGGTACCTTGTCAAATGCTTTGCTGAAGTCCATGTAGACCACGTCTACTGCACAGCCCTCATCTATCTTCTTGGTTACCCCTTCAAAAAACTCAATCAAATTCGTGAGACATGATTTTCCTCTCACAAAACCATGCTGACTGTTCCTAATTAGTCCCTGCCTCTCCAAATGCCTGTAGATCCTGTCCCTCAGAATACCCTCTAACAACTTACCCACTACAGATGTCAGGCTCACTGGTCTGTAGTTCCCAGGCTTTTCCCTGCCGCCCTTCTTAAACAAAGGCACAACATTTGCTACCCTCCAATCTTCAGGCACCTCACCTGTAGCGGTGGATGATTCAAATATCTCTGCTAGGGGACCCGCAATTTCCTCCCTAACCTCCCATAACGTCCTGGGATACATTTCATCAGGTCCCGGAGATTTATCTACCTTGATGCGCGTTAAGACTTCCAGCACCTCCCTCTCTGTAATATGTACACTCCTCAAGACATCACTATTTATTTCCCCAAGTTCCCTAACATCCATGCCTTTCTCAACCGTAAATACCGATGTGAAATATTCATTCAGGATCTCACCCATCTCTTGTGGTTCCGCACATAGATGACCTTGTTGATCCTTAAGAGGCCCTACTCTCTCCCTAGTTACCCTTTTGCCCTTTATGTATTTGTAGAAGCTCTTTGGATTCACCTTTGCCTGATCTGCCAAAGCAATCTCATATCCCCTTTTTGCCCTCCTGATTTCTCTCTTAACTCTACTCCGGCAATCTCTATACTCTTCAAGGGATCCACTTGATCCCAGCTGCCTATGCATGTCATATGCCTCCTTCTTCTTTTTGACTAGTGCCTCAATCTCCCGAGTCATCCAAGGTTCCCTACTTCTACCAGCCTTGCCCTTCACTTGATCTGGACTCCCCTGTGTGAAGGTGAAATAATTTCACCTATTTATACAGTTGTTTACCGTAAAACTAGTCGTCTGACATTTTATATTTAATCATTAACTTAAGGTGCATATGCTGTGGTCTTGAGTGCCCGTGATACATTTTGAGAAGTAATGCTTCCTTCTCATTCTAAACACTGATTCAGTTGGGCTACAACAGTGATTAAATAGAGGTGACTTTGTGGCAGATTCTGTGGGAGTGAGCAAGTGCATGGGCCCTGAGGGACACGGATGGGGAGATGAGAAACTGCTGTAAGGAACCTGGATGTAAAAATAAACATTCCCTGCAAGGATCACACCACCTTCGCATTTAACAAATGGCACCGAGGATACAAGACAAAGGAACAGCGGCTGTTGCATGGGAACCTGACTGAGGGATGCCACCTGTCCAATTTTGCAGTGACAGCATGGATTTTAAGTGGGCTGTCCAGAAATGTTTAAAAGTTAAACAGGGAAAAAAAAAAGTCTGTTTTCGAAACAGTGAGAAATCCCACTTTTTCCAGGTATGCTTAGTGTGGAAACATCAATTGATGAGGCAATTAAGATTTTTAGTGAATTTCAACTTGCATTTATATAGCGCCTTTAACGTAGTGAAACGTTCCAAGGTGCTTCACAGGAGCGATGTTCAAACAAAATTTGACACCGAGCCACATAAGATGATATTAGGACAAGTGACCAAAAGCTTGGCCAAAGAGGTAGGTTTTAAGGAGTGTCTTAAAGGAGGAGAGAGAGGTAGAGAGGCGGAGAGGTTTAGGGAGGGAATTCCAGAGCTTAGGGCCTAGGCAGCAATCAGCAACAAAACAGAACTGAATGGTTTTATAGAGTAAATAGGGAGAAACTGTTTCCACTGGCAGAAGGGTCAGTAAACAGAGGACACAGATTTAAGGTAATTGGCAAAAGAACCAAAGGGGAGATGAGGAGAAATATGTTTACACAGTGAGTTATTGTAATCTGGAATGCACTGCCTGAACAGGTGGTGGAAGCAGATTCAGCAGTAACTTTCAATACGGAATTGGATAAATACTTGAAGGGGAAAAAATTGCAGGGCGATGGAAAAAGAGCAAGAGAGTGGGATTAATTGGATAGCTCTTCCAAAGAGCTGGCACAGGCACAATGGGCCGAATGGCCTCCTTCTGTGCTGTATGATTCTATGAACTCAAGGCAGGATGCCACCTTATTTCCTGTTTGTAGATTTCACAAAGAGAGGCAACCTTAAGTTGACCTAATCAGAAAAATAATGCTGCTGTCGGTAGTCATAAAGTAAGGCTTTTCCTTCAGTTAAGTTGATACATTATAGGTAAAACTTTTTAATGTATTTTATCTCATTGTTTTAACAATTTTATACTTTTGTGACACTTTAATGTCAAGATATATTGATAATGGTGATGATGGAACCTGTAAGTGAATCTAATTTTTAGATTGTTACCAGGTTATAATAATGAATATTGCACAGAACTTGCATGTTGGAGTCTCCAGAGGGACCTCTGTAACCTCTGAACGTTACATGGAATTACATAGAATTTCCAGCACAGAAACAGGCCATTCGGCCCAACTATTCTATGCCAGCGTTTATGGTCCACATGAGCCTCCTCCCACCCAGCCTGTCTAGTATAACCTCGCAGTTCTGGCATTATCCTTGTAAATCTGTTTTGCACCTTCTCCACTGCCTATATATCCCTTTTATTATATGGAGAACAGAACTGTGCACAGTACTCGAAGTGTGGTCCAACCAACTTCCCTGCTCCTCAATTCTATCCCTCTAGAAAGGAACCCCAATGCTGTGTTTGCTGCTTTTATGGCCTTATTAACCTGTATCGCTACTTTTAGTGATTTGTGTATCTGTACCCATATATTCCTGTATCTGAGACGTTAGAGCTACTAATAAGGTATGAAATTGTTTTACAAATAGTACATATATTCTTTATAAATTTAGGAACATTTCATGATCAGAAAATGCAGTCACATTTAAACACTGTTTAACTATGGTTAAATATGCTTTGAATACAATTCTACGGTACCCTTTGCTCATGTTACCCAAAGGAAGATTTGCTTCCCGACTTCTTGTTATCCTTGGGACATTTTCGGCTGTGAAAACACAGCTGGGTAGGGGAAACAATCTAATTATCTAATGTCCACCTACTTGAATCTACATGATAAACATGATGTGGAGATGCCGGTGATGGACTGGGGTTGACAATTGTAAACAATTTTACAACACCAAGTTCAGGAGAAACATTTACCTGAGGAAGGAGGAAGTCTCCGAAAGCTTGTGAATTTAAAATAAAATTGCTGGACTATAACTTGGTGTTGTAAAATTGTCTACATGATAAAGGCAGTTTTACCAAGGGGAGAATCTGCATGTCTGAATAAGAGAAAATAACTTGTCACACCATGAACATTACACCTGGTCAAAACTGTCCTCCATCTTCTGAGACATCTGTTTTTATGAGATAACGTACCTAGAATGCCAACTTCTTTGTGTTGTGATTGACCTGGCCTCCTTACAAGGTCCCAGTGAAGGGGTTGGCTGAACGATGCCTAAATGATGGTAAATCTACTATATCCAAGAAAATATTCCCTGGAAATGGCCAGACGATGTCTTGCAATGTTATTACTGCTAAAATGCAGCTTGACTTTATATCTGTTGCCATTTATTAATTTCAAAACTGTGGTCTCCTAACAATACAGTTTATAAGACAGACTGATGCAGTCCAAAGCATTGCCAATGAGAAATGATCTACTTTAGAGGCACCCACAATATGAATAAATCAACTGTTATTAAAAATTGCCAAGTAGATTTTTGACAGGCTTATTGCTTGCTCTGTTGACCCAGGGTGTCTATTAGCCAGGAAATGCTTTTTGAAGCTGTGTTTCTGCACCTGAGCACTTTGCTTTTACAACATTCATCAAATAAATCAATGTCTTCAAATCAGTTGGTGGTTTTATTAAAGTGAATTTGGAAGCTAATGCATAATTCTCTGCTATTTTATTATAAAATTAAAAAATATTAAAGTTGTCAAGCTTCCTGAGTAAATGAATGGCATATGCATGGACTCTACTTAATGTGTCCCAGTGATTCCACAGATTACAATATACAATTTCTGACAGTAGAGCAGAGTGTGAATAAATTCATATCTGATTCAAGCATAACAGTCCCAGTGCATCATTTCTATTCACTCATTAAATAGAAAGCCTGAGCCAATTATACTATTTCGATGCAAACTATTTATCAAGGTTCGTCTGTACCCCTGTGATTATCAAAACATTGCTGCAGACACAATGGAAGTGAATCCTATTTGAAATATAAGAAAACAAAAATTGTTAGACTAACAGCCCTTTATTATTCCTAACAGGCCTGTCCTTTTTTAATAGATCACACCTCCCTGCCTTCCCGCACTCTCTTTCTCTCTATAAAAAATACCTACTAATGTATTCTACTAGCATTTAAGTAAATAAGTTAAGTGAATGAGTTCCACTTGAATTCTTATACCTAACATTCTCATTTTAACTTTTCCCTCTTAGTATTTGAACCTTTCACCACAAGTAAATTAATTCTCCATGTTTTTTCTTAATTATTTCATTTTAAGATTCGAGTTTGACAACCTAAATGCCATAATTTTTTTTTTTTAATCCATATTCCAGTGCACTTTACAACTACAGCATTTATTTATTTATTTACTGACAAGAGTTCAAAAAAAAATGAGCCTCTCGCTCCCAGTAACTATCCCTCCCACCGTCTATCCAATTCTTCTTGTCTCTCCCTCTGTGTTTCCTGTGGCATTCATTCTAACTGTCTGTCTCACTCTCTTGCTCTGTATGACTGCCATACATTTTCTGATGTTGATGATTCTAAAGAGTGAGAACCCTCATTGATTCTTTTTTTTAAACCTCCTTAGCCCAAGAGTGCTGAAGCCAATTTTAGAACCCCTTATATAAATAAATGAAAAAAAAGAGGAAAAACCATCAACTCCAACGCTGAGAGACTATAACAGAGATTGAAGCTGTTCTCACTCCCGAAGCTTCTGAATTGTTTCAATCTTTTCCCTTATTCTTTGCAGATTCAATCTGCTTCTGTGGTTTTTTTTTGCATATGTGTTTTTCATCTGCAATGCTTAGCTGGGACCAAGCAATCAGCCCTGTCATCCCCATGGATCTGAATGGTTTTTTGGCCATGCCTGTGTGGGACAAGAGGTCTCAGTTGTTTAGAGGCAGGGTGGGAGCAAGACAGGGATGGGGTGGACTCAAGCTTGGGTTGGGAGAGCAGAACTGTTCAATTAAAGGCTAGAGTTGCAGGAGCTAGGAATAGAGCTTGAGGGAATGAGCAGAGCTAGCATTGGGGAGTGAGGAGGGACAGAGCCATGCGTGTGGGCATGACTATGGTCTATTACACCTGTGCATGTGTTCTGCAGGTCAAGCCTTAGGATGTTGTGCTGAAGTTGGTTCAAAACCTAGAACACAAAGGAGCAGGCTTTTTTTAAATTCATTTTCAGGATATGGGCGTTGCTAGCAAGGCTGGCATTTATTGCCCATCCTTGGTTGCCCTTGAGAAGGTGGTGATGAGCCTTCTTCTTGAACCGCTGCAGTCCGTGTGGTGAATGGGCTCCCACAGTGCTGTTGGGTAGGATTTGACCCAGCAACATTGAAGGAATGGTGATACATGTCCAAGTTGGGACTTGGAGGGGAACTTGGAGGTGATGGTGCTCCCATGCACCTGTTGCCCTAGTCCTTCTAGGTGGTGGAGATCGAGGGTTTGGAGCTGTTGAAGAAGCCTTGGTGAGCTGCCGCACTGCATCCTGTAGATGGTACACACTGCAGCCGTGGTGCGCTGGTGGTGGAGGGAGCGGATGTTTAAGGTGGTGGAAGGGGTGCCAATCAAGCAGGTTGCTTTGTCCTGGATGGTGTTGAGCTTCTTGAGTGTTGTTGTAGCTGCATTCATCCAGGCAAGGGGAGAGAATTCCATCACACTCTTGACAGGTATGGTAATATCTGTTTGTGAGGCTGTTGATTTTATAGGATGGGAGGGGTTGGTGTTAGGGTACAATGGGGAGGCTTGTGATTTTTTTTTGTCAATTATTGATTTTTTTTGTTGTGTGATAAAGCTTACTTTAGGCACATTTGTGGGGTGTGAGGGGAGCTGACATGTCGGCTGCGTGTCACAGAAAATGATTGTGGTAAAATGTACTTGGTCGTTTATGAGCGAACCAATCCGAAATGACACTACAGAGATGGTGCTGGGGTCTCATTTGTCTCTGGTGATACGGCTCTGAGATCAGATTGGTTGAAAATACAGCAGTTTCTAGTTCTGAGATACGATTGATCTAAGCAATGCTGTGAAACACAACTCTATAAGAGTCATTAAGATCCTATGTTCACAGATACGAGTGCTCTGGAAACACGGTCTCACTCAGCGTGAGCTGGAGTTGGATGTGGATGCCAGTGTGCCCGATTCGCGGTGCCCTCGGTTTTGCTATTACAATTTTAATGCCGAGAAATTGGGTGTACTGTAAATAGAAACTGGAAGCCCTGCACGTCAAATGGGATGCATCGGCCTCCACGTGAGAGTCTCCCATTCATGTTCCCATCAACCGAATCATCGGATTTAACATTTAACATGGGTAGATTTAGAAGAGAAAGCATATGTCCTTTCCAGAAATACAAACCATTACCCAGTGCCACTGTATACTGCAAAAAACTCTACTGTTGAGGCACACCAGATAACCCATGACTTGCACTGTTCTAAATTGAGATGGTCTGCTTTACTAGGGATAATAAATGTGCCACGTGATAGAACACATAGCATTCTGTTCATGGCACGAGTGAAGACAAATTAAAGTGAATTGTTTTATACACTATTTTGTTTAGGGCTTGATTTCTGTTGTTGCTCCTTCTTCAGGATGATAGATTATTTTATTAGTAATGACATCAGCATATGCTATTCTGTCTTGAGAAAAAGACAGAAGAATTGCATACAACGTTAACCAGAAGGCCATGTTATGGAGTAGTGATGACACTTTGATGCTGCAAAAGTATGTGCCCCAAAGTACACAAGGGGCCAGAAATTGCGTTGAGCGGCGAACGGACATCACCGGCCGCTCGGAAGTAACTAACTCACCCACAAACCTTTTGCGGGCTTCTCGGCGCAGACTTGCTTCAGTGGAGACCTGCAAGAAGTGCAGCCATCGTTCCAGGGCTTCTCTGAGCTGTGAGAGGAGGAAAGGATCTCTGTGTTCCCTCCACCAATCAGCTTGAAGCAAGCTATGCTGTGAGAACCAGGAAGTGATGTTCATTTACAAACCGTGCAGACTAAGAACCAGGAAGTGTCAGCTAAGATTAATAAATGTACTATAAAATTAGATAGAGAAAGCAAAATAAAGAGAGGGTAAGATTAAAAAACTGAGATAAAAAGAGGCAAAGAAAAAGTAAAAAAAAATAAAATTTTAAATTTAATTATGTTTTTAAATGTCCAAAAACTATTCAAATCTGGAGTATTGAGACTCCACATTTTTAAAAGTAAATTTTCACTGCCAGAGAGGTTGTTTGGCAGTCATTAATACTTACCATGCCGTTAAAAGTTAGGTTAGACCTGATATAACTCAGTGTACCTTTTTTCTGGCGAGATTAGTTAGTTTCCAGCTGGGCAGGAGAGTAAGTTGGCGCTGATCCATTGATTACTGCCGACGATATCCTTTTAACGCTAAGCCGTCAGATCAGCAGGGAATCAGGAAGATCAAGTTCCCGATTTCCGTATTTGACTGCACGTGTACAGTCACCAGAACTTGCTCTTCGATTTGCCCATTAATAACGGTGAGTGCTGGTAGGCTCACCATTATTTTACGAGCAATTTCTGGCCCAAGGCTATTTTACTTCTTCATTCAAACAAGTGCTTGCTCCATCTGCAGACTGTCCAAATCAATACAGAAAGGTATAATCTCAGAAATTTAAATGAGGCCTGCCTGATAACTGTATTTTTCAGCATATCATAGGTACAAAGAGGATACACATTGAAAAGTAGTCAATTCCTTTAAAAATAAGTGAAATGGCAAAGGCAACACACCACAAACACAAGGTTGCACAAGGACTGACAATTCAGGAGAAATTGTATCTATGTGAACATAGGATCTTAATGGCTCTTGTGTGTCATAGTGTTGCTTGCATCAATCATACCTCATAATTAGAAACCGCTGGTAACTAGGGCTGACTTTGTCTCTAATCAACTATGACCCTTTTTGTTCACATCAGACTCCCTTGGTTAGAATCATTCTATTTACAAGCTTGAAGATTATTTGAGGGACAAAAATGGTGTCATTATGTATAATGACTACACAACCATGGGAATACTAATTCTGCTTTTACAAATACAATTTAACTTCAGTGTTAAGCCATCAAATGAAATCCCAGGTTGTCAGTAGTTGCCAAAGCACAGGTAAATGGCCATCATGTGCACTCCATGGCAGGTGACGTAATAGGTACGGGTAAAGTTGAAAGAAATTTGGGGATATTAGCAGATTCAGCACCCATTAGGGTAAATTTTAGCACACAATAGGGTAAATTTCAGTATACCTGAAGCAGAGCGATGTGCGTCTGGATACATATTGGGAATTCTAGTGCGCAACCAATCCATGGGCCCATGATTTTCCATTCATTAATTTTAAAATGTGCAGTTTGGGTATGCTCTCAAATTCCCAATATGCACACTTCCTTCATGTCAGAAGCACTAAAGATGATAATTGACCCCAATATGTGCAGTCACTGCATAGCAACAATTAGCAAAACAAATAGAATCCTGAGCTGTCTAACCAAATCAGCAGAGCACAGGTCAGTAGAAGTAATGCTTAGACTGTAAAGTCAGCTTATAACTTGAGCATTATGTGTGGTTCTCTTCTCCGAGACTTAAGGAAGGCATTGAAGCCCTGGGGTCAGTGCAGAAGAGAGCCATGAGACTGGTCCTATTGTCAGAGCACTGCTTTATAAGGAATAGCTGGAGGAACTTGGGTTTGTCAACCTTGAAAGGTGGTGACTCAGACTGATCTTGTAGAGTTATATTAGTAAATGGTAAAGAAAAGATTAATCTAGAACACTATTTCAAGTTGAAACGTAACTGTAGGATCAAGTCCAAACTAGTGAAATGCAAATTTAGGACCAATGTCAGAAAGCTCCTCACACAAGGAGTGATCAACATGTAGAATGGACTTCCAGTTTGCGTAATCAAGGAAAAGTCCCTGGAATCAAGCGCTAGATGTTATGATGGGGAGGAGTTTAGTTATGTTTTTGGATCGATGAGGTAGGATGAGCAAAATAGCCTTGTTCATCTGTACCTATCTTGTGACTTTGTGAACACATTGTATATTGTTGATAAAAGGGAACAAATCAGCGCTCGAATAGATGCAGCTTTGAGATCCGCTCTGCTCAGATTTTATCTGAGCCACACCAAGCAAGAAGGCATAATTGGAGGAAATGGTGCATCTGACATTTCCTGTTATGGACACCAGGTCTGGTGAATGAAGAAAAGGGAATAAAAGAACAAAAATTGAAAATTGAAGACAAAATTAACCAAAATGCCTCTAAAAAGAAATTATAACAAAGGGAAACAATGCAGTCTCCTTTATAATGTAGCTACCTCCATTAAGCATTTTTTGTACATCCAAGGAGAGAATTTTTTTTTATTTTTGATAGGTAAGGGTATCAAGGGATATGGAGCAAAGGCAGATAAATGGAATTGAAGTAGGATTAGCCATCATCTAATTAAATTAATCATAGAATGATACTGCACAGAAGGAGGCCATTTGGCCCATCATGCCGGTGCCGTCTCTTTAAAAGAGCTATCCAATTAGTCACGTTACCCTGTCCTTTCCCCATTGCCCTGCAATTTTTTCCTCTTCAAGTATTTATCTAATTCCCTTTTGAAAGTTATTATTGAATCTGCTTCCACTGCCCTTTCAGGCAGCGCATTAAACATCATAACTCGCTGTGTAAAAAAAATTCTCCACATCTCCCCTTTGGTTCTTTTGCCAATTACCTCAAAATGTGTCCTCTGGTTATCAACCCTTCTGCCACTGGAAACGGTTTCTCCTTATTTATTCTATCAAAACCCTTCATGATTTTGAACATCATTATTAAACCTCCCCTTAACTTTCTCTGCTCCAAGGAGAACAACCCCAGCTTCTCTAGTCTCTCCTCGTAACTGAAGTCCCGCATCCCTGGTAACATTCTAATAAATTTCCTCTGCACCCCCTCTAAGGCCTTGACATCCTTCCTGAAGTGTGGTGTCCAGAATTGGAGACAATACTCCAGATGGAGTAAATGAGTGATTTGTAAAGGTTTAACATAACTTCTTTGCTATTGTACGCAATGCCTCGGTTTATAAAGTCAAGGGTCCCGTATGCTTTTTTAATAGCCTTCTCAACTTGTCCTGCCACCTTCAAAGATTTGTGTACAAACATCCCCAGGTCCCTCTGTTCCTGCACCCCTTACAAATTGCATCATTTAGTTCATGTTGCCTCTCCTCATTCTTCCTACCAAAAGTTATCACTTCACACCTCTCTGCATTAAATTGCATTGCCATTTGTCTGCCCATTTCACCAGTCTGTCTATGTCCTCCTAAAGTCTGTTTCTATCCACCTCACTGTTTAGTACATTTCTGAGTTTTGTGTCATCTGCAAATTTTGAAATTATACCCTGTATACCCAAGTCCAGGTCATTAATATATATCAACAAGAGCAGTGGTCCAATACCGATGCCTAGGGGACATCACTGTATATTTGCCTCCAGTGTGAAAAACACCCGTTCACCATTACTCTCTGCTTTCTATCTCTTAGCCAATTTTGTATCCATGCTCCACTGCCCCTTTAATCCCATGGGCTTCAATTTTGCTAACAAGTCTATTATGTGGTGCTTTATCAAATGCCTTTTGAAAGTTCATATACACAGTGCAGTGGATGTTGTTTACCTGGATTTGACAAGGTCCCATATGGCAGACTGGTCAGAAAGATAAAAGCCCATGGGATACAGGGAATTGTGGCAAATTAAAACTTTTTTACCCAGAGGGTGGTGGGTGTATGGAATTTGCTGCCCGAATTGGTGGTAGAGGCAGGGACCCTCAAGTCTTTTAAAAAGTACCTGGACCTGCACCTAAAGCGCTGTAAGGTGCAGGGCTACGGACCGGGTGCTGGAAGGTGGGATTAGAATGGGCACCTGGTTGTTCTTCAAGCCGGCGCGGACACGATGGGCCGAATGGCCCCCTTCTGTGCTCTTTCTTTTCTATGGTTTTATGGTTCTACAAAATCAACCGCACTACCCTCATCAACTCTCTCCGTTACTTCATCAAAGAACTCAATCAAGTTCATGAAACATGATTTGCCTTGAACAAATCTGGTTTTCACTTATTAACCCATATTTTTCAAAGTAACAATTAATTTTGTCTCGGATTATTGTCTCTAAAAGTTTCCCCACCACCGACGTTAGGCTGACTGGCCTGTAATTGTCGAGTTTATCCCTCTCCCCTTTTTTGAACAGGGGTGTAACATTTGAAATCCTCCAATCCTCTGGCACCGCTCCCATACGTAAGGAGGAATAGAAGATTGTGGCCAGAGCTTCCGCTATCTCCCCTCTTACTTCCCTCAGTAACCCAGGATGCATCCCATCCCGAACCGGGTGACTTTTCTACTTTGAGCGCTGCCAGCCTTTTAAGTACCTCCTCTTGATCTATTGTTATCCTATCCAATTTCTCTACTACCTTCCTCCTTTGCTGTGACATTGGCAGCATCCTCTTCTTTAGTGAGAACAGATGCAAAATACTCATATGGTACCTCAGCCATGTTCTCTGCCTCCATAAGAAGATCTCCTTTTTGGTCCCTAATCAGCCCCACCCTTCTTTTTGCTACCCTTTTACTATTTATATGTTTATAAAAACTTTTGGGTTCGCTTTTATGTTACCTGCTAATCTATCCTCATACACTCTCTTTGCCCCTCTTATTTCCTTTTTCATTCCCCTCTGCACTTGCTGTATTCAGTTTGGTTCTCTACTGTAATATGAGCCTGACATTTATCATAAGCCTCCTTTTTATGTGGCGGTACAATTCTCGAGAGGCTCAATGGCCCACTGCTGCTCCTACGTTCAAAGGGTTGGAAAGGTCGTTGAGTTGGCTCGTGTCCCCCTCCCTCCCCGCCCCCAGTAATCCACAAAGTAAATAAATCAGTAAGAGTCTGCAGTAACTCGGCAAACAGTTTGACTACTCAGGCATTTTTAATTCTACAACTCATAGCTTATTTTGTTTCTCTAATAATTCTTCCTTAAAACGAATAGAAGTCTGAATGTCTGAAACTTGGAAAGGACTGTCGCCCAGCTCATGGGTCTTTTCAATGTTCAGATCAATATACATGTACTGTACAAAAACACTGGGCCCTTCAATGCTCAGATCAATCACTCTATCAATTATATATTAAATGTGGTATGCTGGGCACATGTTTCATTGAAAACTCATTATAAGTACCTGTTACTTCTACAGATAGTACTTTGAAGGTGTCAGACTCAGACACACAAATGCTCTATTTTATAATGAGATTATATCACCCTGTAATTACACAGTCTTGGTCCCAAATATCACTCAGAATCTTCCTCCCAGTGCAATCTGAGCACAGGCAACAATCCCTGCACGGGATGGGTAGGCCTAAGGCACACCCGATATTGGGTCTCAGGCCTCATTTGCAAAGAGGACTTCAATTTTATGCCGCTGCATCGCAGGCAACGGCCCTCAGGTAGGTCCTGGAAGAGATGGGGGGAGGTGGGGTGAAGAGATCAGGAGCGGGGTGACGGCTGGGAGGTAGCAGCCGAGAAGTGGTGGGGGGGGGGGGAAGCAATCAGAAGGGAGAGGGGTGCGGCCGAGAGAGGGGTTGAAACAATCAGAAAGGAGGGGAATGTGACCGAGAGAGGGGGGGGAAGTGATCAGACGTTGGGGGGGAGCGATCTGAAGAGTGGAGAAGTGAGAGGAGGGAAGTGATCAGGATCGAGAAAGCTGAGCTGGGCCCAGCAACGGTCTTTGGCAGTCCAGTGGTGCCAAGAGGAGCGATCCAGCCCCTCCTGGCTCCACATTCAGGCAAGTATTTTTTCTAAAAACCTATCTTTTTGGTGGAGACCTCGCACCATCGAATTTGTAGACCCTAATGTCGAAAATAAGACTTCAAACAAAATGAAAAAAATGACATGGTTCACAACAACGTGAAGAAATTTATCGACTGAATTGTCCTTCGCGTATTTAAATCTCTTCACTAAAGTTTTTGCTTGCAGACCTCAACCCCCCTCTGAAAAGTCTAAGCGTGGATTTGATATTTCTGTCCAGAGCTTGGATTCAGTGAGCTGAATTTGGGTTGTGCAGTCTCAACATGTACAATGTGCTTAATTTCCAAGGTTGAATCAATACAGTTCAGTCACTGATTAAATTCTTTTTTAGCTTCCAGAACCTTCTACACAGCAGCATTTCTTCAAATAGTTTCGAGAAAAACAGGAGGACAAATTTAAAAAGTTTTACTGAGGTAAATTTATATTGGGCCAGGTTTCGCCGTCAAAATAACGGTGAGGGTAATGGCGCTCGCCGTTACTCGTGTGTAAATGGTGCAGCAACATCTGGCAAGGGCCAGATGTGCGGTTTAACGTGGAAATCCAAAAGTTTTTTTAAAATTTATTCATGGGATGTGGGCATCGTTGGCGAGCCCAGCATTTATTGCCCATCGCTAATTGCCCTTGAGAAGGTGGTGGTGAGCCGCCTTCTTGATCCGCTGCAGTCCGTGTGGTGAAGGTTCTCCCACAGTGCTGTTCGGAAGGGAGTTCCAGGATTTTGACCCAGCGATGATGAAGGAACGGCGATATATTTCCAAGTAGGGATGGTGTCTGACTTGGAGGGGAACGTGCAGGTCCTGTTGTTCCCATGTGCCTGCTGCCCTTGTCCTTCTAGGTGGTAGAGGTTGCGGGTTTGGGAGGTGCTGTCGAAGAAGCCTTGGTGAGTTCCAATGGTGCATCCTGTGGATGGTACACACTGCAGCCACTGTGCGCCGATGGTGAAGGGAGTGAATGTTTAAGGTGGTGGATGGGGTGCCAATCAAGCGGGCTGCTTTGTCCTGGATGGTGTCAAGCTTCTTGAGTGTTGTTGGAGCTGCACTCATCCAGGCAAGTGGAGAGTATTCCATCACACTCCTGACTTGTGCCTTGTAGATGGTGGAAAGGCTTTGGGGAGTCAGGAGGTGAGTCACTCACTGCAGAATACCCAGCCTCTGACCTGCTCTTGTAGCCACAGTATTTATATGGCTGGTCCAGTTAAGTTTCTGGTCAATGGTGACCCCCCAGGATATTGATGGTGGGGGATTCGGCGATGGTAATGCCGTTGAATGTCAAGGGGAGGTGGTTAGACTCTCTCTTGTTGGAGATGGTCATTGCCTGGCACGAATGTTACTTGCCACTTATCAGCTCAAGCCTGGAAGTTGTCCAGGTCTTGCTGCATGCGGGCTTGGACTGCTTCATTATTTGAGGGGTTGCGAATGGAACTGAACACTGTGCAATCATCAGCGAACATCCCCATTTCTGACCTTATGATGGAGGGAAGGTCATTGATGAAGCAGCTGAAGATGGTTGAGCCTAGGACACTGCCCTGAGGAACACCTGCAGCAAAGACCTGGGACTGAGATGATTGGCCACCAACAACCACTACCATCTTCCTTTGTGCTAGGTGTGACTCCAGCCACAGGAGAGTTTTCCCCCTGACTCCCATTGACTTCAATTTTACTAGGGCTCCTTGGTGCCACACTCGGTCAAATGCTGCCTTGATGTCAAGGGCAGTCACTCTCACCTCAGCTCTGGAATTCAGCTCCTTTGTCCATGTTTGGACCTAGGCTGTAATGAGGTCTGGAGCCGAGTGGTCCTGGCGGAACCCAAACTGAGCTGTCCGAGATGCACCGTTCCGCCATTAGCTTTGCAAAAACAGCATCTCGCTGTCTGCCTCACCATTGAAATGCATTGAATGGTGTGAAGTTGCCATATTTGTGCGGGAGATACAAACTAAACTTGCCACAGAAAGTGAAGTCTTCGCCATTCCAGTCTATGTACCCTATTAACAACGTGATAAGTATTAATTACTGCCAATCAACCTCTCTGGCACTGAAAATTAATTATTACAATTGTGAATTCCTTCAGGTTTTAATTGTTACTGGAGATTTTAAAAATGTAAAATCTTAAATCTTTTTTTTTACTTTTCCTTTTAGTCACTTAATTCAATCTTTCCTTCTCTTTATTTCTCTTCCTGTACCTGATTTTTGTAAACAATTTTACAACACCAAGTTATAGTCCAGCAATTTTATTTTAAATTCACAAGCTTTCGGAGCTTGTGAATTTAAAATAAAATTGCTGGACTATAACTTGGTGTTGTAAAATTGTTTACAATTGTCAACCCCAGTCCATCACCGGCATCTCCACATCATGTACCTGATTTGACATTGAATTCACCCACTCTAATTTACACTTCCTTCTCAGTCCTTGTGCTGTTAATTTCTCAATCCTTCAATCTGATTGGTTAAGGAGATACCCAGTTGCTTGCCCTGTTCACTCAGGTCCCAGATGCTTTCTTTCCCTCGCTGCCCCGTTATCAGTTCGCACTTTCAGTAACTTGCCAGGCAAAAAATTTAAAAACCTATATGTGCAAGGGCAAGTCCAACAAATGACAGATGTCATTAGATGCAAATTATGCTACAGCAAATTATGAACCAGTGTGTTTTAATAAAAGATAAGCAGTGTGAATGGAAAAAATTAACCCTGATATTTTTGCTCTGAGCTGCGAATGTGTTAGCTGGATGCAAGATCCTAGAACGTATCTACCAATCAATCTGCTGAACTGCTGGGGTCATAGAATCATAGAAATTTACGGCACAGAAGGAGGCCGTTCGGCCCATCGTGTGTGTGCCGGCCAAAAAGAGCCATCCAGCCTAATCCCACTTTCCAGCTCTTGGTCCGAGGCCTTGTGGGTTACGGCACTTCAAATGCATATCCAGGTACTTTTTAAATGCGATGAGGGTTTCTGCCTCTACCACTCTTTCAGGCAGTGAGTTCCAGACCCCCACCACCCTCAGTGAAAAAATTGCTCAACTTCCCTCTAATCCTTCTATCAATACTTTAAATCCATGCCTCCTGGTTATTGACCTCGCTGCTAAGGGAAATAGGTCCTTCCGATCCACTCTATCCAGGCCCCTCATAATTTTATACACCTCAATTAAATCTCCCCTCAGCCTCCTCTGTTCCAAAGAAAACAACCCCAGCTTATTCAATCTTTCCTCATAGCTAAAATTCTACAGTCCTGGCAACATCCTCGTAAATCTCCTCTGTACCCTCTCTCGTGCAATCACATCTTTCCTGTAATGTGGTGACCAGAACTGTACGCAGTACTCTAGCTGTGGCCTAACTAGTGTTTTGTACAGATCTAGCATAACCTCCCTGCTCTTATATTCTATGCCTCAGCTAATAAAGGAAGGTAACCCGTATGTCTTCTTAACCACCTTATCTACCTTCAGGGATCTGTGGACATGCACTCCAAGGTCTCTCTGTTCCTCTACACTTCTCAGTATCCTACCATTTATTCTGTATTCTCTTGCCTTGTTTGCTCTCCCCAAATGCATTACCTCACACTTCTCCGGATTGAATTCCATTTGTCACTTTTCTGCCCACCTGACCAGTCTATTGGTATCTTCCTGCAGTCGACAGCTTTCTTCCTCACTATCAACCACACGGCCAATTTTTGTATCATGTGTAAACTTCTTAATCATGCCCCCTATATTAATATATACCACAAAAAGCAAGCAAACTAGTACTGAGCCCTGCGGAACCCCACTGGAAACAGCCTTCCAGTCACAAAAACACCAGTCGACCATTACCCTTTGCTTCCTGCCCTGAGCCAATTTTGGATCTAACTTGCCACTTTCCCTTGGATCCCATGGACTTTTACTTTTTCTGACCAGTCTGCCATGTGGAACATTGTCAAAAGCCTTGCTAAAATCCATGTAGACTACATCAAACGCGCTACCCCTCATCGACCCTCCTTGTTACCTCCTCAAAAAATTCAATCAAGTTAGTCAGACACAACCTTCCCTTAACAAATCCATGCTGACTGTCCTTGATTAATCCATGACTTTCTAAATGACGATTAATACTGTCCCTCAGAATTTTTTCCAATAATTTGCCTACCACCGAGGTTAGGCTGACTGGCCTGTAATTACTCGGTATATCCCTTTCTCCCTTTTAAACAACAGCTACTGTTCTTTAGCTTCGAGAGTTTTAATTATTTTTTGAAGTTATTTGAAAAAAAGCAAGCAGACAGATTCAGATGAAGTTTATGTTAAGTATCTTTCCCCACTAGACCACACCAAGCCATGTACCATTTCCCACTGGAACGGAAAGATGAAAAGAAAAAGCGAGAGAGAGAACAGTAAGGACAGAGAGCGAGAGAGAAAGAGAGAGCGAGAGAGAGCGAGAGAGAGCGAGAGAGAGCGCGAGAGAGCGCGAGAGATAGCGCGCGAGAGAGAGAGAGCGCGAGAGAGAGAGAGCGCGAGAGAGAGAGAGCGCGAGAGAGAGAGCGCGAGAGAGAGAGAGCGAGAGCGCGAGAGAGAGAGCGCGAGAGAGAGAGAGCGAGAGAGAGAGCGCGAGAGAGAGAGCGAGAGCGCGAGAGAGAGAGCGCGAGAGAGAGAGCGCGAGAGAGAGAGCGCGAGAGAGAGAGCGCGAGAGAGAGAGCGCGAGAGAGAGAGCGCGAGAGAGAGAGCGCGAGAGAGAGCGCGAGAGCGAGAGAGAGCGCGAGTGAAAGAGAGCGAGAGAGAGAGCGCGAGAGAGAGAGGGAGCCTTTCATAACCCTATGTGGACGTGGATTTATTAGAGCAGACTTTGCTAGGTTTCTACACAAGTACCGTGACTATCGGAAACTCAGCCAGGTCAGAGTGCATGCCCATAATGGACCCTGTCTGATTTTACTCATTTTGGCGTCTTCTGGCAACCCTGCTGCCTTCCAGCAGGATTCCTTGGGGGCTTGGAAACCGGGCGGGTCCCCCCCGAGTCTTCGTAAAAGTCACATCGCGGTGCGAATGACGTCATTGGGCTGCGGCTTGTACGTTTTAATTCGGCCCTCGCTTGCCTGCAGCAGCAGCCTCGGCCGACTTCAAAGCCAGTGCAGATAAGATGTCGCCGGGCTGGGAACGGAACGATTTCAGGCCGGCAAGTGGACTCGACCTGATCACAACCCCTCCTCCACGCATCATTCTCGCTGGGCGAGGGAGGTTAAAATCGACCCCGTACACTTTCAGCAGAGATCGCTTGGCGATTTCTCCCTCTGGTAACTGAGCCAATTATAGCAGCACTTCTGTCACTCTGGCTGAGATCAGCTAACTCACTACACCATGGATTGAACCTTGGGCCATCCTAATCTGGATGGCGTGAGCTATTCATTGGGTATCTTCGCTAAACCTTTGGGGAGATGATTTTACACAAAATCCTTCCTTGTCTCAATTCCCTAGAGCTATACCAGGGAAGGAAAGTTACAGGTGAGTCTGATAAAAGCTGCTGGAACAATAGTTAGCGTAAGAGTGGGAGAGTAAATATGTACCATCCATTTTAATTTGCAGCCACAAATCTGTCAGTGGCGTATCCCAGCATTTAAAGCTCCAACTTAGAATCATAGAATCATAGAAGTTACAACATGGAAACAGGCCCTTCGGCCCAACATGTCCATGTCGCCCAGTTTATACCACTAAGCTAGTCCCAATTGCCTGCACTTGGCCCATATCCCTCAATACCCATCTTACCCATGTAACTGTCCAAATGCTTTTTAAAAGACAAAATTGTACCCGCCTCTACTACTGCCTCTGGCAGCTCGTTCCAGACACTCACCACCCTTTGAGTGAAAAAATTGCCCCTCTGGACCCTTTTGTATCTCTCCCCTCTCACCTTAAATCTATGTCCCCTCGTTATAGACTCCCCTACCTTTGGGAAAAGATATTGACTATCTACCTTATCTATGCCCCTCATTATTTTATAGACTTCTATAAGATCACCCCTTAACCTCCTACTCTCCAGGGAAAAAAGTACCAGTCTATCTAACCTCTCCCTATAAGTCAAACCATCAAGTCCCGGTAGCATCCTAGTAAATCTTTTCTGCACTCTTTCTAGTTTAATAATATCCTTTCAACACATTTACTATTTTTATATGGCAAACTGAGAGGCAACTCATTCAATTTTTTTTTGGTTCAGCTCCCATTTTCCATTATAAATGAAATATCAAAGGGTTTCTTAGAATAGTGGACTCTGCCAAAATGTAGTTTTGTAATGTTAATAAGAGCAATCAAGAGGGAATTATAAGCAATTATAATGCTCCATCAAACTTAGTGTTAATGTCATATGACAGGAAGATAGATTGTTACTAATGAGTGATTTAGATTAACTTGTTTATGCTACTAAAAAAAAATGAATACTGATTCTGGGCCTAGGGTGCTGTATAATGGCCTGCTGATAGTCCGGGCAGGAGATAAATAAACAGTGATTGCATTAAATTCAAATCAGCAAATTTACATCTGGAATAGAGTAGGTTTAAATGGTGATCTTTCCAGGAGCATATATTCTTCTGAGTACTATTGATTTGAAGACCAAAAATAATTGTGCTTTAATGACATCTCACTGTCTACACTACAATGGTTAATGAATAACAGGATGTTAAACTGACCCAATTAGGTGACCATTAAACAGATTTGCTTTTGTAAAGGTAGCAATGAATGTTATTAATCTACTTTTTAATTGATGGACGCCATTCAGACCATATAACTAATCCTTCCACAGAAATCGTGGAACTGCAGTCATATTGGGCTCGATTTCACTCCATGTTACAGCATGTCTTGTACATGTTAGTGTATATTTTTCTCCAGTCATTAATCTGAATAAGTAAGTTGGTTTGAGTATGAGGCAGGAAAGCTCCAACTTTGTTTTTATTAATGACCAGAAGTAATTAAACCCCTATGATCAGTTTATTATTACCCATGTTCCAATTTGTTTCTCAGAGGTGCACAACCTTGGTGCCTTGTGTGCCATTGGCTCTCCATCTACCAGTGCAATGAAGTCAAAATCTTTAATCTTCTTTAATGAGTGATTTAGATTAACTTGTTTATACTACTAAAAAAAAATGAATACTGATTCTGGGCAATCTATCTTCCTGTCATATGACATTAACACTAAGTTTGATGGAGCATTATAATTGCTTATAATTCCCTCTTGATTGCTCTTATTAACATTACAAAACTACATTTTGGCAGAGTCCACTATTCTAAGAAACCCTTTGATATTTCATTTATAATGGAAAATGGGAGCTGAACCAAAAAAAAATTGAATGAGTTGCCTCTTGTTTACAAATTGTTCCATGGTCTTGCCTCACTCTATTACCACAACCTATAGGAAAGTAAACTAACAGCGCGGACTTGGTGGGCCGAATTGCCTCCTTCCGTGCTGTAATCTTTCTATGATTCTATATAAAAACGGATTATAAGAGTTTCTACAAGTATGTAAAAAGGAAGAGATTAGCGAAAGTAAGCGTTGGTCCCTGAGAGGCTGAGACAGGAGAAATTATAATGGGGAAATCAGGAAACGGCAGATGCGTTGAACAAATATTTTGTACCTGTCTTCACAGTAGAAGACACAAAAAGCATACTAAAAATAGTGGGGAACCAAGGGATAAATGAGAGTGAGGAACTTAAAACAATTAATATCACTAGAGAAAAAGTACTGGACAAACTAATGGGACTAAAAGCCGACAAATCCCCTGGATCTAATGACTTACATCTGAGGGTTCTAAAAGAGGTGGCTGCAGGGATAGTGGATGCATTGGTTATGATCTTCCAAAATTCTCTAGATTCTGGAACGGTCCCAATGGACTGGAAGGTAGCAAATGTTACCCCGCTATTCAAGAAGGGAGGGAGAAAGAAAACAGGGAACTACAGGCCAGTTAGCCTGACTTTGGTCATCGGGAAAATGCTGGAATCCATTATTAAGGAAGTGGTAACAGGGCACTTAGAACATCATAATATGATTAGGCAGAGTCAACATGGTTTTATGGAAGAGAAATCGTGTTTGACAAATTTATTAGAGTTTTTTGAGGATGTAATTAGCAGGGTAGATAAAGGGGAACCAGTGGATGTAGTATATTTGAATTTTCAAAAGGCATTCAATCAGGTGCCACATAAAAGGTTGTTACACAAGGTAAGGGCTCATGGGGTTGGGGGTAATATATTAGCATGGATAGAGGATTGGTTAAAGGACAGAAAACAGGGAGTAGGGATAAACGGGTCATTCTCAGGTTGGCAGGCTGTAACTTGTAGGGTGCTGCAAGGATCGGGGCTTGAGCCTCAGCTATTTACAATCTATATTAATGACTTAGGTGAAGGGACCGAGTGTAATGTATCCACGTTTGCTGACGATACTAAGCTAGGTGGGAAAGTAAGCTGTGAGGAAGACACAAAGTGTCTGCAAAGTGATATAGACAGTTTAAGTGAGTGGGCAAGAAGGTGGCAGATGGAGTATAATGTGGGGAAATGTGAGGTTATTCACTTTGGTAGGAAGAATAGAAAAACAGAATATTTTTTAAATGGTGATAAACTATTAAATGTTGGTGTTCAGAGAGACGTGGGTGTCCTCGTACAAGAAACACAAAAAGTTAGTATGCAGGTACAGCATGCAATTAGGAAAGCAAATGGCATGTCGACCTTTATTGCAAGGGGTTTGGAGTACAAGAGTAAGGAAGTCTTAATACAGTTGCACAGGGCATTAGCGAGACTTCACCTGAAGTATTGCGTACAGTTTTGGTCTCCTTATCTAAGGAAGGATATACTTGTCTTAGAGGTGGTGCAAAGAAGGTTCACTAGATTAATTCCTGGGATGAGCAGATTGTCCTATGAAGAGAGGTTGAGTAGAATGGGCCATAACTCTCTGTAGTTTAGAAGAATGAGAGGTGATCTCATTGAAACAAACCAGATTATGAGGGGGCTTGACAGGGTAGATGCTGAGAGATTGTTTCCCCTGGCTGGAGAGTCTAGAACTAGCGGGCTTAATCAAAGGTTAAGGGATTGGCCATTCGAGTCTGAGATGAGAAGGAATTTCTTCACGCAGAGGGTTGTGAATTTTTGGGATTTTCTACCCCAGCGGGCTGTGGATGCTGAGTCATTGAATATATTCAAGGCTGAGATGGATAGATTTTTGGACTGTGTGGGGAAATCAAGGGATATGGGGATCGAGCAGGAAAATGGGGTTGAGGTCAAAGATCTGCCATGATCTGACTGAATGGCGGAGCAGGCTCGAGGGACCATATGGCCTTCTCTTGCTCCTATTTCTTATGTCCTTATGTTCTTAACCTCCTCTGATCTAATGCTGCACCCCTCACCTGGACCTTCTCAAACCTTCTGCTTCCACTCCAACTTCAGTGATGCAATCTTCAGCCATTTTGGTATTATACTCCGAAATTGTCTTCTTAAAATCATCAGTTATATTTTTCGGTTTTTCCTACCCGTTTTATTCTAGATTTTACAACCTCCGTATTTTAGTTTACTCTCATAGATAAGTCCCAACCCACTATGACTTCGAGAGTATCTTCACTTGCCTTGATATCTAGGTTAGTTTTTGATAATGTGCCCTGGACAATGAACAGAAAATTTTTAATTTTAGCTACTAGAATTAACGGTGCCTCCAAAGGATTCTTTTCCTGACTTTGATAAGCAGTAGACTACTACAAGATCAGATCTGGTTTTAGGCTTAAACTATCAAACAAATGTATTGATCAAAATATGAACAAGTGAGTAAATAACAGTATTATACCACATATATATTTATGGTAGAAATTACACTTTCTAGCTCCTCAAAAGGATAACAAACTGTTGCAAAGCCGGTATAAATTACTACTCATATGAATTAAATGTTTATCTACATAGTGATTGTTTTCTTATACTTCTCAGGAGTGAGTATTGACACCATTGTGTCAGCCAATAAGTTGGAGGCGGCTGCAGGACTTACAGCAAACAGAGTCTAGTTTACAGCAAACAGAGTCTATTTACTCAGCATAGAGAGTCTACTTAAACAGAGTCTGCAAACAGTCTCCCGATAAAAGCAGGATTATTTCTCCAGCAAAACGTAGTGAGTGGAGGATAGTTACATATGTGCGAAAAATCAATCCCAGTCACTTAGAAGAGTGCGGTCTCCAAGCGTGATTGATGTGGGAATTACCCAATCATCTCTTTTCTGGCTGGGAGTTGTGGTGTCACTATACACAGTCATATTTCTCGCCACTGTGAGAGCTAAACTAGCCCAACTAAACCCTTCAACATTCCAAGCAGATTCTCTCAACTCAATTCCAATCAGTTCAATTCAACACAGACACATATATATAATCCCCCCAAAAGTTGTGAATTTGAGTGACTGACAGCTAGATTCAAAAATAAGTGTCTGCCATACAGATAATTGAAGAAATTACATAGTACATGTTTCTTTGAATGTGGCTAAGCTCCTCCCCTCAAGCCTATAGTTCAAAAACCAGTTTGAACCACACTGGCAACATCCTAGCTGCAAAATGGAATTAAACTGCAGCTGGTATTTAAATGCCATATGTTACTGGATTAAAAAGGGCAGCCACCAAGTCAAAACGAGACAAAATACTTCAGTTTTGTCATACTCTCCACTTGCTATCTCAGGTTCAAAAACCTATCTCTTTGACCATACATTTAGTCACCTCCCCTAAATGTTCCCCTACAGCTCAATGACTGTTACCCCTTTGTGAAACATCTTGGGATGTTCATTATATTAAAGCATCTATATAAATGGAAGTTGCTGTTGTGGCAGTGAAGGCAAATGATACAAGGTGAAGATAGAATGGGAATGTGTGCTAGATAACTGGATCGACCACATGACAAATTTAACCGTAAGCTTTAATCCACCTCAGTGTTGCAGTAATGTAACTTTATACCATTAGCGGGTGCACTTATGGGAACTCTGCAATTTTATCTTAACAGAAGTTTCTACATTCATAATCATGTAGATAATAGCCTAAAAGCCTGTTACATTTATTACATATTGCACCAAGAAGCAAAACGATCATCATGCTTGCAATACCTAAATTGCCCAAGGTCTCATAATTCTTTGATAATATAGCTCAATGCTTTTCAACACACCCTGCGTCAAGATTTTATATGAATCATAAACAAGAAGTGCATAATATGTTTAACAATTCAGCATGTTTCATTTGAGAACATTTTTCGACTAAGCATATCTATTTCAGCAGTAAAGCAATAACTACTCTGACCAATTACAAGCTTATGGTACCAAGGCTGCTCTGTTAACATTCTATTGAAGTTAAAAGTAAAAGAGGCCAACATCCTTGAGCCAGGGAAGTACAAAGCAAAGGTTAAATAAACTACTGAATTCTACAAGAAAAATCACTTCTTAAGAATGTAAATAAGAAACCATGGAACAAGAAAAGGAGATTTGACCCATCAAGCTCAGCCCTTCAATGGATCACATGCAACCTATCCTGTCATGGACTTTGATTCACCATCTAATCTCCTGAGGTGATGTTCATCATAAATATTCCCCTCTCCCAAAGATGATAAAGCAAATTTCCAGATTTTCTTAGGCATAAACACCAATCCCTCCACCCCATCTCTATCTCCACAGGAACCATTGTTCACCATTTGACCCTCTCGGTTTATTCTTAACCTTACAACAGCTTGCATTTATAAAGCACCTTTAACGTAGTAAAATGTCCCAAGGCGCTTCACAGAAGTGTAATCAAACAAAATTTGACACTGAGCCGCATAAGGAGATATTCGGACAGATGACCAAAAGCTTAGGCAAGAGGTAGGTTTTAAGGAGCACCTTAAAGGACAACAGAGAGGTAGAGAGGGCTGAGAGGTTTAGGTTGGGAATTTCAGAGCTTGGGGCCTAGGCAGCTGAAGGCACGGCCGCCAATGTTGTAACGATAAAAATCGGGGATGCGCAAGTGGCCAGAATTGGAGAAGCGCAGAGATCTCGGAAGGTTGTAGGGCTGGAGGTGGTTACAGTGATAGGGAGAGACATGGCCATGGAGGGATTTGAAAACAAGGATGAGAATTTTTTTTTTTTTAAATCGAGGCATTGCCAGACTGGGAGCCAATGTAGGTCAGCGAGCACAGGACTGATGGGTGAACGAGACTTGGTGCAAGTTAGGGTATGGGCAGCAGAGTTTTGGATGAGCTCAAGTTTACAGAGGGTGCAAGGTGGGAGGCTGGCCATGAGAGCATTGGAATAGTCGAGTCTAGAGGTAACAAAGGCAAGGATGAGGTTTCAGCAGGTGAGCTGAGGCAGGGCGGAGACGGGCGATGTTACGGGCGTGGAATTAGACAGTCTTCCGCCTACAACCTCCATCACTTTCCTAACCAGATATTTATCCAGCTGCATTCATTTGTCATCACATGACTTTCACAGGATGAACCAATACCTTTAGATTGGAACTTCCCAAGGAGAGGTTACAATATGTGACTCAATAACTCCTGTCGCCGAAAAGTTTTAAGTCACCTATTCTGAAGAGTTGCATGTATTAAATCTATGACAGAATGATTGTGCAGATAGGAACCTAAATAAGAGATTCCAGAAGGGCGACTCAAGTTACAATAAAACAATCTGACAGTAACATATAAACCGAATAGTCAGTTTGTATAAAGTTAATGCATGAATAAGCATGTTGAAGCATTAGATATGCATTTTATTTGCTGCTACATGCAACAATTAACTATCTGATTTTGTTTGACACTACTGTGATATTCAAGGAACTTATGGAATTTATCTGTGATTTCAGCGAAGAGTGACATTTACATACTAAAAAACTAACAAAACACGTTAAGACACTATTTAGCCTGAATCATCTGGCTTTTAACATGATGCAACTGCAAATAATTGTTAAATAAATAATTCATTGATATCCTGCTGATATGAAATTATCCTCAACTCCGAATGAAGCGATTGATGACTGCCAGGCGTAGGACTGGTTAGGAGCTCTATTAGATTAGAACTGATCGGGTTTATAGAGCTAGACTCCAGGACTTTCATTCCCCAGGTTACAAATATATCTGGTCAATATGGAATGCTATTTTTTACCAGGTACATCTGCTGGGGAGGAATATTACATTGATACAAATATTCATTTTGGTAGAAACTATTTATACTTTGAGTGTCAACAAACATGAACAATAGAGAAATACAGTCACAATCACTTTAGTTATGTTACATCGAAACTACAGCAAAGAAACAGGCCATTCGGCCCAACTGGTCTATACTGACATTTATGCTCCACATGAGCCTCCTCCCACCCCTCTTCATCTAACCCTATTGGGATACTTTTCTATTCCTTTCCCCCCCATGTGTTTGTCTGCCTCAACTACTCAGCTATTTGCCTCATCTACTCCTTGCGGTAGCGAGTTCCACATTCTTACCACTCTTTGGGTAAAGAAGTTTCTCCTGAATTCCCTATTGGATTTATTAACAACTATTTTATATTTATGACCTCTAGTTTTGGACTCCCCCACAAGTGGAAACATTTTCTCTACATCGACCCGATCAAACCTGATCATTATATTAAAGCCTTCTCTGTTCTAGAGAAAAGAGCCCCAGCCTGATCAGCCTTTTCTGATAAAGCTATCCTCTCAGTTCTGGTATCGTCCTTGTGAATCTTTTTTTTTTGCACCCTCTCCAATCCAATGCCTCTACATCCTTCCTATAATGTGGAGAGACTAGAGTAGCTGGGATTGTTCTCCTTAGAGCAGAGAAGGTTAGGGGGAGATTTAAAGGCGTTGTTCAAAATTTTGAAAGATTTTAAGAGAGTACTTCAGGAGAAACTGTTTCCATTGGCAGGACGGTTGGTAACCAGAGGACACAGATTTAAGGTAAAAGAACCAGCGGTGAGGAGAATTGTTTTTTTTTTACGCAGCGAGTTGTTTGATCTGGAGTGCACTGCCTGAAAGGGAAGCAGATTCAATTGTAACTTTCAAAAGGGAATTAAATAAATACTTGAAAAGGAAACATTTGAAGGGCTATGGGGAAATAGGAGGGGAGTGGGACTAATTGGATAGCTCTTTCAAAGAGCCGGCACAGACACAGTGGGTCAAATGCCCTCCTTCTGTGCTGTATGATTCTATGAATCTAAGGAGGCTGATGGTGGATTTAGAAATTAGCATTTAATAGAAGTTCCCTTAAATTGAGGAAGACTTTGGAGAGAACAGCTGGTCTTGATGCAAAATACTTCAAACCCACACAGTAAACCAATGAGGTTACTCTATATGACAGGAATGAATGTATTTGACTGGTTAGGCTTCAAGATCTACTTTTATATATTCAACTGACTGAACTCAATACTCACTTTGGATTTAACAAAAGCTACTGTTGTATTGCTATAATCTTAATCCATACCCATAGGAGGAACTTCAATATTATTTTAAAGGTCAGGGAAAGATTTTTAAGCATAATCAACTTCAAAATACTGATGTGCAATTTGTACTCCACTGGAAACTACATCCTCCTGAATATTTGCTACTTTACCATTACCTCCCCAGCTTCATTTGATTTGTGTCTTTCTCCAAAGACACTTCAATTGTCTTATCAAAACCACAAAAACTTCAGAAAAAATACTGTGCTGAATAATATCAGATAGCTTTTTGTGGAGAAGTGAATATAATGTTATCTGATCCCTTTTTATATTAATTCTCGGGATGTGGGCGTCACAGGCAAGGCCGGCATTTATTGCCCATTCCTAATTGCCCTGAGAAGGTGATGGTGGGCCTTTAATACAGCTGAGTGGCTTGCTAGGAAGTTAGAGTGATCCATATGGACATATTTGGGAATGGGGTCATATATATGCCAGACCGGGTAAGGACAACAGGTTTCCTTCCCTAAAGGCCATTAGTGAACCAGTTGGGATTTTTCATACAACAATCCGACAACTTCATGGTCACATTTATCACCAGCTTCTTATTTCCAGATTTTTTTTAAAACTGAATTCAAATTCTCAAATTCCTATGATGGGATTTGAACTCATGTCCTCTGTATTATTAGTCCAGGCCTCTGGATTACTGGTAAAGTAATGTAAGCACTGCACTACAGTTCCTGATAAATCCTCCTTAATTGGATTTAGTCCATGTGTTGCCTAATGATGACATGATATTAAAAATAATATCCCGTAGGAGTACATATCCTGTTCAGTTTAGTTCTCATGGCTGGAGAAGGATTTCTGGTGGCTACACCAACTTCAGGCGAGGAGCAGATGCGCGGTTAAATGCTAATATCCAAAAGTTGCTGCCCGAGGTGCACCGCTCCACCGTTAGCTTCGCGAAAACGGCATCTCGCCGTCTGACTCACAATTAAAATGCATTGAATGTCGTGAAGTTGCTGTATTTGCCTGTAGAGACGAACTAAACTCACCACAGAAAGTTAAGTCTTGTCATTACAAGCATAAGCACCCTTTTAACGACGTGCTAATTGTTAATTACTGCCCATCAACGTGCCTGGCACTGAAAATTAATTATTACAAGTGTGGAGTCTCATTCCTTCAGGTATTAATTGTTGTTGGAGATTTTAAAAATGTCAAATTTAAACATTTTTACTTTTCCTTTCTGTCTCTTTTTTCTCTCTCTCGTAATCCAATCTTTCTTTCCCCCTCTCTATTTCTCTTTCTGTACCTGATTTGACATTGAATTCACCCACTCTAATTTACATTTCCTTCTCAGTCTTTCCGCTGTTTATTTCTCAATCCTTCAATCTGATTGGTTAAGGAGATACCCAGTTGCTTGCCCCGTTCACTCAGGTCCCAGATGCCCGGTTTCCCTCGCTGCCCCGTTATCAGCTCGCACTTTCAGCAATTTAGTGGACAAAAATATTTTGCGCTGAAGAGTGCAGGGGCAAGTCTAATTAAGGCAGATGTTGTTACATGCCCTGCTACAGCAAAATCTGGCCCATTCACTTTAATGGATGGAAAATCACAGGGAATGCACCTACAATTTCTTGTGATGCATTCCCTTCTTTTTCCTATTGTTTAACCAGTTTCTTATCCTGTCTCATGTTCTAACCTGGATTCTCATGGCTTTCATTTCAATCAGAAGTTTATCATATGAAACTTTCATGAGATGTCTTTCATGTCAAAGGCTTTCTGAAAGTCTAAATAAACTATATGATGGGGAATGCCATAATATAATTTAACTATAAGATCCTCAAGGAAACGAAAGAGGTTTATCAGGCAGAATCTTCCCTTCCAATCCACACTGGCTGCTTCTTAAGTTGTTGCTTTCAGGTACTACTTCCGAATGTCTCCATAGAACACGTTCCATTGTTTTACCTGTGATTTATATTAGGCTAATGGGCCTATAGTTACCCGGATCAGTTTTGTCATCTGCATTATGGAACTTCCCACATTTCTCCCATGGCGATAACAGGGGCCCTACAAAATGTCCCTCCTTCCTCTCCTTGCTGGTTTCCATACCATCACTGACCACAATCAATACCTCATTCAGAATCCTGTAACCTGTCTCTTTCCCCACACAAAGTCCTGGATTCCAGTCATCCCAATTCTTGCTGAGCTCCACTGGATTCCCAAGTCCCATTGAATTGATTTCAAGACCCTTATTCTTGTCTTCAAATCGAATCGTAGGCCTGTCGTACTTCAGTGATCTTCTGCAGCCATCCAACCCTGTGGACACCCTCCAACACCAATTTATCTTTTGTTCCCTGCACCACCCACTCCCCAGCAATGGCTGCTCTCTCATCCACCATGCTCCTGTTCATGAGACTCCTCCTCTAAAGCCTTGTTATCTTCCCCCCCCTTACTTTCAAAGGTCTCTTAAAACCCCTCCTCTCCAATTGTGTTTTTAATCTCCTTCCCCCAACCTTTCAGTTTCACTCTTGCACTCCTGCTCCATGTCTATTTATTTCCTCCACACTCCAAAGCACTCAGAGATCTTTCTGTATATGAGGAGTGCTACAGAAGTGGTACAAAGTTTTTCCAAAATTCTCTGGAGTATTGCGCGTACTACTAAAGTTGGATTGCAAGTTAGCATTATGGTCTCTAGTGAAAGTATTTCTTCAATAATTGAACAATTTTCTTTTCATTTGTTCACTAACTTTTTTCTACCATTCTAACTGTTCTTTTATTGTATGATACTAGAGGAACTTTTTACTATTCTTTAGCTATGCTCATCTCTAAGATTTTCTTTGTACTTCTAATATTCCTTTGAATCCATTTTAGCAAATTACTATACTCCTCCCTGTAGGTTTTGTATAGTTTTTTTTTCTCTTTCCTTTCCATTTTAGTTGATTTATTCAGAATTCTTACTGAGTTTGCAATTATTTATCTTACATTACATTTCCTAGAATTACAACAGTGACTACATTTCAAAAGTATTTCATTGGGTGTTAAGCGCTTTGGGACATCCTGAGGTCATGAAGGATGCTATATAAATGCAAGTTAGTTCTTTCTTCTTTAAATAGACACTTAACATGCATCCTCAACATTACTGTTTTAAAAGTATTCCATTTCTTTCCCAACTGAGATACATTTCATCAGTATTTCCCTATTAATGTATTTTAGTTCTTTATTCATCCCTTTGAGGTTTGCCATTTTAAAGAATATATATTTTATCAGTGTACTTTCTGGTGCAGATTAAAAGAAAGACTTTCATTTATATGGTGCCCTATTACATCACTCAAAAGCATCTCAAAGCACTTCACATGCACTGAATTTCTTTGACGTGCAGTGATTCTTGTTATGTAAGTGAATGTAAACGTGCGATAACGCCGGATTATCCTTTTGTGGTCACTCTTCCCTTGAGATTCCACTACTTCTATGTTATGAATACCATCCTAATGCGCAGTGGGCCTAGGGCTCCTTGGCACATTGTGGTTGATTTTCCCTCCAGGAATCTTTTGGGCGGCCAGCCAGTGAAACGCACCAGATAGCTGCTGACAGGAGACCTGGTCCATTTTGAGGGCCGGACCTTAATAACATATCGCTGGCGGGCTGTGGGCGGGAAAAAAACACCCTAAGGGGCATCCCCCCGGCTCTAGGTCGCTGCAGCATTGGGAAGCCCAGCCAGTCTCTGGGCTCAGATTAAGGTAGGTCGGGGGCACGGAGGGTCTCAGCAGAAGCTGGGGTGGAGCTGGTATGGCAGCGGCCCAGGTTATTTTTGTGGAGCCCATGGGAGTACTCCTGCTCCACAAAATTAAGTCAAATCTTAGCTTTGGGCTCCTCTTTGGCTGGAATGCCAGCTGAAACTGGGCAAGACATGCACACTCCAAATTGAGTCCTAAAATGGCATCCCGGCCCTATTGACGTCATAGCAGACTGATTTAAATACCTTAATTAGCTATGTGCTTGCTTCAAGCACCGCCCTATTCCAAGGATCCTGGTAAAAAGGCAATGGCCACAGTGCCTGGCTTTACATCCAATCCAGACTGTTGAGGTAACCGTCTCCTCTGCCTAATGGCTGGACGGGGCCTCTAGGTGAAACAAATTTGAACACCCTCAGTCTAGTTTCTAGTGATGATGTGGAGATGCCGGTGATGGACTGGGGTTGACAATTGTAAACAATTTTACAACACCAAGTTATAGTCCAGCAATTTTATTTTAAATTCACAAGCTTTCGGAGGCTTCCTCCTTCCTCAGGTAAATGTTCAGGAGCTCCTCGAAGCCTACGCATTTATACATATAGAACAATACATGGTGTTTACAGAATGCCCCTGCAACTGCCCGTTGCCAAGGCAATCACCGTGTTCAGACAGAGAGGTGTCACCTGCAGAACCCCCGAATACACATTCAACAAAAAAACAAACAGGAAAAAAAACAGAGAGAGGCAGAAACATCCGGAAGGCAGAGAAAGCCAGCAAATGACCCATTACCCCACCAGCGAACAAATGTTATCTGTTTTTAATATAATGGGTCATTTGCTGGCTTTCTCTGCCTTCCGGATGTTTCTGCCTCTCTCTGTTTTTTTTCCTGTTTGTTTTTTTGTTGAATGTGTATTTGGGGGTTCTGCAGGTGACACCTCTCTGTCTGAACACGGTGATTGCCTTGGCAACGGGCAGTTGCAGGGGCATTCTGTAAACACCATGTATTGTTCTATATGTATAAATGCGTAGGCTTCGAGGAGCTCCTGAACATTTACCTGAGGAAGGAGGAAGCCTCCGAAAGCTTGTGAATTTAAAATAAAATTGCTGGACTATAACTTGGTGTTGTAAAATTGTTTACAATAGTTTCTAGTGAGCATGAGCGCATATCACAAGATTTCTTCACACAAAGGGTAATCAAAATCTGGAACTCTCTCCCCAGAAAACTGTTGAGGCTGGGGGTCAATTGAAAATTTCAAAACTGAGATTGATAGATTTTTGTTAGGTAAGGGATATGGAACTAAGATGGGTAAATAGAGTAAAGATAGAGATCAGCCATGTTCTAAATGAATGGCAGAACAGGCTTGGGGGCTGAATGGCCTCCTCCTGATCCTATGACTGGTGTTAATTTGGCACTGAAATGATAACTTGACTCAAGACAAGATGGCAGATGTAGGAATGGAAAAAATGGAGACTTCTGTGGTAGGGTTTCTTTTCTGAGGTTGAGATTGAAACATATTGTTGAGCAGGATGGACGGGAGCTTTATTATGCATGTAATCATTCTATATCTGACCTGGAAGTCTTTAATGCTAACACCTCAGGGGTAATTTTCAACTTTACAGTAATCTGGAGGAGCTGATCGCCCAACTGCTTTAGAACCTGCCTGATTTTTATCCCATCGATTTAAACGGAATAAAAAAATCGAGCGGGTTGTATGATGGGCGATAATCGAACTACTGGATTATCGCCCAGGAAGTGAAGTTGAAAATACCCCCAGCTATTTGCCTAATAAAGAAAGTATTCCATTTCCAAGCAAACTGATGAACCAGCATTCACAAAAATTATTTAGAAAAAGATTTAGCCTGAGAACAGAAAAAATTCTGAAAATTATACTAAATCTATTGCCATTATAAATAGATTGACCTGAGTTGTATAAGTGGCCATTTATAGCAGACTCTAGATTTTAATGGGACAAAGGTAGAGCCATTCCTAGGGAATAAAAGGTTAAGTGGCCATACCATTAATTCTTATGAAACAAAAGGAGCTCAAGAAACAGGCTACCTGCGAGTCACTCACCCTGGCTTTCAATTGTCAAGCCACTGGAAATAATTGAACTCTGAATCTGAATTTACACCGTTCTTTTTCACCTCTTTGCCTGCTTCTCTCTCCCATTCATTGAGCTCATTCCCAAGTGCCTGCCTGGAGTCAAATGTTTGAATATAAAACTGCCAGCAGATGTGAGGAGAGTATAACGTCTATGATATTTCTGCTTGTGATGCAGTGAAATTGTTGGGTGTACATTTTAGTTGAAGTATTTGAGTAAGCCCTGCTCTGCTGTGGTACAAAGAATAGAGCCATTATATTGTGTTGCCTTATTTGTTATTCTATTTTGATAAGTTCTATTTCCTCTCGCTATATTATCTCCAGGAATAAAATGATCATGTGGGGCTAGCTGTGTCCCAAGGACAAAGGACTCAGGAAACCAAGTCTAACCTGTTATACTGTGTGCCACTAAATTAGGGCAATTGGATCCACCTTTGCCAAGTTGCTATTGTGTCCAAGACTAACTTTCAGGTAAAGGTCTATATCTATCCTGAGAAAGCAGAACAGTGTCAGGATGAGCTTTATGTTACATTCTATCTGTAATGAATGGGATACAATTCCAGCTCTTGCTCTTTTTTCTTCTTTTTGTTCCCTTGGGAGTGGTCTGGGGTCACTTTCAGAATAACCTTCTGGAATTATGTACTCTCAGTTTGCAAGCAGAAGTAGGCCTTAGACATCAGGATGCTCATGATGATTTTCGTCAGAGCTTGTCCAAATCATCACACCTCTGCCCTGCTCAACAAAATGTTCAATTTCAAGACAGTGAAAGTAATAATGGTGCTGAAACACAGCTGACCTGGTAATCTGGGAGGAGTGGGTTGAGAGAGGTTTGAACAACACTCAGAAATTGTAGCAGTCGAAGGATCAGAAAATAGAATATGGCTTAGACTCTCTTCACTACAGTTTTTAGTTGATATCTAGCCTAGGGCAAAGAGTAAACAGGTAGCAACTGGGGTAGAGTATTGGATGGATCAATACTCTGATATGAAAAGTGAGTATGAAAATGATGAGCCCTTCTGACCTTCTTCCATAGGGAAGAAAGAGATAAATGATCAGAATACACTGCACCTGCCTCAGAAGCTAACATTTTAGAATTTAAGTGTGTCGGTTGATAAAGGAAAGGTTCCCCTTCTGAAAAAAAGTCAACTTGGCTAAAGCAGGGAATCTAACAGATTACTTCAGGGAAGTGTCCTCATTTCTCCTGTCCAGTGTCCTTCGGAATCTCAAGATGAAAACTAGAATCTAGTACCCATAGGGATTACTCACTTCTTTTTCAGAATCAAGGATTTATGACACTTTCACTTCAATGGTAGTTGTGTTTTATGTGTAAATCATTGTCTATAGGCATCACTGTCATCAGTTGTTGCAATTGCAACTCATTAAGTACATTCTAATAATACCCAGAAAAGACAGTTGTTGACTATTATTATATAGCTCTTTATTAATAACTGTGCATTATTTAAACTAACTAAAGCTAACAAAAATTAATAAATTTTTACTTCATTTTGGAGCTCTGAATATTATTCTTGCAGCTGACCATAGAGTTGGTGAAAGATTGAGTTTCTTATCTACACGCTGCCCCTTGGTGACTTCATCCTAAGATATGATGATACCCAGCTCTACCTCACCACCACCTCTCTGCCTTTGTGTTGTCAGACTGCTCGTCAGATCCTGGATGAGAACGCATTTTCCTCCAATTGAACATTGGGAAGACCGAAGTCATTGTCTTCGTCACGAATTCTGTTCCCTCGCCACAGATTCCATCCCCCACCCTGGCCACTGTCTCAGGCTGAACCACACTGTTCGCAACCTTACTTTCCTATCCGACCCTAAGCTGAGCTTCCAACGCATATCTGCTCCATCAAAAAGACCACCTTCTTTCACCTCCGTAACATCGTCCGTATCTGATCCTGTCTCAGCTCATCTGCTGCTGAAACCCTCCAGGCTCAACTATTCTAATGTTCTCCTGGCCGGTCTCCCATCTTCCACCCTCCATAAACTTGAGCTCATCCAAAACTCTGCTGCCCGTATCCTAATCTGCATCAAGTCCCGTTCACCCATCATCCCTGCGCTCGCTGACCTACGTTGGCTCATGACCACCAATGCTTCAAATTTAAAATACGCATTCTCATGTTCAAATCTCTCCATGGCCTTGCCCCTCTCCATCTCAGTAACCTCCAATAACTCTTCATTCCTCCAACTCTGGGCTGTTCAGCATCCCCTCACCATTATATTCAGTGACATAAGGTTCACAATCACGCAATTCGAATCGACACATATTGCAAGAGAAAAAGGTCAAAGCCAGTCAGAATTTGCTAATCCAAAGACTCTGTTAATTTCAGAGAAGGATTTTTGAAAAGAATAAGTAACTGTTAGAGACTTTGCTCATCATTGTTTAATTTATTATTCTCAAAATGGAATATGATTCCCGATGCTGGAAAAACACACCAATGACAGACGGCAACATACGATAGCAAGATGGGAGACTTAATTTTTATTATTGAAAACAACATTGTTGGGTTTATGGCAAAAGTGAATCAAATTACTATAACAAAAATTGTTTCATTTTGGGATGCAATATTTTTGTACACACATTTTACAATATAATTTGAACTCCTACATGAGGGAAAAATTTGTAGGGCTATGGGGAAAGAACAGGGAACTAATTGGATAGCTCTTTCAAAGGGCCGGCACAGGCACAATGGCCCGAATGGCCTCCTTCTGTGCTGTACCATTCTATGATTCTATGATTTTCTTCTAATCATTTCAACCCACACATTATTCTCTTATTTTTAACCTGGTGTAAACTGGGGTCAATTGGATAAGGAGATCAATTTTCTGATTAACAAATACTAAAAAAAACAGTACTTAAGGTTGAATAAATGGCACTTAGAACTACAGTAACATTTAAAAAGTGCACACACTTTTCTTTTTAAAAAGGAAAACAGAATCTTCAAAAATGCCTCAATAATAAAATCTTTCACTACTTTAATGTATCACCTATTTTAAACAAAAGGAAACATTGGTTATGGTATATCAAGTTTAAAAGTATGTTTAAAGAATTAATTCAATTATATTTATGTATCAAGACGCATTGATTAGGAGCCGCACAGAAACTTTAAACCTGACGCAGCAAACTTGGATTATCTCTGCAATTAGTCTCCAGATAGTTTGTCCCTTCACTTAAGACACTTCACACCAATATGAGGGACCTTGAGCAAACCCTCTGAATACTGCTCCAGGAGCACTGCCGACATAATTGGTTCCATCCTTCAGGTGTACAGAGTAACTCAAGGCTTGTCTGAAAGCAGCTATCGTGTCTTAAAACAAAGCTATCAGTGGCCGAACCATTGCAAGCTGACTGCCCTTGGAACTAAAGAGATATATTTCCAAATGTGCGGGGGACAAACACATTGAGTGACACATTTTCTGGCTGCTGTTTCCATGGAAACACTGGAATGAAAATTGTTTTCTGATTGGATATTACATTAAAAACACAAGACTCTTAATTGCATATATACGGTGTACAGCTATCGCACATTCAGACCCTATGTACTGAACAAAATATAATACATGTAATTATATAAGAACCATTTAACAGATATAGAGAAACAAGCTAAGCAAAATATGAGCAACAATTGTGTGTCAGGTAGTGAATATATTTGAAACTGAAAATCTATAATTTGTGTATATGAAATCAATTGATGATGTGGCTATTATGTGATTAGCTTGTCAAACTAAAATGTTAAGAAGCCAATATACCTTAATAGATCTTGACCTGTCAAAGTAATTTTCACTGTTTTCTTCTCCATTATTGCTTAAATTATAAACAGCATACTGAATTCATCTTTGATATGTTCAATTGAAATTGATAAAAAATACAGCAATCTACTCATATGGACTGTGACCATATTGTTATAAAACAGTCTCCACACAGAAATGACCAAAGACTCAAACATAGTGGGACCAACATTCCCCCACCTTCCTCCACCGCCTCCATCTTAAGACAGGTCAAGTTGAGAACACCTGAAGTGCACTCCATATTTTCAGGTTCAGGTCATTTACATGTCCCCAGTGTTCTTCCTGAGAGGCCTACAGTAGGGGTAATGGGGTCTGATTCAGGACCGTCTGACCACTATCCAAAAACAGTGGCCCGAAAGTCTCAAGCCCCAGTGATCCTCCTTGTTGGATCTGCAAAACAAAAATTCCATCTTTTGGAGGCGAGTGATGATTGCTGAAAACCCGCCCCCCTAATCTGAAGGTTAATGGGCACAGCTAGGAAGGCACACTTTCAATAGGCGCTGCTGGGTTTGGGTCTCATAGCAACGAGGCAGACTTTATTTTACGTGGGCCCAGGTGAAGCATTCTTGCAATAGCTCCAAAGATTAGGAGTCCTACCTTTTTCTTTAGTTCAATGGAAGTTTATCGTGTGAAAAATTCAACTTCCCAGCCACCCGTTTTAGACCTGAAAAAATGGGTGGCCAGTAGTTGAAAATCGGGGGCACCTCAGCTGCTCCTTTGACGCCCAAGGCCCGCCTGATGCAATATTCAGCAAGGCCTGTAAATGGGCAAGCAGCCCTCCCACCCGAAACAGGAATAAGGCAGCTTAAATATGCAAATCAGAGTCCAATGCCAGTTGTAGGACCCTGATTGCAAAGTTCAGGTACAAATGGGCAGAGCGCCTACTGCGCCTAGTTGTAGCAAGTTTTGAGCTGTCTAACCAGCAATCCTCCGCTGGTGGCTGCTAAAAAAAAAATCGGCCCAGGAAATTTTGAGTTATTATTTTTGTGGCCCATTAAAAGTGAGTGCTGACACTAGAAGCCAGAAGTAGACAATGTTTCACTCCTTAGCACTAGCATCTCTCAACTTAATGAGCCCAAAAAAATAGAAGAACGTACAGAACAAAAACATAGACCCCAATGAGCATTGCAACCCCAAATTTTCCACTTGCCTCCATTGGATCTCTGTAACTGGGAATAAAAGGACTGTACAACCTTTTACAGGTTCCATTCTTTATACGTAGCCACTTCCTTCAAAGTGTTCAGACGTAATTTGAACTATCCAGTGAGAGACTTATTAATACTGAAAAGAACAGAATCTTTGGGCTGTGTCACATGCAAGTAGAATGTGTTTTTGTATTAATAACACCATAACTAATGCAAATAAGAATTTTGTCTATATGACATCATGCTGTCTTAGCAACAAAGGAAAATGCAAGGCTTGTGAAGCAGCTCTCTAATGGGCATTGATTTAGCCATTTATGGCGCATAGTTCGTTTGCTGAACTAACACAAATTACACTGTAAGAATTCCCATGCTACACCAAGACGTTTACTCTCGGAGCGTGTAATGAGTTTCACACCAGTGCTGTTTGCCACAGAATCGTCTGAATGTGAAGCGGACTGGTTAGGGATTGCTCCAATAACTTTGATAAACAGGAAACACTTCAGTTTTTTCAACTGAAGCAATATCTGGATTTTGACCACTGGGACAGTGCATTTCAAAATTGCTCCACAAAACATTCTCCATTGTTTATCGCTTTCTATCCCTTCAGACTACGACCAAAGCATTTCCCTTATAATCTCCAGTGTACAAATGTGTTTTCCATCATCTTTTTCTCTGAAAAATTAAATTCCACACAATCCGGACACAAAATGCAATGGGATTATAATAAAATAAATAAATGCAATAGCTCCCAAAATCAGGAATCCCGCCCATTTCTTTAATTAAATTTATTCAATCTCAAGCTTCTGGATTTGTCAGGAAAGTGCAACAATTTAGAAACCAGTTTTCCACACTTCTCTTTTGTTCGTGGGGGAAAGTGGAAATACCATCACCACAAGGACAGCAGCAGTTCGAGAAGACTCGCCACCTTTTCAAGGCAACCAAGGATGGCCAATAAACCATCCCTGCTGGAGTGGTCTACTCCTCTCGACTAGAAAATGAATATCTGCAAGAAATGGGACAGAATTTTGGTGAAACTGGGCTCACCCAAACTCTAGCTGCCAGTGGGCAATCTGCCTAATCTCTGCTTTTGGGCCTAACCTGAATTTCAGGCCCAAAAAGTTATTGAATGTTTGAAATGGACTGTCCAGGAAGGTGATCAAAGCTGATAACATTAAGACGTAGTTGGACAGGAATTTGGTAAGAAAATTAATTATGCGATATAAGCAGTGAAATATTCTGTTTTGAACTCTGCTGCTGGCCAGATGACTACACATTTTCATATCATATCTTACACAGCTGTTTGTTATTACTGCATCCAAATGTCTCTCTATATTGTGCTTGTTAATCAAGAATAATTGGCGACATTAACTTCAGATGCCCCTGGACTGGATGAGAACTTTAAGATTCTGCTGTAATGTTTAGTTATAATAGGTCTGAACACTGGGGATGTACTGAAATTTACATCATCCACATACAACAATACAACTTGAAGGTCTACTAAGAGACAAATCTGACGGTTTCATCCAAATTATCAAATTTTGTAAGAAAGTCTAAAAAAATACATTTTTTTGAATAGATTCTAATTTTGCTGTTTCTTTTTTAGTATTTACAGCTGTTTCAGTTTCTTGCTGTTCTGCTTCTGTGTATTGTTTATTTTGTGTATTGTTTATCCTGTAAATAAATCTGACCACATTGTTTAGCCTGTATGCATTATTCTGTGTGGCAAATTATAATTTTCCATCTTTCAGAAGGGACTCAAAACTATGGTGGGCAACCCATACCTCCACTACAGTTTAATTGTTAAACCCGGACATAGTAGCACATAAATGGGATAGGTTTCAGTTCGTAAGAGACGTGATCTGTTTATGCAAACTGCCTTCTATCTGTGTGCAAGAAACAAAAGTGTTGGGGGAAAGCTTGGAATATAATACCTGTTTCAATCATCCTCATATGATTTTTTTTTTATTCGTTCACGGGATGTGGGCGTCGCTGGCGAGGCCAGCATTTATTGCCTATCCCTAATTGCCCTTGAGAAGGTGGTGGTGAGCCGCCTTCTTGAACCGCTGCAGTCCGTGTGGTGACGGTTCTCCCACAGTGCTGGAAGGAAGGGAGTTCCAGGATTTTGACCCAGTGACAATGAAGGAACGGCGATATATTTCCAAGTCAGGATGGTGTGTGACTTGGAGGGGAACGTGCAGGTGGTGTTGTTCCCATGTGCCTGCTGCTCTTGTCCTTCTAGGTGGTAGAGGTCGCGGGTTTGGGAGGTGCTGTCGAAGAAGCCTTGGCGAGTTGCTGCAGTGCATCATGTGGATAGTACACACTGCAGCCACGGTGCGCCGGTGGTGAAGGGAGTGAATGTTCAGGGTGGTGGATGGGGTGCCAATCAAGCGGGCTGCTTTATCTTGGATGGTGTCGAGCTTCTTGAGTGTTGTTGGAGCTGCACTCATCCAGGCAAGTGGGGAGTATTCCATCACACTCCTGACTTGTGCCTTGTAGATGGTGGAAAGGCTTTGGGGAGTCAGGAGGTGAGTCACTCGCCGCAGAATACCCAGCCTCTGAACTGCTCTCGTAGCCACAGTATTTATATGGCTGGTCCAGTTAAGTTTCTGGTCAATGGTGACCCCCAGGATGTTGATGGTGGGGGATTCGGCGATGGTAATGCCGTTGAATGTCAGGGGGAGGTGGTTAGACTCTCTCTTGTTGGAGATGGTCATTGCCTGGCACTTATCTGGCGCGAATGTTACTTGCCACTTGTGAGCCCAAGCCTGGATGTTGTCCAGGTCTTGCTGCATGCGGGCTCGGACTGCTTCATTATTTGAGGGGTTGCGAATGGAACTGGACACTGTGCAGTCATCAGCGAACATCCCCATTTCTGACCTTATGATGGAGGGAAGGTCATTGATGAAGCAGCTGAAGATGGTTGGGCCTAGGACACTGCCCTGAGGAACTCCTGCAGCAATGTCCTGGGGCTAAGATGATTGGCCTCCAACAACCACTACCATCTTCCTTTGTGCTAGGTATGACTCCAGCCACTGGAGAGTTTTTCCCCTGATTCCCATTGACTTCAATTTTACTAGGGCTCCTTGGTGCCACACTCGGTCAAATGCTGCCTTGATGTCAAGGGCAGTCACTCTCACCTCACCTCTGGAGTTCAGCTCTTTTGTCCATGTTTGGACTAAGGCTGTAATGAGGTCTGGAGCAGAGTGGTCCTGGCGGAACCCAAACTGAGCATCGGTGAGCAGGTTATTGGTGAGTAAGTGCCGCTTGATAGCACTGTCAATGACACCTTCCATCACTTTGCTGATGATTGAGAGTAGACTGATGGGGCGGTAGTTGGCCGGATTGGATTTGTCCTGCTTTTTGTGGACAGGACATACCTGGGCAATTTTCCACATTGTCGGATAGATGCCAGTGTTGTAGCTGTACTGGAACAGCTTGGCTCGAGGCGCAGCTAGTTCTGGAGCACAAGTCTTCAGCACTACAGCTGGGATGTTGTCGTGGCCCATAGCCTTTGCTGTATCCAGTGCACTCAGCCGTTTCTTGATATCACGTGGAGTGAATCGAATTGGCCGAAGACTGGCTTCCATGATGGTGGGGATATCGGGAGTTGGCTGAGATGGATCATCCACTCGGCACTTCTGGCTGAAGATGGTTGCAAACGCTTCAGCCTTGTCTTTTGCACTCACGTGCTGGACTCCGCCATCATTGAGGATGGGGATGTTTGCAGAGCCTCCTCCTCCCGTTAAATACAGTACCATTGATGACATAAATTGGTCCGGTCTAATTCAAGAAAATCTTCATCATTTAAATTCACCATCCCCCCTCCCCACCTTAAGACAATGAGAAGATTTTACATGGTTCTTCGTTCTAACGTTTAACATTGACAAAAAAATAAAAATCAGTCCTTATCCAAACATATTAACAAAACTAGGTTTTATCTCAATTCTACCAGATTACCTAAATTCAGATCAACAGTAATTTTATTCTCCTTATTTAATCCCCACTATACCTTTTAGCCTAAAATCCCAGACTGATGGTGACATTTATTATTATATCAGTCATATCACTGAGGCAAGTGACATATTATCCATTTCTCTCTAAGCACATCTACTGGTGACAGAGCATGAGGGATTGTTCTAAGCAAATAATATGACAACTTAGTGTCCTGGTCACCAAACAAAACTACTAGAGAGTTCATGAAGGAAAGTAGCAAGGATGAACAAATTATAAACCTGAAGTGAGCTACTTGGTCTTTTTTTCATGAGCATTGAAATTTAGCCCAGTTCATACTAGTGCAGGTTTCAAAGTGCCATCCCTTCAGGAAAAAAAAACAGATTGTATGCAAAAAGGAAGGAATGTATCTCAAACATGTGACCAGTTTCCATATCCTCCAAGAAGTTTGCTAATATCTTTGTTCATTAGTGGATAGGTAGCTGCAGTTTATTACTGGAGACATCGCAACAGAGATAGACTGGTTCTGGATTTACTACACATTTTTTAAAAAGATATTTTTATACCTGGTAGACTAATTGAAGCACTTTCAATTGCTGGTGGTAGGGATTGGGGGATGGGCTTTCTTCAGTTTCTGGCACGGATAATGGTTTAGTTCTGTACTATTCAATGGTTTGGTTTGGTTGGTTCTGTTCAATGATTCCGCCAGTCCAGATAGACTGTGTGGTCTGGGGCAGTAATGGTGGTGGTTGCTAGATAGATAGATGCATCTTTGATGCTTGGCATTATGCTAGGAAAGTGAGGAGTTTTAACTTCACAAATTCTCAAAAGGTAGGACCACCAAAGTCAAAACTGAAATGCACAAAAGCTCGAATGTTCAGTACTAGTAAGCAATTATGAAGGTTGAGAACGAAAGGGAGAAAATACTAATAATATATTGGGCCAAATTTTCCTGGAAAAATAATGGTGAGTTCACAACACATGCCATTATTAATGCACAAATCGGCCAGCAAGTTCAGGGGATTAAGAGATACACCGTGAGTTGCGAATCTCCAGAATTCGCTGGTCGATTTACGCCGCTCTGCCGTTTGTTTCGCACTAACGGCATCTTGCCCTTAGTCTCCCCTTTATTCTTAAGAACTAGCTGGATTTGCACATTGATTGCCCATTAAACTCATCGCAGAAAGTTAGGGCGCATAATTAACAACGTAAGTACTCTTTTAATGACGTGATACTTGTTAATGCAATGCCAATCAACCCCTCTGGTCCAGAAAGGGAGCAACTTAAACGATTGAACCACATTCCTGCATGTAACAAATTCTTAGAAATTTTTTAAATTTCAAATGTTACATTTTTTTCTTACTTTTTCTTTCTGTCTCTAATCTAATCTTTCCCTCTCCATTTCTCTTTCTGTACCTTATCTGACTCTAATTCACCCTCCTCCTCAGTCGTTCCTCTGTTTCTTTCTCAATCTTTAAATCTTATTGGTGAAGGAGATAGACTGTTGGTCCCACTGTTCACCAAGGTCTGAGATGCCCTGTTTCCCTCACCACGCCGTTATAAGCTCGCACTTCCAACAAATTAAGGTGCAAATTATATTCAAGCTGAAGGATGCAGAAAAAAGTCCAACAGCGTACGCCACGAGATGCCCCACTCCAGCAAGATTTGGCCCAGAGACGAATTCAACACTCCAGAAATGCAAATACAAAATTATTTTGATTGTTGGGTTTTCTGAAATTTTTTTTTGTTATTTACCTCATCAACTTTCTTTGTAAATGGCTCATGTTTTCATTTCTTTTTTTTTTGGCTTTAGTTCTAAAATTACATGCATAGTGATTAGCTGCAATTGATGATTATTTTGTGTGTCTGGTAATCATAATTAACTTGGGTTGTTTTAAACAAGTACTATCAGAGCTTTATAAACATGCACATCGTAAGAGCAGCTTAAAAGTATGTACAAATCAGATCGGTTTTGCATTTGAATCAGTTCAATCACAAGTTTCAGTCCCAGGACTGCCTCGACCTAAAATTTGCTTGCCTCAACTGATTACATTAATGCCACTTTTACATTGCAGTGCAGTCCCTTTATTCAGCTGCTGTAGTATGACATTAAAGGACGGTGCTGTTACCTCTGCAGGCACGGAGGACAACTTCAAAAGGTGGCTTTCCAGGGCTGGAGGCAACAGTGCTGTCGGTTACAAATATAAGTGCCTGCTGCCACTGAAGCAGCAATGACAACCCCAACATAACACAAAATCACATACCAGAAGCAATTCTCCAACATAAAAGACATATGTCATTTGCATTTTCTTTAATGATGTGTCGTATAGAAACAAAATTTACCTTCTCTTGAGTATGGGGAGATGAGTGAAGCTTGACATAATTGTGTTAGCTGTGGCTCAGTGGTAGCACTCTCACTTATGAATCAGAATTGCTGTGGGTTAAAGTCCCACTCCGGAAACTTGAACACAAAATCTAGGCTGACACTCCGGTGCAGTAGTGAGAGAGTACTACATTGTCGGAGGTGCTGTCTTTCGGAGGGGATGTTAAACCAGAGCCCAGTGTGCCCCCTTAGGTGGAAGTAAAAGATACCATGGCACTATTCGAAGAAGGCAGGGTGATTCTTCCCGATGACCTGGCCAATATTCATCCCTTAACTAACATCACAAAAACAGATTATTTGATCATTATCACATTGCAGTTTGTGGGACCTTGCTGTACACAAATAGGCTTCTGCGTTTCCTGCAGTACAACAGTGACTACGCTTCAAAAAGTACTTCTTTGGCTATGAAGTGCTTTGGGATGACATGAGGTTGTGAAAGGAGCTACATAAATGTAAGTCTTTCTTTCTTTATAATTCGGTTTGCTTTCTATTAATTGCAACTCTTGCTGGACAGTCATCAGACAGTTTTGATGACAATTACACGGAGTCGACTCCTGCCTGTTCTCTTGGAGAAGGACAAATATTGCAGAAATTGACATGAAAAGTGGATAAAGGAGCAAATGGTGAAAAATTAATGTAAAAAAAATAGTAGAAAAAACAATTAACTATTTGAATGAGTAGTGCCCCAATACTGGCTCATGTTTTGGCTGTTCTGATTTCAATGCCAGAGCTTTTTGTTTAAAAGCAGGACCACTCATCACAAAGATATTTAAGCATTTACTGAAGAGATCAATTTCAGCGTCCCATGGTTTGTACGCTTCTACTGGTGATCTCTGCTCTGTGCCTTGGGGTTCCTGCAAATCACATGAAAGGGATGAACAGTAGAAGCCAGCAGCATTCTTGAAATCTATCTTCAGAGTTAAGCATTCAATAGGATGAATTGTAATGTTTGGTTGATAGCCTGGAGTTTTTGAAGATTACCTCATAAAACTGGGCCATCTTCTCCCTTAGGAGATTAAGGTAGGTAGAGTCGATGATATGGTGGTCAAATATATCTTCTCCATCATAAAGGCCACCTACTTCTACCTCTAATATCAATTGCTTCTGTTTGTTTCTTAGCCCATTTGCTGCTGAAGCCCTCATCCGTGCCTTTCTCACCTCTAGCCTCAACTACATCAATGCTCTCCTGGCTGACCTCCCAACTCCACCATCCAGCAAATTCAAAATTCTCATCCTTGTCATTAAATCCCTCCAAGCACTCAACCCTCCCTATCTCTGTAACCTCCTCCAGTCCTACAAGCCCTTCGTTCCTCTGACTCTGTCCTCTTGTGCAACACCCCCTACACCCCCTTACCTCCCTTCACCCAGCTATTGGCAGTTGTGCCTTCAGCAACCTAGACCCAAAGCACATAAATTCTATTCTGCTCCTCAACATTCCTTTCTTTTTTAAAAACCCAGCTCTTTGACCATCCCTCATAATATCTCCTTGATGGCTCGCAATCATTCTTTCTCTTCACTGCTTTGGGACACTCATCTATGTTAAAGGCACTATATAAATTCAACTTGTTATTGTAAGGACTGTATGTCGTTTTCTCACTCTTGGGATTATGGGTGTCGCTGGCAAGGCTGGCATTTATTGCCCACCCGTAGTTGCCCTTGAGCCTTTTTCGTGAACCGCTGCAGTCCGTGTGGTGAAGGCACTTTCACAATGCTAGTTATTACAATTTGAATAGCTGAAGGAAAAAAATATTTTAGCGGTTTGGGTGCATCAGTTCTTTCTTCTGTGCGAGAAAAATATAAATGGGCCACAACTTACTCACTCGAGGACACTGTATTGCAACGGCGTCCTCTCCAACCGCCAGCGAATCAATGGAGTAAGATCGCGAATGAGCACATGCGCAGTAAAACCTCGAAATCACGTACTTGATCTAATTGGTTCACCAGCGTTTTGACAGTTAAGACTTAAAGGGCCACCTAAGCTACAATCAAACACAATCATTGAACATTCGTAAACTTACCTATCTGCCCAGCTGGAATGAAGATACTTACGTCACTAAAAGTACACTGGAAAATACCAGCCCTACACTACTTTTTGAAAGCACGGTGACTGTTAATGACCACAAAACAACAAAAAAATAAATTTTAAGAATGTGGAATGTCAAATTACTCGTTTGAATATTTTTTGATCATTAAAAAAAATTAAATTTAAAATTAAAAGAATTTTTTTTTTTACTTTTAACTTCTGTAAGTTTCAGTAAATTAAATAATTTCCGTGGCTTTTTATAATAAGGTATGTTAAACTTTTATTTACACTAACAGAGAATGTCACTTTAAATGAATGAGTTTTACTTGCCGGCTTGTGGGCGGGGCTACCATTCTTGCAGCCATTTGCTGTGCGCATCAGCCCACGCTGTTCAAGGCTGGGCCGATCTCGCGATTTATTTTCAGCCTCTCAATTCAAGCAATTCCACGCCATGGATACGGAGTAAGTTAAATTCGTTCCTTTCATTCGTAGGGGCTACTGTGAACTTTGCCACGCTGGTCAGAGCAATTTCTGGCCCATTATTTTTGAGCAATTAGGAAAGAATGTTCATTTTCTAATCATGACAGCTGAGGCCAATATTATCCTCACTCGTCATCAAGGTAAGCATAATTTCCAGCATGGCTCACATTTTCAGGATGTCCTAATGCACTTCACAACCATTTACTATTCCCCCTTTAGTTATGGTTCATTTATAGGCAAATGTGGCAGCTAATTTGCATACACAGTCCTTCAAATAGTAATGAGATAAATGACGAATTAATCTTTCTTTTTGGTAGTATTGGCTGAATGTTGGCCAGGACACTAGGAGAACTCCCCTGTTCTTCAAATTGTGCCGTAGAATCCTTTTATGTTCTGAAGAGGTAGATAGGACCTCGGTTTAGCAGCATGACAATACAACACTCCCTCAGTTCCAGCCAAGGTTTTGTGTTCGAGTCCTGGAGTGAGGCTTAAACTCATGACCTTCTGACTCATTAAACTAGTGTTCTACCATTATTCCAAGCTGACACCTACTGCATACAAGTAAAACATTTTAAGTTAAATCCCGGAAATGAAATCTTGTTGTTAAAACAAATAATATTGAAGCTCTTCCGATAGCTTGGTGGTAACTGCACCATCCAATGTGGTACTGAGCCAAACAAAGGAAGTCCAAGGCTCCATCACACATTTGTGCTAAGTTATCTTATCTCAGCCAGGCAAGCAGTTAACATGCTACAATCGATCTCAGCATCCTTGCGCTGGGAAAGAGTGGGAGAGGGAAAATCAGCCAGGATTCCTACTGCTAATTACTACCCTGTAGCCCCCGCTGGAAAGTGTACCCGTGTTGACGTCAAGTGAGGTTACGATTGGCCTCAGCTATCATGATTAGAAACAGTAAGGCCTTGGTACTGGTCCCTGGGTGTTCGACTTAGTATTTCTCCTCAGCCTGATGCCATTCCCCTAACTAGTACCAGCTGCATCCTCTTTTTTCAGACATTTCCTTCTCCAACTCCAAGGATATATGCAACCTTTCATGCAGGATCTTATTGAAGGCTTTCTATAAGTCCAGGTGCACCACTTCACAGGACTTTCCAATGTTCCTCCAGAGGAGTAAAGGAGATTGGTCAGGTAGAATTACCTCCTTCTGAAACCATTTTGGGCCTTGTGTATTCAGTTATTTTCACACAGCTAATCGTCATGTTTATTCCTAATGATTGGTGATCAGTCATTGATTTAAGGCTGTTGGGTGTATGGTATGGATTTGTATTGCAGACTTTCTCTGGATTCATTGATTCCAACACAAATGACAGCAATTTGGAGATTTTATCCTTAGTCTCACTCTCGAGTTTAAACTGTTTGTCTCTGAGGAAGTAATTATTTTGACACCTCTGAGCAAGTGAGTGGTCGAAGTCATTAAGTTTAGTTATAAAACCTGCTACAACAGGTGTCATGCTTCTAATGTTTTCATGAGTGAATGTTTCGAAGTATCATTTAGCATGTTAAATATTTTTTGTTCATGCTCAGTTTCAATCCTATTTACATCCTTAAGGGATCCCCATCCTTCTTTGATAATCCTCCTACTGTTATACTACTGGAGCAATTTCGAATGTTGCATTGGTTTTCTACCATTATGTTCATTTCTAGTTCCTCCTTTGCTCCTATGGTCATCTGTAGCTCCTCTATTCTTCTCAAGTGTTTTTCCTCACCTTTCTCCCTAAAGGTTTTGACATCTGTTTTACTTTGTATTGCCTTATTAATCCATTGAGTATTACATTAATTTCATCTGCACTTACTTGTCCCCAGTATGTATTTATCCGGCATGCTCAGTGATACGTCCGTAAATGTATTTCTTATGTTATCAACTGAGTTTTTCGGAGTAGTTTATTCCTTATAATTTGAAGTTGCTTAATTCAAATTATTTTGCTAATTCAATTGAAATTTTGCAAACAAAGCCTCCTGTTCACTGTTTTGCTTAAATTGTTTAATTCACACAACGGGGCAATTCAAATTATTCTTGAGCAAACAATAACTTTAAATTAATAGGAGTACACAGTAATAGCCCTAACCGAACTGTTCCTTTCTTATTCTGTTGAAGTTGGCCAGTTTAAAGTTGTATATCAGAGTATTGATTAATCCCAGATCGACTCAAATTTGATCATTTTATTGGTCGCTGTCACCCAGGGTCTCACTACCTCTATTCCCAGTATGTTACCTGGATCTTTGGCCATTACCTATTTGAGATGTGGGTTACCACATGCGGCATACCTAACACACTGGGTGGTGAAAGAGTCATGGATTACATTTACTAGCTTAGATTCTAGATCAGTTCAGCATTGATATACAATATATTATGTTCAGAATAACCCCAAATTCTGGCTGCCAATTCAAAAATTTTAATGCAAACTTTCTCGTGGCAAAAGGTAGATTCTTTGCTTGGATCAGATGGTTGAATGCGGCAAGTGTAATTTATTAGCACCCAGTGACAGGTTAACAAATAGTGCACAGCCTTTGTTACAGTAACGGAGCAAAACTGGATTGTTAAAACAACTGAGTCCAAACACTAGCCTCAAAATTATAAGATTTGCTCTTGGCTGCCGAGAGTCAGTTCGCCCAATCCATGGCTCTCTAGATTTTCGGGCTATTGATTTTAATGGCTGGAAAATTAGGAGTGCCGCAAATCGAACCTACTGACCTCCGAACCCAGTTCTCTGATCCACTGAATGAAACTTCACGCCAAGAATGGAATCTTTTAATTTCTGAGCTATTACGTTTCACATGTATTAACGTTTTTTGGTACCAGACTTGCTCAGACTTTATCCAATAGCCTCTTCTGGCCAACTAATATACGCTTATCAGATCATCGCTTTGCTGCCAGATGTACACTGTTCCCAGATGTACACTGTTCCCATAGTCTTTTCAAGTGAGGCATGTTGCTTTCTTCAGTATCACACCTCAAATCATTTACTATCAATTTTACAATGTTTTACATAATAACATATGATGATAAGAAATAGGAGCAGGAGTAGGCCATACAGTCCCTCGAGCCTGCTCGCCATTCAAAAAGATCATGGCTGATCTTTGACCTCAACTCCACTTTCCTGCCCTATCCCCATATCCTTTGATTCCCTTAGTGTCCAAAAAGCAATCGATCTCAGTCTTGAATATACTCAATGACTGAGCATCCACAGCCCTCTGGTTTACTACCTGTGTGGCTATAAAGAGAAATAAATAAAATTGCAGAGAACAAAAGCACTAAAGGGAAGAGAAACATCGCACTTGAGGTTACATCTGCAGCTGTATTTTGGGCTGTGCTTTGGGCTATCAATCAAAGTCTGCAAAGACAGCCTACCAGATGGCTTAGCCTCTTCCATCAGCTTGGCTGACTTCCAGACCTATGATGCCATAGTAATCACTCTCTAATTGCCCCATTGAGAACAACAGAGTTGGGCTGTTGTCCGACTAACAGCTTCTTATTTCGCTGGCACTCTTACTGAGGTGCAAGGGCTAATGAATGCCGATTTCCAGAGATTAATGAGAGTAATTAACACCAATTTCCAGGGTTTGTTTTGAAATAACTCTCAGTCATTTTAAAAACAGTTGCAAATGTAACATTTATTTCAATAAATAAATACATTAGATTATGAATTAGCACATCATTTCAGTTTTGTCCTGACCATATCTCTCTATTACATAATTCCCACCGCCTTAACAAGGATAAAAGGAAAACTAAGGATGCTGAAAACCTGAAATAAAAGGAGAAAATGCTGAAATTGCATTGATCAGCATCAAAGAGAGAAGGATAGGTTAATACCTCGGGTCAAACATTCCTACTACTTTCTGTTTTTAATTTCATCAACTGTGGTGAATAACTGGAATGATTTCTCTTAACAAAGATAAAAGAATCATAATAGAAACAGAAATATTCCACTACAAATTAAGAATGATGAAACATCTGAGAATATGAAGCTGATATTAGGGATATCAGATGACTCCTGTAATAGTAGAGGGCATACCTTTACTATGTGGACTGCAGTAGTTCAAGAAGAAGTCACTCCACCATCTTCTCAAGGGCAACTAGGGATGGGCAATAAATGCTGACCTTGGCATACCCCATGAACAATTTTTAAAAAAAAATGAAATTTATGGCTGAAAGGACATGGTCAACAATCTTACAAGACAATCAAAGATTAGCAAAATTGATATGATAGATGGATTACTACAAATGCATGTATACGGAATTAAATAACTGGTTGCTCATTTAACAGTGGCCTTACTAACATGAATGACAAATAAGGCAACTTTGTTATAGTCTGTTGAATGAATCCTCTATTTCATTTATCGGATTAAAGTATCTTAAGAGTAAATGTTCTGAATGTGTACTTCTGCAGCACAACCGGGAGTGCAGATCAGGAATATATGCATGTTCCACTAAAACTTTCCATCCAATGAAATGAATGGACTGAAAATCATGGGGAGAGGTGGGCACATGACTTCCTGATGGGCGCTCGTGGTGGGCATGGCTTCAACAGTGCATTTATAAAGTTTACCTTATTGCCACTGAGAAGGGCAGATTTTTTTTTTGTCAGTTAAGTTGGGTTTTTTTAAATCACAGAAGAATACATTTTATGAATGCATGGTCCCAGCATGGAGCCTCGCTCTGGGAGTGTACATGGGGAAATTGTGCACACAACTTCATTACATGCGCTCCCAGCAAGCAAGACCCTGCATTGGAAGGGCAAATTCATAAAATTTACCTTATAAGGTCAACTTAGTCTGACATCTCATAATTCCGTGGAAATATTGAGCATGTGGACCAGGGTGCTATGCCAAATTGTCCCAGTGAAAAAGTCTTACAGAATTGTTAGTCAGCCTCCTCAAAACACCAACCTTTGAACCCTCTGTTCTTGCAAAGTTCTGCCTCATCTCCAATTTCCCTTTCCTCTCTAAAGTCTTTGAACGTCTGGTCGTCTTGCAAATCCTTGACCATCTTTCCCACAACACCATGTTTGAACCTCTCCAATCAGGATTCCACCCCTACCATAGCACTAAAACAGTCACAAATGACATCCTAAATGAATGACCATGGTAAACTATCCCTCCTCATCCATCTTTACCTGTCTGCAGCCTTTGACATGGTTGACAACACCATTCTCCTCCAACACCTCTCCTCCATTGTCCAGGACTGTCCTCGCCTGGTTCCACTCTTACCTATCCAGTCATAGCCAGAGAATCCTCTGCAATGACTTCTCTTTCCACCCCCACATTGTTACCTCTGGAGTTCCTCAAGAATCTATCCTTGCCCTCCTCCTATTTCTCGTTTACGTTCCGCACCTCAGTGGCAACATTCGAGCCATGACGCTTAAGGCACCCGATTCTACTTTACCATCAGCTCACTCGATCCTTCCACTGCCTGTGTCGCCAGCCTACTTGTCCAACATTCAGTCCTGGATGAGCCGCCAATTAAACATTGGGAAGACAGAAGCCATTGCTTCGGCCCCCGCCACAAACTGCGTTCACTCGTTGTTGATTCCAACCCCCTCTCTAGCCAATGTCTTAGGCTGAACCAGTCTGTTTGCAACCTCGGTGCCCAATTTGACCCCGAGTTGAGCTTCCAACTCCATATCCTTTCCATCACAAAGACTGTCTACTTCCACCTCTGTAATATCACCCATCTCCGCACCTGCCTCAGCTTATCTGCCGCAACCAATCATCAATGCCTTTGCTCCCTTGAATATTTCAATGCTCTACTAGCTGGCCTCTCATCTTCCACTCTGCATAAACTTGAGCTCATCTAAAAGTCTGCTTCCCATATTCTAATCAGCACTAGGTCCCGCTCAACCATCATCCCTGTACTCACTGACTTACGCTGGCTTCTGGTCCAACAATGCCTCAATTTTAAAATCTTCCTCCTCATGTTCAAATCCTTCCATGACCTTGCCCCTTCTTATTTATGTAATTTGCTTCTGCCCTACAATCCTCCAAAAACGGTGTTCCTCCAACTCTGGACTCATGCATCCCCCATTTCCTTCACCCTACCATTGATGGCTGTGCCTTCAGCTGCCTAGGCCCTAAGCTCTGGAATTCCCTCCCTAAACCTCTCCACCTCTCAACTTCTTTCTTCTCCTTTAAGACTCTCCTTAAAACTTGACCTCTTTGATCAAGCTTTTAGTCACCTGTCCTAACAACTCCTCCTTTGACTTGGTGTCAATCTTTGTCTTATTATGCTCCTGTGAGGCGCCTTGGGGATGTTTTCTTACGTTAAAGACATTATATAAATGCAAACTGTTGTTGTTGCCGAACTAGAATGATGCAGAGTCAGATATGCTGCAAGCTTTCACCTGTCTAGGCAGCTCACTGGTCTCAAACTAGTCCCTCCACTATAACAGTGTCATTAAAGAGCTTGTGAAACATCCGTTAAAGCTACTAAGCTCATTGCCAACAGCAATATACTGAAACACAAAAAATTCATGTAAATAGGACACAGTTTGTGTCTTGGCTTCAGAATGATTCCCCATTTCAGCAACATCACCCTTTAATTTGTATTGGTGAGACCGCACCTGGAATACTGCATACAGTTTTGGTCTCCATACTTAAGACATTCTTGCTCTCGAGGCTGTATAAAGAAGGTTCACTCGGTTAATCCCGGGGATGAGGGGGTGGACATATGAGGAGAGGTTGAGTAGATTGGGACTCTACTCATTGGAGTTCAGAAGAATGAGAGGCGATCTTATTGAAACATATAAGATTGTGAAGGGGCTTGATCGGGTGGATGCGGTAAGGATGTTCCCAAGGATGGGTGAAACTAGAACTAGGGGGCATAATCTTAGAATAAGGGGCTGCTCTTTCAAAACTGAGATGAGGAGAAACTTCTTCACTCAGAGGGTAGTAGGTCTGTGGAATTTGCTGCCCCAGGAAGCTGTGGAAGCTACATCATTAGATAAATTTAAAACAGAAATAGACAGTTTCCAAGAAGTAAAGGGAATTAGGGGTTACGGGGAGCGGGCAGGAAATTGGACATGAATTTAGATTTGAGGTCAGGATCAGATCAGCCATGATCTTATTGAATGGCGGAGCAGGCTCGAGGGGCCGATTGGCCTACTCCTGCACCTATTTCTTATGTTCTTATGTTCTCTAATCGAGGCAAAATTCCAGCATTTATAATTTGTGTCACAAATGTATTCCTGAGCGTTATAGCTCCGAAAAATGCTTTTATTACAATCCAAGGTTCCAATTTGAGACCGTAGGTTCATGGCTCTAATCCTCACACTGGAATTGCGAAGCATAAAGTAACAGCTAAAGTGCAGGAGGGATAAAGAATGATTTGTCGGTCCATACATTTTCTAACGCCCTGATGAGGTTTATTATACATCTTTATGAAGATATTACATATTTAAAGTTGCAACGGGTGTTTAATTGTTAGAACTAGATTTATTCCAACTCCAATGAAAATACACAGGGGATAATTTTAATTTAAAACTGTTTTTCACCCTGCCCGATTTGACTTTTCATTGACTTCAATGGATTGGGGGCGGAGTGTGAAATGGATACCCGATCTGATCCCGTCCGTTTCTTGCCGGGCAAGTTAGGTTAAAACACAGAATTTAATAATTCCTAAATGATGTTCACTTTCCCATCGAGAGAACACAAGGCATGCCACTGAGATATTAGCCTGGATTGCCCTCACTTTGGTGGGTTACCAGCAGAGCAGGAATACAGCCCGCCCAATGTGAACCCACCACTAATTCATGGCAGTTCCCCCCCTCACCACCCCCCTCATTTGCTATGCAGGACAGGTTTGCAGAGATAATCCCAATCCTGATTGATTTACTGCTGCTGCAGTCCATTACAGCATCACTTTTCCCCAAGAATGGCCTTGGCCTCAGAGGTGTCAGTAGATTTTAACTTTCATCACTGCACGCAAAACTGGCAGGAGTGAATCAGCCGCCCATTGTACAGCCTGATGGATGAAAAATCAGGCGGGGTGTATAACAGCTGATTGGTTCATTACCGCCAGTGGTGAAAGTTCAAATCTACACCACGCAGCAGAACCATAGCAGTTTGCAGCACTGCGGGAGGCCATTCGGGCATTATATCCATGATCGTTCTTTGCCCGAGCAATCCAAAATTAATCCTACTATCCCACTCTAACCCCATAGCTTTGTATCTTCCACTGCTTCAAATGTTTAATGATGAAAATGTTATTACTGTCATAGCTATGTGATATGTGAATCTGTCTCCACTATACAGATGAATTGAAGTCAATGGAAAAGGAAAAATTGGGCCCAGGTGTATAACAGGCCCCCCATTTGCAACCGCCACATTTCCACCCACACCCAAAGTGAAAACTACCCACACTAAAAGGAAAGGATGTGCGTTTATATAGTGTCTTTCACCACCTCAGGACGTCCCAAACTGCTTCACAGCCAATTAAGCACTTATGAAATGTAGCCACTGTTGTAATGTAGAGAAATGCTGTTTAATTTTAACTTGTAAAATTGCAGAGGGGGCTCCAACCTTCACTCAAAGAAAAGAAAGAAAGACTGGAGTTTATATAGCACCTTTCACAACCTCAGGACATCCCAAAGCGCTTTACAGCCAATGAAGTACTTTTTTTTTTGAAGTGCAGTCACTGTTGTAATGTAGAAAATGTGGCAGCCAATCTGTGCACAGCAAGGTCCCACAAACAGCAACATGATAAACACCAGATAATCTGGTTTGTCAGGTTTTTTTTTTATTCGTTCATGGGATGTGGGCATCGCTGGCAAGGCCGGCATTTATTGCCCATCCCTAATTGCCCTTGAGAAGGTGGTGGTGAGCTGCCTTCTTGAACGCTGCAGTCCGTGTGGTGAAGGTTCTCCCACAGTGCTGTTAGGAAGGGAGTTCCAGGATTTTGACCCAGCGACGATGAAGGAACGGCGATATATTTCCAAGTCAGGATGGTGTGTGACTTGGAGGGGAACGTGCAGGTGGTGTTGTTCCCATGTGCCTGCTGCTCTTGTCCTTCTAGGTGGTAGAGATCGGGGGTTTGGGAGGTGCTGTCGAAGAAGCATTGGCGAGTTGCTGCAGTGCATCCTGTGGATGGTACACACTGCAGCCACAGTGCGCCGGTGGTGAAGGGAGTGAATGTTTAGGGTGGCGGATGGGGTGCCAATCAAGCGGGCTGCTTTGTCCTGGATGGTGTCGAGCTTCTTGAGTGTTGTTAGAGCTGCACTCATTCAGGCAAGTGGAGAGTATTCCATCACACTCCTGACATGTGCCTTGTAGATGGTGGAAAGGCTTTGGGGAGTCAATCGCCACAGAATCCCCAGCCTCTGACCTGCTCTTGTAGCCACAGTATTTATGTGGCTGGTCCAGTTAAGTTTCTGGTCAATGGTGACCCCCAGGATGTTGATGGTGGGGGACTCGGCGATGGTAATGCCGTTGAATGTCAAGGGGAGGTGGTTCGACACTCTCTTGTTGGAGATGGTCATTGCCTGGCACTTGTCTGGCACGAATGTTACTTGCCACTTATCAGCCCAAGCCTGGATGTTGTCCAGGTCTTGCTGCACGTGGGCTCGGACTGCTTCATTATCTGAGGGGTTGCGTATGGAACTGAACACTGTGCAATCATCAGCGAACATCCTCATTTCTGACCTTATGATGGAGGGAAGGTCATTGATGAAGCAACTGAAGATGTTTGGGCCTAGGACACTGCCCTGAGGAACTCCTGCAGCAATGCCCTGGGGCTAAGATGTTGGTTGAGGGATAAATATTAGCCAGGGTGCCAAGGAGAACTCTCATGCTCTTCTTCGAAACAGTGCCATGAGATCTTTTGCATCCACTTCATCGGAAAAACAGTGCTCAGACAGTGCAGCACTCCCTCAGTACTGGATTGGGGTTTCAACCTGGACTGTTTTCTCCAGTCTCTGGATGGGACTTGAACCCACAACCTCGGACTCAAAGACAAGAGTGCTACCACTGAGCAACGGCTAAAACTCAGTATGCTGACGGAATGATTAACTGAATATGACTTACATTAAACACTGAGTAAGATAACAAATCTCCAACAAAACCATCAGCAGTACCTGTCACATGGTACTTCTATCCTTTACATTGAAAGTGATAACCAGGGCCATATCACCACAATCTCAACTTATAGTGAGCCTGCCTCAAAATAACAATCTGTAATGTTCGATAGATATCCTGTAGCATTGTCTCAGCCTTGCTGTAATTTTCTCTTTGTGGGTATCATACTCTTCAATTCTTTGTTCGTATTCATCCCTTTCATTCTTTTTCTCTCTATTGCTCTGACACGCTTTTCCTGTATCTATTCAATTCTTTCTACCTCTTTTCTCCCCCCACTGTTCCTCTTTCTTGTCTGCACTGTATGCATTCCACTTTCTCTGGCCTCTTTTTCTCTACATCTCTTTCTCTTTCTTGCAGTATGTCTAATTGCTATTGTATTTAATTTTCTTGTTTCTTATATGACTGGTTATCCTGTCAAATGGTTTACACGGAGCAATGAGTAACATATGTTTTTTTTACAATCACATTCAGATATCCCCACCATCTTATACACAAAACTTTTAAAAGTATATGTAGTCCAGAATTGATATTTCATGTCTGATATTCCATATTTCACTTCTGAGCATTGCAAGTTATATTCTTCAGATTTTCTAAATGTTCTTAATTTTTTGGAAAGGAATTGCCGTGTTTTTTTGTCAGTTTATAATTCAGGTTACATTCTATGCAAGAAATTACTTTGAAATCAGTGGACTCACTGCAAATATTTTGCCCTAAGGATTTTCTGTGCCATCAAACCATATTTTACAGTTGGGAGGGTAGGAGACTATGAGTTGAATGAAGCAGGACTGGTGTCACTCTGACTAGGTCTAACAGCACCTGGAGCAAGCTTGGAAGAGTCAGTGGGTTCTGGGAGCACTATGAATATCCTTGCTGTTCTAAACTGGATAGCCAGGTGGTGAAGGATCGAATACTAGAGCCTGATCTTCAGATGTTTCCATACCTTTATTCACAGAGTTCAACACAACAACACACACCACAACCTAGATCAGCTCTCTTATAAATGGATACAAGAGATTTCACAATTGATATGCACCACCTGAAATCAGTAAGTTTAAGTGGTTTTTGATTACCTGTTTAAAAAAACAACCAATGAAATTTATGTGATTGTTTTTCAAATACCAACCAACCAATTAGAACGCAAATGACAATTCAAACACTATGTTCATCCTATCAGAAAGCACAGAAGTGTTGCTCCAGGTACCTGAAGTTTGGGCTTCAAACACAAATATTACTAGATAGATAGACAAACAGACATCAAATATGTAATATCTGCAAGTAGGCTAAAAACAGCAACTCGTGGGGTTCAGATGAAGTTCACAAACTATTCTTTTGCCTTCATACTTCTGAAATACTTTACAGAATGCTAGCCTTACAGCTCACTGTTACTTAAGATCACAGCTCAATAAAGTGACATGGTAAAGTTGCTTTGCAGAATGACCTATTTCTCTGTTCTGCTTCAGGATTTACAAAAACAGCTCTTAATAATGTCATCTTCTATCCAGTCAAAGGCCTAATGTTTAGACTTTTCTACACTTGTTATTGAATATTAAAAATAATGATAAATTTCTCAGTTTCAAGGATTTTAGAGCCTAGAGGTACAAATATAACATACAATTGTTATTAGTTGACTTTTATGTACATATTTATATCTCCTTACAAGTATTCGTTATATGTAGTTAACTCTTCCAAAGAGAGATTTGCATTATCGTCACATCCCTCCAAAAATGTCTCAGAGCATCTCACATACAATGAATTACCATAGAAATCACATTAGAGGGAGGGCATTCAGCCTATCATGATCATAATACTTACTAGTCAGAAAAACCCAACTGGTTAATGAATGTCCTCCAAGGAGGGGAACCTTCCAATTCTAGCGGCCGATTTGGCCAACTTGCAGAGTGGGCTTGTGAATGGCAAATGAATTTCAATATAGATAAATTTGAGGTGTTGCATTTTGGTAGGAGGGATAATGATGTCACCAACTCTTTGGAAAATAAAAGTCTAAACGGGGTAGAGGCGCAAAGGGATCTAGGATTATAAGATTCACAAATCATTAAATGTAACAACGCAGGTTAACAAAGCCATAAAAAGTGCAAACCAAGCACTGGGGTTCATTTCTGGAGGAACAGAATTGAAAAGCAGAGAAGTTATGTTAAACTTATCTAGAACCTTGGTTAGACCACACTTGGAGTACTGTGCACAGTTCTGGTCTCCATATTACAAAAAGGATATAGAAGCACTGGAGAAATTGCAAAACAGATTTACAAGGATGATACCAGAACTGAGAGGTTATACTATCAGGAAAGACCGAACAGGCTGGGCCTCTTTTCTCTAGAAAAAAGAAGACTGAGAGGTGACCTGATGAAGTCTTTAAAATTATGAAGGGGTTCAAAACGATAGACATAGAGAAGATGTTCCCACATGTGGGGGAGTCCAAAACTAGGGGCCATAAATATAAGATGGTCACCAATAAATCCAAAAGGGAATTCAGGAGAAATTTCTTTACTCAAAGAGTGGTTAGAATGTGGAACCCGCTACCACAAGGCGTAGTTGAGGCGAATAGCATAGATGCATTTAAGGTAATGGGGGTGAAAGGAATAGAAGGATATGTTGATAGGGTGAGATGAAGTATGGTGGGAGGAGACTCATGTGGAGCATAAACACAGACATAGACCTGTTGGGCCAAATAGCCCGTTTCTGTGCTATAAAATTCTATGTAGACCATGTGCTCAAGTCTCTGGAATGGAGCTTGAACCCACAGCCATGTAACTCCGAAGCAAAAGTGCTATTATTGAGCCAGACTAGTTGACCTTATTCTGTGGCACTTCTTCATCAGCACCTGGATTATTAAAAGCATACTGGTCTCCCTGGAACTGTTATGATTAGTTTTAGATTTTTTTTTTTATGAGGAATATGGCAAAGTTCATCTACCATTTATATTATTGTCTATGGAGAGCAATATATTCTAAACCCAAGGGTTAAAGGTCCACCTTCTATCTAAATTAATATTCCAATGTGCCTTCCTCAGTGTTTCTGGAAAAAAAAATCAGATAAATCTCAAAGACTTAGAAGGTGGGAAGTTCTCAAAGATATGGATATGAAAGTGTCTCAGAAATATAGGGCAGAAAGGAGGAAAGACATGGAAAAGATAGGAAGGGAGACTCTTGGAGGCATGGAATAAGTGGAAAAATGTCCTCCCCCATCAAACCCAGATACTTTACGGAATTGTGAAAAGTTGTCAACAATTGCTCTGAAATAGTTAATGACATCTCAGACATCCGGTAAGTAAATCTCCTCTGACAAAGATTGCTTAGTATCTATAATCTTATGCTAGACTTATCCATTCCTCTCCTTTACGATGAGTGAATGAGTGAGTGAAAGAGAAAGAAAAAAAAAGAGAAAGATTGTGGGGCAGAACTTGCGCAGAGTGGCTCGGTAACGATCGCTGCAGCTCCTGCGAAATAAATTTACGAACGTACTTACTGTGGGCTCTGTGGCGTTGACTTGCGGGATTTTGAACTTTTAAAGAATTGTGCACAATCAACCTAGCCTCTGAACAGGGTAGGTTGATTCGCATGGAAATGTCTGAGAGAATGGAAGATACTCCCACAAAAATCTGACAAGAAGAGAAGTCACGCCCACAAGCAAGCAATTCATTCATTTAAAATTGGTATTCTGGAAGTTATTGTAAACAATTTTTTTTATATAAAAAGCCAAAGAAATAATTTAATTAAATTAAAGAGCCAGAAGGGAAAAGAAAAAAAAACATTTTTTTTTTTTAAATGACCAATATTAAAATAAGGAGTAATATGAGACTCCACATCTTTAAAATCTAATTTTTAGTTGTTTGGCAGTCATAAAGAGTTATCGCACTTTTAAAATTTACTTCAGACCTGGTATTTTCAAGCGTACCTTTTGGTGGCGTAATTAGTTACGTTCCAGCTGGGCGAGTGAGCAGGTTTGCGATTTTTCAGTGATTTCTATGATTGTAGGGGTGAGATGGCCCTTTAATTCGCAGCTGCCAATTCACCGGCGAACCGATAGGAGCAAGTTTACGACTTCCGCATGTCACTGCACATGTGCAAAGGCAGCAACTTGCTCCACAAAAAGCGAAGAGTGCTGTTGAGCTCTCCGTTATTTCGGGAGCAAGTTCTGCCCTATTGTGAGTACACGGCAGAGAGAAACCGGGGAAAAGAGAGAACATTTTTAGATGAGATGGAGAGAAATATACTGTAGGCTTGTTTGATTAGGGTTGTCTACTTAGTAATTTTTATAGATTTTTCCCTTACCAACTAACTTAATCTCTTTTTTATTAGTCATTAAAAGATTTTAAATAATCTTATGTTCTTAATGAAAATCATTCTGATCACAGCAATTACATCAGGAGCTTGGATTTTATATTCTTTATATTTCCCTATGAAGATAAAACAGTGAACTTGAGAAAAATATACCCTTTAAATCCTGTTTACTGACGTGACCATTTCTGTTCTCATACTTTCCATTTTCTTTTCCGGTTCACATGCAAACTTGGTAGAAATTATTTCTATATCAAAAAACAAATGTTAAAAACATTCTAATTGCATATCAATAAGCTATTGGTAACAAAAAAAAAGAGAAATTAAGTATACTACCATTAACTTTATATAGGTTTTATTAATATTCTAAAAACCAAATGCCTTAATAGTATCTCAATATTTATGTTCCGTTCATACAGCAAAGCTCATGTAAGACCAAATCCAGCATTTACAGTGATCCAGCTCAAACTAGACATGTGCAGCCCATCGGTTTGTACATTTTGCTGTCACCCAGCCATAAAATTTGACCCCTTCAGAATTGGATCACGTGAGGAGCTCCAAGAAGTTGCAGTTGAGTCCTGACATAAAAAAAGTCACCTTTGGTGCACTACTTTTTTAAAAAATGGATGACCTACGTCACAATGGCATCATCATGAACTGTGTCATGATCTGTCCCTCTCACCTTAAGGTGCTCCAGCTGCATGCTGAGAAATTTGCTTTGGTAGTCAACCACTACAAGCTTCAGTACAAATGGAGCTGTGCTGTATTTATTGTTCAGAGGTCAGAATCCCCAACACATCCAGATTAAACAAGATAATTACATCACTATAGAATCATACAGCACAGGAGGTTGCCATTCGGTCCATCGTGCTTGTGCCGGCTCTCTGAAAAAGCTACTAATTATTCCCACTTCCCTGCTTTTTCCCCATAGCCCAGCAATTTTCACCCCTACAAGTATTTATCCAGTTCCCTTTTGAAAGTTACTATTGAATCTGCTTCCCCCATCATTTCATGATGTGGAGATGCCAGTGATGGACTGGGGTGGACAAATGTAAGGAATCTTACAACACCAGGTTATAGTCCAACAGTTTTATTTGAAAATCACAAGGTTTCGGAGGCTTTCTCCTTCGTCAGGTGAAGTGTGGGATTCCTTGGAGGTTACCGCATTTTTAGTCAGAGAACAATGCCTGATGATTACAGATAATCTTTCCATCTGCCCGTTTGTTAAAGTAAAATTTAAGCTGTTGGGTTAAAGGCAAAGATGACCTTAGGTGAATAGTGCGTGTGTGGCTGCGGTCACTGCCCCAAGACCACACTGAAATGCACTTTGCGCAGACCAGACTAACCATATTAAAAGCTTAAACATAACATATGACTACTAAACAAAATGGACTCTACTAAACAAAATGGATTCTGCTCAAGATGGACTGTGTGAGAAGACATTAAAAAATGCTGAGCATGTGAGTTTAGAAAACTGAAGTCTGGAGTTACAAAGACATTTCACAACGAGCTGATAAAAACTACAGAACCAGACTGAATAGACAAAGACCATACTGCCTTAAATTGATAACAGTTGTTTAAATGTGATTGGAGGTCAATTGTTGCTGTGGGGGCCTAATTGGCTAATGTGCAACTAATCAAGACTAATGTAATAGCTGCTGAAAGTCTGTACTTGAAAGGTATAAAAAAATGCAACAACCATTTTGAAGCTGAGAAGGTAGCTGTGTACACTGCAGAGCGTCCAGTTCTTCTCCCAAAGTACTTTGTCCAATAAACTGCATGTTGAATCTTTAAGTCTGACTCCGAGTGGTGATTTTCCCACAACACCGTTGTCAAGGCAAAGTGTTCAGACAGAGAGACTTTGCATACAGGACCACCGAATATACAAACGGACAGAACAAAAGACAGAGAGAGAGAAACATCCGAAAGGAAGAGAAAGAGAGAGAATGACCCGTTGTATTAAAAACAGATAACTTTTTTTTTCGCTGGTGGGGTTACGTGTAGAGTGACATGAACCCAAGATCGCGGTTGAGGCCGTCCTCATGGGTGCGGAACTTGGCTATCAATTTCTGCTCGACGATTTTGCGTTGTCGTGTGTCTCGAAGGCCGCCTTGGAGACACACACCCATTGCAGGAGGCCACTCTGTCACTTTGGACAAAGTTTGGCCTCCACCACCCTCCTCCTAACAACAAAATTCACAAACTTGCACACTTACCCCGGTGTCCAGACACATGTACCTACCTTGCGGACCCCCTCAGATGTACATCTTCCGGATGGGGGCCGCCATAGCTGCAGTCATGACCTCCTCGGAGGGCGAACAGCATCATCAGCCTCGCCGGCCCGCCGTCTACCTCTGACATGTGGAGCTCCACAACACAGTGCTGTGACACATCCACCTGCACAGCAGGAGGGAGGGCAACCGCAGAGAGAGATGCGTCGCAGAGGGCACTACCCTCGCCACAGGGTCCACAGACCGAGGCTCAGCTTCCTGGACCTCTCGGAGCAGCAGTGCACACGGAGGCTCAGAGTCACTCGACATGTAGTCGTGGACATCTGCAGCCTCCTTCATGCCGAGCTGCTCCCGGCTGGCCTGAGCACCATCTTCTTACCTGTCGCTGTCAAAGTCACCACTGCCCTCAACAACTTCTCCTCCACATCCTTCCAGGGTGCCACCGGGGACATCACCGACGTCTCTCAGTCGTCTGCACAAAAGAGCCCTGCAAATACACCTACACCCACTCTGCAGTGGCACAATGGGTGGCATCAGGTGTGGGTCTTCATTGTGATCCTCAGGAAAGGGCATTATTGCACAAACCAGACAAGATTCACAAAGACGTGGCAGTAGTGGTGCCAATATAATATGTAATGTGAGTTGGTCAGAAATTAAATATAAGTAAAAACCATGACAAACCCTCAAACACCCTTGTGCATCCCCTACATGCTCACAACACGTTTGCCTTACGCTGCCTACTGCACATATGTGATGCATGCCCTGTGGCAGGTTGAGTGAGGCTGACCGTGAAAGAGATGCATGAGAGGGTGAGTATGAGATAGAGCCATGAGATTGTATGAGGATTAGGTTGAGTGGTAGTGGTGGGATGAGTACTGGCGAGGTGAGTAAGTGCAGGTAAGATGAGGATGAGCTTTGAGTGGGTGTGAGGGGTGATGTGACAAAGTAATGTTGGCAGAAGGAGATGTGGGGTGGGGGCAGTGATGTGGCAGACGGAGTGTAGGGGAAATGAGTAAGTGTACTCACTTTGGCTGACCTACTTAGGTCATTGCAGCACCTCCTGCACTGTATGCAGGTGCGCGATACGTTGGTGGTGCAGGTGACCTCCTCGAGCCAGGCCTTCTTGGTGGCAGAGGCAGGCCGCTTCCTCCCGCCCGCCGGGGGGGGGGAAGATCTCTGTCCTCCCCCTCCTCCTCACCCCATCCAATGATACCTGGAGTGAGGCATCATTAAACCTGGGAGCAGCCTTCCCCCTGGGCTGCTCCATGCTGTAATTTTTCCTATTTCTTGCAGCGTGAGTCAGTGGAGGACTGCCCCTTTAAATAAAGCTCCTCCAGCTGACAGACCTTACTGCGCATGCGCAGTCCGCCCGCTGCGCAGCTCAGCAGCGGGGAACCCGGAACAAGAGGTAAGTGGATCCAATCAGCCTGCGATTGCGCGCGGGGCAGACTGATTTCACCGGGCGCGTGGGTCGACCCCCGCCGCCATGGTAATATTGGGCCCATTAGCTGTGTTTCTTTCTCCACAGATGTTGCCTGACTTGCTGAGTATTTCCAGCATTTTCTGTTTTTATTCCAGCTTCTCTAGTCTCTCTGCCTAAGTGATGGAATAATCCTTATACATGTAAGGATTACTTTTCCCAATGGTACTACATTTGATTTACATTAATTCAAATCACATTCATTAATCAATAGGATTGATTCTGAGGAATTTTTAATGAAAAATATTGGACATCATTTTCCATTGGGTGAACTTAATGTTCATCGAGCTGACAGATTTCAATGCTGGAGACCGGAACCCTTTTTAATATGTGTCAAATCATTATCAGCTTCACACTGCACTATTCTTAAATACTTCCAAGTGTAATGGGAGGTTGTTTTGAAATGTAAATAGTTTCATGCTGTTATTACTTTTCAGTTGCTGTCATTAGGTGGAAACCATGCAGTGCCTTGCGCAAAGGATAATTTGTACAATTTAAGCTATGAAAATAGGAAAAGATGTAATGAGAACAAAAATATTATTTCAATGTAAAATTCCCCCTCCCCATGTAGTTTGTTTAAAAGTCATTATTTTATTGGTCTGTAAAAGAGGAGGAGGAATTGAGTACTGGCAGTTTGTTGAAAAACCTTAGTGGTCAGGTTTCATAATTGGAAGAGCCGTTCCACTATGATATGTCGCAGCTCCCTGAATGAGAGATTGCCACTGCTGTATCGTTAACTGATACCCATTCTCGTCCTGGTTATTTATTTGGGATATTCAAAACAATTTCAAAATCCAGTTCCTTGAGGATTAGAACATAAGAAATAGGAGGAGTAGGCCAACTAAGTGGGTCCCCGTCCTCACTTAGTTGGGCTTGCACATGGCGAGTCACCACGCATGTAAGCACAAGCAGATCCTGGTAGCAGGGGCAGGCATGGAGATTCCATGTTGGTGGGAGCACTCTTCTCCAGGCTCTGCTCAGCTGGACCCAGATGCTGAACCCTGGGGGCCAGCCTTGAAAAGGAGAGTCATCGAGGGCCATCAGCACATTGCAGAGGTACTGGAACAGTTGCCATGCGCACTCTCACAATTGCGCAGAGGATGGAGTCGTCCAACTCCTGCATGAGTGGAATGGTGGCACAGGTACAGGAGGGTATCTCCAAGATTCTGTCACAGGGACGTGAAGGCATCTCCATCGAGCTTCACACAAGTCCTCCAAACTGTCGTCCAGCGGGGTGGAAGAAGTGATGTGGGCCTGGGCCAGGAGAGGGATGATGGTGAAAGGGGACATGGAAGTGGGAACGCCACTCAAAGCGCTCCCACGTCTCACCCATTGCCCCCCCTCTCAACCAGTACCCGCAATGCTGCCCCCTCTCCAGGTGCACAGGTGCGAGTGGAGCAGTCTTTGGAGGGGCCCTCATGGGCACCGAAACCCAGAGGGTGTCCGCGCAAAGCATCTCATCGGTCAGCACCTCAAGGACAAGAGCAACCTGCCACTACCTCTGCTGAAGCCACAGGGGTAGCACCACGTAGGGGTTTCCATAAACGTAAGGCGAAGGTTTTGTGAGCACAAAGGGGATGCACGAGGGTATAAGACAAAATGTCATGTTTTTGATTACTTCTGTTTGTTTTGCAAAAAAAACATAAAAATTTGTTATCACCACTACTGCCTTTTCAAATCTTGTCTGGTTTGTGCAATAATGCCCTTTCCTGAGGATCACCATGAAGACCCACAGCTGATGCCACCCACTGTGTCACTGCAGAGTGGGTGTAGGTGTATTTGCAGGGCTCTTTTGTGCAGACGATTGGGGATTGCCGGCGATGTCCCCAGTGGCACCATGGAAGGATGAGGAGGTGAAGTTGTTGAGGGCAGTGGTGACTTTGACAGCAACAGGTAAGAAGTTGGTGCTCGGGCCAGCCGGGAGCAGCTCGGCATCAAGGAGGCTGCGGATGTCCACAACTACATGTCGAGTGACTCTGAGCTTCCGTGTGCACAGCTCCTCAGAGAGGTCCAGGAAGCTGAGCCCCAGTCTGTAGACCCTGTGGCGAGGGTAGTGCCCTCTGCGAAGCATCTCTCTCTGTGGTTGCCCTCCCTCCTGCTGTGCAGGTGGATGTGTCACAGCACTGTGTTGTGGGGCTCCACGTATCAGAGGTGGACGGCATGGCCGGTGAGGCTGGTGATGCTGTTCGTCCTCCAAGGAGGTCATGACTGCAGCTATGGCGGCCCCAATCCGGAAGATGTACCTTTGAGGGGGTCCGCAAGGTAGGTAAATGAGGTTGCAAGTTTGTGATTTTTTGTGTTAGGAGGAGGATGGTGCAGGCCAAACTTTGTCCAAAGTGACAAAGTGGCCTCCTGTAATGAGTGAGGGTCTCCCCCGCCCCCCCCCCCCCAACCTGTCAAATGAACCTTTGCAGCTGCCACAAGCTGATGGCTGCAACACATCCATTTCAATTGGGAGTGTTTCCCCCACTACAGGAAACATGCTTAGTTGGCCTCAAAATCCCACCCCTTCTAAAATATCCTCCAAATCAGGTCTCCTAACGACCTGAAGTATCAAATTAATTGTTTTAAGTGGGATCCCGCCGGCTTTAATTGCCGGTGGGAGTCCCGCATGCGGGTGGGCGGGTTGGAGCCGGGCTCCGGACCCGCCTCGGGAATCCCCAATTTTCGGAGCCCCCCCGCCACCCACGCACCCGCTTGGACATCCAAAAATCGAGCCCAAGGAGTTATTTGGCTGAGTACACAAAATGATCAGTTTACCAAATAGCTTTCAGTATTTCTCAGCAAATTCCTTGATCTACCAATTAAACAAAAGATAAACTAACTTGTGGCATTGCAGGTCATGATCTAGTGAACTGCTTGTGAAAAATTATACTCAACAAGCTAACTGATAGCCAATTTGACACAACACCCCGACCCCATGTAAGCAGGATAATTGTAATGGGAAACTAACTCTTCAGAGACCACCAATTAGGGGTTAAACAAGATATTTTAAAAAGTCACTATCTAAGGGTTTCCAACTCTGGTTTGATGTATTCCTGGTGGTTTCATCACATGACCTCCCGCATCCAACCACCTCGCCTGGCCAAACAGCCTTTTTCCCCCATTTCCAATATTTTTATAACTAATAAGCAAAAGTGTTCAAAGAAAATGAAAAAGACACACAATTGTCAGAAAGGTCTCTTCATTTCAATGCCAATAGTGGATGCCCACATGACTTCAGCACATCTCAATCTCAGGTGCCCACCAGCCTAGCTTCTGGCACTTCCAGCACACTCTTACTTACAGCGGGAGTGTGCTGGGAGGGGTGCGGATTCTTGGCCCCCAAATGAAGGCAGGATAACGCTCACCTATGGTGCCCCCTCACCATGGATAACTCATCTGTTCACACCAGGCTCACACATGGAAAATGGCCAACTGGGTGAGGTACCGGTTGGAGAGTGGTCAGCAGTCAGGAAACACTACCTCAGCACGAGGCAGTGCCCTCACAGGAGAAGGGAAAGAAAAAAGTATCAAGAGAGTTATTTTAATGATTAAATAAACTTTTTTTTTTAAAACATGGTCTGCATACATACCAAAAGGTTCCAGGGTTTGATTCCTGGTCTTGCACTGATCTCAGACATGCTGACATTAGGAATTGGAGGAAGGGGGGAGAAGGAATCGGAATTCCCAGTCCTGATCACTATCTGGTGACCCCGCTGCCAGAAAGTGTGCCTGAGTGTATGTTGAACAAGGACAGGATTTGTCTCAGCTTCAGTGCCCCCAACAGTTAAAATGCCCGGCAACATTCAGTGTCTGGACTGACACAGAGTATAGGCGTTTAAGTGAGACACTTATGAAACTGTAACCAGATAAGTATTAATGCCTTCAGGAGAGGAGGGGGAGAAAACTGGAGAAAAAAAAGTTTCATAAAATATGATTTTTTTAAAAAAGTACTTTGAATGTTAGTCATATTATTTTACATGCACTATGTAAAAATAGTCAACCATTCCTGTTGCATAGACTCTGATATGGCTATGCATTAAATGTAGTGCAAAAACTGGTCAACATTTATGCACAGTAGGTTATTGTAATTTACATGGTGGTGATATCTTATTTAAGATGGTCTTGTTTATCTGTATATTTCTAAACATGAACTTAGAGGTGACAGTTTTGGAAACAAAACCTCCTGACATTACATCTCCTTTAAAAGTGCAAAATATCTGCTGTGACATACCCTCATCTAATGACCTAAAATAAAGTGCCATATGACATTTTTCATTTCTGATTTACAGGTGTAGAAAACACAGCCAAAAGCCTGGAACTGTCTGGGCAGCTAGAATTATCAAATGTTCAAAGAATCATTACACTGTTTCTCAAATGTGAACATTTATGTTTTGCATATCAGCACTTCATTGCACAGCATGTGCAGTGAAAGAGATAGTGCAATGCTCGACTGGTGACAGAATCATTACAGAATTCTGTAGGAAAGAAGTAGTATTAACGATTACTGGTAAAATAACTTTTAAGTAACTATTGTTACAATTGTTTTTTTTTAATCTTGCGGCATCTTTACTGAGTCTTTTAACAGTACAAAGCTGACAAATGGGGGCCACGTCTGGGAACCTAGATAACCTCATCCTCACCTATCCGTGATAGCCATGGTCGTTGGCCCACTGCACAGTTTTTGTGAAGATAAAGTCCCATCTCCACAATGAGGATGCCCTTCATTGTGCTGTATGGCAATCCTACTCAGCCTCCACCATCTTAGATGCCAGGGTCCAGCCAATTCGCTTCACTTTATATGACATTAACATGGTGATATGTTAAGTGAAACAAATTAAGGACAGATCCAGCAGCCCAAAAATGGGCATCTGTGAGGCACTCTGGACCATCAGCGGAAGCAGAATTGCACACTACCACAATCTCATGGCCTCGTCCCTCGCTCAATCATCATCAAGTCAGGAGTGCAGGAGGACCATGCTAAGCCCAGCACCAAGCATATATTAGAATAAGATACCAACCTAGTAAAGTTATATCACAGTGCTACCTGCATACTAAATGTGAAAAGCAGCAGGCTGTACTCCCACTAGCTCTGTAGCTCTACCATATCCAGCCAAGAATGCTGGTGAAATAAGGAGGAAGCTCCATGAACTTTCCCATCCACAACCATGGTGGAGTCTACCACTTTAAAGCAAGAGACATGTCTAAAGTGTTGGCAAACATCTTTATCCAAAATTGCTGATCCTCCACCCAAGGTCCCCACTGTCATAAATGCCAGTATCCAGCTAATTCAGTTCACTCCATATGGCATTAAGAAACGGCTCAGTGCACTTAACACATCAAAATCTTTGGGCCAAGGCTGTAGGCTGTAACGCTGATGGCCCACACACCAGATTTCGTTGTCTTCCCCTCCGCCCTATTGCTGCAGCCAAGTTACTCCAATGCAGCGAGGACACAGGCATCTAGCCAACAATGTGCAAAATCACTTAGGTATATCCTATTCACAAAGAAACAATGACAAAACTAACCTGGTGAATTACCTATCAGCCACTCCCTCAATCAGCAGCAAAGTGATGGAATTGATATCAACAGTGCCATTAACTGTCACCTAATCACTAATAACCTGCTCACCAATGCTCCATTCAGGTTGTGCCAAAGCCACTTGTTTCCGGACCTCATCACATCCTTGATCGAGGCATGGACACAGGATTTGAAGGTTAGAGTAACTACCCTCGATATCAAGTCAGCATTTGACTGAACATGGCACCAAGGAGCCTTAGCAAAAGTGAGGTCAATGGGGGTTAAAGGGGAAGTTCTCCAATGGCTGTAGTCATACGCGACACACAGGAAGATGGTTGTGGTTACCAGCGGCTAATTATCAAATCCTAGGACATCACTGCAGGAGCTCCTCAGGGCAGCGTCCTTGGCCTAACCATCTTTAGCTGGTTTATCAATGACTTCCCTCTGTCACAGTCAGGAGTGGAGCTGTTTGCTAACAATTCAATGGTGCTGAATTCCATTCACAACTCCTCCAATAATGAAGCAGCCCATGCCAAGCTACATCACAATTTGCACCACATCCAGGATTGGCCTGACAAGAGACAAGATAACATTCGTTCCACATAGGTGGACCAGGCAATGATCACCCTCCTTACCTTTAACACAACACCATTGCTAAATCCCCCATCAATTCTGCGGTCACCATTGACCAGAAGCCTAACGAGGCCTGCCATTTCAATAATGTGGGTACAAGTGCATGGGAGAGGCTAGGACCTCGGAGACAAGTGGCTCACCTCGACACCACCATCTACAAAGCTCAAGTCAGGAGTACGATGGGATACTCACCACCTGTCTCAATGGGAGCAGCCACAATAACACTCAAGAAGCTCAACATTATCCAATACAGGGCAACGTGCTTGATTGGTGCCTCTGCCACTGGACTCAATAACCACCCCCCCAGCCACCAGCATATTTTGATTGCACTATTTGCTATTCACAAGATGCTTTGCCCCAACTCACCAAACATAGTTCGGCAATGCCTCCCAGTCCCACAATCTCTATCACCAAGGATAATAGTAGCAACATTATTGGAACAGCATCCCTTCCAAATTCCTCTCCAAGTCACAGCATCTTGATCTGGACATGCGTCATCATTCTTTATTGTTGGACCAAAATTCTGGAATTCATTACCCTGCACCAATGTGGGAGGACATCGCAACAAAGACAGCAGCAGTTCAAGAAGGTGGTCCACCACCACATTGGTAGTGGTCAGTGCCGCGTGCAATGGGCAATAAATGTGGCCTTGTCACTCACATCCAGAGAACAAATAGAAGAAAACAGTCTTGTGAATGCCAACCATCTATGGTATGCTGAATTTGCTCTGCACATGAGCCTGACCATATTCAAATTGAGGCTTTGTAGTGTTGGGTTATGGTTGGGATCATAAACAAAATATTCTATAGACCCACACACTTTATGTTTATGGACCTTCATACATGGCTCCCATGTAACATTTTATTATATAGATATTTACACCAACCTAGTCATAGCGCACTTGGGGAGAGAAGGATTTTATTTGCGTGCAATGTGTAATGAAATCATTATCCCATTTCTGAAGAATGCAGTTTTTAATTTTGCTACACCAAACCTCCCTCCATGGTGATCAGAATCAGCTTATCTGTGATAATCTTACCATCTGGTTACTATTTCTAGCAGTATGATTACTTTAGCATACTTTTGGCATGATGCACTGCATTAAAAACAGATCTCCACACAGTGATTAATAGACCAATTAAACCATTTCTTAGGGGGTGCATTTAACTAGAATAAGCTAATCTATAATTCTCCACATTCTTTGCCATAAACATGTTGGGCTATAAGGTACTTTTGACACAAAGTTTATTAAGTCATTCTATTAGAAAAATGCATTTTCACAAACATGTTTTTCTGCCACATATGAAGCTCTTGTGTGTTATACCATTGGGATTCACTGTCATTTGCAACTATGCAATTATAGATGATTTTTTTAGATTTCAATCAAAGCACAACTTTTAAAACAATCTAAAATAATTATATTATATTGTCTAGTTGATTCAAAGGAATAATGACATTAATTTAAATAAAAATTACACTGCATTCACCTAACTCTTATTATTTTCCTCCTATACATTAAGCCACCTCCACATGCACAGATACGTTATGTAGAAAAAAAATAGAATGGTAAACAGTTTTTCTGCTTACACGAGCAGAGCTTGGGCACAGAAGAAAAATATATTTACTGAACAAATTTTCATAGGAAAGGTAAATAAGTCACACTTATGTTTGCACAGAAGAAAAAAAATCAAATATTAGGATGTCACGACTGATTGTTATTGTTTCTTTAAAAAAAAAATCTGCACACTGCCTAATATATAATTTATAGAGGAGGCATACTACAAGGATTATTCACAGAATCAGTCTCTAAGTGGAATGGCACATCATCCATAGTAACACTCATGTTGCCTCAGTAATCTCATAGGACTCCAACCAGTTTATGGATTAGTGTAATCAGCATATTGATATAATATTGTAATTTGCTTGGCTAATTATTCAAAGCAAATTTGGCTAGTGTAATACAAGGATGCAATGCCATAAATTAGCTAGTGTACGATTATCTGTGCAGAATCAAATGTATTTTTGATGCTCTTGAGCCATCAAGGCACTCCCATCTCCTGCTGTCTCAAGAGGTAGGCTGAAAGGTCTGAACCATTGTTTGACATGTTCTTTTAGGTTTTCTAGATGCACCAAGGGATGACCTTATAGTAGGGAGCTCTGGAAGGATCCTTTAACTTTGGTGATGTCTTCTCAGCTTTCTTCTACCCCCAGTTAGTGCTGAATGTTCAAAGTCCAGCATTAGCAGAGTTAATCCCTTCTCCTTTCTGCAATTCGTCCTCTTCATCTTTCTCCTCCGACACATTGCCCGCAGGATTTTGCACAATTCTGCTGATCAAACTATAGTGGTATCATTCTGATTTTTGGAGAGGGCAAACTAAATTGACAATGAGGTCCGGACACCTGAGCTTCCAGGATTGTGTGGTGTCGTGGACGCTGTTCTCCTGAAAGCTGGGTAATTTGCCTTCGACATCTTCACCTTCCGTGTGGCTGTTCCGTGTGTTTGGGTAGAGAACTGGTTGTCGAAGGTGAAGATGTCGAAGGCGAAGCCTTCAACATGTCATCGATGACGAACACCTCGCTAAGGCCATCCCCATACCTCCACTACTCGCCTTCAAACAGCCACCCAACCTCAAACAGACCATCGTTCGCAGCAAATTACCCAGCTTTCAAGAGAACAGCGTCCACGACACCACACAACCCTGCCACGGCAACCTATGCAAGACATGCCAGATCATCGACACAGATACCACCATCACACGAGAGGACACCACCCACCAGGTGCATGGTTCATACTCCTGTGACTCGGCCAACGTTGTCTACCTCATACGTTGCAGGAAAGGATGCCCCGGAGCATGGTATGGGCTAGTAATCCAGAGGCCTGGACTAAAATCCAGAGTCACGAGTTCAAATCCCGCCACGGCGGCTGGCGAATTTAAAAATTCAATTAATTAAATAAAAATCTGGAATTAAAATACTAGTATCAGTAATGATAGCCATGAAACTACCGGATTGTCGTAAAAACCCATCTGGTTCACTAATGTCCTTGAGGGAAGGAAACCTGCTGTCCTTACCCGGTCTGGCCTATATGTGACTCCAGACCCACAGCAATGTGGTTGATTCTCAATTGCCCTCTTAGGGATGGGCAATAAATGCCGGCCTTGCCAGCGACGCCCACATCCCGTGAATGAATAAAAAAAAACATTGGCGAGACCATGCAGGCACTGCGACAACGGATGAACGGACACCGCGCAACAATCGCCAGACAGGAGGGTTCCCTCCCAGTCGGGGAACACTTCAGCAGTCAAGGACATTCAGCCACCGATCTTTGGATAAGCGTTCTCCAAGGCGGCCTTCGAGACACACGACAACGCAAAATCGAACAGAAATTGATAGCCAAGTTCCGTACCCATGAGGACGACCTCAACCGGGATCTTGGGTTCATGTCACGCTACACGTAACCCCACCAGCGAAAAAAAGTTATCTGTTTTTAACACAATGGGTCATTCTCTGTCTTTCTCTTCCTTTCGGATGTTTCTCTCTCTCTCTCTCTCTCTGTCTGTCTTTTGTTCTGGCCGTTTGTGTATTTGGTGGTCCTGTAGGTAACATCACTCTGTCTGAACACTTTGATTGCCTTGACAACGGGCAGTTGGAAAGATTATCTGTAATTGCCAGGTATTGTTCTCTGACTATAAATGCGGTAACCTTCCATGGAATCCCACACTTGCTCACCTGACGAAGGATACCTTGTCATAGCTTTCAAGATTCGTATGGTTATAGACAAACTCACTGTTTGATTGTGGGATACAGATCAGGATGGTCCCATGTTTTACCTTTGATGCATGCTGAGATGGCTGTCTCTAGAACGCTGCATTCTAATGGTCGATTACTAAGAATGCACAGTTATTTCATCCAATTATATTTAAAGGGCGATTTTAATCCCACAGGCAGCAATTTTAACCTGAGCAGGCAAGAAGAAAACTGATGGGGGTTCTTCTCTAAATATGCAGATCTGGCTCTGATGATGTCATCGCAGCCAGAGTGCTATTTTAACCTTGGACCGGAGGCAGATGACGATTATCGCCTTCCCACAAGGCCGATCTACTGCGAAGAGTCAGGGCCGGAAGAGGCCTTAAATGATAAGTATTTTTAATTTTTTTAAAAAACTTTCTTCGTTATTCCTGGAAGAGCAGGAATGGTCCGGTGGACCCCACAAGCAAAGTTTAGGCCGCCTCTGCCACCGGCCTTGCCCTCCCTCCTGATCAACTTACTGGAGCGCCTATTTTATTGAGAAACTGCAGGCTTGTTAAATTGTCGGTTTGGTTTTCTTTGTTGCTGGGATTTACCGGTGTTGTTTCACTGCTGACTAATGTACAGCTGTTGCTACTAGAAACGAATGCATTAGAAGATTCCAAAAGGCGGTGTCCATAAAAGAACAATTTAATGAGAGAACAGTAATCCTCTTTATCATCTGGGAAGCATCGGGGAGGTGATAGGATTCTGTGTGATCAACAGGATGTTCCGCTCTCCACCATCTATTTCCCTAATGATGCATGGTTAGTTTTGATGTAATAATGTGTTTGACACTGCAATTGATCTATCACATCGTACAGTCTTGCAACGGAAAAGAATGGAGGGTGTGCCATCATTTAAACTCATTTTGTTTGATAAATGCTTTGAAACCAATGATAGACAGATGCTCACAGCGAACAAGAAACCGTAATTTAGGCGATCCTTGCTCACAGATTGTATTCACCAGTCAAAACCTGATAAATGCAGGACTAGCTCCCCGAGAAATAGTCTGCTTGGATAAGGATTTCTGCAAACTATAGATAAAAAAACGACAACTCACAAATCTTTGTACCACGGTGCATTCAATGTACAATTCAGCAATTCAATTTAAAGCAAAGGAACAGGACACTTATTTTTGCACCAGTGAGATTAGACTTCTGACGTGTATTTCTGTTTCAAAACATAACATGGCAGTTGATTGATTTTGTTTAGCATGTTGACCACTAAAAAAACATGTACGTGGAAAAGATTTCAACTTGGCTCAGAATTTTGTATTTAAATTGTTGTGCTTAATATGAATTGTATAAAATAGGAGGGAATAAAAGTGGTTTGGCACCTTGGAGTTTTATTCTTAATGCTTCAATATGGTACATGTCTATCTTAAATTGACTGTACCCCCCAGACTGAAGGGCCAAGTATACAATGCTGCTATAAGGTTATTGCCGTCCCATTCTCACCATTGTTTCTTCTGTTTGTGATACTGACTGCTCACATATGTATCATTGTCAACCATTCACTTTACGTTACTTCTCAATCTTCCTTTGTTAACACTTTCAATATCAGATCACCATTGCTGGATACTGAAAAAACACTGGAACCAAATAAAGTGGAAAGAATCATCACATTTTGACAAAACTCTTCTGGAACTCAGGCGAGTTCAAATTTGGAATGAAAAAACTACCGTAATTTTAGATTACAATTAAAATTACAGCCTTCAGCTGCCTAGGCCCTCAGCGCTGGAATTCCCTCCCTAAACCTCTCCGCCTCTCTCTCCTCCTTTAAGACACTCCTTAAAACCTACCTATTTGACCAAGCTTTTGGTCAGCTGTCCTAATATCTCACGTGGCTCAGTGTCAAACTTTGTTTGATAATGCTCCTGTGAAGCGCTTTGGGTCGTTTTACTATGTTAAAGGCGCTATATAAATACAACTTGTTGTTGTTGCTGTTAAGTAGCCAATGCTTCATTAGCTGAAGATTCCAAATTAAAGGAATTTTTAATGCCCCCCCCCTCCCAAGCAATTTGTGATTCTTGGTTACATCCAAGAAATTTCTTATTGTGATCTACAGTACACACTTATATCAAAAACAAACATGATGTCACCTTATACAATTTATTTTCCGTATCTATACACCTCTGGAACGTAATTATAGAAATAACTAGTATGGTGTCTTCCCCCACGTTATTTGAAGGCAACCTGTAACCATATCATTGTTGGTCATGTCAATTCAATTGACCCAACTTAGTTCTAATAGGCAAGCAATTAATGGCTCATTTCAGCATACATCAGTAGGTGGAAGGAAATAAAAAGCACTCTGTTTTGTTTACAAATGGAAGAAGCTGGGCTGACAACTGCTACAAGAACAAGAGGTGCAGAGTTAAGTGGTTTAATTGGGAAGGGGGTGTAGGATGGGAATGGGAAATGCAAAATGGGAAAATAAGTCACTTCACTCTGGTCGGTAATTATTCTACTAAATCCTTGAAGGAATTGGTTTGTGCTTTTGGAAAATTTTCTTGGAGATTGGCAAGATATACATGTGGTACCTATTTGTTTTTGGTTCTCTCTCTCTCTCTCTCACACACACATGCAGGCCTCTGATAATGAAGTAGCTCTAGCCAGTCTACAGAAGCATCTGGATAACATCCAGGCTTGGGCTCACAAGTGGCAGGTAACTTTCGCGCCACTTAAACGCCGGGCAATGATCACCTCCTACAAGAGAAAGTTCAGACATTTCCCCATGGCTTTCAACAGTATCACAATTACTGAGTCCCACACCATCAACATTCTGTAGGCCATCATTGGCCAGAAGCTGAACTAAACCCGCCATATCAACACCACAGCTGCAAGAACAGGGCACAGGCAGGATAATGTGAAAAAGTGGCTTCCTAACCCCTCAAAGCCTCGCCACCATCAACAAGGCTCAAGTCAGGTGTGTGATGGAATAGTCACCGCTTAAGTACAGCTGTTACAACATTCAAGAAACTCCACACCATCCAAGGCACAGCAGTTCACTTGATTGGCCCCATGCTACTGTACACAGTGTCCACCCCCTCCCACAATGTTGCACCACGGCTGCAGTGTGTACGATCTACAGTCACCGAGGTTACTTCAACAGCACCTCCCTCCCCTGTGATCCCTGCCATTGACAAGCACAAGTGCACCACTGCTATGGGAACAGTACAAACTGCAAGTTGCCTTCCAAGTCACATACCATCCTGACTTAGGCATACATCACTGGGTCAGTATCCTGGAATTCCCTACCTAACACTATCACCACATGGGCTTCAGCAGTTCAAGTGAGACGTCCACCACCACCTTCTCAGGACAAGTAGGATGGGCAATAAATGCAGCCTTGCCAGCTTCACCCACATCCCAAGAAACAAAGTTAAAAAAAAGTATGCACAGTAATCTAGTCCTTGGTCCAGCTTATAATATGGTAGACCAATACATAAATATGCATCATCAAATCTTTTGATGTTAAGTGCAGTATTATATAAGGAGAATGTGTCTGTGAAGGTTATGTTAAATAAACATTTTGGTTCCTATAAAGTGCCCTGGAATTCCCTACCTAACACCATTACCACACGGGCTGCAGCGGTTTAAGTGAGATGCCCACCATCACCTTCTCGGGACAAGAAGGATGAGCATGGAGTGTCCCGCACTCCACCCAAACTTAAGGGAAGGATTATGGTGAACATATCAGTAAATATTTAATGTGACCCACGTGTACTGCTTTACGGTCCCTGAAATTTTCATTCATAAGAGATAGAACAGCAATGAGAAATATTTAAAATGATGAATGGAGTTCAGGAGAAATATATTCCTCTAAAAAACAAGAACAAAATAGTCAATAATGAAACACCATGGATGAATAAAGAAGTAAGGGTAAAATTGAAACCAAAGAAAAAGGCATACACTAAGACAATAAGGGAAAAGATGACAAAAGGTTAGGAAAGAAGTCAAAAAAACAATTAGGGAAACAAAGAGGAACTATGAAATTAAATTATCAAGGAATATAAAAAGAAATAGTAAATAACAAAAGAAATGAAAAATCAGGATAGAGATAGGGCCACTCAGGGATGCACAAGATAAACTGACAGGTAATGATAGTGAAATGGCAGAAATATTGAATAGTTGCTTTGCATCAGTATTTACCAGGGAGACTAACAAGATGGGCATGACATTAGAAGAAGAGATCAAAAAAGATATTTGAGAAAGAACGGGGGAGATAATAATAAACTAGCCAAACTTAGAGAGAATAAAACCCCTGGTCCAGGTGGATTGCATCTGCACATATTAAGAGAAGTTAGGGAAGAGATGGCAGAGGCACTATTACATATATACAAAAAATCATTAGGGAAGGGAATACTGCCAAAGGACTGGCGGACAGCTAATGTGATTCCTAGATTTAAAAAGGGAGATAGAACAAGTCCAGGGAACTATAGACCAGTTAGATTAACGTGGGTGGTAGGAAAGATAATGGGATCTTTAATCAAAGATGTAATAGAAAAACAACTCAAACAAAAATATAATAAAGAATAGTCAGCACGGGCTTCAGAAGGGAAAGTCATGTTTGACCAACTTATTGAATTCTTTGAAGAAGTAACAGAAAGAGTAGACAAGGGTGATGTATATCAAAAGGCCTTCGATAAGGTACCGCATTGTAGACTCACGACTAAGGTCAGAGCATGTGGAGTTAGGAGACAGGTAGCAGAATGGACAGCAAGCCGGCTACTGAACAGAAAACAGAGAGTAGGGGATAAGGGTAGCTACTCAAACTGGCAACAGGTAGGAAGTGGTGTTCCACAGGGATCGGTGCTGGGACCACTGTTGTTCACAATTTACATTAATGATTTGGGCTTGGGAATCGGAAGCACAATTTCAATATTTGTGGATGACACCAAATTAGGGGGTGTAGTTAATACAATGGAAGAATGTGTCAAAATGCAAGAAGACATTAATAAACTTTCAGAATGGGGGTATAATTGGCTAATGAATTTCAATATAAATAAGTATGAGGTGGTGCATTTTGGTAGGAAGGATAAGGAAGCCACATACTGCTTGGAAAGTAAAAGTCTAAATGGAGTAGAGGAGCAAAGGGACCTAGGGATACAGATACACAAATCACTAAAAGTAGTGACACAGGTTAATAAGGACTTAAAAAAGGTAAACCAAGCAGTGGAGTTCATTTCTAGAGGGATAGAATTGAAAAGCAGAGGTTATGTTAAACTTGCATAAAACCTTGGTTAGACCACACTTCGACTACTGTGCACAGTTCTGGTCTCCATATTATGAAAAGGATAAAGAGGCATTGGAGAAGGTGCAAAGAAGATTCACAAGGATGATACCAGAAACTGAGAGGCTATCCTTATCAGGAATGGCTGAACAGGCTGTGGCTCTAAGGCTGAGGGATGACCTGATCGAGGCCTTTAAGATAATGAATGGGTTTGATAGGGTAGACGTAGAGAAAATGTTTCCGCTTGTGGTGGAGTCCAGAACTAGAGGTCAGAAATATAAAATAACCACTAATAAATCCAATTAGAAATTCAGGAGAATCTTCTTTACCCAAAGAGTGGTTAAAATGTGGAACACACTACCACAAGGCGTAGTTGAGGTAAATAGCATAGATGCATTTAAGGGGAAGCTAGATAAACACATGAGGGAGAAAGGAATAGAAGGATATGCTACTAGGAGGAGATGGAGTGGGAGGAAGCTCGTGTGGAGCATAAACGGTGCACAGACCAGTTGGGCCGAATGGCCTGTTTCTGTGCTGCAGACTCGATGTAACTCGAGGTACAATCTAGTTTTGGCTTATTCTAGCTACTTAAACATTTGAATAAATCAGATCTTTCAAAGTACGGTTTGTATTAATACACCTGCATTAACCACGATGTTCTACTTGTTTAACAGGCAATTTGTGTGAGAAAAATGTTCCACTAAAGCAAGAGGGTTAACATATAACTGTATTGGGGAGTTGCATGGATCCTGCACAGCCATGATCCTTCCCCTGACAGAATTCTAGAGAAAACATTTTCAGGAGTTGACAGGTATCCTACAGAATAGCAGATGAGAGAAAGTGTGTTATTGGTAGGCAGCAATAGATGTATAATCACATATCTCCAGTGATTGAGGAAATTAAGACACCAAGGTAAAGGGAAATGATATACAACATTGATCAGTGTGTATAAAATATGAGTGATCAAAGTTGAAAATAGGAAAGCTTTCTACATCCCTACAAAAGAGTTGTGATTCAATGACTGGTTTGTGTGAAAAATTCTGTTTGCATGTCAGAAAGATTAATGGACTTTGAAAAAGATTTAAGTGCGGACAAATTTGGGTGCTACCTCATCACTTAATTGGATGCTTTAATACAAATGACTTATGGGGGCGGGGGCGGGGGCAGGAAACAATATATGCTATGTTTCTAATAGGTTTTTTCCCTTCTCTCTTGCTAGTATGCCACTGTCACCATCCATCTTCCAGTAACCCATTCAAGTTTCTAGTCTTTGTTTCTCAGCCTAGGCAGTAATTGTAGGGCACAGTGTAAATGTTGGGGGAAGAGGAAGGGAATTACAGCCAAAGTCAGTCTTGTCTTTACCTATTGTCCACACACATGAACTTTCCAGAAGGGGTCATTGCATAGTGATCAGGAGTAAGAACACTGGTTCATTTCCACCCTCCCTCAGTAAAACCATTTTCTAATTTAAAACAAGATAGGAGAAGCCTTACCACAATAGTCATCGCACTCGATTTCTAAGTTTGTTTGAATACCCTCTTGCATTATTCAACATCCAGTTGCACTGTCAAACATTTTCATACAAGGAGATGAGAGATGCTTACAGTTGCCTCAGGTTGGTGCTTTGAGTCTTGTGTTGACTCTCTAAAGTGTTAGCAATTCCATCAGTCAAAATAAATAACAGTCATTGGTGTTAGGTTAGATAGTTAAAGGCATTTTCAAACAAATACACCAGAATTTTACCTAAACCAACTATAACACATGTGAAACAGATAACTTGTTTAAAATTATCTGGTTTGGAAATTGAAACCGTGGACCTTTTTGCCGCAGAGACCATGACCATTATTTACACTGTCAAGTGGATCATTCCTTTAATGGTCATGATTTCTAAGCAATTAAAATGACGAATCATAAAGCAGTATTCCCTTCTTGAGCTTATTATTTCTCATTACAATTAAGAAATAAAGTATTCACAGATCAGTTACAACGAACGTGTAATCATAGCGCAAGCTGGATGTTAAAAATGTAAACAAGTCAATCTTACATCCAATTTAAGGAATCAGAACCAATTGCAACATGTCTTACTTCAGGGAGAAAAGAACAAAAATATACAAATACACATTGTCCATGGGCTCCTGGAGGTCCCTTGTCCATCAAGTTCATTGAGTGACAGGAGAAATTTCTGCAGTGAAGATGTTGCTGCACTAAATCGTATTTTTTGCCCTCATGTTGTTGAGACAATCCTGTTTATAATGAACGTTTTTTTAACCAGCAAGGGGACAATGCAGCCATCAAACACGTGTCTGCCACTAGCCTGAGTGGCTAAAGCACTCCCACTTCCTATGCTCCCTCCCACCCATCCACTCAGATTTGCAATAGTTTCACTCGCATGTACCTATATGGAGCTTCGATGTCTTGAAAATGATCATAGAATCATACAGCACAGGAGGAGGAGGGCATTTGGCCCATCGTGCCTGGGCCGGCTCTTTGAAAGAGCTATCCAATTAGTTCTACTCCCCTGCTCTTTCCCCATAGCCCTGCAAAATTTTCTCCTTCAAGTATTTATTCAATTCCCTTTCGAAAGTTACTATTGAATCTGCTTTCAGGCAGTGCATTCCAGGGGGAAGAAAACCGATAAAATAAAACACAAATTCTTGCAGTTGTTTAAAATAAAACAGACTTTGTTTGCCTCCGGCAATATTGCAGCAACTGCATACAGGCGAGCAGGGAGAAAAGGGTGTAGCACCAAAAAGTAGGTTACCGACCCTTCAGACAGGCGGTGGCCATTTTTTGGGAGTCTTTGTTGTATTCATGCGTCACGCCGCTGCTGTTTAAAGTAGCGCGAAAACATGCGTAGGGAGATATGTTTGTACCTCCATCTTCCAGAATCTCATCTTCTGTCAGTGGTAAGTGGGTACTGAATTAATGGATTCATTCCCATTTGTCACCAACAGGAGACATGGTTAAACAGTTTAAATAAAATGCTGTTCCACTTTGCTATTTGTTTAACCATAGCTTCAGGTGTTAGAATTATCATTAGGAACCCCTTTAAAAATTATAGTTACATAAAAAATGAACATCTTTTTGTTTTCTTTCCATTTCCAATCTAAAAATTCAGCAAATAAACAAAAATGTTTTTATTTTTAGATTGGAAATGGAAAGAAAACAAAAAGATGTTCATTTTTTATGTAACTATAATTTTTAAAGGGGTTCCTAATGGTAATTATAACAGGGCTATCAACTTGGTAGGGTGACAGAGTCTAAAAGTAGGAGGGAACTGAATTAAAATGCATGACTAATGCTGGACAATGATTGCATATCCACTAATGATGGTTCAGCTAACTTAAAATCAGTCTTGTAACTCCTTCAGGGCAGCAACTGATAAAGTCATCACATCAGTGCTCAGTGTTTAATGCAAGAAAAGGATTTAAAGGCCAACAGAAACCATAACTGATTTGTAAAAGGGGTCATGATAATGAGACTCCCTCTTTAAATAAACTAAAAACTAATGTAGGCCTTGTGCAAGATACATGGAAAGAATCATAGAATGGTTACAGCAGGGAAGGAGGCCATTTGGAGTCCGCACCAGCTCTATGCAAGAGCAATCCAGCTAGTCTCACTCCCCTGCCCTATCCCCGTAGCCCTGCAATTTGTTTTCCTTTCAAGTACTTATTCAGTTCCCTTTTGAAAGCCATGATTGAATCTGCCTTCACCATCCCCTCGGGCAGTGCATTCCAGATCCTAACCATTTGCTGTGTAAAAAAAGTTTTTCCTCATGTCACCTTTGGTTCTTTTGCCAATCACCTTAAATCTACGTCCTTTGGTTCTTGATCCTACCGCCAATGGGAACAGTTTCTCTCTATCCACTCTGTCTAGAACCTTCATGATTTTGAATACCTCGATCGAATCTCCTCGTAACCTTCTCTGTTCCAAGGAGAACAACCCCAGCTTCTCCAGTCTATCCACGTAACTAAAGTCCCTCATCCCTGGAATCATTCTAGTAAATCTCTTCTGCAACCTCTTTAAGGCCTTCACATCTTTCCTAAAGTGCGGTGCCCAGAACTGGACACAATACTCCTATTGTGGCCGAATCAGTGTTTTATAAAGGTTCATTATGACTTCCATACTTTTGTACTCTATGCCTCTATTTATAAAGCCCAGGATCCTGAATGCTTTTTTAACCACTTTCTCAACCTGCCCTCTTCAAAGATTTGTGCACATAGACCCCCAGGTCTCTCTGTTCCTGTACCACTTTTAGAGTTGTGCCCTCTAGTTTATATTGCCTCTCCTCATTCTTCCCACCGAAACGTATCACTTCGCATTTTTCTGTGTTAAATTTCATCTGCCACATGTCCGTCCATGCCACCAGCCTGTCTATATCCTCTTGAAGTCTATCACTATCCTCCTCACTGTTTACTACCCTTCCAAGTTTCATATCATCTGCAACTTTTGAAATTGTGCCCTGTACACACAAGTCCAAGTCATTAATATATATCAAGAAAAGCAGTGGTCCCAGCACTGACCCCTGGGGAACACCACTGTACACCTCCCTCCAGTCCGAAACAAAACCATTCACCACTACTCTGTTTCCTGTCCCTTAGCCAATTCTGTATCTATGTTGCTACTGCCCCCTTTATTCCATGGGCCACAATCTTGATGATAAGCCTACCGTGCGGCACAATATCAAACGCCTTTTGAAAGTCCATATATATATCACCAACCGCATTGCCCTCATCTACCCTCTCTGTTACCTCATCAAAAAACTCAATCAGGTTAGCTAAACACGATTTGCCTTTAACAAATCCATGCTGGTTTTCCCTAATCAATCCACACTCGTCCAAGTGACTGTTCATTCTGTCCCAGATTATCATTTCCAGAAGTTTCCCCACCACTGAGGTTAAACTGACTGGCTTATAGTTGCTGCGTTTATCCTTACACCCTTTTTTGAACAAAGGTGTTACATTTGCAATTCTCCAGTCCTCTGGCACCACCCCCCGTATCTACGGATGTTTGGAAGATTATGCCCAGTACCTCCGCAATTCCCACCCTTACTTCCCTCAGCAACCGAGGAAGCATCCCATCCAGACTGGGTGACTCATCTACTTTAAGTACAGCTAGCCTTTCAAGTACCTCTTCTTTATTAATTTTTAGCCCATCCAGTATCTCCTCCTTTATTGAGTCTCTGGCAGCATCTTCATCCTTGGTAAAGATAAATGCAAAGTATTCATTTAGTACCTCGGCCATCCCCTCTGCCTCCATGAGCAGATTTCCTTTATGGTCCCTGATCAGCCCCACCCTTCCTCTTAGTACCTGTTAACTGTTTACCTGCCTGTAGAAGACTGTTGGATTCCCTTTAACGTTGGCCGCCAGTCTATTCCCATATTCTCTCTTTGCCTCTCTTGTGGGATCTCTAAGCGCTGATCTTTTGATTCCTTTCAAAAATTAATGTCGAATTATCTACTTGCTGTCGTTCACCCAAGCAGTTTCTGAAGAGACACCATCCTTCCTCGGAGTATTTCAATCAAAAGGCTACTCTCCGATTCTCTCACACCCCTTCAACTTCCCCAATGAACTGCTAATGCGGCGGTTGCCATGAGATATACCTGTCGCTATATCACATTGTCACGAACATAGAAGAAGATTAAGGCGTGATCTAATTGAGGTGTTTAAGCCGATTAAAGGATTTGATAGGGTAGATAAAGGGAAACTACTTCCTCTGGTGCGGGAGTTCGGAACAAGCGGGCATAACCTTAAAATTAGAGCTAGGCCGATCAGGGGTGGTGTCAGATAACACTTTTCAGGCAAAAGGTAGTGGAAATCTGGAACTCTCTCCCCTAAAAAGCTGCTGAGGCTTGGGGTTAATTGAAAACGTCAAGACTGAGATTGATAAATTTTTGTTCGGTAATGGTATTAAGGGATATGAAGCCAAGGCGGAGTTAAGATACAGATCAGCCACGATCTAACTGAATGGCGGAACAGGACCGAGGGGCCGAATGGCCCACTCCTTTTCCTATGTTCCTGTTCACAGCCACTTTTTTTTTGAAAAATTGAACATCCCTTGTAACTTGCAAAATTTGCGCACTTACTCTTGCATCAAGGCGGGTAAGGTTTCATTATTAAACAATAAAATTATAGATGTGTTCAAAATCATTGAACATTTATGGTTCAGTGTGTGCAGATGTATTTGAACATTCTGAATTATATATTTCCAGTCAATCAAGAATGCTTATTTAGTTCATAAGAATAAACTGTACTTTGCATCATAAATCATCGTGGAGCGATCAGTCAATTAGATCAGTCTCCTGTCAGTCATGGCAAACCTTTCAATTCCAGCAGGATTAGTCAGGCACAGTCTCTTCTAATGATGGATTCCCTCCTCTGGCAATGCGAGAGCTGTAAATACAGGTCAAAGCTCTGTTGCTAATGAGGAAAGAGTAAGTTGCCCACGATGAATAATTCTACAATGGATGTCCTCACGTACCACGACTAAAATCACGAAGAACAGCAAGTTTCTTTCCCCTCCTCCAAGTTCCCTTTGATTTCCTCCCTTTCTCTCCTGAAGGCAGCGACTAAATGCATTCGCTGCATTCCTGATAATTTCACAAACCCACAATTTATAGCTTTAGGTAAAATTGCACTGCCACCTCACTCCATCTTCTCTTTCCATTTGTGGCTAGTCAGCCTCAAGCTGCTTCCTCCAAGTAGAAGCAAACAAACTAATCATGGTGTTCTATAACTTCAGATATTATGTTAGTGCATTTATCATGTTTCCCGGAAACTGTTTTCGCTGTAGTTTGAGACTGCCATATGCAGCGGTTTTCCATTTGTCAGTCAGAGTGGTTTTTAAATAGACCAAATAGCACAAACCTAGATTCCTGGGTAAGGGAATTATCAATAGACATGCTAAGAAATATGCTAACAACTAGAATATCAAGGCAATTTAATTGTCTATGTAATTAGTTGGTCAACCTAACCGAGCGATACCAACAGCTACTGACATCTGTGTTGTGAAGCTGCCTCTAACTCTTGATCTATTTCCACTGGAATGGAATCTATGGGCTCAATTTTCAAAGTAAAAAATGGGTGGGTTGAGGGCAGGGGGGGGCATTGAAAATTGCCACCATTTCAGACCCGCCCCCAACCTGCCTATTTCCAGTTTTCACCAGGGTGGGAAGAGGATTCAGGCCTCCATTTTTCTCGAATTCCCGATTTCAACCCCGGGGAGCCGGGATTCCCGGGCCTTCTGTTTTACATCTCGTGAAAGGAGGAAAGAAGGCCCGAAACTAACAGGTAGGTGCCTAGTAAGGGCACAGCTTGTGGGCCCGGAGGAGCAGGAGTGTTTCCCCCAGGCCCAACAAGCCTACCTGCACCGACCCTCCAACGATCGCGGACACCCGACCACCACCTCCCCCCCCCGATCATGGACCCCACCCCACTCCGGTCGCGGACCTCCAACCGTAGACCCCCCCCAACTCAGATCCTCCACCTCCGACCCCCAACCCTCCCTCTCTGACCCGGATCCCCCGACCCCAATCCTCCCCCCCCCACTCTGATCCTCCGACCCCCGACACTCCCCCTCAACGATCGCGGACTCCAGCGGTGGCCCCCGACTCCCCCCCCCACCCCGTAACTAACCGCTGATACCATCTCCCATGACTCGCGATTCCCGTGCCAACATATGCGCACCCATGCCCACCTATGCCCACCCATGCCCCCCCCATCCATCCATACAAAGACTTACCTGCAGACGTCCTCTCCCTGGTTGGTCTCCCGTTTGACAGGCTGGTCTCAGTCGATCAGCCGGTGAGTCAGACGGGAAACCAACAAAAAAAAGAAAAGACGTCCTTACGTCAAAATTGTAAGGACGTCCGGGAAACCCGTACTACATCAATTTGACCCCCCCCGCCCCCTTCCGGGCTCCATTTTAAAATTGAGCCCTATATAGTAGATTTTGGTCTGGGCCTATTTTATGAGCCTAGACTCGGTGCTGCACGACCAATGTGCGTCCAAACAAGGAGGCCCGAGGATCGATGGAAATTGGTCCTCGTACCTCGTCAGGAAGACTCGGCCTGAGCTGCTCTCACCTCCAGAAGCAGCTCGCTCAAGCCACTTACCTCCCTGGCAGTGGCCCTCTGGTAAATCATGGGATGGCCTATTGGAGCGCGCTACTGGGGGGTGGGGGAAGGCAGGGGGAGGAGGGGGCATCACGACCGCTGTGGTGTCAGAGGAACACTCCTCCGTCTCCTGGCTCCACAGCATGCTTTTTTCAAACAAAACATTTTATTTTTATTACTCACCCTACGTTGGTGGCCGCGGGGGGCTGCTGAAAAGTCCTGAGTGGCTCATCGCCAATTAATTTTGAAAAGGGGTACTTTACCGCTGTTATGCCCCTTAAAAATGTAAAATAGGGCCTAGCGCCTGGGACACCTAAAAATAAAAGGCCCCACAAAATTCGCAATGGGACCAACGCCTGCGCAGATTGGGCCCACGCCAATTGCTATGCCTCTTACCCGTTTCATGCCTGAAAAACGTGCGCAATCCATACCAATTTCTAACCCTATTTTTCCCCAAGAAAGGCAATACGGACTCAACACAAACAAATCTGAACAACTCTGAATGCAGTACGTGCTAACTTGGGTGTCAAGCAAAAAGACACAAACATTCATGCATCTTCATGAGTGGGGAAGAACAACTAGCTATTATAATTCAGGCTGTCTACAGGAATTTTCTATTCATGCTAAATGTAAAGGTCAGCTTCCATAGGCAATATTCTCTTTCTATCAACCAAAGTGTGATCTTCTGTACAAAGTATCTAGGATAGAAGACCATAGTAAATGAACCTTTTATTACCCTTTACATACACAGGCACTGGAAATAATATGGGAAGCGGCTATCCTCTGACTGATGGAACGCGCCACTTTGACAGACTTGGCTCATAACTATAAAAAAAGAAAGACGTGCATTTATATAGCACCTTTCATGACTTCAGGATGTCCCAAAGCGCTTTGCAGCCAATCAAGTACTTTTTGAAGTGTAGTCACTATTGTAATGTCGGAAACACCGCAGTCAATTTGCACACAGCAAGCTCCCACAAACAATAATGCGGTAATGGTCAGATAATCTGTTTTAATGGTGTTGGTTGAGGGATAAATGTTGGCCAGGAGATCGGGGATAACTCTCCTGCTCTTCCTCAAAATAGTTGCATGGATCTTTTCCTCTACCTGAGGGGGCAGAGGGGCCTCGGTTTAATGTCTCATCCAAAAGACGGCACCTCCGATACAGAGGGAGCCCTGCACTACTGCACTGGAGTATCAGCCTAGATTTTGTGCTCAAGTCCCTGGAGTGGGACTTCAGCCTACAACTTTCTGACTCAGAGGTGAGAGTGCTACCAACTGAGCCACGGCTGACACCATGAATCAGTAGTTTTTTTTAAATCAAGAGTGGAGATTAAACAGAAGCAAAAAAAATCAACAAATTTAGATAGATTATACTATAGATCATAATACTTCAATTAACTTTATCTCGTCTATTTAAATACAATAAAAGTTCCATATGCCTTGTAGTTCTCTTCTGTAACTTTGATCATCCAAAGGTCGGGGAGTCTATAACGAGGGGGCATAGATTTAAGGTGAGAGGGGAGAGATACAAAAGGGTCCAGAGGGGCAATTTTTTCACTCAAAGGGTGGTGAGTGTCTGGAACGAGCTGCCAGAGGCAGTAGTAGAGGCGGGTACAATTTTGTCTTTTAAAAAGCATTTGGACAGTTACATGGGTAAGATGGGTATAGAGGGATATGGGCCAAGTGCAGGCAATTGGGACTAGCTTAGTGGTATAAACTGGGCGACATGGACATGTTGGGCCGAAGGGCCTGTTTCCATGTTGTAACTTCTATGATTCTATGATTCTATGATCTATGATGACAAGTTTTACAGGTGACTGAAACCTCACAGTCCATTACCCAGCCCATATAGTGAAACAGTAAAGTAAAAAATACTGAAGAACGGAGGCTACCAGTCCAGGTTAAGCTTCTCTTCACTTTGATATCCGAGCAAGTACAAAGGGAAACAAAGAGGAACTTTCACAATTAATCAAAACTTATATAACTTCTGTCACTTAACCATCTCCTTTTTTCCACTTAACGTGCGTGCATGCTTCCCATTCGCTTATGTCCCTTTTCAAATGCTGTCGATTAGTAATACCTTCCAGTTCTGACAAAGGTTCCACACCTGAAATGTTAAATTGTCTATTCTCTCCACAGATACTGACTGACTGACCTGCTAAGCGTTTCCAGCATTTTCTATTGCTGTTCCACATTTCCAGCATCTGCGTGGTTTTTTTTTGGATTTTTGTTTGGAAGCATGGAGGTGACTGGCTAAATGTGCAATGTGTGAACTGAGTTATGAAAGTCTTTGTCAGAGATTGAATAAATCGTTTCCCTTTGCACCAGCAATCCATGATCACCAGAGTAGAAGCATCAGCAAGAATGACGACATGCTCTGTGGGCTAATCAACAACTTAAGATCATCAGATACGGCAAGATGACTTATTCTGTGAGTTGCCATATCAACAGCACATAGAACAGAAGCGCCGAATATCATCATGTCCCCAGGTCCACTATAATTATTCCCCATGTGGAATTGATTGATAGGCTGTGTATGTAGAGGTAATTTGAAAAAAGTAATTTACATTTTAAAATTTTATTTTCATTAGATGACAAGTTGCGAGAAGGTTGCTCATTCTGTTACGATTGCTGTTATTCACCTCTCTCCAGCCATCATCTTGAAACTTTCCTGAGTGGAGTTTCAACATTAAATTCACAAGGCCGTCTTGGTCCTAGATGCTACTATTTTTATCATTATCTCAAGACATAAGTGTCAATATTGAGCTCTTTGATTAAAATATATTTGAATAAAATTTGTCAATAGTCACTTCACAGAAAAAAAACTACCCCTTTCCTTCAATTTCTTCCACTTCTCTGACGAAGGTGCTCACCCATTTGAGGAAATGGGTGAAAACTGTCATCTTTTCAGAGCTTTGCATGCTTGGAGTGCACATCAGGAATTCAGGCTCACCCAATTCACAGTCCCCGCAGTTTTACACTATGGTTCTATTTGCCAACAAGCCTCTAGCACCTTGCCCGAGTGGCAGCTTGGCATGCAGGAGTCTTGGTGGGCTATTCCACTGTGGGGCATCACGCTCAAGGCCAATCCGAGCCTCATCCGTTACGTATGCACGCACACCTTTGGGGCTCAGGTCGCCAAATAGTGTTCATGTGATTTCTTTTTTCTTCCTTGTTTCAGTTCCACACAGTCGATTATCAGTGCAGCGCTACAGCTGAAATGTGGTTGCATGCAAGTGATTTATGCCTGTAGCTGAGAGGTGGAGGAGAAATAGTTCTGGTGGTGATTTTATTACAAATTTGTGATCATACTGAAGGGTAATAACGCAGCCTATCCAACAGAAAAATATTCATTTTCTACAAACAGCGACAAATTGCTATGCTTCTCGATTGGCAATGAAAGTTGTGACAATATTAATAAGAAATTAAATCACTAAAGGTAAAAGAGAAAGCATAAAATAACCTTCCATATATATATAAAATCACACTTGTCAACCATTCAGATAATAAACAACTTTGTATGGAAGCACTGAGTAATGGAATTTTATCTTCGTTAATTTAGCTGTCTCAATGTTGTGGAGTGGCTTAAACTATTGACACATACAATGAATTCCTTTTTCTATATAAAGAGTAATAATATACATAAATCCTCTGCTGATTTTCCATGGCTACACACCACACTCACTTTTCATACCTTCTAGCCATTTCTATACAGGGCATGCTGTCTAAACGAGAATCACAAAAGGTTTCTGTGCAGACTACACAAACAGGCAGGAGAGATAAGAAACCCCTACGGAGAGAAGTCATGCAATTCCACCTTTCTCAATAAGATCTGCCTAGATTTTGGCATACTGCTACTGAAAAGTACTGAACAGAAGATTGATTTTTAAAGAGTTAGCCATCTGATCTGATAACCTTTTTGCTGTCCGTTGTTTTTTTTTATCCCCCCCCTTCCCCAAATTGTGTTGCATGTTTTCTCACTGATTGCGCCATGAATGTTATGTTAAATTTTTGTATTGGAACTGTAAAACTCAACTGAAATCTCTGGGCTATCTGCCAAGACAGTTGAATCTACCACCTGCTTCTCCCATACAAGTTTATAATCTGCCTGCAGTTCAAAGGAAACTTTGCTAAGCTGAAGGTACCCATCCCTCAGGATTTTTTTTTAAACTAACTCTCCTACTTACCTTCATAAATCGATAAAACTGAGGAATTATAGAAATCATACAGCACAGAAGGAGGCCATTCAGCACATCGTGCCTATTCCGGCTCTTTGAAGGAGCTACCAATTAGTCCCATCCCATTGCTCTTTCCCGGTGGCCCTGCAACTTTCTCCCTTTCAAATATCTATCCAATTCCCTTTAGAAAGTTACTCTTGAATCTGCTTCCACCACCCTTTCAGGCAGTACATTCCAGATCATAACAACTGAGTAAAAACAAATCTCACCTCCCCCTGACTTTTTTTTTGCCAATTATCTTAAATCTGCGTCCTCCGGTTACCGACCCTCCTGCCAGTGGAAACGGTTTCTCGCTATCTACTCTATCAAAACCCTTCCTAATTTGAACTCCTCTATTAAATCTCCCATTAACCTTCTCTTCTCTATGGAGAACAATCCCAGCTTCTCTAGTCTCCCCACAAAACCGAATTCCCTCATCCCTGGTACCATTCATAAATTACCTCCTTAGTTTAGCGGATAAAGGTACCACCCAGAGACATGCAGAATAGAAAGGTCCCAGGTACAATCTCCATCTGTTTGGAGTTAGCTGATCTCCATTGGGGCAGCATCAAGGGCGGTACAATGACTGCCACACCACTGGGTTAGGAAAGGGAAAAAATCTGTTCGGATACTTGTTCCTGATTGCGATCCGGTGATTATGGCTGGAGAACGTGTGAATGTCAGAGAAGGACAACGTCAGGCTGATGTCCCCTTTGGTCCCAGAAACCTGCCAATCCACACTGCCTGGATTGAAAACAAGAGAGGCTGCTTGAGTGAAGTACTGGGGAGGGTGCCTGGTCCTGTTGATCTTGTAAACTTTGCTCCCCATCAAAGTCAGTGGGATATAATATTGGGCGGGATGTAAAACCAGAGTTACACGATCCCGTGAGTTTCCCGCCCAACAAGTTAGGTTAAAATTACCCCCATTGTTTTGCAAGTTGGCACACAAACATCAACCGATGTTTCCTGCTCATTAAAATCATTGAAATTAATGACAATAAAACAAAAAATAAACTATAATTACCTAGAGCAAAGTTTTTTTTAAATCATAGCTGAAATGATTGTTCCACATATGTCTAATTCAACACAAAAACAAACAGTACACAATTCTGTTCTTTGCTTCAGACATGCCATTTCCTTTCAGTGATTAACCAAGTGCTGTTTTGATCAACAAAACCTTCTGTTTTTCTGTCCACCTTTTTTTAATATCCATGTGTTTATTATTAAGAAGGAATGTTTAGCTTCCTGATCATTTACTCAGCTATAAGTTTATCAGTTGAATGTAAAATGTCTCCTGCAGTGTAAATAATTATTAATCCTATACGTCAATCAGATATTTTATTTGGCGGGATCACACTTCATGGGTGCTGCAAAAAAAGAGTAGAATAGGTGCCCCGGAATAAAAATGTTCAAAGTTGCGCTTTAACGTAAGTCTCGTTAAGAGAAAATTCAAAGAGACAGATAATTCCCTTTCTTTCTTGCAATCAATTCTTTGCAAAATTAGATCTTTCTTTAAATTAAACATCACTTACAACACTTAAATGGAAGCTAAAGAGCATGGATAAAAATACCAATGTTGTATACAACATAAATTGGTGGGTTAGTACATGTGCAGGGATTTGATGGAAAGCTCCTGTACGCATTTTACTATTGGACCGTATGGAAAATCAGACACTGTAGCTCTTTTAGACACATAACATGGGCTTTTTTTTTTTTAAGGTGAGACTTTTAAGCTCCTCTGTAGTTAAATGCTGCACATGAGATGGTCACAAACTGGAATGTCTTAGGTTTGATCTTTGTTCTGTGCTGAATTAGCAGGAGGAACAATAGGAGCACTACAGTTGGAGTCATCTTTGGGCCTGGGAGGTAAAAGATAATCAAACCAAGTTCCTATTCCTAATTCATATCCATTGAGCTCTGCTGGGAGTTGCTGGATATTGGATTTTGAATAAGGACAAAATTAGGCTCGATTGTAATATCTCCCACAGTTGAGTAGCCTGTCAACACTCACCGTCTAGACTCACAGGTGAGGACTAGGCACTAACAAGTTACCCGAAAACTATTATTGTCTGGGTAATCTTACCATGCATGATGTAATATAGTCAGTAGAGGAAGGGGGAGAAGTTTTTTTTGGGGGGCGGGGGAGAGAGGTCGGGGGAGATTAGGATCCCTCCTTTTAAAGTTTATTCTCCCTTCCTTGGATTTCTGCACATCTGGCTCCAATCTTGACCAAGATAGCACCATGTGACCAATTTTCAGACCTCCACCAATGCTATTAGAAATATGTAAGAGTGCAGAGCATGACTCTCCTTCAGATTTCCCTTCCTCCCTGGGAAAAGTGCCCAGCTCCCAGTCAGTGCCATTTCATGAAGGCATAACTGAAGCCAAAAGCTTAGCACTTGAAACAGGATAGGTACAAATATCTGACCTACATATATGACACAATGGGCTGGGGGCTCCAACAAATGCACTATCCTGCTGTCCGGTTAATTACCAAACTCGAATCAAAAACAATGTTTCTACTGAATGCCTCCCACAAGTGAATTGGATTAAAAGTAAACAGTTCAAATTCGGTTTTAAGGCAATCAAAACAAGCGTTCTGAAAACAGAATTCATGTAATGAATAGCATTCAAAATAAGTTTCTTGGCATGTATGTATATATATCTTGTTATGACAATATGTGTTCACTTTTACGACTGACTAATTCACATTCTGTGTTACAAATATTATTGCTTGGACTGTATCGAAGAGTCACCATAGACTGTATCTATGAATGATAGACCCTGTAAAATGACAGTTAGAAGGTTTTCTACAGGTTATGCCTATGGAAATATACCTCTTAGGACTTTCACTGCTGTGATTATTCTCTCAACATATTGCTAAGCTGCATGTTAGATACAGGCACTACGCCTATTTTATTTGAAATAGTCTTGATGCAAGAGGCAACACGTACAAGCGACTGGGAACCTGCCCCTTTTTAAAGTTACTTCTATAGCTTGAAAGCTGGAGCTATACCTGTGCAGACATCCATCACCTGGTCCCTCACAACAGCCAGTTGCCACCAACTCCCTTTTCACCTCTTCCACCGTAGACTTGCTCTCCCTTGTAAACTCCAACCTGGGCACTTCTTCCACCGCTCCCACGTAAAAGACAGTGCGTTGCTGTGGCTGGCATTCCAGGTTGTTCCCTCTGCCGTGTCCCGGCAGCAGCAGGCCATTGACGGTGCTGCTTTTTTTCCAAAAGCTCCCCCTCTCGTGATGGTGATTCTTCAGCCTGTTCTGGCTCGGTCCCCAGTGCTCGAAGCTGTCTTGCTGCTGAAGGCAGCCCCCGGTCCCGGTCCCGGCTGGACTGGACGCAGGGTGGTTGAACAGTTTCCAACGGAGCCGCAGGATGTGCTTGACGTCGAATTCTTTCCTCCCAGAACCTGACATTTTGTGGTGGTCGTTTGTTGTCTAAACTCTTGTGGGCTTCGAGGAGGACCGTGTGTCAAGAGGCAGAAACAGAGTTGACAAAACTCCGTTTCACAGGACACTCCAGTTTTGAGTGTGCAAGACCCACTCTCTTCACTTGCTCAGAGCTCAGACCTAAGCTGCTACACACACACACACACACACTCACTCACTCAACGGCAAAAAGCCACACTCAAGCAAATGACGAGGTTACCTTGTGAACAACAATCAGCTCACTACAGCAGGTGGCTTTACACCCTACAGATGTGCAGAGAGAGGAGCACAGTCACCTATAAGCTTTCCTGTACTTCCTCCATCTGTCTCAAGGGAACTCCTTACAGCTTCAGAACCAGCAAATAGTCTGACAGGTACTGAAAGCTATCTGCTCATATATACACAGGACTGTGCTGTCATGGTTCTCAGATCCAAATTATCTGTTCTTTCCTCTCCCTCTGGTGAGTGACGCAGATGTGTTCTGAAGCCTTAAATGAGTCTGGAGAGATTCTCTGTCTCTTTTTATTTTCCAGCTTTAATAGTCCCCTGTGTTGATTTGTCACCTCACTACTCAAACAGTTGACTGTCGAGAGCAGAAGTGGAGCAAGAACACGATGCAGCCAAATAAATAATCCTACACTGATGATACACTGAGCCTATTAGGCCCACTTACTGATAATAAGAGGTTATAGGTTAGTCATAATTAGCAAGAGGCTGATGCACGCAGAGCTATTAAAGAGAGGTGTTATTAGTACAGTTGGTTCTGCCGGTGCAAAAAGGATCATACAGCAGCCTTGAAATGCTCCTGTCTTTAGTATTAATGGATCCAGTCACAGTTAAAACCATGAGAAAGTCTGTTACGGTGCAACAATCTGTTGAATTACCAGCTTATAATAATAGATTTTTTCTGTGAAAGGCTGTGTGGATCTCTGTCAGAAAAACACTCCATTTCCTGCTGATCAAAATTCAGTAAAAGGAAAGCACCACATACAAAGCAGATCCTCTGATTTTTGCACCAGCTTATAATTCAGAGCAGATCATATAAAATGCATGAAAGCTGCAGGCATTATAATTATATTCAATGTTAGAAAATCAAATGGCTTACTAACTAGAGTGGGGGAAGGGGAGAGAGAATCACCTGTTAGTCTCTGTGGCAAAGGTCATCTGCTCTCCAAATGCACAGTTCATTTATTTTGCTATTCCCTAGCTATAGTGAGACATCAAAACTGTCAGGAGAAACCTCAGTAGGTTACAAGTAAAAAGAGAGTTAGGAATGAGTTCACTACTCTACTGGAATACGACATTGTGACAGTCCAGAGCATTAAAATAAGTCCCAGAGGATGAAGGGGTCAAGCACATTCAAAAGGACTTCCATCACCATCCAGTTAGCTTATTGCTGAGATAATGAATCTATTTATCAGCTTGCATTACACAAAGTGCTAAGTCTTTTAGACCAACTTATTTTAAAAGAAGAGTTAGCATGCAATGCCATTTTACAATTGCTTTTGCACATTTTCAGCATTACTTACCGTCACAGCTAGGTTTGAAATCGCTTGTGTCTCAAAGTTTTTTCTGTTTGATTTGCGGCTCTGTGATGTAAAATACAAGAGCATTTGAGAAGGGAAGGGCGACATTTGATATATTATTTTCATCCCAGGCTCTTGGAACAGGTATTCTTTGCCTTTGATCTTTTCCGGTATTGAGGTCATTTTGTAGCACTTTTCTTCATTGCTGGGATCCATTTAATTTCCAGCCTAGTATATGTATTTTTCCCTTAGGAACTGGCACCTCTCAATTAACTCAACAATGTTCAAAAAGACTAACATTGTAAATGGTCGAATATCTTTGAAATGCTGCTTTGATTGAAGCTCTGGCAATGACTACTTCAGGTAAAGTAAGTGTGGAGTCAGGGTTTGGTATGGAGTGAACGACAACAAGACAGAATTAATATTATTCTTTCATAGGGTCACCTCCCATAGTTCTACCTTTAATCTGGCTACTGAGGTTTCTTGGAGGGGGGGGGTGGTTGAAAAGGGGATTATTTTTTGTTCCAACAGAGAAGATGTTACAACAGCAGAGCAGGTTCATTGATGCTAAGGAGGAAATTTAACAAAAATAAATTGTAATTGTGAAAGGAACACCTATTTAGCATAGAGTAAATTGCCTTATAACAGTATGGGTTTTACAATGTCAAGGAGTACGAGGGATTAATGTACTAAACTGAAATGAAGGCCAGTTCTGAAGAATCCAGACTGGGAAGCAGGGACATCACAGGATAATATTCTTTGAAAATTCAGTCTAACAGCAACGTTTTGAGAACAGCTCGAGCTTAAACTTATAATCGAAGATAAATGTATTCTGTTCATTCTAAGATAATTAATGTAAAAAAGTATTGTAGGGTTATCTAATTTTACTTTAAAGTATTTATCATTAAAATTTAGAGGAAATTGTTTTTGAAGTTGTGATATCAAAGTGTATGATACCCTCATCAAAAAGTATTTTTTCAGAAATGAAAATGAAGTGAATGACAAGCTGTGTAATTATTGATAGTGAAAGTATTTCAGATTGGATTTACCTTGATTTTTTTTAAGTCACATTTAACACCAAAGCTAAGAATTTATATTTGCACTTCATAGTTTGCCTCTCATCTGTCGGTGCTGCCATTTTAACATTCTACTTAATAAATACTGCAGCTTTCAGCACCGAGGGAACCATTTTGTAATAACGAGGAATGGCGAATAACAGGACTAGCAAAACCTGAAGCCGTTACTGGTATTTACATTTGGAAAGTGTTCAATGCAAAAAGCTAATTTCCGTACTGTTGATCCACTATAATGTGTAGGATTAAGTGAGAACAGGTGGTAGGGCGATTGGTAGTCCAGCAGCAGCTGTGGCTACACTCGTACAGATTTCCTGGCTGGTTTACATATTTATTCAACGTTTGTTTCCAGTTGTTTTATCAGGCATTCTTAAAAGCCACAGATGGCTCCCTGACACCTCAGCTGGTTACAGCAGACTGCGACGGTTCCAGGTTTGGTTCCTGGTCTGTACAGTTAGCTGATCTTAGGTGGGGCAGCAGTTGGCAAGTTAGAATTGGCCTCAGTTCCCCTGGATTAGGGAAAAGCAAATCAGCTAGGGTTTTCAATCCTTATTGCTGGACATATATACGCATACATACACACACATAGATGCATACACACACTCACAGATGCATACATACATACGAGTGCGTGCATGCATGTATGTATATAAAACAGCTTGGTGAGGACATGATCGGGCTCAGCTTTGATGCCTCATGCAGCCCAATAGTCTGTCAAGACTCAAACTCACTTGGGCAAGGTACAGGAGTGTAATTGTGCCCCAGCAAGGAGTCAATACTCTAGAGAGAGGGAGGGAAGAAAATTGACAGGAAAAGCTGGAGGTTTATTTCACTCATTTACAAAGTGCCAGTTTTTTTTTAAAAAAAGCTTCATTGACTTTTTTTAATTATTAAAACCACTTTTTGATACTCAGGTTTTTCTGGTTGCTTGGTAATCAAGGATGGCTGAAGAGATATTATCTATTGACCTGACCCCTGGTGATAAATGCTGCGGTATAGACATGGAGTGAAATTGGAATTGGCCTTAGCTGCCTTGCTACTTCCCTTGACTAAACAGCTCACCAACATTCACTATCTTGGTTCATGCATCAAGGACGACCTCTTTAGAAAGGTGCCAGAGAACTGCCATGCCCAAGGAACCATGCTGCAGCATGGATCATTGCCCTCAAGATAGGAGGGGACAAAATATAAGATACCAGATTGAACCCTCTCCCATAATGTTTCTATCATAGTACTTCTCGACTTATGCTTGCATAATGCCTTGCCATGGAAAGAAAGAAAGACTTGCATTTATATAGTGCCTTTCATGACCTCAGGATGTCCCAAAGCACTTCATAGCTAATTAAGTACTTTTGAAGTGTAGTCACTGCTGTAATGTAGGAAACACGCCAGCCAAATTGCGCACAGCAAGATCCCACAAACAGCAATGTGACAATGACCAGATAATCTGTTTTATTGATATAGGTTGAGGAATAAATGTTGGCCAGGGCACAGAGGAGAACTCCCCTGCTCTTCTTCGAAATAGTGCCATGGGATCTTTTACATCTACCTGAGAGCACAGACAGGGACTCAGTTTAACGTCTCATCCAACAGTGCAGCACTCCCTCAGTACTGCACTGAAGTGTCATCCTAGATTTTGTGCTCAAGTCTCTGGAATGGGTCTATTTTCAAACCAGGATGCGATGGGAGTATGTAGTTTGGTGAGATTAATACTGTTAATTTCATGCCAGATTATCTCCCAAACTAATGAACGCTGTATCAGCAATGGGAAAGCCAATACAAGACTGCAGGGCCAGACTAGTAAATTATTCTAAAATATGGTTTGTAGTTAACCTCAATAAATTGTTATTGATGACAGTTCCAGGTAAGGTGTGGACAGAAACGGCTAAAACCGTGAGCTGAGGTATTGCTAAATTCATTTTGGGACAGTTTGTTCATTCTCATTTTTCTTGGGGTGTATGATGTGACCCTTTTTGATGAATTGCTGATTTTCACCACACAAGAAATGGATTTACCTTCAAGAGCCAGGTATCTTTCATATCACATCAACAGTAATCGAAGCAATGTTAAGTCCTCCTTGACTCACCTCGATTAGCCAGAATTTATCAGAAGAAAATGTCTGCCAGGCTGAAAGAGTGAAGAGGGCTATGCCTATTTGTGGTTTTACAAAACCTACATTTTGAATACAATGATGAAAAGACTTGCACTGAAGAGCAACAAATAACACGGTTCAATTTTTCAGCTGTTCGTAACGCTTTTAATGAAAATATAAGCCTGGATATTAATATTTAGGATATTAGTGTACATTTTTTTTTATTCGTGTAGCACTTCTTTATTTACTATTTTAACAGAAACATTAACCTATTTAAAATGAACAGGTTAAAATAGCAGACAAAGTAATGTCAAATGAACACATTAAATGTTCACACGCTAATATCGCAAACAATGTTTTCTGGGATAGAGTTAATAATTATTTTTTTGGGACGTGAAATAAATAGTGTTACTGATCTGGGCAGGATGTCTTTCTAAGCTATGATTCTTAAAGGTGTCTGGAGCTTTAGAAGAATACTGTCCAAAATAAGAAACATTGCAGAAATAAAGTTGGAAAATACACTGAGCAAGTCAACATTCGAAAGAGAAGTAGAAGCTAAAAGTACAGGGAATACCCCTTCATCCAGCTAAAATGCTAAAAGGGTTTTTTCTTTTAGATGCTGATTGACCTGGTTTCTGCTTCCAGAATTTTATGTTTATATTTCAGATTTCCAGCTTTCGTGTTTATCTTTTTAAAAAAAAAATCAGGAGGCTAGCCACAGATTGGAGACATTTTCACATTCATTTCTAAAATTCTTAGTTTTGCATTTTAATATAGTAATTAGTTTAACAAGCAAACTGCAGGATAAGGATAGTGGATGTGATTTGGAATCGATTGGGCAGGTCTATGACATTATCCCAACACACTAATGCACAAATATGAACCACATGATTGACATGCATCAAAGAGGATATTGGAAACAGCCCATGAATAGCAATAGACTAAACGGGAACTATCCCACTGCCTACAATATATGTTCTGATTTAAGTATTCCAGCACTAATCGGGTGTTTGGGGGAAAAGAGAGGATGGATAAGCTAGTGCTTCCTATCTACAGCATTTTTCTCGTGTTCCTCTCTTCTCTTTCCGAGTCTCTCATGGGTTTCTGTCTCCTCTGTAGATCTGCCCTCTGTGTTGGGTGTCAGCGGCTTTTTTTTTTGTTAGTTTCTTGTGTTTTCATTGCTCCTTTATAGGTCACCCTGCCTTTTCTTTGTGGATCACTCTATCTCTACCCGGTTAAAATTATTACAGGAAAGATGTGATTGCACTGGAGAGGGTACACAGGAGATTTACGAGGATGTTGCCAGGACTGGAGAATTTTAGCTATGTGGAAAGATTGGGGTTGTTTTCTTTGGAACAGAGAAGGCTGAGGGGAGATTTAATTGAGGCGTATAAAATTATGAGGGGCCTAGATAGAGTGGATAGGAAGGACCTATTTCCCTTAGCAGAAAGGTAAAAAAACCAGGGAACATAGATTTAAAGTAATTGGTAGAAGGATTAGAGGGGAGCTGAGGATTTATTTCTCCCAGAGGGTGGTGGGAATTTGGAACTCACTGCCTGAAAGGGTGGTAGAGGCAGAAACCCTCATCACATTTAAAAAGTACTTCGATATGCACGTGAATTGCCGCAACCTACCACACTACAGACCAAGAGCTGGAAAGTGGGTTTCGGCTGGATGGCTCTTTTTCGGCCGGCACAAACACGATGGGCCGAATGGCCTCCTTCTACGCTGTAAATTTGTATGATTTTGTAAAAAAACTTTGTAAACACAAGTGTCACGAAGCTTCTCTGTGCCAACTTGAGGGATGTGAAGGAATTGGGGTTTGTAAACACTAAACAGAAGCTGTTTAATGCAAGAATATTAGCTCTCAGGACAATCTACAATTATGTTCTTCTACATCCATGATAACATTGGGGCAGAGTATGAAGTGAGCATGTACAATGTACTCTAATACTGCTAGCATTCAGTGATAGTAGCTACAATGCCTTGAGCAAAACTTGGCTGCATAACTATCTCACAAATACTGACATTAGGCTGCATTTGCTAAATTTGTGTATTGTTACCTATCTGTTTTATCTTTTGGTGTATATGTGCAACCAACAACCTTTAAACAGTAAGGAAAGTCTAAGGGGAGTGCTTTCTACTCAATATTATTTTTCACATAGGGATGAAAAGTATAATCAACATAATTACCAGAAAGCACGGGTTGCACCTCAACAGGGCCGGGACCAATATCCTCATGGGGAGGTTTGCTAGTGCTGTTGGGAAGGGTTTAAACTAGCTCGACAGGGGGATGGGAACCTGAGCATAGATTCAGAAGGGAGAGAAGCAGAGCTGGAAATGGAAGGCAGAAAATTAGTAAGTGAGTTTGGAAGGCAGAGGAAATAAAGGTTAGAAACTAGACAATAAAAGGAGTTCAGCGGTGCTTAATGGTATATACATCAATGCAAGGTGTATAGTGAATAAGGCAGATGAGCTAAGGGCACAGATAGACATGTGGAAGTTTGAGTTTGATATCTTAGCTATTACTGAAACATGGTTTAAAGAGGAGCAGGAATGGCAGCTCAACATCCCTGGTTACAGAGTTTTCAGACGGTATAGAGAGGGGGATAAAAAAGGAGGGAGGTGGCAATATTGGTTAAAGAGACAAACACGGCTGTAAGGAGGGATGATATGTTAGAAGGATCATCAAATGAAGTCACATGGAAAGCTAAAGAACAAAAAAGGGGCAGTCACATATCTGGGAGGGAAATAGAAGAACACATATGTAGACAAATTTCTGAGAAGCGCAGGAACAATAGGGCAGTAATAGTGGGGAATTTCAACTACCCTAATATTAACTGGGATAGAATCAGTGCAAAAGGTATAGAGGGTGCAGAATTCTTAAATTGCATTCAGGAGAACTTTTTAGCCAGTATGTAGCAAGCCCAACAAGAGGCAGGGCAATTCTGGATTTAGTTTTAGGGAATGAAGCTGGGCAGGTAGAAGGATTGTCAGTGGAAGAGCATTTTGGTAGTAGTGATCATAATTCAGTCAAATTTAGCATAGTTATGGAAAAGGACAAAGATAGATCATGAGTAAAAGTTCTCAATTGGGGAAAGTCTAATTTTACTAAGCTGAGAAGTGATTTAGCAAAAGTGGACTGGAAACAGCCACTTGAAGGTAAATCAGTGTCAGAGCAGTGGGAGGCATTCATGGGGGAGATTCAAGGGGTTCAGAGTAAACATGTTCCCACAAAGAAAAAGGGTGGGACTCCAAATCTAGATCCCCCTGGATGACAAGGAGCATACAGAGTAAGATAAGGCAAAAAAAAGGAAGCTTATGTCAGACACCGAGAGCTCAATACTGCAGAAAGCCTAGAGGAGTATAGAGAGTGCAGGGGTAAAATTATAAAGGAAATTAGGAAAGCAAAGAGAGGGCGTGAAAAAGTACTGGCAAGTAAAATTAAGGAAAACCCAAAAAGATAAAATGCAAGAGGATAACTAAGGAAAGAATAGGATCTATTAGAGACCAAAAAGGTAACCTATGTGTAGAGGTGAAAGATGTGGGTATGATTCTTAGTGAATACTTTGCTTCTGTCTTCACAAAAGAGAGGGACAATGGAGACATTGTAGTTGAGGAGGAGGAGTGTGAAATATTAGATGGGACAAATATAGTGAGAGAGGAAATATTAAGGGGTTTAGCATCCTTGAAAGTAGATAAATCGCCAAGCCTGGATGAAATGTTTCCCAGGCTGTTAAGAGAAGCAAGGGGGGAAATAGCAAGGGCTCTGACCATCATTTTCCAATGCTGCCAGGCTACAGGCGTGGTGCCAGAGGATTGGAGGACTGCTAACGTTGTTTAAAAAGGGAGAAAAAAAAAATCGACCGAGTAATTATAGGCCAGTCAGTCTAACCGTGGTGGTGGGCAAATTATTGGAATCAATTCTGAGGGACAGCGTAAATCGTCGTTTAGAAAGGCCCGGGTTAATCAAGGACAGTCAGCATGGATTTGTTAAGGGAAGGTCGTGTCTGACTAACTTGATTGAATTTTTTGAGGAGGTAACAAGGAGGGTTGATGAGGGTAACACATTTGATGTAGTGTACATGGATTTTAGCAAGGCTTTTGACAAGGTCCCACATGGCAGACTGGTCAAAAAAGTAAAAGCCCATGGGATTCAAGGGAAAGTGGCAAGTTGGATCCAAAATTGGCTCAGTGGCAGGGAGCAAAGGGTAATGGTTGACGGGTGTTTTTGCGACTGGAAGGCTGTTTCCAGTGGGATTCCACAAGGCTCAGTACTAGGTCCCTTGCGTTTTGTGGTATAAATGATTTGAACTTGAACGTGGGGGGCTTGATCAAGAAGTTTGCAGATGATACAGAAATTGGCTATGTGGCTGATAGTGAGAAAGAAAGCTGTGGACAGCAGGAAGATATCAATGGACTGGTCAGGTGGGCAGAAAAGTGGCAAATGGAATTCAATCCAGAGAAGTGAGAGGTAATGCATTTGGGGAGGGCAAACAAGGCAAGGGAGTGCACAATAAACGGGAGGATACTGAGAGGTGTAGAGGAACATAGGGACGTTGGAGTGCATGTCCACAGATCCCTGAAGGTAACAGAAGAGGTAGATAAGGTGGTTGAAAAGGCATAGGGGATACTTTCCTTTATTATCCAAGGCACAGAATATAAGAACAAGGAGGTTATGCTAGAACTGTATAAAACATTGGTTAGGCCACAGTTTGAGTACTGCGTACTGTTTGGGTCACCTCATTACAGGAAAGATGTAATTGCACTAGAGAGGGTACAGAGGAGATTTGAGGATGTTGCCAGGGCTGGAGAATTTTAACATTGAGGAAAGATTGGATAGGCTGGGGTTGTTTTCTTTGGAACAGAGGAGGCTGAGGGGAGATTTAATTGAAGTAATAAAATTATGAAGGGACTAGATAGAGTGGATAGGGAGCACCTATTTCCTTTAGCTGAGGGGTCAGTGACCAGGGGAATAGATTTAAAGTAATTGGTAGAAAGATTAGAGGGGAATTAAGGAGAATTTTTTTCACCCAGAGAGTGGTGAGGGTCTGGAACTCGCTGCCTGAAAGGGTGGTAGAGGCAGAAACGCTCAATTCATTTAAAAAGTACTTGGATGTGCACTTGAAGTGCCGTAACATACAAGGCTACGGACCAAGCGCTGGAAAGTGGGATTAAGCTGGATAGCTCGTTTTTGGCTGGCAAGGACGCGATGGGCTGAATGGCCTCCTTCTGTGCCTAAACCACTTCTGAATTTCTTGTCCAATAGAAAGGCTTCCATTTTGGGATCCCTTCACTCCAGTGACGTTGCAGATGTGGCGAAGCCTCTGGTGTATAGGGACAGCTCCATTCTTTCCAGCGAGTGCTGCCCCCACTGAAACCAAGTAGGCACTGAAGGACCATGGCAGCTCCTTCCTATCAATGGCATCACCACAACATCTCTGGAAGAAATGAGACCCAAAATGGCAGGTCTCCACTGGACAAGAAATGAAGCATTTTAAGTACTGGTAATATACATATTTCTAGGCACTTCCCCTGGGCTTTCCTTTACCTTTGAGCTTGACAAATATATATGGTACCAATAAAGTCTTGTTTTATTTGCTGTTAACTGGTATAGCCTCATCTCTTTGACGGGACATAGTGAACAATGAATTGCCTCTTACACTGGGGACAGAGAAGGAAGCAAAGACAGAGGAGATACAACTGAAGTCTTTTAAAAAAAAATGGAGAGGCTGACTAAACAGGTTATTTAATTTAATTTAAGCTGTGATCACAAAACTAGAGGGCTTAAGCACTAAGTTAGTAAGCCTCAAACAAGACGGACGAGGGATTCAAAAATGTTCCTCTTGCTGAGTGGTAGCTATGTGGAATGGACTCTGAACAACTGCAATTAATTATATGTTGATTATACCTCCATTTAATAAATAGCTGGATAAAAAAAAAATCTGGTTAAGAATAGGTTTAGGGGATTATGAGGTAAGGATAGACATAATGAAATTAAGTATGGAACATGGTGCCTCCTATGCTGCTGGGATCATGGAAATGTCATCCGTGGAATTAAATAGGTCAATACTGAATATGCAGCTTGTAATGTTAGGCTGACATTCTGGAGTTCAGTGGATTACCATCAGGGAGCATGGAGATATTTCACAGAGTTTTATCTTGGAGGTTTACCCATCATTATTCATCTCCCTCAGGATAGTAAATAGGTCAGGCAGTCTCCAAATAAGTAAGCAAATATGCATATTACCAATACTTAAAATGCTTCATTCCTTGTTCACTGGAGACCTGCCATTTTGAATCTCATTTCTTCCAAGAGATACTGTGGCGATGCCATTGATGGGAAGGAGCTGCAACAATCCTGAAGTGGTTATTTGCTTCCAGTGGGGGGCAGCTCTCACAGTTAGAAGAAATTGGCCAAAAGATTTAAGAGTCATTTAAAAAACACACACACACACACGATATGCTACAAACCTAGCAAAAACTGACACGGCTCTGAGAAAACCCAACAGTTCCAGATCATCCTTGAATTTGTGCCTATCACATATATTTACACTGAAATGGCAGTGGGTTTTGGACTTGCCATACTACAGGTGTAACCAGCAGTCTATCACTTGTATAGTGGAAATTTGTGGCAAAAATTGTGGGGATTTTCTTTCATTTCTTACACAGTGATCCTGGATACGTATTAGTGCTCTTTGTAGTTCAATTTGATCCTGTCAAGTTGTCCTACCGTTGACACAAAGATATTGGGGTCCATTTTAAACCTACCCACCCAGCGGAATCCAGGCAGTTAAAAACAAGGAGGTTACTTGCCCCCTCAAGTCCCGACTGTTTCCAACCCGTTTGTGATGTTAAACCTGCAGAGTTTTGTAGGCGGATGAGGTGCCCACCAAAAGCAGGCAGGAGCCTCATACATTTATGCAAATTTACTTATGTGAATAGGATCCTACTACAATTTTAACCCGGGGCCTAAGGTGGGGGGGAAACTGCTGTGGCTTCTCCACTGGGCAGGAACGGGCTTGCAGCTAGTCCGAAGACAGAAGAGGCTTTCTGTAAAATCCAAATCTTTCATTTGTTGGGCCAAGAGGAGCAGGAGTGCCCCTCTAGACATCACAAGGAAAGTTGTGGCCCCCTCCCCCGTGCTGGGTGGGAAATCAACTTGCTAAAGCTTTTCCCCCTCCCTCAAGTTCACAGAAGCACTTTTCTTCTCCTCCCTCCCTCCAGTAGTGTAATAGCAATTGCACATGGGTATATTGTACATTATGCACTAGATTTATTTTCTAGGTGGGACCCTCCCAACCCCAAGATATTTTGATTTTTGGCATTTTATTTTGTGCATTTTTCAGCAGTTTGTTGTAGACATTTTACATACACCACATTTTATATTACACACACACCATTTCACTAATGCAAAAACACATAATACCAAACAAGTTGTCACAGTGTGTTTATCCAGTGAATCACTGTCAAACCAAGAAGGTTATGGGAGCAGGAGCAACAGCAGATATAGCAAAGGGATCATTAGTAGAGGAGGTGAAGAGGAGCGGGCAAGAAAATGACAGCAGGAGTGGGAGAGGCAGGGAGATAATCTGCAACAAGGAGCCAGGGGGAGGGGAAGGAGGAGGTGGAGGGGAAGGTGGGGGGGGGAAAGAGTGACAGACCTATTGCTGCTGCCAGTTCTGCAGCTACAGGGGTTTTGTATTAAAAATAACTTTACATTAAAAGCTGTTTGTACCTTGTGCACCTCTCCTGCTCCAGATATTTAAGTCTCTCTGGTTGCTGTTACATCTCTTGTTGCAGATGCTCCTCTAGCCACTGATTCTGCCACTTTTGCAGCAGGAGAGGAACCAAGTTGCATAGGGAATGAAAGAAGGCAGATGGTAATAGGAAGTGATGTCATATGAAAGTGACTTGTATTCCTGCTTTAGGTTTCAACAAGTTTTATTGACACTTAAGGAATCCAAAATCACTAAAACAGATAATCTGGTTATTATCATATTGCTGTTTGTGGGACCTTGCTGTGTGCAAATTGGCTGCCATGTTTCCTACATTACAACAGTGACCACACTTCAAAAGCACTTCATTGGCTGTAAAGTGCTTTGGGACATCCTGAGGTCATGAAAGGTGCAATGTAAATGCAAGTTCTTTCTTTCTCTCCTCCCACAAGTCCTAAACACTCTTCTTTCCACAATATTCCTTTTTCCAAAGCACCTAACCCTTGCCTACTGCTGATTTGCTCCAGGATCCTGTTTGCTGTGGGTAGGAATTCCTGATCTTCCAAACCCATCAAAAGATCAGCAATTCCTAAGTATCAATAAAGCTGGTTAGAATCGAATGCCGGTCATGTTCATATGACATCACTTCCAGTCACCATCTGCATCTACGGGTAGGAATGGGACCATTAAAATTCAGTATTGAAAATGAGCAGCAGCTCATAAGAAAATGTTAGTGCTTTGGGGGTGTTTAAATTCCAGCTGATTTTTATTTACAAGTAGACAGAGGCAGTGGATGCAAAATGCTGACCGTATAAAACGTGAACAATTGGTATGTATGAAAACATGTGTTTTACTTTCAATTTTTTTTTAAAGAGGACATTTTGTAAAATGAAATAATTGCACATTTAATTCATATTTTAAACTAAACCATAATTTGATACTTTGCAATACAGTTAAGTATTCAGCTCCACTTTGGTAGGGCAATTCCCATTGGAAAACATTACTCCCCTTCCATGGTAAGACTAGGGGTTACAAAACCCTAATGACCTGAGGGGGAGAGGTTAGCAGAAAATAGCCCACTTTGAAAAGATGTTGTTACATACAGTTAGATGATCACAATTCCTCATCCAACTCACCTCACAGATATAGCAGGACAAGTCTTTCCTTGTGCCAGACTACTTCCAGGATGTTGTGGTCCAGCATTAATATGGCCACCATTGCTGCTACATCATCATACCACTTTCACTGTCTCCACTAGGTTGCTCCTACTCCTCTGTCTGCAACATATTTCTCTTCCTGTACTTGTATCTGTCTGTGTAATGTGACTCATCTGGATTAAACTGTCTATATATTCCTCCTCTTCCTTTATGTGTCGGAGTGTCTCTAACTCTCGCTCCAGCTCAACGACTGAGTCAGAGTGAGTTAAGATATAAACATTTTCTGTAGATGTAGTCATGTGGGACAGTCTCACTATCTACAAATGCTTGTCACACTGCCTGTGCTGCCATTATCTACTTTATGTATTTATTTATCTATTTCTAGTGCTAACTGAATCACCTTTAATAATAAATTATGATTAATAGATATATTTAATTTGATTTTTAAAATTTATTTCCATTGCCCAGTTTAGTTTATTTAGTCTATTTTGTTTATTGGTGAGATCATTTTTTTTTAAATTTAATTGTTTATAGTTTCCTCTTTTTTCTAAGATAAGTAGCTTCTAAATTGACTACATAATTAAATATTAAAAGTGTGAATAAGTAATTGTACAGTTAGCTTTCACTCCTCAAGCTCCGCCTCTCCTCCTTCTGCACCAGCTATAAGTTTTTTCTAACTCTCCCTACCGTTTGCTTCAGTGTTGTCACCGTGCTGCTTCAAATCCTCTCTCCAGCCCTTCCCGGGATGCACAATGCTGTTAGTAGGTTGTATTTTTTTTGTAGGTGGGTGGGGAACAAACAAGATGGCTGACTTACCTGCTAACACTTCTAACACGTGGTGACAGCATATGTAAATTACCAGCCTGTGATTCGCCAAATCTCAAAATCTAAGTGTACGGGAAAAATCCCAGCGTTCATCCAGTCTGAAATGCATGTTATTATAATTCTTTTTCACCTTTAGAAGATCGACCAACTTTCACAATGGTTATAAAGTGTTAGATGCATTTAAGTACTTGAAACGAAAAAATGTGCAGGGCTACGGGGAAAGGGCGGGGCAGTGGGACTAGCTGGATTGCTCACAGAGCCGGCATGGACTCGATAGGCCGAATGGCCTCCTTCCGTGCTGTAACCTTCGATGATTCTAAGGGGAAGATATATAAGGATATTAGGGAGAAAGGAATAGAAGGGTATGTTGATAGGATGAGATGAAGTAAGGTGAGAGGATGCTTGTGTGGAGCATAAACATCAGCGTAGACCTGTTGGGCCAAATGGCCTGTTTTGTGCTGTAAGTACTACGTAATACTATGTAAAATGCCTTATTGCAGTCTATTTGTTGTTGTTATCCTGGAGTTTGTTAAAAGGCACTCTTTGAAAATCTGCTCTCTAAATGTATTTTATTTTTGCCATTGCTTGCCTCTAAATGTATCCTTGTGTTATGACGAGGTAGTATTTCAATGGCTGGATGAACATTATTCTCTCGGTGGTAAGTACCATGGAATTAACAGCAGAACAAGTGTGAATTATATGTAATTGCACACAATCATTGTAGTAGTGGCTATTCTAGGTGGTTTATTTGGCGCTTTTATATACATTATTTCATTCAAATGTATCCTATGGGGAACGAGCAAAGGAGTGGGACTAATTATATAGCTCTTTCAAAGAGCCGGCACAGACACGATGGGCTGAACGGCCTCCTCCTGTGCTGTATGATTCTGATTCACTTCATGTATTGTAGAGATGTTTCTGGTTACGTAATGCTTTCAATGTTTTATTGTCTTCAGTTAATACAGAAATAATATAGAAATATGAAAGCTGTGGCCACCAACAATTTATTTCAGATACATATTTAGGAATTTCACTTCAGCACAGTTTTGAAACCAAAATATGTGTTCATTCTGCCGCCAGTGCAAACTAGCTTGCCCTGTTTTGTATTTTATTGAAAGTACAAATCAAGTGGAAAATACTTTCTAGTGAAATTTAAAAACAAAGTCAAACTGGTTTGGATTTTGGAGTTAATTAAACCTGGACTGACTTAGGTTCATTGAGCTTGAGCCAGTATTTAAATCGCTAATGTTACTGAGCTCAAGCAGAAAGTATAAGTAAAAACTAGCTGTGTTCCCAGTTTGTTGCATGCAATATCCATTTAAGAGCTTTGGAAAACTCAATGGTGGGAAAAGGTCATTTGACCCCATTTTACATTATATAGAATTTGCAGCACAGAAACAGGCCATTCGACCCAACTGGTCGATGCAGGTGCTTCTCATAGTATCATATGATACAGCACAGGAGGAGACCATTCAGCCCATCGTGCCTCTGCCAGCTCTTTGGTAGAGCTATCCAATTAGTCCCACTTCGCCGTTCTTTCCACATAGCAGTGTAAATTTGCTTGGGGGTCGTGCAACTATTTATGTTCCACACGAGTCTCCTCCCACCCTACTTCATTTCACCCTGTTGGCCAGGGGCTGCAGAAAACTACTGAGTTTATTTTGAATTGCTAACAAAGACACTGACTTTTGAACTGAAGTGATCTGGAGTTCAGTCACTGGTCTGAGCTGGACGGAACCGGTTTGAATTAGTTCCGCTTCTAAGGGACAAAGGAACTGTGATGGGACACCAGACCTTATTCAGAAAAGGAGTAATGAGGTGATGCTACCTAACCCCTTGGAACAGAACCAATCAGGGGATGACACCGACCACTCGAGGAACTTTAAGCCAACCGGAGAAGACAGCATCATTCGAAAAGACAGACTTGGAATAAAACTGAAGAATTGCAGGCTTGGTGCCAGTGTTTGTGTGCGAGACTCCGGAGACTAACCATCGCGGAAGTAGGGACCCTTTGTCAGGGACGTAGAGACTATGTCAGGGACGTAGAGACGACGTCGAGAGAGAGAGAACGAAACGCCTGGCCAGCGTCAGTTCTACTTTCCGGGTAATATAATATCCTTTCTATTCTGTGACCACTCAGGGAGTGTTAGTCAGAGAAACCTAGTGGGTGTGCTTTTAAATCCTAGTTTGAGTATAAAACTGTATAACCTGCTGTAAACTGCATGCCTATATCTAACCAGACGTATAAGCGGTATGTACATGATCTAATAACGTTAATAAAGCGAATTGAGAATTGAGAGAATTGACTGTCTCCTCTGTGTACGAAGCCAATAACCGTAACCGGTGACCTCCGGTCAACAACCCTAACCACATATTGTTCAATTCTTTTCTCCCTCATGTATTTATCTACCTATTCCTTAAATGCATCTATGCTATTTGCAAAAGACAAGGCTGAAGTGTTTACAACCATCTTCAGCCAGAAGTGCCGAGTGGATGATCCATCTCGGCCACCTCCCAATATCCCCACCCTCACAGAAGCCAGTCTTCAGCCAATTCAATTCACTCCACGTGATGTCAAGAAATGGCTGAGTGCACTGGATACAGCAAAGGCCATGGGCCCCGACAACATCCCAGCTGTAGTGCTGAAGACTTGTGCTCCAGAACTAGCTGCACCTCTAGCCAAGCTGTTCCAGTACAGCTACAACACTGGCATTTACCCGACAATGTGGAAAATTGCCCAGGTATGTCCTGTCCACAAAAAGCAGGACAAATCCAATCCGGCCAATTACCGCCCCATCAGTCTACTCTCAATCATCAGCAAAGTGATGGAAGGTGTCGTCGACAGTGCTATCAAGCGGCACTTACTCACCAATAACCTGCTCACCAATGCTCTGTTTGGGTTCCGCCAGGACCACTTGGCTCCAGACCTCATTACAGCCTTGGTCCAAACATGGACAAAAGAGCTGAATTCCAGAGGTGAGGTGAGAGTGACTGCCCTTGACATCAAGGCAGCATTTAACCGAGTGTGGCACCAAGAAGCCCTAGTAAAATTGAAGTCAATGGGAATCGGGGGGAAAACTCTCCAGTGGCTGGAGTCATACCTAGCACAAAGGAAGATGGTAGCGGTTGTTGGAGGCCAATCATCTCAGTCCCAGGGCATTGCTGCAGGAGTTCCTCAGGGCAGTGTCATAGGCCCAACCGTCTTCAGCTGCTTCATCAATGATCTTCCCTCCATCATAAGGTCAGAAATGGGGATGTTCGCTGATGATTGCACAGTGTTCAGTTCCATTCGCAACCCCTCAAATGATGAAGCAGTCCGTGCCCGCATGCAGCAAGACCTGGACAACATCCAGGCTTGGGCTGATCAGTGGCAAGTAACATTCATGCCAGACAAGTGCCCTGCAATGATCATCTCCAACAAGAGAGAGTCTAACCACCTCCCCTTGACATTCAATGGCATTACCATCAATCCCCCACCATCAACATCCTGGGGGTCACCATTGACCAGAAACTTAACTGGACCAGCCATATAAATACTGTGGCTACAAGAGCAGGTCCAACAACACTCAAGAAGCTCGACACCATCCAGGACAAAGCAGCCTGCTTGATTGGCACCCCATCCACCATCCTAAACATTCACTCCTTTCACCACCGGCGCACAGTGGCTGCAGTGTGTACCATCCACAGGATGCATTGCAGCAACTCGCCAAGGCTTCTTCGACAGCACCTCCCAAACCCGCGACCTCCACCACCTAGAAGGACAAGAGCAGCAGGCACATGGGAACAACACCACCTGCACGTTCCCCTCCAAGTCACACACCATCCCGACTTGGAAATATATCGCCGTTCCTTCATCGTCGCTGGGTCAAAGTCCTGGAACTCCCTTCTTATCAGCACTGTGGGAGAACCTTCACCACCTTCTCGAGGACAATTCGGGATGGGCAATAAATGCCGGCCTCGCCAGCGACGCCCACATCCCATGAACAAATTTTTTTTTAAATCATTTGTTCAGTACGTTAACTCACCCACTGTAGCCGTCAGTTGTATTTTGAAAATCCCAAATGTTTTTGTCTCTACTATTCTGTTATTGTCTCTCTTATTCTGCTTGGCAGATGAATCCAATCATTGAGTAAAAAACTTCTTCTTAATATCTGTTTTAAATTGACTAAAATTTCACTAATTTAGATTTATATCCTCTGTACTATTCTCTTGGCTTACTTAAAAGTAATATTCTGCATTGTTTTTTCTATGCCATTTAATATTTATAAATCTCTAAGAGGACCCCCTTTATCACCTTCTTTCTACACAATAGAGCTTGAATTTTTCTAACCTTTCTCATTACACTTGGGATCAGTCTATTAGCTATCTTAAGGAATGAAGCAATCTATCGTTTCACAAGAAATATGAACCAAACTAATTAAAGCTTGCTTAAAATATAATACAAATGAACTGACCTTTCAGCTCCATATTTTTGCTAACCAATTAATACTCACATTCTTGATTTTTTTTTTAATCTCCCTTTTAATTAATTTTTCTCTTCGGGTTCCTTTGATACCACAGCCTTGATGTCAGGCAGCTGACCTGTTCCCTTAGCATCTGTCACTACTGCTCCGACTGGGCACAACCTCCTCCAGCCCTACAACCCTCCGAGATCTCTGCGCTCCTCCAATTCTGGCCTCTTGCGCATCCCCGATTTTTATCACCCCACCGTTGGCGGCCGTGCCTTCAGCTGCCTAGGCCCTAAGCTCTGGAATTCCCTCCCTAAACCTCTCCGCCTTTCTCTCCTCCTTTTAAGATGCTACTTAAAACCTACCTCTTTGATCAAGCTTTTGGTCACCTGTCCTAATATCTCCTTTTGTGCGGATGCAGCTAGTGGGAGGGCAGTTGACTGAACCTATATAAATCCACATTAAATGTCAAGTGTCAAATTTTGTTTGATAATGCACCTATGAAGCGCCTTGGGACATTTTACTATGTTAAAGGTGCTGTATAAAAGCAAGTTGTTGTTGTTGAGACTAACTCGCCTGTTGGTTTGCCTTCCCTGTAGTGTGGCCAAAATTAGCTAATCACTATAAAGAGAATGATAGCCACTTTAAAACACATCGCAATGATACATCAGTACATTCACTGCACCTCCAGACCACTTCTACATTTCCCTGTTTCTTTAACATGAATATATTAGACGTGAAATCATTGGTGCAATGTATGAGTAGAAAATGAATGTAATATTTAGTACTTAAAGAATTAACACACTGGAATGCTGAGAGATGCATTCTTTGTCATAAATTGATAGCTTGAGCCAAATATCCACGGATCATTTAAAATAATTTGTTGCTTCTTTTTACCTCTCCGGGACTATTCTCATCTACTCTGGTGCTCCTTTTGTGTCACATATCTTCACATTTTGCCAAGACTAAGGCCTGTGTTCAGTGACATCACTATGTTAATTTGATGAATTAAAAGAAATATTTCTGGCGTAATATTACTCGTATGAGAGTAAAATAGGAAGAAAATGATATTGAGTCGGCTGCAATGACGAGCTGAGGCGCACAGGCTCAGAATTAAACAGTGCAACAATCATTTTGCACATATTTCACTTTGTATCTGAGCCAAACACGGTTTTCTGATTTAACATCGCACAAAAATGAACTTGATCGTGAATGTTTCAAAGACATATGAATCCCTGCGGATGCAGCTAGTGGGAGGGCAGTTGACTGAACCTATATAAATCCACATTAAATGTCAAGTTCTGATTTCTTTATTACAGCTCTGGTGGACTTTGCACTGTGTCTCACGTTAAATGGTACCTGCCTTCTTGCTTCTACTGTAACAAAAAAAAACTGATATAAAATATGAGATTCAAAAATGTAGCTGAACTTTCCATTTTCTGTAAAAATTCCCTAAGGTGCCTTCTCTTTAAAAAAAAAATCTTCATTATTTGTAGTGAGTTCCAAGGGGATGCTGACTCTAAAACTGCAACAACAGAATTATGTCTTACATGATCTCAGTGTTTCCTTTCAGTGCTATATTCATTATACAGTAAAAACTGCTGTTGAGATTAAAGATGTTGCCTTATTCTGCACTGATGATGAATTTGCGTGTCTGTTTTTGTGTCCCTGGAGCAATTATGCAATCAAGGAATGTACTTGCGCAGCAGAGTCCTCTTACTATGAATAACACTTCAAGAATAAACACACACGTATATTTGATTGCATATTTACATGTATATGGTAAGTCTTAAACACATGTAACACAATATATTTCTAACTTTCTTATATATCAGCTCTATGAACTGTGTAAACACATACTTTGATGGCCATTGTAGCATATAAGGGATTGGCAGTGACGAGGCAGGGGATTGGTGGTGACGAGCTATTGGATATGTTCCTATCAAGCGTGGGCTGATCTGATAACTCGAAAGGAACAAAGTTGTAAATTGTTATCATCACTCAGAAAAAGATAAATTATATCCAGTGTTGTTTGTGCTCTGTTTGTAGTGCCACCCTTGGCTCAATGGGTAGCAGTCATGCCTCTGAGTCAGAAGGTTGTAGGTTCAAGCCCCACTCCAGATCCTTAGCACATAATCTCGGCTGACACTGGTGTACTGAGGGAGTGTTGCATTGTTGGAGGTGCCATCTTTCATGTGAGATTTTTAACCAAGGCACCATTTACCAGTTTGTAGAATCATAGAATGATACAGTACAGAAGGAGGCCATTCAGCCCATCATGCCTGAGCTATCTCTCTTTGAAAGGGCTATCTAATTAGTCCCACTCCACTGCTCTTTCCCCATAAGCCTGCAAATTTTTCCCCTTCAAGATTTATCCAATTCCCTTTTGAAAGTTATTTTTGAATCTGCTTCCATCACCCTTTCAGAGAGTGCATTCCAGATCATAACAACTCACGGTGTTTAAAAAAAAAAATTCCTCATGTCGCCTCCGGTTCTTTTGCCAATTACCTGAAATTACTGACCCTTCTGCCACTGGAAACAGTTTCTCCTTATTAACACTATAAAACCCTTCATGATTTTGAACACCTCTATCAAATCTGCCCTTAACCTTCACTGCTGTAGGGAGAACAACCCCAGTTTCTCTAGTCTCTCCACATAACTAACATCTTTCATCCCTAGTACCATTCTAGTAAATCTCCTCTGCACCCTCACTAAGGCCTTGACATCTTTCCTAAAGCATGGCGCCCAGAATTGGCCACAATACTCTAGCTGGGGCCTACCCAGTGTTTTATAAAGGTTTAGCATAACTTCTTTGCTTTTGTACTCTATGCCTCTATTTATAAAGGCAAGGATCCCATATGCCTTTTCAACAGCCTTCCCAACTTGTCCTGCCTCCTTCAAAGACTTGTGTATATACACCCCCAGGTCTCTCTGTTCCTGCACCCCCTTTAGAATTGTACCATTTAGTTTATATTGCCTCTGCTTGTTGTTCCTACCAGTATGAATTACTTCGCACTTCTCTGCGTTAAATTTCATCTGTCATGTGTCTGCCCATTTTACCAGTCTATCTCTGTCCTCTTATAGTCTGTTACTATCCTCCTTGCTGTTTACTACGTTTCCGAGTTTCGTGTCATCTGCAAACTTTGAAATTATACCCTCTATACCCAACTCCAGGTCATTAAAATATATATATCAAAAAGAGCAGTGGTCCTAATACCCTTGGGGAACACCACTGCATACTTCCCTCCAGTCTGAAAAGCAACCATTCACCACTACGCTCTGCTTTCTGTCCCCTGGCCAATTTTGTATCCACGCTGCCACTGTCCCTTTAATCCCATGGGCTTCAATTTTGCTATCAAGTCTATTATGTGGGACTTTATCAAATGCCTTTTGAACGTTCCTATATGCAACATCAACCACATTACATTCATCAACTCTCTCCATTACTTCATCAATCAAGTTAACCAAACAAGATTTGCCTTTAACAAATCCGTGCTGGCTTTCATTTATTAACCATAAAAAAAATTACCCGGTTATTTGTGTCATTGCTTATTGTGGGATCCGGCTGTGTGCAAATTGTCTGCATTTTCCTACATAGTGCCCATCTTTCAAAAAGTAACTGATTGAACGTGAAATACTTTGGTATGTCCTGAAGCCATGATAAAGTGATTCAGTCATACTGCAGCTCAGCAAAATTATTGAGTGTTCAATGATAAAAGTAAACTCTCTGAGGGGAGGTTTCTGCTGTTCAGTATTTATAGTGAAATCATAAATGTGTATAATAAATGCATTTCTGAATTCACTATAAACACTGCTTACTACAAATAGCAAACAGTAGAAATATTCTTCCTTGGACCATGGAAAGCTACTGTATCTCTGGGACTTGATTGCTGGTTGAGCAATAATCTTCAAGTTTATGATACAGTTGTAGCAATCATTGCAGTACTGAACATCTGGCTGAAAAAACAACTGAGCTCCTGAGTTAGTTTTCAGCCAAGCCAAACATATGTCCTGTCTTCCACATTGGATGTTGGAACTTGGAAGCACTAGAAAAATTAAATTAAATGTGAAAAATAAATTATGAATTTGGCATAGGGTATATTAGTTAGAAATAAAGAAGTAAGCACAAAAGAATGGGGAATGAAAAAGTAAGCAAAAATAATTTTTCTTTCAAATTTAGAATTGATTCTAAGTATGTATTTTGGTGGTTTTTAAGACTAAAATTATTCCAATAAAACAACTCCAAAGAGCCAAGTAATGTGATTAATTCAAAATTAAACATCTGTTTCAGTATCATTCTACAGTAGTGGATTTTCCAGGCCAGGGAGTCTGGAGTTCCTCCATTGGTAACTGTACTGCTGCACGGATTGATATGTTTTTGCAATGCTATCACTGCTAAACTTTTTTTTTTCCCGTACCATCTTTTCTTCATTGTGAAATGACCTCCATCAATTATGAAAAACATATTGCACAAACATACATGTATAAACTTTTAGCGTGGCTACTTGTCGCCATAGAAATAAAGTGACACATATATAATCCTACTGCCTTGTGGGACCCACACACTGTGGTACTGACCGTGACAGTGTTGCGTTTGACATAGGTCTACTCTACGAAAAGTGTTGCCTTTATTCAGTTGTTCCTCTTCAGCAAACTCTGGTCTAGATTGGTGCCTTAAAAAATGTTCCTGGTTAATCCATATTCCCATTGGTAGATTGCCTATCAAGTTATATACTGCATAAATAAGCAAAATATTCATCAGACCAACACAGTATTAGTGTTAATTACTTCTTACTTGCATGAAAGTTTAATGTTATTTATCCAATCTGCTTGGTAAAGAAAAATTATAATAGGTGAGGGCAAACTTTTCATAATCTGAAAATACTTTTCCAAGAAAAGCTTGTGCATTGGCCCAACATTTGCTGGAGTGAGGCATCTCATGGCGTGCCTGGTCAGTTAGACTTTTTCCTGCACCCTTCAGCTCAGATGTTTTGCCCACAAAGTTGCTGGAAGTGTGAGCTGATAATGGGCACGGCAAGGGCAGCAGGGCATCTGGGACTTTGGTGAACGATGGGGCCAACAATCTATCTCCTTAACATGCGAACATACAAATTAAGAACGGGGGTAGGCCATTTGGCCCCTCGAGCCTGCTTTGCCATTTGATAAGATCAAGGCTGATCTGACTGTTTGCAATCAGATGTATACAGGCTCAACTTGTGACCTCAACCCTACTTTAACTAATGAAATATATGGATTGAGAAATAAACAGAGGAAGGACTGAGAAGGAAGTGTAAATTAGAGAGGGTGAATTCAATGTCAAATCAGGAACAGAAAGAGAAATAAAGAGAGGGGAAAGGAAGATTTGATTAAAGAAGAAGGAGACAAAAAGGAAAAGAAATTTAAGAATTTAAAATTTGACATTTTTTAAATCTCGAACAACAATTCACTAGCTGAAGGAATGAGACTCCACACTTTTTTTTAAATTGTTCATTTTCTGGGCCAGAAAGGTTAATTGACAGTCATTAACCAATATCACAACGTTAAAAGGGTACGTGTGCTACTAATTATTAGACTTAACTTTCTGTGCCGAGTTTAATGGGCAATTAATGTGCAAATGCAGCAACTTCATGAAACTGACGGGGAGGTTAAGCGTGAGATGCCGTTTTCGCGAGGCTAATGGTGGAGCGACGCAAACCATCCAGCAACTTGTGGCGATTTGCATTCCTTGCCACAACTTGCTGGCCGATTTGCACATTAATAACAATGATGCATGCCATTATTTTTTCATCAAATTCCGGCCCAATATACCATAGACCAATGTAGATAGTTGCTTTTTTAAAGGATAAAATCAACATCTGAAAATTGTGCATAGAATATTTATTTTACAACAACGACAACAACTTGTGCGTCCCCGATTTTCTTCACCCCTCCATTGTCCTAGGCTCTGAGCTCTGGAATTCTCTCCCTAAATCTCTCCACCTCTCTACTTCTCTCTCTCTCCTCCTTTTAAGACTCTCCTTAAAACTTACCTCTGACTAAGCTTTTGGTCACCTGTCCTAAAATCTCCTTATGTGGCTCGGTGTCAAATTTATGCCTGATAACACTGGGACATTTCACTACATTAAAGGCGCTATATAAATGCAAGTTGTGTGGTTTATATTTATTTATTTATTTACTGTAACTCCCACACAAAAAGTGCTCTTAAAACAGAAAATACTCACTCCAAATGTGTTTCTCCCCTTAATCAGCATTTTATTTCAGCAGTTTAAGTTCCCTTTTATTAATTGTATCCATGTGATTTATATCGATTAGTGTTAAATTGTATTCAGGTGGTGCATATTAATTGGTAACTCTCTTGTATTCATATATATGAGAGCTTATGGAGGGTTAAGTTCTCCCTGTAAATAAAGGCTTGGAAGCAACTGAAGACCAGGATCTAGTATTCTATCCCTCACGAGCTGGCTTTCCAAATTATTACACCCTTCCTTCCTAGAGGATGTACAATCATTTCTGAAAATGTTACCCAAGAGATTCTGTGGGTTATTTGTCCAACAGCAGTATACCATAATGTGTGTAAATAGAAAAAAAAATGTTTGAGAGTTGTGTGACAATCCTGTTTGTTTACCAACAATTCTGCTTCAGTGGCAGTAGGGCTGTATCAGATGGTTGTGAGGAGGGTGGTCCTTTGTGCCACTCTGTCGCACCATAGGTTAGCGTTGCAGCAACTCTGCACTGGGGTACAACCAGATTTCAGGCCACGGCTGATCATTACTGTCACTGTGTGTGTGCCAACCATACGCTGCACTGTAGCTGCAGGGGTCCTTGTAGCAGGTAGCACATCTCTGCCTCCTTGCTGCCACGGACCCTGAGAAGACACCTTTGATTGCCATTGCCAAGTAGGTGTGCCAGGAGGTGCAGAAATAGTTGGTGGGTGAAATCAAAAGCAATCAATGAGGCCAGTAGAAAAAAATTTTCAAACAACCCACATTTACAACTTGGACAGACTTTATACCCATTGCCTCCAATAGTGACAGCTGAGAAAGATGTCCTCTGCCCTCCAATAGAGCAATAATATCTTAAAATTAAGCTGGCAGCTGCCAGAGGAAATAAATTTGAGAATTATGTGCAAGCAAAGCCTCCAACAGCAGAATACCCAAGCTAGTGATTATGAAGGAGAAAATCCAGCATTACATGTTAGTCCCTTGTGTGTTAAATAGTATATTGCGATATTTTAAAATGAGACAGAGTACTGAACCAGGAAGACCTTTTAGAAGTTGCTGCTAACAAATGGCTGTGAAATTGTGCTGTGCAATACTAGTGTTTGAATGTAATGGTGCACCTGGGTAAAAGTGCCCTGTCAACCATTTTAATGAAGGTTCTAATTTATTTAAAATAAACAGGTTAATGCCTTCATTAAAAATACCAAAGTAACTTCATGCTAATTTTGCACAGCACAAGCCTGCTATTCTGTATGATGAACAGCCTAAAATATTAGTGTGTTCTACTGAGCTTCACATCTTAAGTATTCATGTGTAACTAGATTGTGTGTGCAGCCTGTTAACAAGACTTATTTAATCTAATCTTTACCTGCAGTAGTATATCATTTTATAATTAATCTTCATGCAAGTGTATTGAACTTATTTGTCCATTCTGATGCACTGCATATAACTGTTTCACTGTACTAATGTACTTTCATTTCCCACATCAGCCGTTTTTATGGTCTGTCTGAGATTGCCCAATTAATGCCAATTAATGTCAAATTATGAGTGTTTTATGCTGCTGACGTCAATCCATTCAGAATGAGATCAACACTGCCCAGTCTCATTCCACTTAGGGTTCTTAGCAGTCATCGGAGAGAGAGGAGGCTTTCATCCTAGCTGTTTAGGCTGGATAAAAAAAACATTTTCCCAGAGGGGAATGGATAGTGGTCTAATACATTGTGCTTCCCAGTGTTAGCACTGAATTAATGTGCTGATGACTAAATTCCTTTTTTTAGTTGTCAGGGCATTATACCTCAATCCACATCCTGTTCAACTCTCTTCTCTCGCTGCGTTCTTTTATTAAAATGAATCTGCAAATGTGAAACAAAAATTGCATTGTCAAATAGGGCTGTATTGCGATTTAAGATTCATAGCAGCCTGTGACATTCCTCATTTAGAGTAATGACATCGAAGCGTTTGAATCCTGAACAGCAGGAATGAGGTCGAGTTCATATTCCTTAGAGGTGACCATTTATATGTTCATTAATTCACAGCAAACGCTTTGGCCCCTGGGCCAATTTTGGGTGGGTAAGTTTTTGGTTTCAGTTCAAAACTCACCCACTGCTGCCAAAAACAGACCTGGGGTATTTTAACTCCCAGGCCTCATTACAATCTCACCGGCGGGTTTCCCACTGAATTGGCTGATTCGACTAGAAACCCACCCACTTCTGGGGAGCAGTTTCCTGCCAATCGGCCAGAGTCCTGTTTAAAAGCGGACTAGAAAAGAGAAGGCTGAGGGGTGACCTGACAGAGGTCTTTAAGATTATGAAGGGTTTTGATAGAGTAGACGTAGAGAAAATGTTTCCACTATAGGTCATAAATATAAAATAGTCACTAATAAATCCAATAGGGAATTCAGGAGAAATTTATTTATCCAAAGAGTGGTAAGAATTTGGAACGCGCTACCACAAGGAGTAGTTGAGGTGAATAGCGTAGATGCATTTAAGGGGAAGCTAGATAAGCACATGAGGGAGATCCTAATTGGGTTAGATGAGGTAGGAACAGAGAAAGCTCGTGTGGAGCATAAATGCCAGCATAGACCAGATGGGCCGAATGGCCTGTTTCTGTGCTGTAGTTTCGATGTATCTCAATGAATGCACCTCTTTAGGAAAGATTGCATTCCTTTGCGGCTCTGTTTGTTTCCTTGATGCTGGAAGAACCACCTTTTCTGAAATGAGTTGCAGGCAGACGCCACGGTTCTCAGAAGCCTCCCTGGAGGTGCTCATGAGTGCCAGGAACTCATGTTCCCCAGCAGTGCCACAAGGATTGCCAAACATGTCCACCAGGCATGGCGAGAGATTGCAGAGATTGTCAGCTCTAGAAGCGTCATGCCCAGGACCTGAGTACAGTGCAGGAAGTGCTTCAATTACCTCACTGGAGTAGCAAGGGTGAGTACAGCTCTTCATTTATTCTTCCTTTGGGTGTCAAAAGATTTTAGTTCAATCTTCTGTTTGTAAATAAATTCATCACCTATTTCACGTTTGGGAGTTTGGTGTGTGATCTGCTTTTATTGCAGTTAGACTGAGTGACAGAGTGATACTAATATAGAGGTGGCAGAATGCTTTTGACTTCTCTTATTGATGGAGTGGTGATTGGGGTAAGAAGGACAGTTAATGCAGAGGGGCTTTTTGTCGGGCCTTTTTGGTGAATGGATTGAACAGGTCAACGAAAGAGCTGAGAGATTGACTGCTCCCTGGCCCCCCCCCTCTTTCCGGTTTTCCCTCACCTTTACTTAAATCTTCCTTGTCGGATGATGCCTCTTGCTGTTGCTGTGCCTCCTCTAACTCCAATCCTCATTTCGTAGCCATGTTGTGCAGAGTGCAGCGCACGACTATAATACGATCCACCTTGCCCGAGACATATTGCAGGGAGCCCCCAGGCTGATCAATGCACTGGAACTTTAGCTTCAAGTTGCCAATGGCCTGTTCAGTGATGTTCCTGGAGGTTTCATGGCTCTTGTTGTACCTGTGCTGGGATTGCAGACAGGTGTCATCAGCTAGGTATGGACATTGCCCCCCAAGCAGCCATCCTCTGACATTCCTGGAGGGGGGGCATGGATGAGTGTCTCAGGATGAAAGCCTTGTGTCAGCAAAACTGGCACAGATTTGCATGACCCTTTAGTGGCAATCCCCCACTAGTTGGGCATTGATGGAATGATAGCCCTTCCTGAACAGAAGACAGAGTTTTTCTGCGTTGTGGGATCAACCCCCTCCAAGACTTGAGCACATAATTGAGGCAGACTCTCAACTCTGATGTTGAGGGAGTGAGGCCTTTTCAGAAGCCCATCATTCACATGCGATGCCTGTCTGTCTTGGTGATTCAGGTGGGTATTTAAATTTAAAATCCTCAGTCTCATCTTCAAATCCATCCGTGGCCTCACCCCACCCACTCGCTATAATCACCTCCTGCCTTATGTACCTTCCCACACACTTCAGTCCTCTGACTTTGAACCTCTTTGCACTCCCCACATTCTTCACCCCAGCATTAACAGCAGTGCCTTCCTCTGCATCAGCTTTACTCTCTGGAACTTCTTCCCTAAACCCTTCCACTTCTCCACTTCTTTAAAAACGTTCAAAAAACCTCTCTTTCAACCAAGATTTAATTATCTCTTCTAATCTCTCCCACCATAGCTTGGCAACTGTTCCCTTATATATATTTTTCCTTTTTTTTTGTAAAGCACTTTGGGCCATTTTCTATATTAAAGGCACCGAATAAAAACAGGATGTTGCTGTTCTTCTATCAGCCGACACAAACAAAAACAAATTAACTGGACACTCATCTAACTGCTATTTGTGTGATTCTGTTGTGTGCAAAATGACTGCTGTCTTTCGTAATAGCCACTGCACTTCAAAGTAATGAATTGTATCTAAAGGTCTGTGAGGCATTTCTGAGAGATGTGATAAGGCACTATGAAATTATCTTTTTGTGGATGTTTCTCTGAAGGAAACCTACAAACAGAATTGCCAAATATACATTTTAGTCCATGAACACAGATTTTTCTTCAATGTTTAAACCTATCTGTGATTTTACATTGTGGTAAGAAATTGGAAAGGGCGGAGATGAGTAAAAGTGAACTTGGGGTGTAGTTGAGTATTGATTCACCCACTGCTGTTTAAAAGAAAGAATAAAATTCAGTAAAGTCTTACCTTGGATGAATCTGCATTAAGGGAGCAATGTCACACTTTTGAGGACTTTTAAGACAGATAAGGCTGAGGGGTGACCTCATAGAGGTCTTTAAAATAGTGAACTCTTTTGATAGGGTAGACGTCAAGAGGATGTTTCCGATTGTGGGGTGGTCCAAAACTAGAAGTCATAAATATAAGATAGTCACTAATAAATCCAATACGGAATTCAGGAGAAACTTCTTTATCCAGAGAGTGGTGGGAATGTGGAACTCGCTACCACATGGAGTAGTTGAGGCAAATAGCATAGATGCATTTAAGGGAAAGCTAGATAAAGACTGGAGGGAGAAAGGAACAGAAGGATATGCTGATAGGGTGAGATGAAGTAGGTGAGAGGAGGCTCATGTGGAGCTTGTTTCTGTGTTATAAATTCTATGTAAGACTCAGTTCTTGGAATATTTTTCTCTGGCAATTGTACCTATAGAGTTGTTAACTGGGTACGGTAGCATTGTGGTTATGTTACTGGACTAATAATCCAGACTCATGAGTTCAAATTCTGCCACAGCAGCTGGGGAATTTAAATTTAATCAATTAAATAAAATCTGGAATTTAAAAAAAAAACTCGTATCAGTAATGGTGGTCATGAAACTACCGGATTGTCGTAAAAACCCATTTGGTTCACTAATTCCTTTTTAGGGAAGGAAACCTGCCGTCCTTACCTGGTCTGGCCCATGTGTGACTCCAGACCCACAGCAATGAATAAAACCGGATGGACCACTAGGCACTGGACACGACAAAGGCAAACCAAGCCCAGTCGACCCTGCAAAGTCCTCCTCACTAACCTCTGGGGACCTGTGCCAAAATTGGAAGAGCTATCCCACAGACTAGTCAAGCAACAGCCTGACATAGCCATACTCACAGAATCATACCTTTCAGCCAACGACCCAGACTCTTCCAACACCATCCCTGACTATGTCCTGTCCCACCGGTTGGAGAGACAGACCAGAGGTGGCGGTACAGTGATATACAGTCAAGAGGGAGTGGCCCAAGGAGTCCTCAACATTGACTCCGGACCCCATGAAATCTCATGGCATCAGGTCTAAGGTGGGCAAGGAAACCTCCTGCTGATTACCACTTACTGTCCTCCCTCAGCTGATGAATCAGTCCTCCACCATGTTGGAGGAAGCACTGAGGGTAGCAAGGGCACAGAATGTACTCTGTGTGGGGGCCTTCAATGTCCATCACCAAGAGTGGCTCGGTAGCACCGCTACTGACCGAGCTGGCCAAGTCCTTAAGGACATAACTGCCAGACTGGGCCTGCGGCAGGTGGTGAGTGAACCAACACGAGGGGAAAAACCTACTTGACCTCATCCTCACCAATCTATCTGTTGCAGATGCACCTGTACATGACTGTATCGGTAGGAGTGACCACCGCACAGTCTTTGTGGAGATGAAGTCCCATCTTCGCACTGAGGACACCATCCAACGTGTTGTGTGGCACTACCACCGTGCTAAATGGGATAGATTCAGAACAGATCTAGCAGCTCAAAACTGGGCATCCATGAGGCGCTGTGGGCCATCAGCAGCAGCAGAATTGTATTCCAGCACAATCTGTAACCTCATAGCCTGGCATATTCCTCACTCTACCATTACCAACAAGCCAGGGGATCAACCCTGGTTCAATAAGGAGTGTAGAAGAGCATGCCAGGAGCAGCACCAGGCGTATCTAAAATTGAGGTGCCAACCTGGTGAAGCTACAACACAGGACTACATGCATGCTAAACAGTGGAAGCAACATGCTATAGACAGAGCTAAGCGATTCCACAACCAATGGATCAGATCAAAACTCTGCAGTCCTGCCACATCCAGTCGTGAATGGTGGTGGACAATTAAACAACTAATGGGAGGAGGAGGCTCTGTAAACATCCCCATCCTCAACGATGGCAGAGTCCAGCACGTGAGTGCAAAATACAAGGCTGAAGCTTTTGCAACCATCTTCAGCCAGAAGTGCCGACTGGATGATCTATCTCGGCCTGTTCCCGATATCCCCACCATCACAGAAGCCAGTCTTCAGACAATTCGATTCATTCCACATGATATCAAGAAACAGCTGAGTGCACTGGATACAACAAAGGCTATGGACCCCGAAAACATCCCAGCTGTGGTGCTGAAGACTTGTGCTCCAGAACTAGCCGCGTCTCTAGCCAAACCATTCCAGTACAACTACAAAGCTGGTGTCTACCTAACAATGTGGAAAATTGTCCGAGATGCACCCACCGCTCCGCTGTTAGCTTTGCAAAAACGTCATCTCGTTGTCTGATTCACCATTCAAATGCATTGAACGGCGTGAAGTTCCTGTACTTGCACGGTAGATATGAACTAAACTCACCGCAGAAAGTTGGGGCTTGTCCATTTCAGTCTAAGTACCCTTTTTAACGGTGTGTTAAGTGTTAATTACTGCCAAACAACTTCTCTGGCACTGAAAATTAACTATTACAAGTGTGGAGTCTCATTCCTTCAGCTTTTAATTGTTGTTGGAGATTTTTTTTAAATGTTAATTTTATTTTATTCTTTCTTTCTGCTTTTTTCCCTCTCTTAATCCAATCTTTCTTCCCCTCTTTTTTAATTCACTTTCTGTACCTGATTTGTCATTAAATTCACTATTCGAACGTACACTTCCTGGTTCTGATTCTGCTGTTTATTTCACAATCCTTCAGTCTGATTGGTTAAGGAGATACACAGTTGCTTGGCTTCTTCACACAGGTCTCAGATGCCCCGATGAGGGCGCCACTATTCCCATCTCACATTTCCAGCAACTTCCAGCGCAAGATCTCATGGAAATGAAATGGGTAAGGGCAAGTCTAACTAACGGCGGCCGCTGTTTGTTCATGGCTCCAGCAAATTCGGGGCCATTTGTATGATGATCGTGGTTAAGCAACACTTGTTTACCCCAGAGTTGTTGAACACAGTGGCATGTAACTCGCTAGCATGCCTGGCATCAGCGTCCATCCCGAGTGCTATTTCGAGAGCTCTTGCAGTCATGTGTCTATCTTCTACCAACAGTTTCCTCTGTACCGACGTTTCCTTCAAACTGCAGACCACTTATTGCATTGTTGAGAAACCTGACATGTTTCAGACCTCCATCCGTTCTGCCACAAACTGAGAAACGTTTTTATCATCCCTTTGTCTTCTTTGGTTAAACTTGAACTATTCCCCAATAACGAGTGGCTTCAGGCTCAGATGTTCTTTGACCACTTGGAACAACTTCTCATTTGGCTGGGCTTGGCTTGAGCAAACAGATTCTTAATTATTGTATGTGCACAGGTCCGCAGATAGTAAGAAAAACTGCTCTCCTTTTGGCCTCTGTGGCAAGTTCATTTGCCTCAAAATAAATATTATCTCCCCAGCTCAACTCTGTTTGGTACTCTTCAATTTTTCCAAGTAGGGTTGCCAACCCTCCAGGATTGTCCTGGAGTCTCCAGGAGTTGAAGACTAATCTCCAGGACACTGCTGGGAGCAACCCAGGAGAAAAATCATCGGGGCATTAAGGAAAAATTCTTTTATCGCTTGTTTTTTATTAGTTATAAAAATGTTGGAGTTGGGAAAGAAAAGGGCTGTTTTGACCGACAGTCAAGAGTCATCCATTCGAGTAATGAAGAGTCAGTTCACTTTCTAATTGGCATGGGAAGGCATTGCGCCATGAGAATGGACATGTTGAGCGACCAATGGGGGGGAGCGTGGAGGCGGGGCAGTTGGAGGGTGGAGCTCATGTGATGAAACCTCCAGGAATACATCCAGTCAGAGTTAGCAAGCTATTTCCAAGTAACGCTGACACGATCTTTTTTAAAAAATTCTATATCCGGGAAGACAATAACAATGTTCAATGTTTTGAACAATGCGTTGTCCTTTTATTCTCGTCACATTCCGTCAAAGAATAACCGAAGAATACAAGAGAAGTGTAATTCCTATGGTGTGCTTACTCCCATCAGGGAGCCATCTAATGTTCAGTTAACAATATACACTACCCTACATATCAAATTACATATTTAAATAGTGTTCAGCTATTAGTGACCCATAATACATGGCAAAGTACTTTTATCCTGATTATGCTACTTTGCTATAATATTTAATTACATCAGGAACCAGCTGACTACACGTCACTGATAGTGATGAAATGAAAAATAAAAACAGAATGTTCAAATTATACCTTTGTCAACTTGAAATGCTTACATTCTTGATGTTGTTTCAAAAAGCGATTCAAAGACTCCAATGTGATCCAAGAAGATGCCATCTTTGCCTCTACAGGTTGTGAGGCTGACCTGAATCTAGCGCTACACCTTGCGAAGAAAGGAATGTAAAATGAGATTGACTTTTTTCTCCTGCATCTGAACTCAAAAGTGTAATTAAGAGTCAGCCAATGCATTTACAGAGATTAGATGGTTTGTGACTGCTGGCACCAGTCTCCACTGATCTGTGAATTACATTCCACTACACCTTGTGGGCTCAATCATGAAAGATTCAGAGTCAGGTTTTCATTGTGGACAGTAGTTTATTATAACAGAGTGTCATTCAAGTCAGTTATGGTGATTGGGATATTGCAATATCGCCATAATATGGAGTTTCATGCTCTCTGGTTCAATATAAGCAGATTTCACCATATTAGGGATATCTGCTATATTTTACACTATTAGCGATGTCTGAGCATTAAAGCATTAAAATAGCCAACCATTGCTTCTTTCACATGTAAAAGCCCATTTCTGCTTCTTTAGATTCGGTAGAATCTATTGTTGACCCTACCTCTCAAATACAAGAAGACACAATTGTGAGCAAAACTCATCAAATGCAGGAGCAGCACCTTAATATGCAGGAAATGAAATCGGCCACATCTCCAATAGAATTGATGCCCCAATATGAACTTACAGGTCATTTCAAAGAATCTGAAGATTGAAAACATGAAAATGTGCAAAATATAAGCAGGAGATTGATAGAAAAATAATATATTGCGTAGGGAAATGGATGCTGTAATGCTAACTTTCCTCCAGGAAAGAGACAAATGAAGTGCTTCATCCTAGATATAGCTGAAGTTGTCAAGAGATCAAGGGGGTGATTTTAAACCCCAAGAATGGGTGGGTTGGGGGCGGGTGGGAGTTGAAAATAGTTGTTTTTTGGGTCACGACCACAACCCGGCTTTATTTCCGGGTTTAACATCGGCGCGGAAAGGTCCAGGCTTCCTACTGGGAATGTAAAATCTGAAAATGTTGAGGTTGCGACCCAAGAAAACAACTATTTTCAACTCACACCCACCCCCAACCACCCGTTCTTGGGGTTTAAAATCACCCCCCAAATGTCAATATGGAAGCCATTACATAGCAAAGATTTTATTAGAGCACAATCCATATAAATGATGGAGAAAAAAAATGGAAGCATTTTTTTCACGATTTCAAATCAAAAATGCATTATGCAATATTCACCTACCTTAAACTCTACATATATTGCACAGGGAGCACAAAGTAATATATTACTATATATGCATGTTCCAATTAACTCTTACAACTAGAGGGAGACTGACTTATTTGTTCGCGTTTTGACATAGGTTGAGAAATTAGTTTTGCCATCAGGGCTAACTATTTACTGAAACATTACTGATATGTAATCTCAGGAGTTTGCAATAGTGTTAAGTTTGTTGGTGCATATTGAAATTTCCAAAGTCTTTACTCTGAGTTCTGCAAAGTAACGCTTTTTCATCTGCACAGACCATTGCAGCCATTAAGGAAAATATGGATAAAAATGTGAATACAGGGTTATGGGGAGAGAGCAGGACAGTGGGATTAGTTTTTGATAGCTCCAACACAGACATGATCAGCCAAATCATAGAATGGTTACAGTACAGAAGGAGGCCATTCAGTCCATCAAGCCTATGCCAGCTCTTTGTAAGAGCAATCCAGTTAGTTCCATTCCCCCACTCTTTCCCCGCAGCCCTGCAATTTTTTTCCCCTCAAGTATTTATCCAATTCCTTTTTGAAAGCCACAATTGAATCTGCTTCCACCATCCTTTCAGGCAGCACATTCCAGATCGTAACAACTCACTGCATAAAAAAGTTTGTTCTCATGTCGCCTTTGGTTCTTTTGCCAATCATCTTAAATTTGTGTCCTCTGGTTCTCGACCCTCTGCCAATGGGAAGAGTTTCTCTTTATTTACTTTATCTAAACCCTTCGTGATTTTGAACACTTCTATCAAATCTTCTCTCAATCTTCTCTGCTCTAAGGAGAACAACCCCAGCTTCACCAGTCTATCCATGTAACTGAAGTCCCTCATCCCTGGAACCATTCTCGTAAATCATTTCTGCACCCTCTCAAGGCCTTCGTATCCTTCCTAAAATGTGGCGCCCAGAATTAGACAATACTCCAGTTGAGGCCAAACCAGTGTTTAATAAAGATTCAACATAACTTCCATGCTTTTGTACTCTATGCCTCTATTTATAAAGCCCAGGACCCCGTATGCTGCTTTAACCACTTTCTCAACCTGCCCTGCCATCTTCAAAGTTGTGCACATATACCCCCAGGTCTCTCTGTTCATGCAACCCCTTTAGAATTGTACCATTTAGTTTATATTGCCTCTCCTTATTCTTCCTGGAAAATGTATCACTTTGCACTTCTCTGCATTAAACTTCATCTGCCATGTATCCGCCCATTCCACCAGCCTGTCTATGTCCTCTTGAAGTCTATTACTATTCTCCTCACTGTTGACACAAAACTTGGAAGTGTAGTAATCAGCAAATTTTGAAATTGTGCCCTGTACACCCAAGTCCAAGTTATTAATATATAATCAAAAAAAGTAGTTGTCCCAGTACTGACCCCTGGAGAACACCGCTGTATATCTTCCTCCAGTCCGAAAAATAACCGTTCACCACTACTCCCTGTTTCCTGTCACTTAGTCGATTTTGTATCCATGCTGCCTCTGCTCCTTTTATTCCATGGGCTCCAATTTTGCTGACAAGCCTATTATGTGGCACTTTATCAAACGCCTTTTGAAAGTCCATATACACCACATCAACCGCATTGTCCTCATCAACCCTCTCTGTTACCTCATCAAGTTAGTTAAACACAATTTGCCTTTAACAAATCTGTGCTTGCTTTCCTTTATTAGTCCATACTTGTCTAAGTCACTATTAATTTTGTCTCCGATTATCGTTTCTAAAAGCTTCCCCACCCCCGAGTTTAAACTGACTGGCCTGTCCCCGGGTTTATCCTTACACCCTTTTTTGAACAAGGGTGTAACATTAGCAATTCTCCAGTCCTTTGACACCACCCCTGTATCAAAGGAGGATTGGAAAATTATGGCCAGCACCTCTGCAATTTCCACCCTTACTTCCCTCAGCAACCTAGGATGCATCCCATCCGGACCGGGTGACTTATCTACTTTAAGTACAGTCAGCCTTTCTAGTACTTCCTCTTTATCAATTTTTAGCCCATCCTTTCTCAACTATCTCGCCTTTTACTGTGACTTTGGCAGCATCTTCCTTGCTAAAGACAGATGCAAATTACTTATTTAATAGCTCAGCCATGCCCTCTGCCTCCTTGCGTAGGTCTCCTTTTTAGTCCCTAATTGGCCCCGCCCCTCCTCTTACTATCCGTTTACTATTTATATGCCTATAGAAGACTTTTGGATTCCCTTTTATGTCGGCCACCAGACTATTCTCTTACTCTCTCTTTGACCCTCTTATTTCCTTTTTCACTTTTCCTCTGTACTTTCTATATTCAGCCTGGTTCTCACTTGTATTATTTACCTGACATCTGTCATGCGCTCCCTTTTTCTGCTTCATCTTACTCGTTATCTCTTTCGTCATCCAGGGAACTCTGGCTTTGGTTGCCCTACCTTTTCCCCTTAATGGGAATGTACCTAGACTGTACCCGAACCATCTCCTCTTCAAAGGCATTACTGCTCGATTACAGTTTTGACTGCCAATCTTTGATTCCAATTTACCAACCCACTGAAATTGGCCCCCCTCCAAATAAATATTTTTACTTTAGATTGCTCCTTGTCCTTTTCCATAACTCATCTAAATCTTATGATACTATGATCACTGTTTCTAAATGTTCCCCCACTGACACTTGCTCCACTTGACCCATGTCACTCCCCAGAACCAGGTCCAGCAATGCCTCCTTCCTCATTAGGCCGGAAGCATACTGATCAAGAAAGTTCTCCTGAACACACTTTGGAAATTCCTCCCCGTCTTTGCCCTTTACACTATTACTATCCCAGTGTATATTAGGATAGTTGAAGTCCCCCATTATCACTACGCTCTAATTCTTGCACCTCTCTGTAATTTCCCTGCAAATTTGCTCCTCTATATCCTTCCCACTAGTTGGTGGCCTTTCAAATACACCCAGTAGTGTAATGGCACCTCTATTGTTTCTTAACCAAATAGATTCTGTCCTTGACTCCTCCAGGACACCCTCTCTCTCCAGCACTGCAATATTCTCCTTAATCAATGCTGCCAACGCCCCCTCCTTTTTTTCCTTCCCTATCTTTCCTGAACACCTTGTATCCAGGAATATTCAGTACCCAATTCTGCCCTTTTTTGAGCCAGGTCTCCGTTATAGCCACTACATCATATTACCACGTGGCTGATTGCACCGCAGCTCACCAACCATATTTACCATGCTTGGTGTGTTTACACACATGCACTCTAAGCCTATCTTAGACCATCTTGTACTCTCTCTTAGTCTGATCCCACCTAATACTGTACTATTTCTTACTCTAGTGCCATCTGTCTCTCCTTGCTGATATTACATCCTGGTGCCCACCACCCCTGCCAAATTAGTTTAAACCCTCCCCCACAGCACTAGTGAACCACGCTGCGAGGACATTGGCCCAGCTCTGTTGAGGTGCAACCCGTCCATCTTGAACAGGTCTCTCCTGCCCCAGAACTGGTCCCAATGCCCCAAGAATCCGAAGCCCTCCCTCCTGCATCATGCCTCTAGCCATGCATTAACTTGCCCTATCTTCCTATTTCTTTACTCACTAGCACGTGGCACTGGGAGTAATCCAGAGATTATTACCTTTTGAGGTCCTGCTATTTAACTTCCTCCCTAACTCCTGAAACTCCAGCTGCAGGACCTTATCCCTTTTCTCTCCTATGTCATTGGTACCCACATGGACCACAACTTCTGGCTGTTTCCCTCCCCCCTCCCCCTCCCCCCTACCCCCGGCAGAATGTTCTGAACCCTCTCCATGATGTCTTGTCCCCAAAATAACAATTCAAATCTAAAAGCAGCAGAACTACTATAATGCATATCAAGAAGAGTACAGCACTAATAATTATTCTGTTTACCTGATAAGTTTAGATTATCTCATAGGTTTTGCTGTACCTTCATTATGAATATGGATCTGCTGGCTTAGCAAATCTCAATGAGCCTCGTTCACAGTCAATCATTTACTAATCTAATAAAATAGAGATACAGTATGTAATTTATTCTTAACATGAGTAGAAACATCATTATCTGAGCATTATTGTCTGTAAGTCACATGATATGGAAAGATCCAGAAATCACAATCGCTAACAAACCCATTGATACCAAAAAGTTGGTTCACCAGACTGACGTAGTGGAATGTCCTAATATGTTTTACAGAGTGGTAGGATAAGGATAAGCTTCATAAGGGAAGCTTATGTCAGAAACCGAGAGCTTAATACTGCAGAAAACCTAGAGGAGTATGAAAAGTGCTGCGGTGAAATTAAAAAGGAAATTAGGAAAGCAAAGAGAGGGCATGAAAATATATTGGCAAGTAAAATCAAGGAAAACCCAAAGATGTTTACAAATACATAAAGAGCAAGAAAATAACTAAGGAAAGAGTATTAGAGACCAAAGAGGTAACGTGTGTGTGGAGGCGGAAGACGTGCGTATGCTTCTTAACGAATACTTTGTGTCTGTCTTCACAAAAGAGGGGGACAATGCAAACATTGTAGTTAACGAGGAGGAGTGTGAAATATTGGATGGGGTAAACAGAATGAGAGAGGAAATATTAAAGGGTTTAGCATCCTTGAAAGTAGATAAATCGCCAAGCCTGGATGAAATGTATCCCAGGCTGTTAAGAGAAGCAAGGGAGGAAATAGTGGAGGCTTTGACCATCATTTTCCAATCCTCTCTGGCTACAGGCGTGGTGCCAGAGGACTGGAGGACTGCTAATGTTGTACCATTTTTACAAAAAGGGAGAAAGGGATAGATTGAGTAATTATAGGTTAATCAGCCCAACCTCGGTGATGGGCAAATAATTGGAAAACATTCTGAGGGACAGTATTAATCGTAATTTAGAAAGGCATGGATTTGTTAAGGGGAGGTTATGTCTGACTAACTTGAATGTTACTTCCTCAAAAAATTCAATGAGGGTCGATGAGGGGTAGCCTGTTTGATGTAGTCTACATAGATTTTAGCAAGGCTTTTGGCAAGGTCTCATGTGGCAGACTGGTCAGAAAAGTAAAAGCCCGTGGGATTCAAGGGAAAGTGGCAAGTTGGATTCAGAATTAGCTCAGTGGCAGAAAGCAAAGGGTAATGGTCGACACGTGTTTTGGTGACTGGAAGACTGTTCCCAGTGAGGTTCCGCAGGGCTCAGTACTAGGTCCCTTGCTTTTTGTGGTATATATCAATGATTTAGATTTAATCAAGCCCCCTACATTTAAGAAGTTTGCAGATGATACAAAAGTTGGCTGTGTGGTTGATAGTGAGGAAGAAAGCTGTAGGCTGCAGGATGATATCAATGGACTGGTCAGGTTGGCATAAAAGTGGCAAATGGAATTCAATCCAGAGAAGTGTGAGGTAATGCATTTGAGGAGGGAAAACAAGGCAAGGGAATACACAATAAATGGGAGGATACTGAGAGGTGTAGAGGAACAGAGGGACCTTGGAGTGCATGTCCATAGATCCTTGAAGGTAGCAGGACAGATAGGCATATGGGATACATGCTTTTATTAGCTGAGGAATAGAATATAAGAACAGGAAGGTTATGCTAGAACTGTATAAAGCATTGGTTAGGCCACATTGGTTAGGAGTACTGCATACAGTTCTGGTCACCAACTACAGGAAAGATGTGATTGCACTAGAGAGGGTACAGAGGAGATTTACGAGGATGTTGCCAGGACTGGAGAATTTTAGCTATGAGGAAAGATTGGATAGGCTGGGGTTGTTTTCTATGGAACAGAGGAGGCTGAGTGGAGATTTAATTGAGGTGTATAAAATTAGGGGCCTAGATAGAGTGGATAGGAAGGACCTTTTTCCCTTGGCAGAAAGATCAATAACCAGGGGGCATAGATTTAAAGTAATTGGTAGAGGATTAGAGGGGAGTTGAGAATTTATTTCACCCAGAGGTTGGTGAGGGTCTGGAACTCACTGCCTGAAAGGGTGATAGAGGCAGAAACCCTCATCGTATTTAAAAAGTACTTGGATGTGCACTTGAAGTGCCTTAACCTACAAGGCTACGGACCAATAATTGGAAAGTGGGATTAGGCCGGATGGCTCTTTTTTGGCCGGCAAAGACACGATGGGCTGAAAAGCCGCCTTCTGTGCCTTAAATTTCTATGATTCTATGATTCATACAGTTCCCTATATATCAAGATACTGATGCTTCCCAGAAGCAAGTCCCTTCCTCCAACATCAGGGTCATAGATAACGTAAAGGAGGGAGAATAAGATGACAAGCTATCCTGACCCACTCTCCTAGCAACCAGCTCAAGCATGACATTGATGGAGGACTAGGAGATTACCATTAACTTGTAGTCTTAGCTGTGGAATGATAACACAAAATATTTAGTTTTCTTCTGCTTTAAATAGGAAAAATGAATTTGCAAAATTAAATTTTTAACCATTACAGCTACCTCTACAATGAAAGATATGACTGAAGATCATATTACTTGACTGTTTCAGTTGTGAAAGGACTAACGACTAAACTTCTCTTGTCTGTCTGTTTGACAGCTACAAATAAATCATAACACAGGATACGCAAGACACCCAACATAAGATTTTGACATTCATAACAAAAAATGTGTCAAAATGTCAGTCTTGTTTCTGAGTCCATTTAATGGCTGGAAAACTCAAATGTGTGCTGTTATAGCCTAAGAGAGATTGTAGATAAGGTGTCACTAATGGGTATTGATGTCACCATAGGAACAGCAGAACCAATATCAGCAGGCAGCATTGGTAATAAAACTATAGAATACAGGTGTCCGCTGCATTGACTCTTCTGCCCAAACGTTTAAGTCAGCCTGAAGTGCTCCTGCACAAAATGTGCAAGAGCTTAAATTTGATATTGCAATGAATGGTGTTGAGATGGAAATCAGCACAAGTGCGATTCCCAAGTTTAATCAAATGCACCGTGCGTTCAGGTCACCTTCATAAAATGGGTAATCCGGGATAGAAACGTACTGGACTGCTGGAAAGTCAGTGTTTAAAGAGCGACCAATTGTACTTTTAATTGGGGCGTATACAGTTTATTTTTGATCGTTTGTTAATTTTGGAGGTTGTTGTCCCATATTTGTGGCAACAAGATAATTCATTGCTCCAATCAAATGGATATGGGAATTCTGACAGGTATACATCTCTTTTTTTTGTGTTTTTTTTTGGAGGAGAAAGAAGACGATGAAAGATGGGACATGAGGCAGATTTGAATGCACAAAAAACAGACTGCTTGCATCCATTCTTACCCATGCAGCTACATCTATAGACCCAGGCACACACAATGAGAAATTTCTGAGGACTCTGACCTTCACCAGGAAGGCAGCGATAGAGTTGTGTCATCTGCTTGAAGATGACCTCCAGAAATTCTGTACCATAGGAATGGCACGGCCAGTGGCAACGCCAGCAAACCCACGAACTTTAATACCATAGGCTCATTCCAAGTGACCACAGGGGACATCAGAAAAATTAATGAATCCGCAGGGCAGTGATGCATTCTTCACCGGGGAAAACAATTTCATCATTCCCCCTTCCCACCCACTTCAAAGCATTAGCAGAAGAATGAGAGGGTCCTACAATTATTTTGCCCTTGCATGATGCCACATAATCCAGGGCATTATTGAAGCACCCATGAGGCCACTAAGGCCTCCCTGCACATAATCCCATAGAATTCATAAAGACAAGGGGTTCCACTCCACTTCAGACCATCAGTGGCCAGGAATACAGAGTCATGCAAGGCAATGCCCACTTCCTAGGCAGCACTCATGACACCTTACTTTTAAGACAACTCTTTGTGCTTCAATAATTTAAGACGGATGGAAGAATGGCTTCTAGGAGACCAAGGCTGCTGTCTGCAGCCCTGACACCATGGGGATAGCCACCAACAGCAGCTGAGTGAGGATACAACAAGGCCCTTGCAGCCACCAGAATCATTACTGAACACGCCATAGACATCTTGAATCAGTGCCTGAGATATCTGGAGAGATCAGGAATTGTGTTGCAATGCAGCTCCCTCAGAGTCTCCAGGATAATTGTAATTTGCTGCACACTGCACAGCGTAGCCATTTAGAAAGGTTTACCAATGGAGCGAGGGGAAGGAGACGGCCCAAATACAGCGACAGATAGAAGAAGACACTGACGATCAGCCTGAATATAGACCTATATTCCACATCTGCCCAGTACACTTACATTCTTCTCCACATGTGCAGAATAGAGCAGCCCAATAAATATTAAGCAATGTTGCCCTCTGCACTAACTCAACTACCATGGATGCCTCTCGTTTTATTTGCCAATACTTTATTTTTCACCATCAGCGAAGTCCAATTTGTAATAAATTGGATAGCCAGGTGAACACTGAGCCTGATCTTCAGTTGCTGCCGAGCCTTAATTCACAGAGATCCACATTATACCCAGGCCACACCCTAGGTAAGCTCTCATATAAATGGAGACAAGAAAATCCCCAATCGATACGCACCACCTGAATACAATTAGCACTAATTGATATAAATCATATGGATACAATTAACACAATCAAATTCCCTAAAGGTGATGCTGCGAGTTGTTCTTCACCCAGTGCTTACTTTAGGTGATGGTTTATGCTTCGTGTGCTCTCCATCCTAATCTTGGGCTCCTTATAAGTGCTTTCCTCAATGGCAGGTGAGAGTGAGGTCGCTTAGGCTGCTAAGTGTCAGTGGGAGCTTCTTGGGTTTTGGTAGCCCCGTACCCCCATGTGTTGAGTCATGCGTTGACTCTGAGACTGATGCCACCATGTCTGATGCTGCAATGGTTGGCTGTGCCTACCCGTTTACTGATGCATTCGTCATTCGTTTTAGCGAGTGAGTGGAAAAAGAATAATAGGGAAAGGATGGTATTAGTCCTGAGCTTTAGAAAGGCTTTACCCTTGTCTGCTCTTGTTTGAATTGATCCAGTAGCATAAAATTAAAGGCCTCTCCTGTCAATTGAGTCTTCTCCTTTCTGTAATGCCCTACCTTGTCCTGCAAGCAAAGAAATAGTATTGACATAAAAACAAAAGCAAAATACTGCTGATGCTGGAAATCTGAAATAAAAACAGAAAATGTTGGAAATGCTCAGCGGAGAGAGAAACAGAGTTAACATTTCAGGTCGATGACCTTTCATCAGAACTGAAAGATGAACAGCTTTTAAGCAAGTTCAAAGCCAGGGAAAAGAGAGGGCAGGGAAAGAACAAAAAGGGAAAGGCCTGTGATGGGGTGGAGGGCAGGAGTGTATTAAATTACAAAAGGGATGATGGTGCAAAGTAAAAGGATGTGATAATGGGACAAACAGGGAAACAAAAGATGAGATGTTAATGGTTACAGAATGTCCAAGAGAAAATGGGGTCAGTGATTAAGAGCTAAAGTTGTTAAACTCAATGGAGGGAATAGTATTGACATGTTGTATGTTAGAAGAATAGATAGAATGACAGCACAATGTCCACCCAGCTTGTGTGTGAGTAAATGAACATGCATCATGCAGCTAGTTTGTGTTGTAAGTTGGCTCTGTGGGCTTACCTTTCCTAATGGTAATGCAACAGCAGTTGCAGTTTTAATGAGCAGTAATACAGTGCGCCCAGTTCCAGTACAGTCATACTTGTGGAGATTGGATGGAGCTGTTTTATGAAGGAAGCTTCAGTGATGGTTTAAAATTGTGAGAGGAAATTATTTGTGGATTGTATAATTTGCCCATGTATTGATATAGTGAAAAGGTAGCCAACCATACCATGGCAGATTTCCTCAGGCTTTTAACCATTTTTCTCATCTCCTCCTGTGTTTTTTGGAATTTGACACAACATTTACTATGTCTGCTTCGTTCTGCCAAGAAGGGTGCGTAGCTTTCCTGTTGGGAAAGTGTCCTGAGATCCCAAACTTCTTGCAAAGCACCTCTGAAGCAGTATTAAAAACATTGTAGTGCTCTGTATTATTAGCCAGCCATTTTGTGTTTTTTTTTTGGTCCAACTTGCAATCAAGTAGCCTTTTGAATAGCAATCTTTAAGAGCTACAACTGCAAAAGGTATTCCCATCCCCTGTATTGAAAGCAAGGTTTCACTGGCAGGCCTTAATTCAGGCCTGGAGCATGTTATAAATACAAGATGAGGCCTACCTCAGAAAATCCCGTGAGGTTGGCCCATGCTGCAAGTCAGCGAGCATTACATTTGCTGAACTCCGATCCCAAAGCTTCATATTCTTGTAAAATGCTTTTACAGCTTTACTAGGATTAGTGCCCTGAGAAAACGAAAAGGGAAGAAGTGGGAGAAATGAGAGGCGAGGCTGGGGCAGAGAAAGTGCTACGGGAGGTTCAGATATTTAAGCTTTACAAAAGATGGGTGAATGTTCAATATAATAAACAGCTTTTACCCTTGATGGGATGGGAAAGGGAACGGTCAGCGGCCATTACTATCCTTTCCTTATTCTTTATGCAGGTATTCACTTATTCACTAACATGTAGCAACACACTGCATCAACAGCACATATACCAGAAGAACATGGAGAGGATACAAATGCTGGAATGTTAACTACACCTGCCTAAGTCCAACTGTGATCAAAAATACCCTTTCTATGAATCATCCACTTTTTTGGGTCTTGTTAAATCTTCTTACCCTAGATTATTTCCACTCTCATATCTTAGATTAGTGACATGGATGATATCTTTGAGAGTTTATCATTGCCTTGAGGTCTGAATAATTTTTCAGTAACATTCCTGGGAAACAAACAGCAAACCAAGTTTGGTAATTGTTCTATTTTACACCTCCATGAGATCTCACTTCCGTCTTCAAAAACAGTAGCCCATTACATGACCTTTTTTTTGTTATTAATTGAATTTATTAAGCAAAATGAACAATTCAACAATGATATACCAGTATATATTTACAGTAGAAAGTCTTTAATCTAACTCAAGTAGACAAAATAAGTATCACAATAGAATACTAAGCTCTTTTTATAAATAACTTTTTTTTAAAATATAGTTCTTTGCCTTCTAATAACTTTTTGTGACTACAGGAGTTTGCTAGTCTACCTTATCTTTTCCTGTGAAGTTTCCAGTTGACTTAATTACCTTCTGATAACTCCACAAACAGATTCAGTCACTTAAATATCCTTTCACTGGTTGCCATCTGTCATTCTCACCCTCTTGCTTTGCCAGTTTGGTCACTAACTTACATCGTAGTTTCTTGGCAGGGCAAAGTCATGGAGCATGCAGCAGATGACAATTATTCTTTAAGTCCTAGCAGGTTTATTCTCTAAGATGTCCCCCACCAGACATCTGAAACACTGCTTCAAGATATTAGTGATAATTTCCTTTGTAGCATATGATTTGTTGTATCTGCACTCTGTGTCTCTTTCTGTAGTTGGTGCAAGGATGTCATGAGCCATGATTGCATTCAATGGTCTTAGTCTAACTTAGAATTACATAGAATTTACAGCATAAAAATAGGTCATTCGGTCCAACTGATCTATGCCAGTGTTTATGCTCTACACGAGCCTCCTCCCACCTTATTTCATCTCACCCTATCAGCATATTCTTCAATTTCAAAAGTACTTCATTGATTCTAAAGTGCTTTGTGACATCCTGAGGTTGTGAAAGGCACAATATAAGTGCAAGTCTTTCTTTTCTTCTTTTCTCCCCCATGTATTTGTTTAGCTTCTCCTTAAATGCATCTATGCCATGCACTTCAACTATTCCTTTGTGGTAGCAAGTTCCACATTCTCACCACTCTCTGGGTAAAGAAGTTTCTCCTGAGTTCTTTATTGGATTTATTTATGATTATAGGTCTGCCAGCCTTCCATGCTGTCTTTCCCTTTAATTAGAAGTGAAAGTATGAGGGAATAACATTTCTCTCAATTCATACTGGGCACAGAACTAAGCACTTGGCACTGGGCCCGGATGGTAATATGTACAAATTGACCGGACTCTGGGATCGGCAGCAGATCTGAAGAATTTTGATGTCCTCTCACGTTGGTTGTTGATGGGTGGTGAAAGTGATGAAGTTGTCGGCCTCTTTGAATAATGCATCTTTATTACTGGTGTGCACAACAATACTGGCTAACGTTGCAAGTGTCCCCATTGCATCAGGTGATGTGAGAGCCACATGGATGTCAGATGGAGGTGTTCTTGCAGAAGATGGCAGAAGTCTGCCACTGCTTCCCAGCTAAATTCAACCTCCTTAAGCACATGTTTTCTATCGTTCCTGTTTGGGTGTGCCCAGTACGATAGACTCACTGTGTTGCACAGTTGGGACACAGCATCACATGCAATTGCAGTCGATTCTTTGCTGCCAAGTGCAATGCTACTAGAGCGCTAAATGCTTTGGTCTCCCAGAAGCTATCCTTCCATCGCCTTTAACCATTAACTGATAAGTCCAGGCCACAGCCTGCAACCTGTGCAATAAAGTTGATTCGGTAAGAGGGCTAGCTTTAGATTGTGGGTCATATTTTCTAGCCAGTGGGATTGGTGCAGAATGTGCTTTTGAGCGTTTTGGTTAAAAAAGATGCTTCAACCTCTCATGAATGGGAGAAATGTACGGCAAAACCTCTGCTGCTCGTTTATGTAGCTCCTCCTTCATGAAAAAAAAAGCTTGTTAATTGTATCCGTGATTTATATCAATTAGTGTTAATTGTATTCAGGTAATGGGTATCAATTGGGGACTCTCTTGTATCCATTTATAGGAGGAAGCTTATCTAGGGGGTGCACGGTGTGTAAGGGGGAATCTGTGAGAATAAAGGCTTGGAAGCAACTGAAGACTAAGCTCTAGTAGTCTATCCTTCACCACCTGGCTATCCGACTTTTTACACAGCTCACACAAGTTTGCTGCATTTGTGCCATAATGTGCTGGTGTTGATTTACACCCAAAGGTTTAGGTGCACCTTGGCCTAAATTCACCTGATATCGGCATAACTCAAAATTCAGGAATTTGTTAGTGATTTTCTTTGCAATTTTTTTTGAATTGTTCTTACTGAGACTTGCACTATGCATAAACAAAGTGCTGTCAGTATCAGTGCACCCGAATTTTTTTGGACCCCAGCCCTCCCTAAGAAGCTGGAATGGCCTACCCAATTGGGCATACCCCTGTTCTGCATGACAATAGGAGAGATAGAGGAGCAGCCGAGGCAATAGACTCTGAGAGTGAGGTGCCATGGCAGAAGACAGCAACCCACTCGATATTACTCCTATTAATGGCGCTACATTTGCACTTCTTTTACGCTGGTTTTTACATCCCGCTGTAGGCAAATGAGCACCGTAGGAAATTTGGATGTAAGTTCCCGTTGGCAAAATCGGGATAAATTTTGGAGTAATTTCGGCACAAGTCCGATCTAGGAAATGCCGAGCCATTATATTTAACAAATGAACGAATGGCAAGAATGGACTTCTATGCACCATTTGCTGAATTATGGATTGACTCATTTTACAACCTTCCTTCTGTTCCTCAACTTAAAAAAAAATGATTCTGATAATTAAGTAACAATCTCCTGAAGAATGCACAAAACTGGGCTACTTTGGTGTTTGTGTCAAATTTTGTTAAGTAAAACTGAATCTGGGTTTAACATTTGATCGAACGAGTTAAAAGCATGAGCTGTAGGGCATGACTTCTACTGCATGAATGGGTAGAAATATGATCTCTATAAATATTGACACAACTGAATAGTTTTGCATTATAGATCCCGTTTCACATGTGCAGTTTTCATAATTAGCAGATAGAATGTTGAATCTCATTTAGCAGAACAAGAGAAATGAAGAGAAGAGAAAATGCACAGTTGCAGATACAACCAAACTCAATCTAATATGACGCACATTTTTAATTAATAGATTCTCCAAGTCATTTCATTAAATTCTAGACTATCCAATGAAATACACTGGAGACAAGAGTGCAATTATTTTTTTCAACCTTTTCCAAGATTTAGAGGGAACCTGCATGGGGTCAGGTGAAGGAAAGTAAAAATAGAAAGGGGCAAGTGTCTTTACCCTGTGTAGTACGTTTACTTCATATTTACAGTGTTTCAAAGATATGACAGCTCTGAGCTCATGTGTAGCCCTGAAGGCAATGTCGTTTTTGTTGACTGCTGTAGTTGTCAGAGTAAAAGAAATGCAAGTATTACATCTTTTCCCTTGTGGGATACTCTGAAATCTTATTATGGGTTGACCATGGGGGTCCAATTTGTAACACATTATAAGATGAAATTATTGACATCCACCAGAAGAATATGCTGATCGGGTTAGATGAAGGAGGGAGGGAGGAGGCTCGTGCAGAGTATAAATGCCGGCATAGACCAGTTGGGCCGAATGGCCTATTTCTGTGCTGTAGACTCGATGTAACACTAATTCGGTGCTCCAGAGAGCATTCCAGTCATGTTCTGTTTGTGAAGAATTATATATATATTTTTTGCAACAATGTAAACGGAATGAACAATGAAAAAACTAGACCAATAAATAGAATAGACAACTAGATTAAGAGTTTGGCTTTGTCATTAGAAATAATTCCAGTGAAAGGTCTGAGACATGTAATTTCTTTTGGCATTTGTTCCAAAGATACACTTGTCAAGTTGTGCTCAAAACTGTCCAGTCATTCCAGTATACTGTGGGCCAATGTAATTTTTGTTTCATTGGCTCAGTGTAATCTGATCCTCAAGTGATTCACATTTCACAGCTGGAATGAGGTGATCCACAGCTCTCAACTGGAACAAAGTGAGCCATAGATTCTCAGTTACCTCATTGGCTGAGAATCTATGGATCACTTTAGTCTAGTTCAAAATCTATCGAAGCTGGAATCAACAATCTGAAACAATTCCAAGCCAACCAATTTACTAGAAGTATCTTATTCAATTTCAGTGTTTCTTACATCTCATGAGACGTCTATAGTATAGTTACTGTAAGACTTTGATCTATGTACATCTATAACTTGAGAAATATTGTCTATGACTCAATTTCAAAATATGTCTCAGTTCAGGCCATGAACATCTGAAATGAGGTCATGTTCAATTGTTGGAGTTCCATCTTCAGCAGACAAGTGAATTGATTAGTCTTATCTTGAGCTCCAATAGCAGTGGAGAAATGTAAAAGTTGGTGCAATTTCTCTGTTACCAGTTTGAGTTCCCCACCTTACACCTCCCTGGTGATCCATAGATATTTATACTGCAGATGGAAGCCAGTTGGCCCATGGATCGATGGAAATAGTTCGTCGGGCCTCATTAACACACTCGGCGCGAGCTGCCAGCGCTAATCGCACCTTCGCAGGCAGCTCGCACGAACGAAGACGTCAATGTGGAGCGGCCTGCCTCGCCGGCAGCAGCCCTCGGGTAAATCCCAAGTGGGGTGATCGGAGTGGTCTACGGGAGGGGCGCGATCACAAACTCTCGTGGAGTCGGAATAGTACGCCTGCTCCACCTGTCTCCACAGGGTGGGTTTTTAAACAAAAAAAAAATGTAAATTTGGAGTTGGTGGCTATGGGGGCCCACTGAAGAATCCCGAGCGGGGCAGGTCCGATGCCTGTCCCTGCTCATCGATGACCGATTTCTCAATGGGGCCCTTCAACAGGCGTTAAGCTCTTAATATACATATTTAAGGGGCCTTAAAAAAGGACCCCCACGAATCTAGCAGTGGGACCAAACCTAACCCATCACAAATTAATAAGAAACAAGTGGAGAAAAGAGCTTTATCAGCTTGGCTCATTTACAACAAGATACATTCTCAGAGTGGTCAGTGTGCCCAATTTGAAGGGTTCCCAATTTTCTGGTGATCTTAATGACTAGGAAATCATAGGCACCACAAACTGTGTATTCTGATCTCTGTGCCTAATTTTGCAATCTACATTCTCACTGGGTAAGATTATGCACCAGCAGTGCAATATTGTTCGATGCAAAATTTATTCTTTGGTGCTAAAAATACCTTGATAGATGCTAATCTGAATCTAGGATTCTACATGTTTCATGGGCCATTGTACGGACACACCACACTGTTGTGATTCTCTTTGTTTGTATCGTATCTAATACAGAACAATAAAAGATTGTGAAATCTAAGTTTCCTGTGAATGATTCTCAACGCTTTCCAATTAGAACTTTTATTTATCCCACCATGTAATCTAATTATAACTTTATTGCATTAGTCCCCTATTGATGAAAGAAAATGTTTTATTTCAATATTTCTCAGCAATCCTGGGTTCTATTGTACATACCTGTAATACCAGAACTGCATGAAAATTAATGAATAATGTCACACATTAAATCATTGTCTGTTCTAAATTAAAACAGTCAAGTAATAAAGAAAAGACAAAATGGTATATTTTAAGGAATTGAAAAAGCAGTTAAAAGTTTTGCAATTTATATTGGCATTTTATATTAGCCATGCTACTCAAGTGGCTGATAAATATTGATTTAGTTCATGCCTGCGTGCTTTTATTAACTATTTTCCCATTGTCAGGGAAACCAGTCAAGGAGCAGAATGCTTCAGTCTGGGCAGGTTAAACTTTTACAGACAAAAATATGCCCCATTCCTTATCTCATCACATTCATGGGCTTTTGTTTTCTTTAGTTTTCCCACTGATTTCTTCCCTTACTCCTTCTTTCCTGAAGGCACTTGATCATGCTGGGTGACAATGATCTTCTAGTATCTCTCGGGTAGCTATTCTTTATGTGGCAAATGGACATAAATTATTCAACTTAATGCAGAGACCTTCACAGCTGAGCTTCATCCTTTCCTCACGTGGAATCCATGCATGATACACTTCTAGTATGAATCACAGTTGGAGATCAGGAGCAGAAACCTGGCTAGTTATTCTCCTCCTTAACCTATGGATGCTGAGGTCAAATGTAATGCCTTCTTCATCAGCAGACTGGGGATTGAACTTTTGGTCTGTTTGGTGCAGTAGTACAACACTGTTTTACTTAATTTTCCTCTGTAGCCTCACCCCTCCTTATCTGTGCAACCTTCTCCAGCCCTCCATTAGAACTCTCCATTTCTGACTCTGGCCTCTTGGGCATCCCCCTCCTTTCAGCCCACTATGCCTTTAGGTGTCGCACATTCTGGAACTGCCTCCCTCCGCCCTCTGCTTCTGTACTTTCCTCTCATCCTTTAAGACCCTTTTTCAATGTTACCTCTTTGACTGAAGTTTTGGTCACCCTTCCAAATCTCTCCTTTTACTCAGCGTCAGTTTCCTCGAGCATTTTTGAAGCAGTTTGCGATATTTTTCTATGTTTCAGGTGCTAGACAAATTCATGTTGTTCTTACTGTTCTTCTTCTTTTTCTTCTTCTCATTTATCCTGCCAATTAACTTCAGAAGTGGTGTAAGCCATGTGTATAAATTTCCGAGACTAATCATGCTCTTCGTTTTGTGCCCTAGAAATATCAGACTTTACGTAATATAAAACAGTGGGAAAATGGTGCAGAGACAGTGGATGTATTGGTTTTGATCTTCCAGAATTCCTAGGTTCTAGAATGGTCTTGTGGATTGGAAGGCAGCAAATGTAACCCCGTTATACAAGAAAGGAGAGAGAGAGTAAAAGGGAACTATAGGCCAGTTAGCCTGACATCAGTAGTAGGGAAAATGCTAGAATCCATTATTAGGGATGTAGTAACAGGGCACTTAAAAATCATAATATAATTAGGCAGAGTCAACACGGTTTTATGAAAGGGAAATCATGTTTGACAAATCTATTAGAAGTTTTTGAGGATGTAATTAGTAGGGTAGATAAGGGGGAACCAGTGGATGAAGTATATTTGGATTTTCAAAAGGCATTCGATAACATAGGAACATAGGAACAGGAGTAGGCCATTCAGCCCCTCGTGCCTGTTCCGCCATTTGATAAGATCATGGCTGATCTGTGATCTAACTCCATATACCCGCCTTTGGCCCATATCCCTTAATACCTTTGATTGCCAAAAAGCTATCTATCTCAGATTTAAATTTAGCAATTGAGTTAGTATCAATTGCCGTTTGTGTGAAGAAATGTTTTCTAATCTCGCTCCTGAAAGGTCTGGCTCTAATTTTTAGACTGTGCCCCCCACTCCTAGAATCCCCAACCAGCGGAAATAGTTTCTCTCTATCCACCCTATCCATTCCCCTTAATATCTTATAAACTTCGATCAGATCACCCCTTAACCTTCGAAACTCCAGAGAATACAACTCCAATTTGTGTCATCTCTCCTCGTAAGGTGCCACCACAAGAGGTTGTTACGCAACATTAGGGCTCATGAGATTGGGGGGTTGGTTGACTGACAGAAAACAGAGAGTAGGAATAAATGGGTCATTTTCGGGTTGGCAGGTTGTAACTAGTGGGGTGCCGCAAGGATCAGTGCTTGGGCCTCAGCTGTTTACAATCTATATCAATGACTTAGATGAGAGGCCCGAGTGTAATGTATCCAAGTTTGCTGATGATATGAAGCTAGGTGGGAAAGTAAGTTGTGGGGAGGACGCAAAGAGGCTGTAAAGGGATATAGACAGGTTAAGGGATTGGGCAATAAGGTGGGAGATGGAGTATAATGTGGGAAAATGTGAAATTATCCACTTTGGTAGGAAGAATAGAAAAGCAGAATATCTTTTAAAAGGTGAGATACTAGTAAATGTTGGTGTTCAGAGAGATTTGGTTGTCCTTGTAAACAAATCACAAAGTTAACATACAGGTACGGCAAGCAATTAGGAAGGCAAATGGTACGTTAGCCTTTATTGCAAGAGGGTTGGAGTATAAGAGTAAGGAAGTCTTGCTGCAATTATATAGGGCTGTGGTGAGACCACACCTGGAGTACTGTGTACAGTTTTGGTCTCCTTGCCTAAAGAAGGATATACTTGCCTTAGAAGAGGTACAACAAAGGTTCACTAGATTGATTCCTGGGATGAGAGGGATGTCCTATGAGGAGAGATTGAGTAGAATGGGTCTATATTCTCTGGAGTTTAGAAAAATGAGAGGTGATCTCATTGAAACATACAACATTCTAAGAGGGCTTGACAGGGTGGATGCTGAGAGGCTGTTTCTCCTGGCTGGAGAGTCTAGAACTAGGGGTCATAGTCTCAGGATAAGGGGTCAGCCATTTAGGACTGAGATGAGAAAAAATTTCTTCACTCAGAGAGTTGTGAATCTTTGGAATTCTCTACCCCAGAGGGCTGTGGATGCTCTGTTGTTGAGTATATTCAAAACGGAGAACGATAGATTTTTCGACTCTAAGGGAATCAAGGGATATGGGGTTAGGGTGGGAAAGTGGAGTTGAGGTAGAAGATCAGCTATGATCTTACTGAATGGCGGAGCAGGCTCGATGGTCAGTACGTAGTGTTCTTTTCCGCGTGGATCCTATATCACTTGCCACAGGATTGATGGGAAGTTCGTGAATGTGCTTAACTAAGATGCCCTGAAACCTGGGGAAACCATCGATGTGGTAAGGGTTTTGAGCTGTCTCTGCAACAAGCTGCTGATCAATACTAAAAAATTGTAGCTTGTGTGGTGTTACAAGGTTTTAGTATAGGTTTTTTATGGAACAGTGTGCAGCAAAGTGGTTCACTCTTCAGATGTCCTGCGGGTACCTGGAAAGATTTATGGCTTCAAAATTAAGACCAAATCCTTCACTGCCACTAGTAGCGCAGTCTGGAAGGTAAACTATCCCTGCAGGTATTCTGCAATCAAATAGCACCTTCTCAATCACAGCCTCCATCCTGACCCTGGGCCTTCTCATGCCCTGCTCCCGTCATATCCGGGAAACTCACTGTTGTAGTAGGCCCAATGCCTGGGGTAGTGCCTGCTCACGTCCCATGCCTTCTGCATAACCGCCCCTTCTTTTGCAACTATACTGCAAGATTCTTGGCAGTGAGCACTAAACCCAGCTTCTGGAACGAAATACTCCTCTTTACTATTCACCTGTCATTATTGTATTCATAGCCTGACCTGGAGTTGAAACATTCTGGGGGTTAAATGCAATAACCCCCGAATCGGGGCGAGGGGGTTGCGGTGCACGATTAACTCGTGCCCGGTCATTCTGATGCAGGCAACATGTGAGATTCGTGCTGCCTGGTCATTTACCTGACTCCAGCGCAAGCAGCCAGACCTGGCTGCGCTGTTGAATGACTTCTCACCAGCAGGGGGGGCCAGATATCGTGTGAGTGCCTCGCACCTCATACATGCACCTCTTAAAGGTAGTCTGCACCTCTTTTGTGCAAAATATAAGATATGAATCCGCACAGAGTCTGAACGGAGATCGAGCATCGCACAAGTAAAACATAGATGCAGGACCCGTCCCTATGTCTACAAACTGATGTTATGTTAAAACATTGAATAAAGGTTGCGCACTACTAAATCCCACATCCACCAATCTGCAGCCAGACTTCACCAATCTGCCGATCTGAGTTTGTATCAGGCCTGCGAGAGAGCTTGCACCAAGGGTCTCTGATGATGCACTAGAGACCTTGGTGCAAGACGTGTCCAGAAGGAGGAACATCCTATATCTGCAAGGGGGCAAGAGGCCCTCCAGATATATGCTCAAGAGGCAGTGGGAGGCAGTAGGGGATGAAGTCAATGCCAGGTGCATAGCATCACAAACATGGATGCAGTGCAGGAAGAAGTTCAATGCTTTGACATGTGTGGTCAAGGTGAATCAGGTCAACTGTCAAATGGCGTCTCCTACCAACTGCTCCACTAGCCGCATCCACTGCTCCATGCACTACACCCCCCATCACCCACCTACCTCTTTCTATCAGTACTCAACTCTTCCAGTCACATGCTTTCTCTCACCCTCACACATTACTACTGTTGCAAGCCACACACCCGCAGCTCAAAGTTCGCACACACTGGCAGCTTTGCCAACATTGACTGGGACAGCCATAGCATTAGGGGCTTGGATGGAGAGAAATTTGTTGAGTGTATTCAGGAGGAATTTCTCATTCAGTATGTGGATGGCCCGACTAGAGAGGGGGCAAAACTTGACCTCCTCTTGGGAAATAAGGAAGGGCAGGTGACAGAAGTGTTAGTGAGGGATCACTTTGGGACCAGTGATCATAATTCCATTAGTTTTAAGATAGCTATGGAGAAGGATAGGTCTGGCCCAAAAGTTAAAATTCTAAATTGGGGAAAGGCCAATTTTGATGGTATTAGACAGGAACTTTCAGAAGTTGATTGGGAGAGTCTGTTGGCAGGCAAAGGGACGTCTGGTAAGTGGGAGGCTTTCAAAAGTGTGTTAACCAGGGTTCAGGGTAAGCACATTCCTTATAAAGTGAAGGGCAAGGCTGGTAGAAGTAGGGAACCTTGGATGACTCGGGAGATTGAGGCACTAGTCAAAAAGAAGAAGGAGGCATATGACATGCATAGGCAGCTGGGATCAAGTGGATCCCTTGAAGAGTATAGAGATTGCCGGAGTAGAGTTAAGAGAGAAATCAGGAGGGCAAAAAGGGGATATGAGATTGCTTTGGCAGATCAGGCAAAGGTGAATCCAAAGAGCTTCTACAAATACATAAAGGGCAAAAGGGTAACTAGGGAGAGAGTAGGGCCTCTTAAGGATCAACAAGGTCATCTATGTGCGGAACCACAAGAGATGGGTGAGATCCTGAATGAATATTTCACATCGGTATTTACGGTTGAGAAAGGCATGGATGTTAGGGAACTTGGGGAAATAAATAGTGATGTCTTGAGGAGTGTACATATTACAGAGAGGGAGGTGCTGGAAGTCTTAACGCGCATCAAGGTAGATAAATCTCCGGGACCTGATGAAATGTATCCCAGGACGTTATGGGAGGTTAGGGAGGAAATTGCGGGTCCCCTAGCAGAGATATTTGAATCATCCACCGCTACAGGTGAGGTGCCTGAAGATTGGAGGGTAGCAAATGTTGTGCCTTTGTTTAAGAAGGGCGGCAGGGAAAAGCCTGGGAACTACAGACCAGTGAGCCTGACATCTGTAGTGGGTAAGTTGTTAGAGGGTATTCTGAGGGACAGAATCTACAGGCATTTGGAGAGGCAGGGACTAATTAGGAACAGTCAGCATGGTTTTGTGAGAGGAAAATCATGTCTCACGAATTTGATTGAGTTTTTTGAAGGGGTAACCAAGAAGATAGATGAGGGCTGTGCAGTAGACGTGGTCTACATGGACTTCAGCAAAGCATTTGACAAGGTACCGCATGGTAGGTTGTTACATAAGGTTAAATCTCATGGGATCCAAGGTGAGGTAGCCAATTGGATACAAAATTGGCTTGACGACAGAAGACAGAGGGTGGTTGTCGAGGGTTGTTTTTCAAACTGGATGCCTGTGTCCAGCGGTGTGCCTCAGGGATCGGTGCTGGGTCCGCTGTTATTTGTTATTTATATTAATGATTTGGATGAGAATTTAGGAGGCATGGTTAGTAAGTTTGCAGATGACACCAAGATTGGTGGCATTGTGGACAGTAAAGAAGGTTATCTAGGATTGCAACGGGATCTTGATAAATTGGGCCAGTGGGCCGATGAATGGCAGATGGAGTTTAATTTAGATAAATGTGAGGTGATGCATTTTGGTAGATCGAATCGGGCCAGGACCTACTCCGTTAATGGTAGGGCGTTGGGGAGAGTTATAGAACAAAGAGATCTGGGAGTACAGATTCATAGCTCCTTGAAAGTGGAGTCACAGGTGGATAGGGTGGTGAAGAAGGCATTCAGCATACTTGGTTTCATTGGTCAGAACATTGAATGCAGGAGTTGGGATGTCTTGTTGAAGTTGTACAGGGCATTGGTGAGGCCACACTTGGAGTACTGTGTACAGTTCTGGTCACCCTATTATAGAAAGGATATTATTAAACTAGAAAGAGTGCAGAAAAGATTTACTAGGATGCTACCGGGACTTGATGGTTTGACTTACAGGGAGAGGTTAGACAGACTGGGACTTTATTCCCTGGAGAGTAGGAGGTTAAGGGGTGATCTTATAGAAGTCTATAAAATAATGAGGGGCATAGATAAGGTCGATAGTCAAAATCTTTTCCCAAAGGTAGGGGAGTCTATAACGAGGGGGCACAGATTTAAGGTGAGAGGGGAGAGATACAAAAGGATCCAGAGGGGCAATTTTTTCACTCAAAGGGTGGTGAGTGTCTGGAACGAGCTGCCAGAGGCAGTAGTAGAGGCGGGTACAATTTTGTCTTTTAAAAAGCATTTGGACAGTTACATGGGGAAGATGGGTATCGAGGGATATGGGCCAAGTGCAGGCAATTGGGACTAGCTTAGTGGTATAAACTGGGCGACATGGACATGTTGGGCCGAAGGGCCTGTTTCCATGTTGTAACTTCTATGATTCTATGATTCTATGATTCATGATAGGCACATCACCCAAACATCCTGCAGGACACTCACCGATACACGTCCCATTTTCTTGCAGGAGAAGGTGGTGCATTACAGGAGGCAGCAAGTGGCAGTGACATTTAGCCCCTCGAGCCTCTTCTGCCATTCAATGAGATCATGGTTGATCTGTGACCTGACTCCATATACCTGCCTTAGCCCCATATCCCTGGATACCCTGAGTTAAAAAAAAATCTATCACTCTCAAATTAACAATTGAGCTAGCATCAACTGCCGTTTGCAGAAGGGCGGTCCAAACTTCTCCCACCCTTTGCCTGTAGAAGCATTTCCTAACTTCACTCCTGCATTTCCTAGCTCTAAATGTTAGGCTATGTCCCCTGGTCCTAATACTGAATTATAGGAGACCCCCAAACACAGGTACAAATGCATCAGCAGCCAGAAGCAATAATCCAGCAACTAACCTGTAAATCCTGAATGGTCCCTTTAAATAATGATGGTGGGGGGTCCTCCAGGCTGTTCATGACATGTTCAGCTTTTCGTGGTTCAGACAATGCGTAGGCCGAAGCGTTGAGTGTCAAAATGGTATCTATCCCTTTAAATTAGCATTACACATTGATCTAACGCACACTCTTACTTTACATGGTACCAGCGTTCGTTATCTGCGCAAACGCATTTATCAAGATGGTGTCCGGCGCATACCACACTAGAAGTATGCGAGCGCATTCCGGATGCCATTTTTGGACCTTAAGAGGCTGCGTAGCGCCTAAAAAAAATTGGGTGCTATACAGCCCAATTTATAGCCCCCTCTTTTGTTGATCTTGCACCCTAGCGAATTACGAAGATATTTTTCAGGATTGGTCTTTAACAAGTTAAATTGACTTTTTTTTAAAATTGACTTTCATGCAGGTTTGTAAGCCCATCTTTGAATATGACCGATTTTCACAGCACGTTACACATGGACAAGTATTTCACTGGCGCTTTCTACCAGCATTGCACTCAGTTTTACTCACCTTTACTTTCTCAATAACATTCTCAGAGAGAGGAGATTGAAAGGTTATTAATGAGCAGACTTTGGAATCAGTGTGGTGAGACGGAGTGCCACAGTGGCTGACAGTAAAGATGTAGCAGTGACAAAAATTGACAGAATAACTGAGTGGTCAGGTACTTCATGGGGAAAGGCATTATAGAAAAGACAATGAGATAAGTCACCACCAAGTTCGACTATATCTACATCATTAACTGGGCGCATATAACCATTGAGGTGCCCACGATCATGGCATACTAATTAGAGAGGGCTTGAAAGTGTAAACATGCAAAGGGTATAGGGCCCACGCAAGAAAGCACTGTAACTCATGGCAAAATATGAATAATATTAATATATTTGAATAATATTGTACAGTATATAACTTTAGATGGTGTAAGGTTGCATTAACTGCCTCACTGCTGTTAGTGAACTTGATTTTACCTGGAAAAAGTACCCTGCTGCACTGTACTGATGGGGGTGATTTTAACGCCCAAGAGCGGGTGGTTTAGGGGTGGGTGGGCAGTCAAAATAGCAGATATTTGGAGTGTGACCGCATCCCAGATCCAACGCACCCCATCCCCACTTAAAGCCGGCGGGCTGATACTTAAAAAGGCAATGTACCTCATTGAAATACTTGAGGTACTTAATATTTTGTATATTGGAAAACCTAAATGAATTTAACCTTACCTGTTTGGGTTTCCCATCGCTCCCGATTCACATCAGGTGAAAGTAGGCAGGAAGGGCCAGATGCATGAGGTGAATGCCTTTATTGCACTGCTTGTGGGCCCAGAGGAGCAGGAGTATATCATCCAGGCCCAACAATCTCACCTGGCCAACAGGACCCCCGCAATCAGCTGACGACACCCCCCCCCTACAGATGCTGGGCATCCACCCCCGATCCGCGATGCTGGCTGGCCCCCTCGATCCCGATGTCGTCCACATTCCCCCACCTCCCCACCGGCCCGCACTCCTCCGATTTTTTTTTTTCCAGTGCCGATGATCACTCCCTCCCTCCCTCCCCCATCTCCAATTTGTGGCTCCTTTCCCTCCTGACAGGGAGCCAGCCTGTCATTCTGGCTGCCCGGTGCGTGGGAAACCTGAAAGCTCAAATACTCACCTTCAATTGATTTGCGATCCGGCGAATATCTGCAGACTCGCAGGGTGCCCGGCCCTGGGCATGATTTTTACTCTGTGTCAGAGTTGTCATGAAGCCCCAAGCCATTTTAGGGGGAAATAGTATATTTTAACAAAAAAATAGTGGTACTATGATAATTTAGGTAGGGAGAGGAAACTACGCTCGGGAGAATGACACATTTATTTGTGATTTTCTTTTTCTCTAAATGATACTATTAGTTAGCATCTGTTCAAATTCCACTTTTATTTTTATAATGTCTCCTCTTCAATTGAGCTCGTTAGCCTCTCTGCATCTCTCACTGTTGGTATTTTACTTTGTCTGTTTGCTTCAGTTTTATGCCAGTTCCCTGTTCCTTTTCAGTCTCCCTTACACATTAGAGATCTTGCCTTTCCACCGAGCTGCCACTCCATTCCAGTTAGGACTATGTACTGTGTTTTCTGTCGACGAAAGCACAAGGCTGCCAAATCTTCGATTGTGAATGAAGAAGCCAGAAGTTGGGTACAGTGTGCAAGGGAGACTGGATTGTTTGGGTTAGAAATTTGTCTCGGACGATCGTGCAAAATGGCCAATTGTGAATTGGGCAGCCTGTTCTGCACTCTGACCGCTTTTCTTTCCCAATCTGGCGGGGTGTATTCCCTATTGCCCGTTTCCCGCTACTGCTCAAGACAAATTTATCGGCCTTTGTCTTTTGTCAATGTGTTATGGGAGTTTCCAACTTTTATCTCCAGCTAACACTGCGGCACAGGTAGTATTGAATTCCCATGTGTAACGCTCGATGGGTGTGAGATATATGTTTAACTGCAGCAGAGGGGGCAGAAATAATAAATAACATGTTTTGTTTTTAAAAGCTTCTATTCAAATTGACACAAAAAGCCTTGGTGGCCTCCTTCTCCCTCCACTAGGGATCAGTGCTGGGTTGAGGCAAGTGCTCCTGCTACAGGCAGATGATTGCAGAATAGCCACAAGGAATATCCTCCCAATGGCATGTGCTTACCTATAGTGTTCAATGTCACTGAAACTGCTCTATTTAAAAACTGACACTGAAAAACGCTATCAACTTCAACAAGAACCGTACAAATAAGACAATTAAACTAATCAGGTCGCTATTTGACTGATTTTGGATCTCTGTTGCTATGAGGGGATAAGCAATATTTGTTCTATTTCTAGTTTCTCTTGAGACTTCTTAATTAGTCATGTGAGCGATGCACGCCGTTATTAAAGTGCAAATCAGCCAGTAACTTGTGGCGAGGAAGAGACACCCCGTGAATTGCGAATCGCTACAAGTTGCTGGACGATTTGCACCGCTCTGCAGTCAGCCTCACGAAAACAGCATCTTGCCCTTAACCTCCCCGTGATTTTCATGAAGTTGCTGCATTTGCACATTAATTGTCCATTGAACTCGCCACAGAAAGTTAAGTCTAGTAATTAACAGTGCAAATACCCTTTTAACAATGTGATAATGGTTACTGATTGCCAATCAACCGCTCTGGCCCAGAAAGTGAACAATTTAAACTGTGGAGTGTCATTCCTTCAGTTAGTGAATTGTTGGTGATTTTAAAAACGTTAATTTTTTACGATTTTTTTTCCTCTTGTCTCTTAATCCAATCTTTCTTTCCCTCTCTTTATTTCTCTTTCTGCACCTGATTTGACTCTAATTCACCCCCCTTCTCAATCCTTCTTCTGTTTATTTCTTAATACTTAAATCTCATTGGTTATGGAGATAGACTGTTGGTCCCGTCGTTCACCAAGGCCCCAGATTGCCTGTTGCCCTCGCCGTGCCCGTTATCAGCTCGCACTTCCAGCAACTTACAGGGCAAAACATATTTTGAGCTGAAGGGTGCAGGAAAATGTCTAACTAACCGGGCACGCCATGAGATGCCTCACTCTAGCAAATTCCGACCCATTATCCTTGACTCTCAGAAATTTAGGAGTTGGATCATGTCCTATCTTAACATTAGCTTTTGACTTTCCCCTGACACTAATCTCCTTGCGTCAACTGGGCCAATATTTCCAGTGGCCCTTCACTTCATTGGCCAATCTTGAGAGCCGAATTCTGTATAATGCTGCAATTAGGAAAGGTGATCTCAACAACACTTACAGTCTGAATCAAGTTTTTTTTTGGGGCATGGCAAGAATATATTACAAGCATTTGTGTGTTTCTGTATGTCTACTTTGGTGCCATTCAGTACTTCCATTGCCTTTGATTAAACAAGCATCATTGCTTTTGATTAAACAAGCATCATTGCTTTTGATTAAACAAGCATCATTGTCTTGTAATCAGTCCCAAAGAATACTTCATCTGGGTTGAAAGCCAAACTGTATAATGATGTGATTGGTGAAGCAGTGACTCAGTTACATTGTGAATTGTGTCGTCACGACCAATTTTTCAGTATTGATGAAAAATGAAGTAAAAACAAAAATAACAATTCTAAGCAAGTGCAGTCCTTCTCCCCTTTCTAAAACACACATTGTAAAAGTAAATAATGAAATTAATTTTGGTTAATTATCACCCTGCCTTAAAAATATATGATGTGTTCATTTAAAGAGACATTTACACAAAGAAGAAAGCATCGCTGTTTATCTTTTCATCATTCTCCAAAGAAAACTACACAAAATTTGAAAATGATTCCAGCAGAATTGCAACTCTTTAAATCACATTAATCAAAGGAAATTTAGAAAACCTTTATTGATGTGCTCTGAGTATGGCATTTTGGTGCACAAAAGTAAGATTGATTCAATTATTAAACATTTGCTACAATTGATCATCCTGCTTTCTCTGGTTTATCCGAGTAACCCCCTATTTTTCCACCTATTTGTTGTAAGTTATTTACCTGGGTAGAAGAACTGTTATATTGATGTTAGGTCAACTGGTTTTCAATTAGAAGTCCATTCAGATATTGCTTTTCCAATATTAGCAAGGTCAAGCAAAATGCCAAACAGCAAAAAACATTATACAATTTAGATAAATAGCAAAAAATGGCAAATACTGTCACTATCTCTTAGTTCTGTATTAATATTATTCTGCCGAGTTTCTTAAGGCATAAGTGAGAAGTAGTAATGAACCAGGGTGTTACAATGGCTCTAAATTAGAATAGTAAATTGCACCTAAGCATAAGTAACATTCCTGATTTAAAGGAGCAACTTGTGTGAAAGTTAAATGAAGGATGCAACTTCAATCAAGACACAAAAAAATGTTATGATCATTATTCATCAATAATCTGTTTTCAAAATTGGCTGGCTTTTCTTAAAGTTACCAAAATGCATATTCAGTTTAGGCTTGGTACAGTTTCAAAACTGAGTTCTGCAGTACTGAATTAGGTGCATAGAGTTTTACAATAAAGTTAACAGATAATACTTCAAACTAATATCCTCGCAGCATTGTTGGTGATTGCTACAGATGTTGTGGACTTACATCTGGCCTGGTAAATTGAATGAAGTCAGCCTTTAGCCAGCAAGCAGCGACTGAGGCATCAATCTTTGTTACTACCTATTTCCCTGAGAAACACGAATTCCAATCCATCTCGGATAAGAAAATGAAATTTTCCCTTTGGGGATAAATCAAGTTACAGCAGTTGGCGACAGTCAGCATTTAGATACATTTGTAATGCGGTTTCAGACTTGCAGGATCCATAATTCTCAGTTCTGAGCTTGAGATGCACAATGCTCATACCGAGGAACGACACATGGTCAGTGCCATGGTGGAGACACCTGCCCCAGCAAGAACGTACAGTTATCCATGAAATTGTCATCAATGCAACATTCAGGATTATAGTTGAGCACTTCCATTTGTGATCAGGTTCTGTTACGCTGTATTAAGCTAACGTTTATCGTCAAAGTGGTACAAATATAAAGGATGGAATAACAAAGGAGTTACTAACAAAGGGTACAACTCACAATATTAATTTTGTGAGTTTAAATGTGCAACCTTTATAAATTGATGATGATGAGAATCCCTACGTGGTCAGTTTTCAGTAAAATATTAAAATGTCTACGTGGCAAAGAAGCAGAATGCAAAATGGTTAGAAAGGGTTAATTAGTTAGTAACTGAGATTGGTACAGGTGGCCTGGCCTCCTGCTGGGCCATATGTTTGCTTATTCAGCAGGCCTGCATTGTCTTATCAATGATAGGTCTTTGATGTGAGTCAAGGACTGGTCTGAATGTCTCCATGTTTATGGCAGATCAATATAGGTAATGAGCTTAGCCAAAGTTGAAAGACATTCCAGGTTGGGAGATAAGGAACAGAAGGGACAGGGAAGAACATTCCAAGTTGGAAGGTGAGGAAGTATCCCCTTTGATGTCTAACAGTAGCATGATCAGCACATGGACGATTTATGATTGGCCGGAAATAATGTAACCTCGCATGGCAACCTATGCCCGGCTTATGATTGGTGTTGACCCTCGTTAAGTATGTTCCAACCCTATTCATCTGTATAAAAACGTGTGGATTTCTGTATGTTTTTGTTCTTGCTCTGCCAGCATAGAGGGACTCTATCAGGAGTCCAAATCAATGCTGCAGACTAAGAACCCTGCTATTAAAGTTGTGCAGAACTTTAAAATGTATTCGACTTCAGTTTTTACTGAACCAGACTGAGGGGAAAGAATCCGGATCGTCAATGAGATAAATGTTTCACAGAGTAGAATCTGGCCCCTTCTTGTGGCTAAGAGTAATTCATCTGTCCTCCAGCGTGACACCAATCCAAAAGTCTTTTCTGTCTGCCTGTGATGCAGATCAACCAGCATAGCTGAAATTCCTGACACAGCGACCAGTCTTTATTTTATCTATTCCAAGTTATATTGTTTTGTCTTGCTTTGCTGAGCTTGCTTCTGCCTCAAGAGCTGGCTGATCCGTGGTGCTTGATAGAACTTTCCTTGTACCTGCATATCTACTTCAATATGCTTTGAGAAAGGTAATCTCAAAGATGTCTTCAAGGAGTAAACTACCTGGGTGTTTGAGGAAGTGGCTGCAAGAAGTCTTGCTGAAAGTTTACTCTTACACCTTCATTAGAAACACAAAATTAAGAAGATAAGCCATCTGTTTATTTCGAATTGACAATTATCTTTTTTTCAAGTTTGTGAAAATCGCCATTGCTTATTTTTATGCCATGATCCAATCGGCAGCACAGCAACAGTGTACATTCCAATGGTTGCCGTTCCCTGATTTCTGTCCATGTGTCAGTTCTTGCTGCCATCACCTCTGTCTCCTCTCCTAGTGTTGCACCAGAATGCTCCACAAACTCCCTGGGGTAGACCTTGACTTTGGCCGATCGTTTAAACTGGGTGTTAGCGAGTTGGCTGCCTGTTTTACACCTTTCCCCATTTTTATCTCCATTGTGGAAATAAATGGAGATATCACGCAAAGACAAGGACAACTCCCCTGGGTGTGGAGCTTGTTCAGATATGCGGGAGTTTGTGCACTTTTGGCTTGTGAGTAACATCCAGCGGCAGTCAAGAATATGAAAAATAATTCTTCAAGTTGGGCTACTAAGATGCCAACTATCAGCATTTCATGCAGAAATTCAATATTTAAAGTGTTGTGCCAGTGTTTGCTGTCAAAGATCACGTGGCTCCCACACTGCCTTGTGATGAAATGACACCCAGTGGTATATTCATACTTCAAGCTTTCAAGGGGAGATTTACTGCAGGGCTGATCATACAGGAGTCTAAAGCTCCAGTTTTAACATAATCGACAGGTTGAATTAGGTTAAAATCAGGGCTTAAGTATTACAAAATGTATTGCATTTATTGGAATATTCAAAGGGTGTTTGTCCCAATTGTTTATTCAGATCAGTACATGCAGGTCCTGGTGAATGCCAACCTCAGCCAGAACACAATCCTTCAGGAATACACCAACAAAAGACAAATGGCACTTTAGCCTTCCTCATCTTTCTTCAATGACAGCAAAGTCCCAATACAGGTTAAGCTTGTCGTGTATAAATTGTCTCTAAATAGTCCGTTCTCATGGCTCAGCACGCCTAAATATGCAATCCAAGAACTTTTTCTAACCCAAGATTTAGGAGTTTGTTACTATGGTGGCTTCTGTTTGGATCAAAGGTGGTCAACTAAGTTAGCTTTGGAGATTCATCATGCTTCTCTTATGTGAGAATATAAGACTTTATTCTCACTTCCCCATGAGTCATGCGATTCCGTATTAAGTGTATTATTTCTGTTTCCCTCCAGCTTCCCTTGTGGCCGTCTAGTCCTGAGTAGCCACTTTTATTCAAGTAAATGAGTGATGATTCCACAAAGGAGTCACCTTCTGCCCAATCCAAAACCAATCACAATAGATCATAATGCATATGCACAGAAGGAATCTGCTGACCCCTGAATCAATGCAAAAGGTACACGGCATTCTTTTAAATCTTGTAATTGAAAATTGGATTTTTGCTGACTGTTGGTAGAGCACTAAGTCAGTAATGTGATTTCCTGAGAACAGCATCACAGGAAGGAACATAGGAACGTAGGAACAGGAGTAAACCATTCAGCCCTTTGAGCCTGTTCCGCCATTCAATTAGATCAAGGCTGATCTGTATCTTAACTCCATCCACCCGCCTTGGTTCTGTAACCCATAATACCCTTACCAAACAAAAATCTATCAATCTCAGCTTTAGAACATCTCTTAGACCTTCAAAAGTCATGTCCACCCCCTCCCCCCTCCAACTCCTTCAACTTTCGCAAGGAAGCTGCTACAGGACACCCCTCAGTCACATAACGGAGCAGCCTTACAGGGAAGGAAACCTAATGCTTGGCCGTCAGTAGCTGAGGAAAACTGATTTTTGTTTTTAAGTGAACAACGTGTTGCTGAGTGTATTGGGCCGGATTTTGCTCTGAAAATAATGGTGAGGCTAACAGGGCTCACCATTATTTCTGTGCATCTGAAAGAGCAATTTGCAGAGACTGCACAGGCGCAGTCAAAACACAGAAATGCAGAAGTTGCTGTACCAGATGCCCTGCTCCTCCATAAGCTCCGCAGAAACGACATCTCGCCAGCTGACTCACCGTTCAAATGAATGGAACGACATGAAGTACGTGCACTGACCTGATGGATACGAATTCAACTCGGCAAAAAAAGGTACATCAAGTTATTTAAGTCAAGGCACACTTTTATCACCGTGATAAGTCTTAATGATTGTCAAACAACCTCTCTGGCACTGAAAATTAACTTTAACAAGTGTGGAGTCCAATTGCTTCAGATTTTAATTGTTGTTGGACCTTTAAAAAATAAAATTTCAAAATTTTAATTTGTTCCACTTTTTCTTTCTTTCTCTTTTATCTCAGTCTCGTAATTCACTATTTCTTACCTTCTCTTTGTTTTGCTTTCTGGACCTGACCTGACATTGAATTCACTAGTCTAACTTACACTTCCTGGTTCTGAATCTGCGCGGCTTATTAACATGCTTCAAACTTTTTTTTTATTCGTTCATGGGATGTGGGCATCGCTGGCAAGGCCGGCATTTATTGCCCATCCCTAATTGCCCTTGAGAAGGTGGTGGTGAGCCGCCTTCTTGAACCGCTGCAGTTCGTGTGGTGAAGATTCTCCCACAGTGCTGTTAGGAAGGGAGTTCCAGGATTTTGACCCAACGACGATGAAGGAACGGCGATATATTTCCAAGTTGGGATAGTGTGTGACTTGGAGGGGGACGTGCAGGTGGTGTTGTTCCCATGTGCCTGCTGCCCTTGTCCTTCTAAGTGGTAGAGGTCGCGGGTTTGGGAGGTGCTGTCGAAGAAGCCTTGGCGAGTTGTTGCAGTACATCCTTTGGATGGTACACACTGCAGCCACAGTGCACCGGTGGTGAAGGGAGTGAATGTTTAGGGTGGTGGATGGGGTGCCAATCAAGCGGGCTGCTTTGTTCTGGATGGTGTTGAGCTTCTTGAATGTTGTTGGAGCTGCACTCATCCAGGCAAGTGGAGAGTATTCCATCACACTCCTGACTTGTGCCTTGTAGATGGTGGAAAGGCTTTGGGAAGTCAGGAGGTTAGTAACTCACTGCAGAATACCCAGCCTCTGACCTGCTCTTGTAGCCACAGTATTTATATGGCTGGTCCAATTAAGTTTCTGGTCAATGATGACCACCCGGGATGTTGATGGTGGGGGATTCGGCGATGGTAATGCCGTTGAATGTCAAGGGGAGGTGGTTAGACTCTCTTTTGTTGGAGATGGTCATTGCCTGGCACTTGTCTGGTGCGAATGTTACTTGCCACTTTTCAGCCCAAGCCTGGATGTTGTCCAGGTCTTGCTGCATGCGGGCTCGGACTGCTTCATTATCTAAGGGGTTGCGAATGGAACTGAACACTGTGCAATCATCTGCGAATATCTCCATTTCTGACCTTATGATGGAGGGAAGTTCATTGATGAAGCAGCTGAAGATGGTTGGGCCTAGGACACTGCCCTGAGGAACTCCTGCAGCATTGCACTGGGGCTGAGATGATTAGCCTCCAACAACCACTACCATATTCCTTTGTGCAAGGTATGACTCCAGCTACTGGAGAGTTTTCCCCCTGATTCCCATTGACTTCAATTTTACTAGGGCTCCTTGGTGCCACATTCAGTCAAATGCTGCCTTGATGTCAAGGGCAGTCAATCTCACCTCACCTCTGGAATTCAGCTCTTTTGTCCATGTTTGGGCCAAGGCTGTAATGACGTCTGGAGCCAGTTAAGGGGATACCCAGTTGCTTGCCCCGTTCACAAAGGTCCCAGATGCCCTGTAGAGGATGCTGCGCTGGATTCAGCGCCCCATGCGAGGAACTTGCCATGAAAAAAAACAAGAAATGTTTATGGGTAAGTGTAAGTCTAACGAGTGGCGGGCATCATTTGTTCACTGCTCAGAGGAAAATCCGGGCCATTGTTTCTTGCTATAAAATTGGGCTCATGAAACTTACTCTATCAAGTAGATAACACCTGCAGGATGGGAAGGGGCAGGAGAAAAATTAGCAAATGCTTGGCATTTTGGCATACTATTGTGTTTTGTATGTATTGACCTGGGAGTGTTTGACACTGACACCAGATACAAAAATTGAAAAGCATCGTATTCACATCCTCTGACATCATTTATGTTAATAAACATAGCATCCACTAAAAAAACGTAAACAAAGCTTGCTTTTACTGTATCAATAATATGTGTAGTTCAGTCAAACGAACTCATTTTCATAGAATACACAAATATTTTAGTTTACAGTGTAGGGTGTTTTCGCTTTGTTCCCACCCTATTGATTGGTGCAGATATCTGACAAGCCAAGGAACACTTATACCTCACAGATCGGGGGTTCAGGAAAACGGGACTTATGCTAACGCACCCGGTGATGGATCACATAGCCGAATAGCACAGAGAACACACAAACTCGGTGTTTGAATTGAATTGGAATGTTGGTTTTATTATACCGTCAATACGAAGAAAATAACGATTAAAACGGTCCTACACAGTACATTGAGTTACACACACCCACTAAACTATGGGTTTGGTGGGGACCCTGGAGATACCTATCACACACACACACACACACACACACACACACACATATATATATATATGGTCGAGGCTCACCAATCCTTTGCACTTGCAGGTCTGGCTGACCGGTTCTCTCAGGTAGGGTTCGTTGGTTTCGCTGGAAGCCGCTCTCCTCCCTGGAGAGCTCAGGTGAAAAAAAAAGAAAGAGTAGGAACTAAGAGAGAGAGCGAGCTGGAAAAGAGATAAGAGGCAAGAGCAAGAGAGCAAACCAAGAGAGCAAAACAAGAGAGAGAGGGGTTTCGAGCTTCCACTTATATAGCCCTCTCTCACAACAGTCTTCGTCACTTAAATGAGGCACTTCATTTCTGTCTAAACAGTTCTTACAAAGTCCTTAAGAGTCCTTGATGGCTTTTGATGGTCTCTCATCGTGTTGCAATTGCTTCTCTCGATGGGTCATTGTTCTACAAATTCATTCCGATTGTCGAGCACTTGTCACACAAGGCTCCCTTTTCATCCCACATCCTAGGTTTCGATTGGTTTTGTATCAGAACCGAGGCTTGGCCCCGCCATGTCTGGAGCAGTTGCCTCTCTCAATGGCCGACTGCCTCTCGAATTAGTGCTGATTGTTGACCACCTGCTGTAGGTTTTGCATTAAAACAGAGACATGTCTGAAGCAGTAATTCTCCCACATTCCACTGTGTGTGTTGTTGATTTCGTCTGGTGACCTCTCACCTATCCTTCCATCTTAGGATTTTGGTCAATGGCCAAAGTTTTACATCCTCAGGGAAAAGGTGGAATTCCCAGAATTCTTACAACAGTAGTCCAACTCTAACAAGGTTGCTATTTGATATGGAAGCATAGAGCTTAAAAAATGCGAATGTTCCAAAATACAGATATGTCAAAAATAGAAGTTTAATCTTGTATGAAAATATATTTAAAACGAAGCTATGCTAACCTAGGTTCAAAATTGGTGTTGTTCCTCCCTAAGTTTAAAATGGAAGATCAGAGTCAACCCTCATACAGATTTGATTCTTTTGATGGAGAATTAAATAAGATGGAGGCTTTCTTTGATCCTGGGAGTAACTGGGGACAGTGTGCTTGAAATGCAAATGAAGATACCAAAGTGTCCTTATCTGATACTTTGAGAACTCTGCTGGGAGTTATACCTTAGCACTGTATAGCAGATGTTTAGTACCACTGTATTTATTTTTAAAAAGGTCCATGTCAACAGTCTGTAGCAGCTATTCCCCATAATATCATATTTTAATCTTAGAAGAATTTTATATGAATCTGCACAATGGCTATGTCAATATAGTATTGTTACTTTGTTATTTAATGTAATGAAGCCTGACTGACAATCGTAACTTCAAAGGCAAAAATATCTTTAAAGATGGACTTTCTGCAGTTCATTTCTCATCTGAGCATGTCAGAAGGAAGTAATTCCATTACATAATCTGGCATTATAAGAAAATAAGAAATAGGAGCAGGAGTAGGCCATACGACCCCTCCAGCCTGCTCCACCATTCAATCAGATCATGGCTGATCTTCAACCTCAACTCCATTTTCCTGCCCGATCCCCATATCCCTTGATTCCCCTAGAGTCCAAAAATCTATCTGTATCAGACTTGAATATACTCAATGACTCAGCATCCACAGCCCTCTGGGATAGAGAATCCCAAAGATTCACAGCCCTCTGAATGAAGAAAAGCCGCCTCATCTCAGTCCTAAATGGCCGACCCCTTAGCCTGCGACTATGCCCCGTAGTTCCAGACTCTTCAGCTAGGGGAAACAATCTCCCAACCTCTACCCTGTCAAGCCCCCTCAGAATCTTATATGTTTCAATGAGATCATCTCTCATTCTTCTAAACTCTAGAGAGTATAGGCCCATTCTACTCAACTTCTCCTCATAGGACAACTCTCTCATCCCAGGAATTAATCTAGTGAACCTTCGTTGCACAGCCTCTAAGGCAAGTGTACCCTTCCTTAGATAAGGAGACTAAAACTGTATGCAGTACTCCAGGTGAGGTCTCACCAAAGCCCTCTACAATTGTAGTAAGATTTCCTTACTCTTGTACTCCAACCCCCTTGCAATAAAGGCCAACATGCCATTTGCTTTCCTAATTGCCTGCTGTACCTGCATACTAACTTTGCGTTTTTTTTTTTACCTGGACACCCAAGTTTCTCTGGACACCAACATTTAATAGTTTCTCACCATTTAAAAAATATTCTGTTTTTCTATTCTTCCTACCAAAGTGAATAACCTCACATTTCCCCACATTATACTCCATCTGCCACCTTCTTGCCCATTCACTTAACCTGTCCATATCCCTTTGCAGACCCTTTGTGTCCTCACAGCTTATTTTCCCACCTAGCTTTGTATCGTCAGCAAACTTGGATACACTACACTTGGTTTCTTCATCCAAGTCATTAATATAGATTGTAAATTGCTGAGGCCCAAGCACTGATCCTTGCGGTACCCCACTAGTTACAGCCTGCCAACCTAAGAATGACCCGTTTATCCCTACTCTCTGTTTTCTGTCCGTTAACCAATCCTCTATCCATGCTAATGTGTTACCCCCAACCCCATGAGCCCTTATCTTGTGTAACAACCTTTTAAGTGGCACCTTATTGAATGCCTTTTGAAAATCCAAATATACTACATCCACTGGTTCCCCTTTATCTATACTGCTAGTTACATCCTCAAAATACCCTAAAAATAAATTTGTCAAACACAATTTCCCTTTCATAAAGCAATATTGACTCTGCCTAATCATATTATGATTTTCTAAGTGCCCTGTTACCATTTCCTTAATAACGGATTCCAGCATTTTCCCGACGACTGATGTCAGGCTAACTGGCCTGTAGTTCCCTGTTTTCTCTCTCCCTCCTTTCTTGAATAGCGGGATTACATTTGCTACTTTCCAATCCGCTGGGACCGTTCTAGAACCTAGGGAATTTTGGAAGATCATAACCAATGCATCCACTATCTCTGCAGCCACCTCTTTTAGGACCCTCTGATGTAGGCCATCAGGTCCAGGGGATTTATCGGCTTTTAGTCCCGTGAGAGGAGACCTTGAGAAATTGAAAGACATTGGTGGAGTAGAGCTTGCTGGACTGCTCATGCCATGATACTATGGAATATTTTTTCTACTGGAAAAGCTGAGACACTAAAAGCTCTTTAAGAGGATCTTTTATAAGCCTTGTGCTTCTGGTACTGCCTGCTTCCTATATGTGTGTATATATATTTATATATGTATATGATTTAAGTGTAAATAAATACTGTAATGATTTTGCATTACATTTAAATTATTAAAACCTGTAATGATTATTAGTCTTTCGGATGAGATGTTTAACCGAGGCCCTGTCTGTCCTCTCGGGTGGACGTAAAAGATCTCATGGCGCTATTTCGAAGAAGAGCAGGGGAGTTCTCCCCGGTGTCCTGGTATCCCTCAACCAACATCATTAGAACAAATGATCTGGTCATTATATCATTGCTGCTTGTTGGACCTTGCTGTACGCAAATTGGCTACCGCGTTTCCTACATTACAATAGTGACAACGCTATTTGGCTGTAAAATATCCTGAGGTCGTGAATGGCACTATATAAATGCAAGTCTTTCTTTTCTTTCTTTATTATAGGCTCTGACAGCCTGGTGCTGGCTGTGGTATTTCTGTGTTTGAATAGACTGAAGTAGTGGGAGTCGAATGCAATTGTTAACCTTGAGCGATGCAAACCAAGATTTAAAATGCTGGACTATAATGGAGCTGTTCATGCATGGAGAGTCTGGTATGACTGTTGAAAAAGGCAGCTGAGTTAAAAGCCTGAACTGTAACAAAAGCAGCTGTCTGTAATATTAAAGAATTAAAGGCTTGTGTTTGAGGCCTAAGTTAAGGGGTAGTTACTGACTTTAATAAATTAGTTTCATTTTGTTCTACGAAACACAGTTTATATTGGATGTAGATTTATACTAAAATCTGAATGAGGAACAGCTACTAAAATCTCAGTTATGATCTATGGTCCTGTCAAAAAAATGTGATGAAAGTATGCAAAGGTTGCAAAATAAGATATATTTATAATATTATTTTTGCCATAGTCGTATATCAACATTCTCATTATGTTCTCATGACCAATTTTTCATTTCAGTATCAAACTGGATAACAGTTTTTTTTTATGTAATTAGAACCAGGACGTAGCAGAATACAAAATAAAAATCTTGATAAATGTCACTGTAAGAACAAAAGCACTTTGGAGTTTCTTTATAAGCCTATTACACTGTCATTTTATTATAGAAGAATTAAGTATGAAACAGTGAGGTGACTGGAATGGCAGTGAGAAGTCACTGCTGTTTAACAAATTGCTGTATTTTTGTAATAGAGTTGTACCTCATAGCTTCTGAGTGGATAAAAGGTTAATAAAGTAAGATGTTGAAAGGTCATAAGGAAAGATTATATAATTACAGGACTCTGCCATGAAAAATCGTAAGAGTCATTTTGTCACTGATTCATTTCAAATCTCATAATCCATTTTCCTTTCAGGGAACATTTTTTGAAATAAAGTGTCAGCTGAATGTAGCTTGTTTAGCGGCGAAGCTATTTTAGTAGGAGACAAAACATTCAAGTCATCAGCTACCGCGTAGATGTCAAGGGCAATGGCCTTATTACTTCACCAAAATAATGGCATCATTCACCAAGAGAGTTGCCGCAAGACACTTTTTAACAGCTGAGGAAATGCTAACCTTCAACATCCATTATTATAGCACTTGCCTCTAATCATGACATCTACCAAAATGAAAGGGAAAGGACTGGAGAGGGCTAATATGCAGCAATTACATATGACAAATGAAATAGATATTGCTCGAAATACACAACAGGTCAGTAGGCATCTGCAAAGAGAACAGGCAAGTTAATATAATCCCTTCTTCAGAACTGATGTACACCCAAATCATTAACCTGTATTTTTTCTTTACTGATGCTGTGCATTTCCAGCAATTTCTGTTTTATTTTTCAGATTTCCAAAATTTTAAGTTATTTTTCTCATTTTATTTGTACCGATAATGAATATGCAGTTAAAGAATTTCTTCATCCGAAGATACATCGAAAATCTGATTACGTAACTCGCAGAGGTGACAGCGAGGTAGAAATTCGTCTGGGCCCAGAATCGGTGCTGCGCAGGCAGTGCACGCCCCCAACTGGGAGATCCCAGGCCGGCCTGAAATTGGGCCTCACACCTCATTTCAATAATTTAGGCGTGCTGCCTGCACCTGTCGCACCTGCACGCTCATTTGAAAATGTTAATATTGGGAGGGGTGGGGTGGTAGGTGACAGTGGGTGAGGCGCTGATTGCGAATCCTGTATAGGGTAGGGGAGCACTCCAGGTCCTCCTGGCTCCACAGCAACGCTTACTGGATGCCCTGAAATTAGCCCATTCCCTCCCCCAGTTTTCCATCCAGAAAATGGGCATAATGAGGACCAAATGTTACTTCATCATTACTGTCATGTCCATTGTCATTTCTACATTTCTGGTTGTGTCTGATCATACAGGGGATGAACACTGAATCCAAACTAGCCAAATTAGAAGTTCAGATTCATTAGTGTTGACTAATTCCATGCTCTAATTTTATTGTCATTTTAATGTGTATCTACTGGAATTACAATTTTAGTAATTTGTTAACAAATAAATGTAATGAGGAGAAATGTAATGAGATGAGGAGAACTGTCTGGTGAACCTGTGGAATTCTCTACCACAGAAGGCTGTGGAGGCCAAGTCACTGAATATATTTAAGAAGGAGCTAGATAGATTTCTAGACACAAAAGGCATCAAGGGGTATGGGGAGAGAGTGGGAATATGGTATTGAGATAAAGGATCAGCCATGATCATATGAAATGGCAGAGCAGGCTCGAAGGGCCAAATGGCCTACTCCTGCTCCTATTTTCTAAGTTTCTATGTTTCTAAACCCCTGTGTATAATTATGCTATAAAATCAGGCCATTTGGCTATTTAAGAACTAAATTTTGTTTTTTTTTTACTTATTCTCAGAATATCGGTGTTGCTGGTAAGGCTGCATTTATTGCCCATCCCTGGTTGCCATGAGAAAGTTGGGTGGACCTCTCTTTGAAATAATGAGTCTTTTTACAATTGCTGCTTCATCAAACTGGCCAGCGCCAGATTGGACACAAGTTGGCACCTCAAGAAACTGAGGACCTTTTGTATTGAATGAAAACTAGGGTTGCCAACTCTGGTTGGAAATATTCCAGGAGGCTACATTGTGACCCGCGAGCCAGAGTTACGTTTGGTTGCTATAGTAGAGTGAGATTGTCGTGAGTTGCAACACCAGTACACTAATACGATGGTTGAGAGAGGGCAAGCACACATTGCCATGACATTTTAAACACTGGCTGGACTATAACCCAGAAATGTATGAACTAACGAGAAACTGGTAGAGATATGTCTGATTCATCATTCAATGTTCATTTTGAGAATTCCCTATAATTTTTCTCGTGGGTTGCTCTCAATATCATCCAGGTGATTAATCTTTAATTCCTGGAGACTCCAGGACAATCTGGGAGGATTGGCAACTCAAATGAAGAAGACTGTTTCCCATGTACATAACAATATTATTAGTCTGTATGGCTTAGTTCAGTGAATTCTGTCGCTCAGCTAACTCAGTACAGTCCAAAATCAAACCTAGTTTCTACTGCTTATATTATCTTAATTTTTAAAATAATCTAATCTTTACTTCTCTGTAGCAGTTTGCAAAAGTATATTTTATACATGTGTGTGTATTGAACATAATTTTGTTTCTGCTAAAAGAAACCTGCATTTATATAGTGCCTGTGATATAAACACACATCCCAAAGTGCTTCACAAATAGGCACAAGAAAGAGACGTCGAGCCAGAAGGTGATATATTAGGATGGATGAATAAAAACTTGGTCAAAGAGTCTTGAGAAGGCTGTTAAAGGTGGAGAGAGAGGCTGAGAGGTTTAGGGAAGGAGTTTCAGATGTTCGGACTGAGGCAGCTGAAGGCTCTGACATCAATAGTGCTGCAAAGGAAGGGAAATATACAGAAGGACAGAGTCAGAGAAATAGAGTGTTCAGGAAGGGTTGTAAGTCTGGAGGAGATTGCAGAGAAAAGGTGGGGCCATTTAAAGATGAGTGTGATCATTTTAAATATAATATGTTGGGAGACTGGAAACCAATGTAGGTCAGAGAGGATGAGGGCAGTGTGCAAGCAGGAATTGGTGTGCTGACAGGATACACACGACAGAGGCTTGAACAAATTGAGTTTGTGAATGGTGGAGAATGGGAGTCCAACATAGGGGAATGTTAAAATAAGTGAGTCTGGAGGTGGCTAAGGCATGTATAAGAGTTTCAGCAGCAGAGGGGCTGAATGTAGGGGTTGGATGCAGGCAAAGTTACGGGGGTAGAAGTAAATTGTCTTTCGTGAGATGGATAGTATATGAGCTTTAAAGCACAACTCCATGTCAAACAGGTCACCAAGGTTATGAACTGTCTGATTCAGCCTGAAAGAGGGACTTGGGGAGAATGGTGGGGGCTGAGGATGATGGCTTTGGTCTTACCCATGTTGACCTGGAGGAACTCATCCAAGACAAACAGCCTGGCAACATAGAGTAATCAAGGGGTTAGGAAAGGTGGTGGGGAGGTAGACCAGGGTGTTATCAATATACAGCTGACCCTAAGCCTGCAGCTGTGATGCTGAGTGACAGCATGTAGATAGGGAAGAGAAGGAGACCAAAGATAAATCCTTTGGGGACATTGCAGGGTAGAGAAGAGAAACAACTGATGGAATGCACTGATTATATTTGGGAAGATAAGGATTCTTGCAAGGATGGTCCCATGGAGCTAGACAATGGAGGAGAGATATTGGAGAAGAATGGTATGGTCAGCCCTGTCGAATACTACAAAAAGGGCAAGGTAACAAGGAGGGATAGTACACCATCGTCAGTCACAGAATGTGCTTTGCAAGTGTGTTATGGCTGTTTTGGTGCTCTGAGAAAGGCAGAAACAGAACTGAAGGGATTTAAATAGGGAGTTTCAGAAGAGAGATGGGCACTTTGCTGGGAGGTAATGACACATTTGAGGATCTTAAAGAGGGAAGGAAGATTGGAGATGGGCTGGTAGTTGGTGAGGAGAGATGGGTCAAGGTGAGTTTAGTGGAGGAAGGTGTTGAAGATAGTTCTAAGGTAGAGAGGGGCAATTCCTGTGGAGAAGGGTCCAATGACAATGCCAATGAGCCAGAAAGGGGAGTTGCGAGGTCAGAAGTTGAGTGGCAATGGGACTGGGCGAACAGGAGGCAGGTCTGATGGATAAGGTGAGCTTGTAGAAGGTGGGGGAAGATGAGGGAGAAGCTGCAGAGAGACAGGAGTTCAGGGCTAGAGTGGGTGCGTGAACTGGGAAAAGGCTGTGAGCTGCGGAGAGAGGGGAAGAGGAGGTCTCAGTCCTGTAAATTAAGAAATCCTTGAGCTCCTCACACTTGTTTTTTCAGGTAAGGATAGAGGGATGTGGGGAGGGGGGTGGAAAATAGCATTGTTGAGTAACAGACCACAGTGCTAAATGATGAATGTTGAATCTCTAAGAAGCAGTTTGGTGTTAAATATTGAAAAAACGTATTAGTTCTTAATCAATAGCCATAACAGTCAGATATATTAATTTGCCTATGTGCCTTTGTGTGCAGAAGAATGATTGCAGACAATGGAAAAAACAAAGGCAGAAATAATTGCTCAAAATATCCAGTGTAATTTTTGTATTTTTGCACGCACTGTGCAGTTATGAGCCGCAAATCTTGGCACTCCCTTGGATTAGAGCTTTCAGGAAGCCAAAATATTCATCGATCTTCATGTTGAATAGTTTTTCTGCAATTTCAGGTTTGCTCATTGCAACAGAACCACCTTTCAGTTTAAAACAAATTTTTGTGCCAGAAACCTTTCTAACCCAGAGAGCTTAGGCTAGTTCTTGTCAGCACAATAAAAGTGGCTGTGATTTGCTTTGGGCTCCAGTGATCTGTAAACCTGAACAGATTTGCCTGTGATTTGAAATTTTAAGTCGGGTTGATACTACAGGTGGTAAGATGGAGTGTGAGTTAGTTGAAGAGGAACTTGCAGCAACCTGTTTTTGCTCAAGCTTAAGAAATCATTTTTTTTAAGCTTGGAGCAGAGTGGTTTAACTTGTGAGCGGATCAGAGTAAACTCTGGAGGATATTTATTCACTTTTTGTATTCGTGGCATGTAACAGTAATGAAAGATCATTAACTAAAGGACACAGATTTAAGATAATTGGCAAAAGAACCAATGAGGATTTTTTTTTATATACGCAGAGAGTTGTTATGATCTGGAATGCGCTGCCTGAAAGGGCGGTGGAAGCAGATTCAATAGTAACTTTCAAAAGGGAATTGGATAAATACTTGAAAAGGAAAAAAATTGCAGGGCTATGGGGAAAGTGCAGGGCAGGAGTGGGACTAATTGGATAGCTCTTTCAAAGAGCCAGCACAGGCACAATGGGTCTTAAAAATAATTGGTAAAAGAACTTGAGGGGAAATGAGAAGACATTTTTTCACATAGGGTTAAGATTTGGAACACAATACCTGAAAGAGTGGTGGGAACAGATTCCATCGACACTTTCAAAAGGCAATTGAATATGTACTTGAGGACTAATTTGCAGGGTTATGGGGGAAAATCTGGGGTGTGGGACTAAATTGGATAGGTCCTTCAAAGAGCCAGCACAGGCACGACAGGCCGAATGGCCTCCTTCTGTGCTGTAATATTCTATGATTCTATGCACACAGTGGTTTCAACAGCGTAAATAATGCAACAGTATTCCCTTGCAGTTTTTTGCATTCTATTTTAAGTCACAGAAATGCAATTGAAACTTGATAAATGCTAATAGTTTGCCTAGAAATATTGCTTTTAGATCAAGATATCCGTACTGTGGGAGTGGATGAGGTAACGGTACATTACAATCTTATGCTAGTAGCAGCTTTCCGATTAGATCAAGTTTGTGCTTATTTGGATTTATACACGTTTTATAATAGATACATTTCATCTGAGCTATCAGACAGTACCCAGTAAGCTTTAATTTATAAAGCTATAATCTTAAAAAGATGTTAAGGTTGCAAACTATGTGCTTGATTAACTGTAATTATATTTTAAATTGGGTGGAATTGCTTTGCCTTAGTTAAATCTAGGCTATAATCTAAAAATTAATAACATGCTGTGATGTAAATTTTCTAAACATTCAATTAAGTGATAATGGTCAGCAGGTGCTGACTACATTAAACAGTAATGAATGAACATGGAGACCAAATGTTGTTGATATTGTGCTGTAACAGAGTCTGTTATGAAGTGTTATTCATTGCAACTGAAGAAAATGTCAGCTATTCTGTTTAAAAAGGTCTCCTTTTCAATTGAATGGCAACTCCAGCAATGATTTCAGATAATCAGATCAACAAATCAGGAAAAACTGAACAGGCTGAGGCTCTTTTCCCAAGGAAAGAGAAGGCTTGAGGGGTGACCTGATAGAGGTCTTTAAAATTACAAAGGGGTTTGGTAGGGTAGACCGTAAAGAAGATCTTTCCACTTGTGGGGGAATCCAAAACGAGGAGTCATAAATATAAGTTAATCACTAATAAATCCAATAAGGAATTCAGGAGAAACTTTTTCACCCAGAGAATGGTTAGAATGTGGAATTTGCTACCACATGGAATGGTTGAGGCGAATAGCATAGATGTATTCAGTGGGGTCTGGGGGGGACGGTGGGGGGGGGGAGGTTGGAACATAGTGCCAAATTTCCATTGGACAGTCCTGACCTGGAATGTTCATCAAGCATATCCACAGAAAGATGAAGCAGGGGGACAGGACTACCCTCTCCTGCCATGTTGTACCACCTTTGCCGGGCCTGCATTCTATGGGGGAGGTCCCAGGAAATCGTGGCAGAACGCAATGGGGCGGAGGCCTGATGAAACAGATTTCCATTGTCTTTTCCTCTACTCTGTGCCAGGGAACACCAATTGCCCAGGTACAGGGCAGAGGAAGACCTACCTCAGTATTTTAACAATACTGTCTGTAAGTCAGCCCCTTCAAACCGTGCTTATTTGGCAGGAATTTATGTGCTCAGTGTTTCAGGCAGATGCCCTGCTGTACATTAGCCCTGATTTTAACCCAAGGAGTGTTTGGGGTGAAGGTTGGGTGAGAACCCCCTCCCATAGAGGTCAGTGTGAGGCCTGGGCCATTTTCTTATATTATCTCGAGTCATTAATATAAATGTAAAAGTGTAGGATTTTTGGTATGTATAATAAATCAATAAAAAAGCTCAGAGTTTATATTAAGCTAATAAATAAGTTGACCTCTCAGCCTCGAAATTACAAAATTCCGCTTCGAGAATGGTGTTGCATTCAAAGGGAGGACAAATCGGAGATTAAAATTAATGGCAGGAAAATGGAGAGCGCTATGACTTGGTCTTACCAGATTCTTTGGCACTCCTGGGAGCAAAGTCTCAAACTAGAGTGGCAGGGGGATGGGAACCTGAGCGGGGAGTCAGAAGGGAATAAAATTGAGAGCAGCAAGAGAGGGGAAGACCCAGGGGAAATCTACAATACAAATAGTACAAACACTTGTTCAAGAACAAGCGAGAGGGAAAAGCGTAGAGCAGCGGAAAGAAAGTGTACTTTAGGCACGACAGATAAAATAAAAACTAGAAGGCGTAAGGCGATTAACCCAGCATCAAAGCTGTGGCAGGGGGTTGGGAACCTAAGCAGGGAGACAGAGGAAAGCGTGTCAGGAAGGGACAGAAGGTATGGAGTAAAAGGTAAAGTGTTAAAAAAGGAAAAAGCAGGTACTAAGTGTCACAAAACATATTTGAAAGTTCTTTATCTGAATGCACGTAGCATTCGTAACAAAATGGACGAGTTAACGGCACAAATAACGACGTATGGGTATAATCTTGTGGCCATCACAGAAACATGGCTGCAGGGTGACAATGACTGGGAATTAAATATGCCAGGGTATTTAACAATCAGGAAGGACAGGCAGGAAGGAAGGGGAGGTGGGGTGGCAATGTTAATAAAGGAAGGAATCACTGTAACACAGAGAAATTATATTGGGACAAAGGATCAGGACAATGAAACAGTTTGGGTAGAGATAAGGAATAATAAGGGGGAAAAAAACACTAGTGGGCATAGTATATAGACCTCCTAATAGTTGCAACTCTGCTGGAAGAAGTATTAATCAGGAAATAGTCAGGGCATGTAATAAGGAAACGGCTATAATTATGGGGGATTTTAACTATCATATTAACTGGACAAATCAAATTGGGCAGGGCAGCCTTGAGGAAGAGTTTATTGAGTGTATTAGGGATGGATTTCTTGAGCAGTATGTAACTGATTCTACAAGGGGGCAAGCAACCTTGGACCTGGTCCTGTGTAATGAGCCAGGATTAATTAATAATGTCCTAGTTAAGGATCCCCTTGGAATGAGTGACCATAACATGGTTACATTCCATATCCAATTAGAGGGTGAGAAGGTTGGTTCTCAAACAAGCGTACTGAGTTTGAATAAAGGAGACTATGATGGTATGAGAGCGGAATTGATTAAAGTGGACTGGGAAAATAGATTACAGGGGAAGACGGTACATGAGCAGTGGTGTTCATTTAAGGAGTTATTTTACAACTTTCAAAAAATATATATTCCAATGAGGAAAAAAGGGTGTAAAACAAATGACAGCCATCCGTGGCTAAGTAAAGAAGTTAAGGATAGTATCCGACTAAAAACAAGAACATATAAGGTAGCCAAACTTAGTGGGAGGATAGAAGATTGGGAAGTTTTCAAAAGACAGCAAAAAGTAACTAAAGGATTGATTAAGAAAGGGAAGATAGATTATGAAAATAAATTAGCAAAAGTATAAAAACAGATAGCAAGAGTTTCTATAGTTATATAAAAAGAAAAAGGGTGGCTAAGGCAAACGTTGGTCCCTTAGAGGATGAGACCGGGAAATTAATGGTGGGAAACATGGAGATGGCAAAAATGCTGAACAAATATTTTGTTTCAGTCTTTACGGTAGAGGACACTAAGAATATCCCAACACTGGACAAACAGGGGGCTCTAGGGGGAGGAGGAGCTAAATACGATTAAAATCACTAAGGAATTGTTACTCAGTAAATTAATGGGACTCAAGGCGGATAAATCCCCTGGACCTGATGGCTGACATCCTAGGGTCTTGAGGGAAGTGGCAGTAGGGATTGTGGATGCTTTGGTAGTAATTTTCCAAAATTCTCTGGACTCGGCAAAGGTCCCGGCAGATTGGAAAACTGCTAATGTAACACCCTTATTTAAAAAGGGTAGTAGGCAGAAGGCTGGAAATTATAGACCAGTTAGCCTAACATCTGTGGTGGGTAAAATTTTGGAGTCTATTAATAAAGAGACAGTAGCAGAACATTTGGATAAACATAATTTAATAGGACAAAGTCAGCGTGGCTTTACGAAGGGGAAGTCATGTCTGACAAATTTGCTTGAGTTCTTTGAGGACATAACGTACAGGGTGGATAAAGGGGAACCAGTGGACGTAGTGTATTTGGACTTTCAGAAGGCATTCGACAAGGTGCCACATAAAAGATTATTGCTCAAGATAAAGAATCACTGGATTGAGGGTAATATTCTGGCATGGGTGGAGGATTGGTTATCTAACAGGAAGCAGAGAGTTGGGATAAATGGTTCATTCTCGGACTGGCAACCAGTAGCCAGTGGTGTTCCGCAGGGGTCGGTGCTGGGTCCCCAACTCTTTACAATCTATATTAATGATTTGGAGGAGGGGACCGAGTGTAACATATCAAAGTTTGCAGATGATACAAAGATGGGAGGGAAAGTAGAGAGTGAGGAGGACATAAAAAACCTACAAGGGGATATAGACAGGCTGGGTGAGTGGGCGGGGATTTGGCAGATGCAATACAATATTGGAAAATGTGAGGTTATGCACTTTGGCAGGAAAAATCAGAGAGCAAGTTATTTTCTTAATGGCGAGAAACTGGAAAGTACTGCAGTACAAAGGGATCTGGGGGTCCTAGTGCAAGAAAATCAAAAAGTTAGCATGCAGGTGCAGCAGGTGATCAAGAAGGCCAATGGAATGTTGGCTTTTATTGCTAGGGGGATAGAATATAAAAACAGGGAGGTATTGCTGCAGTTATATAAGGTATTGGTGAGACCGCACCTGGAATACTGCATACAGTTTAGGTGCCCATACTTAAGAAAAGTCATACTTGCTCTCGAGGCTGTACAAAGAAGGTTCACTCGGTTAATCCCGGGGATGAGGGGGTGGACATATGAGGAGAGGTTGAGTAGATTGGGACTCTACTCATTGGAGTTCAGAAGAATGAGAGGCAATCTTATTGAAACATATAAGATTGTGAAGGGGCTTGATCAGGTGGATGCGGTAAGGATGTTCCCAAGGATGGGTGAAACTAGAACTAGGGGGCATAATCTTAGAATAAGGGGCTGCTCTTTCAAAACTGAGATGAGGAGAAACTTCTTCACTCAGAGGGTAGTGGGTCTGTGGAATTTGCTGCCCCAGGAAGCTGTGGAAGCTACATCATTAAATAAATTTAAAACAGAAATAGACAGTTTCCTAGAAGTAAAGGGAATTAGGGGTTACGGGGAGCGGGCAGGAAATTGGACATGAATTTAGATTTGAGGTCAGGATCAGATCAGCCATGATCTTATTGAATGGCGGAGCAGGCTCGAGGGGCCGATTGGCCTACTCCTGCTCCTATTTCTTATGTTCTTAATTTGAGGCTTTCATTTTAAGGATTTATCTTAGACTCCTATGTTTGTATTTTCTTAGATTGATGTTCATAGACTTAATATTTATTTTATATGGAATATGACACACAGACCCATGAAGATAACACACTTGAGGTCAATCTAAGATATATTTCATCCTTGTGGTTGCATACCAATCATGGTAACTTTTACAGGGTAACAGACTTTAATGATTCCATTCAATCTGCCACACCTCATAGGTTGTGATTCCTTTATTATGTCAAGCCCCCAGCTCTCTACATCAGCCTGATCGTCCACTTCAGCAACAATCACAATGAACTTATTAGCCTGTGAGCGCTCAACTGTATTTTTCAATAGCAGTCTGTGCAGCCAGTGTTATTAAAGTAATAAAGGCACCATTAAAAAATAACACCTTGCCCAAGTCTAGTTATTATGTTGGTGATGTTGCTATACGCTTAAACACAGACACACTGTTCTGAATTTCATACATAGACGCTCTTGCATTGTCCGCACAAGAAAATTAAATTTGCGTCTCTGCAAAACAAACCAACACTGACCTCCAAAGCAATTCATGGCAAAATATTAATGTGACCCTATGTTCAACTTTAAGTCAAAATTGTTATTAAGAATATAGGTCAAATTGAATTAAAGTGTTCAAAAGGTAAGAATTTTTTTTGGGTGGAGTTGAAATAGTTTCTTATTTCTAATCCTTTATCATGTCCCTCCCTTCAGATGAGAGATTTTCTGTCATGAGTTGCTCTCAGGATGTGGGTGACATTGGCAAGGCTGAATTTTATTGACATCCTAGTTGTCCTGATAACATGGTGATAGGCCTTCACCATGGACCACTGTCATCCTCGTGTTGATGCTGCTCCTACGATGGTTTTAGGTAAGGAGTTCCAGGGTTTTGACCCAGCAACAGTGAAGGAATTATGTCCAATTCACAATGTTGTGTGCCTTGGAGGAAAATATAGAGGCAATGGTATTTCCATGACATTATTGCTCTTGTCTTTTTAGTGGTAGAGGTCGCAGGGCTGGGGGTGCTTTTGAAGTAAACTTGGCTGCAGCGCACTCTGTAGGTGGTACATACTTCTGGAACAATACACCCATGGTGGAGGGGATGTCAATGCATTCAGTGGATGCACTGTCCTGGATGGTGTTCAGCTTTACCTCACCAACACTTCTCTCAATCCCTGCACTGCACCTGTTTTTTTAATGAATTCATGGGATGTGGGCATCGCTAGCAAGGCCGGCATTTATTGCCCATCCCTGATTGTCGTGAGACGGTAGTGGCGAGACACTTTCTTGAGCCGCTCCAGTCCATGTGGTGAAGGTTCTCCCACAGTGCTATTAGATAGGGTGTTCCAGGATTTTGACCCAGCGAAGGTGAAAGAATGGCGATATATGTCCAAGTCAGGATGGTGAGTAATATAGAGGGGAACTTGGAGCTGATGTTGTTCCCATGCACCTACTGCCCTTGTCCTTCTAGGGGATGGAGGTTGCGGGTTTGGGTGCTGCTGTTGAAGAGGCCTTGGTGAGTTCTGCACAGCATCCTGTAGATAATACGCAGGTGGTGGAGTGGGTGGATGTTTAAGGTAGTGGAGAGGCTGTTGATCAAATGGATTGCTTTGTCCTGGATGTGGTGTTCAAGTTCTTGAGTGTTGTTGCAGTCGCACCCATCAAGAGTATTCTATCAGACTCCTGACTTGTGCCTTGTAGGTGATAGAGAAGATTTTGGGGAGTTAGGAGGTGAGCCACTTGTCGCAGAATATCCAGCCTCTGACCTGCTTTAGTTGTCAGCTTTCTGGTCCGACATACAATCCTGGATGAGCTGTAATTTCTTTCAGATAAACATTGGGAAGACTGAAGACTGGTCTTCAGCCGAGGCCACTAACTCTGTACCCTTGCCACCAATTCCATTCCCCTCCATCGCCGCTGCCTCAGGTTGAAATCGACTGTTCGCAACCTTGCTGCCCTATTGAACCCACAATGAGGTTCTGACCCCATATCCTCTCCATCTCAAAGATCGCCTACCTCCACCTCTGTAACATTGCCCATCTCCACCCCTGCATCAGCCCATCTGGTGTCAAAACCCTCATCCATGACTTTGTCACCTCCAATGCTCTCTATTCCAATGCTCTCCTATCCAACTCGCCACCCGCATTTTCCAATATTCTTCATCGTGTTCCCACTCAGTTTTGGATGGGATTGTGCAGGGGAATCCCTGCCCTTCATGTCTGTAAGCAAACACAAACAGTTGACACAAACAGTAAAATCTACATGACAAATTAGAAATATGGTATTATCAAATGTAATCTGTATTCTGCTGAAAAGAACTCCAGTGGGTGGACATTTTCTCAAGCAGAACACACTGTTAATAATTAATCAGTCTAGAGAATTTGTGAAGTTATAGCTGCAAGTCATCAGAGTGGGAAAACAGGAAGAATTAGCACGATCAGAGAACCTTAGCATTTGCAGCCGCAGTGGTTTAACCATAAACATTAGTTTGAATTAACACCTGATCCTTATTCTCTTGTAATTACTCTTGATTTTCAGTGAATGACTGCCTATGCAGCTGTGGAGTCTGTGGTATTTACATTATAACTTTTTTTAAAAACTTTTCATATATACTTTTAAGGATGGTGTACAGTAGCACCCTAAAAAGCTGTACTTTAGAGTCATAAAGTCATAGAGTTATACAGCATGGATAGAGGCCCTTCGGCCCATCGTGTCCGCGCCGGCCATCAAGCCCTGTCTAATCTAATCCCATATTCCAGCATTTGGTCCGTAGCCTTGTATGCTATGGCATTTCAAGTGCTCATCCAAATGCTTCTTGAATGTTGTGAGGGTTCCTGCCTCCACAACCCTTTCAGGCAGTGAGTTCCAGACTCCAACCCCCCTCTGGGTGATTTACATTCCTATGGATTATCCTTTCCTGAGCCAAGCTTCCAATCCCATATCCTTTCCATCACCAAGACTGCTTGCTTCCATCTCCGGAACATCTCCCGCCTCTGCCCCAGCCTCAGCTCATCTGCTGCTGAAACCCTCAGCCTTGCCTCGTTACCTCTAGACTTGACTATTCCAATACTCTCCTGGCTGGCCTCCCACCTTGCACCCTCCGTAAACTCGAGCTCATCTAAAACTCTGCTGCCCGTATCCTAACTCGCACCGTTCTCCCATCACCCCAGTGCTCACTGACCTACATTGGCTCCCGGTCCCGCAACGCCTTGATTTTAAAATTCTCATCCTGTTTTCAAATCCCTCCATGGCCTTGCCCCTCCTTATCTCTGCAAACTCCTCCAGACCTAAAACCCTCCAAGATCTCTGCGGTCCTCTAATTCTGGCCTCTTGCACATCCTCGATTTTCTTCGCTCCATCATTGGCGGCTGTGCCTTCAATTGTCTCGGCCCTAAGCTCTGGAATTCTCTCCCTAAACCTCTCTGCCTCTCTCCCTCTCTCTCCTCCTTTAAGACTTTCCTTAAATCCTACATCTTTGGCCAAGCTGTTGGTCACCTGTCCTAATATTCCCTTATGTGGCTTGGTGTTAGATTTTGTTTGATAACCGTTACGATGACCATATGTACAAATTGTGTAATTACTACAGTGTAATTACTTCAATTATTCATGTTTGATGTAAAACAGTATTTATTTGCTAACTACTCATGACAGGATATTACTCCTTGGCTTTACCCTCTTGCATGTATTATCGCAAGTTTTCTTCATAAGACCATAAGAGGTAGGAGCAGGAGTAGGCCATTCGGCCCCTCGAGCCTGCTCCGCCATTCAATGAGATCATGGCTGATCTGATTTTTACCTCAACTCCACTTTCCTGTCTTTTCCCCATATCCTTTGACTCCTTTGCTGATCAAAAATTTGTCTAACTCAGCCTTGAATGTATTCAATGACTCAACCTCCACAGATATTTGGGGTAAAGAATTCCAAAGATTCACGACCCTCTGGGAGAAGAAATTCCTCCTCATTTCCGTCTTAAGCGGGTGACCCCTTATTCTGAGACTATGCCCCCTAGTTTTAGATTCCCCCATGAGGGGTAACATCCTCTCAGCATCTACCCTATTGAGTCCCCTCAGAATCTTTTATGTTTCAATAAGATCTCCTCTCATTCTTCTAAACTCCAATGAGTGTAGACCCAACCTATTCAATCTTTCCTCATAAGACAACCCTTCCATACCTGGAATCAACCTAGTGAACCTTCTCTGAACTGCCTCCAATGCAAGTATATCCTTCCTTAAATAAGGGCACCAGAACTGTATGCAGTACTCCAGGTGTGGTCTCACCAGCACCCTGTACACTTGTAGCATGACTTCCCTGCTTTTATACTCCATCCCCCAAGAAATAAAGGCCAATATTCAGTTTGTCTTCCAGATTACCTGCTGCACCTGTATGTTGACATTTTGTGCTTCATGTACGAGGACACCCAGATCTCTCTGTACCTTAGCATTTTGTAGTATTTCTCCATTCAAATAATATTTTGCTTTTTTATTTTTCTTCCCAAGGTGGATGACTTCACATTTTCCCACATTATATTCAATCTGCCAAATTTTTGCCCATTTGCTTAACCTGTCAATATCACTTTGTGTCCTCCTTGCAACTTGCTTTTCCACCTATCTTTGTATCATCAGCAATACACAATACAAAGTTGTATAATCGTTTCTAAAAGTCAATTATGGCTACCTTAACTCAGTTGTTCATTTCTCCTGTGATGAAATCCTGCATTGGACCTGTGCAGACAGTCAACAGCTTGTGGATAGATAAATGGGGAGAAAGGGAGCTAAAGTAGGAGGCCATGTTCTCTACTTAGCAGCATTGTTGCAGGATGCAGTTCTGCAATGATAGAAGACTGAAGGAAGAAAAAAAGTAGAGGGAGAATTACTCCACGTTCTGGTGTCCCAGAAGACTATAATATGATGTACTGCATGCTTTTAAATTACCTCTTGTCACTGATGTGTGCCATGAACTGTCTTTACAACTGGTGCTGATGTGAGATCCAGATACTTGTGTGCCACTCCATGCACACTTTGCTGGGGCCAATTCCCCCACATAGGCAACTGATCTGATTGAGTATGGACCATTGTACTGCTATGTCTCTGAATCCCTCAGTCATAGTTTACTGTGTTCTATCCCCAAGAATATTGAAGCTATCTATTGTGCAACAACTTGCATTTATATAGTGGCTTTAATTTAGAGAAACATTAAATAAACTTCAATGTCTTAGCACCTCCGATCAGCGGCAGCATTCTGTACAGATGTCTTCCCTCTGCATTGCTAGGGTCGCCAAAATAGTTGCTAAATGGTCAGTGGTAAAAAGCCCCACCACAGCAACAATCATATTGCTAATAGTCACAGAAATAATCTTCTCCAATTTAGCTGCACTATCTTACAGTGACTCATAGTGGTGACTCACAGATGTACTGATTGTTCATACAGCATCTCTCATTTGAAAGACCCCTGCTAGGTCTTATTCTAGGGCCAGAGGCACACTAGACCTCCTTTGCATACCAGCCTGCCCTTTATATGCCCACTGTCCCTGCCGCTTGCTCGCCTGTGCTTTGTATCCCACCCTCTGATCCTTTGAATTGTCCATTGGATTGCATACTTTTGGGATGGTGCTTGGCTCAGAATTAGATGTTCACACAGAGTGCTTTGATGTTACTGCATCTGTCAGAGCCTGACTTTTTTTTCTTGTGAGGGAGCAACTTCTGTGTGAGGATGTAACCTCTACCTCTGAGGATCTATCCTCATTATCTAAGTGTGTTGGCTCCATCAGTGGCTCGATGTCTTTTTGTGAAAAGAACAGATGGTAAATTCTTTGTGTTGTGATTAGGTTTCAGCAAGTGCTGCAGGATTGCCAAAAGAGGCTGAAAATCTGTGTGGTTGCTACATCACTGTGTGTCCCCAGATGATTGCAAACATTGCTGACAGTGACATACTATGCTAACACAATGCCTTGTGCCATCTCCAGCTTTATCTACCTCCACACTATCTTTTGGCTTCCCTATTGATTATGCGAAGCATTGCTTCCTCTTAGGAGCTGTGTACTCTGAATTGGGGTGCATCAAAAATAGTGTGTATGCTTCCCCTAAGGTTAAATGCTACCTTAGCTTACAAGGACAAAGAAAGCATCAATTATGATTACATTGTACAATGACAATAAAAGATATGCAGATATGCTGCACATAGTTATTACCATGGTAAATGCTACAATACCATTTCCATAAATTTGCTATGTTGAACTAATACTAATTTCTATCTTCTCACTATTTACAAATACTTGGGGATCGCCAGTGTATCAAAGGGTATGCTGTTTTATGCTATGTAATGCATAATGTATCATCAGAGCCACTGACCGAATAGGTGAAATTGAATTTTTAATACAAAATGTAATATTTTTTGATTCAAATTATGTAATTCCGTTCACATTGTCATAGGAATTGTAATTCAGTGGTCTTGATTATCTATTTGTTTAGCTATGTATTGAGATTTATGTCTTACCACAGGATCCATAGGGACATAGGAACATAGCAACAGGAGTAGGCCGTTCAGCCCCTCGAGCCTGTTCTGCCATTCAATTAGATCATGGCTGATCTGCATCTCAACTCCATTTACCCGCCTTGGTTCCATAACCCTTAATGTCCTTGCCTAACAAAAATCTATCAATCTCAGTTTTAAAATTTGAAATGGGAGAGAGAGTTGCAGGTTTGTCTACACAATCCAAACACTGGCCTTTACTGATGTCCAAGGGTTCGTGAACCATGGACGGTAACTTTTGGAAAAGTACTACATGAGCAAATTGCTTTAAGGCTAAACAACTTTATTGGCACAAGTTCATACAACCTTCCCGAAGTAGAGTGTGGTCGTTGAATTTTCTGGATGATCAGTCCGTCGCACTCAAAGCTGTTGTGTCGTCTTCTTGTCCTCCTTCTAAAGGTGAGCTCCTGTTGCTCTGTCCTCCGACTGCAGTGCCTGTTCCATTGCAATGCCTTCCTTTTATGTTGGTTTTGCACTTTGGGGCGTAAAGAAAGTAAGGGAAGTGTCATTCAATCCAATTACCTCCTGTGACTAGGCCTCTATGATGGACATTTCAAAACCAGGTACAATTAGCTCAGCACTTTGAAATGTGAAGGCTCCTCTTATCTGTACTCATTTGGCTTTTCAAGTACTTTGGAATGTGAAGGGGTCCCCTATTTGTGCTCATCTGGTTTTATGTGTCCATGATTCTGTCTCAACAGTTCGTCAATGGTATCACTTCTACCAGTGGTATGTTGACTTGTTTAAAACTCCTAGAAGCTTTCCCATGCAAACTGCAGTTTTAAACACTGGTGGGAGTAGTTTATAGGCCCCCTAACAGTAGTTATACTATTGGGCAGAGTGTTAAACAAGAAATAAGAGGCTCTTGTAACAAAGGTAATGCAATAATCATGGGGGACTTTAATCTTCATGTAGACTGGGAAAATCAAATTGGCAAAAGTAGTTTGGAGGATGAGTTCATGGAATATATTTGAGACAATTTTCTAGAACAATATGCCGTGAAACCAACCAGGGAACAGGCTATTTCAGATCTTGTCTTGTGTAATGAGCCAGGGTTAATTAGTAATTTCATAGTAAGGGATCCTCTGGGGCAGAGTGATCATAATATGGTAGAATTTCACATTGAGTTCGAGGGTGACGTACTTAAGTCCGAAACTAGAGTCTTAAGCTTAAACAAAGCCAATAAGAGAGGTATGAGGACTGAGTTGGTGACAGTTGATTGGGAAATTAGATTAAAAGATATGACGGCAGATAAGCAATGGCGAACATTTAAGGAAATTTTTCATAATTCTCGATGATTGTACATTCCATTGAGGAATAAAACTCCACGGGTAAAGTGATCCATCCATGGCTAACTAAAGAAGTTAATGATAGTATTAGATTAAAAGAAGAGGCTTATAATGTTGCCAAGAAGAGTAGTGAGCCTGAGGATTAGGAAAGTTTTAGAAAGCAGCAAAGGATGACCAAAAAATTAATCAAGAGGGAAAAAATAGAATATGAGAGTAAACTAGCAAGAAATATAAAGCGATTTTAAGAACTTCTACAAGTATATAAAAAAGAAGAGAGTAGCGAAAGTAAACGTTGGTCCCTTAGAGGCTGAGACAGGAGAAATTATAATGGGGAATAAGGAAATGGCAAAGACGTTAAACAAATATTTTGTATCTGTCATTACAGTAGAAGACACAACAAACATACCAGAAATAGTGGGGAACCAAGGGTCAAATGAAAGTGAGGCAATTAAAGTAATTAATATTAGTAAAGGAAAAGTACTGGAGAAATTAACGGGACTGAAAGCCAACAAATCCTTGGACCTCATGGCCTTCATCCTCGGGTTCTAAAAGAGGTGGCTGCAGAGATAGTGCATGCATTGGTTGTGATCTTCCAAAATTCCCTAGATTCTAGAATGGTCCCAGTGGAATGTAAGGTAGCAAATGTGACCTTGCTATTCAAGAAAGGAGGTAGAGAGAAAACAGGGAACTATAGGCCAGATAGTCTGACATCAGTAGTCAGGAAAATGTTGGAATTTATGATTAAGGATGTGGAAATGGGACACTTAGAAAATCATAGTATGATTAGACAGAGTCAACATGATTATATGAAAAGGAAATCGTGTTTGACAAATCTATTCGAATTTTTTGAGGATGTAACTAGCAGGGTAGATAAAGGGGAACCAGTGAATGTAGTATATTTGAATACCTTTTGAAAATCCAATCAGGTGCCACACAAAAGGTTGTTACAGAAGATAAGAGCTCACGGGGTTGGGGATAATATATTAGCATGGATAAAGGATTAATTAATGGACAGAAAACAGAGAGTGGGGATAAACGGGTCATTTTCAGGTTGGCAGGCTGTAACTAGTGGGGTGCCACAAGGATCAGTGCTTGGGCCTCAGCTATTTACAATCTATATTAATGAATTAGATGAAGGGACCGAGTGTAATGTGGGAAAGTGTACAGTTTTGGTCTCGTTACCTAAGGAAGGATATACTTGCCTTAGAGGTGGTGCAACTAAGGTTCACTAGATTGATTCCTGAGATGAAAGGGTTGTCCTTTGAGGAGAGATTGAGTAGAATGGGCCTATACACACTGGAGTTTAAAAGAATGAGAGGTAATCTCATTGAAACACACAAGATTCTGAGAGGGCTTGACAGGGTAGATGCTGAGAGAATGTTTCCCCTGGCTGGAGAGTCTAGCACTAGGGGGCATAGTCTCAGGACAAGGGGTCAACCATTTAGGACTGAGATGAGGATAAATTTCTTCACTCAGAGGATTGTGAATCTTTGGAATTCTCTACCCCAGAGGGCTGTGGATGCTCAGTTGTTGAGTATATTCAATTGTAAACAATTTTACAACACCAAGTTATAGTCCAGCAATTTTATTTTAAATTCACAAGCTTTCGGAGGCTTCCTCCTTCCTCAGGTGAACGTTGTTGTTTCCAACAAACGTTCACCTGAGGAAGGAGGAAGCCTCCGAAAGCTTGTGAATTTAAAATAAAATTGCTGGACTATAACTTGGTGTTGTAAAATTGTTTACAATTGTCAACCCCAGTCCATCACCGGCATCTCCACATCATGAGTATATTCAAGACTGAGATGGATAGTTTTATGGACTTTAAAGCGATCAGGGGATATGGGGATAGGACGGGAAAGTGGATTTGAGGTCAAAGATCAGCCGTGAGCTTATTGAATGACAGAGCAGGCTCGAGGGGCTGAATGGCCGACTCCTGCTTCTATTTCTTATGTTCTTAAACATCTCAATTCCATCACCACTTAATCTTCTATACTCAAAATGGCAAGGAAGATGTTTGAGGTAGATAGGAAGCATATAAAAGTACAATGGAGGGGGAAGAATGTATTGTGGTTTGGTAATGTAGTGAGGATGTTCTAGGGACATGGGCGCAAGGGATGGGGAGTGGTGGGCTGTGGGAGGAATGGAAGTATGGAATAGCAGGTCCTTGGTTCTGAGAACAGTGGGATGGGGTTCCATCAAGGTTCCTCCGCACAATGTTTTACAAAAGTGCATCCTGTGGGTATACTGCAATTGTTGACTACTTTTACTGTCAGAGTACAAGCACAGGAATTGCATAAACAACATAAAGCTTATGCCAATAATGTGGCCTTTGGAATTTCCTCAGTGCAGGTCGATGGGATGTAGATAGGCAGTCAGGGAGGCAGTGGTCAGAGGGATAGCAGCTGGGAGAAGGGGAGAAAGACCATATCAGAGCTGAATAGCAGCAGAGGCATCAGGGAAAGGTAGGAGAGGTTGCAAAGAGGAGCATTGGAAGACTTTTACTGGCCTCCAGTGGCTGGCACTGTGGACAACAGCACCATCTGCTTTAATTGCACCTGAGTTCACTGTTAGAATTTAAGTTATTATTACTGCTTTTTTTGATAAGGACTCAGTTTGGATACCTCTTCCAAAATGTTAGCAGTCCTCACTATAAAAGGAGGAAGCATTTGTTGGTGAAATGATGGGAGGTAAGTTAGAGTAAAAAGGTAAGTTCAGCCTGAGAGACAATTGTGACAGGATAGCATAACGGAAAGAGCGTAACAGGAAAGTGTTACAGGAAGCAAGCCTGATACATTCTGCAAGTACAGATTATAATATGTTAATAGATAGATATATCTATGCAAAGGTCATCTTCCAGGCATGTTCATATATGAACTACATACTTAATAACCATTAATTTTCATTGCTTGCCTTTATTTTCCACATGTAGCACTTATCATGTACAGACAACTAAACTGCTGTGAGTTTAATTAATTTGATTGATGATCGACAAAGATAGAAAAAACATGAAAATAAATAGTATGCCCTTATCTGGGGTTCATTTTAAATATTCATTAATGTTCCTTGTCTTCCTTTCAAGAAAATCTGGTAGTGGCTATTTCTCCTCTTTTTTTGCCCCCTTTACTTGTGCCTCCTCTTCCTTCCGGCACTGCAGTGGGCGCCATGTGGCAGCTTTGCTGCACTTTGCTCCTTGGTAGTGGTGGGCTCCCTCTTTGGGGCGGAGATACCACCAGGAGCCCTGATCCAGGAAAATAGGTCATGGTCATGCCATTGGAGAAACCTGTGGTGGAAATCCAACGCAATGTCACATACAAGGCTTTACTTCACACAGATTCTTGGGGATAATCGGGATAGCAGATAATTGGAAATGGATAATGGAAGTTCCAATAGCCTTCTTAGTTTGAGCAAGCTTTAGAAACACTCCATGCACTCCACGTCATTGCAATGTTATTTTCTAGTTCACTGGTTTTTATAGAATGCAATAGAGTTTGTGCATAAATTATAATACTATTTCATGGAGGTGCAATTATCTGACAAGAGTGATACATTCCCCTGACTCCAAACATCCATTCCAAAACATACAAAAATACATCAGAGCACAAATGAACTGCACATCCATTTGGCAGGTTGGCATCACTCTCCTAATTACAGTCAACATCAATTAACCTGACTTCTGTTCATTTGGCAGATGCCAGCTACTTTGATGTTCAATAAAGTCAATTAATCCCTGGAAGACAAAGACATTCACATTAAGTAGAGTCAAATTTGGCAGCTATAATCATTGGGTCTTATTGAGTCTAATCAGTATGGGTATTACATGGGCTGTTTGTGAGTCTGTTCACATTTCTAGTGATGTTGAAGTTGTTGCCTTCTGTATGTCATTGGTGACAAAAGGCAAAGATGGATTAAGCTTTGGATGAAAGCACAATTAAACATGTTCTTGAAGAATATTCTCTCCTTATGGCCCATGCACTTGTCATTACTAATTCCTGAAATTACATTTTCTGCTGAAGTTAAAAAAAAAACAAGGAAGGTCAAATTGATTTATTTTATTGAAAAACCTGGGTGTAACAACAAGACCCATAGTCTAGGACGGTAGCAGGGTTGACGAGAGCAGATTAATCAAAAAGTAGCGGTTGTCTGACACCAGTAAAAATAGTGTTTAAGAAAAGGAACAGTTCTTTGGATGGGTGGGGGCATCATAGTAACACAGTGTTCCAATAAAATGTAAGATAGAGTGGTAGGACCTAGACTCACATCCAAGATTCAATGGGATAGATCTTGACTTTGTGCGATAGCGTGATGACGAGTCAGCAGCCCGTGTTACATCTCTCCCGATTGAAATCAATGGAAATAAAAATCGGGAGTGATGTAAAATGGGCTGCCGACTCGCTTTCACCCGTTTCACACCATCGCAAAAAGTCAAGATCTACCCCAATGAGTTTAGGTTTTCAATTCTACACGATGCTTTCTCCAAAGGCAGAGGGAAGACAACTTAGTGAGAAGGGTTTGCCCATCTCCTTGCAACAAGCTACAATGCACCATTGGATGTGACCCAGGAGCAGTTTGACCCTTTGTCACAACTGGTAGGTAGGGTTAACGTTTCAGGTCATGACCCTTGATCAGTTCTGAAACATTAACCCTACCTTCTTCTCACCACAGATGCTGCCTGACCTGCTGAGTGTTTCCAGCATTTTCTGTTTTTGTCATCCGTATCTGGCACTTGTTGAAAATTGTAGGCTTGGTGGAAATTCAGAAGCAGGTCCTGAAATTTTTTCTATTTTTGACTCATCAAGTGTTGGATACAATTAGATTTTATTATGCAGTGTTCTCAGTATGAATAATAATTTGATTTTGTCAGAGGGCAGCTCTAAAATGAAGCTAATTCCTGGCAAACAAGCACTTTTCTAGTTCAAATTTAATGATTAAGTTAAATTACAGGGACTCCGTAAAGTGCCGAGCACCAGTAAGGACAGACTTCTCTTTTGATTGAGTAGTCAGAACTAGTCCAATCCAGGTAACACTTTTATTCTCAGTAGAGCAAGGATTAAGAGTTAAGAGCATTATAGCTTAATAATGTGCCTGAAAGTCCATTGGGACTCCGCTCAGTCTGCTGGAGTCTCTTAACTGGCAATAGTGCAGCATCTTTATCTCCTTTCACAGGACTGGTTTTATAATCAGATTTCTAGGAGCTACAAGAAAAGCATGGAGACATATTTGCCTGCACCGGTGCTCGAAATCTTTTTAGCAGTGCAGAGAAAATATTTTCTGGTTTTAATTCAGTATTCGCAGTCTCCTAAAGATAAATCTGTCAGGTAGCAGGTTTATCCGTCTTTCTCTATAACAGACTCTACTGTAGCAGTGCCGTTGTTGTAGGAAATACATCGGCAGTGGGTTAATCTGATCAAATTTATGTAAATTTTGCCCAATTGAGGTGATTTCAAGTTATGTTAACCTGATCCTTTAACTAATAAACATATTTTTCAGTGCATTCAAACTGTCATTTTTTTCAGCTCGTCGTAAGTCTCCAAGATATAATATCAGGAAAGTAAGAAAGAAGTATCTCTAGCTTGGAGCCACAACAACACATATGGATGTTTTTTTTTTCTTTTGTGACTTGACCTACTAGGGGAGAGGAAGAGAGGATCTGCTTTTGAAAGTCAGAGCAGAATAACGAGCACTGAGCTCTTGCAGTGAATATGCACTATTACTTTTTGCTGACAATGTGATGGTGCCCATTGCCAGTTACAGATATGGTTACCTGCTGGCTTTGTGTTTTGTTTGCAACATTATTGTTTTCTCCGTGCCTTCTTTCTTCTTCCACTCACTTCAAGAACGTTGAGAGCTAGACTGTACAGCAGTTCCCGAGAGCGAGTAGAAAATACATTTTGATAACTGCTGTCCCATTTTCACTTCTGGTTATTCTTTAATGCGTTGACTCTTTACTTGCATTAGTTTTCTTCTCACTTTCTTTATGTTTTTCTTTCCCTTTTTGCCTGAAGAACGCCAGGAGCAAGTCCTCGTCTCTATGTTCCCGAGTGATTATAAAATATTAAACTGATACCTGACATTTCCTCTCCACTTCTTTCGTTGCTCCCTACTGAGCCACGAACTCATACCAGTTAAGGTAATAAAATAAAGAAAATGCTGGAAAGGGTCAGCAGGTCGGGCAGCACCTGTGGAGAGAGAAAGAGAGTTAACGTTTCAGGTCAGTGACCTTTTGTCACAGATGATGCCCTCTGATGAAAGGTCATCGACCTGAAACGTTAACTCTGTTTCTCTCTCCACAGATATTGTCTGACCTGCTGAGCGTTTCCAGCATTTTCAGGTTTTATTTCGGATTTCCAGCATCTGCAGTGATTTGCGTTTTATTTTCCCCAGTTGAGATAAAGTCTGCTGGACCTGTCTTCTCATAGGCTGTAATGGAGTCAGCTGTGCTTAAGCTTAAGTACATCAATTTAGTCCCTTCAATGATTGTGCTAACCTCATAGCCAGAACTCTCCATTCCTAAACTGAATACGATGCAAACCTTTTTCATTTGGGCTACAGAGAGCACAAAGACGAGTTCCCATAAAAACAAGTTGTTGTTTAAATTTGAGCCTGTCTATCACTTTGATAAAATGGTTCTTCCAGTGTTTTTCACAGCCTAATAAAAAGATATTTCAAACACATTTCATAAAGTCAGTTGATTTTTATACATAATGTAGAATTTGCTCTTGTTGCGTAATTCACGATTAAATCTTGGATACTAAAAGTATAAGGGAGGGACAAAGCGTTTTTATTTTCAGCCTTTGGGCTAAAAAATGGATGCGTAACCAATGAAGGAGATATTGGGAGGGGTGACCAAAGAATCATAGAATCAAACAAAGGTTACAGCACAGAAGGAGGCCATTCGGCCCATCGAGTCCACGCTGTCTCTATGCACGAGCAATCCAGCTAGTTCCACTCCCCCGTCCTGTTCCCGTAGCCCTGCACATTTTTTAGTTTCAATAATTATCCAGTTCCCTTTTTGAAGGCCATGATTGAATCTGCCTCCACCACTCCCTCGGGCAGTGCATTCCAGATCCTAACCACTCGCTGCATAAAAAAGTTTTTCCTCATATCACCTTTGGTTCTTTTGCAATCACCTTAAATCTATGCCCTCTGGTTCTTGACCCTTCCACCAATGGGAACAGTTTCTCTCCATCTACTCTGTCTAGACCCTTCATGATTTTGAATACCTCTCTCAAATCTCCTCTCAATCTTTTCTGTTCCAAGAAGAACAATCCCAACTTCTCCAGTCTGTCCACGTAATTTAAATCCCTCATCCCTGGAATCATTCTAGTAAATCTCGTCTGCACCCTCTCTAAGGCCTTCACATTCTTTCTAAAGTGCAGTGCCCAGAACTGGACACAATACTCCAGTAGTAGTGAAACCAGTGTTTTATAAAGGTTCATTATGACTTCCTTGCTTTTGTTCTCTATGTCTCTATTTATAAAGCCCAGGACCCCGTATGCTTTTTTAACTGCTTTCTCAACCTGTCCTGCCACCTTCAACGATTTGTGCACATATACCCCCAGATCTCTCTGTTCCTCTACCCCTTTTAGAATTCTGCCCTCTAGTTTATATTGCCTCCTCTTTTTTCCTACCAAAATGCATCACCTCACATTTTTCCGTGTTAAACTTCATCTGCCACGTGTCCGCCCATGCCACCAAAGTGTCTATACATCCTGTTGAAGTCAATCACTATCCTCCTCACTGTTCACTACACTTCCAAGTTTTGTGTCATCTGCAAATTTTGAAATTGTGCCCTGTACACCCAAGTCCAAGTCATTAATATATATCAAGAAAAGCAGTGGTCCCAGCACAACCCCTGGGGAACACCACTGTACACCTCCCTCCAGTTGGAAAAACAATCGTTCACCACTACTCTCTGTTTCCTGTCATTTAGCCAATTCTGTATCCATGTTGCTATTGTCCGTTTTATTCCATGGGCTGCAATCTTAATAGCAAGCCTACCATGTGATACTTTATCAAACACTTTTTGAAAATCCATATACACCACATCAACTGCATTGCCCTCATCTACCCTCTCTGTTACCTCATCAAAAAACTCTATCAAGTTGGTTAAACATGATTTGCCTTTAACAAATCTGTGCTGGCTTTCCCTAATCAATCCACACTCGTCCAAGTGACTGTTAATTCTGTCCCGGATTATCGTTTCCAAAAGTTTCCCCACCACCAAGATTAAACTGATTGGCCTATAGTTGCTAGTTTATCTTTACACCCTTTTTGGAACAAGGGTGTAACATTTGCAATTCTCTGGTCCTCTGGCACCATCCCCGTATCTGAGGATGTCTGAAAGATTACGGCCAGTGCCTCCGCAAGTTTGTTTTAAAGGGATGGGTCTTAAATGAGGAAATGAAGGTGGAGATGCAAGGGGTTTGGGGAGCGTATTCTAGAGCGTGGAGCCTAGGTGGCTGAAGGCATGGTTGTTAATAGTTGGAGCATTCCCAAATAGCTAGAATCTGAGGAATAGAGAGTTTGGGGGTGGGGGGATAGGTGGAGGGGGATGTGGTAGTGGGTTAGAAGGCTGAAGGAAGGGATTTAAACACAATGATGATAATTTTACATCTGATGTGCTAGGGTACTGGGAGGTCAGTGAGGGAAGGGGTAATTGGGACTTGGTAGGGGATACGGACAGCAGAGCTTGGATGAACTGAAGTCTACAGAGGGTGGAGGTTTTGAGGCTGGTCAGGCGAGCATTGGAATATTTGAATCTGGAGGTTACAAAGGCCTGGATGAGGGTTTCAGCAGCAGATGGGCGGAGGGGGGTGATGTTACAGAGATGGAAGTAGGAGGTCTTTGTGATGGAGAGGATTTAGGCTCAGAAACACAGCTTTTTCGAGGCTATTATCAGCCCTGATGTAAACTGCTGCTTTGAGATACCAAAATTATGCTTGATAATTCTGGTTGTGGCTGTGCTCTGCTTCTGCTTAGGGCAGCCATGATTTCCCTCGGAGCCACCCTTCATTCTATTTTAAATAAGAATGGCACAATTGATGGCCTCAAAATGAAGGAATGAAGAAAACTCCTGGGGAAGTAGTCATTAATCTGCATGAGTTTGTGTTGGTGGTCGTATACCAGGAGTGATTTTGAGTGCATGCATTGTGTGAATGAATTGCTGATACAATCTGCTGGCAGGAGAGGCTCCCTTCTGGGATATGAACTTGTAAAATTACCCCTAATATGAAAGGGCTAAAAAAGAAAGAACTTGTATTTAAATACAGCCTTTCATTTCCTCAGGGTATCCTAAAGCATTTCATTGTCAATGAATCACTTTTGAAGTGTAGTCATTGTTGTTTTATAGGTAAACACATCTAACAGCCAATTTGTGTGCAGCAAGGTCCCATAAACAGCCAATGAGATAAATGACTAGTTGATCTGTTTAAGAGCATTAGAACCATTAAAAAATAGGAGCAGGAGTAGGCCATTCGTCCCCTCGAGCCCCATTCAATAAGATTATGGCTGATTTTCTACCTCAACTCCACTTTCCCACCCTATCCCCATAACCCTTAATTCCCTTAGTGTCCAAAAATCTATCGATCTCAGTCTTGAATGTACTCAACGACTGAGCATCCACTGCCCTCTGGGGTAGAGAATTCCAAAGATTCACAATTCTCGTTGAGGGTGTCATTGAGGAGTGAATGTTCATCAAGACACCAGGAAAACTCTCTTTTTTTGATTAGTGCCATGAAATATTTTACATCCACTGAACAGGCAGACTGGGCCTTGGTTTAACATTTCATTTAAAAGATGGATAGGGTCAGTGGGATAGATTTTCACCTTGCTGTCCGGGCATCAAAAGGGAGTTGCAGATCGGCTGCTCATCATATCATATTCATATGATATTCATTTCCAGCCCTCTAGCATCTGGTCCAAATGGCTATTCATCGTTTGATAACGAGAATGGAAGTTGGCAAGCTATTTTACCTTGGAGGGTATTGTATCTGTGCCTGAACCAATAGCCAGACACACACATGCACTTTCCAGTATATGTTACTGGAACTGTGAGAGGGAATCCTGGTTAATTTTATTTATTTTCTTACCCTTGCTCACAGATACCAACTAGGAGTGTCAAAAATTAGGAAAATGCTCCATTCCCCCACATCGACACCCATCACCTTGATTAAAAATTGGCTCAATAAAATTGTTAAAAGTATGATGTGACGAAAATAAAAGTGATGAAAATACTTCGGTAAAAATGGCACTAGGTATTAACGTGTTCCTCTTAGCAGGCACATTAGGGCCAATAAGCCACGGAAGAAAAATAAAATATGGGACCGGATCTTGCTGGAAAAATAACAGCGTGTTAACGATACACAACGCTATTAATGTGCAAAGCAGCCAGCAACTTCAGGGGATTAAAAGATATGCCGTGAGTTGTGACTCTCCAGAATTCGCTGGTCGATTTACACCGCTCCACCGTTTGCTTTGCACAAACAGCATTTTGCCCTTAGCCTCCCCGTTATTTTTAAGAACTTGCTGAATTTGCACATTAATGGCCCATTAAACTCACCGCAGAAAGTAATAATTCCTACTGGTATGGGAGTGCGTGTACAGGGATGTCAGCTGGGCACAGGTTCAGGCTCGACACTGACATCTTCCATGCTCAAACATTGATTGTGACAATGAGATAGGTTGAAGGCTTAATGCACGGTGAAACTTTTGAATAGGTTTTGTTTTCACAATTCTCTCAATGCAGACGCTACAGTGTATGAAGAGAATGGTGGTCAGTATTAAAGTAGTTAGGAAGCTGCAACACTTAAAGATTCATGTGCTGAGATGAAATATATCCGATAATAAAGAATACGAGGGTATGAGCAAGAGTGCTGTGGTGGAAATTTTGAAAAGCGCTTAAGCACAAGAGTAACATCAAGACTGGAGAATGGCTGATGCGATCCTAATATTTAAAAAGTTCAGCAGCCTGCTGCTGGGAATAAGTGAGCCATTATCTGAACATCTACAGTGGGAAGATTATTGGAGTTGGCTATAAATGCAGCAGTTCAAGAGCACAGAGACAGAATAAGCACAATAAATCCAACAAATTTATTGGAATTTTTTGAAGGTGTAATTAAGTTGTTAGATGAAAGTAATCTGGCATTATATACCTTGACTTTCAAATATCATTTTGTAAAATCCCTCATGAGAGTTTATACCTAACGAGGATATTCATGTGATCACATAGGAAGTTGTAAATTGCATGTGAATTTGATGGATGATCGAAAACAGGTGAGGAGGTCAAAGAGGGAGGGAGAAAAGTCGGCCAGGTACCAGATACAGCAATAAAGAAAGACCTCAATTTATATAGCGCCTTTCACGGCCTCAGGACGTCCCAAAGCGCTTTACAATCATTGAAGTACTTTTGAAGTATAGTCACTGTTGTAATATAGGAAACGTGGCAGCCAATTTGCACATAGCAAGCTCCCACAAACAGCAATGAGATAATGACCAGGTAATTTGTTTTAGTGATATTGGTTGAGAGATAAATATTGGCCAGGACACCAGGGAGAACTCCCCTACTCTTCTTCGAAATAATGGTATGGGATCTTTTACATCAACCTGTGAGAGCAGACAGCACCTTGGTTCAACATCTCATCTGAAGGACGGCACCTCTGACAGTGCAGCACTCCCTCAGTACTGCACTGAAAATGTCAGCCTAGATTGTATGCTCAAAGTCTCTGGAGTGGGCCTTGAACCCACAGCCTTCTGACTTAGAGGTGAGGGTGCTACCCACTGAGCCATGACTGACACAAGGTGGGAAGCTATTGGTGGGCTATATTGTAGCACCCTCCCTGACCTGCCTAGGCATCTGAATCATTGCTCAAGGTTGCTAAAATCCCAGTGGAAACATATGCTGTAATTTTTTTTGTGTGTGAGAACTAGAATTACTGATGTTACAAGCATGACCTAATGCAGAGACTTTGGGGTAAATTAATTTCCCCACACTTTCACCTGACCCAACCAGAACACAAAGCACTGCAGGCATGCATGCTACACTCGAGAATTGACCAACATTTGCTGGTTTGAGCTCATTTAATGGTCTAATTATACTCTAGTTTAATTAGGTTCTGTGCAAAGTTAAACCTGCATTACACCGATACTAATGTGGTATAAATCGTCGAGGACCAAACTAATTTCAAAGTGAAGCCTCCTCCCTCACAGAGTCTCATTTTGCATTGCTCTGGTATCAGGCCGGGCTCTAACATAGGATTCATTGCATTACAGCTATTGCATCAGTGTGTAATGGTTTTGCTTTTTACTGATGCTGCAGCTCTAGTGTAAATGCAGTCTTAAGTGCATGGTTAGCATCTTAACAAGTGACTCAGAAGAATTATTGTTAGTGTGTTCTGATTAGTTTTTAGTTCCACGTTATTTTAATGCATCTAATACTGAAAGTTCAATGAATATAGTTTTATGGATCTGTCAGTACATTTAAAAAAGGGGAGTTAAAAACTGATTCTCTTATAATGCATCCTTTAGTGAGCAAAGAAAGAAGGAACTTGCATTTATGTAGTGCCTTTCCTAGCCTAGGAACATTGCAAAACATTGCACAGTCAGAGAAGTACTTTTAAAGTGCAGTCAGTGCTGTAATGTAGGGAAAGGCAGCAATCAATGTGTGCACATCAAGGTTCCACAAACAGCAATGAGGTTAATGATCAGGTAATGGGTCAGATTTTGCTAAGAACGGCACCAACCATTCGTTAGACTTGCCCGTAGACTTTCTATAGGGTTTTGCACGGCAAGTTTCTGTCAGTGCGAGATCCAAACAGCTCGGCGGCCTCTACAGGGCATCTGGGACCTGTGTGAACAGGGCAAGCAACTGTGTATCTCCTTAACCAATCAGATTGAAGAATCGTTAATGAGCAGCGCAGAGTCTAAAAGATGAAGTGTAAATTTAGAATAGTGAATTCAATGTCAAATCAGGTACAGAAAGTGAAATAAAGAGTGAGAAAGAAAGATTGGATTAAGAGACAGAGATAAAAGAGACAGAAAGAAAAAGTTTCTAAAAATTGAATTTCATTTTTTTTAAATCTCCAGTAATAATTAAAAGCTGAAGTGATGAATCTCCACACTTGTAAAAGTAAATTTTCAGTGCCAGAGAGATTGTTTGGCAGTAATTATGACTTACCTCACCATTAAAAGGGTACTTAGACTGGAATGGACAAGCCCTAACTTTTTGTGGCGAGTTTAGTCTGTATGTAGGACGTCAGTACAGGAACTTCATGCCGTTCAATACATTTGAATGGGGAGCCAGACGGCGAGATACCATTTTCGCACAGCTTGCGGAGAGGCAGCGTATCTCAGACATCAATTTCCGGATTTTCGCTTTAACTGCGCATGTGCAGTCGCCGGAAGTTGCAGTCTGATTTGCTCATAAATAACGATGAGCGCTGTTCGCCACACCGTTATTTTCACATCAAAATCCGGTCCAATCAGTTTTAGTGATGTTGGTTGAGGGATAAATGTTGGCCAGGATACTTGGAGAACTCCCCCCACTATTCTTCAAATGAAGCCATGGGAACTTTTACATCCACCAGAATGAGCAGCCAAGGCTTTGGTTTAATGCCTCATCTGAAAAAATGGCACCTCTGACAGTACTGCATTCTCTCAGTGCTGCACTGAAACGTCAGCCTAGATTAAATAGCTAAGTCTCTAGAGTGAGGCTTGAACCTAAAACCTTCTGACTTGAGGCAAGACTGTCACCACTGAGCCAAGGCTGAGGAAATTAACCACCCCAAGATAATTTGTGAATTTTTTTTTAATGTTAAAATATTGAGACTGATAAAATCCTTTACTCAACTATCGTATACATGTATTAGAACGCTGAATTGAGAATACAGACTTAGCTAAGGTTGGCTGCTTTCCTGCAGGCCCTAGCTTCATGGAAAAAGAGGATGTTTGCCAAAAAGTACATTGTACCATCGCTGAAACATTTGTGCCTTACTTAAAAGGAACTACTTTGAAGTTCAGTGACTTGTTCTGAAGGCAAATGCAGCAGCCATTTTGCACACTGCAATATTCTTCAAACAGCAATCAGGTGAGTGACCAGCTAATTTGTTTTTGACAGTGTTTGGCTAAGGCAGGAATTTTGGCTCGGGCACCGGGAGAATTCCTTGCTTCTCTTTGAATAGTCCCATGAGATTTTTAACATCCCCGGACTTGGTCCAAAGTCTCATCCAACGAATGCAGCTCTTCCTCAGTACGATACTAGGTTATGTACTCTTGAGTATTCATTTAGCACAGAATGTACTTCATTTCCAATCATGGGTTGAAGGCAGGATCAATATTTTTCTTCCTTATCCGCTTTTAATGTGAAGCTGACGAAATTTGTGTTTAGTCTAGCTCCAGAATGATGTAATCTTTTGGCCATCAAGCAAAATGGAGGGCGGTGGGGGGAGGGGTGGGAATGGTTGATGCTGGCAACTTTAACTATGCATTGTCTGTCATGTTTTCCAATAGCGCTGCCTCACCACACATTTATTTGCTTTTATGCAAGATAATCAGTCACTTTTGTCAGTATCTGTAAAACTGTCACTCGTTATCTCAGTTTTTCATTTCCCAGTTCCTTAGCCCTAGCTGTGATTGTGTTTTTATTAACTGCTGAGGGATTAGTGTGATTAGATCTGTGTATCATACTTTTATCACTTTCTGACAGGATGACAAGTGTGTTGTCATTGCCTGACATATTAGTATTATCTGCCAAGTAAATCAAATCTAAGAAAATTTAATTGAAATAAATAGAAAGTTGCCAGTAGAATTTATCTGAATTATATCTGCAGAAGTTTATTGCCATCCCAAGAGGAAATGGAATGTGTTGCTGTCATAGTGATGTCTTCAGCTAGGAGGTCAGTTTTTTTCTCAAAAAAAGTAAAATTTCTTGCTCTGATATTTAGGAATTATCTATGGTGCAATTTTATTTCTCTTACCTTTTTATTTTTATCTTTTTCTCTTTCTGTATATCTATATAGCCATAGATGGATGTATATTTAACATACTTGCTGCAAATGCAACATATGAACTCATCCCCTCAGATAATCCCAGTCCTTAAAGTCAATATTGAGCCTTATGATCCAGTTTATCTGTGATTTAATTAAAAGGTATTCACTCCTAATATTACGATTAATCAACGCAACATGCATCTGGCATATCCTCTAGATCTTACAAACCCTATCAATGAAAGTCGATCTCTTCTTCCAGTATGTGGTCCTGGGGCTGAGATGGATTTGAGCTGCTACATCATTGACTAACCACCTACATTAGGTAGTTGCTGCCCGTACTCAGTATTGTATGGTTATTAGTAATGTGTAGATAATATTTTGGATGGCACAAATGCCATGGAAATTGCTGCTGAAAAGCTCAAACTAAATTTTAGCCCACTTTGGTCCGTCATTGAGTCACTTCTGAATTCTGATTTACCAAAGATCTATCTCGATATTCTTCAGTAATTCAAATATATTTTGTCCCATGCATTAGTTGGCTTTGCTAGGTAGTCCTCTACTTTTCACTTTTTGTTTTCTGTCAATAATTTCTTTCACTAATCTTCATTGCTGCTGTAATTTACATTGCACCATACAAAGAGGTGAGGGGAGGTAATCCTTTAGACTTTCTGATTGCAAGCACAACATGATTGACATGAGAGAGGACTCTGTTGGGAGCCAACAAATGTAGTGGCACCTAAGTCATTTGATCAACCATCAGTAGCCTAGGACATGCCTTTATAGACCCTCTGTATATAACTGGACATGTCTCAGGAGATCTTTCTGCATTGCCCTGCTTCACAAGACAGGCTGTTAAAGTTGTAACATCTGCACAATGACCTGCAGACAACATCTGGAGCAGGGATGACTCTTCTTACCACAACCTGAGGCTTTTAATGCTACCAGGTCCTCCAACCAGCCCAGAAGATGTATGCCATATGTATCAGTCTCCAATGGACACGTGTATCAAGTGAGTGACAATTGTTATGTTTGCAGGAGGGAACACCTTCATTGCTTTTCCTGTGGAAAGGAGCTGGGCAGGACTCACTGGGTGGCAGGATTCCCTGGCTGCAAATCACTGCGCATGGTAGCCCTGTGTACAACAGGGTGCTTAATATCAGCCGCAATAGAAAGTGTTTGCAATTAATCACTGTTTAGGTGGTGTCTGATCGCAGAAATCTCATTGTGCACTTCACTGACCACTATCCAGGAAGCAGCCACGATGCTGTCATTATTTGTCAGTCCACAGTGCATAAATTATTTGAAGGAGAAGAAACACTGGTCGATGAAGAAAAAAACTGGATCATTGGTTCTTGGGAGAATAGGGCTATCTCTGCATTCATTGCTGCTGACCCCTACTGAGAATGCTTCCATCAGCAAAGGAGCATCTGGACCTGGAGACCTCAGCTTCCATTTGCTGTCCTCCGCTGATACCTCCACCTTCAAGAAATACATACCATTTAGCTTTGGCACAATGAAAAATTATGTGCAGCAGAGCAGTGGTTGTATACAATGCATGAAATGGTACCCAGATGGTGTAACAATTCCCAACAAGTTTGTACCATGGTTAAATGGGGGCCCACAAAAATTTTGCAAATGTGAGGAGCACATTAACCTTCATCTTAATACCAGCATGCTTATTCCTCATTTGCAGCTAGGTATGAAGGACCAAGATAATTGTATTGACTCTCTCCATGCAGTTTATAGCTGTGGTTTTACTGAAGTTGGATTTTCAGCCTCACAGCAGCACCTTCTTAAACCCTTCATCATCAAAGCAAGTAGTGTTTCCTACATGTCTCCACTGAATCATTTTTGGACAACTAATCTACTTTTTAGCCACCACCACATCTTCCTCTTTAATGATATACCTTTTAAGAGCTGCTGTCTCAACAGTCTTGACATTCGTCAGCCAAGTCCACTATGGGGAAAGCTGATCACGTGACCGTAATCTATTCAAATTAGGGCAAATTACTTTGTCATAAAATTCGGCACGGTGTGGCCTGCCCCCTGAACTATCGGCACAGCAGCACCAGCACCGTTGTCCAGCTAAAGCTCAGTTTTGCCATTCAATATTGGAGTTATATGTCTTGACTCTGAAATTCCACAGGGATTCTGCCAGTGCCCTGCTGTCATTGTGGTGTGAGACTGGTAGCACCCCAGGAAAACAGCGGAAGACTGGTAAAACCCTCACAGAATTTCTGGACCCTTGTGTTTTACAAAAATAGACATTTTTTTCTTTGTTTACCTCTATTGAACAAAGTAAGAGTATGTGTAACCACTTAAGACCAGATAATCTCCTCTTCCATCAGTTTTGAAGGGAGTACCTTGCACGATTTCAGATTTGAGAATCCACAACTTCTTATTGTTTTCCAATTATGTCCTTTTTATGCTTGTTAATACCTTTAGAGAATAATTTGACATTGATTTGTTTGGAGTATAAGATAAGTTGGAACAAGTTCAGGCCAATTCTCTTTAGAAATTTGTGAAATTTTCTTTTACTGATCTAGGAATGACACTTGAATACTGATATTTCCTGATTTGTACTTTTTGGAGGTTGTAGTCATGGTGTTAATCTAAACTTCTGTTCTTCTGAAAACCACAAAGAGTTCCCACTGAAAGACCGACATTAAATCCCCTTCTGAGGAAGTGCGCTTTAATGTATATAAGCATTTACAAAATGCATTAATGGCATCATTGATTTTCTATGGATCACAAGTAGTGGAACCAAACACTTGATTGATGATAACTAGAGTCTTATCAGCTTCTACCTTATGTAACATGCAAGTTAGTAACCTGCCAGCTTTGCAGTCATGATTTTTCAGTCCTAAGTGCTCCTAAAATTTAGATGATAATAAACCATTCAGACCTTGCTGTAATTACATTCAGTTTGATATCCTTTTGGAATCCCTTGTTGAGATTATGGTCTTGTAACTGCTTCCATCTGTTATCTATATATTATACAATGGTTATATTTTCTAATAATCAACTGAAATTATTTCTAAATAAACCTCTAGTAATTATCTCGATACTTCAATGTGTTCATCGTATGTGACATGGCATATGCTGTTAAAACAGTGGTCCCTAAACTGAACAAAACCAACCCCTGAAGTTCACAGTATTGACAATATCCTGGACTGGTTACCATTTTATAATCCCCTTGTCATTTAGATGACTGATACAAGCCATGCAAGTTTCTCTAATTTGGTTTATAATAAGTTGACCTCTTGATCAGACAGATTTTTTTCTAACCTCTGCCAGGCATCAGCTTTTCTCTGTATAATATGACAGGGCAGTCATAGTCAGCCACACAAGCATTATGGAAAAGGTTCCTTCTATTTGGGATTTGGGAAACTACTGCTGCAAAACAAGTTTGCCTCCATGTATTTCAGCATACAGTTGTTGAGTTCAGCAGTTTGCAGCAGTGTAAATCTATCTTTCACTGATACAATGTAGTTGGATTAACATTACCACTTCCTAGAATGTCAGCAGTTTTGGTCATGTGGCAGGATTTAGTGCAACACATTATTGTCCACATTGATAATTTATATACCTCAAAGTGTGGTCAGGCTGCCTAGTATATGTGATGCACACAAATGAAGATGATGATTTTAATTGAATGCTCTTAATAGAAGAAGATTTCATATGCAATAATGTTATCCAGACACAACAGGTTGCAAGTAATAATTCTGCATTTTAGATGAGCTACTGGACCTGCACTAATTATATGCCCGGCTTACGAGACAACAAGAACAGAGGGAGTTACTGTCGTCTGTTAGCTTAATTTGTAGTGTCATTGTGTATATCAAGATACATAGATTTAAAACATAGTTGATATGATCGGTGAAGGGAGAGGAGTGTGTAAGTGTTAGTATATGTATCAAGGTGCTCAGTTCAAGCATGCTGCATTCATATTACCATGCTGATGATGACTGGCTTTAAGGATAAAAACATTATAAAACTTAACACTGTGTATAAAGTATACTCATTTGCCTTCCACTGCATTTTAGTTGGGACGAACTATCAACAGCAACATTTGCACTGTCATTGATTCTAATCCACTCAAAGCTTAAATATCTTGAGACTATTGGCAGTCTAAAGATCGCCCTCTCTCTTCCCTTACTTTCACCATGATGTGGAGATGCTGGTGAGGGACTGGGTTTGACAATTGTAAACAATTTTACAACACCAAGTTATAGTCCAACAATTTTATTTGAAAATCACAAGCTTTCGGAGGCTTCCTCCTTCCTCAGGTGAATGTGGAAATGAAATCCTCGAACCTTTCGCATTTATAAATCACAGAACAATACCTGGTGATTACAGATGGTCTTTCCAACTGCCCGTTGCCAAGGCAATCAAAGTGTTCAGACAGAGAGGTGTTACCTACAGGGTCACCGAATATACAAACAACAAACAAAAACAGAGAGAGAGAGGCAGAAACATAGAAACATCCGGAAGGAAGAGAAAGACAGCAAATGACCCGTTATATTAAAAACAGATAACTTTTGTTCGCTGGTGGGGTTACGTGTAGCGTGACATGAACCCAAGATCCCGGTTGAGGCCGTCCTCATGGGTGCGGAACTTGGCTATCAATTTCTGCTCGACGATTTTGCGTTGTCGTGTGTCTCGAAGGCCGCCTTGGAGTACGCTTACCCGAAGGTCGGTGGCTGAATGTCCTCGACTGCTGAAGTGTTCCCCGACTGGGAGGGAACCCTCCTGTCTGACGATTGTTGTGCGGTGTCCGTTCTTCCGTTGTCGCAGCATCTGCATGGTCTCGCCAATGTACCATGCTCTGGGGCATCCTTTCCTGCAACGTATGAGGTAGACAACGTTGGCCGAGTCACAGGAGTATGAACCATGCACCTGGTGGGTGGTGTCCTCTTGTGTGGTGGTGGTATCTGTGTCGATGATCTGGCATGTCTTGCAGAGGTTACCGTGGCAGGGTTGTGTGGTGTTGTGGACGCTGTTCTCCTGAAAGCTGGGTAATTTGCTGCGAACGACGGTCTGTTTGAGGTTGGGTGGCTGTTTAAAGGCGAGTAGTGGAGGTGTGGGGATGGCCATAGCGAGGTGTTCGTCGTCATTGATGTTTCTATCTTTCTGCCTCTCTCTCTCTCTGTTTTTTGTTTGTTTGTATATTCGGTGGCCCTGTAGGTAACACCTCTCTGTCTGAACACTTTGATTGCCTTGGCAACGGGCAGTTGGAAAGACTATCTGTAATCACCAGGTATTGTTCTGTGATTTATAAATGCGAAAGGTTCGAGGATTTCATTTCCACATTCACCTGAGGAAGGAGGAAGCCTCCGAAAGCTTGTGATTTTCAAATAAAATTGTTGGACTATAACTTGGTGTTGTAAAATTGTTTACAATTACTTTCACCATCTGCACTTTCTTTTCATTATCACTGCGGTCTCATCCAGAGCTGCGAACCAAAGTAAATTTAAATCTAATTGACCTAATTGAAATAGTTGGCCATCCCATTTGAGATGAATGGTGACACCAATGTACAATATTTATTCAATTTCTATTTAACTTTCCCCAAAGCCGCCTTCCCATTGAAGGTAGACAGTTGAACAAGTAGTCACGATTTTCAACTGGAGCTAAAGAAATAAAAATAATGACTTTTCAAAAAATCTATCTTTGAAATATTGCCACCTGACTGGCTGTCTAATGGGAATGGGTAATCAAATCCTGCCATTACAATGGGGAGGGAGTGGTCAATTCCTGGCCTATTATTTTATAATGATTTAACAATGAAGTTTTTCCAGTAAACTAGTTAAGTACATCCAGCCTTTTGTACATACGAGTAACTCAAGACCTGGGAGATTAGTGGTTAGTTTCCTGGGTATTTTCCCACCAAAGTACTGATTGATTTCTTGTGGAGAATAAGATATCTGAATGCTAAATCCTGAACAATGCCCATATGTAGGAAATATGGAATTGGAAAATCCTGAATGATAAGCATTCACTATGTGGAAAAATGAATTCATCGTCTTGAGTATATCACCTATTCTAGCTGGAGGGTAGAGCACCCAACTTTCTTCCCAACACCTTTTTAATCAAAATAGATATATCAGAAATGAATTGCAATTTACTATTTATGTCTAGGCTCTTTTGTGATGCCACACTTCAAACAGTCCTATATGAGCCAATCCAAAAGATATTAATTATTGATTAAACCAGCTCTGTTAACAGAGGACCACAGTTAAATACTGAATGAAGTGCAACTTAACTCTTACTTGCAAAAGTATTAAGGATTGAGTTGGACACAGATTTATTAGCCACACTACTTTATTTGACATCTACAATACTATGATGAGTATCATCATAAGGTTTTGTAGAGGTGATTATGGTAAAAGTAGCTGATGTCAGCAAAATCAAAATCATTTTAAGCACAAAAATAAACATAAATATCAGTTTATTTCAATATTAACATGTTCTGGCTTAGCAACTAGCACAGCAAAAGTAAATGTCCAAGATTACAGTATAAACATGGCAAGATTAAGCTCATAATCAATACTGCAACACTATTTTTCCGCTAGTATTAAATCTGTACTCTAATGTTAGCATGAATGTACACAACCTCTCTCCTTAAGTAGCAGTTGTCTGTGGTATTAGCAAATGTGTGGTCTTCTGCAAAACCGGAGTCTCAACTCTAGGATAAGGCTTTGGCAAATCATCACTGCTTATCAGTTTCTGTCTTTGATTGTTTTTTCCTGAACTTTGCACTTCTTGTACTTTCTTCATTGGCTTTTATAATATACTTTCTCTCTGTGCTTTTGAAACTTATATTATTGAATTAACTGTTGGGATAGACTTTACATTCTGTTCTAATACTTTGATCGAAATTGCTTCATCCTTGTGTCTAATACACAAAACATCATTACATTCTTAAATCTTCTAACTCCATTCAATCTATTGTGATCTAGATGAACAGTATCTGACTTTAAATACCTTAAATTACGATAGTGGAGATCATTTCAGATGCTTTTACCAATCAAAACTAACAATTCCATTTGTATAAATCAATTTAAAAGTACAAGCCAGCCACAAAAAAGAAACTTGTCGTGGAACTTTTCTACGTGAAATATTCCAGTAACAGAGAAGTTTTAGTAAGATAACATGCTATACTGGTAAGGTTCTATACCCAGTGTAATTACCCCACAAGATTCAAGCCTTGGTTAGAAATTAAAAGGCCATTTGATCCAAAAAAGAGTTGTTGACTGTTAAGGTTCAGAAGTCGAAAAAGTAAAATCTGTTCTGTAAGTAGTATTTTTCCTGCATGCATTCAAAATCTCTCCATTCCAAGAATAGTTTATACCGCTATTCTTACCCACATGACTAACTGCATTACTCCAATGGATTAGCCTATTCTTCCTGTTGGTGTGATAATTGCAACTGAGTGATTTTTGAATACATGCAGAAGAAATACACCAAAATAAAAGCCTTTATATTGGAATAGAAGTCAGTAAACTAAAAGAAGGACTTGTATTTATATTGTGTTTTAGCACATCTCTTGGTAAACATCTCGAAGCATTTCACCTACAATTAATTGCTTTGAGGTGCAATGATTGTTAAGGCATCCAAGTTTCTCATAACTCCTCCTTAACACTAGGAAGTTTAGATGGATAGATATAACATAGTTCAATTCACTATTGCAGTATCTTATGGGGAATGAGAAAGAATGATTAATGCACTGAAAAGCAGGCACAGTAAGTCAGCACCACCAAGAGGTCACATACATGCATCATGTCAATGACGATCGCCCCTTGCATTTTATTTTAAGATTTTGTCAAAAGAACTGTCATTAGAGAAGCTCTCCATCTCTCCCAACACTGAAACACACCATAAGATCGAGGAAAAGGAGGAGCTAATTAACCTCTAATGTGCTTCACCCAATCAAGCTTCCTTAGAAACATCAGAATGCTATTGGTCACGTTGTAAGATCCCAAATGGTTGATTCCAGGCATTCACTCTCTAAATCCATTTCACTTGTGTATGGTGCAAAATTGAATGCCACAAAAAATAATGAAAATCAATCATTTGAGGCAGACTCGAGCTAGAATGTTAATTGCTTCAATTTGGGATTTTTCCAAAACACCTAAAGGTGGTTAAAATTGTACAGCTTCGGTTTACCGATTTTTTTTTTATATTTTGAAATGGAACCATTTTTTTCCTGAAGCCCATGTATCTTTCTAAAAGGATCAGTCACTATCTTTTCCTTTAGGGTGAGCCAGTTCGCCTGCTCCAAGGTGCTTTTACCCAGCCACCAGGTGGTACATCAGAGTGACTTCGTGGAGACCCTCTCTTTACCTCCTCAATCCCTCCCCCCCACACCCCACCCCTTCCAGTTTCTCCTCTACATGCAGGAAGATGCCCTGTCTTTACTTGGTTACTCCCTGAGGCAATGTAAGAGAAACTGGGAAGTGAACCCTTGTATTTCCACTCTGTGGTGTGCCAATATGCTCTACTGCCATTACACCCAAATAGCATTTATTTTTAAGACTTCATTCCTGTGCGAAATTATGTCTCCACGTGTAAAGGTGAACTCAACTCTATTCTCACAACCATTTTAAACTCCTGGGAAATAAAATGATAAGCAGCTCACTCCAAATCATTTTAAAACTCCACTTTTTTTTCAGGGAGATATATGAAATAACCTCACTCCTCCTGGTGCCTTTCCTGTCCTCATGGAGAGTAGTCACCTCTGTTTCAAAAGTGTAATTGTTTTCCAAACACTCATCTTGCGGAGGAGCATGTTCATAAATCATGTTGGGATTTGTCGTACGGTAGGGAATTCTTAACTCTTCAGTACAAAGTCAAGCAGGTAAACAAGCCTGCAGCAGGGTTTGGCAGAATAATCATATTGATTCCTATACTCGGATGCCTCTGGCCAGATCCTTGGAAATCAGTACTGTATTGATTCTAGCAGCAGAATGGAGGGAATAGCTGCAGCCCAAGTGGAATGAACCAAACGTAGAGATTCATATCCCATCTACAGTTAGAAGCTAGTGGGATTTCTGCAGTTCACTTTGATCAGCTCAACTTATTTTGCTGAACTTCATGAAATGGATCTTTTCCATAACGATCGTATTTTGTATAGGTTCAGATTACTACTTCCATGTCCAACCTGAAGGACCAGAAGGCTACTCTTTGCCTGGCTCCTATTGTTTGATGCATCCTTCTCGAGCGGTAGCTGCCAGTGGCACAGCATTTGGGATTGCAGAAACAAGCAAACCTGTTCACAGTGGCAAATTGACAGTCCTGTGAAGATGTTCAAGGCACTACTGCTTAACCAGACCAGGATTCGAAACGATTTGCTGTTAAAACACATAAGTAGTCTCACTTCACAAAATCTCTAACTGTACGTACATAAACAATTGTTCATGTACAGGTACACTCCTTGCAATCTTGACAAAACCACCAAGAGTCTGAAAGAAAATGCCAAGGTGTAGATCCTAAAAATGTGCAACTAAGCTTTTTCAAAACAAAAATAATGCGCAAAGAAATGGTCAATTTGTTATGTTTGGGTCATGCCACAGTAATGTATGATTTCGCAACACAAGAATATAAAAGGACAGCCAGAACATTAGCCTGTTTTTGTATTTAGAAAAATCTAGCACTGCAGCACCACTCACTGGGCAGGTTTACTTACTGCTGCACACAGGCCGAAATTTACTACTATCTAAAATAATTGATGGAGATGAGTTTAAGGGGTGACCAATTGAGGTGGTTAAAATAATAGTGGGATTTGACAAGGTGGATAGGATACAACTCTTCCTTCTAGTCGGGGAATCGAGAACAAAGGAACATAATCTTAGTATTTAGGATAATTAAAAGCAAATCTAGAAAGAACATGAGAAAGTGAACTAAACTGCCCCAGAAAGCCATAGATGCAAAGTTAATTGGGAGTGTTTAAAAGGGAGATAGATACTTCTTTCGGCAGTATGGCTATTAAGGGATTTGGAGAAAAGGCAGGGAATTTGGGTTATAAGATACAGTCATGCCCAACAAATTGTTAGATCAGATGAATGGACTAATTGCCCTATTCCTGTTTCTATATTCCTATGTTCCTCCCCTAACGGCCAGATTCATAAAAGTTTCAAGTGTGTGAATTTAAACAAAAAGTAAAATACTGGAGATGATGAATATCTTAAACAAAACCAGAAAATGTTGGAGACACTCAGCAGGTCAGGCAACATCCATTGAGAAAACACAAGTCAGTTGACATTTCAGGTGTAAACCGTTCCTCAGAGCTGAATATCATGGAATCATGGAATGATACAGTACAGAAGGAGGCCATTCGGCCCATCATGCCTGTTCCGGCTCTTTGAAAGAGCTATCCAATTACTCCCACACCCCTGCTCTTTCCCCAAAGCCCTGCAAATTTTCTCCCTTCAAGTATTTATCCAATTCCCTTTTGAGAGTTATTATTGAATCTGCATCCACCATTCTTTTCAGGCAGTGCATTCCAGATCATAACAACTCGCTACGTAAAAAATGTTTTCCTCGTGTCGCCTCTGGTTCTTTTGCCAATTACCTTAAATCTGTGTTTTCCGGTTAACGACCCTTCTGCCACTGGAAACAATTTCTCCTTATTTACTCTATCAAAACCCTTCATGCTTTTTAACACCTCTACCAAATCTCCTCTTAACCTTCTCTGCTCTAAGGAGAACAACCCCAGTTTCTCTGGTCTCTTCGCATAACTGAAGTCCCTCATCCCTGGTACCATTCTAGTAAATCTCCTCTGCACTCTTTCTAAGGCCTTGAAATCCTTTCTAAAGTGTGGTGCCCAGAATTGGCCACAATACTTCAGCTGAGGCCTAACCAGTGTTTTAGAAAGGTTTAGCATAACTTCCTTGCTTCTGTTCTCTATGCCTCTATTTATAAAGCTAAGGATCCTGCATACCTTTTTAACAGCCTCCTCAACTTGTCCTGCCACCTTCAAAGACTTGTGTATATACACCCCCAGGTCTCTCTGTTCCTGCACCCCCTTTAAAATTGTGCCATTTAGTTTATATTGCCTCTCCTCATTCTTCCTACCAAAATGAATCACTTCACTCATCTCTGCATTAAATATCATCAACTATGTGTCCGCTCATTTCACCAGTCTGTCTATGTCCTCCTGGGGCCTGATTTTTACTTGGGGCCTGGTATCCGGCGTGTCCGCAGATATTCGCACGGGGAAACAGGAAGCCAAATGAGTGTGTCACAATCTGCAATCGCAACTCAACTGAAGGTAAGTATTTGAGCTCGCCTCATGCCCACGTGCCAGGCAGCCAGATTGACAGGCTAGCAGCCTGCCGGCAGTGAAAGGAGCTGAAAATCAGAGAGTGGGGGGCGGGACGGAGAGAGAGATCATTGGCACTGGAAAAAATCGGAGGTAGTGGGATATGGATGGCATCGGGGGCTCCAGCCGGCAACAGGGGCTCCAGCCAGCATTGGGGATCAGTTGGGGGAGGGGTTAGCCAGTGTTGGAGATTGGGGGGGGGGGGCAATCCAGCATCGGGTTCGTCGGGTCTAACATCGGTGGGGGGGGGGGGTCCATCATCGGAGGGGGGTCCACCATCGAGGGGAGTAGGTGTCCAGCATCGGGGAGCGGTCCAACATAGGGTGGGGGGGCGGTGGGGGGGGAAGTTGGCCTGGTCGGCCTGGTAAGCTTGTTGGGTCTGGATGAAGCTCTCCTGCTCCTCCGGGCCCAAAAGCAGTGCAATAAAGGCACTCACCTCATGGATCCGGCCCTTCCCGCCTGCTTTCACCTGATGTGCATTGGAAACGATGGGAAACCCGAACAGGTAAGGTTAAATTCATTTAAATTTTCCAATACACAAAGAACTAAGTACCTCAAGTATTTCAATGAGGTACATTGCCCTGTTAAATATCGGCCCGCTGGCTTTAAGTGGGAGTGGGACTTCCTGGTGTCTGCTGTGCACACGCAGACAAACCTGCCTGGGTTAAACCCAAAAGTGGGCGTGTGGGGCCGGGATGCGATCCCACTCCAAATATCTACTATTTTGACTGCCCACCCCACCCCCCCAACCCACCCGTTTTTGGGGGTTAAAATTACCCCCCCCCCCCGGAGTCTGTTACTCTCCTCCTTACTGTTTACTACATTTCCGAGTTTCATGTCATCTACAAACTTTGAAGTTATATCCTCTATACCCAAGTCCAAGTCATTAATATATATCAAAAAGAGCAGTGGTCCCAGCACCGATCTCTGGGGAACACCACTGTACACCTCCATCCAGTCTGAAAAACAACCACTCACCATTACCCTCTGCTTTCTGTCCATTAGCCAATTGTGTATCCACACTGCCACTGTCCCTTTAATCCCATGGGCTTCAATTTAGTAAGATTTTTAAAAAAAAAGTAAAGGGCACACTTTGAATCGAACTATTTTCATAAGGTGAAAGCTAGCCTTCATTTGCACTGGAGACTGTCGCAAAGTTGGTATCAGTGGTGTACGAAGCAACCATCTCAGTGATTTGCAACTCTTGTGACCCCGAACCTTATTTCTGAAGCTGTTCATCTTGAGCTAGTGTCCTGACTCAGGCCCTTTCTTTTTCAGTTATGAAACACACAAAGTATTAAAAAAATAAGAAATGTTATTTACATTTGTTAGGTTTAGGACTGATATTTATAGAAAGGAATCAATTTATCTGAGGGACAATATTACTATTGTAATAATATTACCAATGTAGGACAGACATCAGCAAATTAAATCTGAGGTAATATTTCTTTAACATGCCTGGCTAGTGATTTAATTAACAGTCCCTAGTCCTGTAAAACTAACACACAGAAAAGGGATAATCGAGTTTTCTAGAATAATTGCAGAAGAAACATCCAGTTGGAAATAGTGTAGAGGTTTCCAAAGCAGAAATGAGTTATAAAGTAAAGTTAAAGTTAAGGTGAACTTAACTTGTTGAACTTCACGCAGTGAAACTTTTCTATAAAGTATAAAGTAAAGTTAAAGTTAAGGTGAACTTAACTTGCTAACTTCACGCAGTGAAACTTTTCTATAAAGTATAAAGTAAAGTTAAAGTTAAGGTGAACTTAACTTGCTAACTTCACGCAGTGAAACTTTTCTATAAAGTATAAAGTAAAGTTAAAGTTAAGGTGAACTTAACTTGCTAACTTCACGCAGTGAAACTTTTCTATAAAGTATAAAGTAAAGTTAAAGTTAAGGTGAACTTATCTTGCTAACTTCACGCAGTGAAACTTTTCTATAAAGTAAGTTAAAGTAAACCTGCTCTGACAGTTTAATGGGTGAACGTACCAACCAGTACACCACTGAATCGTATAAACAGCAAGGTTTTAGGTTTGATCCCCAATCTATACTGAATTAGCTGATCTCAGCTAAAATGGCTTTAAGGGTGCTACAGTTTGCCTGAATGGTCTGGCTGGGAAGTAAAATCAGCTCAGACTCCTGTTCCTCACATTCATCTGGTGACCCCTGCTGGAAGGCGAGGGTGTGTGTGGTGTATATTTGTGTGTGCATGTGCAAATGTCAAGTAAGCACAGGAACGCTCACAGTTAAACAGCCACTGACGAGCCTCACACTTGAGGAATTACCACTCGGCTGAGTTTCCAGCTGGCAATCAACAGCTGTGAAACCATACTCAAAACTAATATCAGTACCTTCAAGGGAGAAAAGAAAGCTACAAAAACATGAAGAACATTTTATTGCACTTTTGATATTTATTGGATACTCTGCACTTCATAAATGTTGAATGCAACCCAGACAAAAATAAGACTGTTGCTAAATACAATATTGCCTGAGATTTTTGGAAGCTATGGATGGAATGCTGGTGCTGTTAAGTGAAGAAATGTTTCATTTAATAAATAATGTTAACAAATGTGGGGACTCTGTCCATAAGAAACTCTGATCTGCAGGCATTTTTACATTTAAGTTGGAGTCCTGGCAGATCACCACTCAAATGGAGACTCATAACCCGAATGCATCATACTCCTCCATTTACTTTTTCTCCTAAACAATTCCAAATCAATCAATATTGAAGATTATTTCTTAACATGGGCCTGTGCTTTGGGTATTTCTGTGATTTTTGTATGTTAGCATGTTTGAACAAGAGGGCTGACATCACGGTGGAGGCGGGACTGCTTATCCTTTCCTCTTGCCATGGCTTTAAGCTGCTTATTCTTAAATAAATGTCTGGTTTATTTGATGGGCAATGCCTCAAAAAACAATTTTTTTTGTTTAGATGTAAAATCAGTCCAGCCGCAAGCATGCCATTCATTCTTACTTGAGTGAGGTAACTTGTCTGTGCCCTTAAGCCAAAACTATCAAGGCAAGATCCATTACCTTTTCAGAACTATAGCTAATATTGCTGTTTATCAATTCCATGGAGAGCCAACATTTCAAGATCCCCCCACCCTTGCATCAAGGAGTTACTGTGCTGCCCTCATCTTATGTTGGCCACAAATGTATCAGGGGGTGGATCTATTAGCAATCCTGTACATCAGCATCCATTACCATCTTGGATGTCAATCCAGGTAAAGTCAGTATAGTCTCAAGAACTCTGGACTTAAAATGATCACTTTTACTATCAAGATTAAATATCCCAGTTTTCAAATAGAGAAATAGAAATCCTGGATGAAGTATTAAGGAGGGGATTCTGGGCATCAATGAAGATCTTGGGATATCATTACAAGTACCCATAAAAAAATTGCTAAAAGGATTGAAAGTATCTACATTTACTGGCTGTCCCTCGGTATAAATAGAATATTCATTGAGTACTTATTAAATGTATGTATTCACCTTGGGGGGGTCTGCATTTTAGTGAAAACTTTCAAGTAAAGCTTGGTCCTATGAGAAAACCTGTTATAGTAGGTGTAGTATTTAGTATGTCTGTAGGTGGTGCTGTGATAGGAGTTTTCACATGTTAAGTGTGTTTTGCCTTGTCATAGAGTCATAGTCATAGAGTTATACAGCACGGATAGAGGCCCTTCGGCCCATCGTGTCCGCGCCGGCCATCAGCCCTGTCTACTCTAATCCCATATTCCAGCATTTGGTCCGTAGCCTTGTATGCTATGGCATTTCAAGTGCTCATCCAAATGCTTCTTGAATGTTGTGAGGGTTCCTGCCTCCACAACCCTTTCAGACAGTGAGTTCCAGACTCCAACCACCCTCTGGGTGAAAAAGTTCTTTCTCAAATCCCCTCTAAACCTCCCGCCTTTTACCTTGAATCTATGTCCCCTTGTTATAGAACCCTCAACGAAGGGAAAAAGCTCCTTAGTATCCATCCTATCTGTGCCCCTCATAATTTTGTACACCTCAATCATGTCCCCCCTCAGCCTCCTCTGCTCCAAGGAAAACAAACCCAATCTTCCCAGTCTCTCTTCATAGCTGAAGCGCTCCAGCCCTGGTAACATCCTGGTGAATCTCCTCTGCACCCTCTCCAAAGCGATCACATCCTTCCTGTAGTGTGGCGACCAGAACTGCACACAGTACTCCAGCTGTGGCCTAACCAGTAGGTATGATTGTACTGGTAAGAATTTTATATATAGTATGCATGTGTATCTTTACAATAAATCAAATTTGCCTTTCACCTCATTCGTGTGGTTTTGATATTTTTTAAAGGTCTTTGCATGTCCATGTTCTTGTATACCTCTCATGTCTGATGTCCCCACAGGCTCCTGTTTCTTTACCCTCTTACTGACCTCCAGCTGTTTTAAATTTGAAATAAATATATAAGAACATAAGAAATAGGAGCAGGAGTAGGCCATTCAGCTCCTCGAGCCTGCTGCACCATTCAATAAGATCATGGCTGATCTTCTACCTCAACTCCACTTTCCTGCTCTATCCCTTGATTCCCTTAGTGTTCAAATATCCATCGATCTCAGTCTTGAATATACTCAACGACTCAGCATCCACAGCCCTCTGAGGTAGAGAATTCCAAAGATTCACAATCCTCTGCGTAAAGGAATTTTTCCTCATCTCGGTCCTAAATGGCCGACCCTTTATCTTGAGTCTATGACCCCTAGTTCTAGACTCTCCAGCCAGGGGAAACGGCCTCTCAACATCTACCCTGTCAAGCCCTCTGAGAATTGTATACGTTACAATGAGATCACCTCTCAATCTTCTAAAATTTAGAGAATATAGGCCCATTCTACACAATCTCTACTCATAGGGCAACTCTCATCATATCTTATTAATTTTTGTATAATTATGTTAAAAATCACTAATTAGGCTCACAATACAAAAACAATTGCTCATTGGATGTTCTAAATCTATTAACAATCACTTGTCAGACTCAACTAATATATTAAAAAAATCATGACTGCTGATTGGTATGAGGAGGGGAGAAATTCAATGGCAACAATTCTATGCCAAAAATCTTCAACTGCTGCTTTTCATTTCCTCCTCCTTCTCATCCCCTGTTCTCCTCCCCCCTCTTTGCCTTCTTTCTGCACCCCTTCCTTCCCTCTCCTCCTACATCTCCCTTCCTCTGCCATCCTACTCTTCTTCTCCTCACTTTCCCCTCTCCACCTCTCTTCCCACCTCTCTTTTATTACATTCCCTGTGCCCACCTTGCTGTCCTCTCGTTTCTGCCTTCTTCCCCTCGCTCCCCTTTCCTCACCCCTGAGCTCCATCTGGCTGAGCTTACCGCACTGATGTCAGTGGTTGCATCAGTGTGGCCTTTTCCTCTAGGCTCCAACCCCATTCTGATGTCTTCTGTGGCATTTGATTCTCTTCCCACCCAACCCCGCCCCCCCCCCTTCCCTCTTGGACTTCTAATTCTGCTGTGGCCTGTGTCTATCTTCTATCACTCTTGCCTCCTCTAACTCTCCTTTACCTTTCTCTCCCCGCTCTCCCCTCCCCCCGGCCTCTAATCTGCTTCTCCCATACTCCTTTCTGGCCTCTAACCTTCCGCACGTCCCCCTTATTCCTGGCTTCTAAACTGTTTTACCTCTCTGGCCTCTGATCCTACGTTATCTTCCCCTTTTCCCCCAGCTTGTAGCGTACTGTAGCTTCTCTGTTCCCCCCACCTGTGTCACTTACTTCCTGTGGCAGTTTCCCCATCGCACTTCCCTGTCACACTTTGTTAATGACACAACATGTTCTCTGATTCACTGTGAGAAATGTCACAGAGGATATGCTAATCTACCTGTGAACAGACTGTTAGAACCAATTTCAACTTTGCCAGTCTTGGGTCATGTGGTTGGGCCTGATGCATACCACCTACGTAGTTGTATGTTGCTCTTATCCAAAAGCAGCCACAGAATAAATAAAATATCAAACATGGTGCCGCTGCATTCCAATTAGACTTCATACCATGAGCAGCATTCTTTCACTCATGAGAAGACACCGACCCATCAGTGATTTATATGGAATGACCTTTGTTCCTGAGTCAGAATGTTGTGGGTTCAAACCCCACTCCAGAGACTTGAGCACACAATCTAGGCTGACACTTTAGTGCAGTAATGAGGTACTGTTGGAGGTGCTGTCTTTCGGATGAGGCATTAAACAGAGGCATCATCTGCCCTTTAAGATGAACATAAAAGATCCGATGGCCCTATTTCGAAGGAGAGCAGGCGAATTCTCCCCGGTGTCCTGGCCAATATTTATCCCTCAACCAACATCACAAAAACAAATTATCTAGTTATTATCACGTTGCTGTTTGTGGGATCTTGCTGTGCGCAAATTAACAACTGCTTTCCCTACATTAGAACAGTGACTACACTTCAAAGTACTTCATTGGCTATAAAACACTCTAGGACGTCCTGAGGTTGTGAAAGGCGCTATATAAATATAGGTCGGTCTTTCTTGTGAGCTTCTCATAACAGCTGAATTTTTGAACTGAAAACAACTGTTTCTCTTGCATCTATGAGAATTAGCCACTAAGCAACAAATATTTCCTTAGCAACCACACTTCTACCAATGAAAATGACAATTAAAATCACCAACTAGCAACTTCACAGGAAAGTTGCATCACCACTTTGATATACCTAGTTGATTAATTATACTGTTTGCCATCTAGCAAAACATGAAAAATTTTAACCTTTTTTTAATTCATTTCTTGAGTGTCAGCCATAAATACAGATGAATAGAATTGAGCAGAATAGATTTTATTTGAGAGATAATGACGGATGCTTTGGGTTCATTTGTTTGGTAAATAACATAGACAATGAAATCACTGTGACATTTAAAATCCCAATGGTGTTCTTAAAAGCTATTTCTTCTGAGATGAACAAATTCTAACTCATACAGCTTCTGAATCTTTAAATATCTTCGGGCTGTACTGTTAATCTTTGCATGAACTTTTAGTGCCTTCTCGCAACACCATCGTCTGGGCAGACAAGGAGCTAAATCTTCATGAATAATATATATATTATATAGTATATTTAGACAGAGCTAAGGGTAATATACTGAATAATGATCCATTAACAGCTACAGACATGGAAAGTTTCCAAGCACTGACATTGCTAGAATCTGTAATCCTATGAACAATGAAATGAATATATTTATTAGTAGTGAATTTCCTGTGGCGTTGCACACAGACTTGGCAGTGGTAAACTTTCAACATGACTCCCAATCGTAAAGCTAGCATTGAGGATTGGTCACCTGTTATAGAATCTGCCTGATTTCCGATTCGACTGATTGGAAATGAAAGTTGGGCAGTTTCTATAATGGGTTCTGAACTACATTGCCAGTTTTACATCCTAGCAGAAAATCTACCCAAGATTTGTATAACACTGATCTTTCTTATTTCTATATATTGAATGTGACATCAGTCCCCGACATAGAAACTGACAAATGTCAATAATAGTTTAATTGTTTGGCTGAAAACATATCTTTTTAATACGAAGTACATTGAGTACAGAGAATAAGAACGGAATCCATTGCCCAAGTAGAGAATAAATGAAATGGGTTACAATACCAATAAATCAAGTTCATGCTGGGAAGAATGTAATAGCAGAAATGGGGGTATGTTTATTTGTTTTAAATATAAAGTGTAATGAATAATATATGATGAGGAGGAAAGTGATTTTAGCTTTGAAGTTGAAATGGAAATTTGGATATTTAGTTATTGATTGAGCATTGAGGGGGAGACGTGTGATTTATTTATTTATTCACTACAGAGAGAACGAGTGGGAGAAAAGGAAAGAAAATAGTTTGTTTGAAAAATAAAATGTCATGGAAGGAGAATGCTCCTTTAGTTAAATGTAATAAAAATGATAAAAAAACAAAGTCCCTTGAGGTTTGGACTTTGGAACATGAAATCAGAAAAGGGGCACTTATTTATTTAGGACAGAGTAAAGTATTTCTTCAACTAAGAATGTAATAAATTATAAGAAGGAACATTTGTTCAGATTTGGAGTTGAGAACCTGAGATAATGAAAACGGTCATTTAGTCAGTTATCAGAATCGAAGTGTGGTGGATTTATTTCAAACTAAAAAGCACAATTTATTTATTGATGAAAGCAGCATTTATTTATTCACATTAATGCCTGCAAAAGCATGTAAACTAAAAGTTTTTTTTTAAAAAACCACATATATTCACAATATAAAATAGCACCTATTGTGTGACACCAGGTTTGACAAATGAGCCATGGTGCCTTCAACATTGAAAAGACCTATCATAGTGCCACCTACAAGCACAACGGGTATTGCAGGCATTCACATTTTTTTTAGGACCAATTTGACAATGGAATTCAGGCCTCAAGTACTGAATTTGAAATGTAATAGTTTTAACATCCATTACACTAGACGTTTTGGACTGGTGTCATGTTTATTTGTGAATGAAAATGTCACCAATACGTAATGTAGAGTGCCTGGTTCGATGTGGCTCCCGTTTCTCATGGGCACCAAAAAGTGGACCTTGCGGATCATATTGCCAATAGTCTGATCTTCCTTTCTCTCTCTCTCTCTTTTTTCAGGGTTAACTGGAAACCTGCAGTATTGCACCCTACTCTCCTGTGTAGAAATGGCAGCGCCCTGAACAAAGAAAGAACTTGCATTTATAATTACCTTAACACTGTTGCCGCAATCAGAAGGTGGTGGTTTCAAGCCCAACTCGAGGACTTGAGCATGTACCGAGGCTGACACTGGAGTGCAGTACTGTTGAAGGTGCTGTCTTTCAGCTGGGACATTAAAATTTATCGGCCCACTAGAGAAGACATTAAACATCACATGATGCTGGAGCTTGAAGGAGTTATGCTGATGATGGTATGTAGAATATCTGCAATCGTCAGGTGTTCAGTTATGTGGGCACAAGCTGTTGAAATTCTGAAAAACCTTTTTTTATAATGGCTTGGATGTAGATCTGTTCGGAAATAATGGCCCAGAAAATGGATGCACCGACGTCCCAGGGCCCCTCTTTACAGGCAAGTGGCACAGGAAATTATGGTGTCAGTGACTCACGCCATTACTTACTCCGCCCCTTAATTTCCAGGGACTTTTGCGCCGCTCCGCCGTTTCATCCGCTGAAACAGTTGAATGGTTAATTAGCATAGCCCCGCCCTCCATTAAAATTAATGACCATCGCAAATTTGCTGAATTAATGCTACTGTGATCGCTGCTGTCAATTAGCCCAGTGCAGAATGGCGCTGGTGGGCTCGGTATGTTTGGTGTAATCACAGGAATCTTATTTTACCATTTCAATTTTAAATTAAGAAATAATTGTCTCGCTTTCGTTAGGTGGTGATTTTTTATTATTGGCGGTGCAGTTCTGGCAGTTTCTGACTGTTCGGACATAAAAGATCCCATGCCACCATTCAAAGACTGGTACAAAATACAAAGCAACAGAAATCATATATATATCTGGGGGCAGCAGGTTACCAGTCCCCTAGCCTTAAACTACTAGCCGAACATCACATTATTTTAAAGATATAATTTGGATTGTTAATCCCATGCGTTGTGAATGTGGCCATCAGTGATCACAATGTGACCATTTACACCTTATTACAGTGCAAGTAGCAACTCCAAAATAGCACAGGGATTACGGGCTGCTTGAGTAACTGATGACTAAAAGCCTCTGGTTTCCATAGTGTTTGTATAACCTCAATGGGAAGTTGTGAGGGAATCACTGTTCTAATGATCTAGGTGTCAGCCATGGCTCAGTGTCAAGCCTCTCACCTCTGAATCCATAAGGTTGTGGGTTCAAGTCCCACTCCAGAGACTTGAGTACAAAATCTAGGCTGACGCTCCCAGAGCAGTGCTGAGGGAGTGCTGCACTGTCGGAGGTGCTATATTTAGGATGAAACGTTAAACTGAGGCCCCGTCTGACCTCTCAGGTGGACATAAAAGATTCCATGCCACTATTCGAAGAAAATCAAGTGTGTTCTGGCCAATATTTGTCCCTCAACCAACACCTAAAAAAAGATTGTCTGGTCATTGATTTTATTGTTGTTTGTGGGATCTTGCAGTGCACAAATAAGCTCCAGCATTTCCCACAGTGACTGCACTTCAAAATGTACTTCATTGGCTGTAAAGTTCTTTGAGACGTCCTGAGGTTGTGAAAGGCGCTATATAAATGCAAGTCTTTCTTTCTACGCAAACAAATATTTAAAAAAAGCCCTTAAGGAGCTTTAACTCTATTTATTTTGGATTTATGCTTGTTTCAGTTCCACTGTTAAACATCTATTTTAAAGACTGCTGGATGCTAATAGTTTTGCAACAAACAAATCAGTACAGAAGTATGATCCAATAAATAATACTCCTTTCTACTTGTCTGTGTTTCTGGTCTTTGTATTTGTGTAAAGAGATGGGCAGGGAGACTGAGTAGAAACACACCTCAATGGGTTTTTGCTTCCGCCATTGGCAGCGCTGTTTCTGATTCACAGCTATGCTCACTGCAGCGTGTACTAATCAGTTCTCCAGTAAATTTTGGTGTAAATTTGTCACACAAAGGTCCAACTTAACAGCGTTCGTCACCAATATCGCCGTTGCAGGAAATTTTCAAGGCCAATAACTGTCATGATAGTGCAAAGCAGGTATCTGTAAACATTACGTTTTTGCTATTAAAATGTGACTAGTTTGAAGAACATAGGAACACACCTCCAGCTTCATCTTCCCCCACACTATCTTTAGCTTCCCTATTGATTATGCAAAGCATTGCTTCCTCTTAGGGGCTGTGTATTCTGATTTGGGGTGTACCAAAAATAGTGTGTATGCTTCCCCAGTTGTTAAATGCTAGCTTACAAGGATAAAGAAGATAAACCAGGCTTGTATTCCCTGGAATATTGAAGGTTAAGAGGTGATTTGATTGAGGCTTTTAGGATTTTGAAAGGAATTGATAGGGTAGGTTGGGAGAAACTTTTTCCACTGGTGGGGGAGTCTAGGACAAGGGGACATAACCTTAAAATCAGAGCCAGGCCATTCAGGAGAGAAGTTAGGAAACACTTCTTCATGCAAAGGGTGGAACTCTCTCCCACAAAAAGCAATGGATGCTAGCTCAATTAATAATTCTAAATCTGAGATCGATAGATTTTTGCTAGCTAGGGGTATTAAGGGATTATGGAGTTAAATGGAGTTAGGATACAGATCAGCCATGACCTCACTGAATGGTGGAACAGGGTCGAGGGGCTGAATGGCCTACTCTTGTTCCTATGTTCCTAAGGACAAAGAAGGCATTAATTATAATTTTATTGTACAATTACAATAAAAGGTGTGTTGCACACTGTTATTACCGTGATATATGCGACAAAACTATTTCCATAAATTTGCTCGTTGAGCTAATATGAAGTTAATGGGCTGGAACTTGCTGAAGAAATAACGACATGTTACGGCACATGCCGGTATTAATGTGCAAATCGACCAGCAAATTTAGGGGATTAAGAGATACGCCATGAGTTGTGACTCTCCAGAAATTGCTGGTCAATTTACGCCGCTCCACCGTTTGCTTCGCACAAACGGCATCTCGCCCTTAGCCTCCCCGTTACTTTTAGGAACTTGCTGGATTTGACCTTTAAACTCGCTGCAGAAAGTTAAGTCTAGTAATTAACAGCGTAAGTACCCTTTTAACGATGTGATAATTGTTAATTGCCAATCAACATTTGGCCCAGAAAGTAAATAATTTAAACTGTGGAGTCTCATTCCTTCAGGTAGTGAATTGTTGTTGGAGATTTTAATAATGTCAAATTTTAATTTTTACATTTTTTTTTCTTACTTTTCCTTTCTGTCTCATTTTTCTCTCTCTCTTAATCCAATCTTTCTTTCCCTCTCTTTATTTCTCTTTCTGTGCCTCATTTGACTCTAATTCACCCTCCTTCTCGGTTGTTCCTCTGTTTATTTCTCAATCCTTAAATCTCATTGGTTAAGGAGATAGACTGTTGGTCCCGTCGTTTATTAAGATCTCAGGTGCCCCGATACCAACTCGCAATTCCAGCAAAATACTGCGCAAAAGATTTTTGAGCTGAAGGGTGAGGGAAAGAGCCGAACTAACCGGGCATGCTGTGAGATGCCTCACTCCAGCAAGTTCCAGCCCATTGTCTATCTTCTTCTTGTCAGTTCTTGCCGTGGTGACTGCTATTTATACATGCTAGGGGATCTCCAGTGTATCAAAGGATATGTTGTTTTATACTATGTAATACATAATATATCATCAGAGCCACTGATTTATGGTGATTGAATTGGTGAAATTGTATTTTTATTGTAAAGTATTATTATAGGAGATGATGTTGTATTTTTGGATTCAAATTATGTAATTACTTTCACATTTTCATGGGAATTGTAAATCTTTGTTCTTGATTATCTATTTGTTTAGCTATGTATTGAGGTTTATATCTTACCACAGGAACATAGGAACAGGAGTAGGCCATTCAGCCCCCTGAGACTGCTCCGTCATTCAACTAGATCACGGCTAATCTGTATCTTAACTCCATCTACCCACTTTGGTTCCCTAATACCCTTGCCTAGCAAAAATCTATCAATCTCAGTTTTCAAATTTTCAATTGACCTAGACTCAACAGCTTTTTGGGGGAGAGAGTTAGAGATTTCCAATACCCTTTGTGTGAAGAAGTCCTTCCTGACATCACCTCTGAACAGCTTAGCTCTAATGGTAAGGTTAAGCCCCCTTGTTCTGGACTTTCCCATCAGCGGAAATAGTTTCTCTCTCTCCACCCTATCAACTCCTGTAATCATCTTAAACTCAGTCTCAGATTGTGACAAATATATTTCTCAGTTTCAGAAACAGAAGTCGCAGATTTATATCCAATGTGTGGTTGGTGTGGCTGCAGATTGCTGGGCATTGGATCTGGGAATTTGAATGCCTTTCAGGTGAGCTGACGATGGAATTACATGGAAGTCCAATCCATAGCTGCAGAAGTGATGTTGTATCATTTTTCAGTGTAGCTGGAAATGAAGTGCCAAAATTGTCACCTCTTGAGAGTCTCAGTTTCTACATCTTAAATGTCCAAAATTTAATTTGCAAGAGGGAGATGTGTGATTAAAAAATTAAATGCTTTCTCTGTCATAACACCCTTTTCATTGTCGTCTCCACTTCCTCAGAATTATCTTTTGTGCAAAAGGGATGGGCTATCCCAGTAGGGAAAAATAGCTACATCTGTATAATATGCAGGGAACAGTGATGCTAGTGTGCTGTGTGCTTCATTATGTTGTCTGTAGAGAGCCACTTAAAACACCTCAGATAATTAGTAGAATATGATAATGAAATGAATAGAAGTTTAATTTTAAGGGCCACATTTTGTTTTCAAAAAAGGGCGTAAATCCTCTTTTTTCATAAATTTTTAAGAATCTTTAACAAATGGCCAATTTTAGGCAGGATGATTTCATTAGCTGGAATAACAAAAAATCTGTCTAATCACAATGCGATGGTCCTTTAACACCTCCCAATCACCTAAATAATAACTTAACCAATACAAATCACACAAGAGCAAAATACTGCAGATGCTGGAAATCTGAAATAAAAACAGAAAATGCTGGAAACAATCAACAGGTCAGGCAGCATCTGTGGGGACAGAAACAGAGTTAATAATGATTCAGGTCGATGACCTTTCATTGGAACTGGAAGATATTAGAGATGAACAGCTTTTAAGCAAGTGCAGAGCCAAAGAAAAGGGAACGGGGGAGGGGGGTGTGGGGGAGGTGAATGAGTCCAGCGTTTTCTGTTTTTATTACAAATGGCACAAAGTTTTTCAATCTATCTGAAGAATACACAATTGCTATGCATAATAGCACAACAAAAAAGTGTGAAAATCCTAATTTACACACAAGGTCTCGTATGTAGTAAGAACTCCTGCAGAAATATAAATAGGTGACTGGATGTTCCTTTTAGATGAATAAACTCGCTCTGAAAACTAGACTGCTAAAAAAGAAGACATTGGTAATTTATCACAGATTATCTTATAGTTTGTATCAGTAATGTATATTACAGTATGTCCAGTTATCTGTGAATAGTCACTAAAGCTAAATCAAAGAAATCAAGTTGACACTTGTGAAAATGGAAATATTTGCACCTATAATGGCCCTATATGTAACTACCATGGCCACACCGATCACAGCCCAGATACAAACCACAAAGGCAAACCCATTATTGGCATTTATCCCATTCTGTGGGATCACATTTTGGTTACTTACATAAGTACAATTTTTTGCAGTCAGTTTATCACAGAAGGGAAATACAGCTAGCAGTTTATGTTGTACACAAGAGGCTAGAAAATACTGTTGGTAATGGGAGTAGGCAGATGTTCAGCACACCATCCTGACATTCCTCCATCTGTAATTTTGAACCCTACCCCATTTATTTTTAATGAGCTATCGCTTCCACTAAAATAATGGACAAAGGAATGTCATACAAATGTGCTAAATGTTGGTTCACTAATATCGGCATCTTAGGTTGTAATTGTGTAGCTCATGTACTGAAGACACTTACTGGACAGTAAAGTTTAGACTGTATTGTTTGACTAGCCTCACCTGTAGTAAATTAAATGAAAAGGGGGATTTTAACAAAAAGCTCATAGTTCAGTAAATCCAAATAGTCCCCACCCTGAAAAAAATCTAAATCATTTTATTAAACTTCTCCAACTTATTTTGAATGTTCTCCTCTGAAACAAATGAGGGTCAATTCTTTTTAATATACTTTTTTAATAAACTTATGCAAACACAATTTCAGCAACCACCCATCAACTAAGTTGTACTTGCTTCAATATTCTGTTAGAAATTTGGCCTGTCGCCTCATCAATGATGATATTTAACTTCATTTCAGTGTGTCTGACAAGGGGGTTCTTTACAGATTGGCTGCAAGCTATAAATTTTGCACCATGACCAAATTCTTCTTTTGAAGCTAAAGAGTCATACACAACCATTCATTAGAGGCCATCATTTCTTAAAGGTTGGTGTCGCTGTCTTTATGAGCTCTGCTTTAAGGAGTGTCTCTCTTTATACAAAGTGTGCATTAAAATCCAGAACATATGAAATAATTTGGAACCTATATTTTAAGGCCCCTCTATTGAGAGACCGCCCCTGTCATATGCAACCTCAATATTCTGGTTGGAAATTCTCTTGTTTCATGCAGTGTGCCTACAATGAAGGACCACTTTTTCTTGGCCAACAGGTGGCCGAAAAATTCAGGTTCCACTGTGGTTGCTTTGGGTTCCTATTGTCTTTTGAACTTGAAGCATTTTCACGTCAATACAGAGATTTCAAATGTTAAATGACGCAAAGATGTCAGTACTACTCTGTGTTTCCTGACGTGATACTGAAGTCATGTTGTGGGAATGGCTTCCTTGAAGGGAGTCGCACACCAACTTGAATTTATGCCAGTTGCAGTATAACTTCAGTTTGCAAAGCCACATTGAGCCACCATTTAAAACGTTGCATGGAATTTGTTTATGAAAGAAAGGAATCTTCTGTCTGTGCTTTCCGAAAATGAAAAATTAGCCACTGGGAAGTTGTTTTCTGCTCATGTGTCCAAGCATAGCGCACAGCAACTTTTTGGCTGATCGTACTGTGAACTGTAGGGATTTAAGAACTTATATTTATATCGACTATACCAATACCCTCCTGGCTGGCCTCCCATCTTGCACCTTCCATAAACTCGAGCTCATCCAAAACTCTGCTGCCCGTATCCTAACTCGCACTAAGTTCCGTTCACCTATAAGAACATAAGAACATAAGAAATAGGAGCAGGAGTAGGCCAATCGGCCCCTCGAGCCTGCTCCGCCATTCAATAAGATCATGGCTGATCTGATCCTAACCTCAAATCTAAATTCATGTCCAATTTCCTGCCCGCTCCCCGTAACCCCTAATTCCCTTTACTTCTACGAAACTGTCTATTTCTGTTTTAAATTTATTTAATGATGTAGCTTCCACAGCTTCCTGGGGCAGCAAATTCCACAGACCCACTACCCTCTGAGTGAAGAAGTTTCCCCTCATCTCAGTTTTGAAAGAGCAGCCCCTTATTCTATGATTATGCCCCCTAGTTCTAGTTTCACCCATCCTTGGGAACATCCTTACCGCATCCACCCGATCAAGCCCCTTCACAATCTTATATGTTTCAATAAGATCGCCTCTCATGCTTCTGAACTCCAATGAGTAGAGTCCCAATCTACTCAACCTCTCCTCATATGTCTGCCCCCTCATCCCCGGGATTAACCGAGTGAACCTTCTTTGTACTGCCTCGAGAGCAAGTATGTCTTTTCTTAAGTATGGACAACAAAACTGTATGCAGTATTCCAGGTGCGGTCTCACCAATACCTTATATAACTGTAGCAATACCTCCCTGTTTTTATATTCTATCCCCCAGCAATAAAAGCCAACATTCCGTTGGCCTTCTTGATCACCTGCTGCACCTGCATGCTAACTTTTTGATTTTCTTGCACTAGGATCCCCAGATCCCTTTGTACTGCAGTACTTTCCAGTTTCTCGCCATTAAGATAATAACTTGCTCTCTGATTTTTCCTGCCAAAGTGCATAACCTCACATTTTCCAATATTGTATTGCATCTGCCAAATCTCCGCCCACTCACCCAGCCTGTCTATATCCCCTTGTAGGTTTTTTATGTCCTCCTCACTCTCTACTTTCCCTCCCATCTTTGTATCATCTGCAAACTTTGATATATTACACTCGGTCCCCTCCTCCAAATCGTTAATATAGATTGTAAAGAGTTGGGGACCCAGCACCAACCCCTGCGGAACACCACTGGCTACTGGTTGCCAGTCCGAGAATGAACCATTTGTCCCAACTCTCTGCTTCCTGTTAGATAACCAATCCTCCACCCATGCCAGAATATTACCCCTTATCCAGTGATTCTTTATCTTGAGCAATAATCTTTTATGTGGCACCTTGTCGAATGCCTTCTGGAAGTCCAAATACACTACATCCACTGGTTCCTCTTTATCCACCCTGTACGTTATGTCCTCAAAGAACTCAAGCAAATTTGTCAGACATGACTTCCCCTTCGTAAAGCCATGCTGACTTTGTCCTATTAAATTATGTTGCCCCTGTGCTCGCTACATTGGCTTCCGGTCTGGCAATGCCTCGATTTTAAAATTCTCTTCCTTTTTTTCAAATCCCTCCATGGCCTCGTCCCTCCCTATCTCTGTGACCTCCTCCATCCATTTCTACGACCCTCCGAGAACCCTGTATACCTCCAATTCTGGCCCCTTATGTATCTCTGATTTTCATCGCTCCACCATTGACGGCCATGCCTTCAGCTGCCTAGGCCCCAAGCTCTGGAATTCCCTCCCTAAACCTATCCTCCTTTCTATCTCTCTCTTCCTTTAAGATGCTCCTTAAAACCTACCTCTTTGACCAAGCTTTTGGTCACCTGTCCTAATATCTCATGTGGCTTGGTGTCAAATTTTGTTTGATCATTCTCCTGTGAAGCGGCCTTGAGACGTTTCACTAGGTTAAAGGCACAATATAACTGCAAGTTGTTATTGTAGAAAGTTATACATAGAGCATATATTAATAAATGCATGTTCCTGGCACAAAGCCTCACCAACTGGGAGCCCATGGGCACTCTCTCCATGATTTTCCAGCCATTAAAATGAATGGACAGAGAATCATGGAAAGCGTATCTGTGATACTGTGACATGAATTACCAATAGACAATGTTCCACTCTAAGAGCACGTATTGTTAAATTTACCATTTAGTTTACGGCAAGGAGATGTGCACCCAATAGTACAGCACCTGGTACAGTTCTAGCCTGCCGGCTGCAAACTGCTCTCTAAAGGTTCCAATGGCTGCAGTATAATTCAGGGTTAAAGAGGAAGAAGTGCATTGGGGTATAATTTAATCAAATTCTATCATTTTTTCTCTCAAACGTAATTTTGATGATGGTTGTGCTACAGTTCTCTGTAGAATCTATGAGGAGGAGCCCAGATGAGGTGATAAGGGTAATTGGTATAAGTATATTGTTTTCACTTCAACAACAATAACTTACATTTGTTTAGCAACTTTAATTTAGAAAACACGTCAAGGTGCTTTACAAAATGTGTGGTGGTGGGGGGTAATAGTTAAAAATAGATAAAAGGAATGATTGCCAAACCATAGGAGAGAGTAGGAAGGACGGTCAAAAAGGTTGTTTTTAAGGAATTTATAAAGGTGGAGATTAGAATGGTAGAAAGGTTTAAGGAGGGAGCTTCAGAGTAGAAGCAACTGAAGGTTCTCCCGAGATGATAGGATAAAGGGGAGTGATGCACAAAAGGCCAGAATCAGAGGAGCAAAGGTTCAGAAGTGACATAAGGCTGAATGAGGTAGCAAATGTAGGGTGGGTGAGGGTGTGGAGAGATTTCAAGACCAGAACAAGGATTTAAAATTTAGTGCATTAAAGAGACAGGGAGCCAATGTAGATTAGCAAGAATGGGTTGATGGGTGAGCAGGAGTTAACCCAGAACAGGATATGGGCAGGTGAGTTTTAGGTAAGTTAACGTTCATGAAGGGTAGAGAATCAAAGACCAGCTAAGAGGACACTGGAAACAAAAATGTGAATGAGGGTTTCAGTCGTAGAGGGGATGAGATAGGGGCAGAGATGGGCAGTGTTGCAGAGATAGAAATAAGCAGTATCCGTAATGGACAGGATGTAGGGTTGAAAGTTCAGCTGTGGGTTAAATAGGGAGCCAAAATTTCACACAGCCTGGTTCAGCCTGAGTGGCTGGTCAAGGCGCAAGATGGCGCAGATGCCAAGAACTGAGGATGATGGCTTCAGTCTTTGCAATGTTCAGTTGAAGGAAGTGTTGACTCATCCATGACATCATGCGAGTAGGGCAGTCTGGTTACATAGAGGTTGTGGAGAAGTAGGTCTGGGTGCCATCAGCATACATATGGAAGCTGACTTTGAGAGTATTCATTTCTTTCACTGCTGTAACGATGCTTCAAAATCTTTCCCTTGTTAAACTGACTAAACTGGAGTTTAATACTCACTTTTTAATTATCTCACCCCAACCTTTTCCCTCCCGGCCCATGAGTTGTTCATGATTGGTTTCTTTAAATGTTCACTGATTTTCTTGAACCTGTTTTTGGCTTGAAACAATCCTTAGAACAATGCTAAACATAGATGATTAGTCTGTTAGCGCCTTCCACCAACATTGCGTCAGCTAACATTTTTTTAAATTAATTTTAGTGACCACAGGAAATTATGGCCCTTAATAAGGCAAAGATGCAAAGCCCCTGAGTTCTAGTGGAGTAGTAGTGGTTCAGTCCATCTAGGATATGGAAATTTATATTTCAGATCTCAACTACACACTGTTAGTTCTCAGTTGGATGGTAGCAGAATATTCCACCATGAAAAACTGTCAGTGCCAGTCTAATTACCACCAGGCATAAATTGTGCCTGAACAGAGATCATGGAGATATCCACAGACCCAGCCTCTCAGCTGAAGGGGGAAAAAGAGGAGTAGGAGGCATTAGTGAGAGCAAAATATAGGTGGAACAATACTTCGTTGTCTAGAAGAGATTTGGGTTGTCCTGAAGTTGTGAAAGGTGCATATAAATGCAAGTTCTTTCTTAGATGAACTAAGGTAAAACGGAAGCTGTTGTCATCTGGAAAAAAATCTTTTGCCACTAGAGGACACTATAGGCCTGAGTCAAAGCAAACTTCCACAAACACTGTGCTACAAAATTGGTCGAGGGCTGGATCTTGCTGGAGTGAAGCAGTCTAGCTCAGCTGGCAAGTTCTGAAGATTCGCAACACACAGCGTATCTCTTAATCCCCTGAATTTGCTGGTCGATTTGCGCATTAAGAACGGCGTGCGGCGTTAATACACCGCTATTTTTCCAAGACAGTCCGGCCCCAGGTTTTCTTTTCCTTCCGTGACCTATTGACCCTAATGTGCCGGCATTGTCAATGTCAGACAGTAGTCAGTTTCTTGTTGGTGTTATTGGCAGATAACTCCGTTCATTTTCTTTTCCTTCCCCTGCAATAACTTTTAATATTTTTAAAATTCCACTCTGTGCCACTTTTAAGTTTTATTACAGAAGTTTATTGTGGCCACCGCTGGCACAAAATGATGTTTGAGCTCCACATGTGACCGTCTTTCAACTTAATAGGGGTAGGAAGTTATCTTGTGCGGTCTCGCTAAATGGGCAGTAGCGCATCTGCTGCCTGTTACACTCCCCGCAAGGTATCCAGTTCCATTGACTTCAGTAGAATTGAATATCGTGCGGGGAGTATAATAGGAGATGGATTCTTCCAACAACAACAACAACAACAACAACAACAACAACTCACATTTATGTCGTGCCTTTAACGTCCCAAGGCCCTCACAGAGGCTATACCAGACAAAATTTGACACCGAGCCACATAAGGAGATATTAGGTCAGGTGACCAAAGGTTTGGTCAAAGAGGTAGGTTTTAAGCAGGAGGAGAGAGAGGTAGAGAGGCGGAGAGAATTCCAGAGCTTAGGTTCTACGCAATTGAAGGTACGGCCTCCAATGGTGGAGTGAATAAAATGAGAGATGTGCAAGAGGCCAGAATTGGAGACGTGCAGAAATCTACAATATGCTGTGATTGCAGCATTACATAGAATTTACAGCGCAGAATAAAACCATTCGGTCCAAATGATCTGTGTTGGTGTTTATAATTCACATGGGCTGCCTTCCACTCTAATTACCACTTCCCACCCTGCCTCATGTCTCTCTATTCCATTCTCCCTCATGCAAGCAATTTGTAATTCTACAATTACGGTATTTTCATAAGGTGATGGGCTGATATATACCGACTACAATACTTCCTAGAAATTAACTATTCGTTGTCATCTGATAGACTTAACAATAATAGATGGAAAATCTTGTGCATTCTGGTCATCTCTGCCCAAATTCCCGACATGCGCTCCCAGTATGTGAAGCTCCATGCTCGGATAGAAAATTTATATGGCCTACCTGTTGTGTCAGAATCATTAGTGAAATTATTGTAGAGTTGCTGAATAAGTTACTTGGGAAAGCCATTGAAGTGGACAATATAAATGGGTTCAGAAGGCAACCGAATGCACGTTTAGTGAGAGGAGGGATTGAGGATATGATGAGAAGGTGGGTAGGTGGCATATGGAGATGAACAGGCTCTTTGAGCTTAATGGCATTTTCCTGTTCTTACAATTTGTGATCAATGCAGATATCATCATGCATCAACTATGCAGAATGCACTGGCCATTAAGAGTTACTGTCAGCACAAATATGGGCACAAAACTAAATAAAATGACCCCCAATAACTTCACAACATACATTTAAAAAAAGGATGGATATCCTAGAGTGAATTCAAGGTTATAATTATTCTCTCAGTTTACGTGGCAATTGAAATTCCTTGATGAGACGTTCTGTCTTGTAATCTCTCCCATATATTCATTATTCTCCACATAATTCCATCTTTACATGTAATCTTGTGCATTATCATTATACTTTTATTTTTGTCTTATTGTAATACAATCAACATGCATAAATTATGAGAGATTCATTGGGTATTACATGTGGTTATGGATGAGTTGATTCAAAATCTGAAATTCTTCCAAACTGCTGTCACACTATGAAAGATATATTGTATTCACATTAAGTACATGATGTCAATTTTGAATGCTTTGTGTGAGTGCACAGATGAATCTTTTTAGTGTAGGTGTGGTTTCTATTTTATGACAATGGTTTTCAAGAATGGAAAATGTATGTGCAAATTACAGGGTATCAATCTATTGTGCAGCAGTTAATGTAAAGCATGTCAATAGTTGCATAGCTTAATATCTACATTTTTAATTATGGAGTACAAACATGAGCCAGAATTTGCGGATCTAAGTAAATGCAATTTAGTTTATAATTTTTCTGTAAATCTCCATTCACAAACAAATGTGAGAAAATTGTTTGAGCTGATGTGTAGATATTTTGATGTAGAAAATGTCCAAAATTCATTGCACGCCACAAAGAGGGTAGCAGAAAGGAAGGGTGATTTTGAATACTCAACATCGTAAGAACAAAGAGGTTTAATACCAGTGGGGGAAAATCCTGGGCTCGAATTTAGCAGGCCTGCGGGTTCCCAGCGGGTGGTCCTCCGGGAGCGTCGAAAACGCGGACGGGTAATTGTGTGCGTCCCCCACGCGATCGCGGGATAATTGGACCCATTAAGCCCTGCTTCCGGGTTCTGCGCTCCCCAGCTGCGTGCCGGCCGGCTGCGCATGCGCAGTACCGTCGACGCGATGTAGGAGCTCCAGTTAAAGGGGCAGTCTCCCAAAGCCCCTCCTGCTGCAAGCAAGAGGTCTGGGAGAATGGCTCAACCAAGGGGAAAGGCTGCGCCCCGTTTTTCAGATCTGGCACTGCAGCTGATGCTGGAGGGCGTGAGGAGGAGGAGGGAAACACTCTTCCCTGAGGATGGGCGCAAGTTCCCTGCCGCCGCAACCAGGAAGGCATGGGCAGAGGTGGCGGCGGAGGTGAGCAGCAGGGGCAACACCCCAAGGACTTGGGAGCAGTGCCGCAAGCGCTTCAATGACCTGACTAGGTCTGGCAAGGTGAGTACACCAACGCACCCTCCCACATCCCGTCCCCACCATCACGCCAAGCAGATCACAACCCCCTCCTGCACAGCCACCACTGCGCTCCATCAGCAATCCTCACAGCCACTCATTCACCATCCTCGCCGTGCACGCAAGTACCCACCGTCCCTGACCCCACCCGAACACTACCACACACCCCAATCCCCATGCAATGGGATGGGCACGTGGCCCACACTTCCTCCCATCCGTTCCGCGCCACGCTCAACCCAACCACACCGATGCTCGATGCGTCTCACGATGCAAGACGCACCCACTCACACATCTGTGTTTTGCCTTCACAGGAGAAGAGGAGCAAGAACAACCGCGAAAGGGCACGCACCGGAGGTGGGCCGCCGCAAGTGGTGGAGCTCACCGACGCAGAGGTGGAGGCGCTCGACCTCGCCCGCACGCGACATTGCCTGTCGGTGGCCGATGGCGAGTGTGTCGCTGCCGAAATGGGCGGTAAGGGAAAGCTGACACTCAACACCCATGATCGCGAGTGACCGTATCATCACCTGCCATCAGGCGCACTGTCAAGTTGGTCCACATGCCTCAAAGTGCCCTCTGTTCTCTTGCAGGTGCGTCTTTGGATCAAGCGAGCATGGAGGGCGATTCCTCAGAGGACATGGCGGTCTCTGAGGGTGCATCGTCACATCAGAGCCAACCATCCACCAGCGCAGAGACACGCACCTCGGTGGGTCCCCCTCGCCAACTAGTTGGGGTAGCACTTGGTGAGTCACTGCGCACGAGTGAGCATGAGCAGACCCTGGTGGCAGGGGCAGCCGCGGAGGGTCCGCGACGGAGGGAGCACTCATCTCCAGGCTCTGCTCAGCCGGACCCAGATGCTGAACCCAGGGGGCCACCAGAGAAAAGGAGAGTCGTCGAGGGCCACCAGCTAATTGCTGAGGTGCTGGCAGAGGTGCCGCGCGCATTGTCCACAATAGTGCAGGCGATAGAGGAGTCCACCTCCTGCATGTGGGCATTGGTGGCGCAGGCACAGGAGGGTACCGGCGACACAGTGTCGCGGGTAGGTGCGGGACTGTCTGCGGTGGAGGACAGGCTGGCCTCCCTCGAGCGTCACGCACAGCTCCACTTCGAGTCCTTGCAGGCCCTGACAACGTCTGTACGGATTCAGGGTGAGCAACATTCCGACGCCACCAACAGGCTGAGGGATACACTAGGGGTGGCCTTGCAAGGCCTCACACATGCCATCCAAACTGCCGTCCAGCAGGGTGGAAGGGGTGATGTGGGCCGAGGCCAAGAGAGGGATGATGGTGACCGGGGACATGGAAGCGGGGACGCCTCTCAAGGCGTCCCCACGTCCCACCCGTCGCCCACCTCTCAACCAGCACCCGCAATGGTGCCTCCTCTCCAGGTGGCCGAGTCTGCCCCTGCCCCGGTGCAGGAGGAGCAGTCTGTGGAGGTGCCCTCACGGGCACCGAAACCCAGGGGCCGTCCGCCAAAAGCATCTACCCGGTCAAGGCAAGAAGACGAGCAACCTGCCACTACCTCTGCTGGAGCCACAGGGGTAGCACCACGTAGGGGTTCCCGGAGAAGAATTCCAAAGGCCTTATAATCACAAAGGGAATACACCAGGGTGTTTATTATTTTGTACTTTGTTTCTTAAATGATGTCACATTCCACATATTAAATAGTCTATTCTCACCACTCCTGCCACCTCTCGTCCATTCTTCCGCGGCTTGTGCAGTAGTTGCGTTCCGTGGAGGCCATCATGACGGCGAACACCTGCTGCCACCCATTGGGCACACTGCTGTGGGTGCAGGATTACTGGCAGCACTCTTCAGTGGAGGGGGCTGGTATGGCCGCTCGCATGTGCAGGTGAGGAGATGCGAGCGCCTCGCAGTGTCTGACTCTAGGAGAACCGTTGACGTATGAGTGCGTCCCTGGCCCGGCGACCATCCCGGTGAGTCGCGGCTCGGCGCATGGGTCGTCCAACATCCTCGGGCGCGTCCTCCTCCTCCGCCTCCTCCGCCTCCGCCTCCTCCTCCTCCTCCTCCTCCTCCTCGCCCTCGCCTTCCTCAATGTGGGTGGCGGGTGTGGATGGGGCCTCCTCCAGCGGCACCCCTCTCTGTTGGGCCATGTTGTGCAGGGCACAGCAGACAACTATGATTCGTCCCACTCTGAATGGTGTGTATTGGAGCGCTCCCCCAGAACGATCAAGGCACCTGAAGCGCATCTTGAGAAGCCCTATGGTCTGCTCAATTGTAGACCTGGTAGCAGTGTGGCTGTCATTGTACCGACGCTCCGGCTCGGTGATGGGGTTCCTCAGAGGTGTCATGAGCCACGTGTGGAGGGGATACCCCTTGTCGCCGAGGAGCCAGCCGTTGCCGGCGTTGGGTGCCTGCAGGATGGGCGGGACGGCGGACTCCCTGAGGACGAAGGCATCGTGGCAGCTGCCGGGGTATCTGGCGCACACGTGTAGGAATCTCTGGCGGTGGTCACAGATGAGCTGGGCGTTCATGGAGTGATACCCCTTCCTGTTGATGAACAGCCCTGGCTGATGCGGAGGTGCCCGTATTGCGATGTGGGTGCAGTCGATTACACCCTGCACCCGTGGGAAGCCGGCCATGGCATGGAATCCAACCACCCTCTCCATCTGGCTGCGCTCGTCCATGGCGAAGTTGATGTAGTGGGAGGCCCTGCGGAACAACCCATCGGTGACCTGCCTTATGCACTTGTGTGCAGAGGACTGACAGACCCCGGTGATGTCCCCGGTGGCACCCTGGAAGGAACCGGATGCGAAGAAGTTGAGGGCAGTGGTGACTTTGACGGCGACAGGTAAGAAGATGCTGCTTGGTCCATCAGGGAGCAGCTCGTCGTTAAGGAGGCTGCAGATGTCGGCGACTACCTGGCGATTGACTCTGAGCCTCCGTATGCACTGCTCCTCGGAGAGGTCCATGAAGCTGAGCCTCGCTCTGTACACCCTGTGCGGAGGGTAGTGCCTCCTGCGACGCATCTCTCTCTGCGGTTGCCCTCCCTCCTGCTGTGCAGGTGGGTGTGCCGCAGCACCGTGTTGGGGGGCCCCACCTCTCCGAGGCGGACGGCGTGGACTGCGAGGCTGCTGGGGCTGGTCATCCTGTTCGTCCTCCGACGATGTCAACGCACCACCCATCTGGCAGGTGTTGGTGTGAGGGGTTGTGCAGGGTAGGTGGGTGGGTCCTCGGACTGGGGCTGCGGTTTCGTGTCGGTCTGTCCTCTGGCTTGGCGGGGGTTGGTGGAGGGCAGGGGTTGCCCTATGTGACGCGGTGGCCTCCTGCGTGGGTGAGGGCGCTCCCCCGTGGAGCGCACCTTGGCACCTGGCACAGGCTGCTGGCTGCAACACGCCTGGTTTGAAGGGTCCTGTTTCCCCCAGTGTGGGAAACTGACTGCTTTGACCGTAAAATCCCACACTTCCTCTTTTGACAGCTGCTTCAGCTCATTAACTGACCACAACGAGCAAGTTAAGTGCTCTCAAGTGGAACCCCGCTGGCTTTAATTGCCTGCGGGATTCCCACCAGCGGGGCTTGCGCGCGCAGCCCCGCACGTCAGCGCGGTACCCGGAAGTGGCCGGGATTTCGTCCGAATCCGGTCACGTGATCGGAGATCGGGATTTTCGGGGCCCCCCCGCTGGAAACCCGCAGGTAACCCGACCCTAAAATCGAGCCCCCTGTGTCTGGGAAAACTACTGTGAACTGAAATTTGTATCTTTATGTGTGATGTGAATGGCACAGAACTAATAGTTGCCCTTTTATCAAGATATTGTGCACCATAGATTACCTGGGCTGTTCATCACTTTTTCCTGTTCGTGTCAATCCATGATAGTTATATAGAAGCAGAAGGTACTCGGAGAGTAACTAGTAATACAATACCTGACTTTCATAATATTTAAACTATTTCAGAGAGGCCAAACCCTTTGCAGTTCTTTCCGGAATCTTTTAACTGATTCCCATGAAGCCCCTCTTCATCACCTCCTATAAAAATAAGCAGTCAAAACAAAGAACTAAAGTCAGGGTAAATTCCCAGCTTTTGTATAATTTTCTGGGATTCCTAAAACAGATTTCAACACCCAAGATCAAAAATATTATAAAAACTACTAGCAGGTCCTAGACTAATAATTAATACTAATAATTAATCTGAAACACAAAAATGTTGAGGGGGGGTTCCATTTATCAAGGCTTAAAACAATGCAGATTGGACTTTCACTTCGATTGGAAGTTCTTTGATTGTTTAGGGTTAAAACTAATATTTTCATCTTCTTCCCAGCCTGCAACGTGCATCAATATTAAATAGGCAACAATGTCACTGGGCAACTGACTCAACTTGATGGCCCCGGGAAATGTAGACATCTCTAGACAGTTACATGTATTGTTTTGAGGAACATAGGAGTAGGAGTAGGCCATCCAGCCCCTCGAGCCTGTTCTGCTATTGAATTAGATCTTGGCTGATCTGTATCTTAACTCCATTTACCTGTCTCTGTTCCATAACTCTTAATACCCTTGCCTAACAAACATTTATCAATCTTGGCTTTAAAATTTTCAATTGACCCCCAGCCTCAGTAGTTTTTTGGGGAGAGAGTTCCAGATTTCCACTACCTTTTGTGTGAAGAAGTGTTTCCTGACATCACCCCTGAATGGCCTAGCTCTAATTTTAAGGTCATGCCCCCTTGTTCTGGAATTCCCCCACCAGAGAAAATAGTTCCTCTGTATCTACACTATCAACTCTTTTAATCATCTTAAGCACCGCAATTAGATCACCCCTTACTCTTCTAAACTCAAGGGACTACAAGCCTAGTCTATGCAATCTGTCCTCATAATTTAACCCTTTTAGCCCTGATATCACTCTGGTGAATCTGCACCCCCTCCAAGGCCAATATATCCTTCCTGAGGTGCAGTCCCCAGAACGGAAAGCTGTACTCTAAATGGGGTCTAATAAGAGCTTTATATAACTAACATAACTTCCACACTTTTGTATTCCAGCCCCCTCGAGATAAAGGCCAACATTCCATCGGCCTTTTTAATTATTTTTTGTACCTGTCCACTAGCTTTTAGAGATTTCTGTACTTGGAACCCTAAATCTCTCTGCTCCTCCACAGTCCCAAGCCTTTCACCATTTAGAAAATATTCTGATCTAACTTTCGTAGCTCCAAAGTGGATGACCTCACACTTCCCCACATTGAACTCCATCTGCCACAGTTTTGCCCACTCACTTAATCTATCAATGCCCCTGACACCCAGACAAGAGAATAATACAGGATAGATTTTGTGAGTTTTGTGTTGCTAGCACAGGGTTTCATGTGTGGGAAGCATGTGTTAGGAATTTGCATGTGAATGCCAGCAGGCCCTGTAGGATTTTCCATCCATTGAAATTAACGGATGGGAAATCCTGTGGGCACGATTACATCTGTGGCGCTTAGCTCTAAGTCAGGAATGTGAATGTGTAAAATCTATCCTCATCTCTTAACCACAGCTAACAGAAGTTGATTTTAAATTCGCATGTTTCTATTTATCTAGTCACATCATATAAAAAAATATGATAGGGAAATGTTCCTGTTTGAGTTATGAGAGATCTACTTCCGTCACATGGGTTGATCTTTGATCTTACATACTTATCATAGAAATTGATTTGACAAAACACAGTTTTATCTCTGGGACACACTATTTAAATCTTGCATAGTGTTATGGTAGTAATGCAGACACTGTACAGAAATATCTTTCTTGCGTGTAGCTAACCATGAGAAGTAACTTATCTCACATTGCAAAGGAGATACCTACATTAATCATATATTACTTTTCTATTCAGTAATTATATGTTTCCAGTTGTCGAAAAGATATATATGTTTCTCACTTATGGCTTTTCCATTTTCATGCTTGTCTTTTAATCCCAGGCCAAATATTATTGCTTTGTTATTGTTCACCCTCCTAGGTATAAATAACAGCTTCTGGAATGTTCAGTCACATGTGGTGCTCTTTTATCCTGCTAATATTAATGTTTTTACTGTGGATATCCTGATGGGTCACTTTGAAGAGAATACTTTTTCTTCCATTTTTGTTTTAATTCCATCTATGTATAATGTTATTCAGAGAAATAAAATCATATAACACAATGTACAGAGGATTTGATGCACATATTGCAGTGTACCAAATAAGGGGTTTAAACATCAGTATAATTAATGCACTAACTGAAACGGTCAGAATTGTTTTTAAAATTCAACACCCATTACACTGGCTTTACTTCACCAGTAAAAGATTAACTCGATCTGCGTTTCACTTCTAACTCAAGTTATGTAGGCTACATAACTATTCAGTCAAAAAGCACTTCTTCACACAAAGGGTAGTGGAAATTGGGAACCCTCTTCCCCCCAAAAAGCTGTTGAGGCTGGGGGTCAATTGAAAATTTCAAAACTGAGTTTGATAGATCGTTGTTAGGCAAGGTTATTAAGGATTACGGAACCAAGGCAGGTAAATGGAATCAAGATACAGATCAGCCATGATCTAATTGAATGGCGGAACAGACTTGAGGTGCTGAATGGCCTACTCCTGTTCCTATGTTCCTAGAAATGAATTTCCCCAGACCAACTAGCCGGGCTAATTGATAATTTTTACTTTACCAGAGTTGAAGATTTACCATGGTGTTAAATCCTTGTTGGATTTTGAACATTAGCATAAATACCATGCAAATGCAACTTAATGCCTTGAAAACCATTTTCTGCATGATGGTAAGTCAGGGTTGAAATTACCAAGGGAAAAATCACTTCCTACATTCTTTTTAAAAGCTCCAAATCTAGAAGAGGAAAAAAGACTGCCAGTCGTGCTACATAAGTTTAAGTTATTTATTTTGTGCACATAACCTTGAGAAATAAACAGATGAAAAGCTTTTAATGAAAATGTACCTCACCATAAATTATGATTTCTTTTTGATCAGTCATATAAATCTGCAACTGCTTTATGACTAATGGCTGTAAAGTTGCTAATTATCTGGAATCATTCTGAGAAAGGAATCTTTTTAAAAAGGAAATATTTCATTATGTTTTGATGAACGGTATTTAATGTTTGTGTTGGGTACACTTAGTGTAAATGAATTACAGAATCACCTACATAAACAGAATCGCGGTTGTAACTGATGGGTTTGGATCTTACTTCCTTAGCTTAGCTGTGAAAAGTATGTTGAAAATTAAACCACAAACCACTGCATTTATGCAAGAACTGACACACATGGTTACATTGTCCTTTCCTGCCATGCGAAATGTAATTAAAATTCAAAGAGGCAGCGAATCAAGCATGATTTTGTAGTTGTGCGACGGTGATAACAGTGTGGTTTGGGGCACCTTGTGAAATTGTTTTACAGTTAGGAAGAGCTTTGTCAAAACTGCCATTTATCAAATCGTTTTTTTTTTCTTTGTCGTTACTTCATAATTGAAGTAGTTAGATCCTGTTTTGCTATCAACATTTACAAATATTTCCTGACCCAGTTTACTTCCCCCTGTATTGCAACCGTTTGTACTGTATTTGCTATTTGTTCTTTCAACAGTCATTCTATACAAAATCGTTTTCTGGACTTGAGACTGCATTTTTGAATTGTCTCCATAATGACCCCAGAATAAGGATCATAAATATCGTTATAATGGTTCCCATCTGAGGCGCTCATAGTTTATATTTACTGATGACTCCAGTCTGTTGAATCTTAGAAAATGTTCATATGTGAAAATGACTTAATGCTGAAATAAATGTTTTGCTGGCAGACTGTAGTTTTGACTCATGGGAATTGGCATGAAGATTGTGTAAATTCAAGATAAAATTCAATGCCATAAAAGCTGCCATGAGATCTTAAGTTTAATTGAAATCAGTCATCTCATTATAATTCTACACCTTTTTAATGCTGCAAAATTCTGCAAAATAATAACATTGGCAGAAAGCACTTCTGGGAGAAGATTGCTTTAAATAGTAAAGATTCTTAATGTTGGGAAAGTTTTGGATTTATTTCACCCTGCTAAGCTTTTTTTTCTTAAATTTTATGTACTAATCTTTGCCAATAGCTTTCAAACTACATTATGTTATTGTTGCAAAGGTTCAAGTTTCCAATATTTTGCTTTCTTTCTGTTCCTTTATTTGAATTTAATCCACTATTAGTTGAAGATAATTGGACAGCAAAGGTCATTCCTTTTATTTTTGAAAGGTGAACAGTTTGTTTCGCCATGAATTTCATGTTGAAAATGCTTTTGACACAAAAATGTTCAGGGCCAATAACTATCAAGGAATCACTGAATATATTTTATATAGAAGACAGTGTTCATTCTGTGTGTTTTCTCTTGCAAAAAAGCCTGCACTACCTCAGAAACCTTTTATTATCTTTAGTGCTAGACTGAAGCAAATTTGAAGCAGATCAGAAGTGCACCAAACTCACCAGATGCTTTTCTTGCTTTGTAAATTATACAAAAGCTCTGTTATTAATCCTGTGCACTTATTACAATAGTTAGCTGTGACATGTGATTGCTTACTCCCAATGCATTCAACACAATCATTTCACAAAGGAATCAGAGTTGCAGTTGTAATTCTACAAGTTAAGAATATAACTTTATTGGAAATCACCTTAGCCAGCTGTAGTTGTTTTAAATTGAATTGAACATAATTTGATATAAATACATATCTTACCATTTATTTCACACCAGTTAGAAAGTATACTTCCTTAATGAAGTCAAGGGCCCTAGAGGAAAAGCTGGATGATTAAGTCTTGTTTTGCATCTTATATCTAGTTGTTTAAAGGCAAAATCTCAGGCAATTAGTACTGCTTGAAGGTTAGATTTGAATATTAGTTAATGCTTTATCTATTTACGTTAAAAAACAAGCAGACAAAATCTGTGATGACCAATAGCCATTAATCACCATTAATCCTATTGAGAAATGCATAACGAAACAGATAACTTATTATATTTACAGATCGTAATGACAAAGGACCACTGTTACCTGCTAAAAATTTCCCATTTAATATTTATTAATGTGTGAATTCTGGCCATGCCTGATATGCAGTTATCACGCAATACGGTGGCAAAAATACATCTGTTTGCATAGTGTGCTTATTTATGTAATCTTTTGAAATTGTTACCATCTTGTGTTCCCTTATCTTCTATTTTAGGAATGTACATGATGCAATGCTAGCCATGTGCTTTATAACAGATGTATCTTATGTAACTAATCCAATCTGCACAGGATTTTGTATTTTTACGTCTGATCTCATAATCCTTTGATTACTAAATTTCTGTTGCAGCTTTCGAAATACACCAATGCATTTTTTCTAACATTATTACAAATGAAAACATTGTTTTGAATTCTGAACACCATGGATATATACGTAGAGCAACAATACATTTCCACTCTAGTACTCTCTCAATAAATTACAGTACTTAATAGAGTAAAAGTGTAAGTACTGGAAATCTAAGATGAAACTGGAAAACGCTAGAAATGCATAGCATGATCTGATGAAGGGCCAAGTCTGTAAGATTAACCTATTTTTCTTTTTTCAGATATTGATCAACCTGTTGTGCGTTCCCAGTATTTTGTGTTTATGCAACATTTACTGCATGAATTTACTATTTTGATTTATGTTGCCGAACTCATCACACAATTACACAAGGAATGTGATACTTAGGGGATACATGAACCATTGAGTGACCCCAGCACATACCTTGAGTGCTACAAAGGTGTGATTGGGTTATACCATTTCAGATTATCAGTTCCATATAAATCATACAGTAGTCAGATGTATAATGTTCACAATGCAGGTCTGTTCCAAGTGTACAATTGGCAATAATTGGTTCTGTTCATTAGGGGTATTAGTTCTGGATTTTCTAAAGGTAATGGAGAAACAGACAACTGTTATGAATCTTTTTTGCCAATTGTATTTATTTATCATGTTACTAATTAATCTTTTTTTGTTAAGGCCATGTGCCTTATAAAAAGAAAGAACTTCAATTTGTCGTGTTCTTGGGACATCCCAAAGCACTTTACAACCAATGTCACTGTTGTTATGGAGGCAAATGTGGCACTAAATTTGTGCAGAGGAAGGTCCGACAAACAGCAAATGAAAAATGACCATCAAATCTATCTTTGGTGATGTTAGTTGAGGGAGGAATGTTGACCAGGGCAGCTCTTTGCTGTTCTTCAAATAGTGCCAAGGTTGTACACATCTACCTGAACTGGTAGATTGGACCTCAAATTAACATCTAGGAAGATTGGTTATTCTTCGAGCCGGCACGGACACAATGGGCCGAATGGCCCCCTTCTGTGCTGTATCTTTTCTATGGTTCTATGGTTCTAAGATGGCACCTTTGACATTGCGGCACTCCCTCAGTGCTGCACTGAAGTATCAGCTTAGATTACGTGCTCAAGCCCATGGTGAGGCTTGAACCCGCAACCCGCTGACTCAGAGGTGTGTCCTATCAACTGATATTTAATAGGGATTATACATGGATACAGACAGTTAATACCAAATGCAACGAAAGGTTAAACTTTTTTTTAAAAATCTATTCGGCCACTCCATTTTTAATTATTCAACTTCACCTTTAGGTTCCCTTTGTGACATGCACCGTACTTTGGTCGGGGGGAGTAATTGGGTATCCAGCTTTTAGAAGGTGCGTGGGAGTGGCGTAAATTGCTGGCAACATCCAATTCATCCCGCGCCTGCAATGGTTGAGATTGGAAATTTGCTATGTGGGAACATCACTGGGTCCAGCTCACATCCTACTGCACAATGGTACAGTATGTTAACCTTCCTCATTTTTCTAAACTCTTTTTTGTTTTGCAAGGCTCTGTTTCTGCACATCTTGGGGTGATATAAAGGGACTTTTTATTCACATTCCAGCCCCTTTTCTAAAAGTCTCCTAAGTTGGGTTCACGTGTCAATTCTATGATGTCAACATGGAGATACTAAAATTAGGTTCTTGAGAAGGCTAGCAACTGAATAGCCCAAGGACTTTAAGTAGCCAGTTATATTACAATACAAATCTCTGACCTAAAGTGCAATCCACAAATGGCAGACATCTGTTATGTACTAGTTCTTTCACTGGCCTCTGCCAAAAGACAATGGAGCTATCCACATATATGCCTGGTTCGAGCTCCACTCAGCGGCTTTCAAATTGTCCCCTATGAATCCACAGACCACAAGGATGCAAATGTTGCTATATCTCAGTTTGTGGCAGTTTCTTCTGTCTTTTCTAAAAATAAACCTATAAAACATTTTTGGTATATTTATATGCTTATCAAGGTGAAGTATGTCAGGTCTAATGTCAAGCATACCCAGTTGAGTATAGCATAGACCAGATTCAGAGTAAGACATCCAATACGTATTCCCAATAATATTCTTCACCCCCAACCTCAGAACAACTCCTCCTATTTTACTTCATGAATTCTAAAATAATATCTCACCTCAGCTTTCTTAATTCTCTGAATGAAGTTGCTCATTCAGCTCAAATTAATGCTGAATTGGTTTTGTAATGTTGACTTGTACCCTCTGAAAATTGACAAGATAGCACCAATGTATTGGATGAAAGGATCTCATAGCTGCCAGAGAAGGGAGTCTTTCATGCCAGCAACTTTGGAATTTAATCCAGGGACTGAGATGAAAGTGTAGCCCAAGAAGTAGTGGGTTGCTCTAACCCACCTTGCTGCTCAATTTCCCTTCTCTCTCACTCTCCATATTTTTTCCTTTATGTACCTGTCTTCTCTGATGGTGGGGGGGGGGGGGGGGGTGAGTAAACTTAGTGATTAAGGATGAAATCACTTCATGATAAGAGAGGATGTAACGAGAGGTAAGCGGGCAGTGAAGACTTTATGGGTGGGTAGAATTAAGAAATAGAAAAGGATTTAAGACTGTAGTGGGAGTTGTGTATAGGCCCCCTGGTAGCAGCTGTGAAGTGGCACAATGTATAAATGCAGAGATTAGACAAGCATGTAGCAAAGGCAGAGTGGTTTTAATGGGGGATTTTAACTTTCATATAGATTGGGATAAGCAGACAAGTTCATGTCAGAAAGGAAGTGAATTTCTTGAGTGCATTCAGGACAGCTTTCTGCAACAATATGTCCTAGAACCAACAAGGGTGCAGGCCATATTACATTTAATAATGAGTAATGAGCCAGATTTAGTTAACAGCCTAATAGTGCATGACCATTTATCTAACAGGGATCATAATATGATCGAGTTCAACATTGTGTTTGAAAGGGAGAAACCCATAACAGCTACTAAGATTCTAAATTTAGGTAAGGCCGACTTCAATGGGATGAGACAGACTGCCCACAATAAACTGGGCAAATCTGTTAATGGGTAAAACAACAGAAGATCAGTGGGTGGTGTTCAAAAAAGAATTTAATGTGATACAGAACCAGTTTATATCCCTAAGGGGCAAAAGCTCTACTCGCCAAAAAATAACCATGGACAACAAAAGAGGTAAGGGACAACGTAAAACTAAAAGAAAAAGCAGACAAAAATGCAAAATATAGCACAGATCATGGTGACTGGGAAAGATATAAAGAACAGCAAAGGGTGACAAAACAGATAGTAAGAGCTACAGAAAGGGAGTATGAAAAGGAACTTGCAAGGGATATCAAAATCAGCACAAAAAATGTTTACAATTATATTAGGAAAAAGAGTTTGGTCAAGAGCAATGAGGACCCCTTAGAAACTGATAATGGTGATTTGTAAATGAAAATAAGGAAATAGCAGACATGTTAAATAATTACTTTGCATCAGTATTCACAGTAAAGGAAGGGACTAGAATGCCGGACACCACAAGGAAACTAATTTTGACTCAGAGACAGGGGGGTCAATTTTCAGATGGCTGAGTGGCTGCGTTTGTGGCGGGGGGATCCTAAAATTTGGAATTGCCAGAGTGGGTCCAGAGCCCGGCTCCAACCCGCCCACTTCCAGATTCCCCAATGACGCGAATCGGTGCGCGCGCAGCCCCCGCATGCGGGATTCCCATCGGCAATCAAAGCCGGCGGGATCTCACTTAAGATCATTATCTGGGTACTTGAGGTCGTTTACAGACCTCATTAGTTGGAGATTTTAGGAGGATTCGAATTTTGGACTACCCAGAGCGTGTTTCCCATGCTGGGGGGGAGCACTCCCTGTTTAAACAGACGTGTTGCAGCCTGCAGCTGCAAAGGTCCATTTAACAGGTGCAGGGTAAACCCTTATTCATTGCAGCAGGGCACTCTGTCACCTCAGACAAAGTTTTGCCTGCCACACCGTTGTCTCTACACTCCAAATTACCCTAAACTCTGCCGTCCAAACACATTTACCTACTTTGTGGGCCCCCTCACACTCACACCATCAAGATGGGGTGGGGTGGGGGGGCCATTGCTCCATTCATCACTCCATTGGAGGACGAGCAACATCACCAGCCTCGCCAGGCACGCTGTCCACCTCCGCCACGTGGAGCTACACAACACAGTGCTGCGCAACAGGCACCTGCACAAAGTAGTCGTGCAACTACACATACACCCACTGTAGGGTGACCCAATGGGTGGCATCAAGGGTGTTCATGGAGAACCTCATGAAAGGGCATTATTGCACAAGCCAGTCAAGAAAGGCCAAGACGTGGCAGTAGTGGTGACAATATAATATGTAATGTGAGTTAATCAGAAATCAAATATAAGTAAAAACCATGACAAACCCTCAAACACCCTTGTGCATCCCCTTCATGCTCATGACACGTTTGCCTTACGCTTCCTACTACACATACATGATGCATGCCCTGTGGCTGCCGCACAGGTAGTGGCAGGTGGGGTGAGGCTGACCATGAAAGAAATGTATGAGAGGGTGAATATGAGACAGAGCCATGAGATTGTATGAGGATTGGGTTGAGTGGTAGTGGTGGGATGAGTACTGGCGAGGTGAGTAAGTGCAGATAAGATGAAGATGAGCTTTGAGTGGGTGTGAGGAGTGATGTGATAGAGTAGTGTTGGCAGTGCAGAAGGAGATGTAGGGTGGGGGCGGTGATGTGGCAGACAGAGTGTAGGGGAATGAGTAAGTGTACTCACTTCAGCTGACCTACTTAGGTCATTGCAGCGCCTCCTGCCACCTCGAGCCAGGCCTTCGTGGTGGCAGAGGCAGGCCACTTCCTCCCGTCCGCCGGGGAGAAGATCTCTGTCCTCCTCCTCCTCCCATCCAGTAGGACCTGGAGTGAGGCATCATTAAACCTGGGAGCAGCCTTCCCCCTGGGCTGCACCATGCTGTAATTTTGGCTCCTTTCTGCAGCATCAGTCAGTGGAGGACTGCCCCTTTAAATAGGGCTCCTCCAGCTGACAGCCTATGATGCGGATGCGCAGTCTGCCCGCTGCGCAGCTTTCCAGCGCGCAACCCGGAAGCCAAGGTAAATGGCTTCAATTTACTTACTATCGCGTGGGGAACCCACCGATTTTACTGGGCGGGTTACCCACGCGCCCAGTCGACCCTCCGCTGCAACCTGCCTCCCTCCTAATATTGGGCCCAGGGACTCACTATGATTAACGTTAGCAAATTAACAGTAATGAAGAAAATAATGGCACTAAAGAGTGACAGATCCCCGGGACCAGATTGTTTCCATCCCAGGGTTTTAAAGGAAGTAGGTGAGAACGTTTCGGATGCCCTAACTATAATCTTTCAAAGTTCTCTCGATTCAGAAACTGTTCCTTTGGATTGGAAAATTGCACATGTCACTCTGCTATTTAAGAAAGGTGAGAGAGGGAAACCAGGGACTAATAGACCAGTTAGCCTAACATCTGTTGTCAGGAAATTACTAGAGTCTATAATTAAGGATAGAGTGACTGAACACCTTGAAAATTTTCAGCTGATCAGAGAAAGCCAGCATGGATTTGTAAAGGGCAGGTCGTGCCTGACAAACTTTATTGAATTTTTTGAAGAGGTGAACTAATATAGTGGACGGGGGAATGTCTATGGATGTTGTTTATATGGACTTCCAGAAGGCATTCAGTAAAGTCCCATATAAGAAGCTGTTACCTAAAGTTGAAGTTCATGGAATTGAGGGAAAATTAGATTGGCCTGGTTAGGAAATTGTCTGAGCGGCAAGAGACAGAGAGTAGGGATAATGGGCAGGTACTCAAATTGACAGGATGTGACTAGTGGTGTACCACAGGGATCTGTGTTGGGGCCTCAACTATTCACTGTATTTATTAACGACTTAGATAACGGAATAGAGAGCCACATATCCAAGTTTGCCGGTGACACAAAGTTAGGCAGCATTGTTAGCAGTGTAGATGGAAGTATAAAATTACAGAGAGATATTAATAGATTAAGTGAATGGGCAAAACTGTGGCAAATGAATTTCAATGTAGGCAAGTGTGAGATCATCCACTTTGGACTTAGAAAGGATAGATCAGAGTACTTTCTAAATAGTGAAAAGCTTGAAACAATGGAGGTCCAAAGAGACTTAGGGGTTCATGTACACAGATTATTAAAATGTCATGGACAAGTACAGAAAATAATCAAAAAGGCTAATGGATTGCTGACCTTTATATCTAGAGGACTAGAATACAAGGGGGTAGAAGTTATGCTACAGCTATATAAAGCCCTGGTTAGACCACACCTGGTGTACTGTGTTCAGTTCTGGGCATCACACCTTAGGAAGAATATATGGGCCTTGGAGGGAGTGCACCATAGATTTACTAGAATGATACCTGAACTCCAAGGGTTAAATTATGAGGAGAGATTACACAAACTAGAGTTGTAGTCCCTGGAATTTAGAAGATTAAGGGGTGATTTGATAGAAGTTTTCAAGATATTAAAGGGAACTGATAGGGTAGATAGAGAGAAATTACTTCTGCTGGTTAGGGAGCCTCGGACCAGGGGACATAGCCTAAAAATTAGAACTAGGACTTTCAGGAGTGAAGTTAGGAAACTCTACATGCAAAGGGTGGTAGAAGTTTGGAACTCTCTTCCACCAATGGCAGTTGATGCTAGCTCAATTATTAATTTTTGAATCTGAGATTATTAGATTTTTGTTAACCAAAGGGATTAAGGGATAGGGGGCCAAGGCGGGTATATGGGTGTTAGGTCACAGATCAGCCGTGATCTCATTGAATGGCTCGAGGGGCTAAATAGCTTAGTGCTGTTTCTATGTTCCTATGTTCCTCTTTTTCTGGCTGTCCCTTCTCTTTATTTCTCTCGTTCATTAAGTACCCATTCTTTTATTTTATCTTGCTGATTTTCTCCTCTTCCTACCCCAGCCATGTTTGTGAATAAAAAGTGAATGTTAATCAGATCTTGAAACAAGAAGTTCCATGATGCTGCTGATGTTTAAAATCTTGTCATTCATCTTATCTACTTGATCTCAGGGTGCACATATAAAAGTCATTTCTCCATATACACCAAGAAAGAAAATGTATGTAAAGGTTTGACTTAAACAGTGATGTAAAGGCTATTCCTCCAACTTGCCAGAGATAGAAATGTGCAATTCATACATTGGATTTTACAGCAATTACAAAATTTGATTCAGCAAATCACAGATTTTTGTGATTTGTCTTTTGAAATAGTAGACACGGTAACATCTAACGGACATTGTATATAGGTAGAAATGAGACAACAAAAATGGGCACTTGATCAAAGAGAGATTTGGTTCTATTTACTTTACTGAGCAAAGGGTTTGCAACACCTCACTGTTCCACACAGCTTACTGTTCTTCTGTCCTAAAGTTTTTAAAAGTTGAATAGTGCATTTAAAGTTCAACATTCTGTTATTTTGACCACTTTTGCAATTTTTTCCAAAGTTTTTGTCCCATTTTTATATTATTTTCTCACTGTCCTGTATGTTTCACTTTGCAAGGCAACATTTCCTATCTGAGTGGGTAAAGAGTTGATCTGCTTACAGGGCTCTGCAAATACTATTCTTGAATTGATTGTTAAGATAGACGTAGGAATGGCCTGGGTTGAAGCTTTGCCATTTTCCTTCCCTTCCTGTGGGACAGTTTGCACACAGCTTAGCCATGGACTCCACAACTGAGATTGTTAACTCACTCTCTGGGAATTGATGCTAGAACTCCACATCCTACCACATGTGAATACTGGAGTAAGTGTTTTTTTTTAGTTTATTTGTATTTTATTATTTTCTTCCCCACACACTTTTATTTGCTTCACATTGCCTTCTCACACTCTACTGACAAACAGACAGACTGGAGACCTAATCCCAGACTTCTACCAAATGTGCTCTACAAGGAGTAAAAACAACTGCTCCCTTCCTATTCTACTTAAAACCTACCTCTTTGACCATGCTTTTTGTCACCTGTCCTAATATCTCCTTATGTGGCTCGTTGTCAAATTTTGTCTGATAACGCTTTTGTGAAGCGCCTTGATGTTTTGACTACGTTAACGGCACTTATATAAATGCATGATGTTGTTGTTGTCTTCTGCATAGCCGAGAACTCACCATGTGTGGAGATATGAATACAAACCCACATCATACTACCCTGGCACAGTGCCTTGAAGATGTGAAATGATATGCTACCATATTCTCCTAGAGGAAAATAAGTAGTCACAGCTCTGAAAATTATGCAGTCTTTAGGTCTAAATTTCATTTGGCTATTTTTTGTTCCTTATTCAAAATTACCAATGGGAAACAATGGCATCCAAAGACAATTCAGAGTCATTCCTCTATCCCTCTGGTTCTATGCCAATAACTGTACAACGTGCTTCGTGACATAGGAATGCATAATTTTATGGTTAGAAACATACTGGTGATTTTTATGACTCCACGTAAGCTGAATCACATCACCAGCATTATGACTAGGTTACAAAATAACCAATTGAAAATATGCCACCTCTTCTCAAATCATTTGTGTTGTACAGTGTTGATATTCTCTATAATAATTGAACAAGTGTGTTGAGATGATTAAAGATACATTATTGAAGAAAATCAGTCTGATAATTAAGTCAGACAGTCAATCTAAACCTTCAAACACAATGTTGGGGAAATAAAAAAGCAGTTCCTCTGTGTGCTGTTTGTAATGAAATTGTAAAACCATTTTTTATAAATGGGTTTATGATTTTGCTGCATGTAATACAGAGGAAATCTCCATTATGGTCTTTTTTAATAGTTAGGCAGTCAAAATATATAGATATATCTGTATAATTCAGCCTTCTCTGTTATCATACTGCCTTCCTCCAGCCCCCTGATATAGGAGGGCCCTAGTGTTGGACCACATTAGTTGGCGAGGGTGTTTCTGATAAGATGGGGCAGACTTTTCCTTTCACTATGTTTCCCTCATCATCTGAGATGGAATGTTCAGTCCAACAATTGGCTGTCTGTGAACTAGTAGAACACCCATCACTGACCAATTAGTGTATCAGTCGAAGTTAAAATGGGAATGGATGAGATTATCTCATCCATTCCCATCTCATGAACTGAGAACCCAGTGTCATGTTTGTAGTGGCGAACAAATACCTGATTTATCCCACAGTCTGGTTATGTATGAATTCTCCTGCTGTCACAGATTGACCCAAATTTTACAAGTTAATTGGTATGCACATAACCCAAACCCACCTTAGAGCTGCTTATCTCGTAAGTGCTGAATCAGATGTATGCCGGTATCAGTGAAAGGCGGATTTGAAACCAAATCTCTTGCAACCAAATTCCTCCTACAACCTTCCAAATGGTCACCACATTCATCCATCATTATGAAAAATGGGAGCATTCGTGAAGCATACCTAAAAACTTAATTCAACCCCTAATCAAAAAAGTAGTTAAAGAGATACAAATTAAACTAATGTAAATCTGAAATCTGAAATTTGAAATTAAAAGAAGTATAAATGTTGGAAATAGACCAACAAATGACATAAAAAGAAAGGTTAGTGTTTTGGTTGTGACCTTTTATCGGAACTCTGACTAAGGATCACATCTGAAACGTTAATCTGTCTTTTGCTGTAGGATCTTGGTTCACCTGCTGTGTATTTTCCTCTTTCTTTTTATTAACTTGCTTAAGCATGCACATGTATGCATACTTTATGTACATCTAGCATCTAGCATACATATGTACGCAGCAGAGGTGTGTCAACGTGCACAAAATATACCCGATCGTTATTTTAGAATGGCCGTGACATTGGAAAATGAATAGGAAAGTTCCAGTCAATCTGTCCACACAAATTAAAATACCGAGCCCAATACATGACAGAAGATCTCAATGTAAAGAAGGTGCAAGTCCCCATAATGCTGCACTCTTTACGCTGTTTATTTATTTTCCATAATTTGATTTTTTAAAAAATCCTGCTAAAGTATACATTTTGTGATCAGTGTCATGTTAAATGTCAGAATTAATTTCTGTATTGGAAACATTGGTTCCCTTTGATAGCTAACTGCAAACATCTGTATCCGTACTAGAGCTGCATTCGTGCATCCCTCTGGCCTTTGATCTTCTTGTTTGAAAGATTGCCTGTTTTTTCCATGATTCTTCCAGTTGTTTGCAGACAAAAATACATCTGAAGTGTTCTTGCTGTAGGAACAATGCTCTTTGAACAAATAGATTCTGTCGACGGGCAATATGACTCATTGATAAATCAAAACAGGTTTTGAATTATTTTCAGAGGTGCGCCACATCTGGGTCGATTTCAAGTGAATTGTTTTCCCTTTGTGAATTGTAGGTAGCCGCTGAATATTTACATTTTTATTCTTCCAAACTCTGTAAATCAAAACATTCCTTTTCAAAATATATCTATTCGTTACAAAACAATAGCAAGAACACTGGTCTTCTAAAACATCGACAGCAGAAGAATCGTTTTAATCCTTGCCTGTCAGGAGCTAAATAATATACAAAAGTTAAAAGGACTTGTGGGATAAAGGGGCTATGGAATGTGTTATTTTTATTTCACGCTTCTCGGTCAGAAGGATTAAAACATTGGGTCCAACTAAAACTCAATGCAGAGTTTCGAAAGTGAGCATATTGGAGGTGCATTATTTATAATGCTGTCTTCCAAGTTCAATTCGTAGAATCATAGAAATTTACGGCACAGAAGGAGGCCATTCGGCCCATTGTGTCTGTACTGGCCAAAAAAAGAGCTTAATCCAACTTTCCAGCTCTTGATCCGTAGCCATGTAGGTTAAGGCACTTCAAGTGCATTTCCAATTTTTTATTGAATATGTATTTGTTCTGAACCTACCATCTTCATTGTTTTGTAATGCAGCTAAAACCTTTAGCAGACAACTGAAACAGGAAAATAATATTTTGTAAGAAAGTATCTACAATTAAACGGTAGCTGTCCATTTGAGCTTTTGGCCTCTCCCACAAAGAAACAATCTCAGCACTTCACTTTACTGGCATTTCGTCAGCATTCTCCGCTACTGTACACTTGAGTTCAGAGTGCAAGAACTTAAATGGGCACTGTTTTCATGAAAAGAAAGATATTTGGCCAACATTTCTTCAATTGAAAAGAAGAGGGAGCTCGGTATCTTTTGTGTTATGATGATGTCAAGTGAAAGTGACGCAATTTTGATGCAGTTGATGTAATCAGACGGCACAGAAGGAGGCCATTCGGCCCATCATGCCAGTGCCGGCTCTTTGAAAGAGCTATCCAATTAGTCCCACTCCCCTGCTCTTTCCCCACAGCCCTGCAAATTTTTCCACTTCAAGTATTTATCCAATTCCCTTTTGGAAGTTATTTTTGAATCTGCTTCCACCGCCCTTTCAGGCAGCGCATTCCAGGTCATAACAACTCGCTGTGCAAAAAATGTTTTCCTCATGTCGCATCTGGTTCTTTTGTCAATTACCTTAGATCATCTTGTGTGTTTGTAAACAAATTAGAAAGGGTTAGCTAAAGATTTGCAAGAAGACAATGCCTCTTTTAAAATGAAGACTCTGATTCGTTAAAATCTTGTTTCGGACATCACAACAACCTGTAAATTGTATAGCAACATAGATAACTTGATTTCTATTTTGCCATATTTTCTTTCTCCTCATAAATGTGTGGCATAGCTCGCTGATGTGGTGAAAAATGAATGTCAGAAAAACAACTTTGAGGTTGAAATTGATCTGTGTGATATTAGTAACAGACACATTAATGCATTTGTATAGATTTCCTCTATGCACCATTTTAACAAAAAGCATTAACTCATTTCAAATAAATGGGCTAATGGGTTCATTAAAATAGCGAACAAAATAATTTCACACAAACATATTAACTCATTTGTTATCAGTACTTCACAGTATGATTTAGCCTCTTTGTTAGCACACTGAGTCGAGACAATACAGGTTAACAAATCATTTCTACCTCTTGTTTTATCCCAAAACATACGCTATTCCTTTGTGAGACAATTCCTATGAGATTAATATTAATGAAAGTAAACAGTTGTTCAACAAAGGGATGTAGTTTATCTTAATTTTAATAGATACAACAGCGACTACACTTCAAAAGTACTTCATTGGCTGTAACAGCGTTTTGGGACATCCTGTAGTTGTGAAAGGTGCTATATAAATGCAAGGCTTTCTTTCTCCTCTTAACTGACAGTGAGGGCATGTTTTTATCTTGGAGCCGGGTACCCCGCGTGTCCATAGATATTTGCACGGGGAACTCGGAGGCGAATTGAGTGCGTCGCAATCTGCGATCGCAGCTCACTTGAAGGTGAGTATTTGTGCTGCCCGGTTTCCCACGTGCCAGCCAGATTGACAGGCTGGTTGCCTGTTGGGAATGAAAGGAGCTGCAAATCAGAGAGGGGAGCGGGAGGGAGAGAGAGAGATCATTGGCACTGGGATAAATTAGGGAGGGGTGGGTGGGGGAGGTGTGGGAACGTGGGCGACATCGGGAGAGTCCAGCCAGCATCGGGGATCGGTTGGAGGGGGTGGTCAGCCTATTGCGGGATTCCTGTCGGCCAGGTGAGCTTGTTGGGCCTGGATGAAGCACTCCTGCTCCTCTGGGCCCACAAGCAGAGCAATAAAGGCCTTCACTCACCTCATGGATCCAGCCCTTCCTGTCTACTTTCACCTGACATGAATCAGAAGCACAAAATATGAAGTACCTCAACTATTTCAATGAGGTGGATTGCCCCTTTAAGTACCATCCTGGCTTAAGTGGGAGCGGGACGTCTTGGTGTCCGTTGTTCACACGCATACAAACCTGCCTGGGTTAAACCCAGAAGTGGGCAATTTGGTGCCGGGATGCGGTCCCACTCCAAAAGGTTTTTATTTTAACCTCCCACCAGCCTCCAATCCACCCATTCTTGGGGGTTAAAATGACCCCCTCAGTGTCATCATGATCATTAATCATTTAATTTGATTATTTCTTTTTGATGTTTTGAAAAAAATATTTTTATTTAAATGGTGATATTGTAGAACAGCCTGGAAGGAGTTACTGGCCTTGGGGGAAGATTTTCTCGGCACATAGATTGTAGCAAAACAGTAAACCTGTTTATAAAGATTGAGTCTATGATCTTGCAACACCCATTACAGATGAAATCTAATTCCCTGGAGAGTGTGAGAGAACTGAATTAATGCTTGCAGTCAAAGTTTATGTGACCTATGTTTTACCTCTGTTTCTTTGAATCATTGAGACAGAGAAATGAGGCTGAATTTCCCAATAAGAACAATTTATCTGATGCTAATTCAGTACTTGCCTCATCATGGTTGGTGTCATGTACTCAGCTACAGTTAATTGCTCAGCCTGTACACCTCATGGTATTGTTCTAGGCTACTATAGCCCAGAAATTTCTCATGAAATAATGGCAATGCTAACAGGGCTCACCATTATTTCAGGCCAAATGGAAGAGCAAGCTCCAGAGAGCGCACATGTGCAGTCAAACTCGGAAATCCAGAAATTGCTCTACCATTTGGCCTGCTTGTTTAAAAGCTTTGCAGTAAAGAGACACATTGGCTGAATAAATGGACCAGCACGAATTTGCTGCACTGCCCAGCTGGAAATGAACTAACCTCTCCATGAAAAAAGTACGCTGGGTTTTACAGGTCTAAACTAACTTTTAACAGCATGATAAATATTGATGATTGCAACACAACCTCCCAGGCACTGAAAATTAACTTTTAAAAATTTGGAGTCTCATTCCTCCTGATATTAATTGTTGTTGGACATTTAAAACAAAAAATTTTCAAAATGTAAAATTTTTATTTTTTTTTACTTATTCCTTCTGTCTCTTTTATCTCTGCCTTTTACTCTTACCCTCTCTTTATTTCATTTTCTCTAACTGATTTTATAGTGAATTTACTAATCTACCTGACTCTCTCTGGTTCTCAGTCTGCGCGGCTTGTGAAGGATGCTTTCACTCCCTGGTTCTGACTGCGCGGTTTGTCAAGGATGCTTCAAACTGATTGATTGAGAGGTGAGAGAGAGATCCTTTCCCCGCTCTCAGAGCTCAGAGAAGCCTGGGAAAGACTGTTGCACTTGTTTAAGCTCACCACTGAAGCAAATTGCTGCCGATAAAACCCTCGGATACTTAATGGGTGAGTTTAAATCCAATGAGCGGTGGGGACTGTTGGTTAATCACTCAGAGCAATTTCCGGGCCTATATATATGTGTTATATATAACTGTTTGCTGCTTCATCATTGCTATTCACGTTTCTACATCTTGGATAGTGACTCTGATGTTGCTTAGTGCTGAGCTGTTAGAGGTGCCGTCTTTCGGATGAAACGTCAAACCGAGGCCTTTCAGGTGGACATAAAAATCCCACCGCACTCCACCGCTCTCAACCAACATCACTAAAACAGATTACCTGGTCATTATCTCATTGATGTTTGTGGGAGCTTGCTGTGCGCAAATTGGCTGCCGCGTTCCCTACATTACAACAGTGACTACACTTTAAAAAGTACTTCAATGGTTGTAAAGACTTTGGGATGTCCTGAGGTCGTGAAAGGTGCTATATAAATGCAAGTCTGTCTTTCTTTTTTTCAGCATCATCACACTGCCTGGCTCAGAAACACCTCCAGGCCAGTAACCATAACTGACCAGGATATAGGTGTAAATGTGAAAGTTCAGGCTACAAATAAGGTTTTGTCTCCAACAACCTTTTAAGCACATACAGTTTAATTTATGTGGTGCTTGTAATTATCAATAATGCATGTGCCATATGAAAAAAATATTCTTTATTCTGAAATTCCTGTCTCATTATTAGTTTGCAGGAAGTTGTTTTATTTCATCAAAAATCAAATAATAAATGTGGTCAAATGTTTTCACATTCGAATAAAGATGCTCAATATAATTTTGTGATTCAAAAGCAGAAAGATTCCACAGAAGCTCTTCTCTATTTTGCATTACAGCAGGATATGATTGGTATATATTAAAGAGTTACACAATACAATGCCATCCCAGTGATAGAAATGCCTCTTAAGGACCAATTTGTTCTGCCAACTAATGCTTGTGCCTGTGTACGGAATCTGCAAGTAAATAGAAATGGTGATATTAAATCGACGGCTTCAGTCTATCCAAACGCTTTAAAACTTTAAGAAGTCCAAATGATGGTGTAATTTTGGTCAAGATACAATAGTTTTGCTGTTACCTTAGAGTGCTGAATTCAAATCTTTCTTCTTACCAGTTTCTGTTCATATTGATTTTTGTGACACCAATAAATGATTCTGCCTAAAAAAATAAAAGTTGCAATTCGGGGCAGTCTGAAAGCACACTGTGTTGACATGTTGAGGCATGGTGTTGTAGATCATCTGTATAGGCCTGTAACTACCGGCACAGTGATATGCTGATCTCAGCCAGGCTGTTGGGGAGGTACCAATTTTAAGGCAAAGAACTTGACCACAGGGATGGAGGCCAACTTGAGATGCTCAAACAGATGCCAGCGGGTGGGTGGATGTTTGTTGTGGTGCTTAAGACTAGGAGGGTGAAATTCAACTTTGGCAGGGGCGCAAAACGGGCAGGAGTGGATTGTCCTTGTGTTATACAACCTGTCTGATTTTCTTTTCCATTAACTTTATCAGGTGGGGTGTATAACGGGCGGCCGATTCGCAAGCGCCTGATTTGCACCTGTCGAAGTTGAATTTCCCCCCCCTATATTATGTAATTGCCTATGTATCCAGCAGAGGGAGCCTGTTAGGGAGTCCTTCATATCTATTATTCATTGTATCAGCTCCCAGCTGAAAAGTATGTGGTTCGCAGGTAAGAACATGTGCTGCTGATTAAATAAATGAAGACAGACAGTGATCTTGCAAAAGAAAGACTTGCATTTATATAGGGCCTTTCACAACCTCAGGACATCCCAAAGCACTTTACAGCCAATGAAGTACTTTTGAAGTGTAGTCTCTATTGTAATATAGAAAATGCAGTGGCCAATTTGCGCACAGCAAGGTCCCACAAATATACAATGTGATAATGATCAGATAATCTGTTTTAATGATGTTGGTTGAGGGATAAATATTGGCCAGGGCACCGGGGAGAACTCCCCTGCTCTTCTTTGAAACAGTGCCATGTGATCTATTACGTCCACCTGAGAGGTCAGACGGGGCCTTGGTTTAACGTCTCATCCAAAAGACGGCACCTCCGACAGTGCAGCATTCCCTCAGTACCGCACCAGAGCGTCAGCCCAGGTTTTTGTGCTTAAGACTGGAGCAGGACTTGAACCCACAACTTCCTGACTCAGAGGCAAGAGTGCTGCCCACTGAGCCTTGGCTGACACTGGGAGCAGTTTCTTTTCAGTTTGCTCACAAGTTTGTTCTATAAACAATAGTTATGAAATACCATTGCTGTAGGGCTTGGAGTAAGTCATCTGCATGCCGTCTCCTGTGGGGAATGGACACTGTACAGGGGTGTGAAAAATATTTGGGAAACATTAAAATGGAAAAAAGTCTCTTTAAAGGCATTAAAACCCTGCAATATTGTGGGTTTACTTAACATGCCGTTCAGCTTGATGGATGTCTTCATCGTAAGAAAAATAAAGAAACTTTCCAATTATTTTGATTTTTACAGCTAAATTAACTGTGTTTAGTTGGAGTATAAAAACCTGTTTCAGTTATTTTACTTGGACTGGGTTAGCATAAAGTTCTATCCAAATGAAATAGATTTTGAAAAGAAATTTCACTAAATCACTGCAAATTATTATTTTTTTTCCAAAATGTGCTTAAATCATGCTTTTCAAAATATTGGGGGCTTTTAAGACTTGTCTTTTGCCTCATACAAGTGCCAAAATTATAGTATCAGTTTTCACATTTGACTTAATCCCTAGAATTTTCGATGTAATGAAAGGAAAATTTCAAATTGAGAAATGTGAACTATTTAGTGAAAGCAAACTAATTTAATCTTCACAAAGAAAAGTGATTTTTTAAAATGTTGAACAGTACCCATTATTTTAATTCTACAGTATCACTTTACTCTGGAAATGTTTATTGAATCAACAGAAACTCCCCCAGTGAGACTTTCCAGTGTTTTATTTTCTCTACATAATGATGGCAGGGCTGGTCTCTGGGCTCCCTATTTTAGTACAACTATGGGGAATTGTAGAATGCCATAGGTGAAATCGTCATGTGTGCAGCATTATTTTGACACTATGAACACTGAGTGGAAAATTGCTTTCTGGCCATTAAATCTACTTTGGACATTATTACTTCTGACTCATAGTTTGCACTGTGAATTAACTGCACGAGTTAAACATTACCACCCAAGTAGAAAATCACTAAATAAAGCAGTAATTTAGGGTGGAATAGGCTCAAAAAGCCCAGCAATGACAGTGTTTACTTCCCGCATTAAACATTTGAGCAATTAAGGCACATTCGAAGTACATTTTAATTCCTTCCTGCGGTAAGAAAATACTAAGCCACAAATCGATCAAATATTTCTGCACCACACACGACTGTTGTGATTTATAAAACTATTGCAATTAATTATCATATTTCATTAACATTGACAGAATTAAAATATATAGCCAAAATATTATCGCAGAACTTGAAAAGATAGAACTATTTTCACTGGAGCTGAGAAGGTTAAAAGGTAACTGATAGAGGACTTCAAGATTAAAAAGGGTCACAATGAGGTAAATAGTGATCGATAATTTCCACTGGTCGAGATGGTAATAAGACGGCACAAATTTAAGTTAATCAGAAAGAATTAAAGGGAAGCTTAGAAAAAAAATACTTTTGCGTGAGATGGTTAGAATATGAAATTCTTTACCTCAAGCTGTTCTTTTCATCAGGAAATTAGATAGTTGCTTGAAAAAGAGGAATATTAAAGGGTATGGAGAGTAGGATTAAATGAGGTAGTTCATGTGGAGACTTGTCGGGCTGATTGGCTTGTTTCGGTGCTGTAGGGTTCTACGATTCTAGGAATTGTAGGATTTGTAAGAAGCATAATTTTTTTTGCGCACTACATTGTAATTAAAGAAAATTATATAGGATAGTTAAAGAGGCAATAATTAATATTACAGAGATGGAAATTACTCTATCCAAATATTTTAATAGATTACCTGCACGAGATAACTCATGAAGGAAATGTTCTGTTAAGATATGTTCACTGGAACATGCCAGAAATTGAAATAAAGCATGGACATCTCACAGGTCTTCTTCGACATTTGTTTAATTTCAAATGGTAACCTATTTCCATCATTGAGGAATAAAGACTTGGATGCAGAAGTGGGAGAAATACATTTTATTTAATCTTTCAATAAAGAGACAAATATGTATATTTTTACATATTTAAAAAGGAAGGAAAAGGACCCCGTAGTTAATCTCACTCATAATTACAGCTAGCAAGAAAATAAACATAATTTTGTTACACTTTAGGAGGAGCCAACAATATAGAGATCGTTCAGAGGCTTAGCCTCTGAGGGGGGTAACAATGTAACACAGTTTCCTTGACAATCCAATTAGCTTGGCCATTACAAGACTCAAAGGAAGTGGGAATAGTTAATTCCTTAGGTGAGAGGAGAAGGATTTTTTTTATTTGTTCACGGGATGTGGGCGTCGCTGGCGAGGCCGGCATTTATTGCCCATCCCTAATTGCCCTTGAGAAGATGGTGGTGAACCGCCTTCTTAAACCGCTGCAGTCCGTGTGGTGAAGGTTCGGTAGGGAGTTCCAGGATTTTGACCCAGCGACGATGAAGGAACGGCGATATATTTCCAAGTTGGGATGGTGTGTGACTTGGAGGGGAACGTGCAGGTGGTGTTGGATTAGTGTAATCAGCATGTTGATACAAGAGCCCACACATTTTATTGTGTCCAATTGCCCTGCATTTTCTGATGAAAGATTATAAGGTCATTGTGCAGCTGTTTGAATCCAGAATCAAAACAGCCTCAAAAACATTGATGGCACCCTGAGCCCTCAGAGCATTCCCGATCTCCTGCTGTCTTAAAGTGTGTGATAACGGTAGAAGGGGAAATTCCAGACCTCTGTGCTGATAGGTCCTTCTGTCTTTTTCCAGGTGCATACTGGGACTGCCTCATCCTTTTGTGAGTTGGCCCCTAGTGAGGGTCTTGTAAGTGAGGTGATGCCCTTCATGTTTTCTCTTCCATCCATTATGTTTTAGAGTTAATTACATTTATTTAAACACTGCCCCCTGTTCAAGTGCTGTCAACATATACACAAAAGGCAGCATCTCAATGGCACTTTAACAGGAGGTCAAAGACAATGGTATCCTTTTATTATTAATTGGGGCAGATAAGATGGGCATTTGGACACTTAGACCGTGTTCAACACCTGGATGTATTGCCTGCCGTTATTGCCAAAAACATCAATCTAAATTGAATAAAAAGCTCATAAACCAAATGAAATAATAAATGTTATTAACAATAAACATTACAAAGAGGGGTCAGTCTATAACATATTAAAAACCTGCCTCTCTTTATACTTCCTCTAAATCGTTTTGTTTCCATTATAAGTTCCTCTGTCTGCATTTATAATGGAAACTGCCTATGTAAACTCATTGCACTGTAATTACATCCTTCTACCAGGGGTGATGCCGTATCACCTCAGTTGTGCATCTCCCAGCTCCTCCATCTGTACTGCAAAGAAACTCCGATGCTCCAATCAACTCCACTCCTGTTCGTAAGTTTTTCTATGCAATTGTAAATAACAATACAATATCAAAGCATTATATAAAATTAAGGACAGAATGTATAACTGTAAAATGGTGCCTGAATTATGTCCGTACACCCTGGTCCAATTATCACCCACCCTCGAACTCTGCTTCACCTGAAGACTGTAATTGGCCGTAACTCCCTGTGGACAACACTATGGAAGATCAAACAGTAATATAATAAAATGTTGGAGTTCAGGTGGTGCATATAGACCACCTGAATTTTGTTTGTCTAGTTTGAGGTGTCATCTGAAGCCTTTGAATGGATTAGTTAATTCTCAAGGATCGATTGTTCTCTAAATAAAACAAATCTAATTTTGTTACCGCAAAAGACAGCAAGTATAGAATGAGTACATTAATGTTATCAACCCATTCCATTTTGTTGGCATGTGCTGTAGATTGCTAATGAGTGCGGTTGTTCATTATGTTTTGTCAGATGTTTTCCGATGTTTGTCAGATGGTGTAGTAAGTTCTGGCTTGTCATTAACAGACAGGTTTTTACTTAAAGGTTATGTCTGGTAAGCTGTTTTGAAATAAACTATTCAAGGTAACAAACATGACAATCATATGATATTTCGCTTGATCCCTTAACTGCTCAAATGCTGATTCCTAGAGGCTTTCATGTAATTTATGTTTAATCCTACTTGCTGCCAGATTTGTTATAATAAAATATTCAGAATTTCAAGATAAATTCGGCATAGTTTCATGCCAAGCAGAGGCCTGGAAATGCTGCAACAAATCTATACTTGATGCACATTATTTAGCTTTTAGGATGGTTGCTAACCTCCTGGTTTTTTTTTATTCGTTCATGGGATGTGGGCATCGCTGGCGAGGCCGGCATTTATTGCCCATCCCTAATTGCCCTTGAGAAGGTGGTGGTGAGCCACCTTCTTGAACCGCTGCAGTCCGTGTGATGAAGGTTCTCCCACAGTTCTGTTAGGAAGGGAGTTCCAGGATTTTGACCCAGCGATGATGAAGGAACGGCGATATATTTCCAAGTCGGGATGGTGTGTGACTTAGAGGGGAACGTGCAGGTGGTGTTGTTCCCATGTGCCTGCTGCTCTTGTCCTTCTAGGTGTTAGAGGTCGTGGGTTTGGGAGGTGCTGTCGAAGAAGCCTTGGTGAGTTGCTGCAGTGCATCCTGTGGATGGTACACACTGCAGCCACACTGTGGTAAAGGGAGTGAATGTTTACGGTGGTGGATGGGGTGCCAATCAAGCGGGCTGCCTTGTCCTGGATGGTGTCGAGCTTCTTGAGTGTTGTTGAAGCTGCACTCATCCAGGCAACTGGAGAGTGTTCCATCACACTCCTGACTTGTGCCTTGTAGATGGTGGAAGGCTTTGTGGAGTCAGGAGGTGAGTCACTCACTACAGAATACCCAGCCTCTGACCTGCTTTTGTAGCCACAGCATTTATGTGGCTGGTCCAGTTAAGTTCCTGGTCAATGGTGACCGCCAGGATGTTGATGGTGGGGGATTCAGCAATGGTAATGCCGTTGAGTGTCAAGGGGAAGTGGTTAGACTCTCTCTTGTTGGAGATGGTCATTGCCTGGCACTTATCTGGCGCGAATGTTACTTGCCACTTATCAGCCCAAGCCTGGATGTTGTCCAGGTCTTGCTGCATGCGGGCTCGGACTGCTTCATTATCTAAGGGGTTGCGAATGGAACTGAACACTGTGCAGTCATCAGCGAACATCCCCATTTCTCACCTGATGATGGAGGGAAGGTCATTGATGAAGCAGCTGAAGATGGTTGGGCCTAGGACACTACCCTGAGGAACTCCTGCAGCAATGTCCTAGGGCTGAGAAGATTGGCCTCCAATAACCTCTACCATCTTCCTTTGTGCTAGGTATGACTCCAGCCACTGGAGAGTTTTCCCCCTGATTCCCATTGACTTCAATTTTACTAGGGCTCCTTGGTGCCACACTCGGTCAAATGCTGCCTTGATGTCAAGGGCAGTCACTCTCACCTCACCTCTGGAATTCAGCTCTTTTGTCCATGTATGGACCAAGGCTGTAATGAGGTCTGGAGCTGAGTGGTCCTGGCGGAACCCAAACTGAGCATCGGTGAGCAGGTGCCGCTTGATAGCACTGTCGACGACACCTTCCATCACTTTGCTGATGATTGAGAGTAGACTGATGGGGCGGTAATTGGCCAGATTGGATTTATCCTGCTTTTTGTGGACAAGACGTACCTGGGCAATTTTCCACACGATGCCAGTGTTGTAGCTGTACTGGAACAGCTTGTCTAGAGGCACGGCTAGTTCTGGAGCACAAGTCTTCAGCACTACAGCCGGGATGTTGTCGGGCCCATGGCCTTTGCTGTATCCAGTGCACTCAGCCGTTTCTTGATATCACGAAGAGTGAATCGAATTGGCTGAAGACTGGCTTCTGTGTTGGTGGGAATATTGGGAGGAGGCCGAGATGGATCATCCACTCGGCACTTCTGGCTGAAGATGGTTGTAAACACTTCAGCCTTGACTTTTGCACTCACGTGCTGGACTCCACCATCATTGAGGATGGGGATGTTTACAGAGCCTCCTCATCCCGTTAGTTGTTTAATTGTCCACCACCATTCACGACTGGATGTGGCAGGACTGCAGAGTTTTGATCTGATCCGTTGGTTGATGGAATCGCTTAGCTCTGTCTATAGCATGTTGCTTCCACTGTTTAGCATGCATGTCATCCTGAGTGGTAGCTTCAGCAGGTTGGCACCTCATTTTTAGGTATGCCTGGTGCTGCTTCTGGCATGCTCTTCTACAGTCCTCATTGAACCAGGGTTGATCCCCTGGCTTGTTGGTAATGGTAGAGTGAGGAATATGCCGAGCCATGAGGTTACAGATTGTGCTGGAATACAATTCTGCTGCTGCTGATGGCCCACAGGACCTCATGGATGCCCAGTTTTGAGCTGCTAGATCTGTTCTGAATCTAACCCATTTAGCACAGTGGTAGTGCCACACAACATGTTGGATGGTATCCTCAGTGAGAAGATGGGACTTCGTCTCCACGAGGACTGTGCGGTGGTCATTCCTACCAATGCTGTCATGGACAGATGCATTTGCGACAGGTAGATTGGTGAGGACGAGGTCAAGTACGTTTTTCCCTCGTGTTGGTTCACTCACCATCTGCCTCAGGCCCAGTCTGCCAGCTATGTCCTTCAGGACTCGGCCAGCAGTGGTGCTACCGAGCCACTCTTGATGATGGACATTGAAGTCCCCCACCCAGAGTATATTATGTGCCCTTGCTACTTCTCAAGATGGAGGAGGACTGATTCATCAGCTGAGGGAGAGCGGTAGGTGGTAATCAGCAGGAGGTTTCCTTGCCCATGTTTGACCTGATGCCATGAGATCCAGAGTCAATGTTGACGACTCCCAGGGCTATTCCCTCCTTACTGTATATCTCTGTACCACCACCTCTGGTGGGTCAGGACATACCCAGGGATTGTGATGGAAGAATCTGGGACGTTGGCTGAAAGGTATGATTCTGTGAGTATGACTATGTCAGGCTATTGCTTGACTAGTCTGTGGGACAGCTCTCCCAATTTTGGCACAAGTCCCCAGACCTTAGTGAGGAGGACTTTGCAGGGTTGCCTTTGTCGTGTCCGGTGCCTAGTGGTCCTTCCGGTTTTATTCTTATTATGACTTTTTAAGCGAGATTTTAGAACTGAGTTTCAGAGGGCAATTAAGAATCAACCACATTGCTGTGGGCCTGAAATCACATATAGGCCAGACCGGGTAAGGACGGCAGGTTTCCTTCCCTAAAGGGCATTAGTGAACCAGATGAGTTTTTACGACAATCCGATAGTTTCATGGCCACCATTACTGATAGTAGTATTTTAATTTAATTAATTGAATTTAAATTCGCCAGCTGCTGTGGCAGGATTTGAACTCATGACTCCGGATTTATTAGTCCGGGCCTCTGGATTACTAGTCCAGTAACATAACCACTATGCTACACATTACTTCTCTACATGTATAATATGGACTTAGTTTAGACTGGTGTCTCACAAAACTAACCGTAGTAGTTACTGAAAGCACAGTAAAACCCTGCACAGTTTGTATTGAGGCACCAACAGCCAACAACAACGACGACAGCAGCAGCAGCAGCAACAACAACAACAACTTGCATTTACATAGCGCCTTTAGTATTGTAAAATGTCCCAAGGTGCTTCACTGGAGCAATTATCAAACAAGATTTTGACACCGAGCCACATAAGATATTAGGACAGGTGATCAAACGCTTGGTCAAAGAAGTAGATCTTAAGGACCATCTTTAGGGAAGAGAGAGAGGGAGTGAGGCGAAAAGGTTTAGGGCGGGATTGCCAGAGCTTAGGGCCTAGGCAGCTGAAGGCACGGCTGCCAATGGTGGAGCGAAGAAAATCGGGAATGCGAAAGAGGCCAGAATTGAAGGGGCGCAGAGATCTCGGAGGGCTGTAGGGCTGGAGGAGGTTACAGAGGCAGGGAGGGGCGATGCCGAGGAGGGATTTGAAAACAAGGATGCAAATTTTAAAACTGAGGCTTTGCCAGACCGGGAGCCAATGTAGGTCAGCGAGCGCAGGGGTGATGGGTGAACGTGACTTGGGTTATGTTTAGGGTTAGGATACGGGCAACAGTGTTTTGGATGAGCTCAGGTTTACGGAGGGTGCCAGGTGGGAGGCCGGCCAGGAAAACATTGAGGTGACCAAGGCATGGATGAGGGTTTCAGCAGCAGATGAGCTGAGGCAGGGACAGAGACAGGTGATGTTACAGAGCTGGAAGTAGACGGTCTTGTTGACAGGTGTCCCATAGCCTATAGGGTGCTTCTTCAAACCTAGTTCAGGAAATGAGAGTTGTCCTTGTATTTAAATGTGTAAAAGGACTGTATTCCAGATGACAACACCATACAGATGACAGTTTCGCAGGCAGGAGAAGTAATGTGTGCAGCTGAATTGTGGGCTTTCTATGCAACTTCTGGACAGATACAGAATGTTAAGGCACAGTTACCTGAGTTTTTGTGTTCTTGGCTTAAGCATTATCTATTTTTCCACTGCTGTTACTTCAATGATATTATTGAGGACTAACTACCAGGGAACATGATGGATTTTAGCATGCTTTGGTTATCCTTATCAAATTCATTGGTTTGTATGGTTTTGGGACTGTACTGAATTCAGAAACAAGAAATGAGTTTTCTCTGTGGCTTGTGAAAAAGTGCTATGAAATTCAACCACTGGCCTGATAAAAGGTTAGCAGAAGTGCTGATGGAGACAAGATTGGCCAATTTTTCTGAGGATTCCTACTTTTCTGCCAGATTTTTCAGCCCTTATTAATGATAAGCTTATACAGACCTTAATTAGGCCTCAGCTAAAGTGTTGTGTGCAGTACTGGGCACCTCTTTATAAGAAGGACATCAAGACAATTGATAAAGTATATCTGAGATCAACTAGGAGGTTACCAGAGATGAGAGGTCACAGTTACGAAGAGCATCTTAAGCTTTCTTCATTAGAACTGAACAGGTTAAGGGGTGACCTGATAGAGGTCTTTAGGATTATGAAGGGTTGTGATAAAGTAAATAGTGATAAACTGTTTCCAGTGGTCGGCAAGACGTTATGGAGAAAGCACAAATTTAAGAAAGTCACAAAGAATTAAAAGGGAGATTAGAAAAAAATCTTTACACACACGATGCTAATAATGTGGAATTCTCTACCAGTGTTGAAGCAGAGGCTATAAATTATTTTTGAAGCAAATTAGATAGTTGCTTGAACAAGAGAATTATTAAAGCATATGGGAAACGAGCAGGAAAATAGGATTATATTTCTCCTTGACGTCCAGTGTTAAAGGGAGATGATTCTGCTACAAAAAGAATTAAGTCTTCAGGGGAATTTGCCTTGCAAAACAGATTAGAAATTTGGCTAATTATCCAAGGACTGTATGCACTACATTTTCTTGCATGTTATTTTGGCCCTGACATCAATTTTCCTCATATATATTATATACATAAGGCATTTTTCCCCCCTGAAAGTAAGGCATTCAGGTATTAATTATGTATGGTATTTTTTGATCTCAATTTATAGGATAAGGTCCAGTTTTACACAATCTTTGAGCTTTTGACTTGACATTTAAAGGAAAGATTAATATATATTCCAGACTCAAATTCCCATTAATGCATGGAAATTAATATCCAGGAAGCAACTAGCTGATAAATCCCAATATGCCATAATTATGCAAGAAATATGGATCAGGATTCACCATTGTATAACTAGGAATTAACGTGATGACATGTTTGGCTTACTTTCAATATTTCCTAGATGCAGTCAATATAAATAATATTCACTGAAACACTGCTCTGCCAAAATCATGATTCGTTAGCAATATGAAGTACAACCACTTAACTCTTCAAAATCAGAAAGGTCAAGAACTAAACATAACCTCCATTTATCATTAATTTCTATTTTAATTGCTATTTCCATACATGCATATAATAATCTAGGTGATTATGATTTGCAAAGCATTCATTACAATAGTCTATTCCCAAAGGCACAACAGCTCACCATTATATGATAAAATAACATCACTTAGCCTTAGCCTTCATTGTGTCACATCTTTCGTGTGGTGATTCTGTCTTTCTCTCTAATGAAATGAGCTGGTGTTATGTATATGATATTTTCATAGTTGACATTCCTCCATCATCTCCACCCATAGTTCATCGAGCATCTTATCTGTTTCTATTTAACTTTTATTCTATATTTCTCATTCTCACTGGGTCTACAATTCCATGGAGTGATGGTGGAAGACGGGGAGAACCTTTGCCAAATTGCAGGGCCTCTGTTTATTAGAGTTAACAGTTTTTCACATCAGGTATTGTTAGTAATTACAATAATTCCTTCATTCATGATATACCACTGAGCTCTTGATCCAACTCTTGGTTCGAAGATCAGAAAGTCATTCAGTGCTCTGCTTGACCCCAAATTCCATAAGCAAGAGATAGAAACCTAGGAGCAGAAGAGAGCAAAAGACATAACTGGAAGGATGACGACCACATCGTAGAATTACATGGAATTTACAGCACAGAGACAGGCCTTCGGCCCAATTGGTCTATGCCGTTGTTCATGCTCCACACGAACCTTCTCCCACCTCTCTTCATCTAATCAGCATATCCTTCTAGTAAATCTGAAAAATAAATTACCCAGAGAAAAATAATGCTCCAGAATTATCTTTTTATATTCTCATTCACCTACTTTCAAGGATGATGGGTTGAGTTTTTAAAAAACTTATCCTCATAACTCAGTTGTCACTAGGGATTAGTCATGTGGCCCTTCTCTGCGCTGCAGCTAGGTTTTGGATGTTTGTGTCTTGGTGATGGGAACTGAACACATTCCTAAAGGTATGGCCTGACCAGAGCCCTATACATTTTCAACATGACAACCTGAGACTTGTCTTCTACTAATTTCCCAATACAGCTCTTCATTCAGCCAACTTTGCTGGCCGCTGCTCCATAATGACCAGGCATGCTAAGTCTTGAGTCTAGTGTCACTTACAGATGAATTTCTGTCTCTCTCCTAGGTCAGCATAATTTATTATGTAAGTGTGTCTCCCCCTGTTTTTTTCAATTTATGTAAACCCTACTGCTTGCCTGTATTGAATTTCAATTACTTTTGTTCAGCACACTTGGACGTTTTTCTAGCTCCTTCTATAACTCCTTGGTTGCCTTGTCAGACATACCCTCCACACTCAGCTTAGTATCATCTGCAAAACTTATCAGATTGTATTTAGTTTCTGAATCTTGGTAATTTATACAGAATATATATAGAGAGACCCCAGCACTAATCCCAAGGGCACTCCACTGAATACACCTCCCGAGCCTGAGGTCACCCCCCTAACTGGTATCTGGTGCCTCCTCTCTCTCAGCCAGTTCCTTATACAAAACCAGATTTTACTGTGGATTCTCATTGCCTTTGGCTTGTGTATCAACCTTTCATGCGAAACTTTTATCGAAAGGTTTCGGGAAGTCCACACATTGTCAACTCCAGATCTTACCTCCTCAAAAGAAGTCAAAGAAGTAAGTCAGGCAGGATCTCCCTTTTCTGAAACTCTGTTGGCTGCCATTTACTAGACCATTTTCATACATGTAATTCTCTAGTTTGTCCTTGATAATCTATTGATAGTTTGCTGGTTATGATGTAAGACTTTGGATCTGTAGTTACTGGGGTTTGTGGTGTCTCCTTCTTTGAAAATAAGTAGATGTTTCCCATCCAATTGCACCCCCCCCTCCCCACTTCACCCAACAACTCTGATCATTGTTTCTGCATGATGACCATCAGCACATCTCTAGCCTCACTTCGCACCCTTGGATATAAACTACCCATCCCGAGGAGTTTATTTATTTTGAGCCCTTTGAGCATATCTAGGGCCTCCATCTCAGCGATTTGAAATTAAGTTTACCTATTGAATCTCCTCTGAGTGTCATGTTGCTAATATCTTCTCCAGTGAAAAATTCAGGAAATCATTTTTAGTTCATCATCAATCTCAACCTCATTTATATCCTTAAGGAACCTGAATTCTTCTTTGTTATAATTTGAAAGAATTTCTTGTTGCATTTAATGTCTATAATTATGTTCATTTCTAGTTCTCTCTTTGCCCCCTTAATCATCTATTATATATTTTTGGAGATTCCTGTATTCTTCACAGTGGTTTTCCTCATTTCTCTCTCTAAAGGTTTTCTACAGTTTGTTTTGTTTTTCTTACTTATTTCACTTCAGATTGTCTTGTTAACCAATTTGGGGTTACATTTGTTTTCTCTGTTCTTGTTAGTCCTTGGTGTACATTTATCTTGCATGCTCAGTAGTATATTCTTCAATATATTCAATCTAACTTGAATTCTGCCACAATACAGAAGTGTGGCACCAAGGAGCTCTAGTAAAATTGAAGTCAATGGGAATCAGGGGGAAAACTCTCCAGTGGCTGGAGTCATATCTAGCAGAAAGGAAGATGGTAGTGGTTGTTGAAGGCCAATCATCTCAGCCCCAGGACATTGCTGCAGGAGTTCCTCAGGGCAGTGTCCTCGGCCCAACTATCTTCAGCTGCTTCATCAATGACCTTCCCTCCATCATAAGGTCAGAAGTGGGGACGTTCGCTGATGATTACACAGAGTTCAGTTCCTTTCGCAACCCCTCAAATAATGAAGCAGTCCGTGCCCGCACGTAGCAAGACCTGGACAACATCCAGGCTTGGGCTGATAAGTGACAAGTAACATTCGCACCAGACAAGTGCCAGGCAATAACCATCTCCAACAAGAGAGAGTCTAACCACCTCCCCATGACATTCAATGGCATTACCATTGCTGATTCCCCCACCATCATCATCCTGGTAGTCACTATTGACCAGAAATTTAACTGGGCCAGCCACATAAATACTGTGGCTACAAGAGCAGGTCAGAGGCTGGTTATTCTGTGGCGAGTGACTCACCTCTTGACATCCCAAAGCCTTTCCACCATCTACAAGGCATAAGTCAGGAGAGTGACAAGTCAGGAATACGCTCCACATGCCTGGATGAGTGCCGCTTGATTGACACCCCATCCACCACCTTAAACGTTCACTCCCTCCGCCACCAGCGCACCATGGCTGCAGTGTGTACCATCTACAAGATGCACTGCAGCCTTCTTCGACAGCACCTCCCAAACCCGCGACCTCTATCTCCTAGAATGACAAGGACACCAGGCGCAAGGGAACAACACCACCTGCACGTTCCCCTCCAAGTCACACACCAACCTGACTTGGAAATTTATCGCCATTCCTTCATCGGCACTGGGTCAAAATCCTGGAACTCCCTACCTAACAGCACTGTGGGAGAACCTTCACCACACAGACTGCAGCGGTTCAAGAAGACGGCTCACCACCACCTTCTCAAGGGCAATTAGGGATGGGTAATAAATGCCAGTGACGCCCACATCCCATGCATGAATAAAAATAATACAATATCAGTCAATTAATTTAAACTCTTCCCTCATTCCCTTTAAGTAATTTTAAAATTGTATACATGTATTGGTTGCTGATATTGTTTATCCCAGATCATGTCAGCCCCTGGCAGAAAACCCTATAAAATCTTTTTAAAAAGCTGGTGAGGGGAGATCGACATTACTTCCCTTAAATATCTTCCCAACACTATAATTTTTTTTTGATTCACCTCATGAGGCTTTAAGAAACTTTTTGTAGGTTTTTTCTCTGGGGATTAATTGGGTTGGTAGACTTCATTATAGAATGGAATGTGCATTGGGCAAATGGCCTTATATTACATTCTTCCTTATATTCCCATATTGTCGAATAGTAGCACCTCATATACTGCCCACAAAAGATTTATACAATTCAAGATATTGAAGTTGACTAAGGAAAAAATATCTTGGGATGAATTCGCAGAACAATGTTTAGTGCCAGAGCAAAGTGATTTCCACTTTGCACAACCCTAAACTGGTAGTGTAAATGTGGAGTCAGGGCCTGGCCTAGCTCTGGAATGAAGCAAAGTGTGACTTCTGGAGGTAGTTGCCTTACATCACCTCAGTTTGACACCACCTGGAGTGTAAATGCACGGTGGTGTCAAATCAGGTTTGCAAACTGCTCAAATGGTCTGCTTTTGTATGCTTTTTAAAACTTACTTGATGTTAATTTATAATGCTCAGAGAGTAAAGATTCTTCCTTCCCCATACTCTACAACATTAACATTTCCAACTTTTGGAAGACAGCTCTCCCCACATTTGTATCAAGGCATGGGGCAGAGCTCTCTCTTAAACAGGACAGTCAAAAGTTCCAGCTATGCAATGTAAACCAAACAATGGAACCCAAACAGACTTGTGATAAGAACTAACACTCTGAATTGGCACTGTCAGATACTAGCATACAAACATAATTTGTCTGAGATTCCTCTTTTCATGATTTTAGAGGTGTTAAGCTATTTAAAATAATTGGGCACCAAAGAGAGAAATTTGAGACAAACCTGTTAGCATTCATATGCTGGTACCCCATGGTGTTGATTCGGGGCTGAAGAGCAGATAGCAGCTGTAGGTGTTTTGTTAACAAATATAACCAATATGAACTCTGTGTTGACGTCTGGTTATAAGTCTGCTGGTTTACAGCTGTATGTGTCTAAAAAGTAGTAAATTGGACTCGCCTCAGTTATCCAGAATCAGCTGAAGATAACTGGAATGAGGGATAAAAAGGTAACAGAAAGATGACTGGTCGGTAGTAGCAAGAAAAAAACAAAATATACATTTTTAGCTAAATGCAAAGTAAGGAGCGCATTAAAGACCAGATGGGCCCTTTAAAGTGATAGGCTGGATAGAAATATTACAGGGTATCGTGAAGTAACAGATGGGTTAAATTAATTATTTGTATCAGTCCTCACAAATGAAGACTGTGGACTTTTTCCAGATCCAAATAAATTGGCGCAGAAATCTATAGCATATGTAGAGGTCAGTAAAGCATGTGTTACAAATAAATTCAAAGCATTAACTGTATGTAAAGGACACCTGGACCACAAATTATCCAATCCAAAAATCTTCAAGGAAATGGCTGAGCGAATAAGCAAGGCGCTGGTTAATATTCTTAGGCGCGCCAGAAATATAGAATTGTACCTGAGAAAAGAGGGAGCTGATGTAATTGTGGTATTCAAAAAATGAATTAGGCTTCTTAAGACCAGTTAATGCCACATTGGTTATAGGGAGGGGGAAAGTTTGGGAGTATTTTCTGCGCTCCTCCAATTCTGACCTCTTGCGCATCCTCGATTTCCTTCGCTCCACCATTGGCAGCCGTGCCTTCAGCTGCCTGGGCCCTATGCTCTGGATTTCCCTCCCTAAATCTCTTCACCTCACTACCTCACTCTCCTCCTTTAGGTCACTCCTTAAAACCTACCTCTATGACCAAGCCTTTGGTCACCTGTCATAAAATCTCTTTATGTGGCTTGGCATCAAATTTTGTCTGATAAAGCTCCTGTGAAGCATCTTGGGATGTTTTACTATGTTAAAGGTGCTATATATGTGTAATGTTTCCAAGATTGCTGACGGTACAAAGCTAGGTGGGAAAGTAAGCTGTGAGGAGGACATAAAGAGTCTGCAATGGGATATAGACAGGTTAAGTGAGTGGGCAAGAAGGTGGCAGATGGAGTATAATGTGGGGAAATGTGAGGTTATTCGCTTTGGTAGGAAGAATAGAAAAACAGAATATTTTTTAAATAGTGAGAAACTGTTAAATGTTTGTACCCAGAGAGACTTGGGTGTCCTGGTACAAGAAACACAAAAAGTTAGCATGCAGGCAATTAGGAAAGCAAATGGTACATTGGCCTTTATTGCAATGGGGTTGGAGTACAAGAGTAAGGAAATCTTACTACAATTGTACAGGGCTTTGGTGAGACCTCACCTGGAGTACTGTGTACAGTTTTGGTCTCCTTATCCAAGGAAGGATATACTTGCCTTAGAAGCAGTGCAGCGAAGGGTCACTAGATTAGTTCCTGGGATGAGAGGGGTGTCCTTTGAGGAGAGGTAGAGTAGAATGAGCCTCTACTCTCTGGAGTTTAGAAAAATGAGAGATGATCTCATTGAAACATATAAGATTCTGAGGAGGCTTGACAGGGTAGATGCTGAGAGGTTATTTCTACTGGCTGGAGAGTCTAGAACTAGGGGGCATAGTCACAGGATAAGGGGTTAGCCTTTTAAGACTGAAATGAGGAGGAATTTCTTCACTCAGAGGGTTGTGAATCTTTGGAATTCTCTACCCCAGAGGGCTGTGCATGCTGAGTCGTTGAGTATATTCAAGGCTGAGACAGATAGATTTTTGGACTCGAGGAGACTCAAGGGATATGGGGATCGGGCAGGAAAGTGGAGTTGAGGTTGAAGATCGGCTATGATCTTATTGAATGGTGGAGCAGGCTCGAGGGGCCGTATGGCCTACTCCTGCTCCTATTTCTTATGTTCTTATATAAATGCTAGTTGTTGCTATATTTTGCAAGATTCCATCAATTCACAAGGGGAGAAGGTAAGTGTGGTGTTGTAGCAGTAAGTCATTCTTCACTGAAGTATTTGAATTGTTTGAGGAGGTAACTAAGTTAGCAGACAGGGGACAGCTATTTTCAGTGGGCATTTGATAAGGTTCAATCTCCAAGACTGCTAAAAACCGTAAACATTCCATAAAACCATAAAACTTCCAGCAGGAAGTGGCATTGGGTGGTAGGGAATCAACTCTCTGATTAACCCCTTCCCCTCCATCCAGGTTATTTACTGGAAAAACTGAAGTGTTCAGCCAAGTAGTCAGTCATTGTATCTGTGTCTTTTTGCTTTAACAATTAATTGTATTGATAATTTTCTTAATCACAAATGTTATTGTATATAACCTTTTCTCCAACTGGACTACATCAAAATCAAAAAAACCTAGGCTTTGCTCCATTCCCTTCTGGCTAGTTATCCCTGAGGAGTTCCTCAGGGCAGTGTCCTAGGCCCAACCATCTTCAGCTGCTTCATCAATGACCTTCCCTCTATCATAAGGTCAGAAATGGGGATGTTCGCAGATGATTGCACAGTGTTCAGTTCCATTCGCAATCCCTTAGATAATGAAGCAGTCCGTGCCCGCATGCAGCAAGACCTGGACAACATCCAGGCTTGGGCTGATAACTGGCAAGTAACATTCACGCCAGACAGGTGCCAGGCAATGATCATCTCCAACAAGAGAGAATCTAACCACCTCCCCTTGACATTCAACGGCATTACCATTGCCGAATCCCCCACCATCAACATCCTGGGGGGTCACCATTGACCAGAAACTTAACTGGACCAGCCACATAAATACTGTGGCTACAAGAGCAGGTCAGAGGCTGGGTATTCTGAGGCGAGTGACTCATCTCCTGACTCCCCAAAGCCTTTCCACCATCTACAAGGCATAAGTCAGGAGTGTGATGGAATACTCTCCACTTGCCTGGATGAGTGCAGCTCCAACAACACTCAAGAAGCTCAACACCATCCAGGACAAAGCAGCCCGCTTGATTGGCACCCCATCCACCACCCTAAACATTCACTCCCTCCACCACCAGCGCACCGTGGCTGCAGTGTGTACCATCCACAGGATGCACTGCAGCAACTCGCCAAGGCTTCTTCGACAGCACCTCCCAAACCCACGACCTCTACCACCTAGAAGGACAAGGGCAGCAGGCATGGGAACAACACCACCTATACGTTTCCCTCCAAGTCAGATACCATCCCGACTTGGAAATATATCGCTGTTCCTTCATCATTGCTGGGTCAAAATCCTGGAACTCCCTACCTAACAGCACTATGGGAGAACTTCACCACGGACTTCAGCAGTTCAAGAAGGTGGCTCACGCCACTTTTTCAAGGGCAATTAGGGATGGGCAATAAATGCTGGCCTTGCCAGCGACGCCCATATCCCATGAACGAATAAAAAAATAACCTGCCCTGATAAACGACGAGGCTAAATTGCTCTATTGATGCCCTCCAAGGCTACAATTTCTAGGAACTACCATGGCTTTCTTTAGTAGAGAAACTTCCTGGGGCACAAAAGTTGATCTACCATCCAACACTGACCCTAAGTACTACAATTCACCAGGACCACCCCCCTATTAGCACAACCGTGGTCCATTCTCTCCTGATATCTTGGCATGCTCTTTCTATGTGGCACTCTTCCCATTGCTACATTGTTAGTGGTGAAAAATGAAAAAAGTATGGAACAATTATCAGCCATTTATTCAAACAATTCAGTTCATATCATATAAAAAAAAGCTAACAAAGGAATAGAACAGAGCTCCAGGAAATTTCATTGTAGTCAATGCAAATAACTTTAATGTTGTTTGGAGTATATTTTTCAACTAGCACTGTTCCCTTACAGATATTTAATGCATTCATAGTAAATTCCTCTGTGCATTTTGTTACATTAATCTCCGTTATTTTAAGTGGATTTATAGCTGTGGTAAAAGAAAAAGACACATTGAATTTAATATGTGCGTCTAAAGTATTTGTTCAGGAACAGTGTCTGTTGGAAACTCAGATATCTCATTAATAAGACCACATTTGAATGTTAGGCAATGGAGCGAGTTCTGATAAGAATGACGAATAAATTGAAAATTTCAAAGAATTTATATTTTTAAGTCTTTTCTCCAATAAAAAAAAACATAATCCACGTATTTAAGTGCTAGATCATGGATAATAATATAGATGTAAGAAGATTAACATGAGAGGTAGAAGACATAAACTAAAAGCTGGTAAACCTCCAACAAGACTAGAAATTAGATTTTTATTCCCATACAGATTAGTTGTTATGTGGAATAAGAAAACAGGCAGTCCTATTTCAATTAACTACTTTAATAAGAGTTCTTAAGTAGCATGACATGATCCCAACTGATGGTTGTAGATTTTAAACTAAGCTGGTGTCACTAAATATAGGGAGGGGAACTAGTGTTTAAAATAAATTATGCCCATACTTTCAACTGAATTCTTGAAAGTGTTAAAATGAACCCTTTTCAACTAGGAGATGTTCTCCACTTTGAGAATGAAGTCTTGCTCTTTCTTCCACGTGTTGCAGTGTGCTGTGTCATACCTGCTACATCAGCTTTTTCCCATTAGCTCCGATCTCCACATATATTAATTCTCCCGCAGTGCAGAGTGCCACCATAAGGCCTTGAGATGTGGACATTTTAACGGGGCTATGGATCGAGATAATGATCAAGAGAGGGAAATGCTCTTTCAGTTTAAATGCCTTGTAGGATATCGACTGTATAATCAAGGCACCGCTTTTACTATCTCAGGGACATTCACCACTCAGATTTTTCCTGTTTGCATAATCTTTCTTTGTCTCTTATTGGTGAGAGACTGTATTTACATAAAGATACATAGAATCTACAGCACTGAAACAGATCATTTATCCCAACTGGTCTATATCAGTGTTTATACTCCAAACAAACCTTGTCCTACTCTAATTACCTCTTCCCACCCTGCCCTAATATCCCTCTATTCTCTTCTCCCTCATGTAAGAATCAAGCCTCCCCTTAAATGTGTCAGAGCCATCTGCTTCAACCACTCCACATGGCAACAAGTTCCACATTCTCAGCACTGTCTTTGGAAGGAAATTCCTCCTAAATTCTTTATTTCATCTGTTAGTGGCTATCTTATATTTATTCCCCCTTGTTCTGGACTCACCCACAAATGGAAACAATTTCTCCACATCCTCAAGCAAGCTGATTCATTTCTCACAATCCGTTAGTTTCTATTATTTTTTCTCAGTGAATGCGTTCCTTACCAGTGTCTGTTTAAACCAGTTATTGATAGCATCAGACAAGGCATAAAAAAAATGAAATCTAGTTTTTCACTAATGATTTCTCTGGCCAAACTAAGTACTGTGATGGGCCATTAGTACCTTCTTGCCCTCTGAAAGAGATTTCTGCTGACGCTACAACATTTTTCCATCTCTGTTTTTATTTTTATTGACTTGCCTGTCATACTGAATCTTCTGCCTGTCGCCAAACTTGACAAGGGTAGTTCTCGTGTAGTGAAAGGAATCACAGCAATCAAATTTTATAAAGCATTTTAGGAATGGTGGGATGGAGCTGACAAATCACAAAGCTTCTGCATCTTGCGATTCTCACTCAATAGAAATATTAACAAAACACCACAAAGTCACGCCTTGAACTCAAATTACTATTTTTACATTCTTAAACTTTTTGCTGGCCATGAATGATGATATAAATAGCTTTCAACCTTTGATTATTATTAAACATAAATTTGCAAATAGGTTGCACCTTGTTTATCCCTGCCGAAATTTACAGAAAGCCATACTACTGTGCATTTGTGTTCAAATCAAAAGCAATTTGCAAAGGGAATTATTAGGTTGCAAATTGTCCGAAGTGCAAAGCTGCACATGAGCGTAGCTAAGAGACTAAAAACAAAGCAACTGAATCTTATATGGGTTTGGGGTTGAAATGTTTATTAACAAGGTGTTAGCTTTGAGATAAGATTTCAGTTGTTGGCAAATTGATAATGAGGATCTTCTGAGTATAGCACTGTTTTATAAATATTTGCAATTCACAAAAATAGCACAAATATGTTGGTAAAGACTGCAGAACTGTCAATGGCTTGGTTGTGGTCTAATAATTGTTTTGGAGAGAGCCTTAAAGAACAAAAATAGAGCTCAAGGAAAGTTGTACTTTATAACTGCTTTAATCAAGAATGTGTTAAGCAGTGTTTTCTGTTAAAACAAAATGGCACACTAGTTTTGATATTGGTGCACTTGTACTCTTCAGTATAGCACTGGCAAGAGCATACGTTGATACCACAGCCAAGATTTACCTCTTTGGCTGCAACTAGAAAATGGGGTCTTAGTTTCATGTCTCATCCTAAGAATAAAAACAACAACATGCAGCACTCACTCCTGGACGGGAGTGTCAACCTAGATTATGGAAATGCATTTTAAGCCACAACTTCTGGCTGAGATAAGATGACACTGGAACAAAGGGATAATGCTAAATCTGTACAAATCATTTGTTAGACCACAGCTAGATTGTGTCCCATTTTGGGCAGCTTAATTTGGGAAGGATGTCAAGGCAATTGGAGAGTTTGCAGAATTCTTAGATTCATTAAGGTGACAGTAGTGATGAGAGGCTTTAATTATCAGGCGAGACTGGAGAAAGTCCTTTTATTAAAACAAAGAAAGTTAAGAGGAGATCTGATTGAGAGATTCATAATTATAAAATGGTTTGATAAGGTAAATAGAGAACACTGGTCAGTGAGTAGGTAACTTGAGGGCGTAAATCACCAAAAGAACAAGTGGTTAGGAATTTTTTTTTATGCAGAGTGTTGTTAGAACATGGAATGGTCTGCTGGAAACAGTGATGGGAACAGAGTATACAATAGATATAATGTACAAATGATACAGTAATGCTTTGTCATGTAATTTATGTCATTGTGTTGTGTGTTTGTAAACCAACACAAATGGCTTGCCAAAAATTTTCATAAAGGCATCGCCACTTTAAAACTGATAGTCCCCAGCCAATAAGAGAAATTCTATATCACTATCTTGAAAAAAGCTTGGCGAGAATGAAGAGAGAAAGTAACGCAACCATCACAGCTTAAAGAAGCCCATATTGCAGCACTGAGTCATAGAGCAAAACCTAAACTCTTTCTTTTAATGCTTTACGTGGCGCCACATGGCTAAGGCATCTCCTAGCTTTAAAATGCCCTCCTTCAGTGTGTTCTATTTTGGACCCCCATCAAAATAAATAGGCAGAAAATCATGCTGGCCGCAAATCGGGTATGCTGATCACCGTGCTCAGATTCCCACTATGCACTCCCATTGTGGGAAGTTTTGCACCGGGAGCAATGAATTGTAAAATGTATCCACAGTATTTTGAAAAGCTAAGAGGTACAATTCTTCCTGTTGACAATTTTTTAACAAAAAAGTAATTGTGGGTGCACAATGAGCCTTTTCGTTCTTTACTCATATCTAGGTCGTGATTTGGAACCGGGAATTGTGCGGGTGGATAGACGTTCGTGTGGGAAACCCGGAAGCGAATTTAGCGCGTCGGAATCTGTGATCGCAACTCCAAGTGAAGGTAAATATTGGAGCTTCTGGGTTTGCCACGCTCCAGGCAGCCAGACTGACAGGTTGGCTGCCTGTCGGAAGGGAAAGAAGCTGTGAATCGGAGAGGAGGGAGGAAAGGAGGTAATTTCAATTCAAAGTATTTTTTAAAATCTTGTAGACATTGAGGGTGCTTCTCTGGCAATCTGGCAGTGTGGATCTCCCTCTGGTTGTCGAACTTGCCCGATTTGGGGAAAACATAACTCCTTTAACTGTCCTGTGATGTGTGAGGCATTTTCCTCCCCAACATCAAGGATGAGCGAGAATAAAATTTGAAGTTTCATAGATCTGCATTTTGCACTGCTATGCTCAAAAATAAGAAAATTCAGTTCTTAAGTCAATACGCAGTTCAGTCATTTTGTTTTAAAATATAAAAGTGGTTAACTGAGGAGAAGATCGGTGTGGTGGGGTGGGTGACGTGGAGGACATCAGGGGAAGTGTTGGTGAGAAGATCGGAGAACAGTTGGAGATCGCAGGTCATGAGAATAGTTGAAGATCATAGGTATGGAGAGGGGGCGGGCATTGGGGGGGTCTCCATCGGAGTGTGGGAGTGTTGGACATGGGGGTGTCGGATATCGGTGGGAGGTCGGCCGTTCGTGGGGGCGGGGTCTGATCCTGGCAGATGTTGGGCCTGTAGGGAACACTCCTGCTCTTCCTGGCTCACAAGCAACGCTATAAAGGCACTTACCTCATGGATCCGGCCCGTCTATTTTGCTTTCACCTGACGTGAATCAGAAGAGATGGGAGACCCAAACAGGTAAGACTAAATTCGTTTTACATTTGTAATACACAAAAAATTAAGTGCCTCAACCATCACAATGAGGTACATTGCCCCTTTAAGTATCGGCCTGCCAACTTTAAGTGGGGGCAGGACTTTCGGACTTCTGTTGTGCGCACATTCAAACGCGCCTGGGTTAAACCCAGAAGTGGGCGCGTTATAGCCAGGATAGCCTGGACTAACTATTTTTACTGCCCGCCCGCCCCAACCCACCTGTTCTTGGGGGCTAGTCTTTTGCTAAAATTATTGACAGGAAGAATTTTGTCCTCATGTCCAAATTTTGCATCTCCACTTAGGGATTTTTAAGGTAACTAACACCACTACAGAAAGCCGAAGAGTAACTTGTGTGGTCTTTTGAGCAGTATTAAAAGTATTTTCCGTGATTCTAATTGCCCTGATGGAAGCACCATAGCGGGTACAGTAACTAAAGTGCAGCAGTCATGGTTCCCTTATACCTGGAACGCGTTATCAGCAACCTAGTTCTTTCTTATTCTGTTGCGTATTTCTGTCAATTGGATCTGATAACTAATTCCTTTCAGTAGTTCTGTCAATGGGTTATTCATCCATTGTGACAAGTTTTGGAACAATCTGTCACATTTTAAATAGATTTTTTTTTAATTGCTTTTTTTTTACTGTTCTTGTGTACATGTATTAAGATCACCTCTATGAGATGTATGAAGTCACAACTGAGAGCTGGTGGCACTGGAAAAAAGATTTCATTGTGTCATCACTGGCTGCAATCTGCATAATAGTTTAGCTCTCGTTTAAAATCCACGCCTAGATGTTACCATTTTAACTTTAATGACTGCAAAATCAGGAACTTTGCGAACAAGGTGCGCTGATCTTCAATCCCAGTCCTACAATCTGTGTTCCCATCAAGTGAAAATCCGCACTGAGAGTGGCATCTCCAAACATTTATTCTGCTATCCAACAGCTCCTGCGTCGAGTATTCTCAGTGCACGAATCCTAAGGGTTAAATACTTAGCAAGCGCTGAAAATCTATTATAACATAACACATTCTATGAATGAAGGTGATACAAAAGGGATGATTTTCTGCTTGTGCGCTGCCAGCAGGGAGTCCTGCCATCGGCAGAGCGTTTTGGAAATTCACCAGCAGCGCAAAGTCAGAAAATTACCCCTAAATTGAAGCTTTTTGTAACTAATTCTATTTCTTAGAGCAATTTATTACCTTTTCTCCATTCGGGAAATCGTAGTCTACATGCGGCCTAACCAACAGTACCTAAAGTGCCGCTGGAGGCCGCCAGCAAAAAGGTAAGTTTGTTAAAAGAATACTTACCTGAATGTGGAGCTGAGAGGAGCAAGAGAGCAATAGGTTCTTCCCAGAATTTTAGTAAGGAGTGGCTTAAGTGAAGAGATCACGGTACCATTTTGATGGTCTCCCCAATAAGGTTACACACGACAGTGTTTCCCAACTTATAGCTCTCGGGCCACATGCTGTCCTTAAGCCCTGAGCAACTCTGTGGTATTTGTATTAATATTCCTTACATGTTGGTTTGTCCTTTGTGAATTTTGTGCACCTGGATGTTTGGAAAGAGCTATTTTTAACACTTTTGCCTCATTGGTGGATAAATCCTAAGTCAGAACACCAAGATATGTATCAGCAACTTGAGATATAAGCATGCTAATGCGAATATTAATTTAAACTTTTATATGTGGTCTTCATGAATACAAGCTATAGACTTGTGGCCCACTAAGACAAAAACGTGAACACCCTTAACCTAAGGAATACAGAAGAGTCAGTAATCTGTGACATTAACTGTTGGCTGCCATTGGGAGCTTTGCTTATGAACCTGGAAAGCAGCCAAATTGTGCAGGCCCAACTCACTCTGTGATTTAATTTTCCCTATTCCTATTGTGTATCTTGTTTATGTCACACATGAAATAAGTTTAAAAACATACCTGTTTATGATGTTGGGATTTACATTACAAAAGGCGAGTATATGCCATGTGATACAGAGTTTCTGTATTGAGTTGTAGTCCAGTGGTAGTTGATGAGTGGACTGTTGGATGCAGGCTGAACAGAGGCGCCCTGTGAAGCCATTGTAAATAGAGGCAATGTTTTCCTAGTTTTGATCATAATAACAAACAGTCTTTGAAAAATGGGAATTGCAGCAAAGGCTAAATAATTGAGATTTGTAGAAAACATTGCAAACAAATATTTGAATGCAAAGAAATTTCATCTTCAAAGAAATTGTAAAATGGTTGTAACTTCAAAGAAACCTGAATGCTTTTTATTTTTTTGTCTTTAATCTTCATCCAAGGAATCACTGATGAATCACTGATGACTTTTGTTTGAGTGTTATGTGCGATGAAGGAATGATATAATTTTGACATCGATAAAATGTCCTCTAATTTCTGCATTGCTGGAGGGCGTTGATGTGTGGGTTAGTGTTTGCCTGCTTCAGTTTGGTTTTCCCATTCTCTCGTATACTTTTATTTCAGCGGTTGTAGGTTTAGGGATAGTCATGTTGTACTAGTTTTTATTTTGGTTGCACCTGCTATAGTTTTATTTTGAAATGTATATAATCTAAATGAAATAAGTATATGATGCAAGGTTGTCATCCCCACAAAGGCTTTAGCAGCTACAAGAAGTGGTGCACTCTCAGAAAATTATGTTCATATCCCCATTTCTTCAAGATTTCTTTAAGCAGACCTTTTGAAGCAATAATAGTGGCTATGAGGTTAGGAGAGTACAACAGCTGCTTTGGGGGTCTGTTATTTTAATCACACGCAGTTATTGATGATCCTTTTGGCTTGCCTTCCCAAACTCCCAGCATGGAGAACTTGGTCTTTAATCCTTTCTTTGATGGTAGCCAGTTGCTGCAACAACAATCCACTGGCAAAGGGTACAATTGTACCAGATGGTGAGTTTGTCGGCCTTCTGTTGTATTGGTGGCATTACTTTGCATCTGTTAATGTTGTTTTGTATGTTCTCCTTAGTATAAGCTCATAGCTAAAAGACTGCAGAAATAAAACTATGAATGCATTTTAAAAACTAAAGGCTGGAAATTACTCTTGGTTATATCAGTGGATGCGCCCTTTGTGATCATCTTAAATGGGTTGACACCTCAATTAAATTAGCAGACAGAGAAATGACACACAAGCACATTATGTGTTCATCCGTCAATATTGACAATGGTTATTTCTAGCCTCATATAGCCAGAAGAGAATAAAGGGTCAAAGGTCGGCTGTGCTTCTCCTTGGAGTGTGCTGAGAGTGTATATCACAAATTGAACACGCCCAGACCACGATTTTCTGTCCATTAACTCTAAGTAATTAGATTTTTAAGACTTCCCCCCCCCCCCCACCCTCAATTTTCAGCTGGATAATGTAACATTATTTTGTTCATTTGCATTTAATTAAGAACTGAAAAATGCCTCAGGTGTTTAAAAGAAATTAAGATGACAATTATGGAGCTATGCGCACAAAATGCAGCATACTGTTGACTTTATCTTGGAGGGGTGGGTGTGTGGGGCTTGAGTTGTCCAGCTTGATACACATTTTCTCAGATATCATTTCATTAAGTCCCTTCTGCAGCCTGTTGATCAGTGTGTTTTCAGACCTGTTTAACTTCTTTGAGTTTTTTTTGTCTGTCAAAATGTCACTTGCTTTTTGCCTATTCAAGATCTGTTGATGTTACCACGTGTGTAATTTTGTTGTTTAGCATGTCTATCAATATTTTGCATTATTCTAGTCAGTGATGAAGGCAGAGCAATTTTTATTTTCTAATGAAACACTGAAGTGATTTCATTATATTGTCTAGTTGTTGAGATCTATTCTACAGGGGTAGAATTACCCAGTTGCTCAATTGGAAATTGTTGTGGTAATGTTTCATCAATTTTATTCTTCTTTTGTGGGGTTTTTTTTCCAGATGTTCTTTCGGGAGATTGGGAAGTGTAATGGATAGGCACAGTGTCTTTCATCTCTTGGTCCTGGGATTGAAACCAGCCAAATCTAATGGGACAAAAGTTTCCTCTGTCTGCTGGCCATGAGGATCCTGTGTGAAGTGAGTTTGGGTAGTTGCAACCCCAGTTTCCAGTGGACATGGGCTGATAAGGCAATACTGCACAGAAAGTGTCACTAACTGGTATTAATTTGGTAATCAGCACTCAGAGTGGCCAACAATATGGCTGTTTTTTAAAACAATTCAAAATATACTTTTATTTCATAAAATTTAAGGATGCACACAGTTCAATGTAGATGTCGCAATTACAATTCAAAAACAATACAACACAGATCATACACAATACAACTCCATTATTACAGTTTAAAACACAGTACATATCTTCTCATACAGGATGAAATGGCCTTACACGGTGGCCTTTCCCCATAGAGCCTTTGCGTAGGCTGCACCTCGCTTCAGTGCGTCCCGCAGCACGTACTCCTGGACCTTGGAGTGTGCCAGTCAGCAGCACTCGGTCGTGGACAGCTGCTTCAGCTGGAAGACCAGCAGGTTTCGGGCAGACCAAAGGGCCTCCTTCACCGAGTTAATGGTCTTCCAGCAGCAGTTGATATCTGTCTCGGTGTGCCTCCCGAGGAACAGCCTGTAGAGCACATGCTGGTGTGATCACAGTGATGTCAATCTGAATTGGCTATTGATATGTTTGTGATGGTAGTGTGGCAGGCTTGAAGATCCTAACAAACCATCTTATGTTTGCTATAGGTGTGGTAAATTTTGTATCTGTGCCGTTGTGTGGAATTTATTTGTTGGTATAGAGTGTTTTCTAGGATATGTCTTGTGCTGCAATTTAGTAGTGTCTGTGTGCTCTGTAATTTGTAATTCATCCAGTGCCTGTGATATTGGAGAGCTTCTGTTTCTAAGAAGAGCTGTTCCGTATCTTCTGGAATGCAATCAAATTGACTTTGGAAGCCTATTAGGATATTATGAATTTCAATATCAAATAATGAGGTAATGTCTCTTTCGCTTGTTCTGGTCTATTATATAAATTCCTCTTCATTTTGTTTCGTGAGACTCCCTGTGGTAATTTCTGTTTGTTGGTTGGAGAGATGTAGTCTGTATTAAAGTGTTTTGGCTGCAGCTATAATGCTAGAAAGCACAAGAGAACTGTACTCCCATTATTTACACTTGGCTTAAGAAAGTACTGATTAAAAGGTCATTTGGGTATGCACATGCATCATGTGATATATGGTGTGACTGTGGGAATGAAAAGAAAGCCAACTTCAGAAATAATGCATTGAAATTAGATTATTGTCATTCAGTCCATATATGTGGTACCAAGAACAAGAAAAAGTACTTTAGTGGCTACAGATCTTAGTAGAGTTCTACTAAAATGTGTAGCAAACAAAGTATAGCCAAGGTGTCAGCCTTGGCTCAATGGTAACACTCTTGCCTCTGAATCAGAAGGTTGAGTGTTCAAGTCCCACTCCAGAGACTTGAGCACATAACCTAAACTGATACTTCCAGTGGAGTACTAATGGACTGCTGCACTGTCAGAGGTGCCATCTTTCAGATCAGATGTTAAACCGAAGCCCTATCTGCCCTCTTGGGTAGACGAGAAAGATCCCATGGCACCATTTCAAAGAACAGCAGGTCCCACAGATTAAGAGTGTCACATGTAACTGAATATTGAAGGAATCGTCCCGGTTAAAACCAGAGGGTGAACAGTTACTATTGTGAAGAATCAGTTTTATATATGGCTTTGGGCAGAAAGACAAGAACGAAGGTGAAAATGACACTTGAGACACAAATTAAAAAAAACAACTTTTACTTTTTTTATTCTGGATTTTTACTCGATTACTTTTGGAGATCGACAATAGTTTGCATTTATATAGCACCTTTAAAGTAGAAAAACATCTTAGGGTGCTTTACATCGTAAATAGGAAGGAACAGGCACCAAGCCTTGGAGGAAATTTAGGAGAGATGACCAAAGGAGATGGGTTTCAAGAAGGTTTTAAAGGTGGAAAGGGAGCGAGAGAGAGATGGAGGAATTTAGGGAGAGTTCCGGGGAGTAGGATCAAGGTGGATGAAGGCTCTGCCAGCAATGCTGGGATGAAGATGTGGTACACAGAATAGGCACTGAAGGGGATGTAAGACTAGAGGAGGTTGGAGAGTTAGGGTGGGTGAGGCAGTGAAGGTATTTAAATAAGCGGACCGAGGACAAGTTGGAATCCGTGGAGGGTCGAAGGTGGGAAGTCTGCAAAGAGGGAAATGGAGCAATTGAGTCTAGAGACGATGAAAGAAAGGATAAGGGTTTTGGTGGTGAGGCAGAGGTCCAAGTAGAGGTAGGTGAACTAAGTAGCCTTGGTTATGGACAGATATGAGATTTGAAGCAGCTATGATTTGAACAGGATGCCGCGGTTGCATACGGCCTGATTAAGTGAGTAGCTAGCAAAAGGGATGGAATCAAAAATAGAATTTATCACGGAACCTAAAAATGATGCCTTTGGTTTTCCCAATGTTCAGTTGGAGGAAGTTTTATCCGATCAATGCAATAACATCAGGCAGGCAGACTAACCACGCAGAGGTGGGTCTTGGAGTTGAGAGATGTGGTGGAGATGTAAAGCTGGTTGATGTGTCATGGAGACACATGGCAATTGACCTTATGCCTGTGGAAGACGTCATCAGATTAGAAAATATTCAAGCACAACTTTCTTTCAGTTATTAAGCAGGTGGGCCAAAATCAATGAATGGCTCAATTAGAGCTGTCAACTTTGGGAAAAGTTTAGGAGTGAATTTGTGATCCAAAAGATTGAGACGGATTGCAAACCCATTAAAAAAAATGGAGTTGTCATTATCTTTAAGCATGTAAAACATCAAGGTTAGATATAGCCTCGAAATTACCGTGAGTGATGTTATTGCATGAAAGCTTAACATACTCATATCAAATTCCTCCCCACTATTTTAATGGTGCTGTTAAATCATTTATTTTAAATGACATTGCTCACAGCAATTTTTAGGCTTATATTTTTAAACCACAACCAGCAAGTCTCGGCTCCATTTGACAGGATTGAGATATTGTGCGTAGTTTGTGGAAGGAATGGGCTTGATGGACTAATTTTTAATAAATGTTTTCATTCATTCTTGGGATGTGGGCATTTCTTGCAAGGCCAGCATTTATTGCCCATCCCTAGTTGCCCTTGAGAAGGTGGTGGTGGGCCGTCTTCTTGAATCGCTGCAGTCCATGTGGTGAAGGTACTCACAGTGCTGTTAGGTCGGGAGTTCCAGGATTTTGACCCAGTGACGATGAAGGAACGGCGATATATTTCCAAGTCAGGATAGTGTGTGACTTGGAGGGGAACGTGGAGGTGATGGTGTTCCCATGCACCTGCTGCCCTTGTCCTTCTAGGTAGTGGAGGTTGCAGGTTTGGGAGGTGCTGTCGAAGAAGCCTTCCCTTGTTAACAATTTCTCATGTTAACAGCAGCAGCAACTTGCATTTTTATGGGGCTCCTCACATGTACAAAAGCATTTTACAATAGAGAGGAAAAGGAGAGTCCTGAAAGCAGAAAAGGTGGAGGCATCCTCCATATTCATTAGCTAAAACAGAGTACCCATTACCTATTTTCTCTGTACCTCCTAATAAAACTATTTGGGCTCAGCAACAGTGAATTCTTCCAAAGTTTGCCTTTCAAAAGATTATTTGACCTTGACTTGATCCTTTTTAGAAAATAGATATTTTGTTCTAATCTGCTGACATTCAGCACAATCATGACATTGTTAAAAGATGAAATATGAGCATTTTAAATTCAATTTAAAAAACTTCCAATTTAGTATTCTAGAGACTAAGCTGTGTTACATTTGGTTTTTTTCCGCAGGAGTTAGTTACTTTGGCACATGCACTTGATGCCAATAAAGTAATTGTGAGGAATGAAGTTTCAACCCAGTGCCTGCTTAAAATGGATTGGTAACACCGACCTTGCAACAAACCAATCCATTTTAGGTAGGCAGTTACTATTAGGATAAATTCTATATTCAACAACTAAAAATCAGCCTTTTAGAGGTGGCATTAGAACTGTGCAACCCCCTGAGCCAGTCAGTGACCCTGAGCGGATTTGGTCAAAGGTCACCTACACAATGGCAATAGCTGATCCCTGACCATTTTGTCAACTGTTTTTATATTGCCTTTTCACAATCGTACATGTGCGGATTTGACAACAGATTAAATAGGTAGCATTGAGTATTGTTGCCTAGTATAATGTAGGGGCCCTCAAACCGGACCTTTTGCACAGGATCCTGAAAACGGAAGGTACACATTTTCCAAGAGCTTAATCAGTATGTGGGAACAAAACAGCGAGAGATAACTCGCCTCGCCAGGAATCGTTTTGTTTGTATAATGGAATGTTATCACCATAACAATAAAGCAGTCATTGGTATGTTTGAAGGTTGCCAATGTAAGTGCAATTAATAGTCTTCCTCTGGTCTTGGTGTGCAAGAAAACTCTGAACAATAATATTTAACTATCAGAAAGAAATGTTCAGTCAAATCTAATAGTGCAGTTTTAGTGGGGTTTAGTAATTCGTAAGTATTTTAAAATGTTTAGTACTTTAGCATTAATAATAATGTAATTCTAGTTTTAATAATCAAGTATGACCCTTTTTGTTTAAAAGAAGATTTCATTTTTTTTAATTGAAGACAGGATAGAAAATATAATCTTTTTGATTAATCACCCAAACATTGGGCCAGATATTGCTGTGAGTGTAGAATGAATGGCACCGTTCGTTAGCCCATAGACTTTCTATGAGATTTTGCCCGGCAAATTCCTCTAAATTAGAGATCTAAACCGTGCAGGGCCCTCTACAGGGCATTTGGGACCTGTGTGAACAGGGCAAGCAACTGTCTATCCCCTTAACCTATCAGATTGAAGCATGATAACAAGCCACGCAGAGACTGAAGCAGGAAGTGTAAGTTAGAATAGTGAATTCAATGACAAATCAGGGACAGAAAGTGAAATAAAGAGAGGGAAGGAAAGATTGAATTAAGAGACAGGAATAAAGGAGACAGAAAGAAAAAGTAAAAGAATAAAAATGTATTTAATTTTTTTTAACAATTAAAATCTGAAGGAATGAGACTCCACACTTGTTAAAATTAATTATCAGTGCCAGAGAGGTTGTTTGGCAGTCATTAAGACTTACCACAACATTAAAAGGGTGCTTACATCAGAATGGACAAGCCCTAACTTTTTTGCCCGTATCTACAGCATCAGTGTAGGAACTTCACTCTGTTCCGTTCATTTGAACAGTGAGTCAGACAGTGAGATGCCGTTCTCATGAAGCTTATGGAGAAGCTGTGTATCTCATTCAGCAACCTCCGGATTTCCACGTTTAACTGCGCATGTGCGGTCGCTGGATGTTGCTGTCCGAATTGCACTGAAATAACGGTCAGCCCTGTTAATCTCGCCATTATTTTCACAGCAAAATCAGGCCCAATAAGATTACCAACACTTTAGCTTGCAGTTAGGAACCATATAAGAATATAGTAGCATTGGAATACAGTACATCATCTCATTAATTTAGATCTTTTGGAAAGATTACAGGAAGAAAGAACAATTTGGATTTATGTTGCACTTTATCACATCTCTCAGAAATGTCCCAAAGCACTTCACAAACGCTGAATTAATGTTTGCAGTACAGTCACTGTTATTATATAGGCAAATGCAGAAGCCATTTTAGGCACAGCAAGGTTCCATGAACAAATTACGAGTGAATCCACTTTTTGGTAGCAAGGGAGGTGGAATATAGCTGTCAACATCAGAAGACTTGCTCATGAAGGAGAGAGGAGTGACCCTTTCTCCTAAGAGCAGCTCTTTACACATTTAAAAATATGGACCGTGTTTTTTTAAACTTGTACTGCAACTTTGGACCATGTTGAAACTTTTTTGATTTTGCCCATGACCATGTTCATTTTGAATTCTCTAACAAGAGGCAACTATTTGTCAGTGTACTTCCCTTTGCTTATCTTGCTCCTCAGTCCTCCAACTTTCCACCACAGTTGCTCCTTGAGGTATAGGAGCAACTGTGAGGGAAAGTTGGGGGCTGCGGCACTATTGGGATGGCTGACTCTCCAGGGAGTGCTGCACTGTTGGAGGTGCCGTCTTTCAGACGTGACGTTAAACCGAGGTCCCGTCTGCCCTCTCAGGTGGACACAAAATATCGCATGGCACTATATCGAAGAAGAGCAGGGGAGTTCTCCCCTCAACCCACATTCACTAAAACTGATTATCTGGTCATTATAACATTGCTGCTTGTGGGATCTTGCTGTGCGCAAATTGGCTGTCGCATTTCCTATATTACAACAGTGACTGCACTTCAAAAAAGTACTTAATTATCTGTAAAGCGCTTTGGGGCGTCCTGAGGTTGTGAAAGGCGCTATATAAATGCAAGTCTTGCTTTCTTTAATGCCCTTGAGCCTTAATGTGCAGGGTCATGTGACGTCCCTGCAACAGTTGCACCCACACCGGATGATTCAGTGGCTAACAGTGCCTGCCCATTTTCTGGTACTTCCTTAATTCTTTGAGAAGCCGACTGGAGTGAGAGGGTATGTAGATATCTTGGAAGGATGCTGTCTTATCTGACCCATATCTTACCATATCCCCAAGTGCTGAGCTCCCTGTCCTGATGACTCACAGTCACAATGTGTCCGATGTAGGTAAAGCCCATCGCCACTGCTTTTTCCAAGCAATCGGCAAGTTTTTATGATCCAGCACTAACAGACTTCTGTCCAAGGTCACAACACAGAGCTCATGGGGTTTTCCTGCAGGTGACTGCGAAAGTGCCACCTGCTACATAGTACTTGTGTTTGAGTGAATCTCTCCCCCAGGAATGCAGTGATGTCGGAAGTGCAATGCCACTTATTCTGCCACAAGCTACCACAAGCTGCTCATGAAGGACCTGAAGGATGTGGAAAATGTCTTCTGCTCCTAGCATCATAGAATCATACAGCACAGAAGGAGGCCATTTGGACCATTGTGCCTGTGCCAGCTCTCTGAAGGAGCTATCCAATTAGTCACACTCCCCTGCTCCTTCCCCCTAGCCCTGCAGTTTTTTTTTCTTTTTAAGTATACAATTCCCTTTTGGAAATTACATAGAATTAGATAGAATGTACAGAACAGAAACAGGCCATTCAGCCCAACAGGTCCATGCCAGTGTTTATGCTCCACATGAGCCACCTCCCTCCCTCCTTACTTCCCCTAACCCTATCAGCATATTGTTCTATTCCTTTCTCCCTCATGTGTTTATCTAACTTCCCCTTAAATGCATCTATGCTAGTCGCCTCAACTACTCCTTGTGGTAGCGAGTTCCACATTCTAACCATCTCTGGGTAAAGAAGATTTTCCTGAATTCCCTATTGCACTTATTAATGACTATCTTATAATTATGGCCCCCTTGTTCTGGTCACCCCCGCAAGTGGAAACATCTTCTCGACATCTACCCTATTAAACCCTTTCATAATCTTAAAGACCTCTATCAGGTCACCACTCAGTCTCTTTCCTAGAGAAAAGAGCCCCAGCTTGCTCAATCTTTCCTGATATGTATAATCTCTCATTTTGGGTATCATCCCAGTAAACCTTATTTGCACCTTCTCCAGTGTCTCTATACCCTTTTCATAATATAGAGACCAGAACTGTTCACAATACTCCAAGTGTGTTCTAACCAAAGTTCTATACAAGTTTAACATAAATTCTCTGCTTTTCAATTCTGCCCCTCTAGAAATGAACCCCAATTTCTATTGAATCTGCTTCCACCACCCTTTCAGGCAGTGCATTCCAGATCATGATAACTCGCTGCATAAAGAATTTTTTCCTCATGTCGCCTCTGGTTCTTTTGCCAATTATCTTACATCTGGGTCCACTAAGTCCTATTTGAAGGCAAGCCCAATAGAATGCCAATCCCTTGCCCTTGCAAAATGGTATGGGCCTGCAATCTGGCCAGTGCTACCTTCTTCCTTTCCTGCCAACTTCACTTGGTCCTCCTCATGCTTGACTTGTGCTTTACCTGATGGTCATTCCTCAAACTCGCTAACTGTATTTTTGGAGTACCAATATCTCTGCTGTTGCTTGGGGTAGTTGTGCTTGATGCAACATTATGTACAATGCCAGGGACACTTCGTCAAGTTTCCTCATCTTAGAAAGCACCTAATGGAAGAGGAGTATGACTTACAGATCATCCCCGAGACAATCATACAGTGGAGGCTGGTGACTGTTTTGACCGGTGAGGCACACGACATACGTGCTTACCCGAGCCAGCCTGTTACCACGGCAATGGGCCCTTTGCGCACATTTTATTTTCTTGTTAATAGCGATCTTTCATCATAAGAAGAATGCAAGGTCAAAGAAAAGAGTAAGACGGTAAACCGATAAACAGAGGGGAGGAGAGGAAGCCAATAATCACTTTGACAAAGCCTGCTCCTTGTTTTGAACTCATTCTTCCTGATATTGCCCTAAAAATAAGACCTGGCCGTTATAATCGCATTCAAAAGAGGAGCGAGACGGCTCATCAATAATGTAACTTATCAGCGGATCTTCTGATGCAAACGGTTACTAGAATTCACCAGGTCGACATAAAATAACTACTCCAGCTAGCACACCTTGTTTAAATCAAGAGGAAAGTTGCACACAATCTCCACTGTATGTCTGTGGTAATTCACCTGATGAGCCACCTCTACAATCATAAGACATTTAAGTGCATCGCACAGCTGATTAGCAACTGTTACCTCTGCTATGAAGATTTAGACATTGAGTCAATGTATGAAGGATTTAAACAACTGGAGGATACTCGCTGGGCTATAGCACCATACCTGCCAACATCCTCTCACCAATGCCCTCTAGAGATTCACAACCAAAAAAAAGGCTGAGCGCCACAGAACAATTTCCTCATTTGCTCCCGGGTACGGCAGATCTGTGAGACTGCGTTCACTCACTCTGCAATTTCTATCCCTGCAGCTTGCATCTCCAAATTAACAGGTGGGTTCCCTTTGGCACCAAATAGGACCATCTTCCTTTGAGGTGGTTCCTGCATCAACATCTCCAAGGAGTCACGATCACGCTATTGTCTTTTGCTTCTGCCCTCAATGCATGAATGGCACTCAATCTGTTAGTCCCTTTCAGCTCAACAATGCAGCTAGCTCTCCTTTAAGGTTAAGCAGCAGCCTTCTAAAAGCTGCTGGCTTGTACTATTTTTCAACTTTCAGTTAACCAGATTGAAGGCTTGATTCCCTGCACATGGGAAGCATGCCCCCATCGTAGCTATGGCAGGAGTGTCAATAGCAGCACACGCTGGATCGAGCCCCGGAGATGCCGCGTGGCAGGGATTTCTGGCGACATTATTTGGGGCTGAGCCTCCACCCAACCAAATTAAGGCTACGAATATGGACATGGTGGGGTCAGGATGGGAACTCCCTGCATTGGGATTTCACATCTACTTGGACTCCCGGAGACCTTGCACATCTTCAGAGACTGGTATGCAAGGAAGAAAGATCATACTGGCCTCTTCCATGACAATTTTAGGACTAATTGTTACAAAGGTGACTGTTACGGCCATGTTTAAATTTTGTTAAGGGTGTCCTGGCACCTCCCTCTCCCTCCCCCCTTCTTCCCCCTCCCCCCCAATCTCCTTCCACCCTGCCCGCACCCCCACCCCGATCACGCCAAGGCACCAAGGCTGCAGTTTGCAGGAAGCGGGGCAGCTTGGCTCCTGGTGTCCGTATTTAAACACGGCGACCTCTCCCTGACCCCACACACTTCAGCAGAATCTGCAGTGGAGGCCTCTGGCCTTTATGATCCTGGCCTGCACATTTTTGGGCCCAGTGCCTTGCCGTACCACCATGCTGCGCCATGTGCCATTTTAATTGATTTATTACTTTAAGACTGAGATTTTTACAAAAAATACACTGATGTGATTTCATGTAAGGAGATTATCCACAGATTGTCTTTACCAATATGGCATCGTCATGTGTTATAAGGCGACAGCTGGCCCTACATCTGTTAAAGGGCCAGAGTCACTGTATTAGAGAGTTGTGCAGTAGACTCATTTCTGGAACATTTAGGAACAGCCTAAAAGCTGCTGATGCAAAAGTATCATATTGGACACAGTGCCAAATACATAGTACAGAGAATTACATGACGTGGAATTTACAGCACAGAAACAGGCCATTCGGCCCAAATGGCCTCTGCTGGTATTTATGCTTCACACAAGCCTCCTCCCATTTTACTTCATCTAACCCTATCAGCATATCATAGAATTACACAGATTGTACAGCACAAAAACAGGCCATTTGGCCCAACAAGCCCATGCTGGTGTTTATGCTCCACACGAGCCTCCGCCCTCCCTACTTCATCTAACCCTGTCAGCATATCCTTCTATTTCTTTGTCCCTCGTGTATTTATCTAGCTTCCCCTTAGATGCATCTATGCTAGTCGCCTCAACTACTCCTTATGGTAACAAGTTCCACATTCTAACCACTCTCTGGGTAAAAAAGTTTCTCCTGAATTCCCCATTGCAATTATTAGTGACTATCTTATATTTATGGCCCCTAGTTCTGGTATCCTTCTATTCCTTTCTCCCTCATGTACTTATCTTTAAATTCATCTATGCTGTTCGCCTTCACTATTCCTTGTGGTAGCAAGTTCCACATTCTTACCACTCTCTGGGTAAAGAAGTTTCCCCTGAATTCCTTATTGCATTTATTAATGACTATCATATAATTATGGCCCCTAGTTCTGGGCTCCCCCACAAGTGGAAACATCTTCTCAATGTCTACCCTATCAAACCCTTTCATAATTTTAAAGACCTCTATTAGGTCACCCCTCCGTCTGCTCTTTTCCAGAGAAAAGAGCCCCAGCCTGTTCAGTCTTTTCTGATAGTTACGATGAATGGTGAATGTTTTTCAGTTTGTTTTCTTTTTTTTCTGATTTTATTATAACGGAGATAAAAAAATTACAAATTCTAGCTCTGGTCATGATCCACAGTATAGCATTGTCATATTTCTGAATAAGTCCTTGCACCCATTCTTTGTATTGAACTTACGCTGCAATCTTCTCTCAAAGAAGCACTTTACCATAGCCATCAGGTCTCATGACAACTAAATGTTTAGACACAAAAAAAAAATTATAATTGAGGGAAATCAAATTTCTCAGTATCTAGAAAAACAAATGAATTGCTTTTAAATTCTGTGTCAATTAAAAGACATTTATATTTTGCAAACAATGGAACTGAGTAAAATATTTTAATAAAAGAATCCCTAAATGCTTCAGATCATCTGAGAGAAATGCTTCCACTGTCTCTTGCCTTTAAGAAGTAACAAGCATTTCATCAGCTTGTTCTGAGCTGCTCGCTGCAGAAAGTGCATCTCAAGCACTTAATTCCCATATGTAAAAAAACATTCACTGAAAGAACTGTTTCATCACGTAACAGAAAAGCTTCCTCTTTAATTGCTACTCACAGGATTTCAATTACATTTTGCTTTGTGCATTGTTTATAAGTAAATAAAAGAGAACTTTAAAAAAAGACAACATCCTAAGGCTATAAATCTGCCAAAAATGCTTGGAAAATCACATATTCTGCTTTTTTTAAAAGATCCAGAGAGAGAAGCAATTTTTTTAGACAGTTAATTTCTGCGGGAAAAATGTGCAGCTACGAAATTATAGAATTTTGTGGGGGGGGTTTGCTTACATTCTATGCCAAAACAAATTGAAGTGACTCAATGTGTGTTTTTTTTAAATTAATAGACGCCTTGGGTGATAATCTGGTTGAGCGGAGCACCCACACTTTGTAGAACCTGCTAGGTTTTCATTCCGTAAAAATCAATGGGATGAAAATCGGAGCGCGTTCTACAATGGTCAGGTGATCCGCTCCATCAGATTTCCACCCAGGTGGAAGAAGGAAAGAAAATCCATCTCAGTACTTCTCAGAGTTACCACTGCTAGCCATCGCAAGAGCTGCAGCATTGAAGAGAAGAATATGCTTTCTTTGGTCAATTCGCCAAACCGACCAGTAAGTGTCACTGTTCATTGTATCATTTTTGTTTAGTGTTCTCTGTGGCACTTTTTAAACCAGCATTGAAACAAGTAGTCTCCTGTTAAAGAGGATAATAATTCATCTGCAGCAGTGAATAAACATTAACTTGCTTTCAGTTGATCAAGAACGGTTGCGTTGTATTTTTGACAGTTATTTAGTGTAAAGTTGGTGAAGTTCCTTTTCGATTGCCATATTCAAACATTGTCTTAAGAAAAAAATGTTTGGGCTGAGATGCACATCTGTGACAGTAAGCTGTAAAAGAGGGTGTAATCTTAAAATAGATTTAAACGAAATTCCTGATGGTGAAATTTAATATCTATCAATGGTATTTTGGCTGAGGGGAGGGGAAATACAACTAGCTTTAATATTCCTGGATTAGAGAGAGCGGGAATATAGCTTCTGTTCCTGATCCCTATTCCTTCTGAAAATACGCACATGTTGGGATCAAGTAAAGACAGGATCAGGATTGGCTATGAAGTTTCCAATCACCATCCTGACTCACACATGAAGAATGGCCACTTGGATGATGTAGATGGAGATCTGCCTGTGAATCCATCCCCTTATATGGTCACCACCTTCAGAAGAAGAGGTGAAAATTGGAGGAGAAGAGGGTACAATTTGGTTATGGTCTCATTTTCAGGCCCATGTAAGGTTGTCAACCCTCCAGGATTGGCCTGGAGTCTCCAGGAATTAAAGTTTAATCTCCAGGACACTGCTGCGAGCAACCTGGGAAAAAAAATCGTAGGGGCAATAAAAAAAGGTTTGTTTGTTTTTTTTTCATTTTCCTTGAATATTTTTGTTTATTAGTTCTAAAAATATTGAAGATGGTAGAAAAGGCTGTTTGACTGACAGTCAAGAATCTTCCACGGTAATGGAGAGTCCGTTCGCTTTCCAGTTGACATGGGAAGGTGCAAGGATGGATGTGTCAGGTGACCAATCATGGGGGTGGGGCCGTTGGAGGTGGGAGGTCATGTGATGAAAGCTCCAGAACTGGCATCCCTAGGCGCAGAACCAACGGCACGCAGAACCGGGAGGCCCAATGCTCCCACAAAATTGGGCCGCAGGCCTCGTTTGAATACTTTGGTTGCCTGCACCTGTCGTACCTCCAGAGGCAGCTGGCCCATTTCCAAGAGATCAATTTCAGCCTGCCTGCCTCAACGGCAGCAGCACCTCAGGTAAGTCCCGGGAGGAGGAGGAGGGAAGGACAATGGGGAGTGGCTGATCATTGGTTAGCAGTGGCCCTCAGGAGTGCTCCTCTTGACTCCACAACTAGCTATACAAAAAAAATGTTTTACTTACCTTTATGGGATCGGACGTATTTCAGGCATCCTCCAGGCGTGGGACATAGCCCTCACAACAGTTACTTTTTTGCCCCTGTTGTCCACCTGGAAAACGAATGCAACAAGGACCATTTTCTATCCCAAAAAGCCATGAAACAAATGTTAAGTTAAAATGAAGAATCAAAAACTGCGCACTGAGGGAAGGTCCCTAAGCCTTTCCTCGATAATAATTGCATGAAATATGCAAACTACATTGTGTGAGGCAATTGCTTGTGTTAGTTTAGCATCTTTTCATCTGAGCCAGTTTAATGCCCTCACACATTTACTGTACTTATCAGAACTTTCTTTGTAGTTAGGTCTTTGTGTATTTCACTCGATCTCAGACTTTGATGGGGAGAGTTCCAATTGAAGAATATCCTCAAATTATAAGGGATGAAAAGATGAATGAAAAGGTCCAGCCCTCTTTGAATTAAAGTTCCAAGCTCTTTATATAACATCCAGTTATCCTAGTGGCATGTCCAGGACATTCATCTCTCTACCAACAACACCAAACAGTTTAACAAATCATTTATCTCATTTACTGTTTGTGGGACCTTGCTGTGCATAAATTGGCTGCTGCATTTGCCTGTATAACATCAGTGACGGCACTTCAAAAAGTAATTCATTAACTATGAAGCACCTTGGGAAGTCCTGAGTACATAAAAGGTGCTACATAAATGCAAGTTCTTTTCTTTTTAAAAAATTTTAACACTGACTTTCATTGAAGTTGTGCAGTCGATTTTGTGCTTAGTTATTACCTGGCTGTTAATTTTGAAGATACTTATCAACAGGCTTTGAATTGTTTGCTTGCACACGGTCCAATCACAGACTGCCATGCCAATATGAACTTTCACCTGCTGGACACAAAAAAGATTAACAAACGGTTTTTCTTGTAAAGTATACAACTGATTTTCCGGCTTCTTTTTGAGTCTATTAGGAGAATATACACATCAGTTGTGCATGTTAACATTTGCGATGGTACTAAAGCTGGTGCTAATTTAGAGAAATACCAGTTTATGTTGTCAATAATATCATTGATTGGAACTATAATTTTTGCAAACTTAAATGCACATGCTAGTGCTTCCAAACAAATATATTTTTTAAAAAAGATAAGCCAACCAAATGTCTAAAAACTGAATAACACACTGACTATTTCTGCATTCCCTTGTCAAACTGAGGACAGTCTGAAAGACTGATTGCAATTGTTCTTCAGTTAAGGACGCATGTGTCCATTATGGCTAAAGTAAATAATCTGTGTAATTTCATAAGTTTCTGTGCAATGTTTTTCTCCATTCACAGTCAACATAACATCTTTCAGGCATATTATGGCATTGTTGTTACTGGTGTTTATAACAGAAATTTTGGGGCTTTGATTTAAAATAAAATACCATATTCATTGGAAAATAATTTACCCAGCAAAATCGAAAGGACGGAGTTTAAGGTATGGTTATCGACATACATTCTTTATATGAATGTAAGAAAAGCTCTTAAAAGATGTTATTGAGATTATATTGTAGTACAACCCATTAGTCGTAGGAAAGTTTTCTGGCTAGGGACACAGATACTTAACATATCATTCATTTCTCCATATAAATGTATAATCCTTCAAACTCTTGAAATCCCTGCAGTCCCTTTAGATCAGAAAAAATGCGAAGCTAAATCTGTACTGGAAGCTTTACGATTACAGATGGAAAAATTCTTTGCCCGTGCTTTTGATTTTTTGATCCCTATTTAGCTCAAATCCTATTAAAATCAGCTTTGTGCATTTCAACTGTTGAGTGTAATTGGATCCAATGCTTCACAGCCCAAAAACTTGGCTCCTGTTTTCAAACCAGGTTGCTGGAGGGAATTGGCACCGAGTTATGAATGGATTAGACCGAGTTTTTGAAGCAAGCATGGATGTTTAATAAGGCTACGAGCTCATTTCATCTAATGAAGGTAACTGCAACTATAAATCAGTATCTAAACAGCATGCAAGAGGGGTTTACAAAAATACATGCAGTTGAATACAAAATTAACTGTTAGTTCACAAAGTGATTCCACATGAGTGAACTTCAACACTGTGCATGTGATAATTATTTTCACGATTGTTGCAATATAAATAATTAGACCAGTGATGAGCTTTTGGAACCAAGGTGTGTATTACAAACTTGGAATTCATGTTTTGTTGCACAATATATTTTCATATTTACCCATGTATGTGTTAAGCATACATTGTAAATATTAAATAAATATACAGGCGAGGGCAAATCGACCCCTACTGGAAGTTAAATAAGAAAACAAATTTGCACAGTTCGATTTTCAGGTATACCGAGCTGTAAATTTTCAGAATTAACTAATTTTGCGTTAATTGTGCTAAAATTGTATTAGTTTTGCACACTTCATGTTTAACCTGTTTCCTCAGCAATCTGTAATGGTACGTTTAATATATGTCACTTGTAAAGTTGTTGAAATAATGCTTTGATAGTTCCAATGATAGTTCAGCCAGTTTATCCAGTGAGTAATTGGACCATGCAGGCTAGTAAGCTTCTAGATTTGACCCCTGGTCTGTGCTGAGTTAAGTTGATCTCAGTTGAGGCAGCAGTAGCTAAAATCGTATTCAGCACCCCTAAATGTAGAAAGAGGGGACATGGCCAGGGTTTACACTGCTGATCGAGGACCGATGACCGATGACCTCTGCTGGAAGTGCACATCTGTGGATATCAGGTGAGGTTTGGATTGAGCTTGACTGTGATGCACAATCAAAGAGCAAACTGACACTTACCATCGAGCCCCATGCATGACTACTGGGTGCTTGGGTGCAGCAGCAGAGATTGACCAATGCCCCTGAAACTGTGCCACAGTAAAGAGTCAATGCCCACAGGAGTGAAGGGGTCAAAACTAGTGGAGAAAATTGGTAAACGGTGAAAAATAAAGAAATGTTCTGATTGTGCGGTCCCATTATGTAGCTTCACCTGCCAGGACATCACACATGCACAACCCATGATTTAAAGGATGAAGAACTATGAGCTGAGGACCTATGATTTTCCAACATGCAAGGCAACATGCAGGGAGTGCACATTTCGACAATTTATCTTTTAATGCTTTAAGTATGTAATTCCTAACCAGCAACATATTTCTCCAAGGATACAAAATGTGAAATTGTAGCAAAATTAAAAGCAGCTTTGTGTATGAAATAGTGCACATCTAGAGAAATGTCTTATGAGACAAAATACCACAGACCATACTCAGCATTTAAAGTATTAGCTCTTGCATTCTGATTGGCATTATTTCAATACCAGCAATAATCCATTTTAAATGGGTTACCATTGGCTTTAAAGCCAAATGCCAATCGATGGATGTTACTTTAATACCATTTGAAAAAATCTAATTATTGCAGTCTTGTTTAAAACTGTAACTGTTATACATGTTAACATCACCTTTGTGACAATAATATTCCAATTAGCTAAACAGTCAAATGTTAATATTGTGAGAACTAATCATCCACTTATCAAATGCTCAATTTTAAGGATTTTAGGTTTGAAGAGGTAACTGCCCTGTCTATAAAGCATCCATGCTCGGATTGTAACATAACATTATGGTATATTGTACTTTTGTACACTGTGATTTTAAACCGGCCGTGAATATGGAAATAAAAAGAATCGATGCAGCTTGTATCGCAAACCTGGTTTAAAAAAAGTTGAAAAAATATAATGAGGTGATGATTTCTCAATGGACTGCTGTAATCCACAAAATCATCACGTTACTTGAACTTAAGATGAGCTCGTCTATTTACGCTTTGTGCTGCCTCTGCTCAAGCACGTTTTTAATGGTGTTGGCATCCAGCCTACTATGTAATTTGTTGTTTTATTAGTCTGTCAATGTTGTGCATTAAGACTTTCAACAGTTTCCATTGAACATGGAAGCACTCCTTTCAAAAACGTGCAAAAAGTAAGGGGAAAACAGGAAATGCCTAATGCGTGCTCTTCTATAGCGCGGCCTAGATTAAAGCGCTTAAAAGTACTCCAACTAATTAATTTGAAATTTTGTGATGAAAAGATTGTGAACACATATAGATGTGGCTAAAATTGTCCAGAAAAAGAAGCCTTTTATTCTGTAGTTTGTTTTTCCAAATATTTAAGACAATGCACATATTCATCACTTTGAAGTTCAATTAAAATGAATAACTATGTTATGGGTTGAGTCTCATTGTTGAGCGTGTGCTTTTGAACTTTGGGCACTGATTGGGATCATTCTGAAGTGGGCTACAGTTTAGGATATAAGAAAATAGAATGGCAATAGGTCATTTGGCCCACCTAATCATTCTATAATGAGAGAGACCTCCAGACAACCATTTCGGTCTCAGAATTAAACCTGAATCTCTCTCCTTCCTCTTTTAAATCTATTTAATAACAATTGTTACATTGCAAATTCTGGACAGTTACTGTAAACCTAGTAAATAAATGCAAATAACTTTGGATAACCTACCTAATCATCATTTTGATCCAAATATATCATTTCTGTCTACCAAGTGACTTCCTATTCATAGACTCTTACAGCACAGAACTGGTCGTTTTCCTATCAAGTCTTGGTTAGTGCTTTTCTCCACATGAGCTAGGTATAAACCCACTCTTCTGTTCGCTCCCAGTTCCATCTAATATTCCTATTTTTCAAGCAACTACTAATTCCCTTGTAAAATAAATTATGTTCTATTGCTTCAACATTGGTTTAAAGGTAAGGATTCCACATTCTAACCTTCCCTTTAATTCTTTTTGTGATTATCTTAAATTTGTGCTCCCTGTTCCCATCTGTAGAAACAGTGGGGTAGAAATTGTTTGCGCTGTGCCTGTTTTCCGAGCTTAAAATAGGCGCAAAGCATACCAATTGAGCAGACGCCTAAAATTGGCCTTAGGCCCCTTAAATGTGTTAATGAGGGGCCTAACATCTGCTGAGGGAGCCCAGTGTAAAATTTGTTCCTGATGAGCAGAATAGTCCTGGTTGCCAACAAGAGTTGAGTTTAATTTTAATTATTATTAATTGTAGAAATAACTATATATGAAGGCTAGAAAACTGCACACATCTGAATTTGGTTGGTTCTGCTGAATTAATTGCAGTTGATAACAACCTTGCAGTGCTCAGACCTGACTCAAAGAAAGTCTTGCAAGTTTTGTTATCTTCCCATTAAAATATGACCTTATTTGAGTTTCTCTTACTGCATGAGATTGTGGATGAAATCCTATATCTCAAGCTCCAAATCCTGGCATATTTTTCAAGCAAAATTCTGACTGTCAATCAGAGAATGCTCGAATATTAATCAAACAAGCTTTTGAGTGTCATTTGTCGAATTATGGAGCATTCCTCAGAGGAATCTTTCAGTACCCTTCGGAAGAAAGCTACTTATTGGTCAGGGAATATTGAAATGACTGCTGGGGATCCTTGTCTATTGGTCACGCAATCCTGAATTGTCCATTCGGGAAATCTGATACCAGTAGTCAGAAGTGAGAAGTGGGTATATTTTTCACTGCTTGCTTGTGTGAGTGGAAAAATAGTGGAATTATAATTTGCATATTGGTAACCTGAGGAAAATGTACATGTGGGAGTAAGAAATCTCAAAAAAATAAATTTTGGCTCCCCTGATGACTCAATTGGTAAATGCACTACGCCATTTAGAACTGACCCACACAGATCAAAAAGGTGCTAGGGTCAATCCCCAATCTATGTTGAGTTCAGTGATCTCGGCTGCAATATAAGAACATAAGAAATAGGAGTAGGAATAGGCCATTCGGCCCCTCGAGCCTTCAATAAGGTCATGGCTGATTTTGTACCTCAATTTCACTTTCCTGCCCTATCCCCATATCCCTTCATTCTCTTGACAATGGTAGTGATGCTGAAATTAATCTAATCTAGTGCAGTGGCAGGACCATTACCATCAGCCTCAGTAACTCTGGATTAGGGAGGGCAAGAATCAGCTAAAATGGCCTCAGCTAGAAAGTGACCGTGTGTGTACGGCCATCAGGTAAGGATAGAATCAGGTGAACAGCCCCCTGACACTCAATGTTCAGACTCTCATGTAAGGTCAAAAATAGGTATGGATGAGAAAAGTCAGTCAGCCCATTTTAATTCATTTATCCAAAATTAATCTATAGTTTTTTGATCGCAGCAACCATCTGTCTCTTAAATGACTGCAGGATTTTTTCCTTTACTACCTTATGCAGAAGGCATTCTACATGTTGGTCACAGTTTTTCTCAATAAGTTCCTGGCGTCAGCCTTAAACTTGCCTTCATTACTTTGACCCTACCTCCCTTTGTCCTACTTTGTTGGTTTAATTTCTTAGGGTACTTTTCTACATAGTTTGCTATCTTATGTACGTTATGTACCTCTATGAGGTCCCCTCTCAGTCACCTCCTTTCATGGCTAACAAGTTCCAGTTTTTCCAGTCTTTCCTCACAACTCAGTTCGCTGACACTTGTGGTGTGTCTTGTGGCTTTTCTCTGCCTATCTCTAAGGACTGAATGTTTCTCTTGTGTTTGAGTAACCAGAGCAATTTTTCTCTCCTATGATCTCTGTTTTGTTTTTCTTTCTCACTAATTTTGCCTGTCCCTCTATTTTTGTGAAGGAGTTGACTCCCTCCACTCGGATTGGGTGCCAGTTATCCTCTGTTGTTCAAGCAACTATTATTCATGCACAGCAGTAAGTGACGGCATACTATTCTGCTATAGAATCATCGCAGCTGAGCCTGATCCACCGTGCACATGTTTATCCAATGTTCACGCATGTGCACTCCCAGCAGCCGCCCCTGGATTGCAATCAGGAGCAGGAACCTTGGCTGATTTTCCCCCTCCATACTGAGGCCTATTGCAGTACCCTTACTGCTGCTAATGCAGACAGACCAGAGATAGAACCAGGATCTCCATGGTCTGTACAGCTCATAATCAGAATGTAAGCAACTGGAATTGTGATCAGTTACATCAGGTCTCCATTCTGGTGTCGGCTGTGGCTCAGTTGGTAGCATGCTTGCCTTTGAATCAAAATGGTTGTGGGTTCAAGTCCCACTCCAGAGACTTGAGTGCAAAAACCTAGGTTGTGCGCAAATTGGCTGCTGTGTTTCCTACGTTACAAGTGACTACACTTCAAAAGTACTTAATTGGCTGTAAAGTGCTTTGGGACATCCTGAGGTTGAGGAAGGTGCTATATAAATGCAAGTCTTTAATGCACATCACATGCTTTTCTGATCATTAAGTTTGACAGGAGCAGGGAGCTCCAGCCTAAATCAAGGAGGGGCTTAATTGTAACATGTTAAAATGAATGTGATATTATTTAGTTATCTACGCAATTTCCTAGATTACATCGTATGTACGGTGTTTCATCAATTAACTCATATGAAATAGGCATCCAGGATTGTTAGAGGCTGTGCTGGATGTGGAAATCATTTAAGGGGTTGGATAGCAGTATCATTAGCGGTTTGAAGGAAGCTTTCTAGGTTTTTTTGTGAGCTGTTTCTTGGCTTCCCAGTTGGCAAAAAGGTTTTGCGCCACCAGTTCTAGTAGTGCCATATTTTGATTTGATGATACCAATTGGGACAATAGTTTCCCTAAGGGGATCTCACTATATTAATTCTCTTGACAAAGAGAAAGAAGATGAATGGAGGTACATTCCCTCAGCATGTCCTGTAATCTGTCTGGGAGAAGACTACTGGGTAGCAACTAGATCACTGAAGCCCTGTGCTATGGCTCTCTCAATCTGACCACCCAGCGTGTTGAAACCAGAGAAGAGAGACTGGAGTAAAAGTATTGGGCTCAAGGTGTCTATAGCCCCAATGAAAGGAATCATTATAGAAACTACACTTGGACTTAGGCCCTTTGTCACTGCTGCAGATGGTACTGTAGTGGCCATTTGCTCCATGGTGCACTGGGTTGTGCACAGATGGAACTAATGGATTTCTTCATAGTCGCTCCCAAACTTTGCAGGCTGTTTGGCACATAGACAGGTTCCTACTCCTCTGTTGCCATTAAACTTGCTCCTCCTCACTCGAGCTCTGTGATTTACCTAGTACACGGTCTTACAATTCATTAAATGCACCCCCCACCCACCCCACCCCAGGATGGGTGTATCTGCACTGGTCCTATGTACAATTGGAGTGAGTGATGCAGGGCGTTGTGAGGGTCTGGGGACAGGGCAGACTTTGACCTCTAGGGCTGCTCCTATTCTTGGACACCTACAGGTTCAGAAGAAGATCTGTTAGAATGTTGTCAGTAAGACATTGCTTCAAACAGAGCTTACATGACAAGATATTGTGTGTTACGCTGCTGCAGTGCAGTATTTGCCTGAATGTCAGTGAATGAGTGAGTGAGTGAATAGTGGAAGGAAGAGTATTAACCAAATGATGATAATAGTGCCGAATTTGGCTAAAGCTTCTGACAATCTCCGCAACTCCCTGTATGGCTTCCAGCCCCAGAATTTGGAGAGCCATCTCCTCATCAGGAGTCAATGGACAACAGCAGCAAGGGGAACACTCTGGCCCACAATTGTTCCCCCCTATTTTGCACAGTCTTTTCTGTCAGCTGGTACAAAATGTACATATGTTGGAATTTGGAAGAGCAGAGACAGTGTCACCCAACTGCCCAATCTACATGCCAACTTGTGTGATTCCATGAACATGCATTGTGTAAAGTAGCTTATCTTGGCAACGTGCTTGATGGTCCTAAGTTGCATGATTTATGTCATTAGAAGCATTTTTCTGTGCCAGCAGCAGAGTGGGCCCTGCAGCAACATAGGCATGCTTGTACATGTGTCAACCAGCTGAAAGGTTGCCTGAGTGCTTTGCATACCATCTCGGTGAAGCAGTGCCAAGATAAAGAATAAACTTATGTTGGCATTCATCGTGAGGCCATATACTAAACATAGGAAAAATGTGGGGAATCTTATCTTGGCAATCTTCGTGAATCCAGAAAATCTTTTGCACACCTGCTCCCATGATTGATGGATGGAGGAGACTGCCCTGATGTGCTTGGCCATCTCCACCTGGCATTTTGAGCTGTACCCCTGATAACAGGGTGTTCCCCAGCTCCAAACGGGCCAATCCTTCTTTGCAGCACCTCCTGGAGTAAGGCTGCATGCTTCACAAGGAGCAGTCCTGCTCCTGTCCCTTATTGCAGCTCAACTTAAATATGAAGTAGCGATCCTTTAAGAGCTGATGGCTAGATGGCTATGCCACTCGCACAGTCAGCCAGCCCCTGGAGAACATTGCAATACCTCATGTTGTATTCAGCTATGAATGGTTGAATTACTGTTTTTCTTGGATGGTTGGATTGGATATATACTGAATAATATATTGAACAGGGAATTGGATAAATACTTGAAAAGGAGAATTTTGCAGTGCTATGGGGAAAGAGCAGGGGTGTAGGGCTAAATTAGATAGCACTTTCAAAGAGCTGGCACAGCACGATGGGCCGAATGGCCTCTTTCTGTATCACTCTATGAAGTCATCCCTCTATGCTACTTGTGAGTGATGCTTTGCAATTGGCCAATTCTGCAATGGGACTGCATAATTGGCCCAACTATGAGTAGGGGATCATGTGACCTTGTACTTGACAGGAAAATTGTACATCATAACAAGCTGTGCCATGTAAAAATCAAATCGTATTTTATTAAATATAATTGCAGAAAACAAACTTTTTCAGTAATCAAGGGTTCATAAGCATGTCTTGTGCTGTTTCAACATTATGAAACATGAGTGTGATCCCACAGTTGTACTGTTTTATTTAGTGTGAGATGGTGTGTGGTCTATCCATTGCACAGTGAGACAGTCAGTGAGATGCTAGATGCACCAATCATGCTCAGTGTCACTGGACAGGGAGGGCGAGAAAGAGAGGAGGCATTTCCACTCTCCAGTACAAAGCCAGGAACTTGACTTCCATGGCTTTATTACTGTTATTCCCTTTTGGCACACAGCCACATTTCTCGTAACTCTCTCTATCTCATGTAGGCATGGGAATCAGGTAGGTGATGTTAAAACAACTATTTTTAATTCAGCTACGAAAGAAGTTTCATTCCGGCCAGGCCAACATATCTAGCTAGAGTATTAAATCAGCAAACTATTTAGAAATAGGTATTCTCTTAGGGAAAAAAAGGGGGTTAATTTCCTTGCCATTTTCCGTGCACTTACCATGCAGGAATGGCGTAGGAATTTTCTTCATTGTCGCTGGATCAGAATCCTGGAATTCCCTACCTAACACCAATATGGGAACACTGTCGCCACAAAGACTGCAACAGTTCAAGAAGGAGGCCCATCGCCACCTTTTGAGAGCATCTAGGGATGGGCAATAAATGACAATCTTGCCTTCACCACCTACATCCAAGAAGAAAGAAAAAAAATAGAAAGACAAGTGCAATTACATCTGAGGCGCTTGGCACTATTGTCCCAGGAGCATAGCTACTTTGATATGCCACAAGAGATGTGTTTTCACCACCTTTGCATCACTGAAGCGATAGTTACTGAACTATGCCACCACCTTAAGCCAGCTCCTTATCCTGATCTCCTGAAAACCTCCAGCACTAAGGCAACTCTGTCTATGGCTCTGAAGGCAAGCACAGCATTAAAGTTCTATCCCATTATAGAGGATTTTTGCCAAATCAGTCTGTGCAGTGATGCGTCAAACAAGTAACAGAAGATTTTCATTGCTTTCCCCATGAAAGGGAGGCAGTAGCTTCAGAGGACACAACACATATATCTGAAGTGAAAGACCTCACAGATGTCACTTATGTGTCTTTGCAGGACATAACCTACAGCCTTGTGGTCTACATGTACAGCAATGGATTACATTCTATTTATATCCAGGTGGTCTCTGACCCAATAACCAAGTCGTACAAATTAATGTCTGGCACCCTGGTTGCAGCCACAAAGCCTTCACTTTGTACGAATCCACCATGTCACTGTTATCTGAATGAGTGGGACCAAGGATACCTGCTGGACTGAACAACACATTGAGAATCCTGCAAACAGCTGTAGAATGCTGATATAATAAAGCTCATGGTTCTACCTGAATTCTGGTGAAACATCTATTGCTATGATCTGGCAGGGATTCCATTGTTTGGACAGATTGGAGAGGGGATAGGTCCAGCTCTAAAACCTTGTCAAAACCTCTAGAATCATTGCCCTGTGCTGCATCTTACATTATCTTGACACCCATGGAGGAGTAATCATGCAGCTGGAGGACCAGGAGACCTCAATCATTGACGGAGGAGGAGAAGGAAGAAATGGCTGAAGGTGACATGCAGTCAGGACTCGTACATCAATCACCAATGAACGGGACATCCACCAAATGTTTCCTACATTACTTCAAAAGCACTTTACTGTAAAGCACTTTGGGATGTCCTGAGATTGTGAAAGGTGCTATATAAATACAAGTCATTCTTTCTATGTCTACAATTCTACCCCTGTAGAAAGTCTGATCCTGTTGAACGTAAAACCATTCTTTCCATACAATCAGCTCTAACTCAACTGCCATGCATACCTATCAATCCAATCGGACAGTTGTACCCTTATCCCTCTTTGTACTGGGGCATGAGATAGCCCTTCAACTGCTACCAACATTTCTGACCCTACGCTGGCTGGCTACTCTTACCCATTATCTGGCAATTTCTTAAGTTGTTTGAATGGACCGGCTGAGTAGGACAGATGTAGTATCATCCTGACAGGTAGTAATGTCATCAGTTTAATTTCTTGCTGAGCCTGGGTTCCTCAAAGACCCAGCTACGGCCAACCTTCTCTACTGCATATCTTTCAGGAGAGCTTTCTAGATTGTCTTCATCAATGTGGCAGTTCTACCTTCCCATGTGTACATTCTAATCCTATACTTCCAAATTTTGACCCAAAGAAGTGGATTAGCTTTAAGTGGGAGCAGTAACCCTTTATGAAGTCTTGCTCTCCAATTTCTCTCCCCACCCCCCACCCCCCCGCCATTGTACTTGTACAAGGAGCTCATTCTAATTAATTTCATAAATTGATTTGTAGACATTTAGTTGGGATCACTGAATCGGCTTTATTATGTCTAGAGCAAGAAAAATACAAATAATCCTTTCAAAAGTTTACCTGAGAGAGACTGAAGGTAATAACTCCTTGCCTACAATACCAAGCGGATAAACTGTGCGCAGATTTTAATCATAAAAGACAAGTATATAAGAAAAGATTAAACTAATTTGTATTTTCCTTCTTTGCCAAATGTCTCTTCAACAGTACTTAGCGCTATTAAAAGGCTCTGTTTAAATAAACATGTTTAAATTCAACACTTTTATTCAGACCTCCCGCCAAGCTTAAATAAAAGTCCTTCCAGAATTTTTCTGTTGTTTTCTTTCAAGTCCTCTTTCAAATGCACATAAATGAAAGAAGTGCAGCTGCTCTAACCATTTAAAGATATATAAATAATATAATATAAAACAATGTCTTACATTTCAAAGTGCAAAATTTCACCTGCCACACCAGCACCCATTTAGAGCACTAAGCTGCCACTTAAGGCTTTGAAATAGCAATGCAGCTTTCTTTCTGAGTAATTTCATTGAAGGGATGGAGCACAGGAAGCAGTGGAAGTCCCATTTTGATGATCATATCCACAAGGCTCTGATCTAAGGAATAAGAGAACAGAGGGAATCCATTCATGAGGTGGAGGAGCACCTTCTCACCCCCACTAGCTGGAAGTGTTTGGTTGAACAGGCATGGGAAGGAATCATGAAACAAGTCAATGAGATGTTACGAACCTGCCGGAGCTGGAAGGATTTCAGGCAGAGGATAGCAAACCTTGAGAAATGCACGAAGATATTGCTAGCGATATTAATACTTATGACAAACACCTGCCGTAAGTGAACATGAAACAGAGTCAGCCCTGGCGAGTTACTCATTCTTACTGCTTCTTCGTGAAAACCGGCATGAAGAAGTTAACCAGCGCAGTGCTGTCTTAAGATAACCAGAGGAATGAATGTTTCACATGGGTGAGAATAGTTATGTATGAAAAGGTGCAGTTCTGAAAGGAATGAGTGAGTCATATAATAAGCTCCTGTAAAGCTGTGTGAACCCCTCCTGGCATCACAAAACTAAGTTACAACTTATCTTTCTACTCTTTAGCTGTAGCGGACAGAGTGAAGCATCATGGGAAGGGCCGGAGAGAGCATTTAAAAACAGCAAATACAGGTAAATGGAATTGAGGTGCAGATCTAATTGAATGGCGGAACAGGCTCAACGGGCTGAATGGCCTCTTCCTATTCCTGTGTTCCTGTGTATCACCAGTAAAACTGGTTGGAGAGTGCACGGTGCAGGCTCCAGCCAGTTCTGTCCCAAAATGGCAATCGGAGGGATTCTATGCACATCATAGGACCCTGGTTTTGATTTTAAGCACCTGGGGGCGTTTTACTACATTAAAGGTGCTTATATAATTGCCAGTTGCTATTATTAAATGAGGTCTACCGACTGAAACAGGCAATCTCTTCAGCCACCCAGTGGTAGGTCCCTGTAAAAATGGCGGCAGCCGGAATATCACCATTAATGGGGTGGTATGTCTACCGACCCTATTTTGAGGCCGTTACCACGCAGTTAATTTTGACTTTGGCAAGTTATATTGCCTCCAAAGTGTCTAATTACCCCATTGTAACAAAAGTCACCAAAAGCTGCAAATATTGGGGATTTTTATGGCTAGCTCTTTAGCCCAAAAAGCTGATTCCTCTTTTAAATAATAGAGTCCCACAAGATACCCAAATGCCAGTTCACCAACTTTTGCAATTAATTTCAGCCGGACATAGCACTAACGTTCTATTTCCAGCTCTCGATAGCTGGCTTAATGGGCTTTGATGTTACTTCTCCCAGTAAAGTACCTGTAAGGCATCTAAGAAATATGAAACATGCAAATGTGGCTCAGTGGTAGCACTCTTGCCTTTGAGTCAGATGGTTGTGGGTTCAAGTCCCATTCCAGAGACTTGAATACACAATCTAGACTGGCACTCCAGTGTCGGAGGTGCCATCTTTCAGATGAGACGTTAAACTGAGGCCCTGTTTGCCCTCTCAGGTGGACGTAAAAGATCCCATTGCACTATTTTGACGAAGAGCAGGGGAGTTTTCCCTGGTGTCCTGGCCATTATTAATCCTTCAACCAACATCACCAAAAACAGATTATCTGGCCGTGCTTCCTACATTACAACAGTGGCTACACTTCAAATAAAGTACTTCATTGGCTGTAAAGCGCTTTGGGATGTTCTGAGGCCGTGAAAGACGCTATATAAATGCAAACCATTTTTTTCTTTTTCTCTCAGACAAATTTCTGGCACTGACAAGACCAACAAAATAAGCAAAGAATTTTCTCAATGAAAAGCAAGAGTGATTTTCCAAAGAACAACAGAAAATGGGTGCTTAACAATCCTCTTCCTAAAGCAGACAACATGACAGATTATGTCAAGTTTGGTCCTTGATATCTTTGTGATGAGGCAAGAATTAAATGGGTTTAACCAAAGATTTGCTTGATCAAATTTTGAAAGGATCTTTTTAATTGAGCTGTTTTATGTTGGATGCCATTCTCTTGAGAAACAAACTTAAATCACAATTCATTATTCAATACAACTAAATTTTCAAATGGTTATATTAACATTCTATCCAAATTCACTGAAAGAGACTTTTTATCTTCTATTCAACTTTCCAGCTCTATTAATCAGTTTTTCAAACTTTTTCTTGTACGTATTAATTAATATTAATTACCAACAGGAATGTACTTCACAAAGATGGATAGAATCCTGCCTTATGTTTACAGCGAGCATCAAGCTTCCACATTCAACCTTCACAACATGATCAACATGCACACATCAACTAGTTATGCTGTCCAAGGCCATCTAGATCATCTTTGCAATAGGAAGTCATTTGAAAAACAAGAGATGGAAAGACAACTTATCTGATCTGTAAATCTTTGGCTGTAATTTTAAATTACCAGCACTCAGTGACACTTTACAATTTCTTCCAGCTTATTGATCCTCCAACCTTTCAATACCAAAGACTAAGTATTTGAATTTTAATAATTTAAGTATCTTAAATAACCACCTTGGTACTAGACGCTGGACAAGTACTTTTGTGTTTGACTCTTAGTTGTTCTCAATAGTTTCAACATCCTCAGCAGGTCAATCAAGAGTAGGACTTAATTTGTCTTTGCTGCTGCTGCTAATTTGTCAATGTCAAAATCTTGTTATAGAAAGCAAGAGAAGAATGAAAAGGAACCCTGTTTGTCCTTTAGAAAGAAAAAAAGAACTTGCATTTCATATAGCACCTTTTCACATCTCTACTGCGCCCCAAAGCACTTCACAGCCAATTAATTTACTTTCTGAAGTGCAGTCACTGTTCTGTAGACAAACATGGCAGCCAATTTGTACACAGCAACATCCCACAAACAGCAAATGGGATAAATCACCAGTTAATCGGTTTGAGTTTTTTTTTTGGTGCTGTTCATTGAGGGAGGAATTTTGGCCAGGACACTGGGAGAACCCTCTGCTCTTCTTCAGTTAGCACCATGAAATCTTTTACTATTGTATGCCCAACCAGTAATTACCAGGGATTGAAAAAACACATACTCAACCATGAGGTAATTGTCCACCATCAGACCAAGGAGATGAATACCTATTGCAAGGGCTAATAGTCCTTCTCTATCAGACAGATCAGTACCAAATCATGATCATATATACAAATTATTTCATTTATAGGAACTGATTACTTTGATTAAACTTAAACAGGGATGAATTAAGTCTAATTTTGATTTTCAAGGCTCAGTTTGTATTAATGCTTTGGACTTTGTGCGCATCCCTATAATTGCTGAACCAAGCATTGATATTTTGGGATGCTGTTAGACAAGTAAATCAACACATTTAGGAAATATAGAGTTGAAATCGGTCTTCATCTGTAGCACAAAACAAGCTTACAGCAAACAGACAGCCCATTTTACATTGAGCCCGGTTTTCATTTCCATTGAAATCAATAGAAATCGGCAGCATGATGAGGACACGTGCCTAAAAACATCGGCCTGAGGCCCTTTCAAAATTGAACCTCCAAGCCTCATCTTGGTGAAACCGATGAGCTGCAGACGCCAATCGGCCGTCCCGATGCAGCTCGTCAGTCAAGGCCTTAAGAATTTCGGCAGGCTGCGAGGTCAAGCTCGCCCGCAGTTTAGCCTGGGAAGGGATGCGAAGCAGAGAGGGGCGAGTCCAGGTCATCTGTGGCCCGTAGTATTTTAACGGAGCCAGAAGCAGCACTCCTGCTTCTCTTAGCTCCACAGAAAAGAAAATATTGAAAATTTTCCTTGCCTTTTTGTGGGCCGCCTCCAGCGGTACCTTTAAGGACTGCTGGTTAAACCGCTGAAAACCCAAAGTAACTGTGTGGAGCATAGGCAATGTGTGCTTCGCCCATTTGCCCATAAATTTTGCATTGAGGTCCTAAAATCGACATTAGGATCCCAATTTGCACATTCCAGATGCCTAACGCCTGTTTCAGGCGGGTGGCCCTGCCGGCTTGGAAGCCAACGCACTTTTGGGGGAAATGGGGCGCGGGAAATTGTGACCAGAAATTCGTCCAACCTTAATTTTTCGCCCAAAAGACAGGCAAAACGAGGTTATATATCTCCCCCTATATTCCCATGTGTAAGATGACCACCCCCCCCCCCACCAAAATTCCACCCCTCTTCAAAATCCATGGGGGTAATGTTCACCTTCATTGCTTGGGCGGTAAATTGGCAGAGCAGATCACCCACCCGATTGTAATTTCCATGACAATGAAGCAAGGAGAAGAAAAGAAGCAGATTTTTGTGGTCACTAGCAAGAAGTCTTCTCAGGTTGCCTGCTCCTTTAAGCTCCTCTGAGCTGCTCCAGATGTTTAAAGCTTACAGAAACACATTATTTCCTACTCTCAAGACGCATTTTCAATACCTGGAACTTTCACTAATTATATAAATCACGCTCTTCTTGGAAACTACGTCAAGGTCGCTGCAGGCAGATGCCCTACCCCACTACATTTTTGGAAGATGTCGTGTCTACCAAGGACATCCAGGCTAGTGTCTTTAAAACAGGAGAAGGGGGGAGAAAAAGAAAAACAAATGGCACTAATATGCAAAATTGCATTTTTTTGATCTAAAACTAAAATGGCGAGGACTATTTTCTCAGAATCCAGAATTGGCTTTTGTTTTGAGCGATAAGTAATCTAATTTTGAGATCTCTGCCAGAAATGTAATTCTTGGTATTCAATTTTAGATAAATGTATTCACAGAAACGTATACATATTTACAAATGGATTTCCGATTAACATCTATACTGCTGCAATACAATCTGGAAAATCTGTTCAGCTGTTCTTACTATGTTAGTTTCAAACAACTTAATGCACAAAGCACCCAAAATAAGTACCTAAGCACTGGAACACAGGGAGTGGTGATTTTGCAGGAGGCAGTCCATTATAAAGAAGGATTGTATTACTTTATTTTGTTCAGTTACATTATTAAAAGTCTTTATGTCATCAAGATTCTGCATTTTCCTGCAGCATTGCCACCCATAATTGAAAGGGGCTTCTCGTATGTCATCACCCAACTTGTCATCCTGACGCTTATTATGTTGACTTGGTTATTTTAGGATTCCTCATTAAAGTTGGCATAAGTTATGCTTTCATATTACTCTAAAATTTGTTCCCCTGTTTTATGATTCACTTTTCCATGAAGGCCCATTATTTCTGCTCTTGGATTGCAGCCATGTGACCGCTTGGCTAAGTTGATACTTTAGTCCATTTGCATTATTAGAGGTAGCCTAGTGGAAGATTAATGCCTTATCAAGTCTACTTCTTAAGATCTGGCATACTAGTCCCATGAATTTCAATCACAAAGCTTTTGGGTGATTTATTTAAATATTATTAATCTCATTTTTTTCCCACAAATTGACATTTGGATTAAGACTCAGCCATTAGTGCAAATATTTCAAGAACATTGTTAAAATTTTTGTGAATGTAACTCATTGTTTCAATTATTTAGCCCATTCTCTTGTTAATATTTTGCGAAATGATTTTACCATGCGTGACTTCTGTTTGTTATGGGAATACCTGATCATAGTTACTCTTAGTTAGTACTTTTAGTCTATCATTTTTATTCAAGGATTTAGAACTCTACAATTAGGAGATTTTGTAGGACATTTCCTTTACACAATATCTCATAATGATCTGGAAAGGAATTGGTAGAAGTTACCCAAGTGATGCAGCCTAACATGTAGAGTTTCCCAACATGAATGGGTTGGATTCCGTCATTGCTAGTGCAAGGCTGTGTCTCACTGTATAGCAAGATTTTGAGTTTCTTTGTTTTTCTAAACAATCTGGAGAACACATTTTCAGATTTTAAAAAATAATTCCGTTAAGTTTCACATTTCAACTATCATTTTTACCAACTGCTTAATTTTATTTCTGTGACAGCTCAACATACAAAGGTAGACAAACAAATAGTTAACAATACCCACACTTTTCTTTATGTATACTTAGAAAGCTAAACTGGTGATTGTTTATAGAAAATGTAATTATTTTTCTGTGTAGTAGCGTTCTAGAATCATAGACTCATATGGCAGAGAAGGAGGCCATTCGGCCCATCGTGCCTATGCCGGCTCTTTGAAGAACTATCCAATTAGTCTCACTCCCCTGCTCTTTCCCCATAGCCCTGCAAATGTCTGCAGTTCATGTATATATCCAATTCCCTTTTGAAAATTATTGCTGAATCTGCTTCCACCACCCTTTCATGCAGTGCATTCCAGATCATAACAACTCGCTGCATAAAAAACTTTCTCCTCATTTCCCCCCCCTGGATTTTTTTCCAGTTATCTTAAATCTGTACCCTTTGGTTACTGACCGTCCTGCCAGTGGAAACAGTTTCACCCCATCCATGTTATTAAAACCCCAAATTGAAGATGTCTTTGCTCAGATCATGACAGTCTTTCAGCTGGTTTTTCCAAATGATTTTGAATGTGTTTGGAAGATGAATTTGAAGTATTGGATTTGGCTTCACTTACTGTTTGTTTCTGAAAATGCCTTGCTTCCTCCTGTTTGGCTACAGTCCATGTCAATCACACCAAATCCTTGGCTTTAATGTAGTTAAACTTATTTCTCTTTTGAGTTAAATGAGTATTCACAAAACTTGCTGTTTATAAACTCCACTTCTTGCAATTTAGTGGAAAAACCCAGAAGCATGTGAGGTAGTTGATTTCTTTTGGATAAAAATCAATATAAACTATGAACTTTGGGATTTTTCTTCTGAAATAAAAATTATTTTATTTATTACTGAAAGCAAGACTGGTAATTCACATTTAACCTGCCGTTGGTAAATCAGTCAAATGGAAAATCCCGGATGCATGTCAGGTAATTGAACTTTTTTCCTACAAAACCTAAAACCATCTTAAATGATTAAATGTTTTCCAAGGTAGATTTCAGAATTCCCCAAGTCACTTCCTTTACATTGCTGGTAGAACAAAACTAAATAAGTGTTTTGTATTAAAAGGTGGAAACAGTATAAAGCATTAAATAATTTTTAAGAGAAGGTGCTTTTTATTGACGCAATTTTTTTATTAAAGCTGGAGGTAAGTTTGTTTCTGCTCGTAAGGGAGCAGTTTGGAGGCATTGTAAAGATAATCGATTCCCACCAGGATTCAATAGCTTTCTCTCAGGAAGCGCCAAGGCTTTCCAGGAGCTGGCGTAAGAGCAAAATGGATGGAATTCCCTAGGGAAGCCTGAGAACTTCCCCAGATACGTCTGTTTGATGTAGGGGAGGCCAGGTAGAAGATCCAGCCTCCGCTCCAACACCTGAAGTTAAAGGGGCATTGCAAATGGAGAATGATGAAATGCCCCAAATATTGCACAGAGCAATTTCAACCCATAAATCTTGTTTGCCTACCAGGTTTGGAAAATATAGGCAAATACATTTTCAAACATCTGCATCTTAAAATAGCCATGACAAAAGCAACCTTGTTTTTGTTTTGATTTTCCATTAATTTAGTTACCGAAAAGCTGAATTGCTGCAACTTTGACGTTTTGTTGGCATTTGAAGTGTTTCGTCCATCATGGCTTTTTCCACTATTGTAATGGAAAACCTGATAGCGCTGAAAGTTTGTCATTTTGTTCTTTCTATGAGATGATTGGCTTATCAAGGGGCAAAGCACCTGTGCACATTTCCAACAAACCTTAGGAAAAGAATTCTGCAAAGCATTCCTTTTGTTAAACATACATTGCTGCTTTATGTTTGCTCCTTTACTCCCTTGCCTTAAACCCAAGGGGCCTTTTCAGAATTGAAAGACATTTTGAAGAGTCATATCTGACAGGGCTTCAATTAATAGCAGGCATTGATGACCAAGGCAATGTTTTCACATATAGTTGAAACAAAGGCTTGGTGACAGGGCGATGATTATATTGTTCCTTTTTGAGTTGACATCCTATCCTTTAACATTAATTGAAAACAGAAATCTTGGCAAGAAATCACCTTTTATTCTCTACATACATCAACTTCAGTAAAATACTATTCAATAATAACGTTGATTTATTTTATTTAATGTCACAATTCATTACATAATGTTCACAACGTCCTTTCAAGCAGAATTCTTTTCAAATAGTTCATTCCAATAGTTTATTGCTGTTTTTGTTGTTTTATTGGCTGGGAATTTTCTGAGCTGTGGTGCCATATAATGGCAAAATAACGGCAACGGCCATTGCTATCGCCACTGAAGTCCTAGGAAATTATGGCTTTAGTGAGTAAACGCCACAGTTATAGCAAGGCCATAATTTGCTGTGACTTTAGTGCCGTTCTGCTGGAACCATCGCTGAAACCTGGAAAGGATCATAATGCAAGCTCCGCCCCCTCCATTGGAAACAGCGACGACGGTCAATCTGCTGCAGTTAGGCCAGTTTTATCGGCCTTTATGGGAACAGTGTTTCAGAGAGTCGGGCTCAATAAATCCGTTATTATAGGGAGGATTACGATATACTGACAGCTATAGTTTGGATCCAGGTAATGAATCAGATGTAGAAACAATTTATAATGCAGATTTTCGTATCCTAAAAAGTTTGAATGTTGGGACAACATTGCTTTCCAAATTGCAATTTGAATTTATAGATAACCTATGAAATTTAACACAGTGCATCAAATGATGCCATAACAACACTGTGCGGTTCTTTCAATGACAATATAGTGAATACATAATCTAAAAGTACAAAAATTATACACTCTCCGTGGGCTATTACTAAAAGTGAGACTTTATTCAGACATTGATCAACCAAGTCATTGCAAGCAGTGGGCTTTCCTGGTAATCACTACTCAGGTTTCATAATTAATCTTGGATTAACCATTCGAGATGTTGAACCAATAATTGAAAGGTGCAGTTAAATTCTAATTACACTTGTGAGTTGACCATGATCATTGAGGATTTGTGAAATATCAACAACATCCTGAAGAGAACCGGAAAGGTACCTTTTCAAGAATATATAAGGTAGTTTGATGTGTGTTAATTTGAAAGGTCTGCTGTGTCCTTTCATTTTATAAACAGCATTGGATCCCCATTGAGCGAGAGAGCCACTGTCTCCAAATGAACTTGACCTGTGAATACAGCTGGCCGCTTCTGAGGGGCAGCACTGCTTTGAAGCCCCTTGGATTGCCACTGTCATCATCGTGGGGTATGATACTGAGTTTCTAAGCAAATTATGGCTTTGGATCGGCACTGGGGATCGAGGCAAACAACTTATAGTGATCGTTGCCAGTAATACCGTTGCAGCAAAATCCGGGCCAGGATTTCAAAATCATCTTCTATTTTGAGACTTTACTTAATGAAAAACATATTAGAATGAATGATACAGTGACAGACTATTAGAATATTAAAAGGCTAAACTACAGCGATAAGTCAATTCAGATTTCTTCTCATTCTTGTTCTTTTGTTTCCTCCAGTATTTTTCTCTTATTTCTTCTTCCTGTTTAATTTTTCAGTGGTCCTAATGCTTTAGTTGTTCCTTCTTTTCTTTTACACTAATGATCCACATGCACCTTGATCTCTGAACATCAAGAAACACGAATTATGCTTCACTAGAACTAAACATAAATTAGGCTCTAGCAAGGTGGCCTAGCACCTTCTGCATCGTTCTACGAAATGCGAACAAGATCAATAAATTGGCCACATCAGCTTCAATTTGTGAGTCAGAGAGGCAGAGGGATAAGTAGAAAACTCCCAAGAAAAAAAATCATTTGGCAAGTATGTTACTTTTCAGTAGGGCTGACATATTTGAAATCCCATGTGGGCCATTACACTGCAGCACACTAACTCCTCAACTATACAATGGATACAAGGGTTTAAATGATATTTTGACATATATCTTCAAATGGAAACCTGCCTTTTTCACTTCGTCCTTATCCATCTCAAAAACTACATCCAGCTGATACAATTAACTGGAAATAAACATTGTATATCTGCTACTTGAAGTATATTAAAAGGCAAATTGAAGTTTGTTTTCAATTATTTTTTCTTATTTCTTTAATCTTTGTAACGGATCACTTATTTAAACATACACATTCACGCATACATATATATGAGAATAAGGGATAATTAGACTGGGTGTGCAGATATACTTTAGTGACTATTTTAAAATCATATTCTCTGTCCTTATTTATACCCTTCTCCTCCCTCTGCCCTCCTTCCTGCCTGTTCCCCCCCACCCCCACACCTTCTTCCCCTCCTTTCCTTCCCTCCTCCTTCCTCACCCCTCCCTCCTCTCCTCCTCCCTCCCCTCTCTTCACTCTTCCTCTCTCTTCCCCTCCCCTCCTTCTCGCCCTCACACTCCCCTCCCTTTCCTCCTCCCTCCCCTCCCTTGCCCATTCATCACCCTCTCCTCTTCCGTCTCACCTATCCTGTCCTCCTTCCCTCCTTCCCACTCTCCCTCCTCCTCCTCTCCTCTTCCCTCCTCCTCTCCTTCCCCTTCTCTCTTCTATCACCTTTCCCCCACCTCTTCCTCCTCTCCTTCCCTCCCCCTCACCCTTGTCCCCCTTGTCTCTGCTTCCTTCCCTCTTTTCCTCCAAGGATCAGAACACAAGCCAGGAAACATCATTAAACATCAGTTGCTCCTCCTTAAAACCCATTAAAGTGTCCTTACCTATAGAAGATTTTGAAACCTGCCAGAATGACCATGTTCCGGTGGTGGTGGTATTGGGGGGGCGGGGGGTGTGGTGGGACGGGGGTAAGTTATAGGTACTGGGTGAGCTACACAGCGCAGGGATTGAGGTATGAAAATGATGATCATTGAGAGTGGAGGGGTTCTTCACTGAGGAACAAAAACTCACCTGGAGATAAAACACAACGATGGCTGGAGGCAAAGACATTTTTCTGAGAGGTTCTGTGAAGTTGTTCATTGATTGGGCACAGAGCCACCCAACAGCCTGATTGTGTAATTACAGTGTGACAAGTTTACATAAGCAAAACCCATTATAAATGTGGACACTGAAAATCATAATGGGAAAAAGTTGACACAAAAATGTGACAACAGGAAGTCGAGTAATACAGACACAAAGTACGTGCAGATAGCAGATGTAAAATTTTTAATAAAATATAGACATGTAAATGTGTATGTGTACATTGTTGACCAAGTATTGAGTAGAATATGTCAATCACTGGGCAACAATGCCCAGTTATATTGCTTCTTCAATGAAACCAACCTCAAAACAGGTTAATCATTTTCAAGGACTAATGTTGATGCAGCCTCTTTGAACTCATATCACCTAGAAACATTACATCAATTAGTACTCCTTAATAAAGCTGTTGCCTCATGCTTAGTTAGTTCATATAACCAATCATATGATGAACCATAGAGTGTGTCTAATGAAACTGCGTGTTTCTCCTGAGATTACTATTTACCCATAGACTGGATAAAGATGATAGATGACCAATTAACTAAAGCATGCTTCAAGGATGATAAGAATTTATTTGCTTTCCTGTTACTCCAAGATTTACCAAAAATGGATGAGTTTGATTTTTAACTTTTCCACCCATTGCGAACTTCTACGCAGCACAGCACATAGCAACATCACATTATCTGTACGTCATTGTTTGTTTTCAAGTGAGCAATAGGTACCAGGTTATCAACCAATTTGCTTTTAGCCTGCCACAGTTTCTAGATTTCCCAGTAATTGGGCCTGAGGGAGGCCATCACCTCGTTTTTCTTCATTAGATCAGACGCGTAGCGCTACTGTTGCAGTCCCGATCTGAACGATTATTGCAGAGGATTGAAGTAAAACTGCCAAATCCTCGTCCATTTAAAATATCACCTTTGGCTTATATTGAAAAGAGACTTTTTTTTGAAGGAAAATAGTTATAGTAAAGTCTAATCAGGTCAACGCTTTGTGTAACATCTTCTTCTGCCAGTATTTGATTTGAATAGCAATTCCCGCTAAAGCTTTTTATTGTGAAGTCTGGCACCAGTAAGAGGCTCTGAGTGATATGTGAAGAGACTTTGCTGACAGCCTTGAATGGATGCAAGCCAAGGCAGATGAGTACGTACTGCATCTTTTAGCTCGATCTGTTTTGACTGATTCCACTGAAATAAATTCAGAGAAACAAATCAAAGGATAATAAAGCCCATACATAGATTAAGTTGTTTTTTCTCTTCAGTGTTGGAGATCCTTAGTGGCATAACAAGAATTTGCATTAAAATAGTGCCTTGAACGTAGAAAAATATCTCAAGGAGCTTCACTAAGGCGTAAAGGCAAAATAGACACTGAGCCAAAGAAGGAGATAGTGTGAAGGATGACCAAGAGCTTCGTTCTGGAGGTGGGTTTTCTGGAAGATTTTAAAGGAGGAGAGAGATGTGGGGAGGCAGGCAAGTACAGGGAGGGAATTCCAGAGTCTGGGGCCTAGGTCTCTGAAGGCACAGGTGCCATTGGTAGTGTGAAGTGGGGGAGGAGAGGGGTGCACAGGAGGCCAGAGCAAAAGGAATGGCGAATTTGGGGGTGGGGTTTGCAGTGCTGGAGGAGGTTATAGAGACAGGAAGGGGAAAGATCTTGAAGGGATTTAAACATAAGGATGAGAATTTTAAATTTGAAAGACTGGGGAGCGAGGAGCCAATGTAGATCAGCGAGGACAGTGGTGATAGGTGAGCAGGACTTGGTACAGGATAGAATAAGGGCAGTGGAGTTTTGGATGAGCTGAAGTTTACAGAGGGTAGAATATGGGAGGCTGGCCGGGAAAGCATTGGAATAATCAAGTCTGAATGTGACAAAAAGCAAGGACGAGGGTTTCAGCAGCAGACAGAGTTAGTGGTGGAGTCGGGTGATGTTATGGAGGTGGAAGTAAGTGTCTTTTGTGATAGAGAGGGGATGAGGTCTGAACCTCAGCGCAGAGTTGAATAGGACGCTGTAGTTGCAAACAACCTGACAGAGTGACCAGGGAGGGGGTTAGAATCAGTGGCAAAGGTAAAGAGTTTGTGGCAGTGACCAAAGACAATTGCTTCAGTCTGCCCAATATTTAACTGGAGGAAACTGTAGCCCATCCAAGACTGGATGTTGGACAACACAGAGACTGGGGAAGCGTTGAGACAGGTGGTGGAGAGATAGAGCTGGCTGTCATTAGCATATATCAGGAAGCTGACACCATGACCCCGATAATAAATCTGAGGTGGGAAGAGATTGGGGGGGTGGGGGGAGGATTTGCGGACAGGAAACCCGGAAGTATGGTTTTCTCGGATGCCCTGACAATTTTGACGTCAGGATGTCTTTTAAATGTTTCAAGTTGGTTTCCCACATGCAGCCAGAGGCTGGCTAGCTGAGGGGCAGGAAGGCCTGCGGCTACAGCCAGAAAACAGCAGGAGGGAGGGTGTGGAGGACGTTGGTGTGTTGGGGGAGGGGAGGGCTTGGGAGGACATGGTGGGGGGGGGGATAAGATCACGGGTCAGGAGGTGGAGATCGGGGTGGGGTGGGGTTTGATTTCAGGAGGAGATCGGGGGTGGGGAGTTGAACATCGAGCACGGGGGAGTCTGATCGCGGGGGGTGTTGGCCGATCGAGGGGGTCCGATCGAGGGGATGCAAGTTTGTTTGGTGGGTCGGGGGGGGAAGCAATCCTTCTCCTCCTGGCCCACAAGCAGTGCTGGAAAGGCTCTTACCTGCTCCATTCAGCCGTTCTCACCTCTTTTTGGCTGCTGGGTTTTCCGAGCCTCAGGAAACATAGGTTGAATTCGAGGCAAGCAGCCTCATTAAAATATTTTAAGGACGGACCCGTCTCCGGAAAGCAGGTTAAAACCGAAAGGTGAAGGCGGGTCGGGGTCGGGTTTCTGATTTTTTTTTAAGCTTCCATGTCCACGGATAATGTCTCAAAGGGGCTGCATGCAAATGAGGAAGGGGGTGTGCCCAAGAATAGATCCTCAGGGGACTCCAGGGATAATGGTATAGGGTTGGGAACAGAAACCATTTCTGGAGATGCTCTGGCTATAATCGGATAGGTAAGAGTGGAACCAAGTGAAATTAGGTCCACTGAGCTGGACAATGGAGAGGTGTTGGAGGAGAAAGGTGCGGTCAACCAAGTCAAAGGCTGCAGAGAGGTCAAGAAGGATGAGAAAGGACAACGCACAATTGTCACGGTCACATTTGTGACTATGGTTAGGGCTGTTTTGCAGTGGAACTTGATTGTAGAGATTCAAACGCGGAGTTGCAGAATATCTGGGCATGGATTTGGGAGGCAAAAACACATTCAAAGACTTTGGAGAGGAAAAGGAGGTTTGAGATGGGCTGGCCGTTTGCACGAACCTTTTGAGGAGGGGGTAATGATAGCAATTTTGAAAGGTAGGGTACAATACCTGATGAGAGGGAACCATTTACAATGTCAAATGAAATGGAGACCAGAAAGGAAAGTTTGGTGGTTAGCAGTTTAGTGGGAATGTGGACAAGGGAGCTGGAGATGGGTCTCAAGGACAAAGTAAGCTGGGACAGGATATGAGAGGAGGTGGGAGAGAAACTAGAGATGTAGGTTTGAAACAGGGGAGAACCTGGCAACGGGCAGGAAGGGAAGAAGCAGAGGCAGCTGAACGGATGGTCTCAACCTCAGTGACAAAGAAGTCCATGAGCTCTTTGCACTAGTTGTTGGAGTTGATGGTGGAGGAGAGAGGGGTTTAACGAGATGATTGGTAATGGAGAAAAGATGCCGGGGGTTATCTTTGCTTTTCAGAGTGATCCTGGAGTAGTGATGGTTTTGGCAGAGGCAATTGAGGCTGATAGCACCTCATGTGCTCCAGCCAGATCAGGTGATAGATGGCAAAACCAATTGTTCACCAGATACACTGAAGTCTATGCCCCTTGAATGTGAGGGAAGAAAAATGGAGGCCATACAAAGGGGAATGACCAGGATGTGAGAGAGTAAAGGTTTTTCCAGGGAAAAGGGCATCAAAGTCGGAGGTGAGGGAGTGGTTGAGCAATGGTACTGCTCCCTAACTGGAATATGGCAGTGGTACTGCTCCCTAACTTCTTTGGAATCACTGGTTTGTTACCATGCAGAAGTAAGCCACTCTTGTGAGATACAATTAAGTTAGGAGTGATTTTAACTCTCCCAAATTGGTGGGAACGGAGGGGGGGAGCACTTAAAATGAAGCCGCTCCACCTTCGGCTCCACTCTTGCTGATCTGCAATTTTAATGCCACTGGTTTTGGTCGGACTCTGGCAGGAGCCTCATTGATAAATGCAAATTGGGGGTCCCACGACATACATGCGATCCCAATGGAATTTTAATGCACTCCTGAGCAGGTTGCCCACCACGACTGCCCCAGTGTCGGGAAATCAGCGAGGCCCACTAAAGTAATTTTTTTTAAAGTGTTCTTCCGGGCCTCACGAGGAGAGGCCACGGCTCTGCTGGCCCGAGCTCCCGAACCCCAGCCACGAGAACCTTGTGACCCCCCCCCACTTCCTGCACTTACATTGCTGCCGGCAGGTTTCTCTCAAAGCCGACAGGTCGCCTTTAGGCCTCTCAATCTTTGCCTCCCCTCCGTCAGGCAACTGCCGCTTTGTGCCGGAAACAGGTGAGCAGCGGACCAGTGGTGTCATAATGAAGCCCGGCAGCTGAAATCGATCAGGCCTCCGACGAATACTCCCGTGCGAGATTGTCGTTCACTCCCACCATGGCTTAAAATCAGCTCCCTTGTGTTTCACGTAAGAAAACGCATACTTGATCTTTTAGAAGCATTTGTTGCACTTGATTCAGTAACTGCTTCCACCATCCATCTCTGACTGTTTCAAGCTCTAGTTGGAGATAGGGATCAGACGGTTTCATTTCAGAGTTCATTCGGTGTCGTGACTTTCGGAATTGTACGCAGGAGGATGAAATAAACATGGGCTTCAGAAAGATCAATTCCTGTGCAAATCTCTGCTCTTGACTGCTTCATGAAATCCCTCATAAGGTTATACAAAAGGATTATTCTTTCCTGATCAATAGGCCAGTTTGTAACCATAACTTTGAAATCTCAGTAACCACTGTTCAATGTGAGCCGGTGGCTTTGATGAGGGATATTCTAAAGTGGTTCCAGGGGCTTTTGGACAGAGACTGTGGTGAATCTGTGACTGTGTAAGTACAATAAAAATTAGACATCTTTACACTATTGGAAAAAGCTTCTCACCCTGCTCCACAGGTGAGAGCATTTTAATGGAATTTGAGACAATGAGAGTAAATTTAGACTTGCGTGTCATTTTGTATTTGCAATCTAGACCCACAGGATCGGCATCTACAACTCAAGACTTTCTGAGTATCAAAGTAAGCCATTACAGAGTCACTTATCAATTTTCTCTTTAGAGTATTGAGTTCTTCTTAATATTCATGTATCCATTTCCATGGCTGGCTCTTCCTTGTTAGTTCTCCAAAGTAGCAGCAGTGTGATGGCTAAATCAGAGATAAATCATCCACACTACTTAAAAAGACTTCGCAGACATATGGGGCTCGATTTTAAACCAGAACTGCGGGTGCATTGGTGGGGGCGGGGGGTGAAGAAAATCGCGATTTCCAGGAGCGAGCAGAAATCCCGACTCCAACACGCCTAAGAACGTGCATGACCCAGAGTCACCTGGGTGCCCGCCCCGTTCCCAGCGGGACAATATTTAAACAAACAATTCAAGTACTTGACGTACTTGCAATGTACGTGAATCTAATTTAGAGTGAAGGCAAGTGATTTCAGCGCTGCCTCAGTGAGTTTCCCGTGCTGTGTGAAACACACCATGGGGAATGAGTGGGGTTTTAGCCGGCAGCCATTTGGACATTTAAATCCCTGTTTGACAGGTGGGGATAAAAGGTGAGTTATTACAGCAGGACACTCGGTTCTCTCAGACAAAATTTGGCTGGGAGACCTTTGTGCTTAGGCTGAGAATTCTTGGTTTCCACTCAGAATTGTTCTGTTTACACATATTTACCAACTTTTCGGACCCCCTCAAACTGACACCATCAGGACGGGGGGCGCGATGGCTGCATTCACCAGTACATTCGAGGACGAGCAACATCACCGTCCTCGCCAGGCGCGGTGTGCACTTCCGCCACCTGGAGCTCCACAACATAGTGCTGCGCCACAGGCACCTGCACAAGAGCACAGAGGGGAACAACAGAGAGAGTGACGTCGCAGGAGCACGACTCTTGTCAGGGTCTACAGACCGAGGTTCAGCTTCCTGGACCTCTCTGAGGAGCAGTGCATACGGAGGCTGAGAGTGAGTTGCCAGGTGGTCGCAGAAATCTGCAGCCTCCTTCGTGCTGAGTTGCGCCTGGCTTGGCCTGGCGGCATCTCATTACCCGTCGCTGTTAAAGTGACCACTGCCCTCAACTTCTTCACCTCTGGATCATTCCAGGCTGCCACTGGTGACATCGCTGGGGTCTCTCAGTCGTCTGCACACAAGTGCATAAGGCAGGTCACCGATGGCTTGTTTTGTCGAGCCTCGCAATATGTCAACTTCACCACGGACGACCTCAGCCAGACGGAGAAGGCAGTATGGTTGACTTTCCATTTGTACAGTGTGCAATTGATTGCACGCATATAGCAATCTGAGCACCTCTACACGAGCCAGGACTGTTCATCAACAGAAAGGGGTATCACTCCATCTATGCTCAGCTTGTTTGTGACCACCGCAAAAGATTCCTTCATGTGTGCGCCAGATTCCCTGGCAGCTGCCACGATTCATTTATTCAGAGGGAATCCAACATCCCGGGCCTTTTCCACGCACCGAACACCTTTAAGGGCTGGCTCCTCGGGAACAAGGAATAACCTCTGCACATGTGGCTCATGACACCTCTGAGGAACCCCATCAGTGAGCAACAGCGTCGATATAACGACAGCCACATCACCACCAGGTCTAGAATTGAACATGCGATAGGACTGCTCAAGATGCAATTTCGGGTCCTCGATTGTTCTGGGGGAGCGCTTCAATACGCACCAGCGAGAGTGGGTCACATTACAGTAGTGTGTTGTGTCCTGCACAACATGGCGCAACAGAAAGGGGTACCAGTTGATGAGGCCCCATGCCCTCATCCACCACACACATCTGCCATCCAAATTGAGGAGGAGCAGGAGGAGGAGGAGGAGGATGAACCCATAGACAGAGCAGCAGCTCACCTGGCTGCTCGTGACCAGGGAGTCACTCATAGGTGAACGGTTCTCATAAGATCAGAAAGTGAGAAGAATCCAGTCCTCACACCATTTGGAAAGACCAGTGCCAACACCAGCCCACCCCCTGCACAAAACAGTCCTGTAACTACACATACACCCACTATAAAGTGACCCACTGGGTGGCATCAAGTGTTGCCGTTCATTGTGAAGCACATGAAAGGGCACTATCACAAAAGTCAGTCAAGAATGGGTAAGACGTGGCAGTAATGGTGAGAATGATAACATTTAATGTGACTGTAACAAAAACCAAATATAAATGAAAAACATGACAGTCTGTCAGACACCCTTGTGTATACCCTTCGTGATCACAAATCCTGACCCTTTCTCTTCCTACCGCTTCTACGTGGTGCATCCCCTGTGGCTGCAGCAGAGATAGTGGCAGGTTGCTCTTGTTCATGCCCGGACTGCTTTGATGCTTTTGGCCTACGCCCTCTGGGTATGGGAGCCTGTGAGGGGCCCCTCCAAAGACTGCTCCACCTGCACCTGTGCAGGGGCAGACTCGGCTACCTGGAGAGGAGGCAGCATTGCGGGTACTGGTTGAGAGGGGGGCAGCGGGTGAGACGTGGGAGCACTTTAAGTGGCGACCCCACTTCCATGTACCTTTCACCATCATCCTTCTCCAGAAACCAGGCCCACATCACTCCTACCACACTGCTGGAGAACAGTTTGGAAGATAGGTATGACACCTTGGAAGCCCAGATGTAAAGTTTCTGTCTGCCTGTTTAAGGCGGCAGAATGTTGTTCACTTTGAGACCGAACGGCCGTTGTCAGGGCCTGAACAGACTCATCTGTGAGCCGTGCTTGAAGCTCAATGGAGACTAGCCTTCTCTCCATCGCAGACATTCCCGCAGTTACCTGCGACACTGTCTCAGATATTTCAGCAGTTGCGTGAGACACTATCTCAGGCAGTTTCTCACATCCCTGCGACACTATCTCAGAGATTCCCTCCTGTACCTGTGCCACCATTCCACTCATGCAGGAGTTGGACTGCTCCATCCTCTGTGCTATTGTGGAGAGTGCGCTTGACACCTGTTCCAGCACCTCGCAAATGTGCTGCTGTCCCTCGATCGTTCTCCTTTCAAAGGATGGCCCCCAGGGTTCAGCATCTGCATCCAGCTGAGCAGAGCCTGGAGAGGAGTGCGCCCACCGACGCGGACTCTCCACAGCAGCCCCTACCACCAGTGTCTGCTCGTGCTCACTTCTGTGTGGTGACTCGCCAGGTGCCAACCCAACTAACTGAGTACTAGGACCCACCGAGGTGTGAGTATCTGTGCTGGTGGATGGCTCGCTAAGATGTGACGGTGCACCCTCAGAAGCCGGTCGGTCCTCTGAGGAATCGCCCTCTGCCATCACTGTGGGTGCTGAAGGGCCTGTAAAAGAACAGAAGGCGATATTAAGCAACATCACAGATGTGTCATTTTACGCTGAACAGACTGAGATGTTCAACATGCCAATCATTGTTAACATCAATTCATGTTGTGTGTAATGAATGTTAAAGTTGTGTCACCAGACGTTTGTGGGGTGCCAGTCTCAGCGTTCCTGACGGACAGGCACTCGAGGGTGATCTGCAGGACCTCGTCCTTCGAGGACCACTATTTATTGTGGCCCCCCTCCAGCCTTGCCTTGTGTGCATTTTGCGCTCTCTTCTAGAAGGGGAGAAAGTACAGACGTGTGAGTGAGTGATGGTGAAGTAGCCAAATGATGAATGCATTGCTTTGGGTGAGGCTGACCGTGAAAGAGGTGCATCAGAGGGTGAGTATGAGACAGAGCCATCACATTGGATCAGGATTGGGGTGAGTGGTCGTGGTGGGGTGACTAATGGGGAGGTGAGGAAGTGCAGGTAAGTTGAGAATGAGTCTTAAGTGGGTGTGAGGAGTGATGTTATGGAGTAGTCTTGGCAATGCAGAATGATTTGGGGATGGGGGGGTGGGATGATGTGGAACAAGGAATGCGGGAGAATCAGTAACTTTACTCACTTTTGCTGATCTAGTTAGGTCATTGAAACGCTTCCTGCACTGGACCCAGGTGCGGGGTATATTGCTCCTGCCGGTGATCTCCTCTTCCACCTCGAGCCAGGCCTTCTTGGTGGCAGAGGCAAGGGCACCTCCTCCTGTCGGCCGGGTAAAATAGTTCCCTCCTCTTCCTCACCCCGGCCAGTAGCAGCTGGAGTGAGGCATCGCTGAATCTTGGAGCAGCCTTGCCCCTGTGCTGCTCCATTGGGGGGGGGTCTTCTTGCTCTTTGCTCCAGCAAAATCCATTGGAGCAATGGCCCTTTAAATCCAGATGCTCCAGCTGACAGCGGGTGCGCAGTCCGCCCACTGCGCAGCTTTCGGACGGCAAATCCGGAAACAAGATTAAGGGGCACCAATTAAGCCGCGATCACGTGGGGAACGGTAAGTTTTTATTATTCGGCTTTGCCGCGCGCCCATTGACCCCCACCCCCTGCCATCCCGCCGCCCTCTTAAAATTGAGCCCGTGATTTCAATGGAGTTCATGACTTCAGTGGAATTCCTCAGCTCACGGTCATGCTCTGCGTCTGCTATCTAATCAGCTCCTTCTGAGAAGACATGTTGGGATAATCCCTGCTGCATTCATATTGCTGTCACTTAGTATCTAAAAGACTTCTTCAAACTCACTATTATGTTCTGCTTGGCGTGTGCTGGATAGTAAGGTATCACCACTGATATTGACCACCTCAGGTATCCCAGATCTCTTTCTGATCGGTTTCAGTAACCAGTGAAATTTAAGCGCTTGTATCTCCAGAAGCGAACATGGATTCATAGAATCATAGAATCATAGAAGTTACAACATGGAAACAGGCCCTTCGGCCCAACGTGTCCATGTCGCCCAGTTTATACCACTAAGCTAGTCCCAATTAGGATTATGAACCTTCGGCACATATTATCAAAAATCACAGGACAGATGAAGGGAAATGACTGAATTTGTGGTCAGTTGCACGGCTACTTTTGTCGCAGTCTTGTTAAGTTTCGCCTTCACCAGCACTTAAAATTTGAATTGGCAGCGTCGTTTTAAAGTGTTGGTGTTCCTCCTTTCTCAGCTTAGCAAGAAGTAAAGGAAGTGTCCAGCTGTTTTGGTGCAACAGCTGCTCATACAGGCAGCAAATGGCCGACTCACTGGCACTGGTTAAGACTGTGAATTACAGTGGAGCTGGTGCTGTTTGTATGGCAACCAACTGGAAACCTCTTTCATTCTTAGTCAGGTTGAAAGCCAAAGAACAACGACCATTTTTAAAAGTAGGCTGCCGATTAAAATTAAAGTGCTGGTGAGTGGAGAAACCGACAGGGAAATTTGTTCTGTGTTGGGTGAACATCTTGGGATTTGTTGCAGGAAGTTGCACCTCAATGGATCACTTGCCCTTGGTGTTGGCAATGAATCTGTGCGTCTGGCGTGTTTGCCTTGGCCTGTGCTTTATGGACATGACACATAAACATTTTCTATTTGATGTGTTTCTGCTTCTGAAGTCTGATTCACTCAAGTGGCATCTAATAGCTTGGTTAAAGTTATTGCTTTCACATCTTTGCTGATAAATACCACTGTACTATATGAGTTCCAATCTTTTTTGTCAACATTTATGAACTCGGACATGGCAGTCAACTTGCACAGACAAGTCAAGACTTTTCTTGTGGGAGAGATCATTTGTAAGTGTTACCTTCACTTGCTCATAATTCTTTTTATTCCCCATGTTTGCAATGTATTAAAAATATTGCAGGCTTGCTCAATGGATAAATCTCTTTATCCACTTCAAAGGCCAGAAAAGAAGGCAGGTCAGAAAAAACATCATTACTTTATGTAATGTTATTTTTCTCTCTCTGCCAGTGTTATGTTTTTGCAGGCCATGAGTAGCATGTGTTTTTTCCCTTGGTTTCCTTTCAATATGTTTTCAGAACATACGCTGCATTCTCATTGCCACTGTAATGTGTGTATGTGTCTTTTAATAAAACAGATTAATGAAGAAACTATACACAGGCTCTACGAGGAGGTGGTTCGATCTTTCACTCTCTGTTTACTGCAATCACTGTACAATTGGGTTCAACCCATACACTCCAGTTATGTATTTAAGTAAAGCATGCAGATAAACTACTTAGCACTTGGCCAGGATGTAATGATTCCAGAACATCCTTAAAGCAGCAGTAGTAATATACTAAACATTAAAAAAGTGTGTAATATTATGCTGGCAAATCACCTTGAGTTTGCATTTTGGCCCCAGCTATGAAACTTGGAGGTGTATGATGTCTTTTTGCACCATTTGGGCTTCACAGCAGCTGCTAAGTGGTAAAAATCTAATGTTAATAAAGAGTCAGGTAAATTCCCTCTATAATAACATTAAAAAGGTCACCTTCATTCAGATGCTCAGAGCACAGTTTTATGCATGTATTTAAGTGTGGAAGTGTTGAGATCTGTTTCTTCCTAATTGGAGGAGTATGAACTGCCGTATATCTGTGCTGCTGAATTGCACCTCTCTCAAACCAGATAGTACTCTTCGATGGTTCATGCAGTATAACTGTAATATTAACCCCTGCTGTATTGAGCTCAATATAAAACCTTGAATTTTAGGGTACATAGTTTCTTGACTAAATCCAGGCAGACACTCTGAAGGATACCTTTAAGTAAATTTAATCTTAACTGTTATAATTACTGAAGAAGCTTTGTTATCGTTTCACTCAATAGACTTCTCACGTTATAGATAGTACCTTTCACATTCTCAGGGCATATAAACATAGGGACAGGGAAGGGGAGGCCATTCAGCCCCTCAAGCTTGTTCTGCCATTCAATTAGATCATGGCTGATCTGTACTTCAACTCCATTTAGCCGCCTTTGCTCCATATCCCTTGACACCCTTACCTAACAAAAACCTATCGATCTCAAGTCTTGAAAATTCCTATTGGCCCAGCATCCACAGCCTTTTGAGGGAGAAAGAGTCCCAGATTTCCACTATTTGTGTGAAAAAGTTCTCCCTGCTTTCACTCCTAAATGGCCTAGCTTTAATTTTAAGATTGTGCCCCCTGTTCCAGATTCCCACACCAGAAAAAAAAATCATATCTCTGTATCTACCCTATCAAATCCCTTTATCATTTTAAACACCTCAATTACATCACCACTCAACCATCTAAACTCCAGGGAATAAAAGTCAAGTTTATGCAACCTGTCCTAATAATTTAACCCTTTAAGCCCCAGTGTCATTCTGGTGAAGCTGTGCTGTACCCCCCTCCAAAGCAAACATATCCTTCCTGAGGTGCGGTGCTGAACGTAGTGCTCCAGATGGGGTCTGACCAAGGCTCTGTACAATTGTAGAATAACTTCCTTTCCTTTGTATTCGAGCCAATATTCCATTAGTCTTATTGCTTTTTGTACCTATACACTAGCTTTTAATGATCTGCATACGTGGACACACAAATCTGTTTGCTCCTCCACAGCTCCTAGCTTCTCGCCATTAAGAAAATATTCCGATTTGTCTTTCTCAGATCCAACCAGTGAATTAATTTTGAAGTGTGGACACTGATAGTCATTTGTCTTATCCTTTGATTGTCTAAAATATTTCAGCAGCAAAATTGAGACAGTTCTCTATATGGTACTACTCCATTTGAGGTCTCTAAACAGTCCTAGTGCCTAAAGAAATTCGCAAGTACTGTCTGATCATTTCAAGAAAAAGTACACCATTGCATCTAAATTTGGTAGCATTTTTGTTCTTACTGGCAGAGGATAGTAATGTGTGTTTGAAATAGATATTGCAGAATTCAGGATATTGGTGACACAATTTGTAATCCCAGATTTTCATACATTACTGCTATAGGTTGTTAGGTACTTATATTAATGAAACTATAAAAAGGAAGGGAAGATTATCAAAGGAACGTGAGGAAATGTTTTGCAGATGTGCTGCCTCCAATTTAATAAACCCCATTAGTTTTGTTCTATTTGCCAATAACCACTGGAAATGTTACCAACTTTAAAAGGAACAATTACCCAAATCTTCACTGTCTCATTAGTTTGTCATATTTTTTTCATTAGAACATTTTGCAACTTAAAAGTAAGGCTTTGTGTAATGGCACATTGTTTCAATTCTCTCTTTTCAGCAGGTTATAGGATATTTCTGAATTCCAGTTCTGTGCCAGCAGGTGTCTTTATTTTGCTTTTAAAATCGTTTTATATGTAACCCTCTAGACATTCTGTGGAATTGGGGAGATTTTCAGCAACCATAAAAAATTAATGAAGTCTGCATTTTTCTGTTTTTCTGACACGTTTGCAACAGATAAAAAAAAGTTAAAGAAAGCAAGGCTGAGAGTTGCTCTCTCTAAAAAAAAATCAACCTTTAGGAAATATCCCTATTTCGGTAATGTATTTTCAGCCTCATGAAGTTTTGGGTCTCTTCTGGCTGTCCCAGATTGTTTTGGTGTCATAACTAATAGCAACAACTCAAATGCATTCCAGAACAGCTCCATTTTAATGGGAACTGGTACTTCAGACTTGAGTCCATATTCCACAAGGTAGAATATTGTATTTGCCGAGGTTAGGATTTTCTCTCTAGGAATATTGGTATGTGGCATTGTGGTGCTTAAATGTTATTTTTTTTCTCTAGGTATTGCGCCATAATTCATTAATGTGCTTTTGACGGTCTCTGAGTGATTAAGCTGCTTCAATTTGTCTGTTCTTTCAACATTGCTTCCATGTTGATATGTCAATAATGGGCATTTTAGTTGAGGACTACTCTGTAATTTTGTAGCCTCTTTTACAAACCTGTGCAAAGCCAACATAAAATGTAGGCATCCTCTGCAATGCCATTATTCGGTCTTTATCAGCAGCACAGAGCAGGAGGAAAATAGTTCAAGTGGTTTACAGTGGGTAGTAATTGCCAATAGTAAAATGCTGAATTCTAACCAACTGAATATTTTTGTGCCACGGTACCTGATGTGTCGAAGAATGCTGGGCGGTTGTTTTTACCTTTCAAAGCTGGTCAGAAATTTACTTAAGGTAAGTAATATTGCATTTCCAACACTGAAGGTAACCCTACTGATCTTAAGAGTAAAATAATCAGGAATGATAAAAGATACTCAAAAATAATTTAAGCAACCAGTCTATGAATAATTTATAGTCATTATGAATCCCTTGCAAATTGTAATCCCGCCACTAATTTTTCATACAACAGGTTAAAAAGTAATGCCATTTTGACTTGTGCAGCAAGCTGCAGATACGTGGGACTTTAGCACTGAGAGTTTTGTGCTGTGGATGTGCACTACTAGGAACTAGTTTGAGGCTCATTTTATTTAGTAACCGTACAATTAGGGGATCAGAGGGAAAAGAGTCTTTATCTCATCAGTCTTAGTTGGATTCAAATTAAGATCCTGGACCTGGAAGAAGAGTTGTTCCCCATATGGCTGGAACTACTTTTGTACAAGTGTATGAATCATTGTAACTGTCACAAACCCCAAGGCACAATGTTCGTAAAGCTCTGATAAACGGCATCTTAAGAAAATTCAATTGTACCTAAACTTAATACATAATTTATTTGGAAATGACATACATAAATAATATAAATCTCCGATCTATACAGTTTTCATTTTTGGCTCAAAATGTTTTAAAAAATTACAATTGAAAGCAAATGCAACCTCAGCAGTATTCATTTTATTATTTGCTAAACATTCACTCCCTTCACCACTGGCGCACAATGGCTGCAGTGTGTACCATCCACAGGATGCACTGCAGCAACTCGCCAAGGCTTCTTCGACAGCACCTCCCAAACCCATGACCTCTACCACCTAGAAGGGTAAGGGCAGCAGGCACATGGGAACACCACCATCTGCATGTTCCCTTCCAAGTCACACACCATTCTGACTTGGAAATATATCGCCGTTCCTTCATCGTCGCTGGGTCAAAATCCTGGAACTCCCTACCTAACAGCACTGTGGGAGAACCTTCACCACACGGACTGCAGCGGTTCAAGAAGGCGGCTCACCACCACCTTCTCAAGGGCAATTAGGGATGGGTGACAAATGCTGGCCTCGCCAGCAACACCCACATCCCATGAACGAATAAGAAAAAAAATTGCTACAACCCAATTTAAATTCCTAGCAGCGTATAATTATTATAATTTTAAATACATAAATTAATCTAAAACCTGATGGGTTTGCTTCTTTGATAACGGACCCAACTTTAATTGTGAAAAATATATCATGTATAACTCTACTTGATCACAAAGCTTTCTTGAATTTCAGGTTCTGAGAAAGTTTCAAATAAAATATTTTTTTAAATGAATGTAGTTAAATATCATGGAATGGCAACCGTACCAATAGTGGGTGTGGTTTATAGGAGCGCAGAGGTGGTTTCTCTGTGGGACCCATAATGTGATGGCAGGCTCTCTGCGTTATCAGGTGCAGAGGTCTGAAGCTCATTGTGCACCTGAAGTGTGCCAAAATGCAGCTGGCCAGCAAACAGCACACTGAGAGCCTTAAGGCCTTAAACATGATGCAAATGAGAGACCCTACCCATGATGCAACCGGAGCGCCCGCCCCCCGAGTAGCACTCCAGACTCTCAGCAGCTGTTTCCGACAGCTCCGAGAGTCTAAGGATGCCCCATATAAAACATATTACATTTATGATCCAGGGTGGGTTTCTCTTTGTTAAATGGCTTTTTTACTGCTATTTTTTTGGCCTTGATGGTCAAATCCTGCCTGATGGTTCTCTTCTACCTCCCCTCCTACCCGCCCCACCCGCTCCCAAAATGGCAGCACTTCATGGGCAGCGAGCATTTCTTCACTGGCTGCTGGTACCTGACATTTTGGCCTCAGACCCATGTGGTGCCCCCAGTGGGTATACACCGGGAGCATCACTGGAATATTTAGATGAACTGAGCTCACTATATTGTACAAGTCAATTTATATTGGCACTGGCACACAGAGCACCTCTGGAACAGCAGCCATGGTGACAATGCACCGGGACTGCAATATTTTCTCCTGTACGTATTGAAAATGTCTGGAATGCTTGCAATAAGCTGTTGCAATAATAAGCACTTGATATCCCGTAAAATTTAACTCAATTTTATTATCCCCAATTTTCAATGTGTATAGTGTAGGCCGCAAAAAGTGCAATAGCATTTGTGGAAAATATTATCCCCTGCCTTATGAGGATATTTACTATTGCAAATAACTTAGGTTCTTTTAACATTTAGACTGATGATAGGCCCATGGAGATTCTCAGCTCCCTGGACCAGTTTTTTAGGGTTTCAGCTCACGCTGGTGATTCTGAAACAAACACTAATACTGTAATAAAAGTACTCAAGTCTTTGTTGAAATATTAGTTTTTTTTACTCATTCATGGGATGTGGGCATCGCTGGCAAGGATAGCATTTATTACTCATCCCTAATTGCCCTTGAGAAGGTGGTGGTGAGCCGCCTTCTTGAACCACTGCAGTCTGTGTGGTGACGGTTCTCCCACAGTGCTGCTAGGAAGGGAGTTCCAGGATTTTGACTCAGCGACGATGAAGGAACGGCGATGTATTTCCAAGTCAGGATGATGTGTGACTTGGAGGGGAACGTGCAGGGAGTGGTATTCCCATACGCCTGCTGCCCTTACTCTTCTAGGTGGTAGAGGTCGCGGGTTTGGAAGGTGCTGTCGAAGAAGCCTTGGTGAGTTGCTGCAGTGCATCTTGTAGATGGTACACACTGCAGCCATGGTGGTGGAGGGAGTGAATGTTTAAGGTTGTGGATGGGGTGCCAATCAAAGTGGGCTGCTTTGTCCTGGATGGTGTTGAGCTTCTTGAGTGTTGTTGGAGCTGCACTCATCCAGGCAAGTGGAGAGTATTCCATCACACTCCTGACTTGTGCCTTCTGGATGATAGACAGACTGTGGGGAGTCAAGAGGTGAGTCACTCGCTGCAGAATACCCAGCCTCTGACCTGCTGATGTAGCCACAGTATTTATATGGCTGGTCCAGTTTAGTTTCTGGTCAATGGTGACCCCCCAGGATATTGATGGTGGGGGATTCGGCGATGGTAATGCCATTGAATGTCAAGGGGAAGTGGTTAGATTCTCTCTTGTTGGAGATGGTCATTGCCTGGCACTTGTCTGGCACGAATGTTACTTGCCACTTTTCAGCCCAAGCCTGGATGTTGTCCAGGTCTTGCTGCATGTGGGCATGGACTGCTTCATTATCTGAGGGGTTGCGAATGGAACTGAACACTGTGTAATCATCAGCAAACCTCCCCACTTCTGACCTTATGATGGAGGGAAGGTCATTGATGAAGCAGCTGAAGATGGTTGGGCCTAGGACACTGCCCTGAGGAACTCCTGCAGCAATGCCCTGGGGCTGAGATGATTGGCCTCCAACAACCACTACCATCTTCCTTTGTGTTAAGTATGACTCCAGCCACTGAAGAGTTTTCCCCCTGATTCCCATTGACTTCAATTTTACTGGAGCTCCTTGGTGCCACACTAGGTCAAATGCTGCCTTGATATCAAGGGCAGTCACTTTCACTTCACCTCTGGAATTCAGCTCTTTTGTCCATGTTGGAGCAAGGCTGTAACGAGATCTGGAGCCGAGTAGTCCTGGCGGAACCCAAACTGAGCATCAGTAAGCAGATTATTGGTGAGTAAGTGCCACTTGATAGCACTGTCAACGACACCTTCCATCACTTTGCTGATGATTGAGAGTAGACTGATGGGGCGGTAATTGGCCGGATTGGATTTGTCCTGCTTTTTGTGGACAGGACATACCTGGGCAATTTTCCACTTTGTTGCGTAGATGCTAGGGTTGGAGCTGTACTGGAACAGCTTGGCTCGAGGCGCAGCTAGTTCTGTAGCACTACAGCTGGGATGTTGTCGGGCCTATAGCCTATGCTGTATCCAGTGCACTCAGCCGTTTCTTGGTATCACATGGAGTGAAATGAATTGGCTGAAGACTGGCTTCTGTGATGGTGTGGTAGTTCAATATTAGCTTCATAAAACAGTAATAAACATAAAATATAAAAAATATATAATTTTAAGCACTTTATTTTTGCTTTCCCTCTTTTCCCTATTTTCTCTCCTGTTTTTACTGTATTACCTGTAAGATCACTTTTTAACTTAATTTCGTTGGATGTATTTATTCTGATTGTTTCTTTAGTTTTTCAACCCTCTTCTTACCTCCTCGTTCCTGCCATCCATTTTGGAATTTAGAACAATTTGCAAAAAAATTCATTTTTGAGTGGCTAAGAACCTACTCTGAAAGTTGATTTTAAGCCAATAGAAAGACCATGATTGATATGGTCATACCATAGGAGTAACCAGATCATTATCTCATGCTTAAAAAACAGCAAGGCTTCCAGTGTATGAATAAATTGATCAGTGGCCCACAGAACTATGGCCTAACCCTAACCCTAATGCACACCTGAAGCACACGAGGGGTTAAACATAGGAGAACTAGTCTTCCAGTAGTAGTGATTTCCAATCAAATTCTTTGATAAGATTTGAAAAGTTGTTTTACTCTGCTTAGTAGCATCACTATGCTGTTCTTAACAGGAACAATAATGGTATTGTGGGCGATATGTGTGACATTATTGTGCCCATTGTCCCTGAAGAACATGCCATTCTAAAATTGTATGTTAGATGATTGGTGAACTCATTCAATAATCAACCTTTTGCCTTGACTTACCTGCTGAGAACAATTTGGTTCTTCGCAGAAAGTGGCCAGAGCTCTCGAGCTGTCGAGCTGTCCGGATAGAACTCACAGTAGGGCAAAAGAGAAATAAAAAGCATTTTGAAACGCAGCTACCAACAAGGACACACAGAAATGTGGCTTTACGGAATTCACGACACCGCGTTCAATTTCTAAAGTGTGTATCTGAATCAACTAAGAAACTTCATCTATTTGTGAGGGATTAAATGATCATCCTTTCATTTAAACTGCTGTGTATCAGAAGGATATGTGTTCCATTGTTACAGAATGCTCTAGAAACAAACTCATCACCCCATCTATTCACACATATTAAATAACAAACAGATGGGTGATTGTAACCGGCTGCCAGCATTTCCATGAACGTTCTATTTTTAAAAAAAAGATGTTTTATTTAGGTTTAGTCTCTGTTTCTTTCTGTTTCTCTGGCAGATGGCAGCTGGTTGCCGAGGTTTGGACTGGCACAGATGAATAAACTGTCTGTTTGCATGAAGCCTGATAACTCTTTGAACTGTTGCTATTATGATTTTATTTGAGGGACTAAGCCATTTGATAAATTAATTTATTGCAATGAAGATTTCATGTTAGAAGAAAGAAAAGCAGACAGATAATTAATCATGCCGTGGTCAGGTTTAGAAGAACGTAATTGCTTCGTCAATAGCTGGGGCAAAAGGGCTGCCTCATATTTCAGTGAGGAACATACGAGGTAGTCTTACCTTATTCCAGAAAAATGCTTCCTAAAGTTGCAGGATATCCACATTTGTGCACAACTTTCATTAAATCTGACTGGTGCACTAGAACAGAATATTTCCATTTTACCTCTGTAATATTCAACTGAAGCAATGGCTCAGCCCTCTTTTCATTTGATGTTTATTGAATCCTAAGTGAAATTATTTTCACCCGTCTTAGTATGAGTGGACCTAATTCTTAATTAAAAAGCATGAAACAAAACTTTATTTGAGAGTCTCACCCAATATGGTCATAGAGGAAAGTCATGAAAGAAAGACCTGCATTTATATTGTGCCTGTCACATTCTCAGGATGTCTCAAAGCGCTTTACAGCCAATGACGTATTTTTGATGTAGTCACTGTCGTGACGTAGGCAAATGTGGCAGCCAATTTGCACTCAGCAAGGTCCCACAAATAACAATGAGGTAAATGACCAGTTTAAGTGATATTGGTTGAGGGATAAATGTGGCCAGGACAACGAGAGAACTCCCCCTGCTCTTCTTCAAATCGTACCGTGGGATCTTTTATCTGAGAGGGCAGATGGGGTCTCAGTCTCATCTAAGATACAACATCTCTGACAGTACTGAACTGACATTTGAGCTCAGATTATGTGCTGGAACCCACAACCTTCTGACTCATGATCAGCACTGAGCCAAGCTGACACCCAGGAGGTAATGTCAAACTGCTGCAGTGGTGAGTGCACATTTTGGGACAGAATAGAGTTTGACTTTGTATTTTACCCATGTTCTAACTGACACTAATACTGAGGGCAAAAACATATTGCATTCCCATGTATCATTATCGCTCAACTTAAGGAGCAATTATACATAAAGCAAATAAAATCAAACATACATGAAGCAATGTGTCCAACTGAGGATATCTATGTCTTGTGAGGAGGGCAGATTAATATTTGTACTTATCACATCTGATACTTTTACAGGTCTATCGAGAAACATAGAAAATAGGAGCAGGAGCAGGCCATTCGGCCCTTCGAGCCTGCTCCGCCATTCAATGTGATCATGGCTGATCCTCTATCTCAATACCATATTCCCGCTCTCTCCCCGTACCCCTTGATGCCTTTTGTGTCTAGAAATCTATCTAGCTCCTTTTTAAATATATTCAGTGACTGAGCCTCCACAGCCTTCTGTGGTAGAGAATTCCACAGGTTCACCACCCTCTGAATGAAGAAATTTCTCCTCATTTCAGTCCTAAATGTCCTACCCCGTATCCTGAGACTGTGACCCCTCGTTCTCAGCCAGGGGAAACGTCCTCCCTGCATCCAGTCTGTCTAGCCCTGTCAGAATTTTATATGTTTCAATGAGATCTCCTCTCATTCTTCTAAACTTGAGTGAATACAGGCCGAGTCGACCCAATCTCTCCTCATATGACAGTCCTGCCATCCCAGGAATCAGTCTGGTGAACTTTCACTGCACTCCCTCTATGGCAAGTATATCCTTTCTTAGGTAAGGAGACCAAAACTGCACACAATACTCCAGGTGTGGTATCACCAATGCCCTGTATAACTGCAGTAAGACATCCTTGCTCCTGTACTCAAATCCTCTTGCAATGAAGGCCAACATACCATTTGCCTTCCTAACTGCTTGCTGCACCTGCATGTTTGCTTTCAGTGACTGATGTACAAGGACACCCAGGTCCCTTTGTACATCAACATTTCCCGATCTATCACCATTTAAATAATACCCTGCCTTTCTGTTTTTCCTTCCGAAGTGGATAACTTCACATTTATCCACGTTATACTGCATCTGCCATGTATTTGCCCTCTCACTCAACTTGTCTAAAATCAACACTTTATGTTTTATATTTCATGATGCATCGCTATAGTTGGAAATGTAAAATAAGTTGTCAGCTAGAGCTAATAGGAAAAACCCGAACCGAAAAAAGAATAGAAAATGTTGGAAATGCATAGCAGATCAGCCAGCATCTGAAAGAGAAAGATGGGTTAAGGTTTTAGCTGGCAGTCTTTATCAGCAGCTCTGATGAAGGGTAACACTTGAAATATTAAGAAGCTCCTTTTGTCAGATATATATGTACAAGTACTTCATTAGTTAGGGAAAAGCCAGTTACCACAACATTTGAATGAAGCTCAAATCACAATCATTAGGATCGCTGATGAATATTGTCACTTTCCTGTTTAAAAAGTACGCTTTGTATGAGGCCCAGTAGAGAAATTGTGCTTCCAGTTATGTTAGAAATTTCAAAAACCTTTCCCTGACAGCCTATCAGTGCAAATATATTATTTTCTCTTGACGGTCTATGAGGATAGAAATGTTCTGTGTGAACGGAAAGTTTTTTCTCTGCTGCGCTCCCATTGGTAACGTGATCCCGCATAACCAAGTGTAAATTTTCTGAGAACAAGTCAATTCATCAATTGCTGTATTTTGTAGTTGTACTTCTAACAGAAACAGCAATTTGCCAGACAAATGTTGTAAAAGGTTAATAGGACATAAAAGATGTCTGAAGGCTGAATAGGAAGTACATAATTCAGTTTGTAAGGAATGTTTACTTTTAATAGACTTCATGTGATTAGTAATCGTTGATTCCATTCAGCTATTTGCGCCCTTAAGGTAACAATAGTGCAAATTAACCCAACATTCTAGATCTGGGTAAATTAAATGAAGGTAATTTTGTGTCGTGCAGAGACCATTAAATCTAATAGAAGTGTTATGATATGTAAAATTCAAGGCAAGCAGAATATACTCTATTAACTAGCTCTCTGTTAAATGCAATCTCGATGCTGTTTAAAAACTACACATTCCAATATTTACCAACACAATCAATTGTCACGTGTTCTGAACCACATTGGTGTTGTATAGAAATCTAATTTGTAAAGTTACTTTCTTCACCAGGGGGAGCTGTTGTGTTTCTTGCCTGCAGTGCATTGTAGGTAACATGCCATTGCTGTGGATTGCTTGTGCTGTGCATGTGTACTGTATAAATTCCCCTGGAATCTTGGATTACAAAACAAAATATTATATAATGAACATTGTTGGCTGGAAATTCCCCATACTTTATCCGTATCCCACAGACAAGGCCATTTATCTGCTATGGCTTTGCCCATGGATTAAATGTAACATGTGGAGGAACTTCTAGACATGTGTGTTTAGTTATGTGGCAAAACCTTGTGAAAAGTTATACAGTACAGGTGCAAAGCACAAGCAGTCCACGGTCCACATATGTGTCATTTTCTCAGAATATATTGCAGCAACGAGAACTAAACAACAACAACTTGCATTTATATAGCGCCTTTAACGTAGTAAAACGCCCCAAGGCGCTTCACAGGAGCATTATCTGGCAAAATTTGACACTGAGTCACATAAGGAGAAATTAGGACAGTTGGTCAAAACAGTAGGTTTTAAGGAGCATCTTAAAGGAGGAGAGGTCGAGAGGTGGAGAGATTTAGGGAGGTATTCTATATTTAAGGGAAAATGTTCCTAACTCCTCCCCTAAGTTAGGTCAGTCAGATTGCACTTGAGGTGTCCTCCACCTAACCTCAACCTGCCCGAAATTCTGGCTTTAGATCATTTTAATAGGCCTGGTGTACACCTGGCACTGGAATGCCCCTCGGCAGGTGCTTGTGTTTGGAAACGGGGGAGAGAAGTCGATTGCTGCTGCAGGTCTGCATCAGTGGTAACAACCATGGGTTTGGGGCCAAAACAGCAGCCAGAAGGCATCCAGGTTTGATGCTCATTCTGCTGAACCTCCAAAAGTTTGCACCCAATCGTTTATCAGACCCTCCAAACTAAGTGGGCCAGATCCACTAAATAAGGTCTACTCCCAGTAGCTGCCCCGGGTGCGAAGGTGTCACTCTTGCTCTTCTTGGCCTCACAAAGGAAAGTTTAATACTTACCTTGCAGGGCCCTCTTCTTCCAGCAGACCAAGTTTCACTGAACGAGATGGCCTTGGCGGGCACCCCACTCAGTTGGCTCTTAAAATGCCATTGGGATCCTAATGGCACCAGAGGACTCGGATTTGCATGTATTAACGAGGCTATCACCTGACTCCGGTGGCTCCTCAGCCACCTAAAAGAAGGACCCTGTTAAGGTGGCGGCAGGTGGGAATTGAGCGGGAACTGGGCGATAAGTTTTCAGAGATGATTTTAACGGTGGGGCCGTACTTTCCCGCCTGGCCGGGTGGGTTAAAAATTGCTCCCCCAGTGTCACAGGACTCCACCCTCTTTTTCCTGTTTTAATCCAGGAAATAAGTGTTCCCCAAGCACAAAGCAAAGGAAAATTGGCCCTCAGATATCCAAGCGGTGAAGAAATGTGGGTTTTCTTTGTTGCCCTGAAGACTATTAGGACAGAAGAATCTTTTTGAACGGATTACTTGATACCTGTGTTTAAATGAGGGTAGACATACTGTCGGCGATGTTATCATACAAACGCATAAAAATAATTACATCAGATTGCTCTCTCCAATATTTTAATGAAGACGTTGGAGCATTTTAAATAGCAGAGAGATGAATTTAGTACAAACAGGTTAAGCATTTGTATGACAACAACAACTTGCATTTATATAGCACCCTTAACATAGTAAAATGTCCCAAGGCGCTTCACAGAAGTGATTATCAAACAAAATTTGACACTGAGCCAAATAAGGAGATACTAAGACAGGTGACCAAAAGCTTGGTCAAAGAGATCGGTTTTAAGGAGCATCTTAAAGGAGGAGAGAGAAGCGGAGAGATTTAGGGAGTTCCAGAGCTTAGGACCCAAGCAACTAATGGCACAGCTACCAATGGTGGAGCGAAGTAAATCGGGGATGTGCAAGAGGCCAGAATTGGAGGAGTGCAGAGATCTCGGAGGGTTGTAGGGCTGGAGGAGATTATGGAGATAGGGAGGGGCCCGGCCATGAAGGGATTTGAAAACAAGGTCAAGAATTTTAAAATCGGGGCGTTGCAGGTCCAGGAGCCAATGTGAGACAATGTCGCTAACAATCATTTCTACGTTATTATCTATTATGAAATAGTTCCACAAATAAAGCAGCTGAAGGGATAGATGTGGCCATCACCTTGTCTACAAGCATAAAAGTACTAATCACATATCAGGAAGGGATTTTCACACTTTCTTGCCTGGTATAATAGTATACTGCTAACAGTAAGTAAATGTTCCCAAACAATGCACAGCTGGAATTTATTATAATTCCACTTGTAGGAAAACAAGGTAAATGTAATACTGTCCTATTAAATACATTTTGAAATATTTGAAGGGGGATATTCCAAAGAAAATCCCACCTAATATCCTGATCAGAAAGGAAAATATGCAGAGATTAAAGAGACCAGTTCATGATAATAAAACTCATAACAAAGCTACTTAAATTAATTATATCCAAAATTGACAGCCTGGCCTCTATTAGCTTAATGGCTAACAGGTTTTTTTCCATTAAGTGTTATGGCACTACCCAGTATTAACATATAATTAATAAGATAGTGTCCATCTGACTTCAGCTGAGTTGATAGTCATGTGTTTGTACTTCTTATTGCTATGAATTTTTGCCCTCCAAAATTCTTTAGCTATGGGCATTTTCTCAACAGTACTGTGAATTACCACTTGCAAAATGCAGGAAATACTTCTCTAGAATCAGGTATCCGTGTGACGTGATCTGCTCTCTGTAAGACTGACCCCGCCATATCATTTGAGTTGAGGGGGGTCACTCGTGCATCGATTAAGAGGCACCCATCAACACACAACAAATAGATGGAATCTTATCAGTGTTTCCAGGAGGCTGTCAAGGAGAGCCAACAGCAGAAAGCCCAAGGCTGAGGACTAGATCCAGATCAATGGAGATAACGTGTTATCTTCTTGACAGCCACCACTGTCAAATCCTAGAGAGAACCTGATACGCTTTAAGGAGATTACTTTAGAATTTGAAAATAAGAACTGAGCACATATTTGTAATGCAACTGATGAGAACATCACAAATATACTGATTTTAGTACACTTGCAATCTATTTCAATTTAACAATCCAAATTACACAGTAAAGATGTAAAATCTCACCACTTTTGTAAAAGTCACCAATGAACTGCAGCAGTTTTTTAAAATTATCCTTAGATAGGCCAAATACCTCCAAAGAATCCAGGAGAAGGATGTTCTCCAACCTACAGATTAGTTACCATGGAGATAAAATGTTTTGCCCTCCTTCTGCTGGACTCCCTGGAGGTACAGTGGACTGTAATATAGCAATAACCTGTCACAAGGGACCTCACGCAGATTATCTAGAGATTACTTATCCATGGGAATAAAATGTTTTTGTTTTATTATTTCCCTTGTGGCAGGTTATTAATGTTATAAAGGGTCCTTTCTTGTGAATGCAGAAGATGCAATGCTGCACAGAATATAAAAATAGAAGCATGTGCCATAATTCTGGCCCCTCTGGAAAATATCCAACCCTTCAAGTGAGCTTGTTTAAAATAGCGCTCACATTTATAAAAAAAATATTGTAAGGCCATTTTGCAACAACATTACTTTGGGTAAATTCTCTGAGTCCTGGTCCATGGTGAGGTAGTTGGTCACTGCAAACATGGATCCAAAAACTGCAGCTGTGCTCCTGTCATTTTCTGATCTACACCCATTCTCTACAGATCATGTGGCAACACACAAATCTTCTAATTTGGTACTAATTGGTACTCAATTGGCAATCTCACTCAGAGAGACTTCACGATGGCTGATGTAGGAAGTGCAAATATTCACATGAGTGCAGGGAGGGGTTCTGTTTTGAGGTTGGAGTTAAGTTACAACATTGGGCAAAATAAAAGTAGATTTACCTGAGCTGTCCTAATCCTCACCAAGGTACTTGATGCTGGCACTGGGTGACAAAAGTGAAAAAAGTGTTTACTTGATCAATGTTTAACTTATCTTAACGAGCACAAATTTAATCAAAAAATATTAATGAATAAAAGCAAAAATTGAACTCCTTTTGGTGCAATTATGTTCAACTCTAAGATCAGGCGATTGGATTTCTGCAGGGGTTCTCCTGAATGTCCACCGTAACTTTGATGGCAGATCCATGGAAACCCTAGAGAAATGGCAAATGTGCTATTTACATCATTTCTCCAGGGTTTCCGTGGATCCTTCATGAAGTTTTGCTGGACAATCAGGAAAAAGCTGCAGAAATTCAATCCTTAGAACTTTAGGGATACTTTCGATTTGCTCCCTCAGGGGAATGTCACTTAACAAAAATTCTCCTGGGCAATATTCCTCCCTCAACAAACCCCTCAAAAAAAAGCTTATGCGATCGTTCATCTCATTGCTGTTTTTGGGATCTTGCTGTGTACCAAACAGCTACGGCATTTGCCCACATAATTATAGTCGCTGCATTTCAGAATAATTCAATGTATGTGAGACATTTTGGGACATTCTGAGAGACATCATAAGGTGTTGTTTAAGTGAAAAGTCTTGCTGTTGCTTCTCATTCAACTGCATGGTAAAGCTTCTATCCATGGCATTATTGGGCAGCATGCAGCACACTGTTAATATATTGCTGATCTTCTTGGAGAAATATTTCCGGTTCTCTCTCCATCTGGTCCAAGAATCTGATTCTTTGCGGCTCAAACATCTGTTGAATTAAAGGCCTGGTTTGCCATGTGTCTCATTGAATCTGTTCTCTGTTGGGGTTCAGGGTTGTGCAGAGATGTTATCTGTCATGGTTTCACTCTGCAGCCAACTATACAACCTCTCTTCTTCTTTAAAGAGCTGTATAACATTTAACTGTCACCAAATTAAACCATTATGATTAATCCAAAGAAGTGTAGCTTGACGTGCTTTATTTTGTGGCAAGGAGTTGCATATCATTTCCACATTGATGGAATAATAGGCCTACTTATTTAGGTATGCCATATAACTGCACTGTGCCCTGGGTACAGTAACATGGTGGTTACATTACTGCACTAGTAATCCAGAGAACGTGAATTCGAATCCCAGAATGACAATTTGAGAATTTGAATTCAGTTTAAAAATAAAATCTGGAAATAAAAAGCTGGTATCAGTAAAAAGTAACCATGAAGCTCTCGGGTTGTTGTTAAAGTGGATTCACTAGTGTTCTTCAGGGAGGAAACCTGCTGTACTTAGTTGGTCTGGCCTATATGTGACTCCAGTCCCACGCCAGCGTTTGGTGTGTAACGGGTGGCTGATCTACTGTTTTGCATCCACAAAGTTGAATTTCGCCTCCAAAAATATTTAGGTTTTCAACAGATTAACCAGACCCAGCTTACCCAAATCACCGCTCTCTGCTTCTCCTCTCCCCAAAGTGCTGCTGTTTCTTTTCACCATTCCCAAAATGCTGATTCTGGTATCTACCCCTCCCTCTCCCCCTCCCAAAAGTGCTGCTTTTACCTTGAACCCCCCCCACCAAGACTGTTGCTCACGTCCTTCCCCCAAGCACTGCTACTGTGATTGCTGATGCTGTAAACTGAGCAGGAATTCCTGATCTCATGGAATTCCCAACAACAATGTATGGCATCATCAATCACAGCAGGTAGGAGCTTGGGAGCAGCATTAGAGGGAAGGATCTGGTCTGCATTGATTTTGGTTGGTGAACATAGTCAGGGTCCCTCTTACATTGGCTGTCTGTGTCAATAGCAAACCAGTTGGCATTTGTGCTTTATATCCAGGCCTCTCCAAGATTTGAGGCCTGAATATTTGTTTTTGTTATTGTTATGATCAAACGTAAACCCTCAACAACCTCCACATTACCTTTCTGGATGTACCTTATATTCACCTCACTCTATTAAGCTCACTTAACATCAATAGCTTAAGTTTTCTTTCACTGTGCTCCAGGAAAGTGTCTGGCAAAAGAAAACAGGAGAAAACTTTATTGATATATACAGTATAAAACTAAACTGCACACATATCTCTGGCTAAGCATCCCCTGAATTTTATTGTTATTCAATGATGAGTCACACAAACTGAAATAGTGATTCACCATTCATCCCAAGGACAATTAATTTACCACTGTTCAATTCTTTGTCCACCCAGGAAAAATCTGTTAATTACACCTGGCTGTTTATTTTCATAATCTCTTGATCAGGACTTGATTGAATGATCTGACTTGAGCCTTCTTTGTGTGCTTTTCGGAGAGACACATGTTCTGCATACACGGGCATCCTGTTCAGGTCACGAGGGGGTTCCACGGTTACTCCCCAGGGTCCCCCTACCATACAACCTGATACAGGGCAGCGTGAGTCAACTCCCAGAAGAAGTAAGACACACGGACCTCTTACAGGAGGTATCTAGAGCAAACCCGAGGGCGTAGCACACGAGAACTTCCACAGTGACCCGATGCTAGGATTTTGGTTGACTGAACTTCACTGGGCTCATTTTCTTGTTTGCTAAGCTCCCCCCACCTCCCTTATCTCACCCCACCCAGCTACAGGTGCAGAGAGAAGATCTTTCCACTTGTAGGGGAGATCAAACCAAGGGCCATAGATTGAAGGGGAAGCTAGATAAGTGCCATGAGGGAGAAAGGAATAGAAGGATATGCTGATAGAGTGAGGTGAAGTAGGATGGCAGAAGGCTGGTGAGGAGCATGGACACCGGCATGGACCAGTTGGGCCGAATGGCCCGTTTCTGTGCTGTAAATTCTATGTAATTCTTTGGAACGCAAGTAGACCAAATGCCAGACCATCAAACTACTTATGGTAATCATTTCTCAGTTAAGGCAGAACAAAATACAAATGATTGCCCGAAAAATGCTGGAAATGCACAGCATGTCAATCAGCATCTGAAAGAGGAAGACTAGTTCTGAGTTCTGATGAAGGGACACCCCTGAAATGTTAACTTATTTTTCTTTTTCTAATGCTGATCAACCAGCTGTGCATTTCCAACATTTTCTATTTTTAAATTTAGATTTCCAGCATTCACTGCATTTTGAAAAGAAAGATTTGCATTATTAGTGCTTTTCACTTCCACAGGATGTCCCAAAGCGCTTTCCAACCCATGAAGTACTTTTGAAGCGTAGACACTGTTGTAATATAGGAGACGCAGCAGGCAATTTGTGCAAAGCAAGGTCCTTTGAAACAGCAATATAATAATGACCAGATAATCTGTTTTTGTGGTGTTGGTTGAGGGATACATATTGGCCAGGACAGCGGGGAGAACTCCCCTGCTTTTCATCTAAATAGTGCCATGGGATCTTTTACCTGAGGGGGCAGAATAAGGCTCTGTTTAATGTCTCAATCGAAAGACGGCACCTCCGACAGTGCAGCATTCCCTCAGTACTGCTCTGAAGCGTTAGTCCGGATTTTGTACTCAAGTCTCTGGTGTGGGACTTGAACTCACGACTTTCTGATTCATAGATAAGAGTGCTACCATTATTTTGGCATCAAAGGCATACCTACAGACAAAAGAATCAAATGTAGTAAGGTACTTCTTGATTTGTAATTCTAGTAAAAGAAAATTTGTTTCAGTTGTATGTTGCAGTGAATGATTGTCAAATTTTAGATTTTTATTTTGCTCCAGTTGTTTTGTGTTATCTATTGTTGGTTCGGACTCAACTGGAGAGGTTAATGGAATTAAGGCCACAGGCACAAATATGTTGGCAGCAACCAAAAAGGATGGCTTTGAACTGTAGGAAATTTGCCTTATTCGGTCTTGATGTTGGACGTGCAGTTGGAGAGCTGAGTAACAGCCTTTGGATCGATGGAGGAAATAGAAAGGTAGAGCTCGGTATCAACAACATATGTATGGAAGTGGACCCCATACTTTTGGTGTTGTCACTTCAGAGGGGTAACGTTTCAGCGATGTAGAGGAGAGGTACAAGGATGGACCACTGGGGTACTGCAGCTGTTAAAGGCAATGCATTGCCTGCGTTCGACAGATGTGAGTGGAACTGGGAGAGAGCAGAACCCTGGGTATAGGCTGCTGAGGAGAGACAATGAAAGGGGATGGAATGATTAACAGTATCAAAGATGGTGTAGAGGTTGAGGAAGGTGAAGCAAGAGAGAGAGAAAGCCAATCAGAGTCACACAGAATAGCATTTGTCATTTTGACCAGTATGGTCTTAGTGCTGTGGTTGGGGCGGAAACAAGATTAGAGGGTCTAGAATAAAGAATAGTAGGTAAGGTGGGAGTGTTGTTGTGAGGCAAGCAACACATTCTAGGAGTATGAAGATAGAGGGAAGGTTGGAGATAAGACAGCAAGTGGTGAGAGAATGGAGCAACTAAAGGTGAGTTCCTTGTTAGGAGAAAGCTGATATTGGCAGTCTTCAAGGAGATGGGGTCAGTGTTAGAGAATAATGACAGATTGACGATGTCAACAAGTATCGGGCTGAGGATCAGCCCGATACTTGTTGACATCGTCAATCTGTCATTATTCTCTGAAACTGTCCCCATCGCCTTGAAGACTGCCAATTGGGTGATCAGGAGCTGAGACAGGAGTGGATCAAAGTATCAGATAGCAGGCTTTAAGGGCAAGTTGGGTATGTTGTGGGTTGAGGGGAAAATGGGGGAGTAAACAGAATGGCTGAGGGCTTGGTGCAGAGCAGGAGGGGCGCCTGAGAGTTGAGGGAGAAGGAAAAACAGAGGGACAGTCAGTGGAGGCAGCAACAGCCTTGAAAATTACATCAGCAATAGAATATAAAATTAACTGCCCAAAAAAGGCATCTTCCACATTGATTTTTCACTTCTGCGTTGAAAGACATTTAGGAGAAAAACAGGTGCAAATGATGATAAACAGTAAATTTTAGTGAGCTTCAAGCATGTACAAATCTTTCCATAGTAAGGGGAGTAAGAAATCATTTTTATTTTTCAGTGTGGTGGAAATAGAACATTGCGAGCGATTTATTCCAGCTTCAGACCCAAGTCTTCATCGTACCTGCCAGGAAACCACCTGGACAACCTGTTAGACCATTGCAACCGTAGGCAGATGGATTCATTTGAAGAGGCATCAATCTTTTTATCACTTACCAACCAGTTCAGTATCTGTTAATTATCTCAAATAGATTGACAGAATTTTGAATCACCAGTAGCACCTCAGTTAAATAAAAGTTATAAAGAATTATCATTAATTTTTCTGGCTACATGTGCTGATTTTATGGTTGGATGGTGAGTACTGTTGTTATAATTGAGGGATCTGACTGAAGAAAGTTACTAAACCAAACAATACATTGTTCCCAGATCAGCATCAAACTTTTCCTATATGCTTTGCATTAACTCAATGCTGTTTCTGTTTTTACCACAAGAATGCGATCACAACAAGAAAAGTGTGTAAACAGTGTCAATATTATATTTTACCAAATTTCTAAGAAATTTTAACAACCTAGGCGGAATTTAAATGTCAGGGGACTTTACGATACATAATATTTCAAAATTTTAAGCCTTAAATTGATCCTATTTTGCCAAATGTTATTATGTTTTCTGAAAGATGTTCAGATATCCATAGACTAAGACTGTAGGAATGAGAGTGAATTCATATCCCAGAATAATTATTTTTTTTATCGTGTATAATGGTATTTGAGCACAGGCAATTTGTTTAGAGGGAGGCATGCCAAAGGGTAATGAAGCATCAAATCCATTTCAATTGGGCCATAAGAATAAAAGCCACTGGGGTAGAAGTTAGATCGTGTTGTGCCCATTTTATAAAGTCCAATTTTGGGGAGCAGCGTCCCGCGCCAAAGGACACCTGATAGACGTCTGATCTGATATTGGGTCGGGCAATTTATCAGGCATCTCTGACGGCAGCCTAAGATAGGCTCCTTACATATCCAAATGAGGGTCTAGTGCCTGTTTTTGGTCCCCTCGCCGAAATTCGATTTCAGGCCCGGACCTGCTCCACTCGGAATTCTTAAGCGGTAACTTGGCGAGCATCATTAAAAGAAAAGTCGGAGGAGTGCTCACCGACTTTGCGGTGTCCCAATGTCGCTCTTTTCCCCTCTCCGTTGCCACTCAACATCCCCTCCTGGGTCTTACCTTCGGGATGCTGCCAGCGAGGCAAACAGCCCAAAGTTCATTTCTCCAAATGGTCGAGCTGCCTGTGGAGGTGTGACTGACACTTGCAGCTGGTCCACTTAATTTTACAGAGTCCTGAAGCCCAAATTAGGGCTGGCCTCAGGCCTTCTGGTTCAGGCAGTGTTGCAGTCGCGTCGCTGCCTCCGCTCCCGTAACCGGGCACCAACGAATTTATACCCCATTCTGCCCCACAAGACTATCCCTTTTGGAAAGATTGGCTCCCCACCTTCTCCCCCCCACCCCCCAACCAGCACCACTACCACCCGCCATATTTCTCAATCCTTTCCCTCTCCATAAAGCCTTCTAATTGACTCTTGAACCCATTTATACCGTCCATTCCAATGGCCGACCCTGGTAACTTATTCCAACTCCATTACCTTGTTGGTGATAAAGTTCTTCCTGACTTCCATTTTTATTCCTATATTCATTTTCTAAACTTGTGCCTATGGTATTCAAAGTGGCATATCAAAGTGAACAATTTGTCTGAACCAATTGTATTAATTCCCATCATAATCTTGAACATTTTAATTGGATCACTTCAAGATTTCTTTACCCAAACAAACAAACCCAACTTCTTTTAATCTTTCTTCATAACTCAAATTCCGAGTACTTTGCATCAACTTTATTGCTTGCCTCTGTACCTTCTCAATAGCAATTCATACCTTCCTGTGACTAGTGAGGTAGTAGAGTTGTAAGGTGGCTGACACAAAGGGTAGACACTGTGGTAAGGAAGATGGGGGCCTAAATCTTAAAATTAGAACTAGGTCTTTTAGGCAGGAAATCAGGAAACACTTTTTCACACAGAGGGTTGTGGAAATCTGGAACTCTATTCCCCAAAAGGCTGTGGATGTTAGGTCAATTGAAATTTTCAAGACTGAGATCGATAGATTTTTGTTGGGTAACAAAGGATATGGAGCAAAGGCGAGTAAGTGGGATTGAGGTACAGATCAGCCACAATCTAATAGAATGGTGGAAGAGGCTTGAGGGGCTGAATGGCCTTCTCCTGTTCCTATGTAAAAACTAAATGCAGTTAGAGTGTAGGAAATTATTGGATCTTTTGTTGAATTTTGTTGTGGGAGGTAAAAATTGTTTGACCACATAGGTTTCAGAGAACATTTCTGTGGACAACTCAGTGAACTTGGATGGCAAGTACAGAAACCTCTAGGAATGCAGATGTTTATGAAGTAGTTATGGTTGGGGGACAGGTACAGGCAAGAGTAGATATTTTATTCAGTTTCTCAACTTTTATTTACTGAAAACACTTTGTTATAAGTTGCTGTCTCCTTTCACTGGCTGCAGGCTGATGGTTCTCTGGCTTCACCTCCTCTGTTCCCTGTGCATCTTCCTCCTGATGTGGAGATTCGGAGCCTTCTCCCTCTTCGTCATCATGACCTCTTCAGCTTCAGAGAGTACAAATCATTGCTGCATTTTGAGAATACACAGAAAGCAGCAAGCAACAATGAATCTGAGACTCTGGCTAGACTGCACCGCAGGACTCCACTAGATTTATCCAGGCATCTAAAACTATTCCTATGGTCTGCTCTATTAAAATTCTTGTAGTACCATGAACTTCATTATAGTCATTCTTCCTCTCTGTCTGAGGATGCCTACTATAGTCATAAGCCATAAGTGCAAAGATTACCCCTGATCATCAATCAACCATCCCAATATGTGGCCCTGATTCATCATGCTGGTATAGTGGTTGTCACAGGGTGAAAGCATGCATTAATGTGCATGATAAGGTGATTGGCATCACACATTAGTTGGACATTTATTGAATGAAAACCTTCCCTATTAATTAAGTTGGGGGGGGGTGGTGGTTGTTGTACAGCACTTTCATTCGTCCAAATAGTTCATCAATTGCTCCTTGCACCTGTAGAAATCCTGCCAATCTATTGAATTGGACTGCCAACTCTCTTTGTTTCACAGGTTCCACGGAGAAGATAATAAATTATGAGGCCCTCCTGAATAGAGTATCAATGACCTTCTTAATACAGTGGAGTACTGCTGCCTCACTAATGTAACAAAGGTTCCCCAAGGCTGCCTGGAAGGACCCAGTGGCAAAAGAATTTAAGGCACTGGTCACTTTCACTGCTATAGACAATGCTGTTCTCCTGTTGAAAGTGAGCTACAGTTCTTCAACCAGCAGCTGGCATTACTCCCCAATAGTCTTTAGAGAAAGCACTGATCTCTGAGGCATTGATGGGAAGAGAAACCTAAATGGGATCTTCTAGGTCTATAAACCCCATGGGGTGGAGATCTACGTGCTGGAACAAACATGTTCTATGATGTCTCAATCTATGTTCTTCCAATCCAGCCTCTTCCATTTCCTCATCCTTCTGTTCTTCGAAACACATGGAGAAAGAGATTCCCATTAGCAAATCTATTTCTCCAATCGAAAACCTTTCTCCAGTACTCACTAAAAATGGCAGATAAAGTCTTCAGAGAAACTCCGGAGGAGCAAACAGCAAAAATCGATGGCTAGGCAAATTTTCATAAAGCTTCAGATGTCACATCCAAAATGGCCTCCTCAATGTAATATCTGCCGCCGGAATACTGCTGTAGTACTTATACTGCCACTAACATAGTGGCACTGTTATCAGAGGTCAGATTTGCAGTGCTAATTGGGATAAATGGTATGAAGATGTAAGCCATTCCCACCCACCCCCAATTACATGCAACGGGATGGGTCTCTGGGTGGACAGTTATCTGGACTGATGATTTTCCACAAGGAGAATTCTGTTGAGCTTTTTGGGGGTGGAATTATGGTGATAAGGCACATTTCCATATTGTACTAGTCTTATCGCTGCAGAACCACCAAATAATGGGCAGTTTGTGAAAGGAAAATCTAGCTTATACTCATGCTTCCCATGCTGGCTGACTTTGTAAATGGTTCCCTCTCCTCAGGTACTGTCCCCTTCCTTTCAAGACTGCCATCATCGCCCCCACCTCAAAAAACTCACCCTTGAGCCTTCTATCCTTGCAAACTACCAAACCATCCCTAATTTCCTTTTCTTCTCCAAAGGCCTTGAATGTGTTGTCACCTCCCAAAATGATCCATCTTTCCCATAATTCCTAGTTTGAAACTCTCCAATTAGGTTTCCACCCCTGCCCCAGCCAGAGATATCCTCTGTGATTGTGTCTATGGTGCATTATCCCTCCTCATCCATCACAACCTCTCTGCAGCCTCTGACACGGTCAATCACACTATCCTCTTCCAATGTTTTTCCAGCAAAATCTTCTGTCGTGAAAAGACAATTTTCAGAATCCCTTTCTTTTGCAGATTCCCAGGTTGGAGATTCAGGAATTCCGCGAATCGAGCCGTTAACATTTGCACACAATTCCATGTTCTACACTCGCGACTAATGAGGTTCCATGCTAGGAACGTAATCTCACAATTTCACAGTTTTTAACGTGTCTACATGTAATATTTTAATTCCTGTTTACTAAAGTGGAACCTGATATAACATGCAATCTGTTCTACATATTTTGCAATACCCCAGCTCTAAAATGGCTACAGCTTGTTTTGGGGCTCACTAGTGGCACAGCAAAACACCCTCTTTCTCCCCAGCTCATTTTCCTGTGGACTATCAGCTTTTCTTACTTTCCTTCCTGAGTCTGATAGTTGTTTGAAAAATGATGGAGTTGAAAGAATATCAGTGGAAGTTTCATCAGTGAACTCAGTTACTATAACAGTGCTGAAATTTCAATTGTCCAATATGGTCAGCCCCAGTAAGTTCATTGGTATCATTGGCTCTGATTTTCTAGATTAGCTTCCATGCAAATACTTTAAAGAGGGATTGCTTTCCTTTAAAAAATAACTATGACTTATAGAAGGTTAAAGCACGGAAGGAGGCCATTCGGCCCATCGAGTCTGCGCCGACTTTGAGTGATGTTACTGTATCAACGCTGTACCAAATTCTTCCTACATTAAATAATGACTGCATTTCAAATAAAAAAATACTTCATTGATTGTAAAGCACTTTGTGACATCCCGAGGTCATGAAAGGCGCTAAATAAATACAAGTGTTTCTTTCTTCTCTCTGCTAAACTAACGAAGCTGGTAAGCCATTATTTTGAACGGGTAATGCTTTTGTTTAATAATAGAGCGAGGAACTTGATACAAACAAGTTAAGTTTTGATACGCTAACAGCTGACAGTAAGGTCCATGGTCATATAGCAAATGTTAATATCTTTTTGATTTCTCTTTACATTTTTGAATCTGTTTCAAAAGTAAGTCCGGTTGACACCATTGGAGGGTTTGGACGAGTTATTGAGCCCAATAGTGTGAGAAACTGGATTAATTTTATTAAAGCACTCCAGTTTTATGACTATAATCACAGTACTTCAGCCCCTTCCTATCACTGACTTTAATAATTGCTCTGGACCTGAAACTCAGCTGATTTCAGAGAGAAAAATAATTTTAAAAAACAAAAAAGTGCAGCCAAAAACAAAAGGATAAATGAAAGTTAAAGATAATTATTTGCAATAATTTATTTTTAAGAGGTACTAATTGCAAGCCTCCTTCTTTAATACTTTTGCAAATAATTAAAATTGATTGCCCCATTATGAAAGTGTGATTCTTTGCTATTCATTATTAATTTTCAACCTGACACATTTAATTATATGTAAAATTTTCTCACTTAAGTAAAACATTAAAAGCAAATCTGTTTCCAACACTGTGCCTACAATGTGGTGCAATACTGCCTGAAGGGCAAAGTGGGAAGATTGGCAATGCCAGCAGAACTAATGTTCTTGCACTGCTATATTTATTTTACAAATCTTTTATCAGTTCTTTTCAAAGTTATTTTAACCAAATTCATTTATAATTAAAAATTCCAGTGATTATGTGCAATATGTCATATGATTTGGTACAAAAGAGAAATTGTTCATTTCCATTAACTGCTTTCTGCAACCTATTGAGAAGATTCAGGGTGTTAACAGTAAGGATTACTTTTTGGCTGTCATTTACCTTCAGGTTTTATTTCTGCATTGAAGCCCATTAAGATTTAGTTATTCATGAAGCCAATGCCAGCATTGCAATCACATTCCTCCAGGCTGTGCACGAGAATCCCTAGACCAGCAGACGTGGATTCATCCTGTTCACCTTTATGCTAAATGACATAGACACAATGGCAACCCATATACCTAGAGATCAAGGATGAGTGCCAGTGTACTGGCAGCAATAAAGAACGGACAACTCAGGGTTGATTCATTGATGTGGTGTTCGCGGGGTCGTTCCTCACCAACAGTGCATGAGACCCATTCATGGTGCTTGCCCTTGGTGTTAGTGCAGGGTCTATGTTGTCTATTCCTTGTCCTCTGCTCTTCTAATTGTTACCTGTTTGGGAGGAGCAAGTGTGGTGACATGTTGCTGCTCCTCAATGAAGGTCTGTGACTCACCTGTAGCAAATGCCCTGTTTCTGCTGGGCCATGAGATGGTCCTGCCAACACTGCCAGTGCCTTAATGTCCATGGTCCCTTCCTGCTTCTCTCCCCTGCCAGCCTCTTCTGCACTACTCCGATGGGTCTGGCTTGGACAGGCAAATGGGTCATCATCACCTGATAAATCAATTCAACATATATTTCTCCTCCTGCTATGCCCAGCTGCTGGCTGCCCCTACTGGATTACAAGGAACCTGCATGTGAACAGGTCCTTGGCCACCACTAAAGCAAGTGATGCCGGCCAACAAGGTCCTCTCAAGTTGATCCCTGGCTTCTGTTGATCAGAAGTGACAGGCTCCTGTACGTTGGTGCCTAAGGTTTCAATAGTGGCTTATACAATGTTGATGAGCAAAATTACATCACACTTGGACTCTCTGTCCTCAGGGGCTCTGCACAGGTTTCCCTGGAGCTGCTCGTCACTCCATTACACTCAGCATGTTCCCTGGATGGACCTTCCCACATGTCTATATACATGTTGGAGCAGCACTGTCATTTCATGCGGGGAGCACTGAAGATTCTCAAAAAACAGCATGAAGAGATTCTGCTGATTAAACAGCACCTGTAAAGCATCGGTCTGACACCAGCTGCCCTTTTGACCATAACCATCCAATTGCTGCTTGTATGCTGCCATCTCCAGATCTGCCAGAACTTGTTGCTTCTCATTGGCACCCAGTGCTTCATCTGATACCTCCTTATGTCGCCCCCTATTTGATTGTCCCGGAGTAGAAGGTTCTGGGATGGTACTGCTCACTGGTTCTAGGACAGCATCCTCATCTTGGAAGATCCCTACACAAAGTGAAAGGGAACATGTGTTAGCGTAAGGCATACAGCCAATGGTACACAGTAGCAAGCCTAACATGGTTCCTTGTAGCAGAGGCACGGATGTGACTGCCTTTAATTCCCTGATTGAGTGCTAGGCACTTGCAAGCTGATAAAGTTGAAGCAAATACATGTCTTGTTGAGCTGGTAGAAGACCACCATGTTCTCCTTTCACCCACTGCATCAATGCACACTAGTTAACTGGAGGGCTTACTCCTTGTAGCAGGAGAGGCATTGCAGTTTGGCTAGCTTGCCACCTGTGGGAGGGTCTCTATTAATGATTATATGCAGCATTCACCTTGGAAAAGAGAACAACAGATTATTTCAGCATTACAGTGTAACATGAGAGGCACCCTAATGACCAATCTACATTCCAGCTGGTATGAAAGGATGAGCAATGGTTAGAGGAGGCATATAGCGAGTCCATGAAAAATCTTGCCAAGGTTGTGTTAAATGAAAGAAATCGTATCCCTATTAAATGCTACCAAGTTGGAGAAACAGCTTTGGAGACATGATTTGAGAAGGATAAGGAGTGAGAGGTATGGCAAGTGCTTTGAAGCTGCGTTGCAGATGTAACAGCAGACTGGACTGAGTGCTTGGTGCATGCATAATACAGCCATCCCCTAGCTCTGAGTGGTACCCTTTAGTCTGCCCTACCTTGGCATTCTTCCTCAGTCCAGAGAACCTTTTCCTTATTTGTTCCCATGAATGATGAACAAAGGAGACAGCATTCACGTGATTAGCTGCCTCCAGCCATGCTTGCAGTGCACCATCTTGATTTGGAGGATTCTTTCTGCGCAAGAAATTTCCTCAGAGTCACCTCTTCCAATAAAATCATTAGGTTCTTCTCCATGAAAGGGTCAGTTTTGGCAGCTCCTCCAGCTATGATCCCCACCTCCTATAATTGAACATCTAGGAGGATTTTTGTTGGGGCGTTCCTCCACTGATAAAGTCCATCTGTGACTGTTTTGAACTTTTTTTTCGATATGACATCTTGGAAAAGATGTGTTAGCACTCAATTAAAGACAAAGTTTACGAAACTTTCAACTTCAGTAGGGGCGTAAATCTGGCAGGATCGGATCAGCCCGTTTTACACCCGATTTTCCTTCCCTTTATTTAGAGCCTATGGGCTTCATGCTGATGTTATTCTCTGCAGTTTAGCTGTTCTAGTTCCTGAAAAACAACTGGGGTCACTAATCAATCCGTGACAGTAACCAAGGTTGCAAAACTCAGATGGTATACAAAGTGTTAAAAAAAAGTCAGCACTGTAATTCTGCAGAATTGCACTCTGATATTGCCAGATAATGTATACTGCAGAGGAAATGCATTACTGACAATACTAATGTCACAACAAATTAAATACACACAAAGCTACGCATTAAGTATTCAATTTTGACTTTCAGTCTCTTGGTATGAATATAAGATGTAGAAGTATGTAAGTTGTGAGAAACCACTGATTTCTGAAGTGTAAGCATATGTAAGCAGGTTACATCTGAAATGTAAGCATATGATTTTGTTTTATGGCCTCAGTCGGTATATAGTGGATTGTATGATGATGTGAAGTCTATCTCTAGTTAAAATGTATTTACACACCATATAACAACAACAACTAGTACTTTTAACATAGTAAAACGTCTCAAGGGACTTCACAGGAGCGTTAACAAACAAAATTTGACACTGAGCCACATAAGAAGATATTAGGACAGGTAACCAACAGCTTGGTCAAAGAGGTAGGGTTTTAAGGAGTGTCTTAAAGGAGGAGAGAGAGGTAGGAAGGCAGAGAGGTTTAGGGAGGGAATTCATAGCCTGATTCCTTGCAGTTTCTTATGAATTATGAGTGACTGTCACATATTCACAGGTTGAAGGGACAGCTTTTTGAAAGGAACAGCATCAGTGTTGTAAAGAGCCTTGTAAGATACATTGCCATGTTTGTACAGAGAGGTGAGTGAGCACAGTAACATGATTCCCCTGACGCAATGATGTAATTGCATCTTCAATCACATCGAATACTTCAACTTAATTTTAATAAAACCCAAAATAAAAATATTAAAACAAAGGTGAAAAATGTCACCCTGCAGCAGTTAAAGCAGCTGCAATACCGTGAATTTGCCTTCGTGGCCAAAATAATGGCAAGACGTTGTACAAAAATAATAGAATGGCTGTGGCTTTTAAACGTGGTATATTTGTTCCTGTAAGGTTTAACAACCCAATCCATCACTCAGTAAGGTATGCCCTGGGCGTAATGTGGAGACTCTACACATAAGTAAGATTCACTCCACCCAATTCATGCTATATTATTGGATCAGGATGATTTGAACTGAATGTGCTCTGGCAGCTCTTTTGCTCTGTGTTCTGGCCCAATTCAGTTCATGTGGTGGATGGTATTAAATTACCAGCCTGGACTGATATGTCTGTCCTTTGTCGCAGCTCAAAAAAAAAGGACAGGAGATTCATATCACACTATTCAAATGAGTCTAATGCATGAATTCTCTGATCTGCAGTTTGCTTGAATCATCCAGCGCTTCTAAGCTATATTCTGAAGTCAAGCTAGAGCCAATTCTGCACTGTTTACACCAGAAATTTCACTTCACATCAGCTGCCAATATACAACAAATGTGAATTTGCAGCCACAGTGTACAAGGACAGCCCCCCTACCCCACCCCCGACGGTTAGCACTTAACCAGGCAAGTGGGATTCTTGATGCATGCACTGCAGACAGTTATAATGCATAGGATCAGAATATCTCTTCTGAGTTATTTCTTCAATAGACTATTCAAATCAAAATGCGATGAGTCTTCACGTAAAAATGCTGATTTGAATTCGATTCGGAATACATGTCATCCTCAATTAGCCTTTCCTTCATCAAAATGATCCCGCAAACACATAGAATGAATCTTTATTTCCTCTTTTCCACATGGGAGGTTATTTGTCAGATTTAATATATTTCTACCTGTGCTTTCCTGCATCCTCTAGATTTCAGATCACTGACTGCAAAATCCAAAATATGTAACAAAAAAAATATAATCAAAGCCATAAATTGCTGTCTGCTGTAAGCACTAGATGAAATATATCACATGGCTTGAATCAAAAAAACAAAGACAATGTTGTTTCATAAGCTGGATCTTTTTATAAGTCTCTTTAATAAAAGTGACTGTTATTCCTGGGAGGCAAAAACCATTAGATATGGTTCTTCAACCTGACGTAAATCTTTATCATAATTATATATCTGAACAATATTGCTAAGTACACTGAATGACACAGTATTCAAAATGGTTTAAAAGTCAAATGCATGTAATTTTTAAGCATATTTTTGTGTGTAAAGATCAGCGAAGAATAATGATATTATTTATTCTTCTTTTGAAGATATTCTTAAAACCATTTGCTGGTCGTTTGCAATTTTTCAGCCAAAACATCTTTAATGTGCTTTGAGAATCTTACAGTTGTTTGGCTCCTAAGGAACATAGCTGCTATGAATTGCCTGGCACCTAGGCGTCTAATAGATCAAGCAGCATGTGATCATCAAATATAATAACATCATTTTAAGCAATGTAATTATCAAAAAATATTAGAAATATATTTCCAGCAAAGATTTTACTTAGTCTAACAGTAATGATGAATAATGCAAATGGAAACATATGTAAGGACATATTTGACCAGAGCAGTGGAAAATTATGTTGCCTTGCTTTTCACTTGAATGAAGCAAATCCATTACAGTAATTGGAGTACTTTGGGAGTCTGTCAAAGTATTTAATTATACAAAATAAAACAAAGGACAAGAGGAAATTCGTTTGGGCTAAACAAAAAAAAAGATTGTTTTCAGTGTTACTGCTGGGATTATTGTATTTTGTATGACTGTGTTATTGGGCTGCTTAAAGGTCACTGCTGTAGGTTGGTGCATATATTCATTAATTATAAAGAAAATCAACGTTATTGAATGGAGCTGCAGAGAGGAGTTAGCAATAATAAATTAAAGAGTGTACAATGGGAGTTAGATTGTAATGCCAGAAAGCTTATGCAAAGAAACCTTGCAAAAGATTCATAAAGAAAATATGGACATAGAAAACAGTAAAAAAAACTGTTATGTGATGTTATATATTCCAGAATAAATCATGGCATTGCACACATAATAGCAAATTGTTCATCCTGTTTAAGATATAGACCAAACTAAAGAGTAGAAATACTGAAATCTCATGCATAGTTTGTTACATACTTAGGAATGTGCCTATAAATCTCTTGGCTTGTGTCATATTTTGTTCTGCATCCCATAACTTCAGAGTACTCGTGTAGACACAACACCGTGTCTGACATTGCTTCTCAAATTCAGTAGCACCTCAGCCACAGATATCTGTGTAGTCATTTAACCTCATTATAAAGCCAATCTACACCCCTTCCCTTCCTTCTTGTATGCCTTCTTTCTTATATCTGAAACTTCTATTGACTTATTTGTGAGTCCTTCCATCTTTCCTTCTACCCACTGTAAAACCATTTAATTTTTAATAACATTTTAGGTGTTTTAACATCAATATATAAAATCTGGTTTATAATTTTGTTACCTAATTCTATGCTATAATATTGAAAGTTCATATTTTTTATGAAATCAAAATTTTAGTCAAATACATAAAATGATTTTACATGATCACTGTACATCTTTCTTCCTATCATCTATTCATCTATCACCTACTTTCATCGCTTTATATTTTAATCTCTCTATCCAACTGTACATAGATAAAAATGACAGAGAGAAGTATGATATATATATCATTACTTCTCTTTCAAACCATCCATATTCTAACCTGTTAAGTTGCCCGTGTAGTAACTGTTATGAGGGTGATTGCAATAGTTATTACATGTGTTACTCTAAGAAAGAAAGAATGAACAAACTTCCATTTATATGGTGTCTTTCGTGTCCTCAGGATGTCCCAAAATGATTCACAGCCAATGAGATACCTTTGAAGTGTAGTCACTGTTGTAGCATAGGCAAATACGGCAGCCAAATTGCATTCAGCAATGTCCCACAAACAGCAATGAGATAAATGACCAGAAAATCTGTTTTAGTGGTGTTAATTGAGGGACAAATGTTAGCCAGGAGAACGGGAGAACTCCCCTGCTCTGCTTCGAGTAGTGCCTTGGGATATTTTATGTGCAGCTGGGAGGGAAAACGGAGCCTGCAAAGGGATATGGAATTGTTTCATCCAAGTAGAGGAGCATGGGTTAGAACTGCTACCATTTGTGATCCAATTTTAACATAGGTTAACTGGTTGATAAGTGTTTTGAGTCTGAAGGACTTATGCACCTTGAGGAACATGTGGACAATTACCACCATCAACAGGACAATACAAAACAAATGATCAAAGGTAGATTTGGAATGGTGACAACTTGATAATGATCAGAAATCATCAAATCAATAAATGAATTTTGACACGTATGCACACAGAAGACTGAGTCTACATAACAGATTTACACATCTCAGTTGCTCCTTTACTACTGTATTTTTGTCATGGGTATTTCATTTTCCTTTATCTGAACTCAGATCTTCTCTCAAAAGATAATGCTGAGAGTTTAATACTATGCAAAGAACAAAGATTAACATATTTATATAACAACGGTGGCTAAACACTTGTAGATAGTGAATAATGTGGTGTTAAACTCAGTGAACAGTTCATTTACAAAGATGAGAACAGACCATTAATCTGCTGCTGACATTCATAATATGTGTATGGACTGCAAAACTATACATTTTAAGAAAAATTATCTGACTTATGCATACAAACTTTCAGAAAAATGAATAATGGGGTATAAGGGAATAAGAGGGGCAAAGAGAGAGTATGAGACTGGATTAGCAGCAAACATAAAAGGGAATCCAAAGGTCTTTTATAAACATATAAATAGCAACAGGGAATGGAAGGCTGGGACCGATTAGGAACAAAGAAGGAAATCTTTTTGTGGAGGCAAAGGGCATGGCTGAGGTACTAAATGAACACTTAGCATCTGTCTTCACGAGAGAAGAGGATGCTGCCATTGTAGCAGTAAAGGTAGATGCGATATTGGATAGGATAAAAATAGATAAAGAGGAGGAATTTAAAAGATTGGCTATACTCCAAATAGGTTGATATTGTGTATATGGACTCTCAAAAGACATTTGATAAAGTACCACATAAGAACATAAGAAATAGGAGCAGGAGTAGGCCATACAGCCCCTCGAGCCTGCTCCACCATTCAATAAGACCATGGCTGATCTTCGACCTCAACTCCACTTTCCCGCCCCATCCCCATATCCCTTGATTCTCCTAGAGTCCAAAAATGTATTTATCTCAGCCTTGAATATACTCAATGACTCAGCATCCACAGCCCTCTGGGGTAGAGAATTCCAAAGATTCACAACCCTCTGAGTGAAGAAATTCCTCCTCATCTCAGTCTTAAATGGCCGACCCCTTATCCTGAGACTATGCCTCCTAGTTCTAGACTCCCCAGCCAGGGGGAACAACCTCTCAACATCTACCCTGTCAAGCCCCCTCAGAATCTTGAATGTTTCATTGCGATCACCTCTCATTCTTCTAAACTCCAGAGAGTATAGATCCATTCTACTCAATCTCTCCTCATAGGACAACCCTTTCATCCCAGGAATCAATCTAGTGAACTTTTGTTGCACAGGCTCTAAGGCCAGTATATCCTTCCTCAGATAAGGAGACCAAAACTGTACACAGTACTCCAGATGTGGTCTCACCAAAGCCCTGTACAATTGTAGTAAGACTTCCTTACTCTTGTACTCCAACCCCCTCGCAATAAAGACCAACATGCCATTTGCCTTCCTAATTGCTTGCCGTACCTGTATTCTAACTTTTTGTGTTTCTTGTACGGAGACACCCAAATCTCTCTGAACACCAACACCACCATTTCTCACCATTTAAAAATTATTCTGTTTTTCTATTCTTCCTACCAAAGTGAATAACCTCGCATTTCCCCACATTATAATCCCTCTGCCACCTTCCTGCCCACTTGCTTAATCTGTCTATATCCCTTTTGCACCAAATAATAAACTTGTTAGCAAAATTAAAGCCTATGGGATCAAAGGGACGATGGCAGCATGGAGACAAAATTGGCTGAGGGACAGAAAGCAGAGTGTAGTAGTGAACGGTTATTTTTCAGACTGGAGGGACGTATACAGTGGTGTTCCCCAGGCGTCAGTATTAGGATCACTGCTCTTTTTGATATATATTAATGACTTGGACTTGGGTACAGAGGGTATAATTTCAAAGTTTGCAGATGACACGAAACTCGGAAATGTAGTAAACGTGTAGAGGACAGTAACAGACTTCAGGAGGACATAGACAGACTGGTGAAATGGGAAGATACATGGCAGATGAAATTTAATGTAGAGAAGTGTGAAGTGATACATTTTGGTAGGAATAATGAGGAGAGGCAATATAAACTAAATGGTACAATTTGAAAGGAAGCGCAGGAACAGAGAGACCTGGTCGGGGGGGGGGGGTTATTAGACAAATCTTTGAAGGTGGCAGGACAATTTGAGAAGGCTGTTAAAAAAGCACATGGGATCCTGGCCTTTATTAATAGAGGCATAGAGTACAAAAGCAAGGAAGTTATGCTAAACCTTTATAAACACTGGTTAGGCCGCAGCTGGAGCATTGTGGTCAATTCTGGGCACCACACTTTAGGAAAGATGTCAAGGTCTTAGAGAGGATGCAGAAGGGATTTACTAGAATGGTACCAGGGATGAGGGACTTCAGTTATGTGGAGAGACTGGAGAGGCTGGGGTTGTTCTCCTTAGAACAGGGAGGGGAGATTTGATAGAGGTATTCAAAATAATGAATGGTTTTGATAGAGTAGATAAGGAGAAACTGTTTCCAGTGGCAGAAGGGTCAGTAACCAGAGGACACAGATTTAAGGTGATCGGCAAAAGAGCCATAGGCGACATGAGGAAACATTTTTTTACACAGCGAGTTGCAATGAACTGGAATGCACTGCCTGAAAGAGTGGTGGAAGCAGACTCAATAGTAACTATCCAATTCCCTTTTGAAAAATACTTTTAAGGGAAAAAAATATTCAGGACTATGGGGAAAGAGCAGGGGATTGGGACTGATTGGATAGCTCTTTCAAAGAGCCGGCAGAGGCATGATGGGCCGAATGGCCTCCTTTTGTGCTGTACCTATTATGATATCGATTTTTGATTTTTCACTGTGCCCTTAAAAGCAGTAAATACATCTACATTTTTATAGAAAATATACATTTATATATTTGAGAGCAGCTGATTGTGCACTTAATCCAATGTCAAAATGTCAAAGCTGGCCTTTTAGCAGGATATTGGACTATCTTGCTATTCACTGTTGCTTAAATAGGTACAGTTCACAGAGTAAAATATTTAAATGTGTGGAGTACTTCCTAAATCATTAAGTGCAAATGGAAAGACTTTCAATTTAATCTTTCACTGTGGTTTCAGCGTCTAAAGTAGTTTTTTTGAATTATAAGCAAATATTCAGTGTAAAACTAAAAACTGCAATTTGCCAAAAAGATACGTGATATAAACACTCATTGTTATTGGACTATATTTTTCCTGGCAAACAAGATTCATTCAGAAAGACTTTTGTTTAAGTCTCTGTTTTGTAGAAAGGATCACTGAGGTGTTTGTAGGCCAAGGTAGTTTGAATTTGTTTACTAGCCAGCAATCAAGGAAAAATGATAATATTGCAACGTGCATATGTAAACATATCTCAATTCAATATAATTGGCCCTAAAATGCAGTATGAAGCAAAATCAAAAATCAGCAGCATCATAAATTAGTCACACCACCTCACAGATGTATTTAAATTGCTTTCTCATTTAATCCTCTAAAGTCAATTTTATGCCCAAAATATAACAAGCAAAGAATTAGTCAAGATAGTTAACCCTTTGAAGACTCCTACAAAAACTACAATTTTTACCATTTTGTTGCAAAAGCACTATGAATATATTTTGGTTCATCATCTTCAATGCTTAGCACTGATTTTTTTAAAAAAAAACCTGTAATAAAGAACATATTCAGAATTTGACATTTTTTTTCTCATCCAATGTCCCTCCAATTTTCTCTTCCTACGCTTCCTCTCCTGACAACAGTGTCTTGCCCAGGGTCACAGTTCTACAGAAGGCAGAAGATCTCTGCACCTCATCCAAGTGGTTGCTCTTGATGTAATAGGCTGAAAAATGAGTATCAGTGAACTATTTGACTATGTGAGCCATCAGAGAAAAGAAAATCAGGATACATTTTCTGAGTTAGCATTCTCAGCATGGAGCCTCAAGTGATGGAAGATCAGATTGGACAATCGAGCACAAAGGTCAGTTTGTAATATTACTGAGAAACACAATAAGGTACTACATTACAACAGTGACTACATTTCAAAAAGTGCTTCATTGGCTGTAAAGCGCTTTGGGAGGTCGTGAAAGGCGCTATATAAATGCAAGTCTGTCAGTCTGTCTTTCTTTCTTTCTCTCTCTCTCTCTCTCTTTATCTTCAGGAGTCAGACTTCAATAAGTGTGCAGTAATTCTTCAGCAAGAATTAGTTGGATTTTTTTTTCTTTGGGTTAGCATGTGTCCCACCAAAGGGTCTTCTTTGTGCTGGTGCTCTGCATTTCATGCCTGGAATGGTTCAAAGTCAGTACGTTAAAATGTTTTATTTTCTCTCCAGTATTGGCAGCCAATTGGTAGCGTCCTCATTGATCTGCTCCCTCTTCCCTTGCATGCTCTCCGGAGCCGGCAGTCTGTTGGCTGTGGAAAACAAAGTAACAACAGAGGTGCAGGGAATAAGAAGGGAGAAAAGCAGAATGGAAATAAAATAGAAAAGAAGAACAGTAAGAAAAGCGAGTGGAGGGAGAGACGGAAGATATGAATGTAGAGAGAAAAGGAGTGAAAGGAGAAAGGACAAGACAAGCGGGATACAGGATAGAAAGGAAGAACAAAGAAGGGAAAGAGAGGTAGAAGAAAGGAGGTTTGACAAGGAACAGGGAGAATGAAGATTATGAGGAGGATGAACCCATTCCTGTGAAGTTTGTTCAATTCTCCTTTAAAGTGAAACATTCAATTCCACCATTTCATAAAATCCCACCACGACATTTGTTAATATTTTATGGGACCGAATGATTTTGTTGAGGTCACAGATCTTCAGAGATTTTTCCAGCTGAAAAGAAAGCAAGACAGTTATGTGTCTGACTCATCGTTACCACAAGTTGGTATGTTTCCACAACCTTCTGACATCATCACACCGATCATGTTACCTGGTCATGCGATCGTACTGCTGTAAGAGAGCCAAAGTGAGAATATCAGAAATAACAGCAGGAAATATGAGGCAACTGGGAGTTTTAATAACCTGTTTAAAAAGTATAAGCTTCGTAACAGAGCTTTAACCTGAAGGTGGCACACTACCATCCAAAAATAATAATGGACTCATATTTTCTGTTGTCATCTTTTAAAACTTATATTGCTTAGAAAATGTTGTGTTCATTAAGGCGAGTGCTGGAGAACGGAACACTTTTCCATTTTTAAAACCCAATGTCAGTATCAACAGTCCCAGGTTATTTATAACATAGGTTACATCCAAAATAAAGCTCCCCTTACTCTGTGCCAATAATGTTCTCAACCCCGCAGGAGATTTTTAAATTTATTTTGCACACCACTGATCCTTTTGATCTTATGGGTGAGAGAGCTGCTTTTAGACCTACCTTTTGCTGAATTATGGACAGATTTGAACCCACAACATCTAAGCTGAAACTATTCAAACTTGTTTCATATACATACATCCATTGGAGCTGGTAGAGAAAAGCTTCGGAGCCAGAATTCTTGGGCTGGGGAGAGCAGAAAAGGAAATTTCCACCGTAATGGTGAGGGAGGCCAGGCACTGGGACTTCGTTCCAAATTTTGGCCCGGGGGGCAGGTGTGGGCGAGTCTTCTGCCCTCCTCCCCTACATCCTAAAACTATTGGGCATGTTTGGGGGAGGTCCCAGACGTTTCCAGGAAATCCGTCCAGCACTTTCTCATTAGGCCCAACTGAACTCTGGCTCGCCGAGCGATTGAGTGAGTTCTGTTGTGGGCCAAGTAAAGGTCCCAAGATGCAAAGATTGAAAGCTAATTGATCCCAAAGGGAATCAGTCACACTTCCTGGTACAAATATTGCTCCTCTTCGAGAATTATATATCTTTAACCCAGTAAAGGCCTCTGGCTTCTGCCATCGGACCGGTGAGGTGTCGTTCCAAATTTTCCAACGACCAGTCAGGATTGGTGCCTCTACAGGCACAGGCCACTCACCCTAAATATTTAAGTGATTCTGTTCCCATAATTTGGGACGGGGTCATTGTCCTCCCTTGCAGGCAGGTATGAACCCCGCTCTGCCGCACTTTTGGTGTCGGAGCAGGGACCCCAGAATCTTTGGGCCCTTCATTCCATTAACCGGGCCCAGATCTGAATTCAGGTCCCAGAAAAACAGTAAGCTGAATACCATACCATCAGTCCCAGATAAAAGCATCTTCGATTTTGTTGAGGGCAGGACAGAACTACAAGTAGCATCACACAGATGCCATTTATATATTAAAGGCTACTCTTTTCTAAATGACTGCCATACTTTCATTACCCTACAAGCCCCTTTAAAATAGAGGATCATTCACTTACAATTTGCCAAAAAAAACACCATAAATGTATTAAAACCCATGAAATGTAATGACATCTTAAAAATAAAGATGCAATTCAATTTGAAATTAATTATTATTACCCATATCTGCATTAAAAATTCCAAATAATTTAAGAAATGTTGTGGTTGGCAATATAATATTTCTAGTTGCTCCATCAGGGGAGAAGAGTTTGGGATATGGTCAAAGAGTGGCTTTCGTCCCCCACCTCCCCCAACCAAAGACAAAATAAGAGCAATCTTAATTTTACAAGGATGTTTCCTTGTGCAGATACTTTTACTGAGATTTATGCAGGAATACAATTCAGACAATACCAGGAACAAATAGTAAATATCAATTTCTTGTTGCAACTAGATCACTGAAGTAACTTAATTAACTTCACAATTGATTTTAAGCATATGTAGATCAAAGATAATTGTCTACAGTTAAAGCTAAATAAAGCATTAGAATCGTTTTCAAGATGCTAATTTTTCATTACAAGGTCCGTTCTTCCACTATAGATTGCGATGCTGGTAACTAATCTCCAAATGAAATGTAGCTCTCCTCCATCCAAAACCTCACACTCTACAATCACTCTTTAACACTGGTTCATTCTCTGTTTTTATTGGCTTCATGCACCTTAAAAGAAGCAAAGGTCTTTAGTCTGGGTGAACTTTAAATGCATTGGGGCCAATTTTCATCTTCACTGCCTGGTCGATAATCTGGTGGAAAAGGATCGCAACCCATTGATTTCAGGCTCTGCAACAGCTGAGTGAACCCTTCCACCAGATTATCGACCAGGCAGTGAAGATGAAAATTTATTAATCATTTAAAAACTATTTAATCGAGAACTTCACCGTGCGCAATTGTTCTGAAACAAGGGCCTAGAAATTGAATCTTGCAGTGTCGGTTTTTTAGGCAACAACTCGGGGCTGAAGGGTCGAATACAGTGAGAGGCATGAGCGCAGCGTTCAATCTGTGCCAGATATGCGCCGCACGCCATATTGGTTAGAGCGCCCTGACTGACCGCAACATGCACGGCGTAGTTTTCTCAGGCCAACAGCAGCCAAACCAACTTCTTAAAAGGGACTGCAGGAGGCTGCCACCAAAGGGTTAAATACATTTTTTTTACTTAGCTGAACATGGAGCCAGAAGAAGCAGGAGTGCTCCTCCTGGCTGAAAATTAAAACTGTAGGCCGCTGCCCGGCAACACTACTCCTGCCCCCACCCCCACCCGATCTCCTCGCCCCTCCTCCCGATCTCCTCACACCCCTGCTCCCGCCTCACCCCGCCCCCCCTCCCGATCTCCTCGCAACCCCTCGATCTCCTCGCCCTCCCTCCCAATCTCCTCACCCCTCCCTCCCGATCTCCTCACCCCCTCGATCTCCTCACAACCCCTCCCGATCTCCTCACCCCCTCGATCTCCTCACCACCACTCCCCAGATCTCCTCGCCCCCCCCGATCTCCTCACTCCCCCTCCCAATCTCCTCGCCCCTCCTCCCAATCTCCTCGCCCCTCCTCCCGATCTCCTCGCTCTTCCTCCCAATCTCCTCACCCCCCCCCCCATCTGGATTTCTGCAACCCCCTCCCAATCTCCTCACCACCCCTCCCAATCTCCTCCCCCCTTGTCTAGATCCCCTGACCCCTCCCCTCCCGATCTCCTCAAGCCCACCTCCCAATCTCCTCAAGCCCACCTCCCAATCTCCTCAACCTCACATACCAACGCCCCCCCCCAATTCAAGGTAATCGTTTAATTTTGGGCTGTACTGTTCTTAACAGCCTCCGTGTCAAATGACATTGCTTTCCTTTTTACGTCAAGAGATAGTAACACAGATCTTATTCATAAATTAAAATTTGGAACAAATGACAATTCCTTATGTTGCCGAAACAGAATCCTGTTGCTGATAACACTTTCACTATTCCTCCATCAAAATCACTTAACGTTTCTGTGGTTCCCTGTATCCTGTTCCATAGCATGAATGTCAGAATCAGACAAACAAATTTATGACAAGGGGAATAAGGATCTAATGCAGAAGGGATTTTTTTCTTTTCTGCAGAACAGAGGTAGTAAATGTTACCCCTATAGAAAATTAGGGCACAGAATAAATGAACATCACAGAACAACATGTAACTCTGTAAAGAACAAGATAGCTTCTTAATAAATCATGGTGGAGCCATTAGTGTTGCAGCTTTTGAAAGGTACTGCTCACATCAGAGAAAAAGCTATTACATGTAAAGATAAATTTGGATATTGTTCTCTGTGCCATCGCTACTGTTTTTCTTCTCAATCCTCCCTGGGGAATGTAAGCATGCATTTAACATTCTTTATTAGCAGTAGAAATTATCCAAAAACAATAGATTACAGGATTGTTCAGCACACTTTCAAACATTATGAATCGATCAGCAAAAATATATTCATAAAAGCACAGAAGAAATTTCAAACTGTTTCAGTGCTCAGACCCATAGGGAGAATAGGTCAGTGAATAAAAACAACAACCCTTCTTTCTCCAACTACATCCTGTACATTAATGATTCCACACAACTTTATGCTGAATCTGGAGCATAGTACTTAAAACGATATCATTTCACATTGGAAGCAATTTAAAAATGCAAAGAAACCCCACAACAGCCGGTCAGTGTGTGTCTTACAAAGCTTTGTATCTGTAGTAACAGCTAAAATGTTTGTGCGGGGAGGGGGGAGAGGAGTAGTTTTGGGTTTTCTGATGCCGTGAGATTTGCCATCAGCATACCAACATCGACAAAACAGCAATACTGAATGTAACAAAAAAGTGACATGGAAAGTTAAATCAGGCAGAGTATAAAACGGACGGCTGATCAGCTCCCATCAGATTCCCGCCAATTAGGAGACACGAAATTTGCCTTATGAAGGCCTGAATTAAATATATATGTAGGTGTGGAATTTCAGCTAGGAGCACAATCGGCAAAATGCGCCCAGAATGCGCTGGACACTGTCTCGGTTTTGCCGAGATGAAGTTACGCTCAAATTTCCAAGCAAACTCATTATTATAAGCCCCAAGGTAAAATCTCTCATGAATCAGCGCAATCAAACAGCGTAATTGAACGTAATCAATTGGTGAGTGGAACAGGGCATTCACCAGCATCACAAAGAGGAGTGCGATTGCCAGGAAATTAACCATTCTTCAACTGACTGATTTAATGCTCTTGGTCCGACTTTTTAATTGGCTTCAATTAGCTGCTCTGATCTGCCCTTGGTACATAAGATCTGTATCCAGCAGCCAATTGAAGCCACACAGGTGTGTCCTGCTCTGTTGTAATTGATTGAATTTAGACTAATTTAAACTGAATGTAAAGTAATTGCAGCAGCAGCAGGAGAAACAGACCTGGGTCAGGCTTCAACTGACTGCAGGTCACTGCAGGTACAGGTGATTAATGCTGGATTCATGTGACCATAGGTGCCTGTGTGCCCGGGTATCTGGGCGCAATGTGATGAACACCCACTGTGCGGGCGCAATTAGTGGGGAACTTGCCATTCTGACCTGGAGGAGTGGCCAGTTCTGTGGGCAGGGACTACGGCGGGTGAATCAACTTTTGAACCAGCGTAAAAGATCACGGATACTCCAGCGTAAAGCGGTTATGGTAACTCACTTATGTTTAAAGTTCCACCATCTTTAGCGCTATTTCATTCTATTCCACCCAGATTATGCGGATATCTGGCGAAAATCATGCGAATACTCCATGCCTATTGAGCATAACACAATAATCCATAGTATTCTTGCTAAAATATCCTATTTAAAGAATAGTATAGGATCTTAGCTATTGTTGTGTTCACTTTTTCTCCTGGCTATAACTAAATAATATGTTAAACTAGGGCAAGTTTCAAAGAACCATTAGGAATATTTTAAATCCTAGAGGATTTCTGGAAAGGACAAAAATGAATCATCCATGTACATCAATAGCAATTTGCCTGTAGATTTTCTATCATTAAAAGTGCCTCTATCAAGAAAACATCCTAGCTACTATTTAAGTACACATCATGATCGCTCTTCATTGCAAGCTGATTTTAAACCATTGTAGGAAAGGAAAGTTATGTTCTGAGATGGGTCTACCTGAATGTTTTCTGGCCAATTCAATTAATAGCTTTGTGCTGATAACAAAAGAAAAGTTTTTGGCTGGCACAGGCTAGTTCTTAATGGCTTTTGCAGTTGACAGCCTGGGATATTCAGCACAAATTATAGCAAGTGGTGGATTCATTTAACAACTCCAAGGTTTATCAGCTGAACCAGAACACAGGGATATTAATTGAGTGCTGAAGTAAATTAAATCTGGAATTCCAATCTGTCTCATTAAGACTCTTTAGCTTCAATGACCATATCACTCAATTCGAAGAGATTCGTTATTTCAAGGACTTCATATTGATGTCCATTGACACATTCATGGCTCAGTCTACATCCTGGGAAAATTATGTTTCTTTCCAAATGACATTTGAGTATTGCAGTTCTAAATTCCCCAAGTTGCCACCAAGGCTGGCCAACAAAGAATCCTTTCGCACTTAGTTTCATTCACTGCTTCGTTATTCAAAAGGTTTACCTTTTTAAGGGAGAGAAGGAGCTACGCAATGTACTTTTGCTTATTACGCTCTAATGCATCATGTTCTACGTGCAAGTGTTTTTATTTCCATCTAGAGGATACAATACTGATTCAACCAATGGAAACCTATTAAAAATGGGCTTAGATACATCTATATAATTAAAAGTCTTGAACATAGTGCATATCATATCAAATGTGTGGGATAGAACATTAAATCGATCCATAGCAGATAAAAGTCATGTTTTTCTGATTGGCGCAAATAAGGATCCAAACAACATTAATTGGCCGAAATATAGATCAAGAGAGATCACTTGGAAAAACAACTAATCCAAGTGCTGCAATCTGAATTCACATTGGTCAGTTTTCTTTTACAAAATGATTCCAGCCACCATCTTGATTTATGGCCCAATCGAAGGTGAAACCTCATCAATAAGATTTAAAATGTAAGAAGCCCATAAAAAGTAAATAATTCATGCTAAAATAATTACATTTACCCATAATATTAATAATTTAGTGTTGGAAATACCTGCAAGCAATTTACAAAGCAGAGAAGGTTTCCCATCCCAGAGTTGGAAGTTTCACCTGAGATAGGTGCTGGGGATATCCCGCTGCTGTATACAAATTCGGTATATGTGAAGGAGCAGTGCATCATGGTAGCTGTGGTTTTCACCCTGCACCTCCCAAACCCCAATAAGCAGAGTGCATCACAACCAACCCACATCACATGACAACCAAGTACACAAGGTTTTTTTAACTGATCCAAGGATTTCCTGTCAACAAATTTGGTATGTCAGACCGAGATGCATCATGGGAGTTGTAGTTTTCACCATACTCCTGTGGCAGTAAGACAACCTATGTTCACCACAACAACTGATTTTGCATGACAATCAGATAGAAACATTTACAAATAACAACATTGTGGTGAAAGAAAAACGTCAAAAGTGAAAAGATTTGAGAGTAAATTGAACAATTTGATGTGGCATAGTGCTTCACTCAATGGACTCATGGAGGTCAGCATGCCTTATACATGGTCTTCCCAATTTTCCAGCAACTTTGCATCAAAAAAAGTTTACCCTTTAATTTTTGTCAGTGTTTTATTTAATTTAAAACATTAAATCAAAATTATGACCCACAGCTTCCCTCCTCAATCTCATTACCTTGCTCCATTCCCTCTCAATCCCACACATCCCCTTCTCAATCCCTGCACTTTCCTCAACTGCTTCTCAATTGCACCAGGTTTGCAGGTCTCTATAGACATTACAGTAAAATGAAGGCAGGCTGAAACACTTGGTGAAACAAGGCTAGACATGAATTGTTAAGCTGCTTTATTTCACAGATAAGAAGTGAGCATACAGAGCAACAGTTAAAGAAAATACCAGTTAGTTAACTTAATCTCACTTCTCTCCTTAAAAAATAATAAACCAGATGCCCCGTACCTTTTGTGGGCTGGCTGATATATTTTTGGTATAACTTCCTTTCTAACTTTCCTACATCACAACAGTATCTACACTTGAAAAGTACGTCATTGGCTGTAAAGCAGTTTGGGATGTCCTGAGGTCGTGAAAGGCACTGCATAAATGTAAGTCTTTCTTTAGGTAATTTCTAACTGCAAGATCTGACTTAGCTTCTCTAGACCAAGGGATGTGACTTGCATTTTTTTTTGTTCAAAACTCGACTGCCCCTGTCATGGTTTTTCTCTTCTGTTAAATCTGACCATCAGAAGCAAAAGGGGATTATCTCTGACATCTTCCTATGCAGGGACTTGCCAGCAGGCCTGTCAATCAAACTGACCACCTCCCTCTCTCTTGAGTATATTCTCAAGCTGTGTCCACATGAATAGAATTATCTTCACCACAATGGGTATGAGTATTTCTTGGCCACCTACGATGAAATGATGAATTGCTTAACCTCCAAGGATCATCCTGGTTAATAGGCCTGGAATGACACAATAGATCCTCGTTGTATAAGTTACAGGCTACAGAGGAATCATGTCTTGCACTATGCATCAATTCGCCTTTAGCGGGCCCTGACAATGTTTTTTGATGAGTTGTATTTTAGCTGTTACAGTATAAAAATGTATAGAGGGGGAACAATACAGCCAGCTAAGGAGATGGGCCAGCGGACAGAAAGGCAGGTTGGCAGAAACAAGAGGTGTATACTCTAATACCCTTTGGATTGAGAGAGGACTAACTTCAAAAAGGAGTAAGATTTGTCCACCCCAGTCCATCACCGGCATCTCCACATCATGGCTTCAAAAAGGAGCAAGACTGAAAAAAAATCTCATTTTCTAGGTGTTTGGCTTCAGAATAAGGGGCTGCATGTTCAATTCCCTAAACTCCCCAGTGATCAATAGTTAAAGCCATTGGCTGATAGGTGGTTGCTGTGGACAGGTGAGGTACCTGAAGGTCCAGATGTAGCACAGAGCATAAACCATTGCAATTGCCCAACACACATTGTATAGGTTTGTTATCATTGGGCAGATTTATGCTCATCAACGGGGTTGAAGTAGATAGCAGAAATATTGATAGTTCATTGGTAGAAATGACCATAAAATGTTACTCCCAAATTCTAATGAATGATACCGTGTTGTTCAGTGGATCGAGTTACATTGAAACTACAGCACAGAATCAGGCCATTTGGCCCAACTGGTCTATGCCAGCATTTATGCTCCACATGATCCTCCTCCCTCCCTACGTCATCTAACCCTATCAGGATACCCTTCTATTCCTTTCTTCCTCATCTGTTTATCTAGCTTCCGCTCAAATGCATCTATATTATTTGCCTCAACTGCTCCTTGTGGTAGCACATTCCACATTCTTGCTGGGGAAGCAATACAGCAAGCTAAGGAGACAGGCCAGCCAACAGAGAAGCAGGTTAGCAGAAACAAGAGTTTTATATACTTTAATACCCTTTGGATTGAACAATGACTAACTGCAAAAAGGTGCAAGACTGAATGAAATCATTTCTCAGTTCTCAGCAAAAACAAATTAAGTATTCCAGATGGAAAATGGATGACAGATCAACTATGTAGGAATTAATTTTAGGTGTTATTAATTAGGGAATTGATTAATTTGCTTTCATTAAGCATCAAAAACGTGGCTATACAGAATAAGTCAGACAGCATACAAACATTCATGTATATTCTCCAGTTATCATGGTCAAGGTGAAGAATGTTGAAGACAATTATTATCTCCTACTTTGTAGGTAAGTAGTCATTCAGTAATTACAGAGAAAATGAGTCAGTTCAGTTTGTGTGTGTTTTAGAAAGATGATAGAGTGCATTAATGCTTCCAACTTATCCAACATCTACCCAGTCTGAGAGATCTTTTGTGATGCAATTTCAAGGAAGAAATTAGGAAATGAAATATAAGGGAGATATTTTATAAAAGGCTTAATCTGCAAAGGAAAAAAAAAACTGCATCTGCTAGCTAATTAGTTCACATCAAACATTATGCAGCCAATCATGGTGCTCTAATGGGCAGAATCAATAAGTGTGCATTGTGATTCATTATAATGGATCTTGGAAGACAAGCAGAACTGAATTCAGCTCTCGTTCTGTTAACTGCAGTAAGTGTTTATTAGGAAGGAAACAGGAAAGAAAACAGATTAGTGCATATCTGAAGAATGTTGAGATAACAACAGGGCAATTATTCAAACTGGACTAAATCTAACATGTTAGGGTCCAAAGCACTAATGTCACGTTAATGAAGCTGTGTCATTTCACCAGGAAAAGATTTCCTTTTTAGAAAAGTGATTCAGTCTTTTATAAATACTGTGTTTTTTTTTCAAATGCTTTTCTTTGTTGCCGTACTGTAAATTTTTAACGAGGAAAATCGGTTACAGTTTTTTTTTTGAGTCAACAAATCTGAAATCGGACTGCTTTCAGAAGTTGTTATGTATTTTGCAGTCTGTGCCATACCAAAAATTTAAGACCAAAATATGAGAGTGTGTGAGATTAACCGCTCGGTAGGAATGAGCACACATCTGGGCAAAAATAAACCTGAGGTAATCTGACTCTGGTTTGATGATTTTGGGTCAACTCCAAGCTTTGTTCAGTTCTGGCTGAGAAAAGCTTGGCTTTTCCTTAAGGGCAAAAATTCACTTTTTCCACTGGGATTAAAGAAAAGCTAGAAGGCAAATAAAAGCACTTAGAACAGTCACATGGGCTTGTGCTTAATCACATGAGGTCTGTGATGTATGAGCCCATCTGAGTGGGAGCCTTATCTCTTTAAGTCCTGGTCAAGGGCATTGCACCTGGTTCTCTCTGAAGCTAGAATAGTGATTTGAAGGTTCTTTAAAACTGTGTTGCTCCTAATAAATTTGAGTTCTGGCAAAGTATAAGAAAGAGATTTTTAATTTGGAAACCATAAATCATAATATAATTCGGTTATCTGTGCAAAGCATAGACTCTGAATTATTACCGGCACATACTTACAGAATTCATTCACTCCAGTGTTTGTAATGTTTTGTTGAATATCCTTCTAGATTGGTTTTGATCGCCTGAGAGGGTCGGAAAGAAATTTTCCAGTGTATTTTTTTCCCTTATTGGCCCTGGGTTATTCCTCTGGTTTTTTGCCTCTACTGGGAGATTGCGTGGGAGTATTGGGGGTAGAGAGAGAGAGAGGGAGAAAGTGTTTAGTCACGATGCTCCGGCCATCTTGTTGTGTGGGGCCAGGCTTGATGGAGCAACTGGTCTTTTCCTGCCCGTCAATTTTGTACATTTGTGTTCTTCTGGAATCTAAACCATGTGACTACAATCACATCGCATTCAAGGCTTTTTTTTTCCCTTCAGAATATGTTGATCAAATTAGCCTGTGTTAAGAGTGGCTCTGCATTTTCTACTTCCAATTACATGTGGTCAACAAAAATGCAGGAAAAAAATAGGATTGAGAAAAGCCCCTTTGACCCATCCAGCTTGTTCCAATACTGAAGGTATACATAATTTGGAATCTAGATAGAAATTTATGTTACCATTTTATCTCAGATCCAAGCTGTTATTGTTTCATTCCCTCCCAAACTAAAAAGCCATCAATATCATTCTCGAATCATTCTATTTTCACTGCACTTAATATTTTATTCCTTAAATGTACATCTTTGTGAACAATATTGCACCTTAACTAACACTAAGCTTGCAGCTTCTTAATTTAATAAACATGGGAACAATTTTCTGGATAACAGAAATCTTGGAACTGCCCTTTTTGTTGTCAAATCCAGCTAATTTAGGAATTATTTGTCAAGTTTAGTAAATGATTTTGAACCAAATGCAACAGACTCAGAGCAGCAATTGCCACAGTTTAGCATTTTAACAAGAATTAAATTATCTTACTAACACGTATAAGAAACAGATTTTTCACCATTCACCAAGGCACTTAACAGCCTGAATGGAAAATTCATCCAGAAATGGTCATTTCAGTGATGGATTTGTTTGTATGAGCGTACTGGTTGCCTCAGAGCAAACCAATCTTGCATTTGGGGCCTCAAACTGGCGTTTGACTGCTTATTTGCATATACAAAGGGCCTAAAGCATGCTTCAGATATGGGCACTGCACGTCAATGTTTTGGCCTTCACCAATATGGCGGTGCTGCACTTCTGCCTTGTAATGAGAGTGTGCTTCCTGTCCGCCATTTTGGAGGCTTAGAAGGCCATTTAGCGCCCAAAAAATGCTGATCTATGGCAGCTATGAGGATATGGCCCCCACCAGTGGCCTTAAGTAGGCCACCACAAATCAGGATATTGAAAACAAGCCAGCAGCCTGTCTTTGATGCCTTGCAATCCTAGCAGATTAATAGATTTTTGTTGGGCAAGGGTGTTAAGGGATATGGAATGAAGGCGGCTAATTTAAGATATAGATCAACCATGATCTAATTGAATGGTGGTACAGGCTCGAGGGGCTGAATGGCCTATTCCTGTTCCTATGTCCTATGTTCCTGTGGCCATATTTCCTCTGATTTTTCACTGAAAGGTAGGAAGCCATGCACAGTGATTCTGACATTACTTGCCCTGACATCCCACTATGATGATCTCTCCACCATTCTCTATGAACAATCTGAAGGTCCTTTTTTGAGCCAACTTCCACCAAGGGTACTGCTACCAGAAGGGGAGAACAGAGGACATAATATTGTTGTAATATAGTAAATGCGGCAGCTAATTTGCGCTCAGCAAGGTCCCACAAACAGCAATATAATAATGACCAGATAATCTGTTTTAGTGATATTGTTTGAGAGATAATTATTGGCCAGGACTTTGTCGAAATATTACAATGGGATCTTTTACGTCCACCTGAGAGGGCAGACAGGGACTCGGTTTAACATCTCTTCCAAAAGACGGCACCTTCGACAGTGCAGCACTCTCCCAGTACTGCACTGAAGTGTCAGCCTAGATTACGTGCTCAAGTCTCTGGAGTAGGATTTGAACGCACAACAAAGGATGCAATGGGGTAAATTTTAACCCCACGAATGGGTGGGTTGGGGGCAGGTGGGAAGGTAAAAATCGTAAAAAAGTAAAGCCCGACTCAACCTGCCCACTTCCAGTTTTAACAGAGGCGGTCGAGGGGCGGGCAACCAATCCGCTTTCAGGAGGCGGGTCGGTCAATAAAATCTTTTAAAGGAGGCTGCGGGCCTCCATTTTGACAGTTTTTTTGTTTTTAACTCTTGGGGACCGGGATTCTGCTTCACGCCATGTAAGAGGTGGTGAGAAGGCCTGGCTCAGTAGGTAAGTGCTTTTATTGCACTGCTTGTGGGCCTGGAGGAGCAGGAGTACTTTCTCCAGGCCGAACAATCTTACCTGCCTCGATTCCACACATGCGATCGGCCACCCCCTCCCCCCAGAAACGATCTCTGACCCCCCCCCCCCCCTCCACGATCTCCAACCTCCTCAGATGCCCACCCACAATGTCCGACCCCCCCAATAATGTCCGACCCCCCCCCCCCCCATGACTGAGTCCCTGATGACTCCCTGATGCCCGGAAACCCCCCAAGACTCAGCCCCTGATAACTCCCCTAATGACTGCCAACTCCAATGACCCCCTCCCTCCCTGCCCCCCCCTCTTCCCCCCGCCCCCTCACCAATGACTGTCCCTCCCTCCCATCTAAGACTTACCTGCTGGCATCCATTCCCTGGCTGCTCTCCTGTCTGACTGACGGCCAGCCTGTCAATCTGGCTGGCCTGTTGTGCGGGACACCGACAGAAAAAAAATGAAAGATGTCCTTACGTCAAAATGGTAAGGACATCCGGGAAACCCATACTTCCAGGTTTACCGTCACGAATTCCACCCCCCCCCCCCGCCCCATCCACCCTCTTCCCAGCTCCCCGTTAAAATTAACCCCAATAAGTCTCTTTATATTAACATTTTGCTGGTGTATCCTCTATGATGTGTATTTCTGATTAAGAATAAGGCAACAGTAAGTCTACATCATGGGTCCAATTACTGATGGGACAAAGGGAGGAAGGTAAACTTAGCAGTGGCTGATGACTTATTACCTGTAATTGTAATGTATATGTTTATGTAACATGACCTATGGTGCTAGAATACTTTAATGAATGAGTACCGAAACCTGGAATCAGCCAGACCAATATATGGTGTTATGATGATGGCCCGGGAGATTGCCAAAACTGAAATGAGTGACAATTAGCTTTTTCCAAAACTTTCATTCATCCACTCCTCATCTGGAATGATAAATGCAGTGCCGTCCGGGCAAACCTCAACGTTGCTGCATGTTTCTAGGGTTGCACAGGTGTTGGGCTCAATTTTAAAACAGAGTTGGGAAGGGGGCGGGGGGTCAAATTGAGGTCGGGAAACCCATTAGTGCGGGTTTTCCTGACGTCCTTGAATTACAACCTTGAAGCTTTTCTTACAAATACACCAGTGTGAGGCTATTATTGTACATCTAAGTGTGTAATTGATTTCTCCATTACATGTACTCTGCATTAAATAAACAACTAGGTGGTGTTCATTAAGGAAATATACACTTTTGAATTGTACCGTAACCATATGATTAGAAGTAAGATCAATACAAATAATTCTTAACATTTGTCGCCAAATCAATGTGTTGAATCAAATATCAGCACAGTGCATTCAAAGTAGGGATTTGGATTTGACCCATTGTACAGCTCAGATAATGACTTAGCCCCAGTTTTACTCAGGGCGGGAACCAAGCAGGCATGGGAAGAAAATCGGGGGGTGGGGGTTCTACAACAATCGCTCCGCAAGGTTACTGCCCAGCGGGTGCAGTTGAAAATTATCCTTAACAACTGCTCAGTACCAGTCGGGGTATCTAACAAAGGTACCATGTGGAATGAGGTGCTTCCCCACAGGGAACAAGGGAGGAGAAATAAAAGGGGCAAATCAAATGTATCTCCATGACGCACGTCATAACAGGTCAGTCAAGACCTACACAGGAAATTCAGGTTGTCTACATGCATCCTTGGCCAAGGAATGTGAGGGGACCCAAGGAAGAGACAAAATAAAATCATCTAGCATATTCAAATAAAAATGCTCCAAAGATAAATAATAGCAATAAAATTCAGATTACTTGAAAAAACATTACTGTACAGCAGGTATCAAACAATACTTTATCCAAACACACAGTTTTAAAAAATATATATTCCAGTCCTTGATCTTCAAGTGTTTAGTTTTATTACTATGTTCTACTGTATTGGAGCAATCCCACACTGCCTGTTCTAGTTTTCCTGTGCCCTTGCTTGATATTTTTTTTCATTTTGACATCCAGAAAACTAAGCAAGTAACAGTACATTAAAATAGACAGCTCAGGAGAGTTTTTGAAGATATGTATATGCAGCTAAATATTAGTGATTGCCAAATTATGAGGTAGTTAGCTGAGCAATTAATAACTTGGAACACTTGCAATGTTGAAAGTTGGAACTATTAATCTATTTTTTATTAAGTGCGTGTTTTGTGAATGGGCAGCAAACAGAAGAAAAAATCCTTTCTATTGGTTTTCAGTCAACATAATGAGATTTCATAAGGATTAATAGGGAGAAATGTTGACTTTTAATGACTGTATAGTTACCAGGCAGCTGTTTAATGGGAGCAGACTCTTCAGCTGTGCAGTTTCAGGTAGCTCAAGCTGCAGATCATGAAATTCAGTAACTCGTTCCTTCTTCATTGCTGGGTCAAAATCCTAAAACTCCCTACCTAACAACATTGTGGGCACACCTTCACCACTTGGACTGCAGAGGTACAAGATGGGTGGCTCACCACCACCGCCTTCTCAAGGACAACCAGGAATGGTCAATAAATCCAGCCTTGCCCGAGAATACATTTTTTTTTCATTCAAAGTCAGTTGCACATTTTTAGATAACAAAACAAAAACACACAATACGTGCAAATTTTTAATTTGCTTTATTTATCAAATAAACTAACTTGTTATATTCTTTTTGGTCACCGTTTTCAGTTTAAAAGGTACCTCATCTCACATAAAAATTTGCTGCACGTATTCAGTGTTGAAAATAAATTGCAATTTTTTTCCACTCTCCAAATTCAGACGACTATCCCGAATATGTGAAGTTGGGCTCTGACTATGTTCATCTCAGCCAGACTGTAAGGGGTGATTCTGTGATCCTGTGCTGTCAGTGGGGAAGCAAACACTCAAAGGGCACCCAGGTGGGAAATTGGGCTACAAAACTGCAGCCCCGATTCATCAAGCAAGCTCTCTGCTGGGGAAGAATCAACTCTTTCGAATTGTGAAAGAAAAACAGAAAATGCTGGAAACACTCAGTAGGTCAGGCATCATTTGCGGAGAGAGAAACAGAGTTAACGTTTCAGGTCGATGACTTTTCATCAGAATTGTAAGTTTGTTTTGGCGTGGGCATTATTAAACATTTGAGACAGATGAAAGAAAAGCTAGCTACTTGTACTAGTAACTTTGTACTCCCAGCATATGAAGCTATTTTTTTCATATGGTAGCGTAGGGAGTTCATAGTGTATAAAACTGGCTATTCCAGTGGTGAGAGTATATGCACAGAAAAACCTAGGAAAGAGGCTTACAAGAGAGTGTAAAATACATTAAAAAAGCAGTAGTGTGAAAAGAAAGCTAATGAAATTTGGAAATATTTTAATTTTAAAATAATGTTTTGAACTGGAAATATTAAAATTCTGAACAAAGCCAGAACTTCAAACCCTTGAAAGATGAAAGGGCTTTCATTCCACTGCTCACAAGAATGCCATAAACAGTACTTTTATTCTGTTCCAGCCCCAATTGGAGCAGTGTACTGAAGAAAGTACCAATCTTTCATCAAGCAACCTGACATCATGCCCTTAGAGTTATGAGTTCTAATAATAGTTCTTTAAATCAAATGCGTCTTCTGTAAAAAAAAATCTTTCAGCCTTGAACATTGGGGGAGGGGAGGTTCTTGTTTTTCTGTAGAATAAATTTAGACAGATTGTCAGAACAACTTTAATCAACTTTCATCCTGAATGAAAACATGTTAAAATATCAAAAAAATTCCAATCTGCTTTCTTGTAGCTCCATTCTTTCATATGCTCTTCCACCTTACAGCTGGTAGAAAGAGTTGACAGACTTGTGTCCTACTCCACTGATTTATTCAGATCCCTATAATTTTATTTCTGATAAAATTAAGCAATGATAAAAACCCTTTCAACATTTAAATAAAATGCCACTTTAACCAGGATGTAATTTTGATGTTTCTGCAGAGAGCTATTGATTAGTGCACGGTTTTGCCTGTGAGTTAACTAACAATGTTGAATACAGCTATTAGACTTTATTAATGAACATGACCTGTAAGTTAATATCTACTAATTTGCATTTGGTGCATGTGAAAGATATTGATCTCTGTTGCAATCTGCTTTGAAGTTAGGAAACAACTTTTTTTTTATTCATTCATGGGATGCAGGCGAGGCCAGCATTTATTGCCCATCCCCAATTGCCCTTGAGAAGGTGGTGGTGAGCCACCTTCTTGAACCACTGCAGTCCATGTGGTGAAGGTTCTCTCACAGTGCTGTTAGGTAGAGAGTTCCAGGATATTGACCCAGCGACGATGAAGGAACGGCGATATATTTCCAAGTTGGGATGGTGTGTTACTTGGAGGGGAATGTGCAGGTGGTGGTGTTCCCATGTGCCTGCTGCCCTTGTCCTTCTAGGTGGTAGAGGTTGTGGGTTTGGGAGGTGCTGTTGAAGAAGCCTTGGCGAGTTGCTGCAGTGCATCCTGTGGATGGTACACACTGCAGCCACAGTACGCCGGTGGTGAAGGGAGTGAATGGGGTGCCAATCAAGCGGGCTGCTTTGTCCTGGATGGTGTCGAGCTTAGAGTCATAGAGTCATAGAGTTATACAGCACGGATAGAGGCCCTTCGGCCCATCGTGTCCGCGCCGGCCATCAGCCCTGTCTACTCTAATCCCATATTCCAGCATTGGGTCCGTAGCCTTGTATGCTATGGCATTTCAAGTGCTCTATGGCATTTCAAGCTTCTTGAGTGTTGTTGGAGCTTTGGAGCTGCACTCATCCAGACAAGTGGAGAGTATTCCATCACATTCCTGACTTGTGCTTTGTAGATGGTGGAAGGCTTTGGGGAGTCAGGAGGTGAGTCACTCGCCACAGAATACCCAGCCTCTGCCTGCTCTTGTAGCCACAGTATTTATATGGCTGGTCCAGTTAAGTTTCTGGTCAATGGTGACCCCCAGGATGTTGATGGTGGGGGATTCGGCGATGGTAATGGCATTGAATGTCAAGGGGAGGTGGTTAGACTCTCTCTTGTTGGAGATGGTCATTGCCTGGCACTTGTCTGGCGCGAATGTTACTTGCCACTTATTAGCCCAAGCCTGGATGTTGTCCAGGTCTTGCTGCATGCGGGCACGGACAGCTTCATTATCTGAGGGGCTGCGAATGGAACTGAACACTGTGTAATCATCAGCGAACATCCCCATTTCTGACCTTATGTTGGAGGGAAGGTCATTGATGAAGCAGCTGAAGATGGTTGGGCCTAGGACACTACCCTGAGGAACTCCTGCAACAATGTCCTGGGGCTGAGATGATTGGCCTCCAACAACCACTACCATCTTCCTTTGTGCTAGGTATGACTCCAGCCACTGGAGAGTTTTGCCCCTGATTCCCACTGACTTCAATTTTACTAGGGCTCCTTGGTGTCACACTCGGTCAAATGCTGCCTTGATGTCAAGGGCAGTCACTCTCACCTCACCTCTGGAATTCAGCTCTTTTGTCCATGTTTGGACCAAGGCTGTAATGAGGTCTGGAGCCGAGTGGTTCTGGCGGAACCCTTCATCTTCCATCATTTTGCTGATGATTGAGAGTAGACTGATAGGGCGGTAATTGGCTGGATTGGATTTGTCCTGCTTTTTGTGGACAGGACATACCTGGGCAATTTTCCACATTGTCGGGCAGACTCTGATTGAGAAACCAATATTTCTCCATAAATTGCTAACAGCCAACTAATTAGGGAACAATTCAAGAACCAGAGGTAGAGATCAATTTCGACTGAGTTTGTAGAAATGTTGACTTGAAAGAAAGACTTGCATTTATGTAGTACCTTTCATGACCTCAGGACATCCCAAAGCACTTTACAGTCAATGAAATACTTCTTGAAGTGTAGTCACTATTGTAATGTAGGAAACACGGCAGCCAATTTGAACACAGCAAGCTCCCACAAACTCCAATGTGGTGATGACCAGATCATCTGTTATTGGTGGTATTGATTCAGTGACAAATATTGGCCAGGGCACCGGGAAGAACTCCCCTGCTCTTCTTCTATATAGTCCCATGGGATCTTTTACATCCGCCTGAGAGGGCAGATGGGGCCTTGGTTTAATGTCTCATCCAAACGACTGCACCTCCGACAGTGCAACACTCCCTCGGTACTGCACTGAAGCGTTAGCCTGGATTATGTGCTCAGGTCTTGGGAATGGGACTTGAACCCACAACCTTCTGACTCAGGGGCAAGAGTGCTACCAACTGGGCCACGGCTAACACCATGGACTTGGAATAAGAAGTACTTGTGAAATAATCATTGAAGTCCTTCTGCAAGATTGATCAGTAATAATAACAACATTACAGGAAAATAATTTGTGTTTTCCCATTTTTTAAAATCAATGCATGACTGCAGTATACAATATGAAAAATTGAGAAATGGTCACCAAATCAAACTAGACTTCACTAAACATAATGCTGGCCTAGTAACATGTTGTGATGTTGTACTTTATGTCAATCGATACTAGGAGATGTCTAAAGTTTTAAAATATGACCCATTTGTGCTACCTATCATTAGGCAAGTGAAAAGGAGCTGGTAGGTTCAAAATTATTGGGTATTAAGTGCAGGGCAGGTCGATCCTGTACATTGTTCAGTTATGTTTTTGCACACACCAACACACACACCCCTCAAATCTAGTGTCGCGAGGTAGTCCACACACAAACTTGTACATTCTCAGTGTGTGGCTGAGGCACATGCACTTCTATTGAATGTATTTCGTATGTATGTAAAGTTAAAAAATGTATTAAAGATATGAATTTGATTTTATATTGAGAATTTATTAAAATAAACCTCACTAAGCTTTGATGTCCAATTTATACAGTATCTTTGGCATTGGTGCAGTCCAATCTTTTAACACCTCACCTATTCCAACATACAGTATAATGCTGAGTTTCCAATATGCACTCCCAGTTGGCGAAACTTCCTACTGGTAGCAGGGAATCATCAAATTAATCCTCTGATGTCTGTAGATGGGCATTTGTAACAGTAACACATAGAAAAAAAATCAAGTTGTACATTGTATACAACAACAACAACATCATAAATTTAAACAGCGCCTTTAACATAGTAAAATGTCCCAAGGCGCTTCACTGAAGCGATTATCAAAAATAAATTGACACAAGCCACATAAGGAGACATTTGGACAGGTGGCAAAAAGCTTGGTTATAAAGATAGTTTTAAGGAGCGTCCTAAAGGAAGAGAGGTTTAGAGAGGGAATTCCAGAGCTTAGGGCCCATGCAGCAGAAAGCACGGCCGCCAATGGTGGAGCGGTAAATGCAGATTGAATATAATGTAAAAAAAAATCTTCACTGTATCACCTTTCATTTTCAAATTCCATTTCTGGCTTGTGAGCAGAACTCTGGTGTATAACTGTGCTTCCCCCACCCCCCCTCAAATCTAGTGTGACAAGACAGTATACCTGTTGCTGTTAAAAGTGAACCATGTAAGTAGGGCATTGGTAGAATGTAAAGGACACCATAGTGTGAGTTACAAGACAACAGTCTTATTTTGTGTCTCTGAATGTGTCAAATCAAAGCAGCAAACTTCAAGTAAATTGGAACTGTATCAGCATTGATGTAACTTTGTATCCCCAGTCAAGTCCAGGAACATCCCTGAGTGTTCCCTTTGAACTGAGAGCGTTTGTGTGCATGTAGTTTGTTCAAAATGGGTGAAAAAAATAGAGTAAGCTCCAAAGTCCCTTCTAATTTGTTACTGATTTCTAATTCGTTATTTCTTGAACTCAGTAACAAATGCTACACAGTGAAGGGAATTAGATGTAACCCATTCTGGATCTACTGGAATGTTTTAAAAGCAGATACAGAAGGAAAAGTAAACATTTGAAGCCAGAAAAGCCAACGTTCATCAATTCCATGTGTTTCTCAGCTAAGTACTCTGAACTGATCAAATTCTAGATACTGCACTCTTTGTTTAACTGTGTGACTGCATCTCGCAAAAAAAAAGTCATTTAAAACAGAAAATTAGATTCTTTAAATGCTGAGACTGCAGCCACCATACAGAGTCACAAATCAATTATTTAAAATGTACCGTTCCTAGCAAGAACAGACATTACAAGTGTTTTAATCAGCAATTTGAATGGCTCTAAGAGAATGTGGGACAATTAGGAAATCACATTGCATTTCCTTAAACAGCTTGCAATTATTTAATGTACAACACATCCAAAAGATATTGGGATTGCTACACTAATTACCACTATTGACAAATACTTGATGGTCTTCAGTTTCAGACAGATGAAGACAAGATCTAGAGGTTGTTCTAAGCAAGATGGAACAATTTTCTGCTGGAGTAATGAAACCTCTGATGAAAGATGTCAGCTTTGCTTGGGACATGTCTGGCTAAGGTCAAGATGATCATCTCTTGAGTACCTGTACTAAAATATTTTGACATATAAAGGAATTTACTTTTGCAATGCAACACATCTGAAAGAGGACTGGGAGCATGCTTCATGATGATTATCCCTCAAGATCTCCAAAGGAAACAGGTAAAAGCTCAGATTGCAACCAAAAAAAACTTGTTTTTATGTTGGAGACATTTGAGTAGTATGGCTGTGGAAGGAAAATTTCTGTGGAAAGAAAATTTCTGTGGAAAGTGATCACAAGCCCTTTGAATCTATTCTGAAAGTTTTTAATGAAAGAAAAAGAATTACATAGAATTTACAGCACAGAAACAGGCCATTCAGCCCAACAGGTCTATGCCGGTGTTTATGGTCCACACCTTACTTCATCTAATTTTATCAACATATCATTATATTCCTTTCTCCCTTGTGAAAGGAGAGGGCGAGAGAACATTAGAGAGAGAGAGAAGAAAAACGAGAGAGAGAGAAAACGAGAGAGAGAGAAAACGAGAGAGAGAACGAGAGAGCAAGAACGAGAATGAGAGAGAAAGAGAGAAAGAGAGAGAGAACGAGTGAGAGAGAGAGAACGAGAGAGAGAGATATAACGAGAGAGAGAGAGATATAACGAGAGAGATAACGAGAAAGAGTGAGAGAGAAAACGAGAGAGAGTGAGAGAGAAAGAGAGAATGAGAGAGAAAGAGAGAACGAGAGAGAGAGAAAGAGAAAACGAGAGAGAGAGAAAGAGAGAATGAGAGAGAGAGAAAACGAGATTGAGAGAGAGAGAAAAAAATAGAGAGAAAAAAAATAGAGAGAGAGAAAACGAGAGCGAGAGAGAACGAGAGAGAGAGAACGAGAGAGAGAGAGATATAATGAGAGAGAGAGATATAACGAGAGAGATAATGAGAGAGAGTGAGAGAGAAAACGAGAGAGAGAGAGTGAGAGAGAGTGAGAGAGAAAGAGAAAACGAGAGAGAGAAAGAGAAAACGAGAGAGAGAAAGAGAGAACGAGAGAGAGAGAGAGAACGAGAGAGAGAGAGAAAACAAGATAGAGTGAGAGAGAGAGAAAAAAATAGAGAGAGAGAAAACGAGAGAGAGAAACGAGAGTGAGAGAATGAGAGCGAGAACGAGAACGAGGGAGAGAGAATGAGAGAACGAGAGAGAGAACGAGAGAGAGAGAGAGATATAATGAGAGAGATAACGAGAGAGAGAGATATAATGAGAGAGTGAGAGAGAAAGAGAAAACGAGATAGAGAAAGAGAGAACGAGAGAGAGAGCGAGAGAGAAAACGAGAGAGAGAGAGTGAGAGAGAAAGAGAAAACGAGATAGAGAAAGAGAGAACGAGAGAGAGAGAGAGAAAGAGAAAACGAGAGAACGGGAGAAAGAGAGAACGGGAGAGAGAGAGAACGAGAGAGAGAGAGAAAACGAGATAGAGTGAGAGAGAGAGAAAAAATAGAGAGAGAGAGAGAAAAAAATAGAGCGAGAGAGAAAACGAGAGCGAGAGAAAACGAGAGCGAGAGCGAGTGAGAAAACGAGAGCGAGAGCAAGAGAGAAAGAGAGAACGAGAGAGAAAGAGAAAGAACGAGAGAGAGAGAACAAGAGAGAGAGATAATGAGAAAGAGAGAGAAAAAATGAGAGAGAGAAAAAATGAGAGAGAGAGAGAGAAAATGAGAGAGAGAGAGAGAGAGAAAACGAGAGAGGGAAAAAATGAGAGGAGAAAATGAGAGGGAGAGAGAAAAAACGAGAGAGAGAAAACGAGAGAGAGAAAAAACGAGAGAGAATGAAAATGAGAGAGAGAGAGAGAAAGAGAGAGAAAACAAGAGGGAGAGAGAGAAAGAGAGAGAACGAGAGGGACTTGCATTTATATTGTTGCAAAGGTTTGTTCAGTTGTCTCCAAGGCTACAGGCTCGAGAGAGAGGAACTCAAACCATATAATTCAAACATAAACAATTCCCTGTGATTGGCTCAGTTATGCATATGATTGGCAGCTACTTTTGAATTTACCTGACAGTTAATCTAATCCATAACCATTGGTTAAGTAATTAAGAATGGGAACTGTTCAATTCGCTGAGTCAGCTTGGAACTTTCAAAGATATTGTTCAGCTATTTCTTCAGCTCCTACAGTTGGTGAGGTAATAAGAAGAAAAGAGTAACCGTCTACATAAAGGTTAACTACAAATTAATAGTTTAGCATAGATATTGCGAATGTGGATTATTTTCTTTTCATATATCTACCATAAATATATATATCGATCACCTATGACATCGCACATAAAAAGTCAAGACCAAGTGTAGTCTTCTGCTGGGTTAGAGGCTGGGGGCAATTTGGATCAAGACATGAACATATAAGAGTTTTAACAAGATATTTCAATAAATACATAATATAAAATGTACATATATTCAGTCTCTATTTTAAAGTCATACATTCTGTACTTATCATTTTTATATTATTTAAAGTTGAATAACAAAACTTTCAGCAATTTGAGAAACAGACTTGGTTGGAGCATTAAAGTTTCTCTGCAGTAGAGGTGGAGGAGGTGGGAAATGCAAAACTGAGGTGCTACAGCAACATTGTAAAAGTCTGTAATTACACTATGTCGAGTTTACATAGACAGTTCCCATTTTAAATATGGACATAGGAATTGATAATGGGAAAATTTGACACCAAAATTCAACAACAAAACATAACAGAAAGTAAGGTTTTATGAATAGGAAGAGAATACAGATGTAAAATTTTAAAAATGAGATTGATATTACTGTTATTTATTCATATATCTTGCTCCCTACTTATCTTCCTACTCATATATCTAGGTGTTAACTTGACCCTGTTGGGAGGACTCACTATAGACTCCACTACAGGCTTTACTGCCTGTAGTGGAGTCTCACTATAGACTCCACTACAGGCTTTACTGCCAGGGTGGTCTCCCAGTGTCCTGATCAATATTTTTCCTTCAACCAACACCATTTATTAATTTGCTGTTGTGGGACCTTGCTCTGCACAAATTGGTTGCCGTGTTTCAAAACTAATCCATTGATTGTAAAGCATTTTGGAATGTTCTGATGATGCAAAAAGCACCACATGAATGCAAGTTTGTTCTTTGTTCAATAAACTTGCTTGATAGTTAAAATCTGAAACGTGGTCAAATGTTATGATGCTCTGCCACTTTTTAAAGAAATGAGAAAGATCCTGTGGAGACCCAGGACAAATCCACTACCCAAAATAAATTTTAAAAAAGGTTTTCTGTTGATTATCCTGGGCACACTATCAAAACCTACCTCGATATTGGGGCCGGTGAAAAGCCTTTCAAAGCCACGAGGAGCTGAGAATCTATCTGTGAAAGTAATCTAAAATGCAGAAGCTACGATAAGAAGGGCAAAAGATGTCCAAAAACCTAAAATTATATACAGATTGAATAGTACTGAACTTCCTCTACAAATCAGAAACCCTTTTGGAAATTACTGACATCTGCAATTAAGTAAAATTGCAAATACATGACTCAGTATCAAACTCCAATGTGGTGCTCACTCTATAACTATTGTATTGGTGCAAAGTTTTGCACCTTCGCTTTGCACTAACACTTCAGTGATAGTGTAACTGCTGCTTAAGTCCAGAGTCAGGGCCTGACATGACACCAGAGTAAAGATGAGTGATACTTCCTGGAGGAGATAGTCTCACACTGCCTTGCTTAGGAGCCAGTAACACCTGACTTACACCACACAAATCTAGCATTCGTACAAAGCCAAAACCACTTCACACCAGCATTACATTTATTGTGTGAATACACTGTAAAAGATATTTGATGGAATATTTAGATTTTTCATTAATTTTTGCCACCTACTTAACACTTGGTAATGTGACTTTGTGCATAATAATTTCAGAAACAGTATTACCAGTTGGATTTTCTGCAAGTTTAACATAGCAATTATCCTGCATGAACTAAAAATTCCAATTTATCACATTCAGATTAGTTCACCTGCCATTTTGTAAGCTTTGATACCACTTATACCATCAGCATTACAGTATAATTCCAACTAGGTTCTAATACCACACACAGCATTAAGCAATAATTTAACGATAGTTAAAAAATATTTTGATTGAATTTTTAAAATTACAATTAATTTTTAGCTATGCTATCTGTTTAATTATGTTCTCCTGTATTGCTGCATGGTCCAATATGTGGGATGATCAGATTAAAATTACATGACATGGAACTTTTAAACATTGCATGTGCAAAGTACTGAGGCAAAACATTTAAGAGGGAGGAGCTGGAAAAAGTCGTTATGATTGAATACATCTATCTGTCACAGAGTGGCATTTGATCTTTCAAGAGATGTAGTGTGTCACTGATGCCAGTCTTATAGTAATTCTTGGAAATGGACCTTTTGCACTACAATCCAGAAGCTGGACCTTCTCAACACACATTTCTTGCAGAGGTGTATTCCAAAGGGGCTACCAATTACCTCACTTGCATTAAACTGCTCAAATTTAACATTCTTATCTTCATGTTTAAATGCCTTCATGGCCTCGGCCCTCTCTATCTCTGTAAACGCCAGCCCTACAACCTTCCCCAAACTCTCTGTTGTTCTGACTCTGGCATGTGTGCATCCCTTCTTCCCACCATGCCTTTATCCACCTATGCCCCCTGCTTCTGGGACTCTGTGGAAGTCTGTATTGGGTCAATAACCCTTTGTAAGAATGATTTCTGATTGAGCTCAAGAGTCTCTGCTAAATAATGAAAAACATTCTTGCTGCAGCATAAGAAGTTCAGCATCTTTTCATCCTCTCCTCGTGGAATCTTCAGGCAAGGCTTTTTTCTCTCAAATCATTCATTAGGTTCAAATAATTCCTTTAAAAACTCCTGCACTGTTTTAAGTTCCTTACTTTTAACCCCTTAGGTATCAAAACTAACACTTCTATTAACTCTTTGATGCAGACAATCATAGACAAAGTCAACATTACTTTGATATATCCAATTAACTGTAACAATTAGACATCACACTATCCAAGTCATCTTGTGGTAATATATGCCACTTTGAAGATAATTTAGTAGTGTAGCATGAGTCTACATTAAATTCTATAAGCAAGTTAACTCTGCACATCTGCAGCAAACTAATAAATCTTCACAATGGAACAAATCTATTTCTTTTGATCAAAGAAACAATGTTGCTAATTAAATCAAGGAAAAAAACAAATTGATCTTTTGATCAAAGGCGCAATCTGATCTTCATGTGAATAATCAAGCAATTCAAACTTTACTTTGCCCTGTCTCAGTAGCTCAGTGCCCCTGTAGTTCTTCATGTGTGATCCTAGATATGAGTTCTGGCAGGCTATTTAACTGTGGCACACATCATGATCATGTTCAATCTTGTTCTCACCCAACTTCCACCTAGGCGCACTATCCCGCAGTCAGTATGGTCAGCTGCTACATTCAACTTAAATGAGAATATGCATATGCACATATATACACACACACACATATATATGGTAAACTTATTGGAATCCAGCTTCATTGCATGTCAACTAGAAATCTAGCCTCACTGAATATCTTCAAAGTCTTATTTGAAAATGGAACAAAATAATTGGCAAATCTGCTGAATGTTATAAGCTTACAAAATGCTACAGACATGTTTATGTCTGATTTAAGTACTGGAAGTAACATAGTGATCCCAGAAATTTCAATTTCATTCTGAATGGAAGCTAACTTGACTGTGACATTTAATAAGCTATAAACTTCAGATGACATTTTGTAGATGAGGTCTCATTTTGTCTATAAGGAGCATTGAAAAGGTAATGAAGTGAGTGAAAGAAAGTTAAACGACAGGCAGTATAGTGAAAATCATGCAAATATCACCAGGAACCATCAAATGGAGTAGAACCAGAGCTAACAAAAATTGATTCTGTCAAGTTCAGTGTGACCATGCGTAGACAAGTGAAGGGACAACAATTTTCAATCCTTCTTTTTCTCTCAAAACTAATGTGCCAAGGTGGAAATTTCTGTATCGGTGAATGTTTTTGTGATTTCCCACAATATCTCCTCTATTGGTCTTATTTAAAATATTTGAGATATATCTGAGTTACCGCACAAAAAAAGCTGGGCTGAAACAGATTTGATCATACTGGAACTGTCGGATATTAAAAGTTAAGACACACGAGCGAAGGTTTTCAGGTGATGTTCGACCCATAAATGGGGGCGATTCACTAGCAACAAACCAGAAGGATCATTTACTGATGATTCTCTGCCCACAATGTTCATGAGGACATTTCCTGGGTGGTGGGGTGGGAGGAGGGGTTCAGGTCTGACCCAGGAAACTTCATTTCAATGTTGAAGTGATATCCTTAGGATGACATTCCCAACTTTTAAAGTGGACCTGGACTGATTTTTCAATTTGCCCATAAAAATTGTCTGTCGAATGTTACTAGGCTGTGCCTTCGAATACAAACGTATTTAAAGAGACAACCTGTAACTGTGTTGTAAGCTTGTCAAGTTGTATTTTCAACTGTATTTGGAGTTTTTTTGCTTTTTTTGTTCCTGGGACAGCTCTGTGGCTGACGAGGGGTTGTGGGATGTGTTTTGGACCATCACTTTCTTGCTACCAACCTACGATTTGGGATTCTGAAAATCAAACTTCAGCAGAATAATTCCTCCAATGATAGACCCTTCCCTTCTATATCTAAGTTTTTCCAGAGTCCATCAATGTTACAAAGGCTAAATGGGGGAAGAGAGACAGAAGTAGTGGAACCAGTTAGCTTCCCACATGTCCTATTGCCCTGCTGTTGGTGGCAAAACGTCTCTGTTTCTTTACCTTAACTTTTAAATGGGACATTCTCATTCTCATTTTCACATTCTCTTTGGAAAAGTTGATGCTGCAAAGAGACCAGTTGCCATTTTTGGGCCCCTCAACACGTGCACATCATTGTCCCATGAGTCGTGGAAAAGTTTCAATCCCTTTGCTGTTGGAGGAAGATTTACAGCACAGAATGATGGCAGAGCTAGGCCGACATGAGGTTATTCATGTTAAATTTTGTTCAGTACTTTTTTTCTCCCAAGTTCCCAGGTGGTACTTAAAGGATAGTTGGTTCTATCCAATTTCATCACCAGCTCAGTGTGAAATTGGAAGGGTCTGTTCCCAGGCTCCTTGATCGTTTAATATGAGCTCCCTGGCTGTAGCATAAACAATGCATCCAAAGCCCTGATGATCTCTCCCTCAACTCCCAGTATGTTTTGCAAATTCAGCTTCAGATTGAGTTTTCCCAAATGCTCATTTTAATGTCACAAAGCATTTGATATAATCAGGAATGATCTCTGTTAAGAATTTTAGCCTTTCCTGTTTCTGGGTGTTAACAAAGTCTTCATATGCTGAATAGAAATTATTCTTAATTGATGAATTATGATTAAAGTAACCATTACACAAATCATCAGATAAGAGTTACTAGCGGACATTTCCTCAGGAAGAATGAAGTTACATTCATACAACGTGCAACCCCTCCCAACTTCCACAACGTTGCAAAATATTTTCAAATACATTGTCAGGGAAAATAACTGTTGAACAAGCACAAAGCAAGGAAAAAGTGCAATATGAGAGGAGTTTTGTCTATAAAATGAACATGAGAGAAATAAGAAAGTATGGAATGAAAAACATAGCCATTAGGCAATCAAGTCGCCTCCTTCCAACATAACACACAAACTTTGCACTGTCATTGACTATCCTCAGCTTATTTGATGCCCCGTAGGAAGGTTCTTATAAATTCTCCCTGCCCTCCAAAGACAATTAGTAAAACTTCAGAATATCCATTCCCACAGCTCTACCATCCAACCTTAGCCTGCTGCCCCCACTGATAACACACCGACTCCAGCAATGTGAACTTTTGACCACCTTAGTCTATAATTAAACCTATAACCTTTTATCCGTTCCTTATTTAACTTGTTTTGAAGGTTTTAATTAACTCAGCAGCAGTTGCTTTTACTGGCAGTTTGTTCCGCACAAGTAATACTCCAGAAGATTTTTTTTCTCCCTGATCTGTAGTCTTGGTTGATGCTTGTTAATTTTGCCTTCACAAAATCTTATGTACATCTGCAGCATCTAAACAGCATTTTTAAAATCTGGATCATGGTACCTCTATCTTCTTTTCTCCAATGAAAAGAATTTCAGATCTGAATTTCCCTTCATAACTTAGAGCCTTAACTCCTGGTATGAAACTTGTCACTCAGCTATGAACCATCTCCAACACAGCAATGCCTTTTTTCAGGTAGGGCGCCCAAACGATCACACAATAATAGAATCGTAGATTCATAGGTTACAGCACGGAAGGAGGCTATTCAGCCCATCAAGTCCGTGCTGGCTCTATGCAAGGGCAATCCAGCTAGTCCCACTCCCCTGCCCTATCCCCGTAGCCCTGCAATTTTTTCATTTCGAGTACTTATCCAGTTCCTTTTTGAAGGCTATGATTGAATCTGCCTCCACCACTCCATCGGACAGTGCATTCCAGATCCTAACCACTCGCTGTGTAAAAAAGTTTTTCCTCATGTCACCTTTGGTTCTTTTGCCAATCACCTTAAATCTATGCCCTCTGGTTCTTGACCCTTCTGCCAATGGGAACAGTTTCTCTCTATTCTGTATGGACCCTTCATGATTTTGAATACCTCTATCAAATCTCCTCACAACCATCTCTGTTCCAAGGAGAACAACCCCAGCTTCTCCAGTCTATCCATGTAACTAAAGTCCCTCTTCCCTGGAATCATTCTAGTAAATCTCTTAGAAATTGTCTTAGCACTGATCCATGGAAGATAAGAATAATTTATTTTTGGTTACAACTAAATGTGAATGATCAGTAATCACTTCAATTTCCTTCTTCTTTTCTATGGTCGCCAATGGGCACACATATTTGCTGCTTCTTGTTCCAACGCATTAGCTTACATTTATCTACATGTATAATCTACCTGTTATTCCCTTGCACATCCATTTAACTGGTGCAGATCTCTCCCTGAATCTTGTCTACCTGCGTTTGTCACACTGGAAGGTAGTTTGCAATGACATGCTCAATGTATTGCACGCAACTTGTTCTCCACAAATTCCACCCACCCCTAGCAGAGGAATGTTGGAAGGACTGCACTAATATGGAGCAAGTTCTGGTCATGTCCCGGCATCCAAACCTTCTGCGCAACTTGTGGCATTGTATTCCATGCGTTGTACATTTCCAACTGCAGGAAAGCATACCCTGTGGTTTTTAATCACTTAACTGGAGAAATCGCAAAACAAATTGCTAAAAAGGGTCACTTTGGTGGCATTTTTCCTCCAGTGTTTTTATTACTAAACGCAGACTTTGCGGAGAGATTCACACACTCTTGGGGAATGATGCGCAATGTTTGATGCATGCAATGTTCATGGGATAGCTGTAGTCTTCCAGTGTGCTTAACAGACAACTTGGGTTTGATTTTTCCTCCTGTTGTTCTAATACGACTTAAAAATCAATTTCATTACGTGAATTTTTTATGATTAGCATTTCACTGAAATTTTATTGACAATGTGAAAAAATTAGAAAGAAAAAGATGTTTTAAAAATATTTTTGACAGGAATAAAATAAATCACATTATTACACGTGGAAGAGGGTCAGAACTGAATGGATTTCCTTTGTGGCATCACTACGACATAAACACACACAGTACTTTTGAGGTTTCTCACAGAAAGCAGTGCAACACCATTAGTGCGTATAAATAATGCAGAAGCTCTTTTGCTATCTCAGAAAAGAGCGCACAAATCTTCTGTTCCTGTTGTCAGAAATTCAATAATATTAGTTCTGGAGTTAGAAGCATTTTACCTTCCACATACAGCACATCCTTCTCAGCTTTCTTCAAAGTGCCCAGAAGCATCATCTGAAACATGCACTTTAACTCAGCCACCGCGTGTAGGACCAAAAAAACACTTAATTGTGCACCATTTTTCAAAAATATTTAAATACAGCAATTAAAGAACAAGACTTGTGATATAATTAGACGTGCTTTCCATTTGCAAATCCTATTTGCCAAAGTAAGACGTAATTAGCAGGAAAATTCTATGCAAGCGATAGCAGTGATTAGATGGTTTTGAGCAAGATTATGCACATTTAATAAATGACAAGAACATATAATCATTGAGCCTGATTTTAAATTTACTTCTCCAGCTGACCTATCATGTTTCTAGATTTAGAACAAAATCTAATAAAAAAAACAATTGTTCCGATTTCTGCAATCACTTTCTGGTGATGGAACTTTTCAATATTTATTGAATTTTTCCAGATGATTTTATTATTTTCTTTAACACCATTTCTGCAGTAACCTTCTCGCTGAGTATTCCTTTTTTTTTTCTCAAATAGTTTTTGTACAGAGAGAGAGATAGATTGCTGGCTGTTTGATTTTGAATATATGAAACCAGCCTGAAGCTGACAAGCAGATTGTTGGTAAAAGAATATTGTGTTTTACGTGAGATCCGCTGTCAGTCTATTCGTGCTGAAAGAGGAGACGTACACAGTTACCCATTAAAAGTTGAAGGTAATAGCTTTACTGTTCGCTTCATGTAAAAAGACTGCCAATCTAATCCTTACCTAACTGAATAAAAAACGTGACATCTATTTAGAATGACAAGGTGATTTCTTCCCTACCCCCCTCCCCTTCTTATCCCACCCTCCTGCCCCCAAATTGCTACTACAGTGACTTCAGCTGTGGTTATCTGAGATGTTTTGTATAAAGACCAGATCAGACAAGTTATGTTGTGGTCAAAAGTGCTAATGCATTAATCTAATTAGAGCTGATAGCAGACGTTCCTTTTCACAGTGGTCTGCTCTGGTTTATGTGTTCCTTGACTTCCTGCAATTGATTATATCCTTACTGCGTAATGTTGTTTCATCGTATCTGTGCAATGGCCATTGCAGAAGTTTCACATAGAAGCTACAGCCATAAATGCATCAGAAGACACGGACTGATTGGACTGAATGGCCTGTTTCCCTGTTGTAACTTTTATGTATTTCTGAGAAGAGAGTTATTTCCATCATGTATATTCAAATCAATATATTCAATGTGCTTGACTGAAGTGGCCAAGCAAGCTACTCAGTTTTATCAATCCGTTACAAAGAACTAGTGGTTCAAGAAGAAGGCTCATCTCCGCCTTCTCCACCTTGCCAGCAATGACCACGTCCTGAGAATTAATTAAAACAATTTGTCAAAACATATATATAAGAACTATAGCTTACATAGAAATTTAAACTTAATTGGATTTTTGAATGTTATGGCACTGCCCTCCAGAATTTAACAATACACAAAATAGTCCTGAGACATAAGGCTAAAAATTATTGTTGGTGATCATGGAGGACAAACAATTAACTTTTTCACTATTATTTTAATGAAGGCATTAACCCTTTTATTTTTAAATGGGTTACCGCCTCCACTAAAGTAATAGATACATTCAGCTTTCATCCACTGTTATCATCGACAGTAAATTCCATCCTCTATCATTATCAAAAAGTTATAATTTAAGGGACAATTTCAGTAATGGAACAAGCTAGAAATTGAAGACTCCTTTGTGATCATTACATTTTTGGAGAATCATAGCACAGCAGAAATAAATAAAACAGATAGGCAAATATTTCATAAATAACTAATATAAATGAATAATCATATAAATATTGTAACTAATATCAACATAAGACATAGTAAATGTGTAAATTTCCGCATATTTGCTTGGAGAAGAACCTAATTTCTAATCATGTGACAGCTTCACCTGCCAGTGTCTAGGTTACAGCGGAACCACAACTGAGCCCAACCCTGTCCACACTCTCAGTCCATGCACTTGTACTTCCACCAGGAGTTGCTGGATAAAAGATCAGCAGCAGAAAACCTGGCTAATTTTCCCCTCTGTGACCCATAAGTGTCATTTAGGCCAGTTGTACCACCACAACTACCACCAGACTAAGATCAACTCATTCAACACAGACCAGGATTCAAACCTGGGATCTTCAGTCTGTATGGCTTTACCAATTGAGCCATTGGTAGTAGATTATCTTTTTATTATTATCTAGAAAACTGGTGTCCCAGTACATTAAGACCTCTTTGAACAATATATAATGTTGGATTGTGTACCAAATATATGATTTCCTTCTGGATGCAACCTTTTTTCATGTGACTAATCTTAACCAGACTTTTGTACCCATGTTTTTCTTCCTGTCTCTATATTTTGTTCTGTTTTCATAGTATGCGTGTAAACTAAAATCACTCTAGGTCTCACCTTACAAATAGATGTTAAACAATGTTTATTATTCATGTATGACTTGGTAAATTGTTTTCCCTTAGATATAATATTGCATCAATGTCTAAAAAGAATTGTTCTGTGTTAGAGTACACATTACTTTATATCGAAGCCAAACAAATCAGAAGCACAAAGCCCATCCAGAATGAAACACAGCTCTCAATCTCTCCTGACCATCACAATGACATAAATGAATAGATGATCCCAGTGCAAAAATATAAGAAAATTATTGACAGAGTATTCAAATAAACAACTCTGAACCAATGAAAATCAGAACATTGACAAAAAAGGTTATTCAGAACTGAGGACATCAAATTGACAACACAACCAAAGGGACAACCAGGATTAAGAGACTTTAATGGAATATTGATTTTTTTTCTTCTCCCTTTCCTCTTCTGAAGGCATGGCCCTTGCTTAGATACGGTCTTGCTGTGTGAGCCTAGGCTGTGAGTGCCAGCAGGCTGGCTGATCCTGAACTTGTCCATGTGTGCGAACATCTGCACACATGTACTTCCATCGCAGTTTACTAGACAGCAATCAGGAATGGGGAACCTAGATGATTTTCCTTTCCCTAGCTAAGAGACCATGAGGTCAATTGTAGTGAACCTGACTGCGACTGGGGATCAAACCTCAACCACGTGGCTTTGTTGTGCACTGGACAGTAAAAGTACCAAAACGTCCTTGGTGACTTTCTCTTTAGACCGCTTGAAAGAGATAACAAAGAGTTTCTTTTCTGGAACAAAAAAGGAGAACTTGGTCATAAGAATAATAACTCACACTCATGATTGCAAACGTCATTAAATGTAATGAAATATATTGTAACAGTTCATAAATCCATAATCACCCATATTTCATTGTAATTGACAATTCCAATTATGTTTCTATGTATTTAGAAACAGATAGCTGAGATCTTTCAACAACTTGTTAAAGAAAAACTGGCTGTACAGTCAGGTTAACATATTATCATTTCACCTCTCGGACCCAAGTTCAAATCCATTCCAAATGATGGAAGGGAAGATTCCTCTCTGTTGACCATAAGCGTTCTATGTGAAATGAATTTGGACAGTTTCAAAAATCCCAGGGCAGTGTGGTGGAGGCAGAAACCTGTGCAAAGGGTCTCCAGCCCTGTTTCCTTACCACTGGACTTAGGAACTGAGCATTCCCCAGGTGCAATTAAGAGGAAAACCCACCCTAGTCTATCAGGAAAATTGACAGCAGAAGGAATAGAAGACAAGGGAATGACTAAAAGAATGATAACGTTTTGGTCCGTCATACCTTCATAGTTTACATTAAATATGTCCAATGGTGTTAAACCCTATGGAGTGGGAAGATATGGATTGTGCCTGCAGTATTTCTAAATGTTGAATCCTTAACTCATCTAGTTTGGCCATGGGAAAAGGGGAAACACATTGGAAAAAAATACTTTGCATCCTCAGCAGATTTAACGGGGTTGCTTTCTGCACCGCTTTCCCATCAAAGTTTGACTTGAACAGACTTTTCTTAAAACTAGTCAGTCTCCTGAGACTAGTCCATGTACAGCTTTCAAATCAAGCAAGGTTAGATGATGGGGAATAACTGGACCCAGGAAGTGGGGGGGGAGAGGTGGAGGAGACGGAACAGATGAGGAGGATGCGACAGGGAGCAAAGGCAGGGGAAGTACTCCATTGAGGGAGATCGGAATGTCAGCTGGGTTGGGGGGGATGGGGGAAGGTGGGCAGGGGGCTGCAGTGAGCTTCCCTTCCCCTCTATCAAGGCTGGATTTTCATTTCAGTACGGAGGATGCTGTTCCGTTCACCAAGTCTGATTTTCAATCTCGGCTTGGGTGGGAGTGTTTCTGTGATCGCCCCTTCCTAAGGCCAGGCTTCCCAGTTTGATTGAGGGAGGGGGTGTGCCAATGGACTCTCCTCCGCAGACATACGCTGCGAGCTTCAGCTCAGTGGGAATGGTGTTGGATGCATGGCAATTCCCAAAAGGGAAGCTCGGGTTTCTGTTCAGCAGGGGAGGGTGGTGAGCGGACATTCCAAAAAAACAGGCTCTCAGTTTTAGCTAGGGGAGAGGGTTGTCTCAAAATGTTGGGGTTGAAATTTGTTTTCTTCCCCTCAGCAAACAAATGCTGAACATTACTGGAGAAGGATTGAGCAGTCAGGAAGTGGACAGAAACCTGATGATGCTGTCAGAGAAGGGTAAAAGAGTGCAAGTAAACAAAAGGTGATAGAAAAGAGACAGGTGTGTTTGTGTGAAAATAAGAGATGGCTAAGGGAGTCAGACAGAGTGAGAGGAAAAGAACGTTTGACCAATATCAATGGTGAAAGCAGTTAAAGTTTACATCGTTTTATGGTCTGCTGAAAAATTGTTTTGAGGCATAAAATGTGCTTCAGACATTATTACCACTGACACATTTTGTACAGTAAATTAATCACCACCATGAATGTTATTGCCCAAGTATAAAATTAGCAATCACATCAATAAGTAAGGGGGGAAAAATAGACTGAACTTTGCATCACATTTTTGAGTCCAATTAAGGCTCATTTGAGGTGGAGTAGGGTTTAATGAAATAAGCGGATTGCTGGCTGATTTTTATCTCCTAACCCGTTGAAGCTGATTGTAGCATTCAAACTGCTGCATTGGCTCTGATCAGCTAACTTGGCATTGACTGGCCAAACTCACTGAGCATTGGCGAGTTGGATTTCCTAGTTTCATTTCAGCATTTACAGTTTTGTCCAATGTGTTAATGAGTTTAAGAGGACTCCCTAATGAATGGGTGGATACATGTACCGTGAAAAAAACATGTTTTGTTAAAAGGCCTGTCACACAAGCAGGATGCTCAGTGGTCTGGAAATTTGTTGGTGATCGCCTGCTTTACACCTGTAAGCGCCCAATATGGCGAGCAGCATGCACATACACATTCCGCACCAGACGTGCATCGCCCGCCATATTGGTAAAGGCTCTTGCATCACAGGCCTGAGCCTGAAAACAGGTGTTTGGTCCTTTTCATATGCAAAAGTGGGGGGGGGTCTATATCCTGTTTGAGGCCCCTTTTACAAAATTCATTCGCGATCAGCATTCTCAGGTGCTTGGCAGCCAAACAAGCAGCTGTTAAAGGGAGGAGGCTGCCTCCCGAAAGGTAAGGTTACTTCACTTATCATGGAGTCGGCTACTCTAGGTGCTTCCCGGGATTGGCAAGCTGCCCCTGGGGCCACGACTGATGCCTGCAGTTCGTGCGTGATAAAGAAATAAGGCCAGCGGACCAATTTCTGATGGTCCTGCCACTGGTCTCAATAGGCTCGATCAAATTTCCAGACCAAGGTTTTCTCAAGGTGCATGTTTCAGTCCACTGACGAGGGAGTCCTTTCAAACTCGCCTTCGTTAACATAGTGGATAGAGGAATTTCATCCAAGCACTGAAACACATTTGGTAGTACGTGTTATACAGCGTGAATTCAACCCATGGGTTTTGAGGTCTTCCTTTTCTTGAGCAGCCAGTTTCACAATCCGTGACAAGAAAGCAAAGGTCCTGTTTAGAATCAGCTTGACAAACTAGTAACTGAGATCTCTGAGTTCACCACTCCTTGCATTTTTCACTTCTGCTGAGAGAAAACAAATCTTAAGAATAATTATCAATGACTTCATTCCACACGAAAGGTACATGTTCCCTGCATACCTTTGATTATATTTATCGGGGTCTTATTTCTGCTAATAATATCGCGCAATCCGGGCCGAATCAGTCGAACCAGCGCAAAAGATTGGGGAATTTTAAACGTAAGCGAGTTACGCCCAAAACCGCTTACGTTCATGTTTTCCGCCATCTTTTATGCTGGTTTAAGATTCGATTTGCAAGGATCAGGCCCCGCCCACAAAACTGGCCACGCCCCCAGGTCAAAATCGCCGATTGCGCTGGTTCGGGAAGGCTCTTCAAATTGTGCTCATTTTCTCTGGTGCACAGGCACTAATAGGCTCTTTTGAAACAATTTTTCATATCAAGAAAATATTTAATTTACAAAGAAACTGGTTAGCGTATACCAATGAAACTATTAAATCAGTATAGTTTTTTTCAGCCATTTTCAGTGATTTTAAATCAGGTTACTCACAGGTGGAGGACTGGACACCCTTATTAAAAATGCTTATTTTTGCTGATAAACCCATTTTCAGCTGTATTAATAAAACTGCACCAGGTTACCACTCTTAAATACACCATGAAATACTTTTTAATGGAAAAAAAAGATACAATTACGTTCTATTACGCTGCCCGATTGCGCTGGTTCACGGGAGATTTTACATTTGTGATTATGCAAATGAATTTTAGCGGAAACTTGAACTGTGACCTAACCAGCTCAATTTCAAACTCATTTTGGGTGCAATTTCCCGATTGCGCCCAATATTTACCCAATAGTTTTAAACAATTACATCTATCCCAACCAATCACAAATATTCTTTGTGGTAAACAATCCTCTGAGTATGTTAAACGTACAGGGGTCATTTTCTGACTTTGCTCTTCAGATTGGGAGCCTCACCTGGTCGAAGTGCGGATTAGAAATTCAGGCATGCGTTGCACGTGGTTTCTTTTGGCCATTTCAAATTAATGTTTGCAAAATCATGGACAATTTTCAATATGCACCACTAGCCAGTGAAGCTCTCTGCTGGTAGCACAAAGTCAGAAAATTACCCTATGCCTCCTCAGTCACCAGCTTCACATGTCCACAGCTGTACACACCCGGTTAATAGAAGCCAGGATCATTTTAAACTAGCTTGACAGAACTTTTTTTTATCTCTGTCATTTTCTTTATAGTCAGGAAATGGATAATAGACCATCTCTCTGCTGTCACATTTGGGAATAACATACACATTGTATTCATTTTATTGTAATCAGAGAGACAAAGTATGCCAGTAAAACTGTTCAGCTGATCTTTTGCTAAGTCCATTTGACGATTATGTAAAAACTCTATAAAAAGAAATACACTTTTCTTTGTAGTGTGCAAGGTATGATTGATTGGCCACCATCCTGTGAATAAATATCTTTATGGTATTAATATATACCTAGGCGGTCTTGATGGTGAAAAGCAAACAATAGTAATAACTGAAGTTATAACTGAACTTTTAATTACCTTCTTTCTTGATTATAAAATGTGAGATGTATTGCAGTCTTCTACATACCATCCAATTACAAGGGCAAGTAAGGAAACAGTACAGATTTCTAATGGAGATGCTCATGGTAAGTCAGAGAATATGATGCTTTATACACGGAGGAGGACCATGTTATGCAAAATATATTATTCTGTTACTAAGAGGCAGCCGTATGTAACTTGGCCTGTCTCTTTAAGGCCGATTCAATTGCTGTAATATCGTGAGATCAGTTGGAAAGTCATTTCTATTCCTGGGAGACCTTTTCTGCAGCTTGGAAATTATTACAGTTTCTTTATACATTGTTCAAGCATGATCTATAAATTTGGATGAAAATTGAGGCGCTGGTCAGCTGCCCATTCTGGCAGCGAAGAGGCCGCCCGTGATTTTGAGGCCCTGGTCCCATTTAAATCTGACAGATGAGCTGCAGGGAGCCAAACAAGCGTCCCGATGGAGCTCGCTGGACTGAGGGCTTACGATCGGTCCAGGGTGGCTGCCAGCAAGGTACGTTTACGGAGGACGGGGCTGCGATCTCAGAGGGTGTGTTTCTGGGGTGGCAGAGACCCAGATTATTTTCGTGGGCCCCGGAGGAGCATCCGAAACTTAACCTTTGGCGGGCCTCTTCGGTTCCATCGCCCATGGACCTGGTCGTAGCTTGCACTGCACAGGCTTCGCTCATTTCTGATCTAAAGTGGAAATCATGGTCATATATGCGTCTTAGGACACTTCCTAATTTCTAGGCCAGTGACTCCTCAAAGCCCATTTTCTCCCATTGACGTCATTAACACGTACTGTCAGAAATAACCAAAACGGGATGAGAACTAATGATAAATCTGTGCAACTTTGATCTCCAGGGATTCTGATGGTGGCAGTGACTCTGTAAAACAGTTAATGCTGGTGTTCCCTTTGTATTACTAGGCTACGGCAATGACAGCCCTACAGAGCACAAATGCTTCTGTCATAGAAGCAATAATATCATGCTTAAACAGGGTTTTTTTAGGGTGTCTTTGGCAGAATATTTCACTGGCTGCAAAGCGAGCGACCTTTAGGCCAGGTCCACCCCATCTTGTGTCTGACTACAGGCATGCTGACCTAGCCACCCAGAGCAGCGATGCGTATGGACTAGCAATGTGCTTTCCACATTGTTTGATTGTACAGATCTTTTCCGAACATTAGGAAAGGACCTGGCCAGACTTAGAAAGTGGCAAACACTAATTGCGCACGAATGATGTTCGCAGGTTTCCTGTTGTTTATGAATCCGCCATGTAATATAAAACGGAGCAGTTCGGCTACAAGTGCCAGCTTCATCATTAAATCACTTCCAATGAAAGGTGTTCAGCAATGTAACCGGAGCAAGAAGCAGGTCTGAACTGAAACTACAGTTTTGTCTCACAGATGTTACGTGTTCAGCAGCATTGTCTTAATTGCGGACAGCAGGTGGCGCATTTCTCTGTTTGATTCTAAAACACTGCTTTTCGCACACAGTTACAGGCACAAATACACACATACACAGACAGACAGACATATACACACACACATACATACATAAAATACATACACACGTACACAGACAGACAGACTTTTTATTTATTCGTTCATGGGATGTGGACGTCGCTGGCGAGGCCGGCATTTATTGCCCATCCCTAACTGCCCTTGAGAAGGTGGTGGTGAGCCGCCTTCTTGAACCGCTGCAGTCCGTGTGGTGAAGGTTCTCCCACAGTGCTGTTAGGAAGGGAGTTCCAGGATTTTGACCCAGCGACGATGAAGGAACGGTGATATATTTCCAAGTAGGGATGGTGTGTGACTTGGAGGGGAACGTGCAGGTGATGTTGTTCCCATGTGCGAGCTGCTCTTGTCTTTCTAGGTGGTAGAGGTCGCGGGTTTGGGAGGTGCTGTCGAAGAAGCCTTGGCGAGTTGCTGCAGTGCATCCTGTGGATGGTACACACTGCAGCCACAGTGCGCCGGTGGTGAAGGGAGTGACTGTTTAGGGTGGTGGATGGGGTGCCAATCAAGCGGGCTGCTTTGTCCTGGATGGTGTCGAGCTTCTTGAGTGTTATTGGAGCTGCACTCATCCAAGCAAGTGGAGAGTATTCCATCACACTCCTGACTTGTGCCTTGTAGATGGTGGAAAGGCTTTGGGGAGTCAGGAGGTGAGTCACTCGCCGCAGAATACCCAGCCTCTGACCTGCTCTTGTAGCCACAGTATTTATATGGCTGGTCCAATTAAGTTTCTGGTCAATTGTGACCCACACACATATACATAAAATATACACACACACATACACAGACATATACACACACACATGCACACATAAAATACACACACACATAGACATATACACACACAAAATACACACACACATACACACAAGCACTCACTCACACAGGCAGACATACACAGACACACACACACACACAAATACACAAATGCACACACACATATACACATACAAATGCACACATAAGTACTCACACACACGCACAGACAGACACATACAGATACAAACACACAAACAAATAAACACACACAGCACTTGTTAAATTCTCTGTACAGTTCCAGCATTAGAAACTCAAACTACAGCACAAGAAATTTTCACAAAGTACATTTTGGAACTTAAGGATTCAAGATGTCAGGAAATTACAGAATTCCAGGTCGAAATTTGTCTTGATATTATCGATCTCGAGCCCCATACGCATTGTATCTAAATTACTGGTGATAAACACAAGGAACTTCATTTTTAGTGTGAACAGAATTTTTACCAAAAAGCCAGTGTAATTTTACTAAGCTGTTGATTTAAAGCTATGATGTGGAGATGCCGGTGATGGACTGGGGTTGACAATTGTAAACAATTTTACAACACCAAGTTATAGTCCAGCAATTTTATTTTAAATTCACAAGCTTTCGGAGGCTTCCCCCTTCGTCAGGTGAACATTTTCACATCGTTCACCTGACGAAGGGGGAAGCCTCCGAAAGCTTGTGAATTTAAAATCAAATTGCTGGACTATAACTTGGTGTTGTAAAATTGTTTACAAAAGATTTAAAGCTAGAGTGCCTCACAAAACTCTATAACTCCCTCTCCTGACATACAGATACGACCTAAAGGTGCCTATATGTCAAAGAGAAAACTGTTTTTCTCATCCTATCCCTTACGATAACTATTTGCATGTTTGGATCAAAAGTCAACCTCGGGAACATACAATTTACATATTCACACTGCTGACCCATACTCTGAGCCTGGGCTCTGTGATTTATAGTAATCATTACTGGGAGGTGTTTTGTGACTTTTACTTTGGCAGATTTCTACCAGATCCATTTTGTGTAATGTAAATGTCAGATCATTGGGATTCCTGACATCACTGTGACAGACGTGCCATTAAAATGATTACAGTGGGATCAAACGGTTTCTTTTATTCGTTGTAATCTTTTTAATAACTTATTTATATAAGCACAACATTTTCCCTGGAAAATAATTGGAACTTTTATACTTGGTCAGCAAATATATTTAGTATTCAGTAGGCTTTGCCACCCAATCAAAGAATCTTAGCAGAAAATGCTAATGATAAGGGAATGGGAAATTGAGTTAGTAGGTGACTTAATTTGTAACTTGAAAATAGTCAGAATATTAATATAACATACAATAATCATAGAATTTCCTGGCAGTCAATACAATGTAGTTCTTGATAAATTAACTCTAATGAAATTGCAATGGTTAATCCTTCAATGTGCCTGTAATCATACATCAATTAAGTGTTAACTCAAGATTAGTCAATGAGTTGTTCTCAACTAAAGTTTTGTCAATAAACTGGTTGATACATGTAAATGGACTAGACAGGCAGACAATTCACTTTAGAGTAACTGAATCCAGCCAACAATTTAGCTTTCATGTGTAGCACTGCAATGGGAGATGTTATTGAGACAAAAACTGATTAAAATCGCCCTAGAAGTTTGCAGTATGTATTAGAACAATAACAGGTACTTGGAATATTTCAAAGCAGTAATCTAATCTCCAGGATCAGGTAACATTATAAAGTGCTCAAGGCTTGCTCTTGCAGTCTATGACATTAACTGTCCTCCTTCAATTAGGTTACAGTATGGTAATCATTCCCAGGTGAACACCATTCTCTTTATATTTGAATAAAGACAATTTAAACCACGCACAATTTAAAGTTGAACAACGAAATTACCACCCAAACCTTAATCATCATCGCTCCCTTTACCAGAATGTTATAGTGGCCATTGAAATTAGAGTCATTTAAAAGATTCTTAGAATCTTTATAATTCTGTAAGACAATTTTTCATCAGAATTTATACTGCCATATGGTTTGTGACACTCAAAATCCTTTTTATAGGGCTGTCCTGATGAAGGCATATGTCACAGGACCATGAGGGTTCAGACTGAGTGAATCAACATAGGAACATTAGGAACAGGAGGAGGCCATTCAGCCCCTCGAGTCTGCTCCACCATTCAATTAGATCATGGCTGACCTGCACCTCAACTCCATTTACTCGCCTTTGCTCCATATCCCTTGATACCCTTACCTAAACAAAAACCTATCTATCTCAGTCTTGAAAGCTCCAATTGTTCCAGCATCCTCAGCCTTTTGGGAGAGAGAGTTCCAGATTTCTACTACTCTTTGTGTGAAAACGTGCTTCCTGATAAAGTAGACTGTGTGGGCACTGGCACTTTAAAAAGAAAAATGTGAAATCATCTTAATTTTACTACTTTTTAAATTGGTGATAAAGTCAAGAAGTCATATTAGTAAAGAAATAGACTTGAAGGCCTTTTACACTACACTGTACACCTCAGAATGCCAACCCATACAGCAGGAATTAAGCACTATCCAGCAAACATCTCCTCCCCTAACTCTTGCAAGAGATTATTTCACAACAGCAATCTCTGATCCAAGCCAGGGAGATCCAGACAGCAGTAAAAGGGAAATAGTCCTGGGCCAATTCCCAGCTGAATTCAATAAAGCCTAGGTAAAAAAATACTGAAAGTGAATTCGAACGCACTATGGAACCCCACATATACAGTTTGCATCAATTGTCACAATTCCTGTACACTCCCCCTCCAGTATTGTTTGTCTCTTCCTTATGTAATATATCGTGTTCTGAATTTATGTGGTGGATTTGCTCAATTTGAGATCAATTCTGTGCCCATTGCAGATCTTAGTGCTAACAATAATTGCCAGTGGGCTCTGTATCACTGATAATCACTCTGCACAATGAACTATGATGTTGTTGCTACAAATTTCTGAGAAAGTGGTTAATTGCAAGAACATTTTTCATTTGATAATGTTATATGCCACTTTTTTTTAAAAAAAGTAGTCTTCCTCAAACATAAATTATTTTGCTGAAAACGCTTGTTAATTTGCATGAGAATTTTGCATGTTTCGAGGTTCACCTGAATAACAAGATCTGTTCCGATGCTTTGAAATTTTGTACGGATTTATTAATAAGGAGCACTCAAGAGTTTTCCCTGCTAGTACTGTCGAATTTTAATATGCCGATGTTGAACATTCTGATCTTTTATGCTGGAGTGGTGGACTGCGAGCTGCACTTCAATCGGTCTGAGGGCCCCTTTCCAAAATAACATGCGCCACAACTTTCGATATTGCCATTAGTAGTTAATGGTCACTTGCGACATGAAGGGATTTGTCAGGCATTAACGTTCGTTGTCTCTCAGCTAACCATTTCATTTAGTTCAATCCACCTAGTGCAACAACCTTCTAAAGTCAATGGGAACGTTTTGAATCCATGTTCAAACTAACAAATCTCCTTGATGTCTAATCTTCACTTGTCATTCCTTTTTACAATATTAAATATGCATAGATACTTGAATTTGTACAGGGTGTAATTTTAGCATCTTTTCAAGGGCATATGTGTTTCTTTATTTCAGAATATCAAAAAAAAATGGAGGAATTCAAAGGAGTTCAATAATATTTTGAATAGAGCAACTGTCTCTATTGCAACAAAGTGCATCCAGTTAGTGATGTGTTTTAGTTTCTTAGTATTTTAGTATTATTCTTTTAATTCATGTTCGTACTTATTTGAGGTTCTTATTTCATAGACAAAGTCAAACGATAACATTAAAAGAACGAAATCACACAAAAAATATTGTAAAGATCTAATATTGCATGCAAGGTCAGAGCATTTTTTAATGGATTGAAGAGAAATCATTGAGTGCTGCGGTATATTTATCTAGTGACCCTGAACTGTCACTTTGACACTGATACCAAAATATTAAACTCCACTGTGCCAAAGATGTTAAAGTACCAAGGCAATATTACTGTCATTTTTATACAGGTAGGGGCTCTAATTATTTTCCAACATGAGCTACAATGGAATTATAGTGCTAAAGTCCAGATGAGATTAAACCCACATGACTGCTCTAATTAGTTAGGAATTACAAGCGCAGACGTTCTCTGCATTATTGTTTGGGGCTGCTGTATCAGTCGGTATCCATCTGTCCATTGATCAGAGTTAAGCCCAGACAGGGAAGTATCTCATTAATCCTGTCACACAGTGGGAATGAGGAGGTGCCTCAGCCTCACAGGATGTGACCCAGCTGCTAGCACTGACAGTATCACTGTGTCCTCCAGGAACTTTTTTTTTACAAAACGCTGCCAAAAAAAAGTACAAACAAGAGGCTTTGACAACCCTGGATATGCAGGCAAGAGATGGTCAATGTCCAAATTGTCTTAGGGACATCTATTCCTGAATCATTAATTGTAGCGTGCATAAAATGAGGATACACTATTCCATTATAAGGTCCACTTGATTAAGTCTATGAGAGAGCCACTCAGATTTACCACATTCCCATTCTGGCACCCAGAGGCGCAAACACGTATAAAGAATTAAAGGGAATATCCAGGGAAATTTCAAGATTGGCATTGCAGGAAAAGGGGACTTAATCCATACCAAAAATCCAGGGAGGAGGACACATCGTCATCCACAGTGGTTGCAATGCCAGTGCTGGCATCTATTAGCATGTTCCTTTTACAAGTCCACGAGTGGAAAATGCATTTTTGCAAACAATTCATGCTGTTTCCCAGCAGTGTTAATTAAACAAACGCTTCAAGTGAGTGAAAATCAGAAATTAAATTCATTGGTGGTTTGTTTTGCATCAAACCATTAAAACTATGGGAGATCAGGGACAAAGGACTGAATGCAAGAGCCAGATCAGCCATTTGTCTCTTGGTAATGTCGAGGACACCTGTTTACATAATTTCCTCTAGTCGCTAAGTGCACTGCCGTTATAAATAAATGCAACAACAACAGCTTGCATTTATATAGCACCTTTAATGTAGTAAAACATCCCAAGGCGCTTCACAGGAGCGATTATCAAACAAAATTTAACACCGAGCCACATGAGATATTAGGACAGGTGGTCAAAGAGGTAGGTTTTAAGGAGCGTCTTAAAGCAGGAAAGAGAGGCGGAGACGTTTAGGGAGGGAATTCCAGTGCATGAGGGCCTAGATAGCTGAAGGCACAGCAGGAAGATTTCCTCTGGTAAATAGTTCAAAAAGAATAGGTTTATGATTGGGAAATACTGACTGGAAAACACCATTTCATGTTAATTTTCAATGTCGCTACACTAAGCAACTAAAGGACTAAGCACTAAAGCAACTAAAGCACTAAGCCCCCATTGATAATGTCTAGCTGAGAATAACAGTTGTAAAAAAAAATAGATCATGACTGTGGCCTTTGCCAGTTATCCTGCATTTATTTGCAGTGAAGTTGCTGAAGAATGTCAGACATTTATTGTATTGAACAGTTTTTTTTTGACTGAAATATGTATTTTTAATTCACTTTTAGCGTAAGTACTCAATCCTGTAGAAGCACAGTGCTAACACAATTACTCACGCTAAAATAACTCCCTGGAAAGGGATAACACGGCCAACTGCTGAGTGAAGCTCCCTCTACTCTTCCCCAACAATATGCCTCTAAGCCCTAGCCTCAATAGATCATTACTTAATGCACCATTTCCATTTTCCAAGCCGACTCTCCTGGCATCCCTGAGTGACAATGGCAATTTATGGAGAAATTACAGATAGTTTTGAGACTCTAGTTTAATGTTCAGAGGGACTAAGTTAAGACTGTCCAAATATATTTCATATGTAACTCTTCTACAGCTAACAAAGAGTAAAGACTACATTAGATTTGAACCCAGATTCCAGAGGTGAAAGATGTGCTAAACCCATCGCATCACCCAATGCCCTCACAGAACCATTTTCAATGTATAACAATATTTTTTTAATCTAGGATTTCTCACATGAAGCAATGGTTCTGTTCTGAAAGCCCAAGCTGAATAAAAAGGAAAAAATTACAGGCTTTAACCCAAAAGTTTGAAAATAACGTCGTGTAGTCAATTGAAAATAGTTCCCACATCTATGCCAAATCAGGCTGCAGCTCCATATCAAAAAATATTTCACACTAAAATACTGCAGCCTTTGACAAAGTTATTATCCTTGCTATGATACATTGATTTAATTGCTGCAAGCTCAGCTTTCTATCTCCACTGTCCAGTTATTTATACAATTCGTGTCATGTCCTGCCCCACCATGAAAAGGGACTTGATTATTGATGGTTTTTAAAGGTGTTGGGTCTAATGTAGTCTATTGAACTATGCCAGTGTTACACCCCATTGATATCTTTGTGAGGGAGAAAGGAATAGAAGGTTATGCTGATAGGGTTAGATGAAACTGGGTTGGAGGAGGCCCGTGTGGAGCATAAACACCAGCATTGACCAGTTGGGCCAATGGCCTGTTTCTGTGCTGTACATTCTATGTAATTCTACATATTTACACTACAGCTGTAGGTCAGCCCTGCACCTAGATTTACACTGCAGCCTTTTTGCAATGGTCCAAAACAAAACTGCTTCACACTGCCCTACAATTGTAGTATAAATACAGCTTATCACCAACCTTCCAAAATGCATTTGTCATTTCCAAAAATTTCCATTTGGCAAGGTAGAAATGTAATTCGCTTCTTTTCACAGGGTAAAATATGTATTTTGGTTAAAACACGGTGCATTTATACATTATGTCAGCTCAAAAGGTACAGTTGTCATTCTAAGGCATCCATAATGCATAGCAGGGTTGAATTGCGCTAGGGCTTCTTCCAATTGTCCGCTGTAAGTTTGGCAGAAGATGGACGGAAACCCCAGAGAAACAGCAAACTTATGGCGGACAATCGGAAGAAACCTCATGGAAATTCTACCCCGTAATGTTAATGGCCTGGGAATTACTCTTGCTATTAGGGCCAAGAAATTGCTTATTTGGTGTAATTTTGGCAGTCTATGATAGTGTAATGCTTGTTTGCCTGGAGCACCTATATAGAAATTTCTGAAGTCCTTTTCCCTTAGACTCAGGCAAGTAACATTTTTCCTCCATGCAAGTTCTCTTCTTCTTGCTGAATGTTTGTGAAATGTCAACTGAAGGGAGATCTTGCTAAACCCTGACACTGATCGTGTTTATTTTATGATTCCTCCAAGTAAGAGTTGGGGTTAGACCTGTGGAGGTTGCTGATGCAGCAGATACTGAGTCTTTCGCAGTAAGTCAGTTGCAGTCACGGTTTGTTTTGCTTGACATCATCATCATCATCATCATTGATGATGTCTATGAAGTGCTGAAGAAGGAAGAGGAACTGACAGCCCAGGAACCAGAGGCATTTGCAGAAGAACACACAAAACAGGCCCCCTTCCGACCACCGGGCTGTACAACCCAGATCAGCTGTTCTAGATTCTCCGAAAAGCAGTGCTAAAGAAGACTCAGGTGAAGTAAGGTCACCATCGTATATCATCCATTACCAGGACCTACAGACATGGTCAACAATAAGGAATACCTGTGTTACTGGTAGTTCAAATTACAGCAATATTAAATTTCTACACAACAGACATTCGCCAGCACCCATCAGCAGATAGCTCTGGCCTCAGACAATTTGCAAGAGAAGAAAAACTTATGTTTGTATAGTACCTATCCTGTCCTCAAGGAATACTTCACAACCAATTATTTACTTTTGAAATGCAGTCACAAGCAGAGGAGCCGATTTGCACACATTCTATCAAGCGTCAACCGACACGAGGCCCGGGGCAATTTTAACACCCAGGCCCAATTGCCACCTGAACCCAGTGTCAATGACGTGATGCCAGCAGGCAGGAGCAGGGTAAGCACGGCGAGAGACGGGGGATCTGCAGGAACAGTCTCCAGCGCTAAGGTAAATGGATAGATTGAGGGGGGGGGGGGGGGATGGGGGGGAGGGAGGGGAAGAGAAGCCTGGGACAGGGGAGGCCCACGGTTTCATTGTGGGCCATCATGTTCCACATTAGAATGACAATGTGTTTGCACACTCTTGTCTTCACCATCTGGACATCTAATACAGAAGGACTATTGTATGCACAGACTTTGATAATCTACATAAGAGCAGTAAAGACAGATATTACAAGGATTCAGTCAAATCATGGGTGTTTATTGTGGTAGTGGTGATGCACTGCCATAATATTACTTCCTATGAGTTCTAAGACATGAACTACTTCTACATGTGTTTCTAATAGAAGAGATAGATGTAGAGGCTGTCTGTTGGGTGTCCTATATACTATTTTAGGATTCTGATTCTGATTTCTGGCACCTGATTGCTATCTTTTACTGGTGTTAAATGCCTACCTGATATTTCAGGAATGCCTTGTGTTGTTGATCCAGGGAAAATACTGCTTCAGCAGCACCTTCTGACTGACACTTTTGCAGAGCCTGGCATTGGCACGAGAGACAGGAACATATTTTTGTGCTGCTGCCCACGTGGTACTACTCAGGATCAGGTCCTCATGTCGCCCAATGTTGTGTGCTTTATTCGTTGTGCTCGCACAAAGCCTTTGAATCCTGCACTTGTCTTCAAGTTCACTAAAACCCATCGCTATAGATGGGATTTGCCCCCCCAACCAGTGATTTGAAGGCGTTAAGGAGACCATCCATAAAGGATGCACCTTCTGCGCTACTTGTGTGTGTAACAGAGGTCTTGCTTCTCAACTGAAGGTCCCACTAACACTAGCACACAGTCAATTGCAATGTGCAAGACAGATAACTGCTCCATTAAGGCTCCACCTATGTTGTTTGCAGCACCCCAAATCTGAGTGGCAGATTCACTGACACTGTGCAGGTAAGTGAGGGAGATTGAATGTAATCTATAGGTATCTAATAAGAAGGCTGATCCATTGGGCTAAGGGGTGGGTTTTATAGTGAAGATCAAAAACCCCAAACTCAGGAAACCATCAAACGAACTTATATCTTTCTTTCTCCCTCATACATCTCTGCAATAATACTTAGTATTACCAAAGAGCTCCTGCTTATGTAACATCTCTAAAATCAGGACTTTTTCTGCAGAACTCCTCCTCTTTACTTGAATAATGATGTAGTCTTTTCCTTTCAGTTAACCCTTTTTGTGCTGTTCTTGTTTTCTTTTGTGTTCCCTTTCAGATACCGATGAATAAAAGAGATTCAACCACCTCAAATCACTCAGAACACATGACTAAATAAACAATGATGACAAAGTTTCAAGTGTCACATTTCACTTGTCACACGTGTATCTGTGGATCCTTGCCAGGATGGCACAGTTTGCATGTATTATTATACACGTTGGATGTAAATTGGTGATAAAGGAAACAGCCCTGCTTTAATTCACTTCAATACCTGTAGCTGGTGACTTCTGATGACATTTGCAGCCTTTTCTAATCAAGGTTATTTATCTGTTTCCTGTGTGTTGATATTGTCCTTGCCTTTAGCAAATCTTCCTTGAATCCCTTAACTGTAGGCATGCTCCGTGGTTCAGTTAGAAGCACTCTCCCCACCCCCCCCCCCGATGTCAGAAGGTTGTGGGTTCAAGTCCCAATCCAGAGACTTCAGCACAGAACCTAGGCTGACACTTTAGTACAGCGCTGAGGGAGTGCTGCACTGTCGGAGGTGCCATCTTCTGGATGAGACGTTAAACTGAGGCCCCTTCTTCCCACTCAGGTTAAAAGATCCCATGGCACTATTTTGAAGAAGAGCAGGTGAGTTCTCCCCAGTGACCTGGCCAATATTTAACCCTCAACCACCATCACTAAAAGACATTATCTGGTCATTATTTCATTGCTGTTTGTGGGACCTTGCTGTGTGCAAATTGGCTGCCGTGTTTCCTACATTACAACAGTGACTACACTTCAAAAGTACTTTAATTAGCTGTAAAGTGCTTTGTGATGTTGTGAGGTCATGAAAGGCGCTATTTAAATCCAAGTCTTCTTTCTTCAGCAAATCACCATTGACCCCTTAACAGAAGGCATGCTTCATGTATATTTTACAGCTTGAATCAGTGGCAGAGATATAACTTTTACACATCAAAGACTTTTAACACATTTTAATCCAAGTATGCTGGGTCCATGACACATCATTCTTAACTGTCAGCGAGAGCCTTCCATGTGTGCCATCTGCGCTGTGGCATTGTCATCTGGCCAGATGCCTCAAAAATGTTTATTCTGTGTTGCATTACCAAGACTACGCGTGCTCTCGGGGCTTTGCTCATGAACTACGCTTTGTATTGTTGCTTAGCACCTGGTATTGCTGAAAGGCATTATTCAATTCTCAGCCGTTTTAACAAACTTTCGACCCTTAAATACTGATTAAGTGTTTGATTATTGCTTTAACAGTTAGTTGGCCTCATTACACTTACGCTCACACTGGCTGCAATAATGGAACAGATTATCTTGGAAGAACTACAAACTAAATGGGGGGCAACTATGACTTTGTGACTACAAGCCGCAATTTTACTTAGTAACAGGATCAACTGGTTTCTCACGAGTAAGTGATAGTAAGAATCTTATGCTTTTCCTATTCCAGATGGGTTCATGATAACAGAACAAGAGGTCTCAATGTTGTTCTTAGATACCATTTTGGTACATCTCAATAATGGCTCAGAAATTGCTCATAAAATAATGGTGATGCTAACAGGGCTCACCGTTATTTCAGGGCAAATGGAAGAGCAAGTTCCGGAAAGCACACATGCACAGTCAAACGCGGAATTCAGGAAGCTGCTCTACCATTTGCCCTGCTTGTTTGAAAACTTTGCGTTAAAGAGATCTTGCTGGCTGAATGAATGGACCAGCGCGAACTTGCTCTTCTGCCCCAGCTGGGAACAAACTAATCTCTCCATATAAAAAGGTACACTGGGTTTTTTAGGTCTAAACTAACTTTTAACAGCGTGTTAAGTGTTAATGACTGCCAATTAACTTTTAAAAATATGGAGTCTCATTCCTCCTGATATTAATTGTTGTTGGGGACATTTTTTATAAAAACATTACAAAATGCTGTAAATAGGGGCGTGAGCAAGTTCACGCATTTTGTCATAAAAAGATTTAAATAACCTCTCAGTTCTTTTTAAAATAACTTTCCCTCTACAGTGCAATATAATAGTGTGCATCAAATAGTCCAATTTAAACTCAAGGAATTCAGCAAGTAGAATTCTGCTATATCTGCAGTGTATGTACCATTAATCACTGGCATAAGTCATTGTGACACCCAATCTTTCTGTATTTTCAGTGTTTTGTTGTGTATGATATATGTGTTTTGGTTTTGTACACATGAATTGTAGTGTGTGGTTACAATATATAAAGCAAAAAGCTCCCCAATGTCTGAGTATGTAAATGTGCTACCCAATGCAGTACTCAACTAGACGGACCAAGGAGCTCACAGGTTCAAGTCCTGATCTGTACTGAGTTAGTTAAGTTCAACCAGGGTGGCACGATGGGAGTGCCGCAGTTGACCTCAGCACCCCTGTACCAGGGAAGGATAAAAATCCAGAGTTATTGCTCCTGATCGCGAGCCAGAAACTCCTGCTGTAAAGTGGTCATAGATGAAATGTTGTGTGAAGGTGGGATTGGGTTGGCTGTGATTCCCTCCATAATTCAGTAGCCTACTGACATTCCAGGATCACACATGAAAAATGCTCATTTGATGAGGAACCAGAGGGTTGCTGGTGCCCAGGGAAACATATCCCAGTATGAGTGAACAACTTCAGGAGAGGAGGGGACAAAAGAAGGGGGGAGGGGAAGAAATACATTAAAAAAGCGGGTCAGTATTGGTATTCCACGTGACGATGGATTTTAGTACAGTCTTACCTACTTATGTCGAAATGTTGGAGGCCATTTGAATTTTGTCGACATTAGCGGACAATACGTATATTTGGACGTTTGGACATTTTGTAAATTATCTGCTATGCGTATGTTCCTGCTTTGTACTTGGCATTTATGCGTCCAGCTCTTTAGGGTGTTGTGCTTCACAGAGAAGGTTTTGCAGAATTCTTTTCTGGACATTCCTCTCTCAATTGCTTTGATTGCGCGATATTTATCGTCAAGCGTTTTCAAGTCAAATTTATGTTTATGTCTTGGTATCCACCTTAAGTAAATGGAGAGCAATGTACTCTGATCGCACTCACAACGCGGTTAATTTATAGGCTTAATAAGCCTTATTGCTTTCTTGATACATGTCACACTCACTCACATGTCAAGTGGCTGTTGACATAAGTGGTAATAAAAGAAGGCCTTTAATACTGTTAGAGGCTTAAAAATTTGTCGAATTAAGCATGCCAGAGTTTATGTTGATGTCGACGTGCGCAGCAAGTATTTGGTATGGATATGCAGAAAAGGGACTGGGACTTCACTTTTTTGTCAATATAAGCAGGATATCGACAAATTAGTTCGACATAAGTAGGTAGGATTTGTATATGGGGTATATGGTAAGATTCAAGGCAGAGATTCATGCAACAGGAATGCATATGAAGCTCTGTACTGCAGTGAATTTGCCCCTATATCTAATCTTTCACAGTTTTACATTTCCCTTGTGTTTCCTGTCAGGCAAGATGTGTAAGGCTACTGTATATTTCTGGTTATTGGAAAGTTACATTTGCAAATATACAAGAAGTTTATTCAATTGTAGTGATCTTTGAATAAACTAAAATATCCTGCAGACCAATATCAAGAATGGGATGTGGTCTTAAAACAGTAGAATTTGGAATTTTTGACAAGTTGATAATATAGTGGCGGAAAATGTTTTGTGGAAGCATTGTCCTGGACAGATTTTCAAATAAAGCGTTTATAAGGCCCCAAATGTTATGTAGCAGCAAAAATCTTTTGGATTACAATCTAGGAACGTAGGAACAGAAGTAGGCCATTCAGCTCCTCGAGCCTGTTCCACCATTAGATCTTGGCTGATCTGTACCTTAACTCCATTTAACCGCCTTGGTTCTGTAACCCTTAATACCCTTGCCTAACAAAAATCTATCGAGTCCGGCAGCATCGAAACAGAGGTCATTTCTGGTCGATGACCCTTCGTCAGAATTGAAAGAAGTTGAAGATTAAACAGTTTTTAAGCAAGTACAGAGCCAGAGAAAGGAGGGGAACCTCTGTCCTCTGATCTCTCTGCCTTCAGCCTCTTACACTGTTCCAATGAAGCTCAATGGAAGCTCAAGGAACAGCACCTCATCTTTCGATGAGGCACTTTACAACCTTCTGGACTCATTATTGATTTCAATAACTTCAGATCATAACCACTGCTCCCATTTTTTCAGACAGCAAGTGCTGCTTATGGTCCTGATTTTGCCATTTACAGATCCTCTAGACCCATCTTTTGTTTCTTTACTTGTCCCATTATCACCCTCCTTGCCTTGCACCATCATCCCTTTTGTCATTTAATCACTCCTGCCCTCCGCCCTATCACAGACCTTCCCTTTTGTTCTTTCCTCCCCTCCCCTTCCTCTCCCCCCTCCCCCACCCTTTTCCCTGGCTCTGTACTTGCTTAAAAACTGTTTAATTTTCAACTTCTTCCAGTTCTGACAAAGGGTCAGCGACCTGAAACATTAACTCTGTTTCTTTCTCCACAGATGCAGCCTGACTTGCTGAGCGTTTCCAGCATTTTCTGTTTTTATTTCAGATTTCCAGCATCCGCAATATTTTGCTTTTGAAAAATCTATCAACCTCCGATTTGAAATTTTCAATTGACCCTCAGCCTCAACAGCTTTTTGGGGGAGAGAGTTCCAGATTTCCACTAGCCTTTGTGTGAAGAAGTGCTTCCTGACATCTCTAAGTTTAAGGTTATGCACCCTTATTCTGAACTCCCCCACCCAGAGGAAATAGTCTCTCTCTATCTGCTCCATTATATTCTCCATAAAAGTTAGTTTTGTCACAATCTCAATTCATTTCAATAAAAGTAGAAGTATTCTGAACTCCAGTTACGACTGCAGTGTATCTTTACTGGTAATGGGGAAGTAATCACAGTATGAATTCACTGACTGTTTAGTATGATAACAAATGCTGTTATTGTAACATAAAGTTTCTTGTAATCCATATATCCTGAGGTGGAAAAATTACATTCTCCACAGGAAAGCAGAGAAAAAAGCTTTCTAGGTTTGTGGAACAGGATCATTTGCCAATTTTACATGTCATTCTGTGGGCTACTGTACTTGTTCCCCATCCAAAGTAAATAATTATACAATCAAAATAAATCTTGGCAGCGATTTCCATCTGCTGACATCCCTGTTTTCCAGTGTGAACAGGGTAGGAGGCTTACAACATTTTTTTAAAATATCTACCGCTCACTTGCCACCCAAGGTCCACTCAACTCAATTTACCCAAGGTCCATTCAACTCAATTTACTCCTGAGATAATGAAGCAGTCCGTGGCCGCATGCAGCAAGACCTGGACAACATCCAGGCTTGGGCTGATAAGTGGCAAGTAACATTCGCGCCAGACAAGTGCTAGGCAATGATTATCTTCAACAAGAGAAAGTCTAACCATCTCCCCTTGACATTCAACGGCATTACCATCGCCGAATCCCCCACTATCAATATCCTGGGGTCACCACTGACCAGAAACTTAACTGGACCAGCCACATAAATACTGTGGTTACAAGAGCAGGTCAGAGGCTGGGTATTCTGTGGCGAGTGATTCACCTCCTGACTCCCCAAAGCCTTTCCACCATCTACAAGGCACAAGTCAGGAGTGTGATGGAATATTCTCCACTTGCCTAGACAAGTGCAGCTCCAACTACACTCAAGAAGCTCAACACCATCCAGGACAAAGCAGCCCGCTTGATTGGCACCCCATCCACCACCCTAAACATTCACTCCCTTCACCACCGGCGCACCGTGGCTGCAGTGTGTACCATCCACAGGATGCACTGCAGCAACTCGCCAAGGCTTCTTCGACAGCACCTCACAAACCCGTGACCTCTACCACCTAGAAGGACAAGGGCAGCAGCCACATGGGAACAACACCACCTGCACGTTCCCCTCAAGTCACACACCATCCCGACTTGGAAATATATCACCGTTCCTTCGTTGTCGCTGGGTCAAAATCCTGGAACTCCCTTCCTAACAGCACAGTGGGAGAACCTTCACCACACGGACTGCAGCGATTCAAGAAGGTGGCTCACCACCACCTTCTCAAGGGCAATTAGGGGTGGGCAATAAATGTTGTCTTTGCCAGCAACGCCCACATCCCATGGACGAATAAAAAAAAAATTTTGATCGGGCCTCAAAAGAGGTAGCCAGGACCCCCGCTAGGGTTCCCAACCTTCCCAGAATGACTGGGAGTTTCCTGGAATCGGGGATTCCTATCCCGAGCATTGTGTCCAGCAACCCGGGAGATCAGCCATTTAAAATTTCCTACCGCAGTGCGCCCACATGAACAATAGACACTGTGTGTGGTACTCTAAATAGTTACTGACTGTTAACCTGGCACAGGAGTCAGAACAAGGTTAAGCTGCATTAATTTTAAACAGAATCATTTCCAGCCTTTTCCACGGAACTTGTCTCCAGCCGCTGCGCGGAGCCAGCACCCTCAGAGAGCCGCGACTGGCCGGGGTTGGGGGGTGGGGGGCTCAGAAATCGGGGGGGGGGGAGGGCTCGGAAATTGGTGGGGCTCAAGAGTTTGGGGCGGTGAAGAGAGGGAGACAGGGGAATGGGGATCAGGGGGAAAGATGGACACTGGGGAATGGGGTCTCGGGGAGAGATGGAGGCTGGGGAATGGGGGCTCAGAGGAGGGAGGGAGACTGGGGAATTGGGACTCGGGAAAGAGATGGAGACTGAGGATGAGGGTTCAGGGGGAGAGATGGAGACTGGGGAATGGGGGCTCAGGGGAAGAGATGGGGACTGGGGATGAGGGTTCAGGGGGAGAGATGGAATCTGGAGAATGAGAGCTCGGGGATAATGGAAGACTGAGAAATGGGGTGATTAGTGGGAGTAGCACTGAGAAAGGGGCAACTAGTAAAGGGGTAAGTGAAACCTGGGAACCTTACTGTGGGTTAACAGTGCTAGATTATTTCCACTGGTGGGTAAAAAAGGAACTAGGAATGGAAACCAAGAATGCCCACTGGAAGAAACAAGTGTGAAGAGAGGCGGAAGGTTCTTGAACTGAGGGCTATTAGACAGTGGGATCCTTCACCACATGTGGCTATTGAGGTACAGACTAAAACTTTATTTCAAAGGGCATGGGATAAATATTTGATCATGTGATCAGATGTCACGTGATGAGGCATAACATGGTCGGATGTCATGTGATCATAATGTCACGTGATCAAACCTCCATGAATGCCTCTAACCAGAGTTGGCAACACCTAAATCCCACCCAAAACAGACACATGCGACATCTGCCAATCAGAGCGAGTGATGTTCAGCTTCTATCTGGAACTGAGGAAATACCAGGCAGTCGAGAGCCCATTCTCGGAGAGAGGCTCAACACCAACTATCCCCTCACCCACTGTCCATGAAGGGCCTCAATCCCAACCAACATGGGCACCAGTATGTGGGGGCCTTCCTGGTCATCCCCAATCCTAACCACCCTCAAGAGCCCAGCGGCCAAAGAGGGAGTCTTGGCCCCAAGATCTGCATTGGTCCCAGTGCAAGCATCCAGGTGCGGTGATACATTTCCTCCTGCAGGCACAGTGCAGACACGATACAGGGTGATTTCATAAAGCATGACTGAGAATGTACATGCTTGTAAAATATGTGTGATTGCACACTTAAATATACAGTGACCTCATAAAATACATGCATTGAACAGTGGCTTAAACATGTACATCACTTCAGAAAATACATATATGAATGTACAGATATATGTCTAATAGCTTCAAAAATGTGAATGTACTTTCTTGAGAAGCCAATAAAAAAGTATAAGAAGAAACTCTCCAAGGGATCTGATGGTGCTTGTGTTGGAGAGGTGCTGTCTGAGGAGGGCAGGAGGCCAGCATATGTAAAGATGAATGATGTGGGGTTTTGTTGGAACATGTTTATATTTCAACACATGTTTACCGTGCCGACATCCAAGTTTCATTGAACTCCGTTCCAATTCTCACATGAAGAAACTAGAGAAATCAGGATCATAACAGAGTTGCTCATAGTAACAACAGATAGATTATTAATGTTTGAAATAAGTATTCATATATGTATTTTATGAAGCCATTGTACATTTTGATTAGATAACGAGGAATGTAATGCTTATCTTAAATATTTTTACATAGAATCTAAATATGATTAATGATAGTCGAAATAACAGTGACTACTGAGAGTACCACAGCTCTTAGTTATTGAGGTGGTTCCTTAAAATGATAAAACCAAAGATTTCTCATGAAATTAAGTAAATTTGAAAAATGTTAATATTTGTGTGCATCTGAAAGAATTTTATTGTACCAATTTTTTAAAATTTAAGAAGGAGCGGTCTTAATTCCTTTGTTCGGACCTACCATATAGAAAAAACGAAGGAGAGAGAGAGAGACCATATAGAAAAAACAAAGGAGAGAGAGAGAGAGAGAGAGCTAGATTCCCAGAAATATTTGAAGCAGTAAAAGCCAAACAGTAAATTGTATCAAGAGAGCTTTAAGTAGAATGGTCCTAGTGCTGTGAAAACAAATACGCCCATGGTCAAATCTGAGTTCATGTCTGAACGTAAAGGTGTGACTTCCTCTCCAGGTCACATTACAAATAATCACACCAGTTAGTGGAAATCACATTAACTATCCAGCATTTAAAGAAAATCATTCCCTACTGTTCCGTTCACAAAGAATGAGGACTAGGAATCAGAATTCAATTAAATGTCACAGTGAGGAAAGATAGTGATTTCATGAACTAGATTATCTGGGAGACCAGTTTGGGCTCATCGAGACGAGAGCTGTCAGGGCTCGGGAGTAGGACACGTTTCCGGGCTTGATAGGTGGTGTCAGCATCGAGCTTTATAGGTCAGAGGCTAAGTTCCCTCAGCCCTGCCTCAAAAACGTACACTAGCCCCAATTTTACAACATAAATATGACATTTTCTGTTTCCCACACCAACCATCCTAGCCTCTACAAGTGAGACTAGTGTCAAATAATGCCAGATTTTAGATCATTGGGCGATGTGGACTCACACCATGTAAGCTTGAGGTTGAGGCTACTCAAACTCAGTTCATTTATCACCTTTACAGAGAAAGAACACGTCAGAGGTAATTTTACAAATGTAATTAATTTAAATAGTTAGGAAACCACGCTTAGTGCCTGCCTACTTTTCCGATATGAGGTTTCAGCAAGCAACGCTCCCCCTGGGAGTGCAAAGTGAGAAAATTATTCCTTTTCACTCCATCACTTACTCAAATACATATCTCAAAGTGCTTCCCGACATCACCCCTGAACGGCCTAGCTCTAATTTTAAGGTTATGCCCCCTTGTTCTGGACTCCCCCACCAGAGGAAATAGTTTCTCTCTATCCTATAAAATCCTTTAATCATCTTAAACATCTCAATTAGATCATCCCTTAATCTTCTATACTCAAGGGAATACAAGCCTCGTCCATGCAACCTGTCCTGATAATTTAACCCTTTTAGCCCCGGTATTATTCTGGTGAATGATATAAATAAATAAACATTGAGTGCAAGTGGAAGGCTGCTAACATTCAATTGAGGAGACAGCAGATGGCCTTGGAGGACGAACTTGAGCAACTCTGGGCCTAGAGGGCCCAGCTTCACACCATCTTGGCCTGGGCTGCAGCAGACTGGCCTGGCTGGCTGACAGGCGACAGCAAGGGCACTGTCAGAGTGGCAGGGATACTAGTAGGAATGCTGTCATCCTGAGGACTGCAGGTTAGTGTTCCATGGAGCCACTACCACTCTCCCGGGGCGGTGCCTCAGCAATCCTGGTGATCTGTTGGAGAACAGATAACTGGAGTGCTGGGATGCCCTCAACACCCCTTTCAACAGTGGTATCTAGAGCCATGATGGCAGCAGCCTGAGCTTCCAAGGCAGCAGTCTGAGCTTCGACGGAAGCTGTTTGTGCTGCAATGGAAACTGCGACATTGGTCATCAGATGTTGCACCATTGTGGGTTGCACCATTGTGGGCTGATGGAGGTGACCACCCGTTCCGTGTGGGAAAGGATGGGCTCCAAGTTCTGCACAAAACCCTATGCCAAGTTGGAGTAGGACTCCTTCATGCCCCGTGACATTGTGCGCAGGCTTTCTGGCAGGCTTTCCAGTGCACCAAGCATTTGGCTGTGTATGCCCATCAGCCATCTTCTGTGGCCTGGGCCAGCAAAGTCCTCATCCGACTCCTCTGCAGCAGAACTAGTGAGCGACCTCACCCTCCGGCGAGCTGGCACCTGTGATATCCTTTCCCCCCACCCTGGCTCCTGCGCATTTGTGCCCAGTGTCTCATCGCGTGTAGATCCTTCCTCTGTCCTAGCCTCTAAAATATGCGCAGTGTCAATCTCTGAGCTGGTGGCTGTGAGTGTAAGATCGAGAGACGGTGTGTCTTCATCATCATTGTCTTTTTCTTTTTCCTCCTCTGACTAGGAAGGTCCCGGTTCTTGGGTATCTGAACTAAAAAAGGGACAAGGGTTGGGTTGTGTTACGGGGAGACGAGAAAGTAAGATATGCCTGCTGACACCATCTACAGCTTGTGAGTCAGAAGAAAATGTGTGATGAGGGAGAAGTGGGAAGAGAGAAGGAAGTTTAGGATTGCAGAGCCCCTCATTATCGGTCCCTCCAGCGCCTCCAGTAGCCACGGCCTCAGCAATGGGCCTTACAATGAAGGCCGGTGCTGACTCATCCAGGGGGGTTAAAACATGCAGGTGTGCTTGTCCTCCTCCAGTTGTTTGTTGCTGCCTCCTGTTATGTGCCACCTTCTCCTGCAAGAAAGAGGGAAGTGTGTCAGTGAGTGTCCTGCAAGATGTTTGGGTGATGAGGCTGTCATGGCTGAATAGCTACCAGTGTGTGTAAGCTGTGAGCTGTGAGTGTGAAGCTTGCAACAGTGCTAAGTGTATGAGGGTGAGGTAAAGCATATGAATTAAATGGTTGAGTACTGATTAATAGAAATTGTTGGTAGATGGGTGACTGGGGTGTAGTGAATTGAGCAGTGGTTGAGGCTGGTGGTGCAATTGGTAGGATATGCCATTTGAAGATTGAACTCACTCACCATGACAGCTCGTGTCAGATCATTAAACTTCTTCCTGCACTGCACCCATGTTCTTGGAGCTATGCCGCTGGTATTGACCTCCGCCATTACTTCCTCCCACTCCCTCCTGAGCATATGTCTCCAGGATCTCCTCCCCTGCCGCCCCCCCCCCGTCCCATGGATACAGAATGCCCCTCCTTCTCTCCACCTCATGCACCAAGACCTCCAGTGCATTATCGGAAAATCTTGGTGCACGCTGTCTCGCAGATTCCTCAAAGTATCACAGCACAGATTCAACTTTCAAGCAAGTCCCACCATTTCTTGCAGCCACAATCCACCGCCCCTTTAAGAGGTGCAGGCTGCCTTCAAGTAACGCGAGCCACTCGTAATATCGGGCCCTCTGCTGATGCGTGCAGCCAATGAACAGCCCAGGTATCACTGGCTGCAAGCAACAGTCATGTAAAACAGCAGGTAAGACGAATTTAACATGCTGCCTGCAACGCAATGAAAGGGGGTGAGCTAATCACGCACCCCCGATCCCCACGCCCGTTTTCGGGAGTTATCCGATTTAACCCCTTTGATCTCTTACATAGGCTAGAGAGCAGAATTGTTTGTCAATCATTAGATTCCTTGACAAGACTGCGCGAGTATTAGCTACAAAACATGAAAGGGAAATTCACAATATATCATTGTCAAGTACAAAACATGGAATGGATCAATACACTACTATTACACGAGTAATGTAGAAAGAGATTTGTATTGTACTTGTCTTACAACACAAGATTGTCATCCCATTGTTGGAACAGCTAATTCTGGGTTTATAACATGCAACTCTTGCTCAGATTCTTTTAAATTAATCATGAATGCTTACCAACTTCCCAGACAAACATGAAACTTACAGAAATCTGTTATTTTATTTAGATAATGAAAATAATAAAGTTTATTTGGATCATCAGAACAGCCACTAACATCTATTATCCGAACAACATGGGATATGAGTATATCTTAACTCACTTCAGGTAACAGGAGAGTCTCCACTTGGCTGTCATTTATCCTTCCCCATTCAGCTAAATGATATCTCCAGACCTCAGGCTCTTAACCATCTAGTTTTCTAAGGTACTTAAAGTGATTCACTGAAGAAGCCTTGCTTTATCGTATTCAGTAGGTCACTGATATCAGAACTAAATGTAGATTTGATTTTTTTTAACAAATAGAAATGGTATAAAATAAAGGTTTTGTATAATCCCCCTGTTTGAGGTAGGCTCTTACAACCACTCCTAAGTGTATCAGACTTGATGTTCTGCCCTGCTTCTCAGTCAGAGCAAGGAAGTGAAGAGCCACTTTATTACGTTCAATTTCACAAATAAATAGGCTCGGAAACTAGATTGTATAATGCAATATAACATTTTCCTTTTCCCACTGGAAGCTGGTTTTAAATCCAGCCCAGACAGAGTGTGAGGGCCCTATGCGAATTGTGATTGAACAGTCTCAACTCAATTCCGAATCTACGAGGATCAACAACAGAAACGCGTCCTTTTTTTGGCTTTGGCAGTCACTAACTGACAGTCTCACACAAAGCTGTCCTTAAGTAGAAATAGGGGGCATGCATTTACAGAGGCACAAGATGTCCTATATATGGGCTTCACCAACATTGACATCCTGTCATTATTTTCTGCCACTATGGTAGGAGTGCAGAGATCTCGTAGGGTTGTAGGGCTGGAGGAGGTTACAGAGATAAGGAGGGTCGAGGCCATGGAGGGATTTGAAAACAAGGATGAGAATTTTAAAATCGAGGCATTCCCGGACCAGGAGCCAATGTAGGTCAGCGAGCACAGGCGTGATGGGTGAACGGGACTTGGTGCAAGTTACATTTAATAACACCCAAAATAGCCAACACTTTCTCCACAAGAAATCAAGGGACATCTCTGTGATTTTTGCCACAATCCTCCATTATACAAGTATGGAATGCTGATTACACCCACAAGTTAAGTTATTATCTATTGCTCTTTCAGTGTAACTACACGTCAACATTCAATATTCAGGGCTATTTTTGAGTAGCAGTTTTTGTTTTGCATGTTGTCATGTACTCCATAAAGACGCAAGAACATGCCTCTATTTTCTCTAATGATATAGCAACTTTTATATTTGTGCCATTTTAGATCAGATTCCAATAAAGGGAACTGGTTTTGAAAGTTTATGCTGTTAAGTTCAGTTCCCTTGAAACTTGCTGGGGATAAAGGAACCAGATTTAGTAATGTAAATACTGGAGATGGCTCAGAGACACAGATCTCCCATCATCTGAACTAATATAGATGCGGTTAATGTTGACTAGAGGGATCCATGCTCTCTGATAGCCAAAATAATCTCACAAACCAGCAAGTAAAATTATAAGTAACCCTTCAGATTCAACTTCATTTATAGCCTCTGAAGCCAATTACAAGAAAAATAGATTCCCTGGGATGTATTGTCACCCCAACTTGTTTTTAGAATCATAGGCGAGAAGAGCCAATAAAGTTACTTTGACTTATATATTCGAACACACCCAGCTAATATTTTCCGTTTCTATGGACACAGTCAGCTCAGAGTTAAAACTTTTGATAAGATCATCATCACAATGCAACAAAAGGCAGGCTGGAGCTATTCAATTCTAAGCTTGTGAAAGAACATCTATTGAACATTCACACATCAGTACGACAATGCAAGCAATTACTGCATTGGTGGAAGTGTAAATATCTTGTCACCAACTTAACGGTAGAAGTGAAAAGAACCAAAGAAACAAGCAAACGGGAACAGAATTGGAAATAGAGCTGTTAATACTATATCAAAACTATACTGACTTCACTTTAGTCATGAAAAAGTTTTTTTTATGTGTTCTATAGTGTTTATTATGATAAGTGAGTCATAAGTTTTGAAAAAGAGCATTAACCAATAATGATTAAAGGTGTGGTCCCACTGCCATCAGTTGGATTTACATTGTGTGTGAATATGACTGCAAGTTGGCTACAGATTTCCTGGCCAGGTTTTGTTCCTATCTGTGAAGTGCCTTGGGACGTTCTTCACTTTAAAGGTGCTGTATAAGTGCAAGTTGTTGCTGTGGGCAAAACAGCTTGTCCACATACTTATATCCAAAATATATTCCACGTGATGGATACTGGTGGTAACTTAATCTACACAATGGGACATTAACTGAAAATACTCAAATGTTCTGCTCCGAAACTATAAATGAACTGCTTGATGTATGTAAATGAGCCTAGTTTATATCACTCTGCAAACCACAATGTTTTAGTGAGACAGAAAGACTTGCATTTATATAACGCCTTCCACGCCCTCAGGACGTCCCAAAGTGCTTTACGGCCAATGAAATACTTTTGAAGTGTAGTCGCTGTTGTAAGGTGGGAAACACGGTAGCTAATTTACACACAGCAAGGTCCCACAAACAGCAATGTGATAATGACCAGATTATCTGTTTTAGTTGTTGGTTGGGGGATAAATGTTGGCCAGGACACTGGGGAGAATGCCCCTGCTCTTCTTCGGAATAGTGCCTTGGAATCTTTTACGACCACCTGAGAGGGCAGAAGGGGCCTTGGTTTAACGTCTAATCCGAAAGCAGTGTAAGAATACATAAAGTTGAACTATAAATTTTTGACATCAAAACCAAAATAGCCATTCCTTCATTGTTACTGGGTCAACATCCTGGAATCCCCTACCTAGCAGCAATGTGGGTAAACCATCACCATCATCAAGGGCTACGGCACTTCAAGAAGGCCCACCGCCACCTTCCCAAGGGCAACTAGGGATGGGCAAGAAATGTGGCTTTGCAAGCGTCACCCACATCCAGAGAAAACAATTTTAAAAAGGCTACAACAGAGTATTGTCAAAAGTCCGTGGTTATCATTGCCACAGAAATCAATAAGGTTTCAAATCTGTTGTGTGATGCAAAACTGACAGAAAATAATAAACGTGTTGATAGATTCAGAATAGGACGGCACATAAAAAGAGCACTGAAGAGCAAAGATAGTGACATTCCCCCATCTGCAACCATTCAAAATGATGGAAAAAATGAATAGAAATCTTCATAATATTCTGTCTGAAAGAGACAATGTGCCTTTTGATGCTTCAGATTCTAGTCAGTGCAGGGTACTGTTTTAAAATTACTGATAAAAGAGAAATAATAATCATAGCAATATTAATAATTGCTATTAAAAGCATATTCATAATAGTAAAGGTTTTGAAGTCTGATGGATATTTTTTGTTCATAGTCGATGACTATACATTAAGAACTATTCATCCTTATAGTCTATAAAATTCTTAATCACAAAAATATCTTCAGTTTCTGGCTAGTGCAAAGTCAATTACTAACTTTTGTTCATCTATCCCTTCATTCTTCACTATTCACATTCTCAGATTCTCCATTATAAAACTATCATCATTTTGGAAATTAGGCAGGAGATGATGATGAGCTATATAATACAGAGAAACAAACCACAGCCCATGGAGACAAGGGGAGCGACTCATTGCATTGAATGGGTTATTGATCCATGGGAGAACTTCCACATCTATGGCATGGTCTTCCACAGGGCCATCTCTGATTGTTGCATGCAACTTGGAGAAATTGGTTCAAGAAAGAAGAAGAAAGGACTTGCATTTCTATAGCGCCTTTCATGACCTCAGGACGTCCCAAAGCGCATTACAGACAATGAAGTACTTTTGAAGTGTAGTCACTGTTGTAATTTAAGAAACAGACATAGTGACACACCAGCCACAGTGGACAGGAGCTAGCCTATAATTACACCTTTTACTCCACCAAAGCACACAAGAGAAAGGCATTTGTCTAATACAGCTGACCATTTAAAATATCTGACATATGATGCTGTACTTTGTGAAATTAATTACTTCAAAATAGGTTACATTTTCAAAACCAAACTCGATTTCATAACTCCTAATTAGTGCCACATGATTGCTGTGGAAAACCAGCCGCCTCTTCTCATAGCTCTGAGAAGTTGCCATTCGGAGCTCTCTCAAGACCACTGAAGACAGGCCTGTGATGGTTATTGGTTAGCATCCAGTTTCACTGTGGCTGATCTGCCACTTTAATGTGTGGCCCAAAGGAGGATGCTTCAGGTGACAGGTTCTCTGTAAATTCTGCAAACAGATAATATTTAGCTGGATTTAGAAAAATATCTTGCTGTTAACCTTTAGGGCATGGTTGACAAGATAGCTTACTTCAGTGACACCTGCTGTGCTCGATTTCTGACAATTAATCTCATTGTGTGCTCAATGCCATCAGATTGACCACATCGCTTCAATGATGCAATGCTAGAGTCACAATGCATTAGCAATGTGGTAAACAAAATTACCTCTGAATGTTATTTCTAGATATAGAATACATAGAAAATCATCCAACTATATTTAATGCCACTAACACATAGGGGAAGATTTCTGCTGTTTGCCATTTAGCTACATCCCTTATGCATATTTAATGAAATTGTTTCGGATTTTGATATAAATTGTGGAAAAGTCCCTCCATTACAGCAAGAAGAAATATTCACCCTCCATCCCAACTGATGCAAAAAAACAGTCTCTTCAGCTGTTTTGCAACCAATCAATAGCAAATTGTTTTTTTTAAATTGATTTGGTCCGAGCTCAGGTTTAGAGGCACCAGAAACAGATAAGAGGTTGGGAAGATGTTTGGCGAGATTAGCTCCCAGTGAGCCCGCTGGGCTGGAAGGTCAGCAAGAGAGAGGAGGATGGGGCAGTTGGGATTGCTGCTCAAAAGAAGGTAACGATGGGTGCTTCGATGGACCCTTCGGAGAATGCCAAGAGAGGTACTGAGGGTAGCTGTGGAATTATTCAAACCTTGAATTGTGGCAGGGGAATAGGAAGGCAGAGGAGTAGTGATGTGTTGGAGTAGGGTTGTGGGCAAAAATGCCCAAGAGGATAGAAATGAAAGGTGGCATGGCAGGGCGACAGGAAGGGGAGTAATTAGGATAGATGGGCAGGAAATTGGACATGAAGCTGAGTTCGGATCGGTCAATGCCCTGTGGGTGGCGGAGAGGGCCCAGGGGCTATGTGGCCGGGTCCTGCTCCGACTTCTTGTGTTCTTTAGATTTGTGGTTGGGATCAGATCAGCCATGATCTTATTGAATGGCGGAGCAGGCTCAAGGGGCCGATTGGCCTACTCCTGCTCCAATTTCTTATGTTCTTATGTTCTTATGGACCCAAGGGGATCCAAGAGAAAAAAGAAGTCAGATAGACGTAATGGGCTCGAGTCTGCTGCAGTAACCAAAATGCGCACATGAATGGACGAGGAAAATCAGGTTATATAGAGCGATTGACTGCATTACTCAAAGCGGCAAATTCAAATTTGAAGATTAAAAATATATTTTTTCTAATCTTCATCAAAATCATGAATGGCCTTTGCGCCTGCCCCACATATTTAAATTACCCCACTCCAAGAAATGAGGCAGGGTAGGGGCCCAAAACAAGGGTGGGCAGACGTCTTGCCCCACCAAAGATCCAAGTGTCATTGTGACAAAGAGGGAAATATAGGACTGTATAGAACTATGGACTCAGACATTCCCAGTACAGAAAGAGGCCATTCAGCCCATTGTTTCTGTGCCAGCTCTTTACTAGAGCAATCCAAAACTAATCCCACTGCACTGCTCTCCCTCCATAGGTCTGTACCTCCTTTAACTAATTTTCCCTTAAAAGAAACCACTTCCTGTGGCAAAGCACCCCGTGCTCCTACAATCATTTGCAAACATTTCTCAACTCACTAGAGTGATAATTTGAAATTGGTGTCATCACTAACTCCCAAGCAGCATCTCAAGTCTCTCATAACTATTGCTTCTGCTCCTTGACATAATGCTGAAGAATCTACGCTGTGCACTCTGGGGAGGTGTTACATTGGATAACCCCCGAAACCGAGCACGGGAGTCGCGGTGCGCGATTAACCCGGTTGTTGAGTGACTGCTCACCAGCAGGGGGCCCAGATGTTGCGAGTGGCTAGCGCCACTTAAAGGGAGCCTGCACCTCTTAAAGGGGAGGTACAGTGTGGTTGCAGGAAGTGGTGGAAGTCAATGGTGAAGTGAATCTGTGATGCAATATAGTGAAACGTGGTGATAATGGGAACTCTGGACTTTTTAATGAGCAACAACTGGGCTGCTCAAAGTTTGCGGGATTCTGATATTCGCAAAATATAAGATATGGGTCCACATGAGTCTGAATGGAGATCAGACATTGCACACGTAAAACAAAGATACATGTCCCGTCCCAATGTTTACAAACTGTTGAATCGTTTTAAAACATTGAATAAAGGTTGCACACTACTAAATCCTACATCCTCCAATCTGCACGCCAGACTTCACCAATCTGCCAATCTGAGTTTGTACCAGGCTTGCAATGGTTCTCTGATGACGCACTAGAGACCTTTTAGTGATTTGTGTATCTGCACTCCTAGATTTTTTTGCTCCTGTATCCCATTTAGACTCTTATTATCCAAGCAGTATGTGGCCTCCTTATCCTTCCTATCAAAATGCACCATCTCTTAACTATATTGAAATTTACATACCCATTCTGCAAGTTTATTAATGTCCTCTTGCACTTTGACGCCTTCTTCCTTAGTATTAACTATCCCCCCCAATTTGGTGTCATTCGCAAATTTTGAAATTGTACTGCGATTCCCGAATCCAAATCGTTAATGTAAATTATGAACAATAGTGGTCCCAGCACTGATCCCTGTGGAGCACCACATTCCACTTTTGCCAGTCTGTGTATCTACCATTACCCCCTACTTTCTGCTTCCTGTCTTGTAGCCAATTTGCTATCCATTCTGCTACCTGTCCCCTGACTCCACATGCTCTGACCTTAGTCATGAGTCTACTATGTGGTACCTTATCGAAGGCCTTTTGAAAATCCAAATATATTACATCTACTATATTACCCTTCTCTACTCTTTCTGTTACTTCTTCAAAGAATTCAATAAATTTGGTCAAGCATGACTTTCCCTTCTGAAATCCGTGCTGACTATTCTTTTTTATATTTTTGTACTCTAGATGTTTTTCTATTACATCTTTGAGTAAAGAATCCATTATCTTTCCTACCACCGACATTAAGCTAATTGGTCTATAGTTCCCTGGATTGGTTCTATCACCCATTCTAACTATAGGAATCACATTAACTGTCCACCAGTCCTCTGGCACTATTCCCTTTTCTAATGAAATTTTATATATATATGTAATAGTGCCTCTGCTATCTCTTCCCTAACTTCTTTTAATATGCACGGATGCAATCCATCTGGACCAAAGGTTTTATCCTCTCTAGGTCTGATTAGTTTATCAACTAATACAACTTGTGCATGCACAATTATTTTTATGTTGCTACCAGGTGCTCCTAAATGCATCCCATAATGTAAAGAGGACAAATTCCAGAGCATCAGGGCCTTCAGACATTTCAGAACTGCTTCATAAACACTGCAGAAGAGCAATATAAATCAATTTGACTGGATTCATCATCATATTTTCCCAGAGAAAACGCCTTATTAATCAACATGTATAATTTATAAAAATAGTGCGGTAGATAGTTAGACAACCCACTGTTCTTAAAGGATTACATCTCTAAATTGATGGGCAAAATATATCAGCAAAAATATGCAACATATCTGGCCTGACAGAAACTTGTATTTATAGCATACAATGCTACCCAGTCATGATAATTGTAGGGCGGGGTGGAACTAGTGATTAAACAAGTAGATGCTGGGCAAACTACAAATATTCAAGAACAAAGCAAGCACTGAGCTGCAATCTGAGAACATTAAAGGAAGTGCAACTTAAGTGGCTTCCACTCTCTACTGGAGGTTACACAGATACGACAATTATATTGTGAAAATGTTCTGTGGCATTAACCCCTAATTATTTCATAGAAAAATAGCAGATACTGAGATCAATTCATGCATATGTTGCAGCAGGTCACAAATTCTGATAATCTGCATGTCCATCAAGTCAAAACATATAAATGGATACTTCCTCCTTCCCCTTGCTCCAGAGATTAATAGAGAACAATAAGGTGTTCTCTTTTGATTTGTGGTCTACATCCATTATGACTTTGATATAAAAAGGAGACATACCTTTACTTTGTGTGTAAATTTAAACAAAACTTATTTTACTAAACTGTTATTGTAAACCTCCCTAGTTTAGTGAAATGAAGGGTTCGATTTTTGGACGTCCGAGCGGGTGCGTTAAGGGCGGGGGAGCTCCGAAAATCGGGGATTCCCGGGGCGGGTCCTGATCCCGGCTCCAACCCGCCCACTTCCGGGTTCCCCAATGACACGCTTAGATGCGCACGCAGCCGCTGCATGTGGGACTCCCAGCGGCAATTAAAGCCAGCGGGATCCCACTTAAAGTAATTAATTTGATACTTCAGGTCATTAGGAGACCTGATTTGGAGGATATTTTAGGAGGGGTGGGATTTTCATCCAAACTGAGCGTGTTTCCCGTACTGGGGGAAACACTCCCGGTTGAAATGGACGTGTTACAGCCACCAGCCTGTGGCAGCTGCAAAGGTCCATTTGACAGGTCGGGGGTAGGGGTGGGGTGGGGTGGGGAGACCCTCACTCATTGCAGGAGGCCACTCTATCACTTTGGACAAAGTTTGGTCTGCACCACCCTCCTCCTAACACTAAAATTCACCAATTTGCAACCTCAACCCCGGTGTCCAGACACATTTACCTACCTTGCGGACCCCCTCAAACATACATCTTCCGGATGGGGGCCGCCATAGCTGCAGTCATGACCTCCTCGGAGGACGAACAGCATCACCAGCCTCACCGTCCACCTCTGACATGTGAAGCTCCACACACAGTGCGGTGACACATCCACCTGCACAGCAGGAGGGAGGGCAACCACAGAGAGAGATGCGTCACAGAAGGCACTACCCTCGCCACAGGGTCTACAGACCAAGGCTCAGCTTCCTGGATCTCTCTGAGGAGCAGTGCACATGGAGGCTCAGAGTCACTCGACATGTAGTCGTGGACATCTGCAGCCTCCTTGATGCCGAGCTGCTCCCGGCTGGCCCGAGTACCATCCTCTTACCTGTCGCTGTCAAAGTCACCACTGCCCTCAACAACTTCTCCTCCGCATCCTTCCAGGGTCCCACCGGGGACATCGCCGACGTCTCTCAGTCATCTGCACAAAACAGCCTTGCAAATACAGCTGCACCCACTCCGCAGTGACACAATGGGTGGCATCAGGTGTGGATCTTCATGGTGATCCTCAGGAGAGGGCATTATTGCACAAGCCAGTCAAGAATGGCCAAGACGTGGCAGTAGTGGTGATAATGTAATATGTAATATGAGTTGATCAGAAATCAAATATAAGTATAAACCATGACAAACCCTCAAACACCCTTGTGCATCCCCTTCATGCTCACGACACGTTTGCCTTACGCTTCCTACTACACATATGTGATGCATGCCCTGTGGCTGCAGCACAGGTAGTGGCAGGTTGAGTGAGGCTGACCGTGAAAGAGATGCATGAGAGGGTGAGTATGAGATAGAGCCATGAGATTGTATGAGGATTGGGTTGAGTGGTAGAGGTGGGATGAGTACTGGCGAGGGGAGTAAGTGCAGGTAAGATGAGGATGAGCTTTGAGTGGGTGTGAGGAGTGATGTGATAGAGTAGTGTTGGCAGTGCAGAAGAAGATGTGGGGCGGGGGCGGTGATGTGGCAGACGGAGTGTAGGGGAATGAGTAAGTGTACTCACTTCGGCTGACCTACTTAGGTCATTGAAGCGCCTCCCACACTGTATGCAGGTGTGTGATATGTTGGTGGTGCTGGTGACCTCCTCTACCACCTCGAGCCAGGCCTTCGTGGTGGCAGAGGCAGGCCAATTCCTCCCGTCAGCCGGGGAGAAGATCTCTGTCCTCTCCCTCCTCCTCACCCCATCCAGTAGGACCTGGAGTGAGGCATCATTAAACCTGGGAGCAGCCTTCCCCCTGGGCTGCTCCATGCTGTAATTTTGGCTCCTTTCTGCAGCATCAGTCAGTGGAGGACTGCCCCTTTAAATAGGGCTCCTCCAGCTGACAGCCTATGATGCGGGTGCGCAGTCCGCCCGCTGCGCAGCTTTCCCGCCCGAAACCCGGAAGCAAAGGTAAGTGGCTTCAATTCACTTACGATCGCGTGCGGAGCCCCCGAATTCCCACGCGCCCAGTCGCCCCCCATGTGCCAACCCGCCTCCCTCCTAATATTGGGACCGAAGTCTCTTTCAACTTTACGTGCAGAGAAAAACCTAAGCTTAAGATTCTGCAACGGGTCAAATGCGAAATATGCTGCTCAGATCCAATGGTGAGACATACGAGGTAAAGGAAATGTGCAACCTTCTGACCTGATGAATTAACCCGAGACACAGTTCGTCCATTGCTGGTCTATGTGGACCATCCCCTTGCATCAGGGAAGCTCCACAGCCAGAGAACCAAAATCCCCGTTGAGACTTTTCAAGCACAGTTATATTTGTGCTGTTACTGGAGTTCCTAAATTTCTTGAATAAAGCAAAGGGGGGTGAATTCTAGAGCATGAGCAGCCTTCACACATTGCAGAAGCACCTTTTGACTATTTGAACTAATATTTGCACAGTACAATATATCTGTGTTGGTGGAGGTGGTGTTGTCATTGGAACAAATTATATAGAATAACTGGCTCAACTGTGTGTATTTGCATTGTTAAACGAGGTGTATCTATGTGAAGGATTTCCATGCAAGACAGATTAGACTGTAACCATGATTCTATGTGTGTATGGATATCGATTATGTGTACATGAATTAATGTTGTAGAAACTCCATTGTTTAAGTAAACTACATTAATCTTTGTTATTGCACTCCTGACTTTGCTTGAATCAAAGGTTTAAAGAAGCCTCTCCACTACTATACCAACATTGCCTCATTACAAGAAATGACAGCAATACTGAATTCTAAGTGTTAATGATTGTACTATGTTGATTGGAGTTTTTTGCTTTGTGTTATGTGCTGAACTTTGTCTATTAGCTGTCTTGGATAGGAAGTGTAAATGTGCTTAACTAGACTAAACTGTAGGAATACATTTAGAAGATAAATGAACACTAGTCTATTACCATAGGCCATTTTAATAGAATAGATAAAATACACTAAATAAAACTAGAACAACTCAGGTTGATTTTAAATCCACAGCTTGTTTTAATTCTATCAATGACGTATGATCTGAAATCAATGATGGCTGTATTATATTGGATAAATGACTCTTTCAAGCAACATGACCTTGATTCTGTCTTCTAGTTTATCTTTGACCACATCATACAGCATAACATTAATGCAGGATCAGGATTAAGTACATCCTATTTCCAAGCACAATTCCGATGTACTGTTTTACTCACTCTCATTAAAAAGAGAAATTTTCTGATTCTTGCTAAGCTGTAATGTTTCTTTATTTATTAGGGGTCATTAGTAACATCTATTACATTGCTCTGACTTGCCATAACATAATAATAAATTATATTGTCACATTTTTGTGTCAACTTTTTCCCATTATGTCCACGTTTATAATAGATTTTGCCTCTGTATACTCATCAGTGAGATTACACAATCTGGACACTGGGTTCCCACAAATCACTCCTAATGTATTCTGAATTTTTTTTCAATCTGATATTTTTCTGACAAACTGAAATTTCTAATTTCCAAAAATAAATGTTTAAACTATATCTGAAAAAGAGAGGTAAATTACTGTGTTTTGATTACCCGCCTGTTCTAGCTTTTGGTTTCTGTTCTATGAACTTCAGAAAGTGTATTAAGTAGAGAGAGAGAAATACACACACACACACACACACACACACACGAGTCAGAGGGAGAGAGTTGTGTGAGGGAGAGAGAGAGAGAAAGAGAGCCTTTCTTCATTTAATTTTCAAAAGACAACATAATGTTAAAGCCAAGTAATTATCTCATCTGTTGACAGTTACAAAAGGTCTATTCTAATCACTTACATCTGTGAGACAGAGATTCTATTCTCTACCATTTATGAGACAGAGGGAGAGGGACAGAGGGAGAGAGACAAATAGAGAGAAAAGCAGATAGGCAGTTTTTTTCCTCACTCTAATTTGATTTCATTTGAAAAGAATACAAGTTCAATTTTGAAAGCGAACAAAAGGGGCAATTTTAACCCTGCCAGCCTGACAGAACCGAGTGGGCATGCAGTTTTAATGGCTCATGGGACACACTGAGGTCCAGACAGTTTTTCTGCACGACTACCACCTCGGGGTTAAGATCAGGGTTAAAGTCCCTTTGATAGAAACAGAACAGAAAGGGGGAGTAGGAATAGGAGAGGAAGAAAGAAACTGGTTGAGGGTGAAAGGGCTCGTGGTCGCTAATCAGCCACTCTTGGGGTGAATAAGTGTGAGTGTGGGGAGCGGATGGTGGGTTAAGGATTAGATGAGTGACAGAAGAGCAAGAGGAAGGGAGGATACAGAGGTTGTGTGGGTAGTTCATGGGAGAAAAGAGATAGGAGTAGCGATGGGTTTTAAATGGTGGTAAGAAGGGTAGCAGGAAAGTGAAGAGCTGGCGGACTCGACGGGAGTGAGGGGAAAGTATGTGATTGGGGAAGAAATGGCAGAGGAGTCACTGAAGGCCACTCTTGCACCACAACTCCCATGCCAAGTGCACCCATTGGTAGCTCCTTCCCCCATCACACCACATCATACCACCCACAATCTCCCACTCGAAAGGAAAGAAGAAAAGTACAGGGAGATAAGCCCTATAGGACAGAGAGAACAGTACAAAGAAGAGTTAAGAAGAGAGAAGCAGTAGAGAAGAGTGAGAGTGAGAGATAGAGGCAGAAGCAGAGAGACAGAAGTAGAAGAGAAGAGGCAGAGAGAAAAAGCAACATGAAGCGACAGGTTAGAGAGTAACCAAATTCTCTGACTTACCGTGTCCCAACATCATGGGAAATTGATTGATATTGGTCTCCGGTGACATTTCACGGAGGGTGGGGGGATGGGGGGGGGGTCAAGAATAAGTGTAGTCTTCAGGTGAAGAGGTGTTAGATGGCAAGGAAAAATGGAACCAGGGTGTGCAGAATTAATGCAGTCTCCATTTTAAACTCATACATTCTGTCCTTATTTTTATATTTCCACTATAATTTCTTATGTCAACATTTATAAGGGAAACTGCCCATATGCCCTTTCATGCAATAATTACACCTTTCTTCTGCAACACTTCAATAAGCAGGAAGATGTTTACATAGGCAGCCACCATTATAAATGCGGACAGAGGAATTTATAATGGGGAAGTTCAGAAAGAAACATATTCAGAAAGATTACATACACAGCATTCATAATTCTATTGGATTCATATTCTTCTTCCCATCCATTAAAATACAACTCTATTTAATCATTAACAAGCATTTTCTAGGCCATTTTTGGCTATCAATAATTACAAAGCAATAAATTGTCAGTGTTCGTTAATGGAAAAGATTGTCCAAGGACAAAAGTAATATATAGTATTTTATTATAAGCTTTTTTTAAACTGAAGTTTGTGGAAATGTTATGACTAATAGAGTGTTTACTCCATTATATTTTTCCACAAAGCCATAAAGCCCAACATTGATTTATTGGTGCATGAAGAATTCTTTCCATCACTTAAACTGAGATAGATAGATAGATAGATAGATAGATAGATAGATAGATGGATAACACTTATGAGGGCATTCTTCCATCAATGTAATTTTTTATGGAATTTACATTATCATTTTGAAAGTTCTACTTGTGGTTATTCTTCTCTTGACAGCTAATATGTTGGGGATATGTGATGGTACATTGTTCATGGTCTACTGAGAGGAGCAGGCTTGATGAATCAAATGGCCGTTTGCTATTATAAGACTCTTTTTACATCCTCATGAAATTCTACCACCTCATAATTAGCTTTTGGAATTATATCAAGTTTTCGTGAAATAATATAAGGAGAGTAGAAAGAAAATAATAGACAATGGAACTCATCCTGAAAATCCTGTATTATTCACACAAGCATATTTCACTGATTTAATTCTACTTTTAAAAATTCTCATGCTACGATTGGCTATCAGTTAGAAAACTGATTAATGTTGCTTCCCCAATAGACCAGTTGATTAAAACAGCATATAACTGAACCATACAGACAGGAGGACTCAGGTTCGATTTCTGGTCTGTGCCAATTTAAGTTATTTTAATGAAGTAGCAGTGGCAAGGTAGGTATAGCACAGGAGGTGGCCATTCGGTCCATCGTGCCTGTGCCGGCTCTTTCAAAGAGCTATCCAATTAGTCCCATTCCCTTGCTCTTTCCCCATAGCCCTGTAAATATTTTCCCTTCAAGTATTTATCCAATTCCGCTTTGAAAGTTGCTATTGAATCTGCTTCCAACACCCTTTCAGGCATTGTGTTCCAGATCATTACAACTCGCTGCGTAAAAAAATGTTTCCTCGTGTCTCTTCTGCCGATCACCTTAAATCTGTGTCCTCTGGTTACCGACCCCTCCAGCAGAGGCGTTGGAATTCAGCATCTCCAGGCTAATGAGGAGACAGTCAACCACAGTTTCTTGCTTCTCATATCTATTCATCGACCCCTTACTAAAAACTGCGCAAGTCTATGTCATGTGAAGACAGGATTGGGCTCAGCTACAATGCCGCATGGTTGAAAATCCTACCAATATTTTAAGTAGAATCAAAGAGGAAGAATGGCCATTTGAGTGAGGGAGGAAAGGGTGGCCAGAATCTGTGGTACTGCACCTGCTAGGAATCAATGGCATCAGGTGAGGAGTAGATTCATTTAAAATGGTTGGTGCCACACAAAGGCAAATTCAGTGAGGTTGCAGATGCAGTGTGGAACCTTACTAGATGAGAGCGAGATTTGGAGATAAGGCTATGACACAATAGCCCTGATTTTCTGACCTGCATTGCTATCCAGTGAAGCTCCGCTCCAGCAGTGCGGCCTTGTTAAATTTGCCTTTTAATTCACACCCCCAACCACTGATGTAGACAGGCAGCCATATTGGCATATTTTAGACTTGTATTTTCAGCAGTCTAAAAACATCAAAATACCTTTGCTGATGGCTATATTGAATTCTACTTTCTGCACCAAGAGTGCCATTGATTTAGCAGTAGAAACAAAACTGGGCTTGTCTATTATGAAATGAAAGCTTGTTGCAGGTCATCTGTCAAAGTCTATTTCACTGCAATGGGTCAACAGAACATTTTCCAGAAAGCTCAGCAAAACAGGAAAATTACTTCATAACAACACCAGACTGAATAGCAATAATCGTACTTACCTGTACCATATCAAGCAACTGAGATAAAAGTCTCAGTAGCTTGATATGGTACAGGTTGATACTGAGATAAAAGTCTCAGTTGCTTGATATGGTACAGGTTGATACTGAGATAAAAGTCTCAGTTGCTTGATATGGTACAGGTAGATACTGAGATAAAAGTCTCAGTTGCTTGATATGGTACAGGTAGATACTGAGATAAAAGTCTCAGTTGCTTGATATGGTACAGGTAGATACTGAGATAAAAGTCTCAGTTGCTTGATATGGTACAGGTAGATACTGAGATAAAAGTCTCAGTTGCTTGATATGGTACAGGTAGATACTGAGATAAAAGTCTCAGTTGCTTGATATGGTACAGGTAGATACTGAGATAAAAGTCTCAGTTGCTTGATATGGTACAGGTAGATACTGAGATAAAAGTCTCAGTTGCTTGATATGGTACAGGTAGATACTGAGATAAAAGTCTCAGTTGCTTGATATGGTACAGGTAGATACTGAGATAAAAGTCTCAGTTGCTTGATATGGTACAGGTAGATACTGAGATAAAAGTCTCAGTTGCTTGATATGGTACAGGTAGATACTAAGATAAAAGTCTCAGTTGCTTGATATGGTACAGGTAGATACTGAGATAAAAGTCTCAGTTGCTTGATATGGTACAGGTAGATACTGAGAAAAAAGTCTCAGTTGCTTGATATGGTACAGGCAGATACTGAGATAAAAATCTCTGTTTCATTCCTTCAGTTAACCTGCCGACACTATGGGTAGACTCCATTATTATTTACATGCCCCTTGTATTAAATTAAACTGAAGCAAAGTATCTAAGCAAATCATACACACATGAGATTTTATTGTGAAAACAATACATGCAAATTCCTTCATTTTTTTTCTTTTTCTCCCCTACTTTTCTGATAATGTTCACTCTTGCTAGTGTATGGCTTCATAGTGGCAATGGCCTTTTGATATCTCGCCTAAATGTGAGGCCAGAAAGTGTGAATGAGCTATTTGACCGTGGAGGGCAAGCAGTGGAACCTTATACTATCTACACTGACATCCACATAAGCCCACTTTTCAAAAAAAGCCACCGTATAGTGATTAGGAATAGAAACCTTGGTTGGTTTTGCCCCTCTATATCCAGGCTCACACTACTTCATTTTTGATTGATTTGAATAAATTTGACTTTTAGAAACTACTCCCTGGAAAATACCCTTTTAAGATTACTGATGCAGACAGCTATAAGTATGAAATTTAAATGATGCAGATGGTAACCAGGCAAATTATATTGTCCAATACATTTACATGAAATTTGCATGTCCTTGATTTTAACAGAGGCAAATACCTTCGTTAAAATAGCGCATGGCGGAATATGAAGTGAACACATTAAGCTTTCATAAGATAATTTCACACATGGTAATTTCCAAGCTACCATTTGCTGAATGGTGCAGTTAGGGCCTATGTTTAGGCTGAAGTATTAACAACAATATTGATACTCGGTTGATTACATCCAGAATACAATTTGCAGTTCTGTATTGAAGCTATTTGTTTATGATGTGTGATTGTATGTAAAACATATTCACCACCATTTTGATCATGGTACACCCATATAAATAATAACTTGCCCATAGTATCTGGGTGATGTGGCATGTAATCTAGACAATAATCACAACAACAACTTGCATTTATATAGCGCCTTTAACGTAGGAAGAGTGTTATCACAGGAGCGTTATCAAACAAAATTTGACCCCGAGCCACATAAGGAGATATTAGGACTGGTGATCAAAAGATTGGTCAAAGAGATAGGTTTTAAGGAGCATCTTAAAGAAGGAGATAGAGGTGGAGAGGCAGAGAGGTTTAGGGAGGGAATTCCAGAACTCAAGGCCTAGGCAGCTGAAGGCACAGCCGCCAATGGTGGATCTATGAAAATGGTAATATTTTATAAAAGAAAGGACCAATGCTGGTTTATTTTACACCTGTCACTACAGGAATGTTACTTGTTCCATCAAAGTCTGGGGTAACACAAAATAACATGGGAGTTAGATTGTGGCTAAACATGGGAGTTCGATTGTGGATACTGGTCAAGGCTATAGTATACCTGTAGCTCTTCTTTGTTGCTGATACATGTTGAGTACCAGTAGATGGAGTCCCTCTATGAGTATAATTTCAGTAGAAGTATCAATCTATCATCATTTTATAGTAATTTCAGCAAATATGGAGCAAAGACTATGGGCACGATTTTAACAGTGGGTTGGAGGCAGGGGGCATTAAATAGCTACGATTTCAGACCCGCCTCCAACCCACCCATTTCCAGTTTTCATCGGGGCGGGTGAGCAACCCACTCCCAGGAGACAGGTTGGGCCTTAAAACATTTCAAGGAGGCTTCTGAGACCAGCCTGTCAATTAGGCCGGTCAGCTGGATGGGAAACTGATAAAAAAAAATTAAAAAGACGTCCTTGCGTCAAAACCGTAAGGACGTCCGGGAAACCCATACTTCCGAGTTTCCAGCCCACAACTTGACCCCCCCCACCCCCTTCCCGGCTTGGGGTCAAAATCACGCCCTATGTTTATTCACTGTCAGCTTTGCATAATTCAGCTATCTTTAGGTTACAGCTGCCCCCTAAAAACAAAGTACCTTCACAGGAAACATAAAACAACCATCCAGGCCTTCTTAAATTGGTGGTAGTTATTTTAGTCTGAAATAATCATCTAAATTCATAAAAGAATAGTACAATGTAAGCTATAGGATTTGATAGTTAAAATATAGCAATTGTTTAACTGTGATTTTTATATGTGCTTTATGAATTTTCTATGCTTGAATTTTTTATTGATTGAGTCGGTTTCAATAAACTGCAGAAGCATGCTAAATTTTAATGAAATCTTAGCATAAATTAATTTCCTAATCAGAAGAAAAGGAATGTGAATTTCAATTTTTAACACATCTAACCAATTTTCTGAAACACGGCATGCTTCATTTATGAAATGTATCATAAAGAGGATTGTTAGGTCGAGCTTTTTCATTTTAATTGATGGGAAGGCTTATTTTGCCTTTTTTCACTTTTATCGATAGATATATCCATTTGTTGCAGATATTTCCCTTGGCCTTTGGCATATTGATCCAAGCTGTCGAGAAAGGATGAGTCCTTTGATTGTGCTTCACTTGAGAGCACAGTTAATGCATAAAAAACAGTTTATGCTGTGTAGGTCATTGGAAATGCAGGTTATTAATATGCAGCCAAGACAAAAAGGATAAAAGGCACTAATATTGATGGGAATTCATGGTAAGGAGTGAGCGAGTACAATTTATTGCTATAACTCAACTGCGCAGTGCTTAATACATTCCATTTCTCTTTGGTTTATATCCTATTTGCTAGAAAGTTAGCAGAATATATACTTAATTTCAAAGGAGGATCTTATCAGAATTTTAAGAAGGAAATGTGCCTTTAGAAAGCAGTTGGCATAATTATATTGCCTGCGTGAAGCTCCTTTTTGCAATTATGAGATCTCAAAACTCTTGAGTAGTGAGTATAAGGCATAACATTCTGCTTTCATTTCATGCCCATACATCAGCGACTGAAACTCATAGAATTTTATTGTTTTTTAACTTTACATAATCAATGCTGCACCAAAATAACCCTTTTCAATTACATGATTGTGTTTTTTTTAAAACTTAGGATAAGAATTTGAGTCCTCTAGGGTTTCAAAGAGTACCTGTTAAGGTGCGAAAGTCCACGCTTACCTTGGTTCTTATGGACACCTTGAGGTAGATCTTGACTTAGTGCGATGGTGTAAAATGGTTGATAGCGAGTCGGCAGCCTGTTTCATATCTCTCCCAATTTTTATTTCAACGGAATGGACAGGATGTAGGTAAAGCAGTTCTGACAAAAGATCACTGACCTGAAACTTTAACTCTGTTTCTCTCTCCACAAATGCTGCCTGACCTGCTGAGTGTTTCTAGCATTTTTGGTTTTTATCTTAGGAGGAAAGTAATTCTGGTCAAAGCACAAAAGTACTTCAAAGCTCTCTACTTTGATTTGTTGTGGACGATCCCCACCATTCATTGCAGTAGCCAGGTCAATCAGCTCTTTCAGAATCCGAGTCGCAAGTTGGCTACTTTATATCAGTGAGGCAGGTCTCATAGAAGTTTCCTCAAATAAGCATAATAGTATTTTAGAATTTAACAATATTTCAATTTAGTACTTTAATGCATGCTGACGTTATATTAAATCACGCAAGGAGCTTCACAAAATCAAAAGTGTTACACGGCTTTTTGTTGCGTACAACAATGATAATTTTTCTGATGATATGTCTAATGAAGGCAATGTATTGCAGGATGCTGTAACTGGTTCCCTAAATTGCATTCTGCGGGGCTTTTATCTATTCTGTTTTGCTTTACAATCAGTTGGTTACTATTCAATGTGTAGATGTTTTAGCAATAAGCAGCAATACTATATATTTTAGAGTCAGTACCAAAGATCACCATCAGTGCGAGATGATTAGCTCAAGTGGTTAAAAAATGAGGACGGATTTGGATTGGAACAGGGAGAAGTAACAATATCTATTGTCATGTTGAACTGCAAGCATTGGTGGAAGCTAATGAAAGGTTTGGAGCTATATTGACTCTTCTGAATCATTTCACCTGATACCAAAGAAATGATAACAAAATTTGTAGAGGTGATTAAAGCATCAACATTTGTAAAAGTGTAATGCTACACAATGAGGTCAGTTTAGATTTTTATTATTATATTCTGTGAAAGCTGTGGCGATACGAAAAATCTTCTCACTCATTAAGCTGACTAATTCATGTTCTGAGGTGGAGTTTATTTCCCCATCTGCTATCCCTCTTCCATCTTTCTTCCCCACATGCCATCCTCCTCATGTAGTTCTGCAGAAATGTGCTCTTGATTGGTCTTTCACAAGGCCTGAATGGCCTTTAACGAGCAAAACATTTCTTCCACCTACCAATATCCAAGGTAGCAACCAAACTCAGTGCGACAGTACAAAGGATGAAAACATCATTACCATTTTCTACTGCTCTTCCTCTTATATTGATTCATGGTCTACTTTTTCATAATGATTAATGTGAAGAGGAAAAATACATACAACTGATCCCGTGCGCAATTAACCAAATAGCAGCTGAATGAGTGTATGTTCTAGTCCTCTCATCTAATTCACATGCAATTTAACTTGATTCCCTCCATTCGCAGGCACTAAATTTACTTTATAGCTTTGATATGACTTGCATATATTACACTGAGTTACATTGACTCTATAGCACAGAAATAGGCCATTCAGCCCAACTGGTTTATGCTGGCGTTTATGCTCCACATGAGCCTCCTCCCTTCCTACTTCATCTACCCCTATCAGCAAACCCTTCTATTCCTTTCTCCTTTGTGTGCTTACCTAGCTTCCCCTTAAATGCATCTATGCTATTTGCCTCAACCACTCCTTATTGTAGCACGTTACACATTCTTACCACTCTTTAGGTAAAGAAGGTTCTCCTGAATTCCCTATTGGATTTATTAGTGACTATCTTATATTGATGACCTCCAGTTTTGGTCTCCCCCACAAGTGGAAACATTTTCTCTACGTCTACCCTATCAAATCCTTTCATTATCTTAAAGACCTCTATCAGCTCACCCCTCAGCCTTCTCTTTTCTAGAGAAAAGAGCCCCAGCCTGTTTAGTCTTTCCTGATACGTATATTCTCTCTGTTCTGGTATCATCCTTGTGAATCTTTTTTGCACCTTCTCCAATGCCTCTCTATCCTTTCTATAATATGGAGACCAGAACTGTACACAGTACTTCAAATGTGGTATAACCAAGGTTCTCTACAAGTTTAACATAACTTCTCTGCTTTTCAATTCTATCCCTCTAGAAATAAACCCCAATGCTTGGTTTGCCTTTTTTATGGCCTTATTAACCTGCGTCACTTCTTTTAGTGATTTGTGTATCTGTACCCTGAGATCACTTTGCTCCTCTACCCCATTTAGACTTTTATTATTCAAGCAATACGTGGCCTCTTAATTCTTCCTACCAAAATGGACCATCTCACACTTATCTATATTGAAATTCATTTGCCAATTACATGCCCATTCTGCAAGCGTATTAATGTCTTCTTGCATTTTAATGCATTCTTCCTTTGTATTAACTATACTCCCCGATTTCGTGTCATCTGCAAATTTTGAAATTGTACTTCCGATTCCCGACTCCAAATTTTTGATGTAAGTTGTGAACAACAGTGATCCCACCACCGATCCCTGTGGAACATCACTTCCCATTTTTGCTAGTCTGAGTAGCCACTGTTTACCCCAACTCTCTTTTTTCTGTTTTGTAACCATCTTTTTATCCATTCTGCTACCTGTCCCCTGACTCCACATGCTCTGACCTTAGTCATGAGTCTATAATGCGGTACCTTATCGAAGGCCTTTTGAAAATCCACTAAATGTACTTTATAACTTTGATATGATTGCCCAAATAGTAACAGTGCTGGGCACATGCACCCACTAAAAGCATTACCTAGTTTTAATTGTGTTTTCTTTCCATTATGCGGTTCTACAAGTGTTTGGGAGGAAATTTTAGATCGGCATACATTAGAACTTACTGCAAACATAATTTAGCCACATTTTACACACAGCCAAGTTCTGGTCCTGACGTTAAAAGAGCATATTTCAATATATTAACTTTTTACTGTTGTGTTTGGCCGCTTCGAGGCCTGAATTGAGCAATATCACTGATGCAAAGGGGGGAAAGAAGAGGCCTGGGCCCAAAAGTGCAGTAGAGACCAGATGTAAGAGGAGGCCTGGGATGGCAGAACTGAAGTATGAAGAGAGATTGGGTCAACTAGGCTTATATTCACTAGAGTTTAGAAGAATGAGAAGTGATCTCCTCCAAACATATAAAATTCGAATAGGACTAGACAGACTAGATGCAGGGAGGATATTCCCGATGGCTGGGGAGTCCAGAACCAGGGGTTACAGTCTCAGGATATGGGGTATGCCATTTAGAACCGAGACGAGGAGAAATTTCTTCACTCAGAGGGTGGTGAACCTGTGGAATTCTCTACCACAGAAGGCAGTGGAGGCCAAGTCATTAGATGTATTCAAGAAGGAGATAGATATATTTCCTAATGCTAAAGGGATCAAGGGATATGGGGAAAAAGCGGGAACAGGGTACTGAGTTAGACGATCAGCCATGATCATTTTGAATGGTGGAGCAGGCCCGTAGGGCCTACTCTTGCTCCTATTTTCTATGTTTCTATGTTTAAACAGAATTTCCTGCATGAAGCCAAGATCTCTCACAGCTGGATTTCTGTCCCATTGAGGACAATACCGCAGCCATCGAAATGGAGATAACATTCCAAAATAGATTTCTTTACTACAGGCCGGTACAATGCAAAGAGCTTTGTTTTTTCCTTTATTATCTCTTTAATGTATAAACCAGATAATTGGCAAAGGACACCAATCACCACTTACCCACCCAAGTCACATGATACAGCTACACCTCCGGTGGGAGCACATCAGAAAGGATATTTCTGGACGGAGGCTTGATGACATCATTGAAAACTCCAAGTATTGATATCCATCCACTATTTTACACTACTGTTGCAATCATGTTTATTATTGTTACACACTTGAAATAAGACTACAACCCAGTTCTAATAGCATTTATTCCTACTACATACAATACTTGTAATGTTGCTCATCACTGTTAGCCAGATTCAATATAGTGTTTATTACAGTATTACCCAGTCCTAATAGTGTATATCCTGAAAATTACACTGTTCAATATTATTGTACGGAAGCTTAATGCATTCATAGCAAATTATTCTGTCTGCTATATTAATGGAGTTATTAACCTCTTCATTTTAATTGGGCTAACACCTCTGTTAAAATAACAGATGAAGCGATTTGGGAAGAACATGGTAAACATGAGTTCAATAATACCACACTGCGTAATTTCCAGGTTGTATCTTTTAACTTTGTACATCATCAGCTAATAGGCCAATCAATTTAATACATCATCACACAGCCCAGTTTCAGCAGAACCCATGAAGAATTACTGGGAAATGGTAATAATCATTGCCTATAACCAAGTGATTAATAATTATTCATGGCTGTTACTGCTGGAATTTTTGAGAATAATCACCCAAGGCAAAAGGGATAATATTTTTCTCTGTAACCAATTCTAATTAAGAATTTAAAATAGCAATCAACATAAGTCATAGAAAACAAGCTATGCAAAGATCATTATTCAATGCAGAAACTGTATTCCTGGTTTTATTTACCTGTTTATATTATATAATTTATCATAGCAAGTAGACTTGAGTGATTTGAAAGCAGAAAAGCAAGCCAATTGGAATAGAAGCAGTTCAATTAGGTCAAACAAAACCTTTACATAAGTCAGTTCTGTTTTTTTTTAAGGTGAAAGCAGAATAAATAAACCAACAATCTAAACTTCTCCTTGGCAGGTTTGTTCCCAAAGACTTGGGTCATTTCAGGTTTGACATCACCTATCTCCTCATGTGCACCATCTCTGGCTATATTGGTGGCCCATATATCTTCCCATAGGTTTTACACCATCATGCCAGGTGGTTAAAAAAAAATTACATTTTAGTAAGTGGAGAGAGTCAATGGTTGTGTGTCTGGCCTTTTGCAATCCAGCAGGGAGGACAAGGTCTGTGCTCCCTGTTGCTACAGTAAGGACTGTTCCTGTTGGTCTAATGAAGGATCTCAAATCTTCAGCTTTCCCATTCCATGCTCCCCACATTCTCCTGCATACATTTCCCAAATCTTTTACATACACATAAACATATGTCATATTTTATTATATATGAAAATAAGTTTGTGTATATTTAATTAACACATTATTAAGAGATCTCCATGTAATACAATATAAATTGCATATAGATTTGTTCACTGTATGTTAATTCTAAACACCTGACATAAATCTCTATTAATCCCTTTTGTTTTAAAAAAATCCTGGTCTTGTCATAGATATGTATCCATGTTCCCTTGTATTCTAAGGGAGAGTGGTAACTTAAACCCAATTCATAGTGGTCTTAGGAGTGGGATACATCTATGTCTTAGTGATCTTGTGGTGACTATGCATTAAATCCCTAGTGGTTTAGTCATGACTGATTCATTCAAGGTCGTGTTAGTTGGCAGTCTTAGAATCACATATTGGCCTAGATTACTATAACACGTTTTCAACCCTTATGCCTGTCTGAAATTCTATCTGAAGCTGCAATCTGATTTTAAAAATAGCCTCATTCCTACTTGGCAATGCCATTCCACTCCTGATATGTTGCCACTAAAAATGATAACATAATCAAAGGAAACGGAACAAGTATCAGATGTAATCTTGGAGGGACTGTCCATGGTAGGGTGTGTATGTGCACACGTGTGTGCAAGTAACAGCTTTAGTGTGTTTGAGAGTGGGTCATGGTGCATCCATTCAGAAGTCGATGTGTCTGTCAAGGACCTAGATAATATTTGTTCAGAATATTAACAGTCTGGATCCTAGATAAGAAGTCATATTGATGGCACTCAGGGTGCAGTGGCCTCTGTCCATTTCATTAAGCAACAAAGGAATTAATTATAATGACTCTCAATCAAAATGGTCGGTGCATGCAATTTTGCTCCAGGCAATTTTGTAGAAAACAATTTCATAAATGGGAATAGACAGTCATGTTGCATCTGGAATAACAACCCTTTAAACAATTCTCAAACAGCTAAGAAGACACTTAATCAACATAAATGACGAAAAGTTTGTTAATCCAGCGTGACGTGTGCAGCATCAAATTTGTAAAGCTTGTTTCACTGACCATCCATGTGGGTCCTTATCGATCATGTATTGGAGAAACAGGAGGACATTTTTGGCCTGGTAGGATGGCCCACAAATATACTCGACAGGCAAAATGCATGGCAATCAATCATAGTTCATCTGGAGTTGAGGTGAGCAGCTAGCACAAAGATAATGCAAGAACAATATTATAAAGAAGGAGCACAAGACAGGTATGTAGATAAAGTTAACTGGTAATTATCATATGCAAAAAAAAACAAGGAAGGTAGCATAAGTGAAAAGTAACAGGTTAATGTTACATGTAATAATGTACTGCAGGAAAGAATTTCCATGGGCCAGATCACTTTGTCTTAATCCATACTGGCCTTATGTTTAAAGGCTACCCTCACACATAATAAGTAAAGGGAAGTGAAACAGGTAGTGGATCCTTCAAGAAGGAACACTGAATGGTACACAAAGTGAGAATCATGGAATTAATTAGGGAGGGAGAGGAGGATGTTGTGACATTCAGGGATTGTGCGGACTATGATCTGGTAAAATGTTCTCCTCTGAGATCATGAATATTTTTATTAGATAAATTAGTAAAAGAGCAAGGAAAAATACAACTGTTTACAGGAGCTCGCAATAGCACAGTAGATGAAAGTTATCAAATTATTAGCTACATTATTTAAGTTGAAGCATTAGAAGCCGAATATTTCTGGATATCTGTTTGTACCAGGTGGAAATAGTCCACTCTAACGTAGATTGAAACATGGCAAGATTAATACTATCTTTATAAATATGCATTCAGTTGAGGCAGAAAAAGTGTTTGATTATACTTGGACATAGCATAAATGGTTATGCCAGCATTGACTAAGAGTAGGAACTCATACTGAGGGTTGGTGAGGTGGAGGGAGGAAAAATGCACAATAGGCAGAGTCAGAGGAAAACAGCATTCGAGGTGGGATACAGGCTGGAGGAGGTTGCAGAGATAGGGTGGGGTGATGCCATGAAGGATGGACAAGAATTTTAATTTAACGGGGGTGAAATTGTTCAATGTCAGCAGCTCAAGAACGGGCTGATAGTGAATCGGTAGCCTGTTTTACACTGCACCCCACTTTCTTTTCAATTGAAGGCACAACTGGCGTTGACCAATTTCACCTCCAATGTGTTGAGAGACTGGAAACCAATGTAGATTAGCAAGGATCAGGTTTAGAGTGGAATAGGACGTAGCAGATTTTGATTGGAAATTATAGAGGTTACAAGATAGGAGACCAGCAAGGAGAGCATTCAAGCAATCGAGTCTGGGGGGGGGGGCGATAAAGGCATATATAAGGGTTTCAGCTGTTGTTGGGGTGGAGGTAGACAATGTTTTGGAGATAAAAGTAAGCGGCCTTTGTGATGGAGAGGATATGAGTTCTGAAACTCAGCTCGTGGTGGAATAGAATGCCAAGGTGCTGATCATTCTGGTTTAAACTGCAACAGTGGCCAGGGATGGGGATAGAGTCAGTGGTAAGGAAGCGGAGTGTGGCAGTGGCTTTACCTCCTCAAGATTGAATTGGAGGAAGTTAAGACTCGTCTAATACAGGATGGCAGACAAGCCATTTGACATCACAGCAACAATCAAAGAATTGAAAGAACTGGTAGAGATGAATGTCATTGGTACACATGTGGAAGCTGACCCTGTATCTGCAAATGAGATCACCAGCAGGCATGGAGATGAATAAGCAGAGCAGATCAAGGAAAAATCCTTAGGCACTCCCCAGATTACAGTACGGGGGAGGGAAGAGAAACCTTGCTGGAAATGCCATCATCGTGTTCAGAGAGGTGAGAGTGGAACCATATAAGAACAGTCCCACATAGCTGCATGATGGAGGAGAGGCACTGGAGAAGATGATGTAATCAATTAATGTAAAAATATTCACTCCTTACACAAAAACAACAACTTGCATTTATATAGCGTAGTAAAACTCCCCAAGGAGCTTCACAAGAGCGATTATCAAACAAAATTTGACGCAATGCCATACTACATCATATGCAATATTCCCTTCCAAATTTATGAGAAAAGTCCATACTCTAATAAAACTTACTTGAACCAGATTTGTAAATGTGTATAAAACATAACCATGTGGCAACATTAAGTTACAGAAAAATCAAGGCTCTTTGAAAAGATGTAGGAATGACAATATAAAAAGGTGCAAGAGAAGGATAAAGTATAACCTAGAATGTGTTTCAGTGTCTGTACTTACACTGGTAAATATACCAATTGTACTAATTATTTAGTTATCTTTATATTGAAATTACATGAAACAAAACATTTTTAAGATTTATATTACATGCTTACATTAGCAAAAAGTTATTTTTAAAGGAACGATATGAAAGTCACAGTTTGTGACAAACTCCTTTAGATGACTGTCATTTTTCCTCGAGATCTGATTTAATCATTGCTCCTCCGTTTGTGAGGGAGGACCAAGGCTTAGATGCTGCGGAACATGACAGCCTGCAAGCCACACACTCGGGTACCTTAAGCAAGGCTGATCAACTGCAGAGCTGCACCTTAATCAAACTCTTGCTTAATCATTCCACTGAGCCCATTGACTGCTAGTAGGACTGTCAATAATCACTATGGACAATGTTAAACTAGTTCTAATAGACTGCTCGAATTTTGTGGATAGTGAATCCTTTGGTTCGTTCCTATTTCTATTACCCAATTTCCATCCCCTCAACGAGGCTCTTATAGTACTGGCACATTTATGTCAAAATTGAGGAAGCTCTCATCATTCTCCTTAATATCTTCCACAAAAGTTTCCCCATATCTTGCACTACAGCATGGCTCATTCATGTTTGAGTTAAGGCCAAATGAGTTGGCTTTTTGTTGAAATGTTTGTTTGAATTTTATGGATCTGGCTGTGGAGGCTCACCACCACCTTCTCAAGGGCAATTAGGGATGGCCAATAAATGCTGGCCTCGCCAGCGACGCCCACATCCCATGAACGAATAAAAAAAAATGTTACGTGAATCACTACAGATACCAGAATGTGTCGAGCAATCGCTGGATTCTTGTGGCTGAGGTATCACTTTTGGGGAGAGTGAAAGTGAAACGTCTAATGTAACCCATCCAATGATATAGAGTGACCAGTCATGCTATCGGTATGCATTTGAAATGTTGAGGAGATAATTATTAAAGGGGCACCTACCTCACAAACATTACAAGTACTTTGACAATTTTTTAAAACTCTTTGCAAATGCACAAAGGATAACATAAATCTCCTAGGTGTGGTTTGATTGTGTGGACATTAACTCATGGCTCAGCTTGTCCTTCTCCCTCTCCAAACAAAAAAAGTTTATCACACATTTTTCTAATGAAGACACTGCCCCTTTAAAGTGAACATTGTCAAAATGTAAATATGGGTTTATGATTTACAAACAGCATAGAAGAACAAGCTTCTGTTGGACTCTCATAAATGGTGAATTTGTAATATTTTGCTTTTGCACAATTGGTTCAGATAGTGTACAATTATTAATAAGTATTAACATATATGCTGCATGTTATTCTAACTGTCTAGCTGTAAATATGCTTTATCATTTTATCCACAGGCTTCTGCCAGTGTTCCAATGAAATGCATTTGGAAACGAATGGAGTTGGTGAAAAATATGATTTTGTGTCAGCTAAAAATGTTAGTATTTTAAACCGTTAGTAAGAGATATGCAAGAAAATATATACCTGCCTTACCACATGACGCAAAATGCTTCCTTCTTCATTTATAATTGCATGTGTAGCATAAAAACAAGTAAATATAACACTGGGTGTCACCTACTCTGTTCACTTATGTAGTAATAAGGATGCACTCCAGCTTTTCACGAATGTTAATCCAAGCACAGAGCATCCCAAAGGAATTTGTGAAACAAGCATAAATAACATAGGACTTTGCATTGGTTGGCTGCAGACATGAGTTCGTATTATTGTGAAGTTGTGTCCTTCTAACCGATATTTTCCCTTCTGGCCTAAGCAGAACTTTTGAGGCAAGGCATCGAGTCGTGGTTTCCCCCATTGGTCTCAGTCTTTCCAGGAACGTTTCTAACTTCTTATGACATTGAATAAGAGCCATAAGGAACCTGAATGCAATTTTCAGGTACAGATGTGCATTTGTACCAGCTGTTGAGAGGCCTAACCAACGGTGCGTAAAGGTCACTCAAAAAATGGCTGCGGAAATTTTTAATTTTTATTTTTGTAGGCCCAGGTGGAGGAGGAGTCCTCCTCTTGGACACATAAATAAACTCCAGCCCACTGCCAGCCCATGCAAGGTCCCGAGGGAGTTCGCCTCCTCTCCCACCCTCCTCCCTGGCCAGACCTACTTGCCAGCTCAGCATGGAAGATGATCGATTTAGCGCCCTCCTATAACCGATGAGCTGCAGCAGGGCGCCTGTTTGGTGCCTCAGCATTTAAATGAGGCCTGAACCCAAAGATGGCTCGGGCCTGTCAACACTGGCTTTGGGTAGGCAGCACAGTCACTTTGCAGACTTCCCGCCCATTTCAGGCAAATGTTGAAGAGCACGCCCATGCTATCTGTTTAGCATAGGCGGTACTTGTAGATCATTTCTGGAACACACAGACAATTCTTCAAAAATATGGAACAATCTTGTTAAACAATGGAAACTTATACAAGTACCTGCAAGTATGCATTGAGACCGCAGACTCATCGTCTCATCAGAACCATCCACTTCTGTCTCCAAACGTTAACTCAATTCCCAAGTTTTTTTGACATTCACAATGATCAATAAATTTCCTTGTTCCGTTCACAACAACCACTGCAATTGTGACCATTAGCAATTTAAGGCAGTGAACCAAATTGACCTTGATAAAAAAAAAACCTTTTGATATTTTGAAAAGCGATCACCATCTGAACTTTATTTTATATCAACTTGAGCAATCTCCACATTTGCAACGTGATGTTCAAAAGGATTGTTTGTTGCCAGTGGAAGGAATAGGCTTGATAAGCCATAGTATTCCATGCTTTATGCTTATTTATTGTGAATGAATCCATTTGTAGGCCTGTCACTAATATCGCGGTATAACAGTTTACATCTTACATCTCTATTTTATAAAAAACTCTGTACACAAATGGAAAAAACCAGCACTACACTTGCTTGAAAAATGTGTGCAATTGTACATCACTTGTACACAATTAACTTTATTTTAAAAGGCAAATGTTTAAAGCCTTCATACAAATAATGAACAAAGAAATTACCTTCAAAACGCGAATGCATTTATTCCTAATATTGCCCAGGCTGATTCAACCACCAAAGATTTCATTTGAAATTTAATTATCAACGTAGCAGCAGCTTTGCAAAACTGTGTTTTAGATACTTCAAGAATGGAACAAGGAAATACTGTAAATATAGTTCAGGATTAAGAAGTGAAAATGTAGTACAGAGAAGGTTTAGATGAGAATGTGAAGGTTGAGTTATTCCCAAGTGTAGTCGCTTGAGATTCCAGCAAGCTGGATCTCAATTTTACAAGCTTGTTCTGTGCTGGATTAAAACAATGTTTTCAGAACTTCCCAATTACATAGGCTATTCTAAAACACCAAATATCCTTTTTTTTTTGATCAAAAAAACCTTCTTGCTTCATTCATCATTTTATGAACTCTCCGCCCCTCTCCCACTGCTACTCCCTACAACATCTGCCTTTGCCATATGTACAAAGATGTGTTGAAAATCTATTAGCGAATATACAAATACACTGCTTTCATCTTGTAGCTAAGTGTGCTTAAGACCACAATGCTTTGTCTAGGGTCCTCTGGTCCCAAAGAAGTATTTGATAAGCCCACCCTTCGAATATCACACTTGAACTTTCTTCAATTATAATATTGATCATGGAAAATATATGACTAGATGTATAGTAATAGAAAATTGTATTGCTTTATAACACTTCAATCCTGACAACATTCTGTTCTTATCAGGTATACCGCAGTAAGAGGCTTTTGGCAAAGGAAACTGAAGCGGTGTTGTTTTCAGAGTTAGTGAAAATCCAAGGGCCCTGGATCAAGAACAAGCCTAATGGCCTCTAGAGTGAGGGGGAGATTTTCAAGTTGTGACCTAAACAGACACAAAGTGGACAAGGTGACCAGGTCACTCTCCTGATGACATCAGCGGGAGGCACAAACCATTCTCGGGTTTGTGACTCACATAAATATAACGGGTGAGCTGTTAGGGCGAATTATGCTCGTAATTGAACAGCTCGCTCATTGTGGGGGGGGGGATGGGGGTGGAGGGATGTTGTGGTGGGCCTGCAGTCACTTCCAGCTGGCCTGCAGCTCTTAAAAGGGGAGGTGCAGTGTTCATTGTGGAGCCCGACTGAAGGATGTTTCTGCATAGGCTACAACAATGAGAGTGCCCTGATTTTCTGTTAGTGCTCTGGAAGCTTCAGCGCAAGAGGAAAAATATCCTCTTCCCATCAGTTGGACGAAAGGTGCCCTGTCACATTGCCGGGCAAGGATGGTCAGAGGTGGCAGACTGTGTCAACACCAGAGGTTTAGTCTCTCGGACCTGCAGGCAGTGTAAGGAAATGTCTAATGACCTGACCCGGGCTGTTAAGGTAAGATTGCCATTCGTAGTCTGGTCACTGTCAGCACAGCCCTGCACCACTTTACTGTAACAGTAGCATTGAAAAGATACCCCTTCCCCACTTTACATTTCTCACATCCAATCATTCAGTGCCCATCCTCCCGTTGCCACTTCTAAACTCTGCCACTGCTTTAACAATTAATGCCCTCTCTTGCACACATCTGATGCTTCTTCATAGTACCAGCCAAATTATTCAACCCTCTAACACAGATGTTCACAACTCTTCAGCACGAAACTCAATAACACTCCCTTTCCTGTAGCAGAACAAACTTGCATACAATGTTAGGGAGAGGGTTGGGACACCATCCTTTACATAGAATTTACAGCACAGAAACAGGCCATTCGGCCCAAGTGGTCTATGCTGGTGTTTATGCTTCACATGAGCTTCCTCCCACCCTACTTCATCTAACCCTATCAGCATACACTTCTATTCCGTTCTCTCTCCCTTGTGTACTTATCTATCTTCCCCTTAAATGTATCTTTCAAGCCCTCGTATCCACAGAAGAGGCAGCCATAGATATCCTGAGCAGAGGGAGAACCAGAGCAGTTGCAGATGGCAAGGCAGGAGGAAACATGCCAGAGGGTAATTGGCCCTACAACCATCCTTTTCTCTTATCACTGAACTAGCCCCGTCATTCAATCTGTATCACAGCCTGGTGCTGCATTGAACGACCAATCATTTGTGATGATATACAATTGCCTCTAGCTACTAACTATTTTCTCTATCCCCTCTTCCCAGGTTCTGCAGATGTCATGCTCATTTTTTGAAGGTAAAATGGGCATCAGTGAGTTGAAAATCCCACTGAGTGTTTTAGTCCAGATGACATTCCTGTGGAGATTCAGTGTGACTACCAATCTGTGGTGATGAGAGCCAAAGGGCTAGAGGAGTATTCCAGTCTGGAAGCTGGGGAGAAAAGGGTTTAGAGGCCACCACTGTAGAACGTGGCAAGAAGCAATGATTGCCTTACATACACCATAGTCGTAGAAATTCGTCTTGGTTCCCTCAAGGCTTAATTGTCCCAAGATTAATTTCTACCACTGCATTGGATATGATATACACTTTGTTTCTTTGTTATTTATCTTTTAAGGAACTCTGGGAGGTAGTTGGACAAATGGCAGTGGTCTGCTCTGTCCCAGTTCTGCTTAAAACTGCCACAGCAAGGTAGTCTTTATTAATTTTATAGATAGACTACTGGTGTACAAACTGAACTAAACAGTATACACTCTCACCCTCCCCAAAACAAAAACAATCAACACACAATAGTTTCCTTGTTAACATGACAGCCAAGAACATGAAAACTGAGCCACGTTATGCTTTCAAGCATCTCAGAACATTCTTCAATAAAATACACTGGAACCATTTCATAAATTGCCGAGAATCTGATCTGTGAACATTTTCGCTGCATGAAGGAAGCAATAACTGCTCGTTATATCAACGGCATGCAAAATCAGCAAGTGCAGATTAGCTTTGAAAACCAGAGAAAACATCTGGCTCACATTCACCTTGGCTCATTACATTTAAAGAGGAAAGCTTTTTCCCTTGTTCAGAGCAAAGTAAAAGTTGTTTGCAATGATGCGTGCGTTTGTAACGAGGCTTTCCCTCAGCAGGCAATGTCTAAGTAAAAATCACATTCTCTTTAAGAAGCTTTAAATCCTTGAAGAACAGTCTTTTTTCCCTCACTGGCAAATTGAGAAAGAAAGAGAAAGAGCAAAAAAAAGGCTGATGAAGCAGTGACACATTAAACAAGATGTGGATCAATAAACGTGTCACAGATCAGAATTATTTTCCCTTAAGAGCCTTCTTCGATAACGAACATTTCTAAGGGTAGATCAGCAAATAATGCTGGAAGTGGAAGAGACTTTGAGAGATCAGATTGGAATCTTTATGTTTTAACTCTTTGCCCTTCAAACAATGTGTAGGCTCTTATTACTTTTGTAATTCATAATGAGAACATTTATTATATTGGAGTAATTTTATAAAACTCTGCCCCTCGGGAAGAACCTCCAGGACTGGAGATTAGGGATTTGGGCACATACTCCCCATGATTTTGTCCATTTAGAATGGAAAATTGTGGGGAGCTTTTGTCTGGACTCCCAAAATGTATTCCGAGCAATGGAGCATGATTTCATAAATGTAACATAGAAACATAGAAAATAGTAGCAGGAGTAGGCCATTCAGCCTTTCGAGCCTGCTCCGCCATTCAATATGATCATGGCTGATCCTCTATCTCAATACCATATCTCTCCCCATACCCCTTGATGCCTTTTGTGTCTAGAAATCTATTTATCTCCTTCTTAAATATATTCATGACTTGGCCTTCACAGCCTTCTGTGGTAGACAATTCCATAGGTTCACCACCCTCTGAGTGAAGAAATTTCCCTTCATCTCAGTCCTAAATGTCTTACCCCATATCCTGAGACCGTGACTCCTCATTCTGGACCCCCCAGCCAGAGGAAACATCCTCCCTGCATCCAATCTGTCTGGCCCTGTCAGAATTTTATATATTTCAATGAGATCCCCTCTCATTCTTCTAAACTCTAGTGAATACAGACCTAGTCGACCCAATCTCTCCTCATACGACAATCCTGCCATCCCAGGAATCAGTCTGGTGAACCTTCGCTGCACTCCCTCTATGGCAAGTATATCCTTTCTTAGGTAAGGAGACCAAAACTGCACACAATACTCCAGGTGTGGTCTCACCAAGGCCCTGTATAACTGCAGTAAGACATCCTTGCTCCTGTACTCAAATCCTCTTGCAATGAAGGCCAACATACCATTTGTCTTCCTAACTGCTTGCTCCAGCTGCATGTTTGCTTTCAGTGACTGGTGTACAAGGACACCCAGGTCCCTTTGTACATCAACGTTTCCCAATCTATCACCATTTAAATAATACTCTGCCTTTCTGTTTTTCTTTCTGAAGTGAATAGCTTCACATTTATCCACATTATACTGCATCTGCCATGTATTTGCCCATTCACTCAACTTGTCTAAATCTCCTTGATACTTGGAAATATTACATTTGGTCCCCTCATCCAAATCATTGATATATATTGTGAATAGCTGGGGCCCAAGCAATGATCCCTGCGGTACCCCACTAGTCACCGCCTGCCACCCCGAGAAAGACCCATTTATTCCTACTCTCTGGGCCCGATTTTAGCACCCGCTCTCGGGTGCGTTCTCGGCGGGGGGGGGGGGGGGGCCCTCGAAAATCGGCAAAAGGATGACCTCGACCGGATCCCGCCTCGATCCCGCCCACTTCCGGGTTCCACGCCGACGTGCCGGCGTGCGCGCGCAGACCCCGCAGGTGGGAATCCCGCAGGCACTTAAAGCCAGCAGGGTTCCACTTGAGAGTATTTATGTAGCTATTTCAGGTCATTAACTGACTTGATTGAGCTGTTTTTTTACCAAGTGTGGGATTTTACGTTGAACTGAGACTGTTTCCCATACTGGGGGAAACACTCTCACTCCCAACGGACGAGTTGCAGCCAGCAGCCCGTGGCAGCTGCCAAGGTGCATTCCACAGGGGGGGGGGGGGGGGGGGGGAGAGCCTTCACCAACGCAGGAGGACACTCCGTAACATTGGGCAACGCCTGCCCTCCACCACCCTCCTCCAAGCAAGAAGATTCACCGGCGTGGAACCACAACCCCTGTGCGAGGACACACTTTTCTACCGTGCACAACCCCGCAAACCTAAACCGGGGGCTGCGTTGACATCCTCGGAGGACGAACAGCATGACCAGCCTCAGCAGCCTCGCAGTCCACGCCGTCCGCCTCAGAGACGTGGATCCCCACAACACGGTGCTGCGGCACATCCACCTGCACAGCAGGATGGAGGGCAACCGCAGAGAGAGATGCGTCGCAGGAGGCACTACCCTCCGCACAGGGTCTACAGACCGAGGCTCAGCTTCATGGACCTCTCTGAGCAGCAGTGCATACGTAGGCTCAGTCACTCGCCAGGTAGTCGCCGACATCTGCAGCCTCCTCAATGATGAGCTGCTCCCGGATGGACCAAGCAGCATCTTCTTACCCGTCGCCGTCAAAGTCACCACTGCCCTCAACTTCTTCGCCTCCGGATCCTTCCAGGGTGCCACGGGGGACATCACCGGAGTCTGTCAGTCATCTGCACACAAGTGCATAAGGCAGGTCACCGATGGGTTGTTCTGCAGGGCCTCGAACTACATCAACTTCGCCATGGATGAGCGCAGCCAGACGGAGAGGGCGGTTGGATTCCATGCTGTGGTTGGCTTCCCACGGGTGCAGGGTGTAATCGATTGCACCCACATAGCAATACGGGCACCTCCACATGAGCCAGGGCTGTTCATCAACAGGAAAGGGTATCACTCCATGAACGCCCAGCTCATTTGTGACCACCGCCAGAGATTCCTACACGTGTGCGCCAGATACCCTGGCAGCTGCCACGATGCCTTCGTCCTCAGGGAGTCCACCGTCCCGCCCCTCTTCCACGCACCCAACACCGGCAACGGCTGGCTCCTCGGCGACAAGGGATATCCCCTGCACACGTGGCTTATGACACCTCCGAGGAACCCCATTACCGAGCTGCAGCTTCGATATAATGACAGCCACATTGCTACCAGGTCTACAATTGAGCAGGCTATAGGGCTGCTCAAGATGCGCTTCAGGTGCCTTGATCGTTCCGGGGGAGCACTCCAATACACGCCATTCAGAGTGGGACGAATTATAGTTGTCTGCTGTGCCCTGCACAACATGGCACAACAGAGAGGGGTGCCGCTGGAGGAGGCCCCATGCACACCCGCCACCCACATTGAGGACGACGATGAGGAGGAGGAGGAAGAGGAGGAGTACGAGCGAGTGGAGGAGGAACGACCCATGGGCCGAACACCGGCTCACCTGCGTGCTCGTCAGGCCAGGGAGGCACTCATATGCCAACGGTTCTCCTAACATCACACTGTGTGAGGCGTTCACATGTCATAACGTGCACAGACGAGGGTCCATACAGGCTCCCTCCACAGAAGAGTGGTGCCTGTACACCTGCACCCACTGGATTATGCCCAATGGGTGGGACGGGGTGGTCGTCGTCATGATGAGGCGCACGGAAGGGACCTATTGCACAAGCCGCAGAATAATGGACAAGAGGTGGCAGCATTGGTGAGAAAAATTGAGTTTATTGTGTGGTGCCAATCAAGGACTAGAAATAAAAAGATAACAAATCGTCAAACACCCTGGTGCAATCCCTGTGTGTTCACAGAACCTTGGGTTTTCTTTTTCTGGAACCCCTACGTGGTGCTATCCCTGTGACTCCAGCAGAGGTGGTGGCAGGTTGCTCCTGTTCGTGCCCTGACCGTGTAGATGCTTTGGGCCGACGCCCCCTGGGTTTCGGTGCCCGTGAGGGCACCTCCACAGACTGCTCCTCCTGCACCTGTGCAGGGGCAGACTCGGCCACCTGGAGAGGAGGGACTATTGCGGGCACTGGTTGAGAGGGGGGCAACGGGTGAGACGTGGGGGCACCTTGAGTAGCGTCCACACTTCCATGTTCCCGTTCACCATCTTCCCTCTCATGGCCAAGGCCCACATCACCCCTTCCACCCTGCTGGACGGCAGATTGGATGACGTGTGTGAGACCTTGCAAGGCCACCTCCAATGTATCTGTCAACCTGTTTATGGTGGCAGAATGTTGCTCACTCTGAATCTGAACAGCCGTTGTGAGGGCCTGGATGGACTCATTGTTGAGCTGTGCGTGACGCTCGAGGGAGGCAAGCCTGTCCTCCACCGCAGACATTCCCGCACCTACCCGCGACACTATCTCAGAGATGCTTTCATGTCCCTGCGACACTATCTCGGTGATACCCTCCTGCGCCTGTGCCACCATTCCCCTCATGCAGGAGTTGGACTCCTCCATCCTCCGTGTGATTGTGGAGAGTGCGCGTGGCACCTCTCCCAGTACCTCGGCAATGTGCTGGTGCCCCTCGACGACTCTCCTTTTGAATGGTGGCCCCCTGGGTTCAGCATCTGGATCCGGCTGAGCAGAGCCTGGAGAAGAGTGCTCCCACCGACGCGGACCCTCCGCGGCTGACCCTGCCACCAGGGTCTGCTCATGCTCACGTGTGCGCAGTGACTCACCATGTGCAATCCCAAGTAACTGAGGGAGGGGACCCACCGAGGTGTGTGTATCTGCGCTGGTGCATGCTTGGATCATGTGTGACGATGCACCCTCAGAGACCGGCATGTCGTCTGAGGAATCGCCCTCAACGGATACGGCGCTCGCAGATGGCCCTGCAAGAGAACAGAGGGCAATATCAGGCATGTGACCAAATGTGGCAGTGCGGCATATGCCATGTGATGCTAAGATCATTCGCGATCATGAGTGCTGAGTGTCAGCTTTCCCTTACCGGCCGTTTCGCCAGACCCAGCCTCGCCATCCGCCACGGACAGGCAATGTAGCGTGTGGCTGATCTCCAACGCCCCCACCTCGGCGTCCGTCAGAGCCACCTCGTGTGGCGGGCCCCCTCCGGTGCAGGCCCTTTCCCGGGCATTCTTGCAACTCTTCTCCTGTGAGGGCAAAACACAAAAACATTATTGAGTGATGATTGCATTGTGAGACACTTCAAGCATTGGTGTGAGTGGGTTGAGCGTGTGGCAGATGGATGGGAGGATGCGTGTGCCACATGGCCATCCCATTGTATGGGCATTGGGGTGTGTGGTAGTGGTCGAGTGAGGACAGGGACGGTGGGTACGTGCAGGCACTGTGAGGATGATAGTTGGGTGGCTGTGAGGATTGGTGCGGGAGCACTGTGCTGTCAGTGGAGATGGGGTTGTGAGGTGTTTGAGGTGATGTGGAAGACGGAGTGACGCAGAGTGCGTTAGTGTACTCACTTTCCCGGACCTGGTGAGGTCATTGAATCTCTTCCGACACTGCATCCAAGTTCGGGTGGTGTTGCCCCTGCTGGTGACCTCCGACGCCACCTCCTCCCATGCCTTCTTGGTGGCGGAGCCAGGGCACCTCCTTCCATCACTCGGGAACAGCGTCTCCCTCCTCATCCAGACCCCGTTCAGCAGCACCTGGAGGGCGTGGTCCGTAAATCGGGGAGCAGCCTTACCCCTGCCTTCCTCCATGTTGCCTGGACTCTTGGTTGTGGCTGGAGGGGCTTTGGTGGACTGCCCCTTTAAATGGAGCTCCACCATCGCTCAGACGTCACTGCGCATGCGCAGCCCGCCGGCATGCAGCTGAGAAGCGGAGAACCCGTAACTGCCGGCTAATTGCCTCAATTATTCCGTGATCGCGCGCGCAATGCACTCAATTCGGACGGCACGTTTTTCACGCGCCCGAATGACCACCCGCCGAGAACCCGCACCCCTGGTAAAATCGGTCCCCCTGTTTCCTCTCTGTTAACCAATTTTCAATTCTTGCCAGTATATAACCCCCAATCCCATGTGCTTTAATTTTGCACACTAACCTCTTATGTGGGACTTTATCAAAGGCCTTCTGAAAATCCAAATAAACCACATCCACTGGTTCTTCCTTATCTATTCTACCACTTACATCCTCAAAAAACTCCAGTAGGTTTGTCAAACACGATTTCCCTTTCATAAATCCATGTTGACTTTGTCTAATCCCGTTGATATTTTCTAAGTGCCCTGTTATCACATCCTTTATAATAGAATCTAGCATTTTCCCTACTACTGATGTTAGGCTAACCGGTCTGTAGTTCCGTGTTTTCTCTCTCTCTCCTTTTTTTAAATAGTGGGGTTACATTTGCCACCCTCCAATCTGCAGGAACTGTTCCATAATCTTTAGAATTTTGGAAGATGACAACCAATGCATCCACTATTTCCATGGCTACCTCTTTTTGTACTCTGGGATGCAGATTATCAGGCCCTGGGGATTTATTGGCTTTCAGTCCCATTAATTTCTCCAGCACTATTTTTTTATTAATACTAATTTCCTTTAATTCCTCCTTCTCACTAGACCCTTGTTTCCCTAGCATTTCTGGGAAGTTATTTGCGTCCTCTTCTATGAAGATAGAACCAAAGTATTTGTTTAATTCCGCTGCCATTTCCTTGTTCCCCATTATAAATTCTCCCGTTTCTGACTGTAAGGGACCTACATTTGTCTTCACTAATCTTTTTCTTTTTACCGTCCACTTTTATGTTCCTTGCAAGTTTACTCTCATACTCTATTTTTCCCCTCTTAATTAATCTCTTGGTCCTATTTTGCTGAATTCGAAAATGCTCCCAATCCTCAGGCTATCACATAGAGAAACTGTTTCCACTGGCAAGAGGCTCGGTAACCAGAGGACACAGATTTAAGATAATTAGCAAAAAAAGCCAGGGGGGATATGAGGAGAATTTTTTTTTACTCAGCAATTTGTTATGATCTGGAATGCATTGCTTGAAAGGGTGTTGGAAGCAGATTCAATAATAACTTTCAAGAGGGAAGTGGATAAATACTTAAAAAAAGGAAAAATTTGAAGGGCTATTGAGAAAGAGCAGGGGAGTGGAATTAATTGAATCGCTCTTTCAAAGAGCCGGCAGAGGTACGATGGGCTGAATGTTCTCCTTCTGTGCTGTATGATTCTATGATTCTATGCTTCTAGTGCCTCATCGTATTAAAATGTCTCAAAGTGCTTCACACAATGACTTATTTTGAAGCGTAGTGACTGTTGTTATGTTGGCAAAAATATAAATTGATGAAGGATTGAATTGTGCAATGACACGTAAATTATGGCCCTAGTCTTTGGACTAATACTAGAACACTTAACCATTTCGGATTTGATTTCATCATTTTTTTTCCCACAGGACCGCTTGCAATCTGAATATGGAAAGTGCCAGCATCAGTCCAATCAGAAGCAGCTGAAACATTCAAGAACAGCACATGTTCACACTCTTCCATAGACTCTATCAACTTTTCAAAATCAATATTTAATCTCTGGTTCCACACAAGTTTTCCCTGTGTCATAAATACTCTTCATCCGTCCCATGTCTCTCAAATCCCCCTTGCTCCAATCCCATGCAGCCAAAACAATCTCACTTTTCTTTTCCAATAATTGGATTTTTCCCTAGCCAGACAAATGTCTCTCTTGCAGCTACTAGAACAGCCTTCAATCTCACCGCAGCACAAGCCTGCTCACTGCACATACTCCAAAACCCCAATGACACAAGTTCTTCCTCGCTGGTACAAACCATTGATTTTACGCAACGAATCCACCTGGTAAGTCCCTCAATATCTCTTTAAAGCCATATTCCTCATCTCCAGCAATGACTGGTGTTTCTTTCATTAATGTAAAGGTTGTGGTATACGAGTGTAAGAATTTTGCATATTTTTAACTATATTTCAGAGTTTTGTGTGATATTGCAACATTGCTGTACATTAACATGTAACTTGTAGTTGTTATTAGATGCAACCATAATTAAAGGTGACCTGCTGCACAAAATTGCCTACATACACTGAAAGCATTCATTTAAAGGAAATCATTTGCCTCTCAAAACTGTATTGGAATGTGTTTGGTTTTGAAGATAATGGGCCAGAAATCGCTCCTGAAATAATGGCGGAGCTCAACAGCACTCTCTGTTTTTAGTGGTGAATTGAAGGAGCAAGTTTCCGTGTTTGCACACGCGTAGTAAAACGCGAAAATCATAAACTTGCTCCTGTGGTTCGCTGGCGATTTGACAGCTTCGAATTAAAGGGTCATCGCACACTGCAATCAGAGAAATCATTGAAAAATCGCAAACTTGCTTATCTGCCCAGCTGCAAATTAATTAATTACGCCACCAAATGGGTCCGCTTAAAAATACCAGGTCTAAACTAAGTTTTAACAGCGCAGTAAGTCTTAATGACTGCCAAACAACTGAAAACTAACTTTTAAAAATGAGGAGTCTCATATTACTCCTTTTTTTAAATAGTTTTTGGTCACTAAAAAAAGATTAAATTAAAAGATTATTTTTAAAAAACTTTTCCCTTCTGTCTCTTTAATTCAATTCAATTATTTCTTTGGCTTTTTATATTAAAAAAATTAAAATCTTTATTTACAATGACATATAGCATATTAACTTTAAATGAATGAAGTCTGCTTGCCTGCTTGAGCAATGCAGCCTGAATCTGTGGGTGGGACTTCTCTTCCTGACAGATTTTGTGGGCGTGTCTTCTCCTCACAGACTGTTCCAGCTGCGCGGCAACTCACGCTGCTCAGGGGCTGGGTTGAGAGCGCACATTTTGTTTAAAAGTTCAAATTCAAGCAATTCGACGCCACAGAGCCCGCAGTAAGTATTTTCGTTAATTAAATTCGCAGGAGCTGCGGTGAGCGTTGCCTCTCCACTCGGAGCGATTTCTGGCCCAATGCTACGTCTGCACAAATTTTCTATTTTTTTTTTAACATGTTTCAACGTCACAAGTCTTGTGATCTTGTGACTTGAGCCTCAAGAGTGAGGTCACCGCAACTCTTAAATAGAAGCACAGTGGAGATAGAAATTAACCACAGAAAAGGAGAAATAGCTTGAAAATCAAACATGCTTTTGGGTAATTTAGCTACATTAACTATATTCTTTGGATCCATATGGAATTGAATTTGAGGGTCAACAGCTTTAATTTCTTTTTCTTCTTACAAGGCCTGATTTTTGTCTTCTTATAACCCAGAATCGGGGTTCTTAGTAAAGCAATAGAGATCAGGAAAGCCACTGCAATTTAATTCCACTGGTTTTATTTATTTTCAGACCACTGCCTGTCAATTATCTGCCTTTACCTCAAGATGTTGAGTCCTTGTTGGGTTATGGTTCCACAAGTACTGGTCACCTTGTCCAAGTAGCTATTAAAAGATGTGAGTCTTAATGAATGTTGGCAGGTCATCTGCCAATGGGGGGCATCACAACCAAACCTAATCCCCTCCTCACACAATATCCACTCATGTAAACTTCCAGCAACGTCTGTTGCATACTGATCAGGGGTGAGACCCCTGGCCAATCTTCCCTCCCTACGGGGCATTTAGCGCAATTCTAATACCACTGCCCCAGCTGAGGTCAGCTAACTCAGTACAGACTGGGGATTACACCCGAGATTTACCTGGATTAGCTATTCAGTAGCTAAACGCACTGAACTATCAGAATAGCCAAATAGGTTTAAAGTGACCTATTTTGAGAATGTCACAAGTACAAAATATATATCTTCAGCTGCAACAAGTTGCAAAAGAATTGTTAAACATAGAATTTGGTGGCTTTGATCATCTTAGCTTAGCGGATATAATTACACAGAATGTACAGCACAGAAACAGGCCATTCGGCCCGACATATCCATGCCGGTGTTTATACTCCACACAAGCCTCCTCCCTCCGTACTTCATCTAACCCTATCAGCATATCCTTTTATTGCTTTCTCCCTCGTGTTTATCTAGCTTCCCCTTAAATGCATCTATGCTAGTTGCCTCAACCACTCCTTGTGGTTGCGAGTTTCACATTGTAACCACTCCCTGGGGAAAGAGGTTTCTCCTGAATTCCCTTCTGGACTTATTAGTAAATATCTTATATTTATGGGTTCTAGTTCTGGTCTCCCCCACAAGTGGAAACATCATCTCGACGTCTGCCCTATCAAACCCTTTCATAATCTTAAAGACCTCTATCAGGTCACCCCTCAGCCTTCTCTTTTCTAGAGAAAAGAGCCCCAGCCTGCTCAATCTTTCCTGATAGTTATAACCTTTCAATTCTGGTATCATCCTGGTAAATCTATAAACAGTGACTGGTCGGCTTTTGAGCAACTCAGACCTGGAAGGCACAAGTTCAATCCTCGGTTGATGCTGAGTTAGTTGATCTCAGTCGGAATGGCAGTCAGATACTGCGATTAGTCCCAGTACCTTTGGGTGGGAGGGAATAAAATTATGCAAGGTGTCAACTCCTGATTGTTACCCAGTAACCTTTGTATATGTGTGTGTGTACATTGGGTAAGGATGGTATTATAAATATGGCTATGCCATGGAGACCTTCTCTGGTCCAATGGCATCAGTTGCTCCCATGCGTTCCCTGTTTAAAAACCTGATTGCCCCACTCCAACCAGAAAAAATTCTCTGGATCTGTTTTTAGCTCCTACTCTGCTCACAGAAGGACTTTTCAACACAACGGGTGTGAGGTGAGGTGTTTTTTTTTGATTACCTAGATGACTGCTTACCGCTTGTCTCTTGGAAAAACAACTTCTATTTAGCATATTACCTACCTATTGATTAAGTGCATTCTTTTTTTAAAATGTGGGAAAATACACTTTGTTAAAAAAAATTAAAAGTGTTTTTTAAATCCTTTCTGTGGAAAAAATGGCCCAAAAAAATCCCGAAATGTGACAGATGGGAACAAGCTTCATTATGAAGCCACTCACATTTTATAGCCTCCCAACACTTATTGTCTACATGCACACGTTGAGAATTACCCCTTGGGCAAGATATTGAAGGGCTGCCAGCCGCTATGGAACAGGAGCCCAGCGGAAGACATTTGGGGGGAAAGATAAGGGGATGGAAATTTGTTTCGGCCCATTGTCAGGCCTGAAATAGGCAACGTGCACCAGAAGCCAGAGGCCTAAGGCACACCTGAAATTGGGCCTCAGACCTCATCAGCATATTTCTGGTGAGCTGCGGATGCCAATTAGGCATCCAGAGGCAACCTGCTGGCTCGACAAGGATGAATTTGGGCCAGCTGCATTCACGGAAGCTGGAGGGAGTCAATCGGGAGGGAGGGAATGAGGGAGGCGTTCAGGAGGGAAGGAGAGGGCTGATCAGAAGGGTGGGAGAGGGTGATCGAGAGGCAGCGCAGATTCACCAGAATGATACTGGGACTAAAAGTGTTATGATGACAGGTTGACTATACTAGGCTTGTATTCCTTTAAGGGGTGATCCAATTGAGCTGTTTAAGATGATTAAAGGATTTGATAGGGTAGATAAAGAGAAACTATTTCGTCTGGTGGGGGAGTCCAGAACAAGGAGGCATAACCTTAAAATTAGAGCTGGGCCGTTTAGGGGTGATGTCAGGAAGCATTTCTTCACACAAAGGATAGTGGAAATCTGGAACTTTCTCCCCCAAAAAGCTGTTGAGGCTGGGGGTCAATTGAAAATTTCAAAACTGAGATTGATAGATTTTTGTTAGGGTTACAGAACCAAGGCGGTTAAATGGAATTGAGTTACAGATCAGCCATGATCTAATTGAATGACAGAACAGGCTCAAGTGGCTGATTGACTTACTCCTGTTCCTCACATCGTTCACCTGAGGAAGGAGGTAGCCTCCGAAAGCTTGTGAATTTAAAATAAAATTGCTGGACTATAACTTGGTGTTGTAAAATTGTTTACAATTCTCAACCCCAGTCCATCACCGGCATCTCCACATCTGTTCCTATGTGAGGGAGGGGGCAATCAAGAGGGTGGGGGGGGGCAATCGAGAGGGAGGGGGATGAGAATTGGGAGTGGGGGCAGTCTTAAGGACTGCTGTGGAAGTGGGAGGAACACTCCTGCTCCTCCTGACTCCACATTCAGGTAAGTATTTTTTTTAAAAAACTGGTTAGGTCGCATATCCTGAATGCAGCAGGGCAGGAGCAGGCTGCGTTCAGGGCAGCCCAATTCCAGGAAGGGGGCCTTAAGTAGGCGTTAGACCCCCTATTTGCATATGCAAAGGTCCGAACGACTGTTTCAGGTGCGAGGCCCTGGATGTCTATACAGGAGCCTTTTACCGATCAGGCGGGTGGCGTACTTCGGGGACGGAATGCGCACGCCGCCCGCCATATTGGCCACTTTGGCGCCCATTTTACAGCTGCAAAACGTCAACAAATTTCTCGGCCAGAGAGCCTAAAATGCTCACAGAATTTTTACACTGCTTTACACAAAAAAAAAATGTCAGACTAACGTTTTGTTAGTGGGGACTTGACTCTTAACTGTGGCAGCGGATGCTTTAAACAAAATCGCTTCATTTGTTGCTTTGGGAGAAACAGACCTTAGAAAAAACCTCACCAGTGTCATGGGAAAGTGTGCACAGGGGCCTCAAGGCTCCACCTGGTGCTTACTTGCAACGTATCCATGCTGTTCTGAAAATCTGTTGTCTCAGGCAGCAGCGAAATGCAATAAAAAGTCAGGCCCCTGTGAATTTATGGGATGGGCATCACCGTGACAAATATTTCAGCCCTGCAACTCCATTCGGCCTTTTTGGATGCGTGTCCATTGCATTCGAAGCCCAAATTGAAAAATCAATTCCAATTTAAATTATTGGAATAAAGAACACCGGGAGTCAGAGATAAAAAGGCGCTGTTCTCAAAGATCCCCTTTAATTGGAAAGCCATTTCTTCAGGGTATTCTAATGGTTCACAGGCAAGATTGCAAAATAAAGTTGATGGGCTGGGGAAAGGTTAATAGCTGCTATGCTTTTTTTTTGCACAGCAACATTCGCTCCGTGGCTATGACAGCCATTAAACAAAGAAAAAAATCCGGTTCATGTTGTGTGTGTGTGTGTGTGTGTTTTATTCCTCCCACCCACCTCTCCCCATCCCCCCCAGGTTTCGGTAAACAAGAAGCCGAAAATATTACTCCCAGGTTTGTGTCCCCCTTTTACAAAAGGAAAGAGAGAGGAGAAAGAAAAGGTAACTCCTGTTCATGTGAAACTCAATTTCATGGCACATTATCTCTTCCCATTCTTTCCTCTCAGCTCTCATTTTCATTAAGACCATAGACAAAGCATAAATTAATAATTACTTCAGGTTGAATAAATGCAGACCATCTTTTTAGCCCTAATTTTTTTCCTCACTGGCCCTTCGTGTTCATGCTGGCAAAGTGTTAAATAATGTGGTTTGCCCTGATGTTGCGCACTCCTGTTTTTGCAGTTTCGCTAATATATAATGGTTTGTTCTGATTAAGACTACATTACCTTTATCTTTTGTTAAATCAAGCCGTTCACTTCCCTCACACAGAATTGATAGCTGTTCAGTCTCTGAGGGTAGCTTTGACCCACTGGGAGGGGCAGAAATTCAACTCCCCCCACCCCCCCCACCACCCCCAAAATTGGCATGAAGTGGGGTGGGGTGACTGCTGCACCCACTCGATGAGGCAGGCAAGAAATGCAAACCAAACTTGGGTTCGTGCTTCATTTAGACAGGATGGGCAAACTCTCACCGCTACTTAGTATCATAGAAGGAGGCTATTCGGCCCATCTTGCCTATGCCAGCTCTTTGAAAGAGCTATCCGATTAGTCCCACTCCCCTGCTCTTTCCCCGTAGCCCCCTAAATTTTTTCTCTTCAAGTGTTTATCCAATTGCCTTTGAAAGTTATTATTGATTCTGCTCCATTCACCCTTTCCGGCAGTGCATTTCAAATCTTAACAACTCGCTGCATAAAAAAATTGTTTCCTCATGTCACCTCTGGTTCTTTTGCCAATCACCTTAAATCTGCATCCTCTGCGAGCCTTCTGCCACTGGAAACAGTCTCTCCCGATTTACTCAATCAAAACTGTTCATGATTTTGAACTCCTCTATTAAATCTCCCCTTAACCTTCTCTGCTCTAAGTAGAACATCCCCAGCTTCTCCAATCTCTCCACATAACTGAAGTCCCTCATCCCATGCCCTGGTTACTGGCAACTCGCCCATTGGGAAGCTGGGAAATCAGATGGTAGTGACGCTATTTAAAGGCATCCTGCACCCCTTGAAGGGAGGTGCACTTTGCCAGTATTGCATGTTTCTGTGCTTAAGAGTGGAGAATAGAGTCAGAACTGCAAGGGCCTCAAGATCTTCGGACAGCGCTGTGGAGGTCATTGTGGAGGAGTTCAGAAGGAAGAAGGACGTCCTGGAAGGTGGCTGCGAAGGCCAACAGCTCGGCAATAGTGGACAGAAATGGTTGAGCAGGTGAATGTGAGGAGCATAACGGCCAGGACCTGGCTGCAACGTAGGAAAAAATACAATGATTTGATCAGAGCTGCTAAGATAAGACTCTTACTCATACCTCTCTTACTCTCTGCTCAACCCTGTGCCACCTGTAGCCCCAGCAGTCAAGCCTTGCCTCTCCTTTTAAAAAAAATAATTGTCAGGATGTGGGCACCGCTGGCAAAGTCAGCATTTATTGCCCATCCATAGTTGCCCCGAGAAAATGATGGGCCTTCTTTCAGATCCACCACAGTCCATGTGGTGTAATGGTTTGGTACAACGGAACAGCTTTCTAGGCCACTTCAGAGGACAGTTCAGAGTCAGCCATGTTGGTGTGCGACTGGAGTCACATATAGGCCAGGCCAAGTAAGGATGGCAGGTTTCCTTCCCTAAAGGACAGAGTGAACCAGTTGGGTTTTTCCGATAATCCGACAGCTTCACAGTCACTTTTGCTGATATCAACTTTTAAGTTCCAGATTTCTTAAATGGAATTCAAATTCTCAAACTGCCCTTCATTTGAACTAATGTTCTCTGGATTACTAGTCAAGAAACATACCCACTACACTACCATACCCCACTTCCCATCACTCCAATCGCAGCAGCACACTTCACTGAACCTCCTTCTGCTTCTACTTGCATACTCTCCACACTTGCTAATGTCTTCATAATTTCTCCCCTCACTTCTGCGCACCTGCGGCATCTTTCACGCACCATCCACACTATCCTACCCAGATCCATGTGGATCTTCACAAATTTTCAGGAGGCCACTCACTAACACACTCCTTCTCTTCTTGCAGGACAAGCTTGAGGGAGGGAGCATCACTGCCACCCGATGCACGCAATAAGATGGAGCAGATGCACAGAGGAGGAGAGCCCACCTTCATTGCAAGTGCTGTTCCCAATGGAAGAGCAAGGAGCATTGCAACTGTCAAAGCCGGAGGATACGCTCCATGTGGTGCCTGGTCATCTTATCCTTCTTTTCTACTTTGACCGCTGCCAACATTCACTTTGTGTCAAAAGCAAAATACTGCGGATGCTGGAAATCTGAAATAAAAACAGAAAATGCTGGAAAAGCTCAGCAAGTCAGACAGCCTCTGTGGAGAAAGAAACAGAGTTAACATTTCAGGTCGAAGACCTTTCGTCAGAACTGGAAGATGTTAAAGAGTTAACGTTTTTAAGCAAGTACAGAGCCTGGGTACTTTGTTCACTTTGGTTCACTTTGTGCACCTGTGCATTAGTTTTCTGTGATTTGTGTAATATCTAAGTTTGCCGATGACACAAAGATTGGTGGCATTGTAAGCAGTGTAGATGAAAACATAAAATTACAAAGCGATATTGATAGATTAGGTGAATAGGCAAAATTGTGGCAAATGGAATTCAATGTGGACAAATGTGAGGTCATCCACTTTGGATCAAAAAAGGATAGAACAGGGTACTTTCTAAATGGTAAAAAGTTAAAAACAGTGGATGTCCAAAAGGACTTAGGGGTACTGGTACATAGATCATTGAAGTGTCATGAACAGGTGCAGAAAATAATCAATAAGGCGAATGGAATGCTGGCCTTTATATCTCGAGGACTAGAGTACAAGGGGGCAAAAGTTATGCTGCAGCTATACAAAACCCTGGTTAGACCGCACCTGGAGTATTGTGAGCAGTTCTGGGCACCGCACCTTCGGAAGGACATATTGGCCTTGGAGGGAGTGCAGCGTAGGTTTACTAGAATGATACCCGGACTTCAAAGGTTAAGTTACGAGGAGAGATTACACAAATTGGGGTTGTATTCTCTAGAATTTCGAAGGTTAAGGGGTGATCTGATCGAAGTTTATAAGATATTAAGGGGAACAGATAGGGTGGATAGAGAAAAGCTATTTCCGTTGGTTGGGGATTCTAGGAGTAGGGGGCACAGTCTAAAAATTAGAGCCAGAACTTTCAGGAGCGAGATTAGAAAACATTTCTACACACAAAGGGTGGTAGAAGTTTGGAACTCTCTTCCATAAACGACAATTGATACTAGCTCAATTGCTAAATTTAAATCTGAGATAGATAGCTTTTTGACAACCAAAGGTATTAAGGGATATGGGCCAAAGGCAGGTATATGGAGTTAGATCACAGATCAGCCATGATCTTATCAAATGGCGGAGCAGGCACGAGGGGCTGAATGGCCTACTCCTGTTCCTATGTTCCTATGTACATGGACACCTAAATCCCTTTGCTCCTCCACAACTCCAAGTCTCTCGCCATTAAGATCCAAAGTGGATGACCCCACATTTCCAGGCATTGAACTCCATCTGCCATAATTTTGTCCATTCACTTAATCTACTTGGGTTCCCTTATAACTTCTTGCTGCCATCCACACAACATACTTTCTGTGCCTCCTGACTTGGTGTCATCTGCAAACTTGGATATACAACTCTCTATTCCTTCATCCAAGTCATTAATATATATGGTGAAAAGTTGAGGCCTCAGTACAGATCCCTGGAGAACACAACTTGTCACATCTCGCCAATCAGATAATGAACCCTTTATCCTTACTCTCTGTCGCCTAACTCGGGCGATAAACATTTAAGGCAAGCACTAGTGGTTTGCACAAGGGTGACCTTTAGTTTTCCCAATTTGTTGGATTACAATTGGAAATGAACTGTTTTAAACCAGTTTCATGTGCAAAGTTTCTTTGGACTGGTGATTATTTCATCATGTCTAGTGATATGGTAGAAATACCTATGTTGGTGCTGCTGTTGAGGGCATTTATTTGGAGAGTGTAATGACTGGGTCTGATCGTAGGAGGGACTGTTGGTGCAGGTGACGGGGGAGAGGGGGAGGTGGGAAGGTGGAGGGATGAGTCAACCAGTAAATGAAGCGGAGGATCCCTTTCAAAAACGCTGGTGCAGCCTCTCTCCCGACTGTTCCCGCCCAGGATTTGTGGATGGGTTTTAGAATAGATGAATCCAGCGCTCAGGAAGTTGAATTTGGCAGAAGGGTTATAAAAACAGGTGCAGGGCCCTCATTGATTAGGCCTTGTTGGTTTCAGATGCACCCCTGGATGACTAAAGCGCACTCGACTGAATATGGCATCAGGTGCAGATCATGCGAGAGATCGCGCGTGATGTATGGAGACCTAATGACCATTTTACAGGCGCAAAATGGCCATCCATGAGTTGAATTTCTACCCCATGTTTTCTTTAAAATCTGCTTATTTTTTTCATATGCTTTAGAAATAGGATGTACCAAGCTGATCAATTCCATTTAATGCCCGTTCTCAGACATGTTTATTGATGTAAATCTATAGTGCTAAACCACTTTCTTTTTCAGAATATTCTCTGTCTCTTACCTTAGTACATGCCATATAACTGACTGCATGTATAAATTTCCCATATAAACACACTGAATTTTCCTGTAATGCACTGTTAAAATTACTAAAGATCCTGTCAAATGGTGCAATATGCCTTCAAATCTATCATCAATATCAGAAATCCTCTTTGTCCTATATGATACAGCACCTCTGTCATCTTCAAGTGCAATAGAGAAGCTGCAATGAATAGAACACAGCAACATCACGACATGTTAAAAAGAAAGTGTGTAATGTAATTTATGCGTAATAATATGCATTATAAGCAATGAGCGGTATCTCTAAGAGAATTTAAAGTACCAATCCAATGCTGAAATTCAGATGACATTCATCAATCACAAAGTGACTGACTTTTCAGTGGTTGTAATTCATTTAGAGGACAATAGATATCTCTGTCTACTCCTAGTTTCAGTTTTATTTGCTGTGTTAACGAACCTACAATTCTGATCTCTTTCTAATTAAATTGGTCTCTATATTTTTCCAACCTTCCCTCCATGGTCTTATTTCAGCCAGGACAATGGACCACAATGGCTCTTGGCGTTGCTCCTTGTCAATAGACAGGTAGCCTATTCTGTTCAGAGGGATTGGTCACTGACCCGATTTTTATTTTCTTCTTTCCCCAGAGATGAAGGGTTCCATCTGGCAATTTCTCAAACAATGTAATTCATCCATCGGCGAATAGCCAGGACTGTCAATTGAAGCACAAATTCAACTCCCAGCTTTCTGAATGAAGATGTACTGCTGGAGTTACCAACAACCAGTCAATTCAGATCACATTATATTTTACATCTACTGTTTCATAGTCAGTAGTTTTTTGTCAGTACATAATTCAGATCAAAACAACAAGTACTTGCGGACATTTTTGTTGTGTACAATTTTTGACTTGAAACTATTTAAAATATACTCACTTTGAAAACTACAGACTTGCATTGCTGGTGCCCTTTTTAACATCCAACCACTGGTCCCTGTCCAGGAATCTTTGATTTCCATGCTTAAAACTCATGAAGGAAGGAAGGAATAAAAGAAAGAAAGAACTTGCATTTATATAGTGCCTTTAATGACCAAAGTTCTTCACAACCATTGAAGTACTTTTTAAAATGTAGTCACTTAATGACCAGTGGTTTTAGTGATGTTGGTTGAGAGATAATTATTGGCCAAGGTACTGAGGGAAATCTGCTGCTCTTCTTTGAAATGTGCCTTCGATCTTTCACATCCACCTGAAAGGGAAGACAGGACCTCGGTTTAACATCCTAAAGACAGCACCTCCGACAGTACAGCACTCCCTCAGTACTGCACTGGAACGTTAGCCAAGGTTATGTGCTCAAGTCTCTGGAGTAGGGCTTGAACCCACAATGTTCTGACTCAGAGGCAAGAGTCCTACCACTGAGCCAAGGCTGACACTACTCCAAGAAAAAAAAAGTCATTTCTGGACAACTAAAATAATGAACATTTGATGACTGAATCACCAGCAACTACACATATCCTGTCAGGTTTTTCTTTCTTACCTGGACACTTTGGGATTTGTTTTCTCTCTCTTAATAGGAACTAAGCAGACATTTTGGAAAGGAAATTCAGGGTTAAGCTGGGCCTCCATGGAGAATGTGACTGAATGTGCACTTTCAATTAGAAATAATTGAGTTAAGTAGGGCAAATGATTAACTTCTTGATAGATTTTTTTAAAAATCAATTAAACTCCATAGCAGCAATGTACTGAAAGGAGGCTGCTTAGTTTTGTGCTGTAAGCTGAACTCTTTTTTTGGTTAGGTAGCTGAGGCCATAAAAAAGATGAAGCACTGTTTTCTGTAATGTGCTCTTTACTTGCCACTACAACCCATAAATGCTGCTTTATCAGGACTGAAGCTCATACTTCCTGGTCAGTGAACTAATCAACTCATGACAAAGCTATCCAATCTGTAGCAGCTGTGTCTAACCAATTTTAGTATAAATTATTTTATAAATTCATTTTCTATTAAAAATCATCCGTCATGAAAAATTGAAACCCAGTCATCCATTGAAAGGTATAGGGTTACCATCAACATCTCTATCCTTCACTCTAACATCTGACTGATTCCAATATGCTTGATCCACACTTCTGGGAATAAGCTGCCCAGTGACTTACTGTAAAAGGAAGGAATAGGTGAAAGCTTAAATGGTCAATAGTTTTGAAAAAGTATTCCGTGTCAGTTTGCAAAATTTTGGACCTAGTGGTATTAAATTAACTACATGAACAATGGTTTAAATCATACAACCAGGGCTCAATATCTACCCTACACAACAAAACAAATATAACTGGCACTGGAGAGAGAAATGAGAAATTAGCTCTAATGTCAAGTGGCTGTGCCATTCAAAAAATGGAGGGAGGTACAGCTAAATCCAATCCTGTTCTCACCTGATGTCCTCACATGCACACTTCTGGGAAAAGTCATAGCTAGCAGGAGAGTGAATCCTGATCGATTTCACCCTTCCTCACTTAGGACAACGAGGCCAATTCCAGCACCCCTGATGCCGCCATAGCTGAAATTAACTGAAATTAATCCGAAATGAAACTGGGGTCGTTGCTGATCTGTACAGCTCAGCTATTCATTACTTTCATCAGCTGAGGTATTGGAGGATTTCCCTTTTAATATTGACCTTACTTCGAAGTTAAACATGATATAATACAGTCTATAATTCATTACTTTAGGAAACTACTATAACAAACAAGTATGCTTTATATTCTCTAAACACGCGTTGGCCTAGATTTTCCTCCATGGCAGGTTTAGCACCAATAGCGTGGCTGGATTCCACTTCCGCCTGCTAGTGTGACCACATCCTATTTTCCTTGGCCAACTTCCGTGAAGCGCCTTGGAACATTTCTTTCTATGTTAAAGGTGTTATATGAATGCAAGTTGTTAATGTTGTTACCTGCGGAAAGAAATCAAATTCAGCAAGAAATCAGAGAAAGGGACTCAGCCCTTCTTGTTGGCTCAATCTTCTTACAGCCAGCCATTGAAGCTGCTTCCTATCTCTGAGCACCGGGGAAGTAATGATTGTAGCAGAATAAATATGTTATGACAGGATCCTTGGGAATTAGTCAACACATGGATGATGCTGTGTACCTCACAGACTACCTGAGTGTTGTCAGAACGCGAGCCCTTCTAATCGATAGTAAAAAGTGATTACATTCTGTGGAGGTGTACATGTGTACAATCTATTAACCCTAGGACTCCACCACATGAAACTATCAGTGTTTTCTGTTGCTGCTGATCCATTGTAGTAGGTAAATAGATATGGCGATCAGCCACCCCAAGCAAAGTGGCTGTCACCTGGCTAATACATTTCGATATGGTATGACAAGGGGAAAGCTGCTGGAACCTTCAGTGCTATTGGGAAAGGTTTGCTCAACATAGAATTTTTAAAAGAAAATCAGCTTATAACCTTTGAAAGAAATCAAGAATTGTTCGTCCAGTCATATTTATTGTTTGGTCCATCATCAAAAGGAGCCCCCCTGGCATGGCGGAAAATTGTAGGCGTGTCCTCGGTTTTCCATCCATTAAGATGAGTGGAGGGAGTCCACTCACAAGTTCTTGATATGCACTCTAAGCAAATAAGGCAACGTGCTGGGAGTGCCACATTCATAAAATTTACCCTACTACCTACTCCCTGAGGCTGAGCGAGGAAAGATTCTTCAAAATCTGGTTCCCAATCTTGGCCCACTGCCAGCATCTGGTCAGTGCATTGACAACACTGCCTACATTGCTCATACACAAAGCATCTGGAGCAGGATCCACCCCACCTGAATAGGGTCAACCTAAAGCTCTATTAGAACCACCAAAACTCACTGACCTGATACCGTGCACACACAACAACATCCACTGACAACATTTCCACTTTCTGTTTCTAAGGTTGCCACAATCCAAGCTGCTTGGTAAAGCTCAATACTCAATACCATAAGGTACCAAATGTATTACACCATGCATTCTATATGTTGCAAAAGCAACTTATGTCAGCTTATTGCAACCAAAGTACATTCACATTTAATTAAATGAATCCATATTCAGGACTGATACAACCACAGGATATATCCTCCTCCTTCCCTGTGCCCTTGTATGTTTTGTCTCAGCATCTCCTAGAAGTAGAGTTCTGATATTCTTTTCCTGCCTATTTATATTTGTAGCTTGCGCACAATTAACGTTGGGTTCAAAAATATTTTATTACGGCATCAAATTTATCCGCGTAAACAACTCAAGACGGCCAAAGTGACTATTTATGTCCATAATGAAGGGATTCACGAGTTACAGAAACAACCATATTCAATGATTTTGCGCATGCATAAATATGTGGAAAATCATCTGTAATGCACAAAATGCATGCAAAACAATACTCACACCTGTGCAATCACAGAAGTAAATTTGCATGTGTACGAGTAGCAATTTCCCTTGGTAAACAAGAAAATATTATTTATGCTGTGTTACAAAACTGACACATTGGCTGATGAACAGGCTTCAATCCATTGTAATGTCCTGCTTTCTAAGAACACCAAGTGACAAAAAAAATTGACCCTGCTCCTTAAAGAGTGTCACACACCATGATATTTTGAGAGCTAATTATAAATACAGATATTGATCTACTAGTGGTTATAGTACACAATCCAACATTTAGAGTGATAGAATAAGAGGCAGATTAAAGCATGTGGCTATCATTTGATATTTTCATCAGTTCTTGGCCTCCTTTACTCACAAACAGCCTGCTGGAATACACGCCATCTTGGGAACCCCAAATGGGTAAAAATAGATTGGCAAAAAATCCGCCAACAGATATCTCAGAGTCTTAGTTCTGAAGTCTTCTATATTTTTGTGTTGGTCAATGATGCACTAGTTTGGAGGGGTGTTCCACATTCATTGGATTAGCCATATTACCTGCTGATATCTGGGTATACCAATCATGCCAGCATTACATTTGGGCCTTTATTAACTGGGCTACAAGAATGATTAATTTACTTTAAGTGTTCTAGTGCATGGAGTGGTGTGATCCATCTGTAGAGAAAACTGACACTGCCTTATCTTCCAGTGGTGCAATTCCCACCTGTTTTTCTGTGGAGGAAGATGGGTGTTGAAGATGTCGGCATCTAATTCATTTCCGCTCTCAGGCGGAGAAGTAAGCAGATGTTAGAGTGGAGGATGTTCAATGGAAGAAAAAGGGAAGAGGAAATAGCTGCATATATTAATATATATATATATATATATTTGCTGAGCTTTAAAACACACAGTAAGCAATACCAGCTGCAGAGCACCTTGAAGTGAAACAACAATATCAAGCGTCCTCTGGCAGTGCACTCTATTGAATTATAAAAACACTCACTCAGTGTACATCATCGAGGCGGAGTAATTTAGATATGGGAAAATATCTGTGAAATATATTGATTGCATTATTGATTGAAAAGCCAATTGCTGTTGAATGCCTGTTCTACCATTTTAATCCTGACACATTTTGACATATGAGCCAACAACGGCAACTGCCTGGAGACAGCTAACAGCTCAACGAGGCAATGGAATGGTGATGGTTTGGGGAGGTGGTGGGGGAGGTGGGAATTGGTGCGGGCTGCCTTAAGAAAGTTTTTTTTAAAATGTGTAAAAAAAACCTTTGGATTGCAGAAATAAATAAATCTAGAATAAATAATTAATCCCTGCCTTTTTGAAGAGCTTTACTTCAAGGTTGATTGAAACTTTAACCTTAGTCTCAATAAAAAAAAGCTTCAAATTTGCCAGACCTTGAATTTTTACAACAGTATGTTGAATTATGCAGCAATCAGTCAATTATTCATCTCTCCCAGCTTGCGATGGCTGTGCTTGAAAAGCATGCAGAAATGGCTTTACAGAATGCTGTGTCTGCTGTGTCAACACATTTCACTCCAGATTGCTTACAAGACAAATTTTTGTTTCAACATTGATTCTATTTTTTTTCATGCTGGTTTGTAATAAGGTACCTGTTACAGATCAATTGCGATCTTTAGGTTTGTGGCTGGAATATAGGAGTTACTTTATCATATCACTGGTGCATTTGTACGGGTTTTATTAGGTTCATATACATGACTGGTTAATTTGTACCTTAAAAGCAAGTAAAATATTTTACTATGAGGAAATAAAATACCATTGCATACAGCTGTTCCTATTTTTCAAGGCTCCTGTTGTGCAATACAAATATATTGAATGTTAGAATGTAAATAGGCTTAAGCTAATATTTGTTATGATCCTTCTTAATGCTAAACTTATTTTGCAAGGGGGAGAACTCATCCAAAATGCTTCCGTCTTAGCCGAGATCAGACGTCTTCTTGAGGAGGTGAATAATTCTTTGCCTTGTCCCGTGAATGAAAAACAGAAATAAAAATACAAATAACAGCATCATAAATACAGAAATGTACATAAATAAATCATGTAAATGCTCGCAGTTTGCTTAGCTGGCAGTACAATTATGGAAAATGTGCTTGTTTAACAAGAACTATCGAGTATGCTTTTATGCTGTTTTGCCCCACAGTAATTCATCTCAAGAAAATAGCATTTGAATGTACACAAATCCTGAGTGCATTGTTCTCCTGCCATTGTAAATAGCTGACTTCTGTTGTTTTTAGCCTCCCACAGTAACTAAATATCCTTCCAATGTCATGATATCATATAAACTGCCTCAGTCTTAACCCATTGTGCACCAAATCTTGAACATCACTGCCTTCATTGGATTTTTATCATTTTAAGCCAATATTTCCTCTGGGGTGTGCGTGTGTGTGTGTGTGTGTGTATATATGTGTGTGTTGGAGAGGGGGGCAGAAATGTTAATTCAAATTCAAATAACCTATTGAAAGCAAACATTGCACATGTTCTGTCTAACCTCAGCACCATTAGACTGGGGGAGGTGAAATAGCCAGGTTCGCTATTCAGTGATTCCTGCTGGAAAGTGTGCGTGCTTGAAAGGGATCAGGATCGGCCCTGACAACCACCCTAGTAAGGTAGCTAACTGGCATTCACCAGGCTCACACGCAAAGAATGGCCAATTGGCAAAGTGCCACAGAACGGCTAGTACCCATCATTATTTCAAGGACAAGATGAGGAAAAATAATTGCAAGAGGGAAGAAAATGCTTAGGTTTTTTAAAAGCAAGGATACAAAAATGCAGTTCTGCGGTAAATCGGATAACAAAGGATAGACTTTCTGCAGTCATTAGTCTCATTTGGAAAATGTGCTACAAAGGCTTTGGGTTGCTAAAGCTCACGGTTAATTTATTGGACAATTGTTCCCTGGAGTTGTGAGGAACACTTTCTGGGATTGGTAATAAAATAAAATGCTAGCAGAAGATGTGGAACTCCCACTTTTACTCAGTAAGTTGTACTGCGTCTCCATGAGATTTCGTTTGTTGCTGAGGTGATTTTAAAGATCATTAGCAACAATAATTTTTCTGCTCGCGTGATTTATGGTGTGTTGTGCTGTTTATTTTCTAAAAAGTGCCCTCCCTTAAATTAACACCCCAGGGCCCTATTTCAAAAGGTAAGCATTAATTTGTCCACAGTTGTTAGCATTGCATTGTATCAGCATTTAAAATAGAAAACAGAGTCCAGTGCACAAAGGAATATTGTTAATACAATGTCTTCATTTTAAATGTTTTTTTTTAAATATTTTTCGGAACTGGAGTTTTTCGTATTTAAAGAAAATTAGAACATTTTAAGGAGTGAAATTAGGTTATTTCCAACAGGCTCCAATCTAGTAGGATTTACTGTTAATTTTCACTCAGGTAGGACATTCAGGAAAATATCTCAATATTGTCCTCGTTAGTTTTAATGATGTTTGCAAATGTCTTTACAAATATGTTAAACTAACGTGCAGAGGAAAATATTATCAATAGGCTGTTTTGGAGAAGATGAGGGGGGATTTTCTCCGTGTGTTAGCTGTAGTGAAAGTGCAAACTTGCTTGTAAGGAACAGATTAATGATTTTGCCATACCTAATGCACAGAGGAAATGTTGTGTGACTATGAGCTTAAAAAAACGATACAGCTCTGAGGAGTTGAAGGATGTGAATTGTTAGGGAGCCATGAGGCAACAGAGTGAACAGTAGGCACTGGGAAACTCCAATGTTTCAAAAACAATTTCTCCTGTTTTCATTCCAAGAAGGCATACTGCTTGAAAGTTGGATTGTAGAATTTCACAAAATAGAGCCACTGTTAAATGCCTCAACGAAGCCCCTTCATCCTCATCACTGCTCTGCAGGACCATCACTTCAAACACCAACCAAACCATTCCCTAACTCTCTACACACATGGACTGAATCTGTTAAAATTCTAACTATTGGTTGCACATATCAGCTGCTGTCCCAGGTCCAAGCTCCTCTGCTTCTCCATTATCTTCCTTCCATACATGCTTTCCTACCTCGTTTCCTGCCTTTCATCTCCCTAGTCCCTCTGCGGGGAAAGAAACTACCTCCAACTTCCTCAGAAATGCCATAACTCCTCACTCCCTCTCTTCTGGCTCAGTGCCTGCACCAACATTAATGCCTCCATTAGTCTACTCCATAACTGCCTTTGACTTCCTTCTGATTCCCACATCCCCACCAGATCCCACCTCCATCCTTGTGGACTTGTCATGGAATGTAGATCACAGAACACCAGCAGATCTGATGTGACAACTTCAAATAGTACTGTTGCCCACTCAAAACAATCAATCCTCCTATAACTCCAGAGAGCAAGACAATTCCAACCTTATCTTCTCCACATCCTCCAACTGATACTTCACTTCTGATACTAAATGTGAATATCCCATGGACTTCTTTGTGTCCAAAATTGAGTCCATCTGTTTGGCTGCCTCTACTCCTTCACCTGCGCCCTCACTCCTCAAAGCCCTCCAATGAACTGAACCCCCATCTATACTCTGCATAGAGCTTCTCCCCATCCCCCTTCCAGCCTTCATCAAACCCATCTCCTCCATGTAGTCCACCACTGGCGGCACCCTTGATCCCTTTCTTAGTGAGCTCCTGACTGGGCAGGTTCCTCTTCATGGCTCCATGTCAGCATCATCAGCCTTCCGCCATCGTCCACATTGTTCCCTTTTTCAAAATCACTGTCATGATCCCCATTCTTAAAAGCCCACCCTCAATCCCACTTGGGTAACGCGCCCAGTGAAATCGGGGTGCTCCACACGCAATCGCAGGCTAATTGCAGCCACTTACCTTTGCTTCCGAGTTTCGCGCTGGAAAGCTGCGCAGCGGGCGGACTGCGCATGCGCAGCATAGGCTGTCAGCTGGAGGAGCCCTATTTAAAGGGGCAGTCCTCCACTGACTGCAGGAAATAGGAAAAATTACAGCATGGAGCAGCCCAGGGGGAAGGCTGCTCCCAGGTTTAATGATGCCTCACTCCAGGTATTATTGGATGGGGTGAGGAGGAGGGGGAGGACAGAGATCTTCCCCCCGGCGGGCGGGAGGAAACGGCCTGTCACTGCCACCAAGAAGGCCTGGCTCGAGGTGGCAGAGGAGGTCACCTGCACCACCAACATATCACGCACCTGCATACAGTGCAGGAGGTGCTTCAATGATTTAAGTAGGTCAGCCAAAATGAGTACACTTACTCATTCCCCTACACTCCCTCTGCCACATCACCGCCCCCACCCCACATCTCCTTCTGCACTGCCAACACTACTCGATCACATCACCCCTCACACCCACTCAAAGCTCATCCTCATCTTACCTGCACTTACTCACCTTGCCAGTACTCATCCCACCACTACCACTCAACCCAATCCTCATACAATCTCATGGCTCTATCTCATACTCACCCTCTCATGTATCTCTTTCACAGTCAGCCTCACTAAACCTGCTACCACCTGTGCTGCAGCCACAGGGCATGCATCACAAAAGTGCAGTAGGAAGCGTAAGGCATACGTGTCGTGAGCATGAAGGGGATGCACAAGGGTGTTTGAGGGTTTGTCATAGTTTTTACTGATATTTAATTTCTGATCAATTCACATAACATATTATATTGGCACCACTACTGCCACGGCTTTGCGAAACTTCTCTGGTTTGTGCAATAATGCCCTTTCCTGAGGATCACTATGAAGACCCACACCTGATGCCACCCATTGTGTCACTGCAGAGTGGGTGTAGGTGTACTTGCAGGGCTCTTTTGTGCAGACGACTGAGAGACGTTGGCGATGTCCCCGGTGGCACCCTGGAAGGATGCAGAGGAGAAGTTGTTGAGGGCAGTGGTGACTTTGACAGCAACAGGTAAGAAGATGGTGCTCAGGCCAGCCGGGAGCAGCTTGGCATGAAGGATGCTGCAGATGTCCACGACTACATGTCGAGTGACTCTGAGCCTCCGTGTGCACAGCTGCTCAGAGAGGTCCAGGAAGCTGAGCCTCGGTCTGTAGACCCTGTGGCGAGGGTAGTGCCTTCTGCGACGCATCTCTCTCTGCTATTGCCCTCCCTCCTGCCATGCAGGTGGATGTGTCACAGAACTGTGTTGTGGGGCCCCACGTGTCAGAGGTGGATGGCGTGGCCGGCGAGGCTGGTGATGCTGTTCGCCCTCCGAGGAGGTCATGACTGCAGCTATGGCGGCCCCCATCCGGAAGATGTACATTTGAGGGGGTCCGCAAGGTAGGTAAATGTGTCTGGACACCGGGGTAAGTGTGCAAGTTTGTGAATTTTATTGTTAGGAGGAGGGTGGTGGAGGCCAAACTTTGTCCAAAGTGACAGAGTGGCCTCCTGCAATGAGTGAGGGTCTCCCCCCACCCCGACCTGTCAAATGGACCTTTGCAGCTGCCACAGGCTGATGGCTGCAACACGTCCATTTGAACTGGGAGTGTTTCCCCCAATATGGGAAACAGTCCCAGTTGTTTGCAAAATCCCACCCCTCCTAAAATATCACGTTAATCAGGTCTGTAAACGACCTGAAATACCTCAATAATTACTTTAAGTGGGATCCCGCCGGCTTTAATTTCCGGCGGGAGTCTCACATGCGGGGGCTGCGCGCGCCTGTCAGCGCGTCATTGGGGAACCCGGAAGTGGGCGGGTTGGAGCCGGGCTCCGGACCCGCCCCGGGAATCCCCGATTTTCGCAGCCCCCCCCACACCATGAACACACCCGCTCAGGGGTGCGAAAATCGAGCCCCATATGTCTAACCTACCCTTTCTCTCCAAATCCTTGAATGCATCTTTGCTACGTAGTTGCATCCTCGTCTCTCCTACCACTTCCGGTGCAAGTTCTGATTTCTGCCTATGAACAGCACTTGCCAAAGTCATCAACAACATGCTATGAAACTTCGACCTTTTTTTGCTGCCTCTCCATAACCTCTTCAATTTCTTTCTCACCTTCAACACTGTTGGCCACTCCATTCTCCTCCACAGCCCATCTCCGTACCACCAGTCTCAAATGGTTGTATTTATACCTGCCCCAATGCCGTCAATACATCTTCTGTTTCTCATGCCAAGCCTTCACATCAAATGAGCCACACATCTCCATCCTTGTTCCCTCATATTCATTATTTATAAATCGGTCATCATCAGCAAGCATAGCTCAGCTTCCCTACGGATGATAAAGACACTCAACTCTACCATTCCACCTTCACCACTGAGTCAATGTGAAATTTTCAATGAGTCACTATTTCCTTCAATTCAATGTCTAGAAAACTAAAATCATCCTTTTTGGTTCCCACCAGCACCTACTTGCCTTTGCCCCTGATTCCATCAATCTTCGCAGTTGCCCTTTGAAGCTAAAACTAGAAGTGCACAACTTTGGCATCCTGAGCTGATCTGCTTGCTCCACATCAGATACTTTGTCAAGACCACTTTCTTTCATCTGTAAAACATCTCCCACATACCCCTACCTCTCCCACACTGCTTTACAAACCCTAATTCATGCTTCACCACTTCCAACGCTCTCCTCACTGGCCTCATAAAGGTCAGCTAATTCATAGCTCTGTGGTCCATACCTTCTCCTGCACAAAATCAATACTGACCAAATTTCACTGGCTCCCTGTGTTCTTCTAGATCCAGGTCCTTGCCTTCAAATCCCTTCACAGAATCAATGCACCCTGCCTGAGCAATCTTCTCAGCTGTATATCCCAGGCTTTACCCTCCATGCTGCTGATAGCAGATTACTGCTTGTTCACTGCTCCACCATCAGAGCTTGGTCTTTCAATCTCTACAACTCTGTCTTCTGGATTCTCTCCCTAAATCACTTTCACTTGTTTACCTTCTGAATCCTCCTCAGAACCCTTCTCTTTGACTGTGCCTTCAGCAACCCCTTAAGTTTCCTTCCTTTTTAACTGTTCAGTGTTCTTTCTGCGACGCATCTCTCTCTGCGGTAGCCCTCCCTCCTGCTGTACAGGCGGATGTGTCACAGCACTCTGTTGTGGAGCTCCACGTGTCAGAGGTGGACGGCGTGGATGGCGAGGCTGGTGAGGCTGGTGATGCTGTTCGCCCTCCGAGGAGTTCATGACTGCAGCTACGGCGGCCCCCATCGGAAGATGTACATCTGAGGGGGTCCGCAAGGTAGGTACATGTCTCTGGACCCCGGGGTAAGTGAGCAAGTTGGTGAATTTTCTTGTCAGGAGGAGGGTGGTGGAGGCCAAACTTTGTCCCAAGTGACAGAGTGGCCTCCTGCAATGAGTGAGGGTCTCCCCACCCCCCCCACCTGTCAAATGGACCTTTGCAGCTGCCACAGGCTGACAGCTGCAACAGGTCCATTTGAACTGGGAGTGTTTCCCCCAGTATGGGAAACAGTCCCAGTTTTCTATAAAATCCCACCCCTCCTCACATAATCCCTTAATCAAGTCAGTTAATGACCTGAACAAGCAAGATAAATACTTTCAAGTGGCATCCCGCTGGCTTTAATTGCCTGCGGGATTCCCACCAGCGGGGGCTGCGCGCGCACGCCGGCACGTCAGTGGGGAACCCGGAAGTGGGCGGGTTGGAGCCGGGCTCCGGACCCACTCCGGGATTCCCCGATTTTCGGAGCCCCCCCTCCAGGAACGCACCCGATAGCGGGTGCTAAAATGATGCCCAATAAGTCAATATAGCAATGCAGACAGTCTGTTACTGATGTTCATTTGTGTAAATGTGCAGACAGTCCATTCCTAATGTTTATTTGTGTGAAAGACTGTGATAATTCACAAAGATTCTTGGGATCTTTCAAATTCGTGAGAGAATTACCTGTAACGCACAGTCAAGATTACAATAGATTCTATTCATTCTGAGTGGAACAAGTTGTAACTTGTAAAATCAATACTTCACCTAAACAAAAATAATCAACCGATTTGTGTTTTTTCTCCAAACTGTGAGACAGGTCAATCCTGGAAATGGAACATTTTCTATTGTTTTACACCAATATCAACACCAAACTTGTAGGTCAGATAAATTAGAGATATATTAGGAAGGCAAACCTGTGGTTTAAGCCGAATGCACTGTAGAAGATCACCCCTTACTGCTACACTTAACAGCAGCCATCCTTGCACTTGAAACAGCCAATAACTGGCAATTATTATATCCAGCTTTATGTCATAAGCTCTCACTCAATAGCAATTGGATTGGCTCCTCATCATTCCTTACCTGAAGGATTCAGGACATGTCACTAACCACCCTCAGTACAGTCTAACTATATATGACTCTGTAGCCTAGATTTTCCCTTCCCGCTGGAGGAGGTTCAGGGAGACTTCCACCTGCTGCCTTGACCTTGACCCATTGTCCTGAGTCAGGGGTTATTATCTATGCAGGACACCTGCTGCACTAGAAGAGGGGGGAATAAGCTTAAAGGGGGCAGAAGAGCCCCAAGGAGGACTTGAACTGACCATGATTGTATAGCTTGCCCTTGGTCCGTAGAGGAGTTAAATCATACACATATTTACTCATTCTATTCTTTCTAAAGTTCTTATAACATTCGGTCTCAGCTGTTGTGGGGGAAATGCTGGAGTCTATAATTAAGGATAGGGTGACTGAACACCTCGAGAATTTTCAGTTAATCAGAGAGAGCCAGCATGGATTTGTGAAAGGTAGGTCGTGCCTGACAAACCTGATTGAGTTTTTTGAAGAGGTGACTAAAGTAGTGGACAAGGGAATGTCAATGGATGTTATTTATATGGACTTCCAGAAGGCATTTGATAAGGTCCCACATAAGAGACTGTTAGCTAAGATAGAAGCCATTGGAATCCAGGGAAAAGTACGGACTTGGTTAGGAAGTTGGCTGAGTGAAAGGCGACAGAGAGTAGGGATAATGGGAAGGTACTCACATTGGCAGGATGTGACTAGTGGAGTCCCGCAGGGATCTGTCTTGGGGCCTCAATTATTCACAATGTTTATTAACGGCTTAGATGAAGGCATAGAAAGTCTCATATCTAAGTTTGCCGATGACACAAAGATTGGTGGCATTGTAAGCAGTGTAGAAGAAAACATAAAATTACAAAGTGATATTGATAGATTAGGTGAATGGGCAAAACTGTGGCAAATGGAATTCAATGTAGACAAATGTGAGGTCATCCACTTTGGATCAAAAAAGGATAGAACAGGGTACTTTCTAAATGGTAAAAAGTAAAAACAGTGGCTGTCCAAAGGGACTTAGGGGTTCAGGTACATAGATCATTGAAGTGTCATGAACAGGTGCAGAAAATAATCAAGAAGGCAAATGGAATGTTGGCCTTTATATATAGAGGACTAGAGTACAAGGGGGCAGAAGTTATGCTGCAGCTATACAAAACCCTGGTTAGACCGCACCTGGAGTACTGTGAGCAGTTCTGGGCATCGCACCTTCGGAAGGACATATTGGCCTTGGAGGGAGCGCAGCGTAGGTTTACTAGAATGACACCCGGACTTCAAGGGTTAAGTTACGAGGAGAGATTACACAAATTGGGGTTGTATTCTCCAGAATTTCGAAGGTTAAGGGGTGATTTATAAGATATTATAAGATTATAAGATATTAAGGGGAACAGATAGGGTGGATAGAGAGAAACTATTTCCGCTGGTTGGGGATTCTAGGAGTAGGGGGCACAGTCTAAAAATTAGAGCCAGACCTTTCAGGAGCGAGATTAGAAAACATTTCTACACACAAAGGGTGGTAGAAGTTTGGAACTCTCTTCCGCAAACGGCAATTGATACTAGCTCAATTGCTAAATTTAAATCTGAGATAGACAGCTTTTTGACAACCAAAGGTATTAAGGGATATGGGCCAAAGGCAGGTATATGGAGTTACATCACAGATCGGCCATGATCTTATCAAATGGCGGAGCAGGCACGAGGGGCTGAATGGCCTACTCCTGTTCCTATGTTCCTATGTTCTTTTATAATTTGGGAGGGATGTTGTGCCACTATCCAGTTCTTTACTTTTTCAATGTAACTGTTAATTTTGTGTTCATTAAATTTAGGGATGTTAGCCTTCCATTTCAACCACTGAGCGTCAGCAAGAACTACTCCCAGGACAGATTTAGTACAGCTGGACACATGGGTTGGAACTTCTATTTTTGGCAAGGTCTTAAAACGGGCGGGCTTGGGATGGCTGCCGGTTCCACACGCCAAACGATTTTCTTTTCCATTGACATCAACGGAAACTAAAACCAGGCGTGATATATAACAGGTGGCCAATCCACTAGAACCTGTTTCATGTCCACCAAAGTTTAAAGTTCCTCCCATTGTAAAGCTTCCGCTATTTTGCGCTGGTAATGTGCCTCAGCTCTAACCTCAGAAGAACAACTCTATTGAATTGTTTTTTTCTGTTTCACATGATGGAAAAGAAAATCGCAGGCAGTGTAAAAGGGGCCGATTTGCTGGGGCCTGTTTTTGTACTACCGCCCGAGACAAATTTCACCCCTGTTAACTCCTTAGGAATCTGAAAAACTAGCAGAGGCGATTTCTTCTGTTCTCTATTTGCAATTAAAATGTAAGCACGTTATAAGCAGCAAGTGTATAACTTTGCTACAAACAGTGAAGAGAGGAACTCTTCGCACCAAAACAGTTCTGCATCTTGATTTAACATTGCGTGTGGGCCTATAGTACACCAGCATCTAGGTGCCTGAGTCTTTAAGTGTATTGCCCTCCTCGAAAATGAGCATAGTAACACATGCCAACCACCACTGACATCACTGTAGCCATGTAACAGAAATTACCTGAACCATTTAACTATTTACAGCCATTAGATTCCTCATTTTGTGTTTTCATAAAAATTATGAATTAGAAGATTGTCATGGCAGAAGTGATAATTGATCAATATTCCCATTGTGTGACTGAACAGACAATGTGAGAGTTACAGAATAGATTTTGAGGCCTCCCGCCCAGCAGAAGTGGGGCAGTGGCACCCTGAAAACGGTGAGGAACGACTCACCGTTCCATTCCCGCTGATTTCCCTCGGGTATACGCCTGGGCATCCGGAACGCCCACCTGAATCAGGTGGTACTCCCAATTAAAATGCAAATCGAGATCCTGTGACGTACACAGGACTCCGGTTTGCTACCTTAGTATAGTATTGGGTGGAACATGCTCCACCCAGTATCAGCTGACAGTCCAGTCAAGGAGGAGCCTACTGGTAAGTTTGTGTTTAATTTTGTGGGGTCTGGAAGAGGAATTTTTCTCCGAACTGCACGAAACCAGCCCGGGGGAAACTGCCACCTCAGCCCCCCCCCCCCCCCCCCCCCCCCGCATCCCGAGATTTCAGGTGATTTCGATAAGGGTACAAGCTCACCAGGTACAATAGTCAGGTCCTCACTTTGATCTCACTGTTGAAACAAAAGAATGAAGCAGACAATATAAGCTCCTAACGAAGCCTGGTAGGAAAACACTTGGGTAGAAATTGCTCATCGTTGCGCCTGTTTTCTGACGCCACCTTCGACTCGGACGATTTTCAGGCGTCTGAAACAGGCGTTAGGCCCCTTGTCTCGGCTAATGAGGGGCCCAATGCCTGTTTAAGGACCCATCAGGGAAATTGGGCCACACAGGTTTTGCTGGCATGGATTGGGCCGAACAAGCGCGCCACCAAAAAAAACAAGTTAAACCTTTTTTAATAGATGTTAATGCGGAGCCGGGAGGAGCCGGATTGCTCCTTCCGAAATCCATAGCATTTCCCTCAGCCTTTGCTGGCCACAATGGCCCCCAGTCCTGCTGTCCTCCACCCCACCTCCTTGTGGAACTTACCTGAAGGACAAGCTTTTTTTTATATTCGTTCATGGGGTGTGGGCGTCGCTGGCGAGGCCGGCATTTATTGACCATCCCTAATTGCCCTTGAGAAGGTGATGATGAGCCACCTTCTTGAACCGCTGCAGTCCGTGTGGTGAAGGTTCTCCCACAGTTCTGTTAGGAAGGGAGTTCCAGGATTTTGACCCAGCGACGAAGAAGGAACGGCGATATATTTCCAAGTCGGGATGGTGTGTGACTTGGAGGGGAACGTGCAGGTGGTGTTGTTCCCATGTGCCTGCTGCCCTTGTCCTTCTAGCTGGTAGAGGTCGCGGGTTTGGGAGGTGTTGTCAAAGCACACTGGTAAGTTGCTGCAGTGCATCCTGTGGATGGTACACACTGCAACCATGGTGTGCCAGTGGTGAAAGGAGTGAATATTTAGGGTGGTGGATGGGGTGCCAATCAAGCGGGCTGCTTTGTCCTGGATGGTGTCGAGCTTCTTGAGTGTTGTTGGAGCTGCACTCATCCAGGCAAGTGGAGAATATTCCATCACACTCCTGACTTGTGCCTTGTGGATGGTGGAAAGGCTTTGGGGAGTCAGGAGGTGAGCCACTCACCGCCGAATACCCAGCCTCTGACCTTTTCTTGTAGCCACAGTATTTATGTGGCTGGTCCAGTTAAGTTTCTGGTCAATGGTGACCCCCAGGATGTTGATGGTGGGGGATTCGGCAATGGTAATGCCTTTGAATGTCATGGGGAGGTGGTTAGACTCTCTCTTGTTGGAGATGGTCATTGTCTGACATTTGTCTGGCGCGAATGTTACTTGCCACTTATTAGCCCAAACCTGGTTGTCCAGGTCTTGCTGCATGCGGGCATGGACTGCTTCATTATCTGAGGGGTTGCAAATGGAACTGAACACTGTGCAATCATCAGCAAACGTCCCCATTTCTGACCCTATGATGGAGGGACGGTTGCCTGTGGAGGCACGACAGCTGCCATCAGCTCGCCCAGAATTTTTAGATGAGGCTTTACGCTCAATTTTGGGCCTATCTCGGGCTACACAGTGCCAAGACTGAGCCCCAGAATCAGGCCCAGGCTAATTCCCAGCCCATTAAATTGAAAGAAAAACAAATTCCAACTCTTCTAAAATATGCTCCTTCTAAGTTTATTTAATTTTAACTCTCTAGTTTTCCCTCTTGCCTTTTTTCTTGTCCACCTCAATTTTTTGACCATTTCCCTGCCTGTCCTTGTACCCTCCCTCATGGTTTCCTATCTATTGTCAATCTTTCTCTGATGATTGCCTCCTACTCTTTTTAGTCACCATGGTTTCTGTCGCAGTGTTGGGAGTAAAACAAAGTGAGTGAGTCAGGCCTGCATATTTCACTTACCCTCAGGCAATAAAAAGACTTCCAATGCACTTATAGTACTTTTGTATTTGCACAGCTTTTCTGTTTCATCAACATAAGAACTATCAACTAGCGAATGAGGTGACCAAACTGACAGTGCCTTAAATTTAACAAGAAATGTAAGAGCACCTCAAGGAAATCCTACTTTAAAACTTCATTTTAATATATTTTGGTGTTAGCAAATGAGCAGTCGGTCCTACCAGCTTTTCAACAACATTAAAGACTTTATAGACATCTGTTATACTCAAACCAGGACCTGCAGTTTAACAACACTGTTCATAAAAGGAAAACTAGGTGCCTAACCTACCATTTTTTAATGTCATAGAATCATATAGCACAGAAGGAGGCCATTCGGCCCATTGTGTCTGTGCCGACTCTTAGAAAGAGCTCTGTGAAACAGTCCCACTCCCCTGCTCGTTCCCCATAGTCCTGTGTGTACCAGTAACATTGTATTTACTTAGAAAACCTCAGCCAGGACAGACTTCTTGAAATGAGCCAGACAAAATGTCTGAGGGCTCGATGGAAGGAAACAATAAAGTTGTAGACGTCAAATGGAGATTTCAGACAATTTTATTAGCAGATTGTTGAAAAGAAAGAAAATTAAATACAATACAGTAAACGTGGTTCTCACATTTAAACCAGGCTCAAATAACTAAGCTACCATAGAAAAATCTCGATTTCTTGCATTATGATGTAAAAACAGATTTTTTTTGTACAGATTTTGTACAACAAAATTCGTAATAACCATTTTTTTTTAGAAAACTTTAAATATATAGATAAAAATAGACAATTTTCGTATGTCCTTGTTGAAGATGAGTGTGTTCTGTTCCAAGGGCTTGCATAGAGCGCAAATGTGGTTATAATACAGGATACCTAAACATTAATATGTTCAAGATGAAAAGCATATAAACAATAACGTGAAAATGCATTGTACTGAGAGTCAATGAACGGAGTTTAATAAACAACAGAACTGGGGTAATTTTGTACTTAAAAAAGACAACCTACAACACAACCTTCCTATGACTTTTTGCTTGAAAACCCGCATTCATATTCTAGAATATTCTTTCTTTTGAAGCCGTCTATCAGCTCTGGTACTGGGCTGCTAGGGGCTTCCGTTACCTTTTTCACTTCTGTTTCCAAAACCAAAACTACTTGGCATCTCAACAGATCAACAAAAGATGACCGGCCATTAACCATCAAAGTGCCAGCCACACGAATAAGTGCGCTAACTGGAATGTGGGAATGTCCGATTTAGATTGGCAGAGTATGGTTTCATCTGTTGTCTTGACGGTTGCATGTTAACTGTTGAGATGCGAGACACGGCACTTGTACTAAGTGTATGGGGGAGTGGGGAATGTCCTGTTTGGTAATTGTCCCAGTGGTGATCTACATTAAAATAAAGACTCTATGCAAGGAGCAGAGGAACAACAAATGCTAGGTAAGAGTTTTTATATATTTTTTTCTTGTCTTAAAAAAAAAGATCACATGGACAATTAAGTTTGCTTTCCTTACCAGAATGCACATCAAGACAGCTGTTAACCCTTTCAAGACCATCGCGGCAACAAAGAAAAACAAGCAGCTCCCTTTTTACTCCCTTTTGCAAGTCTTGAGATGCTATGCCTGTAAAGTAGAGTAGGCGGAGGGCATGTGCCAATGGAAAAGTGGTATCCCTTCACCCGCCAGATAATGCCTTCGATTATCACACAGGTGCGACCTATTCTGCTATATGTGCATGTTACCTTTCTTCAGACATCTGTCATGCCATAATCACCACCTAGATACTAAACCTCATGCTGAGTTAATTGTTACTCTGTATATTCAAAAGATATCTTCCTGCCAAATTCCTGGATCCAGTTCATTCAGAACTGCTCTTAGATTGTTTCAAGTATCTAGACGTCTTCTTTCTATATAGAAAACAAGCTGGTAGATTCAGTCAGACTCATGGTGGTCACAACAACATTGATCATTTTTCTTTCCAGCACTGGTGTTTAATCCTATATTTCTGACCGGTGATTTGAAGTTTAATATAGCTTCTCTATTCCTGTATCCCTTGCTAAAAACTGCTTGAAGAATCCAACCAGATTTCACAAGCCCAATTGAATAGATGATCCTTTGGCAAGGGAAACTTTTGTCGAGCTGTGAATTTGAAAGAATTCTGAGGGCCTTTTAACACCTACCAACTTGTCCGATCTGGTGGTCAAAGTTCACCAATGACCATGAAAAATGACAAGGTACAATAAACTACAGTTTGACTTGTTCTGCACACTGTGGTCAACAGTGACAGATTGTTTTTTTTTGCAAGGACAGTCTTTTAAGGGTTACCATGGCAGTGAACAAAGGCAAAATTAACAGAAAAAGCTACACTACCAAATTAGCACTGTGTCGGAGTTTACTTCCAATTATTTGCACAAAGGTGAACACACAGTTAATCAAAGACAGTGATAATTACACATAACCATCCTTCCCTATTACACAGGGAGGATACAGACTTCAACTCACCACTCAGCTAGGTTTTTTTTGTTTCAACTGTTACATCAAGTGTTGCAAAGTTCCTATTTTTTTTTGAAGAGCAAACGCCTCAAGGTGACGCGAAAATAATAATAATAAAAAAAAAGAGAAACATTTCTGTGGCATTTTGATCCAACTCGCTGCAACTGCCACAAATCTTAATTAATATCATCAGTTCTGTATCAAAGAGCAGAGACAAGTTCTCCTCACGTGAGTGACAGGCGAGGGAGGACTTTCGACCCATCGTGCTGATTTTTGCAGAGGCACACGGCAGACGTCAAAGATCCCGTTCAGTAATACTGTGACTTGAGAACAAATATTTACATGCCTGCATGCTTTGTTAATGAGCTTTAAAACTAAAAATTGCAGTTTCTGGAACAAACAGAGTGACAAAACATATCAGCATCTAAATTTCAAAAGTACTGTGGGTTTTTTTCTAGTAATCTACTGCATACACATTACTTCCCTGTGTCATATTATATACACACGACCAGTAGCTTGGCTAAAAGAAGCAAACAGTATTCACAAATGTCTGTCTGTGTGGAACACACAAATATACTTTTTTGTGACTTTTAAAACAACTTACATTCACTTTAATTTTTTGTGTTGTTTTTTTAAGTTTTGTTTCCGAAAGGTGAGAAATCTCAATGCCAGGTTTATCTTCTGTGGGTAGATTTTGCCTGAATACCAATGCGGCATTCTCTCTCTCTCTCTCGCTCATTTTTTTCCTGTTGAAACACTCATCTTCTGTTCATTGCAAGAGTATCCTATTCACATTGCTGTGGCATTGCTTGATTTGTAATAAAATTCTATTGAATTCAGGAAAGTACCATCTAGAAACTTTCTTGCTGGTTTGAACACAGCAACAATAACAACAAAAAGAGAAGTGGAGGAGGGGGATAAAGAACAGGTTAAAAAAAACAGTTGTTCACTTCTTTTTCACTACTGGTGAGTTTTTTTTGCGTGATGTGCTTAACACTGTACTTGTCAGCACTGGTCATGGTTTACTCTAAAAAAGCACAAAGCTCGCATTTGAGCCACCTATTCATGTGTGTCTGCCAGCAGTGACCTCCTGAAGGTAGTCACTATTTGAGTTTGGTTATTTCATATTCAGCAGCAGTGTCTGCTTCGGAGAGTTCTGCCGTATAGATCAGTTGCTAGAGAGGACTGTCGTCGTAATACATCAAACATTTCATGGATGACAAGGTAACATAGTTATGCAGACTGGGTAAAGCTGCCTCGAAAGCGCAGTTAACCCGCTTGTTCATAGAGGACTTTGTTTCGTCTTTTTACATTTTTTTTCGTGTTCCTAATTGTCTTTTTGTGCCATGTGGCGTGTTTCTGCGCAGTTGTCTCAATACATGACTGTTGACTTCAGATACATCCTTCCATCTGAAAGAAAAAAGAAAATAACACAGATTGGTGACCCAAATGTAATCAATAAGGTATGGACCTGGTTTTAGGGCTTAGAAAGTGTTACACCACATAGGCCAGCAAAAATGAGAATGGTGGAGAATTTCCATATATGACCTTTACTCTATTGAGTATTTTCACTAACCAAGACATGCAGGGTGGCCTAATTTACACCAATTTGGGACAAATCCTTTAGCGTTCATTTATACAGTTGCACAATGGTGATAGTTGGGTGGGAGAAGGCTTGTGTGGAGCACAAACAGTTGGGCTGAATTACCTGTTTCCGCACTGTAAATTCTATGTATTTCTATGTAGTGGGGGAGCTACAACGGTGTCAACAACACTAGGTTAGAGAGGGTTAAATTCAGTCAGGGTTCCTACTCCTGATCACTGTTCAATAAATGGAGCTGGAAAGTGCATGTGTGTGGCCATGAGGTGAAGGCATGATTGAGCTCAGCTGTGATGTCACGGTCATAATGACATGGTCAAATATTCTGCCAATGCTCACGTAACATGAAAAAGAGACTATTGCAGCGAGGTACTAGAAGGTCGCTGGTACCTATCGATCTCCACCCCAACCTGAGTCAATTTCTTGAGAAAATTGGGGACTATGGGGAGAGGGGGGTAAAGAGACAAAAAAGAACAACAGTCTAGCTTGTCGCTAGATGGCACAGATCAAGGTAGGAAAAGGCCATGATAGAAGGAAACCCCAGATTCCATGGATAGAGACGTGAGCTTCTGTTCTGGTCTGACTCTGGAGCATGAGATGAACACTGCAGGTTTAGCTGAAGGTGAATCTATACCAGGTGCATGGGAGAATGTAGAGCACAGGATGAACAGACAGTTGGCACCACGCAACTAAAAAATGGAAGAATTTGCTCTCCACCAATGGGCATGGTTTATTAATGCAGTAAAGATGCTTAAAGCCGCATTGTATTCGGAAAAAAATGAGTGGTAACTGCTGTGCTATACAGGGGTGTAACATCCCATAATACACAGGGCAGATTTTGCATCACAGGTGAAGGCATTCCTTCAAACTATGCTATTACAGAAATATGGCTTAAAGAGGGGCAGGAATGGCAGCTCAATGCTGCAGGTTACAGGATTTTCAGACGAGATAGAGAAGGGGATAAAAAAGGAGGGGGGTGGCAATTTTGGTTAAATAAACAATTACAGCTGTGAGGAGGGATGATATGTTAGAAGGATCATCAAATGAGGCCATATGGGCTGAGCTAAGGAACAAAAAAGGGCAATCACACTACTGGGCGTGTACTATAGACCCCCAAACAGTCAGAAGGAAATAGAAGAGCAAATATGTAGGCAAATTTCTGAGAAGTGCAAAAACAGTAGGGCAGTAAGAGTAGGGGAATTCAACTACCCCAATATTAACTGGGACACAAACAATGCGAAGTGTATAGAGGGCGCAAAATTCTTAAATTGCATTCAGAAGTACTTCTTTAGCCAATAGATAGCAAGCCCAACATGAGAGGGGGCAGTTCTGGATTTAGTTTTAGGAAATGAGGCTGGGCAGGTGGAAGGAGTATCAATAGGAGAGCATTTTGGTGGTAGTGATTATAATTCAGTTAGTATTAGCATAGTTATGGAAAAGGACAAAGATAGAACAGGAGTTAAAGTTCTCAATTGGGGAAAGACCAATTTTACTAAGTTAAGAAGTGATTTAGCAAAAGTGGACTGGAAACAGCTACTTGAAGGTAAATCAATGTCAAAGCAGTGGGAGGCATTCAAGGGGAAAATTCAAGAGGTGCAGAGTAAACATGTTCCCACAAAGATAAAGGGTGGGGCTGCCAAATCAAGAGCCCCCTGGATGTCAAGGAGCATACAGGGTAAGATAAGGCAGAAAAGGAAAGCTGATGTCAGACACCGAGAACTCAATACTACAGAAAGCCTAGAGGAGTATAAAAGGTGCAGGGGTGAAATTAAAATTCCATTCTTCATGGAAGAAGACACAAAAAACCTCCCAGAAATACTAGCGAACCAAGGGTGTGGCGAGTATGAGGAACTGAAAGAAATTAGTATTAGTAAAAAAATAATACTAGAGAAATTAATGGGACTGAAAGTCAATAAATCCCAAGGACCTAATGATCTACATCCCAGGGTTTTGAAAGACCTGGCTATAGAGATAGTGGATGCATTGGTTGTCATCTTCCAAAATTCTATAGATTCTGGAATGGTTCCTGCAGATTGGAGCGTTGCAAATGTAACCCCACTATTTACGAAAGGAAGGAGAGAGAAAACAGGGAACTACAGGCCTGTTAGCCTGACATCAGTAGTAGGGAAAATGCTAGAATCTATTATAAAGGATGTGAAAATAGGACACTTAGAAAATAATAATGGGATTTGGAAGAGTCAACGTGGATTTATGAAAGGGAAATCATGTTTGACAAACCTATTGGAGTTCTTTGAGGATGGAACTAGTAGAATAGATAAAGGGGAACCAGTGGATGTGGTGTATTTGGATTTTCAGAAGGCTTTCGATAAGGTCCCACACAGGAGGTTGATGAACAAAGTTAGAGCACATAGGATTGGGGGTATATACTGACATGGATAGAGAATTGCTTAACAGGCAGAAAACAGAGAATAAGGGGGTAATTTTAAACCCCAAGAACAGGTGGGTTGGGGACGGGTGGGAGTTGAAAATAGTTGTTTTTTGGGTCACGACCGCTACCCGGCTTTATTTCTGGGTTTAACGTTGGCGCGTAAAAGTACAGGCTTCCCACTAGGAACGCAAAGTCCGAAAATTTTGCGGTTGCAACCCAAAAAAACAACTATTATCAACTCCCACACTACCCCAACCCACCCGTTCTTGGGGTTTAAAATCACCCCCTAGGAATTGACTAGACTGTGACTAGTGGGGTATCGCAAGGATCGGTGCTTGGGCCCCAGCTATTCACAATCTACATCAATGATTTGGATGAGGGAACCAAATGTAATATTTCCAAGTTTGCTGATGACACAAAACTGGGTGGGAATGTGAGTTGTGAGGAGGATGCAAAGAGGCTTCAAGTGGGTATGCAGGCTAAGTGAGTGGGCAAGAACATGGCACATGGAATATAATGTGGAAAAATGTGAAGTTATCCACTTTGGTAGGAAAAGCAGAAATGCAGAGTATTTTTTAAAATGGTGAGAGATTGGGAAATGTTGATGTTCAAAGGGACCTGGGTGTCCTTGTACATGAGTCACTGAAAGCTAACATGCAGGTGCAGCAAGCAATTAGGATGGCAAATAGTATGTTGGCCTTTATTACACGAGGATTTGAGTACAGGAGTAAAGCTGTCTTACTGCAATTATATAGGGCCTTGGTGAGACTGCTCCTGGAGTATTGTGTACAATTTTGGTCTCCTTACCTAAGAAAGGATATACTTGCCGTAGAGGATGTAGTCTACATGGAATTTAGCAAGGCTTTTGACAAGGTCCCACATGGCAGAATGGTCAAAAAAGTGAAAGCCGATGGGATCCAAGGGAGAGTGGCAAATTGGATCCAAAATTGGCTCAGTGGCTGGAAGCAAAGGGTAATGGTCAACGGGTGTTTTTATGACTGGAAGGCTGTTTCCAGTGGGGTTCCACAGGGCTCAGTACTAGGTCCCTTGCTTTTTGTGATATATATTAATGATTTGGACTTCAATATAGGGGGCATGATTAAGAAGTTTGCAGATGATATAAAAATTGGCCATGTGGTTGATAGTGAGGAAGAAACCTGTAGACTGCAGGAAGATATCAATGGACTGGTCAGGTGGGCAGAATAGTGACAAATGGAATTCAATCCGGAGAGGTAATGCATTTGGGGAGGGCAAACAAGGCAAGGAAGTACACAATAAATGGGAGGATACTGAAAAGTGTAAAGGAAGTGAAGGACCTGGAGTGCATGTCCACAGATCCCTGAAGGTAGCAGGACAGGTAGATAAGGTGGTTAAGAAGGCATATGGAATACTTTCCTTTATTAGCCGAGGCATAGAATATAAGAGCAGGGAGGTTATGCTGGATCTGTATAAAACACTGGTTAGGCCACAGCTTAAGTACTGTGTACAGTTCTGGTCATCACATTACAGGAAGGAGAGAGGGTACAGAGGAGATTTACGAGGATATTGCCTGGACTGGAGAATTTTAGCTATGAGGAAAGATTGGATAGGCTGGGGTTGTTTTCTTTGGAACAGAGGAGGCTGAGGGGTGATTTAATTGAGGTGTACAAAATTATGAGGGACCTAGATAGAGTGGATAGGAAGGACCTATTTCCAGAGAGGTCAATAACCAGGGGACATAGATTTAAAGTGATTGGTAGAAGGATTAGAGGGGAGCTGAGGAAATTTATTTTCACCCAGAGGGTGGTGGGGGTCTGGAACTCACTGCTTGAAGGGTTGGTAGAGGCAGAAACCCTCAACTCATTTAAAAACTACCTGGATGTGCACCTGAAGTTCGATGACTTACAAGGCTACGGACCAAGTGCTGGAAAGTGGGATTAGGCTGGGTTGCTCATTTTCAGCCGGCGCGGACATGATGGGCCGAATGGCCTCCTTCTGTGCCATAAATTTTCTATGATTCTATGATTCTAAACTCTGAACAGTTCGAACAGAAGTGATGGCTTAGAGTGCAAAAGCAAGTAAGTTATGCTAAACCTTTATAAATCACTGGTTAGGTTTCAGCTGGAGTATTGTGTCCAATTCTGGACACCACACTTTAAGAAGGATGTCAAGGCCTTAGAGAGGGTGCAGAGGAGAGTTACTAGCATGGTATCGGGGATGAGGGACTTCAGTTGCATGGAAAGACTAGAGAAGTTGGGGTTGTTCTCCTTAGAGCAGAGAAGGTTAAGGGGAGATTTAATAGAGGTGTTCAAAATCATGAAGGGTTTTGATAGAGTAAATAAGGAGAAACTGTTTCCACTGGCAGGAGGGTCGGTAACCAGAGGACCCAGATTAAAGTAATTGGCAAAAGAGCCAGAGGGGAGATGAGGAGAAATTTTTTTACACAGCGAGTTATTATGATGTGGAAAGCACTGCCTGAAAGGGTGGTGGAAGCAGATTCAGTAGTGACTTTCAAAAGGGAATTGGATAAATACTTGAAGGGGAGAAAATTGCAGGGCTATGGGGAAAAAGCAGGGGAGTGGGACTAATTGAACAGCTCTCTAAGGGCTGGCACAGGCACAATGGGCTGAATGGTCTCCTTCTGTGTTGTCAGATTCTATGATCTCTCATTGAAGAACACTATAAACTCACAACGGTTGTTTTTTTTTAAACTAAACTCCACACTTGGAAGCAGAAGCTGATTGTAAAAAACGTGCCATTGATCACAGCTTCTGCAGCTTTTGATTCTATTGACTACTTTAAAGCTGAGGAATTAAAACTCCTTCCAACTGGGTTTGTCTGGTAGGATTTCACATAAAGTAGCATAATTCTTCACAGCTCAGCCTTACAAATCTTTCTGTGATAAACATGTACCATGTCCCCGGATTGCAAATCTACCTTTGATAACATTACAGAGAACAGGTTAGAGTATCAAAATAGCACAGTGCTTTTTCTTTTCCTTCCTTAAACATGTAGGATTCATAGAAGATTGTAAACATTCTTCCCTATAAATGTACCGAGAGACAGAAATACTTCAGGTGCTTGGACGTACAAGGTCATGAACTTACAGGTAACGGACTACCTAGATTTCTTGTACAGCTGGTTAAAGGGATAAACCAAATTCCACACCTAAATGGCAACAATTTGATCATTTTGCTGAACACCCAAAACTTTGCCCAAATTTAGTCATTTCAAGTTAGCCTGTTCCTTTAAAAACACCCTGCATGTACGTAGAATCTTACAGCACAGAAGGAGGCTATTTGGCCCACCGTGCCTGTGCTGGCTCTTTGCAAGAGCTATCGACTTAGTCCCAATCCCCTGCTCGTTCCCCATAGCCCTGCACTTTTTTTTCTTTTTAAGTGTAAGTGCAAAGGGGATCTGGTGACAGTTAAATCACTATAGTGGTTTATGGCACATCAGAACACCTCGATTGTTTTTTCAGCTTTGTTGGATACTCCCATCAATCAGTTATTCTCAATGAGTGTTACTGTTTCAAGTTAGGTACAGAATAAACTGCTTTATCTGCACGACACCAGTATTTGAATATTTAGGAGACTACTACAGAAATGCATTTGCTGATAGATTTGTAATACACTGTTCCAGAATAGTGAGGTTTAATCTGCTGTCACTGGGTCCTGTATAAAAGCTAATATATCCTCTATCAGCATGTTTGCATAATGCTCTCCTAACAGATGGATGAATGTTCCATGCCTTTAAGATGTCAAGTATAAAATATATCCCACCTGCCGTGGCTTGAACAGATAAGGTCCCTGTATAGCTTTTTACATTATAATTTCAGTCATATCAGGGTTTACAGCCATTCAGCTTAAAATGAGAGCTGTACTCACTGAAAAAAGTGGTTAATAAGCTGCATTTCCAGTTTTTTTAACCAACGGTAGCTATTTTCTCGCTACAACAACAAATTGCATTTATATAGCGCCTTTAACATCGTAAAACATCCCAAGGCACTTCACAGGAGCGTTATCAAACAATATTTGACACCGAGCCACACAAGGAGATATTAGGACAGGCTTGGTCAAAGAGGTAGGCCTTAAATAGCATCTTAAAGGAGGAGAGAAAGATAGAGAGGCGGAGAGGTTCAGGGAGGGAATTCCAGAGTTTAGGGCCCGGGCAGCTGAAAGCACGGGCGTGAATGGTGGAGGGAAGAAAATCAGGGATGCACAAGAGGCCTGAATTAACTAGCGTCTTTCTTTATTTTCCCTAACACCTGAAATAGAAGAGCTGCTTTGTCCATTTGAAAGATCGGGCCTACGTGCAGTTCTGAATGCATATAACCTCACTTGTCCTACAGCCATTAGCTGCCTCTATTTGGACTGGCCTGCCTCCTTTTGATGTATCTCAAGGCTGGGATTTATTTTTAAACAATACTGTGCCTGGAAAAAAAAGTATAATTAATTTCACAGTCATGTCCTAACCTGGTGCGCTAATCATTTTTTAAAAAGTAACACAAAAGAGGCTGATGACAAACAAGTGGTAATGTTCCATCAGGAGCTGATAACGCAGCCGGGAGAAGTCAAAATAAAAAGCAAACAAACATCGGGGAACACTTGGCAATGACTTGGTACAAATTCCTAATCCCTTTTATTTAGTTTACTTAAAACAGGAAGCAGCTAATTAGAGATGAGCAGGATTGTAAAAACAAATGTTTTGATTTTTTTTTTGTTTGGCTTTGCTTTTAAGTCATTAGGAATTTTAGATAGAGACAGAGACGGGAAGGATGTACAAAGGAGTGCTATGGAGCCAAGGCAGGAAGTACAGAGAATGGGAATTTAACTTTTAAGCATGGGAAAATATTTAAGAAGAGCTATGTCACAAAAGGGAACTGCCTGAACAACTTAAATGTCACCCTCAAGAACAACTGATATTAAAAATAAGTTGCAAACATATAAATAGACACTAAACGGGCAAGTCACAGAACAGCTGGCCCTAGATTTAATGAATCTTTTCTATTACCTTACGAACTTGGCTACAGTTGTTGTGCCTTGTGTCAACAGAACTTGAGCAATTTCAGGAAAAGGCAACAGCAGGACTAATTAAAGCAGTTTGCCATAAACCTCCAAGGCATTGCATTCTTGTGATTTCTATTCAAGCACCAGTACAGAAATGCTGTGCAAAATTCATTAAAGGGTGAGATAATTTTTTAAAAAATAAAATGGTGTGTGACCCAGCGAATGTCAGTGTGCATTTGAGCAATAACGTGGTGCTATTTAAATGACTCTTGTGTTGATTATCGGGACCATTGTTTTACAGTGACTGAATAAATCAGATTGCATTTTTATTACACAAGGTTGTCAGACTGCTCGGTGTTGTGAGGATTGTGTTTCACGATTTGTATGTACTCTTAACATGGCCAGGTAGCACACTCGAAATTGGGTATCAGGGAATCCGGTTGTTAATTGATAGTTCACTTAGTACCATGCAAGTTTGAGAACTGAATACTGTTTTCCTGATTGGAGTAAATCCCAAAGATGTCTCTCTGTTATCTGGGAAAGTACCTGGAAAGAATAGCACTCAAACATAAAGCCTACTCACAATTTAGAGCAAGGTTTTCTTCTTATATTGCAGACAGACTGATGGGGATGAGAATGAATAATCATGGATCTGGAATTTGCCTAAATGATAGGAATGATCCAAAACCCAAAAAAAATGATTTTGGAATTGTGACAAGTTTTATATTAACACAAAACTGAAGGGGACAATAAGGATTCATATTGAGCTCTGCTTTGATGAGTGGCCAGTTACACATCTCTACTGAGTGGTTTCATCATTGGACTATTCGGGTTCAGTAGTAATAGTGTTTCTTCTTGCAAGTTTGGGATCTACTGTTTTCTAAAAAGGGACATGGGGGTAAATTTCCGCAGACTCTGCTCTCAGCGTGCAGCCTTGTTTGATGAGAGTGCAGATCAGAGAGCAGAGTGCAATCCACATTGATTCCTCAATCTGCCCTCTCATTGAGCGAGACTCTACACTGGAAACAGAGTCTCCAAAATTTTGCCCAAATAAAGTCACCATTTTGCTTCCATCAGCTGTGTTGATCAGAATAATTATCTTTCACAAATTCCAGGTAGCTTCAGAATGCTAGTATAACAATCTGTAGTGGGGCACTCTGGACAACAGCTGTACAGATCGTGTTTAAGTACCTACAATACCAGTGCTAGTGCAGGTCTGGTATAAGAACTAGTCAATCACTCCTTTAGTTAGCTGTTAGTATATAGTTTTATAACTGAGGCCACATAATGCCTCCACAATGCATAGCAGTGAGGTTATCCCACAGTGAGACTATTCACACCACATTCTGTTTACTAAATGTTCAAATTCTTTCGGTCTGATTATAAAGTGCAAGATCGGTGTGTGTCAAAGTTATGTTCTGTTCAAGTAAAATGGCAAATGTAAAGTACATGTATGGTTTAATTAATTTGATCCACATTTTCTGAAAGATGAATTAGCCTCACAGAATGCTGTAACTCTTATAATTGAGTAATTAGTGATTAATGGAAATAGGTCCTCATTTATGCAACAAAAAAAATGAGGCTGTCATTTTAGAAACAATGTGAGCTGTTCAATGGAGTCTTTGCACAATAGATACTTTTATAAACCAAAGGTAGCTTTCATGGCACACTTGTCTTAATATTTCAAAACACCTGCAGGCCAGAACGTGTGATACTTTGGCTCAGCATTGTTTCTGTGCTACTGTACTGTAGCCCTTTATCTCATTGTCCTGCTATATATGATATAGTATTGCATGATCTTCTGTTACATAAGTGACTTTTGTATTCAGGGAAAAAAAGGCTGAAAACTCCCCAAGCGGAACAGTGACTAAGACTGGCACATCAAGCTCCCACGGCACCCAGCAATAGCTGGCACTTGAATCTGTCAGCCATATGTGGATTGAGTTTTGTCAGTTCACAAAGCAAGGTTTGGGATAGAGCTTCAACACATGAAAAAGCAATTGGCAAACATTCTTTTTGTTGCTTTGGAAGTGCACAATGTGATGATGTAATTGTACTAATCTTTGTGTCATTTTCCCATGACAAGATCATGACAAAAATTATACAAGGTCGTCCCAGATCGGGCAGAGATGGCATTTCTGTGTGTCATTTATTCCCACCACTACTTTGAATCATAGACAAGTTACAATGAATTGTTCAGCCCTCGGAAGATAAGTTTTGCCACAGTCCCGAAAATACTGGGTGAATCCAAATTCAACCGGTTCTCTGATCTGCACTCTCTTCAAGCGCACTTCCCAACGGGAGCAAAGGATCAGTGAATTTAACCTGATGTGCATGCCTCACCATGGGCCTTTCTTTTTGTTACTTGACCATGGGATGTTATTGGCGTCGCAAGCAATAACGGTGCTTATTAGCCAAGAGGCATGCTGAGATGTGACCTTGACCTCGAGTAGGAAGGCAGGCATAATGTAGAAAAAGAAAAAAAAATCCAGTGATTATTGGGTGAATTTACCAATTCCATGCTCCTAATGGGGAACTGCATGTCAGTGATAGGGTTTCAATGCTCTCTTTTCACATCTGAGAGTCGGGTTTCAATTGAGCAGCGACTGATGGGATCAAACCTTTCACTCTTTGCTGGCTCTAAAATAACTTTAGGTATCCTCAACCCAATTCCAAATAAACGTGGCCCCTTGGTACACAACTGTCCACAATTCAGCACAAGTTGGCGCCAAATGACTAACAGACATCCCTTCCATTCAGCGTTGCAAAGATGCAAAATCGTGGCCAACGCATTGGAGGATGGGAAATGGTGTACAGAAACATGGTGGAACACATTCCCAAGCAACATTACACCCCTGGCCACCTCAGATCTGCTGAAAAATTGGCAGGGGTAACAGAAAGTCCAGGCCCGGGTGTCCAAAATGGAAACTTATTCCATCTCCCAGTACATACGCTGAGGTTCAGTCTGCCTGTTCCTGTGCTTCAGGTGGATCCTGAAGATCCCATGGTATTTTTCAAAGCAGGGAGTACTCCTAGTAACATTTCTCCCTCAAGCACCACCAAAACCAAATGAGCTCATTATTCCCCTCATTTTTGTTTGAGGGAACTCGGTGTGCAAATTGGCATTTAATAATAAAAGTAATTTATTGTATATAAAGTTCCTTTGGGATGTTTATGAGAGACATGATAAGGTGCTACATAAATGCAAATCTTTCTTACTTATATCCCTTTGAATTTGATTAAAATAAATAAAAGTCAGATTTGTAAAAATCCAAATTGATCTGAATTAGCCTGGATTGGATCAATTCAGATTGCAACTGATTCCTAGTCTTAAGTTTCAATTAGTAAACTCTCTCAACTGAGTGTTTGAGCTTTGCTGTTTGCCCCTGTAACAGCTTAATGCTCCTCAATGGCTCAATGGATAAACACATGGCATTGATGAATCTCTGATCTGTGCTGTGTTAACTGATCTCAGCAAGGTGACAGAGCAAAGAAAGACTTGCATTTATATAGCGCCTTTCACGATCTCAGGACATCCCAAAGCTCTTTACAGCCAATTAAGTACTTCTGAAGTGTAGTCACTTATCGTGTAGGAAATGTGGCAACCAATTGTGCACAGCAAGATCCCACAAACAGCAATGAGGTAGTGACCAGATCATTTATTTTGTTGGTTGAGGGATAAATATTGGCCAAGACACTGGGGAGATCTACCGTGCCCATCTTCAAAATAGTGCCATGGAATCTTTTACATCCATCTGAGAGGGCAGATAGGACCTCGGTGTAACATCTCATCTGAAAGACGGCACCTCTGACAGTGTAGTTTTGTACTCAAGTCTCTGGAGTAGAACTTGAACCTATAACCTTCTGACTCAGAGGCAAGAGTGCAACCACTGAGCCACGGCTGAGGACACACTACTATTGGCTTTAGTGTGCCGAAGCAAAGGAGACGGAATTGTCAGCCAGGGTTGCCAATTCCTGATAACTATCCAGTGACCCTTGATGTATGTGAGGATATCAGGCTTAGCTGTGATTATCCCATGATAGAATGGCCTGCAGGCACCTACTATTTGGGTTCAGACATAACGAATGGCACCTTGGGTGAAATACCAGAGGGCTGTAGTGTCAGTTAACCCTGTTCACAGAATTGTAGAAGTTTACAGCACAGAAAGAGGTTATCTGACCTATCTTGTCTGTGTCAGGCTTTTGCTAGAGCAATCCAAAATTAATCCCTCTCTTCCAATATTCCTGTATCTTCCTCTGCTTAGATGTTTATTCATTGTTCTCTTAAAAAAATGAATTGGTCACTCCCTCAACTATGAAGAAAATGGGAATTAAAAAGAACTTTTGACCTGCCAATAAAGGCTTTAAATATCATGTCAGCTGGCCGGAATAGATTTGCCTTTTCAAATGCCCAGAACCAAAGTGTTAATTGTTTGGTATTTTGAACTCAAAAGACAGCTGCTCTACTCTCAGATTAAGATGATAGAGAGGACAAGTCATGCCATTACTGTGCTATAATTAAAATTGTATAATTCCCACTATTAGAGTCATGCTCTGATTTTGATACTGCTATACATACTTATAAACTTATTAATAATCAAATCTCATCTGCCACATCACATTGATTTAGTTACAAGACATTAACATTTGACAAAATCAACATCCAGGGCTAATTTTCCCTAACCTCATGTTAGGAATTATTACAGCAAGAATTTATTTTAGTCTAGGTTAAATTTGTATATTTCAATTCTTCCAAAGTTTTTGAAAGGTACCAATCCCAATTCATCAAAAATTCTTTACACAGCTTTTCATAAATTATGTGATATGGAATTATTGAAATATGTATCCATGGAGCTTAAAGCTAGAAGTTAATACTGTCAAAATAAGCAGATAAATGCTTTACATGTTGATGTGAGTTCTCTGTCCTCTAAACAGGTTAACACCTCTCTTAAAATACAGAGAGTGGAATGTTGTGCCAAAATATTAAACATTTATCCGGGCTGTTTTGCTGCCTTATTATTGTCATTTTTGCAGAACAGATGAGTTTCTGAATGAAACTGTATTTCTCTTCCACAAGTCGACTTTGTTATAGCTTATGCTGTTTCTTTTGTGCTGTTTGTCTGGGAAAATCTTGCTTCAGGGCAGCATGGAGCTACACGTGATGACACTGCTCAAAGAGTTGTTGATCTTAAGAATCACTGGGGTTATTTTAAATACATTTAGATACCATGATGGGAAAGGCAGTGCGTAAGAACGAGCCGCTCCCTATCTCTGTAACCTCCTTCGGCCATACAACCCTCCAAGATCTCTGCGCCCCTCCAATTCTAACCTCTTGCGCATCCCTGATTTTCTTTGCTCACTCATTGGCAGCCATGCCTAGAGCTGCCTAGGCCCTAAGCTCTGGAATTCCCTTCCTAAACCTCTCTGCCTCTCTATCTCACTCTCTTCCTTCAAGACGCTCCTTAAAACCTATCTCTTTGACCAATCCTATCCTAATATCTCATTACATGGCTCAGTGTCAAATTTTGTTTGCTAACGCTCCTGTGAAGCACCTTGGGATGTTTTACTACATTTAAGGCGCTATATAAATGCATGTTGTTGTTGAGTGGTCTCTTTCTCATCGCTGATTTTTCTTATCTTCTTATAATTAAATAAATGAAATTACAATTGAACAAAGGACTGTGCAACAATGGAATGCTCCATCTTTGAGATGGTTGGGGGGGAGTGGGGGCATTAGGGAGTCAAAAACTGCCTAAACCAATAGTATCCCACAAAAAACACATCTCTTGGTCAGTCATAAAAAAGTCTGCAACTGGGCACAAATACTCGTTCCATCCTGTCTGATGGCAGAAAGCTACGGTGAAAGAAAGAAAGACTTGCATTTATATAGCACCTTTCATGACCTCAGGATGTCCCAAAGCTCTTTACAGCCAATGAAGTAATTTTTGAAGTGTAGTTACTGTTGTAAAGTAGGAAGGGCAAGGAACCTGACAGACAATATCCATAAAAATAGGCCAAAGTGATTCTCTTTCCCATTATGTTGATACAAAAACTCTTATTAAGGCATCAAATTCTAGTGGTTGTATAGCTGGCATTTTTTTTCCATAGTGTAAATTGATTGAAAAATATATTAAGTTGCAGATTCTTTCTTCACAGCCTACTGGGAAAGTGCAATGTGCATCAGAGTTACAGGATAGCAATCCAAACAAGAGTGTAGGTTAATACCATTTTATTCAAAGGTAAGTGAAAGTCTATGTTGGAGAAATGAGTTGAACCTGTATTGTTCCCCAATGCCAGCTCTACAGCACATCATCATTAACATACATTAAGTTTCTCCCACTGCTCCTTGTATTTGTTTGAAAAAAAAATGATCAGCATCGAATATTATACTGCACCCCAGAAAAGCAGAATCCACTCATTTGTAAATGTCACCATCATCTACAAGGTTAGCACTGTGGAAAAAAACAGCTTGAGTCATTGTGGGGACCTTCTTCATGAAAGAGTTTAATACACTTTCAATAGCTTAAAATAGTCTGTGGAGGGCTAATTAAATTGGGTTTCTTGCAGTGTTCAAAGTTTTTTTTAAAAATTAATTATTTGTAATAGGAATTGTAATGCCATTTAATTAGTCAAACCCAGTTCCGAGCTGCAGTTGGCCTCCTTTTCCTTTCCTACCAGTGCTTCACAATAAACGTCAAGCTGTGCATTATGCAACAAGGGAGGAATTTACTGGGGCCCAGGTAAATTTAGAAACAATTTGGAATAGACAGAGACGTGCTGCCCTTAGACATCCTCCCGCAAATATATGAGCAAACGCACCCTCGGTTTGCTGTTCTATTCATTTTTGAAAAATAATTTCGAATTTTCCAGATCTCGGTGCTATCACAAAAAAAATTAGAAGAAAACCAGGGCCATTGAAAGTTCTTTAAAGGAAGGATAAATATTCAATTAGATGTTGAATAAAACAAAGAAATGGTTTTGGCCGCTTTCAGCATAAAATACCTTTGAAAGATTAATTAATACATGCACATTATGCAAATTAGGCACATGCAAATATTTTATGAAGACAATTAAGGGAGGCATTAATTACTGCCTTTTTGCTTCGATGAGATTTGTTCTTTTTTCCCTCTGCAGTTTAACTCTTCAAGTGATGAACCCTTCGATTGGGTGTGTGATCAGCTCTAGCGGAGCACTCTCCACACACGTACAAACATTAAACAATCAACTCAAGTTAAAATAACATTAATACACTTATATTTATAGAGTATAGATCTATTCCAGGTGCTGTGGGTAGGATCAACAGAATTTTCTGACACAATGTACTGCCAGTAATTAAGAGCTGGGAAGTGAATTTGAGCTCATTCTTGGAAATGATTCAACTTCTGCAAAAGCAATTAATTTGCTTTGCCTGTGCTAATATAGTGGAATTATAAAGCGTGACACAAGACAAATAGAAATAATTAGTTCCCCAAAATGATGTTCTCATTAATGCAGTTTTAACAGTGCAAAAACATTATTGCACTGAGTCTATGTTCTGTCCCCTGTCACAGTGCCTGTGATGAAGTAGTACACATCTAAATTAAGAGTTTTTATTTGTGCTGTCATATTTTTAATACATTTCTAAATTTCTAGGTCGTTGCTGCATAGAGTTTACAAAACTGCCTGCAGCTCATGCCTTTCAGAACGGGACAATGCTCAACAATTAATGTGCAAGGCGCAGATGTAAATCCTTATCTAACAGCAACCTTTAAACTATTGCACAGTGCTTTTTTATTCTTTCTGCTAATGCCTGCAATAAATTGCATCCTTTGTTTTAGTTAATCAATGTTGTCTTCAATCGATTACACGGGTCTGATGAACTGTCAAGCACCAAATCACAGTGCGAAAGAGGAGAAAGGGGAATGAGTTTATGACGTTTGGTTCCTGTGTATTGTATGGTAATCTGCAAAAGGGGCTTGAACATTTTATTGAAAGAAAGCAATGGGAGGTTTATTGGTTGCATTCTCAATTCAGACATATTTATGCAGCTTATTTTATGCAGGAGGGCTTTTAGAATCTCAAGCACTAGGAAATGTGGGCTGGAAAGCCTTAGAACATATATTAACTGTGCACAGTGTAGCTTTAATTAACCGCAGTAACAAACACTGTCGTTTGATAAAAATTCTATGTTGCTACTGTCATGCAAAAAAAGAGAGGAATAAAAACCTAAGAGGACTTACTATTAGTCCTGTAGACTCCAATAAGAAGAGGTTGCGTGATTACAGGCCCCTGTAAGATTTATAGTTAAGATTATAAAGAGTAAACTCCTTGCTCCCCCACTTCCCAAAAAAAAAATCTTAAATTTTCAGCCTGATGCAAGCAAATTTCTGCTTTTATTTGAAAAAGAAAATGTGCCGTCAAGTGCCTCACATGCTTCGGAAATCCCGATTAAGCTACAGCTGTAAATTTGTGTTTGTTGTCAATTTACAGTTGGATCTCAACCAAATACACATGTGGAAATGGTGTGAGATTGTTTACTCCAAATCTCAGTTCCGAGTGAAATCTCCCACCTCGGCAGATCGAAGCTCTGTTCCCGAATCGAAGGTTTGCACAAGGCTGGTATGAATTTTCTTTTTAAGGAAGGAACTTGCATTCTTATAGCACCTTTCAGAATCTCAGGACATCCCAGAGTGTTTTGCAGCCAATGAAGTACTTTTGAAGTGTAGTCACTGTTGTAATGTAGGAAACACAGCAGCCAATTTGCACACAGCAAGGTCCCACAAACAGCAATGTGATAATGACCAGATAATCTGTTTTAGTGATGTTGGGTTGAGGGATAAATATTGGCCAGGACACCGGGGAGAACTACCCTGCTCTTGCTCAAATAGTGCCATGGGATCTTTTACGTCCACCTGAGAGGGCAGATGGGGCCTCAGTTTAACGTCTCATCTGAAAGACGTGAATTTCCCGGCACTTTTTTTTGTTGGGAAGGTATGGAGATCTAGAATTCAACACACATGCCAGCCTGGTATGGAAACAATGCCTAAGCATGTGAATGGGCTCTCCCTATGTGGGCATGTGCATTGCCTTGGCTCAGTGGTAGCATTATTGCCTCTGAGACAGAAGGTTGTGGGTTCAAGTCCCACTCCAGAGGCTGACACTCCAGTACAGTACTGAGGGGAGCGCTGCACTGTCGGAGGTGCCGTCTTTTGGCTGAGACATTAAAACGAGGTCCCGTCTGCCCTCTCAGGTGGATGCAAAAGATCCCACGGCACTATTTGAAGAAGAGCAGGGGAGTTCTCCCCGGTGTCCTGGCCAATATTTATCCCTCAATTGACACCAGAACAGATTATCTGGTCATTGTTACATTGCTGTTTGTGGGACCTTGCTGTGCGCAATTGACTGCTGCGTTTCCCACATTACAACAGTGACTACACTTCAAAATTATTTTATTGGCTGTAAAGTGCTTTGGGACATCCTGAGGTCATGAAAGGCACTATATAAATGCAAGTCTTTCTTTTCTTTATATATACCAACACTTCCATATTCCCATATCTCTTATTCACATTTATACTTCCCATACGATTCTTCCGCTTTTAATACATAAACTACAATTTTGACCAAGGCACCCTCTGGACATAGGGATTGCTGCGGGCAGAATGACTCATCAACCTACTTGTCATCAGGAGCTTTTGGGATTTTATGATGTTAAAATATAAAGATGCCAGGACAATCTCAAAATGCAACCCAGGTCACCATGTAGTGGGTTCGTTTTTAAAAAGCAATAGTCTTTCTTTCTCGTGCCCCTTCTCCACAAAGGCACTGAGTCATGCTGGAATACAGTTCAGCAGGCACTGTGGGGGTCCTCTGGTATCTCACTCAAGAGGCCATTCTCCCTGTCTGTGTCTAGAGAGTAAAGGGGAGAAATTGGACCATGCTCCGCCCATTTTTTTTTGGCTGCAGAATGGGGCCCAAACACATCAATTTCATGGTGTTGTCAAGGGCGCCTGAAATACATCCAACCACAAATTAGGCACCCCTGCTGGCCATCTAAAACAGGCGTCATGCCCTTTACATTTATTTTATTAATCGTCCAAATGTGGGCATTGTCGGCAAGGCCAAAATTTATTGCCCATCTCTAGTTGCTCTTGAGAAGGTGGCGGTGAGCCGCCTTCTTGAACCGCTGCAGTCCGTGTGGTGAAGGTTCTCCCACAGTACTGTTAGGTAGGGAGTTCCAGGATTTTGACCTAGCGACAACGAAGGAACGGCGATATATTTCCAAGTCAGGATGGTGTGTGACTTGGGCAGGAACTTGGAGGTGGTGTTGTTCCCATGCACCTGCTGTCCTGGTCCTTCTAGGCGGTGGAGGTCTCGGGTTTGGGAGTTGTGGCTGAAGAAGCCTTGGCGAGTTGCTGCAGTGCATCCTGTAGTTAGCACACACTGCAGCCACGGTACACTAGTGGATGGGGTGCAGATCTAGTAAACGAGAGATCTAATACTTGCTGAGCCCATCTCCTAAAGTGGACTGCGCAGTGCCTAAGCAGCGACCTCCAAAAAATATTAAGTAAAATTTGTTTTTTAAAGTTTGATGTGGAGCCAGAAGGAGTAGGAGAGCTCCTTTCGACTCCACACCATTACTGAGGGCTGCTGCCAGTCTGCGATCGTTCCCCACCCCCTTCTTGTTGTCCTTGCACCCCCCTCCCCCACCCCCCACCCCAGGTTTTACCTGAAGGCCACTGCCGACAAAGCAGGTGGCCCGAAATTGACTCTCTTGAAATGGGCCTCTGGAGGCGCGACAGCTCAAATGATTGAAATGAGGCCCGAGGCCCAATTTACGAATTGGGCCTAAAAATGGGACATAACCAATATCTACCCCTAAGTGTCCTAAATAGGACGGTGGGCAAGTGATTTGATCTCAGCGCTCATCCTTTGCTATTCTTGAGTCAGTCATTAAGGGTTAAGCAAATGCATGCAAGGTGACTCATCCTCAAATTTTCCATCTCTCTCTGTGGAAAAGTGTCTGATTTCTACTAAATGGCAGTCTCAATATCCCAGAGGACATTGGCAATTCAACATTGTAGTCATAAACCTACGTCCTATCACTAACAAAGTATACAGCTATACATCACTAGGAGAAAAAATATCTATCTAGTTGTATAATTAAAAGTCTTGGACCTGGAACTGTCCCCAGTGTCATACCATTCAAAAGCTCACACTACAAAACCACAATTGACTCAAATAACCATTTTCTACTAAGTTAGCCATGCTAATTGAGTCTAATGTCCCACTGATAAAAACTAAAGCAATCAAAACACAGTTTAATTCACTGAAAGCAACCTTATCAGTGATAAGCAAGAACCATAAAGCCACCCAATTAAATCACTCATTTTTTTTTAAACTGTGCAATCTGGAACCAGCAGCTATGAGAAAACAAACCAATTATATCGGTCATTTTTTTTTCCCAAACTACTTTTGGCTACCATTTTCCTTCCTCAATCAGGTCAGTATATACAGCTAAAATTTACATAACCAACACATCAAAAAATACACAAGTCTGAAAAAAAAATCACTAAACTTACCCATGGAATTAGTTATTTAATGTTCGAAATGTGTGAAAGTGGAGCACTGGGTAGTGCAGTATGTGAATGACCTTTCACCTCTGGGACCTGGGTTCCTGTCCAGGCTAGATTAAAGAGATTATAGGTTGCTCGCCCCCTCTAACCATATCCTAGTGGGCACAAAAACCGCCCCTAATTCAGCACTAAATGTCTATGTCACTCAATGATTGGTTTCAGAAATTGAAAAATTGCTATACCAGTGCAATAGCGGATGCTAGTCTAAGATTGGGGCTGAGGCTAATTATTGGGACAAAGTGATGGGAGCTTGGTTTTGTATGGGGCTGTGCTATAGCTCGCTTGGGAGCGTCTGATACGGCATGCAAAAAATATAAAAATAACAAAAGCGTGAAAACAAGTCTCCTCTGTATATCCCTATCCTTCTCTCTGGGGTGGAGATGCCGGTGATGGACTGAGGCGGACAAATGTAAGGAATCTCACAACTCCAGGTTATTGTCCAACAGTTTTATTTGAAAATCACAAGCTTTCGGAGATTATCTCCTTCGTCAGGTCACCTGACGAAGGAGGTAATCTCCGAAAGCTTGTGATTTTCAAATAAAACTGTTGGACTATAACCTGGTGTTGTAAGATTCCTTACACTTCTCTCTGGGGTTTAGGGCTTCTGACCAGAGTTGGAAATGTCACCTTGTCCTTGGGTGCTGGAATTCCAGCACGTTTGACAAATTCCTAAATGTGTGAGAGGCATATATTAAGAGTCTACCATAACAGCCCATCTCACATGACAACCAGGCAAGACATTAACAAATATCGGGTGGCCAGAAATAACAGAAACAGAATAAAAAGGTTTAATTTTTCCACCATTTTATACATTTTAAACCATTAAATAACAATGCTGAGCTAATGGTATCTGCCTTGACTCAGTGCTAGCATTTCTCACCCATCAGTCAGAAGATCCTGGACTCAAGTCCCATTTCAGAGACTTGAGTACATAATTTATGCTGACACTTCAGTGCAGTACTGACAGAGAGAAGAACAAACTTTACTTGCACCCTAAGCAAGTTTGGTAAAGAGGTTAGTTAATGGTATTACAGATGTTATATTTGTAAGACTGTCAGGATTAGCCTGCAGCAGGACTGTGGTAAAAACACATAAACCATACTCCAAATCCTGGGCTAGTAATGAGCAGCACCACAGGAGATTTAGCAGTGTTTAAAATGATCTAACTTGGAACCAATGGTCTGCATATGGTCTGAAAGACTGATACAAATTAACAACAAAAATGAAACAGACTGTGGGGCCGATTTCTCTGTGGTTTGCATTATGGCACTGATTTCTTGGATGCCAAAACACAAGAAATTGGGGCAGAGACCCGTTCTGCCAGCATCTCCTTCCCCTTTACGTTGTTGCAAGACTTCCAAGGCTTCCCCAAAGTAGTGAACCTGTAGTGTAAAAAGTAGTGGATCTGCACCTACAACAACAACAACCTCCATTTAAATACCTTTAACGTAGTAAAACGTTACGATTTGCAGGAGCGTTATCAGACAAAATTTGATACCGAAGCACATAAGGAGATATTAGGACAGGTAGGTTTTAAGGAGCGTTGTAAAGGAGGAGAGTGAGGTAGAGAGGCGGAGAGGTTTAGGGAAGGAATTCCAGAGCTTAGGGCCTGGGCAGCTGGAGGCACGGCCGCCAAATGGTGGAGCGATGAAAATCGGAAATGCGCAGAAGGCCAGAATTGGAGGAGCGCAGAGATCTCTGAGGGTTGTAGGGCTGGAGAAGGTTACAGAAATATGGAGGGGCCCATTGTAGTTTGTTGCTTTTCCGCACTAGTTTTCCCATCATGGCATCTAAATATTTAAAATAACCCCGATGTTTGTTAGGATCAACAACTCTTGTTGTAGGGCTGGAGGGTGTTAGAGAGATAGGGATGGGCAAGGCCATGGAGGGATTTGAAAACAAGGATGAGAATTTTAAAACTGAGGCATTACCGGACGGGGAGCCAATGTTGGTTGGCGAGCACAGGGGTGAGAGGAGAACAGGACTTGGTCCGAGTTAGGATACGGACAGCAGGGTTTTGGATGAGCTCAAGTTTACGGTGAGTGCAAGGTGGGTGGTCGGCCAGGAGAGCATTGGAATTGTCGAGTCGAGAGGTAACAAAGGCATGGCTGAGGATTTCAGCAGCAGATGAGCTGAGGCAGGGGCGAAGATGGGCGATGTTACAATATGTGCAGGCCCAGGGAAGGTACAGATGTAAGCTGGAAAGGCGCGTTGCTGACCCTCCCACCTCAGTTTGCTCCATCGTCACTGGAAGGATGTCCAGAAAATGGAGGTAGAAGTAAAGGGGTGGGGGGGGCAAGTTTGAAGAGACTGGTGTTGGGCCTTTGATCTGAGGGGCAAGGCAGCAAAGCAAGCGAGTCTTAAGAATGTAATTCCAATCTTCTTTTACAGCGTACCAAACGATCCTAAAGCTTGAAGGCTTTCTGGTTGCTCTTTTCCAACAGTAGCCAAAAGACCCTGAGGACATCAGCCTGCCCTGCAGCTGTGCATGTGTCCCCAGCTCAAGTTCTACACACATGGACCTGCAGGGAATATGACTGAGTCATGCAAATAACCCAGAAAAACAAATTTAGGTGTGCTGACGCCAGGACAGGTGATGTGCAACACACCTGTCCAACAACTGGATGAAATGAGCGAAAGAAAATTGTTTCCTGTATTTATTAGTAAAATAGCACCATTTTCATACTCTTAGGCTGTGTTTAACTTTTGTAAGGAATCTTACAACACCAGGTTATAGTCCAACAATTTTATTTTAAAATCACAAGCTTTCGGAGATTATCTCCTTCGTCAGGTGAGTGAGTGAGTTTAACTTTTGACAGTGTACAAGACGGTGTCTAAGACAATGCATGACATTTTGATAAAAGAAAAAGTTGGAAGCTAAGGATATTCCTTCCTCTTCAGTACTGCCCTGATAAAGAGATAAAGAGCAAGATAGAGAGAGAGAGCGAGAGAGATAGATAGATGGATAGACCGATATATAATGAGCGGCCAGCTTTCCGGCCAAGAGTCGGCGGTGGGGATGGAGGGCGAGTTGAAAATCTACCCCTTCTACCTGATTTAAAATGATCACGCCTTTATTCGAATATGCCTGGATTGGCTGAGTTAAATGATGTATATCAAATTGATCTGGCTCTTCGAACATTTCAGCTAATTGAAAGTAAAAGAAGAAACTAGCCCAACTGCTGTTTCAAACTCAGTCATCATGGATACACTGGTAATAAAAAGTGACATCATTGTCAGCCTGCAACAAAGCGTTTCTACCTCAGCTTTGATTTATAGATACCCCGGGGGCGGTATATAAAACACTTTGCACCTGCACTTTCCTTTCTTGCCTATTGGCATCAGTTACAGCTCATTACCATACTGATCTCACCTTCTCTTGAAAGGTGACATTATAATACGAGGATTTTTTTTTCCATGAAAATGAATGATGGGTAACAAATGGATCAAAGGTGTCAGAATAAGTGGAGCTGAGATGACATTAAAGGAATCCATTTGTGATAATGTTATCCTGGGAATGAAATAAAGTGAAGACGGTCACGGGGAAAAAAAAACTAGAAGATTTGCTTCGCACTGAAGTAGTTAAAATGTAGAATGCTGACAATTAGATGAATGTTTTTGAAATGCAAAACAAGGGCAGGGCTATCCAAAAACAGCATTTACAGGTCAATGGAGTTTTTGTTGTAACGTTAAGATAAATATATTGTATTGCCACATAAATGGGATAGTGCCAGCTAATCTTTTCAAATCATTATTATCAGATTCATTAAAAATCTCATCATGAAGTAGCTTGGTAGGCAAATTTAGCAGGCCAGAAATTCCTGAGCGCACAATCCAGTGATAATACCAGGATCACGCCCACTAGAGTCTGCAAAGTAGGACACCTAATTTGCATGAAACAGGTGGGTGCAATTACCACCATGGCTATATCGGAACATTGGACCATAGGAACAGGAGTAGGCCATTCAGCCCCTCGAGCGTGTTTCCCCCAATCAGATTGTGGCTGATCTGTGCCTCAACTCCATATCTGTTGATGCCCTTACCCAACAAAAATCTATCGATCTCTGTCTTGAAAATTTCAACTGCATCACTGGCATCTGCAAAGCCCAAGGGGGCAGAAAATTTGGCCACCAGAGATATGGCTGGTCCCAATTGGACCAGGGAAGTTTAATGAATTTTTAAAAAAGAAATAAATTAAATTGCACCTCAGGATGTCCCAAAGTGCTTCGCAGCCAATGAAGTATTTTTGAAGTGCAGTCACCGTTGAAATATAGGGAATTGAGGCAGCCAACTTGTGCACAGCAAGGTCCCAAAAATAGCAATGAGATTTATCTGTTATAGTGACATTGGTTGATGGATAACTATTGGCGAGGAGTACTCCCCTGTTCTTCTTTGGATAATGCCATGGGATCTTTTAAGTCTATCTGAGAAGGAGTATGGGGCCTCGGTTTAAGATCTCATTCGAAAAACAGCACCTCTTACAATGCAGCACTCCCTCAGTACTGCACTGAAGCGCCAGCCTAGATTATGGTCTCTGGGATGGTGCTTGAACCTACAACCTCCTGACTCAGAGGCAAACGTGCTACTACTGAGCCGAGGCGCTAGATGGAAAAGAAGACCTGAAGGTGGTAATCTCTGGATTGCTTCCTGTGCCATGCACCAGACAGGTTAAAGAGAGTAAGATTAACAAAATCAATGTGTGGATGCAGGGCTGGTGCCTTTGCAGCAGCAGATGAGACACAAACTGTAACTGGCCCCACCAGGGCCTCAGCTGTCCTGAGACAAGGGTCACTTCTAGTAACTTGCACGTTTCTGTCACTGAAGGAGCACTGAGGAGCAGTTGGAGATTAAGATTGAAAGGGTGCTCCATTCGAGGCACCAAGGGGAACCATGGCAGGAAGGAAAAGAGTAGGATGGTACATATGTCGGTGTTAATTTTAAAAAAATTGTCACAGTGATGGTATATGTGTAGACTATTTTTTTTAAAGTTAGATGGAGAAATGCCTTCAGAGTCGACTTATGTCGTCATGGCAGCATTCAAATGCAATTTACGTACTGCCGTCATATTTGGGTGGGGGATTCCAGTTTTGGCCTCGTTAAAGGCCAGGATGTGGCATTACCTGTCACTATCTTACGTTCCTCTTCCAGCTCAAACTGGGCAGAAAAACAAAGGAAAATCCAGCCTTAATGTCTGCCGCAAAGACAATGAGGTAGATTTTAGTCTTCGCCATCTAGCCAGTAATTTGGTGGGTGAATTACTGGAATGAAAATCAGTCGGGTTCTATATAGGGCAGCTGTTCCATCCTGCCAGATTACCAATCGGGCGGTGAAGATGAAAATCTACCCCAATCTGACCATGCCGTTCAGCCACCGGTTTTCAAACTGGGCCGGGGGAAACCAAAGTACGAATGAAACACCCTCCTCCATTACATCTAAAAATTCAAAGCAAATGAGTCGATTGAACAAAAAAAAGTCAATAAACTAGTCAACTGAAAGTTTGCCTGTGCAAACAGTGTAAATTATCTGAGGCTGTGCTCCTCGATGAGAGCATACATCGCCAAATTGAGCACAGACGCCAGATGCCTGAGTTTCAGTGCTCCCGATTTTCCAGTAAGGACACAGGCCATGGCCTTCTGGATGACTTGTTTATAAATGGTAGATGCTGAATGGCCGGCAAGGAGAGCATTGGAGAAGTTCAACCGCGAGGGGATAAAAGTATAGATTAGCGTTCCACCTGCAGAGGAGGAGAGAGGTGGAGGCGGACACTGTTATGGAAGCAAACAACACATGTGTAGGTTGCAGATGAGCTTAGGGGTCAAGCAGCACATCTGGCCTAACCCTGAGGTAGGAAGATGCAGTCAAGATCAGAGGCATGCAACTGTTTGTGGGACCTGAAGAGCATGGCTTCAGTTTTGCCAGCGTTAAATCGGAGGAAATTTGTTGCATGCAGTGTCAGATAGGCAGCCGGCGACAACAGCTATAGGGTTGATGGAGGAGGTGGCGGCGATGTAGAGCTGAGCGTCTTCAGCATATGTGTGAAAGCTGCCCTCATGCTTCTGAATAACAGTATCAAGGGTTGGCCTGTAAATAACGTGGAGGGGGCCAAGCATCGAACCATGAGATAGGTCAGAGGTGATCATGCAGGCTAAGGGGACACAAAATCTTTTGAGGCAATCAAAGTCACCAAATTACAATCACATACATTGATTAGGCCTTATTACAGGCACCTTGTTGAGATTTGCTTATATCGTGGACTCTATAATCTGACTTCGCTAAACAGGTCAGGTTTTACGTTGAATATAACTAACATTCCTAATTCTAATATCAAAGAGTTGGGTGACCTTAAAAAAGGGGGGAAAAAAATTGGAGAGGGCCTATTATAGGGCAGGGGTAGCGCGATCCGCTTTTACCCCATGCCCAATGGCCCCTGCGCAGGCAGGACGATACTTTTGTGAAGCCCGAGGACTTATCTTCAAGCAGCGTTCCGAATCAGTGTTGACATGAGCATTCACTGCAATTCACACTTTCCACCAGCAGGGGGAGTCCCAATCTCTTAAAGGTAGGCTGCCACTTAAAAATCTCTTAAATAGCTGATACCTGTTACTTGCTGAAAATAACAGTCTGCTGTCTGCACGGAGTCTGAACGGAGATCAGACATCGCACATGCAAAACACAGATGCAGCACCCATCCCTATGTTTAAAAATTGATGAGTTATGTTAAAACATTGAATAGAGGTTGCGCACCACTAAATCCCACATCCTCCAATCTGCATGCCAGACCTCACCAATTTGCCGATCTGAGTTGGTACCAGATCTGCGAGAGTGCATGCACCAAGGTTCTCTGCTGATGCACTAGAGGCCTTGGTGCAAGAGTTGGACAGAAGGAGGGACATCCTATATCCACAGGAGTGGGGGGGGGCGGGGGGCAAGAGGCCCTCCAGACATATACCCAAAAGGCAGTGGGAGGCAGCGGGGGACGAAGTCAATGCCAGGCGCACGGCATCATGAACATGGATGCAGTGCAGGAAGAAGTTCAATGTTTTGACACGAGCGGTCAATTGTCAATGGTATCTCCTACCAACTGCACCACTAGCCCCATCCACTGCTCCACACACTACACCCCCCCATCACCCACATAACGACAAACTCTTTCCATCAGTATTCAATTCTTCCAATCAGATGCTTCCTCTCACCCTTACACACTACCACTGTTTCAAGCCGCCCACGCACAACTCACAGGCCACACACACTGGCAGCTATTCAACCATGACAGGCACATCACCCAGACACACGTCCCGCTTTCTTGCAGGAGAAGGTGGCGCATATCAGTGGCATTTAGCCCCTCGAGCCTGTTCCGCCATTCACTGAGATCATGGTGGACCTGTGACCTAACTCCATATACCCACCTTAGCCCCATATCTCTTAATACCCTTGGTTCACAGAAATCTACCAATCTCAGATTTAGAATTTACAATTGAGCTAGCATCAACTGCCATTTGCAGAAGAGAATTCCGAACTTCTACCACCCTTTGCGTGTAGAAGCGTTTCCTAACTTCACTCCTGCACGTCCTGGCTCTAAATGTTAGGCTATGTCTCCTAATATTCATGTATGGGAGACCTTCAAGAACAATTACAAATGTATTGGCAGCCAGAAGCAATAATCCAGCCACTAACCTGGAAATCCTGCATGGTCCCTTTAAATAGCACTGGTGGGGGTCCTCCAGGCACTCTAAGACATGTTCAGATGGTCAGGGTTTAGACTGTGCATTGAGTTGAGCGTTAGACACCATTTTGGGACGTATCACTTTAAATCAGCATTGCACACTGACTGTATCCATTGTCTCCTTACTTTACATGCTTCCGGCGTTCGGTATTTGCGCCTGCGCTAACTCCTTTACCAAGATGGCGTCCGGCGCACGTCACGCTGGAAACGTGAGTGCGCGTCCAAGGCGCCATCTTGAATGTTGGAGAGGCCATGTAGCGCCAAAACAATGGGCGCTGCACAGCCCAATTTAGCGCCTGGAAGTTTTTAAAATCTGGATCAATGTGCAGAGTGTGAGTAAACATGCAGACTAAGATCGACCTTGCCGTAGCTCGTTTTGATGTGGCCCAGCTGGAAACCTGCATGGTTGAATAACAAACTGAAGCTAAGCAAAATGTATAGCGCAGGAACTAGATTTATAGTCATTGCTGTCAAGTACCTTGTATTGTCCTTTCAGCATCTGTTCGTCCAGTGCTGCGGTCAGCTTCCACCTCTTGGGTCACCGAATCTAACAATGGGGAAGATCAGAGTACTGATTTCACTTTTCAATTTGGGTACTTGTACAAAATATGTTTTCAGCATTTATTTCACGTTGAGACAGGGGCCAGGCAATTTTTTTTTAACCCAGTGAATTATACTGCTTTTTTTTTTCTCCTGCTATCAATGTTTTAATCAGTCTGCTTAACAATCTGAATACAAAGTGAATGGAGCTCAGTAGAAATAACATTTACTGCACATTGCTAACCGTCAAGAGCCCACATCATTTCAGGAAGTTCACTCACAGGTCATTTTCAATGCTCTTACCATTCAGGACCCTGAGATTGTCTGCAGAGGCAGCTTGTTTTAATGCCTGCTCTGCTTGTTCTCGTCGCTTGGTCTCGAATTCAAGTGCTTCCTGCAATTTCCTCTTTGCCTTCTTTTCTTTCTTTAACCGTTTCTGAATTATTGCTGGAAGAAGAACACAGTGACAGGTTACGAGTAATTTTTTGCAGGAAGACCATGCTGTTTTCATTTTTATTGCTTTTCTCTCTATCAGGAGCAGATGCAAATGTTTCTGTCTTCTCATCACTCACCTCTGTTTTTTTGCTCCACAGCTAACTGCTTCTCCAAGCTTTCCCTCATCTCCCGCTCCCTGAACAGCTCCATCTTTAACTCTGTCTTCTCAAGTTGCACCTGCTTTTCCTGGGCCCTGGCATTGTCTATGGCAACCTTCAGCAGCCCCTGTTCACACCAAACAAATCAGAGAACAACAAAACGCCTTTAGCGAATCATTCAAAATGCCTATGCTGGAAACCTAGGTTTAAGACCAACACAAGGAGACTCAATGATGGTCTCCTTGTACTGACAGCAGTTAGGAGCAACAAGAGAAATTAGCTCTGGCAGTTTTACTCTGTTTCCTAGTAGGCTTGAATCCACTCTATAAAATTTAACTTGAATTCAATACCAATTTGGTTGTCTTGGTTTCAAAAGACTATTAATTAAGGAGGATGAGTGGAAATATTTTTGTAACAATGTTTTCCACAGTTTTGAAATGTTAGGGAACATTGAACATTAGGAAGCCCTGAATTGGTATTTATCTGTGTGATACTTCATTTCATGTCCGGTACTGGATTCACAGCAGACACTTTGCCACCATCATATCAAGTTCTAATAGCCACTGCTTATATATGAAATGCAATATCATCAATATTCTGCCCCATTCTCCGCTAGTTTTTAATCCCCCTTTCTCTCCTGAAAGTAGTCACCGATGCTGGGTGCAAGTTCCATGCCTTCCAGTACCTCACTCAATTGTCGATTCGCCATGCATCAGGCTAGGCAGAGAGGGTCATTGGGCTATAGGACAATGTGTTTAGTAACCTCACAGCCGAACCCAATCTTCTTCTCCCGATGTCCACACGCAACTAATTTCCAGCAGGATTTCCTGGATAGTGATCAGGAATGGGAAACTGGCTTGATTTCTCCCCTTCACTGTTCAGAAAACATTGAAGCCAATTGTGGCCCTCCTGAATCCCATCCTCCCCCACCATGATAGCAAAAGGATAAGAGGAGACCAGGAATTGAACCTGTTACCAATTTGATTTGTATGACTCAGTGGCATATTGTACTGATAAGAAAAATATCTACATATTCATGGCTGACCATACCCACTCTGACCGTCATTCATGAATAACCTGATCAGCGATTGGCCTTGTTTTTGGGCATAGTTATTGTATTACACTGCTCGCCTTGTTTTTGCCCACTTTGCATTGCAGTTGACTGTGTATCAATCATGCTGCTCACTGATGACAGCTGCACCACAACATCCAGAGTATATCTATAGCTGTCAGCTGTTGCGACGCTTACCTGGATATTCGTCAGAAGAGTTTCTATGGAAGAAAGTCCATCAGGGAAGAGGAGAGGTGTTGGAAAGCCTGGTGGTAGATGCTGCCCAGCCAGGGAAAGCTTCTCAAAACAGTCTCTTGCGGTTGGAGTTGAGATTGGGACCTCATCTGTGCACAACAGAAATAATAAATGTTTGTTTATTTTGTTCAATTGCAACGATTTCCAAAACAATCAAAGTTTTTTGTTTTCGACAGAGATCAATTTTGCTGACTGGTGTGTTGTAAATGTAAGGACTCTTACAACACCAGGTTATAGTCCAACAGTTTTATTTGAAAATCACAAGCTTTCGGAGGCTTTTCTCCAGAATCCAATAGTCACTCATTAAACACAACAAAAGCAGTAGCAACTAAATAGCTAAATGACACCCCTCTGAGTTTAAAGAATTTATACATCAATCAATATGAAAGCAACAGAAGACAACTGATATGTGACTGCCAATACTGTAAGAGTGGAATGGAATGACTTTTACTTATGGAAAAATTCCCAAACCTTTTAGTTAAAGGATGCTCTTAAGAGGTGCATGGAGAGACTGGCCTGGTAGTACAATTGATAAAAGGATGCCCAATCTAGAGGTCAATTAGTTCATATATCAATCTTAGCTGTCATCAAAACATCACTGAATTAGTTTTGCTTGTTTTTGACCAGAGCTTTGGATCCAGCTTAAGGTGCAACTGGAGCACTCTACTTAGCTTCAGGGCAAAACTCGCAAAATCCTGTCCCAATCCATAAAAGCACACTTGCTGTTTGTTGAAGTTGGTGCTGGAATATGTTTTAACCCAACTTTTCAAGAAAAGAGCTGGACCTGCTGTAAGATGATCAGAAGGAACAAAAAAAAGGGCCAATCTGGGCTCAGCTGTATAACATGTGGTATGGATTCCGATGTTCCATGAGCCTGACCTGAGTTTGGTCCAAAGTTGAAGTTGAGATCAGTCCAATGCATCTAAAGAATATTTCTTAATCAACACTGACAATTTTTGGTGAAGAACATACTAAACAGCAAATCAAACAGATAAAGCAATCGAACTAGTGATATTCTGTATGATAAGACAAATGGCACTCATTTCAGAGGTTCCATAATTTGCCTGCTAATAGCGAGTGGCACACGCCATATAAGCTGGAGGTACAAAGCCTTTGGTGGGGAGGGAGGAGGAGGAGGAAGGGGAGGGTTGTCAAGGCACCCCAGAAATAAGGAATACTTGCCTCCTCCTTTGTATGAGGGCAGCTTTAAAAGTTTTTAAGAATTGATGGCAAGTTGTCAAGGGGCACAGGCCACAATCCCAGCCTGAACTTTTAGGTGGTCCTCACATACACTGCTGGGTCAGTCGATATGCCTGGTCTCGCCAGACGCACCTGTGCTGACCAACTCGCCAAGGCTTCTTCGACAGCACCTCCCAAACCCGCGACCTCTACCACCTAGAAGGACAAGGGCAGCAGGCGCATGGGAACAACACCACCTGCACGTTCCCCTCCAAGTCACACACCATCCTAACTTGGAAATATATCGCCGTTCCTTCATCGTCACTGGGTCAAAATCCTGGAACTCCCTTCCTAACAGCACTGTGGGAGAACCTTCACCACACGGACTGCAGCGGTTCAAGAAGGCGGCTCACCACCACCTTCTCAAGGGCAATTAGGGATGGGCAATAAATGCCGGCCTCGCCAGCGACGCCCACATCCCATGAACGAATAAAAAAAATATACCGGATCACTTTGAGCAATGAAATTGTGGGGACTCCTGATGACGGGGCCCCTGGCCTCAGCTCCAGCCCCAGCCTGCCAACCCCCCTCCACCTTATGACGATGGCCTTGGAAGGAGCTGCTGAGGCTTCACCCCAATTAGGCCATTCCAAAAAGTTCGCTGCAAGGTCGAGACCTAGTGTGTCCATGTCTTGGTTTTGATTCTAGCCGATCCAGTGTACTCCTGCCATAACCTTGTCAGAACGGCTGCAGTTTTTCAGAGCCGTTCAGCCTTTTAAAAAAAATTTCTTCACACATTGCAAATAACCTTGGAACTCTGCAGGCATGCAGCTTTTATTATAGAAGCACCTTCGCAGCTCCCACTTGTGTGGAATTTATGTCATATTTGTTGGGACTTATTGCTGATTTCCTGTTTCTTAAATATGCTCATGTTTTTATCATGGAAGTGAGGAGTTGTTTTTTTTAAACTAAAAGGAGAACCACATGCACATTTCAAGCCTTTCCCGTCAGAAGAAACATAAATTAACAGAGCACAGAGAAGGAAGAATAAGAACTGTATTCATTTATAATAAATAAGTCATAAATAAGGTATATATGAGCTCAAAGCAAAGTTATATTTCCGTCCAAAATTGACAATATATTATTAATACTTATATACAATAATTAATGAAACAAGTTCTTTTGTCTATCTTTAGCATACTATTGTAAAGTGTTCTTGTATACCATGTGTTAAATGCAATGTGAAAATGTCAGTACTATAAATGATTGATGTTACCCTTTAACAGATTCCAGCTCACTTTGATTATTCATCTTTTATGTGGGCATCGTCATTTTGGAGACGAAAAACTGGCTCGCCTACTTTAATCAGAACAATCAGCTTATGTTTTTTTATTTTTAAGGTTTCTATTATTTATATGTTTGTGCACATTCTGTTTGAGAAGCATCAGTGTGCAGATGTGTTTGCAGCAACCAACTCATGGACTACTCCGCCCAGCCCATATGGCGAGCTTAGCTTGGTCCAAGCTCTACCTCTTCTTTTCCACCCACACCATATGGCAAGCTAAGGTTGGCCAGGGTCTTGCTTCCACTACCAGGGCCATATGGCACGATCAGCTCAGCGAGCACTCATTTACCTTGTATTAATATTTTATCTTCTCCCACACAGCATGTCACAAGTTCTGGCACATAAGTTCAAGTCTAGAATACTACGGATCTATTCTTAACCACCTTGGACAAAATGTTGATGCTTCTTTCTTTCAGCTCAAAACGGTAATGTCTGCTCAAGGTAATCTAATTTTTGACTTTTAAAAAAGCATGCTGCTACTACACATTTTGTTACGAGTACTCACACAATTTGTAGCTGGGAATACCTTTAGCGACTATTTGCTTTTTTTGCAATCATAATTCTCAAACTAGACAAGAACTAAGAGAAATATACTGATTTCTGATATTCTAGAATGGATATAAACAGTATATAACATAGTTCCTATAAAGAATTGCTCAATTTTACAATGAAAACTTTAGCCCTCTATTGCAGTTTAATCTTTCCAAGGAATATATTCTAATCTATGCATACATTTAATTTATCTTTCCTCAGTCCTTTTTACGTATCAGGTAAGAAACACACCAGGCTTCATTCAAATGATTTGTTTTTAGCTTTACATTAATTTAATCTCCAGACAATTGACTCATTCATCTGAAGAAGGGGATAATCTCCGAAAGCTTGTGATTTTAAAATAAATTTGTTGGACTATAACCTGGTGTTGTAAGATTCCTTACATTTGTCCAGACAATGGGTTTGAATCAAATCAAAAATATCATAAAAGTAGAACAAGGGAAACTAAACACACTATATACTGAACACCAGAAAGAAAATCTCTGTAAATTTCCTTTTTAAGCAATACATAAAAAAAACTCCAATACACAGAGGTTAAACTGTGACACGAAAGGGTACAAGCAACACATTTTAAATCATGAACAACATGTCAAAGGAGTTCAGAATTAAAAATTAAGATTAGCTCGGGCCACAACTCAGAGGTCAAATATCTTTTCCTTTAAAAAAAGAAAATCTATTCCTCCGGAAAGACTAAGTAATGACATCATATCCCATCTATCAGTTTTCACAGTTGTACATCTACCATCTGCTCCGTCACCAATAATAACTGACTATACACACACACACGTCCACAAGGTAACAGTCTGCACAAAGCCAACTGGTTCTTAAGTTACATTCTAAAGCCTGCAACATTAGGACCTACTTACGCTGCAAACCAAATTACACAGAAAAAATACAGCGGCTCCCGATCTACAGATGCCTGCCAAACAGTGGCAACAGCTGGTGCCATGTTAATTAGTTTATACTATTTATTCCATGTATTTCTACAGCAGATTGAGTGAAAACATTGGAGATAATCCCAGCATCTGCACATACACTCTAAGCATTTAGTTACCAGTACTAGAATATCAGTCATTGACTGATATGGGATTTAATGGGTGAGACTGCATCCCTTTAAGAGCCAAAAGAAAATAATGTGCCGTTGAGAACATTAAAACAAATTTATATTTTGATTAATATATATATTTTGATGTATATATATATATATAATATTCATGTTATATTTAATATATTATTTGAGCTAGTTTTCATTACATAGATTTGATATTTTAATCACCTTCCACCATTGCAGCCTGTTGCTATGAGGTTTGGTTAACTGAGGTACTTGGGTTGCATTTCCTCTATATTACTGATTTTCTATTGCTGCACTTCATAAATATACACTTTGTAAAAGTTTATTTCTTCACCTGTGTTAACAGATCTCGTGAGGTCAGCAGCCTTACGATGACGTGGAAGATTGTGAGACGTCGCCATGTCCCAGTTAGTGCGACTGAAATTACTGATTAGCCTGTCAGTCTCGGGCATGTAGAGAGGTACTCTGTTTACCTGACAATTGTTTTTTTTAAAAAAACGGATTCATTTGTTGTACACCCATTTGTGCAGAATAATGAGGACTTTGATTGTAATTATTTTTCCATTCTCATTCATCTTACCACCACTGACAGTGCTGAATACTAACAGGAATCACTTACATGGTGGAATTGTTTTTATGGGTGTGTATAGAGTCTTCACAGTTAATGAACAAGTAATCCTATCTTGCCTGAAGATTCAGTATATAGATCTGATATAAAAAATTTATAAATTGAAATGCTATTTTCACCTTTGAAATGTACGGTGAATAGCTGCTCTCTGCTTTAAACAGTTGGTTTCCCTCCACCTCTTGCTCTTTACACGTTCTCAATTGAGGGTGAATTGTTTAATAGGTGGGCAATTTAAGGCAGAACTGCAACAGTTTATTGTTTAAAACCCTGGTTAAAATAAAACTGAGGTGTCTTGAATTGACAGTCAGTCCATTTTTGTCAGCGCTAACTTCTCTTACAATTTTAAGTTAGCGATTAATTATACAAACATTTCAATCTTCTGGGAAAGTTAATTATTAAATTCAAGCAGCTGCCATCGAAAAAAAAAAGTTCTCCTTCCATTTCGGCAGAAGTGAGTTTATTTGTTCCCCTCATTGCTTTAAGAACAGAAGATTCTATGCTGGCAATCCAGTGAGTTGTGTGAATGTTTATTTGACCATCAGTTTGCAATTATTGAGTGCCACTTAATTATAGCAACAGATGCTCGAGTGTAGGAACCAGAAAAAATCAAACGCCTCATTTCCAGGTTATTTTTTTTCCATCGCTTCTGCCAACAACAGATGTGACAGCCCCCGGGTGCTCTGCAGTAAATACATATCAAATTCTAACAGGTCACCTGTGTCACAAACAACATTTCAGCCGCAACTCTTTCACCTGATAACAGGCTGCAAAAAAAAAATGGAGAGCTGTAAATACAATGTATTCAGAATGAAATGCCATAATGTGAAATTGCTTTTTCTCTGGTTACAACAGGGGCCCCTGACAGTTCTTGGCATTGATAAATAACCTTCGGATTAATTGTCTCCACTCTCATTGTGAGGTTTACTGTTAAAAGGGGCAGTCAAAGAAAGAATGACTCAATGTATAAACTTCAGCAAATGACAATGAAAAATCTGTCGCTGCGAGCGCATAGTAAACCATTGTGAGGCACTGGAAATATCCGTGTCACAATGCTGTGGTTAGTACCTTTGTACTGGAAGGCTCTGGGATTCCAGTGTCTACTGTGCGATGCGTTACTATCCCCATATAGCTGGGCAGCTCTCAGCTATTGTACTTCTGGATAGTTAGTGAATGCGATTAACTATGGCACTTCTTTGAGCTGCTGTTAACCCTTTAAGTATGTCATTTTCGGTTTACAGAGCATGCAGCCCTTTCAGAATCTCTGCTACGGAATGTAATTTGATGATTCCGTAGAACCATTGAACAATTCTTTAAACGGCCCTCTTGCCTTGCTTCCTAAGATTGTCATGTTGTCAAAAATTGTTAAATTACGATGCCATTCATCTCTGATGATGGTTACCGTCTCCCATCGGAAATGAAATCCACGGTGACCATTTTTTGCAGTCTACAGCAGAATGAATCATTGTACAGCCCAATAACCAGGGCAATGGAATGCAGGAGGTCAGTCTATCACTGTTCTATGCTGCTGTCGCCTACATCCAAGAAACCTGACCAACTCTTGGTGGATTCTGCACGGAACCATGCAGAACCAAGTGCGTTGGTGCAAAGCGGGCAATGTGTTTGGTTCTCTGCTGGCACGCCTGTAGACCCATTTCTTACTTCAGGGTATTTGTGGAATCGGTTCATTATAACACGGTGATGCCAAAGTGTCACCATACCAATACCATCCTCAAACTGTGAAGGCAAAGTGGAACATGAATTTTATTGCGGTTTCTTCTGCCCTTCCAGGGACTACATCTTCAAGCGTAGCAAGTTACAAATTTACAGCATCATTTAATGGTACAGTTGTGACTGTTTGATTAACACATTTTTCAAAGTGTGTGTTGTGTATTTGTCCATTTCAAATTGCAACAAAAGCGATTAAGTCAGCCTTGCTAAATGATACAAGCAGAATTTACAACACAGATCAACGAGCAAACAATGTCAATAATACACTTCTTCGTGATTCTATCCAATTACAGTGCCAAATAAAAAATGTAAAATAATCTCAGCCTCAACTCATATTGTCCTGATCAAGCTTCACTGTTCCTTTCTCTCCTTTTAATCAAAATAAAAACGTTTCATTCCCTAGCGCTGCCATCATTCACCATAACGAGCAAAAAAACAAAAATTCATCAACAGAATAAATAAAAAGAAAGCAACAAATAGATTAAATTTTCCTTTGAGACAGAAGGTCATCAAGTACCAATGCTGGGTAACACGAGCAGAAAAGACTGATAATGGCTGAAAAAATCAAGCCAGTCTTGAGACACTGTTTAAAAATGCCTACCAGATTCTAACAGAGAGCATATGGGGAGACGATATATTTGCATGTGGACAGGCAGAACATCTCAGAGGGGGCATACAAACCATCTCAGCTAGTGTGAAAGAGATATGTTATTTTTCCATTCACTACATTTAGAGATTAAATGACAGGCTGTGCAAGCACATTTGCAGTGCTCGAGAAGGTGAGGGGATAATCGGCAAAATGCAGTGGTCCGTGTTTCTTAAATGCGAAAGAAAGCATTACTGTGCCATAGCAGAAAATTAGCGACGTGACTTTAAAAGCTGACATTTAGCATGACTTTTCAGAAAGTGACACCCTCATATTTTCTTGGAGGATATCATTAAATTCCAACCGCCCTATGGCAGTGCCTTTCCATTAATAACCAATTCATGGTGTCACTTTGGCGCTACTTTGAAATAATGAGCTTTTGCTTCTCCTTAATAAATTTAAACATATTCTCAAGGCCGCAAAAGATAGGAAATCACAGATGGGCTGCAAAAAAACCCCCCAAAAAAACATGTTTCATAAATCCTCAACTGAGATCATTCAGAGCAAAGCAACGTAAGACTCGTAAAATATTAAACAATCCCAGCTGTACCAATGCGCCTTCATTAACAAAAAAAACACTATTTACTGCCTTTGACAGTGCCTGTGGGTGGAAAGTTTCAGTTTAATCAATTCAAAGACTCCACACCCCCCCTCCCCCTCCCCCAACCCATTGGATCAGCTTGTGAATGTCAGTCCATTGAATTGCTGGTATCTATTTGTTGTTTTTGTCACCAGATCTACAAGCACTGCCATTGGAAATAAAAATACATGGAACCTATCAATAAATCACTGATTTCAATTTACATCATTAAGTGCAATGAACATTGGGAATGGTATTGATCTTCATAAGAGGCGTCTCTCTGTAGGCGTTCATTTGTTGTACGTGTTATAACCACTGTTCCTCACAAGACATGCCTGTTGTCTGAAGGATTGATGTGTGAAAAGGCAGGAAAGTAGCAGCAAACTGTTCTTTTCATGCCACCACATCCAAGGGATAATGGTCTTTTGATTGCAAAGAAATGCAAACATGCTGCCTGTCATTTTGTTTGGTACTTGATATCAAATGGAGACTATTGAGATATCATGGCTTTGAATATCACTTTTTCTTTCCATTTCTTTGGCTGAGGAATATATTTCTGCTGATCAAGAAGAGGGGTTGTCCATGTTTTGGAATGGAAAAGTTTTCTCACTATTTACACCAAGTATCAACATCAAGCACTTGCAGATGAGGAGCAGGACAAACTAAAGGCAGAGTGAAATTGTGGAGTCTGCCTGTTACAAGTTTCGGATCCGCCTTAGATATTTTCTCAAATACAACGGTGCTGGTCACTCCTGTATGTGGCCTGACCGTCTTACGTTCAGGAGTGTGCCCATACTGCCCAATATCTAATTATACGATAGTGTATCTCAGGGGTGTAACAATAGGACCACCTGTATGATATGAACTGGATATTGTGTCTTTTGCCCATGCCTTCATATGCACTTCTCCAATCTTTGCAACGGTAAACTGAAACACTCAGTGAGACAAGGCCAGGTGTGAAACGTTAAGCTAAAGAAATATAGACAAGTTAACATATCGAGTAACACGTGTAATCAAAGCTCACCTTGATTGAAGTAACTACAAAGCCTTCCTAGAAAACAAGAAAAATAATAAAGCCCACACCATCCCTATTAATGGACGTATTTACCCTTTCCTGATCGGCCTTCTAATTCTGATCGGCTGAGGGCTTGAGATAAGTGAGTTTGCCCTCACTAGGCCAGGCTTCCACCCCATACCTAGTTGGCTGACTCTCTACCCCTCTGCCCCTTTGTCCTTCTTCTCTCTGTGCTCCCAGCAAATGGGAGGGCTGTCCCTCTAATTTCTTCACCACTCCGTGATTCGCTAATAGGCCAGTCAATAAACCTGGCTACCTCATCACCTTCCTTGGGGTATGGGTCTCAAGACACCATCTCCTGCAATTCTCAAAATGAATAGGGCCCATTGTGGTTTAATAGTCTGGAATGAGTCAATTGTTTCTTATTATCTCCATCTGAAGTAGACTGTAAGCCATAACATTCCACAAACAGGCTCTTCTAGTTTTAATACAGATCTTCAATGCCTGAGGCGTGTGGCTTTTTTTTAAACCTATGTAAATTCACTTTGTTTTAAAACACAACACTTCAACATTAGATGTTCCAAATCCTTTTCATGATAAAAAAAGATTAAAAATCCCAAAATGTGGGTTAACTACAACCCCAGAAAAGCACCATCAACTGCACCTGTACAAAACTTCTAGATCCCCCACTATGTTTGTAGCTTCTTTAATTTTGAGTGTGATTGACAATTTAGTGCAGGATTATGGGTAGTTTTGTACTATGGACTTGCACCAATTGAGATTGAGCTTTCGTAAACCCATTTCGCTGACATAGCAATATATAGAAGTTACAACACGGAAACAGGCCATTTGGCCCAACCAGTCCGTGTCAGCATTTACTCTCCAAATGAACAAATAGTCCTAATCACATTTAACCGCCCTGTTCCCATATCCCTTTAAAACCTTTTCCTTCAACCACCTAGCCAATCTAATGTTAAATATTGACATAGTTTCTGCTTCAACCACTAACCCGACACATGAATTCCACAGCCTCACACCTCTCTGTGTAAAAAAGTTTCTCTTGTTCTCTGTTCTACATCTCTTATATTTAATCTTGTATCTGTGCTCCCTTCGTCTAGACCCCTCAACTACTGGAAACAGTCTGCTTCTATCTACCCTGCCCCATTCTTTCATAATTTTAAACATTTCTATCATATTGGCCCTTAATCTGCGTTGTTGCAACTGGTAGAGAAACTATTCACCTAAACGGCTTGGAATGGATTTAAACTCAGGCACCATAATGAAATTGCAATGTGGTAAACCACTTTGCTATTCAGTTCCCACATCAGGAACCCAATACAGTTACAACTGAAACAAACTAGTGACGAGACTACATACAAAATATAAGGGTGTACGTTTAGCATCAGTATGAAGCGACCAATCGATCAACAAGCTGGTTTTGACTCTTGTCTCAAGCTGCACTTACACCATAACTGCAGCATCAGTGAGGAGGTACAGATATAGAATCATAGAAAGGTTACAGCACGGAAGGAGGCCATTCGGCCCATCGAGTCCGGGCCTGCTCTATGCAAGAGGTATCCAGCTAGTCCCACTCAGAGAGACTGGGCCCAAAATTGCATGAGTTTTTGGGGGATAGTTTTGGCAGAGGAGGTTGAAATTTGGAGTTTATGTTACCCATCAGGCTTACACTCATCCTAAGATACACACTAAATTACAGTGCAATTGCTGCTGACAGAAGATAGGCCTTTCCCCCACATGGTGCAAATGATAGGATAATGAGGATGGAACCTGTTGCCTGGAAATTCTGCCATTTATGCTATAATTATAACGAGGGAAATCTTTTTCAATCCGCCCTTCTTTCAGGGGGCCCTCGCCATCGAGTTGACTATGGCTATTCCCACATATATTTTTTTTATTCGTTCATGGGATGTGGGCATCGCGGGCAAGGCCACATTTATTGTCCATCCCTAATTGCCCTCGAGAAGGTGGTGGTGAGCTGCCTTCTTGAACCACTGCAGTCCGTGTGGTGAAGATTCTCCCACAATGCTGTTAGGTAGGGAGTTCCAGGATTTTGACCCAGCGACGATGAAGGAACGGCGATATATTTCCAATTCAGGATGGTGAGTGACTTGGAGGGGAACGTGCAGGTGGTGTTGTTCCCATGTGCCTGCTGCCCTTGTCCTTCTAGGTGGTAGAGGTCGCAGGTTTGGGAGGTGCTGTCGAAGAAGCATTGGCGAGTTGCTGCAGTGCATCCTGTGGATGGTACACACTGCAGCCACTGCGCCGGTGGTGAAGGGAGTGAATGTTTAGCGTGGTGGATGGGGTGCCAATCAAATGGGCTGCTTTGTCCCGGATGGTTTCAAACTTCTTGAGTGTTGTTGGAGCTGCACTCATCCAGGCAAGTAGAGAGTATTCCATCACACTCCTGACTTGTGCCTTGTAGATGGTGGAAAGACTTTGGGGAGTCAGGAGGTGAGTCACTCGCCGCAGAAAACCCAGCCTCTGACCTGCTCTCGTAGCCACAGTATTTATGTGGCTGGTGCAGTTAAGTTTCAGGTCAATGGTGACCCCCAGGATGTTGATGGTGGGGGATTCGGCAATGGTAATGCTGTTGAATGTCAAGGGGAGGTGGTTAGACTCTCTCTTATTGGATATGGTCATTGCCTGGCACTTGTCTGGCGTGAATGTTACTTGCCACTTATCAGCCCAAGCCTGGATGTTGTCCAGGTCTTGCTGCATGCGGGCTCGGACTGCTTCATTACCTGAGGGGTTGCGAATGGAACTGAACACTGTGCAATCATCAGCGAACATCCCCATTTCTGACCGTATGATGGAGGGAAGGTCATTGATGAAGCAGCTGAAGATGGTTCGGCCTAGGACACTGCCCTGAGGAACTCCTGCAGCAATGTCCTGGGGCTGAGATGATTGGCCTCCAACAACCACTACCATCTTCCTTTGTGCTAGGTACGACTCCAGCCACTGGAGATGGATCATCTACTCGGCACTTCTGGCTGAAGATGGTTGCAAACGCTTCAGCCTTGTCTTTTATATATCCTTAAGATGGAGGCAGAACAAGAGCAAGAGGAAGAGGTGAAATGATAGAGACACTCAGGATAAGGTTGTAAAAAGATGACCAACTTGGAGGTGCCCTTCCACAGTGCCTACAGATCACACCGCAGAAGCGGTAGGCTTAAGGAGGCAACAGTTCAGTAAGGAGGGCTCTGTGTCCCATTGCAAATCCTCCTCCAGCCATCCTCTCAAACACAAAAACCAAGCAAAGAGCAGAAATGCTTCGGAACAAACGACCTTGTGGCCCTGAAATTCCACAGGGGTTCTCCTCCCCTCAAAATGTCAATCAGGTGGGAGGCCAGCTGAACCCCCAGAGCATTGGTGTAAATGCTGGTTATGCCACTTAGCTAGGATATTGGAACGCAAGATGGCATTGGTCTACATTGTGACCTCTGCTTTTTGTCTCAGGTTCTCTGAAATGGTCCTTAATGCCTCTAGGTGAGTGTGATCCTCATTCACTATTCCTTCTTTTTAGAACAGGTTCCCAGAGATCTGAGTTTGCAGGCTCCAGAGCAATGGGTTGATTTCTGCAGAGCCTTTGCTGCCCAACCTCTGCAAAGAAAGGTCAGGGGAAGCAGGTAGCTTGCCTTTCCTGATCTGGTGAGGTCATTAAACTTATTTTTGCACTGCAAAGGAGTCCTCGGGGTTTAAGAGGTGTCATTCACTGCCACAGTGACTTTCCCCCACGGAGTGCATGCGACATGCTTGGTGGGTCCCAAACAAACCATCTCTCCTGCTCCGTATCCCTGTTGGGAGAACATCCAGAGTTTCTGATGTTGGCTGCTCTTCTTTTGGCCCTTAACTGCTATTCTTTTGCCCAGATTTCCTGCTTCCTCTAATGCTGCAATAGCCCCGTTAAGCAGCAGCAGGTTTTATAATTCTGCTGCTGCATCAGTTCTCTGCCTCTCCTCCAGCTGTTTTCCAGCCCAATCTGGAAACCATTAAGGTTCCTTACTCCAGCCTGAGCGGGAATGAAGCGGCAAGTCTATCTCTATGATCTTAACTCCGCTACGACCCTATTTCCACTGGGCGCAGAAAGTTAAAATCTCCTGATAAATCCTAGAAGTGCATTGAGCTGCGAAGAGAGGAAGAGAAAAATAGAAAAAGACAGAAACGGAAAAGAGAGGTCCCTTGAGGCCTGTGTAAGAGAAGCAAGCTTGCCTCTTTTAACTGTAACCCAGCAGAAATCTATGCATTAGAGGGGAAATAATATTACACAGTAATTCTATGAAATAATCCAAATATAGATTCTGGAGCACAGCTTTCCATTCATATGACTGTGATCACCTGTATAAATATTGGACTGGTACCAGCGATTGTGTTTGCAGTGCTGTACTTAGCCTGTTTGTGGGTATTATGTTAAGCCTGTGGTCTCAGTCCTTCCTTGGCCTGTTTGTGGGTTTTGTATTCAGCCTGTGTTCTCCATTCTGTACTCAATCCATATTTTGGTTACAAGGCACAAATGTGTTAAAAGGTTAAAGAGAAATTAAACACATTTTAAGGATTTCTACTGAATTATTTTGATAGCGGTTTGTGAAAGCACAACTTTGTTGAAAGAAACCAATCGTGGTTGCTAATGAGCAGCAACATTAATTTTTGGATTCAACCACTTCACATTTGAAGTGGATAAGAGCCAGTCTAGCACTGGCCTTACTTGAAAGCCTCGGTTGTAATGAGCTAGATGAAAGCTCATTCCATCTTTCTTTTTACTACATTGTAATTTTTCGAGGTTCAATTTTGATTTCTTAGCAGCCCAAAATAAATGTATAAATTGGCAGCTAATGTCAGTTAAAATGATACAGCACTCATTGAAAGTAAGAAGCACATTTTAGCTACAGCGTGTGTTTTAATTATATGCATGCTGTCCATTAAAAAAAGTCAAATTTTCGCTAATGTACCTTTTGTGTGTGTATGTGTGTGTGTGTGTGTGTGTGTATGTGTATGTGTATTTTCTTATTTTTCCACCCTAAATATCAGAGGCTTATTTCACTGAACAGCAGAACCCCTAGATATACTATGGCTGGTACCGACCTCTTAAATAGCTCATTGGCCAGGTTTGAGGTAAAGCCAGTTACTGAAAATTAGCAAGTGCTCCAGGTGTGTCCCTGACAAATTCCCCAATAAATTATAATATGGAGAAATGAAGTCAACGTTGGCCGGTGGATTTTACCTGTGGAGCGTCTTAGATTGACACTGAGGGGAGCTTATTTCATTTAGGAATAGAAAGATATGCTGATAGGATGAGATGAAGTAAGGTGGGAGGAGGCTCGTGTGGAGCATAAACACTGGCGTAGACCAGTGGGTCAAGTGGCCTCTTTATGTGCTGTAAATTTAATGTATTTTCTGACCCTCCTTATAGCCCCCCAAAAAATCGACGGGGTAGATTTTAAATCCCTGCCTGCGGAAGTGGTGCATGCGTGATAGGTGGGGGAGTCGGGGTGGGGGGTTAAGATAGTGGGGGAGGGGGTCACGCAGCAGGGCCTAATTTACATTGGAAAATCACAGCCCAATTATGTCATTGGCACCACAAAGGCATTTTAACTTCTGGATTTGGGAGGCTTGCACAGGGCCAACCCCGACAGCCGAACCATGACGGGAGTCGCAGAGTGGCCAGAAGAGGCCATGGTAAGTTCAAAAATGTAACTTTTCTGTGGCATCTTGGTGGGCCAGGAGGAGCGGGAGTGCTCCCCTGAGCCCCACAAGGAGTCCTTGGGCCTCCCCCCGTCCCGGCCTTGCCTCTCCCTCCCAGCTACCAACTCCACTCCCCAATGCTAACTTTATGCCGGAGAACATTCCCCTGGATCCCTGGCGTTCATGCATTGCCGACCCGACTTTTCTCTTCCCACCTACCGGCCCTGATGTCACTCGTGGGGACTGTTTTGCTTTATTCAAATAAGGCCCTGGAGTGAAAATGGTCTGGGACTTATGCAGAGCTCCAAGCGGGGGAGGGTTTCCTGCCTGCCCCAAACACACTCTCCTCCCCCCCCCCCACCCCAGTTAAAATCGGCCCTTATCCGAGGCAATCTAGTGAACTTACCAAATATGGCAGCTTTCCCACAGAGCCAGCAAGCCAAAGGAGGATTACAGGGTAAATTTTATGAATTGGTGCTTCTAGTACAGAGCTTCACTTGACAGGATAACAGATTAGACAATCGGGCACAGAGGTCAGGAGGCATGATTTGCGACTCACCCAATTTACTGGAAGACTTCTCCGGAATTCTTTCTCTAATTTCCTATAAAATGCAGTGGTTTTCCTGAGGGGGAAACATTCCGATCCGGATGATGGGTACAACTCTAATATTCCATCAATATTGCAGGATCTCTTCCAATGGAAGCGGTTTCCCAATATGTCATGGTGCTGTTGTGTCAAATTTGTTTTGGGTATGCGCGATCTTGCCCCAGTGCAACTCCTTTGTGAATCTCCTATTTTGACTTTGGACCTTCCCCAAAAGATCATTTCCTATGGAACACTCCTGGACATAATGTTAAAGTCACGCTGCTGACCTGTATGAGCAAGCTGAGAGCTCCGCCCACCTGCCCACCCAACGACAAGTGCTCCACCAGCAGATACTTAGCTTTGCTGCTGCTGGAGGCCATGGAATGAAAAGTCTCCAGAGATATGTATACCACCTCGTCTAAAGACACTTCTATCTTCTAATTAGGAGCCCCAGGGTAGCGGCACTCAAATGGAGACCCAGGATCTGTATTTACTGCTCTCCAAGGCTCATTGGAGCCTAGTTACCCCTGATTCTCACATCTACAAGAGATGGAATCCAGTTCCTTGGGTTTAGTTGTAAGTGGAAACCTGGTGGCAACTCACAAAATCTACAAAAATATGGATCTTCAATGCCATCCAATCCCTCTAGGTCAAGTACTTTATATTATGGACTGTCATGGGCCTGCTGTCAACGGCAGTCCTTGAATGTATTATATTATAGGGCTGGCTCCAGAATGAGTGTAATCTATCGGAGTAACAGAGAGAGATTATCTAATTGCTACTCTCATGCTCCTGTAGCCAGAAAAGAAGCCATCACCAGCTTAACTGCTCTTAAATAAAACGACAAATGAAAAGTGAACCAATTTTTTGTATGTTAACAGACGTACAAGGAGCAAAATAGAAATTGTTGCAAAGTGCTGTTTTATAGGTTACAGTCTCAAGGGGGTGGACTGCAAAAGTGAGGAAGTTGTAGTTGAGCCTTGGTCAGCTCCCATCTGGAGTACTGTGTTCAATTTTGGGCACTCTACGTCAGGAAGCATACATTGGCCTTGGAGAAAGTACAACGTAGATTCACCAGAATGATACCAGGGTTTAAAGGGTTAATATATGAGGGCGGGTTGCATCAACTTCATTTGTATTCTTTTGAGTTTAGAAGGTTGGGGGGGGGGGTGGGGTAATCTAATCAAGGTGATAAAAGGATTCAATTGGGTAGATACAGAGGAACTATTTCCTTTGGTGGGGGAATCCAGAACAAGAGGCCATAATTTTGAAATTGGCACGAGGCCATTTAAGAGTGAAATCAGGAAGCAATTTTTTACAGAAAGGGTAATGGAAATCTGGAAGCTCCTCCCCCAAAAGGCTGTGGATGCTGGGGTAAATTGAAACTTTGAATGCTGCGATCGATAGATTTTTGTTAGGTAAGGATATCAAGGGATATGGAGCAAAAGTGGGTAGATGGAGTTGAGGTACAGATCAGCCATGATCTTGTAGGGAAAAAGCTTACTTATTGTCTCACATTCGTATTTGAAAGTACTTGCAGCTTTGTCAGACCGCAGTCGTTTTGTGAAGCTTTACATTTGGCCTCCACACAGCAAAAAAAAAAGCTGGACTCCTTTACAGGTTGTTTCCCTGGGCTCCCAATCGGTAAACGCAGCACTCGTAAAATACTAGCTCTTTCAAAATGTCATACTGGAGTGTAAATAATTGATGTGTTTCCTCTCCAAAGCAGAAGATCAAAGTCATTTTCTTTAGGAGCAGTGAGTTGGAGGGTACAAACCTTAAAAGGTGAGTTGACAATCCATCGGACAGCATGTCAATATCTCGGAGTACTCCAAGGGCAAATTTGCACCTTTACTTCTCGCTGAGCATTCCCAGCGTCAGGGAACAGGGGGACTTGGTGCAGTTTGCATCTCAGCAGCTGATTTCTTATTCTGGGATTATTAACATATTGTAACTTTAGTATCAAATATTTCCAGGACAGTTGCCTTTGTAGTTTCTAGCGATATATCTCCTTTTAGATTTTTGAACTTAAACCCTATATTTACACATCGGATTCAGTGTGTTTACCCTGTGCTCACATCGTATTTTACAAATGTTCATCTAATAATATGCCTATTGTGACCTTATACATGCGATTGTGATCACTGCCTCCATTAAATCTCTCTGCAGCCTTTGCCACATTAGGCACTCTGTTCTACTCCACCACAGTCCATCTCCTTAGCATTCATGTCAGGTGCAACACAATCATTACATCTCTTCTAACGGTTCCTCCTCCCATGCCTGGATGGTCACCTTTGGTGTGCCCAGACCTCCATCCTCAGTCCCCAACTCTTAATCATTTATATGCTAACCTTCAGCAATATTACATACAAACACAAAGTCAGATTCTGCAATGACACTAACTTTCCAAGTCCACCAAACAATCCACCAAATAATGTTGTTAAGCTCTCCAGCTACCTGTCCAAGGTCAAGTGTCGGGTGAGTAAAAATTTCCCTCAGCAAAACAAAAACTAGCCTCTTTGGAGCACCAACGTGATTCTGGCCTGACTCAGTCAACCTTCTCAATTGCCATGTCAGGCTACATTCAGAACTCTGGGACCTTGGCATCTAGTCCAACCTCAAGCTGAGCTTTTTATTCCACATCTGTTTTTTTGCCAAGTCCACATTCCTTCACCTTTGGAACACTGCCTGTCTATATCACTACCTCTCCCTTACCACAGCTGAAATGTTAATACACAATTTCTTCACTGCAAGGTTCAATTTCTTCAACAAAATCCTGAGGGGTTTACACTCTCGACAAATCAAACTTTTTCAGAACCCCACAACCCACATTCATCACTTGTGCCTTTAGCTCTACTGATCCCCTACACACCAGTGAATTGATTGAAGATCCTCATTCTCATTTCCAACTCCATCCATCGCCTCAAAATATCTACCTGAGTAAACTCCTCCATCCCTACACCTCTGCACGTTCCCTCTGCTCCACTGACACAGGATTACTGCTCATTTTCCACCAGGTCTGCTCCACTATCATTAACTATTCTTTAAGACATGAAGCCTCAACCCTTTGGAAGTCTCGTTGAAAATGTCTTCACCTTACCACCCCACTCCCTGCCTTTAAACCTTTTAGCTATCTCGGCCTAAGCTTTGGAACTCCCTCCCTGAACTTCTCCACTTCTCCATCTCCCTTTCCTCTTTTAAGACCCCTCTTAAATCCTAACTCTTTGATCAAACTTTTAAATCACCCCTTCTGATGTCTCCTTCTTTGACTCAGTAACATTTTTGGATGATGACGCCTCTGTGAAGCACCTTAGAACATTTTTCTACATTAAAGGCACTATATAAACCTAAGTTGTTGTTCTCTTTGGCCATGCCTTCACTCCATTATAAATTCTTCTTTACAATGTTTTCTCCTGATGTGCATCAACTTTTATTTTCTACCTGGTCCAGCACTCCGAGACATTTTCTTTATGGCGGGTGCTATAGTGAGGTATTTTGGTTTTAAAACAATGATTTTGGCTGTTGTGTGGTCACATAGTAAATTAAAAGCTGGTTAATCAGTGAGGCAGTGATATCAACACAGCAACAACTTACATTTATATAATGTCCCTCATGTAAAGAAAAATCTCAGAGAAGAGACATAGGGAGAGCTGGACAATGAGAAATAAATGAACAAATAAATAAGGGATGGAGACCGTTGTTAAGTAGTTGAAAGGCAGAATTGAAAGATGGACTTTTGAAGGCAGACAGAGAAGTAACAATGCAAAGTAGTTTTAGAATGGAATTCCAAAGACCAGGGACACCTTGGCAGAAAGACTTGCCACCAATGATGGAGCGAAAGGGGTGGGAGATGAGCAGTAATTCAGAATCGGAGCAATGGAGAATGTGAGCCAGGACATTTGATGAAGATTTCCCAAATGGATTGAATTTGAGACTATGAAGGAATTTGAAAGGAAGGATGAGGATTTTGAAGTTGATTCTCTAGGCACTGGGAGCCAGTTGTGTCCACTACAAAATTTATATATTTACACCTGGAAACTATCTCTGAAAGCTGTAACTATGCAGATATGTCTGTGGTGCAAACTTTCCAAGGAGCTAATATCGCAGTGTTTCAGTGGAGCTCTCAAAGCAAGCTGTCCCTAGATTGTCTAGTTCTTACAGTAACTCAGCGTGCCAGAAAATGGCCTAGTGCGGCTCTATTGCCACTTTAAGGAGAAATCCTAACAAGATACTATCCATTGTTGGGTATCTTTTGTGCACACAACCTTGCCAGATTAAGAGAAAAAGCAGATAAACAGATATTGCAGAGTCACTCATTAATTATTCATTTATTTTAATTTAAATATGGACAGTTTCTCTCACTTCAGTATTTTGATGTTCTGATTGAGATTTTAGAATATATACGTTTCTTCTTCAGGATCATACATTGGTACCTACTAAATAGTTCCAAGTCCAACTGGACATCCCTATAAAGGTCACTTCAATTATTTCTATCCATTAATGTCTCCCTAAAAATGAACTGGTTGACCTTGAAAGAAACCAAGGTTTTTCTAATTTTGACTCCCCAAATCTAGCAGTAATGGTAACACCTTATGTTGAACAAAATATTCCTTTTAATCAATCAGCACTGCTAAGTAAACACTGTAGAACGTATTGGGAATTCAATGAGGCCGAAGCAAACGTTCCCTTTAAATGAACTCTCCCATTAACTGGACGGCTATTAATTAACTTCTGCCTTTAACCTTGAAGTGATAAAAGGTTATTAATCCTGCCCAAGATAGACAGGAGGCTTTGCTGTAATCTTCTGTATCTGAGTAAAACCTGCCAGATGAGCAAATTGTTGGGACAGATACTGTGCGGACAGTAACTAATTTCTAGCAGGTACCAAAGCCATGGGGCATAATGTGCAAAGTAAAGCCAAGGGTTACAGATGAGATGCTAATAGGGAGACTGGGCAGATGATTTCCCTGAGACAAAGCCAGGTGCTGGTAATGGTGCTGCCACGTTAAAAATACTACCTAAGAAATATCCACAGCTTAGATTATAAGGACAAGGCCTCTTGGAAGAGATATGTGGAAACCTTAGGTAGTATACTAACCAGAATGCAGTAATCCACTTCTGTTATTACATTTATCATCAGGCCACCAGCACTGGATGAGTGAGGTCCATAGGAACAGGAGTAGGCCATTCAACCCCTCCAGCCTGTTCCGCCATTCAATTAGATCATGGCTGATCTCTATCTTAATTCCATCTACCCATCTTGGTTCTGTAACCCTTAATACCCTTACTGAACAAAAATCTATCAATCTCAGTTTTGAAATTTTCAATTCACCCCCCCAACCTCGACAGCTTTTTGGGGGAGAGATTTCCAGATTTTCACTGCCCTTTGTGAAGAAGTCCTTCCTGACATCACCCCTGAATGGCCTAGCTCTAATTTTAAGGAGGCAGAGAAGACCCTGTGCACCTCCACTTGATGTAAATCCATCTCCAGTGCACCACATAAACACACTCATTGCCAATAAAACTGCTTACTATGATCTTTCCTATATTTGTGTGTTGTGGTCATCTTTATTTCAAAACGCTTATTATAATTGGCTCCTTCTATAAAGAAATTAGGAGCGAACGTCTGTGAAGGTTCTCCCATTTGTTCCCCGTAAACGACAATTTTCCGGGGTTTCCTTTGCTTGCCCGTCAAAGTTACAATGAACGAGCAGGAGAACCCTCCCAGAAATGCACCCCCTTTCTGCATGTTGCTTAGCTATTCCTTAAGAAATAAGGCAATATCATTGTTAAAGCATATGCTGATCTGAGTGCATCATCAGCAGCTTAGTGCTCTCTGTTACTAAAATTCACTGAAAACTATTTAATTGAAGCCTATTTAATTGAAGCCGCGCTGGCACACAGACTCACAAGAACCATTTGAACTTTCACACAGGGTTTTGTTGTCCCTCCAGACATGATCTGGAGCGCACATCAATGAAATCCTACGAGAAAGCTAAAAGACGGAGAGGGGGTAGCCATGCCTCCATTTTTCCACAGCCCAGTGTGCCTGTTAACACCACAGTGGGTCACTGCTCTAAAGGCATGAAGATTCTTCAACTTTCTTTACTCGCAATTTTCTCTGCCGATTTTCCCCTTCCTCCTCCTGAGAACGTTGCCTCTCTGCTGGGTAGGGTTCATGGGACAGCAGTCACTATGCTCAAATGGCTGTTATTCATTTATTGGCCTTGATGGTGAGTGATGGCAGGCCTGACCATAGTGGGCACTATAACCGAACCTGATCTTGTCTTTAACTGAGCTGTCATGTGGGAAGTTGCTAAACGAGAGGCTGAAAGTTTCCCCGCAGACAGGGAGGGAAAACCAGTGGGTCAATCACCTCAGATACCCTTGTGCACCTCCTAGCTATAAAGCAGCATTGGTGGATCTCAAACATTCCAGCCCACGCACACTAACTTTGGTCCCTTGTGCCTTCAGCAGTTGTGTGTTTCCCTGATATCGGCAAATGTCAGGAACAAATTGACAGGTTTAGTTTATTGGCAGTCGTTAATAGTGGATTGACTTGCCTTCGTTAGATGTCAGACAGTTCTGGAAGTAGTCAACATTTAGGCACCAAATAGTAACATATCTCTGATAACACTAACGTGGTCGACTGAAGATGACAACACAGAAATAGACTGGAAAGAGTTTATTTTTGCACTAACCCAGGCATCAAAGAAATGTACATAATCAATGTTATATAAATAGGGTCTAAAGAAAGAAAGACTTGCATTTATATAGTGCCTTTCATAACCTCGAGATGTCCCAAAGCGCTTTGCAGCCAATGAAGTACCTTTGAAGTGTAGTCACTGTTGTAATGTCGGAAACGCAGCAGCCACTTTGCGCACAGCAAGCTCCCACAAACAACAATGAGATAATGACCAGATAATCTGTTCGTAATGATGTTGATTGAGGGATATACATTGGCCAGGATACCGGGGACAATTCCCCCGCTCTTCTTCAAAATAGTGCTGGGGGATCTTTTACATCCTCCTGAGAGGGCAGACGGGGCCTCGGTTTAACGTCTCATCCGAAAGTCGTTAAACCGTCTAGTGCAATATAACCCTTTGACCTGCAGTATTCTAAATCTATACCTTGATCACTGGAAGAGCAAAATGTTCAGTAATTCCATCATTGTGAATTTAAAGCATCAATTAAAAAAAAAAGTCCCTGATGTGAACCGAGTTAGGATATTTGACCTGGGATGGCAATAGAGATGTTTTATTTGCTTCAGTCTTCCCAAGTTAATGAGGAGGTGTTGGGGGAAGCAGGAGGGACAGTCAGGGTTCCTACTCCTGATCACAATCAAGTGACCCATGCTGAAAAGTGTGGCTGTTTGATGAGCACTGGATTGGACTGGTCTGCGATGCCTCCTATGGAGGAACAGGCTCCTTAACATTCCAGATGAAAGATGGCCACTTGCATGACGCTCTCCAGCATGAGTCGCTGCTTTCAGGAGAGGAATAAAAGAAAAGGGAAGACAACTAGCCGCAAAAATATCAACTTATAACATTCCAGTAAATGTGAACAGATAGTTTGCAAAAGGTTATCACAAATGACTATCGTTCAGCAAGACAAAAGCACAGTGTAACACTCGCTCAGAAAAATGATCAATCCTCCGATCGACACAATGGAACAGTCCTTCAGGACATGGTCGGAGCATGTGAGATCACTGGAGACAAAAAATATATAGATTGGCAAATGAATAGCCTATTTATTCTGCGCTAAACTGACTCTTTGAGGAGATTCAGCAGCAGAAAGATGAAAACTGTAAAATGCATCCCTCACAGCTGCCTTTCTGATCTCTATCCCTTTTGGCCTGCGTTGATTTTCGTTGAAAGTTTTTTCTGCCTCTCTCCGACAGCCTTTTATCCGCTAATATGTGAAACAATTGTAATGTAAAGCATGTGAGTGAGGAGAGTTTGCCACCGGGCCCTCATAAATCTTCCCAGTTCCCAGTGAACAACACCAAATATTTGCAGCTGAGGAACATTTGGTCTGGCTTAAATTAACATTTCTCAGCAGTCAGAAGTCATTAAGCTCTGCCAGTGATTTGAAACCATTTTTCCATTTCAAAAGCTACAGAGGCTGGCTGTGAAATTTGGGTTGGATGGGCCTGAGGGAGAAGTTGAGTGGGAGAAAACCGTTAAAATGGATTTTGTAAGCACTAATGAAAATCACAGAAAGGGCCAAGAATCACGTTTAGCAGATTTGTTATTTAGACACTGTTGACTTGCACTGCACATATGTAAATAATCAAAGGATTATTTTTGGTTGATACATTCTAAAGCAGGTGTTGTATTACATGGCTTGTATTTTGCCTCTTTTAAACGGTTAATTTATTTTATTTCCTATCAAAATTCATGTTTTCAAGCTGATTTGTGCTCATGCTAAATCTGTCCTATTGCATAAGCTCCCCCTTCATCTTAAAACCCCTCCTTTCACACTGCCAGCAACATTAGAATGGAAACCTACCGGGATTTTATTTTTTTTGTTGAGCGAGTGCCTTAAAACTGCTCAAGTCCATCACAATTATCATCATTCATTTCACTGCTTTGGTTTGTTTGCATTCCACCCAGAAAGGGGACAGATAGAAGTGAATGACAGTTAAACATTCCCAGTGTTTTAATGTAGGCTCACTCGCAGTTCATCAGCTTAATTTTTAAACAGCTACAGTCATTTTGACAAAACAATCCAGGCCAGAAAAATGACAAATTTCTATAACTGCAAAATGTCAAGGTGGCTGGAATAAAGAGAGAGCCTTAGGAAACTTATTTTTCTTTAAATAGCAATCTTTAACAAAAGTAGCTGTTATTTTATTGTGGTAGCCCATTCATTTCCTGTGGGGCCTTCAGGACTGCTTAGTGGCAGCATTAACAGAGTTTAGATATACAGACCAAATAGAGGACACAATGGATAATATATAAAGCAGGAAACAATCTACATTATAACTGTGAGGTATTTTGTAAGGTTTACAAATCAGATTCAAGCCTTGCAATCAGTTCCTATTGAAAGTATGTCTTGGAAATTGCAGAAATTCTTAGGAGTTTTTTTGTAAAATTCATTAACATATTTCATTTTTTTAAAATCTTATCAGCAATGTTTTCACTTTAAACTAGGAGGCAACACAATCTTACGATGGGTTTAATATTTCCTGGGGAAAAGGGGAGGAGAGGAGCTATTAACATTTTCCCAAGTTTAACTGACATGAAGTGCATTTTTGTAAGTGCATTTTGGATAGGATTACTTTCCCTCTCCCAATGTTCCCCGCCCAATAACCCACCACTGCTCCTGCATTCATAATAAGTGCTGCACTCACCCAAGTGGGAATAAAGAAAGAAAGAAAGCACTTGCATTTATATAGCCACTTTCACGACTTCAGGACGTCCCAGAGAGCTTTACAGCCAATTAGGTACTTTTATAGGTAAATTTTGCCTTTAAAGGTAAATAGATAAATGTAGCCCCCTTGTTATCTGGCTGATGCAAATAAGGCAGATTTTACAATGCTGCTTTGCTCGTGCCAGCCAGGTTACCCTGGCCATGCGCACTGACACATTGGTATGAGTCCAACCCCCTCCCAACTTTGGACTGGCAGACTCATGCTGGTAAGTAGGTTCAAAGTACATACAGTTAAGTGAAATGGGTCGCAAACTCTGAGTACTGCAGTTTCCTTTGAAACTGAAAGGCGACTGCACACGTGCAGACATTGGAGATTGCAGTGTGTAGCAACCATGACTTTGTAACATCATCAACTTAGCAATTATTCGAATGCTGTTGGCTGAACAACATAGAATAACATGTTACATTGAATTTACAGCATAGAAACAGGCCACTCGGCCCAACTGGTCTATGGCGGTGTTAATGCTCCACATGAGCCTCCTCCCACCCTATTTCATCTAACCCTATCAGCAAATCCTTCTATTCCTTTCTTCCTCATGTACTTACCTAGCTTCCTCTTAAATGTATCTATCCTATTTGCCGCAACTACTCCATGTGGTAGAAATTTCCACATTCTAACCATTCTCTGAATAAAGAAATTTCTCCTGAATTCCTTATTGGATTTATTAGTGACTATCTTACATTTATGACCCGTAATTTAGGACTCCCTCGTTATTAACAATTATTAATTAATTAACGAATTAATTAATAACAATTATTATCAACAGGACTCATTATTAGTCCAACTCATTTAGGCAATTATTGTGTGGTCCAAAAACTATATTCATATACCCTCATTCAGATTCCACCTTCCCAATACTTAAAATAATTCTTTGTCTTCTGCCAATTTTTTTTTTCTATCATATATATCTCACCAGTGTTAATGAGTTAAGGCTGTTTTCTCATGAATATAAAAGATTGAAATCCCATAAATGTCATGGAGCATGAGTGAGATGTGGGGAAAGAGACACAGACCGAGCACAGACAGGAACAGAAGAAAAGGCCTTGAGGTGGGCAGAGAAGCCACTCAGGTGGAACTCAGTCAGGTAAAGTTGTTAAGGACCAGAATGGGCCTCTGTGGCCCACTTTAAGCCCTGCACATGCCAATGAAACAATGAACTGATCTCAGTATTCCCAGGGAGAGATTTTGTTTATTCAGTGGACACCCAGCTCCTGGTAAGGCCTTGTGCACACTTCTAAACTAATTCTGGAACACCACATGATGCCGCTTGATGGGATGCTAATTTGTAAATGTGAATTGTCATTTTTGATTTCAAATGTGTGAAATATTGATCCTTCAAGTAACAAACCAAAGAAACTCACTCACAGAACAAATAAGTACAATTTGTCATAAATGTCACCAAAGCTGAGTTTCACAGAGAGAATGGTGGATATCTGGGAATGATTATGGAATAGCTAACATACCTGGGAGTAATTTAGGAATGACAAATGGGTACCTGAGAGCGATTAGAAAGAGAATGGTGGTTACACGAGAGTGCTTGGAGAATAACTGATGATACCTGGGAATGAATGATGAATAGCTAGGAGGAATTACAAAATGAATAATGGACATCCAAGAATGATTACAGAGGGAACAATGGAAATGTCACCAAAGCTGAGTTTCACAGAGAGAATGGTGGATATCTGGGAATGATTATGGAATAGCTAACATACCTGGGAGTAATTTAGGAATGACAAATGGGTACCTGAGAGCGATTAGAAAGAGAATGGTGGTTACACGAGAGTGCTTGGAGAATAACTGATGATACCTGGGAATGAATGATGAATAGCTAGGAGGAATTACAAAATGAATAATGGACATCCAAGAATGATTACAGAGGGAACAATGGATACTGGGAGTGATTACAGAAGAATTGATACCGAAAAGTGATTAGAGCATCATTAATGGATATCTTGGAGCAATTACACAGAGGGTAAGGGATAGTATCTGAGAATGATTATACAATAACTAATTATATGTAGGAGTGATTATAAGGCATTAATTTCTTCAAATAGTTCAGATGAAATCCCAAATCTCCAACTCAAGTGTCTTTTAACTCTCCTGGGAACTGTACTTCTGTCTTGTTCATTTACCATTGCCAGTAGATGCTCATGGCAAGTGTGCCATTTTTCACCTACACATGGTGGTACTAAAGGGTTAATAACTATGACAAAATCTCTGCGAGTTTACTGAGTGATAATCAGAAAGCAACACCGACGGTATATACAACTGTGATCTACCCATCTCAAATCTAAAATGAAGCCACAAACTAAAAAAGCATTGAAAATTGTTTTTGTAATTGTGAAATGTACCATACTTTGGCAGGCCAAGAGTTAAATTAAATGTTATAGTCTCTTGCAATATATAACATTAAAGTGCTGACGAGACAGCCTAAGCAATGATGTGTATCTGAAATACTCCAGAATTTTTTAAAGCCATATTGCAAATGTCATATAATAAACTGCTGAACATATCACATTCTCTGGATACACCAGGATATATTATGTAAAGAAGAGACATGCTTTACATAATAATGAATAGCAAATGGTTGGTTGCACTGAAAATATGAGTTAAAATAAAAGGATATATAATGATCAGGTGTATGATTTAAAAAGATGGGCCGCAACCAAAAATATAAAGGCATTGATAGTAAAAGATTATACCACATTCAGAGGCGTGAGAAATAAATGTAAAATATGAGTAGATTGAGGACCTTTCAATACAGGAGGTCCTTTGCCCAGTTCTTCCTGTTGAAATGCAAATCAATGCTGCTTAATCATACAAAAGCTGGTGACAATTACTTTGAATCTCTTTTCCACTGACACGACACTTATATGTAAACAACGAGAGCTGTGAACAAAAGGGATGCTCTTTGGAAAACCTGAAACTTCAGAAAGGAAAAGGGTGCCTGCGCAAACTGGGATTATCGCAGCAGACAATTTTTATTTAAGAATAAAGTATTAAAGCAGCACTGTCTTCATGGGGGAGGGGGGAGCTCTTGGTGTTTTTTTTTGAAGGATAAGAGCCAGAAAGTGTCATGTATTATTTTTATTACAGTGATCTCGACCCTCCATCCCCACTTACCCATGACAGATTGATAGATTTATCATGATTTACTTTATAGTTTTTGTGTATCTGTAAACAAATGAAAAGGAATTGGCAAACCCTTTATCATGAAGGTGCTTCCTCTTCTCAATAGCTGCATTTCAAAATGTATTAGCTTGCACAAGCAGAAATCAATCTTGGTGCAAGTCGGTATTTGAATTGATTTGATTCTTTGTTGTAATTAACACTTTTGTTAATAATATTATAAGGAATAGTGAATAGGAAGAGGCAAACAGTGCTGCAGCTTATCCACGTTATTGTGTTCAGTTGAAAGATAATTTGCTTACGTGTGCAAGAACATTACGCGTGTGGCACTTGAGCAGCAGAGTTCAGCTATCTATTAAATGGGACCTACAGCCTCAGTTGGGGAGGTTTTTAGGCAAGTTCAGTTTTTGCAACAGCCAAGAACAGCACGCTCCATAAACTCTGCTGCTGGTCAGATGTGTTGGTCACCACAGCAACCTCAGAAAATTCATTTTTTTTAAAAAACCTTGTCTTTCTTAAAATTAAAAGAAATTAAAGTGTAGCTGCAAATGTGATTGATGTTGTAATTATGTCATCATGATAAAGATCATTTTCCTTCAGTTACTAATCTGGTATTCTTTTAAAAAAAAACATAATTTACAAGACACGAATGCCCCTTTGATAGCATGTTTTATACACTGTCCAGTAACACTAATGTTTTTGTGCTAAATTCAAATAAGATTGCAATTTTTTTATTGGTGATCCAGGTGGGTAGAAACCAATCAGTTTGTTTAACTGCTTCCACACCAAAGTACTCAGAAATCCATGTGGGTAGAGTTTTTGTTTGCCCAATATTGGAGGCACACTCTCTGTAGGGACACACCCCGTTTACCTAAGGCCTGAGAATCTTAGGCAGAAGTTTGAAATAGGCTCAGAAACCCCCAAGTATGCAGGAGGGTTCAGCTGGAGTTTAACTAAAACTGAACAGTTTACCGGGGCACAGTACTGGTAGACCTCCTGCTGCTTGTTAGCAAGGACTGTCATGCTACTTTGGGCAGCGGCTTGCAGGGTTACCTGGAGCTGAATGAGAAGAATCATATCCCCTAGTTACAGGTCAAACTCTTCATGTCCCACCAATAAGCCAGGCTAGCTGGTCAACTATCAACGCTACCTTGGAGTACTACAAACCCGTCTGGTTCAGTCATTGGGTTAAGTAAGTCACAGAGGCTGGATTGACAGTCCTCATACACTTACAAATCTTTGAAAAATTAGGTATAGGTCAAGGGGATAGGTGCTGAAATCATGTAAAAATCAAGAAAAAGTATAAAGAGGTACAAAGTCATGTAAATATACCAATGGATAAATCCACAGGAATTGGGTCTAGCAAGCAAGGAATAGAGATAAAATGGAAGCACACCCCAAGTGCACAATGGTATGACTTAGATAATAAATACATAGGTATTCCCATTCTGACCATTGAGCTCCAGGTACACTTGTTCCTTAAAAAAATGTCCTGTGTAGATGCAAAGGAACAGTTTGTTACTGTGTATCCATAGGCATTGATGTTTGCTCTTCCATGTTTATTCGTTATGTACAGTGTCATCAGTGAGAAGTCGTCAATGGTAGATGGTGTTCTGCAGTTTTTGTGTGATGCCTGACTGAGCTTGGTCACCTACCCATTTTCTGTTGGTGCTCACTTGGCTCTGAATCCACGTTCAGTAGTTTTCGAATAATTACATATCTCTTATTCTCTATTTATGTTTGCCTACATTGCAACAGTAACTACACTTCCAAAGCTAATTAATTGGATTCCCTAATATGATTTGTTGGTGATCTCGTAGTAAGTATACGATTAGTTCTCCCATAGTCTAGTATTACTTTGAGTCTAATTCCTTCATGATCTACTGATGATAGGTTCCCAATTCCCTACAGCTGAATGTTGGGTTTGCTGGTTTCCTAATCATCTAGCAGAATATGCATCCAATTGCATGGCAATCCAGTGCAGGATCTACCCAATTGAACAGCAGCCTCATTTATTTGACCTTCACATTTAGATCTGAATTCTGGAGTTGTATCTTTACAAATTAGTATTCCTGTGCTCTTCACTAAACTTTGTTGTGCTGCAGTTAGCTGAAAATCAGATTACGAGAAATTCAAAGTCCTGTTGTTTACCCAGAGATGGGACAAGCAGCACATTGCATAGTTATTGATGCCATTTCTTACAATGGGGCTCTTCTGTAGTCACTGTTTACAGAACAGCAAGTGGCACCACACTGCATACATAAAAGGTCACACTGAAGAGGAACAAAATAACAAGACAAATTGAACATACAAAAATTCAGACAGACTTGGCACAATCACCCTTCCCCTCAGGCCCACTGTGCTTACAGTTTGTGTATGGATATGAGATCTGCTCTAACCACAATGGAGGTCTCTTTCACCAAATGATGCCATGGCATCAATATTATCCTGGAAAGATAGCCCAAATTGATCCTTCACAGTCCCATCTTTTCCTTCTTCTACCATATTAGATCAGCCTCTCCTTGCTCAAGATCTGTGACAAAACTCTTCGTTTCAAAGATTATTTTAACTTTTCAGCTGAAAATCTCCTGCAAAATGTGACCATATCCTTTCACGCAGAAAGTTCCCAAAAGCAAAATTTCCCTGACTGTCTGAGAAGTGTATATATAGTAGTATTTTATATAGAATTTTTATGGCCATCAGTTTGATACAATAAACATTTCTATATGCGTGACAGACCAAGTTACTTATGAGTAATGAAGTCAAAAGTGGAGATGGTTTTCGATTCTCACTCCATGCTGAACTTACTGATCTCAGGGAGTCTTGGAATAGAGGTGCTACAATTATTTTTTTAATCATCCCTGGGCTTGGGATGGGGAATTAAAAAAATGATTAGGTTTCCTGTTCTTCATCACTATCCAGTGACTCGCTGGAAATACCATGTATGGATGGTGAGAGAGGACAGAATTGGGATCTGCGATGATGGCCCCACAGTTGCACTCAATGTCCAAATTGACAAATGGAGAATAGACACCTGGGTGAGGAACCAATGGGCCTGTTGCTGCTTGTGGAAATATACAGGAGAGGTATATGGATAGGAACTAAGAGATAAACATAGCAACATGAACTAACATAGAAGAACAACAGACTGGTGCCCCATTGTCACTCACATGGAATAAGAAAGAATTTGCAGTAATGTGGCATCTTATCACATCCTGAAGCACTTTACAACCAATGAATTACTTCTGAAGTGCAACCATTTGCATATAGCAAGTTCCCACAAACAGAAATGAGATGAGTGACCTGTTAGTCTACTTCCAGTGGTCTTGGTTGAGGGAGGAGTGTTGGCCAAGATTCTAGAAGAACTCCCAGCTCTCTTAAGAGTACTAGGGGATCCTTTACATCCACCCTGAACCAGCAGAATAATTAGCCTAGGTTTAACTTCTCATCCTGAATGACAGCAATCCAGCACACTCCATCAGTATTATACGGAAGTACCAGCCTAGATTATATCCCCAAGTGCTGGAGTGGAGCTTGATCCCACAACCTTCTGACTCAGAGGCAAGAATTATACCAATGGGTCAGGCTGACACAAAGAATATAAGAGGAAATTCAGCAATCCTGCGTTCTCAGTGGGGAAGCCATGTTTGAAGGAAGTGTTGATTAGAGGTAGGCCAACAACATTGTAACCCCAATATTCCAACACACACCTCCCTTTGGGATTATTAAATTTATCCTATAGTCTGTTATGGCCTTGTCTCACTTGACAAATTCCCAATTCTAACAGTGTAAAGCAAAACTTAGGTACTTCGGTACAGGGAGGGTAGGAGTGAAATAAATTAAGTGAGAGTCAAACCTCCTACAGCTATTCACAAAGTTGCACTGTTCCAGTCAACCTCCGACTATGAGCAGGTTGACCACCTACACTCTCAATTAGGCAACAAAATGCATCATGAGGAGATCTGAGATAGGAGAGGCAATATGTAAAAAATAACTTATAATATGTAGAAATACAAACGTGTTCAGTTCTGAATTGCACAGCGAAAGTATCCTCTCTTAAGCAAAGATTCTGATCCAGCTTATCTGAAGTCACTACATGTTTTGTGCTCTTTCATATAAAAGTAACCTGAGTTCTATAATTCTGCCTGCAGTTCAACAGATTTTACTGAGACTACGCTCAAAACCAATTGGCCTGTCAGGAAATTGAAAGTATTATCTGTGAAACAGAAGAAAGCAAGAAAGTTTATGAAAACATTGGTCTCCTTTGAAACTTTTCATCATGGTTGCAGCTAGTGAATGAGACTGGGACTTAACAAGGCTTAGGCAGACTCAAACAATATCAAGAGAGAGTACAAGTCAATACTGAAAAAGGCTTCCAATCCAATAACTCATTGCAATGTGTCAGAAAAAACATCCGCTGCATCCCCAATGAGTCACAGTAACTTCCATTGCTCATAAACATGTACTTCTCAGTTTGCTTCCTATTCTTCTTGTGCACAATTCCTGTGGTCCTACCTAACAGGCAGATCAAGTATTTTCTGCTTTTTATTTCCTCAGTACATGGTTTCTGAAATTTCTAAGAAAATTCCGGAAACACCGTGCAGCCCAAGAAGAGAAAAAAACAGCATGTAATTTGTTCAGCAGAAGTAACAGTATCAAATGACCTGCACCTGTTTTACTACATCCCTCTGTAATTCCTCTAAAGCTAACAGAAGATCAAGTCCTCACATTACAACCATTACTGTGCAATTGTTTGTTGGCTTTTTATTTTGTTTAATTTTTTCATTTGGAAGGGTTACACTGTCAGTCCAAGCTGAGCCAACCAACAGCTCCAGCATCTCGAGAATGGATTTCGTCATGCTACAGTTTAGGAGGTTCTAAATGTTAGCAGTTTATTCAGAGTATACAATTGAACTACTAAAGCGATTCTGTATGTGTTTGCATATTGGACCTTATCCTGGATGGCTGATCTTAAAAGGTGCATTACCCATTTTTATAGGCCCTTACTGAATTCAATAAATAAAAGTAATATAATGTGGAATGAAGTTGGGCAGCTTTAACCTAATTCCTGATAGATCCAGCCCCACAGCAGGAAATTATCCACAGGTCAAATTGGTACAGAATTGACAATGTTAAGGAATTTAACAATTTTGGGGCTGATAATGTAGTCTGTGGTGTTTCAAGCAATGCTGTGATGTTATTTGAAGTCATGCATGGTCACTTCCCACGGTCCTGGTACTATTATATAATGCTCTCACGTAAAAGAGTATGTCAGGGCAATTTACAAGAGGGAGAGGTGGGCCAAATAGAAAGTAAAGGAGTGCAGGTGAGGAGACGCAATGTGTAGCTAAAAAGATTGCTTTTTTAGTAGACATTTGAATGCAGGGGGAAAAAATGGTTTTGTAAGAGAATTCCAGAGAGTGTATTATTGATATGGTGCATGGACAACAGTGTTTAAGGTCATTTTTCTCTTTGGTCAGATGAGTGTCTGCCATGTAAGAAAAGTCTAATGTAGTCAAGTGTCTCTAAACCAAGGTACTGATAAATCCACCCAGCTGGAGTTTCTGTTTACCCAATATATGGGAATATTTCCACCGTTCAGTGATTATTACAAAATCTTAAAAAGTAACCGCCTCGATCCACTCTCTCATCTTAACTACATGTTGAATAACATTTTCGGAGGAACGGTTTTGTTCCTCCCATTCCTCTTTAGTATGTCGAGGATTCCCCGAGGCTGCCGCCCATACAGCTCAAATGGGGATAGCCCTAAAGAGGACTGTGGCACCTCCCTGACTGCAAACATGAGATACGTTAGTAAGGTATCCCAATTTCTCCCATTCTTATCCACGACCTTCTTTATCATACTCTTGAGGGTTCTATTGAATCGCTCCACAAGACCATTGGTTTGAAGGTGGTACAAAGAGTTTCTCAGACTCTTAATGTGGAGCAGGGTACAGAGGTCTTTCATCAGATTGGACACAAAGGGAGTCCTTGGTCTGTTAAGATCTCCTTTGGGATCCCTACCCTGGAGAACATTTTCACTAACTCGCCAGATATGGTTTAGAGGTAGTATTCCTCAGGGGATGGTGTGTGGCAAAGTCAACAACTATTAAAATATATTGGTGTCCTCGCGCTGACCTCTCCAGCAGTCCCACTCGGTCCACAGTGATTCTTTCGAAGGGCACCTCAACTACAGGAAGAGGGACTAATGGAGCACAATAGTGAGGCCTGGATCTGACACTCTGGACAGGGGGTACAGAACCGATATACTTCATACACCCCTGGCCAGAAGAACCGCCTCAACAGCCACTCCAGTGTCTTCTCCGTCCCCAGGTGACCTCTGAACAGATGCTTGTGGGCCAAGTCAAAGTCTATCCGCCCAGGTGTCCGTGGCACCAGCAACTGCTCCACTTCCTCCCGATGCCCCTGAGTCACTCTGTATAGAAGGTCATTCGTTACTACATAATATGGCCCAGGACCTTTTGTTTTACCCTCAACAGGGTGCCCAATTATCATTACCACTTCTTGCTTCACATTCTGTAGGACTGGATCATTCACCCGCTCCCATAGAAAGTCGGAATTACACACATTCAATCCCTCAAAATTTATCCCGTCCTCCCCTGGGAGGTCAGCCTGAGGAGCTCCTCTCTGCCCACTCGTACCCCTCTGGGGCTGGAGAAGCCGAGGAGTTAGGGTCTTGGCCCTAAAACTTTAGGAACCTCTGCCCTATTTCCTCGGCTTTGTCTCTCCTCTGTTCCCTTTTTGATTTTTTGGGTTTCCCAGACCCCTGATACAACTCCGGATCTGAGAAGGGAAACAGTTAGGAGAGGCTCCCAACTTGCCCCCTTTTCTGTAGGCCGTCTGTATCCCCTCCCTTCCTTTGTATCAAGGTATTAAACTCTGGTAAATCCCTCCCCAGTATTAAAGGCTGAGGAAGCTTTGGTACCACCCCAGCCTTTACCTCCCAGGCACCTTCCCTCACTTCCACCTTAATCCAAGTGCTGGGGTAATAGAACACATCCCCACATACACACTTTATTCCTGTTTTGTGGTCTAGATCTGAAGGACGTACTGGGGTCGAAGAAAGCTGCACTCCCCGAGTCAGTGAGGGCCATCACCTCCTCTCTATTAACACTTACCGACCTTCGGGTAAGCATACTCCAAGGCGGCCTTCGAGACACACGACAACGCAAAATCGTCGAGCAGAAGTTGATAGCCAAGTTCCGCACCCATGAGGACGGCCTCAACCGGGATCTTGGGTTCATGTCACGCTACACGTTACCCCACCAGCGAACAAATGTTATCTGTTTTTAATATAATGGGTCATTTGCTGGCTTTCTCTGCCTTCCGGATGTTTCTGCCTCTCTCTGTTTTTTTTTCCTGTTTGTTTTTTTGTTGAATGTGTATTCGGGGGTTCTGCAGGTGACACCTCTCTGTCTGAACACGGTGATTGCCTTGGCAACGGGCAGTTGCAGGGGCATTCTGTAAACACCATGTATTGTTCTATGTGTATAAATGCGTAGGCTTCGAGGAGCTCCTGAACATTTACCTGAGGAAGGAGGAAGCCTCCGAAAGCTTGTGAATTTAAAATAAAATTGCTGGACTATAACTTGGTGTTGTAAAATTGTTTACAACTTACTTTTCTAGGAAGGGTTGAGCAGCCTCCTAGCACAAGCTGCACTACCCAACTTGGAGAATCCCTGCCAGCATCGCCGGATTCCCCGAGTCTGCATTGCATGGGCTCCTCCTGGTTTGGGCAGTGTGCTGCCACATAGCCCCACTCATCACGCCGGTAACACCGGTACCTTTTCCCTGGTTTTCGATTTACCCCAAGATTTGTCTTTACATTGGCTGCACCCACTAGTTCCTTCACAGCCCTTTGCTGCTCTATTAATGTTTCTATGTTTCTATTAATGCTAAAGGGATCAAGGGATATGGGGAAAAAGCGGCAACAGGCTACTGAGTTAGACGATCAGCCATGATCATTTTGAATGGTGGAGCAGGCCCGAAGGGCCGAATGGCCTACTCTTGCTCTTATTTTCTATGTTTCTATGTTTCAGCGCCCCCTTCGGCTCTCTAGAGTTTTATCTGCCCATGATCCAGTCCCATTCTTCGGACTCAGGGATTGACCAGGGATTCATGGGCTGGACAACATCAGGGGTCTGACCAGTTCCTCTGCAGTGTATTGTCTTTCAACCAGTGCGATTAACTCTTAGGCATTAGCTGGGTCCCCTTTACCCACCCACTTCCTGATCTGGGGTAGAAGGGCTCCTAGGTAATGGTCCATTACCAGCAACTCCACCATCCTTGCAGGGGAGTTTCTGTCAGATTGAAGCCATCTCCTGGCCATGTAGATCACGTGAAACATTTGAGAGCGGGCGGTGGGAGGTGGGGGGGGCCCTGCCCTCCTGGTAGGACCAGGCGTTGAACCTCTGAGCCGCACAGTTAAGGTGACATCAGTCCTGGCGAGGATCTCCGTCTTCAACTGTGGGTAATTGGCCGTCGCCTGCGGCTCGGGGTCAAAGGAGGCCTTCTGGGCATTGCCCACTCAGAAGCGGGCCACATGCCAGCCCATTGGTCTTGTGACTACCTCTCCCGCTCGGCACAACTTTCAAAGACCAAGAGGTTTGCCACCACGTCATCCTCTGAAGTCATTTCCTGTAGTACTAGACTGGCTCTGATAGGTTGGATGGGGGCTTCCTGACCCTCCAGCTGGCCTCGCTGCTGCCACAATTCAGCGATCTCCACCCAACTCTGGGCGGCTTGCTTCAGTAATAGTTGGCCCTGCTGGGCCTCAAGGATCTGAATGGTCCTCTCTTGTGCGGCCCGGTGGGTCTGAAGGATCTGCGTGGTCCTTTCTTCTGCAGCCTTGCTGGGCCTCAAGGATCTGAGTGGTCCTTCCTTGTGCGGCCCGGTGGGTCTGAAGGACCTGAGTGGTCCTCTCTCATGTGGCCCGGTGGGTCGGAAGGATCTGAGTGGTCCTTTCTTCTGCAGCTCTGCTGGGCCTCAAGGATCTGAGTGGTGCTCGCTTGTGTGGCCCGGTGGGTCTGAAGGACCTGAGTGGTCCTCTCTCATGTGGCCCGGTAGGTCTGAAGGATCTGCGTGGTCCTTTCTTCTGCAGCCTTGCTGGGCCTCAAGGATCTGAGTGGTCCTTCCTTGTGTGGCCCGGTGGGTCTGAAGGATCTGAGTGGTCCTCTCTCATGTGGCCTGGAGGGTCGGAAGGATCTGAGTGGCCCTCTCTCGTGTGGCCAGGTGGGCCCACACCAGTTCTCTAATCATGTCCTCCATTATGGGTTGGTCACTTTCTTTCTCTATTAGAGACACCGCTCCCACTTCTGACACCACGTGTTACACGGCACTACCGTCTCGGAGCCTCCTTCATCCTACAAACAGTAGTCCTAGAACCATCCGTACTTAAAACACTTTTTATAGTTTACAGAACACAAAACGAGACTACATAGCACACTCGATTCAGCAGGACCAAGAAAACTCTCCAACTCTCAGCCTCTTCCAGTCCTCCTACTTCTCCTGAACCTCACCCTTGTATGCTCACCTGGCTGAGGGAGGTCTCTACCCACTCCAGTAGCAATTACCTCTTTAAGGCTAGGTACTTAATGGGGCAAGACCCTTACTCGGGTATCAGGGCCCTCATCAGCCTGCGGCTGACATACCGGCCCTCAATCACCTTGTTACAGTGTGTAAAAGTGAAGAGAAATCAATTGTACACTGGAGAGGATTTCTGTACATTTCAGCTTTAGTAGCATTGTGTACAGTCATTCTTGAACCTGTTATGTGATGGAAAACGTGTTCATACACTGTAAGCTGCCAAAGATAATTTAGCATTCTTAAGCTCTGTTTATATAGAAAAACAGGAGTCTGTTTAGATCTGCTTAATCCAAAGTAAATAACTTCATTTCACTTGCCTTCCATGATTAACTATCTCCCACTACTTTTCAACATGAATTTTAGTTTCCAAAACATAGAACTCAGTACAATCCAATAAGGAAACAAGTTTGGCTTCAGCTAAGCTGTTTCTTGACTTCTCTCCTACTCTTCTCCACCTCGGTATTTGTCCTATAATAAGCACCTAGGTTTCTCAATTGAAAAGAAAAACGAAACGGTTGTTTCAGTAATTGCCAAAGTCTGATTTTCGACGCATAAGCCACCTTTCTTGCCCAATTTTCTCCTTTCCCCTGAAGGCATAAACTCCTGCTCCGTTGAATGCTGGCAGTCCTTCAGGTTCGTAGCCAAGAAACCATTCTTTGTGAGTAACCCTGACCACAGGGGGCATTACAACCACACCCAATTACACTCTCAACCACACATGTACACTTTCCAGTAGGAATCAATGGGAAGCAATTAGAAGCAGCAACCCTGGATGATTTTTCTCCTCCCTAGTCCAGCGACGCTGACGCCAATCGTAATATTTCTTATGTTGCCTTGGCTGAGATCAACTAACTGAGCATAGAGCAGAAACTGAACCTGGGAACTTAATGCATTTACTCACTTAAACCAATTGGGGCAGCTACAAAATTGCATTTAATTGGATGAGATACATTGACCTGAAATGGTGTCAACTTCCATTAAACATAATGTCCCTTAGTCATCCTATTTATAGGAAGGCTTTATCAGCTAGCTTTAAAATAAGCTGTGAAATAGAATAGATCATTCCTCTAGCCTGTTCTCATGTAGCCGATGTTTTGTACACTTTTGAATGGACAATGGCTTTGTCAGTCATTTGTTTTGACTAGTGGTGTAATTTCCTGACATCTGCTGTACAGATGAAGTCACAATGATTAATGTCTACCACAAACAAAATCTGATTAATGCAGTGACTAGTCTATATGTGTCAACACTTATGTCACCTATTTTCATTCGACAAATCTGATCAATTGGTGTCTCAGAATTAATCTCCAAATTTGGCTAAGTGACAAATGAACTATGCCTTGCCCCTGCATTACAAAATGCATTTCCGAAAAGACCAGAATCAGTAGACGACAGATTCACGAATACCAATTTTCATATAAATTGAGCCATATTGTTCACTTCTTTTTATGACCATGTGCAAATGAAGGGGGCAGCAACATTATAGTCGTTCATTTGATAATAGCAAAGCTGTGTCCAGTTTCTGGTTAACTTCTATCATACTTGTAAATGTGGCAATGGTTCACCAGAACAGATTCTATTTCAGTGTCCTTATGGTGCAAATTCAACATGACATTTTGCCAAAATGGGGAAAGAGCAGCGGAGTGGGACTAATCGGATAGATCGTTAAAAGAGCCAGCACAGGCTCGATGGGCCGTATGGCCTCCTTCTGTGCTGTAAGATTCTATGAAATTTTCCTGTGCCTTGCAATGGAACGTGTTTGGATCGACACATTGATGAGTTTACTTAGTACCTCCCCTGCTACACCACTATGTGCCTTTGGAAGATCCTTGCAATTAATTTGATGTTATGTAAATTTCAGTTTAAGAAATAAACTTCAACACCTTCAACACATTTCCACAGACTTTTCTTATTTGACATTTTTTCTGAATTCAAAGTGACTCTTCAAAACATTTATTCCCAAATTCACTTATGTCTTGTAAAAGGATATTCCTCACGAGGGATCAACATCTTCATTAGTTGTACTGGGAAGCTCCACTTCCCTATGGAGTGGACTAAATGTATTTCCTTGTAAAGTATTCTTTTGTGAGAGCTTCAAAATGAATTAGTTGTTACATGTGCTGATAAAAGAGATAAATATGAACTGTCAAGTATTTACAAATGCCTTCTGATAGGTCTCATGTGTCACACACTAAGGGGGCTATCCAAGGTTGCAAATGATCACAGTCTGAAGACTTTGGGACAATTTTGCAAGCCATGGTTCCTGGTGCAGAAAATGACCACAAAATTAAGAGCACTGGATTCTCTGATCAGTGCTTCAAAACAAAGGAGAACCCATTCCAAGAGCCTTTTCTCACAAAATTGCCCTTCTTGTATTTTGGTGTTATCAGTAATATGTCTTTACTGCATGGTGTTAATCCGCTGGTAAATAATCACTGTTACCCTACATTACAATCAGTGACTATATTTCAAAAGTACTTCATTAGCTGTGAAGCACTTTGGGAGGCCTGAGGTCGTGAAAGTCACTATATAAATGCGTGCTGTTTCTTTCGAGTTTAGAAAATTATCTAAGGAATTAATTTCTTTGATTTTATTTTTCACGCTGAAGGAAAATCTCTGGTTAAATCTTGTGTATGTTTGGTGCAAAAAAAAACAACTTCCTCCCTCCCTCACCCTAAAGCAACTGTCCTGTCCTAGATTCAGTTCCATGAATGGCGGTAACACTCGAGGAACTCTCCAGGTGGCAAATCTTCAAACATGAGCTCAATAATGAAGTCACAACCTGTCCTAGCCAGGATCAGCTAGCCGAGCACAGACTGGGAAACAAAACAAACCCAGGACCTTCCTGGTCTGCGTGACCCCGTTTTATAATGAGCAGTGGATTTGTCCACTAATTCATTAGGTAGTTTTAAAAAAAAATGCATGTAATTAACTATCGAGAATTATCAAGATCTGACATCTTTGAATAAAAAAATGAATAAGAAATAGAACGGATAACCTGCAACTGAAGAAATTGGAGCAGTAAATGTTTGAATGAAGAAATGGTAAATCAATGAAATGTGTTTGATAAACAGAAATCTAGTAGCATAGTAATCAATGGATACAGAATCTCCCAGTAATTATCATAGTATCATAGTAGGTACAGCACTGGAAGAGGCCATTCAACCCATCGAGCCTGTGCCGGCTCTTTGAAAGAGCTATCCAATTAGTTACATTCCCCTACTCTTTCCCCGTAGCCCTGTAAATTCTTTCCCTTCAAGTATTTATCTAATTCCCTTTTGAAAGTTACTATTGAATCCGCTTATCTTGCTCTGAAAATAATGGCAAGGCTAACAGCGCTTAATTATAACTAGATTTTGTTCTTGAGTAAACTTGCAATTAGCATCAACACTGGTATCCACTGCCAACATAAAACGAGAATAAAAACTACCGTTGTCATTTTAAACAGGATACATTTTATAACAAACATCAGAAAGAGCATGTGATTTTAAGACTATATTGGTTTCGAATCTTCAGTTCTGTAAGATAGTTATAGACTCCTAAGTCTTTGCATTCAGTGTTCATGATGTGATCTGAATACCTTCATTATGTTCATCCCAGAAATCCATAAACCCACAGAATAAACAGAGGGTTAAGTGAGAATTTTCATTCCGAACTAAATGTTATTTCATAAAACTGAAAATAGAAATAATATTTCACAAGCTTAAAATAATATTTTACCATCACAAGCCAACTATGAGAAAATGGCCACCTTGTACTTACACAAAAAGGAACTAAACAGAATATTTTATAATTGAGATCTATCACATTGCTAAATTATATCAAGTGACTAACCCCATGCTTAATGTCCACAAAATATTTTAATACTCCAGGTAAGAAGTTCAACTATTGATGATTCGCTATATTTAGAAAGATTCACTACTATTGCTTTACTTTGCCAATGAAAAGTGCAATTCTACACACTATTTTACATAAATTTGATTTTTCTTTGGCTACCCTAAACATGATCAAGTGTTCTGGGATATTCATGACCTCGTGAAAATTTATGTCCTATGCTTTCATGGGTAAATGTGTCAGAACTGTGAGAGTGCTGGATAGCAAATGATATCTTCCATAACAGTGAATTTTAAGAGCATTTTGGTTGCCCTACTCCAAAATATTACTGCAGTATTGAAACCCCCTGTGTGAGTTTACTCTTTTTCACTACAGGATGAAAGATGTAGAGTATGACTTTGATGCCACCTTCAACATGGCAGTATTGGCATTTCAACACAAGATAAACAAACTTGGCAGAGATTGCAATAATACACTGCTATAACAACAACAACTTGCATTTAGATAGTGCCTTTAACATTGTAAAACGTCTCAAGGCGCTTCACTGGAGTGTTTTCAAATAAGAAATTTGACACCAAGCCACATATTAGGACAGGTGACCAAAAGTTTGGTCGAAGAGGTAGGTTTTAATGAGCGTTTTAAAGGGGGAGAGAGAGGTAGAGAGGCGGAGAGGTTTAGGGAGAATATAAGAACATATGAAATAGGAGCAGGAGTAGGCCATACGGCCCCTCGAGCCTGCTCCCCCATTCAATCAGATCATGGCTGATCTTCGACCTCAACTCCACTTTCCCGCCCGCTCCCCATATCCCTTGATTCCCCTAAAGTCCAAAAATCTATCCATCTCAGCCTTGAATATATTCAATGACTCAGCATCCATAGCCCTCTGCGGTAGAGAATTTCAAAGATTCACAACCCTCTGTGTGAAGAAATTCCTCCTCATCTCAGTCTTGAATGGCCAACCCCTTATCCTGTGACTACACCCCCTATTTCTAGACTCTCCAGACAGGGGAAGCAAACTCTCAGAATCTACCCTGTCAAGCCACCTCATAATCTGTATGTTTCAATGAGATCACCTCTCATTCTTCTAAACTCCAGAGACTATAGGCCCATTCTACTCAACCTCTCTTCATAGGACAATCCTTTCATCCCAGGAATTAATCTAGTGAACCTTTGTTGTACTGCCTCTAAGGCAAGTATATCCTTCCTTAGATAAGGAGACCAAAACTGTATGCAGTACTCCAGGTGAGGTCTCACTAATGCCCTCTATAACTGTAGTAAGACTTCCTTACTCTTGTATTCCAACCCTCTTGCAATAAAGGCCAACATGCCATTTGCTTTCCTAATTGCCTGTTGTGCCTGCATACTAATTTTTTGTGTTTCTTGTACAAGGACACCCTGGAGGGAATTCTAGAGTTAGGGCCTAGGCAGCTGAAGTCAGGGCCGCCAATGGTGGAGCGATTAAAATCAGGGATGAGGCCAGAATTGGAGGAGCGCAGAGATCTCAGAGGGATGTAGGGCTGAAGGAGGTTACAGAGATAGGGAGGGGCGAGGACATGGAGAGATTTGAAAACAAAGATGAGAATTTTAAAATCGAGACATTGGAGGTCAGCGAGCGCAGGGGTACTGGATGAACGGGACTTGGTACCAGTTAGGATATGGGCAGCAGCGTTTTGGATACGCTCAAGTTTGGCAAACACAAGATTGTGTGAGTACCACAAATCGGTGGCTAAAACAAACCCCAACTTCTATGTAATCGGAGAGAATGGGAATAATAATTGGTAATTCTCTTTTATACTTTTTATTGTGAATTTTGTTCTCTCAAAGTGAGGGATGTTAGTGCTGGAGAACTTCCCATTTCAGGCACCCAGATTAAAAAGTAAGTACCTCCAAGGTGGGGTGTAATACTGTAAGGGTGGATTCACATTTCAATTGTAACATTGCTGTAAAGCCCTTTTGGTTTGCACCAGCATTGCAGTTGTAGTATAAATGCAGCCTGAATCCAGTATCAGGCCGTGGCTTGACAACCAAAGAAAGGTGAGTGAGACACCCTGGAGGAGGGAATCTCACTCCGCTTCCTTTGTAATAGTTCGGGCCCTGACACTTGATTTGCAGTTGAAGTCCAGCATAAGTGCAAAGCGGAATTGTTTTCACATTGGATCTAAACTTATGGAGTATGAATATACCTTTAGATGCAGAATAAACCATCTGCTACTATTCCCCATCAACGTACATCAGCCACAAACTCAGAAAAACAATCCCCCACTGAAGTAATCTGGCATTTTTTCCCATTTCCCACACCATAACTCCTATAAATTCTCTCAGTGAGATTGCCAAACTACTTAAGAGTCAAATTGGAGGCAATTTTGTGCTGTGGCCTCATGCAAGGCAGTAATGGCATTGAGAGTTGCTGAATTAAGTGCATTAAGAAATTTCTTGAGATGTGATAAAGTGCATTATGAATGTTTGCCCTCACCCTGTAAACCAGCATAACTTGGAAAGATGAGAAAAGAAGTGTGGATGGGAAATTGTTCTGTAGGCTGCCTGCCTTCCAATGCTACCTATGGGATTTTCTGCCAGATGTGACGCAGGGTATCTAATATGTCCACCCAAATTTGGATGATCATATTATAATAGAATGCCAATGATGGGATGACAACATGCATATTTTCCAGCATCTGCGCCAGGAATGCCAGCAGTTACTGACATTCAGTGTTGTTATGGGCCACAGAGGGGGCTTTACTTTGTAAATGGCCTTTTTGACGAAGGCAGTCAATTACAGAATGATCAATTACATTAGTCAACATGGGAATTTCAAAATTTTAAGAACCTCAAATCTTCAGTCAACACGACCAGCTCCATTACACTGTTGCAAGGTGTCGCTGCAATTACCCCCCATCCCCACCTGAGGTGTGCACCCCAGTGGTGTCCACTCTCCATATATAAATTATTCTGACCCCAGGGTATGGGCCAGGGTCAGAGGTGCAGGTAAATGGCAGGCAGATGTCCCACCCAGCAAAGACCCATTGCTACTGCGGCTGAGGAAAAAATCCAAGGTGACTGTCTGATACACTCCACTGCCCATAATCAAAGCGAATTCTAACTCCATACTTAAGGCAGCTATGCACAGACACTTTCACTAGTGTATTACCAGCCTTTGTGACAGTACATTGGTACTAAAGCATATTGTTTGGATTTTGGACGAACATTTAGCCAGCTCCACAAATTAGAGACATTACTGTATCCGTCTCTTGGTTTGCAGTGCTCAGGATGCTCCAATCAATAAATACAAATCAGAAAAAAAGTGACTATGCTGTCTCATAGGTTGATGCAAACAGGACACACAATAGTTGTCAATGTGATTTATCTCATTTATAAGCAAGATGATGATAACCTGTGCTAATCTGCTGCCTGTGCGTTATTGAACCATGCTCATTTGTAATAAGAATATAGTACTACAGCTTCAATGAACAGATTTATTTTAAATTTCACAAGCTTTCGGAGGCTTCCTCCTTCCTCAGGTGAATGTTGTGGAAATGAAATCTTCGAATCCTACGCATTTATAAATCACAGAACAATGCCTGGTGATTACTGCCCGTTGCCAAGTCAATCACAGTGAGCAGACAGAGAGGTGTCACCTACAAGGCCACCGAATATACAAACCCCCCCAAAAAAAAGAGAGAGATAGGCAGAGACATAGAGACATCCGGAAGGAAGACAGCAAATGACCCGTTATATTAAAAACAGATAACATTTGTTCGCTGGTGGGGTTACGTGTAGCGTGACATGAACCCAAGATCCCGGTTGAGGCCGCCCTCATGGGTGCGGAACTTGGCTATCAATTTCTGCTTGAAGATTTTGCGTTGTCGTGTGTCTCGAAGGCCGCCTTGGAGGATGCTAACCCGAAGGTCGGTGGCTGAATGTCCTTGACTGCTGAAATTTTCCCCGACTGGGAGGGAACCCTCCTGTCTGGCGATTGTTGCGCGGTGTCCGTTCATCCGTTGTCGCAGCGTCTGCATGGTCTCGCCAATGTACCATGCTCTGGGGCATCCTTTCCTGCAACGTATGAGGTAGACAACGTTGGCCGAGTCACAGGAGTATGAACCGTGCACCTGGTGGGTGGTGTCCTCTCGTGTGATGGTGGTATCTGTGTCGATGATCTGGCATGTCTTGCAGAGGTTACCGTGGCAGGGTTGTGTGGTGTCGTGGACGCTGTTCTCCTGAAGGCTGGGTAATTTGCTGCGAACGATGGTATGTTTGAGGTTGGGTGGCTGTTTGAAGGCGAGTAGTGGAGGTGTGGGGATGGCCATAGCGAGGTGTTCGTCGTCATTGATGACATGTTGAAGGCTGCGGAGAACATGGTGTAGTTTCTCCGCTCCGGGGAAGTACTGGACGACGAAGGGTACTCTGTTGGTTGCGTCCCGTGTTAGTCTTCTGAGGAGGTCTACGCAATTTTTCGCTGTGGCCCGTCGGAACTGTCGGTCGATGAGTCGAGCGTCATATCCCGTTCTTACTAGGGCGTCTTTCAGCGTCTGTAGGTGTCCATCGCGTTCCTCCTCGTCTGAGCAGATCCTGTGTATTCGCAGGGCCTGTCCATAGGGGATGGTCTCTTTGACGTGGTTAGGGTGGAAGCTGGAAAAGTGGAGCATCGTGAGGTTGTCCGTGGGCTTGCGGTAGAGTGAGGTGCTGAGGTGCCCGTCTTTGATGGAGATTCGTGTGTCCAAGAAAGAAACTGATTCTGAGGAGTAGTCCATGGTGAGCTTGATGGTGGGATGGAACTTGTTGATGTTATCGTGTAGTCTCTTTAGTGATTCCTCACCGTGGGTCCATAGAAAGAAAATGTCGTCGATGTATCTGGTGTATAGTGTTGGTTGGAGGTCTTGTGCAGTGAAGAAGTCCTGCTCGAACTTGTGCATGAAAATGTTGGCGTATTGGGGTGCGAATTTGGTCCCCATGACTGTTCCGTGTGTTTGGGTAAAGAACTGGTTATTGAAGGTGAAGACATTGTGATCCAGGATGAAGCGGATGAGTTGTAGGATGGCGTCTGGAGATTGGCTGTTGTTGGTGTTGAGTATTGATGCTGTCGCAGCGATGCCGTCATCGTGGGGGATACTGGTGTAGAGTGCCGAGACGTCCATCGTGGTGAGAAGTGTTCCTAGTTCAACAGGTCCGTGGGTACTGAGTTTTTGTAGAAAGTCTGTAGTGTCGCGACAGAAGCTGGGGGTTCCCTGCACGATGGGTTTCAGGATGCCCTCGATGTATCCAGAGAGGTTCTCACACAGGGGTCCGTTGCCTGATACGATAGGACGTCCGGGTGTGTTGGCTTTGTGTATCTTTGGGAGGCAGTAGAAGTCTCCCACGCGGGGAGTACGTAGGATGAGAGCGCGTAGGATGTTTTGAAGGTCTGGATTGAAGGTCTTGATCAGTTTGTTGAGCTGGTGGGTGTGTTCTTTGGTCGGATCTGTGGGTAACCGTCTGTAGTGTTCCTGGTTGTCCAGTTGTCGGTATGCTTCTTTGCAATAGTCTGTTCTGTTCTGTATGACGATGGCTCCTCCTTTGTCCGCCGGTTTGATGACGATGTTGCGGTTGGTCTTGAGAGCTTTGATGGTGTTGCGTTGTGCTCGGGTGACATTCTGGACTGTCTTCTGAGTGCGGCTGATGAATCTGGCATAGACGCATTTCCTGACAGCTTGAGCATACATGTCAAGCTGAGGGCAGCGACCCTCCGGAGGAGTCCAGTGTGACTCTTTCCTCTTCGGTTGCTGTACCACGGATCCCTCTGTCTGCTGTTCCGGATCGTTGATTGTCTCATTGGGTTCGCTGCTGAAATTTTGGGGTTTGTGGTAGAATTCCCGGACCCTCATTCTCCTGATGAATTCCTCTGTGTCCGCCGCGAGACTAGTGGGGTCCATTTTGGTGGTGGGGCAGAAATTAAGCCCTCGGCTGAGCACTTCAATTTCGTCTGGTTGAAGGGTGTGGTCGGACAAATTGACGACAGACTTCCCTGTGGTTGCAACCGTGGTACCAGGGGAAGCTTGGTCGATGCTGGTGGTGATGCCGAGTTTCTCAAGCTTCCTGCTCTTGGTTTTCATGTAGGCAGTGTAGTTCCGTTGCCTCGTCTGTTTGGTGGTGTCTCGTAGCTGGTCTGCTGTGTCCTGAGTACAGGTTGAGAGTATGGACTCTATCTTAATTTCGAGATTTCGAGGTTGCGGCGTCTGCTGTAGAGTTGGTGTACGAGATGGTTGCGGAGTGTGCGAGAGGTACGATGGCAGAGTCTCTCAGCGTAATCCGAGTTGTATGTGGACTTGAGTGGGTTCGTGATCTGTAGTCCTTTCGGGATCTTGTCTGCTTTCTTGCAGCTCTGTAAAAACTTGATGTCTGTGTCTAAATGCGCAGGATTCGAAGATTTCATTTCCACAACATTCACCTGAGGAAGGAGGAAGCCTCCGACAGCTTGTGAAATTTAAAATAAATTTGTTGGACTATAACTTGGTGTTGTAAAATTGTTTACAATTGTCAACCCCAGTCCATCACCGGCATCTCCACATCAATGAACAGACTTCAGGGATTGAAATCCTTTGATGTTTTTGATACATCTACCAAGGCTTTTTTCCTGAAACAGATGTAAATCTATATTGACAACAGCATCAATGCTGACACAGGGGGCAAAACATCAATTTCAGTGGAAGGTGATCATTTGAAATGCCCAACCTTAGTGAATCCAATGTATTCAAATACTATTACATTAAGTAACAACAACAACAACTTGCATTTATATAGCGCCTTTAATGTGGTAAAACGTTCCAAGGCGCTTCACAGGAACGTTATGTGACAAAATTTGATACCGAGGCACATAAGGAGATATTAGGACAGGTGACCAAAAGCTTGGTCAAAGAGGTAGGTTTGAAGGAGCATCTTAAAGGAGGAGAGAGAGGTAGAGAGGTGGCAATTCCAGAGCTTAGAGCCCAGACAGCTGAAGGCATGGCCGCCAATGGTGGGGCGAAGGAAATCGGGGATGCGCAAGGGAGCAGAATTGGAGGAACGCATAGTTCTCAGAGGGTTGTAGGGCTGGAGGAGTTTACAGAGATAGTGAGGGGCAAGGTCATGGAGGGATTTGAAAACAAGGATGAGAATTTTAAATTTGAGAAGTTGCTGGACCGGGAGCCAATGTAGGTCAGCGAACACTGGGGTGATGGGAGAACAGAACTTGGTGCGAGTTAGTATCCATGCAGCGGAATTTTGGATGGGCTCAAGTATACAGGGGGTGGAAGATGGGAGGCCGGGCCAAGAGAACAATGGAATAGTCAAGTCTGGAGGTAACAAAGACATGGATGCGGGTTTCAGCAGCAGATTGGCTGAGGCAGGTGCGGAGACGGGCAATATTACGGAGGTGGAAATAGGTGATCTTGGAGAGATATGGGGTCATAACATGGAATAATTCATATGTGGTCAGAAGTTATGAAGATCAAAAGCACCCTTAATTTTATGTTTCTATTATATGAAGGAATAACTCACAGTTTTAGCAAAAGTAAAGATACTTTCTAGTAAATGATCTGAATCAGTGTGGATGCAATTCTGTTTCACATGGATGACTAATGTACTACATCCTCAAACTGAAGAGCTATTGAATGTTAGTTTACAGAATGTTACACAAATAGAGCACATTGGTTTAATTGAATGTGCTTGAAATATAGTTTTGTTATGGGTTGAAAATCGCCAGATTAATCAAACACCAGCTAAATGCAACTGGGAACAATAGCAGCCCGATGGAAGACATTTTTTTGTTGTTGCGGTTTTTGAAGTCCTGGATCTAATCGCAGGACTTTACAAGGTCTGTGACACCTCATGTTGCCATTGGACTGTGCTTCCTCATGGAGCATAGCATCAGAAATGTTGGCACAATAACAGGTCATTTCACGCACCCACAGATTTAGCTCCGTCTCCTTATTGTGCTTGCGCAGGTGGCTATGGCCAAGCTGGATGGGTCTGCGGCGGAGTCTAACCACTTCATCCGTTCTCTCCAGACATCACATCAAGTCAATGGCCCTAGCTGCAGGTCAAATTCAAACTGTGTTTGTGATGAAAAATCTTGCAGTACTATCGATGAGCTTCCAGATGCACAGTTGACATTTCGGCACAATTGGATCAAATCTGCTTAATGCGCATTAAGTTGGCTCCCTCCTCCTGAAAACGCAGCCAAAGCTCCAGGTTTAAATTATGTGTTCAAGAAGGAACTTGATTGCGAACTCCTAGGCGATCAATAGAAGAGCTTCCTTTGGCCCACGATCAAATTGCGAGGTGTATTTGTAGCAAAAGGGGAAAACGAGAATGAGGGCTCCTGTCTGCACTAAACCTGTTGTTCAGCACCCTGCAAAGGGAGTCAATCAAATGGCAGGCCTGTCTACTTGTTCAGCCAGGACCACCATACTCATTGAGTTTGGCAGGGTTATCTGGAGCAGTTTCAATTTTACTATTACCAGGTTATCCCCTTGGAACCACCTTGACCCCAACGAGACCTTGCTGACATTCCTCCTAAGGAGGGCTGTCATTAATTGGGCATCAGACAATTGACAAATGCAGGGTTGAGGTCTCACTAGATGGGCAGCAGGTACCATGAGTTTCTCATCAGCAGAATAGTGAACAGCACAACTCACCATAAAATGTGTAAGTGCATTTCCACCATCCTCCTGACCATAGCAACAACAAAAAAAAATTATCACGTGTAAAGGAGCAAAAAATACTTTCAGAAATCCTGAGACCACTCTTTGTAATTGGATACATCACTGACGAATACATTGAATAAGATGGGTGACAATTCAAAAAGCAAAATTTAGTCATGGGCATAATAATAATTTAAATGCTAAAATAATTGCAAGATTATATTTGCTGTTATCATTAAGAGTTCATACAATGTGGCAGTTTACTATAAACTTGATCCCAGTGGCTGATCACTTAACTTACTGTAATGTAGTAAATTAGAAAAATTTTTCTTGCAGGGTTCTAATGAAGATACTGCTACTTTGAGTTTTAACCAACTCATTGGGAGAGATTTCTTTTCCTCCTGTTCTTTAGACAACAATTCCAATCATTTTTTTTACCCGAAATCATTATGTATCTGTTGTAAACATTACAAATATGCTGTCAACCGAGTCTCTTTATCTCACACTAAATATTAACTGCTTTGGCATAAACACAGTAATTCAGCATATCTATACAGTACTGTGCAGCTAAACTATTTTAAGAAAAACATCTTTACATCTGTAATTCAGCTTCCCTCTTCAGCCAGAAAAACCAGCTATGATGGGTATGACTGCATTATGCTGCTGAAAATGTATATTTTCTGCAAATAAATCTCTCATTGCTTTGTCTCAGAAATTAAGACAGGAAATGGCCCTGAAATGAGTTATGTACCTCATTTAGCCACTGATTCCAGTACAAATGCTTACATCTGTAAAACACATGAAGGGGCACCGGCCACAGATATTTCAGTGTTGTACCTTAACATAGGTATAATCAACCCATTAGTCATTATGCAAATGCATACATATGCAGCCAATGCTTCACCGTAATCTCTACTAATGGCTACAGAAGGTAATGGACTTTGCCTCTCTGTTACTGACACACTGTTCCAACATGAATTTTTTTTTTGGTTTTGTAGCTCCAGCATATGCCTAACACAAGTACATAGGAACATGGGAACAGGAGTAGGACATTCAGCCCCTCGAGCCTGTTCCTCCATTCAATTAAATCATGGCTGATCCATATCTTAACTCCATCTGCCCTCCAAGCACTCAAAATAATATTATCAATTGTTTGGCTCAGATTTTGCTTTCAGTAGATGTGGACGTTGATGCAAGAAACCAGTCCAGCTAACACAGAGTACATTTTTCATTTAAACAAAACAGTTTAAAATACATCTTGGCCAGTACAGTAGCCATCACCAACAGTAAATAATGGACGAAAGATGCACCCAAGCAATAAGTGGAACATAGTTTTTGAATGGTATCCCTCTCCACCCCCACCCCCTCCCCCCCACCAAGGATGGAAGTCCAAACTTAGTGGAGAGCAGCTGCACTATTTTTTAAAAAAGGAATGGTAATTTGTGGCAGGGTGTAATTACAGAATGACATCTGTTCATAGGCAGTTTCCATTGTAAATGTGGACATGGTGGGGGGATGGGGGAAATGGTCTTCTACATAAATGCAAAACGGACATTAGTGAGTCGGCAGCCCGTTTTGCACTTTTGCCGAAGACCAATTTCTCTCCCCAGGGAATTTCTAATGAAAATGTAAAAATAAGGACTTTAGAATTTTAAACAGAGGGACTGAATTATATTGGCACACTCTGGTCCAATTATCCTCCGAACCTTCTAACCCTGCGTCACCTCTAAACTATATCTGGTCTTGGCTCTCACTGTGCAACAACACCTTGCAATTAAATAGCGCCTTTAACGTAGTAAAATCATCCCAAGGCGCTTCACAGGAGCGATTATCAAACAAAATTTGACACGCAGCCACATAAGGAGATATTAGGACCGGTGGCCAAAAGCTTGGTCAAAGAGGTAGGTTTTAAGGAGCATCATAAAGGAGGGGAGAGAGGTAGAGAGGCGGAGAAGATTTGGGAGCGAATTCAAGAGCTTAGGGCCTAGGCAGCTGAAGGCACAGCTGCCAATGGTGGAGTGATTAAAATCGGGCTGCGCAAGAGGTCAGAATTGGAGGACCGCAGATCTCGGGGGAATTGTAGGGCTGGAGGAGGTTACAGAGTTAGGGATGGGTGAGCCATGGAGGTATTTGAACATAATTAAACAGAAGATTGACTAGTAATACCGAATAATTGAGTAGAGAGACCCTAATTCAAAGATATTTAAGCCCCAAAATTCCAAGTGCCACCAGAAGTGAGGTGGGGTGGAACTTCCACTTATCATGAGGTTGAAGGACTGTTCCCACCATTAATTGCAGGTTCAGTTAAGTTAATTATATAGAGACTTGTAAGCTGTCTAATTCCAGTCTATAATTCCTCAGATATACTAGGGGAAGTGGAAAACTGGGTGAGAGACAGCAATTACGCCCCAAACGGGCCCTGGATGACTGGCAGGAGAGGGAGATGGCAGAAAACAGCTGGAGGAGAGGCAGAGACTTGGTGCAGCAGAAGGATATAAACCCTGCATCTTGAAGGAGGAGAGGGAAGTAGAGAGGCGGACAGGTTTAGGGAGGGCCTTGGTGGCTGAAGGCACAGCCTCCAATGGTGGAGCGATTAAAATCAGGGATGCACAAGAGGCAAGAATTGGAGGAGCATAGAGATCTTGGAGGGTTGTAGAGCTGGAGGAGGTTACAGAGATAGTGAAGAAGGATGCAACACAATACAGTGCTACTTGGAGCGAGTGGTGGCTCCATGAACATCTGCATCCATCCCGTCTTAGACAGAGAAGCCTCCAGACCGGTCAGTGCATCCAAAGTAGATGTTTTGATCAATGGCCTTCAGGCTTTGTAGGACCATTTGGAGAGGATGAGGCTTCTGAGACCTTTGGGGGAGCCATCTCTCAGGGTCTGTAGGACCTAACTGATACCACTGGACCAGGCTGCCCACAAACCTGCAGTGGTAAGATGTGCTGAAGAGTCCTCCGGGACTCGAACCCCGAGATGATGACCACCTCAGTCCCAAGAGGCGCATGATACCATGGTGCATTTAAAGCCTGCAAACTCAACCACTTCCTGGTTTGTCAAGTTGTTCAGTCAACTTACCCTGCTTTTCTACAGGCTTAAGTTAAGTCAGTGCAAATTCTGGCATAAATGCCTGAATTTCTGGGACAACAGGTTTTGCCTTGATTATTCTGTCATTTGCAAATATGCACCAGTTGGGGGGTGGGTGCATCTCCTGCTAGCACTCAAATCCACCAGAATTTAGTATGTATTTTAGAATGGTTTAAGTCTGGCATATCTGACTTACATCCCAAATTTTAGTCAAAATTACACCACATTGTAAGGGGCGGAGGGGACAATCATGCAATTTCGGGTCCCGACACTATCCTCCTTTAAACTGTGAATTCTGTAGATATTTGATGAGAATAAAATTGATCTGAGTTGGATTTGTGTGCCATATTATTTTTCCTCTGGCTGGTTAGAGTGGGAAGCAGCTTATAAAGATAATGCGAAACTGGTAAGACATCTGCATGAAAAAGGTGGCAAGAGTAGTTATTATAAATGAGTCGTGTTGAGTCAATGCATTGATTATCCTGATGGCTGTGATAATACCTAACAATAGAAACTTTCACAACAGCAGAGCTTTCAGGACTGCAATGGGGACATAACTTACAAGTGACGCAGAGAAGAAATGAGTCTTACTGTGTCATCATCATAGTGAATCCTGGAACAAAGCTGCTGCCTTGTTTTTAACACTGCTCTCTCATTTACGTGTATGGGCAATTTTACTCAGACCGGAGGTATCAATAGGATTACCACATGTACATCCATCTCCCGGCCCGGTGCCATTTCCCTCATCTGTCCCCACCAGTACAAAAAACAAAATTAACTGTGTCTATATTGTGTATGTGCCCAATGTGCAGGTGCAGTTTTTAGAACTTTCTAAAGAAGCAGCAGAACCCCCACACATATCCTTGGCCTCCTCCTCTTTCTCATCTGCATGCCGCCACTTGTCAACATTATCTACAGATACAGGGGCAACTTCCACATGCCTGCTGATAACACCGAGTTCCATCTCTCCGCCTGTCTGTGTTGTCAGACTGCTTGTCCAATTTCCAGTCTTGGAAAAGCTGCAACTTCCTCCAGTTCTACATGGGAAGACCAAAGCCATCATTCTCGACCATTGCCATAAACTATTTGACTCAAGCTGAGCTTCCGACCACTTATCCTCTCTATCACAAAGATGGCCCACTTCCACCTCCATAACATCACTTGCCTCCATCCCATCTCAGCCTAACTTCTGCTGAAAACCTCAGCCATGCCTTTGTCACCTCCAGACTTAACTATTCCAATACTCTCCTCACCAGTCTCCCATCGCCCACCCTCTGTAAACTTCACCTCATTGAAAACTCTGCTGCCTGTATTCTATCCCACACCAAGTCTCGCTCGTCCATGACCTCTGTCCTTGCCGACCTACATTGGTTCTCAGTTTGCCAACGGTTCCAATTTAAAATTGTCATCCTCGTGTTTAAATCCCTTCATGGCGTCACCCTTCCCTATCTCTATAACCTTTTCCAGCTTTACAGCCAACTGTCCGCTCCTCTGATTCCAGTCTATATTGGAGCCCCTCCCTCCTTTTGCCCCTTTATTGGCAGCCATGCATTCAGTGGTCTAGGCTCCATGCTCTTGAATTCCTTCACTAAACCCCTCTGCCTCTTCACTTCCTACCCATACTTGAAAACCACCATATTGACCAACCTTTTGTTCACTCCTCCTAATATCTCTTTCTTTGGTTCGGTGTCTATTGTCTTTTTTAAAAAAAATTATGCTTCTTTGGAGCACCTAGGGTTTTTATTTCTATGTTCAATTTACTATCTAATTGCAAGCTGTTGTTGTCGCTGAAATAAGGCCACACTGCAAAAGAAAAAGTTCAAAAAATATCTGTTGTATTTTAAATTGACTGGAAATGGCACTGACTTTGCTGCAACGTAGCATTTTTAAATTGTCATCTACGCAGGCCAGCTGCTCAGTCCCATGCATCAGGTCACAGAAAATACCAAAAACGTTGCATTAAGAAGATACCAATGAACTCTTGAGATTAAAACTGCTGGGTAAGCTTAAACAAACTCAACCCAGAAGTGTTGATGCCAAGGGGCAATCGATCACTTGAGGCGATTGAACTTTGCCCGTGTAAATGCAGCTTTTGGTCCTTGTCACAATTTACTAAACATGAACTTGAAGAAAGGTACTTTGCATCGCCTCTCAAATAGATGCAATAGGTCTTTCCACTCGGTCTTCTGGTTGACTCAATTGAATACCCCTGTGCAACTGAGCCAGTTTATCCTGATATCTGTATAGTACATCACCTACAGAAATTCAAGTTTCAATACAACCTAAGAGAAAAAAATGTGTCACTCTCTCATTTGACACAGTATTTCTCTAAGAACCCCTGTGATTTAGAAAACTGTTAATTGTATGGGTGAAAAAAATTCAACTTGGATGGGGGCACAAGATGGGCAGTAGCAGATCGACCACCCTTCATCAATGGAAAGGGAAATCAGGCGGGGTATATAACGGGCAGCAAGAGTGCCAGCGCCTGCTTTGTGCCCCCCGCCAAAGTTGAATTTCATCCCTTGTGAGTTTATGTCACCGTGATTAAATAGAACGTTGCCGGTGAGCTCTCCTACATCAGCTATTTAACATGAACTCCAAGCCCTGTTTTTAAAAGGTTTGTTTGAACGTTCTACCCTCAACTGTGGAAGAGCAAAATGTCACTTACAGAAAAAATTGCTGAGTCTATGATTATACAGGGTGTGGGGAAAGGATAAGGAAATAGGACTGAATGGATAGCTCTTTCAGAGTGTCGATGTAAGCACAATGGGCTGAATGGCCTCCTTCTGCATTGTAAAATTCTATGATTATATGGAGACTTAAAGATATGACAAGGCACATGAGCTCGGTTAACTCACAGATATGCCTCTCTGATTTGTGGTTGCCCCCTTTTTCCAAGTCCATAATAGATTGGGTGACAGGATGAGGCTCAGCTGTTAATCCCTCCAAAATCAAGTAACTTGCCGGCATGTATTGTTAGGGCTGATGGATGAATATTTGCCAATGAGGCAAGGTACCATACACCAGCAAAGAAGTCAGTGCCATCAACAGAGGAAAGAGAGTATTGGAGAAGAAATTTAGGAAAAGAAAACAGAAAAAAATTCCAGACAGTCAACTCAAAATCCAGGCCACCCTTCCCTGATTATTTGCACGATCGCCATTCCATGTAAAAAGCATCCTAGGTCACTATCTGGCAATGCCACAGAAAGGTTACCATGCAGGAAATGCTTGTCTCCATCTGGCAACACTCATAGGACCATTATCTCTCTAATATCCCAGGAAATGCAAATATTTTTGGCCTTTGCCAAAAAGGCTGCATTATAAAAATATGACACACTGGAAAGCCTGAAATCCGAGAAATCTGTGATTCCGATACAGAACTTTGCTTCAGATTGTTGATCACAATTTGTGAAGCTACCAAGAGGAAAGCAACATCCAGCTTCTGTCGCTGTTTAAAGAGAATATATATCATGCTGCAAATATAACCAATTACACTAAAACTAGCCATATGATGACATTAAAAGAGAAAATGTTCTTGTTCCACCTGAACAATGATAAAATATTTTGTTAAGTAGAACTAATCCATCCCGCAGGTTATAATCCAAAAGTAGTTTTCACATAAGTGTTTCAACAAATCATCATTAGGAATTGTTTTCTGGCAATCATTATACTTTATAAGTGCACTAAAAATAACGTTATAAAGCACTATGAAACATATTTACCTCAAGGGTACTAGGTCTCCAAAGGATGCAATGGAAACTTTTTTTAAGCTGCTGGAAAGCAGAAGTCCATTTTGACACACTCATTTACAATTCCCTATGCACAATGGGAATAAAACATTCCCTATACTGTCAGTGACCGCTCTCATATGATCGCTGGATGTAAATCAACACATAACCCATTTATTTGTCCTTTAAGTCTTTTCAGCTTGTTGAGTATGAATGTGAAGGATTGCCCAACATATCTGCAGTTGCTCTGTAATCCCATATAGATATGGGTGTGAACATTTCAGCCGAGCATCGGCACATCCTTCCCCTGCTATGGGAGAGGCATTGCCTCAGTGGTGAATTACTGTGTTCTCGGGCAAAACAAAGTGCATTTCGATTTATGAACTACCAACTTCACCAGGTTAAAGAAGAGAATCAGCTCCAGAGAAGCTAGCATGACCTAAGACACTATCAACCACATATTAACAATATCACACAATATTTATCGATTGGACAGATGTCATACGCCTGGCTAACTAACAATGGTGTTACTACTGCCCACTATATGTTACGCAGAGTAGAACAAGGCTGACATTTGGCTCTAATAATCACAGTAGAAAGATGCTTCATGACTGGTCATTACTTAAACCTTTACATTGTTCACTGAGAATTAGACTTCTGGTTTACCACAAGTTGTCTGGACTTACCCGCTTATCAGACCCAGCCGAACTAATGCTAGTGGCCTTTCTGGATACTTGATGTTGGCTGTCCCGAATTTACCAGTATTTTGTTTTAAGACCAACCATGTAGTGTGTGACTGGAGTCACATGTAGGTCAGTCTGGGTAGTGGTGGCAGGCTCCCATTCCTGACGGGCATTAATGAACCAGTTGTGTTTCTATGATAATCCGACAGCTTTCATGGTCATTTTCTGATGCTAGCCCACAAAAGACCTGATTTATTGAATTTGATTTCACAAAATTCACAACCTCTAGGTTGCTAGGTCAGTACCATAACCACTGGGCCATCGTACTCACAGCTACCGTTACAGCATAGATGGAGAGTGAATTGTGCGCTGCAGAATCACTGAAGACTGATGTACAAAGTTTCAGTTCTTTTGTGTCTTGCATCAAACAACCGCCCCACCAACAAATAGCATATTTGCCATATCTGACTTGTCCCAGTCAGACTAACTGAGTACAGGTATTATTCGCTCCCTGAAAGCTGCCACGGATGGCTCCTGATATTTGCAACAATTTTCTTTTTAAGTTTTTGTTCTCACTAATTTTCCCCACTTCAGTCCTCCCCTTCCCTCCTCTTCGGAAGGTGTTAATTCCTCACTGGAGCACAGTTCCACAAGTACCAGATGCCCTCTAGTAGTTTCCCCCAAATGACCATTATTCATGTGTTAGCCTTGACAACGTGAGCGGGCAGGCCCTTCTACCACGGGGCGTCACATACAAGTCCGATCCTGTCCTCACCCGCCATTTTCACACATGCATGTCAGCAGGGGTTGTAGGGTAGTGATCAGGAGTAAGCATGTTGGTCCGTTCCCCCAACTCTCGCTGGTCGAGAGGTCCTAACTGAAGGACCTCTGCCAGCACCCTGGCTGAGATTAGTTAACTCAGCATAAACCCAGCAGATTCCTGGTCTGTTACTTCTTTAATCTTTGTATGTACTAAAACAAGACATTTTGAGAATGCTTAATTACGATGTTTGCAGTGAACTGGAAGGGGCAGCTGGAAAAACACCAGAACCATTTTGATAAAATCACCAAGTGAAATATGAGTGTACCCAATGGCTAACCTATCACACTTTCCTTGGTATCCATAATCTGCCATTTTAATCTAGTTATGTATCCACTGTTAGTTTAAATGTACGAGAATAAACGCAATGGCCAGAGGGACTCATAACTAGAAAATGCTTTCTGTTACCATGGACTACACAACAATGTACTGTATTATATCCTTACAATTGTGTGTATATTATTATTATCCTCCAACAACACCCTCTTATTAGGATTACTTTATTTATTAGTTGATCTAATGTATTAGTCAACTCTAGATCCCGTTGTACAACCTTTTACATAAACCCATACATGTTATTCAAATTGCCTCATTTGTTATGATAGCAATCCAATGTAAATTGTCCTGACTGCTTGCCCTTCCATAGTTCTCATTAGACTAATGAAAACCTTCAAACAAAAAAAAATCTAAACAACCTGCCAAAAAGGGGTCTGAGGTTATTATGAAAATTGCAACTCTGGGAGCTGGATGAAGATCTGTTCATTAATTCATCCTCAGCAAATTGCTAAGCAATTTACTTGCACTCCTCTGCATTAATGGATTATTATTTTTTTTAAAACAAAAATGTGCTTTTTTTTTAAGAGCCACACTGCTGCTGAAACAATTTCAGGTTATTCTAAATTATAATCATGTTTAACATTATTATCAACAAGGAAACATTTGAATAATCATCTGGCTGTGAGGCTGAATGAAAATAATGAAATCCCACAAGAATGTTTTCAGTCACGTGGAGTTTAGTCAAGGCATTACTTCAATTACATTACACTGACTAAATTCTGCAAACCATATCCATTTTGATAATTAGGTTGTACAGTAACTAATGTGCAGAGCATCCAAGAGTATATGGATGGGAAGTAGGAAACCCTAATAGATTTCTAATAACTGTTTAGCAAAAGAAAAATAGATTATCGTTTTTCTTTTTCTCCCTCAATGTTCTTCCTTTGCCTGCCCTCCTCTCCTGACTGACGGTGTGGTATGCTTCCACTGGTGCCAACAGAACCTTGGGTACCTCACCCAACGGTCAACTCTTGTGCAAGCCTGGACACTGAGCATTGGTGGGCTATTTAACCATTGGAAATAGCCCAAGTGAGCCTGAAGTCCTCACCTGATGTCCGTGCGTGAGTACATTCCATCAGGGATCACTGAGTAGTGATCAAGGATGGGAACTCATGCGGATTTGCCCTTCACCCAGCCCTTGGGTGCTGCGGCCAATTGTAGTGCCCCTGCTGTTGACGTGGCTACAGACACCAGCTGACTCTGCAACAGACTAGAGATCGAACCTGGAGTCTTCACGAACTGTTAAAAATAGTTCTATAGTCGCTGAACTTCACAAAAAAAAGATACGTGTGACGGACGAAAGAGTGAATATGTAAGGAGGGATCCTTCCGTTCAAAAAACTTGTACCTCTTACCCGAGTCGGTTAGATTTATGTAATAAGTTGGAGTTTCTTTTAACTGTTGCCACCGGGCGAGTAAAGGGTGGCAGCAGTTCGACCACCCGCTTTACACCCTGCACCATTATCCTATCCATTGACTTCAAAGGGTGTAAAACGGGCTGACCCACTGCCACCCATTTCCCGACCCCATTCTCCTGCAGTGGTGCAGTGTTCCAGATTAGGAGGAACGTTGGTTCCATCCTGGCTCCTGCCCTTAGTGAGTTGAGGCATCAGAGTACGACCACAATTGCAGGTGGTAACATCTCACTCCAAGGAAGGGGGAAAGTTTGAGGAAAATCAGAAGAGAGATTCACGCCTGGGAAGTTTGGCAGTGCTTGGGAGCAGACTATGAGTTTGCCCCATCAGCAGCGGTCACGTAGACAGGTGGATTTCAAGATGAGAGACGAATTATAACAACAACAAAAAAAGCATCAAGTTCTTTTAATAAGTGCTCTGGTGTATTGTAGTTTTGGCTTTGTGCCTTTTTTTCTCTAAATACCTTAATGTTCATGGCAGGATCTCTTTCTCTTGCTAGATTATTCAGTCTCTCGGATGACTGAAGCCAGTACTTTTTTTCTCCATGAGTTGGCATGTGAGTGTCATCCAGCCTGAGCCAAGCTGTTTTCTCATGGTCTCTTATGCTTCCATTGCTAGTCAGCAAAAAGCAGGTGAAGTGATGGGTAAGGACAGCCCACTGTTTTCCTGACACTCGGATTGTCAGGTCTGAAGGTAATGAGTTCAAGCTAGAGTTATACCTCCACATCCTCCGAGTAAAAGGTAATGGCAAAGTATTAAGATTGGCCGTGTCTTGCAGTCCTTCACCACCTAACGGAGTGCTCTAGGGAGGAGCATTGCTCATCACCTGAATGAGCATAGGAACACAAAACTGTTTAATGTTGGAATCTTAGTTTGGCTCCTTTTAACTTTGTGGAGATCCTCAGTTTGATGGATAGTGATTACTCTGATATCTAGATGGTAAAATAAAGCATGTGAATTTTTACTATCTAGAGATTGGAGCAGATTTAAAATTCCAAAGACACACACTGGTGTATGTACACCAAGAGAGGTTGCTGCTGGTCCTGAAGATTTCATTTTGCAAGGCTCTATTCCTGGCATGCAATCTCACTGGATGGGTGTGTGGGTCAGAGATAGTCCTATAACACTGTAGGGTCTATTGGGACCCATGCTTCCATCAAGCATCAATGCAAGCCAGGAGTCGCACCTCCGAAATTTACCCTTTAGAAGTACAGCCTGGGAGATCAGAGGAGCTGAGGAATGGTTTACTTTTCATTGTCTTTGGCTGCAAACCATTTTGGCAAATACCCAAGCTAATGAAATAAGATTATACGAGTGAAAACACATTGTTTTCTGGAACTTGCAAGTACTAGAACTTATTAGAAGGTATTTTGTACATGGGAAAGAACACCTAGAATGCATTGTGGTTCATATTCTGTTTTTGTCCAGCCATTGGAATGCAACTTCCTTTACATTCCTACGTTATATGATAAATATCTCCACAAGCGAGACTAACCATATAAAACATAATGAGCTATGGTTAGGATCATAAGTGAATATATTTATCATAACTAATGGCTGGATGAAATTTCATACTTGGAGTGAGTTTCCAACCAAAAAGAATTTTAATAAGCATTTGAGTACTTGTTTTGTCATGTTGCAATGAAATCCTATATATAGAAATGTGATTTCATTTTCACTGGTTTTCCACACATAAGGGTTCCAATTCGCAATACCAAATATATTTAGCAAACACTCACAATAATATTCGTATAAACACAAGAAAGCTTGGAATCAGAAAATTCCAGTCAGCCCATTATTTACCACAGTCCCTAAATATCCACCTTAATCATGGGCTCTCTCCATCCCACCACAGATGTCTGATCTTTTCTTCGAAACCCCTACATGAGTAAAACAGATCTATTACCATCTCTATAACCCTCAATCCCCTTTCTCATTATTAAAGATTTCAACTGACTGAAAATTAATTACTTTTTTAGGAACAAAATCCTAATTGGTATAATGTGCAACACCATTATAGTTAAGCTTTCATGTATGACTTTAGATTCACTTAAGATGCTCTACATGAACATTTAATAAAAATGACTTACATATTGTTACATTTATGATCCTCTACAGTGTGTGTGGGAGCAAATGATTCTTCCACTGAACTAGGATGCTATGTGCCCAGTGCTAATTCTCACAAGGTTTTAATATTTGTGTTCATCTGTTTGAACCATCACTAGCATTAGGCAGCAAAAAAAAATTATTGTTCACTCTCAGAGAACGACAAATGATTTTGTGTTTTCTATTTATGTCACATTGCAAGGTCCTGGGGGTGATTTTGGTCTTTCCACCACCCTGAGGTTGGGGAGCGGGTGGGGGGATTCAGAGGGAGCCCCGGGTCGGGGGGATGCGGCGGAGATCAGGGAGAGGTGAGCGCAGGCCCGCATTCTATAAACGTGGGGTCAGGAGGAGCACTTTTGCTCCTCCCAGCTCTGAATTGCAAAACTTACCTTTTTGGTAGCAGGCAACCCCAAGGCGTGGTTTTCCTGAGAGCAGCCAGTGCTGGCTGCCGCAGGGCAAACCAATCTTGCGTTAGGCCCCTTTTTTACATATACAAAGGGCCTGTTTCAGGCATGGGCCTTGGATGACTATTTCTTTTCCTTCACCAATATGGCGGGCGACGCACTTCTGCCTGGGAATGTGCGCGCGCTTCCTGCCTGCCATTTTGGGGGCTTCGTGGACCGGTTAACGCCTAAACAATGACCACTCATGCAGATATCAGATGATTACAGTATTAGGTTCAGCTGTGATGATCCCCAAGTTGTAATAGTCTGCCAAAACTCACTGTCTAGGCTCACACATGAAGAATATAGCCTCTTGGTTATGCGGTAGATACAACAGACAGCTGTGGGCCTGTACACTATCAAGGACTCAATACCTTCAGGAAAGAAGGATGGGAGAACATTATCCAAACAAAAAAATTATATTTGTTTTCTGTCACTTTGACCTTCATCAAATCACAAGTTACCTGAATTTTGGCAAAGTCGTTCCGAAGGAATGGGAAACACATCTGAGGTAATTAAGACAAAGGATTTAGATTTAGCCAAACAGGTCATAAAATTGTATCAAAGCACTGACCACTGGGTATTTGTCATACTCAGCCCACGGAGTTTCTGTTTATTAAATTGGGTAATGGTTAAATGATAGGATCCAGTCTACTTCCCAAAACGAGTGCGTTCCCAAAAGCACTACGTGTTCTGAACATTAAGTGAATTGCCCATTCTGTGGAAGAGAATTATCTAGAGGTAGATTGTAAAAAGTAATAAAATTGTTGCTGGAGCTGTAGAACAAAGCAAGTGTTAATGCTGCGACAGGTTGAAAATAAGCCACTGCTCATTTATCACCAGCAAAATAATCTGCCTGAGTAATTGCTGCAGTGAGTGCGAGTGCTGGGACACACATCAGGTGTACTGGACTTTACCTTTTTCAGTATGCATTCTTTTTGCTTCATGCCCTCCATCATGACAGGCAAGATCTCCTTCCTTGGGGCCAGGTAGGATAGTGGGGGACAACCCCAGCAGGGCCTGGTTAATCGACAATCCATTCTGATGGACAGCTATCAGTTAAAGCAAACAATTTACTTTTCAGTAACCACGCAGTATAAAACAAATGAGCTTCAGTGATACACTTTCATCTCTAGACCCGGTTTGGCACTATTTGCTTAGATTTGGTTGATATTAACTGAGTCCTTGCACTAAGATTTTAATAAAACAAACACAATTACAAACACATTTCCGTCAGTTTTCAGTTTTGCACAAACCGTGGGTGCTGATGACATTGTTGGGTATACATGCGGTGTGACAAAGGTGGGTTGGCATCAGTGGCAAGGCAGCTATTCAGCAATCCTATTATTTCTTGTGCCCTTGGGCTCAGTATCCTGGCCAAGCAAATTGCCCCAATGGGGGTCATCAGGACCCACTATTCAAACACAAGTATTCACAAAAAACTGAACAGAAATGCAGAATAAAAATAACATTAAAATTATATAGTTTTTCTTTCTATTTGTTATTGAAAGGAGTCCTAATTGGAAGACTAGTTGCTAGTTCCATAGCACAATATTATGATACACATGGGCCACACCTATTGATATTGTACTTATATCAGCATGTAGAAACTTTACTTCATATTTTCATAGCAGCCTGCTTCCAGAAAAGGAGTTCCAGACTACATTGTTCATTATACATTAAGAACCCAGTAATCGCTAACAATTAAATCAGTGGAGAACTTCCCCAATGGCCAAGTAAGTAAACTGGTGGTGAACCGAGATATAGAGACCCATGAGGTTCCAGGTTTGATACCCAATCTCTGGTGGAACCACAGTTTGGGAGTTATAGTTGGATCAGTATCCCTAGACTAGGGAGGTGGGAAAAAATCGGTCAGGGCTCCTGCTCCATGATGCTAAACAGTGTCCCTTCCTGGAAAGTCCACATGTGCCCATCAGATAAGAAGAGGATCAGGCACAGCTGTGATTCTCTCCACAGTCGAATTGTCCCGTTGCCTTTCGGGGTTGATTTTCCTGACCTTTTTCCCTGGGGAATGCAGGTGCACCGCGCCTATCCAGCATCAGGACGGGGTGGGGGGGGGGAAGACAAGGAAAATCGGCCCTTTGTATCTCCGCTCACACGGGGACAATGGGCAGGATAATGGTGGACTGCTGGCATCAGTGGAACCAGACACCAACAACAGTCAACGATTGGGGAGAGAAGGAAGCCCGAAAAGTAACAAAAAAAAAATGGCGTTCAGATTCAGTTGCAATGTAACCATTTCAAATACTACTGTGTCTTTATATTTGCTTTAGAATATGCAATCTCAGTCATTTTATGTTACGATGTTGATTTGCTTCATCTCTGCCCTGTAAACCCACAAGTGTACACACTGCATTTAATAAATTAGCCAAATGAAAAATTTAGCGTAGAAAGTATCGATAGGAGGAACTCACGGATTCTATCTGAAGAGCTCTCAGTCCGGGCTGGTGAACTCGACACGCTGCTGCTCCGGTGGGAAGAGGGATGACTCCCTGGCCGGCGGCCATCTTCCAGGGACGGAGCAGGTGAAGGGCTGTCAGGAACACGCTCCTACAAATGACAGCAGCAGAGGTGTAAACAAGGACACGGTGAATGACATGTACGTTCCACGAGAACTAGAAAACTCAAGATCTGAAACAGGGAGCGATTGATGCGAGAGAATAGCAAGAAAAATATATAAGTAGTAGACCCACGCGAGGAACTAAATTCAATCATGGGGTTCAGATGACATCAAACCTGAAGCAAGTTGTGAACAGCAATTAAATCATTAGATTGGATTAGAACCTGATAGTGTTATACTGCAGGTGCCACTTTGGAGCTCGTAGTGCTGAAAAATACCGCAGTTTCTGCAGGCTAAGCCGAACACTCTGCAATCCGCAGAGCCCTCTGTATTGGTGCCCAAATGCCATTTAAATTGTCATTGTCACAAAGAGCTACTTGGTACCAGTTACATTTAGATTATAGGTGAAGCGAAGGCAAAAGAGCGTGAGGCGACCTCTTCAAAGTGGCTCGCAGGGATTGCCAGAATTTGATCTGGCCAACTTCACTCCTGAGTTAAAAGTGCAAATCAATACAAACTGTCCAGTATAACTGGCCAGTTGTTCTCTCCTTTACATATCTGCTATTTTATATTTATATATACAGTCCACAATAAAATCCTCATATGTAAATACTTGGGATCTCAAATATATTTGCAATTCTCCATGAGCTGGTGAGGTTACGCAATTGCTCTCAAAGGTTGTGCATATCAAAAGAAAATAAAATCCATGATAGTTACATTATTGTCAGAGCCTAATCTGTTAACAGTCATAGATTGCTTTTTGGAACATGACTTTACCATAAAGAGTGATTGGCCTGTCTCATACTCTCACTCATTCTTTCCCAGGGATCTCAAAACTCCTTACTCTTTCCTTCCTTCTATATCCTGAAGTTCCTTTTTGTTTTTATAAATCCAAGCTTAGCGACAACTAATCAATCTCTTCCTGATTCACCTTATTTTCTCTTTTCAACCTATGATGGTATCCTGCCCTGTGACCTTGGCTCTTCACTTCGGTTTATCAATTCTTTTTATCCATTATGGAAGGAGGATTGGCAAGAGGTATGGAGACAGACTCTGAATACTACCATCTGCAGCAAAATTCATGAAGATCAACTCAAGGTCATATATTGCACATACCACATTCGACATAATCTCCACAAAGGTAATTCCTATATATACCACAAGGAGTAGTTGAAGCGAATAGCATAGATGCATTTAAAGCTAGACAAACGCATGAGGGAGAAAGAAATAGAAGGTTATTCTGATAGGCTTAGGTAAAGAGGAGCGGGAGGAGGCGTGTGTGGAGCATAAACACCGGCATGGGCCAGTTGGGCTGAATGGCCTGTTTCTGTGCTGTACATTCTATGTAATTAAAGTGCTGCAGAGTTTCTGACCACCTCCTACATATATTCTGGACATGCCCCCGTATTCAATCATTCTGGCCAGCAGTTCTTAAGGTAGAAGGACCATAACCAGTCTTGCAATACTCGAGGACCTATCTAGAAAGCGGAATGAGGACACCCTCCAAATGTGCAAGCTAGCAGACTCTAACTACTAGTTATAAGGTACGCCCTTCTCTGTGGCAAGTGCAGCTTTCCCCTCAACAAATATGTGGCTGGAGCATATATGGGACATATCTCAATCACAAAGAGTAATATCCACCTGGAAATGGAGAAATCCAAAGCAGATTGGGGACTATTCTTGGAGGGTCCCTCAGCACAAAATGCCTCTTCTTCCCCCTCCTCCCCAAGCATAGCAATCGACCCACTGACCATGATGGGCAAAGACCCCAACCAATACGATCACTAGTAAGCAGGGCCTTCACCTCTCTTTGCCCCATCCTGTCCTCTCCCATCCCGTCCCCTAAATTTAGACCAAAATAGTTGCCTCAGCCTCCAATCTGCATTGCTTTTACACTGTAGAGGGTGCATTTTACAAATTTGTGCTCCCAGTATAGAGTTTATCCATTCTAGCAACACAAATTGGAAATTTGGGTGTGGAGACCAGGGAATTCAGGTGTGGAGACCAACAGACGCCAAAGGATCTGCCAGATATTCCATTCATTGAGGGAGCACAAACTTGTAAAATTACCCCTTAGTACAAGCAACTGCCAAAGTATGGGTCTCCCTCCAAGGGCTGCACACCATAGTGTAACCATCCTACAGAAATGTAGGTTTCCAATTCTGACTTTGAGTTAAGGGAGGTAGTTTTAGTCACGTAAGTGTCGAGAGCTAGCTTCATGCTCCATATAAAAGTAAAGCCCAGCCACCTAAAGAGGCCGATTGCAAAAATGCAAGAGCTGCACATGGAGGTTGCTTTCCCAAAGCAAGTATATAAAAGCACCTTGAGGTCAGTTAAAAGCAATTGGTCAACTGGAAACAGATCCTTTCCATTAAAGCCCCCCACCCACCCTCCAGTCCCACTGACATGACTCCCAAAAGAATGAAATCCTTGCTTAAAAGGAACAAAGTATTTGATGCAGGAAAATCCCAACGTTCGGTCCTGTTAACAAGCCTGACTGCTGGATCGCTGCGGACTGGTGTTGAAAGGCACTTCTTGCGAAGCCCTTTTTCAGGTCACAGCTGTCACATTCGTCGCAGTTTGTAGCTGCCACAATTTGCCATGCCAGCTTGTAGCTGCCTTTCTGCAATTCAGTGACTTCCAACCATCCTGTATATCTACACATTTCCACAGACAGAATGACATCTTATGTGTATCTCACTTAGACAAGGGGTGACAGCTCTCTCTGGCGCTTTCAGGAGAAAAACGGTGCTATTACAGCACATCACACTAAAGCAGGAGTGAAGACAGCAAATCCAGAAACCAATTCAAAACTATTTGAGTTTGCTATCCAATGACTTATTCGCTGTTAATCAAAATATTTTTTTAAAGTATTTAATATTAATAAAAAGCTCCTGACAGTAATAAAAATGGTAAACGGCCTCCCAAATATCTCAGGTAGTTTCGGCAGTGAGTAGCCATGCCACTCGGATCAGGACGGTCCAAGATTTGTGCTGAGTTAGCTAATCTGGGACATTGGTAAGGAGCACCTGGATCAGGGAGAAGAATTCAGTTAGCTTTCTGTTCCTCGCACACGCGGCCATCGGACAAGATCAGACTGCGCTGTGATCTCCCTCATGGTGAATAGCCCGCAGACTCACTTGGGGGTGGGGGGGATGCATTTTAACCCACCCCGCCCAGTGGGAATAAGTCAGGGGGCCTTTAAAATGAAGAGTTCAGCCTTGCTGCCTGGTTCCCGCTGGAAATGCGCTGTCCACCATCTTAAATGCTCACAAAGCGCAGTCGAAGCCTCCCCTCTCCTGAGACCCAAGACACCCTCCCCGCAACTTGCCCACTTGCTGGCGAGATTGTCCTTGGTGCTGGCCAGCGGCCTCCAGCCTCACACTTAGGCCTGGGAGTGCATTTTTGCACTCGCTCCGCTCCTGCCTGAAACCCACTGGGTTTTAATATAATATGGCCATAGGTCCATCAGTCCATTTACCCCATTTTGAGGCCGTTATTGTCCCATTAATGCTGATATTGGCTAGTTAAGATCGTCCCCACTGTCTATGTCCATCAATGAGTGTGTGTCGGTGACTTCAGGAGGGAAGGAAGAAAACTGAGAACAAGAAGTAATAAAACGAAAACCCTTGTTTAGATTATTGGTAGTTGCCCTTATTTCTAGATTGAGTAGTAAGTGCTTGAGTTGAGGGCACTTAATCTTCCTCAGTGTTCAGTATGCAAAATGTTCAATTCACTTTTTAAAAGTCAGTAATAAAATAAATACAAAAAAACAACATGCCTATACAAAATTGTTTTGAACACTGTGATTTTATGCAAATAGCACTTTAACTCTATTAATACACCTCACCCAAGCTTGAAATCTAATGTAAATAAACATTTTAAAATCAACAATGAGATGTATGGAACAGGATATGTAGAGAATATCAGAAACAGTGTAGCTGTTGAATTTAACCTGGTGACAATCCAGGCTTTGATAACACAATAAATGGGAGGATACTGAGAGGTGTAGAGGAACAGAGGGACCTTGGAGTGCAGGTCCACAGATCCCTGAAGGTAGCAGGACAGGTAGATAAGGTGGTTAAAAAGGCATACGGGATACTTTCCTTTATTAGCCGAGGCATAGAATATAAGAGCAGGGAGGTTATTCTGGAAATGTTTAAAACATTGGTTAGGCCACAGGTTGAGTACTGCGAACAGTTCTGGTCACCACATTACAGGAAAGATGTGATTGCACGAGAGAGGGTACGGAGGAGATTTATGAGGATGTTGCCAGGGCTGGAGAGTTTTAGCTATGAGAAAAGATTGGATAGGCTGGGGTTGTTTTCTTTGGAACAAAGGAGGCTGAGGGGAGATTTAACTGAGGTGTGTAAAATTATGACGGGACTAGATAGAATGGATAAGGAGGACCTATTTCCCTTAGCAGGGGGGGTCAGTGACCAGGGGTTATAGACTTAAAGTAATTGGTAGAAGGATTAGAGGGGAGCTGAGGAGAATTTTTTTCACCCAGAGGATGGTGGGGATCTGGAACTCACTGCCTGAAAGGATGGTAATGGCAGAAACCCTCAACTCATTTAAGAAGTACTTGGATTGAAGTACCGTTACCTACAGGGTTATGGACCAAGTGCTGGAAAGTGGGATTAAGCTGGATAGCTCTCTTACGGCCAGCAAGGACACGATGGGCCGAATGGCCTCCTTCTGTGCCTTAGCTTTCCATGATTCTATAATTCTATGATACACAAAGTACTGTAGCTTCAGCAACATGTGGGATTTTTTGCCCAAAAATAAATATTGATTTTGCACGTATGATTTATACATACATATTTGTTTCTTCACTCACCGTATTTTAAATGTCCGTTTTCCCTAACAGTAAGGCCCACTATCATTTCCTGATAAAGAAGACAGTGAGACGACCTGTTTCCAGGCCTCCCTCATTTCTCCTTTCTGACCAGGTGGCACTAGTATGGAGTAGGCTAATCCTCTCATTTTAGTTCTTTCTTTGTGCAGAGACACATCCCTGTAAGACAGCACACCTGAGAAGAGGAATTTACCATTCACGATATCATAGGGATATCCTTCAACTCAGGTTTTGGCCGGCACACTTAAGAGAGATGACACATTTGGTGCTATTTTATGCCAAATTGTTTGAGGAGGTGGGGTGTCGGATTTTAACTGCCACTAAGTTTGCAGCGGGAAATCGCTGGTTCAGTCAGATTATCGCCTACCCGTGGCAAAATGAGGCCACGACAATTTTAACCACTGGGCCTCATTAGCGTGCCGCCAGGCCATTTCCTGCCAAGGGTAGATGGGAAGTGGGCAGAAAGGGACTGTCGGCCTGCGGAAATTCAGCGGACCTTTGCCAACCTCCAGCACTCAAGTGAGTGTGAGGACCGTGTTTGGGGAGGGGGGGTTACAGAAGTGGGGTGGGGGGTGGGGGGGCGGAAAGTCTGTGGCAACAGAGGCCTACATTCTCCTTCTGTGGCCTGGCGCAGCACTCCCACTCCTCTTGGCCCCGCAAAGGAAAGTGAAACCTTATCTGGAACGGCCTCGTCTGCTTCCGATCCTCTTCTCGCTTAACTTTACCTGGCGGGAAAGCCGCAGTGACTTCCAAGCTGAGGTCGGAGTTAGAATCGCGGTCGGGGCACGATGACGTCATCGGACTCCGAGCCACATATTTAAAGAAAGACCCCACCAGGCTCGGGCGGGCGGGTTTGTCGCCTGCTCAGAAGAGCAGGTTAAAATTGGGTGGGACATCGGCCAGTAGGTCACCTTACCTGCCTGCTCCCTCCCACCAGGTTTGCGCCCAACAGGTAGGGTTAAAATCGACCCCTTGGTTATGAACCGATCCTCGTCATTTTTTTATTAAGCCGAGAGCAGTGCAGCAGCACTACACTTCTGCTCTACAGTGAATTAACACAGTTTATTCTGGAAGTATTAAAGGCCTCATAAATCATAAGTGACAAACTCATATGGGATATGAAGGTCTTACTCACATGTGGAACAAACCCATCATTAGTCACTGTGTATTTATATATTATACAATGCTACACAATGATATTTCTCATCTCACGCACACCCTACATACCTATGACACAAGATGTTGCAGTGTAACTTTAGTGTGCATTGGATTACATTTAAAGGGACATTTTTGCGTACTGACATCAAACATGGAGCCTCCACTTAACCAGAGGATGGGTCAGAGACTCGAGTGCAGAGGTCAGTGTGCCCAATTCGCTGCACTTTCGATCTAATCCGGAGCACCCTGAATCGGGTGCACGGGCCCACGTGTCTGGCTCTCCGCTCCAATGGAATAAAGCACAACACTGGAGCACAGCTGCTGAAAATTCACCCCTTATTTTACACTCAAGCTAATTTTAAATGTAATCGAGTGATTAGTATGGAAATGGACAGCAGTGATCTGGTGGCAAGTTAAGGGGTTGGGGTGGGGGGGTGACATGGATGGCAGTTTGTATCCGGCAATGGAATTCAGCTTCAGGAATCTGACCTGAAGAATATAAAGCCTCTATCTAAATGCTATGATTCTACAATAGCTCTTCTACCGAAGTATACACTGGGAGTTAAATTGGGCTGAGTAGGGCCCGTTTTTCAGGCGCTACACAGCCACCTAAGGCCCCAAAATGACCGGAATTGTGCCGCCCACCATATTGGTAAGGACAAATAAGAGGCATCCTTTACCCATGCCTGAAGCAGGCGTTAGGCTGTTTGCATGTTCAAATAAGGGGTTAGACGCTCGCTGTGGGTCCCTATTGCAAGATTAGTTTTGGGGGGGGGTCACCCAATAATGGCCGGTCCTGAATTTCTCCCCCAACAACTTTAAGAGACCACTGCCATCAGGGTACTTTGCATCTACACTCAGTAATTGCTAGCTTACAAATCGGAAATTCCCGAACGTAAAAAAAGAACTCAAGCCTATTCTCAACGCCGCTAGACAGTGACTTGGTCAGCATCTTTCCAATATCATTATATCTGATGAATGATCATCGGCCTCCAACATTAACTCTGCTTCTCTCTCCACAGCTGCTGCCTGACCTGCTGAGAGTTTGCCAGCATTTTCTGTTTTTATTTCATTATTTTTGATGTTTAAGCACGACCTTTAGATTTTGTTTTCCTTTAACTGCCAATTTTCTTCCCTCCGCTCCTGAAATGATGCCACTCACTCTACTGTTCTCCCAGCCTAGCTCCACTGGGAGACCGGCGGAATATCTAGGGGAGTGGCATTAATGGCCGTTTTCAGCTATTTGTGGCATTTCCCTGGACGGTTCAGCCAGTCTCCCAAAGGAGTTGTGGCAGGAGGTTGATAGAATTCCAACAGAATTTCAAGGCATAAGCCGACTACTTAACTACGGGCATCGTATCTAATCTCAATCCTGAACTCACCCAACGTTCACGTACTTACACATCCAACAAGGATTGTAACCAGGAGCAGGAGTCGAGGGCAATTTTCCCCACTCCTGAACCAGGAGCAGTGCGCCATTTGCACCTTAACTGAGATCAGCAAACTTAGCACGGAATGTGGATGAAAGCTGGGGTTTTCCTGGTTCTCAGGGCTCAGCTACTCGTTAAGTAAACTCATAGAGCCACCACAGTGGCAACCTTTAGAGACCTAAGGGTAAATCTTCTGCCGTTTGCTGAAGTTAGTAAAAAAAAAGTAGAAATGGGTATTAAAGTGGAAAAATTTACCTGCGTCTACTTGTTTTTGCTAAAATTAGCTAATAGTGGAAAATATATCCTTAATAACCAACCTTTTTAAACAGTTAAAAATATATAAAAATCACAGAATTTTCATTACTTGCTGCCGGCTTGGACTGCTTTTAGTAATAGCTTAGCCTATTCTAAGATCTTGCTATTATCTTTCAAGAACAGTATGACAACACCCTTTTAATACATAGGGTCGGCACTGTCGATGTGATTAATCAACTGCAGCGCTAGAGCTCATTTACCTTAATAACTGAGGTTTCCATTCTGGAGGGAGGGCTTTGTACTTGGGCTGCAGCTGCCATATTAGCGATAGTGGTAAGGTGGTTCATCTGGCTCATTGCCATGGTGACTGACGCTGGAGGTAGGCTGACAGGGATAAGTGGATGGGGCATCATCATGAAGGGGAGCTCCAGCCCTAAAAAGGAAAAAAGAGTTAATGAAATGTCTTTAAGAATTATTTGTACAACTGAGTCTGAGTATAAAGCAGGTTAGCAATAAGGTTTCAATAGGATGTCCAATACTGGATCTTAGGCGTCTGAGTTTAAATATTCATGTTTCTCTACTTTTTCTTTTGATGTATTCCTTATATAAACCTCGCGCCATCTGCCTGTTTAGGATGCAAAACATCCTATATCATTATTTGAAGAGTAGTGAGTTCTCCTGATATCCTGGTCAACATTTCTCCTGCAACCAACACTGCCAATAAACAGATTATCTGGTCATTTATCTCATTACTGTTTATGGGACCTTGCTGTGCACAAATTGGCTGCTGCTTTTGCCCACACAACAATAGTGATGACATTTCAAAAGTACTTCACTGCCTGTAAAGTGCTTTGGGAGTCCCTGAGGACGTGAAAGACACTATATAAATGCAAGTCTCTCTTTCTTACACTTAGAAAACATCTACCATCCTATCATAGCACGTACATTTCCTAAAAGTTGTATCTTTAAACAGATAAATGGTGATTTTAACTGTTGGGCGGCCACCCGATCCCTCCTGCAGGAATCCATTTTGAGGGCAGGGCCTGATTAACATGCCATGGGCAAGCTGCATCCCCTGAACAGGTTTCCTCGTGTAGCTCCATGGATCTAGGCCAATGCAACATCAGCCAGCAGGAAGATAGATCCGGCAGGGGGGGTGGGGAGGGAGGGGGTGGGTGAGTGAGGGGCGAGTGATCCTGGGGGAAGCCGAGGCGACAGCAGCCCATTTTAATCGTGGAGCACTCCTGCTCATTCCTGGCCCTACAAAAATAATTTTAGACTTGCCTTTTTGGGGACTCGCCCTCTTGATCGCCAAGTTTTACGGAGTGGAGCGTCTGTGGTCAACGCTCCACCCAGTACTCTCTCTAAAATTCCGTCGGGGATCATATGTAGATCATAGGACCCCGATTTGTATCGATTAGTCAGGCTCCCACCGAAAGGCCTGAGTTGAAATGGAGGCAGAGCAGTGGTCGACCACCTCCATTTTAACTCCATTGCCGCCCCGTTTCTGCTGGGAGTTAAAATTGCTCCTCCAGATACTACAATCCCTGTAGTAATCAGTGCACACACCTAGGCCAAACTAATTCTTACCACAAACATTCCTGTTATTTATCCTGACTATGTTAGTCTTTACGTAATATACACAGGAGTTTAGACCTTTGTAAAACAAAGTGCATTACTTCTCCTGATTCCTGACGGCTGACCCCATATGAACAGAGGCCAGGTACAGTAATGTTGTAAAACACCCTGGTACATGAACAGAGCATCCGAGAAAACTTAGTGTGTGTAGTACCAGCAATGATGGAAGCTTTGACACCCAATGGAAGAGTTTGTAACATGCAAAAGTTTAAATAGTGTCTCTACATTAAAAAAAATAACAATATTTGGGAGTGCAGCAAAGGCTGTACCAAATCAGTGAGGTCCAGATGACTATGTCAGCCATTTGACTGTCACTCTCACAGTTTATGATATCATCCAAACATACTGCTACTTATGTTTTATGTAATCTGCATATTCTGACTTCAGACGACAGGGATTATTTTTTTGGTAACATCCACTATTCTTCATTTCCATAGTCTCCTTACCGATTTGGTGAAATTAGCCTGACACAAAACTAGTTATTTTTCCGACAGAAAAGCAAGGGAAAAAGTTGTTAAAATATCGTAGAGAATAACGGTCATTCGCTGATGGAGTACAAAACACCATGGGGTGAAATTCACCTTCGGCAAAGGCACAAAATGGCGGCCGATCCGTTAGTGCCCGTTTTGCGCCCCCACCAAAGTTTAATTTCACCCCATTTCACTCCCATGGGCCCAGGCTCTTGATTGGCAAATCTACTTATAGACATATTGGCCCATTTGCAGTTTCGCACAGTTTGCATATCTGTGCTGTCCTGGTAATCCATTATTCTGCACGTGCTGTGTGTGATGTTGAGGGTGAACTCGTGATAAATGAATCAAACATTATCGCGAATGGCCACAGAACATCTTGCAGAAATTAACAGGAGTGTTCCACCCTCAAAAAGAACAGTCACTCCACACAACTAACAAATACACAGCATCATGCCTAGTATAATGACATTGCATCATGTCAGTTGTCCATATGTCCAGGTCCAAAAAAATATTGGTATTCTGCTTCATTGGTAATAAACTTAATTCATATCAACAGAAAGAAAAAGTTATTCAAATGATGGCACTTTTATCCTGAAATGAAACTTGGCAACAACGGATAAGTTTCAGAGCCTCCATTCGCTCATTTGCCTTGACAGGAATGCGGATCGCAGAATGAAGCCTGGAGCTCAATGCGTCTTATTCACGGTGCCCTCTAATTTCCTACTGGAAAAAATCGAGCACGTTGACCTCTTCGCTTGATTCTCCGAGCGATGCTCCTTCAAGTGAGCCATCACACCGGGAGTAGAAAATTTACCCTCGTGTTGAGTGTGGATCCCAGGTCACGTAGTACTGGAACTATAAGCACCTCACATTGACTAAGATTAATAGGTATATGTATCTCATCATGGTTTAACCTGTTTTTCTTCAGATTCCATCTTTATTTTTCTATTCTCCTTTTTTATCAAGTATCAAGCTGGACCCATGTGAAGTGATGCAATATCTTACTATTATTTATTTCATTGCTGTTTGTGGGATCTTGCTGTGCACAAATTGGTTGCCGTGTTTCCTACATTACAACAGTACCTACCCTTCAAAAGTACTTCATTGGCCGTAAAGCACTTTGGAACGTCCTGAGGTTATAAAAGGCGCTATATAAATGCAAGTTCTTTCTTTCTTGATTACATCACTTCCCACCAGGACAGTGTGAAAATGTTCAGAGTTTTGTCAAATCAGTGGAGGAGTAATTTTCTAAAGTACAATAACTGCAGAAATAACCGAAAGAAGAATTTTGTGCTCCCCTGATACCTCAATTAGCAAAGCCAACATGTAACTGAGCTACACAGACCAGAAGATCCCAAGTTCATTTCCCAGTCAGTGCTGACTTAGCCGATCTTAGTTAAAGCAATAATTGAAGTATTTCAACTAGCCTAAATGCAACAGGAAGGGTCCCTGTTCCTAATAACCATCGACTAACCTTGGCTGGAACACTGGAAAGTACATGTGTGGACTTTGGATGAGAACAAGATCAGGTTTGGTTGAGATGTCATTCACAGTAAAATAGCTGGTCAATACTCACTATCTTGGCTCACATATAAACATTAGTCACTTGGGCAATGCACTAAAGGTTGTCCTGGTGCCTGTGAAACAACCCAATAACTATAAACATGTCAAGGCCTTCAGGAAAGGAGAAAGGAAAAAAAGGGGAGCAAATTGACAAACAGAAGCCTTAAAAAAAATGACAGTTTGAAGTATAAAATGCCCAGTTTCTCAGAGAGGTCCTAAAGCAGGCCTTCGGAACATCATTAGCACATAGAGAAGGGGCCTAACACCTGGTGGCCGTGCCAGACCCTGAAAATCGTCGGAGGCCAATATGGAGTTGAAAGTTTTTCAGGTGTCCTTGGGGCACAGCCCTGCGAAATTGGTCTATTTTTGCGTGTGTTTCACGTCCAGTAAACAGGTGCAAAGAGGACCAATTTCTACCCCTAAGTACCTGCAAATAAACATCGTTCCATTATGCTGCTGCAAAGCAGTGGAGGAAAATGCTGCAGGAACAAACAAATCAACTAAATATAGGAAAATAGAGTCCACACATAAATATGTCTGTAGCTTCAAAATGAACGCTTGCATAGTATGCTGAAATTGTTCAAACAGCACTGTCATTGAACAAAGTTCCCTGGATCTAAGGCCTCAACAACAACTTTTTACATTCATATATTGCTCCTCAGAGCACTTTGAGAGGAGAAGGAGTGGAAACTGAGCTGGAAATAAGGGAACCTAGGGGGGAGGGCAACTTTGCTAATTGAGAAGAAAGAAACAGAGTTAACGTTTCAGGTCGATGGTCAGAAAGGTCATTGACCTGAAACATTAACTCTGGTTCTTTCTCCACAGATGCTGCCTCACTTTTGAGTATTTCCAGCATTTTCCGTTTTTATTTCAGCTTTCCAGCATCCGCAGTATTTGGCTTTTGGTAGAGTTGAAGAGATAGGAGATATTTGAAGTTTTCAAGATTATGAAAAGGTCTGGTGAATCTGATCCGGGCAATTGGTTCACTATTGTAAAGGGTTCCAATACCAGGGGATACGAGTTCAAAACTAAGAAGATAGGATTAAGTAAGTAAGTTAGATGTTTTCTTTTACACAAGATGGGTGGGAGGAGGCTAAGAGGGGTGGAAAGATTCTAAGAGGATTGGAAGGAGGCTCATGTGGAGCTTAAACACCGACATGGACCAGTGGGGCCGAATGGCCTGTTTCTGTGCTATACATTCTATGTAACTATTTATGTAACTATGCAGAGGAGGTAATTAAATGGGGAAGGACGTTTGGAATGAAGAGTAAAAATAAGCTCAAGAGGCAACCAGATGTGATTTTGGAGAAAGTATGAATTGAGGGATATGGGGAGAAGGGCGACATAGATCAATTAAATAAAAATCATGACCTTCTTGTTCTTCAACCATAATATTTACACCCACGTGACATCCTGTGAAAGAAATGTACTCAAACTGGGTACCACTCCAACAGAAACTGGATGTGAAAATAATATAAATTAATTATACCAGCAGTAAATAGAGGCAAAGTCACAATGAGAGATAAATTCACACCAATTCACTGCTGAAAAGTTTAATACAAGTTGCACAATGGTGCTTAAAGAATAGGCCAACCTTAAGATGAAAAATGCAACCTAGCTGTACAAAATATTTATTTTATACCTACTTCAAACTTGATTTTTTGTTTTAAAAGTCTGATTTAATTTGTGATTATTATTTGTATGAAGAATACCTCAGAGATGCATCTCTATAATGTGTTTAAATAGGTGTTGGCAACCTTTGAACCGTGCAAGATATAAAAATGTTTGCCGCACATGGTGAATTTGCTGCTTGCTCAACACTCCTATCCAACATAGAATCATAGAATCATAGAAGTTACAACATGGAAACAGGCCCTTCGGCCCAACATGTCCATGTCGCCCAGTTTATACCACTAAGCTAGTCCCAATTGCCTGCACTTGGCCCATATCCCTCTATACCCATCTTACCCATGTAACTGTCCAAATGCTTTATAGAATTTGGTAAAAAAAATAATGGCATACACAAGGACATCTGATGACACAGAAAGTTGTCCTCACCATTGGGTAATAAGTGGTTCTGCTGGAGGGAGTTGAGGGAGTGGTTTACTGCGAGGTTGTGCTGGCTGGAGAGGGTAGGATGACCGACAGAGGCCTGTGAGGCTGGGGCAGTGGGAGACTGCAGTTTCTCTTTATCCCAGGAGCCATCGCTGCTACCTGTAGGATAGGAAATAGAACAAATTGTGAGTGAGTTGGCCTTTATCATCATTCTTTCTTTATCCTCTGCCCAATTTTCTACCTCCGCCAGCTGCTTACCACCGTGCATCCTTCTCCAGCTTGAACAGCGGGAAGGCCCATCAGCTTTCGTTTATGATCACACAGCAGGAAGCGAGAGTCGTTTTTGCAGAATGCCTGGAATAACGGCTTCCCGGAGAACTGCAGATTTGGTCAGTGTGATCAAATGGGACTCAGCCCCATGACTTTATGTCCAGGACTCAAGTGTTTCTAACAGTTATGCTGCCAGTTGACATTCTTCCAGCGTAAACTTTTCTCTTACAGACCACCTCAACCTCAGGAGGAAATAACGTTTACAATTACGGGCCCGATTTTCAAATAGGCCGTAGTACAATAAAAGGAATTTTCAGCCTCTGGGAAGACTCAATAAGATGAACGGTATGTTCCGAATTCTGAGGACTACATTGATTTTTTTAAAAATTCTTTGTCAAGTCAATAGATTGTGGGTGCTGGAAAATCTTGCACAGCATTTTCTAGAATGTTCAGGAGGCATTTAACAGGATATAAGATGGATGTGAATTTACCTTTAATAAGTCAATGGGATAATAAGAGTGGAGGTACAGTCCACTGGAAGAGCAGCACACCAGTGTAATGACATTTTAGAACCAATCATTGCCTGGCTCACCTCTGATGTTTGAGAGAATTGCTGTCCAGTAGTTCTAGTTTATCCCGTATTACTTTGGAATGCTGTGGAGCTCTGAAAATGAACACAGGAATGGCTGCGGCCATCTCAAGGCACAAGGTAGTTTTTGGAATTTTAAAAGATAAAGCAAAGTAACTTACTGCAAGTTTACATCTAAGTTTTCCCCTTATTCTCTGCCAGTCTGAAATTTAGTTTCTTCTTTTTCCCCCAAAAGGTGTTATTTTAATTTCGATGTACCATCTGCTTTCGTAGGACTAAAGTACATTATCCCCTTCTTTGCAATAATTTTGCCATCAAAATGACATAGCAGGCCTGTGACTTTGGTAGCAAGATTGGCATTTGTCTGGTGTATGATTCTGACACCATTTATAAGTTGTGGGAAAATATGCTGCCGCAGAGTTCTGGGAACAGTTGTACAACTGAAAATAATGCCAAAAAAATCAACGGAAAGACAACGATGTATATTTGTGAATGGGAATGTATTTAAGGACGTATGTGTCTCAGGTGAATGTGAAAGCTGTTGTGCTATGACAGGAACATTTAAAAAACACCACAGAGTAAGGAGGAGTTGAGCACAGCACCTTCAAGGGCAACTGGGATAAATTTCCATCTTCACTGCATGGGGGTTCATTCTCATGGAGTGGAACCCATTTGATTTTCATCCCATTGATTTCATTGGGATGAAAATTACATCGAATTACATAGAATGTACAGCACAGAAACAGGCCATTCAGCCCAACTGGCCCATGTCTGCATTTAGGCTCACACGAGCCTCCTCCCACCCCTTTTCATCTAACTTTATCAGCATTCCTTTCTTCCTCATAGGTTTACCTAGCTTTCCCTTAAATGCATCTACTCCACGTGATAGCAAGTTCCACTTTCCAACCAGTCTCTGAGTAAAGAAGTTGGGTAGGTTCCATAACAGGCAGGCAAACTGCTCTGCTAGATTACCACTTATGCGATGAAGACAAAAATCTACCTCACTGTCAACATCAGGACCCCCCCCTTAAATATCAAGCCTTTATCAAGAATTTCCGTTCATTTCTTTTGTTTATTTCTGTCCTTCTGTTGATTCTTGTGACTGATTTTGTTTCTTTGAACAGCGAATGCCAACGACATCTTTGGGTTGAACTGACTTACAGGGCTTATTGAGCCCAATGTGGTGAGGGACCTGGCTTCAAAAAACATGCCTGCACGCGAGTAAGTGCACACACAAACACAACTAAACTGCAAAGTTAACAGAATCACTATTAACGGTAATCAGCTGACTGGTACCATGGGACTCAGAAACTACTTTAGGCTAATAACTCCAATAATGCCATCAGGGCGCATTATTCAACCAAAAACTAACATTAAAAAAATGAACAGAAAAGAGTCTTCAGGTGTCAATAATGCTTCAACCATTGGCTGTCCTACTCACCAAAAAAAATCAAGAATTGTTCAAAAAAAGTTGTCAGTGACCAACTCCCCTTCAAGTAAAAACATATGTGCTCTTTTCTCTCTGACCTTTTGCCTGCTAAATAATTGTTTCCGTTTACCCACAGCATCTACTGGATAATAAGTTTCAGAAAGTATAACACAGCTATCTTTTTATTTCCCTTATTTTGTAATTACCATTAATATAATTTTACTTTTCCAAATGAGGTTGAGGAACATGTGTCTTACGTACCTCTTCGATAACCTCAGGCTCACGCTGAGAGCAATTAATGTTAATAGTGTACTCTAGCAGCGAATGAGCCATTTTGATTTTCTTCTCCCCATCACCCCCTTTGTAGGTCCCACTGCTTCTTTAGCTGCTTTTTATATTGAACGAGTGCTCCTGGCTGCTGACATGCACAGCATGCGATAACCCCAAGGTAAACCTGCTGGGTTGGCTAAGGCTGGCAATGTGGAGACCTTTTTGTCAACTGGCTCTTCCCACAGTCCCAGGGCTGCCCAATTTTTGGATGAGGTTCTCAAACAGGCGTAAGGCCCCTCATTAACATAGGCAAGGGGCCTAATGTTTGTTTAAGACGGCCGCCTGGGATGCCTGAATATCGTCTGAGGCCAATATGGCGCCGGATGTATTTTAGGCGTCCTAAGAGCGTGGGACATTGCCCCGCATAATTGGTCCTTTTTGCCCCCGTTTTCTGCCCAGAAAATGAGCGCAATTTCACCTCCAATATGTCAGAGTTACCAGTTTACCTTCATTTAAGTAAAAACTTGGCCCTACCATTTATTAATCGACATTAACATTCCAGTAAGGTAGACACTTCTCACAAAACGATGTGTATTTATGTCTTGAGAATACTAAATGTGCTAATTTCCAGTTTTGTTCAAGTCTACTGCCTAAATTGTATCTGTATGGCAGATCGACTTAAATCCACATCAACAGTATATGTCTATTAAACTGGATTTTAATGAAACCAAATTGCCTACGAGTTCCAGCGACACAAAACCTATTAATTTAGATTTAATATGAATTAAGACTTAATACAGATAAAACCAGTCTGTATAAAGTATGTTGAGAACCTTAATGAATATTAACTATGAACTGCTCTGTGATAACCTGCTTTAAAAATGAATAGGCTATAGATTAATTTAGACTAGAGATTACACTCATTATTATACAGCAAATCCGAGTTACAGGGAGAAACCAATAAATTAACAATGATAGCACTGGTACAAGTTGTACAAAAACACAAATCTGTGCATGTTCAGAAGGTGGCAGCGTTATCCAGCACAAGCTAATGTTTATGTGTTTTTACTTAAACTGCCATTGTAGCCTAGAAATTCAGGACCCCGCTCTGCTGTCAGAAGTGAGGGGGAGCAGAACATCCCCCTGCCTGTCTCCCCTGACCCCATCCCAAATCTGGGAAGAAGGGGTTATTTACATCTTAGGGTGGGCTTCACATCATTTACAACAACAACAACTTGAATTTAAATAATGCCTTTAACACAATAAAACGTCCCAAGGCAGTAGTGTAATCTGACAAAAATTGACAATTGACACCGAACCAAAGACGGAGACATTGGGACAGGTGAAGTCTAAGAGGTAGGTTTTAAGGAGTGTCTTAAAGGAGGAAAAGGAGGTGGAGGGGTTTAGGGAGGGAATTCCAGAGCTTAGGGCCTAGACAGCTGAAGGCACGGCCGCCAATGGTGGGGCGAAGGAAGTCAGGGGTGCACATGAGGCTAGAACTGACGGAACGCAGGTTTCTCGGAGGGCTGTAGGAGGTTACAGAGATAGGGAGGGGCGAAGCCATGGAGGAATTTGAACACGAGGATGAGAATTTTTAAAATGGAGGTGCTGTTGGATCATGAGCCAATGTGGGTCAGCGAGCATAAGGATGATAGGTGAACGGGCCTTGCTGCGAGTCAGGATACGGGCATCAGAGTTTTAGATGAGCTTAAGTTTACGGTGCTATTGGGAGCACCAGCCCAGTGGGCTGGTCTGGCCTACGTGTCCCAATGTAAAAACTTCCACAGTTTGCTGCTCCCTCACTCTTGCGCCACAATTATAACGGCAAACAGCTCTTTGAGATCGACTGCCATTAAGAGAAGGTATTGTGAGACCCGCTTACAGCCATCGTACAGCAAACATGCCTGCTTCATGCAGGTGTGCTTACCGTTGGCCGTATGCTGGCAAGATTTCCGGGGAAACTGGCATCTCACCAGTCACCAGATGTTACAAATGGGTGGGTGCCTGGCAGAAGAAACAAACACAATGCAACAAAACCTTTCTAAGACTTTAAATTAGGTTCAATGATTATAAACTGCTGTTGTGCTTTTTTTAATGTTAAATCTGACCCCTTCCCACCCTACAAATAAATTATGGTTTTGCTTCACTCAATCCCTGCCAGATACTCATTATCCACCATGCAGTTCAAAGCATAAGAGACTTAACTGCCTTTACTCACTGGATACACTGGAATGTAAAACAGACTTGCTTGGTTTGGATTGGTTCCTTTCCTGCTTCCTGGTCTCTAAACTCTCACATTCACGATGAAAATGATAACATCTGTGTGGAAACACAGAGCTAAAGAGGAGAGATCAGAAACTGAAGCAACCCATTGCTTTGTATTAAAAATGTGTTCAATGTTGCACACCTCCACTTTTAGTCTTCTTTAAGTACCCATTCGTTGGCATGAGTTGGTATTAAGACACCAATATTGTACCACACAAAATAAACATTCTTTTTTATGGATTAGACTCCCCTCAAAACCTGAGATTGTGATTCCAAAACAAAGGATTTTAAAATAAACTACTCTCAAAATGAAGTATTCCTTTACATTACCAAAAACGTGAGTTTAGATAGAATAACTTAACAATCATACACAAGGCCAGTTTTCCGAAGTCATGTTCATGGTGAAGAGCCTTATGTGCCAAAAGTGCAGCTTGGAAAATCATGGGCAGTATGTTGGCTATTCCCAATATGAACTGACCACAGGTGAGGCTCCATTCGGGAGTGCAATTTTGGAAAATCGGCCCCATGGAGTTTTTTATAGGGATGTATTTAAGGGCGTATGTGTCTCAGGTGGATGTGAAAGCCGTTGTGCTGTGACAGGAACATTTAAAAAGCACCACAGAGTAAGAAGGAATCCATATCAACTTTAAAATGTCAATAATCCTATTTGGTGGAATTTAGATGCATTTGGATTAGATTAATTTTACCCAACTTCTTATGACTTGTCCCTTTAAGAGAAATTATGCAACTGTCTGACAGTCTTTTGTCAGACAGTTTGCTGAGTTTTATTCACTCTATCAGTGTGTTTAGACTGTCACCAGCGGTATGAGACTTGCAACCAGGCAGCAACTTATTTAAGCGGCCTGGCTCCCAGTCAGGACAGAACACGGGACATGTGCTGATAGGCACAAAGCCCCACTCCCAGCTGTTACATTTTAAATGTTTCAGGAGTGGGGAATGGAGTGCCTGCACTCTAAGTAAACTCAAAATAAACACTGCATACATTTAAAGAGTGTCATGGAAGCTTGCTGCAGTTACACTGCACGGAATTCTAGACTGGCTCCTTCAGAGGATCTCAAATCATTCCCCTTCGAAGTCAAGCCATGACCCACCCAATGTCTAAAGTTGTAATATAAATACACCCTTACCAGGTGTGAATTCATAATGGTAGAAAAACTGCAGAAGCTTATGCACATCATCATGTTTTAATAACTTCAGATCATAACCACTGTTCCCATTTTTTCGGACAGCGGGTGATGCTAATGGTTCTGATGTTGCCATTTACAGCTACTCTAGACCCATCTTTTGTTTCTTTACTTGTCCCATTATCACCCTCCTTGCCTTGTACCATCATCCCTTTTGTCATTTAATCACTCCTGCCCTCCGCCCTATCACAGACCTTTCCATTTGTTCTTTCCTCCTCTCCCCTTCCTCCCCCTCCACCACCCCCACCCCCCTCCACTTTCCCTGGCTCTATATTTGCTTAAAAACTGTTAAATCTTTAAGTTCTTCCAGTTCTGACGAAAGGTCTTAGACCTAAAACGTTAACTCTGTTCTTTTCCCCATAGATGCTGCTTGACTTACTGAGAATTTCCAGCATTTTCTGCTTTTATATCATGTTTCTTGGTCAGCTTCTGAGGGCACATTGTCTCTCTTCACTATTTGGAGCAAAATCATAACTGCAAGTCTAAAGGCTGCATTTACTATTTTGCGACAATTGAAACATATAAAACATCTAATTGAAACATATAAAATTCTGACAGGGCTAGACAGACTGGATGCAGGGAGAATGTTTCCCCAGGCTTGGGAGGGGGGGGGTCCAGAATGAGGGGTCACAGGCTCAGGATACATTTAGGACTGAGATGAGGAGAAATTTCTTCACTCAGAGGGTGGTGAACCTGTGGAATTCTCTACCACAGAAGGCTGTGGAGGCCAAGTCATGAATATATTAAGAAGGAGCTAGATAGATTTCTTGACAAAAAAAGCATCAAGGGGCATGGGGAGAGCACGGGAATATGGTATTGAGATAGAGGATCAGCCATGGCGGAGCAGGCTCGAAGGGCCGAATGGCCTACTCCTGCTCCTATTTTCTATGTTTCCATGTTAATTGCCTTCCCCCCACCGCCAGTAGATAATAGAAATTGGCAGAGATTTTGGTCATCTACATATGGTACAGCAATAACCCTGACAAGGGAATGAAGCCAAGTACCATACAAATAACAAAAGAAACATTCTGTCATTTTGGTCATCATGAAAAGCAGATGAGATGCAAGGAAAGAAACAGCAGCAGCTGTGCAAGGATGCAACACCTCTCAAGGTTTTCCAAATCTGTTAAATGTCTTGCTGCTTGCAATGGAGCGAGACGACCTCTCTATCTCGCTGTCCAACATTAATACCAGGATAAACCAAAATCTCCTCCAACTAAATAGTGGCAAAACACTTCACCTTCCACAAACACTCTAGACACAACTTTATCAACATCCCTGGCTGTCATCTCAGGCCATGCCCAGAGGTGCGGAAATTTTGCATCCTCTGTGACCCCAAGTTCACCGTCCTGCCTCTAGTCCAATCCGTCAGCAAGACTGCATTAATTTACTTGTGAAACCTTGCTCCCCTCCGCCATTATCTCTGTCTCTCTGCTGCTGAAACCCTGAATCGTGCCTTCATCACCTTGAGATTTCTCCAGCCTCCCCTCTTCCACCCTCATTAAATAAGTCACCCAAAATGCCACGGCCTAATTTCTCATCCACAATCAGTCCCGTATCCCATCACTGCCAGCTCCCCATTGACTTTTAAGATTCTTATCCTCAAATTCAAATCCCCCCGTGGCTGTTCCCTGACCTAACCCAGCCAGCTCCTCCAACTGCATGTTCCTGCTGGCATTCTCTGTTTGATACCAGCCGACTTTGGTGCTCCCTGCTCCCTCTATTCATCCATCTGTGGCTGCTATTTCAGCCTTTATGCCTCCACCCTCAGCAACTCACTCACTCAGCATTCTCACCTCATGTTCTTCCTCCCAGGATTCAAAAACCTTCTCTTCAACCCCTCCTACCCCCCAACCCCCCCACTCCTCCACATCTTCCCTTTCTCCCTCCTGCTCAATGTCCATTTGTTGAATGCCCTATAAAGAACTTTGAGACTCTCAGTATGTGAGGAGTTCGATAGAAATGCAAGTTGCTCTAATCAAATTTTTTTAAATACTTTATAAAAATTAACAATTTGATCTTTTTTAGCTCACCCTGATTGGTTTTAGATCAGCTTTAAATATTTGGCCCACAAATGAGAACATGGAGGCACATGGACTCACTTCCTACTTGCTTATTTCATGTCTAGATTTTATTCCAGTGGCATTGATGTTTCCTGAGCTTTTTGTTTGCACGTCAAATTCAGTGTCAATCTTCACGTACATCAGATGAACATTCAATGTGCCTCTGACAGAGAAGGCAGGCCAGCTGTGCCCTAAGAAGCTGTATTTATGCTGAGTTTTCATTGTTAGAAAGAAAAGCACAAATCCTAATTTTTTCTTAATAAATAAATTAGTTTGGCCTTTATGTGCAATGAATTATTGATACCCCCAGAGTATATGTATTTGAATAATATATAAAATGTAGCCCCCAAACTTATTCATTAAATTGTAATTAATGTAGAATTTATATAATTACAAGGCGTCGCATGTTTTAATTGGTTTCTTAAACGCAGATCTGCTTCCCAACATTATCACCACACCCCCACACAGTGATAGATTATTTTGACCTAAGAGGAGCTTTAAATAACCTTGACATTTATATTTACTCACTGTTATTAAAATAGTTTTTTTAAATTACAGGGATTATATTTCACTTAATTTTGCTCTACTCTGAAATAATCTTTGAGCTTTGAAGAATACTGTCCAACTGCATGTAGTCTGCCTTTCCACTTTGCTTCTCCCATTTTAAATGGGCACATTGATTAACACTGTATTTTTTGTAAAGTGAAATACAAAGCAACACTTAAGACTCGGAATGATGTGCTCGGATAAGATGTGTGACTAATTCAGTTTTCAGAGCCAACATTATGTAACCAGGGTGATAAATAGGGTACAGTTTTAGTCTGACTAAACAGCTTTAATTTCCTTCAAAATGCTAACTGGTGGACTATGCAGACCATGCCATTAAGTCAAATTTCCTAGGAATTGGAATCTTCGTCCATTCGCCTCACCTGGAGTACTGCATACAGTTTTGCTCTCCTTATCTCAGGAAGGATGTACTTGCCTTGGAGGCGGTGCAACAAAAAGATCACTAGATTAATTCCTGGGATGAGAGGGTTGTCTTATAAGAGAGGTTGAGTAGAATGGGCCTTTACTCTCTAGAGTTTAGAAGAATGAGAGGTGATCTCATTGAAACATATAAGATTATGAGGGGGCTTGACAGGGTAGGTTCTGAGAGATTGTTTCCCTTGGCTAGAGAGACTAGAACTAGGGGGCATAGTCACAGGGGTCGGCCATTCAAGACTGAGATGAGGAGGAATTTCTTCAGATTGTTGTGAATCTTTGGAATTCTTTACCCCAGAGGGCTGTGGATGCTGAGACATTGAATATATTCAAGGCTGAGATAGATAGATTTTTGGACTCTGGGAAATCAAGGGATATGGGGATCGGGCGGGAAAGTGGAGTTGAGGTCGAAGATCAGCCATGATCTGATTGAATGACAGAGCAGGATCAAGGGGCCTATTTATGCTCCTATTTCTTATATTCTTATGTTCTTGAGTCACATGACAGACCCAATATAAAATTGTGTTAGAGGATAATTTTTCTTTTTATTTTTAATTCTTTCCCACCAATTTTCTCCCCTTTTCTCCTGGAGGTGCTGCCACATGTTTCCCCAGGTGCTGGCAGTCGTCTGGTACCTTTCCTAAGCAGCCGTTCTTCTTGTGTGAGGCTAAGCAGTGACTGTTGGGAAGCTATTCAACAATTAGAGGAATCGCAGATGAGCCCGATCCTGTCCTGACTTGACATTCACACATCTGCACTTTGCAGCAGGGGTCATGGGATAGTGATCAGGGGCATTAATGCAGGCTGATATTTTTATTTGCTAGCCGAGGGACACAGCTCAAAAGTAGCACCCTTGGTGAGAGCGACTGACTCAGCTGAAACCAGGATTGAGCCCGAGGCGTTGCTGGGCAGCGCACTTACCAACAGATTCAGCGGAGGAGCAGTGAACTCTGCATTCCTCCAATTCTGGCCTCATGCACTTCCCCGATTTTCTTTGCTCCACCATTGGTGCCAGTGCCTTCAGCTGCCTAGGCCCTGAGCTCTGGAATTCTCTCCCTAAACCTCTCTACTTCTCTACATCTCTCTTCTCCTTTAAGACATTCCTTAAACCCTAACTCTTTGACCAAGCTTTTGTCCTCATGTCTCCTTATGTGACTTGGTGTCAAATATTGTGTGATAATAGTCTGTGAATCGCCTTGTGATGTTTTACTAAGTTAAAGGTGACATATAAATGCAAGTTGTTGTTGCTGCTGTTGTTTTTGGCTGTGATATGTTCCCCCTCCTCAGCCAAATAGCCCCCTAAGACTTACTGTATGGTGTTACATTTGGACGGTCATTAGCTGGCTTCGCTGGTAAGATCATTGAGCAATTGAAGCATACAAACTGTAAATGTCCCCAATTTGACTCTTAATCTGTGCTAAATTTGCTGGTCTCAGCTGGGACTGTAGTAATAGTGTTGTGATTGACCTCATGCCTTGGAATTTAGGAGAGGAAAATCAACCAGGGTCGCCTGGGAAGTGTGCATGTGCGGATGATGGGTGACAGCTCTGCTCTCTCTTCCCCCTCCTGAATAGTTTGCTGATGCGCACTGTCTAGGCCCATACATGAAAGATGGCTGCTTGGACAAGATACTGGAGGGTAACGGGTGCCCATGTAATTCTATCCCAGCAAGGGGTCAATGGGGGCGATATTGGTTGGCGTCCGATGACGGGCACTGAAATGGTGGTGCAAATGGGATGCGCGCCTAAAGAGGTTCTCCCAAAATTGGTCCTCAGCCCCCAGAGACAGCTCACTGGCTTGAAGATTTCCAATTTGGGCTGGCTGTAGGCCATGAACTGAGTTAGGCAGGCTAACACGAACTGGCAGCGGCTTTCAGTAGTGTAGTGGAGCTAGGAGGAACACTCCTGCTCCTCCTGGTTCCACATGAAGATAAGGGGTCTTTAAACAGGAGTTAGGCCCCTCATTAATATATGCAAAGGGCCTAATGTCTGCTTATGGCAGCCACTTGTGACAACTGAATATCATCCAAGGCCAAAATGGTTTCGGACGTATTTTAGGCATCCTTCGACATAGCTCTCTGAATTTTGTACTTCTTGCTATGCATTTTCCACCCAGAAAATGGGTACAAAGAGGATCAATTTCTCCCCAAATGTTTTCAGGACATGAGAAGAGGGAAATGTGAGAGGGAAAAAAAGAATGGGCAAGATACCCAAGGGAAGTGGATGCTTATAGAATCATAGAATCATAGAAAGGTTACAGCATGGAAGGAGGCCATTTGGCCCATTGAGTCCCCGTCGGCTCTATGCAAGAGCAATCCAGCTATTCCCACTCCTCCGCTCTATCCCCGTAGCCTTACAAATTTTTTCCTTTCAAGTACTTATCCAGTTCCCTTTTGAAGGCTATGATTGAATCTGCCTCCACCATCTCCTCGGGCAGTGCTTTCCAGATCCTAACCACTCGCTGTGTAAAAAAGTTTTTCCTCATGTCACCTTTGGTTCTTTTGCCAATCACCTTAAATCTATGTCCTCTGGTTCTTGACCCTTCTGCCAATGGGAACAGTTTCTCTCTATTTACGCTGTCTAGACCCTTCATGATTTTGAGTACCTCTATCAAATCTCCTCGCAAACATCTCTGTTCCAAGGAGAACAACACCAGCTTCTCCGGTTTATCCACGTAACTAAAGTTCCTCATCCCTGGAATCATTCTAGTAAATCTCTTCTGCACCCTCTCTAAGGCCTTCACATCTTTCCTAAAGTGTGGTGCCCAGAAAGGGACACAATACTCCAATTGTGGCCGAACCAGTGTTTTATAAAGGTTCATCATGACTTCCATACTTTTGTACTCTATGCCTTTATTTATAAAGCCCAGGATCCCGTATGCTTTTTTAATCGCTTTCTCAACATGTCCTGCCACCTTCATCAAATTGTGTACATAAACCCCCAGATCTCTCTGTTCCTGTACCCCTTTTAGAATTGTGCCCTCTAGTTTATATTGCCTCTCCTCATTCTTCCTACTGAAATGTATCACTTTGCATTTTTCTGTGTTAAATTTCATCTGCCATCCGTCCGCCCATGCCACCAGCCTGTCTATATCCTCTTGAAGTCTATCACTATCCTCCTCACTGTTTACTACCCTTCCAAGTTTTGTGTCATCTGCAAATTTTGAAATTGTGCCCTGTACACTCAAGTCCAAGTCATTAACATATATTGAGAAAAGCAGTCATCAAAAAACTCTATCAGGTTAGTTAAATACGATTTGCCTTTAACAATCCGTGCCGACTTTCCTTAATCAATCCACCCACGTCCAAGTAATCTTTAATTCTGTCCCGGATTATCATTTCTAAAAGTTTCGTCACCACTGAGGTTAAGTTGACTGGCCTATAGTTGCTGGGTTTATCCTTACACCCTTTTTTGAACAAGGGTATAACATTTGCAATTCTCTGGCACCACCCTCCGTATCTACGGATGTTTTGAAGATTATGGCCAGTACCTCTGCAATTTCCACCCTTACTTTCCTCAGCAACCTAGGATGGGTGACTTATCTACTTTAAGTACAGCTAGCCTTTCTAGTACCTCTTCTTTATCAATTTTTAGCCCATCCAGTATCTCACCTACATCTTCCTTTGCTGAGACTCTGGCAGCATCTTCTTCCTTGGTAAAGACAGATGCAAAGTACTCATTTAGTACCCCTGCCATGCCCTCTGCCTCCATGAATAGATATCCTTAATGGTCCCTAATCGACCCCACTCCTCCTCTTACTACTCGTTTACTGTTTACACGCCTGTAGAAGACTTTTGGATTCCCTTTTATGTTGGCCGCCAGTCTATTCTCATACTCTGTCTTTGCCCCTCTTATTTCCTTTTTCACTTCCCCTCTGAACTTTCTATATTCTGCCTGGTTCTCTCTTGTGTTATCAACCTGACATTTGTCATACGCTCCTTTTTTCCGTTTCATCTTACTCTCTATCTCTTTTGTCATCCAGGGAGTTCTGGCTTTAGTTGGCCTCCCTTTCTGCCTCATGGGAATGTGCCTAGACCGTACCCGAGCCATCTCCTCTTTAAAGGCCGCCCACTGTTCAATTACAGTTTTGCCTGCCAATCTTTGATTCCAATTTACCCGCAACTTATGGGAGCATGAATCGACCTGAGAAAATAGTGGAAAACTAAACAGGAGAAAAAAGGGGGAAGAAAGATAGACAGTTGGGGCAAAAACCTGCTGCTGTGTCCAACATATTGATAGTGGAGGGACTTTGTGAGCAAGCTGTTCCTTGAACTCAGCCTCTCTAAAAACTTAACAGAAACAAACATTTTTAGGAATGAGAACAGGCCGTGAAACCCAAGTTGGCTGCACTTCTACCACATCTAGCCTTTCTCACAACATCCCTCAATCCCTTATGAGAATATCCCCGGTGCAGCATTATTGTCCGCCTTTCAGACAACATGCCTTCTCACAGCGTCTCATCACCTTTGAAATTTATTCATATATTGTCAGATCAGCTACAAGGCAGCCCTAATGAACAGAGCAGAAAGGAAATAATAGACAGGTATATCTTACAGGAAAATAATGTTGCTCAGAATTAGACCAACATGCCGAAACTAATCTCAATATATGTTACATCTGTGACGCACAATGCTTAATGCTTAATTATTCATTACTCTTTGACTCATTATAAATCAAGGATTAAATTATCTTTTTCAAAGTTAATACTCCAGCCATAAATCATTTGACTTCAAACAGTTCACCTTTCTGTGTTTCTAGCTTTATTCTAATTACGACTTCATCAGAGCTAATGCTGTTAAAACTTACACTGAGCCCTTTTGAGGACCTAAGTGTGTATAAACCACAATAAACTGGGGGACAGGATAACAAGATTATGATTTATTTTACTAAAATATATTCCAACACTGTGTACACATCATCAATAATCTGCTAATGTTCTATCTCTTTAGCGCTTTGGGAAGTCCTGAGGATGTGAAGGATGCTATATCAATTCAAGTTCTTTTCTTTTTTCTTTTAAATCTGAAACGATAAACACAACTGGCAGAACAAAATGGATTTCAACTATTGCCTGGTAATTGGTGCCAGTGGGGAATAGTCTTCAGGATTGACATGAAGCAAGAAATAGGATGGGGGCTACTACCCCTTGACGTCACCAAGCTCAGTCGATTGCAGATATCAAATGCGTTATAAAAAGTTATCCATTAAAAACATTTTTTAAAAGGATATAATAAAACAAAATAGTGGTCAAGGCTACAATATGATACCAGGGCTAAAAGGGTTAAATTATGACAGGTTGCATAAACTAGGCTTGTATTCCCTTGAGTATCGAAGATTAAGGGGTGATCTAATTGAGGTGTTTAAGATGATTAAAGGAATTGATAGGGTAGATAGACAGAAACTATTTCCTCTGGCGATGGAGTCCAGACCAAAGGGGCATTAACCTTAAAATTAGAGCTAGGCCATTTAGGGGTGATGTCAAGAAGCACTTCTTCACACAAAGGGTGGTGGAAATCTGGAACTCTCTCCCCCAAAAAGCTGTTGAGGCTGGGGAGTCAATTGAAAATTTCAAATCTGAGATTGATAGATTTTTGTTAGGCAGGGGTATTAATGGTTACGGAACCAAGTTGGCTAGACGGAATTAAGATGGAGATCAGCCATAGTCCAATTGAATGGTGGAACAGACTCGAGGGACTGAATGGCCTACTCCTGTTCCTGTGTTCCTACAAGGCAAGCCAGTTTCTCTTAAGTAAATAGCATAGTGCTACAGGCTTCAACGGCAATATTTGTATACTGGACAATGACAATTAAAGAAAAATTGTTACAGAATTATTAATGAACACTTACTGTTCAATTTTCATTGTTCATTCAAAGGTTAACCCAGCCAGAGGGACATATTGGGCTCGATTTTCAAATGGTGGCAGGATGGCAGTGGGGAGAGGGGGGGTCAATGGGCGCGCGGCAAACCCGGATAATTAAATCTTACCTTCCCCACGCAATTGCGAGGTAATTGACGCTCATTAATCTTGTTTCTGGGTTTCGCGACAGGAGCTGCAATGCCGAGGTTGGGCAGATGGGGGGGCGGGGGGTTGGGTTGGGGGAGAAAGATTGAGAGAGAGAGGGACGTCATCCGGCGCTGGAACAGAGAGGGGGGGCAAAGATCGGAGGCGGGGGACAAAGATCGGAGGGGGGGGACAAAGGTCGGAGTGGGGGGACATCGGGGGGTGAGACATCGGAGAGGGAGAAATCAGGGGTGAGACATCGGACATCACCAGGTGTGAATCGGAAGTCGTGGGAAAGCCGCCCGGGTAAGTTGAAAAATCGCTTTAACTACCTACTATGTAACAAAAAAAGTACTTTAAGTATCTCAGGTAAATTTGCTTCTTGAAATATCGTCCCGCCAGCTTTAATTGCCGGCGGGACTTCCGGATTCCAGAACCCCGTGCGCAGGTAGATGCGTCTGTGTGAGACGCGGAAGTCGGTGGGTTGGAGCCGGGTTCCTTACCCGCTCCGGATTTTACCGATTTTCGCTGCCCCCGCACCCCTGCCCCTGGAGTTTTATTTGAAAATCGAGCCCATTAAAAAGCAGACCAGGTACACACAGAGTATCAACTTCAGATATTCACAACATAGTCAACCTAAAGGGAAATTACAAGTTCCAAAAAAAGTCTCTTGCATTTCTTGGTGTTTGGCATTGCTTTCTGTGCAATTAGAGCTTCTCTTTGAGAACTGTTTTGAGTTTGCTTTTGAAAAATCTTGAAAACAAAAATGAAAATGCCTCTATTGTGTGTCATTAATTTATAGGTAGGTATTGAGGCTTGGAACTAAAAGCCTGAAAAATGATTCATTTCCATAAGAAAGCTACCTTACCAACCTACAACAGAATTAATTCTGATGAGAAAACATCTAAGGATGGAGCGAAAGGAGATTAAAAAGCAACAGCATTACCTTGTTATTACAGCTCTTGTAGATCAGCGATTCTGTATCAATTACAGCTCACTCTGTTAGACTCAATTAAAAGCTCACATACAAGCAGCATGAACGTGAAATACTTACTACACCACAAAGAGCAAATTGAGTAAGTCATTCTTACTCAAATTCAGCTTTCAAAGCTCAACAAAAGAAAAGCCGAGCGATAGTCTTCCTTTGCGAAAAGCACAAAAGACGCTCTGATTTGAATTGAAATAATAAAATAAAACAACTTCTTCAAAGATTCCAATATGATTTTTCTTGCAATTAAAATGCCGACTGATCTTGGATGGGGCAACAGTAGGGGTGCAGCTATTGGCCTTGACACTGCTGGGTTTATGAGGGGATAGGGGCAATCAGTTCCAATCGCTATCCACCGACTGCTGTTATCAGCACTTGTAGCACTTGTGTGTGAACAGGACTGGCCCAGATGTGATGCTCCCTGGGTCAATATATAAAACAGCTACTCGAGGTAAGGCCCTAAAACTAAAAGTACGGAGAAAACTTGGTTTATTGAATGTCTCACTGAAAAGCAACTGAAAAAAATAAAACATTTCATTTGGTACCAAAGAAAAGCTAATAAAATCAAGCATTGAAAAATGAGAAAATAAAAATTGGAAACTTGAAGTGTATGTAATTGTTGGGCAGCTTTATCTGATGTTTATTGTGTGTAGAAGTGTTTTTGTTGATACTAGTATGCTCAGGGTAGTGGAAATCTGGAACTCACTCCCGAAAAACATGTTGAGGCTAGGTCAATTGAAAATTTCAAAACTGAGATTGATAGATTTTGGTTATGCAAGGATATTAAGCGTTAAGGAACCAAGGTGGGTAGATGGAGTTAAGGTACAGATTAAATTGAATGGCAGAACAGGTTCGAGGGGCTGAATGGCCTACTCCAGTTTCTGTGTTCCGATGTCATTGCTCCGTTACTTTCTACTCTTGTCCTTCAAAGCTCCAGTTTTGCTGTCCAGCACAATCTTCCTCCTCCCTGCAACCTCGTGTTGAAAGGAGTCTCCTACTCTGACTCTTTCTTTCCCCAAAAACCATTCTTTACCTCCCTCAGCCTTTCCTTCCTCCGACCTTATATTCAGACTTTTAAATTCCAACCCCCTAATAGCACTTAGCCACTTTGGCCGACTCTTTTGCTTTTTCAGCTTTGGTAGCATCCTACTCCTAGATTCGCCTTGGTCTCTCAATTTAAAAAGGGACAGGCACAACAACCACACTGCTACAGCTGCTCCAACACCTTACTGAGTAGCATTTAGCAGTGGGTGCTAGCCGTGGTTCAGTGGGTAGCACTCTCGCCTCTGAATCCAAAGGTTGTGGGTTCAAGTCCCACTACAGGGCCTGTAATCTAAGCTGACACTCCAGTGCAGTACTGAGGGAGTGCTGCACTGTCGGAGGCACCGTCTTTCAAATGAGATATTAAACCAAGACCCCGTCAGCCCACTCAGGTGGATATAAAAGAACCCATGGTACTATGTCAAAAAAGAGCAGGGGAGTTCTCCCCGGTGTCCTGGCCAATATATATCCCTCAATCAACATGACTGAAAACAGATTATCTGGTTATTATCTCATTGCTGTTTGTGGGACCTTGCTGTGCACAAATTGGCTGCTGTGTTTCCTACATTACAACAGTGGCTATACTTCAAAAGTAATTAATTGGCTGTATACCACTTTGGGACATCCTGAGGTCATGAAATGCACTGTATAAACACAAATCTTTCTTTTATTTGAGAGTAGACTACCTTAAAAATGTTGAGTTTTAGAAATCCTATACCTTTTAATGCACAAATAGAAGGCTTGCAGGTGGAATTTAGTGTTCTGTAAACTTAGAAAGGACTAAAAATCAATTTATTTGGTTTAGCTTCTTCAAAGGAGCATTGTATTTTTGCTTATGATGCAAAAACACCTGAACAGCTGCAGGCTATTGGAGCTTTGATGGCATCATGTACTATTGCTACAATGACATTTTTGCAATGCACTGACTCATTTTAATACAAATTATTCCAGCATGCCTGAGTGTTTGAAAAACAAACAAGAAAAAGGCTTGGCATACATTTTCTTGATAAAGAATGTCCCTGACCAGAATACCCTGGTTTATCTTTCACACACCCTAGTCAAAATAACTTAAGATATATTAAATCAGACACCAAAGGCAAAATATATATCAAATTTGCTCATGGAACAGTGAAACAAGTCGCTTTCTTTATACCAGGAAAGACCGAAGGTAATCTTCTTCTAAATGAAACAGGACTGAGAAGTTCCAGCCCAGTAAACACACTGGGGTAGAAATTGGAATGCTTTGCGCCTGTTTTTCAGGCGTAAAACAGGTGCAAAGCAGACCAATTTAGCGGTGGGACAGCCAGTGCCCAATCCGCACAGGCGTTCGGCCCACAGTTAAATTCATGCGGATCATTTTTTAGGCGTCCAGGGTGGCACGTGAGACAGGACCAATGGCCTGACCGAACGTTCCCTGTGAAAGGTCACTATCGCCACCCTCAGTGGTTTGACAAACCCCTATTATCTGCAAGCTCTCAGTCCTTTAAGAACATAACCTGTACACAAAGCCAAATCTTGGAATAAGGTGACAAATGTTATTAAGCCTCTAACACGTGCAAAATACTTCGAATTCAATTGTATTGTTTGTGAAGAAAAATGTCTCAAAGTAAGACAAACAAAGCTGCAAGCCATTACCAAAGACTATACAGATGCCACAGCTCAACTAAACAGCCTTGGCAGGCCTGCGAATAAAAAAAGGATTTTCTCCTGTGTAGCCCCAACAATGCTCGTATAGTTAAAATACGGAGAGTGGTATTTACAAGGTTTCGGCAGGCATAAATGCCATCCCATTAAAAAAAAAATGGCATTGCTAACAGTAAATAGTGGCCCCTGAGGGAAAAGTGCGTATTGATTTTATTACGGTGTTGGTTGGTGTGTATTTGCAATTGTCAACTCTAATTTGAAATTGCACATTAAATGTCCCTATACCAGCCCACTCATTGGAAGCCATGGCATTGTCTTGGCAAATTAAACGTTCAAGGCACCTAAATATGAAAATAAACTGAGCAGCACCAATCAGTTTTGTTTAGACATTTATCGTTGATAAATTGCTACAGCAGGAATAGTGACCTGGTGAAAAGACATTTTTTTATTACAAATACCAATGATATGTCTGCAGTATTATGGAAGGATGCCAAAGTGATTCCTTGTTGCATGTGGCTTTCATTCTATTTTCAAAAAATTCTAAAAAAAATGAAAATCAGTTTAATCTCCTCTGTCTTGCAGATTCAATGAAGTAATATTCCTTTTATATGATATACACAGCAATATGGAAGATTAATAACATATTAAGCTACACAATGCACCCTTTATTAATACACTACCGAGTGCATCTCCTGCATGGCCTCGAGCACATTTTCTGTTTACCAAGACCCCCATTCAAACAAGGTGAAACTGGATTGGATACTTTTGTTTTGACTTCCACTTTTAAGAGGGCATGAAAAAAAATATGTTTATGGGTATATATAATGGGATGGATCACAGGAACAAAACACAGAACTTTTTTTTTGTGTACAATGCGATTTTTGTGACTGAATCGATCAGAAATGAGACTACAAGGATCATCCTGGGATCGGATTGGTCTTTGGTTTTGGGATGATTGGTTGTACGGACAGCCTGACAATTTCTGGCATCCGATGGATTAAAGATCTGGGATGCAATTGATTAAAGGGACTGTATTCTTTTGCTCTGTGATCTGGTTGGTGAAAGGAACATTATAAGAACATAAGAAATAGGAGCAGGAGTAGGCCAATCGGCCCCTCGAGCCTGCTCCACCATTCAATAAGATCATGGCTGATCTGATCCTAACCTCAAATCTAAATTCATGTCCAATTTCCTGCCCGCTCCCCGTAACCCCTAATTCCCTTTACTTCTAGGAAACTGTCTATTTCTGTTTTAAATTTATTTAACGATGTAGCTTCCACAGCTTCCTGGGGCAGCAAATTCCACAGACCTACCACCCTCTGAGTGAAGAAGTTTCTCCTCATCTCAGTTTTGAAAGAGCAGCCCCTTATTCTAAGATTATGCCCCCTAGTTCTAGTTTCACCCATCCTTGGGAACATCCTTACTGTATCCACCCGATCAAGCCCCTTCACAATCTTATATGTTTCAATAAGATCGCCTCTCAATCTTCTGAACTCCAATGAGTAGAGTCCCAATCTACTCAACTTCTCCTCATATGTCCACCCCCTCATCCCCGGGATTATGCCTTTGCAGTCCTCCAACACTGCATTCACACAGATCCAAGGGGGCCGATTTTAACCCGACCTGCGGCAGAAACCAGGCAGGGGGTGGGCAGTTAAAACAAGCAGGTTCGTTGACCACTCGTAACTTTCCAGTTTTAGCCTGCAAGCGGATGAGGCACCCGCCTAATGAATTTATGCCGATCGGTGTCTTATGATGTCAAAATGGCCCCGATTGCATTTTAACTGGGGGCTGAGTGAAGGAAGCTGCCACATCTCCTGCAGCATCTGAGGGAGATCTCTAGATCCTCGGCTGGCAGAAGAAGCCCTGCAAGATAAGTGTAAAACTTCACTTTGTGGGTCCAGGAGGAGCAGGAGTTGGTCACAGCCTCCACTCCTTCCTTCCTGCGAGACACTCCCAAAAAGGTCCTCCCCGCCCTTACGACCATGTCAGCAGGTAGCCAAGAGCCCCCCAAGTTTTCTCCTGCCAGCAGCCATTCGGCCCCTCTTCCTGTCCAGAACGACAGGTGAGAAATTAACTCGCCAAAGTGGTTTCTCGCCTGAAACCCATTCAGAATTAAAAACTACCCCAAGATTGTTTTTATTTTATGGTTCGTAAACAGTGGCTTTCAACCCCACAAAATCATTTTCATAAACTAATAAGTAAGATCCAGTTGCACAGTACTCAGAATGACTCTGATATGCCATGATTTTAAGATAAATACAGATAAGAGAGACTATTCAGCCCGTCTCAAAAAAGTTTCTCTAGCGATGCATACAAACACTATGGAGCATGTTGAATTTCTACACATCTCGGAATATTAGCCTGGAAATTACACTGTGCAATATTATTGTACAAACTTTAAATGCATTCACCTCAAGCTCCTTTGTTAACTATTTTAACAAGAGGTGTTAATCTAAAATAGATGAATACCTCTGTTAACCTAATGAATTGAAGAATTTGATATGAATGCATTGCACAGTGTGGTATCGAGACTATCAGAATTACCTTACATAAATCAACAGTTTGAGATATGTTTAACAAAAAATTCAAGCTGTGGCCTTGCTTCTTTTAGCCTCATCAATATACCAACAAATATCACATTTACATTGTGATTTGGCATGGTGCCATTCCATTCATGAGTTTTAATGCAAATTCTGCACTGTTTACACTACTATAGACCAGATGGACCTTTGAAATCCAATTGTACATGCGAATTGGATATATATTGAAGAGGAAAAATTTGCAGGGCTATAGGGAAAGAGCAGGGGAGGGGGATTAATTGGATAGCTCTTTCAAAAGAGGCAGCACAGGCACGATGGGCCAAATGGCCTCCTTCTGTGTTGTATGATACTATGATACGTGTGGATGAAACCTTAGTACCAAATTGCAAGTCATTCTTTGTACTCTAGATTCAATTGTTCAACCTGCATGGAGACCCACCCAGGTAGGCAATCTATGGTGCTGGATTACAAGGTAGCAATGCACAGGCTCCAGCACTGCATTTGGGACTGGCACAGCACCACAAGAGAAAGCGAATCAGTAGGATTGCAAAATATGATTTTGTACCTCAGCTTTTCCATTGTTTGGCCTGATTTTTTTTCAAAAAATATACACATCGCAACCAACAACAACAGCTTACACTTACATAGCATCTTTGACATAGTGAAATGCCCAGAGTACTTTACTAAAGGGAAATCAGGCACTGAACAGAAATTGAGAAGCGGTTGGGGGAGCTGACCAAAAGCCTGGGTAAAGAGATAGATATAGAGGCGCGTTTCAAGGGAAATGTGGCAAGGTACAAGGTTTAAGAAGAGTATTCCAGAATGCAAGGCCATTTTGAGAGCCCCCTCCTTTAGATCTCTGTGCTCCTCCAATTCTGGCCTCTTTGCGCATCCCCAATTTTTATCGCTCCACTATTAGGGGCCGTGCCTTCAGCTGCCTAGGCCTTAAACTCTGGAATTCCCTCTCTAAACCTTTCCACCTCTCTATCTCTCTCTGCTCCTTTAAGACGCTCCTTAAAACCTAACTCTTTGGCCAAGCTTCTGGTCACCTGTCCTAATATCTCCTTACGTGGCTCGGTGCCAAATTTTGTTTGATAACGCTCCTGTGAAGCGCCTTGGGACACTTTACTATGTTAAAGCTGCTATATAAATGCAAGTTGTTGTATAATTGAAAGCTCTGTCACTGACAGTGAAGTGGAGGGGGTGAATGAGAGGCACAGTAGGCCAGACTTCAAAGAGTGAAGGGTGAAAGTTTAGGAGGTTTCAGACTTCCTGATGAGTTAGAGGTTCTTGAAGGTGGAGATCGGAAGCCTAGCTAGGAGGCCATTGAAAAAGTTGAGCCTGGAATTGACATAAGCATGGATGAGGATTTTAATAGTGGTGGGAGGTGAGGTGACTCATTTATCACAGGCATTCAGCCCAGTCACAGATCAATGACAGAGTGCATTGGAAATCAAAGAACTTTAGCATAAAAATAGATCCAAAATTGAAGAAAAACATTAACAAAACTAAATATAATATTTACTTTTTTTAAAAAAAGAGATGCTTTGGAGCCAGTAATCTAATCTCAGGGTCCAGAACTTAGCTATGACATTTTGAGAGCCCCCTCTTTAGATTTCTGCCTTGTAATTATTCATGGGCATCCAGTATTCCCTTTATCATTCTCTTCCCCAAGATATTTTATTTCAGACATCGGCAGCATCACGCAGGATTTATTACATGGCTTAGGAACAAAACACTGCACAATTGGCTGAGATAAATTCAATCAAACAAGAGTTCTCTTGTGAAATTTAACAGAGTTCAACAGGACAAATCCAACCACCTGTCAATTTTTAGTTTTGTTTTAATAATGCTACCCTGGCCACTATGGAATATCAATAAAAAGTGAGGGGAAAAAATTAACATAGTCCGTCTTTATTCTTTAAGTAGAGAAAAACAAACTTAGCTAGAAACTCGTTTGCTTTCTGATATGTGTTTTAAGAGATATGTGGGATTGTAAATGTTGCTGGGTGCACATCAGCCTTTAACTTTTACAATTATGTATGAGGAGATTTTTATGGGATGTTGAAAATACCCTGAGGAGATGTTGTGAAAACTGAGAGTCAAATTTGAAAGAGTGAAAATGAATGTAAGCTTTTCTCTGTGTGTTGACAATACTGAAGAGCCCTGAATGTGTGGCACGCAGACTTGAGTGAGAGCCTTTTGTCACACCCCTTAGGGGAATGATGCTGCTCAGGGAGATGTTGTAAAGATTGTCTGTTCCACTTTTCTGTAAGTTATTAAGTAGAAGCTGCTCAGAATTATAAACACAAACAAAGGGGAAATCTATTACTGTATATTTTTAAACTATTCATGCGGTAACTCAAAATAGATTGGGGGAGGGGTGGGGGATTTTAACATGGAATGGGTTTTAGGCGATTGGGGCAAGCGTCAAACCCGGCCGATGCCATCAGTTTGAAGCCCAGGCTATTTTAACTCCTGGGCCTTATTTGAATCCCTCTGGGTTGCTGCCTGCCCAAAACAGGTCAGAAGTCAAAGGCACCAGGATAAGTCATGGTGGAGGGAGCAGAGCCGTATCGAGGGTGAGGGGAGGGGGGTAACCTCGGCGCAGCAGAGGTCCAGACTTTCCTGCACCTCTTTGCCCCACATGGCTTACATCAGAGGGCATCCTCCTCTTCTTCTCTGCCAGGTTATGCTGAGCAGGGTGCTTGTGGCAGACGCCCTGCTCAGTAGGGCATTAAAATGCCATTGGGGTTATAACAACATCATAGGACCCCGATTTGCATGCATTAATGAGGCCCCCACCTGCGTCAGGTAGGCACCTCATCTGCCATTGAAGTGAATGGAAAGGAAAATTGAGCCAGGTGTGTAATGGAGGCCCAATCTGCGACCATCGGCGTTGAAATCCACCTCCACCCTGTGTGACAATGGAACGAGGTTCTTTAACAAGCGATCAACAAACAAAATTGTCTCAAGTTTGTCTGCCCCAGAAGCAATAGCCCTGCACCAGTGTTTCTTTCAGTTTCTTTCATCTTTTAATCCCATTCTTACCAATTCATTAATAAAAGAAAGAAGATCTCAGTATGTTTGTTAACCAAGTAAACAACAACAACAGCAACAACTTGCATTTAAATAGCGGGCCTCTTAACGTGGTAAAACATCCCAGGGCATTTCACAGGAGCAATTTCAGAAAAAAATTTGACACCGAGCCACATAAGGAGATATTAGCACAGGTGCCCAAAAGTTTGGTTAAAGAGGTAGGTTTTAAGAAAATATCCTTCTTTATTGCATATGTCTCATTAATCTGTGAGTGCTGATAGCATCACTGGGAGAGATGTACAGATTGTGTATGTCTGTTGAAAAAAGCAGGCTTGATGGCCGTTCTCTGTTCCATATATTATGTTAACTTGGTTGAAAGAGATACTGAGCCCAATTGCATGACGGAACTGAATTAGCATGTGTGCTGCTAAAACAGCTGGATTGCTGGAGCATGGTGGGTTAATAACTGTACATACTGATGTTAATTTACTCCCTTCCAACCTAAATCCTCCAAACCAAATCCCAATGGTGCAACTAATACTCACCAAAAGTACTTCAAAAAATTAATTAAAAGTAAAAAACTGGAGAATTTACTCCCCATTTCTGTTTTTTTCTGTGTGTGTGTGTGTACTGATACACAGTCTTTCTGAATGGTATTATTCTGGGGGCTATTCATGAGCGATCAAGCTTTCTGTATTTTTCCAAATTACTCCATATCATTTATTTTACGATATATTTATAATCATATGCTTCTGTGGGGAAGGGTGTTTACAAGGGAAAAGTTTGCGGAGTGGGTGATTAGGTTTTATCACAAGAGGTGTAAGATATAAAAGCCAAGAAGTAATGATGAGCCTGTATGAAACCTTAATGAGACCTCAGTTAGAGTACAGGAACGATATTGAGGGGGTAAAATGCAGATTCACCTGGATGCTGCCTGGTATGACGAAATACAAGTCCAAAGAAAGAATTGAAAAATTGGGCCTTTTTTGCGTTAAACAATGCAGACTAAGGGGCAAAATGATAGAAGAGTTTAAAATTATGAAAGGATGGGCAGAATACATAGAGCGAACTGATTCCATTAGTTGAAAGTCTAGAATGAGGGGCCATAGATACAAGGTTAAAGATTTAGAACCGAGGGCAAGAAAAATGTCTTTGCACAAAGAATCGTGAGCCTGTGGAGTTCACTTTCAGAATCTGTGGTTGAGGCAGAAACTATGTCAACAATCAACATTATATTGGCTATTTGGTAGTAGAAGATGTTACATGGATATGGGAACAGGTGGGTAAGTGTGATTAGGACTAATGGGCACCTGGTTGTTCTTGGAGCCGGCACGGACAGGATGGGCCGAATGGCCCCCTTCTGGGCTGTATCTTTTCTATGGTTCTATGGTACTTGCACACGTGGAGGGTAAATGCTGACATGGACCGGTTGGGCCGAATAGCCTGTTTCTGTGTTGTAACATCTTTGTGTGTCTGGAGTCATTATGGTGTCTCAGTTCAAACATTCAAGTGGGTACTGTTACTAAGTCTTACACCTTTTTTCTTTTGCATCTCTGTACATGGTAAATGATCATTTATGTATGATTTATGATATGAAACCTCCTGCTTTCATTGTACTTGATCCTCTGTTTAAAAATTCGACAGAGGAAAAGAAAATTTGATTTAAAAATACAACAGGAATAGAGGCTGGAAAAATAAAAGATCATTGCATTTCTAATAATCCTTTATCTATTTGATTTTTAAACAGGGCACCAATAGCAAGTCTTTGATCTTCAAAACTAACTACAGCAAATGGCACTAATCTGCAATGAACCAACTTAAACCAGGCTAGTATGTGGTCCTCTCTCTAGTGGAAATGCCAGCATACTCAGTTAGATGAGCCACAGATTCCATTGAGCAGCTCCAACCATTATTTCTAAAATCAGCTTGGCAAGGTGCGTTTGTGGCACACATCCCATTCCACAGTACATTCTACCTCTTCTATGTAACAGCCTGTTGTTACTCGCTGACAAATTCTTCCTTTCCAGCTAGAGAGTAATAGTTTCCATGGGGCTGAGCAATCTTCAGAGCAAACAAGTCTCTGTTTGGCCTTCTATCTACTAGGTAAGCAAACCTGCAACCCTCACTGAATTAACCAACAGACCTCAGACACTCCTGAGCAAACAGACCGTCCTCTTGTTATACAGAAACAAATCAATTACATTTTTTCTACATTATTTCTTTTTCCCCGTTCCTCCTCCTCCTCTTCAAACAACTCAGCGTCATTCATCATTTTCTCCGCACTGAAGCCTCCAATCGGGGCAGTTTTTCTAACCCGTAGCCTTTGGCCTTCCCCAACACCCCCCCACCATCACATTATTTCAGCAAATATTGAAGATTTCCCCTGACAAGAATTAAAGCTGCATCCGTTTGCTGCTTCATTATCTCTTCAAGAGAATGATTTATAGTTTGCAGTCTGAAAGCGAAAAAAAAACAGGAGGGAAATTGCATTTTCCGTGCCACGGCAGCCTTGCTCCCCTATTATATCCTGAAGAAGCTCACAACAAACACTGATGTCAGCTGTAATTGATCTGAGGTCACAGTGAGCCCTCCAGTAAAAGCCTTCCATTTAACCAGCAAAGTACATGCCAATTGTCTGTGGCTATCTAATGAAGCTGCCTGTCACAGGTATTTACCTTGCCCGAAATGGAGGGGAAATATACATTCTTCCTTGAGCCTTTCTGCGCAGTGTTTCAAGCTTAATTGTGAATGGCGCAGCAAACCTTAGATGAAAGAAAAGCTGCCCTTAAAAGTTGGGCTCTGTTCTCCCACCGTGTATTTCCTCATGGTCATCATTATTCAACGATGAGCATGATATCTGCAACTCTGAAGTCTACACTGTTCCTTAAATTTCTTAGTCAGCTGATAAAATGCCGCTTATGCGGTTTCCTCTTCTTAAATGTTTGGTCCTGATCTGACTCCAGGAAGAATATATTGGCCTTGGAGGGGGTGCAGCACAGATTCACCAGAATAATACCGGGGCTGAAAGGTTTAAATTATGAGGACAGATCGCTTGGACTAGGCTTGTATTCTCTTGAGTATAAAAGATTAAAGGGTGATCTAAATTGAGGTGTTTATTTTGATTAAAGGATTTGATAAGGTAGATAGAGAGAAACTATTTCCTCTGCTGAAGGAGTCCAGAACAAGGGGGCGTAACCTTAAAATTAGAGCTGGTCCTTTCAGGGGTGATGTCAGGAAGCATTTCTTCACGCAAAGGATAGTGGAAATCTGGAACTCTCTCCCTCACAAAAGCTGTTGAGGCTGGGGGTCAATTGAAAATTTCAAAACTGAGATTGATAGATTTTTGTTAGGTAAGAGTCACAGAACCAAGGCCAGAAAATAGAATTAAGATACAGATCGACCATAATGTAATTGAATGGCGGAACAGGCTCAAGGGGCTGAATGAAACCTAGGAACATAGGAACAGGAGTAGGCCAGAGAGGAGATCTGGAAGAGGCCACCTCACACTGTTTTGGCTAGATAATAATACATGAGTATGACTAGTGCGGTGGCGAGTTTAGTCTAAAAAGTGAGCAGGCTGTCAGTTGCATCCGCAGGTGCTTATTAAAGTTAGACGAAAGCACAGATTCCCACCCTGCGCTCAATACATTTAAAATTTACAGGCTGGAGCAGAGAGCCAGATTCACAGCCAGTCAGTATAAACAAGGTGCTGCTGACTGTGAGTGGAAATTATAGCTGCCTATCTATAGATCACCAGCTAAAGTATAAGCACAGCTTTAACGAGTGAACCTTATCTGCAAGAATTGCATGAAACAATAAAAAATATTTTTAAAATCCTTCTTGTTTACTGTTCTATTTTGAATATGTTTGTTTAAATACCGAATGTGATGACAAATATAGGCAGGTTCCCTCTTCCGACGCATTGGTCGAGATATTGGCGGATTTACGCTTACTGTGATGTTCTGAAACATTGATTGAGATGCAAATGGATTTCCTTTTACATAATGTTCTGAGACTTTGGCAGAGCTTTCTGAAGATGTGCATCTCCCATCTTCAGGATCATAAATTGGTACCAATCATCCCTATAAAGTTAGTATCAATAACTGCCTATCTAGAGTTAATTAATTGGTAAGAAAAAACATTTCAAAATTTGTAAAAACAATAATGTCACCAGCACTCAGGGATGCAACCTCGAACAGGGCACCTTTTCTGTGAATTACACACTGGTGACCTCATAATTCATTAGTTTTGCTTAGAAATGCTCTGTATGTTTGTATTCTCAGCCAAAGATCCTTGTTCCATGCCATTTTGACTCCTCACTATTCTGTTCTCAGCACAGAATTGTCACGTCCTAAAGATGGAAGGGACCCATCTTCCAAAAGCTTAAACAATGTGTTGGAACACCACAGTAAAAGAAAACCTGCCTATTTTTAAGTCATCAGTGCCTCGCTGAAACTCATTTCACTTGACTTTAAGGCATATATAAAGTTGACAGTCAAGGGCGGTCAATTAGTCCTCGCATGCACACGCATACACAAGCAGATAGTTGAAATGAGACCATTGTTGAATCACTTCTGGTGTAATGAGTATCTCCACTGATGTTAATGGAGCTCATTCCCTCTGTCATGTTCGGTGCCTCCTCCAATCCAGTTCCTCATATGATAAGAATATAATAACATAAGAAATAGGAGCAGGAATAGGCCATACGGCCCCACGAGCCTGCTCCGCCATTCAATAAGATCATTGCTGATTTTCTACCTCAACTCCACTTTCCCTTAGTGTCCAAAAATCTATCAATCACAGTCTTGAATATACTCAATGACTCAGCATCCACAGCCCTCTGGGGTAGAGAATTCCAAAGATTCATAACCCTCTAAGTGAAGAAATTTTTCTTCATCTCAGTCCTAAATGGCCAACCGCTTATCTTGAGACTATGACCCCTAGTTCTAGACTCTCCAGCCAGGGGAAACAGCCTCTCAGCATCTACCCTGTCAAGCCCTCTAAGAATTTTATATGTTTCAATGAGTTCACCGCTCATTCTTCTAAACTCCAGAGAATAAAGGCCGATTCTACTCAATCTCTCCTTATAGGACAACCCTTTCATCCCAGGAATCAATCTAGTGAACCTTCGTTGCGCCCCCACTAAGGCAAGTATATCCTTCCTTAGGTAAGGAGACCAAAACTGTACACAGTACTCCATGTGTGGTCTTACCACAGCCCTATATAATTGCAGCAAGACCTCTTTATTCCTATACTCCAACCCCCTTGCAATAAAGGCGAGCATACCATTTGCCTTCCTAATTGCTTGCTGTACCTGTATGTTAACTTTCTGTGATTCATGTACAAGGACACCCAAATCCCTCTGAATACCAACAATTCTTAGTCTCTCACCTTTCAAAAAATATTCTGCTTTTCTATTCTTCCGACCAAAGTGGATAATTTCACATTTCCCCACATTATACTCCATCTGCCACCTTCTCGCCCACTCACTTACCTGTCTATACCCCTTTGCATCCTCCTCACAGCTTACTTTCCCAACTAGCTTTGTATTGTCAGCAAACTTTGATACATTACACTCAGTTCCTTCATCTAAGTCATTGATATAGATTGTAAAGAGCTGAGGCCCAAGCACTGATCCTTGCGGCACCCCACTAGTTACAACCTGCCAATCCGAAAATGACCTGTTTATTCCTACTCTCTATTTTCTGTCCGTTAGCCAATCCTCAATCCATGCTGATATATTACCCCCAATCCCATGAGCCCGAATCTTGTGTAACAACCTCTTGTGTGGCACCTTATCAAATGCCTTTTGAAAATACAAATATATTACATCCACTAGTTCCCCCTTATCTACCCTGCTAGTTACACCTTTAAAAAAACTCTTAATAGATTTGTCAAACATGATTTCCCTTTCATAAAACTGTGTTGACTCTGCCCAATCATATTATGATTTTCTAAGTGTTTAATAATAGATTCTAGCATTTTCCCTACTACTGATGTCAGGCTAACTGGCCGATAATTCTCTCTTTTCTCTCTCCCTCCTTTCTTTAGTAGTGGGGTTAGATTTGCTACCTTCCAATCCACATGGACCATTCTAAAATCTAGGGAGTTCTGGAAGATCAAAACCAATGCATCCACTATTTCTGCAGCCACCTCTTTTAAAACCCTAGGATGTAGGCCATCAGGTTCAGGGGATTTGTCGGCTTTTAGTCCCATTAATTTCTCCAGTACATTTATTTACTAATCTTAATTACTTTAAATTCCTCACTCTCATTAGACCCTTGATTCCCCATTATTTCCGGTAGGTTTTTTGTGTCTTCTACTGTGAAGACAGATACAAAATATTTGTTTAATGTCTCTGCCATTTCCTTACACCCCATTATAATTTCTCCTGTCTCTGCCTCTAAGGGACCCACATTTACTTTTGCTAATCTCTTCCTTTTTACATACTTGTAGAAGCTCTTACAATCTGTTTTTATATTTCTAGCTAGTTAACTCTCATATTCAATTTTCTCCCTTGATGTCCTTGAAAGACATTTCAACAAAAAGTTAACGAGAACGAAACAAAGGATTTTGGATTTCTATCATTCTTCATACTTGATATTTTTTTGAAAAAAAGATTTTGATGCGGAAAGTCCCCCTTTTGAATTTCAACTCTAGTAGGACAACTGTCCTTTTTTAACAACAATGTACCATGGCAACGCCATCCTTTTCAAAGGGTGTAGTGTTTGTATACAGGTGATGCAAACAGCCTGACAACTTCTCCTATCACCACTAGGTGAGAGGAACAAAAAACTATTTTTGAAGTAGAACAACTGTCCCATATAAAATGGTGCATCATAAACCTTTGTAGCCTCAGCTTCAGTGCGAACAGATATGGCAGTTCTGGAAATGATGGTAGAATGCAGCATTCTAGGATCCAGATCTGCTACTGAAACTGGCTAATTAAAGCAACAATACAACTTTATGTGTAAAAAAAACTTCTAAAATAATATCTAACACAATCCTTTATGATTCTTACAGATTGTAAAGATATATCCTATATCATACTACATTTTTTTTAAAAATCCTATGACACAAACAGCAACCGAAACAGTGCAGAGTGGGACATGAAAGTACACGTCTATCATTATTAAGGTGTTGCTGGTTTCTAGACAAAGCATCAACCTTCTTTTCTCCTTAACCTGCTTTCCCCAGACACACATCCTGCCTTCTGTTTCTCTCATCTGTAACATCATTTATGTGGTTCAATAGTGAAGCTCTTCTGCTTGGGAACAGGACTGCATTTGGTGAGATGCAGAACTAATTAAAATGTACATTTTATGATAAAATACCCACAGCAGATGTTATTCCAGACATCCTGAATAGTCTTTTTGACCTAAACAGTGCAATCTAGTGAGATGGCACCTCAAATGCAAAAAAAAACTTGCATTTATATAACACCTTTCATGATCTCAGGACTTTACAATCAATGAAGTACTTTTGAAGTGTAGCCACTGTTGTAACGTAGGAAACAAGGCTGCCAATTTGCACACAGCAAGCTCCCATAAAGAGTTAATGACCAGATAATCTGTTTTTGTGATGTTGGTTGAGAGAAGAATATTGGCCAGGACACGAGGGAGAACTCCCCTGCTCTTCTTCGAAATAGTACCATGGGATCTTTTATGTCCACCTGAGAGGGCAGACAGGGCCGCGATTTAACGTCGCGTCTGAAAGACGGCACCTCTGACAGTGCAGCACTCCGAGTACTGCACTAGAGCACAGCCTAGATTATAGGCCCAAGTCTCTGGAGTGGGACTTGAACCCACAACTTTCGGATTCAGAGGCGAGAGTGCTACCCACTGAGCCATGACTGACACTGTATAAACATTTGCCTCAGAACCACTTCAAGCAATATGGACGGAACTTTCAACTGCAGCAAGGGTATAAAATGGATGGTATCGGATCAGCCACCCAATATACACCATGCTTCATTTTCATTTCATTGAAGTCAATAGAAAGGAAAATCTGGAGGCTTGTATAATGGGCGGTGGATCAGATATCATCTGTTTTACACTCCTGCCTAAGTTGAAAGTTCCATCATGTATTCCTCTTTTAACATGGAGAAATATTTTTGGATGGTCCTGATATTTACGGGGAGGTGGGGAGGGAGCGGGGGCTCATATCAAAGGCCAGAAAACCCGGAAATACCAGGAAGGGGGAGGTCCTGCTGAATTTAACGACAGGGCCGCATTAGAATGTTTTTATCCTGTTTCCCGCCTGGCAGCCGGATAGATTGAAGGCTGGCCCGCTGTCGGGCGGGAAAGCCAGCTGTAGAAAGCCGCAGTCGGGGAGCACTGGCGCCAGTCCCCGGAAATGGAGAAGATCGGGGGTTGGTGGGTGCGTCTCGAACCGTGGCAGCGAGGAGGGAGGGAGGGAAAGATGGCGGGGGTGGGGGTGGGAAGAGAACGCGCCGGGGGGGGGGGGGAAGAGATCACGAGGTGGGGGAGAGATTCCGGCGGGGGTGGGTAGAGATCACGGGGGGGTGGGGAGATAGAGATCGCAGGGGGCACAGATAGAGATCGGGGGGAGGGAAAGATAGAGTTTGCGTGGGGGTGTCTTTTCCTCTTCTGACCCCTTAGTAATCGCGCAGTTCCAAAGGCACCAGACATACTCCGATTCCACACTCAAATGGTCATAGTTGCTCGGTCAGTCTTGACAGTGAATATTCACAGGTTATTGGATCATGGAAAGGGGAAAGGGCTTCACAAGTAAATTCGATCCTGTTTTCAGCTAACGTCCACACACTCACACTGCTGATTAGGGTTGCTGAACAGCAAACAGGAGTGGGTCTATTTTGCCCTCCTTAATCCAGGGGTGCTGAGGGCAGTTGTGACACTTCTATAATTGAGACCTAACTCAGAAAAGACTGGCAATCAAACTTGGCACTTTCCTGGCTATTTTACTACAAAGTGTACACACACTGGATAAACTTGTGGAGTCACAGGTGCACCTGTGTGGATATGTTAATGCTGCACACACCACGTTTCACCACAGTGGCAAAGAAATAGATTCCCCCGCGTGAAAAATAATAGTGTTTTGCACGCTTGAAAAGCTAAGGTGGTTCAACAAGTGCAGAACTGTTTAAAATTAATTCACTTGATACTAAGCATTTGAAATCTGATACCAAACGCTTTAATTTTTTTTTAAACCAGAATTAAGTTGCTCCTCTGTTTTCCCGTTAATTGTTCAACTAAATGATTTCCATGACATAAGCAGATATATCTCAAGGAAAATAGATGAAATTCAACCCTTCATGTCATTAGCAAAACAATACAATTTAAAGAACATACATAATGGATTTAAAACTCAGGCATTATTCCTGCAGCTACGATGTGTGATTCTACCTATGAAGAAGGCTTGAAAACCAAGAGCGACAACAACAATTTGCATTATATAGCGCCTTTAACGTAAGAAAATGTCCAAAGGCCCTTCGCAGGAGCATTATCAAACAAAATTTGACACCGAGCCATGTAAGGAGGTATTAGGACAGGTGACAAAAGCTTGGTCAAAGAGGTAGGTTTTAAGGAGCATCTTAAAGGAGGAGAGAGAGGTAGAGAGGTGGAGAGGTTTAGGGAAGGAATTCCAGAGTTTAGGACCTAGGCAGCTGAAGGCATGGTCGCCAATGGTGGAGGCAAGAACTGGAGGAGTGCTGAGATCTCAGAGGGTTGTAGGACTGGAGGAGGTTACAGAGATGGGGAGGGGCGAGGCCATGGAGGGATTTGAAAACAAGGATGAGAATTTTAAAATCAAGGCATTCCAGGGAGTCATTAGAGGTCAGCGAGCTCAGGGGTGATGTGAGAACGGGACTTGGTGCCAGTTAGGATACGGGCAGCAGAGTTTTGGATGAGCTCAAGTTTATGGAGGGAGGCCAGCCAGGACAGCATTGGAATAGTCCACTCTGGAGGTAACAAAGTCATGGATGAGGGTTTCAGCAGCAGATGAGCAGAGGCAGGGTGGAGACGGGGATGTTACGGAGGTGGAAGTAGGTGGTCTTGGTGATGGAGCGAAATTGTGGTTTGAAGCTTATCTCAGGGTCAAATAGGACGCCAAGGTTGCGAACGGTCTGGCTCAGCCTCAGACAGTAGCCAGGGAGAGGGATGGAGTTGGTGGCTAGGGAACAGTCTTCCCAATATTGAGTTGAAGGAAATTTTTGCTCATCCAGTACTGGACGTCAGACAAGTAATGTGACAAATGAGAGACAGTGGAGGGGTCAAGGGAGGCGGTTGTGAGGTATACCTATGAAGAAGGCTTGAAAACCAAGAGTGACCTTTCATACACGTGCAAAGCACAGTGATCAGTAGCTAACCGTATACAGGCAGGAGACCATGTTCTCAGAAAGCGTAGCACAGCTATGTTTGGCAGCTGGCTTTCCAGCTCTCTATGGATAATGATCATATTACACAGATTGAAATGAACTCTCTGCTGACAGCGAAACATTCTGTACCACTCTGCACCTTGAACAACTGCAGCTCCATTTTGTACAATATCCGTAATTCAATCACAGTGTATTGGCTCAGCGATGTATGTTCAAATTCAATTGAGAAGAGTCAGGCCTGATTGAGTGAAGAGTCTGTAACACGTGACAGCACTGACAGCAAATTAGAGTTTGCTGCTGCTTGTTTGAGCCCAAGTTGCAACTTTTAAACCCTGCATAAAGACCAGAATGAAAAAAGATATCGACTCCCAGTAGCGCGACTGTAATCTCATAGTGGCAAGAGAGACAATTTGTACAGTTCCAGTAAATGAAGGACTCTGGGACAATTTAAGAACTCCATCAGTAGTGTACTAGGGATGTTAAAGATATCGAGCCAACTGAAGGACTTGATCTCAACTGTACCAGGGAAATTGAAGGTATCAGACCGATTGAAAGAATCAATTTGCACTGTACCAAAGCTATTGAATACATAGTGCTGTTTCAAGCAGAAACCCCCAAATCAAATCCTTCAATGTAGGCCCATTTATCTCCAATTCCCCAGCGTCTCCTGGGCTGTCCGGTTACAACTTAAATAACTCAAGTTCAGAATTTGTCAATGAAGTGCATCTTCTCAAGCTGAGTGTTTCATTTATTTATTTTTTTGGTTTATACTGATCGTACTTGTAATGGAAGACAGCCTTGACTTTGAAAAGCCTTTGAGAGGGAAGTGACAGCAGCATCAGGTACAAAAGCAGCATCTTGGACTGAAAACTGCACGTGAGGGGATGCATCAGAAAACCTTGCGGTTCAGTGTACCTGTTTATTTATCGAAGATATTTGTCCAGAACATATCTTAGTTAAGTTCTGTTTACAGTGGGTTCCTACCCAAGGAGCAAATCAGAAACATAATATGGCAAAGGATACAAGTTGGATACAACACAAAACAGGGCAGTGCACTTACTGGAATTTCCAATTTCTTAGTTGATGGATGCGGTCATTGAATGAGACTGTTGTGCCTCAGTTTCTGTTTGCAATTTATGAGGCTGACTTTGGAAGTTGTATAAAACTGTCGACTTTCCAACTCTACCCCAACCTGCCTTGCTGAATGAATGATGACAAAGTCTTGCCAGGATTTTTTTTTACTCAAACCACTTGGAGCTTACCCCAATCTCTGCTAAGGTGTATTTTCTTCCCACAGTAGCATTACATTGATTTATTTTAATACATGCTTCCTCCAACTGGGGTTTCGTATACCATTCACCATCCTTTGGTGAAGGAGGCAGCTATCAGGAAAGCTACCTGTTTCCAGGTTATCTGCCAGCGCCAGACCAGAGCCAGCCATTGGCAAATGTGTTAGTGCGGCCTATGGTGACTCACCCTCGGATTTTACTTTCCCCTTGCTCCGAGGAAGTCATCAATCTCTGCTAAGCAACTCTCGCGACAGAATGGCCAAGATGCAGAATATCAGTTTTAAACAATAAAAATGACAACTTGCACTTATATAGCGCCTTTAACATAGAAAAATGTCCAAAGGTGCGTCAAAGAGGCACAACGGAAAAAAATGGACACCGAGCCAAAGAAGGTATCAGGAGGGCTGGCCAAAAGATTGCCAAAGAGCTGGGTTTCAAACAGGGCCCTAAATGGGTCATAAATGAGTTTAAAAGGCTTAGGGAATGAATTGTAGAACCTGGGACCTAAGCGGCTGAAGGCACAGCCGCCAATGATGGGCAATTAGAGAGGGGTGCACAACAGGCTAGAGTCAGAAAAGCAGAGAGTTTGGGGGAGGGGTGGTTCTAGTGGAGGTTAGGCCATGGAGGGGTTTAAAAACCAAAAAAAAAAAAATTTGAGGCACTGGGGAACCAGAAGTGAGTGTGGGTCCTCCAGTAGCTCATTCGAGTGGCTGTTACTAATGCGTGAGCTGAGATAGGGAGTGTCAGCAGGCCACACCCCCATTGAAGTGATCACAGTTCAGCCCAATTGTGTCCTGTTAGGCTAGGATATTAAGGCTTACGGAACAAAGGCGGATAGATGGAGTCAAGATACAGATCAGCCATGATCTAAATGAATGGCGGAACAGGCTCGAGGGGCTGAATGGCCTACTCCTGTTCCTATGTAACTTGCACTCATGCATACTTCCGGCTAGAGTTACTGAACAGAAATCAGGAACACTGCCTTATTTTTCCTCTCCCTGGCCCAGCAGCACTGAGGCCAATTGCAGTGGCTGTGATCACCAACTCAGCACATAGCAGGAATCTTCTGGCACAGGCACAGTGGGCCGAATGGCCTCCTTCTGAGCTGTGAGATTCTATGATTCTAATGCTTTTCAGCACATTTTACTTGTAATTTAGGCCCACAGCACATTAATAAACTGTTCAAAGCATGTTTATTGTAATTTTTACTTCATTACTACAGCTACCCCCTAAAATGTCTATACCTTTATGTTTTTTAAAAATTCTCTTCATTAGGAACTGCCGATTACAATGTACCTACAACTTTCCCCACCTCCCTCTTGCCTCACAAAGGAAAATGAGAATCGAATAAGTTTTCAATCTCTGGTGCAGGATTCATTAAACATTCAGCATTCATTTAATGAATGCCAGCACCACATTCCCATAAGAAATTTATTTCAAATCAAAGGTGTAATTCCACAGCCCGTGCATTAAAAGCTGTGCCAGCTTTGACCTTTCACACTTTGAGGAGGCTAGGCTGTTGCCTCTCGCAAGCTGTGAACCTGCTGCTTACACTGAACTCCTATCCAGAGCAGGGGAGGAAGGTTGGGGGTGGTGGTGGGCGGTGGAATGATACAGCCAGACGTTTGAGGGGGATTTAATTCCTTGATGTTGGCAGGTATTAGAAGGCAAATTCAGCAAGGCTGCACTCCTGGAATGGAGCCTTGCTGGGTGGACACTATGAACTGGAGTCACACTATAAGCCCTGTCTTCTGATCAATGTTCCTGTCCATTGTGGCTGTACTCCAGCACTGAATTTGACCATGTTTTCACTGGCTTTCAAAGAGCCAGGGAATCTGTACCAGAACATGCTGTAAATATTCAGCAAGTCTAAAGAGTATTAAGGAAATTAAAAAGAAGAACAGTTTAATGTATCAGGTGTGGACCAGAAATGTACTTCCAGTGGTTTCCCTTCTCATGCTGTTTTCCCTCACTTGCTGTTTTACTTTATATCCATATTGTTAGCTGGGAGAAGGTGGAACCCAAAACAATGACAAAATGGGTTTTCTCATCTGTTCCCTTCCACTCAAGACTGAGCTGCTGCACAAGCCAAGCCCATAATAGAAGTTTAGAAGGTGGAGTAGTTTGCATATTCCACAAAATGCAAGACAAGCTCAACCTTTCAGCTTACATTTACCAAGAAATAAAGGACACATTGGGTTTATGTTGTGGAAAATTAGTTCCGAGATGGTTTCGAACCACATGGCTGAGCTTCTTTGTCTTGTATACAAATGGCCAATGAAGCACATCCAGATCTAAACTGTTTCTTTTTAGTGCCGCTACTCTAGCAGAACTACTTTCTTGGCTTATGATATGTCCTCTGTGACTCCCTCTCTGTATAAATATTCTTTCATTTGCACACAGATGTTGGGTTTCTGCAAGCAGGGGTCATTCCCTGCTAGTTAAGGTAAAATAACTTATTTTATCCTTCACAGAGCAAAGCATTTGAGAAATGCTTCTTTACTTTAACCCTTGACTTCCACACTAAACTCATATTTGAATTTGGCTGAACTGTACGCTTGACGTTATCGATCCATTTGCACTTTTTTTTAGGGGATCAAATTGTACAATTGCTGCATTTCGTGAACAAAAATAAAAATACATTTCTGCAAAACAGTACTTTTTACTGCTCGGTGGCTAAATGCATCAAACGGTTTGGTACTGAGTCACACAGACCAGGAAGGTCCCAGGTCTGATTTCTGGTCAGTTTACTGATTTCAGCCGGTGATCAATAGTGTTACACCTGGCATCACCATCCCTTATCTAGGGAATAAGGGAGAAAGGAAAGAGAATCAGCCAGACACAATCTCCTGGATTGGTTTCGATCAACTGAGAGGGTCGGAGAGGAATTTTCCAGGGTATTTTTTCCCTTATTGATCCTGGGTTTTTGCTCCGTTTCTTTGCCTCTCCCAAAGGCGTGTGGGGAGGTGTTTAGCCAGGATGCTCCAGCCATCATGAGGTGTGGGGCAGGCTTGATGGAGCAGCTGCTTTCTTCTTTCCCATCAATTTCATATGTTCGTAGAGTTCCAGAGACCCCATGATAGAATAATCATGTGCGTGAGTGCCAGTTAAAGAGCAAATTGGGCTCTGCTATGGTGCCAGTGCCAGCACTTTCCCCCCATTCAAAAAGTCTGACTAGGCTCATCTTGAAGAACTGTCGCTTAATTGAGGAGATCTGAGGACACTGTCAACACCCCACAGATTCATACCGCAGTTTCATTCACTACTTTCAGAGGAGGAGCGGCCAGTGAGGGAAGTAAATTGGAAAAATAATTTTTACTGAAATGCCCACTTCCCTGTTTTATTCACACTTTCTCTGTTCCTCGGATGTTCTGCATGCAGATCGTTTTAGAAAAGGAAGAACTTGCATTTATATAGCGCCTTTCACGACCTCAGGATGCTCCAAAGCGCTTTACAGCCAATGAAGTACTTTTGAAGCGTAGTCACTGTCGTAATATAGGAAACATGGCAGCCAATTTGCGCACAGCAAGCTCCCACAAACAGCAATGAGATAATGACCAGATAAGCTGTTCTTAGGTGTTGGATGAGAAATAAATATTGGCCCAGGACATTGGGGTGAATTCTCCTGTTCTTCTTCGAAATAGTGCCAGGTGATCTTTTAAATCCACCTGAGAGGGCAGGCGGGGCCTCAGTTTAACGTCTCATCTGAAAGACGGCACCTCCGACAGTGCAGCACTCCCTCAGCACTGCACTGGAGTGTCAGCCTAGATTTTGTGCTCAAGTCTCTGGAGTGAAGCTTGAACCCACAACCTTCTGACTCAGAGATGAGCGTGCTGCCCACTGAGCCACAGCTGATACCGGAAAAAAATCAATGGGATTCCATTGCTGACATCCCTTCAAGGAAGTATTCTTACTCGCATGAGGCAAGCATTACTACCCAGTGTAATGCACAATGTCCTCGCCACCTGCCCAGCCAATTGTGCAATTGGCTTGTATTCTCAAACTGATTTAGAAAATTAAGAATATAGTTATATAGAAAAAAGGAAACTTTTACAACACATGGTGTCTGGTCAATTTTCTGACGACAAACTGCAAATTACTTCTCAATCGCAATCATTAATTCTAGAGCACTGTCACAGATCAATGACATGATGGTCAGAGCGATTACGAGAACAGACACATAACCAATGCAAAGTATACACTACACATTATGAAAAATACTAGAATCCATGTAGTGATTTCAACTCAGTTACCTAACTCAGGGTTCAGGTGACGGTCGTAGAAACTACTCCAAAGATTTTCCTGATGGATCAATTAGTAAAAACAGCTTGAGGAGTGATACTGAGCCATACAGACCAGGAACGGTCCTGGTTTTGATCCAAAGTTTGTCCTGCAGAAGCTAATCTAACACAGGGCACTAAAAATGCCATTAGGTTAGGGAGGGGAAAAATAAATGTCAAAGGACATTTAATATCCTGCTGTTGATTGCTACTCAGTGACCCTTAATAGAAAGTGTGCATGTGTGAATAACATCAGACTCAGCTGTGATGCCTTCCATGGGAAAATAGCCTGTTGACGCTCACAATCTGGGCTCATATGTAATAAAATGCCATGTGGGTGAGGTAAGAGAAGTCAACAGCTTCAAGAGGCCAGTGAGAAAAAAACTGTTTCATTTCCCTAATCACCTGAGCTCCTCAGTTCTACTACGGCTGACAATTCAATCTACAATATTTTGGTAATCAACCACAATTAAATTATGGCTAATATACAGAAGTGCTAAAAATTACAATAGCATCTTCATACATAATTCTGATATGAACACATTTTGGATCATGTCCTGATAAGGGCAGATTAATACCAGATCACAATTTTACTCTTAGGTCGTGAACAATAGTGTAAATCACCTGTTACAGGTAGCCCTGGCAACAGGTATCAGAGGATATCTATAAAAACCTTTGGTAAATTCAGCCACTTTGTTTTCAAAGAATGGGCAGAGATATTTTTAGTGAAATCTGCGGCATTGTTTCTCACATCAAAATATATTTGGTCATCAATAAAAGTGACATATCATCTTTTGTTAATAAAAAGCCCATGGAAGCATTAACAATAAATCTTCAACTCATTTCTTAAACAAGAAAAAGCTTCATGAACCATCAAATTTACAAATAAACATTACTCATTAAGTGTAGCAGCTAGGCATCGTAGAAAAAGTCTTTTATTCATTATGTCACATCCGTGTAATGTGACTAGAGTTTGCATAGGAAGCTATTTTTTTGTTGATTTTACCCTTACATTTCACATTTTCTCCCACTTGTCCTGCTTATTTCTTCTCCGTTGCTTGTGCTGCCGTCAGGGCTGACCCGTTCGGTGAGATATAACAAGCATGGCATTTACATCTGTCACGTGGTAACAGTAACACTAGGGCCTAAATTTTAACCCAGAAGAACGGTGGGTTGGGGACGGGGTGGCAGTAAAAATTTTTATAAACTAAAGCCAGACCCCAACCCACCTCCAACCCGCCCACTTCCGGTTTCAATGGAGGCAGGACGAGGGGTGGGCGACCAACCCGCTCTCAGGAGGCGGGTCGGTCACTGAAAGTTTTCAGGGAGGCTGCGGGCCTCCATTTTTACAGCTTTTTTATTTTTAACTCCCGAGGGCCAGGATTCCCAGGCCTTCTGCTTCACGTCATGTGTGAGGAGGCAAGAAGGCCCGAAACAGCAGCTACGTGCAGGAGTGCTTCCCTCAGGCCAACAAGCCTACCTACAGCGACCACTGCCACACCCCCACGATCTCCGACACCCCCCACGATCTCCGAGCACCCCCGATGACCACCGATACCCCCCCTCCCCATCTAAGACTTACCTTCTCGAATCTGCTTCCTTTCCTCTTCTCCTGTCCGACTGATGGCCAGCCTGTCAAGCAGACTGGCTTGTCGGGCAGGAAACCAACATATAAAAAATAAAAGACGTCTTTACGTCAAAATCGTACGGACGTCTGGGAAACCCATACTTCCGGGTTTCCTGTCAGGAATTCCACCCCCCCCACCCCTCGTCTTCCCAGCTCAGTCACAAAACTGTGTCCAACATATCGATCAGATCATTCCAAAAGAGCTTCCTCAATAGCCCAGTGCCACAGAATACTGTAATACCTCATGCTGACCGGGTGGGGGCAGGGGCAGTTTTGGCTGTAATGTCTCCTCGGTCAAATGCCTTGCCGACACTGACTGCCTAGGCTGGCACAGCAAGAATGGCCACTTCAGCGAGCTGCCAGGGTGTATTTAGTCTCCACAAATCCTGTGCCCTGGCATGAGTTAGTGCCCTCAGGAGAGGAAGAGGAAAAAAAGAGGAAGTGGTCAACAACTCTTCAAAACTGGAAAAAGATGTTGGCGGGGAGGAGAAACCTGACAACTGCCATATCATCACAAAGTTACCATTTCCAGTGGTATTAGCCACTGTTGCCCCAAAGCAACTATTACAAATTTCAGGTCAGCACAAGTTATCCACTTGGGTTCAGTACCACTGGTCTCTCCCGTAGGTGGATCCCACGTCCCCTATGATGAGGAGTTAACTTTATTGCCCAATATCTTGTCATATGATAGCATGATCCAGGAGTCATGACAACGAAACCCCTTGTTATGTGAACTGGATACTGTAATCTTGCGCGTGCTCTCATATGCAATTCTCCTGACTTCTGGAAGGTCGACTGATATATACTCCAGTGACATGAGGCTAATTTAAATCACATATATGTGAATGCACAGAATGACATTTACAGTGAATTTAAGTTTATTTCATAATGCTCCTTGTAACATAAAACAACAACAATTTGCATTTATATAGCGTCTTTAATATAGTAAAACGTCCCAAGGCAATTCACAGAAGTTTTATCAAACAAAATTTGACACCAAGCTTCATAGGAGATATTAGGACAGGTGACCAAATGCTTGGTCAAAGTGATAGGTTCTAAGGAGCGTCTTAAAGGAGGAGAGGGAGGTAGAGAGGCAGCGAGGTTTAGTGAGGGAATTCCAGGGTTTAGGGCCTATGCAGCTGAAGGCACAGCTGCCAATGGTGGAGCAATGAAAATTGGGGATGTGCAAGAGGCCAGAATTGTAGGAGCACAGAGGTCTTGGATAGGAGTAGGTCTGGAGGAGGTTGCAGAGATAGGGAAACAAGGATAAGAATTTTAAAATCAACAACACGTGCCACACTATCCCTGTTAACAAACTAAATACACTTTAGTGCTTAGCAATTCTCTGAAACGAGTAGGCCTGTAAACTTAAGAAAGGAGTTCTCTCCCCTTGTGTATCTAGCTTCTATTCCAGGTTTCTCTCGACTGTGTGTCAGCTTGTCTCAGCTAGATTGGAAGCCAAAGTCATCACTTCTGACCCTCCCCCAGCTCTCTGTGTTGGCTCGTTAAACTGTCAATCTAATCAGCTACTGCCCTCTTAGGTGCCTGAGGAAGGGGAAAGCCCCCGAAAGCTTGTGGGATTAAAAATAAAATCGTTGGACTATAACTTGGTGTTGTAAAATTGTTTACAATTGTTAACCCCAGTCCATCACCGGCATCTCCACCTCTTAGGTGAGGACCTACCTGGGAGAAACCCCCCCGCCCCCACCACTGAACTCACATGAACAAAGCCATTCTAAACAATAGCTTGCCTGGAAAGTGTTAATGAACCTCAATTGTTTAAAACTAATGTGGAGGAAAATGCTGACAGTTTGATTGGCAGCTCACCTGGTCAATCACACTGTGCCCGGGAGGAGGGCTAAGATCTGAAATTAGACCGTGGAAATTGCAGGCATGGGCTTACATTCTGCCATCTTGTTGTACATCACGTTGGAACACCATATAGTGACCTGTGTAAGACAGCAACCAGCACATGCAACATAATACAACTATAACAAAAATTAATGCCTGGCACCAGACATAATACTAATGTAGAAGAAACTGCATACGTGGAGATTAATTGTATGTGTACAACAATTTATTTGGGTGTTTCACAACCCATCAATGGCAAAGGCACAAAACAGATTCATCCCCATCAGAACTATGTAGATCTAAATCTATGGGGGAAGATTTTGACTGTTTGCTATTTGCTATAATAGCAAATGGCAGCAATCTTTCCCCTATGTGTTCATTCCCTGATGCCAGTCTCCAAGTGCTGTTACAGATTTCCTATTTGTTACCTGCAGTGATAGATGTGCCATTGTAACTCTAAAGCAAATAATGACATTGCAATGAGCATATAACTAACTTAACTTAAACCATATCTAAAAGAGGTGTTATCTTGTTTAAATCAAATCTTTACTCTTACCTTGCCAAGTAAATAGAAATTGCAATAATGGCAACTGCCATAATAAGCACTTTAAGGAAGCAAACAGAGATGAATCTGAACAGCAACTGAGCCATTTTGTGTTAACTTGCAATTGTACAAATTTTATTCAATGTGATTATTTGAGATTTGGCCTCTTTAAGTAAGCTTACACGTGCAGAAACATCGTATCTCCCACCAATCGCAGGATAAGCAGCTAGTCTCTACATTTAGAACTTGAGGGCACAGTCTCAGGATAAGGGGTCGGCCATTTAAGACTGAGACGAGGAGGAATTTCTTCACTCAGAGGGTAGTTAATCTTTGGAATTCTCTACCCCAGAGGGCTGTGGAAGCTGAGTCATTGAGTATAGATAGATTTTTGGCCTCTAGGGGAATCAAGGGATATGGGGATCGGGCAGGAAAGTGGAGTTGAGGTTGAAGATCAGCCATGATCTTATTGAATGGTGGAGCAGGCTCAAGGAGCCATCTGGCCTACTCTTGCTCCTATTTCTTATGTTCTTATTGGGGCCAGAGTGATAACCTTCAGTGCAAAAATAAATATCTTCAAACTGACAGTTTAGTGATGACCACCTGATCCCCGTGATCTGTTGTCCAATCCAAACCAGAAATAATCTGAACTGGACAAGGTTAGATAACTGCAAATACATTTCTGGTCTAAATTTATCTCGGGCCTCCTCACTTCCTTAAAGCGCTTCTTATAGAATTGATTATTCTTACAGCAGGATAAAAGTTAAGATTTGATTACATGGCACCATCTTGCACCTGGCTTAAGTACATATATCCTTTTAACTGAAATCTAGTGAGACAGACAGGGATCCAAAGTCCAATCGATCTAGTCTAGCGATGAAATATACACCTGTTGTCACTGACAGAGCTGGCAACCTATCCAATTGGAGGGGGGATGCTAGAGGTGGGAGGTTGCTTCCAGTGACTGGCAGTTCTGTCAGTACATGTCAACTTTCCCCAGTAGCATAGCTGGACGGGGAAAGTTATGCATCAGTAATCAGTGTCCCCTTGCGACGCATGGGGGGAGAAATTCAACTTGCACCCAAAACGGGCACAAAATCAGCAGAGCAACTGCTCCGTGTGACAGTCAGTACCAGCCTGTATCAGGCCACAATTAAATGTTGCCCAGCGAGCTGCAGGCATGAAACAGGTGCCAAAGAGGCACGTCACTGCCGGTTGGGGAGGGCAGAAAATCGGTCAGCTCTCACGTGGATTCAGCCGGCAGGTCAGGTCTGAGGGGGGAGAGGCGATCGGGGAGGGGCGGGGGGTAGGTGGTTGGCCTGAAATGCGCCTGCAGCGGGCCGAATTTTTTTTTTGTGGGCTCAGGAGAAACACTCCAGCTTTTTTTGAACTTGCTTCAGCGGTCTGTTTAAGAACCACTGGTTAGGCCACTCAAGAACTGCTATGACTAGGCAGACCATGCATGGCGCAAGCTCTGCCAATTTGTACCTGAATTTCGCACTCACGCTCCTAGGACCTGATTTGCATATATAAGGAGCCTAATGCCTTGGACGACTAAAAGTGACCTGAACCAATATGGTATCCAGCAAACCTCCGGCCTATATCCAGGCATGACAGGTCACAATGTGAAGCGCCCTATTTACAAGCGCAAAACAGGCGACCGTAATTTGAATTTCTACCCAACGGTGACTTGTTGCAACTAAAAGGATGAAAATTATATGTCTTGCTACGACTTTGCAAATTTTGCATTTTATACTTAATGTATTTGAAGCTCTTGCTTTAAGGGTTAATTAGGCCAAACTTGTTATTTGCATTAAGTCAATAAAATTGACAAAATCAAACATGTATGCAGCACAACTGACTGTATCAAGAACATCTAGGAACTTGCTTGAAATTTGCATGCATAATTTCTGCATCAGGTTTGCATACAAGGCTCGACTGAACTCGAAGCATTCCTTTCTTTATGAGTAATTGCCCATGGTTTCAAAATCAGTTTTTTTTTTAGAAACTACCTTTAAATAAACATTTTTTCCAAATTAAATTGTAGATAAATTGCAGGTGAAATTCAGCATTGGCAGGGGTACAAAATGGACATTAGTGGATTGGCCCTGCCTGATTTTCCTTTCCAGTGAAGTCAATGTGCTATGAAAGTAAGAAAGACTTGCACTTATATCGCGCCTTTCAAGACCTCAGGGCGTCCAAAGTGATTTACAGCCAATGAATACTTCTGAAGTGTAGTCACTGTTGTAATGTAGGAAACGCAGCAGCTAATTTGCGCACAGCAAGGACCTGCAAACAGCAACGTGGTAATGACCAGATAATCTGTTTTAGTGATGTTGGTTGAAGGATAAATATTGGCCAGGACACCGGGGAGAACGCTTCGAAATGGTGCTATGGGATCTTTTACGTCGACCCGAGCGGGCAGACAGGGCCTTGCTTTAATGTCTCATCCGAAAGATGGCACCTCCGACAGTGCAGCACTCCCTCGACACTGAAATGGAGTGTCAACCGAGAGTTTGGGCTCAAGTCTCTGGAGTGAAACTTTAACCCACAACCTTCTACCTCAGAGGCCAAAGCTGACACCTTTAAAATATTTTTTAAATGACATGATTAAAATAGGTGGTGGCCATTTTGAATGGGTAACTGATTCAGTGGGCACTGTTATATCACTTTGGATTAAGCTAATCTTTCCTTTTGTTGAGATATATAATAATTTGCAGAGTCATATTATAACCTTGTTTAAATTAAGTATATTGAATCCACATTACATAGTCCAGTAATATGCTTGAATAGAAACTGCACAAAATGGGAGAATGTGGAACTTAGCTTATCGAAATTTCAGGCTTGGATCAGGTATGTGTTTATCAGCAATTGAATATATACTACACTACAAACCACTTTCATGAACATTCAGAGTAAGAGAGTCCTTGATTTCAAGGTTAACTTAAAGCTGGGTTTTAGTTCAGTTACTCAGTGGCAGCCTCTATGATCTAAACACATCAAATAAATTTAATTATCGCAGGCATGTGGGAGGGCGAAGGGAAGAAAGAGAAATCAAGAGGATTTCAAGAGTCATTTTATGAAGTTGTAATAAATGGCAATAGTAAAGCGGAGCAGACTTTATAGCCTAGATTTTCTGATCAGCATTATTTTAACACTAGTGATAACCCATTTAAAATAGGTTACTGCTGATGTTAAAATAACGGCAATCGGACAGACTAGGCCCATATTTCCAGTAACAGCTGTTCTCAACAGATGGAATTATCTTAGTGCAGAAGCAATAGTAAAGAGACTGTAAAAAATGAGGAAAAAAGCAGTTTGCAAACAACCCCAACAGAAATTTAAAAAATTTACTGCTTCTATATAAAAATTAAAAAAGACCATGTTTCTACCTACTTTTTAATAGTCCAATAAACAGACTATAAAAAAGGATATCATTAGAAAAGCAATTAGAGAACTTTAAAAAAAAATTTTTAATATATAACACATCATCACAAGTGCAATTTGGACACCACTGGAGTCAATAAATACATAAACAGTTTGCCAAGAAATTTTATGCTCAAGATAGTTAGGATAATTTTCAACTTTTCCACCTGGGTGGTAATCTGGCTAGATGGATCTCCTGCTAATTGATTACAATATCATTTTTACTGACGCTTTGTTTTTATTTAGGTTTTGGTGTTTATTTTTTAAGTGATTTTTCAGTTTCACTAAATACTGTGTTTCTTTCCCCATTTTTTTATTATCAAAAAAGGAAGTAAAATTGGGACTTTGCATTCACTCAGCGACAGAAACACAGGTCAGATGAACCTCTCAGTCACAACTTTCCTGGCTGGATAGTGCGGCCATTAATCGGACCAATTACCATACAAGCTTAGAATTGAGTGTTTGCGGAAAGAGGAATGTCATGCAACTGAGTTAAGGTTTTGTCGACTGGTAACTCAAACAGCCACTTCTAGACCACAGAGAACTCCTGGTGACAGTAGTTTTACTGCATGACTAATCTGACGTTATTGAGATTCCATACCAACAAACCTTTTAATCTGATTTTGCATGAGAAAAGGCAATTTTGTTCGGATTTTGATGTGAACCACAGCCATTTTTGCTCATATATGGTACAAACAACTATTGGCTGAACATTGCGATGCATTATTTCTTGCGTTAAAAGTGAAATTTGGGGAAAAGCCAGAATATTCCTCTATGCTCATTTAAAACAAACATGATTTTACTTTCTCAACCTCTTTTAGGACACCCTGCATTGTATATTGTTCCCAGCTAAGAAGCAGATGGGCAATGTGACTTAAGGCCTTGGTCATTAATGCTCAATGGCTAGTCCATGGGACATTGTAATGAGCACAGTCTAAGCCGACACCCTCCATATAGGAAAGCCCTACCTAATGACATTTAGAGTGAAGAATCTCCCAGTAAACATGTCCTAGTACATTGTGGTACACTGACCAACTAGGCAGCTCCCTTAAATCTTATATTGGTGAATATGGTATACAATACTCAACAGTTGACAAGGGTATATCTAGGCCACAAAAACCAAAGAGAGTCTAAATTTGGCTCAGTCCGACTGGATAAAACCTGAGATTTCACCAGTTGTAGCTCATATAATTTCTGGATTCAGTTTCAATTGTTTTTATTGATGGAGTTTGTATTTTATTCATTGAGATTTCAGTAATAATGCCATAGACTTAAGAGTCAATGAATTAGGCTAGTTATCTTTGGGTTAGCCACAAATCTGAGCCATTTGTATCTGTCTCATCTCATTAATGCAAATGAATTGCTCTAATTTTAAGGTTGTGCCCCCTTGTTCCGGACTCTCCCATTCCCACCAGAGGAAATCTATCTACCCTGTGAACTCCTTTGATCATCTTATACACTCAATTAGATCACCCCTTAATCTTCTATATTCAAGGACATACAAGCTTAGTCTATGCAATCTGGCCTCATATCTTAACCCTTTTAGCCCCAGTATCAAAAATCCTTCCTAAGATGCAGTGCCCGGAACTGAACAAAGTACTCCAAAGGGGCTCTAACCAGAGCTCTGTACAGCTGTAACATAACTTTCACTCCTTTGTATTCCAGCCCTCGAGATAAAGGCAAGTATTCCATTAGCCTTTTGAATTCTTTTTTGTATCTGTCCAGTAGCTTTTATTGATTTCTGTACTTGGATTCCTAAATCTTTCTGTTCCTCCATAGTTCCTAGCTTAGAAAACATTCTGATCTATCTTTCTTGGGTCCAAAGTGGATGACCTCACACTTGCCTTAACGCAAATGAATTGCTCACACAGTTCAGGTGCAAAATATAGAGGCGGCAGCATTTGCATAACTCTTCAATGTCGTTTTCTTTATATTGTTAAAATGCAACTTTCTCCCTCCCAGTTGGCAGCGGTGTTTTAAACATGCAGTACAATACCACTTGATCAGAGTATATCTTCATGACTTGTATTCTTCTCATCAACAGGACCACTCAGCTCCAGACCTCATTACAGCCTTGGTCCAAACATGGACAAAAGAGCTGAATTCCAGAGGTGAGGTGAGAGTGACAGCCCTTGACATCAAGGCAGCATTTGACCAAGTGTGGCACCAAGGAGCCCCAGTAAAATTGAAGTCAATGGGAATCAGGGGGAAAACTCTCCAGTGGCTGGAGTCATACCTAGCACAAAGGAAGATGGCAGTGGTTGTTGGAGGCCAATCATCTCAGACCCAGGACACTGCTGCAGGAGTTCCTCAGGGCAGTGTCCTAGGCCCAACCATCTTCAGCTGCTTCATCAATGACCTTCCCTCCATCATAAGGTCAGAAATGGGGATGTTCGCTGATGACTGCACAGTGTTCAGTTCCATTCGCAACCCCTCAAATAATGAAGCAGTCTGTGCCCGCATGCATCAAAACCTGGACAACATCCAGGCTTGGCCTGATAAGTGGCAAGTAACATTTGCGCCAGACAAGTGCCAGGCAATGACCACCTCCAACAAGAGAGAGTCTAACCACCTCCCCTTGACATTCAACGGCATTACCATAGCTGAATCCCCCACTATCAACATCCTTGGGGTCACCATTGACCAGAAACTTAACTGGACCAGCCACATAAATACTGTGGCTACAAGAGCAGGTCAGAGGCTGGATGTTCTGCAGTGAGTGATTCACCTCCTGACTCCCCAAAGCCTTTCCACCATCTACAAGGCACAAGTCAGGAGTGTGATGGAATACTCTCCACTTGCCTGAATGAGTGCAGCTCCAACAACACTCAAGAAACTCAACACCATCCAGGACAAAGCAGCCCACTTGATTGGCACCCCATCCACCACCCTAAACATTCACTCCCTTCACCACCGGCGCACTGTGGCTGCAGTGTGTACCGTCCACAGGATGCACTGCAGCAACTCGCCAAGGCTTCTTCGACAGCACCTCCCAAACCCACGACCTCTACCAGCTAGAAGGACAAGGGCAGCAGGCACATGGGAACAACACCACCTGCACATTCCCCTCCAAGTCACACACCATCCCGACTTGGAAATATATCGCCGTTCCTTCATCGTCGCTGTGTCAAAAGCCTGGAGCTCCCTACCTAACAGCACTGTGGGAGAACCTTCACCACACGGACTGCAGCAGTTCAAGAAGGCGGCTCACCACCACCTTCTCAAGGGCAATTAGAGATGGGCAATAAATGCCGGCCTCGCCAGCGACGCCCACATCCCATGAACGAATAAAAAAAACACACCAGAACGAGACCTGAAATAACTTCCTTTGGTCCATGCAAATGAAATTTTACTACAGTAAACACTGAATGCAACCAGATGTCTCTGTGTACATTCCAATCAAAGTCTTACAAACATGGTTACTGTCAGGGGCATATTAAAAACCCAACAAACATTTGATTACGAAGGGAGTCAAAATAAGCAGGTTTATCTCTCTCTTCTGCTCAACTGTTCTTCATTAAATTTTAATCTAATTGGTATTCCAATTGCTGAAATTAATTACACAAAAGTTAAAGAACAGAAATGCTCAGCTTCTTACTAGGGGGCCTTTTAATTCTCTGTGAAAATATTTTATTAATATAACAGTGTCTCTCTGGCAGTCCTCATCTTCAAAATAATGGTTGTCAAGATTTCAATGTTTTAAATTGGCACATTTTAAGCCGTTTATTTTGCTAACTGGTTTATCTTCAGTTGATGATGATTGCTTTAATCTGTGTTAAGATAATAAATGCTGCCATACTTTATATCTAACTATGTAGTTGAGACTCCACTAAATAGGAATCAGAATGAGAGCAACAAGCCTAAAGCCCCCGTTAGATGAATTATATAAGCATAAGTAACGAGCTGTATAAAAAGGATGTGTGTTGAAAATGCAAATGTTTTAAGTACATACACACGTTGATTATATAGTATTTGAAATATGTATTTGCACAATTCAAGAGTTTTGTTATATTAAGAAAATAGCAACTGGATTTAATTGAATGCAAGAAGGTATGAAGTTTCAATGGTTCAGGATCAATAAAACTTAGTTAAACAAATACTAGTCAATTAGTTAGCTGTTAATTAGGACATTTATATGGAATCAATTATTGGACTTTCTTTTGTTTACGATCCTGAGTGAAGTATAAACTAGTTGACTCCACATCACAGAGGCTTGTGAATTAACTGATGTGTTACAAATTAAACCTGTTCTGCATCGAGTCCATTACACCAAGGGTGTGAAGATGAGTTGATTAATTGATGATTGATCATGCACAGCTATTGACTGAAATTTTAATTAATCGGAAGCATAGTATTCTGACTGTGCTTGCTGAAAGCTAATTCTGATAGATAAAGGAGTGTGTAATTTGAAGGAAAACATTTTTTACCAGTTCTCTCCCCTCCTTACTGGAGCTGCGATACAGTTGTTCGGCCCTCAGGTACTTCACCTTGGCAGTCAATCGTCAGGTGTGAGTCTGCACAGTGTTTGTTAACAGATTATTTAGCATATGGGGTGTCATAGCCAAACCTTGACATTCATCTTCTGTCAGAATTCACTGGATAATAGAATAGGAACCATGGCTGATTGATGCTCATTCTACTACAGGCTCTTAGCTGGGTGCTCTGGGCTCAGTTGTTGCCACCTTTACTAGAATGAACTAGCTCAGCAAAAACTGTCCATTGAAACTGGAGGCTTTCTGCTCTTCGTGCCTGCATTAGGTGCTGCGTTCACGAGCCAAGCCGCCAGGAAAACTGACCAAAAGATCTTGTCTAAAAAGTGTATCAAGGGATGGCTGTAGGGAAGACAGACTTCCCCAGTATTTCTGGGCAATTTCAAAGATGAAATCTTCAGAGGAAAAGTCTTCCAAATTACAAACAATTCCTTATTCAGAGGGAAAAGAAATCAGTTCTCATGCCTCTGTTAAGAATGCACTTAAGCCATGTGCTGGGAGGTGCATTTGTATCTGGCCTGATCTCACCAGGTGTGTTCTCGTATCACGTGCGATTGGAGAGACAATGTGGGCCATGTGTGAAAACGTGACTATCCAATTCGGATCACAAGGGGGTTCCATTCTCACACCCCTGGGTTGGTCTGTTGTACAGATAGATATTGGGCAGTGTGGACAGACTCTAGCATGAAAGGGGTGTGGGATCCACCTACGGGAAGCAATTGACATCATGAACCCAAATTTATAGGCGGACCCAAATTTGTAATGGAGACCTTCCACTACCTAGCCCAAATGGGCATTCTTCAATGTGAGCCATAACAGTGAATGCTGGCAGGCTATTCAACTGTGGGGACATCACACCTAACTGTGCTCCTATCCTCACCCACTGTACGCAAGCACGCACAGATAGCACTGGTCACTGCACATCAGTAAGAAATGAGAACCAAGGAAATAGGCAAAGGAGTAGGTTACTGACCTTTCACCTCTGGGTCCGAGTTCAAATCCAGCAAAGTTGGAGGACATGAAAGTCTCCTCTATATCTACTGTCTGTAAGGGTCCTATTTGAAATGAGTTTAGGCAATCTCTGTTTAGTTGCGAGTGAGCTTGGACCGACAACACAAGAACTATCCCAAGTTAGCATTAATTGGCAATTCATTGTCTATCTCACCCAGTGAGGATAAAGGATACTTGTGAGAATGGAAAAAAATGTTAAGGTTAAGAAGGAGCAGAAGGAGATTTACTCTGCATCTGGCTGTGCTATATGTGACTTGGCTGATTGATACTCACTTTGGGTGCTTGAAATTGGAAGAACTTTTCCCCCCAGCAATAGCCTCCTTCAACTCAATGAGCACAAAAATTTAAAGGGGAAAAGAAAGAGGTGTGAACCTGAGCTGATTTCCTTCTCCTTAGTCCAGGGTCAATTGTATGGACCATCAGGCAAAAGTATACAAGGCGCACAAAAGTTTAAAACAAACGTATTTATGAGTGAAACAATCGGAAGCCAACAGTCAGGTGGTTTAACAGAAATCAATACGCACAAAACAGATTATTGGCACCACAGCAGCGAACACTGGCGAGACTGGGCTCAATTTTAAAACGGAGCCGGGAAGGGGGCGGGGGGTCAATTTGAGGTCGGGAAACCCATTAGTACGGGTTTGCCGGACGTCCTTACGATTTTGACATAAGGACGTCTTTTTTTTTTGTTGGTTTCCCGTCCGACAGACCGGCTGATTGACAGGCTGGTCACAGTCGGACGGGAGACCAGCCAGGGAGAGGACGTGTTCAGATAAGTCTGCAGGTAAGTCTTTGTTTGTATGGATGGGGGGAGGGGGCATCGGGGGGGGGGGGGCACGGGGGTCGCGAGTCATGGGGGATGGGATCATCGCGGGGGTCCATGATCATTGAGGGGGAGGATCAGGGTCGGAGGATCGCGGTCGGGATCGGGGTCAGGGGTCGGGGTCAGGGGTGCGTGATCAGTGGGGGGGGGAAGAGGGGGGGTCAGTGCAGATAAGCTTGTTGGGCCTGGGGGAAGCATTCCTGCACTTCCGGGCCCACAAGCTGTGCCTTTCTAGGCACCTATCTGTTAGCCCCGGGCCTTCTCGTCTCCTTTCACAAGGCATAAAACAGAAGGCCCACAAATCCCGGCCCTCCCGGGGTTGAAATCCGGAATTAGTGAAGAATGGAGGCCTGAAGCCTCCTTGAAAGGTTTCAAGGCTCGACCCGCCTCCTGGGAGCGGGTTGGCCGCCCGCCCCTCGTCCCAGCGCCATGAAAACCAGAAATGGGCGGGTTGGAGGTAGGTTGGAGGTGGGTCTGAAATGGTGGCAATTTTCAATGCCCGTCCTGCCCCCAACCCACCCGTTTATTACTTTTAAAATCGAGCCCAATGTGTTTATCATGATATTCGCAAAGTGTGTCATGGTGCTACTAAGTTATCAAAACTCTGAGGTGAAGAATCAGTGTTGGGACAATAGCAATACTGTGCACCATTATCACTGTGTAAAGAAACCCCTTATGTGGACTCATGCAAAATAATGGTTTCCTTGAATTTTAATTATTGTTTCCTGAAAGTTGTGGCACTGTCATTTTTAAACATAAATGATTATTTCTTACATTATGTTCTTGTAATTAGATTATTTTCAACTTACTGAACTAATGGCAATAATGAATGATAAGGCACCTGTACATTTGCATTTTTTAAGCTAACTAGCAATTTGTTTGTGCTCAGAGTCTCTTCGTGCAAAACTGATCATTGCTGTGGTTAAAACAAAACAAATTCTTCATGCCTCATCAGTCAGTATTGCTTAAGAACATTGGCATACTTCAATGATACTTCGATACCAGTGTTGAGGGAAATTACTATGAACACATCAGTTGTATCTAGTTTGATACTATGATGCATTGAGCCAACATTTTAGATCTGCAAAACATCAAATGGTAATTATTCATCAGCCAGTGCCAGCACCAAATTAAAGTGTTTAATCTCAACATTTTTGCCATCTCTCATTTCATGTCAGAGAATCTGAAAAAGTTGATATATGTTTATAATTACGACACTCATGCAAACAAGGCTGAGAAGGCTGATGGTCCATTTGCCCCATTTTCAAATACATTGATGCCCAACGACATCTTTCAACAGCCTGATGGATATTACACAATGGGACCGGGTGGTATATTGAGGTAGAACTGTCAATTTACCGATGAACCCAGGCTAGAAACCAACCTAGACCATGTGGGAATTGAAAATCTCCCCTCTCTGCAGTGGCAGAAATAAGCATTAAATTGGCAATCACACTCAAAGAGACTAGATGCAGGAAATGGAGGAGTGCATGCTGGTATGGTAGGAGGTGAGCGTTAAGGTGCATTATTTGGGCAGGGTAAAGGGTGCTTTAATCTATTTCTGATAATGCTATTCCGGCGATCGATACTGACACTGCTTGAACACAAAGTAGACAAGTGTCCCATCCTTTAGCATTATCACCGCTCCCCTTACTAAACTCACCATAAAACATGGATTAAACTTGCTGTTATTCAGAAATGGTGCTTATTAGATGTTCCGTTTAACGAAACTGTTTTTTTAGGACGTTCATACAGTTGAAATGAATTTAAGAGGGAGGCTTTGATCCCAGCCAAAACGGGATGATAGTAGCCCGGAAATGGAGGGGTGTGACTTACCACTGTGTTCCTGCAGTGTGGCCAATGTTAATGTCCCAAGGGCCTACTGCTGGGCGGCCAGAGCGCCCGCCTGAGTCAGGCAGTAGCCTCTTTTAATATGCAAATTGGGGTCCGATGATATAAGACAGCGATTGTCATTTTAGGACTCAGCTGTGCCACTCCACACAGCCTCAGCTGGAGGAGTCCTGAAGGTAAGTGGTTCTCTTGGTTCCACAAAAGCAACCTGGGCCACAACCACAGCAGGTGTCCGTTCCTCCCCCCATCCATCCCGGGCCTAGCTTTTCCGGGCCAAGAGGCCAGCAAGTTTCCCCGGGGTGCTCATTTTCTGCCATCCCTATTCTAAAAAGGCCCGCCCCTCAAAATACACTAAGCCTTGAGGCAGGACTATCAGGTGACCTGCCAGCTGCCCGGAAACCCCGTGGAAGGAAAATCTACCCGTATATTTCCACAGGCATCTCATTGATAAAGCAACGTGACCTTAGAAACTTGTTTTAATGAGTTTTCTTATGTTAGAAAACTGCAGAAATGACAACTAATGTTTTTTCATTGTAAACATACCATTGATGTAAGAAGTATCGTCATGTTTGAAATATGATAAAAATCTTAACTGGTGAGAAAACTATAACCCACTCAAGATCTCACCATTTCTCACTATCCCATTGCTGTCCATGACAGCCTGTATTTTGATCACACAAATTATGTGATTTACATAGTGACACCCATGATTTCCCTCCAAAAAAAAACACCCTGTATTTCACAATTTATTGTGAGTTCACATCAGTGTGCTCACAAAACAGGGCTTTCCTGGTTTCTGCACACGTAAAGTAGCTCTTGAAAAAACAAGCACATTCAATATTATTTTGTGTGAGTAATATTTTACAGGATAGCAAAAGGATAACTTGTGGTGAAAATCATAAAACGTCGCTCAGGTTATTCCCACTCGGAAGGCTCCACTTTACACAGGAGCTCACTTGTGATGGTGTCGTTTTTGAGTAACTGGATCATCCTCACTCAGGGGAATATTAACAGTATTTCATGACTTCCCGTGAAGTATCACAATTCACCTTCGTGGAAAAGAGCAATGTTAGCACTTGTCCGCCTGTCAAAAGAGAGACTTAAGGCAACTCAGAATAAAATGGTTCAATTCTGTAGAATTGCTTATGGGTGATTACCATGAGTTCCAGTTCTGCAAGAACAGCACTCAGTGATCAGTCTATTTTTTCCAGAGTGCAATATTAGTAATGGATGTGTTCACACATTTTTGTCAAATTCCCCATCCCACTATTTTAATTAAGTTTATTAATCTGTTTAACATATAATGGGGATAATTTTAATCTCCCAGAGCAGGTAGGGGGTTAAAAATGTTAAAATGGCCAACCCGAATCCAGCCCGCCCATTTCCGGTTTTAACGGAGGGGGTCGGGGGCAGGCGACCAAGGAGGTGGGTCGGTCAGTAAGATATTTTACAGAGGCTGCGCGCCTCCATTTTAACTAATGTTTTATTTTTAACACCTGCAGGCCGGTGCCTCTCCTCCGATGTCCGACTCCCCCACACCCCCACGACTGAAGTCCGACCCCCTCTCTGCAATGTCGGACTTACGTCCGATTCACTCCCCGGCTGCTCCCCACCATGATAGTCAGCCGCCCTGTTAATCTGGCTGACTGTCGGCCGAGAAACCTGATGGAAACAATTTAAAGCAGGTCCTACCGTAAAAATCGACAGGAACCGCGGGAAACCCTTACTTCTGGGTCTCCCGTCCACAAATCCTTCCCTCCCCAGTTCTCTTCCCACCTCGGAGTTAATATCCAGCCCAATGGGTTCATATCTCAATTAAATTAATGGACAAAAGAGTTTCTTTTGAATATATTTGCTAGTAAGCGCACAATGCCATTTTCAACTCACCCAAGTTTTCCTGTAACTGAAGCAACAAATTATTAACAACTTAAACCATGCAGATGTCCCTTTGGCAGGGGAAAGTTTGAGTCTCAAATGTTCAATCATCTAAATTTGGGATAATGGACATTTGACTGGATAATTCGATTTAAACCAAATCCAGTTAAATTACTGGATTTTTACACTTTTCCCGCTAGATTAAGTTTATATAAAAAAGGCTGCTTATACATTGCTTGAATGTAAGTGTTTGAAAAGAGAAGAATATAAAAGGATACAGGGAGAGGGAAGGAGTGCTGGGATTACAATAGATAGCTTCCGTTGAAGACCAAGCACCAACACAGGCATGATGGGCTGAATGGGTTCCTTCTGTGCTATAATTTCTATGATTCTAGTTCTTGACTTCTTCTAGAAGGGCCATTTTAACTGAGTCTACATGACAATTGAATCAGAATGAAAACCCTCTGTCTAAAGAATACTTCACTTGATAAACTTACCATCAAGGCTAATTTCCTAATAAATAATGGACTGATCACAATGAAAATCACAATCAACCATGACCTCCCAATGGCTTTTAAACCCACACAGCATTATTTGTCTGAAATTGTACTTGAGACTAATTATATGAGGCAAATGGACACTCTGGGGTTGCAGTCACGGTAACACTATTGTTGCAATGATTCGTTATTCTATTCACTTCTGTCCTTCCAACATGAGGAAATGCTAATATAAATCTATTAATCACACACAAAACTCAAAATTAACCATAAGAACAGCACACCCTTATATTAACAATCTGGAGCGGCTTTAGATGATAAATGAAAACAAATTCTGCTCCAGCAATACAGCAAAGTACCATTTCTGTTCAAAGATTTTGAGAGAAGCAGCGATGACACGAAGAGAGATAGATACAAGTAAACTACTGGCGTGTGATCTACTCAAGGAAGTTCAAAGTATATTGGGCCAGATTTTGCTGTGAGCAGCGAATGAATGGCACTTGTCGTTCATTAGACTTCCACTCGCCCGTAGACGTTCTATGGGGTTTTGCACGACAAGTTCCTGTCAGCGGGAGATCCAAAAAGCGCTGCCCCCTCTACAGGACATCTGGAACCTGAGTGAACAGGGCAAGCAACTGTGTGTCTCCATAACCAATCAGATTGAAGAATCGTTAATGAGCAGCGCAGAATCCGAACCAGGAAGTGTAAGTTAGAACAGTGAATTCAATGTCAAATCAGGTACAGGAAGTGAAATATAGAGAGGGAAAGAAAGATTGGATTAAGAGAGAAAGATAAAAGAGACAGAAAGAAAAAGTAAAACAAATGTTAATTATTTTTTTAAATCTCAAACAACAATTAAAAGCTGAAGGAATGAGACTCCACACTTGTAAAAGTTAATTTTCAGTGCCAGAGAGTGTTTGGCAGTGGTTAAAGCTTATCATGCCATTTAAAGGGTGCTTAGACCGGAATGGATAAGCCCTAACTTTTTGTGGTGAGTTTAGTCCATATCTACAATGTCTGTACAGGAACTTCAGGCCGTTCAATACATTTGAATGGGGAGCCAGATGGCGAGATGCTGTTTTCATGCAGTTTACGGAGGACCAGGGCATCTCAGACAACAACCGATTGTTGCGTTTAACTGTGCATCGCCACTCACCTGAAGTTGCTGTCCGATTTGCGCATAAACAACGGTGAGCACTGTTAGCCTCACTGTTATTTTGACAGCAAAATCTGGCCCAAAAAAAACCACAAGACAATGTTAGCGCAGTTTGTGAAAGTCACCTGAGCTGAGATTAGATCACCTTTCCAACACATGCAGGACAATGTGTGCATCGTTAATGAAGTTGAGAGATTTAATCTGAGATATCTCTGTTATTCAATCTGTTCCAGGTTTGTGAGGTGAATGAATGCATGGATTTCAATAGGGTTGTGACATTTTTTACTCTCTCAATTTTCCCCCCTTCTCTTCTAAAAGCACCAACACCTACTGGTTATAGTTCCACGGGCCATTGCCAGCAAAAGGGGTCATAACATATGTGTAAACCGTGATGGTCGGTGTGTTCAGGCTGCTTGACCATGGCAGGCATCATAACTGAGCCTAACCCTATCCTCACCCTATGTCTGCATGTGTATCCTTTTCAGCAGAAGAGCAGGAAGACTGGTTAAGGCTAATTTTGATCCTTCAGTTGCTGCCCCAGTTGACAGCAGCTAACTCAACACCAACCAGATATATCTAATAAAATAAAAATATGTTGTCTTGAAAGGGGCTTACCCATTGGGCGCCCAAGCACCTTCCTGTTTCAGGTGGTAGGCCACTTTTAAGATGCAAATCAAGGTCCTTAGACCCCCTACAGCCATTTTAGGTTGGAACTGGTTGGAGCATGCATCGTGATCAGTTCCACGGGCAGTAGAACCGAAAAGAAGCAATTTTATTTTTGTGGGGCCCAGAGGAGCAGGAGTACTCTCCGATCGTGACTCCCCCACCCCCTGGACTTACCTTACTGGCAGCTGCCATGGCCCAATATTGGCCAGCCTGAATCCAGCGAGCTGCACCTCAGCGGCCCAATGTAAATGAGGCCGATGCATCAAAATGGCGGCTGCCTCTTCGCTGCAAGTACGGGCAACAGATCGGCACGCTCCGCCGGTTTATTTGACGAAACGCCAAAATCAACCCCCCCATGGAGAGGGAAACATACAGAAAAAAAACCGAGAGAAGTCACACGGTAAGGAGGGAGAAAAAGTGCGTGAGAAATACACAGAGAAAAAGTGAGTCATACAGAAGAAAATGTAGACAGAGGAAAGGAGAAGCTTACAGAAAGAGAGGTAGAGAAAGAGTGAGAAAGAAAATAAGCATAGAGAAAAAGAGAGAAATAGAAAGTATAGAAGACAAACAGAAAGACAAAGAATCACAGAGTGGGAGGCAAGCCAATGCAGGACAAAAGAAAGATAAGTTTTGTTTTATTTTCTCTGTGAGCAACGCCATGAGAGAAAGACTAGTAATAAAACATAAATGATTATACATTTTAATTGGTAGATTGTTTGGTAGTAGAATCACACCATTAACAACTCTGCTGTCAACATCAATTATAGAATACCAGTAAACCTCCTAGCTTAATACTGCACATTAATTCAGAGCATTGCAGCCACAGCTCATAAATAGAATCCATACAGCGGAGACCACGGAGAGAAGCAATTTATTCAGAAGCTAAACAAAAATGTTATAATCTGTGACTCACAATCAGACTATGAATGGTTTAATTCCAATGAACACCCACTGTGTACCTTTTATACCACAGGTGAAAGTATTGACACATAAAGTAAATATTGATGCAGAAGTTACATTGTTTTAATTATTAAAAAGCACTTAAACATCTAAAGGCAGCTAAGTGTTTTCGCACAGTGAAAAACAAAAGTTGTAATACATAGTAAAGGACAGTTCAAATTAGGTGGAACAACAAACTGTTGCTGATGTTCCCATTGATATCTTTCAGGAGAACTTTATACAATTTAAAGCCTGCCTTTGTTGGATGCAACAAATTCAATGTGTAGCAGTTACAGGGTAACCTGTCCTCATGGTCAACCTGATTAAGTAGCCAATTTGTCTCTGAATCAACCAATGTCTACTTCAATTAAACAGAACCAGCACCAAGATTAAGCAGCCACCTGCCAACGTGGGCCACTGTCATTGGCTCATGACAGCTAACAGTGCTACCTAGACCTGAATGAAACAACAACTAATAGCCAAGGTCAATGCTTCACAGTGGTTAGGTTGCAAATAGAACATCTTAATGTATACGTATGGGGTATCAATTTGGGACAGCAACAGAAGATGAAGCCCTCACAACAGCAGCATTAATAAAGTGCAAATTTAAAGGCAAAATGCTATTAGATTCAATAGTCACCTTGTTTGTAGCCTGAACATGAATGCTAAAATACAGGCTTAACTGCGCAACAAATGATACCTTACATTCTTTAATATGGATCCCTTAACATCCATGTGCAACAGCTAAGTTCTTTTACTGATTTATTTCTTATACTGCTTGATCATCAAGGTGAGAGATGATAGAAGTCTAACATCAGCCACTTTCTATCCAGTAATAGAACTGAGGCAGTGAGGCAGGTTATTACTAGGCTTGAGAAATCAGTCAAAAATGTCAGCAAAATCTGAAGGGAATTTTTATGAAATCTGTGATAAGCCTAGAGGAGCTCACGTCTACATTCATTATCAATAAGGAGCAGATAAACATACATTTTCCTTTACAAAGACGCAAGGAGGTGATAATGCAGGCATTTGGGACTTTTATTAGCTATCAACACTTTCACAAGGCATTAAATCGACCCACTTTCCATCAGTTCACTATGACCCAGCTGCATGGTAATTCAAAAGTCCATAGGTGTGCATCACACAAACAAACTACATATAAAATACTGCACTGCAAAATTCTAACAGATCATCCTCATCCTTTTTGTGGGTAATGGAGATCTGGAACTCTCTCCCCCCAAAAGCTGTTGAGTCTAGGCCAATTGATAATTTCCAAACTGAGATTGATAGGTTTTTGTTTGGCAAGGGTGTTAAGGGGTACGGAACAAAGGTGGGTAGATGGAATTAAGATACAGATCAGCCTTGATCTAATTGAATGGTGGAACAAGCTCGAGGGGCTGAATGGCCTACTCCTGTTCCCATGTGTGCATCATACAGGTTAATATATTTGAATATAAAACATTTTAAAAATGTATTTATGCATGTAACATTTTAATTCAACATTTAATTTTTCCTATGCTGCATCTTGTGCTAATGAAGCCAAATAAATTAGATATAATAAGGAAGCAATAAAATAAAATAATCAAATAATAAACTACAAGCCTTACATTGAACAGAGCCTCTAGCAGTTTAGGAAGAAAAACACAATAACTGAGCATTCACTAGCAAGCAAAGCTCATGGTAAGAAGAGTTTCCTTTATTTAGCTATCACTTGCAATGCAGTTCCTGACTTGATCTTGTAATCTGTCTACAAAACCTTATTTCATGCAATTTCTTTGCTTTTACAATTCATTTTAAAGCTTGGGATTAGGCAGATTCAACAGAATTGAAAAAAATAATCTAATTTTTGTGGAATTTATAGTCAACAAAAATACAACCAAATTTTTTCCATTGACCCTGGGAATCACACAGGTCAAATACAATATAAATCCCCTCCTCTGCTGCCCCTGGTTGTGACTCATCTTGTTTACATTCTCTATACTCAATCCTTCCATCCTCCCAGAGCAAGACTATTGCATTATTGTAACACATTTAGAGCAGTTTGCTTTGTTCGGTCACATTGAGGGTGATTTTGACTTTGGGCGATAGTACAAAATGGGTGATATTAGATCAGCCACCCATTATACATCTCTCCCGATTTTTATTTCCATTGAAATCAATTGCCCAAAGTCAAAATTACTCCCATTGAGAAGAACCAAATTTATGTAATTCAAGATCAGTGAGATATGTACTAAGGGGAATAGGAGATTGTCAGTGCCCTCTGTCTGGGGTAATTTAAACCTAGGTGAAAGGTCAGAGTTCAGACTGCATCACCTACATCTTTCTTCAACACTTAAAGGCATGATGACAGAGGGAGAGACCTCTGAATTACTAGATTCAAGAATCAATGGAATGCAACAGTTGCAGTTTGGTATGATTGATTAAAAAGACAATTTCTCTCTTCATTGACCTATACAGAGCTAGATTTTTATACTGCAAGAATCAAGGTCCCTATACATCACTGTCTTTCACTGATCCCGGTCTTGTCATAGTGGTCATGGTATTGTAAATAAATCAGTCAAATATATCAACAACAGCACTGGAGGAAACAACCATCATCTTTATTTATAGGTATGGTAAAAAGTTGTTTTTTATTTTACCATTTCAAATAATTTTCCTCGGAGACCATTTTTCTTAGCAGGCCCATGTTTAAAGTTGTTCGTTTCTACGTTTGAGCACCAAATATTGGTGCTGTCAGCAGTAGAATGATAAACAATAAGAAATGTAATTTATTCCATGATTGAATGGGGTAACGGTTTAGCTGCTATCAATTTAAAATAAAGTAAAGCCCGTGCATAATGCCTCAATTTCTCTTAGAATGAACTGCTCGAGGTTCTGTACAAAGGCAAAGTGCAAGACAACTATCAGTTAGGCTTTCAAATGTAATGCTATTTCGAGAGGCTGAGATGAACCCTGGAGGTTAGTGTGGAGCATTAACACTGGCATACACCTGTTGGGCCGAATGGCCTATTTCCGTGCTATGTAATTCTATGTAACACACAGCACTTTCACCTTACTGCCACAATAGGAATTTTAACTACAGGAGGGGTAAGCAACGTGCAGCTCCATGTTACCCACCTTTAATTCAGCTGCCTCCTTCCTTCTATTCATAGGCTGCCAAGGAAACAGTGAGTGTGACATGAGAGGACAGCGAACCCACTGTTGGAGCTTATACAGAACATAGGGCAAATGTTCCAGCCAGCAAGCTGGAATTGTGCCAAATCTGCAAGCGAAGGTCAGGAAATAAGGTGGGAAAAACCTTTTCCAGGATCCCTGCCTGATCTTGCAGGGAGGATCTCCTGGCTGGCCTAGAGTGTTCTTGCAGAAAAGTGCGCCAAGTTTTTTTCAAGTATTCTAATATATTAAAATGTACATTAATAAGGAACAGCATGATTTCTCATCCATTTAGGACTGGACCATAATGTGTGCTCTGCTTGTTTATCTGGAATGGGTGTAAAAGCAAGCTCCATGTGAAATGGAGCTCTTAAAAGGGCAGACATTTTTATTTTATTTTAATTTTCTCATTACCTATTTAGTGCTGATTTTTGTTCTCTTTGTTTGCTTTTTGTCTCAATTTTTAATTCTTTTCTTTATTTAAAAAAAATACGTTTTTTTTAGAATTATTTTTGATCAGAACATCCAGAGAATGTTTATGTTGAAACAAGAGCTGAATGTCTGCAAAGTCACCTGGAAGCCACTTGCAATCAAACTATGTATAAGATGTGACAGGACAGAGAAGAGCTAAATGTGTCAATGTACCAAGGTTTTCAGTTGTAGGTTGCAGCTTGAATATGTGCCCTACGGGAATATGGATATACATGATTTTGGAGGTTTTGTTGACCATTTTTCACAGAAACGATTGGAAAAGAGTTAGATTTAAATGTTGACTTTTTAAAGCAAAGTGTATTCACATAAGTTTTTTTTAAATGCCAAGACAATAACTAATTAAAACGTTAATGAGGTAGGCATATAAGTTGTTTCTCCAAAGACTGAAAATAGTAAGCAATTTGTTAGTTTATCTCAGTAATTGATAAACATCTCACACCCATTGTGTTTGGAGTTCCCTTTTCATGAGCACGCAGCAGGGGTTGTCAGTCATAATCCCTCCACTCAGGCTTAAATACAGGGAGATAAAAATGGAGACAGAACACTCACTGACAGTCAGGTTTTTTAAACAGAAAGAGCAGATTAGTTAAAAGTTATTTTATTCAAATCTAAGAAGGTAACTCACTGATGTGGGGAAGCGTAATGTGTTCATTATTTTGTATTATTATACAAAGATAAGTGGTACCAACTGAACTAAGTGCATCTGATCATAACTATTACTCTGTATATTCACTTGCTGTGAAATAAAGCAGATTAATCTGGCCTAATCTTAACAAATATTTTGTCAGTTCACCTTCAATAAGATTAGAAAGGTACATTGGGGACACATGTGAAAGATGTGAATATGCAGTTCGGATCAAAAGGGGTACGACTGCAACATCCCTGAGTTGTATAATTAGATATTGAGCAGTACAGGCACATCCCTAAAATTAAGATACTCAGACCACCCGAGACACTATTTAGGGCAAAACCAAACATGTAACAATGGGAAGCAATGAGCTGTAAGGTTGTATGACTGCTTGGTATGAGCTAGCAGTAACTGTGCAACAGGTTGACAAGCGACATTTTGCAGCATGCAAGACATGGGCCCTCTACCTGGGAAATTATACTGTTTAGCAATCTTATCATTGCAGTATTTTTAAGGTGTGCTATTTCTTCTTCATCTGTACGCAGAGTCCTGTGGGCAGTGCGCACTGTTTTTGGTTTGGACGTTACCTCTGCCAGACAAGCAGCACTGGTGTCCTCTGCAAATGGTGCCATTCCACTTCACCAGCATTAAACAAGGGATTTAGGTGTTACATTGCGCCATCATTTATCCTTAAAATCCCATTTCTTGCTCCCACTTTTCTTTTGGCATTCAAGAATTTTTGCGAGCCACTTGTTTTTCCTTATGCTATCTTTTGAAAGGCTGAATAAGAATGTTACAGAATAATTTATTTTCACAAAATAAATTTGCCCCCCTATACATCAACTTGCCTTTAATTCTAGCCTACTATCCTTTAAGGACTGCTGACAGCATTATTTCCTGCCCTTCTCCCCGTTAAGGAGCACCCACCTGCAGGCCCATTCCAAACCAGCAGTTTGTCGCATACCAATTGGAAAGGGTTGACCCACCTAGACCCTGGAAGATTGTTGGCTGAGGCAGTCCTTCCCAATCCTTACAAGTAAAAAGCTCACAGCATTCCAATTCTACCACCTCAGCACTAGGACCATAAAATATACCCTTCTATTACTTTAAAAAGCACCTTCAACGTAATGTACTTTTATTAAAAATAAATATGCATGAGTCCTTTACAGATATTTTATGGCTATGAAGCACTGTTCCAATAAATTTGAAAAATAATTTAGTTGCTTTAATTGACACCATTAATCAATTAATTTAGTGTATCATTGATGACAAGATTTCGTTGTGTTGTCACAAATGCTCCTTTGCAATGCAAATGAGGTCATGCCTATTCTATGAAGCAAATCTAACCATAAACAGCATTGCATTAAGCTCCTCTCATTTGCCGTTTTGTTTCTCACTATTATCTCAATCAATTAGTCATTAATGATTAATGAAAACAAGTTATTCATTCTTCAGATGCTACAAGATGTCCATGACGATACAAAGTCCAACCGATCTACAACAATTTTCTAATAAGAATATCAGCAAACATGTCCACTGATGCTGCATAACTAATGAAGAGTTTAGCAATGAGGATGTTACGGAATCAAATTACCGAGGTGAGTAATTTCCAAAAGCTTCCCTATTAGGTTGCAGTTTCCAACTGCTAGGTGCAAGAAAAACAGGAACTTTATAGGGTAAATTTTACCAGATTAGCACGGATCGGAGAATTAGGCTTAGAGACCAGCGCTTCCAATTTGTGGCACTTCCAATTGTCCAATCAATAATGTTAATAATTGGAAAATTGGGAGCTCTGCAAATCTGGCATGAAGGTCAGCGCTGGACACCCCATTTCGCGCTCCCAGCGAGCCAGACTCTGGGACGGCAACCTGAGGGTTCGCAGAACTTACACTGCTATATACGTGAACCAGCAAAAATGTTAAAGCTGCAAAAACACCAGTTATGTAGCACAGTTAGCAGAAGTACCAGTTTAAAAGAATAGAAAGCCGACTCAACCACAAAATACATTATCTTCAAAAGTACTGTACGTTTATGCATTTTAGAATTTCTCTCCCTCCAATTTTATATCTTTCTCTCCTGACAAGAACAACAACAACTTGCATTTATATAGCACCTTTAATGTAGTAAAAAGTCCCAAGATGCTTCATATGAGCATTATCAGAAAAAAATTGAGACCCAGCCACATAAGGAGATATTAGGACAGGTGATCAAAAGCTTGGTCAAGAGGTAGGTTTTAAGGAATAACTTGAAAGGAGGTGAGGTAGAGAGGAGGAGAGGTTTAGGGAGAGAATTCCAGAACTTGGGGCCTAGGCAGCTGAAGATTCGGCCACCAATGGTGGAGCGAAGGAAATCGGGGGTGCACGAGAGAACAGAATTGGAGGGGCGCAGAGTACAACACTGAAGTGCGATTCTAGGACATTTCCAGTACAGAGGATTGATGCTGGGAATTTCCTGGGGCATTTTCTCAATCAACTTCGACAGAAACTCCATTTATGCCAAAGTTAAAATGTATGATTGGCTGTAATCCTAAGGAAATTTTTGGTGCAAGTGTCCTAACCTCATATACTCCATGAATACTATCAGCAGGGGTCAAGCATAGTAATCAGGTGCAGAAACTCTGGCCGATTTTATGCTTCCTTTTGCAGAGTGCCAAGGTAAAATTTAACACCCCTACTGCCACTACAGCTGAGATCAGCTAACTCAGAAAAGACCTGGATCAAACCTGGAACTTAACTGGGTTGGATGACTTAGCTATTCAGTTGTATGGTTCAGCTATTCACTGAGCCATCAGGGGAGTTCTTAGTAGATGTTTCAATCAATGCTACAATATATTCAACTGCAATCAATACAAAGTTCACATGAGCTGCCTCAAACACAGCCACTGATTTACCTTCACAGCTGGAACTATCCCCAGGAAATAATTCCATTTGCAAAAGGTCACTGTCTGACAATATGGCAACCTCTTCAAAACAAAGATGAAGTAAAATCTGAATTATAGAGTCAGTGCCCTGCGTGCTAACCTACGAAAATAGCAAAACCTGACCAACAGCTTCAAGAAAGCTGACAAAGCCCCCAAAAAGCTGACAGCTGAAAAATAGGCCTGGGTATAGGCCTTATTGCAAGTAAAGACAATGATAAACTGAAAATGCAGTGAGACACAAGCCTGTCATAAACTAGGCTGCAGTTACACCCAATAGGAATAATTTTGCGATCTTCCAGTCCTGCCTTACAACTGATCAGAATGGCTCATATTTGCGGAATTTGTTTCTTATGATTTGTTATTAAGTTCAATTAGTAAAAAAAAGACTACATTGCATCAAAAAATGTACTTTGTATTCATCAGCTATTTTTAGTACACAGCCTGTAGCTTTCAATCATGCAAACATTTCCAGGTGGGCAAGAAACAATCAAAGGGAACTTCCTACACTTAACGATAGATACAAAGTTATACCAGTACTGAACTTCCAATCAGAGTGAAAAAAGATGATTTTTCTTGCGAAATTCTGACAGGGTGACACAGGATTGAAAAGTTGACTGTCAGATTAAAATGTTGATCATTGGCATGTGTGGAGTGCTCACTAGATGTTAAACACAGAACAATTACTAACACTGCCTCTGCATTTTACTTGTTGCAATAGCTACTTATAAACTCCATTCCAAAATCTTTTGATCTAATGTGGTCAGTTTTGTTAACAAAAACAGATAATCCTAAGAAGCAAGTGATTTTACCGAGGAAGCATTTGATGTGAACTGATTGACTGCACACTGATAATTAGAAATCTTCAAAAAATGATTTTATACTGTAACTGACCACATTAACTGACTCATCAGAGAATAGTTCAAAGGGCTGCTCTGTATCAGAAATTAGATCTGACGAATCTTTAATATGCCGCGGTTTTCTATAAACGTTTCCTTAGAAATTGTGATCAATTGTTATGATGTATATCTTGTTTCAACTGGCAAACTGAGATGGCAGCTGCACTCTGCAATTAAACAGTTGCTTACTACACGAGTCTTATGTGAAATGAGTTTGAGGAATCTCAATCCACAGAACTGAACTCAAAATAAAAAAGTTGGATGTATTTGAGATCCAACTTGCATTTTTTGGGGAGGCAGGGGAAAAAGATCTGGAAAAATGTATGATTTTTTTTCCCTTCCTTTTTGCCAATTTTTCCCATCTCCTCCCTCCTCTCCTGAAAGTATTGACTCCTTCCTGGGGTATTGTTCCACAGACACTTATTGCTCTCTGGTACTTCACCACTACCAATAACAAATAATAAAAGCACGCGTTTATATAGCACCTTTAACATAGAGAAACATCCCAAGGTGCATCACAGAGGTGTAATCAGACAAAAATGGATGCTGAGACAAAGAAGGAGATATTAGAGGGGTGACCTAGAGCTTGGTCAAAGAGGTAGGTTTTAAGGGAAGAGAGTGAGGTGGAGAGACAGAGGAGTTTAGGGTGGGAATTCCAGAGCGTGGGGTCCAGATGGTTGAAGGCATGGCGAAATGTGGGGGGATACACAAAGGCCAGAGTCAGAGGAACAGAGATTTTGTGGGAGGTTGGAAGAGAAGGTTACATGAGGGATGGGTAAAACCATGAAGAGATTTAATCACAAGGCTAGGAATTATAAATTCGAGGCAATGGGGGCCAGGAACCAATGCAGGAAGAGAAGCCATTGCTGGAGATACTCGGGCTATGATTGGATAGGTAAGAGTGGAACTAATCCCATTGAGCTGGACAATGGAGGAAAGGCTTTGGAGGAAGATGTTGTAGTCGATCATGACAAAGGCTGCAGAGAGGTTCAGGAGTACAAGAGGGATACTGCATCATGGTCACAATGACAGAGAGTGTCAATTGTGACTTTGATTAGTGCTATTTTAGTGCTGTTAGCAGAGATGGAAACCTGATTGGAGAGATTCAAACATGGAGTTGCAGGAAAGATATGTGCAGATTTGGGAGGCGACAACACATTCAAGAACTTTGGAGGGGACAGGGAGGTTGGAGATGGGGTGGTAATTGCAAGGACAGAAGGGTCGAGAGTGTGTTTTTGGAGGAGGGGTGATGATGATGGCTGCTTTGAAAGTGAGAAGGAAAGTTGGTAATGGAGAAGAGAAGCCAGGGGTTATCTTTGCTCTCCAGGACGATCCTGGAATAGTGCGGTCCGAGTGATCATTATTAAGTTACTGTGAGTTTCAGCAGACATATGGACAGAGAAAAATGATGGGCAGGAAAAGACCAGCTGGTCCATTGAGCTTTAAGTATCATGAATCACAACACGCCCCTCCTATCACCAGCCATGTAATCATCTGGGAGAGGCAAAAAAAAGCTTATAAAACCCAAGGCCAATTTATGGAGACGAAATTCCTCCCTGGCCCCCTTAGGCAACCAAAACTAGTCCAGAAGATCAATTTGACCATGATTTATATTACTTAGTATTTCACATACCTTTTTTATGCCCTAATCTCCATTTCAGCAAGGAATTGGTCCAGCTCTCTTTTGAAGACATGCAGCAAATCAACACTCACTGCACGATCTGGCAACTTGTTCCATGGGTCTACTATCCTCTGAGAAAAGAAGAATCAAGAACCTCCTGCCATCTAACCCAAATCTGCCCTTGCATAACTATAATCGTGACCCCTGGCCCCCCCTATCCTATCCAATTGAAATAATTTGTCAATATGAACACAGTCTAGTCCCTTGAATATTTTATCTATCAGATTGCCTCAGAGTCTGCACATCTCTAAAGTAAATTGACCCAGCTTTTTAATTCTACCTGGATAACTAAGGTGTTTAAGCTGGCTATCAGTCTTGTGGGCCTACTTTGTGCCTTTACCTAATTCTGTATATTTACCCAGCATTGAGGGGACCAACACTGGACATGGTAATCCAAGTCAGGCCTAACCAAAGTCTTATACAAGGAGAAAATTGACCATGGGATGCACCACAACTGAGCCTGAACCTGCCCGCACTTTACATACACACACACACACACACACACACACACATATGCATTAGCAGCAAGGGTCATTGAATAGTGAGCACTAGCTGCTTCCCCCCCTCAACCTCCCCAGACTGTGGTCTCTGGTTCAGAAGGATGGATGTTTGAACCTCACATCAGGTCCTGAGTGCATAATTCAGGCTGATACTAATGCGGTACTGAGGGAGTGCTGTATTGTTAGAGGTGCAATCCTTCAGATGAGATGTTAAATTGAGGTCCTGCCTGCCCATTACTCCAGTTCAGACAGGTGTTACAAACTATTTGACAAACAGCAGGAAATCTTCCTGGTGTTTCAGTCAACATTCGTCCCTCAAACAATACCGTTGCGAAAACAGATCAACTGGCCATTAAGCTCATTGCGGAGTTGTGTGCAGAATGACTGCTTTGCTTGCCTACATAACAGTTACAACACTTCCAAAATAATTCATTGTTCAGTACTTGGTAATATTTAGACATGATGAGGTACTTTGTTAATGCAAGTATTTTTTTCTTTCAATGGTGCTAAAGCCAATTGTTCCTCAACTATGATCATGGGACAAACAATGCCTGAAAACTTCACGGTGAAGCAACACTGAAACATATAAGATCCTGAGGGGACTAGAGGGGTAGATGCTGAGAGGGAGAGACTAGAACTAGGGGCCACAGTTTAAAAATTAGGGGTCTCCCATTTAAGATGGAGATGAGGAGAAACTTTTTCTCTCAGAGTGTCGTGAGTCTGTGGAACTCCCTTTCCCAGAGAGCGGTGGAGGCAGGGTCATTGAATATTTTTAAGGCTGAGTTAGATAGATTCCTGATTAACAAGGGAGTCAAAGGTCATAGTAGGTAGACAGGAAAGTTGGGTTGAGGTCACAATCAGATCAGCCATGATCTAACCAAATGGCAGAGCAGGCTCGAGGGGCCGAATGGCCTACTCCTGCTCTTAATTCGTATGTTCGTACTGCCACCTAAAATGAACTTTTCATGGCATTCCAGATGAAAAAATGTAATTCAAACATAATCCCTCTCCCCTCAAATAAAACTATGAAAAACTAATGTAAATCTCAAGCTTCATTAGGGTCACAACATTGGGCTAGATTTTCCACTGACTATGGATGTTCACCTTTACTCCCTCAAGTCCAAGGGGCATAAACGTGAGCATACCTGGCACAAAACTGGCTTGGCCATCCATCGCCACATCACGTTTCAGCAGATCAAGCTCTACCAGGACTCTATCACCTCTGCGAAAATGGACCACTATTCTAGGATCATCCTAGTGCAAAGATAATGCCAGATTCCTATTCCCTATTACCAACTGACTCCATAAACGCTCACCCCTGCCCCCTTCACCCTCACCTCTAAAAAGTGAAAGGAGCTCGTGGATTTCTTCATCTCCAAGATAGAGAACATCCATTCAACTCCCTCAGCTGCTTGCCCCCTTGCCCCTGTCCACTCAGCCAAACATCCCCCAGTTCCATCCGCACGCCAGCCCTGAAACCTTGTCTCTTTCCAGCTTCTGCCCCAACACATTCCACCCTCTCCAAGCTCATCTTATCCATGAGACCTACCTCTTGTTCCCACAACCCCATTCCCATTAAAGTCCTGATCACTCAACTTCCCTTCCTGATTTTAGCAGATATTGTAAATGGTTCTCTCTCCTTAGGCATTGTCCCACCATCATACCCCCACCTCAAAAAGCCAAGCCTAGACCCCTCTGTCCTCGTTATCTACCATCTCATCTCTGACATCTAATTCCTCTCCAAACTCCTCGAGTGCATCGTTTAGTCCTGCTTATCCATCACACCCGTCCTTCCTGACCTACATTGGTTCCCAGTCCCCAACACCTGAAATTTAAAATTCTCATCTTGGTATTTAAATCCCTTCATAGCCTTTGCCTTTCCTATCTCTGTAACTTCCTCCAGCCTTTCAATCCCCCCATATCCACTGTTCCTCTGACTCGGGTTTGTGTATCCCTCCTTCTCTTTGTCCCATCAGTGGTGGCCGAGCCTTCAGCCAGCCAGGTCCCATTCTCTGGAATTCTCTCCCTAAACCCCTTGGTCGATTCAACTCCCTCTCTTCCTTTAAGATCCTGCTTAAGCCACCCCCTCCCCAACCCCCATCTTTGACCAAGCTTTTGATCATCTCACATTATCTTTCCATTTTTCTTATGCCTCTGTGAAGTGCCTTGAGATATTTTTCTACATTAAAGGTGCTATATAAGTGTAAGTTGTTCTAGTGCCACAAGAGCTTCTGCATAGAGACCTCAGGCTGAAATGTTTTGACTGAGGAACGCAAGGACCTTTAATAGTAAGATTTTCCAATTCCATTAAAGATGATGTTTGTACAATAATATGGGCCAAGGCTGCTGTTGTATTGATCTTAAGATGATATATGATTTTAGGATCTGAGAACAAGCAGCAAAACAGTGATCAATTTACAAATTCTGGCCAGACAGCGATTACATTGCATTAAAGCATTGAAAATTGATCATAAGGGGTACATTAAAAATCCAAAACAGGATTGTTACAGTGGAAAAAAAAACACACACATAACCATAATGTAAATGTGTGTGGGCTCTGAGAAACAGCTGCTTGTAACACTAATCCCAGTTGCTGCCCTTGAACTCTGAAAACTTCAGTTTAACTATAGCTCAAGCAAAGACGATTTCTTACATAGAATTACATAGAACGTACAGCACAGAAATAGGCCATTCGGCACAACAGGTCCATGCCAGTGTTCATGCTCCACACGAGGCTCCTCCCACCCTACTTCATCTACCTATCAACATAACCTTCTATTCCTTTCTCCCTCAGGTGTTTATCTAGCTCCCCCTTAAATGCATCTATGCTATTCGCCTCAACTACTCCATGAGGTTGTGAGTTCCACATTCTAACTACTCTCTGGGTAAAGAAGTTTCTCCTGAATTCCTTATTGGGTTTATTAGTGACTATCTTATAATTATGGCCCTTAGTTTTGGTCTCCCACACAAGTGGAAACATTTTCTCTATGCCTACCCTTCTTCACCTTCTTCCACCTCTCTCTCATTAGCATCATTTTAATTCCTGTTTTTAGATCTCCCCACACACCACACCCCCTTAATCAAAGAGGGGATTCAGGTAGACTTCTCATGATCTGCTCTGCAAACAGTCACAGTGAGGTACCCTGGCTGCAGATTCTCAAACACTGTAAACAAGTCCCTTGCTTTGATTTAGTGCTTCCCTACGTCTACTATCCCAGCTGAGATTAGGAACTCCCTGTATGGAAAACTGCAGCTCCGAGTCTGAATCCAGTAGCTTTGTGCCCAAGCGGTGATAAAACAATATGTTGCAACGCTGAACTACCTTATACATAGGTGGCTATTAAGGGCGACAGGTACATTAGTTCAAGGTGAAATGAATTCTGCAGATATGGCACATTTTTCTAAATATAGCCGTAACTAAGAGGCACTCAGGAGACGCAACTGCCTGCCTAATGGGAGCTTGCACTGGTGCTAAAAACTTCAGTCTTACAAATTTGTAGTAACATGGCTCTATGAAGTTGCTTTTCCTGTTGAAATCTATAGGCTTTTTGTTTTGACTTTGTTTTGCCAAGAGTCCATGTTGGTGTCTGTGTGGTTATGAAAGGACATAATTCAATGCAGCATGTGGCAAAAAGAACGCAAGAAAATAAGAGCCCAGTTGATGTCCTGAAGCAATTACTTCCTCAACGTTTGGATAGGTAACTAAATTTAATTGTTTAAAAACAATGAGTTAGTCTCAAAATGCCTTTGTTCAATTTAGTAATGGATGAGACTGAGAGAATTGGATGCTATTGGGAAAACTTTGAAGGTGATGGGAATTTTGGCAAAAAAATCTTATTTTCTAAACTTGCCAATTTTCTCTGGTTAACATTATTAACAGGAGGAATTTTACCCCCACCCCCTCCTCCCCTTAATGTCCAGTTTTGCTGATGTGACATTATGGGACTGAATTTACTTATCAGTAACTTAGGCAAGCAATAAATAAAATCAAACAGGGAAACTATCCGCTAGCCTCTTGCCACTCAATACCATTTCCAAGATTTTTTGCCAGATATGGCATTAAGTGTGTAATGCGTCCACTCCAATATGGTCAGGCATACCATATTAAGATGTAAATGATGGAATAAGATCATACAACGCATTTCCTGTCATTTGCAGCTTAGCAACGCTGGGCACAAAGAACATGGTGTGTTCCTGCCATGCAGTGTTGCTATAGGCCCCGGGGAGGGTCACATTTTTAAGGGCTACTTTTTCCTGGTCAAAGTGGCAAATTCAAAATACAACATAAAACTTTAATTTCAGATCTTCTTCCACAAAGAGATTAACCATTAATGTTCTTTTGCTGTGTATTATGATAAATTCATCATTATTTTATTTTTCAAGTCAATTTCTGTTTATTAGAAAAGTTGAATTTTTGCGTTAACACTAAATACTGATGATATTAAATGGGGTCATTGACAGTGTGAATGAACTCCATTAATACAAGCAGGGCAGTCATTGTTATTATTGCTTCACCAAATTACAATTTTAACTATGAATTTTTTGTAGCACTTCAACTTTAAGGGAGAATGCTGATTGTGAAACTCACTTTATGTGTTGACAATCTTTGCCTATTCAACAACAGATATAAACACAAAACAGCCCAAAATCAGTTCCAGTTCCACTCCCTAAGGCCCAGGAATAGAACTGGAAAACACTGCCTTGAGATAAGTGCATTTCTGTGGTATCACAGCACAAGCCAAACATTGCAATTAAGATTTTTCATATTTTTCTTGGGAGTGCTTGGCTTGGTCATTTATGCAAAATGGCAAAAATTGCTACTATTTATACAATGAGGTGTGAACAGTAAAAGATTATGCTGCCTTTTTTTTGTTTCCATAAAAAATTATTATAATCGATGGTACACCCAAAGCGTAAAGCTACATTCCTCAATACAGCGAAGTTTCAATTATTTTCTACTTTAATACTACACACTCATGATGTTAATCTTGAAAGCGTTCACAATTTGTATAACATTTAATTGTGGCAATATCAACATCTAAAGCCTACTAAATGAATTGGACTCCAAGGACTGCGAATGTTTCTAAGCAGATTTAGTATTTCTATTCACAAAGCTTTTATTAATTTACTGAAATGTGCATCTCCACATGCACATGCAGAAGTAGATTCTGCAAATATCCTGCAAAAATAAAGCATGTTTGCAGATCACCAATAGCTGTGATTGAGAGCCTTAGATGCTACTGGGTCTCAATTCTCTCCTCAGGGCACAACATTAAATGTGCCAAGGCATGGTGGATTATTGCACCTACCCTTACATATAAACAGAAGTTGTGCCTTGAGCAGCTGTGATTTCTGAATATTAAAATCCCTCCCAGCAGTCATGTTCAGTAGTGGATGTACTGCTCCAAGATGGGCGAGACCAAAGAGGTACTTTCTGTTCTTGCCCAGTCATGCGAAATAATCTTTACAAGTAGACATTTAAAAAAAAATCATAACTCTTTTTGGCCCCAGCAGAAGTCCAGTTAATATTGGAAATGGTCTCTTGTGATCAGTTCCAAAACATTACATTTTAGATGCTGATGGGTCTGCACTGCATTTAGAGCACTTTCTGTTTTTGCTTCTTACAATCGATGTTCTTTTTCAATATGTGGCTTGTCACTGGCACGCCAAATATAGCTGCCGCATTGGTCAGTTAAATCTTTCGTATCACTCTTCAAAACTCTCCACAACCAGAAACTGTGCTTTTGCAGAATTTCCCCTGTTCTCAAATTAGAGATTGGGGCCCAATATTGTTGCAATAAAGTGCAGTCCCATTGTGATTTATTAGCAGGAGTGATTATGGTGAGTAGCATTGCATTCAACAATTAAAATGTCAAGTTGTGACAGAATGCAACGTCACAGATGGATAATCAGCAAATGGAACACACTTTCCATAAATACAATGATTAGTGCTTTTAGGTACAGGTACAGGTCATAAAAGAAATACAAGATTCATGGCTCATTCACAGATCAAGCTAGCAAAATGAAATACATGTAAACTATTTTGAGGACTGACTGAAATGGACTCCCAAGACACATGTTACAGATAGATACAAAGGCAATGCACAAGAGTGATTACAAGGCAGCGAACTCATCATAGTGTTCAGACGATATTATAAACCACAACTGCGAAACCCAAGGAGAGGTCTATAGGTATATAGACTGCAATCTTGTATCGAGATTACAATCTGGAAATCACTCCTGTTGGATTTTTAAAAAATATATATGTATACATACTGTGGAATTCATAGGGTAGTTTTATTCCATTTGGCAGACTTTTTTGCCAGCAGCAGCTGTCATGGCTGATGCTGATAGCCAGTGCCCTCTGTATCGCTGAGATCCACACTAAGGATTAATAATTGTGATGATTAACCCATTGATTTTGGGAATAAACATGAAGGTTTATGCTATATATGTAAAATAGATTTAAAGCATCCTCAATTTTTTAAATAAACAATAAGCCACTATCATTCTTAACTAGCAAATGTCACAGGGTTCAGGTCTTTTTTTTTTCTTTTGCCAATTTTCTCCCTTGCTTTCCTGTAGATGTTGACTGTTTGCTGGGGTACAGTTCCATTACTGATGCTTGCCCTCAGGCACCTTGCCCAAGCACCCCTCATTCATTGTGAGCCTCGACACGTTGACAAGACTATTTTTTCCAGAGGCATCAGAGCTAAGTCAAATCCTGGTGTCACTTGGTCAGCTATTCACACTGTGAACCTGATGGAGTAACGACTAGCAGTCAAGGGGTCAGATGGATCAGCGGCAGCACTCTCACCTCTGAGTCAGTAGGTTGTGGGTTCAAGTCCCACTCCAGAGACTTAAGCACACAATACAGGCTTTCAATCCCAGTGCTGAACTGTCGGAGGTGCCCTTTCGGATTAGAACATTAAACCGAGGGGCCCCTTCTGCCCTCTCAGATGGACATAAAAGATCCCATGGCACTATTTTGAAGAGGAGCAGGGGAGTTCTCCCTGCTGTCTTGGCCAATATTTATCCCTTAACCACAGCACTAAAAAACAGGTTATCTGGTCATGATGTAATTGCTGTTTGTGGGATCTTGCTGTGCGCAAATTGACTGCTACATTACAACAGTGACTACACTTCAAAAGTACTTAATTGGTTGTAAAGCACTTTGGAACGTCCTGAGGTTGTGACAGGTACTATATAAATGTAAGTCTTTCTTCCTTTTTAAGTGTGAAATGCTATATGGCAGATAAGTAAAACCAAATGGTGTATCTAATTAGTGAACAATGCTGTAAAAATTGACTAAAATTACAGGAGAAGTGTTTTTCTTTATTCATTCTCGGATGTCAGCATTGCTTGCAATGCCAGCATTTATTATTCATCCGTAATTGTCATGAGAAGGTGGTGGTGGGCTGGCTTCTTGGATGGTGTGTCGTTTGGAGGGAAACTTGGAGGTGATGGTATTCCCACGCTCCTTCTGCCCTTATCCTTCTAGATGGTGGTGATTGCAGATTTGGGGGGTGCTGCCGAAGAAGCCTTGGTTTTTGCTGCAATGCATCCTGCAGATAATACACACTGCAGCCATGGTACTCTGATGGTGGAGGGAGTGGACATTTAGACTAGTGGATAAGGTGCCGATCAAGCAGACTGTTTTGTCCTGGATGGTGTTCAAGCTTCTTGAGTTCTGTTGCAGCTGCACCCATTCAGGTAAGTGGTGAGTATTTCATCACACTCCTGATGTGTAGATGGTGGGAAGGGTTTGGGCAGTCAGGAGGTGAGCCATTCACTACACTATACCCAGCGTCGTACTTGCTCCAGTAGTGACAGGATTTATGTGGCTGGTCCAATTGAGTTTCTGGTCAGTGGCGATCCCAAGATGTTGATGGTGGGGGACTTAGCGATGGTACTGCCATTGAATGTCAGGAGGAGGTGGTTAGACTCTCTCTTGTTGGAGATGGTCATTACATGGCACTTGTGTGGCACAAATGTTACTTGCCACTTATCAGCCAAAGCCTGGGTGTTGTCCAAGTCTTGCTACATGCGGTCATGGACTGCCTCATTATCTGAGAAGTTAAGAATGGAGCTGAATACTGTCATCAGTGAATCATCAGTGAACAGCTGCACTTCTCGCCTAATGAAGCAGCTGAAGATGGTTGGGCCTAGGACGCTGCCCTGAGGAACTCCTGCTGCGATGTCCAGGGGCTGAGATGATTGGCCTCCAACAACCACAACCATCTTCCTTTGTCCCAGGTATGACTCCAGTCACTGGAAAGAGTTCCCCCTTAACCTCACTGACTTCAGTTTATTAGGGCTCCTTGGTGCCATACGCGGTCGAATGTATGTTGATTAACCATGGTCTTGAGATAGCTGAGATGTTAATGTGTGTCCTTTACAAAATAAATAGGAAGCTCCCCATAAAGCCCATGCAACTAATAAGAACTTTCAATACCTGCAGTCGCATTACCAATGCTGTATATTTTACTGCAGACCCAGAACATTTATCATCCAGGTGCTGTCAGAAACTGTAGGGCCATGACTGACCTGTAAACCTTTGTAAAATGATATATGATTCAGCAGTGTTGCAAATAAAGTTGAGCAATAGAAAATTATGTTCTTCCACATCATTTTCTGCACACTGCTTCTTGAAAACTAAATCGGCATTTTGAGGAATCTCATTCTGAGTGTTGACCATTTGAAGTCTTACCTGCTATCAGAGCACTGGAATGGGAAATTTTAAGCACCAACCATGTCTCACAAAAAATGTATTGTAACTCCACCTGTTTCATTTAAAGAATGATCTGAAAACATTTGTTGAATCCCAATGAAGTAGCACTACTTAAATATAGGGTAACACACTGACAGTGAAATATAAGGCAGTCACTGAATGTTCAGGCATATTATAAAGCATCAAAGCTTGAGTCATTTCTAAACCCTGACATTCGATTTATTGCCTCACATCTGGCAGTAATTTTTTTTTGCTTTATTGTAATATTTAATATTGTACTTGTTCGGGATTGATTTGTCTAACAGGGCTGTTTAAGGACTGACCTGGATGGTGAAAGTTGTTGTCAATATTTTAGGTGAAAGGCTGATAATGAAAAAAACTCCATGGGTCTGAAGTATACAGCCATCATCTTCCTGGTACTTTAATATAAGCAGCTGCTTTCTTGAGTGGGTGTTAGAACAATGCATACTAGAGTATGCACCATTCTGCTTTGGCCCTGAAAAACATGTGGGCAGTGATTTCATCTGTAGTGCTAGGATTACACTCACCCATGCCCTCTAGCAATGACCCTACTTATGTTTCTGTGGTCAGTGGGAGGGCATGTCATTTGCATGGGTCCAGTAAGTGTCCGTACCCCTAGGGGCATATCTTGGATGCCTGATTATCCCAGTTTTCCAGAAACTCTGTATCGGTAGGAATACCTCTAACTCTTGTCAGTCTTGGGATAGGAAGAGTTAGCCATATCCCTACCACTAGACTGATGGGTGTTAGAGGTATCCCTGCCACTAGATTGGCAAGTGTCAGGGATATCCGTGCAACTAGACTGACATAAGTTAGGGCTATTCCTACCACTAGACTTACATGAATCAGACATATCCCTGTGAATAGACTGATGGGAATCGCAGATATCCTCGCCTCTATACTTCAAGGAGTCAGGGGTATCCTTGCCTGTAGACTGATAAGAGCCAACAGTATCTCATTGAACAACCATGAAAAGTGGCCACAGAACTTTCAACTGCCACAAAAGAACAAATATATATGAAATAAACCAATGTAAGTATAAAATGGAAAAAGAAAATAAAACCACTGATTCTTGGAAAAATCAGGAAGTAGAGCTAGGCATACACAGTGGATTACATAGTGCAATGCCATTGTTCATTATTTTGAAAGGGAGCAATGTAACAAAATATAAAGTGATATGAACTAGGCCAAATTTAGAATTTGCAGACTAAATCTGTGTTTAACTGTGCACAGTTTGCTTTACCTCTCTGAATGCCACGCTCATGCATAAACATTGTTGACAGATTCAGAGATAATTCAAATGAAAAAGCGCAACATTCAAAGCATCCTGTTGACTTCCTCATCAATCAGTGCTTAACAGTTTTCCCACTCTTTTACTTAAATCCCTCTTCAATCAACGAAACATTAATTGTGGAAAATGCATGGAATATATTTGGTCTTATCTTGGTCAAAATATATCTTAATAAATTTCAGGTAAAATTAAACTGTGCATGTTTTGTGATCACATTAGATATTTTGGTTACCTTAGAACAAATAAGTGCCATTATACTGAATATGTACAAACAAATTAAAACATAAGATACCATAATTTACCATAGCACATTACTGTAATGGATAATATTACCTTGTAACCGAATGATTAGCACCCTTGGCAAATGCACAATCAAGGAGAATTAAAGTCTCAAGACAATGGATGGAAGTTAAATTTATGTAACGTTTTTATATGACAAAGGTTGATCATTAGGTCAAGAGAGGCAGCAAAGGAGAGTTGTTCTCCGAGGTATTCAGGCTGGGTATGTTCAATAAACTTGTCAGCAACTCTTGTAAAGTTGTTATATTGGTGCAAAATTCAAGTACCACTCTTTCTGAAAATGAGATATTCTTGCCCTCCCTCTACAGATCAAATGAATACAGGGCTGTATCTGTCGGAAGATGCTACAACCTAAGCTGTTCTTTTGATATTTGCATACTTACCTCTGCATTAATATAAAACATTAGCATTTTCCCAACGCAATGAAAAAGCAAGTATCTATGTTACAATCTGGATGACTTTGCCGAGTAATTAGGCATGTGTTTATGTGTATGTGTGTCTTTCTGTTAATCTGGTGCATACCTAGCAAAAGCCCACTGTTCAGGTGCAAAGTGACCCATTCTTTACAATGCCCATTACTTCGCAATCTGGCTGAAGTATTTAAGGGGAAACATGATGAATAGGGCAGGCTCAGAGATATTTCTGGCTTTAAATGGACACAGCAGACAAGCCTGTTTTCTGACAGCTGTTTACAGCTTTCCCATATGTATCACGGGACATGAAATGCTTCCTGATAACATTCACAGTACAGCTGAAAGCGTCATGGGAATCTGAAGCAGAAATGTCCTTGAGCCCTCTGTTTTGTGCTTTGTGCTGAATCTTATACAAAGGCTGATGCCAGCACATACACTAAACATTTTAATCTAAGTGTAATCGCAATTAAATTTAAACTACAACTGGATTACACATGTAAACAGTAAAACATCTCTTAATTCGGATTAAATCCAACCATAAACTAAAATCCTTCTGTTCATTTCTCTTTATAGATAATCACAATAAGACATTTCTATGTTATTATTCTATAAATCTCTGTTTAATCACTTTATAAATGACAAAGATTAAGGTTAAGGTTAAGGGGAGATTTAATACAGGTGTTCAAAATTATGAAGGATTTTGATAGAGTAAATAAGGAGAAACTGTTTCCACTGGCAGGAGAGTCAGCAACCGGAGGACACATATTTAATGTAATTGGCAAAAGAACCAGAGGGGAGATGAGGAGAAATTCTTTTACGCAGCGAGTTGTTATGATCTGGAATGCACTGCCTGAAAGGGTGGTGGAAGCAGATTCAATAGTAACTTTCAAAGGGGACTGGGATAAATACTTGAAATGGAAAAACTTGGAGGGTTATAGGGAAAGAGCTTCAGTGTGGGATTAATAGGATAGCTTTTTCAAAGAGCTGGCACAGGCACGATGGACCGAATGGCCTCTTTCTGTGCTTTATGATTCTATAATTCTATGATTTGTCTCTCCAACTGCAAGTTATACAAAACCAAAAAATGCCAGAAGTGAGCACTAGGTTAGGCAGCATCTGAAACAAAAAGTCAATTTTGGATGGATCGCTTTGTCTATTTTGATGTTAATCTATCTTCCAACCCCACCCCCCCCCATCATTTGTTTCAGATGAGACCCAGATCTCTCACCTTCCACCTGAGGATCACCATCTCATGCTTATGTAGGGCTCTCATTTCAAGAACAACAACTTGCATTTATATAGTGCCTTTAACATAGTAAAATGTCCCAAGGCGCTTCACAGCAGCGTTACCAGCCAAAATTTGACACTGAGCCACATAAGGAAATATCAGGACAGGTGAGCAAATGCTTGGTCAAAGAGGTAGGTTTTAAGGTAAGCCTTAAAGGAGGAGCGAGAGGTAGAAAGGTGGAGGGATTTAGGGAGGGAATTCCAGAGCTTAAGGCCTAGACAACTGAAGACACAGCCCCCAGTAGTGGGGCAAAGGAAAACCGGAGTGCACAAAACGCCAGAATTGTTGGAATGCAGAGTTCTCGGAGGGTTGTAGGAGGTTACAGAGATGGGGAGGGGCAAGAACACAGAGCAGCAGAAAAAGGGGCCCTATCAGTAATACTTGGCCACACTGCATGATGGGAAAACCTTACTTTGTGCATTTGCATGGGGATCCTGCCAGCTGTGGTAGAGATTGTAGAAAAACCTATCCAAAGGCAGCAACCCAGGCAGGCCAACTCCAAATGCTACTGTTGCTGCTGCTGCCTTTACGTCCCTGCCTCAATGTGTCGTCATTTCAACACTCCAACCGAGTCCCAGTATGTCCCAACGTTTCAATATCAGCCTGCATAGAATGAAAGTAATGCTACGAATGTCAGTTTTCTTTTTCATTCTCAGTCTACTTAAAAGACAATGGCAATGTTGTTGTCAGCTGTGGCTCAGTGGGTAGCATTCTTGCCTCTGAGGCAGAAGGTTGTGGGTTCAGGTTTCGCTCTAGAGACTTGAGCACAAAATTTAGGCTAGCACTCCAGTACTGAGGGAGTGCTGTGCTGTCTTTTGGAGATGAGACGTTAAACCAGGGCCCCGTTAAACCTCTCAGGTGAATGTAAAAGAACCCATGGCACTATTTCGAAGAAGAGCAGGAAAGTTCTCCCCAGTGTCCTGGCCAATATTTACCCCTCAAACAACATCACTTGAACAGATTATCTGGTCATTTATCACGCTGCTGTTTGTGGGAGTTTTCTGTGCGCAAATTGGCTGCTACATTTCCTACCTTACAACAGTGACTACATTTCAAAAGTACTTAATTGACTGTAAAGATACTCTGAGCTGTTTTTAAAAGTTTTAGTAGTAGTCTAGAAAGACCATGAAAGGACATGGCTTCTTTAAATACATCTTGGTCAACAGAAAGAATACACAAGAATATGTAGATTTTCAATCACATAAATGATTCATCAAGCTGTTCCATTAATCAGTACGGATCAGAAGGACTAAATAAAATAAACAATAAATAGTAAACAAAATTGAGACAGTTCAAGGGAGCAGCAGAGATGGAAGTCGAAGGGGGAAGAAAGCAGCAGTTGGGGTTGGGATCAGTTTGTGGAGGGGGGTGGAACAAAGCATTGATGCTCAGAGGGGTGAGGTGAGGTGTGCAACGAAGGTTCACTACATTGATTCCTGAGATGAGAGGATTGCCTATGAGGAGAGATTGAGTAGAATGGGCCTGTATTCTCTGGAGTTTAGAAGAATGAGAGGTGATCTCATTGAAACATATAAAATTCTTAGAAGGCTTGACAGGGTAAATGCGGAGAGGCTGTTTCCCCTGGCTGGAGAGTCTAGAACAAGGGGGCATAGTCTCAAGATAAGGGGTGGGCAATTTAGGGCTGAGATGAGGAGGAATTTCTTCACTCAGAGGGTGGTGAATCTTTGGAATTCTCTGCCCCAGAGGGCTGTGGGTGCTCAGTCGTTGAGTATATTCAAGACTGAGATCGATAGATTTTTGGGCTCTAAGGGAATCAACGGATATTGAGATAGGGCAAGAAAGTAGAGTTGAGGTCGAAGATCAGCCATGATCTTATTGAATGGCGAAGCAGACCAGAGGGGCTGTATGGCCTACTCCTGCTCCTATTTCTTATTTTTTTAATGTAAGAAGTGGCAGTGGTGAGGGAGAAGGGGCTAGAGGCAATATCATGCACCAGAAACTATTTTTCCAGCGCTCCTGCAGATGGCTCTGTGGGTAACAACTGTACCACCCATCTTGGCGACAAAGCAGGGAAGACACAATGACAGGTAAATAGAATAAAGTTTGTAGGTGTCTTTGCTGATCGAGCTGGAGACACACAAATGAAACTAACGGCGGTATTGCAGGTAAGCATGATGAACAGGCATAACAGAAATAGTGTGATGGATAAAGCATGACAGGAAAGTGTTACAGGAAGTAAGTGTGACACTAACAGGAAAATGAACACCATATGCAAGACTTTTAATAGATAGAAATGCACATATATATTGGGCCAGAAATTGCTCTCCCCGAAATAAGAGGAGCTCAACAGCGCTCTCCGTTGTTGGCGGCGAATTGAAGGAGCAAGTTCCCGTGTTCACACAAGCGCAGTAAAACGCGGAAATCATGAACTTGCTCCTAGTGGTTCGTCAGCGATAAGACAGCTTCAAATTAAAGGGCCATCGCACGCTACAATCAGGGAAATCATTGAAAAAACGTCAAATTTGCCCAGCTGGAAAGTAACTAATTACGCCACCAAACAGGTACACTTAAAAATATGAAGTCCAAACTAAGTTTTAACAGCCTGGTTAGTCTTAATGACTGCCAAACAAGTAAAAATTAACTTTTAAAAATGTGGAGTTTCATATTACTCCTTATTTTAATAGTTTTTGGTCATTAAAAAGAAAAATTTTAAATTTTTTTTTTACTTTTACCTTCTGTCTCTTTAGTTTAATTCAATTATTTCTTTGGCTTTTTATTAATTTTTTTAATTTACAATGACATCCAGAATATTAAATGAATGAAGTCTGCTTGCCTGCTTGAGCAAGGCAGCCTGAATCTGTGGGCGGGTCTTCTCTTCCTGACAGATTTTGTGGGCGTGTTTTCTCCTCACAGAGTTTTCCAGCCGCGCGACAACTCACACTGCTCAGGGGCTGGGTTGAGAGCGCATCTTTTGTTTAAAGTTCAAATTCAAGTAATTCGATGCCACAGAGCCCGCAGTAAGTATTTTCATTAATTAAATCCGCAGGAGCTGCGGTGAGCGTGGCCTCTCCGCTCTGCACGATTTCTGGCCCATTATATTTATAAAATAATAGATAAACTGGCTTCACTTTATTATACAGTTGGGAAAAGCTGAAAGGATGGAGAATAATCTAACATTCCATAGAATTATAGGTATCTATTAGTACTTCCCCGTCATGCAACCCAGTCTGGTTCGTACTCCCTGGCCTCTGCATGACCCTTAGGAAATAAGCACCCTCTCCCTCTACACAATCTATCAGCAGTTTGAAGTGACTGGAATAGTGATTCCATTCTGCATTGTGGCCTTTCCCTGTATCAGATATAGGCCAAATTCCTCAATGTACAGCACCAGTGGAAAAAAAAATTCTTGCCACATTTGCCCTTTCACAGAGACGGAATTATTATTAGAAAGGACATAAACAGACTAATTAAATCACAGCAGTGTGGCTGGAGATGACAGCTGTTACTGCCTGTGACCGAGCAGATCCATATCTACAAGCAGGAGGCACTTCACTTCTAATTCTTTCTTTATAATGTGCTTTCAGGCTTGCTGCAGAGGCATTAAATAATACCGCATAATTTCTGAAGTAGAATTGATTAAAAAAAAAAGAAAGTCTTTCTCTTTGTATCTGCAATCTCTCGGCTCAACAGAAAAGGCATTTAAAATGGACGTTATTTTCCTGCATTAAAACAGTTAATAACCTCATTACCTTTCAACAGCGGGATCCTTTAAAAAAAAAATCAACAGCCTTTGCTGATTGTGCTGGGACACACGAATGAAACTAACGGCAAGGAGTACCAGACAGTGCCACAGATGCATTAACTGACAGACCCGTCCTTTGTTAAAGAGGCAGAATCTTTGATGGAGCCAGGGATTGCTAGCTGGTAAATGTGGTGTAATATTCACTTTAATAGCAGTACCAAAGCATTCTATAGGATTATGAAACCATCATCAAGGGGCCTGCAATAAATAGAAAACCGACAGCATTTAAACCATATTGAACTTGTATTATACAAGCAGTCAGAAGCCTTTAAGATCCTCAGGATGAATTTTTAAAAGGACTCGAGGATCTCCTGTCATTGCACACGATGAGTAAAAGGAATCATTGTTTTCTCTCATGGGGCCCCCTAAGTCTGAACAGCAACTGGCTCTCCCACCTCTAGTAGAGGCAATGATGCCTCCTCTCCGCAATGATGGTCGGGAAATTGGTCTCGCGCCAAAATCCGGCGTGAAGTAGATGCCTGCGCCACATGCCCGAAAGTAAAGGCCTGAAGCTCACTGGAAATTGGGCCTTGGGCCTCATCTATAGAATGCTGGCGAGTTGCAAGTGCCAATCGGGACACCTGTGATGCAGCTCGCCTATTGGTGTTCTGGAAAGGAGCCTTCAACTACACTGTGACAGTCAACTGTTCACATAGGAACTCCCATTATAAATGTTTACGTGCCATTTTACATTGTAAATGTACACATAAAAGCTTTATTGAAAAATTATGACAATAGGAAGTGATGTTTGTGGATTGGAAGTGTGCCTCAGTTGTAAGATATTCGATACATAGATATATTCTATGGAATTATAAATAAGGAATCTTGCAGAACTTCAGGTAGGATGAGTGCAAGAAAGATGTCATCAACTATATCTGGCAGAAACATTGTTATGTTTTTAGGTCTTTTTAGAGCTGCGTACTCAAGATTATTTCAGCTCTCGAATCTTAGATCACTCTCATGGGCAAGTCCCAAATCCTCATACTTTCAAGAGTGTCCATCCTTGTTTTAAGTTCGAGATAAGCTTTCATTAATACCATGGGAAACAAACAGTTTGGTATTTAGTACTGGACTATCTTATGCCTCCGTAAGATGTCAATTTAATCTTTGAAAGCGAGCCTCTCAGTGATATAATACAGTTATACATTTACAGTAAAAAGTCTTATCCAACTCCTCAAGTAGCCAAAATAATGAGTGGCAAACTAATGCTAAGCTATTCTTTTACAGATAACGTTTTATAAATGTAGTACCTTGCTTTCTTACAATCTTTTCTGACTATGGGAGTTAGCTAGACTACTTATCTTTTCCTGTGAAATTTCCAATCAGTCCAATCACCTTCAATAACTCAACTCAATGAACAAAACACAGCCTCTTAAATGCCCTTTCAACAGCATGGCTTTCTTTAATTTTTCATCACTGACAGTCGGATTCAAAATAATTGGCTGTCATGCATTTAACTGAACAAATCACACCATCTATGTTGCTTTAAAGTTAGCTTGGTTCCTCCCCTGGAGTCTGCAGTTCAAAAGCTAGTTTAAGAAAATCTTGCTTATCAAAATAAACTTGGGGGGCGATTTTAATCTTGCCCATCCAGTGGAAACCGGAGGGCTGGGCAGTTAAAATTGTTCAGGTTATTTACCCGCCCTTGAGGTGCTGGGAGCTGACTGTTTGGGATTTTAACCTGTTCAACTGAGCAGGTAACAAGGACAATGACCCAAAGCTGGCAGGGTCCTTTTTAACATATGCATAGCATTACCGATGATGTCATCGGGACACAAGTGCAATTTTAACTCAGTGGCCTGAGTGGGAAGCCACGGGAGGCTGATGGGAGCTGCGAACCGTCCCGACCTCAGCAACGTGAGGCTCCGGAGTTTTCAACTACCGGTAGGGTTGCCAACCATCCAGGATTGTCCTGGAGTCACCAGGAATTGAAGATTAATCTTCAGGACACTGCTGCGAGCGAAGCTGAGAGAAAAGTCGTCGGGGCATTAAAAAAAATTGTGTGTTTCCTTCATTATCTTTGAACACTTCTGTTTGGCCAAAATTTATCCCTCAACCAACATCATTAAAAAAAAGATTATCTGGTCATTATCTCATTGCTGTTTGTGGGATCTTGCTGTGCGCAAATTGGCTGCTGCATTTCCCACATTGCAACAGTGACTACACTTCAACAGTACTCCACTGGCTTTAAAGTGCTTTGGGACATCTGAGGTCGTGAAAGGCATTATATAAATGCAAATCTTGTTTCCTTATTAGTTATAAAAATATTGGAGATGGGAAAAAAAGGCTGTTTGACTGACAGTCAAGAATCATCCAATTGGGTAATGAAGAGTCTGTTCGCTTTCCAATGGGCCGTGGGAAGATGGGGCGCCTCGAGGATAGACGTGTTGGGTGACCAATGACGGGAGCCTAGGGGCAGGGCAGTTAGAGGCAGGAGATCATGTGATGTCCAGGAATACATTCAACCAGAGTTGGCAACCCTAACTACCGGGCCTCAACTGCATAGGCCCCATAGTCTCCTTCCCGAAACTGACGGAAAGTAGCAGTTGGCTAGCGGGCGGGAACGCAATGCCAGGACTGAAGGAATGGTCCCCGACACTCAGATAAGACGCCGGGGAGGGTTTGGCATTGTGTGGTGCAGAAGTTAGGGGGGGCGAATGCCGTGCAGGGCCCAGAGCATCACTCCTGCATCCTCCGACCCCAAAAGGAAAATCAAAACGAAAAACCTGGTCTAATTTTGTTTTGATGTTAAAATTTCCTTTTTTGAAATAATACATTATTGTCGCAGTTTTATTTTGGTATCAATGAATAGAGAATGGCCTCCAAATAGCTGCAAGTGAAATTCAAATTGACCTGAATTGAGAGCAATTTGAATAAATTCCGAGTATGCCAATTTTTGGGTATGTTTAAATGATTTTAATCTGTCTGTTTCCTCCCTTCATGTAAAATGGTGCTGTCCAAGCTGTATTGTTGGCAGTATGCTAGTCGCATTTTAGATTTGTGGACCTGACAGCTGAAAGAGGATAACTAACAGGTATCTGCTTTTGTTGCATTGTTTGCATATGGTGCATTCATTTTTTTTTGTGTTTTTTTTAAACGTTTAAGGGGAAGCTAGATAAGCACATCAAGGAGAAAGGAATAGAAGGATACGCAGAAAGGTTTAGCTGAAGTAGAGTGGGAGGAGGCTCGAGTGGAACATAAACACTGCCATAGACCAGTTGGGCCAAATGGCCTGTTTCTGTGCTGTAAATTCTATTCAATTCTATATAAGACACTGTTTTGTTCGCAGTTGTGGGAGCGGGGGAGAGGTCTATATTCCCAAGGTGTTTATTTTCCTTACAGTCTTGGGGGCGTGCAAAAACCATTTAAAGTGTCCTGTTCACTGGTGATCAGGGAGATTTTCAGTCAAGGTATGCTTTCCCCCATTTAGAATGGCTACGAGTCCAAAACATCCTACAGATGCTAATCTAAATGCTAATGACTGCATTTATTTTCCTGATGATTAAATAAGCCCCTTCTCTCATTTGGATTCGGACCATGCAAATTAGAATTCAAACTTCCCGAGAACAATTCATTCTTAATAATTAACAAAGTTCCAGCCAGTACTTTGTTAATTGGTTATGTTACATGAAATGGGGGACTGATTCCCTTTCCCCAGCCAAATAAATCTTTGACACAGTTGCACTGGCCATCAGAAAGGATACAATCTCCTTAAATAAATAGAATAGCTCAGCCAGGCTTCTCACTCGCTCATTTGAGAACTTGGCTCTCAAGGTCAAGTCCAAGGCTTACATGTTCCTCATCATTCACCTGCCTCAGGTGGGTGAGTTCTGTCAGTTCTCAAACAGACCACCAGATGGAGTGTCAGGCAAAAGTGAGGTAATGTGTTCGGCAAAGTGGTGGAAATGACACTTTCTGACTCCCAACACCCATCACAGCTGGAGAAAGCGAAAAGCAGAGCCACATCAATGGGAAGCCCACAGCCCAGACAGCTGTCCCCTCCCGGCAGGATGAAGATCTATAATAGGGAAGCAGGCTGCACAGGGGAAACAGACAGGATATTGGAGCTGATCATTTTTAAAAATTGAAGTAAATATAAGTAACGCATACAGAGGATCAGATCAACCTATAATATTGAGTTGTACATGTTTGTAAAGTGGGGCTGTGCTCTGTCTGTTAACCCCATACCCCTGCTAGGAAATCAGCTGGCAGAAACTGTGAGTTGAACCAAAAAGGCAAAAGGATTAACTCCCATATCCATCTGAGAACACCGATAATTCCCAGTAATTGGTAAAAAATGAAGATGAATGGGACTGAGAGATAAGGAGCAATTAGCTCATCAGCAGTTACAGCTGTGCTCTCAATCCGGATCCTTCTCTCGAGCCTTGGCCCTCTCAGACAATAGGGCAGGCAGAAAGAACGCGTCAACACCCTAACATTTCCCGGCATCCTCGGTGGCTTCCACTTGCTTCCCAGTTAATTCCTCATTGAGTAAGGAACACCTGTCACAGTGCACTACATTCATTGCCATCTCTCACAGGGTTCAACCGAGCCCCTTTCGCAGAAAGCCAATTTTTTTTTTAAACTTCTCTTCAACCTTTTTAACTGAAACAAAATGACTACTGTAGACCGACTTAAATTCCCTGTCACTCGCTTCATTATAACAGCATCATCTGTTTGAAAATATAAGCAATTCCCACATCTAATTACGGGAAGGATTTCAGGTTCATTAACATCAGCAAGGCAGGGAATTAGATGTGAAAATGCCAAGCTTTGCTCCATGGCCTGCAAGTTCTGCTACCTTTCCCTGGTTTTCTCGAGGACTCCTGGATTTTTTTTTCCCGAAGCTGTAAAAGTAATTCAATTTTCTTAAAATAAGTATGCACGTGTTATTAAAGAGGAAATGGTCACACTTTTGACAATAGGTTTCCGTTGAGGTCACTGCAATCGGAATAAGGCTCACCTTCTACTTCAGACTTGGTATTTGGTCCGTTTAAAGAAGTTGGCAAAGGTTTCCTACATTATAACAGTGACTACACTTCAAAAGTATTTCCTTAGCTGTAAAGCGCTTTGGGACGTCCTGAGATCGTAAAAGGCGCTATATAAATCCAAGTTCTTTCTTTCTGTCAGTTAAGAACAGCAAAAATCACATTTCCACAAAATTCACTTGTAAATTTCTCCACTCAGAGAACTGTCCGTAGTTAAATCCTACACCGAGACCTTATTTTGCACAATAGATGAATAAGCACAAATTCTGAGACGCATTTTTTCCAGCCCTTTTCTGGTAAGTAATACACCGTAAAAATTATAGCCAAATTAATTCAAAGTACACCTTTCTATATTATATTTTCTGGCATATAGGTCAAAAAAAGGTTCTACTTTAACTTTGTTGCAATGTTCAAAATGCACGTCTTCCCACTCAGTGTAACATTGGCAGAAAAATAACACTGTAAATACCCTGCTCTGAATATTATTAATTATGCTGGATACGCGGAAAATGTCAGCAGGTTCAAAATAGCCCAACAGGTATAGTTCTCAATCATATTTATAGCTGTTAGCAAAGCGGGTTAAATGCATGCAGTTGTTATTGTGAAGTGCACGCAATATAGTAAAAATAAGAAAATGCTATAAAATGTACCTCACAACATTTGATTTGATGTTATTCTCTTGAGCTCTATGGGATCAAATTTACGATATAGTGCTCCCGGCACAGAGCTTTTCACAGCGGGAGCTCGTATAAGAGGTCAGGCACAGGGGTCAGCATGCCCAACAGGAATTGCTAGCCATTAAAATGAGTGGATGGAAAATTGGGCAGGACCTCTGACCGCCACTGCTTGAATTCTCCCATCGCACAAAACTGCAGGAACGCTAATTCGTAAAAGTTACTCCTGTATCTCGAATAAGCTTTGATATGGTGGTGTTTAATCCATCATTATACAGTAAAGAATCTTGCAATTCCTGTTGACTTTTTTCATTGTAAATTCCTATGTCCACATTTATAATGGGAACTGCCTATGTAAACTTGTCACGCTGTAATTACACCCTCCTGCCATGGGCGGTGCTGTAGCACCTCAGTTTTGCATATCCCAGCCTCGTCAGTCTGTACGACAGAGAAACTCTGTTCCATTGACCAACTCTACTTCCCAAATTGCTGTAGGTTAATTGTAAATATAGTATCAAAGTATTATATAAAAATAAGGAAAGAATGCATAACTTTAAAATGGTGACTGAATTATGTCTGTGCACCTTGGTCCAGTTATCTCCATGCTCTAACCCCACTTTACCTGAAAGCTATACAATAGGGATATCAATCCTTTCCATAATCCATATTCACCCTGCTGTGAACTCCAATGTAAACTGGACATCATCAGATACTATGTAAAGTGACCTGGAGTCCAGAGAACAATGTTGGGTCTGTGGCTAATGTCAACCTGACTATTCGATTGAAGTCCCACATCGCTGGTACCATTCTAGTATATCTCCTCTGCATCCTCTCTAAGTGACATGACTTTGATGTTTACAAATGCCAGCAAAGGTCACGGCTTGTACGCAAGCTTTACTTAATCACACTGATGGAATCGCTTTAACAACACAACATCAGCTTATCTAGCATTTCACAGTGGATAATTTGAGTCAGTAATGTAATGGGGCATTTCTAACAGTTTTACAAAAAATAAAATCTCCATTTTACCTCGCAGGTGCTTCAGAGATGATGCTAGCCTGTTGTCACCAATCCCACATTTTCAGCAGCACACTGTGCTCAAGGGGAGTGGTGGGCCAGACAATCAGCAATTCAGTGTTGCAACCCCATCTCCAGCCCATGCTCCTCTCAAGTGGGGCTCTCATTGGGAATGCAGGATTCCTTCGGAATGCCAGTGAATCCAAGTCTGTAGTTAATTGAACAATTGATTTCCTCGCCCCAACCCCAACCTCACCCCATCAACGACAACAACAACTTGCATTTATATAATGTCTTTAACGTAGTAAAACCTCACAGGAGCGATTATCAAACAAAATGTGACGCCGAGCCGCATAAGGAGATATTAGGACAGGTGACCGGAAGCTTGGACAAAGAGGTAGGTTTTAAGGAGCATCTTAAAGGAGGGGAGAGAGGTGGAGAGGAGGAGAGGTTTAGGGAGGGAATTCCAGAGCTTAGGGCCTGGGCAGCTGAAAGCACGGCCGCCAAAGGTGATTAACATTATAAAATGATGCTCAGCAACCAAGCCTCTGGTATCTCACCCAAGTGGCTACTATTCACATACGAACCTAGACCATGAATGTCAGCAGTTAAATGGGGGCATCATAGCTCAGTTTATTTAAACTTGGAGTGTTTGGTATAAATCAGCCAAAACTCAGACATCACTAAAGAAATGTTTCTATCTCCATGAAACTGACAATTTCCATTTCTTTGCTGGCTGCGATGGATAAGAGTATAGAAGACAAGCTTCCATTTCAAACACTTCAAGTATATTAGGCAGCCTGTTCATTATTACCTCAAGAAGATCGTGGTAGAGAGGTCTAAACTGAACAGTTAAATTAATACATATCCTGGTGTTTAGTTACGCTTTTGAAGCATTGTGAAACAGGCCAGAACTTTTTTTGTATTTTTTTTTGAGAACCTGCTTGTCTTTTGATGTCGATTCAGTGCATTGTTGTTTAAATAAAAATTCCACTTTGCAGTTTTAGCACGCTGCAAAGTTCTGAACCTTGCAGGTTCTGCTTTCAAAGTTCTGAGGCATACATTCAAACGTCCTTTGTATTGCTGTCAGACCCAGTCGACTGTGACACACCGCATCTCTTCCACCTTATCTGGAAGTCATTAGTTCAGATCAGCAAATCCGTCACAAGGCAGTGCTTGATATAAACAAGAGATCACAAAGACATCCTGGTAATCAATAGTAGGACGGCTACAGTATTGAGGCCCCTCCAGTGCTCATCATTTTTCTCACTCTCCATTTCTATGACCAAACGAAGCATTAATTCCAATAATAAATCTGAGGTGATTTAAATCCTGGACCGTGCGGCTGCCTGCTTTAATGATTTATTTTGTACATTTCACGAAGCGGGAGATTTGTCCATTCCGACTGACAGGTCACCTTCAAACGCCACAGGCAGACCATTCTTCATCATGCAGACGAGCACCTCATCTCAGCAAGTAAATATTAAAGTAAAAGGGTCCAATTGATTGTGGATGGAGGAGAAAAGGCACCACAGCCATATATTTTACTCAAAGTGCTAATGCCTCACTTTCCGTGCCTTCTGTGGCTCATTTACTAGAATTATAATGCTGGTTGGTGGCTGTGGCTCAAGGTTACTGTGTAAAAGGGAAGAGATAAAACAGTTTCCTATTAGCTTCATTGGCATGACAGCACTCGGTTAATCAGTGGATCTCGGCTCGGCCGATTAGTCTGACCCTGTCTGCTCTCTTATCTGCAGTAACAGCTTCTCTGTCCCAACTTCCTTAACAAATTTTTCACCAAAAGCTCGGCTGGACATACTTCCAGTTTGAACATATCGATGTGTTTAATTTCTAGCATGCTCAAGGGCTTATAAGTGTCATGATATTGGTCACAATGACTTCTGACGAAAGTCATGGATGTAATGGTGCCAGATTTCAATTGAAAAATAATATACGTGAATGCTTAAGCAGAATTCACAGAAATAAGCAGCAGTTTATTGAGAAACAAGCTGGACTAACCCCAGTCCATAGTGAGATATCACTCTGGGGACCTATTTACAAAATAAAGTCTCCACTGTAATCGCTTTGCTTGTTTCTTTCCCTTTCACCTCTCCATGTCCAACTCTATTCCCACAATCTGTTGGCTTTGAGCCATTCACCAACTCCTCCCACACCACTTTGCTGCCACTATTGTGACCTCTCCACAGCTGTTCCTCCCACCATTTGTACAGTGTTATTTTACATCAGCTTTAAACTACTGTTTATTTTCATTTATTCCAAAATGGCTAAGAATGAGCAAAATTATTTCTTTGCTTGATACGCAAGTTATCGGAAGCCGTTCGGAAATGATGGGCTCACAGGCAAATAAGGAAAGCTTTGTAGTGAATTCTCCGTAGATTGACAAAGTTGAACATGTGAAGCCAAATGGAAATTCACCAGGTCCACAGTTGTTAGGCCTAATGTAGAAATCGTTCCACAAACTACAGCTCAACAATTGTATCCTGTCTGGCGATGATGCGACTTTCTAGTAATGCATTTTCTTTTAAAGTTCACAATGCAACCAATTTATAAATATATATATATATATACATATATTGGTGCCTTTTTTTACATGAAGGAAATGATGAATATCATGTGCAAAGAACAAACTCTATGTAAACAGTAAAATAACACTACCTATAAAGTAAAATGGTAACCAAGGAAGGCAATTTTTTTTGTCCTCGCCCACTGCTGTCCTTTGTCAACGTGACTGCGTGCAGGGATGTGTTAGAACTATTAGAATATATACAGGAGTGTTATGCTTCTGTAAAAGATAATTATTGGTTTTGATTAAAGCTCCTCTACTCCACCGCTCTGTCTGGTGTGATACTGAGCCACACAAAGCAGGTAGGCCACAGACTCTGCATGCTGTGCTGAGTTAGCTGGTCTGAGCAGTAGGAGTGATATAATTGGCCTCATAGTCCTGGGATAGGGAACGGGGGAAGAAAAAAAATCAACCAGGTTTCCCACCTGAAAGCGCACGTGCGGCTGACAGGTAAGGAAAGGATCAAGAGCGGCTGGGAAGACCCCTCGATCAAACAATCTGTCCAAAGAAAGAAGAACTTGCATTTATATAGCGCCTTTCATGACCTCAGGATGCTCCAAAGTGCTTCACAGCCAATTAAGTACTTTTGAAGTGTAGTCTCTGTTGTAATGCAGGGAATATGCCAGCCAATTTGCGCACAGCAAGGTTCCACAAACAGCAATGAGATAATGACCAGATAATCTATTTTTACTGATGTTGGTTGAGGGATAAATATTGGTCATGGATGCCAGGGAGAACTCCCCTCCTCTTCTTTGAAATAGTGCCATGGGATCTTTTACTTCCACCTGAAAGAGCAGACAGGCATCATCTGAAAAACGGCACTTGTGACAGTCCAGCATTCCCTCAGCACTGCACTGGAGTGTCAGCCTAGATTATGGGCTCAAGTCTCTGGAGTGGGACTTGAGCTCACAGCTTTCTGACTCAGAGGCAAGATTGTTACCCACTGAGCCAAAGCTGACGCACAATTTAAGTCCAGGCTCACATATGAAGAATGGTCACTTGTATGAGGTTCCAGAGAGCTACTGACACCCATGGAACCATACCCGAAGATGAATTAGCACCTTCAGGAGATAACGGAGACAAGGAGGATAAAAATACTTCTTCCATCTTCTACAGGAACCTATTCCAGGGCACACGTCAGTTGTTTTATCTCCCTGAAGCAAGAAGCCAGCATCATATCTTACATTTTAAAAAAATTCAGCACATTGTCACCATTTTCTGCCTTTGGTCACAGGAAAGAAGTCTATTTGCAATTGCCCCTACTATCACTAAGTAACCCACTGCATAGTTGTACGAAGTGTACAGCTCTTATTTTATTTCATAGATTATTTTTTAAGGAGCTAAGTGCGTTCAACACAACAACAACTACTACTACTACTTGCATTTATATAGCACCTTTAACGCGGTAAAACGTCCCAAGTCGCTTCCAAGGAACGATTATCAAACAAAATTTGACACCGATCCACATAAGGAGATATTAGGACAGGTGACCAATAGCTTGGTTAAAGAAGTAGGTTTTAAACAGCCGTTTAAAGGAGGAGAGAGAGGTAGAGATGATGTCGTTCTTTTTAGCAGCAACCAGAAGCCCCAGCACTTCACGATGTGGGACAGGCCACTCCCCATGGCCATTTCAGCTGAGGACAGACCCATTCGTGGAACCCTGTTATTACACATTGTATGTATGACACTGTCAATGAAAGGAGCCCTGACTAGATTAATTCCTTTGTAAGTGAGAGCTGAGTTGATGATGTTTTATTTTTCACTTCCGACCCAGTTTATGGCGGTGCAGTCAGAGATGTTGTGGAATCTTAATTTGTTATATCCATCGGAGATTAATCTCTATCACCCAGTACACCGGCAGCCACCTTCTCCCCCCCACCACCAACCCCCCGCCATCACCACCCTCCCGCCATCACCACCATCCTCACCCACCCCCCCCCTCACTAGTGCTAATCTTATCAGGAAATTTCTTTTGATTGCACAAGTTACAATCATTTTCCTTTTCATGCCAGCACCCAAGGGGTTCCAGCCCTCATTATTTTTATGACTGCAAGCATAAATCAACTGACAGCACACTATAAAAAGAATACAAAGTAAGAAAAACAGAACAAAAAAAAAAGTTTGTCACAAGTACAGAGGAGGACTGTGCAGAGCTGGAAGAGCAACAAAAAAATAATAGAAGCAAATTCAGTGAACCACATTAAACGTGTACATGTTACTGCATGACATGAGCTAATAATACCTATTGCCCAATCCATTTGCTAAGATACAATTACATGAGGTCTGATCTTGATACAGTCAGATCCAACTTCTTACATAAGTGTCAGCCACGGCTCCGTGGGTAACACTCTCGCCTCTGAGTCAGAAGGTCGTGGGTTCATGTCCCACTCCAGAGAATTCAGCACAAAATCTAGACTGACACTTCCAGTGCTGCACTGTCAGAAGTGCCGTCTTTCGGATGATATGTGTTAAACCAAAGCCCCATCTGCCCTGTCAGGTGGACGTAAACGATCCCATGGCACAATTTCAATGGAGACCAGAAGAGTTCTTGCTGGTGTTCTGGCCAATATTTATCCCTCAACCAACATCACTAAAACAGATTATCTGGTCATTGTCACAGTGCTGTTTGTGGGATCTTGCTGTGTGCAAATTCGCTGCTACATTTCCTACATTACAGCAGTAACTACACTTCAAACGTACTTCATTGGTTGTAAAGCGCTTTGGGACATCCTGAGATGCAAATTCTTTCTTCTTTCTAAGAAGGTGATAAATAGATTCAGAATGTTTTGACTTTTTAATATGTTTTATTTTAGAGTATAGAATTTTTGTTCAGATTCAGGGATGGTAGGGAATGGAATATTTTTCTCCTTCCCTTCTCTGCCATGTATCAACACTCCAAGGTCAGCTATTGCTTGGATTATAAGTGCTATTCTATCCCAACAAAATGCACTAACCAAACGTCAAAAAGATATACCTTACTGTATAAGGAAGATATTTCCATTCCCACGCCAACCATCCTTCTGCCAGTCTAACTTAAGAGTAGGAAGTTTAATGTTAATCAGTGAATTATGGATAGTTCTGTGTTGTGGCATCAAACCCACTAGCAAACAGGTTGAGACTGGCCAAAGCCATCAATTGGTGAGGGCCAACTGCCACCCATCCAGTTGGAGGTGAAAGACAGTGTGCTAACCCATTACACTTTATATTAACGAGCCACTATATACTCCAAAATCTTTAGACATCTGCTACTTTAACCCTATCATTCAACCTAACAAACCTGTCATTGTAAAAATTAATTTGATGCACCGTGAGCAGTATTGATAATAAAGTCCACTTACTCTATAAGGAATATGTACAATTGATTCCCATATATCCATCACATATCCACCAAACCTATACAGGAGACCACGTACAGATTTAGTGTTTCACATTTTCATATCAGAAGGACACAGTAATCTATTATATTATTGTAAAATAAGGTGGATTTGCCACTATGTTCTTCTGAGTTAGTGTTTTAGATTATTTTTTAAATTGGGAAATTGAATACATCCAATTTTCAGACTTTGTCACTACATTAATTCACACTGAGGTAGGGTGGGAGGAGGCTCGTGTGGAGCATAAACACTGGACCTGTTGGGCCGAATGGCCTGTTTCTGTGCTGTAAATTCTATATAATTCTATGTGATATTGTGGTCCAAACAGGACCACATGAGCAGAATTCCACTATAGCAGTTTGGATATCTAAAAGAAAACTAAACTTCATGCTCTCGTTGCATATCTTGCTTCAGTTAAACTGTTCCAGATCAGATGGAAGGTAGGAATTCAACCAAAATACATTGAATTGAGAAGAAGAATGTTGAGGCTTGGCTAAAAGCAAAGAATGCGACAATAGATCCTTCAACCTATATCTGATAACTGATTAATGTATCTTTCGTTAGTTGTGGTTTTCTTCCCAATAAACTGCCAGCAAACAACTACTGAACTAAAATGTAAGAATGTCTAACCATTCTATAATAGCATACGATAAGCATAATTTACCTTACCCAAACAGTGCACTGTATTACATTTCTGTAATGGGAGTTAAAAGATAATCTATCAGTTAGTAAAGTGCTAACTGTAACAACAGGTGTTAGGCAAATGATTCTGTCGGTAACAGGAAGCACAACAAAACCAATCTGTTAAACACAGTCTGATCATCTGTCCCCAGTTACAACAGCCCTCTATTTACAAGTAATTATTGGTTACCATAAGTGTAAGATCAAAAGCGACAAACTGTTTTGAATGTAGAAGAGAGCTCTTTTTATACGAGTACAAGAAATGAACAAAGTGACTTTTGCAAACAGTGGGTGGGATGAATCTAACTGGATGTTGAGTGTGGGGTTATTTGACGCCTGGTGATGCAATACAGCAATGTTGCTTGGATGGTCTGGAACCACTAGGGGTTTAAGCAATGACATTTTTCTGACACCCTACTATCTGGGGCTTACCAAACACTATAACTATGCCATTTGTCTCACCTGACATCACTTAATGCCTAGTAATGTGCCACAGAAATGCAATTTGTCAGATTTCAGCTACTGTTCTTTATCAGCCCCCCTCCTTCCCCACCCTGTTCAAATGTAAAAGTAGTATACATTGTCAGAGCAAAGAACACGGGAGCCTCACAGAGAGTTTCATCTGACAGCATAACAGGAGCTTAGAAGTCCTGTTAGGTGTACATTTGTTACAATCTCCTGGTTATCTTGAACCCATGTTGCTGCATTAATCCTAGCAGTGAGCGGCAGAACAGAATCATTGTACTCATTATGGCAGAGCAATGCAAAGTTATGACCGAAAGTCAGAAATTAACACAATGATTGAACAAAGAATGGCTTATAAGTCATTTTAGAAAGGGGTTTTAATGCTCATTAATACTCAAATTGCTTTATAAATTAATAAACTGTGCCACCTAAAAGAAACTGGAGTACTGCGTTCAATTCTGTGTACACACGTCAGGAAGGATATATTGGCCATGGAGGAGGTGCAGTGCAAATTCACCAGAATGATACCGGGGCTAAATGGGTTAAATTATGAGGACAGGTTGCACAGACTAGGCTTGTACTCCTTTGAACATAGAATATTATGTGGTGTATAACTGAGGTGTTTAAGATGATTAAAGGATTTGATAGGTTAGATAGAGAGAAACTATTTCCTCTGATAGGAGAGTCCAGAACAAGGGGGCATAACCTTAAAATTAGAGCTAGGCTATTCAGGGGTGATGTCAGAAAGCATTTCTTCACACAAAGGGTAGTGGAAATCTGGAACTCTCTCTTCCCCCAAAATGCTGTTGAGGCTGGGGGGGCCATTTGAAAATTTCAAAATTAAATTGATAGATTTTTGTTAGGCAAGGGTATTAAATGATATGGAACTAAGGCGGATAGATGGAGTTAAGATACAGATCAACCATAATCTAATTGAATGGCAGAACAGACTCGAGGGGATGAATGGCCTACTCCTGCTCCTATGTTCCTATGAAATAAGATACTATTTTAGAGTATGTTTTGGCTACAACACTTATAAAAAGATAATCCAGAAACATCTATCTGTATGATATGTTAGTCCAGTAAGACTAGCTTTACAAGCATCAAAGGCTCTTTCTCATGGGCCTTGCCTGTCACTTGAAACCTGTCTGCTTCAGTCAGTTGACTAATATAAAAACAGAAAATGCTGTAAACACTCGGCAACTCAGGCAGCATCTGTGGAGAGAGAAACAGAGTTAACGTTTCAGGTCGATGACACTTCGTCAGAACTGAAGGGTAATCGACTCGAAACATTAACTCTGTTTCTCTCTCCACAGATGCTGCCTGACTTGCTGAGCTTCTCCAGCGTTTTCTGTTTTCATTTCGGATTTCCAGCATCCGCTGTATTTTTCTTTTGATTCAGTCCGTTGACTTTTGCTTCATGGTTTAGCTGCTAGGTTGAGCCCCATATGGAAGGAAAGCTTTCCATCTCTGTGGGAGTTAAAATTAATTTCACTGGCATAACCCTGCTCCCACCTCCACATCTGCACACGTTGGTTGGCCGATATTAGTGACAAACACTTCAATGTGCTCTTGTGAAATGCATTTGTTTGCTACTTTAATGAAGCCATTAACCGATTTGCTTTAAACAGGTTAAAAGTTTAGTTGAAATAGCAGATGGAGGAATTTCATACCAATGCATTTATTGATATCACACAGTGCAACTTCAACCCTACCTGTGTCTCAAATTACACGTCCAGCTGGACAACCATGAAACAGCATTAAAGCAATTATGGAAAAATTCATAATCTAGGTGATCAAACTCTGCCAGCAGCAGGACTTTTGCGCAGTGGAGAATGGCCCAGGCTTTCCTCACTTTGGGCAGCAGGGGTTAGGTGAGGTGGCATATGGCCCATACAGCTCTGTCCTCCTTTTGGGAGAAGAGCAGTCTTTTCTTCTGAAAAACACGTAGAAAAGGGGTGTATATCAGACTTTGCGCTCCCAGCAGGGATACTGGCTCACCGAGAGCATGTCGGATATTTTGGCGCACTCCGCACATGATTTTCTGACCATTTGAGACAATGTTTGAAAAATCGTGCGCAGCGCACACCAAATTTTTGATACGAGCTTTTGATGGATGAGAGTTCCCCATTAGGAAAATTAGAAAATGACCTGTAAAATGACTGTTTTTGTCATTATTGAATTTACAGGATCATAGAATTTTACAGCACAGAGAGGGCATTCAGCCCACCATTCCTGAGCTGGCTTTCCGAAGGAGTTATCGACTCAGTCCCATTCCCATGCTCTTTCTCCATACCCATGGCTTAGTGGTAGCATTCCTGCCTCTGAGTCAGAAGGTGCAAGGTTTGAACCCTGCTGCAGATACTTCCAGTGAGTGGAAACTAAAGCTCTGACTCTGAACTCTGGGTTGACATCATATGGGTTGTGGGAGCCCATAAACTCCACCTCCCGTGTAGGACTAACCACCCTATTGGCTGGTATGAAACTGGTTGTGGCCATGAAAGGAGTGTTTATGTCACGGCCTGTCAATGCGATGGTATTGATAAGAACCACTTGGACTTGTCTGTTAGGCTGCCAGGATCTTGTGGGCTGGATGGCAGGTAGTTGTGTGGGGAGAATATGTGTTCCTGCTAGTTTACACAATGATGACTTTGCGGTGGATAAGCAACCACCTGATCCCTAATATCCTCTGTAATCAGCAGATAGCCTCATGGTGGCTAAGGTCTACTTAAACCCTGGCAGATTAGTGAAGAGACCCTAATGGGTTAGATGTGTTTTTCCAGTAGTCTGGTGAGGAATGGGGTAAGCAGCCTTCTGGCGGTGATTCACCAATTCATGTATCCATGATGGGAACATGGGAACATCAGACAAATTCCAGTATCTAGGAAATATATCCCACAACGTCCGTCATATCCCTCCACCAATATTTTCATTGGGTACTTATTCAACTCTCTCTTGAAGTTGCTGATACAATCAGCCCCACTGTATCTCTTGTCAGCCATCCCACACACTCACCTCCCTCTACATAAAGTAATTAAATCTAAACTGTCTTTTTGCCTTCCCACTTCTAACATTGATTCTGTTGGAGAATCTGTGACTATGTTAAATATTTATCTCCACTATATCCTTTAAGATCTTAAATACTTCAGTCAGATCGCTTTTGAACCTTTTCTTCTCCAGTGCAAACATTTCCAGCTGAAAGTAGTCTCTGCTCGTATCTCAAGTGCCTAATCCTAGCTATCAACTTAGCTTTTCTTCGCTGCACCCTTGCCAATGTCTGGATATCTTTCCTATAATATGGTGACCAAATTTGTACTTAGTATTCCAGGTGGGGCTGAACCTGTGCTCTGTACTAGCTTTGGAATTAGTTCTTGAGATTGGTGCTCTATTCATCTTGTTGTACAGCCCAAGATCCCAATTGACCTCTCTATTGCTGCTGCAAACTGTGCTGATGGCTTCAACAATCTATCCACCAGCACACCCAACTCCCTCTTCTGGTATGAGAAAATACAAATATTAAGATAGCCTTGATAAATTGGGGTCATTTTCATGAGAACAGAGGAGCTTACAGGGTGATTTGATAGAGGTGGTTAAAATTATGAAGCGATAGAAACAGACATAGGAACACATTAACATAGGAACAGAAGAGAAGGAGTAGGACATTCTGCCCCTCGACTCTGTTCTGCCATTCGATTAGATCATGGCTGAGTTGTATTTCAACTCCTTCTACCTGCCCTGGCTCCATAACCCTTAATACCCCAACAAAAATCTATCAATCTCGGTTTTGAAATTTTCAATTGACCCCCAGCCTCAACAGCTTTTTTGGGGAAGAGAGAGTTCCAGATTTCCACTACCCTTTATGTGAAGAAATGCATTCTGATATCAGTCCTGAACGGCCTCGCTCTAATTTTGGGGTCATGCCCCCTTTTTCTATATTCCCCCATCAGAGGAAATAGTTTCTCTCTATCTACCCTATCAAATCCTTTAATCATCTTAAACAACTCAATTAATTAACCCATAATCTTCTACACTGGGGGTAACTTTCAGCTTCGGCTGGATGTAAAACTGACGATATCAGATCGGCTGCCTGTTATAAACCCTGCCCAATTTGCCTTTCCTTTGAAAGCTATCCACACTGCTTCCAATGTTTGAGGGGATCTAGAATGGGAGGACATAAATAGAAGGTTAAATGTAAGGAGAAACCTATTTTGCACAGATGGTTGTGAGGCTGTGGAATGCACTAGTGATTGAAACAGAGACCATGTCAAAAAGGTTCGATAGGTGGTTAGAGGAAAGGGGGATAAAGGGATACCGGAACAGGGCGGGCACATGGGATTACTGTTCATGTGGAAGATAAACACCAACACAGACTGGCTGGGCTGAAAGTAATGTATGTTAATTTGATATAATTCAACAGCCCAGCTCCTCAATCTCTCCAGGTCCTTCAGCATTTGATCAACCTGCTCCCTGTTGTTTGCACTCCCTCTCTGTTTGGTATCATCTTCAAACTTGGAGAGTTTTGTTTTTGTCCCCATTTCCCAATTATTTCTGCGCACTGTAAACAGCAGCGTCTCCAGCACTGATCCCTGAGGCATTCACTAGTTACCTCTTTCCATACCGATCTGGCTCCACATACACCCCCCTTCACTTCCTCTGCTTCAGTGAAGTTTCAATCCATTTCATAAGTGCTCCACCTGTGTCATGCTTCCAACCTTCATGTTGACCAATCTCCTATGATCCTTATTGTAGGTAACCTTATAGAGCACTATCGCCCAAGTTAAGGAGTATGGGTAAGAACCGCCACCATTGTGACTTGTGCACTGTACTGCAGTTTTAATATTTGGGACTCAGATTAATTCTACTGCAAACAAAATTATAGGTTTCTGAGGCTCAACTCTAAATGAACCCAAAGTCTTAATCCTAAAAGCCCCTCTCAAGAAAAGGTGTCAAGGAATAAACCTTCAATGATAAAAATAAGTATACAGAGAAAAGGAAGCATACACTTACTTTAGCAATCGTTCTCAACCACTGATTCCCTTTATAATGGAGGCAAATTTTGGATGCAACAAGCAAAATAGTGAGTGTGTGCGTAAGGGGACAAATTGCTAAATGGCTCTGTAGGGCAGGATTGCCGTCTCTACTTTTTTTATTTATATAAATAAGTAGAGTAAGGTAAGTGTATGCTTCCTTTACTCTGTATACTTATTTTTGGGCACCGCACTTTAGGAAAGATGTGAAGACCTTAGAGAGGGTACAGAAAAGATTTACTAGAATGATTCCAGGGATGAGGGGCTTCAGTTACATGGATAGACTGGAGAAGCTGGAGTCGTTCTCCTTGGAGTAGAGACGGTTGAGAGGAGATTTGATAGAGGTATTTAAAATCATGAAGAGTCCAGACAGAATAGATGGAGAGAAATTGTTCCCATTGACGGAAGGGTCAAGAACCAGAGGACGTAGATTTAAGGTGATTGGCGAAAGAACCAAAGGTGACATGAGGAAAAACTTTTTTACACAGCGAGTGGTTAAGATCTGGAATGCACTGCCCGAGGGAGTGGTGGAGGCAGATTCAATCGTGACTTTCAAAAGGGAACTGGATAAGTACTCGAGAGGAAAAAATTTGCAGGGCTACAGAGATAGGGCGGGGGAGTGGGACTAGCTGGATTGCTCTTGCATAGAGCTGGCACAGACTCGATGGGCCGAATGGTGTCCTCCTGTGCTGTAACCATTCTATGATTTTATATATATATATATATATATATATATAAATAAAAAGGGACAAGTCAGTCTGAATCTGAAATACACCAACTGCAAGCTTTTCAAATATCCGAATGCTTGCCCAGTTCAAAAGAATTGAAATTCAGACTTTGAGAGGTCACAATCATTGCTGCTTTGGAACTGAAGGGGAGATTTCACACTTCAGTGCTCCTAGACCGTGCCAAGGGGGCACATGGGTAAAACGTTCACCACCCCAACCCATGATTTTCTGTCCAGAAAATAGTGGGCCGGGGACTCACCGTTTCCTGATATGTACTCTCGGCGTGTGCCAGGAGCACTGAAGCAGTAAATATCTCCTTAAATCGACAATGTGACAACAATATGATCATGTCAGTGTATTTGTTAGCAACATGAAACCATTTCCGGCATGACCCACTGGTTAACACTGCCGGTGACAGAGTGACTTCCTTGACAATACAACCAGCTGTACACTTATAAGATTACATGAGCGACACTGTCAGTGCAACATTCTTGCCAAAATAAATGGTGGTAATTTCCTGGTGTCATCTAAGCAGCACATTAGAATCATAGAATCGTTACAGCACAGAAGGAGGCCATTCGGCCCTTCAAGGCCGTGCAGGCTCTTCGTAAGAGCAATCCAGTCCGTCCCATTCTCCACTCTTTCCCCGTAGCCCTGCAAATTTTTTCCCTTCAAGTATTTATCCAATTCCTTTTTGAAAGCCAATACCGAATCTGCTTCCACCACCCTTTCAGGCAGCGCATTCCCCGTCACAACTATTCGCTGCTTAAAAAAGTTTTTCCTCATGTCTCCTTTGGTTCTTTTGCCAATTACCTTAAATCTGTGTCCTCTGGTTCTCAACCCTTCCGCTCGTGGGAACAGTTTCTCTTTATTTACTTTATCTAAACCCTTCATAATTTTGAACACTTCTATCAAATCTCCTTTCAACCTTCTCTGTTCTAAGGAGAACAACCCCAGCTTCTCCAGTCTATCCACGTAACTGAAGTCCCTCATCCCTGGAATCATTCTAGTTGATCTTTTCTGCACCCTCTCTAAGGCCTTCACATCCTTCCTAATGTGCAGTGCCCAGAATTGGACACAATACTCCAGTGTGCCGAACCAGTTTTTATAAAGGTCCAATATAACTTCCTTGCTTTTGTACTCTATGCCTCTATTTATAAAGCCCAGGATCCCGTATGCATTTTTAACCGCTTTCTCAACCAGTCCTGCCACCTTCAAAGATTTGTGCACATAAACCCCCAGGTACCTCTGTTCCTGCACCCACTTTAGAATTGTACCATTTAGTTTATAGTGCCTCTCCTCATTCTTCCTGCCATAATGCATCACTTTGCACTTCTCTACATTAAATTTCATCTGCCATGTGTCCACCCATGCCACCAGCCTGTCTATATCCTCTTGAAGTCTATCATTATCCTCCTCACTATTCACTACACTTACAAGTTTTGTGTCATCTGCAAATTTTGAAATTGTGCCCTGTACACCCAAGTCCAAGTCATTAATATATATCAAGAAAAGCAGAGGTCCTAGTACTGACCCCTGGGGAACACTACTGTACACCTCCCTCCAGTCCAAAAAACAACCGTTCACCACAACTCTCTGTTTCCTGTCACTTAGCCAATTCTGTATCCATGCTGCCAATGCCCCTTTTATTCCATGGGCTTCAATTTTGCTGACAAGCCGATTATGTGGCACTTTACCAAATGCCTTTTGTAAGTCCATATACACCACATCAACCGCATTGTCCTCATCAACCCTCTCTGTTACCTCATCAAAAAGCTCAATCAAGTTAGTTAAACACAATTTGCCTTTAACAGATCCATATTGGCTTTCCTTTATTAATCCATACTTGTCCAAGTGACTATTAATCTTGTCCCAGATTATCGTTTCTAAAAACTTCCCCACCACCGAGGTTAAACTGACTGGCCTGTAGTTGCCAGGTTTATCCTTGCACTCTATTTTTTTAAACAAGGATGTAACATTTGCAATTCTCCAGTCCTCTGGCATCACTCCCGTGTCTAAGGATGTTTGGAAGATTATGGCCAGCGCCTCTGAAATTTCCACCCGTACTTCCCTCAGCAACCTAGGATGCATCCCATCCAGACCGGGTGACTTATCTACTTAAAGTACAGCCAGCCTTTCTAGTACCTCCTCTTTATCAATTTTTAACCCATCCAATATCTTAACTACCTCCTCTTTTACTGTGATTTAATTAAATCTATGCCACCATGCCAGCCATGGAATTATAAAAGGAGGTGTTTTTTGAGGTCAAAGGAGTTGAGTTGTAGCCTCTTTCAGATGTTGTATTGTACTAGATCTTGCCAAAAATCAACATAGGATTCTACCCCAACTCCACTCTCAATAGGTCGGTCAACCAGATCTTAAAAATTCTGTTCTTTCTCTCCCACCCAACCCGAGTCAACTGTCCCAATGGCTCAACAACTTTATCCAATGAGTAGCTGAACCATTCAGACCAGATAGGTCCCAGGTCCGATCACTGATCTATGCTGAGCTAGCTGTTCAATATAATAAGGGGACCAGGACTACCCTTAGTGCCTGGGTACGGAAGGGAAAAATCAGTCATGGTTTCCACTTCTGATGGCTATGCAGCTATTTCTACTGGAAATACACATATGTAGATTGAATTGGGCTCAGCTGTGATGCCCTGCATGATCAAATATCCTACTGATACCCACCATGAAGAATCACACTTGATAATGGTCACTTGGGCAAGGTACCAGAAGGAACCTGCAAATGTACATCAGCAACATGTCAGCATCTTCACAAGAGGGAGGGGAGACGGAAAGCAATTTGTAGAGAAAATTGTAAAGAGAACTCTTCCCTAGCTCCCTCGATTGTCAAGTCATTAAAATAGATACTGTTGTGAGCTTATTTTGTGGCAATGCTATTACCAGAACTATTGAATTTTCTTGTAATGTACTATCAATACCAATTGTTGATATTGGGCATTAAAGCTATCAGAATTATTTATATTGGTTTTCCCCATCTATCCCAACAACAAACTGTTTATAAGAACACAGGGCCTATAATCTTCAAAACCATACTGTTTTAAGTCCAAAGCCTGACACGGAGTGGGATAGGATAGGATAGGGGAGGAGGGAAGGGGATGGAATCGCTGTTTGAGTAGTGAACTTTGCATTGCTGATGTCGAAAATTAAAACTAATTGAAAAATCTTAGTAGCCTTACATTTATTAATGATTCCACATCATTCAAAACAGAAATGTACTTTTAAAAAAAAATGCACACACTTGTCGACCTGGAATTTCCTGGAACGCAATTACGCGAAAATTTCGCTGGTTTCTACACCGATCTTGCTGACGGAAGCTTACACCCAAATTTCCTGAGAGTCGCATCAGCATTTGCCAGAATGTAAAAGCCGGTGTATGTAAAGCTGAAATCAATGTAAACAATCGGGGCCAGAGGAAAGATCAGAACATACGCCACCTTCCCTCTTTATCTGACTGTTGTTATGAAAGTTAAAGTTTGATGCCCATCAAACCATCATTTATGCACATTAAGCACAGCGTGTTTAAGAAAATGGAATTGTGCAAGCATTTCTCTTTTTAATGTAACAGATGCTGATGCCATAAAAAAACATTCAAAAATATAGAAAATTCAGTGCAGGTATGTGTAAGTAGAAATAATATTTTTTTTTAAAAATCGCTAAATGAAAAATGACTATAAATCATCAAAAATAGTGACTTCAAGTCCTGGTGCACTTGAAATTTTGGACATCAACTTACACCCCTTCAGAACGGGTGTAAATGCAGGAAACTCAGGTTCTCTGCTCTTTTGCATGGGAGCAGAGTTATGTTGATAAGGTAAGTGGGGTTTCAGCCGGCCAAACTCGGGAGCAGTGCAAATGATGGAGGGAACTCGTGTATAGTGAAGTCTCTGTGTAAATCAGTCACTCACTAATTTCCATGGGAAAAAAAACAGCATGCCATAGTTACTCTGAAACCTTCCAGGAAATTCTGGGCCTTTGTGTCCAATATACCAGTCCATTCAAATGGGACAAGTGGCAACTCTAGTATTGTTCAGCAAAGCCTGTGCTAAATTGACATGTCACAGTACTTGCAGTAATGAGATTGATCATTTTTTTTTTGTTACTGATTATATTTCTTTTCTGATATTAGCGTGTGTGGGACTCCTAATTCGTAGCTTAATTTTTGAGGGGACTCACCAATACTGGAGTTCATGTCACCATTTTCAGACTCTGTGCCGTGCTGGTTACTGTTACCATGGAAGCTGTTCATGGCTTCTAGTTTGATCTTTTTCGCCTTCATGGCCTCTGCTATGGCGGCGTTAGTAGCTGCTGCTGCGGCGGCTGCTGCTGCAGCTGTGAGACCTGGGAAAGAGGAAACAAGACAAGAAGAGATACACGGTGAGATAAGCAAGCACTTCTTCAATTACCCTATGATGGTGTTTTACAAACTCCATAAAATTCAGCTCATCCAAAACTGCTGCCCGAATCCCAACTCGCACCAAGTTCCGTTCACCCGTCACCCCGTGCTCACTGACCTACATTGGCTCCCGGTCTGCCAACGCCTCGATTTCAAAATTCTGTTTTCGAATCTCTCCATGGCCTCGCCCTCCTCATCTCTGTAACCTCCTCCAGCCCTACAACCCTCAGAGATCTCTGCGCTCCTCCAATTCTTGCCTCTTGCGCAGCCCTGATTTTCTTCGCTCCAGCATTGGTGGCCGTGCCTTCAGCTGCCTCGGCCGTAGGCTCTGGAATTCCCTTCCAAAACCTCTCCGCCTCTCTACCTTTCTCTACTCCTTTGAGGTGCTCCTTAAAACCTACCTCTTTGACCAAGCTTGTGGTCACCTGTCCTAATATCTCCTTATGTGGTTTGGTGTCAAATTTTGTCTGGTAACGCTCCTGTGAACTGCCTTGGGACATTTAAGGCGCTATATAAATGTGCGTTGTTGTTGTTGTTGTTGTTGTTGTTGTTGTCCGTATCATCGGTGAGGTCACTTAAATGTTAATCTGGTTACTGCTTTCTTCCATAACAAATTTGGACAGATTTATATTCGAAAAAAAACCGCAGGGGTGCATTTCTGCACTGAGTTACCCTGACCACTCACCAGAACTTCAGCAGAGGAGCCCCAGAAACATCGGAAAAGCAATGTAAACAGTGCTCGACTGCCAAAGTTGGCCCGGACGAGCAGGAGAACCCTTATGGAAATTAACTCCCCACCCCCACCCCCTCCCACCCCACTGCAGGATAACAAAGAATTTAGAAAGAAAATCTCAAATTCAAAAACATATTAATGAGTACAGCAGTGAGGGAAATTTTGGGGGTAGGTTTACCACCTTGTATCCGTAGTCTTCCTTCTTCATCTTCCTGACCTTACTCACAGTCTGCTCCCACCACTGCCAGTAAATGCCAATTGTGAGTATTCCTTCAGTTGCAAAGGCCTTAGATATACCACATTGATGGTGTTTGGCTAGTTTTTCCTCTTCATTTATGACTGGGATTGAGGTCCAATAAAATCTCAAGGTTGAAAATTCCACTCCGCTCTCGCCGGCCACAGTTTTCCGTCCATTAAAAATTTTGCGATTTGCGCCAAAGAGTGTGCATCAAAACACAGTGAGATTTTCACCCCTGAAAACTCACAACCGCAGTGACTCTGTGAGGGAATCGACCATCTGGTGTTGTGCTGAGCAAAGCAGGACAGGAAATCTCCAGGTCCGATCTTCGACCTGTGCCAATCCTAGCCGAGACAATAATACAAGCGCTACAAATAGTCTTGGCGTCCCTGGTCTCGGGAGGGGAGAAATCTGGCAGGCTTGCCGCTCCTCATGACTATGCAGTGAATCCTGGTTAACGGATTTGTTAAAGGCACATCGTGTTTAACTAACTTGATAGAGTTTTTTGATGAGGTATAGAGAGGGTAGTTGAGGGCAATGCAGTTGATGTGGTCTATATGGGCTTTCAAAAGGCGTTTGATAAAGTGCTGCATGGTAGGCTTGTCATCAAGATTGCGGCCCATGGAATAAAGGGGCAGTAGCAACATGGAAAAAGAATTGGTTAAGTGACAGGAAACAGAGAGTAGTGGTGAACGGTTGTTTTTCGGACTGGAGGGAGGTGTACAGTGGTGTTCCCTAGGGGTCGGTGCTGGGGCCACTGCTTTTCTTGATATATATTAATGACTTGGACTTGGGTGTACAGGGCACAATTTCAAAATTTACAGATGACACAAAACTTGGAAGGGTAGTGAACAGTGAGAAGGATAGTGATAGACTTCCAGAGGATATAGACAGGCTGGTAGCATGGGCAGACACATGGCAGATGAAATTTAACGCTGAAAAATGTGAAGTGATACATTTGAGTAGGAAGAATGAGGAGAGGCAATATAAACTAGAGGGCACAACTCTAAAAGGGGTACAGGAACAGAGAGATCTGGGGGTATATGTGCACAAATCATTGAAGGTGGCAAGGCAGGTTGAGAAAGCAATTAAAAAAGCATACCGGATCCTGGGTTTCATAAATAGAGGCATAGAGTACAAAAGTATGGAAGTCATGATGAACCTTTATAAAACATTGGTTCGGCCATAACTGAAGTATTGTGTCCAGTTCTGGGCACCGCAGTTTAGGAAAAATGTGAAGATCTTAGAGAGGGCTCGGAAGAGATTTACTAGAATGATTCCAGGGAAGAGGGACTTTAGTTACGTGGATAGACTGGAGAAGCTGGGGTTGTTCTCCTTGGACAGAAAAGGTTGCGAGGAGACTTGACAGAGGTATTCAAAATCATGAAGTAGATAGAGAGAAACTGTTCCCATTGGCGGAAGGGTCAAGAACCAGAAGACATAGATTTAAGGTGATTGGCAAAAGAACCAAACGTGACATGAGGAAAAAAATTTTTACACAGCGAGTGGTTAGGATCTGGAAAGCACTGCCCGAGGGGGTGGTGGAGGCAGATTCAATCATGGCCTTCAAAAGGGAATTGGATAAGTACATGAAAGGAAAAAATTTGCAGGGCTACGGGGATAGGGCGGGGGAGTGGGACTAGCTGGACTCTTGCATAGAGCTGGCGCGGACTCGATGGGCCAAATGGCCTCCTTCTGTGCTGTAACCTTTCTATGATTCTACGGTGGAAATTACATGTACGTGAATATCCGATAAGAACAGAATCAGAGTAATGCCCCTTCACGGTCAGGTAATCAGACGACACTCAACTTCTAAGATCACAAATGAAGTAGACCATTGGCGGCCTTCCACTGCCTGTCACGCTGTATCTTGGCATGAATCACTCCCTGCAAGAATAAAGAGGAGAAAGGGGAGGGGGAAAAGCTTTGGAAACTTGTCACAACTTGTCCAAACCAATCAATATATTTGTATGCACCAGACACTAGCGTTACCAACTCTGATGGGATGTATTCCTGAAGTCTCATCACATGAACATCAGCCTCCAAACACCCTGCCCAGTAAAACAGCCTTTTCCCCCATCTCCAATATTTTTATAACTAATAAATGGAAGTGTTCAAAGAAATTGAAAAAAACATCAATTTTTCTCCCGGGTTGCTCGCAGTAGTGCCCAGAAAATTAATCTTCTATTCCTGGAGGCTCCAGGGCAATCCTGGAGGGTTGGCAACCATACCCGACACCTCTTTCATCATTGAAGCCCTACTTGTATGTTTGTTGTGAATTGGTAACTGAACTGAAGAAAGTATCCAAGTATAAGCCATGTGGTGTTTGTTGCTCCATCTGTACTTTGCAATTGAAAGCCCTCACTGCCTGGCCTTATAATTTGCTTTGTCCAGCTTGTGAAGTTGGAGATTTACATCAGGTTGGTTATGGATGACCGATGCAAATCTCCTGTTGTCAAGAAAGTTGGCGCATGCGTCGGGCAGCTGATGCAGTAACTCCTTGCAACGTGTGAGCTGAATGCAGCTGTTCTGAAAACTCTGAGACAACTTGGCAGATGATGCCATTTTAGTGTTCCATGCTGTCTTATATTTTGACTTAGAAGTTAGAAGAATGGCCTCATAGCAAACCACGCTGACTGTTCAGCGCTTTACAAACACTCTGAGAAATGCACAAATATACAGTTGATTTTTATTAAGCAACCTATCGTTGATGATAATCTGATCATTAATGGATCTCATTTGGGCACTGATATCACTCGTGGTGAGATGAACCAATGAATAACATCCCTTGAAATCAGTGACATGTGGAGTTCCATTATCCCACTTGGAGCTAACAATAAGAATGCCATGTCAGGGGCATTTAGAATCATAGAATCATAGAATCACAGAATGGTTACAGCACAGAAGGAGGCCATTCGACCCATCGAGCCCATGCCAGCTCTTTGTAAGAGCAATCCAGTTAGTTCCATTCCCCCGCTCTTTCCCCATAGCCCTCCAAATTTTTTCCCTTCAAGTATTTATCCAATTCCTTTTTGAAAGCCACGCTTGAATCTGCTTCCACCACCCTTTCAGGCAGCGCATTCCAGATCATAACTACTCGCTGCGTAAAAAAGTTTCTCCTCACATCGCCTTTGGTTCTTTTGCCAATCACTTTAAATCTGTGTCCTCTGGTTCTTGACCCTTCCACCAGTGGGAATAGTTTCTCTTTATTCACTTTATCTAAACCCATCATGATTTTGAACACTTCTATCAAATCTCCTTTCAACCTTCTCTGCTTTAAGGAGAACAATCCCAGCTTCTCCATATAACTGAAGTCCCTCACCCTGGAACCATTCCAGTAAATCTTTTCTGCACCCTCTCTAAGGCCTTCAGATCCTTCCTAAAATGCGGTGCCCAGAATTGGACACAATACTCCAATTTAGTCCTTGAAGCCTGATCCTTCCAAAGAAATTATGCAACCTACCTGATCATGGACGCTTCCCCACCCAGTTCACCTTCTGAGGAAAGATTCTGCCACGTTTCTTCCTGATCCTCAAAGATAAATCAAGCAAGGTCTAGAATGCCCTTCTAAATTTACATCTTACTACATTATACTTACTAGGCAAGTTGGCTTAACACTTCCATGTTCCATGCACACAACATTTTTTTTATTCATTCATGGGATGTGGGCATCGCTGGCAGGGCCAGCATTTATTGCCCATCCCTAATTGCCCTTGAGAAGGTAGTGGTGAGCCACCTTCTTGAACAACTGAGTGGCTTGCTGGGCCATTTCAGAGGGCAATTAAGAATCAACCACATTGCTGTGGGTCTGGAGTCACATATAGGCCAGACTGGGTAAGGATGGTAGGTTTCCTTCCCTCAAGGACATTAGTGAACCAGATGGGTTTTTACGACAATCCGGTAGTTTTATGGCCACCATTACTGATACTAGTTTTTTTTATTCCAGATTTTTATTTAATTAGTTGAATTTAAATTCCCCAGCTGCCGTGGCGGGATTTGAACTCATGACTCCAGCATATTAGTCTAGGCCTCTGGATTACTAGTCCAGTAATATAACCACAATGCTCCTGTACCCTTCAGATTATCTCTGTCCATATATATTATAATGTGACTCTCAATCCCACTTTTAATCAGATAAATTTACATGCTCTTTTCTCCCCCTCAAATTCCCCCCAGTCTCATAGTGGTATTCATTCCTTGCTGGATAAAGGTTCATGGGTCCCAGTCACTCTCTAGTACCTCACCCAAATGGCCATTCTTCATATGGTATGCCTTGACAGTGAATGCCAGTCAGCACTGGGGGGACTGTGGGGGGGCGGGGGCGGGAAGGGTTGGTGGGCACTGCAGGGATTAAAAACAAGCCCAATCTTGTCCTTACTTGTGGTCACACTTCCAGCAGGGATCACCAGATAATGATCGGGAGCAGGAAATCTGGCCTATTTAACATTCCCTAAACTAGGGGCCTAATTGTAGCTCTCTTACTGCTACCCTGGCTGAGATCAATTAATACAGCTGAGATTGCTTGGGATCATCTTGGCGACTACAGCTTAACGACTCACTAGCTAAACTTGTAAACTGCAGAGCACTGACTGCTTCACTGGATACACTTGTAAGCTACCACAGCATTAACTGCTTCAGCTGATAATCTTAGGATTTCCAACTCTGGTTTGACATATTTCTGGAGGTTTTATCACATGACCTCCCGCCTCCAACTTCCTCACCCAGTCAAACAGCCATTTTTCCCCCATCTCCAATATTTTTATAGCTAATAAATGAACGTGAAAAAATGCACATAAAATTATTTAGTGCCTCTGTGATTTTTCTACCGGGTTGCTCACAGCATTGTCCAGAAGATTGATCTGTAATTCCTGGAGGCTCCAGGACAGTCCTGGAGGGTTGGCAACCCTAGATAGTCCATTTCACATATCTACAATCAAAGGGCTTTGTGATATGCCACTACAACAATGTGTCTGATAAATTAGTCACCACCATCTGCATCGGGAAGTTCCTTGATGCAGGGTTAAAATGAGCATGAATGTCTCTAAACATTTTCTTAGCAGTACCCTTAGGCCATCATGGATTGCTACACCCTTCCTGAAAAATTCAAATTTCAGGTATGGCTTTCAACACAAAAGTAGGTCTCTAATGTTCAAGTTATCTCTAATATTCAAGTTATAACATATACAGTTTGATTTTCAAAGCCCATTGCAGAGCCTCACACTTTCCCTCCCCCCATCTCCAATGCACAGATTGTGTTGCTGACGATCAAAGTGCCAAAAGCCATGTTTGAGGAGCAAAGCCCAGTGTGTTAAGCGGACAGTCCTTCTGTTACAAAAGTAGAGGTCACTTCACGGTCAGCAAAGCAAAAACTATCTCAACGGGGCAGGCCAACTGAGTGAAGAGAGCACAAAAAGGTTAGAGTCAGCATAACTGGTGGAGGTCTTTATAGGGTTGCCAACCCTCGAGGATTGCCCTGGAGTCTCCAGGAATTTAAGACTAATCTCTAGAACACTGCTGCAAGCAACACCCGGGAGAAAAATCATAGGGGCATCAGAAAATTGTGGGGTTTTTTTAATTTTCTTTGAACACTTTTATTAAATTAGTCATAAAATATCAGACGTGTGAAAAAAGGCTGACTGACATTCAAGAATCATCCAATCGAGTGATGAAGAGTCTATTCACTTTCCGATTGGCGTGGGAGGGCGGTGTGCCTTGAGTATGGACATGTCGGGTGACCAATGGTGGGAGAGCGGGGGGTCCGGGGAGGTTTGGAGGCAGGAAGTCATGTGATGACACCTCCAGGAATATGTCCAACCAGAGTTGGCAAACCTAGGTCTTTATCATATCATACAACTGGCCAAGATAGGTCCTATTTAGAACACTGGTATATTTTGAATTGGGGAAAAAAAAATTCTATCAGGGGTGTAGTTTATGTGGTCATAGAAAATTAATGAAAACTGCTCTGTGATACCATTTTACCATTATGATATCGTACCCGTGGAAAAATGTTTTGCATTGGTCATTCACTGCAGGTGCTGTCAGTATGATTTCAGTGACTTGTTATAGATTCATCAAAGAGGAGGCTAGATAAGCACATGAGGGAGAATTGGAATTAGATGAATATGGGTGTGGGGGGTGGGGTGAGGAGGCTCGTGTGGAGCATAAACACCGGCATGGACCAATTGGGCCGAATGGCCTGTTTCTGTGCTATAATGCTGGGAGTGTGAATTTTTTGTACACTGTCTACTTGAACTGAGGAAGGCAACTGGCAAAACAATTTGATTTTAAATGTCTGTCCTTTCTTTTCGTGTGTGGAGTATTTTATGCTGCAGAACAGTCTGCCACTGGAAGTGCTAAATGGTGATGAATTGAAGGGCTGATTCCACGATCGGTTGCTCCCAGCGAGGAGCCGCACTTGCAGGGAGCACAGGTGAAGGATGTGTGGACCCACAGCCCCTGATCGTCCAGAGATTAACGGATGGTTTTCCTAATCTGCGTTCCCGCTCCGCTGGGAGCGCCCGAACATGGAATCAGCATGTGAAATTGTCGTACAAGAAGCATGTTGCATTAAAGAAAATCAACTTTACTGTGCTTCTTCCCACAGCATCTTGGTTCCAATGCACAACTAGTCTTAGTGATAATCACATGCCTGTGCTGTAAATTGAACAATCCTGAAATCAGATGAGCAGTGAACAAAACACTTCTTTATTTCCTGAACGTACATATGGGGGAGAAAAAGTAATTCAAGGCCACTGTACCTTTTAACGAACAAGCCTATGTTCTCATGCGTGTCAGGCTGTACAGTTTAACAAGGAGAAAAGTGACCAAGAGCTAGAAAGCAGAAACAGATGACTCCTTTTATCAACTGATATCTCACAGAAGTCTAGAAAGAGCTTCTAAGAAACTATTTATTGGATAACGTCTGGCATTCCGACTCCTGTTTATTCAGAGACGCGGGCAGTTTTATAAATATCTCATCGCTCAGCCATCGCACACATTTCATCGACGAGGCTCAGGAGCTGCTATTAACAATATGAATGTAGCGGCTACAGCAGGGGGAGGGGAGGGGAGAAACGAACATGTGGCATTAATACGCAGCCCTAACTTCTAAACATCTGATAGGCAGATGGTGTGAAGCTGATTCTCCAGCTGAAACGAAGGGGCACATCATTTAAAAGCTTGTTTGCATTCAAACAGATAAATGCAGAAAACAGCAGCACACACAGGTCCTTTACAAACTGAGTTTGCAATAGTGACAAACACTGGAAGTGACATATTGGACGGCATTGATTCTTTTCTCCCCACAGAAAGTAATTTCTGTACTTCGATCAAGAAATGACATTAGTACGTTGCATTTCTGCAGAATAAAGAATGGGAGGCATTACAATCAAAAAATCCATTGATATCTCAGCAACATTATGGTACCTCTTAGTCTCTTCCAGATCTGTTGGGGTTGTTCATTAATTAGAGCTTTGGTGAGCTGGTGGCACAATATACCAATTGGTACGATGGATTGAATGAATGAGTGTTCACATCTGGAACAGAGGAACATAGGAACAGGAATAGGCCATTCAGCCCCTCGAGCCTGTTCCGCAATTCAATTAGGTCATGGCCGATCTGTATCTGAGCACCATCTAACTCTTAATACTCTTGCCGAACAAAAATCCAACAATCTCAATTTTGAAATTTTCAATTGACCCCCAGCCTCAACAGCTTTTGGGGGAAGAGAGTTCCAGATTTCCACTACCCTTTGTGTGAAGAAGTGCTTCCTGGCATCACCCTTGAACGGCCTAGCTCTAATTTTCAGGATATACCCCCTTGTTCTGAGTCTCTGATTGTAGTCTAACCACCTGGAGGAGCCATCATGATGAGACTGGATGCAACACCCTCAGTGGGAGCTGAACACTGGCTCTATCCTCACATGTGCCTCTTAGCCAGCTAGTTAGTTAAGAGGCACGTCATCCACTGGTTGTAATTAGCTGAGGATGTGAAAGCCACCGGATGTCTTTTCTTTCTTTCCCACCTTGCACTTGAGCACATCCAAAACTCTGCTGCCCGTACCCTAAATTGCACCAAGTCCCGCCCAGCCATCACCCCTGTGCTCACCAACTTACATTGGCTCCCGGTCCAGCAATGCCTTGATTTTAAAATTCTCATCCTTGTTTTCAAATCCCTCCGTGACCTCTGCCCTCCCTATCTCTGTAACCTCCTCCAGCCCTATAACCCTCCGACATCTCTGCGCTCCTCCAATTCTGGCGCGTCCCCAATTTTAATTACACCACCATTGGCGGCCGTGCCTTCAGCTGCCTAGGCCCTAAGTTCTGGAATTCCCTCCCTAAACCTCTCCACCTCTCTACCTCTCTTTCCTCCTTTAAGATGCTCCTTAAAACCTACCTCTGTCCTAATATCTCCTTAAGTGGCTCGGTGTCAAATTTTGTCTGATAACGCTCCTATGATGTGCCTTGGGACGTTTTACTATGTTAAAAGTGCTATATAAATACAGATTGTTGTTAAGTTGCAGAATAGCAATGGTAGTGGCCCACCTTTCCATCTAGGGAACAGAGCAAGCATATTATTGGCAGAATTGAAACCAGAAATGTATTGGGGGGAATTCTAACCCACCCACGATGGGCGGGAGAGGGTCAGGGGGCATGTTAAATTTTTAAAATCCAGAACCCAACACCTTGAGCATGCCCACTTCCGTTTTTAATGGAGGCGGGTTGGGGGGGAGGGGCGGTCGATTAACCTGCTCGAGAGGCAGAGAGAAAAAATTCAAATGAGGCCCTGTCGTTAAATTCGGCAGGATCTCGGCATTATCCGCAATTCTGCGTTTCCCGGCCGCTACGCGCACCCCTCCCCCCACCTCCCCGTAAATAGCGGGGCCATTGTTGCTGACTTGAGGTTCTGTAATTCAGAGGGTTTAAGGTAGGATGCCAACAACAGCAATTAGCTTCATGGTTTAGAACACGTCCTGAAAATAACCATCCAAATCATCAGTTGTAACGGTAATGTCAGCACCAGACACCAACTTCAACAGTGCTCACAATGCAACGAGCACCTGAACCATCCCCATTTTATCTCAGCCATTCTTTGGGGAAGAGAAACAGACTTACTGTGATTTATTTCCTCCCCCCCTACCCCCAGACACTGCCATCCACAATGAGTTAAATATAGTTAAAAGTACAGTAGGCTCCACGGTGCAACAGGAAACACTGTCTGAAAAGAAGTCGTCATTGGCACCTGTACAAAATCTATAAAACAGTGTGAGTGAAGTAAATAAAGGAGGTACCAGTTGGGTTTAAATTAACCAGTGTCTGCAAATTCTTTGATGATTTAATGCAAAAACAGGTCAAGAACAAAGTACAATTAGAATTTCTCCTTTTGGAAGAAAATATTGGTTTCTAACTAAAATGTTGAACTCCCCACAAGGGCCGGCCAAGCAACTGTGGAAATCTTAGTTTTCTGGGTGATATCTGTGTGCGCTTAATATGTTCATACCATGAACCTGGCCTGCAGGCCCACTGGATCGGACAGGAATTGAGGCTACTTGAAACTGGGCAACGCCCCTTGACATGAGCCCGCATGTAACTATATTACCCAATTATCAAGTATTCTGTCTCACCAGCAGTTGGTGGTCTCTTAAAGGTTGATTTAAAGAGAATTAAAAACAGTTGAAAGGCTGTGATTCAGGCCCTGGACGAGGCTCCTGCTAAAAGCAGGCAGAGGCCTAGTTAAGGTGCCAAAGTCACAGCCCGATGATGTAATTGGCGCCACAACATAATATTAACGTCAAGGTAGGGGGAGTCCGTCTGCTGCCCAGCAGCAGAAACACGGCGGGAGGGGCCCGCTGGCCAGAAGAGACCAAAGTAAGAATTAATAAATTCTTTCTCCTTGGACTCCTCATGGGCCAGAGGGAGCAGGATTGCTCCCCACGGGTCCCTGGCTGCAGCCTCCTGCGGCCAAATTCCCACTCCCGCCTGCCGGCCAGGTAGACAACCTGACTGGGTGTCGGGCGGGAGTCCTGGAAGTTTTATTTACATGAGACAGGGTTTCTCATCTATGTAGGTTAGTGGATCAACAATGGAGGGTGACTTTATCCCTGAGGCCATCGGGGAGTTTTTTATTTGATGTTTCCATTCTTTCTTTTCTCCATCGTCCCTTTTTGATTCTTCGACTACTGTTTCCTTTTATTATCTCCCCTCTTAGTTCTATTTTCCCTAATATTTATCCCATTTTATTTCTCATTTTACTTTTAACATGTATTACTTCAGAGACTTCATTATTCTTTTTAATTTCTTAAGTTCACTCCTTCCCCATGTCTGGTTGAATTTTAGTTTTGATTGGAAACAAAATTTTACACCGTTTGCCTCGAGGCAAAAATCCAATTGCACATATTCCACAGCGTAAAAAGCGTTTCGCTTTGAGGCAAATGTTTTTCAGCTATTGTTTTTTTCATTCGTTCATGGGATGTGGCCATCGCTGGCAAGGCTGGCATTTATTGCCAATCTCTAATTGCCCTTGAGAAGGTGGCGGTGAGCCGCCGCCTTGAACCGCTGCAGTCTGTGTGGTGACGGTTCTCCCACAGTGCTGTTAGGAAGGGAGTTCCAGGATTTTGACCCAGCGACGATGAAGGAACGGTGATATATTTCCAAATCAGGATGGTGTGTGACTTGGAGGGGAACGTGCAGGTGGTGTTGTTCCCATGTGCCTGCTGCCCTTGTCCTTCTAGGTGGTAGACGTCGCGGGTTTGGGAGGTGCTGTCGAAGAAGCCTTGGCGAGTGCTCCCTCCATTAACCACAACCTACCTTGTTTGCAGTGTGTCAATATAGATTATGGTGGAGACTGATTTTGTGCAGCACCAAAGCTTCAGCAAATCGATTTTATTGTTTACAGGTGATATGCCGTAGCTGCCAAAACTCAGTCTTAATGGGCATCTAGCCCACATTTCCACTTGGGTTGCCAACACTGGTTGGATGTATTCCTGGAGGTTTCATCACATAACCTCCTGCCATCAATCCCCCGCCCCAGTCAAACAACCTTTTTTTCCCCATCTCCATTATTATTACTACTAATAAACAAAAGTGTTCAAAGAGAATATAAAAAACACACAATTATTTTTTAAATTCTCTCGGGTTGCTTGGAGCAGTGTCCAGGAGAGTAATCTTTAATTTCTGGAGACTCCAGGACAATCCTGGAGAGTTGGCAACCATAGTTTTCACCGATGTTCCAGGAATCCATCACAATGAGGATATTAATACTTGAAAAGCAGCTTTCCCAATGTAGCTCTTGAAAGATTTTTTTTTTAAAAAGTAATATCTTCAGCATGTACTGGAACCTTACTTGCTGAAAGAGGGTTGCCAACTCTGGTTGGACATATTCCTGGAGGTATCTTCGCATGACCTCCTGCCTCCAACCGCTCTGCCCCCACACTCCTGCCATTGGGTGTCTGACATGTCCATCCTCAAGGAGCACCGCCTCCCCGCTCCAGTTGAAAAACGAATGGACTCTTGGATGATTCTTGATTGTCAGTCAAACAGCCTTTTCTCCCCCATGTCCAAAATTTTATAACTAATAAACAAAGAATTTTTTTTTAAAAACACAATTTTTTTATTGCCCCTATGAGTTTTCCCTTGGCTTGCTCGCAGCACTGTCCTGGAGATTACTCTTTAATTCCTGGAGACTCCAGGGCAATCCTGGAGGTTTGGCAACCCTATGCTGAAAGCATGATCAGGTCAACATCAGGGATATAGAAAGTGATTTCTGCACTCACCAATCACCAAACCTTAGAGACAAAACCAGAAAACGTTGGTAACAGTCGACAGGTCAGTCAGCATCTGTGGAGAGAACAGGTGCATTTCAGGTGCGGGCCTGACTCCAAAACCTCAAACCCATTTTGAGGAAGGGCCCACGCTCAAGACTGGCTGTTCCAGCATTTTCTGTTTTTGTCTCAGATTTCCAGCATCTTCAGTTTTTAGTTGAGCCCAAAACCTCACTGTCTGCCCAATGGCAAATAAGTGACTGACAATCACGGTAAACCTTCCTGCAGGAGGTTTGAAAAGAAGCAATATGATGTCGAAAATATTTTTACTAACGTACATCCTTGTTTCAAACAAAGTGGTACTCTCAAGAAATTCTCTCAGTATTTGTTTTCGACTAACTGCAGCGCAGGAGTATCAATTACATGGGCGTCATAATATAAATCCTCTGTTTTTAAAGTTTGAGAAACGTTGACGTCAGCTGCAATTAGGTGTACATGAAAGCTTCTAAACACTGAACAGCCTACCTCCAGGACAAACACATTTGTTTAATGGGCCTCCAATGCTAGACTTAATCCATCTCTTAAAGGAGCAAAGTTATTGTGGCAGAACGGGAGACGCCCTGAGGAAATTCACCCACTGGGTTGGTCAGCTGCTTAGACCCATTTTACACCGGTTTTACACCAACATCTGCACCAATGGAATACAATGGGGTAGAAGTTATGCTACAGTTGTATAAAGCTCTGGTTAGACCATATCTGGAGTACTATGTTCATTTCTGGGCACCGCACCTCAGGAAGAACATATTGGCCTTGGAGGGAGTGCAGCGCAGATTCACCAGAATGATACCGAGGTTAAAAGGGTTAAATTATGAGGACAGGTTGCATAGACTAGGCTTGTACTCCCTCAAGTATAGAAGATTAAGGAGTGATATAATTGAGGTGTTTAAGATGATTAAAGGATTTGATAGAGTAGATAAAGAGAAACTATTTACTCTGGTGGGGGAGTCCAGAACAAGGGTGCATAACCTTAAAATTAGAGTTAGGCCGTTCAAGAGTGGTGTCAGCAAACACTTCGTCACACAAAGGGTAGTGGAAATCTGGAAAACTCTCCCCCAAAAAAGATATTTAGGCTGGGGGTCAATTGAAACTTCCAAATCTGAGATTGATAGATTTTTGTTAGGCAAGGATATTAAGGGTTATGGAACCAAGGCGGGTAGGTGGAGTTAAGAGACAGGTCAGCCATGATCTAATTGAATGGCAGAACAGACTTGAGGGGCTGAATGGCCTACTCCTGTTCCTATAGTCCTATGTTCCAATGGGAATGCAAATGAGCAGATTCAGGAGACTTGTGTGTAACTCCCACTAGAGGCCACCGGTGAGCGCAGTTCTTTTCTTAAAGGGGCAACAGTAGTGAAACTTAAAGAAATTCCAGGCCAAAGTGTCTTGTGGCTGCAGAATGGCACAGTTATGCCAAACACTGAAACATTAACATGCCCCTTTCCCCTTACCATTTAGCGGTAGAATACAAGTTTGAACTCCCATTCTGCTAAGTTCTGGGTAGCCATGATTCTGTGTGAGAGGGAGGGGCGGGGGGGAAGGTGCTGATCAGAGACCAAAGGGTTAGCTGGACATTGATACATCACCAGGACACTCTTATATGCCCCCTGACGGCCTGACACAGGAGGGACTTAACTCATATCCTAGGAGTTTATCGTGCCCACATCTTCTTAACTGTAGGAGAAACCAAAGGGGGAAAAACCAGTTGGGAAAGCCTTAGACAGTGACATACCCTCAAAAAAGCCAAAATGATAGGCTTGTTGCTGGAAATTATAAATTCAATGCAAAGTATAAAGAACGGAGATCAGTTTTGTTCCAAGTGTAAGAGATAGCATGTCTAACTATTACAGTGCTAAAAGGTTCACATTTCAGGGGATTAAAAGTTAAATCATGTAGACAGTAACAATTCATATACCTGACTTTATTGTTAAAGGACAAAGAACTACTTCTCCACCCTTTGGATCCCTTGGGAAAGGAGCAGCCTACTCGCCCTGCTGGTTGTAGCATTTTGTTTTACAACCAATTTATCTCCTCAGATTTTTAAGAAAATTTTCTCCCCCACCGCCATTTTTCTCTCTCGCAGACACACGCACACATACCCCAACCCACCTGGCATCAAAGCGCAGGTAGGCAGCCAAGGAAGAGCCGGGTATTAGATTTCAGTCCATGTACTGGCAGGAAAACTAATTTCAGGATACAAGCACCCTTTACAAAATCTATGGGTGAGATCAAAGCAGTGTGGGTGCCCTTGTGGGAAACTGTGCAAAATGAATGTTCGTTTTTTGACTATTTAAATGTATCTTGCTGGACAAACACGTTTAAGTGCAGTTTATTTTCTTCTTCAACCATTTCCTGGTGTCCTGTCACTATTTCTCAATTGCTGAAGGAAAACAATGTGTTTTTAAATCAGCAATCAGCCACCTGGATTATTCACTTAATGTCCAACCTCAGGCCAAGCAAAAATAGTCTCACACGATTGGCTTACCTAACTTTTTAATGGTGCTACAGCTCTGCAAAGGGTCAAAGGTTTTGTTTCAGAAAGTATTATCTTACAAGATCATTTTTGCTCAAAATGGAGAAAAAAAAACAGCCAAGAGACTGATAATAAACGAGCTATTATTGCCTGAGGCTCTGAACCAGTTCATAAACTTTCATTGAAGGTTTCTTTCAACTGTTGCTTGGTAATGAAAAAAAATCTTGAATTACACCCATGCTCAATACTTAAAACTGACATTGCGTTGCATCTCAAACCTCCAGCCAAGGAGAAGACAAAAGACTACTTGTCTTTTGGTTCTTTATTTCGGATGAAACAATGCAGACTTCTGGAGCTGATGGGAAACCACCTTAAATATGGAGGTGACGTTAGGTTGCAGAGAAAACTAACAGGTGCAAATGCTCATTGTATCTTTTGGATTCAACTATTTCTCATGATTATAAGCAAAAGTCTTCTTACCAGATCCAATAAGTTACTTCTTCAGGGAAAACACTAAAGGACATGCAGACACAAAACTGACCAATCCAAATATCTGCTCTATTGTAAACCAAGCAGTGTTGGAAATTACATCTTTGGTGCTTTTTGGCCATGTTCTGAACACCTGTTGTGGTGAAGATAAACCCTGTGTCCACTTGCATTGCACTTATGGTGCCATTTTCTTAGATCTTTAAGAACCTACATTGCCCTCGCAAATTTATGACTCAGCTCCAATTCTATAAGAATCAGGTCCATTCACAAGTAAACATGACCCCACCTGTGGCTATTATTATACATGATGTGGAGATGCCAGTGATGGACTGGGGTTGACAATTGTAAACAATTTTACAACACCAAGTTATAGTCCAGCAATTTTATTTTAAATTCACAAGCTTTCGGAGGCTTGTGAATTTAAAATAAAATTGCTGGACTATAACTTGGTGTTGTAAAATTGTTTACTATTATTATACAAACAGGTTAGTCGGCATTATGTAGATGGCTCGGCCCTCCAAACGAAGACATCAGGCTTACAGCTTGCCCAATGACCACCCAACGTCAAAATTGCCCTTTAATGTCCACAGCCATTTAACTTGTGTTTATATGGATCAAACAGATGTTCACTACCACAAGACTGCAAACGGGCCGATGCACACTGTTGGCAAACACAAATATACAACAACCGCAACAACAACTTGCATTTATATAACACCTTTACCTTAGAAAGACGTCTCGAGGCATTTCACAGAAGCGTAATCAGACAAAAATCGACACCAAGTCAATGTACACCTGCGTCAGCCTTGGTTCAGTGGTAGCAATCTCGCCTCAGAGCCAAAACATTGTGGGTTCACACACAGAGCGCCTTAAATCCAAAATAATATGATTGAGGCAAAATTTGGGCATTTGCAAAGAATTGCAACATTTTCCAATTCATTTGGGATAAAAATCCTCTGTGCTATTTTAATATATTGATTAATGTGCATGGATGAAATTTTGGTATTGGTTCTTTCAACAAAATTGGGTGCACACAGAAGTTTCATCCAAATGCATTAACCAGTTTTCCAAAAATAATGCAAAGAACAATTTGCATTACTTTGGGTCTCAGCCATGATCCACATCTCACTCCTTCATTTTTTTTTGTCAACCCTCACAAAAAAAGGAAATAAAAAAAGCAATGGGTGGGTGGGGGGTAGTACATCAAAGGGAAAAACTTCCTCTGTGATGACATTCTGACTTGGCCTGTGGGAAAAACATAATGCAAGGAGGAATTCCCACCCCCTCCACTTATCATAAAAACATAAACTAGAAAGTAAAAAGGATCATAAAATTCAGTTTATGAGGGAGCGAATTTAACCCTACCTGGCCACCGGAAACCAGGCACGCAGTTCAAGTCAGCCAGGAGACTTACCCGCTAATGTCCCAGTCCCTTCCCGCGGTCTTCTATTTTAACCTGTTCTTCTGAGCAAGCAGCCAGGACACCTGCCTGAAACTAGGCGAGGTCCTTCTGATCGGGATCCGATGATGTCATCGGGCCCCAACTGCAATTTTAACGGGTGGCTTTCCCACCAGGTGAAGCCAGCGGGAAGACTGAGCTGGGGCCAGAAGAGGCCTGAACAGATAAGTTTTTAAAACTTTTTTTTTTAAAAGAACTTTCCTTGTGGGACCAGGAGGAGCAGAAGTGCCCGTTTTTTTTGGGCCTCTGCTGCCCTGGGCTAACCTTCCATAAGACCTGCCTGAAATTCCCTCCCATGACTTACCCGAGTGCCAGTAATGATGCCTTCGGCCCCAGCCAGCGACCTCCTGCCACGTCCCATCAGCTAAAATCCCTCAGGCCTCACACTGCCGAGGTCAGAGGGGTTTGTCCTCAACCTCACTCCACCACCCTCCCCCTGCCTCCCCTGCCCATCTTATTCCTGCTTTGGGTTAAATGTTGCCTAAAATATATGGCTTAACCCCTATTGTAAGTCTATTATTTTATTAAAGCTATAGTAAGTAAATCTGAACTGTCAGTAAGTCACACCCTTGCACAATTAGAGGACAATAACAACATGCATGAAGGTGTGACTTATGCTACAACTTTCCAAGTGTGTAAAAATGGAAACTGAAGAAAAATAAAAAGGCAACTTAATCTGTTATATTGGAGATTCAGTACAAAAGGAACTCCACTCCTTCCACCACTGGCATACCGTGGCTGCAGTGTATACTATCTACAGGATGTACTGCAGAAACTCACCAAGGCTTCTTTGGAAGCACCTCCCGAACCCACAACCTCCACCACCTGCAAGTTCCTCTCCAAGTCATACACCATCCTGACATGGACATATATCACCATTCCTTTATCGTTGCTGGTTCAAAGTCCTGGAACTCCCTACCTAACAGCACTGTGAGAGTATCTTCATTGCACGGACCGCAGCAGTTCAAGAAAAAAGCTCACCACCAGCTTCTTGAGGGCCAATAGCGATGGGCAATAAATGCTGGCCTTGCCAGCGATGCCCACATCCCAAGAATTAATTTTAAAAAGGACATACTCTAGGGGTGTACTTGTATTTTAATCCTCCCAGAAATATTACTGGCCCCTACCGAAGAAGAAATGCTCTATATTTCAAAGTTAGAAAGAAGCCTGCAGGATGCCTGCCAAGTCAGGTTTCCCAACCAGAAGGACCTGCCCAGGTGTCAGATGCAGTGGGTCTGCCGTCAACTTTCACAATACTGGCCAGGGTCTGGCGTTCTTCTTGGACATTGATGCCAGCATTCCCAACATGAAAAGCTCAGTACCAGCTAGGACTTGTTTTAAAAAAAAGTGTGTTTTTTTGGGCTAAAAGTAATTTTTCCCTCCTGCGTACAGTAAGAATGTCTATAACGATGGCAATTTCCTACTTTTATAAAACCCCTCCTACCTCCATCACACAAGTTGACCGCTGCCCTGCCATTACCAATCACGTAACCATAAATGACTGTGATTTGCAACAAAAATAACTGCAAAATCTCTGAACTAATTGCAAATCACATTGCTTGCATTTCCTCAAAGCTGCTCATGGTGCAATGGGAGGTTAAATGGTAATACCATTAGTTGACATTTTGATTTTGCAAAGTACACGGTGCAATAATGTGTTAAATAGCACTAATGTATATTATGTGCTGCTAGACTCCATAATTTACAGCGGGCACAGTAGTAGCATGAGGAGTGAACAATCAGGGGTCAGGTCATCCCTAGCCTACTCATATACATTTCGTAGCTGAGTGACATTGATAGAGAGGCTTGGGAGCAGATCACCTCTCTGTCCGCCTTCTCGGTTGGGGAAATGAAGTTTGATACTGGGACAGCTGAATATGAAGAAAAAGACTCAAAATAGTATATTCAAAAAAATCTAAATTGGTACCCAGTGGCTTTGTGGGTGGTGTAATATTGAACCAAACAACTCAGGAAAGGCTATGTGTTCCATTCCTGATCTGTGTTGAATTAACCAATTTCAATTAACGTTAAGTGGAGGTACTGTAGCTGGTCTTGCATTGTGGAAGGAGAAATACAGGGGGGGCAATTCCACATTCCAAATAGGGTTGCCAACTCTGGTTGGACGTATTCCTGGAGGTTTCATCATGACCTCCTGCCTCCAACTGCACTGCCCCCATGCTCCCCCATTGGTCGCCCAACACGTATATCCTCACCAATTGGAAAGCGAAAAAACTCTTCATTACTCAATCGGATGATTCTTGACTGTCAGTCAAACAGATTTTTACCCATCTCCAATATTTTTATTACTAATAAATAGAAGTGTTCAAAGAAAATGAAAAAAAACGCAGATTTTTTTTATACAACCATGATTTTTCTCCAGCATTGCTCGTACCGGTGTCCTGGAGATTAATCTTCAATTCCCGGAGACTTCAGGCCAATCCTGGGGGATTGGCAACGCTAACTCCAGATCAACATCTATTGACCCCTGATAAAAGCATTTCAGTACGGGTGCCAAGTGAGAATGCAGTTGGTCTCGAGTATAATAGCACCCACTATTAACTGCGTCCACTAGACAGCGTCCAGGTTCAAACATGAAAAATGACTACCTGGGTGAGGCACTAGGGGACTCTTGTACCCATGAAGTAGTGTGAGTCATGACCTTGAGAAGAAAAAAGTGACAAGATCAGAGAGGAGAAAAGATATATGTGTATGGAAATCAAATTCAAACAGGTTCAGTCTGGTTGAAATGTCAACATATGCATAGATACCTTAAAACCATTGCAAGTTTTGCACTCCCAATCTGGGATGGTTGCTGTTGTCCGGATTGCTTTGCTCAGGAATTGGGTGGCTCATTGCCCTGACCTGCTAGTAGGGTAAGCCTCATTGGCAACCACAGTGTGCTTGCTCATATTTGCAGTTAAATCAGGAGACTCAACTTTCCTGAACTCCATTGAGCAGCTTCCCTTCCCGGAATGTGGAAAATTTGAAGCAACTGATTTCACTGCAAACACAAAGAAATGGTTTGGTTGCTGCTCGAGTCGCCCATATTTGAAGTTAAATTAGCTGATTCAAATTTCCGATGCTCTGCAGAGCTGCTGTGACTCACAGAATGACTCTCAATCAATGAAAATTTGAACCTGCTGATTTTAATGTGCACACAGTCACTGATAACTCCCTGGGGAGTCCCGCTTTCCTAGATGCTGCCTCTATCTGAACTCCAAGCCATTGGGAAGCTAATCTATGAATGTCAGTAGTGGTTCTTAGCATCTATTTTCATGCACTATGTGTGTTGGTTTAGAGGCTGCAGTATGAGTGAATGGAAAGGTCAGTGGGCTGACTGCATACATGGAGCAGGCATGTGTACAATGTGATTCACTCCGACTCCCCTAATGATTCCTGTGAGTCTGCGTGATATATATTCTTTTTACACTTGATTTCAACTTTTCTTACTGTTAAATCATGGACATTCTGAACAACAATAGCGATGGAATGACATAGCTGAAAGGTGATCCCAACAAAGACTAGTGCTGGAGTAATTGGAATTATCAAAGGAAATTTAAGTTCCTTTTTACACATTTAGTCTTACAATACCAATGATAATGACAATGGACCAGATTTTGCTGTAGCAGGACATCTAACAGCATTTGCCGTCAGTTAGACTTGCCCTTGCACATTTAGGTTTTTAAATTTTTTGCCTGGCAAGTTCTGAAAGTGCGAACTGATAACGGGGCAGCGAGGGAAAACAGGGCATCTGGGACCTGAGTGAACAGGGCAAGTAACTGGGTATCTCCTCAATTATATTGAAGGATTGTGAGATTAACAGCGGAAGGATTGAGAAGGAAGTGTAAATTAGAGTGGGTGAATTCAATGTCAAATCAGATGCAGAAAGAGAAATAAAGAGAGGGAAAGAAAGATTGGATTAAGAGAGAGAGAAATGAGACAGAAAGGAAAAGTAAAAAAAAAAATCACATTTTTAAAATCTCCAACAACAATTAAAACCTAAAGGAACGAGACTCCACACTTGCAATCGTTAATTTTTGGTGCCAGAGGGGTTGATTGGCTGTAATTAACATTTATCATTTTCGTTAAAAGGGTGCTTAGACTGAAATGGACAAGACCTGACTTCCTGTGGTGCGTTTAGTTTGTATCTACCGTGCGATTACAGCAACTTCACGCCATTCAATTTATTTCAATGGTGAGGCAGAGAGCGAGATGCCGTTTCCGCGACGCCATCGGCGGAGAGGAGCCTCTCGGGCAGCAACCTTTAGATATTTGAGTTTAACCGCACATCTGCCCCTCGCCTGAAGTTGCTGTGCCATTTACGCATAAATAACAGCGAGCGCCATTCGCTTCACTGTTATTTTGATAGGAAAATCTGAGCCATTGGTATTTTGCATAGAGCTGTTTAGAGTTTCCTGGTAAGTTTGTTGCTATTAAGATTTTTAATCGTAACACAGAGTAATTATCCAACCTTTTCCAGGGTTCCTTTTGTATCTAAGAGTCTGCGGTGGAGGAGGGGTAAAACCCGACTGATGATGGCGAACTGGCAGCCCATTTTACACCCTGCTTGATTTGCTTTTTAATTGTCAGTGGAAAAGGAAATCGTGTGGGCTGTAAAACGGACGGCCAATTCGCCATCGCCAGTTTTACGCTCCTGATCAAGTCAAATTTCACTCCCCTCTGTTTGCCAGCCTATATTGTTCTGTTCATACAAGTAAAGTTGTAGGTGTATAAACTAGTCATCAAACAGGAACTGTCATTATAATCCTAAATATTCCAAAGGAAAAATATCCTTACACTTACTGGTGTGTCCCAGTCACAAGGGGCCGATTTCAACATTGATCCGACTGGTGCAAACAGGGCAACTGTACAGTTAAAATGGAGGTGCAGTAATTACTGGCCTATTCGCGGGGCGAATAGGCCAGTAATTACTGCACCTCCATTTTAACTGTGCCGCCATTTTGAAAGGGGCCTACCCGTGGACGGCCAAAGCGCCTGCCTGTTTCAGGAGGTTGACGCATTTTGATATGTAAGTTGGGGCCCTGTGACGTACTTGGACCCCGATTGCCATTTGAGGAGGGAACTGGTCAGGCATTTATGTCGTGTAGACTCTCTGATCAGTTCCACAGGTGATAGAGCCAAAGAGTCCCAGCAAAGGTAAGCTTGAAATTAATTTTGTGGGGTCAGGAGGAGCTGGGAGTGATGGTATCACAGTGGCATGAGAAGCACATTAATTGCTGCGAATGCAACATGTTCAGTGCATTTTTGCTACATCTGGATGACTTGCTTCTGTTGCCACTCTGGAGGGTGACATCAAGTGGGCTGTCGTGACCGGTTCTTTCTGCTCAACGAGGCAAAGGCCTTCAGTTCTATCTTCAGGAGCTTTGAAACTCCAGTCAGCAAATGAGACTTCATGCAAGGTTTTTTCACAGAGAAAGAAACGGAACTGCAGAAATGTGATGCCCAAACACTGATTGAAATCCTGAAATCCAATGGAGTAAAAAAGGAATTTGGATTTTTTTTTTCCAGTCACCTTGAAGCAATGGCCTTGGTCACTGCAGGGCTGATTTTCAGTCGTATGTTTTATCTTTGAGCTGTCACCTTTTTAGAGCTGTGTCAGCTATTCTTGAAGCTGTTTGTCAGCTTTACTGAGAGGGATAAATTGATGCATGTGACATCTCCATTTCTGACATTTTAGGTTTACATGGCAGTTTAGTTTAAAAGAAACTTCCCATTTAAACAGTGAAGGTGGTTAAGCTGCTTTTCTTTGTTCGAGGGCGAACACGTACATAAATTATGGAACGTGGATCACTTGCGATTGTTTAATATGGGATAAATAATAGACTGTAAGGCAGAAGATTTCCCATGTTCACTATACATGTTTTTATGATTTAGCTGCAAGTGGCAAATAGAGGAGATTCTCCCATTCCCTTCCCATTCCCTTCCCTTCCCACCCATTCCAGAAAGCTGGCAGTTAGTTACAAGCAGCTTCATTCAAAGTGTTCTGAGGACATCATATCCTAGGGTTGCCAACTCTGGTTGGATGTATTCCTGGAGGTTTCAACATAAGATTTCCTGCCTCCAACAGTCCCGCTCCCAAACTCTTGCCATTGGCTACCCGACATGTCCGTTCTCACGGTGCACCACCTTCCCACGGCTAATTGGTAAATGAACAGACTCTTCATTACCCGATTAGATGACTCTTGACTATCGGTCAAACAGCCTCCACCTGCCATTTCCAATATGTTTATAAATAACAAACAAAAGTGTCCGGAGAAAATTTTTAAAAATTTTTTTTCAATGCCCCTATGATTTTTCTCTCTGCTTGAAGAGTTGGCAACCCTACCATAACCCAGGAAAAATGAAGCTCAATCAATTTACTTAGAATCGTAGAATGATTACAGCACAGAAGGAGGCCATTCGGCCCGTCGAGCTCGTGCCAGCTCTCTGCAAGAGCAATCCAGTTAGTCCCACTTCCCTGCCCTTTCCCTGTAGCCCTGCAAATTTTTTCCCTTCAAGTACTTATCCAATTCCCTTTTGAAAGCCATGATTGAATCTGCCTCCACCACCACTCTATCAGGCAGTGCTTTCCAGATCATAACCACTCGCTGCGTAAGAAAGTTTTTCCTCATGTCGCCTTTGGTTCTTTTGCCAATCACCTGGTTCGTGACCCTTCCGCCAATGGGAAGAGTTTCTCTCTATCTACTCTGTCTGGACCCCTCATGATTTTGTACACCTCAATCAAATCTCCTCTCAACCTACTCTGCTCTAAGGAGAACAACCCCAGCTTCTCCAGTCTATCCACATAACTGAAGTCCCTCATCACTGGAACCATTCTAGTAAATCTTTTCTGCACTGTCTCTAAGGCCTTCAGATCCTTCCTAAAGTGTGTTACCCAGAATTGGACACAATACCCCAGTTGTGGCCGAACCAATGTTTTATAAAGGTTCACCATAACCTCCTTGCTTTTGTACTCTATGCCTCTATTTATAAAGCCCAGGATCCCGTATGCTTTTTTAGCCGCTTTCTCAACCTGCCCTGCCACCTTCAATGACCTGTGCACATATACCCCCCGATCTCTCTGTTCCTGCACCCCCTTTAGAATTGTATCCTTTAGTTTATATTGCCTTGATCCCTAAGAATGACATGTTTGTTTAGGTTCACTGCTGGCTACTTAATATTCTTTCTAATATATCAATAGGATCTTTGTTTTTTTTAAAATCGATTTGTATCATGCAGTGGACATATGGGGGAAGATTTTCCAGGGTCTGTGCTCAGCCGCAATGGATCGGCCAGAAAATTAGCGAATATCAGAAAATCGTCTGGGTCGGAAAACACGCCAGTAAAGAAACTTGCCTGGTTCTCCGATAGTCACCGTGCCCAGGTGATCCAGTGCAAACCCAGGAAAATCTCTCAGAGACAAATTTAACTGTGTAGCCCATATGAGGCCATAAGCCATTACAGTGAAATGAAAACACTTTACATCCATCATCTGAACCTCAAGATTAGATTATTGCCTGTACGCTCCAGAGTGCCTGTTATTTTAGTATAGCATATGGGGTTGGTAAGGGCATAATTATTCTGGTTAATTTTTGGCTAGCAACAGGTATCACAGTGCAAATAGAAGACCAAGGTGCTTTAAAACAATATTCTTTTTGATGGATTAATGATTACAATGTAGTTACTGAAAATTAACCAAATTTTGGGTAGATTTTCCAATGATTCATAGCCAGTGGTTGGAAAATCTATATGTTAACACAGTCAGCTTATGTTATATACTGCTGATTTGATCTGCTGTTTTGCTTAGTCTCAGGGTTTATATTGCTGATGTTAGTGGTTGAAAACATAGACTTGGGAAACCACCTTACTCCATATTTGACATACAACAATGTCCACACCAAAGTGGTCACGATTGCAATGTCATTACCACAAGTAATAATCTGCCAGGGAAAACGATAAACAATATGCAGATATTGCAGAGATAACAGAAGCAAATCTCACTGTTATTCGACACCACACCTGTTACATAAATCAAGCTACATCAAACTTATTGGAGAAGACTGGATCCTTTTACAAAGGTCTGTCGTGGCACTTTGATTTCCCATACATTTGTATAGCAGCCAGTACAAATGAATTGTGGCTCTGCTGTTACTATTTGATGTTGACTGTACTCAGTAAATCACTAGGCTCTCAGATTTCAGTAATCCATTGTCAGATTCATTCAGGGACATGATCAGACAAATAGGGTTAAGAGACAGCTGCAAGTGTTGCGTTTCTAGCTGCTCCCATTCAAAGTTCCATAAGCCATATATCCCCCGCGCCATATCGTGCAAAGTCCCTAACCTTAATCTTCCCTTGACCAAAATTTAGTGCTGCATTTTATTCGCAAGATCCAGACCCAATGCGCATACATTGATTTAAAAATCACATACCACCTGCACAAATGACCTATCAGAATTTAATAAGGAAAAACCATTGCGAGAAAGGGAAAACTAAACATTTCTTCAATCACAAAGTGTTCTAAATCAACTATAAATTGTCGCCTTTTAAACAGAAACAGTAACCCAGTCAGGCTATGCTGATGCTTCAGTTGGTAAAGGCAGCTTTAATTGGACTGCTCAAAAGGTTCTGGGTTCAATTACTGGCTTGTGCTGAATTAGTAGATTTTGCCCAGATAAGCCAGATCTAAACCAGATTTTTGCCAGCACATCACCATTCACTAAAACAAAGCAAAGAGGTAATTTTTAAAAAATCAAATCAGTATATTCACCACTTAAGATGTTATCTTTTTTTGGTGACTGAAAATGGGCCCTGCAATGGAGTATTAAGCATTCATGGATCAGGTATAACACAGCCAGCTACAGAGGAAAACTCCCTTTACTGTGCTCCAGCAAAGTCTTTTAACCCTCCAACTATAGCAGAATAACATTTCCATTTCACGTGCCAGCCATCCTCACTGGCAATGAAATTGAAACTGTCCACCTTCATTTCACAAAGATATTTAACTATAACATAAGAAAGCAGTTCATCAGCTTTGGTTTGAATAAGTGATCAGCTGATAGAACATATCAGATCTCCCATATCGTCATTGTGTCAAATATTTGAATGACATTCTCCACTTGCTAGAAGTTTACGATCTTCTAGGAATTCCTGTTCCAAATTGACAACTCTGCATCTTATGCAGGTCCCATTTTGTTTAATCTATTCTGACCCTCATCTCATCATTCCACAACCTGGCATAACCTGTTTCTACTTCCTCCACAAGATGCATAAACAAAACTGCCTGTAGACACATTGGGGGCAATTTTAACCCTACCCGCCCGGTGGAAACAGGCCAGGTGGGCAGTTAAAATCACTTAGGTTACCTACTTACAGTTTTGGTGTCCATACTTAAGAAAAGATATACTTGCTCTTGAAGCAGTACAAAGAAGGTTCACTCGGTTAATCCCAGGGATGAGGGGGCGGACATATGGGGAGAGGTTGAGTAGATTGGGACTCTACTCATTGGAGTTCAGAAGAATGAGAGGCGATCTTATTGAAACATATAAGATTGTGAAGGGGCTTGATCGGGTGGATGCGGTAAGGATGTTCCCAAGGATGGGTGAAACTAGAACTAGGGGGCATAATCTTAGAATAAGGGGCTGCTCTTTCAAAACTGAGATGAGGAGAAACTTCTTCACTCAGAGGGTAGTAGGTCTGTGGAATTTGCTGCCCCAGGAAGCTGTGGAAGCTACATCATTAAATAAATTTAAAACAGAACTAGACAGTTTTCTAGAAGTAAAGGGAATTAGGGGTTACGGGGAGCGGGCAGGAAATTGGACATGAATTTAGATTTGAGGTTAGGATCAGATCAGCCATGATCTTATTGAATGGCGGAGCAGGCTCGAGGGGCCGATTGGCCTACTCCTGCTCCTATTTCTTATGTTCTTATGTTCTTATGTTACCTGCCCTAGTGACTCTGGGAGCTGATAGTTCCAGATTACAACCTGCTAAACTGATCAGGCAGCAAGAACACCCACCCGAAAGTCAATGACATTATCGGTACCTGACTGCAATTTTAAGTCGGCGGCCTGAGTGGGAAGTCATAATGAATTTCCCACCAGGCCTAGTTAAAATACCCCAGGCCTCATTTCTGGAACAGTGGGTGAGTTTCTAACTCACGCTGTTACTCATCTGCCGAAAACTGGCACGGTGTTGAAATTGGGCAAATTATTTCACCTTACTTCTGACCCACTGAACTCGTTTCTTTGGTATTTTTCTTAAAGTGGATGAGCCAATATATTACAGCACCACCTTCAGCAGGCAACATAACGGTGATAAATAGCCTTTGTGCCTTTGTAGAAATTGAAATACTTCTCAATGGCAAGAACTTTACCATAGTGAGACTACCCCTTTAATTAAAATATGAAGATTGAATTCTACCTCTGTCTGAATGCCCTGCAATAAATGTTATTCATTAGATAACATTATATGGGTTTTTGTGCATGCATTTATTTAGTTAAAATCATTGGGTATCTTCTATGTTTTTTGTTGGGGGGGAAAAGAGGGGGGGGTGAGTCTTTCTTTAATAGGATTTAGCCACATGACCGTTTGGCAAAGAATCAGTGGCTTTCCAAACTTAAAGCCTAAATGGCCTGACAATGTTGTAATAATGAGGACCTGATAGGATAGCAACAAACATTCAAGGAGCAAATACACCATTTGGGAAGTGTTAGAATTTGCCTCAAAAGCACAATAATAAACTGTTTATAAGAATTTTGGCGGCTGGAGAGGGAAAGCGAGGTAAGTAATTATAGCTTAGAACAGCCTAAACATTACCAATAGCAGTATCGGTATACAGGACTTGCTACTCCACGTTCTATTGCCGCTGTATTTAAGCAGGTGAATCATAGGTTTTGAAACAGGTGCCCCTGACACGAGGGAGTCCCCAAGGTCTCTGTCTCTCTCTCACCAGATTTCTGTATTTTTTCTGTCATATTTTCTCTTTTTAAAAAAAATTCTCAAAATCCCTTGCAGCCAGCGGACAAAGATGTGCTAAAAGTACACATTTTGGGTTTTAAAAACCATTACTGTTGAGCTTTAAAATGACATAGGGGTTTTTTTTTATTCATTCATGGGATGTGGGTGTCGCTGGCGAGGCCAGCATTTATTGCCCATCCCTAATTGCCCTTGAGAAGGTGGTGGTGAGCCGCCTTCTTGAACCGCTGCAGTCCATGTGGTGAAGGTTCTCCCACAGTACTGTTAGGAAGGGAGTTCTAAGATTTTGACCTAGTGACGATGAAGGAATGGCGATATATTTCCAAGTCGGGATGGTGCATGACTTGGAGGGCAATGAGCAGGTGGTGTTGTTCCCATGTGCCTGCTGCCCTTGTCCTTCTAGGTGGTAGAGGTCGCGGGTTTGGGAGGTGCTGTTGAAGAAGCCTTGGCGAGCTGCTGCAGTGCATCCTGTAGATGGTACACTCATGGTGCGCAGGTGGTGAAGGGAGTGAATATTTAGGCTGGTGGATGGGGTGCCAATCAAACGGGCTGCTTTGTCCTGGACTTCTTGAGTGTTGATGCAGCTGCACTCATCCAGGCAAGTGGACAGTATTCCATCACATACCTGACTTATGCCTTGTAGATGGTGAAATTCCTCCTCATCAATAATTTTAGTGAAAAGCTCAATGCAAGTACAAAATGGTCAACATAAAAACATATGCAAAACTGAATAAAACTTCATCATAAAATTAACGATAATATAGCTGGCCTCATTGGAAGGCAGTAATGTAATCTTAGTGTTTTGTGGCTTATTACCTCAGTTAAACCCCTTGATTAGATCGCCACCCTGTAATCACTTTTTGGTACTCACTATTTTACGTATCATAACTCATTAACTTTAAAGTGCAGCTCTGCAAATATCAGAATCATTTGTTAGGAGCTTTATTTGTTTTAAAAACTAATCTTCTCCCCTGTCTCGCCTGCTCTTATTAAAATCAGTGGGAGTCTGCCTCCCAGACTAATTGGTGGGAACAGCATTCCACTTGTTTTGATGGCATCAGGTCTATTGAAACTCCTGGGATTTTAAACGCAGATTGTCTTCAATGAATAAAAGTCACCTCATTATTTTTAAGGAAGCAAACAATCGGCACAGAGTTTTAGCCAAGGAAAGTAAAGCCCAACTGCTTCTGACGTACCGAAAAAAAACGTGTGTTATTTGCTGGTGTACTGCAGAAAAAAGACAAAAACCTGGACCTACCCGTCAAAATCATCCTAACCTCTGCTGCCTGTAACCTAACTCGTACCAAGTCCTGTTCATCCATCACTTCTGTGCTCGCTGACCTACACTGGCTCCCGGTCTGACAACACCTCGATTTTAAAATTCACATCCTTGTTTTCAAATCCCTCCATGGTCTCGCCCCTCCCTACCTCCCCCAGCCCTACAACCCTCCGAGATCTCTACATTCCTCAAATTCTGGCCCCCTACGCGTCCCCGATTTTCATCGCTCCACCATTGGTGGCCGTGACTTCAGCTGCCTAGGCCCTAAGCTCTGGAATTCCCTCCCTAAACCCCTCCGCCTCTCTCTCCTCCTTTAAGACACTCCTTAAAACCTACCTCTTTGACCAAGCTTTTATTCACCTCTCCTAATATCTCCTTATGCGGCTCGGTGTTAAATGTTGTTTTTGATAACACTCCTTTGAAGTGCCTTGGGACATTTTACTATGTTAAAGGCGCTATATAAATGCAAGTCGCGTCAAGGCCAGTAGAAGTGCAATCACCACTAGGCTGCCTTCTGCAAGACTCAGCACTCCAAAGTAAGCCATCTAGTGCTGATTAAAAATTAAACTTCCCTGATCTTCCATCATTAAATCAAAGGAGACAAGAAGGAGTTTGAACAGGAGGAGATGTCATTAAAGGCGATCAGATAACAGCCTGCTCCTTTTCACTGAGGGAGGTACAAAATGACTAAGTACTTAAAATAGTAACAAAATGCTCTAAAGTGTATTGTGAGGCAGAAGCACAGCTGACTCAAGACACGTTTCAACAACACCTGCGAATATTTAACCGGAACCTGGATTAAGTAATCACCTGCCTTCAACAACCATTTGTTCAGGCTTATTGCGATGATTTGTAATGGGAAACCAAACTGCATTTGCATTCACTTGTTTTTAGCAAGCAAGCAATCTTTTTTTTTGCTTGGCTTGTATTGTCTGTTCACGTCCTGCTGTAAAGTGTATTCTCTTTCATAACGCTGGTATTAAAACAATCATATATTGGAAGTGTGTACTGAATAAAAATATATAAATGCAGTATTATTGCGGCCTTGGGCGCAACCCTGAGAGTAAAGGCAGGACATGTGACCTATGCTAGTTTTCACTGCCGTTCCATTATCTGTGGAAGTCAAAAACGACAGACAACAAATTAGACTCAAGTGTTATAACTCCAGCATTAAGGTCTGTGAAGTGCATGGTGAAATAAGTGATAGTGATACTATGAAAGGGAAAATGACAGTTATTTTTCCCTTTGGCTAAATAGATCTACAGGTTGCAAAAAGTGCCAAAAATCATTGTAATTGTATTAAATCAAGTTTTTTGCTGGTCCCAAAGGTGTTTTCATGCTCACTCTTACAGTCAGGGCAATAATGTTCTGGCAGACTTACAGTGCACATTTCATAAGGATTGTTAGGTTGTGCATGCTGTTGGAACAGAAATAATTTTGCAGAATTTACGTCCTTGCTGCAATTATGGTCTGACATGCTACGCATAAGTGATGCAGAGATCCAATACCAGGGAACAGGAATTTAATCATAATTTCTGTCTATGGATTTTAATCACTGTGGTATAACAATGGCATCTTTTTATGATTGATTTGAGTTATTCTCAGATGGTGGTTGAACAGTGAGTCATATCACTGATCTTCTTCTACTATTGTTCCTTGTATTTTCAGCTATTCATTGTTATAATAAATAATCACATTCACCTGTACAAATCCAATACGATCCAAAATCTCAAAAATGATCAGCTCAACTACTCCTACAGAGTGAATAATTTTTGACAGATCTGCACACTCATCAACAAACATACATAACATTTTTAAACACATATCATAATTCATTAATGCTAAGTATTCGTCACGGACACTTGTCCTTCTTTAAACTCCATGCACCAGATGGCACTGCGCGCAGCAGCAAGAGATAACAAAAGGCAGTTTACTGCTCCTTAACGAGCTTAGAGTAGAGTTTGACAATAAGACTTGCTGGATTTATCAGGTACTGGGTGGTGAGCGGTTAAGGCTGGAATGTCCCACAGATAAATTCGATACTGCAGCTTCCCAGGTTACAATTTTGTTAAACTCACCTTCAAAACATAATCGGTATCTGAGACATTTTTCCTTTTAGAGTGGGATTGAGATCCTCGGTGTTTAAAAATGCTGTATTTGCTTTACACCGCTAATTCCTCACTCCATAGTTTTTAGCGCAATTTAGGAATGAATGCCAAATGAATTTCGAACCCAGAATAAATCTGAATTGGACTGTTTGGGAATTTGACTGTCCCTTTAAAGAGAAGTCTAGGACACGTCAACAATGGAACACACTGCATTTCTCACACTATATATTGCACTAAACGTTTATGAGCCCTACATTTCAGATATGCCTGCTGCTCGTGAGTAGCATATTTTTAATGTACCTGTCCAGTTTCCCTGGATACCTAATCACGATTTCTGCAAATCATCCTTGTTCCTCGTTCTCTATTGGGTGTACATGTTGCAGCCAGTGAGCAATATTTGTCCATGGCATCTAAATCGTAGGTAGGAGGCAAGCTCCAAGGTTCTACATTCCTCAGAAGTTAGCATTGTTTTGGGGGGGGGGAGAGGGGGGAGGAGGGAGGCAGAGAAAAAACTTTGGACTTGAATTATCTGAATTATTTTACTAAGAGGCAAAAAGCTGAATCATCCTGAACATTCATTCTCTAGGAATCTATGTGCATTCATCTCGTCTTAACTGAACTAAAACAAGGCTGCCAACTGGGTCATGAGAAAGCAAAATTATAACCTAACTTAGCTCACTATTTTCAAGGATTAAGAAATTGTGGGGAGGGGACAGTAAAACCATACAGTTAGATAAATGCGTATTTTATACTAAGGTGTCACGTAAGGTATTACGGTGTCAGTCGTGGATCACTTGGTAACACTCTCACCTGTGAATCAGAAGGTTGTGGGTTCAAGTCCCACTCCAGAGACTTGAGCACAAAATCTCAGCTGACACTCCAGTGCAATTCTGAGGGAGTGCTGCACTGTCGGAGGTGCCGTCTTTCAGATGAGACGTTAAACTGAGGCCCCGTCTGCCCTTTCAGGTGAACTTAAAAGATCCCATGGCACTATTTCGAAAAAGAGCAGGGCAGTTCTCCCCGGTGCCCTTACCAATATTTATCCCTCAACCAACATCACTAAAAACAGATCAGGTCTTTGCTGTTTGTGGGACCTTGCTGTGTGCAAATTGGCTGCCACGTTTCCTACGTTACAACAGTGTTTACACTTCAAAAGTATTTAATTGGCTGTAAAACGCTTTGGGATGTCTTAAGGTTGTGAAAGGCGATATATAAATGCAAATCTTTCTTTTAAGGTGTTTCCTGTACATAAATGGTTGGGGATAATTATGCTTAGAACAGTATCCACTTGAGGATGTACATTTCAGCAGAGTAGACTACACCCCAAAATATTAACCAAATATTGTGCTAAATAAAATCACCCCATATGATAGCAACCCTATATATTGCTCAAAATCAATCAATGACAGATTCAATTAAAAAGCAAAGTTGGTGTTATTTGGATTAATGGATAGGGCAGACGCAATTTAATGTGTATAAGTCTGAGGTTATGCATTTTGGGAGGAAAAACGAGGAATAGGAGTGTACAATCAAAGGAAAGACGCTGAAGGAAATGGATGAACAAAGAGAACTAGGGGTTCAAATACATAATTCCTTGAATGTACGAGTGCATGTAGATTAATCATTAAAAATGCCAGGGCTGTTTTGGGTTTAATAAATAGGGGCATAGAGCACAAGATTAAAGAAGTAATGATAATTATGCCACAGTTAGGTCACAGTTTGAGTACTGTGTGCAGTTTTGAGCAGCCCATTATGGAAAGGACATTAAAGTCAAGGAGAACCCGACAGCCCAGATTCACCAGGATGGTGCCAGGGTAGGAGAAGTATAATTGTAAAGAGAGACTTGAGTTACTAGTACTGTTTCCACCAGAGCAGAGAAGGTTAAGAGGAGATTTAATAGAAGTTTTTTTTTTAATTATGAAGGGTTTTGATAGAGTGAATAGGAAATGGCTATTTCCTCTGCTTAGGCAGACAGTAATGAGTGGTCATCAATTTAAAATCATCACTAAGGAAATGAGGTGAGAATTTGGAAGAAAATTCACTATACAGTGGCTTGTTAGAACATGGAATACTTTAGCACAATGAGTCATTGAAGCAGAGACCACTGCATCTTTTAAGGGAATAAAACTGAATAAATAGTTGAAGCAGATGATGACTCAGGGCAGCGGGATCAGTTTTGGATTGAGCTAGCATAGACTTGATGGGCTGAATGGCCTACTTCTGCGCTGTAAACTTCTATGGTTCTAAATATAGAGACTATGGGGGTGAAATTCAACTTCGGTGGGGGTGCAAAACAGGCGGTAGTCGATCGGCCGATTGTTATATAACCTGCCCAAATTTCCTTTCTATTGGGGTCAAAGTTGAATTTCATCCCCCATGTAACAAACAAGCTGTCATTTATTAAAAGTGCTGTTCTATTCTAGCAACTCTCCCTAAAATGGTGGCTTGGCGCAAATAGCTTCTGTTGTGAAACAGAATCCAGTCAGATTGGCTATGACTGGTCACAGAAGAATAAAAATCATCTCTAGGGACTCGAGTAATGCTGACAGATTTTTACTTCATAAATGCAGCTTGCTGTAGGGAATTAAAATAAACAAAATAAAATAAAATCAATCTTACACTGAGTGAAGTTTTGATGTATAAATGCTGGCAGCTCACATTGCCCAAAGCGCAAAATCAGTTTTGCCATTTGATAATTTGCTTGATTCACTGCACTGCCCCATGTAGGGCATTTTATGCCTGATTTATGTTTAATCGAGTCACCTGCTCAATGTTAAGGAGGGTCGCAATCAGACAGACGGGATATAACTGTTTAAGCATGATGCTTTGGGCATTTCCTGAATGACACAAAGGCATCTTACAGTGCTGTATATAGACGATATCAACAATAAATCAAACATTGGATATGTGTACCTAATTTAGAGTCTTGCACAGATAACAGCAAAAGATAAAATCCATTATTAGTAAGTGCAAAAATACTCTTACTTTTAAAGTAAACTGACATCTTGTCATGACCTTTGGAAACTTCTCCCCGTCAATTCTCTTACTGTGTTTCATTCATAAAGAGAATAATTAAAACGGACATTGTTGCCTGAGATTTCTGACTTGCAAGTCAAAAAAATTCTGCTTTAAAATGCAACTTATTGTGTCCTCCAACACAATGGCAAATCCACAGCCATCTTTTCAATGATTATTTCAGAGAGTTTAAGGGATTCATGCAAATATTAACACACTTCTGAGGACCCTCTGCAAATATTTACACACTCCTGGGGCCCACTGCACATAATGACTCAGCCCTAGGACCCCCCCCACCCATGTCTTAATTTCTGATGGTGTCAGCTACCAAAAGGAAAATAGTGCTATTGTTGCACAAAATGTGTCCTATCAGTGTACAACAACAGAAATAATGTGCCAGCAAATTATTATCTACAGGAAAGTTCAGGAAACTGGGTACAGTAGGCTAAATTTAACTTTGGCGATGGCAGAAAACGGGCAGTAGCGATTCGACCGCCCGTTTCACGCCCACGCCCAAATTTCCTTTCCATTGACTTTAATGGGAATGTACAACAGGCAGCCAATCTGCTCCCGTCTATTTTGCACCCCTGCCAAAGTTGAATTTTACCCCCACTGACTTATCACCTGTGGGACAATGACGAGTACAACTTTACCTCTGCGACAATGATGAGTACAACTTTAACCCAGAAGCATGTAACAAAAGCCTTCTTTTTCCGTTGGCTGCAAGAGTCTTACATGAAATGACCTTCCACGGTCTCATTCCAGTTTCTAGTAAGCATGGGCCAACAGCACACAACTGCACGTAATTTGGCCTTCGTTGGCAATCTCACTTGGAGAATCTACAGGATGGAAAATAATTCCCACATTGGCACAATAGGGCATTCTGCTGTTGTTGGGGAGGAGTAGAGAGAGCTTTGCATCTGCTTGTCTTGTTTCTGATCTGTGAGTGCTTGATGCTGACAATGGATGCCTCAAATGAGAAGCATTCCATTCCCCAGCACTAATATCCCACAACTTGATAAGCGCAAAATATATTGTTAAGAATATTTTTTTTAGAAAAGAGAAAATATTACAGAAATCTGGTGAGAGGGAGACAGAGACATTGGGGACTCCCTTTGATCTCCTTGGGAATCACTAAGGTCAAGAGCACCGGTTTGAAAACCTATGATCAACCTGCTTAGATACTGCAGCAATAGAATGTGGAATAGCAAGTGTGTATACTGATAGTGCTATTGGTAATGTTTAGGCTGTTCTAAGTTGTAATTACTTTACGCTCTTCTCCTCTCCAGTCACCAAAATTTTTGAACAGTTTATTATTGTGCTTTTGAAGCAAATCCCACGGCTTCCCAAATGGAGTATTTGCTTCTTGTTGTTAAGAGTCTGCTTGTTGCTGTCCTATCAGGTTCTCATTAATACAACATTGTCAGGCCATTCGAGCTTTAAGTTTGGAAAGTAAGATACATTTAAGGGGAAGCTAGATAAGTACATGAGGGAGAAAGGAAAAGAAGGATATGTTGATAGGGGGAGATGAAGTAAATAGAGTAAGAGGGGGCTCCTGTGGAGCATAAACACTGTTGGAGACCTGTTAGGCTGAATGGCCTACTTCTTTGTAACTGATTCTTTGTCAGTCATGCAAGTTTCACTGTGGCTAAATCCTATTAAAGAAAGACACTCACCCCCTCTCTCCCCCACCCCCAATAAAACCAGAGAAGATACCCAATGATTTTAACTAAATAAATGCATGCTTAAAATCCCATATAATGTTATCTAATGAATAACATTTATTGCAGGGCATTCAGACAGAAGTAGAATTCAGTATTCATATTACAATTAAAGGGGTAGTCTTACTATGGTAAAGTTCTTGCCATTGAGAAATATTTCAAATTGTACAAAAGCATAATTGACTACTTATCACCATTCTGTTGCCTGCTGAAGATGGTGCTGTAATATATTGGCTCATCCACTTTACTAAAAATACCAAGCTTTGGAAGGGTTAATTTATGAGGACAAGTTGCATAGACTAGGCTTGTAGTCCCTTGAATCTAGAAGATTAAGGGGTGATCTAATTGAGGTGTTTAAGATGATCAAAGGATTTGATATGGTAGATAGAGGGAAATTATTTCCTCTGGTGGGCGAGTCCAGAATAAGGGGGCATAACCTTAAAATTAGAGCTAGACAGTTCAGGGGTGATGTCAGGAAGCTCTTCTTCACACAAAAGGTGGTGGAAATCTGGAAAACTCTCCACCAAAAAGCTGTTGAGGCTGGGGGTTAATTGAAAATTTCAAAACCGAGACTGATAGATTTTTGTTAGACAAGGATATTAAGGGTTATGCAACCAAGGTGACTAGATGGAATTAAGATACAGATCAGCCATGATCTAATTGAAAGACGGAACAGGCTTGAGGGGCTGAATGGTCTTCTCCTTTTCCTATAAGTACTGCCCATGCCATAGCCTAAATCCAATGTGGCATCTGTCATTCTAGGGTCTGAGCCTGGTCAAAAATTCTGTTGTGCAGTGACACTGCCCTTTTAAGCATAATATTGCAAACCTGAAGTTAGATAGAGAAAAGCAACCAAACAGTCTTCAACTTAATCAGACTCAACTTCCACCCTCACCTCTATCTGTACTTGGTCAATTTGCACAATGATATTTGTTGCTTCGGTATTGTAGCACCCTGACATTTTTATATGTAATGCGCGTATTTAACAAATGCACAATGGACTCTTCTATCTCAGCAGCCATTTGTAACCCAAACATGGGTTAATGCAGCTCAAGGAAGATTTAAAGCAAAGTTGTGGCCAAGAGGCAATTTTCCTCATCTGATAATTAAGGATAATTTTTTATCCAGTTATTGTTAATATTTAAATAAAACATGACTGATACATGACAAACATAGTCAGTTGTATGGCCATTCCACTGAAGGACAAAATTAGCAGGTCCAGTCTTCAAGTTAATTATTGCCTGTGTTTGATCACATCCTATTCGAAGGTCACACGGTACTGTCATTTACATGTAATTTCATTGCAACTACATTGTAATGACTACTTTCTGGATGTGTTTACTTATATTTTTTAAACTGTCCACCAGAAGTCTGAGGGCTTGACGCAATAGTGTCCTTTAGGGAAGGAAATCTGCCGTCCTTACCCGGTCTGGCCTATATGTGACTCCAGACCCACAGCAATGTGGTTGATTCTTAATCGCCCTCTGAAATGGCCTAGCAAGCCACTCAGTTGTACAATCTCGCTACAGAAATTCACAATAAGAATAAAACCGGACGAACCACCCGGCATTGGACCACTAGGCACCGGACACGACAAAGGCAAACCAAGCCCAGTCGACCCTGCAAAGTCCTCCTCATTAACATCTGGGGACTTGTGCCAAAATTGGGAGAGCTGTCCCACAGACTAGTCAAGCAACAGCCTGACATAGTCATACTCACAGAATCATACCCTTCAGCCAACGTCCCAGACTCTTCCATCACAATCCCTGGGTATGTCCTGTCCCACTGGCAAGACAGACCCACCAGAGGTGGCGGTACAGTGATATACAGTCAGGAGGGAGTGGCCCTGCGAGTCCTCAACATTGACTCTGGACCTCATGAAATCTAATGGCATCAGGTCAAACATGGGCAAGGAAACATTCTGCTGATTATCAACCATCTTCAGCTGCTTCATCAATGACCTTCCCTCCATCATAAGGTCAGAAATGGGGATGTTCGCTGATGATTGCACAGTGTTCAGTTTCATTCGCAACCCCTCAGATAATGAAGCAGTCCGAGCCCGCATGTAGCAAGACCTGGACAACATCCAGGCTTGGGCCCATAAGTGGCAAGTAACATTCGCGCCAGACAAGTGCCAGCCAATGACATTCTCCAACAAGAGAGAGTCTAACCATCTCCCCTTGATATTTAAGGGCATTATCATCGCCGAATCCCCCACCATCAACATCCTGGGGGTCACCATTGAACAGAAACTTAACTGGACCAGCCACATAAATGCTGTGGCTACAAGAGCAGGTCAGAGGCTGGGTATTCTGCGGCGAGTGACTCACCTCCTGACTCCCCAAAGCCTTTCCACCATCTACAAGGCACAAGTCAGGAAAGTGATGGAATACTCTCCACTTGCTTGGATGAGTGCAGCTCCAACAACACTCAAGAAGCTCGACACCATCCCAGGACAAAGCAGCCCGCTTGATTGGCACCCCATCCACCACCCGAAACATTCACTCCCTTCACCACCAGTGCACAGTGGCTGCAGTGTGTACCATCCACAGGATGCACTGCAGCAACTCGCCAAGGCTTCTTCGACAGCACCTCCCAAACCCGCGACCTCTACCACCTAGAAGGACATGAGCAGCAGATACATGGGAACAACACCACCTGCACGTTCCCCTCCAAGTCACACGCCATTCCGACTTGGAAATATATCGCCGTTCCTTCATCGTCGCTGGGTCAAAATCCTGGAACTCCCTTCCTAACAGCACTGTGGGAGAACCTTCACCACACGGACTGCAGCAGTTCAAGAAGGCAGCTCACCACCACCTTCTCAAGGGCAATTAGGGATGGGCAATAAATGCCGGCCTCGCCAGTTACGCCCACATCCCATGAACGAATAAAAAAAAACTACCCTCCCTCAGCTGATGAATCAATCCTCCTCCATGTTGAACACCACTTGGAGGAAGCACTGAGGGTAGCAAGGGCACAGAATGTACTCTGGGTGGGGGACTTCAATGTCCATCACCAAGAGTGGCCCGGTAGCACCACTACTGACCGAGCTGGCCGAGTCCTGAAGGACATAGCTGCCAGACTGGATCTGCGGCAGGTGGTGAGCGAATCAACACGAGGGGAAAACCTACTTGACCTCGTCCTCACCAATCTACCTGTCGCAAATGCATCTGTCCATGACAGTATTGGTAGGAGTGACCACCACATAGTCCTTGTGGAGATGAAGTCCCTTCTTCACACTGAGGACACTATCCAATGTGTTGTTAAATGGGATAGATTCAGAACAGATCTAGCAGCTCAAAACTGGGCATCCATGAGACGCAGCAGCAGCAGAATTGTATTCCAGTACAATCTATAACCTCATGGCCCGGCATATTCCTCACTCTACCATTACCAACAAGCCAGGGGATCAACCCTGGTTCAATGAGGAGTGTAGAAGAGCATGCCAGGAGCAGCACCAGGCGTACCTAAAAATGAGGTGCCAACCTGGTGAAGCTACAACACAGGACTACATGCATGCTAAACAGCGGAAGGTACATGCTATAGACAGAGCTAAGCGATTCCACAACCAACGGATCAGATCATAGCTCTACAGTCCTGCCATACAAGTCGTGAATGGTGGTGGACAATTAAACAACTAACGGGAGGAGGAGGCTCCGTGAACATCCCTATCCTCAATGGTGGCAGAGCCCAGCACGTGAGTGCAAAAGACAAGGCTGAAGCGTTTGCAATCATCTTCAGCCAGAAGTGCCGAGTGGATGATCCATCTCGGCCTCCTCCCGATATCCCCACCATCACAGAAGCCAGTCTTCAGCCAATTTGATTCACTCCATGTGATATCAAGAAATGGCTGAGTGCACTGGATACAGCAAAGGCTATGGGCCCCGACAACATCCCAGCTGTAGTGCTGAAGACTTGTGCTCCAGAACTAGCCGTGCCTCTAGCCAAGCTGTTCCAGTACAGCTACAACACTGGCATCTACCCAACAATGTGGAAAATTGCCCTTTCCATAAAAAGCAGGACAAATCCAATCTGGCCAATTACCATCCCATCAGTCTACTCTCAATCACCAGCAAAGTGATGGAAGGTGTCGTTGACAGTGCTATCAAGCGGCACTTACCCACCAATAACCTGCTCACCGATGCTCAGTTGGGTTCAACCAGGACCACTCAGCTCCAGACCTCATTACAACCTTGGTCCAAACATGGACAAAAGAGCTGAATTCCAGAGGTGAGGTGAGAGTCAGTGCCCTTGAATCAAGGCAGCATTTGTCTGAGTGTGGCACCAAGGAGCCCTAGTAAAATTGAAGTCAATGGGAATCAGGGGGAAAACTCTCCAGTGGCTGGAGTCATACCTAGCACAAAGGAAGATGATAGTGGTTGTTGGAGGCCAATCATCTCAGCCCCAGGACATTGCTGCAGGAGTTCCTCAGGGCAGCGTTATAGGCCCAACCATCTTCAGCTGCTTCATCAATGACCATCCCTCCATCATAAGGTCAGAAATGGGGATGTTCACTGATGATTGCACAGTGTTCAGTTCCCTTCACAACCCCTCAGATGATGAAGCAGTTCATGCCCGCATGCAGCAAGACCTGGACAACATCCAGGCTTGGGCTCATAAGTGGCAAGTAACATTCGCGCCAGATAAGTGCCAGGCAATGACCATCTCCAACAAGAGAGAGTCTAACCACCTCCCCTTGACATTCAACTGCATTACCATCACCGAATCCCCCACCATCAACTTCCTGGGGGTCACCACTGACCAGAAGCTTAAATGGACCAGCCACATAAATGCTGTGGCTATAAGAGCAGGTCAGAGGCTGGGTATTCTGAGGCGAGTGACTCACCTCCTGACTCCCCAAAGCCTTTCCACCATCTACAAGGCACAAGTCAGGAGTGTGATGGAATACTCTCCACTTGCCTGGATGAGTGCAGCTCCAACAACACTCAAGAAGCTCGACACTATCCAGGACAAAGCAGCCCGCTTGATTGGCACCCCATCCACCACACTAAACATTCACTCCCCTCACCACCAGCGCACTGTGGCTACAGTGTGTACCATCCACAGGATGCACTGCAGCAACTCGCCAAGGCTTCTTCGACAGCACCTCCCAAACCCGCGACCTCTACCACCTAGAAGGACAAGGGCAGCAGGCACATGGGAACAAGACCACCTGCACGTTCCCCTCCAATTCACACACCATCCCAACTTGAAAATATATTGCCGTTCCTTCATCGTCGCTGGGTCAAAATCCTGGAACTCCATATTTAACAGCTCTATGGAAGAACCTTCACCACACGGAATTTAGCAGTTCAAGAAGGCGGCTCACCACCACCTTCTCAAGGGCAATTAGGGATGGGCAATAAATGCTGGCCTTGCAAGCGACACCCACATCCCATGAACGAATAAAAAAGAGGCAGCTGCATAGAATGGTCAGTTTATTAATGGTGTCAAGACATCTGTAGTTAATTCAATATTCTTAAACATATTGAGTAAATGTATCTTTGCCAAAAAATGACACATTGCATAAACTTTCAAAAAAAAATATTTTTATAGTTTGTTACGTGGCTTAAGTGCCAGGCATACTATTTACTGTAGTTGACATAAATTGGCAATGACAAAGGATGAGAAAGAACAAAAAAAGGCCAATTGGCCCATCAACCTAGATCTTTCCAAAAGCCATGTATAATTTGACTCATCAGGCATTCTATTCAACAAATGTATTCTCCTGAGGAAAAGTTCTGAAAACTTTTTCCTCTAACTGCTAAAAGATCGTCAACCAAAATGTCACGTATCTAATCTACAGACACTTCACATATTTACAAAGACTATGGTGTGGATTGACCAGGATGATGCCAGGGGTTGGAAACTGTAATTATGAGGAGATACTTGAGATACTGGGATTATTTTCACTGGAACAGAGAAGGCAAAGAAGAGATTTAATATAGGTTTTTAAAATTCTGAAGAGTTTTGATAAGAGTGAATAGGGAAAGACTATTTCCTCTGGTTTGGAAGGCAGTGATGAGGGGACATCAATTTAAAATTATCACTAGAGAGAGTGAGGAGAGAGTTGTTGGAGCCTGGAATGTTTTGGAACAGGGAGTGGTTGAGGCAGATACCATTGCATCTTTTAAGTGAAGAGTAGATAAATATCAACCACAGGAAGAAATGGTGGGGGTGAATGTCCTTGGAGCTTCTTTCACTCTGCTGCCATAACTTCACTGGAAGTGTAGTGGAAACTATGTTACAAGGTTACAGTCGAGGAGTGGGAGACATGCCCAAGAACTTTGCCACCAGTGCTACAGAGAAAGAGTTGGATCAATTTTGGATTTCTCTAGCAGAAGAGTTAGCTCAAACATGTCGGGGTAGAAATTGGGATGCATTGTGCCCATTTTTCGGGAGTAAAACAAATGCCTAGCATACCAATTTAGCAGTCGGGCGACCTGCGGCCAATCTGTGCAGACGTTGGTTCCATTGCTAAAATAGTGGGTCCCGGGCAGACGCCTAAAACAGGCGTTAGGCTCCGTGACTATGCAAGTGAGGGGCCTAATGCCTGTTGAGGACCGCTTTATAAATTTGTCTCCGCTAAGCTGGGCAGGTGTCGGGGCCCCGCTCAGAAATCTTCATCGCCCCGGCGACCGTCGTTAAAAAAAAGTGTATTTCATAAAAGACGTTCTTGTCGAGCCAGGAGGAGAAGGTGTTCTCCCCCAACTCCATAGTCGCGATTGCCCCACTGCCAGGGCTTTTATTGTCAACAGGAAATGTATTTCTTTCTTGTCACATGTTCAATTTTCTCTTTAGAGCGGAAGATATTTTGCCTTCCATTAAAAAATGTTACATAATATAAACATTCATGTTATTATGGCTGGACCAGCACTGCCCAAAATTAATGTGCATCTGTGATGAATTCTATATTAAAGAAAGACTTGCATTTATGTAGCGCCTTTCACGACCTCTGGATGTCCCAAAGCGTTTACAGCAAGTTCCAACAGCTGTGTAATAATGACCAGAAAGTCTGTTTTAGTGATGTTGATTGAGGGACAAATATTGACCAGGCACCAAGGGAGAAGTCCCCCGCTCTTCTCCGAAATAATTAATAAATTCCAGGGTAAGATTGTGTCCTGTGGAGCTCGGATGGCGAGCCTGCATTTTACTCGCATGCCTCCTCTAATGTATCACGACAGTAGCTCCTAGCACAATCTGTTATAATTAAATATATTTAGTGTACTGGTAGTCAGTGCAAACTCTCTTCAAATAGGGACCATCTTGTTTGGCACAGATGGATGTTGACAGTATTAGTTGAATACTGCATTTCCTGGTCATGCTAAAAAATTCCAATATTAACTCCAGTCGTCAAAATCACAGACTTGCCTGAAAAATCCCAGCAAGAAATGTCCTTCTCTAAATATCCTGTGGAATATTTTGTGGAAAAATCCAGTATAATCATGATAGATTCCATCAACAAATCCTATTAGGACAAAAATTGCAAATCTTCTGAGTTGTTCGAGCTGATAAATGTGGCCCAACAGGTACTGAACGATTGTATGACAGTTTGGTGAGTGCATTTCCATATTCATGGGAAGCATTAACAAAATGTTTAATATCGTTTATTTCAACCGCCAAAAAAATAAGGGGAGGGTTACGACAAAATGAGAATTAAGAAAGATACAAAGTTTCATTCGTGGCCGTTTGGGATCTTAATAAACCTCGTCACGATGAATTGACGGAATGAAGTTAAATCCCACATAAGGGTGAGGATTGATGCCTCTGTCTAAACTATGGAGCAGGAAATATTGCTGGGAGCATGTCAATGACTCCACGGTGTGTGACTACATCTACAGAGCTACAAACACAAAAATATCGCTCTGCCACTTACATAAAACAGGTACCACTCATTGTCAACTGAAAATAGTATTAAAAGCCTGTTTATCAGTCCAGGAAACTGTAGCCCTTCAGCCAATGGTCTGAGCATCCTTTGTTTGCACAGAAACATCTTGTTCAGTTGAGTGTTAAATGTTAAAAGGACCTTTGTCATCTTATAAGCAAAAATCTGCAAAATAATTTACCATTTTGACTGTGGTCATCTCAGTTTCTTTTCCTGGGGGAGGGGCGAGAAGGCGTAACCTGTTTCCTTCCCCACTTTATCCTACTTCCCTTTGCCATGTACTATTATCCGACTTAGAAAGTAATGAGCAAATTGTTCCGGAACACTTGCTCTCGAGGCACATTGAGGAAGTGCTCAGGAAGGCCACAGGTTAATCTTCCTCTTACTATTTTCTTCCTCCCTGTGGGAAAAGTGCTTTGCCTTTGCTCAGTGCTTCTCCAACTCCCCCTCCCCCCACCCACCCCCACCAATGAATGCATTGGAGACTGGAGTCTGACTGCGCTGCGAAATGTAGTTAAAAAGCTACATCCCTCCTATTCAGCATGTTGGTGCATCGATTTACATTGTAACTGAGCTGATCATTAACATTTGTTTCCAATAGTTTCATTGCATGTCAATGTATTGTGCATCCAATGCGTTTGTGACTGTAAAGGGTGGGAGCTGAGTTGCACAATATCCAACATACCATACTTGGTGTGATACTGCCCTTGAAAGGTTCAATTACGTTTTCTCGCCAGCTTTTGCCTCTTCATTCCTGAAGGTGTTGACGTACAGTTCCATAGGCACTCGTCACAAACTGGTACCTTGCACGGAAGGCCATTATTTACACACAAGCTTTGGCATCAAGTGTCAATTGCCAGGCGAGATTGATGCACGCACACAATTAGGAGCGGGGACCCTGACCTAATTTCCCCTCCCTAACCCAAGCACCCTCTGGCCAATTGTGGTGCCCCTGCACTTCCACCAACCCCAGCCACGCAGGGCCAATTCAACACAAACCTAGGGCCTACCTGATCTATGTGGCTCAGCTACTCACTGGATAAAGCCACAAAGCCATCGAGAGCCAAGTTCAGTTGTCTTTTTTCCTTTTCAGGTGCAGATTTAAAGCGTTACTCAGAATTCTATGAATTGCTGTGTCAATATTGTGGAATGGTTTCTGGACTCTATTTTTAGCAAACGCAACAAAAATAATATCAACAAAATAGAATCCTGCAGCTGGAACCACAGAGAATTTAAGCATCATATGTAACTCCAGAGGGTGATTCTATTTATACCAATAGGGTGAACTAAAGCCAATTGCATTTCTCACAATACAGAATGAACAGTTTAAATATCATTATTAAGGCTTTGGCTCACTACACGATCCAACATTTTTTTTTGAGGATGCTCAAAATTTTTAATAGTCCATCCTTTCTGCCAGAAATATTATCCTTGCCAAAGCAGATGCACGTTAAAACCTAATAAAATTGGATTCTTTTACTGCATGTAAACCAAGTGCTCCTGAGAGTCATGTTCATTAAGAGGCCCCTTTCTATGGATTTTGTTTGTTTTTTCCATTAACTTTCCTTTCTGTGCTCTTTCTCTCTCTCTCTCTCTCTCATTCTATCCTTGCAATCTCCCTATTCCGTTTCCTATCTCGTGGCTCAATCTGCACAATCTTCTGTTTCTGTCCCGTGTTTGTGGGACCTTACTGTGTGCAAATTGGCTGCTGCGTTTCCTGCCACTGTGACGACACTTCAAAAGTCATTGGCTGTAAAGGGCTTTGGGCGGTCCTGAGGTCGTGAAAGGCGCTATATAAATTCAGGTTCGTTTTGTCGTTCTTTTTAATCTCAAATTCTATCCCTTTAGTCTCTTGGCTGCATTCTTCTTTTTCCATCATGCTGTAATAGCTGGTATCTACAAATTTTGGGTCAACTCATCAACACGGATATATGTGTACTTCTGGGATCAAAATAACTGTTCCCGCCACCCCTCCCCCTTTCCCGGGCTACTCCGGTATATCAAATTTAAACTTTAGTCTTTATTTCAGCCATGTTAAACGTAAATGAAAAGCAATAACTCCAAATTTCACTCTGCTCTTTTCATTTTTATAGTTGGGCACCAGGCTCTGCTGGAGTGTATAGACCCAACTGATGAATCAATAGAAAAGCAGTGGATTAAATCCATATACTTACTTCTATGAAAATGGCGGCCTTAATCTGATGGCACATATTTTTATGTGTCTGCAATACCATCGATTCCCCAAGCATGGGGCACGTCCATGTTGGTGAGAGGGCCATGCATCTCCTGTCAGCCTCATTCACACTATCATAGTACAGCACAGGAGGATGCCATTCGGCCCATTGTGCCTGTGCCAGCTCTTTGAAAGAGCTATCAAATCAGTCCCATTCTCCTGCTCTTCCCCCACCCCTGTACATTTTTTTCCCTTCAAGTATTTATCCAATTCCCTTTTGAAAGTTACTATTGAATCTGCATCAATCACCCTTTCAGGCAGCGCATTCCAGATCGTTACAACTCGCTGCGTAAAAAACTGTCTCCTCATGTCATCTCTGGCTCTTTTGCCGATCACCTTAAATCTGTGTCCTCTGGTCACCGACCCTTCTGCCATTGGAAACAGTTTATCCTTAATTACTCTATCAAAGCCGTTCATGATTTTGAACACCTCTATCAAATCTCCCCTTAACCTTCTCTGTTCTAGAGGAGAACAATCCCAGCTTCTCTAATCTCTCCACGTAACTGAAGTCCCTCATCCCTGGCACCATTCTAGTAAATCTCTTCTGCATCCTCCTTTAAGGCCCTTCCTAAAGTGTGGTGCCCAGAATTGAACATAATACTCCAGCTGACTCCAAACCAGTGTTTTATAAAGGTTTAGCATAACTTCCTTGCTTTTGTACTCTATGCCTCTATTAATACAACCTAGAATCTCATATGCTTTTTTAACAGCCTTCTCAACTTGTCCTGCCACTTTCAAAGATTTGTGTATGTGCACCCCCAAGTCTCTCCGTTCCTGCACCCCCTTTAACATTGTACCATTTAGGTTATATTGCCTCTCCTCATTCTCCTGACCAAAATGTATCACTTCACACTTCTCTGCATTAAATTTCATCTGCCATGTGTCTGCCCATTTCACCAATCTGTCTATGTCCTGAAGTCTGTTACTATCCTCCATATTGTATACTACATTTCTGAGTTTTGTGTCATCTGAAAACTTTAAAATTATGCCCTCTAGGTCACTAATATATATCAAAAAGAGTAGAGGCCCTAATATTGACCCCTGGGGAACATCAGTGTATACTTCCCTCCAGTCTGAAAAATAACCATTCACCACTATAAGAGTGCTGTAATATGAGAGTGCCTAAATAACCAGCCCCCTCAGATCTCACTGAAGTACTCTATATATCGTTAACTGGGCAAAGGCTGGTGGTGATCCGAGATAAGGATCTTTTAGCATGTTTGTTTAGCCGAATATCAAGTGGTAGAGATGTATTTGGGAAATGGAATAAAATCAAATTTTCTCTATAGTTCAAGCAAATTCAATGAGCACATGCTACAAAGACACAAAGCACTGGTCACAATGTTCCTGTTCATTCATTTAAAACAGTGCAGGTAACATTGCAACCTGTCACCACCAGGAGTGAGATACGGAACCCTCCTATGCCCCATTAAAGAGAGTTTGTTATCATTTTGGGGAGAGAACCTGCCACGATAATCAGTGTGTCATCTTACATCACACACAAGCAGCTATCATTATGTAATTCCAATGTTTTATTGATAAGTGCATTGGATCCTTCCCCTTCCCCCCATTTTTGTCCTTTTTCTCCCTACCTCTTCTACCACCTGAGGGAGGTATTGGTGGGCTTCTGATATCTGTCAAACTGTGCCGACTTGTGCTGTGGGTCAGTTCCAGCCACCATCCAAAAACTCAACCAAGTGGTCACTTTATGTGGGATTCTTTGATGAGTGTCAATGGGCTAGTCAATCTAGGAAGGCATGACAACCAAGCCCAACCTTGACCAGACCTGATATGCACATGGGATCGTGGCCTGTTGTTTGCTTTCTGAACCCAAAAGCATGGAAGTCAATTTTAAGCCCTAACTGGTGCTCCAACAACAACAATAACAACTTTGATGTAGTAAAGCGTCTCAAGGAGCTTCACAGGAGCGTTATCAGACAAATGTTTGACACTGAGCCATATAAGGAGATATTAGGGCAGGTGACCAAAAGCTCGGTCAAAGAGATAGGTTTAAAGGAGTATCTTAAAGGAGGAGAGAGAAGAAGAGAGGAGGATAGGTTTAGGAAGAGAATTCAAGATCTTAGAGCCTGGATAGCTGAAGACACGGCCGCCAATGGAGAGGCAAGGGAAATCGGGGATGCACAAGAGACCAGAATTGGAGGAACTCAGAATTCTCGGAGGGTTGTAGGAGGTTACGGAGATAGGAAGGGGCAAGGCCATGAAGGGATTTGAACACAAGGATGAGAATTTTAAATTTGAGGCATCGCTGGACCGAGAGCCAATGTATATCGGCGAGCACAGGAGTGAAGGGTGACCGGGACTTGGTGCGAAACAGGATACGGGCAGCAGAGGTTTAGATGAGACCAACAAATTCAGCTGAGACTGGGAATTGAGCCTGAAACTTTGCTGGTATATGTGGCTCAGAGTATGAAGAGTCTAAACATTCTGAACTCAGCCGACACACTAGAGTTTTTCAAACAGTGATAATGTTTCTTTAATATTGCCACATTCTTAAGAATGCTGCATTAAACTGGACATTTTAGAATAATGTCCAAAAACACATTTTTCTAGAAAAAAAATGCAATCATATTACATGTACTGCAAATGTTGAATATCAATAGAATCAATAACTCAAGTGGCAGGGGTGTATTTGGCAAATGGAATAAAAGCTTCTTTATCGCTCAACCAAATTCAACAAGCACAGGCTACAAAGACACAGAGCATTGGTCACAATGTACGTTTTGTCAACTGCAAATATAATTACTATTCGCCACAAAAAAAAGGCTTTGCTCAAATCCTGATAGGATCTCATGCATTAACAGCACAAATTACTTTCAATCACGCGTTATCAAAGTTCTATTTTATCTCCACCCAACTGGGAACAATAAGGTCACAAAACCGATAAGATCGAGTGTTGCTTTTGATAATATTCCCTGGGCGCTAAATTGGGCTGTGCAGCACCCGTTGTTTCAGCGCTACATTGCCTCTCCAACATCCAAGATGGCGTCTTGGCTGCGCACGCACGTTTCCAGCGTGATGTGCGCCGGACGCCATCTTGGTTAGAGCATGAGCAAATGCCGAAAGCTTGTAAAGTAGGGAGAAAATGCGTGCCACCAATGTGCAACGCTGATTTAAGGTGATAGACACCATTTTGGGACATAAAGCTCAACTCAACGCAGTCTTAAACCTGATCATCTGAACGTGTTTTACACTGCCTGGAGGACCCCCCCCCACTAGCGCTATTTAAAGGGACCATGCAGGTGTTGCAGGTTAGTTGCTGGATTATTGCTTCTGGCTGCTGGTGGAATAGGAAGTGTTTTTTGAAGCTCCCAATACTTACTGAGAGTTCCTAGACTACATTTGAGAGTGGTTTGGTAGATACTGCCTTACAGGTCGGAAAGTTACAACCGTGGTTGAACAACATTCCTGGTAACCATGGGTGATATGCTAGAGCTCCCGCTGGGCATTGAGCATGACTGGGAGCATGCAGAGAGGCCACGCATAGCAGGTCAAACTGCAAGGAGAGGGAGGACGAGGAGGCGCAGGGTACCAAGCAGGAGGTTCTATCCAATGAGGGCTTTCCGGGACCAATTCTCTTACCTCAACATGACCGAGGAGGATTGCATCCGACGTCTGAGGTTCACCAAGGCAGCCGTGACCGAAATCTGTCAACTGGTGCAGCCACAACTGCTGCCTCGGAGCAGGACACGGGCAGCATTGCCTGTGGCTGTGAAGGTCACCCTGCCGCTCAATTTCTATGGCTCAGGATCATTTCAGATCTCTGCTGGCAACATGAGCAACATCTCGTAGCATGCAGTGCTCTGCTGCATAAGGGAGGTCATAGATGCACTGTACCAGATAAGGAACAAGTTCATCACCTTCCCTCTTGACAGAGACAAGCAGAACGAGCGAGCACGGGGGTTCGCCCGCATTGCTGGCTTCCCCATGGTGCAGGGTGCCATTGACTGCATGCACATCGTCCTGCCTGCCCCGCATATCAACGCGGCTATCTTCGTCAACCGAAAGGGCTTCCACTCCCTCAACGTGGAGCTAGTGTGTGACCACACGCATCGAATCATGGAGGTCGATGCCCGCTACCCTAGGAGCAGTCACGCTGCCTTCGTCATGCGGCAGTCCAACGTGCCAGCTATCTTTCACCCGCCTCAACAAGTCAAAGGCTGGCTACTGGGCGACAAGGGCTATCCCCTCATGCCGTGGCTCATGACTCCGGTCAGGAACCCACGCACACGTGCACAGCAGGCCTATAATGAGGGCCATGCTGCCACACGCAACATCGTGGAGCACACCATAGGCCTCCTCAAAAAACGCTTCCGCTTCCTGGAGGAGCCCTGCAGTACTCCGCTGAGCGGGTGGGCAGATTCGTGGTGGTCTGCTGCGTGCTGAGGGACATCGTGAGGGACCAGCCTTTGCCACCAATGATCGGAGAAGACCCTGAGCCAGAGGTGGAGGAGGAGGAGGCTGAGGAGGAAGAGGCTGAGGAGAAGGAGGAGGAGGAGCCAGAAGAGGAAGTAGAGGGAGATGTCTGGGACCACACGCCTTGTCTGCAAGGGCTCTGCGTGCTCGTCTGATCCGTGCCCGCTATCAATAATGTCAACTACATCCCCCAATGCACCAACAGTCCTACACTCCCCACCTTTTCGCTCCCACAAGACAATCAAATCGCCCTCGATCTGATTCACATTGGTTTCCCCCTCAGCTCATCGCACAAATACAAACCACCGCCAAATGCAAATTCAAAGTCACATTTATCAATGAATAAATGAAATTATGGAAACAGAACAGAACTACTCACCCTTGTGCATTCCCTTAGTGCCTGTTGTCCGTGTGCCTTTACCTATCCTAGTGCTCCTACAAGGTGCTTCTCGGTGGCTGAAGCATGGGTGGTGGGAGGCTGCTGGCCTTCAATGGAGGAGTGTGCAGATGGCCTTGGAGGACGACCTCGGCAGCTCTGGGCAGGGAGGGCCTGGCTTCAGACTGCACCATCTCATCATGGGCTGCAGCAGTCTGGCTGGCCAATAGGCAACAACAGGGGCATTGGTGGAGTGGCAGGGGTGGGAGCAGGAATGCTTTCGTCCTGAGAGAGGACAGCAGGTCCGACTGCCATGGCGCCACTGCCACTCTCCCGGGGTGGCGCCTCAGCAATCCTGGTGATCAGCTGGAGAACGGATTGCTGGAGTGCTGTGACGCCCTGGAAGCCCTGTTACACAGTGGTCCCCAGAGCCACGATAGAAGCAGTCTGAGCTTGCATTACAGCAGCCTGAACAATAACCGTAGCTTGCAGACCTTTGACGACATCGGTTCGTGCTGCAATGGAAGCAGCAACATCGGCCATCAGACGCTGCATCATAGTGGCTTCCACAGGTGTGCTGATGGAGGTGACCACCCGTTCCACGTTGGAAAGGATGGGCTCCAAGCTCTGCGGAAAACCCTGCGCCAAGTTGGAGTTGGACTCCTCCATGCCCCTTCTCATTGTGCGCAGGCTTTCCAATGCCCCAAGCATTTGGTGGTGTACGCCCATCAGCCGTCTTCTGTAGCCTGGCCCATCGAAGTCATCATCTGATTCCTCTGCAGCAGAAATAGTGAGCGACCTCGCCCTCCAGCGAGCTGGCACCTGTGGTATCCGATCCTGCGCACTTGTCTTCTTGGTGTCTCACCACGTGCAGATCCCTTCTCTAACCTAGCCTCTAAAGGACGTGCAGTGTCAGTCTCTGAGCTGGAGGTATCAAGTGTCCGATCGAGTGACGGTGTGGCTTCAGTGTCCTCTTCCTCCTCCTGGGGTAGCGTGATCTGCTAACGCCCCATGCTCGATGGCCCCTACGCAGGCAGCACGTAAATTCATGCAGCCTGCGTAGGGACCATCGAGCATGGGGCGTTAGCAGATCACGCTACCCGTGCCCGAAAACGGCCCTTATCCAATTACTCCCCCCTTCCCCATGTCAAGATGATCTTATCAGGTTTTGATGTAATTACGTTCATAATTAAATAAATGCACTTGCTGCCTGAATATTTGCAAAGGGTACCTCACCGCTGGTGGTAAATGCTAAAACCTTGGAAACTAGCAATTAGAGAGAAGACAAGTTTCATACGTACAAACCACAGATGGACAGCTTTGAGGCTTCTTGAGAGGAAGTGCTTGATTGGGCATGTGATGTGTTGCATGAAGACGGTAATGTGCCTCAGGTAATTTTGCTGCACTAATTTGTGATGTACCTTTTTAATAGAAGATGACAATATTTAGAGCGAAGAGTTAGCAATTAAAAAAATGTGAGGGAGAAAAATAAAATCACACACAAACTTTCAAATTGTCCTGGACAGATTATATTAACTAATATAGACAAGTTCTACATCTTTGCTAAATATGAAATTCCACCAACCTTTATGCTGATGAATAAACTGGAGCTCTATACATTAGCATGACAAATACTGTGATTAGCACTTTACATGCAATTTCCTTTTAATTAAAATCTATGGTTTTGCAAAGACGATTTAATAACTGATGCGTTATTCTGGCCATAATCGGCATAAAGGAGTTTGTGGTGACTATAAAACACACCAGGAAATGTATTGGCATGAAACAAAGCCAACTTCAATGGAGTCACTGCAAGCTGCGCTAAGGTTCAGAGTGACCTGCAATTACGGCCTTGTTTTTAGAGATTGTTACTGCGTTACGTCCCAAAGTGGAGTAACATGCCCATTAACTTAAACCATTTTACTCCCTTATGAAATGATAGCAAACTGGATGGTGTTTTCAATAACTGAATTGCCTCAGCAACATAAGGTTGAAATGATCTCTTCCAAATTAATTTACAACAGAGGATAATTCTTTTGCATGGTGGTTATTTCTAGTGTTTATGGGGGAGAAAGGGGTGGGGTTTGTGCCAATGTTAGAATGGAACACATTTTGGACCCAGTGCCACCACTAACAACACTGATATCAGGTGTACCACAGGCCTTAAAACCAAACTCAAGGCAAGTATCTCCTACAGCACCAGTAGGAATATTCCATTCCCCACACCTACCATTGTACGGATGGCTCTGAGTGAGATCAACAACTGTAATTGTTCTTTGGGTATAGGATATACATGAATTACATTCACAGTACGCAATATGTATGGTATATTGTACATGGCACATTGTGATAGCAAATGGCTCTTAGTGGCTTGGGCAGTGACTGACCCTGGAGTCCTAGTCCAAACAGCGGTAGTGATGTTAAGAGCGTTCGGCCATACTTGTCCACTGTGTTTACACCTGGTTGGTTTTGATTGTGCCTCCAGAGCTTTTGAAGTAATCTGTGTGCGCTTGGCGTGTGCGTTATGTGGCATGCTGAACAACTGCCGGCAATGCACCAGGAATGGATACCAGGGGGCAATTTTCAATAGTGCCCAAAACTGGCATGAAGTCAGCCCAGTGAGCGCTCTGCCTGCCCGTTCGACCTGGCGTGAGGCCCGAGCCATTTTGAGGCCTGGACCTCATTAATGTGGTTTTGGGCACTATTGAAAATTGCCCCCTGGTATCCATTCCTGGTGAATTGCCAACAGTTGTTCAGCAGGCCACAGGCTGCTGCACCTCACCAGTTCTGGGAGGACAGAAAATCGGCCAGGTCGGGTCTGGGGGTGGGGGGGAGGGCCGGTGTTTTTTTTGATGGCCCACCTCTGGTTCAGCCGTTCGATGCCTGGTACAAATGATGCAGCATGCGCGGCTCGCACGTCACCCATTTTATCTGAATCATGCAATTGGGATCCTCCAACCAGCTCTCCGATTTGTATTTTTAAGCAGCCTGCCACCTGTTTCACCCTTTACAGGCCGCCTGAAAATTGTATCGGGCAGACATTGGGCGTTAATAGGGCAGCCAATGTATCTCCCCTGATTTTCACATTTACTGGGTTCGGGGGGGAATCCGCGTGTTTCAATCTCAATGGACGCACCTACAAACTGTGACTAGAAGGAAAGCCAAGAGCTTCCTTATGTTGGGATCCAAAGGGGGTCACATTACTGAACTGGACTTGGTCTAATAAAGTGTTTAGAAATCTTTAGGACGTCATACAGTACCTTTTGCCAGTGGTAAAAGATAATTTCGAACATAACTAGAAAATGTAATGGATCGTACCTTTCTCACAACAGCCTCCCCAGCACACTGCTACCATTGTAGGTGCTATTTTTGTGAATGTGTATATTGTAAGGTTGACCTTAACTTTCCCTTCTTTCAATTTATTGCTGGTTACTGTATATGCTACTTTGGAAATGGAATCCTAATACTCTTTGGTTAGGGTCCTCCATAGGTCTCTCTTCCAGGCTACTTTTGTTGCGTTTACGTCTTAGGGTTATGTGGAACAAAAGATTCCGTTATCGCCTCAAAATTAGTTTCAGTTTGACTTTGTTGGAGAAAGGTTTCTGGAGCTCTGAGAGGCCATTTGATTCTGCTGTAATTGGCTTCTTTTTTGTATTGTGACAAAATGGAAATAGCAAGTGTCAAAGAAATGCTTAAAAAGAGAACACGTAGGCATCAGCACATTCATACATTTTTTTTTTAATTTGCCACATTTTTCAGCTCCGTTTTGCAATCGGAGCTACTCTGAAGCTTAGATTCTTTTAAAAAAAATATCTCAAGGGCACAAATGGGACGACAGGAGTCAAACAGTCGGTTGCTATGTTCCTTCACAACCACAGCCATATTATTTCTACCACCTGTTGGTGAGAGCGCCAATTATATACAGGGCTTCATTTATATACGGAGCAGTTTCACTGACAGGATGTAATGCCGTCAACTGCATCTCTGAGCATAAATAAGGTTTAAGGCTACTCGACCACACAAAGCATAACACGGATATACAACAAGGTACTTTTTTTCACCCTGACAGCAGCAAATCAGCAATATTGCTAATTTACTACTGGTCTTATTTTTTTGTCCCAATAGCCAGTGTGTGGGGTTCACAGAGATTTACTCCAAAGGGTAGAAATCGCAGGGTCTCCAGGCTGAAAGCAGACCAAAAGCAAAAACAATAACTTGCATTTATATAGAGTCTTTAACATAGTAAAACGTCCCAAGGCGCTTCACAGGAGCGATTATAAAATTTGACACCGAGCCACATAAGGAGATATTAGGGCAAGTGATCAAAAGTTTGGTCAAAGAGGTAAGTTCAAAGGACAGTCTTAAAGGAAGGGAGAGAGAGGCGGAGAGGTTTAGGGAGGGAATTCCAGAGCTTAGGGCCGAGGCAGCTGAAGGCACGGCCAGCAATAGTGGAGCAAAGAAAATCAGGGATGCAAAAGAGGCCAGAATTGGAGGAGCACTGAGATCTCGGAGGGTTGTAGGGTTGGAGGAGCTTACAGAGCTAGGGAGGGGCAAGGCCATAGAGGGATTTGAAAACAAGGATGTGAATTTTAAAATAGAGGCTTTGCCGGACTGAGAGCCAATCTAGGTCAGCGAGCACAGGGATGATGGGTGACCAGGACTTAGTGCAATTTAGGAGAGGTTTGGATGAGTTCAAGTTTATGGAGGGTGCAAGGACCATCACAAGTTCTGCCTTAAAATGTATTCCAGAGTGGGATTTCTCCCAGCTCCTGATGTCTGGTTTGAAGCTGGCTGCGCAATTATCTGATTTAGATCAGACTGATAGCCACAGCATGACTGCAATCCATGGTCACTTTCTGTCCCCAGGGAAAACCACAGCCCATCTAAACACCAGTACTGTAGCATTCCCTTCAGATCAACATGATGTAAATTGCTTGCGATCCCTCAGTCCAAACAGGCCTTAAGATTATATAAGACAAAAGTCTGCAGTATGTTTCTTTCTACAGATGATAATACATTGTTCTTATTAGTAATACTATATCTTGCCCCAGAAAATCTTTTCAAATTGATTTTTACGCTTTAAAGCACTATACTCAAAATGCGCCTCTGTTTTATCTCAAGATTGGACATACATGCCAACCGTGACCATTTCACGCTGACAGCATTTGCAGAGTTGTGTCAGCATTTCCTGACAAAAATCAGCCATGCCAGGCCATCTTCTGGGTTCACCGCCAAATGCCCTGTACCCCAGGGATTACGCAAAAACCATCTGATGCTACATACAAACAACAAAAACTTGCGTTTATACAGCACCTTTAACATAGTAAAACATCCCAAGGCACTTCACAGGAGCATTATCAAACAAAATTTCACATCCAACCACATAAGGAGGTATTAGGACAGATGACCAAAAGCTTGGTCAAAGAGGTAGGTTTTAAGGAGCGTCTTGAAGAAGGAGAGAGCGGTAAGAAGTGGAGACGTTTCTGGAGGGAATTCCAGAGCTTAGGGCCTAGGCAGCTGAAGGCATGGCCGCCAATGGTGGACCAATTAAAATTGGGGATGGGCAAGAGGCAAGAACTGGGAGAGCGCAGAGATCTTGGAGGATTGTAGGGCTGGAGGAGGTTACAGAGATAGGGAGAGGCAGGGCCTTGGAGGGATTTGAAAACAGGGATGAGAATTTTAAAATCGAGGTGTTCCCAGACCGGCAGCCAATGTAGATCAGTGAGCCCATGGGGTGGAGGGTGAACAGGACTTGGTGCAAATTAGGATACAGGCATCAGAGATAGGGAGGGGCGAGGCCTTGGAGGGATTTGAAAACAAGGATGAGAATTTTAAAGTCGAGGCGTTCCCGAACCGGGAGCCAATGTAGGTCAGTGAGCACAGGGGTGATGGGTGAACGGGACTTGGTGCGAGTTAGGATACGGGCAGCAGAGTTTTAAATGAGCTCAAGTTTATGGAGGGTGGAAGATGGAAGGCCAGCCAGGAGACCAATGGAATAGTCCAGTCTGGAAGTAGCAAAGGCATGGATGAGGGTTATAGCAGCAGATGAGCTGAGGCAGGGATGGAAACAGGCAATGTTACAAAGGCATTAAGAATCACCAAACCACAGGAACTGACAATGTCCAAGCACCAGGAGAGATGGCAGAATTGCTGGTCTGAAGACACATTGATGCTGCAACCTCCCTAGTGGTAGATGTCTGCTACTCAAGTCTCCCAGACATCAAAATGGTAACAACTCCCTCAGTGAAAGTAGTCACACAAAATATAATGTTCCACTGGTCATTAAAAGTGAGTGGGCTGCCGATCTAACAGTGTCCAATTTGCCTTATTTGCTAACGATCTTGATTTTCAACATAGGAGGATAACTTCATAATGTCCTCATTACCAAGAGATTCACAAAAATTTGGAAAGGAAAACTCTAAGCTAAGAATTGCACAAGATCTTAAAAAAATTACTGAACAACTTTACACAACTCAACTTGTACTCCACCAGCAATGGCACTATGCAACAGATCAAACCCCTCACACTGTCCAAGGAGGAGAAAGATCCTGAAATTCATCAGAGAGACAGGGTTGATGAAGGGGTGAAAAAATATGCCAATTGCCACAAGAATGTCAAAGAATTTTCTCTGAAATTGGGAGAGGTTTTGCTCATAAAGGGCCTACATCTTCACAATAAGCTCTCAACAACCTGTTGTCATCCCATAACCCCAGGGAAGGTGATGATGGCTTCTTCGTACCAGCAAGACTGTGGATTGTTCAGATAGATGCAGCTCAAGAAAATTGCACACTGAGGCATCCCAAAGGGATAGGGAGGAGACCCCCCCCCCATCCCAGTGACTGTGAGGGTAAACTACTATGAGTCTCCATAGTTCTCAATGAGATTGTTTAGGAAAAACAATGAATGGGGCCACATCAGGTATAGTATAGGTCAGAAGGAGGCTAAAGCTCAATTTGCTCTGAAGGCAACAATATTTTTGATAAAACGTGAGTACTACATCCTGAAATATCAAGTTAACAAGATGAAATCTAGGTGATGGCCGATAGCAGCCAATGTGGTATTGAGATAGAGGATCTGCCATGATCATATTGAATGGCGGAACAGGCTCGAAGGGCTGAATGGCCTACTCCTGCTCCTATTTTCTATGTTCTACAAGACTTCTTTACGAATGAATTCATGAAGCTACATCTTTGTGCATTTAATTCCATCAAACGTTTGACCTGTTGTATTTGTCGTTGGACCATTGCTACTTTGTTCTCAGATTTATTTAATGAGATTTCAAATAAATAGGAAACACACCAGAGTAAATGTTGCCATTCTCCGCTCACAGTGCAGATATGAGCACGGATTGCAGAATGAGGTGTGGAGGTCAGCTTGTGTGGTTTGCTGCGCTCTTTATTTCAATTCGTGCTGAGAGTGGAACCTCGCAAAATTTACCCTTATATCTAATTCTAGAACCTCCAGTTTAAACCAATAAAACTTAATAACTACACATCCCGCTTTGAAAAAGTTTGAAGTTATTTATTTTGATAATACAGATTACACAAGAAAAATAAGAGAAAATGGCTAAAAAAAAACATTGCCGCCTGATATACCTAGGTTCTGCTTCTAAATTTGTGAGAACACTACTTTCTTTAATAAAGGTATTTTATTTACTGAAATGGTCACCTAACACTGAAAAAGCAAGATTAATAAAATACTCTATACTGTTATTCACACCCAATTTTACTTTGTTAAAACGCAAGATAAACAGAAAGTGTTAATAAAATTCAGATTTAGTGCAACCAAAAAACTGTTAAAAAATTGCAGCGAAAACCAGAAGTTCTAACAATATCATAAAGGGTAATGTGAATAGAAAAGAGGTTCCAAAAGATTGTTTCATCCTCCAATCCCCAAGGTGGCACCAATAAAGATTCAATAGTAACTTTCAAAAGGGAATTGGATAAATATTTGAAATGGGAAAAGTCGCAGGGCTATGGGGAAAGAGCAGGGGAGGAGTTGGACTAATTGGATAGATCTTTTGGAGTGTACGATGGGCCGAATGGCCTCCTTCTGTGCTGTAAGATTCTATGATTCTATGAGGTAGATTTTACAAATTAGTGGTCCTAGCGCAGTGCGTCATATGATATGAGCTCATATCAGAAATTGTGGCCCACAAGATTTTTCATTCTTTAAAATTAATGGTCAGAAAATTATGCAAGGCACACTGACATCTGTGAACAAATTCCTGATTTGTGCTGATGTTACACAAAAGTCTGTGGCAGGGAGTGCTAATTTGTAAGATCTACCCCATAATTTTAAGAATTCTGATGAAGAGTCCCACCCAAAATGTTACTGTTATTCCCTTTCAGATGCTGACTGGATTGCTAAACATTCCCAGTATTTTCTGTTTTTATTTCATGCAAACATAGATACCATGATAACCGTTTTAAACTTTAATGACTGTATTCAACCCAAGCATGCTGAAACAATGATTAAAATGCATAACAGCCATGGTAGCACACAAGTGGTTGTGCTTTTTTTTTGGTTTTGCTTTCATTTCTTCAGTGTCAACTGTTATGGTCTATCGAAGACCTTGAGGTCAAAGTTTTTATGTGCAAATTCCCATTGTACACAAAAGCAAATACCATCTCCATGGGTGATGTTTGTGTGCTGTTCATCACTGGTCCCGGACATTTCTATAGGGAAGGGTAAGTGGAAAACTGTTCTCAAGGCTTGACAATTGAACATAATGTATAAGAATGTTCCATTGGCAATCAATGCCATTTCTCAACAACAGATAATATCACAGCTATTTAAGGTAGAAATAATGGCTTGCTGGAATGAAGTGCATGATTTTTGTGTGTTGTGATGGCACCAGCTACTCAATGAGTTTGTCGCCTTGGTATATTGGAGCTTTTCAAAGGGCACTTGGTATTGCATGCAGAGTTTTCTCCCCTCTCTCTCAGACTTGTTACATCTGTCACTCTGATTCTCGCTGACCTTTGCAGAAAACCCAGTGATCACTGTATTCTGGCTGAGTATTCCTTTTCAAGTGTGTGTCTTTACTAATGCTTTTCATCATCTTCTTGTGACATGAGGGGAAAAAAATCATTCTCAAAATATTTTGCACGAGAAAGAAAATTGCCAACTAAAAAGAACATTAAGTTTGGACATTTACTGACATTTTTCCTTTGTTCTGAACTTAGAAATTAAACCAATTATTTAATCTTCTACAAAGTGATAGACATTTTTAGCTGTCAGAAATGCATCTTCTTTCCTTTTGTGTAACACCTGCAAATCCAATATTTTGCAAAGTTGCAAGGGAGAATATTACAACACAGAGTTATTGCAGAAATTATAAACATTTTACAATTCATGATATACACTCATCTTCCTCTCTACATCCTCATTGAGTTGAAATCAAGACTCCTTGCACTGTCTTCCATTGAATTCATTCGTTCTCAGGGCCTCAAAACTGTGGAACTCCTTACTTTCCCTCGGTTTTCCCTTCCTCTTATTATAAAACTGAAAATCCATTGAGTAATTGTTTTTAGTTGTTTCTCACAAGCGCAGTTGGTGAAATGGCTGACTCTTAAAAATCAAAATCAATTAAAACCCTTTGACAATATTACACAAAGAGACAGTGCAAAGTATTCATAGTGTAGGAAGCAGGTTCTATTCTTTCAAATTGAGCGCGCTTTGGTCCACTTTACAGACTAGAAATAAACCTCCTGGTTTATTCATCGTTAGATTAGTTTCATTTTGTGCAACATTTGAAGCTCCTGTGCCAGCCTGCCAGTGATGTAGAGAGCAGTCTGTCTCCCACACCAATGGAACCACAAACACACCACTGGTACTCAGCAATGGCAACATCCTCATTATCGACATCCATTTTCTTGCTGGTAAGCTCTGGCAGTTTGATGTCTCACCTCCTGGCTTTTGTTCCTTCAACTGGCATCGAAATTACAACAATAAACTGGCACTATTACACCAAAATAGGTCATTAATTGCACTGCTTCCAAACACAAAGTAACAGAACTATAAGTTATTTTTATTCAAACTTCCAAGTGATCTCTAACCACAACAGCTAAAAGTCTTCTCATTCCTTGGTGAGATATCTCAAGCAAGGTTGAGGAATTTTACACAAGGAGAACCTGAATGTTTTACAGCTAATTAATTCTAATTCTAATTCTGGTGAGCGTGCACACATAACAGAGGGGCATTTTGATTGTCCGTAAAAGAGTTTAATTTCTCTCTTGAGTTTCTTCCCTCTACTCCTGAAGGTGCTGTTCATGTTGGCCACAGTTCCGCAGGCACTGACTATCCTCTGCTACCTTGCCCAAGTGTCCTTTCTTCATATGTGCGAGTCCAGACAGTAAGGGTCGTCAGACTATTTAATCTCAGGGGGCTTCAAGGCTGAACCTAAAACTGTTCTCAAACTTTCTTTCCAGCAGGGCACCGATCAGGAGTGAGAAGCCAAGCAATTTCTCTTCCTTTCCCCCCGCAGCACAGGAGCACTGAAGTGAATCCTAGCGCTAACTAGGCTGAGAACATTTAACTCACCACAGACCAGTGCCCAGACCTGTGATTTTCCTGCTCCAATTACCTCAGTTCCTCTCTGATAGCTCCATTAGTAAATGGACTATCAGGAAAGCATCCCTATAGGGACATTGGGACGCCTCCTACAAATTTCCGAAGCAGCGATTCCTCCCAAATGGGAGGGAGGATGGGGGAACGGGGAGGGATGTATTTTTAGAAAGCCTCAAGCTGGCAGAGGAAAGCTAGGATGGAATGTAAGCAATCCACAAAATTCTATTAATCATACTGACAGTAGGTATGAAAGGAATCCACTCATCATAACAAAAGAGAACGTTTGGGTTATTTAATTTTACACCAATCCCGGGTTAAGTACAAAACCCAAAGGGCACTCTCTTCCCTCGGAGCGCTCGTGCTTAATTCAGGGCAATTACGCAAGCAAGGTGATTCTCTGAAAAAACCCATTACCTGTAGGTGGAATCATTCCCGGGGACATAAGGCCAGGGACGGTATGCGGCATGATGTGGGAATTCTCGGGGGATGTGACGCTCTGGGATCGTTTGGGAGGTCTTCCTGGCCTGGAGCTGGAAAAAAAGAGAGTAATTTTTTTTTTAAAAATACACATCTAAATTCCATGAGCATTCACATTAGTAGCAACATTTTTGAAGTTGTTAAAAGTGCTGGGAGAGACTGTAAATAAACTTATTTCAAGGACGATTGCTTTTTCACTAGATGTAATAGACTTCCTTTACTAATTAGATTACATGCTGAATTCATTTCTTTCATAAAGATCAGCCACTGTTAATGCATTATTCATAGCTCCTACCTCGTTACCTGATTCTCAATATTAATATCTATACATGTTAGAATTGCCTAGTTTGCATATGCTAAAATTCGACATGGAGCTTTCAGCTTGAAAATTATGCTCTAACTTGTAATAATTACTGCAGTTAGCTTGATATTGATTTATGGGATTTTTAAAAGCCAAATATGTGTAGTCGTTTAAATGAATGCTATTTTAAGATTCTGCGGGAAATTAAAAGGCAATGTCAGCCCTAGGAAATCTGTTTCCATTTCTTTACACTTTTTAATCCAACAATTAGCTAGGAGGGGGAAGGAAATGAACAAGGGAGGGGGAGGGATCTAATCTACATGGCAATCTCAGCCCAGTTTTTCAAACAGTTGCTCGTGCCTCCTGGCTAAAATTCTCTGGTCTCTACACCATACTATAATGGGCTGGTGTGAAAGTCTGAGGAAAGACTACTGCTGCCAAACTATGTTTTTTGGTGGCAAGCCATTAAATATACCCACATTAACATTTGCTGGGGCTCCGTTACTTATGTAAATTCTAAGAGGTCGGTTTTAACCTGTTCCCGCCAGGCGGGAAACGGGGTGACACCAAATCGGCTGCTCGTTCCACACCCATTGACTTCAAAGGAAAGGGAAATCGGGCAGGGTGTAAAAACTCCATTTCCCGCCTGGCAAGAACAGGTTAAAGCCGACCCTCAGTCTAACGATCCAAAGGCAGAAGAACTGCCATTGCAGAACATTATCATAAATGCATACGAAAAGAACATGTTAGCCATGCTGCCATACGGAGTTCATAAAGCAATCGTTCCCCCATCTCTGAATGTTGAAAAATAATGCATCTGCCAAACTCCATCATTAGTCCTCAAAATTAATAAATTTGCTTGGAAGCACTTGGCTCTGATGAACACAATTTTAGGAGTCAAGCCAAAGGATAACTCACTATGAAGTGCCATAGAATACTCTTGAAGCCAGTGAGGACTGAATAAGAATTATATTTTTAATTTAGCCATACCAGTGACCAATATAGCGTCAGACTCGAGGTCTGTTTCTGTTCAGAGCATAGAGCAAAGGCTAATTAATGCCCTAGCAGTTAGACTTGCACCAAGTACAATCTAATGTGCATCAAGACTTACCAAACACTTATCAATTTACACCCATTTGAAGGAAAATAACCATCTTCTTTCAGTGAGTGGCAAAACATTTAAAAGTTATGACAGTTTTTCCACAATTTGTGCTGAACAAAATTAAGATCTTTACTATTGTCCCTCTTTTCCACTTTTTAAAAAACAACAAATAACAACCATCCCATCCCAACAGACAACAGAAAAAAAATTGCTATATTACAAGTAGTTTCTTTAATGTTAGACTGTAAAACAGAGAAGACAGACCACCCACTATTTGCCCAGCCAAGTATGTTTTTGTTTTATTTTTGGCTATTGAAATTTAATGTTGCCATTCACTATCATTGAATATCTGCATGAAAAAATAATTACTGTGATTTCCACCCCCCGCTCCTCAAAAAAACAACAAAATCGACTCCTGAACGCAAGGAAAAACGTTCATGTCTGTAAGTATCCTGTTTTACAGTAATTCTAATAAAGGTCATGGAGACGGGTTTGTGCTATGAATATTTTATTGACTCAAATGAGCCACAACCTGGAGTATTGCACTATCGCTTTACACAATTCTGAATATGCTCATGATATCATTTCCAACCTTAGTATAAGTGCTGTGGCTTCCAGAGGATGATAAACATTTAAAGTGTATTATAAATCATAATGTCAATTGGAGCCGGCCTCAACTGCAGAGGCAAAATATCTTTTTGTGTGTAGTTCGGGATACGTGTTGTACTCCTGACAATCATTTCACACATCCAGTAAGGGCCATTCACAAAAAGGGAGGGCGCCATTTGGGCAACAACTTGTATAGTCATGATTTATGATGCATTTAGAAAGTGCGTTGTTTGACATGATGAGAAAAACACTGTCCTTATATTGGCCTGTGTGAAGAAACTTGTCAATCCTCATGAGGGTGGTATTACCTCCTCAAGACACAGACTTACACGCTCGGTACTGATTTTAACGGTTTCATCAGTTTTCAAGTAAAGCATTCTATTTTTTTTTAAATTCTAGGCCTGAAGAGATGTAAACATGTGGGGCTGAGAGTGTGTTATGAGCCTGTAACACAGTAAGGTCATTCTGAGATTCACTCTATGCGGTTCATACGGTCTTTGAAGATCTTGACAATTAGGACACAGTCTATACAATGCCCCCAGTCACCAGTTATCATTCCATTTATACGAAATTCTCAAGATTGATATTTTTTTTGATGATCAGCTCTCCTGTTTGTGCTTTTTCTATTTCCACCTTCTGTCTGTTGCTGCTCATTATTCAGTTACTGCCGTTATGGTCCCCGATTAGTTTTTAGCTTTTTATCATCATAGTGGAAGATTCCTCTCAGTCACTATAAGTAGTGAACGTATGACTGCATTCTTTATACTCAAGTTTACGGATTCGCTACAAGTCGAGCATAGAGGAAACCTTCTCTTCACTCCCAGCCGCCAGGATCGAACAGGTTGTTATTTTAAATAAAGACATGTTTAAACCATAATATTCACGATCCTATGTGATAGAAAGAACTTTCATTTATATAATGCCTTTCACGACCTCAGGACGTCCCAAAACGCTTTACAGCCAATGAGGTACTTTTTGAAATGTAGTCACTGTTGTGATGTAGGAAACGTGGCAGCCAATTTGGCCACTGCAAGATCCCCCAAACAGCAATGACCAGATAATCTGTTTTAGATGATGGTTGAGGGATTAGTATTGGTTAGGACACTGGGAAGAACTGGGAAGAAGGGCCGATTGGCCTACTCCTGCTCCTATTTCTTATGTTCTTATGTAACTTCCTTGCTCTTCTTTGAATAATGCTATGGGATCTTTTTACGTCCACCTGAGAGAGTAGATGGGGCCTCGATTTAATGTCTCATCTGAAAGACGGCACTTCCGACAGTGCAGCACTCCCTCAGTACTGCACTGGAGTGTCAGCCTAGATCATGTGCTCAAGTCTCTGGAGTAGGACTTGAACCCACGACCTACTGACTATGCATATTATGACCAAGTTCATTTTCACGAAATACACCTTGCTAAAAACTCTATGTGTAAATAGCAATGCTGTTCATTGCGGCCACGCTGAGTATTTTACTATTAATCAGGGTGAGACGACAGCTCCTAGCTATGCCCATGTAAACACATTTCGTAATCATGTAGCTGTTAGCACTTCCTTCTCGGACAGGACAATATTGGTATCAAAACATTTGTGCCGAATATTTCAGCTTAGAAAAAACATATATACATGAATTTCAGTCTTAATACAAAATAATAGTGAGCCATGCATCTTCTACAAAGGTACTACGGTCCATTGCGTACAGAAAATCATACAGACTACATATCGGGTGTGTTGACCTCTACGCACCAATTCCCAACGAGTGCTCCTGTTGCGTTAAGCTCTGCTCAGGGAACACTAAATCATAACATTCACCACTATATCCCCGATAATTCAGTAGGTTTATCCAGTGAGTAGCTGAAGGAGTCAATGCATTCATGATAGTTGAGAACATCGGTGACTTACGTTTTAAAGTAAAGCCTATATAGCCATCAGTGACAAGAACTTCTCAGCAGTGCAGCTTCGAAAGTATGGCATGGGTCAAAGTTCAGGTTTACAGCTAAAACACAGTGGTCTCTAAAATCTCAGCAAATATAAATTTAAGATAATGTATAACTCATGTATTGTTTCAAAGGTGGTGTGATGTTAGAGATAATTAAAGATTAAAGGAACCGCATGCAATGAACATTTACACAATGGCCATTGTTGAAATTCTCATTATACTTTAGACAGTAATGGACAAACAATATGCTTTGTTCCCTTCAAAAGGCTGCACCTGACCTCTTTGTAGCACATATAACCCTTTGATTTCCGTCATTATTTTCACAAAACACACGCATTTCCTTTAGTATAACACCTGTAGAAGTGATTGGCCATTTCAAATGGCTTAAGAACGAGAGGAGCCTAAAAAAACAAGGGACCATTCCTTGATTGGAAACATAAGCAAAATTCAGGAGTGGAACTTTCCTGCCTTTCAGTAGCCAGTGAAAGTGATAGCTGATACTTGCACACATTGGCAAGATTACGGGTTTTAGTGCTTTTTGTGGCCGTGGCCCTATTTTTTCAATGAAGGCGGATTACTAACTTCACAAAATGTGCTTCTCCCCTCACCCCCTTTCTTGAGTGCAGTGGCTCATGGAGTATGATTCCACAGATGCATTAGAGATCCTCCAAATTCTCAACCAAGATGCAATTCTTCACGTGTGACCCTGGACAGTGAGTGACCACGGGTTATGGGGGCATCAGAAGATGTCCTCAGCTAATGTCCCTACACTGCAGGAATCATTGAATAGAGATCAGGAGTGGAAAGCCTGGCTGTTTTTTTTTTCTGCTCCTTAATCCAGTGATGCTGAGGCAAACTCCAACATCTCCATCGTCACCCCAGTGGAGATCAGCTAACTCAATGCACGCCATCAAACACACCTGGGTTTTTTTTTTAATTGCTATGACTCAGTACCACACAAAGCCATTCGTTTACCCAACTAGCCTAATATAAGACTGGAATAGTAATAATATAAAGGGCAAAGAGAGGGAGGAATTTTTGAAGTGTGTTCAGGAGAAGTTTCTTGATCAGTATGTTTCCAGTCCAACAAGGAAGGAGGCATGGCTGGATTTGGTTTTGGGGAATGAGGCGGGACAAGTGGAGCAGGTGTCAGTGGAGGAACATTTAGGGAACAGCGATCATAATATCATAAGTTTAGAATAGATATGGAAAATGACATGGGCCGCACTAAAGTAAAAATATTCAATTGGAGGAGAGCCAATTTCATTGGGATGAGAATAGATCTGGCCTGGGTAAATTGGAATCAAAGATTGGCAGGCAAAACTGTAATTGAACAATGGGTGGCCTTTAAGAAGGTGATGGTTCAGGTACAGTTTGGGTACATTCCCACGAGGGAGAAAGGTAGGGCAACTAAAGCCAGAGCTCCCTGGATGACAAAAGAGATAAGATGAAGCAAAAAAAAAGGACGTATGACAGGTGTCAGGTTGATAACACAAGTGAGAACCAGGCTGAATACAGAAAGTTCAGAGGGGAAGTGAAAAAGGAGGTAAGAGGGGCAAAGAGAGAGTATGAGAATAGACTGGCGGCCAACATAAAAGGGAATCCAAAAGTCTTCTACAGGCATGTAAACAGTAAACAGGTAGTAAGAGGAGTGGTGCGGCCGTTTAGAGACCATAAAGGAGATCTACTCATGGAGGCAGAAGGGATGGCCGAGGTACTAAATGAATATTTTGCATCTGTCGTTACCAAGGATGAAGATGCTGCCAGAGTCTCAGCAAAGGAGGATGTAGGTGAGATACTGGATGGGCTAAAAATTGATAAAGAGGAGGTACTATAAAGGCTATCTGTACTTAAAGTAGATAAGTGACCAGGATGGGATGCATCCTAGGTTGCTGAGAGAAGTAAGGGAGAAATTACGGAGGTACTGGCCATAATCTTCCAAACATCCTTAGATACAGGGTGGTGCCAGAGGACTGGAGAATTGCAAATGTTACACCCTTGTTCAAAAAAGGGTGTAAGGGTAAACCCAGCAACTACAGACCAGTCAGTTTAACCTCGATGGTGGGAAACTTTTAGAAACAATAATCCAGGGCAGAATTAGCAGTCACTTGGACAAGTGTGGGTTGATTAGGGAAAGCCAGCACGGATTTGTTCAAGGCAAATCGTGTTTAACTAAGTTGATAGAGTTTTTTGATGAGGGCAATGTTGATGTGTATGTAGACTTTCAAAAGGCGTTTGATAAAGTGCCGCAAAATAGAGTTGTCATCAAGACTGAAACCCATAGAATAAAAGGGGCAATGACACCATGGATACAGAATTGGCTAAGTGACAGGAAACAGAGGGAAGTGGTGAATGGTTGTTTATTGGACTGGAGGGAGGTGTACAGTGGTGTTCCCCAGGGGTCAGTACTAGGACCACTGCTTTTCTTGATATATATTAATGACTTGGACTTGTGTGTACAGGGCACAATTTCAAAATTTGCAGATGACACAAAACTTGTAAGTGTAGTGAACAGTGAGGAGGATAATGATAGACTTCAAGAGGATATAGACAGGCTGGTGGCATGGACGGACACATGGCAGATGAAATTTAATGCAGAAAAATGCAAAGTGATTCATTTCGGTAGGAAGAATGAGGAGAGGCAATATAAACTAAAGGACACAATTCTAAAAGACGTACAGGAACAGAGAGATCTGGGAGTAAATGCACACAAATTGTTGAAGGTGGCAGGGCAGGTTGAAAAAGCGGTTAAAAAAGCATACGGGATCCTGGGCTTTTTAAATAGAGGCATAGAGTACAAAAGCAAGAAAGTCATGATGAACCTTTATAAAACATTGGTTCGGCCACAACTGGAGTATTGTGTCCAGTTCTGGGCACCGCATTTCAGGAAAGATGTGAAGGCCTTAGAGAGGTTGCAGAAGAGATTGACTAGAATGATTCCAGGGATGAGGGACTTTGGTTACTTGGATAGACTGGAGAAGCTGGGGTTGTTCTCCTTGGAACAGAGAAGGTTGAGAGGAGATTTGATGGAGGTATTCAAAATCATGAAGGGTCTAGTCAGAATAGATAGAGAGAAACTGTTCCCATTGGCTGAAGGGTTATGAACCAGAGGACATAGATTTAAGATGATTGGCAGAAGAACCAAAGGTGACATGAGGAAAAACTATTTTACACGGCGAGTGGTTAGGATCTGGAATGCACTGCTTGAGGAGGTGGTGGTGGCAGATTCAATCATAGCCTTCAAAAGGGAATTGGATAAGTACTTGAAAGGAAAATATTTGCAGGGCTACAGGAAAAGGGCAGGGGAGTGGGACTAGCTGGATTGCTCTTGCATAGAGCCGGCGCGGACTCGATGGGCCGAATGCCCTCCTTATGCACTGTAACCTTTCTATGATTCTATGTTTCAATGAGCTCTTTAGAATTTTTTATTACCAAAATATCTAACTTTCGAATTAATGACCACTTTTTCTGATTTATTTTCTACAGGAAAGAAAATACTGCACTCAGGTCATTTCTAATTCAATTCTGCTTTGGTGTTTAAGCACTGTTACTGGCATCTTAAGGATTAAAAAAAGGGGTGTGCTCATGCAGTTCGACATCAAGTGGGTGCTCAGTAGCAGTGACCTTATCTCTTGGTACCAAAACAAGCTACGGCTCCAACCACGAGGCAAACAGCACAAGATATTTCTTGTAATAAAACAATCCACTCCAATGTCTAATCAACTTCCATTTTCATTTTTCCCTTTTTTATTCCCACAGTTTGACATAGAATGTTCTCACGCTAAAAACAACACTCTGAGTCTTGTCATGACGTTCATGAGCATTTATAGTGCAGGAAAGAACACTGATAAGTGAAGAGTATATTCATGAGAAATTGTTACATGGAAGGCAATTTCCCCAATGACTGATCACTAGAGAGCATGATGTCACTGCAGGCCAATCACATTACACTGTGTGTATCATTTGATCAGTGGCTATTCTGAGATTTACCTCAGTAAACAACTCTTGTTTGGTCACCGGGACTATATACAAATTATGTCATATGGCTTTAGGATTCAAACATCAAAATTACCTCCGTCAAACTTTACACTTAAGAGAAGCATCTCCACAAATAAATGACTCCTTTTTTCAACAGTCTCACCATATAATCAATGCAGGAGCTGTTTACTGTCTCACGTGATCCTGAACAGCCAGCTCGGTTGGAGGGGCTTTGTCATCTTTGAGAAACGTACATCTGGTGGGGCAAAAACTTCCCCTGATGCTCAACAAGAGAAGGCAAGAGTTGAGTTTCCAGAGTGAATCGCCCCAACTTGTTTCAGGAGCACCATCTTTCCCAGGCAACAGGCTTCCCCCAACCCTCCTCCCATCCCAGAATGCTGCTGAAAATCCTGCTCTTTTAGAAACTGTATCCTATAAATGTAGTTTAAAAATTTTGAATATAAAATTGCGACAACACATGCATCCTTGTATCCGAAAGCAAATATACCATGAACTGAATTCAGCCAAGGGGATTATGCTTCCCATCAGTTGTAATGCATGCGTTGTATAGTAGACAACAGGCTATACTTGTGTATTGACATATATGATTGCACGATACCAACGGAACACTGACATAAGTGTATATTGCTGAAGTATTATCAAAGCCACTATAACATGTTACTGTGAAGCAGCAGGACGTTGACAACTAACTATTTGAGACAGCTGAAGGAAACTACAATTTGCAGTAGTGTAAGCAATTTGATTAACTTTTTATGCCCAATGTACACACATGGCAACATTTGTGTATTATTAAACTGTATTATGCTAATATGCAATTGACTAGGGTGCATATTGTTTAAATGTTATTAAAGGTGGCTGAGATAAAATGGATCCAATATAAACTTTTAACTTATTGACATTAGATTCAACTAGGAACATCTGTGCACTGCTTATATAGCAAACGAAGGCCAGTCTTCTGTTTACTTGAGAGATAATTGTGAGGTTTATATTTCTGGCTTTAATTTTTGAACAATAACAAGCTACTGTACCTCCAGGGCCCATTGCAGCAATAGGTTATAAATGTAGGATTTCTCCTTTCTTGTTTTGTAACCATGGTGAAACAATAGAGTCGAACTTTCCCTGAACCTTGCTCCTTTAATGGACTGGGTCCATGTTGACCCAGCAATGCAGGCTAGAACCTGATACCATCACACAAACTGCTGGTAAAGCAATCAGATTAAAGAGAAACTACACTCAATTACATTCCTAATTTCAACACAACAAAGTCATTGTCATTAGAGAAAGATAGACTGCATCAATTAATCACTCACAATTTTTTTTCCAATGTGGGTTTTTTTTATTCTTTTAAAAGGGCACTACAATTAGGTAGAATGATCAATGAAAGAGTGCTATGCACACAGGCTTTGAACTACCAGAGAATACACACCGTTAATCCATGTTTTAAATCATAATTATGTCATCCAAAGGAACCAGCAAAAAGTCGTAATTAGTACTTTCCACGTGAATAAATTATTCAAACGTTACTGAAAGTGGGGAATGAGAAGCCGCAATTCTCTTGCCCTCTGTCTGTATGAAGGGAAGGAGGGATAACAGTTAGTCAGTTCATCGACCATTATTCAACTACAGTCACGGGTGATTTGGATTTTTATGGCTGAGACAGGACAGCAATATACAGCAGGTGATGTCAGCAAGGAAGTTAATGTGGTCCTTTTAGTGGCTTTGGAAAGCTGTAATATGGCACAGATAATAGAGACTAATTATAGCTGGGTTATACCCTCATTTGATATCTCATGTGCTGCAATAGCAATAATCATCATCATTTTTTTTAACATCGGTCAGGTGTCTGAACCATGTGGAGACCCATCACCATGTTTCAGAATCTCCAAATTAAACTACTGAGGAATTGACACCTGTAGAATTTGTGTGTCCAACACAAAGTGCACACTCTGAGAGTAATTTTCACTTTCCATTGACTTCAACAGAAAGGGTAATCAAGCGGGGTGTATAACGGGTAGCCGATCCACTGCTGCCAGTTTTACACCACCCCTGAAAGTGAAAATCGTCCCCTCTATCTCTACATGTGCGCATTCCATTTATCTGGGGTATAGAGAGCTTAAGTGCAGGTTGGCAGAACCAAAGCGGAGGCACAGGAAGGAGTAGTACTAGCGTTTAACCAGCTAATCAATCATCAACAATGGCCGTCAGTACTTCTGACCTGCCTGGTTCAGGTGGCAAATCAAATGATCACAAATGCTTAACTTGGTGAAAGCTTCCATCGTGAGGATGTTTCACGTCAACCCTGAAGAGACCCAGTTAGCCTCTCCCAATGAGGCTAGTCACTAACATCCATAGTGGCAGCTGTGGCTCAGATGGTAGCACTTTCATCTGTAAGTCAGAATGTCGTGGGTTCAAGTCCCACTTCAGAGACTTAAGCACAAAAAATCTAGGCTGACACTTCAGTGCAGTGATGAGGCAGTGCTGCACTGTTGGGAGTCTTTTGGATGAGAGGCTAAACCGAGGCCTAGTCCACCCGCTCGGTGGGCGTAAAAGATCCCATGGCACTATTCAAAGAAGAGCAGGGGAGTCCTGGCCAACATTTATCCCTCAACCAACTACACTTCAAAAGTACTTCATTGGTTGTGAAGCACCTTGGGACCTCCTGAGGTTGTGAAAGGTGCTATATAAATGTAAGTCTTTCTTTTTTTCATAGTGATCAGGAGAACATTTTTTTCATATATGTGATAACTGTAAACCATGCTAACCATAGGATTGATTATCCAACAGAGGCAGCTCAATAATCTGTTGACAATTCCAATCAAGACCAGTTAATCTACTGAACTGCTTTCAGTAGATATTAATTGGATACAGAAAGTTGCTGGGGGAAAGACAGGACTTTCTTCCCTCAGTTAAAAATAATCACACACTTTGAGCAGCTGTAAACATGAGACATTTACAGCATTCAAAATAAACAGGATAGATTTTTACTTGCTACCCGGGCACAAAAACTGATGTTGCTGACTGGCCCCCCATTATAGAAAGCACTCGGTTTTCATTTCCATTGATTTCCATGGAAATGTGAACGGGCGGTTTCTAGAACGGACAGCCCTTCCGCAACGCCAGTCTTACACCCAAGCGGCAAGTTGAAAATCTATCCCAACAATCCCTCTACACAACACCATCAATTACTCTCAGGTGAAGTGTAGAACAGGCTAGATACGGGGTAAAGCTCCCTCGATAGTGACTTATCAAGAATTCCCCGATCAGTGGTGAATAAAGCCCAGTTTACAGTGTTCAAATAATACCTTTGCATTTAAATCAGCATCCCTGAGGTGAAATGCTTCCCTTTACTTGTACCCCTCCCCTCCAGCTTCCACCCACATAAAATTTCTCAAAAATAAAAATCTCTGGAAATTGGCATCCTAATATTCATATAACAAGGCAACTGTGTAATTGTGGAAGAAGTGTCAAATCCCTGTGAAGGGATTTCTATCACCATGCAGCTTTGATTCATTAAGAAAATATAGTGGAATTCTTAGAGGTCCTATTTGTACAGACAGAGTTAATTTAGTCAGTACGCACTGCTGGTCTTAAGCGCACCATTTAAACTAAGCCTGAAGCTGGATTTACTTCAGGTTTAGCGTGTGTAAACAGGCAGCATGAATAGTAAGTGCCTTGTATATATTGCAGGATTATTTCACTGTGCTAAATTATAGCACGTGCCATTTTTGATGAGGGGAAAATCACCATGAGACACCTTCCACATGCATCAGAGGATCCTCAGACTGCTGAGTCCACACTACACAAACTGGCAACGCCAAGCAAGCTAATCCACATGGCCAAGTCTGAATTTAAATTAAGCTGAAGTCTCTGCAGTTCCAAGGTGTATCGAGGCAATCTGACACATATATCATCTTATAAATCAAGATGATCAGGCATCATAGGGACTAAGGAACCGAGGGTATAGTTTAGGTGTGGAATAGATCTGTAATGGTTGTCACAACCAAGCCTGGATTATGAAGCCACTCACATCTTAATCGGACACTTGGCATCATTCCCATGGGTGACTGTTTAATGCCGAGTTTAGTTGAATCTGTTTTGTTACTTCAATAGCATGTGCTAGACTGCTCAGTGTATGAAGAACCTATCTTAAGAACTCCCATCTATACGCAACCATTTTTTATTAGGTGATTTTCTATATTCTTCCCATATTTTGCAAATGTCTCCCTCTCCCTATTTTTGGGCACCCGTGCATCATGCACCATTCCTTTGATCAGACACAGCAGCCAGAAGTCTGTTCCCAAGATACTTCCAGTGCCTCTCAATAGTTGGCTGCTGGGTGGTGTGGCAAGAGAGCCAACAAAGACTTTACCATTCCTCATTATGGAGAAGGACCACACTCTTTATTGGGCAGCCAACTCCCCCTCCCTCTGCCCTCCCCCATCCCCCCGCTCCCCCCCCCCCCCACCTCCATTCTGCTCAGAATTAGTAATTCGTGAGGGAAGTGAATTCAGAGTTTATCATTTCATTGTGCAGCATATCAGTATACTACGGTGCTGTGGGGCAGGGGAAGGAGGATGCATTTGGTTCAGATTTTGAAAGTACTCAAAGCAATATCCAATTTCAAAATGGCTGATCAAAGGAGTACATTCACCTTTAATAAGATCTATGATTTGAATATTCTCCTTGGTTTTTTTGCATAGCTGCAAACTGAAACTTTTCAATCCAAGAAGAGTAGTCATTACCTTTGCAAATCCTTCACCAAGCATTCCCTAATTGTTCTCTATGTTATCTCACTCTACCAGTAAGCAAATAAATTAACAAAGTAGCTTTTATCATGCTGCATAACCTTTTAACTGAAGCATTATCTCTAGTTTATTTTTCATTTCTTTTACAACAGATCGCAGTTCATACTTTATTGATTAGTTTGCTGAGCCTCTGACCAGAAATGGAAACAAGGTCTCCCAGATGTTGTCATAACCCAGGGAAAAAGTACACACACACACACACACACAGTAAAAGCTATTATATGATATGTGTGCAGAATTCTGTTTCTTGGATACTGACAGCTCTGAGTCATATAGGGCAAGTTTGCTTCAGTTACACAGTGCCAAGATACAGTTTAAATGTAAATTTCCCAAGATCAGTTATCTTTTTAACACAAGGACCCAAGGATTAAATTGGAAAATTACTTTGCAGTAAAAGATACGGCCTTCTTAAAAAATAACCATTACATAACCATAAAGCCTGGCCAATCTGGCAACCTTCACTTGCACCAAAAGTTTAAGGAGCCAACAAAGTCCACATACGACCTGTTCAGGGGACCAGTTGGTCTTCTGGGAGAACCTGATCATCGAAGGGAAGAGAACAAAGAATGGGAACTTCAACTAAATATCAATGATGGGGGTAGAGTTTCTGCTTTGGGCCCAATCACAAACGTAAAATCTTCCATGAACCAGCGCAATTGGGCAGCGTAATAGAACGTAATCATTTCTTTTTTCTTTTGATTAAAAAGTATTTTTTGATGTATTTAAGAGTGGTAACCTGGTGCAGTTTTATTAATACAGCTGAAAATGGGTTTATCAGCAAAAATAAGCATTTTTAATAAGGGGGTCCAGTCCTCCACCTGTGAGTAACCAGATTTAAAATCACTGAAAATGACTTATAAAACTATACTGAACCATTTAATAGTTTCATTGGTTTACACAAGTCCGTTTCTTAGTAAATTAAATATTTTTCATATAAAAAAAGCTTTTAAACTCTGCCTACTAGTGCCTGTGCACTTAAAAAAAGAGAGCAATTTGAAGAGTCTTCCCGAAGCAGCACAATCGGCAAAATCTCACAGTTTTGTCCTGGAGTCATGGCCAGTTTTGTAAGTGGGGCCTGATTCGAGTGAATTGAATCTTGAAACAGAGTAAAAGATCACAGAAAACACGAGCGTAAGTGGTTTCGAGCGTAACTCGTTTACGTTTAAAATTCCCCAATCTTTTGCGTTGGTTCGGCCAATTCCGTCCAGATTGCGCTGGAACCTGGGCACAAAACTAACGGAAACTTCCCCCCGATATATTCAATCGCAGCTTAAATAAAGTGGGTTTCTGCACTGCCCAGAGTTTGAAATTCTTTTCTTTATAAAAAAAGATTCTATGAGGTAGTTTTTATGAATTAGAGCTTCCAGCACAGAGACTTCACACAGCAGGAGTGCACATTGGCAACTTTGGTGCAGGCGTCCGCACATCGCACAGAATTGTCTATCCATATAGATGTAAAATCATGCAGGGGTGCTGTCCTCTGCACCCATATTCTCAATATGGACTCCTGTTGCATGAAGCTTTATGCTGGGAGCTCTAATCTGCGAATTCTACTCTCGTCTGCCTTGCCCTCCCTCCTGTATTCTTCAGACATTTGAAATCTAAGCTTGGTGTCAGCTAAACACAACTTCCCAATTTTCTCTCCTACCCTTTCCAATTTTGGAGGCGTCCTGCCTTGGGCTTTCACCTCAGTTTCTCAATTCAAAAAAAAGCCACACCTCTTGGTGGTTTGGCCAGAAGCAACAATAACAGCATCTGAGTGCTAGAGTCTTCCATCCTCCTGAGCAAAGAGGACCTTGCAGGTATGAGGGCGTAGATTAAACAGTAAAATAAAAGTTTAAAACAGAATGGCTTTGTTATTGGGAAATGGGTCATGCCAGCTAAGCAATAATTCTTGACCATCCTGAGTTGACCTGAGGACAATTGGGTTTTTGCAACAAACCAGTAGCATTTTAAATCTTTTTTGGTGCTAGCCCACAAATGATGAGATTTACTGAATTCAGTGGTGGCATTTGAACTTATGACCTCTGTGTTACCAGTCTAGTGCCACAACCATTAGGCTAGCTCACTGCTGAAAATAATAGTGCAACATTTATATTTTATTCTGAAACTTATTTGTGTATATTCTAAAGGATAAATCAATGACCTGTGAAGTGACTTAAAGTTCTTGGGAATTTTAAACCCTGGAGAACTGTAATTTAATGGTGTATTAAACTCAGGAAGATTGTACCCCAATTTGCATTCATTCTCAAACCACTGCCTTACACTATAGAAACACGAAGGGTTAATCTACTGATTCCAAAGTATGTTGAGAGCTTCAGCAAAATAGTGTTAAGCAGAAGAAGCTGCAACAGAGATAATAAACTTAACACAAGTTAAACATTTTGCATTTACAAAGGCTCCTTGTATTTCAGTAACAGTATTTCTACAAATCAAAACAAAGTAATTGTTTTTATCACATCACTTGGTCTTTGTTTAGACTTTTGGCATGTACAGACCGGAGGAGAATCAATTCTATATCTTGCCAGTATGTGCCAAAGACATCTTGCAGACACACATTGTTGCTAAATTAATGTCTCCCCACCCGCCAGTAAACTCCAACAGAACCAGATCTTGGAGGATGAAGGATGGGGTTAACTGATGAAAGAATTTGTATTTATATAGTGCTTTTCATGTCTTCGGAATGTCCCATAGTATTTCACAGGCAATGAATTTACTTTTTAAGGGTAGTCACTGTAGTTATGTAGGCAATCACAGCAGCCAATTTGCACATAACAAGGTGACACGTATATAAAATGAGATATATAACCTGTTTTGGTCCTGTTGGTTAAGTACACCAATATTTGGTGGTGGTATTGGTTAAGTACACAAATAATTGTTTTGATACAATTAACTGGTGACTGGTACAGTAAAACTACAATGTAGAAATATCTTGGAATTTGATGCTGCAAGAGATAATAGTTTCCTCAAGGCACTTAACTCAAGGCAGTGAATCAAATTGTCTTGAAAAAAATTTCCACTTGGTACTGAAGATAGGAATAATACAGAAATCCAGGTCACCATGCACCAAAACATACCACCCATAAATATGTCGACGTTCCATATTTTTACACTGAACATGATGTTTAAATGCATTTAGTTCAAATTAAAATCCAAAATGGACAGTACGAGTGAGTAAAGTAGGGGTTTTATGAGAGAAAAGCACAGCACTTCTATTGTTTCAAGAATTAATTGTTCCTGATAATGTCCCGCATTCCAAGATCATCATATACATTTGGAACAAACCCTTTGAGTATTCTCTTTATTAATAAGAATTACTGTGGTTCAGTCAGTAACAAGTTCCGTAGTAGAACTGGGCATTAATCCGATTAAGGCACTCTATTGTCACCTCATGTTTTAAATCAGTGTTCCTTTCCCCCATACCAGAGTCAGACAGGTAGCCCTAGCAAAAACTCTTGGGTCACTCTCTAGGACGGGATACCAGCCACAGTGTAGAAGTCAGCAAACAAAACTGACAAGAATAACTGGCTGTATTTGGTCAGAAAAAACTGAATTTGATTTTTATTTTTTACTCCAAAGCTTCACCATTGATAAACTACATTGTCACAGATGATTGAATTGATGTGGACATGTGAAAGAAAATTGTTATTTCATTTTCTCCCCTCTCCTCCTGAAGGCAGTGATAACTTGAGAACAGATTTTCTCAGCACACACAGAGGGAAACTTAAACTATGTAGATATTTTGGTTTGAAAATATGTTTTGATTATATATGCAGATATACTATGGGTCCAAAATCTGACCATAGACCATGTGGACATGCACAAATAAATTATAGGCTTCATGGTTGAAAATACAAGTGCACATGGACAAAGAGTGGATAGGCACATGCATGTGATAAGTTTAGCCCACAGTGTACAACTAGTTAATACTTCCTGAATTAGAAAATCTTTTGAATGTGAAAGTGTCCTCAAACCCTACCAGACACAATGACATTCATATTTTTCATGGAGATTTCTTAAGGTCCCAAGTACATTTTTGTGCCACATCCAAAAACAATGCCATTTTCAACTTTCCTTAGACTTTATCAGAGATAACCCGCTGCTAGGTCACCATTCTTCAGTTTGATTCTGCTCTGTAAAACTTTGTTGCTTTTATTTTTCAACTTAGAGTATAATTTCTGTACTTATTTACACTAAAAGTTTGTGAGCTTCTGAGGAAAAGGAACCAAGTCCTTTTGGAGATTCTCAGCTCTAATTTGAGGACCATGAAGCATCAGCAGTCATTTTAATTGTGAGTCTAGACAGCAAAGGTAAGAGTTTCCAACCAAAATATACTTCTGTAGATGAAGTATAATACTCAGGAGTGAAGGTACTGAATTAACATGGACACAGCTGAAAGGTCTTGATTGCTGAAGCAATGTGGGCCAAATGATTTTCTACTGATATCAATTGAGCTCCTTCCCGCTCAATGGCTCAAATGCCAATTTTCTCCATGAAGACCGATGCAGTCTGTCCTCCTTTACCTTGCTGTGGGCCTGAACAGCAAGAAATAGGTTTTCTGAGATGGTCTCAGATGGGATAGAATGTTGCAGTGCATTCTTGGTACCTGTCCAAGAAGCACACATTAATCCTAACAAATCTTTGAGATGCAATATAATAGAGATATAATTCACCAATCCTAGAGATTCAAGAGGAGGGTATATGGTACTATATAGGCAACTATTTAAAGCACCTTGTGAGGGAAGGATCTTTTTTGCTGGCAAACAATTTTGACAATTTTTCTATATTCTGAACTGCTATTATGGAGCAATGCTATGGATGCAGTGGCTGAAGGTGTTGTTACAAGAAGCAGGAGAAAGTGAGAGTTGCTCTGCTTGGTAATCCCCACAGGAGAGAGATCAACATTGCTTGGCAGGAGGTGATACAATGCATCAATGCAGCCTCCGCCACCCAGGCACACTGGCACCAAATTAGAATGAAGTTTTCAGAACTGAAGAAATAAGCACCTTATAGCAAATAGATGGATAAAATTTGCATGACATGAAATGTTTCCTCACATCCTATTACATATTGATTGCTGCCCCATGCAAAACACCCAGACCACCTTATAAACTTTTGAATAATTATCATGTCAATAATGCAGCAGGCCACAAATTCTGGCTGCAACTTATCAATGAATCTCTTGGCACAGATATTACATCCATCTCAACGGGCCTTGGTTAACATCGTATCTGAAAGATGGCACCTCTGACGATGCAGCACTCCCTCAGCATTGTATTGAACTGTCAGCATAGATTATGTACTCGAGTCTCTGGAATCGGGGTTACACCCACAACCTTCTGGCTCAGAGGTGAGAGTGCTACCAAGCAGTACACTGGAGGAGGGAATACTGGGTGAAGCAGTGCAGGAGTGAGAAAGAGCAAGTGGAGATGGCAATGGAGAAGCAGGAAGCTGCTAGTTAGAGGGCCAGCTCACATCCTTCTTTAGCTGCAGAGCTCAGGGATTCAGGCTTAATGGGACTTGTTGGTTTTCTACAAGTCTTTATTCCAGTTTGCCTTCTTCAAGTAATCCAGGCATAGAGGAATGCCTCAAAATAAAAGAAATTTAGCCTACTGTCTGGGAATTATGCATAAATCTGTATAGTCCGTGTTGCTGGTCACTAACACCCTAAACATTGATGGACTAGAAACCCTTGCACTTCATAAAAGCCATGGCAATATATCTAGGAACAGGAGTAGGCCATTCAGCCCCTCAAGCTTGTTTCATCATTCAGTGAGATCATGGCTGACCTATATCCTAACTCCATTTACCTGCCTTGGCTTCATATCCCTTAAGATGTTTTGCCCCCACCACTTTCTTGAGTTTCCCCAAGGCCAATTGAGATGACCTGTTTGGAGGCCTCCATTAGTGCCATTCTGAAACTGGCCACTGGGAGGTGTGAGAGTGCACAAGAGTCACTCTCCCACCAGTTTACCTTTCCCTTCCTGTGGGGAAACTGTGCACTCAGTGTCTCCCCACAGCATTAATACGCAAACAATGCCCTTTTCCAGCGGGAAAAGTACATTCAAAACTCTACATGCAAAACCCGCCATCAGAAAAAGTGGGACTTATTCAGATTTAGCAATTCATTCAGAGCTCATCCCTAGCTATTACCGTCACTCAGTCTTGGCATCAAAATGTGACGGCACTCCCAATTGGAAAAGGGTGACTTAATCATTCCCAAAGACTCTAAACCTTCCTGGGATAGATTCTAATAATTGGATACAAGTGTCGAGATATCACTTTACACTAGTTAGTACAAGTTACAGTTCTGATCAGCCTACAAAATCGATGGCAATAGGAGATAAAATACAGAGGCGGTATTTCATTTGAGGCACAGTTAGATATTAAAACATGAAGATACACACTATTATCACATGCAGTACTCAATCCTATTAAATGTCAATACATTGGAAATTTAACACTACCAATAAGAGTGATGACTGCACAATCTTCTGTCGAGCATGTTCATTTGGAGTGCAACACATAGCAATAAAAGCAAGTTTGAAATAAATAAGGAAATATGCTGAATTCTTAAAGAGAACTAAAGTGTTTTAAAAGGTTATATTATGTAGATTTGAGATTTGAATGAACTGGACTACTGCCATGCCAGGTATAAAGGGATACTGTCTGTCTGAGAAAGATGTTATGTAATGTAATGTGTGTTCATCAGTACATGCTGTGACAGCGTTATCAAACTGTTGATTTACACTGAGCAGAAATGAACGTATTATCAATCATCCGTCTCTCACAACTGTCAGGATGTGAGTACATCCACAGAATTGTGGCTGGATTATCAGACGGGCCTACGTGTAAAGAAATGTTCTTTACCGCTGTTCAAAGAGTTTCTTTTTTTTTTGTGCAGTGAACGCTTTGCTCTTTTAAGGGCAATTCTGGAGACATCAAATGAAAAATTCAACAAAAAGAAAGGGTGAAAGACAGCTGCTGCTACCTGGGCCTGGAAATGCTGGCTGTAGATCTGTCGTCATCTCCTGCTAATTTGCAACACTTGCAAAACATACAGAGGCTTAAACAAAAAAAAAGAGAAAAGGCCCTGCCCAAGCCATCTGCTTCTGGGCACAATAAAGTTTATTGATAATTCATGATGTCATCCCAGCACCAGTGCTCAGCTGTTTGTATCTGGAAGAGTCAGTAACAGCGAAATGCAAGGCAAGAGTGGTACCGGCTACCCTTGGCGTTCTAATAACCTGCACACTTCCTCTCCCCACACACCTATCATTATTATTTACATCCTTTTGCAGGCATGTATATCATTTTGCAGATGTAGGTTATCAAGCCATCTTCACTGAATGAAGGCTCATCCTAATGGGGCTCAGGTGTTTCTATGCAATCTAGCAGATGACTGTCCCACTGGGCTTGCTTGCCGCACCAGGGTAAAACAACATTAAACAGACTGATATCCAGCAATATTCCGAGAGTGGGCAGCACAAGAATTAAACATTGTGCATGTGAATGCAAATATTTTTTATCCGATTGTTCTTTTACAGAAATATCCTTTAGGAAATCTTGGCAAAAATCCCACTAGAAACCATATGGCATTTATGGGCTTTGGGAACAAATCCAGTTGCGCTGTGTTCAAGATAGAGTGAAAGAAATATAGTACTTTTGAAATAATATTCATATGATGTTTCTTTGATGTAACAAGGTTCATAAGAAATTTGGCAGAGAAATAAGAAAGTGCATTTTTTATGTAGATTCGATTTTTGATAGATATTAAATGCTTGTCTACTCCAACAACAACAGGCAACACTGAATCTCATTAAAGCAAAAAGCAATTCTGAAAAACCTGTTTTGACTGATCTTCTCCTTTACTTTTCACAAAATCCATTAAATGTGGAACAAGTCTTCAAAAAGAAGGCCAGAAAAAAAAAACTTACAAGTCAGGGTGCCTTTGAGGATATTTAATTAAAATCTAATCCTGCATTCATTAAGGCTCACATAAATTAAGCTGTCATTCATAAGATTTATGTATTCTCATTTGCATATTGCATACAATTCATCAATTACTCAAGTATGAAAGCACCACATTTCCCTTGGAGCTGACTGCTACTCTGCCAACATTTGAAATGAGGGAGAGAGCAAGGCTGTCACGCGCTCTCGCAAACTTTCCTCCAAACGTCTCCTGTTAGCTCACTGTAATCTTTATCCCTTCATTACAAACCTTTGACAAGCGAAGAGCGCTGAGCTTCGATTTGTGTGCTCTCCATATCAAAATGTAACAGCGCCTTTTCATGTTTTATCTTACAAGTTTTGTTTCGGATTTTTGGAGCGGTGTGTGATATATATTAAATGCTGCGTTAAATATACTGTCCAGTGCGTTCTGTCTGAATTTTAAAACCATACATGGCAATCTAAGATCCCAGTTTACCAAAAGGCCTACTGGTTCGAGCACCTGCACTCAATTCACATCATATTTTGGGTGTAGTCCTCAAAGGTCACAGATAAAATCATTTTAGGGGCAATCTTTAATGGCTCAGTTGTTAAATGAACATTGCGGCAAGACATGTAGGCCAGGAAGGCCACGCATTTGATCCCCAGTGGATGCTCAACTAGCTGATCTTGGCTGGGGCGTGGTAGGGGCACTACCATTGGTCTCAGTGCCCTGGGCTAAAGATGGCAAAATCACACGGGGTTCCTGTTTCTGATTGCTGTCCAGCAAACCCCGCTGGAAGCGGATGAACATGGATCTTGGGCGAGGACAGGATCAGCCTTGGCTACGATGTTGCCGCCATTAAATAAGCTTGGAACGTGCAGGGGTATAAACTTCAGACGAGGATAGGATTGGAGTGGGTTGTGATGCTTCACAATGAAAAAAAATACATTTCTGGTCCTGAATCTCTTCAGACTTATTGCCGTAGCGGCGCTGTAACTTTGTCGTAAGTGCGATATAAATAAAGTTTCTGCCGGACTTCTGATAAAGTTACGGCAGCTCAGGGGCAGAAAGTCCCGTGGAAATTGAGGGCCTATGGTCCAGGATTACTTACGAGTTGGAGCTTTATTAAGGCTCAACTATGAAACATAAGGCCTCAACAGCAGCTGCCTTGAATCCATCTTGGAATCAGAATCTTTTTGATGTCAGGTGCCCAGCACCGACTCTGTCAGGGCACGAGCACCTGCCTCCTTTATAAACTGAATCAAATGAGTGAAACCACCGCGTGGCATCCAAGCACAAATAAAATAATCAGCAAATATTTAGTGATGCGAATAGTTAAACAACTCACGCGTATAACATGCTTCTCTGAATTGCTAATGCAGACTAAACTCCCTCTTTGACAATAATGCATCGCTCAATAATTGCTGTTCAGCCTGAGAACTCAAAGCTTTCAGAATATTTTAAGTCAGATATGACATAATTCTAATGGGCATTGTATACATAGCGAAAGCTACACAGAAAGTTGTGGGATATGATGTCTATCCCACAAATGAAAGTGGCCTGTAGAAGTAGCACATATACCATCTACTTTATGAGTAGAATAATTATCATATTTAATAACTTTCAACACTATCTTATACAGTGTATGTGCTTCAGCTTCATACAATCTTGTTATAAGTTTGAAACAAACTTATCTTTTAGTACTGGAACTCTGGTTCAATATGGCAGTCTCTTGTTCTTGCTTGCAACCAGCACCAGGTTACAGAAAGGACCCTGGTGTACGTTATAAGCCAATGAGGGTGTGCCCGATAATTACATGGTACCAAATTCGTTGGGCGGGCATGCTTTAGTTGTGGACACATAACACAAAAGCTGTACATCGGTTATTAGCTACAAGTAGCTTTGGTTACAGCTGTCATTTTCTACTGCTAGAAATGTTTTCGTCACAACTACTGTGACTTGTGGTAAAACAGCTCCAGGTGAATTGCTATGTAAAGCACCTGAAATAAATCTGAAGTGATAAGAGCTATTTATCATGCAAGGGGAGGTGTTTGCTTTGGTTGCTGTGTGTACCAATACCGTGAGTCTGTTCGTGACGATTGCCTCTGACTGACATTCCTACAAAACAGTAAACACTTATTTTTGAACAGGTTTCTAATTTTGCTGGAAATAGCTACCAAAGGAAATCTTCACAAAGGTGTTTACAGTATTACTACATAGACCAGACCCATCCTTCCTTCCATGTTATCAGTGCCCCTGCGTTTTATCAGAAGGTGTGAGAAGGCATTGTAAGCTCTCTGTCTCTCATCACTAAATACAAGTTGGAGCACAGTTACACCAATTTTCACACAGATGTATCACACTAGAAAAAAAATCTCAGGAGGAGGACATAAAGTTATGACTACTGCAACCTACCCTGGAAAATTAATCCATCAGCTGTGTAATTATAACCAGACCAATGTAATCATTTATAGGCATTATTAAATAGAACTTTCTAACTACAAGCAAAATCAACACAATCCCTTTCCCAGTGCCTCCCTCGACATTAACAACCTCAGTGTCTCCAATAAATCAGTGTGTTATGTTTGTAAAATATTACTAAAATTTACTTTCAGCTATTTTTCCCCCTGATTGTAGACAGATTTTTAGTTCCAAAGTTTCCCAGCATGAGTTGTCTATAAGAATTGGTCCAAGCTGTGTTGCAATGGTAAAAGAATTTTCCTGCTTATAAAAAAAGGCACATTATTTCATTTTTAGCGAATCTGTACCACCTGTTCTGCGAAACAGCATGATCCTGAAAATGGTGAAACAGGACATCAGGCCAATTCTGAAGCATTTCATGAAAGGTAGTGATTGAATTGTGCTGCAGTTGCAAAGTTCTCTGTTCACCCTGACTGTGGAACCTAAGAGCAGCCTGTAGCTAAAGGATGCAAGGAACTGATCCAGGCTTGGGAACAGGAACAGCTGGGGAAATAAGGAGCTTTACCCAATGCAGCTTCCAACAGTCAAATGTCATTGGCTCTTCTGCCAAGAAAATCTGAGCTAATAGGCAACTGTTTTACTGCCTGTTTTCCACAGATACTGTGTACACTGATCAGTAAAATAGATAATGCGACAAGACAACAAGGGCAATTTTCAATCTTTTTTTAAAAATTCTTTATGTTTGGCCATTTTCTTAAAACGGACGCAACTTCCCACTGTAGAAGGCTTCTCATTTGACACGTTGATCAAATGATAGCTTAACGCAAGATTGGTCATCTGACAGAACAAGCAAATCTAAACCATTCAATCAAATCAACTGAATCACAAATCCAGTTTTCTGTTTGGGTGTTTTGAGTCTAAAAAGCAAGGCTCTTCATTATCTGTTACTGGCTAGCAGAAATAGTGCTAAAGATTCAAGTGGAAGGAAAAAGATATAGAGCTTGTTCCCTAGTCCACGATCGAGAGACTCAGCCCCAGGAAACGTGTAGGATCTGCAACAAAAAAAAAGGCTGTCCTCCTATTTTTATGTTCGTGTTTCTTTTTATTTATTTTTGGAGGAGTTGTCAATTACAAATTTTCATTCGCGCAGCTGCTTTGCAGGAAGTTGCAAGGTGAAAAATATTTAACTCACCAATGGAAAATTACCACAGTGCTTGTCCCAAACCATTTGGAGCTCAATAAAGTGAGGGTGGAAAATTCTAGAAACTTCTGATAGTGGTGTCACTGGAAGTGGTCCAATATCCAATAGGTTGAAAGATAACCTATCTCACAACCCAGCTTCAGAAATGATGCCAGGTTTATTCTTTCTGTTATCATCCCAGCCTTTGGTAGCAACAGGATGAAACTTTCAAATTACGGTTTATAGATAGAAGCCAACTAGGCTGACTGAGATAGCCAGAAGTTGCCTCAACTCCAGCCTTGAACAGGATCAGTGAAAACTGACTGCTCTGGAAGTGGCAAACAGCACTGGTTTAACAGGGGGGAAACTATTAAATTATGTGCCGGTTCTACCATGTTTGAAGCCCTTTTGGAACAGACACAAAAGGCACTGACCTTATTTTACTGGCACCAACCAGTTCATTTTAAAATATCATTAAAATCTAACCTCAGCTGAGGAAAGGGACCAGGCTGTAGTCTGACTAATTGTATTCAGGGAAAAATAGGATAAAATTTGAAACAACCTGGGGTTAACACTCCCGACATAGAATGTTACACAATGGAAATGTATATTGGCAATTCAGGAATGGGGGGCAGTACACACTGCACAATCTTCCCAACCATTATCAATTAATAACCAGAAAATTGTGTGGGATGTATTGACGTCCATGCCCAAATTCCCAATATGTGCTTCTGTTGCAAAAGGGGGCACTAATTTGTAAAATCTGTCAGTTAACTGTTAGGCAGAGGTGTTTGAATTACAGGGATAGTGACCGTTTGCTGATTTCTGTCAAGTTTCGAAGTGTCTTATCCTGCAATACACCTTCTGGAGTCATAAATATGTGACACCAAGCCGGATGCTATGGAAAGTGAATGGATACATGAGGAGCTCTTTAATCTAAAACTCAACATTAACCTTAACATTAGGCAGGACTCGATTACCAAGCAAAGGATCACATTTAAGTGTTTGGATGTAAAAATTAATCAGGATCGGAATGCATATAAGGATCATGCGTCACGCTGCCAGCTGTTTTGGTGGAGACTGCAACAGCTGGAATACCCAAGCCTGTCTCCAGCAGTGCTGTCCATATTATGTCAACAGCACCTTGAAGTCAAACACTTTACATGTGCAGAGCCCAATAAGATCTCATTAGCATTTAGTGATGTGGTAAGCACACTGGACTGCTCACAGTTGTCTGTTTTATTACTTGCAAACAAGGATATAGATAACTTGTGCCACATTAAGTGTTCGAACTACCAATGGACTTTCTGATTACTTGATCTTGTTACGGTGGATCAAAGTATCTTGAAGAAATCAACCTTCAACAGTAAAAAGAACAGAGGAATAAATGAAATGTTGCATTAAAATACATATAAAATCTATATGATTTCAGTTACAAATATAAGAATTCATAACATTAAGTATCCATATACTGTTGGTATTACAATGTAAAATGCACTGTCAGTTATTCACTAAATCAAGACATGAAATTATTTGCTGAAGAGGAAGTTTTAAGAAGGCTTGCCCATCAGGGGCATATATCAGGAATTTGTGCTCCCCACAAATTTCTGTTCATTAAAATTAATGGTCATTTTTAATGGTCATAACTGGTGGGAGCACAGGCTTAAACTCCCAATATGTGCTCTGGAGTGGGTGAGGCTTTGCTCTAGCCATACAATTTCAGACAATTACCATAACTGTTTCTCAGAGCGCAAGAATATGTTGCACTAATTTACAATCAACTCTGATAATTAAGAAATCGCAAGTTCCAAATAACCATATTTTAAACTGAAATTTAATACAGTGTCCCTGTTTGGTTTATTTTAACTAAAGTCAAAATATCTCTTTGTGTTCAAACGTGTAATCAGCCATCCCGCACAGAAAATAGAAAGAAAACAGATTTTCGAAATAGAGACAATTAATGTGCATTTAAATTCGAGTTCAACAGGAAATCCTTTCTGAGTAATATTGATTGGTTTGAGGCCTTCTGATTCTGAGACATGGCTTTATAAACAAAAATTATCTAATGTTTATATTCTTTCCTTTTTAATAATTAATGAAATGTAAATAAAGCCAAAGGAGTTAACAGTTTGAAATTGCTAACTATGACAGTATAATCACAGGCAGATGCCTACACAATACCCAAAACCTTTTTGTATAGAAGGAGGTTACAAATCTGCACTCTTTTCCCTCTTCAAAGTCGGAAATAATGGTGCCAGATCCCCTGAGCATTTGCTGTTAGAAACTGTTTGCATATTCAGTTATTGTTTCTGCTGCTCCAGTCATCTGCTGAAATTCATTCTAATGTGGCCCTGATCAATTCTGCCAGCTGTGCTTAAGTGCTGTTTACTATAATACCATCACGTTGCATTTACACTCGCAAACCAGCCGCCTGACAGCGCCTAAATGCATTTAGGGGATAAAATTAGTCACATCGCCTCATCAGAATAGAATTGCTCTCAGCAATCAGATGTTCTTGAAGAGAAAGAAAACAATTTTTTTCTTCATTTGAAAAAAAAAGCAATTTCTACCACAGACAGAAAAGGCTATTACATAACATGAAGTTTTTTCAATTGTCTGTAAAAAAAAAGAGAAAAGGAGCAATTTATGTACTAGCAAAAATCATTATGACCTCCAGCAACCACTCCAAGTCATCCCTCTATCAGGTTGGTTCAGTTCTAATCTTGAACCTTACTTTGTATATTCAACTGATGGAATTTTCTGCAATCTGACTGCATGGTATTTTATTGATACCTGTTCGGCTGATTGGCCAGGTGGTGCTGTCTTGTATTTAAGATGCGCCTCCATGTAAAGCCCCCTGAAACTCCAGATGTGGGCTAAGCGCTTATAATATCTCCATGCAAGAAAGAGAGAAAGATGAAACAACAGCTTTAGGGTGAAATTGTGAAGTACTACAGCTATGCTAGCGGTACGTGTCACCTCTGTACGCTCCAGTTTTGTGCTGAAGGGCACTCCTATGTGAAGAACATGCAGTGAGTACACTCAACTTAACCATACTGCAATACTGCACTAGTAGGTATACCCATCAGACTACTTGTGCTGTACTCCATTATGCATTAAAATTACCCCTTTTCAGGAAGGTGATTCAGGTGAAGCATTCCACCACAGATCAGGGCAAACTAACAGAAAAAAACCCCAGCTCCCTGCTGGTTTAATGTACATCTGATCAGCCCAGTTAAGAAGCGAGATTGGCAGAATTCTGAGAGCAGGTCACCTGATCACCATATCAGTTACAAAATAATGGGTGCAAAAGATTGGGAAGAAACCAAGAGGGAACAGGGAGCAGAAAAATAGCAGAAAAAAAATTACTTGACTATCAATGGTTCTAGATAAATAATAGCTATTGTATATATATTATAAATTGCAAAGATCAGCTTTGCAACTTGTAATCTACCAAAATATACATTTCAAAATAGGGTTTGAAAAACCCGCTGAACCTTCTCAATAATACTCTAAACTGCATTAGCACACTTTCTTTTAAAAAAAATTCTAATAAATATCATGACATGTTCAAGGCATTCTGACATAATGTACTCCTCCACATCACATTCCAATAACTAAGAAGCACTAGAGAAATGACAGTATGATGGATATTATGACAGATAATTCCAATATGGCACCATTTTACTTGATCAATATCTCCCTGCAATATCAGAAATAAAGGTTTGTCTGCATGCTGCATTACTGATGAGGTGTGTTTCAGCCATGCTGAACCGAAGCTATAATTCAGCTCTGTTCTCTCTCTCCCTCTCCTTCAATTATTCAATACATTGGTATGTTTAACCCAACATCTTTTTCACTGTCACTCTGGCAATTTAGTAACACATGTCTGTGTGTGATTATCAATACATGTACAATAATATTCCCAGGATGCTCATTGGTAACTCTTGAATAACCAATATACAAATACAGAAAAGTGGCCACCATATTAGAAACACAAAGATTACCTTTTGGCATTGAAGGGCTGAGAAGAGATTTGTGATCATTATGTGGAAGGTTTCTCACCAGTGTCTCTCTAACAATCCATTTCCAGAGCACACTGATGCTGGATCAACTCTAATGAGGTTGACACAGTGGCTGTCTTCCTAATGAGGCAGGTTTTATTCAATGGTTTCTATCCAAACAGATTTTGCCCTTCAAAAATTTTGCATTGATTATTGCTGCTGCATCTTTTAATTTTAATTTAAAAATTCCTGCACTATTCAAATTATGCAGACCACCGAAATCCAAATAGTCACCACATTCTGCTTAAATGGAATATTCCGATGCCCATTTGATGCCCTTTTTCAAGGTTAATTCTTTTTATTGGATCTACTTGGTCTGTGCTTTAAAAAGCAAATAATTCGGGGTAACCCCATGTATGGTTTATGTCCTGATCCTCTGTACATCTTGTACAAGCTTTTACCTTTTGTTGTAATAAAATGTAACATAGACCTTGAAATGACACCATGGAAAATTAGTGTACAAAGGCCTAACATGTCCGTATGAAATTTTTTCCTCTGTTATGTTAATGAAGGTGTTAACCCATTTGAAATAAATGGGTCAACATGTTAAACATTTGTACAGTAGCTTCCCACGATATAATTTCAGGGCCATAATCTTTAAAATAAAACACATCAATTTGTATTATGTCCAAAGTAATGTGTTATCATTGCTGTCGATGAATTTGTTGTATAGACAATGAGAATATAAAATTGATTGGTGTTGATCAATAAGTACTAGCCCTAAAAGGCAATAAAAACTGAAAGCTGAAGTGTTTAGATTAATTAAATTAATTTGTGTTAGCTGCCCTACTAGAAATGAGATTTTATAAACTTTCTTGAGAGCAATTTAGGAGCAAAATATTTTCTGTAACATTCATCATCGACAAGGTATTCAAGGAGAACATTGCAACATCTCATTTAAATGAACACACAGAGTCTCTTTTTAGTTTTGCAGACAAAAACATACTGAAGCTTTTAATTAAATATTGTGTGATGATGATGTGTAAAGATATCCAAAGTTGACTCACAACCAAGAAAGCATCTAATGTTTGAGGCAGTCTGGTCACAGAATCAGATCTGTCTGAAGCCTTAGGTGGTATAAAGGCACAAATTAGTTAACTCTGCTAATTTGTGAATTTGAAAGATGTATGAACTATTTTATATAAAAAAGAGTTAAACAGTACTTTTACCACTTTGAAATTTCTGGTCAGTTGACCTGCTCCTGCCAACACTGGTCAATAATTGGCTATGAGAAGCTTTGCAAGAGCAGCCAAGAGTGCCTTTCCCTCCTAGTTTTCCTCCTTACTGCTTCTACTTGGGATCTCCCTGTAAAGACATAGTTGAAGTAAGGAAGTGATATGGGGAACTATGAACCTGTGACCCGCCATGTCCATGGTACAGCATGTAGGGCCTCCAACATGCAACACGCAACAATGCTCCACACAACCTTTCTTAACTCACAGCGGAGGGAGAAGATCTCCTCTGTTTGCTATCTGAAGCAAAATCATAAACACACGTTTAAAGATTTTTTTATCCCAGCTTTACACTTTGTCATTGTTTGTGGCAATTCCAATTGAAAACATTCCATGGAAACAATTACGTAATTTTACAACCTGCCGCAAAAAATTAGGTTTCAACATATTGAGTTCTTGGTAATGAGCTCTTCTCGAAGGGTACACACATCTCTATTGGGACATTTAAAACTTTAATGTCACACAATTTTATGAAAAGTTATTCAATGATAAAATATTTTGTTAGGTTATTAGTCAAGGAGCAGTATACTACTCTAATTTAGTCTTTATTCTCATATTTCTCCATGTGTTCGTTGAAGGAAAAAATGGCAGTTCTGGAGAATTGCCATTTTTCTCCCGTTCACTTCTCAGGGAGCTGACTCCCGCAGGAGCACAGTGCCATGAGTGTCAGAGTCCTCAAGCTTGGGTACTGTATTCTCCGTTTTATTTTTCTGCTGCCATTTTCCTCCTTTCCTGATAGGGCTGCAATATGATTCCTTGTAAAGACTGAGGGAGGTAAAGAGGGAGGATATCTCAGTAGGGATTTCAGAGTGGGCTTGGGGAGGCAGTAGAGAACAAAGATATTTAAAAACGAGGTAGGAGGGCTGGAACAGGATGAGGTGCTCGAAGGTGGAGATGGTACCAGAGGAGTAAGTGGGGAAGAGACAAAAGAGTGATTTGGTAATAAGGACCACACTGTCACCGTGGTGGTATGGGTGGGCCAGGTGATAGAATGTATAACCAGGTGGTGACGCTTCAGTAAGGGGAAAGGTGTCACCGCCCATGAGACAAGTTTCAGTCAAAGCCACGGTGTCAATGCAATTGTCCATACCAAGGTCGTTGATGCCAAGGACTTTATTCAAGAGTGAACGGACATTCTGGAGGGAAATGCAGAGAAGGGCAGTGATTGTTGATCCATTGGCAAAGTCCAAGGGGGCATTTGTATATCTGCATTTGGCTGATATGGCTCTACTAAAAAAGGAATATTGAATTTCAAAGCAAACCATATAGTTAGGGTTGCCAATTCTGGTTGAATGTATTCCTGGTGGTTTCATCACATGACCTGCATCCTCCAATCACCCCAGCCCTACGCTCCCACTATTGGCCACCCAAAACATCCATCCTCACGGCGCACTGCCTCCCCATGGCCAATTGGAAAGTAAAAAGACTCTTCATTACCCAATTGGATGATTCTTGACTGTCAGTCAAACAGCCTTTTTTCCCATCACCAATATTTTTATATCTAATAAACAGAAGTGTTGAAAGAAAATGAAAAAAACATTTTTTTTTTAATGGCCCTATGATTTTTCTCCAGGATTGCACACAGCAGTATCCTGGAGGTTAATCTTCAATTCCTGGAGACTCCAGGCCAATCCTGGAGGGTTGGCAACCCTACATAAAGTACAGCATTGGTATCGATGCTTTCCTATGTCTGGTTGGACAGTCCAACAAACTGTAGGAACAAGCATGAAGAGAAATGTATTGTAACTTTGGATAATGAGTTTTTAATTGTATTATGCATGGGGAAATTGAGTATAAAAGACAGTGTGATTTCTGCAGAGATATGAAATAGGCTTAATGGGAAAGATGAAGCAAAAGAAGTTGATCATCTTGTATTTAAAAGCAGGAGAATCCAGCAAAAAAGGGTGGAAGAGCAAAGCAGCTGACTTGTAAGTACAAGACAGTGAGGGGACCACCATCGGTCTGGTAACGATAGGGGAACAGTATCATGTGTCGCATTGCTCACTAGAAACAGAACATTTTCTTCAGATGTGGCTCCAGGGGAGCTGCAATGTTAGAGGACTCGATCAAGTCAGAGAACAATCATCCAGAGGACTGTCATCCTGTTTCTGGTTAAGTACACGCTAATGACAAGAAGACAGCATTACAAAGTAATTGTGGTCAGAATAACATAGCATTTCCATCAACTTGGAGCTTTGTTTGGACAAAGCTACTCTTTTGTTTTCTTTGTGATGAAGTAAAATATTAGGAGTTAGACTATTTGAAAAATCACAACTTTAATATCCTTTATACCCAAAGAGTTTTCTAAAAATTTCTTTTTTCAACTTTAGTACTTCTGTTAGTGAGTTAATGGAATGAAGAAATGACTAAAGGTTTACATTTGATATCCTATTTACTATAAATTCCCAAGCTAACAGCATACTTTTCAAATTAGGCCAATAAATGTGTCCCTTGTTAAAATGCAATATACAAGGGTTCACAATCCTGAATCTACACCTGAAATCATTTTGTCAGAATCGTGTTGTTCCCCATTGTTAAATAAATTATATTGTCTGTGCATAAATTCACAACAATGTATGGGAAGGGTAAAGTGGAGAATTAACTGATGTCACCATCAGTGGAACTACCATTAAATAAGAAAGGAAAGAATGTGCATTTATATAGCGCCTTTCATGACATTTCACAGCCAATTAAGTACTTTTTGAAGTGTAGACACTGTCGTAATGTAGGGAAATGCGGCAGCCACTTGGCACTCATCAAGATCACACAAACAGCAATGAGATACATAACCAGATAATATGTTTTACTGATCTTGGTTGAGGATTAAATATTGTCCAGGACACCAGGAGAACTCCCCTGTTCTTCTTCGAATAGTGCCATGCAATTTATACATCCACCCGAGGGGGTAGACGGGGCCTCGGTTTAATGTCTCATCCAAAAGATGGCACCTCCGACAATGCAGCACTCCCTCAGAACTGCACTGGAGTGTCAGCCTAGATTATGTGGTGTAGTAAGGGCAGTGCAGTGGCACAGCTCCAACATGCCAGGAAGCAAACCCATGTCAGTGATTACATCACACTGTACATTTTAGCCAAGCCATCAGAGGAAAACACAGGGCGACGGTTCACAAAGAAGGAAAAGTGGAGGGCCAATCACCCAAGGCTGTTTTCTCACATACCTCCTAGCAGCCAACTTAGAATCAGAACAGCCAAGGAACAGGTCTCCTGCCCACCTTCTCAGCTGAGAAATGATACACGTAGTGAGGAAACAAAAGAAAATGAGGTAATTTACCTAAACAGAAAAAGGCTTAAAAAGAAACCTCTTCCTTGCCCAAGCTAATCCTTTAGCTTTGGAATTCATTTTAAACTCCAATTGTTGCCAGCAATGCTTTCTGTTGCATTGAGTTTCACAGACATGGAATTAATCTAATTGACTAATATTGGCCCCAATTCTTCATATTTTTAATGAGGCCTTTCATTCCTTCAGATGAGGATGACTGCACTTTATAGTAAGACGTGGATCTGTATACAAATGGAACAGGATGCCTTGCATTGCATTAAAAGGTATCTGCAAGCCAGAATCAAATACAGTCGATTCACATAGGATGCTAAAATGGCTGAAATGATTGCTCAGTGGATGAGTTAGGGTAATCTCAATCTATTTCCCAATGAATTCAAGTCTCAAGCCTATAATTCAGCATTAACTGGAATCTCGCACCATAAGAGAAAGAGATCATAAGGATTGATAGCATAAGAAATGGAAATATCATTCCAAAACTAGGGATTCTGAAAAGTGGAAATGAAAGCTGAGGAATAGGGTGGGAATAAATTTCAGACTTTCCTCCTGTATCTCACCTGTGTTGTCATTTACCCAACAAGGCTAGACATGGGTTGAAAGTAGTGCAGAATGTTCCACCACACAGGGGAAAGAGCGGGGGAGTGGGACTAATTGGATAGCTCTTTCAAAGAGCCAGCACAGGCATGATGGACCAAATGGCCTCCTTCTGTGCTCTTTCATTCTATAATTCTATGACTTCCCAACACCTTCATCTCGCACCTTGATCAGCACAAGAAAGAGCATAAATATCATGATTTGTTCCAAGTGTTATGCTGGATATTGGTGAAAAAAACTTTTGAAGGGATGTGTCTTTTCTATTTGGTTCCGAACAGAAAGCTTAGCAAAAAATGATTGTGGCACAGGTATATATGTGCCATATTATTTTGTCCTCAGTGGTGCAGCATAATTGTGATTAACCTTTGTATTGACAAAAACTATACTGGATCACACTACAGTTGATATCAATGCTATGGCTGCTTATCACAGTGTTGTAAAACCCCTGCTGCACTCATTGAGAACAATTACTGCCGTGGTAAATCTAGGCCTGGCTGCTCATTAATTATCCATTGTCCACATACAACCATAATTACCAACTTATTCATTTTACTATCAGATGCAAACAATTAGGAAAGATGGTCTTTGACTTCAGAAGAGACATTAAACTGACTGTGCAGGTGAAAGTAAAAGATCCCAAGGGGGTCATTTGGACTTTTGGCACAAGTGGTAAGCTGCTGATTGTGGATTGTCCTCCCGTTATATGCTCCCACCCGAGATGCCCAACTCCCGATGTCCCATCCTCCAGCCCCGAAATGCCTAATCTCCGATACATCCCCCACCCCCAATCTCCCACACGCCCCCGACCACTATTCTCTGGCGGGCTGTAGCACCAATGAGGTCTGATGCCCAATATCTGGAGCAGGGTAAAAATGGGCCCTCCTGAATTTCTAGGCTATAACGTCACCAGAGCACACATGGACAGATGCAAAAGTGACAAAAACCTACAATCCTAAATCAATCAATGCAAGATTCCACTGAGAACCAGTGAGACCCTAAGATACAGATTAACCAAACTGTTGATAGATTCAACATGGAAAAAATTCCACACAATTTGCAACAAAAAAGAGTTCTGATTTAAAGCAGTGCACCACTTAATCCACAATTCAATTAGCAAAGAAATGCAGTTAATGGTCCTTTAAAAGTACACACATTTAAATGAGTAAATATGAAGTACATTACATCATATTTATGAGCATTGCGAAACACAAACCAAACTAGGAAACTAATCTCTTAATGTTTTGAGCCAAGAAATGTATACATATCACATAAATAGCCAAAGAATTTGGAATTCTTATCTATCTGGTCTCCCAAGAAAACAAATTTGTACTTCAGCACAGCAGCAGCTACACAGACACAGCTGTGACTGATAAAGGAACTATTAAGTGGTGAATCCTCATGGTTCGTTTAATGCTATTAAAAGAATTGCTTTTTCCTTCTGCGACAAACTTGCTAGTGTTTGATTAGAGACTGATGAGCACAAAATACTCAAATGTCAGATAAAGTGTGTTAATTTGCATAGGTTGTCTGGAAAAGTTTCTTGGCATGTATTCCCATGCGTGAGAAGAAAAGAAATGTAATTTGCAGACAATCAGAAATGCACCTATGAGGAAACTGGAGGGTTTCAGATAATGGCCGTGCTGGAGAAATCGCTGCCAACATTTTTGTTAATTATGGAAATCAAGCAATAAAAAAAAAACAGACATACTGGAAAAACTTCCTTTTTCCAAAGACGTTTGCAATGGATTTCTTTACAAGCTCTCTGAATCTGGAACTCTAAGGTCTACACAATGGTGGGGGGGGGGAGGGGAGAAAGTCCAACAGGAGGCAAAATATTGGCAAATAAACCTCCCATTAGATTTTCCTACTGTTTGAGCTTTTTTAAAAAAAATTAATTCTACCAAGAACTTCTTCCAAAATGAAGCCATTAATAATGGGAAGAGAAACTGTAAAGAATGTAAAGATAACTAGATCACACAGGCCACAATAAATTATATGGAATCTCCCAATATTGCAGATTGTGTTATTGTGCTTCCAGCAAGACTTGTGGTGTAAATGACACTTTTTAAGGAAGAAATCACCTTAGTTTTGGGAAGGGAATATGCCCAGAAGAGACACTTATCATTGTTGCCACAAAATGAAAATTTCTGATATGAATAAAGTTGTGTTACACATTTGAAATTAGTGCCTCAAAGCTTAACAACTTTGCAGGGATAATGATGCTCCTTTAAATCGTCCTTCTCTTAAGTGTGCGTGTGCTCGTGAGACGTCATGCAGATGTTAAAAGGGACCCCGCTGGCTTTGGGTGGGTGTCCTTGCTACCTGCTCAGGAGGTTAAAATACAAACTTGTCGGCTTCCAGCAGCTCAATCGTGGGTAAGTAACTAGGGCGATTATAACCGCCCACGTAGGATTAAAATCACCCCCAAGGGCACTGTCACAATTTATAGATTTACACCAGATATTATCCTAGGATCACAAGTTACTGCCCTAAGTGGACCTCACATTCCCTACAATCTGGAGTGTAACTTTTGCTGTATAATATCTAGTTAAACAATAGTATGATCCTCCTCGCTTTATAGAAGGCAGACTGAAATAGCAGTTTATCTAAACAAGATAGACTTGCATTTATATATCGCCTTTCACAACCTCAGGACGTCCCAAAGAACTTTACAGCCAATGAAGTACTTTTGAGTGTAGTCGCTGTTGTAATGTAAGAAATACAGCAGGCAAGAAATGCACACAGCAAGTTCCCACAAACAGTAATGTGATATTGACCAGATAATTTGTTGAGGGATAAATATTGGCCAGGACACCGGGAGAACTCCCCAGCTCTTTTTCGAAATGGTGCCACGAGATCTTTTACATCCACCTGAGAGGGTAGTCAGGGCTTCGGTTTAACGCCTCATCCGAAAGACAGCCCCTCTGACAATGCAGCACTCCCATAGTACTGCACTGGGAGTGTCAGCTTAGATTTTGTGCTCAAGCTCCTGGAGTGGGACTTGAACCTACAACTTTCTGACTCAGAGGAGAGAGTGTTAGCCATTGAGTCACGGCTGACACCTCTTCACTCAGGTCATTAATTGGCTTATTTACATGAAATACAATGGCACCATTTTTATCTGATTCCCTTCCTACCTGTCACAACACAATCAGTTCATCTCTTACAATGGTTTCTTCCCCTTATGTTTACACATTCATCTCCAGTGTGCCCAAGGCTGCATCCTTGGTACCCTTCTATTTCTTATCTATATTCTGGCACTCAGCAACACCATCTGCAAACATGGATTCAGTTTCCATAGTACACTGATAACAGTTAACTCTATTGCTCTGCCTGCACCTTGATTTCACAACTAATACTCAACAAACCTGATTGAATATTTTGAAGAGGTGACTAAAGTAGTGGACAGGGGAATGTCTATGGATGTTGTATATATGGACTTCCAGAAGGCATTCAATCAAGTCACTCATAAGAGACTGTTAGCCAAAGTTGAAGCTCATGGAATTGAGGGCAAATTATTGGCCTGGTTAGGAAATTGTCTGAGCGGCAAGAGACAGAGAGTAGGGATAATGGGCAGATACTCAAATTGGCAGGATGTGACTAGTGGTGTCCCACAGGGATCTGTGTTGGGGCCTCAACTATTCACTGTATTTATTAACAACTTAGATGACAGGATAGAGAGCCACATATCCAAGTTTGCCGATGACGCAAGGATAGACAGCATTGTTAGCAGTGTAGATGGAAGTATAAAATTACAGAGAGATATTAATAGATTAAGTGAATGGGCAAAACTGTGGCAAATGGATTTTAATGTAGGCAAGTGTGAGGTCATCCACTTTGGACCTAAAAAGGATAGATCAGAGTACTTTCTAAATGGTGAAAAGCTCGAAACAGTGGAGATCCAAAGAGACCTAGGGGTTCATGTACATAGATCACTAAAATGTCATAGACAGGTACAGAAAATAATCAAAAAGACTAATGAAATGCTGGCCTTTATATCTAGAGGACCAGAATACAAGGGAGTAGAAGTTATGCTACAGCTATATAAAGCCCTGGTTAGACCACACCTGGAGTACTGCATTCAGTTCTAGGCACCGCACCTTAAGAAGGATATTTTGGCCTTGAAGGGAATGCAGTGTAGATTGACTAAAATGATACCTGGACTCCAAGGGTTAAATTATGAGGAGAGATTACACAAACTAGGGTTGTATTCCCTGGAATTTAGAAGATTAAGGGGCGATTTGATCGAAGTTTACAAAATATTAAGGGGAGCTGATAGGGTAGATAGAGAGAAACTATTTCCGCTGGTTGGGGAGTCTAGGACTAGGGGACATAGCCTAAAAATTAGAGCCAGGACTTTCAGGAGTGAATATAGGAAACAAATCCACACGCAATGGGTGGTAGAAGTTTGGAATTCTCTTCCACAAACGGCAGTTAATGCTAGCTGAATTGTTAATTTTAAATCTGAGATTGATAGATTTTTGTTAACCAAAGGGATTAAGAAATATGGGGCTAAAGTGGGTATATGGAGTTAGGTCACAGATCAGCTATGATCTCATTGAATGGCGGAACAGGCTCAAGGGGCTAAATGGCCTACTCCTGTTCCTATGTTTCTATGGCTGTTCAAATGTCTGTCTGAGCTCTGAACAAGTTGGAACTTTCTCTATTTAATATTAGCAGGACTTAAGCATTCCTAGTTGTCTCCTGCTAGAGTCTTCATGCATTAAGTGCCGATCTTATTTCCATTCCCAGCTCCTCAATCTGGTTGAGCCCACAGATAGCAGCCTTAGTGTTCCACATAACTCTGAGCTAAACTTCAAATGCTACTTCTAATCCATCACCAAGATCGCTAATTCCTACCTCCCAAAGATTGTTATCCTACTTCTGCTCTTCTGCTCTTGAAATCCTCACTCATACCATCAAGAGGATCTCAAGGTTTAATTTCTCCAACAATCTCTACATTAGCCTCCCCAGCTGTATCCTACACACATTCTAACTCATTCATAAGTCCTTAGCTCATATCCAATCCCACAAAGTCCCATCACCCCTGTCACCATCCACTGTCCCTGAGCATATTGATTTTGTCTTATTCTTCAAATTCCAGCATGACTTCACTCGACAGTACATCTACAATCTTCTTCAGCCCAACATCTTACGTTCTTCGAACTCTGGTATACAGCTCCCTCTTGCACCTCTGTTTCATCATAGATGGCACAGCAACCATATCCTTGCACTCTGTGAATTGTTTTCCCAAATCTCTTTGCTTGATACCTCTCTTCACTTCTTCAAAAGCCTCCTCAAAAAAGTAACTCTTTAACCATGCCCTAACTTCTCTCCTACCTCCTGATTATGGTCCAATGTTTCCCACCATAAAGCACTTTGGGACACAAAAGGCATTATATATGTAAAATGACCAGAGGTCATAAATATAAAATAGTCGCTAATAAATCCAATAGGGGATTCAAGAGAAACTTCTTTACCCAAAGAGTGGTAAGAATGTGGAACGTGCTACCACAAGGAGTAGTTGAGGCAAATAGCATTGATGCATTTAAGGGGAAGTTAGATAAGCACATGAGGGAGAAAGGAATAGAAGGGTATCCTGATAGGGTTAGATGAAGTAGGGAGGGAGGAGGCTCGTGTGGAGCATAAATGCAGGCATAGACCAGTTGGGCCAAATGGCCTGCTTCTGTGCTGTAGTTTTGATGTAGCTCGATATTGCTGCTTTTCTAAGGAACACGAGAGCTTTGCACTGAGTAAAATCAACAGGTAGAATTTCACAGTTACTCCAAGAATGCTCAAAATATTCTCTGTACATTGAACTATATTCTCACTGCCTTTCCAAATATTCATGGCTTATTTCTCGAGGGACTGGAAGAGCAAATTCATCACCCCTCACAACACAGGTGCAGTCCCACTTTCTGTACCTAAGCAGGCTGTACTATATCGAACAGGCAAAAAGAAGTAAATTAAAACATTCAAAGAATGTCATGAGCTCTTATCTATTAAACGTCTAAAATATATTTGAACTACTAAAATGCGTTAAAGTAATTGAAACTTGAGATAGTTCCCTACAGTCTTTTAAACTGGTGTCTTTCCTGGTAGCCTGAAAGATTCTTTAAAGCTGCAAATTAAATCTGCATAGACTTACAAGAGAAATTACACCGCATTCCCCTGAGCTATTTTAATTATATGTCTTCTAAAAACTTCCACTTTTTCTTTTATTAAGTTAAAGCCTCCCACTCAGATAATGTTGTTGCCAGGCTCAGTCATGCTTCACTCCATTCTGCTTTTCTGCAGTCCTGTTAAATTCTCACCTTGCTCTGCCCTTGTCACCAAGTCATTCAAGCACAAAGCAGGGAGCACAGGAGTGTTTACTCATTTCCCAAGTCCATTATCTCACACATTAATCAACATTCTGTAACTTTCAGACAACAGCAAATCTGCTACAGCTTTTTTTTTGTGACTGTTTCACCCCTGAATCCACTGGCTCAGCAGTATATTTATATTGGTTTTATTTATATTGGGAATGGACTCTTTCAAGAGTTCAAATTTATGTATTTGGTCCTTGCAAGTTTTGGTGATGCTGTGCTTATTTCTTCTGACAACAACTTGCATTTATGTAGCGCCTTTAACGTAGTAAAACGTCCAAAGGCCCTTCACAGGAGCGTTATCAAACAAATTTTTGACACCGAGCCACATAAGGTGATATTGGGACAGGTGGCCAAAAGCTTGGTCAAAGAGGCAGGTTTAAGGAGCATCTTAAAGGAGGAGAGAGAGGTAGAGAGGTGGAGAGGTTTAGAGAGGGAATTCCAGATCTTAGGGCCTAGGCAGCTGAAGGCAGTTAATTGTGGAGCGATGAAAATCAGGGAAGAGCAAGAGGCCAAAATTGGAGGAACGCAGAGATTTCGGAGGGTCGGAGGAGGTTACAAAGATGGGGAGGGGCAAAGCCTTAGGGTGATTTTAAAACAAGGATATAATTCCTATGTATGAGTGATACATTGCGTGTTTAGTGAGGAAATATCATTGAAGTCAGAACTTGAATTTGCAAATGGCCCTAGTTTTCAATCCTTCAGAATTTAATCTCTGAGTAACAACTAACAATAAATGAGAATCTAAGGCTCAGGACAGCGCAATGGTTGATTCTCTTTGAATAGGGAGTGCAGTGACTTTAAACTATCTGACCAAGTGTTTGTTTTGGTCTTTGAATAAGGACGGTATCCCAGCGAAACAGAAGATGGAGGGCTCGTCCTGTACAAATATATCACTCAGCAGGAAATCAGATTCATGGCATTAGTTTGACATTTTAGGAATGGTTTTAAAGGGGTGGAGTCTGAATCATTCAATGTTTACAAATGAAAGAAACACTCATAAACTCTTGACCACACATATCACAGTTGTGGAGTCAAAAACTAGAAGAGATGTTATACAACAATTTTTTTTGTAAAATTTCTTCATTTAACAACAGAGTGTATTCAACCACTGTGGATATGGACAACAAAATCAATGTGACTCAGAATCGGTCTTGCAACCTTTCTAGAACAATAGAGACTTATTTAGTTATATCGACAGGTTAAGTGAGTGGGCAAGAAGGTTGCAGATGGAGTATAATGTGGGGAAATGTGAGGTTATTCATTTTGGTAGGAAAAATAGAAAAAAGAATATTTTTTAAATGGTGAGAAACTATTAAACGTTAGTGTTCAGAATGATTTAGGTGTCCTTTACAAGAAACACAGAAAGATAATATACAGGTACTGCAAGCAATTAGGAAGGCAAATGGTATGTTGGCCTTTATTGCAAGGGGGTTGGAGTACAAGAGTAAGGAAGACTTGCTACAACTGTACAGGGCTTTGGTGAGACAACACCTGGAGTACTGTGTACAGTTTTGGTCTCCTTACCTAAAGAAGGATATACTTGCCTTAAAGGCTTTGCAACGAAGCTTCACTAGATTGATTCCTGGGATGAGAGGGTTGTCCTATGAGGAAAGATTGAGTAGACTGGGCCCATACTCTCTGGAGTTTAGAAGAATGAGAGCTGATTTCATTGGAACATGTAAGATTCTAAGAGGGCTTGACAGGGTAGATGCTGAGAGGATGTTTCCCCTGGCTGGAGAGTCTGGAACTAGGGGACATAGACTCGGGATAAGGGGTCGGACATTTAGGACTGAGATGAGGAGGAATTTCTTCACTCAGAGAGTCATGAATCTTTGGAATTCTCTACTCCAAAAGGCTGTGGATGCTCAGTCATTGAGTATATTCAAGACTCTAAGGGAATCAAGGGATATGGGGATCGAGTGGGAAAGTGGAGTTGAGGTCGAAGATCAGCCACGATCTTATTGAATGGCGGAGCAGACTCGAGAGGCTCCTATTTCTTATGTTCTTATGAGTTTATGGTCTTCATCAACTTCTTCTTATAGTTTTGCCAATAGCTGCCAGATGACTGTAGTTGTGGTGGAAATGTGGGAATAAGGTACTTTCCTACACTGCTTGAGTAGAGGAGAAAATAGATTACCCAAGTAAATAACTTAGAACTTTAGGCAAAGAGAAGCTGGACCTGTTTTGCTTCTTTAAGGAGTGGCACAACCAATCGGATCCTGTCCTTATCTGATGTTCACATATGTACACTTTTTCAAAATGCTCCTCGTGATGTAGTGATTCACATATATTTTCTACATTATTACGTAAAGGAAAGTCACTTGAAGCTGACTACATTGTAGACTTCTTTCATGTTTAACTCAAACCTTTGCTCGTTCTCTGAACAGCCCAGTATCACAGGTCATTTCATTAGTATCAACAGGTCTTCTGCAGCAAAAAGGTCACTTTTCTCAAGGAGATACGGGATACAGAAATAAATTGCACTAAATTAAAATTGACCAGTTACTGAAAATCTAAATGATTCCTTTCTTAAAATAGTAATAATCAATCCATAAAATTAATACATCACACAACGAAAAATAACATTGTAAATTCAGATATGGCACATTACTTCTGCCAAGGACATGGTGCTTGTTGGTGAACTCTCTTCTACCACCTCTTTTTGTAGTAACAAGTCCTGCACATTTACACATATAACTCTAAATGAAAAAAGGAGCATGAGATGCAGAATATACTGAGCACTGTGTATAGGATTATCTCCTTCTCCTTTTGTAAAGTACAGGATTATTTACCCCTGTCCTTCATACAGTACAAGATTGTTAACCCCTCTCCCTCCATACTGTGCAGAATTACTACCCCCCTCCTTTCTTTCCATACAATATAGGATCATTAACTATTCTCTTTATGTATAGTGCAGGATTATTACTCCCTTTTTTCCATAAACTACAGAATTAATAATCCCTCTGCGTATAGTACAGAATTATTACCCCTCTTTCCATACAGTAGAGAATTATTAATCCATCTCTGTATAGTACAGGATTATTACAACTCCCTCTTTCCATATAGTACAGAATTATTAATACCCTCTGTATAGTACAGGACGATTAATTCCTCCCCTCTTTCCATAAAGTACAGGACTATCATCCCCTATTCTCTCCTCCTTTATAATACATGGTTAGCACCACGTTCAACTGTCTACAACTTTATCACCCTCTTTCCCGAGATTATTACCCTCTATTCTTTCAAAATATACAAATATCCTCCAGCCCTCCCCTTGCAAAAGTGACTTCAAAATGCAGAGATTTGCAAAATACTTCCTTTTGCTCTTCAAATAATTGTGACTAACATGTGGAAACAAGATTTGTGAAAAATAAACAAATTACTGTGTTTATGTTACCACAGTCGGGAATCCCATCCACACACATTTCTAAATAAAAAAAAGTCACTAACTATCAGTGATTGTTTTGCTTCTTTAAGGAATGGCACAAAGCTGTGCTGACCACACCAGTGCTGGCACAGCTCCCATTTCACAAAAGCTTTGGACCACAGATGAACATCTGGCTCTCCTTCTATCTTTGATAAGATCAGTTTAGATTAAGCAGGCTCTTTAGCTCATTCGATTTCGCCATTCTGCAATACCAATTCTATGGGTCTTTCCCATTGCAGCACCTAGTCATTTCTTCAACGAGTCCAGAGACCTTGGTTCAGGCACCGTTCTATCACTCCACTGACTGACGGAAACTTGCACCATTTACGTAACCACGTTGCTCCTTTAGACTGCCAGATCCCTATGCCTGCTTTGGAAGATGCAAGTAATTGAGTCTACCACTTTTCTGTGGTGTTAGATCTGTGACTCAGCTTAACGAAGAACGTCTGCTCGAAACCCGCCACCTGCTTTCGTCTGGGCGCGGCATAACCAGCTGTTTGGCATTTAACAAAGATTCCAAGCTGTCCCGCCAAGCTTGGGTGTCACACGACACGGTCACATGTTTGCATTAGCACTGAGCTGAGGTGACACATGGGCTGACATCGAGGCGTGTACTGATTCTTTGCTCCAATCATGGATACATAGGAGGAGAAATTCATGTAGCGCCTGAAACTGGTGCGAACCTAGGCCAGCACCAGACCGCAGTATATTAGTTGAACCAGGAGGAGTACTCCTGCTCCTCCTGGCTTCACAGAAAGTATTAAAAAGTTACTTGCCTTTTTTTGTGGGTGGCCTTCAGCTGTCCCTTTAAGGACCAATGGTTAGACTGCTGTAGAACTGGATAAACCAGGCTGCGCATGCTCGACCCAGCTGATGACAAATATCGAGCTGGATCCTAAAACAACCGTTCAGACCCTGATTTTCATATACAAGCCGCTTAATGTCTGTTCCATTTTGGCAGCTGGCACACTTCTGGGGGAGATTGGGCGCAAGAGATCACAACCCGAAATTGGTCCCACCAATGCTGGTTTGTTACCCAAAATACGGTTGCAATGAGGACCAATTCCTTCTCCATGGACTCTACCTTCAAAACGCTGATTGTCCATGTGGAAAGTGGACGATTGGCATGTGGGAACAATTGTGATGCAGCAGATAGGAAACTGCACACACTGCATTTCCCGGGCAGCCTTGGAGAAAATTGGAGTTGCCGGACCTCAGCCTGTTCCAAAACCATCACACCACCCCTTTAAAAGTATTATCTCTGTGCTTTGTTCTTAAACCACAGAGTTTGAGCCCAAGGGCTGATGAGCAGGAGCCACCGCTTATAATCTTGCTCTCAATCTCTGCTGAAAATAACTAAAAGACAGAATTTCCCTTGGTCAAAATTATTTAGAATTTTTAAATCAAAACTTTTTTTTCAGGCCTTACTTGTTTGTAAACAAAATATAACGGTTGCCCTCGGACACTGGCTTGGAGTAATAGCACAACACACTGCACCTGTAATCCTCATGTACTGAGATCCCAATCTCAGCGTAGCCATTATGAGGAGTCACCGACCAGAAGCCCGATGACCTCCCCACAGGAACAAAGGCAAAATAGTGGATGAGGGGGAAAACATCACTCCTACTTACCTCCAGATTCATTGGGAGAGGCCTGAGGGAAGTTGCCTGAAACTCTGAGCCAGGGATAGTGTGGGCGAGACCTGCATGAACCTGCTCTCGATCCACCATGCCACCCACTAGAATCTATAGAGACCATTCAGCCCAACGTGCCTGTGCTGGCTCTTTGAAAGAGCTATCCTATTAGCCCCACTCCCCTGCCCTATCTCCATAGCCCTGCAATTTTTTCCCCTTCAAGTATTTATCCAATTCCCTTTAGAAAGTTACTATTGAATCTGCTTCCACCACCCTTTCAGGCAGCGCATTCCAGATCTTAACAACTCGCTGTGTAAAAAAACGACCAAAATGCGCTTGAAATTGCATTGGTTAGGTTACGCTTCACGTTTCTGCTAAAATTCATTTGCATAATCACAAATGTAAAATCTTCCATGAACAGCACAATTGGGCAGCGTAATAGAACGTAATCATTTCTTTTTCTCTTTCGATTAAAAAGTATTCCTTGATGTATTTAAGAGGGATAACTTGGTGCAGTTTTATTAATACAGCTGGAAATGGGTTCATCATCAAAAATAAGCATTTTTAATAAGAGTTTCCAGTCCTCCACCTATGAGTAACCTGATTTAAAATCACTGAAAATTACTAAAAAGAACTTACTGAACCATTTAATAATTTCATTGGTGTACACTAGTCAGTTTGTTAGTAAATTAAATAACTTTTGATACGATAAAACTTTTAAAATGTGCGCCTGAGAAAATGAACTCAATTTGAAAAGCCTTCCTGAACCAGCACAATCGGCAGAATCTTGCAATTTTGACCTGGGGGCGCGGCCAGTTTTGAACTGAATCTTGAACCAGCGTAAAAGATCGCGGAAAACATGAACGTGAGTGGCTTTATGTTTAAAATTCCCCGATCTTTTGTGCTGCTTTGGCCGATTCTATCCAGATTGCGCTGGGATAAGCAACGGAAACAAGGGGCAAGTCGACCCCTCTATACATGGATTACACTCTTCGACACTTTGGTGACACTTCAGTGGATAATATTTTCCTGCAATACTATGCTTTCTGAATTCATGACTTGACAATGCATCAAATCAACTAGTCAGTAAGCTCAGTATTTTTAAGACATTGTTTTATTATGTTTTGAGTAGAAAATGTGCTGCCAGATTCCCACTAGATGCAATATTTATCCAACAGGCAGATGGACTTGCTTGTTTATTATTCAGTACACATCCTCTATTTAAATAAAATTGTCAAAAAGAAAGTTTTATTGCCGGATTCAGGGTGGATTTATTTTCCACTAATAGTATAGCTTAAACAGACTCATCTTCCATGCTATGGCCCACGCACACTGTGACACACGCATACTATGGCACATGACGACACAACAATAGCACGCAAGTGATGACGTTGCAGTCACAACAACTGAGCACTCCATATGCCACAGTTTCCAACTCCCCAGTCTCTCCCCAGCAAACGCACAGCTGTGTGTGGATATCCTGTACAACATAAAGTGAAAGACAGCAGGAAAACAAAAGATAGGGGAAGGGAAGAGATGAAAAGAGGACAATTAAGGAAATGCTGATAAATTGAACAATGTTTGTAACGGTTGCATTCGTCTCTGGAAGTGTAACGCACCATGTCGCATTGAACTATCCCAGGCCTGTAGTAATTCATTCAGCCAGGAACCTACTTGTGAAAATATATAGTTTATTGCCTGGAATGCGGGCTATAATGAGGCACGGACAGCGGCAACATTACACTTAATGATTTCATCTTGTGTTGTAGACAGACCCCCTGTTCTCTTGCTATTAATGTTTTCCCAGATCTCCTGTGGCAACAGCGTCAGCAGAGAGGGGGGAAAAAAAACCCATCTGAAATTCAAATAAATGAGCAATGTCAATAGTTTAAAAGAGTTTACTTAAGAGAACAATGGGGCCTTATAAGGCACAAGTGACAAGAAATGGCGAAAAAATAACCCAGCACAATGTAATCCTTTTCCTGGAGCAACTTGTTATCAAGCAGTCACCAGGTCCCCACGAATCTGCATTAAAATACATTTCAATTCCATCCCCTCATTTGCATTAATTTCTCCCATTATATTTGAAATCGCTGAATGTCTACCAGACACAATGCGGCAGCCTATCATATGTAGCACGCTGCACCTGATGCCAATTTATTCCACTCGGCTCCTTTCATTACATTCGCTGATTTTGACAACTGGTGTTCCTTTACCGTCCGGGAGACTTTTCAATTGGATTTGCTCGTGGTGACAAAATCATTTTACTAAAAGGGGGTGGGGGGTCGGGGGTGGTGGGGGGGTTGGGGGTTGCGACTGGGCGTCTATCAATCTGCCATGGGAAAACGAGAAGTGAATGATTCTCAGTGGATTCTCATTTCCACTATTTGTTCAGTGTTAGGCCCACTTATCTCCAGAAGAGAAAGCAACATGTGGAGAGCAACTGACAGGCAGAAATGCGCACACACACACACACACACACACACACAGCCGCACCGAGCCTGTATTCAAACAAGAGGGGCCCTCTTACAACCAAAGCTCTGAAGCAGACTTCAGTCAATTATCGCTGCTAATCCTTATTGCTCTATAAAGTAAATATTTCATTACAATTTCAAATAAACATTCAGCCAATCTAATGAAGCAGGGGGGGGCTGAAAGGAGGAATGGACAGGAAAAAGGAGAGGGGGCCAGTGGAGGGGAAAAAGGAAAGATCATAGCCCTGTGATCTTCTGTTGTCGCTCAACATTTGCTTCCAAAGGAAAGCCGGCAGTATTTTTTTTATTATTAACAAAAAGTATGTCGTTGCTCTAGAAACACATTATCAATTTAAATAAAATTTAAGAGAGAGAAATGATAGAAGTAACTCAGTGCGCTTTGACCATTAATCAATGCAGCTTTCTCGTCCTCCATCCATTTGCCAAGGGCAGAAAGCGTGAGGAGGTGGCTGACTTTTTAAAAGAGAGGAGGGAGGGAAAAAAAAGAGAAGGAAGGAGAGGCTATAGATATGCTAAACCCATGAGATGCTGCAACAGATTCCTAATCAAGAGTGAAATTAACAGCTTTATGCACGGTTAGCTTGAATTATACATTTCCCAGACTCTGGGTGGTACAAAAAAGCCACTAAAAGGAGATACTGATGATAGAGCAGACAAGAACGTTGAATATTTAGTTCTTATAAAGAAATCGTAGAAAGTTCTGAAGTCTAAAAGAGTTAATTTTTGGTGGGCAGCCTCAATACTTTTCTTTTTTTCTGAAAGGAAAACACTGAACTTCGCTAACAGTCTGGCAGTTTAGTGTGGAATGTTTTTTGTTCTTGAGATTTCTATTTCTGAAAGTTTTTTTTTCTCGTGCAATCCATTTGCAGCTATGTAGTTTGTTTTCTTCATTTCTTTTTACATTTTAGAGTCCCCCCTCCCAAATAACATGAATTATTATCTGATGGTGAGAGAACCGACAATCCAATTGGAGGTGCACACGAGTACGGTACCCACACATTGACTCGACCTCCAGTTTCTTCCTTCCTTCCCTCCGTTCCTTCCCATTCTGAGGTCACTTTGTGGGGAACTGTGATGGGAGAGGAAAAACCTGCAGCCTAGCATTGCGTGGCAGAGTCCAAGTGTGATAAAGAGTGCAAATACACACCAGTGTTGGGCCAGAACCATTTTGAAAGTGGCAGAACACAGACTCTGCGCTGCTTTTGCACAGCGAACGAATGCAGAAACCAAAAACACATTGCACTTGAGCACAAGAGCTGCTGCAAAACAGAACGCAAATTCAAATAAAAGATTTGCACTGCTGTTTAATCTTAGAGGATGACATAAACAGTTGTCTTGATGAAGTCCCTTTAAAAAAAATCTCAGCTGGAGAACTATAGGAACAAAAAAGGATTTTCCATGCTGTTTTTTTAAGTTATTTATGTGTTTGTTCTCTCTCTCCTCCCCCCAGCACTACACAGAGGGTGGAAATATGGCCTTTAATCCAGTACCTTTGATTGTCACTGTTTGCTGGGAGCAGACCTGGTTGACTTACTTGTGTTTTTTTTCCTTTTGGCTTATATGGGCACCTCCATTCCATAAATTCCCTAAAAAATGTGGCTCGGATTCAGGCTCATGGGGCATAGGCACACTGCCCCACTGCTCTATGATGTGGAGATGCCGGTGATGGACTGGGGTGGACAAATGTAAGGAATCTTAAAACACCAGGTTATAGTCCAACAGTTTTATTTGAAAATCACAAGCTTTCGGAGCTTACCTCCTTCGTCAGGTGAGTGAGTCACTCACCTGACGAAGGAGGTAAGCTCCGAAAGCTTGTGATTTTCAAATAAAACTGTTGGACTATAACCTGGTGTTGTAAGATTCCTTACATTTGTCCACTGCTCTATAGCAGTGAGTTAGCACATTGATTCTCTATACTATCGAGCCTTGCTGTACAGTAACAATTTTCCGTTAGCAGTTAAGCAAGAATGGGAACTATTAGCCATGTTAAATTTCCAAAAATGGTGCAGTACTATTGAAGAGGCTCCCAGCAGCAGACTCGTTCAAAAAGACCTGATCATCACTTAGCCTAACTTTATTCAGAATTGGACTGTATGGCCAGATGGATTTAATGTTAGTGGTGCATATCCTGTCAACTCCTTCATTGCTTCTCATACCACTTAGAAAAGCAATGAAGATTGGAATGAGAAGTCACATCTCTGCTGTTTTACCGCACCCCCCTACAATTTTCACATTGTGCAGACCATAAATTTCTTTTACAATTTTTTCTTTTCACATGTCAGCAATTTAGTCACTGTCATAATCTGGCCTGCTAACACTCCTGCATTGGGAAGAGTGGACGAGGAAGCATGTGAACCCTTTATGCTGTCAAACTTTAGTCAGACAACCACCACACACACTACATCCAGTTCGAGTCATTTATCCACATTTTTCATTTATGTCACTAAAGGAAAAAAAAGTAAAGAGCACGACTCAGATTTCCATCAAACTTCCTTCTCTCCTCAACTCGACCAAAACAGTCATTGCGTTTGGAGCTGTCCGACCCAGGGTGCCAACCCTCCAGGATTGCCCTGGAGTCTCCAGGAATTAAAGACTAATCTCCAGGGGGTAAATTTTAACCCGGAACTGGGAAGAGGGCGGTGGGGGAGGGGGGGGTGGAATTCCTGACGAGAAATGCGGAAGTACAGGTTTCCCAGATGTGCTTATGATTTTGACGTAAGGACGTCTTTTAATTTTTTTGTTGTCGGTTTCCCGCCCAACAGGCCAGCATGATTGACAGGCTGGATGTCAGTCGGACAGGAGAAGAGCCAGGAACCGGATGCGAGAGATAAGTCTTAGATGGGGGAAAGGGTCATCATTGTTGGGGGGGGGGTTGTCAGAGATCATCGAGGTGGTCGATCATCGGGGGGAGTCATCGGAGAGGTCGGAGATCGTGGGGGTGGTCGGAGATTGTGGGGGGAGTGTCGGAGATTGTGGGGGTAGTGTTGGAGATTGTGGGGGGTTGTTTCGGTCGATCGCATGTGTGGGATCGGGGCAGGTAGGCTTGTTGGACCTGGAGGAAGCACTCCTGCTCTTCTGGGCCCACAAGCAGTGCAATAAAGGTGCTTACCTGCTGATCCGGGCCTTCTCGCCTCCTCTCACATGGGGTGAAGCAGAAGGCCTGGGAATCCTGGCCCCCAGGAGTTAAGAATTTTAAAAAACTGTCAAAATGGAGGCCCGCAGTCTCCTTCAAAGCTTCCAGTGACCGACCAGCCTCCTGAGAGTGAGTTAGTCGCCCGCTCCTCAACCCGAAGTGGGCAGTTTGGAAGTGGATTGGGGTCGGGTTTTAGGTTTTTTTTACAATTTTTCCCTTCCCACCCGCCCCCAACCCAGCCACTCGTGGGTTAAAATTTAGGCCCAGGGCACAGCTGGGAGCAACCCGGGAGAAAAATCATAGAGTCATTAAAAAATTGTGTTTTTTTTAATTTTCTTTGAACACTTTAGTTTTCTAGTCATAAAAATATTGGACATGGGAAAAAAGGCTCCTTGGCGGACAGTCAAGAATCATCCAATCAGGTAATGAAGAGTCTACTCGCTTTCCAATTGGCCATGGGAAGGTGCGGCACCGTGAGGATGGACATGTTAGATGACCAATGGCAGGAGTGTGGGGGCGGGCCATCCCAATGTGAGCCCAAAAATCTGTTTCAAAGGGAAGATTGGGATAACCTGTGAATTTCCCACCCTCCTGCTTGAGGATCATGATCTTCCAGGCATTCGCTGGTACTTCTTGGCATTTCTCTTGCTTTTAATCATTGGCCTGATCAGTTCTCAGTGATCCCTGCTGGAGAGTGTACCTGCATGGACATTGGGTAAGGACAGGATAAGCTTTCCACGTTCAGCGAAATGATACTTAAATCATCCTGATTATTTCTCTGTAACCCAGTTTTTAATGTGCCATGTTAAACCAAGGCTTCTTCTGCCTATTCTGGTTGTTCATATGGACACTAGAGATCCCAAAAGGCTATTCAAAGAAAAGCAGGGAAATTCTCCCAGTGACCTGGTCATCAGCCGTCCCTCAAACTGTACGACCAAAAAACAGATTGACAGGTCGTTTATCCAACTGCTGTTTGTGGTATCTTACACTGTGCAAAATGTACGCTGTATTTGCCTACGTAACAGTGATCATATTTCAAAGTAGTCCAATGTAAGTTAAGCACTTTGGGACATCTGAGATCAGAGAACTGAGCCACATAAACCTGCAAATATACAAAAAGCAAAATACTGCAAGTACTGAAAAATCTCAAACATAAAAATATTTTGGAAATACACAACCAGTCAGTCAGCATCTGTGGAGAGAACAGACAAGTTAACAACAGACTCTTCTTCAAAACTGGAACCAGAATTGTCCCAAGTTTGATTTCGGGTCTGTGCCTAGTTAACTGATCATGGTCAGTGATAAAAAAAATGTAAGGAATCTTACAACACCAGGTTATAGTCCAACAGTTTTATTTGAAAATCACAAGCTTTCGGAGCTTACCTCCTTCGTCACTCACTCACCTGACGAAGGAGGTAAGCTCCGAAAGCTTGTGATTTTCAAATAAAACTGTTGGACTATAACCTGGTGTTGTAAGATTCCTTACATTTGTCCACCCCAGTCCATCACCGGCATCTCCACATCAAAAAAAAACAAAGTATGGCATTAGTTTTTGGGGGGTTATGGGGAGACAACATGTTCCTTCCCAATTTGACTATAGAGAGACCCCAATTCCTTCACCCAATGGAAAAACTGGTCTCCTACAACTCTGAATTCTATTGCACATAAGTTACCCTCAGGGCTACACCCTCTGAAGCCGTTAAGTGTCTAATTTATCCCACCAATTGCCAAAAGCTTTTTAATGCTTTTAAAATACATATTGCATACCTTGTCCGCCTGAAGTAATATTCCATAAATCAGTTACAAAGCCAGAATTATAAAATATTTCAATTCTCCATAGTCACTGAATACAGCATTTTGTTATGGCCCAGCAAGGATTAAGGAGCAGGAGGCTTAATATAATTTTACGATACATTTTATGCGCCTTTGCATTGTTTTGTGTTGCCTTCCTCCCCTGTTGCTTATTGACAGAAAACTAAAGATTAATTTCGACTCACCCAACCCCTACAACACTGACAAAGCTGAATTTGCAAAATGTGGTCTTTCAGTTACATCTGAAAACATGCTCCCGTGCACTAAAGTGTAAATAATATTTAACACTTAATTAGTTCACAATACGGTCAAATCTCCTTACATACCTCTTCACCGCCTCCAACCCCCACCTACCCACCTCGCCATCCACCCCCGCCTCCCAAAACAAAAAACAGGTTTGTTATTTATAGCCCAGAAATGTAAGAAATGAGTTTTGGGAATTTATCACACATGAAGGCATGGAATGTTTTTGCTTGTACTCCCCTCTTGGATCTATAAACCATTTTCTCAGCCACCCAAGTGAATTCTAATGGAACAGGCATGATGAAATAATGTTTTTCTAGGCCTTTTAACACTTTGCCTACTGTGTGCAGATTGAAAGACCCTTCTCCATTCTACTCTGCAGCTCCAATTTTTTTTCTGTCAGGTGCACGACAAAAGAGTGGGCTAAAAGTCAGGACGAAAGAATTTCTTGATTTAAACCTTATGAAAAGCAAATTAACCTCAATTACCTCACGTTCAATTATGGCCCGTTAATGGACAGTGAGTTAACTAGCACATCTTCAAAGGGGTAGGACCATCGGGAATTTTTGACTTGCAAGCCCCAAAATTACGGCATTCAAACAGGAGTCAGTTTGGAGTATCAGAATATGGCCTTGAACGTGCGAACCAACTGTAGGTATCTTTAGTGCATTTTTGGGCTGTTCAATATGGACAACCTTTAGGCAAGCTGGTTTTTCATGATCTTTGTGCCTTTTAACATTTTTCAGGAACAACTTCTATCCTTTATTGTAAAGCTATGACTGTTTTCATCATTTGTGGATTTTAGCAAGGCTTTTGACAAGGTCCCACATGGCAGATTGGTCAGAAAGGTAAAAGCCCATGGGATCTAAGGGAAAGTGGCAAGTTGGATCCAAAATTGGCTCAGTGGCAAGAAGCAAAGGGCAATGGTCGACGGGTATTTTTGTGATTGGAAGGCTGTTTCCAGTGGGGTTCCGCAGGGCTCAGTACTAGGTCCCTTGCTTTTTGTGGTATATATTAATGATTTAGACTTAAATGTAGGGGCCATGATTAAGAAGTTTGCAGATGATACAAAAATTGGCCATGTGGTTGACAGTGAGGAAGAAAGCTGTAAACTGCTGGAAGATACCAATGGACTGGTCAGATTGGCAGAAAAGTGACAAATGGAATTCAATCCAGAGAAATGTAAGGTAATGCATTTGGGGAGGACAAACAAGGCATGGGAATACACAATAAATGGTAGGATACTGAGAAGTGTAGAGGAACAGAGGGACCTTGGAGTGCATGTCCACAGATCCCTGAAGGTAGCAGGACAGGTAGATAAGATGGTTAAGAAGGCATATGGGATACTTTCTTTTATTAGCCAAGGCATAGACTATAAGAGCAGGGAGGTTATGCTAGAACTGTATAAAACACTAGTTAGGCCACAGCTAGAGTACTGCATACAGTTGTGGTCACCACATTACAGGAAAGATGTGATTGTACTAGAGAGGGTACAGAGGAGGTTTACAAAGATGTTGCCAGAACTGGAGAATTTTAGCTATGAGGAAAGGTTGGATAGGCTGGGGTTGTTTTGATTGGAACAGAGGAGGCTGAGAGGAGATTTAATTGAGGTGTATAAAATTATGAGGGGCCTAGATAGAGTGGATAGGAAGGACCTATTTCCCTCAGCAGAGAGGTCAATAACCAGGGGGCATAGATTTAAAGTAATTGGTAGAAGGATTAGAGGGGAGTTGAGGAGAATTTTTTTCACACAGCGTGGTGGGGGTCTGGAACTCACTGCCTGAAAGAGTGGTAGAGGCAGAAACCCTCATCGCATTTAAAAAGTACTTGGATGTTCACTTGAAGTACCGTAACCTATGAGGCTACGGACCAAGAACTAGAAAGTGGGATTAGGCTGGATAGCTCTTTTTCGGCTGGCACAGACACGATGGGCCGAATGGCCTCCTTCTGTGCCGTAAAGTTCTATGATTCTGTGATGTACCGAGCCTAAACTAACCACTGTCCATACACAGGAATTTTTGGCCATGAAGCCTGGCACAGCCTCTTTAAGTCAGGACAGGTCCTTCTATCACGAAGACAAAAATTATCCTGTGAGTTATTGTTGCCATGGTGATGCATTGTAAATTATTACATATTGTTTGGCATTCTGCATGTGACAAACATACATTGTCAGAAAACCCCATGTATTCTCTGCTAACCTTTCAAGTGTTATTCATACATCATTTGTTGTCTTTAAACAACTGCCACTGAGGCTGCTTTACATTGATGCTCGTTATCTCATATTTTGCAGTTTGCAAAGGCATCTTCTGTTCAGCTTTTGAAGGCTCCATGGCCCCGTTGCACTGTTTTGTCAGAACCTTTCCTGAAGTACAATTTATGGCTGTAGTACAATACACTTGACACTGCCACAGAAATGAAAGCTAATCGGTTTCTATGGCGACCTTAACCAATCATGTCGCTGCCAGTACCTCAAAGCACTTCAGGCTCCACAGCCCTTGTAAATACATCTTAACTGCGTAAGCTTAGTGCAACATGTGTGACCACAAAGTAAAGATGGGCTTAAGCCTGCTGTTCACTCCGGTGAGATGGTAATAATGAAGAGCTTGAGGTTCTATGTTTTACATGTAAGTCATCAAAACACGTATTATAGCATAACAGAGGGATTACTTTAACCAAGAATGCAATCACTGGCTTTAGAAGTCTGAACTAAAATAGCACAGTAGTTTTTTCACTGGAAAAATGCCTGTGATCTATTAGGATATTTCTGACTCATGTTAATGTCACTACTCTAATGTACTTTATTTGTCTCAACGATTGGGACTGTCAGTGCAACTGCTCTGGCCCCAAACTCCTCCTCCCCTTCCTACCTCCAACCTCCAGGCTCCTTCCTACTCTGTAGCTTCTCTGCTACAACCCCCTCCCTCCGCCACCACTACCATCAGTCTCATCTCTATAAAACCCCACTTCCTGCTCCCCAGTTAAAGTGCTGAAACCTCATGCAAGGATTGGCATATCCCTGATGCACTGCTCCAACTAATGGGTGTTCCTTGCTAACCTACTGCTTCCCTTCCTCGTTTACTGACTGCGTATTATTTTTTTTTAAATGACAAATTTTGAATGCTCAAAGCATGCTGCATTGCGTGTGAGCATACTGGTTTTAAGCTGAATTTTATTCAGTATAGTTACCCACCAGTATAGAAATAGGCCCATTTCAATAAACACCTTTTTGGTTTTTTTTTAAATTATGAGGCTGGATACCGAAACCAGGCCTCAGCCTAAAAACACGATCTGTGCTCAGGAAGTACAACGCCATTCAGCTGAGACACAGGCAGTCTGCATCCAGTAACTCACACCTAAATGGCATGTGTTCATTTACACAGCTCTAACTATGACATTTTCATCACCATGACAAAAATAACAAAATGTCCCAGGAGGCTCACAGCCTTCTAGTAGTAACACGCCACTGGCAGTCCAATGAACGAAGGTATATGGTTTATCACATCTGTGTCAATTCCATGACTGATAAGTTTGCTTGAGTCGCAGTGTATGCTCAAGTAAAAAGTGTCAGATCGCCATCAAACAATTTGTCTGTTTGTTCCATTGTTAAATGAAATTCAAAAAGGTGCAAAATGAAACAAAATTTCTGAATATCTTGAGAGAGCGCAGGCATATAACAGATGAGAAGTTGAAGTAGGACTTACAGTTCGTACATGGGAACTGTCAGGTTACTATGTACAGCTTCAGAATTAACTGATCTTCCTCCTCAGTGAAGAAAAAAATTGGAAGTTCGCTTCTGAAATATTATTCTCAAAATATTTAATATGGCAGCTTACGTAACAAGCCGATGTTGGCTCAACAGAGATTTTGGCTTTGTGCAGGAACAGCTTGCTCCCAAAATTTTATGGCAACACTGCTACGTTAGGTCACAAGGCACAGTTCACATAACAACAACAACTTGAATTTATATACAATCGTAGAATCATAGAAAAGTTACAGCATGGAAGGAGACCATTCGGCCCATCGAGTCTGTGCTGGCTCTATGCAAGAGCAATAGCGCCTTTGATGTAGTAAAATGTCCCAAGGAGCTTCACAGGAGCGTTATCAAACAAAATTTGACACCAAGCCACTTAAGAAGGTATTAGGACAAGTGACCAAAAGCTTGGTCAAAGAGGTAGCTTTTAAGGAGTGTCTTAAAGGAGGAAAGAGAGGTAGAAAGTGTAGAGATTTGGGGAGGGAATCCTAGAGCTTAGGGCTTAAGCAGCTGAAAGCACAGCCACCGATGGGGGAGTGATGAAAATCGGGGATGTACAAGAGGCCAGAATTGGAGGAGCACAGAGATCTCGGAGGGTTGTAGGGCTGGAGGAGGTTACAGAGAAAGGAAGGGGGGCGAGGCCATGGATGGATTTGAAGACAATGCTCACCGTTATTTTTGTGTAAATCGTACAGTAACTTCTGCCAATCACATATTCGCAGTTAAACGTGGAAATCTGCAAGTTGCTGTACCAGATGCCCTGCTCTTCTGTAAGCTCCGCGAAGACGGCATCTTGCCGTCTGGCTCCCTGTTCAAATGAATGGAACAGCACGAAATTCCTGCACTGACGTTGTAGACATGGACCAATCTCGCCTGAGAAAGTTAGGGCTTGTCCATTCGGATGTAAGTACCCTTTTAACAGCGTGGTAAGTCAAAAGGCCAGCCAAACAACCTCTCTGGCACTGAAAATTAACTTTAGCAAGTGTGGAGTCTCATTCCTTCAGATTTTAATTATTGTTGGACATTTTTTTTTAATTATTTGTTTTTTTACTTTTTCTTTCTGTCTCTTTCATCTGTTTCTTAATTCAATCTTTCTCACACTTTCTTTATTTCACTTTCTGTACCTGATTTGACTTGAATTCACTATTCTACCTTACACTTCCTGGTTCAGTCTCTGCATGGCTTATTAACATGTTTCAATCTGATTGGTCAAGGGGATAGACAGTTGTTTGCCCTGTTGACACAGGTCCCAGATACCCTGAGGGGGGCATTTGGTTCTCTAACTTACAGGAAGTTGCTGTGCAAAAACTCATAGGTTTACACTTGCCCATAGACTTTCTAACGAACCGCACAGCAAAATCCAGCCCAATGAAACAGCATCACTGAAATGTTCTGGATTCCACTCTTAATAACAGTGCTCATCAAGACACCACTATTAACGCACACACTAGCAGCTTGAGCTTAACATGTATGAAAATAAAATAACCCACTGTAAGCAAAAATGTCAAATTACCTTTCAATCATACCCCTCCAACCTTTCAGAGAACAGAAATGCCTTGGCTTAGCAAAACACATTAAAATGAGATTTCAGAAGTGGTGCAAAACACTCTTAGTAGAGGCCAAAGCATAAAACTACTCACAATTCTGCACAAATTAGGATTATTTGATTTGAACTCAGAGGCTACCTGCTACCTGCGCAGCTAATTTACAAAATGGAAATGTTTCTTTGATGAAGTAGGAGAGGTTGGAATTAAAGCACATCGTAGGGGAGGGGGGGGTCGGAGATTTCCTTGTGCGGTATGTGTAACAAAATCATAAGCCAATTTACAAAGAACTGGTTTACAATTTTGTTAAGCATAGCACAAAGAGGAAATGGACTCTCGTTATCAATGTTGAATAGAGAGAGCTTTGTTCTGCATTTAACCTATGCTATATCTGACCTGGGATTTCTCAAAGCTAACAATGGACGCAAAAAGAAAAGTTAATTTTAAAACCTCATGGTTGTCTCAGATAAAATTCTCCAATGTGTAAATATGAATTACAGATCTGTTAAACTTCCTTCATTCCCAGATATTCCCAGTTTCACAGCAGATATTAAGATGAGTCCGGCAAGCTTCATCCACTCCACCACTGACATCCACCCGGGTTCCTGCTAATCACAGAGCCAAAAGCAAGATGGACAGCACAAAAGGCAGTGATATGTCCATGTAAACTGTTGTGAACTGCCATTGAAGGTTGAATGGGAGATGGCCAACTTTGCCTGTAACTTGAATGGGAGACGTGCAACTTTGCCTGTAGCTTGAATGGGAGACGTGCAACTTTGTCTGTAACTTGAATGGGAGATGTGCAACTTTGCCTGTAGCTTGAATGGGAGACGGCCAACTTTGCCTGTAGCTTGAATGGGAGACGGCCTACTTTGCCTGTAGCTTGAATGGAAAATGGCCAACTTTGCCTGCAGCTTGAATGGGAGACGGCCAACTTTGCCTGTAACTTGAATGGGAGACGCGCAACTTTGCCTGTAGCTTGAATGGGAGACGTGCAACTTTGCCTGTAGCTTAACACCTTCACAAAAGTATCTCATACTTAGAATTCTATTCACAATTAGAATGATTATGAATAATTACAATAAATTTTAATTTCCATTTATTTTTACTTTTTCCACTGCCACTGATTTCTTTTTTAAATTGTTTACCGTATGCACGTCAAGAATCTCTATTTCTTAGACAGTGTCCACCTGTCAGTGATTGCACTGTCACGTGCTGCCCTGAGGTTGCACCAGTACGTTGCACGGCACATTTCTTCTACTGTGCCCTCGGAAGGCTCCCATGCTAGCTCATGATGAAATGGCAGCGTAAGTACATCAAAATCTCAGCTAACAACCCTGGTGGATGTGTCAATATATTTTTTATCCCTCCTTTAATGTAAAATGCTTTGAGACATCTTTCTACACGAGGAGCTAAGAAAGTAAATTATTATTATAATGTTTATACCAATGTTATTTGCACTAAAAACATATGTTTACATATCTATTTATATAGCTGCATTACAAGTAAGCCTACAGTCCATTAGTCTATACGTGATTACATTAATCAGCAATGCTATACACATACATGTAATACTGATGTGTTATGCTTACAGTGTATTAAATTTTAATGATATAATCAGTTGTAACTTAGAACAATATTTTATTTTAATATGTTGAATATCTGTATGATAACGGTAGAATTTCAGTCGACTCCAAAAGGCTGGAAATGCACCAAATTTCAAAAATCAAAATTGCCTGCGGACAAGCGGAAAGGCCTCAACTCTCCACCCAGAAATAAATATCATTCCTTCAGTGCTTGCATCCCCCTTCAGAAATCTCCACTGCATAAAACGTACTTTTGTTCATTTTAGGTTTTCCTGGCACTACAGTATTGAATTTACCTGCAGTTTTAAGTTATGACAAGCTCACGTCCCATTGCACTCTCAGTATATCTATTTGTTTTTACAATATAAGCAAGGCCATTGGGTTTGGGGTTTTCTCTATAAAACAGATAAATTGTGTAATGCATTCCTCACACACTGGCAAAAATCCTGGAATCTCACGTAATAAAAAGCAGAATGTAATCGTCACTGTGAAGCATGGGCTTGCATTCGGTGTTCTTTTAGAGTTCTCCGTTGTTTTGTTTCCCCAAGTTGTCAGTATTTTTGGGACCGTGTCAGCTTTTTTGAAACTGTTGTTCAGCTTTTGCAAATTTTCTCGGTTGGAATGCATGCAACTGATGACATCACTGGGAGACACTGCTGTCAAGGAATCACTGAACCAGACAGTGTGAAGGAGTTGAGTTAACTCACAAAGTTGAAACTGTGTGTTCATGGGAACTCCCTATTCTAATTCTAATATATTTCAGGCACCCAATTTGTCAGCTTCAGTAAGTCCTACAAGCCAATTCCCCCAGTGTTATTGGCACTTTCTTTAAAAACAAAAATAGGAGAAATTTCATCTGGTTTCTTTGTGTAAGCAACATCATAATCATTGTGCAAAATTCCTAGGTTTACTATTTCTGGGTTCTCATTTATGTATTTTCCTAGAAATAGTAGCCTGAGGAAATCTCCTTTCCCACCCCAACATTCCCTCCCTCCAAAAAATTGATACCATTGAGCAAAAGCATGCATGGTCAATAATAATTCTTTGTAGGTGTTCGATTTTCAAAAAAGTGTGCTGATGGTGAAACATCGTCTCCATGAAAAAGACCACCCTCATTTTGCCTGCAGCTTGTAAAAATTAACGACAGGGATCAAACTCAATTTTTGAAAAGCTTGCAAGAAAAAAAATATGCATCACTTGAAATGTGTTCAAAAGTATGCGACTTTGATTTCTAATCATTTTTCATGTAACAAAAATAGCCTCTTCAAAACTCATCAAAAATGTTTGACACATTGCTTAGTCCACCCTGTTATGGTGACCTTGGGGTACGTTTTCATCCGTGTGTAAAGACAAAGAATTTGATTTCAGCGGAACTGCCATTTTAAATTAATAATAGTTTAATCAGATAATTTCTCTTTACCTTTCCGTGCAGAGTGAATTATCCCACTCTTCCCCCTTCTCAAGTTGTATGATATCTGGTGTGTTAGCAGATTGGCAAAAATCAGGCAGCAATAACGACACCATGGGTCGAATTCTCAGTAGTAGACGAATTAACACAAACAATTGCTTTGATTTGCTGAGACAGTGAGCATTAAGTGCAGAACAAGCCCACAGTGACAAATCACTGCGCTCAACTTTGTAATGTTACCTCTTTCCTGCTAATATAGCAATGAGAATAGCCTTTTGAGGGATGTCTGTACAGTAGTTACATTATTAAAACAAACACATGATTCAATAAATATATACTTGGAATAGCTGCAATATTTTTCCATGTCTACTTTCATTGCTGGGTCACAACATAAGAGTATAAACCAAATAGGATTTGTTATTACTACTGTTCCATACTGCTGCTTATCACACTTTTTCAGTTTTAATTATTAAAGAAAGCATTTGGGGTAAAATAAAAGGTTTTCCATTGAGATAAAAAGGAAACCTTTCAATAGTACTGGAGCTGCGTTTAACTAACAACCACCCATTAGTGTAGGCATGATAGTCCTTTAGTCCTTGGGATGTCCTAAAGCTGGAAGCAGCACATTTCAAATGAACTGATTACTTCAAATAGTACAGACACCCTCTAATATAAAAAAAAACTTCTTGAGACTGTGAGATAATTTAACTGAACCTTCATATCCGCCGATATTTGCTCTTCATACAGGGAAAAACGGATGTGTTTCAAACTAGGAAAAGGCTTTTCGCTTTAATCATTCATATTCATAATTATTTTTGTTAGGCAGCAAGGTAAATACTTTATGAAACCAAGAACAGGCCTCTGGCACACACACACACAAAAAAAAAATCACACTCACTGAAGAAATCTGGTCAATGTATTTTCTGGAGCTTTTTAAGTGTCTCTATGGTTAAATGCAATACCTTAGAACAGACTTTAATACATTGAAGCGCGGAAAGCTTTTTCGCTCGGCAGAAAGAGCTGATGAGACAGGTTTCGTTTAATCTCAGGCAATAGAAGTCATTAGCCATTCTCTCAGGGATTAAAATATAGCTTGCCCTTTTCTTCTTTCAGTTATCATTAGCATCACTTTAATCTCACAGCATTTCACATTGCTATTTTAATCATTACTTACTGCCTTTTGGACAATTGCACAAATGCTTTTGCCCTGATCTTAAAGGGAAAGTATCCATTTTAAGTGGGTTTACCTGGATCCCAATTTTTTTTAATTCAAAATTTTGACTGAAGTTTGGTTTGAGTGTAATTTCAACTTTGTTTTTCTGATCTCTTCGGAAAGTTGTTTCTTAGAACAGCAAATAAAAAACTCCATTCTTCTCCAGGATTTCTTAAAGAAATCCCCAAAACTCTCAAACTTGCATTTGTTCACTATTTGCCACCATGAAATTTCTACATATTGCACAAGAATGTTTATGGAAGTATAAATTTGTAGCTTTTAAAGTGCCAGTGACATCATTTGCTGTGCTGACTGTATTCAGCATCTTAAAAGCTAACATACACTTAAGACTTCTTGCAAACCTCAGCCCTATTCCCAGCCAATATCAGTATCAGCTCTGCTCTGTACACTGCTCACACTATGCATAGCACTGAACTGAGTCACTTGTCAGTCAAGCCTCCAGTCCAGCAATTTATGCAAATACCCCAGGATGGGCAAGGCTGGCACAATAAAATGCCATTCTCCACAGACCAATTTTGAAGTTTACAGCACAGAAGGAGGCCATTCAGCCCATGGTGCTACTGCTGGCTCTTTGTTAGAAAAATCCCAAACTAATCCCAATGCCATGCTCTCTCCCCTATAGCTCTCTATCTTCCTCTGCATCAAATATTTGTCCATTTTCCCCTTAAAAGGTGTGACTGTCTGTGCTTAAAAAAGTCCCTGTGGCAGAGTATTCCATGCTCCAACAATGCCCTGCATAAAGTTATCCTAACCATTCTCCTCACTCTGAGTGACAATTTTAAATTGATGACACCTCTTTACTCCCCAACCAGATGAAGTAGTCTTTCCCCATTCATTCCGTCAAAACTCTTCAAAATTTTAAAACCTTTATTAAATTTCATCTTAGCCATCTCTGCTCCAGTGGAAATAGTCCTAATATCTCAAGTCTCTCCTTATAACTATAGTTTCCCATTCCTGGCATCATCCTAGTGAGTCTATGTTGTACGCTCTCTATGGCTTTAGTGTTCTTTCGATAATGGGGTGCCCAAACTGCACACCAGCTGCAGCCTAACCAATGTTTTGTACAAAATTATCATTAGCTCCTTGCGCTTATACTCTATGCTCCAGTTTATAACACCCACTTTCTGCTGTTGGGCTTTTGATGGCTTGAATTACCTTCACTCGCACTTTGAGGTAATTACATGTTCGAACCCCAAGGTCTCTCTATTCAGTATCGTGCTCAGGGGTTCTCTTTTATGACTTATTGGCAGTGATTGCACAGCCTAACTATCCTGTTTGAAATTGCTTTGGAGCTGCACTTGCAAAAAAGGGAACAATGTCTGAAGTCAGATACGATTACGCTGCTCTTTTGAACAGCTTTCTTTAAAATGAGACAGACAAATAACTACGTATGTTATGCATGCATATACATAAACATTGCACGCAATCAATTTTTCACAGACATTGTGGCTGACTTTTAGTTTCTGTATTACTGTTTTATTTGCTCCGAACTTTCTTTACCAGACAAATTGCTGATCTAGTTAGCTCAGGAATTTCAGTGATAGTGGTCTGCAGTCCTACAAAGAAAATTGATGGAATTTATTTCTATGTGTAATTTCAAATTGCACGTTTCCCACCAGAGTTAAGGTAAGTGATGTGTTGCCGCTTAAGATCTGAATTTGCTCTGGTGGCCTTTGGCACTTTTTATACAAAACTGCGGTATCCTGAAAGTACATCATGCTACACAAGGTAACTATAGAAATATATCGGAGTTGACATGAGAATAAGTTGCCCTAACCATTGTCCCTGTCTATTCAACAGCGGCCTGTATTGGTTAACAATTGAAACTCAGGGATGGAAGCATCCATTATTCCAGTTCATCTCCTTCCCTCCCCCCATTTAAAAGAGTCAGAGAGAATCACAGTAATATAAATTCCAAAGGAAGGAGTCAGGGCACCAATCGGACACAGTACCTACTTCCAGAGCTAGCCACACAAATACTGGGGAAAGCTGGTATCACTTATTCAGGGATGTCAAACTTTCACATACTTAGGGAGCACTTTGACTGTTATTCAATCTGAAAAGATGTAAAAAAAAATAAACCTTTGGCGCTCTCAGAGGGAAACCTGGGATTGATCCTGGGCCAGTATCTCAAGACATACCTCCAGCCCTGTGAGATTTTTTTTATTCTGCTTTGTTTGAAAGGGACTCCTTTTTTAGAAAAAAAATATTTCTTGCTATCCTTTACTTTTCTTTCTGTCTGTCTCTGTGCCATTCATGGCTGAAAGGATGTGCAAGCAGGTAGGCCTGTGCCCTCAGGTGATTTCCGAAACTAAAAGGAAGTTGGCTTTTTACCAAGTGTACAAGGACAGTTGGGAATGAATCTCCCATATGAAAGCATCCAGCTTCTGCTCTGTACCTTCCTGTGCCCACATGCATAAGATCATAAACTCAGTGTGTATGGGAGCTCAAATACAACCCAGGAACTATTTTCTGCAAAACACACTGAATAGGCAGGTTTACTTTAGCAACGAGGTTAGAGAAGATGCTTTTATTATTGTCTTGTGCGTCAGTGTAATCTCTGCCCTGACTGTGTAGAATTGGCTCAGAATTTTTATTATACTGCTATACAGAGCTTGATGTAAATGATATGATAATTCAGCTTTCAACACCAGCAGCCTTTCTGTACGAGCCAGAAGGAATAAAAATAGATCTTGACAGTGACAAAAAATTATGTATTTATATTTTTAAAAACTATTCACAAGCCTACAGGGAACATTTAAGGATATTTTACCTTTGGTATTAAAGTGGAAAAAAAATCTTTTAAATAATGATTTTATGTTCTACAAATTGAATCTTCGATGGCACAGTCATGTTTATCACACTCTGTAGAACAATCTATGTAACTCACTCAAAATTTTGTCACTCTTCAGTTCCACAATATTCCTCATTCACAGCATAAAATGGTATTTCACAGTCATCCAACTAAGTAAGTAGGGAATGATGGAAAGCTAGGTGTCATTACAAGGCTGTAAACTCATCAAAGTGTTCAGATAACACATTGGAGAGGTAAGGGTGTTTTTCAACCACCATCCGAATCCTGAAATGGGATTAAAGGCCTAAAGTCATGCCAGGGGTGGTGTATGCATGAGTGCTACAGCCTACGCTGGCTAGGGCTTCCCTAGCCAGCGTAGGCAGAAGGAAACAAGTGGTTTAAAATAAAACCACTCAAAAATGAACCAGTTTCTGTACACGCTGGGGAGCTTAAGCAATTTATTATATTTTATTTTACTATTTGGCAAGGAAATGAGCTTAGAATGATCCATCACAAACCTGTGGACAGCCTAGGAATAAGTCATCTGAGTTTTTAATGTGCACATTTCCAGGACTAGGGAAGATTCTCAAAGAGCATCCCACATTTTTCTGTAGCTATTTGTGAAAGTTTTCATACTGTTTTTAGCATACAACTCTTACTTTATTTTTTGAGTGGACTCTCCAAAATGCCAAATGAAGGATGTCAATGTGGATGAATGGAAACACGTTCCCATTTTTGTCACCCAATGTTGGCATCAACCGCAAAGGTAAATCATGGACAGATCAAGTAAAACTCTCTCAATCTGCCCCAACTAAATTTACCACAATTAGAAAACAATGTTCAGTAAGTTAATGGGGGATAGGAAGTAATGCATTCAATGATTACTAGAGTTCAGTGCCATACTGGAGCTTATGCGAAGCACATCCGTCTGGTAAAGAGGTTCTAGAAAGTAACCATGAATCTTTATACAGATCCCTCACAATGTGAAGATTCTCAGTTAGTATTTTGAAGGACGTCGAGGTATTTAGGCATGGGGAAACATTGGAGCACCTTTCTTTAGGAGATAAAACAGGTTGTATTCATTGTCCAGGGCCCATAGCAGAGACAGGATATTCATAGTCCATATTTCATGTTCTTATTTGGGTCATTTTTGTATTGAACTTTATTTTAATAAAAGGCATAGCCAGGAAAGAATATTCCTTTTAGAAATTACTCCAGGTATCTGTGGGAACCTCGTCATTATTCATCATTGGTGGCCAAATCACCTGACAAGAGGAAATTTGTCTCTATCAAAACTCAAAAACCATAGCCTCGACTCGTCACTGTGGGGCCTCGGCCATTTTAACTTCCGGGCCTCGGCCATTTTAACTTCTGGGCCTCATCACCATAGTGCAGGCTCGACTCCCATGAGGCCAATGGGCAGGAACCGGGCGGACACAGCAGAAGGCCACCTCCGGGGGTCTCATAGGAATGGTTCCCGGCAGTCAGCTGAGTGGATTGAGTGAGATGAGGTTGGAGGGGGAGAAGTCCAGGGTAGAAGAGACCCCCAGGGAAGTTCCCGGCCCTCTTCTGGGCATGCTGATCCTTGGCACCCGGTTTCTCTGGTGAAGCCAGCTGAATGTGCATCATGCGTCAATATCGCATTCCGGTCTAAATGATGTCATCAAAGCCCGACTTTTACATGTCAATGAGGCACTCTCCTGCCCTATTCTCATCATGCGTGGGGGGTTAAAATCGGCCCTTAAAAGGATAGTTTTCAACATAAAGCCACAGTGACAATAATCCATGAGTGGAATGAGTTTCAGTTTAGACTCAGAAGACACTGGGGGGTTTAATTTTCCTCTGGTAGCATGTTATGCTCTGGTTAACACGTTTATGTAAAATTCCGTTGTGCATTATTTTAATGTAGCCATTAAACAGATTATTTTGATTTTAAAATAGCACACAAAGGAATTTTACTCAATCCCCTTTACCAGTGAGCTACCAGAGGAAATTAAACACCAGAAATTTAATTCTTTGTCCAACCAGTCAAACAAAATGCAATCATTTATATAGTTGCTCAAAGCTGGACAGGGATTTATAAAGTCCATAATATTTGCCCCCGGCTCTAGGCATTGTCTGTTAATTGACTTTATTAATGGCGATGGAACGATGGAGGATCGCTCCATGGATTCAAATTAATTCAAATTCACTCCTGTGTCCACATAGTACAGATGCAGGAGTCGGTTACTGGATGTTTCTCTTCAATGCAAGATAAAGCAGCCAGAAACATAGGAGAACGAATACTGTTGTGTTTAATGTCTGAAATATTCCTGAAGGAGCGTGCTCCCAGACTCCTCATGACTTCCTTCTGTCCCCCAATAGCAATATCTTTCTTCTTAATTTAGCCTCCGACTTCCTCTACTTACTAACACTCATCATCAATGCAGCTTTTTGTATTTGAAGTGAAAGAGCAAAAGTAAGCTTTATCGATACTGAAGTTCTCAACAATGCAGGAAACCCAGGTTAACTGAAATTGTGATGCACTTCATTTGCTTACAGTGTTGGAAAGTCAACAAGTGACACATCTAAACATGATGTGGAGATGCTGGTGATGGATTGGGGTGGACAAATGTAAGGAATCTTACAACACCAGGTTTTAGTCCAACAATTTTATTTTAAAATCACAAGCTTTCGGAGATTATCTCCTTCGTCAGGAAATTCTCTCAGAATTTCCTGACGAAGGAGATAATCTCCGAAAGCTTGTGATTTTAAAATAAAATTGTTGGACTATAACCTGGTGTTGTAAGATTCCTTACATCTGAACATGGCACAGAAGACAATTCCTGTAAAAAGAAAGCTGTATGTATTTCTCACCCAAGTTTAAAGCACGTAATAGTTGAATTTTACAGCTACCAAAACACTATACCATTGTTTTCCCCAGATGTAGTAGAATTGTAATTGAAATAATTAAGACCAGACGAAATTCATTTCTGTCTTAATTTCAAATAAAGAAGATACCATCGAAGCATTTTAACAAGGCCAGGAAGTAAAAGATATGTAGTATAGATCGTAGGTAAAGACCTAAAAAAGAACATTCTGTCACAAATCAATAAGGAAAACAAAATCACAAACTATATCTATTACTCATTTTAGTCTGATGACACCTCTGAAGTGCCTTGGAATGTTTTTCTACATTAAAGGCTCTATAGAAATGCATGTTGTTGTTGTAGAGATTTGGAAACCAGCTATCTAAATCATAGTGCAGGCAATTGGGACTAGCTTAGTGGTATAAACTGGGCGACATGGACATGTTGGGCCGAAGGGCCTGTTTCCATGTTGTAAACTTCTATAGGGTGGATGAAATTAGAAATGAGTTCAGGTATTAGCTGATTTTTTTTTAAGTATAAACCTGGAATAAGAACTAATGTTATCATCTGAACACTTATTTACAATAATCAGCAAATCGCCTCAAATAAAATAGTGGAAAATAGAATTTGATGTAAGTTTAGTAGGTATTCATACAATATTTTTCACAATAATATCCAGCTTACAGTTCCCCTCCCCCCCAACCCCACTCCGCTTTTCTTGCCAAATTTTCTCCCTTCCTGAAGGTGTCTTTCCAAGGATACAGTTCCACAGGCACTGGTTTCCCTCAATATCCTACTCCTGTGGTCAACCTTTGATAGTGAGTGTAAGCAGGTTAGTTAACCATAAGCAGAAATCACAGCCAACTCTAATGCTATCAACACCCAGCGCGCGCTCTTATGCACTTGTATCAGGAGTTACTAAGCAGTGATCAGGAGCAGGAACTGTTCTTTTCCCTTCCCTAACCCAGGGGCACAGAAGCCAACTGTAGGGTCCCTACTTTCACCCCAACTAATACCAGCTAACTCAACACAGACTGGGCATTAAACCCGGGACTTTTCTGCTGTGTATGATTCAGCTCACTCATGGTTTAAACTTGTTGAGCCACCGAGGGAGCATACAAATGAGATTTTAATAAAAGATATGAAAACCTCTTAAATTGTTGACTTGCCGAATTGACAGTTTAAGAGTAATACAAACATTATTGCAAATTCTCTTATGGGCAGTTAAACAATGACATTTACAGGAACATCTCCCATCAGTGTTCTGATATTCCTGAAAGAATAGAGTGAGGAGATGCAAGAAATATAGGTTTGTGTGGATGAGATCTTTGTAAACACACAAATAAAATCCCCGATATATCTACGTCAGCACAGTAGGTGCACTTTACACAACCATAATCATCATAGATTTCCGATACACTTTTCATTCACTCCGAATGAATGCTGTATCTCAACTCAGCTGTTCCTTTCTTTGGATCAGAAAGGTTATCTGTAGGGCAGTGGTGGTTGAATGGAGAGGCAGCTGTGATAAAGCCAAGTCGGAGGGGAGTCCTGGGATCACTTTTGTCTGACACAATGCAGACGCCACATCCTCAGATGGGTAGGAGTCCATGTGAAAGCAACATCAGCACATCCTTGTCAGCCACGGCATCTTGAGTCGATTTCTTAATAAACCTAAACATCTCTCCCCTGTCCTTCCTGCATGTCACTTGTCACAGGTTACAAGACAGATACAAAAACTACCTGCCAATCTCGGGGCTGGTGCAGCTAAAATGAAATTCTAAAAAAAAAACTTATCTTTACTTTTTAACCACTTTGTTGCTGAAATTGTGCTGAATCTGGGCACCTCCTGTCAAATACTTTCCAAACACAAATGGAAGGTTCGGATATTATTAAGTGGCATAATAACTGGGTGCATTTGAATACATCTGTAACAAGGACAAATGGCTCATGAAATGGAACTGGTAGGTGCTGAGAGTAAAGAAGGACTTGAAGAAATTGTACTGGAGTACAAAGAAAGAATGTGCATTTATATGGCGCCTGTCACGACCTCAGGGCATCCCAAAGCGCTTTACAGCCAATAAAGTACTTTAGTCACTGTTGTAATGTAGGAAACGCAACAGCCAATTTGCACACAGCATGGTCCCACAAGCAGTGATGAGATAATGACCAGATCATCAGTTTTTTAGTGATGTTGGTTGAGGGATAAATATTGGCCTGGACATTGGGGAGAACTCCCCTCCTCTTCTTCAAAATAGTGCCATGGGATCTTTTACGTTCTACCTGAGAGGGCAGACAGGGCCACGGTTTAACGTCTCATCCAAAAGGTTTTATGCTCAAGTCTCTCGAGCAGGACGTGAACCCACAGCCTTCTGATTCAGAGGCAGGAGTGCTACCCACTGAGCCACAGCTGACAGCACAAAGAAAAGGCAAACGTTTCTTGTTGAGGCTGATTCCCCAAGTGAACGCTCCCAGCAAGGAGTGGCACTCACGGGGTGCGCTGATTGGGAAGTTATGGCTCCATCCATGAATTTAAATGGACGGAAAATAAGGGGCTGTGGGACCCACGATTTAAACTAACCTTCCCTGCAAGTGCTACTTCTTATCAGGAGTGCCCGATCAGCTCTGTTATCTACTACATGGTCCATAACCCTTGTTCAGCAAGAGATTGTTACTTTGCTGGTCTTAACAATCCAACCGCCTTGCCTTGAGACTGAACCATAACAGGGAGAAGGTCATCCTTCTCGGGTCCCATTTGTATGCAGGGCTTTCAACTGTACTGAAACCAAGAGAAAGAAATAGGTTTCCCCGCACGCCTCGCAAACAGGCTACTGTACTCCCAAAACTGAAGCAACCAATGGTGCAAATCAGGCACATTTCTCCAATGGGCACCATCGCCCCTTAAAAGTTCCATGAAAGCTTTGGAATAACATTGCCTGTTTTTTTAGTGTAAGTGCGATTAACGAACCATCAGCAAAATTGTTGCTTAACTGATTCAAATGTCAAAAGCGTTATTAATTCAAAATGTGGAAGGTTGTATTTTCAGTGTGAATGCTTGAATGATAATATTGAAAATTCTATTTTAACCATGAGCCCCAACAAATGCTCGTAACTTCTGTTATGAGGACAGACCCCTAATACGTATTGCAAATGTGCAAAAGAGGTGACATGCATGGCAATAGTCACTGATCGACTGAACTCTGAACTCTGTTTCAACTACTTGAAGGACCTGGCTGAGATCCAGAACAAGCTGCATCACTTTAAAATGAAGAGCACACAGGTGAAGCATTAATATCACTGCAAAGTACCAGACATATATGGAGAAGACAGAAAGCAATAGTGGCTAAAGATTATATTCAAAAATTACTTTAATGACCTCTCTGCGCATAAATGCTATTAATACTTTCTCTTTAATATTAGCGAGAAAATCGAATGAGAGCAAGTCTCGAGATCATGCTACATTTTAAAATATATTAAAATCGGTACGTGGGTCCCATTGAAAAATCCTATGTAAACATTCCAAAGGAGATTCCCATGTTAAAATGTCCACTGGTACTGATTACACTTTCCCTGTAACGCCAGTAGATGGCACTCTAATAGGATTTCCAATGTTAATCTGACCGCTGACCGGCAACACATCACGGAAAATGCTTTGAGTCTTCAGCGTGCAGTTGCAAACCTCTCAGCACAGGAAGCACTGGAGCGAGAGTTACTCAGATCCACCCATCATTTTTAAGCCCATTTTCCTGCAGGTAAGTTATATTTTTTTTCATTTCAGCCACTTCTTTTTGTATAAATTTACATTCAATCTTGTATGTTTATTTTGATTAATTTCAACCTTTTGCCATCTCTTCCTGTTGTCTCTGGCACCTCCATGCTTTGCCCACTTGCTCTTGGCTTTCTGCTGCTCCTGGCCCTCCTGGGCTCCAACATCTCTTTCAGCATTTCCTGCCTCCCCCTGGGCTCTGCTTTGCCCCTCAGCTCCTCCCGACCTCTGTCCCCACTCTCAAGAGATCTCCTTCTCCTTCCGATTCTCCCGTTAACTCCTATACCCACCGCTTGCCCCATTGCCAAAATTTAAAATGTTCTCCAAAGTTTAAAATGTTCTCCCTCCAATCCAACCTGACTCCCAGTGCCTTTGGCTGCCGCCAAAAAAAATGTAAAATTGGAAAAAATGACCCTACTCCAGCCTTTTAACTTAGCGCTTGAGACTCCCCAGTAACAACTGACCAGCTCCCAACTACCCACTAAAACCTAATCTCCAATTCCCTCACCTGACCACTACTCACCATCTACACAATTCACTCCTCCTCCATCTAACCAGTCTCCAGTACACCTCAATTATTCATCATCGCCCATATGCAGTCCCCTGCCTAAATACTAAGTACTCCCTCCCCAACTATTCCCCCCTCTGCCTACCAAACCAAATCTAACATTCGCTCATTCCGAATACTGTCCCAATTGTCCCAACATTACACACTGCTTCCCTTAGCTACTCACTGTGCCTTCCTATCTCTTCATTATTCATTACTCTCCTCAAATTACTCAACACCCTGCACAACTAGTCATTTCCTTATCTCCCTAAACTACTCCCACTGACTTCCTAAATAGTTGCAAACCCAACAGCACCCCCAAATAACTTATCCTCCAACTTACTATGACCAATGCCACAACACATCCATTTACTGATGAAACATTGAACCCCTCTGACTTCCTGTTAACAATACCACAAAAGCTTTACTATGTATCTCTCTCACACACACACGCGCACACACAAAATTGGATCGTATATGCCGTTGCTCATGATGAGTAAGAGAATATGCTTCTTCATGAAAATAACAGTGATGTCATCCAAGCATGACAAGAAAGTGTTACAGGAAGTAAGTGTGATGCTTACAGTGAGTGCATGCAGAGGTAAGATTTTTAATATATACACACACACACGTAGTTTAGTAATGCTTAACTTCTCAGTCTTCCAGTTAGTTTGACTGGAGTTTGTATCTTTCCATAATGCCACCATCACAGCTAAGAGTTTTTCCCACATGTGTCACACCAGGAGAAGGAGAGTTTACATTACGATATCAGACTAGAATTATTATATGTTCAGCTGATAGAAAGAGAGGGTTTTACTGAAAAATAACAGTCTTCAATTAACAAAATGTATAATATTTCTTCATATTTTATATTAGCCAAAGCTTAAAATATAAAAAATGTAACTAATTTTATGATACATTTTCCCCCAATTTGTACCCTCCCCTCCTGAAAATAGGGAAATGCATGCTGGGATTATTTTACCAGCAGTGTTCTGATAACCACAAATAACATTAATCTGGTGTGAGGCCTCGTACACCGAACTGGCTAAAGCCATGTCTTTGGTCTCCTTGCACTTAGTCATGCATTTCTTTGCCTCAAGTTCCCACTGCGACTGTGAGGCGTAGTCACGGACAATTCTTCATCCCAGCCCTTTTATCACAGTCCCTTTTCCCTCAAGACTGGGGAAAAAAAATTCTCCTTCACAGAGTAATACAGCTGAAAAACTAAGGCATCAGCAGGGAGGTAAGACACTCCTTAGCCAGTCACTGTGAAAGAGCAGATGCAATTAAAGCTCCCACAGGGACGTAAAGAAGAAAAGAAGAAAGGGGGAGGGAGGGGAACACTACATTGTCACTTCTAGAACTGCTTAAACCTTGTTTGTCAAAATATTCAAATTTATGACATGCATTCGGATTTTCTCACAGTGCATTCGAGTGAATAATGCAAACACAGTGGAAAATGAAAGAGAAGTCATGCTTGCAGCTAGATAAGAAAAGTTGAGCAACAATCTTCAGCATTGATTGTCAGATGTATCTTTTCAGAGGCTAGTTTCAGCGGCAAGATTAGGCTGCCTGTGGATCTTGCCGTATAACCAAACCACAGTCTGAAAAAGCGTGGGTTTAGGAGACATAGCTCTAGCCCATGTGATGAGCAGACTTTTATCGTAAGTATAAAAGTTAAAACTTATAAATGAGAGCATCCGGAGATAAGAATACCCAAGCTCAGAGATTATTTTCAGAAACTAGATGTAAAACAATATTGTATCCTCACCTTCGATTAACTTGGGGTGGGGGGAGGGGGTTCTGCTCACACCCCACACCTCTTGGGCTTGTTGCGCATATTTCAATCTAACCCCCTACTTCATATATCCTCTTTCAATGGGTCAAGGCTTCCAGAATCTTAGAGGTGCGATGGGCCGAACGGCCTCCTTCTGTGCTGTATGATTCTATGATATAATGTTCAATTGTTGAATCGTGTTAGTTTGATCAATGCCTTGCAGTGAGGCCAAGGAAGAGCCCTCAGCTTGGCAGCAGTTGGGAGCGTGCTGTGCTTTTAACGAGACACCACACTTAAAATAATTGAAATTGCTGAATTCCTGCTGTATTGATACCATGTATAGTTTGGCAATTCAGTTTACCCATGAGATTCTGTCACAGGTATATTGTTGACTGGCTTCTGATTTTTGGCAAACAGAAAAAGGAACGGTTTCTTTAAACTGCTAGGGAGGAGACAAAATTACACATTTTGATGCCATTTAAACCACGTCATATGTTTGACAAATCTCTTCATCATTTGTCATCGATTTCGCCACTATAGTAACAGCCTTTTAAAGGTGAATTGTTCTCCTCACAAGTAAGTTAATAGTCACTGGATTCTGAGTGAATATTTTAGTTATATTTTGCAAAGTGTTATTTTAACTACTCATAGAAAAATTAAGCAAAAATGTAAAATTGAGAGAATTTGTTTTACCTGACTAAATAATTATTGAAAGAAAAGGAAGAGAGACTAGTCCATTTCAGGAAAAAAATGTAATCACCCAAAGGTTCTCAGTGTTTACTAAATCAGCAGGCGGCTAATTTATTGGATTAAAAAAAAATGTGTATTAGCAATGAAGCAATGTTACAATTGTTGGACTATAACCTGGTGTTGTAAGACTCCTTAAATTTGTCCACCCCGGTCCATCACCGGCATCTCCACATCACAATTACTGGCCAGTATAGCTAGATCCAATGTCATCATTGGCTGTGTTTAGTGCATTGGCATGAATATGCTATAAAGGAGAAAATGTCACTCCGAGGCACCGTTAAGTGTTTCTTATGTGACACTCCTACATTATCAGATCTATGACTTCCAACGCAACCACCTCAGCAACAGACCTGGAACTACCAGTATGTCCTTAGTATTAGGTAGCTCAAAGTGCTCTGTTCAGATTCTACCACAGTATGGGAGTGGCAAAATCGACAACTGTGCTGCTGTAGAGAGAATGGGCTCAATTTTAAAATTGAGGAGGGTCGGGGGTCAGGGGTCGGAGGGTCGGGGTCGGAGAGGAAGGGTCAGGGTCGGGGGAATCGGGGGTCGGAGGGGAAAAATCGTGGTCAGGGGTCGGGGTCAGGGGTCCGCAAATGGGGCGTAAAACAGAAGGGGATCAAAAATAGCAATTAGCACAGGTTTCCCGGATGTCCTTACGATTTTGACGTAAGGACGTCTTTTATTTGTTTTTGTCAGTTTCCCATCCGGCTGATTGAGAGGCTGGTCTCAGTCGGACGAGAGACCAGCCAGGGAGAGGACATCTTCAGGTAAGTCTGCAGGTAAGTCTTTCTTTGTATGGATGGGGGGGGCGGGGCGCAGGAGGAACCATGGGTGGGCACAGGGGGCATTGGTGGGGGAGGGGCATGGGTGGGCGAAGGGCTTGGGTGGACATAGGGCCATGGGTGGGCGAGGGGCATGGGTGGGCACGGGGCATGGGTGGGCACAGGGTTTGCGAGTCGTGGGGGATGGGATCGGGGGTCAGTCACGGGGGGGGTAGGCGGGATCGTTGAGGGGGAGGGTTGGGAGTCGGAGGATGGGGGGGTCGGAGAGGGAGGATCGGGGTCGGGGGATCTGGTGGGGGAAATCGGGGTCGGGCGTAAAACAAAAGGGGCTCAATTTTAAAACGGAGCTGGGAAGGGGACGAGGGTCAATTTGAGGTCAGGAAACCCATTAATACGGGTTTCCCGGACATCCTTACAATTTTGACGTAAGGACGTCTCTTGTCTTTTTTTGTCGGTTTCCCGTCCGACTGACCGGCTGATTGACAGGCTGGTCTCAGTCGGACGGGAGATCAGCCAGGGAGAGGACGTCGTCAGGTAAGTCGGAAGATAAGTCGGAAGATAAGTCTTTGTTTGCATGGATGGGCAAGGGGCATGGGTGGGCAAAGGTGGGCATGGGGTTCATGAGTCATGGGGGATGGGATTGGGGCTCAGTCACAAGGAGGTGGGATCGGGGGTCATCGCAGGGGTCCGTGATCATTCAGGGGGAGGGTCGAGGGTCAGGGTCAGAGGATCGGGGGTCAGAGGGGGAGGATCGGGGTCAGGGGATCAGGGTCGGGGGTCGGGATCGGGTGTCCATGCAAGTAGGCTTGTTGGGTCTGGGGGAAGCACTCCTGCTCCTCCGGGTCCACAAGCTGTTAGTTAGTATTGGGCCTTCTCGCCTCCTTTCACGAGGTGTAAAACAGAAGGCCCAGGAATCCCAGCCCCCCGGGGTTGAAATCAGGAATTAGTTAAAAATGGAGGCCTGAAACCTCCTTGAAAGGTTTTAAGGCCCGACCCATCTCCTGGGAGCAGGTTGACCAGCCGCCCCTCATCCCGCCCCCCATGAAAACCGGAAATGGGCGGGTTGGGGGCGGGTATGAAATGGTGGCAATTTTCAATGCCCCCCAACCCACCCATTTTGTACTTTTAAAATTAAGACCAATAACACAAGGGTTTCACATATCCTTGATCAGTTTTTACTTAGTCCTTTAAATTAAAATCACTGGAAAAACCAGGAGCGCCACAAATCAGGGGCGCTGATCTCTGTGCCTGATTCTCCAATCAGCACTTCCCTATGCCGGGAGCTCAGCCTCACAAAATTTATCCAAATGTCTCAACGGGGAAAAATTTCCACTGTTTTTTTTATTCACAGCAAAACAATCCTGCTACGGACAGAAAACAGAGAACATCCTCCCCCTAATAACATCTCATCTGCTGAACAGACGATTTGTATTGAGGCCACGTATACAAAATGAAACTATTTCTGTATGCTGGATGCTGTGCTGTCAGGATTGATTTTGCAAACAAATGCTAGCTAATAATAGTTTTGATAAATGATATCATTTTTCCATCAGCACTAGGCCTGATGGTTCACCTGTGGCCTAGCATGTACGAGATAATAAGAAATTTGAATAATGAACTTTCAAACTGCATTTTTCCCTCAAGTGTATCACAAAGAGCATCAAACCAATTAAAACATACCTGATCGACTTAAGTAACTCCCAATCATAAGCACCAATTAGCTATGTTGGTGTTATGAATCACTCTTGGTAGTTTTGTGAACTATTTAACCAAGAAGAAAACTTATTTCTTTAAGCGCTGGAAGTCAACCGGATAACTGCCCTGAAGGCTCAGCAAGTTTTTCTGATGAGTCATACAACCAGAAAGTCCCAGGTACAATCCCCAATTTATGCCGTTAGCTGATCTCAAGCGGGTTGGGTGCAGGAAAGTGGGAGGGAAAGATAAGAAAAAGGAAAAGATTCCTGTTTTTGATTGCTATCCAGCAAGCATTGTTGGAATTGGGTGGGCATTGATTGGATCGAGTTCCATTGTGAAGGAAACCCAGTCAAATTGCCCCTGCTGACACTCACTTTCAAGGTACATATGCATTATAGCCACGTAGGAGAGGTCCTGAAGGGTTCCCAGTGACTACGGAACTGTACCCCGGCAAGGAGTTAAAGCTTGAGATGAAATGGGGAGGAAGAAAAAACTGAAAACAAAATTAGAAACTATTTGTGATTCCTCATGGGTATGATACACGGGCCAGGAATTTCCTCGGAGCTGCTGGCGATCTGCCACTGTAACTTCACCAGAAGTGTGGCAGAAACCTGGTGAAGTTACAATGGTGGCATGGCAGCAGCTCCAAATTTCCATGCACTATTGTGTCCAATAAAACCCAATTACACTGTTATGGTGCTTCAGTGTCAGAAATGTTAATCATGACCAGCAACAGAATGCACCAGAAATTCCAAGCCAGTCTGAGCTAATCCATTAAACAGACAGGAATGCAATATATTAAACTACAGGGTAGTTATTCCAAGTGCTTGCCCCATGATGAGATACCTCGTATACCAGACGCATTCATATAATGTTCTCCGTAATGCCCCAGCTAGGCAATAGTTTAAAATTTAAATAGTTGTACTTATCTAAAGCAACAATAAATTTTTATCCACTGTATTGCAATGCAATGAATACTTAGACGTAAATCAAACTCCATTAAATTCTTCAGCAAATGTTCACACGCAGAATCACGTCCACAATGTTCCTTTGTCACAGAACATCACTAGCTTTAGAGTTGAAAAGCTTTACAACTCAGGTCTTTTAATGCAATAAAACATAGAAACAGGAGGAGGCCATTCAATCCCTTCACACCTGTTCCGCCATTCAATTAGATCATGACCGATCTGTACACAAACCCAACACACACCATCTTTACAGGAAACATGTACAGAGAAGCCTTGTGACCCCTTTCTAATTATTAAAATGAAACTTTAAAGTGGAAGTTTGTCTGACAAAATAGCTTACAGGGTCATTAAATCGAGGAGAACACATTCACCAGCTGATGATGATGTTGCATCACTAATTACATCTGCTGCTAAAATATATTGGGGGCGACACTGGGCCATTACACAGACTCCTAAGCACTGAAAATGGCGTCCAAGATGCACACGCACACTTCCGATGTGCGCAGGACGCCATATTGGTAAAGGCGTTTGTGCACACGCACCTAATAAACGCCAGCAGCGTGTAAAGTCGGGTGATTATGCATGCAACGCTGATTTAAAGGGACAGATGCTCCATGCTACAGCCAAAGCACTGTCTTAACCTCGCACAGCTGACCAGTGCGTTTTAAAGGGATCATGCAGGAGTTATAGGTTCATTGCTGGATTATTGTTTCTGACTGCGGATGCATTTGTACCTGTTTTTAGGGGTCCCCTATACTTGAATACTAGGACGAGGGGGCCGAGCCTAAAAATTAGAGCCATGACTTTCAGGAGCAAAATTAGGAAACGCTTCTACACGCAAAAGGTGGTAGAAGTTTGGAACTCTCTTCCGCAAACTGCAGTTAATGTTAGCTCAATTGTTAATTTTAAATCCGTGATTGATAGATTTTTGTTAACCAAAGGCATTAAGGGATATGGGGCTAAGATAGGTATGTGGAGTTGGGTCACAGTTTCAAGACTCTACACAGAGTGGGCTGGCTAACTGACAGGCAACAGGAAGGGCACTGGCGGAGTGGGACAGTAATGCTGTCATCCTGAGAGAGGACAGCAGGTTCATGTTCCATGGAGCCACAGCCACTTGCTGCCTTCTGTTATGCGCCACCTTCTCCTGCAAGAAAGCGGGACACGTGTCAGTGAGAGTCCTGCAAGATGTTTGGGTGATGTGGCTCTCATGATTGAATAGCTGCCAGTGTGTGTGACCTGTGAGTTGTGGGTGTGTGGCTTGCAACAATGGTAATGTGTGAGGGTGAGATGAAGCATCTGATTGGAAGAGTTGAGTACTGATTGAAAGAGTTTGTTGGTATGTGGGTGATGGGGGTTGCAGTGTGTGGAGCAGTAGATACGGCCAGCGATGCCGTTGGTGGGATATGCCACTTGACAGTTGAATTCATGCACCTTGACCACTCATGTCAAAGCATTGAACTTCTTCCTGCACTGCATCCATGTTCGTGGTGCTACGCTCCTGACATTGACTTCGTCCCCTACTGCCTCGGGAGCATATGTCTGGAGGGCCTCTTGTCCCCCTGCGGATATAGGATGTCCCTCCTTCTGTCCAGCTCTTGCACCAAGGCCTTTAGTGCATCATCAGAGAACCTTGGTGCACGTTCTCTCGCAGGCCTGGCACTAACTCAGATCAGCAGATTGGCGGGGTCTGGCGTGCAGATTAGAAGATGTGGGATGTAGCTGTGAGCAACCTTTATTCAATGTTTTGAAAGAACTCAACAGTTTGTAAACATAAGGACGAGACCTGCATCTGTGTTTTACGTGTGCGATGAGGGATCTCCGTTCAGATTGTGTTCAGACCCGTATCTTATATTTTGAAAATATCAGAGTCCCTCAAACTTTGAGCAGCCCAGTTGTTGCTCACTAAAAATTCCAGAGTTCCCATCATCACCATGTTTCATTGTATTGCAGCACAGATTCACTTCACCATTGACTTCCACCACTTCCTGCAGCCACAGTGCACCTCCCCTTTAAGAGGTGCAGGCTGCCTTTAAATGGTGCTCGCCACCTGCGATATCTGGGCCCCCTACTGGTGAGCAGCCACTCAACAGCGCAGGTAGTGCTGGCTGCACGCAGCAATCATGTAAAACAACAGGTAGCACGAATGTTACGTGCTGCCTGCATCTCAACGACTGGGCGCAGGTTAATCACGCACCGCAATCCCAACACCTGTTTTCGGGGGTTAACCAATTTAACCTCCATTAATTTTAGCTAAAATTCTAATGAGAACCAAGCCAGTTTTAAAGAATCCACATCTCATATAGATCATTATCTTTTTCAGTGTAAACTTTCCCACCAGCCAACATGGCAGGCTGCAGGTTTTTCTTGGAACAGATTCTACCTAGGAATTCCTCAATTTAGGTGACAATGCCGCTTTAATTAAGAAAACAATGTGACGCTCATTTTGTTTTCCTTGTTCAAGTGAACAGTTCCTGTGAACATGTTCGAATTACTTCAACCAGAGTCAAAATAGTTTGCTGTACACAGTGCCATGAGTGAATGGGGAAATTAGGAAACTTGTCCCTAAATGTCAACCAAACACACAAACTGTAAAATGGGCGTCAATTGTTGCTGCAACCACGGAAAAAGGGTAATACTGTCGTATTTTTAAAAGCAGAAAATTCACAGTTGGAATCAGTTTAGTTATTGTAAGGGTAAACATCCAAATAACGCCTGGTTTCAGTGGCATTAGTTGAACATTTCCTCAGGAAAACTGTATCTGTTTGAAAAGATTGAGAGAACTGGAAAAAATTAGGTCACGGGTCATTAAATATGAAAAATGCGGAGTGAGTGACCAAGCACATATCTGAACAATGGGAGGTATTCAATAGGCCCCAGTGCCAAATTCATGGAGCAAATAAAAGGGAATGGTGCTTAAAGTCTGACTTCAGATGCTTTTCCAATTGAGCCTATTTTACCCAATTAAAGGGGAATGGCCTCTTTAAGGTAGGCAAGCAAGTCATATGATTGGCTGACAGGTGGCACATCACAAAACCAGTAGGTAGATTCCTAGATGCCCTGTTGTAATGTATTTTGAACAATTTTGTTGGAATACTGTGCACTGTTCAACAATACGAATCTGGAATCATTCTTTTACCAAATTAATCAATATCTTTCAACAACAAGCGTAAGCAAATCTTTCAATCACTACGACTTCCATTTCTGTAACATTGCTCATATCTGTCCATCTGTTGTTGAATCTCTCATGCATGTCTTTGTCACCTCCACCCTCAACAATTCCAATGCTCTCCCGCTAACCTCTCATCCTCTGTAAACATCAGCTCATCCAAAACTCTGTTGCTTCTGTCCTATCCCGAGGCAGGTCCTACCAGCCCATCATTATTGTTCTCGCTGCCCTACACTGGCCGCTGGTCTCCACAATGTCTCAAATGTATAATTCTTATCCTTGTGTTTAAATCCATCCATGGCCTCACTCCTCTCTATCTCTGTAACCTTCTCCAGTGCCACAACCCCATTCACTGTTCTCTGTTTTTCCACTGACTTTGTGCATTCCTCTACTCCTTCGTCCCACCTATGGTAAATAAAGTGAAATCATTATGTTGAGGGTATTTTACTGAGCCAGGTCACAGGCATTTGAGTTCTTGGATGATGTTTGCTCGATTTCATCAGAAACCCGTAAAACAGCGATAACAAGTGGAACTTGTTCTCTTCTACCGAGAATGAAAATTCAAGGGAAAATCCCCAATAACAATACAAGGTTATGAAAATTCTTTAAATATCTGATTTAAAAGTGGTTGCTTTGTGGCTTCCCTGTTAGCTCAGTGCATGTGGCATTAATGAGCCATGCAGATCAGGAAGGTCCCACATTCAATGTTCAGGGAGAGTGGAGGCCCTATAATTGACCTTAATATTCCTGGTCTGGGGAGGTTCCTGCTCTTCATGATTATTCTGTGATTGCCCCCAGTCTGCAAAATACATGCAAGAGGACATAAAATGGATGCAAGGTGAGGATAGGATGGGGCTTCCCTGCAGTATTTCCCAGGGCCAACACTCAAGGTCTCAATCATCCATTATGAACGACCACTTGTGTTAGGCACAGGAGGGTTGTCTGTGTCCAAGGAACCCTGGGGTAAATTTAATGAGTTAACGCTAACAGCACAAACTCTCCCTTGATGAGAGGGCAGATAGAACAATCAAACATGGAGGTCAGCAAAGCCAATTCGCTGGCCTCCTGATTTGTTTGGCCATGAATATTTAAAAATTGGAAAAGCAGAGGGCTGCAAAGGACAAAGGAGCAAAGCTCCGAAAGCTTGTGATTTCAAATAAAGCTGTTGGACTATAAGCTGGCGTTGTACGACTCCTTACATCTGCAAATCAAGCATTTGACTTCCATGCTCCTCCCATAACGTGAGGCTCCACGCCAGGAGCGATCAATCATAAAATTTAGCCTATATTCCAATACTACACTGTACTTTCAGAAGTTGAAGGGAAGGGAAAAATGATTCTGGGGTTGTGGTATGTAAGAAAATAGGTTTTTAATGATTTTTAACCTTAAATAAAAAATCATGCTGTAATAATAAACCACTCCGCAGCAGGACATACAACCTACAAGTCTGAAGGGCTTTAATGCGCACTATCATTGGAACCAAAGCAAAATATTAGAAAGACCAGTCACAAACCAGCAAGTGCTTGTTAAATTGTATCTAATTCTCTGCATGTTGCTAACTAATCCGGCCACTGAAAGATTTAGGACGACTTAATTTTATGTATTCCTGTAGGAAGCCATGGACTCTTGGAATTTAATTACAGGTATTTGGCCAGTAATGTTGCTATAATTGAGACTGTGAGCCCTGAATGTTGGTGTCAGCATTACAGCAGGCTTTAAATGTCTGAATTTTTCTTCTGTGGCGAACAGTGTTTTACAGGGGAAAGAATCTGCTCATTTATTGTAGTGACCTAAAAACATCTCATACATTAAAAGAATGGGACTGATTAAAAGATCTTACCCAGCTGCAGGAGAACCTGCTGTGATAGCAACAGAGACTTAAAGTGCTCCACCATCATGATGCCTTAATGAAGAAAATGCTTAAATCTGAAGTGTCACTTAATTGCACTTTTCCACATGTATAGGTAGGAACTTAACATGCCTGCCTGTGAAAACAAGATTGTTCAGACTCAATTTATAGCCCCTCTCTATCTGTGTAACCTCCTCCAGCCCTACAACCCTCCGAGACCTTTGTGTTCCACCAATTCTGGCCTCTTGCACATCCCCGATTTTAATCGCTCCACCAATGGCGGCCGTGCCTTCAGCTGCCTAGGCCCTAAGCCTCTCTGCCTCCCTACCTCTCTCTCCTTCTTTAAGATGCTCTTTAAAACCTATCTCTGTGACCAAGCCCTATCCTAATATCTCCATATGTGGCTCATGTCAAATTTTGTTTGCTAATGCTCCTGTGAAACACCTTGGGACATTTTACTATGTTAAAGGCGCTATATAAATGCAAGTTATTGTTGTTATAGTAAAGCTATATTAGTCTTGTGGAGAAAAACCAAGGTGGGGGGATGTTGCCACTGGAATGACATCACAGCGATAAAGTAACATCAGAGAGAACTTTCAGCTTATTGTCCTTGGCTACAGGAAGAAAAAAATAAAATCTATAAAAAGTTCTTCCCACCCCACCCCCCAATCAATTAAAACGATAACGATGTCAGCTGTGAATCAGTGGGTAGCACTCTCGCCTCTGAGTTAGAAGGTTGTAGGTTTAAGTCCCATTCCAGAGACTTGAACACAAAATCTAAGCTGACACTCCAGTGCAGTGCTGAGGGAAGGCTGCACTGTCAGAGGTGCCGTCTTTCCGATGCGACGTTAAACCGAGGCCCCATCTGGCCACTTAGGTGGATGTAAAAGATCCCATGGCACTTTTCGAAGGCGAGCAGGGGAGTTCTCTCCAGTGTCCTGAATTATATTTACCCCTCAACCAACATCACTAAAAAAGCAGATTATCTGGCCATTATCTCATTGCTGTTTGTGGGAGCTAGCTATGCACAAATTGGCTGCCATGCTTCCTACATTACAACAGTGACTACACTTCAAAAGTACTTCATTGGCTGTAAAGCGCTTTGGGGCATCCTGAGGTTGTGAAAGGTGCTATATAAATGCAAGTTCTTTCTTTCTTTCTTTCTTTATAATGGCCCAGTGACTCAGCTGAGAAATACAGACCAAGATGGCCCCAAGTTTGATCCCCCAGTATGTACTGAGTTATCTGATCTCAGCTGGGGTGACAGTAAGGGCAGTGCGATTGGCCTTAGTGCCCTAGGGCTTTGGAAGGTGGGGAAAAAAACAGAGGCAGCGACTTCACTACTGATCATTATCCTGTGACTCCTGTTGGAAAGTGTGTGTGTGTGTGTGTGTGTGTGTGTGTGCGCGCGCGTGCGTGCGGCACATGTGTGTGTGGACGTGATGTAAGGACAGGGTCATTCTCAACTGTGAAACATTCAGTGTCTGGACTCACACTTGAAGAATGGTCACTCAGACCGGACAAGGCACTGAAGGCAACTGGTCCCCTTGGAATCATTCTCCAGCAAGGAATCAATGAATTAAGGAAGGTAGCAGGGGAGGGGAGTTTATCAGTAGAAAAAGAAAAGGAGGGGAAAAATATATACCACAAACACCTGAGTCGACAACAGCGCTCCCCAATTTGGTACTATGCAATAGAGTCCCAGAAGGTCCCAGGTTCAGTTCTTGGGCTGTGCTGAGGTAGTTAATCTCAGTTGTGGTGCTAGTAAGAGTGCTACAGCTGACTTCAATTCCCATGGACTATGGAAATGATAAATTAGCTCAGATTTGCACTACTGATTGGACAAAGCAACTTGTGGATATAAAGTGAAGATAGACTCAGGCTTGGTGGTTGTCCCTTATGGTCAAGTAGATTGTTTCCACTATCCTCATACATGAAGAATGGCCATTTGCATGAAGTACCACATGCTGACCAGACCTGTAAAACTATTCGTCATGACGAGGCACAGCCTTTGGAGAGACGGGATTATAAAATAATAACAAAGTGGAAATTAAAAAATAAATTGAATAAGGTTGGGAGTAGTGCTGTGTGAGACTCTTGCAAAGCTGACCCTTTCAACCATTATCCACACAAGTAAGGATGACCAAATTTCTCTCACATCTCGCTGCTGGACCTAAAAGAGCTTCTAAATTTTTTAACTCATTAACAGGAAGTTCATCACTGTGCAAAGTTATGATGTTACAAACTCCACTCATCATCTTCTCCGAAAGAAAAACATCCCTGCTCATTTCTCATCATCAACTCCTGTTTGAAAGAGAGTTAAAAACTGTAAAAACCGATGGAAAACTTATTTTCACAAAACTGGCTTCTTTAGCTTGCACCTCATCACAGAGACAAAAATCATTTGAGGACAGTGCAACTTTAGTAAAGTTAACCCAATTTAATTGTAGAGAGGAGAATTTACCAACAATGCTGACTGAACCAAGGCTAAACTGTGTGGACAGCATTGTGATCTTTGGCAGTTGGTGGTGATATATTTTATTACCTTTTTCAAACTAACATACACCTTATCTCTTAGTTTTAATTGTTAACAGTTCCTCCTATCTAGGATGGTTGGTTTTAGGATTTTATTTTTCACACTTCCTCAGGAGGACAATGAAATCATTGTTTCATAGCTTGTTTACTGTTTTTGCTGCAATGCCATTATCTTGCTCCTTCAGGTGGGGAAAATCATAAAGACACAAATTAGTAATATTTAATTCTTTCACCAACACAATGCAGTGCTTAGGGACTTCAACGTGGAGAGGGCAGGCCAGCAAAATGTTAATTATTTTTTAAGTCTCAGCAATGACAACGACTTGCATTTCCGTCAAACCGTTTACTGTACAAAACACTCCCAGGCACTTCACGTTGAAAGAAAACAGATGCTGAGCGGCTGTGTAAGAGTTAAGAGAAGCACTGCTGAAAAAAAAAATATGATGTGGAGATGCCGGTGATGGACTGGGGTTGACAAATGTAAGGAATCTTAAATCCGAATCCCACACTCACCTGACGAAGGAGAAAGCCTCCGAAAGCTTGTGATTTCCAAATAAAACTGTTGGACTATAACCTGGTGTTGTAAGATTCCTTACATTTGAAAAAAAAATTGGTTTTGAAGAGACTGTTAAAAGTGGGGAGAGAAATAGGAGTTCAGGGAGGAGGTTCCAAGAGTGGTGCAGAGTAGTTTCAAGGAGCGTTTTTGCAGCAGTGTCCAAACCTGCAGCCATTTAGACCCCCATGCTCTGAACATCCCTCTCCAAACCCATCTGCCTCTCCATCTCCCTCATAACCTTTAAGATCCTCATTAAAACTCATCTCTTTGACCAAGCCTTTGATAACCCCTCCTAACATCTCCTTCTTTGGCTTAGCGTCCATTTTTGTATAATTATGCTTCTGTGAAGCACCTTGGGATTTTATTTTACGTTAAAGGCACCAAAATGAAGGCAAGTTGTTGTTGTTGTTGTTGTTGTTGTTGTTGTTGTTGTTGTTGATGATGATGATGATGTTGAACCTGAAATGTCAACTTGGCTGTTATCTTCATGGATATTGCCTGACCTGCTGAGTGTTTCTAGTATTCTCTACTTTTGTTTCAGATTTCCAGCATCTGAAATATTATTGTTAGTTTTGAGGAAAGTTGTGGGGGGTAGGCTGAACAGCTTTAAGGAGGAGGAATGAGGATAACAGGAATGCTAAGCCTAGTTATAAGCATTACCATCGATCTGATTCACAGCTTACTCTGAAGCACAAAAGTATATCTCAGTGTGAATTGTTATCTCTTCCAAATGTAACAGAATTTTCAATTTCATTAATACATCGGCTAATTCTAGGCCATGTAAAATGGAGATACCATCTATGTTCTCCAGGTTTTTTAAATCAAATGACTTCAGCAGATTAGAGCACATAGGTTATAAGATATATAGTTTTAAATTACACAGATTGAAAGAGGAAACATGAAGGGCTCAATTTTAAAAGTGAAAAACGGGTGGGTTGGGGGCAGGGGGGCATTGAAAATTGCCACCATTTCAGACCCGCCCCCAACCCGCCCATTTCTGGTTTTCATTGGTGCAGGAAGAGAGGCAGACGACCAACCCACTCCCAGGAGGCTGCTCGGGCCTTAAAACCTTTCAAGGAGGCTTGGGGCCTCCATTTTTCTGGACTTCCCGATTTCAACCCCGGGGGGCTGGGATTCCCGGGCCTTCTGTTTTACGCCTCGTGAAAGGAGGCGAGAAGGCCCGAGACTAACAGGTAGGTGCCTAGAAAGGCACAGCTTGTGGGCCCGGACGAGCAGGAGTGCTTCCCCTAGGCCCAACAAGCCTGCCTGCAATGACCCCCCAACGATCGCAGACACCCAATCCCCGATCGCGGACCCCTGGTACCTGGCCCCGATCCTTCTCCCCACTCCGATCCTCCCACCCCCGACCCTCCCCTTCAACGATCGCGGACCCCCGATCCAGACACTGCCGCCTGTGACTGACCCCTGATCCCTCCCCCTGTGACTCATGACCCTCATGCCAACCTATGCCTGCCCATACCAACCTATGCCCCCATGCTCACCCATGCCCCCCCCCCCCCCCCCCCTCCATCCACACAAACAAAGACTTACCTGCAGACTGACCTGAATACGTCCTCTCCCTGGCTGGTCTCCTGTCCGACTGAGACCAGCCTGTCAATCCGGCTGGTCAGTCAGACGGGAAACCAACAAAAAAAAGACATCCTTACGTCAAAATCATAAGGATGTCCGGGAAACCCGTACTAATGGGTTTTGAAATCGAGCCTGAAATCTGCACACAACAAATTAGTCAAATTTTGCACTTCCCTTTGGAAAAGATCCAGCGGCCGTTATTGATCAGTCACTGAAAGTATCCACTTAATTTGAAGCTGTAATCAACAGCACTAACCATGTACTGGGATGCACGTCTTCATTTTTGCTCTTTAGGGGGAATTTTTACTCCTTTCGCCCGGCGACAACATGGTGGGACTGGAGTTAAAATCCAAGTGATGCACTCACCTGTCATTTCCTGCCGACGGCTATTTTAACGCCGCTGTTTTCTGGAGCAGTTAACGAACCTGCCTGATTCGGGTGGGAGCCTCATTAATATATGCCAATCGAAGTCCTGTTCTAACACATGGAGTAGTTGAGGTGAATAGCATAGATGCATTTAAGGGGAAGCTAGATAAGTACATGAGGGAGAAAGGAATAGAAGGATATAATGATAGGGTGAGGTGAAATAAGATGGGAAGAGGCTGGTGTGGAGCATAAAAACTGACATATTCTAGGTTGCAAATTCTATATAATTCTATATAACTACCTAGGCATCAGTAGGGTAAATGTAAAGCGTAGCTTTGTGGGGGGGGCCCAGAGGAGCAGGACCCCACACAGAAAGTTTGGGCCGGTGCCGCCCTGGATTCCCCAGACTCCCCCACCCCCACCCCCCAACCCCATCCACCGAATTCTCCCTGCAACTTATCTGACTACCGGCCTGCCCGATCCTCATAGACCCAAAGCCAGCACACTGCCTCTGGACGCCCATTTCAGGCGGGCAGTTGGCCGGCAGGGTGTTAATGAGGTCAGACTGTTTATATGGACTGGGCCTCCCATTGCTGCTTCCCACCTGGGCGTTAAAATTCCCCCTTTTGTAACTCATTGGTAAAACTGCATTTAGAATATTTTGGGTATCCTACTATAAAGATACTTTAACACTGAATGTCACAAGTCAAGATTATTTAAAATGATTCAGAAATTTACGAATCCAAGAACGACACTTACTAACAGTGGACGAGAACGTGATTCAGGCCTTTAAAATGATCAGAAACACAGATAATGTAGATGTGAGTAAGCTCTGACTTAGTGTGCAATTGCAGAGCTAGAGGACATGAACAGAAACTGGAGATTAGAATTTTTTCCCCTGCAAAGTAATGGTTATGTGGAATAGACGCCAGGCTAAAACGTTTAATGCTGAGTTGATTCGTTGCTTTAAAAACGGAATAACTATTTAAAAATCAGATCCAAGACTATAGAGTTAAAAACAGATGAAGATGATGAAATCCACTGTGAAATCCAATGATTCGGGCTGCCCTGGGGCCATGGATGAGTCACCTGTGGAATGCGACTAGTTAGAGTTGTACAATTGGTTGTATTGTTGGATTGATATTCTGCAGGTTTGGCAATTGTCTTTGCAGGGGGGGTTGGAAGAAATTCCATAGAGTCGATCTGTAGCAGCAGGCTGAGTGGATTGGGAAGAATTCATGAAAGGACAGATTATGCATGGTCTGTGGCGTGAATAAGCTTTATGGACTGAATGATTTTTCTTCCTCCCCATACTTCACGTCATTACAATTGAATCTTTGTGAGCCACTCTGTCAATACCAACATCATCTACTGCACTTCAGTTTGGTTCACTTTATTGTTCTGGAGGCAAAGGGGCAATTTATGCAGGGAAAACAAAAACAATATTAACCATGCAAATTATTGTCGCAGAGAATAATGGATACCCACAAGTGAGTGCAAGGCAAATCTCACTGGGGAATTCGGGTGACATAAACCACAAGAGTAAACTGTTTATAACCCTCAAAATGAGAGGACGGCAGTCTTGAAATCACTCCCCATGTTCATTATAAAACATACTGTTTAAGGGAGTAGATTGCTTTTTCCGGCACAGGGTATCATGGTAGATGGTCAACGGCCATTGCACTCCATGTCACAGATGTGCTAAAATGCATGTGGTGAAAGTGCAATTATTTTTAAATCAAGTGATAATCAACAGTCAATTACCAGAAAGTATACATTAGTCACAATTATATTTAAGTACTAAAAAGTTAATGCCTATTTCAAAACGGTCACTGCTTAAAATGCAGACAGAATGGAAGAGAAGTTAATGGAATCCGTGCAGCTAACTGACCCCACACGTGGATTGAGCTGATAAAGCTACTTGTTGAATCGCTGCCCGTAAATACATCGATGCAGAAACAACAACAACTTGCATTTATATAGCGCCTTTAACGTAGTAAAACCTCCCAAGGTGCTTCACAGGAGCAATTATCAAACAAAATTTGACACTGAGCCACATAGGAGATATTAGGACAGGTGTCATGGAACGCAGGATGTGGGCTCCCAGAAATTATTTGGTCAAAGAGGTAGGTTTTAAGGAGCACCTTAAAGGAGGAGAGGTGGAGAGGCCGAGTGGCTTAGGGAGGGAATTCCAGATCTTAAGGCCTAGGCAGCTGAAGGCACGGCCACCATGAAAATCGGGGATGCACGAGGGGCCAGAAATGGAGGAGTGCAGAGATTTCGGAGGGTTGTAAGGCTGGAGGAGGTTACAGAGATAGGGAGGAGCGAGGGCATGGAGGGATTTGAAAACAAGGATGAGAATTTTAAAATTGAGGCATTGCCTGAAGATGATATTATCTGTCAGCAGGAAAGAAAGAAAGATGATCCTTCACAGTGCTCCTGCCTCCCAGCAAACACTAGCGTTTATCCGATAATTAAGTGGGGAACTGTGTTGTTAGAAGCAGGATAAAATTCCCAATTTCAGACTCGGGCCTAGACACATTCCATTAGCTTCCACACTTTTCTGGTCCGTTATGTCACAGTTGTTGACACAGCATGGGGTGGGATGGGTCAGTGGGGTACTGAAGACAGACTTACCATTCCTCAAATTACTGTCAGACTCATTTATGTCTAAAATGAGACCTACCTGATTTCAATAGATTCTGGTTAAAAAAAAATAGCAAAATCTGCATCGGTCTTAATAAGCTAATACCTCTTAGCCTACCAAATCTGATCTCAACTTAAATCCTTTTATGAGACATTGCATATTGTAATTTTGCAGAGCATGTATGGAGTATCGTGAAGTACCTTCGCAGAAGGAGAAGAAAAAAACACATACGAAAGTAACTGAAAATGTGAAGTGGTAGCAACTCACTGAACAGGCCTGGTAAATGGAGACGTCAGTCCTTTACAACTTGGAGGGGTTAACAGCAAAGTAAACAGGCCACTACTTACAGTAAACATAGCTCCTTCAGTGGCTCTATTGACGTGAATGACTGGGCCCAGCGGGTGTTGATGTAGAAAGGCACAGAAACAGTTACAGGAGAGAAGAATAGATGTACTCAGTACTGCCTTTGTGACACACGTGAAGTTTAGTGTCTGGCAACTGAAAGGAAATATCTCTGAAAGGACAATGATACCATGGAGACGGCAGATTTGCCAAATGCTATAATTTACCTTTTCTTCAGGGAAGGAACAGTCCTGACTTTTTGGAGACATATGTAAGGAATCTTACAACACCAGGTTATAGTCCAACAGTTTTATTTGAAAATCACAAGCTTTCGGAGATTATCTCCTTCGTCAGGTGAGTGAGTGACATGGTTAGAGACATGGCTTAGAATCATAGAATCATACAGCACAGAAGGAGGCCATTCAGCCCGTCATGCCTGGTTTGAGTGCTGATTTTGTCCAGATGTGGAGGCTTTTTTCCTCCCTAGATCCGACAGTAAATGATAAACTGTCAGGTTTCAGGGTTTTCCACCATTTTGCCACAGAAAGTGTCATTTATATTAAAATGTGCTTTTAAGGTAAAGTTAGATTCGCAGCACAGCTGGGGATGTAGATCACAAGTCAGATAAAACATCTGTCCGGGTGGCCTCACACAATGGAGGTTCATTAAAAAAAAATCCCTGCAAACATTCACACTTTAGGGATTGTCCCTTTCTGAGCTTTACAAGGAGCTGGTTTCAAGGGGCCCCTATCCAGACATAGGTAAAATCCAGTTTAAATGGCAGTTCTACTGGCCAACCCCCTGACAGGAAAGGAGTCAGGTATCAAATTACCAAATTTCCTGTCAAAAAAGGAACACAGTCCCACATGTTCAGGGTCAGTTGGTAAGGTCTGCTGAGAGAAGTAGATAAGATCTACCCGAATGTATCTTAAGAAGGGGAGCCGACCAGGCCCAGGGAAAGCTTTAGTCTGATTCAGTAATAAGGCTGACTGAAAGGAAGTGTTGCTTAGACAGCTCTCTGAGACGGTGTAGCATATTTTTTTATTATTTCTGAGGAGGGATTGAAGTAAGGTGGAATTTCCTGTAACTATTATTCTGTATGTTCACTCACTGACTGTAAAATAAAATAGCCTAATGATTCACAGCAGGGTGAATCAGTCCACCTTTTCAAAGAGCAGAGAAGCATGTGTGAGAGCACGTGCGAGGATCAAGCCACCTAGTTCATATAATAAGGGAGTCTGATTGTTACACTCCTCAGTTACGCTACTGTACATCTTAAGGGAAGCGGGTCTACTTACGGGAGAGATCAATGACACTAACCTGAGGGAATACCTTAGGCAGACCATTTGTAACACGGACACTCCAACATTTCATTGTGGGTTTAATCACCCCCCTCCCCCATTACCATCCTGACTGGTCTCTTCCTCCCCTCCCCTCGCCCCCCGCCCCCCATTTTCATCCAGATTTTTAATCCTTTCAGTAAGTCTTTCTGAGATAACAGAAAATGCTGTTTCTTAAAACAAGTGTTCAAAATCTCCACCAAGCAGTTTAAGAGTGAAATAAAATGACCATTACAAATGGAGTGATTACATAAATCCATTTTAAATGGAAACAACTTGCTGTCAAAAGCAATATTTAAAATTTATGATTTTAAAAGCAATATTTAAAATTTAAATACATGGAGTGACTTCATGCTTAGTTAAGCAACTCCACCAGAGCAATATTTGAGAAACATTTAAAGTATTGATTCAGAATATTTAAGACTACAGCATCTCAGTAAACAAAATTAGTCAGTGAGACAAGACTTACAAGAAAAATATGGGAATACCACGATACAAGGAGTCAATGGAAAACCGAATAAAGCTGGTAAATGTAAGAACTACTGTCGGTCTAACATCTCAGAAATGTTGACAGGTAAATGCAGTCATTCAGAGCATTTTTAAACAATGTCATTTGGGTAACAATAACAAAATCAGCCTCTGTGCAGTGCAGTAAGCAGTCATCTGATTTTATCACCAAACGCACCAAGGTGTCTTCAAGTGAAAGGCACAGTGCTCAGCCAATCAGAACAGCATATTTTACTCTGGTAGGAATGAATTGTGGGTTATTAGGTGTCAGCCTTGGCTCAGCGGTAGCACTTGCGCCTCTGAGTTCGAAGGTCGTGGGTTCACGCCTCAATCCAGAGTCCTGAGCACGCAATCTATGCTGACACTTCAGCGTAGTACTGAGGGAGTGCTGCACTGTCAGAAGTGCCGTTTTTCATTTGAGACGTAAAAGATCCCATGGCACAATCCAAAGAAGAGCAGTGGAGTTCTCCCCATTATCCTGGCCAATATTTATCCCTCAATCAAAATCACTGAAAATAAGATTATCGGGTCATTCATCTTATTGCTGTTTGTTGGATCTTGCTGTGCGCAAATTGGCCGTCACGTTTCCCTACACTACAACAGTGACTACACTTTTAAAAATACTTAATTGACTCTAAAATGCTTTGGGATGTCCTGAGGTTGTGAAAGTTGCTATATAAATGCAAGTTCTTTCTTTATTTCCAATAAATTGTCAACTCTCAGTTCATCCATTGTTTTAATGGGCATCTCTGAGTATCCGCTGCTCTGCCAAGAACCCACAAGAAATAATCATAACCCTGTTAGGACAATACCACCCGTAGGCAAGACCTTGAATACATGTATTTGCAAGTAAGCAGTAAATCGTCTCTATATTATCCCATGACCTAAATAAGTATGTAAATATTGTACAACTCAAAATAATAATTTAACATCCTTTTCTCTTAATAGCCCTCGGTGTTTTCTCTGATTTTTTGCCTCTCCCTAGAGATTACATGGCTGCAGGGGAAGAGGAGGTGGGGGGGGGGGGTGGGTGGGGGGAGGGAAGCAGTGTTTCCTCATGATGCCCCAGCCATCATGGTGTGGGGCAGGCTTGATGGATCAGCTGGTCTTTTCCTGCCCGTCAATTTCATTTGTTCATAACGGTACATGCAATCTGTTCAAATGCATATTTATTGATGTTCCCAATCAATGTTAGAAACAAACTATTCATAAGACATTAACAAAAACAAATGAAGATGGCCTAAACTTTAAGACCCAATCACAGGTGCTCACAGACGGGGAACATGTCTGGAAAGACCTACAGCCCTTACTATGCCTGATTTCACAACGTCATCTTTAGAGGTTACAGCAGATACAGTTTTTGAAAGGACGAGCTGATCATTTTAGTTATAAAAGACAAACACCAATGCACTCACAATCAGTTCTCAACCCCGATTCTGAACTCCTTCCCCACATGGATCTGGAAACTTGAACTACTGCTTATACAAGAAGCCTGGGAAACATGCGAATTGCATTTCCTCACGGCAAACTCTAACTGAATTAGACAATTGTGCAGACGTAAACAATGCAGTCAAATTCTCTGGCTTTTTATTGAACTCTTATTTAACTAATAATACTCAGAAAAAAAATGTAAGATTTCTCAGGGTCTGTGACACTGGAAACCGCGAGAGAATTACTTAAGATCCCACCAGCAAGCCGTCATATGAATTTATGATGCCATAAAGTTTGACATTTCTTTATATGTTCGCAGAAAAGACGAACAACATATTTATTCCATACTTAAAAGATATATCTGCGAGCTTTTATGAGCTGCTCCATCTGGAGGCTGAAAGCATGTGGCTACTTCACAATTCAGCAGGCAAGCAAGGCACAGCTCCCGATGAAGGATAACAAATGACTTCATGGTACAAGCTATTGAAATTCTTTCAGTATGCAATATTACAAACAACTGAGCAAACAGAGATAAGGAAGGTGCACAAGGCTTTGAAATGGGAATTTCTCCTGACCTCAGGAAAACAATTGGTCCTGATCAAGGCAGCTGTACCTCGCATTCAGTGCCGCACCTGTAGTTCACTAGCTGCAACAAGGGTGGCATGTGTCTTGTTAAAAGCTAATTACTAAATGCAACAAAGACAGTTTGGTCTGTCAGTTGGTTCCTCATTTCACTTTGCCTTCCGTAACTTTGTTTGTCATTTGCCCATCACCAGACTGTCAGGGAGGACAGTGCTCTGCTGGATGTACTTATATTACAAAGCAGTGTTTGTAGAATGGTTCTGGGTTTGTAGGGGGGGGGGCTGTGTTCATTATTTTTTCCCTCTTTCCCCCCATCTCTCTTGAAGATGCCGACTCATGCTGTGGAATGCTCCATGCAAGCTGATCTCTATTTTATGCCTGTAAAGTGTTCATCGGTGGGCTAGTCACTCATAGGTCAGGGGAGGGCAGCGGGAACCACACAGCCAAGCTCCACCCTGTCCTTACCCAATGCCCACGCATGCCCTTTCAGCAGAGGTCACTGGTTTGTGGCCAGTAGCAGAAGCCCCCCGGCTGACTTTTCCCCTCCCAGCCTGGGGACACTGAACGTAATTTAGCAGCCCTACCATCACCCAGCTGATGTCAGCTGACTTAGTGCAGATCATGTCAGGGTTACTCAGTACTGAAGAGGACATACCAGTGAGCAAACTCAAAGGCTGCCATCGTAAACTGCTTGAGTGAAAGTTGATGGCCAGTGATCATCAACAAGACTCTCATTAGCGTACATCCTTACAATCATTCCCTGCTATAACCCTTGAAACTTTAAAAAAAATGTATTTCAGTTTGTGATCCTTCCAGTTTTGGGTTGTGGTAACATTTTTTTTTATAGCATTCTAAGTTTGTGAAGTGCAGTGGAAGCATTGCAGCACAGTGAGGGAGACATCATTACTGTCAACTGAGACAGAAACCATTTTAACAAGTTAGGATATAACACAACTACCATATGACCAGAAGTAAAGCTCAAGTACTTTCCAGCAGCTCTGAATGGACATAGTCAATGAATCACATCAGCACAAAAATGGATAATTGAAAACTTCAATTGCTTATATTTTAGACCTAACCGCAGTAAAAAGGTTAAATGCACTTCTCACTAGGTTAGTTGGTGATGTGGAAATGCTAATCAGAACTGGGCTAAGGTAGTCTGATGTGGTATCTTTGGAAGACTTCAAACTTGGCCCAGATTGGATCTACTCAAATACTTCAGATTGATAAACCATCACTTGAGAAGTAATGGTGACAGGGACGTGCAATGCCATTATCTGAAATCGGAACGCGCATAATTTAACGGGACACTATTAATGAGCCTGACTTGTGTAAATAGATCCATTTAAATTGTTACTAATAATAATAAATAATAAAGCTGGAACTCCAGCGCATCGCATCATGGAAATGGCAGGATGCAGGCTTATTTTCGTAATGTCCATCAACATAAGTTTCCGAACTCTGAATACAAGGAGGCCCAAGGCAACTCAAAGCATGCCACAGAAAGAAACCATGTCACCGTTACAAGTTTAGGATCTGCTTTAGACATTCTCTCAGGTGCAGTAGTCCTGGGCACTCACATAAGCAGCCTGAGCATCTTACATTTAGGGTTGTGCCTATACTGCCCAATATCTAATTTTATGAAAGCATAAGCCTGGGGTGTAACAACAGGACCCCCTGTGATCTGAATAGATATCATGTCTCTTGCACATGCCTTCACATCTCTAATCCTTTTGAAGGCAGACTGAGAAACATTTGGTGAAATAAGGCCAGATGCAAATTGTTAAGCTCATTTATTTCGCAAATAGCAAGTGAACGTACAGAGTAAGAATCAAAGAAAACTCCACTTACTTAACTTAATCTCACTTATCTTCTCAAATAAATAAGAAGCCATAAACCCGGTTCCTTTCATGGGCTGACTTGTTTTTGGCACACCTTTCTGTGTAGTTAACTTTTAATTGCAAGATCTGACTGACTGCATGTTCAGCTTCCAGCACCAGGCTGTGTCTCACTTCGTTCAAAACCTGATTACTTCCCAAAACTTAAGTTTTCCATTCACTCTGACCCACTGAAGCAGATAGCAGTGTTTCTGGCATCTTCCTGTGCGTGCATTCACCAGCAGGTCGTGTCAACCAAAGCGACCACTCCCTGTCCCAGGAATATATTCTCCGCAGACACCAAAATAGAATCGTCCTCCCCGCAATGTGTGCCAATATTAGTTGGCCAGTGAGATAACAAATTGCTTAATATCTGTGGTCTTCCTGGCTAATGGGCCTGGAATGAGATAACAGATCCTGGTCGTATCAGTTTGAAGTAGATGGTGAACTGAGGCATTCCCCCAAACTGCCTCATCTGGCTTTAATACACATCCTTCAATGCTTGCAATCTGTGGCATTACTTTTTTAAACCTCTAGGAATTCACTTTCTTTTAAAACACAAGCCTTAAACACAACTCAATCCCAAAATCCTTTCCATGAAGAAAAAGATCAAAAATCCCCAAATGTGATAGTCACCAATTCCAAAAACATCTCACCCAGAAAGGAAAAATTGTAATACAAAAATTATGTTTTTATACAAAATATCTAAACAACTGGTGAAGATGACAAATATTCTGTGCCCGCTTCATGCCATGTTTTATATATAGCAACCTTTGTGATGTAATGGGTTAGTACATTGGTGCTCCCACTGGTCATAGGTTGATTCTACTTTCTCTGCTTCCAATTTAGTGAGCCCCTAATTTTGACTTGGCCTATCTGGTGAGATGCTGAGTGGATGGGCAGACTTGTGGTTGTGGCTCAGTATAAATTTGCCTCAATATCCAATCTCCCCTGTGAGTCAAAAGGTAGTGGCTTGAAGTGCCATTCCAAGATTTGAGCACGTAAATTAGGCTGACACTCCAGTGCTATTTTGTCAGAAGTGCTGTCCATTGGACAGAATGTTAAACTGACATTCCAGTAATTTAAGTGAACATTAAAGATCCCATGGTACCATTTGGAAGATGAGTCGCGAGTTCTCTCAATGCCCTGGAAACATTCCTTTAATTTACAGTTAGAGTGGGGTCGCCAACCCTCCAGAATTGTCCTGGAGTCTCCAGGAATTAAAGATTAATCTTCTGGACGCTGCTGTAAGCAATCAGGGAAAAATCACAGCACAGTGGTGCAAATTGCATACAAACGTATCATCGTGACACTTCTACGTCATGCCATTATTCCAAAAATGATACACAATTCACGTAGCTTCACATCTCCAATCCTTTTGAAGGCAGATTGAGAAACACAATTCACTTCTTCCTCCTAAAGTCTACCAAACACTTCTCTCGTGAAGACCAAGGCTCCTTTGAACAATGTTGCCCTTTGGCTATCTTACACAATAATGTAAATAAACAAACAAACGGGGAAAGAGTTGGGGAATGCAATGTGACAATCAACTGTACAATGAAAACATTAGGTCACTGATAGTACCTGTTGGTTTGATGATGGTGAAAATTAAACAATGTGAAAACCACGTTGGAGAAGTACTGCAACTGATGGATTACTTGCTACTATGAGAGGGTTCCGGTAGCCTGTGTGGTGTCATTACAGTAGTATTATAGAGCATGATGTGGAGATGCCGGTGATGGACTGGGGTTGACAATTGTAAACAATTTTACAACACCAAGTTATAGTGTTGACTATAATTTGGTGTTGTAAAATTGTTTACTATTATAGAGCAGGCTGTTCTGGGAAGGAAGCTTCACTGATAACTCCCCAATGAGACAATATTGGTCCTTTAAGGAAATCTATTTTAATGTATTTACAGATTACCAGCAATACCACAAAATATTTAGATGATTTTGTCCCAGCTTTCAATATTGATTTTTGTACATATTAACTACAGAAATGGTTCAACAGGGCAACAAAAGACAACATTTTCATTGTAAATTAAATTATTCCTCTGCCACATAGGCTCATTTTAAAAATCAAATGTGCAATTTATTCCCGTTAACTGAATAAGTCCCATTTTAGCTCGGGGTTGAAAGGACTTTCTGATGCAAAGCCCCTCTTTGCCTGTATCAAATAATATTTGAACACATGTGTGTGCAGGTTAGTTTAAATGTGTGTGATTGAGAGCAGCAATATCAGAACTGTTAAAGTTAATTGGTGCTATCTAAAATTCCCATTTATTTTGGAAGACTATAAAAGGAATTCTTTTGCTAAAGCTCTTTCCAAAGATGTATCATAAAAATGTGAACAATTGATCATCATATAATATGGAGCAGCGGAGGTTGTCTTAATCTGGATCTAACCCCTTGTTATACTTGACCTGCTCAATGCTGATACTGGGTATCAAAGAATGCAAAAATGTTCCATTTGTCAGCACTGACATCCCTTCCCTTTATCAACGCCGATAAATAACCAGACAAATTTCTTTCCTGGAACTTAAAAAATGTGACTGTCCCAAATATGTAGAAATGTGCCAACCTTGACTGAGTAAATGGGCTGTAAATCTGACTAAATGTGAAATCTTAGCAACAGTTGCTTACTTACCAGTAATTTACTGCTAACTGTAAACACATTAATTGAACAAGCACAACTATAATGGGCCTGGATCTCTGATAGACACAAATGTGTAAGTAAAATCTGTGCAAAGTGTGGGTTAGCGCCCATCCCAAGGCCTAGTTGACTTTTGCTCCACTTGCAGTGTCAGTGTTTGCTGGGAGGACACCTTGTGCCGTGACCATTTTTCCGCGCCCAAGTTTAGATCCCAGAGATGACAGGACGGAAAAGCTCAGGCCACCACTCCCAGTATTAAACCCCGGTTTCATCCTTGCCGATATTTATAAAAGAAAAATTGACAGAGATTGCAGAAGGTTAGGGAGAAGTCGAGTGAACATTAAGATTTTTAATCTAGTAAAGGTTAGGAGAATAAAATCAAAGTCAACAATTTGTTTCCCAGTAAATTACGGTTTTCAAGCTATTTTATATTAATTATGTCACAGAGCAAACACAGAAATCAGGCCTTGTTCTCACTCCCCTGTGCTCAGAAACATATACTGGGCAGAATGTTCATTGACATCACTGTGTCAGCCAATGAGTTGGAGGTGGACGGACTCAGCAAACAGTCTTATTTTACAGCGAACAAAGTCTATTTATTCAGCAAACAGAGGTTATTTAAACAGCGCACTACAGCAAACACTCGACAGAGTCTATTTAAAAAGAGTCTCTGCGAACTACAGCAAACAGAACTCATGACCGAAACTACAGCAACGTCTCCAAGTAAAAGCCGAGTGATTTCTCCAGCAAAATGCAGTGAGTGGAGGTTAGTTACATAACACAAATTGATAATTTCTCCAGCAAAATGCAGTAAACGGAAGATAGTTACATACTGTGCGTAAAATCAATCCCAGTCACTTACAGCAGAGCGGTCTTCAGGTGTGATTGATGGGGAGATTACCTCATCATCTCCATTCTGGCCAGGAATAGTGGTGTCACTATATGCAGCCACTACAGGGAGTACCTCATCAAATGAGTGCCATTGCCTAGGATGGCACTTCTCACCATATATTAATACCGTAGCTTTCCATTAGGTCCAGAACTTGGTTAAAAAATATTGCACCAACTTTTAACCTAACATCAGCAGTTAAAACAGTATCATATTGGAAACTGTTTTCCTGCTGCGGTTTTTGGGCCCGCTCGACCTTGCCATCCCACGTGGCCTCGCTACTCCCATCGTGTCAATCACAGATAAGGCCATCTCTGATCACTTCCTTGTATTCCTCTCCACCCAAATCCCCCTTCGCCCTCCCAACTCCACTTCCTTCCGTGTCCGCCCCTGGAAAAAACTCTCCCCCAAGTCATTTACAATAGCACTTTCAAATTCTCAACTGTCTAGCCTTTTGCCCTCCACAACAACGTTCCTGCAGCTACCGATCTGCTCAATCACACCCTCACCTCCATCTTTGATGCCTTGTCCCCATTAAAACCATTAGTCTCTCTCACCCTGGTTGTATCCCCCTGGTATGGCCCTCATCTCCACTCCCCTAAATCCAAGGGACGCAAACTTGAACATTTATGGCGGACAACTGGTTTAGCCATTCATCGACAGATCTGGCTGGACCACATAAAGCACTATCGGGTCCTGCTGTCCTCTGCCAGATCTGCTCTGCTCATTATTCCAAGATCATCCTGGAATGCAAAGATAACCCCCAGCTTCTCTTCTCCATGACAAACCATCTTCTCAAACCCTTCTCCTCTCCCCCCTCCCCCCTCACCTCCAACAAAAAGTGTGAGAAGCTCATGGAATTCTTTGTCACTAAGATTGAGACCATCCGTTCAGCTTCCTCTGCCGCTTCCCTCCCTTCCCCTAGCCCATCAAGCCAAACTTCCCCTACAGATCTGCGCTCCTCCAATTCTGGCCTCTTGCACATCCCCGATTATAATCGCTCCACCACTGGCGGCCGTGCCTTCAGCTGCTTCGGCCCTAAGCTCTGGAATTCCCTCCCTAAACCTCTCTGCCTCTCTACCTCTCTCTCCTCCTTTAAGACGCTCCCTAAACCTATCTTTTTGACCAAGCTTTTCATCATCTGTCCTAACACCTCCTTATATGCCTCGGTGTCAAATTTTGTTTGATAATCGCTCCTGTGAAGCGCCTTGGGACGTTTTACTACGTTAAAGGTGCTATATAAATGCAAGTTGTTTTTTTGTTGTTGCTGATGATGATGATGATGCTGGTACCTAATGCAACATGAACATGGATTAAGGAGGTAAAAAATTGGCTTTACTTTATCATTACTTTAGCACATGCGAAACCAGTCCTTGCGACAAGCCTCTCACTTTTAATTTTCACCAAGTTCACAAGATGTTCTTTTCTTTACCCCGTCCTCATCCTACAATAGCTCTGATGTACAGCCGAGTTCGACTGAACCTGTTACCTGGGACTTCACTGTACCACATGTTGCACAAACCTACTCTGTGCTTAAAGGGTCAAACGTCATTATCATTTCAGCCTGTTTAACAACTGACGTCCTCACAGAACAGAAACGGCTCTCAATAAATTCTCGCTGTGTTTCTGTGCTGATTTGATTTAGATGCCTGTAGGGACACACCATTTGGTGGTGCAAGAATAGAGACAGTAGGTACTGCTGGGAGGGGAGCGGTGGGGGGGGGGGGGAAAGAGAGTCATGTGCCAGAAGTGTTATTGTGTCAGTTTGATTTATTAAGTGAGCTTCATTTCACCGAATGTTGAGAGATATTTATTTCCCCAAAGGCTTCGCAAAGATATGAACAGACCTGCATCCACAGATGTCATCATTGCTCATTTTACAGAGTCAGGAAATTTTCCCAACTGCAATTTGTCCATCTAAAATTGCTGCAACAGAAGAATGTCACTCGGCTTCCCATTACGCCATCTCTACGTGAAATATACTGCTCCTGACTAAACCCTCCGCAGGTTAGCGCAGAGACAATTTTAATTTTTTTTAAAAATTGCTTCTTCCCTCGGAAATAACAAACTAATTTCTGGAAAAATCCGTCAATTGCACGTTGTATTAAGAAAAACACTTAGTCTTGTTTTATGACCACATCATGGCTGGCCAGTGTCCCGGTCATGTGACCCTGAATATCTGCTGGGTCAGAAACTTTGGTTCAATCTTTAATTAATGCAGACAAAGAGGCTCATGTTTATAGAAGGACCAGGATCTCTAATGAAACTCTGCTCCTTCAGGCCTTTGGAGCTTAAGGCAAAGATCGTCCACTATTGCTGGGCTTGTGTTTCAGGTTTTGCTTCTGCTGATTGTTTATACACTGTTAATTGATCTTTTTACTCCCAAAAGCTTTCAAGGAAACAAACGCACTAGACTAATGAAAGACTTGCTGTTAATTCTTCTGTTTTGTAAAGACACTGTATGCAGGCTGGCCTGTCAAACATATTAGATATAAAGCAAAACAGATTCTTTAAGATGGTTCTGCTTTCCGACACATTGCTACCTAAATTTAAACTAACTCTAATACACTTACCACGCAGAAGAGACTTTTTTTTTAGAAAAACAATAAACATGTTGTTTAAATCTCCTTAGGAACATCAGTTCTGAGTATCTTTTACTTACTGTCATCTCCAGAAAAACATTCAAGCAAAAATACTTTAAACAATGTACCTTTGGACATTTTTCACTATATTTAGCAACATATCCAGAATGTACACTGCAAACCCAGAATGTACACTGGGAGCTATGTCAAATCTCAGTGACTTGTAGTGAGCCTCACAGTTTTTGCTCTCTCAATCACTGACTTTTACTCATTGTCAGAACATTATTTTTTTTAAATTCATATAAATAATGTACCATTTCTGTGCTACAAGTTAACTTTTTCTATGCAGCATAGTAATTTTTCTTCTCTGCCTGCTATCCTTGCCATTTTTTTTCTCCTCGATTTCTGTTTAATGGGTCAGTTAGAAAGCACAGAGGTATTGCTAGGACTTATTGAAATATTTGTAACATGCTTTATAATCTCAATGTTCGGCACACTGGGCTGGATATTTCTTTTTGCAGATTGTGGTACAAGCTAAAAAAATTTTTTATTCATTTAAATAGAGGCACAAAATTAAGCAATTTATTTTTAATAATGCATAAACAAGTGAGATTAATTGCCAAATATAATCTAGAGGTTTCTTTCCTTGTGTACTGAATGAGGAAGAAGTTGGAGTAGAGTTTTGTACACTTTACACCCTATCATCTGACTGAAAGTTATTGCTGGAACCGGACAACACTACAGAATAAATTTCTTGTAGCACAAGCACTAAGCGCGTGCTCAGCTCTGTACAATCTGTCCTTGGAACAATGACGGAAGCAAAATCTCCACTCGGGCACATTCAGAATTTGCGAAGAAAACATTTATTTATTTCAATTAGCTGTGTGAGCTCAAATTATTTTCATTATTGTTAAGCACTGCCTTGGCACGCTTGGGGGTTGGAGAGAGGAACAGAAAATGGATACAGTCTCTTTGTAAGATGACCTCCTTTGAAGCAGAAAACTGTACCACCAGGCAAGTTTTAAGCTCATCCCATCACTTTTCCAGCTGCTAATTCAATATAAATCAACACTTTGGAGTGGATAACATTCCTGTTCCATGTGCAATACTCCATACACAATAATTCTCTGCCCTTTCGAACATTCTCCCCTTCAGGGCAAACAGTAGTAATGAATACCTAGTCATAAAGAATTACAGAGCGCTTTGTCTCACTTTGCATTGAAACTTCCAAGGTTTTTGGATTTGCAAACCTGTAAACAAAACACAGGGAGCAGATAGAATTTTAAATGGCACAATGCAATTAGGCTGAATTCAATCTGAGCTCACTCCATCCATCTGTCAGTGTGAACAAAACGTGAAGCACTCCATTATTACCCAATTCCCCCCCTCTTGTTAATTTGCTTGCAGAGAGCTTTAAATGTCTAGGAACTGCACAAATTAGGCAGCTACAGTGTTCAATGAGCAAGGGTAGATCCTCCCTAAGTATCACCAGATGGTGGAAATCAGGCCTAATCAAGTGGCCAAACCATTTCTATCTGATTAGAGAGCTTTTTAATCCCCTCGCACAGTCTGCTTTTTAAATAAATATATTCTGCCTTCTTTTATCTCCTCCTCGCACAAAACTCAAAATAACTTTGTAATGTTGTAAATAAGGAAGCGTTTAGTTCGCTTTCTATATTTAAACAGTTTCCCTTTAAACTATTTTGACAAACCAGATGTTCAGCTTTGCCACAAATAAGCAGTGTCACATGCGTCGCATACATCTCAATGCAGCTGATTAAAGTGCTAGTGTATGTAAGGCTAATTATTAATTTATGGGAATGGATGTAGGAGCTGTATTGCTGAAATGCAAGGCAAGTTAGATGTTTTGTGACAGTGCGGGGTCATGTTACACTGTGGTACGTACGTCATAATGCAGACTGTTGTATTCGAAACAACACCGCACTGCAACAGGGAGAAAGCTTTAAATGTAGAGGACGGTTCCTTGATCCTTTGGCTTGTTGAGATTTTATGAAATGCTCCACTGTATTATCAAAGATAAAATCTCCTCATAATACATCATTTTCTTCTCCCTCCCCCTCCCCAGTGCTCGGGCCTGCATTGTATGTCTTTTCTTTGAAAAGCAAATTAGTTTGATTGCTACATGATAATGTTTATAGAACCATAAATAAAGATGAGAGCTGATTTCAGCGGTACAACTGTCATCTCGACTGGGTATAATTAAAATGCCTTGAACTTTATGACAGTTAAAGTAAAAGTGAATATTGAGGAGGTTTGATTTATATTTTGTTTTAGTTCAAGGCCAACATAAAGGCTACTACTGTGTCTTTAACAGTCACCTCAGGCTGTTGCTATAATAGTCACATAAAGAAATATACAAGTTTTGAGAGACTGAACAGAGTGCAGATATTGCGTTCATATAACTCCCCTGCTCTTCTTCAAAATAGTGCCATGGGATCTTTTATGTCCACCTGAGAAGGCAAACAGGGCTTCAGTTTAACATTTCACCCGAAATTCGGCACCTGTGACAGTGCAGCACTCCCTCAGTACTGCACTGGAGTGTCAGCCTGGATTTTGTGCTCAACTCTCTGGAGTGGGACTTGAACCCACAACCTTGTGCTACCAACTGAGCCAAATCATTTATGTAAATATCAGCAGTAACGAGGTCTGCAGTTACCACTGGTATAACAGTTTTTCTTGCTTCAAACAAGTGATGCTGAAATGTCTCTAAATCCAGATCAACCCAAATCTTTTCAATGGGATCTGTCAGTCAGCTGGTTTCAGCAGGCACCTGGCCTGTTCCAGGTGAGTACTGTTCTGCCTATAAAACCAAGGACTTAAGATGACTGATTCTAACCCAGATCTTTGAAAATGAAATCTAATCTACGTATCATCATTCAGAACTATTTTAGTAATTTTTTTATCCCCATAAGAAATACAAACATCAATTTGTGTGTGAAAATTCTCTGCTGTCCCCAGGGTCCAAACCATTCTTTCATTTATATTTTGGAATCAGATGTAGCTGCTGAATGTTGAAGAGGGGGAAAACAAACTCAAAAGAAACCAGGAGAACAACTACGTTGATGAGGCAAAATAAAGTCAACCAGAAGGCAAGTACAGAAAGAGAAGGCAAAGAGCAGGACATTATGCACAAGCCTAGCTGGGCTGACCTCCTGATTGTTTCTTTAATAAACCTACTTTTTCCATTGCCTGAGGTCAAGGAGGACAGCAATAGGTCAAGTTACACCTCCCCTTAATGTCGGTCAATCCAAATTTGTTTTCAGAGCGATAGGGAGAATTGGAAACAGAACACCACTACTAAATGTCTGTACCCGTCAGCTCTTCAAGGACATAATAAATAATAATGTAATCTTATGAATACCATAGGTCTGAAACTAATAACCTTATCTTGGTATGAACAATGGGGGTGCGGGAAACTAAATATAACAAATGTGTGATTATAGCCCTTGACATTATCAGTACTGTGTCTTGTCATTAAAAGGTCATCGCCTATATTGAACAAAAAGTTTGTCAAACCTTTTTGGTTTGGAAAGGGACAAGAAGCAAGAGTCAAATATCCTCATGATAAAATTGACATCTCATGCAAGTGAAATGATGATGTCCACAGGCAATTAAAAAATAAAAGTATTCCTTTTTATTTTTGGGAAATCTACGCAGGAACGTTAGTCATTTAGGAACAAGGGTATTTGGCCCAAAAAGTCAATCCCTTTTTGATATGTCTTGACCCCAGCTACCCACATTCACACAATATTCTTCAATCCCTTCTCTCATTTAAAATATCCACGTTAACAACCATACCTATTAACTTATTCAACGTGTGAAAAAGTTCTGCCTAACTTCACTGGACTTCCCTTCTTATTCCTAACTTCCTAAGTTTTAGATTTGTGTCCCCTGGTATTTGAACTCTTCACCATCGTGAATAATTTGCCTGGGTTAACCTCGTCAATAATTTTCATGTTCTTGAAAGCTTTAATTGGTCAACTTGAAGTCATTTTTTAAAGAAGACAAAAACAACTTCTTTCACCTTGCCCCAAAACGTAAATGCCTAATATCCAGAATCATCTTTGGTGCTCGCCTATGTACCCCCTCAAAGATGAGGGATACATGAAAGAGTGGAGTAATAGATAAGTAAATGAAAGCTTTCTCTGCAATCAGGTTACAAATGGTGATGTAAGGCTTGCTTGGACGTGTGCAGTTTTTAAGAGGGATAGTTTCTCATTTGAGGATACGTAGGCATCAGAACGTTTAACAAGAGATCAATACATATAATGAGGAACACTGGCTCAATGGTACTGTATTTCATGAGTGAGAGATACTGTGATGAGTAAGTTATCTGGATCTACCTCCCTCATCAACGGTGATGCTGGAATTGGCCAACCAGTATCTTATTATAAGGCAGGATAAGGTCACACCTTTTAATATCACGAATTGTTTTTCATCACATCTCATTAAAAGACATTTTATCGCTGCTCAACCTGATATACAGAGGAACAAAACTGATAAGATCGAATTTACTGTACTGTGTGATTGTGCAGTGAAAAGCTCAGACAATTACTTTGTACGATGTAATATCAAAGGGAGAGTTTTTGTGATTTTCTTTTGGAACGGTGGAGAAATTAGAAGCATTGTGCATCATCACAATGATGTCAAGTAAAACTCATCATTGTGTCACTTGTATATTTCTGCGTCATGCATTTGCAACCATACGGAAAAGTTTAGCCAAACATTATTTTGTGCAGGGAATGATCCTTTAAAAATGTTTTTTTCACAAATTTTATATATTTTTAAATGGAAATTAAAATGCTCCTCATATCTGGTAAGGATATTACCACAGTTTTTGTAGAATGCAAATATTACTTTACCAACATTACGCATTCAGGTCCAGCAAACACTGATGAAAAAGTACATGTCCTCTAGGATATGTGACTAAAATACTAACCTGTATTTTTTTATATAAAAGAAAAGTGCCTGTTCTACTGTTTAGAAATCTATCTCATGATGCACAGTTGAATGCAATCTAGCAGAAGGAGGTTTCAGTATTCACATTTCACCCATCAAAAGAAGAGATAGAAAGAAAATCTGCTTATCCATGAAGTACTTTTTATCTGATACTGACCAAGTAGACGTGGCTATTTTTGGACTGCTTGCCAATCACATTATTACAAGTTAAAGGGGAAGTACAGCCTACCAAATTGTGCCAGAATCCTAAATATTATTAAAGGAGATACCTGCACACTTACGGTGCCTCTCGGTCACCTCTTGTTACCCTGCTTAATACTTTGGAAATAAGAGCTAGAGGCAGCCTGGAAGCAGACATTTTGTGTAGCTGCTGAAATATTTTAAAGCCCTGCTTCATTGACATTATGAATGAGGACGCTAACCATGATCCAGCGTTCCATTCATAATGTCACTGGAGTAGAACATCATGAAGTCACATAGAAATACATAGAAGTTACAACACTGAAGCAGGCTATTCAGCCCAACCAGTCCATGTTGCCATTCATCCTCCACACGAGCAAACAGTCCTAATCATATTTACCTGTCCTGTGCCCATATCCTTTCACTCCCTTTTCCTTCATCTACCTATCCAATCTAATTTTGAATGGTGACATTGGGCGTGATTTTACTCGGAGCCGGGAACTCAGTTGTTGGGGGCGGGGAAAGACTTTTGCGTGGGAAACCCGGAAGTGAAGTGAGCGTCTCGGAATCTGCGATCGCAACTCAATTGAAGGCAATAAATTTTGTTTCCGGGTTTCGCATCTCCAAGCTGCGCAGCGGGCGTACTGCGCATCCGCATGACGCAATCTGAGGTCCACTATTTAAAGGGCCGATGCAAAAATGGATTTTGGAGAAGAAAGGAGGAAATAAAGTTATGGATTCCAAGAGAGCAAAGGCAGTACCCAGGTTCACGGACGCTTCATTTGAAGTACTGCTGGGTGCAGTGAGAACCAGGAGGGACATCATTTACCCAAGTGATGGGAGGAGGAAACCTGGTTCTGCTATCAAGAAGGCGTGGCTAGAGGTGGCAGAAGAGATGAGCAGTACGAGCACAGTGCCCAGGTCTTGGCTGCAGTGCAGGAAGCGGTTTAATGACCTAACCAGGTCAGGAAAAGTGAGTACAGTTGCTGATTCACCTACATCCTGTGGCGTACAACACCCCCCTCTCAATCTGTCTTGGCACACTTACTCCCATCACATCACTCCTCACACCCACTTAAGTTTCAGCAGCAACCATCCTTCGCTTTGTAAGCATTTCCTCACCACCCCATTTATTCACCCACCACTGCCGCTCACCCCAATCCTGATGCAATGTAATGCATCTGTCCGATAGTCACCCTTGGATGGACCTGTATGATAACCAGCCTCACCCAATGCACGCATCCATCGGGTGAATGCGGCACCTTCAGTCACTCAGAGGACTGTTCTTTCGCCCCTTGTAGCAGAAGAGAGTGCAAAATGCAAGAGAGAGGGCGAGGACTGGAGGTGGACCACCACAGATAGTCCAGCTCACAGATGTGGAGGAGGAGGCCATGGAGATAAGTGGGAGAATTGCATCCCTAGCCATTGGAGATGGAGAGACTGGGAACACACAGATGCTTGGTGACAGAACTTAAACATCTTTCACACATGTGATTACTTTATTTCATCAATGACTGAACTATGAGAAACCTGAGGATGGTGAGTGGCAAGATTGTTACTTTGCCATGACTAATTCGTATCGCTTTCTGTTGTCTTCCATGGCCTTCACACGTAGAAGAAGAATGTGCGGAGATGGATGACATTGATTTCTCAGAGGACCTCATTCCTTCTGAGGGTGCACTGTCACAGGACATGCAGCCATGCACCAGCACAGATACTGGCACTTTGGTGGGTCATGTTAGACAGTTAGTTGGGTTCACAACTCACAAGCAAGCACAAGCAGGCACTGGTGGCAGGGGCAGTTGTGAAGAGTCTGCAGCGGAGGGCACACTCATCTCCAAGCTCTGCTCAGCTGGACACAGATGCTGAATCCCGGGGGCCATCGTTGAGAATGAGAATGATTGAGGTACAGCTGCGCACACTCTCCACAATAGAAGAGAGGATGGAGGTGTCCAAATCCAACACTGGTGGATTGTTGTCACAGGTAAGTGTGAGAATATCTGCAATGGAGAGAGTGGCTGCCTCCATGGAGCTTTAAGGCTCTCAAATGAGTCTATGCAGGCTATGACAATAGCCATGCAGGAGGTGTGTGCCGTCTTCAACAGGATGACAGATACCTTATCTGTGCCCTTCCAATGTGTCACTGATCTGCACTAAGTTGATCTCCAGCAGAATGGTGGGAGTGATGTGGCGCTGGCCTGGGAGATGGATGAGGGTGAAAGGGGACATGGAAGTGGGAACTCCACTCAAAGCACTCCCACATCTCAACCATTGCTCGCCCCCTTCTACCAGTAGCCAAAATGCTGCCCCCTCTCCAGATGGCTGAGTCTGCCCCCTTCACAGGCACAGGTGGAGCAGTCTTCGGCAGGGCCCTCATGGGTTCCAGAACCCAGAGGTCGTAGGTCAAGAGCATCTCAGCGGTCAGGGCAGGGATCTGAGCAGCTTGCCTCCACCTCTGCTGAAGCCACAGGGGATGCAGACGTAGATGCAGTAGGAAACGTAAGTTCAAGCAATTGTAGTTCACCAAGGGTATGCACAAGGGTGTTTGAAGAAATATTATGTTGTTAAGTATTCCTTTTTATTAGTATTGGCACATAAAATTTATTGATTAGTGCTACTTCCACATCTTGGCTATTATTGCATCCCGAGTGTTAAGTGGCCCTTCCATTTGCTTCATTGAGAATGCCAATACATGACGGCACCCATTGGGTGGATGTGCATTGGTTGGTTGAAGGTTTGTTTCATGCAAAAGGGGAGGGGGGAGGGTTGATGATGGTTGTGCCAGTTGGGCTGAGCATCACAATGTCTCTCTTTTGCCACTGTTATTAAGAGAACATTTGAGAGATGAGGGCATCCCTGGCATCAATGTGCATGGCTGATCTGGAGTTGAGTGCCCCATCTTCATATTCCTCATCCTCCTCCTCGTCCATGTTATCGCCAACAGAGGATGATTACCTTCGTCCTGCTCCACACCTAAACCTCTCTGCTGCGCTATGTTGTGCAGGACGCAGCACACCATGATTATTCTGGAGACCCTCACTGGTGTGTACTGAAGGGCTCCTCCTGACATTTCCAGGCACCTGAAGCGCATCTTCAACAAGCCTATGGCTTTGCTCAGTGGCACACCTGGTGGTCATGAGGCTCTGGTTGTAGTGATCTTGTGCCTCGTTGGTGGAGTTCCTCACAGGTGTCATGAGCCATGTTTGCAGGAAGATAGCCCTTGTCTCTAACGAGCCTGTCCTTAAATCTGTCTCCTGTTTGGAAGAGGTCTGGAATGTTGGACTGGCGCAAAATGAAAGCATCATGACAGCTGCCAGGGAATCTGGCACACACCTGCATGAACCCCTTCTTGTGGTTGCACACCAGCTGTGCATTGATGGAATGATAGCCCTTCCGGTTTATAAAGATTCCTGGCTCGTGTGGTGGTCCTCAGATTACCATGTGTGTGCAATCGATTGCGCCCTATACCCGTGGGAAGCCAACCAGAGAGGTGAAACCCACTGCCCGTTCATTCTGGCTATTGTCATGGCAGGGGAAGTTCACGTAATCGGACGCCCTGCCAAACAACCCACCCGTCACCTGCCTTATACACTTATGTGCAGATGATTTACACACCCCGGAGATGTCCCGGTGGTACCTTGGAATATCCAGAGGCAAAGGAGTTGAGGGCAGTGATGACTTTTACTGCAAGGGCCAATGCATGGCCACCAGGTCCAGCTCCGGAAACAGCTCTTCCTCAAGGAGGCTGCGGATGTCTGCGACCACCTGCCGACTCAATCTGAGCCTGCGTAGGCATTGCTCCTCAGAGAGACCCAGAGATCTGCCTGTAGACCCTCTCACCTGTGTAGTGCCTCCTGTGACCTTGGCCCCTCTTTTGCTTCCCTCTCTGTCGTTCTCCAGATCCTTGTTGTGCACCTCTCTCTTGTGCACCTGCAGATCCCAACACAGCATGAGGTGGCTGCTGTGGATGGTCATTTTCCTTCTCCTCAGATGTCCTCGGGAATACATCCATTGTGCCCCCCACCCACCATCCTGATCTTGTCAGTTTGCGAGGCTCCAAAGTTTTGCTAAAGATGTCTCAAGAACTCTCAGCCAAACATTTGCCTGCGAGAACTGAGAGACCAGCTGCAATTCCTGACCTTTTATTGAGATGTGTCAATCACAGGTTTAAAAGCCCAAATCAACTTCGGCTGAATCTTGTCTCCGTTACACAGGCGAGATTCAGAAGCTTCAGGAAACCCGTGCAGGAGATGTTAAATTTGTTTCTGTTTAAGAATCAATTAAAAAATATCTGCTTGAGCTACCTCAACGATTTTAATTGACGCGCTAAGTACCCGCCCACCGGCAATAATTGGGGACGTGACTTCTGGATTTCGGCTGCGCGCACCCATTCAAACGTGCCCACGTTAAATCCGGAAGTGGGCGCACTGAAGTCGTTTGTCTTTCTTCTTTACAGAGCAGAAGAGAGAACGCCCCTTCTCCAAGGCACCCCCAACAACTCAGTAAGTTTAAGTTCTAAGCTACACGGAACAGCAAGGGCCCAGGTTCAATGCTCAATCTGTGCCACAATAGCTGATTTCAGCTGGGGCAGTTATACTCCTGCTACAATTTGCCTCAGTGCGCGAGCATTAGGGAGAGGGAAAAACAAAGAATCTGCCAGGTTTCCTGCCCCTGACCGCTGTCCAACAAGCCTTGCTAAAAATATACCTGTGTGGATGTCAGATGAGGACAGGATTGGGCTTGTCTGTGAAACTATCTGCAGTTGTATAGCCTGCCAAAATTCACTAAGGTTCATGTAAGAAATGGCTCGTAGGCCTTCAAAAGAGGAGAGAAGGGGAGAAAAGTGGTGAGGAAATAGGAAGGCTCTCCTACTGGAACCAGTACTGGACAAGTACCAACACTGGCCAATATTACAGTGTAAAGTCACCATCAACTATAAGGAAACTTATAGCCTCAGTACGGTCAATCACATTAACATCAAACTCACAGAGCTGCTCCCTGGGTCTGACTAAAAATAAAACAACCCACAGATTCACTTCACTGTGTTTTCATTCCGCTTGTAAACAAATATATCACTGTATGAAAGTCATAATAGTTTAAAATTTAAACATATTCAAAATGTTCTTTGGTAGTTAACCAACCTTGCTGGTGAACTCTGAAAACACAAAGGACCAGAATTTGCTGCAGCTGACGAACAAACGGCATCAGCCATTCGTTAGATTTGCACTTACCCATAAACTTTCCATGAGCTTTTGCATTAGAAGTTGCTGTAAGTTAGAGATCCAAACAGCATGGCCCCCCCTGCAGGGCATCTGGAATCTATGTGAACAGGGCAAGCAACTGTGTACCTCCTTATCCAATCAGATTGAAGAATCGTTAATGAGCAACACAAAGTCTGACTCAGGAAGTGTAAGTTAGAATAGTGAATTCAATGTCAAACCAGGTGCAGAAAGTGAAATATAGAGAGGGAAAGAAAGATTGGATTAAGAGAGAGAGATATAAAAGAGACAGAAAGAAAAAGTTTTTTAAAATTATATCTCCAACAACAATTAAAAGCTGAAGGAATGAGACTCCACACTTGTAATAGTTTATTTCTCAGTGTCAGAGAGGTTGTTTGGCAGTAATTAACACTTATCAAGTTGTTAAAAAGGGTACTCAGACTGAAATGGACAAACCCTAACTTTCTGTGGTGAATTTAGTTTGTATCTACCGAGCAAATACAGGAACTTCACACCATTCAATGCATTCCAATGATGAGGCAGACAGCGAGATGCCGTTTTGCAAAGCTGACGGCGGAGCAGCACATCTCAGACAGCAATTTCTGGATTTTCGTGTTGAACCACGCATCTGCCCTCGGCTGAAGTTGCTGTTTGATTTGCGCATAAATAACAGTGAGCACTGTTAGCCTTACTGTTATATTGACAGTAAATTCTGGCCCAATAGTATTTACCTATATCCTGGCTTGATTACTCAAAGATTTTTTTGAATGAAAGTTGATATATGCGTGCTACCTTGCACTAAGCACATTTCGTATAGCCCTTTAAAGAATACAGCATTAGCTTTGAACTGAAGAAATTAGTGTGATTAGTTTTCAATTAGTCAAGTAAGTAGTGTTAATAAGTTTTTTTTACAGTTCTGTACAACTTCCTTCCTTATGGAGTTTATATTAGCTCCTGTTTCGATCCTAGTATAGATTCAGTGAGGTCCATGGCCAGTTTGAGCTGCAGATTTTCAATGCTACCACCGAAGTTGCTTTGCCACTAGTCAAAATGACATGTGCTCTTATTAAGTGGGATAGGCCTTGCCCTACTTCTCTCTCACCAATGAAGGCAGGTGAGTTTTTATTGTCTGTAAAGACACAGTCCGTGAGAAACAGTTGCATCCAATAAGTTTGACATCAATCAAGACTGAGAGTGAACCTCTTGTATGGGGGCCTGCATTATAAATCTAATACTCCACAGGACGCCAGGATTCCTCTTAATAAAAAATGGGGAAAATGTTTTGGGCCGTAATTAGTGACCGGCTAACAAAATCGCATTCTCAGGAATTGCACATCTCAAAGCTGCACACTCCTATGATTTGTGGCTCATTAATTTCACAAGATTCCCCATTTTCTGTTCATTTGTACCCTATCAAGACATATTGTGCTCCTCTTCCGTCTGGAATAGTCACATAAAAAACAATCTATATTATTTCTAAAGGTGATTTTTGTACACAAACAATTAAAAGATTATATATCTCATTAAAATAAAAAAAGTCACTGAAAGAAATTACTTTTCTGGTATCAGAAGCAGAAGATAACACTGCAAGCTATTCAATGGACAACAAGCCAAGGTAGTTTCCTGTCGTGGAGACTTTTGAAAGACATCAGTTTAATTAGCCTAATCTCCTTTTATTTAGCCTCCCTTCACAAAGTGACATCTCAGAGTCTCCGTGCAGATTCAGAAGGCCAGTCAAGCAGCAAGAGCTCTTCTCAAATGAGACACTGGATGGACATCTTCGGAGAGGAGTCTGGACAAAGCCAGATCAGCACTTAGCAAATCTGTCTGTATCATGCTTATCACCGCATGATTTCTAAAAGACTACAAGAAGCCATAATAATCCATATAGATCGCTAAGCTGAATCCTATTGGGCCCTCAGATGCCCGGCAGCCTGGGTTAAGACCAATAGAGGCCAAACGATGCAGAGTTGCATTTATACGAGCTCCTGTTATTATCTGCTCACAGTCATCATTCACTGAGTTTTTGCAATTGTGAGGAATCTGTTTAATCAAAAGGAACTACGTAATTTTGACCTAAATTAGCTTTTCGATCAAAAACAACTGAAACCTTATTTTTGTTTTGTGTACACCAAAAACGTTACTTTAAAAGAAATTAAAAGTATTATACCTCCAATGGATCAGTCTTTCAATAAACTATTTAGTGTTTGGTAGATAAATACGATATTGATGCGTTGGAAGGACTATCGTGTCACGAGACATCTTCGCACTCCTCCATGCTTGAGCAAAAGTTCACAAATGATAATGATCTTCTCACGTTTGTTGTACAATGTGCTACCAAGAAAATGGAGTCAGCGTGTGAGGGGTAGGCATCAGAAAACAGAGGGCCTGGCCCCTGCATAGTTCAAATGTTGAAGCCATTTCCTCCCCAGAGTCATAAGCAACTGGTTATAACAAGAAAAACATAAAAGTAGACTTTTTGACACCAGGTTCATTGGGTCAGGTGTACCTAAACTATCAAACGTATCATCAATGTGCGTGCTCCACCTACTTTTTCACAAATTTTGCAGAAGAGTCCTGAAACAGGTGCAGGACCTTCTTTGTATCTTTAAATTGGTCCACGCTGCTTTCAGTCAGCCACCAGGGGCACCTAAAAACAGCAAGGACCAGTATGGCAGTGGGCATGCCGCAGATCAGGCGCATGACTTCGCGTCCAGAAATTGGTAAACGTTGTGCTCATTTTACCTCCGTAAAATGGGCAAAACATGTACCAATTTCTACCCCAGTTATTTAAATGAACCCACAGAATTTGTATGAAAGAGAAATTAAATTTCCTACTTTTGAAAGGACTTTTGATGTTTCTCCAATTCACTGAGAAACGGCACAAAATGCTTTCCCTACTTATTTCCATGAATCTTCTAGCAAAGAATGAACACTATTTCTAATTTATTTTAATTTTTAACACTTGGCATAGAAATCCAATATTAATGTGTGCAAGGGCTCATCAATGAGCTACGACATGGAAGGACTCATTTAAGACCTTGTGACATTCAACTTCACCATTCCATACTAATTACCCCAATACCCCTGCTGGTCCACTGATGTTGAACCCATGCTTGCAGCTCTTTTTCCTTCAGGCAACTTCCATGCGCTGAGCTGAACAAGCTCAAATAATGGGAGGCTACAGAAGGAGATGGCAATAGCTGAAAGTTGGACTTAGTTCAGCATTGCTAAACAGCTGACCCACAAAAAGTGTGTTCAGTGCCCCACTGGACTGACGTCAGGCAGAAGCAATACAAATAGTTGCATCCTCCAGCCCACAAAACATAGAAAATCCATACCCTCAGAACATCAACTCATTGTGATCCTACCACTCACCACACCTCATGTATGGTCCAGCAATAAACTCTGACATGTTGGAAAACAGTATTATATAGTCTTAAGTGATCTTTTATTTGAAGCTTAGCATTAATAGGAACCAAGAGCCAAAACTTGACAATGCATAATCCTCAACAAAAGTATCTGCACAATAATTGAGTCAAAAAGAAACACAGGTGCTTGGGTGAACTCTCTAATTGTATTCCATCAATACTGATAATCAGGGATGCATTTAGGAGATCAGAAAATGAGAACTTTATTGCTGCATCTACCATCCATTTAATTATATTATTTTTCCAATGGTTCAGGCTATGTAAAGGACAGTTATCCAAGTGTTAAACTTTCACAGGTGTACCCTGGACTACATCATTTGTGAATTGCCTGTGTGCAATGATAATTGGGGGGGGGGGAGGGGGGGGAAGAGATAGACAGTAGCAAGAGAATAAGAAACCAGCCTTTTCAGTTATTTTAGTCTAAAAGATATCAAAAAAAAATTAGGTACTTCCTGCAAACTGTCATTGAAATTTTTCCTTCCGCAGAGCTCCAGATTAATAAAGTATTTGAAATTAAAAGTTGCTCCATGAACTGTCCTTTCATTTTACTAATCTTCTCAAAGTATTTTACTGAAAGAGTGCAGCACTGTTACTGCAAAGGAGGCAGCATTTTAATACACGAATAAAACATTTCAGAATTTTCAATTTATATATATATATATATATATATATACACACACATATATATATACACACATATATATAGTCTTTATAAGCACTTGCCTTCTGTTGATTTATATTTTTGGATATTTATGAACAACAGCCAATGTTTGCTGACGGAGGGAGAAAGACATTGTGCAGAGTGTGCAGCAACACCTTAAAGTTCAGATGCTTCAAATTTTAACAAGACTGTCCCAGGAGCAACTCTTGCTCCACACACACCCCACCCCCAACTGAGTTTGCTGATCCTTAATGACATTAATCCATTCCGAACAAGCTGTGGACTCCTGAACCTCAAATATATTCATTGGATTCTTTTGTTATAACTAATAATAATCTGAGTTAGGGACTCTTGAACTCTTGTAAAAACATGGTGACCAGTAGCTCTCACCTCATGCTCTGAGGGACAGTCATACGTGAATGAACAGGCACTTTGATTAAAAATTAGACGGTTATGCTGATCGAGTTAGATATAGAGGGGTGGGAAGAATGCACGTGTGGAGCATGAACACCGGCATGGACCAGTTGGCCTGTTTTTGTGCTGTACATTCTGTGTAATTCTATGTAATACCTACCTTCTTCAATACTTCACTGCCACAAACACTGTGCAAAAATCAAAGACTGGAAATTTTCCACATGACGCGATGTTGTCGTGAGCTGTATGTGACGTTTCAGAGAGTGTGTGCGTGTACACAGTCTCTTCCTTGGTACACAATGAATTGTATTTCTGCCTTTTTTTCTTCAGTAGAAATGCTTCCGGAACATCTTGACTCAAAGCCATGAATTGGAATATCCTAGGACAATCTTCACACATTACTGAGTGTGGGCAAAAAAGGAATTCATTTTTTTTTATAAGCTGACAATCATACACACACATACAGATGTGCATGTCCCTCCAATAATTTCATCAAAAGGTGATTGTGAAAAATGTCGCGAGGATGATTCTTTAACAGCCCAATAAAAACCTTAAAGAGCAATAGCTTTAAGACCTGCCCAGAGGCATGAACATTTCTGAGGATGCTCCACAGATCTGATTTTTAATAACTGTGAAATACAGTCTGTGTGAGCTAACAAACAGGAATACAGTCTCTTCAATTACAGCTTGTCTAGGATACCTATTTGCAGGCTGTTCATCCGTTACCTCATGAGCTGCATTTGCCCTCTGAAATGCAGCCCTGTGATTGAGGCTCACGGTTTTAATGGTACTTTCATCAGAATTTAATGGTTTGTTGCTAATAATCAAAGCGGTGTTTACATCATTTTCCTCAGGTGCAGATGGATTTTCATTTTGTTTCTAAGAGGGCAGCGTAGAGCACGTTGATGTCACAGGTGATAAATCAAAGCTTCTGAGTTCCTCTCGAAATCAGCCGCTTTAATCTTTGCCTGTTCCTCCTAAGTTCACCCCATAGAATGCATAGAGGGCAGATGGATGTCTGGAAGAAACAGTGGGATACAGCTTCTTAGATCTCACAACCTGTAGGTGGCTAAATCACAAGTGGAATAAACTGGGCGTCCCACTGTTCTGTCATCGTGGATCCTGTTTATACCACAGGTACAAATGGAGGCCTACAAACTACTACAAAATGTATTAATTTGTCTTGGTAATATCTTGACTTCTTTTTGATTTTTTTTAACATAGAATATCATAGAAAGAGGAAGCTGCTATTGTACCATAAAGAATTATAGGACAGATGTTTTTTAACACTTTATATGACTGGACCTGTTACATAAAAGTGAATACCTGACAAAGTATTTTTGCTAAAGAAATAGGCACCAAGAAAAGTCAATCCATTTTCTAACTATAACTATGAAATGCATCCCCACTTCCTGAATATTTCCCCACACAACTGGCATCTATTTTTGTTATTTTTGATAAAATATTTAATTTCTCCTCCCTGCACCACATATCTTTGTCAACTCCAACATCACACGACATTCTTAGCTGAGAGTGTAGACAAGCAAAACTTGACGCCAAAACTTAACACATAAAATTTTTTTAAACTGTAAATACTGGAAATATCTGAAATCAAAACAATAAATGATGGAAATAGGCAGCACGTCAATAGCATCTGTAAAGAGGATAAACAGGATATTGATGTTTTGGGTGTGTATCCCTTCAGGGTACATACCCAATATATCAATAGCTGGTCTTTTCTCTTTACAGATGCTGACTGGCCTACTGTGTAGTTCCAGCATTTTTGCTTTCATTCCAAGATTATACTATTGTTGCTTTGTAACTGGTCACTGAGAGTGGTACAGGAAGAGTTTGAGTTGATTCTCTTTCTAATTTTCCTTCATCTTGAAAGAAAGTACTTGGTCTCCATGATGAAATAGCTGAGATTCGTAAATCCCTGTGTGTGTGGGAGGGGGGTGGGGAGAGGGGAAATCACAGATATCAATCTATGCCCTGCCCCTCTGTGACATCGCCTGCACCAAGGTGCCACCCACTTCTTCCTACGTTGATTGTGCATCTAATTTTTTTCTAGTTCTACATTTCCAGGACATTAAGAAACTTTTTTCCTCAGCTGCTCTTTGGTGGGGTGTGGCCCTGCAGGAGAGTATTGGCCCTGTTAGCTTTTTCCACTCCCCTTCCCTTGCCCAAGTGAAAGGGTTTTGCTGCTATTTCTAGCTAAGAACCAACAATACTTGCCCAATGAGATCTCCATTGCACTTCCAGTTCTAGCTAAAGTTGCATCTTTTGTATTCTGCTTTATTGCTTCTGCCAACTAGGGTTGCCAACTCTGGTTGGACCTATTCCTGGAGGTTTCATCACATGACCCCCTGCCTTCAACCGCTCCGCCCCTACGCTGAAGCCATTGGCCGCCTGACACATCCATCCTTGCAGCCCCCCGCCTTCTGACGCTTAAATGGAAAGCAAACAGACTCTTCATTACCCAATTGGATGATTCTTGACTGTCAGTCAAAACGCCTCCTCCCACCCCCTCGCCAATATTTTTACAGCTAATAAATGAAAGTGTTCAATGAAAATGAAAAAAATAACTTTTTTTTAAATGGCCCTATGATTTTTCTCCCAGGCTGCTTGCAGCAGTATCCAGGAGATTAATCTTAATTTCTGGAGACTTCAAGACAAGACAATGACAACCATACTGCCAACAGCAAGCCGCAGGTAAAACAAGTCCCGCTGAGTATTCTTTGCGTAAGTACAAATCGGGCTACAGGCTCATTCCTTTGAAATGTGAACAGTAGGTTTATGCAACACACTGTAGTAGCAATGGACTGTGCCATGAAACAATGGGGCTCAATTTCTCTCCCCCAAGCCATTGAGTTTCCAATCACGCCAGTGTCACTGTGAGGAGGACAAGGGGGAAAGAAAGAGGAACAGTCATGTTTGGGGTCCTTTCATACATTGTCCACTAGCCAGTTCAGAGTAGCATTGGAGGGGGCCCAGGATCACCCACTTGCTCAGGTCACAAACTAATGCATGTTCCGGAGAAAAAAAATAAAGATGATGTTTACCCTCAAATAAAAACAAATAAGTAAACCATGAACTGAGATTGTTATTTGCATGAGATTCAATCTGTTGTTCATTTATTTAGCATCAATTTGATTTTAACTTGAATGCTTTTGATTTACGTTCCAACTGCTGCAATATTCATCAATTCAGCTGGTACAAATTTGCACACCCGCATACAATAAAAGGTTTATTTTGTGCCTGTTCAAAATGGTGTGTTATTTAATTTTAATGCCTGAGCACCACCTTGTTTTCTCTTTTACCTGGTGATTTCAGCCACAGCACAGCAATAATTTCCATATGAATTCACGAATGTTGCAATTGGCTTGCTGAGAAAAACAAAGAGCTCAATACTCTGGTCTGTATCTGGTCTCAGCTGCTGAAAGGTGATCTGTTGCTTCATACAGTAATCATATTCTGCAGTGCCATGTCTACGCATCAGCATTTTTAAGATCAATTCAAGCTCTGTGTAACAGATGCTTTTGAGTTTAGGCTTAAAACAGATTGATCTAAATCTCCCTATCTGCCCTAGGTCCAACTCTGTGTGGATAAATCTAATTCAGATCAATTTAAATCAGTTTAAAATGATAGCCAGCACTGAATTCATTTTATTTGCTCAGACGGTGTCACTTTGGGTTTTTTTCTCGTTGCGCTGAGACACCATTTTGCTGGTGGTGACTAAGCTAAACAGTAGGTGTGAATTCTTCAGTGTTATTATGAAGAGGTTATTATTATTTTCTTTAAATGGGGTGTTGGTGATTCCTTGCAAAGGAGTAGCTTGTTCACCTCTAAACATCATTTTCTCATCAAGAATATTCGCTTAACAGCAATTCTCAATAATAATGTGGACTTGGGTCTAGCATCAAATCTACTCAACATTAAACAGGCTTCCTCATTTTTTTCAGGGAACTTTGTGAGTAGATGGCCTACCTCACAATGTCATCAAGATTCTGCTTTTGAAAATGAACTACACTACAATGGATACCTGATCTGCCACAGCACAACTTGTTTATCTCACAGTAATCTCGCCTAACGGTGCTGTTACAGGCAGTACACTTCCAAAAGACATAAAGTTGTCTTGCGAGATTTTGTTTTTGCGAGAGACAGAGAGAGAGAGAGAGAGAGCAGGTCCTGTCACCCTCAGAGTGCCCGATTGCCTAATGGCAGCTTTCAACACGTAGGATATTTTCTGGCATACCTTCCTAAATAACTTCCTCTACACTTCCAAAGCAGAAGGAAGCTGAGGACCATAGGAAATTCCTGAATATGTAATTCAAAAAACTGTTTTTATTTTTATTACAGTATATATAACTGCAGTCCTTAAGTATTCATAACGTGAAAAGATAATGAGAAATTCTCTTGGACAGCTACACGCCGTTTCTGAATTTCTTATAAAGAAAATGAGGATTACAGTCGATATGAGATATTGCTCTTAATGACACCTATCCCTCTCTCCCTGGCAAATATTGACCAAATGTTTCTGAAGATTCTTACATATTTTAGAGAAATATTTTGAAATGATTTGTTTGGGGATGGAGTGTTACCATCCAAAAAGAAACATTTGCATTGCTCCCTCAAAAGGTTCAGTGAATTTATCCAGTGAGAAGTTGAGCCATATAGGCCAGGAAGATCCCAGATTTGATCCCTAATCACACTAAGTCAGCTAATCTCAGTTAGGACAGCAGTAGGAATGTTACAGTTGGTCACAGTATTTTTTAGTTAGGGAGGGGACAATTAGCCAAGATTTCTGCTCCTCACTGGTATCCAGTGACCCCTGCTGGAAGCGTACATGTGTGGCTGTTGGGGGAGGTCCAGATTGAGGTCAGCTGTAGTGTCAGTACCTCCCTCTCCCCACAAATGAATAGCCTGCAAACACTAGCTATCTAGCCTCACAAATTAAGAATCAGCCCTTGGATAAGAGTGTCTGGAACCATACTCCAGCAAAGAGACAACTCTTTCAGGAACGGAGGGGAAGAAAGAAAACAAAAAGGAAGCATATGCTCTTCTACTTTCACCCCCATTTTAAATTTGTGATACATCCTGACAACCTTTCCTCCCCTGCTGCCCAATGCTCCACCTAGCAACCAGCCAAGAATAGACAACACACTGGATGAAAGAAAGTAGAGTTTGAATGATAGCAATGCCTTCGATTCAAACTCATGACTCTCATGTTGGGAGTTCAACATTCTACTATTACAGCTACAGGGCAATGGACATCCCTCTCACTTGAATGGAAAGAGAACTCATTAAATGTGAAGCTTACAGCTATTTGTTGGGCCCTGTTTTCTTCTGCACAATTTGAACAATGTTTATATGATAAAATGAGGAAAATTATTCATGATGGTTAATGGTCATATTTAAAGCTTCCTTTTCCCAGAACCCAAAAGTAATAAGTTATAGCCAGGATATTGGAAATCAGACTTGGGAAATAGTGAGTCAGTTTAGGGAAATTAATACTAAATACATCACATCGAGGATTCTGAATGGAAGGGTGAAATTCTTAGCTGGGGAAGGAGCCCTGAACATTTTCTCCCATCTCAGCTGTATTTGGCCTTTATCTTTTGCTGTCAACATTATTTTGTGTTTAGATCAGGGAGGTTATTGACAGCAGGCAGAAGTTATAATTAAACTAACAGTGCTGCATGTTTCAATGAAATAGGAAGCAGACCATATTGAACACAGGTTTTTGGTTTTAAAAAAAACTTTAAAATATTATTCCCATGTAGTTATATTTACAAATATAGCAAATGTAGTCACCCTCTTTAAAATGAACTGGATTTTTTGCTTATCTCAGCATCACTGTCATGTAACACCGTAACTTGGACATTATGGTGGGTTGTTCCAGCGAGCAATAGACATAACCTGTACTCAAAACAAGGCTCCAAAACAGGGAACAATCAATATATTAGTAACCGTTTGAAGATGAACTATCATTTCTGTATCACAGTAACTTTCTCCCACAGTAAACTACAAACTGATATATGTGCTACAGCTCTCGTCAGCAACTCTCCGCATTCACACCGCAGGTTGGTGGAGCGGGCAGGCCTGTGGCCCACGGCCAGTATGAGTTGCGTCCTTGCCCCCTCTGTAGTGCAGCGCTCCACTGTCATGTGGTGCTCCATCTAGTGGCCCAGCTGAGGTTTGCAAAACTTGGCCAGTGAGAGCCGGTCGAGTTTGGATGTCAGTCAAGGCACAGGATTCAAACTCTTAAAAGCTAAACCAGTCTATTGTTAACAGCTACGAGGCCACTCATGGACAGATGTAATAACTTCAAAAAACCCAGCATTGGTTTGTTAAAATAAGACTCTGCTTCTTTAAAAGACTCCAAATAAATACAGAGAATGTTATTCTTACAAAAGCTGATCAAAAAATGTGCCAATTTTTAGATCAAGCAATTTTCACTTCTATCCCACAACAAAGTGCTGAAATCTATGAGAGATTTCTTCTTTCCTTCTTGTCTCATTTGCCTTTGGAGTATGCAATTTAGCACAAATTCTGCCTAGAGCTGTCAGCCGCCTGCAATGTATTTTCATTCTCTCAACGTTAAAGTGCTTTGCACAAATCGGAATTTAATAAATCACCCTAACATCTGACAAGGGTTTATCTCCAGGGGTCAGTTTGACTCCCAACATAACCCACTGACAGTCAAAGCTGAACAGATAAGGCTTGAAATTTTAATGCACTGAGCAGAAACACTAAGCCAAACCACATTTTTGGTTTCCCAAAACAGCTTCACAGAGAAAAAAGTAGATAGAAACTGTCTTTTCTGTCACTCTAAATGATTCAAACTGGAGTCGAGAGTTTATGGGGCTTTTTATTTGGACAAATATTTTCAGTGAGGAATTGTACTGTTGACCAAAATTATTTTTAAACATGTACTATCCTGGGAATAGCAAGCAAGGGCACAAGATTCTGTCATGATTTTTCCATGTGCGAAACAAAGTCATGTGCTTCAGCAGTTCTTGAGCTTATATTTTAAAAAAACACTTTGCTTGCTCAATGCATTTAAAGATCGCTGAAGACTATATTTATCTTCAATTTCAGCAGGCCTCCAACCAATCACAACTTTTCCTACAGAATCACTTATAATTATATCACAGCTCAAACATTAGGTAATAGAGCTCTTAAAACAAATCATACATATTTTAAAACCAGGATAACAATTTTAGAAAACATATCCATTATAAAATCTCCCATAGCCATTACATCAGTGCATTCCAATTCCCGTTCATGCTTGCTTGATACTATTTTTTCCCTTGTCGTGCCAGTGGACCTGTTTTTATTTTGGCTGAAAATGTATTTTCTCAAGTGGGATTGTACAATAAGGTTTATCATTTTCCCAAGCTATTCTCCTCATACCACAAATGGAAATGTTATGGAGTCTTACTCTATCCTTGTGTCACGGAGAGCAAAGGGGATCAAAGCAGCCCCTTTGTACGTAAACCTGCACAACATCAGAGGGAAGGTAACTGTACACTTTACTTTCAAAGAAAACCAAACGAGGGTCAGGGCAAAAGGCTCATTTTGTCCTCTGCTTGCTTCACTTATTAAATTACAATAATAAAACAACAGCCCAGTCCTTCTGGTGGGAAAGAAGCGACCCTGGGGTGATTTATAATCTTGTGAAACTCTGTCCACACTGCTGACCACACTTTATATAAGGACCATATCTGTTACTTTAACTGATGTCTTCCTGCTGTGACAACACTGTAGGATGTCTGTCATCACACAAGCATTTCTCAGACACCACATTATCTACATGCACAGCTCTTACGTTGAAATTCAGTTGAAATAACATAACACAAAGATAGAAAGACAATTATATGATATTTCCATTAGCCAATGGCAAATGATGACTAAGCAGAACAGAGCTGACAGTCATTTTAATGAATGCCCAACCCAGTTTATTCCATTGTTTTCAAAAAAACAATGAATACTGCAAAATGAATTGGATTTTCACTTTAAAAAAAAGTTCCTTGCAATGAGCGTAGAACTGAACACCTCAGACTGCAAAGTTCAACTCAGAGCAATTATGGTCTCCACTCTGAAGGAAATTAAATTTGGCAAAATAAACCATCCATAGTGGTATTACACTGGTATAGAAATTTACCTCCCTTCTGTGAGGTTACTTTTAAACTAGAATCAGCATTCTGTAAATGGCTGATTTATCTACCAAAATAAATATTTGATTTCCCTTCCCCCTCTCAAGATAATATGATACTCCAGGGCAGTGATATGATTCTTAAAGTGAGAGGTAGCAGCATCAGGAATTGAAGCATTTTCAATTTTCACTTCTTCAATCAGCATCAAATGCTACTTGTGCAGATACAACACATTCAACAATGCCTGAATGCCCCCACCTCACGTAAACATCCATATTACACTGATGTTATATTTCCATTCCCCGTATTATCTAGCATTATTTTCTCTCTGACTGAAATTGCTCAATTCAATCAATGCTGAATCATGAGCAGATGTGTGCTATTGTGGGTTCATAGCTATTGGGAAATGGATTGTTAATGTCCACACTCATTACACTTAGGAATTTTATTAAAGAGAAAGAGGGACTTATGTCCAAGGCCTCAGTGATGTCCAAAGTAGGCATGAGTGAATGGAATACCACAGAACCATGAATAATGTGGTCCAGGCCCATTGCCCAATTTGAACCAAAACCAGACAGCTAAAATGAATATTCTCTCACTCAATGACAAAGTGAAAACTTGTCTCAGCTCCATGTTTTCCTTTTATTATTGAAAAATAAAACAAAGTTTGCCAGAGTCCGAACTTAGCAAAGCATTGTATTGGCTACATTCTACCAACCAGCACAAGTTCAGATAAAGCTACATTTTGGCTCTTTACTTGCATGTGTTATTAGTTTTAAACCACTGGTGAAGTAAACCAAGTAATATATAATCTAGTTAAGTTTATCAGCCCTACTAGCGAAACAGAGACATAATTAAGACTGAGGAATTGGGAAAGAGGAAAACATTAACTTATCACCATATCAATGTTTGCACCACTAGGGTAAGTAGTTCAATGATTTTTCTTGGAAATAATAGTCCAGCTATATATCTAAGGAATTGAAGCATTTGGGTCAGTTGTGCTTTGGGTATTTTTACAGTCCAGCTAATGCAGTATAAAATCTGCCAGTTTTCTCAGCTCAGCTGGAATAGCAAACCAGGTGTTGTGAAAATTGGTCAAATTGTCATGTGACCATGACACCTTTTACCAAAGTAAACATCCTGTGGTTTACCTATTTCAAAACCTCAAAGATCTTTTAGGATTTTTATAATCTTTTGGAGTTTTATATTTAAAAATCATTCCTGTGTGATCCGTTACAAAATGCTAAGTAAATCCAACAGAAACTTAGGCTAGCCTATAAGGTAGAAGTGATCAGTGCAAGTTGTAATTCAAGTGAACTCAAAACTGGTCAGTTCAATCACACCAGGCAATAATAATAATACTTGATTTTATTTAGGGTCTTATCAGATCAAACCATTTCAAAGCACTTCACACAATTAATTACTTTTGATGTGCAATGACTGCTATTATGTGAATGAACAGCCATTCTGCACAGTGAGATTCCCTCAAATTGCAATGAGATGAATGACCAATTATATTTTTTTGATGGTATTGGTTGCAGGAGGAATATTGGCCAAGAGACCTGCACTTTTTGTTAAAAAAAAGTGGTTTGGTTCTTTAGTGTCCAACCGAACCGTCGGAACAGATAGACGTGACCTCAGTTAAACATCTCATCCAAAACACGTCACCTCTGATAATGCAGCATTCCCTTGGTACTGCACTAGTGTGTGTCAGTGAGATTATAAGCTCAAACTCTGAGATGGGGTTTGAAGGCACAACTGTCTGATTCAGAGACAAGAGTGTTACTAAGTGAGTCAAGGCTTGAATAAGTGTGGTTTTCTCTTACAATGGTGAAACGTTTACTGTATCATTTTACCATTGATTTCTATGGTGAAATAATGATAAAAGACATCCTGGGTAGATGTTTTGATATGCTTGGATCATCGACAGTCAAATGGGATCAAGATTAGTTCATTCATCCCATTGGGATTTGAACTTGTGGACATGGACAGTACCACAATTTACAACCAGTTACTTGAGTCAAATAATCACAGAAACTCCAAAGGAACAGTGAGCTTTCACTTCAGATTTAAATGCATGCTTACCAAATATCCAAGAAAACACACTGTAAATTTAGCCCTATCCCACTCTGCGTATCTGAAACCAGCCATCAAGAAAGGTTAAATGATGGCAACTCTTCAAAGCAGCTGGCGATGTATTCAGCAGCCCCAGCAACCATAATTTTATGACAGCACTTAGAGGCACTTGCCCTCTGTCTTGAAGGTATGTTGCAAAGTTGATTTCCCCCCACCCCAAGAGGCCCAAAATGTCAGCACAAGCAGTTCTGGTGGGGTTCAAGTGAAGGCAATCTCCAAACAGAGCTAAATACCTCCCGGTGCTACATAAAAATTTCACAAATCGTCCCTAAAACATTGAGGTGCCGTGGGAACAGAACGCTGACTGACTGAGAGTGCACATTCCAGGATCCTAGCTATTCATAGAGCATGTCTTCGGAGGTCAGCAAGGGCCCTTGTTGTTTGGCCAAGACCAAGGGCATTTAATGCATTTTATTTACTGACTGTAACCATTTATGAAGTTGTTTTTAACCTTGCAATATTCAACCATAGTACTGGGTGTTGCGGTGAGGCATTCCGGGCTGTATTTATTGCATTTTGGAAGCCACGTGAAGAGAAGTTCCACTGGAAAACCTTTAGGTGAGAGGAGATTAAATGAAGCTAGAGAGTGACAAGTGGGTGTTTGACAAAACAAACAATATTAAAAATATTCAAAAACACACTTTGGTCTGGGTTGTCATTTTCTCCAAGCATTCACTGCTCCTAAGCAATAAAAGTTACCTGTTGTGCAATTTTAATACATTGCTATGATGTGTTCCAATCTCTACAACTTTCCATTGTGCAATGGCTACAGTTAACTATGAATAACATTTTCCCAAATTATCTAGCACTGTTCATCAGTGAGAAATCTCTGGCCAACCTTTGTACTCTTCTGTTAATTAAAATGACTTTGTTTTGTAGGTGGGAGGAGGGGTGGTGGGGGGGAAGACAGAGCTGTGCTTGTTTTCACTCTGCCCGTACAATTAGTCATCCAATTTCTTTGGAACAATGAAGAGTGACTGCTTTGAGGCCCTCTTGTCGAGGCAGCCAACAAGCAAAATTTAGGTTTTCTATTACGCGCGTCCAACAGAAATTAATTTGCAAGTCTTCCCACGTCAGATGCACAAATATGCAATATTGTCACAGAGAGCCTTTTAATGACTGGCTGCTCTGAATCTCTGTTTAAGGGGAGCGATACAACCCCCTTTTAACGTAGTTGGCCGTTCGTTTCCTTTTAAAGTGGCAGTGCCTTATCAGTAATCATTGATATGTAGGTAGTCTTAGATTCAGTAATTAATTCCATACAGTATTCGCCCTGACATACCTCGGGTTTGTAATATTCAAGTTATTTCAATGGCAATTAAAAGTTTGTAACAGAAACCAGCAGCCACTTTTGTTCGGTAGCCCTCATAAAACAAGCAGAGGGACAGGAACGAATTTTGGACTAGGCATGCCTACTGTCTGTGAAGAACAACTTACATTTATGCAAGACCTTTAACATAATAAATGTCCCAACGCCTTTACGGTGGTGGAACAACCCCCCAGGAAGTAGTAGACAGAAGTAGTGGAAGTGACTCCAAGCCTGGAGGACGAGGCTGGTTTTGAGGAGACCTTTGAAGGTGAAGAGATGTAGCGGGGCAGAAAGGTTTAGAGAAGAGTTCCAGCTGAACATTTTAACGAATTTATTTTAACCGTTTTGACCCACAATCTAAATATTATTTTAGGAAGCCTAATACCATTAACCATCCATGGTCTACATAAATATCAAAGAAGGCTGACAGCTCTCTTTAAACATGAACTCCAAAGTTCTCTTTCGTCTGTAATACGCCCTTTTTGATCTCCTGCACTTTTGAGGCCTGAGAAAGTTGGACCTCTTTTCCAATCCTAAAACCAAAATTATAAGGTCTGGGCCGATTCTTTAATTGCTTAATTACTAAGAAGCTAATTACTAAGAAATTAATTACTTTTTAATACAAAGGAAACGAATTCTCTCTGAAGGGGGTTGTTTTCCGCCCCTGTCAGTGAATTCTATATTCCTACCCCAGCACATGGTCGGGTTGGGTATTATATTTAGCTGTATGACCGAGCAGTCTTGAGAACTTTTCAGATCATCCACGACTTGTTTTTGAGCTCTACCCAACAACGCGGAATCACCCCCAGAAACTGACCTCACTGGGTTATTTTTCAACACTTGCGAATTGAGAATATATGATGTAGGAACTTGCACAGTACCAAAATGACATTTTATGTGTTCAGATATGATATACCACATAATAAAAATGGCACATGAAATCCCTTGGTGTTCCTGTCCTCTCCGCCAACGTCATTCTTTCCTGACTTGTTTGATGGCATCTTCTCCATTCTATAAACGTGTACCGATTCCCCCTTTTCAATAAACTCATGTTAGTTACCTCGTGTACTCAGTCTAAATGTGTTCTACGTTCTTCTCTCATTAAACCCCCATTTTATAGCACATTTCGCAGAACAATTGTGCAGAATATTAATCTCTCGGGGCATGCTTCCGTCTAAGCCCTGTTGGAATTAGTTGTGATTCCACTCAGTTAGCATTGCCCCCACGTGTCACTAGAAGTTCCTTCAAAAAATGGACGAGCTGCACTAAGCCCATATATTTAAAATAAAAATGTAATGGAAAGGTAATGTCTCAAAAAATATTTTGAGACATGAAAACCATTTGTGTTCTCCTCCGAAGAACTAGGTCATCTGCTCATAATTGCAAATCATGCAATAAATCAGTGCGCTCCAGAAATGAATTCCGCATCAGTAATGAAACAATGCTTATTGGCATGCGATGTCAGCTCAACTTAATTCACTCTCCATTCAGAATAACCAATCCACAATCTGCAATTCGCGGACGACACCAGATAAATCACTCTGCTAAATGATGGCCTTGAAGGATCATGTGAACCTCTTTAAACTTCTGCTGTTGATTTCCCAGCGATGCATTTCACATTCTATTTACCACGCAGGGATTGAAATCTCCGATGGGACAGCATTAAGCTTTGCAGAAAGTCCATCTAAGCAGCTATGGGAGCACTGGGGAATAATGACTGGAGACCTTTTATTTATCATGTTTTATTTTTACTATTCCCACTGCACTTTCCAAAAGATTGCTTAAGCATTTTTCTTCGATTCGCATTCGTTTTGATATATTAAACGATTTGATGCCAGGCTCGGGTTTTTAAATTGCTGAGTATTAAAAAAGAACAATCCAGACCTTCTATCATGTCATTAAACAACCAGGTTCTTTTTTCCCATTACGATTATTAATGTTGTTAAAATATTAGCTCCCCCCCTCCAAGGTCATCATCGCATTGTGCAAGTTTAGAAAATTTTCTGTCTACCTGCAGCATTTACCAATATCCCGGACTTCATTAATAAATGCATTAGTGTTTTGGAACTATTATGAGCAGTGGTGAAGATGCCATCTCCCCGTTTTGTCTGTACAGTAGTGTACTTATTTTTTATTCGTTTTTTTCATAATTATTATGCCAGTAGGGCTGCTCGTTAGCAAGTAATTGCTAGTGGGAAATATTATGATAGCGTATCTAACGTACATGCGAAAAAGCCAGCTAGAATAGGAACTGTGTTCCTTCTCTAATGACATTTTGTTCTTTTTCCAGGTTTAAGTATTGTATTTATTTTTATTATTATTATTACAGTGGGCCATTTCTGTTAATATTTGCACTTCTGTTAAAGGAGCAATGGCGTCAGGGAATTCTGCCTTGCAATCCTGAAATTCCTGTTTAGCAAACACTTTCTGTGTTTATGTATCCAACATTTGAGTCTGCTTTGTTCTTTTGAGTTTAGGTATTTTGGAAGAGTTTCAAAGCTCCGATCTTAGATGGTAACTAAACGGACAGTACCTTTGAAGCCGCCTCCCCCCAAACCCTCGTGGCTTTAAAATCAGAGCACACTTAAATCCAAACTTTGACAATACCTGAACTAACTCCATCATTATGGTAACTGCTCGGATGGATTGAGCCACTTAATATAAAAACACCACCCTTCTGTGCAGGATGGAACGGCACCTTTAAGTCATCCAAGATGCAGCTGAATGGCAATTATCAAAATAACTTGGCTGAGGGTAAATGGTCAAATCCAATTAAATGAAAAGGAATCGAGGACCAAGTTTTTCTAGTCATTCTATAACCTGCTGTATAAGAACCTGGGACGTGTCATTTAAACATAAGAAACGTCGGGAAATGTCAATCAGACTGTTTAACTCGTCAAATAGAAAACTAACAGTCACACCAATTCCTCTACTGCCGTCACCTCTCTAATGAAATTACTTTTTCAGGGGCATTTTTTTTTTGGCAAAACAAGGCTGACGTGCGCCTCCGCCCGCTGGATCGTTCAAAAGTGACCAAATCTCATCCTCATAACTCTATTACGAGGGATCATTCCAGCCCCATTGAATGAGATGTTTATACAGCTTTAGCCTTAAAGCACTAATCACAGCGTTTATTGTGCTAACCATATGGAGCTCCTATTTATACAGCAGGGAAAGCAGAGAAGCATGGCTCTCTATTTATACTTTACGATTTGTAAATGCAACAGAAATACATCCACACCATTTTTTTTTTGCCGGTATGTTAGTAAAAGTCTATGATTAAACAAATGGGAATGCTGAATGCTTAAGCAGCAAGTGCCGCGAAGTTTCTCTTTGTTAACCAAATAAACCCCCCTCCCCCTTTTATCTCGAGATATTCTCAGATTCATCCCAGATTGCAAATTACAAACTTCAAAGAAACAGCGATTGCCGGAGATCTATTTAACAGCGAATGGGGCTGCAGGGCACCGTGGCACAACGCTGGCTATGGAAGTCAGCTAAACAGGCCGGCGGATCGTTAATAACGATTTCGAGGTCTCCGCTGACACCATCCCCTATTTCTTGGCACATCTCCAGTGAAGGGTTAACACTGGGGTCGACACGTTGCTCATCTCCGTTGTCGCACTTCCAAGCCAATCAGTCGGCCGCGTTTCACCTTCCCAGGGTTAAGGCTTTACATGAGAAAGAGAGCGGAGCTGTTTTTGTAGTCGCTGCTGAAACTCTTGACTGTGGCTGTCTTTTCCCCCCAGCAAGACAGTCAGACAAAAGCTGAAATGTATTAAACACAGCAATTCATCATTCCCGCAGATGGGAAGCAGGAGCCGGCAGAGCTAGAAAGTGACTTGACTACCCATGGCTAACAATGGCTGGAGCATTGACAGGTCATTGGAACATTCCTTCCTGTAGCTATACTCAAGTTTGGAGAGGGGGGGGAAGAGATACTTTCTTAAATTCCAGCCCTGTCATTTCCAATTTTATGCTTTTTGGTCATGCTTGTATCTAGATTCAACAACATCTATTCAGCATATCAATCCTAATTAGACGATCTGGGGCTCGAAAGGATGGGAGATGGGCGATTTGCATAATTTAATCATAAATACTCAGTGATACATATTTCCAAATGCGTTTGTACAATTATCTTTCCATCCTTGGGGCAATCGTATTAATATGATTAGGCAATATTTCTGGCAAAAAAACAGGCAAGTGTGCACTCTTTTTAACTGCAGCTTAGAGCGATATGAAAAATTAATTAATTTCTGAAGAAAATCAATTTCTGTACGTGACCATATTAAACATAAGCCTAACCAAGACCAGAGTCCTGTCTACTTCAAGTCTTCTCGGCGCGAGGATGTCAGCTTATATGACGCATCATGATACTGAAGTGAAAGGAAGCAGTGATGTGTTCATTTAAATTTATTTTTGGAGGGGAGGTGGACACAACTGACAATCAAATCCAGGTCAGTTGTACACATTTGTATCATTTTTTCCTTCTGATCCGAGCAGCCTTGATACTCCAGCAAAATCTGCCTTCAGCCATTGTAATTGATTATTCACTACCCAACAGTAATGCATTCAAAAAAACATGACAGTAATATTACAATGCAATTAGCAGTCATCTTTTTTTTCCCTCTGTGAAAAATTATTTCACAGCACATCAACTGAATCGTTAAAGACATTGGATATTTTGAGAAAGTCGGTGCATGATGAAAAGGTATCGGTGATGCAGTTTGGATTATTCATAGTCGTGAATTGCAGCCTAAGCAGATTGAGGAAGGAGGCGGGGTGGGACGTACTGTCTCTTTAAGGTAGCACGCACCAAGAGTTTGTGTTTCATTTAAGCACAGCGTTAGTAGCGGCTTTGTGAGACAGCAAATACTTCAAGGTAAGTATTAACCCTTTCAAGACTGCAAAAAAAAAATTCAGCACCACAGCTTGAAGCAGAAAAGTATGCAGTGCGCTTAAACGAAGACGGAGATTTAAAGTTACACGGTGTTATGGCTTCATCTCATTCTACTTTGTAACATACATCATTGGAAATGCAAATTGTATTTGCAGATGTTAATTAAATCGGAACTGTCCCTATTTCTGAAGGCTGCAAAGAACACGTACCACTGGAAGTGTAGTTAATGTGCCATATACGGTAACAGAATGGAGCGTGTTTAAATACAGTATGGTAATTAATGGAGATGTATTTTTTTCAGAGCCATCTACTTAGAGCCTGAGCTCAAAACTACAAAATATTTTTTTAAAATGATTCTATTGGATCCAACTGTGCCATTTTGTCTTAATTGGCATTAAGGCCACTTGAGTGAATTCTATACTGTCTCATTTTTCATGCAATTTGGTTCCCATCCTGATCAGCCTTATGCCGTTCCTTTTTGAAGTTATTATTATCCCAATTCCCACTTGTATGCGGTTGCTGGGTGACTGGTATCTTAGCACCCATTTCCACTCGATATGATCTGAATCTGATCCAGCAATTCCCATGGGTGACATGAAAATACGCACAACTCCCTCATAAAACAAACAGCTACACGAACCAGGCAAAATAAAAAGTTGCCTTTGTCATTTTCGACTGTTCCTTCTCTCACACCGACAAAGTCCCACTGCACCATAGATGTAACATACACAAAGCACAGTGCTTTCTGTGTGAAACAATCTTCCTATGAATGTTAAGAATACTGCGAGCCCCATTAAACCCCTCGTGTTGTTAGTCTGAAGGAAGAATAGTTTGTTCAATGCAGCAATGACAGCAATAGTATTATTCTTATTCATTCCTCTCAAAACATCTCGTACCTCTTACACTCCCCCTGTGGACACTGACGGGAGGTCCCGCATTATAGCGTTTGTATTTGCTTACGGATAACTGCAGCAGAAAAGTTTTGTTTTCGCACGAAGTAATGCAACAGAGATAAGGAGTTCAAGTGAAGATGGTTTTTTTACAACTTTACTTTCAGGTCAAGAAAACAAATTTCAATTTAAACTTGGTTTATGATAAAATAATTACTTCATTTAAAACTAAAAGACATTGGCTTGGGGAAAATCATGCTTTAATCAAGCAAGAGGTGGAGATGAAATTTATAGGAAGTCTTGTTTTACCTTAATTTTAATTCAAATGATTTAAAATTGAAAGTCTGTGAAGAACACTTAAAGTTTTGAAGTCTCAATCTCCAAACAGGTGTGGTATTTGAGCCACGTGACCTAGACATACTGTGATCTTCTTTGACTGAAAGTATTTAAAATACCTTTCATTGACAGGGCTTACATGGGAGAATGGTATGTTTGTTTGAATTTTGGTAGTTTGGAACGCCACCTTGTATAGGCCAGAAGAAGGGATATGATCCCTCTAATCTAGCCTTTTCAAAGTGATTTGATTTGAAATACCGCTTAGAAACCATGACCTTTTTATGACACTTCTTGGCAGCAGCAGCATACCGCTGTCAAGCTATTGGATGACACCAAATGGCATTGCAAACAACAAATGAGTGAGCAGCCCTCTGAAAGAGAAATGGCTACCTAAGATGTTACAGTGCGAGGATCCAATCTGTTCACAATCTGATTGAAGATGTCTTTAATTCCGATTGTGTGTACGCCTGCACTTTCAGCAGTGATGTAATGGTTCCTGAAATAGTTCAGAGCGATTGTGAAAGTGATTGATTTCAATCTAACACAACCACTACCAGGTGCTTTCAAAGGCAATTACAGGCCTTGTGTGTTGCAGTATTAACCAAGCACCTTACTGTCATTAAACTCCCATGTATCACTGCCAGTCCCCCCACCCCCCAAAAAACGCACACAGTTTTATTGCAATTATTATTTAAGAATTACTGTTCCGTTTTTGCTCAATACCTAATTATTGTTCTAGTGCTGATTCTAATCTAAATGCACTTAGCTTTGAAATGATCAGACTTTGGAAGTACTGTATATAAAATTATGGACGTTGATTATTGTTAGGTGATAGGATCAAATGTGTGGCCCTCAAGACTTCACATTTCTGATAACTACAGATAGCCTTTATTAGGGTGTACAAAATAAATGTTTGTTCTACAATCTGAAATTATGTAACAAAAGCAACTTTTAAGTAATGTTCATCCTCACTCAAGTTCAGTAAAAAGTCATGCAACAGTTTCCTGTCACTCTGCTTATTCAATATGCCTCAGGAATCTCTTGCTCTCAATGTTTCTCACTCCACTTTTCCTGTTAATGACTATACTTCAAACAATGGCTCTCGAACCCTGTTACTTTGAATGTGAAACTCATTTGATTGAGTGACAAAAGGTAGTAATATCTTTGCTTGTTCTAAATGACTTAAACAAATCCTTTGACACTAAATGCATTTCATCCATGGCATCTGGCAACAACTTCTTACTTTGAACACAGAAAGAGACAATAAAATGTATTATTTCAGAAAACACAGAGTAAAAGTTAAGGGCAATTCCAGTTAACATAGTAAAAGATGTTCTTACTATCTAAGACTGCCCTTCAATCTGCTCAAATATTTGTTGGCACCACAAGATGTGTATCAATAGATTATCATAGTCTTTATTAACAAGTTACGGCTGTTCATACACTATGTGTGGTCTGCACTCAGAATTAATTCGCAGTAAGTATTTTTATAATCCAGAAGTTCAATTTCCCTAACTATCAGCATCAACTGTCATTTTAACTTTATTATTTTTTTAAATCTTTTTTGTTCCTGTATCAAACTGTGTTGCTATAAATCAGATAAGACTCCAGCACATGGGATCAAGCAGTAACTCAGACTTATGACTTACTTGCCTCCCAATGTCAGTTGTGGTTTCTTTTATCATAAACACAGCTCCCCTTCCTATATCCATTATACAAAGAAAAGCTCAATTTGTGTCACATTCAAGTGACAATATAAAATATAGCATCTCAATTCAATAACACGACCACTGATATCAAACTTTGTCACACCTGTTTCCTTCTTACCCTTTCTCTCACTAAGAGACCCTGGACTGAGTACAGAGGTCATCGACAGAGCACCAGGTCACATTCTCAGCAAAAACCATGTTACATATTATAACTAACCCCTGTTTTAGCCTATTGCCTCATTCACCTTTATATTAAACTAGACTCTGAGTTGTTAGTAGGCATGAAAGAGTTACAGACTTCAGGATGCTTGTGCATGTAACAGTTGGTAGAAAAGTTATTTATACTTATCTCTTGTAGAAAGACTAATCTGAACACCACTCTGGGCCACACATAGTAGATCACTGAATGATTAGATGTATCTGTATGCATCAGCTAACTATAATGAAAACACTTTCATTTGCAGTCTACCACTTTATGTAATACATTTCTGATGGAAATTCAAACCAAGCATCTCATACCATCAAAAACCTCATTTGTTGGCGAACCCCTGCTTTTGTGCCTGCTTGTACTTTGAGCACTATGTACATGACATTTTGCTGTTGCCATTGAGTGAATTTGGTTTGCTATAGATTTTTTCAGCTTAAATTAAGTTCTCCTTTGGAAACTGCTTTTAACGGAAAAGAAAGGACACTTTTGGTAAGTTAAGTACAAGGATTTGAAGTTTCTGTATCTCACTGTTCAAGCAGTTGAAACACAACACTATTTTTGTAAGTAAGAGAATACACAATATGTGTGCTAGTAATTTGAACCTTTTAATGGACAGCAGTAACATTTATTTACTAGCATAACATGACGTGGAACAAAATTTCATTTGTTAGTCTATTTGTATAATTCCTGCAAATTAAGAAATGTCCACAGTTCTATACATTGTTTCTCATTCTATTTGATAATAGAAGTCACCTTCACAGGTTTGAAATTATACAGGGAATCCAAGTGAAGAATGTAAGAATATTCTGAAAGTATCAGGACAGAAATTCAGGTGTGATATTCCCGGACTTCCTTAGAATTTACTGTATACCTAAAAAGTATGATTTGAGAATTGAAAAGAACAAAAAGAAAAAAGTTCTCAATGATATATTTTAATAGAAAAATGTAGTGTTGAAGTCAAGGACTAATACCAAGGTATATGATGATCTGAGAAATCACTCTGCTAATGAGAGGAAACTTGCACAGTATACACTGTATATACATTAAAACAGCAAGTATAACTTCTGGACCCAATAGGCAATGTACACTGTTTACTACACCAGTGAAATATCATATAATGCATTCTGTTCAAGCTCACATACATGATCCAAAAACATAGATACTTTTGATTATACGTTCATCTACTCAAATAATGTGGGCAGAATACTGGACTTGAACAATTTTCTAATGTACTGTTATTAGAACAAGATTCATATTATTCTAGGGAATGTTCCACTTTAAATATTATAACTCCGATGTTAAAAAATTAACTCAATTAAAAACTGATTCTTGTATTTGATTAACTTAATATGTAACTTAACTTGTATCTGATTAACTTTAGGGATGGGCAATAAATGCTGGCCTTGCCAGTGACACCCACATCACATGAATGAAAAAAAATAACAACCAATAATGGCCTATATTAATATATTAAGCAGACAGCTTCCATGTATGGGTCCTTGTGTGTACAACACTACTTTAAAAATCACAGTGCCAGTCCATTACTCAAAGGTTTAATGATCATTAAGATATAAAACTGCAGTCAGTGATAATTAAATCTTCTCATGAAAAGTTACAGCAATAAGGAAATAAATAATCAAAATTATTAATATTTTCTGACTTCCATCAATCAGTTATGTATCTAGCTAGCACCACACTGTCAATTTATGTCACATCCCATATTACTGCATTGAGGAAAAGCTTGTCCTATTATGAAGTAATGCATGAAGCACTCATGTGGTGTATAAAGATACCCTAGCATAAAGTAAGCTGATTATTACATTTTATAAGTATTTTATGCCCATCGCTGGATCAAATGAAATCATAAATTTATATATAGCAAAGAGTAAATAATATTGTCAACAGGACGTGGGGTAAAGTTAAGGTCTTTGAATCAGCCAGCCGCTGGTCCACTGCATTGTATGAAGTCATTTTAATAATTCCACTGCATTAACTGGTTTGATCATCTGAAGAGTAAATTGATTCTGTAGCTTTTTATGCATCAATAAGCATTAAATGACTGAGGTAGCTAAGCAGGGTGCTGTAACCATGTCTGATGGGTGTAAGCTCTCTGTGATCTGATTGTTTTTAAACCTGAGCAGTGCAACATTCTTTTTTTCAAAAAGAGGAATCTTACTTTTAATTCTCATTTTAAAACCAGAGGAATCATGCTGTTGTAATGACAGAACATTGTGACATTCTCAGTAAGAGAGGTTAAGGATCATCTATTTAACCTTAACATGTAACAAAAGCTATGATAACTTTCAACAAGGGTGTCGTCAAGGTAACATATTTTAAAGTAACTCTTTCATGAGATGAGATCATTCTTCTGAACACTGGACTACAGTGTGTGGGAAAAGACACCAACACTTTTAATTCACTAATGGATCCTTCAGATGAACATAAACATAGCAGGCTAAGTGACAGTCGGAAAAGACAGAAAAGTATTATTTTAACTCTAGAATTTCTTTAAATTATGAATTTATCTTATTATTACAAGAAGTCACTTACAAAAAAAAACAAGGAGCTTTAAACCAACAGAAACCTGATGAGGGCAAAGAAAGAGTTATCAATGTGGGTGTTGTGAATGTTGTCCTTGCAACATGTGATACAGCCAGACTCTTTTAAATTGATATGGATCATTAAAGAGCACAGTACAATGTACATGTAAGAACTCTGTGATGTGCCATATATTCTAAAGCATAAAAAGATCAAAGTAAAGCCATTAATGGGTGGTGTAAAAGCACAGTTGTTGGCAGCCATCTGGTACAGCTTGTTATTTTAGAACACATCATGTAAGTGAGAATATGCTCAATGGATTTTTATTAGTTGAAACATTTATTAATGAAAACTTCTTATTTTGTAGTAAGGAAAAAGCAAGGGACTTTGCCAATTGCAACTTATCTTCCTTTAAACTGATGTGGCTAATTATTACTCAAGGACTAAGTAATGCACTGAAACATTGTAAGATTAAACCTTACAAGAACTGAATTGAGATGACAGCAAAAGTAAAGACAACATTTTATGAAAGATTTCAAAGCTTATTTCTGTAAAATATATTATGTGAACGATTCTAGATTTTCTTGTAACAGGTACTCACATGAAAGTTAGTCTTGCCTGTTCTTAAGGGGAGGTTTGAGGCTCATATACCCTCTCCAAGGAATAGTATGGAACAGTTCATTGTTCTAAGATATGTGTGTGTGAGAGATACCACAAATCGGCGTGTGTTAGCTTAAAGCTCTGTTTAGAGTAAAACAAACACGGGTGCAGAAGTTGTCATGTGGGATTTACTTTTTTTTACTTGTTCCAAATCATTCTTTAAAAAGAGCATAACATTATTGCAAAGTTTCAGGGCTGCATCCTGAAGCTGTCTTCCCCTATACGCACAACAACAGGGATTTAAGCAAATGGACCCATACGTATTGGAGCATCGTTTGTGTGCAAACGTTAATCTTTTCAAATCAGTTCGAAGTTCTCAGAAAAACCCATTCGGGTTGATGACATTTAAAAGTAGGTCACTCGTGGCTACAATACACTTCATATCAGGCCAGAAACGCTTAAACTGCTTTGTAGGATTGCCAATATCACCTCACTTTGGGACTCTGATAAGATCAGCAGGTGGTATTGGAAAGGCGTGAACCTCGGCTACAGCTGATCGACTCTCGTCTGGAGTAAATAAAACCCAGGAGCATGTTTTTTTTAAAATATATTAGCAATCCTACTTTAGTCTTCAGGACCGGTTATTATCGATGTGGGGGATTAGTTAGAACAGGGGGGACACGGTACAGGTGACGGTGATAACGTTAGAATGAGTGAAAACCGTTGCCTCCCCTCTCTCTCTCTCTCTCTGAAGCACTGCGCACAGAAACACTGGGCTGAGTTTGGGAGAGTTTCCCGGAGGAGTTGAACCTACAGGAATTGCGGTGAAATCGCCGGGGAAGAACTTAAGCTCCATTTAGAACCTCACACCCTAACAACAGAGTGACTGATATCGTCCGCTCATGAAGGGGGGGGGGGGGGGAGAGGGTGAAAAAATCCTGTTCGAATTTGCCACGTAAACTTTAACCTTTGGGACTTGGGCGAAGTCGACCTCAGCACAGAAAGCGGTGGCGTTTTCAACAAGCCAGTTCCCCCTCTTGACTTTAAAACTTTGTCTCGCTTTGGGTGGGACTTTCATTCCTGCTTATTTTTAAAAAAAATAAAGTGCAAAACTTTCGCTTTCAATGGTGGGTGGGGGGAGTTGACATGGAAGTAAGTTGTGTGAAAGCAACCAGGGGTGACTTTTAAGTGAGGGCTGATCGCACCCCCATGTGCCTACGATCGATTCGCGCCTGGTCTGATGGCTCACTAACCCCCCCCCACCTCTCTCTGTTCTCCCCTTTCCATGTCCATCCTTGCCCACCTCTGCCTGCCCCCGACCATCCCGTCCCCGTCTCCTTGATAGGACTCTTACCTGGCGTTAGTGCAATCGTTGTAGAGGATCTCGAAGTCCTTCCTGGAGATCAGCTTGCAGCGATTGACCCCAGGCTGGATGGCACCGAGACCCCTCAGGATGCGGACTTGCTCCACGTTGCAGACCACGGGCGTTATATCCAGCCTCTTTAACTTGGTGTAGACGGTGTGAAGCCCGCCGACCAGGTGCTTGAGGAACAGATCGAAAGCCTGGGGTAGGCAGATGAGCTCGTGTCCGTCCACGGTGAACGAGGCCACCTTAGCCCCCCTCAGCTCGACCATCTTGCACTCGTTGTTCTGCGGCGTGTTCTCCACCGGAGACGGCGTGGAATAAACCGGCTTGGAGCTGCCGTCAGCCCGGAATAAAGTCTGTCCCGCTGCTCCTGCTCCTGCTCCTCCTCCTCCTCCACCAGCCGCCGCCGCCGCCACCGAGGACGCAGAAATGGAAGAGATCGCAGGGGATGAAGAAGAAGAGGAGGATGAGGAGGAGGAGGAGGATGAAGGGGTCGAGATGGGAGTCTGATTCACCGGGGCTGGTGGGATCAGGGCAACCGGGACGGCCATGGTCGCTGGTACATATAGATTTTTTTTTTAGAAAAAAAAGCGACTATATTCTCCTTTAAAGAAAAATCAACACACATTCATTAAAAAAAAAAGAATGATTAAGGTGGGTTTTGTGGCTGATCAAAGTTGTCCTCTGCTCCGCAGTCCAGCTCTGGCTTGTTCAAGTTGTTATTATTGTTATTATTTTGTTGAAGAGAAGCAGAGAGAAGGCGAAGGGCTGTCGGACAAACACACACATAACACACACATACACATAAACATCAAAAGGAGAAATGGCTTGTCACACGGTATCCCGGGGGCGGAGCAATTAACTTTCCAGCCAGGAATAAATCAAATAGCACCCTTTCCACTCGCATCATGAAGAGAGAGAGAGAGAGAGAGAATGGCACACCAATTCTTGTACTCGAATAGGAAGGACAGCAAGCCACAGGAGAGACGGGACAAGTTTACAATAATATCGCTTCTCCAATCTAATACTTGAAATGTAATGGAAATCGAGGGAGAGAGAGAGAGAGAGATCAACTTTCCAACCAGCAATGACTCATAAGAACATAAGAAATAGCAGCAGGACCCAGGTTGCAGAAACTCCTCCGGCTCAACAGTGATCACAGGGCAATAAAGCGTAGCGCCAGATTAATGCACCGAAATGTTACCCCCCCCCCTCCTTCAAAAAAAAAGACACAATGTCAAACTGAACCCCCCTCCTTCCCCCCGTAATAAATCAAACCGGATCATTCCTCTAATCTCAATACATTGACAGACTCATTGCGAAGGATCTGGTGGAATCAGCAGATTAACTTTGCGACCACGTTAGGTGACCGACACGCTGCCCATCGGTAGTGTAAGGGGAGGGGTGGTATATGTGATGGTATACGTATGGATACGAGAGATTCTACATACAGTCACTTTTAAATCAGGAACACGTCAATCAGCTGGATCACCCATTCAATCAATACTTTCCCAGTAATCTGGGATAAAGTGGAAAAAAAAGAGGAAAACACATCAGATCAACTTTAATAATTAAAATAAATCTTAAAATGGTAGAATTCGAAAAGCTGCGTTCAGACCAGCGAATAGGCGACACGCAGGCACCCCTCCCACTCATCGAAGTCTGTCGTTTTTATACGAAAACATAAAGAAATACCAAAGTTATTAAAAACACAACAGGACAGAACAAACAGGCCAGCCAGTGAACCTCCCGATGGAAATTATACCTTAGCCAAGGGATTTTGTAACAATTAACACACACACACACACTCAAATCTAGCAAATAACTGCACAAGATCGATACCCAAATGTGTAGATATTGTATACAGGCTAGGAATCAGATGGTATAATGTAGTCAGCATCAGCACAATAGAATTAACAGAGCTTTCTCATTGTGGAGGTTCGCTCTTTAATCCCACTGTGATCATTCTGGTCTAAAATAACATAATTAAATATGCAAAAAGCTATTTTAAATCCACAGTTCTGGAAAAAAAAGGGGACTGCTGAATGAGTCGGGGAAAAGTTGGAGACAAAAATGAGAAACACACTAAAGACAAAATTGTTTACAGTGGAGTCTGTTCTTTTCAGCACCTGTCATTTTATATCTCAAATTAAAGATGTACGTGACACTCAAAATGCCGGTTTTCAAAGTGCGGACTGAATAATTATTCCTGCTGCAAAAACAAGTCAAATGAAATTTAATTTGCTGTTGAAAATGAAAGATATTTACCCCTCCCCCATTTTAATTTACAAAGGGTAGCTACAAATGACATTTAAAACAAAAGAATTGCCAGTCTTTAAGTCCGGAAGCGGCAGATTGTGATGCAAAATAAATCAATAAGATCATTTAAAATTCAGAGGGTCTGAGACAACTGCTTCAATTTGTCGTTTTGTTATTGTCCTTTACAAACCGCGAGCTCTAATCGCAGTTTATAATCTCCACGGGGTAGCGTGAGGAACGTTAGTCCTGCACAAACAGTTTGTTTGGGGGGGTGGGGGCGGGTTTAACAATCGCCTACGTTTGGACAAACTGCTGACTTATTTAATATCCTCACAACTTGAGGTATTGGGGAAACTTGTGAATGGTTAGTTAGTGCGGCAGTCATTTAAATTTGTAAAGAAAAAAAAATCTCCGAAAATTAGGCATAACGTCTGGATACTATCGTATTGATCTGACCTTTAGGAGAGAAAAGTTCCATACATGCGTTTTTCAACAAGTCTCCCCTTCCTTCCACACACGCACAGCGTTACTTTTATCTTTTTACAATAGAACTGGAGATTCAGCGCATAGGGAGTGGGTCGAGTTGCTTTTATTGACCTAAAAAGCGATGTGTTTGTCCTTATACACAAGGCTGTATATGTGAGATCTGGAGCTGTGAATAAACATGCATTAGCTCCCAATGCAGCTGACAGTCAAACTTGAAGTTCATTTAAATAGCGACCAGAAGGATCTCATGATTAATAGATGCAAGTGTGGAGCTGGTATTCCAAGCACGACCTACTGTAATTGTGTTTGCTTTTAATTGAAGCCAGGGCACTTCAAGACCTCGCATTTGAATTCATGTGGAAGGGATATATAAAAAAAAACGTTTTGACCGCAGATATGTAGATGAAGACCGACGTTGATCTGACAAACAGGCAACATCTCGCAATCTGCAGATATAAAAAAAACGAAGATAGCACACATTCAACCGCCCACAGCACGGAAAATCTAATAAATAATAACAAGATTTTCCAGTTCAGCCGCACAGATCAATGTCATCACATTGTCTGCCCAAATTGTGGATTTGTTCTGATCGTAAAAATTGTTATAGATCAGAAAACAGAACAATAAAAGCTTAGTTGTATAGAGCAGGAAAGCCGAAATATAACGCCCTGTGAAACAACGAACATATTTTTGCAGCAACAGAAGACTTGCGGAGCTATGTTTTAAGTTATCTCCCCAACAAACACACACACACACACACATCATTTTGCATCCTGAGTTCACTATCTTGTGCTATTGTCATCGTCTCTCTTTCACAAACACTGTCTTCTACTTTCATTTATATGAAACGGTCGCAAGTTCAGAGTTTTTGGGTTGGACATTACCGTAAAAAGATTACACCACATATAATTTGACTGCAACGTTTTAATACCGACTCTGCGATAGGAACTCAACAAAAGGTTAAGTCAGTCGAGGAAGTCTTATCACACCTGAAATGTTTTTGTGAACATTGGTCCTTAGCTATCCACTGACACCTACAGTATACTCGGCTACATCTGAGTCGACGCGTGCTTGCTTACAAGGTACAGAACTGCCCAAAACTCGAATTCGTATTAGGCGATGCAAGTGACAAGCTCCTCCTAATGGAGGTTTTATTGCATTTTTATTCCTGTAGCGGTAAGGACGTTTTCACCAGCGAAACATATCTCCATTCAACCTTCATCATTTTCAGTCACGCTGTGCAAGAATTTTTTTGTCAATAAATCATTTCCATCGTTAATTCATTAATAAAATCACGAAAAATACGGTTATCTATTGACCATCTAAATGGATATTTTAATCGTCGTTTCTTTAGATCAAAAGTGCATTCACGAACCACTGACTAGTATAACATTGGCTCTTTATTTATTAATAATCTTTGCAACCACTACAATCAGTATGTTATATTTGGTACATAACAGACAATAAACATTCATCAATCACAATGCGAGTAAACGTCTCTGTCTATTAAACGTAAAGAATTAAATAGCCAAATTGATCAATAATTTACATAAATAGTACAAATTGCAAGCATCAATATCCATAATGTACAGTAAGAGTACTTTAAAAGCGTTTGCTGCAAAAGACATCATTTGCTTTGGATGTGTTCGACAAGAGTAAAAGAACATGTTAATTTCCCATCTCCAACATTGTGGCAGATGAGCAAGGAAACAAATAAAAAGACACATTTTGTGCACAGGTCCATCTTGTCTCGACAAGTCCCTGAAGGATCTGGTCGCTTCTTGTCAGTTTCATCAGCATGCACAACCTGCCTGGGCTGCAGAGATGTTAGAAATCACCGCAACTCCCTTAACGGCCAGGATTAATACCTCGCATAGACTGCCAAAGAGGGGGAAACGGGAAATTAAACGAAATACAAATGTATATAATCTTTCTGTTCGGTTATTTATTTTTAAAACGTGAGATTTCTTTAGTTTCCAATGTATACGCGATCCATGGCTGTTTTTGAGTTGACTGTTCAGATGACTGATACTTGTATTTTATTTAGAGGCAATTATTTAGAGGCATCGATTTAGAGGCAATTTTCTGGTCAGTTTCAAAACCAGTGATGTAGTTTCCTGGATGCTGACTAACCCAGGAGCGGGGTGATAAAGGGGGCAGGTTCCTTTAGCGAAACGAATAGAACTTTTCAAAAGAAACAATTTTAGGTTAAAAAAAATTCCATTAATTTTAGTAAAGTCGATGCATTTTGAGTTTTATTGCTGACTTAAAACAGAGTCATTTAAGGATGGAGATCTGCCAATTTAAATTTGATCAACTGGAACACCTCGTAACGTCTTCATATGAAAGATTGTTACAATGTGCTTTAAGGATTCCGAAACATTGTCGTCAGCAAGAAACGCAGCATTATTTCCAACCGATATAGTTTTGAAAACCTTAATCAATATAATTTGAAGTGGGATGGGATAAAAACGACGTGGGCGAACACATTGCTGGACAGTTTCTTCATTGTCCCCAACCACGTATTAAAGATCAAGTCTGCATATCTGAGTTATAAAGCTGTACATCAGAGAGCAGTCTGATTTAATGCTGACTCGCTCTTTGTGCATTGAGGCAATGTGCATATTTACAGGGACAATTGTGCAGGTGACGTGAACGCTGCAAAGCTGTAATAATTAAAAAGTTATATATATATATACATATTAATAGGGGGGGGTCTCTTTTGCATCCTCAACAACTACCAAAGTCTCAGTCTGGTGTTTTGTAAAAGGAAGTGAAACATTTACAGGCAACATCAAATGCATTAAAACAGTAAACAAACATGAGGGAGTTTATCGATTTTGTTTTCATTTTATCGTCTTGCAACAAAGCGACCTTTCTAGAGAATTAATCATACTAACAGAACGCTACTGAATTTGAAATCACCTCTTAGCCTTTCGACATTACCTTCTCTATTTTCCAAACTCCCGACTTTAAGAGTTTGCATCGTTCGCCAGCGCGCATTTATTAGAAAAGTTCATCGACTATCAGTGATACTCTGGTCAGTAGCTTGATTCATTTCTTTCAGTGGGAGCAGGCAGAGGTTTCACTTTGTATTAGCGTGTAGCTTGTGTGTTGATGAAAATTGCCCGTTATTTTACCTGCCTTTTAAACTATTTTTGTTTGTCAAAACACTCTTACAATTTGCTAGTGCTAAACTTTAAAGCCCTTAATTCCTGTTACATTTTACGGAATATAATCTATTGAAAAACCTTTTTAAAAAATGAAAGATGTCTCTAAGGTTTTACTTTTTGTTAAATATTACTTTTCACAGTAAACTGTAAAACTTTTAAAAGAATATATAGCGTAAAAGATGTAATTTTATGAAAGCAATTTTCAAGAGGCGACTGAAACAAAATGATGAGATAAAAGCGACCTCTATAGGAGAAAGATAGTAACTGTTCATTTTTGCCCCATTATTAAAAATACATGATTGCACAATCATTGGGAGGCACAGAGCATTCCATTTTTTGGATCAAACTCATACAAGTTTAGTAAAAATGTAAATAGATAAGCATATTAAATATATAAACAGATCTGGTTAACAAGTGTTCTTTACTTTATGATCTCACTACATATAGCTGAATCCTGTGTGAGGCCGCACATTGGAGAAGCTATTTGGTTCATCTTGGCTCATCCAAGTAAAAAATAAACTGTACAAGACCCTCCTCAGGTTATCTAAGTGTATCTTGATTAAATCCAAGGTTTTCCCCTTAACTCCTACTCCAAAGACCATTCTCAAAAGTTGATCACTCTTGTGTGTAAAGAAATTCTCCCTAAAATGTCCTCAATTTACCCTTCACGATTTTAACCTATGCCCCCTTGTTCTAGTATTCTGCCCTACCTTGAAGTAATGCTCTGGGTTTACCTTATCTGCTGCCCGTATCCTAACTCGCACCAAGTCCAGTTCACCCATTGCCCCTGTGCTCACTGACCGACATTGGCTCTCAGTCTAGCGACGCCTCAACTTTAAAATTCTCATCCTTGTTTTCAAATCCCCCCATGGCCTCGCCCTTCCTATCTCTCTAACCTCCTACAGCCCCACAACCCTCCATGATCACTGCACTCTTCCAATTCTGCTCTCTTGCTCATCCCTGATTTTCTTCACTCCACCACTGGTAGCCTGGGCCCTAAACTCTGGAATTCCCTCCCTGAACCTCTCTACCTCTCCTTCTTTAGGACACTCTTTGAAACCTACCTCTTTGACCAGCTGTCCTAATAACTCCTTATGTGGCTCGGTGCCAAATTTTGTTTGAAGTGCCTTGGGACATTTTACTATGTTAAAGGTGCTATATAAATGCAAATTGTTGTTGTCTATACCATTTAATATCATGTATACTTCTATGTGGTCTCCTTTCAGTTGTCTCTTTTCAAAGCTAATGAGCCCCAGTTTCTTCAGTGTTGCTTTGCACTGCAATCCTTTGATGTCAGGGATCAGCCTCATGTCTCTTCTCTGCACTGCCTCCATGATTTGCACGTTTCCCTACTGTCTTTTTGACCAACATTGAGCACAGTACTGGAGGAGAAGCCTGAGCAGGGCACCTTCCGACTTATACTCTACCAATTTGGTGATATAACTGTTTATTCTATTCACTTTGTTTACTACTGCTTTATAGTGATTCGTCAGGTTAAGTATGATAACTGTTATCACCCCCAGATTCCTTTCAACTTCACTGTAAGTTATTTCAACACCATCCATACTGTATCTGTAATGTCAATTTTTCCTTTCAAAGTCCAATATTTTACACTTGTCCGTGCTGAATTTTACCTACCACTGTTCTGCCATTTTACAGATTTCATCTTACTCCTTTTATAGTTCCCCGACTGCTTCCTCTGATTCAACTTGTCCCTCTCATTCCCTTCTTCCAATTTACCATCACTGCACAACAATGGCATTATGATTACTCCAGGATAACGGCTCCTGATGTGTACAATTATGCTTCTATGGTCAGATACCATCTTAACATTAATTGACTATGAACCCTTTCTCTTCACGATGGCCATGGAGTTTACATCAAGAGCCCTAATGCCCACATGGCTACCACATATGACTCTTTTCAATTAAGATAACCCTGTGGAATCTGAGGATCCCGTCCAGCTGATGCCTTCTTTCCACAGGAAAATGAAGAAGATGCTGCCCCTTACAAACATAGTAGTTGTTGTTTATTTGATACATGTGTATATTGCAGATTGTCTGACATGGTTGATGTCTCCTGAGTTGGTTGGAAGGATAAGGTGGCATGAAAGCTTAATTCTACAGGAGAAACACCTCATATTCAGTTTGTGTCTGCAGGTCAGTGTTTAGTAGATGCCACAACTCTGCGCCGGCCTGTCTCATGCAACAAACACAGGCCTCCTCTGAGATGTTCAGATACATATGAAGGAGTCTATTAAAGTAATTGCACCCATTGATACTTAAAATTATTTATATTTTTGTTATTCAATCATGGTATGCTGAGAAACCTCTAGCTATTGATAACAGATCCACACTCAACCCTTAAGTTCCTTGTACTGCAAGTTTTAAAATATATTTATTAATTATTACAAAGAATTACCAAGAATGTACAGCACAGAAACAGGCCATTCGGCCCAACAGGCCCATGCCGGTGTTTATGCTCCACGTGAGCCCCTCCCACCCTTCTTCATCTAATCCTATTAACATATACTTCTATTCCCTTCTCCCTCATGTGCTTATCTAGCTTCCCCTTAAATGCATCTATGCTAATTGCCTCAACTATTCCTTGTGGTAGCGAGTTCCACATTCTTACCACTCTCTGGATGAAGAAGTTTCTCCTGAATTCCCTACTGGATTTGTTAGTGACTATCTTATATTTATGGCTCCTAGTCTGGTCCCCCCCACAGTACTTGTACAATTATAGTACTAACTAGTTATTGAGATAAAAAAAAAGCTAGCCAAATGACTCATTATTAAAATATACTGTTCTCAGTGCATTAACTGGGGCAGTTCTATGGACTAAGTGGAGTAGGAAATTAATCCCAATCCACACAGATGAATAAATTATGTACAAGAGAAGCTGTTGAGTAATCAAAACATATTCAATGGACTACACTTCCCTACAAATGGTAAAAATGTCACTATAACATCTTTCTTTCTCTTCATCTAAGTTTTAGACTTCATCAGTCAGTTTGTGACAATTTGTTCGTGCACAAGTCAGGAAAACACACCATTCAGATGCGTATACCGATGGTCAGTTTACCAATCCTTCTAAAATAAAGGTTGTTCAATCACACTGCCATTTTTTGTCAATACAAAGCAGTTTTTTTGTGCATCGATATGTAAGTGGCAGTAGTAAGCCTGTAATCAGATGCTAAACTGACTCCCTAGCATGCTAAAACCATGTGAGGCCATACTAGGAGGACATTTTGCACTACTTTGAATTAACTTTGAACCCAATATAACTCCATTGGATATCCTGGGAAGCTTACCTTCTAATATTTTTAATCTTATTAGAAGGTGGATACTCCCACATGTTCTCTCCTAACACTAAAACTCAGCTGCCCGAGTGTAAAGCACACATGCACACAGTTGCTTTATGGTGGACATTTGTCCAGATCCCACTCCACAAATACCAGTCTCACCCAAGTAGATGTGAGTGATAGGAAAGGCACTGGGAGGGAGGGAGGGAAGAAAGAAAGATAGAAAGAAAGAAAGAAAGAATTACATTTATATAGCACCTTTCACGACCTCAGGACGTCCCAAAGTGCTTTACAGCTAATGGAGTACATTTTTGAAGTGTAGCCACTGTCGTAATGTAGAAAATTATGTTTAACTAAGTTGATTGAGTTTTTTAATGAGATAACAGAGAGGGTTAATGAGGACAATGTGGTTGATGTTATGCATATGGACTTTCAAAAGGCATTTGATGAAGTGCCACATAATAGGCTTGTCAGCAAAATTGAAGCCCATGGAATAAAAAGGGCATTGGCAACATGGATATGAAATTGACTAAATGACAGGAAACAGAGAATAGTGGTGAACGGTTGTTTTTCAGACTGGAGGAAGGACCATTGCTTTTTTTGACATATACTAATGGTTTGGACTTGGGTGTACAGGGCACAATTTCAAATTTTGCAGATGGCACAAAACTTGTAAGTGTAGTAAACAGTGAGGAGGATAGTGATAGACTTCATGAGGGACATAGACAGGCTGGTGGAATGGACGGACAAATGGCAGATAAAATTTAACACAGTGCAGTGATACATTTTGGCAGGAAGAATGAGGAGAGGCAATATAAACTAAATGGTACAATTCTAAAAGGGGTGCAGGAACAGAGAGACCTGGGGTAAATGGGCACAAATTGTTGAAGGTGGCAGGACAGATTGAGAAAGCGGTTAAAAATGCATACGGGATCCTGGGCTTTATAAATAGAGGCATAGAGTACAAAAGCAAGGAAGTTATGTTGAACCTTTATAAAACACTGGTTCAGCCACAACTGGAGTATTGTGTCTAATTCTGGGCACTGCACTTTAGGAAGGATGTGAAGGCCTTAGAGAGGGTGCAGAAAAGATTTACTAGAATGGTTCCAGGGATGAGGGACTTCAGTTACGTGGATAGACTGGAGAAACTGGGGTTGTTCTCCTTGGAGCATAAAAGGTTGAGAGGAGATTTGATAGAAGTGTTCAAAATCATGAAGGGTTTAGATAAAGTAAATAAAGAGAAACTCTTCCCATTGGCCGAAGAGTCGAGAACCAGAGGACTCTGATTTAAGGTGATTGGCAAAAGAACCAAAGGTGACATGAGGAAATCTTTTTTTACGCAGCAAGTAGTTATGATCTGGAATGCTCTGCCTGATAGGGTGGTGGAAGCAGATTCAATCATGGTTTTCAAAAAGGAATTGGATAAATACTTGAAGGGAAAAAATTTGCAGGGCTACGGGGAAAGAACGGGGAAATGGGACTAACTGGATTGCTCTTACAAAGAGCCGGCACGGGCTCGATTGGCCAAATGGCCTCTTTCTGTGCTGTAACCTTTCTATGATTCTATGAAATGAGGCAGGCAATTTGAACACAGCAAGGTCCAACAAACAGCAATGTGATAATGACCAGATAATCTATTTAGTGATGTTGGTTGAGGGATACATATTGGCCAGGATGCCGGGGAGAACGCCCCTGCTCTCCTTCGAATAGTGCCTTGGGATCTTTTACGTCCACCTGAGAGGGCAGATGGGGCCTCGGTTTAACATCTCATCTGAAAGACAGCACCTCCGACAATGCAACATGCTCTTAGTACTGCAATGGAGTGTCAGCCTAGATGGGAGTCAGTGACTTGTCTCTCTAACAGGTAAGGCACTACATGTGGATGGGTTAGTAATTTGTCCTCTGTCTTCCCAGATATATGAGCCTGCAATAGAGGTATCTTTTAACGCAGATTACGAGAGATGATTTTTAGGTAAGAGAATCATCCAGATCCCCATAGGTTTACTTGTCCTCTTCACCCAACACTGTTGCCAGTTAAGTTTTTCCCTATATTAGGTCTTTATTACGACCTTAAAATAGTTACCTCCCTTTCTCATTTTGTTGTTGGCAAATTCAATCCCACTATTCTATCAGCTCTTTGTGTGCAATTTTTTTTTAAAATGGGGAAAGGTGTTACCTTCAGATCTCAAATCCTTGAGTCAGTTTTCTGGATGAAACATTTCATGGAGTTTCCTTCTGTCCTCAACTTATCCTTTTTAAACAGTTACCCATGGACTCGTAGGTTGGTCAATGAATTATTATCAATATCGTTCTACTATAGCCAGAAGTCCCCTTCCTTATTTTCAACTCACCACCAGGATGAAAGGGAAGAACTAATCATCATTCAGGCCAAGTGTTCATTTTGAACTTTTAATTTGACAAATTGATTTGCGATCTGAAGATGACTCCTCTCCCCAAACTTTGAGATATTACAAACAAAAAGCTGATACAATATAGGCAGGAACTTGAACGATGGACAGGTCTATGTAAATTAAACTTATAGATGATTGAATATGTAGTGGAAACAAGATTCATAATGTGACCTGATGGTCTACTAAATGCCTGTGTAACTTAAGTTAATCTTTGGGCTCCTGAAATTTGTAACACCCCCCTCTTCTTTCTCTCATTTGCTCACTGCCTGTCATTGATTTGTTGTTTTCATATGTCATGGTAGTTCCTCACTGGTACGTTTCCCACCCACTCTCTTTGCATTTCATTTATATGTTTGCACCCTCCTCAGTTCTGGTTTGTTAAAATTTTGTGAAAACAAATTTTGAAGCAATCAAATGCAGATGTAATTTGCACATCAGGAGCGTGATCCCTGAGATATAATGCCTGATATGTGGTGGACAAGGAGGGTATGCAGACTGAACATTTTTTATTTTAATTCCAATTGGCGGCCATAACTTGCTGGCAATATGCTGATGAGGCCTGAGGTTCAATTTTAGGTGAACCTCGGGCCTCTGGCCAAAAACAGGCCGAGACCAATTTCTAGCCCATAGAGTTCTAAAAAAACGGTTAAAAAATACCTTTCCCTGGTCAGTTTGTAATTGTCCTGTTTTTAAAAGATAAGTTGCATAGGGGTCCCCCTGTTTGCTCAGTGAGTTTATCCAGGTGTAATCCTTAGCCTTTACTGAGTTACAAGGAGACCACCAAGGACGCTACATTTAGTCTTAGCGTCCTAGATTTAGGGAGGGACCCTAGAAGTGCATATGTGTGATTGTTTGGTTAGGACAGGATCAGGCTTAGCTGTGATACCCCCTCCCACCATGGTCAAATGATCTGTCAACACTCTCTGCTAAGCCTCACTGATAAATAACGGCCACTTTGGTAACATATCGGGGGTATGGCGGGGCCATCCCCAAGAAACCGTACCCAAGGAAGCAGTCAACAGCTTCATGCAGGGAGCAGGGACGAGCAGAGAACTGAAAACCAAAATATCAATTGCTATTTCAAATGGGCACTGTCTTCCCAAATAAAGTGCTTGTTAGAGAAACTGGATGGTGTAGTGTGCATGATACCAGGTGTCTGCAACTTCTGGAAGCTGGGTCTAGAATGATTGGATGAAAATCTCCTCTCTACTTTGGCTGTAAGTGTCCTAAATAAAACAAGTTTGGAGAGACTTCATGCATTTCCTAATGAGCATAGACCCATGGCACAAAATGTGGTACTAATTGCTTTTCCCTATTAGTCACAGTAAACAAAATCAGTGCTCTGTATATTATCCCAATGGTGGAATATTACAGTCTTGTTTGGTTGGGTGCAAAGAAAACCTGCACTGTTAACCTATTACTGAACTCAATACAGTCCGAAGCAATGAAAACACTTGTGCTTAGGGTGACCGTCCATCAGTTTTGATTGAACTAGAGATGGCTCAAGGTGCAACTGGGAAAGATTAGCAACACTGCAGTTGTGATAGGGAATTCAATAGTCACAGAGGCTGATACAATCTTTTGCAGTCCAGACCAACAGTCCTGGATTTGTTGCCTCCCAGGTGTGAAGGTTAGGGGCATATCAAATAGACTGGAAGAGATTCTGCAAGGGGAGGGAGAGCAATCAGTTATCATGGTCCACGTGAGAGCCAATGAAGTAGATAAAGACAGGCCTGAAGTTCCTCAAGATGAATTTAGGACATTAGGAAACAAGTTTAGGAGCAGGACTTCAGGGGTGGTAATCTCAGGATTATTTCCCCAGGCATGCACTAGAATAGGAAAGGACAGGAGGATAAGGAAATCAATGCAGGGTTAAAGGAGTGGTGTCAGGAAGAGGGGTTCCTCTTTGTTGGGCATTGGCACCAGTTCTGGGACAGATGGGAGCTATTCTGCAAGGACAGGCTGCAGGCAGGATGTTAATGTACTGGTAAAACAGTAAATAAGGAAGTGACAATGTTTTCAAACAAGGAAGGAGGGGGGAGGTTGGAAAATAAAAACAAATAGGATCAGAGAATAGAGAAGGGAGAATTAAGTGAGGATAATATTGATGCAGGAAACAATTTAGCAAGAGGGATCTGGAGTAGAAGAATGAAATCAAATGACTGGGATAAAAAAACAGGGAAAAGACTGAAGTGAAGTTAGGGGATAGCTAGACAACAAAATTATGGGAAAAGGAGTAGGCCCCAAAGAAGCAGAAAAGGTCAAATGCTTGTATTGCAATGCACAGAGTTTCGGGAAATAAACTGGGGGAGCTGGAAGCAATTATTTTACAGGCATTGACAGAAACCGGGCTGCAAACTGGACAAGAATGGAAAATAAACACATCAGGATGGAATGTATTTAGGAGGGATAGAAAAGATAAGAAAGGAGGCAGAGTGGCGGAGGCGCCTCGAGCCTCACCATTCAGGCTCAGGGAATGCACTCTGCGTCCCCTACAAGCCCAACAATGGGAGTGCCCGAATTTCTACCCCTTAAACTTTGAAAAAGGTTGCATGAACAGACTAGTCTGCACTTGGATAAGTGAACCTGTTTCATGCAGGGACACAGCCCTTTAAAATGCACCCTCATCCCACATCCACTTTGGACTGGGCAAAAGTAGGCCACTCAAGTATTGGACAAAGCTGACCAGAGGTTGTTCTCTACATTGGCACAGAGATGTGGCCAGGGTTGTTAGTTCTCCAGAAGATTAGACCAGAAGAGCAAGGGATGTCAACACAACACATGTTTTCACGTTTATACATGGAACACTTTATCATTCTGTATCAGTTCAGAAAGCCCATGTTACCGGCAGCAAATCATTACACGCCATTCCCCTACAGATAAAGTCATTAGCTAGAAATCTGTTCCTTGTTGCAAGAGTTTCAGACACAAGTTTAACAATCACCTGCTAAAGCATGGCTGCTGGAACATGCATCAGGCGAGCCATGGGAAAAAGCTGTGCTTGAACTTTGATGCTCTAGCACAAACCCACTGGACCTTTTCTATTCAGCAAGCACCACAGTCAATTTTGTGAAACATTTGCCTCAAATCCAGCTGCATCCCATTACGCCACCTAATATAGAAAAAGGCACCTGCAGATAAGATTCATGTCAGCCACTGTTTTAAATTATTTTTAGCCTGTTGCAGGTCTGCTGCTGGTTACAGATATCTCTCCACTGTTGTTGCCAGAATAAAATGAGGGCTGACAGAAGATGTATATTTTGAGGTACTGGTTTAGGTAGCCTTGCGTGTTTATGAGGTAAACTGATATCTGAGCAGTGCAATGCAATGTTAACAGGAGGGTACTGAAGGTAATTGTGATGCACAAAGAAATAATCTGAAGTTAAATACTCGGAGATTCTACACCCAGTATATGCTATTGCAGAAATAACCAATGGTGACAGCTTGTTAGAGAGAGCTCCCTGTTAACTTTAGCACAGTTCTAAGTATCTGTTTAATGAACATGAGCTTACTCAGAGTAACTGAAGTGAAAAGCTAAATTGAAGGGATGGAATGAGTACGAGGAAAATGGAGATAAATCTCACATTAAAATGTGAGTTAAAAAAAAACTGGAAATGCTGGAATTCTGAAACAAGACCAGAAAATGCTTGAAGCAACAAGAGGTTAGCCATCATCTCACGATAAAGGTACATTAACATTTTGGCTGAGAATCTTCATCATTGGTTGTTTTTACCCTTTCTCTCAGCTGTGATTTGGAATAAGCTCTTGATCTGTCTGTGTGAGGTTATTTTTGAATATTACTTTGCTCATTACTGATAATAATTTAGTTGAAACTCCTGTTAAGTTTTATATGGTTTGTGTACATTTGATTCACAGAATGTCGTGCAAGTGTGACATTTTATTGTTTGAACCAGATATTAAAGAACGGGCAATCAGGAATCAAGCTTAATACTGTCTGGTACTACTTTGCTCAAATTTCAGTGTAGGTTTGTGCCAATGAAGAGATTATATTGAAGTCAGCTGACAAAAGTGGGCAATTAAAAATGTTCAAAAAGCCATTGTATCAAGAAAGATTAGAGGAGCTGGGATTGTTCTCTTTAGAGCAGAGAACACAGCTTTAAGATAATTGGCAAAAGAAGCAGAGGGGAGATGAGGAGAATTTTTTTTTAACGCAGAGAATTGTAATGATCTGGAATGCACTGCCTGAAAGGGTGGTGGAAGCAGGTTCAATAGTAACTTTCAAAAGGGAATTGGATAAATACTTGAAAAGGAAAATATTGCAGGGCTATGGGGAAAGAGCAGGGGGGTGGGACTAATGGGATAGCTCTTTCAAAGAGCCGGCACTGGTATGATAGGCCGAATGGCCTCCTTCTGTTCTGTATGATTCTATGATTCTATGAGCTTGTCAGTGCTTAAATGTGCTATAGACGTTACAACGTTATTTGCTCCAACCTCATCAGAGTAATATCAACCTCAGAAAACTTAGATGGGCTTTAATTTCAATAACGATCCATCAATGTAGGCCGCATATTAATTTCACACTTGTATCCTAACTGGTATTGGTAGGATAATCTGTTACTATTTTAGTTGCCTTCTTGCATTTTTTTTAGTCAGTCAGTAACTGAATATTGATAGGAATCTCATTTTGGGAGGCAGTCACATTGCAGCTGTAGGAGTTGGGAATTTCCTTGGAGCTGCTTCTGCTCCGCTGGTGCAATTTCGGCAGAAGTGCAGTGGCAACCTCATTTACGGGCATAAAGTTCCAGCAAAGTTACAGTGGTGGAGCGAGAACAGCTCGGAGGAAATTCACGACTAAGGACGAGTGCAGTGAGTTTATATTCCAGTCCACCTGATGTGCAATGTTCTGGAGAGTTTTCTCCCTTGATTTTCTTTCCCCGCTCTCCTGTAGAAATTGGTTTGCGTTGTGCCCATTTTTCAAGTGTAAAACGGGCATAACACTGAACAATTTAGAAGTGGAACGGCCTGTACCCAATCTGGAGTGCAGCTCCAGAGGTGCCAGCCACCCGCTGGTACCTCATTGAATTGGCCATTCTATATGTGTGAACCCGAACACTGTTAACAGACTACTATGGGGAATCATCACAGTCGAGGCCAATCCTGTCCTCATCTAATGTTCACATGTGCACACTTTCCAACGGCAATCACTGGATATGAGACTACGAGACAGCCTGGCCTGGCTGATTTTTCCTCTTTCCAGGCCAGGTTCACTGAAGCCAACAGTGACGCCCCTGTTGAAATCAGCTAACACAGCACAGACCAGTAATTGAACTTGGGACTTCCCTGGTCTGAATGGCTCAATATCTCATCAGGCAGTGCATTTACCCACTGAGACTTTGACAGAGATCTATATTTTAGCTTTTATAACTCAATCGGTCAACTGTTGGTGGTGAGGTAAAGGGCTTGTGAATTTTAGGTGATTGTTCAGCAATATTTAACCTTTGAATGACAACTCTTTTATTGCTTTGGTTATTTTATCATGGCTCACCCTTGGTGCTTTCTTTCCCTGGGTAAAGGAGCATTTTCCTATTGTTCCCTGTTTAAAAGAAATTATATAACTTTATGGGATTAAAGTGAGAGATGTCAGACTTGCTGAGTGGAAAACTTTAACACTTTTGGCATGCAGAGTTGGCATCGAGCACTTCCAAGTCTGGTACCATACTGCCAGAGGCAGAGGAAAACTCTTCTAAATTTGCTTCAAAAACATGTCCTAATGTCAGCCTCAGCAAAACACTTCGAATGCACTTGTGTCAATTTATCTACACAAGCTGTCACCATGGTCTTCCTGAGGGAGATTGCTATTTTTTTGCCAAATTATAAGGAGTCTGGAGATTGGCTAATAGGGTGTAACCTCCATTAATCCCCCCACCCTCTACAACTAAGGATAATGGAAACTGATGGGTAATCAAGAGTTTACAAAATTTGTTCTTATACATAATAGTGTATTAATACCCTAGGCATGAGAATGAAGAGAAGCACAATACAAATAACATGAGGTACTTTATGTCGCTCTATTCACAGCAAAGAGAAAAAAAGTCCAAGTTACAAAGAAACAATTGCGGTTTGAGCAATTAGGTGATGTCTTACACAAGGTTTTGTCTTGCAAAAATCCTGGCAGCTAATTAGGAATGTGGATAATTGGAGTGTGAATAATATAGTTAGCTGGTGCTCGTTGTATTATGTGATCTCCAAATTTGTTTATGTTATATATTTTTTATATTATATTGTAACTAAACCCCCAATGGTAGGCAACTGTTATTCAGCAACCTTACAGGTCAGCTGCTCGAATGGTTTGAGGTGTTGATTCGATTCTGGACTGTTGATTCACTTTGAGATGTGCGACTTCACAAAGTATTAGAATTGTGATGTGAAGCTTTGCCCTGATGTTTTGGATGGAGAAGTACCAAAAAATTCACCATCCCACATATAATAGAAAGTGATACTATTGCTTTGTTAAAGCTAATGCAGGAGATTATGGGGCATAGTGGGTTAGCACAATGTCCTTTCATCCTTATGTTTGAAACCAGCCCAGTCTGTGGAATAATAGACTCCTTTCCCTGCCAGATATAAGGGTCCCAGATAAAAATAATTTGGGCACTTACCATCCAGTTCTTGGAAGCCACAGATTAGGCTTACAACACAAAACTACACACAATTCAACACAAATTGATTCTAAAGGGGTAGTTTTATGAATTTGTGTTCCTGACACGGAGGTTCACCCACATGAGCATACATCAGGAATTTGGGTCCATACTCCCTGTGATTTTCCATTTATAATTTAATCGACGTATGTTTAGAAGTATAAAATTAAAAAGTTTGTTGAAGTTTTTCACAAGGAACGTGTCTTTTAATAAACTACTTGTACTTGTGATGACATTTCAGCTCATAAAATATTATATTCCAGACTATGTGTTATGCTATATATAATAGCCAGTGTATAAATTAACAGTCGCAAGGACTAATTTGATAACCATTTCATTATAAAACAATGGGAAGCAAAAAAAAATTCAATCAGTATTTACATAACACACTTTCTCAGACTGTAAGGGCACCCTAAAGGATGTGGAGAGAAAAGCAATTGTTATCTTTGGCACACGAATGTTGCCAACAAAAATTGTAATCAGAAGCAGTGAAGGTCTTTGTGTTCCTTACCATTGTCTCTGAAGGACAAGGTTTTTATATGGTACCATGTACCACTATTAAATTGATTGATTTTTCTTAAAGCTAGTGTGAGCTTCAAAAACAGAACCACATGTCTAACTCTTAAAGAGTGAATTGTTATTACTTTTTGTGTCAATTTGTTCCTAACTGTTGAATGGAATGTCCTCCTTTGGGCACTCAGTAATAGCACTGAGCATTCCCAGGTCAGGTATAGCATGGCCTAGATGCAGAGTAAAGCTCTTTCAGCCATGTTCATAAAATGTGCCTTAATCCCATCCTCAGGAGAGTAGGGTTAAGGCACATTCGCAACAGTGTGCATTTGTTCACTTCAATGCTAGCCACTGCTCTGGCTCCTCCCTGAATGAGTTGCCAATTTAAGGGGTAATGTTATCGATTTGCACTTCCAGCACAGAGCTCCCTCCACCGGGAGCGGGGATCAGGAATTAACCCAGGGCGGAAATAAGGTAGGCCAGGGCCGAGGCAAGCTGCAAACCCCTCCCACCCCCAGCACTGACCTCGGCAGCATGACGCACGGGCGATTTTAACGATTTCGCATGGCCCCAGTCAGTTGCCCGCCCGAAACCGCGGGAAGTGGCAGCCAGCCGGTGGGTGGGAATAGAACATTGGGCAGCGGGTGGCCTCTGGTGGGGACTGAAGGAAGGGGTTTCCGGAGGTCCTTGCAATCGAGCCTGGGGCAGGGGAGGCCAAAACATTCCTTGCAGGGTCCCACAAGGCAAGTAAATAAAACGTTTTTAAAACTTACTTCTTTAAGCCTCTTCTGGCTCCGGTTCCTCGTCCTGCGAGCTGTACCTGGTGGGAAAGCCGCAGCTTGCTCAGCCCACTGAGTTAAAATAGTAGTCGGGCTCCAATGACGTAATCGGTTCTCGATCTGCATATTTAAAGACGGACCCTGCTTGTTTCCGGTGGATGTCCTTGCCGCTTACTCAGGAGAGCAGGTTCAAATTGACGACTACGGGAAGGGAGCGGGACATCAGCGGTTAATTTCCCTGGGTGATTTTAACTAGCTGCCGGTCTAGCACACATCCGCTGGGCAGGCAGGGGTTAAAAGCACCCCTACAAAGTCAGGGCAGAAATCAAGAGGAACAAATCATTGTGCCATTTGTGCCACAGTGTGGTGCTCGTTTTGGTCTTGCATGTTTCGAGAGAGGCCAAACGTGCTGAATCTATAAGGTTCGGCCAAATTATATACTCAAGGTAAGCTCCCAGTAAATTGGATCTCCTGTTAAGTGCTTGTTCTATGTTGCAACATAAAATTCTTAAAGTGGTACAGAGCTTTTCTGGCTAAGTTTATAAACATTTTTTTATAAGGACAGTGCCCCCTTAATGTCATCTCAATCCATCAATGTATTACTGCTGTGTAACACACTCCAGGTTGCGTGTTTTATTAATAACAGATAAAAATGTGAGGATTTCTTACCAATGATAGAATTTCCATATCTGAAAGGCAGCTGTTAGCACTGATTTGAAAACAGATGGCAGGCTCCTTCATACAGAGGATTACCACACATGATTTGACCACAAATGTTACGTACCACATGATTTGACCAGTAATTATTTCAATATTTATTCCACAGCGTATTACAAGTCAGTAACATAACCTGTGCAAAGAATATATAGAACAGATTGGGGGGAGTGAGTGTTACAAGGCCATAGTCAAAGGGAGTAGGTGAAAGGAGTGTCGAGACATAGAAACATAGAAAATAGGAGCAAGAGTCGGCCATTCGGCCCTTCGGGCCTGCTCCGCCATTCAAAATGATCATGGCTGATCGTCTAACTCAGTACCCTGTTCCCGCTTTCTCCCCATATCCCTTGATCCCTTTAGCATTAAGAAATAGATCTATCTCCTTCTTGGATACATCTAATGACTTGGCCTCCACTGCCTTCTGTGGTAGAGAATTCCACAGTTCACCACCCTCTGAGTGAAGAAATTTCTCCTCATCTCGGTTCTAAATGACATACCCCGTATCCTGAGACTGTGACCCCTGGTTCTGGACTCCCCAGCCATCGGGAACATCCTCCCTGCATCTAGTCTGTCTAGTCCTGTTAGAATTTTATATGTTTCGATGAGGTCACCTCTCATTCTTCTAAACTCTAATGAATATAGGCCTAGTCGACCCAATCTCTCCTCATACGTCAGTCCTGCCATCCCAGGAATCAGTCTGGTAAACCTTCGTTGCACTCCCTCCATGGCAAGGACAACCTTCCTCAGATAAGGAGACCAAAACTACACACAATACTCCAGGTGTGGTCTCACCAAGGCCCTGTATAACTGCAGTAAGAAATTCCTGCTCCTGTATTCAAATCCTCTTGCAATGAAGGCCAACATACCATTCGCCCTCCTAACTGCTTGCTGCACCTGACTGCTCGCTTTCGGCAACTGGTGTACAAGGACACCCAGGTCTTGTTGCACCTCCTCTTTTCCCAATCTATCACCATTCAGATAATAATCTGCCTTTCTGTTTTTACAACCAAAGTTGTATAACCTCACATTTATCCACATTATACTGCATCTGTCATGTTCTTGCCTACTCACCCAACTTGTCTAAATCACATTGGAGCCTCTTTGCATCCTCCTCACAGCTCATATTCCACCCCAGCTTTGTGTAGTCTGCAAACTTGGAAATGTTACATTTAGTTCCCTCATCCAAATCATTGATATATATTGTGAATAGCTGGGGCCCAAGCACTGATCCCTGCGGTACCCCACTAGTCACTGCCTGCCACCTGGAAAAAGACCCGTTTATTCCTACTCTCTGTTTCCTGTCTGTCAACCAATTCTCAATCCATGCAAGTATATTCCCCCCAATCCCATGTGCTTTCATTTTGCACACTAACCTCTTGTGTGGGACCTTATCAAAAGCATTCTGAAAATCCAAATGCACCACATCCACTGGTTCTCCCCTATCTATTCTACTAGTTACATCCTCAAAAAACTCCAGTAGATTTGTTAAGCATAATTTCCCTTTCATAAACCCATGCTGACTTTGTCCAATCACGTTAATGCACTCCAAGTATTCTGTTATCACTTCTTTTATAATAGACTAACCAGGCTAACTGGTCTGTAATTCCCTGTTTATTCTCTCCCTCCTTTTTTAAATAGTGGGGTTACATTTGCCGCCCTCCAATCTGTAGGAACTGTTCCAGAGTCTATAGAATTTTGGAAGATGATGACCAATGCATCCACTATTTCCAGGGCCACTTCCTTTAGTACTCTGGGATGTAGATTATCAGGCCCTGGGGATTTGTCAGCCTTTAGCCCCATTAATTTCCCTAGCACTATTTTTTTACTAATACTAGTTTCCTTCAGTTCCTCCCTCTCACTAGACCCTTGGTTCCCTAACATTTCTAGGAGGTTATTTGTGTCCTCCTTTGTGAAGGCAGAACCAAAGTATGTGTTTAATTGTTCTAATGTAAGGAATCTTACAACACCAGGTTATAGTCCAACAGTTTTATTTGATGTTTAATCTCCACTCATCTTTAATTGTTCTGCCATTTCTTTGTTCCCCATTATAATTTTCCCCATTTCTGACTGTAAGAGACCTACATTTGTTTTCACTAATCTTTTTCTCTTGACATATTTATAGAAGCTTTTACAGTCAGTTTTTATGTTCCCTGCTAGTTTATTCTCATGCTCTATTTTTCCCCTCTTAATCAATCTCTTTGTCCTCCTTTGCTGAATTCAAGACAAAGGCTTCAATCAGTAAATCAATGCACGGGGGCGCTCGAATTATGAAGTCAGGTTCGACCTAAGGAAGGAAGACGGAACTTGCATTTACGACCTCAGGACGTCCCAAAGCACTTTACAGCCAATGAAGTACTTTTGAAGTGTAGTCATTGTTGTAATGTAGGAAACACAGCAGCCAATTTGCACATAGCAAGGTCCCACAAACAGCAATGTGATAATGACCAGATAATCTTTTTTTTAGGTGTGGGTTGAGGGATAAATATTGGCCAGGACACCGGGAAAAACTTCCCTGCTCTTCTTCGAAATAATGCCATAGCTTCTTTTACGTCCACCTGAGAGGGCAGAGGGTGCCTCGGTTTAACGCCTCACTCTGACAATGGAGTGTCAGACCTAAGGTCGCTGCCTGAAGGCGAAACATGTTCAGTATAGTGAATAAAAATTAGATTACAACATTTATGTTCTACGTGTATTTATGAATAAAATCTGCAATGGAGTTAAGTTCAAATTATCCTAATGAATGCTCTGAATGGGGTTCTAGTAATGTTGGGCTCCAATATTCAACGGTCTGCCCTGTTTGTATTCAACATGCTGTGGAATCAAATAGAGAGAGTCAAAATGCAGGGCTGCAACAACCTCATTGCAGCCCAGTAGCCTCCTCCCACACAGGAATGGCCAGCAGGAGAATGGCAAGAGTTGCAATGGATGATGTGGCTGTTTCGCAGGGCAATGCCACATCTGTGCCCCACTCAGCCGGCCAGCTCTATTGACTCAAGATGTGTCACATAGCAACGGGCCACCTTCACATCATTAACTGTGGCACCAGTAGTAGGGCCGTGTACACCGACCAAGCACAGGGAGGTACTGGGCCACATCTTTCCTGAGATCTGCACACTGACACCCAGCACCAATAACAAAGACCCAGCTCACCCAATCAGCACCAGGCTGTACACCGGTCCGGCAATGCCTCGATTTTGAAATTCTCATCTTTGTTTTCAAATCCCCCCCATTGCCTCGCCCCTCCCTATCTCTATAACCTCATCCAGCCCTAAAACCCTCCGAGGTCTCTGCGCTCCCCCAATTCTGGCCAATTGAGCATCCCCGATTTTTATCGCTCCACTATTGATGGCCGTACCTTCAGCTGCCTGGACCCTAAGCTCTGGAATGCCCTCTCCAAACCTCTCCATCTCTTTATTTCTCTCTCCTGCTTTAAGATGCTCTTTAAAACCTACCTCTTTGACCAAGCTTTTGGTCGTCTGTCGTAATATCTCCATATGCAGATCGGTGTCAAATATTGTTTGATGACGCTCCTGTGAAGCGCCTTGTGGCGGGGGGAGGGGGTTTACTAAGTTAAAGACACTATTTAAATGCAAGTTGTTCTTCTTACTCCAAGACTTTCACTTGATGATGGATTTGGCCTTAAATCCACCCCCCATCCTCGCCACCTCTGGCCTTTTATTGGTCTCTAATCTGTTAGATGGCAAAGATGGGTCAGGTTGGATCTGATTCTCTGGTTGTTGTATCCTCAATAGGTGATGCAAGAGTCCGTACCATATTTTCTTCCCTGATGTGCTGATGATTGCATGTAATTAATGCATACAGTTCAGTTTGTACCAAGTTTGATCTTGAATGCACTTATTCTTTGATGATGCTTTTCTGTGCCCATGTATTTGTGGTGTAATTTGTAAGGCACACCGTAACACTTTTCAGTCCTGGAAGTGGGGCCGCACACTTATTAAAAACATTTTTGCTTGAGCTTTTGTTGCTCTTTTCTGTGCTTAGCGTCTCTGCATTATCCTTAATATTTTACAGTAGCATCGCCTCTACTTGTTCTCCTTACAGCAGAGAAGGTTAAGGGGAGATTTAATAGAGATGTTCAAAATTATGAGGGGTTTTGATAGAATCGATAGGGAGAAGCTGTTTCCACTGGCTGGAGAGCTGGTAACCAGAGGACACAGATTTAAGATAATTGGCAAAAAAGCCAGGGGGGAGATGAGGAGAAATGTTTTTACTCACCGAGATGTTTTGATCTGGAATGCACTGCCTGAAAGGGCGGTGGAAGCAGATTCAATAGTAACTTTCAAAAGGGAATTGGATAAATACTTGAAAAGAAAAATAATTGCAGGGCTATGGGGAAAGCACATGGCAGGAGTGGGATTAATTGGTAGCTCTTAAAGAGAGCCGGCACAGACACAATGGGCCGAATGGCTTCCTTCTGTGCTGTATGATTCTATGATGTATTGGCTGACATTTTCAAATGGGCTTTCAGAACCGTTAAATTCTAAACTGATTCTTGCATTGAACAGCCTCTTTAACTTTTCCCACAAACTCTCAGTTTGTGATTCCAGCTTTATTCAGTAATCTTTTCTAACAGTTTACTAAGAGATGATACTTTTTTCCAAAAGATTGGTTATGAATTGACTCAAGTGATTAACCATACCTAGGATTCTTCGTGTGTCTTTCTTGCACTATGGACAATAGCTGAGACTTTCATACTGTCAGGTTTAATGCCTTCATTAGTCAACATGTCACCCACAAATTTCAGCTCAGTGACTCCAAATATACATTTGCCTTTTTAAATTTCAGGTTGAATTTTCGAGTAACTTCAAGTTCTTTATGAAATCTATTGTCATGTTCTTCTTTGGATGAACTCCACGCTATTATGTCATCAATCAATGTGTCTACACCATCATTCTGCTCATATATCATACAGTTTTGTGATATAGTTTCAGAGCAGAAACAATGCCAAAGGGAAACCATAAAAATCTGCATTTTCCACAAAGAGTACTGAACATGCACAAGTTTGAACTTGCTTCATTCAATTTCAGTTAGCAGAAATCTGAGAATGCACCTAATGTTCTAAAATCTTGGGCAACAAATCAGGCAGAGAGGAGAGGCAACGCTCAACGCAGCTCCTGTGAATTAAATGAACGAAAATACTTACTGCGGACTCTGTGGCGTCGAATTGCTTGATTTTGAATTTTTAAAAGATTGTGCGCTATCAACCAGCCTCTGATCATCGTGAGTTGACGTGCATGGAATAGTCTGTGAGAATAGAAGACACGCCCATAAAATCTGTCAGGAAGAGAAGTCCTGCCCACAGATTCAGGCTGCATTGTCCAAGCAGGCAAGCAGACTTCATTCATTTAAAGCTAGTATTCTGGATGTCATTGTAAATTTTAAAAATTATTATTTTTTTTATAAAAAAGCCAAAGAAATAATTGAATTAAATTGAAGACAGAAAGGAAAAACTATTAAAATAAGGAGTAATATGAGACTCCACATTTTTAAAAGTTAATTTTTAGTTGTTTGGCAGTTATTAAAACTAACCACGCTTTTAAAACTTAGTTTAGACCTGGTATTTTTAAGCCGTTTGGTGGCGATATTAGTCACTTTCCAGCTGAGCAGATAAGCAAGTTTGTAAATTTTCAATGATTTCTCTGATTGTAGCGTACGATGGCCCTTTAATTCAAAGCTGTCATATTGCCGGCGAACCACGAGGAGCAAGTTCGTGATTTCCGCGTTTTACTGCGCGTATACAAACACGGGAACTTGCTCCTTCAATTCGCCACCAACAACGGAGAGCGCTGTTGAGCTCCTCTGTTATTTCAAAAGCGATTTCTGGCCCAGTTTTCATTAGCAAAGTGCCTTAATTTCCTCACAAGTTGGAAGTTTGAAATAATATCCTTTAATAGATGTGTTTAGATCTTTGGGGATTTCTAAACTTTCTAAATTAAGTTTAATGTCAGTGACGGTATCTTGCCTAGTTCAATTACAACAACATAGTTTCGACATGTCTCTCTGCGTCACATGACAATGAATAGGCATCAAACAAGATATGGAGGCATGACCTGTGTTATCATAGGGACAGTAAACAGGGAGAGGGAAATAAGAATGTACCGTGTAATAACAGAAGAGGATCAATTCCATACAATGGATTGTGGATGGAATTAACATGCTGTCATTCAGTTGGGGTAAGGTCTGGTTATATTTGGGATAAACAATCCAACATATTCAGATGAGATCCATTAAATCCAGAGTTCAAATACTGACACTGCTGTGAAAGCTGAGAGAAGATTTTCACTAGACGACCAGCCACTCGGACATTTGGGACTGATTTTCTGAATGTGCGCTCCTGCCAAGGACCCCCACCTACCGGGAACTAAATCTCTGTGATTTTCCATCCATTCGGATGCTGCCCTGGGAAAAATGCAGTCGGAAAAAATCGGATTTCAAGGGGTTGGATGCATAACTGCCCTGCACCATGTATATCTCTCCTCGCAAATAACCACCAGAATTCACACAAACTTTCTCCAACAATTAGTCCAGCCGGGTCTTGATGCACCACCTTCTCTTGTTGGACTACCAAGGACTTAATGAACATCCATCACTTCTACAATAGACTGCCAGAGTTCAGATGTATAACCTCACCATCCATAACCTTTAGGTCTGACTGGCAGAGAGCTGATTCATGCCCCTCACTAGATTATCACAATGACCAAAAATGACAGCAAAAGAAATCATACGAATCTACAAAATAGCCACAAACAACAGATACGGGGGAATCGTGAAAAAATGGCATGCTGTATACTTTCAGTACTTTTCCTTTTTACGTCAGGATCCCTAGTTAATGATTTCAATGGAATGAAAATTGGGTGTGTTCTATAACGGATGGGCAATCCACTCTGCCACATTCATCTGTGAAGATCAACATTTACTCCACAGTTAAAAAATCAGGTGTATAGGGCCGATGATGTGATCGGCTTTTCTGGCACAAGTGTGTCATATTATCGGGGCCTACTGAATGTCCAATTCGGGGTCTGAGGCCTACTAGGTGCCCAACATGTTCAACACTTCCCTACGCAATTAGCCTGCACATCGAGACCCGAGAGCCTCTGCATAAACTGTGCAGAAGGCTCATTAAGGCCTGAAATATTATGTAAATTAGGAGGTTTTGCCATAATGCAGCTGAAGTTTCAAATTTCAGCCTTGGATGGCCCTCTCCTTAAAGGTTCATCCTTCGCTTTGCTGCCCCTATCTGTCAAGGCCTCCAATGGCCAATTTTCCAATGGGGACTTGGTGGCCCATGGCTGAAAACGGAAAAACTGGGACACTGTAATGGCAGCCCCACTGCTGGTGCCCAGCATTCTGGTTCCCAAAGTACATGGCATCACGCAATGATGTGAGGCCTGATCATTTAAATGTTTTTGTGGCACCACATCGTGCGCTATAAGTCGGGAGTACCACAGTGATATTGAAGTGAACTGTCCTTGCATTATCATGCAGAGACAAATAGTGCCTCAGGACTGGTGGTTCCACCAGCTCTGTATCGGGACTAGCTCCATTTATCTCCTAGGAAATGAAGCTCCTTCCCAGACTGGATGCCTTCCCATCTAAGCAGCAATGTTTATGAGGTAATGAGGCCCCTCAGTGGCATAGTCTGATTGCAATGTATGCAGGACTTTGAGGTGAAAAACAGGAGCCTATTAATTGCTGTCTCTCTGTAATTTGATATTGTTAATTAAATGTTTCATTATCATTTTGCATCTGCTCCTCAGAGGTCGCCCGATTAGTTACCACGGCTCAGTCCTCCTGCACATACACTACTTGGCTCTCAGACTTGGTGGGACATTTGGTGAATCAGGAGACAACTGAGTGAGAGATTCCACTGAACTCAGACTGCACCAGAAGGTTTTGGGAATTTAAGCAATTCATTGTGATTAAAATATTAGCTGCAGTATGATTAAGCTCAATAATTCACTGAAGTGTGATTAAAAATGTTAATTTCAATGAATAAAAATGATAATTGTAGTTTAAATAATAATATTAATTGCAGCATGACTGAAACCAATGATTCAGTGAGTGATTCATGGCGTGAGATAAAATAAAATGGTAATTCAGATGTAAGTTTAACTCACAAAAGTTTCTGGTGCAGTCAAGCTGATTCCTCCACTCGGCTCTATCCCTCTCCAGCTATCAATCAATAATCTGTTGTGGAAAACGTAGAGACTACATCACATCCCAGCTCGTGCACTGAAACCCAAATCACAACGGCGAATGTGGTGTCCTAAGTGAGAAATTTAAAACCGACAAATGTAGAGAAGCAAATGCTGGGCCTGAAATAATGAATGTCCATGAAAACACGATGGGGCCACATATGGGCTAAATTCCCAGTGGAAGGAACTGGACCATATAGAGTTGGGTTGAAGCCTGGACAATTGCATTATTTTAATATTTAAATTATCTATAACAGAAGATTAATTATTATTGTCTTGAAAGCTCCTTCCCAGACGGGTGGGCGTACTCCAATCAGCAGTGTTTATGAGGTAACAATGCCTCAGCAATACAGTCTGATTTATAGTACACTCCAAAATGTTGGTCAATGCACCAATTAAAGAGTTCAAATTACTATTTTTTTTGGGAGGGTTTGCACGCTCTCAGACTTCTCTAGAAAATAAATCTGGTACCTTCAGTCCATCTGTATCCCTTTCAGAAATTTCTAAATTGATTTCCAATAACTCCATTGTCATTGTATCATGCAACTACCAGGATGGTAGAAGGCAAACTTCATGGACTTTGGTCTTTGCTCGTTTGGCAATTTCTACATTCCTAAATCAGGGACCTCAAGACAACAAAAATAACAACTTGCATTTATATAGCACCTTTAACATAGTAAATCGTACCAAGGCGCTTCACAGGAGCGTTATCAAACAAACTTTGACGCCACATAAGGAGATATTAGAACAGGTAACCAAAAGCTTGGTCAAGGAGGCAGGCCTTAAGGAGAATCCTAAAGGAGGAGAGGTAGAGAGGCGGAGATGTTTAGGGAGGGGACTCCCAGAGCTTAGGGCCTAGGCAGCTGACGGCCGCCAATGGTGAAGCGATGAAAACCGGGGGTGAGCAAGTGGCCAGAATTAGAGGAGCGCCGAGATCTCGGAGGGATCTAGGGCTAGAGGAAATTACAGTGCTAGGGAGGGGCAAGGCTACGGAGGGATTTGAAAATAAGGATGAGAATTTTAAAATCGAGGCATTGCTGAAACGGGAGCCAATGTAGGTCAGCGAGCATAGGAGTGATGGGTAAACAGGACTTGGTGCGAATTAGGACACGGGGAGCAGAGTTTTGGATGAGCTCAAGTGTATGGAGGGTGCAAGGTGGGAGGCCGGCCAAGAGAGCATTGAAATAGTCGAGTCCAGAGACACGGATGAGGGTTTCAACAGCAAATGAGCCGAGGCAGGGGCAGAGACGGGTGATGTTACAGAGGTGGAAGTAGGCTGTATTGGTGAAGGAGAGGACATGAAGTTGGAAGGTCAGCTCAGGGTCAAATAGGACGCCAATTAGGTGGATTGTTAAAAAATGATTTCTGCCCATTGCTCATCTTCAAAGATCCAATTTTCCTTGCTCCCAGTGTATTCCCAAGAACAGTCTGGTTCAGCCAGTGATGGAACGTTGGAAAGCTGAGAATACTTGCAGCTTAATTTATGACATGCTTGTAACCCACTGCACTTGCAATATTTTGTTTTCGCATCTCGTGTATTTGTGTTCAGGGCTATTATTGAATTGTCAGTTGTGGTAGAACTGTGCCAATTGTTTTAAGTTGTTGGTCAGTTTTTGTTAATTTAAGATGGGCATGCCTGCGAGTTGCAGAAATCGGGCTTCACTAACACCACTTAAAGGCAGCCAGCACCTCTTAAAGGGGAGGTGAATTCTGGCTGCAGAAAGCATTTAAACATTGTGAAGGTTTAAAATGGCTGGGAGAGGTATAGAGAGCGCACCCAGGCTCTAGGATGCAACTTTGGAGGCCGTCGTCCAGGCTGTCAACAGAAGAAGGGAGATCCTATTCCCACTGGGGTACAGAAAGCCATCCAGCCAACATCTCTGTTGCCAGTGGGAAGAGGAGGTGAATGTCATGAGCTTAGCTCCCAAGACAATGCAGCAAAAAGTTCAATGACCTCATCAGAGTTGTCAAGGTAAGAATCTTACCTCTCACCTCAATTATTCATACCGTCTGCACCTCCTACTCTTACCACTATTGCAGCCCTCACTTCCCCACATCTTCCACACAATATACAAACTATTCCACTTCCAACACATTCTCAAAATAACCTCACTAACCTATATACATTATAAATAGCACAATGGAACAACCTTGGGCAAATGTAAAAAGTGGAATTAGTGTCAGGAGAAACAATTTCTGCAAGTTCCTTACAAAATATTTTCAACAAATTTGACAATAGTGTCAGCTAGGATGGATGACCCAAAGGAAGCATTTGATAATTCCTTTTGCCCAAATGTTATTCTATCATGTTATTTACAATGGATATAGGTTGACTGTGTTCCAAGACACCTGAGCTGTTGGGCAATAACCACAGTGAACCCTTGAACAACATACCAATGTTCACATATCACAGAAGTAGGAACAAAACTTAATACCTTACCTGGTAAACCAAAACTATGCCTGGAATGCAATCAAAGTGGAATTGGGTGTTTTGAAATTTTGCAATTTCTTTCATTTGTAATCAAAAGGAGATTCAAAAACATTTTCATTAGGCACCTTAAATTATCAATAACGTTCTTGACTGACACATGCACCGCTGGTGATGAACTATACTTAGCTGGAATGCTCCACTTCAAAGAAATAGCAGGTTGCAGTTTCAAAAGACTCTACCTGATCGCATTGTGTACATGAGTGTTGGTACAGAGCTGATCTTTTTGAGGTTGGTTATGCAATGCAAGTACTCCATCACAAATAGTCGTCAGGAAATCCCAGCTGTATTTTCTTTACGTCTTGCAAACCCAAAACAGAGAGACTGAATAAAAGAACTGCATTTATTATTTCAGAATTCTGCTACATTGCTTTTTGTTTTGTGGGAAGTATTTGGTTTGGTGCAACTGAGGCACAGCTCAGCTGGATTGTTGGGGAGAGGGCACGAGAATAAGGCAGTGACAAATCCAGATATTTTCAACAATGCAACAAGCTTTTCTTCATTTCTTCTTGTTTCAAGGAGGCTTTATTGCTTCAACTGTTTCCTGTCTCAGTCTTCCTGATCACTCACCTAATTAATGCCTGATTATACAAAATAAGGTCAGAACTAGAAGTCAAGGCCATTTACGATAGCTAGAAGAATATTTGAAATGCTTGGCTACCTCAGTAGCTCAACCAGTAAAAGAGCTGTCCTGTTAACTATACAGACCATAAGTCCCAGATTCAATCACCAGTATGTGCGTGTGATCGCTGGTTTTAGCTGGAGTGACAGTATTGGTGCAACAATTATATAGAATTGCATAGGCCTAGAAATTCATTCACACCATCCCATTTCACAGGCATAAAATGGGCGCTCAAGCATCCAATATGGCAGCTAGCAGCCCCTCGTACATTCCGCGCTGAAAGTGCGCCATTCGCTATATTGGTAAAGGCTGAAGTATAGGCGTCCGGGGTCCCTTTGCACTTGTTTCAGTACCCCATGCTGAAATTGGGCTGCCCTGAATGCAGACGGTGCTGGGCCTGCTGCATTTAGGATAACAAAGTCTATACACAGCTGCACCAGTGGTCATTATAGGAACTGCTGGAGGCTGTCACCAAAAAGGTATGTTTTTAAAAACATACCAACCTGAATGTAGAGCCAGGAAGAACTGGAGTCCTCCTCCTGGCTCCACAGCAATCCCAAAGGCTGTTGCCGGCCCCCGCTCCACCCCTTCCCAATCCTTTCCCCACCTCCCAGGACCTACCTGAGGGCTGCTGCCAGCAACATAGCCACCCAAAATTTAAATCCGCTTCACTGGAGAGCTGCCTGTGGATGTGCAGCAGGTGCCCGCAGCTCGCCGGTCTAATTTAAATGAGGCCCGAGGCCCAATATTGAATATGCCTTGGGCTTACGTGTTCCGGCATAGGGATCGTTCCCTGAGTCCAGTCCATGCCAGCAGGCCGGTGGTATTCAATTTTATCCCCATACAATCTACAGCACAGAAACAGGCCATTTGGCCTAACTGGTCTAAGTCGGGGTTTATACTTCACACAAGCCTTTCCCACTCTAATTACATCTTCCCACTCTGCCCCTTTATCCCTCTATTCTCTTCTTATGTAGACATCAGGTCCCTCCTTAAATTTGTCAATGCTATCTGCTTAGCTGCTCCATGTGGCAGTGAGTTCCACATTCTCACCACTCTCTGTGTAAAGAAATTCCTCCTAAATTCTTTGTTTGATCTGTTTGTGGCTGTCTTATGTAAAAAGCTCCCTTTTCCTGGATTTATGCACAAGTGGAAACAATTCCACACCCTGGCCTCTGACTCCACATGCCCTGACCTTTATCATGACTATCTTATGTGGTACCTTATTGAAGGCCTTCTGAAAGTCCATGTATACCACTTCTACTCCATTGTGCTTGTCTAGTCTGTTATTAAATTCTTTGAATAAGTAAGGTTGGTTAAATATGACCATCCTCTTAGAAATCCATGCAGATTTTATTATTTTATTAAAATTATATTTTTCATCTCTTGATCTAATCCAGTCTTCTGGCACTATTCCTTTCTCTATTGAGTTTTTTTATATATGGATACTAGTTCTTCCGTTATCTCCTCCCTAGTTTCTTTGAGTATCCATGGATGGAATCCAGCTGGACTCGGGGACTTGTCCTCCTTAAGTTTGGCTAGTTTGTCTAGTATCTCCCTTCTTTCTATCTTAATTGTTGTAATATCCCTCCTGACGACTTCTACTGTTTTCATTTCCTCTTTGTCAGCCTCTTCAGTGAAAACTGAGGCAAAGTATCTATTCAGCAACCCTACCATTTCACTATCATCTCCTGTGAGAGTAGACACAGGAAAGGCAACACTCAGACAAGGTATGTGCTCATGAACACTGTGTAGCCTGTTGGAAGGTGTACATGTGTGATGTGAGGGTAGAATTGGGTATGGTGGCCAAGTAAGCTACTGGCATTCACTGTTTAGGCTTAAACATGAAGGACAATGAGGTGTTGGAGGTACCCAATGTTAATTATATACAAAGGATTTATATCAATTAGTGTTAATTGTATTCAAGTGGTGCGTATCAATTGGGAACTCTCTTGTATCCATTTATATGAGAGCTTATCTAGGGTGTGGTGTATGTAATGTTGATCACTGTGAATAAAGGCTTGGAAGCAACTGAAGACCAGGCTCTAGTATTCTATCATTCACCACCTGGCTATCCAGTTTATGACACCCAACCTGTGGAATCGTGAAACCTTACCTCAGCACGAGTCAATGCTTTCAGGAGCAGAGGGGAGAAAATTGAGGGGGAAAAAAGGAAAATAAAAATAAAACTTGAAATCATCCAAATCACAGAAGAAAATAGACAAATGATAGAGGATAGGCAGAATTGAAAATTGGCTTGGAATCAATAGGTAAATTGATACAAAAGGTAAAAATATACGGAGGTAAAACTCTGCATAGAAAAATAACAAGCTAAAAAAATCCTTGGTTCTGGATTATCTAAGGCTGACAGCTAAGGCAGTAAGTACTTACCTCTGGCATCAATTTTCTGAGTACAAGCTGGCAGCAGGGGGCTTCACTGGCTGGCTGCACATATCAGGAAATCAAAGGCACGGTGCCCACAATTTTCGGATGTGCACTGGTGGTGGCTGGGGCTTGGAGAATTCACCCTATAGTTGTATCCTATTGTTATTAATCAATTGGTTTTGTAGCCATCCAGGATTCCTCCATGGAGCTTTGTACGATCGGTTTGTTGTTAATTGGGCAGCTTTTTCTGGTTTCCTATTTTCAACTTTTACCAGATAATCAAACAGAAAGAAGTCACGATAGCATTTTTAGCTCGGAGTAACTTGGAAATAACGCGAGGAAAATTTAAGCAGATTCGGTGCTGCATGACCCAATAACATCATGATGTTACAGAAGATATTGTAACAGAATTTCCCATTTGAATAGTTTCTCACTATGATTAATGATCCACTAATGAAATCACATTGCCAGGCTGCAAAGCCGCACATGATTTTGCGAGCAGATATCATTAGTCGCAAAGAAAAACAAACACAGGTGCATGTTGGGAACCATGGCCTGCTGGGACTTGTCCCTTCAGGTGACAGTGATGGATCTGGGAACCTGTGCGATGTCAAATCTAAGGCTTCTCAACATGCACAGGCCTCTGAAGAAAACATTGCTATACTCACTTCAAACCCAGAAAATGCTACTTCATAGGTGACTTTTCTCATTTTCTTGTAAATTTTATCATTTAGATATTATTATGTTACAAACCTTATTTCCATTTGGCTTAAGTTTCCATTTAAGCGGAGAAAGTAAGATGGTACCTGAAAGGTTTCCCCTTCTGTTCCTTCCCAGTGGTAACCATTGATGACTGCTGATTTTGATTGGAAGTTGTTAAAAAATGCTGCTTAATCATTTTCATTTCTGTTTGCTATGCGTTAATTGGTACTTTTGTCTACCTGTTCAGTTCTAATTTGTCATTGTTTTATGAATAGGAAATTTTAACCAATCAGATACAAGTGTGATACAGGAACTTGGTGCAACACCCAAAGTGTGCCACAGGAAGTGTGACAGGCACAAAACATGTACTACAAGTAGAGGTTATATACTTCTGTATAAATGTTGTTAGAGATCTCTTCACAGAAAATGAAGTAAATGTTTTTTGATTGGTTCCCTGAGAATAAGTAAATATATTTTCCTTACCCAAATCTATTTATATGCAGAATCGTAACTTTTGATTCCACAGAATGAACACATTTTTTTAAAAAGGCAGCTTCTGTAGCTGCTTAGAATACATTAGAAAATATACAGAATCCATGGGGAAATTTGGCATCAGTGAAAGTTTCAATCGCCACACATGTAACATGCTGTAAACAATCTTTGAATATAGGCAATTGAATTGCTTTTTTGTCAGAATAATTACCTCAGAAAACTTGGAAGGAGGCTGACTGAAGGATTGAGAGGCACCGTGATTGGTTTAATAAACATAAATTACATAAAGGAAATTTGCTTGTATATTGTTAAGCACATCATTTACTTCAGAAAAAGTCTGAAAGTTCATGGTTTAAGTTGTTTTTGAACAAAATAAATATTAAGTTACTTTATAGGTTTCTGGGTTTTTCCATCGCTGGACAGGAGGTCAGGCAATTTCTGTCACACTCTGCCAACATAGAGTCAAAAGGGAGGGATTATTAGCCACATTCTGGAGCCAAAATAATGGGCCGGATTTTGCTGTGAACGGCCACCGAATGGCCCCCTCTACAGAGCACCTGAGAATAGGGCAAGTGACTGTCTGTCTCCTTAACCAATCAGATTGAAGAATCGTTAATAACAGCGCAGAGTCTGAACCAGGAAGTGTAAGTTAGAATAGTGAATTCACTGTCAAATCAGGTACAGAAAGTGAAATAAAGAGTGGGAAAGAAATATTGAATTAAGCAACAGAGATGAAAGAGACAGTAAGTAAAAGTAAAAGAAAAGTATTTAATTTTTTAAAAAATGTCCAACAATAGTTAAAATCTAAAGGAATGAGACTTCACACTTGCAAAAGTTAATTTTTAGTGCAAGAGAGGTTGTTTGGTAGTAATTAAGACTTACCACTCTGTTAAAACGGTATTTAGACTTGAAATGACTTGACTTAACTTTTTTTGGCGAGTTTAGTCCGTATCTGCGATGTCAGTACAGGAACTTCACACCGTTCAATACATTTGAACGGGGAGCCAGACAGCGAGATGCCGTTTTCGTGCAGTTTTTGGAGGAGCAGGGCATCTGGTACAGCAACTTCCAGGTTTCTGCATTTAACTGCATATGTGCGGTCGCCAGAAGTTACTGTCCGATTTGCACATAAATAACGGTGAGCGCTGTGAGCCTCACTGTTATTTTTACAGCAAAATCTGGCCCAACGTTCTTATTGACATGGACAGCAGCTAATAGGGAGAAACAAAAATATTTACAGCAAAGTCCAACCCAATAACTCAAGCTCCAGCCAAGAGCTCCAAATATAGCCTCAGGCTTGTGACACAAGAGTAGGCCTCTCCAAGAATACATTTTTCCAGGATTTACAACATCATTGCTGGGTTTCCCACCCAATCGTATTGGGAACAGGAAGCCAGCCCACTTTCTGTGAGTAATTTCCGGCAGGCATCCAGAGGCCTCTTTAAAGCAGGAATGCCCCTTTTAAAGGGAGGTTGCATTCACTTTATTGACATTGGTGTTTTTAGTGCTGTAAAATGCAAGGTGAATCAAAAACAAACCCCAGGTTCTCTGAAGCTTCCCAGGAGGTCCTGGTGGAAGAGATGAGGGTGAGGTAGGAAGTTCTCTTTCACAGCAATGGAAGGAAGAATCACAAAATGGACATTCACCAGGCCTGGTGAGTGTTGGCTGAGATCATCAGCTCCAGTAGCATCACCCCCAGGAAATGGGTGCAATGCAGGAAATGTTTCAATGATCTATCAAGAGCAGCAAGGGTGAGTACAGCTCTTCGTTTCTTCATCTCTCTCAATAACACCTAGCAACAGTCCACCTATTCCCCACCCCCACCCCACCGCACCCCCGCCCCCCAACAGCACTCTGAACAAATCCTTCCCCTGCAACACATCCTTCATCACCCATCACATGGCCACACTGTACCACCTCTCATTCTCAGTCCAAACACACACTCACCTCTTGCTCGTTGCCTTCACTGTAGCCACTAATTCTTTTCTCACTTGGTACCTATTGCAGAAGAAGGAACTTCTCTAGTGACTACTTCCTCACTTCACACTCCGGCCTCTTGCTTTTCATTCAACACCTCCCCATCCTGTTTGCATTTTTCTTCTCCTCCTTCTCAGCATGTACACAACATGCCGAAGCCCCACACAAGTGCGCTCTCCTTTTTAGTAGACACTCACTAACTCTTTCTGCAGGAGAAAATTGCACACAGCCCAAAGGAGAAGGAGTAGACATGGGGAGGAATACCGAGCATCATGATCCTCTCTGAGCGGGAGCAGCAAGATCTCGACATCAGTGCCCCCCCACCTCCGACAGCAGTCCGCATTGTAGATTTTAAGGCTGGGGGGTTTTCTGAACAGGGTCTCCGACTATTACTTGTACCCCTTCTCAGAAAAACAGACTTTCAGCCATCATTCTGCATTGTAAGTTTGTCATCTACTACTGTGCAGCCAGACTAACTCTTTTCCCTTTTCTCTTTCCTCTAGGTCCTTCTCAGCACAAAGACCCTGCAGGTGTAGATATCTCGGAGGAGGACAATCCTTCTGAACAGGTACCATCATGTGCTCCATCATTCCCAAGCACCAGCACAGAGATTGGCACTCCAAGTGGGTTGGACAGGGGTTTGCACCTGTTAATGCACTTAGCACTAGTGAGCAGCAGTAGGTACTGCTACCAGGGACAGCCCAGGAGATGGCTCGCCAGAAGGCATGGTTCTCTCCCAGCACTGGTGAGGAGGACAGAGTTGCAGAGTACAGAGGCCCAGCTATGAAGAGAAAACTGTTTGCCTCACACCAGCAGTTATAGAAGGTATTTGAAGGCCTGCCAAGAGGTATGGAGAAGTCTGTTTTCAGCTTGTGTGGTGTCATCTCGCAAGGCATCATCACTTTGCAGTCTACCTTAGGACATGTGGCCATCTCCAGGGATGCTTCAGCTGGGCTCTCACACAGGAGTTGATGTTACCAGCCTTTGCAACTTTGGCGGAAGCTCAAACTGCTGCCATCCAGATTCTGGGCTGCACCTAGGAGAGACCGTGTCCACCTTGGACAGATTTTTAGACTGAAGAGATAGGGGCTTTCAAGTCGTCACTAATCCCCTGCATTCTGCTCTCCCACATGTAAGTGGGACTGATGGGCCTCAGCATTAAATGTACTGCTTTAGATAGTCATATTGGGCAGTGGGTGAAAAAATGCTAGTAGGGAAAATGCTAAAATCTATTATTAAGGACGTAGTAACAGGGCACTTAGAAAATCATAATATGATTAGGCAGAGTTAACACGGTTTTATAAAAGGGAAATCGTGTTTGACAAATCTATTCGAGTTTTTTGAGGGTGTGACTAGCAGGGTAGATAAGGGGGATTTTCAAAAGGCATTTGATAAGGTGCCACACAAGAGGTTGTTACACAAGATTAGGGCTCATGGGATTGGGGGTAATATATTAGCATGGATTGAGGATTGGTTAACGGACAGAAAACAGAGACTAGAAATAAATGGATTATTTTCGGGTTGGCAGGTTGTAACTAGTGGGGTGCCGCAAGGGTTAGTGCTTGGGCCTCAGCTGTTTACAATTTATATCAATGACTTAGATGAGGGGACCGAGTGTATCCAAGTTTGCTGATGATACAAAACTAAGTGGGAAAGTAAGCTGTGAGGAGGACATAAAGAGGCCGCAAAGGGATATAGACAGGTTAAGTGAGTGGGCGAGAAGGTGGCAGATGGAGTATAATGTGGGAAAATGTGAAATTATCCAGTTTGGTAGGAAGAATAGAAAAGCAGAATATTTTTTAAAAGGTGAGAGACGAAGAAATGTTGGTAGTCAGAGGGATTTGGTGTCCTTGTACATGAGTCACAGAAAGTTAACATGCATGTACAGCAAGCAATTAGGAAGACAAATGGTATGTTATCCTTTATCGCAAGGGGGTTGGAGTATAAGAGTAAGGAGGTCTTACTGCAATTATATAGGGCTCTGGTGAGACCACACCTGGAGTACAGTTTTGGTCTCCTTACCTAAGGAAGGATATACTTGCCTTAGAGGGGGTGCAACAAAGGTTCACTAGATTGATTCCTGGGATGAAAGGGTTGTCATATGAGGAGAGATTGAGTAGAATGGGCCTATATTCTCTGGAGTTTAGATGAATGAAGGTGATCTCACTGAAACGTATAGAATCCTTAGAGGGCTTGACAGGGTAGATGCTGAGAGGCTGTTTCCCCTAGCTGGAGAGTCTAGAACTAGGGGTCGTAGTCTCAAGATAAGGGGTCGACCATTTAGGTCTGAGGTGAGAAAAATTTCTTCACTCAGAGGGTTATGAATCTTTGGAATTCTCTAGCCCAGAGGGCTGTGGATGCTGAGTCATTGAGTATATTCAAGAGTGAGATCAATGGGTTTTTGGACACTAAAGCAATCAAGGGATATGGGGATAGGGTAGGAAAGTGGAGTTAAGGTGGAAGATCAGTCGTGACCTTATTAAATGGCGGAGCAGACTCAAGGAGCCATATGGCCTACTCCTGCTCCTATTTCTTATATTCTTATGTTTCTTATGTTCTTAAAATAGATGCTGCTGGACAGTAAGATTGAGAAGAACTCTGATATAAAACTGAAATGAGAGTGAAAGAAATAGATTGCTCCAATGGAATCAAAGCTAGGGATATGCTAAAATGAAAGAGTAATAGGGCATGGAGTCAAGATCAAAGAAACAGCACAAAAGTTAAAAAGGCAAAGATAATAGGAAAATTGAATGATGCATCAATAGCATTTGTCAGCCATTATGTGGATGGGAGGCAGAGGTGTGTACAACATTGGTAAATAATCATATTGGACTTGAAGTTGCTTAACTAGAATGTGAACTAAGTAAGGATCGGCATACAAGATGCAAGACATTATGGGAGATACTTATGCAATGCTTAGTTCAGAGCATTGTGGAAAGTAGGGACATGTAAATTGGAGATATTATAGCAACACAGTCCATAAAATCCTATAAAGCCCAAGAATCAATTAATAAAAAGAGCTGTTACAACTATTTTATCCTTCCACTTCTGGAACCTGCGTTCAAATCCAGTCCCGGCAGATGGGATGGATCTCTTCCCTTTGATTGCTGCAAGTGAAATGAGTTGGGCCAATCTCATCTAAGTCCCAGCCCCATCACAGCATTGCCCATAATTCAGTACGAACTGGCACTAACTGGGAAAATTCTGCTTAGAAAGACCCTAAAAGGTAGCTGGTACAAGAAATTTGAAGAGTGCAGTTGGGATGCACTTCTGAGCTTGGGATTAAGCTACATTGAGAGGAATTGCTTTTTCATGCATTAAAATGGAAACAAAATCCTACCAAGTGTTGGGCAAGTCTACAGGGAGCTACTTACTGCATCTAATCCATATTACATCTAATACTGGGTGCAGAAAGAAAAAGTACCACGTTTTCCCAGCAATATTATCCCTCGCTTTGAAGAGCATAACATTTAAACAAAACAAAGAAGTCACAGGATTATTATGAGGGAATTATAAAAACTAGGATAGAAACGTGGGACAGACATGCAAATGGTAGTGACGGAAAAACCAAGCAAGGCAAAAAAGTGGGAAAAATGGGCAAGACAACAAAAGATGGAAGATGTTAAGATTTTCTTTTGTGATGTTGTTCAATCATTTAAAAGGTGTACAATTTGAGAGGTTAGATATTGTAGGTTCATGTCAAGAAGTATTTACTTGGAGTTATTTTTCAATTAAGAACAGAGGGCACTAATGTGGATGGAGTGTTTTGTTTCAATAAAGGATTGCTATGAATAACAGGTTTGTTGTGCTGTGGTGGAACCAGGGGAATGTAAAGCTATTGGGCTTAAAGGGGAAGGAAAGTCTAAGAGAAGTGCTTTGAAGAAAGTACCGCTGACTTTCGTTTTCCTTTAAGTACCTTAAAGTTTCAGAGTTGAGGCAGATGTGTGACCAGAGAGTGATCTTAAAGCATGCAAAGCAATATATGAAGCCCGCCAGAAGCAGTCAAATTATGTCACCTATTACTTTACTATAAATGTATTAATATTACTATAAATCATGGTAATGCTAATATGTACATCATAATTTTAACTCAAATGGTGCAAATATATATGCATAATAAATGAACACCAACTTAGTGGTTATTATTGCATAACTGGAAGAAATAAAAGGAACAATTAGTTCCTTTTATATTTTTCTGTCAGTCTGTGTAATTAAGCTTTCAAATTGCATGAAAACAGAATATTATACTGTGATTACAAGGAAGCCAGAAACGAGCAGATAACAATGAACAGCATCAATATGTAATTATCACTACAGTAAAAAACATAATGATCACTATTGTAATAGAAAATATAACTGCACCTTCAAGATTTTGAGCTTTTAATCTGTGGCTATTGCAACAAGTAATTTACATTACACATGATTTGAGTAAAAAGAGATTGAGCTGGATTTTGCTGTAAAAATAACAGTGAGGCTAACAGCGCTCACCGTTAATTATGTGAAAATCGGACAACAATTTACAGTGACCGCACATGCACAGTTAAACACAAAAATCTGGAAGTTGCTGTCCAAGATGTGCTGCATGAAAACGGCATCTCGCTGTCTGGCTCCCCATTCAAATGTATTGAACAGTGTGAAATTCCTGTACTGGTGGACTAAATTCGCCACAAAAAGTTAGGGCTTGTCCATTTCGGTCTAAGTACCCTTTTAATGGCGTGGTAAGTCTTAATTACTGCCAAACAATCTCTCTGGTACTAAAAATTAACTATTACAAGTGTGGAGTCTCATTCCTTCAGCTTTTAGTTGTTGGAGAATTTTTTTAAAAATTAAATAATTTTTTAAAAATTATCTTTCCATCTCTTTTATCTCTCTCCCTTAATCCAATCTTTCTTTCCGTCTCTTTATTTTACTTTCTGTACCTGATTTGTCGGTGAATTCACTATTCTAAGTTACACTTCCTGGTTCAGACTCTGCACAGCTCATTAACGATTCTTCAATCTGATTGGTTAGGGAGATAGACAGTTGCTTGCCCCGTTCACACAGGTCCCAGATGCCTGTAGAGGGGGCTGCGCTGTTTGGATCTCCCGCTGACAGGAACTTGCTGTGCAAAACCCCAAAGAAAGTCTACGGGTAAGTGCAATGCCAACGAACGCTTGATGCTTGTCAAGTTTTCTATTCACATTATTTGTAATTCTTGTTGGAAGTTGTACATATAACACTTATTAAATATTATATAACATGCTGATTTTAAAGCAATAGTTTATCTCTCTGCTAAGCTGCCATTTTATTAATGTCCAATGCAACATTGCAAGCACTGAGTTTATTGCTTCGAAAAATCCCCATGCGACAAATCTTTACCATGCACATGTAATACTTAAAATTAATTTTCCTATCAAATGTATGATTAGATTTATTTAGAGTAATTCTCACATAAATCAGGATGCTGAAATCATTAGTGACAAAGTTTTCTAAAATTAATTTTGTTACTTTACCCTCCTGCCTCAACCAGACAACACAGAAGCATGCACATAATGTCAATGCGTGCGGCACCTCAGTATCAAACTACATACGGACTGTATGTTCTATACTGGAAGCAGGAAAAAAGGTAAATGTTTAGTTAATATGTTGGTACATAACAAAATGAAATTCTCAGCATGTAGGAACATGAGTAGGCAATTCAGCCCCTCGAGCCTGTTCCACCATTCAATTAGATTGTGTCTGATCTGCACATTAACTCCATCCTGTAACCCTTAATACCCTTGCCGAACAAAAATCTATCAATCTCAGTTTTGAAATTTTCAATTGACCCCCAGCCTCAACAGCTTTTTGGGGGAAGAGTGTTCCAGATTTCCACTCCCCTTTGTGTGAAGAAGTGCTTCCTGACATCACCCCTGAACGGCCGGGCTCTAATTTTCAGGTTATGCCCCCTTGTTCTGGACTCCCCCACAGAATAAACACAGAACAAATCATAGAATGGATTGTCTGCTTTTGTTGCAGCTGACAACAGCTCTGGTTTATTTTCCACAGTTCCCCAACGTGACATTGATATCCAACAGGTGACGACGAATGCATGGTCATCCATTGCCTCAGTTATTTTGGACAAATATACTTTAATGAACTGTGACATGGGGTATGTGAAGACTAAGATTTTCTCCGTGTGCTACTTGCAGCTATATCATTAAATGTGCGTATAAAGAAATTTACGGTTTTGCTATAAATCGTCCCCCTATGAGTTTAACAGTAATTGGAGAGTGAGGCACAGTAAGTGATGTCACTGCCCTACACTAATATCTTGAGTGGTTAGCATTAGAGAAAGTCTCCTCATGCATTCATTGATGTATTTGAATTGTAAGCTTAGTTTGACCACTCAGTTCGAAAGACGTTTCATTCAGAGCAGGGGAATAGCCCCTGTGAGGTGTCAAAAGAGCACATTGAAGCCTGTGAAGCCTATAAACTCCTGGACCTACACCTCAAAAGGTGATTCTTCTGTCATCTACAGAAAGAATTATCTGCAAAATCGTTGCAGTCCATATTGCAATTAAACTAACTGTTTGATTCAAATCACTGCGCCACTTGCTGCAGTGCAATAACAGTAAAACACCAACGAATCCTATAACTATGACCTTACATTACAAAGTAAAAATGAATTTATGGTTTGTTCATTACAAAAAAGGGTTGCTGCAAAAAATGGGTCAGTTTCAAAGGGGAAAGTTGGACAAGAAGGCAGAATCTCATTGAATCCTGCAGGTCCTTTTAAGAAGGAAGCTTTGTGAAATAAAATGATCTGCAGTGTTTGGTGAATGCTGGGTCTCACTGGTCTGAGCAAAGCAAGCTAACAGAGGCAAGGTTAGTATTAACCTCATGACATCTGATACAAAAATAGCTGCCAAAATCCAAGAATCTAACAGAATACAATAACAAATGGAAAATTAAATGCTGTATTATTGAATGATGTCCATACTTAAAAATGTGATATTCCCTGAGGTTTAACAGTGTATTACATCATTGCAAACATGCCAGTATTTTTATTAAGATGTTAAAATGTTTTCTTACTTTTTCTTTAACTTTTTTAACTGACATTTTTGTGTGTGCATACGTGTCTTTTGAGGTGAGAGATTGCTGAGGTTCAGGACACTGACCCCACAGTGACTCCATTAATTACCCTCAGTAATTGTTTAACACAGCTCTGGTAAATTCCAAGAGCTGCCTGTGCATTACCCCTCATAATATACCTTAACCCTAAGCCTCAGCAACTGACAGCATGACATTTCCAATTACCACACTCTCTGATTTTATCGTTTCTCCAAGTGATCATCAGATTAGTGACAGTTGCTGGCAAATTTGAAGATTTATACATATTAAACATAGCTGATAACATTAAAGTTGCATTCTATCCACTGTCACCTCCCATTGATCATTGTAATGATGTACTTTTGCAGGCTAAGTAAACTGTATGTTTCACTTAGGGGGTCTATTTTTTTGCCCTCCATAGTCACAGACAAGGGATGTAAAAAAAATCTTCAAACTAATCTTCACTTTGTGCACAGTTAACGAGCCAATCCTAATATTCAGGTTTGTTCCTCTGAATTTGTTTGTCATCAGTTGCAACCATATATGTAAGGTTTCAAATGTTCCCAACTGGTCCTCCGATTAAAAAAAAATTCATGTGAAAATTTCCATTTCAGCCTGTGAGACTCTTGTCTCAATGCAAATTGACATCTATACACTTGACTACATACAGTGGCATGTACCCAACATCCACACACAGCTAGCAATAGGAATTGAGAAGGGGCAGCAATTCTTTGCATGTTTAAGAAACATCTATTTGGTGAGGCATGGAAGTAGAGGAGTGCTTTAAAGTGCCAATGCACAGCAAAGCAAAGAGGTGGGACATGAGTTTCTGCTGCGATCTCCCATGTTTTTGATTGTCGCCCCTTGTTGCATTGCTTTCGGGAAGTGCCCTCGGTTTGGCGCTTTCACACAGGAGAAACCGTAGGGAAGGTCATTGGGTTGTTCTTCCTCAGGATATGATGGGGCACTATATAAATCCAAGTTTGTTCTTTGGGCACATTTGAGGCTGCAGCTTGAGGGATCTTAACTTGAAACCTGAGACAAGAGGAGTTTTCCTGCCCCAAGTTTCAGAAATTATCTTCAGGCATTCACACCATAATCTGTGAAATGTGATTGCAACACACTATATGGCTTGGTGTAGTGTAGAGGCTCACTCCTTGTCTTTTTTTAAATATTCATTCTTTGAATAAATGCGAGACTGGTATTTATTGCCCATTGCTAATTTCCCTGAGGAGGTGGGGTACAACTGAGTCGCTTGCTTAGACCACTTAAGAATCATCCATTTTGGTGTGGGACTGGAGTCACATACAGGCCCAGACCGGGTAGGGATGGCGGGTTTCCTTCCCTGGGGGGCATTGGGGAACCAGTTGGGTTTTTACGACGGTCCGACGGTTTCATGGTCACTTTTACTGACACCAGCTTTTTATTTTGATTGAATTCAAACCCAAACTGCCATGATGGGATTTGAACTCTTGTTCTCTGGACTGTTAATCCAGGCTGCTATTACTAGTCTAGTAATATAACCATTACACTGCTGTACCCTTGTCTGACATGGGTCTTGGTGAGACCACATCTGGAGTATTGTGTGCTGTTTTGGTCTCCTTAATCTGAAGAAAGATGTCCTTGCCATGGAGGGAGTGCAACGAAGGTTTACCAGACTGATTCCTGGGATGGCAGGACTGACGTATGAGGAGAGATTGGGTCAACTAGGCCTATGTTCACTAGAGTTTAGAAGAATCAGAGGTGATCTCATCGAAACATATAAAATTCTAACAGGACTAGATGCAGGGAGGATGTTCCCGATGGCTGGCGAGTCCAGAACCAGGGGTCACAGTCTCAGGATGCGGGGTATGCCATTTAGAACCGAGATGAGGAGAAATTTCTTCACTCAGAGGGTGGTGGACCTGTGGAATTCTCTACCATAGAAGGCAGTGGAGGCCAAGTCATTAGATGTATTCAAGAAGGAGATAGATATATTTCTTAATGCTAAAGGGATAAGGGGAAAAAGTGGAACAGGGTACTGAGTTAGACGATCAGCCACGATGATTTTGAATGGCGGAGCAGGCCCGAAGGGCCGAATGGCCTACTCTTGCTCCTATTTTCTATGTTTCTATGTTTCTTGTGCATTTTCTGTTGGGTGATTCAGAGCAGAGGAGGCCAAGAAACAGATCTCTTACCTACCCTCCTGGACATGGCTGGTGCATGGGCTGGAAATCATACCCTCACCTAAACTGCCTATCCACATGGATGCATTTCAGGCACAAAACACTGAGCACAGATTGCATGTGTATGCATAGAACAATTACAGGAAAATTAGGGGCAAAAGTGCTGCACCTAGGCAAGTTGCCAATGTGTGTGCAGACATTCCTGTGCACCAGGCAAATACAATCCATGTGTTCACTAATGCACACTTCACACCTCAATATGGCAGTTGAGGTGTCCAATAATTTGCCTTAAATATGAACTGTACAGTGCAGAAGATACTGAAAATTCTTCAGGGTTCAGCAATATGGGAGAAATTATTTGTCCGGGTAGCAAATTACAGAATGTAATGCATGCTAAATGGCTACCAATATTTTATCCCGTTTTCCCACTGCTTCAGTTCAGATGTTCTGCCTTTAGCTTTTCATCTATTTGCTGGTTTTATATCATATTGCAAGGCTTGTTTAGACAAGATTACTGTTACATTAAATAAGTGTCATGTCATTTGGCACAGCAGGGCCTAATCGGGACTTGCAATTTGCCTGTAGGGGCCTCGTGCGGAAGTTAAACACTCCCTTAATTAGGTTTTGTGAACACCATGTATTACGAAAAGATTTATGTGTGAGAACTGGGAAAATGGGAAGATGTTCCCACATGTACACAAAGCTTCTTTAACTTGGGAAGGCAAAAAGGAGTTGGTTGAAGGCATACTTTTAGTGAGGCTCATCGGGTTCTCCTGCTGATTTCTCTCAGTTGAGCCAGAATGATAAGGCATCTCCAAGGGGTTATAATGAAAATGGGTAGAAAATGTTCATGGAACATTCCTTAACCAGTCAAGTAGTACAGTGCAGCATTTTAATAGATCCACCAGGATTTGGAGTTTTTCATTACAATGATTGCTACTCTGTTCTTTATTTCTGTCATCCCTTTCAATAACCATCATTCTAAGTGCATTGAAGAATGGACAGATGTTCAGTGATTTAAGAATGTTCACTTCATCCAAGATGCCAGAGAAATTCAATACTTGTGGTACACCACAGGCTACACATTTTGCAATAACAAAACAAAGAAATAATGGGGGTGAGAGGAGGGGTCAGGAAAGATAAGCACTGTATCCTGCGTTAAAACTATTCCAAATTATTATAATTTAGTTTTACAAACCTGGATCAAATCCCGAGCCACCATTTTAAAATACAAGGAAATGGAATTCTCGGGTACACAGATAAGGGTCAATGTTAAAAATGCCTTTTTGTGAGAGTTAGTGTCTGTGGAGAACAAAAAGATTGAACTTGATGGTGGCCCAGCACTTTGGAGCTTTAGTCATGTTGGAATCTATGTAACGGATTAGAGGTTTCTACTTGTGAATCTTTGCGCAACTTATTAATTTCAACCATGTGCTTGTGGGGCGATGCCGCACAGAATCCACAGGGAGGGAAGGAAATTCAGAGAGACAGCCATGTCAGTCCACTCTTCAGAACCTCCGATAGGCCAGTTAAACAGTAGCATTGGCAGAAACTCGTGGAATATCTCTATCTTGTCCTCTCCACCAATGATAATGGGTGTGGCAGGGAAATCAGTAGGAAAAGGGAAGAAAATATAATAAAATAACTAAAAAGAGAAGCAAAGGCTATTAAAAAGAATGTAGCTAGAGAAGGGGTTTATTCTGATCACTATTTACCGTACTGTTGGAAGAATGAGGGGATGGAAAAGAAGGGATCGCGATCATCACAGATACCGCACTATATCCAGTATCACTGAGCAGATCTTCCTGAACATTTTTAGTGCCTAAAGTTTAGCCTCAGATTACAACATTTATGCCTACAAAATAACAGCGTCTACACTTCAAAAGTAGTTCATGAAAAACAGGCTTTGGGATGTCCTGAGGATGTGACGGGTGCTGTATAAATGTAGGTCTTTCTGTTTTTAAAATAAAGAGCTGAAAATAAATGTGAGGCTTATGCTAAACAGGTTATAATCCAAATACTTATCCATCAGAAAGTTGGGTTTGTCCAACTGTCACTGATACAAGAACGCTGAGATTAGGATTGGAGAATCTAGGGGATGTTGGACTCTCCAGATCTGAAGCGAGTTTAAAAACATTTAAAACTACATTGCTGCTTGAATAGGGAAAACGTCCAGGAAGTCGTTGCACACCAACCACTTAGACCACTAGCAGGGAATCAAGGCATATCAGACTGATTACTACTGAATGGAGGAGGTAGAGGCATATATCTATTAATGGGTCAACTGCATACCTATCACTCGGCCACAATGGGGCTGTACATATACCCACAAGGAGAAAAACAAAATACATATGCAGATAAACAATGACATCTATGAGCACACAAACCAGCAACAAACAACAAAACAAAAAAATCCTAACTGTCAAGGAGTCATTCCTTGCAGATGCTGCTATCTTCTTTGTTGAGTATTCATTGAGCAAATAGAAAATGGCAAAATGTCCCATGCGTAGCACTTTTATGAAAGAGATTCAAACATCTGAATAGAAACAATTTTGAATTTTTTCTTTCTTAATGCTAAATTGGTTCATTTTAGACACTTTGGGCCCGATATTAGGAGGGAGGCGGGTTGCCAGCAGGGGGTCGACTGGGCGCATGGGTAACCCGCCCGGTAAAATCGGTGGGTTCCCCACGCGATCATAAGTAAATTGAAGCCACTTACCTTGGCTTCCGGGTTTCACACTGGAAAGCTGCACAGCAGGTGGACTGCTCACACACATCATAGGCTGTCAGCTGGAGGAGCCCTATTTAAAGGGGCAGTCCTCCACTGACTGATGCTGCAGAAAGGAGCCAAAATTACAGCATGGAGCAGCTCAGGGGGAATGCTGCTCCCAGGTTTAATGATGCCTCACTCCAGGTCCTACTGGATGGAGTGAGGAGGAGGGGGAGGACAGAGATCTTCTCTCCAGCAGACAGGAGGAAGTGGCCTGCCTCTGCCACCACGAAGGCCTGGCTCGAGGTGGCAGAGGAGGTCACCAGCACCACCAACATATCACGCAACTGCATACAGTGCAGGAGGCGCTTCAATGACCTAAGTGGGTCAGCCGAAGTGAGTACACTTACTCATTCCCCTACACTCCGTCTGCCACATCACCGTCCCCATCCCACATCTCCTTCTGCACCGCCAACACTACTCTATCACATCACTCCTCACTCCCACTCAAAGTTCATCCTCATCTTACCTGCACTTACTCACCTCACCATATTCATCCCATCACTACCACTCAACCCAATCCTCATACAATCTCATGGCTCTGTCTCATATTCACCCTCTCATGCATCTCTTTCACGGTCAGCCTCAACCCACCTACCACTACCTGTGCTGCAGCCACAGGGCATGCATCACGTATGTGTAGTAGGAAGCGTAAGGCAAACGTGTCGTGAGCATGAAGGGGATGCACAAGGGTGTTTGAGGGTTTGTCATGGTTTTTACTTATATTTGATTTCTGATCAACTCACATTACATATTACATTATCACCACTACTGCCACGTCTTGGCCATTCTTGACTGGCTTGTGCAATAATGCCCTTTCATGAGGTTCTCCATGAACACCCTTGATACCACCCATTGGGTCACCCTACAGTGGGTGTATGTGTAGATACACGACTACTTTGTGCAGGTGCCTGTTGCGCAGCACTGTGTTGTGTAGCTCCACATGGCGGAGGTGGACGGCATGCCTGGCGAGGCTGGTGATGTTGCTCGTCCTCCAATGGAGTGATGAATGCAGCAATGGAGCCCCCCCCCACCCCCGTTCTGACGGTGTGAGTGTGAGGGGGTACACAGAGTAGGTAAATGTGTTTGGACAGTAGAGTTTAGGGTATGATTTAATAATTTGGAGTGTGGAGACAACGGTGTGGCAGGCAAAACTTTATCTGAGGTGACAGAGTGCCCTGCTGCAATGAATGAGGGTTTACCCCGCACCTGTTAAATGGACCTTTGCAGCTGCCACTGGCTGCTGACTGCAACACATCTGTTTAAACAGGGAATGTTTCCCCCAGCATGGGAAACACGCTCTGGGTAGTCCAAAATCCAAATCCTCATAAAATCTCCAACTAATGAGGTCTGTAAACGACCTCAAGCGCCCAGATAATGATCTTAAGTGGGATCCCGCCGGCTTTGATTGCCGGTGGGAGTCCCGCATGTGGGGGCTGCGCGCGCACCGATTCGCGTCATTGGGGAACCCGGAAGTGGGCGGTTTGGAGCAAGGCTCCGCACCCGCTCTGGGAATCCCCAATTTTAGGAGCCCCCCCAGCAATGAACGCAGCCGCTCGGCCATCCTAAATTAACCCCTTCATATTCCTTCCTTGGCTTTGAACTCATCCTAATTGCCACATGCCTTTGCTATTCCAAGATGAGAAAGTCATTAGCCTAGACAGTCGATCGCGTCTGAAGATGGGCGTGAAGGTGTCGGGGTGCAGGCCGCGATTGTCTGTTCACATGGACGTAGGGACAACGTGAAATTTCTGCTGGGACCTCATTATAATGGGTCCAGCTTGCAGCCAGCATTACCCACCCTGCTTATTGGCTGTGCTCTTGTTTGGGTGGGGTGGGGGGGAAGGAAATCCGGCTTTACTGACTCCAAGTAAAGGCAGCCAGCCCCTCTCAAAAGCTGCAGATAGCAGGGAAATTTTGGAAGTTGAAAAATGGCTGCAAGAGGTACAGAGATGGCACCCAGGATCTTAGTTGCAACTTTGGAGTCCCTGGTCCAGGCGGTTGACAGGAGGGGGGTTATCCTGTTGCCCCCCCCCCCCCCCCAGCTCCCAGCGGGAGGAGGGAGAAAGCCCTCCAGGGAACACCTCTGCCACCAGCGGGAAGAGGTGGCTGAAGAGTCCATGCCAGGAGCTTAGCTCCAACAACATGGCTGCACGTCCGAAAGAAATTCAATGACCTCACCAGAGTTGTCAAGGTACGAATCTTACCTCTCACCTTAATTACCCTCTCCTCACATCTCCCCCACCTGCAGCCACACTACTCATAACACTCCCCTTGTCCAATTCCCTTCACTCTCCTACAATCACTACGCCACACTTCACAGGCCACCGAAGAAGGCTGTTGGACATATACCAGGAAATGCGAGGTGCACTGCGCAGCCTGCCAGCAGACTTGAGCACAATGGCTCAGAGCATGGAGGAGTCCATCTCCAACTTGTATCGGGGCTTTGCACAGAGCATGGAGACTGTTCTGTTCAACCTGGAGCAAGTAGTCAGCTCCAGTCTTAGCAAATTGAGAGCTGTTGCCCATGTCACCTGCTGCAGCCTGGAATGAGCCCGTGGTGTAAAACCTAAGGGGTGAGGTGACCTTGACAGCCACAGGCAGTGCTATCCATGCTCTGGTTTGAGGCTCCAGTTGTGGCTGCAGCAGGGGACATAGCTTGTGACAGCCTTCTCAGTGAGATTGAGGTATGAAGCAGCGTTCCATAAAGACCCGCTGTGGGTATGACCTCCTGTTCAGTGCCCTCCTCCTCCTCTCCCTTCTCCCAACTGCTCCTGCTCTCCCCCGTCTTCTTCGCTGCTCCCCTTGTCCTCCAGCCCCAAAGGAAGAACAACCAGACCGCCCATGAGTAGAATAAAACTCTTTCCAAAGCAGACAAAAACAGTCCAGCACCAGCAAAATGTTGTTCCCAGGAGTCAGAATTCACCTGTGGAATGCAGAAAATAGTCAAAAAAGGCCCAGAAGTTAAACAGCACTTTTACTCAGAAAATATTCAAATAACAACTATTAAAGAATGTTTCTGTTTTAATAGCTGTTTCTTTGGCAGAATAAACCAATTTCAATGGTTCCAGAGATTGCAGTCTGAACCTGGACTGAATGATAGACTGGGACAGATAGGGCATTTTGATTGCTTATTAAGAGAAAAAGCAATTGTTCACAATAAGATTTGATTGTACTAAAAAGCTTGCATTCCTAAAGAGCAACTAGAATATTCTATTATACAGTGGCTGGACTGAGCACAACATAGATAAATGTTTCACTGCCTCCAGCATTGTCAATTCTCGACTCAACGAAGCCAGACAAGAACCATAACAACAGCAAGCCTCATTTTGCTATTAAATAGTTTCTATTTTGTCTCTATTTCATGGAAACAATATTTTGGCCTCACCCACTGATTTATACAGCTTTGATGGTACTGAAATTTAATCTCTACTCCAATTCTGTTTCCAGTACAGTGCCAGTCTTGTGAGGTAAGTAATTGGTTTGGGATCTTCAGTAAGGCTTGCAACATGATCCGGTAACTTATTAAACTTCACCACTCCCAACCCATAATATTTCATTCATTTAATTGCTGTCAGTTGTATTATGTACCTCCTCACGCTCAATTAGTGGAATGTGATTTTATAGGGCGACACTTGATAGGAAATGTTTGCTTAAAAAAGACTGATCAGGAAGAACATTTATATGTAAATGCTTAAGGAAAGTCACAGTATGGTGACTTGGGTGGGGGAGTGTATTAGAGTAATGTTCATTCATTTTGGTGACCTGTATTTAAATCCACCTTATATTAAATTATGTTCTCCTTTCTGTGATTGTTACAGGTCCTAAGTGAAATATATTTGGGCCATTTTAACTCAATTCTTAAAAAAATACCGTCTTTGAGAACCAAACATAATCAATATCGTAACAAGGGTTTGTTATAGAGGTGTATTTTATATGGTTTCTGTGTTGGTTAGTGAGTGAGTCATATATAAACAGAGGGTACACATCAAGGAAAAAATCAGATTATGAAAAATAAACCAAGTGATATGGGGTACAGTACTCAGAAATATTACAGCTGAGAATGAGTTATCTTGGGTTTATCACAATTCAAAGTGTATTTTTTTTATGCCCCATATTTTGGTTTCCCTTTATCGTTAAAATCGTAATTGATTTTTAAGCATTATTTAAAGATTTTATATTCTCTGCTAGTATTTATACAATCATACAGCACAGAAGACCATTCGATCCATCCTGCCCGTGCCGGCTCTCTGGAAGAGTTATCCATTTAATCCCACTTCCCTGCTCTTTTCCCATAGCCCTGCAAATTTTTCCTTTTCAAAGTATTTATCCAATTCCCTTTTGAAAGTTATTATTAAATCTGCTTCCACCTTTCAGGCAATGCATTCCAAATCATAACAACTCACTGCATAAAAAAAAATTCTCCTCATCTCCGCTCTGGTTCTTTTGCCAATTCCCTTAAATCTGAGTCCTCTGGTTACCGACCCTCCTGCCAATGGAAGCACGTTCTCCTTATTTACTCTATCAAAAGCCCTCAGAATTTTGAACACCTCTGTTAAATCTCCCCTTAATCTTCTCTGCTCTAAGGAGAACTGTCCTTCGGGGCTTTCTGTGCACAAGGACAGAGCCTAGGGACAGCACCCTGTCACACTCTCCGTGTTAATGGGCCAGTCCTGCTTCTGCCACTGCTCAGCTGCAGCTCAGCAACTTGTTGCTTTAATAACACTGTGGGTCAGTGGGTAGCACTCTTGCCTTTGAGTTAGAAGGCTGTGGGTTTAAGTCCCACTCTAGGGACGTAAGCACAAAATCCAGGCCGACACTCTGGTGCAGCACTGAGGGAGTGCTGCACTGTTGGAGCTGCTGTCCTTCAGACGAGATATTAAACCGAGGCCCTATTTGCCCAACGTTGTAAGTTAAGTAACTTGCCCCAGAAACCTTATGAAACAGCTCCTACATCCATTTTTCAATTCGGATCTTTAACTGTCGGAGAGAGGAGGACATCATTTGATCTGTCTGACAGGGGTTTAAGCAAAGGTCAGAGAGGCAACAGGGCATTACCCTTATGTCCCCAGATTAGAAATTTGTTAAAATTGGCAAGTCACAATTCAAATGTACTGTAACAATAAATAGAATAAACCACTTGTATCTGCATTATGGAAGGTAATCATTTCAGCCTAGAAAGATTTCTAGACACAAAAGGCATCAAAGGGTATGGGGAGAGAGCAGGAATATGGTATTGAGATAGAGGATCAGCCATGATCATATTGAATGGCGGAGCAGGCTTGAAGGGCCAAATGGCCTACTCCTGCTCCTATTTTCTATGTTTCTATGTTGCCTACATTACAACAGTGACTACACTTCAAAAGTACTTCATTGGTTGTAAAGCGCTTTGGGGCGTCCTGAGGACATGAAAGGTGCTATACAAATACAAGTTCTTTCTTTCTTTATCTTAATTACTACAGTGAGACAAGAATTTCTCTGGTAACTATATGTGGCGATGGCATAAAATTGTCCATGAAGATTTCTCTGTTCGGTATATCTACCAAAAATGTAAAAATGTTCTTTTGGAATAATGTCCATAAGAATATGTTGATGAAAGCTTGGCCCAATGTGTCCTAACTATGTTACACAGTTTTGTTAGAATCATAGAATCATGGAAAGGTTACAGCACGGGAGGAGACCATTCGGCCCATCGAGTCCGCGCCGGCTCTATGCAAGAGCAATCCAGCCAGTCCCACTCCCCCGCCCTTTTCCCGTAGCACTGCAAATTTTTTCCTTTCAAGTACTTACCCAGTTCCCTTTTGAAGGCCATGATTGAATCTGCCTCCACCACCCCCTCGGGCAGTGCAATCCAGATCCTAACCACTCGCTGTGTAAAAAAGCTTTTCCTCATGTTTTATGAAAGTTTTTACACACAGATTTCCTGCTTTTACTTGAACTAGGCTGCGATTGGTTTCAAGTAGAAATGCCCTTTTCCTATCCACCATTTTCCCTTCTGTTCTCCTTAAGGTGCTGAATCTTGCTGGCATGTGATTTAATGGGCATGGGCAGTCCTCCGATATCCACGAAAGTAGTTATTTTTCATGTGGAAGTCTTGAGCCATTTGACGCCTTAACCACGTACAATCGATTCCTTATACGACGTACACACATACACTTTTCCATAACGGTCCATAATTGGGTAATAATTGGGAGCAGGAATACTGGTTACTTTTTCTCTCTCTCTCCAGAGGAACTGGGCACCTCTACTGCCATATTGGCTTAGATTAGCCAACCCAGCACAGGGGTGAGATCAAATCTGGAGTCTTCTTGGCCTTTGTGGCTCAATGCAACACCACACACAGCACTTGCCATTGTGGAGAGCCACAGCCTACCATTTTAATCAGCTCAAGGGTGAGTATTGTTGGCAATGTGGCTCTTTGTTGTTGAGCATGTAAACCATGATTACAGGTCTCATTGTTCAGATCAGTCAGTTCTGTAAAAAGCAAACCAGGATGGACAAGCTCAGTGAGGAAAAACCATCAGGAAAGATAAGTTAAATGGCAAGAAAAGGAGACAGACACAGCCATGAAGAGAGAAAGACGTACGCAGTGGCAGATCTAGGTGGAGAACAGGCAAAGAGCAGCTGAGAAGACAGGAACTGCAATCTGGCAGGCTCAGCAAATAAAGGTAAAACATATGTGCTTATGGTGGAAGAACAGTTTTGGCAATGTGTGACAGAAACAGGTGTTTTATTTTAAAATGGAGGCCGAAACAAAATGGATGCCTACAGCAGGTCAGCAATGGTGACTCAGTGCAGATGGCTTATTAGCATTACAATAGAAAAGCCTCTACTGTGAGCTCATCATGGACCTTTTAGGAAAGGTTATGCAAGAATAGCCTGGTCCAGAAAATTCCAACATAAATCCCTGAAACTGGTATGGTTGGGCACCTTTGACCTTATAGTGAACACCAATGGCACCCAAGGGGGCCACATCCAGCCTTGAGTTCCGGCATTCTGGCCCACAAAGGTCAGGCAATTCAGAATTCTTTACACTCATTTTTCAGTAACTGGTTCATCTTGTTTAAATTAGATCTGGAAATTTGGAAAGGGCTAATTGTAGCTCTGTTGCTCCATTGGTGGATAAATCCTAAATCAGAACACCATGATCTATTAGTATCAGCAACTTGAGATACGATAAAATTAATGGAAATTAATGGAGCCCCAGGACCTGCATCTATGTGGTTCACAAAGACAAAAGCCCTGATTTTAACTCAGGGCAGGGTTCAGGACGGACAGGAATACCTCGTGGAGTATTGAACGTGAGCCCTGGGTCATTTTAACTTCATTAGCATTTGGTAGAGCTGTTTCCTGCCCAAAACCGGCCAGGAGTAATATCAGGGCTAGTGGGCGGGTATGAGAATCCAGGCGGGCGCCTGACACCACCGTGGACTAAAGGGAAGCCGGGCTGGCTGTGTTCAGGAAAACCAGGTCTACGTGCGGCCTACAGACGGTCCTTAAAGGGAGGAATTCCTCCCGATCCCACATTAAAACCACGCGGGCCAACCACCATGCCTCGCAACCTCCCCCATCGCGAACTCGACCCTGTTGATCGCCAGCGCTATCCCCCTCCCAACCTAATTCCGGCCTCTGCCCTCCCCGATTGCCGTCGACTGCTACCCACCCTTCCTGACCCCCACCCCTGATCCGATTGCCCTCATATCTTTGTGCATACTACACCTCAAAGCATTCTTGAGGAGGGAATCAGAACTGCCTCTGCGGGCCTGAGCACATGTCGCACCCGGTGGGTAAATCAGGATTTTCTCCGTTGCAACGCTGCCATTTGTTTTTTTACTGCAACTGAGCAAAATTTGGGAGAGTTATACCAGTTATGTGACTCATGAGCTACTTAAGAAGTGTTAATGGATCATTATTGCATATGCACGATGATTGACTGATATTTGTTCATTATCATTAACAAAATTGCTTTCTCAGAAATTGTATGTTTCTATTTTGTGTTTTCCGAGGGTTTCACCAGTGGTCCATTAATTGTGACCAGTTTTCCTTTTCTTTGGTTGAGAAAATAGGATTTTCTGGCTGAATGTGTTTTAATGCCAATCTCAAAAGGACATCTTTTATAGCACCAATGTGACAGTTCAATTCTTGTCATATTGTCTAATTGAGACTGTCAATTTGATATCTATTAGTGCAAATTATGGGCTATCTTATGCTGTGAAGTTGCACACACAAGGGCCTTGGTTATGACAGTCCAAATTCATTTTATATAAGATTTTTACTGCCAAGACAGAGAAGGCTGGGTTGGATTTGGGTCCCTTTTATATTTCATTTCATTCCTTCAGAATTCAGACTAATAACTATTTGATTAATGCAGCATCTGAAATATCCAGATTAGTTATATCCCATGTCTTTTGCCATATTTTAAATTGTGTCCATAGATTTCGTTTCAAAACTAAAGTCTTGCTCATAAAATGGAATAATTCACTGGACAAATACGCAGTATCACAGAAAATCATTAAATACTTCCCACATATTCCACATCAGCATTAGTTTGTTAACAAGATACCATTTGTATTATTGCATTTGACAATTAAATTTATTAAATCAAGCTAATTGAAGTAGTTCTTTAATTAATATTTTGTGAATGCCAGTTATCATAAGGCATAATTCATTAATTCAGCAATAACAGAAATTGTAACTGAGAGTTTTGCAGACAGCACGTAAAGATTGTTAATTAGTACCATCATTCATTTCAAGAGCATTAAATTTGCAAGACGATTGTTTTTTTAAGTATCAGATGACCTTAGGCAATCTTTAAATATCTGTCTGATTAACGTTTGTTAACCTTGTTACTATGAGGTTTAATAAAATGCAAAAAAGAAAATTTGATATTGATGTGCCTGTTCCTAAAAGCCATTTGATTTATTTTTCACTTGCAACTGTTCCAGCTGTTATCCTATTTGGTTATAAATGGTGCATCGTCCCCAGTGAAACGCCATATTGTCAGATGCATTATTTATAGTCTACTTTATAATCAATGTGGAAAATGTTGTCATTCTCTCTTCCTTTACACACTCACTGTTACTTTTACAACACTTGAATTGTTACCTACAGCTATCTAATGACTACTTACCATTAGAAGTAGGTGTGATTATTGCAGAAATCAGTGTGGAAACTCTTCAAATAGCTTTGCAGTCTACATACATTGAAAGTCACATTATATGTGAATGTCAAATACATGGAATGTCAGAATACAGAGAGGCTACTGAGTGGCTGTCAGCAAAATGCAAGGAAGTAATCCAGTCTGAGAATTGGGACAATGGGACATAATTTGCTGTAGCAGGGCATCTAACGGCATCTGCCGTTAGTTAAACTTGCCTTTGCCCGTTTAGGTTTTTAAATTTTTTGCTTGGCAGGTTGCTGAAAGTGCGAGCTGATAACGTCATAGCGAGGGAAAGAGGGCATCTGGGACCTGAGTGAACAGGGCAAGAAACAGGGTATCTCCTCAATCAGATTGAAGGATTGTGAAATTAATAGCGCAAGAACTAAAAAGGAAGTGTAAATTAGAGTGGGTGAATTCAATGTCAAATCAGGTACAGAAAGAGAAATAAAGGGGGGAGGAAAGATTGGATTAAGAGAGAGAGAAAAAAGAAACAGAAAGGAGAAGTAAAAAAAAATTAATTTTAAATTTTACATTTTCAACAACAATTAAAAGCTGAAGGAATGAGACTCCATGCTTGTAATAGTTAATTTTCATTGCGAGAGAGGTTGACTGGCAGCAATTAACACTTATCATTTCGTTAATAGGGTACTTAGACTGAAATGGACAAGACATAACTTTCTGTGATGAGTTTGGTTCATATCAACCGCGCAAATACAGCAACTTGACGCCACTGAATGTATTTCAAAGGTGAGGCAGGGAGTGAGATGCCGTTTTTGCGAAGCTAATGGCGGAGGGGCACATCTCGGACAGCAACTTTTGGATTTCCACATTTAACCGCGCATCTGCCCCTTGCTTGAAGTTGCTGTACCATTTGCGCATAACTAACGGTGAGCGCCATTAGCCTCACCATTATTTTGTCAGCAAATTCTGGCCCAATGTCGTAATGTTCAGATGATGCTATATTACATTCATCATTTCACCATCTCCACCATCTTGCATAATTTGTGATAGAAAGAAAGACTTAAATTTATATAGCGCCTTTCACAACCTCAGGACGTCCAAAAGCGCTTCACAGCCAAGGAACTACTTTTGAAATGTAATCACTGTTATAATGTAGGAACTTTGTTGTACTACAATATTTAGCTAGTTTGTTTGTTTACACTAATAAACATAAGATTTCACAGAATATGACTTTCGTGACTAAGGCTATTTTTGATGATGAATTACCTAATAATTTAGCATCTTCTCCACATTATTATGTATTGCTATGACTGTACAGGGAAAAAAGTTACAATGTGATGGTGGAATAGCAATCAAAGTGGTTTGCACACATGTTGTGATTATCATGTAACCAAATGATATTTGGCATCCTTAACATGACAACACTGCTTCAAAGTCCTTGAAATGACCATGGCATTTGAGTGAACATCTGTCTTTGGCAGGTCTGCTGTACATAAAACAGCAGACACTCAATTTGGTGGCTGACAAATTTCCTATGTAAATGCTAATGTACAAGTGTGCTGTCTAACCCTTATTAGGTACAAAAAAATCTAAATTATGTTAAATATGGCAAAGAATCACCATATATGGATTACTTGCTCATGTTATTAAATAGCATTTGATGAGCAAGATCTATGTTGCACTAACATTTTCTGCTTATTTCATGAAAATACTCTCTAACAGCTCCTTGAGGTTTTGTAAACTTTTCAGTCCAGCAGTTCTGCAAGACATTAAGCAAACTGTAATCAGGGGAAAGTAAAAGGCGACATTATTCTTTTTGAGCTGCAATATATCTCTCGTGGTAAGCTGGATACTATGTATTTTCTTAATGCTGCATGGTTTAATTGCAAAATCAATAACCTTATAGTCCATGAACCAGAATTATGAGATCCCCACATTGAGATTGCTTGCTATATTAATACATAGTTTGCCGGTCTCCAGAGTACAGTTAACCAATACATAAAAGCTACTGATACAACAGCATTTTCAAATTCCTCCTGTTGAGGGTGTTCGCAAGGAGCTTTATTGCTCCCACTCTAGCGGAAATAAATTTAGCTGGAAAGTGAGTATTTTGATTTGGCTTTGTTGCCGCGAACGATTCCTTTTTCAAGGAAACTTGAGAATAGGAAATGTTGAGGGAAGGAATTAATTTGATCACTGTCCTCCGCTCACAGCATTAAACTGCAATTGCGCTGCGTTGCATTACAGTGACTTTTATCATTTTGAACTGCTTGACTTTCCGCAGCACGCACAATGAATTGTGAGCCTCTCTTGCTTTATTGGCATTTGTCTAGGATTTGTGGATATTTAAAGTAAAAATGGTGAAAAATGTTGTACAAGTGAACATTGATTTTTGTGACTGATTATGATCTGATGTATGATCAATAGTGCATCAATTGAAAACCATTCTCAGTATTTTTTTTCTTGCTTCTTTGTGGGGATGGGGCAAATTGGAACAGAATAGAACTAGTAAATAATTGCTTGCTTTCAATCATCATCAATACTAAACGAACAATTGATATAGGATACACAAATGTCAAGAATGTTACAGTATAGGATATACTACAAAAATGCCACAGGATTGAATATTTTTAAATTCATTCTCAGTATGTGGGTGTCATTGATAAAGCCAGCAGTTATTGCCCATTCTTAGTTGCCCTGAGAAAGTGGAGGTAGGTCTTCTTCTTGAACTGTTACAGTCCATATTCTTTGATACAACTGTGGCTTGCTAGACCATTTCAGAGTGGTGATTAAGAGTCAACGACATTGGTGTGGGACATATAAACCAGACTGGGTAAGGACGGCAGGTTCCCTTCCCCATTGTGTGCAAAAGTAACACTGCAGGCTACAAAGCTTATATAGGTTAAAATATACAAAACTCAAGATACACCAAAGTGCACTGAGAGCTGAGTGTGGGTTCATGTAGAATGTGATGTGAAGTATTATCCAGTTTTGGAAAAAAGGGTTCCAGCAAGTTGATAACGTAAAAACAGCCTGAGCCATTTATCCAGCAAAAGTTATTTTTTTGTAACCTAGTGCACTCAATGTTGATGTTATCACTTAATTATAGTGCAGCTGTGGGCATTCAACCAATAAAAAAAGTTGTGTTCCAATTACAAGGTGTAATTTTATTCTACGGTAAAATATATACATTAAGGTAACAGGAAATTACATCACAATCAAGCCTGTTAAATGTGTTAATTTTGTTTAGAATGGTTGCACAGATATTGTGTTCACAAGTTATATTGATAACTGTATGGCGGTTTCTGTGCTCAACTCTTTTGGACTAGATTCAGGCTGCAAGTGAGCTGACAGGGAGTTGTCATCTGTAAGGCAGGGCTCAGTCAGATTGTGTGAAATTTTACTTGTAAACTAACCAGGTATAGCCAGGTTTATCCAGAAAAGTCAAGTAAATAGTCATGGACAGTGAAGTACAGCAGGAAACAATTGGATATATATCCAGGAACGGGTTGGCCTATATAAAACCAATTAACTTAACAGGAGTTCTGATTGAGTGAATTTGGCTCTGTTGGCTCGCTTGTCTTAAATGTTCGAATATTTTCTTGTTAGCTCAGCTGGTTTATTTGTTTTCTTTCTTTAAATATATAGTTTAAGAACAATAAAGATAATGTTAAAGTAATGCATTCCCTTTAAAAGCCACCTCAATTTACAGCTTTGGCATTTATCCAGCGTAGTCAGGTTGTAATTAGGTCTTGCACAACTTTTCACAATAAACGAGCAGATTTCCCGTGGTGGTACTCCCAATAAGTTAGAGGTTGAACTGCTTTACAAGAAAAGGAGCATCATACCAGACAATGCACAAGGTATATTTTTGCTGCTAAGGGAATGCTATGTACAATGTGATCTGCTCCTTTAAGGTCACAAGGTCGTATTGCTCTAAAAAACCACATTGTCAGGTCAATTAGAATCTAATTGCTCTCAACACACCCTGAGGTCAATTAGAGGGTATATTCTGTTGCTGTGGAAGTTTCTTCAAAACCATCAGGGAATTCATAGTATCATAGTAGGTACAGCACAGGAGGGGGCCATTCTGCCCATCGTGCCTGTGCCAGCTCTTTGAAAGAGCTATCCAAATAGTCACATTCCCCTGCTCATTCCCCATAGCCCTGTCAATTTTTTCCCTTCAAGTATTTATCCAATTCCCTTTTGAAAGTTACTATTGAATGTGCTTCCACCACCCTTTCAGGCAGCTTTATCCAATCATTACAATGTGACTGCCACCCACTCTCTATGCACCTATCTATCTCTATCTATCTATCTAGCTATGTATCTATCCAACTCTATGTATCGATTTCTCTCTCTCTCTCTCTATGTATTTATTGATCTCCCTCCCCCTCCAAACATTCCCCACTCCCAGACTCTCCCTCTCTCAACATTCCCCACTCCCGGGCTCTCTCTCCCCCAACATTCCCCACTCCCGGGCTCTCTCTCCCCCAACATTCCCCACTCCCGGGCTCTCTCTCCCCCAACATTCCTCACTCCCGCGCACCCTCTCCCCGACCATTCCCCACTCCCAGGCACTCTTTCCCGCAACATTCCCCACTCCCAGGCTCTCTCTCCCCCAACATTCCTCACTCCCGGGCTCTCTCTCCCCCAACATTCCCCACTCCCGGGTTCTCTCTCCCCCAACATTCTCCATTCCCTGGCTCTCTCTTGCCCAACATTCCCCACTCCTGGGCTCTCTCTCCCCCAACATTCCTTACTCCCGTGCTCCCTCTCCCCCACCATTCCCCACTCCCAGGCACTCTTTCCCGCAACATTCCCCACTCCCAGGCTCTCTCTCCCCCAACATTCCCCACTCCCTGGCTCTCTCTTGCCCACCATTCGCCACTCCCGGGCTCTCTCTCCCCCAACATTCCCCACTCCCAGGCTCTCTCTCCCCCAACATTCCCCACTCCTGGGCTCTCTCTCCCCCAACATTCCTCACTCCCGGGCTGTCTCTCCCCCAACATTCCCCACTCCCGGACTCTCTCTCCCCCAACATTCCCCACTCCCGGGCTCTCTCTCCCCCAACATTCCCCACTCCCAGGCTTTCTCACCCCCAACTTTCCCCTCTCCTGGGCTCTCTCTCCCCCATCATTCCCACTCCCAGGCTCTCCCCCACCATTCCCCACTCCCGGCTCTCTCTCCCCCACCATTCCCCACTCCCGGACTCTCTCTCCCCCAACATTCCCCACTCCCGGACTCTCTCTCCCCCAACATTCCCCACTCCCGGACTCTCTCTCCCCCAACATTCCCCACTCCAATGCTCTCTCTCCCCCAACATTCCTCACTCCCGAGATCTCTCTCCCCCAACATTCCCCTCTCCTGGGCACTCTCTTCCCCAACTATCCCCACTCCCAGGCTCTGTCTCCCCCAACATTCCACACTACCAGGCTCTCCCTCTCCCAACATTCCCCACTTCCAGGTTCTCTCTTCCCCAACATTCCCCACTCCCGGGCTCTCTCTCCCCCAAAATTCCCCACTCCCGGGCTCTCTCTCCCCCAACATTCCCTACTTCCGGGCTCTCCCTCTCCCAACATTCCCCATTCCTGGGCTCGAGTTTAATAAGAGTTCATTTTTACCTCTTTATACATTTTTGAAATGCGAAACAGAAATTTGCATGTGTGACAGGGTGTGATGACCCTATATAACATTCACAATTATATGTGTGTCTGTATATATAATATAATTTCATAATAAGATGATTGGATAGTGCAATCTATGAAAACACTTTGCTTCTCATATATGAACCGGGTTCAGTGTCAAGCTGACCTCCTATTGCCTTCTGGTCTCTACTTCACGTCAGATAATAACTGCTACGGTTCCAGTTTAAGCTTGAGTTAAGATCATATTCTATCCTATCCCACAGTAAGGTTATCTTGCCCATCAGCCCTGTCCTCGCTGACCTTCCTCGCCTCCCACTCTCCAACACTTCAAATTTAAAATTCTTGTCTTTATATTTAAATCCTTCCATGGACTCACCTCTTCCTGGTGTCCATAATCTCTTCCAGCCCTACACCACCACCACCCCCCCGCCCCCACCGCCACCCCGGTTCATCCAAAGCTCTCTGTTCCTTTGACTTAAGCTTCTTGTGCCCCCTCTTTTTGCCCTCTATTGGAAATCATGTCTTCAAGTAGGTAGGTCCCATTCTCTGGAAATCCATCCCTAAACCCCATCACCTCTGCACAATGTGATGCATTTAAGGGGAAGCCAGATACACATGAGGGAAAAGAGAATAGAAGATTATGTTGACAGGGTTAGTTGAAGAGGGGTGGGAGGATGCTCGTGTGGAGCATAAACATTGGCATAGACCAGTTGGGCCGAATGGCCTCTTTCTTGCTGTACATTCTATTTAATTCTATATAATCCCTAGCCTCCTTTAAGAGCATCCTTAAAATTTATCTTTTTGACCACGGTTTTGGTCACCCATTATAATGTCTCCTTCTTTGGCTTAGCACCCATTTTCCTCATGCCTCTGTAAAGTACCTGGGGCATTTTTCTTTGTTAAAGGCATTATAAATTCAAGTCCTTGTTAGTTGTTTCATATCGAACTACTCATCTAAAGCCTGAATACTATATTTATTTATGAAATACAGATACTAACACACTTTCAAGCAAAGTGTTCAGGAGTACTTTTATATTGTTCTTTTGGCAATCTTTGTATTACAGGTGGTGTAGATGACAGGTAACTTTATACCAACATGGGCAAGTAACTTTACACCAATAAAGAGTGCCCCAATACTCTTTTTATACCATTGTAAGGCTGCAATTGTATATTTTAGGGATATTATTTATAGCTGTCAGGAGCCTACGTGAAATATGTTAAAGCAATTTTTACACAAATCCCAGAAGCAGCACTTTGCATGGCAAAATAGCTCTCACAGCTCATAATAAAGAAATGAAATGGAGTAAATGTACAAAATTGGGAGTTTTCTGAATATTCTGTTAACATGCACCAAGTATTCCTCAAAGATTTACATCCAAAGTTTTCTAGATTGGTAACTCTGGATTAAACAGCACAATGCCCTTGCAAGTCACTGGGTGCAATGATAGGAACATAGGAACAGGAGTAGGCCATTCAGCCCCTCGTGCCTGCTCCGCCATTTGATAAGATCATGGCTGATCTGTGATCTAACTCCATATACCTGCCTTTGGCCCATATCCCTCAATACCTTTGGTTGCCAAAAAGCTATCTATCTCAGATTTAAATTTAGCAATTGTGCTAGCATCAATTGCCTTTTGCGGAAGAGAGTTCCAAACTTCTACCACCCTTTGTGTGCAGAAATGTTTTCTAATCTCGCTCCTGAAAGGTCTGGCTCTAATTTTTAGACTGTGCCCCCTACTCCTAGAATCCCCAACCAGTGGAAATAGTTTCTCTCTATCCACCCTATCTGTTCCCCTTAATATATTATAAACTTCGATCAGATCACCCCTTAACCTTCTAAACTCCAGAGAATACAACCCCAATTTGTGTAATCTCTCCTCATAACTTAAACCTTGAAGTCTGGGTATCATTCTAGTAAACCTATGCTGCACTCCCTCCAAGGCCAATATGTCCTTCCGAAGGTGCGGTGCCCAGAACTGCTCACAGTACTCCAGGTGCGGTCTAACCAGGGTTTTGTATAGCTGCAGCATAACTTCTGCCCCCTTGTACTCTAGTCCTCTCGATATAAAGGCCAGCATTCCATTAGCCTTATTGATTATTTTCTGCACCTGTTCATGACACTTCAATGATCTATGTACCAGTACCCCTGAGTCCCTTTGGACATCCACTGTTTTTAACTTTTTACCATTTAGAAAGTACTCTGTTCTATCCTTTTTTGATCCAAAGTGGATGATCTCACATTTGCCTACACTGAATTCCATTTGCCACAGTTTTGCCCATTCACCTAATCGATCAATATCACTTTGTAATTTTATGTTTTCATCTACACTGCTTACAATGCCACCAATCTTTGTGTCATCGGCAAACTTAGATATGAGACTTTCTATGCCTTCATCTAAGTCGTTAATAAATATTGTGAATAATTGAGGCCCCAAGACAGATCCCTGCAGGACTCCACTAGTCACATCCTGCCAATGTGAGTACTTACCCATTATCCCTACTCTCTGTCGCCTTTCGCTCAGCCAACCTCCTAACCAAGTCTGTACTTTTCCCTCAATTCCATGGGTTTCTATCTTAGCTAACAGTCTCTTATGTGGGACCTTATCAAATGCCTTCTGGAAGTCCATATAAATAACATCCATTGACATTCCCCTGTCCACTACTTTAGTCACCTCTTCAAAAAATTCAATCAGGTTTGTCAGGCACGACCTACCTTTCACAAATCCATACTGGCTCTCTCTGATTAACTGAAAATTCTCGAGGTGTTCAGTCACCCTATCCTTAATTATAGACTCCAGCATTTTCCCCACAACAGATGTTAGGCTAACTGGTCTATAATTCCCTGGTTTCCCTCTCTCTCCTTTCTTAAAAAGCGGAGTGACATGTGCAATTTTCCAATCTAGAGGGACAGTTCCTGAATCTGGAGAACTTTGAAAGATTATAGTTAGGGCGTCTGCAATGTGCTCACCTACTTCCTTTAAAACGCTGGGATGGAAACCATCTGGTCCTGGGGATTTGTCACTCTTTAGTGCTATTATTTTCTTCATTACTGTTGCTTTACTTATGTTAATTTTATTGAGTCCCTGTCCCCGATTCAATATTAGTTTTCTTGTGATTTCCGGCATGTCTCTTTTTCTACTGTATATACTGACGCAAAGTAATTATTCAACATGTCCGCCATTTCCCCATTGTCAATGACAATATCCCCATTTTCAGTTTTTAAGGGGCCAACACTGCTCCTGACCACCCTCTTTTTCCTGATATAACTATAAAAGTTCTTCGTATTGGTTTTGATATCCCTTGCAAGTTTCTTTTCATACTTTCTTTTTGTAGCTCTTACTATCTGTTTTGTGACCGTTTGTTGATCTTTGTATCTTTCCCATTCACCAGGATCTGTGCCATTTTTTGCCTTTTTGTATGCCCTTTCTTTATGTCTTATACTGTCCCTTACCTCTTTAGTTGTCCATGGCTTTTTTTTTGGCAAGTAGAGTTCTTGCCCCTCAGGGGTATAAACCGATTCTGTATCACGTTAAATGTTTCTTTAAACATTTCGCACTGATCATCAGTCGTTTTACCCATTAACAGATTTGCCCAGTTTACTGTGAACAGTCTCTGTCTCATCCCATTGAAGTCGGCCTTACCCAAGTCTAGAATCTTAGCAGCTGATTCACTTTTTTCCCTTTCAAACACTACATTGAACTCGATCATGTTATGATCACTATTGGATAGATGTTCACGCACAGTTAAGCTGTTAACTAAATCTGGTTCATTACTCATTACTAAATCTAGTATGGCTTGTCCCCTTGTTGCCTCTAGGACATACTGCTGTAGAAAACTATCCCGGACACACTCAAGAAATTCACTACCTTTCTGACAGTTGCTAGTCTGCTTTTCCCAATCTATGTGAAGGTTAAAGTCCCCCATTAAGACAACTATGCCTTTGTTACACGCTTGTCTAATCTCTGCATTTATACAATCTAGCACTTCAGAGCTGCTGCTATACACTACTCCCACTATAGTTTTAGATCCTTTCCTATTTCTCAATTCAACCCATAAGGTCTCTGTTGGCTGCTTACCTCTCGTTATATCCTCCTTTATCAATGAAGTGATTTCATCTCTAATCACTAAGGCTACACATCCCCCTCTTCCATTTTCCCTCTCTCTCCTGTAGACCTTATAACCCGGTATATTTTGTTCCCAATCCTGACCATACTGCAGCCGTGTCTCAGTAATAGTTATCATGTCATACCCTCCAATTTCAATTTGAACTTGTAGTTCATTTAATTTATTCCTTATACTCCATGCATTTGTATATAGAACTCTTAGTTGGGTCACACACCCTAAGCCTGACCTTCAGCTTTGATGCTGGGTTAATCGCTTTACACCTTCTAGTTTTCACTTTATCTGTAGTGCCTAAAGTACACTTTCTTTCTGCTACTCTACACTTTTCCCTTTCCCTTGTTCTTGAACAACTGTTTGTACTATTTGTATTGTAAATTTCCCCTGGGTCTTCCCCTCTCTTGTTGCTCTCAACTTCACTCCCTTCTGACTCCCCATTCGGGTTCCCATCCCCCTGCCACTCTAGTTTAAACCTTCCCCAACAGCACTAGCAAACACCCCCACGAGGACATTGGTCCCAGTCCTGCTCGGGTGTAACCCATCCCGTTTGTACAGGTCCCACCTTCCCCAGAACCGGTCCCAATGTCCCAGGAATCTAAATCCCTCCCTCCTACACCGTCCCTGCATCCACGCATTCATCCAGTCTATTCTCCTGTTCCTATACTCACTAGCACGTGGCAATGGTAGTAATCCTGAGATCTTTGAAGTCCTGCTTTTGAATGGCAATGATAATGGCAAAAGCCCCGTATCTCAGCTAAAAACAATAGGATAATAAGATAAACATGTTTCTGTATTTAAAAAGTCAGGAGAGCATTACTTAAAAAAGATTTTTTTTAAAAATTGCAAGCCACGCATTACATCATGTGTGAGTAATGCTTTGTAACTTTAGTGCATTATTTCGATGATTGTTTAATCTCGAATGAATCAGTTATTGTTGAGGGCCATGATTCTGGGCAGTGACTTGTTTCGAGAGCTATTCTCACAGACCTACCATACGCAAACACATTTACACATTCCTACTACTAGGCTTCTAAGGCCAACATTTGGGAAGTTTTATGAAAAAGTAGACATGATTAAAGTGTGTTGGAATGACTGGTGAAATGGCAATGGATTAATTTTCCATTCTTTGAGTATTCCTAACGCTCAAAAATAGTTATTAGAAATGCTCGAGAAAAGTTGGAAATTGAAAATTGAATTTGCTAAGGCCTTGTTAAAGGTTATGTATAAGCAACTAATGTAGTATTCCACGGTTATGAAGGCATATGGAAAACTATTTAATGAAAGTTCAGACCTAGCATTCAGTGATGATTATGAGCACCAAGATTTGTGGGCATCAGGAGAGCAGTGATTAGTGCCAAAGAAGCTCATGAGTTGAAGCAAAGATCAAATCAGGCGACAAAGCTACCACAAAATGTTGGTTCCTAGACATGGCAGAGGATCAGTGCCTGAGGAGGGTCAGGTTCAGCAGGAGGATTGTAACAGAGGTTAGCACTAGTCCTTGAAGAGCTGTAGTGGCAATCAACCATCTGCCATGCCCTACCAGTGGCAGTGAATCTCACCTCTGTTCTCAACTCTTATGTCTCTTGGACCTTCCAGACACCAAAGGGATAATCTCTAGAATGAGTTGCTTTACCATTAACTGCTCTATCAGGGAGGTAACTGAAGCCTTGTATTACCACATGCATCACCACAAATCCTGTTACTGACACTTCAGCAAGAACCAGCAGGAGACCAGTCACTCAGGCAGATACATAGGTTTGTGAGCACCACGCTGCCCATTTCTTCCAGGGAACCCTTCAATGCGACGCTATTATTTTCTTTTACAATCAAAGACTTGAAGAGCCTCCTCACTGAGACCAATTTTGCGCTGCTGTCATTCAGCCACTTTCCACCTCTATTCCACATGCCACAGCTAGAAATTTAGAAATTTAGAGACATCAAGTGGCTCTTTTGCTGCTTCAGAAGTGTGAAGAGATCATTATTACTTTTTCATTGCCGCTTACAAACTTACATTTTTCACATTGCAGCTGTGGCTCAGTGGGTAGCACTCAGAAGGTTGTGGGTTCAAGTCCCACTCCAGAGACTTGAGCATCAAAATCCAGGCTGACGCTCCTGGTGCAGTACTGAGGGAGTACTGCATTATCTTTCGGATGAGACGTTAAACCACGGCCCCGTCTGCCCTCTCAGGTGGACAAAAAGATCCCCGGCACTATTTTGAAGTGGTATCTTGGTATCCTGGCCAATATTCATCCCTCAACCAATATCACTAAAACAGCAGTCTCGATCATTTGAATATTTAATTGTATGTTTTTAATAAAGAAATTATCAGTAATATTTGAAATATGCTGATTATAGTTAATAACGAACGAATCTGCAATGTCCAGTGATTTGATTTTACATTTATAGTTTCTGCTTTTTCCAAAGTGAGTCTCATCCTCAGCACTTTTTAAAAAAAAAAGTAGCTGCATCTTCCTATCTGTAGCTGTTAGGACTATTTGGGCTGTAAACGCATGGTAATTACCCACAGTTACTGTTCAACTGTTAAAATGCCATTTTCCGCTTTTCTGCATGTTAACTGCAAGTTAAACCACCCAATGGAACGCAAGATGTAATAATACATATTAAACAGCTTAATAACTGGAACTGACCTGCCCGACCTTTGTTAACGAGTGCAACTTATTCTGTTGTGATATAACTGAACAAAAATGACTTACTCAACCGCACTAAGATCTAAGTCACGATTCAGAGAGCACAAGCTTCATATTTTACTGAAAGAATTCATTAAACGAGAGAGAAGATATCATGAGCTCAAAAAATCCATTTACCCACAGTTACTGAGTCTTGAAATGGCTGGGGCTATCAGTGTCCACAAAATAAATAATGTTTCAGAAACCAAGAGAGATCTAGTGGACTGTAAAAAGAGGCTTAATAACATCAAAAAGTGGTAATAGAGGGCTATAAAGCTAAGGCAAGGACAAAGTTGTAAACAGAAAAAAAAATCACTGAAGCAGAAAGAAAAGTGGACACATAATTTCAGCTCACCAGTGAAAATGAGACTAAATCACCCAGTCTGTAAATTCAGATATCAGACCAACAGGATATAGATTACAACAACATATCTCATCGCATATAAAAACAAGTGCCAGTGCTCCCTGCAAGTGTGGCTCCCTGCCGGGAGTGCGGGATAACAGAATTATTTCTTGTTTAGCAAAGAGCTATTTGTGAAGGCTGTGACCATTTAATATGGATTGCTGGTCCTATTATTATGATCAAGATAGTTATGTACGGTATTACTGGCTCTAACCTAGTCAACAACTTGCATTCATATAGCGCCTTTAATATAGAAAAACGTCGCAAAGCATTTCACAACGGTGTAATCAGACAATAATGAACACTGAGACAAAGGAGGAGATATTTTGAAATGGTGGTGGGTTGGCAGCGGGGGAGGGGGAGTGAAGGTGCACGTAGCAAACCCAAATAAAAAAAACTTACCGTTTCCGACGCGATCGCAATGTAATTGATGGTGAATTAAAGTTCTGTCCGGGTTTCGCGCTCGGCAGCCCCTGATTGACAGGCTGGCTGGTGACAGGAGCTGCAACGCCGAGAGGAGGGGGGGGAGAGAAAGAGAGAGAGCGAGACGTCATCCAGCGCTGGAACAGAAGATTGGGGGGGGGTGGTGAGAGGGGAAGATCGGGGTGGGGGGAGAGGGGAAGATCAGGGGGGAGAGAGGAAGATCAGGGGGATATCGTGGGGGGAAGAGGGGGAGATCAGGGGGACATCAGTGGGGGGAAGAGGCGGCGATTGGGGGGACATCGGGGGCGGGGGGGTAGAGGGGGAGATCGGAGAGGGAGACATCGGACATCGGAGCAGGGTGAAAGGTAGGTTGATTTCGTGTTTTAACTTTGTGCAATGGTTTGTTACTTAATTTATTTAGTTTCTTTTTGCCTGATCCGGCCCTTCACACCTCGTTTCACCAGGCGTGAATCAGAAACCACGGGAAAGCCACCCAGGTAAGTTAAAGATCGTTCTAACTATCTAATATGCCACAAGTAAAGTGCCTTAAGTACCTCAATGAGGTACATTTGGTTGTTTAACTATCATCCCGCCAGCAATTAAAGCCGGCGGGACTTCCGGACTCAGGACGCCCGTGCGCACACAGGCTCGTCTGTGGGAAACTCAGAAGTCGGCGGGTTGGAGCCGGGAAGGGGAGCATAAAAGTCCAGCATCAGAGGAATGGAGAGTTCGGTGGGGGAGAGGGAAGGGAAGGCCGTAGGGCAGGAGGAGGTTACAGTGATAGGGAGGGTCAAGGCCATGAAGGGATTTAAACACAAGGATGAGAATTTTAAAATTGAGGTGTTTGGGGGACCAGGAGCCAATGTAGATCAGCAAGGACAAGAGGTTTTAATGCTGGATAGGATATGGGCAGGAAGATTCTGGATGTGTTGAGGTTTACAGAGGGTCGAGAATGGCCAACCAACAGGAGACCATTGCAATAGTCAAGTCTGGAGGTGACAAAGGCATGGATGAGGGTTTCAATGACAGATGGGCAGAGGCAGGGCTGGAGGTGAGTGTTGCTACAAAGGTGGAAGTAGGCAGTCTTTATGATGGAGAGGTGAGGGTTGAAAGCTCAGCTTGGTCTTTTTATATTCATTTTATACGTACACAATACTTAAGTTACATAACTAATTTTAAACACATCCCATTTGAATACCTAAATATAGCCAATAGGTATCCTCAAATGATGAGCTCCACTAAAGATATGTTAATGGAGCTACATAATACCAGCAAAAGATAGATTTTGGGTGGCATAATCATAAAGAGCAAATAGTATGTGTTAAAAAGCAACTTTTAAAGTAAAAATATTTAACTGAAAGGTAAAGAGTGATTGAATGGCAACAATATACTATGTACTCATATGTTAACAAGTTGATGATAGTTTGGGTGATTGATGAACTCAGCCTTCAGTCTCTTCCTGCAGTCTCCATACAGATCTGATATTGATTAAATAACAAAGATGCATTGTTAATTTAGTACAAATAAAGCCTGTGTGAGACTGCACAAAGGATGGCTCCAAGGATGTTACTGCTGGCACATAACCTCTTTCAATAGAATGTTATTACAGCAAATTTGTTATGATAACACCAGTACTTGGATGTTACCCAGTTATGGCTCATTTCAATATTGTTTGTTTATATAACTAAACTTCTAAGAAAGGTAGGACTGATTTTGTGGGGGTCAGCACTGGTTACACAGATGCACGTTGGGTGCGAGTGATCCAGATTAATGGGTGCTCTGGTTTTAGGCCTGTTCTTCAGTGTTCTATATTGAGGCCAGGAAGTACATGTGGCACTAAAGGCCTGCGCACCTAACACGCACTAAGCTCACTAAGACCCTAAAAACATTTAAACTAAACTGATGGCTTAATAATACAGTCAGAGTTCCAGAAATGCACCCCAGTCATACAGCGTCCATATAAAATGGAAGCTGGCAGATAGGTCCATTCAGCCTAAAGGGAACTCTACTTGGTAGATGTTAGAATCAACTTGCTGTAAAGTAATTTAAAAGACTAGTCTGTTCACTTGATTTCATTTTTGGTTTCACCACTGAAGCAATTATTAATTTCTTACAACTGTATTCTATCTCCCATTGATGGGTGATTGGCATTGGCACTCTCATTGTCCAGACCCTCAATAGTGTTCATGGGCATTCCACTCTATCTGCCTCTTCGAGAGAAAGTAGAGAAGGATCAAAGTTGGCATGCAAGGAAAATGCATTTACACCTGATGTGCTCAAGACATACTTGACCTCATTATGCCACCTGTGTACTTGGATATGTTCAGCCAATGCAATTGTAGCTGGACATATCCAATAAAATCTGCACACAGAAGTTGCAATTCACGAGGGGACCATGGCTTGAATTTCCTTGGAGCCACCGTAACTTCACTGGAAGATCCGTGCAAACCCTGCTTATGCATGTAAACAGGATTTCCACTACATCTCCGGGGAAGTTACTGTGCAAGAGTGGGAGCAGCTCCAAGGAAATTCCTGGCACAAGACAGAACTATACAGTCTCCAAGTGCAAGACCTAGAAACCATTTGGAGGACAAGGGCAGTTCTGCCAATGACTGTCAAGGTAAATGCTGCTTTAGTTTTTCTTGTCACTGCAACTGCAGGAGATAGCTGTCAAAACCAAGACTTTCGATGGCGCAGACCATCAGGGTGTTAAAGCATAGGTTTAGATGCCTCAACCGATCAGAAGGAGTCTTACAATGCAGCCTGGCCAAAGTATTAAAGGTTATTGTAGTCTGCAGCACCTTATACAACTTTGCCCAGCCAAGAGGAATTATCACTGGGCAGGTAGCAGAGAACCAGCCCTCAACCAATTGCAGAAGTTAACCCTGACCAGCAGTGGCAGAGATGTCTGCCAAACCAACCCTTCAAACAGAAGGGGTCTTAAGACAAGCTCTAATAAATGACACCTTTAATGAAGTGCCTGTGCTACCAGTATGCAACAGACCTCTGCATATGGTCCTCTGGCCTGGACCCCACTGGTGGTGCCCACTTTTGACCTTATGGAGGCTGGCACACCTCCACTCACTTGGTTTACTGGCCTCTACTGATACATTGTGGTCACACTGGAGTCTATGGAACCGGAACTCTCAGCATGGGGAGTCCCCACCCCCTTGACGTCATTTGGCTTGTAAGGAGTATTGTAAACAATTTTACAACACCAAGTTATAGTCCAGCAATTTTATTTTAAATTCACAAGCTTTCGGAGGCTTCCTCCTTCCTCAGGTGAACGAAATGAAATCCTCGAAATGAAATCGCATTTATAATTCACAGAACAATGCTTGGTGATTACAGACAGTTTTTTCAACTGCCCGTTGCCAAGGCAATCAGTGTGCAGACAGACAGGTGTTACCTGCAAGGTCTCAGAATATACAAATCACCAAAAAAAAACAACAAACAAAAAAAAACAGAGATAGAGAGGTAGAAACATAGAAAAGACAGCAACTGACCCGTTATATTAAAAACAGATAACATTTGTTCGCTGGTGGGGTAACGTGTAGCGTGATCTTGGGATCATGTCACGCTACACGTTACCCCACCAGCGAACAAATGTTATCTGTTTTTAATATAACGGGTCAGTTGCTGTCTTTTCTATGTTTCTACCTCTCTATCTCTTTTTTTTTGTTTGTTGTTTTTTTTTGGTGATTTGTATATTCTGAGACCTTGCAGGTAACACCTGTCTGTCTGCACACTGATTGCCTTGGCAACGGGCAGTTGAAAAAACTGTCTGTAATCACCAAGCATTGTTCTGTGAATTATAAATGCGATTTCATTTCGAGGATTTCATTTCGTTCACCTGAGGAAGGAGGAAGCCTCCGAAAGCTTGTGAATTTAAAATAAAATTGCTGGACTATAACTTGGTGTTGTAAAATTGTTTACAATTGTCAACCCCAGTCCATCACTGGCATCTCCACATCATGGCTTGTAAGGAGTAGACAGAGGTTCTGCTCCTTCCAAAGCAACCAGGAAATTCACGGAGATGGTGGAGACCCAGTGCCTCTGTTGTTTTCCAGGGGTTACAGCAGGAGACTGGCAGAAAACCTGAGGAATTTTGGGGCTACTGAATTAATCCTTTCCCCAGCCTCTGTCTGGTGTTGCGTTTGGCAGGAGGATGTCTCACTGCATCGAGTAGGCATACTATTCTGTGCAAGACCTCCTGCAGCAGGACTTCCAAAAGGTGCATCTTTGAATAAATGTAGGTATTTCTCCCCCTTCAGTAGCAGAACAGCTTTAAGGGCTGATCAGTCCTGATTCGCTCCGAACACCTCATCCAAAGGTCACTGGATGTGCTGCGATACAATGCTGAGTAGCTGCCTTGCTTTATAGGAAGAAAAAGAGCTGGGGAGTTCTCCCCGGTGTCCTGGCCAATATTTATCTCTCAACCAACATAACTAAAACAGATTATCTGGTCATTATCTCATTGCCCCGTTTCCTAAATTACAACAGTGACTACACTTCAAAAATACTTATTCGGCTGTACAGCGCTTTGGGACGTCCTGAGGTCGTGAAAGGCGCCATATAAATGCAAGTCTTGCTTTCTTTCTTTATAGTGGGAGGTCTGGCTTTCAGTGCTGCAGGTAAACAAGATGCTCAAAGAAAAACAGTGCACTGTGACAGGATTGCTTAAACAACCCAATATTCCTTATTTATAAATAATGCACACACGCACAAACTGTACCCAATAAAAGCTATGTATAGCTTGTTGTTAACTAGGTAGTGACTTTTTACACCAATATATCTGGTAGACCCTAAATGTAATTCTGCCCTTGGGAGTCAAGTAAACATTTTGCTATAGTGTTAGAGACAAGCTGTTTTGTACAGAATAATGAATACCTGGGAATGATTACAAGGCAGCAACCTAATTAAGGGGTTCAAATGACATTGTAAATAGGGTGCGAAACTCTGAGCAATTATAACAGTCAGATTGCAATTCTGCTTTGAAACCATTTCAGGATTCTACTTTTGTCCTGTAATCTGACTGTGAAGCTGACCAGGTACTTTATTCTGCCTTTGATCTATTGGTGTAGCAGCAATGGCTGTCACTGTGGTTACACTTTGAGTTGTTCATACATCGTGGTGTTCACACTAAGCAAGACCTGGACAACATCCAGGCTGGACTCATAAGTGGCAAGTAACATTCGCGCCAGACAAGTGCAAGGCAATGACCATCTCCAACAAGAGAGAATCTAACCACCTCCCCTTGACATTCAACGGCATTACCATCGCCGAATCCCCCACCGTTAACATCCTGGGGGTCACCATTGACCGGAAACTTAACTGCACCAGCCACATAAATACTGTGGCTACAAGAGCAGGTCAGAGGCTGGGTATTCTGCGTCGAGTGACTCACCTCCTGACTCCCCAAAGCCTTTCCACCATCTACAAGGCAGAAGTCAGGAGTGTGATGGAATATTCTCCACTTGCCTGGATGAGTGCAGCTCCAACAACACTCAAGAAGCTCGACACCATCCAGGACAAAGCAGCCCACTTAATTGGCACCCCATCCACCACCCTAAACATTCACTCACTCCACCACCGCCGCACTGTGGCTGCAGTGTGTACCATCCACAGATGTACTGCAGCAACTCGCCAAGGCTTCTTCGACAGCACCTCCCAAACCCAAGACCTCTACCACCCAGAAGGACAAGGGCAGCAGGCACATGGGAACAACTCCACCTGCACGTTCCCCTCCAAGTCACACACCATCCCAACTTGGAAATATATCGCCGTTCCTTCATCGTCGCTGGGTCAAAATCCTGGAACTCCCAACCTAACAGCACTGTGGGAGAACCTTCACCATACGGACTGCAGCGGTTCAAGAAGGCGACTCACCACCACCTTCTCAAGGGCAATTAGGGATGGGCAATAAATGCTGGCCTTGCCAGCGACGCTGACATCCCATGAACTAATAAAAAAAAATTGCTCTGACATAGCGAGTACAAGTTTATCAAGAAATTCTCTAAAAACACATATTGCTTCTTTAACAGTGAGGGAATTATAATGTGCATGTTAAAAGTTTTTGGCATGTTAGAAAGTGCCCTGAGACTAAGGGTGGATAGTCAAGGATTCCAAGGTTCCATCCCAACCCATTAATATCGTTTGGAAAATATGAGGCAGTTTCCATAGCTGCATTAGTTTGCTAGTAGCAAATTAAAAGCATCATTCATACGTGGGTCACAGCAGCATTGATGTATACAACATATGTACATTTATAAAGAAAAACTTGCATTTCTATAGCACCTTTCATGGTCTCAGGACGTCCCAAAATGTTTTACAGCCAATGAAGTATTTTTGAAGTGTAGTCACTGTTATAATGTAGGAAATGTGGCAGCCAATTTGCGCATAGCAAGGTCCCACAAACAGCAATGTGTTAATGACCAGATAATCTGTTTTTAGGTGTTGGTTGAGGGATAAATATTGACTAGGACACCGGGGAGAACTGCTGTTCTTCAAAATAGTACTGTGGGATCTTTTACGTCCACCTGAGAGGGCAGATGGGGCCTCGGTTTAACGTCACATCTGAAAGACGGCACCTCCGACAGTGCAGCACTCCCTCAGTACTGCACTGGAGTATCAGCCTAGATTTTGCGCTTAAGTCCCTGGAATACGACTTGAACACACAACCTTCTGACTCAGAGGCGAGAGAGCTACCCAGTAAGCCACGGCTGACACCTCCATATAGAGAGGAGCTTCTATGATGGCTTAGGAAAGAGCTGTAGTAGCCTAGTCATGCAAATTTGAAAGGCACTAGTGTCAGTCCGTGTTGAACTAGCTGATATTCGCTGGGGCAGTGGTGGGGCAATATAATTGGTCTCATCACCTGGACTAGGAAGGTGAAAATCAATCAAGGTTCTTGCTCCTGATCTCCATCTAGCAACTTCTGCCAGAGGAGCGTATGTATATGTGTTAACACTGGATAAGGACAGGATTAAGCTTGGCATATGATGCCTGCACAGTTGAATATCCTGCTGACACTCTCAAGACGCAGACAAGAATAATGGCCACATATGTGAGGTATTGGAAGGTATCCAGGCAACCGTGTCTCAGCAAGTAGTAAATGTATTCAAGGCAAGAGAGGAGGAAATTGACAAGAAAGATTTGAAAAATAAAAAAAAATACATTTACTGTATAGAGGAACTTGATTGACACTCTGGGAGAACTGGAAGTGCATTTTTCCCTCCATCAAAGGCATACCATAAAATATCCAGCTACTCTGGTGTTTGTTAAAACAACATAGAAAGTAAAATGGGACATATATCAATAGTGAGAAATTGCTGGCAATTTCGCTGCAATTGGCTTCCCCAGAATTGTACTAGGCCTTCAGCCAACAGAGGTGTGAACTACAAGCTGCATCATAAGAGTCTAAACTGTTTGTACAGTTCCTTTGATGAATGTGGCAGATACAGGAAGTGCTGCGGTTTGCAAAGGGCACTATAAACATGTTATTGTGGGGACTTTGCATCATTGCATGCCTATTAAACTAGAGTTAAGTCCAAATACTTCATCAACAAGTTGAGATGCAAGTTTAATGCACTATATTACAGAAAAGACAGTCACAACTGGGATCCATGACAAACTGCACCAATTAAACAAATGCCTCTTTAAAGCAATCACGATGTGTGTGCAGTAATTTTTAAACCAGCCAGCCACTATAGAACTAAACTGGGATTTATGGCCATCTGAATTAACACAGAGAAGCTGGGTGAACACAAGTAATTATATTGCCATTGACAGAGTTTGTTGCTCTTATGCACAGGCAGCCAGAATGATTTAAATGAATCCCACTTGACCTCTCCATTAAAAATGTAGAGAGAAGCTGCTCTTTGGCCTCTCTGATTGATTAAAAACAATCACATTTCAATTGCAGTGCAAGGAAGACAGTTGTTGCAGCTTGTAGGAGATGTGCTCAATAATGGTGCCATTCCTGCATTTAGTTTAATTAGTAGTTTTCAGATGGATCATACAAATGTTGCATATCTGGGGCAAGGTATAACATTTCCCCGTCAAAAAAATAACAACAGGCACATCTCAGCAATTATTTGAAGCTGCAGAATTTCAACTCCAAAATGAAAAATGTTAAGTTGCATTATTTTTCTGCTTCCTGCTCCAAATGACATTAACTTTATAAAATTCAATTGTGTTGCATTTGTCATTGGAGACTTAGAGAGTCATTGTGCAGATGTTACAAGAAAGAAAAGTGTGTTTTGAAGAGTTGCAAATCCACAGAGAATTATTAAATCTGGTGCTGCGTGAATTATCTGCATTTAGTAAGTGATTTAATCCACTGCATTTTACAATGCGAATCCCCATGCAACGATTCTGGAAACTTCTTTGCGTAACTGCAGATGAATGGGTGCAGCAGCTGTGCACTGATTAGTCAGCCCCCAAGAGAATAATGTGGTTTGTACCACAACTCAACTGGCACATTGCGCATTACAGTTGAAGTATTTTATTTTAAGTTCAATTAAAACACCATGTTTAACAACTAATTTTGATGTGAATATGGCTGCTTGAAAAAGCACAAAGCAGTGGGTGTTATTCAAATATCACATGTTCTGAAGTACAAAGTGCAACGACTGATTTTGTTTGTAGTTTTGATATTTTTATTTCCCATTCCCTGATCTTCCTAGGCCATAGACCGACCTCAGCTTAGTGAGCAGGTTAGTTAATTGGTCTAAAATTTCTGGCAATGGAATTGGATATATAATGGAAAAGGAAAAATTTGTAGGGCTATGGGGAAAGAGTGGGAGAATGGGACTAATTTGGACAGCTCTTTCAAAGAGCCAGTATAGGCATGATGGGCCTATGTGCTGTATGATTCTCTGAATATCACCTCAAAACAGCCAGTAGGAGTTACAAGATTGGACCAGGACATTTCAATTTTCTTCAGTCTTCCACGAAGAAGCACCTGGCCTCAAATTGGTTCTTGAAGCTCAGATCGAGTATTCAGCAGCATGGAGGATTGCTGGTGCAAGTTGGTATCCTCCCACTCTATGGTGCCTCACATGAGTGTTCCAACACATGGTGCTACTGAGTCACCTAACTATTAATGGCTTCTGATATTTCATGTTTGCCCACCAAGCACAGAACTGACTACAACTATGTATTATTGTTGCTGTGCATCACTACATGTTGTATTTATGAAGCTTTGCTATTTCACCGTTGCAACATGAAGTGTGTGTAAGCCTCCTAATAAGGCACATTGGAGGTGTTTAATTAACTAAATCTAGCTCCTAGCTTCCCTTTGTGCACCTCACATGCAACCAAAGGAAAGACACCAAGCCAGGGAAAGGATAGAAAAATTAGAAGGGTTCCCCACAGGATGGGATGGAAAGAGCTTCATGCAGCTGATGATAGAGCTGATCGGCAAAGGTTGGTTAGCAACTGGACTGGCCACCCTTACTGCCAAAAGGCAGAAAAAAATACTTCAAAATACACAAATGATGTTCAAGTGAGGCAAATGCACCATGTGATCTGAGATGAGGACCATCCCAGGTTCAACCCCTAGTCTGTACTCAGTTAGTGATCTCATTGAGATGTCACAGTTGGCCTCAGTGCTCCTGGATTAGGTAAGAGAAAAATCAGCCAGGGTTTCTCTTAATCCCTATCCAGGGACTTCTGTTGGAAAATATGATGTGTGAATGTTGGATAAGGAGAGAATCAGATTCAGTTATAATGCCAGTCATGGTCAAATAGACTGCTGACATTCTGTCCAAGCTCACACATGAAGAATAACACTTAGCAATATACTGTACATCAATATTTACTTATTGTTAATATTATATGCCTTTGTTATTAAATAAAGATAAATATTTGTTTATATTTTCTGATAGATCTAAAGGTCAGACCATGAACTGTTTGAAAAGTCCACCAAAAACCATGGCCCAGAATTTGCTGTAGCCGTGACCAAAGACCGGCCACCGTTAGTTAGACTTGCTCTTGCCCGTTTTATTTCCAAGAGATCTTGCACTGGAAGTTGCTGGAAATGCGAGAGGGAAACAGCAGCGCCCTCTACAGGGCATCTGGAACCTGCGTGAACAGGGCAGGCAACTGTGTATCCCCTTAACCAATCAAATTGAAAAATTGTGACATGAACCAGGAAGTGTAAGTTAGAATAGTGAATTCAATGTCAAATCAGGTACAGAAAGTGAAATAAAGAGAGGGAAAGAAAGATTGGATTAAAAGAGAGAGAAAAAAAGAGACAGAAAGAAAAAGTTTTAAAAAATGTAACTTACATTTTTTATTAAATCTCCAACAAGAATTAAAAGTAATAGATAATTTTCAGTGCCAGAGTGGTTGTTTGGCAGTAATTAAGACTTAACACGCCATTAAAAAGGGTGCTTAGACTGAAATGGACAAGCCCTAACTTTCTGTGGCGAGTTTAGTTTGTATCTACCGTGCAAGTACAGGAACTTCACGCCATTCATTGCATTTGGATGGTGAGTCAGACGAGATGCGGTTTTCGCGAGGCTAATGGCGCATCTCGTCAGCAGCGTCCGGATTTTTGCGTTTAACCGCGCGTCTGCCCTCACCTGAAGTTGCTGTGCGATTTGCGCGTAAATAACGGTGAGCGCCATTCGCCTCACCGTTATTTTGGCAGCAAATTCTGAGCCTATGTCATTATCAAGGAACTGCAGACCAGATACCACAGGCTGAGTAGAGCAGAAAACACAATTACTATCTGGTTTCTTTTCATTTATATTCTTTCACACAAGGCTGCTTGTGGGCTAAAATATCTTTTTTGCTACGTCCATTAGCTAAAAATGAAAAATAATATGCATTTCCACAAGAAGTCAATGCAAATTGAAAAAAAAATCAACACATAGGATTAAACTCTACAACTTGAACTTACTCTGTCTCTGTCACTTCGCATGCAACTGGATTTTTTGTATTCCATTAGATGTAAATTAATTTTATAACTTTAAATAGTTTCAGTATAAATTAGATCACATTAAGTTCTAATGTTTTATAACAACCTAGTATAAATTATTTTAAATTTGTAATTACTATAATGAGTCTTAATTCGGTCATAGTCAAACTGTTATCTTATAGCAAAACCCTAAACATTATTATTCCATTTTTGAGGCCATAAATCATAGAATCATAGAATGGTTACAGCACAGATGGAGGCCATTCGGCCCATTGCAAGAGCAATCCACTTAGTCCCATTCCCCTGCAAATTTTTTCCCTTCAAGTATTTATCCAATTCCTTTTTGAAAGCCACGATTGAATCTGCTTCCAAAACCCTTTCAATCAGCGCATTCCAGATCATAACTGCTAGCTGCGTAAAAAAGTTTTTCCTCATGTTGCCTTTGTTTCTTTTGCCAATCACCTTAAATCTGTCTCCTCTGGTTCTTGACCCTTCCGCCAATGGCAACAGTTTCTCTTTATTTACTTTATCTAAACCCTTCATGATTTTGAACACTTCTATCAAATCTCCTCTTGACCTTCTCTGCTCGAAGAAGAACAACCCCAGCTTCTCCAGTCTATCCACATAACCGAGTTCCTCATCCCTGGAAACATTTTAGTAAATCTTTCCTGCACCCTCTCCAAAGCCTTAACATCCTTCCAAAAGTGCAGTGCCCAGAATTAGACACAAAACTTCAGCTGTGGCCGAACCGGTGTTTTATAAAGGTTCAACATAACTTCCTTGCTTTTGTACTCTATGGGGTCAATTTTCGGATGGCCGAGCGGGTGCGTTCGTAGCTGGGGGGCTCCTAAAATTGGGGATTCCCGGAGCAGGTCCGGAGCCCGGCTCCAACCCGCCCACTTCTGGGTTCCCCAATGACGCAAATCGGTGCGCGTGCAGCCCCCGCATGCGGGACTCCCATCGGCAATCAAAGCCGGCGGGATCCCACTTAAGATCATTATCTGGGCGCTTGAGGTCGTTTACAGACCTCATTAGTTGGAGATTTTAGGAGGATTCGGATTTTGGACTACCCAGAGCCTGTTTCCCATGCTGGGGGAAACACTCCCTGTTTAAAGAGACGTGTTGCAGCCACCAGCCAGTAGCAGCTGCGAAGGTCCATTTAACAGGTGCGGGGTAAACCCTCATTCATTGCAGCAGGGCACTCTGTCACCTCAGAAAAAGTTTTGGCTGCCACACCATTGTCTCCATACTCCAAATTATTAAATCATACCCTAAACTCTGCTGTCCAAACACATTTATCTACTTTGTGGACCCCCTCACACTCACACCGTGAGGACGGGGGGGAGGGTCTATTGCTGCATTCATCACTCCATTGGAGGACGAGCAACATCACCAGCCTCGCCAGGCATGCCGTCCACCTCCGCCACGTGGAGCTACACAACACAGTGCTGCGCAACAGGCACCTGCACAAAGTAGTCGTGTATCTACACATACACCCACTGTAGGGTGACCCAATGGGTGGTATCAAGGGTGTTCATGGAGAACCTCATGAAAGGGCATTATTGCACACACCAGTCAAGAATGGCCAAGACGTGGCAGTAGTGGTGACAATATAATATGTAATGTGAGTTGATCAGAAATCAAATATAAGTAAAAACCATGACAAACCCTCAAACACCCTTATGCATCCCTTTCATGCTCACGACACGTTTGCCTTACGCTTCCTACTACACATACGTGATGCATGCCCTGTGGCTGCAGCACAGGTAGTGGCAGGTGAGTTGTGGCTGACCGTGAAAGAGATGCACAAGAGGGTGAGTATGAGACAGAGCCATGAGATTGTATGAGGATTGGGTTGAGTGGTAGTGATGGGATGAGTACTGGCGAGGTGAGTAAGTGCAGGTAAGATGAGGATGAGCTTTGAGTGGGTGTGAGGGGTGATGTGATAGAGTAGTGTTGGCAGTGCAGAAGGAGATGTGGGGTGGGGGCGGTGATGTGACAGACGCAGTGTAGGGGGATGAGTAAGTGTACTCACTTCGGCTGACCTACTTAGGTCATTGAAGCGCCTCCTGCACTGTATGCAGGTGTGTGATATGTTGGTGGTGCTGGTGACCTCCTCTGCCACCTCGAGCCAGGCCTCCGTGGTGGCAGAGACAGGCCACTTCCTCCTGTCCACCGGGGAGAAGATCTCTGTTCTCCCCCTCACCCCATCCAATAGGACCTGGAGTGAGGCATCATTAAACCTGGGAGCAGCATTCCCCCTGGGCTGCTCCATGCTGTAATTTTGGCTCCTTTCTGCAGCATCAGTCAGTGGAGGACTGCCCCTTTAAATAGGGCTCCTCCAGCTGACAGCCTATGATGTGGCTGCGCAGTCCGCCCGCTGCGCAGCTTTCCCGTGCGAAATCTAGAAGCCAAGATAAGTGACTTCAATTTACTTATGATCGCGTGGGGAACCCACCGATTTTACTGGGTGGGTTACCCACGCGCCCAGTCAGCCCCCCGCTGGCAACCCGCCTCCCTCCTAATATCGGGCCCTGTGCCTCTATTTATGAAGCCCATGATCCCGTGTGCTTTTTTAAACGCTTTCTCAACCTGTCCTGTCACCTTCAAAGATTTGTGCACATATACCCCCAGGTCTCTCTGTTCCTGCACCCCCTTTAGAATTGTATGATTAATTTATATTGCCTCTGCTCATTCTTCCTGCCAAAATGTATCACTTCACACTTCTCTGCGTAAAATTTCATCTGCCACGTGTCTGTCCATTCCACCAGCCTGTCTATGTCCTCTTGAAGTCTATTACTATCCTCCTCACTGTTTACTAGACTTCCAAGTTTTGTGTCATCTGCACATTTTGAAACTGTGCCCTGTACACCCAAATCCAAGTCATTAATATATATCAAAAAAAGCAATGGTTCTCGTACCGACCCCTGGGGAACACCACTGCGTACCTTCCTCCAGTCCGAAAAACAACCATTCACCACTGCTCTATGATTCCTGTCACTTAGCCAATTTCGTATCCATGCTGCCACTGCCCCTTTTATTCCATGGGCTTCAGCGTTGCTGACAAGCCTATTATGTGGCAAGTAAAGAGCAGTAAAATGCATTTCATAGATCAATGAAATGTGGTGCACCCCATCATAAAGTGCCTAGAGTTTGCCTGCACACTGAATGAATCCCTTATGCCCCCTTTTTATAGAACTGTTTCCAGTACAGCGTAGCATTGCTAGCACTCTCATCTCTGAGTCAGAAGGTTGTGGGTTCAGGCCCCATTCTAAGCCTGGAGTCTACGATCTTGGCTGACACTGGATTAACACCTCTGATGACGACTTACTCTCCCAGTGCAGTACCGAGGGAGTGCTGTATTGTCAGAGGAGCTTCTCTTCAGATGGAACATTAACCAAGGTCCTTTGTTCCTCTTCCAGTATTTCAGGTAATTGTTAAAGATCCCACATTGCTGTTCAACGAAGAGCAGAGAGTTCTCCTGGTTTGTTCAAACAATTGGCCTACATTTATACACCAATCAACATGTTAATTGGCCATTTATCTCATTGGCTGTTTGCGGGTTCTTGCTGTGCACAAAAATAGCTATCATGTTTACCTACATAACAACAGCTGCTGCACCCCAAAATGATTTAATTGTGTGTAAAATACTTTCAATATTTCTGTGAGATCTGATACTGTACTATATAAATGCAAATCTTTTTCCACAAGATTGCAAGATAATTGCAGAACAGGAAGGCCATTTAGCCTATCTAGGTCCATTTATCGAGAGAGATCCTAAAATCCCCCCACCATTCTGACCATCTTGATTCATCCATCCAGAAAAACCTCAAAGTTCTCCAATTGCGGATTCCAATTGGTTCCTAAATGATTCTAGGCTTTTTGCCTCTACTACTCTATCCAGAAGTCCATCCACGTATTAATCACTCTTTGTATGAAGAAGGAGTTCCTGATATCTGTCCTAAGTTTATAATAAATTGCTACACTCAGTACATTCAATAAAATGTTACGCTATCTAATTAATCAATTTTCAACCCGTGGGTGAGGAACTTCACTGGATCAATATTTACGTCTGATCACATCTCTCTGAAACATTTTGAGATGCTTTTCTACTTTAAAGGCGCTAAATAAATGCAAGTAGTTGTTGTAAATTTAACTTTTACTCATTTGCACCTGGAGGTCCAGAGCTGGTTGGTTTCCGTGGGGCATTCTTTTTCTGCCCGCTGCCCGCCTCAAAATGGACCTGGCCTCCCCCCAGCACTATCGAGTGGCTGGCCAGCCACTCGAAAACCGCACGGAAGGAAAATATATCCCATTGTTTAGAATGAGATGACCTTGATGAATTGCTTTAACAATTTTTGCTATCACCTGAACCCTTTGATAAGTTATTACTTTGTAAGATGCTTCATTTGTACGTTCATAGAATAATAGAAAATTTACGGCACGGAAGGAGGCCATTCAGCCCATCATGTCCGTGCCGGCCAAAAATGAGCCTCCCAGCCTATCCCACTTTCCTTTTACACATTACACCAATTTTAAAAGATGGTTTTATTCCCTCTGGTTCTGTTTTTGTATGAACAGCATGTCTCAGTGTGAAGGCCAACAATGAATGCCTTCCATGTTTTTGGTACATGTGGATGTTCTAATCATGAAGCCATTATAAATTTATCAAAAATAATTTACTGGGAAATTTCATCACCAGCATATATTCTAACAAGGTAGTTTTAATGCTTGGAAATAATGACACTTGCAATCTGTTGGCTTTGACTCCACAAAGCCAGCTGTCACTTGCAGATGATGATACACTGTGGTGGTATCAATGGTTGGGATGGATCACGATCATAGGAATAATTTCAGGCCGCAGTAGATATTTGTTCCACCTAGCCTGCCCATTCAATTTCCCACAAGAATGTCTAAAGCTTATGACCCTGAACCCTATTTGCTGATAGGAACTTGCCTGGGCCATTTTTTGAATTGAAAAAAAGCATGAATCATAATGAAACATGTAAACAGAAGAAAAAGTTAGATAATCCTGAAAAGGTGAATTCTTTAAAAACATTGAAGGTTTAGACCAACGTGCAGCAATGTTTTGCCAATCGTCTGAGGTTATAACATCAAAACAGAATAGATCAGATTGATATAATTTTAGAACTGTTTTGGACACTTACAATATGAATTCTGAAGTAATGCAGCTCCCACTCTCAGTAATGTTATACATTACTGTAAAATCTGCTAGAAGACCCATACATTCATGCCCTTTACACATAAGGGAATAACATAGACATCAGATTTTATAGTATAATTTTTTTTTGAGATCTTTCTGATACGAATAATTGGAGCACTAAGTGACATTCAGTTTTTCAGTCACTGACAAGGGTAACACCACAAAACTGATCTAATATCTACAAGTTGCAATGCCATATCCATTTTCCTACAGTTTTGTTCTTAAATCATCTGTATTGTTTCTATTTCAGGATCCTTCTATTAATACAGGTGAAAAAGGTAGTTTTTTGTATTTGATTGGTGTCGGTGAATGTTATGCTCATTAAGAGAAAGAATGTCAGTGCTGAGGAATGAGACATAAGGGGCTTCTACAGCTGTAAGGAAGAAAAGACATTCGTGCGATTAAACTGAGCTAGATTCAAATCCAAGCCCCAGAGGAAAAATCAATGTTCCAAACCCCTTGCTTCACTCAGTACTCACAACCGCCGAAAATTCCAGAAACTTTAATGAAAACAATATTATAGAAAAAAAAGTTGCAGAAATTTATATCTGTACTTGAGCGAAAGCACATGTTTTCAGTCAAGTTTTTAAAAAATGACATGGTTCTTCACCATCTGATCAGTGTTATTTTAGGTCCGCAGCTCACAATTTGACATTTTGTTCAGTACATGGGGAAGGTGCACATTATGCAGCATTTTCTATTTTCACCTGTAAGCAAAAATGTCTGAAATTGGTCTCAGACAAAACGGCTGATGATGAATCGGTCGACCTGGTTTACCCCCCGCCTGATTTCCGTCTCCATTGCAGACAACGGAAAAGAAATATTGGGCGGAGTGCCCGTGCGCTATCGTCCCGTTTTGCCGTACCGCTACGGTTGCCAGCTCTGATTGAACATATTCCTGGGGGTTTCATCCCATCGCCTCCTGCCTCCAATCGCTCTGCCCCAGCCAAATAGCCTTTATTCCTAAATCCAATACTTTTATAATTAATAAACAGAAGTCTTCAAAGAAAATGGGGAAAAAACACATTTTTTTCAATGCCCCTATGATTTTTCCTCCCGGGTTGCTTGCAGCAATGTCCAGGAGATTAACCTTTAATTCCTGGAGACTCCAGGACAATCCTGGAGGGTTGGCAACCTACTTACCACCCAAGAGCAGTTTCACCCCCAATGACTTTAGGTGTGTTTGAAACCATTAGGCCATAATTTGCTGTAGCAAGTCATCTAACGGCATCTGCTGTTAGATAGACTTGTCCTTGCAGGTTTAGGTTTTTAAATTTATTGTGACCTCTAAACTTGACTATTCCAATTCTATCCTGGCCGGCCCCCCTATCTTCCACTCTCCATAAACTTGAGCTCATACAAAACTCTGCTGCCTGTATCCTAACTCGCAACAAGTCCCGTTCACCCATTACCCCAGTGATCGCTGTCCGACATTGGCTCCCGGTCCGGCAACGCCTCGATTTTAAAATACTCATCCTCGTTTTCAAATCGTTCCATGTCCTCGCCCCTCCCTACCTCTGTAACCTCCTCCAGCCCTACAACCCCCCCGAGATCTCTGCGCTCCTCCAATTCTGACCTCATGATCCACCATTGGCGGCCGTGCCTTCAGCTGCCTCAGCCCTAAGCTCTGGAATTCCATCCCTAAACCTTTCCACCTCTCTACCTCTCGCTCCTCCTTTAAGATGCCCCTTAAAACCTATGTCTTTGACCAAGCTTTTGGTCACCTGTCCCAATATGTCCTTAGGTGGCTCAGTGTCAAATTTTGTTTGATAACGCTCCTGTAAAGGGGCTTGGGATGTTTTACTATGTTAACGGCGCTATATAAATGCAAATTGTTGTTTTTGGTGTTTCGGGCCTCCAGAATCTCAGCTCTGTGCCATTTCGAGCTGCCGAAAGTTGCACACTACGCAACAGAGGGAAAAATATCCTGCACTTCACTTGAACATTGTACCGAATATTTATTTGAATATTTCATTGCTTCCAATATAGTAAAAACCAACATAAGGCGACAATAAATGATAATTGAAAAATTGAGTATGAACGTATGAATGGGCACAGTGACCTGCCAGATACAGTTTGTTCCTTTAAAAAATGGTTAGGAAGTGGGTGGTGCAGTGGGTTAGACACTGACATTTTACCTCTGACACCCAGTCTGATAGGATGATAGTCTCTAGGATAAAAGCGTTCTTTGTGAAATGAATTTGGGCAGTGTCAGTCCAGTAATTCGGCAGTAATAAGTAATCTCACTCAGAGAGCCCACAGTGGGAAGTACAAAAAATGCCACACTGGGGCAGTAAGGGGTCCTCTTCTGAGGTTGCAGCAGAATAGAAGGAGCTTTACCCTCCATCTGACTGTGCTATACCTGACCAGGGATTGCTCAATGTCGACATCGGATGCCTCAAATGGGAAGAGTTCCGTTCCCCAGCACCAACACCCCTTCGCTTGCCAAAAAAAATGTGTGGCTATCACTCATTTGATGGCATAGATAGCAAAATTAATGCCTGGCACAACAGTCTTCCTTGCTGCATGTTGATACTTCATTGGCATTTTCACCTGCTTACTCTATCATGTCATTGCTACCCTGGGCATTGAGATAAGAAGCATGATTTTCCAGAGTGAAGTTGTGGAGCATGCAGCAGGCAAAAATTACTCTGAAAGACCTCGTAGTTGTACTGTAAGTACACCATGATCAGTCCAGATATGTGAAACAATGCTTGAAGGAATCAGTGGTACATTTGGTAATAATTCTGGTTGCAGCATGAATTTGACTGCATCTGCATTCTGCTTCCGTCTTTGGTTGCCATATAAGTAAGATCAACTGTGGCTGCATAGGATAGCCTTGATCTCCTCAGAATCATCTTTCATCTATCTATGTCATGTCAACTCTTCTTTCCCCCTTAAATTAGGGTAGCACAGATGACTGCCTTAAAATGAAGGCATCACTTGAGTTTCTGGGGTAGTAGGCATTGCAAGCACGATGGTGGTTGCATACCAAATTCGCGTTAACGTAATAAAAATCGATTTGGGTCAAATAAGGAATTACATTGCACCCGTTGATTCTAATAGCATCATGGATACAGACCATGACTAGATCACCCTGTGCTCTAACTGGTTATTTTTTTCTTTGATCTAATGTAGCAATGGAAAGGAGAAACAAGGGGCACAAAGGATCGGGGGAGAAAAATAGCACTAGAGCAAGTAATAGTACAGTATTAGGTGGGATCAGACTAAGAGAGGGTACAAGAAAGTCTAAGACTGGTTTGCAGTGCATATGTGTAAGCGCATGAAGCATGGTAAACAAGGTTGGTGAGCTGCAGGCGCAAATAGCCACATGGGAATATGATGTTGTGGCGATAACAGAGACCTGGCTCAAAAAAGGGCAGGAATGGGTACTAAAAATTCCTGGATACAAGGTGTTCAGGGAAGATAGGGAAGGAAAAAAAGGAGGCGGGTGGCAGTATTGATTAAGGAGAATATTGCAGTACTGGAGAGAGAGGATGTCCTGGAGGGGTCAAGGACAGAATCTATTTCGTTAGAGTTAAGAAATAAAAGAGGTGCCGTTACAGTACTGGATATATTCAATAGGCCACCAACTAGTGGGAAGGATCTAGGGGAGCAAATTTGCAGGGAAATTACAGAGAGGTGCAAAAGCTATAGAGTAGTGATAACTGGGGACTTCAACTGTCCTAATATAGACTGGGAGAACAATAATAATATAAGGGGCAAAGAGTGGGAGGAATTTTTGAAATGTGTTCAGGTTAACTTTCTTAATCAGTACGTTTCTGGCCCAACGAGGAAGGAGGCATTGCTGCACTTGGTTTCGAGGGAATGAGGTGGGCCAAGTGGAGCAAGTGTCAGTGGGGGAGCATTTAGGGAGCAGCGATCATAGTATCATAAGGTTTAGAAGAGCTACGGAAAAGGACACGGACCACTCTAAAGTAAAAATACTCAATTGCAAGAGGGCCAATTTCAATTGGATGAGAACAGATCTGGCCCGGGTAAACTGGAATCAAAGATTGGCAGGCAATACTGTAATTAAACAGAGGGCGGCCTTTAAAGAGGAGATGGTTTGGGTACAGTCTAGGTACATTCCCACGAGGCGGAAAGGTAGGACAACTAAAGCCAGAGCTCCCTGGATGACAAAAGAGATAGTGAGTAAGATGAAACGGAAAAAAGGGGGCCTATGACAGATGTCAGGTTGATAACACAAGTGAAAAGCAGGCAGAATATAAAAAGTTCAGAGGGGAAGTGAAAAAGGAAATAAGAGGGGCAAAGAGAGAGTATGAGAATAGACTGGTGGCCAACATTAAAGGGAATCCAAAAGTCTTCTACAGGCATGTAAACAGTAAACAGGTAGTAAGAGGAGGGGTGTGGCCGATTAGGGATCATAACGGAGATCTACTCCTGGAGGCAGAGGCGACGGCCGAGGTACTAAATGAATATTTTGCATCTGTCTTTACCAAGGAAGAAGATGGTGCCAGAGTCTCAGTAAAGGAAGATATAGTTGAGATATTGGATGGACTAAAAACTGATAGAGAAGAGGCACTTGAAAGGCTAGCTGTACTTAAAGTAGGTAAGTCACCCGGCCCGGATGGGATGTATCCTAGGTTGCTGAGGGAAGTAAGGTTGGAAATTGTGGAGGTACTGGCCATAATCTTCCAAACATCTGTAGATACTGGGGTGGTGCCAGAGGACTGGAGAATTGCAAATATTACACCTTTGTTCAAAAAAGGGTATAAGGATAAACCCAGCAACGAGAGGCCAGTCAGTTTAACCCCAGTGGTGGGGAAACTTTTAGAAACAATAATCCGGGACAGAATTAACAGTCACTTGGACGAGGGTGGATTGATTAGGAAAAGCCAGTACGGATTTGTTAAAGGCAAATCGTGTTTAACTAACCTGATAGAGTTTTTAAATGAGGTAACAGAGAGGGTAGATAAGGGCAATGTAGTTGATGTGGTGTATATGGATTTTCAAAAGGTGTTTGATAAAGTGCCACATGGTAGGCTTATCATCAAGATTATGGCCCATGGAATAAAGGGGGCAGTAGCAACATGGATACAGAATTGGCTAAGGGGTAGGAAACGGAGAGTAGTGGTGAAAGGTTGTTTTTCGGACTGGAGGGAGGTGTACAGTGGTGTTCCCCAGGGATCGGTGCTGGGACCACTGCTTTTTTGGTATATATTAATGACTTGGACTGAGGTGTACAGGGCACAGTTTCAAAATTTGCAGATGACACAAAACTTGGGTCAAGACGATATAGACAGGCTGGTGGCATGGGCAGACACATGGCAGATGAAATTTAACGCAGAAAAATGCAAAGTGATACATTTCAGTAGGAAGATCGAGGAGAAGCAATATAAATTAGAGGAAGAATTCTAAAAGGGGAACAGGAACAGAGAGATCTGGGGGTATATCTGCACAAATTGTTGAAGGTGGCAGGGCAGGTTGAGAAAGCGGTTAAAAAAGCATGCAGGATCCTGGGCTTTATAAATAGAGGCATAGAGTACAAAAGTATGGAAGTCATGATGAACCTTTATAAAACATTGGTTCGGCCACAACTGGAGTATTGTGTCCGGTTCTGGGCACCGCACTTTAGGAAAGATGTGAAGGCCTTAGAGAGGGTGCAGAAGAGATTTACTAGAATGATTCCAGGGATGAGGGGCTTTAGTTACGTGGAGAGACTGGAGAAGCTGGGGTTGTTCTCCTTGGAACAGAGATGTTTGCAAGAGATTTGATAGACGTATTCAAATTCATGAAGGGTCTAGACAGAGTAGATAGAGAGAAACTGTTCCCATTGGCAGAAGGGTCAAGAACCAGAGGACATAGATTTAAGGTGATTGGCAAAAGAACCAAAGGTGACACGAGGAAAAACTTTTTTACACAGCGAGTGCTTAGGATCTGGAATGTACTGCCCGTGGGGGTGGGGGTGGCAGATTCAATCATAGCCTTCAAAAAGGAACTGGATAAGTACTTGAAAGGAAATAATTTGCAGGGCTACGGGGATAGGGCAGGGGAGTGGGACTAGCTGGATTGCTCTTGAATAGAGCCGGCACGGACTCGATGGGCCGAATGGCCTCTTTCCGTGCTGTAACCTTTCTATGATTCTATATATGGGTAACATGAAGGAACTGGAAAGTATGGTGAACATTCCTGGTGTCGGAGCCACAATGCACACTGCTCTATCATGGACTCATAATGTTCAAGATAGGTGTATTCAAAACAGTTTGACATTAAACTTTAAATGTTTAGTTACCTGCACTAATGCTGTACCTTTGGTCCCAGTTAACTGAATTGTCACAGTTTATATATAACTTTGTGGAATGAGGTAGAGCAATACGACTAATTGAAACAATTGGTTTTGATGACATGCAGACTTAAAAGGTGAAAATTGTTTATGGATGACGGATAAAACAATAAAAAAAATCACTCTTTCACCTCTCATCTAAGCCAAATAGGCAGTACCTGAGTACCTATATGTGACACTTCACAATGCAGCAATTGCCTTCAATTGCAGACATGTGAGAATCAGGATGATCTTGCCATTTTTGAATGGACAAAATAACACATTGCAGAAGCGATGCTTTACTTCAGGAATATCATAAAATACTCAATGGCCACATTTGCATGTTCAACTCTCAGAATATACGTTCTATGTGAGAAATCACAATGGCTGCTAAGGAGCCCGACAGCAATTTCAAGTGATTCACACAGTGGGCAGGAAATCACCGGGTTTAGGAAGTCATACTTTTATGTGCCTCATCAGCATTAGCATTTTCACTGGCAGCAACTAGAATCATAGACTCATACAGCACTGAAGGAGGCCATTTGGCCCATTGTGGCAAATACATTCTGCTGAAAAACAAGAACAAGCTCGTCAATAATGAAACGTCATGGATGAATAAAGAGATAAGGTCAAAATTGAAATGGAAGAAAAAGGCATAGACTAAGTACACAGACAATAAAGGAAAGGATGACAAAAGGGAATACAAAGAGGTTGGGAAAGAAGTAAAAAAAAACAATTCGGAAAGCAAAGAGGAACAGCGAAAATAAATTATCGAGGAATATAAAAATAAATAGTAATACAGACACATAAATAACAAAAGAAAAATTGGGATTGGGGTAGGGCCATTAAGGGCTGCGCAAGATAAATTCACAGGTAATGACAGCGAAATGGCAGAAATATTGAATAGTTATTTTGCCACTAACAAGGTGGGCAGGACATTAGAAGAAGAGATCAAAAAAGATATAACAACATTTAAAATAGAAAGCGGGATGATAACTGATAAACTAATCAAACTTAGAGAGGATAAAACCTCTGTTCCGGATGAATTGCATCCGCACATATTAAAAGAAGTTAGGGAAGCGATAGCAGAGGCACTATTACATATATACAAAAATTCATTAGGAAAGGGAATAGTGCCAGAGGACTGGAGGAGAGCTAATGTTATTCCTATATTTAAAAAGGGAGAGAGAACAAGACCAGGAAACTATAGACCAGTTAGTTCAATGTCGGTGACAGAAAAGATAATGATAGTCAACAAGAATTTCAAAAGAGGTCATGCTTGGCCAACCTTATTGAATTCTTTGAAGAAGTAACAGAAAGAGTAGACAAGGGTAATGTAGTAGATGTAATATATTTGTATTTTCAAAAGGCCTTCGATAAGGTACCACATGGTAGACTCATGGCTAAGGTCAGAGCATGTGGAGTCAGGGGACAGGTAGCAGAGTGGATAGCAAGCTGGCTACAAAACAGAAAACAGAGAGTAGGGGTTAAGGGTATCTACTCAGACTGGCAAAAAGTGGAAAATGGTGTTCCACAGGGATCGGTGCTGGGACCACTGTTGTTCACAATTTACATTAACGATTTGGACTCGGGAATCAGAAATACAATTTCAAAATTTGCAGACGACACCAAATTGTGGGAATAGTTAATATTGAGGAAGAATGCGACAAATTACAAGAAGACATTAATAAACTTGCAGAATGAGCGTGTAATTGGCAAATGAATTTCAATATAAATAAGTGTGAGGTGGTGTATTTTGGTAGGAAGAATAAGAAGGCCACATTCTGCTTGGATAATAAGAGTCTAAATGGGGTAGAGGAGCAGAGGGATCTGGGGTACAGATACACAAATCACTAAAAGTAGTGACGCAGGTTAATAAGGCCATATAAAAGGCAAACCAAGCACTGGGTTTCATTTCTAAAGAGATAGAATTGAAAAGCAGAAAAGTTATGTTAAACTTATATAGAACCTTGGTTAGATCGCACTTGGAGTACTGTGCACATTTCTGGTCTCAACGTTATAAAAAGGACATAGATGCATTGGAGAAGGTGCAAAAAAGATTCACAAGGATGATACCAGAACTGAGAGGATATAGTTATTGGGTAAGGCTGAACAGGCTAGGGCTCTTTTCTCTTGAAAAGAGAAGGCTGAGGGGTGACCTGATTATGAAAGGGTTTGATAGGGGAGATGTAGAGAAAATGTTTCCACCTGTGGAGGAGTGCAAAACTAGAGGTCATAAATATAAGATAGTCACTACTAAATCCAATAGGGAATTTACCCAAAGAGTGGTAAGAATGTGGAACACGCTACCACAAGGAGTAGTTGAGGTGAATAGCATCGGAGCATTTAAGGGGAAGCAAGATAAGCACATGAGAGAGAAAGGAATAGAAGGATATGCTGATTGGGTGAGATGAAGAGGGGTGGGAGGAGGATGGTGTGGAGCACAAACGCCAGCATGGACCAGTTGGGCTGAATGGCCTGTTTCTGTACTGTGGACTCTATGTAATTCTATGCCTGTGCTGGCTTTTTGTAAGATCTTTCCAACTAGTCCCATTCCCCCGCTCTTTCCCCATAGCCCTGCAAATTTTTCCTTTTCAAGTATATATCCAAATCTCTTTTGAAAGTTCCTATTTGAATCTGTTTTCACCACCCTTTCACGCAGCACATTCCAGATCATAACAACTCATTGTGTAAAAAAATTCTCCTCCTCTCCCCTCTGGTTCGTCTGCCAATTATCTTAAATCTGTGTGCTCTGGTTACCGACCCTCCTGCCAATGGTAACAGTTTCTCCTTTTTACTCGATCAAAACCCCTCATAATTTTGAATAACTCCAGACTGTAATCTATTCTCCACTTTTGACCCTTTGAGCCCCTTCCTGTTAAATTGGTACGAATAGGCCAGGTACAACATTTTATATCCAGTATATAGTAATAGCCTGCAGCTATGTGAAGTAAGTCTGAAATTTATGTTATTAGGTTCTAACTCACTGACGTGATTGAGCACAGTCACTTCCAAAAGAACACATTTTGTTTTAGCGACAAGACATTGCTTTCTACATTGGTATTTTATGTGGAGTAATAAAACGTGTTTGTAATTATGTCAGGAGATGGCGGACTAAGCATTACTTATTGGTTGACAATTTGGTAGAATAAAGAAAGCAGCAAATTCAGTTACATTGTAAGTTTAATTCAACATTTTTAGATTCTTGTCCAATGGCAGTCTAAAATCAGTTCTAATAACCCATTTGTAGATGATAGTTTATAATTTAATAGTTTATTAAATTATTCTGTTCTGAGATTCTCTCTCCTTTGTCATAGCAATGGATTTTGGAAGGAGGAGGAGAGCATCTTTGAAGGAAGTGTTGTGATAAAGTTTGACTGGCAATTTGCAGAACAGCCTACTGATTGTAAGGCAGCTGTTTAAAAGGCTCCCTCTATTCTCTCCTTTAAGATTCAGAGCTATTATATGCCACTGCTATCTTTCTCACTCATACTCCATGTTAGCATGTACTAATTTAATTGTGCGATGGGATTTAGTCTCAGGGATGTAGAACTTCCATAGGCAATTTTACACTTACATTTGTTTAATTTGGATTGCAGGAGAGCACAGCTATTCTGTAATCTGTGGCTCAGTCATAACCTGGCACTGGATCCCATATCCTGATGGTAGCATGGTAGACCCATATTTTTGTGGCTCTACAATTCTGCTGTTGAGATAAAGGAATAGATGTATCAATTTAAGTATGAGGACCCAGCACACCGACACTGTTCCTGTGATCCAAATTAAACAAGTGTCGATGTAAAAGCACCTTACAACAATTAATTTGCCTGCCAACAACTTAAGATGTTATTTCTAGTATTTGAGCAACTAGCTCTTTTCAGCTGTACAGTGTGAAGCCTACTGGAATGGCTCTAATTGTGAATATATTCAACCTTGGTTTCCAGTGTGATAGGTCACTTGGCGAGACTGATTGATAACCTCCTCCCTGTCTTAAAATTATTTTTGTTTCAACCAGCACTCCATCCAAATGGACCGACAAATGAGGATCAGGGGCTGCTCTCAGGGAGTTGTGCTAGAGGCTGCTGGAACCCTCGCTACATAAACTAAATTGTCAAGTCATGGGCGTTTGAATTGCACAGTGTATAGGAGCTCCAATGTTCTGTGACACAGAATGTCACAATTTCCTGCTTAGCGAGTTATCTAATCTTAGTCATGCCATGAAGAGGAGGTGCTAATTGGAGACCAGGGGCATGATTTTAACATTGAAAAACAGGTGGGTTGGGGGCGGGGGGGCGTTCAGAATTGCAACCATTTCAAACCCACCCCCAACCCACCTCCAACCCGCCTCCAACCCGCCCATTTCCGGTTTTCACTGGGGCGGGACGAGGGGCGGGCGACCAACCCACTGCCAGGAGGCGGGTTGGTGACTAAAACCTTTCAAGGAGGCTGCGGGCCTCCATTTTTGCAAAATTTGCCATTTTAACCCGAGAGCCGGGATTCCCAGGCCTTCTCCTTCACGTCACATAAAAGGAGGTGAAAAATCCCAAAACTGCAGGTAAGTGCCTTTCTGGCACAGCTCGTGGGCCTGAAGGAGCAGGAGTGCTTCCCCCAGGCCCATCAAACCTACCTGCAATGACCCCCCAACGATCGTGAACCCCCACCCCGAACTCCGACCCCCCCCAACAATCATGGACCCCCCAATCACTTCGACACCCCCCATCCAAACAATGATCACGGACCCCCCCCCCCCCCCGATCCCCAACGCCCACCACCCAATGATCGCGGACACCCCGATCACCGACCCCTCCCCCAATCCCAGAACCCCCCCCTACAACGATTGCTGACCCCCGCGATGACCCCCGGTTCCGACACCAGACCCACCCCGTGACTAACCCCCGATCCATCCCCCTATGACTGACTGCCCCCCTGTGACCCCCATGCCCACTGGTGCCCCCATGCCCACCGGTGCCCCCATGCCCAACATACGCATCAGTGCCCTGTGCCCACCCATGCCCCCCATGACCCACCACAGCCATACAATCAAAGACTTACCTGAAGATGTACCTGAACACGTCCTCTCCCTGACTGCTCTCCCGTCTGACTGTGACCAGCCTGTCAATCAGGCCAGTCAGGGGGACGGCAAACCGACAATAAAAATGACATCCTTTCGTCAAAATCGTAAGGACGTCCGGGAAACCCCGGGGTCAAAATCATGCCCCAGGTGTTTCTTCAGAGGAAGGGAGGGAAAACCAGAGGGTGAGTTATCCAGGCTCACTGGTGCAAATATCTCCTAACACCTGACAAGAGTGGCATCGATAGACCCTGTGACCTCTTGGCCACCCTCACAATTAAAGAATGGAATATGGCCAAGAAGCCAGAGAGAGAGAAAGGGAGAAATTACAAATGGTAACTTTTCAGATCACCAGGTAGTTATGACATTTTTCTCACCAAGGTTTCCCACATGCCACCTTTCTGAACACTTTTACAATCCCATTGTTCACCAGTACACATGCTCTTTTACTTGTTTCCAAACAGAGGAGATAAACACAAAGTGCAATTGAATCAGCTCGAAAGAACATCAACCACTTCTTCCATTCCCTTCTAGCTCAGGATAGATAATACTTTTTGGAAATCACTGTCTTAAATAATACATCATTCATTTTGCCTTTCAAACATTCTGGGGACGAAATTGGGCCATATAGTGCCCGTTTTGTAGGAACCATGCGGACACATAAGCCCTGAAAATGGCGTCCAAGATGTGCGCGCACAATTCCGGCGTGACTCCATCTTGCTAAAGGCGTTTGCGCACGCGCACCTAACGAACACCAACAGCATGTAGGGTAGGGAGATTATAGAATCATAGAATGGTTACAGCACAGAAGGAGGCCATTCAGCCCATCGAGCCTGTGCCGGCTCTTTGTAAGAGCAATCCAATTAGTCCCATTCCCCCGCTCTTTCCCCGTAGCCCTGCAAATCTTTTTCGTTCAAGTATTTACCTAATTACTTTTTGAAAGCCACAATTGAATCTGCTTCCACCACCCTTTCAGGCAGCGCATTCCAGATCATAACTACTCACTGCGTAAAAAAGTTTTTCCTCACGTCGCCTTTGGTTCTTTTGCCAATCATCTTAAATCTGTGTCCACTGGTTCTCGACCCTTCTGCCAATAGCAACAGTTTCTCTTTATTTACTTTATCTAAGCCATATAGTGAACACTTTGAACACTTCTATCAAATCTCCTCTCAACCTTCTCTGCTCAAAGAAGAACAACCCCAGCTTCTCCAGTCTCTCCACGTAACTGAAGTCCCTCATCCCTGGAATCATTCTAGTAAATCTTTTCTGCACCCTCTCTAAGGCCTTCACATCCTTCCTAAAGTGCGGTGCCCATTAATCATGACACTAATCAGTGTGCAACGCTGATTTAAAGGGACCGCTGGTATTTTGGAACTCCACGCTCCAACCAACGCACAGCTGAACAGGTCTTAAACGGCATGGAGGACAACCCCCACCAGCCCTATTTAAAGGGACCATGCAGGAGTTACTGGTTAGTTATTGGATTGTTTGTTCTGTCTGCTGATGAATTTGTACCTGTTTATTGGAGGTTTCCTATACTTGAATAAAGTTGCAATACTCTGCAGGGAGTGGGCTAGCTGGCTGACAGGCAACAACAAGGGCACTGGTGGAGTGGCAGGAGTGGGACAGGAATGCTGTCATCCTGGGAGAGGACAGCAGGTTCATGTTCCATGGAGCCACTGCCACTTATTGCCTCCTGTTATGTTCCACCGTCTCCTGCAAGAAAGCGGCAAGTGTGTCGGTGAGCGCACTGTAAGATGTTTGGGTGATGTGGCTGTCATGGTTGAATAGCTGCCAGTGTGTGTGACCTGTGAGTTGTGGGTGTACAGATTGCAACAATGGGGATGATTTTAGGAGGCAAATGCAGGTGCGTTGAGGGTGGGGGGAGGTCCAAAAATCGCGCAAATCCCGTCGACTTCTGAGTTTCCCAGGGGCCCACCTGTGTGCGCGCGGGCGACCTGAAAACAGAAGTCCCACCGGCAGGATGACAGTTAATGAGCTAAATGTACCTCGTTGAGGTACTTAAGGCACTTTACCTGTGACAGATTAAATACTTAGAAAGATTCTTGACTTAGCTGGGCGACGAGCCCACCGCTTCTGATTCACGCTCCCGATGTTTCCCCAATGTCCCCCCGATCTTCCCCCAATGTCCCTCCAATCTTCTCTCCCCCCCGATCTTCCTCTCTCCCCCCGTAATCTTCCCCTCTCCCCCCCACCTCCAGTCTTCCCCTCTTCCCCACCCCCCCACCCAGTCTTCCGTTCCAGCGCCATATGACGTCTGGCTGTCTCTGTTTCTCGCCCCCACACCCCCCCAACCCACGTTGCAGTTCCTGATCGCAGCCAGCCTGTCAATCAGGCCAGGAACGAAACCTGGAGAGGATGTTAACCACTATCAATCAACGTGCGATCGCGTCGGAAACGGTAAGTTTGGTTCATCCAGGTTTGCTACATGCCCGATCACCCTCCCCCACTGCCATCCCACCTCCCCGCTTAAATCGGGGTCAGTATGTGAGGGTGTGATGAAGCATCTGATTGGAAGAGGTGTGTACTGATAGAAAGACTTTGCTGGTAGTTGGGTGATGGGGGGTGTAGTGCGTAGAGCAGTGGATGCGGCTAGTGGTGCAGTTGGTGAAAGATGCCACTTGACAGTTGACCTCACTCACCTTGACCAATCATGTCAAAGCATTGAACTTCTACCTGCACTGCATCCATGGTTTGTGGTGTTTTGCTTCTGGGATTGACTTTGACCCCTACTCCCTGATGAGCATATGTCTGGAGGGCCTCTTGCCCCCCTGCGGATATCGAATGCCCTCATTCTGTCCTCTTCTTGCACCAAGGCCTCTAGTGCATCATCCAAGAACCTTGGTGCACGGTCTCTTACAGGCCTGGTACAAACTGAGATTGGCAGATTGGCCGGGTCTGGGGTGCAGATTGGAGGATATGGGATGTAGTTTTGAGCAACCTTTATTCAATATTTTAAAATGCAACAATAGTTTTTAAACATAAGGACGAGACCTGCATCTGTGTTTTACTCGTGCAATTTCTGATCTCCATTTAGATTCTGTTTAGGCCCGTATCTTATATTTTGAAAATATAAGAGTCCCGCAAACTTTGAGCAGCCCAGTTGTTGCTCATTAAAAGTTCCAGAGTTCCCATCATCACCATGTTTCACTGTATTGCAACACAGATTCACTTTATAATTGACTTCCTCCACTTCCTGCAGCCACAGTGCACCTCCCCTTTAAGAGGTGCAGGCTGCCTTTAAGTGGTGCTCGCCACCTGCGATATCTGGGCCCCCTGCTGGCGAGCAGCCACTCAACAGCACAGGTAGTGCTGGCTGCACGCAGCAATCATGTAAAACAGCAGGCAGCACGAATGTTACGTGGTGCCTGCATCGCAACCAACGGGCGCAATCCCAGCGCCTGTTTCCAGGGGTTAACTAATTTAACCCCCGCAATCTATTTATGAAGAAAAAGGTTTAAAAATAAAAAAAAGTTAAAAAGCCTTAAACATGTTCTTACATCTTCAGAGAATTGGATGAGCAGTTATATAGATCAGAATGTAATTCTACCAGGAATCTGCTTCATTTTGCCAATTCAAAAAGGCTGTACGGTCTTGTGAAAGGACCTTGCAAGCCAGAGATTCCACCGAGCCAAAAACCTAAATACTGCAGATGCTGGAAATCTGAAACAAGAACAAAAATTGCTGGAAGCACTCAGCAAGTCAGGCGCAGCATCTGTGGAGGGAAGCAATAAGTCAACATTTCAGGCATTTCCCTCCATCAGAACCAGGGAGAGAGATAGCAAATAGAGGCAACCAGGGCAAAAGAGGCAAACAGAAATCACATCAAAGAGAGGAGCATCAGTGAGGATAAATGACTGGCCTCAACTTAACTGCTCCCCCACCACCTGGTTTCCGTTTTCAACAGAACTCACAAATCTGCCATTCATGCCACCAGCACCCAATCTTGGCAAAAAAAACATCATGGCAACATTCGACTAAGTATGGCACCAAGGAGTCCTAGCAAAACTGATGCCAATGGGGGTTAAAGGGAATTCCCTTCAGTGGCTATGGTGTTTACGATTTATAATATGTAGTATAATATTTCATGAAAACATTACAGATATCTTTTATAACAGTCGTGCAACACAAGACTGCCATTCTGTAGTATCTATATACATTTCTGCTTTTTAAGATCAGGTGTGGCAGCAGGTGTGGAAAAAAGGGAGCACCATCACAATAGCCAGAAAAGCTTTTCAAACACTTCAGCAGCAATAGGAAATCAAAAGGCACAAGAAGAAAGCTTAAGCCATGGACGCCAGTTGGGCAGTTTGAATACTGGTCTCTTTAAATTTCTGTTTGCGGCTCAGTGTCCAGCAACCATGAACACCTAGTTTTCATAGGCAGCTAAAGAAAACAGTGAACTGGCTGAAAAATCACATGAATGGGGTCATCTTTATGCACTAATAAACATACACCTGCCCTCAAACTGGTGGGCGTTTCCTGTACCACTTCTAATCCCAATCAGAAAATCACAATGAACGGAAAACAGGGACAGACCCGATAGAAATGCCCATTTTATGCTCAATAAACAGATATTCCTGATTGGAAAATCTCGGTGATTAAATCCTAACCAAATGAGGACCATAAATACTAAGTCATGTATGTTGCATTAATCAGTTTATGCATGCACACACTTGAACAAGTTATGAGAATCAGTTCTTAAATGCGTCTCAGATATGCAATTTCATCTTTGCACCAGTCAGTTCTATCATAAGGCAATTACATGCATGATTAGTGCAAATGAAACAGTTACACTGCATAGCTGTACACATACTAGAAACAACCTCCATCACTGATCCTTATTGGGTCTCATTATAGCTGGGACCACAAATACGTATCCTTATTATTGTTCAGCATTTATGAGAGAGTTCAGATGTGTCAGCTGTAAAGGATTAGTTCAAAACAAAATTAAATTTCTGATTTGATTATTGAATGGAGATAGAAAACAGATTGACTTTAATCTTTACGATTTATAATATGTAGTATAATATTGCATGAAAACATTACAGATATCTTTTATAACAGTCGTGCAACACAAGACTGCCATTCTGTAATATCTATATACATTTCTGCTTTTTAAGATCATTAGTCCCAACGAAATCAATAATATTCTTATTTCTACTTAGTAAGTAAAATTGTTAGATGTGTGTACAATAAGTCCAGTACTCCAAACAAATATTAGGATTTCTCTGAAATAGAATCAGAAAATGATGGAAATACACAGCAGCTAATTTACACCAATCATATCTCAGGCTGCCTATATCCCTGCATCAGATTCAGGAAGGGTGCAATACTGGTGAGAGAGTTCGCAAACCTTGTACGGTTTGACAGTTTCAGAATCAGCCGTACTGGGAGAGCAGTGACCATACTCTGTCTGGACAGACTTTATTTTTATGCTCCTTGCGGGTGAACATAGACTTCAAGAAACTAAATATTAGATTTGTTCTTAAGGCCTGTTATACCATTCGAGGTCATTCTGAACAATTAACCACAGCTCTTACCGTTATATTACAGAGCGTTCTCTCCTGGCTGGAATCATGTGCTCCAGATCTGGATGTAGCTGCTTCACCTTTCTGCCCTTACCATCGGTCTGGTGTAAAACCTAGGCCATGTTTGAGAGAAGAACCCCAGAATGAGACCAACTCCAGACGGAAAAACAACATGAAAGACCCTTTGTACATTTTAAAATATCAGCTGAATTAGAAATGAATCCTGAATCATCCTTATTAACTGAGTTTTCATGCTGAACTGAGTGATTTAAAAGTATTTTAGACATGCTACAGTCAAGCTGTAACTGGGCACATCTTCTAGCCATGTAAAATGACAATATTGTTTTACAGTTGTATTGCTTGGATTAATATTTAATTCAAATAATCAGTCACAATGAACTTTGAGACCATTGAAGATAAATTCCAGTTGCTCCCAGCCCTAAAGCAAAAGATACCCAATGAAGAAACTGTAAAAGCTCATTTCCTCTTATCTAAGAATAACAGAGGTGCCAACTAATAGGAACTGGACTTAGGTGATTAAATAATGTATCTGCATAGCGTATGTGAAGTTTTAACTTAGACCGTATGACTGTATAAATGTTAAGGGAAAAAGTGATAAGGTGCACATGTTCCACTGGTCATCACACAGCCCAGTTGAAACTATGATACAACAAATTATAGCAGATTGCAAAAGCTGGAATCAGTCAACTTTCCATTTGTCACTGGTAAGAGTGAATATAAACAATTATATAAATAATAGCCTCATCAAATAATTATGGGTCAATTGACATTGCAAATAAATTAAAGTTCTGGGATCACTTTCAATCAAATATTTGTATAATCATTAGGGTTATAATTCCCTCTATGCTATTGCAACGTGGCATTTAAGCACTTGATCCAAAGTTTTTTTTCAAAGAAAAATGTTTAAAAACATATTTTTAAAATTGAGAGTTAGGAATGAACAATTAAATTGACAGTTATTTTTCTGTTATCTGAAACCAAGACAGTCATCGAGCTCTGCAAATACAAAACAAACCATCCATTACATTGTGCTGTTTTACTGCAGCTGTGGGAAACAGTATTGATTATTGTGGCAATGCCTGTTTAACTGTTGGCCCGGGTTATAGAACATTGTAGACAATTGTAGGGATTGATAGGGACTTCAGTGTTTCCGAAGCTTCCAGCTACAACAACAACTTGCGTTTATATAGCGCCTTTAATGTAGTAAAACGTTCCGAGACGGTTCACAGGAGCGTTGACAAACTAAATTTGACACCGAGGCACATAAAGAGATATTATAACAGGTGAGGTAGGTTTTAGGGAGCATCTTAAAGGAAGAGAGAGAGGTAGAGAGTCGGAAATGTTTAGGGAGGGAATTCCACAGCTTAGGGCCTAGACAGCCGAAGGCACAGGTGGAGGAATGAAATTCGGGGATGCACAAGAGGCCAGAATTAGAGGAACATAGAGATTTTGGAGGGTTGTAGGGCTGGAGGAGGTTACAGAGATAGGGAAGGGCTTGGCAATGTAGGGATTTGAAAAGAAGGATGAGAATTTTAAAATCGGTGGGTTGCCCGACTGGAAACCAATGTAGGTCAGCGAGCACAGGGGTGATGGGTGAACAGTGTTTATATGTTTCTATGTAACAGGACTTAGTGCGAGTTAGGATGCAGGCTCCAGAATTACGGAGGGTGCAAGGTAGGAGGCCGGCCAGGAGAGCATTGGAATAGTCGAGTGTAGAGGTAACAAAGGCATGGATGAGGGTTTCAGCAGCAGATGAGCTGAGGCAGAGGCAGAGGCGGGCGATGTTACGGAGGTGGAAGTAGGTGGTCTTGGTGATGGAGTGGATATGGGGTTGGAAGCTCTGCTCAAGGGTCAAATAGGATGGCAAGGTTGCGAATGGACTGGTCCAGCCTCAGGCAGTGGCCAGGGAGAGGGATGGAGCTACAGTAAAATGTGGTTTATTATTGCCTTCAGTTGTATTGGTAAATATTCCCTACAATATCAAGAGCTGAATCCTAAAGGAGAGGTGAGAACAGTTGCCCTCGACGTCAATGAAGCATTCGGCTGAGTATAACATCAAGGAGCCCTAGCAAAACTGAGATCAATGGGAGTCAAAGGAAAAGCCTCCAGTGACTGGAGTGATGCAGAACATGACTGTGTTTGTTGGAGGCCAACCATCGTAGCCCCAGGACATTACTGCAGGAGTTCTTCAGGGAATCGTTCTTGGGCCAACCATCTTCAATTGCTTCATCAATGACCTTCCCTCCATTATAAGCTATGGGATGGGGCTGAATGCTGATGATTTCACAGTTTTCAGCTCTGTTCACAACTCTTCTGACATTAAAGCAGCCCGTACCAACCTACAGCAGAACCTCGATAACATTCAGGCTTAGGCTGACAAGTAATAGGTAATATTAATGCCACACAAGTGCTAGGTGCTGATTATCTTCCCTAAGAACTTAAGGACATAAGAAATAGGAACAGGAGTAGGCCATACGGCCCCTCGATCCTGCTCCACCGCTCAAGAAGATCATTGCTGATCTTCTACCTCAACTCCACTTTCCTGCCCTATCCCCATATCTCTTGATTCCATCAGTGTTCAAATATCCATCGATCTCAGTCTTGAAGATACTCAACACAGCATCCACAGCCCTCTGGGGTAGAGAATTCCAAAGATTCACAACCCTCTGAGTGAAGCAATTTTTCCTCATCTCGGTCCTAAATGGACGACCTCTATCTTAAGACTATGACCACTAGTTCTAGGATCTCCAGCCAGGGGAAACAGTCTCTCAGCATCTATCCGGTCAAGCCCTCTAAGAATTTTATATGTTTCAATGAGATCACCTCTCATTCATCTAAACTCCAGAGAGTATAGGCCCATTCTACTCAATCTCTCCTCATAGGACAACTCTCTCATCCCAGGAATCAATCTAGTGAACCTTCTTGCACCCCATCTAAGGCAAGTATCCCACAATACTCCACGTGTGGTCTTACCAGAGCCCTGTATAATTGCAGCAAGACTTCCTTACTCTTATACTCCAACCCCCTTGTAATAAAGGCTAACATACCATTTGCCTTTCTAATTGCTTGCTGTACCTGCATGTTAACTTTCTGTGATTCGTGTGCAAGGACATCCAAATCCCTTTGACTACCAACATTTCTTAGTCTCTCACCTTTTAAAAAATATTCTGCTTTTCTATTCTTCCTACCAAAGTGGATAATTTCACATTTCCCCTAATTATACCCCATCTGCCACCTTCTCGCCCAATCACTTAACCTGTCTATGTCCCTTTGCAACCTCTTTGCATCCTCCTCACAGCTTACTTTCCCACCTAGCTTTGAATTGTCAGCAAACTTGGATACATTACATTCGGTCCCCTCATCTAAATCATTATTATAGATTGTGAACAGCTGAGGCCCAAGCACTGATCCTTGCGGCACCCCACTAGTTACAACCTGCCAACCCGAAAATGGCCCATTTATTCCTACTCTCTGTTTTCTGTCCGTTAGCCAATCCTCGTTTGCTAATATATTACCCCCAATCCCATAAGCCCTAATCTTGCTTAACAACCTCTTGTGTGGCACCTTATCGAATCCCTTTTGAAAATCCAAATGTACTACATCTACTGGTTACCAATGTAGGTCAGTGAGCACAGGGATGACCTCTCTCCCTCCTTTCTTAACTGGCGGAGTTACATTTGCTACCTTCCAATCCACGGGGACTGTTCCAGAATCTAGGGAATTCTGGAAGATCAAAACCAGTCCATCTACTATCTCTGCAGCCACCTCTTTTAATACCCTAGGATGTAGCCCATCAGGTCCAGTGGATTTGTTGACTTTTAGTCCCATTAATTTCTCCGGTATTTTTTCTTTACTAATCTTAATTACTTTAAGTTCCTCACTCTCAGTAGACTCCTGATTCCCACTACTTCTGATATGGTTTTTGTGTCTTCTACTGTGAAGAGATACAAAATATTTGTTTAACATCTCTGCCTTCCATATCTGTGTCCATCTTTCCCGCAACTCCATGTTTGATTCCCTCCAATCAGATTTCCGTCCCTGCCACAGTACTGGATCAGCCCTTATCAAAGTCACAAATGACTTTACCACTGTGACTGTAGTAAACTATCCCATCTCATCCTTCGCGACCTGTCTGCAGCCTTCCACACGGTTGACCACACCATCCTCCTCCAACACCTCTCCTCTTTCATCCAGCTAGGTGGGACTGCACTCGCCTGGGTCCATTCTTATCTATCAAGTCATAGCCAGAGAATCACCTGCAATGGCTTCTCCTCCTGCTCCCGCACTGTTACCTCTGGAGTCCCCCAACGATCTATCCTTGGCCCCCTCCTATTTCTCATCTACATGCTGCCCCTCGGCGACATCATCCACATGTACGCTGACGACACCCAGCTCTACCTCACAACCACCTCCCTCGACCCCTCCACTGTCTCTCATTTGTCACACTGCTTATCCGACTACTGGATGAGCAAAAATTTCCTCCAACTAAATATTGGGAAGACCGAAGCCATTGTCTTTGGTCCCCGCCACAAACTCCGTTCCCTAGCCACCGACTCCATCTCTCTCCCTGGCCACTGTCTGAGGCTGCACCAGACCGTTTGCAAACTTGGCATCCTATTTAACCCTGAGATGAGCTCCTGACCACATATCCACTCCATCACCAAGACCACCTAATTTCACCTCTGTAACATCTCCCATCTCTGCCCCAGCCTCAGCTCATCTGCTGCTGAAACCCTCATCCATGCCTTTGTTATCTGCAGAATGGACTATTCCAATGGTCTCCTGGCTGGCCTCCCATCTTCCACCCTCCATAAACTTGAGCTCATCTAAAACTCTGCTGCCCTTATCCTAACTTGCACCAAGGCCCATTCACCCATCACCCTTGTGCTCGCTGACCTACATTGGCTTCCGGTTCGGGAACGCCTCGACTTTAAAATTCTCATCCTTGTTTTCAAATCCCTCCAACGCCTCACCCCTCCCCATCTCTGTAACCTCCTCCAGCCCTACAACTCTCCGAGATCTCTGCACTCCTCCAATTCTGGCTTCTTGCGCATCCCTGATTTTAATCGCTCCACCATTGACGGCCATGCTTTCAGCTGCCTGGGCCCTAAGCTCTGGAATTCCCTCCCTAAACCTCTCCGTCTCTCTACCTCGCTCTCCTCCTTTAAAACGCTCCTTAAAACCTACCTCTTTGACCAAGCTTTTGGTCACCTGTCCTAATACCTCCTTTTGTGGCTCGGTGTCAAATTTTGTTTGATAACCCTCCTGTAAAGCGCTTTGGGACATTTTAACTATGATAAAGGTGCTATATAAATGCAAGTTGTTGTTGCCATTTCCTTATTCCCCATTATAATTTCTCTGTCTCTGCCTTTAAGGACCACATTTACTTTCGCTAATCTCTTCCTTTTTACATACTTTTAGAAGCTCTTACAATCTGTTTTTATATTTCTTGCGAGTTTATTCTCATATTTTATCCCTCTTTATCAATTTCTTGGTCATCCTTTGCTGATTTCTAAAACCATCCCATTCCTCAAGCTTACTTCTCTTTTTGGCAACATTGTAAGCCTCTTCTTTTAATCTAACACTATCCTTAACTTCTCTAGTTAGCCACGGTTGGATCATTTTCCCGTGGAATTTTCTTTCCTCAAGGGAACGTATATTCATTGAGAATTATGAATTATTTCTATAAATGTTCACCATTGCTTATCTGCCATCATATCTTTTGATCTAATTTCCCAATCTACCTTAACCAACTCACCCCTCATACTTACGTAATTGGCTTTGTTTAAATTTAAGCTCCTATTTAAGATTTAAAATTTAAGATCTTGAACAAGAGAAGGCTCAGCCATTTCCTCTTGACCTTCAATAGCACCACCATTACTCAGTCACCCCACAATCAACATCTTGGGCATCACCATTGACTAGAGGCTTAATTGGACCAGCCACACCAACACTATCGTTACAAGAGCAGGGCAGAGGCTGGGTACTCTGCGATGAGTGGCTCAACGCCTGATCCCTCAAAGCCTCTCCACCATCTACAAGATTCAAGTCAAGAGTGTGGTAGAATACTTACCACTGCCACTCACCGAGGTTATTTTGATAGCAGTTCCCTCCCCTGCCATTGCTACCACAGAGAAGGATAGGCGGCAATGGCATGGGAAAACTATCATCTCCAAGTAGCACACCATCCTGACTTGGACATATAACACCATCCCTTCCTCGTCAATATTCTGGAATTCCTTACCTCATGCCATTGTGGGAGCAATATCACCACAAGCAGTTTAAGGAGGCAATCCACCACCATCTTCTCAGAGTAATGAAAGATGAGCAATAAATATGTCATTGCCATTGTTGCCACATCTTAAGAACAAATAAAAAATGAAACCACCAAGCTTGAAAAGAGTAAAAGAGAAGTTGAGATAAATCAGGAAGTCGCGATTAGGTAGCACTGAGTTTGGATCTGGAACAAAAGTAAGAAATTCCACAGTGTTTTGGTCCATGGAAAGAACCTGGTTGTCTCCTTTTTTTAAAAAAACAGGAGTTGACTCCCACCATCCTTTACCGGTGAGCGTAGTAATGGGACACAGGAGTGTAACAAAGGAACTCCTTTATATGGATCATATCTCTGTGTCTTAAACCCATGCATTCCTTTAATCTTTTCAAAGGTGGACTGAGTTAACACTAGGCAAGGGTCATTGCCTTTTAGTTGCTTTATTCCACAGTTGCCAAAATATGCAGAATACTGAGTATGATGAGAGTTACTTGGTGCAATTAGTTCATAGATTGTTACAAAAATAAAGAAACAACTAGCCTACTTGAGAGGCTTCTTACCTGATGTAGAAAGAATGATTCGTTCAGTTCTCTATCCTACCATTAATGTGGAAGTTACTTCTCTCTCACAGCCTTTCTGCTCCCTTAACTCCCTTTGTAGCTATTTTATCATTTTACTCCTTTCACAGCCTTTCTGCTGCCTTGACTGACTGCCCTTTGGTGTTTCTGTTGATTCCTAAAAAGCAGTCCTTTAAAGACAGCAGAGAGCAACGAAATTCACCAAACACCAAGCTGCTAAATCTCACCTGAATGACCAGATATTTCGAATGAATGGGCCATTGTTTGGAATTTGTGCAAAACAATTGCATATCTCACTTTTAAATCACCTCTTTTCTCTAGAAATGACCAGGCTGAAGGGTGACCTGATAAAAGGTCTTTAAGATTATGAAAGGGTTTGATAAGGTAAACGTAGAGAAGATGTTTCCACTTGTGGGGGAGACATAATAAATCCAATAGGGAATTCGAGAGAAACTCCTTTACCCAGAGAATGGTTAGAATGTGGAACTCGCTACCACAAGGAGTAGTTGAGGCGAATAATATAGATGCATTTAAGGCGAAGCTAGATAAGCACATAAGGGAGAAAGGAATAGAAGATTATGCTCATAGGGTTAGATGAAGAGGGGTGGGAGGAGGCTCGTGTGGAATACAAACACCGGCATGGATCAATTGGGCCAAATGGCTTATTCATGTGCTGTATATTCAATGTAATTCTTGTCTGCCTATGTAGGGTCAACACATCATGAGGCAAGCTTCTGCCCAAAACACATTACAATCAATTATGTCCAAGTCTTTCTCGTGGAAAAAGTGACCACAGAATGCCAAACCATGACATGGATACAACAAAAAGCCTTTTATCTGATGGGTAATCCCTTTCTCATCTCTAGCCTCTAACTTATCACTCATCTTTCCCCTCATCACAAGAAAACGGAGTATGAGACTTTATGATGAGCCTTAATTTCAACAGTGAGGATAAAAGAAAGAAAAATAAAGCATGTAGGGGCAGCTTGTTTGGAGCTTCGGGGAAACAAGAGTGGAAACCTTAAAAGAGTACCGACTGCAGCAGTGTTGAAAAATAGAGAAATAAGGTTGCAAAAGAAACAGAAAATTTGAAGGCTGGAGGTGAAAGAGAGATTCCAATAAAACAAGCTTTCTCTTCTATCCCATCCAGCGATGTGAGAAGGTTGTTTTTTTTTAATTCGTTCATGGGATGTGGGCATCGCTGGCAAGGCCAGCATTTATTGCTCATCCTTAATTGCCCTTGAGAAGGTGGTGGTGAGCCACCTTATTGAACCGCTGCAGTCCATGAGGTAAAGGTTCTCCCACAGTGCTGTTAGGTAGGGAGTTCCAGGATTTTGACCCAGCGACAATAACGGAACAGCGATATATTTCCAAGTCGGGATGGTGTGTGACTTGGAGGGGAAAGTACAGGTGGTGTTGTTCCCATGTGCCTGCTGCCCTTTTCCTTCTAGGTGGTAGAAGTCGTGGGTTTGGGAGGCGCTGTCGAAGAAGCCTTGGCGAGTTGCTGCAGTGCATCCTGTGGATAGTACACACTGCAGCCACAGTGCGCTGGTGGTGAAGGGAGTGAATGTTTAGGGTGGTGGATGGGGTGCTAATCAAGCGGGCTGATTTGTCCTGGATGGTGTCGAGCTTCCTGACTGTTGTTGGAGCTGCACTCATCCAGGCAAGTGGCGAGTATTCCATCACACTCCTGACTTGTGCCTTGTAGATGGTGGAAAGACTTTGGGGAGTCAGGAGGTGAGTCACTCACCGCAGAAAACCCAGCCTCTGACCTGCTCTTGTAGCCACAGTATTTATGTGGCTGGTCCAGTTAAGTTTCTGGTCAATGGTGACCCCCAGGATGTTGATGGTGGGGGATTCGGCGATGGTAAGCTGTTGAATGTTAAGGGGAGGTGGTTAGACTCTCTCTTGTTGGAGATGGTCATTGCCTGGCACAAATGTTACTTGCCACTTATCAGCTCAAGCCTGGATGTTGTCCAGGTCTTGCTGCATGTGGGCACAGACTGCTTCATTATCTGAGGGATTGCGAATGGAACTGAACACTGTGCAATCATCAGCAACCATCCCCATTTCTGACCTTATGATGGAGGGAAGGTCATTGATGAAGCAGCTGAAGATGGTTGGGCCTAGGACACTGCCCTGAGGAACTCCTGCAGCAATGTCCTGGGGCTGAGATGATTGGCCTCCAACAACCACTACCATCTTCCTTTGTGCTAGGTATGACTCCAGCCACTGGAGAGTTTTCCCCCTGATCCCATTGACTTCAATTTTACTAGGGCTCCTTGGTGCCACACTCGGTCAAATGCTGCCTTGATGTCAAGGGCAGTCACTCTCACCTCACCTCTGGAATTCAGCTCTTTAGTCCATGTTTGGACCAACGATGTAATGAGGTCTGGAGTCAAGTGGTCCTAGCGGAACCCAAACTGAGCATCAGTGATCAGGTTATTGGTGAGTAAGTGCTGCTTGATAGCACTGTCGACGACACCTTCCATCACTTTGCTGATGATTGAGAATAGACTGATGGGGCGGTAATTGGCTGGATTGGAATTGTCCTGCTTTTTGTGGACAGGACATACCTGGGCAATTTTCCACATTGTCGGGTAGATGCCAGTGTTATAGCTGTACTGGAACAGTTTGGCTAGAGGCGCGGCTAGTTCTGGAGCACAAGTCTTCAGCACTACAGCCGGGATTTTGTCGGGGCCCATAGCCTTTGCTGTATCCAGTGCATTCAGCCGTTTCTTGATATCACGTGGACTGAATCGAGTTGGCTAAAGACTGGCTTCTGTGATGGTGGGGATATCAGGAGAAGGCTGAGATGGATCATCCACTCGGCACTTCTGGCTGAAGATGGTTGCAAACGCTTCAGCCTTGTCTTTTGCACTCATGTGCTGGACTCTGCTATCATTGAGGATGGGGATGTTTACAGAGCCTCCTCCTCCCGTTATTTGTTTAATGTCCACCACCATTCACGACTGGATGTGGCAGGACTGCAGAGCTTTGATCTGATTCATTGGTTGTAGAATCGCTTAGCTCTGTCCATAGCATTACAAGAGTTTCCCTGTATGTGGTAGCAGTATTCAAGTCTTGGGAATAACTGGACTTAATATAGAGTTAAAAGCTGTTGGGTGCAGCTTTAGTAATAGAAGTGATGTGGCAGTTCAGTTTGACATCAGAAGAGATAACGTGGGCAAAAATGGCAATAGAGGAAGAATGGTGGAGCCATCAGAAAGATACTGGGGCTACTTTTTGTTATGGATTGTGTAGCAGGGTGATTGAGGACCAGTATGTCAGCCATAGGCTGATTAGGACCCTGAAGCCCAAGTAAGGTTATGGCCTTTTAAGAAACTTCACCTTTAAGAAGGTAATTGCTACTGGAGTGGGTGGAGACTTCCCCCAGTCAAGTGAGGTTCAAGAGAAGTAAAGAACTGGAAGAGGTTGGGAGTGGAAGAGTTTTCCAGATATTGTTAAATCAAATGCACTGTTTTGTGAATTGCAAAAAGTGTTTGAAACAGATGATTAATTTGAGGACTACTGTTTGCAGGAAAAAGGAGGCTCCAAGGCTGTAGGACCATGTAACCCTTGGAAAAAAAATCATGAAGAAACTGTGGCTGGGTTTTTCAGCTTCCAAGAAACCCCACCACATCTTCAGCAGGTCAGGACTTCCCCCTGCCAGAAGAATGCACCTCTGTTTCTGGTCAGTGTTTTACTACAATGCATTTTTGATCAATTGCATTTTTAGGTGGCCTTGCTAGCCTCTGCTAGGCAGGCTGGTTGGAGGGATAGCTCAGACATCGGCTATGGGAGGCCTGCAGCAGCATAGTATGGCTGGCAGCCTATATGCTGCCTGTAGAAGAAAACTATAGGTGCCTAAGCATGTGCAATTCATGGTCCCTTCATTGTCCACTGCAACCCTGGCTGCCAGGGGCAAACAGGCATCCCTTCAGCCAGGAACGCTATGGTGAAAATGACAGAAGATAAATTGGATGGCAGATTTCTGTCTTTTACCTATCATCACAATGCACCCACCCATATATGGACAGGCATGTTTGACATTCCAGTGGAGTATTCTGCAACTGGCAGGTTGAACAGATGCAGCAGCTCCTAAAGAAATTTCCACCTCTATCCGTTTGAGTTATGGCTGGGAGCCGGCCTAACTTGAATGGAAAATCTAAGCCTGTGTCTTTGACAGACTGAAAGAAACAAAATTTTCATTGCCCCATCAAAAGGCATGAAGAGATCACGAAGAAATAATTCAGCTCCTGACTGTTCCATGTTTGCACTATTTTTAATTATGTAAGTGTTCTTTTGCATCTGACCGATTATTGGATGTGAACAGGTGACCGAATCCTAGAAAGTGCATACCCTGTCGGGGTTATTGTGTTCAGCCTTGGAGAATACTCGAGTACTGGAAGCTTTTAAGGTTATAATAAATGTAGCATTGAGCTGGCAGTTCTGTAATAGAGCCATTTAGTACTTAATAACTCTATGTTATAGATCTTGTCCCTGAATCAAACCAGAACCAAAATAATTTCAGCACTAGTGACAGCTCCTGCCAACAGATTAATCAATGCCACTTATAACACTACATGGGTAACATATGGGGCATGATTTGGACCCCGAGCCGGGAAGGGAGCGTGGGAGGGGGTTCAAATTGTGGACGGGAAGCCCGGAAGTACGGGTTTCTCGGACATCCTCATGATTTTGACGTAAGGATGTCTTTTTTTTTGTCGGTTTGCCATCCAACTGTGACCAGCCTGATTGACAGGCTGGTCACAGTCGGACGGGAGAGCAGCCAGGGAGAGGGCTTGTTCAGTTAAGTCTTTGTATGGATGGGGGAGGGGCCTGAGGGTCACTGCGGGGGGGAAATCAGTCATGTGGGGAGGGATCGGGGTCAGTCACAGGGCAGGGGGGGGGGGGGGTCGGGATCGGGGGTCATCGTGGGGTCCCGCGATCGTTGGGGGGTGGGGTTAGGAGTCATTGCAGGGGTCCGCGATCAATAGGGGGGTGGTTGGAGATCAGGGGGGGCTGCGCGATTATTGTGGGGGTGGCTGCGATCATTGAGGGTTTGCTGCAGGTAGGCTTGTTAGGCCTGGGGGGGAAGCACTCCTGCTCCTCCGGGCCCACAAGCTGTGCCGGAAAGGCACTTACCTGCAGTTTTGGGCCTTCTCACCTTTTTTCACATGGCGTGAAGGAGAAGGCCCTGGAATCCTGGCCCCCAGGAGTTGAAATTGCAAAATCTGCACAAATGGAGGCCCGCAGCCTCCTTGAAAAGATTTAGTCACCAACCCACTCCTGGGAACGGGTTGGTCGCCAGCCCCTCGTCCCACCCTAGTGAAAACAGGAAACGGGCGGGTCGGGTACGGGTCTGAAATGGTTGCCCCCACCCCACCCATTTTTCAATGTTAAAATCGTGCCCATGAAACGACATAAAAAAAAAGTGATGGAGTAAGAAATTGTTTGTAAGTAAATTTTGTATTTTTTTTAAAGAAAACAGTGGATACCATTGGATGATGTTCCATTCTATTTTCTTTGTCATCCCATGATTTGTCTTTAAATGTTCTTGAACCAGCATTTTAGGCATTTAAACTCAGAAATTATTGCGTTTGTATAACATTCCTCTCTGCTTTTATTTTACCTGAGGTGGTAATGCATTTACTTTAAATAGATTAATGTATCCACTAAAATAATAGACAGAGGAATGTTATACAAATGCAATAATTTCTGGGTTTAAATGCCTAAAATGCTGGTACAAGAACACTTTAAAGACAAATGCAAAAGCCTTAAGCATTTATATAGTAATATATAAGAGTAATTTCTAGGATTTACTATAGCCAAGGTCTTTCAAACCATAGAAGAGGGTCAGGAAGTCCAATGAATTAGATGTTACTAAAGCAATTGTGGCTTTAATTAGTGCTATCTTTTTTATTATATTGTGCATTACCCAGTACAAATACACTGGATTATGGCATAATAGGGGAGATTTTCCACTTCAGTTCTCCTAGCGTGAGTTGGAAGCACATAGTGGGAGATAGCACATAGTGGGAGATTGCACAAGCTCATGATTTTCTGTCTTGGTTTTATTGGGTGGAAAAAGCACAGGCTGGGGTTGTGCAATTTCCTGATCTGCGCTACTGGTGCGCGCTGCAATGTGGAAGCAGAAAATCTCCCCTGGTGTCACATACTGAAACAAACAATCACTAAACAGTTAGATGCTGCAAAGTGAGACAGTAGGAAGAAAGAAACCACATTGCCCTTTATCATCCAAACCTAAATTTTTAATCTTGTGATCAATATATCTTATCCCGGTATTGGCTTTATACATTGCCGACCAGAATTCAGCATTATGGCCTGTGCGACTGAAAAAAATAAAATGCAATGTAATTTATTTTTTAAACAGTTTTCTCCTCATTCTTAATCAAATTGATTAACATATTTCTGCAACATTAGCAGGGGAAAAATCGTTCAAATTGCAATTCAGCTTGCTGGAATTATTAAGGAGAGCACATATATATGGATAAGTAAATTGCAAGTTACGTTTCTATAAATTGATTTAATTGTTTTAGATATAACCTGTCCATGATCAGCGTGGAATGGATAATGTTAATCAATTTCAGTACAAAGTGTTCAGTGGCATTTGAAATAAATCTGTACCCACTTCTGGCATCTGTCAAAGAAAGAAGACTTTACTTGGAGCGCAACGATTGGGGAAAAAAAGGAAAATTTGCACAGTGTGGTGAGGAACTGTATTTCAGTCATGATTCTGGTTTGCTCAGAATTCAGTCTCCAAAATCTTTACATCAGCATTTCAAGGACTGCTCAGACAGTAAGGCCTTTGCAGTTGCTCCAATATTTAATTTTATTGAATGGCTTTGTATGTCAAAAAGGTTTCTGAATTATGTATGCAATACATTAGAAAACCCAAAACCTCTAATTGCCCTATTCCATTTCATTGCTGAGATGTGTATACCCAAGGTCTGTAGCTAAACAGGCTTTTCGACGATTGTCAAATGGTCTTGTCTCAATAAATTTGAATAAGAATGGGGAGAATACTGTTAAAAATTATATTGCAATTATTTCTGGCCTTCTCAGAGGCTGTAATGAAACATGTTGAATTCTGCTTCTGTGTTCCAGCACGTACCAGAGCATAGATCAGGAAATTGCTCAACCCCAGCCTGTGATTTCTGTCAATCAATATACCGAAAAAGTTGATGGGAGTACAAAACAGGAATTCCCATTTTGTGCCCATGCTGACTTTTCCAGTAAAAAAAAATCATGAATAGGAGGAATTTCATCCCTACTCATTAGCTCCTTCCAATTGTCAGTCTTTCAAATCTTCCTGCAAAATGTGTAAGTTGCATCTTTACATTTAGACCCAGAAATCGAACAGTGAGATATTAACATCTGAATGCTTAATGCGTTCATCTGAAATTCCTCTTTCCGCTATTGAAGCAGAAGCATTAATCCAATTAAAATAAATTGGTTAATGACCCTGTTTAAGTTGTGGAAAGAAGAATTTCAGACAAGCATGCGTACAGCGTAATTTCAGGGCCATCATTTTTAGGGAAGTGATTTCTACAACCATGTGAATTTAACATTCGAGAAAATATTTCCAACCATCGAAGAAGAAAAGGAAGATTTTCACAGAATAGCAGATTCTGATTTAGAATTAAAAATGAGTACTTTCAGATTTCGATTTTAGGGGAAAATACATCTTTAGCTTGTGTTTCAAGTTTTCTAAACCTAAAAGCCACGAATGTAAGTTTGTACCAAGTAAACTTTGTGTGCACCCGATGCTGGAACTGACCTGTTTAGATTATGAAGAGTCACCAAAAATTGTTCAGTTTAAGAAAAATAGCAAAGTTTAAATGTTACAATAGTGCATGGATGTTGCTCCACCCAATCTATGATTTAAAGATCATCATAAGATATACTAATGTATGATTTATATTATATGCCAAATGTTATAATTTTTAAAAAAGAAATAGCCTAGTCAAATGATAGTAACCTGTTTTTGGTATGTTGTTCATTGCACCACAGTATTTTCTCAGTAGTGTAGTTAGATAAATTCCTTCCCATGTTTTGTAATAGAAACATCCACACCATTAGCTTTGCTAGATTCCATTCCTTGATTTGAGACATGGGGCTTCGTTTTAGCACCCGCTATCGGGTGCGTTCCTGGCCGGGGGCGGTGGGGGGGGGGGCTCCGAAAATCGGGGAGTCCCGGAGCGGGTTCGGAGCCCGGCTCCAACCCGCCCACTTCCGGGTTCCCCACTGACGCGCCGACATGCGCGCGCAGCCCCCGCATGTGTAAATCCCGCAGGAAATTAAAGCCAGCGGGGTTCCACTTAACAATATTTATCTTGGTATTTCAGGTCATTAACAGACCTGATTAAGTGAATATGTGAGGGGGGGTGGGATTTTATTGACAACTGGGACTGTTTCCCATACTAGGGGAAACACTCCCAGTTGAAATGGACGTGTTGCAGCTGTCAGCCTGTGGCAGCTGCAAAGGTCCATTTGACAGGTGGGGAGGGGGGAGACCCTCACTCATTGCAGGAGGCCATTGTGTCACTTGGGACAAAGTTTGGCCTCCACCACCCTCCTCCTGACATGAAAATTCACCAACTTGCACACTTACCCCGGGGTCTAGAGACATGTACCTACCTTGCGGACCCCCTCAGATGTACATCTTCCGGATGGGGGCTGCCGTAGCAGCAGTCATTACCTCCTCGGAGGGCGAACAGCATCACCAGCCTCACCAGCCTCGCCGTCCACCTCTGACATGTGGAGCTCCACAACACAGTGCTGTGACACATCCACCTGTAGAGCAGAAGGGAGGGCAACCGCAGAGAGAGATGCATCGCAGAGGGCACTACCCTCGTCACAGGGTCCACAGACCGAGGCTCAGCTTCCTGGACCTCTCTGAGCAGCAGTGCACACAGAGGCTCAGAGTCACTCGACACGTAGTCGTGGACATCTGCAGCCTCCTTCATGCCGAGCTGCTCCCGGTTGTCCTGAGCAGCATCTTCTTACCTGTTGCTGTCAAAGTCACCACTGCCTTCAACAACTTCTCCTCCGCATCCTTCCAGGGTGCCACCGGGGACATTGCTGACTTCTCTCAGTCGTCTGCACAAAAGAGCCCTGCAAATACACCTACACCCACTCTGCAGTGACACAATGGGTGTCATCAGTTGTGGGTCTTCATTGTGATCCTCAGGAAAGGGCATTATTGCACAAACCAGACAAGATTCACAAAGACGTGGCAGTAGTGGTGCCAATATAATATGTGATGTGAGTTGGTCAGAAATTAAATAGCAGTAAAAACCATGACAAACCCTCAAACACCCTTGTGCATCCCCTTCATGCTCACGACACGTTTGCCTTACGCTGCATACTGCACATATGTGATGCATGCCCTGTGGTTGCAGCACAGGTAGTGGCAGGTTGAGTGAGGCTGACTGTGAAAGAGATGCACGAGAGGGTGAGTATGAGATAGAGCCATGAGATTGTATGAGGATTGGGTTGAGTGGTAGTGGCGGGATGAGTACTGGCGAGGTGAGTAAGTGCAGGTAAGATGAGGATGAGGTTTGAGTGGGTATGAGGGGTGATGTGACAGAGTAGTGTTGGCAGTGCAGAAGGAGATGTGGGGTGGGGGCGGTGATGTGGCAGACGGCGTATAGGGGAAAGACTACGTGTACTCACTTTGGCTGACCTACTGAGGTCATTGGAGCGTCTCCTGCACTGTATGCAGGTGGGCGATATGTTGGTGGTGCTGGTGACCTCCTCTGCCACCTCGAGCCAGGCCTTCCTAGTGGCAGAGGCAGGCCACTTCCTCCCGCCCGCCAGGGGGAAGATCTCTGTCCTCCCCCTCCTCCTCACGCCATCTAATGATACCTGGAGTGAGGCATCATTAAACTGGGAGCAGCCTTCCCCCTGGGCTGCTCCATGCTGTATTTTTTCCTATTTGTTGCAGCATCAGTCAGTGGAGGACTGCCCCTTTAAATAGAGCTCCTCCAGCTGACAGAGCTTACTGCGCATGCGCAGCCCGCCCGACGCGCAGATCAGCAGTGGGGAACCCGGAAGACCAGGTAAGTGGATCCAATTAGGCTGCGATCGCGGGGGGGGGCAGACTGATTTCGCCGGGCGCATAGCCCCCCCGCCGCGAACCCGCAGCCCTGCTAACATCGACCTGATGTTGTCAGATGATTGAGGAAGAAGTAAAGAGTGGAGCATGAGCCAAGCACATGTGCTTAAAGATGACACACAGTACATTCAAACTGTTTTGAATCGTAAACATGTTCCTTATCTTTTGTTATCAAAATTCTCAAACTATAACCCATCTCCCCCACCCAATACAGATCCACAGACAGCTTTAAACAGTCAAACAAGTCTCTCTATCTAATAAAAAAACATCTGTAGAAAAATAATTTTCCAATTAAATGTGTGCTGCAGCTATCAAATAATTAACGAAAGAGCCAGCTATCAGTTCTCATATTCAAGTACAGACTCAGCAAGTTCAGACATTGCAGCCTTATTACACTATCTGACTGACAACTGCTAAACTGCTAGATGCCAAAGCCAACATTGTTACTAATGGGTCAAAATTTGCAGGATCGGAGTAGTTTAGGAAGTTTCAGCTCTCTGCATTCACTTCTGCTTGTCTTTACTGTTACTGCAAGATAAAGCACAAGTTGACAATGCCTTGGAACATTGTTTGTATTTCAGCACATTATCTAATGCGTGCTTGGCTGGTCCTTTTTTGTTGACTGCGGACATTTCACCACCTGTCATTTCCACTAAGATTAGGCTGAGCAAAGTTTGACTGTTGTGCATAAATGACAGAGATAACTTAAGTAAACAAAATTCTTGTGCTTGTGATTAAGAATAACCAGGTTACTGGAGCACAATATTTCAGGAGAATATGAACCCGTCCTTTATCTTCTTAACAATTGACTACGGTTTGCCAATTAGATAAAGTAATAAGGTCACAGTATAGGAATATGTTGGTTCTTTGCTTAAATAGGGGGCCCAGAGAAACTCAGTGCTTTAATTAGGACAAAGTTTCCTGATCCTTATACAATCTTCTACATTCTTTTCCTACATTTTTAAGAGTGGTTTCAAATAATACTTTTGATATCCCATCTGTGGGATTTTCTTTTTAAGATGGCCATAAAATTCAAGGAGCTTATCCACTAATATTAATCTGTTATCTTCTTTCAACAGAAGAATCATAAAGATATACCAGTCCACTTGTGAATGATCAAGGAGACCTTTGGCCTTCTGAAGGTGCATTTCAGCTGCCTCAATCAGTTGATGGAACATTATGATTGGGGATCATTAAAATCAGTCTCCCTCCCCCCTCAGGTGGTGAATTGAAAAATAACACAATTACATGTTGAATTTGAGGGGGCAAAAGCTGAAATTTCCTATTGTTTTAAAACCAAAAATCAGGTCCAGAGATGCACGCTTAACATCAGCGCATGCTGCATGCTGACATTGTGGGGTGATGCATGCATATGTCTGGTCGCAATTTTTTGGCAGAAAAAGCAGCATAAAATTGGGATTTGTTTTTTCAAAAGGGGCTGGATGTTCTTTAGATCCCGAGGGGAGGACTATATTTTTTTTATAATGCAACAAACAGCAGCCTTCCATTCCCAGTTAGGTATGGAGTAAGGACAGCTGTGCACAAACACAGTTACGACACTGATAGTTCCCTGAAAGCTGAGGTCATCAAGAATTGGCTCCAGTCACACATCAAGGCAATGTTTACTAAAAGCAAGATCACAACTGTTCCCGGTGTGTGATTTGAAACATTTTGTTATTCCACCACCGTAGTGGTAGGCAAATGCTTGGAGCCAAACCAATCAACACAGGGGACCTGATCTTGCAAGAAAAATAATGGCATGTTAACGACGCAAGATACGCCGTCAGTTGCAAATCTCCAAAACTTGCTGATCGGTTTATGTCGCTCCACCATTTGCTTCGCACAAACGACATCTCACACTTAGCCTCCCCATTATTTTTAAGAACTTGCTGGATTTGCACATTAAATGCCCATTAAACTCGCCGCGGAAAGTTAAGTCTGGTAATTAAGAGCGTAAGTGCCCTTTTAAAAATGTGATAATTGTTAATGCAATGCCTATTGACTTCTCTAGCCCAGAAAGGGAACAACTTAAACTGAACAATCCCATTCTTGCATGTAGTAAATTGTTGTTGGCGATTTTAAAACTGTCAAATTTTAAACGTTTTAATTTTTTTCTTACTTTCCCTTTGTCTCTCTTTTCTCTCTCTCTCTATCCAATTTTTCTTTCCTTCTCTTTATTTCACCTTCTGTGCCTAATTTGATTCTAATTCACCCTCCTTCTCCGACATTCCTCTGCTTCTTTCTCAGTCCTTAAGATAGACTGTTGGTCCTGCCGTTCACTAAGGTCCCAGATGCCCTCATCGGCTCAGACTTCCAGCAAATTATCATGCAAAATATTTTCAAGCTGAAGGGTGCAGGAAAAAGTCTAACTAATGGCGTATGCTGCGAAATTGTCCACTCCTGCAAAATTTGGCCCAAGCTCTTCAATTTAAAAATAAACCTATCTAGGTGTTAAGTGAGAGTCTGATGGTGAGCCCCATAAAAGTGGTGCCTGTGAATGGTGCAAATAACAATGGGTTGTCATTTAGCTTGACTGTACCTTTAAGTCCTTTGCTTGTTTTCTTTAGTTTTGGTCATGTCAAAATAAAATATAATAGCCCTGATTTTGCAGTCAAAATAACGGTGAAGCTAATGGCGCTCACGGTCATTTATGCGCAAATGGCACAGCAACTTCAGGCGAGGGGCAGATGCGCGGTTAAACGCAGATATCCAAAAATTGCTGCCCAAGATGCACCGCTCTGCCTTTAGCTTCGCGAAAACGGCATCTCGCCGTCTGCCTCACCGTTGAAATGTATTGATTGGTGAGAAGTTGAGTACTTGCACATTAGATACGAACTAAACTCATAAGTCTTGTCTATTCCATTCCAAGTATCCTTTTAACGACGTGATTAATGTTAATTACTGCCAATCAACCTCTCTGGCACTGAAAACTAACTACCACAAGTGTGGAGTCTCGTTCCTTCAGGTTTGAATTGTTATTGGAGATTTTAAAAATGTAAAATTTTAAATTTAACTTTTTAAAAAACTTTTCCTTTCTTTTTTCTCTCTCTCTTAATCCAATCTTTCTTTCCCTCTCTTTATTTCTCTTTCTGTACCTGATTTGACATTGAATTCACCCACTCTAATTTACACTTACTTCTCCGTCCTTGTGCTGTTTATTTCATAATCCTGCAATCTGGTTGGTTAAGGAGATACCCAGATGCCTTGTTTCCCTCGCTGCGACATTATCCACTCGCACTTTCAGCAACTTGCCACCCAAAAAATGTAAAAACCTAAACATGCAACGGCAAGATTGATTAACCGTTAGATGCCCTGTCACAGCAAAATTTGCTCCAATTATTTTTTACCAATTTTCTTTGAATTTATCCACGTTCTTTTGGGGATCCAATTCCAGCCCAACTGCTTTTCTCCAGTTTTTGTTTTAATTTGAGTTTTTAAATTGGCAATAAAATCTGACTTTAATGATCCCTAATTGCATCATAATTACCAGTAAGTTTTTCCATATTCTTCTGGCTTTCTGTGTGTGAGTGATTACAGCAAGTTGGAGGAGGCATGATGATGTAATACTGAATATAATGAAATAATAGTGAGTTTTGGCAAGATAATTCTGAAAATCTAAAGGCTAAACTTACTGGTCAGCATTTTTCTTAATTATAGTCTCTTTGACTTTTACTTAAAATGTGCGTCATTGGCACAATTATATCTTATAATGGAGAAATCCAATGGGACTATTTCACGGACATTTAACTTCATAGAATTTAATAATAACAATTTTGAAATAGTTTTCAGGATGCAAGTTATAAATGGGGCTGAAAGATGCAATAGGTAGTATTTCTATATTTTTCACCAATGGGAAAGCACAAAATTGTCCTTAAATTGCCACTTAATTAGTAATCTCACTGAAAGAGGCTGTAATGATGTTGGAAATGGAAGCATTCACACTGGTGCAATGGAGGTGTTCCTCTGAAATTTATGTTAAAGCACAGTGTGCGAGCTTTACTCTGAAGCAGACTGTGCTGTACTTGATCTGGAAGTGTTGGGTGCTGGAGCTGGGTGATCTATTCCACAATGTTAACATTTCTCATCTTGATGAATGCAAAATCTACCCCTCCACCCCCACCCCACCAACTAAAACAATTCTCAACTGTATTTTCTGAAACTCTTGAAAGACAATTATCGGAAAGACCGGAAATAAAAACTGGAATACTGGAAATACTCAGCAGGTCAGGCAGCATCTGTAGAGTGAGAAAAAAAGTCCTAATGGATTCTTTGATCACTTAAAACTGTGATTTGTAAGAATTCAGCACATGTATACTTTCTAATTGCCAACTAAATTAATCACTTGTCTTTTGGTTAAGAGCACTGAACCCAATGTTGTGTGTTTTAGATTTATTAACAACTTTAATAGCAAATTTGCTTTCTCCTCTATCATTGCAATATTGTCCTTGTCTCAATTAAATTCAAAGATTTCCACAACGGAATCCTTTTCTTATTTTCAGACTTAGCTCTACTTCCAGTTTTACCTTTTGCTGATGTCTCTCGAGTAATTTCTTATTATAAATTATACAGAAAAATCTTCTAAGAGGTACAAATATGTTCAGTGAAATAAATAAGAGTTAGATTATCTGAAAAAAATATATTCTTCTTAGTATTATTTTTCCACTGTCCAAATTAATCTGCTAGTGTAGTTGAAACCTTCTAGTATGGATAAACAACCACAATATGTTTTTTGTGAAGATTAAGCCACAGTTATTAAGGACATTGTTACACAGGTGAGACAATGCACTAACACGGATTAGAAGTCTTTCACTAAACTGCCAGCAATGTAGTGCCTGTGTTGAATCAGCTAAGAGCAGAACCAGGAGGCAGCAATATCGCAGGGGTGGACTGCAAATGAGAGATATTGGAGGAGAATGGAGTGGTTGATGGAGATAGAGAGAATGAGGAGGGATAGGGAGTCAGTCGCACAGGATGTTGTTTCTGATTTTGATCAGTGTGGTATAAGTATAAATACTGTGGGCAGAGCAGAAACCAGATGGGAGGACTTGGATAAACATGCGGGAGTGTTTCCTATTAAATAAATAGATTTTCATTTCATGTTAGTTAAAAGTATTTATGTAGAATTAATATACACGTGAGGAATATTAGTCACATTAGAACACTGTTCTTACTAAACAGCAATATGCGTTAACTGTGTAGGAACTTCTGATTAACATGAATTCTAAAATGTGGATCAGACTAAGTACAGTACATTAATTTAAAAACTAAAATGTGTTTGGGAGAAGAAACAAAGAAGTGTGCACTAAGTACATAGACAACAAAGGAGAGGATTACAAAAGGGAATACGAAAAGGTTAGAAAAGAAGTTAAAAAAACAATTAGGAAGGCAAAGAGAAACTACGAAATTAAATTATCAAGGAATTTAAAAATAAATAGTTAAGTATTCTACAGACACATAAATAACAAAAGTAAAGTCAGGATAGGGATAGGGCCACGAAGGGATACAAACAATAAACTCGCTGATGATGACAGCGAAATGGCAGAAATATTAAATAATTACTCTGCCTCAGTATTTACCAGGGAGACTGGTGGGCAGGACATTAGAAGAAGAGATCAAAAAAGATATAAAGACATTTAAGGTAGAAAGGGGGAGATAATTGATAAACTAATCAAACTTAGAGAGGATAAAACCCTGGTCCAGATGGATGGCAGAGGTAGCAGAGGCACTATTACATAGAGATAAAAATTCATTAGGAAAGGGAATAGTGCCAGAGGACTGGCGAACAGCTAATGTGATTTCTATATTTAAATAGGGAGATAGAATCAGACCAGGGAACTATAGACCAATTAGCTCAAAGTCGGTGGTAGGAAAGATAATAGAATCCTCACTCAAAGATGCAATAGAAAAACATCTAGAAACCGAAAATATAATAAAGAATAGTCAGCATGGATTTCAAAAGGGAGGGTCATGCTTGACCAACCTTATTGAATTCTTTGAAGAAGTAACAGAAAGGGTAGACAAGGTTAATGTAGTAGATATAATATATTTGGATTTTTATAAGGCCTTCGATAAGGTACCTCATGACTAAGGTCAGAGCATGTGGAGTCAGGGGACTAGTAGCAGGCTTCAAAACAGAGAGTAGGGGTTAAAGGTAGTTACTCAGACTGGCAAAAGGTGGGAAGTGGTGTTCCATAAGGATCGGTACTGGGAACACTGTTGTTCATCATTTACATAAATGATTTGGACTCAGGAATCGGAAAGTACAATTTCAAAATTTGCGGACAACACCAAATTGGGGGTTATAGTTAATACCGACGAGGACTGCAACAAAATACAGGAAAACATTAAGAAACTTGCAGAATGGGCGTGTAATTGGCAAATGAATTTCAATATAGGTAAGTGTGAGGTATGACATTTTGATGGGAAAAATAAGGAGGTCACATACTGCTTGGATAACAAGAGTCTAAATGAGGTAGGGGAGCAGAGGGATCTTGGGGTACAAGATCACTAAAAGTGGTGACACAGGATCATAAGGCAATAAAAAAAAAGCAAACCAAGCACTGGGGTTCATTTCTAGAGGGATAGAATTGAAAAGCAGAGAAGTTATGTTAAACTTGTATCGAACCTTGGTTAGACTACACTTGGAGTACTGTGAACAGTTCTGGTCTCCATATTATAAAAAGGATATAGAGGCACTGGAGAAGGCGCAAAAAAGATTTACTAGGATGATACCAGAACTGAGAGGTTATATCTATCAGGAAAGATCGAGCAGGCTGGGGCTCTTTTCTCTAGAAAAGAGAAGACTGAGGGGTGACCTGATAGAGGTCTTAAAGATTATGAAAGGGTTTTATAGGGTAGATGTAGAGAAGATGTTTCCACTTGCGGGGGAGACCGGAACTAGGGGCCATAATTATAAAATAGTCACTAATAAATCCAATAGGGAATTCAGGAGAAACTTCTTTATCCAGAGAGTGGTTAGAATGTGCAACTCGCCACCACAAGGAGTAGTTGAGGCGACTAGCATAGATGCATTTAAGGTGAAGCTAGTTAAACACATGAGACAGAAAGGATATGCTGATAGGGTTAGATGAAGTTGGGAGGGAGGAGGCTCGTGTGGAGCATAAACACCAGCATAGACCAGTTGGGCCGAATGGCCTGTTACTGTGCTGTACATTCTATGTAATTCTATGCAAGTGTTAATCTCATTTGAAACACTGAACCTTAAAAGTGTATGAGATAAAAAATAGGATAGAATTGAATCATGGCATTTACAACATTTGTGTGTATTGATTGGCTTGAATAGGATTGATGTTTAAATTGGTTCGGGTTACTATTTAATAAAAAAATAAATGAGCAGCAATACCTATTCCAGTGACTGACCCTGCTGCACTCAGCTACATTAATATTTCCAGTTTTTTTTATGCAACCGGGTTTGTCTATTTGAATTTGGTGGTTTGCAAAAAGATCAGTTCTCAGCGCTGCTCCATCTTTAGCGGCACTGCCACTGGTATTTGGAAAGATCAATTCTCAGCACTGCTCCTCGATCCGCTAAAGATGGAGCAGCGCTGAGAACTGATCTTTTTGCAAACCACCAAATTCAACCAGGCAATCCCAACAACATAAAAATAAAACTGGAATTTGAGTCATTCTAAAGATTCAGATTGGGGTCGGGGGCATGCATTATACCTCCAAAATTACAATTGGAGGAACTGTTGCTCCCCCTAAGTCAGTATCAATAAAGAGAAAACAGATGTTCATCTCATCGATCTGCCTGGATTTAAGCCGACGTCCTCAGTATGAAAGGGCAGTGTGTTAACTCAGTGTCCCATGCAGTTTGCACAATAATTAATTGTTAAAATATTCGTGGCAGCTCTATAGACATTGGTTGACCAACTGCTTATGTTTACCAGCATAATTTTAATTTTATCAGCTAGAATTGTCAAATTATACAAAAGCCAAGATTCGAAATCATGCCAGTTTTCAGGCTCCCACAGCACTTGTAAGGTGATATTGGGAAATTGTGCACTGATTTCCCACTGCTGATATGACTGTAATTCACACAAGAAATGAATGTGCAGCTGCTGCAGGTGAGAAAAAAATCGGGATGAAAATAAATACAATTCTGACCTTTTAATAAAATGGAAAAAGCATATACAGCAATCCTTTCTGCTTTGTTTGGAGATGCGATGCAGGAAGTTCTGACCAGACTCGTATAAATGCTTATATTTCCGAAACATCTTAGCTATTGATGAAAAGTCAACACATGCATCGAGCAGCAAATTTGTACCTCCTAGTTATTAATTAATGCCGGGGGATGGGGAGATTTCATTTTAAAAATCACTTAAAGGGTTCACATTCCGATTGGGCTACCTCGTCACAAAATCAACGCCCTTTCTGGGGTTATCTATACATAACGGACCCATGTTATACCATGGGCATGCGTCCGTGTGTCTCATTGCAACCAAGTAGCCAGCGTGTCTACAGTAAACAGAATGAATGACAGATTTCATTCCAATGTGCTATTGTCTAATTTAAAACTCAGTAAACACAGCGGGCTTATCCCAACCTACCTCAGCTACTTTTAAAAGCAAGAGGGAAATTTTAATTGCTTTAATCAGTATTTGCTTGCTCTTTAGTTTCCCCTTAAGAAAATAATCAGGGCAAAGCAGTTATTGTGTTCCACAGGAAACTTAACTGCACACACAGCACGCTGTGAAATGATTTAGCTTTTGGACCCAAATCTCCTATTGCATATCTGGAGTCTTAAAAAAATGGAAATGATATGACTACTGGGTGTTTTGCCAGCTGGAAATAAATGACTGCACTGATGCAATTAGGAATGCTAATAGATTTCAAAAAGTTGACTTGAAAGGTATAAAAAACTGCTGACACTGCTTTGGGGGGGCTGCGTCTGTGCAGATCTTAATCCTAGTACTGTTCACAACACAACAACACAAAGGAAACTCTATAAAATGCATTCATTGGATTCATGAAAATTAATGACATGCACATGCCATAAATCAAAGCTAGTAAAACTTTTATTATATGGACGATAAATCAGACTTTTATTATATCCAAGTGTATTTGCGTAAACATTGTTGTTTCACTTCCTCCAAGTTAATGGTATGCACAGTTTTACAGTCTATAAACAGATCTGGAATATAAGTGGTAAATGTCAAAATTTGCATTTCAAAAAAAAAAATTCTTACTGCATTTCGGAAAAGATCAATCTTAGAACCTTTCAGCATTATGCCAAAACAAATGCTAATGGCACCTACTGGAATATCAGAGGCAGTGACAAGAGATTAAACGCTGTGGCTGCTCAGCACAATCTCATGTTCATCAGTCCGTTTTACCAGTTTACTGTGCTCAGGTAGGAAGCCAAGCTAAATTTGGAATTACTGCAACAACTTTCAACATTGCATATAGGGGTTCCTGCTATCTGCAGTACTGAACAACTATTCATGCCAGCAACACACTCTTCTCCACTGCTCATTCATTTTAGTGGGAAGGGCACTGATGGGAATTTTTAAAAAGCCTCTATCAAGCACTAATGATTTAATTTTCTTTGTTTGTTTGAGCTCATAAAGCACAGACCAACTACCAAGAGACACGTGCACACAACTGATTTGGAGAGCACTGGACTTGCTACTTAGATAAAATAGGACATGAGCCATAAGTGGCAGTGAGGTAATGCATGTTTTCAGAGACTGTCACTTATTTTCTATCTCGGAATAGACCTGGGGACTGACCTATTTTAGCCAAAAGTAGGTATGCATAAAAAGCGTAGCCATACGGTAGCAGAATGTGATGGCAGACTATATTAAATGCAGCTTTAAGGGCTCCTAGCCCTCCATAGGATCTTACGGCACAGGAGGCCATTCAGCCCATCATGCCTGTGCTGGCTCTTTGAAAGAGCTATCCAATTAGTCTCATTCCCCATAGCCCTGGAAATTTTTCCTTTTCAAGTATATATCAAATTCCCTTTCCCTGCTTCCACCACCCTTTCAGGCAGTGCATTCCAGATCATAGCAACTTTCTGCATAAAAAAATCCTTGTCTCCTGCCCCTGGTTCTTTTGCCAATTATCTTAAATTGGTGTCTTCTGGTTACCAACCCTCAAAACTGCGAAAAGACCAGAAAGGAACCGATTTTTACTTGTCATCAATGATTATCTTGGGCGGCAAGACTGCTGAAAAGTCAGATTTAAAAGAGAGGGGTCATTTTCCAATTCATGCCCCCAGGAGGGAGCCTTTCTCGCCAGAAAAGTACAACAAAAATTTGAGAATGCATTGCAAGTGATTTTCCAATAATTTAAAATAAGGATCATAAAATGATGCTCAGTGCCTGCCTGAGTTTCCAAATTGGGCTTTTGGAGAGTGAGGCTCCCCACCAGAAGTGCGAAGTATGAAAATGATCCCTTTCACCTGATAGTAATGAAGTTAATGAAAAGGAACATTGGAACAGGAGTAGGCCATTCAGCCCCTCAAGCCTGTTCTGCCATTCAATTAGATCATGGCTGATCTGTATCTCAACTCCATTTACCCACCTTGGTTCCATATCCCTTTTGAAATTTTCAACTGACCCCCCAGCCTCAACAGCTTTTTGAGGGAGAGTTTTCCAGATTGCCACCATGTGTGAAGAAGTGCTTCCTGACATCACCCCTGAACAGCCTAGCTCTAATTTTCAGGTTATGCCACCTTGTTCTGGACTCCCCCACCACAGGAAATGGTTTCTCTCCATCTACCCTATCAAATCCTTTAATCATCTTAAACAACTCAATTAGATCACCCCTTAATCTTCTACAGTCAAATGAATACAAGCCTAGTCTATGCAACTTGTCCTCATAATTTAACCTTTTTAGCCCAGGTATCATTCTGCTGAATCTGCACTGCACCCCCTTCAAGAGCAATATGTTCTTCCAGAGGTGCGGTGCCCAGAACTGAACGCGGTACTCCAGATGCAGTCTAACCAGAGCTTCATACAACTGGAGCATAACTTCCAACCCTTTAGATAAAGGCTAACATTCCAACAGTGGGAGTAATTAAGAGATGCTCTTACTGTATCTATTGCCTGAAAAATTGAAACTGCCACTCCAGATGGCACTGTTGTCACCATGTTCTCAATGGCATCATATCTGGCCTCCAATTGGTGCTAATTATCAACACTGCATAAAAACCATTGCCTCACAGGATGTGCTTCTATTATGCGCTGTGCATAATAACTATGTATGGACATGTCAATGTTAATTATGCAAATTATAATATATAATTAATATGGTACATGCCAATAGTCAAAGAAAATCCCCATGGTCCCAATACCTTCCAGACTCTTCTTCCAAAATAAATCAATTATAGTTTCCTTCTTTAGTGTCAGGTCATTCATATGATAGACTCCAGCACCTGGACACATTGTGCCTTCCTATTATGAATGAGTTTTACCTCTGAACATAAGAGCATTGGAGATTAAATTTGGACACTTGTCCAGTACCTTTCACTTTTTGACATTTATATGGATTAAGTGGCTCATCTGCCTGAGAAGAGTTAAAACATCATTATTTACAGGTGCCTCATGATTAACTATACCAACAAGCTAGCAACCAATGAAATCATATTCTCCAGACCACACATTTCCACAGTTGGTTACCAGGTGATAAAATAAGATTTTAAAAAATGACATTTCTCCTGCTTTAAAAAGAGAACAAATCCTAGTCTGTAGCATTTTCTTTATCCAGCTTTTTTTTTTGAACCTTATGTTCAAGAATTGGAATGAGTGCTGCAAAATTCAATATTTTTCACTTGCACTCAATCACAGAGTCAAACTCTCCCAAATCAGATTTATAGCTTACAGCAGTGCTCTTTCTGTACCATCTCAACAAAGTGCCTCAGCCACAACTTGCTACTATTATATTATTTCCCTTTGCTAAAGCTTAAAAGAGGCCTGTTAATTGGTAGTCATTGAGTTATTAGGTGTTGATTGGTCTAAGTTAATGTTTCTAGTCACCTGTGAAATGACTGATATTGTAGCCAGTATCTAGTAAAAGTGACTTGGCTGCTGAGTTAATGTTAGTGTCAAGGTACATGGTGAGTGAATGTGTTTAAGTGATGCCTGAATGGTCTTCTATGATCGTCAGGCGCCTTGACATGGTGTAGACAACAAGTAACTTCTGCATCTCAAAGCTCTAACCCTACACTCTGGGAGAAATAAGTCGTTGGAATTGCTAGTCATAAAAAGCTGGATTTGGTTTCATTTTAATATTCTCTTTTCACACATCATCTATCTTTTTATGACCTGTCCAATTGAGATTGCTCAATTATTGCTGAATTATGACTAGGGTTGTGATAGGGACAGGCATCCATGGGAACTGGATTGAGACTGCCCAAACCCATTTTGCTATGGATATTAACACATGACATCACAGCTGGTGCCAGTAAAGTTTATTTGAAAAGGCAGCTGGGACTTTGACTAGAACTGTACAAATATTCATCATTTTTATTTAATCTCTTCTGTTATACCCAGTTTATATTTTGTTATGCAACATTGACTTGATGTAATGTTACAGGTAAACCTTAGCCTGCCAATTATGGATTTCTACTGTGTATGCAAATAGATTTACAGCAGGTTTAAGGTTAATGATACATGTACTTATTTATTGATATATCATCTACTTATATTTTTTTTCTTGTGTTCATTTGGCTTTACTTTGTGAGTGTTGGCAGTATCGAGTGATAAAACCTTCTTTGACTTTCCAACTGGTGGACACCATCCTGGATCGCAATTTCTATTTTAATGAAAAAGGGGAGAATTTCATCTTGCCCACACACACGCCTTGTGTGATGGACAGAATACGCTCTATGTCATGTGCAATTTTCTTTGCATCATGCTGATGATATTCAGCAGCCTAGCCTCAGTACAATACCTCTGTCCCAGCAACAATGGCTTTTCATTCCTCTTGCATTCCATACTGATGGGCTTTCAGAAAGACTAAATCAAAATTGTTATTTTGCATGTCATATACTTCATGCATGCAAATTCTTGGTTTTTCCAAGTTGGAATAATTAGTTTTGTGGTAAATCCAACAAAATATCTGTTTCAGTGTTAGAACTACAAGTATGAGCCTTTCGGGTTATTATTCCATTCGCCAAAACTTGAGTTCTCTGCCTCCTGCTTCACAGGGAGCCAGCATAATGTAGGCCAAGGGTTGACAGGCGTATTACTGACCTCGTGAAGGTTGAAAGTGGGCCCATCATTATTGTAACACCTGTTCCCCCAATCCTGGCAGAGAGGCCAGATTTCCCAGCAGCCTGGCTCAGGCGGGCATCCATGAATTGCCCAAAGATGCAGTACCTGCCTCACCCATATAAATTTTTTTTTGTGAAGCACTGCAATTTTGGGAAGCCTGCCACCTGGTAGAAGTGCTGTGGCCTCTCAAGTCGTTCCCTCCTTTCCATGAAGAAGGTAACACATAATTTTGCCTGTCAAAAATGGCTGCAGAAATGTGCCTGATGCATGGGGGTACAGTCAACAGTGGCAGCTTGGAATGAGCTGGTAACAGGAAGGTACAATGCAGGGGTGACTTTGATTGCAAGGGGTGGAACTGTCCCTGTGCTGGATGTATTTTGCTGATCAAGCTCCAGGAGTCCACAAAGTGCGGTGACCGCCTCCCTGCTGGACCGTAGATGTTGAAGGCAGGTCTCTTCCGACATGCACTGTAAATGTTGAAGGCATCCCCAAGTGATTGTGCCTGGTTCTTTTCATGTGATTCCTGGGCTGTCTGAGGTGCCAGCACACCTGCCTTTCCTCCCTGCACAGGGACTCCTCTTCCTTCGCTAAATCCAGCAGCACCATTAGCAGGCCCGATGGAACGCCCATGCTCAGCGCTGTGCTTGCATCTACAGGTGGTAGCTGGTATGCTGCTGCTGGAGGTGTGCACCAAAGAAGTGTGGAATTGCAACAAAAGTGCAGCAAGAAGCAGAAAAAAATAAAACCACGAGCTCTAATTAGGGTTGCCAACTCTCCAGGAATGTCCAGGAATTGAAGTTTAGTCTCCAGGACATTGCTGCAAGCAACCAGGGAGAAAGATCATAGGGGCATTAAAAAGAATTGTGTTTTTTCATTTTCTTTGAACATTTTTATTTATTAGTTGTAAAAATATTGGAGATGGGGAAAGATGGCTGTTTGACTAACAGTCAAGATCAATCCAATTGGGTAACAAAGAATCTGTTCGCTTTCTCATTGGCTTGGGAAGGATGGACCAAAGGATGGACCAATGGTGGGAGTGAAGGGACGGGACGGTTTGAGGAGGGAGGTCATGTGATGAAGTCTCTAGCAATTCACCCAACCAGAGTTGGCAACCCTAGCGCTAATGCACAGCGTTGTGTTTGTCAAGTCAAAATGCAATTCTTACAGAGACAGCAATCTAGCTTTGAGTGGTGGCATTCTGGAGTGAACAGCTTATAGGTCTAATGCTCAGCAAATCTGGAGCCACCCTGCAGAACAGCATGGCAAGTTGGTCGTGGCACCAACTTTAGACATCAGCATATTTTTGCAGTTAGCGATGAGGTCAGTGTATGCCTTCAAAAAATGAAACCGCTTTGCCTCCCACAGAATTGGGAGTTTCAGTGCTGAGTATAAAAAGAACAGCCCACTTGATTCCATGGGGCTCATGCACTGCTGGCACTCTCTGAGCATAACATGGGGGAATCGGCCTTTAGTTTCTAGCCATGGCCTAATCGATGTCTTGTATCGGTTTAGCATTACTACTTTGTTTTTGAACTCTCTGCCCCTATTTATAAAACACAGGATCCCATATGCATTTTTACAGCTTTATTAACTTGCTCCTTCTTAGAATGCTGAGTGAATTCAGAGAGGACAAATGATATATTCTTAGATTCTGGATAGTGACATGTGAATTGGATTTACTATATCCTGTATAAGCTTTCCCTGGATTATGGTTTGCTCAGCATTAACATCACAAATGTTTCGAGCCACAGTTTAGCTTTCACCTTGCATTACCCTGTATTAAGTAGTCTTGTACTATGGTACATTAATAAAGATTTATCAACACATCAGTGTGTACATTTTACAAACATATTGAAATTGCTGACTTGACTTTTAATTTCTCTTCTACAGCATTTCTTTCAGTTACATATAATTTTATTCAATATATTGAACCTGAGTTTAAGTATATTTAAGTATATTAAATAATTAATATTTCCATTGCAAAGAGGAAAATATGTAGAGCATTGCCGTAAAATCTTGCAGTGATGGCTGGTCACAATCTCCTTCTCACCAAAGTTATGCTCCTTATTTGTCAAGTGCTTTGTTGTTGTGACTTTGGTGCCATTGATTAACAGGAAAGGTTCCTCTGTTAGGTTCACTGGAGGATCGGTGCCCTTGTATCATCAATAGCAGCCGGCTACCCTCACCATGCTTAGCCCAAGAACATGCAATGTTACAGTGCACCACCCATTGGTGAGAGTTGGAGGTAGTCTTAATGTCCCAGCCACTCAAGACTTTGTAAAGAATGAGATTACCCAAGGATCAGTGGTGCTACATCTAGGTAAAAATACTTGCTGCTAGTTTAGGGTCTTGCCTTAGATGGTTCATCAGGTATAGAAGCGCTAGTCACTCCTGTAAGTGGTCAGAGTGTCTTACATTTGTGCCCGATACCTAACTATTCAATTGAGTAACTCAAAGGTGTAACAATAGGACCCCCTTGTGATCGGAATTGGATATTCATCCCTATTTGCACATCTCCCATGTATCTCCCTGAATTCTTTGAAGGCAGGCTGAGAAAACACCTGGTAAGTCGAGCCAGATACACATTGTGAAGCAGCTTTGTAGGTTTTATACCAATCAGCGCAATGAAATGTCCCACCTTCTTGTTTCCCCCTGTGCACAAAAATTTATTGTGGAACAAAGTGCTGTGTCAAACTATGACAGGAGCACACATCATTGTGTTGTGATCTTCAAGGACAGTAGGGTACAGTACATCTTAACATAGAATTTACCATCCTGAGTAATGAGGAAATGACTGGTGCAAAAAGGAATGATTGGTGTAGTTTCCCTGAGCATTGTCTTTTGCTGATGGAACTGCATTCTTCTGAACATTGGACTCTAAAAGCTAGCATTTCTCTCTCCAACGGTTACATTTTTGCTAACAACCTGATCCAAGATTATTTCAGCTCTCATGTCTCAGATCACTCTCATGGCTGAGCCCCAACTTTCCATTTGTTCATAAATGTCTGTCCTTGCCTCGAGATCTACTAAACTTACATTAACGTGTTCAGTCATATGATATAGTTATTTATTTACAGTGGATATCCATCCATCTAACACCGCAAGTGGACAAAATAATAAGATTGCAGCTCTAGGAACTAAGCTAACTCTTTATAAATGACTTTTAAACAATAAAATGTTTATTTTCCTATTTTTTTACCACTGTGAGTGCCTGATTTATCTAAACTGCTTCTTGTCAATTTGAACAGGTTTTTCACTCTTTCAAGAATTTCAAATTGGTTCTCTGATTTGAATAGAACAGCTGCCAGACAAGAATTACCAGGATATATTTTTGTTAGGCAAGGGTATTAAGGGTTATGGAACCAAGGCAGACAGATGGAGTTAAGATACAAATCAGCCATGATCTAATTGAATGGCGGAACAGGCTCAAGGGGCTGAATGGCCTACTCCTGTTCCTATGGGAGTTCCTGGATTTTGAATGTCTGGCCATTGCAATTTAAAAAGGAAATGTAAGTCATATGCAAACTGAACCAATCACACAGTATTGTTTAAGTTTGAATTATCTCTCCCTCCAGCCTGTTGCTGCCAAAACATGCAACAATTTATCGATATCTCGGCACAGGAATCTGAGCTGCAGTATTTTTTTCAAAACATACTGCTTTTGTACTATGACTGTATTTGATGGAAGAATTACCAAACCAAAATTAGACAAAGATACTTAAATTTTTAACACCAACTTTCCTCACAATAGAATAGAGGGCTGATGATGTGGTCCCAGCTCTGTGGCAGCAAAGGCATTGCTTTTTTTTGGGCATATTGAGTGCTATGAGCTGAATTCATGTTATACAGCAAGTTCATCTTATTTGCATAATATCTTAGTGCCTTTAGCACACAGAGTATAAAGCAAAGAGGCTTATTATCTGGCACCTGCACATCCTAAAGGGCTGCTGGTCATGTTAAAACTGTTCTGCTACTGAGGGTGCAGCAAACCCAAGACGATAAATGGCTCGCTTCTAAGATGCAACTTTGGAGGTCCCTTTGCAGGAGGTGCAGGATGGAAGGTTGTTCCCTTTGGAGTAGAAAGGCATTTGCTTCTGAAGGATAGCATGAGAGCAGCCTGAATGGAAATAACACAAAAACTGAATGCTATTTCTGCTATGACCAGATTCTAGGAGTGCGCTAGGAGGAAAAAAATACTGGTCTTGAAAGGTTACCAGGGTGAGTGCGTTCACACTTCGTTTAATTTTACAATGCTGCCGTACAATGCATCTTATCAGCATTACACTGAGGGAGAATGCACAGCATCCTGGTAATCGTTTTTTTCTTTTCCAAATGTACGGGCATGCCCACATTTTAACATCATCTTGTGGGTCATGAAATGTGGCAAGGAACAAACACTAAGCACACTGCCAACACAAGCTATGTGCATTCAGCTAATGCTGAATTTTCACAGAGTCACATAAAATGGCTGATGGCCAGGGTCCGTTTCTGTAAGTGGTAGAGTCCGCTTGGTTTTTATCCCATTCGATCTGCTCCTCTTAGCCCGTTGTGTTTTCGCTGTGAAAGTAAAACTCCAGTAATAAAGTAACAATGGAATTCACTTGAATCTTATAGCTGAAACTAAATTCAAATTAATTCTGCAAATCAGATAATATTGTTCACATTGCTAATGGATATGATGATTCAATTCACACCCTCTCCCAACACTCTTTATATATGCTTACTGCAAAGTCAGCTTTCATAGGCAAACCAATGCCACCTATGAATTGAAACTAAACCTCACAGCTGAAATGACTGGGATAGTGTGCCTCAGAGTTAGCAATCTACCCTCTACCACGGGTGTATACTATGGATCTAGTATAGGATGTCAATTGTATACCTTGATGGAAAAACACCAACGCAACTGATTCGCCCGGATTTTGCTGGAGCAGGGCATCTGCCCCGTTAGTTAGACTTTCTCCCTCACCCTTCAGCTCGTAAATCTTTCGCCCTGTAAATTGCTGGAAGTGTGAGTGGATAACGATACGGTGAGAGCAACAGGACATCTGGGACCTTAGTGACCGACTTGACCAACAGTCTATTTCCTTAACCAATGAGATTTAAGGATTGAGAAAGAAACGGAGGAATGACGGAGATGGAAATCGGGTGAATTAGAGTCAAATCGGGTACAGAAAGAGAAATAAAGCAAGGGAAAGAAGGAGAGGGAAAGAAAGATTGGATTGAGAGAGAGAAAAAAGAGACAGAAAGGAAAAGTAAGACATTTTTAAAAAAAATTTACATTTTAAACATCTCTAAGGACAATTTACTATCTGCAGGAATGAGACTCCACAGTTTCAATTGTTCCCTTTCTGGGCTGGAGAGGTTGAGTGGCATTGCAGGAACATAAATCTTTTCATTAAAAAGGTACTTATGCTGTTAAGTAGTAGCCTTAACTTTCTGCGGGAGTTTAATTGAAAATTAATGCGCAAATACAGCAATTTCTTGAAACTCACGGGGAGGTTGAGGGCGAGCTGCCGCTTTCACCAGACTAACAGTGGAGCGGCGCAAATCGTCCAGCAACTTGTGGCGATTCACAATTCATAGGGTATCTCTTCCTCACCAACAAGCTGCTGGACAATTTACTCATTAATAACGGCGAGCGCCATTAAACTCAGTTATTTTGGCAATAAAATCTGGACCAATATGTATTTCAGGCTAAGGTATTGATGTTTTTATGCACTGCCCCCATTGCTTCTCACTCACTGCAGAGACGTGAAAATACAATTGAAACAAGTGAAGTAAAAATATGGCAAAAGGCAGCACTAAATTTCCTCAAGGCAGCTTCCTGACACTTCAAATCAACAGCAGACCTTTCGCAATAATTAAACGTTACAGCGGAAGTCCCAAATCTTTTTTCAATAGCCCAGTAATCAATATTAATTATTTTAATCACCCAGGTGATTGATACTAGCTCAATTGCTAAATTTAAATGTGAGATAGATAGCTTTTTGGCAACCAAAGGTATTAAGGGATATGGGCCAAAGGCAGGAATATGGAGCTAGATCACAGATCAGCCATGATCTTATCAAATGGCGGAGCAGGCACGAGGGGCTAAATGGCCTACTCCTGTCCTATGTTCCTATGTTCCTAAGTGGATGGTAAGTGGAAGTTGTCTGATGACTTGTTTGCAAGTTCAGGCTGAAACAAAGTTTATTGGAAATTTATCTGGCATAATGCCTTCTTTAATGGTTATGGCAATCATAATTAGCTGAAAATTGCTCTATCCCATATTTGCTCTACCCACAGCCTCTGAAGACCAAGAATAAAGGAAATCTCATCAGAACCAACAGCCTTGGCTTCAATTTAAAACCCCACTGCATTGGCCTAGCTAAATTTCATACCAAATAATATGACAGAGGTATGTTATAACATAATGCAGGAAGGAGGTTCCATCCATCAGATGGCAGATCCACCATATAGAACAATCCAAGCTAATTAGTCAAAGTACCAATACAGTACAAATTAAACTAGACACAAAGTGAAAACCAATCTAAACACACAGTACCAGACTGTATAAAGTATGACATGGATTAAAAAAAAATGATGACAGACAAGTGGATAGTAAGTATGCTGGATTGATAGATTCATCTACAGTATAAATGTTCAAGCAGTAAAAAGTAATAGGGGGCATTTGAGTAAAATATCAAATTAATAATACTTACAGGGAGAATTTGGTAGGCTTTACAGACGCTGTGAATTAATTGTTTAAAATGTAATACATAGGTTCTGTTGAGTTTAGTAAATGGTTCTGCAGCATTGTGCTGAAGCAATTGATTCGGCCACAGCTGGAGTGTTGTGTCCAATTCTGGATGGGAAACCATGCAGAAGAGATTTACTAGAATGGTTCCAGGTATGAGAGATTTCAGTTACGTGGATAGACTGGAGAAGCTGGGTTTCTTCTCTTTAGAGCAGAGAAGGTTAAGAGGAGATTTGATAGAAGTGTTCGGAATCATGAAGGGTTTAGATAAAGTAAATAAAGAGAAACTGTTTCCATTGGTGGAAGGGTCAAGAACCAGAGAACACAGACTTAAGGTGATTGACAAAAGAACCAAAGACAACATGAGGAAAAACCTTTTCGAGTAGTTATGATCTGGAATGCGCTGCCTGAAAGGGTGGTAGAAGCAGATTCAATCATGGCTTTCAAAATGGAATTGGATAAATACTGAAGGGAAAAAATTTGCAGGGCTACAGGGAAAGGGCAGGGGAATGGGACTAACTGGATTGCTCTTACGAAGAGCCGGCACGGGCTCAATGTGCCGAATGGCCTCCTTCCACACTGTAACCATTCAATGATTCTAACTATAGGTGTTGGGGATATTTTAGTTGTCCTCCAGTATAGTACTTTATAGTGTGCATGAATGCAAAGTGAAACTACCAAGCCACCGCCCCTGTAAATGATGCCATTGAGCACATCCGCATGATATTCTTGAATGGAAAAGTATATAAAAAAGTATTTTTCAAGCCTGCTTCTGACCAGAAGTTTTAAAGCACAAAACACAGAAACAAGGGATGACTAAGACATGGCATAAAATATACAACAATCTAACTTTATCATTTTTTTGGATTCAGATGAATGCAACATCCCTTTAAGAATCTGTCCATCCAATTGGGCGAATGTGGAATCATCTGATTACAAGTTCATTTGTACAAGTTCAGGTTAAACATTTTTCAGAGTTTAATGTTCTTCCCACAAGATTTCACCGATGATATTAAAATATCTAAGACTAGCAATCGGGTTACAAAATATAATAATAAACTAAATAAAAGACTCAGTAAAGCTAATGTTATTCCATCATTGTCCTTGATAGTATCCAGGGAAAAATTGTATGAAGGCTTTATAAATGGACAACATAGAGGAGCATAAATTCAACAGCATTGTGCCCGATTTACAGTCGTAAAATGGGGGAAACAATGACAAATTTAGCAGAGTAACGGTCCGCACCCGATCTGCATTCGGACCACCGCTAAATTTGTCAGGGCCATTTTTAGGTGGCCCAGGCCACCTGAAATAAGCACAGGCCTCAATTCACGATTGAAATGAGGGTCCTGCACTAGTTTAAGGACCCATTTGTCCCTTAAATTTTAATCCCACTGAAGTACATAAGAACATAAGAAATAGGAGCAGGAGTAGGCCATACAGCCTCTCGAGCCTGTTCCACCATTCAATCAGATCATGGCTGATCTTTGACCTCAACTCCACTTTCCCGTCCAATCCCCATATCCCTTGATTCCCCTAGAGTTCAATAATCTATCCATCTCAGCCTTGAATATATTCAATGACTCTCAGTGCCCTGTTACCACTTCCTCAATAATGGATTCCAGCATTTTCCCAACAACCAATGTCAGGCTAACTGGCCTGTAGTTCCCTGTTTTCTCTCTCCCTCCTTTCTTGAATAGCGGGATAACATTTGGTACCTTCCAATCCACTGGAACATTCCAGAATCTAGAGAATTTTGGAAGATGATACCAAATGCATCCATTATCACTGCAGCCACCTCTTTTAGAACCCTCGGATGTAGGCCGTCAGGTCCAGGGGATTTATTGGCTTTTAGTCCCATTAGTTTGTCCAGTATTTTTTCTCTAGTGATATTAATTGTTTTAAGTTCCTCACTTTAATTTACCCCTTGGTTTCCCACTATTCTTGGTATGCTTTTTGTATCTTCTACTGTGAAGACAGATTCAAAATATTTGCTTAACGTATCTGCCACTTCCTGATTCCCCATTATAATTTCTCCTGTCTCAGCCTCTAAGGGACCAACGTTTACTTTTGCTACTCTCTTCCTTTTTACATACTTGTAGAAACTCTTAAAATCCGTTTTTATGTTTCTTGCTAGTTTACTTTCATATTCTATTTTTTCCCTTTTTGTCAATTTTTTGGTTGTCCTTTGTTGGTTTCTAAAACTCTCCCAATCCCCAGGTTTATTACTCTTCTTGGCAACATTACAGGCCTCTTCTTTCAATCTAATACTCTCCTTAACTTCTTTCGTTAGCCACGGGTGGATCACTTTTCCCATGGAGTTTTTATTTCTCAATGGAATGTATATTTGTTGAGAATATTGAAATATTTCTTTAAATGTTTGCCATTGCTTTTCAACTGTCAAACCCTTTACTTTAATTTCCCAATCTACCCAATCTACCTTTGACAACTTGCCCCTCATACCTATGTAGTTGGCTTTATTTAAGTTTAAGACTCTAGTTTCTGACTTAAGTACGTTACTTTCAAACGCAATGTGAAATTCTATCATATTATGATCGCTCTTCCCCAGAGGTTCTTTTACTGTGAGATTACTAATTAACCCTATCTCATTACACAATACAAGATCTAAAATAGCCTGTTCCCTGGTTGGTTCCATGATGTATTGCTCTAGGAAACCATCTTGAATATATTCCATGAACTCATCTTCCAAGCTACCTTTGCCAATTTGATTTGTCCACCCATTTATCTCTATTTGTGCAATTAATTCATCTATCTTATTATGAATGCTCCGTACATTCAGATAAAAAGCCTTTATTTTTGACTTATTACCATTTTTCCTGCTTTGACCTTACTTGTTGTTGCACCATTATTGGTAAACTCTCTGTCCCTTCCTGCCACACTCTGCTTATCTTTACCCAAGTCACTACTGCTCTATTGTCTTAACTTTTCTCATTAGATTTCTGAATTTCCCCTCACCTGACCCCTCCCCCCCCCCACTTTTTAGTTTAAAGCCCTATCTACAGCCCTAGTTATTTGATTCGCCAGGATGTTGGTCCCAGCCTGGTTTAAGTGGAGCCCGTCCCATCGGAACACGTCCCTCTTTCCCCAGTACTGGTGCCAATGCCCCATGAATTGAAACCCCTTCCTCCCACATCACACTTTGAGCCACGCATTTAACTCTCTGATCTGTTTGACCCTGTGCTAATTTGCATGTGGCTCAGGTAGTAATCCAGAGATTATTACCTTTGAGGTTCTGCTTATTAATTTAGACCCTAGCTCCTCAAAAGTTACAGTGCAAGATTAGGAGAACCGCTGTGGAATTTAACGACCTGTGCAGGTTAAATTGGATAATCGCCGAATCCAGGCATGGGGGTCACGGTGCACGATTAACCCGCACCCAGTCGTTGAGTTGCAGACAGCCTGTGAGATTCATGCTGCCGGATCATCTCCATGATTTCTGCGTGCAGCCAGCACTACCTGCGCTGTTGAGTGGCTGCACACACCAGCAGGGGGCCCAATATGGGGCATGGCCAGCACTACTTAAAGGCAGCCTGCACCTCTTAAAGGGGAGGTGCACTATCAATACAATCAGTGGAGGAAGACACGTATAATGGCTGGACCTGCAAGAGAGCGTGCACCGAGGTTCTCCAATGACGCAATGAAGGCGTTGGTGGAGGAGGTGGACGCACAGAGGGCCATCCAGTATCTGTAGGGTGGCAGGAGACCCTCCAGACACTAGCTGCGGAGGCAACGGGAGGAAGTGGCACTGGAAGTGAATGCCAGGAGCATTGCACCACGTACGTGGATGCAGTGCAGAGAAAAGTTCAATGATTTGACATGAGTGGTCAAGGTGAGTGAATTTAAGTGCCAAGTGGCGCATCCTACCAACTGCACCACTGCTCCATGCAAGACACCCCCCCATCACCCACCCACCAACAAACACTTCCCATCCGTATGCAATGCTGCATCTCACCCTCACATAGCACCACTCTTGCAATCCACGCACCCGCAACTCACAGGTCACACACACTGGCAGCTATTCTACCATGACAGGCACATCATCCAAACATCTTACAGGACACTCACTGACACACTTCCCTCTGTCGTGTAGGAGAAGGTGGCGCATAACGGCCGGCAGCAGGAAAGAACGGACAGAGGACAGGCACGCCTACATGTCCTCACCCCCAGTGCTGGGGATCATTAGGCGGGCTGTCACTGCGGTCGTGGCCACTGGGGGCGCTTGAGGTAGTGACGATGAAGATCTCTGCATACCTAATCCTCCTTCTGGTTTCCCACTTCTCCCTCATCCCACAATCTTTTCTGACTCACGTGCTGCAGACGGTGTCAGCACACACTTCTTACTTGCAACTCTCCCCGCTCCACAACTCAACCCGTCTCCCTTTGTCATTGCAGATACCCAAGAACTGGAGCCGGCACAGTCCGAGGAGGAAGACACCGATAACGAAGCCACACCATCACTTGATTTGACACTCGCATCCACCAGCTCAGAGACTGACACGGCGCGTCTTTTAGAGGCTAAGTTAGAGGAGGGATCTGCATGTGGTGAGACACCGGGCACAAGTGCACAGGAGCCGGGGCGGGGGGAACAGATACTACAGATTGCCAGCTCGCCGGAGGGCGAGGTCACAACTAGTTCTGCTGCAGAGGAGTCAGATGATGACTTAGACGGGCCAGGCTACAGAAGAAGGCTGATGGGCGTACACAATCAATGATGGGCTCATGAATAAGGTGAGCGTGCAGAGCCCCGGCAGACAGGGCCTGTGCACCTTGTTGCCTCCTTGCCTCTTCCTCCACTTCCTCCTTCTCCGCCCCCTCCTCTTCCTCTGCGTCTGGCTCAGGGTTTTGCCGGATAGGGCTGCTGGAAAGCAAGGGCGAGGTTGTGCAGCATGAAGCATACAACAACGAATCTTGACACCTGCTCAGCTAAGTACTTCAGGGCTCCTCCAAAACGGTCCAGGCAGTGGAAGCGTTGCTTTAGGACGCCTATGGTGCTCAATGACGTTTCGTGTGGTCGCATGGCTCTTATTGTAGGCTCGCTCTGCACATGTGCGTGCGTTCCGGACCGCAGTCATGAGCCACCTCATGAGGGGATAGCTCTTGTTGCCCAGTAGCCAGCCTTTGAATTGCCATGCCAGTTAAAGGATAGATGGGACGTTGGACTGCCGCATAATGAAGGTGCCATGACTGATAGCGGGTAGCGGGTGTTGACCTGCATGATGCGCTGCATGTGGTTGCACACCAGCTGCACGTTGAGGGAGTGGAACCCCTTTCTGTTCATGAAGATGGCCGAGTTGAGGTGTGGAGCACGCATGGCAATATATGTGCAGTCAATGGCACCCTGTACCATGGGGAAGCCTGCAATGCGAGCAAACCCTCGTGCTCGTTCATTCTGCTTCTCTCTGTCAAAAGGGAATGTTATGAACCTGTTGTGCAGCTCGTACAGTGTCTCAGCAACCTCCTTTATGCAGAAGTGCACTGCAAACTGCGAGATGTTGCACGTATCACTAGCTGCAGCCTGAAAGGATCCAGAGCCGTAAAAGTTCAGCACCGCAGTTACCTTCACAGCCGCAGGCAATGCTGTCCCTGCCCTGCTCTGAGGCTGCAGTTGTGGCTGCAGCAATTGACAAATCTCCGTGACAACCACTTTCGTGAACCGTAGCCGTTGGATGCATTGCTCTTCGCTCATGTTGAGGTAAGAGAATTGGTCCCTGAAGGCCCTCGTTGGAAATGGCATCCTGCTCAGTGCCCTGCGCCGCCGCCTCCTCCTCCTCCTCCTCCTCCCTCTCCTCGCAGTTTGACCTGCTCTGCGTGGCCTCTCTGCATGCTACCAGTCATGTTCAATGCCCAGTGGGAGCCCTAGCAGGCCATCCATCGTTGGCAGAAACCTTGTTCAGCACACTGTTTTAAACGCCACCAAAAGTAATGCAGGACCTGCCAGACCACTCTCTATTTAAGTATTGCAACTTTCTCCAAGTATAGGAAGCTTCAACAAACACATACAATTGTACCAGCAGCCAGAAGCAATAATCCAGCAACTAACCGGCAACACATGCATGATCCCTTTAAATAGCGCTGATGGGAGGTGGTGGGGGGGTTCTCCACGCTGTCTATGACCTGTTCAGCTGTGCATGGTTAAGACAGTGCATTGGCTGGAGCGTTGAGTTCCAAAATCACATCCATCCTTTTAAATCAGCATTGCACACTGATGTACCGCATTTGCTCCTTACTTTAAATGCTGCCGGCATTCGTTATCTGCGCGTGTGCAAACGCCTTTACCAAGATGGCGTCTGATGCACGTCACACTGGAAGCGTGCGCGCACATTCCGGACGCCATTTTGGGTCCTTAGGAGACTGCGTAGCACCTACAAAACGGGCACTATGCAGCCCAATTTATAACCCTACATGTTTAGCGTGGGTGCAAAGCGACGTTAAACTAACGCTGTCAATTGACACTTAAATGGACATTTGCAGTGTTATCTACAAAATTGACAAAAGCAGAAAACTATAATCAGAGAAGAGAGGAGAAAAAAATTGAATAATAAATTAAAAGGGATGACTTCACCCCTTGAGTATAGCTTCCTTTTAAGAAATGACACATTTTTATGTCTCTATTCATTTTATTTATTAATCTACCAGCTGTGGATCCTCTTATCCACATGAGCATTTTCTTGTTGGGAGCTGCATTTTTGCTTGAAAAGGGATGAATCTCTGTCACTGAAGGTTAGTTTCACAAATGTGAACTTGCAGACAAAACGGTGGGGAAGTGTTCCATTGATACTAAATGAAATGTATTTGTTGGTCGCCGTCTGCAATTTAACAAATTCTAGTGGTGTATTATTCGCCAATCTGGTTTTGCTAGAACATCAGAACATAATAATGACCAGACATCAAACATGTTATTTAAAAGAATCAATATTTTATCTGTACATTCAATAATATTGTTTGCATCTGAGGAAGAATCCTGCAAATCTGTGATAAATGGATTCAAATCACGGAGTCAGTTAAAGAGGCACATGGTGGCCAACACTTGGCATAAAAGCATCCTCTGAGTAAATCTGGAACCACTTCATTTATAGGAGAATCTAAAGAAAAGCATCTCCTGAATTGTATTTGCAACATGAGACTTTAAGAAAGGCACTTAAGTGTAGTGGAAATGAAAGAAACGAAGGAATAACTGCAGGCACAGCAGATATCCTTAAATATTTTAGCTAGATTCTAGGTTCCAAAGCTATTTGGGATTTGAAATCTTGGGCTTGGGGTTTAAATATTTCAAACCACTGGATATGCATTTGAGTGCGTCTGACTCATAATAAGGGCAGATGGTGGTGAGATTTGAGGAAAAATAATACGGATGTTAATGACTTTATATATAGCGTCTATCAATTATGCTGAGGTGTCAAATTTCACGTACTTAGATTTTTAGGCCACTGGCTGCATGGAAATGCCATAGTAAGTCCTGGATTCAGAGTAACCGGGTTCTAGGGGAGTTTGCAGTAATTGCACTGGTCTCCCACTGAATAGAAGTCCACTGGAATGGCTGGCCAACCAGTCTTATGAGTTCCAACAGGCAGAAGTTGCTTTGAACACTCAGACAGAATAACATTTACCCAATCATGGACTGTTGTTATCGCTTGAGATTAACATTTAGAAACAAAACACAAAAGACTCCAATTACACCAATTGCTTTTTTAAGTTACTTGTTTAAAATTTTGATTTATTTTTTTGGTCCAGTCACTAAGTTTAATATTAGGACTGTTAGTTTAAAATAGTAAGCTTGCGGTTCACGCTCAGTTGCTTAACCACAAAATTAGCGTCTGGCAGTAGTCTGTGGTTTTCTAAAATAGCAGACATTTAAACTTTATTACTATATTCACTGTCAAAGTGATGACGAGCTTGGGGTGCAGTTCCACAGCTCTGGCAGCCCTCTGGTGTCTCAATTCAAGTGACCATTGATCATGCGGCAGCCTGGAGAGAGTGCTAGGCTATTGAACCATTAGGAGGTATCACAGCAGAGTCTGAACTCGCCCTCTCCCATTGCCTGCGTATGCACACTTTCCAGAAAGAGTTATTGACTGGTGAGTGCTGGCCTGGCTGATTTTTATCGCCCAAGGGCACTGAGGTCAATTATAGCACCCAAATGTTGCCCCAGCTGAGAACAGTTAACTCTGAAAAGACTGAGGAGCTAAGGACCTCCTGGTTTGTGTGCCTCAATACCACAGTGCATTTACCCACTGGGTCATTGAGGGAGCCCATTCATCAACAATGGTTCACTGATAAATAATTTATTCTATTCTTCGATCACAGAAATTCATGATAGCATTGGGAATATGGGATATGAACAGTAATTTTACTTGTGATGTTAGCAAGCACATAACCCATAAGGAATTTCCTAGGTGGTCATGGTAATAAATACAATGGCCTTCAAATTCCTCAGGTGTCCTCCTGTCTCCCGTGGGAGACCGGCAGAACTCCATGAAATTTCAGGACCAGTGTGTTATAGGTAAATGTGTAATGCCTATTGATGACGATCATTACACAATCCAGTCATCACTCAACAACAACAACTTGCATTTACGTAGCTCCTTTAACGTAGTAAAATATCCCAAGGTGCTTCTCAGGAATGCTATCAAACCAAATTTGACACCGAGCTACATGAGGAGGTATTAGGACAAGTGACTAAAAGCTTGGTTAAAGAGGTAGGTCTTAAGGAGCGACTTAAAGGAAGAGAGAGAAGTAGAGAAGCGGAGAGGTTTAGGGAGAGAATTCCAGAGCTTAGGGTCTACACAGTTACCAACACACTCCAGTCATCAATCCTGAGTTATGAGGTTATGCATCTGAGTCAGAAGGCTATGGGTTCCAGCCATGCTTCAGAACTAGAGCACATAATCTAGGCTGACACTCCCAAGGGACAGCTATATTGCCAGAATTGGCCTTCTTTGGATGAGGTTTTAATGGAAGTAATATTATGCCAGGAGGGCTGACCTATGTGCCTGAATAATGAATATGTACTCCTCTTGCATGAACCTGTGATAAGAATATTAATTCCTGAAATCTATCTCATAATAAACGTAAACTACCTGATGTTAAGAGTTCCATGCAGCTGAACATGCAGCAGCATTGCATCAGGGCTGCTGGTCCCTGAAAGATTTGTGCTTTATACCTTTAATTCCTTGGACAAAAAATAATTCCATTGAAGATTGTCCTTAGCAGCCCTTTTTGATAAAGCAGTAGGTTGATGAATTCACATATAGCCACAATGATACCAGGCTATATTTTAGAGATGATGTGGAGATGCCGGTGATGGACTGGGGTTGACAATTGTAAACAATTTTACAACACCAAGTTATAGTCCAGCAATTTTATTTTAAATTCACAAGCTTTCGGAGATTTTCTCCTTCCTCAGGCAAATGTTTCAAGATCTCCTTGAAGCCTACGCATTTATACATATTGAACAATAATACATGGTGTTTACAGACTGCCCCTGCAACTGCCCGTTGCCAAGGCAATCACCGTGTTCAGACAGAGAGGTGTTACCTGCAGAACCTCCGAATACACATTCAACAAAAAAACAAACAGGGAAAATAAAACAGAGAAAAAAAAACACAGAGAGAGGCAGAAACATCCGGAAGGCAGAGAGAGCCAGCAAATGACCCATTATATTAAAAACAGATAACATTTGTTCGCTGGTGGGGTAACGTGTAGCGTGACATGAACCCAAGATCCCGGTTGAGGCCGTCCTCATGGGTGCGGAACTTGGCTATCAATTTCTGCTCGACGATTTTGCGTTGTCGTGTGTCTCGAAGGCCGCCTTGGAGTACGCTTACCCGAAGGTCGGTGGATGAATGTCCATGACTGCTGAAGTGTTCCCCGACTGGGAGGGAACCCTCCTGTTTGGCGATTGTTGCGCGGTGTCCGTTCATCCGTTGTCGCAGCGTCTGCATGGTCTCGCCAATGTACCATGCTCTGGGGCATCCTTTCCTGCAACGTATGAGGTAGACAACGTTGGCTGAGTCACAGGAGTATGAACCATGCACCTGGTGGGTGGTGTCATCTCGTGTGATGGTGGTATCTGTGTCGATGATCTGGCATGTCTTGCAGAGGTTACCGTGGCAGGGTTGTGTGGCGTCGTGGACGCTGTTCTCTTGAAAGCTAGGTAGTTTGCTGCGAACGATGGTCTGTTTGAGGTTGGGTGGCTGTTTAAAGGCGAGTAGTGGAGGTGTGGGGATGGCCATAGCGAGGTGTTTGTCCTCATTGATGACATGTTGAAGGCTGCGGAGAACATGGCGTAGTTTCTCCGCTCCGGGGAAGTACTGGACGACAAAGGGTACTCTGTTGGTTGCGTCCCGTGTTAGTCTCCTGAGGAGGTCTATGCGATTTTTTGCTGTGGCCCGTCGGAACTGTCGATCGATGAGTCGAGCGTCATATCCCGTTCTTACTAGGGCGTCTTTCAGCGTCTGTAGGTGTCCATCGCGTTCCTCCTCGTCTGAGCAGACCCTGTGTATTCGCAGGGCCTGTCCATAGGGGATGGCCTCTTTGACGTGGTTAGGGTGGAAGCTGGAAAAGTGGAGCATCGTGAGGTTGTCCGTGGGCTTGCGGTAGAGTGAGGTGCTGAGGTGCCCGTCTTTGATGGAGATTCGTGTGTCCAAGAAAGAAACTGATTCTGAGGAGTAGTCCATGGTGAGCTTGATGGTGGGATGGAACTTGTTGATGTTATCGTGTAGTCTCTTTAGTGATTCCTTGCCGTGGGTCCATAGAAAGAAAATGTCGTCGATGTATCTGGTGTATAGTGTTGGTTGGAGGTCTTGTGCAGTGAAGAAGTCCCGCTCGAACTTGTGCATGAAAATGTTGGCGTATTGGGGTGCGAATTTGGTCCCCATGGCTGTTCCGTGTGTTTGGGTAAAGAACTGGTTATCGAAGGTGAAGACATTGTGATCCAGGATGAAGCGGATGAGTTGTAGGATGGCTTCCGGAGATTGGCTGTTGTTGGTGTTGAGTATTGATGCTGTCGCAGCGATGCCGTCATCGTGGGGGATACTGGTGTATAGTGCCGAGACGTCCATCGTGGTGAGAAGTGTTCCTGGTTCAACTGGTCCGTGGGTACTGAGTTTTTGTAGGAAGTCTGTAGTGTCACGACAGAAGCTGGGGGTTCCCTGTACGATGGGTTTCAGGATGCCCTCGATGTATCCAGAGAGGTTCTCACACAGGGTTCCGTTGCCTGATACGATGGGACGTCCGGGTGTGTTGGCTTTGTGTATCTTTGGGAGGCAGTAGAAGTCTCCCACGCGGGGATTACGTGGGATGAGAATGCGTAGGATGCTTTGAAGGTCTGGATCGAAGGTCTTGATCAGTTTGTTGAGCTGGTGGGTGTGTTCTTTGGTCGGATCTGCGGGTAACCGTCTGTAGTGTTCCTGGTTGTCCAGTTGTCGGTATGCTTCTTTGCAATAGTCTGTTCTGTTCTGTATGACTATGGCTCCTCCTTTGTCCGCTGGTTTGATGACGATGTTGCGGTTGGTCTTGAGAGCGTTGATGGCGTTGCGTTGTGCTCGGGTGACATTCTGGACTGTCTTCTGAGTGCGGCTGATGAATCTGGCATTGACGCATTTCCTGACAGCTTGAGCATACATGTCCAGCTGAGGGCTGGACATGTTCGAGCAGGACTTCTTCACTGCACAAGACCTCCAACCAACACTATACACCAGATACATCGACGACATTTTCTTTCTATGGACCCACGGCAAGGAATCACTAAAGAGACTACACGATAACATCAACAAGTTCCATCCCACCATCAAGCTCACCATGGACTACTCCTCAGAATCAGTTTCTTTCTTGGACACACGAATCTCCATCAAAGACGGGCACCTCAGCACCTCACTCTACCGCAAGCCCACGGACAACCTCACGATGCTCCACTTTTCCAGCTTCCACCCTAACCACGTCAAAGAGGCCATCCCCTATGGACAGGCCCTGCGAATACACAGGGTCTGCTCAGACGAGGAGGAACGCGATGGACACCTACAGACGCTGAAAGACGCCCTAGTAAGAACGGGATATGACGCTCGACTCATCGATCGACAGTTCCGACGGGCCACAGCAAAAAATCGCATAGACCTCCTCAGGAGACTAACACGGGACGCAACCAACAGAGTACCCTTTGTCGTCCAGTACTTCCCCGGAGCGGAGAAACTACGCCATGTTCTCCGCAGCCTTCAACATGTCATCAATGAGGACAAACACCTCGCTATGGCCATCCCCACACCTCCACTACTCGCCTTTAAACAGCCACCCAACCTCAAACAGACCATCGTTCGCAGCAAACTACCTAGCTTTCAAGAGAACAGCGTCCACGACGCCACACAACCCTGCCACGGTAACCTCTGCAAGACATGCCAGATCATCGACACAGATACCACCATCACACGAGATGACACCACCCACCAGGTGCATGGTTCATACTCCTGTGACTCAGCCAACGTTGTCTACCTCATACGTTGCAGGAAAGGATGCCCCAGAGCATGGTACATTGGCGAGACCATGCAGACGCTGCGACAACGGATGAACGGACACCGCGCAACAATCGCCAAACAGGAGGGTTCCCTCCCAGTCGGGGAACACTTCAGCAGTCATGGACATTCATCCACCGACCTTCGGGTAAGCGTACTCCAAGGCGGCCTTCGAGACACACGACAACGCAAAATCGTCGAGCAGAAATTGATAGCCAAGTTCCGCACCCATGAGGACGGCCTCAACCGGGATCTTGGGTTCATGTCACGCTACACGTTACCCCACCAGCGAACAAATGTTATCTGTTTTTAATATAATGGGTCATTTGCTGGCTCTCTCTGCCTTCCGGATGTTTCTGCCTCTCTCTGTGTTTTTTTTTCTCTGTTTTTTTTCCCTGTTTGTTTTTTTGTTGAATGTGTATTCGGAGGTTCTGCAGGTAACACCTCTCTGTCTGAACACGGTGATTGCCTTGGCAACGGGCAGTTGCAGGGGCAGTCTGTAAACACCATGTATTATTGTTCAATATGTATAAATGCGTAGGCTTCAAGGAGATCTTGAAACATTTGCCTGAGGAAGGAGAAAATCTCCGAAAGCTTGTGAATTTAAAATAAAATTGCTGGACTATAACTTGGTGTTGTAAAATTGTTTACAATTATATTTTAGAGGTCAGATTCACATACCACACCAGTGTAAATCATATTTCTGTCTGGGAAAGTTGTCGGTCAAAATACATATATTAGCATTTTAACCACACCGGCCCTGAAATTCCTATAGGGCCTCCCTGGCAGTGGGAAAATGGTGGTGTGGGCCCAATCTCTGGCCTCATGGACAGGCCCAGATTTCATCCTAAATTCTGGATACATCTGCATGGATGGGGTGGGCTAATGGTGCCTGCAAGGAGGCATCAGTATTGCCCACCCCAACAGCAGCCTGGAAAATCAGAATGTTGCCTACTTCTCTGGAGGAGAGACGACCCAGGAAGGGCCCAATGGTCAGGTCAGTTTTTTTTTTGTGTACGATGCAAGCTGCTTGAAGGCGTCTCTTGGAGCCTGTACTCTAACATGAGTTCTTCTTCTGTTATTGTAGGCCTGGAAAAACAGCCTGGAAGAACTGTCAGTGGTCCAGAGCAAGCCCGAACCCTGCATCATTCTCACCAATGTTTGCAATCACCAGCACGGTTACACATATCCTGGAGGATGCAGATATTGAGCAGGTTTCACCAGGTGAGTCACAGTGCGCATGTGAGGAGGGGAAAGTGATGGTGCCCAGTTCCTACCGACAATTACCACCAACTTGAAATCAGTATTCATTTTATTTATTAACCACCAAGCAATGAAGCCTCTCAAGCACGGTAACAGCTTCTCATTCTGAATTTATAGATCTCTTCTTGGCTATATTTTGTTCAAAAAGGGATGAATATTTAACACAAGTGATTAATCTTACAAATGTAAGTGTGTAGACAATAGGGACTGCAAAATGTTCCACTGATGTTACATGAAGTACACTTGGTGGTGGCAGTTCCTTATGGTCTGCCAGAGGACATACAAATGACTGATGGTGCTACTTTTTTCTATAACAAAGCCACTCTTACATATTTATGATTAATTTAAGAACAATCTAGTCAAGTAAATGCCTATTCCAAGTTTTTTTTTACAGTGTACATTTTGTTAAGTATTACTGACATTGCTGTTATCAAGGGCAGGACCATCTTATTTTATTTTCATATTTCAGCTGGGCTCAGTTGGTGGCACTATGACGTCTGATGCAGATGTTATGGATTCAAAACCCACTGCAAGATTAGAGCATATAACCTAGCCTGACACTTTAGTACAGTACTGAAGCGAGTGTTGCAAGTGTCTTTTGGATGAGACATCAAACTGAAGCCCCATTTGCCTGTTCGTGGTTCATGTGGATGTAAAAAGTCCCCAGGCACTATTCAAAGGAGAGCAAGGAGTTCTCTCAGCGTCCCAGTCAACATTCCTCCCCCAACCAACCCCACCAAAAACAGATTAACCAGTCATACATCTTGTGTGCTGTTTTTGGGACCTTGCCTACGTAACAACAGTGACTGCACTTCAAGAGTAATTCACTAGTTGTCAAGCATTTTGGGACGTCTTGAGGATATGATAAGACGCTATACCTTGGGTGCACCAGATGGGCTGAAATTATCTTTTCTGGTCATGTTGCTACAAATGCAAGTTTCTTCTTTCCTTTTCAGAGGATTATGCAGTATCTTTTGGCCCTGTTACTCTATGGGACATTTGTGTATAAGGGCTCCATGCACTTGTCTGAAATTCCTCTCTCCTAAAATAGGAAATTTCGAATGAACCTGTTAAGCATTTGTGTGCCAGCATCCGATAGCATAATTTCGAGCCTAAAATTAGGTTCAATTCACTTCAGCATGAAAAATCATAATGTAGAAGAGCCAAATTTGAACCTGCTCTGCTACACTAGGATACATTTTTTGCTCCTGATAATGAGGCACTGGAATGGGAGTACTGTGAATTTTGTGGTCTTATATTTTTGAAATGGCTAAACTTATGTAATTTTTCAGGATTGGCCTTATTAGTTATTCATGGTAAGCACCTGCCTGGATTGTGCTTGTAATTGGGAGCTCACTTAGTGGAGTGCACAAAGTTGTTTCCAGCTGCTCTTAAAGAGCTGCTGCAGTATTAAATGTGAAGTTATTCTTGTTGGGCAGGCCCAAAATCTTTTCAATGCTGTTGTTGAACATTTTCATTTATTGCTGGATCTATGGAGCTGACCCTATAACAAGTGGGAGAAAGGAGTGTTTGGCATTCAGGGTACCCTTTCCACAGGAGAGCTGTGCCTACTGCATGGAAGGAAGTGGCACAAAGGGTGACTGCTCTTCAACATCCAGAGGACCTGGGAGCAGATGAGGAAAATATTTCGCAGCATCAGGAAATCAGTCAAGAAAAGGTTATGCAGCATTTCTCCACACCAAGTAGATGGGCAAAGTATGCCCGCTACAAATAGTTTCCTCTTGGCCAGTTTTACTGACTGAGGGGTCATGAAAAACAGTCAGATGACATTATGGTTCTCAGATATTACAGCTCTTTCATAACTTCACACACATTCACATACTGCAACAGAGCAACCTTATAACCGCTACTTAAAACTGCAACTGTTATCACACTGGGATTTGTAAAGGTGAGCCTATGAAGCAAGATTACAACAAAACTTAGCTGAATGATGGATGTCCATTTATTCATGCATAAGCTGGGATACAAGCCCTTCCAGCTCCCAACATCTCAACACTATTTCTTCACTTGCAGTACTAGCTCAGAGTATTTCATGATCTAGGGTGTATATGCCTCCATATGTACATCACTTCTCCAGGTTTTGATGGAAACCGGAATTCCTGATTGTGTAACCTGTTATTTGATTTGCCTCACTCACACCTGCAAGTTGGCTGAACAACCACTTTAATCCCAAGCACTTATACTTTATATGACTCTCTTAAACAACCATAGCGATTGCTGTAAAATATTTCCACAGCACTGTATTCTGTCAGGAAATCAATAAATCAACATTACTTTTGACCTTTTGCACCCATAATAGCCAACAAGGGATTAGGTAGGATAGAAATATTATAGAGGACCAAGAAATTACAAGTGCCTTAACTGCATTCACATCAGTTTTTCTAAATGAAGGTTGGACAAATTCCTGATCCAGTTATTTTGACTCAGGAATCAGTAACATGCAGAGATCAGTAAAGCATATTGTTCAATTGTTGGGTCTTTACACCAGATACTTCCTTGGTTCAGTGTTAGAGACCACTCCCTTAAGGGGACCTTGTATCCCCTATGGATCAAAGTGTGTCTTTACTTGCCCGGTATCTAGGTAAATGTTGCAAGTGCCATGGATTAAACAGAAAACCCTTATCACTATACATTGGTTTACTTACTGGATATACATCATGCCACCAAGCGATGTCCTTGACTTTGGAAGGCAAAAGAATAAACATTCCATCAGACCATGGTTTACACTGACTATAAACTAACAGACAGATTTATTAACCACTAACAACAACAACTTACATTTATATAGCACCTTTAACTTAGTAAATGGGTAAATAAAACAGTAGATTTACAATAATTAGTTGACTTTACTATTCCCCTCAGAATATCTAAAACAAAGCCACACCTTCTGCATTAATATTCAACATAAACCTAATCCTTGAAACAAGTTTCCTTTACTTCTATGTAGCTATTTGCTACCATAGCTTCCCTATTGTTGTCAGCTTCATATGAGTGCTCCCTGTGAGTGCTGCCCTTTGCTGGGAGCGCCCAATTGGGGAATCAGCCTTATAGCTTCAAAAATACTTGAAGATACAACAAACAAAAGACATTTAAAAACAGTACTCCTCAGCTACATTTAAGTGGTCAGCCATTCACAGGCTTCCAGATACCAAGAGTGTTTTCTAGACAAGTAAGATCAATAGTACCCTTTGAAGCTCCTGACCTGCAATTGTATGGCATTCATACCTATCCATGTAGCTATCAGGGACACTGCTGGACAGAGTACCGCTCATGACCTGCAATTGTATGGCATTCATGCTTATCCATGTAGCTATCAGGGACACTGCTGGACAGAGTACCACTCATGGCTCTGCACTCAACTGACATTAGCATATTAAACCATCTTTTGTTCCACAGAAACAACCTACATACCTAGGGACCATAAAGGAGATCTACTCATGGAGGCAGAGGGGCTGGCTGAGATACTAAATAAGTATTTTGCATCTGTCTGTACCAAGGAAGAAGATGCTGCCTCAGTCTCAGTAAAGGAAGATATAGTTGAGACACTGGATGGGCTAAAAATTGATAAAGAAGAGGTACTTGAGAGGCTACCTGTACTTTAAGTAGATAAGTCACCCGGTCCGTGCATCCTCGGTTGCTGAGGGAAGCAAGGGTGGAAATTGCGGAGGTACTGGCCATAATCTTCCAAACATCCTTAGATACGGGGGTGGTGCCAGAGGACTGGAGAATTGCACATGTTATACCCTTGTTCAAAAAAAGGTGTAAAGATAAATCCAGCAACTATAGGCCAGTCGGTTTAACCTCAGTGATGGGGAAACTTTTAGAAATGATAGTCCGGGAGAGAATTAACAGTCACTTGGATGAGGGTGGATTGATTAGGGAAAGCCAGCATGGATTTGATTAAAGGCAAATCATGTTTAACTAACCTGATAGAGTTTTTTGATGAGGTAACAGAGAGGGTAGATGAGGGCAATGCAGTTGATGTGGTGTATATGGATTTTCAAAAGGCACTTGATAAAGTGCCACATGGTAGGCTTATCATTAAGATTGTGGCCCATGGAATAAAGGGGGCAGTAGTGACATGGATATAGAATTGGCTAAGGGACAGGAAACAGAGAGTAGTGGTGAATGGTTGTTTTTCGGACTGGAGGGAGGTGTACAGTGGTTTCCCCAGGGGTCAGTGCTGGGACCACTGCTTTTCTTGATATATATTAATGACTTGGACTTGGGTGTACAGGGCACAATTTCAAAATTTGCAGATGACACAAAACTTGGGAGGGTGGTAAACAGTGAGGAGGATAGTGATAGATTTCAAGAGGATATAGACAGGCTGGTGGCATGGACGGACACGTGGCAGATGAAATTTAATGCAGAAAAATGCGAAGTGATACATTTTGGTAGGAAGAACAAGGAGAGGCAAAATAAACTAGAGGGCACAACTCTAAAAGGGGTACAGGAACAGGGAGATCTGGGGGTATATGTGCACAAATCATTGAAGGTGGCAGGGCTGGTTGAGAAAGCAGTTAAAAAAGTATACGGGATCCTGGGCTTTATAAATGGAGGGATGGAGTACAAAAGTGTGGAAGTCATGATGAACCTTTATAAAACACTGGTTCGGCCACAACTGGAGTATTGTGTCCAGTTCTGGGCACCACTCTTCAGGAAAGATGTGAAGGCCTTAGAAAGGGTGCAGAAGAGATTTACTAGAATGATTCCAGGGATGGGGGACTTTAGTTATGTGGATAGACTGGAGAAGCTGGGGTTGTTCTCCTTGGAACAGAGACGGTTGGGAGGAGATTTGATAGAGATATTCAAAATCATGAAGGGTCTAGACAGAGTGAATAGAGAGAAACTGTTCCCATTGGCGGAAGGGTCAAGAACCAGAGGGCATAGATTTAAGGTGATTGGCAGAAGAACCAAAGGTGACATGAGGAAAAACTTTTTTACACAGCGAGTGGTTAGGATCTGGAATGCTCTGCCCGAGGGGGTGGTGGAGGCAGATTCAAAAGGGAACTGGATAAGTACTTGAAAGGAAAAAAATTGCAGGGCTACGAGGAAAGGGTGGGGGAGTGGCACTAGCTGGATTGCTTTTGCGTAGAGCCGGCGCGGACTTGATGGGCCGAATGGCCTCCTTCCATGCTGTAACCTTTCTATGATTCTCTGATTCTACATGTTATACAAGACCAATCTACAGGCACACATTAATATGTGCGGCATATCAGGCCATAATGTAAATTATATACAACAGCAACTTGTATTTCGATAGCACCTTTACGTAGTAAAACGTCGCAAGGTGCTTCACAGGACCGATTATCAAACAAAATTTGACACCGTGCCACATAAGGAGATATTAGGATGGGTGACCAAAAGCTTGGTCGAAGAGGTAAGTTTTAAGGAGGAGAGAGAGGTGGAGAGGTGGAGAGATTTAGAGAGGGAATTCCAGAGCTTAGGTCCTAGGCAGCTGAAAACTGAATATATAATGTGGCCAGCAAGAAAGAATTCAATAAATAACCCATCATAGAAAAAAAGATTACATTTTTTGACATGTGTAATGAAGAAATTTCAAGGAATTAAAGAAGAGATTTTCTGCTTTGTGCTCCCCACACTAGCTGGGAGCAAACATTGGAAAACTGTGCATCCCCAGCCCAAAACATCTCTGTCCTTTCATTTCTGTACATTAATCAAGCAGAAACTCTCTCACTGAGTATCTATAAGGCAGCTGGGCTGGATAGACACACTTAGAATCCTCAACAAAATGAACAAAGCAATTGGCAAGACTCTGGTTAGTATTATTATAAGTGCCAAAAATGCAGTAGTGGGAGCACAAAGAATCTTATTTTGATGTTCAAAACTGGAGTGGTGCATTAAGCTGCAAATTATAGGCCAGTTACTGTAACATCAACAGTAGGGAAATGTTGAAGAGCATTTAATGCAATGCGATTTATGATTATCTGGGGAGAAAGTGCTCTTTCTTGCTTTATCTAAAAATCAGAAATCCCATGAGGAGTGGTCTTTGAACAAGCTGGTTACACTTCAGTAATACACAGAAGTTCTGAGGAGGAGGTAACTACACTAATGGATAGGTATAATTTACTTGAATTTGATAAAGTCCCGCATCTGTGGCTTTGAAAGAAAGTAACATCTCATGGAATTAATATTAAATTAACGAACTAAATTGAAAACTGGCTCCACAGTAGAAAGCAAAAGGTGATGATATTGAAAAAAAACTTGCATAAACGCACAATGACTCGAGAAGTACTGCAGGGATCTGTTCTGGGTCCACTTCTGTCACTTCTTGCCATATTGTGAAACTTGCTGATGACACTAAGCTATGTGATGAGTATAAAGGAGACTGATAACATTCAAAGGGATCCAATCCAAGTAAACAAATGAGCTACAGAATCACTGAATGCACATAAATGCAAGGTGATACATTTTGGAACATGAAACTCTTGTATACGATGAAGGAAGGTCCATTATCAAAGGTCGAAGTAGAAAAGATTTTGGGTGTGATTTTTGAGCATTCACTTATGGATTGACCATAAAGCTGTTACCAACAAGATTATAGTGGTAGAAATTGTAATGCGTTGCGCCCATTTTTTGGGTGGAGAATAGGCGCAAAGCATACCAAATTTGCAGTGGGACGGCTCGCGCCCAATTTGCACAGGCGTTGGTTCCATTTCTAAATTAGTGGGGCACCTCTTTTTTTAGGCGTCCTGGGCAGATTAGGCCCCTAACACCTGTTGGCAATGAGTGGGGCAGGCACAGTATTCTTCAGTGACCCATACGGTCACCAGCTCCAGGTAAGCTCAAAAAATATCTTTAATTAAGAAACCCATCCTGTGGAGCCAGGAGGAGCAGGAATACTCCCACCAACTCAACAGGAGTCGCAATCGGCCACCTCAGTAGCCCGCTCCAATCCCCGCCCCCCCACTCCCAGGACATACCTGACATTGATGTCTTTGCTCAGGCAAATTACCTGCAGAGGCTCGACCAGCGCCGACAGTTCACGCTGACTATGTTGATGAAAATCGTTCCTCGGGCCTCTCAGTTCAGGTGTGCGCTATTCGTGCAGCACTTAGTCTGAGTCCGAAAACGAGCCCAGGCCTATCTCGAGGCCATCAAGTACCAACATGCATCTTAAGGTCATTTAATTATTTTAACTTTGCATCCATCATTTGTACGGCCACATTTATAAAATTGAGTTTTTCTTTTTGGATACTTCAAAAAGACATATATGCACGAGAACAAAGAAGAACAATACAGATAACTGCAATACCTAGGACTTTGTTCTGCAGAGAGAGTCCAAGAGTTGAACCTACCTTCATTGAGAAAAATAAGATTCGTGGGAGGATGTGATCCAGGTCTTAGAAATTACAAGAAATGTAGCTGTAAGAAAGGTATTTTACCTGGGCTGCGAGAATAAGACTTTTTTTTGGTCAGCCACGTGCCTGGCATGTGAAGAAACTCATTACCATACTTAAGCATCTCCAGCCCAAACTAATGAGCAACCCACATAAATAGAGTGAGGGAGAAATTGGTATCCATTGTGCCCATTATTCGGGCATAAAATGGGCACAACGTATACCAATTCCTGGGCACGGGGTTCTGCACCCGATCTGCGATGGCTGCCGCCATATTGGTTCTTGCTCTTTTTAGGCACCCCTGGCAGCCACCTATGGGCAGTGTTGGTCCAATTTAAATATGCAAAGAAGGGCCTCGATTCAGGACCCTTCTGCAATATTCGTGGAAAAACTAGGCGGAGCATGCCCCCAAGAACGCTCTGAATAGTTTCCCCAGTTCTCCAGTGGTGTAACCGGTGGTCCTTAAAGGGACTGCTGGATTCTGTGGGAAAAAAGTTGGTTTTTGCTTACCTTGTGGATGTGGAGCTTCTCCTGGCTACACAGGAAAACTGCGTGCCATTGCCGGCCCGCACTCGCCCACTCCATCTTGTTTGCCTCCCCTCCCTTCAGTGATTTAGCTGCCGAAATTAGGAAGGCCCAGATTAGCAAGCTGCTTGGGGGCTCCCGACTGACGGCTGCAGCTTGTGGCTATTATTACAATGAGGCCCGAGGGCCAATTTCTCACAAGTCTTGGGCCTCCAACTTTGGGCGCAGGGATCATTCCCTGCGCACATCTGGCACCTGAATGCTCTCCCTAATCAACTTCTACCCCAGTATTTGTTTGCCTGATCTGGAAAGTTTACTTGACCTCTCCACCCCGCCCCCCCTCCCAATAGGGACACAGCCTCCTTATCCAACCCAAAGAATCTAGGTGCAGGTTGGCGAGAGCCAAGTCTTAGTAGTATTGCTAGAATATTATCAGGTAAAACTGCGCAGCATTACTTGTCCAGCAATGACCACCCTACCCAATAAAGAAGTGACTAGCAGGGTCATCTGGAGCCAAGTGGAATGAAACCCAACCCCCAGTAACAGATCTTCCTCTCAAGGACTCGTCAATAAATCAGACTGATTGGTTAATCGTTAATAGTGCGGTGAAGTACTGCAACCTGCATGGCTGAGATATCAGATTATTAAATCTGCCACACAAAACATAAAACTAGAGAATATAGACATAAAATGAACAAGCTCAAGCAAGACCACTGGTGAGAAGAGACATTTTTACCATAAATTTTAGGATGTGTGGATCAGACGCCCAATAAATTTAATTAATATTCTTTTTGAAATAAAGTTAGCTAGGAATGGAATTGAAGACTACAGGGATTAAATACTCAGTTGGAGATAATGCTTCCTATAGCATAGGGATCATGGCGATGCCAACCCACGGAAAGTAACAGGGTAGATCTCGACTTTGTGCGGGTGTAAAACGGGCAACAGAAAATCAGCAGCCTGTTTTACATCACTCCCGATTTTTATTTCCATTGAATACTTTGCTTAATCTTACAAGGTACGAGCCTAGGGGCTGGTTCAAGGTCATTCTTTGTCCAATTGTAGCGGCCCAGAGCCGGTGGACTGCCCCCAGGGCACTTGTTTTCCGCCCGCAACCCACCGGCCTTATGTTAATGAGGCCGGCCCCTCAAAATAGACCAGGCCTCCCGACAGCAATATCAATATGGAGGGAAAGTTTACCCCCATAATTTGTGCCTTTAGTCTACAGGCTGAGGAGGAAAAACAACAGACGAAAAAGTTTCAAAAAATATTTGGAATAGTTTGATTTGCCGAGTTTAAATTTTAGTAGATTTTCATCAGTCCATATAGTTCCAGGGGAGTCTGAATAGTTACAGAATTGTGTTTTTAAAAAATGATTTCACCAATGAATAACTGCAATGCTAGAGCATGACACAGGAAATGTGACGCCAGTGTTACAGACAGAAACTGTGTAATATTGTATTATTTTTACAATATTACTAGTGAATCTCCCATGCACCGCTAATGATACGTCTAAGAGTGTCATGTTTTATAAAGACAGAAACATTATACCATGTAAAACACAATGGGACTCATTTTAACTTTTGGCAACAGTGTAAAATGGGCAATATTGGCTCGGCCACCCATTATACACACTGCCAGATTGTCCCTTCCATCGAAGGCTGATCTGATATCGCTCGTTTCACACTATGGCCAAAAGTTAAAATTTCCCCCAATGTATTATTCTACCGCTAAACTGTCGGTGTGTGTGTCCTTTTAAGGCTACAAGGTCTAATTGCTCTGCATTCTTGAAATGAATGCTAAGGTCAGTTAAAGGTGGGGCTGCAGATCAGAACCCTGACTTTGTTTTAGAGAAGGTAAATTAAGAAGCTTCAGACATTTGGTCCCAGTATTAGGTATAACACAAAAACTTGTGTTCGGCAATGTTTGATGTCTGGAGTGTGACATCTGGAGTGTGACGTCTAGAGTGTTGATATATCATTGTTCTGGATAGATTGATATTAAAGTGTGTTAAACCGGTATTAGTTTCAACAATAGCTACAGAAGACGTAAATAATACAGAAATGTACTTTGTAGAAAGTAGTGATAATATTAAGTGCACTTTGTAAATTACAGAGATGGTACTGCGTTGTTATGTACTCTACAAAATAGCTAACATACCAGATTATGCTGTATTCTAGGAAATAGAGATAATAGCAATTCACACTCTAATATCAATATACTGACATTTTCCTACTTAGGGAGCATAAATCTCTATTTTAATGGATATACAAGAGAAAAGTTGGTAAGAATATGCCCAAAGTATGCATTTCAAGAGGACTGACAACTAGTAGGCAGATGGAAAAGTCAGCGGTATATAAATTTGTAGAAGCTTGTTAATCAGATATTTATGGGTTGAGTTTCTGCTCGTTATATTGGTAAGCCTGAGGATTGGGAGGGTTTTAGAAATCAGCAAAGGATGACCAGGAAATTGAGAAAGAGGGAGAAAGTTGAATTTGAGAGTAAACTAGCAAGAAATACAAAAAAAGATTGTAAGAGCTTCTGCAAGTATGTAGAAAGGAAGAGATTAGCGAAAGTAAATGTGGGTCCTTTAGAGGCAGAGACAGGAGAAATTATAATGGGGAATAAGGAAATGGCAGAGACATTAAACAAATATTTTCTATCTGTCTTCACAGTAGAAGACACAAAAAACATATCAGAAATAATGGGGAACCAAGGGCCTAATGAAAGTGAGGAACTTAAAGCATTTAAGATTAGTAAAGAAAATGTACTGGAGAAATTAATGGGACTAAAGCTGACAAATCCCCTGGACCTGATGGCCTGCATCCTAGGGTTTTAAAAGAGGTGGCTGCAGAGATAGAGGATGCATTGAGGCACTAGTCAAAAAGAAGAAGGAGGCATATGACATGCATAGGCAGCTGGGATCAAGTGGATCCCTTGAAGAGTATAGAGATTGCCGGAGTAGAGTTAAGAGAGAAATCAGGAGGGCAAAAAGGGGATATGAGATTGCTTTGGCAGATCAGGCAAAGGTGAATCCAAAGAGCTTCTACAAATACATAAAGGGCAAAAGGGTAACTAGGGAGAGAGTAGGGCCTCTTAAGGATCAACAAGGTCATCTATGTGCGGAACCACAAGAGATGGGTGAGATCCTGAATGAATATTTCACATCGGTATTTACGGTTGAGAAAGGCATGGATGTTAGGGAACTTGGGGAAATAAATAGTGATGTCTTGAGGAGTGTACATATTACAGAGAGGGAGGTGCTGGAAGTCTTAACGCGCATCAAGGTAGATAAATCTCCGGGACCTGATGAAATGTATCCCAGGACGTTATGGGAGGTTAGGGAGGAAATTGCGGGTCCCCTAGCAGAGATATTTGAATCATCCACCGCTACAGGTGAGGTGCCTGAAGATTGGAGGGTAGCAAATGTTGTGCCTTTGTTTAAGAAGGGCGGCAAGGAAAAGCCTGGGAATTACAGACCAGTGAGCCTGACATCTGTAGTGGGTAAGTTGTTAGAGGGTATTCTGAGGGACAGGATCTACAGGCATTTGGAGAGGCAGGGACTAATTAGGAACAGTCAGCATGGTTTTGTGAGAGGAAAATCATGTCTCACGAATTTGATTGAGTTTTTTGAAGGGGTAACCAAGAAGATAGATGAGGGCTGTGCAGTAGACGTGGTCTACATGGACTTCAGCAAAGCATTTGACAAGGTACCGCATGGTAGGTTGTTACATAAGGTTAAATCTCATGGGATCCAAGGTGAGGTAGCCAATTGGATACAAAATTGGCTTGACGACAGAAGACAGAGGGTGGTTGTGGAGGGTTGTTTTTCAAACTGGATGCCTGTGTCCAGCGGTGTGCCTCAGGGATCGGTGCTGGGTCCGCTGTTATTTGTTATTTATATTAATGATTTGGATGAGAATTTAGGAGGCATGGTTAGTAAGTTTGCAGATGACACCAAGATTGGTGGCATTGTGGACAGTGAAGAAGGTTATCTAGGATTGCAACGGGATCTTGATAAATTGGGCCAGTGGGCCGATGAATGGCAGATGGAGTTTAATTTAGATAAATGTGAGGTGATGCATTTTGGTAGATCGAATCGGGCCAGGACATACTCCATTAATGGTAGGGCGTTGGGGAGAGTTATAGAACAAAGAGATCTGGGAGTACAGATTCATAGCTCCTTGAAAGTGGAGTCACAGGTGGATAGGGTAGTGAAGAAGGCATTCAGCATGCTTGGTTTCATTGGTCAGAACATTGAATGCAGGAGTTGGGATGTCTTGTTGAAGTTGTACAGGGCATTGGTGAGGCCACACTTGGAGTACTGTGTACAGTTCTGGTCACCCTATTACAGAAAGGATATTATTAAACTAGAAAGAGTGCAGAAAAGATTTACTAGGATGCTACCGGGACTTGATGGTTTGACTTACAGGGAGAGGTTAGACAGACTGGGACTTTTTTCCCTGGAGAGCAGGAGGTTAAGGGGTGATCTTATCGAAGTCTATAAAATAATGAGGGGCATAGATAAGGTCGATAGTCAAAATCTTTTCCCAAAGGTAGGGGAGTCTATAACGAGGGGGCATAGATTTAAGGTGAGAGGGGAGAGATACAAAAGGGTCCAGAGGGGCAATTTTTTCACTCAAAGGGTGGTGAGTGTCTGGAACGAGCTGCCAGAGGCAGTAGTAGAGGCGGGTACAATTTTGTCTTTTAAAAAGCATTTGGACAGTTACATGGGTAAGATGGGTATGGAGGGATATGGGCCAAGTGCAGGCAATTGGGACTAGCTTAGTGGTATAAACTGGGCGACATGGACATGTTGGGCCGAAGGGCCTGTTTCCATGTTGTAACTTCTATGATTCTATGATTCTATGATTGGTTTTGATCTTCCAGAATTCCCTAGATTCCAGAATGGTTCCCGTGGATTGGAAGGTAGCAAATGTAACCCCGATATTCAAGAGAAAGAAAACAGGGAACTATCGGCCAGTTAGCTTGACATCAGTAGTAGTGAAAATGCTAGAATCTATTATTAAGGACGTAGTAACAGGGCACTTAGAAAATCATAATATGATTGGGCAGAGTCAACACAGTTTTATGAAAGGGAAATTGTGTTTGACAAACTTATTAGAGGTTTTTGAGGATGTAATGAGCAGGGTAAATAAGGGGGAACCAGTGGATGTAGTATATTTAGATTTTCAAAAGGCATTTGATAAGGTGTCACACAAGAGGTTGTTACACAAGATTAGGGCTCATTGGATTGGAGTAATATATTAGCGTGGATTGAGGATTGGTTAACGGAGAGAAAGCAGAGAGTAGGAATAAACGGGTCATTTTCAGGTTGGCAGGTTGTAACTAGTGGAGTGTCGCAAGGATCAGTGCTTGGGCCTCAGCTGTTTACAATATATATCAATGACTTAGATGAAGGGACCGAGTGTAATGTATCCAAGTTTGCTATAACGATACATAGCTAGGTGGGAAAGTAAGCTGTGAGGAGGACACAAAGAAGCTGCAAAGGGATATAGACAGGTTAAGTGTGTGGCCGAGAAGATGGCAAATGGAGTATAATGTGGGGGAAATGTGAAATTATCCACTTTCATAGAAAGAATAGGAAAGCAGAATAGATGCTGAGAGGCTGTTTCCCCTGGCTGGAGAGTCTCGAACTAGAGGTCATAGTCTCAAGATAAGGGGTTGGCCATTTAGGATTGAGATGAGGAAAAATTTCTTCACTCAGAGGGTTGTGAGTCTTTGGAATTTTCTACCCCAGAGGGCTGTGGATGCTTAGTCATTGAGTATATTCAAGACTGAATATCGATCGATGGATATTTGGACACTAATGGAATCAAGGAATATGGGGATAGGACGGGAAAGTGGAGTTGTGGTAGAAGATCAGCCATGATATTATTGAGCAGAGCAGGTTCGAGGGGCCGTATGGCCTACTCCTGCTCCCATTTCTTATGTTCTTATGTTACCACTCTTAAATACACCATGGAATACTTTTTAATGGAAAAAAAAGAAACAATTACATTCTATTACACTGCCCAATCTCGCTGGTCCATGGAAGATTTCATGTTGTTGATTATGCAAATAAACTTTAACGGAAACTTGAAGTGTAACCTAACCAGCGCAATTTCAAGCGCATTTTGGGCCCAATTTCCTGATTGGCATCTAAAGCGGAAACCCTACTCCTTAATTTTTAAGCTAAATCTTGACCATAAGTCAGCTGTGGTTTCTTATTGTGATTGGCAACATACTGACAAATGTCTAACCAATTTCAAATCATGCTTGGTATGCGTTATCATGTGGGATGAACTAGTTTCCACAGACTCAAAATCCCCGTTTTGGTTATCTTGCTTCTGGTCCTTCAGTATTTACTATCATTTTCATTTAGCACATGGCAAAAATAATCAGAGTCCATCATGATAATGGGAAGCTAATTTGTGTGTACAATATGGGAAATAATTGTGGATTCACAGCATCGTAGAAATTGCAGCACAAAATGAGGCCATTCAGCCTGCTGCTAGCTCTTTAACTGGAGCGGTCTCTAATCCCATTTCCACTGCTCTTTCTCCACAGCCTTTTATATTCTTCCTTTTCAAATACTTATCCAAAGTTGACATTATTGATAGCGGGCGCGAATCAGGGAAGTACGCAGAGCCCTTGCAGACAAGACGCGTGGTCCCTGTTGCACCCTTGCGTCTTCCTCCACTTCCTCGTCCGGCTCCTCCTCAGCCTCTTCCTCCTCAGCCTCCTCCTCCACCTCTGGCTCACGGTCTTCTCCAATCATTGGTGGCAAAGGCTCACGATGGCGAGCTTGTGCATCATGCAGCATACCACCACGAATCTGCCCACCCGCTCAGTGGAGTACTGCAGGGCTCCTCCAGAGCAGTCCAGGCAGCGGAAACGTTGTTTGAGGATGCCTATGGTGTGCTCCACAACGTTGCGAGTGGCAGCATGACTGTCATTATAGACCTGCTGTGCATGTGTGCATGGGTTCCTGACCAGAGTCATGAGCCGCAGCGTGAGGGGTTAGCCCTTGTTGCCCAGAAGCCAGCCTTTGTCTTGCCAAGGCGGGTGAAAGATAGCTGGCATGTTGGACTGCTGCATGACGAAGGCGTCGTGACTGCTCCGAGGGTAGCGGGCTACGACCTCCATGATTCGAAGCGTGTGTTCGCACACCAGCTGCATGTTGAGGGAGTGGAAGCCCTTTCGGTTGACGAAGATAGCCGCGTTGATATGCGGGGCCGCAGGGCAATGTGCGTGCTGTCAATGGCACCCTGCACCATGGGGAAGCCAGCAATGTGAGCAAACCCCATGCTCGCACGTTCTGCTTGTCTCCGTCAAGAGGGAAGGTGATGAATCTGTTCCTTATCTGGTACAGTGCATCTATGACCTCCCTTATGCAGCAGTGCACTGCATACTGCGAGATGTTGCACGTGTCGCCAGCAGAGATCTGAAATGATCCTGAGCTGTAAAAATTGAGCGCCATGGTGACCTTCACAGCCACAGGCAATGCTGTCCTTGCTTTGCTCTGAGGCTGCAGTTGTGGCCGCACCAGTTTTCCTTGGTGAACCTCAGGCATTGGATGCAATCCTCCTCGGTCATGTTGAGGTAAGAGAATTGGTTCCGGAAGGCCCTCATCGGATAGGGCCGCCTGCTCAGTGCCCTGCGCCTCCTCGTCCTCCCTCTTCTCGCAGCTTGACCTGCTGTGCGTGTCTCTCTGCATGCTCCCAGTTATGCTCAATGCCCAGCGGGAGCCCTAGCAGACCGCCTATGATTGTCAGGAATGTTGTTCCACCACGGTTGTAATTTTCTGACCCATAAGGCAGTACCTGCCAAACCACTCTCAAATGTAGTTCAGGGACTCTCAGTAAGTATTGGGAGCTTCAAAAAACACTTCCTATTCCACCAGCAGCCAGAAGCAATAATCCAGCAACTAACTTGCAACACCTGCATGGTCCCTTTAAATAGTGCTGGTGGGGGTCCTCCAGACACTCTAAGACACGTTCAGGTGGTCGGGGTTAAGACTGTGCATTGAGTGGTGGGGATGACTTGGACTTGGGTGTACAGGGCATAATTTCAAAATTTGCAGAAGGCACAAAATTTGGAAGGGTAGTAAACAATGAGGAGGATAGTGATAGACTTCAAGAGGATATAGACAGGCTGGTGGCATGGGCGGACACATGGCAGATGAAATTTAATGCAGAAAAATACAAAATGATACATTTCATGGGGAAGAACTAGGAGAGGCAATATAAACTAGAGGGCACAACTCTAAAAGGGGTACAGGAACAGAGAGATCTGAGGGTATATGTGCACAAATTGTTGAAGGTGGCAGGGCAGGTTGAGAAAGCGGTTAAAAAAGCATACGGGATCTTGAGCTTTATAAATAGATTTATAAATAGAGGCACAGAGTACACAAGTATGGAAGTCATGATGAACCTTTATAAAACACTGGTTTGGCCACAACTGGAGTATTGTGTACAGTTCTGGGCACCGCACTTTAGGAAAGATGTGATGGCCTTAGAGAGGGTGCAGAAGAGATTTACTAGAATGATTCCAGGGATGAGGGACTTTAGTTACGTGGATAGACTGGAGAAGCTGGGGTTGTTCTCCTTGGAGTAGAGATGGTTGCGAGGAGATTTGATAAAAGTATTCAAAATCATGAAGGGTCTAGACAGAGTGGATAGAGAGAAACTGTTCCCATTGGCGGAAGGGTCAAGAATCAGAGGACATAGATTTAAGGTGATTGGAAAAGAACCAAAGGTGACATGAGGCAAAAATTTTTTTACACAGCGAATGGTTAGGACCGAGAATGCACTGCCCGTGGAGGCAGATTCAATCATGGCCTTCAAAAGGGAACCGGTTAAGTACCTGAAAGGAAAGAATTTGCAGGGCTACGGGGAAAGGGCGGGGGAGTGGGACTAGCTGGATTGCTCTTACATAGAGCCGGCGCGGACTTGATAGGCCGAATGGCCTCTTTCTGTGCTGTAACCTTTCTATGATTCTATGAGTTGAACATTAATTGCCAAAATGGTGTCTATCACTTTAAATCAACATTGCGCACTGATTGCACGCATTTTCTCCCTACTTTACATGCTTCTGGCATTCGGTATTTGCATGGGCTAACTCCTATACCAAGATGACGTCCGGCGCACATCATGCTGGAAACATGCGTGCGCAGCCAAGACACCATCATGGATGTTGGAGAGGCCACGTAGCGCCGAAACAACGGGCGCTCCACGTCCCAACTTAGCGCCTTCCATGTTCTAATAACCCTCTGTATGCAAAACCATTCTTCTAACTTCTGCTCTTGATCTTCCAATCAGCATCGTGAGCCTATGTTCCTTGGTTAACAATTACCAACTGGGAACCATTTTTCTCTGTCCAGACTCTCAAAACCTTTCATAATTTTCACAACCTTTATTGGATTCCCCCTCAAACAACCCTGGACTGTGAACTTCTTACTATTTGATAGGGATGATGGCTTCTTCTGGTAGTATTGTTAAAGAACCCAGCAGACACAGCCCACAATATAAATCTACGCTTAATTTGGCAACCCAGATTTAAACGGGGATACATCCAGGTGTAATAAAGCATAAAAGTCAATGTCTTCATTTATTTGGTTTTGTTCTGAAGTTAAATCTTACTGCAACTTGACCGCTTGAAGCACCAAAACATATGCACCAGGATAATCACCTATAAATGACCTATAACCTGCTTGGTTTCATTGGTCAGAACATTGAATACAGGAGTTGGGATGTCTTGTTGAAGTTGTACAAGACATTAGTAAGGCCACACTTGGAATACTGTGTACAGTTCTGGTCACCCTATTATAGAAAGGATATTATTAAACTAGAAAGAGTGCAGAAAAGATTTACTAGGATGCTACCGGGACTTAATGGTTTGACTTATAGGGAGAGTTGGATAAACTGAGACTTTTTCCCCTGGAGAGTAGGAGGTTTAGGGGTGATCTTATAGAAGTCTATAAAATAATGAGGGGCATAGATAAGGTAGATAGTCAATATCTTTTCCCAAAGGTAGGGGAGTCTATAACGAGGGGGCATAGATTTAAGGTGAGAGGGGAGAGATACAAAAGGGTCCAGAGGGGCAATTTTTTCACTCAAAGGGTGGTGAGTGTCTGGAACGAGCTGCCAGAGGCAGTAGTAGAGGCGGGTACAATTTTGTCTTTTAAAAAGCATTTGGACAGTTACATGGGTAAGATGGGTATAGAGGGATATGGGCCAAGTGCAGGCAATTGGGACTAGCTTAGTGGTATAAACTGGGCGACATGGACATGTTGGGCCGAAGGGCCTGTTTCCATGTTGTAAACTTCTATGATTCTATGATTCTAAAGCTCCCTTTTGTGGCCTAGCAGGGATCAGAGTTGCCGTCACCATAACGGGTGTGCATCCAATTTCTGCTTCCCCCACTTTGACTGGCAGGGATTAAATGCATCCATTAATCCATTATCTTAAGGGCCATTAGTGGAAGTATTATTCCACTAAAGAGGAAGCCACATTGAGCAGCTGTCTTAGTCAACATCATATCAAGCATTTCTATTTGCGGATGAGGTTGTCTAACACACCTCTACTTGTTTTTTTCTTTTCTTATCAGGCCTGACACTACTTTAATAGAATTCCTGAGTGTGAGTTACAAATAAAGAGGGTTGTTGGGTTCTGAATAAAAGAAAGTGGAAATCTTTCCTATCAGCAGATCTAATGTAAGTTCCTATAAAAAGTTTAGGTAACCAGTGTGCACGATTTGGATTTACCTGAATTTTGGCAATTTTCTAAATCTCTCTCAGAATATGCTCCCAGTAGGATTAGGTTGTAGAATAGAATAAGATGGGCTTTATCCATATTTATTTTGTTGTTTACTTGTTTTTATTTAACCACAGAAGGGATTACCAAACAGCTAGACAGGAGGTGCCTCCAGGTAAAAATATAAAACCCAATCAATTAAGGCTGTGGGGATGAAGAGTGCAAGGTAGTTGTCAATCAAAGAGAATGTTTTTGTTTTCATCAATTATTCAAAAGATTTAGAGTCATTAGTTCTTGACAGTAAACTCTACCGCATCGGTGCTAACTGATAGCTTTAGTCCTAGATTATGTACGGCACTATAAAAATGGATCCACTTGTGGTGACATGTAAAAAGTAGGCTGGAGCTTAGCAACTGCTTAAAGCCTTTTCATCTGTAATGTTATTGTGTTTATTATTTTTCACTGGACTGTTGCTTGAAAACATGATTAAATGCTGTCCCAAAAGTAGGACTGAAGAACATTACGATGTTGTACTATAATAAATTGCTTTTCAGTTGTATATGAGATTATTATTAATTCAATATGCCAGATTGATGAGTTTCGGCTATATCAGGTTTGATGTATTCATTATCGGCACTCAGTACATTAATTCATGCTTAACTCCGGTAAATCAAAATCATACCATCTGGCTTCCTGTAGCTAATGATAAATTTGATTCAAGAGTGATTAAAACCGTAAAGCTATTGCATTTTAATATATAAATTAGGGGATTAAAAAGGCATTTAGGAATGACCAATAGTCAAAGCAATCCCAATGACAGAACTTAATTTGTGTACTTGCTAATAGATCCCCATTTTAATTAGCAGGCAGAGATTTACAGCAGTGATGTTCAGACAAAATATAGTGATTATGAAGAAAGAGGTTGTTAAGTTGATTAATTACCTTTAAAATACTTCTAAATGTAATCTGTATGAAATATATTGATAATTTAACAATGGGCTGTTTAACTAAAAGATTTGTTGTAGCTACAGTTTGTCATACCCTTGCCAATGAGATATGTAAATGAGTATTTTGTAGGTCTAGGTTGAGATGCCAAATCACAATTCACTGAGGAGAATGTATCTTTTTGCACTACATACCACATCTCAAAATTGTCATACTTAAGTGACTGATACAGTAATGCAGAAGTTAAGAAGTTCACTTCCCATGCTCGTGTGGCTGACAACCATCATCACAGCTCAGAAATAAACATATTTCATACAGCATTCAATCATTCCTATGTGTGTTTACCATTGTAACTATCCATTCCATTCCATTCCCACATAGATATCTATCCAAATATCTTTTTTAAGTCACTGATCAGCCATGATCTAATTGAATGGCGGAACAGGCTCAAGGGGCTGAATGGCGTATTCCCGTTCATATGTAAAGCTACTACTCAATGGCACTAATTGTGGTTCTGAAATTTAATATTTAGTTTCACAATAATACTGTTCATATTTTATAGCAGAAAAAAAGCTCTACTGATTTTGAACTCTTAGGTAAGCAACATTCAACAAATATAGTTTTAGCCATCATAGTTTTTTCCTTTTGTAATTGTCAAAATGGTATGTTCTTTTCCATGCTCTTGAGCATAGGTTAGTCTGCTCTACAAGTCTGATGGAGTGGTTTCAGCAAGCTAAAGGAGATGGTTAAACACAATAACACTTAAATTTGCTTATAATTAAGAGGTTTTGCCAATGAGCTGAAGCTTGAGTAGGAAGTTAATACTGAGGAAATTAGGACAATAAAAATGGTATAACACACACACAAAAATCATCTGGGCATGTATATCACCATTATTATAAGGGTCCAAAACGGTCCAAATTAAGCCAAAAGCTACTATTCAAGCATATACCCAAAATGGTTTAATTCAAATCATAGGTTTTCCATTCGGCTTAGCAATCCTCTCTAATTACTATCCCCGATATTATGTCTTGACATTGATTGAAGCTGACACCACATACTTTAAAAGATACAGATTTACAAACTTAAAGAAACATTTATACACAGAAACTGCCAGTTGATATTGCAATTTAAAATGACATAATAGCTATTTCAAGCCGTCTAATACTCTATAATGATGTTGGAAAGAAGAAGCTGTCTGAAGTCTAACACTGTGATGGTACAGGCTACAGATTTGAATGAGTGTTGTAATATAAATTTTTGACCAAATGGTGCAAGATTAATCTAAATGTGGAAAATGAAAAGCATTGGAAATCAATTTTGCGGGCTTAACTGTAAGATAAATTGTTATCCTTTTCAATAATTAGTTTTATTGGTCTTCAGTTATTTGCACAGCGTAAGCAGAACAAGACATATTTTAATTTACCTGCAATTAGTAAATGTTTAATGGGAGGTTTGTTTTCATGTTAAATAATTAACAAAGTATTGGTAACAATAGGCAGATAACAAACAGCTGTAGATAGTTGAGTCTGTGTTGCTGCAAATATTTCAAGGCTTGATTTTAAAACACAATCCATATTTTCATCAGAACCGTTCACTGTAGTCATTGTCGCTAATATTGATCATTTTTACTGTGATTTTATTCTGAAAAATGGTCTGCATCTTTTTAATCCAAAGAGGACAATTTTCTTTTTGTAGTTACAGTGTTTGATCATTGTTGATGAATAACTATGAAGTTGTCCAAACACTCTTTGTGATTCTCTGTTACAGTGATTTTTCAAAAAAAATTGGTTGGTTAAAAACTTTATGAGAAAAGATCACACAATAACTATAAAACATATTAGTGAGAATCTCATTCCTGGCAGTAGAATGAGGGGGCTGTCATGGGCCCTTACAATTGCAAGTTCCCTGTAAAAACACTGTGGTCCTAACGTAGTTCACAACTTATTTCACATTCTTTCAGCATCCTTTGACCTAATGTCAGACTTGTACCAGTCACCACAAAATAAATGCTGTATTGGAATGAATTTGTATTATTGTATTGCTCCATGCGCTCACTGACCTACATTGGCTTGCGGTTCGGCAATGCCTCGACTTTAAAATTCTCATCTTTGTTTTCAAATCCCTCCATAGCCTCGCCGCTCCCTATCTCTATATCCTCCTCCAGTCCTACAAGTCATCGAGATCTCCACGCTCTTCCAATTCTGGCCTCTTGCACATCCCCGATTTTCATCGCTCCACCATTGGCGGCCGTGCCTTCAGTCCTAAGCTCTGGAATACCCTTCCCAAACCTTTCTATCTCGCTACTTCTCTCTCCTCCTTTAAGACGTTCCTTAAAACCTATGTCTTTGACCACGCTTTTGGTCACCCCTCCTATTATCTCCTTATGTGGCTCGGTGTCAAATTTTGTTTGATAATCACTCCTTGGGACGTTTTACTATGTTAAAGGCGCTATATAAATGCAAGTTGTTGTTGTCTGTCATTAATTAATGGTACACTTCTCAACTCTATATTACTTTTATCAGCTGCCTAAAGTAATGACCAAATACATTATTCATCACTACTACTTCCTTTCTACGGGGGCGGGGGGCCACTTCCTTCTGTAATTTCCAAGATGCTCAAAGTTTGAATCTTCAGATTCCCTTGTCCCTTAAAAGCACTCAAGACGACAACCACCCCAAAATATTCCTGGAATATGGATGAAGAATGCTACATTGGCCAACTCAAGTGAATCAAGTACCAATCAGCTAAAATTCTCATTAACCTAGGATCCTCTGCACTTGATCCCAGAAACAATTTTTTAAAAGCTGGCCTGTCTGATTTCTTCAATATATGGGTTAGGACTTGGAAATCTAAATATTTTTGAAGGCGAAAATTTAATCATTCTCCCTTGCGAATCACTCTGGGACATGCCTCTGGAGTAACAAAAAGGCCATCTCGGTTGCCCCCATCTGTCAAACAGAGAGGGACATTTCAGCCACAGTTGTCAGCAGTTACATTCTCAATATCCCTCACTTCCACATACAGCCACCTTAAGGCAACAAGAGATGGAGACAATGAACAACTAATGCAACAAAAAATGTAATGGTCACTGTAAAGTCTGGCTTCAGCCAGCTGCATAACCACACAACATCATAATGTCAAAGGATATTTCAAGTTTATCTCAATCAACATTCGGGACTGGATGTCAGACAAGCAGGCTGACAACACAGAGCCAGTGGAGGGGTTGTGAGAGGTGGCCGTGAGGTAGAGCTGGGTGTCGTGAGTGTACATGTGGAACTTGATGCCATGCCTTTGGATGATGTTGCCGATGAGGAGAAGGAGGAGGGGGCAAGGATAGATCCTTGGGGAGGCTCCAGAGGTAACGCTACGGGGTGGAATGGTTGGATAGATAAGACTGGAACCAAGCAAGAGTAGTCCCACTCAGCTGGACAACGGAGGAGAGATGTTAGAGGAGGATGGCGTGGTCGACCATGTCAAAGGCTGTAGAGAGGTCGAAAGGATGAGGAGGGGCAGTGCGCCATGGTCACAGTCACAAAGGATATCATTTGTGACTTTGATTAGGGCCAATTCAGTGCTGTGGCAGGGCAGAAATCTGATTGATGAGATTGAAACATGGATTTGGGAGGTGACAACCTGTTCAAGGACTTTGGAGAGGAAAGCGAGGTTGGAAATGGGACGGTAGTTTGCAGGGACAGAGGGGTCGAGGGTGGGTGTTTTGAGGGATGGCAATGCTGGCAGTTATGAAAGGAAGGAGGATGGCACCTGAGGAGAGGGAACTGTTTACAATGTGAGCTAATATGGGGGCCAGGAAGTAAGTTGAATGTTTTGCAGTTTAGTGGGAATGGGGTCAAGACAGCAGGAGATGGGACAGAGCTCGGAGAGAGGATGAGGGGAGATAAGAGAGAAACTAGAGAAAGATGCGGCTTCAGAGCTAGGGCAGGAGGAAACCTGGGGTAGGCTTGAACTACAGCAATATGTTCTGAAATATATGTAATATTTCTATACCCAATGGATAAAAGTTGCGTAATCTGTACTTAAACAGATTGTAAACTTGATTAGAATAACCAATTCAATACTTCAAAGTGTAGTCAAGTTCAGTTGAAGCATAAGAATTGTACACCACAGCTAGTAAGAGTATACCACCCACATCACCAAATTTTTCTACATGCTATGACATTTTTCATATCATCAGAGGTACCTAATAAAGCAGGAACTGAGTCAATAGATAATGTAATACTCGGAGTCTTTGTGTGAGATATGATGGTATTGGTAAAGAAACAATAAAATCTGAAACAAATGGCCCACAGTTTAATTACTGTTTGATGAGCATGTGAACAGCAATAATTTAGTTAAAGTGGACAAAAGTTGAAAGAAATAGATAATGGAGGGTGGGGAGCTTTCGAGTACTGAAAGGTGATCGGGGCGGGGTGGGGGGTAAATGTCTTAGAGAAGGAAGAACGGAGACAGCTAGAGATTAACAGAAGGAAAATGGGAAATGACACACAAAAGGTTCATTGAAAGGCTGTGATTAGGAAAATACTATGCTGGAAAATGTCAGGCTGATACTGCACAGCTTTAATATTTTAATAGTGAAACAGACAGCACACTATACTATGTGACCAAGATAAAGCGAATGTGAAAATAACAGCGTTAGACAAACAGAAAAAGGTCAGATTGCTTCAAGAGCGGAGTTCAGTTACAAGGACATGGCTGTAAAATCTAGTTTTCTGAAACCTCGATTGACAAAGATTAAAAGGCAGGTGTAAAGAATGCAACCAGCTTCTCTACATAAAACCGTGGTTAAGATCAAATAGCACAGTGTTAAAATTAATACAGAAAGTGAAGAAAAATGTAAAAACCCGACAAAATGATTACAGCTGAGCAAAATCCAACCTTGGCTTGAAAAGGGAAAACATTCGGAACACTCTAGTGTCAAAATGATACCGAACTGCTCGGTTTTGATACTTTTAACATTCAGGAGTCGCTGGTACTAAGGATAAGACCCAAATTAAACTGAGACCTGAGTGCCTCAAACATGGGCCATTTTAGATTTTCTTTATAAATGCTTAAATTTTCCTTAATTCATTTGGTTTGTGATGGTCTGTCACTCTGCTCACGGGACTTCCTGCATTGCACTGGCACCGGGGTAACTGACATCTGTAGCTGAGCCATAGTAACAAAAAAAAATCTCTTGGCAGCAGGAATTGTTTGTAAATACTGAATTTTGTACCTTCAAAGACAAATTTGCAGCCAAGAAATGAAAAAAATCAAATCATCTGTCCCAGTCTGCTGCTGGCATTGTCAAACAAGTGGGAAATAGGGCAATTAATGAGATGAGGTATTAGAAGGTCTAAGTAAGTTGCTGAGGTTCTGGTGCTACAGATTTCTGATTGCTATGCCCATATGCTACACATTTGGAACTGGTGTCGTGTTACTATCTTTAGATACTCGACCCCAGAATGTAGTGTGGTGTCCCTGGTTCTGAACCAAATTCACTCATACCAGTACAAAAAATGCCTTCTGCAAATGGTGGATTCACAGCCGCCTCACTTCACATTGAATGGGGTGTCACTGCTAGTGGCATTTTCAAACCGATTGTCTGCTGTGGAAACTCCATATTATATCTTGCTGTGCTGCTTAGCTGTTGAGAATTTTATGATAGTGCAGAACTCCTAATTAAAATAGTTTAAAGTACAACAGTCTGCAGTATATTCATTCACAACCACTGCTAGTTTTTGATTTTAAAAATATATATATACATATATCTATCTATCAATCATCGATATATATCAAAGTTGAGTGGGTAGGAGGGGGACGATAAGTTACATCTTTATCTAGGTCGGCCAAAATAATGTATTGGCATCAACTGTTATACAACAGGAGTGCCAGACTCAGGACCCCTCTCCTGTTAATTACAGAAAGTGCAAATGAAACAGAGACAGTGGGCTCGATGTTACCAGGGCTGCGGGTTCGCGGCGGGAGGGCTATTGAGCGCGTGGGTAACACGCCCGGTGAAATCAGTCTGCCCCGCGCGCGATCGCAGCCCAATTGGATCCACTTACCTGCTCCTCCGGGTTCCCCACTGCTGATCTGCGCGTCAGGCGGGCTGCGCATGCGCAGTAAGATCTGTCAGCTGGAGGAGCTCTATTTAAAGGGGCAGTCCTCCACTGACAGATGCTGCAACAAATAGAAAAAATTACAGCATGGAGCAGCCCACGGGGAAGGCTGCTCCCAGTTTAATGATGCCTCACGCCTGGTATCAATACATGGGGTGAGGAGGAGGGGGAGGACAGAGATCTTCCCCCCGGTGGGCGGGAGGAAGCGGCCTGTCTCTGCCACGAGGAAGGCCTGGCTCGAGGTGGCAGAGGAGGTCACCTGCACCACCAACATATCGCCCACCTGCATACAATGCAGCAGACACTCCAATGACCTCAGTAGGTCAGCCAAAGTGAGTACACTTATTCATTCCCCTACACTCCATCTGCCACATCACTGCCCCCACCCCACACCTCCTTCAGCACTGCCAACACTACTCTGTCACATCACCCCTCATACCCACTCAAACCTCATCCTCATCTTACCTGCACTTACTCACCTCGCCAGTACTCATCCCGCCACTACCACTCAACCCAATCCTCATACAATCTCATGGCTCTATCTCATACTCACCCTCTCATGCATCTCTTTCACGGTCAGCCTCACTCAACCTGCCACTACCTGTGCTGCAGCCATAGGGCATGCATCACATATGTGCAGTAGGCAGCGTAAGGCAAACGTGTCGTGAGCATGAAGGGGATGCACAAGGGTGTTTGAGGGTTTGTCATGGTTTTTACTTATATTGAATTTCTGACCAACTCACATTACATATTATATTGGCACCACGACTGCCACGTCTTTGCGAATCTTGTCTGGTTTGTGCAATAATGCCCTTTCCTGAGGATCACTATGAAGACCCACAACTGATGCCACCCATTGTGTCACTGCAGAGTGGGTGTAGGTGTATTTGCAGGGCTCTTTTGTGCAGACAGCTGAGAGACGTCAGCGATGTCCCCGGTGGGACCCTGGAAGGATGCGGAGGAGAAGTTGTTGAGGGCAGTGGTGACTTTGACAGCGACAGGTAAGAAGATGGTGCTCGGGCCAGCCAGGAGCAGCTCGGCATGAAGGAGGCTGCAGATGTCCACGACTACATGTCGGGTGACTCTGAGCCTCCGTGTGCACTGCTGCTCAGAGAGGTCCAGGAAGCTGAGCCTGAGCCTCGGTCTGTGGACCCTGTGGCGAGGGTAGTGCCCTCTGCGACGCATCGCTCTCTGCGGTAGCCCTCCCTCCTGCTGTACAGGTGGATGTGTCACAGCACTCTGTTATGGAGCTCCACGTGTCAGAGGTGGACGGCATGGATGGCGAGGCTGGTGAGGCTGGTGATGCTGTTCGCCCTCCGAGGAGGTCATGACTGCAGCTACGGCGGCCCCCATCCGGAAGATGTACATCTGAGGGGGTCCACAAGGTAGGTACATGTCTCTGGACCCCGGGGTAAGTGTGCAAGTTGGTGACTTTGATTGTCAGGAGGAGGGTGGTGGAGGCCAAACTTTATCCCAAGTGACAGAGTGGCCTCCTGCAATGAGTGAGGGTCTCCCCCCCCACACCTGTCAAATGGACCTTTGCAGCTGCCACAGGCTGACAGCTGCAACAGGTCCATTTGAACTGGGAGTGTTTCCCCCAGTATGGAAAACAGTCCCAGTTTGCTCTAAAATCCCACCCCTCCTCACATAATCCCTTAATCAGGTCAGTTAATGACCTGAGCAAGCAAAATAAATACCTTCAAGTGGAACCCCGCTGGCTTTAATTGCCTGCGGGATTCCCACCAGCGGGGGCTGCGCGCGCACGCCGGCACGTCAGTGGGGAACCCGGAAGTGGGCGGGTTGGAGCCGGGCTCCAGTTCTGCTCCGGGATTCTCCGATTTTCGGAGCCCCCCCGCCAGGAACGCACCCGATAGCGGGTGCTAAAATGATGCCCATGATTCTAGAAGAACAGGCATACCATGCTGTTATACAACCAATCTGGTGCCAGATTTATACAGATACATGCATAAGTGCAGTACGAAATTGTAAACAATTTTACAACACCAAGTTATAGTCCAACAATTTTATTTTTAATCCCACAAGCTTTCGGAGGCTTCCCCCTTCCTCAGGCGGTGTGGAAATGACATTTTCGAATCCTTCGCATTTTAAAATCACAGAACAATGCCTGGTGATTACTGCCCGTTGCCAAGGCAATCACAGTGAGCAGACAGAAAGGTGTCACCTAAAAAGGCCACCGAATATACAAACCCCCCCAAAAAAAAGAGAGAGAGATAAGGAAGACAGTCAATGACCCGTTATATTAAAAACAGATAACATTTGTTCGTTGGTGGGGTTACGTGTAGTGTGACATGAACCCAAGATCCCGGTTGAGGCCGTCCTCATGGGTGCGGAACTTGGCTATCAATTTCTGCTCGACGATTTTGCGTTGTCGTGTGTCTCGAAGGCCGCCTTGGAGTATGCTTACCCGAAGGTCGGTGGCTGAATGTCCATGACTGCTGAAGTGTTCCCCGACAGGGAGAGAACCCTCCTGTTTGGCGATTGTTGCGCGGTGTCCGTTCATCCGTTGTCGCAGCGTCTGCATGGTCTCGCCAATGTACCATGCTCTGGGGCATCCTTTCCTGCAACGTATGAGGTAGACAACGTTGGCCAAGTCACAGGAGTATGAACCATGCACCTGGTGGGTGGTGTCCTCTCGTGTGATGGTGGTATCTGTGTCGATGATCTGGCATGTCTTGCAGAGGTTACCGTGGCAGGGTTGTGTGGTGTCGTGGACGCTGTTCTCCTGAAGGCTGGGTAATTTGCTGCGAACGATGGTTTGTTTGAGGTTGGGTGGCTGTTTAAAGGCGAGTAGTGGAGGTGTGGGAACGCAAAATCGTCGAGCAGAAATTGATAGCCAAGTTCCGCACCCATGAGGACGGCCTCAACCGGGATCTTGGGTTCATGTCACACTACACGTAACCCCACCAGCGAACAAATGTTATCTGTTTTTAATATAACGGGTCATTGACTGTCTTCCTTATCTCTCTCTTTTTTTTGGGGGGGTTTGTATATTCGGTGGCCTTTTTAGGTGACACCTTTCTGTCTGCTCACTGTGATTGCCTTGGCAACGGGCAGTAATCACCAGGCATTGTTCTGTGATTTTAAAATGCGAAGGATTCGAAAATGTCATTTCCACACCACCTGAGGAAGGGGGAAGCCTCCGAAAGCTTGTGGGATTAAAAATAAAATTGTTGGACTACAACTTGGTGTTGTAAAATTGTTTACAATTGTCAACCCCAGTCCATCCACCGGCATCTCCACATCAGTACTAAATTGGTAGTGTCCAACCAGATTTATATTTTGTACCACAACAATTCAAGTTTCTGCACTTAGTAACCAGAAATAAGACAGTCTATTATTTAATCATTCTCTGTGTGATAAAGAATGGAATTTAATGCTCAGACTGGATACTCTAGCATCTGAAATTATTCCGCAAATCAGGGTGGCAGATAGGTCACTACAACTTGGTAATCAATCTGAGGCTCTAAGTGTTGTGTTCTTTATTGCAATACAACAAGATAACTGACTCCATCTCAGGAGCTCTGCTTGTGTGAATTCCTATCCCCAGGAATGTACTGAACCAAAATCATAGAATCATAGAAATTTACAGCACTGAAGGAAGCCATTCGGGCCATCATGTCTGTGCTGACTGAAAAAGAGCTATCCAGCCTCATCCCACTTTCCAGCTCTTGGACGGTAGCGTTGTAGGTACTTCAAGTGCATATCCAGGTACTTTTTAAATGTGATGAGGGTTTCTGCCTCTACCACCCTTTCAGGCAGTGAGTTCCAGACCCCCACCACCCTCTGGGTGAAAAAATTTCTCCTCAACTCTACCAATTACTTTAAATCTATGCCCCCTGGTTATTGACCTCACTGCTAAGGGAAGTAGGTCCTTCCTATCCACTCTATCTAGGCCCCTCATAATTTTATACACCTCAATTAAATCTCCCCTCAGTCTCCTCTGTTCCAAAGAAAACAATCCCAGCCTATCCAATCTTTCCACATAGCTAAAATTCTCCAGTACTGACAACATCCTTGTAAGTCTCCTTTGTACCCTCTCTAATGCAATCACATCTTTCCTGTAATGTGGTGACCAGAACTGTATGCTCTAGCTGTGGCCTAACTAGTGTTTTACACAGTTCTAGCATGACCTCCCTGCTCTTATATTCTGTGCCTCAGCTAATAGAGGAAAGTATTCCATATGCCTTCTTAACCACCTCATCTACCTGCCTTGCTACTTTCAGGGATCTGTGGACATGCACTCCAAGGTCCCTCTGTTCCTCTACACTTCGCAGTATCCTACCATTTATTGTGTATTCCCTTACCTTGTTTGCCCTCCCCAAATGCATTACCTCACATTTCTCCGGATGTAAAACTGTAAGTAAATAATGGTGGTATTGTTAGACCTTGTCTGATGTCAATACTTGAAGGATTAGGCATGGAATATGAAAGGTTTTTTCCAGATATGGCTTCAACCTTTGTGTCAGAGTTTCTGAAATGCCAATATTTGTAAATCCATATCAGAAATTTCATATGAAAGGAAATGTACTCTGCTGAGGTGTCACATATATTCAATGTTAGAAAGGGAAACACATGTACACTTTGAGGAACAGCACCTTATCTTTCCATTAGGCACTCTGTAGCCCTCTAGCATTAATATTGACTTTAATAACTTCAGACCATAAATTTAACTTCCAATTCCTCTTTGGCAGGAGACAATTGCAATGTAGGTTGGGTGTGTCAGTGCTTCTAGCCTGTGGGGCATCTCATATTGTCATTTGTTTTGTTTTTAGTTCTGCTCAGTCTATAGACAGACAAAGCCATTAGTAATAAATCTAATGACCTTGCAGAGAACAAGTGGCACAAGTACAACTAATAATGTAGTTGCTGTTCTTAGGGATCAAAGAATGAGTAACTACTGTCACCATATACACTGCCATCAACCTCCTAAGAACTTCTTCCCCAATCCCACCAGCCAAATTCAATTTATTGGATTCGGCTGTTTTCCTTTCAGATTACAAAAATACATATTATGTGCATGGCTCTATGTGAAATGTACAATTTTGCACATGTTGGAGGCGGACAATAAAATAATAATGAATGTAAGGCAATAAGATGTAGCTTCTTCAAAAGCAACTTTACATTAGTGGGTTGGGGAATTCATCAATAGCTTCAAATACAATTATTACTGGGTGTGCGTAGTACCAATCCGTTCAATTTTCTTACTGTCCCTTCACTTTCTCTGCTTCCTTTTCTTTGCATCACTTCTGACTTTGGTGTGCAACTGAGAAGTCCTTAGAGGCTGATACAAAATTCAAGCTAAAAGCTACACTGGATATTTTTTTCTAGAGTTATTTTTATTGATGCCAATCAGACATGACCCATCACTTTAGTATACCAGGCAGATGGCACTCAGAGAAAATTAGACCGGGTGTTGCAATGAGTTACACACTGGTTTTCCTTCTAGTTTGAAATCCAGCCATACTTATGGGATGAAAATCTTTTCTGTCCGATGGCTGTATATGGCATAAGATTGGGAAGTCTGAATCCAGGTCCAAGTGGAAGCCACAAAACTGTCCCACTTTAGCACTAAAATTGGCAAGTGCATCAGAGAGGTTATAGGCTGATTGTATAGGAAATGGGATTGTCGAGAGTGTTCCTCTAAGATTGGGATTGAGGTACAAAGTCAGTGCAGGGGGAACAGCTGGAGTACCACAGCTGATCTGGGAGTGCTTAGTGCTGACCGTGGGTATGGAATTCCATACATTAATTTTGTAGGGTGATGCCAGTAAGATCAGCATATCACCAGTGCCAAAACAGAGGGAAAAAAGCTGGCTGCAAGAAGTACAGCTGCACAAGCATTGGTATGGGCTTCATCTGACACACAGGGATGTCTTTCCTCACACAGGTGCACCTCTTTCAGACAGCTCTTTCCTTCGGTGTTAGTTACCAGCAATCAGCAATAACGTGAAATCTAAATTATATGGAGTGAATTTTCATGTGAGGATGGCAGCCACGAGTCATAAATGTACAAATTGAACAGCATCTTTGTGTATTTTAAAATAAAATATTAATGGTGCTATAGCCAGAATGTCTTATTTAAAGTGCTGTAGTGACCAAACCTCATACAAATAGGTAAAAAATGCAATTTGTCCCCAGATTTAAAAAAATGATCACCCATGAAATAAAAAGCTTTTCTGGAATTAACCAGACTGTCCCATTTTTAATAACGAATTCAAACAATATTCAGGAAAGCATGCTCCCTGACCTCCTCAGCATATGCGCCGGGGGTGAGGGTGGGGGGGGTGATGGGATGGTGCTATTTGGAAGGATGCTGAACACAGTGGGCCCGATTTTACCAGGGGTGCGGGTTCTCGGCGGGTGGGCAAGCGGGCGTGTGGGTAACGCGCCCGGAGAAATTAGTGGGTTTCCCGCCCGATCGTAGCAGGCAACGCACTAATTGGAGCCACTTACCTGCTCCTCCGGGTTCCCCGCTGCTGGTCTGCGCGTCGGGCGGGCTGCGCATGCGCAGTAAGATCTGTCAGCTGGAGGCGCTCTATTTAAAGGGGCAGTCCTCCACTGACTGATGCTGCAAGAAATAGCAAAGATGACTGCCCAGGGGGAAGGCTGCTCCCAGTTTAATGATCCCTCACCCCAGGTATCAATACATGGGGTGAGGAGGAGGGGGAGGACAGAGATCTTCCACCCGGCGGGCAGGAGGAAGCGGCCTGCCTCTGCCACCAGGAAGGCCTGGCTCGGGGTGGCAGAGGGGGTCACCTGCGCCACCAACATATCGCCCACCTGCACACAGTGCAGGAGGCGGTCCAATGACCTCAGTAGGTCAGCCACAGTGAGTACGCGTAGTCTTTCCCCTACACTCCGTCTGCCACGTCACTGCCCCCACCCCACATCTCCTTCGGCACTGCCAACACTACTCTGTCACATCACCCCTCATACCCACTCAAACCTCATCCTCATCTTACCTCCACCTACTCACCTCGCTAGTACTCACCCCGCCACTACCACGCAACCCAATCCTCATACAATCTCATGGCTCTATCCCATACTCACCCTCTCATGCATCTCTCTCACGGCCAGCCTCACTCAACCTGCCACCACCTGTGCTGCAGCCACAGAGCATGCATCACATATGTGCAGTAGGCAGCGTAAGGCAAACGTGTCGTGAGCATGAAGGGGATGCACAAGGGTGTTTGAGGGTTTGTCATGGTTCTTACTTCTATTGAATTTCAGAACAACTCACATCACACATTATATTGGCACCACTACTGTCATGTCTTCGCGAATCCTGTCCGGTTTGTGCAATAATGCCCGCTCCTGGGTATCACTATGAGGACCCACCACTGATGCCATACATTGTGTCACTGCAGAGTGGGTGTAGGTGTATTTGCAGGGCTCATCTGCGCAGACGACTGAGAGACATCGGCGATGTCCCCGGTTGCACCCTGGAAGGCTGTGGAGGAGAAGTTCGGGAGGGCAGTGGTGACTTTGACAGCGACAGGTAGGAAGATGGTGCACGGGCCAGCCAGGAGCAGCTCGGCATGAAAGAGGCTGCAGATGTCCACGACTACATGTCGAGTGACTCTGAGCCTCCGTGTGCACTGCTGCTCAGAGAGGTCCAGGAGGCTGAGCCTCGGTCTGTGGAACCTGTGGCGAGGGTAGTGCCCTCTGCGACGCATCTCTCTCTGCGGTAGCCCTCCCTCCTGCTGTACAGGTAGATGTGTCACAGCACTCTGTTGTGGAGCTCCATGTGTCAGAGGTGGATGGCGTGGATGGCGAGGCTGGTGAGGCTGGTGATGCTGTTCGCCCTCCGAGGAGGTCATGACTGCAGCTACGGCGGCCCCCATCCGGAAGATGTACATCTGAGGGGGTCCGTAAGGTAGGTACATGTCTCCAGACCCCGGGGTAAGTGTGCAGGTTGATGACTTTTCTTGTCAGGAGGAGGGTGGTGGAGGCCAAACTTTGTCCCAAGTGACAAAGTGGCCTCCTGCAATGGGTGAGGGTCTCCCCCCACCACACCTGTCAAATGGACCCTTGCAGCTGCCGCAGGCTGACAGCTGCAACACGTCCATTCGATCTGGGAGTGTTTCCCCCAGTGTGGGAAACTGTCCCATGTTGATCCAAAATCCCACATAGTCCCTTAATCAGGTCAGTTCATGACCTGAAATAGCTAAGTAAATACACTCAAGTGGCATCCCGCTGGCTTTAATTGCCTGCGGGATTCCCAGCAGCGGGGGCTGCGCGCGCACGCCGGTGCGTCAGCGGGGAACCCGGAAGTGGGCGGGATCGAGGCGGGATCCGGGATTTCCCGATTTTCGAGGCCCCCCCGCCAAGAACGCACCCGATAGCGGGTGCTAAAATCGGACCCATGGGGCCCGATTTTACCAGGGGTGCGGGTTGGCAGCGGGTGGTCAGGCGGGCTCAAGGAAAACGCGCCTTCCGATTTGAGTGCATTGCGCACGCGATCGCGGGATGATTGATGTAATTAGCCGGCAGTTACGGGTTCCGCGCTTCTCAGTTGCGTGCCGGCGGGCTGCGCATGCGCATTGAGGTCTGAGCGATGGTTGCGCTCTATTTAAAGGGGCAGTCCACCAAAGCCCCTCCAGCCACAAACTACACTCCATCAAGGATGGAGGAGCACAGGGGTAAGGCTGCTCCCCGTTTCACGGACCACGCCCTCCAGGTGCTGCTGGACGGGGTCCGCATGAGGAGGGAGACGCTGTTCCCCACGGATGGAAGGAGGTGCCCTGCCAGCGCCACCAAGAGGGCATGGGAGGAGGTGGCCGCGGAGGTCACAAGCAGGGGAAACACCACCCGCACTTGGATTCAGTGCCGCAAGAGATTCAATGACCTCAACAGGTCCGGAAAAGTGAGTACACTAACGCACTCTGCGTCACTCCGTCTTCCACATCACCTCAAACACCTCACAACCCCATCTCCACTGACAGCACTGCGCTCCCGCACCAATCCTCACAGCCACCCAACTATCAGCCTCACGGTGCCTGCACATACCCACCGTCCCTGTCCCCACTCGACCACTACCACACACCCTAATGCCCATACAATGGGATGGCCATGTGGCACACGCATCCTCCCATCCATCTGGCACACGCTCAACCCACTCACACCAATGCTTGAAGCGTCTCACATTGTAATCATCACTCAATAACGTTTTTGTGTTTTGCCCTCACAGGAGAAGAGGGCCAGGAACGCACGCAATAGGGCACGCACCGGAGGGGGCCCGCCACACGAGGTGGCCCTGACAGACGCCGAGGTCAAGGCACTGGAGATCAGCCGCACGCTGCATTGCCTGTCGATGGCGGATGGCGAGTCTGGTTCTGGCGAAACGGCCGGTAAGGGAAAGCTGGCACTCATCACTCATGATCGTGAATGATCTTAGCATCACATGGCATATGCCGCACCGCCACATTTGGTCACATGCCTGATATTTCCCTCTGTTCTCTTGCAGGACCGTCTGCGATCGACGTTTCGGTTGAGGGCGATTCCTCAGAGGACATGCCCGTCTCTGAGGGTGCATCGTCACACATGAGCCTTGCATCCACCAGCGCAGATACACACACCTCGGTGGGTCCCCCCCCTCAGCTAGTTGGGATTGCACATGGTGAGTCACCGCGCACACGTGAGCATGAGCAGACCCTGGTGGCAGGGTCAGCCGCGGAGGGTCCGCGTCGGTGGGAGCACTCTTCTCCAGGCTTTGCTCAGCCGGACCCAGATGCTGAACCCAGGGGGCCACCTGTCAAAAGGAGAGTCGTCGAGGGGCACCAGCACATTGCTGAGGTACTGGGAGAGGTGCCACGCGCACTCTCCACAATCGCACGGAGGATGGAGGAGTCCAACTCCTGCATGAGGGGAATGGTGGCACAGGTGCAGGAGGGTATCGCCGAGATAGTGTCGCAGGGACGTGAAGGCATCTCTGAGATAGTGTCGCGGGTAGGTGTGGGAACGTCTGCGGTGGAGGACAGGCTAGCCTCCCTCGAGCGTCACGCACAGCTCACCAATGAGTCCATCCAGGCCCTCACAACGGCTGTTCGGATTCAGGGTGAACAACATTCTGCCGCCATCAACAGGTTGACAGATACATTGGAGGTGGCCTTGCAAGGTCTCACCCACGTCATCCAAACTGCCGTCCAGCAGGGTGGAAGGGGTGATGTGGGCCTTGGCCATGAGAGGGAAGATGGTGAACGGGGAAATGGAAGTGTGGACGCTACTCAAGGCGCCCCCAAGTCTCACCCGTTGCCCCCCTCTCAACCAGTGCCCGCAATAGTCCATCCTTTCCAGGTGGCCGAGTCTGCCCCTGCACAGGTGCAGGAGGAGCAGTCTGTGGAGGTGCCCTCACGGGCACCGAAACCCAGGGGGCGTCGGCCCAAAGCATCTACCCGGTCAGGGCACGAACAGGAGCAACCTGCCACCACCTCTGCTGGAGCCACAGGGGTAGCACCACGTAGGGGGTCCCGAAAACGAATGCCTAAAGTTCGGTGAGCACACAGGGATTGCACCAGGGTGTTTGTCTATTTTTTTTTTTTAATTTTCCACTCTTTGAATGTCACCACAAAATAAACTCACTTTTTCTCACCAATGCTGCCACCTCTTGTCCATAATTCTGCGGCTTGTGCAATATGTCCCTTCCGTGCGCCTCATCATGACGACGACCACCCCGTCCCACCCATTGGGCATAATCCAGTGGGTGCAGGTGTACAGGCACCACTCTTCTGTGGAGGGAGCCTGTATGGACCCTCGTCTGTTCACGTTATGACATGTGAACGCCTCACACAGTGTGATATTAGGAGAACCGTTGGCATATGAGTGCCTCCCTGGCCTGACGAGCACGCAGGTGAGCCGGTGTTCGGCGCATGGGTTGTTCCTCCTCCTCTCCCTCTTCCTCCTCCTCCTCTTCCTCCTCCACCTCCTCCTCATTGTCATCCTCAATGTGGGTGGCGGGTGTGCATGGGGCCTCCTCCAGCAGCACCCCTCTCTGTAGTGCCATGTTATGCAGGGCACAGCAGACAACTATAATTCGTCCCACTCTGAATGGCGTGTATTGGAGTGCTCCCCCGGAACGATCAAGGCACCTGAAGCGCATCTTGAGCAGCCCTATAGCCTGCTCAATTGTAGACCTGGTAGCAATGTGGCTGTCATTATACCGACGCTGTGGCTCGGTAATGGGGTTCCTCAGAGGTGTCATAAGCCACGTGTGCAGGGGATATCCCTTGTCGCCGAGGAGCCTGCCGTTGCCAGTTTTGGGTGCGTGGAAGAGGGGCGGGACGGTGGACTCCCTGAGGACGAAGGCATCGTGGCAGCTGCCAGGGTATCTGGCGCACACGTGTAGGAATTTCTGGCGGTGGTCACAAATGAGCTGGGCGTTCATGGAGTGATACCCTTTCCTGTTGATGAACAGCCCTGGCTCATGTGGAGGTGCCCGTATTGCTATGTGGGTGCAATCGATTACACCCTGCACTCGTGGGAAGCCAGCTACAGCATGGAATCCAACCGCCCTCTCCGTCTGGCTGCGCTCGTCCATGGCGAAGTTGATGTAGGTCGAGGCCCTGCGGAACAACCCATCGGTGACCTGCCTTATGCACTTGTGTGCAGATGACTGACAGACCCCGGTGATGTCCCCCGTGGCACCCTGGAAGGATCCGGAGGCGAAGAAGTTGAGGGCAGTGGTGACTTTGATGGCGACGGGTAAGAAGATGCTGCTTGGTCCATCCGGGAGCAGCTCGTCATTGAGGAGGCTGCAGATGTCGGCGACTACCTGGCGAGTGACTCTGAGCCTCCGTATGCACTGCTGCTCAGAGAGGTCCATGAAGCTGAGCCTCGGTCTGTAGACCCTGTGCGGAGGGTAGTGCCTCCTGCGACGCATCTCTCTCTGTGGATGCCCTCCATCCTGCTGTGCAGGTGGATGTGCCGCAGCACCGTGTTGTGGGGATGCACGTCTCTGAGGCGGACCGCGTGGACTGCGAGGCTGCTGAGGCTGGTCATGCTGTTCATCCTCCGAGGATGTCAACGCAGCCCCCATCTGGCAGCTTTAGGTTTGCGGGGTTGTGCATGCTAGAAAAGTGTGTCCTCGCACAGGGGTTGGACTTCCACGCCGGTGAATCTTCTTGCTTGAAGGAGGGTGGTGGAGGGCAGGCGTTGCCCAATGTTACGGAGTGTCCTCCTGCGTTGGTGAAGGCTCTCCCCCCCCACCTGTGGAATGCACCTTGGCAGCTGCCACGGGCTGCTGGCTGCAACACGTCCGTTGAGAGTGTGAGTGTTTCCCCCAGTATGGGAAACAGTCTCATTTCACTGTAAAATCCCACACCTGTTAAATAAACAGCTCAATCAGGTCATTTAATGACCTGAAATACCAAGATAAATACACTCAAGTGGAACCCCGCTGGCTTTAATTGCCTGCGGGATTCCCACCAGCGGGGCCAACGCACGCACCCCCGCACGTCAGCGGAAGTGGGCGGGATCGAGGGGCGATCCGGTCCCGCTCCTCGAAACCGGGATTTTAGAGGCCCCCCCGCCGAGAACGCACCCGGGACCGGGTGCTAAAATCGGGCCCATGGTGTCCAAAATGGAACATGTTTCATTCCCCAGTGCAGAAATTCACAAGAATACTTTCTCAGGACTCCATCCTCAGCTTTGGTACCATGAGGTAATGATTGAGAAATACTGAAGTGTAAGGATGATTTCAGTAACATCATTTCCAAAATGCAGTTAAGTACCCACAGTTAAAACAACACCAAGGCTTGGGCTGATAAGTGGCAAGTAATATTCGGGCCACACAAATGCCAGGCAATGACCATCTCCAACAAGAGAGAGTCTAACCATCTCCCCTTGACATTCAATGGCATTACCATCACCAAATCTCCACCATCAACATCCTTGGGGTCACCATTGACCAGAAACTAAACTGAACCAGCCACATAAATGACATGGCTACTAGGGCAGGTCAGAGGCTAGGTATTCTGTGATGAGTGGCTCACCTCCTGACTCCCCAAAGCCTTTCCACCACCTACAAAGCACAAGTCAGGAGTGTGATGGAATACTCTCCACTTGCCTGGATGGGTGCAACTGCAACAACACTCAAGACGCTCGATACCATCCAGGACAAAGCAGTCTGCTTGATCAGCATCTCATCCACCACCTGAAACATCCACTCCCTCCGCCACCGACGTACAGTGGCTGCAGTGTGTACTATCTACAGGATGCACTGCAGCAACTTGCCAAGGCTTCTTCAAAAGCACCTCCCAAACCCACGACCTCCACCACCTAGAAGGACAAGGGTAAGAGGTGCATGTGAACACCATCACCTTCAAGTTCCCTTCCAAGTCACACACCATCCTGACTTGGCCATATATCACTGTTCCTTCATCGTCGCTGGGTCAAAATCCTTGAACACCCTACCTAACAGTACTGTGGGAGAACCTTCACCACACAGACTGCAGCGGTTCAAGGCGACGGCTCACCACCATCTTCTCAAGGGCAACTCAGGATGGGCAATAAATGCCGGCCTTGCCAGCGATGCCCATATTCCAAGAATGAATAAAAAAACCTCTGTGTCTCTCTTAACTGTTATAATCAGTTGTTCCAAATTTTTTTTTTAAGAGGAAACATCATGGAAATAGAGTATTCTCTGGTAGTAAGCAACCATTGCATACGGCTTCCCACATGCTGAGAGCGAGTTGTGAATAGGGCATTCCTTTCACCAGGACATCATGATGATTTAGGATCAATTATTTCTGCGCTGTTTACCAAATCCCTGTCTAACCTTCACTCTGTATTTTTTCCCTTTCTTCTTTAATTTTGTCTACTTTGTTTTGCTATTCCTCTGTCTTTTCCTTACCAAGTATCTTCATTTTCACTGTACTGGACCATCACCAGTTCTCACTGGTACTTGCTGCGTCCAACTACTTTGCTGCTTTAATCTCAGTAATCACGTTTCATAATAAAGGTGTCTAGTACTCAGGAGAGAGAAAATAAAGAACAAATCTGCTAATTGTTATATTGTCACTACTTTAGTGCGTGACACTAATAATCATTTTAGGGAATGGTGCTAATCATTCCTTTGGGGTGAAACAATAATCACCAGTTTAGGATATGACGTTAAATATCCCTTTAGGGTCTGACAATCAAAATGTTTTGGATCTCAATTTCTGTCAAAAAAGGCTAAAATCTAAGCAGTACATGTTTCAGATTTGTTTTTTTTTCTGTTGAGTACTGTACTATACTGTAACAATAAAGTTTTAAAAAATTGTAATACTGCAGCTTTAACATTTGAAATCAAAATCAAACAAGAATATAGAGAGCAGCATTTTGAAACGCAACATAATCCGACTTGGAGCAGGCAGGATCGCCAGAGTACAGTTTCTAGATGGATGGGAGACCAGCTGGCAAAAAATAGAGTGTGTGAAATGTGTGAGGTCAGAAGTAAAAGGAGAAATGCTTGGTCTGTGATGCAGGCTTTCATATTCAGTACAAAAGTGCTGAAAGAGATTTCCGCAAACAAGTTGAAGTACCAAGGTGGTAAAACTTTAAGTGCCATGAGAGTGAGATACTGATACGCAGCAAGGAGGGGGAGAAATACGAGGAGGGATGGGCCATCCGTGAACTTTCCAGCATTAGGCAACAGAAACAAAATGAGAGAAGTACAGTGGGAATGTTTGATAACAGCAAGCTATAGAATCATAGAACGATACAGCACTGAATGAGGCCATTCAGCCCATCATGCCTGAGCCGACTCTTTGAAAGAGCTATCCAATTAGTCCTACTCCCCCGCCCTTTCCCCATAGCCCTGCAAACTTTTCCCCTACAAGTATTTATCCAATTCCCTTTTGAAAGTTATTATTGAATCTGCTTCCACTGCCCTTTCAGGCAGTGCATTCCAGATCATAACACCTCACTGCATAAAAAAATATTTCCCCTCATCTGACCTCTGGTTCTTTTGCCAATTACCTTAAATGTGTCAGTGCTTAGATTTAGCCAGAATTTCATTAGACCAAATAAAGAAAAAATGTTTCTTCTTCGAAACAAATAAAATACACTGAAGGTGTATTTGAATTGTGTGTAATGTGGGGAATAAAGTTGACAAATTTGTTACTGTGCTTTTCTGTTGTCAGTACAGTTCATTTCTACTTGAACTGTCAAAGCCAAGGTCACACTTAACTTACTTCTATTTTATTTGGTGCACAAACTAATGTAAATGGCACAGCAGCCTTGCAGAGCTAAAAGACTGATGGTTCAGCAAGGCCATTTATACAAGTCCAGGTCTTTCATCTTCTTTCAGTTTGTGACAGAAAAAGCATTGAATTGGGCCTCGACTAAAGACTTACTGCTTTATTACAAAGAACAGAAAGAAGTTTGTTCTCCCCAGCTGTCAAGGAGCACATCTGGAGAAAAGTAGAAATCTTTCTATTTGGTCATTTGGGGACAGCACAAAGAGACTCTAATATTCTTCAGTCCATGAAATTTTCACATGATTTAAGTGATTGCCAAGTCTGATATTTTCCATTTACACTGCAGTGCCGTCAAGAAGAGAAAAAAAATCAATATACTCGTTCATTCAACTGTATCACAAGATGAGCTTATATAAAAAGGCATTACTATAAATAGCTGCAGATGTCTCAAAAAGATCAGATTTTTTTTAATCACACTACTCCTCCTTTATGAAGGTCCGTGATATGTGATTTCTTATACAGGCAATTTCCTTCTCCGATCTTCTCTTTGCTTTTCCCCTCTTGTTGCTCTTTCCCTGAAGGTTAGCAACTCATTTTAGAGATGCAAGAGCAGCCCTCTGGGATCGTACCCAAGAGGGCATTCCTCATACATGAGCCTGGACAATGAGTCTCAACAGGGGGCCATTACAGCCAAATACAATCCTGTCCAAACCCAATGTTCAATTCAGGCATGGGTCACTGGATAGCAACCAGGAGTGGGGACACTGACTGAATTTTTCCCTGCCTAGCTCAGGAATGCTGATATCGATTATAGCACGCTCACTAGCACCCTGGCTGTGATTAGCTATCTCTGCACAAACCATGGATCAAATCCTGAACCTTCATGGCCATTGGGGTACAATATAGCCAAATTTTATCTGGCTCCTCTACCAATACAAAGGTTAGGGTGCACGCACTACTTTATAATGTTGTGATTGAATGGCTCCAAAAGACAACGTAATAGAGTAAAAATACACTTACTGCATTTTCCTTTCAGTAAATCAGAAAATATTTTCTGCTTTTTTTGAAATATTCTCAACAATTGCAAATTCCATGCCAACTTGGTTTGTAGTCATAGAGTCATAGAGTTATACAGCACGGATAGAGGCCCTTCGGCCCATCATGTCCGCGCCGGCCATCAGCCCTGTCTACTCTAATCCCATATTCCAGCATTTGGTCCGTAGCCTTGTATGCTATGGCATTTCAAGTGCTCATCCAAATGCTTCTTGAATGTTGTGAGGGTTCCTGCCTCCACAACCCTTTCAGACAGTGAGTTCCAGACTCCAACCACCCTCTGGGTGAAAAAGTTCTTTCTAAAATCCCCTCTAAACCTCCCGCCTTCTACCTTGAATCTATGTCCCCTTGTTATAGAACCCTCAACGAAGGGAAAAAGCTCCTTAGTATCCATCCTATCTGTGCCCCTCATAATTTTGTACACCTCAATCATGTCCCCCCTCAGCCTCCTCTGCTCCAAGGAAAACAAACCCAATCTTCCCAGTCTCTCTTCATAGCTGAAGCGCTCCAGCCCTGGTAACATCCTGGTGAATCTCCTCTGCACCCTCTCCAAAGCGATCACATCCTTAAAAGAAAACCCTGACAGCTGGTAGGATATAGGTTGCCTACGCTGGTGAGTGCTTGAGCTAATCTTTACAATTGAAGCAGGATCCCTCTCTCATAGTGGAGAGAGGAAAATCAAGGGGGCTAGTCACTCCCGTGTCAGGGACCTCTGCTTACTACTGCCAGAAGTCTGCTTGCAACTCGTTGATGGGGAATGATGTTGGACGCAGAGTGAGATGCAAAGCAGTGATGGAAATGAACCATGATGCTTTGGGACCATGCTCCAGGTCTTACCCTTTTGGAGGGACCTCCCACCTCGAGATCATTGTTTCTGTATTTCTATAGTGCATGGTGACAGGGAAAGTGGTGTATCTGCAACAAGTACCATTGGGGATATAACATTCCATGTATAGGTTGTTGCAGACCAATCCTTTGCAGACGCTAAGTAATAGGAAACAGAGGGTTGTGGTGAACGGCTGTTTTTCAGACTGGAGGAAGGTATGCAGTGGTGTGCCCCAGGGGTCAGTACTGGGACCACTGCTTTTCTTGATGTATATTAATAACTTGGACTTGAGTGTACCAGGGCACAATTTCAAAATTTGCAGATGACACAAAACTTGGAAGTGTAGTGAACAGTGAGGAGGATAATGATAGACTTCAAGAGAACATAGACAGGCTGGTGGAATGGGCGGACACGTGGCGGATGAAATTTAATGCTGAGAAGTGTGAGGAGATACATTTTGGTAGGAAGAATGAGGAGAGGCAGTATAAACTGAAGGGTACAACTCTAAAGAGGGTGCAGGAACAGAGAGACCAGGGGGTATATGTACACAGGTCATTGAAGATGGCAGGACAGGTTGAGAAAGCGGTTAAGAAAGCAGACGAGATCCTAGGCTTTATAAACAGAGGCATAGAGTACAAAAGTGAGGATGTTATGTTGAACCTTTATAAAACACTGGTTCGACCACAATTGGAGTATTGTGTCCAATTCTGGGCACCGCACTTTAGGAAGGATGTGAAGGCCTTAGAGAGGGTGCAGAAAAGATTTACTAGAATGGTTCCAGGGATGAGGGACCTCAGTTACATGGATTGACTGGAAAAGCTGGGATTGTTCTCCTCAGAGCAAAGAAGGTTGAGAGGAGATTTGATAGAGGTGTTCAAAATCATGAAGGGTCTAGACAAAGTAAATAAAGAAAAACTGTTCCCACTGGTGGAAGGGTCGTGAACTAGAGGCCACAGGTTTAAGGTGATTGGCAAAAGAACCAAAGGCAACATGAGGAAAAACTTTTTTACGCAGCGAGTGGTTAGGATCTGGAATGCACTGCCTGAAAGGGTGGTGGCAGCAGGGTCAATTGTGGCTTTCAAGAAAGAATTAGGTGAATACCTGAAGGAGAAACATTTGCAGGGCCACGGGGAAAGAGCAGGGGAGTGGGACTAGCTGGATTGCTCTTGCAGACAGCGGGCGCAGGCTCAACGGGCCGAATGGCCTCCTTCTGTACAATAACCGTTCCATGATTCTATCCAGCTGGGGCTAGCACAAGTGGCATACATCAGAAGAGTAATACGGCACAGAAAATTAAGGGTGAGGTGGAGAAAATAAGAATTGCGCAAGAAGAAAATTAAAAACGGCACGAGTTATGTGGTAATATGAAACATTGACACCCGGTGTGCTGCAGCGCAGTGGTCGGGGTGCCTCTTATTGCTCACACAGTGAGTTTATTTTCTGAACCAACCTGCTGCGAGGAAGCGTCAAGTGAAGCCCAAGCCTTTCCACATGGGAGGATGGAAATCAGAGGGATTGTTACCGCAGATCCATTCCATGCACTCCCTAGCGGCTGATTGTAGAGATCCAAGAGCACCCTCCAATCAATCTTCTTGGCTGTGACATGGAAAGAGTCCATGAAGGGAAGAAGAGATAAAAATCAAATAAACCAGCATTTGTTTTTTCAAACTATATTTAATGCTTGCAAATATTCTAAGCGTACTTAGATAAGTGAAAGTGAATATTTTGCAGGGTTGAATTAAAGAAGGTTTTGGATCTTATGTTAATGTTGGAGAAAATTATCTTTGATAGTCAGACTGTGTTAATATTTATATAACATTTCAGATGTTGGAACAAGCAGTACCGAAATGTTTTCTGCACATTTAATTTAACAAGGAAAGACATATTTATGAAAATCTCAGTTAAGCACTCTATTAATCAATTGTCTAATGTGCTGCCAAGGCTTATTATTGACGGATGTCCCCTTTTCCCATTTTCATTGCTGTGAATGATTTCCCATTTCTGCGAGTGGAATCTGATTTTGAAATTAAAGTGCCAGCTCTAGATTGATACGTACCTTAAGTACTCCACTTCAGAATTAACAGCAGAAAAGGTGCAGCAATATAATATTCATTTTGTGTGTTTTTCATTCAATTTATATATCTCCCGGTTTTTGTTAAATTTAGTTTCTCATTCACAATCAAGAGGACTTGCCTACGACCTTCTCCCTGCCCTCTGATATTAGACGGCGCACAAGAACAACTGAGGGTGCCTCTTCCTCCAATTTTCCATCCCTCCCTATGAGGGACTGCCTCACTGTCATTTGGCACTTGATCCCAATGCGGGCAGGAGCTGGCTGTGCAGTGACCGTCAAATGTGATTCATATCCTACCACTCCAAGGTACCTGGACTGCATGTGCAATTTCAAAATATATTCATGGCTCTCAGTTTTTACACTATAGGCCACCATATTTGCACTCATGCTAAAAACTTAGAGGTCTAGAAATTTGGTAACACTGCGCCCATTTTACAGGCGTGAAACAGACGCCAAATCATCCAACATGGCATGCGCAGCCCACCTTATACGCATCAAAGAGGTGTCCAGGTCCCTTTGCCTATGCAAATAAGGGGCCGAATGCCTGTTTGATATCTCCTTTACCAAACTGGTTTGCCCTGAACACAGCCGGTGCTGGGCTTGGTGTGTTCAGGAAAACCAGTCCTAGGTCTATGTGCGGCCTAACCAGCGGTCCTTAAAGGGGCCACTGGAGGCCGCCAGCAGAAAGGTACTTTTTAAAAAAATATTTCTGAAAAAAAAATGTGCAGGAGTACTCCTCCCAGGTTCATATTAATACCACCTGCCGATTCCAGTCAACGCTCGACACTCTTCCTGATGGTCACCTAGACCCACTCCCGATCGACCCCCCTCCCAATCATCACCTCGACCCACCCTCCCGATCGTCACCTCGACCCCCCCTCCCGATCGTCACCTCGACCCCCACCCCCCCAACCCCGATCGTCACCTCAGTCCCCTTCCCAATCGTCACCTCGGTCCCCTTCCTGATCGTCACCTTGAACCCCCCCTCCCGATCGTCACCTCGACCGCCCCACCCCCCCCACCCCGATCGTCACCTCAGTCCCCTTCCCAATCGTCACCTCGGTCCCTTTCCTGATTGTCACCTTGAACCCCCCTCCCGATCGTCACCTTGAACCCCCCTCCCGATCGTCACCTTGAACCCCCCTCCCGATCGTCACCTTGAACCCCCCTCCCGATCGTCACCTTGAACCCCCCTCCCGATCGTCACCTTGAACCCCCCTCCCGATCGTCACCTTGAACCCCCCTCCCGATCGTCACCTTGAACCCCCCTCCCGATCGTCACCTTGAACCCCCCTCCCGATCGTCACCTTGAACCCCCCTCCCGATCGTCACCTTGAACCCCCCTCCCGATCGTCACCTTGAACCCCCCTCCCGATCGTCACCTTGAACCCCCCTCCCGATCGTCACCTTGAACCCCCCTCCCGATCGTCACCTTGAACCCCCCTCCCGATCGTCACCTCAACCGCCCCGCCCCCCCCACCCCGATCGTCACCTCGGTCCCCTTCCTGATCGTCACCTTGAACCCCCCTCCCGATCGTCACCTCGACCGCCCCACCCCCCCCACCCCGATCGTCACCTCGGTCCCCTTCCTGATCGTCACCTTGAACCCCCCTCCCGATCGTCACCTCGACCGCCCCACCCCCCCCCACCCCGATCGTCACCTCGGTCCCCTTCCTGATCGTCACCTTGAACCCCCCTCCCGATCGTCACCTCGACCGCCCCACCCCCCCCCACCCCGATCGTCACCTCAGTCCCCTTCCCAATCGTCACCTCGGTCCCCTTCCTGATCGTCACCTTGAACACCCTCCCGATCGTCACCTTGAACCCCCCTCCCGATCGTCACCTCGACCGCCCCACCCCCCCCACCCCGATCGTCACCTCGGTCCCCTTCCTGATCGTCACCTTGAACCCCCCTCCCGATCGTCACCTCGACCGCCCCACCCCCCCCCACCCCGATCGTCACCTCGGTCCCCTTCCTGATCGTCACCTTGAACCCCCCTCCCGATCGTCACCTCGACCGCCCCACCCCCCCCCACCCCGATCGTCACCTCAGTCCCCTTCCCAATCGTCACCTCGGTCCCCTTCCTGATCGTCACCTTGAACACCCTCCCGATCGTCACCTTGAACCCCCCTCCCGATCGTCACCTCGACCGCCCCACCCCCCCCACCCCGATCGTCACCTCGGTCCCCTTCCTGATCGTCACCTTGAACCCCCCTCCCGATCGTCACCTCGACCGCCCCACCCCCCCCCACCCCGATCGTCACCTCAGTCCCCTTCCCAATCGTCACCTCGGTCCCCTTCCTGATCGTCACCTTGAACCCCCCTCCCGATCGTCACCTTGAACCCCCCTCCCGATCGTCACCTTGAACCCCCCTCCCGATCGTCACCTTGAACCCCCCTCCCGATCGTCACCTTGAACCCCCCTCCCGATCGTCACCTCAGTCCCCTTCCCAATCGTCACCTCAGTCCCCTTCCCAATCGTCACCTCGGTCCCCTTCCTGATCGTCACCTTGAACACCCTCCCGATCGTCACCTTGAACCCCTCCTCCCGATCGTCACCTCGACCGCCCCCCCCCAACCCCCCACCCCGATCGTCACCTCAGTCCCCTTCCCAATCGTCACCTTGGTCCCCTTCCCGATCGTCACCTCGAACCCCCCCCCCCACCAACCCTCCGCCGATCGTCATCTCGGCCCCTCATGGCGTCGTGGCTGAAATCACATTGATTAATGCGGTGGCACATTGCTGGGCTTAGAGCCTTCTTTGCATATTTGAGACCTATCCTTCCCAAACAAAAATCTGCTTGTGTTTCTCCAAAACAGAGATTACTAGTACGTGCAGAGACCTGCGACATGATTTTATCGGGGAGCCAGGAAGGGGACGATTGGTGGGGTAGGGGGTAGAAATCCTGTCGGGCAACCTGGAAGTATGGGATTACCGGACCTCCTTACGATTTTGACATAAGGATGTCTTTTATTTTTTGTTGTACGTTTTCCGCCCGACAGACGAGCCTGATTGATAGGCTGGCTCTCAGTCAGATGGGAGAGCGGCCAGGGAGAGGACGTGAACAGGTAAGTGCTAGAATGGGGGCGGGGGGGGGGGGGTGTCGGGGGTCATCGGGGGTCAGTCATCGGGGGGCTCAGTCATTGGGGCGGTGGGGGGTCGATCACATTAGTAGGGTCGCTGCAGATAGACCTGTCAGGCCTGGGGGAAGCACTCCTGCTCCTCCGGGCCCATAAGCTGTGCTATAAAAGGCAACTACCTGCAGTTTCAGGCCTTCTCGCCTCCTCTCACGTGGCGTGAAGTAGAAGGCTCAGGAATCCCGGCCCCCAGTGGTTAAAAGCAAAAAATCTGTAAAAATGGAGCCCCGCAGCCTCCTTGAAAGCTTTCAGTGACCGACCCGCCTCCTAAGAGCAGGTTGGTTGCCCACTCCTAGTCCCGCCTCCATTAAAACCGGAAGTGGGCGGGTTGGGGGCGGGTTTGGGGCAGGTTTTAGATTTTTAAAATTTTTACTGCCCCCTCTACCCCCAACCCACTCATTTTTCCAATTTAAAATCATGCCCCTGGGATTTGTAACATATATTGTCCATTCCATGGTTGGATTATTGTACTGTTTCATCCTTAAAATCATAGAAAGGTTACAGCACGGAAGGAGGCCATGCTGACTCTAAGCAAGAGCAATCCAGCTAGTCCCACTCCCCCGCCTTATCTCCGTAGCCCTGCAAACTTTTTCCTTTCAAGTTATTATCCAGTTCCCTTCTGAAAGCCATAATTGAATCTGCCTCCACCATCGTCTCTGGCAGTGCATTCCAGATCCTAACCACTCGCGATGTAAAAATGTTTTTCCTCAAGCCAACTTTGGTTCTTTTGCCAATCACCTTAAATCCATGTCCTCTGATTCTTGACCCTTCCCCCAATGGGAACAGTTTCTCTCTATCTATTCCGTCTAGACCCTTCATGATCCTTTATACCTCCTAAGGTTTGTTAACTGTTTGAGAAGCCTTTAAGGATTATTACTGCATTATTACTCCATGACCACTAACAGACATATTCCCAGGAAGCATGTTTCAAAGTTGTGAATTCTTGCAATTTAGTTAACAGATGTATAATTACAATGAAAAATGAGCATTTATCCCATTTTTCAGTAATAGAGGAATGTCTTAGTGGAGAGTATGCCTTTAAAAGTAAAGGAGAATTCCTGGAAGCATGCCACTCGAGATACATTTGTGTTTCTCCTGGCATGTGGTACAAAAAGGTAATAGAAAATGAATGCTTACTAGTTTATTGCCTCTCCATAAGATGGATGGCAAACTGGCAAGCTGAATTGTTATTGATACTGCGGTGGAAAAAGTTGCAGCAGTAATTGCCTGGCATGCAGATGACCTATCTCCTTGAGAATGTGTTGGAATACAGTGTAGACTGAAGCCAATCATATGGTGCACCAACAATGTGGTTTTTGCAACCTGGTATTAAAACCAAAGAAATGTGCAATCACCAGGTGATAACAACTCATTAAATGGAGCTTAGTTGAATGAATAACTTTTGCAATGAATATGTGCAAGAGTGACGTTTCATCTCATTCACTATCAAAAATAACCTGACACCTGTGGGTTGTCTCATCATGAAAGTTATACTTGTGAGGACCTGTGTCAAGTCGAGCTAATGTTATGTCAACGGGGAAAGTGGTGGACAGGTTAGCCCTGGCAAAAAGGGGATTGATGACCTGCTTAATGCAGCTGTGCACTGCAGACAAGGAGATGTCCCTGAAACAGACTGGAAGGAGTCAATGGCAAAGAAGTTAAGGGCAGTGGTAAGCTTTACAGTCACTGACAAAGCAGTGGTCCAGCAGGAGGCTGCAGAGATCTGTAACAGCCTGCCTGGTGAATTGCAGCCTCCTGACGTACTGCTCCTCTGAGATGTCCAGCAACGTGACTCTTGGCCTATAGATTGTGGGCTGGGTAAGGCCTTTAACGAGTAGCCCCCCTCACTTGCCATTTTCTAACAGGCCCATTTGTTGCTGATGCTGGTTGCTAAGGATATTGCTGCTGCTCCTCTTCCTCCAACTGTTTCTCCGTCCACATCAAAATTGACAGTAATTAACGGATAGAGCTTACTAAGGGCAAGGGAGGCAAAAAGTATCAGAAAGAAGCAATCCTGAAGCTGGAAACACTCCTGGCAATCCAAACAACACAGTGGCACACAGCTCCCATGATCCAATTACCTGCAGCTGAGTGCCCCTTTACATACTGCCTCACTGGCTCCGAGGGACCAATCCAACTAGGTTTTACTCGATCGGGCGCTGGCCAAGACCTGCAATTTCACGTTAAAATGGCATCATGGTCCTAATTGAGCCATTGGGCTCCGGTTTGGATGTATTGATGAGGCCCCCCCACCGCCTGTCTCTGGCACGCGCCTTGGCCGACTAAAAAAAAACTGCACGGTTAAAACGGTGGCCGGCGGGAATGATGCGGTAAATTCTCTGCAGGGATTTTAACTGCCTGCCCACCCCGGTCGAGGTGGGTTGAAATGGCCCCTAAAATATACCTTTTCCTAAGCGGCCTCCAGCGGTCCCTTTAAGGACCACTGGTTAAGCTGCTCAATGCCCAGGACAACTGGGACTAGCCTGCACATGCATGTTCCACCCATTTGTAGATTAAAATTGCAATCGAGTTCCTATAATTGGTGCAATAGGACCCCAATTTTCAGAATTATTCAGTCTCCTGTCTGTTTTTGGATGGGCGTGCTGAGTACCCATTTAAAGGCCGGCCTGAAAATTGTACAAAGTGGGCATATGGGTGTCCAAGGTGCCCTGGAGATTTTCTTTCCTGCTCGCCCATTTTTCAAACAGTTGGTCGGCAGTTGAAAATCTATTTTGCTTAACAATTCACGTGGCAAACATTTCCATTTATATAGCCTCTGTCTGGAGGTTTTGGAGTCTGCGGACACTAACGCGTTCCTGCAACAGCAGCCAACAAAATCCTGAAGGGATGGCATTGTTTGCATCGTTGACATTAGGGCAGTCTTCTGGCCTCAACACTGAGTTCAACAACTTCAGATCATAATCACTGCTTCCATTTTCTCAGCCAGCAGGAGCTGATAATGGTTCTGCAGTACCCATCTTTTGTTTCTTTATTGTGCCATTATCACCCCCTTTTGCTTTGCACCATCATCTCTTTTGCCATTTAAACACTCCTGCCCTCCACCCTCTCACAGAGCTTCCCTTTTGTAATTTCCTTCTCCATTCCCTCTTTTCCCCCGGCTCTGGACTTGCTTATAAACTGTTAAATCTCTAACAAATTCCAGTTTTGATGAAAGGTCATCAACACTAACTCCCTGTCCAGTAACGTCTCGATTTTAAAATTCTCATCCTTGTTTCCAAATCCCTCCTCGATCCCACCCCTCCCTATCTCTGTAACCTCTTCCAGCCCTACAACCCTCAGAGATCTCTGCGCTCCTCCAATTCTGGCCTCTTGCGCATCCCCAATTTTCATCGCTCCTCCACTGGCGGCCGTGTCTTCAGCTGCCTAGGCCCTAAGCTCTGGAATTCCCTCCCTAAACCTCTCCGCCTTGCTACCTCCCTCTTTCTCTCCCCCTTTAAGATGCTCCTTGAAACCTACCTCTTTGACCAAGCTTTTGGTCACCTGTTCTAACATCTCCTTATGTGGTTTGGTGTTTAATTTTGTTTCATAACAATCCTGTGAAGTGCCTTGGGAAGTTTTACTACATTAAAGGCGCTATATAAATGCAAGTTGTTGTTATTGGCAAGCTGTTTATTACAGGAATGATGATGTAAACCATGCCAGTATAATGTAAAGTAGTGGAACAGGCTTGTGATATTCCTGGTAAATAAAAAACTGTGCCTCTGTTTTGTGATGTTGAAGGAAACAAATGCAGACAGAATTAATTTATTAGCAAACAATGACAACATTGCAATTTGATTTAATATTTTGCAGTTTTTGCACTGCAGGCTAAAGCATACTGTGTGAATACTAATCAACAGCCTATTGTAATATCGAGGGTACTGTCAGCTAACTTTGTATATTAGGAAAGAGTCAGAAAGGGAAAAGCTGCCTTTTTCTGATTCCATGGGAGTAATTTTGACTTTGGGCAATATTGTAAAACAGGCGATATCCGATCTGCCGCCCGCTTCACATCTCTCCCCATTTTTATTTCCACTGACTTCATAGATTATTTTGATGGGGGGGGGGGGGCGGGGAAAGAGGTCACCATTTTACATCTTTCTTTAGTTACTTTACCATCCTTTCTTACAATACTGCCGATTGCTGGGCTTAGTTCCCAGCGCTATGCTGCGAGCCTATTGTAATTAGTGGGAGGGTTTGAATCTCACAATTGTCAGTGAGTCCAGCCCTCCCTGCTGCTGAAGTGGGTGCCTGAGTATAGGTATAGTGACCTTCTTGAAAGCTATCAGAGCTTGAAGCTCGGGGACCCTTCTCCCGCCTGCCTTTGCCCCCTCTGTTCTGAACTAACTCATCCTTCAATTACAGAAGAGGTACTAAGATGTTGGAAGTCTCAAAAGCACATACAGTGAGAACATAAGAACATAAAAAATAGGAGCAAGAGTAGGCCATACTGCCCCTCCAGCCCCTCCAGCCTGCTCCGCCATTCAATAAAATCATGGCTGATCTTTGACCTCAACTCTACTTTCCAGCCCATTCCCCATATCCCTTGATTTCCTTAGAGTCCAAAAATCTATCTATCTCAGCCTTGAATATACTCAATGACTCAGCATCCACAGCCCTCTGGGGTATAGAATTCTAAAGATTCACAACCCTCTGAGTGAAGAAATTCCTCTTCATCTCAGTCTTAAATGGCCGACCCCTTATCCAGAGACTATGTCCCCTAGTTCTAGACTCTCCAGCCAGGGGAATCATCCTCTCAGCATCTACCCTGTCAAGCCCTCTTAGAATCTTACATGTTCCAATGAAATCAGCTCTCATTCTTCTAAACTCCAGAGGGTATAGGCCCATTCTACTCGACCTCTCCTCATAGGACAACCCTCTCATCCCAGGAATCAATCTAGTGAAGCTTCGTTGCACCGCCTCTGAGGCAAGTATATCCTTCCTGCGGGAAGGGGACCAAAACTGTACACAGTACTCCAGGTGTGGTCTCACCAAAGCCCTGTACAAATGTAACAAGACTTCCTTACTCTTGTACTCCAACTCCCTTGCAATAAAGGCCAACATGCCATTTGCCTTCCTAATTGCTTGCTGTACCTGCATGTTAACATTCTGTGTTTTGTGTACGAGGACACCAAATCCCTCTGAACCCCAACATTTAATAGTTTCTCACCATTTAAAAATTATTCTGTTTTTCTATTCTTCCTACCAAAGTGAATGACCTCACATTTCCCCACATTATACTCCATCTGCCACCTTCTTGCCCACTCACTTAACCTGTCACTATCCCTTTGCAGACCCATTGTGTCCTCCTCACAGCTTACTTTCCCACCTAGCTTTGTATCGTCAGCAAACTTGGATACATTACACTCGGTCCCTTCATCTAAGGCATTAATATGAATTGTAAACAGCTGAGGCCCAAGCACTGATCCTTGCAGCACCCCACTAGTTACAGCTTGAGGGCACATCGTGTATGAGCATGTGAGAGTTTGTGTGTGTGTGTGTGTGTGTGTGTGTGTGAGTGCGAGCATGTGTGTGAGTGAACATGCATCATGAAGCTAAGTTTCGTTGGAAGAAATTTTTCAGAAAATAACTTTGAAGATGACAATGCAGCAAGAAGATTTCCGGTTGTATTTTGTCTTGCTGTCATGTGGGCCATGCGTTTTGACCAATGAAAGAACTGTGCAGTTGTCCGTGCTTCGTACGCAGCTGCAGGTGAAATGCAATAAATTAAGTGGAAACATTTTGTGACGTGCATGCTTTTCCTTTAATGTGAATATAAAGGAATGTTGAGCAGCCTTGGCGCATTTTTAGATGTGTAACACCGTCTGGCGTATCTGCGTCCCCATATGCTGCATAGTGCTTTCGGTGTTCGCAATGGCTGACATCTCCTCCTAGTACTTTGCCTTCTCCTACTGTGGAGAGGATGACATAGAGTGCCAAACCCTCCTTTGATGCACCTTTTACAGCAGTAACTGCAGTTCTGTTTCTATAAACCACTGATGCGCCTCCTTTGCATCATCAACCTGTACGTGCTTTAATTCTGCATTAAATCCTGGTGCTCGGCCTTTAAATTCCTACACATGTGCCAGAAATCCAGGCCCCTTCAACTGTGGGATCACCGAGGAATAGGCTTAAATTGCACTGTGTAGTAAATAAAGAATGTCGGGGAGCATTGTCACATAATTAATTTGGGCATATGCAAATTGCACATTGCTTCAATCCCACCCAGTACCATTGTAGAAATGTTATCCTGGATTCACCAAGTCAGCCTTCTTTTCCAAATTTAATTTTGCTCCGTTCTTGCATTCCCTGATCTGTTGCCACCAGAGCCTGGTAATCCAATTGTTTTTTTTTCTCTGTGCTCTATTAGCGCTCCAAAATTAATGTACGCAAACAAGTTCTGTTTTTGCACTTTTAACTTGCACCTTAACTGCTTAAAGGTAGATTGCAGCCACAGTCTCTCGATTAATCCTCATTCTACAGGGAGCCAAATCTCACATAGAAAAAAAGATGAGATTGTGTGTCTCACAGTGCTCACAAACCAAAACGTAGGTACAATTAAGGGGAGCCCAAAGTTGGGCAATTGCCCATTTAATTCCTAATTAGGGCACAAAACAGCCATTTTCATGCTATCCAAAAGAAATAATAAAGGTACAAACTTAATATCGAACTCGTTAAAAATAAACTGAAAAGAAAATATTAAAAGTAAATGGATTGATAATTTTCTTGCAAGTGCTGTACCTCACATATGAAAGGGTCTTAGATTTATATATTAATTTTATCATTAAGCTAATTGACAATTTAATCAAATGGTACAATCATCCCTATTTAGAGACTTTTTCATTTTTTCCTCTCACTATAAGCGATTAATGATGGTAGTGGCATTCAGTAATCAAAAGAGGAGTGCTTGTTTGGAATAGAATGCACGTCATTTACTGAAGATGACTTCTAGGTTCCTAATGCAAATGCAATACTGTTTGATCTGCTTCTGGCATTGTTATGGGATGGGAAGAATTAATTGCTGCTTCAAATGTAATGCAGTCTGTATCTATTATTCATTTTCCATTACCACTGAGATGTTATACTTTCTTCTGCTTCAACTACATGTGAAGCAGCCTTAGATAGATCCATTTGGTATTTACAAAGCAATGCGATCAGCTACTTCAAAGAAATCCTGTCCACAGTAAAGAATGACAGCTCACAACAAAAGTAATCCGAATATAAGCCTTTGTTGTGGTTGTAATTGTTTACTGGTTTACAAAGCAAATTTATACAGAATTGCAAAGTAATCTGGTACACTGCACATCTATTAAAAGTGATTAATTTAAAGGCCTTGTGACTATTTAAGTTGCTCAATTAACTGTAATCAATTAATTCCAGGTAATTGTTATTGCCAAAAGAAATAAGGACTTATTTTAAAATAGCAATTAACAATGATGTACAAGCATTTAGTTTGCCTTAAGTGGTAACTGTCCGTATGATTTGTTTATTTTTCAGCCTTAAAAGTTTCAGTTTTGAATATTTAACGTGAAATTATTTTACTATTATTACAAAATGGTACAATTGGAGGACAGAAACGCAGCTGGTTTCTAGCTATATCTGTTCTACTTTTTATTACATAAACATTTCTATCATTATTCTTATTGTTCTGATATCCTAATTATTTCCAGGTTGAAGATTTTATTTTAATTTGTCACCATTTTCAATATTGGTGATGTTGATGACCCTTGGTACTAAGTACTTGCATGGACACCTCTATAAATAGGGGATTTTGTTTCTTTTGGTTATGTTTTAACCAGTTCGCACATGCTGCAAATTGCTGATAAATTTCTCAGTTGGCATACCATTTGCCAAAATGTGTAACTTCCTCAAATAACTGCAGTCCACCTCACCTAAGGTGTCAGCCTTGGCTCAGTGGGTAGCACTCTCGCCTCTAAGTCAGAAGGTTCATAGGTTCAAGTCCCACTCCAGAGACTTAAACACAAAATCTAAGCTGACACTCCAGTGCAGTACTGAGGGGGTGTTGCACTGTCAGAGATACTGCCTTTTGGATGAGACGTTAAACCGAGGCCCCGTCTGCCCCTCTCAGGTGGACGTAAAAGATTGCAGGGTACTATTTCGAAGAATAGCAGGGGAGTTTTCCCCAGTGTCCTGGCCAATGTTCATCCCTCAACCAACACCACTAAAAAACAGATTATCTGGTCATTATCACATTGCTGTTTGTGGGACCTTGCTGTGAGCAAATTGGCTGCCGCATTTCCATTCACTACAACAGTGACTACACTTCAAAAATACTTCATTGGCTATAAAGCACTTTGGGACATTCTGAGGTCGTGAAAGGCACCATGTCAATACAAGTCCTTCTTTCTATCAAAAGGCGGTGGTCAGGCTCAATGATTTGTACTATATATGGGTGCCATTTATGATGCTGTGCAATTTTTGCACCCGGGAAAAGTTCCGTACTCTGTCGAACTGCCTCCATTCCACAGAGAAAGTGACGAACATATTGCCCCTTGAAAACAAGGCCTCTATCATTTACTTGATGCATTGCTAAGTAACCAACTCACTAATTTGGCACAAGGGTGACTTAGAAGCATATGCTGGTGCAAAAATCCCTGTGATCCAAGTGGTTTGCAGTAAGCCTTCAGGAACTGGTACAGTTTTGTGGTTGACTTCTTTGTCAAGGAGCGATGCCGAAGACAAGTCTCTTTTGGCATAATCAGGAAACATTGTCTGGGTTGAAAATGCCAGTTCCTGGGGGTAAGGATGAGTGCGTAGATAACATGAGAGGTGTGATTGCACATGTCATTCATGTCCACTGAAGCACTGCTCTTCCTCCTCCAAATTTAGCCATGCCAATGGAACGCCCAAAGGATTCCCATGCTACCCACTTGAGTTGCTGCAAATGAAGTAGCAGCAAGAATGAAGAAAATTGTAAGAAACAGGGTCGGAGATAGAAATCTTGCAATGCAAGAAGTCAGCACTAAGGCAGAACAACAACAACTTGCATTTATATATCACCTTTAACGCAGTAATAACGGCCCAAGGCACTTCACAGAAGCTTTATCAAATTTGGACACCGAGCCACATAGAGAGATATTAGGACAGGTGACCAAAAGCTTGGTCAAAGAGGTAGGTTTTAAGGAGCATCTTAAAGGAGGAGAGAGAGGTAGAGAGGCAGAGACGTTTAGGGAGCGAATTCCACGGCTTAGGGCCTAGGCAGCTGAAGACATGGCTGCCAATGGTGGGACGATGAAAATCGAGGAATGCGCAAGAGTCCAGATTTGGAGGAGCGCAGAGATCTCTGAGGGTTGTAGAGCAAGAGGAGGTTACAGAGATAGGGAAGGGCGAGGTCACAGAGGGATTTGAAAACTAAGGATGAGAATTTTAAAATCGAGACGTTGCCAGACCAACGTAGGTCAGCGAGCAGACTTGGTGCGAGTTAGGATACGGAATTAGGATAGACTTAACAAATTAATGCACCAATAAAGATGCAGATAAAACAAAACAAATAAAAATAACTTCCCAAACAAGAATTAAAAAGCAATAATCACCCTTAAGCCAACTCCTATAGGCCAGATCATCCACACACTGCAGCAGCCATTTCAAATGGGCGAGTAGCACTGCTGGTAAGGAGACAACAAGAAAGGCACAAGACCAATGTAAGGACCAACATACATATAATCTGCAGGTGTAATGAGACTTACATACAAAATTGACGGGCAGGAAAAGACCTAACTGGTCCATCAAGCCTGCCCCACACCATGCTGGCTGGACCATCATGGCAAAACACTTTTTCTCTCCTCCATCAGTGCAAGGTCCAAAATGTAAGCATTTATCTTTGCCACAAAATGCAGCCCACTGTGAATTTGCAATCCACATCACAACAGAGAAGCTCTACACCTCAAAGCAAAGACTCACATAATCAGGGCTAACCAGCATAGAATCATAGAAAGGTTACAGCATGGAAGGAGGCCATTAGGCCCATCGAGTCCACGCCGGCTCTATGCACGAGCAATCCAGCTAGTTCCACTCCCCTGCCCTTTCCCCGTAGCCCTGCACATTTTTTCGTTTCAAGTACTTATCCAGTTCCCTTTTGAAGGCCATGATTGAATCTGCCTCCACCACTCCCTCAGGCAGTGCATTCCAGATCCCAACCACTCGCTGCGTAAGAAAGTTTTTCCTCATGTCACCTTTGGTTCTTTTGACAATCACCTTAAATCTATGCCCTCTGGTTCTTGACATTCCGCCAATGGGAACAGTTTCTCTATCTACTCTGTCTAGACCCTTCATGATTTTGAATACCTCTATCAAATCTCCTCTCAACCTTCTCTGTTCCTAGCAGAACAGTCCCAGCTTCTCCAGTCTATCCATGTAATTTAAGTCCCTCATCCAAGGAATCATTCTAGTAAATCTCCTCTGCATCCTCTCTAAGGCCTTCACATCCTTCCTAAAGTGCGGTGCCTAGAACTGGATACAATACTCCAGTTGTGGTAGAACCAGTGATTTATAAAGGTTCATCATGACTTCTTTGCTTTTGTACTCTATGCCTCTATACATAAAGCCCAGGACCCCGTATGCTTTTTTAACCACTTTCTCAAACTGCCACCTTCAACGATTTGTGCACCTATACCCCCAGATCTCTCTGTTCCTGTACCGCTTTTAGAATTTTGCCCTCTAGTTTATATTGCCTCTCCTCATTTTTCCTACCGAAATGCATCACCTCACATTTTTCCAAGTAAAACTTCATCTGCCGTGTGTCCGCCCATGCCACCAGCCTGCCTATATCCTCTTGAAGTCTATCACTATCCTCCTCACTGTTCGCTACCCTTCCAAGTTTTGTGTCATCTGCAAATTTTGAACTTGTGCCCTGTACTCCCAAGTCCAAGTCGTTATTAAATATCAAGAAAAGCAGTGGACCCAGCACCGAACCCTGGGGAACACCACTGTACACCTCCCTCCAGTCCGAAAAACAACTGTTCATCACTACCCTCTGTTTCCTGTCACTTAGCCAATTCTGTATCCATGTTGCTATTGCCCCCTTTATTCCATGGGATATTGAAAATCCATATACACCACATCAACTGCATTGCCCTCATCTACCCTCTCTGTTACCTCATCAAAAACTCTATCAAGTTGGTTAAACACGATTTGCCTTTAACAAATCTGTGCTGGCTTTCCCTAATCAATCCACACTCATCCAAGTGACTGTTAATTCTGTCCCGGATTATCGTTTCCAAAAGTTTCCCCACCACCAAGGTTAAACTGACTGGCCTGTAGTTGCTGGGTTTATCTTTATACCCTTTTTGGAACAAGGGTGTAACATTTGCAATTCTCTGGTCCTCTGGCACCACCCCCGTATCTAAGGATGTCTGGAAGATTGTGGCCAGTACCTCCGCAATTTTCCCCCTTCCTTCCCTCAGCATTCTCGGGTGCATCCCATCAGACTTATCTATTTTAAGTACGGCTAGCCTTTCTAGTACCTCTTCTTTATCAATTTTTGGTCCATCCAGTATCTTAACTATATCTTCCTTTACTGAGACTCTGGCAGCATCTTCCTTATTGGTAAAGACCGATGCAAAGTATTCATTTAGTACCTCAGCCATGCCCACTGCCTCCATGAGTAGATCTCCTTTATGGTCCCTAATTGGCCCCCCGCCCCTCCTCTTACTACCCATTTACTGTTAACATGTCTGTAGAAGACTTATGGATTCCCTTTTACGTTATCCGCTAGTCTATTCTCATACTCTCTCTTTGCCCCTCTTATTTCCTTTTTCACTTCCCCTCCGAACTTTCTGTATTCTCTCTGGTTGGCACTTGTGTTATCAACCTGACACCTGTCATACGCCGCTTGTTTCTGCTTCATCTTACCCTCCATCTCCTTTGTCATCCAGGGAGCTCTGGCTTTAGTTGCCCTACCTTTCTCCCTCATTAGAATCTACTTTGTCTGAACCCGAATCAACTCCTCTTTAAAGGCTGTCCACTGTTCAATTTTAGTTTTACCTGCCAATCTTAGATTCCAATTTACCCAGGCCAGATCTGTTCTCATCCCACTGAAATTGGCCTTCCTCCAATTAAGTATTTTTACTTTAGAGTGGTCAGAGTCCTTTTCCATAGCTATTCTAAATGTTATGATACTATGATCGCTGCTCCCTAAATGCTCCCCCACTGACACTTACTCCACTTGGCCCATCTCATTCCCAAGAACCAAATCCAGCAATGCCTCCTTCCTCGTTGGACCAGAAACGTACTGGTCGAGAAAGTTATCCTGAACACATTTCAAAAATTCCTACCCTTCTTTGCCCCTTTTATTATTGTTATCCCAAGAGACATTTTCTGCCCACCTACTACCAAGAATGTCTGTAGCCCTCTTGGAGATCAGCTCTAGGACACAAAGGTCTTGAAATTACACTGTAGGAATATCAGCATGCAAAAGTTTAATGTAATTCCTTTAATGCTGTTTTAACAGTTAAAAGAATTTCATACAAATGTGTTAATCCAAGGGTTAATTTCAAGGCCAATGAGTATCAAGGCATTCCCCTAAGAGTTTTAAGCCTGGGCGTGGGTTGCTCTTGTGATGTACAGCAATGGTGTACAGCAAGGACATACCTGAAGGAATGAAAAAAAAAGTTTGCAAAAAAAGTACAAGAAAAAGAAAGTCTAAATAAAAAGTTAAGCATTAACAAATGTTTCAAAAACTCTTTTTTATTGTACATGCAATTGGATTATGTCCACCAAAAACCGATTGTCTGGTCATTAATTCATTTGTTGCTTGTGGGATCTTGTTGGCTGCCGTTGTTCCTCACATAACAACAGTGACTGCACTTTAATGATTGAAATGTGCTTTGGGATAACCCTGAGGATGTGATAAAGTACCACATAAATGTAAGTTCTTTGTTTGTTCATATGTCAACAACTGTGACAATCTGTAAATGAACATCCTTTTCTATGTGATAATATTTGTGTTGAAGTATGTTGCTGCTTGACAAAGTATCTTGAAACTTTAGCAAATTATCCAGAAGACAGTATACTATCCCAAAACTTTGATAGATGGTGTGACAGAATAGACTGATGTTCAGTAAAGTCATGCAAATGGTCTACTGTATAATACAATACTTAATAGTAGTATATTCCTGAGGGATGCATTCAAAGGTCAATTTCCCAAAGTGCCCATGCTCTGTTTACTTTGTTAAGCACATTGAAATAGTCACTAAAATGTAGTTAAAAGTTCCAATAAAATTTTGTATCTCTCAACCTGTCCAAATTTAAAAGCTTGTACATTATTGTACATAATGTCCCTATTTATTATCTATCAAGTGCCAGGATTGTGTCAACATGTCTCAGACAGTCACCTGTTGTAGGTTTCTGCTGGAGTCCAAATGATTTTCAGCAGCTCCGTTTTATGATTAACAATCTGATGACAGTTTTCCCTCAGGAAATGGTCCATAGCAGTAAAGTAAAAATGACAGAAGTATTCTTCAGATCAAACATTTACCAATTCCCGTATGGAGGTTAGGGGTGATAGAGGTCAGGACTGATTGAATATAATTAGGCCACTCAACTCAAATTATGAGTAATATTTGGGGAACCAAATAAACATTAAAGTGTGGTTAAAAGCTTCAATCTCATCTGTGGCTCTCAATCTGAAAATTGGTGTGTTACTGTACATACTTAATTATCTTTCATGTTTTTTTCTGAATACACATTATACCGATTGTAATAAATTTAATAAATAAGACTTCAGGCATAATTCTTTCATGATCCAATACTTGACGACTATTATAGATTTTTTTTCAGAAGGGGTAAAATACGTATAAAAATCCTCGAGTACTTTTATGTGAGAACAGATATCTCAACAGTGCATTAACAAGTGGTTTAGTGACACACATGACAAGTAACTGCAGAATAAGGTAAAGACAAGTTCTTTAATTACAAGTTAATAGAGTAGAAATTCCACACACCGCTGCCTCTGTTCATGTCTTGCCTGCATCAAACGGAATTGAGAACATGAAATGTGTAGGTCTGGTGATTCTGTGAGCTTTTTAATTACATCATCATTTTCATGATCACCATCGCTGTTTGCAAGTTTCTAAAAGCGAAGAATTGCCAGTTCTTCCTAGAACAGTCCGAACCAAACCTGTGTCACTGTACTTTAAAGAACATGCTGAAGTGTCTTAACATTTAGAGCGCAAGAATAGCAATGATATCAGTATTGTTTATTCACAATGACCAGGATTATCAAGGTCGATTTTCCCCTTCTTTGACCCAAGGAACACTCAGTTCCAGAGCAAAAGGAAAAGAGTAGACCCATTACCCCTCTTTACGTTGCTCAGGGACTTCCTAGAGATTGAGGGAAAGGGGAACTAAGCAGTCGCAAGAAGGCGGAACTATACAAACAAGGTGGGAGGATGTGTTATCCTGTCTGAACCGGGAGGCCCGAAGCCTACCCGAAATTGGGCCATGGGCCTCATCTAAATACTGTGGGGGCAGGCTGCCGACGCCTGTCGTGCTTCCACAGACTGCCCGTCCATTTCTGACAAACAAGTTTGGGCCATTTCCCTCGCTAGCAGCGGCCCTCGGGGTAAATGCTGGTCGGGGGGGGGGGGGGGAAGATACTGGGAGGGGGATCCGAGCAGGGCTGGCAGTGACCGTCAGAAGCACGCCTGCTCCTCCTGAATTAAAAGAAAAATTGTTTTACTTTCCTTTTTGGTGGCAACCACCCCTGGAGAACCTGATTGGAGCCCAATTTCAGGAAGGGGTCCTAAAACTGGCATTAGCCCCTTCATTAGCATTTTCAAGGGGGCCTAACGCCTATTTTCAGCAATTGCCCCGGACGCTTCAAAATCGTTCGAGGCCAATTATGACGTTGGACGTCTTTCAGGTGTCCTTGCAGTGCAGGGCATAGCCCTGCGAAATTGGTTATTTGTGCCCCCATTTTCCATCCAGAAACGGGCACAACGATGGCCAATTTTGACCCCTACATACATGAGTAAAAAGAAATTTAGTAGCCTGTCTGTGCTACATCAATTTGAAAGATGGCTTATAATATAGGCCTCAAATCACCGATGGTTCACGCCCGACATTGAGCAACTTTTTGCCGGGAGAACTGATCGGGAAATCGTGGGCCCGCTTTACCTGATCTTCTTTTCTAACCGGCATTCCCTGCATTACTCCGTACTGGGAACACCCAATCAGCCCGATAGTTTCAACGAGATCCTTGTTTCCTATTAATTTTGTACTAGCAAGCTCAAATTGGCTTTAACTTGGTTCTTTTGTAGGTAAAAAGCTGACATTTTACTAAATTTGTCTTTCTGTGTGTATATGTAGATATAGATACAGAATTATCTATCTATTTTATATATATATATATACACATACACACACACACATACATTCACAATGCAAAGAATCTCATTGATATGAATTACCTTGACAATGCATCGCAACCACAAGCTAAAAGAGCATCCTAGTGCACAAACATGACATGGCATTTAACACAATCTGCTCTGTGAGCTCCTAGAAAAGGATTATAATTTACACCAGGTTTAGAGTTTTGTAATGTGAATTCATGTCCACAGGGAATTGTCAGAATTAATTTCACTTACAACCGTCGTCACCCAGTAGAGAGAAAAGTGGTTGCTTTGTGTTTTGTGCTGGATTTCAACACCGTTTCAAACTTTCAGTGATTCGTGGAATTTCGCCACATTTATACTGGTACAAAGTCTCCAGTGTAAAAGTTTTTGGTTGAGTACCAGGGTAACAAGAGCATATGCTCAAGGTAAAGCTGCAAGCACGTGTGTGCCAGTATAAATGGGCCAAAGTGAAGTGCTATCAACATGATTTAGATCAAGACGTTCTGGGGCCTACTTTCAGACCAGCTAACATTAAACTACCTTTGACAGTTTTGTGGTGAGAAGTGCCTATCATATTTATGTGGTCCTTGAAGTAAAAGCTTTATTTGTCTCATTTCCATATTCAGCATTTTCTTTTTGCCTTTCTTACCGGTTTTGTTTTGCTTTTCTCCTGCCCTTCTCTCCTATAGGCATTGACCCCTTGCTGGGATATAGCTCTATGGGTGCTGGTCACCCTCTGGTACCTTGGCCATTATTCATACGTGAGACTCCGGTTTGGAAATATGATTCATACCCAAATGTACATTCAGTGGGCTATTCAACTGCAAGGGCACCACATGCCAGCCAGATCCTGTCCTCACTCGAGATCCATGCATGCACACTTCCAGGAGGAATCACTGGGCATTGATCAGGAATGGGAACCCTGACCGATATTGCTCTGCCTAACCCAGGGCGATTTGCCCTATTGTATCTGTGCCAGCTCTTTGCTGGGGAGCTTTAAAACTAATCCCACTTCCCCACACTCTTCTCCAAAGCCCTGTATCTTCCTTTGCTGCAAATATTGTTCACTTTTCCTTAAAAGCTGCCAATGGTCTCTGCCTCAATTACTTCCTGTGACAATACATTCCATCCACCAACAGCTCTTTACATAATATAAATTTCTCCTAGCCCCTCTCCTCATTCTCTTAGTTACAATTTGCATTGATGAACCCCCTCTTCACTGACTTGCCAACCAGAGGAAAATATTCTTTCCCTACTCACGATCAAAATCCTTTATGAAATCTCCCCTCAGCCTGCTCTGCTCCAGTGGTAATAGTTCCAGGATCTTAAGTCTCTACCCACAGCTAATTTCCAGTTCCCAGCATCATCCTGGTGGATCACCTTTTGCTAAGTCCAAAACCAGAGCAATAGCTGAGCAATACTAGTACAACCTTTGCTTTGTATGAGTCTGCTGATCTGAACCAGGATGATGGCTAGAACTGCCTTCAGTGCCCCTGGTTTAAGCAAAGTTGTATCGGTCAAGGTTCCCATTCAAGATCTCAGTGGCGTTAATATCCTTTCTATTTTATGATGCCCAACACTGCATACAGAACTCTAACTGTGGTCTAACTAATATTTTCCATAAAATTATTATTACATCTTTATTCTTGAAGTCTATGCCCTTCTTTATAAAATCCAAAATTCTATTGGCCTTTTTATGTCTTTATCTGCCTACATTCACACTTTCAGGAAATTACATATTTGAACCTGTCGGTCTCTCTATTCATCTACACTCACTGAACTTATACTTCCATTCCCTGTGTTTGCTCAGAAACACATTAGCCAAAATTCTGTTAACCTATCTATTTCCTCCCGAAGTCTTTTTACAGTCGTCCTCGGTGTTTGTCAAACCCCCTACTTTGGTGTTGTCAGAAAACGTTGATCTTGTACTCCCTCCGTTCAAGTCCAAATCATCTATATACACCTAGAACAAAAATGGACCCAGCACTGACCCACGAAGTACAACACTTCCAAATTGTCTTCAATCCGAGCAACACACAATTACCCTAACTCCTTGTTTCCTGTCCATTAGCCATTTCCTCTTATACCACACACCAACATTTTTGCAACAAGCCTCCTGTAAGATACCTTATTGAACATCCATAAACACAACACATACTGCATTCTCTTTATCTATCCAATCAGTCATCTCTTCAAAACCCCTATTACGCTTGTGGGAGCATGGACATAAACTTGATATGTGGCCCATGAGGTTGATATACACTGAAGTGACTTGCAAAGACACAAATCTTAAGACACTCCTGATACAGATCACAATTTTACAAGTTTATGCACAAATGAACTGTGATAGGTGAATAACTATCAAGCCAATCTACCGTGTATATAAATTGCTTTTATACTGTCCTTGTGCGCTGGTACTTTGGGTATACACACTGACAGAACTGTCAGATGTGCAAAATACCAGGATCTAGTTTTTGTAGCCAGTTTGCAGGGAGATCAACTTCACTACTAAGACATAAATTCAAAAGAGCAGTGCACTTGGGTTGTTCCCCTGAGACCCGGCCTGTAGTATAAAAGCAGCTATAGAGTTAACAGGGTAGTTTAAAGTTAATCCAGCTGAGACTTGGAGCTATTTTAAAACAGGGCAGCGGTGGGCTCCAATAGCAGAGATACAAGGACTGTACTTCAGAACAATGTTGGAATGCTCAATCACTCCAGGTTGTAATGGTTGCTAGCAACTGGTAAGAGCCATTACTTTTCTGTGGTTTGAAAGGAGATATTTACTTTATAATTGACAATGATATGTGCAGTGCAGCCTGTGCCTTTAAGCCAGTGGTATTATAAATGCAATGAATTTCAAAACTCCCAGGGATACCAGAGACACATCGATTTGGACAGGTTGCACCAGGCTTGTTTGATCTGCAAAGATAAGCCTAAGGCAATACAGAGGAGAAGTTTTAGGAGAACAAGCAAATTCACCCACAAAAACGGAACGCCTAAGGCTGAAAAGCATAGGGTTCATTTTCTAATTTTTCCGAATTCCCATATTCACCAAAGTGTTCGTTGATATGCAGAACTGTGCTTAAGTTTGAAAGTCGAAGATTAGTTATTCCTCTCTGGGGATGCCTTTCACAGGACATTACTTTAACTCTTCCCTCACTAGTTATAAGCTCTCTTCCTACCAGTCAAAAAAAAGCAATTTATTATATAATGGACTGGCAAACGTTGCTATTGTAAAAGGATCAATCAGTACCTGGCGGGCAGATTCTGATTGGGAAGGTTACATAGCAAAGGGAAATGCTAAGCTCATGGATCATCTTCAATCAAATTGAGCCCTTAATATTTAATAACATGGATATAAATTTCTGCATTTGTTTAGCTTCAAATAATTCTTTTGAAGATGTAAGCACCTCAGTAGATAAGATATTCCAATTTTTGGAAAGAACAAGAGAGTTGCAGCCATCTATGGAGCTCAATGAGTAAGTCGGTACTTTCTGACTGTTGTATTGCTGTAACTATCTCTAATCAGTAGACCTCCGGCATGTTTGTTCCGTAATTGTGCAATTACCTTTACCAAATGCACGTTGGATGCTACTTCTATATTAGCGATCCTTTTTTTTAAAATTTAGTTTTAGATCTCCCACTTGATTTGCCACTGTGAACCACAACTACCACTAACATTAGTGATCAGCAAAAATCATCCTCAGATTCGAAAAGAAATGAAATTGTGTTTATACCTAGTACGGACGGGATTCAAAATTGTACTTTTTGCGGCACAGTTGTTTTTAGTGCTGAACCAGCTCATCATATTTAGTAAAGTAGGAGTGGAGACAGCTGATCTGGTGGTAGATTGCTAGATCCAGGATAATCTGGGTCTGTGCTGCCGGTTACAACTGGTCAATCCAGCCCTTGTTCTGGACTCCCCCACCAGAGGAAATTGTTTTTCTCCATCTACCCTATCAAATCCTTTAATCAGCTTAAACACCTCAGTTAGATCACCCGTTGATCTTCGATACTCAAGGGAATACAAGCCTACTCTATGCAACCTGTGTTCATAATTTAACCCTTTCAGCCCCGGTATCATTTTGGTGAATCTGCGCTGCACCCCCTCCAAGGCCAGTATATCTTTCCTGAGGTGCGGTGCCCAGAATAGTGTGCTGCATTGTTGGAAGTCCTGTCTTTCAGATAAGATGACAAACCAAAGCCCTGTCTGCTTGTTCATCTGGATGTAAAAAAATCCACTATTCGAAGAACAGATAGAGAGTTCTCCCAATGATTTCCCTCAGCCAACACCATCAAGAACAGATGAACTGGTCATTTATCTCATTTGCTATTTGTGGCACCTTGCTCTGCGCAAATTAGTGCTATGTTTGCCTACAGAGCAACAGTGAATACACTTCAAAGGTAATTCTTTGGGTGTGAAGCATTTTAGCAAACGAAAGACGGCATTTAAGTGAAAGTTCTTTCTTTAATTGTTGCTCACAGTTATTTTACTGGTTACTTCTACTTTACATACTCAATTATAGTTTTATGACCTGACCCTAGTGGTCACGTCATATAAACCTGCTGATGATACTTTTATTGATCTGGAAAGCATACTGATGTGTGACTGAATTTTAAACACTTCAAGAGACATGGTTGATATCGGCAATTTACTCATTTCATTGTCCTACTGCACTGGTACTAATTTGACAAGGAAATTATAGAAATTTTGTTTGGAAATGCATGATACCAGTATCTAATTCTAGGGACAATGTTTGTTAATTCCACCAATGTCAAGCATGTCATTCTTCTACTAAAATGTAATCAAGTACCATAGAGAAGTACCATTGTTGGAGGTGCCGTCTTTCGGATGAGACGTTAAGCTGAGACTCCGACTGCCCTCTCAGGTGGACATAAAAGATCTCATGGAACTATTTTTTGAAGAAGAGCAGGGGAGTTCTTCCTGGTGTCCGGGCCAATATTTATCCCTCAACCAACATCACTAAAACAGATAATTTGGTCATTATCACATTGCAGTTTGTGGGAGCTTGCTGTGAGTAAATTGGCTGCCATGTTTCCTACATTACAATTGTGACTACATTTCAAAAGTACTTCATTGTCTGTAAAGCACTTTGGAGCATCCTGAGGTCATGCAAGACACTATATAAATGCAAGTCTTTCTTTTCCTTTCATATTGAATTAACATAAAAAATGATTGAAAAGGTAAAATCATTTTTAAAATTGAATGAAAAAATCTGCATATTTGTACTACACTACTTTAAGTGTCTGTTTTAGTACTTGACATGATTTTATGTCAAAACAATCACCGATGAGGTTAAACCATGCGCAAAGTTCATTATTGGCCAATTATGCTGCATGAAATAAATTTTAGCCAATCATTAACTGACCGAATCACAGACACCACTCTTGTTTTACAACAGTTCACAATTGACCAATAAATCCCCATGGGCTGACACTATTAACCTATCTATAAATAATCAGACCTGGTCTGAAAACACTTCAAAATATCGTTTACTGAAACCAGAATCACTAGAGGATTTTTTTTCTACATTTGGCACTAATAAAATTTACATACTCCAATGCGATAGAATTTTCACATACAAAAATAATCTGCAACCAATTACTACTAATAAAAATAGCGACAACATTTTTTATAAAATACAAAAAAAATTCACAAATCTACAATAAAATACATCATACAGGAACTATATACTTCACTTTCCACACACTAAGGATGCAGTCCTAGACTGTCGTCATTCATTGAACTATGAAACCATGTATTGCTTTGAAAATTTGGCAATTCTATTGTAAATCACTTAACTGTAACACCCCTAGTTATCAAATTGTAGTCCCATATACAAATTGTAAAGGCGTATATTTTGCTTTTGTGTTTACAAAGGGGGAAGAATTGCTCTGGTTCTTATGTGTTACAACATCACAAGGAATGAGTTTACAATGTCACTACGTATAGCAATCAGAGCAATTCTTTCCTCATTTTGTAGAAAATGAGAAACCCAAATGAAAATGGCAGGTGAGCGCCATTTTGCTTCTGAGGTTTTTTTATTCAATCTAAATCCATTAGTGTTAATGAAAGGATATCAGCTAATCGGGACCCATCTGTAATAATGCTGCTTTCACACTTCTCAAGCACTTAATTTGGCACATAATTAGCATAAATGATAAATATTTTGCTCATCCAGCTGTTGGAGTGTGGAAATCCTAGCTGAAGTGACCCAGTAAAGGTTTTTCAAAACCTGTTTTACAGACCATATTGAGGTGCTGTTCGACAGCATTATTGAAATACATCCACAATGTAGCAGTAAACAGTGGTGGATTTAGGGCCGATGTGGCTACAGCTCTGTCACAAAGTTCTCATCTCTAACCTGACTCCAGCTGGTTGCCCGAAACTGGCCAAATTCCTGGGGGCAGCTCATGCGCTCAAATGAATGAACTTTCAGCGTTTAAATCCACTACTCTTAATATAAGTAGGATAGGCATATAAGGATGACATTAAAGGCATACAAATGAAATAAATAAAATACTCACAAACTCAAATGAATGAAATCGTGGCTGACTTTGTGAAGCAATCTTTTTGTAGGCTAACTTTTGTAAACACATTTAAGTATGGATCAAATAGAAGTAAAAGCAGAAGAAAACTCCACTGCCACATTCCACCAGTTTTGCTTACTCACATCCACATTTTTAAATTAATCTTTACCCCTAGAGAAAAATATACCCGATAAAAATTGTGAAATGCTACACAGCTTTAAACTACTGGCCTGCACCGTTGCAAATGTAATTGGAATCATAGAATCGTTACAGCACAGGAGGAGGCCATTCGACCCATCGAGCCTGTGCCGGTTCTTTGTAAGAGCAATCCAGTTAGTCCCATTCCCCCGTTCGTTCCCCGTGGCCCTGCAAATTTATTCTCTTCAAATATTTATCCAATTACTTTTTGACAGCCACGATTGAATTTGCGTCTGCCACCCTTTCAGGCAGGGCATTTCAGGTTCATAACTGCTCACTGCGTAAAAAAGTCTTTCCTTACGACGCCTTTGGTTCTTTTGCCAATCACCTTAAATCTGTGTCCTCAGGTTCTCGACCCTTCTGCCAATGGGAACAGTTTCTCTTTATTTACTTTATCTAAACCCATCATGATTTTGAACACTTCTATCAAATCTTCTGACAACCTTCTCTGCTCTGAGGAGAACAACCAGGCAATGACCATCTCCAACAAGAGACAGCGTAACCACCTCCTCTTGACATTAAGCGGCATTACCATCGCCGAATCCCCCACCATCAACATCCTGGGGGTCACCATTGACCAGAAACTTAACTGGACCAGCCACATAAATACTGTGGCTACAAGAGCAGGTCAGAGGCTGGGTACTCTGCGGCGAGTGACTCACCAAAGCCTTTCCACCATCTACAAGGCACAAGTCAGGAGTTTGTTAGAATAATCTCCACTTGCCTGGATGAGTGCAGCTCCAACAACACTCAAGAAGGTCGACACCATCCAGGACAAAGCAGCCCGCTTGATTGGTACCCCATCCACCACCCTAAATATTCACTCCCTTCACCACTGGCACACCATGGCTGCAGTGTGCACCATCCACAGGATGCACTGCAGCAACTTGCCAAGGCTTCTTCGACAGCTTCTCCCAAACCCGCGACCCCTACCACCTAAAAGGACAAGAGCAGCAGGCACACGGGAACAACACCACCTGCACTTTCCCCTCCAAGTCACACACCATCCCGACTTGGAAATATATCGCCGTTCCTTCATCGTCGCTGGGTCAAAATCCTGGAACTCCCTTCCTAACAGCACTGTGGGGGAACCTTCACCACACGGACTGCAGCGGTTCAAGAAGGCGGCTCACCACCACCTTCTCAAGGGAAATTAGGGATGGGCAATAAATGCTGGCCTTGTCAGCGATGCCCAAATCCCATGAACGAGTAAAAAAAACCCCAGCTTCTCCAGTCTATCCACGTAACTGAAGTCCCTCATCCTTGGAACTATTCTAGTAAATCTTTTCTGCATCCTCTCTAAGGCCTTCACATCCTTCCGAAAGTGCGGTGCCCAGAACTGGACACAATACTCCAGTTGTGGCCAAACCAGTGTTTTTCGAAAGGTTCAACATGTGACAGCAAACTGTATTACTTCTTTCTATTTCAGTTTCTTTGTGAAATTTGGGGATAATGTTCGATACTAAGTAGAGTATTTACTTTGTAATTATTTTCTAGTAGTTGGTTTGTTACTTATGATTTAGTCATTTGCTATTACTTTATTTCCCTTAAAATCACATTGACCTACAGTAATTCTGCTGTTGGAAGAACATGAGACATTGGATAAGAAAAAGGTTATTTTGGTCCATCAAGCACAATACTTCAATAGACCATGTAAGTTCATGGATTCTTCCCCACACTTTCCATCTCCTGATGAAAATTTCTGCAAACTTATTCCCTGCCCAGCAAAGGTAAATCAAGCAAAACTCCTGAAACTTATTGAATCTTATCAATCTTAAATTATGAGTTGTAGGCCAGTCGCCTTCCTTGGTATAATGTGCCCATGTCTAAGCAGCTCAGGATCCAACACTGACTGTCTCTACCTTGCTAATAGCTACCTCTGTAAATATGATAACCCTCGTATGATCCACTGCAAATATCTTTTCCAATGGTGATCAGTATCAACAATATTTGATATGTAATTACATTGATGAACATTATTCACCTCTGGGTTCTGGTCAATCAGGAGATAGAACTCACAGCTGCAGTTCAGAGGTCATCAATGGCAGTGCACAAAGAACATAAGAAATAGGAGCAGGAGTAGGCCATACGGCCCCTCGAGTCTGCTCCGCCATTCAATCGGATCGTGGCTGATCTTCAACCTCAACTCCAATTTCCCGCCCAATCCCCATATCCCTTGATTCCCCTAGAATCCAAAAATCTATCCATCTCAGCCTTGAATATATTCCATGACTCAGCATCCACAGCCCTTTGGGATAGAGAATTCCAAAGATTCACAACCCTCTGCGTGAAGAAATTCCTCCTCATCTCAGTCTCAGACCCCTTATCCTGCGACTATGACCCCTAGTTCTAGACTTTCTAGCCAGGGGAAACAATCTCTCAGCATCTATCCTGTCAAGCCCCCTCATTATCAATCCCAGGAATTAATCTAGTGAACCTTTGTTGTACCGCCTCCAAAGCAGGGGCAAGTATATCCCTCCTTAGATAAGGAGATCAAAACTGTATGCAGTATTCCAGGTGAGGTCTCACCGAAGCCCTGTACAACTGTAGTAAGACTCCCTTACTTTTGTACTCCAAACCCCTTACAATAAAGGCCAACATGCCATTTGCTTTCCTAATTGCCTGCTGTACCTGCATACCAACTTTTTGTATTTCTTGTACGAGGACACCCAAGTCTCTCTGAACACCAACATTTAATTGTTTCTCACCATTTAAAAAATATTCTGTTTTTCTATTCTTCCTACCAAAGTAAATAACCTCACAATTCCCCACATTATACTCCATCTGCCACCTTCTTGCCCACTCACTTAACCTGTCTATATCCCTTTGCAGGCTCTTTGTGGCCTCCTCATAGCTTACTTTCCCACCTAGCTTTGTATCGTCAGCAAACTTGGATATATTACACTCGGTCCCTTCACCTCTAAGTCATTAATATAGATTGTAAATAGCTGAGGCCCAAGCACCGATTCTTGCAGCACTCCACTAGTTACAGCCTGCCAACCTGAGAATGACCATTTTATCCCTGCACTGTCATTTCTGTCCTTTAACCAATCCTCTATTCATGCTAATATAGTATCCCCAACTCCATGAGCCCTTACCTTGTGTAACAACCTTTTATGTGGCACCTTATCGAATGCCTTTTGAAAATCCAAATATACTACATCCACTGGTTCCCCTTTATCTACCCAGCTAGTTACATCCTCAAAAAACTCTAATAAGACCATAAGAGATAGGAGCAGGAGTAGGCCATTTGGCCCTTTGAGCCTGCTCTGCCATTTAATGAGATCATGGCTGATCTGATTTTTACCTCAACTCCACTTTCCCGCCTTTTCCCCATATCCTTTGACTCCCTTGCTGATCAAAAATTTGTCTAACTCAGCCTTGAATGTACTCAATGACTCAGTCTCCACAACTTTTTGGGGTGAAGATTCACGACCCTCTGGAGAAGAAATTCCTCTTCATTTCCATCTTAAACAGGCAACCCCTTATTCTGAGACTATACCCCCTAGTTTTAGATTCCTCCATGAGGGGTAACATCCTCTCAGCATCTACCCTATCGAGTCTCCTCAGAATCTTGTATCTCAGAATCTAATAAATTTGTCAAATATGATTTCCCTTTCATAAAACCATGTTGACTCTGCCTAATCATATTATGATTTTCTAAGTGCTCTGTTACCACTTCCTTATTAATGGATTCCAGCATTTTCCCAATGACCAAAGTCAGGCTAACTGGCCTGTAGTTCCCTGTTTTCTCTCTCCCTCCCTTCTTGAATAGCGGGGTAACATTTGCTACCTTCCAGTCCACTGGGACCATTCCAGAATCTAGAGAATTTTGGAAGATCATAACCAATGCATCCACTATCTCTGCAGCCACCTCTTTTAGAACCCTAGGATGTAGGCCATCAGGTCCAAGGGATTTGTTGGCTTTTAGTCCCATTAGTTTGTCCAGTACTTTTTTTCTAGTGATATAAATTGTTTTAAATTCCTCGCTCTCATTTACCCCTTGGTTCCCCATTATTTCTGGTATGCTTTTTGTGTCTTCTACTGTGAAGACAGATACAAAATATTTGTTTAACGCATCTGCCATTTCCTGATTCCCCATTATAATTTCTCCTGTCTCAGCCTCTAAGAGACCAACATTTACTTTTGCTACTCTCTTCCTTTTTACATACTTGTAGAAGCTCTCACAATCCATTTTTATATTTCTTGCCAGTTTACTTTCATATTCTACTTTCGCCCTATTTATCAACTTTTTGGTCATCCTTTGTTGGTTTCTAAAACTCTCCCAATCCCCAAGCTTATTACTCTTCTTGGCAACATTATAAGCCTCTTCTTTCAATCTAATACTCTCCTTAACTTCTTTAGTTAGCCACGGGTGGATCACTTTTCCCATGGCGTTTTTATTTCTCAATGGAATGTACATTTGTTAAGAATATTGAAATATTTCTTTAAATGTTTGCCATTGCTTTTCAACTGTCAAACCCTTTACTTTAATTTCCCAATCTACCTTTGACAACTTGCCCCTCATACCTATGTAATTGGCTTTATTTAAGTTTAAGACTCTAGTTTCTGACTTAAGTATGTAACTTTCAAACTGAATGTGAAAGTCTATCATATTATGATCACTCTTCCCCAGAGGTTCTTTTACTGTGAGATTACTAATTAACCCTATCTCATTACATAATACAAGATCTAAAATAGCCTGTTCCCCGGTTCCCTAAAGAGCGCAGTACAGATGTCAAAATCCACTCCTATAACTTCAAAATAGATGGTGGAACTTATGCCATTTTTAAGAGATTAGTGTCTTGAGCTTCCATGTACATGTGAGAAAAGTTATTTATGAAACCACTGTCAGGCATCACAAGCTTTATTTTACTTTCCTATATTCTGATTGAGTTTCTTCAATAGCAAGAGTAAAGTGAATATGGGATTGATCTTCGAAAGGAAAATCAGAATGACAAATTAATTCAATATTTGCTCCAAGTAGGTCTGCCAGTGAACATAGAGCAAAATCTAGTAAGTCTCTATTATACTTCACACAATCACAGTCTTTGCCCTCTGATTTGGGTATTTCCGACATTCTGATTTAGAAATGTTAGAGAATAACAGATAGTTGGATGTGTGTTCAAGGCTATAACACGTTCAAAATATTTGAATAAAATCTTAAACCATGAGAGCAGTTTCTGAATATCATCCAAACTGGAAGAATGCTGATTAAATCACAGCCCATATTGTTTTCTTTTTCATATACAGGGTTCCATTAGTTTCCTCTTCTACCTGAGTTTTCCCATTGCAGTTGATACATTCTAATACTGCTGCCTACTTGTCCTTATCACCAATACCCAAATACATTACATGAGTATTTGCTGTGTGCCTTCCCATCGTTTGACAGGAAATAAGGTGGGGTGATATACAAGGTGACACTGGACCAAGGTTATGCAGTCCAAGGCTGCAAATCCAAACTGGTTGGGAAGAAATCCAATACAAGTTGGTGATTTGTTTGGATTAAAAATCTTGTGTACATAAAATAAAAGTATATGTGGACTCAAAAAAGCATACATACATGACTGGAATTAATTTGATGAAAATATTTCTCCCATCTACCTAGCAGTTAAAACAGTGCAAGCTGATGCAGTGCTTTTGTATTCTTTTCTGAAGTCATTAGTTAATCTTTAGTTTCTGACTAAAGAATATTGTATTTAAAACAGGTTAATGATCTTGTTAAAATAGTGAACAGAGGTTTTTCACGTGAATACATCAACCAATGTGTTACAAATATTGCACTCTGGAATTTCAATCCCAAAGAGTTAACTCCCTCAGTGCAAACCCCATCTGATGTTAGCATTGAAGTTTGTAGTGAATGAAATAACGTTTTATGTACGGAGGTAACTTTTCATGTCTGATGAACAAGAAAAGTCATTGCAAAAATCAGAGAATGGACCCCCACTATCTCTGTGACTCTAGGACCTAGGTTTAAATCCAATGAAATTGATGGCGTGAAAGTTTTATCTTTCTTCTGGCTGTAGGCCCTAAGTGAAATGACTTTGTGTATATATATGTATGTGTACAGAGCAAGCTTTTTTTAATCTTATAAACAAAGGACTTATCATTATACTGTACCACAGCGATCTCCGCTGGCTGTATAGGAGTGATTGTTTAGGTTTCAAATTTCTGATTTGTGTGACTGCTTCGGAGATTTTAAATTATGGTATTCAATCTGGACTCCGCCAGCCAGCAGGCAAACTTCCTTAGGCCATCAACAGCGAGGATGTATCTCCCTGCTCATTATGGCATGGGAAATGGACAAATCAACCAATATACTCCAGGGAACAGCTGCAGATCCCTTCCATGCCCTGGACTGATTAAACCACCACACATCAGAAAACAAATGGGTACATGGTTGCCACAGAGTGGAGAGATAGAGGTGCAGTTCCCCACTTGTAACCATTTGTAATGGCTTGTAAACTCAGCCATTTATGTGGAAGAGACCAAGTGGAGGGTTGGGGCTGGATTTTCCTCAACCATATCACCTAAAATTGGGCGGTATAGTGGAGGAAAATCAAGGAAAGTTGGTTGGGGAGGCCTACCACCACAACCCTGCCCCGACATGGATTTTCCTCCTCTCTGCCCCTGTAGGGAAAGCTTATGGCCGCCTCTTCACCATCCCATCACATGTAAATGACAATGGGGAGGCGGAGCCTGGCAAACCACCTGATTTCCCTGCCTTCTACTGCTGACAACGTTGATCCCAGAGACTACCTGGAAAAGGATGGTGGTAATCCCTGTGGCAGCAGTGAGCACCTCTCAAAGCTCCTCAGGCCCTTACCCATTTGAGACCTCAGCTCAGTCGGCAGGTGGCAGGCGAGATCTCCCCGCATGCAAAATGAGCCATAACTCACAAAATTGAGTTGGGGGGGGGGGTCACAGTGAGGTCAGGACAGCAGGTGGGAGTCTCACCACAACTTAGACTCCAGCAGGATGAGGGAATTCCAGGCCTCGGTGTCTTTTTAACAGTAAGACTGAAACCACAAACGGCAACGAACCATTCACCACATACTGTAAGCTAATGAATTGTGAGGTGCAGAATAATGGCACCCATACATGGCAAAATTATTTATCCCTCTGCACTTTACAGACATGATGTGGTTTTAAAGGGACAGCAAAACTTCAAAATGAGCCAAAATGAACAAAATTAGGAATTGGCAGTTTTACCCAAAATTACTTATTTCAGCTTATCAATTCAATTCCGCTCTTATTCCTATTATCTAATAAAGCTTTTGTTTTAAAGGTACCATTCTATTTTTTATACTAAACACAAATGGCTTCACCACAGTTTATCACAATGTGCATCTATCGATCAATATTAACAATTCCAGATAAGATCAAGATTTTATTGTAAGATGCTACTTGGTCTTATTGAGAAATGATTGTATATTTGTTTTCTTGTTGTTATGCACTGGGAATACAAGGTCCATTGGTGAGATTGACAAAGTAGACAAAAGACTATTACTTCCAAAGGAAGGACATATTTTGCAGCAGTTCACGGGTTAATATACTGTGGCGTATATAATAAAGTGTCCATTTTGTGCTTGCTGATGGGTATTTCTATTTATAACATGTGTGTGGTCTGTAGAGCTGTTAGATAACACCCATGGGATATCACATCTATTCATTAAAGAACAGCACTGGTGTGACACAGCCATGGGTACAACACATGACAATTAATGAAGCAACATTTGGAACACCGAACCACACGCACTGATCACATCTTCATACCCTACTAATTTCCTCAAGACTATATATACTGCAGTTAAAAGTGCTACAACTAATTATTTTATAAATCCACAGACAAATATAAAATGATGATATTGTTGCTTTAAAAAAAATTAGGCATAAATGGGAGTAGTTCTGAATGCAGATCATTTTTCACTCCTGACCCAAAACTGCTTCACTCAAACATGACTTCATCATTCATGTATTGTACTTCAAGAACAGGACAACATATTCCAATACAATGCAGTTGATAAACCTGTATATCCTTCAATGATGCAGGCTTTGTGTCATTATATAGCCATAACCTGCACCTGCTTACATAAAACAGCAATAAAGGCTGCACAGTGCGAGAATCATAAGCTTAAAGGAAGCTAGTGACAAAAGAACAAGAATTGTGTTGCCTACATTACCTATAATAACAAATGACATTGGGTTTAAGATAGCTACATATTACTTAGAATGATATTATACCAAGGGTATGTAAGGAAAATTAATTGATCTACAGAATGGTTCTTTACATCTTTGACCATTTTTGAATGTCATTGCACCTCCAAATAAATACTGCCAAAATTCATCACAAGTAATGCAGATGCCAGCTTTGCAATGAATTTCTAGAAGCCTACAACAGATCTCATGCTTAATTGCAATCACATTTGCATAATTATGCATGGCAATAAATTCCCAGCTGAACGGTACATTATCACAAAAGATTTTAACTTCTCTTCTGAGTCCGACTGAAATAAAATTTTCCTTTCTGTTTTATTTAATAGTTCTAAATAATATGAGGACTACCTTGAGCACGTTTCCTTTTTAAAGAAAGTAATTACGATAATCTACATTTTTCACTGTTAATCATGTGTGTCAGCGTCATTATTTTTCATTTACAGACACTGATGAAATTAAGAAGAACAATTTGTGCTGATGCACTGCAATGTGCCTCCTAGGTGTATGCAATTTCCAGTAAATATGTTCCTGAATAACTTCCATAAACTGTGCCTTTATTGGCATCTTAAAAAGTAAAGTACATGCATTGTTGTACTGTTAATTCTGCTCTTCAGTAGTTATTCATTGCATTTTATCATAATTCCAATAGCCATTGTCAGTCATAAAGTGGCTTTATTATACACTGAATATGCACTATACTGAGTCTCTCATTATAGATGTCCTTCAGCTTTTTATTTTTGTGCTAGCAAGCTAGTAGCTATCATTTTTATCAAGAGCACACAAGGGTGTTATGACACTTCACTTTTGACTGATGTCATATCTTTAGGGGTAACTACATCCTGTTAACCCCTTTACTGAAGATAGCAATCACACTCAACCCATCTGTTTTCAAAAATTAAGTTGAAATGCTGTTAATGTGTATTTTTCTGGAAAAGATGTTTCAATTACCTGATGAATATGTTGAATAAAAAATCATTCCAAATAAAAGGAAGCAGAACATTAGCCAGGTTTTTGAGTAGCCTGTTGGTTGTGAGGAGAATAAAACCAGTTAGGACCACTAATTGTAGAGTGAAAGTTATCCCTCTCCCCAAAGCTTACCTCTTTGGTAGCCAAGTGATAACAAGTGTGGAGAATCCCGTTATTTAGAACATCACACGCTCTCATCTGAGGGGGGATAGTTTAGAGATGAAGCAGCAACAGATTCAGAAATGCAAAGGGAATAATAATAATAATTGATAAGGTAAATATTTTTTAAAGTTCCAAATTATTACCAATATATAAATGCAGTTGGACTTGTAATAATGGACAAAACAAAAACTTAAATATTTTTTAAAATGTCAAGTTAGAAGTGTCTGCGGTAAATAGGTGAATGTTTATCTGCAATGAAAGGGATAAGGGAACTGAGTTCACTTGGTATTATTGTATCTGCTCATTTAGTGCAAGTAACAACCTCTATGGGAATATGTGATAGTGTCAGGACTAATAGTTAAAGTTAGCCTTGAGTCTTGTCTATTTATCAGTTTGTTTACAGTAAGAATTTTAATTTGGGAAGTATTTTCCATATTGCAAGGATTGACATTAGCACTTCTAAGCCTGGTTTGATTCAGCTCAGCAGCATCACTGGAGCCACCAGTGCTGAGCTGGTCAGTTCAACTCAAACCTCTTCAAATGCTAAAGAGTTCAGTACTCTGGTTGATTTGATTGGAAACAGCAATATGTAAGGGAGCCATACAGACCAGAAGAGCTCAAGTCTGTTTTAAGTTAACTGATCCAGCCAGGGCAGTGGGTAGGACACTGCAATTAGGCCCAGTGCCCTTGGGTTAGTGAGGGAAATAAAAAAAACAGATTTTCTGCTCCTCATTGCTAACCAGTGACTCTTGCCAGAAGGTACAGCTATGTAAACAAAAAGTGAGCACATGATTGGTATCAGCCACAGTCAAATAACTGTGGGAGTTGAGAAGCCACGTGAGATGGCAAGGTCGAGAGGATGGCCCTAAATATGGGTAGGAGAGTTTATACTCTTTATTTAGAGAAGACAGGAAGGGCAGTGAAATCAGAGGAGAGAGAGAAAGGTGAGCTGAGATAGAAGATTGAAATCACCGAGGATGAGAAGTTGTTCAATACAGAGGCTGAGAGAGGAAAGGAGGCTGGTTGCCTCGGGAAGAAACTCAGGGTGGGGCTCGGAGGGCTGGTAGGAAATGAGGATTTTAAAGGTGAGAAGGGAAGAAAATATTGAGATACTTGAAGGAGGAGAAGGTGCTAGAGGAGTAGAGGGAGAGACCAAGGTGTGATTTGGTGATAATGTTCACAACACCACCATGGTGGTTTGAGCAGGGCAAGTGGTGCAAAGTATAGCCAGGTGGGGAGGCTGTAGTCAGGGCCAAGGTGTCACCACCTGTGAGCCACGTTTCAGTCAAAGCCGTGATGTCAGTGCAATCCTCCACAATAAGGTTGTGGATGGAAATGCAGAGGGGGCGGTGATTGTTGATCTGCTGGTAGAGTCCAAGGGGACAGTGGTGGGTGGGGTGAGTGGGGTGGAAAGAAAGTTGGTGTGATTAGCCCACAGCGGGCATGCTGGGGGGAAAATGGGGCAATTGGGGTTGCTGCTCATAAGGAGGCCAGGACAGGTTTCTCGATGGGCCATTCAGAGAACATTGAGAGAGGCACAGAGGGCAGCAGTGGGCTTATCCAATGGGGATTCAAGCCTGGATAGCAGCAGGAATGCAGGAAGACAGAGGATTAGTGATGATTGGGGAAGTAATGAATGGTGGCATGACTAGGTGGTGGGATGGGGAGGAGACAAGAGAAAAGGGCCCAAGAGGAGCCAACAGAAAGAAAAAGCAAGATAAAAGTAATGGGCTCGGGTCTGGAATGGCCAGCCAGAAAACTCAGCCTCTGGAAGCAGACCAGGTACTGGAATAGAGGAAACCCAGCAGAGAATACAGGCTTAATGGAAAGCAGGAGTGAAGATAGAGGTCACAGTAGTGCCCTGAAACCAGCGGATATATGGACGTCAGCCCAGCAGAGGGCAGATCTCTGACTAGGACCCAGCACAGCCACACAATAAAGCTGGGAAGCCAGCAGTGCTGTGAGGTGCAGTGAACAGCAGGGGCATTAATATACAAAAGGAGAGTCATATGGAAAAAGACTTCTGACCAAGAGGTAAACAATATGAATGACACGGCCATGGTTTTGAATCAGACTCCATTGTTGATGAAGTCTTGACCAGTGAGTGCAAAATAAAGCAGCCTTTCTCCCTCCCCCACCCCCCCCAGTAAAGAAATCATTGTCACTTCACATGTAAAATAGACTGGGGAGACTGATGAAGTATTGTCAAAAGAAAAACAATAAGAAAGATTTTAATCATAGCACAGAGAGTCAGTACTCAACTAGTTGGAGACCATCATGGCACCCATGTAGTAGAAAAGGTAGCTTGGTTGTTTCACTTCAGGAGATGGAAGGAACGGAGGTTAGATTCTCGGCAGTCTGGTTCAGGTAATTGCAGTTAGTGTTTTGCAAATACACAAATGTATGCAAGATAGCAACCATAGAAAAGGGAGTCAAAAATTGGGTAATTACAAAGTTAGATTGATTTATTTAAATAGCATTGCATACTTAGCTACCATCACACCTGTGCGCATAAATTGTGATTTACACAATTTTGTAGCGTACTTTTGCTTTACCAACTTAATAAGCAATCAAGTCAACAAGCAATCAAGGAACTTTAGCATGCATTAAACTTTACCTGCGTGCCATTATTACAATCCAAACCAGAACCCTATATAGAATCATGGAATGGTTACAGCACAGGAGGCCATTCGGCCCATCGACCCTGTGCCGGCTCTTTGTAAGAGCAATCCAGTTAGTCCCGTTCCCCTGCAAATTTTTCCCCTTCAAGTATTTAGCCAATTCCTTTTTGAAAGCCACAATTGAATCTGCTTCCACCGCCCTTTCAGGCAGTGCATTCCAGATCATAACTACTCACTGCGTAAAATAGTTTTTCCTCGCGTCGCCTTTGGTTCTTTTGCCAATCACCTTAAATCTGTGTCCTCTGATTCTCGACCCTTCCGCCAATGGGAACGGTTTTTCTTTATTTACTTTATCTAAACCCTTCACGATATTCTCTACATCATTTTATTCAGGAGATAGAACAAGCTGAAAGACCCAACACCTTCAACCATAAATATCTCAGCTACTGATGATGCAAAGTTGGGCCACAATAGCCAAGGCAATCTAATTTCTCTTTAATGTTAACACATTGCTGAGGAGAAGAGTGCTTCCAATTTAAAATCTGCAGAAGACGTAACACTACCTGATTAGCAAAGAACATTATTTTAAACCTGTGTAGAACCTTGGTTAGACCACACTTGGAGTACTGTGCACAGTTCTGGTCTCCATATTCCAAAAAGGATATAGAGGCATTGGAGAAGGTGCAAAAAAGATTCATAAGGATGATACCAGAACTGAGAGGATATACTCATTAGGAAAGGTTGAACAGGCTGGGGCTCTTTTCTCTGGAAAAGAGAAGGCTGAGGGGTGACCTGATAGAGGTCTTTAAGATAATGAAAGGGTTTGATAGCGTAGACGTAGAGAAAATGTTTCCACTTATGGGGGAGTCTAAAACCTGAAGTCATAAATATAAGATAGTCACTAAATAAATCCAACAGGGAATTTTGGAGAAACTTCTTTACCCAAAGAGTGGTAAAGATGATGGAGGAGGGACCCTAGACACAGTAACCTGGTTTTAATAACAAGATCCATTCGAAGTGGATCCCTTGAAGAGTATAGAGATTGCCGGAGTAGAGTTAAGAGAGAAATCAGGAGGGCAAAAAAGGGATATGAGATTGCTTTGGCAGATCAGGCAAAGGTGAATCCAAAGAGCTTCTACAAATACATAAAGGGCAAAAGGGTAACTAGGGAGAGAGTAGGGCCTCTTAAGGATCAACAAGGTCATCTATGTGCGGAACCACAAGAGATGGGTGAGATCCTGAATGAATATTTCACATCGGTATTTACGGTTGAGAAAGGCATGGATGTTAGGGAACTTGGGGAAATAAATAGTGATGTCTTGAGGAGTGTACATATTACAGAGAGGGAGGTGCTGGAAGTCTTAACGCGCATCAAGGTAGATAAATCTCCGGGACCTGATGAAATGTATCCCAGGACGTTATGGGAGGTTAGGGAGGAAATTGCGGGTCCCCTAGCAGAGATATTTGAATCATCCACCGCTACAGGTGAGGTGCCTGAAGATTGGAGGGTAGCAAATGTTGTGCCTTTGTTTAAGAAGGGCGGCAGGGAAAAGCCTGGGAACTACAGACCAGTGAGCCTGACATCTGTAGTGGGTAAGTTGTTAGAGGGTATTCTGAGGGACAGGATCTACAGGCATTTGGAGAGGCAGGGACTAATTAGGAACAGTCAGCATGGTTTTGTGAGAGGAAAATCATGTCTCACGAATTTGATTGAGTTTTTTGAAGGGGTAACCAAGAAGATAGATGAGGGCTGTGCAGTAGACGTGGTCTACATGGACTTCAGCAAAGCATTTGACAAGGTACCGCATGGTAGGTTGTTACATAAGGTTAAATCTCATGGGATCCAAGGTGAGGTAGCCAATTGGATACAAAATTGGCTTGACGACAGAAGACAGAGGGTGGTTGTAGAGGGTTGTTTTTCAAACTGGATGCCTGTGTCCAGCGGTGTGCCTCAGGGATCGGTGCTGGGTCCGCTGTTATTTGTTATTTATATTAATGATTTGGATGAGAATTTAGGAGGCATGGTTAGTAAGTTTGCAGATGACACCAAGATTGGTGGCATTGTGGACAGTGAAGAAGGTTATCTGGGATTGCAACGGGATCTTGATCAATTGGGCCAGTGGGCCGATGAATGGCAGATGGAGTTTAATTTAGATAAATGTGAGGTGATGCATTTTGGTAGATCGAATCGGGCCAGGACCTACTCCGTTAATGGTAGGGCGTTGGGGAGAGTTATAGAACAAAGAGATCTAGGAGTACAGATTCATAGCTCCTTGAAAGTGGAGTCACAGGTGGATAGGGTGGTGAAGAAGGCATTCGGCATGCTTGGTTTCATTGGTCAGAACATTGAATGCAGGAGTTGGGATGTCTTGTTGAAGTTGTACAGGGCATTGGTGAGGCCACACTTGGAGTACTGTGTACAGTTCTGGTCACCCTATTATAGAAAGGATATTATTAAACTAGAAAGAGTGCAGAAAAGATTTACTAGGATGCTACCGGGACTTGATGGTTTGACTTACAGGGAGAGGTTAGACAGACTGGGACTTTTTTCCCTGGAGAGTAGGAGGTTAAGGGGTGATCTTATAGAAGTCTATAAAATAATGAGGGGCATAGATAAGGTCGATAGTCAAAATCTTTTCCCAAAGGTAGAGGAGTCTATAACGAGGGGGCATAGATTTAAGGTGAGAGGGGAGAGATACAAAAGGGTCCAGAGGGGCAATTTTTTCACTCAAAGGGTGGTGAGTGTCTGGAACGAGCTGCCAGAGGCAGTAGTAGAGGCGGGTGCAATTTTGTCTTTTAAAAAGCATTTGGACAGTTACATGGGTAAGATGGGTATAGAGGGATATGGGCCAAGTGCAGGCAATTGGGACTAGCTTAGTGGTATAAACTGGGCGACATGGACATGTTGGGCCGAAGGGCCTGTTTCCATGTTGTAACTTCTATGATTCTATAATAGAGCAGATTTAGTAGCAAGTTAAGTTCAATGTCAGCCAGGTAGACTTATCTGTGCAGAGGGTAGATTCCATTTGGCAGGAGATCATGATTATGTATATTGTAACCAGGGGGAAGTAATATTGTCTTTGGCTCACTGGATGTCATGCTTACTCAAAACATTGTCAACAAGACCTCCTCCTTCACAACCTTCCAGCATGTTGTATATTGTGCCTGTTTAAAGGGTGTTGGTAAGTACGACATAGTGTCTGCACAAACACCAATATGAAGGAGAAGCCAGAAGTCTCCCTTTTCATGTCTATGAGAGGATCAAGATCTGCCTTCTCCAGCTATGACTTTACACCTGCAAACACATCTAAATAAAGGTACGTGCAGCTTCAACCAGGAGGAGCTCCTGAGACAACAGAAAGATATAAACCTAAGGGAATCTGGAGTTTTATTGTTGTAATTATAGCTGAATGTTGATGTGTAGTTTGGATGAAAGTGGCTTTAATCATTTTCAAGGCTGCTTGGCTATTAATGGTTAGTTTTACATTAAGATTAAGGGTTTCTGGATTAACAAATGAGAACTCTATTTGATATACATTATGGTAATGTTTTTCTTTGATTTTCCTAGTGCTATAGTTATAGACTCATAGAATGATACAACACAGAAGGAGGCCATTTGGCCCATCATGCCTGTGCTGGTTCTTTGAAAGAGCTACCCAATTAGTCTCATTCCTCTGCTCTTTCCCCGTAGCTCTGCAAATTTTGCCCCTTCAAGTATTTATCCAATTCTCTTTTGAAAGTTATTATTGAATCTGCTTCCACCACTCCTTCAGGCAGTGCATTCCAGATCATAACAACTCGCTAATAGTAACTTTTATATATGTGTTTTACTATTTCATACATTATTCATTTGGTACTTATTTTTCACATTATACAAAGTATTGTATCTGTGTGTCTGTAATATTACAGTTGCAGGATTTTAAGATTGTAGTGAATCTGTAAAGGTGCAGATAGATCCATGCTAAACACCTGATAGCATTGATCAATTAGATCTTCGGAAAAAAGTTTTTTTTAAGATGTTTTCAGTTGTCATAATACTTCCCTCCCCCTCCCTTAATCCTCCACCATGTTCCTTTTCCTCCCAGACCTCTGCTCCCCTCTTTGACCTGGTTACTGCTCCACTCCCTTCCATGACCACCCAAGCATTCCAGCCATGCCCTGATCACTTCTGCCCTCCCATCAAAACCTGCTGCAAGTGCCCCATTCTGAGTGGTCTAGCTCTAGTTCCAGACTTCATTCTACCAAGGCCCACCCCTAGTGTTACAACTCTGCTTCTTCCCTTCCTCATAATGGTTTGAGGAGCAACTCTGATTCCAAGTACTCACCACAGTTTCTAGGCCTCACTCCTGTTACTGTTTCTATCTCCAACCCCTCTCCCACTTCTCCCTTGCTGCTCTCCTGGCTCCGAGCTCCTCTTCCCACTGTGTGATCCTGCTGCAGATCGTGACAAGAAGCTTTAAGTGGGAAAACAAGCTTACTCAAAACTTTGGGACAAACAAATCAGTTGATTTACTGAATACTGTGCACATTCCTTGTAAAAATTAAAGTGGAGAAGCAGCAAGATCAGAGCGCAGGACATAGACTGATCTGCCAATCCTGACACTGAATAAGTCTGTGCACCAATCTCACACTTGAACTGTTGGTCTTCAGCAGAATCACAAAAGCTCCACCCACTGCATTCCTTTCAACTTGACCTTGCTCCACTTCTGCCCTGCTCCACTTCCATCCCCTTCTAACTTCAGTCCTCAGGCCCACTGCACTCTCTTCCTGTTCCCTTTTCAGATTTTTGCCCTACTCGAGCTCATCATTACGTTCCGGACCAGGTTAACCCTTACAATTTCTCTTACAGCACCTCAACCCCCAACCCTGGTATCTCTCCGCCCAGCTCATACCCTCACATCTGGCCAAACACATTTTGACTTTCATCTTGTTGTGTGCCATAGTCTTTAAACACACAGATTCATTAAATCAGAAAAAGAGCATGTACAAAATGCGTACAAACACAAAGTATGATAGGCCGGACGAGAAAATGAGTTAAGGACAAACAGAGGTACAAAGACAACACAAAGTATGTAACAGATAGATTACATTATATAGAGAAAAAGAAAAGGTGAGTGGAAGACAAACAGAAAGACTTAGATTGGGAGAGAACTGGAGATACAGTTATAGGAAGTGAGATTTAATTTTTATTTTTGTCTAAAGCAATGCCAAGGGAAATCAATTAGTGCATTATTTAAAACTTTAACCGATTTTTTTTTCTTTATTCGTTCATGGAATGTGGGCGTCGCTGGCGAGGCCAGCATTTATTGCCCATCCCTAATTGCTCTTGAGAAGGTGGTGGTGAGCCGCCTTCTTGAACTGCTGCAGTCCGTGTGGTGAAGGTTCTCCCAGAGTGCTGTTAGGTAGGGAGTTCCAGGATTGTGACCCAGCGACGATGAAGGAACGGCGATATATTGCCAAGTTGGGATGGTGTGTGACTTGGAGGGGAACGTGCAGGTGGTGTTGTTCCCATGTACCTGCTGCTCTTATCCTTCTAGGTTAAAGAGGTCGCGGGTTCGGGAGGTGCTGTCGAAGAAGCCTTGGCGAGTTGCTGCAGTGCATCCTGTGGATGGTACACACTGCAGCCACTGTGCGCCGGTGGTGAAGGGAGTGAATGATTAGGGTGGTGGATGGGGTGCTAATCAAGCGGGCTGCTTTGTCCTGGATGGTGTCGAGCTTCTTGAGTGTTGTTGGAGCTGCACTCATCGAGGCAAGTGGAGAGTATTCCATCACACTCATGACTTGTGCCTTGTAGATGGTGGAAAGGCTTTGGGGAGGCCGGAGGTGAGTCACTCGCCGCAGAATACCCAGCCTCTGACCTGCTCTTGTAGCCACAGTATTTATGTGGCTGGTCCAGTTAAGTTTCTGGTCAATGGTGACCCCCAGGATGTTGATGCTGGGGGATTCGGACCGAGTGGGATTCGGCCACACTCGGTCAAATGCTGCCTTGATGTCAAGGGCAGTCACTCACCTCACCTCTGGAATTCAGCTCTTTTGTCCATGTTTGGACCAAGGCTGTAATGAGGTCTGGAGCCGAGTGGTCCTGGCAGAACCCAAACTGAGCATTGGTGAGCAGGTTATTGGTGAGTAAGTGCCGCTTGATAGCACTGTCGACAACACCTTCCATCAATTTGCAGATGATTGAGAGTAGACTGATGGGGTGGTAATTGGCTAGATTGGATTTGTCCTGCTTTTTGTGGACTGGACATACCTGGGCAATTTTGCACATTGTTGGGTAGATGCCAGTGTTGTAGTTGTACTGGAATAGTTTGGCTAGAGGCGAGGCTAGTTCTGGAGCACAAGCCTTCAGCACTACAGCTGGGATGTTGTCGAGGCCCAGAGCCTTTGCTGTATCCAGTGCACTCAGCCGTTTCTTGATATCACGTGGAGTGAATCGAATTGGCCGAAGACTGGCTTCTGCGATGGTGGGGATATCGGGAGGAGGCCGAGACAGATCATCCATTCGGCACTTCTGGCTGAAGGTGGTTGCAAACGCTTCAGCCTTGTCTTTTGCACTCACGTGCTGGACTCCGCCATCATTGAGGATGGGGATGTTTACAGAGCCTCCTCCTCCCGTTAGTTGTTTAATTGTCCACCACCATTCACGACTGGATGTGGCAGGACTGCAGAGCTTTGATCTGATCCGTTGGTTGTAGAATCACTTAGCTTTGTCTATAGCATGTTGCTTCCGCTGTTTAGCATGCATGTAGTCCTGAGTTGTAGCTTCACCAGGTTGGCACCTCATTTTTAGGTACGCCTGGTGCTGCTCTTGCCATGCTCTTCTACACTCCTCATTGAACCAGGGTTGATCCCCTGGCTTATTGGTAATGATAGAGTGAGGAATGTGCCGGGCCATGAGGTTACAGATCATGCTGGAATACAATTCTGCTGCTGCTGATTGCCCACAGCGCCTCATGAATGCCCAGTTTTGAGCTGCTCGATCTGTTCTGAATCTATCCCATTTAGCATGGTGGTAGTGCCACACAACACGTTGGATGGTGTCCTCAGTGCAAAGATGGGACTTTGTCTCCACGAGAACTGTGCGGTGGTCACTCCTACCAATACTGTCATGGACAGATGCATCTGCGACAGGTAGATTGGTGAGGACGAGGTCAAGTAGGTTTTTCTCTCATGTTGGTTCGCTCACCACCTGCCGCAGGCCCAGTCTGGCAGCTGTGTCCTTCAGGACTCGGCCAGCTCGGCCAGTAGTGGTGCTACCGGGCCACTCTTGGTAATAGACATTGAAGTCCCCCACCCAGAGTATATTCTGTGTCCTTGTTACCCTCAGTGCTTCCTCCAAGTGATGCTCAACATGGAGGAGGACTGATTCATCAGCTGAGGGAGGATGGTAGGTGGTAATCAGCAGGAGGTTTCCTTGCCCATGTTTGACCTGATGCCATGAGATTTCATGGGGTCTGGAGTCAATATTGAGGACTCCCAGGGCTACTCCCTCCTGACTGTCTATCACTGTACCGCCACCTCTGGTCGGTCTGTCCTGCCGGTGGGACAGGACATACCCAGGGATGGTGATGGAAGAGTCTGGGACGTTGGCTGAAAGGTATGATTCTGTGAGTATGGCTATGTCAGGCTGTTGCTTGACTAGTCTGTGGGACAGCTCTCCCAATTTTGGCACAAGTCCCCAGACGTTAGTGAGGAGGACTTTGCAGGGTTTGGTTTGCCTTTGTCGTGTCCGATTGCATATTTTTCCATCAGAAATGTTTTGAGGACATCAAAGCATAAAGTCTGCATTTTGCTAAAAACATCTATTGATCAAATTTTGCCAAAAAATGGACGGATTTTGTATGCATAGAATGAGTTAGGTAAATTGAATTTGTGTTTCATTTATAAAGGATATAAATGAAAAGCATTCCATTATTAGTTTGGATTTAAAAATAATATTGTTGTGTGAAGGTCATGTCTGTTTAAGTGTTTACCTCTGCTGATAAGCACAATTAAATTTGTTATTGCACTATTGTTTTCAACTTGAGGACTTGTTCTAATCAGGGATATATCAAGTAAATGGAAGAAAGGCAGGAACAGGAAAGTATCATTGATAACAAGGCATTTTATGTAGAAATGCCCTTGAGGATTCAATCCAACCCAACTACAAAAAAAATGAATACAGAGATATCTGCTGCAGCAGGAACAAAAGATTGTGGGATTTTAACGTTCAAAGGTTAGTTTGCAAAACTATTAGTGCTAAACACTAACTAACAAAAACTCAACGCTAATTAAAACCTCGAATCAGATTTCTAACACAGTGGAGTTAACTTCAGGCCAATCACAACCAACAAAAACCTTGGACTCTGTGCATGTTTACCATTATACGTGACTCCATCCCTTAAAAGAAATCTAGAAAAAAAATCATATAGTTCCTAATTTATTGCTCAAAAAAGCGATTCCCTGTGGTTCAAAGTAAGGCTTTCTTCCATTTACTTGATATATCCCTGACTAGAACAAGTCCTCAAGTTGAGAACAATAGTGCAATAACAAATTTAATACCAGAATTTGTAGATGTGATTGATACAAGTAGTGGGCAATATTTATCCCTCAACCAACATCACTAAATCAGACTATCAGGTCATTATCACATTGCTGTTGTGGGACCTTGCTGTGCGCAATTTGGCGACCGCATTTCCTGCATTGCAACAGTGACTACACTTCCAAAGTACTTCATTGACTGTTAAGCTCTTTGGGACATCCTGAGGCCGTGAAACGCACTATAGAAAAATGCAAGTCTTTCTTTCTTACTAGCACAACAGAACTAAATTTAGTTAGCATTGAACTCAATAATGTACAGTTTACTGCTCAGTGGCATTATAGTGAAATGATCATTTGTTGATAAAGTGCAATTAGTAGGGGAAATATACGATAGAATTTACCAAGACAACAAATCTTTGTGAATAGGAGTAAATGTTGCTGCTTACTGGCTAGTTACAGTAAACAGAAGCAGTCATCTTGGCAATGCATTTTCAAGATCCAGTTAGCCCACAACTCATTGCACAAAGTTTGTCCATAAAGATTGTCACAACAGCTGTCCTCAACAGGGAAAAAAAAAATCAGTAACCCTAAAAAGATCTATAGTAAACATAAGCAAATGATTCACTTACAAAGGTGTACGGCTCACAATGGGCTCGATATTAGCACCCGCTATCGGGTGCGTTCCTGGCGGGGGGGCTCCGAAAATCGGGGATTCCCGGGGCGGGGCGGGAGCCCGGCTCCAACCCGCCCACTTCCGGATTTCCCACAGACGCGCTGACACGTGTGCGCAGCCCCCGCATGTGGGACTCCCGCAGGCAATTAAAGCCGGCGGGGTGCCACTTAAGCTATTTATTTAGGTATTTCAGGTCGTTTACAGACCTGATTAAAGAGATATTTTACATGGGGTGGGATTTTGCAAACAACTGGGACTGTTTCCCGTACTGGGGGAAACACTCCCAGTTCAAATGGACGTGTTGCAGCCATCAGCCTGTGGCAGCTGCAAAGGTCCATTTGACAGGTGGCGGGGGGGGTGGGGGTGGGGGAGACCTTCACTTATTGCAGGAGGCCACTCTGTCACTTTGGACAAAGTTTGGCCTCCACCACCCTCCTCCTAACAATCAAAGTCACCAACTTGCACACTTACCCTGGTGTCCAGACACATGTACCTACCTTGCGGACCCCCTCAGATGTACATCTTCCAGATGGGGGCCGCCGTAGATGCAGTCATGACCTCCTCGGAGGGTGAACAGCATCACCAGCCTCGCCGTCTACACGTGGAGCTCCACAACACAGTGCTGTGACACATCTACCTGTACAGCAGGAGGGAGGGCAACCGCAGAGAGAGATGCGTCGCAGAGGGCACTACCCTCGTCACAGGGTCCACAGACCGAGGCTCAACTTCCTGGACCTCTCTGAGCAGCAGTGTACATGGAGGCTCAGAGTCACTCGACATGTAGTCAGGTAAGAAGATGGTGTTTGGGCCAGCCGAGCTGCTCCTGGCTGGCCCAAACACCATCTTCTTACCTGTCGCTGTCAAAGTCACCACTGCCCTCAACAACTTCTCCTCCACGTCCTTCCAGGGTGCCACCAGGGACATCGCCGACGTCTCTCAGTCGTCTGTACAAAAGAGCCCAGCAAATACACCTACACCCACTCTGCAGTGACACAATGGGTGGCATCAGGTGTGGGTCTTCATTGTGATCCTCAGGAAAGGGCATTATTGCACAAACCAGACAAGATTCGCAAAGACGTGGCAGTAGTGGTGCCAATATAATATGTGATGTGAGTTGCTCAGAAATTCAATACAAGTAAAAACCATGACAAACCCTCAAACACCCTTGTGCATCCCCTTCATGCTCACGACACATTTGCCTTACGCTACCTACTGCACATATGTGATGCATGCCCTGTGGCTGCAGCACAGGTAGTGGCGAGTTGAGTGAGGCTGACCGTGAAAGAGATGCATGAGAGGGTGAGTATGAGATAGAGCCATGAGATTGTATGAGGATTGGGTTGAGTGGTAGTGGCGGGATGAGTACTGGCGAGGTGAGTAAGTGCAGGTAAGATGAGGATGAGGTTTGAGTGGGTGTGAGGGGTGATGTGACAGAGTCGTGTTGGCTGTGCAGAAGGAGATGTGGGGTGGGGGCGGTGATGTGGCAGATGGAGTGTAGGGGAATGAGTAAGTGTACTCACTTTGGCTGACCTACTTAGGTCATTGCAGCGCCGCCTGCACTGTATGCAGGTGGGCGATATGTTGGTGGTGCAGGTGACCTCCTCTGCCACCTCGAGCCAGGCCTTCCTGGTGGCAGAGGCAGGCCGCTTCCACCCACCCGCCGGGGAGAAGATCTCTGTCCTCCCCCTCCTCCTCATCCCATCCAATAATACCTGGAGTGAGGCATCATTAAACCTGGGAGCAGCCTTCCCCCTGGGCTGCTCCATGCTGTACTTTTTCCTATTTCTTGCAGCATCAGTCAGTGGAGGACTGCCCCTTTAAATAGAGCTCCTCCAGCTGACAGACCTTACTGGGCACGCGCAGTCCGCCCGACGTGCAGATCAGCAGCGGGGAACCCGGAAGAGCAGGTAAGTGGCTCCAATTAGGCTGCGATTGTGCGCGGGGCAGACTGATTTCACCGGGCGCGTTACCCACGTGCCCTGGTAATATCGAGCCCCATGTATTTAAATCCCTAATCTGCACATTTAGCTTGCTTATTTCTGCCTTAGAGCCCAAGTGTTTTTATCAAAATTCATATGTTTTGAGCTGTTTTTGATGGAAAAAATTCTACCAAAGTGACGATACAGCCCATCATTTAGAGCAAATATAAAACTGTCTTCTTGTTGGTTGATGTTGATTCCATCTACAGGGTGCACTAATATTTGTACCAATATTTGGTTAAACACCAATTTTAAACTTTAATAGAGAGGACTGATCTGAACTGACTCAACAGGGCCGATTTTACCTGCACCCCCCCCCCCGGCCCAGCGGGAACGGTGTGGGTGGGGTGAGGTGAGGGGGGTAGGATGTCATTGGGGGTGTGCCCGCTGCGTTCCCAACCCACCACCATTGTAACTTGCCTGATTTCAGGCACGGGAAGGCCGCCCGCCTCAGAGGAGCAGGGGCCGAATGGTAAAGTTGCGTCCCCATGATGTCACTAAGAAACACAGGGGGAAAAATTAGATCGAGGGCGTTTTTGGGCGAGGGTAGCGTGATGTGCTGTTACCCCACGCCCAATGACCCCTGCGCAGGAAGGACACAAGTTTCGGCCCAATGGATGACTTGCCTGCAATCAGCGTTCCATTCCAGGCCTTGCACGTGTAATCAATGCAATTCACACTTTCCACCACCAGGGGGGAGGTCACTCCCTTAAAGGGAGGAGGATGTTTCTTAGAAATCTCTTAAAGGTAGCTGGTACCTGTTATTTGCTGAAAATAACATTCTACTCTCTGCACAGAGTCTGAACAGAGATCAGACATCGCACAGGTAAAACACAGATGCAGGTCCCATCCCTATGTTTACACACTGATGAGTTGTTAAAACATTGAATAAAGGTTGCACACTACTAAATCCCACATCCTCCAATCTGCCGATCTGAGTTGGTACCTGGCCTGCAAGAGTGCGTGCACCAAGGTTTTCTGCTGATGCACTAGTAACCTTGGCCCAAGAGGTGGACAGAAGGAGGGACATCTTATATCCACAGAGGGTGGGAAAGAGGCCCTCCAGACATATATCCAAAAGGCAGTGGGAGGCAGCGGGGGACAAAGTCAATGCCAGGTGCAAAGTATCATGAACATGGATGCAGTGCAGGAAGAAGTTCAATGCTTTGACATGAGTGGTCAAGGTGAGCGAGGTCAACTGTCAAGTGGCGTCTCCTACCAACTACACCACTAGCCCCATCCACTGCTCCACGCACTACACCCCCCCCTCCATCACCCACATAACAACAAACTCTTTCCATCTGTACTCAACTCTTCCAACCAAATGCTTCCTCTCACCCTTACACATTAACACAGTTTCAAGCCATCCACCCACAATTCACAGGCCGCACACACTAGCTATTCACCCATGACAGGCACATCACCCAGGCACACGTCCCGTTTTCTTGCAGGAGAAGGTGGCGCACATCAAGAGACAACAAGTGGCAGTGGCATTTAGCCCCTCGAGCCTGTTCCAACATTTGATGAGATCATGATGGACCTGTGACCTAACTCCATGTCTTAGCCCCATATCCCTTAATACCCTTGGTTCACAGAAATCTATCAATCTCAGATTTAACATTCACACAAGTGTGCTAGCATCAACTGCTGTCTGCAGAAGAGCGTTCCAAATGTCTCCCACCCTTTACGTGTAGAAGCATTTCCTAACTTCACTCCTGCATGTCCTGGCTCTAAATGTTAGGCTATGACCCCGCGTCCTAATATTCAAGTATAGGAGACCTCCAAAAACAGTTATAAATGTCATAGCAGCGAGAAGCAATAATCCAGCCACTAACCTGTAAATGCTGCATAGTTCCTTTAAAAACCCTTGCTGGGGGTACTTCCAGGCACTCTAAGACACATTCAGATGGTCGAGGTTAAGACTGTGCATTGAGTTGAGCATTAAGTCCCAAAATGGTGTTTATCACTTTAAATCAGCGTTGCACACTGATTGAAGCCATTTTCTCCCTACTTTACTTGATTCCAGCATTCATTATCTGCACCTGCGCTAACTCCTATACCAAGATGGCGTCCAGTGCACGTCACGCTGGAAATGTGCATGCGCATCCAAGACGCCATCTTGGATGTCGGAGAGGCCGTGTAGCGCCGAAACAACGGGTGCTACACGGCCCGATTTAGCGCCCATAGAAACAAAGAAAATAGGAGGAGTAGGCCATTCGGCCCTTTGAGCCTGCGCCGCCATTCAATATGATCATGGCCGATCCTTTATCTCAATACCATATTCCCGCTCTCTCCCCATACCCCTTGATGCCTTTTGTGTCTAGAAATCTATCTGTCTCCTTCCTAAATATATTCAGTGACTTGGCCTCCACAGCCTTCTGTGGTAGAGAATTCCACAGGTTCACCACCCTCTGAGTGAAGAAATTTCTCTTCATCTCAGTCCTAAATGTCCCACCCCGTATCGTGAGACTGTGACCCCTCGTTCTGGACCCCCCAGCCAGGGGAAACATCCTCCCTGCATCCAGTCTGTCTAGCCCTGTCAGAATTTTATACATTTCAATGAGATCCCCTCTCATTCTTCTAAACTCGAGTGAATACAGGCCGAGTCGACCCAATCTCTCCTCATATGACAGTCCTGCCATCCCAGGAATCAGTCTGGTGAACCTTCGCTGCACTCCCTCTATGGCAAGTATATCCTTTCTTAGGTAAGGAAACCAAAACTGCACACAATACTCCAGGTGTGGTCTCACCAAGGCCCTGTATAACTGCAGTAAGACATCCTTGCTCCTGTATTCAAATCCTCTTGCAATGAAGGCCAACATACCATTTGCCTTCCTAACTGCTTGCTGCACCTGCATGTTTGCTTTCAGTGACTGGTGTACGAGGACACCCAGGTCCCTTTGTACATCGACATTTCCCGATCTATCACCATTTAAATAATATTCTGCCTTTCTGTTTTTCCTTCTGAAGTGGATAACTTCACATTTATCCACATTATACTGCATCTGCCATGTATTTGTACACTCAGTCAACTTGTCTAAATCGCCTTGAAGTCTCTTTGCATCCTCCTCACAACTCACGATCTCGCCTAGTTTTGTGTCGTCAGCAAACTTGGAAATATTACATTTGGTTCCCTCATCCAAATCATTGATATATATTGTGAATAGCTGGGGCCCAAGCACTGATCCCTGCGGTACCCCACTAGTCACTGCCTGCCACCTCGACAAAGACCCTACTACTCTCTGTTTCCTGTCTATTAACCAATTTTCAATCCATGCCGGTTTATTACCACCAATCCCATGTGCTTTAATTTTGCACACTAACCTCTTATGTGGGACTTTATCAAAGGCCTTCTGAAAATCCAATTAAACCACATCCACTGGTTCTCCCTTATCTATTCTACCAGTTACATCCTCAAAAAACTCCAGTAGGTTTGTCAAACACGATTTCCCTTTCATAAATCCATGTTGGCTTTGTCTAATCCCGTTGATATTTTCTAAGTGTTAAATTATCACATCCTTTAAAATAGACTCTAGCATTTTCCCTACTATTGATGTTAGGCTAACCAGTCTGTAGTTCCATTTTCTCTCTCCCTCCTTTTTTTAAATAGTGGGGTTACATTTGCCACCCTCCAATCTGCAGGAACTGTTCCATACTCTATAGAATTTTGGAAAATAACAACTAATGCATCCATTATTTCCATGGCTACCTCTTTTTGTACTCTGGGATGCAGATTATCAGGCCCTGGGGATTTATCGGCTTTCAGTCCCATTAATTTCTCTAGCACTATTTTTTTACTAATATTAATTTGCTTTAATTCCTCCTTCTCACTAGTCCCTTGGTTCCCTAGCATTTCTGGGAAGTTATTTGTGTCCTCTTCCATGAAGACAGAACCAAAGGATTTGTTTAATTGCACTGCCATTTCCTTGTTCCCCATTACAAATTCTCCTGTTTCTGACTGTAAGGGACCTATATTTGTCTTCACTAATCTTTTTCTTTTTATATACTTGTAGAAGCTTTTACAGTTCACTTTTACGTTCCTTGCAAGTTTACTCTCATACTCTATTTTCCCCCTCTTAATTAATCTCTTGATCCTTTTTTGCTGAATTCTAAACTGCTCCCAATCCTCAGGCTTGCTACTTTTTCTGGCAACTTTATATGACTCCTCTTTGGATCTAATACTATCCTTAATTTCTTTTGTTAGCCATGGTTGGGCTGCTTTTCGATTTGTGTTTTTGCGCCAGAAAGGGATGTATAATTGTTGCAATTCATGCGTTCGTTCCTTAAATGTTAGCCATTGCCTATCCACCGTCATGCCTTTTAATCTATTATAGCCAACTCATTCCTCATACCTTCATAGTCACAAGCCATTTTAACTGCAGGCCAACTAAAAGACAGAGAGTTTCAGGCCCACCAGCTAAAGTTGACCCCAGCAAGGACCCTGGCCACAGGAGGCCGAGGTAAGTTTTTTTTTTACTTTTTAAAAAGTTCCTAGTGAGCCAGGTTGAGCAGGAGTTCTTCTCCTGGCCCCTCAAGGATATCTCTGGCCTCCCCTGCGGCAGGCTTCCCCACACTCCCAATACTTACCTTGACAGCGACTATATCTGTGGGTCCCCAGCAGTGGCCTAACCACCCCACATCATTATTTGTGACTCCGCCCACTGGCAGTGATGTCACTCCCACCGGCTTCGGGCGGGAGTCAGTGTCGGATTATGTTAATGAGGTCTGGGAGTTAAAATACCAGATGCTTCAACCCCCATACCCCCAGTTCCCGCCCTGAGTAAAAATCGGCCCTAATACAAAACTGATCCTGTCCATCTGTGTATCTCTGTCCATCAGTTACTGCGTCAAATAACAGCCATGGAATTTCAATCGGATTGAGTAACATTAACAATGCAGACTTTAACATTCCTTCGATTTCTATCTTACCTTCGTTAAAATAGCGGACAGAGGAATTTCATGCAAACATCTGAACATGTGCATTGCTAATCCATTATCACACAGTGTGATTCCAAACCACAAGTGTTTTGCTGTTGTCCATGAAAGTCAGTGGATTGTTAAATCAATAGAAATAAAAGTTGACTCTGAACTTTAGCTTTCATTGAAATTGAAAACAGTCAAACTAAAACAGAGTGTTTTCTTCAATTCTGAGAGTGCAGCAGTTAGAACATAAAATGGAACTATTGATGTTATTCATTCAGCTAGATGGCTTGCCATATCAGAAAAGCACCTTTTTTTCTATTTCTCTTTTTCTACCCATGAAAATATTCTGTGCACTTAAAGAGTGGGCACAGTCACAGAAACTCAAGCTTATTTGCATCCTCAGTCTAATTCAGTATTCATTTGCTCACTGCATTGCTATTCCAATGAGGAGAGATTGTATTTTCCCCTAATTTTCTTTTATGTGCACCCTGTCCACCATAATTTGTATCTTAGCAATCTTCAATTTTCTGCTGTGCAATAGAACAGGAAAATAGCCCAGTTAGTGCCAGCCCATACTAATTCGATCCCATGCACCCTGTTGTTGGCACACAACACTTGTTTATTATAAGCCAGCTCAACTTTCCAATGGGGCTGGCAAAGGTGTTATTCAGTGAATGTGTGAAACACAGCCACTAGGTAAACGTTCGGCCCACTCTGAATGTTGGAATTGCATGGGTATGTAAATTTTAAGCGTTTATGTAAGATTCTTACAGGCGTTCTCTTATTTCAGTGTTTTAGTCAAGTCGCAGTTATTCGTGAGTCACACTGATTCACATCGAGTCCCCCTCGTTTCTGAGCCCTCAGACAAGCTGTGAAGGTATCCACAGTGCATTGAAAAGCTAGACACAGGAGAATTCCTATATATGGAAAAAGCTTCTGTAAGAAGATTGATTCTGCAATCCAACGGTCTTCAGACTAGAGGTAACACATTATTCAGGAGAGAAATATAATCCTTTAAGAAGTGCAAAAAGCAGACAGAGGTCTTTGCTTTTATTTTTGTTTGTGTTTTTATTTTCTTAACAAAAAAAGAAATAAGGTCTTCTTCGGGGTACAAATCAAAGGCTTCAGATGATTCATCTCTGTGGATGTGCTGGTTGAATTTGATGGATCATTTTAAAAAGCAACACTGCTAATCTTCAGGTTTTCTTTTTTAAGTTATTCACAGATCAGTGGCTTTTCCGGTTAATACAGGGCCCAACGCTCTTCTGTCTATGCACATGGTATTCATCATGTCTTGACAAGAAAAGACCTTCAGTCTACAAATAACCTTCAGCACAGTTAGATGTGCAACCGTACTCATTAAATAAGATAGATTTTACAACTGCAGTCAGAGTGTCGCTTTCATCACCAGTAAATATTTCTGTTAAGACCTGTGTACTGTAAAATTCTTAATATTCTGTACTAGGTATTGGCTGTTAACTTTGTGTGTGCATCTTTTCCTGCATTCTGAATGAGTTAAGATCACCACAACATTCGAATCTAATATAAGCAGAGATCCTTCACCTGGACACATACTTTTACATAGACTGTCATAATTGTAAAATAAAAAAAGCCTTTTTTAAAAAAATGACACATCACATAGTTTTCTATAGTTACAAACCATCGCTGAAAAAAGAACGTTTTTTTCAGTTTTACTTCAGTATTTTGCAGTTTATTCTATTTATTAGCTATACTGGCCTAATTTGCAATGACAGGAACATGTTCCCACTCTTCCAGTGATGGAGCATTTCTACTGAAAGTGTCAATCAGTAAACTTTCATTGAGGTCTCGTCCAGCCAGCTCAGGCCAAAAAGTTGCCGCTACAACTTTTAAAAAGCCCGATAGAATTTAAACTAAATGTTTTATGCTTTGGAACAAGTCAGAACCAGGGAACCATTGGCCTATTAGTTTGACTTCAATGGGTAGTTAAGATGCTAGAAGGGATCATAAGTGATGCTGGGGTGGACGTTTGATAGAGTCGACCTATGGCACGAACCGGGTGTGGGGATTGATCCCTGCACTGGAACAGGAAGGTCTGAGACCCGATCGGAATTGGGTCTCGGGCCTCATTTATATTAAACCGGCCTGCTGCTGAAGGCTGCAGTGATTGGTCCCCAGGCAGCTTGCCAGTGAGGTGGGCATGAATTTCGGGCTGAGCGGCCCTCGGGTAAGGGGGGAGGTGATTGGGAGATTGGGGAGGGGTGAGGGTGATCTGGAGAGGGGGGGAAGGCAATCGGGTGGGGCCGGCATCAGTCTTAGGCTGATGGGGATAGAACTCATTGGCATACGCGGGGGTCGCTGAAGCATCCTAAGCAGGGCAGGCCTGACACTTGCCCTGCTCATCACTGACAAATTTTCAAGGGAAGTCCTTTAACAGGAGTTAGGCCCTAATATACATATTTAAAGGGACGAAAGCCTGTTTTAGGCATCCACCCATGACACCTAGAAAATGGGCCCCACGAATTAACCAATGGGACCAACGCCAGTGCAGATCGGGCGCAGGCCATCCCACTGATAAATTAGCATGCTTTGCACCTGTTTTTAGGCATAAAATGGACACAATGCATACAAATTTCCACCTGGGTCTCTGTGATCACCTGGATAGAGAAGTAGTTATCAGAGACACACAACATGGCTTCTTGAAAAAAACATTGTGTCTTACTAATTTGATTGAGTTTTTTTTGCAGAAGAAGTTAAACATTGCCCCATGAACCTGATCTGCCATTCTATTAGATCCTGACTAATCTATAACTCAATTTTATTTACTCACCTTTGTTCCATAGCCCTTGATACCCTTACCAAACAAAAATCTATCGATGTCAGTCTTGAAAATTTTAATTAACCCAGCATCCACAGCTTTTTTTTGGGGGGTGGGGGGAAGAGTTCCAAACATCCACTACAGGGCAAACGTGTAGGAAATTCCCACCCAAAGCAAGCAGGAACTTGTAAATGATGTGATACTGACTCAGAAAGGATGACCTTCCATGTCACTGTCCAGCCTTTAAACTGGCCACACATGTCTTCCAATTACCACACATATAAATAAGCATCCAGGGTTGTTAGGCATTGAGCAGTAAGAAGGTTTATTCTGCAATTTTTAAGTCATTTCTGGCCTGTTTCCTTTTTTTTTTGCTGGCACTTAGGTTCTCATGAGCCTGGTGCCAATTGTTTTAAATTTCTTTTTGCCCTCATCAATACTGGCATCAGGGGGTTTCTCAAAAGGAATCCCCCTATCAGACTGAAATAAAAGGAAGACCCATGAAGGGATGTCAGGCACATCAGGCTGCATGAGAGATGTTCTATCCCCATCTGCCAACATCTGTACACCCACGTCTGCAGACAGAGGTGAACATATTTCACCTTGGCAGCGGATTAGTGCATGTGAAGTTTCAAACTCTGAAGATAGATTATACCATCAGGCCAGAGAGTTCAGAGCTGTGCGAAGTTCTGACTAACCATTATACTTAATGGTTCTTCAGAAGCACCTCAATCACAGCATGCCTTGTTTTTCATTGTGCAGCAGGAAAGAAGGCGTGCCAGGATGATCAGGGAACAAAGTCTGATTGTCTGCACCCATGGTGCCACCTAAGGTGTCTGTCTTTGCACAGTGATGACACTTTCGCCTCTGAGTCAGATGGTTTAAGCCCCACTCCAGAGGCTTGAGCGCATAATCTTGGCTGACACTTGGCAGTGAGGAAGTGCTGCACTGTCAGAGGTGGCATCCTTTGGATGAGACATTAAACCGAAGCTGCACCTGCTCTCTCAGGTGGATGTAAAAGATCCCATGCCACTATTTGAAGAAGAACAGAGGAGTTCTCCTGGTATCTTGGTCAACATTTATCCCTCAATCAACATCACTAAAACAAATGATGCTAATGTATCTCATTGTGAGACCTTTGCTGTGCGCAAATTGGCTGCTGCATTTCCCTACATTACAACAGTGATTACATTTCAACAATACTTCTTTGACTGTGAGGCATCTTGGGACATCCTGAGAACATGAAAGGTGCAATAGAAATGCAAAGTTCTTTTTCTTCTAACATATTTTCAGGCTTTTGAAAAACTATTTTCAGGGAGTCCAGGTCAGCAGAAATCTAGCTGCTGTACAGATTTCTGCTACTACCACCAGGGGGAAAGGTAGGGCAATCAAAGCCCGAGCCCTATGGATGACGAAAGAAGTAGAAAGATGAAGCAGAAAAAGGGCGCATATGACCGATGTCAGGTTGATAATACAAGTGAGAACCAGACTGAATATAGAAAGTACAGAGAAGTGAAAAAGGAAATTAGAGGGGCAAAGAGGGAGTATGACAATAGATTGGCAGCTAGCATATAAATAGTAAACAGGTAGTAAGAGGAGGGGTGGGGCCGATTAGGAAACAAAAAGGAGACCTACGCATGGAGGCAGAGGGCATGACAGAGGTACTAAATGAATACTTTGCATCTGTCTTTACCAAGAAAGAAGATGCTGCCAAACTCACAGTAAAAGGAGAGGTAGTTGAAATACTGGACAGCGTGAAAATTGATAGAGGAGGTACAAGAAAGGCTGGCTACGCTTAAAGTAGATAAGTCACTCTGTCCGGATGGGATGCATCCTAGTAGAGGGAGAAATTGCAGAGGTGCTGGCCATAATCTTCCAATCCTTCTCAGATACAGGGATGGTGCCAGAGGACTGGAGAATTGCAAATGTTACACCCTTGTTCAAAAAAGGGTGTAAGGATAAACCCGGCAACTGCAGGCCAGTCAGTTTAACCTCGGTGGTGGGGAAGCTTATAGAAACGATAATCTGGGACAAAATTAATAGTCACTTGTGTGGATTAATAAAGGAAAGCCAGCACAGATTGTTAAAGGCAAATCGTGTTTAACTAACTTGTTTGAGTTCTTTGATGAGGTAACAGAGAAGGTTGATGAGGGCAATATGGTTGATGTTGTGTATGTGGACTTTCAAAAGGTATTTGATAAAGTGCCATATAATAGGCTTGTCAGCAAAACTGAAGCCCATGGAATAAAAGGGGCAATGGCAGCATGGATACGAAATTGGCCAAATGACAGGAAACAGAGAGTAGTGGTGAACAGTTGTTTTTCGGACTGGAGGGAGGTGTACAGTGGTGTTCCCCAGGGGTCGGTACTAGGACCGCTGCTTTTTTTGATATATATTAATGAATTGGACTTGGGTGTACAGGGCGCAATTTCAAAATGTGCAGATGACACAAAACTTGGAAGTGGAGTAAACAGTGAGGAGGATAGTGATAGACTTCAAGAGGACATAGACAGGCTGGTGGAATGGGCAGACACTTGGCAGATGAAATTTAATGCACAAAAGTGTGAAGTAATACATTTTGGCAGGAAGAACAAGGAGAAGCAATATAAACTAAATGGTACAATTCCAAAAGGGGTGCAGGAACAGAGAAACCTGGGGGTATATGTGCACAAATCTTTGAAGGTGGCAGGACAGGTTGAGAAAGCGGTTAAAAAAGCACATGGGATAGACGCATTAAGTACAAAAGCAAGGAAGTTATGTTGAATCTTTATAAAACACCGGTTCGGCCACAACTGAAGTATTGTGTCCAATTCCAAGCACCGCACTTTAGGAAGGATGTGAAGGCCTTAGAGAGGGTGCAGAAAAGATTTACTAGAATGGGTGAGGGACTTCAGTTACATTGGTACACTGGAAAAGCTGGGGTTGTTCTCCTTAGAGCAGAAAAGGTTGAGCGGAGATTTGATAGAAGTGTTCAAAATCATGATGGGTTTCGATAAAGTAAATAAAGAGAAACCGTTCCCATTGGCAGAAGGATCGAGGACCAGAGGACACCGATTTAAGGCGATGGGCAAAAGAACCAAAGGTGTCATAAGGAAAAACTCTTTTTACGCAGCGAGTAGTTATGATCTGAAATGCGCTGCCTGAAAGGGTGGTGGAAGTAGATTCAATTGTGGCTTTCAAAAAGGAATTGGATAAATATTTGAAGAGACAAAATTTGCAGCGCTACGGGGAAGAGGACTAACTGGATTCCTCCTACAAAGAGCTGGCACGGGCTCGATGGCCAAATGACCTCCTTCTGTGCTGTAACGATTCTATGATTCTAACATGCAATATAGGGCTGACATAACCAGTGACAGTAGTAACTGTGACCTCAAGGCTGCCTTCAACTCCTTACAGGCATGCTGCAATGCAGATTTATGGGGATAGTGCTGTGGAGTGGTACAGAGAGCAACACTCATCGCAGCTACCTCACAGAGCATCACCTCCTTTTAGTTTTTGCCTGGTATTACTTAAATGCCTCCCCCCTCCATTAGCTTTGGCAAAGGCCGAGATGCCTTCTGAATCTTGGAGAGATTTTCTGAAGTTTTGTCAGCCCAGTATTACACTTCCTGCTTCCTGTTAATTATCCCCATCCCTTTAAATTTCACTTGCATCCTTCCACTCTCGTCATTAATGTGCTCCCTAGATCTGTCCAAATTGGCACCTGAATAATTATGCAAATAAACTGACTCAGGAAATTTGATTGCTATTAGCACTTCACCATTTTGGCAGAATTTGCACCTATGCTTAACCATTTCCAACTGACTTGCACCAATATCTGAATCCTTACGTTCACGACAAGGGCCAGGTTTTAGAATTGGGGTATAATTGTGCAATAGTCACTAATAAACCAAAGGTCATCTGTAATGTTACACCCTATTTATACATGGAATTGAATTTAAGTTAGATTGTATCAATCCAAAGTCAGTTAAGTCTTTGCAACATTTAGACTACACTTCTACTCCAAAGGAATTCATGTGCATGATGGTTCCAAATCATCAATTTGGCTCATGTTAGCTAACATATCAAGTAGCTAGAGAAGAGAAACAATCTGAATCAGAAGCAGTTATATCAAAGGATTCCTTCAGGTGACAGACAGCAAGAGTTCAACCAAAGCAGTGATCACCTGGCTAGGTCCCTTTAGAAAGTACCTTTGATCCACTGGCCTTACCTCAGAATTAGAATCATAGAAAGGATACAGCATGAAAGGAGGCCATTCGGCCCATCGAGTCCATGCTGGCTCTATGCAAGAGCAATCCAGCTAGTCCCAATCCCCCACCCTATCCCCATAGCCCTGCAAATTTTTTCTCTTCAAGTACTTATCCAATTCCCTTTCGAAAACCATGATTGAATCTGCCTCCACCACCCCCCCCTGGCAGTGCATTCCAGATCCTAACTGCTCGCTGTGTGAAAAAGCTTGTGCTTATATCACCTGTCAGTAATGCTACAATTCTTTATCTGAGTTTTGGGGGAAGCTTTTCTGAGATTATTACAAGAATTTTTAACTGTCTGAGATTCTTGAACTTTGCTTTCTGTTGTAGTTTTTTTCCTTCATCTCACCTGCCTGTTATTTCTATTTATCCCAAGTGCCACCATCTTAGAGCGACTAATTCATAAATTCATGGTGTAACCAACTTTATCTAATGGTGAAGAGCATTATATGATTTCATAATTAGAAAGTGAGCAGTAAGTAATTTCTGTTATTCTCCCACTGTCCCATGGTGTTGTTCATATTTAGACTACGGTCTGGAGCAATGTTGTAATGTTTACAAGTGTAAGTACTGTGTGTTAAATTATTAAAATATAATGGAGGTTAAAATAAAAAGGCATTTGAAAAATAAGTTCTATTTTCCACATGTCACAAACTCGGGTTGAAGGAATCCTCAAGAATGTTGTGCTCAAAGTTGGTGAAGCAGCTTTACTTTTGACAGAGCAACATTGTTGTCAAGAACTGAGTAAACTCACCACATAGTAAAGACCCCAAGATTGTCCTTTTTGCATCCACCTGCAAAAAGGAAGTTTCCAGCAAAGTGGAAAACGCATCGAGTCCCATATCTGCTTTGCACATAAAGGTTTGCACTTCTTCAATCCATAATCACTTCCTTAATCCATTATTAAGGAAGTGGTAACAGGGCACTTCGAAAATCATAATATGATTAGGCAGAGTCAACATGGTTTTATGAAAGGGAAATCGTGCTTGACAAATTTATTGGAGTTTTTTTTTTGAGGATGTAACTAGTAGAGTAGATGAAGGGGAACCAGTGGATGTAGTATATTTGGATTTTCAAAAGGCATTCGATAAGGGTGTCACACAAAAGGTTGTTACTCAAGATAAGAGCTCATGAGGTGGGGGGTAATATATTAGCATGGATAGAGGATTGGTTAATGGACAGAAAACAGAGGATAGGAATAAAATGGGGCATTTTCAGGTTGGCAGGCTGTAACTAGTGGGATGCCGCAAGGATCAGTGCTTGGGCCTCAGCTATTTAGAATCTATATTAATGACTTAGATGAAGGGACCGAGTGTAATGTATCCAAGTTTGCTGATGATACAAAGCCAGGTGCGAAAGTAAGCTGTGAGGAAGACACAAAGGGCAGGGTTTTAACTGTGAAAAACGAGTGGGTTGGAGACAGGGGGGCATTGAAAATTGCAACAATTTCAGGCCCACCCCCAACTTGCCCATTTCCGATTTTCACTGGGGCAGGACGAAGGGGCAGGCAACCAACCCACTCACAGGAGGTGGGTTGGTCACTAAAACCTTTCAAGGAGGCTGCGGGCCTCCATTTTGAAAGGTTTTGCGATTTCAACCCCTGGGGGCTGGGTTTCCCAGGCCTTCTCCTTCACGCCACAAATCTGCAGGTAAGTGCCTTTATAGCACTGCTTGTGGGCCCGGAGGAGCAGGAATGCATCCCCCATGCCCAGCAAGCCTACCTATAGTGACCTCCCAATGATCACGGACACCCCCCAACGATCATGGGCCCCCGATCCCGACCCCACCCCCCCAGTGACTAACCCCCTAGTGACTGGCACTCTATCGCCCTGCCGCAGGACACCCGATTCCCCCTCCCCATGACTGACCCCATCCCTCCCCTGTGACCTCCATGCCCACCTCCCCCATCCATACAATCTAAGATTTACCTGAACACTTACCTGAAGTCGTCCTCTTCCTTCCTCTGCTCCCGTCCGACTCAGACCTGCCCGTCAAACAGGCCGGCCTGTGGTACGGAAAACCAACAAAAAATAAATAAAAGACGTCATTACGTCAAAATCGTAAGGACGTCTGGGAAATCCGAACTTCCGGGTTTCCCGTCCGTGATTCAACCACCGCCCCTCTCACTTCCTGGCTCTGGGTCAAAATTCTGGCCGAAGAGTCTGCAAAGGGATATAGACAGGTTAAGCGAGTGAGAAAGAAGGGGTAGATGGAGTATAATGTGGGGAAATGTGAGGTTATTCACTTTGGTAGGAAGAAAAGAAACACAGAAATGTTGGTGTTCAGAGGGATTTAGGTGTCCTTGTACATGAAACACAGAAAGTTAACATACTGGTACAACAAGCAATTAGGAAGGCAAATGGTATGTTGGCCTTTATTGCAAGGGGGTTGGAGTACAATAGTAAGGAAGTCTTGCTACAATCGTACAGGGTTTTGGTGAGACCACACCTGGAGTATTGCATATATTTGCTTTAGAGGCAGTGCAAAGAAGATTCACTAGATTAATTCCTAGGATGGGAGGATTGTCCTATGAGGAGAGATTTAGAATGGGCCTATACTCTCTGGAGTTTAGAAGAATGAGAGATGATCTCATCAAAATGTATAAAAATCTTGGAGGGCTTGACAGGGTAGATGCTGAGAGGCTAGTTTCCCCTGGCTGGAGAGTCTAGAACTAGAGGTCATAGTCTCAAGATAAGGGGTCGAACATTTAAGACCGAGATGAGGAAAATTTCTTCACTCAGAGGGCTGTGAATCTTTGGAATTATTTACTCCTGAGGGCTGTGGATGCTTAGTCATTGAGTATATTCAATACTAATAGCAATAGATTTTTGGACACTAAGGGAATCAAGGGATATGGGGATTGGGCAGGAAAATGGAGTTGAGGTCGAAGATCAGCCATGATCTTATTGAATGAAGGAGCAGGCTCGAGGGGCTCTATGGCCTACTCCTGATCGTATTTCTTATGTTCTTATGTTCAATTGCTTGGGTTCATCTTCGAAAGCAGAGCAAAGATATTCTGCAGGATAGCTTCCCCCTAGAATCATAGAATGGTTACAGCACGGAAGGAGACTATTTGGCCCATCGAGTCCGTGCTGGCTCTATGCTAGGGCAATCCAGCTAGTCCCGTTCCCCTGCCCTTTCCCCTTAGCCCTGCAATTTTTTTTCCCTTCAAGTACTGATCCAATTCCCTTTTGAAAGCCACAATTGAATCTGCCTCCACCACCCCCTCAGGCAGTGCATTCCAGATCCTAACCACTCGCTGTGTAAAAAAAGTTTTTCCTCATGTCACCTTTGGTTCTTTTGCCAATCGCCTTAAATCTATGCCCTCTGGTTCTTGACCCTTCCGCTAGTGGGAACAAATTTTCTCTATCTACTCTGACTAGACCCATCATGATTTTGAAATCCTCTATCAAATCTCCACTCAATCTTCTATGCTCGAAGGAGAACAACCCCAGTTTCTCCAGTTTATCCACATAATTGAAGTCCTTCATCCCTGGAATCATTCTAGCAAATCTCTTCTGCACCCTCTCTAAGGCCTTCACATTATTCCTAAAGTGTGGTGCCCAGAATTGGACACAATATTCCAGTGTTTTATAAAAGTTCATCATAACTACCTTGCTTTTGTACTCTATGCCTCTATTTATAAAGCCCAGGATCCCGTATGCTTTCTATCACACTCTATTAAAAGTTATAATTATTTGTTATATCTATAATTAAAGTCAAAAGTTTAGTCATAAATAAAGTATAGAGAATTCTAAAATGATATGTTTTGCTAGAATAATGTTTAACAGTAGCATTTGAAAGTTGACATGCCTGTTAAGATAAGCCATCTGTTATGTTTGCTATCATTTGTGTGACAATACTCCCATCAAGAAAACCCAGCCATCTCACCATCTTTTTCAGTTTTCCTTATCTTTTTTTAAATTTCATTCTCAGGATGTGAGTGTTGCTGGCAAGGCCAGCCTCTATTGCCCATCCCTAGTTCCCTTTGAGAAGGTGGTGGTGAGCCACCTTATTAAACTGCTGCAGTCCATGTGATGAAGGTGCTCCCACAATGCTGTTAGGTAGGCAGTTCCAGGATTTTGACCTAGCAACAATGAAGCAATGGCTTTAAAACCTATTAGTGCTTTCTTCTGATCTATGAAACAATGTAAAGATCACTTATTGTCCTGGACTGTCCTGAAATAATTCTATTAACTTCTATCTCCTTCCAAGCCATTCCTGATACATACGAATATGGGAAAGTACAGGGCCAGAAAAATTCTAAAGTCCATATGGCCAATCCCATAAACTAATAGCTTTCAATCACCCGCTCTCACAAATAGCTATCCAATTCTCCTTAAGTGTTTCCAGACTAACTGCCTTTCCCACCTCCCTGGGTAGCCCATTCCACACATTCGCTACTTACTGCGTAAAGGAGTTAAATCTAAACTGTGTGTGTGCACCTTCTTCTAAGCTTCACCCCGTGTCCCCGGTTCCAGAGATTGTGGAAAACTTGAACATATTGGGGGTGATCTTAGGAGGCAATTGCGGGTGCTCTGGGGGCGGGGGGTCTCCGAAAATCGCGGAAATCCCATTTGGGTTCGGAAGCCAACTCCAACCCGCCGACTTCCAAGTTTTGCAGGGACCCACCTGTGTGCGCGCAATTAAAGCCGGCAGGATGACAGTTAGAGATCCAAATGTACCTCACTGAGGTACTTAAGGCACTTTACCTGTGACAGAGTAAGTCATTAGAACGATTTTTAACTTACCTGGGCGGCTTGCCCACCGCTTCTGATTCATGCCTGGAAACCAGATGTGAAGGGCCGGATCAGGGAATGAGAAACTAAATAAACTGAATAAAAAACCATAGACGGAAGTGAGAACACAAAATGAACCTACCTTTGAACCCTGCTCCGATGTCCGATGTCCCCTGTTCCGACATTCCCCCTCTTCACCCCCCCCCCCCGATGTCCCCCTCTTCACCCCCACTCCCCCCCCCCGATGTCCCCCTCTCCCCCAGCCCGGTCTTCCATTGCCACACGCACCATCACCACCCCCCCCACTACACTGCCAACCCGCCACCATTGTAAAATCAAGCCCATTATGTGAGTTCCATTTACTTATTCCCTTAAGAATCTTGAATACTTAATATGTATCAGTTCTGTACTCTGTCGATAGTATTTCTGAACATGATGCACTTTTCTTCCATTTTTTTCCCCTTTAACAATGTTGTTAAGTCAGTTCCTTAACTCACCCGTCATAATCTGTTTTTCTAACATTGAATATTTTTATTGTGATCATTCCCTTTTCAATCATAAGCCTAACTTTAAACTCCACCATATTGTGGCCACTGCTGACAAGATATTGTCTGGCTCAGATATGCTCTGCCATCTCTTCGTTGTTACTTATCAGATCCAGTAAGACCTCTGGTCATTTATGTTCTTTGGCCAATTGTTCCTTGTGATAATCCAATACTACCTCCAGGATTACGTTTTCATTCCTACGGCACCCCTTATAAATTTCCCAATCTATCCCTGGTAATTTGTATACCCAACCCTCTGATGAAAAATTAAGACAGGCGAAATCCCCCGGCAGGATTTAATATGCCGGCAGGAAGAGCCTGGTGGAGGGGGCGGTTATTTTTCGGTGCAAAATCCGGAAGGAAAGTAGGCGGGATTGGCAGAGTCAACATGGATTTATGAAAGGAAAATCATGTTTGACAAACCTATTGGAGTTCTTTGAGGATGTAACTAGTAGAATAGATAAGGAGGAACCAGTGGATGTGGTGTATTTGGATTTTCAGAAGGCTTTCGATAAGGTCCCACACATGAGGTTGGTGAACAAAGTTAGAGCACATGGAATTGGGGGTAATATACTGGCATGGATTGAGAATTGGTTAACAGACAGAAAACAGAGAGTAGGAATAAACGGGTCTTTTTCAGGTTGACAGACTATGACTAGTGGGGTACCGCAGGGATCGGTGCTTGGGCCCCAGCTATTCACAATCTATATCAGTAATTTTGATAAGGGGACCAAATGTAATAGTTCCAAGTTTGCTTATGACACAAAACTAGGTGGGAATGTGAGTTGTTAGAAGGATGCAAAGAGGCTTCAAGGGGACATAGACAGGTTAAATGAGTGGGCAAGAAATTGGCAGATGGAATATAATGTGGAAAAATGTGAAGTTATGCACTTTGGTCGGAAAAACAGAAATGCAGAGTATTTTTTAAAATGGTGAGAGATTGGAAAATGTTGATGCTCAAAGGGACATGGGTGTTCTTTTACATGAGTCACTGAAAGCTAACATGCAGGTGCAGCAAGCAATTAGGAAGGCAAATAGTATGTTGGCCTTTAATACAAGAGGATTTGAGTACAGGAGTAAAGATGTCTTACCGCAATTATATAGGGCCTTGGTGAGACCGTACCTGGAGTACTGTGTACATTATGGTCTCCTTACCTAAGAAAGGATATACTTGCCACAGAGGGAGTGCAACCAAGGTTCATGAGACTGATTCCTGGGATGGCAGGATTGTCGTATGAGGAGAGATTGAGTAGACTAGGCCTATATTCTCTAGAGTTTAGAAAAATGAGAGGTGATCTCATTGAAACATACAAAATTCTTACAGGGCTCGACAGGGTAGATGCAGGGAGAATGTTTCCCCTGGGTGGGGAGTCTAGAACTAGGGGTCACAGTCTCAGAATAAGGGGTAGGCCATTTAGGACTGAGATGAGGAGAAATTTCTTCACTCAGAGGATGATGAATCTTTGGAATTCTCTACCCCAGAGGGCTGTGGAGGCTCAGTCATTGAGTACATTCAAAACAGAGATCGATAGATTTCTAGATATTAAAGGCATCGAGGGATATGGGGATAGTGCAGGAAAATGGCGTTGAGGTAGAAGATCAGCCTTGATCTTGTTGAATCGCGGAGCAGGCTCGAGGGGCCAGATGGCCTACTCCCGCTCCTATTTCTTATGTTCTTAGAAAGAAAAATCAAGTCAGACACACAGAATGAAACAGAAAGAAGGACCAAGAGTGAGAATCAGACATGGAGATACATTTCCAGGAACCAATCACAAAATCGGGCGAAGTGCAAAGCAGGCTGCTGATTTGCTATCACCTGTTTTGCGCTACCTCCAAGACAAATTTATTCCCCGTTGACTTTAGGAACTGCCCAAGAGCAATTAGGCTTTAATTCACCATGTGAAAGTACAGCAATTAGACGTCTTGGCATTAAAGGGACACCCCAGGTCACACATAGCAGCAACAGTATAACACATTATGGATTACATGGTATAATGCGCCCATCATAAAATAGCATATTCTCTGAGTCACAGGAGCAACAGTGCTGGAAATTTGCTAGTGGCGTTGAAAATTTTAAAAATGTAACTTGTCATCTCAGCCAGGGGAGAGAGCTCACGATTATAGAAAGTTTGTCCCAGTTATAATTTTATTCCTTTAACGTTATTTGCTCCTGATTATGAAAACACAATAATTTAATGGAAGTTATTCAGCAGATGAGTGATATGAATATAGATTATCTCTCCTGTGTCTGTAACAGCAGGTCATCATTTTTGTTGTGTGGAAACAGGTATTTAGAATATTAAGTGGAAATAATTTTCTTGTAGTTCATGCTATGATAAAAGGATACTGTGCATCATTTGTGACTATACTCGCATATCTCCTCACAATTAGTTTTGTTTGAAGTACCTGACTGCACAAGGAAACAGTACTTGAAAATGTTAGCAATTCCACTAGAGCAAATAATTGAGAAATAAGTGCTTTGATTAATGGAATAGAACTGAAAACTACAATGTTAATTTACTTCATTATAAAGCAAAAGACAAGAAACCACACTCTCCATTTAGCTGGAAAGGTGCTTCATGAACCTTTTTTTGGGGGGGAGTGGGGGTGCATTTGATGGTATTTATGTTTTTCAACTATTTCAGATTCAGTAGAAGGAACTCCCTCATGTGCACTACTGTTTATTTGATTGCAGTGTTTGAAAATATAGCAATCTGATCAACTGAATGCTGTCCATTCAAAATCAGCAAAAATATTTCAGGCCTGAACCAGGATACCCTCAAGAGATTCTGTGCCACGTGATGAGTGTTAAATAGTTAGGTCCTTTTATGATATGACCTGCAGTGGTGTTACCCAGGTAGTGACTTCTGAAAACTGCAATGGACCAATTGAAGCACTTGACCTGTTCTCTCACCCCGCACCCCTCTCCCCTCTCTTGCCCCTTAACTCGAAGGTGTACTAGAAAAACATCTAGAGAAAGAAAATATAATAAAGAATAGTCAGCACGGATTTCAGAAGGGAAAGTCATGCCTGACCAGCCTGATTGAATTCTTTGAAGTAACAGAAAGAGTAGACCAAGGGTAATGCAGTAGATGAAATATATTTGGATTTTCAAAAGGCTTTCGATAAGGTACCACGTGGTAGACTCGTGACTAAGGTGGAGTGACAGTGGTAGCAGAATGGATAGCAAGTTGGCTACAAGATAAAAAAAAGAGTAGGAGTTAAGGGTAGCTACTCAGACTGGCAAAAGTGGGAAGTGGTGTTCTACAGGGATCGGTGCTGGGACCACTGTTGTTCAAAATTTACATTAACGATTTGGATTTGGGAATCGGAAGTGCAATTTCAAATTTTGCAGTCGACACCAAATTGGGGGTTATAAGTTAATACAAAGGAAGAATGCATCAAAATGCAAGAGGAGATTAATAAACTTGCAGAATGGGCGTGTAATTGGCAAATGAATTTAAAGTGTGAGGTGGTATATTTTGGTAGGAAGAATAAGGAGGCCACATACTTCTTGGATAATAAGAGTCTAAATGGAATAAAGGAGCAAAGGGATCTAGGGGTACAGATACACAAATCACTAAAAGTAATGACGCAGGTTAATAAGGCCATAAAAAAGGCAAATTAAGCATTAGGGTTCATTTCTAGAGGGACAGAATTGAAAAGCAGAGAAGTTATGTTAAACTTGTATAGAACCTTGGTTAGACCACACTTAGAGTACGGTGCACAGTTCTGGTCTCCATATTATAGGAAGGATATAGCGGCATTGGAGAAGGTGCAAAAAAGATTCACATGGATGATACCAGAACTGAGAGGACATACTTATCAGAAAAGGTTGAACAGGCTGGGGCTCCTTTCTCTGGAAAAGTGAAGGCTGAGGGGTGACCTCATAGAGGTCTTTAAGACAATGAAAGAGTTTGATAGGGTAGACCAGAGAAAATGGTTCCACTTGTGGGGGAGACCAAAACTAGAGGTCATAAATATAAAATAGTCACTAATAAATCCAATAGGTAATTCAGGAGTAACTTCTTTCCCCAAAGAGTGGTAAGAATGTGAAATGCGCTACCACAAAGAGTAGTTGAGGCAAATAGCATGGATGGGTTTAAGGGAAAGCTAGATAAGCACATGAGGGAGAAAGGAATAGAAGGGCGTGCTGATAGGGTTAGATGAAATGGGATGGGAGGAGGCTCATGTGAAGCATAAGCTCCAGCATAGACCGGTTGGGTCGAATGGCCTGTTTCCGTGCTGTAATTTCGATGTAATTCAATGTAAATCAATGTAACCATGCAGCAGGGAAATTATTGTTTATTTTTGGTGTGCATCAAATTCATTTGTTTATTTAATTTGTGAATTTTGTCCTAATGTTAAGAAAGAACTTGCATTTATATAGTACCTTTCATGACCTCAAAATGTCCCAAAGCACTTTACAGCCAATGAAGTACTTTTGAAGTGTAGTCACTGTTGTAATGTAGGAAACATGGCAACCAATTTGCACACAGCAAGATCCCACAAATAGCAATGTGATAATGAGCAGATCATCTGTTTTAGTGATGTTGGTTGAGAGATAAATATGGCCAGGACACCAGGGAGAACTCCCCTGCTCTTCCTCGAAATAGTGCCATGCGAAATAGGGGCCTCGGTTTAACGTCTCATCCGAAAGACGGCACCTCCGACAGCGCAGCACTCCTTCAGCACTGCATTGGAGTGTCAGTCTAGATTTTGTGCTCAAGTCTATGAATTGGTACTTGAACCCATGACCTTATGATTCAGAGGCGAGAGTGCTACCAACTGAGCCGACACTGTGTTAATGTTAAGTAAGAAGGACCACATCATTGACCAATATCAGATAATACAGGCTGCATTAATCAGTTCCCTCTTGATATTATTTGACACCAGTAAATCCCCAGCTCAAAAAAAAACCCAAAGCTGTAAAACCATGCCTTTCATTTCACTACAGACTCAAATAAAAGACACAAAACGTGCTATTATAAAAAGGTCAATAAATGTGATCCTTTAGTGGAAGTCATTAATGTGCGACAAATTATACTTCCAGTATATGCTGGTGTTTTAGGTCAAAGCAAGCAATGGATTGACAATAATCAGCTTCCTATGAAAATTTGAATTTGATGTGCTGTAATTTATGTAAATGGGAACTGATTTGATGGATGGGATTTCTGTGTTTGGATCTGGTATGTTTTTATCTGCATTTCAAAATGGATAGTGTAAACGTTACAACTTTATTTCCCGCAATCTTAAATCAGCGTTAAAACTCTTACCACCAGCTGCCAATATAAAATCAGCTCCAAAGCAAACAGATTTCAAGGCGGCTGGTGTGAAGAATCTTGTTACAGTTCCCACTAGCCTCCTGTACTACCTACTAGGAGAGTGATGCTGTGGCAGTCAATCTGATACCAGCCAGTGCAAATCCTGATTCACAGCAGATAGTAATGTAATGCTTTGGTGATTGGATTCAGTTTGGATTTACAGATTGGAATAAAGTGAATATTATCCCACACTTTAACTAGAATATAAAGAGAACACTGAATTTTGATGAGTTGGATATTGCACAAGTAAGTTATGTAACTCATCTTTGGCGCAGTATAAACTGTAGGCACTGGTTCATCAATACTTAATAAGAGCATATAGAATCATAGATCATAGAATCATAGAAGTTTACAACATGGAAACATGCCCTTCGGCCCAACATGTCCATGTCGCCCAGTTTATACCACTAAGCTAGTCCCAATTGCCTGCACTTGGCCCATATCCCTCTATACCCATCTTACCCATGTAACTGTCCAAATGCTTTTTAAAAGACAAAATTGTACCCGCCTCTACTACTGCCTCTGGCAGCTCGTTCCAGACACTCACCACCCTTTGAGTGAAAAAATTGCCCCTCTGGACCCTTTTGTATCTCTCCCCTCTCACCTTAAATCTATGCCCCCTCGTTATAGACTCCCCTACCTTTGGGATAAGATTTTGACTATCTACCTTATCTATGACCCTCATTATTTTATAGACTTCTATAAGATCACCCCTAAACCTCCTACTCTCCAGGGAAAAAAGTCTCAGTCTATCCAAACCTCTCCCTATAAGTCAAACCATCAAGTCCCGGTAGCGTCCTAGTAAATCTTTTCTGCACTCTTTCTAGTTTAATAATATCCTTTCTATAATAGGGTGACCAAAACTGTACACAGTACTCCAAGTGTGGCCTCACCAATGCCCTGTACAACTTCAACAAGACATCCCAACTCCTGTATTCAATGTTCTGACCAATGAAACCAAGCATGCTGAATGCCTTCTTCACCACCCTATCCACCTGTGACTCCACTTTCAAGGAGCTATGAACCTGTACTCCTAGATCTCTTTGTTCTATAACTCTCCCCAACGCCCTACCATTAACGGAGTAGGTCCTGGCCCGATTCGATCTACCAAAATGCATCACCTCACATTTATCTAAATTAAACTCCATCTGCCATTCATCGGCCCACTGGCCCAATTGATCAAGATCCCGTTGCAATCCTAGATAACCTTCTTCACTGTCCACAATGCCACCAATCTTGGTGTCATCTGCAAACTTACTAACCATGCCTCCTAAATTCTCATCCAATATATATGGGCCTCAATTTTAACCAGGCGAGGGAACAGTTAAAATGGAGTCAGGGGACTTTTCCACCCCAATCAGACAGACTGCAATTTTAAATTTCAGGGATCAAGGCCATCACCCGAAGCCAGCGGGGTCCTCCTTAAATATGCAAATCTGGCTCCGATGATGTCATTAGGCCTGATTTGCGATTTTAACCCGAGGCCTTAGCAGGGGGAGCAATGGTGGCTTCCCCATTAGGCCAAACCTGCCAGCCAGGTGCAGCAAGAGTGCTGCTCCAGACCCCACAAGGAAACCTTGTTCCTCCCTTGCCCCGGGATCTCCCATCCCCCAACCTGGATTCTACCCCACATTCCATCCAACCCCCACCCCTGCCCGCCTGCCTATCAAGTTAAATTAATGCCGGGGACTATTCCCTCTGGTTCCTGGCGACAGCCTCCGATCGACAGGATTTTAACGGGTGGGCAGCTGCTTCCCATCAACTTCCTGCCCGCTTCGGTCAGGGAGTCGGCAAGCGACATGCAAACGGAGCCTGGCCATTAAAATCGGTCCAACCTGCCTGCTGCCACTCCCGGACAGGCTGGCCGCTCACTTCGCTGCTGGCAAATGTCGAGGCCATGGTCTTTGTCTTTCACAGCCCAGTCATCTTGATTTCTGCAGCAGCAAAAATAATTGCATGCATTAAACAGGTTCTAAGCACTACTTTCCGTTGGCAACCTGGGCTATCACCCAGCAAGGATTAGGAATTCCAGGTCATGGCTCACAAGTCTATTGGACATGTTTCAGGAATTGATGAAATTATTGGGAGGTTGGATATCCAGATTGATATTATTTATTTACACAACAGCAGTGCGGGGGAAGCAGTGGTTTACGCGGACTGCCTTATGCCTTCAATGAGCTGCTGCCAGATGATTGTTTTACAAACTATCGGGACAGTAATTTTTTTTGTAAACTGATCACATGCATTTAAAGAGATTATTTTATTCCCCTGAACTCATAATGAGATCAGTCTGTCTCACATAATGATATTTGTGTCACTCGGTAGTCTCTGGCTTCATCCACACTCGTCAAGCTGCCTCAGATTGCCAAAATGCCAAGGAATTTAAGCTGTTCTTAAGGTTTAACTTTCTGTTGGCTGCATTGCTTTATAGAAAATAAACTACTCATGCTGCGCCGATATAATTCTGTTCTCATGAGGTTTATGGTCAGCAGGACTCATATCTTTATGTCCCAAAACCACCAGTTTGTGATCCACAGCCACCAGTTCTCCTACATTTATCCTCTATCGACTGGGTAGATGCTGAGAGGATGTTTCCCCTTGTGAGAGAGACTAGAACTAGGGAACACAGTTTAGAAATAAGAGGTCTCCCATTTAAGATGGAGATGAGGAGAAATTTTTTCTCTCACAGGGTCGTGAGTCTGTGGAACTCCCTTTCCCAGAGAGCGGTGGAGGCAGGGTCATTGAATATTTTTAAGGCTGAGTTAGATAGATTCCTGATTAACAAGGGAGTCAAAGGTTAGGTTATAGTAGGTAGACGGGAAAGTAGGGTTGAGGTCACAATCAGATCAGCCATGATCTAATCAAATGGCAGAGCAGGATCAAGGGGCCGAATGGCCCAATCCTGCTCTTAATTCGTATGTTCGTAGTTATAAAAAGCATTTCATAAGATACTACACAGGAGACATTCAGCCAAGCTAACCACTGCTGGAAAACAGAAGTTAAAGCGGCTGCGAGCATCATGTTACCTATTTCTTGGATCACTGGATATTTATATGCCCCATTTTCATTTTCTTTGTACATTTCCAAAGTTATTTTTTTCACTGGCTCATATAATTATCGCAAGATTATGATAAGACTTTGTTATGCAGGCCTCCACTCACAGGCCTCACAAGCTGCCTGCTTCTAGAGCAGGTAAATTTATTTTTAGCGTTTCAGCCATCTTACCTTGCTGTTGCCACCTTCTGCTTCACTCCCACACTCTCTCTATTTGTCGCTGCTCCCAATGATCTTATATCATTGTTGATGGCTTGAGGGTAAGGGCTTGAGTTCAGGGCTAGACCTTGGGCTGAGGATCAGGACTTGGGCTGAGAGCTAGGGCTTGTGGTTCTGATTAAAAGTAGGTTTAGTTTTAGCATTAGGGTTAGGGCTGGGCTTCAAGTGAATCTACTGCTGGGATCAACTATACGTCATTGAATGGGAGTGTTTGTTTTGAGGAAGGAGACCATTTACTAGACTGATGCAACAGAGCAAGAAGGGAATCTATCATGGGGGTCATTATGTTTCATGACACTTGGCTTGATACTGTCTTTCTGTTGGATTCTATCTGTCATGCTTGCCATGCTGAGGCTACTCACCCTTGCCACTGGCCATGCTGCTATGGCTGCTCCCTCTCACCATCGAGCCAGAAGCAAGCCAGGCTCTAAAATATGAAAGGGACCTGAATGTTAATGAAAACAAAATATTTGTACGGTGGCTTAGTGTATTTCATGGCATATTTATGAAAGAAATTTGTACAAATAATAGTGGATCTCCCATGGAGTTGCTCCTGGTAAGTCAGAGAGTGCATTGCTTTAGAAAGATACAATGCCCTTACAATATAAGACAGCAGTCATCAATAGTAAACAAGGCCTAAGAACAGAAGCACTGAGCACAAGTCAAACAAGTTAGAATAACTCTTTATAACTCAGTGGTAGGTCAGTAGTAATACTATCATTTAAAAATTGCATTTAGTTCTGGTCACTTTACCTCCAAAAAGACATTGACGCACCACAGGGGGGACAAAAGCAAAAAAAGAATGAGTCCTGAATTCAGGGCACTTTGTTGTGAAGATAAACTTAAGGAGCTTAAATTATAAACATACTAAATAAAGAAGCCTGAGGGTAAATATGAGACAGGTCATTAAGGTTATGAAGGGAATTGATGATGTGGAGGCTCACTAATTCTTTGAATTAATTTGTGCCAATAGGGCTAGACCAGATCAGTTTAAAACGAGAGAATCACAAGCTAAGCTGGATTTAAGGAGGTATATGTGTATTATTCATATATATATATATACATACAAAAATACATATTATATATATATATATACACGCACATAGTCGTGAATGACTGGAAAGGCTGCCACACCTAGTGCAATAAATAGTCTACAAATTAGAGCTATTTCAGGCATGGAAAAGTATAACAAAGTTTAGAAATGGTACATGATGGAGACAGTGGCTGGCGTTTTTCATTTCAGCACTGTCTAGTAAAATCAACAGGTGAAAACTGAGGGCTGGTGAGTGTGTAGCAGTAGCTGTTACGTATCGTTTCTGGGAGCACAGGAAGTATGGGATGCTGTTGCTTATGTATTTCCAAATTGAGTTCAATGGCTCATATAGCCTACTCCAATTCCAAAACATCATGCTTGTTTTCCACATGGAACTGTGTACCATTAGATTGGAATATAACTTTGTACTACAAAGAAATGCCCTTCATTGTTTTATTGTCACTTCTAGGCAATCTTTTCAGATCAAAAATAATTCCACGTGATTTTCTTTTGAGAAAACTAATTTCCCACCTAGAAGAAGTTGGCCAGTGGAATTTAACAGAGGCCTAGGACTTACAATACTCTGGGCCGTATTTCTGGAGTAGCAGGTAAGTTGGTAACTCTCACCACTGCTCACCTGCTGAAAACTGGCCCTGAGTTAAAATCAGGGTCTACGTTACCATGTTACTATGTTACAACAAAGTCCCAGAAACAAAACTATTTATTATAATATGGTAACATTTTGGATTAAGGCACATTCCTGCATGAATTAAATACTCAAAGTTTTTAAGTTTGCATCATATTTGCTTAAATAAATTTTATTTATCTAGTGGTCCTGTAAATGTTTACTACACTCTAAAGAGACAAGTTAAGGTTACTTGCACTTCATTATAAGTTACTTTGCAAACAGTGAGCAATAAAGGACATATTTGGGCAATAGGGAGCCTGAAATCCTAAGATTGTGTCCATGGTTTTCAGAATCTTTTGGTAGAATAATTTTAAATTCAAACAATCCAAAGCATTTGCAACATTGTACTTGTTTCCTGTTAGAATCCCCAGAACTTTAATGACATTTAGAAACAATATCATATCCATCTGCTTATAATGCAGCCCCAAATGCATTCAAGTGAAATGCTTGCAGGTTGAATGATTCTGCTCATTATCAGAGTGGCACCTTAAAGAAGCATATCATACTACAGCCAGTAATGAAACTTAATAAGTGATTCAACGGGAACATCTGTGAAGATGTCTAAACTGGTAAATCTGTAAACATGTCTATTGTTAGAGCTGCAGATGATTTGAATCAACAAGGGTGAAAAGATTTGGATAGTCTGTGTATTAGTGTTAATAGGAATAGATTATAGAGGGATATTTCAGAAGTGACCTTCAGTGCACTAATTGAAATAGTATTCAGAGTCAGCAGTGGAGTAATCAAGTTATACACAGAATCATAAATCATCATGAATTGTGCTGTCACAATTCAGCCATTAACACCCTGTATTTTGGAGCAGCTGCATTAAAATTTCCGCCACACAGATCTGTAGGTTAATAGGAACAGAAATGGCATTTAAAGACTATTTGGATCAAATCTGCTCTCAGGTTGAAAGTGTTGCTCCGTTAATTTGCTCGTAATTTGAATTGATGTCGTTAGGCTTGGAGACAGTGCAGCTGAGCCCGTTAAACCGGGGGTGCTGAGCTGAGGTCTTTATTCATTGGAATCATCCACAATGCAGATAGCAGTAGCTGAGGAATCACTCGGTATTGCCTGTAATTATGCTCTCAGTTGGAAATTGTAACAGGCCTATTTGATACATTTCATACATATTGAAATGTTTCAATTTCAGTTCCCAAAATAAAAGTATCCAACATTCATTATGAAAAATCTCATACTCTATCTCATTCAATTGCAAAAAAAGTTACAAATTTCTTTATCAAAAATCTTTTAATGTTATTTAATATAAAAGTGCTTCTCTTTGAAAACTCTACACCTAATTGCACGTCTCAAATCAACTCGAGTAAGAATTTACAAAGACCTATTATTTGTTAAAGAAATGAAAGTCGGGGGATTTTTTGTTATCATTATCTGTTAACGTGAGAGTGAGTTTGCTATGAGACATCACTGTGGCAAATATCCGATGAAAGAGCAGGTGAAAATGATAAAAGAAAGAAACGGAGAAAAAGATGAGAAAGGAGATAGAAAGAGTTGAGTGGTGTGTCAGTGACCTGTCTTTCACAGTAAGATTACCCAAAATGTAGCAGTCACTCATGATAAGAGATTGCTTCGAATGCCTCCTTGGTATTAATCAAATACCAACTCTAATTAAAAAAAAGGTTTGCACAAAGCTTTTTCAAAACGTTGCTCAGGTATTGCAATAATTTCTGATCACCCAAGCCTGGAAGACAAATAATTAGACCTGCCAGAGTCTTCTGATGAGTGATGTCAGCGTCTCTAAGTGACCTTACCTCCACTAATTAATTTTCATCTGAGAAAGGAGCCCTGTTGTTGCACATTATTAATTGAGTTCACTAAAAGATGTGCCAGATTAATTTTTGTTGATAATACTTGTCATTCTCTGCAGTGACTGTAATCATTCTATGGGTTTAGTTTTTGAAAAGTTGATCGTGGCCCTTTGTATTGAGACTAATTTCCTGTCTTTAGAAGTTTTATATTATGAATATGGACTAGTTTGTAGCCTGGATTTGTTTGCAGTTAATGTTAAATGTTTGGTACACGTGTTATTTAATATTCCTGTGAAGAACGATGGACAATTAGTACCTGAGTGTAACTCGTATACTTTGACTTTTAAGCACCTTATTTATCTAAATTACATTAATGTAAAATTATATCGTGATAGATATTAATCTTCCTAATTTTAGAGATTTAAAACTAAAATTGGAGGATAATAGGTAGGTGTTTGTGAATTACCACATTGTCACCAGTGATGACCTGACTATATCATTCACATCTAAAATTTCTATAAGGATCACCTGACTCTGATATTAATCATAGTATGATTAATATCAGAGTCAGGTGATCCTTATAGAAAACAATCAGCAACGTTAATATTTTCAAGTTATAAACAGTTGTTTTCACCGAGCATCCTATAAAGGATTTTTTTTGCCTATCCCTACTTACCTCCGGAGGCGGTGGTGGGCCTTCTCCTTGAACCACTGTAGTCCTTGTGCTGATTTGTGCTCCCACAGTGGTATTAAGTAGGGGCTTCCACAATATTGATCCAGTGATGATGAAGGAACAGCGATATATGTCCCAGTCACCTTGATGTGGAACGTGGAGGTGATGGTGATCCCATAACATTGCTGCTATTGTCCTTCTCGGTGGTAGTCATAGAGGAGGAGGGAAATGCTGTTGAAGTAACCTTGGTGAATTGCTGCACTGCATCCTGCGCTGGTGGTGGAAGGAGTGGATACAGAGACCAGTGGTAGGGGTGTCTTGGGTGGAGTCAAGCTTCTTTAGTGTTGTTCCGGCTGGACCCATCCAGGAGAGTGGGGAGTATTCAAGTACACTCTTGACTTGAGTTTAAATTATATGATCACTGGCTGGGTACTATATATTCTCATCACATAGAATGTACAGCACAGAAACAGGCCATTTGGCCCAACTGGTCTATGCCGATGTTTATGCTCCACATGAGCCTCCTCCCTTCCCAACTTCATCTAACCCTTTCCTTCAGCATATGCTTCCATTCCTTACTCCCTTGAGTTTTTATCTAACTTCCCCTTAAATGTGTCTATGCTAGTTACCTCAACTACACCATGTGGTAACGAGTTCCACATTTTAACCACTTTCTATGTAAAGAAATTTCTCCTGAATTCGCTATTGGATTTATTAGTGAATGTATCTTATATTTATGGCCCCTAGTTCTGGTCTCCCCCGCAAGTGGAAACATTTTCTCCGTGTCTACCCTATCAAACCCTTTCATAATCTTAAAGACCTCTATCAGGTCACCCCTCAATCTTCTCTTTTCTAGAGAAAAGAGCCCCAGTCTGCTCAATCTTTCCTGATTGGTATAACCGCTCAGTTCTGGTATCATCCTAGTAAATCTTTTTTGCACCTTCTCCAGTGCCTCTATATCCTTTTTATAATATGGACATCAGAACTGTTCACAGTACTCCAAGTGTGGTCTAACCAAGCTTTAACATAACTTCTCTGCTTTTCAATTCTATCCCTCTAGAAATGAATCCCAGTGCTTGGTTTGCTTTTTTTTTTAAAATGGTCTTATTAACCTGCGACACTACTTTTAGTGATTTGTATGTCTGTGCCCCCAGACCCCTCTGCTCTTCAACCCCATTTAGACTCTTAGGGCACTAAATTGGGCTGTGTAACGCCCGTTGTTTCGGTGCTACACGGCATCTTGGCTGCACACATACTTTTCCAGCGTGACATGTGCCGGCCGCCATCTTGGTATAAGAGTTAGCGCTGGCACAGATAACGAACGCTGGAAGGAGGTAAAGTAGGGAGACAATGGCTTCAGTGTGCAACGCTGATTTAAACTGATAAACACCATTTTGGGACGTAACGCTCAACTCAAAGCACAGTCTTAACCCCGACCATCTGAACATGTCTTAGAGTGCCTGGAGAACCCACACCAGCGCTATTTAAAGGGACCAGGATTTACAGGTTCGTGGCTGGATTGTTGCTCTGGCTGCTATGACATTTGTAACTGTTTTTGGAGGTCTCCTATACTTGAATACTAGGACTAGGGGACATAGCCTAACATTTAGAGCCAGGACGTGCAGGACTGAAGTTAGGAAATGCTTCCATGTGCAAAGGGTGGGAGAAGTTTGGAATGCACTGCTGCAAACTGCAGTTGATGCTAACTCAATTGTGAATTCTAAATCTGAGATTGATAGATTTCTGTGAACCAAGGGTATTAAGGGATATGGGGCTAAGGCGGGTATATGGAGTTAGGTCTCAGGTCCACCATGATCTCATTGAATGGCGGAACACTCGAGGGGCTAAATGCCACTGCCACTTGCTGCCTCTTGATATGTGCCACCTCCTCCTGCAAGAAAGCGGGATGTGTGTCTGGGTGATGTGCCTGTCATGATTGAATAGCTGCCAGTGTGTGTGGCCTGTGAGTTGTGGGTAGGCGACTTGTAACAGTGGTAATGTGTAAGGGTGAGAGGAAGCATCTGGTTAGAAGAGTTGAGAACTGATGGAAAGAGTTTGTTAGTATGTGGGGAATGAGGGGTGTAGTACGTGGTGCAGTTGGTAGGAGACGCCACTTGACAGTTGACCTCACTCACCTTGACCACTCATGTCAAAGTATTGAACTTCTTCCTGCACTGCATCATTCTTCATGATGCTGTGCGCCTGGCATTGACTTCGTCCCCCACTGTCTCCCACTCCTTCTGGATATATGTCTGGAGGGCCTATTGCCCTCCCCCCACCCCTGCGGATATAGGATGTCCCTCCTTCTGTCCACCTCTTACACCAAGGCCTCTATTGCATCAGCAGAGAACCTTGGTGCACGCACTCTCGCAGGCCTGGTACCAACTCAGATTGTCAGATTGGTGAGGTCTGGCGTGCAGATCGGAGGATGTGGGATTTAGTAGTGTGCAACCTTTATTCAATGTTTTAACATAACTCATCAGTGAGTAAACATAGGAATGGGACCTGCATCTGTGTTTTACGTGTGCTATGTCTGACCTCCATTCAGACTCTGTGCAGACAGTAGACTGTTATTTTCAGCAAATAACAGGTACCAGCTACCTTTAAGAGATTTCTAAGAAACATCCTCCCTTTAAGAAATTGAGCTCCCTCTGCTGGTGGAAAGTGCAAATTGCATTGATTCCACGTGCAAGGCCCAGAATGGAATGCTGATTGCAGATTAGTACTCAGACCGGCCAAAACTCGCGTCCTGCCTGCGCAGGGGTCATTGGGTACGGGATAACAGTGCATCACACTACCTACACCCAAAAACGGCCCTTATCCAATTTTATCCCCCTTATTATCCAAGCAGTATGTGGCCTCCTTATTCTTCCTACCAAAACATAATGCCTCACACTTTTCTATATTGAAATTATTTTGTCAATTACACGCTCATTCTGCAAGTTTATTAATGTCCTCCTTGGTATTAACTATACCCCCCAATTTGGTGTGGTCCGCAAATCTTTATGTCCAAATTGTTTATGTCAATGATGAACAACAGTGGTCTCAGCACCCATCCTTGTGGAACACCACTTCCCACCTTTTGCTAGTTTGAGTAACTACCTTTAACCCCTTCTCTCTGTTTTCTGTTTTGTAGCCAGCTTGCTATCCATTCTGCTTCATGCATAAGGCAACCCATCTAGAGGAAGGTTCCTAACACCCATCAGTCACTGAAGACAAGAAGCAGGTGTGGGAAAGGAGAAGTGGTTGAACAGGTTCCAGGGATAAGTGAGCGGCCTGGAGAGTTTGGAATCGGCAAGTGAGCAGGACCAGGGTAGAAGCAGCTGAGTGCATTCCCCAGAATGAATTTCAGTTCTAACCACCACGATGATTCATGTTAAAACTCGCCTTCCCCAACCTTTTAACTCCAAACAGTGATCTAAATTTCTACTCTAATATGCAAGTGCATACAGTAGGATTGATTTGACAAATTCCGCGCTCCCATAGAACATTGCATTCCGGGAGCACATATCAGGAAATCGGACGTCAGCTTGCCTTACAGGATTTTCTACTCATTGACGGAAAATCATGCTGGCCGTGTTGACCTCTGCTCTCAAATTCCCAACATGCACTCCTGGTAGCATGTGCAGCTCTGCGCTGGGAGCGCAAATCCTCAAAGCCTGCCCTAATTGTGTGGGCAACCTGATTCTTCTTTACATAACACAGTAATGTTAAAGCTGAGGGACATCTCAGGACAGGGGGGACCCTGCTCCCACACTCCCAGCAGGAAGTCAATCTCCCAGGGAGTGGCCTGCATTCCCCGCAAGCAGAGGTCACCATTGGGATCATGGGATTGCAGTATCACCCCTAATACTTCATAAAGATATTGGGTATGGAAGATAAAATTTACTTCGAGGTTTTTTTTTTTGGCCACATTTTTCCACAGGGTCATTGAGGTAAGTTGCTGTATTTATGAGTGTTGTAAGCATCCATTAGCTGCCAGCTCGTGTTGTGCACAAAGAGATGGGGGATCAGATCAGATCACTACATGTTTAATGTCAAACTGACTACTACGTTTTTGGAGGAGTGTGTTCATGGACTGATTTCAAAACATTTTTTCAACAGGGTGCTTGTTTCTTTTTTTAAATGTAATTCTATTTGGAGCCACAAAGACGGAGGGCAAAATGTGGGGGGGAAAAAAGAGACTGACAGACACAGAGGCAGAAATGGAAGGGCCAATTTTAACCCTGTTGGCGGGACCCGGGTGAATGGGCAGTTGAAATGGTCACAGAGACTTAACCCCTCTGAACCCACTATCTTCCTGCAGGTTGAAATATTAACTTGCTCTTTTGAGCAGGTGAGTGGGACACCCGCAGGAAAGCAGCGGGGTCCTACCTTAAATATGCAGATCGGGCTCCCATGACACTATCGGGGCCCGACTGCAATTTTAACCCAAGGCCTGCGCAAGAAATCTGTCTTGGCTTCCCCACCAAGTCAACCTGGTGCAAAACAGCTCTAGGGCCAGAAGAGGCCTAGAAAGGTTAGTTCACTTTATTTTATTTCCTTGTGGGTCAGGAGGAGCAGGAGTGCTCCTCTGGGCCACAAAAGGTAACATGGGCCTCCCCTGCCCAGGCTTCCTTCCTTCCTTCCATCCCCCCGCACCCCCCACCCCCCCACTTACCTGACTGCCGGAGACCATTCCTTCGGGTCCCTGGCGAATGGCCTCCTGCTGCCCGAAATCCCGTTCCCACCCACCGACCAGCTCGCGCCTTTCAGCCGGGTTCGGGCAGGAGACTGACGGGGCCCCATGCCGATGAGGCTCGGGAGTTAAAATCCTCCGGGCCTCAGGTTGAGGAGGGCCGGACGGTTTCCGGTCTTCCATGGGCCCTGTCCATTTGACTCCTGCCAGGAGTTATAATCGGTGCTAGAATCCCAAAAACAAGAGGCAGAGAGGGAGAGAAAGAGGCGGAAATGGATTGAATTATCCAACCTTATCCAGGATGCAGTGGCCGAGCTATCCCTTGGTAGTAATTACATAAGAGATAGGAGCAGGTGTAGGCCATTTGGCCCTTCGAGCCTGCTCCGCCATTCAACGAGATTATGGCTGATCTGAATTTGGCCTCAACTCCACTTTCCCGCCTGTTCCCCACATTCTTTGACACCCTTGCTGATCAAAAATTTGTCTAACTCAGCCTTGAATATATTCAATGACTCAACTCCACGGTTCTTTGGGGTAAAGAATTCCAAAGGTTCACAACCCTCAGAAGAAATTTCTCCTCATCGCCGTCTTAAATGGGCGACCCCTTATTCTGAGACTATGCCCCCTAGTTCTAGATTCCCCTATGAATTTCAATAAGATCTCCTCTCATTCTTCTAAACTCCAGTGAGTATAGGCCCAACCTGCTCCCATCTTTCCTCATAAGAAAACCCTTCCATACTCGAAATCAACCTAGTGAACCTTCTCTGAACCTCCTCCAATGCAAGTATATCCTTCCTTAAATAAGGGGACCAATACTGTACGCAGTACTCCAGGTGTGGTCTCACCAGAACCCTGTACAGTTGCAGCAAGACTTCCCTGCTTTTATACTCCATCCCTCTTGAAATAAAGGCCAATATTCCATTTGCCTTCCCGATTACCTGCTGAACCTGTAAGTTAACTTTTTGTGTTTCATGTATGAGGACACCCAAATTCCTCTGTACCGCAGCATACTTAGTCTTTCTCCATTTGTATAATATTTTGCTTTTTTATTCTTCCTGCCAAAGTGGATGATTTCACATTTTTCCCACATTATACTCCATCTGCCAAATTTTTGCCCATTCGCTTAACCTATCTATATCCCTTTGCAGACACTTCGGACTCGATATTAGCAGGGCGGCGGGTTCACGGCGATTGGGCGCGTGGGTAACGCACCCGGTGAAATCAGTCTGCCCCGTGCGCGATCGCAGCCTAATTGGATCCACTTACCTGGTCTTCTGGGTTCCCCGCTGCTGAGCTGCGTGTCAGGCGGACTGCGCATGCACACTAAGGTCTGTCAGCTGGAGGAGCTCTATTTAAAGGGGCAGTCCTCCACTGACTGATGCTGCAAGAAATAGGAAAAAGTACAGCATGGAGCAGCCCAGGGGGAAGGCTGCTCCCAGGTTTAATGATGCCTCACTCCAGGTATCATTGGATGGGGTGAGGAGGAGGGGGAGGACAGAGATCTTCCCCCCGGCGGGCGGGAGGAAGTGGCCTGCCTCTGCCACCAAGTAGGCCTGGCTCAAGGTGGCAGAGGAGGTCACCTGCACCACCAACATATCGCCCACCTGCATACAGTGCAGGAGGCGCTCCAATGATCTAAGTAGGTCAGCCAAAGTGAGTATACTTACTCATTCCCCTACACTCCGTCTGCCACATCACCACCCCCACCCCACATCTCCTGCACTGCCAACACTACTCTGTCACATCACCCCTCACACCCACTCAAACCTCATCCTCATCTTACCTGCACTTAGTCACCTTGCCAGTACTCATCCCGCCACTACCACTCAACCCAATCCTCATACAATCTCATGGCTCTATCCCATACTCACCCTCTCATGCATCTCTTTCACGGTCAGCCTCACTCAACCTGCCACTACCTGTGCTGCAGCCACAGGGCATACATCACATATGTGCAGTAGGCAGCGTAAGGCAAACGTGTTGTGAGCATGAAGGGGATGCACAAGGGTGTTTGAGGGTTTGTCATGGTTTTTACTTATATTTAATTTCTGACCAACTCACATTACATATTATATTGGCACCACGACTGCCACGTCTTTGCGAATCTTGTCTGGTTTGTGCAATAATGCCCTTTCCTGAGGATCACTATGAAGACCCACACCTGATGCCACCCATTGTGTCACTGCAGAGTGGGTGTAGGTGTATTTGCAGGGCTCTTTTGTGCAGACGACTGAGAGACGCCGGCGATGTCCCCGGTGGCACCCTGGAAGGATGCGGAGGAGAAGTTGTTGAGGGCAGTGGTGACTTTGACAGCGACAGGTAAGAAGATGGTGCTTGGGCCAGCCAGGAGCAGCTCGGCATGAAGGAGGCTGCAGATGTCCACGACTACATGTCGAGTGATTCTGAGCCTCCGTGTGCACTGCTGCTCAGAGAGGTCCAGGAAGCTGAGCCTCGGTCTGTGGACCCTGTGGCGAGGGTAGTGCCCTCTGCGACGCATCTCTCTCTGCGGTTGCCCTCCCTCCTGCTGTGCAGGTGGATGTGTCACAGCACTGTGTTGTGGAGCTCCACGTGTCAGAGGTGAACGGCGTGGCTGGCGAGGCTGGTGATGCTGTCCGCCCTCCGATGAGGTCATGACTGCAGCTACGGTGGCCCCCATCTGGAAGATGTACATCTGAGGGGGTCCGCAAGGTAGGTACATGTCTCTGGACCCCGGGGTAAGTGTGCAAGTTGGTGAATTTGATTGTCAGGAGGAGGGTGGTGGAGGCCAAACTATGTCCAAAGTGACAGAGTGGCCTCCAGCAATGAGTGAGGGTCTCCCCCCCAACCTGTCAAATGGACCTTTGCAGCTGCCACAGGCTGATAGCTGCAACACGTCCATTTCAACTGGGAGTGTTTCCCCCAGTATGGGAAACAGTCCCAGTTGTTTGTAAAATCCCACTCCTCCTGAAATATCTCCTTAATCAGGTCTGTTAACGACCTGAAATACCAGAATAAATACTGTTAAGTGGCACCCCGCCGGCTTTAATTGCCTGCGGGATTCTCACATGCGGAGGCTGCGCCCGCACGTCAGCGTGTCTGTGGGGAACCCGGAAGTGGGCGGGTTGGAGCCGGGCTCCTGACCCACTCCGGGATTCCCCGATTTTTGGAGGCCCCCCACCAGGAACGCACCCGATAGCGGGTGCTAATATCGAGCCCTTTGTGTCCTCCTCACAACTTACTTTTCCACCTATCTTTGTATCTGCAGCAAATTTGACCACAGGACACTCGCTTCCTTCATCCAAGTCATTGATATAGATTGTAAATTGTTGCGGCCCCAGCACTGATCCCTGCAGCACCCCACTAGTTACAGATTCCCATCCTGAAAATGACCCCTTTATCCCAACTCTCTGTTTTCTGTTAGTTAGCCAATCCTCTATCCATGCTAATATATTACCCCCCCACACCATGAGCTCTTACCTTGTGCTGTAATCTTTTATGTGGCACCTTATCGAATGCCTTTTGTAAATCCAAATACATTACATCTGCTGGTTCCCCTTCATCCACCCTGTTCATTACTTCCTCAAAGAACTCTAATAAATTTGTCAAGCACAATTTCCCTTTCATAAAACCATGTTGACTCCCCTTGATTTTATTCTGAGTCTATAAATGTCCGGCAACTACTTCCTTAATAATCGATTCTAGCATTTTCCTAATGACAGATGTTAGGCTAATTGACCTGCTTTCCATCTCCCTCCTTTCTTGAATAGGGGCGTTACATTTGCGGTTTTCCAATCCGCTGGGACCTTTCCAGAATCTAGTGAATTTTGGAAGGTAACAACCAATGCATCCATTATCTCTGTAGCCACTTCTTTTAAGACCCTCGGATGCAAGCCATCAGGTCCAGGAGACTTGTCAGCCTGCAGACCCATTAGTTTGCCTGGTACTTTTTCTCTAGTGATAGTGATTGTTTTTATATCCTCCCTTCCCTTTGCTCGTTGATTATCTACTATTATTGGTATGCTTTTAGTGTCTTCTACTGTGAAGACAGATACAAAATATCTGTTCAATGCCTCTGCCATTTCCTTGTTTTCCATTATTATTTCTCCAGTCTCATCCTCTAAGGGACCTATAATTACTTTAGCTACTCTCTTCCTTTTTATATACTTGTAAAAGCTCTTACTATCAGTTTTTATATTTCTTGCTAGTTTACTCTCAATCTATTTTCTTCCTCTTTATTTTTTTAGTGCTCCTTTGCTGGTTTCTAAAGTTTTCCCAATCTTCGGGCTTACCACTAATCTTTGCCATGTTGTATGCCTTTTCTTTTAACTTGATACCAACCTTAAATTCCTTAGTTAGCCATGGTTGGTATACCCTTCTCATGGAGTCTTCCCCCCCTTACTGGGATATATGTTTGTTGAGAGTCATAAAATATCTTTTTAAATGTCTGCCACTGTTTACCCACCTTCATACTTTCTAATCTGTTTTCCCAGTCCACTTTAGCCAACTCTGTCCTCATGCCATTGTAATTGCCCTTATTTAGGTTTAATACAGTAGTTTCAGATCCAAGATCCTCACTCTCAAACTGGATATGAATTTCTATCATATTCTGATCACTGTTTCCTAAGGGATCCTTTACTTTGAGGTCATTAATTAATCCTGTCTCATTACCCACGACCAGATTTAAAATGGCCTGTTCCCTGGTTGGTTCCAAAACATATTGTTCTAAGAAACAGTCCCAAATACACTCTATGAACTCATCCTTAGGGCTACTTTTGCCAATTTGATTGGTCCAATCTATATGAAAATTAAAATCGCCCATGATTATTGCTTTACCTTTTTGGTTATTTGGAAACCAGATGAAGGAAGCCTTGGCCACATTCAAAGATACCCAGCAAGATATGAAGGCAATTAAAAAGCCCCTCAGAGAATGTAAAAGTGTCAGAGGGCTTTTGCAAGGCTTGTCCTTTTGGGAAGAATGTTCATGTTCATTGGATTTCAAACAGCCCCACTTTTTCCCAGGTTCTTTGAATAATTATTGTTGTACAATGATGGTAAGGCTCCAATGCCACTGATGCTGATGTCCCTGGATTTTGATAGTTAAATCAGGGGAAGGTACAGATATTTCTCTTCCTGTTAGGAGACAAAGAAGTATTGATGCCCATCAGAGAAATAGTAGGCATGAATTATTCACTTCATTTCAAAGAAACGCCACATTGAAGGGCATTGTGCCCTCAGAGACACTGAAAAGTTTGCCCAGAGCAATCTTTAATTGAAAGAGTTGCAATATTTAATGTATCATTAAGAAGCTGTTTTGCCAGCAGATTAGGTGAGGTTGTTCTTGCAAGTAATGTTTTTTGTACATGTTTTTAAAAGTTATTTTAGTCAGTTTGTACTGTAAATAGTGGACTTGATGAGAATGGCCTATTCCATGCCAAGGTCCACCTACTGCTGCATCAAAGAAATGTAGTCAGTCTGTCAATCGTCTACGATCATGATTGGAGCAGTACCAAAAGAATCGCTTCCACTAAAGCCAAACTTCTGTTTTCATGCCAGGAACAGAATCGCTGCTGGAGCTGCTCCTCAATATTCTACATCAATCCAAAATGTCTAACAAAATGCCAGTGCCCAAAGCTTCACACACCAGCTCTACTGTCTGTATAGCTCTGATCCAAAATTATCAACTGGAACTTTATCCCTTCTATCCAAAGTTCAAATGCAGAATTCTTTTCTTCATTTTCTTTCTTGAAGGCACTGGCTTTTCCTGGAGTAAAACTCGATCACTCCCAGCAGCCCTGCACTACCTCATCCAAGTGGCCATTTTTCCCAAGTGTGAACCTAGTTGGTGCTACCAGGTTACTCAACTATGGAAGCCACCACAGCCAAGTCCAATTGTCTTCTCATTAATACACTGCATTTTCTAGTTGATTTTTTTCTCCCTCCCTAGCCTTGTAGTGCTGAGGCCATTTATAGTACACACATTCTACTTTAGCTGCAATTAGCTAACTCACCACATACTAAAAACCTTTTGGTTTGGATTTGTGCCACATTAAACAGTGCCTTTACCTACTAGAACATCGAGGAAGCTTGGATATCGACTTATCCATCACTTGCTGTCCTGGGGTTGTTAAATCAGTAACTTGCTCAATCATGCCCCAATCCATAATCTCTAAGTATTTCCATGCTCCGAAGAGCTATCAAACATTAAAATCTTGGAACAAGTGCTTTATAACAGCTATCTCCAGTTGTGCAAAAATAAAATCATATTAAATTTTATTTAATCTAACCTTTCAGGTAGAAAATATTGGGTCACCTTATTTAATGTCTACATAGGCAAAACAAAACTGAAAATGGCCACCTCATGGTTCTATATAATGTAAGAGGAAACATGCACAGTTCAGTCTTAAAAATCTTGAAAAGAAAGACGACCTCTGGCTACACAGTCTATATGTGACATGTGAGGTATACCTCAATCCAAACAATAATAGCTAAAATAGTGAAAGATAATTATTCTACTTTCTGTCCTTTAAGTAGTGCAGGTGAAATATTGTCCTGTTACTAATGTTTGCTAGAGCGGGGGATATAAACAGTGGTGTCCCCCGGGAGTTAGTGTTGGGGCCAGTGCTCCTCTTAGCACACGCATTCATATATTTTTATATTGATATGCAGTCAAGCCCATTTAAATAAATAACTTTCTAACTAGTGAATCTGCATACTTATTGCTACCATATCGAAATATATTTCTCAAAATGGTAAAAATTTACTTTTTGTGAATTTGGTTGACCCTTTGGTGGCTTTTGGCACAGTCTATAAGTGTAAATATTGAAATGTGGGTCACACGTATTGTTAGTATGGCTTATTCTTGGCCAGTGTGTTTCCTCTAATAAGCCCTGGCAGTAGAACCTTACTATCAGCACTGGCTTCCATTAATGCACTATAGGTTCCTTATTGGTTATTCTACTTGAGCAAACTGAACATGTTTGGATTTATTTTGGGATCAAATCCTTCAATGGACTACTTTTGATCTGTACCATCAGTTTTGTTTTTCAACAACAGGAAATAGGATTATGCAGTTATGAAACACAGTGAAATCTATGTTGAAGGAGAAGGTACTTGGAGGAGTTTAAATATGAAACACAATATTATGTTCCTTTTCTATAAACAGATTACGTTAATTAATTAACTCCTATGCGTGAAAATGAATCTTGTGATTAAAGACTACACTGTGGCCACAAGGACACAAACATTTTGTGAAAGAGTTTATGTGACATCACTGACATAGAATCATAGAACGACAGCACGGAAGGAGACCATTTGGCCTGTCGAGTCCGTGCCAGCTCTCTGCAAGAGCAATCCAGCTAGCCCCACTCCCCCGCCCTTTCCCCGTAGCCCCGTAATTTTTTTCCCTTCAAGTACTTATCCAATTCCCTTTTGAAAGCTACAATTGAATCTGCCTCCACTTCCACCTCGTGCAGTGCATTCCAGATCATAACCACACACTGTGTAAGGAAGTTTTTCCTCATGTCGCCTTTGGTTCTTTTGCCAATCACCTTAAATCTATGTCCTCTTGTTCTTGACCTTCTGCCAATGGGAACAGTTTCTCTCTATCTACTCTGTCTAGACCTTTCATGATTTTAAATACCTCTATCAATGTGACATTATGAATGTTGCCATAGTTTTCATTCTTGGATGCCATTCAGAAGACATAGAGGTTCCAAAGCCAGTATCAGCCAAGTTATACACACTCCCTCTCCACTAGATTGCAAAAGATTGGATGAATGCATACCTACCAGTACCTCATTCCCTATTTGGCAACAAAGATTAGATGACACGTACCCACTAAGAGGCAATGCATCACCTTCTCAATTGACACACTACCAGGATCAGACAGATGCCTAGCTCCACAAGGCTACATACTCTCTTCTCTACTAACTTAATACAAAATGGACAGATGTTTAGATGGTGAAAATAGAAGTTAATAATGAAATGGTCATTAAAAAGTATTTGAATATTCATAAAGCATCAGGACCAGATGGAAGGCATCCAAAAGTACTTAAGGAAACGAGGGTAGAAGTAGGGGAGTTTTAACAGAAATATTTCACTGCTCATTAAACACAGGGGTGATAGTCACAATAACTGTCATTCCAATTTTTACAAAAGGTTAGAAGCAATGATCTTGGGAAATATAAGCCTTTTTACTTGACATCTGTAGCTGGAAAAAATGTTGGTTCTTATTATAAAGGAAGCAAATCAAGCTCACTTAACAAAAATAAAGGCAATAATTACAAGACAATGTGAGCTTGAGAACCAGGGCATGACTAACAACCTTACTGGAATTCTTTGATAATGTAACTATACTGGTTAAATGTTCAATATTATATAACTTGATTATTAAAAAAACATTTGGTAAGATCCAGCACAAAATTTCAATTGGGTAGATATTTGGAAACAAAGGGGAAGTGTCAGTGGTAGGAGTTCTAATTGGACAGCTGTGACCAGCCCCATGAATTAGTTCTGTGACTAACGGTACTGAAAGTAGAATGTCTAAGGTTTCAGATGATGCCATGTTATGTGGGATAACAGAACTTCAGAGAAGGATAAAGAGATCTGCAGAGACTTAACAACCGGACAGGTGAATGGCAGATATTATTTAATATCGAGAAATGTAAGTTAATGTGCATTGGTGCTAAAAATAGCAAATATTGTTACAAAATGGATGAAGGCAACCATTTATCCCACCCTGGCTCGTTCAGCTAGCAAGAACGTACCATCACGGCAACAACTCAAACAATTCCAGAGATCTTGCCTCTGCAACCCAACATAAAATTTGGAGTGCAATATTGGACAAAGCCCTCAAACCATAAAAGTGTGACTTTCTTTAAGTAATGATTTGGCCTCCATTTTAACCCCCATCGCCCAGCGAGAATGGTGCATGGGAGGGCCAAGCCCACTTACTGGCCTCAGGTCACACCGTTCCCACTGAGTGGCATCTTGGGTCGAAATTTGCTGGAGCTGGGCATCTCACAGCGTACCCAGTTAGTTAGGCTTTTTCCTGCACCCTTCAGCTCAAAGAATGTTTTGCCCTGTAAGTTGTCAGAAGTGCGAGCTGATAACGGGCACGGTGAGGGCAACGGGACATCTGGGACCTCAGAGGGCAACAGGACCTCAGTCTATCTCCTTAACCAATGAGATTAAAGGATTGAGAAATAAACAGAGAAAGGACTAAGAAGGAGGGTGAATTAAGAGTCGAATCTGGTGCAGAAAGAGAAATAAAGAGAGGGAAAAATAGATTGGATTGAGAGAGAGAAAAAAAGAGACGGAAAGGAAAAGAAAGAAAAAAAATTTAAAATTTGACATTTTTAAAATCTCCAACAATTCACAATCTGAAGGAATGAGACTCCACACTTCTAATTGTTCACTTTTTGGGCCAGAGAGGTTGATTGGCAATCTATACCAATTATCACGTCGTTAAGTGTACTTACACTATTAATTAACTTTCTATTACTAGTTTAATGGGCAATTATTGTGCAAATGCAGCAACTTCATGAAATTCATGGGGAAGTTAAGGGTGAGACGCCGTTTTCGCGAAGCTAATGGCGGAGCAGTGCAAATCATCCAGCAACTTATGACAATGCGCAATTCACAGGGTATCTCTTCCTTGCCACAAGTTTCTGGCCAATTTGCACGTTAATAATGGTGTGCGTCGCTAACATGCTGTCAATTTTTTCAGAAAATTCTGGCCCCTTACCTTTATCAACTTTGAAGTCGGGCGAGGCTCCCACTGCAGGCAAACGAGGGCCGACTGGCCAGAAGAGGCCGAGGTAAGTTTACTTTCCTGTGAAATCCTTGTGGGCCAGGAGGAGCAGGAGTGCTCCGCCCAGACCCTGCAAGGAGCCTTTTGTCCTCCACAGCCCCGGCTCTCCCTCTCGGCACTGGCGTGGGCTGCCAAAGCCCTTGCCCAGCGCTGAGGTTACCCATAGGACCGTTCCCTTGGGTCCCTAACATCCTGAGGCTTCAGACCCAATTACCTGCTTCCGCCCTCCGGTCCTGACGTCAGTCCTGCCGATTTCGGGAGGGAGACTTTACTGGATTATTTAAATGAGGCCCAGGAGTTAAAATGGACCAGGCTCCACACTACTATCTGTTTGTCTTGTTGATCTTGATCCCACCTCGATCCCCGCCCATCCCCCCAGTTAAATCAAGCCACGTGAAGGATATCAGTGCTGGAAAATAAAACCTCTTTTTAGTGTCAGTGTCAAGTATGACCATTTTGAAATGTTAACTTATTATCATCTTAATGAGCACAATATTTTTTTTAAAATTTAAATGTAGAATATATGGCAGAATCAAAACACAAATCAGATTTTACATTAACTTCATCAATTCCCAATGACTTCATCCAACCTCCCCCATGTGGGAGCTTTGTATTACTGCACCTATGATGACACTGGATCTAGCCTGATTAATAGTCCACTGCAGCTACACTGATGGTGCAATTCTGAGCTGCTAATTCAAAACTGAATTCAGTGATTTTGAAATATACTGGAATCATGTCACATACATTCGGTTACAGTGCTGCCAGACTGGCATGCGTTCCCCTTTTAATAGGGATAACATTCCACAAAGAATGGAGATGTAAACAGAATGATTAAACCAAACTTTGTTTCGGTTCCTATTTTCATTGATGATTTTCTCCATTTCTCTCCTCTTGTGTAGAGAAAATGGTTGTCCTTTTTTCAAGGTGCACCTTGGAGATTATGTATTTTTATCTCAAACTATGACAATTGTCATGATCAAGATCAACAAGACAAACAGATAGAGAAGGAAAGAGAAACGCCTGGAGGACTGAAAGCCAACAACAATCATAGGATCATAGAAGGCCATTCAGCCCCTTGAGCCTGTTGCGTCATTCAATTAGATCATGGCTGATCCGTATCTTAACTCCATCTACCCGCCTTGGTTCCGTAACCCTTAATACCCTTACCTAACAACAATCTTAACATCCTTGTTCAGGTCCAGTCGATAAAAATTCTGGAATACTCAGAACGATCCTCTGGGAGTTAAAGAGGTATTTGACTAAGTATTTTAGAACAACCTCAATATTAATATACCTTCTGCATACTGCATTTCACGCACAGACGTCAAACCACAACAGATCAATCATGTATTGAGGACACTTTTCCTCTCAGTTTGTTGGTCACTTTGATAGTAGCTTTGGCCACCCTGATAAATAATGTTGTCATGTTAAATCAAGACTTCCCTAATTCCACTTACCGCTTCCCTACATTATTTTCTTGCAACCTTTCACTTGTGTTTTAAGACAGACTTTGATGGTTCCATAAATTGAATAATTATAACTATTTAAAATAGCTTAGGCTCCCAGACCTATAGTATATTGTTGTACATTTCAATGTCAATGTGGAAATGTATGAAGTAACATAACAAGCAGATAACTAAAGATGGGCCTTTTTAGTCATGTAAGAACACATTTGTGATGAGATTCGACCATGTATCTGTGTGGATTTATGTATGCAGTTTATCTATATGGTATTTTACTATTACACTGCTACAAATAGGGGCAGATTTTATGAATTAGTTCTTCTAGTGCAGAACTTTATGCAACAGGAGTGCATATCGGGAATTCAGGAGTGGAAGTCAGTGCACTTTGCACTGTTTTCCATCCATTATTAGATGGAAAATCAAGCAGAGCATGTTTAGCTCCATCCCCGAATTACCAATTAGTACTTCCATCATGAAAAGCTCTGCATAGAGAGTACTAATTTGTCAAATCTTCTCCTTTCTAAGGAAGGTACTATATAAAATTCTTACCTTTATTGTACACGTGTAACAAGGTTTTGCATTCAGCCTTCTTTTTGTGCAATTACTAGCTTTCCATCCTCACAACAATTCAGGACAGCAAAAAGTTACCAAGGTGGCAGTCTAAGTTGCATTACTGTTAGTTGTAGCCCTGTTGTGCATTTCACTCACTCACCTGATGAAGGAGATAATCTCCGAAAGCTTGTGATTTTAAAATAAAATTGTTGGACTATAACCTGGTGTTGTAAGATTCCTTACATTTGTCCACCCCAGTGCATCACCGGCATCTCCACATTTTGGCTTCAACCAAGGGCACAGGAACACAAGTACATTGAAAACACTTGCCAGTATCATGAAGTCCAATTATCGTGGCGGATGTGATGCACACTGGACTTACTCCAACAGAAAACGTCAGGATGTCACCACTCAGATCTATGTCAGCTGAGAGCCTTCTTAAGAGGACAACTGTTACAGCATCTGCTAACCTTCTGACTGATGTTCCATTTCATCCTGCAGAGAGTACCTTAATTAATAATTCTTCACAATACTCTTTATATAGTGATATACAATATCTTTCAGTACTTGGCATGCCCAAATTGTCTGTGAAGAATTCTATTTTCTTATGTTACCTACCTCAAAAGTTTGCTATTTAAACTTTTCTACTCAGAATACATACTTTTCATAATGAGTTAACAACCTTTATTATGAAAAAAAAGCACTAAATAGAGAATCAAGAGGGAAAATACAGAGAAAACAGTACAGTATTCAAGAATGATCTATCATGATTTTGGAACACTTTTATCAGACTCTACTGATTTATTACTTGGTAAAAATAGTACTATGATTTCAGTATTTCCATACTTTGTTGAGTGCACTTTGATTTAGGACAGTTCAGAGAAAAATACCAAGCTAAAATAGTAAATCTGCATGGAGGAATTTATTGGTATGATCCCAATCAGGAGTATTACAGCTGGAATAGTTTTTTTTTTAATGAGCAGACTTGAATATAAAAAGGAAGAGTTATATCTCTGCAGGCTAAATCAGTAAAAATTGAAATATAGTAAGAATTTGGTTGCATATGCAATTTATGTATACGAATTTGTGTAAGTGCAGCTTTGAGTACTTGCACATGACTACATGTGATCGTACAACGATAATGATTATGACAGTGTATAATTTGCAGGAACACATTCTTATTAAGATTTGTAACGTATTACTCTGGGAATATAAAGAGCTTTGTCTGCTGTTTGTACGCAAGAATCAAGACTGCAAAATGTTACAATAAGTGACAAAGTTAACATTTCAGGTCAATGACCTTTCATCAGAGTTGTGTTCTGACGAAAGGTCATCGGCCTGAAATGTTAACTCTGTTTCTCTCTCCGCAGATGCTGCCTGACCTGCCGAGTGTTTCCAGCATTTTCTGTTTTTATTTCAGATTTTCAGCATCCGCAATATTTTGTTTTTGTAACAATAAGTAAATTGACGAGCAAGCACTGAGGAAATTGCTTAGCTCAGTACCTGTAGAGCAGAGTGCGTAACTAACCAACAGCCTGAGCAGATAGGTGCATAGAATGAGAGAATGTCACAGTACACAAACACCCCATTCAGCCAATGAGGCCTGTCCTGCTGTTTTTCTCCATGAGACACTAAAGAAAGAAGAAAGAACTTGCATTTGTATAGCACCGTTCACGACCTCAAGACATCCCAAAGCTTTTCACAGCCCCCTTGAAGAGTAGACACTTGTAATTTAGAAAAGGCAGCAGCCAATTTGTTAACAGCAATGTGTTAATGACCAGATAATCTGTTTTAGTGATGTTGGTTGAGCGATAAATATTGGCCAGGAGACCGGGAAGAACTCCCCTGCTCTTCTTTGAATAGTGACGTAGGATCTTTTTACGGCCACCTGAGAGAACAAACGAGGCCTCGGTTCAACATCTCAGCCAAAAGACAGCATCTCCGACAGTGCAGCACTCCCTCAATACTGCACTGGAGTGTCAGCCTGGATTACGTGCTCAAGTCTCTGGAGTGGGACTTGAACCCACAACCTTCTGACTCAGAGGCAAGAGTGCCACCCACCGAGCCACGGCTGACACCTACACTAGTCTAATCCCACTTTTCTTTTTGCTTACCTTATCCTTTAAAATTCCTTTCTTTCAAGCAATTGTCTAATTCGCTCGTAAAAGACTTTATGGCGACTGCTTGAACAATGGCTTGTGGCAGGAAATCCCACATTCTGATGACCCTACATGCAAATATTTTTTTCTATCCTCCCCTTTAATTCTTTTTATGATTATTTTAAATTTGTGCCCTCTCATTAACATCTTGATAAGTAGTCAAAATAATTTATCACTATTTACATTATCATAACCTTTCATAATCTTGAAGACCTCATTCAAGTTACCTCTGCACTTCTTTATCTGTAGTGAAAAAAATACCCTACCTTCTCAAATCTCTCTACATAAATATGATCCCTCTACCCTCGTAACATCCTGGTGAATCTAGGCTTTAACTTTTCCATTGCTTTTATATCCTCCCTGTAATAGGGTGCCCAAAATTGTACACAGTACTCCAACTGTAGCCTAACTATGTTCTTGTAGAAATTTAACATTACATCTTTGTTTTTGTATTCTATGCCTCTAGATACAAAGCCAAGGATTCAGCCTGACTTTCTATGGCCTTATCGACTTGCACTGCCACCTGTGTATCTGCACTCCAAGATCCCTCTAATCCCCCACACCATTGAAAATCTTATCGTTTGAGGTGCATTTCCTTTCCCTAATGGACTAGATGAGGAATGCTTCTGTTCTTCCATGAATTCCTATCTTTAGCCACAAAGTAGCTTATTTACACAAAATTAAGCCACAAAGTAAATTTATTTTGTTCCAAGTACAGGCGTTTTTTTCAACAAATCATGAATTGGAATGTTTATGCAAACCAATGCAAGATTGTCTTCTAACTCTACCTGAATAAGATGGTCCCATCTCGAAGCTCCCAGAGCATAATCAGACATTTGTTTTATAATCTACACATGTTTCCCTGTATCTCTTTAATGTTTTTCCAGGCATTCTCCCAAATGCCTGTAATATTGAAAACATATCAAGAAAGTATGCTGTTACAAATTTTGGGTCTGCCCTAAATATTCTCTCAAGTTAATATCACCAGTCTCTCTTTTAAGACAACCGACCACACATCCTTCATGATCGGGAGTGACTTTCACTACCCAATATCTAGATCAGAGGTTGTAAAAATGAGATCCTCGTGCTATATGGACTGGATATCTCAATCCTCTGCATGAGTCCTCACCTTTGCTTCTCCAATTTTCTGAAAGGCAGACTGATTAACATCTTAGTGAAAAAAGGTCAAATATGAATCATTAAGCTGCTTTATTTTACAGTCAGTAAATACGTGTACAAACTAACAGTTATAGCAAATCTCCCCTTACTTTAACTTAATGGCAGTCTCTTGTAATAAGGAAAATGATAAACCACATCATACTGTTAATGTTTGTTGCCTTAGTGACACTTTTTGATTGGGTCAACCCCAATCAATGAATCGGACCAAGGCTTGCTCAGGACCTGGTTGGCTCTCTTTTTAAAGTGGACTGGCCTATGCTCTTATCTGCCTCTCCCAAAGATTGGGAGAACCCCTGTGGAAATTCCACCCCCATTTAAAGCGCACAGTATAAGTAGAGGGCAGCCCACACAATGATGCCACATTTTTGTACGACATGTAGAAGGAGCCTCATAACAAACATATGGATTACATCAAGTTAGGTCCATTTGCTGTGTAAATATATCACACCGTGGGCATCTTCTATACATGATGTGGAGATGCCGGTGATGGACTGGGGTTGACAATTGTAAACAATTTTACAACACCAAGTTATAGTCCAGCAATTTTATTTTAAATTCACAAGCTTTCGGAGGCTTCCTCCTTCGTCAGGTAAATGTTTCATTTACCTGACGAAGGAGGAAGCCTCCGAAAGCTTGTGAATTTAAAATAAAATTGCTGGACTATAACTTGGTGTTGTAAAATTGTTTACAATCTTCTATACATGCAGCATGTGTGGTTTGAGAAGTGATGGTTTATCACAACACTTCCCTTGAAAATGTAAAAACATTTTTTTTAAATCGACATTTTAGTGTAGCTACTTTATTCCACTAACCCTGAAGCAATGCAGCACTCAACACAGTCCCATGAAGCAGTCTGCTTCACACTGTTGCTATTGCATATAGCAAAGATTCTTTATGGCACAGCAAGATGTTACACCAATGATATGAAACTAATTACAGGGCTGCTGTATATAATACATTCACTTGGGCTTTGATATAAGCTCTTTCAGAGGAGGTGTTAAACCAAGGCCCCATCTGCCCTCTCGGGTGGACATAAAAGATCCCATGGCACTATTTCAAAGAAGACCAGGTGTCCAGACCAATATTTATTCCTCAACCAACATCACTAAAACAGATTATCTGGTCATTATCACATTGCTGTTCATGGGAGCTTGCTGTGCGCAAATTGGCTGCTGTGTTTCCTACATTACAACAGTGGCTACACTACAAAAAAGTACTTAACTGACTGTAAAGCGCTTTGGGATCGTGAAGGATGCTATATAAATGCAAATCTTTCTTTCTTTGTTCCTTTTCTCTCGAGATACCTGCACAGAAAAAAAACAAATGCCAGAAACAAGTGTATATGTTTTCCCCATCCAACTTTTTATTTGTGAATTTATACCTCTGAGAAGAAATAATCAAAACAGCATTACGAGACACAAAGTAATGTAAATTAGTGAATCTGAAAGAGGTAAGCAGGCAATTAGAACTGAATACAAGCGTATTGTTCGATTGGAACTCTGCCCTCCTTCGAGATGAATGGGAAATGAGCATCGTGAGCTGTATAGTGCTGGCAGCACGATGACATCAACACCAGCCCGCTGCACTCACAGTCCATGTACGGAGAATCACTGCAGGACTGTCAGAATTGCCTTATTAATGGACATGCCTCACACCGCTAGTGCTTGGCAGCTCATACAAAAGGACTTCTTTGCCAGGCCCCTGAAACCCCAGTGACAGCCCAGTTTTGTGCATCACTGTCATAAATCAATACCCAGAGACATCTGAAAGTCAATAATCCACACGTGTTGGACAGCAGATGATTAATTTGTACATTTTGAAAGTATAATGAGATGCACCAAAAGAAAAGCATGAACGTAACCTGCCTGCATTTTTCTTTTTTCTTCTTCCAGCGTGTTTGGACATTTATTAATTAATAACCACTGTTAACAGTAAAAAATAACCAATACCATTATACCACATTGTTTCCTAATGTTGCATTTTTGTCATCTTGGAACATTGCTAGCTGTTGGAAACCAGCTTGTGTCTGCACTTCCAAAAGCAGTTCAGACCAAAATAAATGGTACTTAATTCAGATAACACAGGAATGTGTGGCACTTATATTTATGGATATATTACACACTTTGGATACCTGCACTAGGTACCTCAGGCAATGGATTTCTGGCACTCAGATTCCCTATAAATCTGCCACTCAAACTGTATATTTAATTAAATCTGTACTGTGATTACATGTTGTACAATCTTGTATTGTAATGATTCCTGAATACTTAAATACTGACAGAATATTCCAAAGATTTCTTTTGAATTCTTTTAACCTGTCCTGTCATCTCTGCCTCATAGAAGCTGACAGAAAGCAATAATAGGAGATAATCAGATAGCAATTTTGAAATGCAAAACATTCTTTTCTCAACTTGTAATTACTTGCTAGTGAAGATTTTTTTTAAAAGTTCGAATATTCTGATTTGTAAGTATTTTAGACAGTTATGCGGTGATACAATGCAGTATTTATTTTAACACTGTCAATAAATTAAAACAACTAATTATCACATGGGAAGAAAGGCCTTGCATTTACATAGTGCCTTTCACATCCTCAGGACCCCTCAAAGTGCATTATAGCCAATGAATTACTTTGGTTTTGAAGTGTTTTTTAGGCGAACGTGACTGCCAAATTGCACACAGCAAGGTCCCACTAAGAAATGAGATAAATGACTAGATAATTCTTTGATGTTGATGGTTGAGGGATGAATGCTAGGCAAGACACCCAAGAGAACAGCCCTTCTCTTCTTCAATTACTACTGTGGGATTTTTTACATCCACCTGAGTAGGTAGATGGGGCCTCGGTTTAACATGTCATTTGAAAGATAGCACCTCTGACTGTGCAGGACCCCCTCAATCTACACTGACCCTTCAGTGCAGTGCTATGTGCTCGAGTCCTGGAATGGGGCTTGAGCCCATAACCATCTGACTCAAGGCAAGAGTGCTGCCACTGAGCCAATGACGACACGTGCAGGTTTGCATTTTCAGAAATGAGGCATTTCACCCTTTAACAGTCACTGGACAGGAATTACAGAGCCAGAGCTGGTCAGAAAATACCACCATGAAGCAAGAAGACACATCTCATTGATTGGGTAGTGGCTTTGATGCTTGAAGGTGGAGGAGACGGTGACCAGGAGATGTGCAGTATTTGGGATTTGCCTCTATTGTTCACAACCCATACAATGGGAGGTAGACCTAGAGGTAGATTCCACAACATGTGAACATAATCTCCATGAACAGAAGTACATGGTAGGATGTCTGTAAACAGTTGCATGTGTTAAAAAATTGGATATCCAGGTGGTGAAGGATAGAATACTAGAGCCTAGTCTTCAGTTGCTTCCAAGCCTTTATTCACCCAGCTCAACATTACACACCCACCTATAAAAGGATACGAGAGTCCCCAATTGATACCCACCACCTGAATACAATTATCACTAATTGATATAAATCAGATTCAATTAACAAGAAAAGCAAGAAATAGAATATTACGCTCAACCACCAAGTGAAAAAAGATGTACGCCAATTGTAGGAAATTTTGGATGCGGAGAACATACTGTTGCTGTTGTGGTGCCTCCATTTCTGACTTTGATAAGGATCTTACCTTTTCTGTCAAGTGTGAGGAGAAATTTCGGTGCCAGCTTAGCCAAAAACGTCCAATTCAACAGACTGCTGACAACAGCAGCCAGATGTGAACTTTAAAAAAAAAATCAACCAAGCTTACTTACAACTCCACAGGTAATTTCTCCCCAACCAACATAGGCCCCAAAACCAGGTACTATGTCCAAGATTTTCCAATCAGTATTATCATACAGCTGGTGTTAACCTATTTAAAATAAATGAGTTACCATTAGCATTAAAATGATGCTAGTTGAGAAATCTAGGCTTGTCTGTAGCCTGTAGTCTTGGAACCTTTATAAAGCAGTGAGAGGGAAGGGTAATTATTCTGGTGATGTACCTCTAGTTCCGTGCTGTTAACTTGGCTTTAAAACCAGCTACCAATAATACAGCATACACTATTGCATTCCTTACTGTAACATTAATGTAATACCACTAAAAATATACACCTTCTAACAAAAACATTCTACAAAAATAGATCTGAGTTATCCCTGCCTTACATGACTTCAACAATAGCTTATACAATCAGAATTTGGCACCTATTACTGGAACAAGGCAGCAGAAATGCTGATGTCATTTGTTATCTTATACAGTAACTGTCAATGCATAAACATGCACATTACTTTGATGTTGTCATCAAAGTACTTTGATGTTGTCATGTTGTCATGAAGATACCATGGTACACTATTAATATGCACCCTGTCTCTCTCCACAGATGAGCTGGGACCATGTGAAGCCTAAGAGAACACAACAAACGCATTTGGGGGCAGGGAAGATTTTAAGGTAAAGGGCCTGTGAAACACTTGGGAGGGGGCAGTGAAATACTCAGACATGGGACAGCGAAGTACCCGATGGATGCCTAGTGAAACTCTCGAGCAGGCAGTGAAGCAATTGGGTTGAGGAGGCGTGAAATATTCGGGGTTGGGTGTAAAACGGGCGGCCGATCTGACCCTGTCTGTTTCCTGCCAGGTGGGGTAGGTCTAAATGACCCCCATGGGAGCTATTTAGTTCATTTTCTCATCTTTGTCAGTGTGCTGTTTGGAATGTGCCTTTTAACTAATACAGTGGATCTCCCATGACGTTGCTCAAGGATACACCCGCAGACCATAAAGTAGCCACAAAAGGAGCACAGACAACAATCTTAGGCCAATGACAAAGATTCAGCCTCATGCTCCAAAACTTATTAGGCTAATTTCCAACAGGGGTTGGGCAATCTTATGGGAAAGTCAAAGTAACTTTCGCTAATTATTAATGTTTCTACATGTCTGTATGTTACAATTAAGTTCATTCTGAATTGTGGTTGGCTGGCAGAGGAAAAGATATCTGTTGAATTACTTTCAAAATTGATTTAGAGCAATTACTTTAATCCCACTTCTGCTCCTTGCTGGCTTTTGATTGGAGGTTTTCTGAAATTCTGATTGGTAATTTTAATTCCCATTTGCTATGTGTTGACTGATACGTTCTGTACCACTTCAGTTACGATTGTCACTATTTCATAGCTATGAACTTTCAGCTGCGGATATGGCAGCAGCAGAAGCAGGGACATCTCTCGACAGGTTGCCCTTGCTCACATCACTTGGTGTGGCACATGGCAGTAGTGACATTTTTAGTGTAAAATTAAGCGGCAATATTTGAAACTGCTGCCTGTGCCATACTGCACAGAGAGAGAAAAAAAATCACGTCCCATATTACTGAGCAGAAGTGTAGTCGGAGATGTTCTATTCTCCCTGGCAATTTATGGAGTCTCATGTTTTCAGAATTGGGATCTGATCTTCAAAATATCAGTTTGCCATTCCCCTGACTTTATGGGGTCTGAAGCAGAATCGGAAGTGAAACCCAGAAAAAAATCCGACTTGCTTATGCTCAACAAGCCTTCAGTAAAGCCCTGATTTTAACTCTAGGCGTGTTCAGGGCGGGCGAGGTGCGAGGAGGCGAGAGTTGAACGTGAGGTATGGGCCATTTTAACTCCCGGGTCTCATTAGCATTTGGCGGAGCAGTCTCCTGCCCGAAACCAGCCAGAATTGATGCACCGGTGACTGCATTAGCCAGTTACCGTTCTATCAACTGAATTATCTTATGTGCACTTTAGGCACCAGACTTTAAAAAAAAATTGGCTGAATTTCTTTCAGAACGAGTTGATATTGAAGGACTGGTCGTGGAATATTCCCTTGCTGCACCATCAAATGAACAAGATAAGTTGGCTCACTACCAGTTCATTTGCATCCAGCTGGATGATGACATTTGCTTAAGTAAGGTCAGTCATATAATTAAGGCCATCATTAGAATTAGCCCTGGAACTGGAGTGATATGAAGTAGCCAGCTATCAAAATTTCCAACCCTCATGTCAAACAATATGCACCTGCTGCACAATGGCACTTGGTCAACATGAGAATGAATTCACTGGAGGCAGGTGAGATACAACAGGACATTTTAACAGCCAGATGTTAGGGCTGACCAGTTGTTGAAAAAAATTATGAAGACATCTCCAGGAAGTAGTCCAAGCAAAGACACCACCACAAACGCAGTTAAGTTGTGGGATGTTGGTGATGAAATTCATTAATGCCCACAGCAGAACAAAGATGTCTACAGTGTTACTAAAGACAACAACCTGCCTGAGTTCATCTGACTATAGTTAGAGATGGGATAAATACAATTGTCACAGTGAGGTCTGAGTGAATAAGCAAAGAGTTTGTGGTTACATAACCTATAAAAGGATAATATTTTGTCAGATCTTGGCAAGACCCTAAGATGGTCCATATTTGTTTGATCAAGGAGGTAATAATCTTTTGCATTCAGCGGGGACCTAGCAATAACTTAAAAGTGATGTGTCATATTCAGTTGAGGCACCACAGAGCTGAGAAATATTTAGATTACTTGAGAAGGAAGAAAAATCATCTAAAAGAGAGACTGGAGAATCAGTTTGGTTGTGTGCAAATGCCAAATGACAGCCTTCATTTGAGATTGCATTGAGCAACAAGAGAACGCATTAACATTGCAGAGGAATTGGTGCTTCATACACTAAATAACGTGACCGGAAAGAGATTAAAGATCGTGTTCTGATAAACAAGAACCATATCAACAACTGAAAGCTTGTTTTACTTGTTACACAAGTGATTAAAACAGTTAGATTGAATAATTACTTAGCTATAGGCATGTCGTTGGAGTTTAGACAACTATTGGTCATCTGCGATATGTTTTAGGAAGAAGGGTAGAACTTCCAACTTCGGCAGGCCATAAAACTGGCATTATTGGATCAACCACTTGTTGTACACCCTGCCCAATTTGGAAAGAGAAATTGGGCAGGGTGTACAATGTATGGCTAATCCAATACCACCAGCTTTACACCCTCACCAAAGTTGAAAATTCTGCACATTGTTATTTGGTTAGAAGGTAGAACTGCAAATTGTATAGCAATGAATATTCCACAGTGTCTTGAAAGTAACAAACTGATGTAATTGATGAATTTACCTACGTAATGGTGACTGCACTTCAAAAGTAATCCATTGCTTGGGATGCACTAAGCACCTGATAAAGGGCTGTACAGATGTAAGCTCTTTCTTTGTCCAATCCTCCCTGGCTACAGCGTGGTGCCGGAGGATTGGAGGACTGCTAATGTTGTACCATTGTTTAAAAAAGGGAGAAGAGGATAGACCTAGTAATTACAGGCCAGTCAGTCTAACCTCAGAGGTGGGCAAATTATTGGAATCAATTCTGAGGGACCGTATAAACCGTCATTTAGAAAGGCACGGATTAATCAAGGACATTCAACGTAGATTTGTTAAGGGAAAGGCGTGTCTGACTAACTTGATTGAATTTTTTGAGGAGGTAACATGGAGGGTCGATGAGGGCAGTGCGTTTGATGTAGTCTACATGGATTTTAGCGAGGTTTTGACAAGATCCCACGTGGCAGTCTGGTCAAAAAATTGAAAGCCCATGGGATCCAAGGGAAAGTGACAAATTGGATCCAAAATTGGCTTAGTGGCAGGAAATGGTCGACAGGTGTTTTTGTGATTGGAAGGCCGTTTCCAGTGGGGTTCCGCAGGGCTCAGTACTGTGTCCCTTGCTTTTTGTGGTATATATTAATGATTTAGACCTAAATGTAAGGAGCATGATTAAGAAGTTTGCAGATGATACAAAAATTGGCCGTGTGGTTGATAATGAGGAGGAAAGCTGTAGACTGCAGGAAGATATCAATGGACTGGTCAGGTGGGCAGAAAAGTGGCAAATGGAATTCAATCCAGAGAAGTGTGAGGTAATGCATTTGGGGAGGGCAAACAAGGCAAGGGAATACACAATAAATGGGAGGATACTGAGAAGTATAGAGGAAGAGAGGGACCTTGGAGTGCATGTCCACAAATCCCTGAAGGTAGCAAGACAGGTAGATAAGGTGGTTAAGAAGGCATACAGGAGACTTTCCTTTATTAGCCGAGGCATAAAATATAAGAGCTGGGAGGTTATGCTAGAACTGTATAAAACATTGGGTAGGCCACAGCTTGAGCACTGCGTACAGTTCTGGTCACCGCATTACAAGAAAGATGTGATTGCACTAGAGAGAGTACAGAGGAGATTTATGAGGATGATGCCAGGACTGGAGAATTTTAGGTATGAGGAAAGATTGGATAGGCTGGGGTTGTTTTCTTTGGAACAGAGGAGACTGAGGGGAGATTTAATTGAGGTGTATAAAATTATGAGGGACCCAGATAGAGTGGACAGGAAGGACCTATTTCCCTTAGCAGAGAGGTCAATAACCAGGGGGCATAGATTTAAAGTAATTGGTAGAAGGATTAGAGGGGAGCTGAGAAAAAAAAATTTCATCCAAAGGGTGGTGGGGGTCTGGGACCCATTACCTGAAGGGGTGGTAGAGGCAGAAACCCTCATCACATTTAAAAAGTACTTGGATATGCACTTGAATTGCCATAACCTACAAGGCTACGGACCAAGTGCTGGAAAGTGAGATTAGGCTGGGTAACTCTTTTACGACTGGCGCAGAGACGATGGGCCGAATGGCCTCCTTCTGCACCTTAAATTTTTCTATGTTTCTATGTTTATGCAGCACTAGCATTCTCTACATGCTCTGGAAAATTTAGATTTTCTTTGTGCAAGCCAATTTAGGTTAAGGTCTTTGTACTCTCTCTCAGTTCCCTATGTTAACTCTCTTAGCACTGTAACTGCCTATTGAGAGTTTCTATAGCTGAATGTTACAACAATAGACTGAAAAATGACTAATGTATGCTGCATTATGACCAGTTACTACACAAGCTATGTTCCTCGACTGTAAGTAAAATGCCTATAAAATAAAATGCTGATATCTTAAAGGACCTACGGAAAACAAACTGTTTGATGCCTGAAGTACTAATTAGAAGCATTTCTACTTATTTACTGATATTTGTATATGCACAAGTTAGTAATGTTAGAGTACAGAAGATAAGGAGCAGGAAATTCTGTGAAAAGATTAAAAATATTAAATAATCTTTGTTATTTCATATTACTACTTAATTACTATTATAAGTCGCGGGATACCATTTCAGTTCTGTTCTCCTGGTTTAGTTATTTGTTGTGTATTCTAGTAAGGCAAAGATGTTCCTCTTTGCGAAATCTTCTGTCATGCATAAAGAAGCAATGGTTGTTTCCCTTCACCTTGAGCAAAACTAAAGATTAGGATTAGGATTACATCGGCCATGTGTTATACTTATTGTCTGCGCTGGAGATCAGTGAATTGTTGAGATGTGAGCAATTGGATGTGTCTGCTTGTGCTGTCTCAAACCATGTGTACCGTTAAACCCATCCCAGCATGGTACATCTGGACGGATGGCAGCACAGCTCTGTTAGGTGCTCCATATCGAAGTGAATGACCTGACTTTTCGTGTGTTTCAATGAACAATGTTTGTGTAGAGCACAGCTGTGTGCTGGTGAGAGGTGGGGGGAAAGATTGGTTCCCTAAGATTAACGGCTGACTTGGACATCGAAGAGAGATGCATGTTACACCATCGCAGCTGACAATGCTGTTCATGTAGCATTCAATGTGGATGGTGTTGCAGCTGCTGTGTCACTTCCATTTCACATAGGAAAGAGGAAAAGGCTCACTAAATGGTTGAGTCATGAATTAGATATGAACATTTTTAATTAAAAGCAAATCTTCATCCAGTGTCCTTGCTAAGTAGGGAATGTCATACTTATTTCATTTCTTTCCATGTTTTATAGAAGCCAGGATTGCCTCCGTACTAAAGTAAACTGAGTAAACTAAGTACTGATGAAAGTATCTGCCAAAACATTTTCCATTAGTACTTAAATAGTTTACTTAAGTTATCACCATATGGTGATCCCCAAGATAGTAAAATGGAGCATTTTACCCCGAGTCTATTTAGTGGATTATAATATTTGATGCAGAAGAACTCCAGGGCACGACATGGATTTCTACTTAATGTTCATTTTATTCAGTAGGTTTAAAATATTAATGATAACATCTTGGAGATGTTAATGTTGCCTTTTTAAAACTTTAGAAACATGTTACATTAAAGCTGAATGAGAACTGTCCTTGCTGTAAAACTACAACTTCAACTTCTTAATGCATACTGTAGTTAATTTCCCAGTTTATTCTACTTCAGCCCATCTCAGTTAACTTATTAGTACCTCCTTTTCGGAATCGAGTGATTAATACTGAGACAAATTTCCATGGTCACTGATAGTTTTGCAGTACCTCATCCAAGTGATCATTTTACATATAAGAGCCTAGACAGAGAGTCTCAGCAGGCTATTTTACCTGTGGAGCCTAACAGCTGAGCTTAATCCTGTCCTGACACAATGCCCATACCTATGTACCTATGCACTTCGAAAGGTCAATGGATAGAAACCAGCAGTGGGAACCCTGGTGATTTTTTTTCTTCTTCCCATTCCAGGGACACTAATATTAATTGTAACATGGCAACTGTTACACAGAATTACATAGGATTTACAGCACAGAAACAGGCTATTTGGCCCAACTGGTCTATGCCGATGTTTATGCTCCACACGAGGCTCCTCCCACCCTACTTCATCTAACCGTATTCGCTTATCCTTCTATTCCTTTCTCCCTCATGTACTTATCTAGCTTCTCTTTAAATGCATCTATGCTATTCGCCTCAACTTCTCCATGGTGTAGCAAGTTCCACATTCTTAACCAGTCTCTGGGTAAAGAAATTTCTCCTGAATTCCTTATTGGATTTATCAGTGACTATCTTATATTTGTGACCCCTAGTTTTGGATTCCCCACAAGTGGAAACAACTTCTCCACATTTACCCTATCAAACACCGTCATAATTTTAAAGACCTCTGTTATGTCACCCCTCAGCCTGTTCAGACTTTCCTGATAGTAATAACCTCTCAGTTCTGGTATCATCCTTGTAAATCTTTTTTGCACCTTATCCAGTGCCTCTACATCCTTTTTGTAATATGGAGACCAGAATTGTACACTGTACTCTAAGTACTTTTTTTAAAAATCCTATATCATGATTAGATGTTTCCTGTAAATCATGCCTTTTCCCTACAATTTTCCCATATTTGTCGATTTGTCTTATATATTTTTCTAAAATCAAAGGTTAAATCTAATTTCCTGTATACTTTTCAACTGCTTCTCTTGTCAGTCTCTGTCCTCTTTGCTGTCATTTCTCTTGCCTGACTCTCTTTCTCTTGCAGTTTATTTTTCCCTCTGCTGTTTCTTGTTTTCTCTCTCATTTTTCTGTTTCCTTCCTGCTGTTCTGTTTGTTTTATTCCTCTCCTACTATTCTGCTTATTCCTTGATTACTTTCATTCTTCTGCCAAGAAGTCCATGAAAATCAGGAATTCCCCACAGATATGGAACCACTAGCTGCGTGCTTTCTTTTCATTTAATGATATCTAACCCAAAGGAATGTTAATGTACTTCCCATGACCCAATATATTTATCTAAATAAAGTTTCCAATAAAGGGGGAAAGCTCAAAGGTTTTTGATGGTAGACTGTGCATTCCTTGTGTTTCTGAAACAAAAATACTTATAAAAATATCAGACTAATCATTTCTGGTGTAGCCCATGGCAAAACTGCAGTGTTGAAAAAGCCTCATTGATTGGCACAAAGGCCGAGGTTATTTTGTTGAGCATTTTGATTTTTATTGTCTGAATGATCGTTATGAGAAAGTTTTATCTTTGTAAACGTAAAGGTCAAGTGACAAGGATAAGATAACTGCATAATTTAATAATGCTTCATAAAGAGAAGTTCAGAAACTTCTAATCTCAATGATTCAATTGATCACCCCCGCCATGTGCCCAGATGAGAGATTGTAGGGACTCAATTGACTGAATAGGTCCAAATTGGGGAAAACTTGAAAACATTAGTGTGACTCAATCAATCAATTCAGATTCGGATCTGAATCAATTTCAGCTCTCAACCCAATGAGGAAGAAAAAGTGAAATCACTAGTACATAACACTGCTAATCCACACAGTACAAACTATGGAGAACTGCACCTATATACCTGCATCATAGATCTGAAAAATAAAAAGGCCTTCAATTTTTGTCAGGCCTGTTTATTTTAAGTGGCTTAATGCCTCTGGTACGATATAAGACAAAGGATTCAGCATTCATCTACTAACATCACAAACAGTAAATTATTGGGTATAATCTATATAAAGTATATTAAAAGTCACGTGTTTCAAACAAGATGATAACAAAATATCAGAGATGTATGACTCATTTGCTAATAAACATCGGGCTTCTTTTACATATTTGCTTCTGAAGCAAAACAGAATTTTCTAAGTTAATACAAAAAAATATGTAAATGTTGAAAAATAATTGTATTTTTCTAACACTACTTGGGATTAAAAGGTGCATCAGCACTGAAAACAGCAAAAATACTATTATATATTTACTGAGGTAGTAGAAAATGATGCATTAACATTAGTCAAAAAAATGTATGTATTGACTTACCCCGAGAAGTTAACGAGACTAAATTTCCAAATTCTCACTGCCAGTGGGAAACCTTGTCTACTGGTAGTGCATATTGGAAAATCATGGGCAGCCATCCAATGTGCATTGCATGGTGGGTGGATGTCACAAGCGCAGAAGATTATCCTGATGAATAGTTCCATATTTATGGTGAGTTAGCTGGTCTGAGCTAGAGCAGTGTTACAAAGGGAGAGAGGTAGAGAGGGAGGGAGGAATTGCATTTCAGTTGAGGGAGAAGGTTATGCTGATAGGGTTAGATGAAGAGGGGTGGGAGGAGGTTCGTGCTGAGCGTAAACACCGGCAGGGACCAGTTGGGCTCAATGGCCTGTTTCTGTGCTGTACTTCACTAAAGGGACCCTTTTATCTAAAGAGGGGTGCTCCACAAAATTGGCCGATCGGACAAAAATCCTCTGTGGCGCCCTGGAATGAACTGGTGTCATAAAAATTGAGAACAGTGATCACTTTCAGTGCCACAGAAAGAGCCGTCAGTGTTGTGGACCTTGGTTACAGATCTGGCTACAATAGGGAACAGAGCGCCTCTGAAACTTCACAACTGAAGCGCAGGCTCCCGAGACCAAGTTTTTGAGAGAGATCTCAGAAAGTGCACCTGGGCCTCGAGGTCCGGTTGGATGAGTAGTGCTGAGATGGTCTGGATTTCCTCCAGTGCTGCCTGATTAATCTGGCTTCCCTTACAGCCTCCTGCTGTAAATCATGTAAAATGGGATTCCCACTGAGAAACCCATTGAGAAGCCCTAAGATCAGTGATTCTCTTAAAATAGAATGTTTTCCTAGAGTAATGCAGAAAATAAGAGACTGCTTCCTGAGTATAATATTTTTTGCAATACCTCCTGTGAGTCCCAATATGTAACCAAAATTCTCCCACAAGCTACCTCATTCAGCAGTGTCCCTTTCGTGAAGTACAACACAGAAACAGGCCATTCGGCCCAACTGGTCCCTGCCAGTGTTTATGCTCCACACAAACCTCCTCCCACCCCTCTTCATCTAACCATATCAGCATATCCCTCTATTCCTTTCTCCCTCATGTGTTTATCCAGCTTCCCCTTAAATGCATCTATGCTATTCCCCTCAACCACTCCTTGTGGTAGCGAGTTCCACATTCTAACCATTCTCTGGTAAAGAAGTTTCCCCTGAATTCCCTATTGGATTTATTAGTGACTATCTTGTATTTATGCCACCTAGTTTTGGTCTCCCCCACAAGTGGAAACGTCTTCTCTTCGTCTACCCTATCAAAACCTTTCTTAATCAAGAACTCGATCAGGTAAATGGGTAATTAATTGGGTTCTGGCAAACCGTGCCTTTAAACAGTGGCATTTTCATGTGGCTGCCACTGTGAAGGTAGATGATTCTGCAGCTCATCATGAAACTGAACGGAATTTCTTCCGGGGTACTTCCCTAGCAGAACCCTTGAGTAAATTGACCCTGTTGGAAATTCCTGGCCCCACAAAAGGTGCAAATCTTGGCTTACGCCCTCTCCCAATCCAGGAATTTCAGGGCCTATAGCTTTAAGCATTACAGTCAGAGAGTATCAACTGAGTGTAGGACTCATAGTTGGAGCAAAAAAAATGTTTTAAACTTGCAAATGTACTGTGGAATAACTGGAGCATCGGACTATCGATAGGGGATTATGAGTGTTCCTTCATTTGCCTTCAAAACAGAACACCTGGAGTCTCTGTACCACTGCGGAATGTCTGTAAGCTCTTTAGTAGGGCAGGAATTAATAAACACACTTGCAGACAAGTGATATTCACAAGCAAATCATTACAAAACTTCGCCAGCTAAAACACAAAACTCAATTGAAGTAGTAAATGTCTCAGCAGCACTAATGATAAAGACAGTGACGATATTGAAAATATCTACACCAACACCAAACAACACCAGATAAGTCTGAGTATATACATTATCTGCCTAATTAGAATATGACACAACAGGCACTTTCTAAGAAGATGTATTATTCATATATAGTCCTCCTACATCATAACAGTCCTCAAGAACCAACTGGGCTATGAATTATTACTAACAAACTGATTGAACTTTTGCATGATATTTTAATAAAATTACAAATCCATTTTAAACAGATTAGCACTTTTGTTAAAAAGGAATTCATACAATCGCATTAACATGTTTCTTATTAATATTGCACAGCGTGATTTCAACTCATAAGCATTTTGACCATTATGCAAAGTGCATCCTACAACAAAAGTCTTGCAATTCTAACATGCACGAGCCAGGAACCAAGGTTCACAATCAAAGAATTATTTGTTGTAATGGCGAGTTGTTACGATCTGGAATACACTGCCTGAAAGGGTGGTGGAAGCAGATTCAATAGTATCTTTCAAAAGGGAAGTGGATATATACTAAAAAAGGAAAAATTTGGAGAACTACGGGAAAAGAGTAGGGGAATGGGACTAATTGGATAGCTCTGTCAAAGAGCCAGCATAGGCACGATGGGCTAAATGGTCTCCTTTTGTGCTGTATGATTCTATGAACTGCAACTACACCTTATCGTAATAGTGGAATGCATCTAAAACACTGAAAACAGCAGCTCCCTCTCATGATTCTTAAAAGAAAGCATCATCCTCCAAACTTGCGTTTAACACAGGAAATCCTCCAATATCTGAATACTGGCATTAATTAATTTCTGTCATTTCATCTACACAGTGAAAACAAGTTTCAAAGTGAATGTTTTCCTTTCACCTGAAAGTAGTTATTATTGGCTTTGAAGGGATTATCTGTTGCCCTTTCTCACCCATCATATTGTCAAACTATTTACAGCATGCTAAAATTACATGGAAATTAAGAGTATGTGTGCATTAAATTATTTTTTAATTCAGTAGAATACAGGGTCACCATTTGCACACAGGAAATACCTCTGTATAATCACTCGTAAACGCCTGATTTTACAATATCTTTAAAAAAAGGACTTCTGTTAACATCAAAGGATCCTTATTGCAGATGTGCTGTGATTGGCTGCTTGCTTTTTTGTCATTGGCCAAATTGCAATCGACAATAACTTTACCTTTAACATCGGCGCATGTCCCAGGGTGCTTCACGGAGGTGTAATCAGGTATAACGAGATGCCAAGCCGAAGGAGGAGATAAGAGGAAGGGTGACCAAAAGTGTTGTCAGAGAGGTGGGTTTTAAGGAGGGGGTCTTAAAGGAACAAAGGCAACTGGAGAGGTTATAGTGGGTTTAGGGTGGGAATTCCAGAGTGTGGGGCCTAGCCTGTTGAATGCACAGCCACCAGTCATGGGACGAAGGTGGGGGTAAATGCACAAAAAGCCGGACTCACAACATAGCTTTCTAACTATATTGCATCATTTTTTTCTATGTCTATTTCTTCACTAAAATTAGCAATGGCAAAAATGTTGGTCCCAAAGTGAACAAAACCACTCAAAAGTACACTAACCCTCAATATGTCAAGGCAAAGCAACAAGATATATCTGCACAATAAATGTTTAAAATGCCTGTTCCATCCTGTATTCACAAATGGATCTGCAAACATCCATTACAAGTAAAGCCTGCAGAGCTCTAATCTGTGTCACGATGTACAGACTTCACACTATTTGAAATTGTTATCTTGTGATGCTTTATTGCCTACTAGTACTGGGCATTTGAGTGGATTGGGTTAATCAAGCAGTATTCTGCAACAGTTCACAAGAAACATTAGAATATTTTAAAAAACACATTGTGTAAAAAGGAGAGTTGTTTCTGCTGTTCCTCAACTCATGTTTATCAACCATCTCTTAATAATTTAGGCTATTTGTACTGCAGCTAACCCTGTCAATCTTTGCCTTTTCCTGTAAAACCAATAATGGCCAACCATGGTACAGTGAAGAAAATGCTGTTTGTGCCAGTTATAATGTATTTTCAATTTAACTTCAATTTAAGGTTGTGCTTTCAAGTTAACTCTCACGGCTGTAAATAGCTCTCCACTCACCAATTTAACTACCATTCCCAATATCTTCCCTCACTCCATGTAGTTTTTCACTGTAGCTTTGGGCGAATCATACATCCTCAATTTTGTGAATATCAGCAAATCATGGAAGAATTATACTAATGTGCAAATTGGAGGATGTAGTATAATAACTTATTGATGTCTGTGCACTTGTATAAAGAGCAAAAGGAAAGCACCAGCCCTCAAAATGTGTTACCCGATAAAGAAGTGATATTAATGATGGCAGAGTCAAATATTTGTACAGAGATCAAAAGATGCTTTTTTTTTTAGGTAAATTTTGTGAGCCAGATTTTCTAATCAGCATTATTTTAATGCCAGCAATAACCCATTTAAAATAAGATTTAAAAGCAAAATACTGCAGATGCTGGAAATCTGAAATAAAAACAGAAAATGCTGGAAATACTCAGCAAGTCAGGCAGCGAGGAAAGAAATAGAGTTAACGTTTCAGGTCAACACCCGCTCTTCTCCCCATGGCACCTTCCCGTGCGAGCGCAGGAAACGCAACACCTGCCTTTTCACCTCCTCCCTTCCTACTATCCAGGGCCCCAAACACTCCTTCCAGGTGAAACAGCGATTTACTTGTACTTCTTTCAATTTAGTATACTGTACTCGCTGCTCACAATGCGGTCTCCTCTACATTGGGGAGACCAAACGCAGATTGGGTGACCACTTTGCCGAACACCTCCACTCAGTCTGCAAGCGTGACCCTGACCTTGCCATTTTAATTCCCCATCCCACTCCCACTCTGACCTTTCTACCCTCGGGCTCTTATATTGTTCCAATGAAGCTCAACGGAAGCTTAAGGAACAGCACCTCATCTTTCGATTAGGCACGTTACAACCATCTGGACTCAAAATTGATATTAATAACTTCAGATCATAACCACTGTTCCCATTTTTTCTGGACAGCAAGTGCTGGTAATGGTTCTGATGTTGCTATTTACAGCTTCTCTCGACCCATCTTTTGTTTCTTTACTTGTCCCATTACCACCCTCCTTGCCTTGCACCATCATCACTCCTGCCCTCCACCCTATCAGAGATCTTTCCTTTTGTTCTTTCCTCCCCCCACCTTTTCCTGGCTTTATACTTGCTTAAAAACTGTTCAATCTTCAATTTCTTCCAGTTCTGACGAAGGGTCATCAACCTAAACGTTAACTGTTTTTTTTCTCCACAGATGCTGCCTGACTTGCTGAGTATTTCCAGCATTTTCTGTTCTTATTTAAAATAAGATTTAATTTCATTAGCAAAGAGCCAGAATGGACACGATGGGCCAAATGGCCTTCTTCTGCTCCATAAACTGCTATGGCTCTACATGACATTAAAATAATGTGGATCAGAATAACCAGGCTGTGATATCAGTGATGGGTAATGGAACAACTTTCCCTTTGTATTACCCTTGTATGCCCCTCAGATAATGAAGCAGTCTGTGCCCGCATGCAGCAAGACCTGGACAACATCCAGGCTTGGGCTGATAAGTGACAAGTAACATTCGCGCCAGACAAGTGCCAGGCAATGACCATCTCCAACAAGAGAGAGTCTAACCACCTCTCCTTGACATTCAACGGCATTACTATCGCCGAATCCCCCACCATCAACATCCTGGGGGTCGCCATTGACCAGAAACCTAACTGGATCAGCCACATAAATAATGTGGCTACAAGAGCAAGTCAGAGGCTGGGTATTCTGCGGCGAGTGACTCACCTCCTGACTCCCCAAAGCCTTTCCACCATCTACAAGGCACAGGTCAGGAGTGTGATGGAATACTCTCCACTTGCCTGGATGAGTGCAGCTCCAACAACACTCAAGAAGCTCGACACCATCCAGGACAAAGCAGCCCACTTGAATGGCACCCCATCCACCACCCTAAACATTCACTCCCTTCACCACCGGCGCACCATGGCTGCAGTGTGTACCATCCACAGGATGCACTGCAGCAACTCGCCAAGGCTTCTTCGACAGCACCTCCCAAACCCGCGACCTCTACCACCTAGAAGGACAAGGGCAGCAGCCACATGGGAACAACACCACCTGCACATTGCCCTCCAAGTCACACACCATCCCGACTTGGAAATATATCGCTGTTCCTTCATCGTCGCTGGGTCACAATCCTGGAACTCCCTACCTAACAGCACTGTGGGAGAACCTTCACCACACGGACTGCAGCGGTTCAAGAAGGAGGCTCACCACCTTCTCAAGGGCAATTAGGGATGGGCAATAAATGCTGGCCTTGCCAGCGGTGCCCACATCTATCCCATGAACGAATAAAAAAAACCCTCTTCAGGATAAGTATAACACAAGTTAGGTACAACTTAAAACTTCACTTGTCTGTGCTCCCCACACCAGCATGATGTATCATTTTTAAATAGGTCATTTAAAATGAAAAGTTACATTTGTGAACCAAATATTTCTTCTGGAAACTAATTAAAAATGGATTGAACAAACTGGAAAAGAATTAATTTTCATTGGAATACTTTTGACATTTTAGGGTAAAACTTCTTGCTGGAGGAGACCGTGCATTGTAAAGCTATTCCCATCTGAACTGCAACTAATTATATGTACACAGAGAGCTTCCATCACCTACCTACATAGCTTCAGGAGCTAGCACACTTCTAGCTACCTACAGTGCCCGCTCCTGTCTGTATGTAGGTAAACAGCAATGTGATAACGACCAGATAGTCTTTTTTTTGAAGTGATGTTGGTTGAGGCCTGGACACCAGGGAGAACTCCCCTGCTCTTCATCAAAATAGTGCTTTGGGATCTTTTATGTCCACCTGAGAGGGCAGACGGAGCCTCGGTTTAATCTTTCATCCAGAAGACGGCACCTCCGACAGTGCAGCACTCCCTCAGTACTGCACTGCAGTGTCAGCCTAGATTGCTCAAGTCTCTGGAGTGGGACTTGAACCCACAACCTTCGGCTTCAGAGATGAGAGTGCTACCACTGAGCCACAGCTAGGCAGTGTAAAGTGAAGGCACAGAGTGGTTACAAATGTAGCACTGAAGAGGATGCACTTCCTAGGTTCATGGATGCAGCAGTTGAAGTACTACTATATTGAGTTAATCAAAAAAGAGGGCTGTCCTGTTCGCAATAAGGGGAATCCTCCCCAGAGGAGACATATTCAAAATGCTTGGTGGAAGGTCAACAAGAGGTCAAATGCTGTGTCCAACGCCCAGAGTACATGAATTGTAATGAGAAAGAAGGTGGCAGATCTGGGGAAAGCTCCCTCGATAAAGCTGGCTGACGGTTTCTTTTACTGTGTCATGGGGAGATTAGGCACTTGACTTTCTAGTACGAATCTGGCCAGGCTAACACATATTCAGATGAGTCTGACTTAAAAACAACTTTTATTTGCCACTGAAATAATTGTATCCAGTTGATCACACTATGAAAACCATCCACAAAGACTAATGGATAACAAGCATTTTCCCATCAAACCAAAATTCACAGATAGTAAATATTGTCTGAAAATTATTTCCATGATTTCTACATATTTAGAGACACAAAATATAATGGTCTGAACAAAATTAACACAAATTATAATACATTCCAAAGACAGTAAACAAAATGGGTTTTACCTATGTAAACCTAACAAAAGGACTGATCGATCAGACTAGATGGTGGATTTTATACCAAGAAAATACTCAAACTAACTGTAGCTTTTCTTCTTTACCAACATTTCTGCAACAGCCCACTTTGGTATTAAAAAGCTCCAGTTTACGTACCATGTCCAAATGGGAGATTTTGTCTATATTCCATCCCTGCTTACTTGTATGATAGTACAGTCCTTCCAGGAGTTTGCTCCTTTAAGTTAACTCTATCTCTGCTGTTCTTGCCTTTGTCTTCTCCCTCAAGTGTACATCAATACATATGAATGAGAGATTCAAATATCCCAATCACTCAGAATACATTACAAAATAAACATGCAATATAGAGTTTCAAATAGAATCATAGAAAGGTTACAGCATGGAAGGAGACCATTTGGCCCATCGAGTCTGCAAGGTTTCACCTGTCACATAGACAGATGTCCCAAGTATGCATGCCACAAAGTGTTTACTCTTTCACTGCTACCCCACCCCATGCAAAGCACTCAGACAACCTTACAGTTCTTTGAATGTTTACCATGCAAGGCCATGCTACAGCATGGGCACAAGGCCATACTACAAGGGCGTACATTCAAGCTGTATTTGTATCAAGCTGCTATGTCGCCAACTTAAAAGCGGCTTCACACCAAAAAACTTCAAACAAAACCCAGCAACATGATGCATCTTCATGGATTCATGCACACAGTGTAGGATGGTCATTTGGATGCCACTGTATTTGTTCTTGAAACATCTCAAGACTACGTTTTTGCTGGACAAGATGGCTCATAATAGGAGAAAGCTGTCCCACATGGAAGGGGGACCTCACATCTTCAAAGCCCTTGACTTCATATTGATGTTGAGAGCACAGAAGGAGTGGAGGAGGGTGAAGTCAAAAGGCATAGCCCAGCATGAGAAGCAATAAACAGATAAAATGACCTTACTGTCTTTATCGACTGAGCCAATGGGGCGCACTAAACAACGTAATCTCATTGCCAAAGAGATGTTCAGAGGGATTTGGTCCTAAATCACTCTTTCGGAACAGGAGTAGGCCATTCAGCACTTCGGGCTTGTTCTGCCATTCAATTAGATCATGGCTGACCTGTATGTTAACTCGATCTACCTGCCTTGGTTCCGTAACCCTTAATACCCTTGCCTAACAAAAATCTATCAATCTCAGTTTTGAAATTTTCAATTGACCCCCAGCCTCAACAGCTTTTTTAGGGGAAGAGTTCCAGATTTCCACTACCCTTTGTGTGAAGAAGTGCTTCCTGACATCACCCCTGAATAGCATAACTCTATTTTTAAGGTTATGCCCCCTTGTTCTGGACTTTCCCACCAGAGGAAATAGTTTCTCCCCATCTACCCTATCAAATCCTTTAATCATCTTAAACACTTGAATTAGATCACCCCTGAATCTTCTATATTCAAGGGAATACAGGCCTAGTCTACGCAACCTGTCCTCATAACTTAACCCTTTTAGCCCCGGTATCGTTCTGGTGAATCTGCGTTGCACCCCCTCCAAGGCCAATATATCCTTCCTGAGGTGCGGTGCCCAGAACTGAATGCAATACTCTAAATGGGGTCTAACCAGATCTCTGTACACCTGTAATATAACTTCCACCCCTTTGTGTTCCAGCTTTCTTGAGATAAAAGCCAACATTCCATTAGCCTTTTTAATTATTTTTTTGTACCCGTCCACTAGCTATTAGTGATTTTTGTACTTGGACCCCTAAATCTCTCTACTCATCCACAATTCCTAGCTTCTCGCCATTTAGAAAATACTCTGATCTATCTTTCTTAGGTCCAAAGTGGATGACCTCACACTTTCCCACATTGAACTCCATCTGCCACAGTTTTTCTCACTCACTTAATCTATCAATGTCCCTTTGCAATTTTTTGCTCCCATCTACACTATTTACATGCCACCTAACTTAGTGTCGTCAGCAAACTTAGATATACGGCTCCCTAGTCCTTCATCCAAGTCATTTAGTGAAAAGCTGTGGCCCCAGTACAGATCCCTGAGGGGACACCACTGGTCACAGACTGCCTATTTGAGTACATGCCCATTATCCCTACTCTCTGTAACCTACCTCCTAATCAATTCCCTATCCAAGCCAATAGGTTGCATCCAATTCCATGCGCTCTCGTTTTTGTTAAGTCCCTCGTGTAGAACCTTGTCAAGTGCCTTCCGGAAATCCATATAAATAACATCCACAGACAGTTCCTTATCCATCACATTAGTTACCTCCTCAAAAAATTCAACTAGGTTCATTAGACATGACTTACCTTTTACAAATCCATGCTGGATCTCTCTGATCAGCTCATATTTGTCCAAATGCTCAGTCACGCTGTCCCTAATGAGAGATTCTAGTAACTTCCCCACAACTGACCAATCTCCTAGTTTATCTCTCTTACCCTTCTTAAATACCCCTCTTAAATATCTAGGAAAGATGTCAGTGTCAACATTATATTCAAAAATTGCACAACCATGCATAAACTAAAGAATTGCAGCAAATGACTTTTCAGCTCAACAATTAAGGTAGTTTATTTTTTATAAACTTTCTATTGATAACTTATTTGATTTCCACTTGGTTTTGAGAAACTTGTCCAAATTTCAGCCATGTATCAGATAACTTGATGTTATGTATCAGATAACTTCTGTCCATCAATCAAGGACAGAATGATGCGTCGTTCCCTCATGCTATAAAAAAAAAGATATATGTGTAAGGTTGAAACAAGGGATCACCTCTTCCTGCACCATTTCATCAAAATGTATGATGCCTTTTGTAATAACGAACAACTTCTATCTCCTCACTTTTTAGTTCAATATTTATAGCACAGATTGTAGTGGAAAGCCACTTTTGTAACTGGCCAGTTATATTCCAAAAGTACAATGTGTTCTATATGGGAAAATCAACCATATCACTGCATTAATAAATTCAAAGCCACACAAGAGGTTGTTACATAAGATTAGGGCTCATGGTTTTGGGGGTAACATATTAGCATGGATTGAGGATTGGTTAACGGAGAGAAAACAGAAAGCAGGAATAAACGGGTCATTTTTGGGTTGGCAGGTTGTAACTAGTGGAGTGCCACAAGGATCAGTGCTTAAGACTCAACTGTTTACAATACATATCAATGACTTAGATGAGGGGACCGAGTGTAATGTATCCAAGTTTGCTGACTATACAAAGCTAGGTGGGAAAGTAAGCTGTGAGGAGGACACAAAGAGGCTGCAAAGGGATATGGACAGGTTAAGTGAATGGGCGAGAAGGTGGTAGATGGAGTATAATGTGGGGAAATGTGAAATTATACACTTTGGTAGGAAGAATAGAAAAGCAGAATATTTTTTAAAAGGTGCGAGACTAAGAAATGTTGATAGTCAGAGGGATTTGGGTGTCCTTGTACATGAATCACAGAAAGTTAACATGCAGGTACAGCAAGCAATTAGGAAGGCAAATGTTATGTTAGCCTTTATTACAAGGGTTTGCAGCAAGTAAGGAAGTCTTGCTGCAATTATATAGGGCTCTAGTGAGACCACACCTGGAGTACTGTGTACAATTTTGGTCTCCTTACCTAAGGAAGGATATACTTACCTTAGAGGGGGTGCAACGAAGGTTCACTAGATTGATTCCTAGGATGAGAGGGTTGTCCTATGAGGAGAGATTGTGTAGAATGGGCCTATATTCTCTGGAATTTAGAAGAATGAGAGGTGATCTCTTTGAAATGTATAAAATTCTTAGAGGGCTTGACAGGGTAGATGCTGAGAGGCTGTTTCCCCTGGCTGGAGAGTCTAGAATTACGCATCTTAGTCTCAAAATAAGGGGTCGGCCATTTAGGACCGAGATAAGGAAAAATGTCTTCACTCTGAGGGTTGTGAATCTTTGGAATTCTCTACCCCAGAGTTACATGCATCAAAGGAGTATAGATATCAGCTTATATTCAGCATTACTCAGGATGACCAACTTGTTCTTTTATAATGTTCAGTGTTGTAATGTAGTATGGTTTATTAAACATGGCCAGTTTATATAGTTATCTCGTGATAACTTCATGTTGTCATAATTACATTATAATCACAATATTAAAAAGAGCTATTTGTGAAGAGAGCATACTTTTAAATTAGATTACACAGTGGAAATATTCAAAGAGCTATTTAGTGGTAAATGCACATGACCTTATTAAAGGCATCAAATGTGACAAGAGTTGATTTATGATTAGATAAAGTGTCACATGTCTAAAGAGCAAAATAAACGTCTTTGAAAATTACAGTTGTACATTTGTAATCAAATAATAAGTCTTTTTAGCTAAACCAGAAAAACACAGCCAAAGCTTCCAGACAGAACGTCATCACTTTTTAAATGCCGCAGCTTAACATACTTGCTAATGTTATGCATTTTTGACCCATATGTAAAGTTATGACGTAAATGCAGGATTTGCTGAGTCGTCGAGTATATTCAAGGCGGAGATCGATGGATCTTTGGACACTAAGGGAATCAAAGGATATGGGGATCGGGCGAGAAAGTGGAGTTGAGATCGAAGATCAGCCATGATCTTATTGAATGGCGGAACAGGCTTGACAGGCCTTATGGCTTACTCCTGCTCTTATTTCTTATGTTCTTATGTTCTTAAAAAGTACAATGTATATTGTGCTGATTAGGATCATCTCAATGTCTGAACCAGCAAATGGTTGGTGATTTCTTAGCTTTGCAAATGTTTGAAAATCTCTTTTGAAAATTAAACTTATGCAGATTTTGAGAGATACAGTCTATATGAAACTGCCCTAAAAATGTTGTGTGATCAATTAGTTTCCCTGTGATCTAATGCTACAGGAATCAGATGACATTTTCTCACTTAAAATACATTACACACATTTAAAGAGCGATTACATTTCAGTTACATGCATCAAAGGAGTACAGATATCAGCTTATATACAGCATTACTCAGGATGACCAACTTGTTCTTTTATAATGTTCAGTGTTGTAATGTAGTATGGTTTATTAAACATGGCCAGTTTATATAGTTATCTCGTGATAACTTCATGTTGTCATAATTACATTATAATCACAATATTAAAAAGAGCTATTTGTGAAGAGAGCATACTTTTAAATTAGATTACACAGTGGAAATATTCAAAGAGCTATTTAGTGGTAAATGCACATGACCTTATTAAAGGCATCAAATGTGACAAGAGTTGATTTATGATTAGATAAAGTGTCACATGTCTAAAGAGCAAAATAAACGCCTTTGAAAATTACAGTTGTACATTTGTAATCAAATAATAAGTCTTTTTAGCTAAACCAGAAAAACACAGCCAAAGCTTCCAGACAGAACGTCATCACTTTTTAAATGCCACAGCTTAACATACTTGCTAATGTTATGCATTTTTGACCCATATGTAAGGTTATGACGTAAATGCAGGATTTTGCTGATTACATCTAAAGCAAAATAAAACTGCAAAGATTGGAAATCTGAAAGAAAAATAGAAAATGTTGGAAATACACAGCTGGTCAGTCAGCATCTGGAGAGAGAGAAAAGACAGATCGATATTTTGGGTAGAACTCTTCTTCAGAACTGAAAAAACGAACAGCAAACAAGCATAGCAATAGAATCAGAAAAAAAGAGGCAGGGAGAGGAAATGTAACAGATATTCCAATCACTGGTACAGGAAGGGGATGCTATGTGTATCTAACAGTACCTGACCTGGGTGCCCAGAATGAGAAGTGTTTTGTTCCGTAGCACTAACATCCTTCACCTTGATGAACTTAAAATTCACACAAAAGTCAGCAAAAAGTAAAAGTAGTAAAAAGTATTTGAGCTCCATAACCTAAACATTCTTTGTAATTTATATTAATTGGAAATTAAATAGAATGAAGTCAGTGATGAGAAAGAGCTATTGGACCCATTAAAGTTAGTACATTAACATTCCCATCAGGACATCTAATTTTGATTGACTCCAATGTTTCTGTCCCATTAACTTGAACTTGTTTTAAAATTGCCTTTAACCAATGTCCATTTACATCCTCTTGGCTTACTTTGAAGTAACAGAGTATTGTTTGAAGTTTACCATTTAATATTCTATATATTTTCCCTCTCAACTCTTTTCTTTTTAAGACTGTAAAGCTAAACTTCTGTAATGTTTCTTCCTAATTTCTCTGCTTTAAACTTGCATACAGTTTTGTCGCTCTTTTCTCTACCCTTTCTAATGTAATATATCTTCTCTGTGACACTGTGACCATAACTGAAAGCAGTATTGCAGTTGTGATCTGGGCAGTGCATTTGAAAACCTTCCCATAAATTCCGTAAATAAATAAGATCACCTAATGACAGACAGGGCAATGTACCCCATTCAAACCTTGGGTATTCCAGAGGTTACTTGCAGAGGGAATTGTTAGTCATGCTATGGAGTGTAAGGATAAGGAAATCCATAATAGAAACGGCTCCCTAATATAAATGAGCAGGTGTCTGATGTTATGCACTATAAATGCAGCACTGGACTATTTCTATTCACAATATCAATAATATATTGATTATTAATAACAATTTATTAAAAGGGAAGGTCCCAGGCATGATTTTTGAAATTTATCAATGTTCACAGATGTCTAATTAGGCCTATTAACATTAATAAGTACCCTCTGTTTCTATTATCTAGCTAATAAATTTATAACTTTTTCTATGATTCCACAAGCTTGTTCTTTAAGTCATAAATCTCCTATGAGGCACCTTATTAAATACTTTCTGAAAGTAAGATATGTAGTAACCGCCATGTTAATTGTTAGTAATGACCTACCTTTCATAAATTCACTTTGGTCTAGATTTATTGTCTCTACTCTCACTAGATGCTCTCAAATTGCTTTTTGGTAATCAGATCATACATTTCCCCATTATTAATGGAAAATGCATAGCTGGCCAATCAACATCTGTAAAGCAAAAAGACAAGTTAACATTTCAGGTGTTTATCTTTCATCAGAACTGAAAACTACTCTTAATGTTAATTTATCCTGCCATTTACAAATACTGACTAACCTGCTGTGTATTTCCAGCATTTGCAGTTTTTTCTGCTTCCCTCCTTCATTATCTATGTCCAGTTAACAATTTTTTCAACGATTAGAATCCCATTAGCTGCTTTGCAGTTACTCTGGGCTTTATAACTACATCGAATCATTTTCACAAGACTTGTGAAAATCCACTCTTCCTTCTATCCTTCCCCTGGCGCTTTATACACCTACAAATACTCCAGTTTATTTAACGACGACGAGGTAGATTTAAACTACAGCCAGACTTCGGGCGAGCATGGAGAGGAACGCTCGGCGGAAGTCCCTACGGAGACACCCAAGACCTTTTGATGGCCAGGCCTCATTTTCAAAACCTCGGTGAGCTGCGATCGCTGTCATGGGGATAGGGTCGACGTATTGGACGTATTCCTTGAGGTTTCATCATATGACCTCCCGCCTCCATGCTCCCGCCACTGATTGCCCAACACGTCCATCCTCCCAGCGCACTGCCTTCTCACACCATTTGGAAAGCGAACAGACTCTTCATTACCTGACTGGATGATTCTTGACTGTCGCCCATACAGTTTTTCTCCCTCGTCTTATAACTGATAAACAAAAGTGTTTCAACGCACAATTTTTTTTTAAAGCTCCCATGACTTTTCTCCCTGGTTGCTTGCAATAGTGCCCTGGAGATTAATCTTCAATTCCTGGAGACTCCATGACAATCCTGGATTATTGGCAACCCTACACGGGGAGCAGGATTAGCAGCGGCTCCTTCACAAAGCCGAGCCAGAAATTTGTTCCTCCGGGGGGCGGGGGGAGGAGGATGGCTATCACGGGGGAGAGCACGGAAGGGCTGGCAACAGGCCAGAAGATTGTTGTGGGACCAAGAGGAGTATTCTTATTCCTCCTGGCCCCAAAAAATCTTTTAAAAACAGAAACATACCTTTTACTTAGCGGCTTACAGTGGTCCCTTTAAGGACTTTTGGTTAGGCTGCTCAATGCCTGGTACCAATGGGCGAAGAACTTAAAGCCTTCTGACTCAGAGACAAAAGAGTTACCAGCTGAGCCAAGCTGACATAAGCAGCTAGATGGTACATTTAGAATCAAAAGCCAGGTTCCACATTTGCTGATCAAAATTTCAGAACAGCGTCAAACAAGTGAATTACAAAGCGCATAGCTGCATGACATTATTACAACATATAATTCGTGTCACAGGACTAGACGATTGCCTGATGTTTTTCATCTCCCAACATCGACCCAACCACAAAAAACTAACCACAACCAATATCCTCACTTACACATGACGCAGATGACGGCATGTTGGAAGATGACAATGTAAATTGTTGATAATTTCATATAATGCTGTGTTTGGGGGAAATCAGCAACGTCAGTGATGTTTAGTGTGCATTTACCAGCAGCTTTTCAAAGGAATGTTAAATTGCCGGGCACTTGGAGCTATAGTTAGAACATGAGCAGTCTCACAGTGAATACTGCTTTTCAGTCTCAGTCACTGCTCATTGTGCTCCAGTCATGCCTCACTTGCAATGTTTTATTTAACATCTGGAAAGTCAATTGCAATCAGCGCAAATCTTTGTTCTTAAAAAAAAAAAAATTGCTCTTTAAGTTGACTGCATTAGGAAAGTTATACAATTGATTTTGTGCTGTTCCTACACAACAAGATGACATTGTATTAACCATTCAAGTACATCGCACAGGTCTGTTGAACACTAGTTAAGTTTATAACTTACTTGCACTGAGGTAATATTATATTAGATAAAGATTCTCTGTGCCTACCATATGTTTCATGTAACAACGGGCTGTTGTAAAAGATGCCATTATACTGCAGGTACTGTTATGAGACCAGTATTTTATTAGAACAACATAGGGGGTTATTTTAACCTGACCCACTCGTTGGGAAACTGACGAGATCGGTTGGAACATTAGTTCTACACCCCACCTGATTTTACCAGCAGGAGGAGAGAGTTCTGCACTTTTACAGGGTGGCTATGTTCCCAAGAATATTAGTCCTGTTCAATGAAATCAATAGGGCCATACAGGCTCCTTTCAAAAATGCTATTACTGTCATGAAAGCGGAAGGGTTTCATTCAATGAACATACAGGTTGTATGTGCCCGTCAACATCACATCATGCAGTTGGGTGCCAGAAAGATTGGAAGCCACCACTACACATTTATCCTACAACAGTTTACAGTGGCAACATTATTTAATGCAATATCCAGACTAGACAAATGGATCCTGGGGGACTAGGGATACTCTGTTGAACCTTGGCTTATGAAACCAATCCAAAATTCATGAACCACAGCTGAAAGAAAATATACCTCCACAGGGATACAAAGGGGACACACCACAATCAAGCTGAAGGAAAGATTCTGCTGCTTGGACAGTTCTGGGGTGTCCTATAATAAGGTTACAAAAATGGTATCCAAAATGATAGCAGTGCATTGCATGATGCATAATCTATCCTTGAACGTGTTGTCGCCTCCCAAATCCATGCCCATCTTACCCGCAACCCCATGTTTGAACCCCTCCAATCAGGTTTCCCCCGCGCCACAGAGCTGAAACAGCCCCTATCAAAGTCACAAATGACATCCTATGTGACTATGACTGTGGTAAACTATCCCTCCTCATCCTTCTCAAACTCTCTGCAGCCTTTGACATGGGGTTGACTACACCATCCTCCTCCACTGCCTCTCCTCCGTTGTCCAGCTGGGTGGGACTGCCCTCGTCTGGTTCCATTCTTATCTATCCAATCGTAGCCAGAGAATCACCTGCAATGGCTTCTCTTCCCGCTCCCACACCGTTACCTTTGGAGTCCCCCAAGGATCTATTCCTGACCCGCTCTCTTTTCTCATCTATACGTTGTCCCTCGGCGGCATCATCCGAAAACAAGTCAGGTTCCATATGTACACTGACGACTCCCAGCTCTACCTCACCATCACCTCTCTCTCGACAGCCTCTGATTTCTCAAGCTGCTTGTCCGACATGCAGTAATGGATGAGCAGAAATTTCCTTCAATTGAATATTGGTAAAACCGAAGCCACTGTCTTCGGTCCCTGCCATAAACTCCGTTTGCCAGCCACCGACTCCATCCCTATCCCTGGCCACTGTCTGAGGCTGAACCAGACTGTTCGCAACCCCCGCGTCCTATCTGACCCTGAGATAAGCTTCCGACTCCATATCCTTTCCATCACCAAGACCGCCTACTTCCACCTCCGTAACAACACCCTTCTCCATCCCTGCTTCAGCCCATCTGCTACTGAAACTTTCACCCATGTCTTTGTTACCTCCAGACTTGACTATTCCAATGCTCTCCAGGCTGGCCTCCCATTTTGCACCCTTCAAAAACACTAGTACCCGAATCCTAACTCGCACCAAGTCCCATTCACCCATCACCCCCTGTGCTCGCTGACCGACATTGGCTCCCGGTCCACCCACGCCTCAATTTTAAAATTTTCATCCTGGTTTTCAAATCCCTCCATGGCCTCGCCCCTCCCTATCTCTCTAACTTCCTCCAGCCCTACAACCTTCCGAGATCTCTGCGCTCCTCCAATTCTGGCCTCTTGCGCATCCCCTATTTTCTTTGCTGCACCATTAGCAGCTGTGCCTTCAGCTGCCTAGGCCCCAAGATCTGCAATTCCCTCCCTAAACCTCTCCGCCTCTCTCTCCTCCTATAAGACGTTTCTTAAAACCTATCTCTTTGGCTAAGCTTTTGGTTACCTGTCCTAATATCTCCTTATCTGGCTTGGTGTCAAATTTTATTTGATAATCACTCCTGTGAAGCGCCTTCGGAGGTTTTACTATGTTAAAGGCGATATAGATGCAAGTTGTTCTCAGAAGAGAAATCATGCAGCAGGTGGAAAAGAAGAGCGTCAGGCAGACCTCAGACTGAAGAGTTTCCAGCTGCACTAGAGCTGCAGCAAGGAAGTTAAATCCAGCAATGTTTACTGACAACAATTTAAACTAAAAATCAAAGTCACCCAGCGCAAAGATTGCTGATTACATGTTTCCAATGAACTAGCCCACCAGCACTGTCTACTTGAACTCAGTCACTACATACACTCATGTATTTATCCCCTGCTACAGAAATCTGTCCCAGTACAAATGAATTCTCTGCACAAATTGGAAATGTCAAATAATTTATTGCCCGAACAATATTTGGTGTGTTGTAAATTATTGTTTTTTATCCCCCCCACAGTACTTCCCCTTTGTGACTTTATATGGTAAATATATCCTACTATCTAAACTAGTGCTTCCTACATTACACCAGTGACTATACTTCAAACATACTTCATTGGCTGTAAAGCACTTTGGGACGTCCTGAGGTCGTGAAAGGCTCTCTTTCTATATGCAACCCATAATCGGAGAAGGTAGCTGGCTGATGGATGTCTGAGTTACTCCTGGATTTAACGGAGTTTCACCTCAGATGGGAGGTAGTTCTCTTTACCTCTTTCTACTGGGCCCTACACCACTGGTGCTTTCTGGATCAGCACAGGCACTGAGTTGGATAACTAGGTGGCATGGATGTTGAGCTCCCTATGAGACACCTCTCATTAATCCCTACTCTTACTGTGCGCCCCTGCTGCTGGGCTTTCGCTCAACACGTCCTGTGATATGCATACGAGCGGACCACAGAGCTGCAATTAAGTTGTTGAAGCCAGGGTATTGTCTAGTCAATTGCCCAACAAGGTGAATCTAGGCAGGACTAACCCATGGTCATTGTAGTCACCCAAGGTCTCTATAGCATCAGTTAGAACATTCCTGAGAGAACTGACATCTATGCTTAGTACCTCTGTTAAAGGGGTGGGGAGGGGGGGGGGGGTCCACTTAAGATAGCCCTGGAGGTGCCATGTACCTAGAGTGGACTAAGTTCTGTGAAGCAGTCAAACACCATTAAACCTTGAAAAGTGCTTTGCACACTCTCAATTGAAACTCCACGAATTAACAGTGCACAGAAAGCCATATACTTTTGAATACAGGCCCTGGATGGCACCAATGCTGGAATTTAGCAGCTGAGGTGACCTTGAGCTGGCCCTCTGGCCAGAATATTCCTGCTTCTCTGCTGCCACCTACACTTTCTCCTCTTAACTCTTGTTGTGTGATTCACCTAGTGCTCCTTCCTTCAATCTTAAATCTGAATTCCCCCCTCCGCCGAGTGGCTATTCCTCTGGTGGTGCTCACAACAGATGAAGATGTGTGCTGCTGCGTACAGTGAGGTAATCAGTTCCTCAACATTTTAAACTTTTTTCCTTGTTTGTGGCTTTCACCTGCTCTGTCACCTCTTGCCAGCGAGCAGACTACCCAATGATAGCAATCATCCTTTGCTGCACCTCCCTTAGCTTCACCTCCATGGTTCTCTCTGTAAAAGGGCCAGTCCTTCCTCCCTGGGCTTTTGAAATACCCTCAGCCACCTGTTTCAATGCACTCCATACAACGTTTATTGCTGAAAACTTCCTGGGGATGATGTTTGTGTTGCTACCACCCCATTTGTACTTCAAAGCCCGGTAGTAGTGCGTATGGTTGAAGCTTCAATTGCTGCTTGGTTTCCACTCGTTGGTATTTTCAAGCAGCCCTCGATCTGCTCCCAGCAGAAACAGGAGGAAGTCTCGATAATGTATGTTAATTGGAGTCAGATGACATCGTTATGACCCCTCACACCATTTTCGTCTCTGCCCGCACTGCCACCGACAGTTCCTGCTCCGGCCCACAGACATGGCCAGCACAAGTCGGGAAACGGCCTTTCAAAGACCTCGTCTGCCCTCAAATTAAAACTGTGGAAAGTTTCGGGAGACTTTTTGCTTGCGTGGTTAGTGGTTTTTTTGCTATGTAGATGATTTCAAAGTGATTGTGGTTGCTGTAGAACATGCAGAGCTCTTAAGGAGCCTCTGGCATTGCCCTCTTTTTTCTTCATTGGGGTCCTTCTGTCATCAGTGACCTGTTGAATGTTGTAGGTCGCTGCTGACTGGCAGGAGGAGGAACAGGAAGGAGCAAGTGGAGCTGCAGCTGGAGAGAGACCGAATAGAACAAGGTGTGCTCACAGGAATCCTTATCCTCCCACGCCAATTCTTTTGGGTGAAGAGCAATGCCCTGCTCAAATAACGCCGGAGAAGAAAATCACCTCACCGCATGTTGAAATTGTATTTGCATCTTTAAGGCAGCACAGCAGCTCTTCAAATCTGCTTCTGTACCAAATATCCTACTCTCACAGCCTACCCGCACCCAGCATGTGACCCGTGCCATGCTGGGAACACTGAATAATTACTTAAATAGGCACATCTCGCAAACCCTCCATGTGCTCCTGATACGAAACATGCCCTTGCACTTCCGGTGCTCCATCACCGTGTTCTTGTTGTAAATCGGTCCTTATATTTGTAATTTGAGGATTCCTCCCAGGAGCAGGTCTTTGAGAAGCAAGACTTATTTTGGGCAATCCTGCTTACTCTTAAAGGGGCAGAGTCATCTGGCACTTCACCATGTGGGATAATGCAACTTCTGAAGTGATATCATCATGTGGCTAACGTCGATATGAATTTTTTTGATGTAAACAAAAAAAAACAAAAAAGCATACTTCATGGTGAATAAAGATTCTGGTACAGTGCAGACTCAGCTCAGCAATTGACAACTGTCAGCAGAAGTTATAATGCATAAGATCCTTTGTAATGTCCCTTTGAGAGGAGTTGGTTACATTATAATAGTGAAACTATTTTTATGGTTACTTGTAGTCACATTTATACGCGTGCTGCAGAATTGTGTGTATATGCAGGCATCCTTGCAGGACTGGCTACCTAGTTAGCTGCAACACTATATATACTTTCAGTAAACATGTGCAGCATAACAATTGCAACAAGATGTTAAACTTGCTAATGCTGGTTCTTATTTTTCTCTTTTCGCTATAGCTTTCAGACGGGAGATAAAAACGGCTACGCATGTTACAACTTTGTCAACCTGTCAGATTAAACAGGTGGCAGACAAGTAGCAAATCTAGACCTTCCCTGCAATGCAAATACAAAGTTAATCACCTTAGCTTTGCTGGTCTAATACGTTAGTAATTCTTTGATTATAACAAACTGGTGAATAATAATATTTTCATTCCATGATTAAACCTTTTTTTAAAGGTTTTACCAAAGGCAAGAAATGTGGAACTGTATCTTAAATACTTAAAAAAAACAGAATGATCACTATGAACTTGTATGACCAGCTAATGCCATAATATTTAGCAAAATATATCTCGCTAGAATTATCACCATTTGATTTTTTTAAAATAGACCAATAATGACTGCGAAAGGTCCCTCACTATAGTGATGATTGCAGTGTACTTCCTAATCTTTTCCTTTGTCTGGAAAATGTATTCTCCTTTGAACAAGCAATGCTCCTCGTTTCTCCTCATAGAATTGCCTTTTGTTGTTGACCTATTTATGATTACTATGATTTGCAATTGTTACACAGAAAGACAATAGCAAAGAGGATGCTGCGCAGAAGGGCAGATGGATATGGGAAAATAACATACTACTGATGGGAAAACATAGCTCACAAAGATAACGTCAGGAGCACAAAATGCTTCCAGTACCACACTGCACTTCTAAGTTGTTGTTTTATTTATAGCCCACACATTTTATAAAAAGTAAAATATACACTGCTGCCTGGGTTGACCTAGGGTTACCAATCCTCCAGGACTGGTCTGGCCTCTCCTGGAATTAACGATTAATCTCCAGGACACTGCCTTTCTTTTTGCTTTTAATTTAAAATTATTTTCACGAATAGGCTATAGCTTCTTCACTGCTAAAAAATTAATTCTAATTTTATTAAATCCTAACCTAGCAATGCTATCCAGCTAGGTCTACAACATGAGGAAAAAAATAGATATGCATGCAGTTTAATTGCTACAAAATTTTATTTTATATCTTGTGTACAAAACTAGGTAAACGTTTGTATCCGATTCATTTGTGTTAAGTGACCTTTTATCTTTGATGTTCAGAGTTTATCAGCTTTCTTAATGTTGTTTCCGGAACGATGATGACCTTTAGGAGGTAACAGTAAGTCTTGACTTGCCATCATAATCTGCCCATGTGGAATACATATGCTGAGCATTACTGGTGTGTGCAGTGGTGGTAAGTGAAGTATTTACAAAAATTTGAGTTGACACATTTTATCAAATGTGGAAAGATGAAGACAAAACAGCTGCTATCCCTGTCGTAAGCAATCTTCTGATGATTGAATAAAAGTGTCAAGAAAATGGCTGGTTGATAGTCTTTTGTTCTCCACCATCTAGTTTGATGTTAGTTTGAGCTGTCAGTTACGTATCACAGTAGCGTGATTTATCAATAGAGAGAATGACCTTGTGGTTTCACTTCAAGGAAAGCTAGAAGACAGCACCCTCTACTGAAGTTTACAGCTGCCAAGGAGAGTGGCTTCAATGCTCAAGTTTCGACTTAACTGACCTTTATTATTTGCTGATCCCAGTGCTAACTTTGTAAGTGAACTGTGACATTAAAAGAAATTTCCAATAAGTACTGTATAAATTAATTGAAAGGTCTGACAGGAGGGATGGGGGGAGTTTGGGAAGAACGGTTATCTTAAAAGTCACTTATTGAAAGTCTGTGACACTGGGTTAACAAACAAGATGTTTCCATTACAAACTATTCTTGCTGTTTTTAAAAAAAATTTTTTTAAGAGGAGCCTTTGTTAAGGAGAAGCTAGCAAATGAAACTCAATTAATTCCTCGAAGCTCAACCTTAGAACACATAACATGAAGAAATAAAATTGCCCTTAAATACTGCATTGATTGGCAGCTTGCTTTTCAAAGAAGGCTGATGACTTTAATTGTAAAGGTGCCTCTTTGTTTGGACTTCAACAACTTCAGAGCCAAGTTACAAACCACAGCTGCTTCTTATTAGATTCTTAACATCTGATCACAAGCCATTTAATATTTAGATAATATTCTTCTGCTGGTTAGATTGATTTGATAGAACCTGTGGTTTGTTTGAAATGTTTTAAACCAAAGACATTTTTTTAATAGACTTCAAAGGGTTTTAAGAACTAAATGATTAGTGCATTTATATTGCTATTCAGAACCAAAAATAATTGCATTGCTGGAAAAATAATAAAAAGGGCTTAATATTCTCATATGGCGATTTAAGATAAATAATTACTTTAGTTTCCTGTTCCGAGGCAGCCTGTGGAACTAAACAGAGAATAATGAATGTGGTAATAGATCATAGGTATGCAACTAATATTTATTTAAATCAACAGTAATAAGCTACACATTTGTATAATTAGTTCACTGGAAAAAAAATCTCCATTTATCTTGTTTCTAATAGCTTGTGACTTTATAGCTTTTTATGGTTCCTGATCATTAGCAGTAATGCAACTGATATACTGTAATCTTACACACAGTAGCAGAGTGGTTTCAATGCCTGCAGAATACAGCTGTGGTTGAAAAGGACCAGCTTAACCCATTGGGAAAGTCAAGGAAGTGTTGGGGGAAACACAGTATGGATCAGTGTTCATGGATACAAAGGTATAACACAGAATGCAACAGTGCAGCAAGTGTATGAAATGTAAATATCATACTTTTGTTAAATTGCCCAATTATGGAGAATGCAGACATTTTCTTTGAGTCAGGAGCATTCACGAAATATAAGTTGGTGTAAATCTAGAGTTTGAGTAACACACTTGTAACTTTTGCTCTGGCCTCCCAGTTGAAAGACGCTGCATAAATTACACCTTTCTGTTCACAGGTCATAAACGTTTCAATTAATATGCAATGTACGCTGAGCTTATGGGAAATAGATCACCCAATATATTGTATTTATTTTTTTGTTGTTGAAATAGTGCTAAATGGACCAAGTATTTACTAACACTCTATCTCCTCTCTCCTCCCCCCCATCCCACAAAACTGTATGTATAATTGTTGCTATTTCCACAATTGGAGATGTGGATGCTCCGTAAAAGCACCAACATAAGCACGATGGGCCAAATGGCCACTTCTGTGCTGAAAATTCTGTGATTATATTTTCTGGGAGATTCCACCTTTCTTCATCTACTGTAGATTAGCATGGTATAATAGAGATTTTTAAAAAAATATATATCCTTTGTAGAATTGTGGTTAAAAAAATGTAGTTAATTTTTAGAACTGTTGGCTGAAGTACAATGATATGTTAGTGCTCCAAGCATGGCCTGAATTCAGAGAGATGTGTAGCATAAAGAAGCTGAAAAATGGAGTGCCTGCACTGTCAGAAAGAAAAGGAAAAATACTGCAGTGTTTGAGTTCAACAAAGGAAGGGCAAAGCAGAAGATCCAGAGCTACCTCAGAGTGACTTGTCTCCACATTCCTAATAGCAAAACGTATACACATACGCTTCAGTTGCATTTATGTGTCGCTTGTGTAATGTGCTCTTTTGATGTTTGTTGAAAGCTAATTACTGAAGTGTAACTGATACTGCAATACGAGGAGACAGATTAGTAAGGCTTACTACTCTACCGCAAATAATGTTTTTCTTCACTAATTATTTTGTGTGCGGTGCATGGATTTATTTTGTTCATGCATTAACCACTTTAAAGATTGTGACAGAATTCTCTGTCCACTCTCAAATGAAACATTCAGGATTGTTAGCTTTATTCAGCAAACAGTATAAAGAAATTATCGTATAGTTTTGAAATTTAATAAGTAATATTCGGCATTAGAAATTTGCAGGAAACCCATTTTTCACACATTGTATGAAAGAATACTTTTATATTTAAAAATTGATAGCTGAGTGTAAGTACCTGAGGTATCAAGGTTCAGCTCCCCCATTCAAGGCTCTGTGTTTACTGGCTATTAGTTAATGGCTTAGTCCCTGTTGCTCCAATCACACATTGCTCTCCCATGATCCGGCAACATCCTTTATTAACCGAGGCATAGAATATAAGAGCAGAGAGGTTATGCTGGAACTGTATAAAACAATGGTTAGGCCACAGCTAGAGTACTGTGTACAGTTCTGGACACCACATTACAGGATGGATGTAATTGCACTAGAGAGGGTACAGAGGAGATTTACGAAGATGTTGCCAGGACTGGAGAATTTTAGCTATGAGGAAAGATTGGATAGGCTGGGTTGTTCACTTTGGAACAGAGGAGGCTGAGGGGTGATTTAATTGAGGTGTACAAAATTATGAGGGGCCTGGATAGAGTGGATAGGAAGGACCTATTTCCCTTTGCAGAGAGGACAATAACCAGAGGGCAGAAAGTTAAAGTGATTGGTAGAAGGATTAGAGGGGAGCTGAGGAAAAAAAAGTTACACCCAGAGGATGATGGGGGTCTGAAACTCACTACCTGAAAGGGTGGTAGAGGTAGAAACCCTCAACTCATTTAAAAAGTACCTGGATGTGCACCTGAAGTGCAGTGACCTATGGACAAGGCTATGGACCAAGTGCTGGAAAGTGAGATTAGGCTGGGTGGCTCATTTTCGGCCAGCACAGACACAATGGGCCGAATGGCCTCCTTCTGTGCGGTAAATTTTCCATGATTCTATTCTATGATTCTATGTAGTGACCAGAACTGTACACACTACTCAAGCTGTGGCCTAACCAGTGTTTTATACACATAACCTCCCTGCTCTTATATTCTATGCCTCGGCTAATAAAGGAAAGTATTCCACATGCCTTCTTAACCACCTTATCTACCTGTCCTGCTATCTTCAAGGATCTGTGGACATGCACTCCAAGGTCCCTCACTTCCTCTACAGCTTTCAGTATCCTCCCATTTATTGTGTACTCCCTTGCCTTGTTTGCCCTCCCCAAATGCATTACCTCACACTTCTCTAGATTGAATTCCATTTGCCACTTTTCTGCCCACCTAACCAGTTCATTGAAAACTTCCTGCAGTCTATAGCTTTCCTCCTCACTATAGATGTTTCTATCATCTGCAAACTTCTTAATCATGCCCCCGACATTTAAGTCCAAATCATTTATATCACAAAAAGCACGGGACCTAGTACTGAGCCCTGCGGAACCCCACTGGAAACAGCCTTCCAGTCACTTAACACCCGTCGACCATTACCCTTTGCTTCCTGCCACTGAGCGAATTTTGGATCCAATCTGCCACTCTCCCTTGGATCCCATGGGCTTGTACTTTTTTGACCAGTCTGCCATGCGGGACCTTGTCAAAAGCCTTGCTAAAATCCATGTAGACTACATCAAATGCACTACCCTCATCGACCCTCCTTGTTACCGCCTCAAAAAATTCAATCAAGTTGGTCCTTCCTTTAACAAATCCATGCTGACTGTCCTTGATTACTTTCAATGACTTAAATCTCATCTTCCCGTTTCTCTTTGAATGTAAGCACCCCATCACTTTTAATTTCAAATACAAGTGACATATGTAGTTGATAGAGTATTTTATAAAACACAATGTAAAATAAATGGGTTATGGTTATTAAATACAACATCTATAGAATTACTGTGCATGTGATACCTTGGCAGGAAAGTCAATTATATGCAAAGTTGGATGAAATTCATTTTAAATCCCTTTCTGCACAGTGTTTTTTTCCAGACATCTAATTTTTCTCTTCCAAGGACTACAGCTCTAAAATTCACTGTGGACCAAGTTCAGAGATCCTCCTAAAATAACACACCATAGTCAATCATAAATATTGCATTTAGACTGCAATAACGCTGTTAGCTGGGGTGGGCTTAAATTACTCATGCTTTTTGTAAGAAATGTTATTATTTCTCTCAAAATATAAACCCCTCAAGTTGATTTGAAGGAGGGAAATTGTTGTTTGTGTGCAGGGTGACAACATATAAAACAACTTGCATCTATATAGCGCCTTTAACATAGTAAAACGTCCCAAGGCGTTTCACAGGAGCGTTATCAAACAAAATTTGACACCAAGCCACTTAAGGAGATATAAAGACAGATGACCAAAAGCTTGGTCAAAGAGAGAGGTTTTAAGGAGCATCTTAAAGGATGAGAGAGAGGTAGAGAGGCAAAGAGGTTTAGAGAGGGGATTTCAGACCTTAGGGCCCAGGCAGCTGAAGGTACAGCTGCCAAAGGTGGAGCGATGAAAATCAGGGTGTATAAGAGGCAGACAATACCATAGTCTATAAGTATACAATAAAATTGTCGTGTTACGAGACGGTAACATGTTGATGGGTTCAGATGATGACATAAACCTCCAAAGCAAAGCTCATATGGTTTATCAGCAACATCTAAACATGAGCTACAACCTGAAAACACAGGTCAATCTGTTCCCGATTATAAGGAGTAATTTTACAAGTCTGCGCTGCAGGTAGAGAGTCTCACCCACTGACACCAGGGGCGTCATTTTAGCAGCCGCTATCGGGTGCGTTCCTGGCGGGGGGGCTCCGAAAATCGGAGAATCCCGGAGCTGGACCGGAGCCCGCCCCGAACCCGCGCACTTCCGGGTTCCCCGCTGACGTGCCGGCGTGCGCGCGCAGCCCCCGCTGGTGGAAATCCCGCAGGCAATTAAAGCCAGCGGGGTTCCACTTGAAAGTATTTATTTAGGTATTTCAGGTCATTAACTGACCTGATTAAGGGATTATGTGAGGAGAAGTGGGATTTTAGAGCAAACTGGGACTGTTTCCCACACTGGGGGAAACACTCCCAGGTCAAATGGACGTGTTGCAGCTGTCAGCCTGTGGCAGCTGCAAAGATCCATTTGACAGGTTGCGGGGGGGGGAGACCCTCACTCATTGCAGGAGGCCACTCTGTCACTTGGGACAAAGTTTGGCCTCCACCACCCTCCTCCTGACAGTCAAAGTCACCAACCTGCACATTTACCCCGGGGTCCGGAGACATGTACCTACCTTACGGACCCCCTCAGATGTACATCTTCCAGATGGGGGCCGCCGTAGCTGCAGTCATGACCTCCTCGGAGGGCGAACAGCATCACCAGCCTCACCAGCCTCGCCATCCACCTCTGACACATGGAGCTCCACAACAGAGTGCTGTGACACATCTACCTGTACAGCAGGAGGGAGGGCTACCGCAGAAAGAGATGCGTCGCAGAGGGCACTACCCTCGCCACATGGTCCACAGACCAAGGCTCAGCCTCCTGGAACTCTCTGAGCAGCAGTGCACACGGAGGCTCAGAGTCACCCGACATGTAGTCGTGGACATCTGCAGCCTCTTTCATGCCGAGCTGCTCCTGGCTGGCCCGAGCACCATCTTCTTACCTGTCGCTGTCAAAGTCACCACTGCCCTCAACAACTTCTCCTCCACATCCTTCCAGGGTGCAACCGGGGACATCGTCGATGTCTCTCAGTAGTCTGCACAAAAGATCCCTGAAAATACACCTACACCCACTCTGCAGTGACACAATGGGTGTCATCAGTCATGGGTCCTCATAGTGATCCTCAGGAGAGGGCATTATTGCACAAACCAGACAGGATTCGCGAAGACGTGACAGTAGTGGTGCCAATATAATATGTAATGTGAGTTGGTCAGAAATTCAATATAAGTAACACCCATGACAAACCCTCAAACACCCTTGTGCATCCCCTTCATGCTCACGACACGTTTGCCTTATGCTGCCCACTGCACACATGTGATGCATGCCCTGTGGCTGCAGCACAGGTAGTGGCAGGTTGAGTGAGGCTGACTGTGAAAGAGATGCATGAGAGGGTGAGTATGAGATAGAGCCATGAGATTGTATGAGGATTGGGTTGAGTGGTAGTGGCGGGATGAGTACTGGCGAGGTGAGTAAGTGCAGGTAAGATGAGGATGAGGTTTGAGTGGGTATGAGGGGTGATGTGACAGAGTTGTGTTGGCAGTGCTGAAGGAGATGTGGGGTGGCGGCAGTGATGTGGCAGACGGAGTGTAGGGGAAAGACTACGTGTACTCACTTTGGCTGACCTACTGAGGTCATTGGAGCGCATCCTGCACTGTATGCAGGTGGGCGATATGTTGGTTGCGCTGGTGACCTCCTCTGCCACCTCGAGCCAGGCCTTCCTGGTGGCAGAGGCAGGCCGCTTCCTCCCGCCCGCCGGGGAGAAGATCTCTGCCCTCCCCCTCCTCCTCACCCCATGTATTGATACCTGGAGTGAGGCATCATTAAACTGGGAGCAGCCTTCCCCCTGGGCTGCTCCATGCTGTGATTTTTTCTGTTTGTTGCAGCATCAGTCAGTGGAGGACTGCCCCTTTAAATAGAGCTCCTCCAGCTGACAGATTGTACTGCGCATGCGCAGCCCGCCCGACGCGCAGATCAGCAGTGGGGAACCCGGAGGAGCAGGTAAGTGGATCCAATTAGTGGATTGGATGAAACAAGCTGACTAATTTCACCGGGCGCATTACCCACGCGCCCGATAGCCCCCCCGCCGAGAACCCGCAGCCCTGCTAACATTGGGCCCCAGACATCAGGAATTCGGGCGAGTGCTGCCCATGATTTTCAGACTAATATTTACATTCAGAAAACTGTGGGCAATGGCGTAACGGCTTTCCAAATGCATTCCCAATGGTCAAGGCTTCTCACCAGGAATGCAAACTACAACATAGTGCCTTTAACATTGTAAAACTGTCCCAAAATTACCCCCTCAATGTACACACACAGTTGAAGTTTATTGTCCTATAATTTTTTTTTTGGTGGCAATATTATGACATGAACCACTGATATTGTGACACATGGCTTAAATTATTGAGTTTATTTCACTGCATGTTACTGGGCAATAACATATTCTGCATATATTGCAATTAAATGTTTGCTTGACTCTACTGATAGCATTCTCACCTCTGTCTCAGAAGGTTGTACATTGAAGTCCTGCTCCAGGTCTTGAGCACATAATCTATACAGTGCAGTGTCGTATTGATGGAGTGCTGCAATGTCGGTGATGACAACCTCCAGATGAGTTGTTAAACCAAAGCCCAGCCTGCCTGCTCAGGTGAATATTAAAGATGCCATGGTACTATTTTGAAGACGAGCAGAGCATTCTCCCAGTGACCTACCAACATTCCTCACTCAAACAGCGCAAAAAGTAGATTAGCTGATCATTCATCTTTTTGCATTTTGTGGTATTTTGCTGTGGGTAAAATGGCTGCTATTTTTGTCCAGTAAGTGACCATGCTTCAGCAGGTGGACACTGCACATTTATTTGCCTTGTTTTTAACTGCTTTCATTTAATTTTGTTATTCAATTACTTTTATAAGTTTGGTTTGTTTAAAACTAGTTTGAGAGGGCGACCCTTCCATAAGCTTTTAGCGATGTTGCCCCTTTAAAAGAAAGCAATTAATACATCCCGGTAATATTAGGTATTTCCCAATGACAGTCACTCCAACTTAGTTTAAAATTGAACCCAGGAGACAGTAACAACAATCTAATTAATTTAGGGTTTAAGATAGTCTTATCTTTTCCCCTCTTGAATTTGTTCTGCAGGTGGCTTATTTGAATGCTTTGATCCAAACTCAGGCTTTCGGTCTGAGCATCAACACAGGTAGTAAGCAGTACCACAAAATTTTGTATTCAAAGTACTGAAGGATTCTAAAGGGCATATGACAGGTAGAAGCTTAATGAAAGTTTTCTTTTACTGGTTATGGGGTTATTTGTTATCAGTATATATGAAGCAGCCCCATAATACTCTCCAACAAACCACCCCTGTACTTGTACATGGCAAAGATTTATACGCTTCAATTAGTAGAAAATGTATATGTATAGATTGTTTGGTAATGTAGAAACAGACATTGAATGTGTTACAAACGCATTATAAATTATTAATCATGGCAACTGAAGAATTAAAGTAAGGAAAGATAAAAAAGAAAAAGGTCCAGTTTTTAATTAAACATCAAAGACGTCATTCAGATTACAAGGTACTAGTTTAGTAGCAACAAAGGATTGCACTGAATATTTAATATTGCACTGAGAAAAATAATAGCATACATGAAAATCCACTTCACTTCAAAAAAATATATTGCATAATGTAAATGGTCTCGTAGTCTCCTCTTTCATACCCACAAGAGGTGCACTGTACATGTCTAACAGAAATGGCTAAGTAGTAACATTGTTCACTGAAACTCATTGGGTTGTTGGAGTATTATTGTTGCTTTTGCGGTTTGCAAAACATAGGCTTGAGGTCAGTGTGGCCCTAATAGCATTCCTGCTGATAGCTCTGTCAATGCTTCTGCCATCAACTGGGGTAAAAGTGAAACTGTTCATCATTCATGCTCCTTGTCACATTCCTTGTACTGCTGCCCTAGCTTGATGTATGCCTTCTGTTCAACTTGCTCAACCTGGATAAAACACTATCTGTAGCTTTATTGTAACTCAAATACTTACTGCTGCGTTGTCCCTAATTTCCCCCATCCTGTGCCTTTGTGCATAATGAAGCACGTAATAGCAGTAAGTATGCTTGACAGGTATTGGTGCCTACCACTGTTTAAAAGAAAATATGTATTATTATTATTATACTTACCACATGTTACAGCTGAGTAATTTGTTATAGCTTATTTCCCAATAGGCAACACATGCTTTATTACAATAGTTTTCCCATGAAGTGATAACAGACAGACATTATTCAATGGATGGTACTCACAATCTTCACTATTACACTCGCAAATGTCAACCTAGTGCATATAATTATGAGGCAAGTATGTGGGAATTAAAAGTAGGTCACAAAACATTGAAAACCAGTTCCACCAATCAAATAAAATATTTATTTTCCCTATGGTCATCAATTGCTGATAAAATGTTTGCATTTCAGTAGGGGAGTTGTAAAGATAATAGCTGACATTAGATCATGGAAGTGGCATTGTATGGCTCCTGACCTACGCAAATATGGTCAATGTAACTGTTTGGAGAAATACCAAATACTATAATAACAGTTGTGGTAAGGCTACATCCCTACAATCAGTATGGTTTCACAGCATTGCATCAGAAAGGCAGCCAAATGCAATGGTTTCCACTTCCATATACCATGACTTAATAATCCCAGCAAATAATTTTGTTAGCATTAAGTGATTCACAAAACCAATTAATGGAGCAGTGTAAAATCGCACCAAAAAAAGGTGAAACCCTAGGATGAGATTATTTGAAACACAAATCAATTAGAAGCACAAATTAATTAATTTCACAAATTTGAGATCCAATCTTATGCTTTACGTAAACCATAAACTCAGCTGTTGAGGTACGCCAAGATCTCAGATTTACTGGCCTCATAAAATGTACCTAAAGCTATTCACAAAATTACAAAATAGGTTTTTTTTTTAGGAAGAAGGCCCTTCAGCCCATTTGATCCTATCCTTAGAAAACACTAACCCAATGTCTTCCTATGAATTCAGACTGTAATACCTCTAAAATAAATCTTCTCAGTCAAAACTTCAACTTTTTGTGAATAGGGTGATTCTCAATTAATAATAGTTGGTGATTGAGAGTATATTTCATTGATTGTAGACAATGTTGCTCAATGCAAGCAGACATATCTGATGAGCATCAAGATTGAAAAGAAAGTTAACGAACACTGGTTCTCAGCAAAAATCTACCAAGGCCAAAGAAAAGAAATTCATAGAATCAAAGGAATGATACAGCATAGAAGGAGGCCGTTCGGCCCATCGTGCCTGTGCCAGCTCTTTGAAAGAGCTATCCAATTAGTCCCATACCCCTGCCCTTTCCCATAGACCTGCAAATTTTTCACCTTAAAGTATTTATCCAGTTCCCTTTTGAAAGTTATTATTGAATCTGCTTCCACCACCCTTTCAGGCAGCGCATTCCAGATCATAACTACTCGCTGCGCAAAAAAAATTCTCCTCATCTGGCCTCTGGTTCTTTTGCCAATTACCTTAAATCCGTGTGCTCTGGTTACCGACCCTTCTGCCACTGAAAACAGTTTCTCCTTATTTACTCTATCAAAATCCTTCATGATTTTGAACACCTCTATTAAATCTCCCCTCAACCCTCTCTGCTCTAAGGAGAACAATCCCAGCTTCTCTCGTCTCTCCACGTAACTGAAGTCCCGCATCCCTGGTACCATTCTAGTAAATCTCCTCTGCCACCCTCTCTAACTGTGAATCAATTCAAAAATATTGTCGAGAAGAGTAATCAAGAACATCATATCATCCATAAGCAAATGCTACCGTGCATTTTGCTTGCATGCTCCTTACTATTTCAAGGAATAGGATCAGAAAAAATCCTGCAGAGAATACCTGAATATGGCATCACATGTATATAACAGTGCGAACTCAACAAGCTTTGCACTTACCAAAGTCACACTGGGCCGACTTGATCGGATTTGCTGTGGGAATAAATTACAACTGGATTTAGATAGATTGGGGAAATATCCTTCAATGTAGATAAGCATGCATTTATGGTCAAAGAATTCAGATATGGAGTATAACTTAAGTGGGTGTGGGTTAAGGGTGACAGGAAGGGACAGAGGCTTGGGAGCAGTCATTAACCGATCCCTTAAAAGTTGAAGCTCAGTATCAGGTGGTTGCAGCCAAAGTGAACGTGGTCCTGGGCTATTTTGCATGGCCTGTTCAGTATAAAACTAGAACCATGATACTAGGGTTATATAAGGCTTTGTGGAGACCACATTTGGAATGTGGTGTACCTTTTGGGTCCCCCCACCTCGAGGGGGACATTTTGGCTCGAGCAAACATATAGAGAAGATAATCTCCAGCCTAAGATACCCGGATTTCAAGGGTTAAGTTATGAGGAGAGACTACAAAAATTGGGGTTGTATTCTTTAGAGTTTCGAAGGTTAAGGGGTGATCTGATCGAAGTTTATAAGATATTAAGGGGAACGGATTGGGTGGATAGAGAGAAACTATTTCTGCTGGTTGGGGATTCCAGGAGTAGGGGGCACAGTCTAAAAATTAGAGCCAGACCTTTCAGGAGCGAGATTAGAAAACATTTCTACACACAAAGGGTGGTAGAAGTTTGGAACTCTCTTCCGCAAACAGCAATTGATACTAGCTCAATTGCTAAATTTAAATCTGAGATAGATAGCTTTTTGGCAACCAAAGGTATTAAGGGATATGGGCCAAAGGCGGGTATATGGAGTTAGATCACAGATCAGCCATGATCTTATCGAATGGCGGAGCAGGCACGAGGGGCTGAATGGCCTTCTCCTGTTCCCATGTTCCTAAGAGCATTCAGCTATGGAGATATATATGTGCCTTGGGTTTGGATCTGCTCAAGAGAAATAAACAGAGGGATCTGATTCAGGTCTTAGGGGCATCAATGACATAGAAGAGGATAGATTGTTTGAGGGTGATGGGATTAGGTAGAACTAGGGGCCATCCATTTAAATTGAGAAAGCAGGGAGGGAGGTTGGATTTACATAAGTTGTATTTTTCTCAAAGGATGATCAACCTGTGGAACAGCAATAGTGGTAAGGAGAACTGACTCGCATTCCTCCAAGAAAGTGCTAAATGCAATTTTGGAAAATGACATGATCACAGAGGATGGTAGATAAGATTCTGGGTAATAACCAATTGGCTGGGGCCTCTTGATCACCTTTGAGGGGTCAGACAGGAATTTTTGACAAGAGATTTCCTGAAATGACTATGGGATCTCTGTTTTTTACCTTGCCCAAGAAGTAGGTGGTGGGAAGAAAGGGTGGCAACATGGAGATAAGTCATAGGGAACGGATTGCCTTTTTTCATTCTGAATACATAACATAGCATCTGTTTTACTAGAAGGGAGTGTGAAGCAATTGAGACCTACTTGTTACTTAATTTGGGAAGAGGATTCGAGTAAGCAGGATATTCAGGACTTGTAATTTGTCATCGTCATCCTTGGAACAAAATCATCTAAAAATATATATAGGAGTTAATGTTAAGGTTACATTATTTTGAACTTTTTTCTGTACAATTGTCTATATGTGAGTTATAATTTGATCTCTTTTTGTTTCATTCCCATAATTTCTATGAGAAAGCAGAGATGCACTGTTTTGCCTGGGGGTCTCTTTGGAATGAAATATGAAGAAACACAAGGGAGCAAAGACAGATGAAGTGCAAAAGCACAGGGATAATAAAAGTATATGGAAAAATGAAGTGCAAAGAGTCAGAAGAGATTGCAGCAAAGATAATGCGTTACTGAGTGAGTTCCGCAATGAATTTCCTTTTCCACCCCTACACCCTCACCTCAAACCATGGATTTCTTTGTCTCTAAATTGAGACCACTTATGTAGATACCTCTGCTGTTTCCTCACCTTCCTCTCACTCCAGTTCTCTTTCCCCCCCCCCCCCCACCGCCCCTACTACCCCCAACATCCCCTCCAGTCTCCTACCCATTCTAGCTTTGAATCCTTGTCTTTTTGCAGCTTTTCCCTTATCTCTCTCCTGCCCTTTTCAAGCTCATTGTCCATGAGATCATCTCCTGCTCCCTCTATTCCCTCCCCACTCAACTCCTAACAACTCAAATTCCTTTCATGGTCCCCATGCTAGCTGACATTGTCAATAGTTCCCTTTCTTCAGCCAACATCCCTCTCCCCTTGAAAACTGCCATCATCCCTGCTCAAAAAAAAAAACACCCACATCCCACCTGTCCTTTCCAATCACCACCCTTCGTTTCCTCTCCAAGATCCTTGGACATTTTATCACCTCCCAGTTCTGCACCCATCTCCATTCAAACTCCTCCAATCTGGCACCTGCCCTGCTCGCAGCACCAAAATAGCCTTAGTTAAACTCGCAAATTAAATTTTCTGTGATTGTAGTGCATTATCCATTCTTGTCCTCTGCAACCTTTCTGCAATATTTGACCGCACCATTCCCATTTAACACCTCTCCTCCATAATCCAGGTCAACATGACTGCCCTTGCATGGTTTCATTACTACCTAGCCAATGCATCTCCAGAAATAGTTTTTCTTCCCTTCCCCATATTGTCATCCCAGAGTCCCCCAAAGATATACATTGGATGGCTCCTCCTCCTTTTCAACCATCTAAAAATCTGTAGTAACATATAACTGAATTACTGAAACTATTTAGTAAAATATAATAGAGCTATTAAATGCCTGTTTTTTCTTATTATGGGGTTTTGTACCACTTGCAATGTAGGGCATGTCCATTCAAAGGGTGCACACAACAGCTAGGAGATCAAAATGTCCTTCTCTCAAATAAGTGCCTAGATTTCCAGTCCCCACCGACTAATTTTTTTGTCCAATCTGGAGTAAGCGGAGAGTGGAAAATTGCTCAGAGATGCACTATACCATTAACCCAGCATTGTGTGTCTTCCTCCAATTTCACAGTGACCAGGCCCAGCAGCAGAATTTATACCAACACATATATGGACAGCCGTATCTCACATGTATGCACATTTGGGAAATATGTCCTCCAAGGTATTTCTTGTAACCTGTGACATTTGAACGTTGGACACAAAGGACACTGTTATGCCCAGACGTCCAATGTTCAGAGGTCAGTGGAGGGGCAAAGGAGTGATTCTGAACACCATGGTCTTTGCAATCACTCACAAGAGTACTGCCTTGCAGAAAGTTTAACAATTTGTCTCCATTTTACCGGTAGCTCAGAGGTAACTAGCATCAGTCCCCATTTCAGTGCGGCTCCCTAACAGAGGCAAAGGAGCCCGTCTCAAAAATGTTAGTGACCCCAACAGTAGATGATCATCCAGATGCATCTACATGGTGGGCACCCTACTGGAGGTGTACCCAATCAAAGGAGACCAGGAGGACTCTTAATAGCACTGTGTACATGACATTCTTTACTTACTAAAACAGAGGGCGTAAAAGCCACAGTGTGCTTATTGCTTTTATACAAGGTCCATTATTTGCTTGACAGATCTCCCATCTTCCTCTCCATATTCATCATCTAAGCTGAACAGTTAATTGGAGTGCTGGGGCTCCGTTGTAGGTAAATTATGAATATACGAACAATGACAGACAGGAAAAGACCCTCTGATCCATCCAGCCTGTCCCACACAATTTGTGATATTGTGCATCACAATAAGTATACTCCCTACCCCACCCAAAACCATGTGATCTCCTAGTAGCGGTAACAAAAACAGATTTAAAAAACCCAAGCCAATTTGCAAAAAAATCTGGGAAATTCCTCTCCAACCTCCTTAGGTGATCAAAACTCGTCCAGGAGATTACTCAGTACTTTTGTATTGTATTCATTAACATAAGTATTTCCTCTACAGCCATTTCACATTTCTTTTAATAGCCACATACTGTTTTTTTCAGTGTTTTAATGCATCTGGCAGTCAAGAGAGAGCAAATATACGTTAAAGTGTGTGAATTACCATGCTGCTCATCCAAAACAACTAACTTTCTTCTTTACCTCAAATCACAATTTAAAGATCTCGGGTCTTATCTGTGCGTTCAATCAGATCCGCCGCATTCTATTCTTGCTTTTGTTATTTTTCCAAATAAGATTAATGGAAAGCAACACTAAAATCAGAACTTTCCAAATAATCAGCTTGTGCATTACATAAACCATGCTACCTTCTTCTACAATACAAAGAGCAGAAATCATGAATAAATGGCATCACAACATCAATGTAAAGGCATCATGTCGTCAGTTATAAATGGAGTGAGGAATATATGTGCATGTTACAACTTAGGCTACTAATTACATAATTATCCCAGAGTGAAGACAATCTTAATTCAGGGCAAAGCTGCCCAGCCCTAAGATCATTTCAACTGAAACATGAGTTAGAATAGATGTAAATCTGAAGGGACAATGGTTTATAAAAGCCTTTGTAATTGGGGTACAAGCCACAACATAAGTCCTCTACTTTTACTTATGATGTGGAGATGCCGGTGATGGACTGGGGTGGACAAATGTAAGGAATCTTACAACACCAGGTTATAGTCCAACAAATTTATTTTAAAATCACAAGCTTTCGGAGATTATCCCCTTCGTCAGGTGATGAAGGGGATAATCTCCGAAAGCTTGTGATTTTAAAATAAATTTGTTGGACTATAACCTGGTGTTGTAAGATTCCTTGCTTTTACTTAGCTTAGAAATGTTCAAATGATGACAGCCATATATTCCAGGCAACAGATCGTCGGTTACTGACTTCAGGTACACTTCATATGGATACACCAGTTTTCATTTATCAGGACTGTGTATCACCTTCAACTTCTAGATAAGTAATATGGATCTACTCAATAAGCACTTTACCAATAACCGGTTATCACTGTGAAATTATGTTGTTTCCCAAACTGGCTGGAGTACTGGATATGAGCTTGCAATTTCCGATCAGATCTGCCCAGTTTCTGTCCCACCAAATCTCCATGCACTTTGCATCAGGCACAAGTTCCTATGGACAAAGAACGTCAATGTTCGAAGCGCCTGACTCAAAAAGGGTGGGAGTTAAACGTTAATGTGGGGATGGGGATTATTTCTCAACAATCTGTTGTTGAAAAAGAAATGCAGCTCTTTTCTCTAGAAGAGAGAAAAAAAGAAAAGAGAAGAGAAGGCTGGGAGCTGACCTGATAGAGGCTTTTAAAATTACAAAGGGGTTTGATAGGGTAGAAGTGGAGATGATGTTTCCACTTGTGGGGGAGTCCAAAACCAGGGGACCATAAATGTAAGTTAGTTATTAATAAATCCAATAAGGAATTCAGGAGAAACTTATTTACCCAGAGAGTGGTTAGAATGTGGAACTTTTTACCACATGGAGTAGTTGAGGCGAACAGCATAGGTGCATTTAAGGAGGAGCTAGATAAGTACATGAGAGGGAAAGGAATAGAAGGATATGTTGGTAGGGTGAGATGAAGTAAGGTGGGAGGAGATTCATGTGCAGGATAAACACTGGCATAGACCTGTTGGGCCAAATGGCCTGTTTTCGTGCTGGAAAATTCTATTTAATATATAATCTTACTTACGTGCTGCTCCCTCATCACACGGCTGCAACATTCAGCCATTCTTGGCTTTATAAAGGCGGTACTTCTAATTTCCAAGCCTCCCCAGTGCACTGCTCCAGTTGTGCATGGGATTTGCATTATTCAACCGCCAATGGATATTATATGAGTTGACCCTGCAAATTACAGGAGGGTCAGCGCTGCAGAGGATTGGTCAACGTAAGTCCCGAATCACGGCCGCAAAACCACCGTAAACGGGCTTGTGGAATCTTGTGACCGCCGTTTGTATCATCTTAATCCCTGGTGCATTTCTGCTTCGTAACACACCGCAACCTGTACATTTGCCTTGCTAATATATATGCAATTGAACTTTGTGATTTATGACATTATCTGAACTCCTGAAATGTATTTCAGCCTTGTATCTCTTTCCAACCCAACTTATTAAAACAGAAAAATGCTGAGAATACACAATGGGTTAGTCAATATCTTGAATGTGATAGACAAATGAATGTTTCAGATTGTTTTTATTTCCAACAGTTGCAGTTTTTCCTCTACTTCCTAACCCAGATAATATTTTATTCTATACTGTCAGTGAAAGTCATTTGTTCATAACATATCTATGAATGCATATGAGAAAGTCACGGTAATTTGTAACTTGCCTTAACCAGGATTTAAAAATGCCACTGTCTTCTCTGAAATGAGAACTCGTGAACCTTTAAATATTTATGCGCCAACATGTGAACTTGAATCAACATACACACACACTAATGCATCCAGAGCTCTTCAAAAAGATTAAATAACCTAATTATGTCTTCAGACCATCTTTAATAATAAGTAATTTAAATGTACTAACTGTACATATGTTCATGTAGACATACAGGGAAAGAAAGAAAGGTTAGCACTGAAACATAAATCAGAGTAGTTCATTTGCAGTGGCCTTACATCTCATCTCAGTTAAGCTTACAGTAAAAATATCATGAATGAAGTTGAAGGTAAAAGGTAGATTTATTTGATTTATCGTCAGTGACTTTGACAGAAATGTGGAAGTATACTATATTAGCTAAGGTTGGATGTTCCATGAAGAAATGGCCTATTTTCTCCATGATAAATGGAGTACATTTATAGATGAAGCCCTGAGGGTGAAAAATAGCACAAAATTTAAGTTAAATAAAATCTCTATGCATTTTAACCTTTTGAGTACCACAGCAGCATTTCTGCAGAAAAATTATTTTAAAACATGACTATTTTTCTAGTAAAGATTAAATTATAGTATTCGCACTGTGTAGTAGAGGTTAGGGTTAAGTACATCATTGCAAAAATAAATTGTTCCATTTCTAAGCACTGATATCCTTCATCTTGATGAGCACAAAATTACATCAAAATATAATATAAAAATCTACATTAAAAAATGTAGATAATCTGGGATAGTTTGTTCTGTACATTGTAATAGTGCAACATAATGTTACAGTGAGGGCTGGAAGAGTTTGTGTTCTGTCATTCATATTTGAATCAATGCTTATGAACAGTGGGAAGGCAGCAGCAGAATGGTTTCCCTCCCCCCCCCCCCCTACGAGGAAGGAAATGTTGCTTTAAGCAGGCTCCAGTGGAGGCTGGTTCCAGGGAACGGGTCTCAGGTCCAGAAGTCGTTTCATTAACTCGGACGGGCAGTGGAGGAGAGATATGTTGATCCAGCTCCTGTGATTGAAAAGAACCCTAGCACAGGTGGGGCAGAAGGTATAAAAGCCCCTCCCTGTAAATTTATCAGTGGGAAACTAGGCTCTTGACACAGGGAACCTTGTGAAATAGGATTAAACCTCACACTTCCTCCCATGAGTGCGTGCGTGCAACAGTTTGGTTGATGATCGAGGGGAATTCCCCACGTTGTAAATAAATTCTGTTCATTTTCTCAAATCCACATCTCACTGCTGCTGTATGCTTTTACACATTGAACTGACAAACTTTGTGTGAAGCTGGCTCCGACCTGCGTCTTGCATGCATTTAAGGGGAAACTAGATAAGCACATGAGGGAGAAAGGAATAGAAGGATATGCTGATAGGGTTAGATGCAGAGGGGTGGGAAAAGGCTTGTGTGGAGCATAAATGCTGGCATAGACCAGTTGGGCCGAATGGCCTGTTTCTGTGGTGTAGACTCTATGTAATTCTATGTAATTACATGTTTGGCTCTGTATATTTCTCTAATTACACTAAGATTTTTTATCTATTATTTGATGATATTTGTGATCATCAAGGTAAGTGAGGAAAGCTGCATGTTTCTACTTTTATCATCCAGTTTCATTATCAAATATTCTAGATCAGTTGTAATGTAACTTTTGTTGAAATAGAGCAAAGTTGGATAAAGAAAAGCAATTTACCGAGAAACCAGAGCAGGAAAGCAGGTTATCATTTTGGAATTCTCAAATATATCTGTTTCTTCAATAGGCATTGCCAGGAAACGGTAACCATTCACTGTCCAGTTGGCTCACATTTAAGGGGAAGCTGGATACACACGAGGGAAAAAGAAATAGAATGTTATGCTGATAGGGTGAGATGAAGAGGAGTGGGAGGAGGCTTGTGTGGAGCACAAACACCGGCATCAACCATTTGGGCCGAATGGCCTGTTTCTGTGCTGTACATTCTATGCAATTCTACGTCATTCTGGGCAGCTCATCCCAATGGCTCGCCTCTTAATTTTTCACTGTTCTATCATTAACGTAACCGTAGAGGTCCTTCCCAGGAACTGTAAAGCAAACCAGCCTGAGAACAACAGGACTTGCACCATTAACTGCCTTAGCCAGAATTCTTCCATTTATCTTTAAATTTCCTGCACCAACATTTATAAGCACAGTAGAAGTCTCCTTGCTGCCTTAGCTGATATAATTATTAAAGATAAAATACATTTAAACACTTCATTCTCAAACATTTGCCCTGTGTTCAGGTTACAGTATTCACATTTCTCAAAGATATTGGGGTAGAGTTTCCGCTTTGGGTGCAATCGGCAAATTGGACACAAATTGTCCTTGAAATTGCACTGGTTTAGGTTACATTCAAATTTCCGCTAAAATGTATTTGCATAATTGCAAACGTAAAATCTTCCATGAACCAGCGCAATTGGGCAGCTTAATAGAACGTAATCATTTTTTTTTTCTTAGCATTAAAAAGTATTCCTTGGTGCATTTAAGAGCGGTAACCTGGTGCAGTTTCATTTATACAGCTGAAAATGGGTTTATCTCAAAAAATAAGCATTTTTAAGAAGGGTGTCCAGTCCTCCAACTGTGAGTAACCTGATTTAAAATCACTGAAAATGACTTAATATAACTATACTGAACCATTTAATAGTTTTATTGGTGTGCACTAGTCAGTTTTTTCGTAAATTAAATATTTTTTGATATGTAAAAATGTTTAAAACGTGCCTACTAGTGCCTGTGCGCCCAAGAAAATGAGCATAGTTTGAAGACCCCCGCCTCGAACGGCCGCAATCTGCGGAAACTCGACGTCCTCGTTATTTCGATTTGGGGGCCTGGCCAGTTTAGTGGGCGGGGCCGTTTTCGGGCGCAATGATTTTTAAACCAGCTCAGAAGATCGCGGAAACTCGATTTACGCTTGACGTAACTTGCGCTTGATTTTCCGCGTTTGTCTGCGCTGATTCGGGCGAACTGCGCTGATAAAACCAGCGCAATCTAGCGGAAACTCTACCCCATTTCATTTAAAACCCAGTTTTTAGAAACATCACCAAAGCACTGTCTAGATTTTATTTAAAACACTCTCAGTACTTCCCCACCAATGTGCCTTTACCCCAGCTTCAGCATAGTATCACATAATACACCAATTTAAGATCTTTATTTCTCATTCCAGTTATCCTATGGCCTCGCTGAGTAAGATTGCCAATTTAGTGTCAACTTAAGATGATTTGCAGGCAATATTATGCTGTGGATTCGTACCCATTTAGCGCTGAGGTTGAGATCGTCCCAAAACCTATTTCACCTGAGAATCTCATAACCACCAGACGGAGGAGGCTTTGATCCATCCACCTGGACTGAAGACAAATCCAGGTTCTAGAGATGAAAAAGCAATATTAAGTCCACTGCATCAACAAGTCCTCTTACCTACTTATTATTGATTCAAGCAGGGAAGACAGGCATGCTGCCATATAAAACTTCAGCTCTTGTCCAGAGGTTCATAAAAATGTTAATGTTGAGTCCTGAAAGGAAGGAAAAACCTTTTTAGGAAATGAGTAAACGGAGAACGAATGGATGCCTAGGTGCAGGCCTTGGGTAACTTACCTAAAACAACTTGAATATGCACACAATACATTTAACGATCAATGTCCCATGGTGAGATAGATGTAGAGCATTAGGATGAGGAGAGTTAGGGACCAAAGGCACGTATGGAGAGTTAGGTTTTGGGGAGGCTTTTGAACTTGAGGAGAGAGGTAGCAAAGCGGAGGGGTTTGGGGAGAAATCTGAACACGGGGAGAGAAGTAGCAAGGCATAGGGGTTTGGGAAAGAGTCCCAGAATGTAGGCCCTAGACAACTGGAATGGAGGGGAGGGGATGCAAAGAATAACAACAACAACTTGCATTTATATAGCGCCTTTAATGTAACAAAACATCCCAAGGCACTTCACAGGAGGGTTTTCAAACAAAATTTGACACCAAGCCACATAAGGACAGGTGACCAAAAGCTTGGTCAAAGAGATAAGTTTTAAGGAATATCTATAAGGAGAAGAGAGAGGCGGAGGGGTTTACGGAGGGAATTCCAGAGCTTAGGGCCTAGGCAGCTGAAGGCACGGCCGCCAACAGTGGGGCGATTAAAATCGGGGTTGCGCAAGAGGCCAGAATTGGAGGAGCGCAGAGATCTCGGAGGGTTGTAGGGATGGAAAAGATCACAGAGGTAGGGAGGAGAGAGGCCATGGAGGGATTTGAAAACAAGGATGAGAATTTTAAATTCGAAGCGTTCCCAGACCGGGAGCCAACGTAGATCAGTGAGCGCCCAGGTGATGGGAGAACGGGACCTGGTAGAAGATGGGAGGCCTGCCAGGAGAGCATTGGAAGAGTCGAATCAAAGGCATGGATGAGCGTTTCAGCAGCAGATAAGCTGAGGCAGGGGCAGAGGCAGAGGCTAAAGTCAATCAAATGGAGAGCATGTACTGGCATGTAGGGCTAGAGGAGGTTGCAAATGTAGTGAGGGGCGAGGCCTTGGATGAATATACAAGGATGTGAATCAAGGTTTCAGTGGCAGTGAGGGTGAGGTAAGGGCAGAGGTGGCAGCTGTAATGGAGATAGAAACAGGCAGCCTTTGTGTTGGGTAGTTTATGAGGCCAGCTCAGAGCGAAAATGGAATCCCAACATTGCACACTGTTGAGTTCAGCCTAAAAATGAGCAGCTGAGCAGGGTCACAGAATTGAGGGCTGGAGAGGTGGAGTTGGGGGCTAGAGTGGTGGAGAGGTGGAGTTGGGGGCTGGAATGGTGGATTTGGGGGCTAGAGTGGTGGAGAGGTACAGCTAGGTGTTATCAACATACATATGGAAGCTGACATCATGTCTGCAGGTATTATTGCCAAGGGGCGGTGTCCAGACATGGATAAGGAGGGACCACAAGATCTAAGACTCTTGGGCCACCCCCAAGGTGACCTGTGTGGATAGGATGAAATGCCATTGCAGGCGCTGTGCTGGCTGTGATGGGACAGTTAGGAGTGCAACTTGTCGAAAACTCTGCTGCTCACATCTTATCCTGCATGAAGTTTTGCTCCCCCTCACAAGTGCCTTAAAAAATGTTTTTAATGCAAACTTTACTGTCCTGGCAATTAATGGAGGTATATTTAATATTACATTAAAATCAACGCTTGATACATTTTCCTGAAACATAGGGAATTAAATTAAGATAATTAATACTTGCATTCATATATAGCACCTAGTTATGTTGAAACATCTTCTGATGGATCCTAAACTTAAGATAAGTGATGATGTGGAGATGCCGGTGATGGACTGGGGTTGACAATTGTAAACAATTTTACAACACCAAGTTATAGTCCAGCAATTTTATTTTAAATTCACAAGCTTTCGGAGGCTTCCTCCTTCCTCAGGTGATTTTCACATCGTTCACCTGAAGAAGGAGGAAGCCTCCGAAAGCTTGTGAATTTAAAATAAAATTGCTGGACTATAACTTGGTGTTGTAAAATTGTTTACAATAAGATAAGTGAGGTTTCCCTGCTAGGCCAGGCTCCCTTCCCAGACGTAACTGACTAAAATGTGGGTCTAAGTTCTCTTGTTTCCTGTCCCACAGGAAGTTGGGGGGGTTGTTTCCTTATCTGTCTCCTTTTCTGGAGGTTGACCAGAACAGCTGCCAATTAAGACTGCTGCCATGCTCTCCTTTTGAATCTAGCTTCACGCCAAGTTCAATAGGAAAGGACATTCCAATCCCCGAAGGTGCGAATGTTTATGGGAGTGTCTGAGATGAAATAACAACAACTCAATTGTCCCAGATCGTCATGAGTAAATTTTAATCTCTGGTTTACTAACGAGTCAGTCCTCTCTTGGTCCCGGAGCTCCAGCATGTGGCTGTGGAGGGGTTCAAATTTTTATCAACACCCTTTTATTTTAAATAAGCACTTTAACATTAATCAGATCCAAAACCTTTTGTGGAGAAAATTCTCAAAAAATCCCAAGGGATTATCATTGAAATGTTAAAGGAAATAAGTGTGACACTTACAGGCCATAATTTTGCTGTAACAGGGCATCTAACGGCATCTGCCGTTAGCTAGACTTGCCCTTGCATGTTTAGGTTTTTTAATTTTTTGCACAGCAAGTTGCTGAAAGTGCGAGCTGATAACATCGCAGTGAGGAAAACAGGACATCTGGGATCTGAGTATCTCCTTGACCAATCAGATTGAAGGATTGGGAAATGAACAGCGCAAGAACGGAGAAGGAAGTGTAAATTAGAGTGAGTGAATTCAATGTCAAATCAGGTACAGAAAGAGAAATAAAGAGAGGGAAAGAAAGATTGGATTAAGAGAGAGAGAAATGAGACAGAAAGGAAAAGCAAAAAAAATTAAAGATTTTTGAAGTTTGCATTTTAAAATCTCCAACAACAATTAAAACCTAAAGGAATGACGCTTCACACTTGTAATAGTTAATTTTCAGTGCCAGAGGTGTTGACTGGCAGTAATTGACACTTATCACATTGTTTAAAGGATACTTAGGCTGAAATGGTCAAGTCCTAACTTTCTGTGGCGAGTTTAGTTCATATCTATCGCGCAAATACAAGAACTTCACGCCATTCAATGTATTTCAGTGGTGAGGCAGACAGCGAGATGCTGTTTTCACGAAGCTAAGACCGCAGCGGCGTATCTCAGACAACAACTTTTGGATATTTGAGTTTATCCACACATCTGCCCCTCGCCTGAAGTTGCTGTACCATTTGTGCATAAATAACGGCAAGTGCCATTCGCTTCACCGTTATTTTGACAGCAAATTCTGGTCCATTATATTACGAACAGATTTCCTGTGATATTTCTTATAGTGAATCAGATGGTTCGCTGTTTTCTAATAGGGGTGTGATGGGGGGAAATATTCAGGGAATTGTGGCACTTACACGAAATGTTGAGAGAAAATAAGTATCACACCTACAGGAAGCAAGTGCTCTGCTCACGACTTCTAATAGTCCAGGGGTACTCGAGTGGAGACCTACAACCTATGTGCATTGCTCTTCCCTACTTACTTTTCTTCCCGATGCTATTTCAAATCTAGCGAGCCTGCGATTCCAATTGCTAATAAGCTACGCTCAAGTTCTTAACTAGAGACCCCAACCATAGCTCATGAGACCCACAAAATATGGTTTACCACTACTGCCAGCTCTCCAACATTAAAGAGTGCTATTAATAATCGTAATATTGTACGTGTGCCCTGACTGTACTATGTTGATGTAAAGCTGTCCTTAATTGAATGTGACTTCCATGTGGTTGCACTTAACTGTTAACTGACTCAAGCTCAGAATTGGAAAACAGTTTAAATTAACTATTTTACAGATATATAAAACATGAACAATGGTAAGTATATAGCACAGATTTTATGGAGACACAGTGCAGGCTGACAGTCCCAGGAAATGTGACAGGGAACTAGAGGGATTTTTGGCAGAGAAGGTTACATAGAAATGTAGAGAAATTACAACAAGGAAACAGGCTGTTCGGCCCAACCAGTCCGCGTTGGTGTTTATCCTCCACACGGGCTGTAGTCCTAATCCCGTGTACCTGCTCTGTTCCCATGTCTCTTTATTCCCCTTTCCTTCAACCACCTACGCACCCTATTCTTAAATACTGACTTGGTCTCTGCTTCAATCACTAACTGTGGTAATGAATTCCACAGCCTCACAACGCTCCTGTTCTCTGTCCTTAGGGGTATGAGAGTGTAGGGTATGTTATTATTATGGACCATGATGTTCTCTTCCGCTCCAGTGCATCCCTACGTCCCTGTACATCCCTATGTTCCGAAGTGTTACCTCAAATAATGTGCCAGGTGGTACTGAGGAGTAAATGTCCCCTTGATGGGACGGCAGGCCAGACAACTGGGCATGGAGTTAAGTGTGCGTGATTAGTTCTTCACCCCATTTTTTGGTTATTAATTTTAATGACTGAAAAATTAGGAGGGCCATGAATCGGGCATGCTGGCCTTCCTGTCTGCCTTCACTCCATGTGAAGGCCTGGGCGAGGAGCACTGATTTGTAAAATTTAAACAAACAAACAGTCAGCCTAATAAGTGTGCTTAATTTTCCTTCTCCGAAAAATATGGCAGATCTACATCAGCTGCACCAGTTTAATGTAAACCTGCTGACGGGCACTGGGATACAAATCCAATAGCCAGAGGAGGATCTTTTTAATTCCAAACTAAAATTGTTTTCATAATACATGAATATTATAAGATGCATTGGCTGCAAGTTTGCAAAACAAATGCAAATTAGTGCCTACAATGTAAATGGGGCCTCTGTCTGGGGAAGAGGTTATCTACTGTATTTCTCAATTCAGTAATTCCAAACAGAAACAATGTCTTTGTCAGCAGTTTGACTAATTATATGGCTCTAGGGTCCGACAGCTTAACAAGTAGGTTATATGAACAGATATGGAGATGACGTGTTCTCATTTAAGAAAGAGGCTCAATAGGATTGATAGGATGGCCACAGAATTCTGAAGATGTGAATGAGAAGTGTCCTGCTGATAACTAGAAAGTGAGCAATATCCACAAAAAGATACGGGGCATAAATTTAGCCTGGAAAAATGGGTGGGTCGGGGGATTAAAAATTGCAATAATTTCAAACCTGCCCCCCCCCCCACCGCAACCCGTCCATTTCCGGTTTTCACAGGGGCGGGCAACCAACCCGCTCTCAGGAGGCGGGTTGGTCACTAAAACCTTTCAAGGAGGCTGCGGGCCCCCATTTTTTCAGGTTTGGAGATTTTAGCCTCGGGGGCCGGGATTCCCGGGCCTTCTCCTTCACGCTGTGAGAGAGGAGGCAAGAAGGCACGAAACGGCAGGTAAGTGTCATTATCGCACAGCATGTGGGCCCGGAGGAGCAGGAGTGCATGACTGACCCCCAATCACCCTCCCGATTACCCCCAATGACTCCCAAACACCCCCCCACGACTAACATTCCCCTCCCCCCCACGACTAACATTCCCCTCCCCCCCCACGACTAACATTCCCCTCCCCCCCCCCACGACTAACATTCCCCTCCCCCCCCCCACGACTAACATTCCCCTCCCCCCCCACGACTAACATTCCCCTCCCCCCCCCCACGACTAACATTCCCCTCCACCCCCCACGACTAACATTCCCCTCCCCCCCCCACGACTAACATTCCCCTCCCCCACCCCACGACTAATATTCCCCTCCCCCCACCCCACGACTAACATTCCCCTCCCCCCACCCCACGACTAACATTCCCCTCCCCCCCATGATTAACATTCCCCCCCGGTAACTCCCATGTCCACCGATGTCCCCATGCTCCTCACCCCATCCATCCAATCTAAGACTTACCTGAACATTTACCTCTTCCTTGCTCTTCTCCCATCCAACAGCCTGTCAATCAAGCTGGCCTGTCAGGTGGGAAACTGTCAAAAACAATAAAAGACGCCCTTACGTCAAAATCATAGGACACCCAAGAAACTCGTACTTCCGGGTTTCCCGTCCGCAATTCGATCCCCTCCCCTCCTTCCCGGCTCCGGGACTAAAATTATGCCCATGGTCATAGAAAACATGCTTTACAAATCTAAAGCATATCTGGACAAAATATCCCCGCAGATCTAGGAATCTTACTGCAAACTGAAAACCTATTACAGCAAAGTGTCCTGTAAACTGGTTTTTAGAATAGACACATTTTGAAAAGAAAAATGTCTTCAGATATTTGGAAAAATAACTGATGCATGTTCAAGATAGGAGTTGGTTTCCAGTCTGCTCCCCAGTGCTACACTAAAAGGACAAGTAATCAATCTTTTTTAATACATTAGAAGCTATTTGCACAGCATACATCGCACTTCAAATGTATCTGTAGCACCAAAATGTCATGATTTTCTGATTGATTCCTGGGAAAATTAAGCCAGTCAAAAAACATTTCACCGTGATCCATTTATGTCGATTGGCTCCAAATTCCAAAAAAAAATTTCACTCCTATCCATTTACTTCAGGCTCACCAAACCCGCCCCAAACTTTTGCCACATCCTCTGACTCACCATGAGCAATGCCAAGGGAGATCCACCAACATGAATCATTCTGACTGCCTTCTTTCCTCAATTTGATCCTTTGCCTCAGCTGCTTTTGTAGTTGCACCAAGTCACCTCAAGGGCTAGAGGAGGTTGTCACAGGACAAAATTGCCAATCCCACTTTATGGGCTGTTGCCAAACTCGCCTACCTAACATTAAGACATTTCAAAAATTCAGCGGCCCAACTTTTGTACATCTTTCCCAATGGAGAACACTGTGTTCACAAAGTTACCGAACCAGATGGAACACATGGAACCAAACTTATCTGGTCAGTTATAACTGGACATTCTGCATTACGTTGGCACTCATTACTTCCTATCGCTCACAGAACTGGTCACAGAAGTTACCGAGGGTGGTTAAAAACTATTTTTATTTTGCAGGAATCATTGAAAATAGATATTTTCTCCTCAAACCATAAGTCACAGATTAAATAACCTGACTTAAAATCATTTCCCTGCTTCCAACATTTAGAAGTACAAAATACAATGTTCTGAACAAAATTAATAACATCTGATGACTTTTAGAGATAATGAACAAACTGATAGAGAACTGTTTTTTCTACTAAAAAAGAATACTCCAAAAAGAAAATATTTATCTGACAGCTTTTCTCCTTTGCCAGCATTTGTGCAACAGGGCATTGGTACGAAAGAGCTCCTGTTTATGTACCATGTCAAAGAGCAAGACTTTTTATACAGATCTCCTCTCTTTACTTGAATAGTAGTATAGTCCCTCCAGGATTTCCCTCCTTTAAGTTAGCCTTTTCTCTGCTGTGGTTGCTTTCATGTACTCTCTCAGATACATATCAATTCGCATGAATGAAACATTCAATTTAACCAGAAGGGTGAAATTTTTTAAATTTTGAAATTGAGACACTGAGAACAAGAGTGATGAGTGATTGGGACTTGATGCGGCATAGGATATAGGCAGCAGAGTTTTGGATGGAGCTGAAGTTTACAAAGGACGAGGGCTGGATAATGAAGGCCGACTAGGAGAGCACTGGAGTAATCAAGTCTGCCAGTGACAAAGACAATAATTAAGGTTTAAGCAGCAAGTGGGTTGAGATAGAAGCATACAGGGGTGATGTTATGGAGGTGGAAGTAGGAGGTGCTTATGATGGTGGCCTTTGTATCGGGTTGGGCACTTAGTTCAGAGTCGAACAGCATGGCAAGGTCGCCAACAATCTGATTCAGCTTGAGACAGTGGCTAGGGAAGTGGATGGTGTCAATGGTGAGGGTACATAATTTGTACAGTGGTCAAAGATAATGGATTCTGTCTTCCCATTTTTAACTTAGCAAAGAGATTTGGGTGTCCATGAACAAAAATCACTTAAAGCTAGTAGACAGGCACAAAAGGTAATGAATTTTGGCCTTTATCTCAAGGAGGCTGGAATACAAAAGGGGAGGAAGCTAAGCTTCAGTTGCGTAGAGCCTTGGTCAGACCCTATCTGGAGTGCTGTGTTTGGTTCTGGGAACTGCACCTCAGGAAGGATATATTGACCTTGGAGGGGTACAGCGCAGATTCACCAGAATGGTACCTGGGCCTAAAGGGTTAAATTATGAAGACAGGTCGCATAAACTTATGTTGTAATCCCTTATGGAAGACTGAAGATTGAACAGTGATGTAATCAGGGTGTTTAAAATAACAGAAGGATTTGATAGGGTGTATGCAATGAAGCCACTTCCTCTGGTGGGAGAATCCAGAACCCAGAATCCAGGGCACAATCTTAAAATTAGAGCTAGGCCATTTAGGTGTGAAATCAGGAGGCACTGTTTCACACAAACAGTAGTGGAAATCTGGAACTCGCTCCCCCAATAATCTTTGGATGCCAGGTCTATTGAAATTTTCAAGACTGAGATCGATAGAGTCCTGTTAGGTAAGGATATCAAGCAATGTCGATCATAGGCGGGTAAATGAAGTTAAGGTACAGATCAGCCATGATCTGATTGAATGGTGGAACAGGCTCAAGGGGCTGAATTGCCCACACCTATTCCAATAATCCTATGCTATTGTAGTTTTGAGATAATGGGAATTGTTATGTATAATTCTAAGCATTTTTCACCATTGTTATAGAATGGTTTGTATTCAATGCACCCATCAGGGGACTTAGCTAAACAGACACACCGGTGATGCGAGCTCCAGCATCAAAAGGAAGTATTTCTGTCTGCTGCTATCTCAGCCCACTTGCTGCTTAACCCTTAATTCATGTCTTTGTCACTGCCAGACTTGATTGCTCCAGTGCTCTCCTGGTCGCCCTCTATTATCCAGCCCTCGTCCTTTGTAAACTTCAGCTCCATCCAAAACTCTTCTGCCTCTATCCTATGCTGCATCAAGTCCCACTCACTCATCACTCTTGTTCTCACTAAAATGGCTTCCAATCTCCCAGTGTCTCAATTTCAAAATTTTAAAAATTTCACCCTTCTGGTTCAATTGAATGTTTCATTCATGCGAATTGATATGTATCTGTAGGGGGTGGTGGTGTGTGTCAGCTTCACCTCTGACTTCTGAGCGGTTCGAATTGCTCCCACTCCCTGGGTTCTAGACCTTGGACTTATTTGGGGGTTGTGACAAAGTGTAGCAGACAACTGGTTTTGGTGCAAGAAACGTTGATCTTTATTCAAGAGAGAAAATACAACACAACAATCTTAACACTAATAAAATGGGGAACACTTCGGTCCACACAAAGGAAATTACGATAGAAAGATACCTCACCCCTCCCAATCCCACTGTACTAGCTAAGTTGGATTTTAAAGGGCCAGAGATAATGCTCACCAAACAAATCCTTGACAGTAATTCACCCAGAGGTAAGTCAGAAATAGATTGTAGAGTGGAAACTTTGCGGATCTTCGTTTTTCTCCCGTGTTGGTTTTCTTTGGTCGCGGTGGCCCAATATTACCCGGTTGGTTGGTGGCAATATTCGGTTGGTTGTTTCGTAAGGCCCTTGTTGCCGCGAGGTGTCTGATGGTCACTGGGGCTGTTGCTCTGGTTTCTTCTTGTGTCGGCCTGCTTCTAGAGCTGCTGACCTTCCCTGTCGAACGGCTTTCCTGTTGCCCCCTCGCCTTGTTGTTTGCTGAAAGCTGCTCTTCCTTCCAGAGACAGGCAGAACAAGACAAGCAGAACATCAGCGCAAGCAAGAGCCAGAGAGAGAGAGAGGGAGAGGTTTCGAGTTTCCACTTCTATATCCCTCTCTGACAATGGTCTTCGTCACTTTAAAAAAAAACACTTCATGTCTGTTTAAACAGTTCTTACAAAGTCCTTAAGAATCTTTGATGGCTTTTTGATGGTCCCTCATCATGTTGCAATTGCTTCTCCCGATGGGTCATTGTTAATTCCGATTTTTAGAGCTTGTATCACAAGGCTTCCTTTTGTATCCAACGTCCTAGGTGTTAATCGGTTTTGCTTTTAAACAAAGACATGGCCCCACCATGTCTGGGGCAATTGCCTCTTTCAATGGCAGTGAGTGTTGACCACCTGCTGTAGGTTTTGCATTAAAACAGAGACATGTCTGAAGCAGTAATTCTCCCACATTCCACTGTGTGTGTGTTGTTGATTTTGTCTGGTGACCTCTCATCTATCCTTCCATCTTAAGATTTTGGTCAATGGCCAAAGTTTTCCATACCCAGGGAAAAGGTGAATTTCTTTAGGGTTTTTCTCCGAGTTTTGGGGGATCTGTGAATTTTGAGAATCTTACTGCTCCAGTGCTCTCCTGGGCACCCTCTATTATCCAGCCCTCGTCCTTTGTAAATACTATTAAATCCCACATCCTCCAATCTGCACACCAGACCTCGCAAATCTGCCGATCTGAGTTTGTACCAGGCCTGCGATAGAGCGTGCACCAAGGTTCTCTGCTGATGTATTCGAGACCTTGGTGCAAGAGGTGGACAGAAGAAGGGGCATCCTATATCTGCAGGAGGGCAAGAGGCCCTCCAGACATATGCTCAAGAGGCAGTGGGAGGCAGTAGGGGACGAAGTCAATGCCAGGCGCATAGCATCACGAACATGGATGCAGTGCAGGAAAAAGTTCAATGCTTTGACACTGAGTGGTCAAGGTGAGTGAGGTCAACTGTCAACTCCAACCAACTGCACCACTAGCCACATCCACTGCTCCACGCACTCCACCCCCATCACCCACTACCAACAAACTCTTCCAATCAGATGCTTCCTCTCAACCTCACACATTACCACTGTTGCAAGCTGCACATCCACAACTCACAGATCACACACACTGGCAGCTATTCAACCATGACCGGCACATCACGCAAACTTCCTGCAGGACACTGACCAACACACGTCTCGCTTTCTTGCAGGAGAAAGTGGTGCATAACAGGAGGCAGCAAGTGGCAGTGGCTGTTCCGCCATTCAGTGAGATCATGGGTGGTCTGTGACCTAACTCCATATACCCGCCTTAACCCCATATCCCTTAATGCCCTTGGTTAACAAAAATCTATCAATCTCAGATTTAAAATTAACAATTGAGCTAGCATCAACTGCCGTTTGCAGAAGAGCTTTCCAAACCTCTACCACCTTTTGCGTGTAGAAGCATTTCCTAATTTCACTCCTGCAAGTCCTGGCTCTAAATTTTATGCTATGTCCCCTAGTCCTAGTGTTCAAGTATAGGAGACCTCCAAAAACAGATACAAATGCATCAGCATCCAGAAGCAATAATCCAGCAACTAACCTGTAAATCCTGTATGGTCCCTTTAAATAGTGATGGTGGGGGGTCCTCCAGGCTGTCTACGACATGTTCAGCTATTCGTGGTTAAGACAGTGCATTGGCTGGAGCATTGAGTGCCAAAATAGAATCTCTCCCTTTAAATCGGTGTTGCATAGTGATCTAATGCACATTCTCTTTACTTTACATGGTACCGGCGTTGGTTAGCTGCACGTGTGCAAACGCTTTGACCAAGATGGCGTCTGGCGCACATCACGCTAGAAGTGCGCGCGTGCATGCTGGACGCCATTTTGAGACCTTAGGAGGCTGCGTAGCGCCTACAAAATGGGCGCTACGCGGCCGAATTTATGGCCCATTGTGCCTGTAACAGAAGAAGCCAGTTGGCTTAGGAACAGCTAGTCTGAAAGTCAGTGCTCACCTAGAATGGAAGCAGTGATGCATTTCTGTTGGTTTTCATGGGCGTGTAGAATGGTAGGAATCTGATGAATTTCACTGTGAAGATTATTCTGTTTATTCATGCATTTTATTTAAAATAAACTAGTTTGTTGATTTGCACTCATCTCACTAAAGTGTTTTTCAGTCTGTCTTCCGCAAAAACAGAAGAAAGCATGTAGCGCAACAAACAAGATTACAGTAATAAAACAAGGATTCTGTTATGATCCCTGAATCACACTATCATCTAACTAGATAATGGGCAGAAAAAAAAGGTGCACTTCAGAACACACAGGACATGAGGTCCACTTACGGCAACAACCAGAGATGCTAAACTAGAGAATATCTTACACAAAACCCTGTAAAATTGTCACACCCACAGAATAATCAGAAAATATCAGAATTTGCTGGTGAGGACAGGTGGTGACTTTATACAAGAACTCACAGGATCGTTAAAGTCAGTTTTTACCATATTCCAACATAAATTCCCAGATTCTTCAATTTTTTTTTTTGAGTTGGTGGATGAGCAAAAAATGATTCTCCCCCAATCTTTAGAATAAGAAACCGTAAATTCTCCCGAACATGCCTCAATTCAGTGTCCAGTTTGGGATGTTAATTTGTCCTTAAATTCCAGTCTGTAAATAGAAAATTCTCTAAAAGAATATTTTGTTTTATAATCCCACTGCATAGCCTTGAAAGGTCAATATGGACTTGACTTTCTGCACTATTAAGTTTGTACATAAATAAATGTACATCACGTTGCAGACTATACTTGACCAGAACTTTAGAAATAATCTGATATTTAAATAATTCACCACTTTCTTTGACCTCCTTGCCCTCTGAAATTCCCTCCCTCGGCATCCTTTACTTGCCACCTCCTGCCTCCAGTATCCCTGCCTTGCAAACTCCCACCCTGCTTTCAAAAACCTCTTTAACATCCTCCTCTTCAACTCTACTTTCTCCCTTTATCGTTTTGTTAACCCAGTAACCCCACCAGTCCTGGGGTTAGGACTGCCCACTCACATTGCATCACCCTGCAAAGTGTTCTGGGATGTCTCTTTGGATGCAACAGATGCTATATAAATGTAAATTATTGAGTGTCTTGAAATAGATCCTGAAATCAAAAGGCATGATTCCCAGAATCTGAATAGAAGAGATACATTTGACAATTATATTAACAGATAGGGAATTAATAGCAAAAACTATCAACTAGCTCAAAAATGTTAAAGAAAACAAAACAATTTAGGTTTTTTTTAATGCACTTGCTATTCTAAATGGTCAATTATACTATTTATTCTCATTCTGGTTTCACGTCTTTATCTCAAATAATAATTTGCTATTAAGTCAAAAATCTTTATCTGTTTAAATGTAATACTGGATGCATCCAACGCAAACCTCAGTTTTTAGTTCTGGCTGCAAGGTATTAATTTAAAATTTATATAGCATTGAAAAAATAAGTTGAATCATGTATTTTTAATGCATCTTCAGCTATGTCAATAGTAGAGTATTTGCTGTTCCTTTTTCATCACAAGTTTTAACATGAAATTGCAGGTGACAACATATTGATGGAAAGGTAATTTAATTATTAGAGCAGTGAGTGGTCGAATGCATACGCCATTCAACCTGTTATATACATTATTGTCAAACAGAAAGTATCCCTTTAACTTCACTCATTGATATTCTGCAGTTATAAATTCTCTTCTCCTTTATACTTGTACACTGCTGAAGACTCAGGAAGACCGAGAGCCATTGGCACATTGTGTATTCAGGATATAATGCAAGACGCAGCGAATTGTGATGAGATGTTCCATCCCACTTTAGTCAATATTTGGAATCACTTGATCCCCTTAATAGACACTGCAGTAAGAGGAAGAGGGTCTTGTGTGCAGCAAAGTGCTTTGTATACCAATTCAAAGGGAATAAACAAGGTTTATTTCCTTCTGACTCTTACACGGTATGACAGGAGTGTTAAAAACACTCAACCATAACGTGGACACAAAACTGCTGAGCTAAGATACCTCAGTCTCTGTGTAATGTCATTCTGTTCAGTTTAGTAAGCTAACTGTAACCTTGGCATTAATTATTGTACTTTTTAGAATCATAACATTACTTTGCTCTCTGATTAAAATGGTTACACAGTACTGTACAAATAAATTGTGTAACATCACGGTTGATTTGACAAAATGTAGTGCGTTGAAAGCTGTGCATTAATGGGTTATATCACACAACTGATTAAAATTTTTAATTGAGTCTAGTGCAAATATCCTTTAAATTATATAGCGATATGGTTGGTTTCATAAAATGTAATCAGCTGAAAGGTGTTCATTAATGGGTAATACAGCACAGTAGATTAAAATCTATAATTGACCATCAGCGGTTTTTGTTCTTCCTGTACACCTGTAACCTTTAGATTAGACTGAGTCTTAAAGTTGAGATAAATGCAATTCCCATGCTCAGTAATGGTGGCTAATAGACACAAATGAAGAAAGAAAAAAATACTCGTATGCTTTGTTAGACATAAGTGGGACAGGATTAACATTAATCAAACAAAGGGTGAGTACCTAACGATAGAACATTTCAGAAGGTTTATGTAATCATCAATTTTATCATTAATGTGTGGAGTGAATATCAGTGGTTTACTTGCAGTAGATTCAGAGTCAGCTTTACTCTCTGGCAGATTGTGCTGTCTCAAAAGTACCCTGGGAAATTCTCCAATTGTGTATCAATTCCCATTTATACTCTTCAAATGCAGGGTGCGTTTTCCAACCAAAAGTAGGTTGTAAAAATTGGAAATAACTCCTCATTCCACACAAGAACACAAAGAAGCATCTAGCCTTATTGAAATTATTTGCTTTTAAATAACTGCTCAGGTTCTTTATGTGTTCCAGGAACTGAACGCCAAATATTCATAGGGGCCTATCTTTAAACTTCTGGGAATTGTCACCTTCCCAGATCAGTTTATTACACTCCAAAATGTGATGTCGCCTCCTCTTGAAAAAAGAGGTTAAGTTTCTACTGAACAAAATGTTCAGAATCCGTCTGATGGTGGTACTATTTTTGTGGTCAAATTTACTGCTAACACAAAGTAGCAAGAGCTGCAGGGACAAATGATGCAGGGAAAAAAATTCTTTACCCAAATCAACAAGTTTCTTCTTGATGGCAACCAATTATTTACAGAAGCAAATGGCATCTTCTGAAAAACAGATTAACTGATCATTCATTCATTGGCTGCTTATGGGATCTTGAGGTGTGCAAATTGGCTGCTGCATTTGCCTGTATAACTGTGACTACAATTCAAAAGTAATCCATTAGTTGTACAGCGTTTCCCTTCTATGCAAAAGTTCCAATATAAAGTTAATCACAATTTGTTGAACCAAGTCATGGGATGTTGCGAGGATATGTTAAGGTTCCATATAAATACAAGTTCTTTTCTTTGTGGATATGAAAGAGGAATCTTCGAACAGTATTTGCGACTAACAATGTTTCCCTCAGAGAGGGGGAGTCAAAAGAGGGGCGAGAGTGGTTTTGGCTCCTGCTTATAAAGAATTGGAAATATTGTGTGGTGAATGAACCTGTTTTAATGGTGCTATGGGTTCTTTTGATGTGACTCAGACATGGCACAACAAATTAGTTTTAATAAGACAAAGATGAGAACATTCCACACCCGAGAAGCTCAATGCCTATCTGCTTCTAACTCCCTGTTGTCTGAAGAGACAGCCATCCCTACTCTGTGATCCCTGAACTAGCACAACTCTATTTCTCTCTCCACAGATGCTGCATTACCTGCTGAGTGTTTCCAGCATTTTCAGTTTTTATTTCAGATTTCCAGCATCTGCAGTATTTTGCTTTTGTTGCAATGTATTAGCATAGCCTTGTAACTCGAATAACTCTACTGCATAGGTCTACCATTTTCCATCCTCATGAACCAGGTACGCATTAAATTTGATGAGAACAGGTTGGTTTGCGTCAATGCCCGTGTTCCAGTTACTGACTGGAGCCAGAACACAACTCTTTTACTAAAATCTATGTACCACGAATAATAGTAGAATAACTGGCTGTACACATATTGTAGTGGCCATTAATGGTTATCCCTGAAATTGTCAAGAAATAACTAAATCAATAAGGAAGTAAGACACCTTGAAAATCAGTTAGTAGTTTCAATCTCCATTTCTACTGTAGGTATTTTGAACTCTTTTTAGAATAGTAAGTAATAAAAACAGACAAATTTCTCATAGCAGGAGCTGTATATAGGTGAGCAGAATTGTTCTTGGATTCATTCATCTAAATAATAAGCAATGGCAAAGGTGATGTAATGCTATCAAGAACAACCAGGCAGTACCTACAGAACTGGAAAGTAATTCCAAAATGTAAATCCCATTAAGGTACACAACCCTTAAAAAGGGAGTTAATTTTTATTTTTGTCTTTTGGTGCATTAAGAGGCAAAGCATTGGTGCAACTGGAGTCAACATTAACAAGAACAGATGTTTCACAAAAATCACCCCAGTGGCTGCTGAAACCATTGAAGGACCCTGTGCTGCAATCCCAGTGACCAAACCAGAAACTTCCCATAGCCTAATGCATGGTGTAGTAATCCTGCTTCAGCATGTCACGGTTAACTCTATATTTGAACTTCTGCATAGAAAGGAGATGGTGGTGGGTGAGTTTAAACTGCTGGGAGCCCCTTTGACAGTTGAAAAGGGCAAGGAAACAGCGGCCAACCCTTGGATGGCCAAGGCCATCTTGCTACAATTTTCAGGCGGGCCTGTAAATGGGCACTCAGCGCTCCCACACTGCAGTACACCCTCCACCCTCCACCCTCCACCCATTTGTATCAGGTGGTGAGTAGTCTAACCAGTGGTCCTCCTGGCCCCACAAAAATACTGCCACCTGCTGCGTAGGCAACCCCCCCCCACCACTCCCAACCATAGAGTCGCCAGATTTTCAACCCCCCATTCCCCCCCGCCCCAATTTGTTTGAGCGCCAGCACGAACCTTTCAGTGTTAGGCAGCTTGCCAACTGTATGCTAATGAGGCCTGAAGCAGAAAACGGTCCGAGTCTCCCTCTCAATACATTGGGCGGGTGCCATGAATGTACCGTCAACTTGGCGCCCATTTTGGACATAAGTTCAAAATTGACCCCGTGTGTCTTGGTGACATTCGTTGAACCCAGCTGTTTAAGGGAACTTAATTAATGTACACGGTTGAAATGAAGTAAACTAAAACTAATTTACAGTGTTCATATTTGGACAAATTTACCACCAGTGAGAAAACTGAACATCAGCTTTGGGCAGAATAACTGGCTGCACACAAATCGTAGTGGTTATCCCTGAAATTGTCAAGAAATAACTAAATAAGACACCTTGAATGTTAATTAGCAGTTTCAATCTCCATTTCTACTGTCGGCATTTTGAACTCTTTTTAGAATGGTAAAAAGATAAATTTCTCATAGCAGGAGCTGTATCTAGGTGAGCAGGATTGTTCATCTAAATAATAAGCAATGGCAAAGGTGATGTTATGATATTTATACAATTTAAATTTTCTGTAATGGGGGGATATTATTGTATCTGATGGCCTTAAATTTGACAAATCCTCTAAATAGTTTGAAGTTAGCGACAACACCACAACTCTAACTGATCGGTTCTCAAACATAATATGCGCCACGACCTGCAGATATGTTGCGAGTACATGAAGACCCCAGAGAAAAAGGTTCAATGTATGGACAAGACTCGACAGAAATTACAAGTACTGTGCACCGCAATAAAGGTGTCTGCTAGAACTAAATATCTAGACAAAAAGAAAACAATTACAATCAGCCAACGCTGTTTTCAGAAAGGAAGATCTTCCTTGACAGACCTGATAAGAGTTCTTTGAGGTGATAGATATGGTGGAAATGTAGTGGCTGTATTGTGCATGGACTTTCTGAAGGCCTTTGATAAAGTACCACACAGGAGGCCACTGGAGAAGATTAAGGGGTATGGATTAGGGGAAGGGTAGAGTAGGGTTTAAAGGCAGTTCCCTAGAGTGGTTGAAAGTGGACAGCAATGTCCCACAGGGTTCTCCTCACTATGTATTTTGGATTATGGATTTTGATATAGGGCTCGAGGGAGCGGTGTCTAAATTTAAAGATAATACTGCAATAGAAGGCATAGTGAATAACTGAGGAGAAAGGGAAGCTGCAAACGATATTGATAAGATGGTGGGTTGGGCAAAAAAAGTAGCAGATGGAATTCAATGTTAATAAGCGTGAGGTGGTATATTTTGGTTTAAAAAATTATTAATTATACTTTGCACAGTGAAGGTTGGGTGATATGGAAGGGATTTGGAGTTTCAGGTTCATAAGACACTAAAAGTCACACCTCAAATGGATAAGGCCATAAAAATAAATAATGGAATACTGTGTTTTATGGCAAGACATATAGAATATGAAAGTTGAGATGTAATAGTGAATGTATATAAAACCTTAGTGAGACCACAATTGCAACACTGTGTGCAGTTTTGGGCTCCGCACTATAAGAATGTGTTGAGGTGCTAGAGGGTACAGCACAGATTCACTAGGATGCTGCCTGGTATGAGGAAATACAAATACCAAGGGAGGCTTAAAAATTTGGGTCTGTTTTGTAACAGATGAGATTAAAAGGTGATTTGTTGAGGTGTTTAAAATTATGAAGGGATGGGACAGTATAGAAACCATTGTTTCCAGCAATTGAGGATCCAGAATGATCAGGGAACAGAGATTCAAGATTAAATGCAAGAGAATTGGGTCAGATAGCAGGAGAAACTTTTTTTGTACACAAGAGGGTTGTGAAGTTGTGGAATGCACTTCAGTTAGTGATTGAAGCAGAGACTATGTCAACATTTAAGAATAGGTGAGATAGGTGGTTGAAGGGAAGGGGGGTAAAGGGATATGGGAACAGGGCAGACATCTGGGATTAGGACTACTGCTCATGTGGAAGATAAACATAACATGAACTGGTTAGGCCAAAGGGCCTGTTTCCATGTTGCAATTTCTATGTCACATCTTGATTAGACATTTTTTGACTATCACAACATATTTGCTATGAGAAAAAGCAATTCAAGAAGAAAAGAAATGGTTGAAAGACAAGTTAATGTAACAAAATTTAAGTTAAAAAGAAACATATTTACATCTTTTAAAAGAAAAGATCCAAGCAGCATGACCAGCTCAGAGCAGTGTTTCAGGTGGAGTGCACACACACCAAGCAGCCACACCAGTGTTAACATATAACTGGAGTGGCACATCAAGCACATGAGGCCAGTCCATCAAAAAGGCCAATTGATAACCTTAAACTGAGTGAAGGCAAATGACAGACCACCAGCTAATATTGGACTAGCTTCAGTACAGTGCAATATTTCAAGATCACAATACATGAGCTGAAAAGTTACAAAACCATCCCAGCCAAGAAGCCAGTGAGAACTTGGACTCTCAACAATCTAAGGGTAACATTTCACATTATAGTAAAGATTAAAGAAATGGCAAAGTTAGCAAGACCCAAATCACAGTGACTGAATAAGGAGATCACAAGTAATGTAAAACCTTAGATTTATTTTTAAATGAAACAGCAGTCAGGAATATTGCAAGTTAATTGAGGATAACTAAAATTAGTAAGTGAAAGCATATAAACACTTAGAGAGCTTTTATGTTCAGTGAGAGGTTTATTATGAACCAGAAAGACATACTAAGATCTGTTTACAGTACCTGCAGTAGATCACATAGACATTCTGCTTCAACCCCCATGACACAAACACTTCTACTTCCTGAGTTCACAGGGAGGTCAAGTCTCATTCTCTTAAAGTGGCTGCTAATATTACAGAAAAAGTGAGAAGAAAGTAGTAACTGGTAAGGGTTAAGTTTCTTTTTAGCACTGTGCGAAATGGACACTGTTGAAAATCAAATTAATCCTTTTACGGATGTTATGTAGAAATATTATAGAAGATAAGCAAAAGCCAGATGTGTTAAATTAATTCCTTACATCAGTCTTCAGTAATGAACACTGGACAAAATCAAGAAGCAGTCAAACTACATTGGGAATCTATAACATATGTGGATGTCAGTAAAGCATGTGTTATGAAGTAGCTCAAAGCATTAAGTGTCTTCAAGACACTTGGATCAGCTATGATATACCCCAGAAATCTCAAGCAAATAAGCAAGAAAATAGATGAGATTCTGATTGATATTTTCAGGAGGTCCTTCAATTCAGTGGCTGTTCTACGACTCTGATTAAAATGATGGGCCGGAAAGTCCTTGGGCCATGGTCCCAACAGTTATGCCGAGATCACACCCACTGGTGCCCTCCAGCAATGGCCCTCCTGAGGTATGCGGAGTCAGTGAGAGGGCACGTACTCTGCATGGGGCCAGTAGGCACCTCCACCAGTAGTGCTACATCTTGTGTCCGCCATCACCGCTGCAAGAAACTCTAGTGCCTCCGGGGAAGCATTTTTCCCAACCCCTTCAGCCCCCTTACCAAGGTGACCATTACTAACAATTTAAGAAAAAAAAACTTACCTTCATCTTCAGGGGTCCAGGCTGTTTCCCTGGCTGGAACCCACCACCTCCCACCTGCACCCTTCTGGAGACCAGTACCCCTCGTGTCATTGGGCGTACCAGCGTCCAAACTTTCATCGGGTCCCACTGAGGTTGGGGAAATGGGAATTCCCAGAATAGGGAGTCCCTGCCGCCCCTCCCCCTACCACAGTTCCTCCCCCTTTACATCACTAGGTTTGTAAGGGACGATCAGAGGTTTCACCACTTACAAGGCTGACCAGGACCTCCCAGAATAATGAGTACCAAGCATATCCAGGTCTTGGCCTATTTCAGGGCCGTTCCACTGGTATTACAGTGGGAATCTGTTGGAATGGCCAAATAAATTCAGCCCGATGTACTTTTGTCTAATGGTGTTTAGTTAGCTATCACTTTCAGTCATTGTACGAAGGTAGTTCAGCAGCCAGCTAAATCCCCCACTGATGCAAGATTTGTTGTTGTAATCTCTCCAGCAACAGGTTTGAGAGGGAATCCAGCACAGACTTATATACAGGATAGTTAACACAATTTTAATTGTTAAACAAAGGAGTGAGATGTGAATCAGGGAACTATGAACCAGTTAATCTAACTAGTGAAGGGGGCAGGTGCTCAAGTATTTTTGTGGACCACATCAATGTTGATCTAAAATTTATGGAGACCATAAGGGGAGGCCAGATTTTAGAAGCAATTGGTCATGTTGCATAAGTCCAATGAATTTCTTTTGAGGAGATAAATAAAATTAGTGAATGTAAGCTTTCCAGTTGATACCATTTGGATTTTGAGCAGATGTTTATAAATATTCCACATCTGGTTTGTTGGAAGATATTATTAGCAAAGTAGCAAGCTGGATTTGAAGTTGGCTAGGCAATGGAATTCTAATATCTCTCTGGCCCTCAGTGATGGGTGCTTTGGATCTCGCTATGTTTGTTTTATTTGTATATTATACGGAGAAGGACACTTTCATCAACATTATCCATTGATAACAAGATACTTGACCACGTTGAGGTTAGGGTTAGGGTACAGATACACAAACCACTAAAAGTAGTGACAAAAGTTAATAAGGCCATAAAAAATGCAAATCAAGCACTAGGGTTAATTTCTAGAGGGATAGAATTGAAAAGCAGAGAAGTTATGTTAAACTTGTATAGAACCTTGGTTAGACCACACTTGGAGTATTGTGCACAGTTCTGGTCTCCATATTCTAAAAAGGATATAGAGGTATTGGAGAAGGTGCAAAAATGATTCACAAGGATGATACCAGAACTGAGAGGATATTCTTGACAGGAAAGGCTGAACAGACTTTGGCTACTTTCTCTAGAAAAGGGAAGGCTGAGGGATGACCTGATAGAGGTCTTTAACATAATGAAAGGGTTTGATAGGATAGGCAGAGAAAATGTTTCCACTTGTGGGGAGTCCAAAACTAGAGGTCATCAATAATAAGATAGTCACTAATAAATCCAATAGGGAATTCAGGAGAAACGTCTTTACCCAAAGAGTGGTAAGAATGTGGAACACGCTACCATATGGAGTAGTTCAGGCAAATAGCATAGATGCATTTAAGAGGGAGCTGGATAAACACTGAAGGGAGAAAGGAATAGAAGGATTTGCTGATAGGGTTAGATGCAAAGGGTGGGAGAAGTATCGTGTGGAGCATAAACACCGGCATAGACAAGTTGGGCCGAATGGCCTGTTTCTGTGCTGTAGACTCTATGTAACACGACCAGTGCAGTGAAGGTGAATACTATTCAAAGGGATCTGGAAAAATTAAACAAAGAAAGAAAGACTTGCATTTATATAGCGCCTTTCATGACCCCAGGATGACCTATAGCATTTAACAGCCAATTGAATAAGGAATGGATGATGGAATTTATCGCATAAGAAGTCTTCAGATGTACCTGGAGGACATGTGACTGTAAGACGAAAAAAATTATTTGAAGTTTTATAAATTATTCAGAAGGACCTATTTGGAACATTTCCATAGATTTTATGAATTGGTGCTCCCAGCACAGAGCTTTGTGCAATGGGAGAATGGGAGTGCACATTCAGATTCAGGGGCAGAGGCCAGCAGGCCCTGTATTATTTTCCATTCATTGAAATTAGTAGACGGAGAAACTTGTGGGGTGTGCTGACTTCTGCACCCAAATTACTGAAATACACTCCCATCGTGCAATGCTTCCTTTCTATCTGATTCTGTACAGTGTTGGTCACCATATCTTGAAAATGAGAATGATGAGTTGGAAACGGTCAAAATCGGAAACTCAAAATGTTAGATTATGAAGATAGGTTGATTAAATTGGCACATGATCTGGATGTTAAAAATACTTCTTAAAGGCATGAAAAGCGTAGGCGTAAGCAGGTTATTTAATACATTGTGATTGTAGGACTTGAGTAAACATTGGCAAGCTTCATGCAAGATCAGTTCAGAAGAATGTCCCCACAGAATAATAGACATTTGGACATGGAGGGCAGTGTGCCTTATAAGGTTGTTTCAAAAGCAGTAAATTCTATGTCAATTAATTTTTTTTTTAAATCAAAACTGGGCAAACATCTGGTATTGAAAGCATGAGGTTAAGATTATGAATTTGAATTCCAAGATAAACAAATATAGGCATAGATGATTAAAAATTATATGGATCAATACGGTTCCAACCTTATTCTGACTAGTAGAGTATCATACTACTGGTCAGGGCTGAACAATGTTACATAGATATCCTGCCATTGCTTTGCTCGATTACCATCAGGTCTAATGAATTTTATATTTTTTTTCTCCTTGGAAGGAATTGTTGCCTGTTGTATGGTGGGATAGTTTATCTCCCTGTTTCTGTGGAAGGTTCAGGAGTGTACATTTTTAAATAGTATAACACAAAAGTAGTGCTGAGGGTTGAATAGTTTATTCTCTGTTATTGATAGTTATTTTTGGACTAATGTTTGTGAGCAGTGCAAACTGGGAATGAAGCAATAGGAAGGAAGTGCTGCTTTAAAAAGACCCCAAGGAAGACAGGCTCTAAGGGATGGAACATAGGAACAGAAGTAGGCCGTTCAGCCCCTTGAGCCTGTTCCGCCATTCAATTAGATCGTGACTGATTTGTATCTTAACTCCATCTACCCATCTTGGTTCCTTAACCCTAGGAATGGGTCCTAGGTTTAAGGTAATCCTGTTGTTCCATTAGCTTAGAATGGCAGTGAGGAAGGATATGTTGACCCTTTCTCTTATAATTGGATAGGTTACTGGCATGGGCAGGGTAGACCAATCTAAACCTCCCCTAGGCTCCACAGAAGCAAATTTATTAAGCAGCCTGATAGCCAGGCCTGCTGTACAATAAAACCTTATGATAGGTAGAGTTCAGCATTCCTGTCTATACCTGGACTGATATTAGGGGAAAAAGTGGCCTAGGTGGTTGTAAATAAACTTTGTTCAATTTTTTTTAAAACCCCTTCTGGCTGCTGGTTTCTTTCTTGCACCACTGAACTTGGAATTTTGGGGTGAAGCATGCCCTAATTGCAGCCTCTCTGCCAAGGTATTTGTTTACTTCCCTTGGAAGAATAAATAAATTGGGAAGAGTCCACGATTGCACAAGGCCTATTGGAAGGAACAAATTGATGCCCCAATTGGCTCTTTGTTTTTTTTAAAATTACAGTATAAACGCCTTTTATTTTATTCCCCATTTTCTCCTTCAATCCCCCAGACTATGCATCAATCATGATCAAGAGGACAGAGGGATGAACTACTACTAGGCCTCTGTCAAGTTGAATTGCGAGGAGCCAAGTCAGGGTCAGCTCTCACTTTGAATTTCTCTTCCAGTATTGAAATGCCTCTTTGTCAGCGATAAAGTGTGGTGGGACTTTCAACCTGCATCCCCTCACTCTGTGGCTTTGTGCGCTGATACGACAACATGCTGCACCATCACTCTGTCCTTTCATTCCAAACTTCCTTAGGAACGAGACATTATCTTACTGGGTTTATCCTTCTTCAACTTTGGTAGCTTCCTTTACCACTGTGTCGTTGTAAAGTCATGTCTGTGCCCCCTACTTTATTAATGGCTATTTAGTTTATCTTACTATTTAAAGTGTTCTTGTTCAGCAGTACATTGGAATAATGTTAAAGAATAGACCTTAGAAATTCCACCTGTAAAATGGTAGAGAAATCATGCAATTTGGAGTAGGGGTGAAGGGGGAATGGCAATAAAAAAGGGGGAATGGGGCAGGACTTGGATCCATTGAAGTCCTGCCCCTATTCGTGTCCACAGTAATTTCCAGTGGAAGTAAAAAATATCCAACCCCCAACTTTATGAAAATTTCGGGATACTGATGCAATTACATCGCTCATCAAAAATTCCGTCCTTTTTGCTGGGACTGCCTTCAACTCAACTCGCGTTTGTGCAAAGCAGAAACGAGTGATTGCTGCAGGGCATCAAGGTGGAAAATAAGTTTTTGACAGAATTCTGGGTGTCCCAAAACAATTACCTGTAACTTTGCAATCCCTGAACTGATTTTTGAAATTGTGGCAGTGGCTTATTAGAAGCACCTCTTCCAGTCAGTCAGTGAACACATGATCCTCTTGGATGTGACCCTGTTCTTCAGGAAGCTGAGTCCTTGGAGATGCACGAGAAATCTGGTCATGGATTTTTACGGAACCATTTTAACTCCCTCCAACCGGAAACAGGGCAGTAGCAGAATTAAAATCGAGGTGGTCAACTTCCCACCCATTCCCGCTCTGCTACCATTTTAACACGGGCCTTCTGCTGGGCAGCCTAGGCGCCCACCTGAATTAGCCAGAAGCTGCATTAGTCTATGCAAATCAGGAACTTACAGTGCACAATTTTGAGGGCCTACTGGATGGAGCGTGTGCCACAGACACTTCGCTCAGCAAAACCTGGCGGTCAAGAGGAAGTGGCCCCTAAAAAGGTAAGTCTGAAGTTAATTTTGTAGGGCCAGGAGGAGCAGGAACGGGAATGTCACAGGTCGATCTCTGGGCCACCTGATATTGGTCCAGCCTGGAGTGGCAGCGGGAGGCCTGAACGGAATGTGCAGCATGCCAGTGGCTTCTGTATGAGGCCCGGCCCTCAAAATGGACCGGACCTCCCACCGGAAAGATTGGTCAGCTGGCTCATGCATTCCAATAGTCAACATTGCCCCATTAGTATAAGGTGCGCGTGGATTTTTAGAGTAAGGAAGCTAGGAGTTTTAGTGTATAAGCTTGGGTTTTTAGGGTGTGGTGGCCATGGATTTTTAAGATACGGTGGGCATGGATTTTTAGTATAGACAGGCTTCAATTCGTACCATATGGGCTTGTACTTTTATGTTTATTGGATGTGTTGGGCTTGGATTTTTAGTCATGTGTTGGCCCACTCAATGGTTATGCCATGTACGTCCAAGCCCCCTGTGCCAGACAGTGCTCGTTTCTTCACGTAATCTTTCTAACTGCTTTAAGGGTTCCAACTAACTCAACTCAGATTGTTGAACCGCTTCAGCTTGTTAAATACCCCTGAAGACAGTTGTTGGGGCTTTCTGGATTTGAATAGCTATCCATTACATTCAAAAATAGCTGCCAGTCATTCAGATAACTGAGAAAATCACACAGTACATATTTGTTCAAATCTGACTTGGTTTCTCCCTCAAACCAATAAATTTCCTCAACATTTCTATTGCGTTAGGCTGGAGGCACGATTCTGACTGCAGCTGGTTTTCAAACTCCGTGGCCTGGATTTTAACTTGGAGCTGGTCGGTGGGGGGGGATATTTATCAGACGTGAAACCCGGTAGTGATGTTGGCGGGTCGAAATCTGCGATCGCAACTTAATTGAAGGGTAAAAATGTTACTTTCAGGTTCCGCGCCAGGTAGCCAGCCAAATCGAGAGGCTGTCTGTCGGGTGGGAAGGCCTGCGGTAGCAGGCCAGAGCCCGGGATCAGAGAGGAGGGAGGGAGGAAGGAGAGGAGGGAGGGAGGGAGGAGAGGAGGGAGGGAGGGAGGAGAGGAGGGAGGGAGGGAGGGAGGAAAGGAGGGAGGGAGGGAAGAAAGGAGGGAAGGAGGGAGGGAAAGATTGTGGTTCATGAAGGACATTGGGATGGGGAGGCAGTGGAGGATATCGGGGGAAGGTTGGGAGGAGATCGCGGGCCAGGAGGTGGAGATGGGGGTGGGGTCCTGAAGCCAGGAGGAGATTCAGGGATGGGGGAGTTGGATATCGCAGGTCGGGAGAAGAGCTGGACATCGCAGGTCGGGAGACGAATTGGACATCGGAGGTGGGGGTTGGGGGGTCGTTGGACATTGGGAGGGGTACCGGCCAATTGTGGGAGTCCGATCGCAGCAGGTAAGCTTGTTGGGTCTAGAGGAGACACTCCTGAACCTCTGGGCCCACAAGCAGTGCAATAAAGGCCCTCAACCTCATAATCCGACCCTCTCAGGGCCTTTTCACTGGCGAGATTCACGAGCCCCAGGAAACACGCACTGGTGGTGTTAAATTTAAAGTCAAGTCAAATTTAATTTAAAAATACCTACTTAACATCTCACAAGGACATTAATTGATGCTATAACTACCCGCCCGCCTGAACTAATTAAGGTCCCGCCTCCGACGAGTAGGTTACTCGCACGCATCCAAACCCACCTGGGTTAAACCCGAAAGTTGGCGCATTGGAGCCGGGTTGCGGTCATGCTCCAAAAATCAAAATGTTTTAACTAGCCACCCGCCTCCCAACCCATCCATTCTTTGGGGTTTAAACCTCCCCCCACCCTTACGTCTTGTGAATCAGAAGTGGGCCGGGAGCCCGAGTTAACCTGGTTCTCTGAGAGCCCAAGCTTCTGACCACAGAAGCAAACTGACTGGCGCACAGCAGGTTAATGATTGCAAAAAGGTTTCAAGTATAACTCGCATCCATGACTGCACTCAAATTATAAATTGCATCTGAATAAAAAGGAAAGTGAATGTATAAAAACTGTACAGGCTACAACCTTTGTGGGGGCAAGATCCTGACTGAGGGAGGCTGAGCTGAAGAAAGACATTAGAAAGCGGGCTCAAATTCCCGACTGAAAAATTAAACTTAGGAAAGCAAAGAGAAAAAATCCTAAGAAGCCATAGACTGAAAACATATTGAAATGAATACACTAACAGCAGTGCTGGAAGTGGTCCAACATAGAGCCCAGAGAGAAATTTGTCTAGGACTGGCAACAACTCCAGAGAGGTTAGAACTATCTTTATTTCTGACTAATAATATTCTAAGTTGTGCAAACTGGTTCCGTCGCATAGTCATTCTCTTACATTAGAAATAGGTAAGGAATCTTACAACACCAGGTTATAGTCCAACTGTTTTATTTGAAAATCACAAGCTTTTGGAGGCTTTCTCCTTCGTCAGGTGAGTGTTAGAAATAGGAGCAGGAGTAGGCCATACGGCCCCTCAAGCCTGCTCGGCCATTCAATAAGATCATGGCTGACCCTCCACCTCAACTCCATTTTCCCGCCCGATCCCCATATCTCTTGATTCCCTTAGTGTCCAAAAATCCATCGATTTCAGTCTTGAATATACTCAATGGCTGAGCATCCACAGACCTCTGGGGTAGAGAATTCCAAAGATTTACAACCCTCAGTGAAGAATTTTTTCCTCATCTCTGTCCTAAATGCCCGACCCCTTATCTTGAGACCATGACCCCTAATTCCAGACTTTCCAGCCAGGGGAAACAGCCGCTCAGCATCTACCCTGTCAAGCCCTCTAAGAATTTTATACGTTTCAATGAGATCACCTCTCATTCTTCTAAACTCCAGAGAATATAAACCCATTCTATTCAATCTCTCCTCATAGGACAACCCTCTCATCCCAGGAATCAATGTAGTGAACCTTTGTAGCACCTCCTCTAAGGCAAGTATATCCTTCCTTAGGCAAGGAGACCAAAACTGTCAGTACTCCAGGTGTGGTCTCACCAAACCACACCTTCATACTCAAAAGTTTTCCTGTATAACAGTCTTACCACTGAGATGCTCTCAAACTAACAAATATCTAAACAGCTTCCCTGTGGTCACCTTAAGAATAAAGATGCACATTCCCAGGAGTAAGAAGACTGTGAGGTAATATGAGAATGCATGGATTGTTTTGTGAACTATCAATGACAGGTTATCATCTCATGCCTTATTTTACAGTTTCTAGCGAAGTGGATTGTTCCCGTTCAGTGCTGCTCAGTGGGTTGCTTCCATCTTAATGAATTATTCAGAAAGGTTTGTGGTATTATTTTCTACTTTCTATCTATTTTTTCCTCTTCTTCCTTCTTTAGATTGCCACTCTTGTTTTTCCATCAATGGCAGCAGCACAGCAAAAGATGTGTAACACTAGTGGATGAGGTAAAGGTGACCAAGAGCTGGAATCCTTTCCCAGGAGATTGCATGACTTGAGGGCAGGGGGCATGGTTGTGGGGATGGGTATGAGGGTGTGTGTGTAACTTACACTATAATAGGACAGAACAGGCTGAATGGATCAGCTGGTCCTTTCCTGTCCTTTTTCATGTGCTTGTATCCTATTTTCGAAGTGCAGCATTCGCACTGTGTCTTTCCACTATACTCTGGGCTCAGTAACTGCTGTGGATAGTTTCATCTGCCTGAGCGAGAGAATGTGAAATTCAACAATTTTTATTAAAAATGGTTAGAATGTGGAACTTGCTACCACATGGAGTAGTTGAGGTGAATAGAATAGATGTATTTAAGGGGAAGCTAGATAAGTATGTGAGGGAGAAAAGAATAGAAGGAGATGTTGATAGGGTTAGATGAAGTAGGGTAGAAGGAGGCTCATGTGGAGCATAAACACGGCATGGACCTGTTGGGCCAAATGGCCTGTTTCTGTGCTGTAAATTCTATGTAATTCTATGCAAAATACATGGGGAAGAGATGGGGGTGGGGTCTTTACCATTCTCTGATTGAACTCTGCTCCTATCACCTCTCCCAGTGTTGATGAACTGAGAGGATTGTCACATTGTGGCTATGTTCTGGGGAGAAAGTTTTCATTTCATAGGGGAGTTCTATTGATAGATTATTGTCTTGTACAATATTTGCACATGGCCTCCTGTTCATTATCAACAGGACCATTCCCTCCGAAATGCCGTTGGAGTAGTGTTTGCAATTTTGGTTACCCCATTATGGAAAGGATACTGGAGACATTGATAACATAGACCTACTTAGATGATGCAAGGAATGGGAGCATACAGTTATGATGAAAGTCTTGAAAAACCAAGTGGAGAATGGTAATAGGGAGCTAATGGAAATTTTCACATTTTCAGAGGGTGAATAGTGAAAGGTTGTTTTCAGTGGCTGCATAAAATTATGATTAATACTCAAAGCATAAAGAGAGAGGTTAGAAGAGTTTTTACATTCAAAGGGTGATTAGAATATTGAATGCATTCCCACAAGTGCCTTTTGAAGCTGAGACATTTAAAAGAGAATTAGATAAACACTTGAGGTAAAATATTAAATGGTACAGTGAAAGAGCAGGAAAATGGGATTAGAACTGATAACTTCAATGTGGACCTAGTATTGGCACAATGGGCTGAATGGCTTCCTTCTTTGCTGAAATTTCTGATTCCGGAACTGCAGCCTTGATGTGCCATTGTTTGAATGTTAGAACAGACTCCGATCCTGTTTTAACTTGCTTCAAATATTAGTGCTGTAACAATTTTACATCCTCTAAGTTTCTGTGATTTATTTTCCCTGTTTTATTCATTATTCTTTTGACAGAATTTAAAGTGGAAAAGAAGAAAATGAAGCTGAAGCAACAACAGGGAGTACCAGAAAGAAAAAGAAGAAATATCTTGCATTTATAAAACGCCTTTCATGACCTCAAGATGTCCCAAAGCACTTCACAGCCAAGTGTAGTCACTGTTGTAATGTAGGGATACTTGGCAGCCAATTTGCACACTGCAAGGTCCCACAAACAGCAATGAGATACAAGACTAGATAATCTGTTTTAGTGATGTTGGTTGAGGGATAAAGATCGGCCCAGAAATCACCAGGAGATCTCCCCTGCTCTTCTTCAAATAATGCAATGGAATCTTTTACGCCCACCTGATAGGACAGGAGGGGCCTCGGTTTAATGTCTCATCAGAAAGAAATGCAGAGAGGAGGAAATCTGATACAGAAGCAGGTAAAATTTGGAAAGGTGATTTGTGTAAAGGATTATTGTCAAGAGTTGATTTTAAAATTGGTTTATTTATTCATTCTGTCCACTGGTTATTTTGTTTTAAAAAATTTATTCTGATGTTCTAGACATTGTGGAGGAACAAGTGGAATTGAATGGAGGAGTACGTCTTTCACTCGATGTTGCAATGCCGTTGTCTCTGTGTCTGCTTAAGGTTTCTCCCTCTGTTTGGTTCTGGTGCCGAGAGACACTGTTGGATGTAAGTGTGATATGTGGCGAGGGTATCACCAGGGTCAAGAAATTGTCAGCGTCGAGAGAGCAAGTTATGAGCACCATGTGAATAAAAAATGTGGAACTACTACTACTGGCAAGATAGTACATTCTGTGATTCACATTACAAGCATTATTGTAAATTAAACCCACTATAATACATATAGGAAAGTGACTGCATAATATACACAAGAGAGTGACTGTAGAAACTCACTGTAGTAATCCTTGTGTGTCTTTCCATCCCACAGTACAGCCAAGTAATATAAGCAGATTTTAGTGATGGATAGCTTGAGACATATCCTTGTGCGCTGGCTCCCGGTATTTACACTGCTAAACCTCACTCCCTTATCACTTTTTTTGTGAGTTCTACTATTGTGCTGCCAGGATAATGGTTTTAGCAGTCTAGCTGTGAGGTATCAATATACAGGTGCCCCTCTCCTGTGTTTTGAACTAAACAAGTACCAATGTAAATCATCTTGTGTGTGTTGGGAATCTTCAGGTACAAGCCTAAAGAGTGACTATGTTGGTGTCCCATATCTATCTACACCCCTCCCTATGCTTTCACTACTAGTTACCTCATTCCTTGCATGTAGTGTCCTGTCTTTTTTTGTTTATCACCTGTTTGGGGCTTCCAGTCTCTACTCTCATCCACTGCCTGTGGTTTCTGTGCCTAATTTTTTCAAGCATCAGTGATATACACTTTACAGGGAAACAAGGGGATATTTGATAAAATATAAAATACCACTTTACCATTCAACAGCACGTAGGTCGCAACCATAGGAAATTTTATCGAAGTCTAATCCACTCCATCTTGAATGACCTTCCCCAAAGTAGAGGAGTCTAGTGAATTGAGATGAAATTGTGAGAATTACACAATGGCTAAACAGAATCAAAGTAATAAGGGTAGAAATTGATCTTCGGCAGTAGTGCCAATCGGGCAGTAAGGTATAGGCCGCCTATTATACTTCCCATCCAATATGCAGTTCCATTGACTTCACTGGAATTGAACATCGGGCAGGGCGTAGAACAGTCAATCAATGCGATACCGCCCATTTCGCACTAACGCCCAAGATCAATTTCTACCTGATACAATCAGAAAAATTAAATTATCTGTCACCACACTAACTTTATAAAGAACATAAGTCAATGAAAAATATCATATTAGCATGCAACTTCTAGCAGAAGGAATTTATCAAAGTGGAAGGGAACCATTCAACCTGTAGAAACATAGAAAATAGGAGCAGGAGTAGGCCATTCGAGCCTGCTCCTCCATTCAATATGATCATGGCTGATCCTCTATCTCAATACCATATTCCCGCTCTCTCCCCATACCCCTTGATGCCTTTTGTGTTTAGAAATCTATCTCGCTCCTTCTTAATATATTCAGTGACTTGGCCTCCACAGCCTTCTGTGGTAGAGAATTCCACAGGTTCACCACCCTCTGAGTGAAAAAATTGCTCCTCATCTCAGTCCTAAATGTCCCACCCCATATCCTGAGATTGTGACCCCCCCCCCAGCCAGGGAAACATCCTCCCTGCATCCAGTCTGTCAAGCCCTTAAAATTGATTGGCTAGGTGGTGAAGGATAGACTATTAGGGCCTGGTTTTTAGTTGTTTTCAAGCCTTTATTCACAGACACACCATACCCCAGATGAGCTCCTTCCTATAAATGGTAAGAGTGTCCCTAATTGATACCCACCACCTGAATACAATTAACACTCATTGATATAAATCATACAATTAACAACCTGGTCATGTTTAATGTAAAATCCATCTTGGGCAATTAGACTCAGCACTGAGTAGCTCCCAGCTAATGAGGGTTTGGGAATATTGTCAGGTGGGTCTGCCTCATGTAGGACTCAGGAACTCCACTGAGAAGCTGCGGTGATTACTGATGCTGACAGTGGAGAGGTCTATGACCAACCTCTAACCTGTCAGCATAAAAGATGCACAGGCCCATGAGGTATTAAAATGGAGAAAATGTGAATTAAATCAATTATCTTAAAGAATCAATTGTCAGCAGAAACCCGGCACAGCAACTGGCCAGGATAGTGTGTCCTTCACATGCAGTGAAATCAGTATCTGGCCTTAAAATGGTCAAGCAGCAAAGGGCCGAATTTTTTTTTGAAAACTGCCTGTTATTGGATGGTTCTGAGGCTGTAAAATGAGACATTATGGTTTACGTCACAATTCCACCCCAAAAAATGGCCACCAAAATGCTGCTCAGGAAAACTCACCAGTTCCAATAGATGCCCATCCCACCACATGTAAATAAGGGTGGGCTTGCATGGTCAAGCTGTCTGCAACTTTCCCCATTCCCCACCAGCCGATATAACTCTCCAGCAGCCTTTGTTGGGGGGACGGGGAATGAAGCCTGCTGATGCATTGCCTTGTGTAAAAATCAAGGTAAGGCCTCTGAAATCTGTAAACTCTGTGGAATGGGTATCAACCTGCTGGAAACAAGCATCTTATGTGAGGCTGCCCTCTCAGGTTGACGTAAAAGATCTCATGGCACCATTTTGAAGACGAGCAGGGGAGTTCTCCCTGGTGTTTTGGCCAATATTTATTCCTTAACCAACATCACTAAAAAACAGATTATGTGGTCATTATCACATAGCTGTTTGTGGGACCTTGCTGTGCGCAAATTGGCTGCCGCATTTCATACATTACAACAGTGACTACACTTCAAAAAGTGCTTCATTGGCTGAGGTTGTGAAAGGCACTATATAAATGCAAGAATTTCTCTTTCTTTCATCTCCCACACAGAAGGAGGTTGCACAGGAGAAGAGCAAATGGAACAAGAAATCCATCTGCATGACTGGTCACCCCCACTGTCTCATTAAGACTTGCCTTCCCAAAGACATCTGCACTTGCCTCATTAAAGAAACATCACACTCTCACATTTTGCTACTTAATCCATTAAATTGCATATATCCAGAGAAATAAATTCTGAAGTCTATGTAGTCAAACATCTTTTACTTTTCAGTATAATATTTTCCAAATTATGGCAATAGTTTCAAAGACTAAGTACTACCACTACTTACCATTGTGTGTACCCCTTGTGCTTAAATTTTTACTAATTCATGCTCCTAAATACTTACTTCTTTGTCGTGCTCCCTGAGTAACAAATGGTTAAGAGGTGGGTGTTTGGGACCTTTGAGATCTGTGGTGACTCTCAACTCAGTGAAGCTGTGATCCCTGAGGGTCCCATTTCCACCGTTCTTTCTAGACTTAATATATAGACCGGAGAAGTTGGGATTGTTCCCCTTAGAGCAGAGGGGAGATTTAGTAGAGGTGTTCAAAATTATGAAGGGTTTTGATAGAATAAGTAAGGAGAAACTGTTTCCACTGGCAGGAAGGTCGGTAACCAGAGTACACAGATTTAAGATAATTGGCAAAAGAACCAGAGGGGAGATGAGGAGAATTTTTTTACATGGTGAATTGTTATGAGCTGGAATTCACTGCCTGAAAGGGTGGTGGAAGCAGATTCAATAGTAACTTTGTGCTGAGTGGCTTCCTTCTGTGCTGTATGATTCTACAATTTCTCCATGTTCTCCTTGCCAGTCTCCCACCTTTTCGTCCTCCATAAACATCAACTTGTCCAAAATCCTGCATGTATCCTATCCCACACAAAGTCCTGCTTGCCTGTCACCCTTGTCAGCTCTAACCTACATTAGCTGCCCATCCTAAAATGCATTAGGTTTGAAATGCTCATCCACATTTTTAAATGCTTCCATGGTTTTGGCCCCAGTTGGTTTCTACACTCTCCTCCTTCCTTTATACAGCTGCTGCAGCCCTTTAAATAATTACTGCAATGTTGAATATCCCAACCTGAATCAGCAAGCTCTCTACAAACATCTAATGAGGAGGCAATACACTGATAGTTCGCTTGGGAGCGGCCATGCACAAGTGGAAACAACAGTGTGCAACTTGGGCAAAAGCAAATCCCACTACACCTTGACCTGCCACCTGAGCACCGCTAAGGGGAAATCCACCCTGGCTTTCAAAAAGATTAATTTATCCATTGCTGTACTATAGTGTGTTCACAAAGGAATAGCAACCGCTAAGGAATACCACCTCGTGATGAATGATCTCATAGCCATTGTTCATCTATTTGTGTGAATTTTACATCTGTCTGTCACAGCAACATCTGTAAAAGGGAACTGAATTGACTGGTGTCATTAGTGCCACCGATGTAGCATGTGTGTGGTGCTGATGTCCCTTTTGTTTGAGGTTCAGTTCTTCATGCCTCATGGTTTAATTATTTTTGTTCAATTCTCTAAGGAACTGAAACTCAAGGTGAGACTATAACGGACAATAAGGAAATGGCAGACTTGTTAAATTCATATTTTGTATCTGTCTTAGCAGTAGAGGATAAGGACAAAATTGCAGTGGTACAAGGGGATCTAAAAATAAGTCAAAGGGAAGAATTTGTTGAATTTAATATAAGTTTAAAAAAATTGTAATGGAGAAAATAATTGGACTTAAGATAGACAACTCTCCGGAACCTCATGATTTCCACCCCTGGGTATTAAAAGAAATACCATCCAGGACAAAACAATCCGCTTATTCAGCATTTCACCCACTAGCCTAAACATCCACCCGCTCCACCACCAGCATACTGAGGCTGCAGTGTATACTATCTTCAGGATGCACTACAGCAACTGGCCAAGACTTCTTCGGCAGCACCACCACCACCACCCAGAAGGACAAAGGCAGCAGGTGTATGGCAACACCATCACCTCCAAGTTCCCTTCCAAGTCACACACCGTCCTAACTTGGACGTATATCGCCGTTCCTTCATTGTTGCTGGGTCAAAATCCAGGAACACATTTATCACACAGACTGCAGTGGTTCAAGAAAAAGGCCCACCACTACCTTCTCAAGGACAACTAAGGATGAGCAATAAATGCCAGCCTTGCCAGCGATGTCCACATCCCAAGTATGAATATAAAAAATATTGTTGTTACTAGGGCAGGAAATGGTTAAAGACAGCAGTATGGCCAGTTAATAATTAAATGAAAGCAGAGGTGAAAAAAAAGCAAGATTTTAAACAGCCAATTAAAGTTTTGATTGATTAAATGTCACCTGCTGTAAGTAATCAAATACCAGAACTTTCAATTATTTAATATTAAAATAATTATTTTGATAATGTAGTATGTTCTACTGCTACCATTCTTTTTCCTTTTTTGGCTCCCTGTTACCATTTTTGCTGGCGTAAGTCACATTTCCCTGCAGCATTATTGCAATTCTGTCAGACACACTAAGATTGTACTGCCTAGTCTAAATTGTGCTCTGTATTTTTCCCCATAAAGCCAATGATCAAATTACAAATTTCTTTGCACTTTATTTTTAAACTTAAATTGCTGACAATTCTTTCTGAAATATGACCCTATGGCTAATATTTTCACTGGAAAGTCAATATTGTCCAGTAATCTGGTATGACACTAATGAAATAATACAAGTGACAGCACATTTTTATTCACTTGGTTATTCCTTTATACTCTGTTGAGTTCTGCTAAATTTCATGAGACAGACAACAGTCTGTGCACCCTAGACTTTTTTTGTTTGTTTTTTTCTTCTGAAGCAATTCTGATTGAATTGTTGTGCTTGGTGTTCGAGGCAGAAATTGAGAAATCTTTTGAAGGCCATTCCTTTTTAAAGTTTGTTCTCCAAAATCAATACATTGTTTCAGGTTTTTAAAAGACCTACTTACCCAGGAATGGTGAAACATTGAATTATAGCTGATTTGTAAACAGATTATTAAAGGTTAATTCCATGTATTAACCTCGCTCTGTTGTCTGCGATCTAACACTGGAACTGGGGATCTGATAAAATCAGAGTAAAATATTTGTTACGCTTCCAATCAGCATTGTGCTGTTAGCAGAAATTCGGGGGTGACCAATTACAAGTTTGAGTGTTTTGCAGCATGATTGTTACAACATTGGATGGAGAATAACTTGTCCTTATCCAAATCTGATGGTCCAGTAGATACCATCTATGCTAAGAACAAGAATTATTTGAGTCTTTTAAAAAAGAAATTCCAATGACAAACTAGAAACTTTGAGCTGAGCCAAGCGTTCACTTTGTGACTAGAATGATTTAAGTTCTAATTCTGAAGTGGATTGTCTTGATAAATAGGGTGATGAACGGTGCTATACTGTTTTTTAGCAGGCAGTGTTCTGTGACATTCAAAATGCCATGTAAACACACACATCAAATAGTAATGATGAAGCTGTGAGCAAAATGGAAGAAAAATCTCTCCCTAAGGAGTGGAATTTCCACTATGATCATGGAGGCAACAGGAAAGTTGTGGTGTACAATTTGCAGCCCCCCCACCCAAATGAGGCACATCCCATTGAGCCAATCTTGCAGGTCACGGTTCATTATTTATGTGGAGTGAGCTCCTGGCGTGATTTGAACCTACTGCTCGAACAGTTGGCGGGGTACAGCAATGTAAGGGTACGTTCACCTACTGTACAGTTAAAGGCAGTACAGACTTTTAAAGTGAAGCTGTGATGGAGCCTGTCAAGGAAAACTGGATAGTTTGCAGATACCGAAATGCCAATGATGCCATGCAGTGCATATGAGGGCAGATGCATGAGAAATTTTCGAGCATCACAAATGTGCCAAGGTAAGGCTACCCAACATTTTACCTATACCAAATAGATGGGCAAAGTATGCATGGCATAATGTGTTTCTTCTCAACCTGCTACTCATTGCTTTGCATTCAGCCATAACCACTCACACAACTGTACCTCTCCTTCATTACTTAACATGCATGCCCATACTTGCATAAGAACATAAACATAAGAATATAAGAAATAGGAGCAGCAGTATGCTATAAAGCCCCTCGAGCCTGCTCTTCCATTCAATAAGATCATGGCTGATCTTTGACCTCAACTCCACCTTTCCGCCCAATCCCCACATCCCTTGATTCCCCTAGAGTCCAAAAATCCATCGATCTCAGCCTGACTATACGCAACGACTCAGCATTCTGCATATTACAGTTGGAAATCTTGTCACACTTATATCTCTAAAGGTATGTTCTCAGAAAATTCAGCCAGCAAAGAACAGGATTTCATGCCTGACCTAATTTTCATCTGATTAACATTAAATTGAATATTAAAATAGTGCCTCACGCATTTTGTGCAAGTGCAGTTAATACCAGCCAAAGGGGCTGGCAGGAAATTGTTTCACTGCGAAACTTGAGCAGAGGTCCAGCAAAATAGACACCTGCCTGATTTCCCAGTTCCTGCACACCCATTCCCCACTGGTACAAACATTTAGGCTGCCCGAATTTCTATCCCAGTGTGCCTTCGTCACTCTGGAGTGCACTCCATACTTTCTGGTCTTTGCACAGTTGGATTGTATCAGTGTTTGATGTTACACCTGTCCATTGCATCGCATCATCTAGCCACATTCTTCTTTGCTTGATCTATTACCATCAACTTTTCCAGACAGTAAAAACTTCAACAGCTTTCCCTGTGCCTCATGAATTATGTGCACATGGAATGTAATTTTTTTATTTTTAAAAAAGTCTCATAATATTTGTCTTTCCTTTGCTATTCAAGGACCCCCTCATTAATTATTCTTGACCAACTAATTTCTAGCATATGTCTATAACACCATAGGGTAGATTTTATGAATTTCTGCTTCCGGTGCACAAAGTTCCATGCTGGGAACACACATTTGGAAAATCTACCCTCGTAGCTCAAGCACTTCCAGTCTTGCTTCCGCATTCAAGGTGAAATATAGACTAGACGGGACGGGAAGGGAAGGGTGTGTGTTTGCTTTAACAAAAAATCCGATCTTTAGTTGAACTCAACCCTCTCCATTCCTCTCCCTCCAAAACCGGCCACACTAACAATACACGTTACAGGTTATCTTGGTTACGCTTTGCTGCATTTTAGCAAATGCCCAGTAAGCACAATAACACATGTAGGACCTTGTGCAAAATGTACATCAGTTTAACCTGTCCTGTGCCAAGGCACAGTGTATAATCAGAAATAAAATATAGTAATTTGCTGGTGACCTTCTTCAACAAGAATTCAATAAACTTTTGTAATTTACTTTTCCCCCTCATTTTTACTTCTTGACTGGGAACTACAGGATGAGAATATCAATGGATACTATGTGTAGCGACATTGTAACTGCATTTGTAGAGATTTCTTCCATTTGGTATTTGTCACAAAAATCATTAATGCATTCTTTTAGCACCTGCTTGCAATTTTGCTAGAAAACAGCAAACCGAGGAAATCTTTACAACCACAATTACAATATTGTTACATGTTGCACCTACAGAAATGCTTCCTCTATGTAGACACATCTGAATTATGCACGGTTACAAAGACCGTGGGCATGATTTTAGTCCAGGGTCGGGGAGTGGAATTCCTGACCGGAAGTACGGGTTTCCCGGACATCCTTACAATTTCGATGTAAGGACGTCGTTTTTTTTTGCCGGTTTGCCGGACAGGCTGCTTCTCAGTCGAACGGGAGAACAGCAAGGATGAGGGAGTGTTCAGGTAAGCGTTAGGTGGGATGGGTCGTCAGAGGTTATCGGAGGGGCTGTCAATTATCGGGGTGTCAGTCATTGGAGGGGTCGGGGTCATCGAGGGGCTGTCAGTCATCGGGGGGGGGGGGGGGGGGGGATTCAGGGCCAGGATCAACACAGGGTCGGAGATCATAGGGGAAGGTCGGAGATAGTGGGGGGGGGGAAATTGGAGATTGTGAGGGGGGGGTTGGAGATCGTGGGGGGGTCGGAGATCGTGGGGGGGGTCAGAGATCATGCAGGTAGGCTTGTTGGGCATAGGGGAAGCATTCCTGCTCCTCCAGGCCCACAGGTTGTGCTATAAAGTCACTTACCTGCAGTTTCAGGCCTCCTCGCCTCCTCTTACATGGCATGAAGGAGAAGGCTCGGGAATCCCGGCCCCCAAGGGCTAAAATCAAAAAGCTTTGAAAATGTTGGCCCACAGCCTCCTTAAAAGCTTTTAATGCCCAACTCGCCTCCTGAGAGCGGGTTGGTCACCCGCCGCTTGTCCCGCCCCCGTGAAAACCAAAAATGGACGGGTCGGGGGCGGGTTTTGGATTTTTGCAATTGTTACTGTCCCCCCACCCCCAGTGCACCCGTTTTTCCAGGCTAAAATCATGCCCCTTACATTTATGCATTTAGTTATTTTACAATTTATGTGCAGGATTTAAATCAAATCTATTAATTGAAACAGGTTAAAGCATATGCTTAAAAACAAAGATTTTAGATTTTACCATCCTCTCTGGTTTATTATGCATCTGTTCTGATCTTGAAAAATTGCATGCACCTGCATTTTATTCAGTTACTTATATAGAATTTTATAAAAGGAATCTTCAATTCTGATGACATGCATTTATGGAGGTTTTTTAAAGTAACATATTTTATTTAATCTTACATAAATGCACCTATAATAATAATGTTCTGTCTAACAATAATTTACCACAGTGATTGATGCTGATTTTCTGGAGATTCCTTCTGCATTAAGATAGCTCACAGACAACTATTGCTTCCACTGCATAGTTCACAAGACCACCAAATAAAAACAAACGGGGGGAAGCATTTGGCCCCTCTTGGGTCATCCATCCAGCATAAAATGAAAACTTACAGTCATCCCTATAGTGTGATATAACTATCTTGAATTAATCTAAGTTTTCACCTCGACTAACCTAAGAAGGCCATTCCAAATTTTTTTTTTTATTCGTTCATGGGATGTGGGCAAGGCCAGCATTTATTGCCCATCCCTTATTGCCCTTGAGAAGGTGGTGGTGAGCCGCCTTCTTGAACCGCTGCAGTCCGTATGGTGAAGGTTCTCCCACAGTGCTGTTAGGAAGGGAGTTCCAGGATTTTGACCCAGCGACGATGAAGGAACGGCGATATATTTCCAAGTCAGGATGGTGTGTGACTTGGAGTGGAACGTGCAGGTGGTGTTGTTCCCATGTACCTGCTGCCCTTGTCCTTCTAGGTGGTAGAGGTTGCGGGTTTGGGAGGTGCTGTCGAAGAAGCCTTGGCGAGTTGCTGCAGTGCATCCTGTGGATGGTACACACTGCAGCCACAGTGCGCCGATGGTGAAGGGAGTGAATGTTTAGTGGTGGATGGGGTGCCAATCAAGCGGACTACTTTGTCCTGGATGGTGTCGAGCTTCTTGAGTGTTGTTGGAGCTGCACTCATCCAGGCAAGTGGAGAGTATTCCATCACACTCCTGACTTGTGCCTTGTAGATGGTGGAAAAGCTTTGGGGAGTCAGGAGGTGAGTCACTCGCTGCAGAATACCCAGCCTCTGACCTGCTCTTGTAGCCACAATATTTATACGGCTGGTCCAGTTAAGTTTCTGGTCAATGGTGACCCCCAGGATGTTGATGGTGGGGGATTCGGCGATGGTAATACCGTTGAATGTCAAGGGGAGGTGGTTAGACTATGTTCATGTGAAAGAAATTCTTCCTGGCATCTACCCTAAATTGACCTTTCACCAGTTTTAACCTATGCCTTTTAACCCCTCCCCACATGTTCTAGTATGTTGGTTTACTTTAAAGTACTACTCTGGATTTGTAGCATTTAATATCGTATATGTACTTCTATAAGGTCTCCATTTCACACCTTTCTTTGCCGTACCAAAGAATTCAGTTTCTCTTGCCTTTGCTTGTAAGCCAATCCTTTGGCACAGAGGATGAGTACCATGGCCTCTTCTCTGCATTACCTGCATGGCTTGAATGTTCCCCTTATGTCTTGGTGACCAAAACTAAATTTAATCCTCAAGGTGCAGTCTGACCAGGGCATTGTACAGCCTTCGCATGACATCTTATAACTTACACTCAATTAATTTAGTGATATAATTTAGCATTCTGTTCACTTTGCTTATTGCTGATCCACAGTAATTTGATATGTTAAGTGCTGAATCTGTGATCACCCCCTCAAACCCTTTCTGCTTTACTTTTAGGCATTTCTACATAGAATACTTTTGATACCCAGTTTTCCCACCAATACGTAGAACCTTGCACTTGTCTGCATTGAACTTCATCTGACACTGTCTGGTCCATTTGCAAATGCTATTTAACACCTTCTATAGGTCCCTGGCTGTTTCCTCCAACTTAATTGCCCCTAGTTTTGTATCATCTGTCAATTTAACAAGTTTACACTGGGTTTCTGAATCGAGTGACCTGAACCATCTTGTTGGTTGGGCCTCATGAGCATGCAGCCAGCAAGCTATGAGCACCGAAAGAATGGTCTGAGGCAGCTGGCTGGTTGTGGTGTTGGGGGGTGATGCGGAGGGTGCTGGAAAACAGCCAGCACCTACGCCGAGCCGGTCGAGCATCCTGTCCAGGGGTGGGGAGGTGGCGAGGTGGTGGTTACTCCTGCTCCTCCTGGCCCCATAAAAATATATATATATTTTTAAATTTGGCCCATTTTTGGTGCAGCCTTTAAGGACTGCTCATTAGACCTTTCCATGCCAGGGACCAATGGGCGATGCCATCTGTTGGGGTCCTACATTGGGCATAGGACCCCAATTTAAATATTGTAATAAGACTTCCACCTACCTCAGGCGAGAGCATTGACCATCCCTTTCAAGACCTGCTCGAAAATCAAGGCGGTAGGGCTTCAGGAGGCCAATGGGTATGACGCGTTTTTACAAAATTTTATTTGCCTGCTGTCCCATTTTGCAGCATAAAAAATTGCCTTTACTAAAGTAGATTAGGAACAATAGAGGTTGATCCCTGGGGTATTCCATTCAGTACTTCCCCACACCCTGATATCCCTAACATGACTGCTTACTTTCTTTCAGCCAATTTTTCATCTACATTAAGGATACTTCTTGAACCTCACTGCTTTAATTTTCAGTTGTAAACAATTTTACAACACCAAGTTATAGTCCAGCAATTTTATTTTAAATTCACAAGCTTTCGGAGATTTTCTCCTTCCTCAGGCAAATGTTTCAAGATCTCTAATTTTCAGTAGCAGACTTTAGTGAGGAACTTTATTGAAAGTTTTTTTTGGAAATCTAAGCACACCTTACATTTTGGGTTTCCACTGTTTATTTGGGATGTTACTTCCTTATCTATTATTTACGAGACTAATTACACATAGATAGCCTTCAAATTTGCACTTGAAGATCAATTCAATTATTTTACCAGATATCGATTTGAGGCTAATGGGTTAGGAGTCACCTGGATTAAACTAGTCCCTTTCTTGAATTTGAGCGCTATGTAAACTTGTTTCCAACCTAGTAGGATCTCCCAAACATTGAGTGACCTCTTCATGGTGATTTTAAACTTTTCACAGACGTTTTGCCCATTTTTTCTTCGTAACCTGGGATAGATATCATCCATCCCTGCAGATTTGTTCATTTTGAACGCTCTAAGGCCATCTAGAAACTGCCTCGATTTTAAAATTCCTCCATGACCTCGCCCCTCCCGATCTCTGTAACCTCCTCCAGCCCTACAACCCTCCAAAATCTCTGTGCTCCTCCAATTCTGGCTTCTTGCACTTTCCCAATTTTCATCGCTCCACTGTTGGTGGCCGTGCCTTCAGCTGCCTCGGGCCTAAGCTCTGAAATTCCCTCCCTGATCCTCTCTACCTCTCTATTACTCTCTCTTCCTTTAAGACGCTCCTTAAAAACTACCTCTTTGACCAAGCTTTTGGTCACTTGTCCTAATATCTCCTTATGTGGCTCGGTATCCAATTTTGTTTGATAATCGCTCCCGTGAAGTTCCTTGGGATGTTTTATTACGTTAAAGGCGCTATATAAATGCAAATTGTTGTTGTTGTCAAAGTCTGTAAATCTGCATGGATTATTTCCATTGATGGAGGGCGTATTGCTGTAATCTTCCGTAGTGAATACTTCAAGGTTCAGAAATCTAGGAAGAACTGCCTAAGATCTGTGTGCACATTTTTTTTAAAAATGTTTTGCTTCCACATTTTACTTTTTTTTTAATTTGAACAAGTGGTAGATTGTCTTCCTTGTAAAACACCTGTGTAGTATGTGGAGGACAAAGACTCATATTCAACAGGGGTAGCCTGTGCAGTTACCAAGCCGTTATTACTGCATTTGATGGGAGCCTGTCAGCTTCAAACAGAACATTCTTGGGGAAGATTAAACCAAATTAAGTTTTATTACATTGGCCTCTTTGGATGGACTGAATTCCATCTGGGTCTTACACCGCTGGAATTTAAACTGGGTATTAATGCATTGTTTATGGGATGATTGGGGTTCTACTATCAGGCTACACTTTGAAAGGTTTTCAAAATAATGATCAGATAACAAGCTCGGTGCAGCAGTTTGTTTTTTTTTTGTTCCGTTTGTACAGTAGAGGTTTTATCATTTTGTTCCAGCAACAATATGTAGTCATGGCAGTGATTAAATTAAACTGTCAGACAAAGCTGCTACTTGCCAGACTGTTAACTAACAGAATGAAAAGGTGACATTCTTTAGACAACTGCAACTGAAGGCAGAAAATCAACAGATATAGGATATTGCACCATTAATGTTGTTCATTCATGAGTATGAAAGACTGCTTTTGGGAGCTCTGAAGGTCTTTCTCTCCAGTGAAAGAATGTTAGTTCATGCACCAATTTATTTTAGAAGTGTTCTGCTTGCCATTTAAAAGCCATTCTACACTTTGTAACACAAGCTTTAAGCAATAATTTACATGTCTATATAAACTTTCCTAATAAATGCAGGTGTATTTTAAGTAAGTAAGGGCATTGATATTATAATACTCCAGGTTCCAGTACCTGTTTATCTGGTACCTGTTTGGAGCAATGAAGACCCAAGATATACTGCTGATTCTATGTTGCTTCTTTGTTTCATATCAATACATGCTGTGTGGTATAATTGGCCTATATAACACTATGGCCTAGAAATTGGATCACTCTGCACGTGTTTTCCAGGCAGAAAGTGGTCCAATTCAGGGCCAACCTCTCACGCCCAAATAGCATTGGAAACATGTCCGAAGTCATATTGGGTCGGGTCCTGTAGAGGCTTCCCTGGGGGCCATCCTAAAACAGTCGTTAGGCCCCTTGAAAATGCTAATAAGGAGCCCATCACCTGTTTTAGGAACCAAACTAGAAATTCTTTACACTGAACGCAGCAAGCATTAGGCCTGCTGTGTTCAGTTTTATCAAGTCTACATGCTACCAACAAAAAAGGTAAGTTAGACAACATCCAGGCTTGGGCTCGTAAGTGGCAAGTAACATTCGTGCCAGACAAGTGCCAGGCAATGACCATCTCCAACAAGAGAGAGTCTAACCACCTCCCCTTGACATTCAACGGTATTACCATCGCCGAATCCCCCACCATCAACATCCTGGGGGTCACTGCTCACCCCCTCCTCCCGATTGCCTCTGTGTTAGCTGTGGCTCAGAGATAGAACTTTTATCTCTGAGTTAGAAGGATGTGGGTTCCACTCCAGAAATTTGAGCACAAAATCTCAGCTGACACCCCAGTGCAGTACTGAGGGAACGCTGCACTTTTGGAGCTGCCGTCTTTCTGATGAGACATTAAACCAAGGCCCCGTCTGCCCTCTGAGGTGGACATAAAAGATCCCATGGCACTATTTCAAAGAGAAGGAGAATCATCCTCGTGTCTTGACCAATATTTATCCCTCAACCAACTTCACAAAAAAAGATTATCTGGTCATTATCACCTTCCTGTTCATGGGGCCTTCCTGTGTGCAAATTGGCTGCATCATTTCTTACATTACAACAGTGACTACACTTCATAAGTACTTAATTAACTGTAAAGCATTTTGGGATGTCCTGAGGCCATGAAAGTCGCTATATAAATGCAAGTCTTTTCTTTTCCTCCCCGACCCCACCCCTCCAGGACGCATCCCAAACGGCTGATCTTGCTGCTCCCCCGCGATCAGTGAGCTGCCTCTAGAGCCATGACTGGCGACTGCTGCTTGCTGATAAGAAATAAATAAAGCCGGTGGACCAATTTGCCATGGTCCTCCCACCAGCCTCTTATGGCGTGTGCTGCGAGCCCCAATTCGGGCGCAATCCAATTTCCCCTTTCTGGATTCCAATTTCTGGATTATTCCCCTTTCATCATAGTCAGTTTTGTGAAAATCGTGAAAACTTTAAGTCGCCTCAAAGTCTCTTCTCCACAGAAAACAAGCCAAACTTCTTTAACATTTCCTCGTAACTTCAAATCTAGGCATATGGGAGGTAATTTTCACTTTCGCTGCTTGGTCAGTAAATTGGTGGAGTGGATCACTTGCCCGTCACGGAGCCCGCCCACGCCTGCCCGTCACGGAGCCCGCCCACGCCTGCCCGTCACGGAGCCTGCCCACGCCTGCCCGTCACGGAGCCCGCCCATGCCCGCCCGTCACGGAGCCCGCCCACACCTGCCTATCATAGAACCCACCAGGTTTGAACTGAAACCAGGTGGGCATTCCGCTCTGTCAATTTACCACCCAAGTGGTGAAGGTGAAAATTACCCCCATGGAATCATCAATAATATTCACCCCTTTAGCCTCTCAAGGGCAATAATTTCCTTTGCATGGTCAGGTGACCAGGCTGTAGACTGTTGTCCAGATGAGGTTTAACCAAAAGTATATTGTATCTATTTTGATCTGTACTCTGTCCCTCTGCGAATACAACCTAGTCCCTTTGCCATTTTTTACAGCAACCAAGTACTGTGCTGTGAATTTCATAATTTATCTACAATAGCCATTAGATCTCTTTTCTGATCAATGCCCTGTACCACTTAACATGTGCTCTGTCTTTTAGCTCATTGTTCCCACATCAATTATCCACATCGAACTGCATCTGTCACCTATGGGCCCAGTTACCTAAAGGATCCAAATCATTAGGAATCTGGTCATATTATTTCCTCATTATATTTTGGTTTTATTTACAAACTTGAAGATTTGGCTTTTGACAGTTTAGATTGCATGCTGAAGTTTTAGAGTAGGACTTGAACTCACAAACTCCTGACACAGAGGCAAGAGTTATACAACTGGGGCAACTTGACATGTCTTCTTCCATGACTCTTTACCACAGCCAATATTCATTGAACCTTCTAAAAACTTTCTGAAAATCCAAATAAAGATCAACTTCACCTTATCAGCAATTTCTTTGAAAACATCAGATTGGTTAAGAATGACCTCCAATCTGAATCCACACAACTTCTTTAACAAGTTATGCTTTTCCAAATGCTCACACACTGGATCCTTGAAAATCATTTTAAGGAGTCCCCTACATTTCAAGCAATGTTCAACTTATTAATCTATAGTTTCCAAGTATGTCTCCTGGCTGTTTTTAAACAAAGGCATCATGAATATCAAGCAACAATAACCAAGATAGACAGACTGAGATCCGAATGATCAAAACATATAAAACTGATGGGTAAAATATTTTGGCACGTGGGCATCACTGGCAAGGTCACATTTCTTGCCCATCCCTAGTTATCCTGAGAAAATGCTCGTGGACCTTCTTGAACCGCTGCAGATATTGCGTTGATGGTGCTCTCACGATGGTGTTAGGAAAAGAATTCCAGGATATCAACGCAGTGACAATGAAGGAGCTATATGTCCAAGTTACAATGGGTATGCGACTTGGAGGTGATTTTTTTTTTATTCGTTCATGGGATGTGGGCGTCGCTGGCGAGGCCAGCATTTATTGCCCATCCCTAATTGCCCTTGAGAAGGTGGTGGTGAGCCGCCTTCTTGAACCGCTGCAGTCCATCGTGAAGGTTCTCCCACAGTGCTGTTAGGAAGGGAGTTCCAGGATTTTGACCCAGCGACGATGAAGGAACGGCGATATATTTCCAAGTCGGGATGGTGTGTGACTTGGAGGGGAACGTGCAGGTGGTGTTGTTTCCATATGCCTGCTGCTCTTGTCCTTCTAGGTGGTAGAGGTCGTGGGTTTGGGAGGTGCTGTCGAAGAAGCCTTGGCGAGTTGCTGCAGTGCATCCTGTGGATGGTACACACTGCAGCCACAGTGCACCGGTGGTGAAGGGAGTGAATGTTTAGGGTGGTGGATGGGTGCCAATCAAGCGGGCTGCTTTGTCCTGGATGGTGTCGAGCTTCTTGAGTGTTGTTGGAGCTGCACTCATCCAGGCAAGTGGAGAGTATTCCATCACACTCTGACTTGTGCCTTGTAGATGGTGGAAAGGCTTTGGGGAGTCAGGAGGTGAGTCACTTGCCGCAGAATACCCAGCCTCTGATCTGCTCTTGTAGCCACAGTATTTATATGGCTGGTCCAGTTAAGTTTCTGGTCAATGGTGACCCCCAGCATGTTGATGGTGGGGGATTCGGCGATGGTAATGCCGTTAAATGTCATGGGGAGGTGGTTAGACTCTCTCTTGTTGGAGATGGTCATTGCCTGGCACTTGTCTGGCACGAATGTTACTTGCCACTTACGAGCCCAAGCCTGGATGTTGTCCAGGTGTTGCTGCATGCGGGCACGGACTGCTTCATTATTTGAAGGGTTGCGAATGGAACTGAACACTGTGCAATCATTAGCGAACATCCCCATTTCTGACCTTATGATGGAGGGAAGGTCATTGATGAAGCAGCTGAAGATGGTTGGGCCTAGGACACTGCCCTGAGGAACTCCTGCAGCAATGCCCTGGGGCTGAGATGATTGGCCTCCAACAACCACTACCATCTTCCTTTGTGCTAGGTATGACTCCAGCCACTGGAGAGTTTTCCCCCTGATTTCCATTGACTTCAATTTTACTAGGGCTCCTTGGTGCCACACTCGGTCAAATCCTGCCTTGATATCAAGGGCACTCACTCTCACCTCACCTCTGGAATTCAGCTCTTTTGTCCATGTTTGGACCAAGGCTGTAATTAGGTCTGGAGCCGAGTGGTCCTGGCGCAACCCAAACTGAGCATCGGTGAGCAGGTTATTGGTGAGTAAGTGCCGCTTGATAGCACTGTCGACGACACCTTCCATCACTTTGCTGATGATTGAGAGTAGACTGATGGGGCGGTAATTGGTCGGATTGGATTTATCCTGCTTTTTGTGGACAGGACATACCTGGGCAATTTTGCACATTGTCGGGTAGATGCCAGTGTTGTGGCTGTACTGGAACAGTTTGGCTAGAGGCGCGGCTAGTTCTGGAGCACAAATCTTCAGCACTACAGCTGGGATGTTGTCGGGGCCCATAGCCTTTGCTGTATCCAGTGCACTCAGCCGTTTCTTGATATCACGTGGAGTGAATCGAATTGGCTGAAGACTGGCTTCTGTGATGGTGGGGATATCGTGAGGAGGTCAATTAGGTTCCCATAGCATTGATCATCTTGTCCTTCTGGGTGGCGTAAGTCGTAGGGGAGAAAGGTGTTGTCAAAGTAGTTTCAATGAGTTGCTGCAATGCATCCTATAGATCACACAAACTGCAACTGTAGTTAACAGTGACATGGGGGGAGGGGTGGATATTGAATCCAATAGCATGGGGTCCGATCAAGCAAACTGCTTTGTTCTGAATGGTGACGAGCTTCTTGAGTGTTGTTGCAGCTGCATCCATCTCGATGAGTGGTGAGTGTTCCATCATTCTTCTGATTTGAGCCTTGTAGGTGGTGGGGGGGCTTTGAGGGGTCAAGAGGTGAGCCACTCATCACAGAGTACCCAACCCTGCTCTTGTAGCCATGGTGTTGATAAGGCTGGTCCAGTTAAGTTTGGGCTGCAATGATTAGCCTCCAAAAACCCAAACCATCTTTTTTTGTGTCAGGTATGACTCCAGCTATTAAAGCATTTTTCTGTAAATCTCTGTTGACCTCAGCTTTGCCAGGGCTCCTTGGTGCCGTACTCAGCCAAGTGCTGCTTTGATGTCAATGGTAGCTACTCTCACCTCTCCTTGTGCATCCATAACTGGACCAAAGCTGTGATGTGGTCTCGAGCTGAGTGGTTCTGACAGAACCTGAACTGAGAAAAGGTGAGAAGGTTATTTGTGTGTAGGAATGACTTAATGGAACTACTGATGACTCCTTCCATCACTTTACTCAAGATTGGGAGGAGGCCGATAGGGTGGTAAATGGATGTGCTAGAATCATCCTATTTTTTGTGGATAGGACGTACCTGGGCAATCTTCCACATTATCTAGTAGATGCTACACTGGAACAGCTTGGCTAGGAGAGTGGCTAGCTCTGGTGATAAGGTCTTCTGCACTACAACCAAGATATTGTCAAGACGCATCACTTTTTCTGTAGCCAGTGCATTCAGTTGCTTCTTAATATCTTATGGGGTGAACCAAATTGGCTGGATACTGGCACCTATGATAGTGGGGACCTGAGAAGGATGCAGTGTAGAATTCACCACTTGGCACTTTTGGCTGAAGACACTTTCAAATACTTCAGCCTTAGCTCTTGCATTCATGTGCTGGTTTCACCATGATTGAGGATGAGGATGTTCATGGAGCCTCCTGCTCCTGTAGTGCTGAAGATTTGTGCTCCAGAACTAGCCGCGCCTCTAGCCAAACTGTTCCAGTACAGCTACAACACTGGCATCTACCCGACAATGTGCAAAATTGCCCAGGTACGTCCTGTCCACAAAAAGCAGGATAAATCCAATCCGACCAATTACCGCCCCATCAGTCTACTCTCAATAGCTCTGTTTATTGTCTGCTGCTTTTGGTGTTTAGCTTTCAGGTAACTCAATGCAGTAGCTTCACTGGTTTGGTACCTAATTCTAAGGTATGCCTAGTGCTGCTCCTGGTACCTCCTTCTATACTCCCCATTGAATCCGGGTTGGTCTCCCGGCTTGATGGTGATTGAGAAATGAAGAATATGCCAGGCCTAGAGGCTGATAGCCCACAAAGCTTCTTGGATGCTTAATTTTGGACTGCTGGATCTCTGCTTAATCTGTCCCACTTAACACAGCAGTAGTGCCACATAATGGAGAATGTCCTCCTTGTGGAGATGCCACTTTGTCTTCATAACGATGTTATCATGAACAAATGTGTCTGCATCAGGTAGGTGGGTGGGTATGAGGTAAAGTAGTTTACTTCGTCATTTTGGTTCCCTCATCACCTGCCTCAGGCCCATTCCAGCAACTATGTCCTTCAGGATTAAGGAGAGATCTAGCAATCAAAAACTATGCATCCAAAAAGCATTATGGGCTATCAGCAGCAGCAGAATGGCCAGTTTAATCAATGGCAGTAGTACTGAGCCATTCTTGGTGCTGGACATTGAAATTGCCTGCCCAGAGTGCCCTTATTTCCCTCAGAGCTTCCTCCAAGTCATATTCAACATGGAGTATTACTAATTCAACAGTTGAGGTGGTGATTAGCAACAGGTTTCCTTGACTTTATTTGACCTGAAGCCATGAGAGTCAATGTTGAAGACTCCCAGGGTCACTTCCACCTGATTGTATATCACTGCGCCCTCAGTTCTGGTGGGTCTTTCCTGCCATTCAGAGAGGACATACCCAGGGATGGTGATGGAGGAATCTGGAATGTTACTTGATAGGTATGATTCTGTTAGTATGACTATGTCAGGCTATTGTTTGACCAGCATGTGGGACAGCTCACCCAACTTGGGCAACACTTCCCAGATGTTAGAGAGGAAGTCTTTTCAGGATAGACTGGGCTGAGATTGCCTACATTTTGTCCTGATCCAATGTCTCAATCATTGCCAAGAGGTCCCAGACCATTGATTACAAGAAATGAGAGTTACTGACAATCATCTTGATCCAAAATCATCATCAAAATAAAAATGGATAAGATTGTTCCTGGAGATTTTGTATACCAAGGCAAATATCTCAATATTGATTATTAATTACACAGTGATACCAAAATTGTGTATCACCTCATATGATGAAACACACAAACAAAGGTTGAAAGAAACTGGTTGCAATTGCATTAACGATTAGCTTTGCTGAGAGTAGCAGTGTAAGGCTGTCTTTATGTAATGTAATCAGAATCAATAAAAGACACAGAATACACTTTTGATAAAACAACAAACATATTGCACAAACTGTTCATTATGCCATCTTACTTAGCCAGACGCTCCTAACTCAACCTCTTTGTATTCTTCCTGTCTCAGTGAGCTAGCTGACTGCATCTGTCACAACACATAACTGTTGACGCATGTAACTACACCAACTTTACAGTAACCCTATTCTTTCTTTCCAGCTGTCTCTTTTTTTCTTTCATGGAATTTTTAATTTTGACGATATATTTAGGAATGAATTAGTGGCTGAAGGTTGAAATTTGGTTCTGGTTTAATTGATGGGAGATGTTTTCCTGCCTGAAAAACAATTGAAGTGGTTCTTAGTTGAGATTTAGAATATGAAAGGCTGGGTTTTGATTGCTTAGAAATGCATTTCTAAATCAATTGAATGGGACAATTCATTCTAGACCCATGCAAAGACCTCGTACAAGCAAACCCTGTCTTTTCAAAAAGATTGACACTAAAAAGCAATTAATGAAAATTCCGAGAATAAGAAGAAAGAAATTTAACAATAAATGGTACTATAAGTAAAGAAACTGCAAGTGCTGTACTCTGATTTGGAAAATCCACAAGCATCCTTATATAGAATTACTTAAAATTTACAGCACAGAAACAGGCCATTCGGCCCAACTGGTCTGTGCCGGTGTTTCTGCTCCATATGAGCCTCCTCCCACCCTATTTCATCTAACCCTATCCTATCAGTGACTTCTAAAAAAATTCTGGTAATCTTTTGAGAATAAGTAATGATGTGGAGATGCCGGTGATGGACTGGGGTGGACAAATGTAAGGAGTCTTACAACACCAGGTTATGGTCCAACAGTTTTATTTGAAATCACAAGCTTTCGGAGGCTTCCTCCTTCGTCCTCCTGATGAAGGAGGAAGCCTCCGAAAGCTTGTGATTTCAAATAAAACTGTTGGACTATAACCTGGTGTTGTAAGACTCCTTACGAGAATAAGTAAGTCTGCGATTGATGTCCTATGTCAAGTGCTGCCTGCTATCGTGCATTTTTCTCATTGCCAGGATATGCACAAGGTTTTTCAGAATGGATCATCTTTTTTGATGGAAGCTACAACTTACAAAATTCCATCATTTTAATTTTTTTTTTAAATCATTATAGTTCCTTCTAATGTTCTCAGGTCCAGCTTTACCTCATGTCCACGCGACTTGAATGGAGTTTTTATATCCATCACGTTAATGAGCAGCATACTTTCAGGTAATCCTTTTAATCATTTTCCTCCTTCCCTTGGCAATTAGCTTTCTTTCTTTTCATCTTGGATTCTTTTGATTCTGTTGGCTATCTGTAGTGTTAGTGATTTTCACCACAGTTACACGTACAGAGATACAAATATCTCCCTTTAATTTGTATAGAAAATGGTGGTGATGCATTCAACAGTAAAAGATTGTGGCCCAACTGTTCATGTCCTCTTCTGATGTAGTTTGCTTACCTCAGTACCGATTTGCCTCTAATTTCAATCTGTTTCCTCCCACACATGATACAGCTAGTGAATATACAAACCTGAAAGTATGGTACAAACAAATAAACATTATTTTTGATTTGAAATTTAGTGAAAAAATGTTTTTTACATTTTGTGAAGAGTCAAAGAACAATATTCCATCAAACTAGTTCTTCAGATGCTCTTTAGTTGTAAAGGTAAATTATTTCTGATACTTTATGATTACAATTATAATTTCTGGAATTATAATCTTGCAAATAATGAAGACTTTCTAAAATGAAGACAAGCTGACAGTTTCAGTTTTTACATAGATTGTGTACTCCTCTAGTGTGAGGTCTACTGATCAGAAGATGGGGAGGTTATTCTAATCAACTCTCAGTATATCCAGCATTTGGCCATCTCATTTAATTTCAAGAATTACACTAACTTAAAGCAATACTCTAGATTGGATACTGCAATTTAACTAAACAAGATTTGCAGCAATGACTATAAATCTGTCAATTTTTCCCATGTGTGTAGTTTCATCTTTATTGCTTAAAAAAAAATCACTTTGCAATGTACACCACATGTAGAGCATCCCTTCAATGGGTACTGCCATTAATTGCACCTCGTTCAAAATATGTTCTCAAAATGGCTTTCAGATGATGTATCAGTTGCAATCACATTCCTACCTATTAAACGTTCAGGACGTTATTTCAGTACTTCGTAGGGATCCACCAACAAAGTATCCCAGCCACAAAACTTATGTAAAATTGTAAGGAAAGGAAATAGATAATTGGACGCAAGTGACAATGAAAGCAGCTGCAATGCAGTGCTTACTGGCAATATTGAATCCAATGCTTAGAACAGTGCCTGAATTTACTTCCTTCCTACTTTAGTTTAATGAAGTTCTAACGGCTTTAGAACAGGTCAGCAGTTGTGCTATTGATTTTGTTCTTTTGTTTAAACAGATCGTGCTAGTATAAATATAACTGCTTTATAAGAGAGTTTCTATAGCAGGTCTGAGGTAGCCATGTTTTTGGATGGATAGTGCCTTGTAAAGTGTTTTCCTCAGGGTACTTTTATTCTGCCATTTCAGAAATGGTTATGAATCTAAAAGAATTTTACACAGAGGAACATTAATGCATGTCACACAGCACAGTGATCCATCATAAAACTCAGTAAATGGACATTATAAATAAATTAATACACTACTTTCTCTAAAAGACATTTTTGCCAAAAGGGCTCTAAAAATTGCAGTAGCTTTCAGAAGTAGTCACATATACATTTTTTTGCACTCTTAACAAAGCATGTACTGAGTCTGTCGACAGACCATAACACATTAAGAAATGAATAAATGCAAGTGATAAATAAATGAAAACTACTTACCCATAAAGAATAAGATTCCCTAAAAAAACACAAGTAGGTTTTCGAAATATAAGATTTCTGTTAAGTGCAGAATGCCGTATTTCGGTGCATTTATATAGCAGCATATCACATCTCTCAGAAATGTCTCAAAGCACTTCACATAAAATGAATTACTTTGAAGTGCAGTGAATGATGTTATGTAGGTAAAGAAGACAGCTATTTTACGCACTGCTTTACTGAACAATGCACTTCAAAAGATAATTAAATAAAGTTGGTGATTCAGCTGGAGCCGTGAGACACATATACGAGGTTATATTGTGCCTTCAAAAGGAAATTTTCTGTATTATATTTTTATATGAATTTAGATAGATGGAGTAATATGAATGTAAGTCTGGCTTTGTATTAGCTGTGACTTTGAAAGAGAATTAATTTGTCTTGGTAACCAGGGGGTAGTCAATATATGAAATTGTCAAGAAATATCTACTTTTTCCACTAGGGTCATCTGACCTAACTGGTTTCCTCCATTTGATGTTTCAGAAGATGACATAACATCTGAGTCAATCCCTTTTGCGATATTAATATATGCAAGTTTGCAGACTAGGTGAAGTAGATACATTCATTGGCATCAAATTTCCTTGAGAGTTCCGCTAGACTCCCACCATATTTCCAGCCAGAGTCCAGCAGAACCTGCTGGAGAAAGACAAGGACCTGGTTATGCTAGGTCCCCACTGACTTTGGGAGTTCCCGTTAGACCGTGTTAAAGGGTGGGACTTCCACCTGCCCCTTACAAGGCCAATGACACCAAGAGAGCGGTGACTCTTTATGCTGGGAGTTCCCTCTTTTCAAGCTCAGATGGCAGTCAGAGTAACTTTGGAGGTCGGTACATCAATAGAGCTGAGGAATATTAGCCTCCAAAAGGGTACAAGTTGGCCCCCACAGGGAGTCCAGGAGAGGGAGATGGCCTGGAATCCTGAAGAACGGATGGATTTAAATTTTTAAAAAATGTATCAGTCCTCTTTCATAGGGGTGAGGTCAGCGTTGGTGGGTAACGGTAGGTGTGATCATGGTGCAAAGACTGTGGACAGTGGATTTTCAGGGGCAATGTCTCTAACCTGCCCTATCAGGAGTCTATTGTTCACATTTATCTACTTGACTGGTGGAAACAGTTAAGATTTTAGTTGCAAAGAAACTGTTAGATCTTCATATCTGCCTACCTGGACTTCAAAAAAATAGGCAGGAATATAACATAAGAATTCTTAGCTTTATGCTTCACATTGCCTATTCCTCAGTGAGATAGCAAAGAGGGACTCTGTTGAGTTATTGTCCACATAACATTTCATCAGAAACTCAAATAAATTAGATTTGGGTTGGGACATAGATCAGATGGTTAATTCTAGTTGTGGAATGATGTGATCCATTAATGACTTCATGTTGCACCTGACAGTATCTATCAATTATGGAGTAGTTCACTGATAAGTGTTATCAAACCACTTCAGAAACATTGTACGAAGAATTTTTGCATCTTTACCGTTGCTCCTGGGCAATTTATTTTTCTGGTCTTAAACCAGGAATGCAATTTTAGTTGGACTCTATGGCTGCTTTAATGTGTGGGAATCAATATTGATTGTTTCAGTCTATTAACTATATAGTCATTGTTCCCTTTCAGTCACATCTCGCAACATGATTTGACTTTTCTGCACTACAATATCTCCTTTTCAGCAACACGTGCATTTGATAAAATAAAAAGCCCAGATCAAAGCTAGCAGCGTTATGAAACAAGTATAGTCAGCTGAGTCCTCACATTGTAGTGGAAGGATTCTTCTAATAGTAGACTCAAGAATCCTAACGTAGTATTTAATTGAATGTGAGCATGCTGCTACTTTTTGAAAAAGCTATATCTGAGGGGGATCAGATGGTGTAGTGAGTTAGATATTTGACCTTTCACTCTAGGACCTGATTCAATTTCATCTGATGAGATGAGAGCCTTCTCTGTCTGTTGGTCGTCACGGTCTTACATCAAACATGTTTGGGTAGTTCCTAGTGGACATGCATCAACAGCAGAGAACTGCCTCCAATTATCAATCTCCCACAGAGAGATCACAGGATGGCTGATTTGGGAAGTTAAAAATGATACACTGGTGCAGCATTTTTCCAAGGTTGGGGCTGAGACACATTATTGGGGAAGAGCAGGTGGAGCATTATTCTGCATCTGACCCCTATTGTACTGACCCGAGAATGCTTAACACTGACAATGGAACCTGAAATGTCCTATTACCCAGCACTAACATCCTTCACCCTGATTTTAAAAAAAAGTGAAGAAAGTCGATTGGGGCATTTATGTCCTAATAGAAGCATCACATTTGTTTCTTTTCTTCAATTTTCTCCTTCCTCTCCTGAAAGTGCTGACTCTTGCTGGGGCATTGATCCACTGGTGCTGGCAGTCCTCAACTACTTCATCCAAATGTTATTCTTCATCTGTAATCTCAGTTTGATGCTGGCATACAATTTGACCATAGAGACAATAACAGCTAAGCACAATTTTCTCCTCACTTAAAGCTTGTTCACACACAGAATGCATACTTTTCAACAGGGATCATAGGATAGCAGCCAAGAATTCACTAGCTGTTTTCCCCATAACCTAGAATACACTCAAACTAATTGTAGTGTTTCCAACATCACTGCAGCTAACTCAATACAGGTATCCAAGCTAGAATCTGCATGTCTCTGTACCATATGAGCCATCGGAGCATATTAAGATGGAATGCAGCACTGTGTGACAAAGCACTCAGTCACATCCACATACTTGTATCCTCGTTCATTGAAGTGAGAAGCAATTACACATATACATAATGATAATTCAGGTATCAACTCAGAGCTTCTGTTTTTCTCGGTTTTTGATATCCCACCATTCACTTTTACTTGGCAGCAAAATTGTTACTGATTTTCTCATGGTAGTCTTTGTGATTTTTTTTCTATTTTTAATGACTTTCATCTACTTGCTTCACATTATCTTTCATTCTACCTTTTTGTTTTGAATTTTTGCTTTTCATTCTTTTTTTTAATATCTTAATTGATTTCCATATTTGATTTTTTAAAACGTTTTACTTTTCTGCTCTTTGAGTGACTCCAAAAGGGATCTTTGAATCCAGGAGAATCCAGATTTGGACAAGATAGTTACAATTTTACCCTTCAACTAGAAGCTGGAACTTCTCTTCATTCACATTCTGGACTACAGGGGAGATAACCCACGAAAGTATTATTTCCAAACCAAATTATATGGTTTCTGTGATCCCCTCACATGAAACAAGCCAGACTATTTCAGCAAACAGCCAATTAAACTATTAATGTTGGCATGAGATGGGACCCAAATAAAAATAAGCCAAGCCAAACTGTAAGAAAAGTTGAGTGAGCTCTATTTATACCAATGAGAAAGGGGTCGCAGGAATATAACAAAGACTTGAGAAAGTATTTTGTAAAGCAAGTCACCCAGACTATGTCCAATTTATTAAAACCAGCAATCAACATCTTTTACTCAATGCAGACTGGTATCTATGTGCCTGCCATAACATACAATCCTTCTGAACAGCAATAATACTTACCTTTCTGTGAATTAGCAGTACTTGGCTACCTACTAATAATTCACATAAAAACAAAAGAAAAAATGTTTCTAGGTCCTTCTTATTTGACAACAAAAAGCCTATAACCTATCCCAGTCTCTAGATTGTGAATGAGTACATATGACCCTAAGTCACAGAGAGAATAATATTTCACCTGCATTCCAAGAAAGCTCTTCATCAATATAGTGATCATTTTTTGTAGAGAAAGAATAGGAAGATTCATGAAAACCACAGCATGCTGTAGCCTTCCCACTGGAAATTTATCACCCTAGTCTCTTTCTAATCTCAATCATGATCAATAGGATCATTAGATATTGCCAACTCAAATCTAGAGCCGACCTTTTAGAGAGAAAAAATTAAGAATCACAGTCATGCATTTCAGCATAAAACACTGCCAGGTTAGTACTGTTGATAGGTAGTGCAAAGCTCCCTACATAACATAATAACGTAAGAAAAAGGAGCAGGAGTAGGCCATACGGCCCCTCGAGCCTGCTCCACCATTCAATCAGATCATGGTTGATCTTCAACCTCAACTCCACTTTCCCACCCTATCCCCATATCCCTTGAATCCCCCAATCTATCAATCTCAGCCTTGAATATACTCAACGACTGAGCATCCACAGCCGTCTAGGATAGAGAATTCCAAAGATTCACAACCCACTGAGTGAAGAAATTCCTCCTCATCTCAGTCTTAAATGGCCGACCCCTTATCCTACGACTATGCCCTCTAGTTCTAGATTCTCCAGCTGGGGGGGAACGACCTCTCAGCCTCTACCTTATCAAGCCCCCTCAGAATCTTATATGTTTCAATGAGATCACCTCTCATTCTTCTAAACTCCAGAGAGTATAGGCGCATTCTACTCAACCTCTCCTCATAGGACAACCAACTCATCCCAGGAATTAATCTAGTGAGCCTTTGTTGCACTGCCTCTAAGGCAAGTATATCCTTCCTTAGGTAAGGAGACCAAAACTGTACACAGTACTCTAAGTGAGGTCTTACCAAAGCCCTGTACAATTGTAGTAAGACTTCCTTACTCTTGTACCCCAACCCCCTTGCAATAAAGGCCAACATGCCATTTGCCTTCCTGATTGCCTGCTGGACCTGCATGCTAACTTTTTGTGTTTCTTGTACCACGACATCCAAGTCTCTCTGGACACCAACATTTAATAGTTTCTCACCATTTAAAAAATATTCTGTTTTTCTATTCTTCCTACCAAAGTGAATAACCTCACATTTCCCCACATTATACTCCATCTGCCACCTTCTTGCCCATTCACTTAACCTGTCTATATCCCTTTGCAGACTCTTTGTGTCCTCCTCACAGTTTACTTTCCCATCTAGCTTTGTATCATCAGCAAATTTGGATACATTACACTTGGTCCCTTCATCCAAGTCATTAATATAGATTGTAAACATCTGAGGCCCAAGCACCGATCCTTGCGGTACCCCACTAGTTACAGCCTGCCAACCTGAAAATTACCCGTTTATCCCTACTCTCTGTTTTCTGTCCTTTAACCAATCCTCTATCCATGCTAATATGTTACCCTCAACCCCATGAGCTCTTACCTTGTGTAACAACCTTTTATGTGGCACCTCATCTAATGCCTTTTGAAAATCCAAATATACTATATCCACTGGTTCCACTTTATCTACCTTGCCAGTTACATCCTCAAAAAACTCTAATAAATTTGTCAAACACGATTTCCCTTTCATAAAACCATGTTGACTCTTCCTAATCATATTATGATGTTCTAAGTGCCCTGTTATCAGTTCCTTAATAATGGATTCCAGCATTTTCCCGGTCACTGAAGTCAGGCTAACTGGCCTATAATTCCCTGTTTTCTCTCTCCCTCCTTTCTTGAATAGCAGGGTTACATTTGCTACCTTCCAATCTGCTGGGACCATTCTAGAATCAAGGGAATTTTGGAAGATTATAACCAATACATCCACTATTTCTGCAGCCACTTCTTTTAAAACCCTCGGATGTAGGCCATCAGGTCCAGGGGATTTATCGGCTTTTAGTTCCATTAGTTTCTCAAGTACTTTTTCTCTACTGATAATAATTACTTTAAATTCCTCACTTTCATTAGCCCCTTGGTTCCCCGCTATTTCTGTTATGCTTTTTGTGTCTTCTATTGTGAAGACAGATACAAAATATTTGTTTAACGTATCTGCCATTTCCTGATTCCCCATTATAATTTCTCCTGTCTCAGCCTCTAGGGGACCAACGTTTACTTTTGCTACTCTCTTCCTCTTCCTTCCCTCTACTCTGTCACAGCAATTTGTAAACTCCAACCTTGCTAAAGCACCCAGTACTGCATCAACGTGATATTTTCAGTTTTCATATTGACTAACTGTGACTTCTTTAAATGAGACGACCTATTTATTGCCAGTTAATGCAAAAGTGAGTAGATTTATGCTGAGTACTCATACTAGTTATCTACTGGAATAAAACTGTCCAGAGCCATTTCACTTGGGAACCAAACTAACATTAGGGAGGGAAGGCCATAGCCTACGTTTCCTAAGTTTGGGCTGGTGGCTGGTATGTCATTCACCAACAACCCGTATCAAAAGTTTTATCCCAGATTTTCTGATATTTGCTGTTGATGGCTGAGATGTTGTGCCATCAGCCTGAAATGAGAAAATTTACCTCGACATCTCATCCCTCTGGGTCTGTATTTGTCCGTTTGTTGTTGTGTAATGTATGCCTAATATCAACCAGAATGTTAAAGAAGGTCAACATATATCTTCACCATGTTCTATACTATATTGTTTATTTAGGCCAAATTAATAAAATAATTAGAAAGACAACCTTGTTATTGTGATTTATTAATTATATTACACATAGTAGGGTCCAGTCACTTATCCATCTGGGAGGATGGGGAAGGTAAGATTTCTTATGTTCTTTATTTCTAACTAAATCATAAACGCATGTAGAAAGAACATATTTACAATTCTGCTACAAATAGCGAACAGAGAAAATCTTCCAGTGTCTGGGGGCATTGACATCAAGTCAAACTGAATACTTGGTAGGGAATGAATGGAAACTCTGGGTCAGAGTTCAGGAATGAAAAGGATGCTAATCTGAGATTTCTTATCATTCATCTCTCTGACTCAGCTTGTAGGTTGATGTCAACTGTGCTGCTTTCAGGCCTACTCAACTTGAAATGTCATATCTCCTCAGGGTTATAGGGCGGTGATGTGATGCAGCATTTCTTCCAACAGGTGTTTTTTTTTAGTGCCTGTACGTGGGGAGCATAAACGGGAGAAAGATTTTGTATATTTTCTATTATGCCATTCTTTATTAATACTACACAGAGGCTCCCTCTGCCTCCCAAGAGACATAACTGTAGCATAGATTATGCAGAATATGTAGAAAATAGGGAATTAATGAATATACTCATCCTAGTCCTCCAGTTAGGACACTTTTTCTCCACACAACATACTTCCTACCTCATCTCTAGACTGATCATTTATCAGTCTGCCCTTGGGTTATTGATGTTATGTTTAATCTGCTGTAGGTGTCTGTTTATGTATATGGTCATGATGTGGAGATGCCGGTGATGGACTGGGGTTGACAAATGTAAGGAATCTTACAACACCAGGTTATAGTCCAACTGTTTTATTTGAAAATCACAAGCTTTCGGAGGCTTTCTCCTTCGTCAGGTGACTCACCTGACGAAGGAGAAAGCCTCCGAAAGCTTGTGATTTTCAAATAAAACAGTTGGACTATAACCTGGTGTTGTAAGATTCCTTACATATGTATATGGTGATCTGTTTATGTACATCTTTTAAAAATCCCTTTGGGGCGAATTGTAACGATTGCACTAAAATGTCTCCACATGTACTTCCATTATAAGGGTATTATAATGTGGCACAGTAAATAGTGTAGATGGGAGCAGAAATTTGCAATGGGACATTGATAGATTATGTGAGTGGGCAAAACCACGGCAGATGGAGTTCAATGTGGGAAAGTGTGAAGTCATCCACTTTGGATCTAAGAAAGATAGATCAGAGTATTTTCTAAATGGCGAGAAGCTAGGAACTGTGGATGAGTAGAGAGATTCAGGGGTCCAAGTACAGAAATCACTAAAAGCTGACAGATGACAAATAATTAAAAAGGCTAATGGGATGTTGGCCTTTATCTCAAGGGGGCTGGAATAGAAAGGGGTGGAAGTTATTTTACAGTTGTACAGAGCTCTGGTTAGACCCCATCTGACGTAGTATGTTTAGTTCTGGGCACCACGGCTCAGGAAGGATATATTGGCCTTGGAGGGGGTGCAGCTCAGGTTCACCAGGATGATCCCAGGACTAAAACGGTAAATGATGACGACAGGTTGCATAGACTAGGCTTGTATTCCCTTGAATATAGAAGATTAAGGGGTGATCTAATTGAGGAGTTTATGGTAATTAAAGATTTTTATAGGGTAGATAGAGAGAAACTATTTCCTCTGGTGGGGGAGTCCAAACAAGAGCTAGACTGTTCAGGGGTGATGTCAGAAAGCACTCCTTCAAAAAGGGTAGTGGAAATCTGGAACTCTCTCCTCTTAAAAAGCCGTTGAGGCTGGGGGTCAACTAAAAATTTAAAAACTGAGTTTGACAGATTTTTGTTGGGTAAGGGCATTAAAGGTTACAGAGCCAGGGCAGGTAGATGGAGTTAAGATACATATCAGCCATCATCTAATTGAATGGCGGAACAGGCTCGTGGGGCTGAATTGCCTACTCCTGCTCCTATGTTCTGGGATTTTCCTGGATTATTTATTATCAGAACAGCTAGTCTGCTGAACATGGGTAATAAATTCTGTGTTCAAAGGCTTGCTGTCTGTGTAACACAACTTTATTTGAAATTAAGTCCATTTTCAAATGGATATTAATACTCTGTCATTTGGTGATGATATCATCAAATTAATAATGCATGATCATCTCCATTGGTAATTTTTTCATCTATGTAAATGTGAACAATTTGAGATTTCTTTTTAAACTGATAGTAACAAGATTAATGGTGACTGACCAGAAAGGAGCTCTATGTCTCCCATTTCCAGACTAGCTTCATAGAACATGCTTCAATATGCATGGCTCTCATGCTGATTACAGTCATTTCCTTTCCTCAGCCGTATGTGATGATAAAATAGCATTTTTTTGCGAGACAGATGCAAATCTGGCCCATTTGCCAATATCTCTGCTGCCAAATTACACTTGGCCAGGGAAATGAAAATTGCTCCTCATATGTCCTGCCTAAATATCATACGATACTAGTTCAAAATTATTCCTAAACTTGTTTCCCTATTGCTCCTCTCCTCCAATCCAGACAAAGATAAAGAGAGTGCTTAGAATATGGAACTCTCTAGTAGTTGAGGCGAATAGCATAGATGCATTAAGGGAAAGCTAGATAAACACATGAAGGAGAAAGGAATAGAAAGTTATGCTGATAAAGTAATATGAAAAGGAGTGGGAGGAAGCTCGTGTGGAGCATAAACATCGGCATGGACCAGTTGGGCCGAATGGCTTGTTTCTGTGCTGTAAATTCTATGTAATTCTATGTAATATATAATCAGTTTGAAATGTTTGGAACAAATAGTATTCCATTTCCTTATTCAAAAATGGTGTTTATTTTATAGAAGCAGCTTAGAGCCCATTTTTCTATTATCTGAATTCAAAGTTGAGCTAATGTAAGCATTAACTTCAAGATTTTATGTTATACCGAGGCTGCAGTGTACACTGTCTACAGGATGCACTGCAGCAACTCACCAAGGCTTCTTTGGCAGCACTTCACTAATCTGTGGCCTCCACCGCCTAGAAGGCCAAGGGCAGCGGGTGCTTGGGAACACCATCACCTCCAAATTCCCCTCCATATCACGCACCATCCCCACTTGAACATATATTGCTGTTCTTTCATCGAAACTGGGTCAAAATCCTGGAACTCCCCACTTAACAGCATTGTGGAAGTATCTTCAACATATGGACTGCAGCGGTTCAAGAAGAAGGCCCACCACCTTCTCTGGTGGGCAAGGGCAACTCGGGATGGGCAATAAATGCTGGCCTTCATAGCGACGCCCATATCACAAGAATGAACAACTTTTTTTTAATGTGTACGTAGGATAACTGTTGCATGTACTGGCCATGTTTTCCATTAGTTTACCCCTTCAGTAGTTAAAAATGCTCGCAGGGATGACACAGCTTTTTAATGTTATATAATAATGAGCACATTTTATGGACATTCACCCATAATATATAAAGACACTTATTTAATTGAAAAGCTTGGCCATTTTTTATATGAAGGTAGTAGTTATAATTTTCCCATGGCGCTGTTGTTTGTCTGTCATCGATCAGCGTCATTGTCAATGCAGCAATCTAAATCATTATGGGATGTGAGAGTGTCAGTTTAACTTGGGAGTCAGGTCAGCAATCTGATGCCTGGATGCATTGAAACCAGGAAATATGAGACCAGCTCTCGCAGGTAGCCTCACATTGGTTGGGCTTTACATTGGGTGCAGTATAACTCAGTCGAATGTGCAGTACATGTTTGAAAGTGCCCAGGCAGTCCGTCCAGAGGCATTTTAAATTTGGTATGGAATCTTTTTAATGTTATGACAAAAGTAATGCTCTCAACTGCACTCTCATAACTTAAAAATTAATCCCTGAGGGTTGGAGCTCTGTACATGTTTGTCACTGCTGGCTGCACATCACACTCAACAAGTACAGGTTTAAGACCAATATTTGTAGTACAACACTTTATGACTATTGGGTTGCACTTATTTGTTGAATAATTCAGTGGCTGTGTAGTTACATCCCACATGTATTTACCCTCACGTCTTAGAGCCAGTGGTAAGGAGCTATCCATCAGGATTCAGGAAAAGGGATGGATCCATGTCGATGAACTACTGACCCACTTCTTTATTATCCCAAAGTTTTGATTTGGGTTATTGGTAACAGCGAAAAGAGATAAATTGGCTTAATCTCCTCTAGTGTTTAAAAAAAAACTCTGCTACTTGGGTCTCTCCTAATGTTATCAGTCATTTGAGCCTAGATTCAGTTGTACCTAACAGACTAAATTTTCCCTTTGAAGCAAAAATGTTTTAGAGAGTGAAATAGAATTACTCTAAGCTCAGAGGCAGGAAGACAGCCTTCTATTCTCTGGTGTCAGACGGGGGGAGGGGGAGGGGAGGACGACATCAGAAGTGTAGAAAAATCACTCAGTGGATATTTTAATTTACACAGATTCCTATCAAGGGCAGATACAATTATTGGGCAGAAGTGGTATTGCCAACAGCAAAATCAATGATAAGCCCACTACAATCTGCAAAGAAAAGCATTGTGGCCACTCTAGACCTGAATATATGTATTCTAAATATACCGGGCACCTTGCCTAGATTTCCTACAATGTGTTTTTGAATAAGTGTTCAGTTATGGGTAGCTCCAACATCCCATTGTTGGCCTGTTGTTATGGACTAATTAAAGGAGACAGTAATTACAATATTTTGTTGCTCAGAAAGGGACGGAGATAATATTAAGGTCAGATGGATTAGAATGCCGTCTTCCACTTCCAGGACCTTGTTATTTCATGTTTCCTTTCATTCAAAGTATCACCTGCTGAAGATGCTGATATAAAGAATGTTCCACTGCAAGTACTTAACAAAGATCTCATGCCGTGAACAGCTGCTAGTTGTGTCTGAACTATATGTGAAATATTAAGTCCTGTTATAAAATACAAACAACCAGTCAAATCTATAGGCACACATTAATGTGCGACATAAGCATTTTTAATGAATTCGTAATCTGATTCTGATTTAGGCAGGATTTGTGTAAGCTGTTCCTGTTAAATGTCTGATTATAAGCCACATTTTACTTCATCTTGACTGATTTCATTGTGTGCACATCTGTTAGGAATATATGAAGAGCTCTAATAAGTTCCAGCAAAAGGCAAGGCTGCCATCATCAGACTGGATTGAGCAATTCTGCTTTTAATATGTGTTGCTTTGGTATGGTACGATGACAAATGAGCTCATACATGCTTCTGACAGACTCAAGAACATTCTGTATGAGCTTTGCTAAAGCTGAATCTAAACTCTTTCAAACTGATGCAGTACTGACATAGTCTTCTCAACGCAGAACTAGTTGATCGATGAGTGAGTGAGTAAAACAGTTTTAAAAGAACAATGTCTGACATTTGGAAGATTGTGGACATTGTTCTACTTTATTAAGGATGTAATATACCTCCAGAATATATAAAACATAAAGGGGGTGAAAAAAAAATTGGATAGGGCCTATTATTGGGCAGGGGTAGCGCAATCCGCTATTACCCCGTGCCCAGTGGCCCCTGCGCAAGCAGGATGAGACTTTTGTGAGGCCCGAGGACTTACCTTCAAGCAGTGTTCCGAATCAACGTTGACACCAGGATTCAATGCAATTCGTACTTTCCACCAATCTCTTAAAGGCAGGCTGTCTCTTAAAAATCCCTTAAAGGTAGCTGGTACCTGTTATTTGCTGAAAATAACAGTCTGCTGTCTGCACGGAGATCAGACATCGCACATGCAAAACACAGAAGCAGCTCCTATCCCTATGTTTACAAATTGATGAGTTATGTTAAAACATTGAATAAAAGTTGCGCACTACTAAATTCCACATCCTCCAATCTGTATGCCAGACCTCACCAATCCGCTGATCTGAGTCGGTACCAGGCCCGTGAGAGTGCATGCACCAAGGTTCTCTGCTGATGCACTAGAGGACTTGGTGCAAGAGGTGGACAGAAGGAGGGACATCCTATATCTGCAGGGGGGCAAGGGATCCTCCAGACATATACCCAAAAGGCAGTGGGACAAAGTCAATGCCAGGCGCACAGCATCATGGATGCAGTGCAGGAAGAAGTTCAATACTTTGACATGAGTGGTCATGTTGAGTGAGGTCAATTGTCAAGTGGTGTCTCCTACCAACTACACCACTAGCCCCATCCACTGCTCCATGCACTACACCCCCCATCACCCACATAACAACAAACTCTTTCCATCAGTACTCAACTCTTCCAATCAGATGCTTCCTCTCACCCTTACACATTACCACTGTTGCAAGCCGCCCACCCACAACTCACAGGCTACACACACTGGCAGCTATTCAACCATGACAGGCACATCACCCAGACACACGTCCCGCTTTCTTGCAGGAGAAGGTGGCGCATATCATGAGGCAGCAAGTGGCAGTGGCATTTAGCCCCTCGAGCCTGTTCTGCCATTCAATGAGATCATGATGGACCTGTGATCTAACTCCATATACCCACCTTAGCCCCATAATCCCTCAATACTCTTGGTTCACAGAAATCTATCAATCTCAGATTTAGAATTCACAATTGAACTAGCATCACCTGTCGTTTGCAGAAGAGCGTTCCAAACACCTCCCACCCTGTGTGTGTAGAAGCATTTCCTAACTTCAGTCCTGCACATCCTGACTCTAAATGTTAGGCTACGTCCCCTAGTCCTAGTATTCAAGTAAAGGAGACCTCCAAAAACAATTACAAATGTCTCAGCAGCCAGAAGCAATAATCCAGCCACTAATCTGTAAATCCTGCATGGTCCCTTTGAATAGCACTGGGGGTTCCCCCCAGGCACTCTGAGACACGTTCAGATGGTCGGGGTTAAGACTGTGCGTTACGTCCCAAAATGGTATCTATTACTTTAAATCAGCGTTGCACACTGATTGCACGCATTTTCTCCCTACTTTACATGCTTCCGGTGTTCGGTATTTGCACATGCGCTAACTCCTATACCAAGATGACGTCTGGCGCATGTCACGCTGGAAACGTGCATGCGCAGCCAAGTCACCAACTTGGATGTTGGAGAGGCTGAGTAGTGTCGAAACAACAGGTGCTACACGGCCCAATTTAGCGCCCATAGAATTTCCATGAAACACAATGAAAATATATTTGTCACATGTGAATGTTGACATAATAATAAGTCTCTAACACCGTCTTGGGGTTCAGAGGACTTTCTATACCTTTCTTTCTGCATTTTTGTTGTTCATGACATTGCTTGAACTATGTTACACACTTTAGCATTTTGTGCAAAGTTGTGATGAGGTTCATGGGTTCTTTTCTGATAGACCAGAGACAAATAAAAAATTGTGCTCGCCCAGGATTTTATAAACTACAGTAGGTCTTAGACAGGCTAACACATTGTTACCACACAAAAGACAAAATGTATCAAACTATCTGCTCAATTGGCGTCTCTTAATAGTCTTTCCAGAAATATATGTTTAGCATGTGTTTTGACATAAAATTAGACAGAAAACAAAAATGTGTATTTTCATAGCACCTTATCACATCCCTCAGAAATATTTCAAATGACTTTGAAGTGCAATAGCTATTGTTATTAGTAAAGCACAGCAACAATTTTGTGCACGGCAAGATCCAACAAGCAGCAATGAGGTGAATAACAAGTTAATTGTTTTTTTGGTGGTGCTGGTTCAGGAAGGAATGTTGGTCAGAATACCAAAAAAACCTCCCTGCTCCTCTTCAACTGGTGCTATGGAACCTTCACTGTCCATAATATTTAACAGGGAGCCTCCAGTTTAAGAGAGTGAGGAGAGAGGTTAGGAAAAATGTCTCTATGCAAAGAGTTGTTGGAGCATGAGATACATTGCCACAGGGAGTAGTTGAGTCAGACACCATTGCATCTTAAAGGGAAATGTGGATAATCATTTGAAGCCAAGGAAGATAAAGGTTTATGACAGGAAAGCAGGACAGTGCGATTAGTTTGGCATTGCTCTAGCAAAGAGCAGCCACACAAGGTAAGCTAAATGTGCCATTCCAAGCTGTAAACATCTGGTTCCACGGTGCAGTATCTCCATTACTTACTTCCGTGCTTGTTGAGAATCCTGATGAGAAAATAGATGTACGCAAAAAAAATTCCTGAGGCCTCAGTTCAGATATAAACAATGTTCATTAGGTTCTGGGAATACAAGAGAGCTGAGGACTTTCTTTGTCCCTATTTCATTGTAGCACCTATCTGTCCTTAAATTCTGTTCTAGATCCATTCTTTTTTCCATACATTTTGCTCCTCTGATTTGGTTCATTTTGATTAATCTTTCCCATTTCCTTTAATAGTGGTGATTTTTGTTTTGCCATTGAAAGATCTGTTTCTGATCTTTGTTTTTTTAGAATCAATGTATCAGTGGTTGGCATTATTCTCATCACTCATGGTGGGTTAGAGGTTAGAGAGTAGCAAAGTCAGGTGGTCTGATTTCCAATGAGAAAGCTGAATCTGACGAGAGGGGGGGACATGAATGTCAAATCAGAAAATTAAGATGCATCTTTTAGTGTGTTTTTATTTTCCACAACTGTTCTATTGTGAGTTGTTGCTGTTTTATGAATATGAGATTCAAGCCAATCAGGTGCGAATGTGACACATATTTTGCATATCAAATATGATGGACACAGGCACACATTAAATGCAAGATTAATGCTCTGAATAGCATTCAATGAAAACCAATAAGAAGTGATGTACAAATTTAAAATGGAACAACGTTAATGCAGAAATAAGTTATGGAACTTTTTCAGGCACACTTTTGGGTTAAAATGTGGATGTTAAATCAGACTCAGCTGTTAACAATAGCTTTACATTCAAAATATCAGGATATTTTCGATCATTGTCTTTCATGTACTGAGGCAGAAACTAAAGCACAATGTATTCTCCATCTCCCATTATTCGAACTGACAACATAACAAAGCATTTTAATGTAAGTGTTTACATTAGAATACTACATCCATCCTTAACAACTTAGCATTAATATATTTTACATCATAAAAATTAAACAATATACTTACATTATGCTTGCCCAACAACACAGATAATTGCATTGATTTTTGCTGACTAGAAGGCATTATTCCAACAGCAAATACCAATCAGCTAGATGCCTTGATGTTTCTGAACAGCACAAAGCCCCATAGAAAGTCACACAATGAGGTTTCTATTTTGATCTGATTTTTGCTGCTCTGTAATCAGTTGCACATTGAGTGCACCTGGACGTTTTTTTTTATAGCATGCCATATTGAGTGCACCTGACATGAAAGAGACTGAAAACAGGGAGGGTATACAGGTCAGGGATAAAAAGAAAATGTTGAAAACAAATTACTCTATTTACAAAAAACATATTGTCATCCTTCAAAATTATATGATGGTTAAAGCATCTTCAATGTGGAAAAATGCAAAAATTGCACTTATTTGGAATCAGTGCAGATCCACTTCAAACATTGGCAGACTTCTTACTTGTTTATGTGATTTCCAGTTGTCATTTTAATGTTTTTTATACTTTATTTTTGAGAGAAATCCTGAATCTTCAGAAAGTTTGAAGTAGTATGTGAAAATTTAGATGCACCAGAGGCCTTTTACCAATAGGTGAACCTAAAACAACAACAACTTGGGTTTATAAAGCGCCTTTAATGTAGTAAAATATCCCAAGGCGCTTCACAGAAGCGATTATCAAACAAAATTTGACACCGAGCCACATAAGGAGATATTAAGACAGGTGACCAAAAGCTTGGTCAAAGAGGTAGGTTTTTAAGAGTGTCTTAAAGGAGGAGAGAGAGGTGGGGAGGTTTAGGGAGGGAATTCCAGAACAAAATAAGTCTATGTTTATTTTCACATATCTCATTTCAGTGTTAAAACTAGCCATAGACAATGAAATCTGTTCATAGAATAGGCCTTAGCAATTGACCCAGACCATGAAAATACACGCTGTCCAAGTGTACGATCACAATTTGACAAACCATGGTTATTTTCTGCCACCTAGTGGTGCATATACATCTAAAGTTAGATCATCCAAAGCATAGAGCTCTGAATTCATTTATTAACTGATAGCCTGACCATACCCGGACTTTGGGAACTTCAGTGATTCCAAAAACAAAATCCAGTTCCCAAATTTCAGTACAATCAATATGGTTTCTTTCTGAACTACCCAACACCAAAACAAACTAGTACCACATTCTGTCTGGTTTGCTATAACTGCAAACAGTTTTTGATTCAGATTGCTTGTCCCAGAATGCATCAAGCAATAAGTACAATGTCAATGTATTGTTGTACAATGAATTTGGATTCATCCAAATTGCCAATTTTTGGGAGCACTAATCTAGTCAGCTCAGACTGTAGAAACCTGAATCTGATGGAACTGAAACCAAACCAGAACTGTCCCAGATTTAATATGAGCTTCTACAAAATAATAAGAGTAAAACATTTATTTTGGCACAATTGCAGAAGCCAATCTGACTGAGATATCTGTAAGCATTTGCCAATGATATTCTACTGCAGCCGTAGTTAATTTATACAAAATAATAATGATGTTACTTTAACTTCGAATGTGAAACAGATGGAGTTTTGACATTTTTTTATTCATTATCTAATTAACAACATTATTCCAATGATTTTATCCCAAATATTTCCATCAATTTGTGCTCCTTATCAGTGTTGATGTCTGGGTTTGTACCAGTAATTTATGATTGGTGAGTTCAAGCTTCTTGGTGCCAGTGCATTTCTAATGCACTGATAGCTGCTCAACTTCTTTCAAAGTTGTTCCTCATCTATATGCATCAGATCTGTCCCTCTCTCATTGACACCTCTACTTTTCCTTGGCTGACCTTCCTTCATGCTGGTACCATTTGACAGAGCGCTCAGATGTTAACAGAAGGTCTTAAAAACTCAGACTGAGCTCCTAATGATGCTGCCTTCACAAAACCTGTACAACCAATCCACCTCCCATTTAACCTCTGCACAACTTGATATATACTGCCTGACCTGCTGAGCATTTCCAGCATTTTGCTATTTTTATTTGATATACAGTTGTACAGATTGTAAACAATTTCAGGTTGGGATTGTTGTAAACAATTTGAGGTTGGGATTGTCCTGTATGCAGCATTTTATTTTGCATTATACATTCTCAGCAGAATTTTGGGGTGGTAAAATGCTCTTTGATCATTGTTACTGCTGTTACATTTTGCACTGTAAATTAATCACAAGGCATAAACATTATCATCCAAGTGGAAAATCAGCATGTAAAACCAATAATTAAGGAAGAGACATAAGCCCAGTAACAACTTTGCATCTGTTTTTTTGAGCGTTAAGCATGTGTGAAATTTAAAAAAAAATTAAGTATGATTTCATGTTTCCCCAGTTAGAAAGGAGTCACACTGGTGCCAAATGTATTCTGCTGCACTTGAAAATGTTGATTTATTATATATTTTAATTCATTAGTAATGACTCTGGTGCATCACATATCAGTTTAAAGATTTGTAAACAATGCACAACCTTTACGAACTAGTTACAATTACTAATATATTATGGTAAAGCATATTAAACAGCAACACACTACACCCAATGGAAATGCCACTCCAACTGTTTTGCTGAATTACCTGGCAGGAGGCAAGCCACTTTTCACATGTATACATTAAGGAAATAAGGACTAAGAGGATGAAAGAACAATGGATTGCCAGAGCACTCCAGGAAGTGAAAGTAAAGGAAATAGGCATATTTTGCAGGACTCTCTTCATAATGTTTTTCTTCAAATTGAATTTTGAAAAGACAATTCATTTTCTGGCTTCAAGGGAACAGGTCTGGATGTAGAAGTAGTAAACAATGACTTTTTATAATTTTAGTAGTTAACAATGCCGCCCTTACACAGCTTATAGCACCAAATATACCATTTTATGTTGTTAAAAAATAACAGTTAGCCACTAGTATTTGTTAAAAATTACAAATTTTTGAATGAGCTATCAGTACATGCATCTTTGATTGGTTCAGCGTCTGTGGCACACTCAAGGGTGATCCAACATTCTCATCAGGCTGGCCATCAGAAAATTAAAGGAAGTCCCACTTAACATCCCCTAGATGTATGGAGGAGATTGGCAGCTGGTAGATTAATGCAGTTAGCAAATTGATGAGAAATAAAGCAACAACAACTTGCATTTATATAGCGCCTTTAACATAGAAAAACATCCCAGCTCCACAGAGGAAAAACCAAAAAACCTCTTGGCTAATTATGTCTAGCAAATTTACATACTATTATGCAAGGATGTGTTCATTTAGCTATTCGGGCATGGCAATGGCAACTTCTTCAGGACATCTGGTTCACTAATGTCCTTTAGGGAAGGAAACCTGCCGTCCTTACCCGGTCTGGCCAAAATGTGACTCCAGACCCACAGCAATGTGGTTGATTCTTAATTGCCCTCTGAAATGGCCTAACAAGCCACTCAGTTGTAAAATCTCACTTTAAAAAAGTCATAATAAGAATAAAACCGGACGGACCACCTGGCATCGGACCACTAGACACCGGACACGACAAAGGCAAACCAAGCCCAGTCAACCCTGCAAAGTCCTCCTCGCGAACATCTGGGGACTTGTGCCAAAATTGGGAGAGCTGTCCCACAGACTAGTCAAGCAACAGCCTGACATAGCCATACTCACAGAATCATACCTTTCAGCCAACGTCCCAGACTCTTCCATCACCATCCCTGGGTATGTCCTGTCCCACCGGCAGGACAGACCCCCAGAGGTGGCAGTACAGTGATATACAGTCAGGAGGGAATGGCCCTGGGAGTCCTCAATATTGACTCCGGACCCCATGAAATCTCATGGCATCAGGTCAAATATGGGCAAGGGAACCTCCTGCTGATTACCACCTACCGTCCTCCCTCAGCTGATGAATCAGTCCTCCTCCATGTTGAACATCACTTGGAGGAAGCACTGAGGGTAGCAAGGGCACAGAATGTACTCTGGGTGGGGGACTTCAATGTCCATCACCAAGAGTGGCTCGGTAGCACCACTACTGACCGAGCTGGCCGAGTCCTAAAGGACATAGCTGCCAGACTGGGCCTGTGGCAGATGGTGAGCGAACCAACAAAAGGGAGAAACCTACTTGACCTCGTCCTCACCAATCTACCTGTCGCAGATGCATCTGTCCATGACAGTATTGGTAGGAGTGACTACTGCACAGTCCTCGTAGAGATGAAGTCCCGTCGTCGCACTGAGGACACCATCCAACGTATTGTGTGGCACGATCACCATGCTAAATGGGATAGATTCAGAACAGATCTAGCAGCTCAAAACTGGGCATCCATGAGGTGCAGTGGGCCATTAGCAGCAGCAGAATTGTATTCCAGCACAATCTGTAACCTCATAGGCCGGCATATGCCTCACTCTACCATTACCAACAAGCCAGGGGATCAACGCTGATTCAATCAGAAGCATAGAAGAGCATGCCAGGAGCAGCACCAGGCGTACCTAAAAATGAGGTGCTAACCTGGTGAAGCTACAACTCAGGACTACATGCATGCTAAACAGGGGAAGTAACATGCTATGGACAGAGCTAAGTGATTCCACAACCAACGGATCAGATCAAAGCTCTGCAGTCCTGCCACATCCAGTCGTGAATGGTGGTGGACAATTAAACAACTAACGGGAGGAGGAGGCTCAGTAAACATCCCCATCCTCAATGATGGCGGAGTCCTGCATGTGAGTGCAAAAGACAAGGCTGAAGCGTTTGCAACCATCTTCAGCCAGAAGTGCCGAGTGGATGATCCATTTCAGCCTCCTCCCGATATCCCCACCATCACAGAAGCCAGTCTTCAGCCAATTCGATTCACTTCACGTGATATCAAGAAACAGCTGAGTGCACTGGATACAGCAAAGGCTATGGGCCCCGACAACATCCTGGCTGTAGTGCTGAAGACTTGTGCTCCAGAACTAGCTGCGCCTCTAGCCAAGCTGTTCCAGTACAGCTACAACACTGGCATCTACCCGACAATGTGGAAAATTGCCCAGGTATGTCCTGTCCACAAAAAGCAGAACAAATCCAATCCAGAAAATTACCGCCCTATCAGTCTACTCTCAATCATAAGCAAAGTGATGGAGGGAATTGTCGAAAGTGCTATCAAACGGCACTTCCTCACCAATAACCTGCTCACCGATGCTCAGTTTGGTTTGGGCCAGGACCACTCTGCTCCAGATCTCATTACAGCCTTGGTCCATATATGGACAAAAGAGCTGAATTCCAGAGGTGAGGTGAGAGTGACTGCCCTTGACATCAAGGCAGCATTTGACCGAGTGTGGCACCAAGGAGCCCGAGTAAAATTGAAGTCAATGGGAATCAGGGGAAAACTCTCCAGTGGCTGGAGTCATACCGAGCACAAAGGAAGATGATAGTGGTTTTTGGAGGCCAATCATCTCAGCCCCAGGGCTTTGCTGCAGGAGTTCCTCAGGGCAGTGTCCTAGGCCCAACCATCTTCAGCTGCTTCATCAATGACCTTCCCTCCATCATAAGGTCAGAAATGGGGATGGTTGCTGATGATTGCACAGGGTTCAGTTCCATTCGCAACCCCTTAGACAATGAAGCAGTCTGTGCCCGCATGCAGCAAGACCTGGACAACATCCAGGCTTGGGCTGATAAGTGGCAAGTAACATTCATGCCAGACAAGTGCCAGGCAATGACCATCTCCAACAAGAGAGAGTCTAACCACCTCCCCTTGACATTCAACAGCATTACCATCGCCGAATCCCCCACCATCAACATGCTGGGGGTCACCATTGACCAGAAACTTAACTGGACCAGCCACATAAATACTGTGGCTACAAGAGCAGGTCAGATGCTGGGTATTCTGCAGCGAGTGACTCACCTCCTGACTCCACAAAGCCTTTCCACCATCTACAAGGCACAAGGCAGGAGTGTGATGGAATACTCTCCACTTGCCTGGGTGATTGCAGCTCCAACAACACTCAAGAAGCTCGACACCATCCAGGACAAAGCAGCCCGCTTGATTGGCACCCCATCCACCACCCTAAACATTCACTCCCTTCACCACCGGCGCACTGTGGCTGCAGTGTGTACTATCCACAGGATGCACTGCAGCAACTCCCAAACCCATGACCTTTACCACCTAGAAGAACAAGGGCAGCAGGCACATGGGAACAACACCACCTGCACATTCCCCTCCAAGTCACACACCATCCCGACTTGGAAATATATTGCCGTTCCTTCATCGTCGCTGGGTCAAAATCCTGGAACTCCCTTCCTAACAGCACTGTGGGAGGACCTTCATCACATGGACTGCAGCGGTTCAAGAAGGCAGCTCACCACCACCTTCTCAAGGGCAATTAGGGATGGGCAATAAATGCTGGCCTTGCCAGCGACGCCCACATCCCATGAACTAATAAAAAAAACAGGCAAATACGGTTTTGGATATGAAAGTATAACTTATGAATATATATTTTTGGGCTTTGTAGCATAGAAGATATTTTCAAAGATTGCATTTACATATATATTTTAATTAGCCAAGGTTTCTATTCTGATAAGGTTTCCTTTGTCCATTTGTCTTCAGAGCCTGTAGGTTAAGTGAATGTACAATTCTGTCTGGAGACATTCGATATTAATAGCACTGAAATTCTCTCTGGTTTGCATTATTTCATGGCAAGTGATGCCTTGCTGATTGATGCATGTTTTACAAATGTGGGGAGGGAGAGGTGGCATGCTGAATGTAAACAACAATTTCCTGGATGGTGAAGAGAGTTGTTTTGTTTCTTACATTCCTACACACCCAGATGACAATAAGAATTAATATTGATTTCCAGGCTGTTTAGAAAAAAGTTTGGGTCTTCCTCAATACTTGCTTATTGTGACAAGACTACTTTTGATCTGAGGTATCAGAGGCATCTGGATCCAGAATATCTAGGAAAGCATTTTAACCTCTCTTCAATTAACTTGTTACAACCATTTAGCGTCATAGCACAGTGATGGGCTGGAACTCCAAGGATCTAATCACACAAGTTACCGTCATCCAAGTCTGAGTTAAGTGACTAAGAATTCAAACGCTTTTGTTGTTATGGTGCTAGAAAGCATACATAGAAATATATAGAAGTTACAACATGGAAACTGGCCATTCAGCTCAGTCAATGTTGGCATTTACCCTCCACATGAGCAAATAGTTCTAATCACATTTACCCGCCGTGTTTCCATATCCTTTCAACCCTTTTCCTTTATCCACCTATCCAATCTGATCTTGAATTATGACATCGGGGGAAAATAATACCTAACCCGTTGGGTGGGAAAGCCGCTCTTTTTAAAACCTGTCCGATTTTACTCTTCAAATGGAGAATAAAGACTTCAATGGAGAGTAAAATCAGGCAGTATGTAAAATGAACAATGGACCTGAACCCACCCAGTGGATTAGGTTAAAATTACCCCCATTGCTTCTTATGCCTTTCAACCATTAACCCTGGAAATGAATGCCACAGCCTCACAACTCTGTGTGAAGTAGTTTCTCCTGCTCTCTGTTCTAAATCTTTTACGTTTAATTTTGCATCTATGGCCCCTCATTCTCGAGGCCTTAACTACTGGAAACAGTCATCTAAATACCCTGTCCCATCCTTTCATAATTTTGAACAGCAGTTTAAAGTATCAGTGGAAGTATTGTATTGCTCTTTATCCACTGATTTATTTTGCTTCTGTATAAATTTATGCCCTATATATTTAAGTAAAGAGCAATACTGTACTTTCACTGATAATTTTAAACTGCAGTTTAAAATATGAAAGGATGGGACAGGGTAGATAGAAGACTGTTTTAGCCTGAAATATATAGCTTGCCTTTGTGATGCTTTTCCATCTTCAGAGTGATTAGTAGAGTATGGAGGAAAACATTCTGTGTATTTTACTGGGTATAATTCAAGGGGTAAATGTAAATCCTGCAACGCTGATCAATTCATTCTATCTGTAAATTTTGTAAGTTTGTTAATAGGATGCACAGGCCTACTTACGGAAACTGCCTTGAAATTTCTAGGGCTAGAGGGCGGGAAGTGGGCACATCAGTCACAAGGGAAGCCCGAAATTTGGGGTGGAACTTGATTCTGCCAGGATTCTGGACCCCTTAGCCTCCACAAGAACTTTCAGTGGGGGGACGGATGGCAGGGGAGGAGTCTTTAGCTTGGCCACCCAACGTAACGTGGGCGTAAGGACATAAGAAACAGGAGCAGGAGTAGGCCATACGGCCTCTCGAGCCTGCTACACCATTCAATAAGATCATGGCTGATCTTCCACCTCAACTCCACTTTCCCGCCCTATCCCCATATCCCTTGATTCCCTTAGTGTCCAAAAATCTATCTATCTCAGTTTTGAATATACTCAACGACTGAGCATCCACAGACCTCTGGGGTAGAGAATTCCAAAGATTCACAACCCTCTGAGGAAATTTTTCCTCATCTTGGTCCTAAATGGCCAACCTCTTTTCCTGAGACTATGACCACTAGTTCTAGACTCTTCAGCCAGGGGATACAGCCTCTTAGCATCTAGCCTGTCAAGCCCTCTAAGAATTTTATATATTTCAATGAGATCACCTCTCTAAACTCCAGAGAATATAAAGCCATTCTACTCAATCTCTTCTCATAGCTCAACCCTTTCGTTGCACCTTCTCTAAGGCAAGTATAACCTTTCTTGGGTAAGGAGATAAAAACTGTACACTGTACTCCAGGTGTAGTCTCACCAGAGCCCTAGATAATTGCAACAAGACCTCCTTACTCTTATACTCCAACCCCCTTACAATAAACATACTGGATCTACTCAGGTAGCAAGTACCTCGTACCTCGCTGTTGCATCACAATGTCTGCACCTCAGACTCCAGCTCACCAACTCTGTCTTGGGAAGTTCCGTTACTACCTCAGGGCATTACACACTTTACACTTTTGTACCTTAATGAGTCTCCCATCAGCTGAAGGCCGACATGAATTCTGTTAAGGCCCTTGGAGAGGCTCCAGAAGTTTCCAATACAATTGATCGTGGCGATATACTTAATAAGATGCCTTATTACTTTTTTTTCAGTGACTGGGGAAGGCTTGGGGTCCCTTGGATGGAACAGCTGTGGACACCCCACTTTCAGCTGGAGGATTGGGGCAGACGCCTCTGACGTGCCCTTACAGACGCAGGTGACCCAGCCTGACTATAATAAAGACCCCTGGATAGATTTTTGTCTTCGCCACCTGAGCAGCAGCCTGGTGGGGCGGATCGCATTTAAATCAATAGAATGTAAATGAACCAGGTACTATAAACGGAGGGTGATCCACCCCACCCAGGCACGGAGACCAAAAATCTTCCCCATCCCTGGGATTTGGGACAAGGCCTAGATCATTCCCTGTGGCCAGATGGGAGTTCTGCTTCACTGCACTTGTGCACCCGGAATTTGAGTCCCATTGTGGGTGTTATTGTACAAAACTGAATGGGAAGCACATTAGACACTCATGTCTGTGTTTTCTTTATTTTGTGATTTTGCATTCATAGCAAGGGAATACATTATACGTGGTCAGCACTTCAAAGGCATAGGGGTAGAATTGCTATTTTCTAGGGGATAAAACAGGGGACAAAAAGAAGCAATTTCCTGGGTTATCTGCTGCATCCCAAAGAGCCCAATGGGGTTGGACGATTTCTCAGGTACCGGGCGTGTTCTGCTTTGGTTTTCCTGCCGTGGATGCGGCCTAACAAGCAGCTGCCAAAAAAAATGCTCCTCCCAGCTCCACAGCACTCTTGAGGGCGACTGCTGGCCGTGACTGGTGCGCCTCTTCCTGTTCTCCTACACCCCTCCCCCCTTTCGGGACCTACCTGAAGGCTACTGCCAGCGCAGCAAGCAGCCTAAATAAGCTTGTGGTAAATCGGCAACCTGCCTCTGGAGGCACGACAGACACAGGCAGCTCGCCGCAATTGTTGAAATGGGGCCTGATGCCCGATTTTGGGTGAGCCTCTGGCTTCCCGGTGTAGACGAGTGCTAGGTCCGCCCCATCAGTTATGCACCCGAAAACGGGCAATAACCAAATTTCCCCACACTGTCCTTATTGAATAAAGTTTGGCAAACATTATGGCATAATGATGGACAGGACAGAACAAAATTTATGCCTTTTAACCAATATATGAAAATGAAATCACCTGAATAAGATAATCTGTAGTTCAACATACAGAATGAATTGAGAACTGCGGTTCCCACTTAAAAAACTGTATTTACTCTTTATATTGTAGATCAACTACAGATCATAACAGAAGGTGCATCAACTAAAAAATGAAACACAACTTATATGAAAAAGTTTATTTGGATATTGTGTACATTTATACACGAGTTGCTGAAAAGTTTAACACTGATGTAAAACCATATTAAGCTTGTACAATATCGTTAGAGAAAAGATATTTCAGTTAGAAAAATTGACAAAAAAAAATTCAAAAAAGGACAAGGAGTGTATCTATGCAAAAGTAGCATTTAAAAAGGCAGCAATACTCACAAACCATAATGCCGGAGTGAATTTGTTATTTAAGTTATTAGTTTCCTGCAAAAACTATACCTCAAAATATACGGAAACTTTGGATCCGGTACAATTGCACAATCTGGATTTTTCGACTTGATAAAAGAACAATTATAAATCACAATAATAATAAATTACAATATTGCAGAATAGCACAAATCATTCTTATGAATCATTTTTTAAAACTAGAAGTATTTATTTTGGCATTGTTTATTTCCTGCAGATTGTGATCAACTGTATAGAGGAAAGTTGTTTTCAATTCTAAGGGGAAAAAGAAAATAAATCATGTTTTCATTTTACATACACTAACATTTGCATTTCAATTATGACCTTGCTGATGTGCAATACAATTTTTAAAAAAAAATTGTAAAGGATCAGCTTCAGAATGATCTATACTAGGACTGTCATTACATGCCTCGAGTAGAAGTACTACATTTTGCTTCCTCAAAACAGAAAGGCCGTATAAGAAAAGCTTAATTATAATTAGTATCAATATTAGTCATGGTCAGATGCATATTGGTGTTTCCAGTCACATAATCCAAGTTAAATTATATTGCATAAGGTTTAGTAACCTGCCTCGTGCAGGTGGTCGTGCTTTTAACACCATTCCTTTTCGACTCACTTTCCCTGAAAACAATGTACAATAAGCAATCTATTTTAAATACAGGTTAACAAATTCATTGTGGTTCTATATAGCAAGCATTTGCATGTCAACATCAACAGACTACTCCACAATTTACATTTTTTAACCTGTTGTAACAACCATCTCAACATTCTATGGTACAAAATTATTTTTTCTGCCAGACTCTATACATTCTTTCATCTCAATGATTTTCAGTGCGACCTGATACAGGCACCAACCAGGGAGCTCCATCACAAAGCTGATGTCAACCAGTCATATTCTCAGCAGTCTAGGAAGGAGAAACAATATCCACATTAAGTATAGTACAATTTCTCCAGTACACTGCAACAACTTTCTTGGTGCTGGAAATGTGGAAACTAAAAAGGTGCAATTTTGCTTTTCTGGGGTCTCTTCTTGGCCTATTTTTTTTTTAAGTGCACACATTCTGCATCTGAATTGGGTGTAATGAGATAATGTCTCATTTATAATTTCACAGCAGTAATTCATACTAATGACAGATCAGAGATTGGTCAGTATTCACAAAAAAAGTTATGCTTCTACAGTGTACATACAGCAAGTAAAATGGAGATAACAAGCTTTATTCATACATTAATGTACATGAAACTTTAATGATAGATGTATTATGAGCACCCGGAGTTAGTCTACACATTGTGATACGTACAAATTAATTTGCAGAAGTACTTCAGTACAAGTTCAGAAAGTTACTTTAACCCAAATCAATGTAAATGACCGTAAAACCTGAATTCTAAATTTCCTTTGTGTATAAAATGATTTTCTTTGTGAATGTTCTAATTTTTTTTTTAAATCTTCATTTTTTCCTTACTCTAGGTTTCACTGGGCTAAAGGCCTTTCTGATTGAAAGGCTGTACGAGACTCCCTCGACACCAATTACTCTGTACTTAGTACTCTCCTCCTGCCCCTACTGCAGTCGAGCACAGAAACTGGAATCACAATGCAGTCTATCTACGCTCCTTCTTCTATGTTAGATACTCATGTATCATATCATAGTAGGTACAGCACAGGAGGCAGCCATTCGGCCCATCGTGCCTGTGCTGGCTCTTTGAAAGAGCTATCCAATTAATCCCATTCTCCTGCTCTTTCCCCATAGCCCTGTAAATTTTTTACCTCCAAGTATTTATTCAATTCCATTTTGAAAGTTACTATTGAATCTGCTTCCACCACCCTTTCAGGCAGGGCATTCCAGTTCATAACAACCCGTTGCATAAAAAAAATATTTCCTCATGTCGCCTCCGCTTTTTTTGCCGATCACCTTAAATCTGTATCCTCTGGTTATCGACCCTTCTGCCACTGGAAACAGTTTCTCCTTATTTACTCTGTTAAAACCATTCATGGTTTTGAACACCTCTATCAAATTTCCCCTTAACCTTCTATGTTCAAAGGAGAGCAACCCCAGTTTCTCCAAATAATTGAAGTCCCTCATTCCTGACACTATTTAATATAATTTGGGTTCAGGCCTGTCGAATCAGACACAACTACTATATGCATATTTTAAAAATCAATTTAATCTTTATTTATGACTGACTTTGTGTATAGCAGCAAGCATGCCACATTGACTATAGCAGTAAGAGGACACTGCACTACATTCCACTTACAGGATGCCATAGTTATCTTTATCCTAGGAGGAGGGCCAGCTGACGTTTTTCTTCTGTGGAGGATTCAACGCGGCTTCCAACCTAAGTCTCTCTTTATACTTTTTCCGATCACTGTTCATGACACCCAGCATCCTACTCCAGCAGCATCTTGCATTTGTCTCCCAGGGTTTACTTAAACTTTATTACATGAAGAAAGGAAGTCATATTTAAGGAAATGGTTCCCTGTTGCTGAACTAACACTCTGGTATTCTTACAATTTGGATCAGTGTGATTCATGTACTCTCTCACACAGTACATTCTTCCTACAGTCAATTGTTGTTCAACCATGTGGATCTGCTAACCATAAGTCTGGTTACTATTTATTCTTGAACCCACCAACTTACAGATCTGCGTATTTCATCTTTAGTGCAATATTTCATTACAAAGACATACCCTACTTCTTTTTACAACCTCAACACTCTTCTCACCTTCTAACCACAGATTCCACTTCCTTATTCACTCACTCACTCAACCACCATCTGTTTAAACCATTTCCTTACACACATCTGCAAAACAGTAACTGGGCACTGATTAGTTACTTTAAGACATTGTGGCTTGAGGATCAGATAATGTGCTGACAAATAAAAGGTAAAATTTACACTTATATAAAATAAATCCTCACAACCAAATCAGCCACAGGATTTCTGATTAACCCTTTCCATTCTATCTATTACGGGTTCTATATCTATTATCCATTATGTAGGGATTCTATTGTGGCAAAATGTAGGTTATTTTTGTGTAAATTGAGTTGTACATTTGAAAAGATAAAAACAAACAGTTCTAAAAGATGCCAGAAAGCTGACGCAGGCATAAAAGGCCAAATAGCTTTCTTTGCTGCAAAATTCTAACGTTGTATGTAACATGTATCAGATTTTAGTACACATCAATTTTTCTTACTTTGAGTGCATCAGTAGCCTTGCGCAGCTCCTTAATGACTGAAGCCAAGGCCTCGGGATTGATACCTTGTTCGCAAAGACGGACACAAATTGAGAGAGACTCCATATCAAGACCAGTATTCAGCAATCTGGAAATTTCAAGGAGAACTGAAAGAAACAAATTTAAATTTATAGGATTTGGTAACAACTAGTAAAGACTTGCATTTCTATAGCGCCTTTCACAATTTCAGGATGTCCCAAAGCGCTTTACAGCCAATTAAGTACTTTTGAAGTTGTAATGTAGGAAATGTGGCAGCCAATTTGCACACAGCAAGGTCCCACACACAGCAATGTGATAATGACCAGACAGTCTGTTTTAGAGATGTTGGTTAAGGGATCAAGATTGGCCAGGACATCGGGGAGAATTCCCCCGTTCTTCGATATAGTGTCTTAGGATCTTTTGCATCGACCTGAAAGAGCAGACGGGGCCCTGGTTTAACATCGCATCAAAAGATGGCACCTCCAACAGTTCAGAACTCCCCTCAGTACTGCGCTAGAGTGTCAACCTAGATTTTGTGCTCATGTCTCTGAAGTGGGACTTGAACCCACAATCTTCTGACTCAGAGGCAAGAGTGCTACCACTGAGCCAAGGATTACGCCTGTACAATGCTGCTAGCAGTTTATTTTGTTGTGCACAAACACCCCAGCCATTTGTATTTCAATTTGGTCAAAAATCCACACAAAATTACTTAGCAATGCTCTACTAGGACCAAATGGCAGAAATGTCGAGTTTGAACTTTCATGAATAGTAGGTTCATAATTGCAAGGAGAGAATATAAAGGTGCACTGATACTCTTAGCTTCTTACAAATCATTAAGGAAATATGGTGCCATGGTTTTATAATATCTGCAAGTTATTTAAATATGCAAGTTGAATTACAGGCTTGAAGGTTGCTTATGCATGTGCATAATTGTGTAAAATTCTCTTTAAGAAGTAATTGAAGAAAAGGAAATACTTCTACCTTTGATTTGTCAACTACCTCAATACATATTAGCCAAGTGTGAGAGATTTTTAAAAAAATGAGCAGACACTTTTTGCCAATACAAGAATTTATATTTCAAACTTTGCTAAATCACACACAAGCTTTAAGACTTATCCTTAACAGCATTCTCCAACCCCTCAGGTGATGATGCCACGAGTAGATCATCAATTACCATGTCATTTTCACCTTCAGGTCCACACAATGCTAACACTCAAATATTTTATTCCTGTTTTACCATGCAAGAATGCAAATAACATACTCACAGTTACCATTTTAAACCAGCAATGAATTAACAATCAGCAAGGACTGGAGTCAGAGTTTGAACCAGGTTGCCTTATATGAATGTAGTAAGAAGGTTTATTATCCCACCCAAAATATGAAAACACTGATTCTTATAACATACATTCTGGGTACTTTCCTTCTACCAACATTTGTTATGTTGAAAAGGAACAATAACATACCTACACCATCAATAATACCAGTGATGTTAATGGTCTAAACACATAATGAAGCATTTTCTCCTCCAATACACCAGTTTCACATGGTTCACTTGGCTTTCTGGGTAGTATGCACAGAGAATGCATTATGCCACTTCAGGTTAAGTTCAATACTGCAAAAACTCTGGAATGCTTTACCCTGAAGACAGCTTCCTTTCCTACATTTGATCAGTTACCAACACTGCTTTTTTTCCACCTCTGAAAAATCATGCACCTCCACCACTACTGCTCCCCCAATGTTGCTGAAACCCAAATTCACATCCTTATCACTTCAATGTTCAACTTCCCCAGTGTTTTCCCAGTCATCCCTATCACTTATAAAAATTACAGCTCATTCAGAATGCAGTGAACTGTGTCCTCACCGTACAAAATCCCCCCCGTTCTCATTCTTTCCAAGTTCTACAGGCTGCCCGTGCTCTAGCTACTTGATTTCAAGATTCTTGTATTTGGTTTCAAATCCCTCCATGGCCTTGTCATAGCTAACTTCACTAATCTCCTCCAGGCATAGGTTCCCATGTGTTCCACAGACACATGCTCTCTCTACTCCAACATCAACTGCTGTATTTTAAGTGGTGCAATATAGTTAAAAGATGCAAACAAAAAAAATAGTATCATGTTAATTTTGCCTAAGAGCACTTTACTCTAAAAACAGCTAACTCTCTAAAACATAGTAGCACTACTTCCACCACTCTAGACCCAGCACTTTGAATTGGCATAGTGGAAGTCCACTTGCTGCTACATATCCCACCTCCCCATCTGCAAACTAACCCCATTTCTCTCTCAAAGCATGTAACCTTAATAACTGCAATTAATATACTTACTATCCCACCTATCCTTCCAGCCAAAGTGGAGAAAGGCAATACAATTAAATTAGAGGTACACTAGAGAAATAATCAACAAATCCTTATGTAGTTAACAAAAGCTTTAAAATAATTGTATCCTTCAGATGGATGAGGAAACAAACAAAATTGCAATTAAGTTTACAGTATGTGTGTTATTTTTCCAGAAGCAAGATACAGCATTTATAAAAAAAACTAAAAGCAAACACTATTTGCTACAATTAAAAAATACATTGTTCATCCCACCAAATGCAAGTCCTTGTTGAAGGATATACCTAAAATACACAATTTAAAAAGAATGCAGCAATTTATTAAAACAATCCTTTATTCACAGTTCTCTTGGAAGAAGTGACGATCCAAGAATATAAACCAAAAGAAATACTGTGTGCCGAGGAACATCCTACTTGGAAACTAGATTTGCACCTAGGGGTCCCGACCTTCGTCTTTTTCAATAGCTAAGATGGATAGTGATGTTCTGAACAGTGCCACTCTTGGGTCTTTATCATGCCGAATGTCTTAAGAACAATTTGCATGACAGAAACTGTCCAAGCTGGTGGGAATTATTCATGCAGATACTTGCAGTGGAAGAAGTCGTGATCAAGGACATGCATCCTCTCTAATGGGGTGAAACTGCACTGTGCACTAACAGGCAAACATGTTAATGTATTCATATAAATTTCTGTTGCCCCATTTTAACACGTTTGTATGCTAATAACACACGGCGCAATTTTGTTCCACAAAAAGCGACCAAGGACTTGCACTTGCTGCTTTTGCAAAACATAACCATCTGAGGTTCTACAATTATATTGACTACTGGAGGCCCCTTTTGATTGGGGGATGGGGTAGAAAAGAGATAATGGATAAAAAGCTGCAAGTAAAGAAAAACAAATTAGTGATGGATCTTTGTGAACAATATGTTCAACATGTGATATGTGGTCGTACACAGAACATAACCAGCAGGGTTTCCATCAAATATGGTAGATAATTTTAGATTCATTAAACTCTACATGCATCTAATCCACACTGACAGTTTTATAAGAACTGCTTACAGCAAATATGAGATTCTTGAGCCATAATGACTAGCTGTAAGCCACGTTACGCATATTAAAAAATTAAGTGTTATTATTTGTGTGAATCAAACACCAGAAGCCCTGAACAAATGCAATTTAAAGTTTGAAGTGATTTGGGCGGTGTTTTATGAAACTAGCAGACCTGCCATCACATTGAGGAGGAGGAGGATATGCTGTTTTTTTAACGACAGGATCACTATACCATGTAATACCCAATGTTTTATAAGACAAATACAAGGAAGAATGAAATACACAGATGAATGGATTCCATGGCTTTAATGACAAGTTTAATAACATTGTTTTCAATAAGTCATCATTATTGGATTTACAAAGCTTTTGTAGTCAATTACATAAAAGGACCAATGTTATTGTACTTGCAAATGAATGATTAGCAACTTATAACACTAAATGAAAGCTAGATACTATTTCATATATATTTTCTTTTACCATGGCATTGCTCATCATGAATTGGCTGTTTCTAAAGAACAGGGGGGTTATGCCAAGTAATATTACTAGTGACACTCATTTATCAGAATTTGGGGCAGTCCTAGGATCTGACAGCACTGAAAGGAGTTTGTGAAATATGATTTTAAAAAAAAATCTTTGAACCCTTATTTTGCATCCGTATTTGGCAGGCTGAGGGAAATAGAAGGCAGATTTTTAAAGTATTTTGAGCAAATTGGTTTGCCTTCTCCTTTCTAAGAAATTTGTGCACAACAAATCAATTAATAAATTTGAATTCCAATAAACAAATACATTTTCTTGTAGCCAATCAGTTGACAGATACGTGAACTGAGGTGGGACAAATTGGAATAAAGGGGGCAGTGGCAGCATGGATACGAAATTGGCTAAGTAATAGGAATCAGAAAGTAGTGGTGAACGGTTGTTTATCGGACTGGAGGGAGGTACACAGTGGTGTGCTCCAGGGGTTGGTACTAGGGCCATTGCTTTTTTTGATACACATTAATGACTTTGACTTGGGTGTACAGGGCACAATTTCAAAATTTGCAGATGTCACAAAACTTGGAAGGGTAATGAACAGTGAGGAGGATAGTGATGGATTTCAAGAGGACATCGTAAAATCAAGGAAAACCCAAAGATGTTTTATAAATACAATAAGAGCAAGAGGATAACTAAGGAAACAGTAGGGCCTATTAGAGAGACCAAAAAGGTAACCTATGTGTGGAGGTGGAAGATATTGGTATGGTTCTTAATGAATACTTTGCATCTGTCTTCACAAAAGAGAGGGACGATGCAGACATTTTAGTTAAGGAGGAGGAGTGTGAAATATTGTATGGGTTAAACTTAGTGAGAGAGGAAGTATTAAGGGGATTAGCATCTTTGAAAGTAGATAAATCACCAGGGCCGGATGAAATGTATTCCAGGCTGTTAAAAGCAAGGGAGGAAATAGCAGAGGCTCTGACCATCATTTTCCAATCCTCATTGAATACAGGTGTGGTGCCAGAGGATAGCTAACATTGTACCATTGCTTAAAAAGGGAGCACGGGATAGACCGAGTAATTACAGGCCAGTCAGTCTAATCTTGGTGGTGGGCAAATTATTGGAATCAATTCTGAGGGACAGGATAAACCGTCACTTAGAAAGGCATGGAGTAATCAAGGACAGTCAGCATGGATTTGTTATGGGAAAGTCGTGTCTGACCAACTTGATTGAATTTTTTGAGGCAGTAACAAGGAGGGTCGATGAGGGTAGTGCATTTGATGTAGTCTACATGGATTTTAGCAAGGCTTTTGACAAGGTCCCACATGGCAGACTGGTCAAAAAAGTACAAGCCCATGGGATCCAAGGGAGAGTGGCAGATTGGATCCAAAATTGGCTCAGTGGCAGGAAGCAAAGGGTAATGGTCGACGGGTGTTAAGTGACTGGAAGGCTGTTTCCAGTGGGGTTCTGCAGGGCTCAGTACTAGGTCCCGTGCTTTTTGTGATATATATTAATGATTTGGACTTAAATGTAGGGGGCATAATTAACAAGTTTGCAGATGATACAAGAATTGGCCGTGTGGTTGATAGTGAGGAAGAAAGCTGTAGACTGCAGGAAGATATCAATGAACTGGTTAGGTGGGCAGAAAAGTGGCAAATGGAATTCAATCTAGAGAAGTGTGAGGTAATGCATTTGGGAGGGCAATCAAGGCAAGGGAGTACACAATAAATGGGAGGATACTAAAAGGTGTAGAGGAAGTGGGGGATCTTGGAGTGCATGTCCACAGATCCCGGAAGGTAGCAGGACAGGTAGAGAAGGTGGTTAAGGCGGCATGTGGAATACTTTCCTTTATTAGCCGAGGCATAGAATACAAGAGCAAGGGAGGTTATGCTGGAACTGTATAAAACACTGGTTAGGCCACAGCTAGAGTACTGTGTACAGTTCTGGTCACCACATTACAGGAAGGAAGTAATTGCACTAGAGAGGGTACAGAGGAGATTTACGAGGATGTTGCCAGGACTGGAGAATTTTAGCTATGAGGAAAGATTGGATAGGTTGGGGTTGTTCTCTTCAGAACAGAGGAAGCAGAGGGGTGATTTAATTGAGGTACACAAAATTATGAGGGGCCTAGATAGAGTGGATAAGAAGGATCTATTTCCCTTAGCAGAGGTCAATAACCAGGGGGCACAGATTTAAAGTGATTGGTAGAAGGATTAGTGGGGAGCTGAAGAAAAGTTTTTTTCACCCTAAGGGTGGTAAGCGGTATGGAACTCACTGCCTGAAAGGGTGGTAGAGGCAGAAATCCTCAACTTATTTAAAAAGTACCTGGATGTGCACCTGAAGTGCTGTGACCAAGTGCTGGAAAGTGGGATTAGGCATGGCGGCTCATTTTCAGCCAGCATGGACACAATGGGACAAATGGCCTCCTTGGCCTCCTTCTGTGCCATAAATTTTCTATGATAGACAGGCTGGTCGAATGAGCGGACACATGGCAGAAAAGTGTGAAGTGATACATTTTGGTAGGAAGTACAAGGAAAGGCAACATAAACCCAAGGGTACAATTCTAAAAGGGGTGCAGGAACAGAGAGATCGGGGGGTATATGTGCACAAATCGTTGAAAGTGGCAGGGCAGGTTGAGAAAGCACATGGCATCCTAGGCTTTATAAATAGAAGCATAGAGTACAAAAGCAAGGAGGTTATGATGAACCTTTATAAAACACTGGTTTGGCCACAACTGGAGTATTGTGTCCAGTTCTGGGCACCGCACTTCAGGGAGGATGTGAAGGCCTTAGAGAGGTTGCAGAAGAGATTTACTAGAATGATTCCAGGGATGAGAAGCTTCAGTTGCATGCATAGGCTGGAGGAGCTGGGGTTTTCCGTTGAGCAGAAAAGGTTGAGAAGAGATTTGAGAGGTATTCAAAATCATGAAGGGTCTGGACAGAGTACATAGAGAGAAACTATTCCCATTGGCCGAGGGGTCAAGAACCAGAGGACATAGATTTAAGGTGATTGGCAAAAGAACCAAAGGCGACATGAGAAAAAACATTTTTCACACAGTGAATGGTTGTGATTTGGAATGCACTGCCTGAGGGGGTGGTGGAGGCAGATTCAATTGTGGCTTTCAAAGAGGAATTGAATAAGTGCTTGAAGGAAAAAAATTTGCAGGGCTACGGAGATAGGGCAGGGGAGTGGGACTAGCTAGATTGCTCTTGCAGAGAGCCGGCATGGACTCGACGGGCCGAATGGCCTCCTTCCATGCTGTAACCATTCTATGAAATTTGAAAATGAGAATCTGCTGTAAGTGTGACAAAGATATATTGTGGGGACAGAGAGAGCCAGTGTGTGATGCAGAAAATGTGAGCTACATGTACTACATTTAATATATTACTGATGAATTTCCCACAAAGCTTCTAATTGTAAGTCAGTGGATGCTCTGTTTTATAAAGGAACATTACAGCATGTAAAATACAATGTATTCTTCTACTAAAGTGTTGGTGTGCCCTTTAATGTTCTAATTAATAAGTAAACAGTAAATTTGATAAAGGTTAATTTCTCTTAAATGTGATTAGTAATATCAATCAAGTTTCAGAAATTCTGGCACTTGTGTCAATTAAGGTATTTTTAACTGTCAGGAGATTTTGTATATCCCAAATTACTGCTTTTATACTTTTTAAAAAAAAAAGTGGCAAAAATGTTGAGTGTAACAGGCAGGTAATGATTATTAGACATTGTTTATAAACAAACAGCGAGTCGAACACACAATTTTAATCCTGCAACATTTCTATGCCACAACTGGATGCAAATTTCTTGTATTCAAATTGGCTAATATTCAATTTTTTTCCCCAGTTAATTGATTCAAACTCCACAAATTTCTTCTAGCTGATACCGGCATTCACTCAAGGAGTAGGAAAGATGCTACACTGGTGCAGTAGAGAAATTTCTTCTGAAGTTGTGGGGTTAATCATATTGTTGGGGCAAAATAAAGGGAGCTTTACTCTATCAAGCTGTGCTATGAAATGGGAAATACTTCATTTCTCAGCACCAACATCCCTTTGTTGATGAGAAAAAAAAGGTATAATTTTAAAAAAACATTTAAAATTGGTAAAAATGGGCACCACAGTAGATACAGCATTTGGTATTGTGCAAACATGCCGAAATGATCAACATGGCAATTCTTCAAAAAAAAATCAAAGTAGCTGACCTGCACAAAAACTCCTCCATAAAAAAAAGTCCTTTTAAGCCCCAGTTTATCACTAATGGAGCACCAATCTATTCAGAATGTTGGAGTCAGGGTTAATTCTTTCGCTCCACTGAATTCCTGATCGGTGTCATGCTACAGTAGAGAAGTATTGAGCAACGGTTAAGTGATCTTTCCAGAATGAGGGAAATAAAATCATTAGAAGCCATTGTTGAAAAAGTCACCTGTCACACCATTCCCAGTTTTAGAGTTGAATACTTTTCCATTGAGATAAAGGAATGTTCCAGAAGTGAAGCTATCCCAGCATTCATAGCATAAGGGAAAGGTATTCCCTCAAGACTATTGGTCTGCACATTGATGCAACATTGCAGGTGTAATGCAAGGGTCATATCCCTTGAGGGTTTGAGGGTAAAGGTTCACGAGGTAGTTACTTTGCCACAGTGGTGCACAAAGAGCCCAAGACAGATTCAAGATGCTATTTACAGCCAAAACAAGTGTTTCTATTTTGGTTAATTAACACCCAATTAATGGGTTTAGTGTTTTCTCGTAAGAATACTATCATGCACCCAACTCTAATGCATCAATGATCAGTACCTCAGCTGCAGGACCCACTATAGAAATTTAACTTAAAAAAAGACTAAACCCATACCAGATAACACCACCAAGGTTAAGAAAAGAAGACCAATCAAATCAGGATTCAGTGATGTCAAACCTAAAGCCCTGTAGTATAAGTTTAGTATACTGCAGGGAGTCTTTGATTTTATCACAGTAGGGAGGAAGAACATGTGGAACAGTATTTTTGCAGCTTAGATTGATAAAGCTCCCATTCATTGTGTACCTCCCATCTCTTAAGGACATCCCAAAGCACTTCATAGCTAATGATTTATTTTCAAGTGCAGTTACATCTATTATGTGGACAAATGAGGCAGCCGATTTGCAGCCAGCAAGGTCCCACAAACAGCAAGTAAATGACCAGATAAACTCTTTTTGGGAGTTGGTTGAAAAAGAACTTGCGTTTATTTACATTGTACTTTTCATGTTCTCAGGACGTCCTGAAGCACTTCACAGCCTGAGGTCTGGAAGGAAGAATGTTGGCCACAACTCCCCGTTTGTCTTTAAATAGAAGTATCAGTCTAGATTATGTGCTCAAGTCCTGGAGTGGGGACTGAACCCATAATCTTCTGATTCAGAGGTGAATTCGTTCATACAGTTGATTTGTGGAAGGGAAAAGAATTGCATTATAGAAGAGAAATAAATCTTCTTGGAAGGAATTTTCAGCTATGGAAGATTCTTGGGTTTTCCATTTAAGATCAGAGAATATAATGAAGCCAAGAACGTTAAAGCATAAAGGACATAAGGGTGATGAAATTCCAGCCCTTTATTCTCTCCATTATAAAGGCCACCTACTTCCACCACCGTAACACATTCCACCCTTGCCCCTGCCTTCACCCATCTGCTGCTGAAACATTCATTTATCTCTTAGTCACCTCCCGACTCACCCACTCCAAAGCTCTCCTTGCTGACCTCCTGCCTCCACAAACTGCAAATTGTATCATATGATACACCACATCCCGCTTGCCCATTGACCCTCATCTTCTCTGACCTACATTGGGTCCCGAACCTCCAATGCCTCAAAATTAAAATTCTGAGCCTTGTGTTTAATTAATTTCATGGCCTAGCATCTACCCTCTCCCCCCATCCCCTCAGCAAACTTCTTTAATACTACAACACCTCAGAACTCTCTGTTCTAGACTTTGGCCTCTACTGCATCCCCTCTCCTTTAACCGCAACTCCTTCGGATTCCCACCCTAAACACAATGAAAAAATGCTGGAAACACTTCAATAGGTCAGTCAGCATTTGTGGAGAGGATAGATGAGTTAACGTTTCAGTTGATGTCCCTTAGTCAGGCCCTGCTTAAACATCTCCACCTCCCTCTCCTCCTTAATTCCCACCTTTAACCAATTTTTTTTGTCATCCCTAATAACACCACCTTTGACTTAGGGTCCCAGTTTTCCTTAAGCCTCATGAAGCACCTTGGGGCATATTTCTATGGTAAAGGGTCTATCCAAATGCCAGTTATTGCTGAAACATCACTTATCCACTAGCTTCAACATGTGATGTACTGGAGTCATGGCCGCACTTCAACATGAACTTAGCTTCGATGTGATTCAATGGGTTTATAGCTGCTCACTCATGGGAACATAGGGACAGGAGTAGGTCATAATGCCCTTGTAGCCTGTCCCACCATTCAATTAAAAAGAAAGACATTCATTTATATAGCACCTTTCACAACCTCAGGATGTCCCAAAGCACTTTACAGCCAATGAAGTACTTCTGAAGTGTAGTCACTGTTGTAATGTAGGAGACGCGGCAGCTAATTTGTACATAGCAAGGTCCCATGAACAGCAATGCGATAATGAAAAGATAATCTGTTTTGGTGGTGTTGGTTGAGGGATAAATATTTGCCAGGACACCGAGAACTCCCCTGCTCTTCTTCGAAATAGTGCCGTGGCATCTTTTACGTCCACCCTAGAGGGCAGACAGGGCCTCAGTTTAACTTCTCATCCGAAAGACGGCACCTCCGACAGTGCAGCACTCCCTCATTACTGCACTGAAGTGTCAGCCTAGATTTTTGTGCTGAAGTCTCTGGAATAGGATTTGAACCCACATTCTTCTGACTCAGAGGTGAGAGTGTTACCACTGAGCCACCGCTGACACCTCTAAATTAAATCATGGATGACCTGTACCTCAACCCCATTTACAGTTTGTTTCCAGTGCAGTGTTGTTATGCTTGGTGTGTATCAAGGGATATGGAACAATGTGATTGAAATTCAGGCCATTTTTATGTGGGAACTATTCTAATTGAAAGAAAAAAAGGGTAGCATTGAGTATCCCAGTGTTACCAACACAAGAAACAGCTCTACAAGTACCCCCCTCAGAAGGAAGACACCAGTAATAAAACACTAATAGGTCAATTAAACTAAAGGATGCTCAAAATAAAATATCCCTAAAAAATACACACGACAGGCAGGCAGTCAGAGCGACTCTCCCCATGGATCCTACGTATCCTGCACCTGTGGATAGCAACTTTGGCCAGGCCAAGGCGCAGACCCACGAGAAGGATCCCCGGATACAAGGCCTTCTGCTGGTTGCTCTCACCTCCACCAACCAACAAGATGTTATCCCAAGGCGTGTTCAGACAGAAGACGAGAGCAAGGAAGTGGAGTGTGTGCAGAGAAGGCTCAAGTTGTGAGGCGGAGGCTGGCAAGGGAGGTTTCAGGACCTGCGCTGATGAGGATCTGTCCAAATGGGGGCGAGATAAGACAGAATTGCTCCACCTGCTTAAACATCAACATACCTAGTGGAATCATGGCCAAGTGCAACTGTTAGTGCCTGGTTGGCTTTGGCTGCAAACCTGATGCGGCATCAGGATATTCAGGTAGCTAACATCTGAATGTCCTGGCGCTACATCCAGCCTGCATTATGGCAGCTGGCGGCATTCAATCCCACTCCATCGACATGCAGTACCTTCACTTTGGTTACCTTCGCAGCCAGGGCTCTTCTCTCTGCCAGCCACGTGTCATCGAAGCTGACAACCCAGAGATGTGGCTGCCCCCAGAGATGTGGCTGCCGGAGGAGCGGTTCGGACAAGATGGCGACTGCCTTGGATGAGGACCTGCTGGAGCCAACCATGTTCCAGATTCTAACCAGGTGCCGATAAAAGACACACAGCTCCTGCAAGTGTGCACGTATGCCCTGCAAGTTCACAAAGAAAGTGCTGCCCGAAGTTCAGGCAGTGTAACAGGCGGAATAAAAAAAATTTTCCAGCGCACAACATTTGTATTGGCCGTGGCTCATTGGTAGCACTCTTGCCTGAGTCGGAAGGTCGTGGGATCAAGTCCTACTCCAGAGACTTGAGTACTGCAGTACTGAGGGAGCACCGCACTTTCAGAGGTGCAGTCTTTTGGATAAGACATCAACTGAGGGCCCGTCTGCCCTCTCAGGTGGAAATAGAAGACCCCATGGCACTATTTCGAAGAAGAGCAGAGGAGGTCTCCCCGGTGTCCTGGTCAACATTTAACATTTATCCCTCAACCACCACCTAAAACAGATTACCTGGTCATTTATTTCTTTGCTGTTTGTGGGATCTTGCTGTGCACAAATTTTGCATTTCGCTACATTACAACAGTGACCACACTTCAAACTGTACCTCTTTGGCTGTAAGTGCTTTGAGAAATCCTGAGGTTGTGAAAGGTGCTATACAAATGCAAGTTCTTTCTTAACGTTTGGGAGGAATTTCCAGGTGCAGGGAGCGCTGCAAGTTTCTATATGCCCGTTCCCAATGGCAAGTCGAATATAGAAGATATTAAGACGATTAAAAGATTTGACAGGGTGGATAAGAGAGAAACTATTTCCTCTGGTGGGAGAGTCCAGATCAAGGGGGGGGGGGGGGAAATAACCTTAAAATTAGAGCTAGGCCGTTCAGGGGGTGATGTGCTTCTTCACACAAAGTGGAAATCTGAAACTCTGTCCCCCAAGAAGTTGTTGAAGCTGGGGGTCAATTGAAAACGTCAAGGAAACGTCTGATGAAAATGAGAGCGGTATCTTTTTGTTAGGCAAGGGTATTAAGGCGGGTAGATGGGAGTGGAGATACAGATCAGCCGTGATCTAACTGAATGGCGGGACAGGCTGGAGGGGCTGAATGGCCTACTCCTGTTGGCAAGTGAACCGCAATGAGCGCCGTTACACCGAGACCGTTTGATCAATGATGAAGAGCGATCCCCCGGCCGGCAGTGAAAACAAACACGAGCCGCTTGACAAACGAAGAAGACAACAACACAATCCCTCCCTCACCGTCCATCGTCTCCCTCGCCGCGTTCAGATTCGCCGCATTCGCCATTCTTCCACCTTTCACCCGGAAACACACAAACCGGGGGGGGGGGGGGAGAACAGCCGGTAAAATCGATCAATTCACAGCCCGGCAGCTCCTCCTTTAACTGACAAAAATACCAGACAGGTTTACTTCGGTCCGAGAACGCGAGGTTGGAAATGGCGGACTTTGATCGGCGCCATCCTGCGGCTGATTCTCTTTTGTCAATAAAGTTTTTTTTTTATTTTCGGTGCGTCCGTTTGGAACGCTGGCGAAGGTTTGAATCTGATTGGCCGCCGACAGAGGAGGCCGCTGATTGGCCGTCGGCTGACGGGGCGAAATTAAATGCAACGAACAGAAGGAACGGAAACAGCGGTAAAGTTTACCGAGAGAGGTAAAATATACCGAGAGAGAGAGAGAGAGTGTGAGGTAAAATATACCGAGAGAGAGAGAGAGAGAGTGTGAGGTAAAATATACCGAGAGAGAGAGAGAGAGAGTGTGAGGTAAAATATACCGAGAGAGAGAGAGAGGTAAAATATACCGAGAGAGAGAGAGAGAGTGAGGTAAAATATACCGAGAGAGAGAGTGTGAGGTAAAATATACCGAGAGAGAGAGAGAGTGTGTGAGGTAAAATATACCGAGAGAGAGAGAGTGTGAGGTAAAATATACCGAGAGAGAGAGAGCGTGAGGTAAAATATACCGAGAGAGAGAGCGTGAGGTAAAATATACCGAGAGAGAGAGAGAGTGTGTGAGGTAAAATATACCGAGAGAGAGAGAGAGAGTGTGTGAGGTAAAATATACCGAGAGAGAGAGAGAGAGAGTGTGAGGTAAAATATACCGAGAGAGAGAGAGCGTGAGGTAAAATATACCGAGAGAGAGAGCGTGAGGTAAAATATACCGAGAGAGAGAGAGAGTGTGTGAGGTAAAATATACCGAGAGAGAGAGAGAGAGTGTGTGAGGTAAAATATACCGAGAGAGAGAGAGAGAGAGAGTGAGGTAAAATATACCGAGAGAGAGAGAGAGTGTGTGAGGTAAAATATACCGAGAGAGAGAGAGTGTGTGAGGTAAAATATACCGAGAGAGAGAGAGAGAGAGTGTGAGGTAAAATATACCGAGAGAGAGAGAGAGTGTGAGGTAAAATATACCGAGAGAGAGAGAGAGTGTGTGAGGTAAAATATACCGAGAGAGAGAGCGTGAGGTAAAATATACCGAGAGAGAGAGCGTGAGGTAAAATATACCGAGAGAGAGAGAGTGTGAGGTAAAATATACCGAGAGAGGGAGAGTGTGAGGTAAAATATACCGAGAGAGGGAGAGTGTGAGGTAAAATATACCGAGAGAGAGAGAGTGTGAGGTAAAATATACCGAGAGAGAGAGAGTGTGAGGTAAAATATACCGAGAGAGGGAGAGTGTGAGGTAAAATATACCGAGAGAGAGAGAGTGTGAGGTAAAATATACCGAGAGAGAGAGAGTGTGAGGTAAAATATACCGAGAGAGAGAGTGTGAGGTAAAATATACCGAGAGAGAGAGTGTGAGGTAAAATATACCGAGAGAGAGAGAGAGTGTGAGGTAAAATATACCGAGAGAGAGAGAGAGTGTGAGGTAAAATATACCGAGAGAGAGAGAGTGTGAGGTAAAATATACCGAGAGAGAGAGAGCGTGAGGTAAAATATACCGAGAGAGAGAGCGTGAGGTAAAATATACCGAGAGAGAGAGAGAGTGTGTGAGGTAAAATATACCGAGAGAGAGTGTGAGGTAAAATATACCGAGAGAGAGAGAGAGTGTGTGAGGTAAAATATACCGAGAGAGAGAGAGAGTGTGTGAGGTAAAATATACCGAGAGAGAGAGCGTGAGGTAAAATATACCGAGAGAGAGAGAGAGAGAGTGTGTGAGGTAAAATATACCGAGAGAGAGAGAGTGTGTGAGGTAAAATATACCGAGAGAGAGAGAGAGAGAGAGAGAGTGAGGTAAAATATACCGAGAGAGAGAGCGTGAGGTAAAATATACCGAGAGAGAGAGCGTGAGGTAAAATATACCGAGAGAGAGAGAGAGCGTGAGGTAAAATATACCGAGAGAGAGAGAGAGTGTGAGGTAAAATATACCGAGAGAGAGAGCGTGAGGTAAAATATACCGAGAGAGAGAGCGTGAGGTAAAATATACCGAGAGAGAGAGCGTGAGGTAAAATATACCGAGAGAGAGCGTGAGGTAAAATATACCGAGAGAGAGAGCGTGAGGTAAAATATACCGAGAGAGAGAGCGTGAGGTAAAATATACCGAGAGAGGGCGGGGGGGGGGGTAAAATATACCGAGAGAGGGCGGGGGGGGGGGGGTAAAATACACCGAGAGAGGGCGGGGGGGGGGGGGGTAAAATACACCGAGAGAGGGCGGGGGGGGGGGGTAAAATACACCGAGAGAGGGCGGGGGGGGGGGGTAAAATACACCGAGAGAGGGCGGGGGGGGGGGTAAAATACACCGAGAGAGGGCGGGGGGGGGGGGGTAAAATACACCGAGAGAGGGCGGGGGGGGGGGTGAAATACACCGAGAGAGGGCGGGGGGGGGGTAAAATATACCGAGAGAGGGCGGGGGGGGGGGGGGTAAAATATACCGAGAGAGGGCGGGGGGGGGGTAAAATATACCGAGAGAGGGCGGGGGGGGGGGTAAAATACACCGAGAGAGGGCGGGGGGGGGGGGTAAAATACACCGAGAGAGGGCGGGGGGGGGGGTAAAATACACCGAGAGAGGGCGGGGGGGGGGGGTAAAATACACCGAGAGAGGGCGGGGGGGGGGGTGAAATACACCGAGAGAGGGCGGGGGGGGGGTAAAATATACCGAGAGAGGGCGGGGGGGGGGGGGGGTAAAATATACCGAGAGAGGGCGGGGGGGGGGTAAAATATACCGAGAGAGGGCGGGGGGGGGGGTAAAATATACCGAGAGGGCGGGGGCGGGGGGGGGTAAAATATACCGAGAGAGGGCGGGGGGGGGGGGGGGGTAAAATATACCGAGAGGGCGGGGGCGGGGGGGGGGGGTAAAATATACCGAGAGAGGGCGGGGGCGGGGGGGGGGGGTAAAATATACCGAGAGAGGGCGGGGGCGGGGGGGGGGGGTAAAATATACCGAGAGAGGGCGGGGGCGGGGGGGGGGGTAAAATATACCGAGAGAGGGCGGGGGGGGGGGGTAAAATATACCGAGAGAGGGCGGGGGGGGGGGGTAAAATATACCGAGAGAGGGCGGGGGGGGGGGGTAAAATATACCGAGAGAGGGCGGGGGGGGGGGGGGGGTAAAATATACCGAGAGAGGGCGGGGGGGGGGGGTAAAATATACCGAGAGAGGGCGGGGGGGGGGGGATAAAATATACCGAGAGAGGGCGGGGGGGGGGGGATAAAATATACCGAGAGAGGGCGGGGGGGGGGGGGATAAAATATACCGAGAGAGGGCGGGGGGGGGGGGGATAAAATATACAGAGAGAGGGCGGGGGGGGGGGGTAAAATATACAGAGAGAGGGCGGGGGGGTAAAATATACAGAGAGAGGGCGGGGGGGTAAAATATACAGAGAGAGGGCGGGGGGTAAAATATACCGAGAGAGGGCGGGGGGGTAAAATATACCGAGAGAGGGCGGGGGGGGTAAAATATACCGAGAGAGGGCGGGGGGGGGGGGGGGTAAAATATACCGAGAGAGGGCGGGGGGGGGGGGGTAAAATATACCGAGAGAGGGCGGGGGGGGGGGTAAAATATACCGAGAGAGGGCGGGGGGGGGGGGTAAAATATACCGAGAGAGGGCGGGGGGGGGGTAAAATATACCGAGAGAGGGCGGGGGGGGGGGGGTAAAATATACCGAGAGAGGGCGGGGGGGGGGGTAAAATATACCGAGAGAGGGCGGGGGGGGGGGTAAAATATACCGAGAGAGGGCGGGGGGGGGGATAAAATATACCGAGAGAGGGCGGGGGGGGGGGGTAAAATATACCGAGAGAGGGCGGGGGGGGGGGTAAAATATACAGAGAGAGGGCGGGGGGGTAAAATATACAGAGAGAGGGCGGGGGGGTAAAATATACAGAGAGAGGGCGGGGGGGTAAAATATACAATGAAGTAAAACATACAGAGAGGGGCGAAACATATCGAGTGGGGTAAAGTGTACCCGAGGGAGGGAGTGGGGTAAAATGTACCCAAGGGAGACAGACAGACAGACAGACAGACAGAGTGGGTTATGCACTGAGCGTGTGTGATGGAGAGATGTAAAGAGGTACCGAGTGTGATGGCGAGAGGTAAAGTACCCAGTGTAGTGAACATAACAGTGAACAGTTGGAGGCAAGTATACAGTGGTGTCCTCTAGGGAATGGTGTTAGGATCACTGCTGTTTTTGATAAATATCAATGCCTGGGATTTGGGTATAGAGGGTCTAATTTCTAATTTTGAGATCACACAAAACGTGGAAATGAAATGTAGCAAATAGTGAAGAAGATAGCAGCAGACATCAGGAGGACATAGACAGACTTGTGAGATGGGCAGTCACTTGGTAGATCAAATTTAATGCAGAGAAGTGTGAAATGATTAATTTTTAGAGGCAAAATGCGATGAGGCAATAGAAACTAAAAAGAGGGACCTTGGGGTTCACATCAAGACAGTCTCTGGTTACAGCAGTTTGCCAACACTGCCCCGACTCAGCCTGCATACGTTCGCGAAGTACACGATTTCCGAATAAGAGTTATCGGTCTCAGCAGCTCGACAAATAGAGAGCAGTACATAGAGGAAAAGTACCCAGTACAGAGTATAACAAGGTGTCAGCCTTGGCTCAGTGGCAACACACTTGCATCGGAGTCAGAAGGTTGTGGGTTCAAGTCCCACTCCAGAGACTTGAGTAGGTAATCCAGGCCGACACTTCAGTGCAGTACTGAGGGAGTGCTGCACTTATGGAGGTGCCATCTTTTGGATGAGACGTTAAACCGAGGTCTGTCAGCCTTTTCAGGTGGATGTGAAAGATCCCATGGCACAATTTCAAAGAAACAGGGGAGGTGTTCCTGGTGTCCTGGCCAATATTTATCTCAACCAAAATCACTAATACAGATTATCTGGTCATTATCACATTGCTATTTGTGGGACCTTGCTATGCGCAAATTGGCTGCCACGTTTCTTACATCACAACAGTGACTACACTTCAAAAGTACACCATTGGCTGTAAAGTGCTTTGGAATGTCCTGCGGTCTTGAAAGGCGCTATATAAAAGTGCAAGTTCTTCTTGAGAGCCGAACATGGAGGGAAATACTGAATACATAGAGTGTAATAGTGTTACGAGGGAGTGGTGAAGTACTAAGTACATAGCGCATTGTTGTATCAATAGAAACCGCTGGCTATAGTAACACTGTTTCAGTTGGAAATGCCTTCCATTTACTCATACAATACAGGTAAATGTACTTCACATGTATATTTACTTAACAAATATCTACCACCAGAGTACTGTGTTCAGTTCTGAGCACCGCATCTCAGGAAAGGGTGCAGTGAAGATTCACCAGAATGACACTGGGGCTAAATGGGTTAAATTATGAACACAGGTTGCATAGACTAGGCTTGTATTCCCTTGAGTATAGAAGATTAAGGGGTGATATAATTGAGGGGTTTAAGATGATTAAAGGAGTTGATAGGATAGATGGAGAGAAATTATTTCCTCTGGTGGGACAGTCCAGAACAAGGGGACATAACCTTAAAAATAGAGCTAGGCCATTCAGGGATGATATCAAGAAGCACTGCATCATACAAAGTGGAAATCTGGAAAACACTTGCCCAAAAAAAGCTGTTGAGGCTAGGTCAACTTAAAAATGTCAAAGTTGAGATTTTTTGTTAGGCAAGAGCATTAAAAGTTATGGAAGCAAGGTGGGTACATGGAGTTAAGATACAGATCAGCCATGATCTAATTGAATGGCAGAACAGCCTCTAGGGGCTGAATGGCCTACCTCTGTTTCTATTTTCCTATTCAGTGCAAAACTTTGCAGTCTTTCTCTTTCACCAAATTTGGAATTGATCAGACACAGCACATTAGTGCCAGGTTCTAGGTTTCCGTGTAGCAATTGTGAGCAGTATTTTGACCTCATCAGTCTGATTGCTGAGAACGTTAACTTGAATAACCAAGTTGAGCTAAACATGGAACACAGCTTGGTGCTGGCTATTCTCAAAACCAGATATTCGCCCTTATTCACGGTATTTTGCTACATTATTAGCACAGCCGTTCTGCCATTTATACACTTTGCAGTGTCAGTAAATCCATCTCCTGTCCAATAGAGAGCAGTTCCCAATGGCAAAGCAGAATGGACCTTTTATGAACTGAAAGGCCAGATTAAAAGTGTCAAAATTAGCAACTTTCTTAAATTTTTCCAGCAAAATTTGAAGCTAAGCGGTATAGGGATCTCTCAAAACCATGGCCAGCTGCATATCGCTGCAAATTTGGGTAGTGAGTAACATGTTGCTCTCCCATTTGCCAAATGAACGGTTTTAGCTTTGCTCAAAATTCTGTTATATACCACACAAGGTCACAAACCATCGTTCCTTTTCCCTACAATTTCACTTTCAGCTCATTCAGGTGACTATTGATATCAGTGAGAAAGAACAAATCACACTTACAAGCTTTATTTTTCATTTGAGAGAAATTGTCCAGTTTGCCTCTTTCATCAAGACAGTCTCTGGTTACAGCAGTTTGCCAACACTTTGCCCCGACTCAGCCTGCATACGTTCGCGAAGTACACGATTTCCGAATAAGAGTTATCGGTCTCAGCAGCTCGACAAACTGCTGACAATTTTGCATAGGATCGGATAAAATTGACTTATATTTATAACAGTTTGCACGACATTTTTCAACGAATCATCGTGCCATCTGAGCACAAAGGCTCTCGGTGAATTATGAGTGAAAGGAGACTTTTGATTGCTGTATGGTTCCGATTTCACTCATATTTATTCAGTGGTGTAACGAAGCCAGAGTTTTGATTAATTATGGCAGATGCATCATCAGTGCTGATCGAGCCCAGATTATCCAAGGTCAGCTCAAACCTCTCGATGATCACATTTGCAGCAGCTAAAATGTCAGAACCCCATGTGCGGACTTTCAGTCCCGTAGGTGCCAACCGCTCTTTTAGTTCAAAGTTATGCTTAACAAATCATGCCCGGTGTCACGAATGTTGCAGGATTCATTAAGTGAAAGTGCAAGAGAATCTTTCCGCTCAGATTTTAACCGAGATTCGACGCTGCCAGCCAGATCCAGCAAACGACGTCAAACTATCTGATGACTCGACTGCAGCTCTCGAATTTTCTGCAGGATATCATTTCTGATTTTCGTTGCATAGTTCTCCAGTAAAATGTCCATGACTGTCACCATAATCACTCTCGCCAACTCTCCATCAGAAAATAGTTTCTTTTTTCACGTCAGAATCCAAGCAGTTTTGCAACTGGCCAAAGTTATAAGTTCTGAAGATGAAGAGAAATTGTTTCGGAACCCTTTTCCGTTGTTTGAGAGTTGATTTCAGTCAAGAACTGCAAACTGATTGAAAATTTTCTATCAAATTCAGAATGTACCTGTTTGAAATATTTCTTTAAATCATCCACCTTGTTCTCAGCAAATGTATTTATGCACAAAAGGTCATGTGGCTTCTTGTCACTTTTCACAACAGCAAACTGAATTCCTCATTCATTGTGAAATGTTTGACCAACTTTGGCCCAGTCTCGACCTTTCTTGACCGGAGGCTTCACTGGTGCATCAGTCAGCTCTCCCAAAGAACTATTCACAGAAATGAATTGTACACAAAACTTCACTTAGCTAAAGTGGCCCTGCAGAAGCATTGCATGTAGGAATATGTGCTGTGACCCAGTTGCTGCAACTTGCTTAGGCTAAGTAGTACTTTAAGGATATCTGGTTGAGAAGGAAAGATGTATAGAAAAAATGTTTATATTAAAAATCATCAGTCTAAATAGATGGTCAGTAAAGAGCTGCTCCCCCATATGAGGAGACATTAAAGTAACTGTTTGATATAATCATTTATCTACCTGAGGTGGGAAAGGAAAACAGCATTCATTTTTCCAAGAACCAATCAAAAAGCATTTAACTGTTTCCAAGGGATCTCTTAACAAGCTTCTTTCCAAATTCTTTCTGTGGAGATGTGCACTGCTTATCCACTTCCAACTTCATCCCTACCCTTGCAACACCTTTTGGTTGAAATTTCCCATTGCCTACCACAGACCTATACGTTCAAAATAGTCATGTGAGCTCATTGAAGAAAATCCTTTTTTTATCTTTTCGCTGGTTTTAATTCAATGAGAATGACATGGCAATAGATTATTGGAGAAGAGATGACATTAACAACTTGAATTTATATAGTGCTTTTAAAGAAGAGCAATGTCCCAAAGTGCTTCACAAAGGCAGAATAAAAAAAAATCATATTTCACTTGACTTAAAAAAAAATTGTTGTTTACTTTTTCATGTAGATTCTTCTGCTTCCTGAAAGCTGCTATATACCATTAAGAAAAGAATAATGGGAGACCTGAAGAATGAGACTAGGTTACATGTAACGCCGGACACACCTGGGCGGCCCCCTGTCTCGAATCCTTTTGAGAGTCCCAGTGATTATGCAAGATTGCATGAGCCAGTGGTTCCCAGTCCATCTGTCTTCAGATTGGTGAAAACACCTGACTCACAGGTTAGATTAACATTCTTTAAAGGGGGAATTCTTTTCTCTTCTGTTACTATATTGCACACAAAATATTGTATCTTTGACCAAATATTTTGCTCTTGTACATAACGCTTATTAGCAGTGCTGTATTTTAAGTTGGTTGTTTTAGAAGAAAGGGTACATGTCACATGAAAACTATATTTGAAAGAGCCATCCCAGATTGGATTAGCCAGTAACAAATTAACGTTATTTTTAAATAGTTGGGTAAGAGGGGGAGGAAATGCTTACAAGCAAGGAAGTCAAATTTTCTTTAAATTTACAATAGTTTGGGATGCTTTTCAGTTTGAAATTTGCTAGAAAGAATGCTTATTCCTCAGCTCAGTACAGAGATTTGAGCACAGATGGTAGTGGTTGTTGGAGGCCAATCATCTCAGCCCCAGGACATTGCTGCAGGAGTTCCTCAGGGCAGTGTCCTAAGCCCAACCATCTTCAGCTGCTTCATCAATGACCTTCCCTTCATCATAAGGTCAGAAATGGGGATGTTCGCTGATGATTGCACAGTGTTCAGTTCCATTCGCAACCCCTCAGATAATGAAGCAGTCTGTGCCCGCATGCAGCATGACCTGGACAACACCAGGCTTGGGCTGATAAGTGGCAAGTAACATTCGTGCCAGGCAATAACCATCTCCAACAAGAGAGTGTCTAACCACCTCCCCTTGACAAAAAACGTCATTACCTCGCCGAATCCCTCACCATCAACATCCTGGGGGTCACCATTGACCAGAAACTTAACTGGACCAGCCACACAAATACTGTGGCTACAAGAGCAGGTCAGAGGCTGGGTATTCTGCGGTGAGTGACTCACGTCCTGACTCCCCAAAGCCTTTCCACCATCTACAAGGCACAAGTCAGGAGTGTGATGGAACACTCTTGCCTGGATGAGTGCAGCTCTACCAATACTCAAGAAGCTCGACACCATCCAGGACAAAGCAGCCCGCTTGATTGGTACCCTATCCACCACCCTAAGCATTCACTTCCTTCACTACCGGCACACCGTGGCTGCAATGTGTACCATCTACAGGATGCACTGCAGCAACTCGCCAAGGCTTCTTCCACAGCACCTCCCAAACCCGCGACCTCTACCACCTAGAAAGACAAGGGCAGCAGGCATATGGGAACAACACCATCTGCACGTTCCTCTCTAAGTCACACACCATCCCGACTTGGAAATATATCACAGTTCCTTCATCGTAGCTGGGTCAAAATCCTGGAATTCTCTACCTAACAGCACTATGGGAGAGCCTTCACCACACGGACTGCAGCGCTTCAAGAAGGCGGCTCACCACCACCTTCTCAAAGGCAATTAAGGATGGGCAATAAATGCTGGCCTTACTAGCGACGCCCACATCCCATGAACGAATAAAAAAAAACATAATCTAGGCTGGCACTTCAGTGCAGTGTTGAAGGGATGCTGCACTGTTGAAGGTGTCATCTTTCGGATGAGATGTTAAACCGAGGCCTCGTCTGCCCTCAGGTGGACAAAAAAGATCCCACAGCACTATTCAAAGAAGAGCAGGGAAGTTTTTCCAGTGTCCTGGCTAATATTTATCCCTCAACCAGCACCTTAAAAATATAGATGATCTGTTCATCTGCTCCTACGTTATAACAGTGACAACACCAAAAAGTACTTCATTGGCTGTAAATCACTTTGGGACATCCTGAGATCATGAAAGGCAGTATATAAATGGAAATTCTTTCTTCCGTATTTCTGGTGTATAGCTTGAAAATGTACTATTTTCCTCATTTAGACACCTGGAAAATTCAGATGGTCCATTGGAGAGCTTGCCATCTTGCATCCAATTGAAATTGACCCAGAAGATGTTCACCAGCAATCTGCATTTATGAGCTGCACCAGGTTACCAGTTTTATCCTATTATGAGTTGCATACAGTGCATTCATTAGATCAATGTGTACATGTGTGATTTGATGTTCTTTCTCATCCATTTAAATTACATATATGGTAGTATTTTGTTTGCCATTCAGCAGGGGGATCTTATGAAGGGCTATCACTCTGGAGATATTTTCTTGCTTAATTTCAATTCAGAATGATTTGTTAACTCTTAGTCATGTTTTTTTTTCTTAATAGCATGCCCTCAATTAGTTCATTAAGTCACCCACAAATTTTCTCCATTCCATTGCATTTTCTTGCACTATAGGATTGTGTAGTGGATCGGACTTGCTTTGTTCAATGTCCGTATTGACCATTAGGTTTTAATTGCACATCTTATAGTGTGCTTCTACCAATATATTGCTGCTTCCAGTATTTTTTTTCTAATGAGACTTATATTTGAAGAGTGGATATTTTCGTTTGTGGCCTACACAGACAGAAACTACACAGTCTCAATTTTTCATACCTGTGTTGTCAGGGGGCCAAAGCTTCTAATCACAATACTGTCTGATTCTATTTTAAACAGTAAGTTGCAATAATGTGCCAAACAATGTCTCTTGTAGTTCAAAAATAGGGGACAAAGATTTAAAATGTTGAAGAACATGCATGGAATTTCTTGTTAGATTACCAGTGGAAAAAGGTTATTCTTTGTATTGTGCTAGGAGTCAGTTTCAATGTCAGCAGGCTTGTTGTGACAGTAATATTTTTAAAATTTTATTTTTTTAAATTTATGCTTTTAGACTAGATAATGATATTGAGGCAAGGAAACAAAAAGCCATTGAAGAGGTAAGTGCTTAGGCCAAAATGAGGAAAACGTTTTTGTGTGACATTAGTAACTGTTAAAGGAAAATCGTGCCAGCAAGTACGACTGACAAATTGCTAAGGACCTTCTTCTCAAGTGACTGGTTCCTACACCCCTCACAACGTATAAATCTATATGTATACACATATGCATATATTTTTTTAAGTCATAACATTTGTTTTAAAATACTCCAGAATTCATCCATCCATGTCCAAATGATCTTGGGCACATAGTTCAATTTTTAAAAAGTTTATTAATGCACACAAAATATAGATATCTGGGAGAAAATTACAAGGTTGTAAATGATTTTGGCAGATCTAAATAACCAGAGCACAATTTGCATTTTCAGTATTTTTTTTAAAACTGTGATTGAATTATTCAAGATACTGTAAGGAACCTCAACTTTTCTTATTGTTTATTTGACCACTTCAGGATGTTTCATAAGCATATTACCACTTGTGTTGACTGGGCTATCAGTCGGTTTTGTTCTGCAAAATGCTAGATAGGTATCGTTCTATATTTTTCATGGTCGATTGGCATTCCTAAAGGATTTCTCTGAACTCTGGTAATCCTGTCATGTCGACGATGGAGATCCCACCGTATTGTCTCTGGGGGTAGGGATTGGGAGATATCTTTGGCTAGTTTCTGCTAACTCTACTTCATACCATGGCACTGTAGCCAATGTAGAGATGGACTCATGAAGACTTCATGGTGGATAGACAAACCTCATGCATACATTGCATCATAGATACTGGTGTAGAGTTCAGTATTATTAGCAGAGTTAGTGAAGTGTTGTGGCTTTTTATTATTTTTGTACTGGAGGAGGTGTACATTAAAAGTTCTATAATCAAGTGGTTTGCCATATAAACTTTGTTACTGTTCCAGTTTTTTTTAATAAACCTGATTTAAAGTTTATAGTCTAAGTCACATGGTCTCTGTTTATATACTATCTGATAGCTAATCTCAGTAATATGGTATCTGCTTGTTCCTAGGCAATATGGCTATATCAGATATTGTGTGGATAATATCACACTTCATTTTGTAGAAGTAGGGGCTTACTTTATGGGAGTGGCCTTTTGCACAGCTAATGAGAGAAATATGTGGTGAAACCCTAAAATTATAACAATAAATTCAGGCAGTGATCCTATGCCATGTTGTAATATTACTTGAATCTTCACCTCAGGTTTAAGATTTCAGTATGAAATGTATCCTAATATTCTGTTTTATCTGACTTTTTATTTTTAGTTTTTCTTGAATAGTATCATTGTCCCTTCTCCTTGGACTCAAGCTGAGGGGAAACAAATTGCACAGTCCCATCGAGCCAAATGTGAGTTCTTTGAAAATAGCTGAGTTTTACTGATTCCTTTAATCTATAAATAACAAAATTCTTCTCAAATGGGACTCCTCCACAAGACTGTAACAGCTGTTGGTTCAAAGATGGGGATGTACATAGATAAGCCAGCTTACACTTCTCAACCAGTTAGTTTGCATGTCATTTATTCTCAGCTCAATATATTAGATTTAGTCAAAAATCAATAACTATGTAATCAACAAAAAATCCCTTTATGTTAGATACCTAGAATTGGATGTTAAGTTTGTTTAGTGGGAGGAGTTGTGGTCAGTATGCAAGATTAAAAAATGTTCAGGAAACTAAAATGTAAGCGATGCATAGACCAGTTTGATTCAGCACAGCAAGTTAGAGCTGTTTGGCAGTATTTGCCTCAATACAATTTAAGATGTAATTTCAGAGTTAGATAAACTAAAATATGTTCACTATTTATTTTCATTGCAACAGCAGAAACTTTATTTTATATTAATGAAAACTCTCAGAATTTTTTTTTGTTAAAAATCAATTATTTGGACTTCAACTCAGTTTTCCCACATAACATTTTCCTTTGAATTGGACCAAAGTTTGCTGAATCAGTTGCTATTTCATCTGATAATTCCTGAGGAGCCCTCCTATAAGCTGAGTGGATAAGGGTCATACAGACCAAGAAAGTCCCTAGTTTGACAAGTGTCCAAAGGCTAGGAAATGGAGGCAAAAATACTCACTGTTCCCATTCCTAATCACAACACAGTGACTCTTTAAGTTAGCTGTGTGTGTGTGGATGTTGGGTCAGGCTCATCTTTGCTTGTTTGTGTGTGTTTATATATGATGTGGAGATGCCGGTGATGGACTGGGGTTAACAATTGTAAACAATTATATACACACAGTCAAGTACCTTGTTGATACTGTCTAGGCTTACATGTGAAATACCTTGGGGCTGCTGGTGCTTTGGAGTTATTTCCCATTGTGAACTTAGTATGTTCAATGAAATTGGGTGGGGGGAGTGGTTGGAGGAGAGGAATATTCCTGAAATTCCTGTTTGTCAAGGTTGCGGCAGAGCCCCCCCAGTATATGTGTATGTGTGTGTTTGTTTTCTTATTGGCTGCTACCTTTTCCCATTCCCGTTGGTGTTGTTTCTCACTTGTGTATTCTGATGCCGTCAGCATCTTTAGGGAGATTTCCCTTTTTTTAAAAAAAATGATATTATGTTAAGAGCCTTAACGGAATGTAATCATGTATAAAGTGCATCTAAAGCATTTACATTTCTTTGTTTGCCCTTCCTTTCAGGTTCATCCTGGGATAGGGATTCTTCAGTTATGTCAAAAGAATCTGTTGTATTGCCTGGGAAGCATAATGGTTAGTAGTTGTCGTATAATAGCTGCATCAAGTTCTGCCATTCTATTGATTGCAATTTAGTGCTTTATTTGTTCTACTTTTGTCCAGAACAAGTGCCTGCCTGCAACTAAGAATTAATTTGTTCAGTGGACCTAAAGTGAATTTAAATCACATGACAAACAATTTACTTTACAAGACAACATAATCATAAGACACCATATTCCAAAAGTAAAATACTTGACCTCTATGTCTCTTATAGCTTTAATTTCTCACAAATTTCAATGCAATGACAATTAAGTAGCTGCTTCACACTGGCATACATTTTGCAAGCAGATATGACCTGGTGGTTATGTTAGGAGAGCACATAGGTGAACATCTTTATGGGAATAATGGAGGTTGCCATATTGTTTCTACAGGAGAATCGAAATCTGTAATTCAGTGCTACAAGTACTACTTGTACAGTATATGATGAAGTGAAATTGTAACAAAACTTCATCTTTGTACTTCATATTTTATTTGACCACAGTGTGTTTTTACTGTGTCCTTCCTGATATTTCCCTTGAAGAATTCGATCATTTAGCTGTAATACTGCATACTTACCCTTGACCTTAAAATAAGAATATTAGTTGTTTGAAGTCTTATTAATCATACATTGCACTGTGATAAGTGTTGTTATTACTTGTACCCAAATGATATTCCTTCATACACACATAAAATAGTAAACACTTAATGTATATGGAACTGAATTATCAGAAATGTAGAAGTGCAAACTTACCTGAACTGAAATCACATCAGATCATTGAAAGCTACAGGTCATTTAGTATTTTTCTCCACAGGAGCCACCTTGTCTAATGACAATCTCCTTCATGCTTCCTTTAATATTTCACTTTTTCAAGCAACTGTCTAATTCCCTTTTAAAAGAATTTTTGGACTCTGCTTCAACTATAGTTTGTGTTGGAAAATTCAACATTGTAACTACCCTCAAGAATTTTTTTCAATGTTCCCATTAATTCTTTGTTCTGTTAATTATTTCCCCCATTGATTCTCTCCTGGAGACCAGTGCTCTCTCCAAGCAGGTTATTAAATAACTGTCTAAATATATCACCTTTTTCTCATGAATATGGAAATTTGTGGAAAATTAATATTTTATAAATATAAGTTTAACCCCAGAAAATGTGCTTTTGGGGGTAGATTTTTAGAGCTTTTGTTTGCAATTTTCTGATGTGCACTCGTGACGTACGAGGTACATTACCAAAGGGGAGGATTTGAAGAATCTCTGCAATATAATTTGCCATCATTTGGTTTTGTATGATACTCCACACATCTTTAGCTAGTCTTAACTAAATTACTTCAGCCACATTAACACCTATTTGCACTGTCTACTACAGCGGCACGATCATGAATGTTACAACTGTTTCCAGCGCAGAAGGAGGCCATTGGGCCCGTTGTGTCTGTGCCCAATGGAACAATCCATTGCTGGAACAATCTAAACCTAATCCCACTGCCCTGCACTCTTCCTTTGCTGCAAATATCTGTTCACTTTTTCCTTAAAAGCTGGCAATGGTCTCTACCTCAATTACTCCCTATGATAATGCATTCCATGCTCCAATAGCTCTCTACATAAAATACATTTCCCCTAACCCCTCTCGCTCATTCTCTTGTTGACCATTTTAAATTGATAATCCCTCAGCACTGACTCCCCAAGCAGAGGAAGTTGTCTTTCTCTGTTCTACTTATCAAAATTCTTCATATTTTTAAATCTCCTCAACCGTTTTCTGCTCCATTGGAAATAGTTCCAGTATCTCAAGTCTCTCCTTATAACTAGTTTCTGATCCCTGGTATTGTCCTGATGAATCTGTGATTCACTCTCTGGCTTTGATGCCCTTTCCATAATGGGCTGCACAAAATTGCAAATGACACTCCAGCTGTGGCCTTGCCATTGCTGTGTACAAATTCAATATTACCCCCTTTCTCTTGGACAGTAAGTCCCTATCTCTAAAACCCAAAATGCTGTTGTTTTTTTTAAATGGCCATAAACACCGGCACTAGCAACAATGCATTTGCGCTCCTGGTTCTTTGTTCATCCAGACCCTTCAATATCCTTCCACTGAGTATGTACTCCCATTCCTCATTGTTCTTCCTAAAATGCATCACCTAATCACTTTTCGTTAATAAATTGCATATGTCACCCATCTGCTCATTCTGCTAATCTGCCTATGCCCTGTTCCATTCCAAATCCCTACTTTTGTGTTGTCATCAAATTTTGATAATGTGCTCCCTACACTCAAGTCCAAATCATCTAGTTATATAATATACTGAGAACAAAAGTGGACCTAACCATTGACTCTAGGGTGCCCCACTTCCAACTGTTCTCCAATCCGACCAACACAGACAATTGCACTTTGTTTCCTGTCCGTTAACCAACTTTTTATCCATGGTGCTACTTTTCCTTTTTATACCATATACCTGCACTTTTGTAGTGCGCCTCCTATGAGACACTTTATCAGATTCTTTGTGAAATATCTAGGTGCACAATATATATTACTTTCGCTTTAGCATACAGTAAGTCACTCCTTCACAAAACTATGTTAAATTTGGCAAACGTGAGTTTTTAACAAATCTATACTAGCTGTCCTCAAATATCCTATGCATCTCTAAATGCTCACTAATTTGATCTTGATTTATGGATGCTAAGAATTTTCCCACAACTTACATTAGACTAACTGGTCTATAGTTACCCAGTTTATCCTTTTTGAACAGCTAGTATAGTGACGACCCTCCAGTCTGCCGACACAATTACATACCAAAAGATGATTGAAAAAATATAATCTGAGCTTCTGCTATGTTTTAAATATGTAATGCAGATTAAGACACAATGATTTTGTTACTGTACATATGAGTTAAGTAGTTTAAGGAGATTTGTTCAATAACTTAGGTTTTTTTTGCAGCAGCTTGTCAGACCTTGTTGTCATTACCTGTGGACTTTGATCTAGAAAAAATAATAGGTAATGTATAAAGCATTATACGTGTTGTCTAAATGTGAAAACTGAAATGGACAAAATATTGATCATGCAATGGTTTAGGAGTGGTCTGTGCCGGTTCTCTCACTTCTTTTAAAAAAAAATCTGATTTAGTTATTGCTTGCGCTGTCTGGGTGGGGGATAGGACTGTCTGGAAAAGAAAAAGGCATTCACCCTATCTGGTCACCTTGTCATTTAGATCCATTTACAGCAGGGGTCTCAACTTGTGGTCCTAAGGCTAAAAGTAGCTGCTGAGGACTGGTGCTCTGGCTGTCAAGCCCAGGCAGCTTGGTCCTATTTCAACTTGTATTTCTTTTTTGTTTTTTCCTGTTTGAATTTTGTGGACTGGAGATTTGGAAACGGCTATTTTTAGCACTGTTGTTTCATTGGTGGACAAGTCGTAAAACAAAACTTCAAGACTTCAAATTTATGGGAACGTGGATTTAAACATTATATGTTGCTTTGAGGCTCCATAGTACAAAGGCATGTGACCCACAAAGACACATATTTGGACATCCCTTATGTACAGGACCTGCTTAGACTCATTATTTTTATTCTGTCTTGAGACAACGGTATTCTTATTAATTTCTGCAATTGTCCACTTATCTCCTTGCTTTTAATGCTTCAATAAGGGTTTTTATTTTGGTTAGTTGAGTGACACATATAAAAACTTCACTATGTTCTTAAGTCACCAAACCAAGCTGCTGATAAACCCACACAAGTCGAGCTTCTGCTTGCCCGATTATAGTGCGCACACTCTTCCCATAGGGGCACTCCCAATTACCTTATCCAGAGAGCTTAGGTGCTGGTTGGTAAGGAACAAGACTTATGGATCCCCAAGTATTTGCAAAAGTATTGCTGGAGTTGAATCAGCTAAATACACAGCATACTAGCACAGCACACTGGTAAGCTGTCAGCTGCTTGTCCAGTCAGGGGCATTGGGTTGAAGAGTTTCCTGGAGCCGAATGGTAAGATTCCCAGCTCCAGTGACAGTTTTACCCCTCTAGGATCCATTTGTAAGCTAGGCTGGCTGGTCAATCATCAACAGTACTTTTGAATAGTCCTAGACTTGCTTGGCTCAGGTATTGGATTACTGAGTCTGCCACAGCTTGACTTTGTTCTAAGTTTGCATCATCAGGTGTGTCATCTTTTTGGAACCATCTTGATCCCAAAGACATGCTGTTTACAAACACATTCCTCTTTTCCATCCCACCTCCCCAGGAGGATAGACACTGGTTGGTCATTTGACAATTGACGAGTCCACACTAGTCAAACAGCAACTACAAGTTTGTAGTTTCTTCTATTGGTAAACAATTTATACTAGTATCTTAACTTAAAATCGATGCGTCCATTTCTCTTCTCTTAATTGGGACAATCCATTACACGTCGCATTCATGCTACCAGTTTAGTTTACAACTTTAAGAACATATCTTCTCTCCTTTGTTGATTCCCTCATGAACAGATTCATCTCCCTTAGCACCATTGACTTTTTTTTAAGATGCTAACAATTTATTGTCTGTTAAAATTTTTTACAATGCTTATTATAAGCAGAGTAACCAAAATTGGGGACAATGCTCCCCAGTGCTTTGTTGAGTCAGTGTTGTCTCCTTGGAATAGTACCTTTATGGATCTACTTGCACTTCATAACAGTATCCTACTTGTCCTGATGGTTGCTGCCACATGACATTGTCAGTGTATATTTAACTGTTACACCTAAATCTTTCTGCTGCATTGTACAAATTGAGAGGATCTGAAAGAAATATTTGCTGATGTTAACACTGATGTGCATTTCCTTGCCTTTTTTTTAAAATGAAAGGCTCTTGCCATTCATCTGTCACAATATTAAATGTCTAGTTCATGGAATGCACAACTCCTGAACAACCTTGTGTTACCAACGCATTTAAAGATATTTGAAGTGGAACTTCTGTTATTAATAATGGAATTTTGGGCAGAATTCACACTGCAATTTCGTCAAGTGGTACTGGAGGTGCTAGGTATGACTATCGGTAATAAAAAAGGTTTTCATTGTGCAAATTTTAAAAGGCTAGTTTAATAATGGAAAATTTCTGTGCTAGGCCACAACTGCCAGAACCAACTGAAACGGATATTCACAGTCCAAAGACTGCAACATGATTGAGCTCTGAAACAGATTATATATACGGACAGGAATCATAGAACAATACAGTTCAGCAGGAGGCTGTTCGTCCCATTGTGCCTGTGCTGGCTCTTTGGTAGAGCTATCCAATTAGTTCTACTTGCCTGCTCTTCCCCCATAGCCCTGTAAATTTTTTCCCTTCAAGTATTTATCCAATTTCCTTTTGAAAGTCACTATTGAATCTGCTTCCACCACCCTTTCAAGTAGTGCATTCCAGATCCCAACAACTCCCTGCGTAATTTTTTTTTCATCGGGATCGTCTCTGTTTCTTTTGCCAATCATCTCACATCTGTGTCCTCTGGTTACTGACCCTTCTGCCATTGGAAACGGTTTCTCCTTATTTATTCTATAAAACCCTTCATGATTTTGAACACCTCTGTCAAATCTCCTCTTAACCTTCCCTCCTCTAAGGAGAACAACCCCAGCTTTCTCCAGTCTCTCCACATAACTGAAGTCCCTCATTCCTGGTACCATTCTAGTAAATATTTTCTGCATCTTCTCTAAGGTCTTCACATCCTTCCTAAAGTGTGGGGCCCAGAAGTGAACACAATACTCTAGCTGAGGCCTAGCCAGTGTTTTATAAAGGTTTAGCATAATTTCCTTGCTTTTGTATTCTATGCCTCTATTAATAAAGTCAAGGATCCCATATGCTATTTTAACAGCCTTCTCAACTTGTCCTGTCACCTTCAAAGATTTGTGTATGTGGACCCCAGGTCTCTCTGTTCCTGCACCCCATTAAAATTTTACCATTTAATTTATATTGCCTCTCTTCATTCTTTCCCTACCAAATTGTATCACTTTACAATTCTCTACATTTCATATGTCCTTTTCACCAGTCTGTATGTCCTCCTGAAGTCTGTTACTATCCTCCACATTGTTTACTATATTTCTGAGTTTTGTGTCATCTTCAGACTTTGAAATTATGATCTGTATACCCAAGTCCAGGTCATTAACATATATCAAAAAAGCAGTGGTCCTCATACCGATCCCTGGGGAACACCACTGTATACTTCCCTCCAGTCTGAAAAACAACCATTCACCACTACTCTTTGCTTTCTGTCCCTTAGCCAATTTCGTATCCATGCTATCACTGTCCCTTTAATCCCATTATCAAATGCCTTTTGAAAGTCCATATACGTAACATCAACCGCACTACCCTCATCAACCCTCTCCATTACATAGAATCAGAGAAAGGTTACAGCGTGAAAGGAGGCTATTCGGCCCATTGAGTCCGAGCCGGCTCTATGCAAGAGCAATCCAGCTAGTCTCACTCCCCCGCCCTAACCCGTAACCCTGCAATTTTCTTTTCGTTTCAAGTACTTATCCAGTTCCCTTTTGAAGGCCATGATTGAATCTGCCTCCACCATCCTCTCAGGCAGTGCATTCCAGATCCTAACCACTCGTTGTAAAAAAAAAAGTTTTTCCTCATGTCACCTTTGGTTCTTTTGCCAGTCACATTAAATCTATGCCCTCTGGTTCTTGACCCTTCTGCCAATGGGAACAGTTTCTCTCTATCTACTCTGTCTAGACCCTTCATGATTTTGAATACCTCTATCAAGTCTCTTCGCAACCTTCTCTGTTCCAAGGAGAACAACCCCAGCTTCTTCAGTCTAACCACATTACTAAAGTCCCTCATCCCTGGAATCATTCTAGTAAATCTCTTCTACACCCTCTCTAAGGCCTTCACATCTTTCCTGAAGTGTGGTGCCCAGAACTAGACACAATACTCCAGTTGTGGCTGAACCAGTGTCTAATGAAGGTTCAACATAACTTCCTTACTCTTGTACTCTGTGCCTCTGTTTATAAAGACCGGGATCTCGTATGCTTTTTTAATAGCTTTCTCAACTTGCCCTGCCACCTTCAACAATTTGTGCACATATACCCCCAGATCTCCCTGTTCCTGTACCCCTTTTAGAATTGTGCCCTCTAGTTTATATTGCCTCTCCTCATTCTACCGAAATGTATCACTTTGCATTTTTCTGCGTTAAATTTCATCTGCCACGGGTCCGCCCATGCCACAAGCCTGTCTGTCCTCTTAAAGTCTATCACTATCCTCCTCACTGTTTACTACCCTTTCAAGTTTTGTGTCATCTGTAAATTTTGAAATTATGAAGGAATATAGGTGTAAATCTTGCAAGTTAGTATTCCAGCCGTGGGATCTCACTCAATGGGACGGCAGACCAGATAACAAGATGCAGAAATCAATGTACCCAATTCAATATTCTGATCGTTGAAATTAATAATGAAAAATTAGGGTCATGAATTGGAAGCACTGACTTTTGCGCCTGATTTCCCCTTTCCATCAAGTGAGGCTTTATGCTGTGAATGCTAAATAATATTTTTTTAAAGGGGAGGAAAGTATTGGGGGAGTGCTTTATGTTCCAGCTAACTTGGATTTTTTTTAAAGTGACAAATCTATGGTGTCATGGTGACCATGAGTATGGTCTCCTCTTTTAGACTACTGCATTCCAAAAAAAAAGGGCTGCTTCTAAGCCTGCCAACCAGGAAACTAGGCTAGGAATACAAATTCCCAGCCTGTAATGTGGTTTCCCAGGATTGAGCAGTTCTTAGACCAGTCTGTAAATATAGCCATGGTGTTTGCAATGTAGCTGCTATAAGACACACATCGATGCTTACTGTGGCTGATGTCACTAGAATAGCCGAGGAGGGAGGGAAACCCTATTTGAGAGTCTGCATGGTGACGAAAGTATAACCCACTGCCACAAGCACTTTTCCTCCCCTTTCAACTGTGCTGTAAATTTTACTAATGTTACTCAAATCAAGTTTATTTCTGTGTTCAGGTGAATATTATAAATTGGATGATCCTGCTGACCAGTCCCATGAAAGCTTGAGTGCATCTTCACTTCGAAGGAAACTATTTATCGATGGTGAAAAAAGTTGCTCTGATAGCTCCTCCCTTCCTTCACCAGAGGAAAGTCCATGTGCGGGACCTATCCAATCCCAAGGAAATCTATGCTCATTGGAGTCTTCTCCAGTTCGATGTAGGAGCCCCACAAAAACTCCTAGTTCTGTAAGTATCGTATAAAGCTTCTAATATCATTTTTGGGACCCATACAGAAGATTATAAGGGCAAAGAGAATGTAGAATGTGCTGGGCTGCAGCTTGGTAAGATGTGGTTTTATGCCTCCAGTCCTCCACACAATGTTCCTGGCCTCAGCTCTGTCCATTGACTTCCAATAACACAGCTAAGTGCTTCACCACAAGGAAGAAGTGAAATAGGTAAACACAGGCTGTTTCCAAACGTTCCCTCTCACCAGCTAGTTATAGAGCAGCATTGACAAAGTTTTGACAGCATGTTGCCTGCCTCTCCCTCACTCAGGGACACTACATGGTACATGGCGATCGATTTTGTTTTTAAATATGTACATTGTCAGATCCATAAAAAATTGAAATTCTGCATTTACTATAATGGAATTGTTGAAAATGCTGGTGCCATGAACTAACTGTATTGAATTTAAAGTATTCTGTAGTCAGCTGAAGGCTGTTCCTTAATTTATCATTTTTAAATAAAAGTCAATCTATGGTGGATGATTGCCCTTTGGAAAAAAAAGGTGTGGAAAAAACCGTGTGGGAAAAAAAAGTTACTCTGTGCTATTGCTGCATTATTGACTGATGGTGGCAGCAGAAATTTTTTTTTGAGAAAAAGCCAATTTTTAAAAAAAAGCAACTTGGTGCCAAAATTACAAAACTAAAATTCAGTTTCACATTTTTGAGGACAAACTGAGCTTCACTCCGTTTTCACCAACTGCAAGTCTCTTGGTTTGATTAATGAATTATTATACACTTCCATATCTTCCGTATTTCAGTATCTTCTCTTCTGGTAAGATACAACAGGAAAAGCTTTTTTGGAGCAGGGGGTGAAAGGAAAGCCTGTAGAAAAGTGGTGTTAGGTATTTCATGCAATGAAAAATGAGCTGTATATGTATTTTTCCACTATAATGTGTGTTTAGTTAAAAACAAATCCACACTGAACTATATTACTGCACTGAAAAGCACTTCTGGATTGAACACAGGATTCATGTGAGGTCCCTCAGCAAACAGCCTGAAGTCAGAAAACGATAACTAAACTATCCATTGTTTATTTCAGTATTCAATCTTGTAAGATTTTTTTGGGGGGTGGGAGGGGTAGAGAAGAGAGATTTTGTATGAAAGTAGCTGACTCTGATTGTGTAAAACCTTTTGTCAAGGTAGGTAGCAGTTGAGGAGCCTTGTGTTTGTTTCTGTAGTTTAATAAAAGTTAATGTGTGCTCGTGAGAATCTTGTATTAAACTTGTTTGTTTACTAATTGAGTTTTTAATATTTTTAGATTTAGTTGTGCCTTTATAGTCTGCTCCATTTAGAATGGTGACCAGAACAGGAGATTCATAATGTGGTTCCATTTATTTCACTGCTATAATATTACTAAGAAAAGCACACTATACCAAAAAAAATGTTTGCATGCCACACAACACAATGTGGTAATGTAGATCCACCCTTGTCAATTTTAGGGGCAATTTTCATCAAGTCCCATCCAAGGTGCCGGAAGAGCATGCAGTTTAGGGAGCCTAACAAGCCCCATGTTTCCAGAGAAGTCTTCTCCTAATCCTGCATCACCACCTTTGTCTCCGATTGGACTTCAATTTGACAAAATACCAGTTTCAGGTTTGAACTTTTTATTGTTAAAACTCAAAAATGGTAGTCACTCTTTTTAATACAAGCAAACATTCTAAATGGAGAAATTTGAAATTAGTTCCTGAATACTACTTTCCCCTCTTTCTTGTACTTTGAGGTGGTCCTTCCTAAAACCATTCTTGCAGACCAGTGCTTATTTATAGCACTTGTTAATCTGTCATGAAGCAAGCCAGATTGCTATAACAGGCTGGTAAAACCCCTGAAAAGCTCATACATTCAAGTTCATTATTAAGGTGTTAGGCAATTTGGAACTATTGCTGTTACCATTAGTGCAGCAAAAGTAGAGTTATTTTTAGTTCCTTGCTTGCATATTTGGAAGAAAAATTAGAGGGTAAATTTTCATGACTCCACTCAGCACAAGCCTCGCTCAATGGAAGCATAAATTGAAAAATCTGGTGTGGAGGTTTGGGTACAATAGAAATTTTAAAACGTGTAGCTAACTACATTCTTTAAACATTAACCACTTGTTTGAATTTGTTACAGCTCAGTAACGCTCCATTATGCTTTGAGAACCACCTATCTTCCACTTAGCTTATAGAGTCATAGAGTTATACAGCACGGATAGAGGCCCTTCGGCCCATCGTGTCCGCGCCGGCCATCAGCCCTGTCTACTCTAATCCCATATTCCAGCATTTGGTCCGTAGCCTTGTATGCTATGGCATTTCAAGTGCTCATCCAAATGCTTCTTGAATGTCGTGAGGGTTCCTGCCTCCACAACCCTTTCAGACAGTGAGTTCCAGACTCCAACCACCCTCTGGGTGAAAAAGTTCTTTCTCAAATCCCCTCTAAACCTCCCGCCTTTTACCTTGAATCTATGTCCCCTTGTTATAGAACCCTCAACGAAGGGAAAAAGCTCCTTAGTATCCATCCTATCTGTGCCCCTTATAATTTTGTACACCTCAATCATGTCCCCCCTTAGCCTCCTCTGCTCCAAGGAAAACAAACCCAATCTTCCCAGTCTCTCTTCATAGCTGAAGCGCTCCAGCCCTGGTAACATCCTGGTGAATCTCCTCTGCACCCTCTCCAAAGCGATCACATCCTTCCTGTAGTGTGGCGACCAGAACTGCACACAGTACTCCAGCTGTGGCCTAACCAGTGTTTTATACAGCTCCATCATAACCTCCTTGCTCTTATATTCTATGCCTCGGCTAATAAAGGCAAGTATCCCATATGCCTTCTTTACCACCTTATCTACCTGTTCCGCCGCCTTCAGGGATCTGTGAACTTGCACACCAAGATCCCTCTGACCCTCTGTCTTGCCTAGGGTCCTCCCATTCATTGTGTATTCCCTTGCCTTGTTAGTCCCTCCAAAGTGCATCACCTCGCACTTTTCCGGGTTAAATTCCATTTGCCACTGTTCCGCCCATCTGACCAACCCATCTATATCGTCCTGCAGACTGAGGCTATCCTCCTCGCTATTTACCACCCTACCAATCTTTGTATCATCAGCGAACTTACTGATCATACCTTTTACATTCATATCCAAGTCATTAATGTAGACCACAAACAGCAAGGGACCCAGCACCGATCCCTGTGGTACCCCACTGGCCACAGGCTTCCAGTCACAAAAACAACCTTCAACCATCACCCTCTGCCTTCTGCCACTAAGCCAGTTTTGTATCCAAAGTGCCAAGGCACCCTGGATTCCATGGGCTCGTACCTTCTTGACCAGTCTCCACACGCCTAGTCACCCCCTCAAAAAATTCAATCAAATTAGTCAGACATGATCTTCCCTTGACAAAGCCATGTTGACTATCCCTGATTAATCCTTGCTTCTCCAAGTGGAGGCTAATTTTGTCCTTCAGAATTTTTTCCAATAATTTTCCTACCACTGATGTTAGGCTCACTGGCCTGTAGTTCCCCGGTTTTTCCCTACTCCCCTTCTTGAATAATGGTATTACATTAGCGGTTCTCCAGTCCTCTGGAACATCCCCTGTGGCCAGAGAGATTCTGAATATATGTGTCAGAGCCCCCGCAATCTCCTCCTTTGCCTCACACAGTAGCCTGGGATACATTTCGTCCGGGCCTGGGGATTTATCCATTTTTAGGCCTGCTAAAACCGCCAATACCTCCTCCCGCTCGATGTTAATATGTTCGAGTATATCACAGTCCCCCTGCCGTATTTCTATGTCTACATCGTCCTTCTCCATAGTGAAAACAGATGCAAAAAATTAATTTAGAACCCCTCCTACATCTGCCGGCTTCACACACAGATTGCCATTTTTGTCCCTAATGGGCCCTATTTTTTCCCTAGTCATCCTCTTACCCTTAATCCTCTTACCCTTAATCCTCTTACCCTTAATATTCTCTTTATAGTACCGGAGTAGAGTCTCCAAAATTTTCCCCCAATATTCACTGACCATTCTAATTGTTTATTTCGAAAAATCTATTCTTTGCATAACCTGTGCTTTTTTTTAATGCAGAAGAAAAGGACTTTACTTTCGTGTCTCCTGTTGCTCCTTCTGCAGCAAACTCAGATGGGATTTTTGACCACTGTACAGAATCCCCTTTTATAGAAGGATGTTCGCCTATTAAAATATGCCCTCCTATGAATCCCAGACTTTGTCACACTTCTCCTCATAAGTTTACTCTTCCGCATGACCACAAAAATGAGCAGAGAATCCATTCTCTATCACATGCTAACCCTGAAATGGATGCAGAGGTGTTCTCTTTATATCTGGAAGCAGATGGTAAAACAAATTGTATTACATCTCTCAGTCTCTCGGATGTCAACGAAAACATAATGGTGCTTCAAGATGGGAATGAGGATCATACTGTTGATATGGCAGACCTAGGAGCAACTGAAGGGGATGATAGCACATGGGTGAAGGAAACAGTAACCAATATTAGTATTCCAATGACTAGCTCGATGACTGGAATTACATTTAATGTTGAAAGCCCTCGCATGTATATGTCGCCTCTAGCAGAAAGCAGTGCTATTCCATTTGAGAGCATTAGTATGCAGGTAAGGATAATGTTTTGAGCAATTCTAACATAAGCTAATGCTCTAGTTGATTCTGAAGAACAGTCAATTTTTTTTGTGATTTTGCCTGAATAAAACCCAGATCCAATTATGCATGATGTAAAATAATAGATGGTTAGGTGTGCATTGTAAATGTGTATATATTATTGAATCGTTCAGTCTGAGTGTTAATGTACCTGTCATGCCTTATCTGTTGTTTGTATTGATTTTTTGTAATTAATAGGCTGATAGTGGATATAATACACAAACCACTTCTGCGAGTAGCATAATGGATGCTATTGGAACAGATAGCCAGCTTGATAAAGAGCATTTGGAACTGCAGACACTAGTTGGAACTTTACCTCAAAACAAGCTTGATGTAAAATCTAAGGTAATGTTGCTGTGTTTTTTTTATATAGAACCAATACACATGATCACTCAAAATGCTTACATTTTGGTTAAAGATGGAATTGAAAATAATATATAGGCATAGTACTATGCACGTTATGTATGCCAAAATATATTTTATGGTTAACATTTTTTATTTCATTAGGAAGGCAAAACAGTGGTAATGAACTTAAGTGAAGGTATTTACTGTTCTGTACTTTATTTTGATTTTACAGTAAAGTACAAATAAAGGTTGACTCGACAGCTACAATGTTAGAACTTTAGACCTGAAACCAGGAGAATAGAGTTTGAATTCCAGTCTCAAATTCGTTGCCCACATTTGTGCTTCTCCCTTTTTATTTGTAAAAGAGAAGAGTTATTGTGATTATGTTTAGTAATCTCAATTGGGTCATGGGGCAGGGGGAGGTGGAGAACAGTATTTAAATCTGACAGCCATTGTTGCAGTGCATTAGATCAACTTTATTTTGTTTGGCATTCTAACCAAGTGGTTCGGCCACCTCATCAGCCAGAATTGGAACATTTAGTTATTGTATCGGCACTCGCAGATCCCCGATAAAGTATATCAACACATTATCAAGTCCCCAACAGTTGCTTGTTTCCTATGGTGAGAAAAACTCAATGATAAACTAGGGTCCAAACAGAGAATAGCTAAGTGGGTAAGTGCACTTTACATTGTCACCATTTAATGGCTAGGGAGCCCAAGGAGCCAAGTAAAGATCATTTCATCCATTTTACAGCTGCTTTCTTTAACCCTTCATAGGGTTAGATGAAGTAGGGAGGGAGGAGGCTCGTGGGGATCATAAACACTGGGCCAAATGGCCTGTTTCTGTGCTGTACATTCTATGTAATTCCTGAACATCTCTCAATCAGGTGCAGATTGATAGCATTTGCAGGGCTACCACCTGGAATAACTCCCAATACTTTTTTTCTATACAAAACTCATCGGACCTGTGACTGCGTTTGGCAAAGCTGCCCTGGTGGATGATAAAAATATATTTCAGGGTTCACCCTCCTAAATTGTATTTCTTTGGCATGCTCCTACATGTGTTGAGAATGTGGAGTGGAAAAAAATATAGATTACTTATCTTGCAAGTGTCTTCTAATGAGCACCATGATCCCACACATCCATTCCAATAGGCCCTGCTGAATATTAAATCATCTAGGATTAGAAGAATATCCTGTAGTTGGTTGCTGAAGCTTATGTCAAAGTGCAGGCATGGTACATGACTTTTACAAGGAACGGCAAAAGTGAATTCCGTCAGTTAACGCCTTTGTGGCTAAGCATTGGTTCCTAGGGAATACATTAAAGGAGGCCAGCCTCCTGTGTTGTGTGAATGTTTGTTTGAAGAATGAAGCCAACCCTACCATGGTAGTTAATTTAGGATGTTGCATCTACAGGAGCCTATTTCTTCTGAATTATGCATTCACATGAAGGCCTATGTACCGTGTGTGAATCGACTTATCGATCTTATTGAAAAAAACTTTAGTTCTTACCAGAATTGACTTTTTTTTTTAAAATGTGCATTTCTCTAATTCCAGGATTTCCCTTGTTCGGAGTGTAAGGAGAACAAAGAAGTATTAGGAATGAACTCGCCTGCTAATTTAAATAAGCCTTTTCATATCAATAGGCTGCATTCAACACATGATGTGGCGCTCGGCCAGAACATCTGCTACCTCAATACTTGGAAAAACCCCTGTGAACAAGCACTGAATAGAATATTTAAAAAGAATGGTATGGATTCCTGATGGAGGCCATCTTGATAGCCTTATCATGTAAAGAGAATGAGAAATTGCAAAGTGCCGGTGTATAGTTATTAATGATCTGTTACTTAGCAACTAGGGAGATTGTACACTTGAGTCTGCATTCTGGAAAGTTATGCTTCCACAAAACACTGATTAATGTTGATCTGGAATCGAAGAGCGAGATGGTCTTACCTCTGTAAAACTTCATAATCAGAGATTTGCACATCATACTGCTTTTAAGGGAGAAATCTGTTTGATTCATAGAAATTTCAGCACAGGAGGCGGCCATTTAGCTCATCATGTCTGTGCTGGTGCTAGCTCCATGTCAAAACTACCGACTCTAAACTTATTTCTGTACTCTTTCCCCAGACTCTTGATATATTTCTTCATATTTATCTAATTCCCACTTAAATGTTGAGATTGACTTGGCTTCAATAGCCTCTAGTGGTAAAGTATTTCATATTCTAATGATCCTTTGTGTCACTTTTATGCTTCTATTACTAATGCTAAATATATATCCATTTATACCGAGTCACCACCAAATGCTTCCTGATCTTTTGCTAGAAGTGCAAGAGTATGCATAGTGGGTCAGGATAGAATCATATCAGTTGTAATGCCCCCTCTCCATCCCAATTGCTGAATAGTTTGCAATCACTCTTGAGTCAGCCATTTGAGCAAAGTAGCAGAGCGTGAACTGCATGTGGAATCATAACCAAGCAAGGCCTCAAAGCCTTCAGGAAAGTCTGGGGAGAGGGGCTGGGTGGGGGAAGAGTGGTATTGAGAGCTACTGCTATGATTTCATGCTCATGATGAGAAATTGTTCTGTCTGAGAGTATTTCATTTGGACCTCTTAATTATTTTTGCTGCATCTGAAGCCAAATTGACAGTCAGTTGTGGTTGTGCCTAAGAAATTGCAGTTATAGTTTCAATGAGCTTTGATACAGATTGTCTTTTGAGTTAGGGTTAAATACAATGATTTCCAACTTGGAAATCTTCTCACAAGATGCAGCCTAAAATATCAGTTTGAAGCTGATTCATTTTGTATTTTCATAGAATCTGGTTAAGTAGAGAATAGAGGGGTTTGGTTTCTCAACAGTAGCTATAGATTTTTAAGAATCACTAAATGATAATTTCTCACCACTACAAGTTGAGTTTTGAATGAGTGCATCGGTTAAGTAATGCAATTTATTTTGGGCCACTGAAGATTCAATATCCAATTCTTACATCATTCATTTTCATATACCACCCCTGGATGTAAATTGTTGCAAAACCAATTACCACTAAGGCTGTATTGTTAATATATGTGTTTTTATTTGTAATCTCTACATCAATGGGGGTGATTTTAGGAGGCAATTGAGGGTGGGGGGGGCTTCGAAAATTGCAGAAATTCCTTTCAGGTTTGGAAGCCGGCTCCAACCCGCCTACTTCTGAGTTTCCCAAGGGACCCACCTGTGTGCAAGCCGGCGACCCGAAAATGGAAGTCCCACCGGCAATTAAAGCCAGCGGGATGACAGTTAAAGAGCTAAATGTACCTCATTGAGGTACTTAAGGCACTTTACCTGTGACAGATTAAGTACTTAGAAAGATTTTTAACTTACCTGGGCGGCTTGCCCACCGCTTCTGACCAGTCGTGAAGGGCTGGATCAGGGAACAAGAAACTAAGTAAATTAAATAAAAAACCATAGCTGGAAGTGAACCTACCTTTGCACCCTGCACCAAAGTGAACCTACCTTTGCACCCTGCTCCGATGTCCCCTTCTTCACCCCCCAATCCTCCACCGATGTCCTTCCGATCTTCTCCTCTTCACCCCCCGATCTTCCACTCCCCCCTGCACCCCTGGTCTTACATTCCAGCGGTCTCTTTCCCACCCGCACCCCCCACCACACCTTGCGTTGTAGCTCTGATGTTGTAGCTCTGTCAATGAGGTGGGGAGTCTTAAGGGAGGGAAGTCAAGAGCATGAGGCCTAGCTGGCTGAAGACACAGCTGCCAATGGTGGTGCGAGGGTGGGGGTAGGGGGGACGGGGACGCAAGAGGCCAAAGTCAGAGCAACGGATAGTTGTCGGGGGTTAGAGGTTACCGGAGGAGGTTGCAGAGACAGAGAAGCAAGGCCATGAAATGATTTAATCAAGTATGAGAATTCTAAATGGAGGTGTGGGGCAGCCAGAAGCCAATGTAGGTCAGTAAGCAAAGGGATGATGTGTTAGTGAGACTTGGTGCAGGATAGGATATGGTCAGCAGAGTTTATGGAGTGTAGAGGACAGGAGGCCAGCCAGAAGAGCATTAAAATAAAGTTGAGGTGACAAAGGTCATGTCTGAAAATTTGAGCAGTAGATGGGCTGAGGCAGGCAATGTTACGGAAGTGGAAGTAGGCGGAATTTATGATGGAGAGTATAGGGGTTGGAACCGCAGCTCAGTGTCAAATATGATGCCAAGGTTATGAATAGTCTGGTTCAGCCTGAGACAGTGGCCAGGGAGGGGAATGGAATCGGTAGCACAGTTACGGAGTTTGTGACTGAGGCCACAGCTGATGGCTTCAGTCTTCCTTATAGTCTTACTGGAGGAAATTGCAACATATCCAGGATTGGATATCTGACATAGAGTCAGTGGAGGGGTTAAGAGAGGTGGACAGATATGTGGAAGATGAAGAGGAGGGGACCAAGGACAGATCCTTGGTGGACTCCAAAGGCGACAGTGCTGGGGTGGGAAGAGGAGCCACTGATGGAGATGCTCTGGCTGTGATTGGATAGGTAAGAATGGAACCAAACGAGGGCAGATCTGCTGAGTTGGACAACAGATGTGTTGAAGGAGGATGGTGTGGTTGACTATTTAAGGCTGTAGAGAGGACCAGGAGAAATAATGTAGCGCAGTCGCAGAGGATGTCATTTGTGACTTTGATTAGGGCCATTTCATTGCTGAGGCAGGGGTGGAAACCTGATTGGAGAGATTCAAACATGAAACCGTGGGAAAGATGGGCACAGATTTGGGAGACAGCAACACGTTGAAGGACTTGGGAGGAAAGGGAGGTTGCAGATGGGGCGATAGTTCGCAAGGATGGAGGGGTTGAGGTTGCATTTTTTTTTAAGGGGAGGTGATGACTATGGATGTGAAAGGGATGAGGCAATACCTATGGTGAGAGAACCATTTACAATGTCAGCTAGCATAGGGACCAGGAAGGGAAGTTGGGTGGTCAATAGTTTAGTAGGAATGGGGTCAAAGTGAGCAGGAGGTGGGTCTCACAGACGAGAGAATTAGGGGAGAAAGGAGAAAAACTAGAGACCACAGTTCAGTTAGGGCATGTGGAGAGCCTGAGGAGAGAGGTTTGGCTTAGTGGGCACGGGGAACGGCAGCAAAGGCAGTTAACAGATGGTCTCAATCTTAGTGACAATGAAGTCCTCAGAGGAAAAGTCTCTATTTGAACCATACAGACCAGGAAGATTTGCTTCAAGCTTGTTGATGTTAGCTGGTCTGAACTGGGACAGCAGTAAGGGTTCTAGAGTTGGCAGCAGTACCCATTAATTAAATATTGTACAGCGATCTCTGCTGAACGCGCACATGTGGATCGCAGATCAGGTTTGGCTGTGATTTACTGTTGAGGCTCACTCATGAATAATGGCCACTTGAGGTACTGGAGGGTGATTAGTACCTATAGAACCAAACCCTGGTAAGGGAGCAAGTTGCAGGAGGGGAAAATTGCTTCCTTTGAAACTGAAAGGTTAATGTGGGTTGGGGTAGTGAAACCAGTTTCCTCTAACTCTTTGTTCTTTCTTTGCAGTAAGATATTCTCCACCTCGGCTACACAATGAGAAGTCTTCTTGCTTTATAAGACAACCTCTTGAAATGACTGTGGAGGAACCTGAGCCCACTGGGGATAACTCTATGACTCTGTTTTAACTGAATCAAAGTGGCAGCAAAATCTAGTCTTAAAGGCTAGAATTTTTGTCTGTTGACTATGAATGGGTGTAAAATCCATCTGTAAATGGCACAATTGCTTGGGTCATTAGTAACCTGAAAATACCTAAACAGCCACTAGGATGAGTGGCAAAAAATCTTTATCAGCATTCTAAAAATGGTACTTACATGTAGTTAAAGAAATGCTATTTATAAAGTACCTGAATTTACTGATCAGTTGCTATGTTACCCATAAATCATGCATATAAAGCAGCAGCTCCAGTCTATGCATTGTTTTTTTTCATTCAAACTGATGCATAAGCAAATATCACAATCAGACTTTTGTCAACAATGTTCAATGCCCTGGCATGTATTGTAATTTAACCTAATAATTTTTATTATGTAAGTATATAGATAGAATTTATTAAGAATTTTTTAAAAAATCTAATCAGTGGCAGTTTACCATCTTTTCAAATGACTTGCCACCTGGCTTTATGTCTGGAAACATCTAAATCAGGATCTTGACACTCCCAAGAATTGTCAAATGGCGTTCTTGGATGGGCAGAAAAGCTGGTACAATCAAGTTTAAATTTGAAATGAAAAATATGCTCTTAAAATATTCTGTTATCAATAGTTAAATATATTTGAAAATAGCAAAAATGTAATGTTTACATTTTGGACCTAATGGTCTAGTAGCAATATTTTATACTCAAATGGAACTACATGTGCTTTTTAAAGTCAAAATCTTTAATAAAAAATGTTTCTAAATCCTGTGTTTTTAAACTTTTTGGTCCATGCACTAGAATATATAATTTGTGCATACTACAACATATGTACATTTCAAAATTTATGTAAATGCATATAGGATAGTTGTAGTAATGGCTCATTTATTCCGCCATGCCACTGCTGAAATTTTAAGTGGTTTACAGAAAGAAACAACTTTGTGTCCAGGGTTAGGGAGGTTGGTTGATATTTGGATTGGAGCCCTTTGGTCAGAGCACAGGTTCTGCGCCAATAGTTTGGATTTGTTCTTTTTCTCTTATGGTTGGCAAATCCAGTGTTTCACTTTTAATTTCGAGCTGCAGCTTTTTTTCCTTTTTCTCACTTTGTGTTTATGAACCTCTTCTGTGTGTCTTCTCCCCCTCTTGGTCCATGTGCATATTATTTTGCCATTTCTATAAGGGCCAATTACCTGATCTGTAATTTTAGCAGGAATCCTGGAGTAACCACCGTTTTCAGCTATTGTTCAACAGGGTTCCAATGATCTCCCACCAGAGAACACCTGCGGAAATTCCAGGCGTCCATTCCCTTGGGGTGAAGTATCTTCATTAAAAAGTGACTAGAAATAACTAGTTCAGGGGTGTGCAACGTTTTGGTGCGGGGGCTAGAGCCACATGATCCAACGAGAGATGGTTGCTTATCACGCAAAATCCTAGGCCCTGTGTATAAGAATCCAACCCCATATGCAAAAAGAACAAGCCCTGCTATTAAGTTTTAAAAAAAATCTCCCCACCCTGCACCTTTGTACCTCACTTTTTTGCTCTTCCTGGCTTGTTCAACTCCCCCTTGCATTCTGTTCTACACCCTTGCCTGGTCCATCTCTGACTGCTCCCTACAGTTCATAAGGTGGAAGCTGCTTCTCTTTGCAAAATAGCTGCTCTACCTTGGATACAAAGGCTGTAGCTGACCAGGTAACAAATGCTCCAGTATCAAATTAAATAATCAAGATTTTTTTTTAAAGACTATTAGAGGTACCGTTCTTCTCCCTACTGCGATACTTAAATTTTTTTTTCTTGATGTGGGCACACTGGCCATACCGCATTTATTGTCCATCTTTAGTTGCTCTGAGTCCATTGAGTCAACCATGTGGCGTGGGACTGGAGTCACATGTAAGCCAGACCAGGTAGGGGTCACAGGTTCCCTTTCCTTAGGACATTAGTGAACCAATCAGGCAGTAATCATGGTTATTGTACCTGGTACTGGCCCACAAATCATCAGCTTTAATGAATTCAGTTTCCCAACTTGCCATGATGGAATTTGAACTCAACTTGGATTGCTGGTCCAGTACCCTAACCACTCAGCTACCATACCCTGTCTATAATGATTGTTTTCATAGAAGTAAAGATACACATAAATAAGTTTGAGACTAGTTAGTGATGTGAATGAAAGCAATGATCAGAGCTAGGTTTGAAGGAGGGGGAAGAGAGGTAGCTAGGCAGAGGGAATGGGGAACAGTATTCTGGAGTGTGGGTCCGAGATGGCTTTGCTGCCGAAAGTAGAGGGGAGGGAAAGGATGCAGATGCCAGGATTGGAAGGGGCAGAAGACATGCACTGACAGAGCTGGAGGAGATCGCAAGTTTGGGAGGGTGAAGGTTGCGAAAGGATTTGTAAATAAAGATCAGGATTTTGGATTCAATGCATTGGCAGATGGAGCAACTGGTACGGGTAAGAGCAGAGGTGATGGATGTGAGCAGTTGACCTTTTGCCATGTGGTTTTTGGAGAATTCAAGTTGGCAGACCAGTGAGTATTGGAGAAGTTGAACCTGGAGGTGACAAAGGCATTAAGAAATAGGAGCAGTAGTAGGCCATACGACCCCTCAATAAGATCATGGCTGATCGTCTACCTCCACTCCACTTTCCCGTCCGATCCCTATATCCTTTAGTGTCCAAATATACATCGATCTCAGTGTTGAATATACTCCACGACTGAGCAGCCATAGACCTCGGGGGTAGAGAATTCCAAAGATTCACAACCCTCAGTGAAGAAATTTTTCCTCATCTCAATCCTAAATGGCCAACCCCTTATCTTGAGACCAAGACCCGTAATTCTAGACTCTCCAGCCAGGGGAAAACAGCCTCTCTACCCTGTCAAGCCCTCTAAGAATTCCATATGTTTCACTAAGATCACCTCTCATTGTTCTAAGCTCCAGAGAATATAGGCCCATCCTCCTTTAAGACGCTCCTTAAAACCTACCTCTTTGACCAAACTTTCAGTCACCTGTCCTAATATCTCATGTATCTTGGTGTCAAATTTTTTTGAATATCCCTGCAGAAGCACCTTGGGGTGTTTTATTACATTAAAGGCACTATATAAATGCAAGTTGTTGTCTTGCCCTGTACTTACAAACCAAAATCTCCAGAAGACAATTGTACAAAATGGCTGAGTAATTGGCTGTGACAGACCTCAAGGCCACCTAAATTCCAGGTGGCAGATCATACAATCCTTTAACTTTTGCACTCCATCCCCCCTTATAAAGTGCCACAAAAGTTTAGAACATTATTTTTCAGTTTGTTTTAATTATACTGAAGTACTACACTAATAAAGAACAAAACTGTAACTGAGATTCTGGTGTGTTATGTTAAAGAATTATTAAAGTCAGTTTTCATTGCCATTTTAAAAATCTGGGGATTTTTCCAGGTTTTATTTATAGTATTTTAAAAAGGAGAAAAATCAGTGAAAAAATGGACTTGAGGAACTTATGTCTATTATTCTGGCTCCAGCCATTTAACTGCCATCATGATGGTGATTATGCAGAGGGTTAGTTGAAATCTTGCTTTTAGTAAACAATGCCTTGGAGTGTGATCAGAGTTAGCTTTTGATTGATGACCTCAGTCTTTAAAATACTCAGTGTGGTAACTGTCAGCGTACTTCTCTCCTTGCTGGAGTATAAAGAACAATCCTCACAGCCCTACATATAGGTAATCCAAGCTCCTAGGAAAAAAACCAAATTACAACCATCGTTTCCTTTCCTGCTACAATCCGATCCAAAGATGCATGCATGCACATCATGTGTGACATGGGCACCCCACACACAACACACAATCTGCGTCAGTGATGCAATGGACATGCATCTCCAAAACAGATTTTTGGAGAAAACAATGGGGAATTTCATGGAGTTTTCATCAATTCAACACTTGAACAAAAAGTCTGGGAATTTATCAGTGGAAATTGGTAAAAGCTGATTTTAAAGACCTTTAACTGTGTTCGAACATAGTCACTCATCAAGGCCAAAGGTGAGAAATTTCATCACTGAAACAACTCAACAGATTGTTCCATATCCTCATCCAGGAATGCGATTCCTCTGAATAGTCATCCTCACTGGACCGAGAGTCTGATTCAGGTGTATGTTTATGGTTTCTTTGCCAATACAACTTATTTTTACAATATAATTGACAGTACTAAAAGGTAACTTTTCCACATGGTGTAAATCTTCCATTTAAAATTAAGTTAGTTCTGCTTTGCTCATTGGTACAAGGTTCTGGAGACTGACACCTTCCTTATTTAGATCAAAATAGGCATCAGGTCAGCACTTGCTACATCTGAGTTCTGACTTCAGAGTCTTATATCACAAAATTAATGCTTTGTGCCAGAAATCTGGTCTCAACTCCAATCACACCAACAAATATCAAGTTAGAATATGCTCTACTCATTTTAAAAAATGCAAAGTGATATATATAAAATCCAACATTTTATTCAAAAAACAGATGACATTTCGTATTATAAAAAACAAATGTGTAAATCATACTATTGATTTTCCTCATATATATGTACACATGTATAGTCAACTCAGCTTAAAACAGACATTTTATACTAAATGAGCGAGAACAAATACTCGCCAGAGTAATAGCCACACAGAATGGTAACTTTTCTAGCTTAGCTTGACTTTCTTCACCACAGGTTCAACAGCTATATTTTGCAGTGATGACTTTCTTGGAACACTGACTCCAGGAATCTGTCACAAGAAACAAATTTACAAAAACTTGCACACTGAGGGCTTTCAAAAGAAAAATGGGTGGAGAAAAAAGGGAGAGGTTGAAATCAAGGAAATTCTGAAATCCCTACATCTAACTATGAAGTGCATTGTTTGTTTTGCCTTGAAGCAAAGCTGCTAACTGGTGAAAGATTGGGAGTTTTAATCATCTCTAAAAAGGCCATCAGTTGGAAGCAAATACATGGGAGTAATTTATGGTTTCTTTCATGAGAAGGAAATGTTAAACTACCAATGAACAAACAGCATAAAGGCATGGTTCATAAAGAACATGATCAATATGGAATATGGAACCTATTGGACATTGTTAGATAATGAATAATTGTGTGGATTGGGTATCATTGTGAGTAGCAAGCATATAAATTGAAGCAAAAAGTAAAATTCAAGAATAAATTAAACACTCTCCTAAACATCAACAAAATCCAATTCTCTACAGTGATACTACTTGGCAATACATCAGGCTAGAGCACAAATGGAATCACCTGAAAATTTTGCTAAGGCAAATGAGGTGCCAAGGTTGAAAAGATATCAGTCACTCGAGGCCAATCATTTCATAAGGTGACTGTTTGCTAGCTGTTTAGGCAAAGGACAGGCATGAAGTGACCCTGATTGTCCTCATACGATCCAGGGATAGAGCATGGTGAATTGATATGGTTCCCTCCCTCTGTTTGCAGGAGGTGAGGGAAGAGTATAAAACCTGTTTTTTCCAGTCGTGGCACAGCACATCACTAAAATGAACTGAATGAAAAGTCTCTTACTATAACTTATATTTCTATAATGTTCCTCACATGCAGAAAAATGGTTCAAAGCACTTTACACAACGCAGGACAACAATGGAAATCCAAGAGGACCAGAATGTATGCAGGAAGGATGAGTGTGAAAACATGGTTAAAGAGAAGTCTCTTTTACTTAAGTGGGGGATTCAGAGTCTGGACACAAGTGACGTAATCTTAAAATTAGCCACGGGTGAAAGATACAGCGCTCCTGTCTCGAGTATTGGGGAGGGGGCAAGAAAGCCAAAGGCAAGCTAGATTATTTAGAATAGTCATTGCAATTTAAAAATGACAAGCTCTGATTTAAAAAATAAAAACAAGTATTTGTAACCAATGGTTTACACATCAAACAACTAGATATCTAACTGGGAAAGTGCTGCCACGTTTTATTTTTAAAAAATAGAACTCTTACCATGGGCTCAACCAGTGCCATTCTAATCTTCTGGTGTTGGATATTTGACGCATCTAATGTGATTGTCACGGTTACCTTGTCAAACATGTTAAATGATGTGCCTTCTACTGTTAACGATGGGATCTGTAAGAATAATAATAGTGATTGCCTGCATTTTCTAAATCCATATACACCATTCAATTCACCTTTTCAGAACACCCCAATTGCTGTACATGCAATGGAATATTATTTTTCCAGAATTTTTGGTTAAAAATACACAATGGGAGATTTTTTTTCCATGGTTTTTAAAATCATTTAAAATGAGTTAAGGTTCTCTCATGTCTGGGTGATAGCTCTCGATTCCAATTTGATAGTGTCTTCATTCTGCAGACATCTTACAGTTTTAGACAAGTCTTTGTGTAAGCACTCCAAAATTGGAGACAAGAGTCCAACCAGATTTTATGGACACTAAAAGGGTTGATATGAAATTACATGGGTGTCAAGAATAAAAAAGGACCTCAAATATTCTGCCAAGTAAAATATAGTTAATTGTAAAAGGACTGGGTAGAAATCTCTGTACCTCTTCATTGTAATGCAGCTTTGGGGATTGTTTGCCTTTCTCTTCAAAGAAAACGGTGCCCTCCAAACCAAACTTCGGAATGAGCACCACAATGGCATTCTTTTTCACAAACAGAATATAACCAACTTCATCAACAAGTCCTTTGTTTCTGAAGAATAACTGTAATAACATTGGACAGAAAGAATTTAAATTCTTGTGGCACACATGCAAAACGGTAATCCTGAACAAACAAACTGAATTTGCATATTCATTGAATATTCAGCTATCAATTGCTTCCACTTGACAATATCAGAATTATTGCTTCAAAAGAATGAAAAAGCTTCTGGACAATTTTACCTTGGATATTAAGATTGACTTCATCAATATACAGGACTTATTTTAAAAGTTTGAGTAAATATCAGCAGGTATCTATGGAATTGGATGCACGTGACTACATAGAATGTTTTTACGCAGCTATAACAAGCCGTTTGAGTAAAAAAATGCTGTACTTTACATTAGAAAACAGCAATGGACAACTTCCGCAAATCTATCATGAAAACTACAACAGCTCAGAAGTCAGTTGCGTAGTTACATTACAGCTTAAGTGAGGATTTGGGAGCAGTAGGAAGGAAGGAAAGAGTGCAAAAGTAAGCAAAAATACAACAAAAAGGTATTGAACATGTACACTCCATTTAGCCTGGCAGTAAAAATCTTCCTCACCAATAATCAGCACCAAACCTGCAATCATTTGAGTGAACTTTAGAATCTGGAAAGAGAGCCTTTTCTGCTAAGTTAAGCTGTTATGAGATATGAAATGTTAACTGGAATATTATTTATAAACTTTAAATATTTTGCTGTCACATTGGTTTTTACCTGGGTATGGAACGCCACAGAAGCCCGTTGGGAGTACTGTGCCATTTTGTGACGATAGTTGAGGTTATTACACAGGGCTTGTTGTTTGTGCTTGTCCATGATATCTGGATAAGTAGAGTCAGCATTGATTGCCACAGCCAACAGACGATGTACTATTACATCAGAATATCTGCAATGGGGCAAAACACAGACTAAATGATCAAGCAATATCTAATACAATACAGGTGAAAAAAACTCAAAAGGGTTAGTGAAGCTTCCAATAATATCACATTATTGATATACAACAATATATGGGATGTAAAACAGAATGCTAAAATTATACATTTTCTTTACTGCACCTACAAGGATTTTTTAAAAAATGAAATATATGGCACTTCCTTGCCAAATGCTCTGACAAAATATACAGGATATTTGATCATACCATATAATAGTATTCAAATTATCTGAACTAAATAGGAGAGAATTAAATGCATCCAACTATTACTTTGGCTACAAAGAACAGTTGCATAGTTTTAAGAACAGGAGTTATTATACTTCATGCACTCTACATTAATTAAATCAATTTGGGGGGAAAAAAAAGAGACTTTTGCACTAAACTCCTTTTCAACACAATACAAGAATCCCCTCTCCCAGCAATTAATCACTTATTTTTGAGCTGCAGAAAGCATGTAAGCATTAGCATCAGTGATGAGATCACTCGCCATAAAAGTGATTTCCTGTCCAGGTGGACTGATGCTATGTTGACTTTCATTTTACTTGTATACTAAAGATTAAAAAAACACTTGACACAAGATCCACACCTTCTGATTGGCGATGTAAAGTGAGTATAGATAGGTGAAGCCAGACCAAAGTGATGGAAGTCAGTATCCATTCCTGAGCAAAAATAGACAGCCTGCATCATACAACGCGTGGTTAGGATTCGCAAGAGTGTATTCAAATATGGGGAGCCAGGAACTTCAGCTTTATCCAAAGAGTCTGCCAGGGCCTTTGCTGAATCAGTCTTGATCTCTAAATTCTGAGAGGAACAGGAAACAAATCAAGTACCATTGTATTTTTTTGTCTTCATGTTTTTGGTGAGCACTTGTTCAGTAAAAGTAAATAAATTAACCTTATGCCTTAATACATGTTAGTACCATGCCCACATAGAAAATTATCAACATTTACACTCCAGCTGTATGCTTCGTAGAATTTCACTTAGCAGATCTATTTCTAATCATTTGTATTTGTGAATGGCTTGATAGCTTGGAGTCCTGCTCTGGTGGCCTCCCTATGTCTATCAACAGATCAGTGAATTATTTTATAAGGTATTGCAAAAATCACACCAGATAATTTTAATACTGCCTGAATATAAGAAGCAATTTATATACAGGCAATTTATTATCCAAACTTTGTGGTGCATTGTTTCTCTACTAGAAACAATGGAAATTCATAAAAAGAGTGCACTTAAAGTCTTTCCCCCATCCCCCGCCCCACTTTATCTTCGCAACACTTACAGATTAAAGGCTAACCACACTCAAAATAACAATAACTATGACATCAGAGATTTATTCAGTGGCCATCCTTGATATCTTCATAGTTCTAAATTATCTATTATTTCACTCAAAAAGCAGACAAGGTGTTGCGCAACTGAAGTAACATTTTTACCGTACTCACTCAAATTAGCTCCAACAAGGTGACATCTCAAAACAGCACCTTATTTGAGTCTCATACAATTAAGAGAACACTTCAACCAGTATAATGCAGTAAACTGTCCTCGATTTACTCACTTTGGATTTTGCTGCTTTGACAAGGATGTCATAGTTTGATGGTGGAGGCGCTGGATGCTTTCTGAGTAGTGCACATTCCGAAAACTCTTCATAAATTTTCTGTGCGACTGAGATATTGGCCAGCAACATGAACTCTTCCACCATTGAATTGGTTTCCCTGTAAATAAAGTTAGAAAAATGTTAACAAATGTTTTAACAAGGTTTAAATGTCAGTTGCAGAACTCATCATACTGGACATTAATCGAATAAGCAACACAAACTATTCTACTCCTTCACAGAAAAGATGGCACGTTTTTCATTTCAATTTTGTATTTTTTACTAAAAGGTTTGGCCTTCCTTTCATTATTTTGAAAAATTCAGAGTTTTATAACCAAATGATGAAATGGGTTTTCAGAAGGAGATTTAAAGTGACTGTTCCAAAAATGGATGGGATATTGTTCAGAACAGGCAGTTACAGATTATCCAGAGGATGAAAACTGGAATCATGCCATTAACCAGTCTTTACTGCTACTGGCAAGTGAAAAGTCCAGTTACTGCTAGTGGGAGGATCAACCCCATGCCTTTTTAGAACGTACAAAGAAAAATTACAAAAATAAAATCTTGTATAAACCTTTACAATTTCAGACCCAATGGTTCAAGAAGTTTATCCTGTAAGTAGCTGAGCCGTGAGACGAGGACGATCCCAGGTTCAATCCTTAGTCTGTGTTAAATTAGCTGATCCAACCCAGGATGATGGCAGAGTTGCTCCAAGTGATTTTAGGATCTCAGGTTAGGGGAGTGGGGGGAGTAAAAAGTGATTGTCCAGGGTTCTCAATAAAATGATTTTTTTCATCATTTTAAGTTGATAGTGCTAGCTGAAGATACTATGTTTGAACTGTGTCAGGCACCATCCTGCATCATGTAAAACCGCCCGTTCAGCTGCTTTACAGTAGAGCCTCTAGTAATGCAAGCTACATCATTATAATGCAATGGAAAATCATTGGGAAAATAGGGAAGCACATCTTTGCATATATCAAGAGCCACAATCAACATTGCTACTTCAAATGCTGCTGATACTTTTAATACATTTTGCACCGAGAATAAACGTTGGATGTAAACTGCGACATTCTTACCATCAGAGATGCATACAAATATAAAACTAGCAATAAATCAGGGTGCCAAAGAGTGAATGTTTAACTACTAGATTTGTACCAAAATATCATTGAAATAGGAAAGGTTTGCATTGAAGACTTTTGAATTATACCAAATTGATACTGGTACAATGTCTCCAGTATAAATGAGACTACCATACCTCATAGCTAAACAAAAATGATACTCTAATAATAAATGAAGAAATCATAGAAGCACATTAACTACAGAAATATTTATGAAATTTTAATACTACATGTGATAGAAAGTTTCTCCTTCAATATCTAAGTACTGAATGTTTTTTACAGCTCATAAAAATACATGCAATGTATCCAAGTAGACAGCGGTAAGTTTTAGTGCCGGCTCTACAGAAGCACAGAAACAAAAGTGTTCAATTCACATTATGGTTTGAAAAAAAAACTTCAGCACATCAATAAAAATCAGGTACTGTAATAATTGAATAAAATGCTCTAGTGCACCATTTCTCAAAATTAACTGCCTAAAAATGCATAAAATCTAAAATAAAATTCTATTTTTTCTGTATCTTTAAGAGGTTGATTAGCTTTAACCCATCACAATATATGAACAAAGAATTCAAAAAATGGAATTCACTGATTTTCAAAGCTGCCCAAAATTCCATTTCTATAGTACATACTTTAGCTCTTTGGTCTGCAGGTCAATAGGATCATGGGTCTCGCTGTCTATGTGAAACCGCACTTCAGGAGAAGACAGTGTTAGAGCACTGAAAACAAAAGCAGACTTCAATTAAATGCTTCAAACACAGCACGGGTTCAAAGTTTACAAGTATCCAAAATCTAATTTCATTTGTTCATCCTTAACCGTGCAATGCCAGATGTAGATGATCTGCCATGAGTAAAATATGTCCAAAAGTGAAATGAAGAACAACTCAGGAGCACCACAGACAATGAGTGGATTATTCAATTAGTCTTATTAATGCTGAAGTTTCCATGTCTCACTGCCAGCCATGTCATTTTCCAGCCATAAATTACTGGACAGATTTTGAGACCTCCCGCCTGGCGGAAAAGCCCCAAAAACGGTGGGAATGGCTTACAGAGACCTTCCCCGCAGTCTTCCCCCAGGCCTACTGCCGGGTGGATGGAGCATCTGCCTGAATCAGATGGTAGGCCCATTTGAAATGCAAATCAGGATCCCATCAATTACAAGGGGCACCGTTTACCATTGTACAACAACACTGGGTGGAGCTTGCACTGCAAATTGCTCCGACCGGTATATGTCGCCAGTCCAGCCGAAGAGGAACCGTCGGATAAGTTTGTGTTTATTTTTGTGAACCTGGGAGGAGTGAGAATGCTTCTTTGGGCTCCATGAAACCGGCCCCCATCCCGAGATGGAACCACCTCCCCACGGATCTGACTTCTTCCAGCCTAGTGGTTGGTCGGGCCGCCTGATACTGCGGTGGCCCAGCGCCAGCGAGTCACCCTGGGGTGCTTGTTTTTTGCCCACAGGCCAAATTCTAATGAGGCTTGGCCCTCAATATGGACCCGGCCTCTGATTATCTAGCGGTCGGCTGCGCGCTCCGCTGGCTTCCTCCTGGGGGGAAAATTCATCCCTATACGTTTAAAAGAAATTTATGGTACCACAAGAATGGATTTTTTTTTTAATCCACTGATTCCAAACCACATGTGGCAAAATTCTTACCATGCAACAGAAGATTTAAAATTAATTTAATACTGTGCCCTAGTGCTAGAATAAGCTTGAAATTGAATAATTTCTGCTTGTTGTGATCAAAAAATTGTATATTTTTAAATAAGAGATAAATTTCTAGACGATCTGTTTTTAAATAGTGTTGGTTGCGGGATTAATGTTGGCCAGGACACTGGGAGAATTCCTCTGTTCTTCTTCGAAGAGTGCCATGGGATCTTTTACACCTTCTGACAGGGCAGACGGGGTTTCGATTTTACGTCTCATCCGAAAGACAGTACCTCCGACAGTGCAGCACTCCCTCAGTGCTGCACTGGAGTGCCGGCCTTGATTTTGTGCTCTGGTCGTGGGTGGGGATTGAACCCACGACCCTCTGACTCAGAGGCGAGAGTATTACGATAGAAACAACCCTGGATTATAGATTCCATTTTAGGAAAAGTTTTTTTTACATAAAACATAAACTTTAAAATCTCACCCATTGTCAATCCTCTTCTTTTTCAGAATCTTTGCCAGTTTATTCAGACGGCGAAGTCCCATTGTAATCTCATCATTCATGCTGTCATCATCAATTCTCATCTGTGCTTCAGCATATGTGAGTGATGCCTATTACACAAATGTGCAAGCCCAAAAGGTAAATAAATACAAATACAAACAAAATAGTTATAGATAATTGCTTTCCACGACCTCCAGAATGCAGGCTTAAGATTCAAAGTGAAACTGCAATAATATAACTAGCAAACTTGAATGCCAATGACCCACTGATAATTAAAACCAATGTTTCCATTATTCAGTCTGCTTGGATCCGCTATATTCTGCTTTAATATGCAGAGGCTAAGATAATCAGACTATTAAATTTAGAACATTAGAGTTGTGGTTAATAGTTTTTGCTACTGAGATTTTTTATTAACTAGGATAATACTTCAAAGACATTACATTCCACCGTGACTAATTATGTCATGCTCAATGTCCACAGCTTGCTTTTCAGTTAACACATAGAAAAATTATCAGCAACAAATGACAGGCTATTGTGTCTGAATATATGATGCAACAACAAAGGATATTGAGGTTTAACTGGATAATACTATGGAATATTGAATTTTCATAACTTGTACCTATGGAAAACAACAACAAGAAAAAAGAAATAGGAGCAGGAGTATTCCATATGGCCCCTCGAGCCTGCTCTGCCAGTCAATAAGATCATGGCTGATCTTCTACCTCAACTCAACTTTCCCGCCCTATTCCCACTTCCCTTGGATACCTAGGAATTATTAAAAGGCTGTAATCTAATCTCTCGGATTCAAATTTTATCAGCACTTCACAATTATCATCTGCACTACAAGATTACGTTAGTGACATGTCACTAAAAAGGGATTTTTTAAAAATACATATATTTTGTAAACTCCACGGGGTTATTTAGATCACTTTCTGTTCTGGAAGCAGCTTTTCTCAGAAGTTGATGACTGCCATCGCAATCAGTGTCAACACTGCACGAGCATGACACTGAAGGATTTACCATGATTGTGATACAATTGCAAATTTATCCAGCATTAACTGGCAGTTGATCACTTTAAATTTCTTTGGGTAATATATGTTACATAGTGCCTCATAAATCAGGACACCCAGGTAAGGTACTGACATGAAGTATAAAATGTTTCAATAGAAAACAATGGTTTATGTGCTAGATGGCATAAATCACACCTCTAGGTTTATATGCCATAAAAAGTTGTGTGAAGGTGAAACTCAAACAACAGAATTTTTTAGGATTAAAAAAAAATGGAAGCATTTAAGGATTAAAGTGGATAAGGTTCAAAATGTTTCCTGTGTTCAGACAAATTTATTCCTGGAGGAATGCAATCAATGTGAGCTTGTATTTAAAAGATGTGACGAACGAAACTTCTTTTGTTACATTTTCCTGTTTAAATATATCTGAGATAAAGCTTTCTGGTCCCTCTCTCCATTCTCTTGTGATGAAAGAAGTTTTTTTATACATTATTTTTCCTCTTCTTTCCTGTTCCCTCTCTCCAGCCAAACAGCCAACATAATAAGCAGGTACATCATGGGAGAGTGGAGTGAACGAAAGATATTCCTGGGCACACTGCATGAAAATATTACTTTACCTTAGAATTAATAACACTTTTTGTAAACATAGTATGTAGGATTTCAGCATTCCACGTCATTTCCCAAATGCAAGAAAATGCAAACCTATGAGGAAAAAAATAAGTTCAAAACAAGTTAAGTGATTGTCAAAATTGAGGTTTCAAAGGAACCGATTTATGAAATTATTATAAATCTAATCTGTTGTCATCCTTATTTTTAGATCTCAAGGAGGTGGTGACTTCTTCCCAGGCAACAGACAATTTCACTGTACTCTGGGAAGTGGTGAATATTAAATCTCATCTAATTTACTTACTGTATGGAGGTGGGTGGTTGGGTGGGGGGGGTGTTGGTAGAGATAGAAGGAAGGGAGGACAGTGTACCTGGCTTTCAATCAGTGCCTCACAACGGCATAGTTAAGATCAGAAAACAAACAAATATGAATATAGGATATGTACAGAAAAATAAGATACCTCTCCACATTGGATCTTAAGGAGCAAAGATTTGAGCTGAGCAGTTCTGGAACCATGTCAATTCTCTATTGCAAAACAAAAATGTCAGTATTATTGATAGAGTTATCCATTATTATTACACTTGGGCTGAAATAAAACAATACAACCCCTAGAACTACTCGTTTCATAAATGAAATAGCATGAATGTGTCTTCTACCGTCAGAACTCAAAAGTCGATACAATTATGCCTGCAATGCCATATTCAATGTTTATAAAATAATTATGGTTATGCACAAACCAAGTCCAATTAAAACTAGTGCATTTCATATTTTGATTAAAATTAGAATTGTAGCATCCTTACCTTCTCGCAAAGATATACTGTGGTCCCTCGATTTGCTGACTCCTGGTCCAGAGCATTTCCAGGGCGGATGAAATGGCTCACGTCTGCTATATGTACTCCAACCTGTTTTTGAACATTCACAGATAGTATTATTCCTCAGACAACTTCTCAAATCAGATTCAAATTAAGGAATAAACTAAACGGCCACATAATCACACAGAGGGTTGCAGTGCTGGACACATATGACCTCAGGTGTTTAGGGATTTGAATGTTAGCAGTATTAGAGCATTTTATGCTTTACATTTTACCACACTAACCCATTAGGTTTACTGTCCATCAATAAGAAAATCTAACCCAAGTATCTGAAAAGTCAGAAATCACCCATCTCCACAAACACATATCCTTCTCAATCAATATGTCTGATGTGAAGTTTGACCTGGAGAGGCAAAATCAACCAAATCCCAAGTAATGCAACAATCCTGTTCTGATACTAAAGCTTATATCTTCAAAACTACATCTAATTTCATCATGATGCTATTGAATAAAAATTGTGCTGTTAACTAATCTCTTGTAAAACAAACAGCTTGCCTTAGTGTCCCCTGGTTGAAGAAGATAAAGGTTGCTTGAGGTTCCCACCCCTGATCACTGTTGTGTGACCCCACTGGAAGAATATATGTTTGGATTTTGGGTGAGGACAGGATCTGGCTCAGCTGTGATGGGTTTCTATCCTCAAGTAATCCACCAACACTCACTGTCCAATCTCATACAAAAAGAATGGTCAACTGATTGAGGTGCTAGATGACCAATGGCATTTGTGGGACCATATCCAAGCATGAGTTGCTGCCTTCTGGAGAGGTGAAGTGATGCGAGAAAATTGGAGCAGAAAAAAATTTGTAGATGAATGCAACTTTTCTTTTGAAAAATAAGAATGCTTAACTGGAAAATTATTGCACATCAGAATATGCCTAGAGCTGATCAATAATCCGTTTGGATTACTGAAGGGTTAAAAATAGAAAGGGGCAAGTAGAAGCCAGTGAAATAAGTATGCTCCCTATATGACCAACCGGCATTAAAAACATCCTTTCACTACATAACCACATCCAACACGAAAGCATTTACAGAAGTATATTGTTTACTGAATTTTAACAAACCTAATTTCATAACTTTAATAGAAAGTACCTCAACAGAAAAATCTCATTACAATAATCGGTGTTTAAAGGATATGCATCTTTAATGTTTTGTTTGTAGTGACAAGGTGGTGCTTTGTGTTATTTCTTGTAAACTGGTTATATCCTGATGCTGTTGCTCATGATAGAAAGGAAGATGTGCTGTTGTATAAGGACAGGAGTGTTATACCATGTACTGTAGATTGTATTAGAATATTGCTACGGTGAAGTTGTATCCTTTAAAGGCCACAAAGTCTAATTGCTGTTAGATTTGGTTGGTTCCAGTCAGAATTTTATTAGTATTTAGGCTGCAGGTCATAAAAGGGTTATTAAAGGGTTATTCCCAAGATAAATTAAGAGGCTGGAGATATTCTGAATCTGGCATTTTCTATTGCTGCAGAGTTTCTCTACATCGTAAATGACTGCTTTTGTTTCATATCTTTTTGAAACGTGACAGAAATTTGTATGTGGTAGCTGACTGTGACGAAAAGGAATTGCACGCTAAACATAACAACAACTTGCATTTATATAGCGCCTTTAACATAGTATCGTCTTTACTTCATTAACTAAATGATCTCCAGAGGAGAGTCAAAGGATACGTTGTTTCATAACTGAAGGGGTGTTATGCCTTATAACGCACAACTTACAGGGCCACTAATTTATTGGGATTTACATGGTACCCACAGAATTTTTATTGGTGTTTTGGGAATGGAGTTTCATGAGACTGTTCATTTTTCTCCTCTGGGCCCCATAAAAATCTTCAGGCCTATTGCTAGCCCGTTCTAGCTCCCCCACCTGCCAGCCAATTTTGTGTGGCACCAAAATGACAAGCTGCAGTGGAGCATCTATTTGATGCCCACAACTCACTGGTAAAATTTAAAAGAGGTCCAAACCTGAAAATGGTTCCAGCCTTCCAAATGTGAGCTTGCATGGGCGCCCCGCCAATATTGCACCCATTTTGGGCTAGACTTGAAAATCTCCTTCATGTACCTGACAGCAGCACTGGGGCATACAGAGCTGTGGAGTTTAGCAGAAGTTTAACAATAGAGGCCCTGGTGTTTGTAGGTACTGAGGGGGGTGGTCCTGGTTTGGGTGCAGGTGTTGTGAAATATCTAACTGTTTTCACAATTTTATTATGTTACAAACTTCATTTTGAGCCCTTAAATGGTGAGGCCAAAGGGAATAAAATGGTAGTTTATTTTTTTTCACAAGTCTTTTTAATGATTTGATTGGCCCGTATTCACGTTGGTAAGAAATTTGTATATTACTGAATTTACAATTAATACATTTTTGTATCAACCAATTAACTGCAAGGAATGATAATTAATCTTTGCCACATGACAGGAAGTGTGCACAGAGGCACCATCTTTATAATTAGGTAGGTAGGTAGATAGAAAGCTAGGAAACATTATTTCTAGATTCGTGCTCTAAAACTGAGCACTTTTTCTCTGGCTCTATCTAAAATTCTGTTTAAGTCAAAAGAGGGATTCATAATCAAGTTTGTAACCAGATTTAAGTGTATACTTCATATCAGAATTTACCTCTAGATTTCCATTTTCCAACTCTCGACAATGCAGGGCATCATCAATATCAGTACATCCAGGAGGGTCCACACTGCAGATGTGGAGATGTCTTAGGTCCATCCTCTCTTTCATGTCCTGCAATAATGTAGAACTGTCAGGTAATGGAAAGATTACATGAATTATGTCTGGTAAGAAAAAGTCTAATTTTGGGTTACATTAAATTTTTCAATGTTTAAAAAAAAATTACAAAATACACGTACGCGCGCGCGCGCGTTGGCTGTTAAAGTCTCATGAATTTGGTGAAATCAATTTAAGAGAACAACCTTGAGAAGTCATCAGATCTCAGAGATTGTGTGTGAAAGACAGTACCATAATTCCAGCCAGCTATAATCTTATGTAATACCTACAAGACGATCAGAGCTGGAAATACATAGAAGGTGAGAAAAGACAGGTTAATATTTTAGGCATCAACCCATCATCAGAACTGAAAGCTGGAGGATAAAGCTAGCTGCTTAATAGACAAAACAAAAATGAAGGCGGTGGGCGGAGTGAGATACTGCGTGAATGTACAAACAGACTTTACTGAAAACCTAGAAGTACCTTGTCCTACACCATTATCCAGGGACCTAAACATGGCTTCCATGTGGTACAGGTAGGTTGTTAAATTTAGTGTACTTTATTTATTGATCATGATGTTGTCTCCTATATACTCCGGAGGCCCAATATAGTATGTGACCACTTTGCTGAACTCCTGTTCTTTCTTGAGTCATCGTGGCATGCCTGCTCGCCACTTTATCGCATCATCCCATTCCCACTCTGCCCTCTCCATCTTTAACCTTCTACAGTGTTCCAACCAAGCTCATTCAGGCACAGCATCTTAGCTTTCTCCTGGGCACCCTCCAAACCTTTACATCCGAACACTGACTTTAGTAACATGCAACTTTTGCTATCTCTCCCATTTCTTCGTAACGCGCAGTGGTGCTTATCGCATCTGGGGGAGGGGGGCAGGTTGATACCGTTGGTGTGGGCTGTGTCCTCTCTTTATGTTTACTGGCGGCCAACTAAGTGTTCCTAATATTGTTTTCTCTTTCAGGTTTCCAATATCTCTATTCTGCACCCCCCCACCCCCCCGACCCCGGCCACCCATCAGCATTTTTTTCTTTTACTACATTTTATATCTTGACAAGTTCCACAACACTTTTTACCTTTTTCAAATAAAACCTGTTTGGGTAATCACCTATTATCTTGCTCTCCTTCCCCACCTTTGTTTGTTTCATTTTCATTTTAAAACAGTTTGGGTTAACTTTCAACTTCCAGTTCTGACAAAGAGTTGATAACCTGAAACATGAAAACTAAAGCAAAATACTGCAGATGCTGGAAATCTGAAACAAAAACAAAAGATGCTGGAAACACTCAGCAGGTCAGGCAGCATCTGTGGAGAGAGAAGCAATATATTTCTTTCTTTTCATTCAGACAACAGTAATTGTGTAATTTTTACAGTTTACAGAGTGACATAAGGAGCAGTTATGTCTCTTGGGAAGATGAAATTAATTTTTTTTGTTAAGTATAATTTTTAAATAGTTCTGAACTATCTAAAAAGTTTTTTCTTCAAAAAATACAGAATTTCCACACATTTTAATCTAAGTACTTATAATCTATTGTACTGAACCCAAAAGAGACAAGGTACCTGACTTTCAAATGCATTCATTAGAGAATTACATTAAAATTCACCATAGTTTTAAAACGTAATGATTGTTTGTTTGTTTTGTTCCAGGTTACGCTGGTCTGGGCCCATTATAGCCTAACAATCACAACACAACTACTACATTTTAAACTATGGAAAATGGCAAAAAAAATCCTACTTATTTATCTGAATTTGCACCTAGTGGGGTGAGAGAATGTCAGACTTGATGCTCTTTGCTGTCCAAAGTTTAGAGGTACAGTAATATATGAAAATTGTGGTGTTCTACATGTTAACATCCTCTCTAGACTGAATGAATTGAGTTTGACATTTAATACTATACCTGTTCTGTGATTAGCCATGGCATCTTGGGTAGAAAACTAAGAACAGCCTGTGAGAAAGGCTGATGGGGGACATCGTGCTCAAGCAGAAGAACTTCAGTTTCTGTTTCTTTATCTCCAGCATTTCCTAAACTTCTGACAAAGTGGCCCTGTACAAATCCAAACACAGCACAAACATTTCTGATTATGTTTTGTTGCTCATTTCCTCCCTTCCTTCCTGAGGTCATCGAGTCTAGGTGGGGTATGGTTCCAGCAGCACCAACCATCCTCGGCATCAGCCTAGACAGCAAGTGTCAGCAACTTATTCAACTGTGAGGGGACATCAGAGCCAAGCTTGATTATGTCCTCACCTAATAACCTCACCAAATGCACTTTCAAGTAGGAGTTACTGGGCAGGTGCAGCAATGCTGGTTGATTTTCCCCTTACTATCCAGGAATGCCAAGGCCAACAGTAACATCCAAGCTGAGATCAGTGTGGACTGTAATCAAACCTAGGATCATCTGGTCAGTATGGCTCAGCTAGGTACTGCTATACATCAAACGAATCATTGTGAAGACGGGCAATTTATATATACATCACACACATCCCTCTCAAATTACTTAACTTCTGAACATTTGTCTTCACATATTAAATATCTGAAAATAAAGATTAAATCTTGCACTGGGGAGTTTTGTGATGTAACATATATCTCAAGTGAAGAATATCAATTAACATGGGAGTCACAAAGTTTTATATTTTTATAATCTCTGGGGGCATATAACTATGTCGGGAAGACAACATATGATGTCTATCATTTGTTTGCAACAGTAGCCAAATGATGGCCACAAGATGCCTACAAGGTTGGAGCTACTATTCAATTTCATATATAGATCCTGTTATCACACGTGAGTGAGAATGTACACTTTTCAGACTGAAAATATCAAAATGGTTTTGGAGAAAAAAATGGTTATCTTGAAATAACTGCCAATGCTAAAAGTAAGAATGAGTTATAGTCTCCTTATTTAAGAAAGGACATAATTGCTTTAGAGGCGGTTCAGAGAAGGTTCACTCGACTGATTCCTGGGATGAGGGGGTTATCTTATGAGGAAAGGTTGGAGAAGTTTGGCCTGTATACATTGGAGTTCAGAAGAATGAGCAGTGATCTTATTGAAACATATAAGATCCCAAAGGGATTTGAAGGGGTAGATGCTGAGAGGATGTTTCCCCTTGTGTGCGAGACTAGAAATAGGGGCCACAGTTTAAAAATAAGGGGTCTCCCATTTAAGACGGAAATAAGGAGAAATTTTTTCTCTCAGAGGGTCGTGAGTCTGTGGAACTCCCTTCCCCAGAGAGCGCTGGAGGCATGGTCATTGAATATTTTTAAGGCTGAGTTAGGTGGATTCCTGATTAACAAGGGAATCAAAGGTTATAGTAGGCAGACGGGAAAGTAGGGTTGAGGTCACAATCAGATCAACCATGATTTTATCAAATGAGAGCAGGCTCGAGGGGCCGAATGGCCTACTCCTGCTATTAATTCATATGTAGTTCTCCAAAGTAAATCCATAACTACTTCAAATCACAAATATGGCCAATGAACTTGTAAACTGTTTTGTAACTGAAAACATGGGGTTTCTCTCCTAAACCAGTTGAAACTATCTATAATGTTGCCTTTTTAAACCCAGCTACATTATACAATCTTTTTTCTCTCCTGTTACACCCAAATCAACTCAAATTCAAATCATTTTTTGGGGGCGAGATAGAAAATAGAACACTCTAAACAGACATTCTACAATGAAATTGATTTGTCTAGGTTTGAAGAGCAAAGGTTAATGAATTATATATATTGGCCATCTTATTTCCCAATAATCAATTACAAACTGTTTCAATAAACTTGCAATGATTACACTATAGATGTTGATCCTTTATTAAAGAAGTCATCAGGCATCAAAACTTGTTAGTTGTCTTCAATATTTGTTGTAAGCATAAAAAAAAACATTATACATCTTATTTAAAATCACAGGTGCCCTGGAGTAATTTATTATAATCTTCAAACTCAGATGCTGGTTATAAACTGCTTGAGTTTCGTTCTCAAGTTTTATGTTGTCTGAAGCACTTTCTTGTAATCTTTCCTAGGTAAACTAAACAAGGAAATTAACTGATATACTTACATTAGGATAGCGAGAATTTCTGGGCCAACCATCAATTACAACAATTATTCTCTGCTTCTCAAGTGCAGAGGACTGTCGTGTTTCTATTCGAATCCTAGGAATCCTGCGGTCCGCTGGTGTGAATAAGTGTCTTGTTGACTTGAAACGCAGATAAAATACAGGTAGTAGAGATTCAGATTTCTATTTATGAACCATTTATTACATTATTTAAAAAAAATAATATCCCATTCCACCTATAAGCTCACCTCTTTAATTTGTGACTTTGAAATCATGCCACAGTATGATCTCCAGTTCCTTTTAATTATGCCAACTACTTTACCAGTTGGCTTTGAAAAATTCTTGGTCGTTACGTTCTTCAGCTTAAAGAGAAAATAAACATTTTAAATCGGCACATTAACTTTTATAAATTTATTCTTGATCTGAACTATTTTATAACAGCAGAATCAAATTCCCCAATTTTAATGTAAATTACCTCTTTCTTGAATTTAGCATGTCACCTACATTATATATGAATAAAAAGCAATAACATAAAATAATGTACAGAAGCCATGTAGTGAGAGGGACAGATTACAAGCTTTTAAATCTGATTTTGCTTATTAAAAAGTAAGTCAGTATCATTTGCACAACAAATCATGTGGCAATTGCTTTGTAGTTAATGGCAAAACTCAGCCAAATACAATAACCTGCAGCCCCTTTCTCCCACACCTTTTAAGTCTCATTATGTAGGTTTGCATTTACAAAATCAATCCTTTGACAGTTTAACAGTACATAGTCTAACTTTTTCCCCAAAATATGTAGTGGTCAGCAAGATAATTGTAGCAATTCCCACAAAGATTACGGTTTAATTCTTTTACTTTCAGATACTGAAATGGAAAATTTGGTGAAATTAATTTATTTTTATTACTGTGATGTCCATCTTCCAGTCTGAATAATAAATGGTTTTATTTTTGACAACTTATCAAAGTATTGCAGTAAATGCACACAGCATTAGATCTCTTACAAGGCCTTCTTTCTCTTCCTCTTCCTCATCCTCAACTTGTCCTTCATCCTGAAGTACAACAGCTGATGGTGCCACCCACTTCTCTTTGGGCAGCAATTCCACTGCGACTACATCCTCATGCACAGCTCGATTGAGATTCTTCAGCCCCTGTATAAGGATCTGTAAAGCCACAAAACAACTCCAACTTTAATTTGATTTAACTAAGTTTCTGAAAATGTCTTTTTACAATTCTCAATTAATTTATGGGGACAAAAAAAAAATCCAGTGTTTAAATTTAGAAAAGAAGCATGCAATACATTATATGTCGATTTAATTTTGATGCACTGTTAATATTAAATTCTATTGCCTTCACTGAATCAGAGGAAAGCCTACGGGGAGTACTTATAGTACAATGTAAACCTTCACATACATTATTTACAAAGCTAGTGGAGATGCTCATTGTGAGTCAAAGGATGGAGCGTTTTATAACCTATTCCATGCATTTTATAACATATAACATATGCATGTGACAGGGTGTCATTTTCTACCAATCGACTGGCTATGTTCCTCATTCCATAAGATTCTTTCTCTCTCATTCTCTCCTCACCAATCACAACAGGATATTTAACCTCCCTTTTCACCCCTGCTCAAAATGCTCTCACCTCGTCTCACCCCTAATCAAATGTGTCTTTCTCCTTTGCTATCATCTGTCTCTCTCTCTCTCTCTCTCTCTTACCCCCATCCCAACAGGGTGTATCTAACTTTGCCCTCTCCCTCACCTCAACCACATCTCACTCCCTCCCTCCCACCTCTGAACAGTCTCTCGCTCTCTACCTTACCTTACCTTACCCCACTCTATTCCACCGCGCCCCCCCCGCCCACCTTTCACCCTGCAACAATTACAGTCTCTCTTGTACTCCCACTCAGTTCTCTGGCAATGCTGTTAAACAGAAGTCAGTTTATTTATTGCACATGCACATAGCACTTTTCTTCACGCTGGCTTCTTCACTGTTTCCTCCTTCACCTTTCCTCTATTCCATTACTTCCGTTGATATTTCCTTTTCCTCCCTTTTTTTAATCTTATGTCATACTTTCTGCCTCCACTTCCTAAAGCATTTGGACTGTCGGATGGGGAAACTGCAGGGAAAGAATGGACCATGGGAAAAAGTAGAGACATCAGGAGGTGCAGGCTACAGTAGTCCCATTAGGTGACGCTCCTATGCATTGAAGTCCTGAGTGTCAAGGTTAGTTGGCAGGCAAATTCCATCAGATGAACTCATGCATATGCTATGGATGGGAGTGGAGGGAAGAGATGGCCAGAGTTGCTTTACTAAAGAAAACTGACTCCTGAAAACTACAGTCCAGGAATACTGATAGACAAATTAAATATAAACTTGATGCCCAATGGAGTCTATAGTGCTGCTTGTGCAGTGGACAAGGCGGAGCAGTTGAGGGAGCGAAGTTTATGATTAAGTTTTGATTTTGTTTTTAAGTCCATTTATGTGATACAGGCTTATTTTGGCATGAGTGAGGAATGGTCATGGGAGCTGTATCTCCGAACCTCTCGCTGGAATATGGATGGGGAAAAAACAAGTTGGAAAGAAAGATTTTCTTAAAATCAATGGCAAATAATAAAAGTATAATGAAAGTAGAAATTATCAGACAGGAGAAAAACAGGCATTTTACCAATAGGGATGGTCATGATAAACACAAGACCAGAAACGTTACAAAGATAATACACTGAAGAACGGATCTCCTGCCTTGCAGGAGTCATCTTCAATTTCATGACTGATATCCCTTGCCACTTCAGGTCTTTGCTCATACTAAGTACCACTTTGATGGAATATGTTACAGGAGTGGAAGCCAATTCAAAGATGACTGAGCCTGTTAAAGTTACTATAGGCTGAATACAAAGTAGTCACCAGCTAGTACTAAATGCTAAAGTACTAACTTCTGTAGAAGTGAATGGAGCCGCTCCAGAGTACACACATCTGCCCCTTTGGCATACATCATTGGAATGGGTGCCAGGTATGTGGGATGGAAAATTATTCAAAATCAAACATATATGTTCAACGTTCTCACCCTAGTCCTCTCCATAAGGCAGCAATTCATACTGTGGCAACTGCACTCCAAGTGATCATTTTTTCAAATGAGCACCTGGATTGTGATCACTGGTAAACTATTTAACTGTAGAGCCCAACAAAGCTGAGGCTGATCGCACACCGGCGCATGCGCACCCACAGCCAGCCAATAATGATCAATGGATAAGAAACATGCAAAGAATTCTGGCTAGTGCATTTGTCCACTGAAGTGGGGTCTTCCAGCCAGGCTTCTAGAGAGTCGAGCAAATGATTTAGCAAAAGTGGACTGGAAACAGCTACTTGAAGGTAAATCAGTGTCAGAGAGGTGAGAGGCATTCAAGGGGGAAGATTCAAGGGGTTCAGAATAAACATGTTCCCACAAAGAAAAAGGGTGTGACTGCCAAATCTAGAACCTTCTGGATGACAAGCAGCATACAGGGTAAGATAAGGCAAGAAAGGGAAGCTTATGTCAGACACAGAGAGCTCAATACTGCAGAAAGCCTAAAGCAGTATAGAAAGTGCAGTGGTGAAATTAAAAAGGAAACTAGGAAAGCAAAGAGAGGGCATGAAAAAATACTAGCAAGTAAAATTAAGGAAAACCCAAAAATGTTTTATAAATACATAAAGAACAAGAGGATAACTAAAGAAAGAGTAGGGTCTATTAGAGACCAAAAAGGTAACCTATGTATGGAGGCAGGAGATGTGGGTATGGTTCTTAATGAATACTTTGCATCTGTCTTCACAAAAGAGGGGGATAATGCAGAGGCTGTAGTTAAGGAGGAGGAGTTTGAAATATTGGATGGGATAAACATAAGAGAGGATGTATTAAGGGGTTTAGCATCTTTGAAAGTAGATAAATCGCCACGTCTGGATGAAATGTATCCCATGCTGTTAAAAGAAGCAAGGGAGGAAACAGCAGAGGCTCTGACCATCATTTTCCAATCCTCTCTGGCTACAGGCATGGTGCCAGAGGATTGGAGGACTGCTAATGTTGTATCATTTCTTAAAAAGGGAGAAAAGGATTGACCTAGTAATTACAGGCCAGTCAGTCTAACCTTGGTGGTGGGCAAATTATTGGAATCAATTCTGAGAGACAATATAAACCGTCATTTAGAAAGGCACGAAGTAATCAAGGACAGTCAGCATGGATTTGTTAAGGGGAGGTCGTGTCTGACTAACTTGATTGAATTTTTTGAGGAGATAACAGGGAGGGTCGACGAGGGTAGTGCATTTGATGTAGTCCACATGGATTTTAGCAAGGCTTCTGACAAGGTCCCACGTGGCAGGCTGGTCAAAAAAGTACAAGCCCGTGGGATCCAAGGGAAAGTGGCAAATTGGATCCAAAATCGGCTCAGTGGCAGGAAGCAAAGGGTAATGGTCGACGGGTGTTTTTGTGACTGGAAGGCTATTTCAAGTGGGGTTCCGCAGGGCTCAATACTAGTTCCCGTGCTTTTTGTGGTATATATTAATGATTTAGATTTAAATGTAGGGGGCATGATTAAGAAGTTTGCAGATGACACAAAAATTGGCCGTGTGGTTGATAGTGAGGAGGAAAGCTGTAGACTGCAGGAAGATATCAATGGACTGGTCAGGTCGGCAGAAAAATGGCAAGTGGAATTCAATCCGGAGAAGTGTGAGGTAATGCATTAGGAGAGGTCAAACAAGGCAAGGAAATACACAATAAATGGGAGGATACTGAGAGGTGTAGAGGAGGAGAGGGACCTTAGAGTGCATGTCCTCAGATCCCTGAAGGTAGCAGGACAGGTAGATAAGGTGGTTAAGGTGGCAAATGGTATACTTTCCTTTATTAGCCAAGGCATAGAATAAAAGATCAGGGAGGTTACAGCAAGAACTGTATAAAACACTAATTAGGCCAGAGCTTGAGCACTGCGTGCAGTTCTGGTTACCACATTACAGGAAAGATGTGATTGCACTAGAGAGGGTACAGAGGAGGTTTGCGAGGATGTTGCCAGGACTGGAGAATTTTAGCTAAGAGGAAATATTGGATTGGCTGGGGTTGTTTTCTTTGGAACAGTGGAGGCAGGGGGGTGATTTAATTGAGGTGTATAAAATTATGAGGGGCCTAGAGTGGACAGGAAGTACCTATTTCCCTTAGCAGAGGGGTCAATAACCAGGGGGCATAGATTTAAAGTAATTGGTAGAAAGATTAGAGGGGAGCTGAGGAAATTTTTTTTCACCCAGAGGATGGTAGAGGTCTCGAACTCACTACGTGAAAGGGTGGTAGAGGCAGAAACCCTGATCACATTTGAAAAGTACTTGGATATGCACTTGAAGTGCCGTAACCAACAAGGCTACGGATCAAGTGCTGGAAAGTGGGATTAGGCTGGGTAGCTTTTTTTCAACCGACATGGACATGATGGGCCAAATGGCCTCCTTCTGTGCCGTAAATTTTCTAATTCTTCGAATAAAAAAGAATATATTTTCTGGGCAGCCGTCACAATTTTTCTGCAAGCACTTTTTCATTTGTAGCTGTAAACAGGGGTTACTATGGATGACAAAAAAAAACCCTCAAATATCCTAGGGAAAGGGAGGGATGTCACCTGGTGATGTAACATTCTGGGGAGTCCAAAAAAAGAGATACATCTAATTGCACACAAATGCATTATATATATAGCACACATCAGGAATGAATTGATGCAAGCTGGCAACTCATGGTTTTGTAACAAAAACCATGAGTGTACACAAGTTCAAAACCAACAACTGATTCCAAGTCATCCGTGGAAGTTGCTTGTCAGTGAGCAAACATGTTAAAGGCTAAAAGTAAGGAGTCGCACAACACCAGGTTATAGTCCAACAGCTTTATTTGAAATCACAAGCTTTCGGAGCTTTGCTCCTTCATCAGGTCACCTGACGAAGGAGCAAAGCTCCGAAAGCTTGTGATTTCAAATAAAGCTGTTGGACTATAACCTGGTGTTGTGAGACTCCTTACTTTTGTCCACCCCAGTCCATCACCGGCATCTCCACATCTTGTTAAAGGCTGAAGGAGGGGATTCCTCCAGCATAAAACAGATCCTACATTTTAAACCTGCCAAGTTACCCTTATTTTTTAAAAATAATTGCCATCTATGAGATCTATTAACAGTCGAGAAACACCTGAGATAGCATGTGAATGTACAACTGATTGTTACATGCTGGAACTATGGTTTCTTGCCATGGGATTTTTAAAAAGATAGACCTAGTTACGATACTATATGATCAATCCATAAAACAGGCTATGATAGAATACTGAACATAATTCCCTGGAACTCCTGATGGAAGTCTTTTTTTTTAAATTTGAAGTCATTCACCTCTATGGAGCATCTTTACTGCCCCAATATAAACTTCATCAGTTCCTGCATCATTGTCTTGCATCACAGCCAATTTATGCTGTGGGTATGACAATTTGGAAGTGGACTAACACTGTCCAAACTCATTTGATGCAAGACCCTTACAGCCAGAGGCCACAGATTTTCACTTGTCAGTCTGGAGTGGATTCAAAAGGTCCCAAGTTTGAAATCCAGATCCCCCAATAGCCAGACTTTCACTTCACTTTTCTATAAATTTGACAATGGCATTAAGGAAAGTGAAGAAAGAAGCAGAATTACCTCTCTGTTTTCTCCTTCTTCTCCATGGATCCAGACTGTGGCTTCCAGGTAGTTGTCTCTGTTGGCTCTGAAGGTGCCTTGGAAGTAATGACTAGACTTTATACCTTGCTGTACTCTGGATAGAGGCAGATGTTCTGCGAAGATCAGTCTACCACACTCTATTTCATTCTACAGTGAAACAAAATTTTAATTATATTATGCATACCAGTTAACTGTATTCAAACAAAACAAATTTGAATTCCTATATCTATATTGAGCATTTCATGTTAGATGGTCTTTCTACCCATTTCCGACTGCAATTGAGAAAATCTGAGTCCACATCCTTTTATTCTGTGGTGCAGCACAATGGAAAACTGTTCCGATAAATTCATTTATGCTAACTTTTTCTAACAGTGTAGTGTTGGTATGCTCTCCCCCGTGTCATACATTACCCTAACTTGAGACATACATCACCATTGGGTCAATATCTTGAAATTCTCTGCCAAAACATCATTGTGGGAGCACTACCACCACGAAGGCTGCAGCATTTCAAGGAAAAGGCCCCATCACCTTCTCAGGGCATGTAGGGATGGGCAAAAGATGCAGCCTTGGCAGCTTGCCGAGTACAATTCTTTTTTAGAAAATGGATATTATGACAATACCAACTGAATATTATAAAATGTTTACTTTATTGCCAAGAGCAATTTTCATGAGAAAATGATCTATGGGGGTCCTGGACAAGAAACTAAAATCGTAGACAACAATGAATGGGATGGTTGACCTTTGTGTTGTTTTAACTTTCTTATATACTTCACTATTATTAGAATTATATACACAAGGTAACAGCTACTGCGCTGATTAAATGCAGATTCTATTGTTACATTTTGATCAGTCAATAGTGCATCAATGTAAATAAGTGACATATGATGGCCATGTACGCAAGACCGTATACCAACTAAGATTTGTGTGGCGAGAGCATGGCAAGAACAACCACATAATAATCTGCAATCTAATTACAGTCATTTGCATTACTTGTAAAATTGACACTGTCACTAAAATTTTCCTTTCTACCTGAACAAAATAACACAAGACAAAATAAAACTTAAAACCTCTCCCCCTCTTCCATACAGCAAACTCCGAGAACGGTACTTACAGATGCATCAGAAATACAAGCCAGGCGATCAACAAGTTCAGGATTTCCAGCCAAACTCTTGATATATTCATCACCTAAAAGCCAGGGGAGGAAATAGTCATTAATGAACAGTCCAGAATCATAAACCATATTTGAGAAGCCAATGGAGGAAGAGTATGTGCAGTTATAACATGAATGAAAGTAACTAAACATACCAGGCAAGAACAGTATTGTAAAAAGAAGTGGCCTGATAAAGTATTCACTATTCAAGCACAGGTCCATCTGCTTTATAACAAACATTAATTCCAGTAATTTAAAACAATGACTGATGTTACATTTCTAACTTTCACATTTTTACTCTGTACTTGAAATCTTGCAATACATTTTCTATCATCAACTTCAATTTGTTCTGAAATGGGATCTGAATTAGTTGGCTTTGCTTAAGTTGAATAAAAACTAAACACCCAAAGGCTATTAGTTATTTAAGGCCACTACATTTACCCTTGCTAACTCAAATTTCAGCTGTTAATTCATGTTCAATTATTCTTTGTTGCTTAGATTTCACATTTCATCATGTTTACATTAAAATTGACTGCATTTTGGGATTTCTATTATTTCTCGAACTACGCGGCTTTACTGGTAATCATGATATGAAGCAGCTCGTAGTCAGTTTGGAAAATTTACTTTTAGAATGAAAATTGTGCAAATAAAAGTTTTACTAATACTAGCAGATCTCCCACTGCATTGCTGGCGGTAGGTCAGAGGTGAGCAGGCTCTACACCATGTGGTGGTGACAGGACACTGTTCAGGTTAATATTGGAAATCATATTAAAGTGCCACCTGGTGGCATGACAGGGAATCGTTATAGCTAAGCATGGAAATTTGTGCACTGGAATTTCCATAGGGATGTTTAGTTTTCAATGGAGTGCGGACTCTACGTAAGCATTTTAATAAAAGGATTTCAATGCGCATTCTTGAATACTGTTCATAGCAGATATAACTGTGACAAACCTGTTTACTTCACAAGTGACTCTAGATATGTAGCAACAAAAGATTGGATACAAAAAACATGAAAAAACTGTCACAAGCATCAATATTTATGGGAATGTTCCTAATTTAAACTGAATGTTTACCACAAGTAATTAAATTACTAAAATACTTAACTTTTCTTTTCCTTTCAAATTTCTCCCTTCATCTTCTGATGGCAACGACTCATGCTGGGATAGAGTTCCAGGAGCAACAAGAGCCCTACAGACCATTCTTTACACGCGAGCCTAGACAACGCATGCTGGCGCTCTATTTGGCCGTGAGAGTCGGATGTCCCTGATAGGAATAAATGACTTAGCTCTGTATGACTTAGTACCACACAAAATGATATATGTACTTTTTGAACCAGTACAGGAGCTGCAAAAGGACTTCAAGTCAATCACTCTAACTCGATCATATGTTTGTCAATTACTGACATCTAGGAGTATGACAAAGTATTTGCAGTTCTCAGCCCATTTTATATAATCAGAAAACTGCTCACTGTTGTTGCCCCTACCATGAGTTTGAATCACACTTTTCAAGCAGTGTACTATACAGAATCCTACCAATACTCCAGTGGGGCTTGCCTACAAATTTTCCTCAGCTGAGGAAATACTGTCTCTAATTCCATAAAGCCCATACTTACACGTAAATGCTACCAGGCCATCTTCCGCAGCACGCTCTTTGTTTTTTCTGTCATTTGTTATTAAGATAACCTGAAGCTGCACAGTGTTGATTTGTGATTTTTTTAAATGTTCATTGTACCACTTCACTGCTATCCGTATGGCTCGGTCGTTTCTGTCGTTTGCACTTTCACCTTGTTCTTGCTCTATATAGGTATCTCTGAGGAAGCAACACATGCCACAAGTTACGGATTTGTTTTAAAGTAGATTCATTTTGAATTCTCGTTTACAGATAGATAAATCTCTATCAGATTACCATCTTTTCTAGGCCAGACAGCAGGTTTTTCAGAAACTGCATTCAGAATTTTTCACTGAACACAATACAAAGAGAGTAATATAGCTAAAAGTGACAAAGTAGCATCAAAGAGTTCAGATAGTGTCATAAACCAGAAGATCAAATGGATTATAACTACAATTTGAATGGTGGGATGAGACGACAGCCTCATCACTCCTGGATACCTTTTTTGTATTTAATATTATGATTCTACAAAATTTGAGGTTAACTGAGATTGTTTTATGCAGTCTATTGACAGCAGGCATCAGAGTGTACAGCTTTGGCCAGTGCACTGAAGCCCGTTGATGCATTATGGTATCTACACTAAAGCAATAATGATTGCAATATGTTGCTTTGCAAATTTGATTTTATGAACTAATTATGAAACAATAGTCAGTGTATAATATTCATTTAACAGTGACTTTGGCAGTCCAGTTATATTTAAGAATCATTCTTTTGCCAACATGTTAAGATCATGCCAGCCTCAATACTCTGCACAACTACACACGTACATATATATTTAGTAAAAACACTACAATGTTTTTAACTATACCACTAGATGGAAGAGGAGGGAAAGGAGGGGAAACGATGGAGGGGGAGGGAAAGGAGGGGAAACGATGGAGGGGGAGGGAAAGGAGGGGAAACGATGGAGGGGGGGGGAAAGGAGGGGAAACGATGGAGGGGGAGGGAAAGGAGGGGAAACGATGGAGGGGGAGGGAAAGGAGCGGAAACGATGGAGGGGGAGGGAAAGGAGCGGAAACGATGGAGGGGGAGGGAAAGGAGCGGAAACGATGGAGGGGGAGGGAAAGGAGCGGAAACGATGGAGGGGGAGGGAAAGGAGGAGAAACGATGGAGGGGGAGGGAAAGGAGCGGAAACGATGGAGGGGGAGGGAAAGGAGCGGAAACGATGGAGGGGGAGGGAAAGGAGCGGAAACGATGGAGGGGGAGGGAAAGGAGCGGAAACGATGGAGGGGGAGGGAAAGGAGGGGAAACGATGGAGGGGGAGGGAAAGGAGCGGAAACGATGGAGGGGGAGGGACAGGAGCGGAAACGATGGGGGGGAGGGAAAGGAGCGGAAACGATGGAGGGGGAGGGAAAGGAGCGGAAACGATGGAGGGGGAGGGAAAGGAGCGGAAACGATGGAGGGGGAGGGAAAGGAGCGGAAACGATGGAGGGGGAGGGAAAGGAGGGGAAACGATGGAGGGGGAGGGAAAGGAGCGGAAACGATGGAGGGGGAGGGAAAGGAGCGGAAACGATGGAGGGGGAGGGAAAGGAGGGGAAACGATGGAGGGGGAGGGAAAGGAGGGGAAACGATGGAGGGGGAGGGAAAGGAGCGGAAACGATGGAGGGGGAGGGAAAGGAGCGGAAACGATGGAGGGGGAGGGAAAGGAGCGGAAACGATGGAGGGGGAGGGAAAGGAGCGGAAACGATGGAGGGGGAGGGAAAGGAGGGGAAACGATGGAGGGGGAGGGAAAGGAGGGGAAACGATGGAGGGGGAGGGAAAGGAGCGGAAACGATGGAGGGGGAGGGAAAGGAGCGGAAACGATGGAGGGGGAGGGAAAGGAGCGGAAACGATGGAGGGGGAGGGAAAGGAGCGGAAACGATGGAGGGAAAGGAGCGGAAACGATGGAGGGGGAGGGAAAGGAGGGGAAACGATGGAGGGGGAAGGAAAGGAGCGGAAACGATGGAGGGGGAGGGAAAGGAGCGGAAACGATGGAGGGGGAGGGAAAGGAGGGGAAACGATGGAGGGGGAGGGAAAGGAGGGGAAACGATGGAGGGGGAGGGAAAGGAGGGGAAACGATGGAGGGGGAGGGAAAGGAGCGGAAACGATGGAGGGGGAGGGAAAGGAGCGGAAACGATGGAGGGGGAGGGAAAGGAGCGGAAACGATGGAGGGGGAGGGAAAGGAGCGGAAACGATGGAGGGGGAGGGAAAGGAGCGGAAACGATGGAGGGGGAGGGAAAGGAGCGGAAACGATGGAGGGGGAGGGAAAGGAGCGGAAACGATGGAGGGGGAGGGAAAGGAGCGGAAACGATGGAGGGGGAGGGAAAGGAGCGGAAACGATGGAGGGGGAGGGAAAGGAGGGGAAACGATGGAGGGGGAGGGAAAGGAGCGGAAACGATGGAGGGGGAGGGAAAGGAGCGGAAACGATGGAGGGGGAGGGAAAGGAGCGGAAACGATGGAGGGGGAGGGAAAGGAGCGGAAACGATGGAGGGGGAGGGAAAGGAGCGGAAACGATGGAGGGGGAGGGAAAGGAGCGGAAACGATGGAGGGGGAGGGAAAGGAGCGGAAACGATGGAGGGGGAGGGAAAGGAGCGGAAACGATGGAGGGGGAGGGAAAGGAGCGGAAACGATGGAGGGGGAGGGAAAGGAGCGGAAACGATGGAGGGAAAGGAGCGGAAACGATGGAGGGAAAGGAGCGGAAACGATGGAGGGGGAGGGAAAGGAGCGGAAACGATGGAGGGGGAGGGAAAGGAGCGGAAACGATGGAGGGGGAGGGAAAGGAGCGGAAACGATGGAGGGGGAGGGAAAGGAGCGGAAACGATGGAGGGGGAGGGAAAGGAGCGGAAACGATGGAGGGGGAGGGAAAGGAGCGGAAACGATGGAGGGGGAGGGAAAGGAGCGGAAACGATGGAGGGGGAGGGAAAGGAGCGGAAACGATGGAGGGGGAGGGAAAGGAGCGGAAACGATGGAGGGGGAGGGAAAGGAGCGGAAACGATGGAGGGGGAGGGAAAGGAGCGGAAACGATGGAGGGGGAGGGAAAGGAGCGGAAACGATGGAGGGGGAGGGAAAGGAGCGGAAACGATGGAGGGGGAGGGAAAGGAGCGGAAACGATGGGGGGGAGGGAAAGGAGCGGAAACGATGGAGGGGGAGGGAAAGGAGCGGAAACGATGGAGGGGGAGGGAAAGGAGCGGAAACGATGGAGGGGGAGGGAAAGGAGCGGAAACGATGGAGGGGGAGGGAAAGGAGCGGAAACGATGGAGGGGGAGGGAAAGGAGCGGAAACGATGGAGGGGGAGGGAAAGGAGCGGAAACGATGGAGGGGGAGGGAAAGGAGCGGAAACGATGGAGGGGGAGGGAAAGGAGCGGAAACGATGGAGGGGGAGGGAAAGGAGCGGAAACGATGGAGGGGGAGGGAAAGGAGGGGAAACGATGGAGGGGGAGGGAAAGGAGCGGAAACGATGGAGGGGGAGGGAAAGGAGCGGAAACGATGGAGGGGGAGGGAAAGGAGCGGAAACGATGGAGGGAAAGGAGCGGAAACGATGGAGGGGGAGGGAAAGGAGCGGAAACGATGGAGGGGGAGGGAAAGGAGCGGAAACGATGGAGGGGGAGGGAAAGGAGCGGAAACGATGGAGGGGGAGGGAAAGGAGCGGAAACGATGGAGGGGGAGGGAAAGGAGCGGAAACGATGGAGGGGGAGGGAAAGGAGGGGAAACGATGGAGGGGGAGGGAAAGGAGCGGAAACGATGGAGGGGGAGGGAAAGGAGCGGAAACGATGGAGGGGGAGGGAAAGGAGCGGAAACGATGGAGGGAAAGGGGAGAGGACAGGATCACACATTTTATTGTTTATGGTGTGGTCTCACATTTCCACATAACCATATGTGGCCCATTCGCTGGTTTTGACACGTGCACCAGTGAAAACCTGCAATGACTTTCATTCTACCAGCTAGGGGTAATTGTAACAATTTGACTGTTTTCCCTGTTGAGATTGACTAAGTTAGGACAGAAAATGACCAAGCTCAGTACCTCCTTAGTCTCTTTGATTTGAGCTAGACCATTCAGTATATTTACTCAGTGACCCATTTGGTTCAGGGGATGGGGTTGCAACACAGCACTTAATAAAATTATAATAAATAAACGATTGCTTCATCCAATTTTATTCGGTGAAGACAAGAAATATGTCTGTCTGATTTCTAATACAACAGCCTGCTATTCACATCTAAATCAGAACAAATCTTGTAATAAGAACATAAGAAATAGGAACAGGAGTAGGCCATATGGCCCCTCGAGCCTGCTCCACCATTTACTAAGATCATGGCTGATCTTCTACCTCATCACGCCCTATCCCCATATCCCTTGATTCCCATAGTGTTCAAAAATCTATCGATCTCAGTCTTGAATATACTCAATGGCTGAGCATCCACAGCCCTCTGGGGTAGGGAATTCCAAAGATTCACAACCCTCAGAGTGAAGAAATTTTTCCTCGTCTCCTTCCTAAATGGCCGACCCCTTATCTTGAGACTATGACCCCTAGTTCTAGATCCTCCAGCTAGGGGAAACAGCCTCTCAGCATCTAACCTGTCAAGCCCTCTAAGAATTTTATATGTTTCAATGAGATCACCTCTCATTCTTCTAAACTCCAGAGAATATAGGCTCATGCTACACAATCTCTCCTTACAGGACAACCCTCTCATCCCAGAAATCAATCTAAGCAATTTAATTTCCCACTAAAGAATAAAATTCAGATTCATAGGCATCAAAATGGTTAACCTAATACTGCCTTTATGAAATGAAATATTTCATCCAGAACAGTACTTCACCCTCTGAAATTATAAAGGAAATTACCATATGAAGTCAGTTAGCCGAGAGATGGGAAGCAACATCATGCAACATCAAGATCAAATACCAAAAAAAACTTAAATGTTTACATTTTATTTTCTCTTACTTGTGATGTTCGTTTGTGAAAGTGTAAAAATGTTTTTCAGGGTTGTTAATCACATCCTTAATTCTTTTATATACTGGAGCACTTCGATGCCTGACTTCTTGCAACACTGTCTGCAGGATCACCACATTTTGGATCGCAGGATCCTCAAGGATATCAATCTAATAATAAATTTTTTAAAAAATATATAAATGAAGAAAATGACAGGTTTGCAGCAAAAAGAATGACAATTATATAACTATTCCAAATCTATATGTCGGCATCCAATAAAACGTGGACCCAATACAGCAATGTTTTGTTTCTTTTTAAACACCTACAGCTTCATGCTCAGGGATCAAATGCATTGATAGAATTTATTGCACAAAATAGGCCATTCGGCCCAACTGGTCTGTGGTGGTGTTTATGCTCCACAGGAGTCTCCTTTTTTTTTCATTCATTCATGGGACGTGGGCATCGCTGGCGAGGCCAGCATTTATTGCCCATCCCTAATTGCCCTTGAGAAGGTGGTGGTGAGCCGCTTTCTTGAACCGTTGCAGTCTATGCGGTGAAGGTTCTCCCACTCCATTTCATAGAATTATAGAATGGTTGCAGCACAGGAGCCCATTCGGCCCATCGAGCCCGCGCCAGCTCTTTGTAAGAGCAACCTAGTTAGCCCCATTCCCCCGCAGCCCTGCAAATTTTTTCCCCTTTAAGTATTTATCCAATTCCTTTTTGAAAGCCACGATTGTATCTGCTTCCACCACTCTGTCACCTTTAGTTCTTTTGCCAATCACATTAAATCTCTGTCCTCTGGATCTCAACCCTTCTGCCACTGGTAACAGTCTCTTCCTATTTGCTTTATCGAAACCCTTCATGATTTTGAACACTTCTATCAAATATCCTCTTAACCTTCCCTGTTCTAAGGAGAACCTTCTCATCTCACCCTAGAAAGAAAGAATAACTCGCATTTATATCGTGCTTTACACGACCTCAGGACATCCCAAATCGCTTTACAGCCGATGAAGTATTTTTGAAGAGTAGTCACTGTTGTAATGTGGGGAACGCTGCAGCCAATTTGCGCACAGCAAGATCCCACAAACAGCAATGACCAGATTATCGGTATTTTTTTTTGAAGTGATGTTGGTTGAGGGATAAATATTGGCCAGGACACAGACAGAATAACTCCCCTTCTCTTCTTCGAAATAGTACCGTGGGATCTTCTACATCCACCCGAGGGGGCAGACGGGGAGGGGGAAAGGAGGGGAGGGGGAGGGGGAAAGGAGGGGAGGGGAGGGGGAGGGGGAAAGGAGGGGAGGGGGAGGGGGAGGGGGAAAGGAGGGGAGGGGGAGGGGGAGGGGGAGGCCTCGGTTTTAATGTCTCATCCGAAAGACGGCGCCTCCGACAGTGCAGCACTCCCTCGGCACCGGCACTGGGAGCGTCAGCCTGGATTTTGTGCTCAAGTCTCTGGAGTGGGGGCTTGAACCCACGACCATGCGACTCGGAGGCGAGAGTGCCCCACACACACACACACACACACCCCCCCTTCCCAGTCTAATCGAAAACAACTTTGAAGACCGGGGGAAGGCGAGGTGGCACCGGCGAACTTCTAGAAATAAAAGCGGCGCCCACATGGCCGGCTTCCCCCTCCCCTCCCCACCCCATTTTTACCTGGTGCAGCACCACGTTGGTGTCGGGCAGGACATAGTGCGGCCGGGGGCAGAGGTCGCTGCTGGTGTGGGGGTGGTCGCTGAGCACGGCTGGCGGCGGCTGCTCCTCCTGTCCGGCCCGGGCCCCGCACTCCTCACACAGCCCCGAGCCGCACTGGATGTCGTCCCGCAGGTAGTGCTCGCGGACAATCTTCAGCACTCCCCCCGACCGCGTCTTCTTCACGAATGTTTTAGACTTCAACATTTTTCTCTTTTTATTATTAAAAAGAGAAAAATGTTTTATTATTTAAAAATTTTTTGTGAGGTGATTTTTGAAAAAAAAAATTCAACCGACCGCCAACCGCCGGCAGAGAGAGAGAGAGAGAGAAGGCGGGAACTGCTGGGCGACCGAAACCTAACCCTGAGTTTACCGCCCCTTCGCATCTCAGAATGCAGGAGCAGGCCATTCGGCCCATCGAGCCCGTGCCGGCTCTTTCTGAGAACACCTCCTTTCCCCCCCCCCGTCCCTGCAAATAGTTTCCCTTCCAATACTCATCCAATTAATTTTTTTGTTGAAAGCCGCAGTTGAATCCGCTTCCACCGCCCTCTTAGTGCATTCCAGCTCCCAACCGCTCGCTGCGTTTAAAAATGTTTATCCTCACGTCGCCTTTGGTTCTTTTGCCAGCCACCTTAAATCCGCGCCCTCCGGTTCTCGACCCTTCCGCCAATGGGAACAGCTTCGCTTTATTTACTTTATCAAAGAATACCTCATCAAATCTTCTCTCAACCATTTCTGCTCTAAGGAGAACAACCCCAGCTTCTCCAGTCTATCCACGTAACTAAAGTCCCTCATCCCTGGAACCATTCTAGTAAATCTTTTCTGCATCGTCTCCAAGGCCTTCACATCCTTCCTAAAGTGCGGTGCTCAGAATTGCACACAACCACTGGTTGAACCAGTGTTCTGTAAAGGTTCAACATAACTTCATTGCTGCCGTTATTACCACTCCTCAAATAAAACATCTTCATTTTTTCAGATTAAATCGATACGAATTGACAAAAGAAAACTTTTTAAAAAATTTCTTCCCCCTCTATTTGTTTAACTTTTTTGCTCACTCGATTGCTGCTGTCATTAGATGGTATTTTTTTTGCAGGTTTATTATCATTTGTGTTATTCGATGAAATCCGCTCGTTTGTGTAGCTATGGCGTGAATGAATGTAATTGGAAAATGCTAAAAAGTGTTTATGTAAAAAGTCATAAAGTGAAGTTTAGTTTTTTTTTAAAGTAAGTTTTTGGTTTGCCAAACTACAGGCGCTTGGTGATGTTTAACCCTTTACTGACTGAAACGCTCTTCATTTTTCTACCACCACTGGTTCCAGTCTTTCCTATAATAAAAGCAGAAAATGCTGGAAAAGCTCAGCAAGTGAGGCAGCATCTGTGGAGGGGGAAAAAAAAGGCAGATGCTGCCTCACTTGCTGAGCTTTTCCAGCTTTATCTGTTTTTATTTCAGATTTCCAGCATCCGCAGTGTTTTTGCTTTTGATCCGTTCTTTCCTATGGTAGGTCCTGTACAAATGAAGCTGTTGCATGCTCAAATAACTGGAAATATCATTTCGTTAAAACGGCTCATTTTGAGGAGTGCAGGATCCTGTTTAGTTTAATCTAACTAAATGAAGCTTTTGACGGTGGATACCATCACACATCAGTGTCCTGCCCTCCCCTCCCCTGCATCTCATCGGGCTAAAAGAAAAACGCCGCTTGGCTGGGGGCGCTGTGGGGCGCGGTCCTCCGATGCGGAGGGGGCGCTGTGGGACTCGGTCCTCCGATGCAGAGGGGGCGCTGTGAGACTCGGTCCTCCGATGCAGAGGGGGCGCTGTGGGACGCGGTCCTCCGATGCGGAGGGGGCGCTGTGGGACTCGGTCCTACGATGCGGAGGGGGCGCTGTGGGACGCGGTCCTCCGATGCGGAGGGGGCGCTGTGGGACTCGGTCCTCCGGTGCAGAGGGGGCGCTGTGGGTCTCGGTCCTCCGGTGCAGAGGGGGCGCTGTGGGACGCGGTCCTCCGATGCGGAGGGGGCGCTGTGGGACTCGGTCCTCCGGTGCAGAGGGGGCGCTGTGGGTCTCGGTCCTCCGGTGCAGAGGGGGCGCTGTGGGACGCGGTCCTCCGATGCGGAGGGGGCGCTGTGGGACGCGGTCCTCCGATGCGGAGGGGGCGTTGTTTCTACCTATCTCGCTGACGTCGCTCGGGGTCCTGCTGGTGGCGGTTGCGGGGAAGCGCTGGGGTCGAGGCGGCATTTTCAAGTTGCAGCAGACGGACTGGAGTGAGTTTGGGGAGCGGCGGAGATTGAGGTGGGTAAGTCGGCGTTGGTGGCCCCGAGCGGATGGTGCGGTGAGTGGGGGGAAGCTCAGCTTGAGTACCGAGGGAGGGCACGGTTGCTAAGGGCCTGGTTCAGTCACACTGACTGCTTGACGCTGTTTTGTTTCTGTTAAAACAGCGGCGATAGTTTAACAGAATTAATTCTCTTGCCCTTTTATCAACAGTTTGGGAAAATATGTATGAAATTGCACTTGCACCAGATGAGATGCCGTATTTAGTAACTAAAGGGCACGACCACTGATAGCATCTCTAAAAAACAATTGCAAATGCTAGAAATCAAAGTTTGGACATACACTGTATCTGTAAAGGGGAAGGACAGGCTAACTTTTTCTTTTGTGATGTGGAGATGCTGGTGATGGACTGGGGTTGACAATTGTAAACAATTTTACAACACCAAGTTATAGTCCAGCAATTTTATTTTAAATTCACAAGCTTTCGGAGGCTTCCTCCTTCCACATCGTTCACCTGACGAAGGAGGAAGCCTCCGAAAGCTTGTGAATTTAAAATAAAATTGCTGGACTATAACTTGGTGTTGTAAAATTGTTTACAATTTTTCTTTTGTGAGGAGGGATCCAAACTGAAAACTGAAAGATAAGCATTCATTAGGTTTGGAAAGAAAGACAGGTGAAGAAACAGCAGATATTCCAAATACAGGGACGAAGATATTCGGTTGAATGGCCCGCAAAGCAACAAATCGTTAGATGGTATAAAAGATAATAGTGAGGCAGTGAAAAATGAAAGAACAAAGGATGTGTGAATAGCTACGGCAATAAAAAAAAAGGGAAAAGCCCACGCAAGGAAAAAGGCAAGAAAATTGGGAACTAAAAAAGGGGAGGAAAACCTGCAGATACAAGAGGTCTCCATTGAAATCAGCAAGTGCTGGAAACATAATGTGCCCATCAGTCTGAAAAGAGGGGAAAAACAACAACCACCTGCATTTATATAGCACCTTTAACGTAGTAAAACGTCCCAAGGTGCTTCACAGGAGTGTTATCAAAATTTGACACCAAGCCACATAAGGAGATATTAGGACAGGTGACCAAAAGCTTGGTCAAAGAGGTAGGTTTTAAGGAGCATCTTAAAGGAGGAGAGAGAGGGTTAGGAGAGAATTCCATCGCTTAGGGCCTAGACAGCTGAAGGCATGGACGCCAGTGGTGGGGCGAAGAATATCAGGGATGCACAAGAGGCCAGAATTAGAGGAACCCTGAGATCTGAGGGTTGTAGGGCTGGAAGAGGTTACAGAGATGGGAAGGGGTAAGGCCATGGAGGGATTTGAACATAAGAATGAGAATTTTATAACAGGACAACACCTGAATATTAACACCCCCCCACCCAATTATTTCAGACCTCAAATGTCAATTTACTTTCCTTCCTCAACACCCCTGTTATAAAGAAAATGGGGATATAGGAAAAGCCTGAAACAAAGAGCTTCTATTTATATGGTGTCATCACATCCTCACAACATATCAAAGTGCTTCATTTTGAAATGCAGTCTGTATGTGGGCAAATGCAGAAGCCAATTTAGCACAGTAAACTCCCCGAAACAGCAAATGTGATAAGTCACTTGTCTTTTGCTGGTGTTAGTTATGGGAGGAATGTTGACTAGGACTCCTGCTTTTCTTCAAATAGTGCCATGGCAGTTTGTTATCCATCTAAAAAGGCAAACAGAGCCTTGGTTAAATGTCTCATCTGAAAGAGGCTCCTCTAAAAAGGCAGCAGTCCCCAGTATTGCACTGAAGTGCCGGCTAAGATTATGTGCTGAAGTTCTGGAGTGGGTCTTGAACCCACAACCTTCTGACTTAGAGGCAAAAATGCCTTGGTTTAATTATGTAATGGGGGAATTTGAATTACGGTTGTTGGTGCTCTTTGGATAATGGTCACAGCCTTCATTGTGCTGTGAATGTAAATTCTGTAAGATGGTAATACACGCATATGTTTGATTTGATGGAGCTGTTTCTTGTATAAAATAAACAACTAGGGCAATTACTACTTGAGTTTACCAGTTATTTTTTGTTGAAAAAGCTGGGCAGTTAATTTCTGATGTTATGAGAAAGCAAGATGTGGAGATGCCGGTGATGGACTGGGGTTGACAATTGTAAACAATTTTACAACACCAAGTTATAGTCCAGCAATTTTATTTTAAATTCACAAGCTTTCGGAGGCTTCCTCCTTCGTCAGGTGAACGATGTGAAAATGAAAACCTCGAAATGAAATCGCATTTATAATTCACAGAACAATGCTTGGTGAGTACAGACAGTTGTACAAAGCCTCCGAAAGCTTGTGAATTTAAAATAAAATTGCTGGACTATAACTTGGTGTTGTAAAATTGTTTACAAATGAGAAAGCAAGAGAGAGCTTTATTTTCTCCTAATTAAAAAAAATCCCCACTCTGCTTAAAAAGTGCACAGATGGTCCAATGGAGGACTTTTTAAATTTAGTTTCTCTTTGGGCCTGAATTATACTACAGTCCAGGTAGTGTGTACATGTTAGAGGCAGTCTCAACTATTGTTTCATTACTTTTCGGGGAAGGGGTCTGGGGTAGTCAGATCATTACTCCAGAGTTATACTGCCACATTTGTGTGGAACCGCACCCATACCCCATTTGCATTGACAAAATATGGTATTAGATCAGCAGCCTAAAATTCCCTCCTCAATGGTTCAGTTGGTAAATACATTGGCCAGGAATTTCCCACCTATTTGCGGCTCCACCTTTCCATTGACCGGTCATCTGGCAGCTCAATGGGAACAAGTTGCACGACAAAGCCAGAGTCCGTGTTCTCCAGTTCCTTTAGAAGCTGCTGCCCCACCCTCCCTCGTCCACAGCGACTGCCTTCTGGCGTCTTGAATGGCCTGTGGGAAGAAATGAGAGGGTTACAATGGTTCTTTCTGCCAGTGCTGAGATCCTCCATGAGGAGGAGGGTGGGGAAGGCTGGGCCCCTGTCCTGCAGCATTGAGGTAGAGGAAATGGACAGGTACTCACCTGGCTCTGGACCCTCGAATGTTCAGACATAGCAAGATTGGAATTCTGTGTCACTTTTTATTTATTTTTAATTGTTTTAATTCTGTTATTTCCCTTTTTCTGATCTGAATTTTTTGTTTTTGACTTTTTTTTCCATTTGTTATTTTCCTTTCCAAAATATTACCTTTTTAAAAACCCAATTTCTTATTTGTAACCTGTTTTTGTGGGTCATTAAGAGGAGTTGATTAACTGATTGACTCATCCTAACCTTTGAGGAAGAGATAGTTAAACATTCTTTGTTTCCTATTTAAGATCCGGTGTCTTCGTCCTGTGTCAAAGTAAGTCTTCCAAAGAAAAACCATGTCGCGCAAGAAGAGTAAAGATGATAAAGCCCATGTTTCCAGCTCCTTTGAGTCTGAAGACATCAGTTTAGAAACGACTGTACCAACGGATGACATTTCTTCATCAGAAGAGAGGGAAGCTTCCACTAAAGTCACCAGGCAGCTCATTGAGAGGAAGGAGCTTCTTCACAACTTACAGCTGCTGAAAATTGAGTTATCACAGAAAAACCTGGTCATTGACAACCTGAAGGTAGAATACCTCACTAAAGTAAGTTCTTTTACTATGCACCTTTCAGACCAATTTAACGGTTTTACATTGTTGAAGAAGTGGTTAGAATGTGGAACTTGTTACCACAGGGAGTAGTTGAGATGAATAGCATAGATGCGTTTAAGGGAAAGCTAGTACATGAGAGAGAAAGGAATGGAAGGGTATGCTGATAGAGTGGGAGGAGTCGCTTGTGGAGCATAAACACCGGCATAGACCAGTTGGGCTGAATGGCCTGTTTCTGTGCTGTAAATTCTATGTAAGTCTTACTCCATCAAGTTATTGAATCCATATTAAAAGGTGATTAGATTAACTGTTTCCAGACTGAATAATACTGATCTGCCCTTTTCAAGGTACTTCATAATAGGTAACTAAGATTCTTGTCTTACTATCCTCAGTGAATGCTATATCTTCTTTGAATAGAAAAAAAAGTTAGTTTAAGCAGTACTCATCAGACTTTCTAACAATATTTAGTGTACAACACATTCTTAGAAAATATATCTGGGGACATTCCTGTGCATCCTTAAATGTCCTACAGTTTGTAAGTAGTACCACAAAGTTAAGGAGTCCCTCTTTATTACTGGATACATTCAAGGTGCTTTGTACTAACTGTACAATATAATAGGTACAATGTGTTCTCATCTGTTAGGTAATTAGTATTGCAGAACAAATTCTCATTTTCCTCAATGGTAAGGATACAGTGGGGCATTGCAACCTTTGCTAGTTTAGTATTTCACAGAACAAACTGTAAAATTAAGAGATCTTCATAAATATGCAGGATTTAAAATGTTCTATATCCATCAACTGTGGGAACAAATCAGTGGACCAAGGAATCAATTCAAGCTTTGTATAAATGTGGCTATGTTATAAATGGGTGGACAGTTTATCAAATATGGAACGCAGTGGATCATGGTTAATTTACAGTGAGGCATCCAGCACTAAATATTAAAGCAATCCTATAAGATGCTCACTTTCTTCTGTAAGTGCACATACTGGTATACAGGAATACATTTTATAGAGGTAATCATCATTCTGGGTGGATTGAGTCTCTTAAAACTCTGCAGTAAAATATTGTTTTGAACCGACTGAGTTCAACCCCATCCCACCCCCTCTCTGCATTTCTCTCACTGTTTCGCTGCAATGCAGATAGAAGATTTGGAGGAAAGGCTGAATGATTCTCTTCACCAGAAACAATTGCTACAGGTCCGTTTGGAGAACCAGCTGAAAGTTCAGCAGGACGATGCCAGGTGAGTCTGCAGCACATCTATGATGTGATGTTTTTTGAAATCCACTGTCCTGGTATTCAGTTTTCCAAACTTTAAAGCTGCATTCCCCTGTGATAAGAACCCTGTGGGGCAAAAAGTAATATTCCTAATATATAATTAATGTTGAAGATAATTTTTTTTGGAAAGTGATTGAATCAGAAGAAGACATTTAGCATATTTCAAGTGCTAATATCACCTGACCCCCCTCTGCTGTATCTGGAACTGAACTGGAAGAGCAGAAGTCAGAACTGTAGGCACTTACAATATGCAATTTTGGGTATCTCCATCAGATTACAATCATTTTATCAATTTTATTTCTCTGCTCCCACCACAGTCAAGGTCAGGTGTTTTATTTTTGACCTATCCACAGAAAAAAAAGGACACTTTAAAAAAAAAATCAAAGTCTGTGCTAACAAATGGCTTTCTATTATGGTGCAGAAGACGTCAAGAGCTACGAAAACAAGAAATGGAAACTATTTTAGATAGACAGAGACAACTTGAACAGACAAATCAGCAACTGCAAGAACGAGCAGGTGACATTCGTCGCAGTTTACGAGATCTGGAATTAACTGAAGATCAGTATGCAGAGTTGAAAACTGGACCTGAAGATCAGTTTTCTATCCCAGAATATGTATCAGTAAGTAAAAGCTTAACAAGTAGATTTTATTGTAATTTAATCCTTTGACTACATAGTACTGTTGAACAAAATGTTTAATTGTCATAAACTGCAGCACTGTATAATTCCTATTCATGAAACTGGGGATGGATTTAAAATAGTGTGGTTGGAAGGGTGGGCAGCATTTACAGATTGGGAAACAAATAGCATAGATTTGAACCACATGGTGATCATGTTGAAAATAGGGAATGTGGAGTAGGTTGAGAATGAGAGTAGACTAAGGAATGAGGAAACATCAAGAAGAAATGGAGCACTGGGCAGGACTGCATAAAGGAGTGGAGTTAAGTATCTTAATATACAAAAATGTAAAGAGCATTACAAAAACAGTTTTTTCAAAGAGATGGAGCAGATATGATTGGCCGAATGGCTGCTTTCTGTGCTGTAAAATTCTGTGATTCTATAAAATTAGGGAAATTTTAAGGACACTTTTTTAAAAAATGCAATAACAAAACATGGAGGTACATTAAGCCTGCCAACAGCAAATATTTTTAAATTTATCCTGGATTATTTCCAACTAAGTATAAACTTTGTTTGCTATTCAATAATTCACCATTTTTTTTTTAAAAAAGCTATGTCCTGCTTAGTTCCTTGATTTGTGCCTCTAGATCGGTTATGATTAATTTTCCTCACCAGATGGTGCCATAGCATCTTTTTGAAAATCAGTAACCTGACATTATAGTATTTCCTACTGTGCATCTTATTCTGAATTTAATTCATAAATGTGTCATACATTAAAAATTGCTTTTCAGAAGCATTTTGTTTCCAATTTAAAATCAGCTGCTCATTGTTGATTCTTTTGTTACAATTAAGTCTCTGAAAAATGACCTATTCAACAATAACAACTTGCATTTATAGAGCATATTTAACATAGAAAAACATCCTAAGGACATTTGTGGGAAAGTTAGGAGAGTTGATAGAAAGGTTAGTTAAAGAGATGAGTTTTAAAAACAGGGATGAAGATCAAAGAGGCAGAGGTGCTTAGGGAGCAAGTTCCAGAGAGTATGGCTGAAGTTTCTGCTAGCAGAGTGGAGATGGGGGTGTTGCATTAGGTCAGACTCAGAGGACCAGAGGTGATATAAGGCTGGAAAAAGTTGTGGACATACGTTGGGCCAAGACCTTGGATAGATTTGTAGATTTTTAATTTGATGCATTGGTGGACAAGGAGCCAGTGAGTGTGAGGGGAGCAATTCTTAGTGTGGAACAGGAGGGAAGGAGAGAGAGGAGGAATTGGGAATAAATTGAGAGAGAATGAGTGTGTGTGTTATAGAGAAAGGGAAACATGAAAGATTGGAAGACAAAGATAGGGAGACAGGAAGAATGAGAGAGTGCTAGACGAACAGAGACAATAATGGAAAGAGACATTGTCTGTGTACAAACACCATACTCTCATGACGAAATCCATCCCCAGCCACTGTCTCAGGTTAAACCAGACTGTTCACAAACTCTGTGTCCTTCTTGACCTCGAGTTGAGCTTCTGACTCCGTACCTTCTCCATCACAAAGACCGCCTACTTCCACCTCACTAACATCACCCGTCTCTGCCCCTGCCTCAGCCCATCTGCTGTTGAAACCCTCACCCACACCGTTGTCAACTCCAGACTCAATAGTCCAATGCTTTCCTTCACCCCACCATTGCTTTCCTTCACCCCACCATCTTGGCCTAATGGTCTGGAAATCCCTCCTAAACCTCTCCGCCTCTCCACCTTCCTCCTTATTTAAGACCCACCTTAAAACCCATCTCTTTCACCAAGCTTTTAGTCAACCCTCCAAATATTTCCTTCTTTGGCTCGGTGTCAATTTTTGTCGATTATGCTTCTGTGAAGAGCCTTGGGGTGTTTTTCTATGTTAAAGGCTCTATATAAATGCAAATTGTTGTTAAACATATCTTGTGCTGGCTTCAGAACCACTTCCTTCGAGCAAGTCAAATTGGTTAATTATCCTAAAAACATGTTGTCTAATACAGATCTTATAGAATATGTATCTAAGAAAAGTCATGAGCAGAAACATAAATCAGTACAGCTTGAACCAAACTGCAATTATTGAAATTAATATCAAAACAAAGCAATTTATGATATCCTACCCTAAAATAAGTGTTCTGCTATAATGAAGGAAGTAAATGAAAACTCAACTAGTAATTAAATGACAGGCTATCAGAATGCGAGCCACTGGGGGTTCCATTTTGACTATATAACACAATGATCCAGTTTTTGTAATGTGAAACGCTGGATTACCGTTCTTTAACGGTTTTGTATCTGAATAATTTTATTCTGTCCTTCACTTGTCTTGCCAAATTATATTTATTTTCATAAAGTAAGTATGGTGCTAGAGAGGACTGTAGGGTCTTTTGTTTTACTTCTGGTTGAAACAAGCCAAAGATGCATTTGTTATCTAGTGTTCTTGATGCATCATTGGAAAAGAAACATGATTTTGTAGGCCTAATTTAGCAAATTGTGGAATCTAGTACAAGTAATTATAGGGCCATAATGTTTATAATCCTCTATCATATTTGCCTTCTTATTGTTAGATAAGATTTTATGAAGTGGTGCGACCTTTGAGAGAAGAGATTGAAGAGCTTCGACAAAAGAAAGCTAGTCTTTGTGAAGAGGTCAACAGCCAGAAAAATCAATTGAATCGCTTGATTGAGGTTGGTAATTCTTGCTATTTTTAGAATTAATATGAATATAGGATTTTAAGATGGATTGACATTCCTAGTGTCCTCATGTTTGTAACTACTTACTAGTCATACAGTCATGGCTATATGAATTTATTCAAAAGAATGTTTTGCATAGACTGCAGTTTTTTAAAATTACATGGCTTTACACTGTTTACCTCACAACTTTACATTTTGAAAAGAAGTTATTTCTCACGTTTTAATCCGTGTTTTTTCAATGCACATTCTTTTCCACTGCATGTTCTGTTTTCCTCTACCAAACGTACTACAGTTTAGATTTACTGTCTTAATTCAGATCCACTGAATGTAGTCTCTCTCACTCATATTTATATTGTTCCTGCAATACCATTGATAGTGTTTGTAATTCAGTTGTAGGACTGCTGTTAATATTTTTCTTAAAGTATTTTAAATTAAATGCTAATGAAATGGCAAGTTTCATGCATGTGTAATTATTTTACATTTCGTAAAATTAATCGTTGTCAGGACTATTTACTTTGTTTTTTTTTATAAATTACAACCTGACTCTTAAAATTGAATTGTGGCGGCCTTTGACAGCTGAAGTCTCAAAATCCTGATTTGGTATTTACCTGTTAACTCGAATGCTACACTGCCAGTTATGGCATTTATTGCTAGCCTTATTTTAATTTTGAAAACATACGGGGAGCAAGTTCTGGTTACTTTGTGTCACAGTATTAGAATCTTGGGCATTTTAGAAACCAAATATTGTGGAGAATTTCCTTCCTGTTGACCTTTTCTGAATGACTGAAGGAGCCTTGTTGCTGGTGGATTGCTCTAACGTTGCAGTGATTCAGCTGACACTGCAGTGAGAGTTTGTCTTTGATGTTTATACAAAATAACATCAGACTCAATCCATTAACAATAAACTTTATTTTTAGAATATATGGGTAACATGGTGCTTATCTTGATTGCTGATGATAGCAATTTCATTTTTTTTATTCCTCTTGTTTTGGTTTCCCTCTTACAGCCATGTTTTTTCCTTCAGTTGGTAGAGCAAAACAGTTAGTTACTGACATCCCTTTACTTGCTGTTTGTTGGAATATTCGCACTCCGTAAGTTTAATGTCTGTGTGAAGCTGAAAATATTTTACACTATTGTTGAATTAGGAGTGCAAATTGGGTATGAAGGCCTGAACTGACTCTGAAGCAAAGCAGACTAAGACCTCCTCCCTCAGGAGTTTTCACTCCACTTTCTCAGGGCCCAATCTGACATTGGATTCAGGCTGCATTTACACTATTAATTTCAGCTTCCGTGCAAAGCAAAGCCACTTTTTACCGCTGCTACGGTTATAGTATAAATGCATTCTATGACTCTGATCAGGAGACAGGAGGTATGTTCCTGTAGGGTGGAATGTTCCTATCTTTGTACTTCCTCCTAGTGTCCTGTCCAAGTTAAAACTGTTTTTCAAGTCTCCTGACACTGCTGTGGGGGTCCATCATTGCTGTAAGAACTGTTATGTTGTTGCGTTTCAGACAATCTTTTGCAAAGAGTAAATTTTAGGTCCCAATCAGATGAGTTCATTGTTGCAATAGGAAATTAAAAATCTTTGAGAAATGTAACTTTATTAGGAATGAGAAGTATTAAGAGTGATGCAATCGTTCCTTGTAAAAGTTCTTTTAATAGGTGCGGTGATCTTAACCTCCAAAAATATTAGTCGCTGTACTTGTTGTACTAGCCATATGTAGTTTTGTTTATCAAGTTGGATGACAAAAAAAATTGGAATTTTGGTTCATCATCAGAAAAATATCCTTTGGTTTCTCCTTTTCCTATTCAATATCCCTACTTCTCCACTGAGAATGCAGGCTGAGACCTTTCTCATAAGTCTCTGCCAAAGCAACACTACAGATGAGTATTAGGAGTGGAAGAGCAGTGTGGTGTTACTTGCCTTATTTATGAGAAAATTTGATCTCACTTGCTCTTCATCTGAAGTCATGGTTCAGATAGGAAACTCTGCAGCGAAGGACATTTGAATATTCAAGAAGAAAATTCTTCATAATTTGACCAGTTACGTGATTACGGCAGCCATACAGCACCTTTGGGGGAGAGGAGGCTGAACACAGAAGCATTAGCACTCATGTACAGAAGTATGTTGCATAACGTCATGGTTAAATGTTTATAATCTGTATAATGTGATGAAAATACTTTGCTTAGGGTCTAATACCTAGCACCAATTTCAAAAAGGAACAGAGATTTGTACATGGGGACTTTCTATATTCAAACATTGAGGAAGACTGCACATTTTCAGCCACATTATGATTCTATTGCGATTTAATCTGTCAATACTATATTTTGGTTTATCTGCAAAGTATTGTGTGGACTGGCCAGTTGTTTATTCTTCTCTGAAGCTTTTTCCATCACTTTTGTTTGTTTTTGTAGCTACATTCTACAAAAATGTGCTGATAAATATTTTACCCAGAACTGAATTATGACCTGTTAGACATGCCCGAGTTTGTATTAAACGTTTAAGTCATACTGAAGTGCTTTTGGAAGTGGTGGAACAATAGAACTGCAATTTTTAAAGGAACAAATTTTGGGTCATTCCTTAGATATTCACTCGGTTACAGTGGAGTTCGTCACTCCCGTAAGCAGTCTGAGTGACTTATGTTTAGGGGTGTAACTGTACTGTTCAATATCTAGATATTCAATAGTATAATGCAAGGGAGTAACAATAGTACTGCCTGTGATCTGAACATGTGCAAACTATTTGAAGGTGGACCAAAAAACACTTGGGAAGGTGAGGCCAGACACGAATTGTTAAGCTGCTCTACTTCACAGCACGTGAACATAGAGTTACAGTAAATATCAGACTCACTTAATTCGATCAGTACAAATTGCCTTCACACAATAATACAAAATAATGAACACGCTATGCTTCCCCATCAGTGGGTCGTCTCACTTGACCTAAACACAAATAACTCCTATGTGTTAAATTTCTGAGCCTGGCCTCTGCTGGATCTAAATGCCTGTGTCTCTGCCCCTATCTTTGATCTCCCCTGTATTCACAAGTAGAAGGAAGGACTTGTGCCAGACACCTCCTACCAAGTACCTGGAACCAGTGCAGTGGGTTTGAGCTATTTATCAATTACTGAGACAGGCTAATGAAATGCTTAATGTTTACAGTGAGGATAGTTTGCATTTTAATCATCTATCATCTAGGTGCTTTTTTAAAACTTGACAATACACTTTTTAAAAAATCCAGCATTTAAGTATAACTCTTTTTCGAGACCCATTCTGTGGAAAAATGGTCAAAAATCCTGAAACATGACGACTGCCATTTCGAATCTAGGGAAAATGCTAAATGTTTCAAGCACATTTATTTAATGCTCATCCTTTTCCATGCTTAGAGCTATGAATCTGAAAGGAGAACTCGCTCTGATCTTGAAGTCCGTTGTCAGCGCCTCACATTAGAACTAGCAGACACCAAGCAACTTAATCAGCAAGCAGACTATAAGAGAGAGAATTATGACCGGGTGAAGCAGTAAGTACTCTCATTTTTATTTTTTTTGGTAGTTTTATCTATGGTTATCCATTTATTTTGTGTGCAACTTCAAGTATGGATCCAAAACCTGACTAGTACCCATTTTGCAACCGACTAAATCCCACTTATACTGTCGGTGTCTCTGCTATGAATTGCACTCCACTTCCTTGAGAGAGTTCTGTACCCAGGTGGTCAATTTTGAATCTTTTGAAAGCACACATTAGGGTAGCCATTTGACTTCCTCGGGTCTTTTTAAACTCGGTTTGACACCATATTGGAGTTGTGCTCCATATGGCATTAAAGCCAAGTGGTATAGGACCCGCAAAGTGGCCTGCTCAAGGATATTATACCACTGCATTCTGGTGTTAGACTGGGTCCTAACTCTGGAGTTATACTGTCAATTGTGCACTATTTTCTCTGAATCGGTATGACTGTGCTAGGCCTAGGAGAAAACAAATGAATTAAATTACCCTGCACATGTAGGAGTTAGCAGTTATCTTACTTTCTAAAGTCCCCACTTAATCTAGGTCTGTCAGCGTTTGTTGGTGTCTTAGACATCTGAGGTAGAAGGTAGTGCTGAGAAGCTCATTCCAGGGAGAGAAAGTAAAGCAGTTGGTACTGTGGAGCATAGCACCACACTGCTATCCTGCTTTTGGAGGACTGAAATATAAGTATAATGTTCAATATGCATACCCTACAGTTTATACAATTTAAAAGTAATACCCAGGCTAGAAATAGTGTGACAAACAAATTGTAACCCAGGAAGTGTGCCAAACAGCAGGTGCGTGCTAGATGCAACACATGTATATTAGCAAATCCCCCATGGCATTGCACATGGTGAGTCAGAGGATTTGCTGAAGTGTGATGTCTAAAATGAGAGGCTTAAAGAAAGTATGCCATACAGAAGACTTCTAATCTATTATAAGATACTGAATTTATGACATAGTTATTCCCATGAATTACCTCGTATTTATCTGTGTATACATAGCAGGTGAGTAGTTGATTAATAGTTCAAGCATTGTCTTTGGTTCCATTGAATCAGAGTGTAACAAATGAAAAATCAGTCGTACGTAATGGAAATTAGAGCCTTTCGGAAAGAGCAATCAAAGCTGATTAACCAACAGTAGTAATGACAACAATGCAGAAGATTTTGACATACAGTTATGCAATTATAAAATGTTATAGCAATTTGCTATTATAAGTGTTGACATAAAAACAAGGCTCAAAAATTAACATAGGAAGTAAGTTTAATGGGGTTAGGATGTTGCAGCTATTTGCAAGAGTTATAATGTACTATAGATATGTACATGCAAACAAAAGCTGTGATAAAATCTCATGATAAAAGTTTGCCAAAGCTGTTATTTACAGAGTTTTAGGGGTGGGAAATGTATGAGTTTTTTTTTAACTCTGCACATTATAGCTAGTATGTGTCTGGTCACACTGGTTGTTTGTTTCAGTGAGCGAGATGCACTTGATCGGGAGACTTCAGAGCTCAGGAAAAGGTTAGAATTACTTGAAGTCACGCACAAGGCACAAACTAAGGAGAGAAATGACTTATCCAAAGAGGTATGTACATTGATGTAGAAGTTTGCTGTCCTTACTAATCTTAGGGTTGATGTCTCTTCTAACTCTTACTTGATGTCTTCTTACTCACTTTCTTCAGTTTGTTAATTGCCAAGAAATCGAACAGTACTACACTTAGGTGTTAGTCTTGACTCAGTGTTAGCACTCTATCCTCTGAGTCAGAAGGTCTTGGGTTTAAGCCCTGCTCCAGAGACTTGAGCACATAATCGGGGCTGACATTTCAGTGCAGTACTGAGGGAATGCTGCACTGTCAGAAATGCTACCTTTTGGATGAGACATTAAACTGAGGCACTATCTGCTCTCTCAGGTGGATGTATAAGGTCCCATAGGACTATTCAAAGAAAAGCAGGGGGGGTGGTTTCCTGGTGTCCTGGCCAACATTTATCCCTCAGCCAACATGACCAAAGCATTGTATCTGGCCATTTATCTGATTGGTAACAGAGAAGTTATTTGAACCAATTAAATATCCAGTTGACTAATTGTGAATGGACTAAAAGTTGCAAAAAATATCCATGATGAATCAGTAACCAGCTGGAATCCAATCGAGCAAATGTTTAATTTTTTTCCCAAAGCTAGCATTCATAAACCAGAAAGTGCCACAAAACCGACCAGAAATGTAGCTTTCACCCTTCTTTCAAATCATTCGAGTAATTCCATCACACTCAGCTAACATTTTCATCTGTCCCTCAAGTCTGTGCATTCAGTTAAAAATAACGCAACCATACAATTTATAGAATTACATAGAATGTACAACACAGAAGCAGACCATTCGGCCCAATAGGTCCATGCTGGTGTTTATGCTGCACACGAGCCTCCTCCCTCCCTACTTCATCTGACTCTATCAGCATATCCTTCTATTCCTTTTCCCCTTCGTGTTTATCTAGCTTCTCCTTAAATGCATCTATGCTAGTCGCCTCAACTACCCCTTGTGGTAGCGAGTTCTGGGTAAAGAAGTTTCTCGTAAGTAATATATTTTACGGTTCTAGTCTTTAAGCAAAAAGGCTGCAAGGTGTTTTGTTCCAAAGTATAATAGCTTTATTAAGAAGTGATAAGTAACAAAGATGTTAAAGTACAAGAGTACAATTAAATAAGCTATTAAGATGAATACAACTTGACAAAGTTTATCACTGTACAAAGCTTCGAGGTGCATCTCTGAGTTGAGTGACCCAGCCTTGCTCCAAGAACGTTTTAATCAATACGAAGAACCCCCATTAGCTCTATATGGGCCTCCCATCAATCATCCTCTCTGTCTTATGGTGCTGCCATCAGTCCTACTCCCTTATACACACAACATCTGACTTTACCACCTTCCTCATTATTAGTTGCCTCCGAGTTATCAATAACTCTTATCTCTGTCTAAAGCATCTCGCGCTACTACCAAAGTACGGATAACTCCCTTTACCCATGTTATGAACAGGAGATGAGTGTGACACCAGATGCTCATTACTCAGAGGCCCTCTCTTGCACAAGGTCATAAAAAGTTGTTTTAGATAGATAGAAAGCCTTTGTTCACAGGGAAAACCGATATAATGCTTTTCCATAACAAGATTTACAATATTATATAGAAAGTTTGTTTAATGCTTTTCTTACACTCCTGAATTCCTTTTGGATTTATTAGTGACTATCTTATATTTATGGCCCCTAGTTCTGGTCTCCCCCGCAATTCAGAAAATATTAATACACTTACCTAGAAAATTGGCTATTTAGTGTTATGCCTGTAAGACGTTTCTCCACATCAGCCTTCCCTTCTGTCCAAAGCTTGGCTTGAGTGGGAAATTTCACCTGGGCTTTGGGTGTTGAGCATTTCCAGCTGCTATGGACAAATTCTGACTCTGTGACAGATGCATCATGGACGTTGTAGTTTTCACCCTGCTACTACAGGGCTACAGTACTTGGCCTACATCACAATAATGAAAAAGATAAAGATTGGGTTGTAGCTTATCTTGGCAATATCAGTGCCAGAGAAAGCAAGCTATCATGAAAATTGTAATTTTCACCCTGTTTCTACAGAGCTGAGATATCCAGTGTACTGTGTTAACCGAGTGGACATTTTAAAGCAACTATCAGGTGCAAATGGCAGACAAAAAATATAAAAAATAAAAGTTTCATTTTTATTAGTATTCTAAGCTAAGGATATTGGGATGATTTTTTTCCCTTCTGTTGCTGAAGGAGACTTGGATTTACACTAGTTTTGGAGAGAAATGCTCATGAGGCACTTTGATGCTGACCTCCAACATTATGACTGAGTCAGCTCACCCCAGATCATGGCAAATGACCACCTGTTCAAGTGCTGGCCATTGGATACTTGATGGTGGAAAAATCTCCCTTGCCATGATGCACCAGCATTAGCTTCATCAAAAACTACAAATCCATCATTGGAGGTAGAGGGACAATATATCTTTTATAATCACATAAAGCAACTAAGAAAAAATGAGGGAGGGTGGAGGGAAGTATAAATAAAGTACCTGCATCTTAATTAAATACTGTAAATTCACTGTTGGAGGTTGAGCAAAATAATTATTGATAACTAACTGGGATTGAGTGATTTTAGGGAGGGAAGAACAAATGAAGTCACTTGCTTGTGAAACAGGTTTTGCAAAGTGGCATATTTCATGCATGTTGGGTCCAAAGTAAATGTCAGCACTTCTGGAATTTTGTATACAAATGTGGCCACTATGCCAATCGAGCACTAACTAAGATATTTATGAACTAGAAGGGAGCATTTAATATAATTCGAAAGTTCAATTTCGTTTTGATTTGTACTATCATGAAAAATGGTGATGTGGAAATGGTGCCAAATTGTAGTAGTGAAAGAACCACACCACGAACTTGTATGATCACTGAAAACCAAAACCTGATGTATGTACAGCACCACTTTCCGCAAAAGCCCAGTCACACAAATTACTCTCAGTTGTGTGTTTTATGTTCTATGTTAACCTAAAATGCTTTGACTATTTTTAAGTAGTCACTGTTCATAATTCTATATGTGATTAAGAAATGGCGTACCTTTTGTGTAGATTTTATGAAGTTAAATGTAACTGACAAAATACTTGGTGTAGAATTTACAGTATTTATGGAACTCACTGAGTACAGTTTCAGTGTTGGAAGTCGTGTTAATAGTAACCTTGCTTGAAAATGTATGATATCTTCGAACTTTTGTCCATTGATAACTGTTCAAGTCATTAAAGTACACTTTAAAAATTCAGTGACCTTTAATCAAAGCTATTTCTCTGTGCCCAACACAGGTGGCAGCATTGCAACAGTCTGTTAATTTGCTGCAAAAAGATAAGGAATACTTGAATCGGCAAAATATGGAACTGAATGTCCGCTGTGCTCATGAAGAAGACCGTATAGAGCGCCTCCAAACTCATCTTGAGGAGGCAAAGCGAGCTAGGGAAGAAATGTATGAAAAATATGTGATTTCAAGGTATGTCAATTTGTCTTAGATTTAGACTTTTATATTAAAATGAAGGATTCTTTTGCAGTTCATTGACCTGACAATGCGATTCCATGGTTCAAAATAATTCTCAATCCCTTAGGACGGGGCATTCCAGATGCACAGCACCACCCTCCCTTGTTAAATACAATCCAGTACGGTGATCTTCTGATGAAACACAAATGAAGTTGTTGTGAATTTGCTGTCTATTGTTTCAAAAGCCGTACACAGAAACATCACAATTTTTGCACCTTCATCAATGTCATTATGTACTTCAATTTTCTTCATTATGGGAATAAACCTGTTGAATTTCCGTGAAGTCACAGAAACACACAATGGAGGCGTTGCTTTTATAAATGTTAAACAAATTATTGTGTAAAATAGTGCTGTAAATTTATTTAACGTTTCTGCAGATGAATAACAATAGAAATAAAAAGCATTGTCACTAAAGCATGTGAAATCACAGGTCGCAAATCAGCTTGCATTGCATCCTTTTGCATTGTGAGAATATGTAAATACTTGCAGAGGATCCCACATATATAAAAGTTTGAAAACCAGTGCTGTACAATTTACACAGACTGTCACTTCAAGGTGTACAATGAAGGTAAACTGAGATCACTTAATTATTTTCACGCAAACTTGAATTTAATTTAAAACTATACATAAGCTTTTATCTCAAAACCAGGACTAGTAAATTATGTTTACACATACACAAGACTACAGAACCCTTTTTATTTAATTATGTCTGGAGTTGCCATGACATATTTTCCATTCTGTCACAAACCCTGAACGTATAATGTTAAAAACACTTTTATAATTTGTTAGATGTTAACTTTTAAACAATTTAAAGTGTACAAATGTTGTACTAATGTGGAAGTTCTGTACAAAATGCTAGGTTGTCTATTGAGCTCTACATATGCCTCCAATAATCCAGATATCAATTTTATCATTCATTTCACATAACATAGTTTAGTGCAAGTCTTGACTACTGGCTCTACCTCATAACAATCTCTCTCGTCCCCTCCACAGCCTTTGTGTTGTAAGACTGCTTCCTCGACATCCAGTCCTGAATGAGCCTAAATTTCCTCCAATGAATCATCTGGAAGTCCAAAGCCATTATCTTCAGCCCCTGCTATGAACTCCGTTTCCTACCCACCGATTCCATCTGGCCACTGTCTCAGGCTGAAGCTGACTGTTAGCAACCTCGGGGTCCTATTTGACCCTGAGCTGAGCTTCTGACCCCATAATCCTCTCCATCACCAAGATTACCTACTACCACCTCTGAAATATCACCCATCTCCGCCCCTGCTTCAGCCCATGTGCTGCTGAAACCCTCATCCGTGCTTTTGTTACCTCCAGACTCGACTGTTCCAATGCTCTCCTGGCCGGCCTCCCCTCGTCCATCCTCCATAAACTTAAGCTCATCCAAAACTCTGCTGCCTATATCCTAACTCGCACCAAGTCCCATTCGTTCATCACCCCTCTGCTCGCTGACCTGCATTGGCTCCCGATCCATCAACATCTTGAATTTAAAATTCTCATCCTCGTTCAAATCTCTCCATACCCTCGTCCCTCCTTATCTGTAACTGCCTTCAGCCCTACCACCCTCTGAGAACTCTGCGTTCCGCTGCCTCTGGTCTCTTGTGCATCCCCCACTTCCTTTGCCTACACCATTGGCGGCTGTGCCTTCAGCCTTCTAGACCTAAACTCTGCAATTGCCTCCCTAAACTTCTCCTTATCCACCTCTCTCCTCCTTTTAAGATGTTCCTTAAAACCTAGCTCTTTGACTAAGCTTGTGGTCACTTGACCTAATGTCTCCTTCTTTGGCTCGGTGTCAGTTTTTTGTCTGATTATGCTTCTGTAAAGCATCTTGGGATGTTTTACTACGATAAAAGCCTTATATGAATGCAAATTATTGTTGACTATAGTTGAATTATTTATTTCTTTTGCAAAGCATTGTGCAAGGATTATAAACTTAAGAACCAGCCAGTCTAATTGTTGGACATGTGCCATGATCATGCATTTTATTAGCACACGCTAGCTTTTGTGCAGTGCTTAATTTAACATTTAAATCAGTTGAAAAGCTAAAATGAAAGCAATTTTGATTATTTTATTAAATACCCATATTCCACATGGCCGCAGAGTATTCCCTTATCAGCAACAGATTGGAAACACATATGACTGAATGTAGATGGTCCTTTAAAATTTGTATCAAAATCCATATTAATAGAAGGATTAAAATAAAACAGTAGTGTACACAAACTTTGTACATATCTTTATTAAAAATTCTGCAATTGCTGGAAGATATCACATAAGTAAAATACTTGTGCCTAGCTCACTAAATTTAAATTGATATTGTTGTTCAGCCTAAATCATTGCTGTAAGTATTTTAATTAGTTATATCATAGACATGTAGAATTCACCATTTTACTCTTTTGATTGTTGAAGACAAATATTAAAGCATTTGACACTTCTTTTAAAGGGACCACTACAAAAATGAATATGAAGACAAGCTTCGGCATGAACTGGAGCAGATCCGAGTGAAAACAGACCAGGAAATTGAGCATCTTCGAAGTGGTTCCAAAGAAATGTATGAAAGGGAAAACAGGTAGAGCATTATCCACAGTACTGCATAAGAAGTAATTCAGAATGATCTCCTACAGGATTAAGATTACTGAGATGTATGGACATAAGGGGCTCGATTTTTGGACCCCTGAGCTGGCGGGTTCGTGGCGGGGGTGCTCCGAAAATCGGGGATTCCCGGGGCGGGTCCAGAGCCCGGTTCCAACCCGCCCACTTCCGGGTTCCCCAGTGACGCGCTTAAATGCCGGCGCAGCCCCCGCATGCGGGACTCCCGCCGGCAATTATAGCCGGTGGGATGCCACTTAAAGTAATTAAGTAGGTACTTCAGGTCGTTTGCAGACATGATTGACCTGATATTTTAGGAGGGGTGGGATTTTCAAAGCAACTGAGACTGTTTCCCGTACTGGGGGAAACACTCCCAGTTGAAATGGACTGTTGCAGCCATCAGCCTGTGGCATTTGCAAAGGTCCATTTGACAGGTGGCAGGGTGGGGAGACCCTCACTTATTGCAGGAGGCCACTCTGTCACTTTGGACAAAGTTTGGCCTCCACCACCCTCCTCCTAACAATAAAATTCACAAACTTGCACACTTACCCCGGTGTGCAGACACATTTACCTACCTTGCAGACCCCCTCAAACGTACATCTTCCAGATGAGGGCTGCCATAGCTGCAGTCATGACCTCCTCGGAGGGCGAACAGCATCGCCGGCCACGCCGTCCACCTCTGACACGTGGAGCTCCAGAACACAGTGCTGTGACACATCCACCTGCACAGCAGGAGGGAGGGCAAAGGCAGAGAGAGATGCGTCGCAGAGGGCACTACCCTCGCCACAGGGTCCACAGACCGAGACTCAGCTCCCTGGAACTCTCTGAGCAGCAGTGCACATGGAGGCTCAGAGTCACTCGACATGTAGTCGTGGACATCTGCAGCCTCCTTCATGCCGAGCTGCTCCTGGCTGGCCCGAGCACTATCTTCTTACCTGTTGCTGTCAAAGTCACCACTGCCCTCAACAACTTCTCCTCCGCATCCTTCCAGGGTGCCATTGGGGACATCGCCGACGTCTCTCAGTCGTCTGCACAAAAGAGCCCTGCAAATACACCAACACCCACTCTGCAGTGACACAATGGGTGGCATCAGTTGTGGGTCTTCATAGTGATCCTCAGGAAAGGGCATTAGTGCACAAACCAGATAAGATTCACAAAGATGTGGCAGTAGTGGTGCCAATATAATATGTAATGTGAGTTGATCAGAAATCAAATATAAGTAAAAACCATGACAAACCCTCAAACGCCGTTGTTCCTCCCCCTCATGCTCACGACACGTTTGCCTTACGCTTCCTACTGTACGTATGTGATGCATGCCCTGTGGCTGCAGCACAGGTAGTGGCAGGTTGAGTGAGGCTGACCATGAAAGAGATGCATGAGAGGGTGAGTATGAGACAGAGCCATGAGATTGTATGAGGATTGGGTTGAGTGGTAGTAGTGGGATGAGTACTGGCGAGGTGAGGATTAGCTTTGAGTGGGTATGAGGGGTGATGTGATAAAGTAGTCTTGTCAGTGCAGAAGGAGATGTGGGGTGGGGGCGGTAATATGGCAGATGGAGTGTAGGGGAATGAGTAAGTGTACTCACTTCGGCTGACCTACTTAGGTCATTGAAGCGCCTCCTGCACTGTATGCAGGTGCGCGATATGTTGGTGGTGCAGGTGACCTCCTCTGCCACCTTGAACCAGGCCTTCTTGGTGGCAGAGGCAGGCCGCTTCCTCCCACCCGCTGGGGAGAAGATCTCTGTCCTCCCCCTCCTCCTCACCCCATCCAATAAGACCTGGAGTGAGGCATCATTAAACCTGAGAGCAGATTTCCCCCTGGGCTGCTCCATGCTGTAATTTTTCCTATTTTCTGCAGCACCAGTTAGTGGAGGACTGCCCCTTTAAATAGGGCTCCTCCAGCTGACAGTCTATGCTGCGCATGCGCATGCGCAGTGCGCCCAGTCGACCCCCCGCTGCCATCCCGCCGCCCTCCTAATATCGGGCCCAAGAAATCCGATGGAAGTGTTGTGCCTTCCTTTTTGTGTATTATATACACGCTGATATGTACACTCATAAATAATTGCATGTCCATTAATTGTTATTTCTTAGCAGAGAAGTAAGCATTCAATAAATGAAATGGGGTGATTTCACAAGTGATAAACTGCTGACTATGTTGTTGCCAACCTTACCTATTAGTCTTGCTGTTGCTAAATTTCCACTGTAGCAGTTAATTGCTAATGAAAGTTTCTTTATTTTTTTTAAATAACACTATTGAAAGAAAAAGCTTTACTACTTAAAAAAGAAATGTCTGCAGCAAACTAGAAAAATGTATTGTATGCCGCTATTGGGTTAGATTCTGTATGTTTTATAATATATAAGCGCCAAACCTATAGGGTTAAAACTTAAAAAGGGTTCGCCTGCATTTCAATAATTTGTTTCCTTAATCTTGCTGCTAAAATGTGTCTTTTCCTCATCAAAGTGAGAAATGTATTTCCACTTTTGACACCCAGTATTATTGAATATTGTCTAGCTGTGTATATATGACCAACTTTCTGCTCTGCTCCTGAATATGCCTTAAAGCTAACCTTAGAGAAGCACTCTGTCCTGCACCAGTGTGAATTCTTAGTCATTTCCTATTCCTGACATCCTTGTGGCTTCTCTGAATAATAATTACCAGTTTAATTGATGAGCAATATTAACTCATTTTGCCATCCAGTACCCTAATAATGCTTTGAACGACATAAAGTATATGTTGTGCACCTATACTCATTAGGGATTGAGTTGAGATTAACAAAGCTCTTTTGACTAGAGACCTTTGTTATTTTTCAGGCATTTTCTTTGTGTAAACAGCTTAATAGTTTTAATAAGCAGACGGAATATCCTACAGATTGAAACCTGCGTATTAATTCTCTGCTATATTGATATTAATGTTGCCCAGTCTAACGATCAATGGTAAATTGCTTGATAAACGATATATAGGTGCTCACAACATCACTTGTAAATTTAGCCAACAAAAAATATCACACCATTAGACTACTTTATACAGATTAAACTACTGTTGTGGATTATAAATAAAATAATATGCAGAAGCAAAAACTTGGCTAAGATATACTGTACCGTATAGCACAATCAGTAATTTATACTAGATACCACAACAACTTACGTTTATATAGTACTCCTTTCCCCATGTAAGAGAATGCTTCAAGGAAACTGGGTTAGCTGTTCAAAACAAATCTGTGATTATTCTTGCTTCTGGAGGTCTGCAGCCTTTTTCAGTAGGTAGTCCCTGGTATATACGTGCTGTTTATGGAGCTCTATACACCCGCATCAGGATCTAACGAAAGGCTGCAAGGTTTGATATTCATGCACTGGTCGTCTTTGATGTACAAGCAGCCTCTTTTAAAGATTGTATTTAAAAAAGAGAATCTAAGCGGACTAAAATCTCACCAAGCAATCGGACAATGGTTTGGGAATCGAGCCTCTTCTCAGCGGTGCTTACTTATTTCAACTGGACTATTTTTAACATAAAACAATTGGAAATCATATTTTAGACTGTAGTGGTAAACAAACAAGTTACTATGTTTTGGGCAACTAGAGATTGATATGGAACAACAAAAATATATTTAGGCCAGATTTCCACGTGGAGTAAGTTTACAGAGTAACAGTTTGCTGAGTTCAGTTGACAGTAGCTCATATGGGCATTTAACACAAAGTGCTCTTAAATATTATGATAATCATGATCAGAAAGGCATGCACTTCAACGTGAGCATTCTAAATACTCAGTAGACAAACAAAGAGATTTTAATTTTCTGTGATTTGGATACACAGACAGTATTATCTTGGCTAATTACTTGATCACATTTAAAAATGTAATTTATAGGCCAGATTATGAACTGCATGCAGTATTAAGTCTACAACTGCACTGGAAACAGAGATTATAGGCAATTAGACAGAATACACATGTTTGCATCCGTATGCATGCATTTCTCATAAGTAATTCCTGGTGATGTTCCAATTTATACAAATGACCAAGTTCAGTCTTGTCCCATACATGGTAAGCAAACATGTAATTCACCATATTCATATGCAAACTGTGTTATATAGATTTAATCTCGGTATTTATAATAAGCTCAACATGTTTGTTGCATTATTTAATTTAATCACTTAGCATAGGGCTTTGAAGGATCCTGTTTCAGGTATTTTAAAGTGCTCGTGTTAGTAATGATTTAAAAAAGGATGAAGCTGAGATATTCTCTTAAATGCAGGTTTTGAGTTGGTTTTTTTTTCAGTCCTTGCAAGTATTTGAGATAAAGTGGACCAGCATATCTTTCACAGCATGGTATTACAACTAATTTGTAAAATTACAGCACATTTGCAAATAAACAAAATAAAGTTCAATAAAAACAGAAAATGCTGGAAACATTCAGCGGATCAGGCAGCATCTGTGGAGAGAGAAACACATTTAATGTTTTAGGTCGATGACCGTTTAAAATGCAGATGATTACTGAGACATTGGGCATGATTTTGACCCCAAGCCGGGAAGGGAGCAGGGGGGTCAAATTGCGGATGGGATACCCGGACGTCCGGGTTTCCAGGACATCCTTACGATTTTGACGTAAGGACACCTTTAATGTTTTTTTGTCAGTTTGCCGTCCGACTGACTGGCCTGATTGACAGACTGGTCTCAGTTGGATGGGAGAGCAGCCAAGGAGGGGACGTGTTCAGATAAGTCTTTGTTTGTATGGATTGGGGGTGGCATGGGTTGGCACAGGGGCACAGGTTGGCATTGGGAATGGGTTGGCACAGGGGTCCTCAGTCATTGGGGGAGAGATCGGGGATCAGTCACGGTGGGGGGGGGGGGGTGTCGGGATCAGGGGTTATCGTGGGGGTACGTGATCATTGTGGGGGGGATCGGGGTCGGGATCCGTGATCATTGTGGGGGCTGGGGGGAGATCTGGGGCAGGGGGTCCGTAATTGTTGGGGATCGCTACAGGTAGGCTTGTTGGGCCTGCATGAAAGAGAAGGCCCTGGAATCCCGGCCCCCCGGGGTTGAAATCAGAAACTGTGGGGAAAATGGAGGCCAAAGCCTCCTTGAACGGTTTTAAGGCCTGATCTGCCTCCTGGGAGTGGGTTGGTCGCCCGCCGCTCGTCCCATCCCGATAAAAACTGGAAATGGGCGGGTCTGAAATGGTTGCAATTTTGAATACCCCCCTACCCCCAACCCACCCATTTTTCACTGTTAAAATCGTGCCCCTTGTGTGTCCTTTTTGAGGAGCCTCAATACTCTCTGGCAATTCTTTTGCACCATATTTGCAGGTAAATACGTAAAGCCAAAGTCAAGCACAAGGAACTTGAACATTGCCTGCAAAATCTTAATCGTGCAACTGGCCATAGGTACCAAACATTTCCCCCCTCCACCTCGCCCCAGCACACCTGCCACTGAAACCCTCATCCAAACCTTTGTCACCTCCAGACTTGACCATTCCGGTGGTATCCTGGCCCGCCTCCCGTCCTCCATTCTCTGTTAATTTCAGTTTATTTAAAACTCTGCTGCCTCTATCCTAGCCTGGTATAGGTCCTGCTCAGGGGAGCTCTCCCTCAATCAACATCACTTTAAAAAAAACAGTATCTGGGCATTGTCTCATTGCTGTTTGTGGGAGCTTGCTGTGCGCAAATTGGCTGCTGCGTTTTCTACATTACAACAGTGACTACACTTCAAAAGTTCTTCATTGGCTGTAAAGTGCTTTGGGACATGAGGTCATGAAAGACGCTGTATAAATGCAAGACTTTCTTCATTTTTCATTTATCACCACTGTTCTTGCTGACGTGCAATGGCTCCTGCTCTTCCAATACTTCCAATTTAAATTTTCATCCTTGTATTTAAATCCCTTAATGGCCTTACCCCTTCCTATCTCTATAACCTCCTCCTGCCCAATAGCCCTTCCCTCTCGAACTCTCTGTTGCAATGACTCTGGTCTTTTGTGCATTTTTCCACCGCCCCTTTGCCCCACCATTGGCAGCCATGCCTCCTGCCCTCTAGGCCCAACACTCTAGAATTCCCTCCCTAAACCCTTCAACATTTCCACCTCCCTCTCCACCTTTAAAACCCTTCTTAAAACCCATCTCCGAACACCTTTTAACCATCCCTCCTAAGAGCTCCTCCTTTGACTCGGCATCCATTTTTGTCTGATTATGCCTCTGCAAAGTGCCTTTGGCTATTTTCCTATATTAAAGGTGCGGTATAAATGCAAGTTGTTGTTGGTTGAGAATAAACGGTCGCCAGGACTCTGAGGATCTCTCCTCCCCTTCTTCGAATAGTGCCATGGGAGCTTTTACGTCCCTTGACTAGGCAGACAGTGACTGAGTTTAACATCTCATCCAAAAGCTGGCATCTCACAAATGTAGCACTCCCTCAATACTTCACCGATGTGTCAACCTAGATTATGTGCTCAAGTCTCTGGAGTGGAGCTTGAACCCTGACCTTCTGACTCGGGCATGGATGCTACCAGCTGTGACAAGCTGACACTTGTAATGTCCTTCAGTCTGATGTCCAGTTTAGTTGTAGAACTTGTAATGCTCTTCGTCTTATGGCTGGTAAATTGAGTAATTTTCTTGATACCCAGCAGAGAGTTAGAGCAGTGACCCTTGACTTTTGGTCAGCTGCTGAAGTGAATAACAACATAAGAATAAAGGTATGAGTAAAGGTTGTCAGCACATCGAATTTGTTCTGCTATGCAAATCCTCTTTCAGACTTTCTTTTACTTTAATCAATTTCAAACTTATAACAACTCTTTCTGTTCTTTTTGAATTGGAAATTCATTGCATTTCCTTTTGAATGCCTCATATCAAGCCTATATTTTCTGCACTAGGTGGCAGTCTGATCTCTAAGTCAAATAATTGATTCCTTTGGCTCAGGCTTAACTCACATCTTCCTCAGTTTAGTGTTATGTTCTTCTATCCTTGTTTTATCCAACTTACTTGCTTCACAGTTTTAAAAAAAAATAGAATCACATCCCTCCTTTCTAATAAAAACCATTTTTTTCCCCTTAGTTTCTCTTCACACTCAAGTATATAAAAACCGTTGTCCTTCTCTGAATCCTTTTAACTGCCTCTATATCTTATTTATGGTGACTACACCTGAATGCAATACTTGGCATTTGTTCTCTATAATGCTTTATAGAGTATCAGTAACACTCCTTGAATTTATTTCCTACAAATCTGTTTACATACCGCAACAATTTATTTGCCTTTGCAACTGCCACCATACACCATGACAGCAGTTTGTGTTTGATCAACGATTGCACCTGGATCTTTTTCTCTGAAGCATGGTATTTGTTGACGTACCTTTCATATTGTGATTTTTTTTTATTACTATCTTAATGCCAATAGCTTACAATTCTCAATATTGAACGCAACTTAGAATTCATTCTGCCCAGTTGCTGAGCCTCCGTGAAATCAACAGCTTTCCTCTAAATGTCCTCCTTCCCATGAAAGTAACAGTGACTTTCTGTTTGTGATGATAATCTAAACCGTTTTACAAAACTCAAAGTTTTCATGAATATTTGTTCAAATTTACTATTAGACTGCTTGCAGTAAAGCACAAGAAGGTGAATAACAGTAATATTGTTTCCCTTTTTAAAAAAATAATTTTCCCTTTTTTTTCCCCCACACAATAGGTTGAGCAGATACTGTTTCCAAACCTCTGCCAATAGCACTATTTGTACAACTATGAGGAGTTGCACTAAAGTGCTGCTGAAAGAGTCTTTCTCCGTTACAGTAGGAGGAAAATAAGTCAATGAAATGCCCAACATTTACTCAGTGCCTCCGTCAGCCCAGCTTAGATCGAGCAATTGCCATGAGAAATGGTGGCTGCAAGCCCACGCCCTACAGATTTATGGTGCGACATGTTAGTACACTGATGTGCTGCTCCACCGTATTACTTATTTTAATGGCTTTTCCAAATATTACATGGAGAGAAATTATCCTCTGATCAGCTGTTAGTCAAACAGAATTTTCTTTCATCCTAACTTTGTTCCTGTCCTCCCAGGTGTGAATCTCGTGCCTCAAAAAAATGTTAGTGTTTGTAATTATGTGTTAGAGGAAATGTTTTAATGAGTCATGGAGTTCAATAGCCATAAAACTTAACAGCATATTTTGTAAAAGTTAATAAAAAGGTATATTAATGCTTCTCTGCCCAGACCCCATTCCATCTTTTTACAGTTATGAGTTTGTACTTTACTTCATGTATTGAGAACTGCCACTACAAAATTCAAACATTGAGTGAATAATGGATAATCAACTTTCACTGTCATTCAAAAGTTATTATGTCCAGTTTTGTTTCAGGAGAATGCTGTTAATAGCATCTTTTGTGGCTTTTATTTCCTTTACTGAGCAATTTTATTGGGCATTAACTGAGTTTCTAGTTATGTTTAGACCAGCAGACTCTCTCTTTGTAGAAAGACATCAGTTTACATTAATAAATTTTATAAGACAAAATGTATTTGTAGGGAACTACAAATTCACACCTGTGATTATCCACACTTTTACTCTTTTGTATTATTTTTAATGCAGTATGCCAGCTTCTACCCTGTTTATGCTGTGGGGTCATTTTGACAACAGTGGGAAACTGCACATGTGCAATTACTCTAAAGTTGCAAATAGAAAGAAAGAACCTGCATTTATATAGCACTTCTCATGACCTCAGCGCATCCCTAAACACATTAGAGCCAATGAAGTGTAGTCACTGTTGTAATGTGGGGGGACGCGGCAGCCAATTTGCACGCAGCATGGTCCCATAAACTGCAAAGATATAAATGACCAATTAGTTGTGTTGGTTAAGGGATAAATGTTGACCAGGATACCGGGAGAATTCTCCTGCTCTTTTGCATAGTGCCATGGGATCTTTTACATCTACGTGATAGGGCAGACAGGGCCTCAGTTTAACATCTCATCCGAAAAACTTAACCCTCAATAGTGCAGAATTCCCTCAGTACTGCACTGAACTGTCAGCATAGTTTGTGCTCCCATGTTTCTAGGGTGGGATTTGAATCTATGACCTTCTGACCCAGAGGCAAAAGTGCTACCACTGAATCAAGGCTGTCACTAACTTTAATGCTACCGCACATGATAAATTACATGCATGTGTAATTATTGCTAAACTGTATTTGCAACTTTGGGGCAACTGAGGTGAGGGAAGTTTCAGAATAGGCTAACAATGGCAAAAAGTGCTTTGCTGGACTGGAGGCCAGACCGCTAAGTAATCCTCCGACACCAAATTTTGCCAAGGTGAACTGTTTATGTATTTCACTGCTGGTAGTTTTTATCAGATGACCCAAGCAAAATCCTTATTCTCCAGGTGTTTCACTGTCTCAGATGATAAGAATGTTGGATTATTTATGCGACAGGATTATCTCCATTTACGCATTTGCGGAGATGGAGATTTGCAGAGATGACCCTGTAGTGTCAGTAGGCCATTTTAGTTACCAATCTTAGGGTCATTGGTGATGGGGGGGGGGGGGGGGGGGGGGCGGTGAAGCTAAACTCTTTTTTTCTCAGTGGGACTAAAATTTCCATTCTTATCATCTTGGTGTTCACGTATAAATTCAGTGTCCCCAGGTTTTGATTTTGCTGTGGAACTGGGTGGGACTTATTTCTCAATATTATTTTCTCTGCTAATTTGCCTTACAGCTTCTATCAGAATCAAACTTCATATCCATAAGGCCTCAAATTTTCTCACCCATCATGTGAATAAAAAGGAGGGGGGAGTACTTCCAATAATATTAGTTTTTTGTCAGTGAATATAAATTATATTTTACAGTTTACTATATCAGTCATCTCTGCACCAAATTTGGTATGAACAAAGAAAGATACAAGAATTTTTTATAGAAAAGTAGTGCCTGCCATCTTCTAGTTATTGAAAGGAAAATAAATCTACGCTGATAAGGACGTATTTCCATATTCAGTTTTGCAATTAATTAAGTTTTTTAAAAATTCTATCCTAATTCAGAAATTTGAGAGATGCAAGAGACAACGCAGTTGCAGAAAAGGACAGAGCTGTTGAAGCAGAAAAGGATGCTCTAGCAAAATATGACCAGTTTCAGGAACAGTAAGTTATTGATGGATTAGCCTTGTCCTCTGCAGGTTGAATGTACAGAAAATTCAGAATTCTTGCATGTCCATGTTGGTTGAAACTGGATAAGCATTCAGTTTTTAGCTATTGCATTTCATATTTCTACTGCTGGTATGCAGGTAATTTTAGGAATTTTATCTATAATACTATGGGTGCAGTTTCCTTCAGTGTGGCAGATGTAATGCCAACCGTAGTGACTTTGGGCATGTGACTTACTAAACACAGTAGCCTGAACCACTGCTGAGGCTAAAGGTCTTTGGTATGGGCCAGGATATTCAAAACAGAGTGATTGAATTTCTACTTTTGGTGCACTTGTTTAATAAACTTTTACCAGAAACAGTGCCAACCTGAACATTGCCCAGAAAAGACCGAGAATACAACATTCTTTTTATGGCGACGAAATAACCTATCCATCACATTATCAACACATCACCAGCGTAGGATAGCAGGGAAACTGAGAGAAGACCATAACTGCTCTTCTGATGGCTCAATGAATAAATGCATCCATATTGTGGTAATGAGCCATATAGATCAGGAGAGCCCCACGCTTGCTCCCTAAACCATGCTGACTTAGCTAATTTTAAGCAGTGCATAAGGTTGTTAAAACTGGCCAATGTATTCCTGGGGTAGGAAGTGTAAAAATCAGCTAGCTTTCCCATCGTTTAATGCTCTTTAGTGACCGTTACTGGGAAGTTCACCAATGTGGACAATGAGTGACGAGAATGGGGCTTGGCTGTGATGCCTTCCACTGTAAAAGAGACTGCTGACTTTGTTCATCTTCCTTCTATCAGTTCCGGCACTCATTAGTAAGACACAGATAATAGTGGTGAAATGCATTCTTTGATATGTTTTGATACTGTGAATTGGTTTTGTTGCAAGCTATGGGATTTTGTATCGCAGTAATAACATCAACACATCTGTTGACTATGCTGATATGTAGTGTAATGCTGTTATAATGACATCATTGTGTAGTCTGGCATTGGATGGGAAATTGCATAGAAAAAGTAGTTTCACACCATTAGCACTGCAGCATGATGTTTAAACTTTAACTTTGAATGTTCAGTTTTAAAAAAAAATCAAGTATCCTAATATTCTGTTGGCTTTTATCATTAGAAATCTCGCTATTAGAGAAGCACACTGTGTACAAGCTTTGAATATGTATAGAGGCCTTTCTTCAGCCCACTCAGCAAAAGTGCAAGCAAGTTGTATAACTATAGCTGCCTGGCCCTATCATTGTTGCAACCATTTGTTGAAGTACTGTATTACTGAGGAATTATATGCCTCATTCTTCATGGGAATTGGATCTCATTTTTAGGTGTGTATCATCTTCCTCTTGACCTTTGTTTTCTCTCCTGTAGTCAACAATGAGTCTAAACTATATACACCCTTAAGCAGTCCTTAGGTGAAACCTTTGGTATTCTCATTGATATCTGGTTACCATATTAATTTGAATATAGGCCACATTTTAGAGCAGTTTCCGTTAGGGATGTGGCCTGATTGCAAGTTCACTTTATATTCCTGGGGAAGGGCTCAAGTTTGGAGTGCTACATATATGTGCATTAATGCATTACTTCATCCACATAAGCCTCATCTCTGTTGAAGAATTATGTTTCTTTTGTCCATGAATATTTCCATCATAGAGCTGGTAGAGTACATTCTTCAGTTCCCCCTGTATTTCTACATCCATCATGGTCTGCGATGCAGAGAACCAGAACCTCTTTTTGGGAGTCTAAGTAAACTTTCTTGGGTTTTGAGACCTCCTCCTTTCAGATACACCCAAGTTCTCCACTGTGAGAACTTGGACAGAAGGAGGCGATAATGTGCTGAGAATTAATACTGATAACATGCTACACAACTTTTCTCTATGCATAAAAAAAATTATTTTCTGATTTCCACTGAGCTTTTGACTTGATTCCCCCAATTTTTTTACCTGGTTTTTAAAAGGTGTAAAATAAACTATGAACTACAACCAAGATTTCTTTTCAAAAATAACTAAAAACATGGAGTCCTAACAGCGTTATAATAGTTAAAGGTGATGACAAGATATTTAGCCGTAGGAACATAGGAACAGGAGTTAGGCCATTCAGTCCCTTGAGCCTGTTCCACCATTCTGTTAGATTGTAGCTGATCTGTACATCAGCTCCATTTACTGACCGTTGATCCGTATCCCTCGATACCCATACCTAACAAAAATCTATCAGTCTCAGTGCTGAAAATTTTAATTGACCTAGCATCCACAAACTTTTGCGGGAGAGAGTTCCAGATTTCCACTACCCTTTGTGTGAAAAACTGATTTCGCTTCGAAATAGCCTAGCTCTAATTTTAAGATTATGCCCCCTTCTGGATTACTGCATCAGAGGAAATAGTTTCTCTGTATCTACCCTACCAAATCCCTTCATTATTTTAAACACTTTGATTAGATCACCCCACAACCTTCTAAACTCAAGGGAACACAAGCCAAGTTTATGTAATCTCATAGGGGGAGGGTGTTGCAGCTGATCTCAATCATGTCCTTGTCTGACATCCACTTGTGTGCAGTTTTCAGGGGTCACTGGGTGTTTTTTTGTTTTACTGGCTGACAGCTATTTTTTTTAAATGTGGTCCACCATAAAGTTGATTTGGCACTACTGACATAAAGAAACATGATGTTCTGCCAGACATAAGTAGAAAAGAAATGGCAATCAGATCAACATCAATTACAAGCTTGCTTGAAACTTGGTTGAACATGTTGAGGCAAACTGAGTTGGTTTGGCACAAGAATAGGACTGACTATTGTATTAGATTAATACTTGGTTTGGAAAATATCCATTTGTGCAGGGTGACAGCTCAGGGTGTAGAAGATTTCCCCAGACAATCTTGCATTGATTTATCATGGTAGTAACTTTGTGAGTAACTATTATATACAGGGATCAATTTATATTGCAGCCAATGTGTATTGCTGCTGCACTGTAATTCCAATTGACTGCATTTATACTTGGGTCTGGTGTCAAAACAGAATGAAAGACCTAAAATGTAACTTGGCATGAATAGGAAACTTACTTGAAACTACAGAGACAGTGATCCACAAATAAATGTTTTTATTCCTGAAGGAGGGATGTTGGGATTAATCTAAAGGATTGACTGGTAGAAAGGTCAACTGAAGAATCATAAAAGCAAGTGGTTTCCTTCAAATATACATAACTGCCTATATGAGACTGCTTGTGACAAAGAATTGCTTCATTTAAAAGAGACTAGGTTTGGTTGTAGACACAGAATGGCCACATTTCTAATACATCAGTGCCAACTGGCAACATGAATTTAATCCAACAAAGATTATATTTGCTGATCAAATAGGGAGAAAAGACTGGAAGGGGAATCTCCATTCTGGCATGTGGAGATTGGAGGCACAGATGCCATTTTAGATAAGTGAGATGTTTTCCATTTAGCTCCTTTGAGGAATATGAATTGGGAGCATCTGAAAGATGCCAAGAGGTAATGATGAGGTTTTATAAAACCTTGATAAGACTTCCGATATGAGTGTTCTGTGCAGTATTGGGCCCCAACACTAGAAAAAGGATATTGAGGCTTTAAAAGAGGGTACAGCCAAGATTCACTAGGATGCTGTCTGGTATGAGGAAATACAAATACAAAGAAAGACTTGAGAAATTGGGTCTTTTTTCATTAGAACAACCCAGATCACAGGGCAATATGATAGAAATATTCATAAGTATGAAAGGATGGAATAGGGTAGATAGAAGAAGACTGTTGAGTGATCAAGAAAAAGGAGCCATAGATACAAGATTAAATGTAAACGATTTAGAACAGAAGGCAGGAGAAACTTCTTTACACAGAATTGTGAGGATATGGAATTCACTTCCGGGGTTTGTAGTTGAGGCAGAAACCATGTAAATATTCAAGAGTAGATTGGATAGACGGATGAAGGAAAAAGGTTTGAAGGGATATGTGTACACGATGACTAAATGCGATTAAAACTATGCTCGCATAGAGGGTAAACACTGACACAGACTGGTTGGGTTGAATCAGCTGTTTTTGTTTGTAACTTCTACATATTTCTAGATACTTAGGGAAAAATGTTTGCTTTGAGGGTGCTGACTTTCTCAGGAGAATAAAGGAAGTGGCAACTGGCTTCTTGAGCATTATGCAAGATGAGGGCATTCGGTTTTGAACATAGCATTTTCCAGGACCTGTACGTCTAAGTAGCTAAAACCAACATTTTTCCTTTGTTAGTTTTTAAGAAACAACTTTTCTATTATTTTGAAAGTGAGTCGTTCAGTCATAATATCTGTAATGACCCGTTTCAGTAACTCAAACCTAATGCAAACTGGCCTCCAGGATGATTATGATGATTAGGAGTGCTTTTGATGTGATAATGCTTATTTTTGACCTCTGAGATCTTGGAGTTTTGCCAAGTGACAATATTCTTAACAGTGTCTTTTTAATTTATTATAACTGTTCCAAGGAACTTAGGAACAGGAGTAGGCCATTCAGCCCATCTGGCCTGTTCTGCCATTCGATTAGATCTGTACCTCAACTCCATTTTACCTGCCTTCGAAGCATCTCCCTTGATACCCTTACCTAACAAAAATCTATTGATCTCAGACTGGAAAATTTCAATTGACCCAGCAGCCACAGCCTTTTGGGGAAAGGGAATTCTAGATTTCCACTACCCTTCGTGTGAAAAAGTGCTTCCTTATTTCACTCTTGAATGGCCTAGCTCTAATTGTAAGGTAATGCCCCCTTGTTCTGGATTCCCCACCAGAGGAAATAGTTTCTATCCTATCAAATCTCTTTATTATTTTAAACATCTCAATTAGATCACCCTTTACCCTTCTAAACTCAAGGACATACTTACCAAATTTATGCAACCTCTCCTCATAATTTAACCCTTTAAGCCCTGTTGTTATTCTGGTGAACCTGCCCTGTATCCCTTCCAAGGCCAATATATCCTTTCTGAGGCGTGGAGCTTAAAAATGAACGCAGTACTCCAGACGGGGTCTGACAAAGGCTATGTGCAACTAAGCATAACTGCTGTCCCTTTGTATTCCAGCTCCTTTGAGATAAGTCTTTGTGATTACTTTTTATACCTGTGCACTAGCTTTAGTGATTTGTGTACCCAAATCCCTTTGTTTGTTCACAGTTTGTAGTCTCTTGACATTAAGAAAATATTACAATTTGTCTTTCTTTGATCCAATGTGGATGACCTTGCACTTCCCCACTTTGAACTCTATCTGCCACAGTTTTGTCCACTTACTTAACTATATATAAGAGCATAAGAAATAGGAGCAGAAGTAGGCCATACAGTCCCTCGAGCCTGCTCTGCCATTCAATCAGATGGTGACTGATCTTCAACCTCAACTCCACTTTCTTGCCAGATCCCCATATCCCTTGATTCACCTAGAATTCAAAAATCTATCTATCTCAGCCTTGGATATACTCAACGACTCAGCATCCACAACCCTGGGGTAGAGAATTCTAAAGATTCACAATCCTCTGAGTGAAGAAATGCCTCCTCATCTTAGTCTTAAATAGCCGACCCCTTATCTTGCGACTGTGCCCTCTGGTTCCAGACTCTCCAGCTAGGGGAAACAACTTCTCAGCACCGACCCTGTCAAGCCCCCTCATAATCTTATATGTTTCAATGAGATCATCTCTCATTCTTCTAAACCCCAGAGAGTATAGACCCATTCTACTTGACCTCTCTTCATAGGATAACCTTCTCATCCCAGGAATTAATCTAGTGAACCTTTGTTGCACTGTCTATAAGGCAAGTATATCCTTCCTTAGATAAGGAGACCAAAACTGTACGCAGTACTCCAGGTGAGGTCTCACCAAAGCAATCTACAATTGTAGTAAGACTTCCTTACTCTTGTACTCCAGCCCCCTTGCAATAAAGGCCAACATGCCATTTGCTTTCCTAATTGCCTGCTGTACCTGCATACTAACTTTTTTTGTGTTTCTTGTACCAGGACACCCAAGTGTCTCTGGACACCAACATTTAATAGTCCCTTTGTAACTTCCTGTGCCTATCTACACAATGTACTGTGCTTCCTAACTCTATTCCTTCATCCAGGTCATTGATATATATGGTGAATAGCTGAGGTCCCAGTACAGAATCCCGGGGAACACTACTTGTTATATCCCACCAATCGGAGTACACTCCCTTTATCCCTAATTTCTGTCTCCTATCTCCCAACCAATTATTAGAAGGTTACCTCCAATTCCATGTGCTTTTGCTTTTGCTAAAAATCTCTTTTGCAGAACCTTATCAAAAGCCTTCAGGTTGTCCATACAGACAACATCTTTATGGATCATGTTGGTGACCTCCTCAGAAATTCAACTAGATTCGTCAGACATGACCTACCCTTCACAAATCTATGCTGACTCTCCGATCAGCTCATATTTGTCCAAGTGCTCAGTCACTCTGTCCCTAATGATAGATTCCCAGTAACTTCCCCTCAACTGATATAAAACGGACATGTTTGTAATTTCCTGGTTCCTCCCTCCCTTTTCAAATAATGGAGTGATATTTGCAATTTTCCAATCCAAAGGCACAATTTCCGAATCTAGAGAACTTTTGAAAATTATGACTGACTCATCTGCAATTTCCTATTTCTCTTACTGACCTGGGGTGGAAAAATTATGTTCTGGAGATTTGTCTAACTTGCCTCATTATTATCTCAAAGCTTGACACCATCCATCAGTCCATTTTACTGGAACCTCATCCAACAGCTTAAACATCCATTCCCCCCACCACTGGCATACCATGACTGCAATGTGTATTATCTATAGGATGCACTGCAGAAAATTGCCATGGCTTCTTTGGCAGCACCTCCCAAACCCGTGAACTCCATCATATCGAAAGACAAGAGCAGCAGGTGCAAAGAACACCATGGTCTCCAAATTCCCTTCTAAGAACATATATGACCATTCCTTCATCGTCGCTGGGTCAAAATGCTGGAACTGCCTACCTAACAGCATTGTGGGAGTACCTTCGCCAGACAGACTGCAGCAGTTCAAGAAGAAGGCCACCACCACCTTAAGGGCAACTAGGGCTGAGCAATAAATGCCGGCCTTGCCAGCAACGCCCGTATCCCAAGATTGAATTTTTAAAAAAAGATAACAGTGCTAATACAAAAATGTGCATAACACAGCTGTTCAAGCTGTAAAGCCTGGGGCGTGTGTTAATAGCCTATTTTACAATGATAGCACCTATAGGAAATATTTCGGATTTTGCATGAATCACATTAGTTATTATAAAAATTTAATGAAGAATAATAGGCATCCTACTCGAATAAACATAAAATTATACATTTGTTTCGAACTGTAGCAGGCACACCATTTGTTTTAGTACACGTGAGTTGGTGGTGGTAACCACGAGGTAGCCTGCAGGCCAAATGCATTCATCAAGGTCCTTTGATCTGGACCCAGAGTTCACTTCAGTTCTTTTCTTTGCGCACTTTGCACAAAGCTGATTTTGACTTTAGCCCTTAAAAATTCCCAGATGTGGAAAACTGGAAAAGGCTGTTCCCTGACTGGTGCATTTTGACCAATTAGGGAGCAGCCATTTTACACCAATCAGGAATTGGTCTTTACCAGTCCTCCAGGCCCAGGAACTTTAAAGAACTGAAGCTTTCAAGTTTTGGAGTAGGAGAGGATGGGTGGAAGAGGAGAGAGGGTTTGATTTTTCTGTGTATGAGGATCTCATTTCTTTCTGTGTGGAGGTGTGTCACTTTGGGTGTGTCACTTTTGTGGCGTAGGAGGTGGTGGGGGCTAACTTTTTTATGTATGAGGGCTCACATTTCTGTGTAATCATATGTGGCTTACTCATTAGTTTTGAAGCATGTACTTAGCCCCAGCTCAAAAATATTGTCTTACGGTACGTATTTGGGAAGATGTTAGTGCATGTCAAAGGCATATTGCTTTGGTGGACATGAGATTGTACGGAAACAATTTATTTTTACATTTGGCATATTCCTCAACCCCACCCAAGAACGGCATCCATATTTTTATAATCCTGATTAGCAGATGATATGTGGAGTTGCACACAGGGATCCATGTCATGGTCTTAAAATCCCTCTGCAGTCTTGTTCTTCCAGCCTTGCATTGTCTTCTGATTCCAGCCTCCTGTGCATGCCCCCTGCCTTCGCCCCACCATTAGTGGAACAACCTTCAGTTGCCTCGGCCTTGACCTCTGGAACTGCCTCCCGAAACAACTCTGCCTCTCTACCACTCCGTCCACCTTTAAAAATCCTCTGAAACTGCATCTTTAGGCATGTCTTCAAATTTCTCTCACATTAGTTGGCATCCATTCCTCTTGTTACTTCTCTGTAAACTGTCTTGGGACATTCTGCATGTTAAAGGTCTATATTAACACAAGTTGTTAAAGTGATGGAATGCTGTCTGTTCTCTCACTGAACCTTTGGTCAGAATTTTTATTTCTGATAGATATGAAATTGTAACTTTTAGTTTTCTTGCTGGAACATTATTTTGGTTCCTGTTTAGAAGACATGTAAGCAACTTTTCTCCACACATTTGAAATATAATTTTCTGTGTACCCTAAATTCTGTGTGTTAATGGCATGTTGTCATCAGAAGATGAAATTGGCGCTAACTGGTGCGTTCTGGATCCTGAATCACTGATCCTCTATTAAAACCATTCCATGACATCTACAGGCATTTAAGCCCATCAACAACAGATGCTGTAAGAGTATTTTCAATCTGGTATTTGGAAGACATCCAAGCTGGTATTTCCTTAACCTCTTCTGTAGATATATTTGTACTGCAAGGCAATACAAGAATTTGTAAGAATGTATGGTGAAATATTTATCATTATAGGTAATCCAAGACTCAAATGTATATAGAATATTCTGCTGCCGTCAGTCAACTTGAAAATCTCAAGTATAAAAAAGGTATTTCTCCATTTCAGTCTTGCAAATTTTACCAAAACTTAACCAGATATGACGATGTGTCATTACATAATACAATGAGCTTTAAGAATGCTCCAGAATGATGCACTACAAAGTCTTCTGCTTAAGCATACTTATAAAAGGCAATCTTTGAGTAATTTATAAACACAAATCATTATTTAAATATTCTTAAACAAACTCTCTGAAGACTGCTATTGTCTTGACATTTAAAAAAAAACTGGTCAGAGTTACTTTTTCACATAAATAACAGATCAGACCTGTACAAGACCCAGTGATGAATCTCCCTCTGATCTTCCCTCCCTTCGTGAAAACTACCTGATTTCGAGTATAAGAACTAACAATAATAAGAATTTCTAGAATAAGTACTCTAGTATCTTGGCAGCAGTCGTATTGTTTCTTATACAGTTGGCAATGAAATTGGACCACTTAGCTTGATTTAATTTTATCTTTGGTCTGTATTGATTTATGGAGTTAAATATCTTGGCTCCATAACTCAAATGTGAAAGAAGCAGTGTTTAACAGACTCTGAATTTAGTACTTCATTCATCTTCAAAAAAAGGCGCTTTGAGATAGGAACTAGTTGCATCTAGATGAACAGCCAAAGCAATTCATGTGTCATAATGGGGAATACTAAAGTGCTTGTAATAATCTCCTTTAAAGCTAAATATAACTTATTTTAAACAAAATCACTTCCACATGTATTGCATAAATAAACTGTACTGAGGATCAGATGAATATCTTTAGGCTCGTAAAGAATAACTTCTTAATTCATTCATGATTTGAGTGTTCCTCTCGTATCTTTCCACTGACTGCTATCATGTATATGCTATGCGTTGATATAGCTTCTCACTAAAACATACTTTGATGAACCACAGTTTGTTTTTGTTGAGGCATCTTCATTAATAAAAGTGCTATAAAGTTCACTGTAACATCCCCTCATGATAATGTGTTTTTTGCATGGCTTATAAATATACCAATGTTCTATCATTCTTGATAAAAGCAAAAAAAAACATTTTCTTGGATTCCTGGAAGAAAATGCACCTTACAGAACACAACTTACACAGTATAATGCTTAGCATATGTTTCTCAAGTAAATAAGGAAACACAGCGAGGAGCACCATTTTATAAATGATTCACTCTTTCAGTGCCCTTTAGTATCTAAGAACTCCTGAACAGTGCAGCTTTGAATCGTGACTAGCTTCTTTTTACCATTGTGTACGTGCCATTGATATTTCTTGCTTGTAGCCCTGTGATAGTTTTTTTTAAAAATCAATTTTGATTGTCTTAAGTATTTATTATGGTAGTTGAACTGTGAACTGAGTGATCTCTACAGGTTGGGCAATTGCTTATCAGGATATCTTTTCTTGCATGAGAGCCTTTGTAGTTTGTTTTTGTGAAATAATTCATTGTTGCTGCTCCCTCCCCTAACTCGTATGGTAAAATGAGGTCACCTTACCTGCACATAATAGCTGGGGGGTGATAATGTCATTGTAACTATAAGCCACCATGAAGGACGCTATTGCATATGCACCATAGAGATCAAGATTAACTGAGCAAGAAGGAATGATTGGGCATCTGTTCTTAGTGATGCACTGCTGATATGGCAGGGATAAAGCATGGAAAATCGGAGAGAAGCCATCACCAGCCATGTATTTCATATTCCCTAACGGCCATTTAGCAATCTGAAGCATGGAAGTAGTTTGCCTCCAAGTTCTCAAATGCATTTCATGCATGACCAAAAGATGCAAAAATAAAATTAAAAATGGAGAGTTGCATCCCCTGGTTAACATTCATCTTTCAGCCAGCATCACTCAAAACAGATTTGTCAGTCATTCATCCCATTTCTGTTTGTGGGAATGTGCTATGTGCAAAGTGGCTACCACTTTTGCCTATATCACAACACTCTCTGCACTTCAGAGCAATTTGTTGCATGTGAAATGCTTTAGAACATTTCTAAGAGATGTTATCAGGGCTGTATAAATGCAAGTAATTTTAGTTATGTTGAACACACCAGTTGTTCAGCATCCACATGTTTGAACTATGGGCACATACACGTTGAGAGATAGTTACTGCAAATGAAGTAATTTGTGTTTGCATAACACTGCAATAAATTTAAGCATGTATTGGGTCATGAAAGCTTGTTTCCTGAGAAACTGAAAATTATTTGTTTCTGCAGACCAAATTATAATAGAATACTTTCTTTTTAAAGAAATTGTTTTGACTCATACTGAACAAATGAATTCAGTAAGAGCCCCTGAATTCCCATTCTTGTTTTGGTACTTGTAGACACTATCATTGTGGTTTAAAGATTAAGCTATAGTATGCTCCTTTTTAAGAGTAGTTTGACAATGTTATTGAAAGACAAAAATATTTTTAGAAAAGCAACACTTTACACCTCTTTAGTACTTGTAAACTGTTCAATCTGTTATATATACTAATGGATTTACTACAGCCTACACACAGTAAATGGGAGGATTATGCACTTTTATAAGGACAGGAGTGTTGTGCCGAGTAGCAAGCAATGTATTATTCTGATGCTAAGGTGGAGCTGTATTTAACATAGCCTATGCCTTCGAGAGCATAAAGTCTAATAAGTAGATATTGCCTGAGATTAGTTAGAGCTATTTTTTATCTTTTTTTAATACTTGCTTGGTTGTGATTTGATGGTGAATTTTATGAAGACAATATTTGAGCCAATTAGGTGCAAGCGTGACGCTTTTAATTTGATGGATGCAGTAGATGCAAGGTTTTGTGTGTACATACTTACGTACATACTAACATGTCCCATTGTGTTGCTCATGATAAGTCAGAAGATTTATGTTCTGAAACCATAGACATTTACAGCCTATCCTGCCTGTGTTAGCTCTTCACTAGAGCAATGCAAAACTAAGCTCACTATTCTGCTCCCTCCCCATAGCCTTGTATCTTCCTCTGCCTTTAAAAATGCAACAGTCTCCACCTAAAACACTATCTGTGGCAAAACATTTCATGCTCCAATAACTCGAGAAGAAATTTCTCCTAAACCCTCTCCTCACTCTTCTAGTGGTAATTTTAAATTGTTGACTCCTCGTCACTGACCCCCCACCGCCCCCAACCAGAGGAAATAAGCTTCCCCTATTCACTATCAAAATTCTTCCTGATTTTACAAATTTTTATTACATCTCATATTAGAACCTGGGAAACCACTCACACTGCTCCCATACCCGGTTACCTTTGTCTCAGTGTTTCCATACTCCAGGATCTGCCCTCCAATGTTCCTGAACTGAAGAAAAACTGTTCCCACATCCAGAGACCCACCCAATACTCACTGTAATGCCTGGGAACCCCCCCCCCCCCACTTTCCAATGTGCCCTTGAGACCGCTAATAAACCCATGAGACCTCCATTGCTTCCAGACTTGAGGACTTCACCCCAGTTCTACCAAACCACAGCATCCCACTCAAATCCCTGGAAACCTACCACACAACGTTGCCAGACCATTCGAGCCCCCACACCCCCCGCTCCACTCCCAAAGCCCACCAGTCCAGACACATTGCCAGCAATCCAAGTTGTGCGAAATCTTCGGATCATTCCCCAAAGCACACCCAAGCCCCAGGACCATCCCCCAATCCTGGAAAACCTCCCCACCTCACCACCCCTACCTCAGTTCTACCAAACCCAGGATCATACCCCATTAATACCCAAGATCAGAATTCCCTCCTCCTCTCATAAAGCCAAATCCCACTTCCCCTTTACTCCCTGGTGCACATAACTTGCTATCTTCCTCTATATCCTTGACTCTCAATAAGTAAGAGAAAAAATTGTGGGGGCAGATAGAAGAAAAATTTCATAATGGGATAAGATAAGGCATCATGGGTTATAGTTGGCAGAGGTGAGTGGATACTGTGGTGGGGCAGCAAATACGGGTGTGGGAAAGAGAGGCAATACAGGATAGGGTGGGAATAGGGTAAGGGAGGTGATGGGGGGTGATGATGAAATGGCCTCTGCGCAAGGATGCCATTGGAGAGTTATATAAGGTTAAGGGGGTTCAGTGGAGCAGAAAGAAGTGGATATTGTGGTGGGGGCATTGGTTACAAATGTAAAGGGTTGGGGAGGGATGGGGTGACAGGAAGGATGGGTTGGTCACAGTGAAGTGGGGAGGGATGGGGATGACAGAAGGGATGGTGGGGTTAATGAGGTGGTCTCTGGCTGCTTTCCGTTCTGGAAGCATATCAGGTGAGGGGGTAGAAGGAGGAATACAGTGGAAATGGTTGAATGGTTACAGGGGTAGGGGAAACAATGGGAGCGATAAACTGTTAGGAAGGGATTGGGGAAAAGCAAGAGATACGTGGGAGGCGCGTAGGAAGCGAGCCATCAAGGCAGTAGGGTCGTCAGTGAAAAATGTGGCCTGAAGCCCTTAGTGACTCCCTTCCATGCCTCACACCATTGCCCCCATCTGCCCCCTCTCTTTATTCCCTCCCCCCTCCACACCCTCTTTCTCCCTCTCTTTTCTTCTCTCCTTTCCCTATCTTACCTTCCCCTTCATTCCCCTCCCTCCCTGGCCATGAGGCTCACTCCAAATGAGCAATAAGTAGCTATAGAAAACAGTGGGGGTTTTTTTAGAATTTCTTTCCCACCTTGATTATAAATTTGAATTTTGTAATATAAGTCTTTGATACATAATCCGAGCATAAGATGTAACTGTGATGCTGTACAATCTATAAATTTGGAAATGAGTAATATTGTTTACACACAACATTCAGTTCAATTTTGATGTATGTTACAACATCTATCATTAAATATTGTGTGATGTAGCAAAGTTAAGATTTTTCATTAAAATGCCTCAACAGACAAATTCATAACCTATGAAAACACCTACAATTTAAAACTTAAATGTTTGGTGTGAAGAGGGTTTGCTTAAGATATTTTCCTGAATCAAGTCTTAATTTCACTCGTAGAAGCTCTACACAACACAAAACATCAACTTCCATCATTTGCAAAACGTTGTGTTGCTTTAGATGTTTAAATCCCTCGTGGAGTGTGGGAGGAGCTGCAGAAAGAATCTGGTTTTATAAATGCTGCATTAAATCATTATTTTAATATATTTGACCAAACTCAAATTCTATGAGGTATTGCTTGCTGCAGAATAGCTTTAATAAAAAGAAGTTCATGTATGTTAGCAATGTTAGTGACTAGAGTAATTTGCCATGACATACTTGGGCATGCTCAGACTAACCCTTCTGCAGTTTGTGCGGTCAATAGTTTAATGCAGATAAAATATAATTGTGTTGCATTTAGTTTACACTGTTTCACAATTTTTCTTGCAACAACTTACAGGCACGGTAGCTGTTTGAAGTTTGCTATTTTTCATGAATTGTACAAATTAAACTTTACGGTACTTGCCCTATTTGCTCGTGATATTAGAGATGTGCTGCAGTGCAGTAAATACATGCTTTGAATGCCTGTAAATCCTTAGTACAGTTGTTGAGCATACCCAGAGTTTTTAAGCAAGCAGAAAAGGATTGCTCACATTCATGCAATGCAAAGTTTCCGAGCCAACAACGACAGATGCTGTGATACAGCTGAGATGTAAAATGATTTAGGAAATTGCTCAAACTACATTTTGTTCAGGTCAAGACTAAAAAAGGAACAAGGTTTTTTAAATTCCTTAACTATGTCTGGAGATGAGGACTCAGCAATAACTCACTGTTTGTGCTAGCTGCCATGAAATCCTTTCATTACAGATTCATAAAATATGCCTACAGCATTTCATAAAGCTTGGCTCTTCATATGTGTTGCGTTAGGAATGCAGGATTAATGACATTGTTGCAGAATAGCAAGGATTATTTTTGTAACCAGACTTAACACACTGTGTAAAATAAAAGATAACACATGGAGTGGTACAGCTTCCGTGTTTGCCGCACAAAAATCAAGTTAAAAGTTAACTTGGTTGCATCTGTAAAATTAAAGAAATGTGATATTGTAAGTGTTTCCAACTGCTGAGTTGGAAGATGCATTGTTTTATACTATATAATGTATAATATATTACCAGGACCACTGTTGATTGAAAAAGTGAAATTGTGTGTTTAATATAAAGTATTATTGGACTGTTAGTGGATTCTTTAGGTTCAAATTGTGTGATTATCTCCATGTCTTTGTGGAATTTGTAAATGATTGGCCTGTCTGATATATTGCTGTACATATGTACTCTTATCCTTTTCAAAGCCCAGGACAAATATCAATATAGTAGGAAGGTGTCTGCATTTCCACAGAGTTAACAGGTGCATAGCAGCAAAGAGGAGCAGGGGGGAGAGATCATTCATTTAACAAAAATGATCACTTTTCAGGTATTCACTAAGGTACAATTGCCTGCATTTTATAAAATCTCACTTCCTATTATATTTTGCTTTGTAATATGGTCTGTCACAGTATCATGTAATTTACTTTGATGTTTGTGAATTAGCTTATCAAATTTTAACATTTATTAGCTTTGTCATGTAATGAATGGAATTTTATTTTGCTGTCCCATTTGTTACTTTGTCCAAAAACAGTGTTTCATGATGGGGTATGGTTGCACAAAACCCAGTAGCCCTCCAGTACCTCACTCAAGTGTCCAATCTTCATGTATAAGCCTAAACAGTGATTGTCAATAGGCTCATCATCTGTTCAGAATTCAGCTCAGCCTGATGCTATCCATGTGCTAACATCCTGATGCTAACATGCACACTAGGTACTTTCTGGTTAATGGTAATTGAAAATGGGAGAAAAAGTGCAAGCAGATTTTTTTTCTACCCCATCCCCAAACACTGTGCCAATGTCAGTGCATCCACCACTGTCAAATCTGAGAAAAAAGCAGAAATGGATCTAGGATAATCCTGGTCTGTGTAGCCTATTACCATAACATGTACATTTTAACAACTGACCCACTGGTGAAAAGCCCACCTGAATCACATGTTCATTAGAAATCGCTTTGGAAATGTGAAAATAAAGAAGACATTTGATATATTTTTTCCTACTTCTCTCACTTTCTAGGTTTAGGCAGCTGCAGGTCAACACAGACAGCCGCATATCTGAACTCATGAATCAGACAAAGCTAAAAACATTTGAGGCAGAGCGAGCTCAGTTGGTACAAGAGGAAACAGCCAAGAATCTCAAGCAGTGTCAGTTGGAATGTGATAAGTACCAGAAGAAACTTGAGGTAAAATGATTGTTTCTATTTCAGGGCAACCAAATAGTATATCTATGCAAAAAGAAAAGTTCAAAATACACGAATCACTGTACACAAATATCATTTGATCCACTTTTTGCATTGTGCATTCCACTGTATGACTCAACTGCCTTACACAATGGCCCTGAAATTCCTAAGCCTGAGATGGTGAGTGAGGACACAAGTCAAGCAAGGACCAGAATTTTTGGTGGGACCCACTTCTGCATCTCTACCTCCTTTGTTTACATCCTAAAATTCCAGAGGAGGCGGATGCTTCCTGCGCCCACCCCTCTTCTGCCCTGAAGCTATTGTAGTTTCCTGCCAGTTCCATTTTTACTGTGGCCAACTTAAAATACATCTGCATGAAGCGGGCTGACTTACTACACCACCACGGTAGTGGGAGCCTAATGCCTCTTTCCCATTGGTAATATTGCTGTTAGGAAAACAGCTCCAGAGAAACTGCCAGAATTTACTTTTGAAACATTTAACGCCCTAGCCAAAACAGCCAGGCCCTCCTCCCCACAATGGAACACCTTCCACTTCAACATCCCTGGCCTCCTACAGGGTGGGCGCCCAAGGACTCTATAAATATTGCGAGTGCATGCCCCTTTATGTAAATGACCCCATAACACAGATTTGGGATGGGAGTAATGCCCAGCCAGACTGGCAATCAGAAATCCCACCACACCATACTTGTGGTGGAGTGAGGCTCCAGGAATTTCTTTATCCAGGACCTTGCCATGAATAATGTGACAGAAGATCCACTAGTCTTTGAATACAAAATAACTAGCAAATATACAAACTATATACACACCTCACAGTATTTATTTTATGTAATGAAAATTGACCCACAACCAGTGATACCAAATTCCATGGAACCAGAAATAAATTTAATAGCATAGCAAGGCAACAGTACATGCTAAGTCGCATCACAGCACCATTTTGTATCTCACTTCACTGCCACAAAACAAGAGCCCAGTATGAATCAACATCTTCCAGAGAGGAGGGTAGAAAAGGGGAGAATTGGAAAAAAAAGTGTGGCTTCTTTCCTAAGCCTTGTTGTATAATGTCTCAAAATTTTGAGTTTATATTGGGAACAGACTATCCCCTTTTGGAAAACACCTTTTTCTATTCCTGACATGAGCTCCTCGCACTTATTGTTGGAGGGGACGGGGAGAAGGGTTTAAGGAGACGGTTAGTAGTGGAGAAAAGAAGCTGGAGGTTATCTTTGCTCTCCATGAGGAGTCTGGAGCATTGGGTAGTTTTGGTAGAGGAGAGTGAGGCTCGGATAGCATTTGATGTGGTCTAGCCAGATTTGGTGATGGATCATTAAACCAGTTGTGTACCAGATACCCTCAAGTCTGTGTCCCTTGGACTTGAGAGAGCAATGATGGTGGTCATACCGGGGGAGCAACCATGATGGAGAGTAAAGGTGGAGGTAAGGGTGTGATTGAGCAGATCAAGAGCTGCAGAAGTATCGTGGCAAATTGAAGGCCAAAGGCAAGGTAGTTGGGAGTTTGAAATTGCAGTAGTAAGTGACTTGGGAAAGAGTTTTTTTCCCAGAGAGAATGAGGCATGCACTTACGTTTATTGATACAATAACAGTCAGCATCGGCCATTAAAAATATGGTGCACTTGAATATTTATAAAGCACCACGATCAGATTGAATAGGCCTGAGAATTCTAAAAGAAATGGAAAATTGTTTCAGCTCATTAGACAAGACTGTGGCACCAGAAGTCTGGAAAATAACAAATGCTATTACAATCTTTAAAAAGATCAGAAGCTTGATCCTGGGAATTATAGACTGTAACCTTGACTACTATAATGAAAAAAATCCATTAAAATGTACTATAAATGAACCGTTTGAGGTGCATCTAATGAGTACGACCAGTTCTTTCCAGAAATAATTAAAATGTCTGCTTTTTTTCAAAATTACCTATATACTCTGAAATTGCTACTTTAATTCTAAATTTAACAAATTAAGTTTTCCCTTAAAATAAGAAAAATAGTTACTAAAGATTTCTGTGGAAACTATAATAATTTTTGGAAAGCAGTAGACCTAATGAAGGCAAAGGCAGTCATTAAAAGCTAATGATTTATCAAAGGCATGTTGTACCAGTTTGGAATCATTTGACAGCGGATGGGTGGCCTTATAATGGATACTAGTTGCCATGCATTTTTAAAAGCATTTACTAAGACATTCCATTATTTTGAATTCCATCGCTATGTTTAATCAATGTTCATGGTTTGAAATAGATTACTCAATAAAAGTAATTCTTAACCAAACTCATTTCAAAGAGTATCCAAATCTGTGCCTTCTACTAGACATAGATCCAAATGAGATATCTCAGTTTGATCACCTTGCCCACCTTTTCTCACCTATATCAAAGCAACTCCCTTTCCTTTCTCATTACAAGATGGACCAAGTTAGTCGTCTTTTCTCTTAGGTGTTGGTTAAGGGGTAAATGTTGGCTGGGACAACAAGAGAACGCCCCTGTTCTCCTTCGAATAGTGCCACGGGATCTTTTGTGTCCATGTGAGGGGGCAGACAGGGCTTCAATTTAATATCTCATCCGAAAAACTTAACCTCCAACAGTGCGGCACTCCCTCAGTACTGCATTGAAGTATCAGCCTAGTTTCTGCTCAAGTATCTGAGGTGGGACTTGAACCCACAACCTCTGACTCAAAGGCGAGAGTGCTACCACTGAGCCAAGGCTGACACCTGTTGACAGAAGCTTTATCTTTTCCCTCTTCCCTTCACGCACGCGCACACACAAACCACTCACTCATATCTCTCGCTCTTTTCTCACTCACACTCCTCACTCACTCACTCACTCTCACACACACTCTCTCTCTCTCTCTCTCTCTCTCGCACACACACACACGCACACACACACACACACACACACACACACACAATGCCGTCTACCCAAGCAGAGGCTTCAGTACCTGTCTATGGAACACCAACACTCCCAGTCTAGCTGATAGCAATCGCCATGCATGTCCTGTCCGGAATAGAAGTAAGAAAGCCACAGACGTCCCCCCACCTCCAAAAACAATTCTGGGTCAGTGGGCAGACAGAAATCTGTTTTTCCTCGGGTGGGGGAAAGCTGTACTTTAAACTCCCGCCCCCAGTGGAAATTAAAACTTCATTTCCTTACCCTTGCTCCCCTGGTCCCTCACTCTCCACACCCTCTCCTCTCCCATCCTTCTCCTTTGTCCCCTCTCCTCTATTCTCTCCCTCCGCCTGATCCTCCCATCGCTATCCTCTATCTCTCTTTCACCAACTCTCCTCCTCCTCACTTCCCCCATCCCCGCGACTGCTCTATGCACCCATGTCCTCCTTCCGCTTTCCTCCTCCCCTCCTCTCTGCCCATCCGCAACTCTTCTCACTCCCTCTACTCCATGTTCCTGTCTGCTTCTTTCTCCATCTGCCTCCTCACCCTTCCTCCTTACCCCCCTGCCTGGGTCTAGTTATTTCCCTGCCTTCTAACTCCTTGATCTGACTACTGCAATTGTTCTTGACTCCTCATGTACAAAGGCACAGGAGATTGACTAGTTAGTGTAAAATTCCTTTGTGTTAATTTAACAGCATAATTAACCTTTTAAAATAAATATGTTAATGTCTGTGCTAAATAGCGCAAAAAAGAATTTTACGTGAACATGTTAACTGGCAGACTGACAGAGTTTAAACCTTCCACTGAGTAATTTACCTTTAGATGTTAACATGTAAAAGCATGTTTACAGTTAATTGTGATTTGTTGAATTATTATCTCAACAGGTTTTAACAAAAGAATTTTATAGTCTGCAGTCATCAGCAGAAAAGCATACCACTGAACTTCAGGCTCAAAACTCTGAGCTTCAAGCACGATTGGAGACCTATGAGAAACTAGAGCAAGAGCTGGATGGTGTTATAATGCAAACAGCTGAAAGTAGGTCAACATATTGGGATGGTGTGTGACTTGGAGGGGAACTTGCATGTGGTGGTGTTCACATGCACCTGTTGCCCTTGTCCTTCTAGGTGGGGGAGGTCGTAGGTTTGGGAGATGCTGCTGAAGAGGCCTTGGTGACATGCTACTGTGAATTTTGTAATAGTACATACTGCAGCCAGGATGCACCGTTGGTGGAGGCAGTGGATGTTTAAGCTGGTGCATTGGGTGCCGATCAAGCGGACTGCTTTGTCCTGGATGGTGTCGAGCTTCTTGAGTGTTGTTGCAGCTGCACGCATCTAGGCAAGTGCAGAGTATTCCAACAAACACCTGACTTGTGCTTTGTAGGTGGTGGAGAGGCTTTGGGGAGTCAGGAAATGAGCCACTTGCTGCAGAAAACCCAGCCTCTGACCTGCATTAGTAGTCACGACATTTATGTGGCTGGTCCAGTTGAGTTCCTGGTCAATGGCGACCCCCAGGATGTTGATTGTGGGGGATTTGACGATGGTAATTCCATTGAATGTGATGGGGAGGTGGTTAGTCTCTCGTTGGAGATGGTCATTGCCTGGCACTTGTGTGGCGTAAATGTTATTTGTCACATATCAGTCAAGCCTGGATGATGTCCAGGTCTTGCATGCGGGCATGGACTGCTTCGTTAAATGAGGAATTGTGAATGGAGCTGAACACTGTGCAATCAGCAGCGAACAGCCCCACTTCTGACCTTATGTTGGAGGGAAGGTCATTGATGAAGCAGCTGAAAATGGTTGGGCCTAGGACGTTGCCCTGAGGATCTCCTGCAGCGATGTCCTGAGGCTGAAATGATTGGCCTGCAACAACCACAAACACCTTCCTTTGTCCCAGGTATGACTCCAGCCACTGGAAAGTTTTCCCACTGATCCCCATTGCCTTCAGTTTGACGAGGGCTCCTGAGTGCAGCACTCGGTCGAATACTGCCTTGATGTCAAGGGTAGAGACTCTTGCCTCATCCCTGGAAATCAGATCGTGTCCACGTTAGGACCAAGGCTGTAATGAGGTCTGGAACCGAGTGGTCCTGGTGGAACCCAAACTGAGCATCGGTGAGCAGGTTATTGGTTGACGGTTCCATCCTTTACTTTGCTTGATTGAGTAGGCTGATAGGGTGAAATTGGCCAGGTTGGATTTGTCTTGCTATTTGTGGACAGGACATACCTGGGCAATTTTCCACATTGCTAGGTATATGCCAGTGTTGTAACTGGAACAGCTTGGCTAGAGGCACGGCTAGTTCACTATTTCAGGGACAATGAGGACAATTGTTGTGCCCTCCTGCAATACTTGATGTGGTCAGCTAACTCAACACATAACAGCCTCTCTGGTTTGTGTGGCCAGTTTCTTACCATATTGTGCATTTAGCCACTGAACTGTTGGAGAGCCTCGATCCTCAATTATAAATGTCTACGAACCCCGGTATTTCATATAAAAAGTGATGTGTAGTAAGATATTTACAAAATCCAAAGATAAATAACTAATGAATAGTGCATTACAGTTTTCCACATATTACTCTCCTAAAATCATCATCTTGTAGACTTGGGTAATAAGAGTGATCCAAAAGACCATTTCAATAGGCATTCAATGCTTTAGTAATTTTGCAAGCTGCCTTCTTTGGCCAACTGACAAACCAGGCGTATTTTGATCTTTCAAAGTCTGCTGGCATATATTTAGATTAATTTTGTTTGTTTTTCCGCAGTGGAAAATGAGGATGATGCAGAACGGGTTCTATTCTCTTATGGCTATGGTGCTAATGTTCCCACAACAGCAAAACGACGCCTTAAGCAGAGGTAAGAAATTGAGACTATTCTTCCTTTATTCTTTTCCCAGCTACCATGAGTATGTTACCAGCTGAAATAGGAAAAATCACTTAAGGTACATGTAATTTGAAGAGATTTTTGAAGCAAATGCTGCAATTTTTCCCTTTATGAACTAAATAAAAGAGTTCCCAGGTAACTAGTTTCAGTTTTCCTTTATTCAACATCAAACAGCATCAACTGCATGCATGAAATGTCTGCCCTTGTTAAACCTAAAATTTGTTGGTTAGTGTTGATTTGTGTTTGTGTTAAATGATTTATTGATTTTGTGCTGTGTTTTGAATATTGTGCTTACTATACAAGGCTCTGCTTTGTCACTGCCATTTATGTATATTATCTCTCGTCCTTTTGATCATCAATTCACCGTATGTGGAAATGGCACATATTTCCACAAGAGGATGAAATGCAAATGATGCCAAAAGCTGTTTTCCCTTATCAAGCTAAAAATGAAGGTGCCTACAGAAAGAAGAGGTTGAAGCTGACCAACAAATTAAAATGGTTGAACATTCGGTCCTCCTCTTACTACCCATTTAAATGTAACAATAATGCATATATTGTTGACCTGCTGCAGCATAGCATGAATGGCAGCTTCTAGAGCAGCTGAAGATTTTTTTTAAAGTTGTTATTAAAAATGTAAAAAAAATGGATTATAGGGAATAAATTCCCTTAAGATTTAAGTAAAATCTTAAAATCTCCCATAAAAATGTAATTCACGGCCCCTTCCCGCCCATAACATCCTGTATGGGAGCATTGCTATGGCACAAATGATGGGAATTCTATCATATTACATTCCGGCCATTTGCAATTCTTTAAATACCCCCTTCCAACTGTCCTAATTCTTTTTACTATGCCCATCCAAACACATGCTAGCTTTTGACACAATAATCTGAATTTTAAAAAAATACACCATATGTATAAAAGTGTATATTTTGCCAGCTTATTTTATTTGTAGGTAATAGGTAAATTATAAATTTGCCCAACGTCACTACTGGTGAGCAATCCCAGAAATGGTGGCGTTTTTGCCCCCCTACCTGCTGTAATTACACCAGGCAGCCAGCTTAATTCCAGAGGAAAATCTGCCTCTGTATTTCAAAATCTATCCTAGATTATTCATCTTTCTTTCGTTAGTTGAGGGTACAAATATTTTTTTCCAAGCTATTCTTTCCTTTCCTTGATCTGCAGAGGCTTTGTATCAACTGCAGTTGAGAGAACGTCACCCCACTAATCCAGCTCTAAATCAAGAAAAAACTTACATTTAGATAGCACCCTTCATGACCCAAAAGCCCTGCTTTGCCGTTACACTGCAAGTGGACTCTATGCTGCAAATATAAACTTTAAAATGCCCCTTGCACTACCCATAGCAACGCTGGAGGACGAGGACAAGGACAAACGATCATCCCTCGCATCCGCGTTGCTATTGCGCAAATGATGGAAAATATATTGGGTTACATTCCATCATTGAAATTAATTACGATACATAACACGTATGTCCAGACATATAATATGTCATCAGTTACTTCCGATGGCGAATTGAAGTGATATTAGAATGGGCGGGGATGCAGAGGAGGGTGTCCTTGCCCCTGCCTGCCCTAATTCCTTCAGTATGCTGGCCTCCTTCCATCTCCCATGACTCCTTTCTTAGTTTAACTCTTCAAGAATGAAATGTTTAATTTAGACTATATGCTATATTCAACAAACATTTGCTCACAAATGAAAAACGTTGACCTTTCAGTAATAGTCAGCCGTTTAACTTAATTGGCATGTCTGATATTGAAAAAAACATACATATCAATCATAGGTTTCAGACATTTGTTTTGCAATCTTTTCCCGTGTTTTTATAATGCAATCAGCTGCTTTCAGCAAGATTGTTTAACATCTAAATAGGCAGACATACTGGATATTTCAACAGAAGTAGATCTTCATTCTCTAATTAGTCTTTCTCAAACATTTCTGAGATTCCATTCTTATCCTTCAGTTCTGCTCTAGGGCACAAGTTTAATAAAATCTTTTGAGAAATGCAGGCAGTCAAAACGCTGTTAGAAAGTCTTCAGTAAAAGTAAATCCAGAAAAAGTAAAGCAGCTGAGATGATTAATCCAAACATTAATCTGCACTAGTGAGACTGGATTTAACTACTTTTGCACTGAAGTGATATGTGTGTGTTTAATTTTGATCATTAGTTCATTGTTACACAATTTTTATTCCTTGAGAGCAAAATTATGGCAAAAAGCTATGCAACCATTGCTTGATGCTTTCATAACATCTGTTAATTTCATGCTGGTAATATACATCAACTTTTATAAGGAAGAATCTTCGAGTTAATAAAAAAAATCTCCACTTTAGTTAAAATTACAGGCAATAACTACTGCATTGAATGGTTTTTAATGTTCCTTTTTTAAAAAAAAAAGTATTGTGAAACAAGGTGGATCTAAATGCATCCACAGAAAAGCAATTGTAAAATGGAGTTTTCGTTGGCAGGAGGATTTAAATAGTTTCATACCAGTTAATTTAGTAAAACTAACTTTTATTTTAAAGGCAGGATGCCTTGATTGCAAGTAGGAAATAGCAAAGTGAGAAAGATTTGAGTAAGACTGCTAGCTTGAAAAGTAGCCTTGGAATGCAGTTGAAAATCGCGAACATTTACAAGAGTTTATCCAGGCCTCAGTGGTACCTAAGATGGCATGAATGATAAAGTACCAAGAAGATTGCTTTTAACCAACAGTTGCAGTCTTACAAAACTGATGTTTCATTATATCGGAGGAGCTGTGATAAGGAGAACATAACTGCCAAGTTCTTTGGAAATGTTGGCTAACTGAATAATGCAGTCCCTTATCAACAGCAGTCATCTTTGATTCTCTTTGCTCAGAGCTGCTGACTCCCTTTTACATTGCTGTAGATGACATCATAATCCTATTACTGGTGGCAGCTGCCAGGGAATTTCCCAGCTTTTTCAAACATGAAGCAAATGCCCCATCCAGCTAAGTGGATGACATAGGCCTCCCAGCATCTTTCCATATGTAATATCGACTTCCTTGGGTTTACACTGTAAGTCGGAGAATATAGACGCACTCCTACCCGTCTCTGATGTCTTCCTGTTGCTGATTCTATCTCTCCTCTTCTGTCTGTTTTTCTCTTCTCTGCTGATTCTTTCTCCTTAGCACACTCTCTCTCTTTCTCTCTCTCTCTTTCCTTTCCAGAGGGACACTCTTTCCTTTCCAGAGGGAGGTGTGACAGTGAAAGGAGCCACTGTTAGATACAGGCTGCATTTGGGGTGGGAGTTGCAGAAAAACTGCGATCCTCAACTGCTTCTTTCCCAGCCCCTCCGCTAACCACTTGTGCTCCTCCCTTACCTCCTTACTCCCATCATGTCCACTACCCCTTCACTTTTCTACTAGCCATCCCTCTTCCTACCACCTGTTGACTTCTGTCACTACCCCTATGTCTTCCCCTTTGAAACACCCATTCAATCCCTGCACCCTCACCTCCCCCTTCCCCCTTGCCTCAAAGTCAACTGGCAATGTTCAGGCCAGGCAACAGGAATTAAAAACAGCCTAAAATTTCTCGCCTGATTGTGTTGTAGTTTCAGGCATGCATTTCATCATGTTTAATAGCAATTTACCACATTCACCCTCGTGACATATTCTTCTTCTGCAAAGGTCTTTCACATTGGGGAATTTGAGACAATATACTGTTCAAAATAAAACATAACACCTGTGCATTCCCAGCATTTTATGTATTTCCAGTATTTCCATTTACTATTTCTAGTATTTCCTTACTGCTGGAGTACCCTTGCTGTCAATGGTCTATTCCATCGAAGGAGGTGGCACAGACTCTGCTTTGACACCAGAAAAATAGAAGGTGCAAATATTATCAGCAGCATGAAGTAGTCGCAGCCATTTTCAACAAATGTGAATTAATTTGGATTGATCTAATCTTAGAGTGAGAATAAGCTACCTAGATCTGTTCCCAGAATCAGGACTTCTCTAACTGGATCCTGTATCAGCTGGCAGGCCAAGAGATTCCTGACTGAATCAGGTGGCATTCTGCCTAAGCAGTAGCTGCCACCTATCCTGACCTGAGGGAAATGGCACCCCAGGATCTCTGCAGTGCTTACCAGACAGCGACTAACTCTCCCACAGTCATATCTGGGATCCACAGGTGGCAAGCTACAGTAGGTACAAAATGTTGATTGTTGAAGATGCATAGTTTTCTCTAAGAACCCAGTGGACAGATCTGGGGAGTTCGTGGCTGTGTTTATTTCCTCAGCTGTTTAGTTTTCAGATGTTTATCCATGTTTTGAAATTTTATTGGCAAGTACTCACATTAGCATTTCTTGTCCAACAATATTTTCAGATGATATTTATATATGTCACTTTAGTTTTTTTTTGATCTCAACACATTGACTTTTGTAAGGAAATAATAACAAATGTGTTATCTAAAATGGTGAGTTTTATTAAAAGGGCACCATCAAAATGAAAGAGAATGCATCAAACATATTTTTACATAGGTAAACGGATATTGCAATGGCACAAAATACCTCACCATGTCACTTCTGAATCATGAAGATGATTGGTTCTTTACCCTTCCTAATCCAAAGGTAGATTTGCTAAATATATTTCATGAAGGTAGCATCCCCTGTGTTAAACATAATTGAACGTAGGACTAGTAAGAAGCAATCTTATGGGACTCGATGAGGAAAAGGCATACGGATTTTGCCTACAAAATGGACATTCACCCCTCTGACTTTTCTCTTGATTTGCAGTACTTGTTATAACCACGTTTATGGAATATAACTATTTTGCAGATAATGAAGCTACACTTCAAGATCAGTAATCTAACATGTGCCATGAGTAATAAATATGTATTTTATTAATTGGCTGTTTCCATTAAAAATATGAAAGTATGTTTTTGAAAGTTCTTTAGAAAGGAATGGCCCTTTACATTATCCTTATACAAAGTCTGTCAGTGTTTTTGAAGAGAAATTGATGTATTTACAAAATAGTCTTTGTGGTTTAATGTAGTTCAGTGAGCCAAGATTTTTGTGCTTGATATATTTACTTGGTCACAGCATTCAATAGAATTCATTTTTAAAAAGTTAAACAAATGCCCTGGTTAGACCACACCTGGAGTACTGTATTCAGTTCTGGGCACTGCACCTTTGGAAGGATATATTGGCCTTGGAGGGAGTGCAGTGTAGATTTACTAGAATGATACCTGGACTCCAAGGGTTAAATTACAAGGAGAGATTACACAAAACTAGGGTTGTATTCCCTGGGATTTAGAAGATTAAGAGGTGATTTGATTGAAATTTTCAAGATATTAAGGGGAATTGATAGGATAGATAAAGAGAAACTATTTCGCTGGTTGGGGAGTCTATTACTAGGGGACATAGCCTAAAAATTGAAGCCAGGACTTTCAAGAGTGAAGCTAGGAAACATTTCTACGTACAGAGTGGTAGAAGTTTGGAACTCTCTTCCGCAAACGGCAGTTGTTGCTAGCTAAATTGTTAATTTTAATTCTGAACTTGATAGAGTTTTATTAACCAAAGGTATTAAGTGATTATGGGGCTAAGGCAGATATAAGAAGTTAGGTCACAGATCGGCCATGATCTCATTTAATGGCGGAACAGGCTCGAGGGGCTGAATGGCCTACCCATGTTCCTATAAATGGGTTTCTTCTGTAAAGAGAAAAGACAGATTGATGTTTCAGGTATGAATTGTTGGTGAAAACTCAAATAAGTGAATAGTTTATTGGAACTGAACAAAATGAAAAAGGGAACATCAGGAGAGGTGGAGGAATAGAGGTAATGGGTGAAATGCCCAAACGGGATTTATTGAAAAATTGGAAAGAGTTAAGAACTGATGGAAGATGTATAAAGATATCAGTGAGGCAGTGACAATATATTAACAGAAAACAAGGATGTAAATATGAGAAAGACTGCAAATGCTGGAAATCTGAAATTAAAATGGAAAATACTGGAAACAACAGGCTTGCCAGCACTCAAAGAAGAGAAAGGCTACCATCCTGGGTACAGAGCACCAAAACTATGTTCTACCAAAAGGTCGGTATCCACAATATCAGCCTGCCTCCCCGGAGCACCCCGGCAGTCTCTGACTGTAAGGAAATGGGAGAGATAGCTCAAATTTGACGTTACCTAAAATCAGTGTTCAGACTAGAGGGCTGCAATTGAAAGTTATTCTTAAAGGTTGTGTTGAGCTTGCTTGGAACAGCATTGGAAGCCAAATTGGCAATTGTAGGGAGGGCAGAACAGAGGTGTGCAGAGTAGGTGTGGTGAGGCTTGATACGAATCATTAAGCTGCTTTAATTCACAGTAAGATGAACATACTGAGCAACAGTTATAATCAGATTCACTTCTTTTGACCAGTACAACTTTTATTTGCATAATGATAAAAATAAAGAACACACCACACTCCCACACATCACTGGATATTCTGTTCAGCCTGATTAAAAGCTGTAGTATTCCATCACTGGGCAGATGTAAGCTTCTTAGAGCACTGAAGTTTCTACTGGTGTCAAATATAAATTCCAACTCAATTTGACTATGCGAGATTAACCTCACATATTTTTCTCAAGTCTAACCATTTACATTCCTGATCCTTAGGTTATAAAAGATAAGCTTCTTTAGCACCCACATGTATTAAGAAAAATGTAATTGTGGAGCCCTTGTGGAACTTTGCAACTTTAAATGGACAAATGTGCTTCAATCTATTAATTGCCCTCTCCTTTCTCCTCTCAGTGTTCACCTTGCAAGAAGGTTGTTACAATTGGAAAAGCAAAATTCACTCCTTCGAAGAGACCTAGAATATCACAAGATCCATGCTGATGAATTGAGTCAAAAGGTAAATTGTATGACAAAAATGAAGCATTTTTGTCCACGATGGATTCTTTATTACTGGCCACAGTACACATAAATAAAGGTCTGTTATTGCTAGCTGTATCTGCAATTTGTAGGCAATATACATTGCAGCCTGGCTAATATTCATACCTCAGGTCAGGGCAGAGACATGCATAGTTCAGGAGTCCTTGGTCTGCATGATTTGTTTGGCGACTTTGTACCTGGATGGGAATCCATCTAACTGGTTATTCAAACTATTTGGCACAAATCAATGAATCAGGCCATCCCATTCAATTGTGAGCATACTATGCGATTGATGTCTTGGGGCTGTTTTGGGGAAGTGGTTTTGATTGACGGTTGTGTCTGGTTAAAGATACGAGTCTGGTCTCTAGAGGGGCAGGGCCAATGATTCTTTGATAGAAAGCTCTGCAGTCAGGAGTTTCCAATTATAGACTTTTATCTGTTTGTGCTAAGCTTAGTAGTCAGTCTGAAGCCAGCGAATAGATTGGGCTAAATCAGTGGCTTCATGGCAGTGTTTCGCCATGTGAGAAGTGAGTGATTATGTTCCAAGAACTGATTTTATATTGAGAGATAGCACAGGAGAACCATCTGTTGTTTTGACAATTCAGAGAGAACAAGAAGGCTTATAATTATTTTGAATATACTTTTCATATAGAATACAGTTCATTTACTCATTTAGTGTTAAAGAAAGCCTTAGTCTGATAGAATGTATATTCATTCACAACCAAAGATGAGATCGTGTGGTGGTAGTTGATTTATTCCAGTAAATCGGAGTACAGTGGCTGGAGTTCTCTGTTCGATCCCTAGGTCTCACTACATTTACCTCGTATTGGGCAGGTAAAGAAAGGTATACTCTGGTTTGTAGGGAACGTGAGGTCCACTTACCAGAATGGATAGTGATGCTGACCCAAGAAGAATATCTCATGTAAAAATTCAAAGATATAACTTTTTTTTTGCTCCTAACTTCTTTTCATTACTCCATCCCCTCCAACCCACAAGCCTTTGTGGCAGGAAGGGGAAGACTGTTGCCGTTGCACCTTGATAAGTCAACAGCAGGTCTATTTACATCAGAGTAAAATGAGCAATTTCTTTTTCATTCCCTCTGGAATATTCCACTATCACCATAAGCCCCAATAGGATAAGAACTGAGGAAACATATTAAAGTTTACTATTATGGTAAGATCAATTTCTCAAAAAAAACAAATTTTACAGTTGTCTATTAATTGATTTCTGCCCTTGGTTGTACTGCAGATAAGCTTTACAAGGAATGTATTTATAATTTTTTTAAAAAGGTTTTTTTTCTTATTCACTATAGTAGAATTTGTGGACTTTATAGTTCCACACATGTCTATTTTCCAGAGTGTAAACATATACAGCTTCCTGGAAATCATATTTAGGAATATAAGGGCTAATTCCTCCAGCAAGGAACATCACTTGTCAGAAAGTCGCAGGACAGCACCACTGATTTAAACTACTTTCTCTTAACAAGCAAGATTCATCTTGAACCCGTTGCAAACTCCAAAAATTTCCTTTGTTTCTCACTAGGAGAGTGCAATAATGTTAGGACTTCCTAGCCTGTGTTATGGAGTTTGGGAATTCCCACTTCTTGATATTTGTAAACCATAAATGGCTGTAACCCATCACAAAGGCTAAAAATTTAAACGATTTGGACATGGATATCAGCCATTCACTAAATATTTCTGGTCAGTGTCAACAAATCTAATCAAGCACTGGGATGACATTTTTTGACCATTTGAGACAAAATAGATTGCTTGTGAGTATGTGTAAATTTCACATTTGGAATAGTGCCTGCAATTTTTGGCACCTGACCTTCAAAAGAGCTTTGAATGAAGAGAGTTCAGATAACACCAACATGAATAATGCATGGGGTCAAAACTAAATTTCAAGATAGGTGAGTGCAACTGAATATATTGGAGGAAAAAAGATTAGAGCGCGAACAACTGAAGTAGTTAAAGTACCTGAAGGGCATGATTGCTGTGGATGTAAATGTGTAACTGGGTTAGTTACCTTAAATGTAATTTACAGCACTGGGGAACATGAATGCAAAATTGGGTCCCCCCTCCCTAAAAGGTAGCAAAGATGTAGATATAGATCTGGATAAATTTCCGATTAAAAGATCGATTAATTTGAGGGCTACATATGCATATTTCTATTCCATGCAATACTTAGGCTATTTCAATTCCTTCCCGTGAACATTTTATCTGCAGTTATTCTGCTACCTAATGGAGATTACATGAGTTGATGAGAGACCATGGGCTCGATTTTAGCGTCGGGTTTCCAGCGGGGGGGCCCCGAAAATCCCGAAACCCGGTCACGTGACCGGATCGCGCCGCGATCCCGACCACTTCCGGGTTCCCCGATGACGTGCGGGGCTGCGTGCGTGGCCCCCGCTGGTGGGAATCCCGCAGGCAATTAAAGCCAGCGGGGTTCCACTTGAGTCTACTTACCGTGCTTGTTGAGGTCATTAAATGAGCTCAATCAGCTGTGAAAAGAGGAAGTGTGGGATTTTACCTTCATCGCAGAGTGTTTCACACACTGGGGGAAACAGTCTCCCTCCAACCAGGCGTGTTGCAGCCAGCAGCCTGTGCCAGGTGCCAAGGTGCACTCCACGGGGGAGAGCCCTCACCCACGCAGGAGGCCACCGCGTCACATAGGGCAACCCCTGCCCCCCACCACCCCCCGCCAAGCCAGAGGACAGACCGACACGAAACCGCAGCCCCAGTCCGAGGAACCACCCACCTACCCTGCACAACCCCTCAGACCAACACCTTCCAGATGGGTGGTGCATGGACACCCTCGGAGGACGAACAGCATGACCAGCCCCAGCAGCCTCACAGTCCACGCCGTCCGCCGCAGAGACGTGGAGCCCCCCAACACGGTGTTGTTGCACGCCCACCTGCACAGCAGGAGGGAGGGCTACCGCAGAGAGAGACGCATCGCAGAGGGCACTACCCTCGCCACAGGGTCCACAGACCGAGGCGCAGCTCCCCGGACCTCTCCGAGCAGCAGTGCACACGGAGGCGCAGATTCGCTCTACATGTAGTCGTGGAGATCTGCAGGCTCTTTCATGCCGAGCTGCTCCTGGCTGGCCCCAGCACCAACTGCTTACCTGTCGCTGTCAAAGTCACCACTGCCCTCCACAACTTCTCCTCCGCAGCCTTCCAGGGTGCAGCCGGGTACACCGCCGATGTCTCTCAGTCGTCTGCGCGGAAGAGCCCTGCAAATACACCTGCACCTACTCTGCAGTAACACGATGGGTGGCATCAGTGGTGGATCCTCATAGTGATACCCAGGAGCGGGCATTATTGGACACAACAGACAGGATTCGCGGAGACATGGCAGTGGTGGTGCCAATATAATGTGTGATGTTTGTTGCTCTGAAATTCAATATAGGTGACACCCATGGCAAACCCTCAAACACCCTTGTGCAACCCCTTCATGCTCACGACACGTTTGCCTTACGCTGCCTACTGCACATATGTGATGCATGCCCTGTGGCTGCAGCACAGGTGGTGGCAGGTTGAGTGAGGCTGGCCGTGAGGGAGATGCACGAGAGGGTGAGTATGGGATAGAGCCATAAGATTGTATGAGGATTGGGTTGCGTGTTAGTGGCAGGATGAGTACTGGCGAGGTGAGTAGGTGGAGGTAAGATGAGGATGGGGTTTGAGTGGGTATGAAGGGTGATGTGACAGAGTAGTGTTGGCGGTGCCGAAGGAGATGTGGGGTGGGGGCAGTGTTGTGGCAGACGGAGTGTAGGGGAAAGACTTCGTGTTCTCACTGTGGCTGACCTGCTGCGGTCATTGCAGCGCCTCCTGCGCTGTATGCAGGTGGGCGATATGTTGGTGGCGCAGGTGACCCCCTCTGCCACCTCGAGCCAGGCCTTGGTGGCAGAGGCAGGCCGCTTCTTCCTGCCCACCGGGTGGAAGATCTCTGTCCTCCCCCTCCTCCTCACCCCATCTGATGATACCTGGGGTGAGGCATCATTAAACTGGGAGCAGCCTTCCCCCTGGGCTGCTCCATGCTGTAATTTGTTCCATTGGTTGCAGCATCTGTCAGTGGAGGACTGCCCCTTTAACTAGAGAGCCTCCAGCTGACAGATCGTACTGCGCATGCGCAGCCCGCCCGACGCGCAGACCAGCAGCGCGGACCCCGGAGGAGCAGGTAATTGATTCCTATTAGTGTGTTGCCTGCTACGATCGCGCGGGCAACCCACTAATTTCACCGAGCGTGTTGGCCACGCTCCCGAAACCCAACCCGCCGGAAACCCGCAGGCCTGGTAAAATCGGGCCCCATGACAATGCACACTGCAGTACACACTCTGTCAAGAGGAGTAGGTTAAGAAGCCTTTTTAATTATATTCTTTCTTACATTTTTATTGCCAAAAGATATGTCAGCAGTTAATGAAATTACAATAAAAGAGGTAAAAGCAGATTATTGTATTTGTGCAGAATATTTATCAACATAATCCATTAGAAAAAAATCCAAAGAATTTGAAATAGCACGATTTTGGCAAAGATAGTTAAATACTCATGCTTTTGCATAAGCACACATTTTTATGTAACAATTAAAAGTGATTTTGACAATTTTATTCTATTACCGCATCTTTTATCTCCTAAGCCAATGTAAATGTTTTCACATTTTACTTTTGCTGTTTCATAAGTTCATTGTTTTAAATAATCAGTTCTGAGTCAAGTAGTTGCTTGCTATCATCACTCTAATTTTTAAAGTTTTCTGGCTCTCAATGTGACTGGAGCTAACTTATTTTTAATAAGTAACTGGAATGGTGTGATATTTTGAAAACCCAATGGCAGTTTGTTAGAATAAATTATGGTTTATGATCTGGATAAACAGATTGTTTTAAGAGAATTATTCTGGATGTAATACTGCACTTTATTGGGTTGAAACTAACACCTCCATTTTTGAAATGGTGTTGGAGTGTGTTTGACTTGTTTTTTTTTATTGAAGCAGTGCACAGTTAACTAAATGTTCTGAGGAAAAGTGTGTTCCAAGGAATGTAATGTATCCTAGTTTTTAGTAAACAGAAACTGCCACAACAAGAAGTACGGAAACAAATGCAGAATTGTATTGCACCAGCTGCCAGGTAAAGCATACTGAACAATGTTTTCTTTCTCAGATAGCAATGCATAGGTATTAGCGGGTCCAAAGCAATGTAGAAAAGTAAATCACTACTACTCAATCACTACTACTCTAGCTTTTATTGTTTTGGCCACTGATAATGTTATTCCAACAGGATCATGCATGTGATTTTTCTAACTGGCTATACCCCCTGGTGTACTAATGTTGACTGTTATTTGTCCTCCTATGAAACTGTATCTTGGAAATGAAAGGAGGAAACAAATGGTATAGTGTACTTTTTTTTTCTTGAGAATATTTCTAGGTGTTTGGAAAACCAAACTCTGGACAGTTTGTCAACTAAATGATCTCTTGTCACCCACATAAAGAAAAACTGGTTCTGTTAGTAACATGTCATTGAAATGTCAGTCAACACACCGTAAAAACATGTTTCAATAAATATGCCCTTTGTAGATAGGTTTGGAAAGCTTTCAAAATCTAATTTTGCTCTTTTGTATATTGCATGCTTTTTTTAAAAAAAAGAAGTCAATGATGATGAAAGCAGTATGGAAGATTGCATTTTCAAAAATATAAAGAAGAAAGCAGGAAACCTCTAAAAATTCAATTTTATTAAGTGCTCAGGTTTGGAAAATTATTTCAAAAGATTGAAAGAAACATTTGGCAATCAACAAATCATAAAATGTCACTTTTTAAATCAGTATTTCTCTTCTTCCAACTGTTTTTAACCTCTTTGATGTATTTATAAACCCACTGCTTCATTAGGACTCCTGCAATTTTATTTGAAATTCACAAGCTTTCGGAGGCTTCCTCCTTCCTCACCTGAGGCAGGAGGAAGCCTCCGAAAGCTTGTGAATTTCAAATAAAATTGCTGGACTATAACTTGGTGTTGTAAAATTGTTTACAATCATTAGGACTCCACATCCTTGGTGATTTCCAGGTCCATCTGAACTCCCCTTGCATCTCTCCTCTGATTTCACCACCCTCCTGTTTTCCCAAAACCCCCCTCTATCCATATAAATTCTCCTAGCCATATTCCAGCCACCACCTCAACCTTGCCATCTTATGTAGCCTCTCCAATTCCGTCGTCTCCGACCATTTCCTTGTATCCCTTACCAGCCACATTTCCCTACACTCTTCCAATCCCACTTCCTTCTGGATCCACTAATTCACTAAAATTGCATTTACAAGTTGTCAGCTGCTACGTCTTTGTCCATCCATTTGCCACAATACTTTTGCAGCTGTTGACCCGCTCAACCATTTTCTCACTTCCATCTTTGATGCCCTTGTCCCCATTAAAACACACTCTCATCCTGGCTATTATCCCTGGTATGGCCTCCGTCTTCGGTCCCTCAAGTTCAAAGTGTATCTGGCACAAAACTGGGTTAGCTATCCATCATCAGATCATGTCAGATTAACCGCACCAACCTCCTGCAAAGCTTTCCTCTGTGGCCCAGTCCAGTGGGATTGCCCACTCTTAGTTCCACTCTATCCAGTCGTAGCCAGAGCACCTCCAGCAATCACTTCTCTTTCCACCCCCACACTATCACCTCCAGAGCTCCCCAAGGATCTATCCTCGGCTCCTTCCTCTTCCTCATCTACATGCTATCCTTTGGTGACACCATTTGAAGATATGGGGTCAACTTCCACATGTGTGCTGATGACCACCAGCTTCTACCTCTCATGACCTTGCCTCTCTCTTGTCAGACTGCTTGTCTGACATGCAGTCCTGGATGAGCCACAATTTTCACCTGTTAAACATTGGGAAGACCAAAGCCATCATCTTCAGCTTCCGAGACAAACTCTTGCCACCGATTCCATTCACCACCATTTCCAGACTCAACTATTCCAATGGTCTCCTGACCAGCCTCCCATCCTTCACCCGTCATAAACTTAAGCTCATACAAAAACATGCTGTCCATATCCTATGCCACAACTGACTTCTGTCACCCCTGTCCTTGCTGCTGTATATTGACTCCTGGTTCCCCAACACTTCTAATTTAAAATTCTCAAATGTTTAAATTCCCTTCCTAAACCCCTAACCTCTCCACCTTCCTCCCCTTCTTTAAGACCTTCCGTAAAACCCAACTCTTTGAACAAGCGTTTGGTCAGCCCTCCTAATGTCTCCTTAGGCTCAGTGTCCAATTTTGTCTGATTAAACCTCTGTGAAGCACCTTGGGATGTTTTCTTATGTTAAATTTGCTTTATAAATGCAAATGGTTGTCATTGTGGCTATCAACAAAATAGTTTGGTTAAAGTCAAAAAGCAGTCATTGTAAGCTGCTTTAGTCCTTTTATAGGTGGACATTTGATAACTGTACATATGAGGAGTATTGAGGGTCATGATGCTTAGTTGACTGAATGGAACAGGCTCAAATGGAGTAGCTGGATTTTTTCCTGTCTTTTTTTAATGTTGATATGGACAACTCATGTAACTAGAAATACTAACAAAGCAACATTTAATGCTTTATGAAACTTTAATCAGATTTCATAAGTGGTTTCTTTCACCACGCACTGGATTTCTTTACAAGTAGGCATTGTGAGAATTGCGTGCTTGCCAAAACTCTAGTAGATATCTTCCCCAAAATTCCAAACAGGGAGGGGCAGTTCTTCCTTTCCCCGGTGTTAGAGGTCTTTCCATGTTAAATGAGTAACAAAAAGTACTTTTTTTTTCCTATACATGTTTCGTAGTGAAAAAGGAATGTGCATTTAATACATTAATGATTACCCAATATCTAGAGGATAACTCGAAAGGCCAGTTTGTGGTGTACACAAGGGAGGATTGGAAGCAGACAACATCTAAGAGATAAGTGTCTAAAAGGGAAACAAAAAGGCCTCAAAATGTAATTTTTCTGTGTGCTCGGGCTTGCATCGCAAAAGGGACTGGAATCCAGTTGAAACTTTGCAGTGTTTATATTTTAAATTGACATAATTGAACTTGAATTAGAGAACCAGCTTTTCTGTCCTGTCTCTGTGACAGCAAAGAAAATTGATGAGTTGCTCTTCCCCAATAATAAACCCCCCCCCCCCCCAAGAAAGAAGCAAAATTTGTGGCCAAATTTGCTGATGATACAAAGATAGGTGGAAAAGCAAGTTGCGATGAGGACACAAAGTGTCTGCAAAGGGATATTGACAGGTTAAGCGAATGGGCAAAAATTTGGCAGATGGAATATAATGTGGGAAAATATGAAGTCATCCACTTTGAGAGGAAAAATAAAAAAGCAAAATATTTGAATGGAGAAATATTACAAAATGCTGCGGTACAGAGGGATCTGGGTGTCCTCGTACATGCAACACAAAAAATCAACATACAGGTGCAGTAGGTAATCCGGAAGGCAAACAGAATATTGGCCTTTATTTCTAGAGGGATGGAGTATAAAAGCAGGGAAGTCATGCTACAACTGTATAGGGTGCTGGTGAGACCACACCTGGAGAACTGCGTACAGTTCTGGTGCCCTTATTTAAGGAAGGACATACTTGCATTAGAGGCAGTTCAGAGAAGGTTCACTCGGTTGATTCCGGGTATGGAAGGGTTGTCTTATGAGGAAAGATTGAACAGGGTTGGGTCTATACTCATTGGAGTTTAGAAGAATGAGAGGAGATCTTATTGAAACATACAAGATTCTGAGGGGACTTAATAGGGTAGATGCTGAGAGGATGTTACCCCTCATGGGGGAATCTAAAACTAGGGGCATAGTCTCAGAATAAGAGGTTGCCCGTTTAAGACGGAAATGAGGAGGAATTTTTTCATGCAGAGGGTCGTGAATCTTTGGAATTCTTTACCCCAAAAAGCTGTGGAGGCTGAGTCATTGAATACATTCAAGGCTGAGTTAGACAAATTTTTGATCAGCAAGGGAGTCAAAGGATATAGGGAAAGTGGAGTTGAGGTAAAAATCAGATCAGCCATGATCTCATTGAATGGCGGAGCAGGCTCGAGGGGCCGAATGGCCTACTCCTGCTCCTATCTCTTATGGTCTTATGGTCTAAAATTGTTGAACTGAATACATTCAAAGTACTTACAATTTAGTTATGAGACTATGACCTTAACCATACTTTATTAGCTATTTTTTGCTTTAATAGATTTTAAAATAACATTATTTATATGTCTATGTACTTTCTTGCAAATATATTTTAATTTTTTTAATGATTTCCACTGCCTCTTCTCTCGATGCTTTTAAAAGGGGAATTTTAATGAGCATTTTAACATCTCCAGTTTAGACATATCTCTTCTGATGGTCCAGCATTTAAATTTAGTTGAAAATTCCAGGTGACTGCTTGAAGCTATGTCTTATTTTTCTCCCTTTCCTGATGGTGCCTCATACTGGGTCACAGTTCCAAGGAACCAATAGCCGTCTGATACCTCTCCACATGGCCATTCTTCGCGTATCACTCTAGAGAATGAATGTCATCAAGGCTGTCCACCCAGAGGATAATCTCAGCGGAGCCTGTTTTGAGCCCTGACTAATTTATTTATCTCCCTAGCCCAAGGGTACTAAGGCCATCCTGGCTAAAAACTAACTGCACAGACCGGAGATCAAACCTAGAGCTTTGCTCATCTGTCTGGCTTAGTATCACGGTAGAGGAGCAGTTACCTCCCAAGCTATTATGGGATCACAAAAGAGACTTTAAATGAAGCAAATACTCACAAATGTTCATAAGGTTGAAGTGTAGCTGATAACGTTGTCTACCTCAGTAGCTGCATCAACTAAGACGACTTATGGGTAAATCCTGCAAAAATCATTTTTTAATCAATTTTTACTCCATCTTGTCTGATGGATAAAATATGTGCTGGTGTTCCATTCTTTTGCATGTTGCCCCACTAAAGTATTAAGAAAGTGCTGAACTGTTTGACTGAAGTTACCTCCATTAGATTGATCTGCTGCATCGTTCATCCTCTTCAGTTCTGAAAATGAACAAAATAAATGTACAAGTGGAGAATGCAAAATTTTCCTTTTGGATCTACATATTAACTCCTCCAGCCAGGGGAATAGTTCGGTCAGTCTCTCTATGGAGTTATCCATGCTTATTGTCATTGCTAGGAGTGTGTCTCAATTCTGTTCTGTCAGGTAAGCCCTATCCCAGGCCTCACTAATATTAAGTGCATCTCTATTCTGTGGTGCTATGTCTTGGTGTCCGGCTGAGAACTGAGGCAGTGTATGCAACAGTTCAAGTAGTCAGAAATCGAGACTGAAACTCACCAATATTTGGTTCAAAGCCAAGAGCTGAAATACTTCACCTATTGGCCAGCTCATGTGTCTTGGATTTTTATTTTATTATCTTTAGGGGAAGAAAGAATTCACAGGTTAGTATCTTTGATCGATTGTCTCCTTTGGCATGGGACTTACAAGGTTTCCTAACTTGCTGGCTGAATTAGCTGCAAGTTCACTTCCTTCAAGGCTGACGGCCAACATTTTTAAATTAAGAAGAAATGTTAGTTATTTATAATGCAGTCACTGTTTTTAAGTTCAAATTATAGTTACATTGAGTGAAAGCTTTGCAATATTTGCATAAGTATATCCATATGCATGTTGATGCTACAATTAGAATGGTCCCAGGGATGCGCGACTTCAGTTACGTGGAGAGACTAGAGAAGCTGGGATGGTTCTCCTTAGAGCAGAGGAGGTTATGGGGAGATTTAATAGCGGTGTTCAAAATTATGAAGGGTTTTAATAGAGTAAATAAGGAGAAATTGTTTCCAGTGGCAGAAGAGTCGGTAACCAGAGGACACAGATTTAAGGTAATTGGCAAAAGAACCAGAGGCGATATGAAATTTTTTTTATGCAACGAGTTGTTATAATCTGGAATGCACTGCCTGAAAGGGCGGTGGAAGCAGATTCAATAGTAACTTTCAAAAGGGAATTGGATAAATACTTGAAGGAATAATTTGTAGGGCTGTGGGGAAAGAGCAGGGAAGTGGGTCTAATTGGAAAGCTCTTTCAAAGAGGCACGATGGGCTGAATGGCCTCCTTATGTGCTGTATCATTCTATGATTCTATGATAATGCCCTTAAATACAACTTTCCCAGCTTGATTTCAGCTTTCAAAATGGCTGCTGATTTCAGCTAGTTTTGAAGTGAAATGAAATTTTTTGCATACATCTGCCTGTTTACCCCTGCATATATTTCAATGAACAGCAATAGATAACTGAATTTAATGTGGAAGCACAAGTTTTAAATAAATTTGTGTTCATTTGAGTGCTGGAGTGATATTTGTAAAATTACTTATTGAGCGGTTTTCTTCATAACAATTGCTAAATTGATTGCTCTGTGATTTTTTTTCTCTGTGATCTTTTTTAATATGCAGTTTATTTTTCATATCTGACTAAATTTTTTTCTTGTTTTTTCCTCTTTGCTATCTTTTGGTGCCTAACTATTATCTGTTGACATTTCTGTTTAAGTATTTTGCAGTGGGCAGTTCTTCCCGTACTTGTGTTTCACCCGTTCCCCAATATCTCTGCCTCTAATACTTGTGTTTTGTACATGTGGCTTTATGTCAAGAATCCCTACCTGAGTGTAACTTAAGTCGCAGAAAAACACTGCCCCCAAGTATGTAAAGTCAACCCAAGAACAAACCAACAGAACTGGTATGAATCCAGAGGCTAAAGGTACTGACCTGGTAGTTGCACTATAAATTTACTGGGGTTTTTTTTTTGTTTTTGAGTTCTGTTTAAGCCCTCATGTAAACCTGGTTGTTCTTATGTTAAATCACTTGAACAAAATTGACAATGTTTCAGATTTCTAAAAATCTGCATATTAATTTTTTTTTTTGAAGTATCGTTTTATTTTCAAGTGGGGAACTGGTGCAGTGATACTTGTCCAAAATGTGTTACACTATTTTATGCTTAACATAAATAAAAGATTTTATACATTTTTTTAAACAAACGCCAACAGTTTTAAACTTGCCTGTTCTTTTCATATGATCTCAATCACTCCGTGCCAGCTAAAGCACGCTGAACTAATAGAACAAGAATAACAAAAGTCCCATTTGATCGTAATCCAAGATGATTTGGAAGGAATACATGTACTCCAGAAAGGCATGCAGAAAAACTGTAGTCATCAGCAACTAGTACCACAGGGAGTGGGACTATCCACAGCACCAATACTGTAAAACTGAAACGCTGTGCAGCTTGCAATTTTTGGTAGCTGTTCGTTCTGGAATAACAAAAGCTTAAGTGCACACTTCAAAGTAATAGTAATATCTGTGTCATTAACTGAATTCTGAAACATTAAAAGTTGAACTCTGAAATATTTTTAATTAACATAATCATATATAGAAGAAATATTACCACAAATTCATGGAGTCTTTCTCTAAGTAGAGCCAAGCATTTACAACTTGAAAGGCCCAGTGGTATATGATATAATTCCAGGGTCACAAATAATATTTTGCTTGAAGTACTCTGAGACTTGCCACAAATAAACATCTTTTAAATTGAATATTTTTTTTAAATCAACTTTTTTAACCTTTGGTTGTAAACGAGAACAAATGATCATGGTCAGATTAGGCTGTTCAAAAGTTGACTGAATATAAATATAAACTAAGATCGGTAGAGGCAATTTTTACATTTCTAATGGGGTACTGATCATTTTTCAGAATTTTACACGAATAATTGGCCATTTATGAATGTTTTTCATAGAATTATAGGTTACAGCACGGAAGGAGGCCATTTGGCCCATCGAGGCCACGCTGGCTCTATGCAAGAGCAATCCAGCTAGTCCGACTCCCTCGCCCCCTCCCCGTAGCCCTGCAAATTTTTTCCTTTCAAGTACTTATCCAGTTCCCTTTTGAAGGCCATGATTGAATCTGGATCCACCTCCCCCACGGGCAGTGCATTCCAGATCCTAATCATTCGCTGTGTAAAAAAGTTTTTCTTCATATCACCTTTGGTTCTTTTGCCAATCACCTTAAATCTATGTCCTTTGGTCCTTGACCCTTCCGCCAATGGGAACAGTTTCTTTCTACTCTGTCTAGACCCTTCATGATTTTGAATATCTCTATAAAATCTCCTTGCAACCATCTCTGTTCCAAGGAGAACAACCCCAGCTTCTCCAGTCTAACCAAGCAACTAAAGCCCCTCATCCCTGGAATCATTCTAGTACATCTCTTCTGCACCTAAAGCCTTCACATCTTTCCTGAAGTGCAGTGCCCAGAACTGGACACAATACTCCAGTTGTGGCCGATCCAGTGTTTTATAAAGGTTCATAATTACTTTTTTTTAAAAAAAAGCTGCACCAAAAACTTTGCAGTTGTTACCAAAAGCTCATTTTTTCACTTGTTCATGTTACAGGAAAATTGGTGACATAAATGGAACTTAAACGCCATCAAAAATAACTAAAGATTAAACGTACATGCCAAAATATCAGCATTTCACATTAGCATCGGCATTTTGGTGGTCTGGTTAATATTTGCTGCCAAAAGGCAACAGACTGGGTTCTTCGCCCCAGTGTCGCTCTAGTGGCAGGACTAGAGGAGTAAGGGATCCTGGTCGCTGTATATTATAGACGGGAATTCTTGCAAGAGCTGGGCTTCTCACTTACAGCATGCAGCAGCTAGAATTCCTTACATTAGCAGCAGGGAAGAGTGAGAGAGAAATATATCTCAATGCAGAGAGGAGGGGGAACGGATGGTAGTGAGGTTAGAAATGGCTGCCAGTGAGGGGTAGATGGAAGAGGGCAGAAGCTGGGAGTGGTGCATTGGGAGAAGCTGAATGTGGTGCAGGAGGAAGGAAAGTGCCAGCATTAACTGGGTGGAGGTGAGTGAATGTGAAGAGAGAGGTGTGTCAACATAAACTGATGGAGGGAAAGAATTCCCACTTAAACTGAGGAGTTTGGAGGAGGAAAACAGTGCCAATTTGAATGGGTTGCGAGAAGGGAAGAGGAGTCCCGAGATGGAGAGGGAGAAGAATGCCAGTCTGAACAGGGAGGGTTAGACACAGATACAACTTGGAGCGGGGTCGGGGGAAGGAACCCGGAAGTAAGGATTTCCCACAGGTCCTACCGAATTTAATGGGTAAGACCTGTTTTTAAAATTTTTCAAACGGTTTCCCGCCTGATAGCCAGTTTGATTGAAAAGCTGGCTGCCTGTTAGGCGGGAAATCAGCTGTAGAGCAGATGAGAGGTAAGTCGGAGTTTGGATTTGGTTGGGGGGGTGTCGGCGAGCAATCGGGATCTTCGGGGTTTGGATGGGGAGGGTGTTCGGAATAGATCAGGGTCCTCAGGGTTTGGATGGGGGGCCCGATTACCAGGGGGAAGGAGTTGAGCAGTCTGAGATCATTGGAGGGGTGAGCAGTCGGAGATAGTGGAAGGGGGGTTGATGAGTATTCGGAGATAGTGGGGGAATGGTGAGCTATTGGAGATAGTGGGGGGGATGAGCTGTTGGAGATATTGGGGTGGTGAGCAGTCGGAGATAGTGGGGGTTTACATACGAACATACGATTTAAGAGCAGGAGTAGGCCATTCGGCCCCTCGAGCCTGCTCTGCCGTTTGATAAGATCATGGCTGATCTAATTGTGACCTCAACCCTACTTTCTGGTCTACCTACTATAACCTTGTTAATCAGGAATCTATCTAACTCAGCCTTAAAAATATTCAATGACCTGCATCCACCGCTCTCGGGGGGGAAGGGAGTTCCACAGACTCACGTCCCTCAGAAAAAAATTCTCCTCATCTCCATCTTAAATGGGAGACCCCTTATTTTTAAATTGTGGCCCCTAGTTCCAGTCTCTCCCACAAGGGGAAACATCCTCTCAGCATCTACCTCTTCAAGTCCCCTCGGGATCTTAAATGTTTCAATAAGATCACCTCTCATTCTTCTAAACTCCAGTGTATACAAGCTCAACTTGTCCAGCCTTTCCTCATAAGATAACCCCCTCATCCCAGGAATCAGTCGAATGAACCTTGGGCGGGCCAGAGAGCTTTCCGATCAGATCTGGAGTCAGGCAGGGCTGTCCTCTCTCCGCGGTCTTGTTCATATGTTGTATCGAGCCATTTGCCACGTCCATCAGGAAGGTCGCAGGTATCGGGGGGGTGACGATCCCAGACAGCGGAGGCTGTCAGGTTAAGGCCTCCCTGTACGTGGACGACGTCACCATCTTCTGCTCCAATCAGCAGTTGGTCCATACACTGATGGGCATTTGCGACAGTTTCGAGCTGGCCTCGGGCCAGAGTGAACCGAAACAAAAGTGAGGCCACGTTCTTTGGCAGATGGGAAGCCCGGTCCTTTGTCCCCTTCACCGTCAGGTCCGACTACCTGAAGGTGTTGGAGATCTGGTTCAGGGGGCCCCTGGCCTGCACATAGAACTGGGAGGAGCGGATCGCCAAGGCCAAACAGAAACTTGGTATGTGGGTGGGGCGATCCCTCTCCATTAACAGCAGGAACCTGGTGATAAGGTGTGAGGTACTCACGGTGTTGCTCTACATGGCCGGGGGTCTGACCCATTCTCCACAACTCCGCCGTCACAGTCAGCCGAGCTATCTTCCACTTTGTCTGGAGGTCCAAGGTAGAACGCGTCCGGACTATGTACATGCCCCCAGACAAAGGGGGGGAAGAGCATCCCCAACACTGCTCTGATCCTGATGGCCACCTTTGTGTGTGGCTGCCTCAGGATATGTATAGAGCCCCAGAAAGCAAACACCAAATGTCACTACGTGCTGAGTTTCTACCTGTCCAACACACTGCAAAGGCTGGAGCTGGCTGAGCAAGTGCAGAAAGTCTCGTCCAGCTGGACCGTCACCCCCCCACCTGTCCCCTGAGGAAGAACCCCTTTGACCACAAGGCCGTCAGACAATGGTCGACACGAAACGTTCTCAGAGTCCAGCAAAGAACGTAGAGGGTGGACTCGATTGGTTTCTTCCCCGACCAGCCCGTCGATGCCATTTGGCAGAACGTCTAATCACCGGAACTGACCAACAGGCACCAGGATGTAGCCTGGATGGTTGTGAGAAAGACCCTCCCAGCGCGGTCCCTCCAGCACGCATGGAACCACAGCTGCTCTCGAGGCTGTGGCGGGGAGGAAACTGTCGTCTATCTCCTGATGGGCTACCCCTTTGTGCAAAGGGTGTGGAGAGATATGCGTTGTTATCTGTCCCGGTTTATCGCAAACCGTTCGGTAATACAGGACGCTGTGCTCTACGGGCTGCTCCCCGGGACATTTTTCCAGGGATCATGCCCCAGATATCCAATGTGTAGCATCACCAATTTTGGGTATTTAACATTTGGATTTCCCCCTTCACGCTTTCATATATTTGTTTATTTCTCAAATACAAGTGAAAACATTTGGGTTTTACTTACAGCTTCAGTTACAAAGCCATGCAACTACTTATTTCCATCTCAAAAGCTTATAATCAGGGCTATTCTTGCATTGTCAACTTTTTGATGGTTGTGTCATGTTTTTTGGGCTGTTAATTTTATAGATGGGCATGTATAAATAAAATGTACTGATTATTGCTTTCTCTGTATCTCAAATCCAGCAATCTTGTCTCCCTGCCAGGTTTTTCATCTACTTAACAAGCTATCACTTCAAAACAATCAATAAAATATAACTTCTGGCCTCACACTATTTCTGTACAATTCCAGGCTAGAGGTAAAATTCCCAGATTTTTGATTGCTAGTGACATACACATTGACCTCTGCCCTTATGAAGTAGGTGTGAAAATGTTATGATATTACAAAATTAAATTGGTTGCGGCACATAAAAGTTCCATTTCTAAAATAAAGAAAGACTTGCATTTATAAAGCACCTTTCACGACTTCTGGACATCCCAAAGCACTTTACAGCCAATTAAGTACTTTTGAAATGTAGTCACCATTGTAATGTAGAAAGATGAAGAGTATAAAAGGATTTTTTTTCCTTGCGTAAAAAAAAAAGCTACATACCTGCCTAGGAGAGCAACGTTCCATTCTTTTTCCCCCTTTTTCTTGCACTGTCTCCTCTTCCTCCCCTGAGCCACACGCCACCAGTGGCAGAGACAGCAGTACAAGTTACAATACAGCCCTTGACAATTTTCCGAGCCTTTTGGAGATTCCCATCTCACTTAATATGGCTGAGGATTGGGAACTCAGTGGAGTGGAGAAACTAAACCTTATTCTTTCCATTCCAGGTTATTTATGTACTAGAAATATTAAACAGATTCCTTTATCTTCAGCGGGACTTTCACTGGTCAGGTTCCGCTGATGCCCGTGATTCTCTGATACCTTGTTCAAGCGGTCATTTATTGGAAAATGTACCGAGAAACCGAATGTCAGCAAGCTATTCAATTGTGGGAGCATCTGCTCCTACTTTTAAAAAAAAATTTAATTCCTGCATTTTCCTTTGAGCACTGTAGTAATATTTCTGAACAAAACTATTTTTATACAGCAAAGTATCTGATGTGTCTGATGATGCTTCTTACTGTTAAATTAGAAAACCTTATTATCCTAGTCTGACCAGGTCAATAATTACTTGGAAAGAATATCCCATATGACAGGCTTTGATCACAGGTGTCATGGCTGCAGGCTTGAACGTACCTGACACACAACTGGGCTGGTTGTCCACACCAAAGGTGGCAAGACACCTTAAATGTAAGTTATTGCTTTGTTATTCTACAGGTGTTGTCCTGGTGATTTGTCCTCGTAACCTATGTATGATGAAACTGTAACTGAATTTTACAAGACAGCTCACAAGGAGAATAGTTTCAGATCTCAAAGTTTCTAATTAAGCCATGTGTTTGCAATTTCTCTTATTGTTTGAAAAGGCTTGCAACAATACCCAATTTCTGACAATGTGGTCAGAGATCAGTCAGTCTGTTGAAGTCATCTTGGTTGAGCAGTTGATGCTCTGTGTTAAACATCATTGAGGAATCGTCTTTTAATATTTGGTAGCAAATTTAGAAAAATGCATGCAAAACTGTGTAATCTGATTCAGTTCCTTATTCTATTTAATTTTGTTCCAAGGTACGAAATAACACAAAAGGCAGGGGTTCCCAATGATATCCAGATAAGGTCTACTGATCTCATTCATTAACTTAGTGAGCTATTTTTGTGGAGTCAATATAAGTATCTTTTTGTTACTCTATCCCTATGTCTCGTCTCTTCTCTCCATTTTTCTCTCTGCATTTTTCTCTCTCTTACACCCTTTCTCTGTTTCATTGCTTATTTTTCTCCCACCTATCTCTGTTACTTTCTCAGTTGATCTGAAATTCCTGTTTTTGTAGTAGAAAGTTGTGTTTTCTTCAATGAGGACAAAGTTACAGCACCCCTCCTGCATCTCCACTACACTTTATCTTTCTATCTGTTTCTCTTATGCTCTCACTGCATCTGTTATCGTCCCTTTTCCCCATTTTACTATTACTTTGTGTCTCTTACTCTTTCTCCGCATCTTGGCAAGATTGCAAAGATAAATCAAAGCTGTACAAACTTCTGCAACTCAGCACCCAGGCCCCCCCCCTCCTCCCAGCCACTGGGGAGTTCACATGTATTTTGAACACACCGTTGATTATTTAATTTAATTTTATTCCATATGAACTGTTAGCAGCCTACATATTGAATAAAACAGTAATGGTATCAGAAAAATGTGGAAATATCTCTCCAATTGACTAATGCGGTTCTTCATTTTGTCTTTTAATCAATTTTCTTTGAAAAAAATATCAAGAATAGCTTATCTTAAATCAGCTTCCAGCTAGCTCTTCATTTCACAATATTTGGACATCAGTTTGTTGATATTGCTGGACTCTTTTTTAAAAGCATCTCTAGTATTTTTTTTAATTCTACTTGGGCACAAAGCATAGACTTTTTGTAGCAAGCAATATTGTGAACAAATTTCTCCATGTCCCTAAAAGCCTCTAAGTCTTAATTGAAAGTTTTGTAATACAAATATTGTGCACTATACGTATCTTACTTATTGCAAAAGTTCTTCCTGATGAAAGATATTTATTGCAATATACTTTTCTTTCTGTAACTCTTATACTGGCTATTGTGTTCCATTGTTTTAGTTTATTTCCTCACTAATTTACAGGATTTCAAAATGATTCAAAGTATAGTGTTATCTAATACATGGCGTATAATAAGTGCACTAATACCAATGTATTTAATGCAAATAGAAGATGCAAGGTTCATAGATCCAAATTGAAAAAATATTTTGTATTGTATTCTTAGAGGAAATAGTTGACCTAGTCATGCATTCCTGGGATACCTTTCTTTATTGTTTGCCTGTTCACATTCCAATCCATTAATTTAAGTGTTTATGGCAGTTAGTTGCATTTCATTTGCTCTCCGCTGAATTAATTATTGATGCACTCAAATTCCTAATGACCTATAAAGTTTTGCATGTGCATGTTACATCAAGTGCAAGTAAACCTAATCTTGTGCAGTAGTTACACTATGCTACCCATCTGAGAACTGTAGTTGTAGAGTGTGAAGCTCAGCCAACAATAGTGGAGTTATTTTGCAGGCTGTGCCTGGTTATGACTTGCACTCTGGCAACCAAGAAACAAATCTGTCCATATGTCCTTAAACACTTCCCCAGCAGTTATTTTTTTTAATGTTAACAGATACTAGGCACCATCCCCAATTTCTTAACCTGTTAATTCAGTCATTTTTGTTCAAAAAAAATGAATTAACCAGTAATTGAAATTAAGCAATTTTTAAGCTAACTTTTAAAGGGCCACTTTAAGCTAATTGATCGCAAAGCAATCAAAATTGAAGACCAACATTTTTATTCCAGCATCTTCAGCCAAACACTGCTTGCCATGTTACACTGTGACAGTAATTTTCCTCCTTGCAGTGTCACTTTAAATAGCCCTGGTGTCCATCTGAATTATTTAAATTACCATGACGCTGGGAAATTGTCCAGGTAAAGGTGCAGGCCTGGGGCAGGCAGAATATTCATCCTACAGCGGCTTGATTCTGTACAGTTTATACACATTGCTCAATTTTCATTACATAGTGAATTTGACAATTTAGCAATAAGTGGCCTCTGGGCAAGCCTAACAAGTCGTGCAGCATTCAGCTTCTTTTGATTGCCTTTTGGATTTAGTGTTTGAAATAACATGTGGGGAAGGTGGTCATCTGTAATTGGCAGCAGCTAAGGAATGGAGTCAGGTCTTGAAAAATTTGAACTGGTTCAGTCTGATTAAAAACAATGTTTTCAGACTGAGCAATCTCCCATAGCACTTTGATCAATAGCGACTGACCAGGCAGGGAAGAATACATCCCCAACCACTTAAGTGGGACACATCACTGAGCTGCAGTGCAAGAAAGCCGAGAAGTGTCCCTGTGCTGGGGTATAATCCGGTTATAATGGAAATTCCCCAGGAAACATTGAATTCTGTGAGGATGGATGGGGAGGCCTGACATTTTTTATTTCGTAGTTCCAGTCGTGTTAGAATTTTGGACGCATCCAGAAGATGTGTAGAACTGGGCATTATTTGTTACAACCCCTCCAGCATTTGCCCAGAAGCCCAGGATTTCATTTATGCAGATGGTAGAGATGTGATAATCCATCACTCTCTGTTTCGTGCAGCTGGAGGTTATATGCCTTACAGATGGATTCCTACTCATTGTCAGTTTTGTTCTTTCATGATTTCTTTCCTGCATTGCTCTTGTAAAATTTGTGTTTTCTGGACACGTCAGTAAAGCTAAAGTATCCATATAAAACTAGTTTTGTCATGTCTTCTTTGGGACAGAGATAGAAAGTTCTGTAGTATTGTGAGGTGGGTGAGTGATTTTGTACTGGTTAGAATGGTTTGATGCAGAATGTTTCACTTGTAGCTGGTGGAAGAAGTTATCTTGATTGTGTTGATACTCAGCTAGGAGATGGCTCAAAAGTTTTTGTGGATCCATTGTGGATGAGCTGCATGAATCTTGCAAAGTACTTGTCAGGCAACAAACTAAAGCCATCTCTCAGTTTATGGTGTGATATCTGAGTTGTGTCAGAATTTTACAAGTATGCTGTTAGGTGAGTGATTTTGTTTAATGACAACCTTGGTACTGCATGAGCAATGTGCGTAATTTACATCTTTAAAATGGAATACCTGCCATTTCGTTGAAAGGTTAGTTGAAAAGAATATTTTGTAGATATTATCAATAGTCCTTAATCAAACCATAGAACTAAATACTCACTGATGATTGATGGAATTAATTCATAAATTATCTTTAATTGTGGCTAATTAATATTTTGGATTGAGAGTATATCTCACAAAATGCATTAAATCACTAGTTTTTAATATTTATTGTAATTGTTGATGTGTTCACGGTCTTTAGATTGTTGCTTTAATCCACCCAACTAGTGATCCAGCATTCTCTCTCTCTCTCTCTCACTCTCCCCCTTCCAAAGCAATTGATTTGTAATTGTTTCGGGTTGATGTTCAGAGCTGTTGATTCAATGAGATGTTTTAATAACGTTACATAATTAGATTGTTAGTAAAAGTAATTATCAACCGATCAACAAGATGTTATTTTTCTTTTCATTCCCCAGCTTGCAAATGCCAACTCCTTGCTTAGTCAAGCGCAGCAGCCTTACAGCTACCTTATTGAGACTGTGCGCCAGAGAGACACTCAGATCCAGACATACAAGGAGCATCTTTCACAACTGGAGAATGAAGTGTGGTAAATATCAAGAATTATTGGCTTAATGTAAAATATTTTCAGTCCTTTTTAAAATAAATCTTGCACTGGATTTCCCTTTGATTTAATGCCTGTTGTCAGGCGGTTTTGGGGTACGAAACTGAGTAAAATGGGCAGGTAATAGCTGCTGCCTCAACTACGTTGGTAAAAACTCACACCAGAATTCTCCTCTAAAAGTAGCATCATTCCTCTTTAATGACTGCCGGTAGGCCAACCCACTGCCTTTAAATGGGCCAAGTGGGCATGGCTAACCCCTCTGCTCCATTTTCCCAAACCGGGACCAAATTATTACCGCACTATATAAATGGGAGTATGAACTGTAGCATGATATCCCTGAGGTGGATACCACGTTGAGGAGGCCATTTTGTTTGCTGGACCTGAAGGTCTGTTCTTTGCCTGAATATTGATTTTTAGCTGTTTGATCCTCTGGAGGGTCTGTCAAGACTTTTATTGCCCTGTTTAGGTAGTTCTGCAGAAAATATAATTGTGGACTTCCCAATTAGAATCCCTCTATTCCTACGTTATGAGGAGGAGGAGATGTAAGAGGATAGATTGGAGGTCCTTAGAGTGAGGCATCACAGGAGTCGTATGTTTCCAACATGAAAATACCCACTCACCGGAGTTTACAGACCAAGAAACCAACTGAAGCTCCCATAATTCAGACATCATGTCTGCATCAATATCTGCCTAAGGCTTTAACTACTGAGAAAGGTGGAATAAGCTATTCACAATTGCGGATTCTCGCCGTTGCTGCATAAAATGGTCAACATGAAATTTACCTCAGCTTCGTGAAACACAACAAGAAGGAACAGCTGCTCCCTGTTTCCAGCATTGTTCAGAACAAGATAGATAAGGACAGTAAGCTTCAAAAAAGCCAGTGAGGTATCACTGGACACATGTCGGCACCGGTTGGTGCTGGAAAGCCTCCAACGCCGCATAATGCTGAGGACTTAATGATATCAAGCAACACTAAGAACTCACCAGCATCAGATGACATCAAGAACCTTTAACGCTACTTGGTGCTAAGAGTTCACCAATACTTACCAGCACTGGGATATCATTGGCACCAAAGTCTATGTAAACAAGGACAGATTAAATTTCGTGACCTAGACTTTCCAGCACTCCCCCCCCCCCCCCCCCCCCCACGCCCCCTTTGGGACACACATCCAGCAGGGCAGGATTTCCTTCTGTCCCTGAAGTGCCTCCCCCCCCCTGCCCCCCGAAGCCAGTGGAAAGCAGCAGGAATGCACTGGAGTGATGCCTGAGTTGCTTTCTGCCTCCGCCCACCCCAGATTCACCAAACAGGGAAGGCAGAAAGCCAAGGCTCAAACCCTCCAAGCAGATATTTTCCATTTGTACTTGTACTTGATACAAACATCAGCTTCAGTCAGCAAGCGTATGGCTCCTGTGAAGTGAAACTTGATCTTGTGTGCTAATTGTCCAAGATGTAACTTTCCCAGGGCAAACAATGAACCCCTTTTCAGTCAATATGGGTTACCCTGTAACCCAAAAGCTCTCTGAAATTAGCAGAAAACAACACGCTGACTGGGAATAACAATACTTTCATTTGTGTAGCATTTTTAATGTAGAAAAATATCCCATGGCACTTTAGAGAGGGATTTGTTTTGAAGGAAGGGGAGATGAGCCAAGTTAGGAGAGGTGACCAGAGACTTGAAAATGCTTAAAAAGGTGCTCCCCACCTTTTTTTTTTAAGACAGGTTGAGGGTTTTAAGGAGGGAGTTCCAAGGATTCGAGTCAAGACTCTGCTACTAGTGGTGGGGTGAAGAGAGAGAAGGATGCACAGAAGCCGAGAAGGGAGTGTTGAAGGGTACAGGAGAGGACATAAGGCTGGAAATGGTAGCAAAGGCAGAGTGGGGCCAGGCCATGGAGAGAATTGAATGAGTATGAGGAGTTTAAATTCAATATGTTGGAGGGCAGGGAGCCAGTGTGGGTCAGTGAAGATGGGAATGATAAGAAAGCAGGATAGGACATCAACTGCGTTTTAAATGAATTGGCATTCATGAAGGGATTAGGATGGGAGTCAGGCAAGCAGAACATTAGAGAAATCCAGTCTTGAGTTGACAAAAGTATGGATAAAGATTTTGATGGCACTGGGAGTGAAATAGGTATTCTGCCAGGTAATGTTGCAGACATGGAAGTAAACAGTCTTGGTGGTCGGTAGAATGTGGTGTTTGAAACTCAGCTCAGGGTTGAATAGGATGCCAAAGTTCTGCACAGTCTGATGCACCTTGAATGAGTGACAAACGAGGAGAGTGGCTTTGGTATACTCCAGGTTTAGCTGGAGATAATTTTGACTCATCCACTCTTAATGTGTGTCAGGCAGTCTGCTGGTACAGAGGTGGTTGTGAGATCAAGGGACGTGGTAGAGGTAGAGCTGGGTGTCATCAGCATACATGTGGAAGCTGATCCCAAGCATTTATAGTTGATGTCACCAAGGCATAACTGAGGATCAGAAGGGGACCAATGATAGATCCTTGAGGAACTCTGGAGGTGACTGTGCAGGGACAAGAAGAGAAGCCATAGCTCAAAATACACTAGCTGTGTTAGGACAGACAGGCGTGTAACCATGCAAGGGCGGTCCCATGTAGCTGGACAACAGAGGGGATTAATGAAAACTGGGGGGAAAAAAGTGCACTTCGAAAATATGTTCTAAGCCACGCTAAGTGCAACTACTTGGAAACTAAATACATCCATAATTTTATATGAATCAAAAGCTTAGTCTTGGCCTGGATCCACATTCATCACTGGTGCCAACTTTTCACAGTAACTTTAAAGGACAGCTCCATCCTATTTATAATTGTGGATAAATTCGAAGGTCGCCTTATAGTGAGTTTTTAATCTGTGTCCAACTAACCACAACTGGTGGTGCCAAAAATTACAAGTTACTTTTGAGGGATACCATTTTTCGTTTTTGTACCCGACATTTCTTTTCCTATGATATCTGGAAAGTAGTTTTATGGGCCTATGATGGCCAATCGATATTCTTGATTTAAAACAAAGTTATGAGTAAAAGAACATGTTGCATGGTACGGTACATTTTTTTTATTGTGGACATCAAGATGAGAGTTGCTGGTGCTGGGAAATTGAATATTTTCTACTTTTGGGACTCAATGTTAGAAGTGACCATTCTCAAATCAGGTTACATGTAGAGTAAAGCTCCTTTTACTTTGCCCCACCAAAGTGTTTTAACAATAACCGCAGCAGAACAGCCCTTCCTGCCCCCACTGTAAATTTTACGCTGCTCTCACCAGCCATCCTTGTGGCTAGTCTCAATATTAATGCCCAATTACGTGCCATTTTGTGCTTTAGATCACACTCACCAGGAACTGGGTTGAGATTGTCCACACTCAGTTCACTTAGAACGCGTACAGCTGATAAAGAGAGGAGATTTCCATCCCATAAGCCTGGGCTGGATAGTCAGTCTGGTAGGCCTCCATGCCACCCAGTCGCTGCTGAAATATATTGTAATTTGTAATGGGTACCAATAGGAGTTTAAAGAGAGTCTACACTTCTTTTATGAATCCATATGATAACAGTAGATGGGAACTCACCGGCAGAGAAGAGACTTTGAGCCAGATTTTCCTATTGCTATATGTGTGGTGTTAACCTGTTTAAAGTGAATGGGTTAATGCTGCTGTTAAAGTAATGCTAATCAGAAAATCTAGGCTTTATTTCTGCTATTTTGCACCATCCATATTAGGAGGAGTATATTCCATCAATTCTAATAGTACAGTTGAGTACATTCTTCAAAAAGGAAAGTTCAAGATGGTGACAGTGCCTCAATTCTTAGACAATCTGCCCTGGAACTATCTTCTACTTGTATATGAAGGACATTTCCATTTAACGAATGAAGACGACCTTCAAATTAGGCAATCTCACCTTTTAATATTGAAATATGGTGGATTTTGTGAAAATTCCATGCTGTGAAAGAACAGGCAGTAAATCACATTATCCATGTAGCAATCTATGATTGCTTTTATGTAGATGCCTTCCTCAATTTTTCACTGTATTTATTAATGACTTGGATGAACGAATAGAGTTGATATGTATATCCAAGTTTGCAGATGACACTAAGTTAGGAGGGACAATAAGTAATGCAGATGGGAGCAGGAAGTTGCAATCATTTATGATTAGTTATTTAGTTGTTTTCCAACTTTATAGATCTATTTGAAAAATGGTGCTTTAAATATTTATATCCAATTAGTAAATTTCCTCTTCACTATAAGTGACCAATGTTATGAGTTTCCGGTCAAGCAGATTTGCTTTTATCTCATGCCAGTAATTCTGGATTATTGTAATCTTACTAGAATAAGTAATTCCTTAAGGAAATTAATTTTGAAGTAAACTGAGGCAATATCATTTGAACATAATTTTCTAGCATATTTCAATTTTGCATTTGCTCACAGAAATCCGTGCATAAAAGCATATTTCAGTTCTGTATACAAGAAAGGTTTTGATAGTGTAATTAGAACACTTAGACGTGATGGGAATAAATACTTTTCCACAAAATTTAAATTGAAAGACTTGAACCTTCCAAATTTAAATAAGATGATCTGGATAAGGAAAAATGTAATGTGGGCTGGTTTGAATAGAGCAAAAAAAGTCAACTCAGAATATCACTGAGCAATAAGAGAAAAGAAGCCAAAGGAAGAAAGAGGTATTTTGTAACGTATGGTCTTTTTAAAGCAGAAAGTCCTCCGCTATAGGTGAAAAAAATTATCTGATGTAAAGAAAAGTAGGATATTTGAGAAAAAAAAGAACAGTTGTCAGTAGAATAGTCTGCTGGCAGTCAGTGTCAGTAGCCACTTAAGTGAACTATTAGTTCCGTTTATCCCTCTTTAGTAGAGGTTAGCTGGCCCAGGGAACTATCTATATCCCAGCAAAAAGAAGAGGGAAAAAAATTGGCACTTGAGTTTAAAAAAAAACTATTGGATAGCTTCACTAGAACTACATACTGCAATATAGCTTTAATATGTAACATAACAGTTGGTCAAAGAAATAGCCAGAAGTATAAGCACCTTGCTTATTGAGATAACCTTTTTCAAACTCATAGTTATACTGTGTGACCAAACAGTGTCATATCTGCAAAGCCAGTTCCATTTTTACATGGATTATGTGAATTAGATTTCATCCCACAAAATGAATATTTGTGTTGATCAAAACATCTATCTTGCTGCAATAGTTTCAATACACCTGCCGAACAATGAGCAAACTACCCCAGGGACATTGCCATAGCTGATATCAATTAATGTCACACATTTTAAATTTGGGATCATCTTGCATAAATGCCAACTGTCAGCATTTGATGCTGACGGTCAATGTTTTTGGGGCCTCGTCAGTGTGTGATAGTATTCGCTGACAAAAACCAGCAAGGACTGGGCCTTTGACCCTTTGGACCCACTCCTATCCAGGTCCTGTTCCTATTTGACCAAACCAGACACCCCAAGTGCTAATGGAAAAGGCCCCAGTTTTCTCAGTTGGCACCTACCATACCACTTGTTGTATTACCATTCGTTGTATTTACCCATTGGAGATTCACTTCAAAAAAACATTCTAACATTTATGTTGGATGCAACATCAAAACTATCTTTCAGACCTATCTGAAATTGGGTGACTTTTTTGTTCAGCTTTAAATCTGTTTTGCAAAGATTGAACTTTAGTTGAACTTGAACTTAAACTGGAATTTGTTTGCCAGGACTGTCATAAGCCCCAGTCAAAGAATCTACAAATCATCAAAAACAGTTTGACATTCATTTAAAGTGTGTGTGTGTGTGTGTAATATAATATAAACGAATGTCCTTGCGGGCGGATTCACTAGTGCTGTGGGTAGGGTTTAAATTAATTTGGTAGGCAGTTGGGCACTAGGATGTAGCATTAGAAAGGAGAAACAAGGTGCACAAATGATTGGGAGAGACAGATAGCACTAGAGTAAGAAATAGTATTAGGTGGGATCAGACTAAGAGAGAATATGAGAAGGTCTAAGATAGATTTAGTATGCATGTGTGTAAACACATGAAGTGTGGTAAATAAGATTGGTGAGCTGCAGGCACAAATAGCCACATGGGAATATGATGTAGCGGTGATAACAGAGACCCGGCTCAAAAAAGGGCAGGAATGGATACTAAATATTCCTGCATACAAGGTGTTCAGGAAAGATAGGGGGGGAGAAAAAGGAGGGAAGGTGGCAGTATTGATTAAGGAGAATATTGCAGTGCTGGAGAGAGAGGATGTCAAGGACAGAATCTATTTGGTTAGAGTTAAGAAACAACAGAGGTGCCATTACACTATTGAATGTATTCTGTAGGCCACCAATTAGTGGGAAGGATATAGAGGAGCAATTTTGCAGAGAAATTACTGAGAGGTGCAAGAACTAGAGAGTAGTGATGATGGACTTCAACTATCCTAATATAGGGGCCGATTTTAGGATGGCCAAGCGGGTGCGTTCGGGACGGGGGGGGCTCCCAAAATGGGGGAATCCCGGAGTGAGTCCGGAGCCCAGCTCCAACCCACCCACTTCCGGGTTCCCCAATGATGCGTTTGGGTGCGCGCACAGCTCCTGCATGGGGGACTCCCACCAGCAATTAAAGCCGGCGGGATGACAATTTAAATACTTACCTAGTTGAGGTACTTGACAGACCTCTTTGACTGGAGATTTTGGCAGAGGTGCAATTTTCATGGATCCTCAGCGTGTTTCCCATGCTGTGGGAAACACTCCCTGTTGGAGCAGACGTGTTTCAGTCAGCAGCCAGTGGGAGATGCAAAGGATTTTTTTTGTCAGTTGGGGGGAATACCTCCTTTATTGCAGCAGGGCACTCTGTCACTTCAGACAAAGTTTTGGCTGCAACACCTTTGTCTTTCCATTCAAAATTATTAATTTATACCCTAAACTCTGCTGTGCAAACACATTTACCTACTTTGCGGACCCTCTCAAACTCTCTCCATCAAGATGGGGGGGGCGCCATGGCGCATTCATCACTTCATCCGAGGATGAGCAACATCACCAGTCTCACCAGGCACGCTGTCCACCTCCATCATGTGGAGCTCCCACAACACAGTGCTGTGCCGCAGGCACCTGCACAAAATAGTCGTGCAACTACACATACACCCACTGTAGGATGACCCAATGGGTGGCATCAAGTGTGGGTGTTCATGGAGAACCTCGTGAAAGAGACTTATTGCACAAGCCAGTCAAGAATGGCCAAGACGTGGCAGTAGTGGTGACAATATAATATTTAATGTGAGTTGAACCAAAATCAAACATAAATAAAAAAACATGACAAACCGTCAAACACCCTTGTGCATCCCCTTTGTGCTCACAAAACCTTTGCCTAATGCTTCATACTACTCATACATGATGCATCCCCTGTGGCTGCAGCAGAGGTAGTGGCAGGTTGGGTGAGGGTGACCGTGAAAGAGATGCATCAGAGGGTAAGTATGAGACAGAGCCATGAGATTGCATGAGGATTGAGTTGAGTGGTAGTGGTGGGATGAGTACTGGGGAGGTAAGTAAGTGCAGGTAAGTTGAGGATGAGGTTTGAGTGGGTGTGAGGAGTGATGTGATAGAGTAGTGATGGCAGTGCAGAAGGAGTTGTGGGGTGGGGTCTGTGATGTGGAAGACAGAGTGTAGGAGAATGAGTAAGTGTGCTCACTTTGGCTGACCCAGTTAGGTCATTGAAGCGCTTCCTGCAATGTATCCAGGTGCGGGATATGTTGCTGGTGCTGCTGACCTCCTCTGCCACCTCGAGCCAGGCCTTCTTGGTGGCAGAGGCAGGCCACTTCCTCCCGTCCGCTGAGTAGAAGATCTCTCTCCTCCTCCTCACCCCATCCAGTAACACCTGGAGTGAGGCATCATTAAACCTGGGAGCAGCCTTTCCCCTGGGCTGCTCCATGCTGTAATTTTGGCTGTTTGCTGCAGGAGCAGCATTGGAGAACTGCCCCTTTAAATAGGGTTCCTCCAGCTGACAGCCTGTGATGCAGGTGCGCAGTCCGCCCGCTGCGCAGGTTTCCAACGGGAAACCCGGAAGCCACGGTAAGTGGCTTCAATTTACCTGCGATCGCGTGGGGAACCCACCGATTTTACTGGGCGGGTTACCCACGCACCCAGTCGACCCCCCACTGCCAACCCACCTCCCTGGTAATATCGGGGCCATAGACTGGGATGGTAATAGTGTAAAGGGCAAAGAGGGGGGGAGTTTCTGAAGTGTTCAGGAGAACTTTCTTGATCAGTATGTTTCCGGCCCAACGAGGAAGGAGGCATTGTTGGATCTGGTTCTGGGGAATGAGGTGGGTCAAGTGAAGAAGTGTCAGTGGGGGAAGATTTAGGGAACAGTGATCATAGTATCATAAGGTTTAGATTAGTTATGGAAAAGTTCAAGGACCAATCCAGAGTAAAAATACTTAATTCGAGGAGGGCCAATTTCAGTGGGTTGAGAACGGATCAATTGGAATCAAAGATTGGCAGGCAAAACTGTAATCGAACAATGGGCAGCCTTTAAAGAGGAGATGGTTCGGCTGCAGTCTGGGTACATTCCCACAAACGGGAAAGGTAGGGAAACCAAAGCCAGAGCTCCCTAGATGATGAAAGAGATAGAGAGTAAGATGAAACAGAAGAAAGGGCGCATGACAGATGTCAGGTTGATAACACAAGTGAGAACCAGGCTGAGTATAGAAAAAGGAAATAAGAGGGGCAAAGAGAAAGTATGAGAATGGACTGACGGCCAACATAAAAGGAAATCCAAAAGTCTTCTATAGGCATATAAACAGTAAACGGGTAGTAAGAGGATGGGTTGGGCCGATTAGAGACCAAAAAGGAGATCTATGCATGGAGGCAGAGGACATGGCTGAGGTACTAAATGAGTACTTTACATCTGTCTTTACCAAGGAAGAAGATGCTGCCAAAGTCACAGTAAAAGAGGAGGTAGTTGAGATACTGGATAGGCTAAAAATTGATAAAGAGGAGGTATAGAAAGTCTGGCTGTACTTAAAGTAGATAAATCACCCGATCCGGATGGGATGAATCCTACTAGGTTGCTGAGGGAAGTAAGGGTGGAAATTGCAGAGGTGCTGGCCATAATTTTCCAACCCTCCTTAGTTACGGGGGTGGTGCCAGAGGACTGGAGATTTGCAAATGTTAAACCCTTGTTCAAAAAAGGGTGTAAGGATAAACCCGGCAACTACAGGCCAGTCAGTTTAACCTTGGTGGTGGGGAAGATTTTAGCAACGATAATTAATAGTCACTTGAACAAGTGTGGATTGATAAAGGAAAGTTAGCACGGATTTGTTAAAGGCAAATCGTCTTTAACTAACGTGATTGAGTTTTTTGGTGAGGTAACGGAGAGGGTTGATGTTGTGTCTATGGACTTTCAAAAGGCGTTTTATAAAGTGCCATAAAATAGGCTTGTCTGCAAAATTGAAGCCCATCGAATAAAAGGGGCATTGGCAGCATGGACGCTAAATTGGCTAAGTGACAGGAAACAGAGTAGTGGTGAAAGGTTGCTTTTTGGCCTGAAGGAAGGTATACAGTCGTGTACCCCAGGGGTTGGTACTAGGACCACTGCTTTTTTTGATATATATTAATGACTTGGATTTGGGTGTACAGGACACAATTTCAAAATTTGCAGAAGACACAAAACTTGGAAGTAAACAGTGAGGAGGATAGTAATAGACTTCAAAAGGACATAGACAGGCTGGTGGAATAGTTGGACACCTGGCAGATGAAATTTAATGCAGAGAAGTGCAAAGAGATACATTTTGGCAGGAAGAACGAGGAGAGGCAATATAAACTAAATGGTACAATTCTGAAGGGGGTGCAGGAGCAGAGAGACCTGGGGGTATTTGTGCACAAATCTTTGAAGGTGGCAGGACAGGAGTTCCTCAGGGCAGTGTCTTAGGCCCAACCATCTTCAGCTGCTTCATCAATGACCTTCCCTCCATCATAAGGTCAGGAATGGGGATGTTCGCTGATGATTGCTCAGTGTTCAGTTCCATTCGCAACCCCTCAAATAATGAAGCAGTCCAAGCCCGCATGCAGCAAGATCTGGACAACATCCAGGCTGGGCTCATAAGGGGCAAGTAACATTCGCGCCAGGTAAGTGCCAGGCAATGACCATCTCCAACAAGAGAGAGTCCAACCACCTCCCCTTGACATTCAACGGCATTACCATCGCCGAATCCCCCATCATTAACATCCTGGGGGTCACCATTGACCAGAAACTTAACTGGACCAGCCATATAAATACTGTGGCTACGAGAGCAGGTCAGAGGTTGGGTATTCTGTGGCGAGTGACTCACCTCCTGACTCCCCAAAGCCTTTCCACCATCTACAAGGCACAAGTCAGGAGTGTGATGGAATACTCCACTTGCTTGGATGAGTGCAGCTCCAACCACACTCAAGAAGCCCAACACCATCCAAGATAAAGCAGCCCGCTTGATTGGCACCCCATCCACCACCCTAAACATTCACTCCCTTCACCGGCGCACTGTGGCTGCAGTGTGTACCATCCACAGGATGCACTGCAGCAACTCGCCAAGGCTTCTTCGACAGCACCTCCCAAACCCGCGACCTCTACCACCTAGAAGGACAAGAGCAGCAGGCACATGGGAACAACACCACCTGCACGTTCCCCTCCAAGTCACACACCATCCCGACTTGGAAATATATCGCCGCTCCTTCATCGTCGCTGGGTCAAAATCCTGGAACTCTCTTCCTAACAGCACTGTGGGAGAGCCGTCACCACACGGACTGCAGCGGTTCAAGAAGGCGGCTCACCACCGCCTTCTCAAGGGCAATTAGGGATGGGCAATAAATGCCGGCCTCGCCAGTGACGCCCACATCCCATGAACGAATAAAAAAAAAGGTTGAGAAAGCAGTTAAAAAAGCATACGGGATCCTGGGCTTTACAAATAGAGGCATACAGTACAAAAGCAAGGAATCTATGTTGAACCTTTATAAAACACTGGTTCAGCCACAATTGGAGTATTATGTCCAATTCTGGGCACCGCAGTTTAGGAAGGTTGTGAAGGCCTTAGAGAGGGTGCAGAAAAGATTTACTAGAATGGTTCCAGGGATGAGGGCCTTCAGTTACGTGGATAGACTGGAGAAGCTGGGGTTGTTCTCCTTAGAGCAGAAAAGGTTGAGAGGAGATTTGATAGAAGTGTTCAAAATCATGAAGGGTTTAGATAAAATAATTAAAGAGAAACTGTTCCTGTTGGCGGAAAGGTCGAGAACCAGAGAACACCAATTTAAGGTGATTGGCAAACGAACCAAAGGCAACTTGAGGATAAACTTTTTTACACAGCGAGTAGTTATGATCTGGAATGCACTGCCTGAGAAGGTAGTGGAAGCAGATTCAGTCGTGGCTTTCAAAAAGGAATTGGATAAATACTTGAAGGGAAAACGTTTGCAGGGCTACGGGGGAATGGGACTAACTGGATTGCTCTTACAAAGAGCTGGCATGGGCTCAATGGGCCGAATGGCCTCCTTCTGTACTGTAACCATTCTATGAGTCTATAAAAACAGGTAATGATCTGGAGCTAGAACTTAAGCTGCTGAATAAGTTAGACCTGGCCTGGTTTCTTCCCCAAGTTTCTGGACTGAACCTGAATTTTAAAAAAGCCTTTTCAGTGGCACCAAGCATGATTTAATTCTTTTTGCCCTTTTTGGACTGAAGCCAATGCTTTCAAATAACAATGATTCCTAAATTTACATTTCACAAACTTTCCCGAGCCTTCAGGGTAACTTCTTGCCTCTCGCTGCTAATGCAGCCTCTGACTGTCCTGACATATTAGGTGCCTGTGAATCATTCTTAAAGGACCAGATGGTAAATAAGGGGGTAACCATCCACAGCAACAATCTATTTTAGCAGGACCACGTTGTAGCTCGTGACAGAATTGTGTCATGTGGCATGAGTTGTCAACCTCTCACAGGCGAGATATGGAATCAAATATATTTGAAATCCTCTTGACTGAAGTAGTGCTCAAAGAGATGTTTTTGGCAAAAATTTATCCCGCATCACATGCTGACAATTCTACTTTTATCTGCCTCTTGCCATAAATAGATTCCAATGTCTAGTCTCAGGTGTTCTATCTTCTTGATCAGCGACTTGTTGTCACCATGAAAATTGGCATGGAAATAAAGAAATAAAAATCCCTACTCCATGCTGCATCTTCATACTTTTCCTGTTGACCTTAGTCAACTGGTTCACTCTCAATTAATGGCAAGTTAGATTTAACAATATCTGGCTTCTGTTATGATAATTTGTCTGCACCTAAGCAGGCTTTGATTGGTATTTGGAAGGAAGTGACATCAGCATGGTTTGCCTGATGGCAAATTGGACAGGCAAAATTGTTACTTTGAACTAGCACCCCGTCTACCAATTTAACAAGACTATACCTCTTTCATCTCCATGGACAGCCTACGTGTGGTTTTCATGTCATTGACAGCACTCCTGAACGTAAACAACCTGACCTCCAGAAATACCTCAGTAACACAAACCTAAGATTTTAGTAGATCTTATGAGCCTCTTCTGACCTGTTAAACACACTGAGCTAGTTCAAAACACAAAACAGCACAAAAATGCAAATAAGTGATGCACATCACTCGTTCAGTGTCACGTACAATTTTTCAGTTATATAACTGTCAATTTTCAATTGCTTTTTCTTTTATAAAGATAAGCTTTGTTTATAAAAATACTTTTAAAAGTATTTTTGTGATGACTACATGGAGTTCCTGTTCACTTAACTTGGTAAGTTAAGTACACAACTGGAGAAAAAAAGCCTTTGTTAAATAAGACATGGTATCCTTACAATGCTCAAATGGATCTGCTTTTCTTTCAGTCGGTTAAATAAAGAAAAAGCAGCTTTACTTCGCATGAAGAACCAAATGGCAGCAGATCTAGAGAGACTCTTGAATCAGCGGGAGGTAATGTTTCTTTTTTTTACATTATCTTGTAATTGGCAGGTGCCTATAGTCAAAGAAAAAGCTTATTGTAGTGGTTGCTGCTTAAAATTTGTGGCAGTGTATATTAGTACTAAATTAGGGACTAAATTAAAAAGCAGGACCTCACTGGTAATCTCAGGTTTACTACCCGAGTCACTTGCTAATTGACATAGGGATAGGCAGATCAGAAAGTTGAATGTGTGGCTGAAAGAATGGTGTGGGAATGAATGGTTCCATTTCATGGGACACTGGCACCAATACTGGGACAGGAGGAGCTGTATCAATGGGACGGGCTCCAGCTGAACTGGAATGGGATCAGAGTCCTAGCGGAAAGGATGAATAGGGCGGTGCATAAGGCTTTAAACTAGCAAGATTTGGGGTGGGGGGGGGGAATCTGGTAGCAATAACAAAAGCTTAAAGATAAAAGAAACAGGCGATGAGTGTGAAGGTGAGAGTGCAAGGAATAAAGATATCAAACGGTCAAGGAACAAATACAGTTATAAACAGAAGTATAAAAGGACTGTTAAAAAAAATAAAGTAAAAGGAACAACTATTAAAGATGAATTAAACAGCCTGTACAGCAATGTATACAGCGTCCAAAATAAAACACGGGGAACTGGAGGCAATAACCTGTAGTGAGGAACCAGTTGTAGTAGGAATAACTGAAACATGGCTACCTAAAGAACAGGACTGGCAACTAAATATTGCAGGCTATAACATAATCAGAAAGGATAGGGAATGAAGAAGGAGGTAGAGTAGCTGTACAAATTAGAGATAACATAATGGCAGTAGAGAAAAGGTACATAACTAACAGATGGATAGAAACAGAATCCCTATGGATTGAAATAAAAGATAAGAAGGGATCGATCACGCTAATAGGGATATACTACAGACCACCTAATAGTGGAAAGGAGGTGAAGGAAGAAATATGTGAAATGAGTGAAGGATATAGAATAATAATCCTGGAAGATTTTAACTATCACGAAATAAACTGGCAAGAAGAGTTGGTACAGGGAATGGAGTTTTTACAATATGTGCAGGACTCCTTTCTTACCCAGTATGTAAAGAGCCCAACAAGAGAGGAAGCACTGCTGGATCTAGTAATGGGAAATGAACCAGAACAGATAAGAGAAGTAAGTTTGGAGAACATCTAGGCAACAGCAATCATAACATAATCAGATTTAAGATAAAAATTGAGAAGGACATAAGTAAGACAAAGACCAAAGTAATAAATTGGAAAAAAGCTGATTTTCAAGGGATGAGAATGGAACTAGGGAAAATAAACTGGAAAAATTTACTGATAAACAAAGAAATAGAACAGCAATGGGAAACGTTTAAAACGGCGATCAATAGAGTCCAGGAGAAATATGTCCCACTTAAAAGCAAGAACAAACTAGCCAGTAATACACCGTGGATGAATAAAAAATAAGGGCAAAATTGAAACTAAAGAGAAAGATATACACTAAGTACATAAACAACAAAGGAGAGGATGACAAAAGGGAATATAAAAAGGTTAGGAAAGAAGTTTTATAAAAACAGTTAGGAAAGCAAAGAGAAACTACGAAAATAAATTATAAAGGAATATCAAAAGAAATAATAAAGTATTCTACAGACACATAAATAACAAAAGAAAAGTCAGGATAGGGATAGGGCCATGAAGGGATACAAACGATAAACTCACTGATGATAACAGCGAAATGGCAGAAATATTAAATAATTACTCTGCCTCAGTATTTACCAGGGAGACTGGTGGGCATGACATTAGAAGAAGAGATCAAAAAAGATATAAAGACATTTAAGATAGAAAGGGGGGAGATAATTGATAAACTAATCAAACTTAGAGAGGATAAGACTCCTGGTCTGGATGGATTGCACTGTACATATTAAAATAAGTTAGGGAAGAGATAGCAAAGGCACTATTACATATATATATAAAAATTCATTAGAAAAGGGAATAGTGCCAGAGGACTGGCGGACAGCTAACGTGATTCCTATTTGTAAAAAGGGAAATAGAACCAGTCCAGGGAACTATAGACCAATTAACTTAACGTCGGTGGTAGGAAAGATAATAGAAACCTCACTCAAAGATGTAATAGAAAAACATCTAGAAACCGAAAATATAATAAAGAGCAGTCAGCATGGATTTCAAAAGGGACGGTCATGCTTGACGAACCTTATTGAATTCTTTGAATAAGTAACAGAAAGGGTAGACAAGGGTAATGTAGTAGATGTAATATATTTGGATTTTCAAAAGGCCTTCGATAAGGTACCACATAGACTCATGACTAAGGTCAGAGCATGTGGAGTCAGGGGACAAGTAGCAGAATGGATAGCAAGCTGGCTACAAAACAGAAACAGAGAGTAGGGGTTGCAGATAGTTACTCAGACTGGCAAAAGGTGGGAAGTGGTGTTCCACAAGGATCAGTGCTGGGACCACAATTGTTCACCATTTACATAAACTATTGAGACTCGACAATCGAAAGTATAATTTCAAAATTTGCGGACGACACCAAATTGGGGGTTACAGTTAATACCGAGGAGGACTGCAACAAAATACAGAAAGACATTAATAAACTTGTAGAACAGGCATGTAATTGGCTGATGAATTTCAATATAGATAAATGTGAGGTATTACGTTTTGATAGGAAGAATAAGGGGGCCACATACTGCTTCAATAATAGGAATTTAAATGGGGTAGAGGAGCAGAGGGATCTGGGGTACAGATACACAAATCACCAAGTAATAACGCAGGTTAATAAGGCCATATAAAAAGCAAACCAAGCACTGGGGTTCATTGAAAAGCAAAGAAGCTATGTTAAACTTGTATAGAAGCTTGGTTAGACCACACTTGGAGTACTGTGAACAGTTCTGGTCTCCATATTATAAAAAGGATACAGAGGCACTGGAGAAAGTGCAAAAAAAAATGTCCTAGGATGATAACATAGAGGTTATACCTATCAGGAAAGATTGAGCAGGCTGGGGCTCTTTTCTCTAGAAAAGGGGAGACTGCAGTGTGACCTGATCGAGATCTTTAAGATTATGAAAGGGTTTGATAGGGTGGACGTAGAGAAGATGTTTCCACTTGCGGGGAGACCAGAACTAGGGGCCATAAATATAAGATACATTCACTAATAAATCCAATAGGGAATTCAGGAGAACTTCTTTACGCAGAGGGTGATTAGAATGTGGAACTCATTACTGCAAGGAGTAGTTGAGATGACTAGCATAGATGCATTTAAAGGGAAGCTAGATAAGCACACGAGGGAGAAAGAAATAGAAGGATATGCTGATAGGGTTAGAGAAGTAGGGAGGGAGGAGGCTCGTATGGAGCATAAACACCAGCATAGACATGCTGGGCCGAATAGGCTGTTTCTGTGCTGTACATTCTATGAAATTCTGTGTACTATTGAAGAAAGTTTTTAAAGAATCTACTTGAATCTCTCCCCTTCCTCAAAACCTAACAATCGTGCTTCATTTCAAACACTGCCTCACAGGATAGATCAGAGCAGACACCTCCATAGACACCAAAGGCCCGATATTAGGAGGGAGGCAGGTTGGCAGCGGGGGGTCGACTGGGCGCGTGGGTAACGCACCCAGTGAATTCGGGGTGCTCCGCACGCGATCGCAGCCTAATTGAAGTTACTTACGCGTGCTTCCGGGTTTCCCGTTCCAGACCTGCGCAGCGGGCGCATTGCGCATCCGCATCACAGGCTGTCATCAGGAGGAGCCCTATTTGAAGGGGCAGTCCTCCAATGCTCCTCCTGCAGCAAAGAACCAATTTTGGAGTATGGAGCAGGCCAGAGACAAGGCTGCTCCAAGGTTCTCTGACTCCTCACTCCAGGTGCTGCTCGGTGGGGTGAGGAAGAGGAGGAGGGACCTTTTTTTCCATCGGATGGGAGGAGGTGGTCTCCCTCCGCCACCAAGAAGGCCTGGCTGGAGGTGGCCGAGAAGGTCAGCAGCAGCGGCAATGTGTGCCGAACCTGGGTCCGGTGCAGGAAGCAGTTTAATGACCTAACCAGGTCAGCCAAAGTGAGTATACTTACGCATTCTACCACACTCCATCTTCCACGTCACCTCCACCACCACACAACTCCTTCTGCACTGCCACCATAACCCTCTCGCATCACTCCTCACATCCACTCAACCATCATCCTCACCTTGCCTGCACTTACTCACCGCCCCAGTTCCCATTCAAACACTGCCACACAACCCAATCCTCATACAATCTCATGGCTATGTCTCCCACGCACCCTCCCATGCATCTCCCTCACGCTCACCCACACCAATGCATGTAGTAGGTCACCATGCAACCATCACTCAATCACGCCTCTGTGTTTTGCCTTGATAGGAGAAGAGATGCCAGAATGCCCGGGAGAGGGCAAGGACCGGAGGGGGCCCGCCACACCAGGTGGTCTTAATATATGCGGAGCAGCAGGCACTAGAAATAAGCCGGACACTGGAGTTGCCTGTCTGTGGCGGACGCCGAGACTGGGAGTGCACAAGTGGCTGGTGACAGAAATCTAACACTCAGCATTCATGATAGTGAATGATTTTAGCATCACTTGGTTTCTGCAGCACCTCAACATCTGTCCACATGCTTAATATTGCTTTCTGTTCTCTTGCAGGGCCATCTGCGAGCGCCGTGACTGCGGAGGGCGATTCCTCAGACAACGTGCCAGCCTCCGAGGGTTCATCATCACATCTGAGCCAGTCATCCACTAGCGCAGATACACACACCTCGGTGGGTCCCTGTCCTCACTTAGTTGGGCTTGCACATGTTGAGTCGCCACGCACATGTGAGCACGAGCAGACCCTGGTGGCAGGGGCAGCCGTGGAGAGTCCGCGTCAATGGGAACACTCTTCTCCAGGCTCTGCTCAGCTGGACCCAGATGCTGAACCCTGGGGGCCAGCCGTGAAAAGGAGAGTCATCGAGGGCCAGCAGCACTTTGCCGAGGTACTGGAACAGTTGCCACGCACACTCTCCACAATCGCGCAGAGGATGGAGGAGTCCAACTCCTGCATGAGTGGAATGGTGGCACAGGTACAGGAGGGTATCTTTGAGTTAGTGTGACAGGGACGTGAAGGCATCTCTGAGATAGTGTCGTGGGTAGGTGCGGGAATGTCTGTGATGGAGGAAAGGCTAGCCCCCATCGAGCTTCAAGCACGGCTCAACAATGAGTCCATTCAGGCCCTGACAACGGCCGTTCGGATTCAGGGTGAGCAACATTCTGCCACCTTTATCAGGCTGACCGATTACCTTACAACTGGTCTTCCAAGGCTTCACACAAGTCCTCCAAAGTCGTCCAGCAGAGTGGAAGAAGTGATGTGGGCCTGGGCCAGGAGAGGGATGATGGTGAAAGGGGACATGGAAGTGGGGATGCCACGCAAAGCGTCCCACATCTCACCCATTGCCCCCCTCTCAACCAGTACCCACAATGCTGCCCCCTCTCCAGGTGGCCAAGTCTGCCCCTGCACAGGTGCAGGTGGAGCAGTCTTTAGAAGGGCCCTCACGGGCACCGAAACCCAGAGGGTGTCCGCGCAAAGCATCTCATCGGTCAGGGCATGGACAAGAGCAACCTGACACTACCTCTGCTGAAGCCACAGGGGTAGCACCACATAGGGGTTCCCATAAACGTACGGCGAAGGTTTTGTGAGCATAAAGGGGATGCACAAGGGTGTAAGACAAAATGTCATGTTTTTGATTTACTTTTGTTTGTTTTGCAAAAAACCATAAAAAATTTGTTATCACCGCTACTGCCACGCCTTTGCAAATCTTGTCTGGTTTGTGCAATAATGCCCTTTCCTGAGGATCACCATGAAGACCAACACCTGATGCCACCCATTGTGTCACTGCAGAATGGGTGTAGGTGTATTTGCAGGGCTTTTTTGTGCAGATGACTGAGACGCCGGCGATGTCCCCGGTGGCATCCTGGAAGGATGCGGAGGAGAAGTTGTTGAGGGCAGTGGTGACTTTGACAGCGACAGGTAAGAAGATGGTGATCGGGCCAGCCGGGAGCAGCTCGGCATGAAGGAGGCTGCAGATGTCCACGACTACATGTCGAGTGACTCTGAGCCTCCATGTGCACTGCTCCTCAGAGAGGTTCAGGAAGCTAAGCCTTGGTCTGTAGACCCTGTGGCGAGGGTAGTGCCTTCTGCAACGCATCTCTCTCTGCGGTTGCCCTCCCTCCTGCTGTGCAGGTGGATGTGTCACAGCACTGTGTTGTGGAGCTCCACGTGTCAGAGGTGGACGGCGAGGCTGGTGATGCTGTTCGTCCTCCGAGGAGGTCATGACTGCAGCTATGGCGGCCCCCATCCAGAAGATGTACATTTGAGGGGGTCCGCAAGGTAGGTAAATGTGTCTGCACACCGGGGTTGAGGTTGCAAGTTTGTGATTTTTTGTGTTAGGAGGAGGGTGGTGCAGGCCAAACTTTGTCCAAAGTGACAGAGTGGCTTCCTGCAATGAGTGAGGATCTTCCCCCCACCCCCTCAAACCCCAGACCTGTCAAATGGACCTTTGCAGCTGCCAGAGGCTGGTGGCTGCAACATGTCCATTTCAATTGGGAGTGTTTCCCCCAGTACGGGAAACATGCTCAGTTGACCTGAAAATCTCACCCCTCCTAAAACATCCTCCAAATCAGGTCTCCTAATGACCGGAAGTATCAAATTAATTGATTTAAGTGGGATCCCGCCGGCTTTAATTGCCGGTGGGAGTCTCACATGCGGGGGCTGCGCACGCATCTAAGCGTGTCATTGGGGAACCCGGAAGTGGGCGGGTTGGTGCCGGGCTCCGGACCCGCCCCGGGAATCCCCAATTTTTGGAGCCCCCCACCATGAACGCACCTGCTCGGACATCCGAAAATCGAGCCCCAAGGCACTGCAATTTTTTGTTTCACTTATGTATTGTGATGAAGTTGTTAGATTTCAAAGCTCCATGGAAACTTTCAGTTTGGTAGCTAGATCACGTTAAGAACCACTTAAAAGTTTTTCTTAACTTGATCTAGCTACCCAACTGAGCGTTTCCTCGGATCTTTGAAATCTAAGAACTTCATCACAATATATAAGTGGTGACTTCACCACATTGGCGTCACTTAATACGTGGGAAAAATTAAAGATCTTTTTCCTTCAGAGTAGGGGATCTATGGAGCAAAGTCCCAGGAAAGGGGATATTGTTATGTTGATTAACTCACTTCATAAAAAAAAAAAGCTGTAAAAAATTCTGGGTCAGAGTGGAATTAAAGGTTAAATGGATAATTGTAGATAGGTCAATTGTTCTATGAGGTACATTGGTTCGCAAGCTGGGACCACAGAAGTATCATCCCATGAAAAGCAAGTGAACCTAGCAGGTTTATATTATGAACTTAGTGATCCAATTTTATGATTATAATTGGTTAATTAAAAGAATTTGCCGGTAATTGTTGTCCCTGGAGCATTAATGAGAAATGGTCTTAATGGCCGAATGGTTCCTTCCTGTTCTGAAGTACAATAGACAGTTACAGTATTATCTTTTGAGAATGGGGACAATTAGTGAGTTTTTACTATCTTAAAACATTGCTACGACTACATACAAGGAATTTATAAGACGGTATCATTGCCATTAAAACATTTTACATATATTTGGAAAATGCTGTGCCTTCATTTAATGTGTAATATACACAGTTGCAAATCTACCCCTTGTGAAAACATTCAAATAAATTCTAAAATTAGCCAGATATATTTACTTTACTTCCAACAGTTTGAAAGGCTCAAAGTTAGTACTATTATAACATACATTTGATAATTAACTTGTAATCTTGATAAAAGTATTAATTTTATAGAGATACTGAAACAGGCAAAATACTCTGCCCACCTCAAAGAAAAACTCTGGAAAATAAAAATGTCTTCATGGCTTTTGAAGTCTGTTTTCTATGCATTGGGATTTATAATTAGCAAAAATATGCAGCCAAATCTTGTACACTGAGACATTTGTAAATTGTTAATTTTAATTACTGTTGTTCACTGCTGCGAGATTCTTCAAAACATTTGTATTCCTCAATGCTGAACATTATAAAACAAACAGCTGGAAACTTGATAGCACAGTGTGGTAGAATAATGTCCTTTCATCTTTAAGGCCTGGGTTTGAATCCATCCCAGACAGACTTGGTGAAACTCTGCCTATTTGGTTGGTTTTAAAGAACATATGTGAAAATATGGTACTTTTATTTCTTTGTACAGTTGACTGGAACATAGGAACAGACGTAGGCCATTCAGCCCCTAGAGCCTGTTTTGCCATTCAATTAGACCATCACTGATCTGTACCTCAACCTCATTTACCCGCCTTTGCACCATATCCCTTGATACCTTTACCTAACAAATCTATCAGTTTCAATCTTGAAAGCTTCAATTGACCCAGCGTCCATTGCCTTTTTAGGGAGAGTGTTCTAGATTTCTACTACCCTTTGTGTGAAAAAGTGGTTTCTGATTTCTCTCCTGAATGGCCTGGCTCTAATTTTAAGATTATGCCTTGTTCTTGATTTCCCCCATCAGAGGAAATAGGGTTTATTAGATAAAGACAATCTATCAAATCCTTTTATCATTTTAAACACCTTGGTTAGATCACCCCTTAATCTTTTAAACACAAGGGAATACAAGCCAAGTTCATGCAACCTGTCCTCATAATTTAATCCCTTAAGCCCTGGTATCATTCTGGTGAATCTGCGCTGCACCCCCTCCAAGGCCAGTATATCCTTCCTGAGGTGTGGTGCCTAGAACTGAATGCAATACTCCAGATGGAGTCTGACCAAGGCTGTATAAAACTGAAGCATAAATTCCTCCCCTTTATATTCCAGCTGCCATGAGATAAAAGCCAACATTCCATTAGCCTTTTTCTTTGTTATTTTTACCTAGACTAACTAGATTTTAGTGATTTATGTACAGGGGCACCCAAATCTCTGTGCTCCTCCACAGTTCCTAGTTTCTTACCATTTAGAAAGTACTCCGATTTGTCTTTCTTAGATCCAAAGTGGATGACCTCACACTTCACAACATTGAACTCCATTTGCCACGGTTTTGCACACTCACTTAATCTGTCTGTCACTTTGTAACTTCCTGCTCCCATCCGCACTACTTACTGTGCCTCCCATCTTGGTGTCATCTGCAGACTTGGATATGCAACTCTCTATTCCTTTACCTAAGTCATTAATAAATATGGTAAAAAAACTTAGGTCCTAGTACAGACCTCTGAGGAACACCACTTGTTACATCCTGCCAATCAGAGTGCGTACCCTTTATCACGACTCTCTGTCTCCTACCTCACAACCAATTTCCAAGCCATGTCGCAAGGTTGTCTCCAATTCCGTGCACCTTTATTTTTGCTGCTAAACTCTTGAGCGAAATCATATCAAATGGCTTCTGGAAGTCATAATAGATAACATCCACAAACACTCCTTTAAAAGACTTCACTGGGCCAGTTGGATTTTTACAACAATCCAACAGCTTCATTGTTACTTTTACTGATAACTTTTTATTTACAGATTTTTAAAATTAAATTCAAATTCTCAACCTGCCCTGGTGGGATTTGAGCTCACGTTCAAAGATAAACTGTTCTAGCAATTCACTATTTCAAGAAAAACAGTTCAGTATACAAACTAATTCTACAATAATGAAGCACTGAATATGAAATTTGGTAATCCAAGTAATATTTAGGCCATTTTCCCATGGACAAAATATTATGTAAAAGTACCATGATTTTCCTGGCATAACAAAATGCTTCAGCAAAATCTTGTGCATTGCTTGCTGTAATGCAACTTGTGAATTAGTTTTTATGGTACTTGGAAATGTGTCGATATGATTCGATGAATCTGTAAAATTTAGTTTAAAAAAAAGGAATAATGCAGTTCCAACTGATATACACCGTGGAATTGTATCAGTTTTCACACATGCGGAGACTTGGTTTTTAATATCTGGCTTCTTTCACTTGCACTTCAATGTGATAATTTGAGAGCCATCTTATGTACCCTGTAATCCTTAAATCTCTAAATCACTTTGCAGTCATTACTGTCAGTACAAAATCCAGCCAAAGGTCAGGGCTATACTAGTTATTCTGAAAGGGACAGGCTTTACTTTTTGTGGTGGGGGGAGCATTAAGCACATTTGATATAACAATAAATATGTTCATATCCTTGTCTCTTTTTAAAAAAAATCTCACTTGAGGTACTTTATAACTGAACAGACTAATGAAATCCATGGCAGGAAATTGAAGGGGACACAACCTGTTTGTGTCATTTAAAGATGTTTGTAGAAATGTTGGCCCAGTGTATCTCCAGATGTCTAGTTAATGAGGTTCAGCTGGCATGAAAATTGGCAGAGAGCCCACCGCATAACAGGAGTGTTTGGCAACAAGATCTTTCTTGCTATTTTTACCTTACACCCACCAAATCTTTAAATTGTGTTTTTTTTGCGTGGAGCATAAATCTTGGTTACTGCGCTTGAGTCAGTTTAAATTGTGTTACATTGATCATTCAATTATTTAATGTGAGAGTATATGGTTTACATCACAACTAATCTACTTTTATACTTAAAACTGCCCCTGTGAAACCCCTTGGAGTCATTTTGCATGCTGTGCTGTGCTGGTCTGATCTTGATCAACAAGTTGACATCAACAATGCTGCCTTCCAGGATAGCTACACTACATTGACAGCATTTTTATATATGAATCGCAAAATGCCTGGTCACTCAATTGGTTCACTAATTTCTACTTTCGTGTTTTTAAGCTTTGTTGTCAAATAAGTTTAAATACTGAGTAAGTTTAATTTTAAATATGTTTTACATGTAGAAATCATTAACTTTTTGATCAAAATGTTATAAATAAGCATTTCACCATTAATTATTAATTGAAAAATTCAATGGCCCAGAAATTACTCACCCAAGGACGCTATTCTGTAATGGCGTCCTCTCCGACCGCTGGCGAATCCATGGAGTAAGTTCACGAATGCACATTAAAACCAGAAAATCGTGAACTTGCTCCCATTGATTCGCTGTCGGTTTGACAGGTCCGAATTAAAGGGCCACCTACGCTAAAATCAAAGAAATCATTAAACATTCATAAACTTGCCCATCTGCCCAACTGGAACAAAGATACTTCACCAAAAGGTATGCTGGAAAATACCAGCCCTGCACTACTTTTTAAAAGCACGGTGATGACTGTGACACAACAAAAAATTAAATTTTAAAAATGTGGAATGTCATAGTACTCATCTTAATATTTTTTGATCATGAGAAAAAAAAAGATATTTTTCTTTACTTTTAACTTCTGTAAGTTTCATTAAATTAAATCATTTGCTTGGCTTTTTATAATAAGATATTTAAAATTTTTAACAGAGAAGTTTACTTTAAATGAATGATCTCTACTTGCCTGCTTGTGGACGTGGCTTCCATTCCCACAGCCATTTCCCATGCGCATCAGCCCACGCTGTTCAGAGGCTGGGCAGATGTCACGATTCATTTCAAATCTTCCAATTCATGCAAGTGGACACCTCTGACCCGCAGTAAGTAAATTTGTCCCTTTTCTTCGTAGGAGCTGCTGCGGAGGTTGCCACGCTGATGTGCACAATTTCCAGCCCATTGTCCCCACAGTAAACTGAGATAACTATATTTTTTCCAAAAGACAATCCAAACTGTAAATGATTTTGCATACCTTAAATGCTTGGTTGTAAAAGAGGATGTGAATTAAGCATGTAAAAAGCATAAAGCTTTACCTTACATTGCTCTTAAATTCAAACTCAATTTTTTTTTTAAATGGACACCTAACCTGGATTTTCCTCTTGTCACCCAATTCTCAGGGGATGGGCCCATTTTGCTCGCTCCCTATACATTTTGTTCACTTATTTAATTTTCCTATGTCACTTCTGGCTGTCCCCAGAAACAAAAATAGGCAACCATATTTAAATGAGGAACATGGTGAACATCATACATTACATTTTCAGTTATTGCCGCATCAATAAAGCTGTACATAAATTGCATCCACACAAAATGGGCACACTGCACTGTTAGGTGGTAAGTGAAAGGTGAAAGTCCATTTAAAGGGCCCAGCTGCCATTATAAAAGAATAGAGAGTTTATTTCTCAGTTAATGTTGATCATTTTGAAAATTGAGGACATCATTGAAGTCACTCATTTGTAACTTGGCCTAAAAAACATAGTCAGTATTTACATGTTAGATCAGTTATTGAGAAATCAAGGTGCATCTTTTAATTTGTTTAATTGTTAAATAAAAGTAATAGAAGTAAATTAGTAAAACATTTTGTGATCGTGGTACCTGTCTGTATTGACTATCTTTTTTTAATGTCAGCTGTGTTTATATTTTGCAGGAATTGGCAGTAATGAAGCAAGTTTTGATAAATTTGCATAACAAGCGCTATGGTGGTGGCTTGCCAGGCTCTCGAGATGAAGTCAAAAGTAGTCCTATTGCACACAGAACAAAATTTTCTCTGAGTATTCCCCCAGACGAGGATGAAAACATCTACAAACCAAAACCAACTCTTTTTGTAAGTTATCTCTTTGTCTGAAGCAAAGAAGACTTCAGCTTTTCACCAGCCCAAATATTTAGGCTTCTTCTAGTCATGTGAAATACAGGAATAGGAGTAGGCAATTGAGCCCCTCACGCCAGTTCTGCCATTCAATCAGATCATGGCTGATCTGTACCTCAGCACCACTCCATTTATTGCCTTTGGTCCATATCCCTTGATACCCTTACCAAACAAAAATCTGTCAATCTCTCTTGAAATTTTCAATTGTCCCAGCATCCACAGCCTTTTGGAGAGTTCCAGATTTCCAGCAGTAATCAACTTTCAATCTCATTCCAAAATGTTATTTGTCTTGCCTGCTTTTATTCAATAGATTGCATAATTCTCAATAAAACATTCGATTTTTTGCAGAGGTCTTTGTTTCATATTGAGGCTTTCAGCGCTGAAGGAAAAATACAGATACAAAAGGAGAAATGGAAATAAATCTTAATGGATTTGTGAAACCCCTAAAATCTCCCTACCTCCTTGATCAAGAAAATGTTAATCCCTAGGAGAAGCTATTATTGCTGGGTGTCAGCATTGTCATATCAGCTTCCATCCTTTCCAAGCACTTATGTTACAAGTTATGTAATTTAGACACCATCTCTGTTCGAAATGGTTGTGCTGCTGTGACATTACACAGTCACTCAAAAAGGCTAATGGGATGGCATAGGACCCATAATTAGAGCACATGAAATGGATCACAGGCCGAGAGATTTTAGTTTTATATAATTTAATGTAATTTCATGCAGTGATAAATGAGCAGCCAAAGTATAGTGTAATTTTACATAATTGGACTTTTTAAATTTAAATATTGTTTTAAAACTGAAACATATGTGAACGTCATTTTGATGTCCATCTATATATGTATAATTTGCAAAATTTCTGCTTCGAGTTTTAAAAAGAGCCTCAGTGTCTCATATTTTGCTTCACAGAGACCATTTACCCAAGGGTTGGGAGCACACCACAGGGAAGAATAGAGAAAACACAGATTTACTTAGTAAACATTTGTCATGCTAAAGGATCTGACAACAGAAAGTATCCTCTATATCAGCAGAACATATTTGAGCACACTAATTGCACAGGTAGCTTACAAAATATAATCTCCATGTGCTGTATTTAATAACACCGAGTTTAATAGACTCAGGTGAAAGGGAAAATCTGGGGAGAAAACAGAACTATAGCACTGGCTCCTACAGTACCTAGCCTGTTGGTACCAGAAGTAACTCTAGCAGGTTCATTCAAGCATTTTTACTACTGCTGACCTTTAACCTTTGAAACCAACAATGGAGGCATGAAAAAAGGTGGCGGTGTTGTGATTTTTCGTCACTTCATTGGCATCCCTTGGTTCTTAGAGATACACATAGACATAATAGGCTCACTGCAGAGCCAGACTAGGCTGAAAATTCATTTCCTGTATTTACAAGGCTCCACTATCATTCTGCATGTGTTATATGTCTTATATATTTGATCATTTTTGAAATAGTCAGTCATGTGACTGAAAAGGAGCAGAGACAATCCTCAGGTGTGACTCTGAGAAAGGATTAATAATGCATAAGGAGGATTGCATCCTACAATTTGAATAATGTTCTGAGTTTGGAGGACCATCGTTCAGTGTTTTACTTAATACCCAAAGTTGTATGTCGTACCACTTGTGTTAACCTGACTTGTATTGAGACCAGCCTTCAGTGCCTTATTTGATGCAATTTTTGTGTCAGTCAGAAGCTTCTGAAGCACAGCTTGCCCCTTAAACAGGATGATATTTGAAACTCATTTGATAATGGAGAAGGAAAGCTTGGGTATTTGTGACAAAAGATTCAGTGTTTTTTCACCACTAACCAAATTGAAAACTGAAACTAAATGGTGTACAAATGTTTTGACATTGAATATAACTGTTGTATGAATTAAATTTGCTTGAGATTTAGTGGTGCAATAACCAGCCACAAAATAGTAGGACATGGGTCCACAATTGTAGTTTGTTATACGGTAATTCTTGATCTTGTTCATGGTGTCTGGGAGAGGTACTGAGTAGAGGTATTTCTTCACGTGGAGGGAGAGAAAATCAGCAGGTAAGTCACTTAGGGACACAGTTATACATCTATAGCTGGATTGAGATTAATATTAGTGTCCTGGGCTTAAATTACCTTACACCCTGTCACCTGGGAAATTATTAGTATGTACGGTGATGGGGGAGGAGAGGGAACGAATAAAGGAGGGAAGAATATATGTAAAATGAGACAAAAAAAACTATTGTGTATTCAATTTGTAAATTGAGTCCTTTATGGCAAACTGATAAGTCTTCGTTAAAGGAAGAGATAACTAGTTCTCTGATTCAGGGGTGTCCAATTTGCAGCCCTCAAGCCCTGGCAATCTGGCCCTTGAAGCCTGGGCAACTCAGACCTATGTGTACGTATATTATTTTGTGGGCTGGTAGGTTAGAAAATGGCTTTTAGTACCGTTGCCTCATTAATGGATAAATCCTCAATCAGAACAAGGACTGTTGGTATCACCAGCTTGAGATATATGCAACATGCCATGAAACACACCTGTGTGGTCCATGAAAAGAAGGGCTTGGACACCGCTACCCTATATAATAATTGGATGACTAGGTTTTGTATCAAAAATGGAAAAAAATCTGCAAGAATGCCTCTGAGCACGACCTCATCATTAAGTTGCGCTGTGGGTAGGTCTTTGACATTTTTACCTCTAAGGAATCCCTGAATAGAAAATAGATTACAGATTCTGCATTCTTCCTAATCTAAATTATTTTTTTCTTGCAGACAAACAGAGAATGTCCTGCCTGGTACACAAAATTGAAGCAGAAAAATACTTGACTCTTTTGAAGGACCTTTGTAGATGCTGCACTTCATCGTACTACTCATTTTCTGTAACATAACCACAAAGCTGAAGATGCAGGTTTTCTAATTCAAGCGTTGTGATTCCAATAATATGTCCGTTGTTTGTGAACCACTCTTAAGGTGCATTTACACTACAACCATAGTGTCGGTATGAAGCTTATTGGCTTCACACTAATGCTGCAGTTATAGTGTAAATGCAGCCTGAATCCGGAGTCAAGGTCTGACATGACACCAGAGCAAAGCACAGTGTGAGACTCCTGAAGGAGGGACTCTCACTCCACTTCGCTTCAGTTAGTTCAAGCCTTAAAAACCCAATTTACATTGCACAAGATTAGCTTCAGCGTAATGCCTAAACCATTCTGTGCTGACACAAGTGTAATTCCACCCTTATTTGTACAACTAAAGTGAAGATAGACTTGCAAGGATGTCAACGTTATTGATATACAGCAGTTTGTTTATTTTATTACTGTATTGGGTAACCAAGTTACATTTGTGATAATCTTGCACTATACATGTTTAAAAAGAAAATTTTAATAAAGGTTTTATTGTAATGTATATCTGTTTACTATTCTGCAATTCTTTAATGGTTAGTTTATCAATATAACAAATAAGGTTTTCAATTGGCTAGTTAGTGTTCTGTTAATACTTTGTTTTTCTTTAATACAAGAGCTTTCTCCTTTGTAACACCATTGTAAAACATATTTCAGATGTTTTGCTGTAAATAGAAATAATAGGTTTAATTTATTGGAGACTTTGGATTGTTATTGTGTCTGATTTTTTTTTTCTGGTAATCTTCCTGTTTTCTTCCAGGTTCGCAGTGCCCTGCACCACCTACAGCCTGGAGCATAGGCCGCAACTTCTTCCTAGACTGCCACGAATCCTGCCCTGAGGCAGCCCTCGACAAATGTATTGGAGCAGCCTGGAGGCATTACTCTTCTCATCAGTACATCAGAGATAGGGAACTCAGTAATGTGAGGGATTGAATCTAACTACCTTAGCTCAACATAGTACCCACCTCACTACTGCTTTCACTTATTTTAAAAATTTCCACTAATCTTTAGTTATCTTTCGTATCCAGTGTATCTTTTAAGAAATCTCATGATTTGTTTATTTTCAGAACCAAGGGGGACCTTTTGCATAATGAATGCAATTGGTACTTCATATTTGACCAGATAATTATGAGCCAATACCAATCTGCAGCCACAGACTACTGGCACAAATCTTACATAATGCACCCAAAGGAGACAAGCATGTATACTGCATTCACATGGGCACATAATTTCATTCATAAAGCTAATGCATTCTAAGGTTTCGTGCCAAGAGGTTCAAAACATCCAAGCGCGGTGTAATTCAACCTATCTGCATTTGAAACCTGACCTTTTCAAATAAAATAATCTGTAATGTCAAAGCAATTTATCATTTGCAATATAAAGAATAGGTCATCAGACACAATGCGGTATTTTTGCTTCAAGTAAAGCCGAAGGTTCTTATTTACATTCTGCAAAAGTCACATTCACATTCTAATCTGATTGTTTATTTTATAGCTGCAATTTAAGCTGTACTAGAGCCAAATCATATTAAGGCTTGTATGATGTGTAAATCATATTAATTGTCACATAGTGGCAATGATAATCTCAACAGGTGAAACGCAATATGCAACCAGAGTCTTGAAATTCACTATATTTTATTCCCCCGCCCCCATCAATTTTCTCAGCTCCTCAACAACAACTTTCATTTATATAGCACCTTTAACATAGTAAAATGTCCCAAGGCACTTCACAGAAGTGTTATCAAACAAAATTTGACACCAAGCCACCTAAGGAGATATTAGGACAGGTGACCAAAAGCTTGGTCAATGAAGTAGGTTTTAAGGAGCGATTTAAAGAAGGGTGGAGAGGTTTAAGAAGGGAATTCCATCGCTTAGGGCCTAGACAGCTGAAGGCACGGCCGCCAGTGGTGGGGCGAAGGAAATCGTGGATGCACAAGAGGCCAGAATTGGAGGAACGCAAAGTTTGCGGAGAGTTGTAGGAATGGAGGGTGTTACAGAAATAGGGAGGGGCAAGGTTATGGAGTTGATTTGAACACTCTCCTGAAGGCGTTGAGACATGTTTGGGTTTTGGTTCCATAGATACAGGTCAACCTCTAGTACTTCAGCCCAGTAGACATCCTTCACAAATGAGCCTAGACCGAGTGTCTGTAGGACACTCAACCACGTATAGCTTTATAGCTGTGGCTGATCTCACCCGACACGCACATCCTGTAGGAGTGGCTGAATAGCACTTGAGAGGGCACCTGAGCTGGCATTTCCCTTCCATACCCCAGGGGTGCTGAGGCCAATTGTAACACCTCCAGTGGCAACGAACTGAGATCAGGTAGCTCAGCACAGACTGGAGGTTGAACCTGAGGCTTTGATGATCTGTATAATCCAGTTTGACAGTAAGCACTGCACTTAGAACTAGAACATTGGGGAGAGCTTCTGATTTACTGTATTTTGGTACTGTTTTTATTTTGTGAGTGAATTCAATGTCACGTTTTACTATCCATTGAAAAGAAACATAGCTGTGTGCTTGTTATTTAGTAAACATTCCAGAATTCATGCTGCAAGTTTTTAATAATTTTTCAACTCTTTACTTTGTCTACACTACAAAATTGATTGCTGTGTGTTGTACCATTCATGATAAAAATTAATTCAATAGTTTATTAGGAACCATTGATGCTATCATTTTGGCCCTGAATTTTCTGGGATTTTCTGCTGCTGTCCCGCCATAGCTATGTCGGAACTGCGGCAGAAAGCCCGTTTATGCACCTAGACGGGGTTTACACCGCACTTCCAACAGACCTACAGTGGCGCAGCAGCAGAAAGTCTGAGAAAAATCAGGGCCTTTATCTTTTTAAAGTAAATGTGTTCTGAGTTCTTTAATTAAATACCGTCAAATCTTTGTATCATTTAAAAAAAATATGCATTTAACTTTTGCCAAATTTGCTCACTTAGTGCCTACATTACACAGTTTTGTATTACGATCAGTGCTTGGGCCTCAGCTATTTACAATCTATATTAATGATTTAGATGAAGGCACTGAGAGTAATGTATCCAAGTTTGCTGACGATACAAAGGTAGGTGAGAAAGTAAGCTGTGAGGAAGACACAGAGGGGGTAATTTTAACCCGGAACCAGGAAGGGGACCGGGGGGGGTCGAGTTGCGGATGGGAAACCCGGAAGTATGGATTTCCCAGACATTCTTACGATTTTGACGTAAGGATGTCTTTTATTTTTTCTGTTGGTTTGCCGACCGACTGGCCGGCCTGATTGACAGGCTGGCCTCAATAGGACAGGAGCAAGGAAGAGGACGTGAAAAGGTAAGTCTTCAATTAAGCCTTTCACTGTATGGATTGGGGTGGGTGCATGGGGGTCACGGGGGACGAAGTCAGTCATTGGAGGAGTCGGTCATGGGGGGAGGGATCGCTGGCCAGTCACCAGGGGGATCGGGGTTCATCGTGAGGGTCCACCATCGTGGGGGGTGGATCAGGGGTCATCAAGAGGGTCCACGATCGTTGAGGATCAGGGGTCCGCAAACATTGGGGGTCATCATGGGGGTCCACGATTGTTGAGTGAGGGAAATCGAAGATTGAGGGGGTTTGGTCGCTGCAGGTAGGCTTGTTGGGCCTGGGGGAAGCACACCTGCTCCTCCGGACCCACAAGTAGTGCCAAAAAGGCACTTACCTGCAGTTTCGGGTCTTCTCGCCTCCTTTCGCGTGGTGTGAAGGAAAAGGCCTGGGAATACCGGCCCCCAAGGGTTGAAATCAAAAAACCTTTGAAAATGGAGGCACGCAGCTTCCTTGAAAGGTTTTAGTGACCAGTCCACCTCCTGGGAGTGGGTTGGTGTCCTGCCCCGGTGAAAAACGGAAATGGCCAGGATGGGGGTGGGTCTGAAATTAATATAATTTTCAATGCCCCAATGCACCTGTTTTTCAAAGTTAAAATTCTGCCCAAGGAGTCTGCAAAGGGATTTAGAGAGGTTAAGTGAGTGGGCAAGAAGGTGGCAGATGGAGTACAATGTGGGGAAATGTAAGGTTATTCACTTTGGTAGGGAGAATAGAAAAACAATATTTTTTAAATGGTGAGAAACTATTAAATGTTGGTGTTTAGAGGGATTTGGGTGTCCTCATACAAGAAACACAATAAGTTAGCATACAGGTACACAGCAATTAGGAAGGCAAATGACACGTTGCCCTTTATTGCAAGAGGGTTGGGGTACAAGAGTAAGGAAGACTTACTACAATTGTACAGGGCTTTGGTAAGACATGTGTACAGTTTTGGTCTCCTTATCTAAGGAAGGATAATACTTGCCTTCGAGGTGGTGCAACAAAGGTTCACTAGATTAATTCCTGGGATGAGCGGGTTGTCCTATGAGGAGAGATTGGGTAGCATAGGCCTTGCTCTCTGGAATTTAGAAGAATGAGAGGTGATCTCATTGATACATATAAGATTCCGAGGGGGCTTGACAGGGTAGATGCTGAGAGGTTGTTTCTCATGGCTGGAGAGGCTAGAGCTAGAGGGCATAGTCTCAGGATAAGGGGTCGGCCATTTAAGACTGAGATAAGGAGGAATTTCTTCACACAGAGGTTTGTGAGTCTTTGGAATTCTGTACCTCAGAGGGCTGTGGATGCTGAGTCGTTGAATATGTTCAAGGCTGAGAGATTTTTGGACTCTCGGGGAATCAAGGGATATGGGGATCGGGCAGGAATGTGGAGTTGAGGTCGAAGATCAGCCATGATCTTATTGAATGGCGGAACAGGCTCAAGGGGCTGTGTGGCCTACTCCTGCTCCTATTTCTTATGTTCTTATCTTATGTATTGGAAACGATGCAAGAATTTTTGGACCTATTTTTGAAAAACAAAAATTAAAGTATAAATCCTAAATGTCAAAAATTAGATGCTCTCTAGGTGAATTTACTGTATCCACGGGTCTATATCACCACCTCTCATTACTGGGTGTCTAGATGCCCAAGGCTAGATCCCTACCAACATGGTGAGTGTAAACATCTCAACCCTACTGATTCAGTCACAACATCCCCTCTTCCCAACATGGAATGTAAATGAAGACTGGCTACAAAATTTATCAACTGCCCAAACAGTAAAGCAGGGCAGCCCTCCACATTTCCTCCAATCTGTGGAAATGTTGGTGCAGATCATCTGAAGGATGCTGCACTCAGGGGTATGCTGGCAACAAAATTTCAGGACCGTAAGAAGGTCCCAGAAGGACTTGAAAGGAAGATATTTTATTTCCATGATTTTATGCACCCCAAAAATGAGGGGGATTGTGCTGAACTGTGGGCTTCAAAATGCTAAGTAGGATCGATGTATGTTGAAATATCTCAGGAGAAGCACCTTTATTGTTTTTGATCCACCAAGAAGAATAGCAAAGTTTGTAAACTACTGTGAATAAACTATTTTGTGCTATTCATTTACCTGTTCTGTGTTAAATAATTGTCTCTTGATTTATAGCCTGAACCTCGGTATGATAGAGTATATTTAATCGCTACTGAAGACGCGAAGAAGCATGCGGCGTGTACCAGCAAGCCTGACTATGGTGATCGAGGTTCTCTGCTCGACTCTTGGGTCTTGCTATCGTTTACGTAGACATTGGGGAGGTAAAGGCACACTCCAATTCGTAGTGGATACAGGGTCCACTTATGGGAGGAGTCAGTGGTGTTGAACTTCTGTAGATTGTCTAGCGTGAATACCTAAAACATAATAGTTTGCACAACAATTCTACAAACTCCAATCAGAGAACCAGCTGTTTTTAGTGAGGATGGGAAAGCAACATGCTGTCAAAATAGGGTTGGATCCCCGAGTAATAGACCTTGGTGCCAAAGCAGGCAAATGATCATAGTTTGATAAGCAGGGAGAATATAGTAGCAGGTCTTAACATAATCTTGATCCTACCCAGTGAGTAGACCCTTCACAACAAAATGCTCTATGGTTTTTGAAAGGTAGAGAACCCTTCTCTAATGACTTACAACAACAATAAATTGCATTTATATAGCACCTTTAACGTAGAAAAACGTCCCAAGGCGCTTCACAGAGGCGTAACCAGACAAAAAAAGGACAGAAATAGAATGCAAACACAATTGTTATGATTGTTCTCCAGGATTGGGACTCATTCCAATATAATATAAAACAATAAGCTATTTCTTGGCACAGTCAGCTGTGCTTCCATTTCAATCTCCCTGATCTCCAAAGTGATTGCTGAAAACAAGAGATAGAGGTTAATTATGCTTGTAGTCCCACATTAGCCTTAAAAAATTGATTTTAGTCCTACAATCCCTGGGTAGGTCCTGTCCCACTGGCAGGACAGACCAACCAGAGGTGGCGGTACAGTGATATACAGTCAGGAGGGAGTGGCCCTGGGAGTCCTCAATATTGACTCCGGACCCCATGAAATCTCACGGCATCAGGTCAAACATGGGCAAGTAAACCTGCTGATTACCAACTACTGCCCTCCCTCAGTTAATGAATCAGTCCTCCTCTATGTTGAGCACCACTTGGAGGAAGCACTGAGGGAAGCAAGGGCACAGAATGTACTCTGGGTGGGGGACTTCAATGTCCATCACCAAAAGTGGCTCAGTAGCACCACTACTGACCGAGCTGGCCGTGTCCTGAAGGACATGGCTGCCAGTCTGGGCCTGCAGCAGATGGTGAGCGAACCAACATGAGGGAAAAACCTACTTGACCTTGTCCTCACCAATCTACCTATCGCAGATGCATCTGTTCATGACAGTAGGAGTGACCACGCACAGTCCTTTTGGAGATGAAGTCCTGTCTTCACACTGAGGACACCATCCAACGTGTTATGTGGCACTACCACCATGCTAAACAGGATAGATTCAGAAAAGATCTAGCAGCTCAAAACTGGGCATCCATGAGGCACTGTTTTGTATTCCAGCACAATCTGTAACCTCATGCAGCATATTCCTCTCTACCATTGAACCCTGGTTCAATGAGGAGTTTAGAAGAGCGTGCCAGGAGCAGCACCAGGCGTACCTAAAAATGAGGTGCCAACCTGATGAAGCTACAACAGGACTACATGCATGCTAAACAGCAGAATCAACATGCTATAGCCAGAACAAAGCGATTCCACAACCAACAGATCAGATCAAAGCTCTGCAGTCCTGCCACATCCTGTCGTGAATGATGGTGGACAATTAAACAACTAACGGGAGGAGGAGGCTCCGTGAACATCCCCATCCGCAATGATGGCAGAGTCCAGCACGTGAGTGCAAAAGACAAGGCTGAAGCGTTTGTAACCATCTTCAGCCAGAAGTGTCAAGTGGATGATTCATCTCGGCCTCCTCCCGATATCCCCACCATCACAGAAGCCAGTCTAACGCCACGTGATATCAAAAAGGACTGAGTGCACTGGATACAGCAAAAGCTATGGGCCCCAACAACATGCTGGCTGTAGTGCTGAAGACTTATGTTCCAGAACTAGCCGTGTCTCTGGGAAACTGTTCCAGTGCAGCTACAACACTGGCATTTACCCGATAATGTGGAAAATTGCCCAGGTATGTCCTGTCCACAAAAAGCAGGACAAATCCAATCTGGCCAATTACTGCCCCATCAGTCACTCTCAGTCTTCAGTAAAGTGATGGAAGGTGTCACTCACCAATAACGTGCTCACCGATGCTCAGTTTGGATTCCGCCAGGAGCACTCGGCTCCAGACCTCATTACAGCCAAATATGGAAAAAAGAGCTGAATTCCAGAGGTGAGGTGAGAGTGACTGCCCTTAACATCAAGGCAGCATTGGACCGAGTGTGGCATCAAGAAGCCCTAGTAAAATTGAAGTCAATGGGAATCAGGGGGAAAACTCTCCAGTTGCTGGAGTCATACCTAGCACAAAGGAAGATGGTAGTGGTTGTTGGAGGCCAATCATCTCAGCCCCAGGACATTGCTGCAGGAGTTCCTCAGGGCAGTGTCCTATGCCCAACCATCTTCAGCTGCTTCATCAATGACCTTCCCTCCATCATAAGGTCAGAAATGGGGATGTTCGCTGATGATTGCAGTGTTCAGTTCCATTCGCAACCCCTCAGATAACGAAACAGTCCGTGCCCGCATGCAGCAAGACCTGGACAACATCCAGGCTTGGGCTGATAAGTGGCAACTAACATTCGTGCCAGACAACTGCCAGGCAATGACCATCTCCAACAAGAGAGAGTCTAACCACCTCCCCTTGACATTCAACGACGTTACTATCACTGAATCCCCCACCATCAACATCCTGGGGGGGTCACCATTGACCTAAAACTTAACTGCACCAGCCGCATAAATACTGTGGCTACAAAAGTAGGTCAGAGGCTGGGTATTCTGCGGCGAGTGACTCAAGTCCTAACTCCCCAAAGCCTTTCCACCATCTACAAGGCACAAGTCAGGAGTGTGATGGAATATTCTTCACTTGCCTGGCTGAGTGCAACTCCAACAACACTCAAGAAACTCGACACCATCCAAGACAAAGCAACCCGCTTGATTGGTACCCCATCCACCACCCTAAGCATTCACTCCCTTCACCACCAGCGCACTGGATGCAGCAACTCGCCAAGGCTTCTTCGTCAGCATCTCCCAAACCCGCGACCTTTACCACTTAGAAGGACAAGGGCAGCAGGCACATGGGAACAACACCACCTGTACGTTCCCCTCCAAGTCACACACCATCCCGACTTGGAAATATATTGCCATTCCTTCGTCGTCGCTGGGTCAAAATCCTGGAACTCCGTACCTAACAGCACTATGGGAGAACCTTCACCACACGGACTGCAGCGGTTCAAGAAGGCGGCTCACCACCACCTTCTCAAGGGCAATTAAGGATGGGCAATAAATGCTGGCCTTGCCAACGGTGCCCACATTCCATGAACGAATAAAAAAAAGAAACAACTCTTTTCCCTACCAGATTGTGTAGTCTTCATGGTGTTAACTTTCATTTTCAGGTGGTATCAGTTCTAATTTGATTTATTGGTTTTAACACCCACCTTAATCTCATGGAAAAGGCGATCAATTTTCCCTTCTAAGCTCATTTGCAAAAAATTATTTACAACTCCAGGTGCAAACTTGGTTAGGTCTAGAGATGATACGAGATGAAAATTGTGTGTCAAGTCAAATTTAAAAGAATGGAGAAAATTAAAGGGGAGGGAGATAAAATCTTCTGGAGAGCATTAAAATCATCTCAAACAATTATCAGCCTAAGCCAAGATAAAGGGAAAGGGACCCTCAGATGCAGGTATGAGTCTGCAGACAAGTGAAGGTACAACCCAGAACCCAGCTTCCTCCTTGATGGGGAGGGGAAGAGGAGTGGAAATATCACTAAGGGTCCAAGGGCTATCCATGGCTGCTGACCCCACTGATGAACCCCTCAACAGTAAAGGAGAACCTCAAGCTGGAACCCTGAGCATCTGCTGGCTGTTTCCACACCTGCTACTTCCACTTACAAGAAAAGGGTACTGTTCAGCTTTAGCATGATGAAATTGTGTGTGTAAGAAGGCAATGGTTGCATGCAGTTCTTTAAATGGAACCTCCATATAAAGGAGGTTTGTGACATGTTTAGTGGGCCTCACAAGAAATGTTTGCAAAGGTTAGGAGTACACTTATTTCCTCCTGATACCATCAAACTTCTTCCTCATTTGCACCCAGGTACAATGGACCTTGATGATTGTGTTGATTCGGTCATTGTCTTCCCTCGCTCCATTCAGTTTGCCCCTATGTTTTTACTAGAAGGTGGCATTGAGCCTCAAACAGGGCTACTCTCCATTGGTGCACCTCCTGTAGCTGGATCTTTAACTCTTCAGCATCAAAGGAAGCAGTGTTGTTGTGCTATTGTGAACTATTAGTATGCTTTACTGCCCCCATCATGACTTCCCATTTAATGCCCTGGTGCAGCCTTTTAAGAGGTATTTTATGCTGTCCAGCCTAAGGTACTACAGGCCAAGGTCTCTGGCCAATTTTTTTATGGACTAGTAGCTCATTCAAATTAGGGAGAGGGACTCTCATCAATTTGGTGCAATTTCCAATGATAGGGGTGGTGGGAACTGACAATGAGGAATGCAACAATTGCGTAGATCATTTTATTTTTCAAAGCTACCACTCAATAAGCAGAAAATACAATCAAGCTCACCAGACACACAAATTGCACAATCTTAAAAAAAATCTCTGAATTTACCCATAAAATTCATTGGTTAGTGTGAGGAATACCTGCAAGATGTTTCCTCAGATAGGTCTGCCCTTTTATCTGGATCTTGAGTTGGAACTTTCACCTGGGAGTGGGTGCTGGAATTTCCAGCTATGATTGACAAATTGTGTGTGTGTGAGGGAGAGAGACATCCCTTGGCAGCATTACATCAATGCTAGCTATGTACAGTGATTACAAATGTGCATAATATTTCAAGTTATAGTCTCAATGATGTTTGATAATGTGTCTATTGGTCAGCCGGTGTTCATGCTCCACACGAGCCTAGTCCCACCCCTTTAGTGTTCCCTTTTAGCTCGCAGCAGTGGCCACGTTTCATGGTTTGCTCTTGCTTTTCTTTGTAATAAAAAGGCAATAACTTACCTACAGAACACAAGTGGTGAACTTGGCTTTCTGAAACCATGCGTTAAGTATCCACAGAAGCAGAAAGCCCTGTGTAGACCTACACAATGCAATCTGGATTCCATCTCTGGCATACATGCAACAAAAACGTACATGTGGTATGGCATTCAAAACTATAACTTCCAATATTGTGGTTGGAACTTGGGCAGAGATCTATCTGCTGCACGGTCCCAACATGCAAGTGGTTGGATACCAACAGTATCCAGAACGCAAACCCTTCCAAAGCCTAGCTGAATGCATGGCAGTAGCACGATTTTTTTTATTATAAGGGCTGAAAGAAAATGGTATAGCTGGGGCCCAAGCAGCTCAGGGATCAGTGCTTGGGGCCCAGCTGTTCACAATCTATATCAATGATTTGGATGAGGGGACCAAATGTAATATTTCCAAGTTTGCTGATGACACAAAACTAGGTGGGAATGTGAATTGTGAGGAGGATGCAAAGAGGCTTCAAGGGAATATAGACAGGCTAAGTGAGTGGGCAAGAACATGGCACATGGAATATAGTGTGGAAAAATGTGAAGTTATCCATTTTGGTAGGAAAAGCAGAAATGCAATGTTGATGTTCAAAGGGACCTGGGTGTCCTTGTACATGAAAGCTATCATGCAGGTGCAGCAAGCAATTAGGAAGGCAAATGGTATGTTGGCCTTTAAAACAAGAGGATTTGAGTACAGGAGTAAAGATGTCTTACTGCAATTATATAGGGCCTCGGTGAGATCACACCTGGAGTATTGTGTACAATTTTGGACTCCTTACCTAAGAAAAGATATACTTGCCATAGAGGGAGTGCAACGAAGGTTCACCAGACCGATTCCTGGGATGGCGGGATTGTCGTATGAGGAGAGATTGAGTAGACTGGGCCTGAATTCTCTAGAGTTTAGAAAAATGAGAGGTGATCTCATTGAAACATACAAAATTCTTACAGGGCTCGACAGGGTAGATGCAAGGAGGATGTTTCCCCTGGCTGGGAAGTCTAGAACCAGGGGTCACAGTCTCAGAATAAGGGGTAGGCCATTTAGGACTGAGCTGAGGAGAAATTTCTTCACTCAGAGGGTGGTGAATCTTTGGAATTCTCTACCCCCAGAAGGCTGTGGAGGCTCAGTCATTGAGTACATTCAAAACAGAGATCGATAGATTTCTAGATATTAAAGGCATCAAGAGATATGGGGATAGTGCAGGAAAATGGCGTTGAGGTAGAAGATCAGCCATGATCTTGTTGAATGACAGGGCAGGCTTGAGGGGCCGGATGGCCTACTCCTGCTCCTATTTCTTAAGTTCTTACGAAAGGATTTAACACAGGTTTGTGGAACCAGGCTCAGATCCCAGGCGGGAACAAGAATTTTCTTCAGCGGTTTGGTATGTATGTGACAAGATCAGAAATTGGCCCTATTTATTGTTATAGAACTTTATATTATATCTTTTTTATGTGAAAGGCATTGGTGAAATACACGATGCTTTGGTTGCCTAAATGTGTTTACTGCAAACAGAAACCACATTTAAACCTGTCTGGAATGTAGCCCCCGTAACCATTTGAAGGGACAAGCCTTGTTACTTGGAAGCAGGCCCTTCTGTAGATTGTGTGGAGACAAGCTGATTTCTTTGTTCTGAAGTCAGTCAATTGAAGTAAAGGTATTTGAATGAATTTGAGCCTAGCATCTATTATTAGGCTGTCAGTCTAAATGCTAGCCTGTTATCATTGTACTTTTTGTTTGACAAAGGCTTGTGAAACTTGGGAGTCAAGCCGGAGGACCCACAGAGTGTCTCTGGGGATAGTGGTTGAGTGACAACGCCTTACCCAAGCTGGGAAATGGATTTGGCTGTTGTCCGCCAGTTCTTATGGTGGCCATTGAGATAAAGAGGAATACCTAAAGACTCTGGTGATTAAATGAAACCTCACATAATTATAATGGTCCAGGTGCAGCAGTATTAGGAGAGTTAGTGAAGTATCAAATCTTTTGTTGTTCTTGCATATCCATGAAGATGTAAGTTAAAAGTTCTGTAATGAAATCAAATCTGCTCTTTTTTCACGCTACTGTCTAATTGTTGTTTTTAATAAATTTGGATTGTAGTTTATAGCCTAAGCAAAGCAGTCTGATAGTGTTTAATATTCCACTAAATGAAACTAGGAGAACATGAAGTGGCTCATGTCAATTCCAGAAAGTTATTAGCATCATAAGGGTTTCTGTTCAATCCCTCGTCATTGCTATTTTACCAGATATTGTGTATGAAGTCACACTCCAGTTCGTAAGGAATGAAGGCTTTATTACAGGAGTGATTTTTCACATCAAACCCAAGGGAAATATCTAGAGCAAACTGAAAACTTAATAGACTTCAGTGTTTTACATGTTCAAGACATACAGCCTATATTTCCATAGTTTCCAATCACACGTTTAGAACAAACTATTCAGATCTGTGCTCACAGCTGTCATTATAGATTGGGGGGGGAGGGGGAATGTGAAATATATGCTTTACCCCCTATTTTAAATGGGCTATTGGTACATGAAAGGCATACCCAGAGCGTGGCCTGTGGCACACTTGGCTTGGGATTATAAAATCCAATGAGGAAGCAGCAAGGGCTACAACTCACCAAAATAAGAAGAAGTTGTGATAGTGACAGAAAAGTTGTGCAATTGTTCACATGTTGATGGTGGTATCAGGAGCAATGTTAAAGTAACTGTACTCCACTCATTTTCTCACATTTCTTGTGGCGCTCAACAATCACAGCACAAACCTAAGTTGGGAACTCCCAGTTCTTCTCATTTAAAGCACTGCACACAACTGTTGACCTTTTGTACACACTGTTTCACATTGTGCCCAAGGTACATGGTGCATTTTTCTTGAAGGTGGAATGGCAGCTGAGGATCAGCAAATAAATGCTGAAGCATCCAGACTGAAGTGCTCCTCAGATAAGAGATTGCTCAGTGGGGTCAGCATTCAAGGATGCAGAGGATATCTCTTCATTCCTTAAAGCCATGCACACACAGTGTTTCTTATATTCAGACATCATGCATTGGCACATAATGAAGGCATAATGGCTATTGATGTGTATGATGATGTTTCTGTGTTCAGTTACCACTTGAATATTAATTGGGTGCAAACCCTTTTTCTTCACGAAGGCTATGGAGTTGACATGAAGAGCTCTGAAGCCCACACTGATACAGTGCCTGACTCTTTACACTCAAGAGAGCCCTGGCAGCCGTGTGTTCTGTCCAACTGATGTCTCCTTTCCCCAAGGAAATTGACGAAGGTGGTGCCCCTTGTAAACAATAGCAGGTGTGACCTCTTTGATACATGTGTGCACTGCAGACTGCCTGATCTGGTAGATGTTTCCTGAGGGGGTTGGGGGGTGGGAAGTTGGTAGAATGCAATAGCATGAATGTTTCATGCTGTGGTAATTTTCACTTCTATGGGAGCATTGTCCCTGATACAGATGTTGTATGTAGAAAATTGTTGATCAGATAGTACAACTCTGTACAACCTGCCTTGTGAAGCAGAGGGGTGAAGACAGGTTTCCGTTGACACGTCAAGGTATAGCTCCCGGGGAGTAACAGATGTGGCCAAAATGCCTCCGGATTCATTTACACCTGCATCGGTTTGCTCCTCATTTCAATTATGCAGTGCCTTTGGAATCCTCAAAAGAATATCTATTCTCACCTTTTTGTAAGGTATGGTACAAAAGCAAACAGAAACCAAGAATAATAAAACTGTTAGTGGACAGGACAAAAGAAAACAAACGGAGGCTGACCCAGCAAAGCAAACTAATGTATGGAGCAAAATGCAGCCAAGAGTGCATGAAAATGCAGGCAAATAAACTTACTATTTCCCTATTAAGCACTTAGGTACATCCAGCATTTTTACGCAAGGCTTGAGCTGTGGACAGATTCTTGCCCAAACTCTTAAAATTGCTGACAAAACTTTAATATTGATAAATCATAATACAGCATAACCTCCAACATAATGTGAGCAATATTATGGGTGATCTGCTCGTTGTTTATGATTTATTAGTTGTGTTGCAATGGTAAACATAACTAGTTTATTGGAATAGTTATAGCAGCGTCTGAAAGATTTGCTCCCCTTTACATCGAGTTGGGCCTGACCATCTTTTAACTGAACTTTGTTAAGATGCTCCCTCTTCTTAGGATAACTAAAGTTGATTCATGTTTGAAATCATTCTTTTAGATAAAGAACTCTTTTAATTGAGGTAGGTTGTGCCCTAAAGTTAAGTGCGTAATGGAAAGCTCATGCACTATAAAATAAGATCTGCAAAGGGCATCATCCACACACTTTGATGTTGACCGCAGAGTACAATAAACAATATTTTTTTTTAACATCCAACTCAGGTGCTTTTATTGCTGCCCAAAAACCTGTCTCTCCTACTATACTTTCTGAATAAATGGTAAAATAAACTAGTATGGAAATTCAACTCAGTAATAGGAACATAGGAATTGCTAGATGAAAAAAGACCAAAGTCCATCTAGTTCGCCTTCTACCATCCTGGTAGTCGCATAATACAACGATAATTGAGTTGTTGACTATTCATAGCAATCAATCTCTATCCATTAGTCTACAACAGACCCAGACATGAGGTAAGGAAAGCTTTAAGAACCATGGGTCCAAAGTCGCCTGTTCCTCCCTAGCATTCTACCCTTACCATATGTACCCATATACTGTATCCCAAAATACTATTTTCTGAAAGAAATCTATCTGATTTGCATTTGAATGAATCAATACTATCTGCCTCCACCATCTCCCGAGGAGCCTATTCCATTGATTGACCAGTCGCTCGCTGAAGTAATGTTTCCGCAGATTAGTTTTAAATTTCCCCCCTTCAAGCGCAGGTCATGTCCTCTGGTTCTACTGTTCTGGACAAGGTGAAACAGCTTGTCATGGTCTATATTAGATAGTCCCTTTAGAATCCTAAAAACAATTTTTCAATTTAAATTAATAGCAATGAATCAGAATAGGATATTCAGACCATTTTTCCACTCAAAAAAAATCATTGCATTAATTTTATATTCCTGCTTACCTAAACACTAGACTTTTTTTAATGGAATCATAGAAGATTGGCTGCAGAGGTGTGCCGTATTATAAAGTTATTGGTTACTAAATCCATTTTATATGTATCATTGATTTTAAAGCTTTTGATTTTTTTTAAAAATAAGCAAATGTATTAAGGACTCTTCTGCACAACAGTATTTTCTAGTAGAACTACAGGCATATGTTTGTGGTTTAAAAGGCACTTCAAATATGTACTGTTGAGTAGTATATTCCAATATGTCATTAAAAATGTTTTTTAAATTAACACTTGAAAGGTCAGATGGCCAAATAGTTACATACTTATATCTATCCAGCCATCTATCTATCTTTATTGTATTATAATAAAAACAATACCTCCCATTCCCATTTTGTTACACTTAATCATGGTCAAAAATATTCCAATCCAGTGAAAATTTCTAACTCACTTACAACTGGGCTCATTCAAATTTGTCTCACCTCAATTCAAATTTTTTCCACCCGAGTGGCTGATATTAACATTAACTTATTAATTGTGTTTTCTCAAAGGCAAATTTCTTAGGAAAGACAAAGAAAACCAATCAAATCACTCAAATAGTTGTTTGAATTTTTTTTCCTGCTGCCATTTTCTCCTTAGCCTACTGACTACAGGCTCAAAAAAAAGGTTTCTAACAGAGTTAAAACAAAATTAAAATTCCTTATTTCACAATAACAAGATTAAACTTACCTACGCCCCCATTAATGTTTTTCCTCTGAAGCCTCAACTTTCCTCAAAAGCCTCGGGTTTGAGCTTATAATTTTTCCAGACTCTGTCAGTTGGAGATTTAACAGCTATGCTGGTTCCTACAATTCCCAGTATGCTGCTATTGGAGAATGATAAACAGGAAAAGAAAGGGAGAGAGCCACATACAGCGAGAGAAAGAGTTAGAGGGAAAGACACTGAGACTTGAGCCCTTTGCTTGAGGGAAACAGTGGAAGCTGAATTTGGAGGCATGATGCCACTATCCAACAAGTATGCTTCTTTCTTTGACTTCTTTCCCACATTTCCTGCCTTCCTTCTCTCCTGGGGCTACACACATTAAACAGCCACAGCATGCATTAAATTTCTCAAGTTTTTAAACCTGTGCTTGAAGGTATTGTCTTGGGGATACCTTGTAACTAACTGCCCTTTTCTCTTCCTGTAGGCTTTTCCCAAGATTATGGCCCAGGACATATTGCTACCTACGACTCTCTGAAATCTTGGGAACCCTTCCAGGTGGTAAAAGGTCTGGGCCCATCCAGTTACTGTCTTCTTTCCCCTGGAAAAGTGATGAAGGGATTTTCCTGGGAAAACACAACACCAAGTGATTTGCTTGATGCAGTTATGAATTGCAGACCGGCTAATCTACCAGACTTCCCTTGTGGTAGCCTGGAAGGATCCTGTGGCACAGAAGCCAAATGCAATTGTTAACTTCACAGCAACATAAAGAGCTGTTCTAATGCTTGAAGTGATCTACAGATCAGACTGTAGCAGGTGGTATAGCTTTGTTATTGCATCAGCAGAAACACTGAAGACAAGTCTGATCTGACATACCCTGGTACGGTCCTGGGGCAGTGGCAGGTCCACACATAACATCTGAGATGATTTTGTACCCGCAGTTGTTGCTCCACCATAAAATGTTCTGTATCATCCAGATTGTGTAGGGGAATAGGAGGTGACAGAGCCAGGCTCAACCTCCCAATCTTCATAAATTATACTTGAATAGCAACAGATATTTGGCACTTCAAAAAGAAGTGCAGCTCAGCCAAAAGGCATCAGCAATAGAGAGCACAAAACATATGTGCACAAAAATTAAATACACACCCTTGTAATAGAAAAAAAACACAGCGATCTTATGCAGCCAAACACCATCTTTTAAGCAGGGCTTACCAGCTGTAGGCTATGCTCCCAGTTTTTATGGGTAAGGCTAAAGGTGTGGGCAGTGCCTAACCCAAACTCATGAAATTTGGCATGGAGCCCAAAATGGTTCAATTCAGTATTTAAAGGAGGCACATAAATGCCAATAATGTGGCCTCATTGAATTGCTTCAAATTACACCTCACAAAATGGAAGACAGAAGTAAACTATGACCTCTGTTAGCTGCATAGAAGCATAGGGTCACGTGAAGTGACCCTTTTATGTCATTACCTGAGCCCCTTGTAATGAAGGAACTCCAGCCTATGTATTGCTGACAGCGATAGGCTCCAGGTGAGAGATATTGCCCAAATTAGCAGGAAAGTTCAGTTCCTTCTTATGCAAAGATAAATGTTAAAAGTTAATAACTGACTAATGCCTCATACCTGGAACCTACTTTTTTTGGCAAATATATAAGTTAAGGAGGAAAACGTTTGAATCCATGAGAGAAAAGGCAAGATAATCAACTTAGAGCAGGCAATCTGAATTCAGCATTCAAACACCTCCTCAAAATGGAGAAACAAGCATAACATTTGATAAGTAACATTTAATATACATTTAAAATACTTTAACATTTGCTTTAACTCTTTCCCAGTATTCATCGGTTTCCATGTGAAGGAGAAGGGAATGGCTTTCCATTATTTGTTTCATATTCTTTTTCAACTAATTTTTTATGGTTCTCGATATTGCTTTGGATTGTCTTGAAGCAGATTCAAACTGAGAGATTGGGTACACTATTTTTCATGCTTTTATGTAACATTTTTGGCATACACAGTGTAGCTTTGAATCTGGCTTGCTTTTTTACCCTTTCCCCTTTCTCAGGCCAAGCACTTCCTGCCACTGAGAGGCTGACTGACCTACTCCCATATTTCTGCCGATGCCTGTCTGAGCCAGTAGATAGAAGGCACATAGCAATATCCCACCACTGTTGGGAATCCACCCATCGGTACTGCGATCCACCACATTGCTGCTTTTGATCCCAAGTACACAATCATCTCTGGTTTTAGAGCTCTATACATATCCAGAAAATCTGTGCTTCCTCAATCTGATTTTCCTCCACTGGCAAAGTTTTCAAATTATTAACCTGTAACCGCCATACAAATCTTTTCGTCTGACCAGAATTTTTTTTTACTTTCTCCAACTGCAACATCTTATTCCACAAGGATTTAAATTTACGAAAACACAAGTGCATACCCATTTTTTTCTTAACAGGCAACATGCCTTTTGCGATGAAACCTGTTTTGCTCTCTGTCCACCTACTTTGTGAACTGACTTTAAATAATCTATTTGCTGGTTTTCTCCAGTGATTTGTTTTCGACCTTCGATGGTTTCTCTACCTATTCTTAGGGGGAAAGAAGAAAGAGCAGAGGAGGGGGAGTAACTTCTTGTTATCCCAACTGTTTGTTTCCTTCTGGCTACCCCTCCACCCAGGTAACCCTCTTCCCTCCGCCCCCCCCCCCCCCCGCCATTGGTATGCAACATTTCCCTGCAGAGTGAAGATTAATGATCTGTTGGCAGGCCAGTGAACCCAGTATCGCAGTCATTAGGAGCCGTGCAAGAGCGAGTTGGATTGACATGACCCATTCTTTGTCTCTCCCTCCTAGAGAAGCCCCTCCCTCACTTTGCTCTGCACCTATCCCATGTAGGGATATCCCCAGTCCCAAAATCCCACGGAATTAATGTCAAATTTATGTTACCGGGACGTACTTTTGTAAAATCAGTAGTCTCCAGGGTAGCCTTCTCAATGCTGTAAATTGTGTTTCTAGATATTTTATTGGACATTATTTTTTCCTAAAGGGAAAGCACTACTGGTGAAAATTAATAATTCTTTGCTTCATCACTGAGCTTTTTAGCAGAGCAGTGCTTATAAAATGCCACTGTGTCACAGTTGTTCATATGCGTTTGATTTAGGTAATTGAGATGCTAAAATATCCCAGACACAATGGGCTCAATTTTAAAAGCAAAGTCCGGGTGCGTTGGGGCGGAGGGGCAAAGAAAATCGGAGAAATCCAGAGCGGGCAGGATTCCCGGCTCCAACCTGCTGAAGAACGCGCATGACCCAGAGTCATCTGGGTGCTCATTGAGGTACTTAGGTTTATTTTTGGCATATTGGCCACTTAAAAAGATTTTGACCTTACCTGGGCGGCTTTCCCACGGCTTCCGATTTACGCCTGGTAAAACCAGATGGGAAGGCCCGGATCAGGCAAAAATAAACGAAATAAATTAAATAAAGTTACATTTCCCATTGTAAAAAAATAAATAAACCAACCTTACAAATGATGTCACCTGCACCCCCCTGCTCCGATGTCTGATGTCTCTTCCCCCCCCACGCCGATGTCCGATGTCGCTCCACCCCCCCCCCCCGCTCCGATGTCCGATGTCTCTCCACCCTCCCCCCACTCTGATCTTTGTCTCCCCCTCCCCCCCCCCCCCCCCCACCCCAACTCTCTCGCAATGGCTGGCTGCCGGGTACGAAACCCGGAAGAGGCTTTAATTGGCCTCATTAGCGTTGCCCGCCTGCTTCCCTTCTGGGTTTGGCGCCGGCAAATCACCACCCCCCTCCCACCGCCACCCCGCCGCCCTTTTAAAATTGAGCCCAATATTCCTTTAACCAGTTTTTCCTCTGCATGGCGATATCACTGCAGTGCAAGATTAGCTTTATCCTACAAAAACAATCATTCTCAGAGTTTTAGGCAAGTTTTATCTGGTACAGACCTAATTCTCTGTATTTACCCATGTTTGAGATGCCAAAGGGAGTGGGTGGCATGGTGGGCTTAGAACACCAGTCTTCATAAACACTAACTTGTTCAAAACGCATCTGCCTGTATCCCATCGCGCACCAATTCTCACTCACTTATCACTGCTGTTTTTACTGACTTACATCGGTTCTTTGTTCCCTGATGCATTAAATTTAAAATCCTCCCTCTCATCTTCAAATCCTTAATGTCCTCACCCCTCCATATCTCTAGAACCTCCTCTAGCGTTGCATCCACTCCTGCACCTTTTGGTCCTCTGGCCTTTTGAGTATTCCCTCCTCTCTTTGTTCCAGCATTGGTGGTAGAGCCTGCAGCTGCCTTGAGCCTACTCTCTGGATTTCCTAAACCCCTTTGTCTCTCCACCTCTCTCTCCATTTTTCTGACCAAGGTCCGGTCGCTTCTCAACTCTAATACCATGGGGGTAATTTTAACCTCCAAGAACGGTGGGTTGGGGGGCGGGTGGGAGTTGAAAATAGTTGTTTTTTTGGGTCGCAACTGCAAAATTTTCAGACTTTGCATTCCCAGTGGGAAGCCAGTACTTTTACGTGCCAACGTTAAACCTGGAAATAAAGCCGGGTTGCGGTCGCGACCCAAAAAACAATTATTTTCAACTCCCACCCGTTCCCAACCCACCTGTTCTTGGGGGTTAAAATCACCCCCCATATCTCGACATCCACTCATTTATTCTTTTTATCTTTTTTTTTCTACTTCCTCAATACTCTTAATAAGAGCCGGCATGGGCCTGTGATTCTATGATTCTATGTAAAAAGCCGCAAGACATTCTCCACATTAAAGATGCTAAATAGTTTCAAATTGTTAGTGATGGAATGAAGAGTTCCTTTCTCTGCTAGCTATAAAGGCCCTTCATTAAACGAGCCATTCCAGTTCCTAATGGGTGTGTGATTTCAGCACAAAAACTGCTCACAAATAAATTAGCAGTTTTACTCGGGACATAAGGTGGCTGATGTAGGATATGGAAAAATTAATACTGGTGCACTAGGGGGTGTTCTTCCGTGTTTGGAATTAAAAGATAATGTTGGGGCAAAGCAGAGGGGAGCTTTACCCTGCACTTAGCTGTTCATACCTGTCCTGGGAGCGCTTGATGCTAATACTGGTTGTCAAGGGTGGAGACTTTTAAGTGGTATTAAAAGCCAACCATGCTGGATAAGTGCTAAGATCACAGGATGAAGTAAATGGACAGGGCGGGGGGCATTTGTGCTGTTGACATAAATGCGGTGCAGACTAATTGTGAATTCAATTTCGTCTTTTGCAAGGTTTATTATATTTTGAAACAAGTATATTGTATCACCAGAAATACAGCTTTTTCCAATTTAAGAAGTGGCAATCTCTCAAGGTATTTGTGTTGATCGTTGACAACTCAGTTGCGTGATTCACAATAATTTATAAAAATGGTAGCTCTTTAAAAAGGACTTTGTTGTTGAGGTTTTGTACTTTAAGTGCAACCTGAAGCCAAGTTTTGCTTTTAGCATGTGGTTTTTATGTATCTCCAAGTTACACAATCATTAAATAATGCCCCCATTGGGAATTGGATAACATTTTGATTTGTAAAAGCTGTAGCCTACTCTTAATTCAAAGTTGCTTGGTTAAAGTTATCTGATAATTCAATTTTTGTTTTAGCACTAAATTCTCATTTTGGTGTGTTATTTACATTTATTAATTCAAATCATTATATAAATCAAAATCTTAGCACAAAAATGACTGAATTGTCAGAAGTATTGGGTTACACAAGTTTAAAAAAAAATCCATATGATGAGTGACACAATTTATATAAAATATGAAACCGGACTTATAAATGAAAATTTGTAACATACATGCTAACCATCAGACTTTTAAGCTTACAGTTAGCTTTTTGAAACCATGTATGAGCTTGTTAGTGTTTTATAAGAAAAAAAATGTTTTTTTTTCCCTACTAGGTTTGGAAGTTGCCAATATCAACAAATCAAGTTGGTTGGATGGCGGGAGTGAAGGCTATTAAAAGCAATCAATCAGACATTACTTTCTTCCCTGTTAGTTGCACACAAATTTGAGGCAGAAATAGTCTCAGATGAGCTGATGGTTACCGAGAGTTGCAATTACAAGTCTCTGTATTTCGTCTTTTCCCCTGAAGATTGTATATATAACAAGCTGCTAAAATGAAATTTAAAAAAAAAATTATTTTCCTCAAAAAGAAATTTCTGGAGAATGCCTGACAGTTGTCTCATTGAAAGGTTTACTTTCTTCAAGACTACGTGCAAAAGCTTTTATGAGATAAGGTGGTTGTTCCTGTTGTGAATATATTCATTTGAGCATTGCTTTTACTGCACATTGATGAACAGTATACAATGAATTAGGTCTGTACTAGAAATAAAAGTGGGAGTGGGGTTGGAATGGTGTTTTACTTAATTTTAAAGAATTACACTGAATTCTCATATTTCGAATTTTACTAGAGTGTACTACTTTGATATATGATCCAAATAGTTGGCCTATTTATGGATGATTATGTTCTGTAACTTTGAAAGCAATTTTCAGTTTGTTTACATGCTAATGGTGGAGGTCCCTTTGTTATCATATAGTAAAGAAGAGAGTCCACATTGTCCACAGTGGAGCAGTTAACATTCACAAGAGAATGTGAGTGCTGCTAATTTTTTTAAAAGACTTGCATTTATATAGCTCCTTTCAGGATGTCCCAAAGCGCTTTAAAGTCAATGAAGTACTTTTTGAAGCGCAGTTACTATTGTAATGTAGGAAACAATGGAGCCAATTTCTGCACAGCAAGGTCCCACAAACAGTAATGTGATAATGACCAGATAATTTTTTTTTTTAGGTGTTGATTGAGGAATAAATATTGGCCAGGACACTGAGGAGAACTCCTCTGCTCTTCTTCAAAATAGTGCCTTAAGATCTTTTACGTCCACCTGAGAGGGCAGATGGGACCTCAGTTTAAAGTCTCAGCCAAAAGACAGCCCACCGACAATGCAGCACTCTTTCCGTACTGCACTGGAGTGTCAGCCTGGATTATGTGCTCAAGTCTCTGAATCCATAACCAGTTGACTCAGAGGCTAAAGTGCTAGCACTGAGCCACGGCTGATATATGATAACAATCAATAAGATTATGATAGATTGCAAACCCCACACAGGAGGCAGTCAGTCAGGTCCACCTCAGTTGTCAAACATCAACACAAATACTTTGTGAAATTACAACCTTTTAAATTGGAAAAAGCTGTAATTCTGGTGATCGATATATTCTGGCCCCCATTTGTGCAAACCATCTTTTTATTCATTTTAGGTTTTTTAAAATAATTGCAGCGTACAATGATTTTTTTTTAGTTGCAGTACAAGAATGTAAACCTTTTTTGACATAGTCTAAAGAGCAATATCGACCAGAAAATACTATTGTTGATAATCGCAGATGAATGCTCAGCACTTTAGAATGACTTTCACTGTCTGCTATTTTAATGGAGGGCATTAACCCATTTATCTTAAATATGTTAGCCCTTCTGTTAAGTAATGGACAGAGGAATGTCACACTAATGTATTAAGCAATCATCCAACCAACAATCATTTCTATCCTCATATTAGAAAATGTTTGAAATTCACGACAGGTTGATTGGCATCAAAGTTGAAAAAATAGGTTACGGTTTGGGAGTGGCCTTTCAAAAAAACTTGATTCTAAGGGTTTCTTTTGATCAATGATATCAACTCTCTCTAGTCCCTCCTGAAGTTACTCAGCAACAAAAGTTATTCATTTAAAATAGTTAAATCAGCATCCCCTCAATTTATTTAATCCTGCACCAAACTCTGGACTGTTGTGGATTCAGGGACACATGCATTTTGTTCTGTGCATGTAGAATGCACTCCTTCATAGCATTATTGTAAATCTGTTGTTAAAGATTTCAATTCACAAGTTAACTTGGAAGTATTTAGGGCCAGATTTATTGGACCCTGTAAAGTTGTGTTGAAGTTCATACAACCACTTATATTTATAGCCCTCCCAGAAGAAACTATATTTGGCTTGAAAGGCAGAATTACACTCTACTCCAAAATGTCAGAAAATGCACCAAAGTCAAAATCAAAATTTTCAGGGGATGCCCCCAGGTCCCTCTTAAGAAAAAAAACCAAACCCCATACCTTGAGCACTCACATCTCCCTTCAGTAATATCTAAATCCACCACTGCTACAAAGTACACTTCTGTGTATTTTAATTTTTTTTTCTGCTGCAATAAAGTAATTGAATATACCTGCAGCTTAAGTCACGACAAGTCCGTGTCCATTCAATTTTTGTCTTTGCTTTTATATGTCTTAGGCCTACATTTCGGGCTGCTTTTGGTCTCTCAGCTTTTTGGGAACTGTGCCAGCTCTTTTTAAAAACTGTTGGTCGGCTTTCTAGGCTGGCACGTATGTTGTAATGTCAGAGCAATTCATCATTTGCAATATAAAGGGCAATCTATAAAATATACACGTTATTATACCAGCCATTTGTGCTTCAGGTAAAATTTAAATCAATGCAATGTTCCTCAGAACCCATAGAAATGAGTTACAATAGAGATGTTCAAAGCGACATCGTGAAATCACAAAATAATGCATTAAATCTTCAGATATTCAAAGCACTTCAATGAATTAGTAATTTAAAAGTTCAGTTGAGGTAGGCAAAGCAACATAAATCTAAATTTCCGTCACCAACTTATGCAGCAATCTTTGTTGCTGCTTCCATTGAACTGTAAAAGTTCAGAAATCTGGGCCTCAGCCCCAAACCACAGTCTCCAGTTCAACCTGGCTGCACGTTTGCCTTCCCACAGGGACTCAAACACACCCACTTGTGGGTTCTCAAAACCAGTCCTCTATCCTTTCACACAACAAAAGGGCAGTCCTCGCCACCACTGCCTGACTACCTTCTCTTCCGGTCATCCCTTGCAGATTTTCTTCATGTTCTAAGCTCATGGAGGAAGGAAACCACTGAGTGATTATTTGGGAATATAGCCACAAAAGTGAGGCACAATCAATTCAAAAATCAATTTGTTCATTTCCTATTTACAACTTAGACCACAGTGGATCCTGTATAATGTGCCTGTGGCCTCAATAATGGTTGCACTGTGTACAGACTGTGCCAGCATTGTCCACCCATGTAGTCTGTGTTCTTTAGCTCTACTTACAGCATGACAACCATTGTAAGTTAATGGTTCACTTTTTTTTTTCTGTTTGAGCTCTGAAAGCTGGAATGAGCTGCAGTTCAGTACAAACAATACCTGTAATTTAACGCTTCAGATTCCATTTGTGTAGGTCATTTATTTTGTGTGATCTCAATTATGCTCACACTAACAATGGACGGACGTGTCGGGGTGATTTGCAAATCTCCCTGAAAAGTGTAGGCTTCCAGCACTTTCCACCCCATCATTTAAGAACTGTCTGATACTATCAAAAGATAACCTCGAAAACTGGAATTATAATGCATATTGTTTACTGTCACAATGCCTGTTAGAATTATTGCAGAGCTAGACATTTGATTCCGTGAACCTCGCAGTAAAGCACCAAATACTTCCTGTGTAAATTTCAACAACAAAATAATCACCATCCCAAATGAGCTCAGAAAAATAATATTTCACCCTTTAGCAGCAGTGTTTGTATTTTATGGGGACACTGGAATGAGGACATAGGCAATGTATTGGGATATAATACAAACAATAGGTTATTTTACAAGACATATGCAAGCCACAGGTCACTACCCATATTTGCAGTATCCCATAAGCACGAAACATCGAGACTTCAGCAGCTCCAACAACACTCAAGAAGCTCGACACCATCCAAGATAAAGCAGCCCGCTTGATTGGCACCCCATCCACCACCCTAAACATTCACTCCCTTCACCACCGGCGCACTGGGGCTGCAGTGTGTACCATCCACAGGATGCACTGCAGCAACTCGCCAAGGCTTCTTCGACAGCACCTCCCAAACCCGCGACCTCTACCACCTAGAAGGACAAGAGCAGCAGGCACATGGGAACAACACCAACTGCACACTCCCCTCCAAGTCACACACCATCCTGACTTGGAAATATATCGCCATTCCTTCATCGTCGCTGGGTCAAAATCCTAGAACTCCCTTCCTAACAGCACTGTGGGAGAACCGTCACCACACGGACTGCAGCGGTTCAAGAAGGCGGCTCACCACCACCTTCTCTAGGGCAATTCGGGATGGGCAATAAATGCCGGCCTCGCCAGCGACACCCACATCCCATGAACGAATAAAAAAAAAATCTAGTTTGTCAGGTGGATGTAAAAGATCCCACCGCATTATTTGAAGAAAGCAGCGGAGTTCTCCCTGTGTCCTGGCCAACATTTATCCCTCAACCAACACCTAAAGCAGATGATCTGGTCATTTATCGCCTTGTTGTTTGTGGAACCTTGCTGAGTGCAAATAGACTGCTGCATTTGCTACATTACAACAGTAACTACGCTTCAAAAGTACTTCATCGCCTGTAAAGCACTTTGGGACATCCCGAGGTCATGAAAGGCACTATATAAATACAAGCCTTTCTTTAGTTTAACATGACCTGTAATATCATGGGAATCAGGAAAGTTGACGTGGATACCCACCTACTTTAGGCGCTGATGATCATTTTGTGATCTAAATGTGTTATTTTCTAAAACCAGATGTAAGTTAATGATGTAGGCTCTGTGTCTTTCATGCCAATCTTGAGACAATTGATTTGGCAATGAACAACCTCAAACCAATTTAAAGAAAAAGCCATTACTGCAGGGAATTTCTCCACAGTGTGAAGGGGTGTCAGGAATGTTGATCCCAGGAATTTCAGAGATAATGTTAATCATTTCCGTGCGGAACATCCTAAGTAATGGGTGTTTCCAATATAGGCAAATAAAAAGTGTCCGTATCTCAATATGTAAAAAAAAAGAAAAGTCAATTTGCATAGGAGATAATGGGTTCTACAGATATTGCTTCTTCCCCTGGCCAGTAAGAGGTACGTAAGATTGCCTTAATAGGATGTGTCCATCTAAGGGAAAATACTTGACCTCTGGTGCTCTCCCTGACCTCATGGCTGATTGGCTGTGCACTACCTCAACAGCTTCCTCAAGCTCTCAGCCTCCCACCACTCTGGCCTAACACCCCAGTCATTTTGCAGATTTTACTCATTTTTTCTCCTTGTCATCTCATTTCACCCATGCGACCCACCTCCTGCTCCCACAATCCCCTCAACTCCCTCTTCCTGGCCCCCACTGTGGACATCATCGATAGTTCCCTTTCTTCAAGCACTGTCCCTCTCCCCTTCAAACCACTCCTCAAAAAATCCACCTTGGCACTTGTCATCGCTTTTCATCTCTACAACCATCTCTCCGAAACTCACCATACCCTTGTATGATACCATTCCTACCCATCTGAATGCAGCCACTGCACCTCCAACAGAGGCTTTTCTTCCCTCTCCCAAACCATCACCTCCAGGATCCACTAAGGTAACCCCTTCCTCTGCCTTGGCAACATCATCTGCAGGCAGGAGGTCAGCTTTTATTTGTACACTGATGATACCCAACTCCATCTCTTCACCACTTCTCTTGATCCCTAACTGCCTCCATGCTGTCAGAATGCTTGTCGGACATCAAGTGCTGGACCATGTCACAACTTCTTCCAGCTCTACATGGAGACAACCGAAGGCATTGTCTTTGGACCTCACCACAAACTCCACCCGCTTCTCTTCACTCTCCTACAATCACTGCACCACACTTCAACCCAATTCCTTCTCCTCATACTCACACACTCACCATTATTGCAACCCTCACTTGCCCACATCTCACAAGTGTAGGGAATTCATTTTTTTGTGAGATTCTTAGACACTGGACGAATAGTCAAGCAAAGAAAGCCACCCTCAACTACAGTAGTTTCGTTAATCAAAAGTAATTATTTAATGATGTTATCATTCATATGAGCATTCATGAAGCAAAATCAAACCATACAAATGACTTTCCTCTATAAAATCCCACTATACACTTAATAATTCGCAACATTATTATGTAATGACTTAACAATTCACACACACATCAGGCAAATCATTAATACATATACAACCTTTAAATCAAGGATTTTGCTTATCAGGCCTGAAGGTTGACCAGCTCTTCAGAACTCGAGGTCGTCTTCTTTTTGCATGATGTTCGGCTGCAGTGTGCGTTGCTTGTGACTGCCAGGTGAAGAAGAGAAGAGAAGAGAGGAGAGGAGAGGAGAGGGGAGGGGGAGAGAGGATGGAGAGAGAGAGCCCCTGTTCTTCTCTCAAAGTCTTTTTATATTTTTTTTACCAATAGGATGTAGGATTGGGGAGGGTCATTCTTTTTGTCCAATCACTCCCTGTTACTATGCCTCAATCATTGATAGTTTAGGCTTTGATCATGTGACTGAAGACCCTTTGATGTAGAAAAGACCATGGGCTTGATTTTAAAAGTAAAAAACGGGTGGGTTGGGGGCGGAGGGGTATTAAAAATTGCCACCATTTCAGACCCCCCTCCAATCTGCCCATTTCCGGTTTTTGCAGGGGTGGGACGAGGGTCGGGCGGAACAAACCCCTCCCAGGAAGCGAGTCGGGCCTTAAAACCTTTCAAGGAGGCTTCAAGCTTCCATTTTTTACTAATTCCCCATTTCAACCCTGGGGGGCCAGGATTTCCGGACCTTCTGTTTTACGCCTCGTGAAAGTAGGCGCGAAGGCCTGAGACTGCAGGTAAGTGCCTAGAAAGGCACAGCTTGTGGGCCCGGAGAAGCAGGAGTGCTTCCCCCAGGCCCAACAAGCCTACCTGCACCGACCCTCCCCCCACCCCGGACCACGGACCCCCTCCTGATCCTCCCCCTCTGAAATCAATCCTCCCCCTCCAACCCCGACCTCGATCCTCTGACCCCGATCCCAATCCTCCAACCCCGACCCTGATCCTGCAACCCCGATCCTCCGACCCGCCAACCCCAGACCCTCCCCCTTCAACGATCGCGGACCCCCGATCCTGCACCCCCCCCCCCCCGTGTCTGACCCCTGATCCCATCCCCCAATACTCGCAACCCCCTTGCCCACCCTTCCCTCTTGCCTACCCATGCCCCTTGTCCACCCATGCCCGCCTCCCCCCCCCCCCCATGCAAACAAAGACTTAGCTGCAGACATTCTCTCCCTGGCTGCTCTCCCGTCTGACTGAGACCAGCCTGTCAATCAGCCGGTCAGTCGGATGGGAAACCGACAAAAAAATAGAAGATGTCCTTACATCAAAATCGTAAGGACGTCTGGGAAACCCATGTGCTCGATGGGTTGTAAAAGGTCCCTTTATTGTCTCCGTTTATGGCCTTTCATGCAGAGATAGTCCCTTACATTTCTATGCCCAGACATTCTTAATAGTCCCTATGTCTCCAATTTTGATTGCCTCAGTGGCTTCAAATCCATTCCTTATACCATTTGACCAAATGCTGGGTGCAATGCTATTTGATGTTTTACAAATCCCAGTTCTTTTGAACAGATTACCAGATAGCAATGAGAGGCCTCTGCTTTTTTTCACACCTGCCATTGCTTTCCTGATCCAAAGCCTTTGATCTTTGTCCTTGTTGCCTTTTCTTATATTACCCCCTGCTGTGTTGAAAAGCTTGTGCTTCCAAAAGCCTGTGTGTTTTGAAAGCCTGACAACATTTTAAGCTCAATATTATCCATTATATATAATAATCTAGATATCTATCCGCAGGACAATGTCTTCGACCCCGAAACTCATACTTCTCCAATGCCATCAGCGTCAGTGAGGGAAAAACAGGATTTGCGTGAACACAGTTTACCACATTACTTTGTTTGTAGGTTTACAAATGTCTTTGTTTAAAAGGGGTACAGTTAACCCTTTCCTTCAAATATCTGTTGTTAAAGGGGTTTTGAACCCCCCACAAGACTGTCACTAACATACTCCCTTCTTTCTCGCATGCAGAAGGTTGTGCACAACGTAGACAGGAGTCTGCCGTCGGAGGAGGCCAAGCCCACCTGCACACCCTCTCCCCTGTGGAAGACAATGCTCTGATCATCAGGGGCAAGGGGAGAGTCATGGCCGTAGCTAGTGGCAATATTGGAGCAGACGTTCGCAGGGTTTCTTCACACCTTATCCTCCTTTTACCTTGTTGCTTCTATCTCACCCTACACACTCTGTATGGCAAACTGTAGCTGCTTTCAGCAGCCTCTTCTCTCTCTGCTCTCCCTTCACGTTAAACCTAACCCTTCTCCCTCTCTTTGCTTTCAGGTGCTGAAAACGTGGAGATACCTCTGTCACTTCAGGAAGAGGTGGCCAGCCTTCCTAAAGAGGCACCGCCACTCGATCTGACCCTGGCAAGCACCAGCTTACATAATGGAACCACACGTACCTTAGAGGGTAGGCGAGAGGAGGGGCCTGCACGTGGTGAATCACCGGGCACAAGTCCGCAGGACCTAGGGCAGGGGGATAGGACGCCACAGTTGCCAGCATGCCGGAGGGTGAGATTACACACAAGCTCTGCTGTAGAGGACTCAGAAGGAGATTTCGAGAGTCCAAGCTACCGAAGAAGGCTGATGGGAATACACCGGGTAATGCTGGGTGCACTGGGCAGCCTGCCAACGAGCTTGTACACAGTGGCTCAGAGCACGGAGCAGTCCAGCTTCAACTTGTCTCAAGGCTTTGTGCAGAGTATGGAGACCATTCTGTCCAACATGGACCAAGTGGTCAGCTCCATGAACATGACAGTGGAGCCCACCATGATGGAATCTCTGCTGATGGCTCTGACAGCTTCCATGGCAGCAAACACTCCCAATGTTGGGGGCCAGTGTTGACAGGGGTTCCAAAGCATCACATCTCTCCTGCGCTCTGTCCTCACGCAGAACAGTAGGAGTGCTGAGGCGCAGTCCCAGAAGAATGGCCTTGACTCCATGGGAGAGGCACCTGCTGTCCTCTCTTAGGATCACAGCATACCTGCTCCCCCGCTATCCACTCCGCAAGTGAACTTGTTAGTGCCCCACAGCCAGCTGGACCAGACTGCTCCAGCCCACGTGGAGAAGCTGCACTCTGCAGCTGGGCCCTCAAGGCCCAGAGCTGCTCGAGGGCGTCCAGCAAGGCCATCTGAAGAGTCCTCAATGGAAGCTCAGCAGCTTCCCACCTCCCAACCTGTAGCCACTGGGGAAATACTTTGTAGAAGCATTTGGATAAATAATCAAGGACAGATGACAGGCACTAAGGACTTGTAGAAGGTAATCCATAATTATTTCTGTTAACTGTTAGATACAGATGGAATTCAGTTGTTTAATAATTTTTTTTTGTTCTGGATTTGATGTTGGTGTTTATATTTATATTGAAGTGGGGGCAAGATACATAAGACTGGACTGAAGGAAGAACATCGGATGGTGCCAGCAAGGACAGTGCTGATAAGGATTGTGGGACTATTGGTGTATAAAGGATGGGAGGGATGGTTCAGGTAAAGCGCTGTTCGATGAGCTGCGGCAGCTAGGGGCACTGGTGGCCGATGCCGCTCCTGCTCCTCCTCCTCTTCATGCTCCTCCTCCTCCTCATGCTCCTCCTCATGCTTCTCCTCCTCCTCATGCTCCTCCTCCTCTTCATGCTCCTCCACCTCTTCATGCTACTCCTCATGCTGCCCCTCCTCCTCACGCTGCCCCTCTTCCTCAAGCTGCCCCTCCTCCAGCTCCTGCTCCATCTGCACTTCTTGCTGCCCAGGTGGTGGTAAGGGCTGGCCCCTCACGATGGCAAAGTTATGGAGCATGCAGCAGATTACCACAAATCTGGATACACAGTCAAGACTGTACTGCAAAGCTCCTCCCCAACGGACAGCGAAAGTGTTGATTGAGCATGCCAACTGTCTGCTCAATGACATGTCTGGTAGCGGCATGGCTCTTGTTGTAGGCCAGCTCAGCAGCTGTGGGTTCCTCACAGGAGTCATGTGCAAATATATAGGGTATATCCTTTGTCGCTCAGCCAACCTGTAACCTGAAGGGCTGGTTGGAACAAAGGCTGCACAGAGGACTGATGCAGGATAAATGAATCATGACTGTTGCCAGGAAACCGGGCACAGATCTGCATGATGTGGTCACATCAGGCTGGTGATGGGGACGGAGAAAGGCAATCTGGGTGCAGTCTATGGCACCTTGCACCCACAGAAAGCCTGCAATGCGGGCGAAGCTTAGTGCTCTCCCGTCCTGCTTCATTCTGTCCATGGGGAAAGAGATGGAGCTGCTCCTAGTAGCATGGAGAGCCTCGGTGACCTCCCTGATACAGAGGTGATCTGTAAACTGTGAGTTGTAACTGATGTCACCTGCTGCAGCTTGGAAGGAGCCTGTTGCTTAAAAGATGACCTTGACAGCCACAGGCAGTGCTGTCCATGCTCTGGTGCGAGGCTCGAGTTGTGTCTGCAGCAGGCGACATAGCTCGGTGACAGCCTCCTTTGTGATGCGAAGGCGCCTGACACATTGCTCCTCAGTGAAATTGAGGTTTGCGATGTGCTCCCTGAAGATCTGCTGTGGGTATGGCTTTCTGTGCAGTGCCCTCCTCTTTCTTCTGCGAGCTGCTCCTGCCTTCCTTGCTGCTCCCCCTCGTCCTGCAGCCCCAAAGGCAGCCCGACCAGACCACCCATGATTACATTAAAACTGGTTCTTCTGTCTACTCCTGCTCCCCTGTGGATGGTCACCCACATCCCGCCCACTGCTTCATTATTTCTCTCTGTGTAGTCACCACCTTCTGGAGGTTATCTTCCAGAAATAATTCCCCCTTGTGTATTTTTATAGAGTGTAGCCAGTTGGTCCTTTTGTTCAGCATTATTCTGCTCAACCAACGACCCTTGGACATTTCAATAATGTTTATTTCTCCTGGATGCTTTTCACATCCAGGATATTCTATATCATGAAAGCTGCACACATCACAAGTCTTGATCTTGAACCTGCCATTTCTATGCTCCCAGTTGCTGTGCTACTCACAAGTAGTAGTTCTAGAGCTTCTTTTTCTTACCTGCCCTGATGTTATAGATTTGGGCCTACTCCTTCTTAGCACCAAACTCCCTTCCTTACCTTCTTTCAACTCATACTTGCTATGTCACGTTTTCATTCAGGTAGTCTTGCAGCTGATGTACCCTCTCACTTGCACATGAACTGTTTTATATATTTTTTTACTGTTACAGACTGTTGTGCTCTTAGCCTTTGACTTCCACTTCCTGGTTTAGCACTATTTCAATATAATACTTTTTATATTGATGTACTACTATTTTATTGAAGGATGTATTCTCTTATTTTGTTAAGCCATTATACATTTTGATTACGTGGGGCCTGAGGGAGGAGTGTGTTGATACCATCAAGGCTTTTTAGCTTGACTGTGCTTGTGCTGACAGCAATGCGGATTAAGGGGTAGAGGCAGCTTGATTAGTTTCGGGTTTTTTAACACCCTTTTAAATATCCTTATTTCAACATTATACTATCTTTTAAACTCCTTAAATGCTTCTCTTAAATGTACTATCTTTTGTACCTTTTCAAAGAAGCAAGTAACTTTCTCTATGGTGGGTGAGAAAAACACCCCAGTAATGGATTGTTAGGGGCTTAGCAGAGAAGAGATAGACCCCTGATCTGCTCGCTCCTTTCACTCAATAACTTCTGTACGTACTACAGATTTAATATGCAAGTTGTGTAAGAGGAGTGATGGAGAGAAATCCCAGCATGGATCCGCTCCTTAATGCTCATGACAAGTCTGTTTCCCATTACACTTTGTCTCCCTCCTTGTACTCATGTGACATAAGACCTATATTCAGGTTTGTTTTGGAAGCTGGTGGCAGCTTTTAAGTATTCTAGGTGGAACATGTATAGTGTAAAAAAATTTCAATACAGCAGTGAGAGATTTGGAATGTAAAGAGAGATGCTATTTCTTGTTAAACTTGTGTCCTTATAAATCACTTGCTCAAAAATAATTTTAATCTCCCTTTTTTGTCACTTGGTTGCTTCTATGTTCATCCTTGATCTGATGATCATGGTGCAATTAATTTTGAGAAATAGTTTTGGCTAAGGAATCCATTTGACAAATAAATGGATCCATTTTTAATCCCACTCTCTGCAGTGTTCATATTTGTGGTATTAACTTGGCTCAGTTGATAACAACGTCACCTGAGTTAGAAGGTCATGAGTTCAAATCTCACTTCAGGACTTGGGCACATAATCTAGACTGACACTAATACTGAGGGAGTGTTTCATTGTCTGAGAGGCCATCCTTCAGATGAAACATTACAGTGGATGTAATATATTTGGATTTTCAAAAGGCCTTTGATAAGGTACCACATCATAGATTCACAACTAAGGTCAGAGCATGTGGAGTCAGGGGACAAGTAGCAGAATGGATAGCAAGCTAGCTACAAAACAGAAAACAGAGAGTAGGGGTTAAGGGTAGCTACTCAGACTGGCAAAGGTGGGAAGTGGCGTTCTACAGGGATCGGTGCTGGGACCATTGTTGTTCACAATTTACATTAATAATCTGGAGTTGGGAAACGGAAGTACAATTTCAAAATTTGTGAATGACACCAAATTGGGGGAGTGTAGTTAATACAAAGGAGGAATGCATCAAAATGCAAGAGGACATTAATAAACTTGCAGAATGGGAGTGTAATTGGCAAATAAATTTCAATATAGATAAATGTGAGGTGGTGCATTTTGGTAGGAAGAATAAGGAGGCCACATACTTCTTGAACAATAAGCGTCTAAATGGGATAGGGGAGCAAAGGGACCTAGGGATACAGATACACAAATCACTAAAAGTAGCAATGCATAAAAAAAGGCCATAAAAAGGCAAATCAAGCACTGGGGTTCATTTCTAGAGGGATAGAATAGAAAAGCAGAGAAGTTATGTTAAACTTGTATAGAACCTTGGTTAGATCACACTTGGAGTACTGTGCACAGTTCTGGCCTCCATACTATAGAAAGGATATTGTGGCATTGGAGAGGGTGCAAAAAAGATTCACAAGGATGAAACCAGAACTGAGAGAATATACTTCTCAGCAAAGGCTGAACAGGCTGGGGCTCTTTTCTCTAGAAAAGAGAAGACTGACGGGTGACCTGATAGAGGTCTTTAAGATAATGAAAGGGTTTGATAGGGTAGACGTAGAGAAAATATTTCCACTTGTGGGGGAGTCCAAAACTAGAGGTCATAAATATAAAATAGTCTTTAATAAATCCAATAGGGAATTCAGAAGAAACTTCTTTACCCAAAGATTGGTAAGAATGTGGAATGCGCTACCACAAGGAGTAGTTGAGCAAATAGCATGGATACATTTAAAGGAAAGTTAGATAAGCACATGGGGGAAAAAGGAATAGATGGGTATGCTGATAGGGTTAAATGAATTAGGGAGGGAGGAGGTTTGTGTGGAGCATAAACGTCGGCATGGATCTGTTGTGGTTTCAATGCAACTGGATGTAACATTAAACCGGGCTCCCATTTGTATGTTCCTATGGTTCAGGTGGATGTTAGAGCTCAATGGCACCATTTGAAAAAGAGCAAGGAGTTCTCCCAGTATCCTAGACAAAATTCCTCCTTCACCAAAAACAGATTAACTGCTCATTCATCCAGTGTTTGTGGGATCCTGCTGAGCCCACTTTCCTTCAAATTCCACATAACTCATAGTTAGCTTATCTCTATAACTTGTTATGTCTGCACCCACCAAATAAAGCAAAAATAAACAGGTTAGGTTCAGTTGCTCAGTTTCTTTCTTGATGTGTAAATTAAAACTACTACTTCCACTTAGGCCATTGGCCATGCCTACACTAGCATATTTGTGTTTATGGTGCTGCTAATTCTGTTAAATCTTAAAAATAACTAAAAATGGCTACTTTCAAATGAAAATGGCCACCAGACTTTTCACAGCTATGAATGTCACTTACAAAGCTGTTGACTCGGTCGAGATTGTTGTTGGATAAATCAGAAATGTCAAAGAGTTGCAGGAACGCAGAGCTCTGGGACGCTTGTAGGGCTGGAGGATGTTACAGAGATAGGGAGGGGCGAGGCCATGGAGTGATTTGAACACAAGGATGAGAATTTTAAAATCAAGCCACTGCTGGATCGGGAGCCAATGCAGGTCAGTGAGCATTGGGGTGATGAATGAACAGGACTTGGTGCGAGTTAGGGTACGGGCACCAGAGTCTTGGATGAGCTCAGGTTTATGGAGGGTGGAAGAGGGGAAGCTGGCCAGGTGAGCATTGGAATAGTCAAGTCTGGAGGTAACAAAAGCATGGATGAGGGTTTCAGCAGAAGTTGGGCTGAGGCAAGAGCAGAGATGGGTGATATTAGGGAAGTGGAAGTCGCCGGTCTTTGTGATTGAGAGGATGTGGGGTCAGAAGGTCAACTTGAGGTCAAATAGGACACTGAGGTTGCTAACAGTCTGGTTCAGCCTGTGACAGTGGCTAGGGAACGGGGTTTATGGTAGGGACCAAAGACAATGACTCTAATTTTCCCAAAGTTTAATTGGAGGAAATGCTGGCTCATCCAGGACTGGATGTCAGACAAGCAGTTTGACAACACAGAGGTGTTAAAAAGAAGAGAAGGATAAGCTAGGAAATTACAAGCCAGTGAATGTTACTTCAGTTGTTGGTCAAGCTACTGGAATCTGTAACATAGGATGAAATTGCTAAGCATTTGGAGAAACATTAGCTAATCAAGGCCAGTCAGCCTCAAAGGCAGGCCATGCCTGACCAATCTTATTAATTGTTTGAAGAAGTAAGAGGATAGATAAAGGAAATGTGGTTTATATAGATTTGTCAATTTGCACTTGATAAGGTATCACGTTAGAAAATTATGGATAAGGTAATGGACCACAGACTTAAGGGAAAAGTGGTCTCATGAATAGAGAGATGGTTGTTTAGGGGTAGAAAGAAGTATGGTGAGTAGAAGGAAGAATGGAAGAAAGGTGTGGTGAGTAGTGTTCCACGGGGGTTTGTGTTAGAGCCACTCTTATTTACTATGTACATAAAATAAGTGAACTTAGGAATTACATTATATTGAATGGGGATTGAGCAGGAGAGTGGGATTAGACTAGATGGTTCATGTGGAGATAAACACCAGTGCAAAATTGTTGGGTTGAATGGCCTGTTGCTGTGTTGGAGCATTCAGGTTCTATGGAGCTTGTTGCTATACCAATGGGCACAGATTCTTATTCATTATTTTACACCAGCTGAATTTCCCCATCTAAGTCAGGCCATCGGGGGTGGGAGTGGGGAAGAGAGAAAATGTCAAGTGGGGTTAAGGGATTGACCAAAGATGAGAAAGGTTAGAGAAATGACCAGATGTATTTTCTGCCTGTATTATAATGTGTCATCCTCAGTAATGGAAAAAAGAGCTTGTAGTGTGTTATGCAAACATTGTAAGCTGTATTCTGTATTTGTGTTTAGGTTAGTTACTAGCTCTTGCTTTCCTTAGCTTCTTGCATTTTATGCCATTTTCCACTCACTCACTATCATTTTTCTTGGATTTCTAACTTGAATTTTATTCCATTATTTGGGCCTGTCTTTTCCTGAAAGTAGATTGTATCCACTTCCATACAATCTTACTGTAGCAACCATGAGGTAGGCATTGTGTAAATTGTATTTCCATCCTTGACATCCCTATAGATTCCACTCTGCAATGCATGCGATATTACACTGTTCCATTTATTCTCTTGCGCTGATTGAAATATGTTCTGAGCTGAGAAGGTTTTGCTTGGTGCTGAATGCTGTCAGTCATTTAAAGTTAAGTGAGATCTTTATTAATCTTATTACCCTCAGGATAAGGTACAGTTGGATTTGAATATACTTGGGAATTAAGCAGATAGGTAACAGATGAAATTCCATGTCGAGCAATGCATAATGCTTCATATGGGGATGAAAAATCCAGGAAGGGACTATTGGAATCATAGAATGGTTACAACACAGAAGGAGGCCATTCGGCCTGTCGAGCCCATGCCAGTTCTTTGCAAGAGCAATCCAGTTAGTCCCACTGCCCCGCTTTTCCCCATAGCCCTGCAAATTTTTTCCCTTCAAGTACTTATCCAATTCCCTAATTAAATGGGAAAAAATAATGTGCATGGAAAATGAAAGAGTTCTGGGGGTCTTAATTGACAATAAATGGAAGCTATCGCAACAATGCTCAGTGGCAGTGAGTAAAGCAAATCAGATGTCAGGATGAATTAAAAGGTCAATATTGAGCCAAAATAATCAGCTAATCCTGCCACTTTATATAACATTGGAGTGATCACACTTAGAATATTGTGTACAGTTCTGGTCGCCACAGTACAAAAAGAAACATGAGAGAATAACCAGAATGATTGAGAGGATGGAGGGATTGGATTATGAGGAGCAATTATGTATATTGAGTGTGTTCTCACTGGAAAAGAGAAGGTAGAGAGGTATGATTTGCTGTTTTTTGGTTTATAAAGGGACTAGATAATGTAGACCATGACATGGTATTTCACTTTGTCCAGAACAGTAGAACCAGAGGACACAGCCTGCGCTTGAAGGAGGCTAAATCCAAAACTAATCTATGGAAAAAATATTTCAATAAGTGAGTGGTCAATATGTGGAACAGCCATATAAGGAATTGACTCCTTCCATACTGGCCTCTTGTGCATCCCCGATTTTAATCGCTCCACCATTGGCATCCGCGCCTTCAACTGCCTAGGCCCTAAGCTCTGGAATTCCCTCCCTAAACCTCTCTACCTCTCTCTCCTCCTTTAAGATGCTCCTTAAAACCTACCTCTTTGACCAAGCTTATGGTCACCTGTCCTAATACCTCCGCATGTAGCTTGGTGTCAAATTTTGTTTGATAACGCTCCTGTGAAGCGCTTTGGGATGTTTCACTACGTTAAAGGTGCTATATAAATGCAAATTGTTGTTGTTGATTCATTCAAATGCAAATTAGATAGGTTTTTTTCAGAAAATAGCGTTTTGGGATGCAGCATATGAGCAATACTGACATGTGACGTGTTACGTGTAGCGTGCTTGGAAGGAACAGGCGAATTTGGATTTATGGTTCCCAAAGCACTCCACCATCGGGAACATCATGTCTGGGTCTGTTGTAGACTAATTGATAGAGATTGATTACTATGATTAGTCAATAACTCCATTATCATTGTATCATGTGACTACCAGGATGGTAGAAGGCGAACTAGATGGTCTTTTTGTCATCCAGCATTTCCAGTGTTCCTACCCTCCTGTCAGATGTTTTGTTCTTTTTATCTATATTGTTGGAGAATAATTTCAGAAATATAATATTAATTTTTATCATCTACACTGTAATTTTACAGAATAGAATTTGCAATTAAAAGCAAAACATAGCTGATATTAATTTTGATTTTGATGTACACTTTAATATATCCTGTGTTCCTTGTTCTTCATGTGATAAAGAACTCACAAACTTTATATGTAAAATCAATTGGAATTACACAGACTGAAGTAAGGTTACTAATGAAAGGAATATAAAATGCCAGAGCTCAGGCAGACTTAGATTTAATAGCATCAGATATCGACTTAAGAGAAGAAATTAATTCAGTGGTCTGTTAATCAGTAAGGTATATTTTAATGAATAAAACAAATATTTAGTTTAAGAACATAACCTTTAATGTTTATAGGATGATAGAATTATAGAAATGTCTGTGGGATTTTGTCAAAGGTCCAGTAACTAAAACTTTTGGATGGAAAAAATTGTGTTTTAAACTAATGAAATGTACTGGGAGGGTTTAAGTAGCATTTAATTCTATATCCAGCATGCTGGCACCTTGCCAAATCAGCAATGTTCCAATATATTGCATCGCAACTTATGTTTTCCACATCTCAAGAGTGGGCACAATGGAACTACATGACCTCGTGCCTGTCATTGTGTATGTGCCACTGATTGGAAAAAGAACATTTCTGTGGTCATTTTATTGGTAAATGCAGTAACATATAAAAACACTTAATATTTTTGGTAATAATAGACAAAGGAGACAGAAGATCCAAACAATAACTGAGGAGGCCTGTCCAAGATGGTAACAGTGAGTGCTAAGATGGAAGTTAAAATATGTGCGACCTCAAAAATAGCAACCACGCTGCTGCCATTAACTACAGTCATGGCCTGAAATGACTTCTGGTTTCTGCAGAGAGCAGGGACACTGGTATGTACTACAATGATCCATGTTAGACTAAGGCAGCTGGTTGAAACAGGTTACGGTGCTTTTACGTTGATGGTAATTTCATTCCGATGCTGGGAGACCGATGTCATTGAGTCGTCTGCCTGTATTTAGTCTGCTAAATCTGGTTCCCTTAACCCGTCAGAAAAATTATAGATTTAGTTTTTCATCAGTATACAATACTACTACCAGAGATAGGGAAGCGAGCATATGGGCACTGGTTTCCTAGCATCCGAACTGGAAAAAGTCTTTCATAAAAGCACCTACTAAAGGGCACTCATTCTCACACTGAGTAATTCCAATGCAAAATGTAGAGAAGTGCGTGGATGATGTGATTGGAATGCACAAAATTAGTGCTTAGCTTGGCACAACTACCAAGGTGGCTCAGTGCTGCGCTGTCGGAGGTACCATCTTTCGGATGAGACGTTAATCCAAGGTCCCGTCTGCCCTCTCAGGTGGATGTAAAAGATCCCATGGCACTTTTTCGAAGAGGAGCAGGGCAGTTCTCCTCAGTATCCAGACCAATATTTATTCCTCAACCAACATCACTAAGACAGATTATCTGGTTGTTATCACATTGCTGTTTGTGGGACCTTGCTGCGCTCAAATTGGCTGTTGCATTTCCTACATTACAACAGCGCCTACACTTCAAAAGTACTTCATTTGCTGTAAAGCGCTTTGGGATGTCCTTCGGTCATGAAAAGTACTATATAAATCCAAGTCTTTCTTTTTTTTTCTTCCCTGTAAAGGTCTGCAGTAGTCACTGAAAGTCACTTCTGGAATAAAGGAGAAAGAGATGTCATGACACAGCAGTCGAATTTTTCAAACAAGTATCCACCAAAATTCCTTACCCAGTTTGAGGAGGAGGCAAGCCTACTCCAACATTTAGTAATATCCTAATTCCCTCCACATGACATTTAAATCATGCATTCCGTAGTGGTATTTTGCGGGGAAGTGGTCTAAATACAGTCATCCTCAGATCCATTTGAGGCTAATTGCTAAGGAAAGTTTCTATAGATTGGCAATTGCTTGTAAATCCTTGATCCTTACTGTTGGGCAGCTGCTAGAAAAACACAGCAGAAGATGACTGGCTTTCTTTTTCTTTCTACTTTTGACAATTTGAAGTGTGGTGTCTGAATGTGATGGAAGCACACTAGATGCAAGACATTTTTATTATTAAATACAATCAGGTTGTTGTGCCCTTAAAATACGAGAAACTCTATCATCAATCCACGGCAATTAGCTGTTTCACGCACTGTTGTATGACAAGTATTTGTTGTTGTACAGTGGTGAGAAATATGAATACCACATATTTAATAATGCATAATTATTTAATTCATAGGAACCTATTCATTAAAAAGGAGATGGAAACACCAGTAAATGTGCGATCTGTTATTGCTTATTTTTATGCTTCATGCTTGAAGACTTGTGATTGACTCCCCGAGCGCTAAATTGGGCCGTGTAGCGCCCGTTGTTTCGGCGCTGCATGGCCTCTCCGACATCCAAGGTGGCGTCTTGGATGCGCGCGCACGTTTCCTGTGTGACGTGCGCCAGACGCCATCTTGGTATAGGAGTTAGCTCAGGCGCAGATAACAATGCTGGAAACATTTAAAGTAGGGAGAAAATGGCTTCAATCGGTGTGATTTAAAGTGATAGACACCATTTTGGGACTTAACGCTCAACTCAATGCACAGTCTTAATCCCAACCATCTGAACATGTCTTAGAGTGCCTGGAGGACCCCCCACCAGTGCTATGTAAAGGGACCATGCAGGATTTACAGGTTAGTGGCTGGATTATTGCTTCTGGCTGCCGAGACATTTGTAACTGTTTTTGGAGGTCTCCTAGACTTCAATACTAGGATGCAGGGACATAGCCTAACATTTAGAGCCAGGACGTGCAGGAGTGAAGTTAGAAAATGCTTCTACATGCAAAGGGTGGGAGACGTTTGGAACGCTCTTCTGCAGACGGCAGTTGATGCTAGCTCAACTGCCGTCTGAGATTGATAGATTTCTGTGAACCAAGGGTATTAAGGAATATGGGACTAAGACGGGTATATGGAGTTAGGTCACAGGTCCACCATGATCTCATTGAATGATGGAACAGGCTCGAGGGGCTAAATGCCACTGCCACTTGCTGCCTCTTGATATGCACCACCTTCTCGTGCAAGAAAGTGGGACATGTGTCTGGGTGATGTGCCTGTCATGGTTGAATAGCTGCCAGTGTGTGTGGCCTGTGAGTTGCGGGTGGTCGGTTTGAAACAGTGGTAATATGTAAGGGTGAGAGGAAGCATCTGATTGGAAGAGTTGAATACTGATGGAAAGAGTTTATTGGTATGTGGGGAATGGGGGGTGTAGTGCGTGGTGCAGTTGGTAGGAGACGTCACTTGACAGTTGACCTCACTCACCTTGACCACTCATGTCAAAGCATTGAACTTCTTCCTGCACTGCATCCACGTTCATGATGCTGTGCGCCTGGTATTCACTTCATCCCCCACTGCCTCCCACTGCCTTTTGAGTATATATCTGGAGGGCCTCTTGCCCCCCCCCCCCCTTCGCAGATATAGGATGTCCATCCTTCTGTCCACCTCTTGCACCCAAGGTCTCTAGTCATCAGCAGAGAACCTTGGTGCATGCACTCTCGCAGGCCTGGTACCAACTCAGATCGGCAGATTGGTGAGGTCTGGTATGTAGATTGGAGGATTTAGTAGTGCGCAACCTTTATTCAATGTTTTAACATAACTCATCAGTGAGTAAACATAGGGATGGGACCTGCATCTGTGTTTTATGTGTGCAATGTCTGATCTCCGTTCAGACTCTGTGCAGATGGTAGACTGTTATTTTCAGCAAATAACAGGTACCAGCTACCTTTAAGAGATTTCTAAGAAACTTCCTCCCTTTAAGAGATTGAGCTCCCTCTGGTGGTGGAAAGTGCAAATTGCATTTATTCCACGTGCAAGGCCTGGAAAGGAATGCCGATTGCAGGTAAGTCCTCGGGTGGGTCCAAACTTGTGTCCTGCCTGCGTAGGGTCCATCGGGCGCAGGGTACTAGCACATTGCGCTACCCCCGCCTGAAACGGATCCTTACCCAATCCCGCCCCCCCTCCCCCACCTTAAGCAAAAGTGTTCTTTTCCCATGCAGGGAAAATTGTCATGTCATTACTGGAAGAGGTAATTCTACATAATCTGCTTCCAGGATACTTCTGTCTAACAGCGTGAAGCATCAAAGACAGGAACAAGGCATGGCTAAGAGCCACTGACAAATGTGCTCAAGTTACCTTTTAAGATCGTTTGAGGAGTATTTCAAATTCAGATGAATATGGTTCCCTTTTAATGTTGAAAGGGTTAAAGTGATACTATTTTTATTGTGGAGTTTCACACGCACTTAGTGAAGTTGTAGGTCTACTCCTTAGTTGAGGAAAGAACATGGAACTCATGCAATGGTCCATTAAAAAACAAACTTGTTTTCTAAAGCGCATGTTGTTTTGACTAAATTGCGCCTTGGTGTACCATGTTAAAATATTTATCGCTTTCTCATTAATCACTGACATGTTCTTGCAATTCCAATAACCACAAATATGCACATGTTGGTTATAATGTCCATCTTTTAGTTCAATTTGTGAAATTGCATTAGCTGTGCAGTTTTGAACAACATGCTAAAGTTTTAATAAACCGAGTAAACAAAATGAATTCATTCATTACTTTATGTCCATGTTCAGAGGTGCGCTATTTCAATAAGCAAAGAAAATCAGTACTGAAAAAAACTTTAGAAATATTCCATGGACCACCCCCTCCCCCCTGTTAATTTTTTTCTCCTCCTGAATGCATGGACTTTCGCAGGGATACAATTGCATGGTTGCGGACTACTTTCCAGTATCTTATCCAAGTGACCATTCTTCATGGGTGAGCTTGGACAATTAATATTGGCGGGCTATTCAAATCATGTGCACATCACATCCAAACCTGATCCTATCCTCCCCAGCATCCACAACCATGCTTTCCAATGACCTGGATTTCTTTTCACTCCAGCTTAAGTGCACGAAAGCTAATTATGCCCCATTGCTGTTGAAGAACAAGAGCTACCCAAGGCACATGCCACCTTATAAAACTTAAATTGGCCATTGAATGAACGTGGGGAGTCTTTTTTATGACTTTAATCATCAACGGCATAAGCAACCATTTATTTCACTCTGCAAAGTGGCATTTATACAAAAATACAGTTGTGACCTCTATATCAATAGGAAAATAGTCCCCCTCCCCCTGCCACCGAGGTGGAGTCTTGTGAAAAAAACTCTTCTATGGCCTGAGATACCTGACCAGGAGCACTTGGATCAGCAAGAATAACTGGTATAGCTGGTGTTTATCTGGAAGATGCCAATCAGTCTGGTCGCAGATCTATTGAATCAGTTAAAGCTTTGATGTGCTTGTTTCCATCTCTTGACAAACCATTCCATGACCATCTGTACACCATGTGCTATTGCCTTTGCAAACCTCTGATCTACTCAGAGTGGATTTATACATAACATCTTTAGTGTTGCTGTGAAAAAAGGATCCATGGCAGATCAAATGTATCTCCTGACCTAACCGGATAACCCCAGCACCTGGCAGTTTCAGAATTGAACTACAGGTCACAGATCGTAGGGTAAATGTGGTCTTCTGTAGTTTGAGATCCAAAGTGCAAAGCTTAGGGGACCAAGAGAAGGGAAAAAGTAAACTTTTATATATATAAAAATATCATTCTGCATTGGACTAATGAACTAATCCACCTTATAAAAGAAAATAACAGAGCTGCTATGTTTTGTGATGTCATAGAATCATACAGCACAGAAGGAGGCCATTCAGCCCATTGTGCCTGTGCCGGCTCTTTGAAAGAGCTATGCAATTGGTCCCACTCTCCTGCTCTTTCCCCAAAGCCTTGCAAATTTTACCCCTTCAAGTTCTTATCCAATTCCCTTTTGTCATGATATATTCCACCAAAAAAATCCCCATTAGCTCAGATGAAGGTGTGAATGGGGCCTCCAGATCCAAAGTGAATTCAGCAACAATTTGCTCCCAAGTTACACGATGGAGTTTGAATGGACCCTACGTTTAGGACATAAAGAAGTCATTCTCTTATCTTGCTTCTGGCTTTCTCTAACCACCTTCATACATTTCTAAATCATCTCCAACTTCCTTCATTTTTCCTCAACTGCTTTAATGTCCTTATATCCCCTTCTTGAATTGTTTGTTCCTCCGAATTATCTCACTTAGAGTAGCAAAGTGCGTTGGACTGAATGTCACAGTTTTACTTTTGAATTATTTCATGATTGCATTTATATTCTTCCAAGGGTGAATACATTCAAGGTAAACAAAAGGAAGGAACTTCAAAGTGGGAGAGTAGGTTGATCTGTCTTATTGCCTGGGACTTGAGTATTTCCCCCCTCCTCCCAGATTTGCAATTATGATTGAAGAAAATGAACATTTTGATGTTGAGCTTGTTCTGATAGTTTTGTGCAGCTCTGCACTGGATGTCATTATAACTTGATGTCTTTGGGGACGCTGTCCCATCTGGAAATTATTATTGTTTTTTCAAACACTACTGTTTACTATTACTACAATTTATTTTAAGTACTTTAGAAAAAGAACATATGACTGCAATTGCCATTGATGTCAACATGTGGTGAAATCTGCTGGAGAGGTAGAGGAGAAAGTTCTGCTCATCACTGGAATCCTCTTCCCCATATACACCACCATCCTTTCTGGGCCCCAGGAGCCCAAACAATGTGACACTGCTCAGTTGTCATATTGCTCACATATATTGTGATGCTTCTCAGTCTCTAGATATACTCCATATCTGCTATAACACTCTGAGACTTTCTTGGCAATCATACAGCAACTTCAGTGATTATATTATAAAGCTATTTTTAAAAAAAATCTTGCTGAACTTCATTTTTCCCTAGCGAATTCCCTCCTGCTCCTTTCTCTTAGCATTACTCAGGGGTACGGTAGCATAATGGTTATGTTACTGGACTAGTAATCCAGAGGCCTGGACTAAAATCTGGCGTCATGAGTTCAAATCCCGACCAAGGCAGTTGGCGAATTTCAATTCAATTAATTAAATAAAAATCTGGAATTAAAATACTAGTATCAGTAATGGTGGCCATGAAACTACCGGATTGTCGTAAAAACCCATCTGGTTCACTAATGTCCTTTAGGGAAGGAAACCTGCCGTCCTTACCCGGTCTGGCCTATATGTGACTCCAGACCCACAGCAATGTGGTTGATTCTTAATTGCCCTCTGAAATGGCCTAGCAAGCCACTCAGTTGTAAAATCTCACTACGAAAAGTCATAATAAGGATAAAACCGGACTGACCACTAGGTACCGGACACGACAACGGCAAAACACCAAGCCCAGTCAACCCTGCAAAGTCCTCCTCGCGAACATCTGGGGACTTGTGCCAAAATTGGGAGAGCTGTCCCACAGACTAGTGAAGCAACAGCCTGACAGAGCCATACTCACAGAATCATACCTTTCAGCCAACGTCCCAGACTCTTCCATCACCATCCCTGGGTATGTCCTGACCCACCAGAGGTGGCGGTACAGTGACATACAGTCAGGAGGGAGTGGCCCTGGGAGTCCTCAACATTGACTCTGGACCTCATAGCATCAGGTCAAACATGGGCAAGGAAAGCTCCTGCTGATTACCACCTACCCTCCTCCCTCAGCTGATGAATCAGTCCTCCTACCATGTTGAGGAAGCACTGAGGGTAGCAAGGGCACAGAATGTATTCTGGGTGGGGGACTTCAATGTCCATCACCAAGAGTGGCTCGGTAGCACCACTACTGGCCGAGTCCTGAAGGACATAACTGCCAGACTGGGCCTGCGGCAGGTGGTGAGCGAACCAACACGAGGGAAAAACTTCCTTGACCTCGTCCTCACCAATCCACCTGTCGCAAATGCATCTGTGCATGACCGTATTGGTAGGAGTGACCACCGTCACAGTCCTTGTGGAGATGAAGTCCCGTCTTCGCACTGAGGACGCCATCCAACGTGTTGTGTGGCACTACCACCGTGCTAAATGGGATAGATTCAGAACAGATCTAGCAGCTCAAAACTGGGCATCCATGAGGCATTGTGGGCCATCAGCAGCAGCAGAATTGTATTCCACCACAATCTGTAACCTCATGGCCCGGCATATTCCTCACTCTATCATTACCAACAAGCCAGGGGATCAACCCTGGTTCAATCAGGAGTGTAGAAGAGCATGCCAGGAGCAGCACCAAGCGTACCTAAAAATGAGGTGCCAACCTGGTGAAGCTACAACTCCGGAGTACATACGTGCTAAACAGCAGAAGCAACATGCTATAGACAGAGCTAAGCGATTCCACAACCAACGGATCAGATCAAAGCTCTGCAGTCGTGAATGGTGGTGGACAATTAAACAACTAACGGGAGGAGGAGGCTCTGCAAACATCCCCATCCTCAATGATGGCGGAGTCCAGCACGTGAGTGCAAAAGACAAGGCTGAAGCGTTTGCAACCATCTTCAGCCAGAAGTGCCGAGTGGATGATCCATCTCGGCCTCCTCCCGATATCCCCACCATCACAGAAGCCAGTCTTCAGCCAATTCGATTCACTCCACGTGATATCAAGAAACGGCTGAGTGCACTGGACACAGCAAAGGCTATGGGCCCCGACAACATCCCAGCTGTAGTGCTGAAGGCTTGTGCTCCAGAACTAGCTGCGCCTCTAGCCAAGCTGTTCCAGTACAGCGACAACACTGGCATCATACCCGACAATGTGGAAAATTGCCCAGGTATGTCCTGTCCACAAAAAGCAGAACAAATCTAATCCGGCCAATTACCGCCCCATCAGTCTACTCTGAATTATCAACAAAGTGATGGAAGGTGTCGTCGACAGTGCTATCAAGCGGCACTTACTCACCAATAACCTGCTCATGGATGCTCAGTTTGGATTCCGCCAGGACCACTCGGCTCCAGACCTTATTACAACCTTGGTCCAAACATGGACAAAAGAGCTGAATTCCAGAGGTGAGGTGAGAGTGACTGCCCTTGACATCAAGGCAGCATTTGACCGAGTGTGGCACCAAGGAGCCCTAGTAAAATTGAAGTCAATGGGTATCAGGGGGAAAACTCTCCAGTGGCTGGAGTCATACCTAGCGCAAAGAAAGATGGTAGTGGTTGTTGGAGGCCAATCATCTCAGCCCCAGGACATTGCTGCAGGAGTTCCTCAAGGCAGTGTCCTAGGCCCAACCATCTTCAGCTGCTTCACCAATGACCTTCCCTCCATCATAAGGTCAGAAATGGGGATGTTCGCTGATGATTGCACAGTGTTCAGTTCCATTCGCAACCCCTCAAATAGTGAAGCAGTCCGAGCCCGCATGCAGCACGACCTGGTCAACATCCAGGCTTGGGCTCATAAGTGGCAAGTAACATTCGCGCCAGATAAGTGCCAGGCAATGACCATCTCCAACAAGAGAGAGTCTAACCACCTCCCCTTGACATTCAACGGCATTACCATCGCCGAATCCCCCACCATCAACATCCTGGGGGTCACCATTGACCAGAAGCTTAACTGGACCAGCCATATAAATACTGTGGCTATGAGAGCAGGTCAGAGGCTGGGTATTCTACGGCGAGTGACTCACCTCCTGACTTCCCAAAGCCTTTCCACCATCTACAAGGCACAAGTCAGGAGGGTGATGGAATACTCTCCACTTGCCTGGATGAGTGCAGCTCCAACAACACTCAAGAAGCTCGACACCATCCAGGACAAAGCAACCCGCTTGATTGGCACCCCATCCACCACCCTAAACATTCACTCCCTTCACCACCGGCGCACTGTGGCTGCAGTGTGTACCATCTACAGGATGCACTGCAGCAACCTGCCAAGGCTTCTTCGACAGCACCTCCCAAACCCGCGACCTCTACCACCTAGAAGGACAAAAGCAGCAGGCACATGGGAACAACACCACCTGCACGTACCCCTCCATGTCACACACTATCCCGACTTGGAAATATATCGCCGTTCCTTCATCGTCGCTGGGTCAAAATCCTGGAACTCCCTTCCTAACAGCACTGTGGGAGAACCGTCACCACACGGACTGCAGCGGTTCAAGAAGGCGGCTCACCACCACCTTCTCAAGGGCAATTAGGGATGGGCAATAAATGCTGGCCTCGCCAGCGACGCCCACATCCCATGAACGAATAATAAAAAAATTACTAAAACCTATACAAATGATTTTAAAATGAATCGTAGTAGGGAAATCCTGATGGCTCAGTGGGTAAATGCACCAAGTGCTGTGGCCATACAGGCCTAGAAGGTCCCAAATTTAATCCTTTGTTTGTGCTGAGTTGTGGGATCTCAACCAGAGCAGCAGCAGTAACCAACCCTATTATTGCACTGCTTACTTAGGATTTCTGCATTGTTTTAAAGGTTGTCTGATTTGCATCTTTTGAATAATGTACATTACTTTTTTTTAAAAAGTTATTTGCTAGCAGAAATCCAACGTTGATTTTTATGAACAAGCACAAACAGAGTGGAGAAAGCCATTCACATTTTTTTAATGGATCACACAGCTCAGAGGACCAGTAAGTGACCTGTTCCTAATCCTTTACCAATGTCATTAGTCTCCGTCACCAAGAATACTAGGATCGGACTCCCTCTGATTATATGACTTTATAAAGAAAGTATTTTTGGGATGAGGGCAGCACCAGAAAGGTAGCAGTTATTGCCCATCCCTAGTTGTCCTGAGGGCATTAAGAATCAACCATATTGTGTGGGATTTGGAGTCACATGTAGGCCAGACTGGGTGGCAGGTTCCTTTCTCTGAAAGACATTAGTGAATTAATTAGGGTTTTACAATGATCCAACAGTTTTACGGTCATTATTCCTAATGCTAGACCATAAATTATCTGGTTTATTGAATCTAATTCCACAATTTGACATGATGGGATTGAAATTAAGACCTCTGGGTTGCTAATCCAGTACTATAACCACCAGGATACCATACTGGTTATTTACCACCTTCCTCTGGAGAACTGCTTCACTTCTACCTAATACTTTCCTACAGTGTGATGCCACAGATTGGGAACTCAATATGCTGAATTGTGTATATTTAAACCCATATCCTATTATTCTGTAGCACAATGTGTTGGAACACCAGCTTGTTATGCCACCAATGTGCCCTTTACATTTGAGTTCTTAATTTTGTTCTTAATGATAGGAAATTAGTTTTCTAAATTTGGACTTGCTGTACGTAATGTGGAAATTATAATTGCAGTTTTCTCCTTGGTATATCTTTGCTCAGAAACCTCTGAGTTACCACAATGAGTTAAAATAACCAGAGTGTAGCTTCTGTTTAAACATTTTCCTCAGAAAAGAATCAATAAGACCCCAACTAAATAGTAGGAACATTTGTGCTAGACCTGCCTGGTGATTGTCCTCGGTTTGTTTGGTTCTCTCATTATGCCGAGGATTAGGAGTAATTACAAGATTTTAAAATAAAGCTACCACTTTTTGATTGATCAATTAATCGTACAAGTCCTGGCAATTGCAAAATGAAATTTTACTTAAGGGCTCAGTGTATTGGTCACTAATGAACACTTCTACACCTGATGTAAAATTGTGCTTTCGTGCATTGAGCCAGGACTGGCACTTGAGACGTAGTTAGTCCATAAATAAAATAAGATTGTGTTTTATCATTTCAAAATCTAAAATTAAATTGATTCTCTTTTGCAATCAAAATTTGTGCGGTCACACAGATTGAAATCTTGCTAATTTAAGATTTTAAGATTGCATCTTGCTAACTGTTCTTTGTCAACATAGGCAATGTTATGTTGGCTACAGAAGCATGACGATCTGTGAGTATTATTCTTTAATTTCATTTTGGTCTCATGTTATGATGCCAACAATAGGAAGCTAGAGGCTGGGCTTTTAGAGAAGCTTTGTGCAGGTGTAACTTGGAAATGGAGACTGAAAAAGACACCCAAGACAAGATAAGAGCTGGAGAAGAGCAGTGAGTGAGTAACAAAAAATTCCATTGATAAAAGTGAAATGGTCTCATGAAAGAAATAAAATACGAATGTCACATGATTGCCAGTGCATATAGGGTAGTGTTCCCAATCAGAAGTCTGAGTACAAGTTCCTGTAACCAGTGTAAGACTATCAGACTCTGCCTTCTGAGTTGGTCCTGGCATAAATTTAAGGACAATTTGGGGGTACATTTTATGCCTTGTAAGAAATACATTTAAAAAAAAATATGTACACGGATTGGGGCAAGTTTTAACCCCGAAGAACGGGTGGGTGGGGATTGAAAATTCTCCATTTGGGAGTGGGACTACATCCCGGTTCCAACCCGCCGACTTCCGGGTTTGACCCAGTCGCATCTGGGTGCGTCCATGCTTCTGAAAGCCGGAAGTCCCGCTGGCTTTATATTTAAAGGGCTAATTGAGATACTTAAAGTACTTAAAGAAGTTACATTTTTGTGCTTTGAACTCCACAAGTCATTATAACTGCTTCTGAACGTGTCTCCCATGACCTCTGAAACACACCATGGAAATGGAAGCGAGTGGCAGCTGGCAGCCATTGGACATTTAAACCAGTGATTGACACTTGTAGAAAAGGTGAGTTTTTGCAGCAGGGCAATCAGTTCTCTCAGACAAACCTTTGGCTGGGAGTTCTTTGTGTTTAGTCTGAGATTTCTTGGTTCACACTCAGAATTCTTGTGTTCAGTCATATTTACTTACATTTTGGACCCCCTCAAACTGACACCATCAGAATGAGGGGTACAATGGATTTATTCAGCAGTACATCTGACGAGGAGGCACATCACCATCCACGGCAGGCACTGCATGTAGTTCTGGGAGTTGCAGGTGCATAAGACAGAGGTGCGCCACAGGGACCTGCAGAAGAGAAGAGAAGGGACCATCGGAGTGGCCGAGGTCGCAGGTGGCATTACCCATATGAGAAGGTCTACAGGCAGAGGCTGAGCTTCCTGGACCTCTCTGAGGAGCAGTGCCTGTGAAGACTCAGATTGAATTGCCAGGTGGTCGCAGACATCTGCAGGCTCCTTCATGCAAAGCTGCTCCCGGCTGGACCTGGTGGCCAAGCATTGCCCGTCGCAGTTAAAGTCACCATTCCCCTCAATTTCTTCGCCTCTGGATTCTTCCAGGGCACCACCAGTGACATCACCAGGATCTCTCAGTCGTCTGCACATATGTGTATACGACAGGTCACAGTTGGCTTGTTTGCCAGGGCATCCCCACTATGTCAACTTCCCTATCGACAACATCAGCCAGACTGAGAGGGCAGTGGGTTTCCACTCTCTGGCTGGCTTCCCACAGGTACAGGGCGCAATTGATTGCACACACGTGGCAATCCGAGCATCTCCACATGAGCCAGGACTTCATCAACCGAAAGGGATATCACTCCATCAATGCACAGCTGGTATGCGACCACCAGAAAAGGTTTCTGCAGGTGTGTGCCAAATTCCCTGACGGCTGCCATGTTCTGCTTTAGATACTGTTGGGGGAGATGGCTTATCAGGGGAAAGCAGCAAGAGCCAGTTTCGGGGCACCACGGGTGGCTCTGCTGCACAGGAGGGGAGGAAGAAGAGTGGCAGGGCTATAGTGATAAGGGACTCGATTGTAAGGGGAATAGATAGGCGTTTCTGTGGCCGCAAACGTGACTCCAGGATGGTATGTTGCCTCCCTGGTGCTAGGGTCAAGGATGTCACGGAGCGGCTGCAGGGCATTCTGGAGGGGGAGGGTGAACAGCCAGTAGTCGTGGTTCATATTGGTACCAACGACATAGGTAAAAAAAGGGATGAGGTCCTGCAAGGTGAATTTAAGGAGTTAGGAGATAAATTAAAAAGCAGGACTTCAAAGGTAGTGATCTCAGGATTACTACCGGTGCCACGTGCTAGTGAGTATAGGAACAGGAGAATAGACAGGATGAATGCGTGGCTGCAGGGATGGTGTAGGAGGGAGGGATTTAGATTCCTGGGACATTGGGACCGGTTCTGGGGAAGGTGGGACCTGTACAAGCGTGACGGGTTACACCCGAGCAGGACCGGGACCAATGTCCTCGCGGGGGTGTTTGCTAGTGCTGTTGGGGAAGGTTTAAACTAGAGTGGCAGGGGGATGGGAACCCGAGCGGGGAGTCAGAAGGGAATAAAGTTGAGAGCAGCAAGAGAAGGGAAGACCCAGGGGAAATCTACAATACAAATAGTACAAACAGTTGTTCAAGAACAAGTGAAAGGGAAAAGCGTAGAGCAGCGGAAAGAAAGTGTACTTTAGGCACGAGAGATAAAATAAAAACTAGAAGGTGCAAGGCGATTAACCCAGCATCAAAGCTGTGGCAGGGGGTTGGGAAGCTGAGCAGGGAGACAGAGGAAAGCGTGTCAGGAAGGGACAGAAGGTATGGAGTAAAAGGTAAAGTGTTAAAAAAGGAAAAAGCAGGAACTAAGTGTCACAAAACATATTTGAAAGTTCTTTATCTGAATGCACGTAGCATTCGTAACAAAATGGACGAGTTAACTGCACAAATAACGACGTATGGGTATGATCTTGTGGCCATTACAGAAACATGGCTGCAGGGTGACAATGACTGGGAATTAAATATGCCAGGGTATTTAACTATCAGGAAGGACAGGCAGGAAGGAAGGGGAGGTGGGGTGGCTATGTTAATAAGGGAAGGAATCACTGTAATACAGAGAAAAGATATTGGGACAAAGGATCAGGATAATGAAACAGTTTGGGTAGAGATAAGGAATAATAAGGGGAAAAAACACTCGTGGGCGTAGTATATAGGCCTCCTAATAGTTGCAACTCTGCTGGAAGAAGTATTAATCAGGAAATAGTCGGGGCATGTAATAAGGGAACAGCTACAATTATGGGGGATTTTAACTATCATATTAACTGGACAAATCAAATTGGGCAGGGCAGCCTTGAGGAAGAGTTTATTGAGTGTATTAGGGATGGATTTCTTGAGCAGTATGTAACTGATCCTACAAGGGGGCAGGCAACCTTGGACCTGGTCCTGTGTAATGAGCCAGGATTAATTAATAATGTCCTAGTTAAGGATCCCCTTGGAATGAGTGACCATAACATAGTTACATTCCATATCCAATTAGAGGGTGAGAAGGTTGGTTCTCAAACAAGCGTACTGAGCTTGAATAAAGGAGACTATGATAGTATGAGAGCGGAATTGATTAAAGTGGACTGGGAAAATAGTTTAAAGGGTAAGACGGTACATGAACAGTGGTGTTCGTTTAAGGAGTTATTCTACAACTTTCAAAAAATATATATTCCACTGAGAAAAAAAGGGTGTAAAAGAAATGACAGCCATCCGTGGCTAAGTAAAGAAATTAAGGATAGTATCCGACTAAAAACAAGGACATATAAGGTAGCCAAACTTAGTGGGAGGATAGAAGATTGGGAAGTCTTCAAAAGACAGCAAAAAGTAACTAAAGGATTGATTAAGAAAGGGAAGATAGATTATGAAAATAAATTAGCAAAAAATATAAAAACAGATAGCAAGAGTTTCTACAGTTATATAAAAAGAAAAAGGGTGGCTAAGGCAAACGTAGGTCCCTTAGAGGATGAGATCGGGAAATTAATGGTGGGAAACATGGAGATGGCAAAAATGCTGAACAAATATTTTGTTTCAGTCTTTACGGTAGAGGACACTAAGAATATCCCAACACTGGACAAACAGGGGGCTCTAGGGGGGGAGGAGCTTAATACAATTAAAATCACTAAGGAATTGGTATTGAGTAAATTAATGGGACTCAAGGCGGATAAATCCCCTGGACCTGATGGCTTACATCCCAGGGTCTTGAGGGAAGTGGCAGTATGGATTGTGGATGCTTTGGTAATAATTTTTCAAAATTCTCTGGACTCGGCAAAGGTCCCGGCAGATTGGAAAACTGCTAATGTAACACCGTTATTTAAAAAGGGTAGTAGGCAGAAGGCTGGAAATTATAGACCAGTTAGCCTAACATCTGTGGTGGGTAAAATTTTGGAGTCTATTATTAAGGAGACAGTAGTGGAACATTTGGATAAACATAATTTAATAGGACAAAGTCAGCATGGCTTTACGAAGGGGAAGTCATGTCTGACAAATTTGCTTGAGTTCTTTGAGGATATAATGTACAGAGTGGATAAAGGGGAACCAGTGGACGTAGTGTATTTAGACTTCCAGAAGGCATTCGACAAGGTGCCACATAAAAGATTATTGCTCAAGATAAAGAATCACTGGATTGGGGGTAATATTCTGGCATGGGTGGAGGATTGGTTATCTAACAGGAAGCAGAGAGTTGGGATAAATGGTACATTCTCGGACTGGCAACCAGTAGCCAGTGGTGTTCCGCAGGGGTCGGTGCTGGGTCCCCAACTCTTTACAATCTATATTAACGATTTGGAGGAGGGGACCGAGTGTAACATATCAAAGTTTGCAGATGATACAAAGATGGGAGGGAAAGTAGAGAGTGAGGAGGACATAAAAAACCTACAAGGGGATATAGACAGGCTGGGTGAGTGGGCGGAGATTTGGCAGATGCAATACAATGTTCGAAAATGTCAGGTTATGCACTTTGGCAGGAAAAATCGGAGAGCAAGTTATTATCTCAATGGCGAGAAACTGGAAAGTACTGCAGTACAAAGGGATCTGGGGGTCCTAGTGCAAGAAAATCAAAAGGTTAGTATGCAGGTGCAGCAGGTGATCAAGAAGGCCAACGGAATGTTGGCTTTTATTGCTAGGGGGATAGAATATAAAAACAGGGAGGTATTGCTGCAGTTATATAAGTTATTAGTGAGACCGCACCTGGAATACTACATACAGTTTTGGTGTCCATACTTAAGAAAAGACATACTTGCTCTCGAGGCAGTACAAAGAAGGTTCACTCGGTTAATCCCGGGGATGAGGGGGCGGACATATGAGGAGAGGTTGAGTAGATTGGGACTCTACTCATTGGAGTTCAGAAGAATGAGAGGCGATCTTATTGAAACATATAAGATTGTGAAGGGGCTTGATCGGGTGGATGCGGTGAGGATGTTCCCAAGGATGGGTGAAACTAGAACGAGGGGGCATAATCTTAGAATAAGGGACTGCTCTTTCAAAACTGAGATGAGGAGAAACTTCTTCACTCAGAGGGTGGTAGGTCTGTGGAATTTGCTGCCCCAGGAAGCTGTGGAAGCTACATCATTAAATAAATTTAAAACAGAAATAGACAGTTTCCTAGAAGTAAAGGGAATTAGGGGTTACGGGGAGCGGGCAGGAAATTGGACATGATTTTAGATTTGAGGTTAGGACCAGATCAGCCATGATCTTATTGAATGGCGGAGCAGGCTCGAGGGGCCGATTGGCCTACTCCTGCTCCTATTTCTTATGTTCTTATGTTCCTTCATTCGGCCCTCTTCCATGCACAGGACAGACTTAAGGGCTGATCCTTGGGGACACGGGATAACCCCCTGCAGGCGTGGCTCATGACACCTGTGAGGAACCTCACCAGCGAGGCACAGCAGTGGTACAATGACTGTCACATCAACACCAGGTCTGTCATTGAACAAGCCATAGGAATGCTCAAGATGTGCTTCAGGTGCCTGGGGGAGCCCTTCAGTACTCACCGGCGAGGGTGTGTAGAATAATAGTCATGTTTTGCGTCCTGTACAATATCGCTCAACAGAGACGGTTACAGGTGGATGAGTTCCCATGCACTCATGAAGCATCCGCATCTGCCATCAACATTGAAGAAGACAAGGAGGAGGGGGAGGACGATGGACAACCTATTGGCAGAGCAGAGGCACACCTGGCTGCTCGTGATGCCAAGGAGTCACTCATATTTGATAGATTCTCATAAGGAGATCTGCAAAGTGAAGATAGTGAAGTACTCAGACCACCCGGAATGACCACCACCAACACCAGCCCCCCCCCCCGGCCCCCGTTTGCATAAAACAGTCCTACTGCCACACATACACCCATTCTAAATGCACCCAATGGGTAGCATCGAGTCTTGCTGTTCATGATGTGGCACATGCAAGGGCACTTTCACGAAAGGGACTCAAGAATGGAAAACATGACAGTCAGACACCCTTGTGCATACCCTTGGTGATCACAAAACCTTTGCCTTCCTCTTCCTACTGCTTCTACCTGGTGCATCCCTTGAGGCTTCAGCAGAGGTAGTGGCAGGTTGCTCAGGTCCCTGCCCTGACTGATGAGATGCTCTCGGCCTATGCCCTCTGGGGTACGCATCTTGTTATATATACATGTGCAAAAATAAGTAAATTAAAAATGATGGCCACGGAACTGTTCGCTGAGAAGTAGTAGTATAGACTGGGCAATTCTGTTCAATCCATACTTCTGGACTCACGTGCTGAGCCTGGATTACAGCACTGGGTCTTGGAATAAACAAGACTGAAGAGTGTTTGAGAAACGGACCCTCAGATCGAGTGGTAGGAAGTAGAGAGAAGTACACTGAAACCACCAACACATTATCAACCTTGATGTCATTACGATCGGAACTTTAATTTTTCTATTGTACAAACCACTGTCTTGAACTCACCTAAACCCATGACTAATGCAATGATTCTCAATTACCATTACATCACATGGTGTTTTTTACCTTTACAAATTTTTTTTTTTTGGAAGGGCAGAGTCTGCCGTTTAGAAATAACAGAAGGCAACAGCAGAGAGGAATTGAAAGGGGGAAAACAATTAAGAAAAATGCAATGGGTCATGGTGGATTAGAAAGTATTCATTGCAATTTTTAAGTTATTTCTCAGCTGATGTGAACCTTCTTTTACCACACACTTTCCCTGTAATTGTATTCTATTTTATCACTGCTAATCTTTTGCTTCTTTCCCCAGCATTTGCATAGCTAAAAACTATACTTCATCTATTCAACATTTTTTTGTGGTTCAAATTGTAATCTTTTATTTCACAGTGGTGTCCCTGATTTGATCTGGAGATACAATTTGAAAGTCATAGGAACAGGAGTAGGCCATTCATCCCTTCAAACCTGTTCCGCCATTCAATTAGATCATGGCTGATCTGTACATCAACTCCATTTACCTGCCTTTGTTCTGATCAAAATTTTTTTATCGACCTTAGTCTTGAAAATTTGAATTGACCCAGCATGCACTCCCTATTCAGGGAGCAAGTTCCAGATTTCCATTACCCCTTGTATGAAAAAGTGCTTTCTGATTTCACTCCTAAATGGCCTAGCTCTAATTTTAAAATTATGCCCTCTTGTTCTGGATTCTCCCACCAGAGGAAATAGTTTCTCTATATCTACCCTTTCGAATTGCTTTATTATTTTAAACACCGTGATTAGATATTACCTCAACCATCTACACTCAAGGGAATACACCAGGTTTATGCAACCTATCCTCATAATATAGCCCTTTAAGCCCTGGTATCATTCTGGTGAATCTACACTGTACCGTTTCTAAGGCCTATATATCTTTCCTGAGGTTTGGTGCCCAAAACTGAATGTGATACTCCAGCTGGGGTCTGACCAAGGCTGACTTCCTCACTTTTGAATTCCAACCCCCTTGAGATAAATGCAAATATTCCATTAGCTTTTTTGATTACTTTTTGTACCTGTGCACTAGCTTGATTTGTGTACATGGACACCTAAATTCCTCTGCTCCTCCACAACTCCTATTCTCTCACCATTAATGAAATATTCTCATGTGTCTTTCTCAGATCCAAAGTGGATAACCTTACACTTACCCACATTGAACTCCATCTGTCATAGTTTTACCCACTCACTTAGTCTATCTATGTTCCTTTGTAACTTCCTACTCTCATCCAAACAACTTGCTGTGCCTCCGAATTTAATGTCATTTGCAAACTTAGCTATACAACTCTCTATTCCTTCATTCAAGTCATTAATATATATGGTATAAAGCTGAGGTCCCACTGCAGATCCCTGGGGAACACCACTTGTCACATCCCACCAATCAGAGAATGAACTCTTTATCCCTAATCTCTGTCTCCTATCTCCCAACCAATTACCAAGGGAGCTTGTGGAATCTAGAGGGCCTATCACTTCAAACATACAACTGCAGATCGACATTCATTCTGAATATACTATTCTGTCTGAAGAAATAATACTGAAACATGTGCCTGTTAAACTGGATTGTTTGGGAGACAATGTATATTACTTTGCTCAGGAAGGGTGCTTTGTTTAATTAAAAAAACTGCTGGATAAGGTAAACATCCTACTGTGGCCAGTGATTACAAATTCTCATTCTAATGATCCTCCGAATTTTGTTTTGTTTGGTTTTAGATTAGAGTGCCTGGTAGCAATTAATATTAAAATTCTAATGTTAAGTTATCCAACATCTGGTGTAGATACTTGATCAAATTATGCTTACTATGGAAGAAACCTGAACCAAGGATATTGTTTGTGGCAATCTAAAGTTTGCACATATCCCTGTTGCTTTTCTTCTCTCTCTCTCACTTCCCCCCTACCCAGCCCAGTGTTTCTGGTAGTCGAGCACAGGCACCGGGTTGGTAGACATTGCTGGCCATGCTGCTTTCCATCCTCTGAATACACCTTCAACGTTGAAATAAATTTGTATGCAATTGTGAATACCTTTCTATTTCGCTGACCTCCTGAATCACAAGATACTTATAGATGATGAAGGCCATTTGCCTATCTAAATTAATCCATGCAGTAAGATCCTACAGTCCTATCCCTCCACCCCCTCCATCCCCATTGCAGCATCCAATTGTTTCTTAAATGTTTCCAGGGTTTTTGCCTCCAGTACTCTATCTCGAAATTTATTCCATATGTTGATCAATTTCTGTGTGGAGAAGAATTTCCTGACATCAGTCTTAAATTTTTCTTTTACTAGCTTGAACTGTTGTCCCTTTGTTCTACTCTTGCAAATTAATATTTAAAATCATTTTCTGGATTTACCTTTCTATTCCTTTAACTGTCTTGTATATTTCTTAAGATCACCTCTCAGACTCCTTTCACGGCTGAAAAGCCTAAGTTTCTCCAGTCTTTCCTTCTTAACTCAGATACTTGACACTAGGGATTACCTTTGTGCATTGAGGGTTTGTGGAAAAATCATGCGTTAGAGAGTTAGATCTAAATAACTCATGAGGCCAAAGAGGGTGGAGTCTCCTGTTGGGTCGAGGGATATGTCTCAATTGTTGTGGGTACGCTGATGAGAGAAGAACCCAATCTTTGACGCACATATACGGCTATACATATTGCATTGAAAGCCAGATGAGGCATTTAGATGAGTTGCCTTATGTTGCAGCCAAATCTCACAACCTCAAATTCATTCAAACTGAGGTGATGTCATCATGGTCTATCAGTGGCTGTGCCTTCCCAGGTTTTGGCCCAAAGACGGAAACAGTGGATTAAATAAAAAACGCAGTAACTCCAAATCACAAATGTAGCACATTTTTTTGTGCTTACAAGCACATAATGGTTTTTTGATAATTCATCACGGTCCATTGCATTTTCTTATGATTCCCCCCCCCCCTTCAATCCCCTCTGTTGTTGCCTTCTGTTATTTCTAGAATTTAAAGTAGTCCTTTAGACATGTTCCAGGAAGGGGAGGAAAGGACTTTCCTCTCCAAGCCATCTCACAAGGGTTTGATAGCTTGTAGCTTTCCATACTGTTAAACTTCCTGAGTGAATCATGAGCATTATGAAACACTTGTGAAAATCACATGAATTACAGGTGTTGGTAATGCTGATACCTGAGAGTTTGGTCCCCTCCAGATAAAAGGTCTCCTCTTCAACCGACAGTTAAGAGTACTTGTCCCTTCTGTTTTAAGATTGCCATTGGTTCAGTTTTGGACCGAACACTGGTATTTTTCCTTTTGTGTTCTGTGATATAGATGCATTCGTTAACTTTTCAATGAATTTTCATCAGAAAAGGAAATATCAGATTGCCAGTAGCATGCATTCAGAACTTCAGCTATGATCCCTTTCGCTGTTTGGGTTTGCACTTAGCAAAAGATGGAAACCGTATTAATTAGTCTCCATTTGATCAGGCCTCCCTATGAATCAGATGTATGCATTTAGTATTTTCTCTCCTTTCCTGTTTTATTTCCTTACTCCATGCATCAATGCTTGAATGAGAGTGGGCAAACAGCCTGTTCCATGTATCTGCTGAGGCCTTAAGCTGACTTCAGTAGGTGTCGAAGAGCAGGATAGGTTACTAACTTTCTCTACATTTTCCATGGGAAACCATTGGGTTTTCCCTTTGCATCTTCCCCTTACATGACTGACATCAGGAGCTCTCTGTATAGAGTCAATTTTTATACAAGAAATGTATTTATTCGGTTTTCTATGCTTAGTTTTGCCATAAAACTCTCATCTATAGTGGGTGAGAGATGCAACTCTTCACTCGCTGAAAATAATGTGTGACAGTGTTTGCGAATATCATAAGTAGTCAACAGAAAACATGAAAATTGTACAACTGAATCTGCCTGATTCTGAGAATGTGAAAAGAAAAATGAGACAAGAAAATATGTGTTCTAGAGTTTAAAAATGAAATTAGATTATTGATTATATACAGGGCTTGTGCAGAACTGTACACAACAATACTCAACTTTCAGGCTTGTTTTGTTTTCTCACTGACCCAAGAGATTAAGATGGTGGTTGTCAAAACTGTTGCTAAAGAAGGTGACAAGTGTGACCTTTGACAGTCTAGATTTGTGACTGACCGTGAAAAGATCAGTGAAGAACAGTCTTGACTTTCCTCGATTTAATCCCAAAACTAGCACTTTGAACAGAGCGTTGCTTAACTGTTTAAAGTCCTGGTGAGAAGTGTTTTTTTTTACAGCTGAGCAGCGGCTGACAGTTTAAACAGCTAATCAGTAAGGTATAATACTGTACAGTCCCTGATATTACAGTCATCCTGGAGATCAAACACATGATCAAAATTCGAACTTTGCTTGCTTTTGTGATTAATGGTTTGTAGGTTCATATTTTAAAGTATGAAAGACTGAACCTAAGACCACTTAGATGCTGGTATTAGATTCAAAAATGTTTAAGGCAAACTGCTGACATGAAATGATGCATACCAAATGAACAAGGCATTCCTGTTATTTCATTTACAGAGGAAAAATGAGTTTTAGATGATTTCTCCAAAGCAATTAATGGCTATTTCCAGTAAGTGAAACCTATCCCTTTGAAATGTATTTTTCTGGTATGGATGAAATGAATTAGAACACAGGAGAAATGCTCTTTGTGTTTAAATGTACACCATTTAAAGTTTGATATTTCCTTTGTAGAAAAATGCATTATGCAGAGTTAGAATGTAAAATTCCCAGTGCAACAAATATTAACATTAAATATGACTAGCTTATTTGCTATTTATTTTAGGATTATGGCTTTGATAATTTAAAAATTCCATACTTGCTAATCCAAGATGCTTAATGTGGAGATGCCGGTGATGGACTGGGGTGGACAAATGTAAGGAATCTTACAACACCAGGTTATAGTCCAACAGTTTTATTTGAAAATCACAAGCTTTCAGAGCTTACCTCCTGGAGGTAACCTCCGAAAGCTTGTGATTTTCAAATAAAACTGTTGGACTATAACCTGGTGTTGTAAGATTCCTTACAAGATGCTTAAAGGAATTATTTGCTATATTTTACTCTATTTTATCTATTTTTAAGTTGGTCATGTATATTTAGAGGTACACTCTGCGTACACACACGTCACCCATCTTTACATCACCTATTGTACACTTGCCCTTGGGCCAAGGCAGGCACAGGTTTGTAGATAGAATCTTGAATATCTGTAACACTTTAATAGGCAAGATGTTTTCCTAAAATATTTCAATAGGTTTTACATATGTAATCCCATTAAATGGTTGAGACATTAGAAGCATGCCAAATAGAATTTAGGAGTAAACACAATTAATCCATGAATTACATACACTGCAACACTGACTATCATTTGTATGAAAAACTTGTAGCTTCTAAGGTCCATTATGGGTTTTTCACACTTGAGGTAAACTCACAAAACGATCCATTTTTGCAAATGCTTACTGCTGTACAGACTTAATGTGCCATGATTCTAAAAAGCTCAACATTTACTTTCCTAGAACTGTGTGGCTGTCAAATAGGTTTTCATTGTAAGTAAATATAACTGAGTTGTCAGAAAAATCTTTGCTTGTATCACGCATGCTGTGTTTACATATCTGTGCAAGTGAGGAAACTACTTTAGACATTTTTTATGCACTTCCTACTTTTACTCCTTCTCGCTTATCCTATTTACAATAACAATTATTTTGACATTTTCAGTATTTAAAAATTGATCAAAAATAGAAACGATTAAAATTCTTGGACAAAAATCGTAAGGGGAAAATGATTATTATGCTTTTTGAGTGGAAATTGATGGAAAATTCAACCTCCTTAAAAACTTTGGATCCATCCTTCCCTCCCTGACCAGCAAATGTAGGATCATTTTCTCTATTCCATGAACTAGTTTCCTGTGGGTTTTTTTTAACTCCTACATTATTTCTGTGTCAGCTTGACTGAGTTGGTAGCACTCTTGCTTCTGAACAAGAAGGTTGTTTGTTCCACTCCAGACATGAGCACATAACCTGGGCTGGTACTTCAAAGCAGTACTGTGGGAATATTGTATTGTTGGAGGTACAGTTCTTTGGATGAGATGTTGAACCACTCTTCAGATGATATGTTATGGGTACAGTAGCATAGTGGTTATGTTCCTGGACTAGTTAATCCAGAGGTCTGGACTAATGATCCAGAGACATGAGTTCAAAGCCCGCCAAGGTAGCTGGGGAATTTAAATTCAGTTAATTAAATAAAATCTGGAATAAAAAGCTAGCACCAGTAATGGTGACCATGAAACTACTGGATTGTCGTAAAAACCCATCTGGTTCACTAATGTCCTTTAGGACCTGCTGTCCTTACCCGGTCTGGCCTATATGTGACTCCAGACCCACAGCAATGTGGTTGATTCTCAACTGCCCTCTGAAATGGCCTAGCAAGCCACTCAGTTGTGCAATCCCACTACAAAAAGACATAATAAGAATACCTTCATCACACAGACTGCAGCGGTTCAAGAAAGTGGCTCACCACCACCTTCCCAAGGGCAATTAGAGATGGGCAATAAATAAGTCTCATCTGCCTATCCCGATGATTCAGGTGAACACTAAAGATCCCATGGCATCACTCAAAGAGCATGGAATTCTCCCAGTGTCCTGGCTAACATTCCTCGCTCAACCAATTCCATCAAAAACTGTGTTTGTGGGATCTTGTGATACCCACAATAGCTGCTGCATTTGCCTACATGAGTCAGAGTCACTGTACTTCAAAGTAATTCAATGTATATGAAATACCTTGAGATGCTTAAGACACAATGTAAATCTGTTGTTTTTTTTCAAAGGGATTCCTTTGATTTGTGTGGAATTAAAAAATAATAATCCTGCTGTCAAACCTCTATGTCCGATAGTTCAATGCACTGCCATGATGTTGAGAGCTATTGTCTGTGGTCACATTTACCAGGCCTGATCAGTGGCACCTGACAGCTCATAATGCCAACTAAGAATCATCCCTTCCAATGATGGCAGACTTGGAGACAGAAATGGGGGTTCCAAGCCATAACAGACTTTATAGCATGGTGTGCAATCATAACTTTTTAAAAAAAACATAATGATGCTTGCAAGGCCTTTAATGCTCTAAAAAGTAAAATGTAATCACTATGTAGTATGATTCATTTAGTACAATAGCATTTCAGCATAAATGATGTACAATATCACTTCTCTTGTTGTGTAAATTGCTCATTGACTGGAGTGTGTTAAAAGGCTGTAATGTTTAGGTTAAGTTAAACTGTAAGAGGTATATCAACATGAGATCCCTTAGATGTTACATCCTTCAAACAATCCAACTTGTGTACATCTATAAGATGTACAGTAGGATGTCTAAACGGAAGTTTGTGCACCACATATGGTCCTTGAGCTCCTGCAAAATCTGGCCCTGGAGCTCAGCTGAACCTGTATTATTTGCTGGTTTGTCCTCTTCAAATTTTCTGAGCTTGGAAGTTTGTAAAGGCTCTTCCTTGTGCTGTTGCCTCATTGGTGGATAAATCCTAAATCAGTGTACAAAATCTATTAATTTCAACTTGAGATTTATGCAAATTAATGTAAACATTGATTTAAAGTTTATATATGCCCCAAGACTCCATGGTACCCTTCTATTCAAAGACAAAAAAGTTTGGAAGCCCTGAAGTACAGTTTTTCTTGTTATCAAGGTAAAAGTATAGTTCAGCATGTCATCTAATTGTGCCACATTGAGAAACTTCGTATATACACTATAATACAAAACTAATTTAACAAAAACATAGTTACACAGACTCTACAGCACATAAAAAGGCCATTTGGCCCAACTGGTCGATGCCAGTGTTTATGCTCCACACGAGTCTCCTCCCACCCCTCTTCATCTAACCCTATCAGCATATCCTTCTGTTCCTTTCCCCCCCACCAAGGAAGTTATGTTGACCCTTTATAAAACATTGGTTCAGCCACTTCTGGAGTATTGTGTCCAATTTTGGGCACCACACTTTAGGAAGGATGTGAAGGCCATAAAAAGGGTGCAGAAAAGATTTACTAGAATGGTTCCAGGCATGAGAGACATCAGTTAGTCTGGAGAAGTTGGGGTTGTTCTCCTTAGGTTAAGAGGAGGTTTGATAGAAGTGTTTAAAATCATGAAGGATTTAGATAAAGTAAATAAAAAGAAACTGTTCCCATTGGCGGAAGGGTCGAGAGCCAGAGGACACAGATTTAAGGTGATTGGCAAAAGAACCAAAGGCGACTGGAGGAAAAACTTTTTTACACAGTGAGTAGTTCATAGAAATTATAGAATCATAGAAAATTTACGGCACAGAAGGAGGCCATTCGACCCATCGTATCCGCGCCAGCTGAAAATGAGCCACCCAGCCTAATCGCACTTTCCAGCACTTGGTCCATTGCCTTGTAGGTTATGGACTTCAAGTGCATATCCAGTACTTTTTAAATGAGTTGAGGGTTTCTGCCTCAACCACCCTTTCAGATAGTGAGTTCCAGACCTCCACCACTGTCTGAGTGAAAAAAAATTTCCTCAGCTCCCCTCTCATCCTTCTACCAATCGCTTTAAATCTATGCCCCCTGGTTATTGACCTCTCTGCTAAGGGAAATAGGTCCTTCCTATCCACTCTATCCAGGCCCCTCATAATTTTATACACCTCAATCAAATCACCCCTCAGACTCCTCTGTTTCAAAGAAAACAACCCCAGCCTATCCAATCTTTCCTCACAGCTAAAATTCTCCAGTCCTGGCAACATCCTCATAAATCTCCTCTATACCCTCTCTAGTGCAATTACATCCTGCCTGAAATGTGGTGACCAGAACTGTACTCAGTACTCAAGCTGTGGCCTAACTAGTGTTTTATACAGTTCTAGCATAACCTCCCTGCTCTTATATTCTATGCCTCGGCTAATAAAGTATCCCGTATGCCTTCTTGACCACCATATCTACCTGTCCTGCTACCTTCAAGGATCTGTGTACATGCACTGCAAGGTCTGATGGGACAGGTTCCACTTAAACCGGGCTGGGACCAGCGTCCTGGCAAATCGAATAACTAGGGCTGTAGATAGGGATTTAAACTAAAAAGTGGGGGAGGGGTCAGGTGAGGGGAAATTTAGAAATCTAATGAGAAAAGTTAAGACAACAGAACAGTGTAGTGACTTGGGTAAAGATAAGCAGGAAGGGGCAGAGAGTTTACCAATAATAGTGCAACAACGTTTAAGGTCAAAGCAGGAAAAAATGGTAAAAAGTCAAAATTAAAGGCTCTTTATCTGAATGCACAGAACATCTGTAACAAGATAGATGAATTAATTGCACAAATAGAGATGAATGGGTTTGACCTAATAGCCATTACAGAGATATGGTTGCAAAATGACCAAGGTTGGGAACTAAATATTCCAGGGTACATGACATTTGGAAAAGACAGGCAGAATGGAAAAGGAGGGGGTGTAGCCCTATTAATAAAGGATGACATAAGGACAGTAGTGAGAAAGGATCTTGGCTCGGAAGATCAGGAAGTAGAATCAGTGTGGGTGGAAACAAGAAATAACAAGGGGCAGAAAACACTGGTGGGAGTAGTTTGTAGACCCACTAATAGAGTATGAATCATGAAATGAAGGAGTTTGTAACAAAGGAAATGCAGTCATCTTGGGGGACTTTAATCTGCATATAGACTGGGCAAATCAAATTGGCAAAGGTAGTTTGGAAGACCAGTTCATGGAATGTATTTGAGATGGTTTTCTAGAGCAGTACATCATGGAGCCAACCAGGGAACAGGCTATTTTAGACCTTGTATTGTGTAATGAGAAAGGGTTAATTAGTAATCTCATAATAAAAGAACCTCTGAGGAAGAATGTTACCTTGAGTTTGAAAGTAACGTACTTAAGTCAGAAACTAGAGTCTTAAACTTAAATAAAGCCAATTATATAGATATGAGGGGTGAGTTGTCAAAGGTAGATTGGGAAATTAAATTAAAGGATTTGACAGTTGAAAAGCAATGGCAAACGTTTAAAGAAATATTTCAATATTCTCAACAAATATACATTCCATTGAGAAATAAAAACTCCACGGGAAAAGTGATCCACCCGTGGCTAACTAAAGAAGTTAAGGAGAGTATTAGATTGAAAGAAGAGGCCTATAATGTTGCCAAGAAGAGTAACAAGCTTGGGATTGGAAGAGTTTTAGAAACCAACAAAGGACGACCAAAAAATTGATAAAAAGGAAGAAAATAGAATATGAAAGTAAACTAGCAAGAAATATAAAAACGGATTGTAAGAGTGTCTACAAGTACGTAAAAAGGAAGAGGGTAGCAAATGTAAACGTTGGTCCCTTAGAGGCTGAGACAGGAGAAATTATAATGGGGAATCAGAAAATGGCAGATGCGTTAAACAAATATTTTGTATCGGTCTTCACAGTGGAAGACACAAAAAGCATACCAGAAATAATGGGGAACCAAGGGGTAAATGAGAGCAAGGAATTTAAAACAATTAATATCACTAGAGGAAAAGTACTGTCAAAGTAATGGGACTAAAAGCCAACAAATCCCCTGGACCTGATGGCCTATATCCTAGGGTTCTAAAAGAGGTGGCTGCAGAGATAACGGATGCATTGGTTATGATCTTCCAAAATTCTCTAGATTCTGGAACGGTCCCAGTGGACTGGAAGGTAGCAAATGTTACCCCACTATTCAAGAAGAGAGGGAGAGAGACAACAGGGAACTACAGGCCAGTTAGCCTGACATCAGTCGTCGGGAAAATGCTGGAATCCATTATTAAGGAAGTGGTAACAGGGCACTGAGAAAATCATAATATGATTAGGCAGAGTCAACATGGTTTTATGAAAGGGAAATCATGTTTGACAAATTTGTTAGAGTTTTTTGAGGATGTAACTAGCAGGGTAGATAAAGGAGAACCAGTGGATGAAGTATATTTGGATTTTCAAAAGGCATTCGATAAGTTGTCACATAAAAGGTTACACAAGGTAAGGGCTCATGGGGTTGGGGGTAATATATTAGCATGGACAGAGGATTGGTTAAAGGACAGAAAACAGAGAGTAGGGACGTCATTCTCAGATTGGCAGACTGTAACTAGTGGGGTGCTGCAAGGATTGGTGCTTGGGCCTCAGCTGTTTACAATCTATATTAATGACTTAAGCTGAAGGGACTGAGTGCAATGTATCCAAGTTTGCTGACGATACAAAGCTGGGTGGGAAAATAAGCTGTGAGGAGGACACAAAAAAGAGTCTGCAAAGAGATACAGACAGGTTAAGTGAATGGGCAAGAAGGTGGAAGATGGAGTATAATGTGGGGAAATGTGAGGTTATTCACTTTGGTAGGAAGAATAGAAAAATGGAATATTTTTTAAATGGTGAGAAACCATTAAATGTTGGTGTACAGAGAGACTTGGGTGTCCTGAGAGACATAGAAACACAAAAAATTAGCATGCAGATATCGCTGGCTATTAGGAAAGAAAATGGCATGTTGGCCTTCATTGCAAGGAAGTTGGAGTACAAGAGTAAGGAAGTCTTACTACAATTGTACAGGGCTTTGGTGAGACCTCACCCGGAGTACTGCTTACAGTTTTGGTCTCCTTATCTAAGGAAGGATATACTTGCCTTAGAGGCGGTGCAACAAAGGTTCACTAGATTAACTCCTGGGATGAGAGAGTTGCCCTATGAGGAGAGGTTGAGTAGAATGGGCCTATACTCTCTGGAGTTTAGAAGAATGAGAGGTGATCTCATTGAAACATATAAGATTATGAGGAGGCTCGACAGTGTAGATGCTGAGAGATTTTTTCCACTGGCTAGAGCGTCTAGAAATAGGGGGCATAATCGCAGGATATGGGCGGGGTCAACATTTAAGACTGAGATCAGGAGGAATTTCTTCACGCAAATGGTTGTGAATCTTTGGAATTCTCTACCCCAGAGGGCTGTGGATGCTGAGTCATTGAGTATATTCAAGGCTGAGATGGCTAGATTTTTGGACTCTAAGGGAATCAAGGGATATGGGGATCGGGCGAGAAAGTGCAGTTGAGGTTGAAGATCAGCCATGATTTGATTGAATGGTGGAGCAGGCTCGAGGGGCAGTATGCCTACTCCTATTTCTCATGTTCTTACGTCCCTCACTTCCTCTACACCTCTCAATATCCTCCCATTTATTGTGTATTCCCTTGTCTTGTTTGCCCTCCCCAAATGCATTACCTCACACTTCTCCTGATTGAATTCCATTTGCCACTTTTCTGCCCACCTGACCAGTCCATTGATATCTTCCTGCAGCCCACAGCTTTCCTCCTCACTATGATTTGGAATGCGCTGCCTGAAAGGGTGGTGGAAGCAGATTCAGTTGTGGCTTTCAAAGAGGAATTGGATAAATACTTGAAGGGAAAAAAAATTGCAGGGCTACGGGAAAAGAGTGGGGAAATGAGACTAACTGGATTGCTTTTACAAGAGCGCACACGGGCTCAATGGTCGAATGGCCTCCTTCTGTGCTGTAATGATTCTATGATTCATATACTTATCTAGCTTCCCGTCATGCTATTTGCCTCAACTACTTCTTGTTCCACATTCTTATCACCCTTTGGGCAAAGAAGTTTCTCCTGAATTCCCTGTAAGATTTATTGGTGGCTATCTTATATTTAGAATCATAGAAGTTTACAACATGGAAACAGGCCCTTCGGCCCAACATGTCCATGTCACCCAGTTTATACCACTGAGCTAGTCCCAATTGCCTCTATACCCATTTTACCCATGTAACTGTCCAAATGCTTTTTAAAAGACAAAATTGTACCCGCTTCTACTACTGCCTCTGGCAGCTCATTCCAGGCACTCACCACCCTTTGAGTGAAAAAATTGCCCCTCTGGACCCTTTTGTATCTCTCCCCTCTCACCTTAAATCTATGTCCCCTCATTGTAGACTCCCCTACCTTTGGGAAAAGATTTTGACTATCTACCTTATCTATGCCCCTCATTATTTTATAGACTTCTATAAGATCACCCCTAAACCTCCTACTCTCCAGGGAAAAAAGTCTCAGTCTATCCAACCTCTCCCTATAAGTCAAACCATCAAGTCCCGGTAGCGTCCTAGTAAATCTTTTCTGCACTCATTCTAGTTTAATAATATCCTTTCGATAATAGGGTGACCAGAACTGTACACAGTATTCCAAGTGTGGCCTTACTAATGTCTTGTACAACTTCAACAAGACATCCCAACTCCTCTATTCAATGACCTCTAGTTTTGGACTCCCCCACAAGTGGAAACAATCTCCACTGTAATTGTACAGCAAGCACTTTACAACTCTCTTAAGACAACTGGGGTGGGTTTCTTCCTGTATCTGCAACAGGTAGATGAGTGCCAGGTTGAATCTTATCTCATCATGTACCTGCTCTATTAATATGTAACTTGATGCCTCAAGTTGTATCACCGGTCGGAATTAGTCCCCGCCCCTCTCTCCCCCTTCGTCGATTGGTAATTCAGCGCGTCATTCGGATCGGCAAAGGCTCCCGATTGGCGGGCTGGGATGCCAGTCATGTTGAGATTGGAATACAGTAGTGGAAGGGAGAGTATCAAAGTGCGAGAATGTTTGGACACTCGGCATTCGCTGGGTCCGAGTGAAAGCTTCGGAAGCGCTCGATGCATGCTCGACACATCCTAGCAAAGGTTCCTTTTTCTTAACACACACACACACACACACAGAGGACCACCCACCCACACCCTTGTGTGAAGCAAATGGCCAGCAGCGTGCTGAGGGGCAGTTTGGGCGGGGGCAGCTCCGAGGAGCCCGTCTTCACGCAACTCAAGCCCGTGAGTCTTAACACGGAGGAGCAGGCGGCGATGTTTGAGAGCATGAAGAATCGCACCGTGAGGATGCTGGCGGCGGACAGCCAGGTTGACGATCTGGCGCAGGTAAGGCTCCAGAGGGGAAGGTGCATGGACCAGGGCAGGGTTTTTTTTTAAAGTTACCTGAGGACTGCTGGAGAAGGAATTGCAATACTAACCAATGCCTGACTGATGTCAGAGGAACTGAGAAGAAACTTTCACCTGACTTGGAAAGGCAGTCCAACAATTGGAACAACTTTATAAACTTTTTTTAAAAAACTATCCCATCGCAGAAGTTTCTCATCTAGTTTTTAACCTCACCGATGCGCTGACAGAGAATGCAAGTAGTTTGTAAAAGTTGGAATTATTTTCCATAAAACACTGGAATTGAACAGCGTTTTTTAAAATCTATTTCCAAGTTTTTCTTTCATTTTCTGATCTGGCTTCAAATTTATAAAGTTACCGTCGTCCTTTAAAACGTTTTAAAAAGGAAGAAAAAAACGCCACAGGTTGCGGGAAAAAGCTTCTCCCGCCCATTCATCCTTTAACCTTAGCGGATGGTCATTTATTGGATTTTGAGATACACAATTGCTGAATATTGTGAATGGGTCTGATAACGAGGCGTGTGTAAATACTGCGAGCGGGAATGGCCAGTGAGTGATTGCTGGGGTGGTGATGTTGGTGTCTACCAGTTGGCATTAGACTTCAAACCAGACTCTCTGTCTTACAGGCGAAATACGAGTTGAGATTCTGTTGCACGGCATCGTCGTAGCGTCTCAGTCTCGGGTCCTGGGTTACACTGGCTGGAAGAAATTTGTCGGTTTTGCACCGAATTATAAGTAATGCAGAGTTGGCATAATTTAGCTCGTAGTATTCCCCCCCCCCCCCCCCCACATTTATTGCTTTGAAGATACACAGTAAGGTCTGATAGGCAATTGCATCTCCACTTCCTCCCAGTTACAGGTCACAGGCGGGAGTGGCTCCTTCGTATAAACTCGTAGAGTGGAGCGGTTCAAAGCGACATGCTACTGGCGATCGGATGTGTGGGAGGGGGAAGAGCACAACGTGCTTCTCCATCTCCTCAGACTCCCGCTATTACATTTACAGCATGCACCAGACCGAGGGCGAGGATGTGTTTTATTTTTATTTTTTAATTTTTTTTTTGGGTCGTTGGCTGAGAGCGTTGAGAGCTGCAGCTGGTTTAGCACTTGCCGTGTAGCATTAAAGCATCTGACTCTCTTCTCGCCCACACAGCGAGTCATTGAGACGAGAAAAAACTTCCCAACACTTTGAAACTCTCCCTGAGCCACTGTACCGAAAATATGCCAACGACAGCTGGAAGATCTATAATCAGAAAACTCTAAACGCGCGGCCAGCATCAAACTTCGAAATTTTATTTCTGTGGTTGATGGAATCCTAATTCACTGCATAGTTGTTCAAGTACAGTAATTGATAAGATTTTCCATTAGTCAGCTGATTTTCATTGACGGGCGGGGGAGGTATTGCTGAAAGATATTTGGCATTATGTGGAGCTTTTACAGATGAAGGGGGAATGTAGCATTCGTCTCTCCAACGGCACTGTGCTTGATGAATGTTTTTCCGATGACTCTGTGTGAACACCCCTCCGCCCCCGGCTATGTTGATCGGTGTGTCAGGCCATTACCCAATTGTGTTTTCTATTTCAGATATTTTGATCTATTTTGGAAAATATTTGAACAACTGCTTTGCAGTTTAATTTGCTTCAACTTTATTGAACTGATGAATATATACCCTTATTTCTCTTGTATACGGTAAAGGTATTGGAAAGCCTTATTTATGTGTTATTTTAAACCACATAATGGAATAATATATTTTTTAAAACTAAAAATCTCAATATAGTGTTCTCCCTTAGTAACCAAGTGTGCTGCTTCACATCAAATGGTAGCCTGCACATCATAATCCTTGTACTTAATTCTTTCCATATTTTGTTATTGGCTATCAAAAGTGCTAAGCACTATGGATGTGTTGCATGAAACATTTTAGGATTAAGACTCTCTTTTTAAGGTTTGTGTAATCAAGTGGTTCAAAAGATCAGATTAAAACAAGTAAAGGAATAAGAAGCAGATGAATTAGGTTGCAGTTGTGAGAGTGCAATGAAACGTTTCTGGTACCCTGGAGGTGCCTGCTAATTCCTGGTACCAGTTTCTGATGACTCCCTACAGTCCTATCCCAAACAAATGGACTGGCTAAATTTGCAAGCTGCCAAAAGTTCATGCTTATGGTAGACTCCTATTAAGGATGTGTACATGTGTTAAACATAGAATAGTGTTGTCACTAGGCTTATTGAATCTGTTCATACCAAAGAAAAGGTGCATTTAAGCCAATGTGCATTGAGGTTGTATGATACTGTTAATTCATCACCTCAAATTGCTTTCTCTAAAGTGAAAGACTTGTAATCACCAATACATCACCCTAGTGTTGTATAACCCAGTAAATCGAGAAAAATCTCTAATTGTACTGCTGGTTGTTTTTTTACAGTTCAAGTATGAAAATTTTACATGCCCATCATTATACTTTACTGAAATCCTAGTGACAGCACTAAGGTGTATGCCATCAGCTATATCAGGTTTGTTTTAATCTTTCCAATGATGAGTCACTAACATTATGCCTGCCTTGTAGGGAAAAGCCACCAGTTTTCAACAATGTTATGGATTGTGCGATCTAATTGTTGTTTGGGGCTTGCATGCCCCATAATTAACCTTGTAACTTCTGACTGTACATTTAGAGACTTAGCTGTAAAAAATAGTTTTCTTGCATATGTTACAAACCTGTTCAAGGGTTCAGAGTTCAGTTTTGGGATTACGTAATTTTTGTCTCATGCTGCCAATGCCAGTTTTTCATCCCAGAATTTGGGAGGAAGTAAAGAATGAATTGGCATGAGTGCACAGATTGTGAATTTGAAGTTGACCTCTCCTAACTAATGATGTTGAAAATAGATGTCTTAATGGACAAATATATTGGGTGTGAGGTGGGAGGGAGAAGAGAGATGTTTTTTAAAAAAAATATTACTTAAAAATTTTTCCCTAACATTTGAAGTTCCAGGTATGTGATTATGGGTATTCAAGGTGGAAACCAGCCATGTTGGGCTGAGTGGGGATCTAATGCTTTCCAATTCCAGATGCTGACTGCTAGAAACAATTATCCTCAAGCATAATTTCAAAAAGTTAATTACAAGCTAGGAGTACAGTTAAGATTAGTGTTTGTGAAAATTTAAAATCCTCATCCTAGTATTCAAATCCCTCCATGGTCTCACCCTTCCCAATCTCTGTAACCTCCTCCAGCCCTACAACCCTCCAAGATCTCTGCGTTCCTCCAATTCTGGCCTCTTGTGCATCCCCGATTTCCATTGGCCCACAGTTGCTGGCCCTAAGCTCTGGAATTCCCTCCCTAAACCTCTCCGCCTCTCTAGCTCTCTCTCTTTTTCTTTAAGATGCCCCTTAAAACCTACCTGTTTGACCAAGCTTTTGGTCACTTGTCCTAATATCTTCTTATGTGGCTCGGAATCAAATTTTGTTTGATAATTGCTCCTGTGAATCGCCCTGGGGCACGTTACCATTGTTAAATGCAGTATAAATGCAAGTTGTTGTTGTTGTTGGAAGGATAACAATTTCTGCTTAACATAACTTAGTCAGAGTTGACTGGTTAATGATCCTACTACATATATCATAGAGCAATTCTATTCCAGTTCTTTTTTTAAAAAAAAACCCCTTACCATGTTTTTCCTGGACTTGTATTTAAATTTTCTTAGATAAACCAGTTGTGAACGTGCCAATGCAGGATAGCACCAAGTGTGCAAAGAATACAAGATAAATTAGGAAATTGAGATTAGGAATCTAAGTTTTAAAAGGGTAGGAAGAAGAAAAGATTGAGGCAGGTAAAATATTTCATCATTTTGAGGTCCCAGGAAAGAATGAGTTTAAGTAAGAGACTGTGTGATGATTCTTGATTTCTACACCGCAAGATAGAGGGAGGAAGAGAAGTGTAACATGGTGAAATTGGAGCTTAGCAAGAACAACAAATGGAAGTTCAGAGGATCACCAGCTCTAGGAGCATTGACAAAGTTAAGAAAGATTATAACCAAGAAAGGAATTGAAGCCTAGATCTGAGAGTTTGTCTATCAAGAAATTACCTTTTTCTTGCATCCTGCCCAGGAGTGTGAAACAGTTGTTGGAACCTTTCCAGAAATCAACATTTTTGAAGTCTTGAGCTGCTTTTACACTAATATTTAATGCTGATTCTGGGAGCCCTGCATCCATGAGCTAGTTGCTAGCATTTATGCTGTTAGACAGGTTTTCTATAGCTCATCAGCAAACTTGGAGACCCAGGTAAAATGGGTTTACAAGTATGCTACTGGGCAATGGAAAACTGATTTAATAGCATTAATGCCGAGGGCTGGCTTTGAGAATCTGAATTAAAGAAAAATATATAAAAGCACTTTTGCATAGACTTGGGCTTCGTAGAGAGATAATAGATGTTGAGGGAAAGGAGAAAAGTAAGTTTAGCAATGACTGAGATGTGAGGGTTTCAGTTGAGGTCAAAGGAGGTATGAGAGGCTAAGACTATTGATCAATGAAGGACTGTTGGTTAGACTTTGAAGAAATGATGGTAGCTGTTGGTTAGACTTTGAAGAAATAAGAACATTATGGAACAATAGTCTCTGTACTTTAAAAAAAATAGATTATCAGGGATAAATTAAATTTTGTTTGGTGTGAATTAAGAAAAGATTACATCTTTCATCTGCTATGATTACTGTTAGAATTCCACGTGTAATATGTCATGAATAAACACTGCAGCTAGTGATTGATTTTCAAGTGACGAACAGATTTAGCTAAAGGTCATTCACACAATTGTGTGAAAAAATGATTGGCTGATGACTTAGCAAAAGCAACAGTGAGAATCAAATCTAATTGGCATAGTGGTAATAAAAATCGTACTGAGCCAACTGTATAAGTGGAATTCAAATGTTTGCCCACCAAATATTTTTCCACTTTGCTTCCTTCTCCTTTTCTTCCTTCCTTCTTCGCCTGCTCTGCTCACTGTACAGTATTGCATTCCATTAAAGATTAAACAAGCAAGTTTACCAAAATTCACATATTTCCGAGGGTGACCATGCTCTGATTAATTTCATAATTTTCGCCCACTGCACTTCATTCTTTCCTTTCTCCTAAGAGCAAAATCATTGAATGGTAGAAATATTCAGAAGGGCAAAAATATCTGTTTAGTGGAGTCTCTATTTAGTGATAACTACAACCAGTATTTTTGTAACTCTTGTAATAAGTGGTGTGGCAGGGGCTCCTCTTGCACTTGTGTGTTCATCACACCTGTTGCATATGTGCTAATGATTATAATACAGTGCTAATATGGGTTGTTCCACAAAATAGCAAATCCACACCAAAACAGCTAATTTATAACCTGTGTAATTTTTTCCTATTCACAACTCACAAAGTAAATTTGTGTTCTGTAAGAGGCCACTTATAACTTTCACATTGACAATTATACAAACGATGGTTGGGTAAATATTGGGTTTTAATGCTTTTACCTATGTTTTTTATACATTTTTTTAAAGCTGTTTTCTTTTGGGATTGAAGAGGAGTGGGTAAATGAGCATTACGTATACTACTGAACATTATGGCTAACCCTGAAGTTGCAAGCTGTTTTCTTTAAATAATCTTTTAGCCACATTGAACACTGGTAAGATGATCATACATTTCCTTGCCTTGCAACCTTCCCTCTTAGTCACCCATTAATGATCCAAAGCACAATAATAAAGCCACCAGAAAGTCTTAAGTGGTTTTAGAAAATGAGAAATAGTTGATGTTTTATTTTAAGCAGGGCACATTTTTATGCTTGGGATTTCCTAAGCATTTTTTCTCTTTAAATCTCTGTGTGTCTCTCTCCATTTGTGTGTCTTTTCCTCTTTCTCACTCGTTTTCTTGCACTTGCTCTCTCTCTGCTTCATTCCAGATGTTGTACGATTTTTTTGTTGCAAAAAAGCACAAACAAAATATTTAATAAACACCATAATTTTGTTCCAATTTCAGTGACTTTAAAAATAAAAAAATGCATGAGTTTTAAAGCATACTTCTAAAGCTTGAAGAGAATTGCAGCCAAATGTTCTCTTGTGACCCATGAGTTTGTAAACCATTACCACATTCATCATTTTAAATTATTCTTTCATTGTTTTTGTTCCTGGAACTGTATCCGCTTCATTAAACATTAACTTTTACATGCAGTAACATTTAAAGTGCAGTTCATTGCATTCTTAAGTGTCTGCACCTGGACAGATAAAGTTTATTCTCCAATCTGAATTGTTTGCAGAATTGATATTAGACCAATTCTGTTCAAGCTATACTTTATGGAATAAAGTTAGAAAGGTGAGTCATCTAAACATGCAATATATTAATTTTTTTTCTTCCTGTTGATCTTTTGAAATTGTACATGTACAGTTGACTGTTTCAGATATATATCTTTATAAAATTGAAATTAGACTTATTCTACAGGATGCTTTCCTCGGGTTAGTTTTTATATAAAGAAAATGAGCATTGTTGAAAAAGTGAGATATGTGTTTAAAAATAGATTGTATCTAGGTACAACCATTATCTTATGACGGGTGTTTTGAAGTTTTTCTAGGCGATGCTCAGTTTCTAACCAGTTTGCTTTGGAATCCCGCCCCAATGCTAATGATGGCTGTCTGAGTGTGTTTGGATTGTGGTATATACAATATTTGCTGTATTAATTTTTGCAGTGTAGTCTTTAGATTTTTTTCTGATTTAAAAATCATTAGTTGCAGTTGTGATTTGGTGCTTTTGTTGAATTAGTCACTGTTGTTGAGCCTTCCTTGTAGATATGCATGGTGAAGTGACTTGCAACTTCTAATGTGACAGTAATGTCCGTTTTTCTAATTCTACAGAATCAACATTTGAGCATCAAGCATCTCTCTTTGGATCCAAACTCATATAGAATTCTGTTACTTGTTATAGAAAATAATGTTGTGGAGAGTAGTGTAAAGATCTATTTTCCTTAAACTCTACTTGTATTATACAAACAGTTGGGATTATAGTCACTTGAAATCATTACTTATAGTCTTAATGAGCTGAACTGTGAATGTGATCCTTGGGGGTTTACGATTAGGGTTACCCAGTTAGCTTGTGTATGGGGCATATACAGTTATATTACATTACTCATCCTCGTGAAGCAAATTGTTCTAATATACAGAGGGGTTGCATCTAGAAATATCGTACAGTATTATACTGGCGTCATACTCTTGATTCACAACCATAGAGGGAGAAGTGGGTCGCTTTTTTCTAAAGTCCCATGGAGTAATCAATTCCCTGTGATTTTATATTTTTCTCTCCGCTGCTATGCTTGACAAAGAGCAAGTTCCCAGTAATAATTTACAAAGGTGGTATAACAGACATTATACCAAATGCTAGCTCTATACCAGACTTTAGTATAATGTACTTTCAGATTGAATCTATACTGCATTTTATTCCAGTCACTTTTTTCTGTTATTATATACTTATTGACCAGTAAAAGGGAGAAAAAAATGCCCCCATCTAAATCCTACTGTAGACGATCTGGAGACCTAGACCTAAGTGTCTGCAACTGGTGTCTAATGTTGCTCTATGTTATGTGAAAGCAGCCCAGGATGATGGTTCTATTCTTTCTCTCATATCTCTCTTTTTCTTTCCATTTTTCTTGTTTGGCATGTGGCCTACGCTTGACATCTCCCTGGGGCGGCTTAGTTGAGATTGGGAGCTCGCACTCTAGGGATTTACAGGCGCAGATCTACTTCTTTCTATTCTGTGGCAGTGCCTCTATGTCTAGAAATTATGCCTAGTGTTGTTTGGCTAGCTTTGTGCTTTTATAAAATAAAAAAAACGATGTTGAGACCTGTATTGCACGTTTAATAGATGGTCGTATTTGTAAGTTACCCAGGTTTTGGTCTAGATTTCTCAAACTTAGACAGAGTAGATTTTTTGCCCTAAGCCCAATAGCAGCGGAGCAGAACGGGTGCTCGAGGACCAGGAAATCTGGCTAAGAGCCATGTAACCAAATCTATGCCACTTTTGTGCTGAACATGATTTTCTGGCAGGCATTTTACACCAGCCTAAATTGGTCAAGCTGAAGCTGAGCCGCAGCTTCATTTAACTCTAGATAATGAAGGCTGGCATGATTGTCCATCTACTTGGAAACCGATTGAGCTAGATTGTACCTAAGGAGTGACTGAGCTTTTAGAGGACCAGGTTTTTTTAGACTTATTTTTGTTTTGTAGTACATTTTTATTGCAAACTTCTGTTTTTTAAGCACTGCAAATAATGTTTACGTCAGTTTTATTTTACTTTGAGAAAATGTTTTTATCATCTAACAATGCGTTTAATCGGAACCTGATCTAGCTGAATGTTGTCTGCTAAATCACTGGAAGGCAGATAATATAATTTACATTTAGTCGTTTACAAGACTAGCAGAGCAAGGAGAGCTGAAAAAGGGACAAGGAAAAACTAGCCATACAGTTTTCACAGGAGCTCAGGAAGATGCAAGTTCAAATCGTTGATGTGGATTGGATTTAAAGTATCCTAGTCACAGTATTTCATGATGTGGAGATGCCGGTGATGGACTGGGGTTAACAATTGTAAACAATTTTACAACACCAAGTTATAGTCCAACGATTTTATTTTTAATCCCGAAAGCTTGTGGGATTAAAAATAAAATCGTTGGACTATAACTTGGTGTTGTAAAATTGTTTACAACAGTATTTCATAGTTGAGTAGTACAAGATGAAAAAAAGGTACGTCACAGAGGCAAACAGGCACTAGCGTCAGACTGCTTGCACAAGCCAACGTGCCACCAACTGTATCTCCCGGCCATGGTACACCTATCAGGCCGTGACTAAAGACAACTACCTCCGTAAGCTTTTGGTCAGTACAAAGCTCATTGTATATCAGTACCATATCAGGTAGAAGGACACCTGTAGCCAACTTACATCAACAACAACAACTTGCATTTATATAGTGCCTTTAATGTAGTAAAACGTCCCAAGGCGCATCCATAGGAATGTTATCAGACAACATTTGACACCGAGTCACATCAGGAGATATTAGGACAGGGACAACACTGCTGGTGACGGTGAAGATCACTTCTTCCCTTGACTTTTTTTGCCACCACATCCTGCTGTCCTCTTGGGAGGGCGTCTTGAAGTTTCAAGCAAAGCAGTCCTCCTCACACGCATCTCATGCAGCAGCAACTCTACTTTGCCAGCCATCAAAGTGGGGACTTTGGGTGCTGCATCACTTCCATCAGTCGCCCACTGATTCCATTTCCTGCCTCTGCATTTGTTTTGCCAGTCACTTTTTTTTTGTGCCGCAAAAGGACTTTGGAAAACCTGAAATATACAGCGGAAAGATGTGCACTTTTAAGTTATTTTGCCTCCATGTGCAGCTGCTTACTTTCAGATGGTGCATTTTGTTCATTTTCCCTGCAGCTGTCTAGCGCATGTCATTTCTTGCACCATCTCTTTGGTAAACTCCCATAGCCAGGTTCAATATGGGCTGGGAGCTTGGCATGAATATGTAATTAGAGTCAATCCTGAGAGCCTGGTATGAATATGTAATTAGAGCCAATCCTGAGAGCCTGGTATGAATATTTTATTAGAGCCATTCCAGAGAGCTTGGCATGAATATGTAATTAGGGCCAATCCCGAGAGTTTGGCATGAATATGTAATTAGGGCCAATCCCGAGAGTTTGGCATGAATATGTAATTAGAGCCAATCCTGAGAGCTTGGCATGAATATTTAATTAGAGCCAATCCTGAGAGCTTGGCATGAATATGTAATTAGAGCCAATCTAAAAAAATCCTGGGAGATTGGTCCTCCTGGAGACCAACAAGTGTTGCGTTGGATGTGATTGATTTGCTGCTTTCTCTTGACCTGAGGAAAATCTACCCTAAAACTTATCAACATTCAGTTTTTTTTTTAACAGTTATCAAGCTTAAACTTCAATGATGGAAATTTTTTAAAAAATCACTTAGTTTTATTTTAAACAAGATTAACTGGAATAGTGCGATAGAGTTAGTCACCTTGAAACCGTGCTATGATTGTTGATTTTTACCTCCCTACAGTTGTATTAACTTTTAATGTAATTTGGTAAATAACTGAAATGTATATATTTTGTAACAGTATGAACCCTAATGTGAGAATAACTTTTTGAACTTTGACTAGACTGGGCTTTATGAAAGAGTGACATCCAAGTTGAATGGGTGCTTTTTAAAGTTTAGTCTTGGTCAGTCAACACTGCTAAGATTAACTTACCAAATCTTGGCTCTTCTGTTGGAGTTCTGGTTGTCTTTCCAATATTTCAGCAGAGAAGATGAGAGATGAAACTAACTGTATCGCAAAACAGTGGTTGTTTCTAGGCTGTAATTGTAAACCTGTAAAGCAGTCTGGCTAGGTCAGCAAATATTTTAGTGGGTTTTTAAAATGCCACGCCTTGCACGAAGTGATGTTTGTGGCTTGATTTTATATTGGCAATTCTTCAGTGAGGCCGATTTGAATGCACTTTGTTCCTGTATTTTTTTTAATTGAGCCTTTATTTCACTTGATATATTTACAATCAACTGTCTTTTACTTTTCCTACAGACTAGGTGTGAGATGGAGAAGTATCTGTCACCCCAGCCGCTGCCAATCGCAGAGCTGAAGAAGTACAGAAGAGACAGTGCCTCGGTGGTAGATGAATTTTTCCAGGAGGAAAGGTCCTCGCCTTACAGCGTCAACATCAATGTGATTCTGCCCGACATCACTTATCTGCGAACTGGTCTTTATAAACCCCAAAGGCCATCCATGGTCCAGGCCCATTCAGAACCGGTTACTGTTTTTACCCAGTCAAACAGAACAATTACGACCCAGGCCCTGCCAGAGTTCACCAGTGTGTTTAGCTCATCGCAGTCCACAGATGTCAACACCACGTTTATCAAGCAGGAGCTGCCCTCTCCTGAAATGCATCTGCCTACATCCCCTCAACATGGTCATTTGTACCAGCTACTGAGTTCCCCAGACTTGGTAAGCATTCCTGGTAACACTGCTCATACACAAGGCAATGCAGCTTGTATGGGCAACCTCGCCAATGCTTCCGTAACGACAGGAATGACTGGCATGGACACACTCACCACAGTGCAGCCACAGACGGCAGTGAAACACTTCCACTCTATCTCAGCAGGTGCATTTGCTGTGCCAGCGCAGTTCTTCCCACAACAGCCGACCTACCTGCCGCCCTCGCCACCAAATTCCGAGCCCGGAAGCCCTGACCGGCAACCAGAACTGCTGCAAAATATGACGCCACCTCCATCGTATGCCGCCTCTATTGCCTGCAAGTTGGGGTCACCCACTGCAACCCATGCCCTCCCAGCAACCTTGCAGGTAACGCAACAGAACATCCCACTGGCTAAATTCAACCGGAGGAACAATCCGGAACTGGAGAAGAGAAGGATTCATCACTGTGACTTTCCAGGTATGTTGTATAATTCTAAAAAGAATTCTCCAAGTAAATGGCCAATAGCCTTGGCCTTCATTTAAGGAAGGAATTTTAAATTAAGTTAAAATATAATAATCAAAACAGGAAAGATAATTATAATCTGTTTAATGGTTTACCAAATAATAATTAAAGTACTGCTGTTTTGGAAGTTTGCCGGTTGAAGTAGTGATGGATTTCCTTTAACGGTCTAGTTTTTCATCAGTAAAATATTATTTGAAAAGGAGGATTTCTTGGTAATTACTGCATGCGGATGGATGACATCATCACAGTACAGTTGAATCCTGATGTAAACAATTTGTGAGTCAGACGTGGTTACCTATAAGTAGATGTACAGATTGACTTGATATCAATTTACTTGCATTAGAATTACATTCATAATCTGAGTGCGATAGTAAACAATCAACAGCATATCTGCACAACAATTTTTCAGCCACTATGCCCTGCCCCCTGGAATTCTCTTCCAGAACCATTTTGACTCTCTGCCTCTTTTGCTGGCTCCAACAAACCGATCTCTTTGACCCTGCCTTTAGTTTTTCACACTTTCCCCCCTTTTGTAATTTCAATGACCTCCTGCTTTGTATAGCACTCATCCATTTTATTATGCACAGAAGTGCTTTATAAGTGTATGTTGTCATCCTTCATTACTGTTGAAAATGATGCTGTATAACAATGCATGGTACTTTGCACACAACACAGTTCTTGCAGATACATAAATAGAGAGTATACAGTTTCTCACAGTTTTGAGTTGCTTGCTGGTAGGGCTACGGTCATTCCTTGGCATGAGGCTCAGATCGTATGGTGAGAGCGGAAAGAGATGGAGGATTTGTTGGGTAGTGAGTGCTGCCAGTGGGGGGTGAGGGGGGAGTAGGGAGTTGAAGTCTGCCTATTCAATAAATGCCTGAGATCCCTTTGACTGTGGTGGCTTAGATGCGTATTGAGACAACGGGAAGGGATTTTGTGTTTTCTTAGCTCCTACTGCAGCTTGCATCACTTGCTCTGATTGGCAACTGTCTCGCAAATGTTTTGTCTAAGTGTTTCTTGTAAAGGGATATTGGATTGTGCCAAAGCTCACGGAGGCACCTCCTTGCAGCTTGGAGACTGAGAGTGAATAGGGTTCCTTACTCTGCTGTCAGGTAGGTTGAATAGGCATGAGAATGTATCTAGGGGTTGGTAAGGCTGGTTATTGCCTGCAGACCTTCAAGGTCTCTATCCAGAAATGCTGGAGGAAGGGGCAAGACCACAATTTGTGTTGGTGTGTGCCCTTAATAGTGACTACACTTCAAAAGTGCTTCATTGGTTGTAAAGCACTTTGGGAGTCCTGATGTCGTGAAAGGTGCTATATAGAATTACATGGAATGTACAGCACAGAAACAGGCCATTTGGCCCAACTGGTCCATGCCTGTGTTTATGCTCCACATGAACCTCCTCCCACCCCTCTTCATCTAACGCTATCAGCATATCCTATTCTCTTCTCCCTCATGTGCTTATCCAGCTTCCCCTTAAATGCATCTATGCTATTTACTTCAACTACTCCTTGCGGTTGCGAGTTCCACATTCTTACCGCTCTTTGGGTAAAGAAATTTCTCCTGAATTCCTTATTGGATTTATTGGTGATTATCTTGTATTTATGGCCCCTAGTTTTGGTCTGCTTCACAAGTGGATAAAAACCTCTATTAGGGCACCCCTCAACCTAAGTGCAAGTCCTTTCCTTTCCTATATTTTCTCCAATATTCATCTGATTGAGTTGATTGAAATTTTCAGAAGTTGCGTGGAGCAAGGTATATGCAGTGAAGAATCTTAAGTTAATCCTCTCTCAACCTGTTGCAGGTGGAAGATATGCCAGTCAGCCTGAGCTCCTGTTCCCAGGATGTATGGTAGCTTTGTGTGTATTGTGATGACCAAGAATAGTATTGAGCAGAGGCAGGAGACACTTGGGGGCAGTTCTTGTTGCGGAAGGCCAGTTCTAACGGGGTTAGTTTGTACTGCATTTTAGGCAGCAGTACTTTGATCTGAACACGGTTTTGGATCTGGAGATATAGGATGGTGGAGTAGAATCATCTTGGATAATGTGGAACTTGGCAGTGAGCCGCTGCAAGGACAGGTTTCCGATGCTATAAGTGAACTTATTTTATGCCCTACTACTTATTTGAGTTTCTTGTACAGTTTACTTCATTTGTAGTGGACCTGGCTTGTCTGGATAATCAAGTAAAATGGACGAAAGCTATTTTTTTTAAAGCCAAGTGTATTCGAACTAATACATTTAATTGCTTAAGGTGGACATTTCTTTTACTTAAATTGACTGTAGTTTCAGGAACTGTATATCAATTAAATACAATTTGATTGCAATCCAGATAACCTGGAATCACTTTGCTCTTTGTGTTGCCAACGAAACTGAGCACGATGCTTCTTCTGGAATTTGAGCTCTTAATCTGAGTCTGTAGCTAGTAAACTGCCTGCTCACAGTTTGACTAAATATTTTGCACCAGAAGTTATTAAGATGACAGATTAAAAAAATCTGATGAACATCTACATGCATAAAGGCATTTTTAAAGATTTGGTATAGTCGTCATTACAAAGTCAAGGACAGTTCTGGTTACCAGGGACATCAGTTAAACCAGTCAAATCAGCTCTGATCTATGCAGAGGCATGCACTATTTCAACAGTTAAAAACACTATATAGTTACGAGCATATGTTTTCACTTTACAAAGATAAAGGACTTGAGTACTTGAGTACCTATGAACTGTCTATCTATAGAAAGGACTTCAAAGGTGAGTGATTATGTCTCACCGGTTCATGAGTATTATATGGGCACGATTTTAACATTGAAAAACAGGTGGGTTGGGTGCGGGGTTTCATTCAATATCGCAACCATTTCAGAACTGCCCCCAACCCGCCCACTTCTGGTTTTCACCGGGGCAGGTCGAGGGGCGGGCGAACAACCTGCTCCCAGGAGGTGGGTTGGTGATTAAAACCTTTCAAGGAGGCTGCGGGCCTCCATCTTTGAAGAGTTTCCAATTTCAACACCTGGGGGCCGGGATTCCTGGGCCTTCCCCTTCACACCATGTGAAAGGAGGCGAGAAGACCCGAAACTAACAGGTAAGTGCCTTTCTGGCACAGCTTGTGGGCCCGGAGGAGCAGGCATGCTTCCCCCAAGCCCAACGAACCTACCTGCAGCGAACCCCCTCAACGATCGTGGTCCCCACCCAATGATCACGGACCCCCACGATGACCTTTTTGGCCTTCATTGCAAGAGGATTTGAGTACAGGAGCAGGGATGTCTTACAGCCGTTGTACGGAATATTGTGTGCAGTTTTGGTCTCCGTATCTGAGGAACGATGTCCTTGCCATGGAGGGAGTGCAACGAAGCTTTACCAGACTGATTCCTGGGATGGCAGGACTGACGTATGAGGAGAGATTGGGTCGACTAGGCCTATATTCATTAGAGTTTAGAAGAACGAGAGGTGATCTCATCGAAACATATAAAATTCTAACAGGACTAGACAGACTAGATGCAGGGAGGATGTTCCCGATGGCTGGGGAGTCCAGAACCAGGGGTCACAGTCTCAGGATACGGGGTATGCCATTTAGAACCAAGATGAGGGGAAATTTCTTCACTCAGAGGGTGGTGAACCTGTGGAATTCTCCACCACAGAAGGCAGTGGAGGCCAAGTCATTCGATGTATTCAAGAAGGAGATAGATATATTTCTTAATGCTAAAGGGATCAAGGGATATGGGGAAAAAGCGGGAACAGGGTACTGAGTTAGACGGTCAGCCATGATCATTTTGAATGGCGGAGCAGGCCCAAAGGGCCGAATGGCCTACTCTTGCTCCTATTTTCTATGTTTCTATGTTTCTGTGACCCCCGGTCCAGACACCCATCCCCGATCCCTCCCCCCATGACTGACTCCCCCTCCCCACCCCGTGCCCCCCATGTCCACTGGTGCCCCATGCCCACCAATGCCCCCATCCGACTGTGTCAATCAGGCCAGTCAGTCGGTTGGCAAACTGACAAAAAATAAATAAAAGACGTCCTTACATCAAAATCATAAGGACTTCCGGGCTTCCCGTCTGCAATTTGATCCCCGCCCTCTTCCCAGCTCGGGGTCAAAATCATGCCCAATGTGTCTCTTTCTCTATCTCCTTTAATCCCCTTAAAATTGGATTGTGGGTGTTACCTACCTGATTTTATTTTGTGTGTGTGTGTAATAATTGATACAACAAAGCATTTAAACTTCTATCATTACTAAACTCATAGGCTATAGAATATTGTTTATTTTTGTAACTTTTTTCTCATCAATTTTCTCCCCTTTTCATCTCTACTGAAGGCTGACTTCTTACAAGAGTTCCAGGTGTGCCCTTTGCTCTCTGGTACCTTCACAGCCAACCATTGCTCATATGTGAGCCTCAGAAAAAGCAGCTAAACTCGATTATGCCATTCTCTGACATATCACGTACCACACTTACGGTGGGGTCACCATATCCTAACTCGCACCAAGTCCCGTTCTCCCATCGCCTGTTTGCTCGCTGACCTACATTGGCTTCCAGTCCACAATGCCTTGAATTTAAAATTCTCATCATTGTGTTCAAATCGCTCCATGGCCTCGCCCTTCCCTATCTCTGTAACCTCCTCCAGCCTGACAATCCTCCAAGATCTCTGCGCTCCTCCAATCCTGGTCACTTGTGCAACCCCGATTTTCATCGCTGTGCCTTCAGCTATCTAGGCCATGAGCTATGGCATTCCCTCCCTAAACCTCTCTGCCTCTCTACCTCTCTCTCCTCCTTTAAGACACTCCTTCAAACATGCCTCTTTGACCAAGCTTTTGGTCACCTGCCCTAATATCTCCTCATGTGGCTCGGTGTCAAATTTTGTCTACTGGTTGTAGCTGTCACGAATTTTTTTTAAAATTGTGTTCCACAGTAGCTTAGAACACTACCCTTTCACTTCTGGGACTCGAATTTGAGCCTATCACAAATTGATAACCTCCGTCTGCCACTTTGAATGTATTTGGGATAGGCTGAATCCAGTTCGAGGCTATACCTAAACTGGGAGGACTTGATACTGACATTGAGTTCAAAATGCACAAATATGTTCTAGGTCCAAAACCAATGTTCCAAACCTTGACTAGCACAGAAATTTATCAAAAGTATAATTTAACGTAATGTGAGATTGATTACTCACTATACCATTTATGTTTCAACAGCTTACTTTTCCTAATTGAGGAGTAACAACTCTGTATTTTCTCGAGAGATTATGAGCCCCACTGTAGCAATGCAAATCTAGAGATAGTGTGGGGGTGAAATTGATGTTCAACGGTAGGGAAAAAAGGTAAGCGGGAATCGTCAGCCTTTTTCACCCCACCCAATTTTGTTTCCCATTAAAGCAATAGAAAAGAAAATCGGATGGGTGTAAAATGGGCTGCTGATTCGCTATCGCCTATTTTACGCTAGCACTGAAGACTAATTTCTCCTGCTGTGTGTTTACCTTGAATTCTTAAAAGGGAAGATTCCTTCTTTCGTCCTTTTCTGCTCCTCATCCGCCGCCATGTAGCATCCTATTGAGAGGAGGGAACTTCAAAAAAAAAATATATGTGCATATGTTTTGATAGTGTTGCTGAATTCTCTTTTAGTATGATTCAACACACTGTTGAATTTCAGTGGTTTATTGAACAGTGGATTCCCTTACTGTAGTGCTTGCTTTTTTATGGTGACATTATTGCAGTAGGATAATAATTTTTCTCCATAGCTGCAGAGAAAACTTAAACCTCAATAGTGGACCTATTTTTTTATTTCTAGGTAGGTTTCCAGTTGATTATAGATTATTGTGTTTTTTTGTGCCCGTTTTCTCTCCTCCCTTTCACTCCTGAAGTCATTAGTTGCTGGCTCAGGTATGGTTCCACAGTTTGTGCTCACCTTCTAGCGTCATTGTTAATGGTATGTGTCAACAAGCTATTTGGTCATGGGGTGGGGAGAGTGCGTTTTCTCTTTCATAGCCCGAGGGCACTGAGGCTAAGTGTGTTCCTATTGCCACCCTGGCACGAGATTAAATCAAGCATTTTCCTGGTTTTTATGCTTTAGTTACTCACTAAGCCATTGGGTGCCTTCTGGTTTACTGCTTATCTTTTCAACGCATCTGATATTGGGATTTTTTTAAGGGAAAATCATGGATCAAGGTTTTTTTCCTATAGTTACTGCAAGAAGGAAGGACATTTGGTATAAAAACAGAAAATGCTGGAAAACACTCAGCAGGTCAGGCAGCATCTGTGGAGAGAGAAACAGAGTTAATGGGCTCGATATTGCCAGGGCTGCGGGTTCGCGGCGGGGGGTAGATTGGGCGCGTGGGTTACGCGCCCAGTGAAATCAGTCTGCCCCGCGCGCGATCGCAGCCTAATTGGAGCCACTTACCTGCTCTTCCGGGTTCCCCGCTGCTGATCTGCGCGTCGGGCGGGCTGCGCGTGCCCAGTAAGGTCTGTCAGCTGGAGGTGCTCTATTTAAAGGGGCAGTCCTCCACTGACAGACGCTGCAACAAATAGAAAAAATTACAGCATGGAGCAGCCCAGGGGGAAGGCTGCTCCCAGTTTAATGATGCCTCACTCCAGGTGTCATTAGATGGGGTGAGGAGGAGGGGGAGGACAGAGATCTTCCCCCCGGCGGGCGGGAGGAAACGGCCTGCCTCTGCCACCAGGAAGGCTTGGCTCGAGGTGGCAGAGGAGGTCACCTGCACCACCAACATATCGCCCACCTGCATACAGTGCAGGAGGCGCTGCAATGACCTAAGTAGGTCAGCCAAAATGAGTACACTTACTCATTCCCCTGCACTCTGTCTGCCACATCACCGCCCCCACCCCACATCTCCTTCAGCACTGCCAACACTACTCTGTCACATCACCCCTCATACCCACTGAAACCTCATCCTCATCTTACCTGCACTTATTCACCTCGCCAGTACTTATCCCGCCACTACCACTCAACCCAATCCTCATACAATCTCACCCTCTCATGCATCTCTTTGACGGTCAGCCTCACTCAACCTGCCACTGCTTGTGCTGCAGCCACAGGGCATGCATCACATATGTGCAGTAGGAAGCGTAAGGCAAACGTGTCGTGAGCATGAAGGGGATGCACAAGGATGTTTGAGGGTTTGTCATGGTTTTTACTGCTATTTAATTTCTGACCAACTCACATCACATATTATATTGGCACCACTACTGCCACGTCTTTGTGAATCTTGTCTGGTTTGTGCAATAATGCCCTTTCCTGAGGATCACAATGAAGACCCACACCTGATGCCACCCATTGTGTCACTGCAGAGTGGGTGTAGGTGTATTTGTAGGGCTCTTTTGTGCAGACGACTGAGAGACGTCGGCGATGTCCCCGGTTGCACCCTGGAAGGATGCGGAGGAGAAGTTGTTGAGGGCAGTGGTGACTTTGACAGCGACAGGTAAGAAGATAGTGCTCGGGCCAACCGGGAGCAGCTCGGCATGAAGGAGGCTGCAGATGTCCACGACTACATGTCGAGTGACTCTGAGCCTCCGTGTGCACTGCTGCTGAGAGAGGTCCAGGAAGCTGAGCCTCGGTCTGTGGACCCTGTGGCGAGGGTAGTGCCCCCTGCGACGCATCTCTCTGCGGTTGGCCTCCCTCCTGCTGTACAGGTGGATGTGTCACAGCACTCTGTTGTGGAGCTCCACGTGTCAGAGATGGACAGCGTGGCCGGCAAGCCTGGTGAGGCTGGTGATGCTGTTCGTCCTCCGAGGAGGTCATGACTGCAGCTACGGCGGCCCCCATCCGGAAGATGTACATCTGAGGGGGTCCGCAAGGTAGGTACATGTCTCTGGACCCCGGGGTAAGTGTGCAAGTTGGTGAATTTGATTGTCAGGAGGAGGGTGGTGGAGGCCAAACTTTGTCCCAAGTAACAGAGTGGCCTCCTGCAATGAGTGAGGGTCTCCCCGCCCCCCCCCCCCCCCACCTGTCAAATGGACCTTTGCAGCTGCCACAGGCTGATGGCTGCAACATGTCCATTTCAACTAGGAGTGTTTCCCCCAGTACGGGAAACAGTCCCAGTTGTTTCTAAAATCCCACCCCTCCTGACATATTCCCTTAATCAGGTCTGTTAATGACCTGAAATTCGCAATGTAAATAGTCTTAAGTGGCACCCTGCTGGCTTTAATTGCCTGTGGGAGTCCCACATGCGGGGGCTGTGCGCGCACCTCGGCGCGTCTGTGGGGAACCTGGAAGTGGGCGGGTTGGAGCCGGGCTCCCGACCCGCTCCGGGAATCCCCGATTTTCGGAGCCCCTCCGCCAGGATCGCACCCGATAGCGGGTGCTAAAATGGAGGCCAATGTTTCAGGTCGATGACCTTTTAACAGAACTGGAAGATGTTCGAGATGAACAGCCTTTAAGCAAGTGCAGAGCCAGGCAAAGCTGGAGGAGAAAAGAACAAAAGGTCCTGTGATAGAGTGGAGGGCAGGAGTGATTAAATGACAAACGGGATGATGGTGCAAAGCAAAAGGGGGGTGGTAATGGGACAAATAAAGAAACAAAAGATAGGTCCAGAGGAGGTGTAAACAGCAACAGCAGAATAACAGAGGGCGAGGGAGGCATGGAAAATCTGGCAAGAGGAAAAGGCTTCCCTGGCCTGGGATTGTGGCAGAGAAAGACCACCCTGCCGGCCGTGTACCGAGAGGGGATCCCCGCCCTAAGCACCAGCCCACACCTCCTCCACTCCCAGTGTCTCTGGTTCAGCCGTCCTCCATTGCCAGCACCCGCTGTTGGAGAAAATGGGAGCGGTGGTTAAGATCTAAAGTTGTTGAACTCAGTGTTAAGGTCGGAAAGCCGTAAAGTGTCTAATAGAAAGATGAGGTGCCGTTCCTCGAGCTTGTGTTTGCGAAGCAAATTTGATGCTGTTTGCACTGAATTCCTCCGGGACCAAGTTATAGCGTATTCTAAGAAATTATAGTACTCTGCGATGGTGAAAAAAGGATATTGAAATTCTTCCTTCAAAGTTCTGATGCACCAAAACTAAACATGAAATGATTAGTCACTAGTCTCAACCATGACTTGTTTTGCTTTCGTGGATGAGATTAAAATCTTTCAACAAGTGATGCTCACCTCCAATTTGAGGAAGATGAAAGCTCTATCGTTCTGTTCAATGTACTGCTTGATTGCAGTGACAGTTCTCTCTCTCTCTCTCCCTCTCTTCCCCCTCCCCATCCCAAGAATTCTAGAGCCATTGTGAAATTTTCTTATCAGGAGCCAGGAAGGGGGAATAATTAAAGTAGAGTGTTCTGATTAGAGGAGAAAGAAATCACTGATCACATTGACAGGAATGAAATGGCAAGATTGCTGAATAATAAGATACAGTGGAATTTGGTATATTGGTGATCATTTACATGTAATGGTTGCCAAAACTGTAACCCATATGTATCTTTGTGATTATATTTCCTGATAATGATCAGTTTGGTTTGGTTGTATTAATCAGATTTGTGGTACCATATCTTTATAATCATAATCTATTGCTCCAACCAGGAAATTCTTTCCTTGCTGGCTGATAGATTATAATTAGAGGTACAGCACTGCCAGTCTGTTTGTGGCATAAAGGAACAGGCTTCAGTTTGAATGTTGAGTTTACAAAGCAAGGACCAGCATCTTTGAATTGAAGTTTGGAGTTGTTCTTTTATCAGACCTGAAAATTCACAGGAGGAAACCCAATGCTGTAAGAGCTCCTGGAGGCTGCCTTAGTAAGTCTCGCTGCTCTGCATCTCCCCACCTGCCTACAATTGCAGATACAAGCAGAAGACAGAGGTAAAACAAAAAAGTGAAAGGGGAAAAGGAAAAATGGACTTGGACTTGTTTCTACTTTGTGGCTTTTTATTGGATTGCCCATTGTATGTTTAAATAAAAAATGTGGTTACTGGACATGGCCAGGAAGGCTACAGATGTATGCCAGTATTGAAAGACTCTTTAATAAAATCTGAGGTGATCTGTTTGAAAGCTTTGCAGCTCAGATGAAGTTACCACTCAGCTATAATGATCAAATATGGACCATTCCAAATTGATTATAACTGATCTTCATTGTAACTGGATACCATATGCTAGTAGCATTGAGTTTCACTTTATTAGGAGTGACTACTATGAATATTTTTTTTAAAGTGCATTTCATTGAAACTTTTTCTGAATTGAAGGCTTTTATAGATTGTTGGTCTCCTTAAGAAATAAGAATAATTTAGTCTACTTATGATGGTAATTGTTTGCCTAGATGTTAGCCTTGGCTCAGTGGTAGCAATCTTACCTTTGAGTCAGAAGGTTGGGGTACAAGCCCAATACAGAGACTTGAGAACATAATCTCAATTTCAGTGCAGTACTGAGGGAGTGCTGCACTGGCAGAGGTGGCGTCTTTCAGATGAGACATTAAACTGAGGCCCTGTCTGCCCTCTCAGGTGGATGTAAAAGATCCCATGAGCTTATTCAAAGAAGAACAAGAGAGTTATCCCGATGTCCTGGCCAATATTTACCCCATAGCCAATATTACTAAAACAGATTATTTGATCATTTATCTCATTGGTGTTTGTAGAACCTTGCTGTGTGCAAATTGGCTGCTGCATTTCCCTACATTACAACAGTTGCTACAGCTGATGTATTGAAAGGCATTATTTAAATGCAAGTTTGTTCTTTCTTTCTTTGTACTTGCAGTGAAGAGGAAAATAACATGCATAAGTAGCTTTAAAAAAAACAGGCGAGTTAATGAGTTAATATTTCCCAATTGGCATTTGTGATAAAACCCCTCAAAATGCACTACATTGACTTGCTGGTAGTTTTACTGTACCTGGCTATCGATGATATTTAGCGTGTGTGAAGAGTAAAGGGCAAGCTGTTGAATACATCACCATCAAAGGGCCGAAAGCAATATTGACTTATGGTGCTCATGTGAATAATGTTGATGTGCAGTCGATAGATGTCGGTGTTAAAAGTTGGTATGTGCTGTGTATATAAAGGGTGATCAAAATGATCTAGTGCTGTAGTTAAAAACACACCATCATATTTTTAGCATTTAAGTCAAACATGTATTTAACCATCTGTCATTCTGTTTTCCAGGTTGCTCTAAAGTGTATACCAAAAGTTCCCACTTAAAAGCACACCTGAGAACTCATACTGGTAAGAGCTTTTTTTAATTCTGTTTACTATTTTTAAAATGCCATGAGGGTATTTGGGTTTAAAATAGAGATGGCTGACAACTGAACGCACACTGCTTTGATTTGTTTGGCACAATGTTGTATTAAGGTAGAACTAGTGCATACTGGCGTGACAGTCAGAAATTTAAAAACAATATCAGAAATGCTGATGGGTTTGGTCTGTGCCAAAATATGAGGCCCGGTGCACTGTTTTTTAATCATATAATTTTTATAGCAGCAGTTCACTTTGTTTTGGAATCAGTCTTGCACAATGGTGTAGATCCGGCATAACTACAATAAGATGAAATTCTCACGGTTGCGTGAGCCTGTAGCATGCACATTATCGTAATTTTGTTGTGTTGGGGGCAGGAGAAAAAGAGAAGGATGGAAGATATGTGGAAATCAGATGAAGAGATAAATTTGCAAGAACCTAATCTAAGCTCTCAACTGAAACCCCTGGCTGTGGCTGTATATAGTGCTTCAGCAGGAATTAACATCTAGTAATGCTGCGTTTCAATAACGAGGAAGGTGACTAAGCAATGAGGCACTGAAAGTAGCACAAGGCCCTGCATGGTTCATGAGGAACATGTTTGTGCTGCTAGTATATTTTTACAAGTAGAGGTGGTGCTTGGACTTTAATAATGGTGAGGGACTAGCTGAGAGATTCAACTTTAACCAAACAAAAATGTTTTAATTTACTTTTCTTGGTCCCGTGAAAGCTTTAAGACAGTTAGTAGAGGAGCTTGAAATCTTTTGCTGATCAGAATGACTCACTGGGCTCGATTTCTAACTCCCAGGCTGGAACGTGGCAAAGCGAGGAGCGGGCCCATCCAGGAGTGGCAGCAGGGAAGTTCGGCTGATTGTAATGGCCAGGCCTCATTAATATGCAGTATGCCGACTTCCCGACCAAAATGACCGGGCGTTACAGAGCATTTACAGCACAGAAACAGGCAATTCGGCTGAACAGGTCTATGCTGATGCTCATGCTCCACACAAGCCTCCTCCCGCTCTATTTACTTCATCTCACCCTATCAACATATCTTTCTATTCCTTTCCCCCTCATGTATTTATCTAGCTTCCCCTTAAATGAATCTGTGCTGTTCACCTCAACTACTCCATGTGGTAGCAAGTTCCACATTCTCACCATTCTCTGAGTAAAGAATTTTCTCCTGAATTCCCTATTGGATTTATTAGTGACTGACTTATACTTATGACTCCTAGTTTTGGACTTCCCCACAAGTGGAAACATCTTCTCTACGTCGACCCTATCGAACCCCTTCATAATTTTAAAGACCAGGCCTTATTAATATGCAGTATGCCGACTTCCCGACCAAAATGACCGGCCGTTACATTGCATTTACAGCACAGAAACAGGCAATTCGGCTGAACAGGTCTATGCCGATGCTCATGCTCCACACAAGGTCACCTCTCAGTCTTCTCTTTTCTAGAGAGAATATCCCCAGCATGTTCAGTCTTTCCTGATAGTTATAACCTCTCAGTTCTGGGCAGTTGGCCTGAAGCAGCTACCCGGCCGTTAAAATTGGGAGGCAGAAGGCCATCGCCGGGGACCCAGGGGAACACTTCCCCGGCACTAGGAAGGGAATTCCGGTCGGAGGAGAGAGGGAGGCGGAGGAGAGGAGAGGCCTGAGATTTCCGTGCACTCCTGCTCCTCCTGGCCCACAAGGAAAGCAGCAAATATAAAATTTAAAAACTCACCTTCCTCGGCCTCTTTTGGTTCTGGCTACTGTTCCCAGTTTGCCTGGTGGAGAAGAAGCCACAATCTTGTCTGCAAATAAACGTCACAACTCGTTGCTGAACCTGTTTTCAACAAATATGCTAAAACTGGAAAACCAGGAACACAAGTCACATTTGTTTATTCACAAGTATAGACGAGTAAACTTGTTTCAACTTGACCAGGGCATGACCCTCCCAGTCCATACAAGTGAAAACCAAACTCCCCTCCCAAGTTCTTGATCAACTTGGGTTCAGATCTGGTGTACAATAAAGATATCTCTGCACGAGATCTGAACCTCAAATATAAATCAAAGTGGCTCAGTTTGAGGATGACATTCTTCTTCCCCCCCCCCCAAGACCATGTTTACCTGCACCCCTGAGCATTTATATAAACCACAGTTTTTGTAGCTAAAACACCATGTGACACATGGGTACGAATTTGCAACTGATTTTTAAAAAAATGGATGTCGTTAACAAACAGCAATACTGACAGAATGATTGTGGGTGAAAAACATTTCAAGCATCCCAAACAACTAGCAATTTGCCTATCATGGCCCATGTTTCTGACATCACTTCTGTGAACCAATTTGTTCAACTTCAATACTTTTTACCCTTAGTATTACACTGTAGTTTATTGGCACACGGGTACTGACACTAAAAGATGACGTTCAGGCTAAATGGGTATAAATGGCTTTTAAATTGATTTTTAAGAAACATTTTTTCACCCTATATATTTTTAAAAAAATATCTGAGCATTATAACTTTTTTTTATGAAAGACTTAAAAGGTGAACTTACATGCTGCTGCTGGCGACCCACTTCTCTGTTTCATATAAAATGCAGCTGAAATGGTGCTCAAACAGGAAAGTTTTACAATCAACTAACATAAACTCCCTCCCCAGTTTTCAAGCAATTTTTCTAAACTTTCAAGTGCAAGATCATGCAGGCTCTCTTTTGAATTGCTGCACTGATCTTGTTGTGAGCCAAGTACAGCGTAGAAAAGGGTAGGGTTGGGACATTTCCCATGTCCATACACTGAATAGGAAATAAGTAACAGTATAAAGGAAACTAGGATAAAAGAAAGAATGTAAAACCAATGGAGACAGCAAATTCATTACGAGAATTTAAAAAAATAAAAATGGCACGCAGATGTTGAAAATTTTTATCTGTAAAGATTTGGTACTGTCAACTTTAATCCTCTTGAAATCTTGATATTTCAAAACAAGCACTAGAACTGGTTAGGGCTGAAAAGCTGAAAAGTAGGTTTTGGGTTTTTAACTAGAACAACATAGTGCAAATACAGCTGTTCAACTCCAAAACAAAGCTCAATTTATAAGTTTATCTTTATTTGTGAAATAGTGGAACCCTTTAACTTGGAATTATAGTTAAACTTCAGTTTTCCTGTTTCTGTATGGTGCTGAGTTTCTCTTCGACTATAAATCTGTATTGTTGTATGGGATTTAACAGCATTCAGAATTTGTTTCCAATTTGTATTATTTCAACTGTCTGTCTCATTTTGGAAGGCCGAAAAATAAACGTAGTGAATATAAGAGAATGAATTAATGCGAAATGTTGTATACGCAACTGGGAGAAAGCACCAGCTATAGAACAAATATTTGAAAACTGGCATTGTTGCTTTGAAGTGTTGAATTATAGTGGTGAGAGTGATTCACCTCAGAATAGATATTACGATGGAAATTTAATTTCAGGTAAATGGGGAGTTTATCAGTTGTGTAACGTATGTTTACAAAACTAAACACAAATAAATTTAGAATTGTCTGTACAAAGCCAGTCATTGCTTGTTGGAGTGGAGGACTATAACTTGTCTGTGGTATGCACATATAGTCAACATCTTTTATATCCATAATACATTTTATTTGTACATTTGGCATGTGAGCATAGGAACATAGGAACAGGAATAGGCCATTTAGCCCCTCAAGCCATTCAGTGAGATCATGGCTGACCTCTGACCTAGCTCCATATCCCTTAATACCTTTGGTTAACAAAAATCTATCAATCTCAGATTTAAAATGAACAATTGAGCTAGCATCAACTGCCGTTTGCGGAAGTGAGTTCCAAACTTCTACCTCCCTTTGTGTGTAGAAGTTTTCCCTAACTTCACTCCTGAAAGTCCTAGCTCTAATTTTTAGGCTGTAGTCCTAGACTCTCCAACCAGTGGAAATAGTTTCTCTCTATCTAAGCTATCAGCTCCCCTTAATATCTTGAAAACTTTGATCAAATCACCCCTTAATCTTTTAAATTCCAGGGAATACCACCCTAGTTTGTGTAATCTCTCCTCGTAATTAAACCCTTGGAGTCCAGATATCATTCTAGTAAATCTACGCTGCACTCCCTTCAAGGCTGATATATCCTTCCTAAGGTGGAACAAGTGTTTGAAAATTAAATCTTGCTTTGACCCTCAATATAATTCTCTTACATTGAGCAACTTTTAACACTTGTGCAAATCCACATACTGGAATTGAACAGGTTTGGATTTTGTTTTTGTTTTTGTTAACTGCCACTTAGAAGCACTATTTTTGTCTACCTTGGCTGAGGTCCAAAACAAGTGCAGATAACTTACCTGTCGTACCTTTGTTAAAATCTTCAGTTCAAGCAGATGCCAGTTATACATAATTTCAGCTCAGCACCAGGACTGAGCTAGGAACAAACTTGTACGCAGCTGCAGTTTTTATTTTCACTAAGATACCTGTTTCTGAAAATGACCTGATTTGGTGGGAAATTCTAGAAAAGCAATCTTTAACAGATCACGGGGTGGGGGGGGGCATCCTATTTTATTGGAGTTCTGTACCATTTTTCACTGTTGCAACTTAAAAGGACCTTTTAATTTTCATTTTCATCACATTTATTTGCTGTACTTTTTACCTTGATGACAAAGCTGCAGTGTGTAAAAGAAAATGCAGTTGTATAGGTTTGAAAGGCATGTGTGGTCCTGCTGGCATGTTGATGGCATTCATTTGATCTGTGGCAACCAGAAAAACAGGGTGGAGGACAAGCCCTTCAACAAGAAGTAATTTTGAACTGAACCTTGCAACAAAAGCAGAGACCGTGTCTTTAAAGTAAAAACAAAAGTCTCTGATCACGAACATGAAGTTATCAGTCACTGTCAAAATATGTACAGCTTTTCAATCAATTAATATGGGGGGAGGGGAAGAAATACTTACAATGGAGACATTTTGCAGCATCTATATCTTTTGAACTCAGTGATGTATTATCCTCAGTATAAAATCTGAGATTGCTAAATCTATAATTGGAGTTTTCAACTAAGAGGGTTTTAAGAAAAGTCATTTCTGGGAACACCTGTTTTGTCTCAATATATAAGCCAGTTTGGTAGTAATTAAGGTTCTTACTGCTGGTAAGCATCGGAAGATCTTTATCAAAGTACAGTATTGTGAGTCTCCTGTGATGTTCCGTGTTATTCATTGTATCGTGAAAAGGGCATTAAGGCAGTCGCTGGCAGTCTAAACAGTCTGCGTGCCACTGCTTTTGTTTCTGAAAATCTTCAGACGTGTTTTTAGCTTTGGGATTGCCAAAATACTTGGTTTTATTTTTAAAGGAGCTTCTGTGGAATTATCTGATCAACAGTGAATGTTGAACAGGAATTGATTGTTATGCAGAAGTCAGAAAAATACTGTGGTGGTCTTCCTTGGCAGGTACTCTTACAGCGCTGATGAATCAGCCTGAATCACAGACGCAACACATAACTTTGGGGGTGGGGGTCAAAAGCTAGTGAACAAGGCCAGCTTAATTTCATTTGAAACCCAAGTGCAGCTTTTCGCATGGTGGAAGTGTATTTAAGGGAATGGAATCCGATCACAAGGTTGTGAGTCTTAACTAGAGACGTTCAGTGTAGTTTCTGATGTGTTGTAAATAATGTTTGGTTTATGGAATCCTTTAAAACTTGTCAAAACCTCTTAAAAGTGGTGGTATAGAAAGTAAACAGAATGCGTGACAACTTAAGAGCTCGATTGGTTATAGTTACATACAGGTATGTTAAGTCAGCAGTCTTTAATACATGTTGTTAAGTGTCTGTGGTTATACATTCCATCCTCTCCACATACAGAAAAGTAATAGTCTCACGTGGCCTTTAAACATAACTCGCCTGTCATTAAAAACTTGGAACAGTGCATTTGTCTTTCAAAAAAAAAATCTTAGTCAGTGTTTGGTTGCAAGAGTATAGAACCATGTCAAATCGTGAGCGATATTCCTTAGTATTGAATGTTTGTTACACCATAATTTTGTTTTTTAAAAATTACTTCTGTATCATTAATAAGTTTACATATGCTTCTCTAAATCCATTTTTTTAATAAAAGGTCCTCAACAGAAGAAATTCAGAGGCAATATTAAATGCATAAGGCAGCATGTGGACACGGTGCCAGATAACCAGTTCTCATAACTGGGAGTTTACAAACTCAACCATTGCTGCACAATTAGGGGCTAAGCAGGGGTCAGTTGTTTTCTCAGAGGAAAGAATAGTTAGAAAGAGAATGACCAGGACAAATCTTGCACAACATCTGATTGCAAAAATAAAAGTAAATCCAGTTGTCAGCAGGAGTGGTTCACAGCAAAATCTGCCTCTAATTAAGCAATAAATTGACCTGAGGAAGGAGGAAGCCTCCGAAAGCTTGTAAATCTCAAATAAAATCGTTGGACTATAACTTGGTGTTGTAAAATTGTTTACAATAGGCAATAAATTGGCATTGTTACTGAGATAGGCCAATGTATGCTAGGTGTAACTTCAAACTGAATTGAAAAATCCTTGTCCCCTTTTAATAAATCCCTACATAGCCTTGCCACACAGCCTCTGCAACCTCCTCCAGCCCTGTGTCCAGTTCATGTCCTTTGGCCCTCTGACTGACCTCTTGTGAACGCCCTCCTCCCGCGCATTCCCCGGGGGTGGGGGAGGCAGACTCTTTCTAGAACTCCCTCTTTAAACTTCTTTGCCATTCTACTGCTCCCTGCCTTTAAGTCTGCTCAAAATCTACTTTTATTTCTGTGTCTTTGGCCATCTCTCTTAACTGTTCCAATACTACTTGGCATCAGTTTTCCAGTGTCAAGTGCCTTGGGCCATCTTATTATGTCTTATGTTATTAAAGGTGTTGTGTAAAAAATTAAAAATTTTCACACTGATACTCATCTGAGCTTAGGACTAGAAGGAGTTTTACCGTGGTATTATACCTTTGCTGAGGGTGCCCATAATTGAAATTATTCTATTGGCATCTGGTAGTCGTGGCCAAGTGATTGAGGCGACGGGCTAGAAATCCATTGGGGTTTCTCGGCGCAGGTTCATATCCTGCCAACTACGTTTTTTTTAAGGTATCAGTCTTGGCTCAACTGGTAGCACTCTTGCCTCTGAGTCAGAAGGTTGTGGGTTCATAGTCCCAATCCAGGACTTGAGCACATAATTCTAGGCTGACACTTCAGTGCAGTACTGAGGGAGTGCTACACTGTCAGAGGTGCTGTCTTTCGGATGAGATGTTCAACCGAGGTCCTCCTGTCTACCCTCTCAGGTGGCCAACATTTATCGTTATTTATGCCGATCGGGGCCACAAAAGGCCCAAAAGGTACACAAGGAAAGCTTAGGTCTCTCCTGGAGTGATCTGCACTCCCCACCGCCACTCTCTGAATTCAGGAACCCTCGTGGGACGGCCGGGCAGTCGATCCCAAGACTTACCCGCTGTCAACGGGTGGCCTCTGGGCCATGTGATTTTCCGCCGACTGCCCGCCCGAAATGAGAGGGAAGTCGGCTGGTGGATTTAAATGAGGCCCGAGAGTTAAAATACCCTGGGTCTCATTTTTGGAGCAGCGGGCAGGGTTATAACTTACGGCGCTGGTCACCTGCAGAAAACTGGCCCGCAGTTAAAATTGAGGCCCAATTTAAATAAGATGCAATGAAGCTTGTAATAGTGGAAGATTTCTAGTGGAAGAAACCGAAGAGTTTGGTCACACCATTGGCAGCATCTTGTTCAGGAATGCTGGCTTGTGGTTTGAGACAATGTGGGAATTAAGACATTCCAACGCAGTAAAGATCTGGCTCAACGTATAAAATTACAAGTTACAGCAAATATAATTACACTGGCTTCAGCCTAAGTAGTGTGTTAATGCTATTCTCTGATCTATTGTCACATTTTGTTGCAGGGAAGGTGGAGTTTACTACATTTGTTACTGCTAGAATTTTGCAATAACAATACTGCTAGTTTTAATCTATAATTGCACTAACAAAATTGTGGGGATCTATGGCTTTAAAATATTAGATTTTGTTAGCTGTTCATTAACTAGAGAGGCAAACGGGCATTTTCATTCTTCATTCAAGTTCTCCAACAGGTGAATTTTAATCATGTGCTTCCTAAAATTGTTTCTTAGTAATTCACATCACCTTATTTTTGAGAAGCTTTAACCAAAATGAAAGTTGTGATATGCACCCATTTAACTGTAGAATTACGAATATAATTCCACTACCAATAATCTGGCAGTTTATAGCACTGTTACCCACTTGGAGCAACGCAGAGCTGGTAATGCTGAGTTACATTGCTAGTTCTGCATAGCTCTCTTGCTAGATAAAGCAACGCTCCATGCACAGCGCTCCGCTGACTGGCATTCAAATGTTGATTAATTTTTAATATTACTGAAGGATAGTAAGGGTGATTTCGCGAACTGGCACTCCCGGGTAGGAAGTGAGTCTCAGGGAAATCATGGGTGGGCAGCCAGTGATTTTTCATCAATTTAATATCAATGGGGAGAAAATAACAGGCTGCATGCCCCCAGGTTTTCTGAGATGCGTTTCTGCTGTGGGCCATTCCTTACTGGCAGTATCAGATTGTGGACTAACCCCTGGTCTATTCTCTGCCGACATTTATTAAAAAAAAAGTTGAAATACTTTTGAAAAGTTCGCTTTGTACCAGTTGCATTTATACTGCAGCCAGTGAACAGTCAAGGTGGTGCAATTCCACTTAAGGTAGTCTCACACCACTTTGCAAAACTGGTGACATCAGTCATGAGTTGTGCGGCTTCAAAACTGTGTTTGCATTGATACATGAGTAAACAATTAATAAAATTGTAAGAGAACAGCTTTCTTGTTAATCAACAAGAACCACCATTAAAACTTGGGCAGGCTATGTTACCTTCAGCTGATTAGTCCATGCTTACCACTAGCCTGACCCCTCTCACTCAGGAAGCATGTGATACAACAGGCTGACAGTTACATCTGTTACTCCAGCTGTGGTTGGGAGAATAATTAGAGGTGTGGCAGAAGTTAATTTGGCGGGGGGGGATAAACTGCTCCTTTAAACAGGTTCACAATCTTTCTTGGAACCATGTTTATGGGAACAGATGTGGTATTTTGAAACTTATGCTAAATGGCCATAATTTATATATAACTGTTGTAGAGCAAAATGTGCTGCAGATTAGGATCATGTTAATGCAATTTAGAAATCTGACTCAGACTATTGATTAGCCATATATAACCAGGATTCAATTTGATCTATCTCACTAGGAGAACATTTTGCTCCAAATTGCATCATCCTGCTAAGCTAAACTTTAAATTAAAATTAATTGAAATTAATCTGATGTATAGGATGCATCATGATGATGGAATGAAGTGCATGCAATGTAGACATGTCAATTGTGTGTAAGAGTACACAGAAAGTGAAGTGAACTGTGAGTCTACTCAGGATCAGTTTGATCCAAATTTGCTTCACTGCCTCTGTGTCATTTGAACTAGAGAACCCTCAAATTAATATTTTTTGTCTGGGAACGCTTGCCTCCAACAATAAAACTCAGGAGCCAAGTTTTTAAAAACCCCAACAAACTGGTGGCAAGTCCCACCTGGAGTGTCACCAGTAACTGTAAGTCAAACAGCCAGTAGCAACTGGATAAAAAATGTATGCGTCCTTGTTGGCTAAATTGTAGTTAATTAAGAATAAAATCTTAAAGGGATATTCAAAGGTTGGGTCTATATGGATTCAGCCTTGAATATTTGTTCAAAGTATGGATTTATATAAACTTGCTAAACAGGAAAAAAAGATGTTAAATGTACTTGGAGCTCTCAACTTGTAATGTCTCTTCTTGACATTGCAGTTGTCATGTTATTGCCATTTTTGACCTGGTTGTCTTTAACACTGCACCTCAAGCTCCCAGCATCTTCTGGTGCCTCACCTATAGTACTTTTAATGGAGCAGCAACAGGCTTTAAGACAGTTTAGGAAGTTGGGTTTTAAAAAATTTTCACACGGCAGATCCCACTTAAGATAGAGAGAAAAATCTGTACAACTCAAAACAAAACCTCATGCTTGAAGGAATATTATATAATATCGATATAGAATGGTCTTATTTATGTGTGCATGTATCTAAGTCTTGCATATAGCACACACTTTTCCCACCACACTTTGTTGATAAAGCACCTATTATTATAAAACAACGTATCCTCTGAATCACTGAGCCACGCCATGGGAGATGTGCTAAATGTAGCTTTTACTTCATATTTTTATATCATTTTTATAGCAGTATTTTTAAAAATATGCTTGTGGCTGTACTCTCAATTTCCTCGGTGTAAGTAGCTGGAAGCCCGGCAGCAATAAAGTATGATATTTCAGCAGCCAGCCTTACACAAGTATCACCGCTGGTGCCTCGCAGCTCAGACTCTGCAGCGGTTGACATTGCGGTAGGAAAGGGAGGGGTGGATGGTGTGTTTAAGCGAGGTACTGATACATCTGCAACATAAGAGATTCCTTTTAAGTGTTCACCTATAATAAAACAGAAAGGTACTTTCCATATTCTGTCAGTTAAATATGAAGCACCTGTAGTGGATGCATTGCGAACTAATCGTATTAGATTGTATCCCGCAACACCTATTCATTTTCCCTGAGGTGCCCTTTGTGGTTACACATGAAGTGGAGTGTAAGCAATTCAATTGAACACTTCAATTTTTCAACATACCGCCCTAATCTGATTCCATCATTATAGATTTGTGACTCCTTTTGTAATGATTGGCAGCCTCGGGGTAGCAGCTGAAGCGTATGCATAGCACTCCGTTCTTGGAAGAACTGTCCGACTTAATAAAAGGAAGAAAGACTTGCATTTACGTAGTGCCTTTCATGACCTCAGGATGTCCCAAAGTGCTTTACAGCCAATGAAGCACTTTTTTGAAGTATAGTCACTGTTGTAATGGGGGAAAAATACAATAGCTGAAAGATCATCATATGAAACACTGGGAGATCATTGCATACCATCTGTTTAAAAAAAAGGCCAGAATTCTCGACAGTCATTCCACTGGTGTTCACATAAATTATATACACTAAAGGGGCTTCTGATTTGAGTTTAACAAAAGATCACAATCTGACCTCATTGTAAGTGTATCTAACACCAATTCAGTGTTTAAAACTTATATCACATAGCGCAAGAACCTCATTGGGAATAAAGGCATAATTTGTTTATTTTGTTGGAAAATCTTATCGCATTTTGGAGTTGCAAACTGTTTTCTCAATCAAAACATTTATATCACTACAATCTTTGTTTTGCATGTCCACGGGCACAATTGAGATTGGAAAGAACAGCCAGGGATCTTTTTTTTCTGGAAGAGTTTCCTTAAACGACTGTGCCTTATTCATTGTCATGGAGGTTTAAAAAGAATGTCAATAAAAACAAGAATGGTTTATCTAGAAAATATCTAATAAATTAACTTCTGTTGCAGTCTGGCTTACCGATACTGAGTTATCTACCTTAACCACTTGTGGTGAGAACATCTGCTCTCCATCAAAGTCTCATGCAAATGGATTGGGGCAGGGGTGCTTAGTATGCATTTCTGTGGTTATTGAATCATGATTTTTGTATTCATCACAAACGGGAATGACGAATTGTGCTATAGGTGCTTCTTCCGTCCGATGTAGTCATAAAGTCATCTGGCCTTCAGCAAGAATTGTGGTCATCGTTTTTCCCCTACTTGCGTTTGTACCTGTGGTATATTTGTTTGTGGTGTAATAACTTCTTGTTTCACTTGGGGTACAATGGTGTAGTGGTTATGATGCTATACGAGCAACCCCACCATGGCAAATTGTGGCAATTGAACTCAATTAACCTGGTAATTTGTGAGCCAGCACAGAAAAATAAAATGCCTGACTGGTTCACGAATGGCCTTCCTGCAGGGAGGGGAATCTTCTACCCCCACCCCATCTCATTTACACATAACTCATGAATGCAAAGGATGTGAAGTAAACTTTTATACTTCATTCCTTCAGTAAGCCAGACTTTTTTAAAATTCATTTATGGGATGTGGACGTCGCTGGCAAGGCCAGCATTTATTGCCCATCCTTAATTGCCCTTGAGAAGTTGGTGGCGAGCCACCTTCTTGAACTGCTGCAGTCCGTGTGGTGAAGGTTCTCCCACAGTGCTGTTAGGTAGGGCGTTCCAGGATTTTGACCCAGCGATGACGAAGGAATGGCGATATATTTCCAAGTCGGGATGGTGTGTGACTTGGAGGGGAATGCGCCTGCTGCCCTTGTCCTTCTAGGTGGTAGAGGTTGCGGGTTTGGGAGGTGCTGTCGAAGAAGCCTTGGCGAGTTGCTGCAGTGCTTCCTGTGGATGGTACACACTGCAGCCACGGTGCACCGGTGGTGAAGGGAGTGAATGCTTAGGATGGTGGATGGGGTGCCAATCAAGCGGGCTGTTTTGTCCTGGATGGTGTCGAGCTACTTGAGTGTTGTTGGAGCTGCACTCATCCAGGCAAGTGGCAAGTATTCCATCACACTCCTGACTTGTGCCTTGTAGATGGTGGAAAGGCTTTAGGGAGTCAGGAGGTGAGTCACTCGCCGCAGAATACCCAGCCTCTGACCTGCTCTTGTAGCCACAGTATTTCTGTGGCTGGTCCAGTTAAGTTTCTGGTCAATGGTGACCCCCAGGATGTTGATTGTGGGGGATTCGGCGATGGTAATGCCGTTGAATGTAAAGGGGAAGTGGTTAGACTCTCTCTTGTTGGAGATGGTCATTGCTTGGCACTTGTCTGGCGCGAATGTTAGTTGCCACTTATCAGCCCAAACCTGGATGTTGTCCAGGTCTTGCTGCATGCGGGCATGGGCTGCTTCATTATCTGAGGGGTTGCGAATGGAACTGAACACTGTGCAATCATCAGCGGACAATCCCATTTCTGACCTTATGATGGAGGGAAGGTCATTGATGAAGCAGCTGAAGACGGTTGGGCCTAGGACACTGCCCTGAGGAACTCCTGCAGCAATGTCCTGGGGCTGAGATGATTGGCCTCCAACAACCACTACCATCTTCCTTTGTGCTAGGTATAACTCCAGCCACTGGAGAGTTTTCCCCCTGATTCCCATTGATTTCAATTTTACTAGGGCTCCTTGGTGCTCCACTCGGTCAAATGCTGCCTTGATGTCAAGGGCAGTCACTCTCACCTCACCTCTGGAATTCAGCTCTTTTGTCCATGTTTGGACCACGGCTGTAATGAGGTCTGGAGCCGAGTGGTTCTGGCGGAACCCAAACTGTGCATCAGTGAGCAGGTTATTGGTGAGTAAGTGCCGCTTGATAACACTGTGAATGACACCTTCCATCACTTTGCTGATGATTGATGTAATTGGTTGGATTGGATTTGTCCTGCTTTTTGTGGATAGGACATACCTGGGCAATTTTCCACATTGCCAGTGTTGTAGCTGTACTGGAACAGCTTGGCTAGAGGCACGGCTCGACTGCAAAAGAAATTAATACATTATGATCTATATAAACCATTTTGATTTTATTTACATTTTTTTTAAACCTCCATAATTAAAAATGGAGCTGATTGGAGACCACATCAAAAATATAAAGTTGCTCCTAGTTGGTTTGTGATCATATAGTCTGTGTAGAGCTGGAAAGTTCCCTGCTGATATGCTCCATAGGTTTCCACCTGTGCAACGTTAGCTGAGCCCTTCCACTTCACAAAATGCTCGTCAGCTGGGCTCCATAGAGGATTAATCTTCACAAGTTAAGAATGGGTATGAAACCCACTCTACGTGATGTACAAGTGGACAACTATTGTGTTTGGTGTCCCCATGTGGAAATAGATTCTTGTGTTATATTTTCACTGCCCTTCAGATGCTATGGAGATTTGAGGGAGTAAGAAAAACAAGAATATAATTGAATTTTTCACTTCTCTTTCAGCAAAGTCCTGGTGACAAAGATTCCCTCAAGTCATAAATGGACACTTAACCTGGTCACTTGATCAAAGATTCCCATGAAATTATATATTTTTTCATTTGTTCTCAGAATGTGGGTGACACTGGCAAGGCTGTATTTATTGCCCATCCCTTGTTGTCCTGAGAAGGTGACGGTTGACATTCTAATAGCCATTGTTTTTTTAAAATAACTGAGTGGCTTGCTGGCCACTTCTAGTGGCATTAAGAGCAAAACACATGGGGCACAATTTTAAAAGGGAAAAACGGGTGGGTTGGGGGGGGGCATTCAAAATCGCAACCATTTTGGGCCCACTTCCGACCCGCCCACTTCCGGTTTTCACCGGGGCGGTACGAGGGACGGGCGACCAACCCGCTCCCAGGAGGCGGGATGGTGATTGAAACCTTTCAAGGAGGCTTCGGGACTCCATTTTTCTACACTTTCCGATTTCAACCCCGGAGGGCTGGGGTTCCCAGGCCTTCTCTTTCACGCCACGTGAAAGGAGGCGAGAAGGCCCGAGATGAACAGGTAAGTGCCTAGAAAGGCACAGCTTGTGGGCCCGGAGGAGCAGGCGTGCTTCCCCCAGGCCCAACAAGCCTACCTGCAGCGACCCCCCCCCCCCCCAACGATCGCGGAACCCCGCGATGACCCCCGACCCTCCCCCCCCCCCCCCCCCACGATCGCGGATCCCCAACCCCCCCAACGACCGCAGACCCCCGATCCCTGACTGCCCCCCCCCCCCCCAGCGATCGTGAACCCCCCCAAATCCACCCCCCCTGCACCCCCCATGACTGACCCCGATCGCTCTACCCATGACTGATTCCCCCCCCCCCGTGCCAAACCATCCCCCGTGCCAACCCATGCCCCCCCCCCCCACCCACCATCCATACAAACAAAGACTTACCTGAACACGTCCTCTCCCTGGCTGGTCTCCCGTCCGACTGAGACCAGCCTGTCAATCAGGCTGGTCAGTTGGATGGCAAACTGACAAATAAAGGGACGTCCTTACATCAAAATCATACTTCCGGGTTTCCTGTCCGCAATTTGCCCCTTCCCGACTCGGGATCAAATTCATGCCCATAGTGTGAGCCTGGAGTCAGGTATAGGCTAGGTATATATTAAGGGAATAAAATTCCACCACTAAAACCACCTACTTCCATCTCCCACATCACCCACATTTGCCGCTGGACCCCACATGTATGCCTTTGTCACCTTCAGCCTCGATTATTCAGGTGGAATCCTGGCTGGCCATTCCATCCTCCACTCTTCGTACCCTTTAGTTCATCATAAACTTTGCTGCCTGTATCCTATCCTGCACCAAGTCCCACTCGCCAATCACCCTTGTGCTTACAATGACCAACAATGGCTCCTAGTCCAGTAGGGCTTGAAATATAAAATTCTCATCTTTTGTGGTTTAAGTCCTCCATAATATTATCCTTCCCTACCTCTGTAACCCTGTAACCTCCTCCAGCCCCACAACCCCCGAACCCTCTATTCAATTAATCCCAGCCTCCCCCTTCCTTCGCCTCACCAGTGGTGGGTTTCAGCGGCCAGGGCCCCGTGCTCTGGAGTTCCCTTCCTAAACTCCACCTCTTCATCTCCCTCCCCTCCTTAAAACCCACCGCTTTGATCATGCTTTTGGGCTTACCTCCTAATCTTTGCCTCGGCATTTTTTCTTGCAGCTCTGTGAAGTACCTTGGGGCATTTTTCTATGTTGAAGATACTATACAAATGCTTGTTGGTTGGTTGTTGTGATTCTATTTTGTAGGACATTGTATGTTCAAACAAATGGCATCCCAGTTGTTATTAATCTGTATTTAAATTTGCAAAATTGTCGTCGAGAATTTTTTTTTGAAGAATTCACAAGTTGATAAAATATGTGATAAGCAGAAAACAGTGACACAACATCCAGAACTTGCCACTGGTACATTTATACTGCCAACTGAGGTTTAATACTCAATTTATAATAGAAACATAGGAATTGCTAGACGATAAAAGACCAAGGTCCATCTCATTTGTCTTCTTCCATCCTGGTAGTCGCATGATACAACGATAATGGAGTTATTGACTAATCATAGCAGTCAATCTCTATCAATTCGTCTACAACAGACCTGGACATGTGTCGTGAATGATCTGTGCTTCCATTGCATGACAGATTTGGTAAATTGCGCAACACTGCAAAGACTATGGTGTAGATTTTGACTTTGCGCGATAGTGTAAAACAGGTGACAGTGAATCGGCAGCCCCTTTTACATCTCTCCCCATTTTTATTTCCATTGAAAGCAATTGATAACCGCAGAACTTCCCTGACTCTTTTTACAAAGGGTGATCATCCTATGGAATAGACTTCCAGGAAAGTTAATGGAAGGATTAACCTCAGATATTTAATGAAACATTTGGATACTGCAATAAGGGGATTGTAGGATCTTTCTGGTTGGATGAACCAAGATTGGCACAATGGTCTCCTTCATCTGTAACTATTTTGTGATCTTATGATTTGTAAGTATTTACAGCATTATGATCAGTGAGAATGGACAAACTTTCTGTTGTTGCTCACTTTTCCAGCTATGTAAGTGGTACATTTCTCTTGTGAGCAGATGACATTGTATCTTAAATTATTTTGCAGGGATCGATTGGCCACTTAGGTCGTGAAGGAATTTCTCATTCCATTTTCGGAATGGTCCCTCATTATTCTGATTGTAGAATAAAATTTTAGCCCTGATAAACTATGTGGCAACAAACTTTTGGTGTGACTTAAGAATGTTATTTTTAAAGTCAGTTTAGTTTGCAGTCGCTTTATGCAGGTCATCTGTTAGCCTTGTTGATAAGTTGGGATTCCTGAAATGTGAAGCATAAGGCATCGCAACTATATGGGGCAGGCAGGATGGACCAAATGGTCTTTTCCTGAGGTGCTGTCAGAGGTGCTGTCTTTTTGGCTGAGAAGTTAAACTGAAACTCTGACCACCTGTTCAGGTGTATGTAAAAGATCTCAAGGCACTATTCGAAGAAGAACAGGAAGCTATCCTTGTATCCTGGCCAGCATTTCTCCTTTATCCAACACCATCAAAAACAGATTCATTGATTATTCATCTCATTTGCTGGTTGTGGGATTTTGTAATGTGCAAATTGGCTGCTGTGTTTGCCTGCATAACAACAATGAGTGGACTTCAGAATGTGGAGATGCCGGTGATGGACTGGGGTTGACAATTGTAAACAATTTTACAACACCAAGTTATAGTCCAGCAATTTTATTTTAAATTCACAAGCTTTCGGAGGCTACCTCCTTCCTCAGGTGAACATCGTTGCTGGACTATAACTTGGTGTTGTAAAATTGTTTACAATGGACTTCAGAAGTAATTAATGGGTTGTACAAAGCTTTGGAATGTCCTAAGTACATGATATGGTGCTATATAAATACAAGTTCCTTCTTTGTAATATCGCACTTCATGATTTCAATCTGATTATGTATTACTAGGATACTATAATGGGATAAGATAATCTGCCTATCAGTCAAAGCGCTGTAAAACTGTGGTCACATTGCTTACTTTTTATTTTGTATTTCCAAGACACAAAGGAAGTTAACCAGATAAGTAACCTTATGCAGTGCAGTTTTGTTGCTAAGTCCTAACTTTATCTTTGAAAGCACTAAAGAAATGATGAAAAGTCCAGAAATATTTGGGTGGTATAGCACATTAGTACTCTAGAATGGTAGGATGAGGGGACTCACTCACCTGATCTGAGTCACGCCATTTGGTAAATGCTGAGCAGAGACCAGCGCCTTGCCCTTGAAGAGGAAAATTGTAAAGTCACTCCAAGCTGTTCTTCTGTACCTCCTTAGTAGATTAAAGTGGTATTGGTCAAGTTATGATGTCCTGTGGCCCTCTGTTATGAATTTGTGTAGGTTTGACATGGTGAGACCTGAAAAAGAAAAAGGAGTAAATACAAAATAACTGAGTATGTTTATTAAAGAAATTGTAATCTTGTGTGTCGATTTAGCAAGAAGCAAACTTAATTATCTTTAGCATTAATCTTATAGAGGAAATTGCAAGGAGGATGTATTTCCGAATATTCTAAAGCATGGAAAGAAATGCCATTAACTAAGAAGAACCAGTTGTAAAGCATTATTTTCCATCTCTATGAATATGGGATTGTATTTTTTTGGAGATTAACACACTAATCAACAATTGAAGTTACTTAGTTCTTAGTTAACCATTAGTGAGAGGAACTCTAATGATTTGCAGAGAAGTTCCTTGTGGAATGGGATCCAAGAAATTGACAGTGTCCACTCCTGTTTTTAAATCTGTTGGTTTGTTTTGAGACTCATTGGCAGTTTTTATATAATATAAAAATGCATGCAGATCAGTCCCTCTTACCCTCAAGGTGAAGGCACTATCTGTTTCCTGGATCCCAATCTGTGGAATCTACAATCATTAAGGCTGCTGTTACTAGTGTTCCAAGAATCTTGGAATCACATCATTTACAGCACAGGAGGAGGCCATATGGCCCACCGTGTCTGTCCAGTGCTAGCTCTTCAACTGTAGCTGTCTACTTGAATCCGAGTTCCCTACCCTTTCTCTGCATTGTTTGTATATTCTACTTTTTCAAATACTTATCCAGTTCCCTTTTGGATGATAAATGCACAGTTCTGATGAAGGGTCATACTCCTGAAACATTAATCCAACCTTCCTTTCTCCACAGATGCTGCCTGACGTACTGAGTGTTTTTAGCATTTTCTGTTTTCAGATTTTCAACATATGCAATATTTTGCATTTAGTTTTTCCCTTGTAAATGATGTGATAAAGCATTCTGTGGTCTAACAATAGTACTGTCAGGGGATTATCTTGGTTTACATCACTCCCTAGTGCATCAACTCCAGTCACTTTGGAATGAACTGGATTGTTTTTGAAAAGTAACGCTCTTTTATATGTATGGATGTGATCTACAGGCCTGTTGACCTGCTTTTAATAAAGTGGTGTAAAAGGAGACCATATGCATCTTTATGCAGACCAACCAAAATATCGGTAACATTGCAATCAAGTAATTAATGGCAGCATCCTTTCATTCTAGGGGAGAAGCCTTACAAGTGCACCTGGGAAGGATGTGACTGGAGATTTGCACGTTCCGATGAACTGACTCGCCATTTCCGGAAACACACTGGGGCGAAACCCTTTCAGTGCACGGTGTGCAGCCGCAGCTTTTCACGCTCCGATCATTTAGCCCTGCACATGAAAAGACACCAGAACTAGAAGATGGATCCTCCCCGAGGCTGATGTTCATTATGCAAACAAGACATTGTTGTCCAAACAAAATACCAGACTACCATTGTGTATATGGTAACCTTGCTGCCAGGGCTTCTTTTACTTTGTGTAGTGCAAAGAAGTTTTGATGAATCACATAACCTTGACTTAAGGTTTTAAAACTGGAACCCTGTATATTTTGTATATATTCACTGGGAATTAAGAGCTGTGTTTAATAGGCAAGCTTTATGAAATTTATAATAAAGGGGATTGATTTTTCTTGGTTATCTTAGGTTTGCTATATGTATAAACTAAGCTGACGTCCATTTCATAGACACACTTGCACTACAGTGTAGTTCTGTAGTACATGTATTTACATCTGCCAAGTTCACAGCGTTAGACTTTTTCTAATGTTTTGACCAAAGCACTGTATGGTCTCGGCCGTATTTAGTAAATGTAGCTGAGGACATTGAAAAGATCTCACAAAGGGCACAGTGTGGACTTGAATGCAGATAATATTTTCTGCTGAACACAGAAAGGGAATTCAGCCTAGTTAATACTTGAGGTTACCAAATCACTTTATGGAAGTTCTCATCTCGTCAGAAGGATGTGGGGTGTTGAATTTAACTTTATAACTACAATAAGTTGTCTGGGCTAAGACAACTAACCTGAGTTTAATAAGACAATAATGCAGAATCAACATAAATTTGGGATGCTTTTATACTGCATTTAGCGAATGGAGAGCAAATTGCTTTTGAGATTTTGCAGAGCAGATTTACACTGGCCCTGCCTAACCTTATTCTCGTATCCTCTTTCTGAAGTCAGCTTTCAAGCCCTGTGACGTTCTGACGTGATGTTACAAGGCTGCCCACAACAGGAAAGATGAGTTTGGCCGTGTTTGCTGAAGACCCTTTTCAGACTGCAGTCAGGAAACTGCAGTTTGGGTTTTAAACCCCGAGTTGCTGGAGGTTTCACTTTCCAATTCCAAGTGTGATTAGGAATGCAATTGCATATGTGACTTGGTGTTTACACTCCAATTTTAGCATCACTGTGAGGCTAAAGTTGGTGTGTAAATGTGGCCAGAAATAGCCTCTGCATGGATTGGAAATTCCCAATGCCTTGTGGAATTGGATTAATTCTCAAAAGGCTGACACTTAAGTTTATAGTTATTTTAGCACTCCATTCCAGTTTGAAACTACTGCTGCAATTAAAATATTTATATAAAATATATATATATATATATACTGTACAGACAGTGGCACTGACGAGCAGAATGTCTCATTCTGCGCTCAAAAATAGTGGAATTATTCTTCTATTGTTTATTTTTAAATAATTTTTTTGTCTATTTTTTAAGAACAATTTGACACGACTATTGCTGTTTCTGATGCACCTCTTTATTATGTATTAAGCCCGATCAGGAAGCTGAAGATTTAGATTAACCACACCTAGGCACAGGATGTTGGAGCAGCATTGTATGCGGAAAGCTTCAAAGCAACAGTATCTCTTGTTTGCAGATGTGGGCAGTTCTATCCAAAGAAAACCTAGATTCCTCTTGAATGGACCTTCAGTTCTTCCCCCCTTCTGAACTCCTTTTTTTCTTCATTTCCTGGTGTTGGGTGGGGGCGGGGTGGGGGAACAGGAAAGAAGATGGCAGTTAGTTATTTTACAGTTGAACCATAATGCCATAACTCTTAATTTGTATTGTTGTCAAATTGCTAAAATGCTTTTCTAGTTGAATGAGAATATTATGCATTTACGAGGTGTGGAAATTATTAATTATGGGCTGTGTAGGCTTGGGCTGTCTGATTAAGGAAGGTATTTGAAGCCAAAGGCTAAACTCCACATGGGTCTGACTTTGTGACAAAAAAAATGCCGTTTGAGATAATTATCCTCTTGTTTTATTTATTTCTAATCATAAAATGGCTTTCTAAATGGATCGTTTACAATAAATTATAGTGTTCTTCATTGTGATGGCTTGGCAAAAAAAAATGCAGTTAGAATATGTAAATAGCATTGAAAGATGTACATAATTTTATAAGATGTGGCAAAGTTTATACTTTGAACAAAGGGGCAAAAGTGGTTGCGTCATTTTGCTTCGGCTTGACTTTTTGTTACATTGCATTTCCCTTACGTTGTGGCTGTAAATTACTTTCTACAACCTGCATTAAATAGAATGAGGAGGTTTGTTTTTGTGAGGGGAAAAATGTAAATTAAAAAAAACTTCAGTAATAAACTGTTTTTAAAAAAAAAGCCCTTTGCCCTTCTTTGTCATCACTATAATGGTTTTAAGGTTGCTACAGACAGTTAGCTACATAGGCAGCTGCCAAACTAAGGACATCTGTTAGCACCTTGTATGTTGTTATTTTAAAAACTATCATATATGCAATGCTAAACAATAGGTTTTCTTTCCAACTATCAATCTGATCTCTATGATAGATGTACCATTAACTGGATCTGGTAATGAGTAGATCAGCATGCCTTGTATCCTAAAGTGAGCCTGATAATTAATGAGACCTGAGGCTTCAGAAACAGAACACTGTGGGCTCGATTTTCGCATCAGGTTTCCTGCGGGTTTCCAGCGGGGGGGCCCCGAAAATCCCGATATCCGGTCACTTGACCGGATCGCGCCGAAATCCCGGCCATTTCCGGGTACCGCGCTGACGTGCGGGGCTGCGCGTGCAAGCCCCGCTGGTGGGAATCCCGCAGGCAATTAAAGCCAGCGGGGTTCCACTTGAGTGTACTTACCTTGCTTGTTGAGGTCAGTTAATGAGCTGAAGCAGCTGTCAAAAGAGGAAGTGTGGGATTTTAGGTTCAAGGCAGTGAGTTTCACACACTGGGGGAAACAGTCTCTCTCCAACCAGGCGTGTTGCAGCCAGCAGCCTGTGGCAGGTGCCAAGGTGCACTCCACGGGGGAGAGCCCTCACCCACGCAGGAGGCCACCGCGTCACATAGGGCAACCCCTGCCCTCCACCACCCCCCGCCAAGCCAGAGGACAGACCGACACGAAACCGCAGCCCCAGTCCGAGGAACCACCCACCTACCCTGCGCAACCCCTCAGACCAACACCTGCCAGATGGGTGGTGCGTGGACACCCTCGGAGGACGAACAGCATGACCAGCCCCAGCAGCCTCGCAGTCCACGCCGTCCGCCGCAGAGACGTGGAGCCCCCCAACACGGTGTTGTTGCACGCCCACCTGCACAGCAGGAGGGAGGGCTACCGCAGGGAGAGACGCATCGCAGAGGGCACTACCCTCGCCACATGGTCCACAGACCGAGGCGCAGCTCCCCGGACCTCTCCGAGCAGCAGTGCACAGGGAGGCGCAGATTCGCTCGACATGTAGTCGTGGAGATCTGCAGGCTCTTTCATGCCGAGCTGCTCCTGGCTGGCCCCAGCACCAACTGCTTACCTGTCGCTGTCAAAGTCACCACTGCCCTCCACAACTTCTCCTCCGCATCCTTCCAGGGTGCAGCCGGCTACACCGCCGATGTCTCTCAGTCGTCTGCGCGGAAGAGCCCTGCAAATACACCTGCACCTACTCTGCAGTAACACGATGGGTGGCATCAGTGGTGGGTCCTCATAGTGATACCCAGGAGCGGGCATTATTGGACACAACGGACAGGATTCGCGGAGACATGGCAGTGGTGGTGTCAATATAATGTGTGCTGTTTGTTGCTCTGAAATTCAATATAGGTAACACCCAGGACAAACCCTCAGACACCCTTGTGCACCCCCTTCATGCTCACGACACGTTTGCCTTACGCTGCCTACTGCACATATGTGATGCATGCCCTGTGGCTGCAGCACAGGTGGTGGCAGGTTGAGTGAGGCTGGCCGTGAGGGAGATGCACGAGAGGGTGAGTATGGGATGGAGCAATGAGATTGTATGAGGATTGGGTTGCGTGTTAGTGGCAGGATGAGTACTGGCGAGGTGAGTAGGTGGAGGTAAGATGAGGATGGGGTTTGAGTGGGTATGAAGGGTGATGTGACAGAGTAGTGTTGGCGGTGCCGAAGGAGATGTGTGGTGGGGGCAGTGTTATGGCAGACGGAGTGTAGGGGAAAGACTTTGTGTTCTCACTGTGGCTGACCTACTGCGGTCATTGCAGCGCCTCCTGCACTGTATGCAGGTGGGCGATATGTTGGTGGCGCAGGTGACCCCCTCTGCCACCTCGAGCCAGGCCTTCTTGGTGGCAGAGGCAGGCCGCTTCCTCCCGCCCGCCGGGGGGAAGATCTGTGTCCTCCCCCTCCTCCTCACCCCATCTGATGATACCTGGGGTGAGGCATCATTAAACTGGGAGCAGCCTTCCCCCTGGGCTGCTCCATGCTGCAATTTGTCCCATTGGTTGCAGCATCTGTCAGTGGAGGACTGCCCCTTTAACTAGAGAGCCTCCAGCTGACAGATCGTACTGCGCATGCGCAGCCCGCCCGACGCGCAGGCCAGCGCCGCGGACCCCGGAGGAGCAGGTAATTGATTCCTATTAGTGGTTTGCCTGCTACGATCGCGCGGGCAACCCACTAATTTTGCCGAGCGTGTTGACCACGCTCCCGAAACCCAACCCGCCGGAAACCCGCAGGCCTGGCAAATTCGAGTCCTGTGTCTCCATCTAAGATTTGCGAATCTTCCTACTTAAACCTTGCTAGAGTTACTTTTGTCTACTTGGCCTTAAATGCAATGTTAAATTGGCTTAATGACTGTTTTCTTCAAATGGAAGAATTTGTCTCAACACGAATGTCATTTTTAGTCCTATGCCATCTGTTTCTCAGGGAGGAGAGAAGTAGTTTTATTATTGAATTGAAATTTTCAAGACTGAGATCGATACATTTTTGTTTAGGTAAGGGTATAAATAGGATATGTATCAAAGGCTGGTTAATGGACTTGAGGTAGAGATCAGCCATGATTTAATTGTAAGGAATCTTACAACACCAGGTTATAGTCCAACAAATTTATTTTAAAATCACAAGCTTTCGGAGATTATCCCCTTCGTCAGATGAATGAGTGAAAAGGTTCTCAAATCGCATATCTTATACCATGTTGGGACAGCATCACACCAATCAAAAGGTGTCGTTGTTATTCAAACAGGCCAGTCACGGAGAACAGCACGTCCCAGTACACTGAATATACATTGAGTCGATTACACAGGCAGGCAGAAAGAAACACAAAATGGCAGAGAGAGAGAGAGAGAATATTAAAAAAACATATAATTTTTTTCCCCCTTTTTGCTGGTGGGGTTACGTGTAGCGTGACATGAACCCAAGATCCCGGTTGAGGCCGTCCTCATGGGTGCGGAACTTGGCTATCAACTTCTGCTCGACGATTTTGCGTTGTCGTGTGTCTCGAAGGCCGCCTTGGAGAACGCTTACCCGAAGATCGGTGGCTGAATGTCCTTGACTGCTAAAGTGTTCCCCGACTGGGAGGGAACCCTCCTGTCTGGCGATTGTTGCGCGGTGTCCGTTCATCCGTTGTCGCAGTGTCTGCATGGTCTCGCCAATGTACCATGCTCCGGGGCATCCTTTCCTGCAACGTATGAGGTAGACAACGTTGGCCGAGTCACAGGAGTATGAACCATGTACCTGGTGGGTGATGTCCTCTCGTGTGATGGTGGTATCCGTGTCGATGATCTGGCATGTCTTGCAGAGGTTGCCGTGGCAGGGTTGTGTGGTGTTGTGGACGCTGTTCTCCTGAAAACTGGGTAACTTGCTGCGAACGATGGTCTGTTTGAGGTTGGGTGGCTGTTTAAAGGCGAGCAGTGGAGGCGTGGGGATGGCCTTAGCGAGGTGTTCGTCGTCATCGATGACATGTTGAAGGCTGCGGAGAACATGGTGTAGTTTCTCCACTCCAGGGAAGTACTGGACGACGAAGGGTACTCTGTTGGTTGCGTCCCGTGTTTGTCTTCTGAGGAGGTCTATGCGATTCTTCGCTGTGGCCCGTCGGAACTGTCGATCGACAAGTCGAGCGTCATATCCCGTTCTTACGAGGGCGTCTTTCAGCGTTTGTAGGTGTCCATCGCGTTCTTCCTCGTCTGAGCAGATCCTGTGTATTCGTAGGGCCTGTCCACAGGGGATGGCCTCTTTGACGTGGTTGGGGTGGAAGCTGGAAAAGGAGCATCGTGAGGTTGTCCGTGGGCTTGCGGTAGAGTGAGGTGCTGAGGTGCCCGTCTTTGATGGAGATTTGTGTGTCCAAGAAAGAAACCGATTCTGAGGAGTAGTCCATGGTGAGTTTGATGGTGGGATGGAACTTGTTGACATTCAGCCACCGATCTTCGGGTAAGCGTTCTCCAAGGTGGCCTTCGAGACACACGACAACGCAAAATCGTCGAGCAGAAGTTGATAGCCAAGTTCCGCACCCATGAGGACGGCCTCAACCGGGATCTTGGGTTCATGTCACGCTACACGTAACCCCACCAGCAAAAAGGGGGAAAAAAATTATATGTTTTTTAATATTCTCTCTCTCTCTCTGCCATTTTGAGTTTCTTTCTGCCTGCCTGTGTAATCGACACAATGTATATCCAGTGTACTGGGACGTGCTGTTCTCCGTGACTGGCCTGTTTGAATAACAACGACACCTTTTGATTGGTGTGATGCTGTCCCAACATAGTATAAGATATGCGATTTGAGAACCTTTTCACTCATTCATCTGACGAAGGGGATAATCTCCGAAAGCTTGTGATTTTAAAATAAATTTGTTGGACTATAACCTGGTGTTGTAAGATTCCTTACATTTGTCCACCCCAGTCCATCACCGGCATCTCCACATCATGATTTAATTGAGTAGTGGAATGGGCTCGAGGGGTTGAATGGCCTACTCTTGTTCCAATGATAAAAATGCATTCAAATGCATTTTATTAGAAGTGCATTCAAAAGTTGTGGTGGAGTGACGCTATGACGTGGATGCACGTTTTCTTTCTTTGCTTTCCCCATGAATTCCTGATCTCAGCTATGGGGCGATATAACATTGCCTGGCCTCCTCCTATGCTGCAGAATTCAGAAGGAGCATTGTCACTGAGCATTCGCCAATTGCCGATGGCCAGATAAAGAGCAAATGTAAGGACTTGCACAACACCAGGTTATAGTCCAACAGTTTTATTTGAAATCACAAGCTTTCGGAGCTTTCCTCCTTCCTCACCTGATGAAGGAGGAAAGCTCCAAAAGCTCGTGATTTCAAATAAAACTGTTGGACTATAACCTGGTGTTGTGCAAGTCCTTACATTTGTCCACCCCAGTCCATCACCAGCATCTCCACATCATAGATAAAGAGCAACAGTGGAAGACATCTGGGGCAGAACTCAAAGCCAGTTGTTGCGTGATCTATTTGGTTAGGGGAAAAATATGGCCAGAAAAGCATCCAAAAGGAAAAGTAACTTTCTATTTTGGCACATTCACAAGGTGAAAGAAGTACTACTTGAAGCAAAACATGTGAACAACAAAATCACACTGCAGTGTTTTTGATAGAATGAAACCTATCTTGCATACTCATTGATGGTAGTGATTGCGATAATGATGACCCACCTTTCATATTGCAACTATTGAGCTATAAATCGAGAGAGCTTAAACTTTTGAGAGCGGGTTTCACATTTCCAACTTGCTGGTTCGTGGTGGAATGTTATTTGTAAAAGAACCTGTATTCATGCAGTGTCTTTCACGTCCCAAAGCACTTCACAGGCAATGAAGTACTTTTAAAGTGTAAAAATGTAAGGAATCTTACAACACCAGGTTATAGTCCAACAGTTTTATTTGAAAATCACAAGCTTTCGGAGCTCACTCACCTGACGAAGGAGGTAAGCTCCGAAAGCTTGTGATTTTCAAATAAAACTGTTGGACTATAACCTGGTGTTGTAAGATTCCTTACATTTGTCCACCCCAGTCCATCACCGGCATCTCCACATCATGTCTTTTAAAGTGTAGTCAATGTTCTTACCTCGATAAATGCATCAGCCAGTTTGCACATAGCAAGGTTTCACAAATAACAGTGAGATAATGATCAGTTCTATATTGATCCTGGGCTGATAGTGACATTAGGACAAATACAACTACAAGTGCCCCCTCCCCCAGGAGTAGGACACTACTAACATATAATGAGTGGCCCAGTCAAACTAAAAATTTCTGTGTGTGTGTGTGTGTGTGTGTGTGTCTGGTGTTAAATGACAATCTGGTTCACATAGTCAATAAGGCAGGTTATGTCCTGCGGTGCCCACTGGACATGGAAGGCTTCAAACAAAACAGTGGGCACTGCATGATCATACTCCAAGGTTACCTGGACACACACTAGGATCTAATGAAAAATGAAATCAGTAGTTGAGGACCAGCCACTTCTGGTGTAGCCAGAGGCATTTAAAGAGCAAATGCATCTCTTAAGAGTTGAATTACACCTCGCTTTATGTAAATCTGTGCTACAACTAGGAGGTTTTTGGAGAGCAAGGTATCACAGGTAAGAATACCTCAATTCTCTGTCACAACAGTGGAGATACTTGTGTAGCAGGTGAGGATATGCAAGCAGGTCCTGTTCCCCTTGAATGGCAGGAAGGTGCCCAAGCAGATGCTGTAACAGGCTTGTAGGGAGGTGGCAGACAATATCAATGCCATAACATCACCCTCAAGACATGGGATAAGTGCCCCAAACTCCGCAATGACCTGACCCGAGCAGCAAGGATGAGAATGATGTCTTCCTATCTCTACATTAGATCAGGCCACACCACTTTCCCTTCTCCAACACTCCAAACACTTTCCCACTCCACATACTTCTCCCCCCAGTCACAAGGGGACACTGTACCACCTCTCCTCATTCCAATGACACATTGCTGCTTTCTTCACAACAGGCACAGGCAGAATTCTGCTTTTACCTGGTCGCAACTGCAAAGCATTTCACTCCTCTGCTGACTGCTTTCACATTTCACAGTGGTGCCACTTCCTTGCGCGTGACTACCTGCCCATCCCATTTGCAACTTGCTGCTTCTTCCTCTCAGCATGCACATTATATGAAGCTGCCTCACACACCTGCACAGCCTTTTACAACAACCACACATACTAATTCTCTTCCCTCTTTCTCTGCAGGAGAATCTGGCTCACAATAACTGGGAATGGGCCAGAACCAGGGCAGGGCCAGCCTCCATCTAGGCCCTCACCCAGCTGGAGGAGAAAGACATGGATATCATCAGAGCAGGCAGATCAAGTAGTGATGCAAGTCACATTCAGCAGGTGTCTGCCTATTTTACCTTTTCTTTTTTCTCAAGCAATCACCTAAAGAGATAGCATGGCAACATGGTACCATGGTACTGTGTAGTACTGTCAATCATCTGCTACTGCCTAGCCTTTTTGTCCAATGTTGACCCTTATCCCATGCCCATTTTTCGAGGTCCCTCAGAAGACCTGGACACTTCAGAACACGACTTGGAGGAGGACAATCCTCTGGAAGGAGTGCCGGCACTCGCTTCAACCCTCCCAAGAACTAGCACAGAAATCGGCATCCAAGATAGGATAGAAAGCGAGTTAGAGGGTTTGCACGTGGTGAATCGCAGAGCACAAGGGAGCAGGAAGAGTTGGTAGTGGAAAGGACAACCCAGGAGATGGCTCACCAGCAGGCAAGCTTGGCTCCTAGCTCTGCTAACGAGAACAGAGATGTCAAGTTTAGGGACCCAACCTTCAAAAGAAAAGTGCTCCTCCTTTAAGACGTTCCTTAAAACCGACCTCTTTGACCAAGCTTTTGGTCACCTGTCCTAATATCTAATTAGAGATACTGTACTGATTTCATAGTCCTAAACCTGCAGTCCTTGTTACTGAACAACATTGATTCAAAATTACATAAAGTTCATTTTGCATTGTTTATAGCAAAATGCATGCAATTGTTCACTGTATGTCAGGACCTTCATCATCAGGGCCAGTTTTAAAAGTCAGTTGATAGGGGCTTCAATCATATCACAGATCTCCTACAGTCCAGTGGGAGATCAGTGGGAGTAATGAGCTGCAGACCCATGGGACTGGAAGTGGCGCAATGATGGGAATGGCACATGTTGTTTTCTCTTAGGACGACAGCGCGCCTGCTACCTTTCCACCCCCTCAACCAATGCTCGCCATGACACCAGAAGGCCAGCTGAGCTGCCCTGGCAGCAGCCGAGATGGTGCAGTCTGCAGCTGGGTCCCCTCGGATCCGAGCTCCGAGATGTCAGCGACCACAAGTGTTTGAAGGGCCCTCATCTGAGTGTCATCAGCCTTCCAACACTCATGCTGAAGTCACTGGGGAAACACTTCGCAGAAGTGACAGAATCACTTTTGAAAAGCACTTTAGGTAATCATATGATATTATGGCTCTTCTCTCAGCCATTGAGAAAAAATCGCATATTTTGACTTGGTGACCTTCTCAGCAGAATGGTTCCACAGTAGACACTGAGCCTGCTGTATTATGTATATTAATGTTGGTCAGGACCAACCTCTTCTCTTTATATTGCAGGGTGGAAGGACTGGCAGAAGTGGTATAGAGAAGTGTCCATATAGTGTTTGGGGGTGGAGTGGGGCAGGGGGGAAGGAGTAGATCAGCTAAAGTGTTGCTCAGTTAACTACTGGCGAAGAGCTCTCACCCTCCTACTTCTACTCCATCCCTCGCCACCATCCAGGTCTTCCTTATCACATTGTGGAAGATCACCTTGCTATGCGGGCTCCATTTGTTGCCTCCGTTGTATAGCAGAGTTGTGCAGAATGCGGTAGATGACCACAATCCAGGAAAGTTTCTATGGGCTGTACCGCAGAAAGCCCCCAGACATGTCCAAGCAGCGAATGTGTTGTTTGAGCAGTCCAGTGGTGTGGTCGATGATGGCTCAAGTGGTCCCATGGCTCTGGTTGTATCTCTGTTCAGCGGGCGAGCGTGGGTTTCGTAGAGGTGTCATGAGCCAGGTGTAAAGAGGGTAGCTTTTGTCCCCGTGCAGCCAGCCTCGTGAGACTCGGTGATGTGGGTCAAATAATGGGGCGATGGTGGACTCGCACAGTAAGTATGCACTGGGATAGCTGCCAGGAAACCGGCCACAGATCTGAATAATGTGCTGGTGGTGATCCGGCCATTGAGGAAGTGGAAGGCAACATGGGTTTAGTCAATCACAGCCTGAACTTGGGGGAATCCTGCTATGGCAGCAAAGTCTACTGCTCTTACCTGCTGACTGCTAGCATCCATGGGACATGTTATAACATTTTTGGCCTAGGCAAAGAGGGCATCAGTGTCATGCTTGAGACAGGATCAGATTGACTAATGTGACTGATGTCACTTGCTGCACCCTGGAAAGAGCCGAAGGTGAAGAAATTAAGGGCTGTAGTTACTTTGATTGCCATAGGATATGCAAGGCCAGATCGGGCAGTGGGTTGCAGGTGTTGTTGTAAGAGGCTGCCAGGTGTGTGATAGCCTTTCTGGGGAAGCAGAGCCTCTTGATGCACTGCTCCTTGTACTACTGGCGTTAACTAACTCTAAACCTATCGACCCCATGGGCAGGGTAAGGGGGTCTGCAAGCTGCTTTCCTCGGGTATCTCTCCTCAGAGCTCCAAATGTAGTAGCTTGAGGTTGCCTGACCTCCTTTTGCTCCTCTTCCTCCAACCAGAGTAGAGTGGCCAGAATGATTCCCATCTTGAGCATTGGGCATCTGGAAGATTTTGAAGCAGAAGAAAACTGATTATCATCAAATTCCAGTGGAAAAACTTGTGAAGAAATCCAGCCAGATGAATTACAAATAGATACGAATAATCTGAATAGTTCCAGATGAGTGCCCCTTTAAATAATGCTTCCAATTGCTGTTTCATGTCTGTGTTGCTTAGTAGTACTGCACAGGTCCAGCACTGAGTACAACTTCTGCATTTTTGAGTGAAAATACATTAGGGTCCTATTGACATAATTGGACCCCAATTTAAATTCTTAAATGAGACTCCCACCTGCTTTGAGCAGATGCCTGGACTGCCCGAGTAAAGGCCTGACCAAAATGTCGGCGAGTGGGAACCGGGCGATAAGTACAGCACTCCCATTTTCAGGCCACTACTCGAGTTAAAATCAGCCCTACTACATACGGTCTCTCAAAGCAACAATCAGCAAAGCAAACAGAATTCAGGGCAATATTCCCACATCCGTATAGTATAAGCCTAAGGTTGTCACGCCCAAGCTATACAATGATATGGTCAGATTGCACCTTGGTATCTGCACTCATTTCTGTATCACCAAAACATGAGGAAAACATCCAACCTCCATAACTGGTGCAGAGAAGGAATTAAAGGATGATTTCCAGTATCTGACATTAGATTCTGAGCTATAAAGTTCAGTATTAAAAAGGATTGAGTGAGCAGAGATATACAAGATATTAAGTGGGAATAGAAAAGGGTAAATCTGAGGATTTTTTCAAGTTGAACTGTGACTGCAGGTCAAGGGGACAACATTGGTACAAACTAGTAAAAGGCAAGCTCAGGATTGATTCGGGAAGCAGTCCATCACACAAAGTGATTAATACCTGGAATGGTCTTTGACGTCGGGTACATTACAACAGTGACTACACTTCAAAAGTACTCCATTGGGACGTCCAGAGGTCAGGAAAGGCACTAGATAAATGCAAGTCTTTCTTTTTAGTAGAGGCCAAAACTCTGGAATCATTCCAGATGCAGTTGAATGCTGTGATGGTGGGACCAAAGGTTTTGATGGGCTTCCTCATTTATACTTTATGACTTTTGTGATGAATTCTATCCACTCTGCAACTCACTGCCTTGTTTTGCTTGAAAAACCTCTGCACTGTAGAAGTGGTTATTCTGTTTCAATAAAGCTACAACTTAAAGCTTTGTTTTTCAACTGGCAACTTTCAAATCACTGTTGTTTAGTTGCTTTTACAAACCTCTACCAGTCACATTGTTCACTTAGCAGCATGGTTAGTTGCCAATGAAGTTGATCTGTCTGTCTCAATGCCATCTGTAAACAATTTTACAACACCAAGTTATAGTCCAGCAATTTTATTTTAAATTCACAAGCTTTCGGAGGCTTCCTCCTTCGTCAGGTGAATGCCATCTGGCCAAGTAATACTACGTGTTTAGAACAGTTTTTACAGACTCTTCCAAATACTTGGTAATACAACTACCATTGTCTGCTCACAAGCAGATTCCGGCAACTTTTCAAAAAGAGTGTGTTGCACACGGTACAGGAAAATCCTACTGCTCCGTGACCAGAGCTCATGAAAACTAAATTCCAGAGAAACAATCTAATACGGAGTGGCTGAAGAAGATATTAGAAGGGGTGACTAAAAACTTGGTCAAAGATGTGGATTTTCAAGAGGGTCGTAAAGGAAGTGGAAGGTGGAGAGGCTTAGGGAGGGAATTCCTGAGCATGAGGCATAGATGGTTGAAGGATGGGCTGCCAGTGGGGGAGTTCTGGGGCTGGTAGGGCTGGGCAAGGCCATGAAGGGATTTAAACACTAGGGGGCATAGTCGCAGGATAAGGGGTTGGCCATTCAAGACTGAGATGACGGGGAATTTCTTCATGCAGAGGGTTGTGAATCTTTGGAATTCTCTACTCCAGAGGGCTGAGGATGCTGAGTCATTGAATATATTCAAGGCTGAGATAGATAGATTTTTAGACTCCAGGGGAATCAAGGAATATGGGGATCAGGCAGGAAAGTGGAGTTGAGGTCGAAGATCAGCTTTGGTCTGATTGAATGGCAGAGCAGGCTTGAGGGGCTGTATGGCCTACTTCTGCTCCTATTTCTTATGTTCTTATGTTCTTAGCGCTTAAAAAATGGAGCAGGCATGTTTCCAGCCTATTGCTTGGGCATTTGCACTTGCTGGAGAACACACAAGAAAGAATGGAGCCAAAATTATGGAAAACAAAATATAATGCAATACACGGGAAAGTCTTATGATGCAGAAGAGGTTTTGTACTGTCCAAGGTTTGCAATTGGTTGCATAGAACTACATGGAATGCACAGAAACAGGTCATTCGGCTGAACAAGTCCATGCCGGTGTTTATGCTCCACACGAGCCGTTACTGTTAAAGGACATAGTCCAGGTGTGCTTGTCAATAAAATAAGATATTCCGCAAATCAAATTCAAGATTTAGTGAAGCAAAATGTATGATCAATGTTATGGATTTTGGTATCGTTGACAGTTTTTTAGCTCAACATTATGACTGACTGAATCCCAGTTGCATTAATCACCAATTAGCACATGTTACCCCATCATTATTGATTCTCAAGATGTGGTCACTTTCAACAAGTGAAGTTAGCTTTTGGAATACATTTATCAGGGAGGGGGAAATATTTGCGCAATGCCACAGCATATTCGCTTTTGTCTCTGAATGCTAACCACTCTAATTAACAGTTACCCAATGGTTTTAGATTTATTCAGCTAATTGTCATTGATCTCACACCACAGAGCCTTTAACTCATTACACTCAATTAGACCCAATCAGACTTGTATTGATGTAATAGAATGCTTGAAAGCCGCACAAATACATATTTCAAGTGCCATGTAATCAGCTTGCAAGCTTTAATTGTCTTAATGCACTCTGAGTCTTGAGTAATTTACACACGCCCCTGTTACATGTTTCATAACTCATTTGACAGAGGGCAATATATAATGAGTGCAGCTAAGTGAATTATAAGCAAATGAGAGATTCAAGTTACATAAGAAACTACAAAAGCAAATTTGAGTAGTTTGTATTTTGTCATCGGAACCCCAAGATTACATTACCACCTAAATTCACTGACAGCTTTCTTTCTAATGCAGTGAATTTTCTTTTAAAATTGTGTTGATTAGCTACTGGCTGATACAGTGAGTTTGCAGACTGCCCTTTCTCCTCTAGCGCCGGGTTTAAACGCAGCGCAAACTGAGAGGATAAGAATCTTCGCTATGTTGGCCGCAGAGGTGCATTGTATAATGAGCTTAGTGGTCTCAAGCCAGCTTTTAGTGGACACAGTGCAAAGCACAAAGATTCTCATGATGTGCCATTATTGGCAAACTCACTCAGGCCATGAAGAGGGGAGTGCGGGAGTGGAAATATTATATTATAGTAGGAGGCGCTTTCCTGAGGTTGAGGCTATGGCACTTTGTAGGAGTGGGCTAGAGGCAATTCTCTCTATTTGGCTGCCTTATTCCTGACCAGGGAGTGCTTTGTGCTGACACAGGTTTCCAAGTTGTAAATTGTTCCATGCTCCCATATCCAGATCTCTCAGCTTGTTGAGCAGAAAATAAAGTATTTGTATTATTCTTTGATGAAAATACATTCTGATATTTGAATTTGAAAGTGCCATATAATTTAGGTCAAGTGGTATTACTCTGAAGGGAGGCATGCAGCTGTATTTTATCAAGTGACAGCTCTTGAATATTACCAGGATTTATTTCCACACGAGATAGGAGGGAAATTCACTATCCGTTACATGTAGAGCAAGTAATTTGTTAAGTGATTGTAAGTGATTTATCGCTCAGATCTGCTGAGAATCCACCATTTTCACTGTCTTTATGACTTTTTATGCACAATTGTGGGACTCGGGCTACATCTCTGTACTTCTGGAAGTAGAGGCACATGTAGGGATTATCACAATTCACTTGGAATGTCATTTCCTCAAAGAAATTGAGGAGGTTGGTCAGACAGGATCTTCCCCTTCTGAATCCATGTTGTCTGCTGTTTACTAAGTTAATTTAAAATTCTAATCCTTGTTTTCAAATCCCTTCACAACCTCGCCCCTCCCTATCTCTGTCATCTCTTCCAGCCCTACAACCCTCCGAGATCTCTGCGCTTCTCCAATTCTGGCCTCTTGTGCATCCCTGATTATAATCGCTCCGCCATTGGCGGCCATGCCTTCAGCTGCCTGGGCCCTAAACTCTGGAATTCCCTCCCTGAACCTATTTCCAGCATTTTCTGTTTTTATGAGCAGTACTTAGTTTCTTATTAACTGATCCTTTTAGGAAGCATTTTAGGTTAATGTTAGAATGTGTCGATGATTTAATTTAACTGCACAAAAAACAAATGGCAAAAATTGCAACTGGGCCAGTTAAGAATTGACCAATCAACCCACGGTATCTATTTTCACCTGTCTGCACAGATGAGAATATTGGAGACCATTTTACTTGAGCGGTTTCATAGCCATTTTGACCAGAAATGCTTAAATCCCACAATTTCTTATATTCCTGGCCCGTAGCTGTATGGAAAATGCCATGCCAAGTCAAACACTGTCATCTCTATTTTTTCTGGAAATCCTGAAGCAATCTTAGGTGTCCCTCCTATGGAGTGCTGTTGTGGCATGTGTGAGAACCCTTATTCTATTGTTTCTGTACTTTGGCTGTGCCTCAGTGCTGGTCCTGTGTTCTTGTGAAGACCTGTTGCATGTGTGCCAACAGATTCCGGGCATTCAGCCCAGGTCTCACAGCTGATGTACAGATTACATACATGGGCTGTGTGGTAACATGACAGTTTCATTTCATGAGAACTTTTTAAAATTCAGTTTTCTCCTCATACCCCATTCTCTTAAAAACAATAGTTTCTACGCCAATGGTTACACATATTACCTTCCGAAATAAAAACTCCCCGTTTTATTCAGGCCTTCTCAATTCTGGTCCTAGCTATGAATGACAAGTTTGAAAGATCATTGCGCCATAGCAATTGCTGTAGGTTTGTTTAAAAGTTATTGCATCAAAAATATTCTATGTTCCACCACATAAAAACAACTGGAAGGAAGCCCCAAAAAAACAAGTCAGAGAACATAGACTTAGGTGGTGTTTTTACAATTTCTTGGCTGTAGATAGTACTAACAATAATTTTATCAACTAGACTCTGCAAGAGCAAACGTACATTTTGTTCAAAAGTTCACAGGACATCTATACAACAGAAAATGTATTGAATGCAGCTTTAAAGTTCTCATAGATAAGAAGAAAAATGTGACTTATTTTTCAACCACTATATTGTGGTGATGTGAAATCGTTTTTCAGTGTAGTCAGAAGGAATAGCCTGAACTGAAATTTTATCCATTTTTTTTCTTGCTTGGCATTTTAAACCAGAAAAACACTTGTTTTTTATCAAACACATGAAGTTTGTTTTATTCAGGAAAGGTATATAATATATTCTGTAAAACTACAGTTCTCACTGATGGTAAATAATAGGTATAAGATTAGCCTCTGCACCTGTCGTTGCATCATTGTGAAACTAATCATGATGTACAGCATGACGAATAATGTGTACTTTCTTGCTTACAATCACTTAAATGGAATCTTTATAGTCGACTTTACCATCGTGCCTTGGGTGTACTACACAAGCAACTGTTGAATTTAACCTTTGGACCAGTAAGCTTTGGTAATTATGTTTTGATAAAAGCAGAGAGTCTGAACTTCATAAAGTTTCTTTTCAAAGAGATTCACTGTAGGCATTAACTGACATCTAATTGGTCCAGGTAGTTTATGGCTCATAGGGTCATAGGGTCATAGGCTCATAGGGACAAATAGGGTCATGCAGAAGAAAGATCATTAAAGGCAGATGTCAGAATGTAGCTCAAAATATTTCACGGCCCGGACTTTCCTCTGAGCGGCGAATGATTGGCATCCGCCACTCGCTAGACTTGTACTTGCCCGTAAACTTTTCTTGATTTTTTTTTCACGGCAAGTTCCTCTCATCAGGCGCAGAATCCAGCAAGGCCCCCTCTGCAGGGCATCTGGGACCTGTGTGAACGGGGCAAGCAACTGTCTATCCCCTCAACCAATCTGATTAAAGCATCTGATGTGCAGTGAAGAGTCAGAACCAGGAAGTGTAAATTAGAATAGTGAATTCAAGGTCAAATCAAGTACAGAAAGCGAATTAAAGAGACTTTGAGAAATATTGGATTCAGAGACAGAGATAAAAGAGACAGAAAGATAAAGTAAAAAAATTAAAGTTAAATTGTTTTTAAATGTCCAACTACAATTAAAATCTGAAGGAATGAGACTCCACACTTGTTAAAGTTAATTTTTAGTGCCAGAAAGGTTGTTTGGCAGTCATTAAGACTTACCGCACCGTTAAAAGTGTGCTTAGACTTAAATGACTTGATGTACTGTTTTTTGGCTGGATTAGTCTGTATGTACGGTGTCAGTGCAGGAACTTCATGCAGTTCCATTCATTTGAACGGTGAGTCAGCCGGCGAGATGTCATTCTCGCAAAGCTTACGGAGGAGGGTCGCATCTGGTACAGCAACTTCTGGATTTCCGTGTTTGACTGTGCCTGTGCGGTCGCCGGAAGTTGCTGTACCAGATGCACAGAAATAACGATGAGCCATGTTAGCCTTGCCATTATTTTCACAGGAAAATCCGGCCCATTGTGTTTTCTTAAACTCACAACCTAGTTTTCTCTCATTTGCTAATTACTGTTACCAGTCAATGGACCCTAATAGTTAAAGAATGTAAGTTTTGAAGGGAACGCCAAATATTACCATTACAAACTATACATGTGTAATGCCTGAATGATTATTAACAATCTGAGCATTTTGTGTTTTGTTAATGATCAAAAACTGTAGTAATAATTTAAATTTGTCCGTTTAATTAGACAACATTTTGATTGTTTAATGTCACAAAGTAAAATAAATCTGTAACATTTAAGGATGTTTTCACTCACTAATCATCTGATCCTGAGCCTGACAATGTGGACGAGTTGAGCTAACATCCGTAATGATAAAATCATTAATCCGAGTTGTTTCAGTTTCAATCAGCTTTAACTTTGTGTGTGTGTGTATGTCTGTGTCTGTACATCTGTGTATGTTTCTGTGTCTGTGCGTCTGTATATTTCTGTATGTGTCTGTGTGTGCATCTGTGTGAGTATGTGCACACATGGTTAATTCAATCCCTCACATTGTCTGGATTGGTAATTCCTCATGGCAATTAGTCTTGATGTCACCTACTCCTACTGTTTAAAAACATGGTACTGAAAAACTTAACAGAAAGGTAGAAATAAACAAAAAGGTGTTAAAGCTAGTCTTTTCCCTTTTGTAAAGGATACCAATGGTGACAATAACCTTTTAAGGATAAGAAATAAATTATCTGCTAACTCCTCCTGCAAGTAAACTATTTTTTGTAAAGACTAATGTAAACATTACCACTTCAGTTAATCATAAATGAAGGAAATACTCACATAAACTTTTATTGAGGGCTACTTTCAATGTCTATCTTTCTCTGTTGGGCAAACTGTAAATGGAGGCACATGGGCACAGGCAACAGCAGTTCTTCTGTGGACAACAGCTAAAGGAAACATACGATGCAATATTAATGACTTTGACTAATTCTACTAAACTAACTGATGAATTTTTGGGTTGTATTTTGACAGCCCTTTAAACTTTTACTTCCATTGCAACATCTCTAGTCAGTTTAACTGCTCAAATGGAGATGATCATGTTTGACTTTTGTTTCTGTGAGTCTAAATACTTTGCAATTGTTTCACATTATTTTACTTCCTTTTTCTTATATCTCCCGGAGGGTGTGACATGCTCTCAGAACTCCAACTTTGTAGCTGTTGATCTGACTGATCTTGTGGGATAAATTATAGCCCCGATGAGGGCCAAAGCGATCTACCTCTCTCTCTACCTCTACCTCTATCTCTATCATTTCTTCTCCAACTCCCTACCTAGACAGATAGATAGATAGATAAAAGCACAGCTGAGATCAGTAGCTTTGTGATGCGGGAGCGATATGAGAAGGTGAGTCGGGAGAAGACTCCTTGAGATATACCCATGACAACTTTTAAAATTCAACAAAGATCAAGAAATGTGTCTTTCAAAATCAAATAAAGCTGCCAAACGTACACTTAAAGACACAAGAGAATGCTCTATCTACTCAATAAATATGGAAGCCATGGCTGTCATCTGAAGCAGCTTGTGTACTTCGAACACAATGCTGACTGTGGCAGTAAACAAAATTTGAAGTTGCAGCCAGTTTCTAATATGTATTAAAATAAATCTCTTACTTATAATTAGAAGTAAGACTGAAACTCCATACTTGTCACACAGTACTGGCTGGCAAAACAGCAGAGGAAAAACTAAAGAGGTGTGTATGTTTCTAGAACTGATGAATAATTGCTTCCTATTCAGGCTGTCAAACAGCCAATGCAGTGAGCAGTTATTCCAAAGCTAATCTTTAATGATCCAGGTGTGGGACACAAGGTAGAAGTAGGGACTATTTAGGATCTAGTGATCATAATATTAAACTGAAGTGCTTCTGATAGCATGCAAAATGGGTAGTGACCCAAACTTCAGAATTTAAAAACACCAACTTTAAGGAAATGTAAAAAGTTTTTTATTAAAAAAAACAGCCAGTTGGAACAGAATAATAGTTGAGAGATTTACTCTTAGAAAAGAAGGAAGTATTTAAAGAAGCATTGGTGATGTTATAATCAAGTTTGATTCTGGCCAAATTAAAAGAGATTTAACGGCAACAGAGTCCAATGCAGTTAAATAGGAATATAAAAAATTCTATTATGGATAAGCAGGCAGCTTTCAAAATATACAAGAAATCCAATAGACAAGAGGGTTCATTACATTCTAAAGACTGGCTAATGTACTGGGGAGACTGGGGCCTGGAGCTGTTAACCTGGCCTGCCCCTCCTTGTTTCCCGATCAGGTACTCTGGTGGAAGTGGCTACACAAGATCCATCCAAGCTTGGGAAAGCTGGTGGGACTAGCACAGGTTTTATGTAGTATAAAAGCACTGAAAGAGGTAGATAGCATACAATTAACCAAGGGCAAGCTTATAAAAAGGATAGGTCTCCTTAAAATGGACAAAATATGTGATCTAGACAAATTCAGGACAGATTCCTGACAATTGTGCTTAATATAACCCAATCATTTAAAAAAGGACCAAGGGGTATCCCTAGATGAGTAAGTTTAACATCAGCTGTGCAGAATACTTTTGAAACAATCTTGAGCAATTTAGGGCTACATTTTCCTCCCTACTCTAAAAAGGTGTAATAATGCTTCTATCATTAACATTTATGGCCTGTTAATAAAATAGCAAATGTGTGATTTTTAACTGAGCTATTTCATAAAATCGTATTTTAATAGTGGGAACAGAAAAAGGCTATTAATCATGAAGCTGCCATAATGAAGCTTTATCATTTCTCGAGCAGCTAATGAACCACTTAACTGGGATAAGTGATTAAAAAAATTGCAGTAATCCAGCTGTAGAGCTTGCAATATTTATGACTAATACCCCGAAAGGAATATCAATTTACCCATAAAGACCTCCTAATAGATGTAACATTAATTGATATTATCTGCAATCACTTACAAAATTATGTTCAGGTATATGATCTAATAGTTTCCTATGTTTCAAAATCTTCTAAAATGTTATTGTTGTGCAGTAGTTTAGTTGTCACATTGAATATAGGGTTCAATTGCTTCTTCTAGCAGAAGTAGAGATGGTTAAACAAGACCCTACCCACAGTAAGTTCTTATGTGGTTATAATAAGGAAAAACTTCAAAGGGACAAATAGGATTTTACCATTTGTGAAACTTCTTACGCAATTTGCCTGGAGTTCTATAATCAATCAAGTCATGATGACTGCTACACGTAAATGTGATTAATCTTCCTTTTGTTGTCATTTCCATGGAATTCTGAGCTGGTCTGGTCAGTTATTTTTTTTAAAGATTTCACTTTGTAAATAGCAATACTGAAAATATTGTCAACATTACAGTGCTTAGATCTGAAGAGTAGCTTTCATATTGCAATACCAATGTTGCTTTACTAAGTAATCACATTTGCTTTTTTTTCACACTACTTGCTGTTTTTAATTTTTCACTTATCCTCTTTACCTTCTCTAGTTTTTATTTTCACTATGTGAATTTTTATTTTATACCAGTTCTTACTTTTTTAAAATCAAGGCATTAAACTGAGGTCCCATCTGCCTGTTCTGGATCTGGGTTTGAGTGGATGTTAAAGATCTCGTGGCACTTTTCAAAGGAGAGCAGGGAATCCTCTTAGTGTAATGGTCAATATTCCTTTCTTAGTCAACAACACCAAAAAACAGCTATGCTGCTGTCAGTGGGACATTGCTGATAGAGAATATCTGTTAAATTTTTCTGCGTATCAACAGTCACCATACTTCAAAAGTGAAGCGTTTTGCTGTGATGAGGGGCTATATGATTGCAATTATTATTTTATTAGACTGTTTATTTTAAAATTTGTTTCACCACATTTCTTAATTTTTTACTTTTAAAATATTACACGTTTGTTTGTGCCTTCATGAACCTGGCCTTCATTCCTTAGCTGGGATCAACATTTGTTCTGGAATTGGCTAAAAACCATCTCCAAAGGCGGCTTTTTCAACAATCAGGTTTTAGGACATTGAGAATGACTGGGTTATATCATTGAAGAGAGCAGGGTGATCTTACGATGTTGATTTTTGGAACAACACCGACTGTTGATGAGAACTCGGTGGCCTTGCAAAATGGGTACCACAAAAACGGTCGTCATGTCAGTGGTGCCCAAGGGTTTAAATGGACTTTATCTTTGTAGAACAGTGCTTGGCAAATATTTTTCTCTTCTTTTCAAACACAGAATAAAACACTGGGGCAATTTTCCTCTTCAGGTGTAAATCAGTTCAGATTTGGTTTGCATGGCACCCACTTGAATCTTAATTGCTAATAGCACTCAATTTTCTGGTCTAACCCTATTTGCATAATTATTCACACTTCCAGGTGCAAATGCATGTGGGCCTAGGGATGATATCACCGATAGGAGAGAAAATTGTGTATAAGTCAAATTTAAAGCGACGGGGACAATTAAATGGAAATATCCCAAGGAGGGGGACAAACATTTAGAAAGCTTTCAGAGAGAATTAATTAACCATCTCAACCCATCAGAAACCTTTACCAAGGATGAAGGGGCAGGTATTAAAGAGTGGCCAACCAGGGTAAAGAAAAGGAAATATTCAGCACATGGGTCTGCAGACAAATGTCAGTGCTCTCATTGTGATGCAACCAAAAGTCTGCTGGCACAGCTATCTCTGACAAGAGGAACCTCCACCAATGTCATCTTCCAAAGTAAGGTAAGCTACTTCTCTCTGCACCTCTGGGGCTTCAGGTGCAGGTGGGAGGGCACAGGGCAGCCTGAGCTGCTTGCCATGCCTCCGCATCTCTTCCTCTTCCTCCAAACACATCAGCTCAGCGGATCCCTATTGGTAAACTCTCTGATGTCAATAAACAGAGTCGATACAAAAAAAAAGACAGCAACTGGCTCAAAGGCTCATGAAAGCCAAAGCATCAGGTGGGGGGGAAAAAAAATTTAAAATGACAAGATATGTTTTTAAAAGGTATAATCCACTCACCTGTAAAATTTGCAGGCCATTTAAAGGCCCTTCCTCCTGTAGGTCTCCCTCCCAGGCTTCCCTCTCACCAGGTTTCCACGGGTGTGCTGGAAACGTGACTTACAGCACATGCAGGGGCTGGAAAATGGTGTAGCACCCTTCCCTTAGGGTTAACGGAGTTTCTGCTTGCTTTGGTTGAAAGGTTCAGATACCTGCCTCAGGCTCGACCATAACATATAGCAATTTGGAATATAAAGACGAAACTTGTCCCCGTTTTGATGTGTCAAACACACTATTGCATCACCTTTGACCGATGTTATTGCATCGGTCAAAAATGACACATTGCTTTTCTTCTTTCCTTCCCAAAACAGATTTACCAAACATTTTTATGAAGATAGTGCCCCTTTGAAAGGAGTACTTATGGTAAGACTCCTATTTTAAAACATAGGAGGCACCATACAGCTTTAATTTTAGAGGATAGCTACAAAATATACAGTGCATATGTTTCAATCCATATACAGTGCCTCTGTTTCGGTCCGTGTACAGTGCCTCTGTTTCGGTCCGTGTACAGTGCCTCTGTTTCGGTCCGTGTACAGTGCCTCTGTTTCGGTCCGTGTACAGTGCCTATGTTTCGGTCCGTGTACAGTGCCTATGTTTCGGTCCATATATAGTGTATCTGTTTTAATCCATGATTTTAACTGTTCCTGCTAGCCGAGAAATGGCGGCAGTGGGTCAGCCATATTACACTCCATCCTATTTAAAATCAACCCCCTGCGTGTTTCTTTTTTGACATGTACGGAAACCTGTCACTGTGCTTAAGAATCTGCAAACCAAACTTTTGAGAAACCCACAAGAAGAGTTTCTAATTGACCAACATGGATTCTCACGGACAGAGCCCATTTAGTAACGCCTGAGAATTTCGGTGTAGCGTGGCGGGAGCCAGGATTAGGAACTGCCACATGTGCCTAGGTGGCCTGTTGGAATTTAACTAACTAAAACCAGGCAGCTTACTATTACAGAACACTGGTAAGCTTCCTGCTGCTTTACCAGCTAGAACCATAGAGTCATAGAATCATAGAAAATAGGAGCAAGAGTAGGCCATTCGGCCCTTCCGGCCTGCTCCGCCATTCAAAATGATCATGGCTGATTGTCTAACTCAGTACCCAGTTCCCTCTTTTTCCCCATATCCCTTGATCCCTTTAGCATTAAGAAATATATCTATCTCCTTCTTGAATATATTAAATGACTTGGCCTTCACTGCCTTCTATGGTGGAGAATTCCACAGGTCTATCACCCTCTGAGTGAAGAAATTTCTCCTCATCTCGGTTCTAAATGGCATACCCCGTATCCTGAGACTGTGACCCCTGGTTCTGGATTCCCCATCCATCGGGAGCATCCTCCCTGCATCAAGTCTGTCTAGTCCTGTTAGAATTTTATATGTTTCGATGAGATCACCTCTCCTTCTTCGAAACTTTAGTGAATATAGGCCTAGTCGACCCAATCTCTCCTCATACGTCAGTCCTGCCATCCCAGGAATCAGTCTGGTAAACCTTCGTTGCACTCCCTCCATGGTAAGGACATCGTTCCTCAGATAAGGAGACCAAAACTGCGCACAATAGACTAAAACTGCACACAACCACCCTATCTGTTTGGATATTGGCTTGAATAGGTGTCTGGAGCCAAGTGGGAATACCCCAACCTGATTCCATTAATAAGCCAGGCTGACTGATCAATTATTAACAGTGCCCTGGAGTACAGCAGAACTGCCTGGCTCATGTATCAGATTACTGGATCTACCACACAGGATTGTCTCAGTTCCAATCTTGCTTCTCTAGGTGTGTCACTTTGGCGTCAACATGACCTCAAAGAGACCCCATATGCCTTGAGGAATAACAGCAGTTTGCATTTATATGGCATCTTTAACGTAATAATGTCCCAATGTGCTTCACAAATAGATGTATTGAAAATAATGACAGGTGGTAGTTGGTCATTAGACACTGAGTTTAATCCATCTATTCTTTTCTGTGGACATTTTTTGAATGCTCATTTGATTGTATGTATGTATGTATGTACAGAGAAGACTTATTCCACATGTAATCTCACTACATACCAATGGAGTTGCAGGAACACTTCTGCTCCTCCTGGCCACACAGGAAGGGTTTAAAAAAATATATGAACACTCACCTTTTGTCGGTGGTCATGGGGGCCGCTGAAGAATCCTGAGCAGGGCCGGCCTCTGCCTGGTCACTGCTGATGAATTTGGAAAAGGGGTCTAATACCTTCAATTTCAATCCCAAACTATATTGCTATAGTATGTTCTAAGTTGTTAAGTTGCCATATTCAATGGATGTTATTCTGCAGTTCATGAAGTCATTTTCATGCCATATTTGGCCATGAAGGCAGTTCTGTTTTTTGTTTTGCTTCTTCTTTTGTTCTTTTCTCTTCCCTGTCCCAAACACCATGCATCATTCCCTGAGTGAGAGCAAACAGCCAACATGTCTCCAGGCCTCCGCTGGATGCAATAACACCAGCCATGAGGAGGTGTACAGAAGCAGTCAGTTTGACTTACCTTCCCTTCTTGTGGGAAGCGCCCACCTGTACTTTCCCATGCTTGTAACTGCTCCCGGTAGTCTGGATTAGATCAGGATTTCGCTCTGTGGAAAATCCTGGGTTTGAGCCTGCATCTTACTATTCCATTATGCACCCTATTGATACCCAACATACTGCACCATTAGGTTGTCTAATGTAGCTATTTTGACACAAAAATCCAAAGATAAAATTTGTATTGCGCAATTAAATGACTTGCTCAGTGAAGTTCCGCCTTCAAAAAGTGTCAGTGCATTACATTACACTTCAATAAGCGAATAAGCAAAATTTATTGATCAAAAGATGATCAAGTGATTATATGACAGTAATATCTAAAGATTATTAATAATCTTGTGTAGGGCATGCACTTCTTGTCCACAAACTTGATTTCTTGTCACAATTGGCTGGTAGTAAAACAAAGGAAAATCTGAGCTCTATTGTCTTGTGACTGAATTAAACAAATGGATTCTAAGCTAAGACTAGACAAAACTACTTCATTTTTATCACACCAGGGATCCTGAAACCGGAAATAATCATTAGTGTCAATGCATTATTGGGAAAGCACTGGATTTAAGGTAGGTGATTCACCGATTTTGTCTGTGATTGGACAAACAGTTCAATGGCCTATAGATCGGAAAGCATAACACTGGTATAGATTTTATCCAACAGGTACATCAAACTTCATAATATCATAGTAGGTACAGCACAGGAGGAGGCCATTCGGCCCATCGTTCCTATGCCGGGTCTTTGAAAGAGCTATCCAATTAGTCCCATTCCCCTGCTCTTTCCCCATAGCCCTGTAAATGTTTCCCCTTCAAGTATTTATCCAATTCCCTTTTGAAAGTTACTATTGAATCTGCTTCCACCACCCTTTCAGGCAGCGCTTTCCAGATCATTACAACTCACTGCGTTTCACCTTTCTGCCGCTGGAAACAGTTTCTTCTTATTTACTCTATAAAAATTGTTCATGATTTTGAACACCTCAATCAAATCTCCCCTTAACCTTCTCTGTTCTAAGGAGAACAACCCCAACTTCTCAGTCTCTCCACATAACTGAAGTCTCTCATCCCTGGTACCAATCTAGTAATATTTATATTGCCTCTCCTCATTCTTCCTACCAAAATGCATCACTTCACACTTCTCTGCGTTAAATTTCATCTGCTATGTGTCTGCCCATTTCGCCAGCCTATGTCCTCCTGAAGTCTGTTCCTATCCTCCACATTATTTACCACATTTCCGAGTTTCATGTCATCTGCAAACTTTGAAATTATACCCTCTGTACCCAAGTCCAGATCATTAATATATATGAAAAAGAGCAGTGGTCCTAATACTGACCCCTGGGAAACACCACTGTACACTTCCCTCCTGCCTGAAAAACAACCGTTCACCACTACTCTCTGCTTTCTGTCCCTTAGCCAATTTTGTATCCACGCTGCCACTGTCCGTTTAATCCCGTGGGCTTTAATTTTGCTAATAAGTCTATTATACGGTACTTTATCAAATGCCTTTTGAAAGTCCATATACACAACATCAACCTCACTACCCTCATCAACCCTCTCCGTTACTTCTTCAAAGAACTCAATCAAGTTAGTCAAACACAATTTTCCTTTAACAGATCTGTGCTGACTTTCATTTATTAGCCCATACTTTTCCAAGTGCCAATTAATTATTGTCCCGGAACATCCTTAATTAATTCTGTAAGTGTGATTAGATCCTCAAGGCCTTATACTGGGACCAGTGGTAGTCCTGTTAACACTTTTGGAGCTTTTGATTAATATCAATAGTGGGACTGGGATGAGGTGGGTAGAGGCGAAATACCCATTTTTGGAAATGAGTTTGATATCCTTAGATTGGTTTAAATTTGACTGAACTTGAGCGTAGAACCTCAATGCATGCAGCATTCGCATCAAGGTAGATGTATTGACGGCACAAATAGAAGTAAATGGGTATGAATTAATTGTCATTACGGAGACGTAGCTGCATGGTGACCAAGGCTGGGAACTGAATATTCAAGGATATTCGACATTTAGGAAGGACAGGCAAAAAGGAAAAGGAGGTGGGGTAGCGCTGTTAATAAAGGATGAGATCAGTACAATAGTGAGAAAGGATCCTGGCTCAGAAGATCAAGATGTAGAATCAGTTTGGATGGAGCTAAGAAACAGCAAGGGGCAGAAAACATTGGTGGGAGTTGTTTATAGGCCACCAAACAGTAGTGATAATCTAGGGCATGGTATAAAGTAGGAAATTAGAAGTGCATGTGACAAGGGTAATACAGTAATCATAGGGGACTTTAATCTACATATAGATTGGGCAAACCAAATTAGCACTAATACTATGGAGGACGAATTCCTGGAATGTACATGAGATGGTTTTCTAGATCAGTATGTTGAGGAACCAACTAGGGAACAGGCTATTTTAGATCTAGAATTGTGCAATGAGAAAGGATTAATTAATAATCTTGTTGTAAAGGAGCCCTTAGGGAAGAGCGACCATAATATGATAGAATTCTTCATTAAGTTTGAAAGTGATGTAGTTCAATCCGAAACTTGGGTCTTAAATCTAAACAAAGGAAACTAAGAAGGTATGAGGTGCAAGTTGGCTGTGGTTGATTGGGGAACTACATTAAAAGGTATGACGGTTGACAGGCAATGGCTAGCATTTAAAGAATTAATACAAAATTTGCAACAAATATATATTCCTTTAATGCACAAAAACCCAACAGGAAAAGTGGTCCAACCGTGGCTAACAAGAAAAATTAAACATAGTATTAAATCAAAGGAAGAGGCATATAAAGTTGCCAGAAAAAGCAGTAAGCCTGAGGATTGGGAGCATTTTAGAATTCAGCAAAGGAGGACCAAGAAATTGATAAAGAGGGAAAATAGAATATGAGAGTAAACTAGCGAGAAACATAAAAACAGACTGTAAAAGTTTCTATAGGTATGTAAAAAGGAAAAGACTGGCGAAAGCAAATGTGGGTCCCTTACAGACAGGGATGGGACAATTTATAGTGGGGAATAAGGAAATGGCAGAGAAATTAAACAAATACTTTGGGCTCAATTTTAAACTTAAATTGTGGGTGCGGTGGGGGAGGGGTTGCGAAAAATGCAGACCGGGTTCGGAAGCCGGCTCCAACCCGCTGACTTCCGAGTTTCCCACAGACGTACCTGTGTGTGCGCGGGCTTTCCGAATCCAGAAGTCCCGCTGGCAATTAAAGCTGGCGGGATGATTGTTAAAGAACCGAATGTACCTCATTGAGGTATTTAAGGCACTTTACTTGTGATATATTAGGCAGTTAGAACGATTTTTAACTTCCCTGGGCGGCTTTCCCATGGCTTCTGATTCATGCCTGGTTTCAGGGCCAGATCAGGCAAAAATAAATAAAATAACTGAAATAAAAAACCATTGCACAAACTTAAAACACAAAATCAACCTACCTTTCACCCTGCTCTGATGTCCAATGTCTCCCACTCCAATGTCCCCCTCTCCCCCCACACCCCCCCGATCTTCCCCTCTCCACCCCCCCCCCGATCTTCCCCTCTCCACCCCCCCCCCGATCTTCCCCTCTCCACCCCCCCCCCGATCTTCCACTCTCCACCCCCTCCCCGATCTTCCACTCTCCTCCCCGATCTTCCACTCTCCACCCACCCCCCACCCCCCGATCTTCCGTTCCAGCGCTGGATGATGTCTCGCTCTCTTTCTCCCCCCCTCCCCTCAGCATTGCAGCTCCCGTCAGCAGCTAGCCTGTCAATCAGGGGCTGCCGGGCGCGAAACCCGGAAAGAACTTTAATCACCATCAATTACATTGCTATCGCGTCGGAAATGGTAAGTTTTTTTTATTTGGGTTTGCCATGAGCACATTCACCCCCCGCTCCCCCCACTACCAACCCGTCATCATTTCAAAATTGAGTCCCTCTGTGTCTATCGTCCCGGAAGAAGACACAAAAATCTTCCCAGACATACTAGAGAACCAAGGGTCTGGCGACAATGAGGAACTGAAAGAAATTAGTATTAGTAAAAAAAATAGTACTCGAGAAATTAATGGGACTGAAAGTCGATAAATCCCAAGGACCTGATGAACTACATCCCAAGGTTTCGAAAGAGCTGGCTATGGAGATAGTGGATGAATTGGTTGTCATCTTCCAAAATTCTATAGATTCTGGAATGGTTCCTGCAGATTGGAGGGTAGCAAATGTAACCCCACTATTTAAGAAAGGAGGGAGAGAGAAAACAGGAAACTACAGACCTTTTAGCCTGATATCAGTAGTGGGGAAAATGCTAGAATCTATTATAAAGGATGTGATAACAGGACATTTAGAAAATAATAATAGGATTTGGCAGAGTCAACATGGATTAATGAAAGGGAAATCATGTTTGACAAACCTATTGGAGTTCTTTGAGGATGTAACTAGTAGAATAGATAAGGGGAACCAGAAGCCTTTCGATTAGATCCCACACCGGAGGTTGGTGAACAAAGTTAGAGCACATGGAATTGGGGTAATATACTGGCATGGATTGAGAATTGGTTAACAGACAGAAAACAGAGAGTAGGAATAAACCGGTCTTTTTCAGGTTGGCAGGCTGTGACTAGTGGGGTACCGCAGGGATCGGTGCTTGGGCCCCAGCTATTCACAATACATATCAATAATTTGGATGAGGGGACCAAATGTAATATTTCCAAGTTTGCCGATGACACAAAACTAGGTGGGAATGTGAGTTGTGAGGAGGATGCAAAGAGGATTCATGGGGATATAGACAGGCCAAGTGAATGGGCAAGAACATGACAGATGGAATATAATGTGGAAAAGTGTGAAGTTATCCACTTTTGCAGGAAAAACAGAAACGCAGAGTATTTTTTAAAATGGTGAGAGATTGGGAAATGTTGATGTTCAAAGGGACCTGGGTGTCCTTGTACATGAGTCACTGAAAGCTAACATGCAGGTGCAGCAAGCAATTAGGAAGGCAAATGGTATGTTGTCCTTTATTACAAAAGGATTTGAGTACAGGAGTAAAGATGCCTTACCACAATTATATAGGGCCTTGGTAAGACCGCACCTGGAGTATTGTGTACAATTTTGGTCTCCTTACCTAAGAAAGGACATACTTGCCATAGAGGGAGTGCATCAAAGGTTCAACAGACCGATTCCTGGGATGGCGGGATTGTCGTATGACGAGAGATTGAGTAGACTAGGCCTGTGTTCTCTAGAGTTTAGTAGAATGAGAAGATACAAAATTCTTACAGGACTCGACAGGGTAGATGCAGGGACGGTGTTTCCCCTGGCTGGGGAGTCTAGAACCAGGGGTCACAGTCTCAGAATAAGGGGTAGGCCATTTAGGACTAAGATGAGCAGGAATTTCTTCACTCAGAGGGTGGTGAATCTTTGGAATTCTCTACCCCAGAGGGCTGTGAAGGCTCAGTCATTGAGTACATTCAAAACAGAGATCGATATATTTCTCGATATTAAAGTGATCAAGAGATATGGGGATAGTGCAGGAAAATGGCGTTGAGGTAGATGATCAGCCATGATCTAGTTGAATGGCGGAGCAGGCTCGAGGGGCCGGATGGCCTACTCCTGCTCCTATTTCTTATTTTCTTATGTTCTCAGGTGATCTACTTATCCAATACAGGTCAAATGTCACAATGGCTGAATTTGTATGCAAGTAATTCGTAATAGGCAATACAAACATACCATATTTATTGTTCAATTCTTATTCACTTGTACTTATTGAACCAGAACATAACATAAATAACAACAACAATAAATGACAAACATGCTACTAAAGAGTAGTCTCGGATTTCACGTTGCCTGGACTTCAGATTATTATCAGTGCAGCAATATGTGCCAGATGTTCATCTCAGTTTAAATATCAGGAAATAGAATGGCAAACTGGGTATGATCAATTGGCTAGTTTGCTTTGAAACAAAACATGTATATCATGTATCATATTACAAGTCTGCTGCCATGATCTGTGATGTGGAGATGCCGGTGATGGACTGGGGTTGACAAATGTAAGGAATCTTACAACACCAGGTTATAGTCCAACAGTTTTATTTGAAAATCACAAGCTTTCGGAGATTAACTCCTTCCTCACCTGACGAAGGAGATAATCTCCGAAAGGTTGTGATTTTCAAATAAAACTGTTGGACTATAACCTGGTGTTGTAAGATTCTTTACATGATCTGTGGGGCATCGTAAGGAGCTGAGCATGAATTCAAATCATCCATTCCGGTTTCCTAGATAGTAGTTTGATGAAAGGTTTACTCTAAAATCACATAGGTGTTTAAATAGAGCAATTTGAATTTTGTACCCTCGAGTGGTTCAAATGCTAATGATGTTGCCCCATAACCAGTAGCTTTTGGGTCCAAGCTCTAATGGTATTCACATTGACAACACTAAAGTGTGACTGTATAGAGTATTAGTGCTTGTATGTGAAGCTGAACTCTTACAGTTCGATGACACTAAAAAAAGAACTGACTAGCACAAGCTTCAGGATGTATGCTGCAATACGTGGTAAGTAAAGTATAGGGATGTAAAAGTACTGAAATGTAATCATTTACTATTTTTATATTTGTGCAAGGCATGGTCTTCTTTCCTCCATCTTACTACGGCACATTTATCAACATTGTGGAATAGTTTGCACCAGACTAGATTCCTTTCTCTCAATATTTAAATACTCTGGTTATTTTAAAAAAAACATTTTTCTTTAAGTTCACGATTTCATTCTTTCATGAACACCTCAACAAAACCAAGCCAGACATCACCTAACAAAGAATAAAGTACAACTTGATCTGGGGTAGTGATTTCTGTTGTTTTAGAGTATCAATTAGATTGTAGGTATATCAATGATCAGTGGATTATACAAGTATATGTGATTTCCAACACCAGTAGATGGTTTTCAAACACAAGTAAAATATAATGTACAGTTCCTATACAAAGCAGAATATTTCATGTTTCTCCTTTATGATGTTGAGTCCCTTACATCTCATGTTCCCAGTCGTAATAGATAAATGGGATCTGAGTGACTGGATCTGGGAAGCAGAGTAACGAATAACAATAGGTAAACAAAAGAGCTCCAACTATAACTTCATTCCTCATCTGTCTTCACCGATGTGGAGATGCCGGTGATGGACTGGGGTTGACAAATGTAAGGAATCTTACAACACCAGGTTATAGTCCAACTGTTTTATTTGAAAATCACAAGCTTTCGGAGGCTTTCTCCTTCGTCAGGTCAGTGAGTGTGCACTCTCTCACCTGACGAAGGAGAAATCCTCCGAAAGCTTGTGATTTTCAAATAAAACAGTTGGACTATAACCTGGTGTTGTAAGATTCCTTACATTTGTCTTCTCCGAGTCTTTTTATTTCTTCCACTCCAAACTCCGCAGACTCAAAATCTTAATACCCTTGTGAAAGTTAAGCATGGGATGGTACATTGTTTAAACTGGCCTGAGATCAGTTTATCTCAGGGATTTAGTCACTGCTGGAATGAAAGACAAAAATAAGGAACTTATATTTATACAGTGCCTTTCACAACCTCAGGACATCCCAAAGCACTTCACAGCCAATGAATACTTTTGAATGCAGTCATGTTTGTAATGGTGGTTAGTGCCTCCATTAACATAATGAAAATGTAATTTCAAATGTATGCTTTAGTATATCCCATAGTGCCTTTTCACAGCCTGGTTTCTTCCCTCTTTAGCTTTCTTTTCTTCCACATACTGGTCCCAAGATTCCTTGAGTCATGATCCTGCTGTAACTGCATGAATCATGCCCGGATTCTGATGGGGTCAGTGAGAGGGCGCTTCATTTTCGTGGGTCAGATGGGGCACATTATTGGTGCCCGCCGGCCAGAAATTCCGGTACCTGCCCGCCTTTGGGAGGTTGGATTTTCCAGGTCCCTCTACCTTTGGTCCTGTTGGCCCCATGAGTAAGAGGACCAATCTGGCAAAATTTTTAAAAAAAATTATGTGGGGGTCTAGTCTGCTTGCCTGCCCTGGATCCCACTGGTGGGGGCCCACCTTTGTGAAAGAAAGAAAGACTTACATTTATACAGCGCCTTTCACAACCTCAGGATGTCCCAAAGCGCTTTACAGCCAATTAAGTACTTTTGAAGTGTAGTCACTGTTGTAATGTAGGCAAGGCGGCAGCCAATTTGCGCACAGCAAGGTCCCACAAACAGTAATGTGATAATGATCAAATCATCTGGTTTTGGTGGTGTTGATTGAGGGATAAATATTGGCCAGGACATCGGGGAGAACTCCCCTGCTCTTCTTCGAAATAACACCATGGGATCTTATACGTCCACCTGAGAAGGAAGACCGGGCCTTGGTTTAACATCTCATCTGAAAGGCGGCACCTCTGACAGTGCAGCATTCCCTCAGTACTGCACTGGAGTATCAGCCTAGATTATGTGCTGAGGTCTCTGGAGAGGGACTTGAATCCACAACCTGCTAACATCAGAGGTGAGAGTACTACCCACTGAGCGACAGCTGACACCAGTACACTTCTGCTTCCAGTACTGGCCACCACAGAATGAGCATCAGTGGAGGGAACTCCTGGCTTAAGGAGTCCCTGCCCCTGGCTCTGTCTCAGGCTGTCATTTGCCTTGTAAGGGGTTGATAGAATTTCCGCCCCTTTCAAGGCATTGAAGAAACTCCCAGAAACGAATACAAACAGGTCTCTACAATTTCCCACCAGTCTCCCACCAAAGTTTATGACAGGAGACTAGTGGAATGCCCGAGGAATTTTGGGCCAATCTTACAGCTGAGAAGATGCTTATTCTCAAATCTGTTCCAGTGCAATTCTATAAGCAGTGACAAAGGTGTGCGCCAGAACTTAACATTGATTTATCCATTGTTTTTATTCTCTCTCGCACTCTGGTTTCCTTTAAATAACTCCCTACACCACTCACCACCTGGTGGAAAAATGCCATTTTCTCTCGGGTATGGTTGAGATTAGAAATTGTCTATGTAAAGATTAGGGGCAAGAGCACATGTTCTAAATTATGTTGGTGCAGTGCATTGATCAAATTATCATTTTATGTGCTTTGTTTTGTTAAGTACATGTGATAGTTGTTAAATTTTATTTGCTAACGCTCCTGCGAAATGCCTTGGGACGTTTTTACTACGTTAAAGGCGCTATATAAATGCAAGTTGTTGTTTGTTTTCAACTGCAATGTAGTTTAAAACAAAGTGATAATAGATAATTGATACAAGGGGGTAGATTTTAACCATGGGGTGGCTGACCAATGGAGTGTGTCAGCCGGCCGGCCGATCCTGCCGCCGGGAGGCCTGGCCCATTTTGAAGGCTGGGGCCTCGTTCACTTAAATTGGGGCCCAGAGAGCCACCCGTCCCGGAGGGAGATAGGTGGGTGTGTTGGGAGGGTGGGTGGGGGCGGGGTGGGTGGGCGAGCATGGAGTGAGAACACTCCTGCTTTTCCTGGCCCCACAGGAATAACTTCAGTGCTTATCTTTTCAGGCCTCTTCTGCCAGGTTTTACTGAGTGGAGCTTCTAGGTACAGTCTCCGCACAGTTAGCCGTGAAAAATTCATTGGGGTCCTATAGGACCCCTATCTGCATATATTAATGACGAGGCTCTTGCCTGATTCAGGGGGACACCAGTGGAAAGAGCCAGGAAGAAATGGTGGCAGAGCGCGAATGGGGCAGTAAATCCGCCACCTCCATTTTAACTCTGCTACCGCCTCAATACCGCTGGGCGGAGGGAGTTAAAATCTCCCCCAACAGCTTTTAAGCCTCAAACCACATGCCATGATTCACGAAAATGCCATTGCAGCCCTTGTATCCACTGCAATACGTCATCCTATTGTGACGGTCGTGTAAAAACTGACTGTAATTTTGTGAAATACTTGCCTACATTTATTTTCCATGGTTCCTTCTCTTGAAACTAATGGTAATCTGTGCAGCTGCAGCAGCAGAAATAGCTCAGAATACACAAAATATGACTCAACTGATCAATTACTGGAACACCATGGAACTCGTCTGTACTTGCTGTTTTGTGGCAAGGGAGAGTTCAAGCAGAGACATCCAAAATGCCTGCTGAAGAAGCTCTGGTCATACTGAAACATTTTATTGTTGTGTTTCTGGGATTTTACTCTAAATATTTTTCTTGGGTTTAGCAGCTCAAACTCCTTCCATTGGGTAGCCTCCACTTTCCTTTGATCTGGAGTGGGCCTTTACATGCCCAATATCTAAACAATTTGTAGCGAGCCCAGGGATTGACCAGAAAAGCATTGTTGATGTTTTCGGCATAATGGCTATATTGCATGTCCTCCTGGGATTGTCCCTTAAAATAATCATTCCTCTAGACAGGGGATTATGTCATAACCAGACAGATGGATAAGTGAACAGAACCAATGACATTCTGTACATTTTATATAGTTACAGTCCTAACAAACAGCTTCATCTGCCGCTAGGGTTGTGAACTCTGGTTGGACGTATCCCCAGAGGTGTTATCACATGACTGCCTACCTCCAACCATCCTGCTCCCACGTTCCCGCCATTGGTCGCCCAACACATAAGAAATAGGAGCAGGAGTCGGCCAAACGGTCCCTCGAGCCTGCTCCACCATTCATTAAGATCATGCCTGATCTTCCAGCTCAACACACCCACACTTACAGCACAGTGCCTTGCCCCAGCAATTCGAAAACAAATATACTCTTCATTACCCGATTGACTGGCAGTCAAGAATCATCCAAACAGCCTCTTTTCCCATGTCCAGTATTTTTATAACTAATAAACTAAAGCGTTCAAGGAAAATTTTAAAAAACCACAATTTTTAATGCCCCTATGATTTTTCTCCTGTGTTGCTCACAGCAGTGTCCTGGAGATTAATCTTTAATTCCTAGAGACTCCAGGGCAATCCTGAAGGGTTGGCAACCCTATCTCTTGTGCTAAGCTGCAATGTAAACTGGATCGGGCACAATCTCGCTGAATATTAGCCTTCAAGTGGCAGTTTATTGCTGGCCTTCCATTGAGGCATATTTTTCCTCTCCGATGGCTTCAGACAGAACACCAAATTTTAACAAAGCAGAATGAGAAATACTTTTCCAAAATTTGATCGGGACAAAGGAAATTCAGATTCATGTTCTCAAACTGAAAAAGAAATGTCAGACATAAATACGAATAAAGCCTCGTAAGGTGCTTGTATTTGAATTGAATTGAATTGAGGGGGCTTGACCCCCCTCTCTCAAACACTTAACCAGATATGGTGAGGCCTAGTGACTGGAGAGGGCAGAGTGCAGGCAGATCATGCGTTGGTGGGGAGGAGAGCTACAACTTGGGACAGGACCCAGAGCCACAGAGTTTCTGCCTCATTTAAATCCTGGCCCAATTTCTGATTATGGATGGGAATCAAGCGCGTGTTATGCCTGCTCTCCCCTTCGTCTTGAGGTGCACGTGTTATCCTGGGAATTCAGCCCATTGGGTGTTGACTGGAATTCCACTGAAGGCCTTGTAAGGGGCCAAAGAGAGGATTTGATTATCTTTTTTTTAAAAAAAGGCCTCTTGCTCCTTTAGGAACATCTTAATATTTTAAGAGTGTTTAATCTTCAGCCCTTCCTGGACCTCCGTTTCCAATGTTGGAGCGTCTTGGCATCATTCCGGTTATCCTACTGGCTGCCGGGCCAGGTGCTTCCGAAGTGCTTTTGCAGGGGCTGCTTGCTCACCCAATTATTGTTAGTTTGCATTCAGCCTGGACTGCTTTAAGTCTAAACAACTGGCTGCAATCTGGTTATCTTAACCTTCCAGGGGAGTGGTCTTGATATGCATAACTGGGAAGAAACAGAACATACGTATCTGTCATTTTATGTCTCACCGCTAACCCCATTCTTCATTCTGGTAATTGGGTGCTATTTTGTGTATGGAGACAGGCATGACTGTATATTGCCTAGTGAACTGGATTTTGAGGTTATTTTAGGCCATGAAAGGAATGTAAAAGCTGACATCTTGAAATGTAACAGATATTCAACCCTAAGAAGAAAAAATGTATTTTTCTTTGTAAGCATAAAGAGTGTGTGGTGCGTGTGAAATACCCTTTATTGTTAAGCAGGCTTAATGCAAATCCATAGTAAAGAATCTATCTGGGTTTTATTTACTCTCAATCTTTCCCCAGTCTGTTTAATGAATCAAAGGTTGTTCTTTCTTTGCTCTCATTTGTTAACTGGCTTCCTATCCGTCTCTTAAACTCTATTCCTTTTATTTTTTTCTCATCTCCTCTACTTTTCTTTCTGTTTCTTTTTTATTCATTTTACAGTCTCGTGTTTTTTTGTTTTGTATTTCTGTTTCCATGACTTTGCCTTATTTCGGTTTAATTTTTTAAAAACTTCTCCTGGTTCCTTCTTCTGTGCCTATCGTTATTTCTTTTTACTCAGATCTTACTAAAGTGGTGAGTTAGGGGAACAATATTCATAAGATAGTCATTTTATGGTGGTCCCATATTTACCTCACGGACGCAAGTGGCATGTTAAATAATGTCACCTTGCTCACGCAAGCCCAGTTATACTCATGGTCCGGCAATGCCTCGATTTTGAAATTCTCATCCTTGTTTTCAAATCCCTTCATGGCCTCGTCCCTCCCTATCTCTGTAACCTCCTTCAGCCCCACAACCCTCCGAGATCCTCCAATTCTGGCCTCCTGTGCAACCCCGATTTTATTCGCACCACAGGAGAAAGACTGTTGGTCCCGTTGTTCTTCAAAGTCCCAGACGCCCCATTAACCTCGCCATGCCATTATCAACTCGCACTTCCAGTAATTTGCGGTGCAAAAACCTTTTTGAGCTGAAGGGCGAGGAAAAAAATCCAACTCATGGGGTATGCCGTGAGATGCCCCACTCCAGCAAATTCTGGGCCCATTATCAAAATTCTCTGACACCCCAAAGGTAGAAGGTCTGGTGAACATCAAGGCACACTGTAAAATACTTTAGGAGTACACAGACAAATTAGTAAATGTGCAGACCGATAGCAGATGTAATTTGCAGAGCGAATGAAAAGTGCAAGATACTGCGATTTGAGAAGAAAAACAATGAAACTACCATGAACAATGCAGAAGAACAGAGGGACCTATAGGGTTCAAATGAATAATATCCTTGAAAGTGCGAGTGCAGTTGATAAAGCCATAAAAAGGGCCAATAGTGGATTTACAAATAGGAACATAAAAGTACAAGAGCAAAGAGGTAATGTTACATTTGTACTAAGCAATGGTTAGGATACAGTTGGAAGCTAATGAACGTTCAACTATAAAAAGGGCATGAAAGCAAACAGCAAAGATTTATCAGGATAATACCAGAGATGAAAAACTATAATTATGATATGAGGAGAGACATGAGATAAAGGGACTATTTCAACTGCAGCAGAGAAAGCTAAGAGGAAATTTAATAGAGGTATTTAGAATTATGAAGACCAGTTCCTTTGGTTAGTGTGCCAGTGATGAGAGGTCATTAATTTAAAATTATCACAGAGAGTGAGGAGAAAGGTTAGGAGAAATGTCTTTATGCAGAGTATTGTTACAGCAATGGAATCTTTTCCACAGGTAGTGGTTGAGGCAGAGACTGTTCCATTTTTTAAGGAACAAAATAGATAAATATTCGAAGCAGAGGAAGATAGATGGGAATGGAAAAAGAGGAGGTTAATAAGATTACTTTTGAATTGCTCTCAGTACAGATACAATGGCTGAATAGTTTCCTTCTGTGCTGCAAACATCTATGGTTTTGTGATACTAAAAACTTAACTGGCATTTGAACACAGGTGAGTGGTGGAGTTTTGAATAATACCTCATTACCTTGCTTAAAGTGCCGTACAGATATACAGTGGTAAATTTAAAATGTTCCAGTTACTAATTTTAATGATTTTAAAATGGGGAGAGTTGCAAATTGAGCCCGATTGTCTGATCTGTGCTCCTGTCGAGTGAGACTCCTTGCCAGGAGCACTAACGTACAATGTACTGTACCTGAATATATGCAGGCATGCATACATGGAGTTTCACTCTGCTTGACCAGAGAGTGAAACGACCATTACTGTACTTAAGCACTGCTGTCCTGTATCACTCTGTAAACAGGTACCAAGTTTCAAGCTGGTATGATAGCTCCATTAAGGTTCAGCAGAGGATTTTGAAAACATTTTTAACTAAGTATTAGAGTTCACAAGTTGCTGGCATAGTTCAGCTGCATTCTTTGAAATTTTTCATTGTGATTATAATCACTAAACAATTAACACTGATATCAGTTTGCATGTTACAAATCTATGTTATGGTTTGCAAAACAAAGAAAATTCCAAAGTACAGTGTTTGATAATGGCACAGCCAATAGAACAACGGAGATAAATATCACTGTGTACATATTTCAGTTAAAATTATTTAAAGATGACCCACTTTAACAATGAAGTTCATATTTACGTTGAAAAGCTTTGCACAAATGCTGAAGGATTATACATCACTCCAGCTCAGAGCATACAACAGTGCAAGATGTTTTCTGTAATCATATCCCCAGCAGCAATTGCATTACTGTCCTGTAATTATCACTTGGATGAAAGCCAGATAGGTCATTGGGTTTAAGAAAGAAGGAAGGCGGCGGTAGGGGGAAAGGAATGTAGACAAAAGCTGGCTCAGTCTGACTAACTCACAGATCACTTACCTGTGAGGGTTATTTTTCCTTTTGCTTGACATAGTGTAATAGATAAAATGTCCTTGTACTCATGGAGTCCCCAAATTCCAGCTTGGAAGTGAAGGTCAGTTTTCACTGAGGGCTGCAGTGTTCGATGTCACAAGTGAAACGTGTTGTCCTTTAGTGGTATTGTCCATTTATATATCAGTAAGCATCTATTTGCAGTACAAAAGTGCCACCAGTCCAAAAGACTCCACGTGTGAGACAGTTGAACTAACTGTCCAGAGAGAGGCAATGTCACCAAAGGCTAGTTTTACCTTTCTCTGGTCGAATTGGGAGATCAATTTGCCTTGGTGTTAACTCCATCTTAATTGCTGAACGAGGTAAACATTTTTAAATAAGTGCGAATTATGAAGCCCCACCTCTGTGCAGTTTTTGATTTATCCTCACTCCCAATTTCACCACCCTTCCTACCTCTCCTTTCCTGAAGCTGCTGACTCACTCATGCGGGGGTACAAATCCATGAGCACCAACAGCTGTTGTGTCTATATAAGTCTTTAGAATGAGTGTTCGGAGGTTATTTGATCATGAGAGCATTACAAAACACCCACACACACACGTCTCAGTAGGGTGTAGCTGGGGTCAGAAGCGAAGTCCCTGGCTGATATATTTTCCTTTTACTAGCTCAGAAATGCTGAGGTCACAGTCGCAGAGAGTGTTTTCGGAGCCTTCGGTTACGGCCATCGTGGTGCTACGGAAGGAGCAGTAGCCCGGTTGGAGGGATTCAAACAGTGAGCTGTGGGAGAGATGGTCACGGTTCTGAGAGGTGATAACATATTAAGGTCTGTAGGCACTGATACAATCAAACTTCATTTTTTTTATGATGTTTGGACTTGAGAGGAATGTTTGTGCAGTTGTGTAACTTTAGATTGTAGACACTTTCTTGCAGACTTGGACAAACTCCGAGTGGGCTCTCACTTGATTCCACTCTTACCTGTCCAAACGTATCTAGAGAATCTCCAGCAATGGCTATCTTCCCATCCCGCACTGTCGCCTCAGGAGTCCCCTTGTATGTATCCTTGATCCTCTACTCATCCTTATCTACACAGTGCCCCTTGGCAACATCATCCGCAGACTTGGTGTCTACTTCCACATGTACATTGATGACGTCCAGCTCTACCTCTCCACCACCAAACTTGACCCCTCCACTGACTTGGTGCTGTCAGACATCTTGTCCAGCATCCAACCTTGGATGAGCTTCAATTTCCTCCAGGTAAACATTAGGAAGACTTTAAGCCATCATCTTCATCCCTCGCCACAAACTCCGTACCCTTACCACTGACTTCAACCTCCTTCCCAGACACTATCTCAGCTGAACCATACTGTTCACAATCTTGGCATCCTATTCAACCCTGAACTGCACTTCTAACACTATATTCTCTCTATCACAAATACGACTTGCTTCTATCTCACTAATTGGCCTGCTTTGGCTCCAGCTGCAGCTCATCTGCCACTGAAAATCTCAGCCATGCTATTGTCACATACAGACTTGACTACTTCAATGCTCTCATGGTCGATTTCCCTTCCTCCATAAACTTCAGCTCATCCAAAACTCTACTGCCCTTATCCTATCCCACACCAAGTCCCACTCGCCCATCACCCATGTCCTCGCTGAACTACATTGATTCTGGGTCCCCCAAAGATTGAAACTTAAAATTCTCATCCTAGTGTTCAAACCCCTTCATCACTCATGACTTTGCTCTCCCTATCTCTATAACCTACAACGTGCCCTGCAAGGTCTCCATTCGTCTGACTCTGGCCTCTTGTGTATCCCTCCCTCCCTTTGCCCCAACAGTAGAGGCTGTGGTTTCAGCCGTCCAGGCCCCATAGTCTGGAATTCCGTCCCTAAACCCCTCCATCACTCCGTCTCCCTTCTTTCCTTTAAGACCCTCTTTACAGCTTACCTCTTCGACCAAGCTTAGAATCATAGAATCATAGATTCATACAGCACAGAAGGAGGCCATTCAGCTCACTGTGCTTGTGCTGGCTCTTTGAAAGAGCTATCCAATTAGTCCCCTCCCCTGCACTTTCCCCATAGCCCTGCAAATTTTTCCTTTTTAAGTATTTATCAAATGCCCTTTCAAAAGTTACTATTGAATCCACTTCCATCATCCTTTCAGGCAGTGTATTCCTAAAAAAAAATTCTCTTCATGTTCCCCCCGGCCTTTTTGCCAATTACGTTAAATCTGTGTCCTCTGGTTACCGACCCTCCCGCCAGTGGAAACAGTTTTACCCTATCTACGCTATGAAAACCCCTCATAATTTTGAACACCTCTATTAAATCTCCCCTTAACCTTCTTTGCTCTAAGGAGAACAACTCAGCTTCTCTGGTCTTTCCACATAACTGAAGTCCCTCATCTCTGGTACCATTCTAGTCAATCTTCTCTGCACCCCCTCCAAAGCCTTGACATCCTTTCTAAAGTTTGGTGCCCAGAATTGGATGCAATACTCCAGCTTCTTGTTACCACTTCTAATATGTCCTTCTATGGTTCGGCGTCCATTGTTTTTGATACATCTCCGTGAAGCGCTTTGAAATGTTTTTCCATTTTAAAGGTGCTATATAAATTCATGTTGCTGTTGTTTTTGTTGTAAAAACATGTAACTTCACTGCATTTAGTTCAGGGTCTCCATCCATATCTTTCACTATTTCTGCTTTGTTTAAATATAGTAAAAGTGATAAGGACATATATTTGAGAAGGGATACTTCACCTTTCAGTGTTCTTAAAGGCTCCAGTTTGGTGCAGCTTCTATTTCTGTTACTGTCTGGTATGTCCTATAGGTTAAAAAATAGCACCTTTTTAAAAAAGCAGTTAGCATTAAGTGAAACCAGATCTGGCATCAGTTGTGTTTAAATAGCTGTTTTGTTTTGGGAGTTGTTGGGAAACTGGTAACAGACATTTGACACACTGGGTTTGTTGATCAACTTGAAATCCACAGATGGTGAATAAAAATAACATTGGGTACACTTTTTAATCCACACAAAATATCTCAGTTGCTACATACCGTCAGAGTGATGAAAACTCTTGGCAAACAAGACAACTCTGTTTTAGTATTCAGCAGCAAACAGATTTTTACTCTGAAAAGACTTCATGCCGCAGGCATATCGGATAAACATGAGGTGATACTGTACAGAGCCATCTACAATTCCAGCAAGTTCCACACTCCAACTTGACTAACCTGTATTTCTAGATCCTTCCAGAAGATTCTACAACATAAATTCATTTTTTAACAGGTGCCTGAAGCCCTGCAGGTAAAGTTCTCACAATTTAACAGCCTGCAACACATGAGAAAAAAATAATGGCATTTGACCTTTTTAAAACTCAGATGCAACTGTCTGATTCAACACTGCCAATGGCATTCCTAGTCTTAGCGATAATTATATCCAAACATAATACATACTTTTATTAGAGAGTTCTCCCCAGTGTCCTGGCCAATATTTATCTCTCAACCAACATCACTAAAACAGATGATCTGGTCATTATCACATTGCTGTTTGTGGGACCTTGCTGTGCACAAATTGGCTGCCGCATTTCGTACATTACAACAGTGACTACACTTCAAAAGTATTTCATTGGCTTTGGGACATCCTGAGGCCGTAAAAGACACTATATAAATGCAAGTCTTTCTTTTCTTTTATTAGTTTCAAAATCTTGATGACATATATCACTCAAAACAGTTTTTTTTTGGAGAACTGTAAATCACAACTTCTGTAAAGGCATCATATTATGCTTGCATAATAATGATTTCTGAATTTTTATCCAGGTTGTGAAATAACTAAACAAAAAGCTAAATACTGCAGATGCTGAAAATGTGACAACAAAATCAGACAATGCTGGGAATACGCAGCAGATCGGGCAGCATCTGTGGAGAAACAGGAATCAGTTGGTCGATTGCAACACCAACTGACTGAGTTCTGTCTTTGCACAGATGCTGCTGCCTGACCGGCTGAGAACTTTTTTCCCTTTTTTTTATTAAATAACTATTACCTGTGTTTGAATCCAGCCCAGAATCACTGGATGAACGAGTGTCTCTTCTTTTTGCCCATACGTAATGTCTGGGTGGTGTTCAACTGAGTTCCTAACTAGCCATGAGTCTGCAACAATAATCCACTGCTATTTGGCACTCATTGTCAGTCTCATTCAGAATGGCCACAAGGATGGGCTGGTGTGGAAATAGAAAGAGCACACTGTGTTCTGTGGCATTGCTGTACATTTTCCAACAAATTGAGTAATTGTTACAAGATACACAGTGTATCTCTCTCTTCACATCATGATCCCACAGAAGGGCCAGGGTTTTCTGGTTCTGCCCTCACCAGTCTGCGATTTGTTGGCATCGTTCATTGTAATTGAGATTAAAATCATAGTCTGGTGAGGGCATTTGCAGAAAGCCCTGATTGAGATATCAGAACTTTGGCTATTTCAACAACCATGCCAAAAGTATGCCAAAGTACATTACAGGAGTTTGCTGGATCTGATGTTTATATAACAAGTAAACTCAATAACATACGAATGACAAAGATAACCTAAGTGCGTTGCGACTTTGGGTTTACAAATTACATAAATGTCACACTCAATAGAAACTTACTAAGGATTATATTTTCCTCTGTGAAAAGTTTAACTCCTCCAGCCCTGCAAACTTCCGAGATCTCTGCATTCCTCCATTTCTGGCCACTAACACATCCCTGATTTACATCGCTCCACCAATGGAGGCCGTGCCTTCTCCTTTAAGACGCTCCTTTAAACCTATCTCTTTAACTAGGCTTTTGGTCACCTGTCCTAATATCTCTTTATGTGGCTCAGTATCAAATTGTTTTTGATAACGCTCCTGTGAAACACCTTGGGACCTTTTACTACATTGAAGGCGCTATATAAATGCAAGTTGTTGTTGTAAAAACTGTTAGAAAAGCAGGTAAAAAGCAATAACAGACTCTTCTTCACTTAACCATGAAGTCTCGTTTCCATGCTAAAATATGTTAATGAAGGTTATCGTACAAAAAATAAGAGAAGTTGCTTATTAAGGACTGCCAAGTCTTTGCTACAGGGCAATCAAGGCAAACTTGTGTAATTTGGGATAAATTCGATGACTGACTTCATTATTCAAGATCATACCTGTCAGTTGACTTTGTGAAGAAAGGACAAAATATCAAGATTTAAGCACAGCACTGACAGGTAAATAGTGCAGAGGGGAGTTTTCCATCCCTACAGCAGTAGCCACTGCCGGTTAGTACAGTAGGAGCTCAAGGCAAGGCTGTCTGGGAACGCAGTACAAATGCTGGTCTCACAGGTTTTGGCAGCACTCCCTACTTAGAGCCAGTGGCCATTCTTTGTGAATTAGCCTATTCTGAGTGTCAGCATGATATTCAATCATGGAGAGGCGCCTTGGCTGCTCGACACCTCGCCTCACACACATGCATCTTCGAGTAGGGAATCACTGGATAATGATCAGGTGGAAAGAAAGTGATTGCATTTACATAGCACCTGATCACCTCACCCAGAGACGTCCCAAAATACTTAGCATGTATTTTGTAATGAAATCTGGAAATGGAGTAACCGTCGTTATATAGGCAAATACAGCAGCCAATTTTCACACAACAATATACCACAAACTGCAATTGGATTAAAAAAAACAGCTAATCTGTTTTTTGGTTGAGGGAGGAAAGTTGGCTCACTTTTTTTTTAGCAGTTTAGAATGGAGAGCTTGATGTGAAGGGAGTTGTGGGTGAAATGTATCCTACTGCTCCATGGCTGCTAGCAAGATCTAGATTTTTACAAAGGCTTTTTTAAGAAAACCCAGAGAAGGATCATTTTGCTTTCCATTCCATATTATAAGTGATCGTGCCACTTTAAATATTATAATATATTCGTTTTATATGCCCGGTAATGATGCACCTATTTAACTATACTCAGACATTGCACAAAATAGGATTGTAGTTCTGGTGAGAAATAGATTTGTATAAAATGTGTTTTTTTTGGTTGTGTCATTATAAAACCTTATTTATGACTGCACATAACACAAAAACTAATTTCAGCTTGGTAGCAGTTGGAGTTCTACACTTGGCCAGAGAGTCTCTGGGCCAGACATGGTAAAATGAGTCAGGGTGCCTTATCCCTAATTACTATCCAGTGACCCTGCTGGTAAGTGAGTGTGTGTTGAGGTCGGGTGCTGACAGGATTGGGCTCAGCCATAACGAGCTCCATGCTTGGATACTTGTTGACTGGACTGTTTGGACTCACAGAAGTGAAGATGTGCAGGTGAAGTGCCAAGGGCTGCTGGTGCCCATGAAACTGTACCCCAGGATGAGTCAGTGCCCTCAGGAGAGGAGAGGAGAAAATTGTAACAAAGAATAAAAAGGGAATGGATCTTAATTTGCTTTATTGAAAAATGTAGGCCAACTTTCTCCTTTAGACTTTATTGCATTTTTGTGGTAAAAGGGCCAAGTCTGCATGTTAATGAATACACTCCATCAATTCTGAAGGGCTGCATCAGCAACAACTCTACAAGAATATTTCTGGGCCTTGCGGATGGAATGCAGTTGTGCACAGACTTTGAATAAAGTGAAGAATGAAAACCACAAGTGACTTATCTTGATATGGCCTAAAACAATGGTGTGGATTCGCCTTCAGATCTATACAACAGCAAATGGACTACTGGATTGGGTACCAACAAGCCTACTGCAAACTCTCCATGTTCGTAGCAATGGTGTGTGAGGTTAATGTGGTGGTACAATTTTTAACATTTGTGATGGTGAGGACTAGAAGAACGACAAGTGACTTAATAGCACATTTATACCACAGCTACTGGTCAGAGATTAGTATGGGTTCCACCCAGGTATTATCTAATTAATCCCTCCTGGCTCAAACCACCATTCTCCTGCCCATGGTTATATACCTGCACGGAGCTCCCCTCCCAGCAGTTAAAATTTAAATGTTTAGAAAATAAAGGTAGGAGTGTCTGCAGTGTCTAAACAGGAGCATATTTTTATGTTCTTCAAGGTGAGAGACGTTTTGTGCTGGACAAGAGGACTCTTCCCATTTCAGGCACCCAGTGATATAAGCAAGCATTTCCAGCTCAGATATAGCACAGCCAGATGCAGAGTAAAGCTCCCTCTATTCTGCTCCCTCGCAATGTACTTCAACCCCAAACTTCACCAGTTTGACATTTTTTCCGATTTCCCACACCGGCTATTCAATGGCCTCTCTGAGTGAGATTGTCAATTAGTGCCATATTAGGATAGGATTTGTGCAGTAGGCCCATGCGTACTAGGGACTGGATTGAGACTGCCCAAACTAATTCCACATAGGACTTTTACAGTCAACAGACTGAGGAAACTTCATTTATCAGTCTGGGCTAGATTTGAACCCAGGTCCCAGAATGAGAGGTCAGTGTCACCCATTTCAGGGGGGCACTTTTTAAACTTCTTTTAAACACACTGGAGTTATACTTCGCCTTGAATTTAAAATTCTCATCCTTGTGTTCAAGTCCCTCCATTGCATTGCCCCATCCAGCCCTAAAACCCTCCAAGATCTCTGCTCTCCTCCAATTCTGACCTCTTGTGCAACCCCGATTTCCTTCGCTCCACCAATGGCAGCTATGCCTTCAGCTGCCTAGGCCTCAATCACTGGAATTCCCTCCCTAAGCCTTTCTGCCTCTCTCTCTACCCCTTTTTAAGTCGCTCTTTGACCAAGCTTTTGGTTACCTGTCCTAATATATCTTTATGTGGCTTGTGTCAAATCTTGTCTGACAACGCTGCCACGAAGCACCTTGGGATGTTTAACTAAAGGCGCTCTATAAATGCAAATTGTTGTTGCTGGTGTTAAACCCATGTGATGTGAGGCTACTCCTCCAGGGGTCTCACACTGCTTCTTTCTAGAGCTGGTGCTGTGAATACTTGGTGCAGGAAATAATTTGCAGAAACGCTGAAATCACAGTTCAACTGCATCCGAAAACTCCTAAAAAGTAAGTTGTGAATGAAATGTGAACAAGTTGAAGAAATCTTTAAATATGATGAAGAGAAAGGATCATGCAGACACCAAATTAGATTGTGAAGTCTTTCTATTAGTAGAAGTCTGCCAAAAGCTATGCTTTTAAAACATGTTTGGAATTCAGAGCATGAAACTAGTAAGGTACGTGGAGGGGCAAATGATGGACAAGTTAAGTATAAGCATAGTGATAAGACAAAGCAGTGTGAAATAATAAGATGGGGGTGAGTGTGGTTTGGTTATGGGGCAATGTACCTTAAGGTAGATTGGAGAGTGATTACAAAGAAGGATTGTAAAACAAGGAATAAAAAAGAAAGCTAAGGCAAATTGAAGAGTATGAAGGTTGGATCAAGGTTGCAATGTTTATATATGAATGTGCAAAGCATTAGAAATAAAGTCAGGGAGCTAGAGGCACTAATTAGAATGGAAGGAAATGATTTTGTAGCCTTGATGGAAACTTGGCTTCAGCTGGGATGAGACCGGGAACTAAATATTTCTTGCTATAAAATTTTAAGGGGAGGTAGAGAAGGAAAACAAAAGGATATGATTAATTAAGAACTTGATTACAGCCATACACGGGAGCATTTTAATTGATGGTGGTACTCCGATGGGATCTGTCTGTGCTGAGTTAAGAAATAACAAGAGATTGGTTACCAAATTTGGAGTTCATTATAGGCCACCAAATAGTGAGAAAGAAATCAAAGATGGCATTTGTAGGACATTTAGAGAGGTTTGCAGTAGTAACAGAATTATTGTAATGGGGACTATTAACTAGCCTACGGTAGATAAGATAAAAGTTTGTGATCAAAATATGGACATGCCCCTGTGTCGCCTGCCCATGGTTACTACTGAAGGCCTGGGCCTCATTTACATGCAGCCAGCGGCTGCAGGGGTGAAATGGGCACCCTGCTGCAGCTTGCCAGTCCTGGGAGGGCAGGGAAATAGCTCGCTTCCATATTGAGCTGGCCAGCAGGTCGGCGTAGAGGGGGAGGGTGGAGGGACGGGGGGGTAGAGGGTGGAGGCAATCCTGGAGAGGGGCTGGCAGCTGGCTGGAAGTTTTTTTGTGGGCCCAAGAGGAGCACCCCTGCTCCTTCCACCCTGCAATTAGAAAAGTTAAAAAGAAACTTCAGCCATTTTCCCTTTAAGGATTGCTGGGTAGCCTATTCAACACCTGGCCCAACTGGAACCATCCCCATCTCATCTCAGGACCCTACCCAAGATCTCAGCGTAAATGGGGTGGGAAGTGAAACAGTGCCATTCTCATGCTGCTACTGCCCCGTTTACGTCAAGGTGGGGGCCCTTAAAATTGGCTCTTGTTTTTGTAATCGCAATGGCAAAGGATGTAGTAAAAAAGCAGGACAAGTAAGGGAAGTTAGGGAACACTTAGGAAATAATGATCAGAACCTAATTAGGTTTACACTGAAAACAGGTAAAGATAAAAGAAGTGTTAAAGGTGTTGGACTGTAAATTAGTCAACATCAGTAGGACAAAAAGGGACCTAGTCCAAGTTAGTTGGTTTGAAAAAGTGACAGATCAAATAATGGATTAGCAGTGGGAGACATTTAAATATAAGGTGGACTCTTTAAAAACAATCTAAAATGAAACTTTTATTGTATCAATTTGGAATTAGACTCAAATTTCCAGGGGTGAAAAGACAGTGTGGTAATGCACTGCACCATTCAGGCCCCCTCCAGTTATAGTTTCAGTGATCCTAGTTCATTCAAATGGTCACCATGTGCTGGTGGGGAGAATTACTGTTGGATTCAGTGAGGTGAAAATGCAGAAGCTTCTTAGAATATGGTCCATGCTCATTTCCCATCTCTTGGCCCAGCGCAAGGAGGTACAGTGGCACACAAATGCCACAAGACCCCCTCCACTGAGGATTAGTAGGCTACCACCTCATCTCCTCCACCCATTCAGGGAGCAGTAAGAAGAAGTACTAGATTACATGGTACACTAACCAAGTGGAAGCATTGGGGAAACAAACGTTAGTAGTATACACACAGAACAGTAGTAAGGCAATAAAATTGTTGCACTTTATTTTAGTGTAGCTTCAAGCGTTCTTTTGAGAAGGTGGCAGGTGAAAGATTGATGGCCATATATAGTAAATGAAGTAGAGTTGATTGTAAAGGACAGCATAGTGTTCATAGGGCCTTGTATTAAAGTTCAATATGACAGGATTATTCAAGCAGAGGCCAAATTACATTCTTTGGTAAAAGTTATCAATCAATGATTGTTACACAAGTCTCCCTGGGTGCACTTCACCTTCAACCATTTCTCCCTCTTTTTCCTCCTCCTGCTCTGCTAAGGGTTGACGCTCTGCATCTTGGTCCTCTGTCTGCATGACTACTCCTCTCAGGTTTGTGCCATTGTGCAATAAGCAGCAGGCATAAGTGACATTGGAGCCTTTGTTAGGGCTATGAAGCAGGACCTCTCCCCTTCCGATCTCTCCAAACAATGGCATTTCTGCTTCAGCATGCCAATGGTATGTTCCACCAGAATTTGGGTAGAGGCATGAACTGCATGTACCTACATTCTGCCTCTGTTTGTGGGTTTGTCAACAGGATAACTACTCAGACCTGCAGTGGGTACTCCTTGGTCCCCTAAGTAGCCAACCATCTTGACTATTTGCTCCTTCAAATAATGAGTGCAATGGACTGCTGTGAAATGAAGGAATCATGGCTGTTTCCAGGAATTGTGCATTGTGAAGGAGTTGTGCCAGTCTCCCACTGTATCTCCAGCTGAAGGCTGGTGGAACTGCCCAGGAAAAGGCTGAGACCTGGTTGCATTGGGAGTCCACCATTTCCAGCAGTTTCCTCTTTGCCTTGTTCAAACAATGGCCGGGGACAGAGCCAAGGGTAGGGACTCCCTAAGCCAGTAGTTGTTTCCCCCACTGGTTGGAAGGGAACCTGGAATAATAGTGGCAGCCAGTAAGAATGGGGTCCAGGCCTAGCAAATAGCCTGAACCGCAGAATTTAATTCATTTTTTAAAAACTACAGATTGGCCTCCTTGGTCAGGGAGCCTATAGGACCCTTGTGGGGTTGGGAGGGGGACTGGGCAACACCTCTCCCCATCATGGACGGGTTTCTAGGAGGTGTGAGCAGGTGGATGCTGGAGGCACACCTGAAACGGCACTTGCAAATGAGATACCCTCCCACTGACTTTGCAAACTCCAGTGGGGCCAGCACTGGAATACATGATCAGGTGTGTTCCCGATGTAAGTGCCGGGATTGGGGCCTGAGAAATTTTCCAATGTATTTAATTCATGAAATTGTTGTTAGGGGTTGAGGCCTTCAATGAAGCCCTGAACTTTTGGGAAACCTGCCACCTGGTAAAAATGCTGTGCCCTCTTGTGCTGCTGTCTCCTTTTCGCCTGAAAAGTAATGAAAGCATTTCCCCTTGGCAAGCAAGACTTCTGCCCTTTGTTTCATGCGTCAGTGCGCTGAAGACTGATTGATTTGGAAAATGTTTTGGTTGGTGGATTGCAAAGATTCAGTCATGTAGAAATTTAATGCTATGCTCAGAGCTGCTCCTGTGTTGGAACTTGTGCTGAGGTGTTGTTTAAGGAGCCGGCATAAATTGGACACAGCCAGGTCTCTTCCAACGTACAATGTGCAGCTACTCAGCACCTTTAACATCGAAAATGTTCCAATGTGCTTTACGCATTGTTACCTCGCTGTTACCTCGACCATTCCAATGCTCTCCTGGCCGGCCTCCCACCCACCGCCCTCTGTAAACTTGAGCTCATCCAAAACTTTGCTGCTCATATGCTAACTTGCACCAAGCCCCGTTCTCCCATCACCCCGTGCTCGTTGACCTACATTGGCTCCCAGCTCGGCAATGCCTTGATTTTAAAAATCTCATCCTTGTATTCAAATCCCTCCGTGGCCTCGCCCCTCCCTATCTCTGTAACCTCCTCCAGCCCTCCCAGGTCTCTGCTCTCCTCCAATTCTGGCCTCTTGCGTATCCCTGATTACCTTCGCTCCACCATTGGTGGCTGTGCCTCCAGCTGCCCAGGCCCCAAGTTCTGGAATTCCCTCCCTAAACCTCTCCAACTCTCTACCTCCCTCTCCTCCTTTTAAGTCGCTTCTTAAAACTTACCTCTTTGACCAAGCTTTTGGTCACCTGTCCGAAGATCTCTTTATGTGGCTTGGTGTCAAATGGGCGTTTTACCACATTAAAGGCGTTATATAAATGCCGATTGTTGTTGTTGTTGCACAGCGGCAAGAAGAAGAAAAATAGATAAAAGTGCAAACAGTGGAGAGGTGACTGAGAACTTGTCTAAAAGATGGGTCAGAAATATACACAGGGAGGTATGGATAAGTTGAAACATGGAGCTCCTGGGACAAGGGTGGGTGGGTGTCAAATGCCTCAGGTGCAATTGCACTTGCCTTTTTTCTCTCTACATAAATTCCTCTTCCTCTTCCAAATCTAGGACGGCTATAGGAATGGCCAAAGGAATTCCCATGATGAAAAATTTCTCACTGCAAATGAAATAGCAGCTGTTAGCAAAGCTACTGTGGGGAAACTATTGTGCAAAAGCAAGCCATGCAATGAAAAATTCAGCGCCAAATACCAGTAGCAACTGGTGCACCCGGGACAATGCATAAAGAAATATATATAAAAGCAAAAAAAACCCCAGAGACTGGATGCCATAATTTGATCGAACACATCTTTAAGAGTCAGAAGGTTGTGGGTTCAAGTCCCACTCCAGAGACCTGGGCACAAAATCTAGGCTGACACTCCAGTGCTGCACGGTCGGAGGTGCCATCATTCGGATGACCGAGGACCCGGCTGCCCCTTCAGGTGGACGTAAAAGATCCCACACGACTATTTCGAAGAAGAGCAAGTGAGCTCTCCCCGTTGTCTTGGCCAATATTTATCTCTCAGCCAACATCACTATAACAGATTATCTGATCATTATAACATTGTTGTTTGTGGGACCTCACTGTGCACGAATTGGCTGCCACATTTCCTACATTACAACAGTGACTGCACTTCAAAAGTATTTCATTAGCCATAAAGCACTTTGGGACGTCCTGATGTCGTGAAAGGTGCAATATAAATCCAAGTTCCTTCTTCATTCTTTCAAGCCCAGAGCAACAAGCTCTAGCAATGCCCATTTTACATGGGCAATGAGGGACCAGTGAAAACAATCAGTGGTTTTGGTGTCAGATCAATTTACATAGGATTGAATGAAATTAAGAAGTCTGCTGTGAGGCCTCGGGGGGGGAAAAAAAGGGAAACATTTGGGGACGCTGAACTCAGCACTTGTGCCAACTCCAGTTGAGTTGGTGTGTTTCTGGGATGAATGGATGTGCTCTCAAAATACACCATGGCCGAATCAGCTCGAGAACATAGTACACTGTATTCATGGCATCCTGTCTGCTGCAATTAGAGGAAGTAATAATAGCTTTTATTGTAAAAAGAGACATGGTTATCTTTTCACTTTCAGTTACATATTGTTCCGCTTAATTATAGCCCTGAGTTACGATAATTCAGGAAAATAACGAGAAACCTCCTGAGTTTAATGATTTTTGGCAGCAGGTGAGCAAAGAAGGGCTTTCCAAGTAGAACTGATTGTAGGATACTAATATTTGTACATATGATTCATTTGAAAGTCCCTATTCTAGACTCATATCTGTGCAGACAAGCCGAACGGGAGGCTGAAATCACTGTGGATCTAAAAGCAACAGTTATAGAACACAAAGTTACTTTTTTTTTTAAGCTCACTGCAGTGAGGACTTGGCTCTTCCTTTGCCGGGTTCCTGATTATAATCCATGACATTGCACAATACATTGACAGAAAAGAAATACCACTTTACAGAAGAGAAACAAAGATAAATTTTGAATGCTGGAAATCCGAAATGAAAATAAAGATTACTCAACATCTGAAAGAGAAAGATAAGTTAAAATTTTAGGTTGATCCCTTCATTAAAACAAATTCTAACTCACAGTACCACCCGAAACCTGAACCTCTCTTATTCTTTCAGATGCTGCTTGACCTGTTGTACTTTTCAAATATTTATCTTGGTTGAGTGTACAAGGTATATTTTCTGGTCCTGGCAGTGAGACAGTGGGCTGGAACACCGTGAGCTTTTTGCTACCAGGGATTGACGTTCAATTTTTACTCAAGGTGATCTCTCAGCCAGGATTGGGCGCAGCACTGGGAGCTCAGCAAAGGAAAGAGTGAGAAACCCAACACACCATCAGTTCTTAAGTGGTTACATTCCATATTTGAAGGAACGTAACCACTTCAAGGTTGCTACATGTGGGAACTAATTCTTTTTCTGCCTTTTCAAAGGCTGTATGGGGCACAGGAATTCGTTTTTTAAAAGCTACCTTTACCAAGATAGTGGGTATGTCAAGGCACAGACTAGTTTTAGGGGATGCGAGGTCTGCTTATGGCAATGGTTAGTGATGTTGAGCTCAAAGAGAATAAAGGAGCTGTCCAAATTCAAATTGATGTAATGTACCTGTAATGAATCTGTAATCAATAATCTGTATTGAGTGTAATGCAATGAGGCACCCTAGAGTGTCATGAACTGTAATTATGTACAATGTGTTCATTGAACTGCACTTGATGTAACCTGCAAATTGTATAATCTGTATTGTGTATGTTTGGAATGTGACATGACAACTGTATTGTATGTATTGCTGCAAATTTTATGAATAAAGTATATTTTTTGAAAAAAAAAGGAGCTGTCCTCGACCGAGTGTTGCTGACTGGCACGTTCCAAGGTCCAGGACTACGTGCTGAGGGAACGCACTGAAACTGGGTGCGGCCGCCGCAAAGGCTCTGTGGGGAAAGGCTACCGTTTAGAGCCCTCCCGCCATTGTATACCGAGGGGCTGGAGTCAGGGAAAAACCCCCTCGGGCAGAAGGTCAAATGAAAAATGAATGTAATGAAATGTAATGTGCCTGTAATCAATAAGCTGTATTGATTGCAAAAATGAGGCACCCTAGAGTGTCATGAATTGTAATTATCATGTACGATGTGTAACTGTATTGTTTGAATCATATTTGAACTGTACTTTATGTATCTTGCAATTGTGCAACCTGTATTGTGTATGTTTGAAATGTGACATGACAACTGTATTGTATGTATTACAAATTTTATGAGAAAAGTATATATTTTGAAAAAAAAACTAGCATGAAAATCCAATCACGTAACAGTGACTCACTGGCAGGATATCTGGTACTTAGGAATTATTACCAAGTAATTTCCAATAAAGTTCTATCCATTTGCTACAATCTGTGTATTTTGATGAAAGATTTCCCCAATTTTAATTTTATTCAAAGGACATAAGAAAGTATGGAATAACAAAAGGCCATTGATTAATAGAAGGTTGAGAAGTTACCCAATAGAAGTCTTTAAAATGACGAAAGAGTTCGATAGGGTAGACGTAGAGAAGATGTTTACACTTGTGGGGAATACATTCTATGTAATTCTATATATCAAGCCTTCACCTTCCAATAGAGCCTGTGCAACATGTATAGTCATGGACTCTACCCAACTTATTAAATCTGATTAGAAAAGGACTACCAGAAAAACTTACAAAAGATAAAACTCTTAATTTCTCTTAATCCCCAAAGGCAAGTAGGAATATAGGAACAGGAGTAGGCCGTTCAGCCGCTCGAGCCTGTTCCGCCATTCAATTAGATCATGGTTGATCTGTATTTTAACTCCACCTACTCGCCTTGGATCCAAAACCCCATATATTCCTCTAAGAAAGAAAAAAGAACTTTCATTTATATAGTGTCTTTCACATCTGCAGGACATCCCTAAATGCTTCACAGTCAATCAATTATTTTTGAAGTGTAACAATTGTTATGTAGGCAAAGACAGCAATTAATTTGTGCACAGCAAGATCCCACAAATATCAGGCATTATAAATGACAAATTAATCTTTTTAAAGGAGTTCATCAGGATAGCATTATGAGCCTTTAATGACAATCTGTTCTACATATTCTCCGCTATGCAGAGAAGAACTCTTTTAAACTCTAGTCTTGCCAATTTTGTACGTCCCCCGCCCTATGAATATAGTTCTAGCTAAATAGCTTATTCACAAACTTATCATCAGTGCCTTTCAGCATTTTGCTAGATTACATCTCTTCTTTATTACATAGAATTACATTGAATTTTCAGCAGAGGAACAGGCCATTCGGCCCAACTGGTCTATGCTGGCGTTTATGCTCCACACGAGCCTCCTCCTACCCCTGTCATCTAACCCTATCAGCATACCCTTCTATTCCTTTCTCCCTCATGTACTTATCTGGCTTCCACTTAAATGCACCTATGCTATTCTCCTCAACTACTCCATGTGGTAGCAAGTTCCACATTGTAACCACTCTCTGGGTAAAGAAGTTTCTCCTGAATTCCTTATTGGATTTATTAGAGACTATCTTATGTTCTTCTATCCAATCAGTATAAGTTCCATTCTGTTGCCATCCCTTCAAGAGAAGCAGCTTTAAAATCTCAGAATTATCTGTGTATGTCTTTTGATTTTCTTTTGTATCAATGCGCTTTTGAAAGTTGAAAATTTCAAATATGCCCTTACGAATGAGGTAATAGATTTAATGAAATAGCCTATTTTGATTTATAATTGTTCTGGTTATAATGTCCTCAAGATGCAGCTTTTTGAAAACTGCTTTGCCATAATGGACACTTTCAGCAGTCACACACAATTTTTTTCATTTATCATTTTTCTCAATGAACACCTGTCCATTCTGAGGAAATTTCTTAAGAAAAATATTATTCATCTAAGGGGAGGCACTCATTCATGCTCACCTGTTCAATCCCACACCTTATTGACTTATTTCAAAATAGAACTCATTCATTCTGAACATACATATAATTTTTTCTGTACCAATGTGAATAACTTTACATTTATCTATAAAATATCCTTCTGTTAATCTTTATCGTTTTTATTTAACTTATCTACATCACTTTAAATGGCATTAATCCCAATATACTTCCAAATCACCAACAGGTGAGACTGTTCTGACTTTCCTTTTATCTTGAAGATCACTTAGACAGATTTGCCTCTGTCAAGGTTGACATATTTGCTCAGTACCACTAAATCTTGAATAAGTATGTTTATAGGTGCATTTATCAAATATCTTTATTTGGAACACAGTTTTTAAAAGATACATTTGTCATTTGAGCAGTAAGGTCATATTTCAGCTTACCTACAAATTTAACTGTTGCTGTGTGATTGGGCTTATACAATTTCTATAAATTCTACTAAATCCCTTCTATTATTGAATGGCTTTGTTTTGCTGAAATTGTTGTTGAGCTAATTACTGTACATAGGGTGCCAGATTCTAAATAGTGATCTTGTTTATTTACATTGATTTACATAGAATGTACAGCACAAAAACATGTCGGTGTTTATGCTCCATATGAGCCTTCTGCCACCCTACTTCATCTAACCCTATCAGTATAACCTTCTATTCCTTTCTCCCTCATGTGTTTATCTAGATTCCCCTTAAATTCACCTATGCAGTTCGCCTCAACTACTCCTAGTGGTAGCGAGTTCCACATTTTAACCACTCTCTGGGTAAAGACGTTACTCCTGAATTCCCTATTGGATTTATTAGTGAATATCTTATATTTATGGCCTCTAGTTTTGGTCTCCCCCACAAGTGGAAACATCTTCTCTATGTCTACCCTATCAAACCCTTTGATAATCTTAAAGTTTGTATGATGTAATAGCATAGACAAGAGTAGATGTTAAGATTTAGAGAAATCAGATAATTCAACATTTCTAAACATAGGGGAACATCACTAATTGTTTTTTTCCCCCCAGAAAGACTATAAAATAGCCATAAAGCAGGTGGCCAGACAGAAGAGAAGACTTACAAACAACCATAAACCAATTGGAGAACTACTATTTTTGTTACCAAGAAGACTGGGAAGTACAGGTTCTTTACTCCGAGAAGTCATCTCATCACAACAATAAACTTTTGCAAAGGTAGCTATGAGGAACAACATTATTTTTGGAAATGCTATCCTCAGGGAATTTGGGGTTGGCAACTTGCAGGAAAGCCTTTGTAAAGCTTCATTTCTTCTTTTAAGGTGCTGAGGTGGTAGTCCTTTTATCCGCTACCAGGTGAGTGTGGCTGAGGTCTGAAATTTAGTTTCATGCCAGTAGGTGCATATTGAAACCAGGTTCAGTGATAGATGGCTTCTCTAACATGCAATATGCTTACCAGTAACTCAAAATGTCGCTGTGCAGGACAGAGAAGTATTTATTTGATTTAAGTTGCTTTATTCAGCTGTATATTGAGTGGATCTGCTGAAGCAGGCCTGGTTATGGGCATTGTTTTGTCTGCTTCTAGCATGGCATGTGACTTGGCTGTTTTGTTTAATATCCTGTGTTTCTGTGTCCCAATAAATTGCTTTTAATTTGTCCAACTATGTCCAGCATTCCATCTAAACTGGATCTGGATAATGAAGAACAATTTAGCACCTGTTCCGAGAGTCAAGCTAAAGGCAGCAAGGGCATAAATGTATTAAGAGATAAATATGTTTTTGTTGATACAAAACACTCCTAATTTCCTCCCTCTTGTCTGCTCGACAAGGTCTTTTCAAACAAAAGCCAGCCACTTTCCTACAAGGGAGCTGCAAAGATTGGAGGAAGGGTCATCAGCAGGTCACTTGTACTTTACAACCAGTTTAAGAGTGGCCTCGGACAGAAGCCTGAGAACAGGCCACACAATTGCCCTTTCACACACTGTTGTTGTATGGCCCAAGGAGATCTGAATAGGAGGGAGAGAAAAAGAATAAACGGGTACATAATGAAAGTCCAAATGTTTTGCTATTTATCAGGTTTAGGTCTTACTTTCTGTAGGAATTGGCTTTATATAGCTGTTGTTTTCAGCTGTGAGGTGCTGTTAATGTAATATCTTAGCAGAACAATGGCAAGGTCTCTACCTCATGTAATTGCTTGATAGGTTCTTCTAAATCAGTGGCTATCTGGTTTGTCCATCTCTAGTCTATGGAACAAATGACTTGCATGAGTATTGGAGCAATCAACCATTTTATTACAAATCAAAGAAACGGAAAAAAGATATTAATCAGTTCTATACAGTGGTACATTCACACTTTCCTCTGGTAAACTGGAGATACATTTAGGATTCAATTCTCCAAACATTTGCTGACAGTTTTATTTGAGTTCTTATCCTTGAGATGAAGGTAAATCCATTAGAATCCATCATTCAACTGCGAACAAATCCAATTAGGAACAGTTCAAGCCAATTGACTTACTGAATAATGATCTGAGAGTAAAGCACATTGGTTAACCTTCTGTGTGTTGTGCTTAATTATTCAGCCTCCAAATTGGTGTGGAGGGCTTGCTGCAAATGGTTTTTGTTCAAATGAAATAAAGCGTTACTTATCTGAACAAACAAGAACAAACTCCTATTGCCAGCATCGCGGGAGCCCAGCTGCTAAACTAAAAATAGTTTCAGGTTGGTATGTGAAAAATAAAAAATCTTTAATGGATGATCAATATGATCTTTTTGAGGTTTTTTTTTGCAAATTATCTCTCTTCCTCCTTTTCCGATTTCACTGGGCCATCAGAAATAGTAACTGAGAGGGAAAACCATGTGAACTGAGCCAGTCACAAGGGAGCACGTGAGAGTGGACTGGTGATCCCATCGTCCCTGATTTCTAGCTGTGTCTCCCCATGGCAGTACTTCTGAGGAGAACAATTCAACATTGTAAAAGTTCGTGGGCATGACCCCACATCTTGCCACCGCCTGGCATTGTGGATTGGAGACCCAACACTTTCTGATGGATGCTTACTTGCTGTTGCGTCTGACATCCAATCTTATATCAGCTCATCTCCAACACGTTCTTCAGAACAGAATAAAAGTTGGGATTCTAAATGGTCATATAATTTGTATATATCGAAAGTGACAGCAAGCATTGGGTTTGGATCTGTTCAAGCAGAAGGTGGCACTATCATGAATTCCATTAGATTCAGCCTTATATTTACTCACAATAATACCACTTACCTGAATCATGGTTAAAGTCCACATTTAACCTTTTCACCCTTGTTCCTTTCTGAATTTTCTTTCACTTTTATTATGGTTGTGTTTTACTTGACTACAGAACAGACAGCAAACTGTAGAGGCTCAAGACCGTGCTTAGCAACAAGTTAGACAAAATCAGATAGAAGACAAACAGTGAAGACAAAAAGAAAAACACAAAGTTGGAAATCTGAAGTTAATTAAAGGAGAAAATATTGGAATTGCGCAACAAGTCAATCAGATAGGTTAACATTTCTGGAGTAAATCTTAAATGCTAACATAATTTCTTTTTCAGATGCTGATTGACCTGTGCTGTTCTGCCAGCTCCTTGCTCACCCTGCCATTTCTGGCATTTTCTGCCGGAACTGACAACAGATATAAAATACATCCACCCAAATGAGGAGAATACAGCACAAAACGGCTCTATTCCATGCCTTTGTTACCTCAAGACTTGACTATTCCAATGCTCTCCTGGCTGGCCTCCCATTTTCCACCCTCCATAAACTTGAGCTCATCCAAAACTCTGCTGCCCGTATCCTAACTCGCACCAAGTCCCGTTCACCCATCACCCCTGTGCACACTGACCTACATTCGCTCCTGGTCCAGGAATGCCTCGATTTTAAAATTCTCATCCTTGTTTTCAAATCCCTCCATGGTCTCGCCCCTCCCTATCTATGTACCTTCTCCAATCCTCAACCCTCTGAGATCTCTGCGCTCCTCCAATTCTGGCCTCTTGCGCGTTCCTGATTTTAATCGCTCCACCTTTGGCGACTGTGCCTTCAGCTGCCTAGGCCGTAAACCTCTCGACCTCTCTCTCCTCCTTTAAGACGCTCCTTAAAACCTACCTATTTGACCAAGCTTTTGGTCACCTGTCCTAATATCTCCTTATGTGGCTCAGTATCAAATTATTTTTGAAAATCACTCCTGTGAAGACCTCGGGACGTTTTACTACGTTAAAGGCGCTATATAAATGCACATCATTGTTGTTGTTGTTTGTTGTAATCAATGTCATAAATGACATCCTCTATGACCGTGACCATGGTGCACTATCCCTCCTCATCCTTCTCGACCTGTGCCTTTGACACAGTTGGCCTCCTCTAACACCTCTCCTCCGTTGCTCAGCTGAGTGGGACTGCCCTCGCCCGGTTCCACTACTTTCTCATGGGTGCCCATTATATTGCATTGTGTATTCTTCAGCACTACTCTTCCTTCACTCTCCATCCTATTGAGTTACACAACCACTGACACGATAGTTTGCATAGACCAGCAATTCCATGCCAACTCTTTGGTGAAGGCTACTTGGCAACAATTTGTACTGAGGACATGTTGCTGACACTTTTCCTTTTTTTTTTGTGTGTCTGTAGATCCGGCAGAAGAAACTGTCTTGGGGCCTTTTGAATTGGAGTCATCGATCAGATCACCTGGTACTCAATCTCACTTTTTAAAGCAGCAGCACAGATCCTTTCACCTGGGGAAAACTGTGGCAATGTAGGCAGGTGTGAAGCCATCCACAAGTATAGATCAGAGTACTTTCTAAATGGTGAAAAGCTCGAAACAGTGGAGGTCCAAAGAGACTCAAGGGTCCATGTACATAGATCATTAAAATGTCATGGACAGGTGCAGAAAATATCAAAAAGGCTAATGGAATGCTGGCCTTTTTTATCTAGAGGACTAGAATACAAGGGGGTAGAAGTTATGCTACAGCTACACAAAGCCCTGGTTAGACCACACCTGGAGTACTGTGCTCGGTTCTTGGCACTGCACGTTAGAAAGGATATATTATCCTTGGAGGGAGTGCAGCGTGGATTTACTAGGATGATACCTGGATTTCAAGGGTTTAATTACGAAGGAATATTACACAAACTAAGATTGTATTCCCTGGAATTTAGAAGATTAAGGGGTGATTTGATCGAAGTTTTCAAGTTATTAAGGGGAACTGATAGGGTAGATAGATAGAAACTATTTCTGCTGGTTGGAGAGTCTAGGACTAGGGGACATAGCATAAAAATTAGAGCCAGGACTTTCAGGAGTGAAGTTAGGAAACACTTCTACGTGCAAAGGGTGGGAGAAGTTTGGAACTGGCTTCCGCAAACAGCAGTTGATGCTAGCTCAATTGTTCATTTTAAATCTGAGCTTGATAGATTTTTGATAACCAAAGGTATTAAGGGATATGGGGCTAAGGCGGTATACGGAGTTAGGTCACAGATCAGCCATGATCTCATTGAATGGCGGAACAGGCTCGAGGGGCTAAATGGCCTACTCCAGTTCCTGTATTCCTGTGTTTCCGGTCTGACTGCCCCTCTTCGCCCCAGCATTCACAGTTCTCTCTGTTTTTAAAACCCGATTCCTTGTTTTTTAGTCCAATCGACTATCCCGGAACCCAGTATGGAATCGATCGGCCAAACTTGACAATGTTGACAATGACCCCTGCTGCGTTCAAACGAATAGAATTGTCACAGCGCAGTGGGTGTGAAGGATCACTGGAACGTCAAACCATCTTTCATCGTCTCCAGGATGCTGGTCCAGCCGCCCTGTCTGAAACCTAATCTATACCTATGTGCCCTGCTGTCCTTTAAGTTTAACCCCATAAGAACTAAGTTTAGCTCAATGGTGTCAACATATCTGAAATCCTGAAAAATGATAAGTTCACTCTCTAAGATGACTTCTTTCTCAAGACCAACTATTTCATTTGGCAAAGGCAAGAGAATCCTAGCAAAGTTTGACTGTTTACAGGCAACTTAAAGAAACAAAGTAATCTTTTTCCCCAGATTATAGATATGTCTAACCAAGCTATGTTTAAGCTGGATCTAATTACCATTTTAGTCTTCTTATCATGTTTCCAAAACATAATTAGCATTGATTATATCGTTAAGCAAGGAACCAACACCTGCAGCTACTTTAGGATAAATGGTTGCAGCCTTCACTTTGCCACATCACACGTAACATCCGGTTAAAGTAACATAAACATCAAAGGCAACTAGTTCCAGCCAAAATAAACCGATGCCTTAACATTACAGTCTAAATCAATTTACTGTCCCTTAGAATGATCTTGCTGCTATTCAGAAAAGACACAGGTTAGGTCCTGCACAACGCTGTTTGTTTAAAACTGTTCAGCAAGTCAGTACAGACCCTACTAAAATTAATTGCCTGCAGAGTAAAGCTCGGCTTGTGCAATCATTATAATTTTCATGCGCATCCATCAAGATTTCACTTTCTGTGGCAAGTCAAGATGCATGGAAAAGTGTGGAATAAAGCCAAACCAAAATGAATACCAGTCACATATTTTATGTATGTCTGACTACAGTTTATGAACACATAATGGTACCGTAACCTCTGATACAATTATGCCGCAATCTTTTAGCCACAGATTAATTTGGCGTTAGATATAAGGCCCAATTTTGCAAGACTCTACCAGCGACCCAATTCTTGGTGTGTTTGATTTCAAAACCGGACATCTCAGAGCATTTTTGTATGGCTTTGGTACCAGCATGTGCGGAGATTACTAAGAAATTATTCGGAAACAAATTAGTAAACATATGGAAATGAGGAAGATCAAATCCCATGCCAAATTTCAGAAGTTTTGGTGAGGCTGTACCCATAGTGTTAGCCATGGCCATAAAAATTGAGACCCTCAGTGCTGCACAGGTGAGGCCTGCTCAGGTACCAGCGTCCAGCCAATTCGATTCACTACACGTGACATAAGAAGCAGCTGAGTGCACTGGAAACAGCAATGGCTATGGGTCCTGTCAACATCCCAGTAGTAGTGTTGGGACCTGTGCACCAAAGCTAGCCACTCCCTTTGCCAAGCTGTTGCAGTACAGCTCTGACACTGGCATCTACCCGACAAGGTGGAAGACTGCCCAAGTATATCCAATAAATAAAAAACAGGACAAATCAAACCCAACCAACTACCATCCTAGCAGCCTCCTTCCAATCATCAGTGATGGATGGAGTCATCAATAGTGCCATCAAACAACATCGACTCAGCATTAACCTGCTCACTTATATTGCTCCAGTAATGTGTGGGTGGTTTCTGACCACAAGAATGTCATCCTGCATTTGAATGCTCGTTATCCAAGGCATACCCAGTGGTCCACAGTGCCTGCATTGTCTAAAAGTATCAAGGAATTTATTAGAAGGCTCTTGGGAGCCCAGCATGAACGGGGAGGCCAAGCAGTTAAAATGGCCTCCAAGAACTTATCATTCCATGACCTTAACTGGGCCCTTCTTTTGGACTGTGAAGGGGCCTGTCTAACTCAGGTGGGAGCCTTATTCATACTTGCAAATTGGAGTCCCAAGATGTTATTAGGACCCCATTGGCATTTTAACCACCCCGCCGTAGAACTGTAAAACCTGTCAGGCAAAAAGGAGTAGAGGCCCTAACAGGTATGTCTTACCTCCGAGCCCCACAAGGAAAGTCTGGACCTCTTCTGCACTGGATTTTTGTCCCTTCCAATCCACGAGACCCCACCAAGCCCCCCTCCCCTGCCGGGCCACCTGATCTTCACCTGCTGGCAGACAGCCAGTTGCCTCTTCATGCCCATTTCAAATGGGCTACTGGCCAGTGGGATGTAAATGAGGCCCGGGAATTAAAAGAGCCTAGGTCTCAAATTGACGCCATCAAGGGGGTTTGAGACTCGCCCCACGCCCCCATCTGCCCGAAACCCGCTCCCAGTTAAAATCCCCTTAACAATTTCATGCCTCTCACAAGTCTAGCCAATGAGTACCACCTCTTTAATGGCTCTATTCTTAGTCTTTCTTCAACAACTGACAATCCTGGTCTGATTACCACCTCTGAATTCAAATGGAGCTCTCACTACTCCCAATTGCTATAGCTGCCTCCAAGAAGCTTGGTTCGCTGATTCATGCCTAACACTTTTCCTTTCAACAATTCTCTACTTTCTATCAAGCCCCAATCCATCCAGGACACAAATTTACTAAAGCATTATTAAGTAATTACAAACCAAGGGTTTGATTTTCATAATGAATCTATTGTATCTCATCATTTAGCATTTCAGTGTTCTGCAGGAACTAAATTATTGTGTCCAGAAGCAAAGGGGTCTGAAAATATATCAGTAAGTTATACATTTCTTGGAAGCGCTGACTTATTAACTATGGAAGTAAGTATTTAAAGACATGTTGTCTGCCTCCTATAGATTACTGGACCATCATGGATATCAAACATGAATGCTCAGACGGTGCAATCAAAATGGAGTGTATCCGAAGACAACAGCAATTCCTTCTGACAGTTTTCAAAGGTATAAGGAATCCACCATGATTTCCCAGTTTCAAAACTTCGAAGGAGGCTAAGGATAATGATTTTGGGGTTGATTTGGCCTCATTATCACTGTACTTTCAAAGCCCACAGCCTCTTTGTGATCTCACCTCTATCAGGACAAATTTACACACATTGGCAAGTCCTTTGGAATCATAATCGTACATAGAATTACATAGAATTTACAGGACAGAAACAGGCCATTCCGCCCAATGGGTTCGTGCCAGTGTTTATGCTTCAGTCTGCATTAGGGTTGGGTTAGGGGGTGTGGGCAGGAGGGTGGTTGTCCCCTCTTGTGTTTATATTTTCCTCCCATGCATCTTCATCTAACCTTATCAGCATAACATTAGTTATCAGTTATTCATACTGCAAACAATAATTAATTAAAATTGATATAAGGGAAAACAGTTAACAAAAAGTGTTTGGCCTACCCTTTTTTTTTGCTTGCTAAACACTCAACATGATGTAACTCAATTCGAATGGATGTTGTATTTGACATCAGTGTGACAAAAAAGTCTTTTGGCTCTTCTCCCTCATGAGCAAAAGGTAGTTTGCCAAACATTTTCCCGTGAACAGAGTTCTCCAGTGTAGTACTGAGGGAGCGCTGCACTGTCGGAGATGCCGTCTTTCGGATGAGACGTTAAACCCTCTCAGGTGGACATAAAAGATCCATGGCACTATTTCAAAGGAGAGCAGGGGAGTTCTCCCTGGTATCCTGGCCAATATTTATCCCTCAACCAACATCATTAAAACAGATGATCTGGTCATTATCATATTGCTGTTTGTGGGACCTTGCTGTGCGCAATTTCCTACATTTCCTACATCACCTCAGTGACTACACTTCAAAAGCATCTCGTTGGCTGTAAAGTGCTTTGGGATGTCCTGAGTTTGTGAAAGGCGCGATATAATCATCTTCAGCCAGAAATGCCGAGTGGATGATCCATCTCGGTCTCTTCTCGATATCCCCACCATCACAGAAGCCAGTCTTCAGCCAATTCAATTCACTCCACACGATATCAAGAAATGGCTGAGTGTACCGGATACAGCAAAGGCTATGGGCCCTGACAACATCCCGGCTGCAGTGCCGAAGACTTGTGCTCCAGAACTAGCCGTGCCTCTAGCCAAGCCGTTCCAGTACAGCTACAACACTGGCATCTACCTGACAAAGTGGAAAATTGCCCAGGAATGTCCTGTCCACAAAAAGCATGACAAATCCAATCTGGCCAATTACCGCCCCATCAGTCTACTCTCAAACATCAGCAAAGTGATGGAAGGTTTGTCGACAGTGCTATCAAACGGCACTTACTCACCAATAACCTGCTCAACGATGCTCAGTTTGGGTTCCGCCAGGACCACTTGGCTGCAGACCTCATTCTCGCCTTGGTCCAAACGTAGACAAAAGAGCTGAATTCCAGAGGTGAGGTGAGAGTGACTGCCTTTGACATCAAGGCAGCATTTGACCGAGTGTGGCACCAAAGAGCCCTAGTAAAATTGAAGTCAATGGGAATCAGGGGGAAAACTCTCCAGTGGCTAGAGACATACCTAGCACAAAGGAAGATGGTAATGGTTGTTGGAGGCCAATCATCTCAGCCATTGCTGCAGGAGTTCCTCAGGGCCATGTCCTAAGCCCAACCATCTTCAGCTGCTTCATCAATGACCTTCCCTTTATCATAAGGTCAGACATGGGAACGTTCGCTGATGATTGCACAGTGTTCAATTCCATTCGCAACCCCTCAGATAATGAAGCAGTCCACACCCGCATGCAGCAAGGTCTGGACAACATCCAGGCTTGTACTGATAAGTGGCAACTAACATTCACGCCAGACAAGTGCCATGCAATGACCATCTCCAACCACCTCCCCTTGACATTCAACGGCATTACCATCACTGAATCCCCCACAATCAACATCCTGGGGGTCACCATTGAGCAGAAACTTAATTGGACCAGCCATATAAATACTGTGGCCACAAGAGTAGGTCAGAGGCTGGGTATTCTATGGCGAGCAACTCACCTCCTGACTCCCCAAAGCCTTTACACCACCTACAAGGCACAAGTCAGGAGTGTGATGGAATACTCTCCACTTGCCTGGATGAGTGCAGCTCCAACAACACTCAAGAAGCTCGACACTATCCAGGACAAAGCAGCCCACTTGTTTGGCACCCCATCCACCACCCTAAACATTCACTCCCTTCATCACCGCTGCACCATGGCTGCAATGTGTACAATCTACAGGATGCACTGCGGCAACTCGCCAAGGCTTCTTCGACAGCACCTCCCAAACCCGCGACCTCTACCACCTAGAAGGACAAGGGCAGCAGGCACATGGGAACACCACCACCTGCACATTCCCGACTTGGAAATATATCACCGTCCTTCATCGTCGCTGGGTCAAAATCCTGGAACTCCCTACCTAACAGCATTGTGGGAGAACCTTCACCACACGGACTGCAGCGGTTCAAGACGGCGGCTCACCACCACCGTCTCAAGGGCAATTAGGGATGGGCAATAAATGCTGGCCTCGCCAGTGACGCCCACGTCCCATGAACGAATAAAAAAATATATAAATGCATGTTTTTGTTTTCTTCTTTTACTCTTTAAATAAATGAGCTCTGTAATGGAATGGGGGTAAGCGGTGGCCAGGGGTGTGGGGGAGGGAGGGGCTCAGGGCAGCAATCGGGGGGGGAGCAGCAGCATTTGGGGGAGGAGTGGTGATGATTGGGGGAGGACGGAATGATCGGAAGGAGCGGTGGCAATCGAGGGGAGTGATGGCGATCGGTGGGGGTTAGTGGTGGCGATCGGGGGGAGAATGGTGGCGATTGGGGACGGATGGTGGTGATCAGCTGGATCGATGGTGGTGATCAGGTGGATCGATGGTGATCGGGGGGAGCGATGGCGATCGGGGAAGGGGAATGGTGGCGATTGGGGGGGGGGGTGGGAGTGGTGGTGATTGGTGGGGCGGGAGTGGCAATTGCGGGGGTGGGGGGGATGGCGATCGGGAGGGGGTGCCTAGCATTGTCAGGCAGTGGTCTGCGTTCTTTGAATGTGCAGGTGGGAGGAGCGCTCTTTCTCCTCCTGGTTCCACATTCAGGGAAGTATATTTTAAAGCCTTACCTTGTTGGTTGTGGCCTGCAGTGGTCGCGCATGTAGACCTGTTTTTTTGAGTGCAGCTGGTGTCTGCTGTCTCAGGTCAAACCAATCTTGCAGTGGGGGGCCTCAAACAGGCATGAGATCCCTTATTTGCATATAAAAAGGACCCTATGTTTGTTTAGGCATGGGCACTGCCGTCGATTTTTTGGCCTTTACCAATATGGCGGGCAGTGCTCTTCCGGCTCGTAATAAGTGGGCACCTCCTGCCCGCCACATTGGAGGCTTATGGGAGGCCGTTTACTGCCTGAAAAATGAGCACTGCACTGCTGAATTTCTCGGCCTTCATCTTTTGAAAAGCCAAGGTGTCTGATGTAATTCTGTATCACCTGTTTGTTTAGTATGTTGCTGAACTTTTACATTACTGAAAACAAAAATTCTGCACAATTTTTAAAAAAGTTACTTCAGAGCAATTGTAGGCACTGGCTTTTGTTCCACTGCCTTCTGTTTGTCTGCTCGTGTGTTTCTTTAAGTTATATATTTGCTGTTTATAGCTCTTTTTATCCTCCATTGTTTTCATGAGCACCGTCTTTAGCTGTAAGACTAGTGGAATGGGTCACAGACTTCTCCATGATTTCCAATGCCAATGTTGCTTTGTGCTTGGTTACTGGGGCAAGACGGCCTATCCCAGTTACCCGTTGCCATCTAGAGTAAGACATTTCTTTCCTGCAAAGCATCATACCCAATGATCCAGCTGGGAACTGCCCAAGCATTCTGGACAGATTCAATTATCAAGCCTTTAACTGTAGGAAGCTGAAGTTACTTATTTATTGTTATTTTTCTGGTCTGTACACAAATATTTGTGGGATAAATCAACAGAAGCAAAACTAGGTACAAGCTATTCTGGAACCCTGAACTTCAGCAGGGGCTATTTACGCCAGTGTTGCTCCTCTGAGCTGGGACCTCTCCCTGCCAATGTGGCCAGCCCTGACCCCGTCCTATGTTGTGCGGTCAGCTCATCGAAATAGCCATTGGTGATTCATTGAATCATGGAATCATAGAAATTTGCTGCACAGAAGGAGGTCATTTGGCCCATCGTGTCTGTGCCGGCCGAAAAAGAGCTTTCCAGCCTAATCCCACTTGCCAGCTCTTGGTCCGTAGCCTTAGAACCATAGAAACCATAGAAAAGATACAGCACAGAAGGCGGCCATTCGGCCCATCGTGTCCACACTGGCTCAAAGAGCAACCAGGTGCCCATTCTAATCTCACCTTCCAGCACCCGTTCCATAGCCCTGCAGCTTATAGCACTTTAGGTGCAGGTCCAGGTACTTTTTTAAAAAGTTGAGGGTCCCTGCCTCTACCACCAATTCGGGCAGCGAATTCCATACACCCACCATCCTCTGGGTCAAAATGTTTTTCCTCATGGCCTCTCTAATCCTTCCGCCAATCAGCTTAAATCTATGTCCTCTAGTTCTCGAACTCTCCGCTAGGGGAAACAGGTACTTCCTGTCTACTCTATCTAGGCCCCTCATAATTTTGTACACCTCAATCAAGTCTCCCCTCAGCCTCCTCTGCTCTAAGGAAATCAATCCCAGCCTATCCAATCTCTCGTCGTAGCTGCAATTTTCAAGCCCTGGCAACATTCTTGTAAATCTTCTCTGCACTCTCTCCAGAGCAATTACATCCTTCCTGTAATGTGGTGACCAGAACTGCGCACAATACTCCAGCTGTGGCCTTACCAGCGTTTTATACAGTTCCATCATTACATCCCTGCTTTTGTATTCTATACCTCGGCTAATAACGGAGAGCATTCCGTATACCTTCTTCACTACCTTATCCACCTGTACTGCCACCTTCAGGGACCTGTGCACATGCACTCCAAGGTCTCTCACTTCCTCTACCCCTCTCAATATATTTCCATTTACTGCGTATTCCCTTTTACTGTTTGCCCTCCCTAAGTGCATTACCTCACACTTCTCCGGGTTGAACTCCATTTGCCACTTTTACGCCCACTCCACCAACCCATTGATATCTTCTTGGAGTCTACAGCTATCCTCTTCACTATCAACTACATGGCCAATTTTTGTGTCATCTGCAAATTTGCCAATCATTCCCCCTACATTCAAGTCCAAATCATTAATATATACCACAAACAGCATGGGACCCAACACTGAGCCCTGTGGCACACCACTGGAAACGGATAGCCTTGTAGGTTACGGCCCTTCAAGTGCATATCCAAGTACTTTTTAAATGCAATGAGGGTTTCTGCTTCTACCACCCTTTCAGGCAGTGAGTTCCAGACCCCCACCACCCTCTGGGTGAAAACGTTTCTCCTCAGCTCTCCGCTAATCCTTCTACCAATTGCTTTAAATCTACGGTCCCTGGTTATTGACCTCTCTGCTAAGGGAAATAGGTCCTTCCTGTCCACTCTATCTAGGCCCCTCATAATTTTGTACACCTCAATTAAATCTCCCCTCAGCCTCCTCTGTTCCAAAGAAAACAACCCCAGCCTGTCCAATCTTTCCTCATAGCTAAAATTCTCCGAGCTAGGTTCAGTAATACAACTGCTGCGAAACACTGGACTCGTGTGTTTTGGGGACTGGAGTGGGGGTGGGGGGGGTGGTGGCTAGGAAATTAGGAGCGTAGCTTTTAAAAAGGTCAAAAATGGCTGAAGATTGCAGCAGCAGGCTGGGGGAGCAACAGGCAAGTAGAAGGTTATTTGGCACAGTGAGTTGCCTGTCAGGTAGTTGTAATGGATGACTCATGTGTGATTTTGTTTCCCCTTTTTAAGTAGGCCTTCAAGTGAAGGACTTGGCAGCAAGGCCAAAGAAGGGAGTGGAGCATTGCAAAGGAAGGAGAAAAGAAGAGCACATAATTTCAATGAGACCGACCTTCAGACGCTCCTGGATAAGATGCAACAAAGGAGAGAAAGACTGCCGGGTGACCATGGGAGGATGCCAAAGAGAAATATCTTACATGCTATATGGAGGGAGGTGGCAGTGGCACAGAGTGCCCCTAAAAACTAACCTTCAAAACTGCGGAACATTGCCGGAAGAAGTTCAATGGCCTGGCAAGGGTAGACAAGGTAATAGACCGTTTCTTTATTGGCACCATGGCACTAACGCACCGGTCACTGGCTAAAGGTAACAGCTGCACAAATAACTGTTCAAACTGAACTGTGGTTAAGGGGGGGTCACGAACTCAGAATCTTACAATATGTGTCATTAACTCCCCTGACAACAATTACTTGCATGCAGAACATTACAACTCTTTCCTCCACAGGGTGATATCAACCATTCTATTACAACAACTGTCCGATACCACCTGGGAGACATACCTCAAATGCTAGCCCTTACTTAATTCCCTCAATCTTGTTACAGGAGAAACTTGCCCACAGTGCCTGTGAAAGGCAGGGGACCAGTAGGACTATTCCAGACATCAGAGAGCCGACCATCCCTATTAGGACCAAGCCAAGGAGTTGCCGGGAAGGCATTTTGCTCTAGCCATGGGAGATGGCAAGATGCCTATAAAGTCACCATGGCATTGCTATGAAGCAGCACACAGCCATAACATCCTGCAACCTTCTCTGTCTCCTTAGGCCTATTCTTAGTTTATGCCCTCCTTTCCTGCAGATCCATCACAGAAAAGGAGAGGGGGGCAGAGGATGAGGAAAATAATGAGGATGAGGGGCAGGAGGGAAGAAAATTCTTCCTTGTGTTTATGGTGATGAAGATGAGGAAGATGATGTGGAGGCAAAGGATATTGAGGACAATGCCACACAGGAGTCCCAGGAGCACGTTGCTGCACCATATTCCGCTGACAAAACCCCCTCAACGTCTCCCCCTGTGCCACTGACCCATGCACCAGCTCTGATACGTTCGCCCACGGGAAATTAAATAGTGTAAGTGAGGATGTGAAATTAGGTGATTCATACAGCACAAGGGAGTTGGACGAGTCCTATTTCTTATGTTCTTGTGGACTCTAGGGGAATCAAGGGATATGTTTTACTACGTTATAGGCACTATATAAATGCAAGTTATTGTTGTTGTACAAGGACAATACAACTAAAAATATCACTAAAAAACTTAAACTGGTCATTCATCTCATTGCTTTTGGTGGAACATTGCTGCAGCAGAATGGTTTCCACTTTGGCTTGTTATAATTACAGTCAATGTACAAAAGTAATTTTGTGAAGCACTTTCAGATGTTTCAATGATGTGATAAGGCTGTACATAAATACAAACATTATTTTTTACTTCTATTTTAATAAGAATTGAGAGATGAGCAATATGTCATTCTGTGTATCTGGAAAGGACGTGGCCTACTGTTTCCAGGTAATAGCTCGTACCAGGCTCTGTTTGAAATTTGGATTGTCTTAAAATAAACACCAGGAAATATTCACTTTCTCGGAATAAGGGAGTACAGTTCATTCCTTGTTACAGAATTGTCCAAAGATTTGGCACCTGATAACTTCCAGTCTGCAAGAATCCTATTTCATTTGTGTGCTAAAGAAATTCTGCAAACAGTACAAGAATTAAAGGTGTAGAACTTCCCATTTATCACAACCAAGCTATTGCATATAGTTTATAGAGCTGTTTTTAAAAGGTGTACTGTAGGATATTTTAAAGTTCAGGAATTTCCCTCTTTGCTGAGTGAAGAGACATCCCAAATAAAAGATTACCAGAAAGAACAGGAGTTTTAGAGAGCTTAACTTTCGCTTACATAAAGCAATTAAAAGGGACATTGCTCATTTCATTATAGGAATGTAAATAATAATTCCAAGTAAAAATGAACTGAAAAACTGGCATAATCAGACATGATTACACAATTAGGTCTAGAAAGAGTATCAATGATGTAAAAAGTCATGAGAAATCACATTAGTCCTGAAATGATACAGTTAGTTCCTCTAATTAGTAACTAAGACTTTCAATCAAAACATCCCTCTCAATTGAAATGACTTTGATCAAGATTTAGCTTTCCAATTTTGTAATTCAATCCCAAAATTGGTACACGTGGAGTTTTTTGAAATGTTTCCTAATCGACATGGTTTCATACTAATAATAAAAACTGGACAGATGACTTGTAATTGATGGTTCGCTGACTGAAAAAGGACCTCATGACTTCAGGATTGCACAATCTACAAGCCTGAATCACAGGGTATGTGGTACACACTGATATAGAGTCATAGAAGTTACAACATGGAAACAGGCCCTTCGGCCCAACATGTCCATGTCGCCCAGTTTATACCACTAAGCTAGTCCCAATTGCCTGCACTTGGCCCATATCCCTCTATACCCATCTTACCCATGTAACTGTCCAAATGCTTTTTAAAAGACAAAATTGTACCCGCCTCTACTACTGCCTCTGGCAGCTCGTTCCAGACACTCACCACCCTTTGAGTGAAAAAATTGCCCCTCTGGACCCTTTTGTATCTCTCCCCTCTCACCTTAAATCTATGCCCCCTCGTTATAGACTCCCCTACCTTTGGGAAAAGATTTTGACTATCTACCTTATCTATGCCCCATCTACCTTATCTATTTCTCAGTAAAGCAACCTTCATCATTGTCATATGTAGATCACATTTTATAGTGGAATTAGTAAGCAGTGCCTTGAGTGGTTTGTGCGAGATGTAAACCACAGCTGAGGTAACCACAATTGCGAATCATTTGGTGAAATGCCTTGACTGAGACCCAGGCTTTCAGTGGGTAAGGGATCAGGTCGAAATGGAGAGTGAGGAGTCCACTATTAGGGATTCTCCCTCCATTCAGGGCTTTCCCACCATTACCTCAGGGACTATCACCTGACAGCTGCAGGGAGTGGTAGTTAGAAGAGCAGACCTGAGGGAAATGAGCTTAGAACCTGGGCCCTGCCGTAATTTGCATGTGGCAGATGAGGAAGGGGCGGCCAGCAGTGGGGGGGGCGGGCAGAGGGGGAGGGAAATTAAGGTCGAGGCCGGCAGGCTGGGGTAGGCCTTGCCTGTACAGGTACCTGTACAATCAGTTCACCTTCCCTGGCATTTGGCCTCCCATTTCTTTAAAAAATAAAGAGAGGGAGAGAAAGATTGGAGTAAGAGGGAGAGAAAAAAGAGACAGAAAGGAAAAGTAAGAAAAAAATTTAAAATTTAATATTTAAAAAACCTCTAGTGACAATTTACTACCTGCTGAGATTCCACAGTTTCAATTGTTCCCTTTCTGGGCCTGCAAGGTTGAGATTCATGTCAGGACCATAAATCACGTCATTAAACAGGGTCCTGAAATGTCAGCCCTAAATGTTTGCGGCGAGATTCATTTGTATTTACGGCGCAAATCCAGCAATTTCTTGAAACTCACGGGGAGGTTGACGGTGAGCTCTGGTTTTTGCGAGGGTAGCGGCAGAGCGGCACAAATCGTCCAGCAATTTGTGACGATTCGCAACTCACTGCGTATCTCTTCCTCGCCACAAATTGCTGTTTTTTTTACACACTAATAACGGTGTGCGCCATGAACTCTTTTCTCATCTTGACTTTTCTTATCAGCTATTTCGTGACAGAAATAAATGAGACTTAATTCACACACAGAGCAAACTAGTTATCATAATAATGGTTCTTTTAACAAAATGACTGTATACCCTAAATAATTCTGTGGGTGTAATAGAAACAGTTAAATGATACAGGAGAAAAAATGAGTGATGTGGCAAAGTTAGGAACAAGTTGCAGTTTGCGAATGATCTCATTCGATGAGACATCTAATTCTTTAAATTTGCATATAAGTTGGAATTTGCATCCATGTACGGAATTATGAAAAATCTTGCATCAGAATTACTTACAGCTACAGAGGAAAGCTTCAGGCTAGTAACTATCACAGTGACAGTGAGCCCAATAATGATAGATTTATGCAATAAATTTCAGTCATGGTCTGTTTAAAATTATTAATTGTACCAATAAGAAGATTTAAAGCTTGCCTTTCTAAGAAACACCTGTTAAGTTTTGTTTGAAAAGTTATTCTGAAGAAAGACTTTTAATGGTTTAAATATCAGCATATACTGCTTTATGATGTTAGTAAAAACTTTATATAATTTTCCTCTAGGTGAACTGAAACAAAAAGTCAAATTGCGGTTTTATTGAATTGGAAAATGTGCGGAAATTAGATCCATCTGGTATGGGATGGTGCCCTTTGCTCCCTTAGGAGCAGGTCACCTGAAATACTAACTGTGTTTCTCTCTCTACAGATTCTGCCTGAGTAGATAGGTGTTTCTAGCAATTTCAATTTTTATTTTAAAAAAATGATGTGGTTGCATTTCTTCAGTCTTTCTCTGGCCTTGGGCTCAGCTTTGGTTCAATGGGTAGCACACTCATCTCTGAGTTAGAAAGTTGTGGGTTCATAGTCCCACTCCAGAAATGAGCACAAAAAATCTCGTCTGACACTCCAGTGCAGCACTGAGGGAGTGCCGCACTGTCGAAGGTGCTGTCTTTTGGATGAAACCTTAAACCGAGGTTCCTGTCTGCCCTCTCAGGTGGATGTAAAAGATCCCATGGCTCTATTTTGAAGAAGAGCAAGGGAGTTATCTCTGGTGTCCTGGCTAATATTTATCCCTCAACTAACATCAGTAAAACAGTCCATCTGGTCATTATCTCATTGCTGTTTGTGGGACATTGCTATGCACAAATTGGCTGCTGTGTTTCCTACATCACAACAGTGACTACACTTCAAATGTACTTCATTGGCTGTAATACGCTTTGGGATGTCCTGAGGTCTTGAAAGGTGCTACATAAATGCAAGTCTTTCTCTTCTATTTTGGGGTCTTCTTGTTGGTGCTTTTCGGACCTGGTCCACTTCATCCAGGTTGTGCCCCTGCTATTTGTCCCAAACATTCAAACGATTCTGTCTCTGTGATGGGATAAAAGCCAGGTCACAGTGGTGGCCTGAATTCCCACGGTGGAGCAGGTGCCCCAGAATTTCGGATACTAGGAATAAACCTTTTCGCACTTCCCTGGATATTTCCCTGGTGTCCAGACCAGAACACAATACTCATGGTGGGGGGGGCGAAATTGGGCCATGTGGCGCCCGTTTTGTGGGCGCTACGCGGACATCAGATCTCGAAAATGGCGTCCAAGATGCGCGCGCACATTTCTGCGGGAAGTGCGCAGGACGCCATCTTGCTCAAGGTCTTTGTGCATGCGCACCTAATGACCGCCAGCAGCATTTAGAGGAGGAGATGATGACGTGAATCAGTGTGCAATGCTGATTTGAAGCAACCGGTGAAATTTTGAAACTCCATGCTTCAGCCAATGCCCTGTCTTACCTTGCATGGCTGAACAAGTCTTAAATGGCATGAAGGACCCCCCACCAGCACTATTTAAAGGGATCATGAAGTATTTACAGGTTAGTTGCTGGATTATTTCATCTGGCTGCTGGAGCAATTGTATGTGTTTTTGGATGTTCCCTGCACTTGGCTAAAGATTCAATATTCTACAGAGAGTGGTCCGGCTGATCTTGCAGTACTTTTTTAGTGGCATTTACAATATAATGCCGAAGAAGGTTGCTTCCAGACAAGGGTGGCCTGGTAGGGCTTCCTCTGGGAATTGAACAGGACTGGGAGAATGAAGAGAGACCACACAGAGCAGGACAAGCTGCTAGAAGAGGGAGGAGGAGGAGGAGGAGGAGGAGCAGGGCACACAGCAGGAGGCCATATCGGCAGAGGGTCTTTAGGGACCAATTCTCTTATCTCATCAGCGACGATCAGTGCACCAGACATCTGCAGTTCACTAAAGAGGTCGTGACTGAAATTTGTCAATTGCTGAAGCCACAACTTCATCCTCAAAACAGGGCAAGGACAGCATTGCCTATGGCTGTCAAGGTGACAGTGGCTTTAATTTTTTATGGCTTTGGCTCCTTTCAGGCTGCTGCTGGTGCAGTGCACTGCTGTATAAGAGAGGTCACTGAGGCTCTCTACGCAATGAGAAATAGATCTATCTCATTCCTTCGTGCCAGAGACAAGTAGAATGAGTGAGCATGAGGGTTTGCTCACATTGCAGGCATCTCCATGGTGCGGGGTGCCATTGACTGCATGTATATTGCCATGTGCAGTTCCATTCACAACCCCTCAGATAATGAAGCAGTCCGTGCCCGCCTGCAGCAAGCCCAGGCTTGATCTGATAAGTGGCAAGTAACATTTGCGCCAGACAAGTGCCAGACAATGACCTTCTCCAACAAGAGAGAGTCTAACCCACTCCCCTTGACATTCAACGGCATTACCATAGTCGAATCCCCCACCATCAACATCCTGGGGGTCACCATTGACCAGAAACTTAACTGGACCAGCCACATAAATACTGTGGCTACAAGAGCAGGTCAGAGGCTGGGTTTTCTGCAGCGAGTGACTCACCTCCTGACTCCCCAAAGCCTTTCCACCATCTACAAGGCACAAGTCAGGAGTGTGATGGAATACTCTCCACTTGCCTGGATGAGTGCAGCTCCAACAACACTCAAGAAGCTCAACACCATCCAGGACAAAGCAGCCCGCTTGATTGCCACTCCATCCACCAGCCTAAACATTCACTCCCTTCACCACCGGCGCACTGTGGCTGCAGTGTGTACTATCCACAGGATGCACTGCAGCAACTCGCCAAGGCTTCATCGACAGCACCTCCCAAACCCGCGACCTCTACCACCTAGAAGGACAAGGGCAGCAGGCACATGGGAACAACACCACCTGCACGTTCCCCTCCAAGTCACACACCATCCCGACTTGGAAATATATCGCCGTTGCTTCATCGTCGCTGGGTCAAAATCCTGGAACTCACTTCCTAACAGTACTGTGGGAGAACCTTCACCACACGGACTGCAGCGTTTCAAGAAGGCAGCTCACCACCACCTTCTCAAGGGCAATTCGGGATGGGCAATAAATGCCGGCCTCGCCAGTGACGCCCACATCCCATGAACGAATTTTTAAAAAACTTAGCTTGAACCAGTGCACTAATGATTTAATTACTAACAATCATTATTTTCTTTTGTTCTTCATTTTTTTTTCCTCTAACTGTCTTTCTTTAACTGGTTCCCATGCAACAGGCAAGTTAAATTGGAAAACTGTTGGGCAGGGAGGCAATCTATTGTGGGGGGGAGCGCGGTCTGAGGCCCATGAAACTGTCTAATCAGGGCAGTTTCATGTGTCAGCGGATTGGATTATTTTGTGAATTCTGATATCCATGTTGATATTAAATCAGGTACAAGGAGCATTTCAGTTTCCTGATGTGATGTGCAGCATTACAAGAGAAGAAAGGGTTGGTTTCAGACCCAGTGAAGTTGTCAGGGATTGGACAATGGCTAACAGGAAGTGATATCGCCATTTCAGAGGGAGTGATTTCTCTACTCTTGAGCAATACTGGATGGAAGTTAAAATGATATTCAGGTAACCTGAATCCAGTGAGTGAAACTGAGGGCAGGATATTTATCTCTGTTCAGACTATAAATGTGAATACAATGTGTAGAAAAGTACTGGTGTTTCTGTTCACAAATGTAGCAGAATGGTATCTGAATATTTAATGGTCGTGTGAGTGAGGTGAGTGCCCATTTTGCGTTTACTTTAAGCCCACAGTTTGAAAGGATCTATCAGCGATACTTTAGTTTTTGCATTAATTTCTTAATTTGGGCTTGTGGTAGAATTGTCCCAAATGGTACCTCTGGTAACTTAGTTCTTTTTAAAGCAAAATGCAAAAGTGTCCATTATTTGCCACTTGTTTTTTGTATATTGTGCAAAAATTGGAAAAGGAGGCAAACTCTTACATACATTGTGATCAAAAGAATTCGACTACTTCACAGTTGCGCTAACTCTTCTTCAAAGTGATTGAAAACTTAAACAATATGATCCAGAAGAGTTTAACGCCATGTGGAATACAGCAGAGCAAGATAATTTGTTCTTCTATCAAAGTAACACAAAACTGGTGATAAATGTTTTATTTATTTAAGAGCTAGTTGTAATTGGTGAGAAATCACCAAAATCACATAGCATAGTCAACAAACACCAATCCAACGAAACTCTGTACGATAAGAATTTGTTGCAAAACGGTGATTTCAAATTGCCATCAACCAAATTCAAAAATTAAATATCATTCTTGTGCAAACCCTTAGCACCTGTCTGAGGTGCTCTTTTGCATAGTCTAGTGCTCCTTTGAGGTGCTATCCCTGTGGCTACAACACGGGAGGTGACCATCCACTGAAGGCACTTGAGATGGCTGTGGTGGGTGGTCTCGGAGCTGTGGCCTGAGAAGGTATAGCTGCAAACTGCAAAATTTCAGTTATGACCAGGGCAGTCTGTCCCACTTGGCTTTCCGACACTAATGTGGCCACTGGTTGAGACGTGCTATCCTCCTGAGAGAGGACAGTATGTGCCCCTCTCGTAGGACCACTGCAACTCACATGGGACTGCGCTCTGTGTGAGAACAGAGTGCAAGACTGATGTGACGGTTTGGAAGCCACTATCATTGCTTTCCTTCACGCTTAGCAAGCTGGAGGAGATAATGGAACTCAAAGCCTGAATGGCAGCAGTCTGAGCTTCCATCGAAGCTGTCACCACTAGCTCCATAACTCGATCCTGCTGCAGAGTTGACCACATTCTCGATGGTTGACTTCATTTGATTCAATGCCATATGTGCTCCTCCGCAGTATCTGACATTATGTACAGGCTCCCTGGCGGCAGTCCGAAGCACCAGTTGGTGGTGCACAGCCATCAGTCTTATTCCGTAGGCTGGGTCCTGGAGATATTTGTCTGTGTCCTCTACAGCACAGCTCTAGGACCTTGCCCTCCAGCGAGCTGGTTCCTGGGTTGTCCTCTTTCCCATGCCCTTGCTCCTGCACACTTGTACTGCGTGAATTTCCCAGTGCGGACCTCTCTAACTGACTATCTAAAGTACATTGTCTGTGCTGCTGTCATTAAACCTAAGCACTGTTCTTGATTTAGATTGTGTGGGCCCTCAATCGACTTCACTAAAAACAGATTAACTGGTCATTTATTTCATTGCTGTATGTGGCACCATGCAGTGTGCAAAAAGGGTGGTGGATTTGCCAATGTAACAATAGTCACTGCACTTCAAAAATTATTAAATTAAATATGAGGTACTTTGGGATGTCCTGAAAGATGTGATTGGGCTTTATAAAAATGCAAGTTTTCTCTTTCCATAATTCTATAAGAAGTTGGAGAAGAAAATCTAATTTAAATAGAACAAGATTCAACAATTTCTTTATAAAGTATAAACCTTGATATTCCTCTTCTATGCACCCATGGAAAACTCAGTTCATTAGTGCAAAAGAGAGGTAAAAGGGCAGAAATCTATGATGAGAGGTTTCCATCCCCTTTATGTTGTCGAGGGATTTCCTCAGGCCACCTGATGCTGGAACGGGTGCTCACACCTGGAGAAGGCGCAGCGTGGGAGTGAAGCAGGAGTGCACAAATGGGGCCTCTCACCTCATTTCCTTCCAGGTATACCAGGTGGGTGTGCGTTCGGAGGGTTGCAGTGGAAGTTGGTGGCAGCCTTTGTACCTAACCCCCTTCAGATTGGAGTATCTCAGAGGGGTAGGGAAGGAGTTTTCAAAGGATTAGTTGAACCTTTATTTGTTCGGGTCTCAAGATGTATCCTTGGGGTAGGAGGCCTTGTGGTTGCTGTGTTTGGACAGCAGCCAAAGGCCCTAAATCTGGCAGTCATTACTGCTGCTCCAGGCCTCTCCGGCCCCCAATTCTACATGCAGGCCCCTACCGAGAGCGAGCCTGTGGTTGGGGAATTATGGACCATTGTTAATGACCTGAAGCTGGAAATCCAGGTGGGTTCAGGATGTGTCAGTGCATTTTGGCTGCGTTGTGCCTGATGGGAGGGAAATCAGGACTACAGTATCAACACTGACCTACTGGACCAAAGGAGCAGAAACAAATAATTGTTTAAAACTGTGGTCTTCGGTTATTTTGCTGAGATCATTTTTAAACTCAGCCACGGCAGATGTGATTATGTTTTCAATTCTGATTTGTTTCAATGTACAAAGAATATTGTGGAAATCTCATTTTTATAGTGGTTTTCAGGATGCCCCGGTGAAAATACCTGGGACTAATTGAAAAATCAAAGATCCTGTTTAAAAATGAATTTAAGCTAATTTCCATGGAGTCATGTTCTGAAGAGCACAATATCTCTCTCAAGGGCAGTGAAATAAAAGGCAATGATCCTCCGGGCTTCCAGTTTTAAGATCCTCTGCTGACACACTGTATAGACTGACACTACTGCCTCACTCATGTGCGGTAGAATGACTGCAGCTTCCAGGTATATTGTAATGTTTGAACCAGTATTTCAAATAGTTTTCCCAAGGCTAGAAAGATGATCTGTTGTCTGTTTGGCAAATATGTAAAAACTAATGTCCATATCTGTGACAAGATAATTTGTGAGCACTGAAATCCCAAAGTTGTTCTGAGCTTTACAGTGGAAGTGTTTTTATATTTCACTGTAACCAATTGTAACACTTAACTACGAGAAAAAAATTCAATTACTATGTCTTTTTTTTTAAAAAAAAGGACACAAGAAAGTTCTCAAACTACCTCATGATCTCTTAATATCAATGTGTTGCTGTACCAGGAGAAATACTGATATTTCTTCATAACTAATTCTGGAATATGCTATTTATTGGACACAGCTGTTCTACCATAACTTATGTTAACTTAAATTGATTTGCTGATTTACAAGCTTAAACAGTAAAAGTGGGTAAAACAAGTATTCTCACACACATCAATATTAACTTTGGTTGGCAGTTTGTATTTTCTACACCTGTTCTGAAGTCACACACATGGTACAAACTATGGTTATGTTACATGGTTTTAATGGGTGGCTGCTTTGTATTATCTAAATCCATTGAGTGCAATGAAATGAATGGGAAAAGCAAAATAGATACACCACTGTTACAATCGCCACTATCTACTAATCTTGAATCAATATACCAGTGCGCCTTCATTCCAACGACTTCCATCAAATACACTAGTTTCTAGTCACTATATGTGGATCAGCTTAACAGCAGTGTTTGGTCATAAGTTATACCAGGTCAAGAATGGATCTTTTGCATTTTCTGTCTCTGCCTTTTCGCAGATTTTATGGGAATTGCTTACGCTGGCTAAGTTGGTGCCTGAGTATCTTTCTTGGCAACCAGCTGTTTTTGCAGTTGATGTATGCTCCTGCTCATAATCTTTTTTTAAAAAAAAACCTTGCAGAATTAGTTTTATTATTTCAGCAGTGGTTTGTTACTTTTTTGGAGACTCAACTGAATGGTACTGCAAGGAGGGAGGATCCTTGTTTGTTAAAAGTGAAAACTGATCAGAGAGAAAGCTGGAGTGTCAACAACAGACAAATCCTCAGTGTGAGATTTTCAGTCGTAACCTTTGTACTTGAGGCACCCACTTGCACAAAAACACAGGTAAAACAATGAGACGCGTCTGTCAATTGGGCCACAGGGCGGCCAAATGGCATCAATATATTCTCCTCTTTCTTCATTTATCCCCCATCCCTTTCTTACTGCAACCTAACTCCAGAATTGTGCTGCTATTTTTGCTTTCCTGTGCAGTGAAAACAATTTCATTTAAATGGAAGTGGCAGGAAAATTGCTTTCCTGAGATTGTGGTGTTTGCCGTGTCGTTCAGTTGGTGACAAACTCGAAGACTGCAGAGCTTCAAAACGTAGTTTACATTCATCAGCCACTTTAGTACACATCATAAGGCTGTCAATCATATCAACATTTCCAGGGCAGAAGAACTATAGAAGACTTCCTGTACTTAACTATGAATAGAAAGTGACACCAATATTGATAGTGATTACTGGTTTTATTACATTCCAACTGTGAATCATTACCTCCGAAATGATACAAGGGAAACAAAGGATGTAATATGGCATTAATGCATAATGAATTGTGGAGAAGGTACAACTCCTGTATGCTGAGTATTTACTCAGTTACCATTAAAATCAGTTACCTTGATTTGTTTTGTTGAATTAAATTGGCTTTAATTTCTCAGCGGATGCTGATGTTGGGGAAACTTGAGCCTCGATTTTTTAACTCTGGGTGTGTGGGGGTTGGGGAGGGCAGGAAGTGCCCATGGAGGCACTGCAATTAGGCCCGGGCCATGTTAAATCCCAAGCCTCCTTACCATCTTCCAGGACAGACCCCCCCGCCAGAATCAGGTGGGAATAAACAGGAGGCCGGCAGGCGGGAATGGGTTTCCTCGTGGCAGCAGGCCGCTGCCAAAGACCTGAGGGAACAGTGGGGGAGGGAGGACTGGAGGCAACTGCAGTTGGGGAGGGGGGAGGGAAACCCTGGGGTAGGGAAGGCCCAAGGTTTCCTTCAGGGACCCAGAGGAGCATTCCCACTCTTCCTAATCTATGAGAAAACCTTCAAAAATAGTAAAAGTTTAAACTTACCTCTTCTGGCCAAAATCCTACTTGCTGGTAGCTTTCACTGGTTGCTCCAGCAACGGGCATCACTGCCACGGTTAGCGATTAAAATCATGTCAGGATTCAAATAACGACATCGGACCCCGACTTTTTAATATTAATGAGGCCTCAATGCTGTCGAAACCTGGTGAATGCAGCTGGAAGGGCCTGACCGCCATTTTAATCACCCGCATGCCTTGTTCCCATCAGTCGGCCAGTGTTAAAATTGGGCCTTTAGTAATTTTTTACTGGCATCAGTGTTGCTCTGAGGTAGGAGGTGACTGAAAGTTGGAGGGAAATTAGAAAAAAGCTGAGATACAAATCTGTAGCTCAGTGAACCGTTCATCAGTAATTCAACAGAACACAATTAAAAACATTTTTTTCATGATAAATGTACTGCTATCCATGTGGGCAGAAATTGACTGTACTGGGTATTGAAAGCGGTAATGACCAGAGTTTTGTATACAGATGGTATTATAGTTTCCAGGAACAGACAGGTTAGGATTAGCTCTTAGCTCAGTCTAAAGTCATAGAATCATAAAATGTTACGGCACAGAAGGAGTCTATTCGGCCTATCATGTCCATGCCAGCCGAAAAAGAGCTATCCAGCTTAATCCCACTTTCCAGCACTTGGTCCGTAGCTCTGTAGGTTACGGCACTTCAAGTACCCATCCAAGTACTTTTTTAAAATGATGTGGAGATGCCGGTGATGGACTGGGGTTGACAATTGTAAACAATTTTACAACACCAAGTTATAGTCCAACGATTTTTATTTGAAATCTACAAGCTTTCGGAGGCTTCCTCCTTCCTCAGGTAAATGTCAGGAGCTCCTTGAAGCCTATGCATTTATACATCATAGAACAATACATGGTGTTTACAGACTGCCCCTGCAACTGCTCGTTGCCAAGGCAATCACCGTGTTCAGACAGAGAGGTGTCACCTACAGAACCCCCGAATACACATTCAACAAAAAAACAAACAGGAAAAAAAAACAGAGAGAGAGAGAGAGAGAGAGGCAGAGAAAGCCAGTAAATGACCCATTATATTAAAAACAGATAGCTTTTGTTCGCTGGTGGGGTAACGTGTAGCGTGACATGAACCCAAGATCCCGGTTGAGGCCGTCCTCATGGGTGCGGAACTTGGCTATCAATTTCTGCTCGACGATTTTGCGTTGTCGTGTGTCTCGAAGGCCGCCTTGGAGAACGCTTACCCGAAGATTGGTGGCTGAATGTCCCTGACTGCTGAAGTGTTCCCCGACTGGGAGGGAACCCTCCTGTCTGGCGATTGTTGCGCGGTGTCCATTCATCCATTGTCGCAGTGTCTGCATGGTCTCGCCAATGTACCATGCTCCGGGGCATCCTTTCCTGCAGCGTATGAGGTAGACAACGTTGGCCGAGTCACAGGAGTATGAACCATGCACCTGGTGGGTGGTGTCCTCTCGTGTGATGGTGGTATCTGTGTCGATGATCTGGCATGTCTTGCAGAGGTTACCGTGGCAGGGTTGTGTGGTGTCGTGGACGCTGTTCTCCTGAAAGCTGGGTAATTTGCTGCGAACGATGGTCTGTTTGAGGTTGGGTGGCTGTTTAAAGGCGAGTAGTGGAGGTGTGGGGAAGGCCATAGCGAGGTGTTCGTCGTCATCGATGACATGTTGAAGGCTGCGGAGAACATGGCGCAGTCTCTCCGCTCCGGGGAAGTACTGGACGACGAAGGGTACTCTGTTAGTTGCGTCCCTTGTTAGTCTTCTGAGGAGGTACATTAGCGAGACCATGCAGACACTGCGACAACGGATGAATGGACACCGCGCAACAATTGCCAGACAGGAGGGTTCCCTCCCAGTCGGGGAATACTTCAGCAGTCAGGGACATTCAGCCACCGATCTTCGGGTAAGCGTTCTCCAAGGCGGCCTTCGAGACACACGACAACGCAAAATCGTCGAGCAGAAATTGATAGCCAAGTTCCGCACCCATGAGGACGGCCTCCACTGGGATCTTGGGTTCATGTCACGCTACACGTTACCCCACCAGCGAACAAAAGCTATCTGTTTTTAATATAATGTAAACAATTTTACAACACCAAGTTATAGTCCAGCAATTTTATTTTAAATTCACAAGCTTTCGGAGGCTTCCTCCTTCCTCAGGTAAATGAGGAAGGAGGAAGCCTCCGAAAGCTTGTGAATTTAAAATAAAATTGCTGGACTATAACTTGGTGTTGTAAAATTGTTTACAATTGTCAACCCCAGTCCATCACCGACTTTAATATAATGGGTCATTTACTGGCTTTCTCTGCCTTCCGGATGTTTCTGCCTCTCTCTCTCTCTCTCTCTTTTTTCCTGTTTGTTTTTTTGTTGAATGTGTATTCGGGGGTTCTGTAGGTGACACCTCTCTGTCTGAACACGGTGATTGCCTTGGCAACGGGCAGTTGCAGGGGCAGTCTGTAAACACCATGTATTGTTCTGTGATGTATAAATACGTAGGCTTCAAGGAGCTCCTGACATTTACCTGAGGAAGGAGGAAGCCTCCGAAAGCTTGTAGATTTCAAATAAAAATCGTTGGACTATAACTTGGTGTTGTAAAATTGTTTACAATTTTTTTAAAATGAGTTGAGGGTTTCTGCCTCTACCACCCTTTCAGGCAGTGAGTTCCAGACCCCCACCACCCTCTGGGTCATGGTCCTAGATGCCCTGGAGGACACATGACTGCTGTCTGTTGGTGATGTCACGGAACAGCCAAACAGCAGCTGGACCTGGCGACTATCTGTGGACGTCAGAGAACTAATTTTTTTTAAATGTCAAACAAGAGTTTTATCTATCTATTTCAGTATAAAATGGGGACTTTAACCAACGAGCGTTTTTTTTTGCCACTCCCAGGCGATTACATGGCTTTTGGTTGGGTTGCGGAGTTTATATATTGTGATACGCAAGTCATCGCAGTTATGTGGGACAGGCTGGATGGACCAGTGGGTGCTTTACTGTCCGTCATTGCTCGTTTGTCCATATGTACTCTAAACCAAACTTTCCTTACAAATTACGTTTCAGAAATTCTTTGCAAGATGGGAAGATGTTTACTACACTGGGATCCTACACTTGGATTATATCTATACTTGAGTTGACCATACTGTTTTTAAAAAAAAAAAAATCCTGCTTACTCAGCGACCTGAAAATATGGCTTCACGCGTGTTAATGATGAGTCCTGATATTTGTTAGATAACAATAGCAGCAATGCAAAGATGATGCACTATGGAAAGCACCAACACTTCAAAGTGGTTTTATTACAGTGGTGAATAGCATAAAACAATATTGAGACATTTGTGACATGGAAGTTATGGGCTGACTGATGTACAATGAGGACCAACATCAAGAAATAATGTAATATAGTAACATTGTTTAAAAATAATGGTTGTTCTGCTATGGCATTGCACACGAGGAGTTGAGCCAATGTATTGTCTTTAGGTGAAAGGGGGTTAGAAGGAGCGAATTAATTGGTGTGTGAAGTGTTTCTGTCCCCATTTTAAAGTCATACATTCTGTCCTTGCTTTTATATTTCCATTATAAATTCCTATGTTCACACTTGTAATGAAAATTGCCAACGTAAACTTGTAATATTGTAATCTCATCCTTTCACTAATGGTGGCGCTACAGCACCTCCACAGGGGGAGAGTGGAATTACAATGCAGCAGGTTTGCGTGGACATTTTCCATTATAAATGTGGATGTAGGAATTTATAATGGTAAAAGTTGACAGGAAGTGCACGCAGACATAAGGTTTTTAATGGGCCGAATTTTGCTGAGCGGCAAATGAACGGCGGCCGTTGTTCATTAGACTTTCACTTGCCCGTAGACTTTCTATGAGCTTTTGCAAGGCAACTTCCTGTAAATTAGAGAGCAAACAAGCGCGGCGCCCCCTGCAGGGCATCTGAGACCTGTGTGAACGGGGCAAGCAGCTGTGTATCTCCTTAACCAATCAGATTGGAGCATCGTTAATGAGCGGCGCAGTCTGAACCAGGAAGTGTAAGTTAGAATAGTGAATTCAATGTCAAATCAGGTACAGAGAGGGAAAGAAAGATTGGATTAAGAGACAGAGATAAAGGACACAAAGAAAAAGTAAGATTTTTTTAAATTTAAATTGTTTTTTGAAATGTCCAACAATAATTAAAAGCTGAAGGAATGAGACTCCGCACTTGTAAAAGTTAATTTTCAGTTCCAGAGAGGTTATTTGGCAGTAATTAAGACTTACCACACCATTAAACTGGTACTTAGACTTGAAATGACTTGACCTAACTTTTGTTGGCGAGTTTTGTCCGTATCTGTGATGTCAGTCTAGGAACTTCATGTCGTTCGATAGGGAGCCAGATGGTGAGGTGCCTTCTTCATGCAGCTTTTGGAGGAGCAGGACATCTCATAGAGCAACTTCCGGATTTCTGGGTTTAACTGTGCGGTTGCCGGGAGTTACTGTCCGATTTGCACACGATTTTACAGCAAATCCAGCCCAAAATATTACTCGTTAATCTCTTTTAACATTGCTCACGGGAAGTCAGAGCATATATACTTGACAAGAATAAGAGGATAATATGGTATAATGGAGACTCTGTAATTGTAGAGCAAAATAGAAAATATAATATCAATGTAAAGAATTAAAAATGAGGATAAAATGTACATTTTACAAAATTGTAGTTTTGGAAAAAAGGTGACAGTTAAAATGAATCAATCCGAATTATATATAAGTAGGTATAAAATGCATTTCAATATGCTGTGTATACATAATGTGTAAATGTGTGTTAAAGTAGGTTTTTTTATTGACTATATCAATGTGATATTTAACATTAATTAGACAATAGTATTTAGTGAATTTTATATTTGTGTCAGTGTCTCCGCTGATTGATTTAAAATACAAGTGTGAAGTTGGATACTTGACAAGTCAGCAGGGCTAATTTTGCAAGTGACATTGAAAAAGGTTAAGGAATATGAACATATGGAAAAAACGGACAGGAAAAGACTGCTGGTCCATCGGATAACTCACAATACCTCCCACCCACCAGTAGCCATGTTATCATCTGGGAGAAGCAAAAAAAAGATTAAAAAAAAACCTAAGGCCAGTTTAGGGGGAAACAAATCTGGACTCTTCTTCTCTGACCCCCTTAGTCAATCAAAACTAGTCCAGGAGACACAGTGACTGTGATTTATGTTATCTAGTAGTCCGCCTACCTTTTGTATGATGAAATCTCCACCCCAGCCAGGAACTGGTCCAGCTCACTTTTGAAAGTAAGCAACAAATTAGCACTCATTGCATTAGCCAGCAACTTGTTCCATAGGTCTACTATCCTCTAGGTCAAGAGAATCCTCCTGACATCTAACCTAGTTCTGCCCTTGAGTAACTTATACACGTGACCCCTGGTCCCTGCTAATTTACCTAATTGTAATAATCTGTCAATATGAACATAATCTAGTCCCTTCATAAACACCTCTATTAGAACACCACAGAGTCTACACATCTCTAAACTAAATAGACCCAGCCTTTTAAGCCTGTCTGGGTATCCAAAGTGTTCAAAGCTGGGTATCAGATATTGAGGGGTATGGTAATGTAATGGTTATGATACTGGACCAGTGATCCAGAGAACCCGAGTTCCAATCCTACCATGGCAGTTTGAGAATTTGAATTCAGTTTTTTAAGGTAATTGGCAAAAGAACCAGAGGCGAAAAGAGGAGAATTTTTTTTTTTACGCAGCGAGTTGTTATGATCTGGAGTGCACTGCCTGAAAGAGTGGTGGAAGTAGAATCAATCGTAACTTTCAAAAAGGAATTGGATAACTACTTGAAGGGGGAAAATGTGCAGGGCTACGGGGAAAGGGCAGGGGAGTGGGACGAATTGGATAGCTCGCTCAAAGAGTCGGCACAGGCATGATGGGCTGAATGGCCTCCTTCTGTGTTGTTTCATTCTATGGTTCTAAGCTTGTAGAGTATTGTGGAAGCAAACTCTAGGCCTTATCGTGTTTGGGCTCCAGCATACTACACCTACTAGGATTTAATTCATAACTTTTATAGTGAATTCCAGACATTCAGTAATGATGACAGTTACTGCAAGCAGTTCTTTCCTTATTGTATGGTCTGCTGTTAGGTAAGCACTTTACTTTTCCACTGCAGTCTGGTTTGAATTTGATCGCTCCCATTAGAAGTCAGTGGTGTATTTATTAACTCGTGTACAGCAGCCAGAACATCAACTATTATTTCAAAATCTATTATTTGAGTTTTAATTTGTATGCTGCTATACATTGGAATGTGAATTCTCTGGGGGAGAAAGTTTCCCGTTGTTTTAAATGTTTCCAGGGGGGTCAATTCGGCATTTGGAAAACGCAATGCCAAAATGTGATGAAGCAGTCATCTGCTGAAGATGGAGTTTATGAGTTTCTTGAATGCCTTTCCAAAGCTGTTGGCAAAGCTCCAAGTAATATCATCAACTGAAACCTGCGTGCAAGTTTACAGCTCTGATCTATCGCTCACAGGATAGAGAATTTGTTAAACTCCAAATGACCTCCTAAGCCATTGTGGCTACCGTCATCCGGCTGATGGGGAATGAGAAGTATGGGTACATAGAAATCCAGAAGACACCGTGGCCCCGATATTTGCGGGCAGGGTGCGGCACAGGCTGAAAACAGCCGAAGAAACCAGCAAGGCCGGGGACGTGAGGACCTCATAATCATTTTTTTTTCTTCGGAATTGACAGCCTGGCTGGCTACCAGACAGGAAAACCAGTGGCAGGAAGCCGCAGCTGGTGACCCTTGGGAACGGTTCTCTGCAATCGGGGGGGGGGAAGGTCAGCGTTCAGGGCTTGGGGGAGGGAGGGAGGCCACCGCGCGAGGGGGAAAGGTCAGGGATAGGGGGCTTGAAGGGGGTGGAAGAGAGGCCACTGGGACAGGGGGGGAAGAGAGAGGCCGCAGTCGGCAGAGGGGCGGCCGAAGGCTTCCTTGAGGGGCAAGGGCCGGGGCTCCTCCTGGCACAAAAGGAGTGCTGTAAATGGGACTTAGCTTGTGGAGCTGGCAGCTCCCACCTCCCTTTTACTGCCGGGTTTCCCGACCCCTCGGAAACCCACGCAGCATCTGTAAAATTTAAATCGGACTCCCAATTACACTGCGGGACACTCATACACCACGAAACCCACCGCCGTAAGCACAGCGGTTGGGTTTGTGTTCCCCGTTTTTTTTTTTCATTTTTAACCCCCCCCCCCCCCCCGCCCCCCCCATCTCACACTCGTTGTGGGGGAGTTAATATCGAGGCCCTTATCTCTGAGAGAGGGTGCACAAGGAAAAGCTCTCCTCCCTTCATCTTACCCAGGACTTCCTGGATTATGAATGGCCTTTTTCTAGTTGTTTTCTTGAACATTGCGGTCGTGTTACAGATCAGTACGTCTGAATTGGCAAAAGTTAGATTTCTCCTTGGGATCTGCTTTATGATCTCATTCTTGTTGAAGCTTCAAACCACGACTATTGTGACTTGCTACTGTTGGTGGCTTCAACTTAACAGCGAGTATCACAGAGCTGCCAGGGGGAAACCAGTGCTCCCATATGTCCATTAATTGTTTGCCCAGTATAAACAATTCTTTCATTAAGGACCCTAACAGATGACTGTTTTAATTCATAAATATGGTTCGATTTCCCAATAGTCAGCACAACCTGTTCATGAGCTGAAAAGCAGGTGGTCCACCTGGAAAGTGACTGACTGCTTTCTGGCGAAAAGTTAGTTCGGATGAATTATTCAATGTGCATTGAAGATATACTGAAACAAAATTCTCTCTCTCTCTCGGGAATAAATTTTAACGGGGAGTCGGGAAGAGGGGGCGGGGCGGGGGGGAAGAATTCCTGACTGGAAACCTGGAAGTACAGGTTTCTCGGATTTTGATTTTGACGTAAGGATGTCTTTCATTTTTTTTTGTAGGTTTCCCGCCCGACAGACCAGCCAGGTTGATCGGCTGGCCGTCAGTCGGATGGGAAAACAGCCAGGGAACGGACGCCAGCAGGAAAGTCGTAGATTGGGGGGAGGGGTTGGAGATAGTGTGTGTGTGTGTGGGGGGGGGGGGGGGAGGCGCGGTCGAAGATAGTGTGTGGGGGGGGGGGGGCGCGGTCGAAGATAGTGTGTGGGGGGGGGGGGCGCGGTCGGAGATAGTGTGTGGGGGGGGGGGGGCGCGGTCGGAGATAGTGTGCGGGGGTGGGGGGCGCGGTCGGAGATAGTGTGTGTGGGGGGGGGGGGGGCGGTCGGAGATAGTGTGCGGGGGGGGGCGCGGTCGGAGATAGTGTGTGGGGGGGGGCGCGGTCGGAGATAGTGTGCGGGGGGGGGCGCGGTCGGAGATAGTGTGCGGGGGGGGGCGCGGTCGGAGATAGTGTGGGGGGGGGGCGCGGTCGGAGATAGTGTGTGGGGGGGGGCGCGGTCGGAGATAGTGTGGGGGGGGGGGCGCGGTCGGAGATAGTGTGTGTGGGGGGGGGGCGCGGTCGGAGATAGTGTGGGGGGGGGGCGCGGTCGGAGATAGTGTGGGGGGGGGGGCGCGGTCGGAGATAGTGTGTGGGGGGGGGGCGCGGTCGGAGATAGTGTGGGGGGGGGGCGCGGTCGGAGATAGTGTGGGGGGGGGGGCGCGGTCGGAGATAGTGTGGGGGGGGGGGCGCGGTCGGAGATAGTGTGCGGGGGGGGGCGCGGTCGGAGATAGTGTGTGTGGGGGGGGCGCGGTCGGAGATAGTGTGGGGGGGGGGCGCGGTCGGAGATAGTGTGCGGGGGGGGGGGGGCGCGGTCGGAGATAGTGTGTGCGGGGGGGGGGCGGTCGGAGATAGTGTGTGTGGGGGGGGGGCGGTCGGAGATAGTGTGCGGGGGGGGGGCGCGGTCGGAGATAGTGTGTGTGGGGGGGGGGCGGTCGGAGATAGTGTGTGTGGGGGGGGGGCGCGGTCGGAGATAGTGTGTGGGAGGGGGGCGCGGTCGGAGATAGTGTGTGGGGGGTTGGGGGGTCAGTCGATCGTGTTTGAGAGATCACGGCGGGAGGGCTTGCCGTGCCTGGGGGAAGCACTCCTGCTCCTCTGGGCCCACAAGCAGTGCAATAAAGGCACTCGCCTGCTGAACTGGGCCGTCTCGCCTCCTCTTACATGGCGTGAAACAGAAGGCCCGGGAAACCCAGCCCCCAGGAGGTAAAAATGAAAAAGCTGCCAAAATGGAGGCTCGCAGCCTTTCACTGACCGACCCGCCTCCTGAGAGCGCGTTGGTCACATGCCCCTCCCTGAAAACCAGAAGTGGGTGTGTTGGGACCGGTTTTAGTTTTTTTAATGATTTTTACTTTCCCACCCACCCCCAACCCACCCGTTTGTGGGGTTAATCTCTCTCTCTCTCTCTCCCCATCTCTCTCCATTTCCCCCCGCCCCCCACCATCTCTCTCCCCCTTCCCCCATCCATTTAAACTAACGGTGGAAAATTAGGGTTTATGAGCCCACAATTCTCGCTCAGTTCTCCTTGCTGGGATTGCCCAATTGTAGAATTCAGTCTATACCCCTGTGCCACATGCTTTTTTCATAAAACAGCTTTATGAACTTGTCCTCCCACTTTTAAAGATTTGTGTATCTAAACCAATAAGTCTCTCTGCTCTTTAACTGCTTTTAAAGTTCTGCCATTTAGTGTATATTTCCTCTCCTCATTCATCTGACATCTACGTGCCCAATCTATTAACCTGTTAATAACCTCATAAAGTCAAATAAATATGTAAGCAGTGGACCCAACACTGACCTCCGAAGGACACCACTGTTGGTGACCTTCCAGTTAAATAAAACATCCATTAACCGCTTTTTATCCCTTTTTTTTTAGCTAACTTCCTATCCATGCCGCCACCTTCCTTTCAATACCAAGTGTCTTCGTTTAATCAACAATCCTGCGATGTGGCATGTAATTAAATGCCTTTTGAAAATCCAACTCCACAACCACTATGGTATTTCCTCCTTCAACGCTCTCCAAAGAATTCTATTGAGTTTGTCAAGCCTGACTTGCATTTTTGCATTGCTGTTCTTAATTTGAATGAGTGTTTTTATCTTGTATTATCATCTCTTGAAATGTATCCACTGTTGATATTAGGCTGACTGGCCTATAGTTATTTTATTTATCCTTTTCTCCTGTCTTAAACAGAGGTGTTATATTGGCGACCTTCCAGTCCTCTGGCACAAATTCTATACCCAAGGATGTTTGAAAGACTGTGGTCAAAGCCTCTGTTATTTCCTCTCTGATTGTCCTCAGCATTCTAGGATGCGTGCCAATTGGCCTTTCCCTTTTTGAATGTCACCAAGTTTTTTTTCAGTGCCGTTTCCCCGTCTACATCTAATCCGATCTAATTGTTCCACCTCCTCCTCTTGTACCTTTTCAGTCCCATTATCGCACTCATCTGTGAAAACCGAGGCAAAGTAGTCATTTAGGATTGCTGACATTCCTTCAACCTCTGAGGATTTCCTTCTTCATCTCTAGTTGACTCTTCCTTTTTGTTAGCTTTGTTTTGATGTGTTTATAAAATCCTTTACTATTTCTCTGTTGGAGGGTCTTTTTTCATACTCCCTCTCAGATATTCTACTCTTTCTTGCTTCTCCTTATATATTTTATATTTTCTGCTTGGTTTTCTTCGCCCTTGATTTGTCATATGCCAGTTTTTAAACTCTTACTTCAATGTCGTTTGATAAGGTGCCACATAGCATGATTGTTGATAAAATGAAGGCATGCTGTATTAAAGGCATTATGGATAGGTAGCTGTATCCCTTTACTAGTGGACTATCTCTTAACTTGTACCTTAAGCTCATCTCCTATCTAAAAGTTTCCCATTGTTTGTCTACTGCCTTATCTGCCATTTTTTTTTCGAATTAATCTGGGCTAGTTTTTAAAAAATAAATCTATTTGAAATTTGCTTTTTTTCAATCAAAGACTTTTATTTTTGACCGTTCCCTCCCCTTTTCAATTTATATATCCAACTGTATGGTCATTATTTTCCCCACCCTTGCATTACCCATTTGCTACAGTCATTTTCCCAGAACTAGGTCCAGCACAGTCTCCTTCCTTGTTGGACTAAAAGCACTCTGATTCTGCTTGAGTTTCCATCATTCCACCTCCTCCCCCCCCCCCCCCCCCCCCATTTTATCATCACTTTAACAGGATAATTTTCTCAAAGCTTGTTCAAATGTTTTTTTTCTGGAAATTTGTCGAAAAGATCACTCTCCTACATATTTGCACTTCTTTCCATTTGTATAATTTCCCCAATAAATTATTCTTATTTTCATTCCTTCTCCCTCTGAAAATTTGTATGAAAGGATTGATCTCGCATTTTTAGTTCTCAGCTCTCCTGGCAACATACCAACAATACTGTTCTCCTGTTTATTTTTTCACAAACCTGTTCGACAGACATGGTTTTGCTGAGTTGCGTCACAGAGTGTGATTTGTTCCTGGGTGGTAACTTGTTGGCCATTACAGCTGTTCGTTTTTGAAGTGATTATTCTAAGTCTGTGTCTGTTTGCTGCCAGTGGTTTTTTTATATATCTTTTACCACTGACGTTAATAAATACCACTACCCAGATGTGATTCCTTTTCCATGTGAAGAAAAGAGTGTAGCTTTCTATGGAAGTAATTTAACTTTCCACCACAATTTAGGGTTATATTTTCTAGCAACAATTAGATCTGTCTGCGGCTGGTAGTAATTCTGTAAAGTGGATGGAATTCTGTTTCCTTGCCCTTCAGAAATGGTGGACCACCTGTAAGCAGAGCAAGTGCTGGACTCTTTTTCATGACTTGTTATTCATATATTTTTCTCTTCCTTCTATAAGAAACTTCTTTGTGGAAAAGTGAAAGGAACTGTTTCTGGTTTTGGGGAAGCAACACAGCCTTCAGTGTGCACAGGCTCAGAGGGAATTAAGGAGATGTTGGATTCTAAAAAGAAAAGGCCAGGGCTACACTCACATGAGCTCTTGTTGAGTGACTCTGTCTGGGAGTCATAGGGTGGTGATGGTGCCTTAGCACATGTGCTGGTCAGTAGGACAACTAGAAGTCTGATTTTTTTTTCTAGTTGATCACAACTTCCTGAGATTGCAAGAGGCTGGGTTAAAGCCCATCCTTTCTATCCTGCCAATAGAAGTACCAACTTGTGCCAATTTAGAACCAATCCTCTATAAGGTAGCCTCTGTTCTACTTTTGAAAGTATCAGTTTATTCAAATGAAGATTTAATGCACTAAGTGCACTCTTGTAGTAGATCCCATTCCAGTCTGTTGGGTTTCTTGAGAATAGATGGCTATGAACCTTGCCCAAATTTTAACTAATCTCAATCAGGCTTTTCTTTCTAGATCGGTAAGCAATCAATTGGAAGGCAGAATCTATATATTCCCACCGATTCTGACTCGCAATCTCCCTCATCCCTGGATGGTGTTTGCTGCTGTTTCTATTATGTTTTTCACCTCCGATGAGCCCTCTGTAATCATTGTTTCATCATATGGTTCTACGGAGAGTTCCCTTCTGTGCATTGGCAATGCCCCTCATTCTAACTGTTAGCCTGTTCCTTATGCTGAGTACACTAGTGATTTGTAAGTAGACACTATGGCCCTGATGTTAGCGGGGAGGCGGGATGGCAGCGGGGAGGGCGGTTGGGCGCGTGTGTAACCCGCCCAATAAAATCGTGTCTGTTCCCCATGTGAATGCGGCTAAATTGGAGCCACTTAACATGGCTTCTGGGTTTGCCGTCGGAAACCTGCGCAGCGGGCGGACTGCGCACCCGCATCACAGGCTGTCAGCTGGAGGAGCTCTATTTAAAGGGGCAGTCCTCCAATGGCTGCTCCTGGAGCAAAAATCCAAACAGCAAATGGAGCAGCACAGGGGCCAGGCTGCTCCTAGATTTAATGATGCCTCACTCCAGGTGCTACTGGATGGGGTGAGGAGGAGGAGGGATTTGTTCCACCCGGCGGATGGGAGGAAATGGCCTGGCTTGAGGTGGTGGAGGAGGTCACCAGCAGCAGCGACATCTCCCGCACCTGGATCCAGTGCAGAAAGCATTTCAATGACCTAACTAGGTCAGCCAAAGTGAGTGCACTTACTCATTCTCCTACATTCCGTCTTCCACATAACCGCCCCCACCCCCAACTCATTCTGCACTGCCAACACTGCTCTATCACATCACTCCTCACACTCACTCAAAGCTCATCCTCAACTTACCTGCACATCCTCAGCATTTCCTCACCTCCCCATTAACCACCCCACCACTACCACTGAACCCAATCCTCATACAATGTCATGGCTCTGCCTCATACTCATCCCCTGATGCATCTCTTTAATGGTCAGCCGCACCCAAACCAATGCATTCATTGGTTGGCCACGTCACCATCACTCCCTCACGTATCTGTACTTTCTCCCCTTGTAGAAGAGAGCCCAGAATGCACAGGAGAGGGCGAGGACCGGAGGGGGTCCGCAACAGATGGTCATCCTCACAGACACGGAGCAGGAAGCGCTGGAGCTGAGCCGCACCCTCGAGTGCCTGTCCGTTGGGGACACTGAGACTGGCACCCGACAAATGTCTGGTGACAGAACTTTAACATTCAGCACACACAATATGAATTGATGTGAACGTGCTTTGCCATCTTCAGCATCTGTGATAATGCTTAATATTGCCTTCTGTTCTCTTACAGGACCTTCAGTTACCACACACGTGTGAGCACGAGCAGACACTGGTGGCGGGGGCAGCTGCGGAGAGTACGCATCGGTTGGAGCACTCCTCTCTAGGCTCTGCTCAGCTGGAAATGGATGCTGAACCCTGGGGGCCATCCTTTAAGAGGAGAATGATCGAGGGGCAGCAGCACATTTGCGAGGTGCTGGAACTGGCACCATGCGTACTCTCCACAATCGCGCGGAGGATGGAGGAGTCCAACTCCTGCATGAGTGGAATGGTGGCACAGGTACGGGAGGGAATCTCTGAGATACTGTCACAGGGACGTGAGGGCATCTCTGAGATAATGTCGCGGGTAAGTGCAGCAGTGTACGAGATGGAGGGAAGGCTAGCCTCCATGGAGCTTCAAGCAGGGCTCACAAATGAGTCCATTCAGTCCCTGACAATGGCCGTTCGGACTCGGGGTGAACAATATCCTGCCACCTTAGGCAGGCAGATACACTAGCACTGACCTTACAAGGCTTCACACATGTCCTCCAAACTGTCATCCAGCAGAATGGTAGGAGTGGTGTGGGCCTGGCCCAGGGGAAGGATGATGGCGAAAGGGGACATGGAAGTGGGGACGCCACTCAAAGCACTCCGACGTCTCACCCATTGCCCCCCCTCAACCAGTACCCGCAATGCTACCTACTCTCCAGGTGGCCGAGTCTGCCCCTGCACAGGTGCAAGTGGAACACTCTTTTGGGGGGGCCCTCACGGGCACCGAAATCAAGAGGGCGTTGGCCCAAAGCATCTAATCAGTCAGGGCATGAACAAAAGCAACCTGCCACTACCTCTGCTGCAGCCATAGGGGATGTACCACGTAGAAGTAGTCGGAAGCGTAAGGTAAAGGTTTTGTAAGCACAACGGGGATGCACACCGGTGTTTGATGGTTGGTCATGTTTTTTATTTATATTTGCTTTTTGTTAAACGCACATTAAATATTATTATGGTCACCACTACTGCCATATCTTGCCCATTCTTGACTGGCTTCTGTAATAAGGCCCTTTCATGAGGTTCATCATGAACGCCCACACTTGATGCCACCCATTGGGTCACTCTACAGTGGGCATATGTGTAGTTGTAGGACTGTTTTGTGCAGGAACGGATGGGGGGCTGGTGTGGCTGCTGCTCTACCCAGGTGGTGAGGACTGGACTCTTCACACTGTCTGATGTTAGGAGAACCGTTCACATATCAGTGACTCCCTGGCCTCATGAGCAGCCAGGTAAGCCGCTGTTCTGCCCATGGGTTGCTGTTGCTCCTGCTTCTCCCCCTCAATGTGGGTGGCAGATGTAGATGGGGCCTCCTCAAGCGGCACCCCTCTCTGTTGTGCCAAACACATGACTATAATGCGTCCCACTCTGGTGCATATTGAGGCGCTCCCCAGAACAATCAAGGCACCTGAAGCACATCTTGAGCATCCCTATAGCATGCTTAATTGTACACCTGGTAGCGATGTGGCTGTCGTTACATTGAAGCTGTTGCTCGGTGGTGGGGTTCCTCAGATGTCATGAGCCACGTGTGCAGGGGGTATCCCTTGTCCCTGAGGAGCCAGCCCTTGCAGGTGTTCGGTGTGTGGAAGAGGGGTGGGATGTTGGACTCCTGGAGGATGAACGAATCGTGGCAGCGACCAGGGTACCTGGTGCATACGTGAAGGAATCTCTTGCGGTGGTCACAATCAAGCTGAGTGTTGATGGAGTGATAGCCCTTCCTGCTGAAGAACAGTCCTGGCTCATGTGGAGGTGCTCGTATTGCTATATGGGTGCAATCGATTACACCCTGCACCCGTGGGAAGCCAGCCACAGCGTGGAATTCCACTGCCCTCTCCGTCTGGCTGAGGTCATCCATGGGGAAGTTAACATAGTGTGAGGCCCTGCAAAACAACAAGTTGGTGACCTGTCTTATGCACTTGTGTGCAGATAACTGAGAGACCCTGCCGATGTCCCCAGTGGCACCCTGGAATGATCCGGAGGCGAAGAAGTTGAGGGCAGTGGTGACTTTGACAGCGACAGGTAAGGAGATGCTGCTCGGCCCAGCCGGGAGCAGCTAGGCAAGAAGGAGGCTGCAGATGCCTGCGACTACCTGGCGACTGACTCTGAGCCTCCATATGCACTGCTCCTCGGAGAGGTCCAGGAAGCTGAGCCTCGGTCTGTGGACCCTGTTGCGAGGGTAATGCCTCCTGTGACGTCGCTCTCTCTGTTGTTGCCCTCCGTGCTCTTGTGCAGGTGCCTGTGGCGCAGCACTGTGTTGTGGAGTTTCACGTGGCGGAGGTGGACGCCATGCCTGGCGAGGCTGGTGATGTTGCTCGACCTTGGATGAAGTGGTGAATGCAGCCATGGCACCCCCCATCCTGACGGTGTGAGTTTGAGGGGGTCCGCAAAGTAGATAAATATGTTTGCACAGCAGAGTTTTGGGTGGAAAGTAAGAATTTTGAATGAAAACACAACGGTCTTGCAGCCAAAACTTCGTCTGAAGTGACAGAGTGCCCTGCTGCAATAAATGAGGTTTTCTCCCCACCTGTCAAATAATAATTTGCATCTCCCACTGGCTGCTGGCTGAAACACGTCTGTTGTAACTGGAAGTGTTTCCCACAGCACGGGAAACATGCTGAGGATCATTCAAAATTGCACCCCTGCCAAAATGACTACTCAATCAAGTATTTCAAGTACTTTAACTATCTGTCAAACTATGTAAATGGTCATCCTGCCGGCTCTAATTGCGGGTGGGACTCCCGCATTCGGGAGCTGCGCGCGCACCCGAACGCATCACTGGGAACCCGGAAGTCAGTGGGTTGGAGCCGGGCTCCGAACCCGCTCCGGATTTTAGCTATTTTCGGAGCCCCAACGCTCCCACTCAGTCATCCAAAAATCGGCCCCTATCTGTTGCTGATGATGGTGGCTGGGTTAATTATGTGGGCTATGGAGCTATTCCCTAGTGATGTGTTGGGAATCTGACTGACCAGGATGATTTATTACAAATGTGTGAAAAGTCTTTTATTGAATTGCATGATAGTTTAATTTTTGTTCAGTGATTGATCATTCGGAATAAAGCATTATTGAACATTAAGTATAGATGTCAAAACGTCACACACCAGGCACAAGTCAGGAGTGTGATGGAATACTCTCCACTTGCCTGGATGAGTGCAGCTCCAACGACAACCAAGAAGCTCGACACCATCCAGGACAAAGCAGCCCGCTTGATTGGCACCCCATCCACCACCCTAAACATTCACTCCCTTCACCACCGGAGCACTGTGGCTGCAGTGTGTACCATCCACAGTGTGTACCATCCATCATGCAATTCAATAAAAGACTTTTCACACATTTGCAATTCGCCAAGGCTTCTTCGACAGCACCTCCCAAACTCGCGACCTCTACCACCTAGAAGGACAAGGGCAGCAGGCACATGGGAACAACACCACCTGCACATTCCCCTCCAAGTCACACACCATCCCGACTTGGAAATATATCACCGTTCCTTCATCGTCACTGGGTCAAAATCCTAGCACTCCCTTCCTAACAGCACTGTGGGAGAACCTTCACCACACGGACTGCAGCGGTTCAAGAAGGCGGCTCACCACCACCTTCTCAAGGGCAATTAGGGATGGGCAATAAATGCTGGCCTCGCCACATCCCATAAACGAATTTTAAAAAAAAGTTATGAAGCAATGCATGTAGCAAAACAGTAACAAGTATGTAGATACGTAAAAATTTATAACATACTCATGTTGACCACGTGATTTCTTATGTAGATTACAGTAACCCGAATCCTCCTGTCAGAAAGAGATAGGACTCTTTCTTCTCCAACTCCACCTCCCCACCCCCCGCCATGATTTATCTGTTTTCTTGCATTGTAGTGAAAGATCCCAGGATTGTGCTGAGTTAATTGACCTTGCCCACAGTGATTCTTAGGAGCACTGCAATTGTTGTCATTGTTCCTGGGCCAGGAGGCAAAAAAATTGATAGGTTTCGTGCCTTATTTCTTTCCTTGATGGAAATGTTTTGTGTGCGGACATTCTGTAAAGACAAAGTTAAGATTGGGCATGGTCGTGGAGTTGAATAGAACTACTCTGCTTGTTGGTGGCCTTTGTCTGGAGTCGTGTGCGAAGAATAACTACTTGGGTGATGTTGCAGTAGATTATTACTACATATGGGACCACACTTCATCACAAGTCCCTGCTTTCAAAAGAGACGGGGTAAGGGGAGAAAATCAGAGGGAGAATTGGAGGAGAAGGGGTAATGGAAGATATCTTTACTTCCCATGTGCTGTTAATGTTTTCTGGGGTCTGTCATTCTGACATTTTGTTTGTAGTGGGAATTGTAAATTCACAGTGTTCTGAGATCTAAAAGAATCCCAATATTTAAAGGGAGTCCAGAAGCGAGTCTTAATGTATGAGAGAAAACAGAAAACCATCACTAATCCATGTGGTTTTCTGTTGTTTGTTTTACCCTCTCTAGTTTTCTGTACTGTTCCCCCAACATACCTTGCAAATCTGGGACACCTGGCAACATGCAGATCAGTCTGGTCCCAAATATGACTCCCAAGCTTAGATAAGCTGAAAGAACAAGTGTGACCAGCAATAAAAAATGATAGGAAAATTAAATGACAAAAAGATATGGCAGCAAGATAATAAAAAAAAAGTAAAAGGAGGCTGCAGCTGAATTAAATGCAAAGGAAAATATATGGTAAAAGCAGAGACAGGGAGTGTAAGAAACAAAAGCAAAGAAATGCACAAAGATTGGGATCCAGAAAGGAGTAATCAGACAGTGGCAAAGTCGTGTTATAAACATTATGTATAATTTATTGCTCCTCTGTTCCATTGGTAGCTTTTCTGTATGAATCCATTTGAATCAAAATACCTTCAATTGTTTCCATACTACTCTTGATGAATTTTGTCTTGAGAAAGGTAGTACAAAGGCAACGTTTAGCACAAGTTATTGTTGATGTTGCTTGTGGTATCTGCTTACATAGGAACAGAGTTGGACATTCAGCCCCTCAAGCCTTTTCTGCCATTCAATTAGATCTCATGGCTGATCTGTACCTCAACTTTATTTACCTGCCTTTGATCCATGTCCCTTGATACCCTTGCCTAATAAAAATCTGTTGATCTCAGTCTTGAAAATTTCAATTGACCCAGCATCCACAGCCTTTTGGGGGAGCGGATTCAGATTTCCACTACCCTTTGTTTGGAAAGAATGCTTCCTGAACGGCCTGGCTCTCATTTTAACATTATGTCCCCTTGTTCTGGATTTCCCCACCAGAGGAAATAGCTTTTCTGTATCAACTCTATCAATTCCTTTTATCATTTTAACCCTTTATGCCTTGTACTTTGTAAGTTTTAGAGTTGTATTTTATAAGCAACCCATGGTTATAATCTATTTGGCAAAGGCACATTGAGCTTCATTTTCTGTAATGCACCAAGTCTCACAAAGTCAGCCAAGTTTGTGCCTGGCTTTGACCATGTCAACCTCCCTTAAGAAAGCATTAAACAAGGAAAGTCAAAGCCTGTTCTTTTCACAGACCGAGTGCAATCTACCGAATCATGGACTCTATCCAACTCACTACTCTCCTGAGGAAAGTTTCAGCAAGTAAATCATTATTTCTTTACAGTTTACATTGCATCACCAGGAGGTGCAAAATCAACATACAAAATTGATGCTAATGCGTCTTGTGGCTCCGTATTGCCAAAACTGACAATTTGCATTAGTACAAAGAAGTAAAAGTCTGATCTTTTGCCAAGAAGGGCCATACCTCCTAGTTTATATTTTGCTTTTGTGAAAAGAATTGTTGATCCCTTGCATTGAGCTCCATTTTTCAAATTGTGCAGTTTTAAAATCCTGTAACAACATTCGTTTGTCAGCAAAACACGAACGTGGATTGTGGGCAGTACCACTCGATGATGTCAGTGAGGTAGAATGTCATGATGTCACTGCGTAGGAGCGTTGCATAAGGAGCTGTATTTCTTTACTAATTTAACACCGGGGAACATTGCTCCTACATTTTCACTAAAATTAACAAGTGGGGAATATATACCTTGAGGAGCCTGCTTTCAGACTGCCTCCTTATGAACTAGGATAATGAAAGGATGATTCTGAAATTCTGATAAGTGTACAGATATCTCCTTTTATCCCATTTAGGATTATGGGACAATTCAGTACACTTATACTTTCCCTTTAATGGGCACAATGCAAAGTTCTTGTCTCTGACTTTTTTAAAAGAGTTATTTCATTTTATCAGTATTCAGTCTTCCTGCATAATGCACAGCCATCTCTCTATATCCAGACAGTTCTCTGTTGTACCTTTTTAATTCTTGTGCTTACCGTAACCTTTTCTATTTTCCCCACTGTCTTCCCCAACCAGTTTGGATGAAATGCAGGGAACAACTGTAGTACAAATAAGAGCAATTTATTAAAAAATGCAAGGCAAACATTCATTCAGTGCATAGGCCATGCTGCCAAGAATTCACAGATACACAATGCTGCTTGTAGTCCTAACATTAAAGGCTCTTGGCCTCTCTCATCAGGCTCCATTTTGGTACCTGCGGTCAGATTTTAAGGTATCAAAAACCAGATAATTGATTGCTAGATTATCAATGATATACTGGTTAACAATACAGTCCACCAACATAACATCTTATTTGATATTATATAAACAAGCACATTTTTTTTTTAAAAAAGCAAATTGAAAAGTTGCAGGGCTATGGTTAAAGAGCAGGAGAGTGGGACTAATTGGCTAGCTCTTTCAAAGAGTGGCACAGGCTTGATGGGCCGAATGGTCTCCTTCTGTGCTGTTTGATTCTATGATCTTAGTTGCACCTATGACTTAACCTTATATTCACACACATTCTCAGCCTGCCTTAAATTGGATTGCTTACCTGCATTTCAGTACATGTACTTTAAGTTAGCACAAGCAGGAACATGTTTGTACAACCATTGTGTTAACTGATTTTCTTTGTCTCTCTGTCTTTCTCTATCTGTGTATTTATTTATATTTATCTGTCCCTTGCTTGTAGTGTTTTTCAGATTGCACATGCATATAATCACACACAAAATGTTTTACACTAAATGTGTTTGCAGCATGGCAATCATCCATGACACATTTCTGATTGACTTACATAACCACTGACTTGCTTAGTTACCTATGCTGATTCAAGACTGGTCCATTGAGGGGAAAATTACCACTTGGGTAAGAGGAATTAATGCAACACTAACTAATTCAATTGCACCAACCTTATAGCAACAGTGCCCCAATCAAGTTGTTCAATTTATTATTTCAAACTAATTTCTAATACAGTTGAATATAAAACCATATAAATAATAACATACAAAGTAAATAATTTGGGGGAAACAATACAATGAATTTATCCATAAAGTCAGAGCTGATATACTAGAAATGTCTCCAAGAAGTTTCCCCACTTGGGCTTCCCCTTCTCTGGACTCTAAGGGCCCGATATTAGGAGGGAGGCGGGTTGCCAGTGGGAGGGTCGACTGGGCGCGTGAGTAATCCGCCCAGTGAAATCGGTGGGTTCCCCACGCGATCGTAAGTAAATTGAAGTCACTTACCTTGGCTTCCGGGTTTTGCGCTGGAAAGCTGTGCACTGGCGGACTGCGCACCCACATCATAGGCTGTCAGCTGGAGGAGCCCTATTTAAAGGGGCAGTCCTCCACTGACTGACGCTGCAGAAAGGAGCCAAAATTACAGCATGGAGCAGTCCAGGAGGAAGGCTGCTCCCAGATTTAATGATGCCTCACTCCAGGTCCTACTGGATGGGGTGAGGAGGAGGGGGAGGACAGAGATCTTCTCCCCGGCGGACGGGAGGAAGTGGCCTGCCTCTGCCACCACGACGGCCTGGCTCGAGGTGGCAGAGGAGGTCACCAGCATCACCAACATATCACACACCTGCATACAGTGCAGGAGGTGCTTCAATGACCTAAGTAGGTCAGCTGAAGTGAGTACACTTACTCATTCCCCTGCACTCCGTCTGCCACATCACCGCCCCCACCCCACATCTCCTTCTGCACTGCCAACACTACTCTATCACATCACCCCTCACACCCACTCAAAGCTCATCCTCATCTTACCTGGACTTACTCACCTCGCCAGTACTCATCCCACCACTACCACTCAACCCAATCCTCATACAATCTCATGGCTCTATCTCATACTCACCCTCTCATGCATCTCTTTCACGGTCAGCCTCACCCCACCTGTCACTACCTGTGCTGCAGCCACAGGGCATGCATCACATATGTGTAGTAGGAAGTGTAAGGCAAACGTGTCGTGAGCATGAAGGGGATGCACAAGGGTGTTTGAGGGTTTGTCATGGTTTTTACTTATATTCGATTTCTGATCAACTCACATTTTATATTCTATTGTCACCACTACTGCCACGTTGTGGCCATTCTTGACTGGCTTGTGCAACAAAGCCCTTTCGTGAGGTTCTCCATGAACACCCTTGATGCCACGCATTGGGTCACCCTACAGTGGGTGTATGTGTAGTTGCACGACTACTTTGTGCAGGTGCCTGTTGCGCAGCACTGTGTTGTGTAGCTCCACGTGGCGGAGGTGGACGGCATGCCTGGTGAGGCTGGTGATGTTGCTCGTCCTCCAATGGAGTGATGAATGCAGCAATGGACCCTCCCTCCCATCCTCACAGTGTGAGTGTGAGGGGGTCCACAATGTAGGTAAATGTGTTTGGACGGCAAAGTTTAGGGTATGATTTAATAATTTGGAGTATGGAGACAACGGTGTGGCAGGCAAAACTTTATCTGAGGTGACAGAGTGCCCTGCTGCAATGAATGAGGGTTTACCCCGCACCTGTTAAATGGACCTTTGCAGCTGCCACAGGCTGCTGGCTGCAACATGTCTGTTTAAACAGGGAGTGTTTCCCCCAGCATGGGAAACACGCTCTGGGTAGTCCAAAATCCGAATCCTCCTATAATCTCCAACTAATGAGGACTGAAAACGACCTCAAGTACCCAGATAATGATCTTAAGTGGGATCCTGCCAGCTTTGATTGCCGGTGGGAGTCACGTATGCGGGGGCTGCGCGCGCACCGATTTGCGTCATTGGGGAACACGGAAGTGGGCGGGTTGGAGCCGGGCTCCGGGGATCCCCAATTTTAGGAACCCCCCTCGCCACGAACGCACCTGCTCAGCCATCCGAAAATTGAGCCCTAAGGGTCAAGTTCTTGCTTGCATGAACCAAGTCATGATTTCCCAGAATTTACCATTGTGACTGTGCACGTTGCACTGTGAACTACAAGTAGCAGAATTCAGCTTGCGTTGCATATTTTGATTCTCTGACTGTACAAACAAAAACAAGTTTCTCACAGAGCCTTCTGATTGGAAATCAGATTCAGGGGAAAAGAAATCTGCCATTACAATTTAGCAGGCAAGCCCTCACCCCTCTCAAGGTCCAGTAGTTTTAATTTTTAAATTCTGTGCCTTGTTTCCAAGTCCCATCCCCACTGTACTGCACTCTCCAGTTTGGAAGGGGGCCACACTAATTACCACAACTGTATTGAGAAGGAAACCCTTTTGTGAAATAATGCACACTGCTCCTTTTAAATAATAAAGTTTGCAAAGTCTACAGCCGTACACAAACTTAATTATACCACCATGGCTCGTAATGGAAAAGCGTTCTTGACTATCTTGCACTCCAGTGTGATGAACAGTCTAAAATTTACAGTAGCTGCCAATGATTATCTGTGGAATGTTTAGTGCTGAAGAACATTTTCTGCAAGTTATTCAGTGTTACAGTATTCTCAGTATTGATGCAACTACCACTCAAACAATGCAAATGTACTGCTGCTGCACTGAAATGTTCACCTCTTAGCTTTAAGAATGTTTCTCACTCAAATAAGATCATCTCTCTTCAAAATACTGCAGGTGCTGGAAAACTGAAATAAAAACAGAAAATGCTGGCAACACTCAGCAGGTCTGTGGAGAGAGAAACAGAGTTAACATTTCAGGCCGATGACCTTTCATCAGAACACAGAACACATTTCTGTTCAAATGTGTTATCTATTTCACTCTTAATTGCAGCATATATAAATCTAGGACAAAATGATACTGATAGTGCTATCATACAGTAACTAGTCCAATGTACTAAGGTGTAAAGGGCTATTATTACTTGGAAGGATGCAAACAAAAGATATTTATCGGTTTTCTTCCCTCCCCCACCTCTTTATTTTGGCTGTCGTGTGCACTAAGAAGAGAGGTGAGAGCCAAATATCGCTAGCAGCAATCAATTAACGTTTCAAAGATGCACTTTGAAACTTTCTTTGATAATGTGCAGTGACTTCAAAAAATATATTCACGTATTTTTTTCTGGAAACAAAAATGTGCTGAATGATCTTTATTCCACATGTTAAAATGGGTGTGGTGGAGAAACGATGGTGTGACAAAATGAAGCATTTTTGTCTAAAATCTAGTTTGGTGTTGGCCTTTTTAAAAAAAAAATTCTGGAACATTATATACGAGACCAGTTTCACTCTCCTGAAGTCATGTCGTAGTCTGCCTTGATACACTGTTACAACAGTTGGTTGCTGGCAGTTTGTTTGAGGTAGCCATGATGTGGAGATGCCAGTGATGGGCTGGGGTTGACAAATGTAAAGAATCTTACAACACCAGGTTATAGTCCTCCGAAAGCTTGTGATTTTCAAATAAAATTGTTGGACTGTAACCTGGTGTTGTAAGATTCTTTAAGTTTGTTTGAGGAAGGAGACAAACGCCTCATTTCAAATACAAATTATTCAGGTTGGTCTAATTGGCAGTTTAAAAAACTTAACAGTTATTTAAATTCACAAATTCCTGGTTACTCTTTTTTTTAAAGAGATATTATTCAGCCTGCCAACTCGAACCAATGAGATTTGATCGCAAGCCTCTGATGAGAGGCTGTCGAACCGAAACTTCTGAGAAGAATTAGATATGCCAGACAATGTTCGTAGTTGGTGAAAAAGGATTAAATAACCTTGATTTAGCATAGAGTTGCAAACTTTTTATTAATTTCTACTATGAAGATTTAGGAAAGGCTGAAAAATCCACACTTTAGTTATTGCTATTATTGGTTCTATTACAGTGTAATACATTTATTTGGCAGTTTAAAAACAGGGTCTAATGTAGTGTTACTGTACTGCTTTTGAAGATGAAGAGGATTCTATGAAGGCAAGGATAGAATTGGAGGCTGAAGTAACTTGTAAAAAAAAAAGTTTGATGTTAATTTTCCCAGATGTGCTATGACATTTTACCTCGATATCAGGGCAAGTATTAATGATCTTGAGGATGTAGGGAACTAGGGTTCATGTATGAGAGTAGTCTGAAACACAGAAGCTAAAAATATCTATGGTAAAAACACAAAAATGTAACTGGAGGGTTGGTGTGGGAATTACACCCTGGAACAAAACCAAAACCAAAAATATGGCTTTTGCAAATCTTACCCATAAATTATTAAGGGAATAATCTCACTGTGCTTTAGAAACTTACACTAATGATTTATACATGCAGCAACTGCCAGTACAGCATTGTTCTACATATTTCATGTAGGCTGAAGTGTAAGCTTAAGGGATCCTAATGATGACCTAAACAAGGCTTGAGTAGTTTTCAAATGAGTAAACTCAGGTTTATTATATTCTTGAAATGCATTCCAGCCTCTCTCTCTCTCTTTCCCCCCCTCCCCCACTTCTGTACAATATGCAGTTTGTGAGACTAATTTTATTGTCTTTGGTGTGCTTGTTTTTTTTTGCTGTGACAAATAGTAAGGAATGTTGGGCACTAGTGATGGAATTGCATTGCTTTGAAGTGACGTGCGTTATGATCACGTGTTTTGATATCTGGTTTTATTTTGCGACATATTATTAGTGTGCCCATTATGTAATCTAAATGATTTTTATTTAACTGAGACGTGATGCAGATAGACTAGTGATGCTCTCTTTAGCAATAAAACCCAGCTGGTGAGCTGCACAACATGTATTTCCTACCCCAGTACCTTTTGATGTAGTGCCAAAAAATTAATAATGTGTCAGTTTTATTATGCAAAGGTACATAATGGTTTTGTTCTTTTCCTGCGAGCATTATTGTATTTACTAATTGTGCAATGCTGCTTGCATTAGTTACGTCAACTGTCTATAGCTGCTCTCTATTTAACAGATTAAGGAAAAAGTCAAAACTCAAAAATAAAATGGTACAAATGTTCTTATTAAAGTAGTTCTCACAAGATTGGATGGTCACCATCTGGTGTCAGAATGGAGGCACTTATCAGCAGACATAATTTATTGCTGTCGAAAATTTAGGATACAGATATTAACACAGTACTGAGAACTTACTTGTCTGTGGAACATCGAAACTACACAGAATTTACAGCATAGAAACAGGCCATTTGGTTCAACTAGCCCATGACAGTGTTTATGCTCCACATGAGCCTCCTCCCACCCTACTTCATTCAACTCCATCAGCATATCCTTCTATTCCTATCTCCCTCATGTACTTATCTCGCTTCCCCTTAAATGCAACTATGCTATTCACCTCAACTACTCCATGTGGTTGCAAATTCCACATTCTAACCACTCTCTGGGTAGAGGAAAATGCTGAGTATGTTCTTATGGAAGGCTCTAGTATGCTGTGATGATACTAATGGTAGAAGCTACCATCAGATAAAGTAGAGTATTGTTAAGGGAGTATTGTAGGGCTGCTAGCCCTGTACAAAACCAACACGGTGGGGCCCTTGACATACTGAATTAATGTTTATTTTGTCCATTTTTTCTGCAAATCTCAATCAATCAATCTCTCAGTCACTTTGTTTTGTTCAGTAAAATAAAGTTTGCATGTTACAACTTCAGTAAGGACTGACATTCTGGTTAATTAATAGGTCTTATTTCATACTCCAATATATTATGCCTTTAGTTATCAGGTAGTAAACTTTAGTCCTAAAGTTATCTGCAAATTACCTGACTCTGGTTAATCTATAAACTCACCCATGTAATTTCCTTCCAACTAGTCCTGTTATCTACTGATGGTAACTACTTTACGCACACAGATGGAACAGAATTTGAACCTGCCAAACAACTCTTTTTTTAAAAAAAAAGAAATAAAAGGCCATAAACTGCAGGCAGAATTATAATTGCTGAAAACATGTCAATAACTTCTAAACTGGTCTCTGCACCAGATAACTGAGGTGGAATAAAGTTAATGTTTTACCAACTGAAAAGGGTTGCTGTTCTTGGCTAAGAAAACTGCAGCTGGAAAGAAGCACACAATCAGCACTGGGCAGAGAGAAAAACTTGCAATGAGTGAAGGGAGGGAAGAGAAGCAGAACGGGAGAGAAAGAAAAGGCTGGAATTGTGTTTTAAGTAACTGTCTTTGCAATCCAATTGTGTTGTGAACTCTATAGAAGCTTTACTGGGGGGCGGGGAGGAGAATTATGTTGAGCACAGATGTGGAGAAACCCTGTCACACAATTTTCAACACGTTTTCTATAGTTTATCAGTATATCAGTTTGAAGTTTGCTTCTTTCCCTGCTCCGACACATGCAATCTTGTGGAAATAGCGCCCCAGGTATCCTTTCCATAACTATTTTCAGTTCTGGTTGTGTTTTAGCTTTGGTTTTTCCTGTGCAAACCATTGATTTATTTGTAGTGTTTCCATATGCAGTGTTTCTTTCACAACATTACTGAGTGCTTATGGACTGGATGAGATGTAATCAGATCAAGCTGGGCAAATTGAGACGAGATCAAATTATGTACTGATCTTTAAAGGCTCTGTTTCCATATTACACTTTAGTGCTACATTAAAACTGCTGTCTTTTTTTAAAAAAACAAATTTTAAATAAACCTCTGTTTGATCTGTGCATCCATCATCAATTTTTCCATGTAGCTTAGCAACATAACACCAGAATAGCCTCTGTGCTCACAGTATGCTCCTACATTACAACAATGACTACACTTCAAAAGCATTTAATTGGCTGTAAAGCATTTTAGGACGTCCTGAGGTCATGAAAGGTGCTATGTAAATGCAAGTCTGTCGTTCTTTAAACTGGTATCTTCTATTTTCAGCAGCAGACCTAAAATTCACAATGACCAGTTAATACAGTTTATGTCTGAAAACTCCTTGAAGTACAAAAGGATAGCTGAGATTGGAGCTTATTTACAATCATAGTCTTAGCTCCTATACTGACTGAGATCATGGTTGATGTAACTTTGAACTTGTCATATTTTACAGAGTAGATATGCACCTTAGTAATGATTCAGGATAGATACCCGAAAGGCCAAGTTAACTTAAAGTACATTTAAATCAATTTTGATGTGTATTTATTACTAAATTTGTGGTAAAGCAGCACAGTCCTCAAGATAAAGTATCTTGCAACACACTTCACAATGTTTAACCGCAGAGGAGAGTATAATAAATCAACGGTATCTTGTTGATCGTGGGTGGGAGTACAATGTTTTAATTTTTAAAAAACTACATTAAAGAAAACATTTGCACTGTATCAAGTGATGGCAACTGCTCGATGCATGGTCTTGGCAGAGAGCTGGTGGTTTTTCCATAGAAATTTCAGTTTGCTGCTGGCTGGTCCAGGAAATGAGCCACCCTGAAAATTCTCCAACACTGACACAATCTTTTCACCAGGGTAAAATACCTTCAGATTTATTACTTACAGTAAAGAAAGAAAGAGACTTGCATTTATGTCGTGCTTTCATGACCTCAGGACGTCCCAAAGCCCTTTACAGCCAATGTAGTACTTTTGAAGTGTAGTCACTGTTATAATGTAGGGAAACGCAGCAAGGTCTCATAAGCAGCAATGAGATAATGACTAAATAATCAGTTTTTTAAAATTAGTGATGTTGGTTAAGGGGAGAACTCCCCGCTCTTCCGCAAAAAAGTGCCATGAGATCTTTTACATCCATCTGAACGGGTAGACAGGGCTCTGGTTTAATGTCTCATCTGAAAGACAGCACCACCAACAGTGCAGCACTCCCTCAGTACTGCACTGAAGTGTCGACCTAGATTTTGTGCTCAAGTCTCTGGAGTGGGACTTGAAATCATCAACCTTCTCACTTAGAGGCGAGACTGCTACCCACAGAGCCATGGCTGACACTAAAGTTGATTGTAACACATTGTGATGTTATTGGGCCATGATATTATCTTGATTGCACTCTTAAAGGGTGTGTTTTCAACTCATTGAGCACATCTGATGCATAAACTATGCAATGTCTTACTTTACACAATCAGCCTGACTGAGCTGCTATGATTTACTTTGTTGAGTTTTATGAAGAAAACCCAGTGCTGAAACAGTCAGACTATGAATCTTTGTATGTAACTTTCTAGTTGGTACTCGCCACAACTGTTTGGTTGGGCTGGTGAAAATATTCTTGTGTAAATGTTTTGGTGAACTTTTGGAAATGAAATAATTTTCCACATTTTGCCACCCAATGATCAGGAGCAAGAACCCTGGACATTATTCCCCATAACTAGTGCCACTGCCATTGCCCCCTGGCTCAGGTCAGTTAATTTGACACAGACCAGGGATCAAACCTGGAGCCTTCCTGATCTGCATGGCTCATGTGCTCACTGGATAATAAGGAAGCTACGATTAAAAATATCCACAGCATTATTGAAATTGGTAATATATTGACATCATTGCACATCCAATAGCTCTATTACATCTTCCTCTGCACACAATGCCTTTCAAGGCTTAAAAAAAACACTTTCTTAGAAGAAATCTCAGAAATCTAATTTATAATCAGTTTGGCAAATACACATTGTACCCTATTTCTTATTGTGCTGTGCTGGCTCAGGACTGTAATCAGCCCTAACTCAACTGATGCAATCAGAACTTCATGGGGTCAGGATTATGTTCTGGGGACAATGAGTCTCTTCAAAACTCATGTGACTGGTACGTGATCCATTTGTACAAGGCTTGCTGGGTACATGTCCTATCCCACACATCAATAACCAAATAGTTCAACCAAGAACACAACCGCAGCACTTTATGTTTCACCATAGAATAGTGCACAGGTCCGTTGTGGCAATGTATGAAGCACAGCATAGCAACGGCAGTAATCGCTGGTGGTAACTATGCTGCTGTTCATGAGCATTACTTCCAGAATTCCAGCGAGAACAAACAAATGTCAATCAAAGAGATCCATTTTGTTGTAGCAGTGTTACCAAACCTTTGGTGTAAACTCCCATCAGTTAAAGCATAATTGGCTATTGCTATTGATTTGTTAAGTAGATCACAGCACCTTCACTGGAGTGTGCAAAAATACATTCACTTGCAGACCTATTTTAAATTTAAAGGACCACCACAAATGCTCACACAATGGCTTTGGCAGAACATTACTAACATTGTGATGTATTTACTTTTGTTCTTTTCAATTTTATAACCCAACTAGTAAAGGGAATATTCTACCTAGATTACCTGGAACATATTGACACAACGTTTTTTCATACTGTATAATGAGGAACAGGTTAACCTGACCGTTGTGAATGACCTGTCTTTATAGCAACAGTTGCAAAGCCTGCCACAGAAATGCTAAAAAACAAAGTTCTTTTGATCAGTTGGCATGACATGGATATTGTATAAAGTTACCTTTGACTTTGTTCCAGAAATTATGAATAGTGCTCTCATTTCTAAAAAAAAAACGCCATCCTTTTTTAAATGTCCTTGTGCATGTGCTTGTCCTGTTGTGCATGTTCTCCCATTATTTCTCTGACTCTCTACCTCTCTCTCCTCCTTTAAGACACTTCTTAAAACCTACTTCTTTGACCAAGCTTTTGGTCACCTGTCCTAATATCTCCTTATGTGGCTCGGTGTCCAATTTTGTTTGATAATCGCTCCTGTGAAGTGCCTTGAGATGTTTTACTACTTTAAAGGCACCATATAAATGCAAGTTGTTGTTGTTTACTTGATGGGACTTAGTTGAGCAGCTTCCATTTCCAACTGGAGCAACAAAGAATAGATGATGAGAAGAGGGCATCTATGTTCTGACAGTCTAATGTAGTGTGTGCCTGCTTTTGCCACTGATCCAATGGAGGAGTGAGGTTTAGCCTCAGAAAATACACAATGCTTATCGATACAAGGCCTTGTAGTTGAATAATTTATGCATTTGCAACAAATTCTGTGCTTTTATTCAGCCCTGATTAAATCTAGAGTCCTCCATTAAAAGGCTGTTAATTATAAGGTTGCTGACTCTTGCTTTCTGATTTTTTTTTTTTGTCCATGTTTCATTTTATGTTTTATGGATTTTCACTGTGCCGTCATTATAATACATGTGATAGTTAGCTTCCAAGGATTGCATTACAAAAAAAAGGGTGGACTCTGCTATTGGGCAGGAGCATACCTGGTTCCTTTTTATCCAAGCTGCTAAATGAGCTTTCATGGACTGTGAAGTTACAATAAATATCTAAGAATAGATAGAAGAGGAGATAAGAGAGATGGGGCTTCCTGGCAACAGTCAGTGCTAGAGGGAGGACCAGCTATCTGACTTTTGAGTAACAACTTGGATGACATTCTGGCACCGTGATTAGGAAAGTAATTGATGTCCATAAAGCCTTTGATCAAGCAATGGTTTGTTATAAGTCTTTACTGTTTCTATTCTATTAGTTGTGGTTGATTGTTTCATTTATGTTCATTTTATTTGCTTTAAGATGCAGTAATTTGCACATCATAAGAATATTTTAGCAACTGAAAATGATTAAGTGAGCTAGCTGGTTATGGGTACAGTTTAGCAGGCATTACTGTAACGCAGCATGGAACAAATATTTGCATTTCATTGGGTACTGCAAGAATCTTGTATACTTCTAAAAGGTCCCCTCTTAGTCACCCCTTTTTAAGGTTAAAGAGCCCTGCTTGCCCAGCCTTCCCTCGCTACTCGTTTTAAGGATCTGTCTTGTGGCTCTTCTCTGCGCCATCTCCATGACTTGGATGCTTCCCCTGTGATGAACAACAACAACTTGCATTTATATAGAGCCTTTAACGTAGTAAAACGTCTCAAAGAACTGCATAGCAGCGTTATCAAACAAAATTTGACACCGAGCTACTTAAGGAGATATTAGGATAGGTGACCAAAAGCTTGGTCAAAGAAATAGGTTTTAAGGAGAGTCTAAAAGGAGGAGAGAGAGGTAGAGAGGTTTAGGGAGGGAATTCCAGAGCTTAGGGCCTAGGCAACTGAAGGCATAGCTGCCAATGGTGGAGTGATTTAAAATTGGGGATTGGCAAGAGAGCAGAATTGGAGGAGCACAGAGATCTTGGAGGGTTGTAGGGCTGGAGGAGGTTACAGAGATGGGGACGGGTGAGGCCATGAAGGGATTTTGAAAACCAGGATGAGAATTTTAAAATCGAAGCATTGCCGGCCCAGAAGCCAATGTAGGTCAGCGAGCACAGGGGTGAAAGGTGAATGGGCCTTGGTGCGAGTTAGCATATGGGCATCAGATTTTTGGATGAGCTCAAGTTTATAGAGGGTGGAAGATGGGAGGCTGGCCAGGACAGCATTGAAATAGTCAAGTCTAGAGGTAACAAAGGCATGGTTAATAGCATCATAGTACGGTACAGCGCAGGAGGAGGCCATTCGGCCCATCGTGCCTGTGCAAGCTCTTTGAAGGAGCTATTGAATTAGTCCCATTCCATGCTCTTTCCCCATAGCCCTGCAAATGTATTTCCTTTAAGTATTTATCTAATTCCCTTTTGAAAGTTACTATTGAATCTGCTTCCCCGCCCTTTCAGGCAGTGCTTTCCAGATCATAACAAACCGCTGCATTTAAAAAAAATATTTCCTCACGTCGCCTCTGGCTCTTTTGCCGATCACCTTAAATCTGTGTCCTCTGGTCACCGACCCTTCTGCCACTGAAAACAGTTTCTCCTTATTTACTCTATCAAAACCGTTCATGGTTTTGAATACCTCTATTAAATCTCTCCTTAACTATCTCTGTTCTAAGGAGAGCAATCTCAGCTTCTCCAGTCTCTCCACATAACTGAAGTCCCTCATCCCTGGTACCATTCTGGTAAATCTCTTCTGCACCCCCTCTAAGGCCTTGACATCCTTCCTAAAGTGTGGTGCCCAGAATTGAACATACTATTTCAGCTGGTGCCTAACCTGTGTTTTATAAAGGTTTAGCATCACTTCCTTGCTTTTGTACTCTATGCCTCTATTAATAAAGCCCAGGATCCCAAGTGCTTTTTTAACAACCTTCTCAACTTGTTCTGCCACCTTCAAAGATTTCTGTATGTGGACCCCCAGGTCTCTCTGTTCCTGCACTCCCTTTAAAATTGTACCAATTTATTTATATTGCCTCTCCTCATTCTTTCTACCAAAATGTATCACTTCACACTTCTCTGTGTTAAATTTCATTTGCCATGTGTCTGCCCATTTCACCAGTCTGATTATGTCCTCCAGAAGTCTGTTACTATCCTTCACATTGTTTGCTGCATTTTCGAGTTTCATGTCATTTACAAACTTTGAAATTATACCCTCTACACTCAAGTCCAGGTCATTAATATATATCAAAAAGAGCAGTGGTCCTAATACTGACCTTGGGGAACACAGCTCTACATCTTCCGTCCAGTCTGAAAAACAACTGTTTACCACTACTCTCTGTTTTCTGTCCCTTAGCCAATTTTGTATCCACGTTGCCACTGTCCCTTTAATCCCAAGGGCTTTAATTTTGCTAACAAGTCTATTTTATGGTACTTTATCAAATGCCTTTTGAAAGTCCATTTGCACAACATCAACCTCACTACCCTCAACAGCCCTTTCCGTTACTTCATCAAAGAACTCAATCAAGTTAGTCAAACACGATTTTCCTTTAACGAATTCTTGCTGGCTTTCATTTATTAGCCCATACTTTTCCAAGTGCCGATTGATTTTGTCCTGGATTATTGTCTCTAAAAGTTTCTCCACCACCGACGCTATGCTGGCTGGTAATTGCTGGGTTTACTGAGTGCACTATTAAATATGACTAAGGCAGTGTACAGTTTGAACATGTCATACTCCAACTTATACTTCGCTGGTCTAGCAGTACAAATAAACATTCTATTAACTTTGTCTGTTGCTTCCCTGTAGCGATTTGACATGTTAATGCTGACTCCACATTCGGCCCCAAATTCCTTTCAACTTCACCTTTAGATATTTTTAAACACCCATAGTGTATGTATGGCACACATTTTCCCATCCAATGCCCTTACATTTGTCTGTATAGATTTTTTTCCTCTGCCATTATTTTACTCATTTCCAGGTTAAGGGCTCAATTTTCAAAGTAAAAAAAACGGGTCGGTTGGGGGCAGGGGGGCATTGAAAATTGCCATCATTTCAGACCTGCCTCCAACCCGCCCATTTCCGATTTTCATCGGGGCGGATGACCAACTGGCTCCCAGGAGGCGGGATAGGCCTTAAAACCTTTTCAAGGAGGATTCAGGCCTCCATTTTTCTCGAATTCCCGATTTCAACCCTGGGGGGCCGGGATTCCCAGGCCTTCTGTCTTACGCCTCGTGAAAAGAGGTGAGAAGGCCCGAGACGAACAGATAGGTGAGGCGCAGCTTGTGGGCCTGGAGGAGCAGGAGTGCTTCCCCCAGGCCCAACAAGCTTACCTGCACCAAACCCCCCCTCCAATGATCGCGGACACCCGACCCCTGATCCACCCCCTCAACGATCGTGGACCCCCGTGATGACCCCTGGTCCCGACATCCCCACCCCCCCACCACGTGACTGAACCCGGTCCCATCCCCCATGACTCATGCCCCCCCCCCCCTCCATCCATCCATCCATCCATCCATACAAAGACTTAACTGAACACATCCTCTCCCTGCCTGCTCTCCCGTCCAACTGAGACCAGCCTGTCAATCAGGCCAGTCAGTCGGACGGGAAGCCAACAAAAAAATAATAAAAGACGTCCTTACGTCAAAATCGTAAGGACGTCCGCGAAACCCGTACAAATGGGTTTCCCGACCTCAATTTGACCCCCCCACCCCACCCCCTTCCCGGCTCGGATTTAAAGTTGAGCCCTAAGTCTAATTCCCTGATAATGCAGCTTGGGAAGCGGGTCCTAGTCAACAACGAGCAAGGCCCACTGAATCACTCCAGTTGACTTCAGAGCTTTCCGGTGCAAACAGCAGGAGGATGGAAGATTGGGTGCAGCCCTATGCCCAACATAAAGCCCACCTTCAGTGAAAGGAGGTTTAGGTAACATCTGAGTAGTTTGAACAGCCGTGGTTTGTGGGTGAGAATCCATGCAACACTTGTGCGAGTCCCCGATTTCCTTCCCTCCATCATTGGAGGCCGCATCTTCAGCTGCCTAGGCACTAAACTCTGGAATTCCCTCCCTAAGCCTCTCCACCTCTCTCCTCCTTTAAGTCGCTCCTTAAAACCTATCTCTTTGACCAAGCTTTTGGTCACTTGTCTCTTTATGTAGCTCGCTGTCAAATTTTGTCTGATAACGCTCCTGTGAAGTGCCTTGGGATTTTTTTTACCACGTTAATGGCGCTATATAAATGCTAGTTTTTGTTGAGTGAAAGGAAGCCTTTGCCTTGGCCTTGGTCTGGCATCATGTTGGAGCTGCAGGGTTGGTGCTAATGCATTGCCGGATGCATTACTGATGTGGCAACGAGCTGTGTGCTTGTGGCAAGCAGAGTAAAGACATTGCTTTTGTTTTTAGTGGGCGGCATCTATTGAAGTCTGCCTTTGCACTCTTCCTGAGCTCTGAAAACTTTTTGAACATTTGCTCCCATGACCAATGGATGTGGGAAGCTGCATTCACTCTGACTCCGGCTGCCATGCCTGCTGCACAGGCACTCTATTAGATGGGTTGCCCTCGGCCACAAAATGGCTACTTCTCTGAGCACCATCTACTCCTGCAGGACCTCCAGTGAAGGGGATAATTCTTACAGCTACTCTGGCCATCTTCATTTCAGATTTTATGGGCATGATTTTGACGCTGATTGGGAAGGGGGCTGGAGGGGTGGGGGTCAAATTGCAGATGGGAAACCCAGAAGTACGGAACTTCACCTTTCGATATTTTTAAACATCCATGGTGTATGTATGGCACACATTTTCCCTTCCAATGCCCTTGCATTTTTCTGTCTAGATTTTTTTCGTCTGCCATTATTTTACTCATTTCCAGATTCTAAGTCTAAATCCCTGATAATGCAGCTCGGTAAGTCTTTGTTTATATTGATGTGGGGGGTGGGCATGGGGGGCACTGGTGAGCATGGGGGGCACCGGGCGGGGGAGGGGGGGAAGTTAGTCACGGGGGGGAGGGATCGAGAGTCTGTCATGGGGAGGTGTTGGGATCGGTGGTCCGGGAACGTTTTGGGAAGGGTCGGAGATCCGGGCGGTGGGGTGGGGCGGGGTGGGGTCCATGATGGTTGGTGGGAGGGTCAGAGATCCTTTGATGGGGGGGATTGTCTGCGATCGTTGGGGGGTTGGTCGGAGATTGGGATGGGGAGGGGGGGAGTATCTGCGATCGTTAGGAGGGGGGTGTGAGTCGGATATCCGCGGGGTCCGCGATCGTTGGGTATTGCTGCAGGTAGGCTTGTTGGGCTTAGGGGAAGCACTCCTGTACCTCCGAGCCCACAGACCTGTTAGTTTTGGGCCTTCTCGCCTCCTTTCACGTGGCGTAAAAGAGAAAGCCAGGGAATCCCACCGCCCCACCCCCAGGGGTTGAAATTGGAAACTCTGGAAAATTGGACGCCCACAGCCTCGTTGAAAGATTCTAGTCACCAACCCACCTTTTGGGAGCGAGTTGGTTGCCCCAGTGAAAACCGGAAGTGGGCTGGTTGGTGGCGGGTCCGAAAAGGTTGCGATTTTGAATGCCCCCCCTTTTAAAATCGTGCCCTATCTCTTTGCTCCTCACCCCAACAAAGATTGACTTAGCCACTCCCTGTGCACATGAAAAATACATAGGGAGCTCAGGCAAATTATTTAAATTAGCCAACCCTGTGGAATCCAACACGGTCAGCCATCCACGTAACCATGGATACACTTTCCTGAGCCAGAAACACGAGCCATTGTTTTTATTGGTCTTATCGTGAAATCGCCCTGTTCTCTGACTCCTTCCTTTTGCTTACACTGGTTTATTTAAAATTCTTCCTGCTGCAGTTTTTTTTTTGCAAAAAATACAGCACATCAGTGATGGTTAATAGGAAGTGAACAAGATGGGCAGTGACCCTACGGCTTCTCCCAACTCTCGAGTTTACCCTCCCCACTCCTCCATTCTAAGACCAGCGTTATTCAGAATAAAGGCAGCTTGCTGGGAAGTGTTAGCTGCGGATGACTCCTCCCTTCTGGTACTGGCATATATCACAAGCTTGCTGCTCTTAGCTGTATAATAATCCATCGCAGTGGTAGATTCTGTTGCAACAGAACTTTAATATGTCAGCCTTAGAAGCTTTCAACAAGTTCCTGCAGGTTTTGTGTCTGTAGTTATGATTGCTCTTGATATTTTCCCTGTTATTTTCACTTTTACACTTAACAGACTATTTGCATATGGAGGATTTTTTACTGCGGTTACTTGCTTTGTCCATTATTTTCTTATTTTTGTCCTCTGCTGTACTGTCACTGTGCTCTTTCGGCCTATTTGTTCATAGAATCATACAGCACAGAAGGAGGCCGTTCAGCCCATCATGCCTATGCCGGCTCTTTGAAAGAGCTCTCCAATTTGTCTCATTCCCCTGTTATTTCCCCCATAGCCCTGCAAATTTTTCCCCTTCAAGTATTTAAAAATTACTATTGAATCTGCTTCCGCCACCCTTTCAGGCAGCGCATTCCAGGTCATCATAACTCGCTGCATCACAAAAAAAGGTCTCATCTCCCTTTTTGGCTCTTTTGCCAATTATCTTAAATCTGCGTCCTCCGGTTACCGACCTTCCTCCTGCCATCGGACAGAATTTGTTTGTGTACGCGATTAACTCATTTAAACAAAAGCCTTCCAGGCAACTGATCTGCATCCGATCCTCTTTTTCACGTTCCTTTCAAACTGACTGCCAAGCGGTTAGTTTAAAAAAGCAAAATAGTGCAGTTGCTGGAAATCTGAAACGGAAGTAAGAACAGAAAATGCTGTAAACACTAAGCAGGTCAGATAGCGTCTGTGGAGAGAGAAACAGAGTTAACTTTTCAGAATGGTGACCTCTTTGTCAGAAACAGTGAGTTTAAGACAGACATTGGAATAGGCTTGGAAGCAGGTCAGCTGCCTGGAAGACTTTTTTTAACTTCCTTCTCTCCCTCCTCAATTGGGAAGCATCTCTGCTTAGTTCCCTTCTCCGAAGGCCTAGTCGAGATCAAGGAATGGCCATGTGCAGAATCATGGCAAAGCAGTGCCCTTCCAACATGAGTGTGTTACCCTGCCAGACAACCTTTTATTCCATTTTCCTTCTCCACCCGCCCAAAACAGCGATGGTGCATGAAGTCAGTCAATTCCAAAATGCTAGTGCTCCAAAATTTACTCTAATCCCATGTCTCCAGGTTAAGATGATGTGGAGATGCCGGTGATGGACTGGGGTGGACAAATGTAAGGAGTCTTACAACGCCAGGTTATAGTCCAACAGTTTTATTTGAAATCACAAGCTTTCGGAGGCTTCCTCCTTCGTCAGGTGACCTGACGAAGGAGGTAGCCTCCGAACGCTTGTGATTTCAAATAAAACTGTTGGACTATAACCTGGTGTTGTAAGACTCCTTACATTTGTCCAGGTTAAGAGACCTGGGAGAAATATTTGTTTGCATTCTATATGCAGGCTGCTTTAGTCTTTCTCAGTGTATTTTTGTACTTTTAAGTCCCCATAACTGAGGCAAACAGGAATCCACTGAATAACAAAGATGTTTATCAATGGTCCATATTGAGCATTGAGCACTTTAAATGTAGACATGTCCATACCTCACTTTTTCCAGTCAGAATTCTGTTTCGTGCTACATGAGATCCTTTAATTCATTGATGGATTTTAACCCTGCTAGTTTACATGTCCTTTCCAAACTGATTAAATTCATTAGGAGTGAAATTCGTCTTTTCCTTTTGCCCCAGGACGAATGTCACCCCCGTTAAAGTTAAATTGGGTGTGTCTGACCATTAATCTAATTAATCACTGAATCTGACTTGAATTGCTTTGATAGGCCAACTGGGAATTTCCTGGGAAATAAAAATACGGGGGTCGAGTTTCCAGTTTGGGTGAAATTGCGCCCAAAATGGGCTTGAAATTGCACTGATTAGGTTACAGTTCAAGTTTCCGCTAAAATTCATTTGCATAATCACAAACTTAAAATCTTCCATGAACCACCGTAATTGGGCAGCGTAATAGAACGTAATTGTTTCTTTTTTTCCTTTCCATTAAAAAAAGTATTCCTTGATGTACTTAAGAGTGGGAACCTGGTGCAGTTTTATTAATACAGCTGGAAATGGGTTTATCACCAAAAATAATTATTTTTAATAAGGGTGTCCAGTCCTCCACCTGTGAGTAACCAGATTCAAAATCACTGAAAATGACTTTTTAAAAAAAACTACACTGAACCATTCAATAGTTTCATTGGTGTACACTAGTCAGTTTCTTAGTAAGTTAAATATGAAAATACATTTAAAATGTGCCTACTAGTGCTTGTGCGCCTATGAAAATGAGCCCAATTTGAAGAGCCTTCCTGAACCAGTGCAATTGGCGGAATCTCACAATTTCGATCGGGGGGGGGGGGGGGTGGGCGTGGCCAGTTTTGTGGGCAGGGCCTGATTCGGGCAAATTGAATCTTGAATCAGCGTAAAAGATCGCGGAAAATACGGAAGTGAGTGGTTTTGGGCATAACTCACTTGCGTTTAAAATTCCCCGATCTTTTGCACTGGTTTGGCTGATTGTGCTGATATTACTGGCAGAAACTCTATCCCACTATATCTTGGCCGATACTTCACTATACTTTTTACATTCCAGAACTTGACAGCTGTGCGCAAATTGGCTGCCGCGTTTCCTACATTACAACAGTGACTACACTTCAAAATTACTTCGTTGGCTGTAAAGCGCTTTGGGACATCCTGAGGTTGTGAAAAGTGCTTCTTGAGAGCTTGCTGTTATCTATTATATGGTAATCCATATAAAAACTGACAAAACACTTAACAGTGAATAAACTTAGGAACTTTTCTGTTCGTCCGTCACTATTCCGTACTGGACAGAGTATCCCATTGACATGGCTGCTTTGTCACAAAACTTACATCACCATCAGAAAATACATTTGTTGGTTTCTGGCAATCCAGTTAGTGTGAATATAACAGGGATCGAGAGAGAATTTACTGGTAATCAACTGCAGATTATGTTTTGATGAATATTGCAATTGTTAATTATGATTTATATACAAATTCCTAGGGATGTTTTACTGTGTTAATGACGCTATATAAATGCAAGTTGTATCAATGTCATCACAGATCAGACATAGAGTGCGCTGAGAGTCAGAATTCCCACTGACAGCCACAACTGGCACAAAAACTGAATACGCAACATGAAACAGTGTGTACTCTTGCAGAATTCAAGATACCAGGGAGTGATTTCAAGGCTATAGTCTAACTTGTATGTTTGAATGATGTTTATAAATCACTCCAGCTTCTGTGTTTTATGACATTAGAACTTTGTCTCCTATCTCGTCCCTGGTGTTGTGTCATTCGTTACCTTAATCATCAGAACCTGATTACATTGAGCTAAGTGCTTGGGAGAATTGTTCTTGTGCAGGACACCATTGTGATGTAGCCACTAGCTGTGATTCTGCAATGATGTGGAAAAGAGTTACCCATTGCTGGAGCTAACAAGGATGTTCACTATGGAGCAGAATATATCAAAACGTCTCTTGGATGCAGGATGCACTCTGAATCGTTGCAGCCGCTGTGTATATCCAAACTGAAGTTCCATCTATTAAACCTCTTCTCCATTGTAGAAACTATACAATACGCCCTCTGCAACGTGCATACCTTCTCTGCACCAGAACATACCTTCCAGAGAGCAGATGGCACATTCGTTATTCCATGTCAGAATGAACAATAAAAAAAAGTTTAAACAATGAATTAGAATTTGTCCATATCAATTGACCATTCAATGTGCTTCTAAAATGTACGTGCATCTGTGTATGTTTAATTCCACACATTTTCCAACATTCCTGTAATCTGTTCTGACTCTCCCAAGAGTTAATTGGATTTGTTACATACAAAAGCAACTTTATTTAACCTTCATGCCTCCATTCATAATTCAGGTAATTACAAATGCATACGTTTAAAGATGTGTACTATAGTTCTTCAATTCACAGCTCAGCTCATATGAAAGTTGAATACAGAAACGCAAAGCACTGACTGAGAAGTTTTGAGACACATGGAAAACTAAACACTTGTTCATTTATGTCTTTCAGAAGAGACTGGGGCAAAACAGAACATCCTCTCACAGAATTTCATTACAGGGACTCCCTTTACATTTTTGGGTGATACCATCATTTTACAGTAAGATGAAAAGCTCTGAATATATTTACAATACATACATTGTACATAAATACAAGAACAACACTTACATAAATGTTAGTAAACTTGTCACACACTTATTGCCTGAACTAAATAGTGTACAAATAACAAGAAAAAAAATCTTCTGAAGAAGATTCAAAAATTTATTTTTAAAGAAGAAAACACTGGGATTTATAAACTATTGCAGGATTAATGCAAGTCTTTTCATAAATCAGCCAATTCATATTTTTCATTTGCAAAATTCACTAGGTGCACTTTAGGACTAAAATTAGAAGCCTTCCAATTTAGTTCCCCCCCCACCACTATTTACAGCCTATGTAAAACTATGACTCTCAAAATACTTTGAACTCTCACATATAATACATTATATTTAAAATAGATGTCCCAACTAGTACAGTAAAATATCAGAATGGTTTTTGAGAGTTTGGATGTTAATCCCTGTATAAATCTTTTTCTTAACTGAGGCTAATTCAAAGTGCAAGACGTTGTGTCTTTGTGGCTTTAAAAGGAGCTGGTAATTTTTAAGGACAGTATCCATCTTCAAGAAATCATACCTTCATCTCTTGGACTTTAAGGTGCAACTCGAACCCTTTGCCTTCACTGATTTTTTTTTGCTTTACAAAATGCAAGGTTATAATAGAATTTTTGTTTTGTTAGTAAGTTCAGATATGAAGTTGATGCATATTTTATAAAACACTTAGTTTTATTAACACAAATAAGTATTTTATTATATGTGGAATGGGTATTTTGACAGTTTCACAAAATAGGCTGTTGTTGAGGAAAACTGTGGAATTTGGAATGAGAAAACTAAGATGTTAAAGGCAATGTCTTTTACTGTGGGTGCTTCATTGAGATTCACCATGAAGGCCAACAGTTTATTCCTTGAAGAATACTGCCCTGTGAGAGGGGAGGGGCTTAATACTTTCAACATCATTGAGAGTTTGTGCAACACAAGAATGAACTCTGCACTATTAGTATTCCAATTTCACATCTGTACAAACATATTGTCTTGTCGAAAAGACAAATAGAAATCACCATATCAGAAGAAAGCCACCTCTGACTCTTCCTCATATGATATAATGTCACATTAATCAGGTTAGAAGATGCTACTGGCAGGCTTCAAATATCACCAAGAACAGCTCTGTGCTGTGTTTATCAGTCTTTTTTGATTTTGATTTTTTTTCTTTCCCTAGAAATATTGCTATCTTAAAGCAGATGAGTGGAATGAATGTCATCTACTGTACATGTGTTTAAAAAGTAGATTTGAACCAGTCATGAAAATATGGATAAACAAACAGTCATAGAAAACTGGTGTGGTTTCCCCAACAGTGAGGTGAAAGAGTTTAACTGACTGTGTGATTAAGACAGTGATCACTTAAAAAAGACCTACTATACGCAAGGAACATTAGCATTAGGTGCTGTAACTGAAACCCAGCAAAGTGGACCTATATTCTTATTTAACTAACAACTTATTGTTGGCCGTTTCCCTGTTAAGATAAAAGGAATCTAATCCATGCACTTCTAATTTGTACAGTAATGCACTGCAATATATAATTCTTAGTAATGACTGATGCTCTGGAGAGCTGCAGCTATTTCTTTACTGGCACTTCACTAAGCAACGGTTAACTAATGAACTTCTAATTTTCTCCATCATCTCTGCCTTTCATCTGAAGAACCTCTTCCTATTTTCACCTTGCATTTCATGTCAAGTATTATGTGATCTAATGGACGGTGCCAGTAACTAATAGATGGGAAAATTCTCAACTGTGCTTGATTCAAATGGCACAGTTATGAAAGATGATGTGGCAGTAGGTGTGCTAAACCTCACACAACTCTGTCACTTGCCTAATATGGCATTAATAAAATTCCATCAAATAGAAAGGCATTGGAGTGGATAAGTATAAGAGGATTTCGTTATATGTTGCCCCTATTATTCTGAGAGGCCAATGTAACACTGCACTTAATGGTAAATTTGCTTTTGAATAATATTGGGTCAATAAAATACCTCCGTTTTTATGCCATAGTACTGCTAGATGATATTTGCTGATGAAAACATGATTTAAAAAGAAATAAGGCTTCAGGTATTTATGATAGTCCATTGAATGTGATTAAAACTATTAAAAGTATAGCACCTACAGGCTTCTAACAGGACATCTTACCTAATTAACAGATCGAAGAGCCAATAACCCTTTGCCCAAAAAAAAAAATCCATGTTGCTAATTTGCACATCCGATGGCTTGTTAATACATTTCTTCAACACTATGATACGCCCCTACATAATTTTTTTTTTTAGAAACAGAAACAATGTGGTTCCAGTGAGAAATGCACATTCCCTGGGTGAGTCGTCATGCAGGTGCCCGGTACTTGAAAAGCATAACACCAAGTTATAGCATACTATGGTGTACAGCAAGTTACTGAAGCTGTACTGCCTCTTCCACCCCCTCCCGCCCACTGCCCAACAGTTTATTTATGCAACCCAGCAGAGATCACTGCAGCTCAGTTATTCTTCAACTAAAGGAGGGGTTTAATTGATTCTGTTGCAGAATAATGACCATTCCATCATGATCCATAACATTGCTATTGACATGTAATTGAATTCACTAAATAAGGGCTGTATTATCCTCCATTCACTAATTTTAGAGGCATGAGTATACGGTAGAGGAAAATATCACCAGCTTTTTCCTCTTTTTTTCATTTTTCAAATGAGGTCTATACAAGGCAGAGCTTTCTAAACTTAAACAAAAAAATAAGAATAAATGGAAATAGAAATGATAGGTTAAATTATGTTCTGAGCTAACATTTAGCACTAAATATCAGCCTGTTGCTATGTACAGATAGGTTTATCCAGTAGTTGAAGAATTGTAGTAAAGACAAATTGATTTAAAATCTGAGAACTATTAAAAAAAAATGCACCAACTCATTATGAAAAGCCTTGGACAGTAACACAGGCCAAACTGAAATAATAATCTAAATTGCCAAATCACTGACAGTAGGTTTTGACTGTCAGCAGCCGGAAAGACTAGAGTGTTCTTTATCTTTTTTTCTTTTTGGACGATTGGAGATGTCCTCGATCAATACTCTTGATAATTCAGCCCAGCTGAATTCTGGGGTCTGGAAGAGATCCTGCTCTGATGCCCCACTGTTCTTCAAAACACCTTTAAACAAGCATGTGTCTTCGACGATGCAGCGCCAGGTGATCTGAGCGAGAGAAACTGCGGTCACAGTCTGCACACTTGAAGGGTTTTACCCCTGTGTGCTTGCGGTAGTGCCTTGTCAGCTCATCCGAGCGAGCAAATTTCCACGTGCAACCTTCCCATGTGCATTTGTAAGGTTTCTCACCTAAAAATAAGCATAAAAGAAGTGGTGAGTTAAAATTAATGAGAACATTTTTCTGGTAATATTTGAGCCTATGAAGGTGGTGGCAACTTTATTTTAAAAAAAGTTTAAGTAATCAACACCATATAGTCACTACCGAAGACCATTTCGCTGCTAAATGAAAATATTCAATTAATTCTAATATTGAAATCATTATAAGAATATATCTTAGAAGAAAAACTCAGAATCATACAAAGAGCCAGCATGGGCTTGATGGGCCTCGAATGGCCTCCTACTATGCTGTAACCATTATATGATTCATACAGCACAGAAGGAGGCTATTCAGCCCATCCATCGTGCCTGTGCCGGCTCTTTGGAAGAGCTATCCAATTAGTCTCATTCACCTGCTCTTTTCCCCGTAACCCTGTAAATTTTTTCTTTTCAAGATATTTATCCAATTCCCTTTTGAAAGTTATTATTGAATCTGCTTCCACCACTCTTTCAGGCAGTGCATTCCAGATCATCATAACTCGCTGCGTTAAAAAAAAAATCTCCTCATCACCCCCTTTAGTTCTTTTGACAATTATCTTCAATCTGTGTCCTCTGGCTATCGACCCTTCATAAATTACGTCAGTGGAAACAGTTTCTAGAAAAACTATTGTATTTAATTTTCAAAAATATATCAATTAATTGATTACCGAATTCTGCTACAATTCTTAATTCAGAAGACAATGCGATGCCGATCTATCGAGCATGCATTCATTTTTTTTTAACAATGAGTTCATTAATTCGATGTACAATGTTTGTATGAAGTCAGGTCATTTAGAATGATCTAGAAACAAATGAAATTGCAGTTGAAATACTAGATCAGAAATAATATTGTTAGCAAAGCTCAGGTTGCTCATTGTTCAGTTTTGAATAATTGTAATTGGCTACCATTGAAGGATGGAATTAAATTCCACCGTTTGATAGTCTATAAAGCACATATTGGGATGACAGCATATTAGAGTTAAAACCTTCTGAAATGGGCAGAATGAATACTGAACCTGTAATGAGTATTTCCTGCCCTACATTATGAGTGAGCAGAGTGCACTGTTAGATGTAAAACCAGCTGGTCACTGCTCAGTGACTCGCTAAACAACACATGGTGGGGGGACTTCAGAAGCTAAGTACAGTAAACTGTTTAAAAGCTTTGGATATTGAATTGAGTGGGTGGTGTTCTAATGAATTGATGGGACACTTTTTCTTTGTAGGAATAGACCTCTGTGGCATTGTCCACATTGAGTCAGAGGTTACCCTGTTTCTGAGCTGTGGAAATGGGGAGGGATGCGTATCTCCACAGAAAGAATTTGGAAGTAAATTTGCAGTAGATCGCCTCTGAGTGCTGTGGGTGCTTTTGATTGGCTCCGAGAAAATAGCGTTTTCCTTATCTACCTGCAGTGGACAAGTAAGTGTCGCAGTTACATAAATAAATCTGCATGTAAGATGGGGATCAGCCCATTACCTTTAGTGTCCATCTGTATAGGAGTCTGTTTTTATAGTGAAGGTAAAAAATTTATAAAACACTAAAGATTAAACTAATTTCCATCGCACCTTCTTCAGCAAAGTACTTGGTGTTACCAAAAGATTCTGCTTCAATGTTAAAATTGAGGAATTTTATTTAGAATTTCATTCCAAAGTTGAATAATGGCGGTGCTTCTGTTTGTATGAACAATGGTGGTAGTTGAGTGCTGAGAAACCATTTAGAATACAATGCAAAATATAATGGCCCACTGAATCATCCCAATCCTTTCCCATTCATTAGTTTTCTCTTCAGCTGTAGCAATGAATCTAGTATACAGTGTATGTCTTTTTACTTTCATAATTACCTCAGAAAAAACTTGAAGAGTTTATACTTTACCTTGTTTTGATATTTTATACAAAGATAAATAATCTTTGTTTCATTGGGGGTGTGGGGGGGGAGAGGGAGGGAGAGGAGGGGGAGAGGGGGCGTTTTATTCTCAGTAATTCTGTAATTGGAGGGAGCAGATCTTACAGCAAGTCCTAGCCTGCTCTGTGAACAATGAGTCTTGCTGTCATTTATAAACATTTCTGGATGTTATAGGTCCAAGTGCATGCTGGGAGCAGTAGCTCACTATCCTGTTGAGCTCTTGAGTTGACAGTGATACATCTGGGAACCTGCATGAGCTCGAGGCTCATGTTTCTCACACAGCCCCAGGCTTCTGATTGTAAAGATTGTTGCAGGCAGTCCGAAAGCAGAAACTGCTATTTTATAAGGAAGTTTAATTATTTTTTTGTAAATGCTGTAATTTTTTTTTAATGTCCTTTTATGATACTACAAACCTTACTTCCACTAGTAAGTACTCGGGTTAATGCAGAAAGCATGATGGCCAAAAAGATTTTCAAAAGGTACTTAGAGCTCATGCTGTAAAGTAACCATTATTCGCTAGGTTGGGGTTTTTAGTCTATTATTTAATGTGTAAGTGTACTTAAGTAATGATTGCAGAATATTCAAGAAGAGCACAGTCCAAATCTAAACCCACAAGCAGAGACTACGTCATTCAAGGGTGAGTCATCTGCCTGAACACATTCGTTGAGACAAGACTGGTGGTGATGGGAGAAAAGCTCTATCCTGCTTCAAATTATGTGTTTTTGTTTAACTAGTGATTTTAGAAATATAGTAATATGGTTATTTTTGAACGATCTAGTGTTAAGATTGATGGTGTCATGTCCTACTATCACAAACTGCAGGGGATTGGGGGAAGAGACATAGGGACGGAGGCCTGCAGGATGCAAGATGAGAATTTGATTTGCAGATCAGACAGGATGCGGAGACGTTGTCCTGGAGCTTATCTGATTATGCCTTGTCAAAGCATTAATGGATGTGCAAGAGCCAGACCAGGTGTGAACATTTGCTGGTCAAATTACTATGCTCAAAATGCTCCAGCTTGTGTGTGAAAGCTCTTTGTTCCAAGGCTTCGTCCAAATCTTCAGTTCCTAGATTCCCTGCTCCAAACTCATGTTTCCATGTTGTAGCAGTGAGATGGGACTCCACAAAGGGAAAAAGCGTTTGTTATGATCAACAAAAACTCGTGAGATTTCAATTACTACATTGTTGCAACAGCTTATAGCAGTAAATTAAGCATTTGTATTGTTGTTCACTCTGCTGTATCCTGCCACCTTCTATGTAATTATAAATCTTGTAGATAAAAGTAATTACTCATTTTAGCCTGAATTACAAGTTGGTATTTTCTACCTCTGGAGAGTACAAGCATGTATGTTGGGCAACCCATGCAACTTTCAGTGGGAAATAACTTAGTAAAAGGGTAATTGTTATTGCTGCTCCCAATCACACCATGTATAAGGGTGAAAGTTTCTAATTGTAGAAGGTATGGGTTTATTTATGGAAACTAAATCTTGCCACAAGCACAAAGAGAATTGGGAGCCAACTTGAAGCGTATCAGCTGATGCTTCACAGGAAGCAGGCGTTTTTTTTTCTTCTTCCCCATTCCTGTAAAGTCATCAGCTGATTGTGCTCTCACTACTCTGCAGCAGTAGTGTGTACTTTATGCCACTCGAATAAACTGATTCCTTTGCTGCAATCCCTTACTCGGGAATAATCTTCTGTAATGCCTTCACTTAAAGGAAATTCGATTGAAGTCCAGCATGACAAATGAATACTATTCAAGGATTGCTTGAGGGGTTACCCAGAGAGCCAAGCTGGCCATAAAAAGTGGTCAATGCGGGAGGAGAGAAACATTTGCAGTTTCAGACAACAGGGAACACTTGTAACCAAATTCATTGCAAGTTCAACTATCAGTTTGATATATGAAGACTGCAAATCTAAATGACCAAACACCTCCATAAGCCAAAAAATGCATGGAAAAGGCCATGAGATCCCAAAAGAGTTTGCAGATAAACTCAACAATATATCAATGGTTGAGATTTGACTCTGTATTAGCAGGCCACTTGATTGTAAAGATAACCTAGTTCATTTTTAAAATGTTTGTTATGCACCTTGGGAAAACCCACAAGAGTTGTATACTTGTTCTTGGAAATTACAATATTGTCTTCAATGAAAAATGTTGGATGAATAACATCTTATCATCCACAAGGAAAGAAAAAGAAAGACTTTCATTTATATAGCACCTTTCCTGACCTCAGGATGTCCCAAAGCGCTTTGCAGCCAATTAAGTACTTTTGAAGTGTAGTCACTGTTGTAACGTAGGAAACGTGGCAGCTAATTTGCACATAGCAAGGTCCTACAAGCAGCAATGAGATAATGACCAGATCATCTGTTTTGGTGATTTTGGTTGAGGGATCTACCTGCTCTTCTTCAAAATAGAGCCTTGGGATCCTTTATGTCCACCTGAGAGGGCAGACAGGGCCTCGGTTTAGCATCTCTTTTGAAAGACGTCACCTCTAACAGTCCAGCACTCCCTCAGTAGTGCACTGGAATGTCGGCTTAGATTTTATGTTCAAGCCTCTGGAGTGAGACTCAAAATCACAACCTTCTGACTCGGAGATGAGTGTGTTACCAACTAACCAGGTTAAAAGCTAAATTAATTTTGTTTAAGGAAGTCTGCAACTTAAGTTCAAATTTCAAAGATTTCCCTTTTCAAGCATAGTCAAAACAAAAGATTAAAAGTTGATTTACAAGTATAGGGTGTTGTTGTTCACTCATAATGAGCCTGATTGACATCATGAACTTTGCAACAGGTCTCATTATGGAACGGTGTTGCTCCATCTTATTGAATTTGAATGACTGTGAATATCAGTTTTTTAGGAGGCATAATGACAGATTTTTAATAAAACTGAACCAGATGGTGTTTGAGAGCAAATTGTGCTATGGATTAACAGGTACGAAAGCTTACTGCATTCATCTGAAATTCCTCTCTATTATTTTAGTGGTGGGGTTAACCTATTTTAAATGAGTTAATGCCCCAGCTAAAATAGTGGTGAGAGGAATTTTAGACTAGCGGATTAAGCACTTGTATCTATTATTCCATAGTATCACTTCAAGCCCTGGAGAATTTATGCTAAGGGGAAAACCCAGAATCTTCCCTTTTCCGATGCGGCTCCAACAACTGGTTCAAGCAGTGATTATTAAGTGTGTATTTGACCAACTCTGAGGAACAGATTTTCAGGCAACACCAATGTCTGAGCCAGAAAAGAGATGTGGGGCTGGATTTTTCCTAAATCCACATCAAGAGGTTCAGGGCAGGGCTTCCTCCTGCCATGACCCCAGCCTGGTTTCCTTTCTAGCCCTCGTTGTAGATGCAGGACAGGCTCCTGGCACCAAGAGGCAGCCCGTTGCTGTGGAGGAGCGAAATGCGATGATGCTGCACTGGGGCCACCTGCTACAGCACTAGGAGAGGATAGTATGGCCTTAAAGGAGACAAGAATCCTGAAGATTGCAATACAGATTTGACTGGAGGCTCGGACTGGACCAAAGCCTTCCGATGATGTTTGGGCCCTCCTCCTCCGCCTAGCGACTTAATGAGTGCACCTCTGCACTATCCCAGAGATTTCTGCCATAGTCTGTGGGGGTCGGTGGTGACAGAAGCAGCAAGTTGGGAAATCCAGAGGCTGGCTGGGAGTCACCTCCCTCTGGCATTTACAGGTGGTTGGCAGTAAAGGGGCAGCCAGTGGCCTTCCTGGACTGGCGGGGGCAGGGGGGGGGAAGAGAAACTTGAGATGGGGCCAGAAAGCGGCAGCGGGCCTATCCACCCAATTTTCCCCGATTTTTCTGCTGCTGTCCCGCCCAATTTGGGGAAGGATTGCAGAGGAAAATCTAGCTGTGACGTGCAGTTGCCATTCTGCACAGATTGCTGAGGTGCAGCTGCAGTAACTCTTGCGTTGCTGTCGTAAACAGGATCATCTATGTTAAGGACTGTACTGATCTGAATCTCTGTTCTGTTGCCTGAGCTGAATTTTTAAACTGATAATGGCTCAGAATGTACTGGAGCAGGGCATCTTGCAGCGAGTGCTGTGAATTGGATTTTTTTTCCCTCACCCTTCAGCTCCTATTAATTTTGCGCCAGAAATTGCTGGAAATACGATTTGATAACGAGGTTAACGGGGCATCTAGGACCTTGGTGAATGACGGGACCGATAATCCATCTCCTTAACCAATGGCATTTAAGGGTGGAGAAAGAAACAAAGCAAACGATGGAGAAAGAAACGGGGTGAATGAGAGCCAGATACAGAAAGAGAAATAGAGAGGGAAAGAAAGATTGGATTAAGAGAGAGAGAAAAAAGGGTCAGAAAGAAAAAGTAAGAACATTTTTGTTTTAAATTAAAAATCCTCTAGGAACAATTTACTACCTGCAGGAGTGAGATTCCACAGTTTCAATTGTTCCCTTTCCCACCAAGATTTAGTAGCATTGCAGGAACATAAATCTCATCATTAAAAGGACCCTTGCTGCGTGAAATATCAGCCCTAACTTTATGCGGCAAGTTTAATTTGCATTTCTTGAAACTCAAGGGGAGATTGACGGTGAGATTCCATTTTCACGAGGCTAACAGCAAATGGTCCAGCAACTTGCGCCAATTCGTAAATCATGGGGTATCTCTTCCTCGCCACAAATTGCTGGGTTTCTCACACGCTAATAACTGCATGTGCATTAAACTTGCCGTTATTTTGCCAGCAAATTCTAGTCCAATGTTTCTGTAATGTTAGATTCAGTTTATAAGGGGTTAATTACCAAAGTTTCCAGCAGTATTGTTTCTCCAAAATGAACCAGCAGCCTGAAATTAGTCTCAACAATAGTTGCTTAAAGCTATTCAATGGGAGGATAGTTATGTAAACCTGAAATCTGTCCTGCTCACAAAGGTGAGACCTTGTTTATATTGATAGTAACATACATCGTCATTGTTTTCCATAATCAAGGAGCAAAGGGAAATTGGTTGTATTTATTGTGAAAACTGTATACTGTTCATTTATTTTTATATAAATAAATCAGTTTATGGTTTGAAGCTAAGCAAAGTGCTAACTCAGTTTGCTTTCTGTAAAGAGAGGAGGATTCATGTGGTCACGTGATACATTTCAGCAGCCACGACATGGAGAAAGGATTCTCTACCCCGATTTTAATCGCTCCACCTTTGGCGGCCGTGCCATCAGCTGCCTTGGCTCTAAGCTGTGGAGTTCCCTCCCTGAACCCCACCGCCTCTCTACCAAGGTTTCCTCTCATTTTTATCGGCCATGTGCGGAATGAATTTGGGTTTGTGCACCGATATAAAGGCTGTGTGCCATCGTTTTTCTAAAAAAAAATCAAAACTTTAAATAGAACATCTTTTTAGGAAATATAATTCAGGGTAAATAACAAACAGAACAAATGTATAAAATAATGGATAATTGTAAGAATTTAATGTTATATTAGCTGATAAATGTATGTAGTTTATGAAATGGGTTTCTTAAGTTGCACTAGGATTGAGCAGAGCAGTCTCGTTATATTTTATTAAAAATTATCTGATGGGAGCGATTTCAATCAGCTTTTTGTTGAATCAGCTTAATGACTCTGATTCAAACAGAAATAAATCGCGTGCAATCAGAATTTTTAAATTGAGTCAGAAATATAAAACAGCTGTCAAGTCAGTTGGTGTGAATGTGGGGACAGGGAACAGTTTAATTAAAGATCTTCCCCCCTCCCCTGCCACACCTCCATTGACTCCTCAGCAGGGTTTGACAAATTATTGCACTCCAATTGTACATCTTGCCGGTCTCATTAGTTTTGGCTGCTTCTATGTACGGGCCCCTCATCTCTGATTGGGCGGAGATGCCCGGGCTCTGATTGGGCATCGGTTTCATTTTACTTCCTGTTCTGGTTTCCAATCAGCTGCTCGCTGACTGCATTTCCTAGCAATGCGGTAAACCAGGTGGCGGCTGGGGCCAGATCCGCGGGATTGGTCACTCGGACCTCCAGATGCTCGGACACTCCCAAGCACCAGAGGCAGAGCAGCCTGCCTGGGGCTGGAGCACTGGGGACCGGGAACTGGTCAGTGTGAGAGGGGCCGAGCGCACTGGTTTGGTGCGCGGACGGAATGATTATGTGCGCGGCCCACGACAGACTGCTGCGCGGCCGCAAACGGGCGCAGCTTTGAGGGAACAGTGCTCTCTACCACTCTCCTCCTTTTTAAGAAGTTCCTTAAAACCTATCTCTTTGACCGAGCTTTTGGTCATCTGTCCTAATATCTGCTTATGTGGCTCGGTGTCAAATTTTGTTTGATAACGCTCCTGTGAAGCACCTTAGGACTTTTTACTACATTAAAGGCGCTATATAAATGCAAGTTGTTGTTACTATCCCTGGGCTGTGCTATTATATAATTAGATTTCGGCAGAAAACAGTGCACTCTGGATGATAGGGGAGATGAGAGCTGCTTACATCAGTGACGATTGACTGAATCTGAGAGACTATCTCGCGTAAAAAACCAAGCCTGATGGCCCAGCCAATCTCTGCAGTAATGTAAGGCTGGACTCTGATGAACAGTTCTCTTATCTCATCCCACACATTCCAATTTTCTTTGGTCTACATTGAATCTGGGAGGACAAAATGGGATTTTCTCTGCAGCCTAATAAACAGGGCAGTTGTCATCACTGGCACACAACAGTTTGCTGTTTTTCTTTGTAATATCAAAACATTTTCACGTTTGATGTCTTCTGTGAAACGTTCTGGTGTGTAAACTCGTTTAAGGTATTACTTAATTTAATGTAAATTGATACTGAAACAGTGGCAGTCACCACAACGACAGAAGCTATAGCAACAAACACAATGGCATCGAAACAAACCTATTTAATCCTTTGTATTTCAGTGACCTTAAACATATTTCCTCCTGTACGTCTGTATGAGTGCCCTCATCCTATCTTTTCACTCCAGGACCAGAACATCAAGCCAGCCCACAATGCAGATTTATTGGTCTTGCTTGGGGTACCAGCTCAGGGTCTACATTATGTAGAAATAAAAACATTGCAGGGAGCATGCGTAATTAAGGCAGCAAATGTCAGCATGTTGAAAGCCCTGTTACTGGGGGATTTGCATCCTATCTGCACTGAGAATTTACACTGCCAGGTTCATTCTGAAGTAGATTCAATACAAGACTCCCTCCCACATGAGTTTGGCAGTATAAATTAAGTTTTATAAAGAAAGAAACACATTTATGTAGCATCTTATCACATCTTTCAGAACTGTCTCAAAGCAATTTAAATGTTATGAATTACTATGAAGGTAACTGGTTATGTAGCAAACACACCAGCTATTTTGCATAAAAAGACAGTTAATCTGTGTTTTTTTTGATGGAGATAGATGATAGGGAATATTAGCCAAAGTACACACAACCCCTCCTGCTCTTCTTCCAATAGTGCCAAGTGATCTTTAATGTCCATCTAAATCTGCAGATGGAGTTTAGCATTCCACTGAAGAATAGCCTCCTTGATAATGCAACACTCCCTCAGCACTGCACTGCATCTCAGCGTATGTGCTCAAGCTCCGCAGTGGGGTTTGAACCCACAACCTTCTAGCTCCAGAGTGCTATCGCTGTGCCAAACTCTCAATATGTTGCAGTTTGTAGGCAGAGCTGAAGGTCTCTCCTCCTTTTGCTGTGCAGTTGCGATTAATAGTCTTGTGTGACAAGATAAACCCCTCTGCCTAGCAAGGCATGAGAGTTTGGCTCAGTTGGTTGAGTTCAAGTCCCACCCCAAGTTTAAAACACACAGCCTTGTTGGCTCTGCTCCCCATAACAGTGAAATACAATATTTTGTAAAGCAGCAAAAATAAGAGCATTTAATGAAGTCCAGAACACACAACGGATATGTTCATTAACCTGCTTCACTGTAAACTGAAAAGTAGGTCCTGCTGTGATCCTTTGCTATGGTACAATAATCCGACTATAAATGTTTAATAAATATTACGAGACCAAACTTGTAGTCTTTGAATAAGAAAATCAATGAATCTGTTTACACATCATTAAAACTATTACTTAATTCCTTTCAGTCATCTGTTCATCAAAGCTTATGTTTGATTTAAGTCATCAGCTCTCTTACTAGTACAACTATAGCCGGAGGTAAAATGTACTTTTGAAATGCTAATGGTTTCTGGCACCACGAATGAGAAAATTGAACAACATGGCACTTTGGGAGTTAACGTATTAAAACAAACATTATTTGTAATACCTTTTTTTTGTAATTGAAGCAGTGATTAGATGATGATTATGGATTCTGTGCTGACATTCCCAGTGCAGTACTGATGGAGTGCTGCACTGTCGGAGGTGCCGTCTTTCGGATGAGATGTTAAACCAAGGTCCTGTCTGTCCTCTCGGGTGGACATAAAAGATCCCACAGCACTATTTCGAGGAAGAGCAGGGGAGTTCTCCCTGGTGTCCTGGCCAACATTTATCCCTCAACCAACGTCGCAAAAACAGATTATCTGGTCATTTATCTCATTGTTGTTTGTGGGACCTTGCTGTGTGCAAATTGGCTGCCATGTTTCCTACATTACAACAGTAACTACACTTCAAAAGTATTTCATTGGCTGTAAAGCATTTTGGGACGTCCTGAGGTTGTGATAGGCGCTATATAAATGCAAGTGTGTCTGTCCTTTCTTTCTTTCCTTCCTCCCTTCCTGTATGATATTACAGCACAAAATAACATGTTCACATTAAAAATACATTTTGGTAATGTGTATATGTGCATTAAGAAAAATCCTGTTCAGATGTTGTATGTTCGAGCAGTGATGTGCTGTACCATTGAGTGATCGGATATTGATTTGCTCCTTAAATCCCCTCATGGTGAATTTTTGATTCCCTGCTGTGCTGTCAGAGGGGAGTGCAGAGCGAAGAATAGTCGCTTCCTTATAGTGCAAGTCCAGTAATGCACCAGTCAACTGACCTCCAAGAATAGCTTGATTCCCTTGCCTATAATATGGTATAAACACATCAATCCCAGCAGACACAAACCCTCAATTTATTTCTGAATCAAGTCAAGCAGAATTATCCCAATTCCAGATTTCTACTGCCCTTTGTGTGGAAAAGTGCTAACTGATTTCCCTCCTAAATGGCTCAGCTCTAATTTTAAGATTATGCCCCCTCGTTCTTAATTCCCCCATCAGAGGAAATAGTCTCTCTGTATCTAGCCTATTAAATTCTTTTAACATTTTACACCCGTTTCCTTAAAGAAAAATCACATGGTCACCATTCTACGCCACATTCTATATATCCAGTCTGAAACATCTGTTTCCCCAGATGTTTGGGTAGGTATCAGTCTGTGGAGTCCATTTTTATAATGGACAATTGAGATGCTCCCCATTAACATCTCACATTGCCACTTATGGTATTTTGGCACCTGGACTCAGTCTAAGCAAGTACAATTATGAGGGGCTTTGATAGAGTAGATGGGGAGAAACTGTTTCTATTAGCAGGAGGGTCAGTAACCAGAGCTCAGAGATTTAAGATAATTGGCAAAAAAGCCAGGGGGGAGATGAGGAGAAATATTTTTACGCAACAAGTTGTAATGATCTGGAATGCATCGCTGGAAAGAATGGTGGAAGCAGATTCAATAGTAACTTTCAAAAGGGAATTGGATAAATACTTAAAAAGGAAAAATTTGTAGGTCTGTGGAGAAAGAGCAAGGGGAGTGGGACTAACTGGATAGCTCTTGCAGAGAGCCGGCACAGGCACGATGGGCCGAATGTCCTCCTTCTGAGCTGTATCATTCTATGAAATCCAATCCATCCCAAAAAATCATCTCCGGAGCAAGGTTTGAGAGCTGCTACATCCGAACAGTTCTGTGCGCTTTTCTCATACTATGTTCCAAAGGAGACCAGAGATTCCCGTAGCAAGCGATGGTTAACTGCGTTTGAATTAATATTCACATAAGGCACAGAGCTCCAGGCACTGACACTGTTTGGCAGGGAGTGCCACAGGCCGATCAAGCCACAGCACAGCCTCTGCTTGCAATATGTAAACTACATCAATAAATGAGACTGACAAACTAACCACTGAGAACAGGATTTGAATCTTGTCCCTGCAAGTTGATCAGTATGATTTCATTCATCAGTTATGCTGAAGTACTTTCAGACCAATTGTATTTTTCCATGTAAATACGCTTGACAACTTATCCAAGAAACCATTTGAGAAGGACTAAAACATAAAATTATTACCACAGAACAAGGCTGTACAATTGGCGAATCAAGTATTTGCTGGAAAAATACAAACTCAGTTGAAAAACAAAATCTATGTTCGTAAGTTCAGAAAACAGTTTTCAATTTACCACAAGGTGCATGGTCACCAGATTGTGGGCCATCATCTTTTATGTTTCTCAGGCGGTAACACGGACACGTTGCAGTTTTGAGCTTCAGCTAGAGTTGCCAACTCTGGTTGGATCTTTCCTGGAGGTTTCATCACATGATCTCCCTCCTCCAACTGTCCCGCCCCCATGCTCCCACTATTGGTCGCCCGCCATGTCCATCCTCGCGGTGCCCCGCCTTCCCACGCCAATCGGAAAGCGAACAGACTCTTTGTTACCCAATTGGATTATTCTCGACTCGTCAGTCAAATGGCTTTGTTTCCCGTCTCCAATATTTTTATCAGAAACAAATGAAAGTGCTCGAAGAAAATTATAAAGACGACACTTTTTTTATTGCCCCTCTGATCTTTCTCTCGGGTTTGCTCGTAGCAGTGTCCTGGAGACCAGTCTTCAATTCCTGGTGACTCTGGGACAATCCTGGAGGGTTGGAAACCCTAGCCCCAGCTCCCAGCACCCTCCCTGCTTGCTGAAAGCAATGCAAGGTGCAGTAGAGGCCGCAGCTGTGGCAAGGACACAGCAATGGAATGCCTCAGGAAAGGTAAAAATTGAGAGGAAGGCCGGGCGTATTGAAATATTTTATTTTCATTCACCAGTTTTCCTTCCTTATTTCCAATCTTTCTTCTCAACTCCTGAAGGTGACGACTTATACTGAGGTCTAAACTCCCTGGGTTGGTGGTCTTCCATCACTTCACTGAGCTGGTTATTATTCTTGTGTGACCTTGGATTATGATCACCAGTAGGACAGATATTTCAGGAGTCATTAGATAGTAGGGCATATGTTAGTAGCCGTATCCTAGTAAGACGTAGGACACTGGCTGATCTTTCCTCTTCCTAGTCATCGGATTCTGAGAGCAAGTCAGCGCTGCATCCCCCCTCCCCCCCCCCCGCTTCTTTCATCGACCGTGCTGCCATCCTAGCCGAGAATGGCTAACTCAACACAGCCCATTGATTGAATCAGAACCATTCCTACCCTGTGTGGTTCAGTGTCTCACCATTCATCCACTGTGAAAGTCTGTGGCAAATCATTTAAAAAAAAAAGTAACATTTTTCTAAATTACATGAAGCCTGTAGCTTTTTTAAACAAGTGCTAAATGATAAAGCTATGAGGAATTTATCCTGGTATCTATAGCATTTTAGTGCCATACACATGCAGTATATTCGTGCACAGGCATATCTTAACAGCTAGTGATGTAATTGTTTCTGTCAGCTGAATACCATCAAAACTTAAACACTGATTCAGACATAAGCCTTTACTTTAAGTATTGTATGTGTGTGAATTATACTGGAGTGTATGTAGACCAGTGGTGCAGTGAATATGCCTTAGTGTTGATGTTAAGTAGACCTATCTAAATGTCCAACTAATTGCATCGCATTTATTCAACAGGGCTTTGAGACAGTTTGGAGTTTTTACAGGCAGATAATTTCCCATTCAAATGAATCCACTTCTCAAACTAGTTCACATTTTGAGGCTTTAGGTAGACTGTGTATCTTAGGCCTTCACTAACTGTCGTTCAGTATTTAATTGCAAATCTTTTAATTTTGTGTGTATTTTTGCTTGTGTTATGGAACAGAACAGTTTTTAATGTGGACTGAAGTTGTGAGGTGGCCCGGCAATGCTCATCATTACTACATCCTGTGATAAGGCGACAGCGCCATCTGCTGTTCCTCAACTATTATCACTGTTGTGGAGATGCCGGTGATGGACTGGGGTGGACAAATGTAAGGACTTGCACAACACCAGGTTATAGTCCAACAGCTTTATTTTAAATCACAAGCTTTCGGAGCTTACCTCCTTCGTCAAGCTCCAAAAGCTTGTGATTTAAAATAAAACTGTTGGACTATAACCTGGTGTTGTGCAAGTCCTTACAATTATCACTGTTACATGTAAAACTGGGCTCTAGCCTTTAAAAGAAAAATATTTTTGTTTTATTTAGCACCTTAAAGCATCTCTTAAACACCTCAAAGCACTTCACCTACAATTTTGAAGTGCAGTGACTATTGTCACATAGGCAAATGTGGAAACCATTTTGTGCAATGCAAGATTCCACAACAACAATGTGCATGACCAGCTTTTTTTTTTGAGTAGGGAGTGGATTGTTGGTTGAAGGACGAATTGTGATGGACCCTAGGACCCATCCGCTTTCAATTTATAACACATTCTATATTTCAATTTTTTTATGTGAACTTATAGTTTGGCCGAGGCACTAGAAAGTTTACAGTGAAAGCCATGCTGATGTGATGAAAGCTTCCTTTGCCTTAGCTTGACAACAGCAATACACACCCCTGGAAGTACTGCATATTACAGACACATTTAAATTGGCTTGGTAAAAAGAAGTGATTTGATTTCTTGGTCCTGAGGCAGATACTAAGCATACACTGGGACCCAAATTTAATTAAGTCAAATCTTGTTTTGTTGTGTAGCAGTGCTGGTTGAAGTTGTTTATATCTGGGAGCTAGGTGGCACACTGGGTTAGACACTGGCCTTTCACCACAGGGACCTGGATTTAATTCTAGCCCAGATTGATGAGGTGAATTTCTCCTCCATCAGCTGGTTATAAAGGTCCTTTGTGAAATGAGTTTGAGTGGTCTCAATAGCACATTGGGCAGACTAGAGAGAACTTTACTGTGCTAGTTTCTCTCTCCTTGGATGCTGCCTGACCTGCTGTGTGTTCCCAGTGTTTTCTGCCTTTTTAAAATAGAAAATAAGTTGTTTATACCTCTGGATTTCATTTCTCTCTAGCCTGCCACAGCAGGAAATCAATCAAAGTGGTTCCGTTCATGTTGGAACTAATGCTATTTTTATATTTGTTTCTGTTGGCTTGGGCATCAAAGAAAGGAAGGTCATGTCACCAGGCTGATACCCCATGTTCTTTAACCTCCAACTTACTGTGCCACCATATATTTCAGGGATTTATAGGACTCTGTGGGGTCATTTCTCATATAAAGTCTTTCATTACCCACCCATGTTGAAAAGAAACTGAGGGGAATGGTTGAGGTTCAGAACTTCTATTGTTTTGGAACAGATGGTATCAAGCAGTGTTTATGTTTATGCTAATTTGTTCTTGCTACTGTATAATTTTACTTCTTGCAATAAATTCAATTCGGTTTTAGTCAGAGTTATAAGGCCTTTTTGGCAGCTTGTTGATTTCCATTGTTTCAAAAGGATCTGGAGGTTTGGTGTGGAGGCCGTACAATTTCTGCTGTATAGCCCAAAGATAGAAAGGTCCACTCTCCACTGGTAGCACACAATTTCCTGTACAAGCACATAGTCAAGTTTCGGTTCATAGGAATTGCAGATTTGCCTATGGAAGTTGACTTTTTTTGTGTAGAGCATGAATTAAAATATATTAGGAACAATCCTGAACCATAACAGAAGTATTGGTTAGGATCCAAGCAGGACTCTGTGCTCTTCTTTGGCCTAGTCCTTGAATGTTTTTTTGCCTCCCATCTTTCCTGGCAACTCCCATGTTTGAATCTCTCCAATCAGGTCTCCACCTCTGCCACACCTTTGTCACCTCTAGATTCAATTATTCCAGTGCCATTCTTTCTGGCTTCCCATCTTCCGTCCTCTATAAATTGCAACTTGTCCAAAATGTAACGTGTCCCAGTAGTTCGTTACCCCCTAGCCCATATTAAATTTTAAATCTTCATCTTCAAATCCCTCCCCGGCCTTATCTCACCCCTTCCTTACAATCTCCTCCAGCCTTACATTCCCTCTTGTACCTTTGGGTCCTCTTATTCTGATCTTTTGTGCGTTTTACCTGCCCCTTTTGCCCCACACAGCTGAAGCCACTTCAACTCTACGCTCTGGACCTCCCCCCACCCCAAACCTTTCCATTTCTCTCTCTGCCTGTAAAACCCATCTTTTCAACAAACCTTTTGGTCATCTATCCTAATCTCTCACTCCACGACTTGGTGCCTATTTTTTTTCCATTTGTAACACTTCTATGTGCGAGGTTTTGTATCAGTGTAAGCTGTTGTAGCTTCCTACCTGTATGCGTCCTCCTATGTGCTTTCAAATGAGAGCTTTTTGTGTACACTTTATTGCAGCCCTCAAAATCACATCTGTGTATGCGTCGTTTCTTCGAGTCAGGGGACTCAGATCTCCTTTGCCGTCTTGTGCCCTCAATACTGAAAGGTGAATCCGAACTGGAAAAAAAGGACACAATGACTGTATAATAAATTGGAACTAATTGTTACGTTGGGTAAATTATCTCGTGAATATGGTGACAGATCAACATAATATGATAAATATCAAAGAAATAAGATTTCTAGCCAGAGATCCTGCCAATAACGTATGAAAAGTTGTGTTTCAGGTTAAAGCAAATATTAAATTTACTTTTTCCAAAGTTCTTTCAGTTTAATTAAAGTGACGAGATAATTTATATATGCATTCAGTTTTCTTGTTTTATTTTCTGTGCCTCTTTCTTTTTCTCCTTTATTCTTTTAACCAGCCATGTTAATAGACTCTGCACCACTCCAACATACATGGCACTCATTTGTACCTTGCAATTGGGGTTCTACAACAGTGTGGGATTTCCATATTTAAGCAGCCGTATGCCCGAAACAAGTGAGCGTGCTGCTCACCCATTTACAGCCTACCTGATGCAGTTTTTGGCCGTCAATGGGATGGCCAAGTTGTCCTCCTCTTTCCCCCCCCCCCCCCCCCCCCAACCCCCGATTTCCAATTCAGGTGAGAAACAGGCGACCAGCAGTTGAAAATCACCCCCCATGTGTGTATCACACGATTTTCATGCTCAATATGGTAATATGATGATGTGCCAACACCTTCCTATACTTCCAATTGGCAGGCAATGACCATCTCCAACAAGAGAGACTCTAACCACCTCCCCTTGACATTTAACGGCATTATCATCGCCGAATCCCCCACCATCAACATCCTGGGGGTCACCATTGACCAGAAACTTAACTGGACCAGCCATATAAATACTGTGGCTACAACAGCAGGTCAGAGGCTGGGTATTCTGCGACGATTAACTCACCTCCTGATTCCCCAAAGGCTTTCCACCATCTACAAGGCACAAGTCAGGAGTGTGATGGAATACTCTCCACTTGCCTGGATGAGTGCAGCTCCAACAACACTCAAGAAGCTCGACACCATCCAGGACAAAAGCAGCCGCTTGATTGGCACCCTATCCACCACCCTAAACATTCACTCCCTTCACCACTGGTGCACAGTGTGTACCATCCACAGGATGCACTGCAGCAACTCGCCAAGGCTTCTTCGACAGCACCTCCCAAACCCGCGACCTCTACCACCTAGAAGGACAAGAGCAGCAGGCACATGGGATCAACACCACCTGCATTTTCCCCTCCAAGTCACACATCATGCCGACTTGGAAATATATCGCCGTTCCTTCAACGTCGCTGGGTCAAAATCCTGGAACTCCCTTCCTAACAGCACTGTGGCCAAACCTTCACCACACGGACTGCAGCGGTTCAAGAAGGCGGCTCACCACCACCTTCTCAAGGGCAATTAGGGGTGGGCAATAAACGCTGGCCTCGCCAGCGACGCCCACATCCCATGAACGAATAGAAAAAAAAAGGAAACTAATTGCAAGGGCCTGATAGCATCTCACAAATATATTGAGTGTGATCGTCTAGTACAGACTGTAGATGTGATTCACATGTTGTGTACTTAAAAAGGAAATAATTTCAACAAAGCATTTTGTTGTAACTTAAGCAGGAGTGTGAGAGAGGTGTTAGATTCCCTCCAGAAGTATTGAAGTTTGGAAGCTACTTGGGTTTTATTGAGATCTCTGAGTTGCTGAGGGGAAAAGATAATTCTGGCACTAAAGAAGAAACCAATGAGGAGAATTTCCTCCACGCTTGTCCTACTCCACCCTGTAACTTCAGTGGAAACTCCGTCAATGCTGGGGTTTCTGCCAAACTTCTGCCAAAGTAATGGCAGCAGAACAGGAGGAGCCCTGAGGTAATTCCCAGCACAGGTTTCTTGGAATTTCCCACTGAGCCATTGAGGGAGCCCAAGGAATCCTGCTTCTGGTATTTTGCCAACAATGGATCACCAAGGTAGTGACTCTCCATTTTTTTTTCAACTTAACCATCTCAAATCGATTGGGACTGAAGCTCCTGCTGATTTGGAATAGAACATAAGAAATAGGAGCAGGAGTGGGCTGTACGGCCTCTCGAGCCTGCCCCGCCATTCAATCAGATCATGGCTGATCTTCAACTCCACTTTCCTGCCCGATCCCCATATCCCTTATTCCCCGAGAGTCCAAAAATCTATCTATCTCAGCCTCGAATATACTCGACGACCAGTGTCCACAGCCCTCTGGGGTAGAGGATTCCAAAGATTCACAACCCTCTGATTGAAGAAATTCCTCCTCATCTCAGTCTTAAATGACCAACCCCTTATCCTGCGAGGACGACCCTTCATCCTGGTGTTATAACTTCACGTTCACCACGAAGGCCTAAATTCACTGCCTGTGCCTCTCAGCAACTACCTGAAAGACATGAATCTTTAGTCACCAGTCTTCTGATTGGGTCATAACTCAAATTCACGGACCACTGTGTTAACCATAAGACCACGTGGCCTAACAGAATTTATAATAGCAGCTTTACTGAGTCACAAAAAAAGGCATGGAAAGAAAAAACAGTCCTGCCACAAGTTTTCTTGTTAGTTCATGATTAACCAATTTTAGAAACTGTACTACTAAATCATATAATGTCCTCAAATGTGCACAGTTGTATTTACTGTTTGAATAATGTGCATCCAAAAATAACACACAATTACCATGAGAACTGCCAGTAACTAATTGCGAAAGAAAAATATTGACGATTAGATTTTGATTAATTGCTGTCAAACGAGTACTGATCTTGTTCTATACAGGACTGATGAAATATTGCAATTCTGAGTATTTTATTATCTGTGCACTGACACAACAGATATTTGGTTGTAAAATGTAGTCTGAATGACCTGGGTTCATTCAGCAAAATATTAAATTACTGTACAAAACCCTGAACGCTGTGGTGCTTGATGTATCCGAATAGTCAAACATATTCCACTGCAAAAATCATCCACTGATCTAGCCCTGGATTTAAATCTTGACAGATAGAAAGATGTTTGCACCAATGATGTGATTGAAAGGCCCATTCTCAATCAATTATTCTGCTGTTAACTTCAGTTGCAACAGATGAGCAATTGTACCTGCACATTTGTTTATAAGCCCTGATTATGACTATCGGGGTAAATTTTGAGCGATTCCGCTACCGTCACAGAGTAACACTCAATGGGAGCATGAATTGGACAGCGAGGGCTCTGTATACCCTGACTCATGGCGCTCCCCATTTTCTACTGTGGAAAATCAGGAAAATAAAGAGATAACTCTTGCAATACTGTGGCAGGAGTGGAATTTTGCAAAATTTATTTCTTTATTTTCCAATTATAGATTGACCCTGAGAAGGCCAATGCAGGCCACAGGGAATTATTGTGGCCATCGATGACAGCAGTTTAGATTGCTGCACCAGCTCTGTTGCCAATAGGGCCCCAAGGACTTTGATGTATGGGGCATTTACAATAGGCCATAATTTGCGATAGCAGGGCATTTAATGGCTTCTGCTGTTAGAGTTGCCCTTGCATGTTTATGTCTTGAAATTATTTGCAGGGCAAGTTGCTGGAAGTGCGAGCTGATAACGTCACAGCGAGGGAAACAGGGCATCTGGGACCTGGGGGCATGCAACTGGGTATCTCCTTAACCAATCAGATTGAAAGATTGTGAAATTAACAGCGCAAGAACTGTAAAGGAAGTGTAAATTAGAGTGGGTGAATTCAATGTCAAATCAGGTACAGAAAGAGAAATAAAGAGAGGGAAAGAAAGATTGGATTAAGAGGGAGGAAAAAGAAGACAGAAAGGAAAAGTAAAAAAACAATTAAAAACTTAAAATTTTACATTTTTAAAATCTCCAACAACAATTAAAACTTTAACGAATGAGATTCCACACTTGTATAGTTAATTTTCAGTGCCAGTGAGGTTGATTGGCAGTAATTAACAATTAGCACATTGTTAAAAGGGTATTTCGATTGGAATGGACAAGACTTAACTTGCTGTGGTGAGTTTAGTTTGTATCTACCACGCAAATACAGCAACTTCTCGCCATTCAATGTATTTCAATGGTGAGCAAATGTAAGAAATCTTACAACACCAGGTTATAGTCCAACAGTTTTATTTGAAAATCACAAGCTTTCGGAGCTTACCTCCTTCGTCAGGTGAGTGAGGTTCTAAAATCGCATAGCATTTCAAATAAAACTGTTGGACTATAACCTGGTGTTGTAAGATTGCTTACATTTGTCCACCCCAGTCCATCACCGGCATCTCCACATCATGGTTTCAATGGTGAGACAGACAACGAGATGCTGTTTTCGCAAAGCTAACGGCAGAGTGGTGCAATTCGGACAGCAACTTTTGGATATATGAGTTTAACCATGCATCTGCCCCTCGACTGAAGTTGCTGTACTATTTATGCATAAATAACATCGAGCGCCATTAGCCTCGCCGTTATTTTGACAGCAAAATCTGGGCCATTATATTACCACACTGCCATCAGCAGCAGCAGCCCCAATCTTGGCAGCAGTGCTGATTCGTAAATGAGGTAGTGCTGCTAATGAAATTGGGGCTGCTGTTGATAACAACTTGCATTTATATAGTGCCTTTAATGTAGTAAAACATACCAAGATGCTTCACAAGAGCGTTATCAAACAAAATTTGACACTGAGTCACATAAGAAAAAGGAGCAGGAGTAGGCCATATGGCCCCTCGAGCCTGCTCCGCCATTTAATAAGACCATGGCTGATCTTCTACCTCAACTCCACTTTCCTGCCTGATCCCCATATCCCTTGATTCCCTTGGAGTCCAAAAATCTATCAATCCCAGCCTTGAATATACTCAATGACTGAGCATCCACAGCCCTCTGGGGTAGAGAATTCCAAAGATTCACAACCCTCTGAGTGAAGAAGTTCCTCCTTATCTCAGTCTTAAAAGGCCGATCCCTTATCCTGAGACTATGCCCCTTAGTTCTAGACTCTCCAGCCAGGGGGAACATCCTCTCAGCATCTATCCTGTCAAACTGTCTCAGAATCTTCTGTTTCAATGAGATCACCTCTCATTCTTCGAAACTCCAGAGAGTATAGGCCCATTCTACTCAACCTCTCCTCATAGGACAACCCTCATCCCAGGAATTAATCTAGTGAACCTTCGCTATCCTGCCTCTAAGGCAAGTATAGCGTTCCTTAGATAAGGAGACCAAAACTGTAGACAGTACTCAAGGTGGGTCTCACTAGGGCCCGATACAATTGTAGCAAGACTTCCTTAATCTTGTACTCCAACCCCCTTGCAATAAAGGCTAACATACCATTTGCCTTCCTAATTGCTTGCTGTACCTGTATGGCGACTTTCTGTGTTTCGTGTACAAGGACGCCCAAGTCTCTCTGAACACCAACATTTAAAAGTTTCTCACCATTTAAAAAATATTCTGTTTTTCTATTCTTCCTATCAAAGTGAATAACCTCACATTTCCCCACATTATACTCCATCTGCCAACTTCTTGCCCACTCACCTAACCTGTCTATATCCCTTTGCAGACTCATTGGGGTCGATTTTGCAATGGCGGTGGGTTGGCGGGGGCCTGGGGGAGGGATGCGAAGGTGCGCGTGGCAAACCCGCATGAACAAAACTTACCGTTTCCGACACGATCGCGTGTTGATTGCTGATGGTTAACATCGTCTCCGGGTTTCGCGCCCGGCAACCAGCCTGATTGACAGGCTGACTGCTGTCAGGAGCTGCAACACGAGGTGGGGGGGTCGAGAACAAGAGCGAGCGAGCGAGATGCATCCGGCACTGGAATGGAAGATCGTGGGGGTGGGGGAGAGTGGAAGATCGTGGGGGAGGGAAGAGTGGAAGATCGTGGTGGTGGGGGGGGAGTGTGGAAGATCGTGGGTGGGGGGAGTGTGGAAGATCGTGGGGGGTGGGGAGTGTGGAAGATCGTGGGGGGGGGAATGTGGAAGATCGTGGGGGGGGGAGGAGTGTGGAAGATCATGGGGGTGGGGGAGAGTGGAAGATCGTGGGGGGGGAGGAGTGTGGAAGATCGTGGGGGTGGGGGAGAGTGGAAGATCGTGGGGGCGGGGGGGGGGGGGGGAGAGTGGAAGATCGTGGGGGGGGGGGGGGGAGTGTGGAAGATCGTGGGGGGGGGGGGAGTGTGGAAGATCGTGGGGGGGGGAATGTGGAAGATCGTGGGGGGGGGAGGAGTGTGGAAGATCATGGGGGCGGGGGGAGAGTGGAAGATCGTGGGGGGGGGAATGTGGAAGATCGTGGGGGGGGAGAGTGGAAGATCGTGGGGGGTGGGAGGAGTGTGGAAGATTGTGGGGGGGGGAATGTGGAAGATCGTGGGGGGGGGGGGGAGTGTGGAAGATCGTGGGGGGGGGAGAGTGGAAGATCGTGGGGGGGGGAGAGTGGAAGATCGTGGGGGGGGAGTGTGGAAGATCGTGGGGGGGGGAGAGTGGAAGATCGTGGGGGGGGGGAGAGTGGAAGATCGTGGGGGGGGGAGAGTGGAAGATCGTGGGGGGGGAGTGTGGAAGATCGTGGGGGGTGGGGAGTGTGGAAGATCGTGGGGGAGGGAAGAGTGGAAGATCGTGGTGGTGGGGGGGAGTGTGGAAGATCGTGGTGGGGGGAGAGTGGAAGATCGTGGTGGGGGGAGGGGGAAAATCGGGGGTGAAGAGGGGGACGTCGGGAGGACATTGGACATCGGAGCAGGATGCAAAGGTAGGTTCATTTTGTGTTTTCACTTCCGTCTTTGGTTTTTAATTTAATTTATTTAGTTTCTTTTCCCTGATCTGGCCCTTCAGGCGTGAATCAGAAGCGGTGGGCAAGCCGCCCAGGTAAGTTTAAAAATCGTTACAAGCACTTACTCTGTCACAGGTAAAGGCCTTATGTATCTCAATGAGGTACATTTGGCTCTTTAACTGTCAGCCGGCGGGACTTCCGATTTTGGGTCGCCCGTGCGCACACCTGGGAAACTCGGGAGTCTGGGGGTTGGAGCTGGCTTCCAAACCCGAACGGGATTTTCACGATTTTCAGCGCCCCCAATGCACCCGCAATTGCCCCCTAAAATTGAGCCCATTGTGTCCTTCTCACAGCTTACTTTCCCACCTAGCTTTGTATCGTCAGCAAATTTGGATACATTACATTCAGTCCCTTCATCTCAATCGTTAATAAAGATTGTAAATAGCTGAGGCCCAAGCACTGATCCTTGCGGCACCCCACTAGTTACAGCCTGCCAACCCGAAAATGACCCGTTTAATCCTACTTTCTGTTTTCTGTCCATTAACCAATCCTTTATCCATGCTAATATATTACTCCCAACTCCATGGGCCCTTGTCTTGTGTAATAGCCTTTTATGTGGCATTTTATCGAAGATATTAGGATAGGTGACTAAAAGCTTGGTCACAGAGGTAGGTTTTAAGGAGCATAGAGGGAGAGGTTTAGGGAGGGAATTCCAGAACTTAGGGCCTAGGCAGCCACAGTGAATGCAACATACATTGAAGTCTTTGGGTAAACGGGACTGGAAAAACAAACGTGATACCTGCTCAACAATGAGGGCTGCCAAAGATAAGATTCACATGATGGATGGCAGGCTCCATTGTGAATCGCTTCTGAAAATATTTTTGTATTTTATCTTTTCGCAATTTTTTTTTTAGCTAGGCGGAGTATTGTGAATCTAAAACGTGATTCCGTTGACTGCCTCTGTAAAGAGTCTTGTTTTATTTGTGACATAGAGTCAAAGATACAATGCCGTCTGACATCACTGCCAATTAATTGTAATAGAAATATTCTCAAATATGGATGCGTGCGAATTAGAATCATAGATAGAATCATAGAATGATTCAGAAGGAGGCTATTCAGCCCATCATTCCTGTACTGGCTCTTTGAAAGAGCTATCCAATTAGTCCCACTCCCTTGCCCTTTCCCCATAGCCCTGCAAAATTTTTCCCCTTAAAATATTTATCCAATTCCCTTTTGAAAGTTACTATTGAATCTGCTTCCACCACCCTTTCAGGCAATGCATTCTCGCTGTACAATTTTTTTCTCTCATGTATCTTTGGTTCTTTTGCCAATCACCTTAAATCTGTGTCCTCTGGTTACCGGCCCCTCTGCCACTGGAAACAGTTTCTCCTTATTTAATCTATCAAAACCCTTTGTGATTTTGAACACCTATTAAATCTCCCCTTAACCTTCTCTGCTCTAAGGAGAACAACCCCAGCTTCTCCAGTCCACGTAACTGGCAAATGTTTTTGGTATCTCTAATAACTGAGCCGTAAAAAAGATGTTGTATATAGTGACACCACAAGTCCCGGCCAGAATGGAGATGATTGGATAACTCCCCCGTCAATCACCCCTAGAGACTGCACTGCTGTAAGTAACTGGGATTGATTTTACGCACATAACTTGTATTATTTAACTATCTTCCACTCATTCATTTTGCTGAAGAAATAATCCTGCTGTACTCGGGAGATTCTGTTTGCTGTAGTTTCGGTCATGCGTTCGGAGGCTCTGTAAATTAAAACCACAAGTCCCGCCCCGCCTTCAACTTATTGCCTGATACAGTGATGTCAAATTCACTCCGAAAAAAGTAAGCTTTGTTGTACGAAAGCAGGCCGAATGTACATTGTTTACAACATTTAGCGCTTCCAGGGTAATGCAGATGGTCAATGTCAGTGCTCATCAACAAGCAATGCGAGCATTTCCCATACTGTGTCTTTGATCCGGTATGTTTGACAATTTTCTATCTAGGGGCCAGGAGATGAGGGAATGTATCCTACAATGTTCAGGCTAGAAATACAGCCACCTCTAGCAGTGCATGGAAAAAGTGATTCATCTATTGAGTAAATAAGATTTGAAGACTGAATATGGCCTGAATACTTGCCAATTGGTCATTTGGATAGATCCTGTCGTATCTGATCATGTCAAATTTTAGATGCTGTTGTCCATTTCTCAGTGTTCTTGATTCATCTGTTTATGTCTACAACATGGTAAATTTTCAATTGCCTTTGTGGATTAGCTGCCTGTTATAGAAACTTTCCCACTTCTATTGGTTTCATTTTGCTTCTGTGTAAATTTTATTCTTTAACAAATCTGATTTTGGCTTTAGTCGTCTGACAGCATGGTCCTCTTACACCGATCAAGGAGATTAGGAGCATGATTTCCGATGGATAACCAAGCAGTACAGGATATGTTTAACCCTGAAGCTCGTTACTCCTCTTCACCACATAGTTTAAATTTTAAGTTCTGTTTGAATTGGGACGCGGGATGCCTATGGAAACTGTGATTCTCCGAGAAAGAAAAAACGCAAGAACTTGCATTTATATAGCACCTTCCACGACCTCAGGACGTCCCAAAGCGCTTTACAGCCAATGAAGTACTTTTTAAAGAGTAGTCACTGTTGTAATGTAGGAAACGTGGCGGCCAACTCGCACACAGCAAGCTCCCACAAACAGCAATGTGATAATGACCAGAGAATCTGTTTGAGATGTTGATTGAAAGATAGAGATGCTGGTGTGTCATTCACCAGTGCAAAATGCAAAGGCTTTTCTCATTCTAGGTTTGTTTATGTGGCATTTCCATTTCCAAACACAAGATGGTGCAAGTGGAATACATTGCTTTTCATTCAACAAAGTCGAGTCTCCGGCTGATGGAAACTTTGAATACGAGAACTAATATAATTTTTGATAAGGACATACGGTATTTGTAAAATTATGCCTAGAGGATGTATTTAGTAAAAAATGAAAGTTGTAATGGTGAATCTATATAAAACCTCAGTAAGAACACAGTTGGAGTACCGTGTGCAGTTTTGGACTCCACACTATAGGAAGGGTGCTGAGACAATAGAGTGGGGACAGCACAGAATCACAAGGATGCTGCCTGGTATGAGGAAATACAAATACAAAGAAAGACATGAAAATCTGCGGCTGTTTTTTGTTAGAACAGAAGAGATTACAGGGTGATTGAATGAGGTGTTTAAAATTATGAAGGAATGGAACAAGATAGACAGAATCGGAAGTTTCCAGTGGCTGATGGGTCTAGAATGAGGGGACATAGATATACGATTAAATGGAAGAGATTTAGAACAGAGAGCAGGAATCATTTTTTTTTATACAAACGGTTGTGAGGCTGTGGAATGCAGTACCAGGGTTAGTGATTGAAGCAGAGACCATGTCGGCATTTGAGAATACGTTAAGTGGCTGTAGGAAAGGGAGATAAAGGGATATGGAAACAGGGTGGACACGTAGAATTAGGAGTACAGTTCGTGTGGAGGAGAATTACCAACAGGGACTGGTTGGGCCAAGTGGCTCGTTTCTATGTTGTAATTCCTGTGTTGTCTGGAGGTGTTTAATTTAATCATTTTTAAAAAAATTCCTGTTAATTATGTTGGAAAATCTCTTTCTCAAAACCAAGAAGCTGCTATTATTTCTTTTTTTAAACCAATTATTATCTATGGAACAAAGTACTTTCTTCACTTCTATCATTCCTTTCTATTAATTCTCCTAAATTCTTATTTATTTCCTTCTACAATTTTGCTTCCTACCTTTTTATTCTCCTTCAATTTGCCCCTTTGCTCTTAAGGTGCTGATTCATATTGAGGTACGGTTCTATCGGTGCCAACAGATCACTGATACTTTGCCAAGTGGCTGTTCTTCATATGTGAGCCTACACAATTCACTATTTGACAATCACATCAAACCTGACCCTGTCCGTGCTTTTTTTTTATTCGTTCATGGGATGTGGGCGTCGCTGGCAAGGCCAGCATTTATAGCCCATCCCTAGTTGCCCTTGAGAAGGTGGTGGTGAGCCGCCTTCTTGAACCGCTGTAGTCCATATGGTGAAGGTTCTCCCACAGTGCTGTAAGGAAGGAAGTTCCAGGATTTTGACCAAGCGACGATGAAGGAACGGTGATATATTTCTAAGTTAGGATAGTGTGTGACTTGGAGGGGAACGTGCAAGTGGTGTTGTTCCCATGTGCCTGCTGCCCTTGTCCTTTTAGGTGGTAGAGGTCGTGGGTCTGGGAGGTGCTGTCGAAGAAGCCTTGGGGAGTTGCTGCAGTGCATCCTGTGGATGGTACACACTGCAGCCAAGGTGCGCCGGTGGTGAAGGGAGTGAATGTTTAGGGTAGTGGATGGGGTGGCAATCAAGCGGGCTGCTTTGTCCTGGATGGTGTTGAGCTTCTTGAGTGTTGTTGGAGCTGCACTCATCCAGGCAAGTGGAGAGTATTCCATCACACTCCTGACTTGTGCCTTGTAGATGATGGAAAGGATTTGGGGAGTCAGGAGGCGAGCCACTCGCTGCAGAATACCCAGCCTCTGATCTGCTCTTGTAGCCACAGTATTTATGTGGCTGGTCCAGTTAAGTTTCTGGTCAATGGTGACCCCCAGGATGTTGATGGTGGGGGATTCGGTGATGGTAATGCCATTGAATGTCAAGGGGAGGTTGTTAGACTCTCTCTAATTGGAGATGGTCATTGCCTGGCACTTGTCTGGCGCGAATATTACTTGCCACTTATCAGCCCAAGCCTGGATGTTGTCCAGGTCTTGCTGCAGGTGGGCACGGACTGCTTCATTATCTGAGAGGTTGTGCAAGTGCTCTATTTCCGGGGGTAGTTGTACAGTATTCAATTATTTTCTAATTCTTTCTTTCTTCTGTTTAGCGCTTTCTTCACTGATAGCTACTTCCCATCATATCTCTCCACCCCTAAACCCCCAAGTTGATCCAGCAGGGTGTGCAGGAGAAGTTGCTTTGTTTGGAGACTGGACTTTTTTGCATGCTGAAAGGGAGAGAAAATGACGGCCTCGAAGTTAGGGATAAGGGCAGAGGCCTAGCTGATGGTATCAAATCGGAACATTTTAGTTTTAACTTTTTTAAGGAAATGATAAGCCAAGTGGATAATGGAAAACCATGTGACATGGTCTTGAGGGGCAGAATATTTTCTAGGATTAAAGGGGAGCAATGTTTAAGAATGTGGAGACAATCACTGAAATAAAGCAAGCAAATAATGCAAATACACAGTCCGTCAATCAGTACCTTAAAGGGAAAGGTAGGTTGCTGTTTCAGACTCAACCCATTATTAGAACCAAGTTCTGATCAAAAGTTGCATCCAAAACATTGCACTATCTTACCCTTTCAGATGCTGATCAATCTGGTATGCATTTCCAGCATTTTCTTCTTTTCTTTTACCAAGGCAATTAGTGAAGTTTGTTGAAAGGTAGCAGATAACGAGAGACTTGCCATGACCAGAACTGCACTGTTTGTGACCGTGAACGTCACAGCAGCCCTGAATATTTTTGATGCTGGCTAGAAAGTATTGCTGCGAAAATGGCAGATGAATGCTTAATGTGTTTCTATGACATGCCTCTGTCTGCTACTTTCAAATAAACTGATCAACACTTCCGTTTAAATAGCAGAGGAATGTCATGCAAGCATTTGTTCACTAATATGACCAACAGTAATTTCCAGCCTTCTGTCCACCTACATTCAGCACCAGTGCACTCTAACGATGCCGACTCATCCATTTTCACAGAGGTGCTGACCAAACTTGGAGAGACAAGAATATTGCACCGTTGCCGATTTGCCGAAAATCTTGGGTGTGACCAGCTGCACTCATTTTGATATAAGGGTTTTCACAGTCAATCTGATGGTATACATCAACTGATAAGACTTCCGTTCAATCTGTGCAGGGATCTGTATTTGAGGATGGAGATAAGTCAAAAGAGCTATTGTTTTTGCCACTTTTGATGTCAGTCAGAAGTCAGACTAATGTGATTCATCACACTTTGGCAATGCACTGTGTATCTGTAAACAAACTTAAGATTTACCAATTTTTTTTCCAGAAACTCTTCAATAATAGTTTTTTTTGGAAAGATAATTATGGTACTGAATGCAACTTTGAACTCACAGGCTTATCCTAAAAACACAGGGGGTGAAAAGCTTTCGCCATTACACAATGGACTAACAAACTAAGGGCTAGCTCACAGGATTAGTGCAGACATCCACTATAAAAATATATACGTTTTCCTTTTATGTATCTATATTGTAACGAAGTAATGGAGAGGGTTGATGAGGCTAGTGCGGTTGATGTTGTGTATATGGACTTTCAAAAGGCGTTTGATAAAGTACCACATAATGGACTTGTCAGCAAAAATGAAGCCCATGGGATTAAAGGGGCAGTAGCTGCGTGGATAGGAAAATGGCTAAGAGACAGAAAGAAGAGAGTAGCGGCATGGGGTTTTATTTTTCAGATGGAAATGGAAGTGTGCAGTGGTGTTCCCCAGGGGTCAGCGTTGAGACCTCTGCTCTTTTTGTTATATATTAATGACCTGGACTTGGGTATACAGGGCATAATTTCAAAGTCTGAAAATGATATGAAACTCATAAATATAGTAAACAGTGAGGAGGGTAGTAACAGACTTCAGGAGGACACAGACAGACTGGTGAAATAGGCAGACACATAGCAGATGAAATTTAACGCAGGGAAGCGTGAAGCGATGCATTTTGGTAGGAAGAATGAGGAGAGGCATTATAAACTAAATGGTACAATTTTAAAGGGGGTATAGGAACAGAGAGACATGGAGGTATACATACACAAATCTTTGAAGGCGGCAGGACAAGTTCAGAAGGCTGTTAAAAAGGCATACAGGGTGCACAGCTTTATAAATGGAGGCATAGAGTACAAAAGCAAGGAAGTTATGTTAAACCTTATAAAACACTGGTTAGGCCCCAGCTGGAGTATTGTGGCCAATTCTGGGCACCACACTTTAGGGAAGATGTCAAGGCTTTAGAGAGGGTGCAGAAGAGATTTACTGGAATGGTACCAGGGATGAAAGACTTCAGTTACGTGGAGAAGCTGGGGTTGTTCTCCATAGAGCAGAGAAAGTTAAGGGGAGATTTGATTGAGGTGTTCAAAACCATGAAGGGTTTTGTTAGAGTAAATAAAGAGATACTATTTCCAGTGGCAGAAAGGTCGATAATCAGAGGACACAGATTTAAGGTAGATGGCAAAAGAACCAGAGGCAACATGAGGGAAAAAAAAATTCATAGCGAGTTGTTATGATCTGGAATGCACTACCTGAAAGGGCAGTGGAAGCAGATTCAATAATAACTTTCAAAGGCCATGATGTGGAGATGCCGGTGATGGACTGGGGTTGACAAATGTAAGGAATCTTACAACACCAGGTTATAGTCCAACAGTTTTATTTGAAAATCACAAGCTTTCGTCAGGTGAAGTTTCAAAGGGGAATTGGATAAATACTTGAAGAGGGAAAACTTGCAGGGCGATGGAGAAAGAGCAGGGGAGTGGAACTAATTGGATAGCTCTTTCAAAGAGCTGGCACAGGCATGATGGGGTGAATGGCCTCCTCCTGTGATTGGCTGGTAGAAACTTCTGAACCTAGAAGTGTTGGTTCATCAGACACACTCTTGTCAGAACTGCCGGCAGGAACTCCTGAACCCAAAGGCATCAGTGCCTCAAAGGCACTTCTGGTCCATGGGTTATATATGGGTAGCTATTCAGCATATTAAGATTTGCCTTATTTTTCTACCATTTAAATGTAGAATTGTGTCCTGAAGTAGGTACTTCTAGAGGTTACAGAAAATCCAGCATTTCACTTGATTGGGATTTCTTCAGGACTTTGTTTTAGCAGCATATCTCTTAATGATGTTGCAGTTATATTCCAGAAGAGCTTCTGCTTGAACTGGTTCTGTGATAGTCTTGGCTGCTAATGCTGTGGCATCCACCCTATTCACACCACTGACAATAGTCACAAACAATGAACCAGGACTTTCATTTCTGGTTCCTGGACCTTTCCCAATGTCTGAGGAAGGTGTGTAAAAGCCAGAAAGTGCCACGTGCGTTGCTGTACCATATCAGCAGCAGTCTGCTAACGACCAGAGAAAATGGTGGTAGTTTACAGTGCACTCCAGAAATTCTCTTCTGGAGAGGGTTGGGCTTGGACCCACTTATCTTAGTGTTGCTGCCGGCAGTGACAGCAGCACAAGTTAAATGCATCTTCAATTGTCTGTTTCTAATGTCTTTCTGGCAGTTAGGGCTCTTTTACTAGTAGGAGTATACCTGCTTTTAGGTGTTTTTAGCATTGTCAGAAAAGCCTTAAAAATTGTTTTTGTTACTCCATTATGGAATAGTGATTTCACAGCCCAGTTATGCAATGATTCACCTGGTTTGATGTATAATTGCTATTCCACAAGGATGGACCTGCTGAAAACAGCAGGATTAACTGTTTGTTACCTGCGTTGGTCCATAACTCAAATGTCTTTGCAGTGCTGGGATGTTATGGGTTTATCACACAACACTGTGTGATATTCATCATACAACTGATCTTTGTTTTGAGAGGACCAGCATTTTCGTGTAAGGTGTATAGCCATTTCAATAAGTTGTTTACACGAATAGTCATGAAACATGGGCATTAATTTTCAAGAAAGAGTTGTTTTTGTGAGGTCCTGTACTGTCTCACTGTTTTCACGGTTTTCTTTTATTAAGTGAGACTGTGTACACCGAGTTCTGCCATTTACACTATTCCATTCAGAACAAGGTTGCTGACTAGAGAATGGTGCTATGAAGTGAAGATGGAAGTTTTTACAATGAGCTTTATGTATAGTTTAAAAAATGCCATCTTCATACAAAAATTCTCACCAAGATCAAACTTGTCAAAGTCTTTATTACAACAAATGATGGTGCTGTGTTTGCTATCATTATCATTGAAGAGTCTCCATTGTACATTGGTAATGATATCTCAAAGTGTTGCAAAGATGCTAGTCATTTATTAAGCAAAAACAGCAAGGTGGCACAATTTCTATCAGTGGCACTAGAGAAGCACTTAAAAATAAATAAATCAAGATCAGTATCCAACGTAGAAGAAATATGTTGCCAATTGCACCGGTTAGTTGCCCTCCTTCTGCAATGTGCTGCCTGCTGGTGGCGATTGTAACATTAGAACATTGCAGTGTCCAATAACCATTCTACTCAATGTGAGCCTTTATCCTGAAAGCACCATCTGCAAGCTGCTATGTAAAGCTTACCCCCATCCCTATGTAACCCTGTATCATGGACATTGAACCGCACATACCATGCAATGTATGACTGTGCTGTAACCAAACAATTGCAATAATGTGAAAACTCCAACTAATGACTGAGCAGCATCAACAAGTTGTGTCTGTAAAAGAAAAGATTGAACAGAAGGTTCACAGCTGATGGACTTCAAAATACAATCATTTACCATGGGTTTTGATGTTCCCTGTTTCTTCACATATCTGGAAGACTTTTTTTAAAACAAAATAACACTGGTTACAGTATTTTAAGTGTTATGTTTTCTGCCCCATTGTGTTCTCCCTGTGTGTCACTCTTTGCTCCTTGCTGTAAACAGGATTGTAACAGCATCATAAACCATTATTGATACTAAAAAGAAAATGTGTAAGTCAAATTTTAATTTGTAGGTTGGTTGTTATTCTGAAATGATTTTTAAAAAAGATCTCCTTTTAAGTTATGCCTTGCCGCATTCCAATTTAATGGGTAAGAGGGGAGCTACTTGCAGCCATCTGCCAATATTATTGTGTAACCAGATGCTATGAGATGTGCAAGAGCAGTCGGGGGTGACTTGTTTACTTGATTATTTTTCTTTTCCATTGCCTGTGGGGAAAGTGTTTCTACTTTAACCCAGGGTCACCTCTTTACGGCATGACCAAGATCAATCTTTGTGAGAATTTCAGGATAGGAACCCCTGTATTTAGACTGAATGCAGTTTACTGTTCCATCATTGTGCCATGCAACCTTAAAATTACCTTTTAAAATGACCGTATAGTATAACTTTCAATCTGCACTGCAATGTCGAATGCAAGGTAGCCCCATAATTTATCACAGCAGAGTCCCATTCTATACTACCTGCGGGGAGGTAGCAACCTTGGGATGTGGCATCGCCCAGGCTGGAGAGATGAAACTCCAAGGCCAGGTCCGACCATTATGGTTTTGTGCGCCTTCCACTGGCTGGCTTATAAGAAGCTATGTTCTGGAAGCAGGCTGCTTGCCTACTCTTCTGGGTGGGGAATGGTGTATGGCATGGAGGGTGGCTTCGGAGAAAGAGAAAGTAATGGGAGAAATGGATTGCAGTAATTAATTTTTCCATAATTGAAATTGATTATGGTTCCTGGGTTATGCCATCCTTCAGCAGAAATAGCTGCTGGGTTAGCAACCTCTATTTCTAGTAGGCAAAGATGAACATCTCTACATAGAATTAGAAAGACCCTCATGCTCTCCGAAGTAGAAATCTAATTAGAAGAATCTTGCATAATGATTTATAGCTACAAAGCCAGTGTTACTCGCAATATTTTTTCAAGAACTTCTTGTTAAGAGTTTAATGTGAAGAAGAAAATTCTAATAAACATTGTAATGCGTTGCTGTGCAAGGAAGAATGCTTCAGGTTAAAGGGGAAGGCATTTAAACATTTAGTGATATGTATCCCTTACAAGGGATTGGTTCCATCCAAATGGCAGTAAAAAGGATAGTGTTTGATACTTTTGAAAAATTAGAAACTCCATCTAGAGTACTAATTGGGACTTTCCTTGAGGTAGACAAGAAACCAATGGAAATCACTCAATCCTTCAGTGTTCTATTTTGTTGTGGCTTAAAAATTACCATATGCAAATGTACGCTGAGGACAAAATGCAATTGATGAGAAATTGCAATGTTTGTATGAGGTCTATTCCCAGTACCATGGTGCGGAAACGAACCAGTTTAAGATTGTATCTCTACCAACAGTAGCACTGCTCGTACAAGGGAAAGGCTGCAGGTAAGTGGGTTTTACAGCCAGGCTGCCCTGTTTGAAGATTGCCCTGACCCCTTCCCCAAAATCTGGGACGATACCTATTGTTAACACTTACACAAGGAGGAAAGAACTTGCATTTGTGTAGCACTTTGGTACATCCTGAGGTTGTGAAAAGAGCTTTACAGCCAACAAAGTACATTTTTTGAAGTGTTAGCACTGTTTTAATGTAGGGAAAGTCAACTTGCACATAGCAAGGTGCCACAAAAAGCAATGAGATAAATGACCAATTAAATTGATTCTTTGTGGTGTTTGAATGGTGCTGTGGGATCTTTTACATCCAGCTGAGAGAGCAGACAAGGGCCTCTGTTTAAGATTTCAGCCAAAAGACTGCACTTCCAACTGTGCAGCACTCCCTCAGTACTACATTTAAGTGTCAGCCTAGATATGTGCTTAAGTATCTGGAGTAGGGCTTGAACCCTTGACCTTCTGGACTCAGAGACAACAGTGGTCCCACTGAGCCACGGCTGACACGGAGAGGAAAGCTGAACACTTGCCACTAAATATACTGCACTAAAAACATCGAACTAAATACCATCCTTTACTGCCACAGCTGAGAAATTCTAGCCAAAAGTTACTGAAATAATTTTACGGTAAATTTAGAACCAATCTGGGTTTAAATGTTTAATTGTTGTGTCTCGGAGCTAAGAACAGTTTTGGTATAGAAAAGGTGGTTTTACAACCAACAAAGAGCAGACAACATAAACCAAGACCCAAAGTCAAAGTTCATCTGAGCTGAAATGGTTTGACAGAATAGAATCAAGCAAACCTTGATGGACTCGTATTCAGGATAAAGTTTAACTGGATGCATACAACAGTTTACTGGAGTTCAATAGTATGATTAAATATAACTTCAGTTTGACATGTTGCTGACACTATAATGAATTATTTATAGGCAGCGAAGATTTATTTTTGCATGGGTTTGGATATTGGGCCCTGATTCACCACAAGTCACGCGTTATCTCATTAAGTTCATTTTTTCACATTTAACATTTATTTTATTTTATTGATTGCTTTACTTTAAAGCATGGCAGCTGTGGCTTAAAAGTGATTTAATGGCATCTTACAATACAAATTAAATAATTTAAATTTGTCTTTACCATGGCATGTCGTTCAGAGTCTTAAGGTTTACAGGCATCTCAACATGAGCGTGCAGGTCAGTGACAAACATTACTTCCTTTATAGATTGTTGTCTGCTCCTCAGACTTTAAACTTGCCACAATTTTAGTCACGTGTAAAACTAGTCATCTAGTTGCACTGGCTCCTTCCCTGACAAAAATTTAGGATGGCTGACCATGTATAGCTATGCTGCATCAAAACAAAATTGCATTTAATCACATTAGTGTAGATTCAACTGAACTCCAGTGCACTGTTGTGCATCCTGAGAAAAGCATAGGATTTAAATTGCTTAAACAATTGCATTTTCTCCGATACTTAATTTTAAAGGAAAAATGAAATAACTACCATTGATAGAGCACCCTTCACATCCCTGGAACTGCTGAAAGTACTTCACTGCCTGTTTGCATTACTTTTGAGTTGTAGTCACTGTTGTGTGGACAAACGTGACAGTCAATTTGCTCACAGCAAGGTGCCGCAAACAGCAAATGAATAAATGACCAAATAGTCTGTCTTTGGTAAAACAAAAGCAAATACTGTGGCTGCTGGAAATCTAAAACGAAAACAGAAAATTTGTCAGAACTGGAACTGAAAGGTCATCGACCTGAAACGTTAACTCTGTTTCTCTTTCCACAGTTGCTGCCTGACCTGCATTTTCTGTTTTTATTTCAGTCTGTCTTTGGTGTTGGGGGTTGTGGTTGGTATGTTGGCCAGGACACCAGGATTCCCTGATCTTTAGATAGTGCCGTGGGATTTTTTTTTTACATTCACCTGAACAGGCAGACAGGGTCTCATTTTAATGTCTCATCTGAAAGGAAGGTGTGACATGCTCAATCTTTCCTTATTTTCATTACTGAAAAGATCTTGGCACTCCATACACCTTTTGTGATCGAGAGGAAAGAGGGACGGGTGACCTACCTCTGCCAGTGCTGTTCTTCGTGAAGCCACTAGGAGGTGTGAGGCAATGATCTATTTCCTATCCTCAGTGAGAAGGCAGCTCTTCACATTAATGCAGCTAATCTTGGGAAGTCAATCAGTGGCGTGTGGTGGAAAGGAGGTAATCAAACCTGTGTCCTTCCACACAGGTTGTCACCTGCCGTTCTACCTGGTTTTGGAACTATTGATTGCCAGTGAAAGTTTATACCATCAATACGGTGGCCACATGCATGTTGAAAGCTAGCGTTGCCATCTCTGGTTGGACATATTCCTGGAGGTATCATCGCATGACCTCCTGCTTCCGATTGCCCTGACCACACGCTCCCGCCATTGGTCGCCCGACACGTCCATCCTCGCTGCGCACCGCCTTCCCACGGCCAATCAGAAAGTGAATAAACTCTTCGTTACCCTGGATGATTCTTGACTGTCAGGTCTATCAGACTTTTATCCCCCGGTATAACTAATGTACAAAATTTAAAAAAAAACACTTTTTTAACGCCCCTGTGATTTTTCTCCCCTGGAGTGCTCGCAGCAGTGTCCTGGAGATTAGTCTTTAATTCCTGGAGACCCCAGGGTAATCCTGGAGGGTTGGCAACCCTATTGAAAGCCTCAGCACAAAATAAGAAAGTCGGCACCTTCCTGCTGGTTAAAACTATCAGCTGACAATTGCTGGCTGTTCCAAAGCTGACTATTTCAAAAACTGCCAGGTGGCAAGTCTGCCTCTGTTCTCTGCTGCACTGTCACTGAGTAATGTGAGGTGCTTTTGCCACAATAGTAATCCAAGTAATGGTTTGAAATCTACCTTGCTATTGGATCCTAGTCACAAAGCAATGAGTATGAATGGGTTATACTTTAAGTAGGTTTATTTATAAAGGTGGAGAAAAGCCAGCCAGACCTAATTGTGAACTGTCTCACAAACACATCCAGCCCACTTCCTGCTGTTTTGCAGTTTGGAAGATCACCTGTTGCTTTTGGCTTCCTGCCAGGCTGGGGCCTAACGGAAATGATAGAATCAGTTAGAAATTAGGTGGATCTGTTCATTCAAGTACCAAATATGATGGTCAGTTTGAAAGAAGACTAGTCCACCACAACAGGCTGAACAAAAACAGTAACTTTGTAGTGAGCAACATGATTCCTTTCCAATCTGCTCAATTGTCAATCGTACAATCGACAGCTGAAGGCCCTTTAAAAACTAAACAGAATAAAGATTCATACAAATACTGTCAGCATCATTTATTTGTTCCTTTACATATAAAGGAAATGCCTGAAAAACAGTACTGATGTGTGAAATGTTACTTTTCCTTTTTAAAGGAAATGTTTTGTATATTGTGGATTATTAATAGACTGATGATCTAACCTTGGGCATGTGCTCTGTGCTTTGATTGGGTTTATTTTTAACATTCATTGTAATCTCTGCACTATCACTGTAGTCTTACTCGGCTCATAATTGCAGTTATCAATAATATTAAGGACCAATTGCAATGTGACAAATAAACGACAACTTGCATTTGGCAGGAAAAATCGGAGAGCAAGTTATTATCTTAATGGCGAGAAACTGGAAAGTACTGCAGTACAAAGGGATCTGGGGGTCCTAGTGCAAGAAAATCAAAAAGTTAGTTTGCAGGTGCAGCAGGTGATCAAGAAGGCCAACGGAATGTTGGCTTTTATTGCTAGGGGGATAGAATATAAAAACAGGGAGGTATTGCTGCAGTTATATAAGGTATTGGTGAGACCACACCTGGAATACTGCATACAGTTTTGGTCTCCATACTTAAGAAAAGACATACTTGCTCTCGAGGCAGTACAAAGAAGGTTCACTCGGTTAATCCCGGGGATGAGGGGGTGGACATATGAGGAGAGATTGAGTAGATTGGGACTCCACTCATTGGAGTTCAGAAGAATGAGAGGCGATCTTATTGAAACATATAAGATTGTGAAGGGGCTTGATCGGGTGGATACGGTAAGGATGTTCCCAAGGATGGGTGAAACTAGAACTAGGGGGCATAATGTTAGAATAAGGGGCTGCTCTTTCAAAACTGAGATGAGGAGAAACTTCTTCACTCAGAGGGTGGTAGGTCTGTGGAATTTGCTGCCCCAGGAAGCTGTGGAAGCTACATCATTAAATAAATTTAAAACAGAAATAGACAGTTTCCTAGAAGTAAAGGGAATTAGGGGTTACGGGGAGCGGGCAGGAAATTGGACATGAATTTAGATTTGAGGTTAGGATCAGATCAGCCATGATCTTATTGAATGGCGGAGCAGGCTCGAGGGGCCGATTGGCCTACTCCTGCTCCTATTTCTTATGTTCTTATGCATTTATCTAGGGCCTTTAATGTAGTAAAACATCTCAGCGCAGAGATCCTGGAGGGTTGTAGAGCTGGAGGAAGTTACAGAGATAGGGAGGGGCGAGGCCATTGAAGGATTTGAAAACAAGAATGAGAATTTTAAAATCGAGGTGTTCCAGAACTGGGAGCCAATGTAGGTCAGCGAGCACAGGGGTGACAGGTGAACGGGACTTGGTGCGAGTTAGGATACGGGCAGCAGAGTTTTGGATGAGCTCCAGTTTATGGAGGGTAGAAGATGGGAGGTCGGCCAGAAGAGCATTGGATTAATCAAGTCTAGAGGTAACAAAGGTATGGATGAGTGTACGATATATAAAGATATTTAGAATTGTATAAAAGTATGATAAAGTATAAAGGTAAGATAAAGATATTTTAGAATTATTTGCCCCTCACATCCACCTTGGGAATAGTTACTCTATTATAGGTTGCAATTTTTTGTTCTTTGAATTTGTAACTGAAAAGTGGCATTTACTGCAGTCACAGAATTTGCTGAGTTTCCAACACTTGATCTATCTGCAATAAACACTTAGAGATTTTATGATTTATGATATATGATTGGTGGAATGTGATAAATTGTGGTGAGCATGCCAAGTACACTTTTACTTTTAAAACAGCATGTGCTTGTTATTAGAAAATCTGATCCAGCTTCAAGGTTTCTGTCTCCGTGCGCTAGACACTGGGAATCAGTGATCGGGAATTTTCACGTTTTTGGCTTTGAAAAGACAAGAAAGACTTACATTTATATAACACCTTTCATGACCTCAGGGCACCCCAAAGCACTTTACAGCCAATTAAGTTTTTTTTTGAAGTGTAGCCACTGTTGTAATGTAGGAAACATGGCAGCCAATTTGCGCACAGCAAGGCCCCACAAACAGCAATGTGATAATGTCCAGATAATCTGTTTTTAGGTGTTGGTTGAGGGATAAATATTGGCCAGAACACCTGAAAGAAATCCCCTGCTCTTCTAAATAGTCTCTGGAGTGGGACTTGAAACTTCCGTCTCAGAAGTGAGACGGCAACCATTGATCCACGGCTTCAGAAGTCCTAACGTTCAAGTGTTCACGGAGTCAAAGCTTCATAACATAATCCCCTTCATACTGCCAAGGGCCACGAACGATTCCAGTTTGATCACCAAGAATTGGACGTGTACTTAAATACCTAATGGCACTGTCTTTCTGGACTGTTGAAGTATAGAAGTACACCTAACACCAGATTAACAGGGATTGTGTGCCTTCACTTTTCTACCAGATCAGAAGGTATACAAACAAACCCAGCCACAAGACTGATGGTGATTGGACACCTGCTATCATGCAACTACATGTAATTAGATGCTCTCTTTATACTAGTAGGGATAAGATAAAAATTAATAACTTACAAGAAAGAGATTGGGTACATAATCTGCCATTTGACATAACTAGATTCCTTTGGATTTCTGGGACTGGATGCTGACCATAAAAGTGCAAGAACCTAGGAGCCCCCTACTAGATCATCAAAAAAGATTTACAGGGCTCTTGGGAAAGGGCAGGGGAGTGGGACTTATTGGATAGCTCTTTCAAAAGAGCCGGCACAGGCATGAAGGGTCGAATGGCCTCCATTGGTGCTGTATCATTCTATGATTCTATGATCATGGCTTGGTTACCCCTCACAATGCTCCTACCACAAAAGTCCCAGAGACTCGCTGTTCCCCCCCGCCCCCCCCCCCCCATAGAACACTGGATAAGAACTCAGGAAAAACAAGAGAACAAAAGTACTTAATAACTGTTACAGTTCAAGTCACAGGCAACAAGGAGTAGATACTTTTGATAAGACACAAACAACATCTAAATCAGTTACAGCTACATAATCGGCACTTTCACAAGACTGTAACAAATACTTGGGTAGGGGATAGGGGCTAATGCGCCAAGAAATATGTTTTATTACATTATCTTCATAGTATGCTCTTGGCAGGGAGAAGGAATAGGCATTAGAGGACTCCTTGTACTCTTTTAGATGACAATTATAGATGGCCCCTTGCATTATGAGATTAATAGGGAGAACATTTCTGTTTTTAAAATATACTCCAGAAACGCACACTAACATGCTTAAATTTTGAGAACTAGAACGAAGTAGATACAGAAAGCAAAGTTCTATACGCATCAGACACCATAATAATTAGACACACCACACGATCTGTGCTTAAAAGAGTCACGTTTTGTAAAAGCTCTGATACGATGTTAGTGTCACAGATAATTGGAGAGCGAAACGTTTTTTTGGGAAAGCTGTAAAGTGCAAAGGAAGAGTCGTACTTACTCTTGTACAGCTCGTGCGATAGAGAGTGCTGTGGATCCAGTTTCATTAACACTGTCCAAAGTCACATTTGGCAGGTCGTCATCTTCACTATCACTTTTGATGCGCCCAGGTGACAGGCTCCTCAGTTGTGCTGTAGCAAATAAAAATATATCATTGGCTAAGAATGGCCAGCACACTTGTATCAAATAACCTGATTTTTTTTCTTTTAATAACAAATATGAGCTTTCATTAGATCATTACATTGAAGAGACTTGAAACAGATCAACAGCCCAATACCACAGCTCACTCAAGTATATATTTTTAAGTGTATAGTTTCTTTTCTTAAATCCAATCTCCTTCCATTTATAACAGTCTGTTCATTTTAAAGGGGCATCAGCACTACGGTAAGATATGTGCATGTTATTTTGTCAGATACTCGTAAACAAAGATGTGCCATGAAGATGTCATCACACAATGATTATATCCTTTTAAAGTCTCAAAAGAAATTAAACCAGCCATGTGAAATCTGCATCAGCAGTAAGATGATTCCTGATACTCAATCTGGCAGCAGTGGGAACAAGTTTAGCAGTCGACTGATCCAAGACTGAAATAAAAATCAGAAATTGCTGGAAATGTGTATCAGCACCTGAAGGGGAAAGCTAGGATAATGTTATGGGTAGCATCCTTCATAATCTCACCCCAAATTGTAAATCTATCTCTCTCTTTCTCGTTGACTGAGAGGGTACAACACAAATTCACTAGGATACGGCCTGGCACAGGGAAATACAAATATGAAGAATGATTTGGAAAATTGAGGCTATTTTCTTTAGAATAGAGGAGACTACAGGGTGATTGGATAGAGGTGTTAAAACTATGAAGGACAGAGCAGACAGAAACAGACTGTTTCCACTGATTGAGGGGGGGTCAAGAACAAGGAGTCATAGATACAAGATTAAATGTAAGAAATTTAGGATGAGAGCAGGGGGTTGTGTGGCTGAGGAATATATTACCTGATCTACTGATTGAAGCAGAGACCATATCAGCATTTAAGAATAGATCAGGTTCATGGTTGACGGAAAAGGGAATGAAGAGATATGGGAACAGGGTGTGCACAAGAGATTAGGACTTACTGCCCGTGTGGAGGATAAACGCCAACAAAGACTGGTTGGGCCAAATGACCTGTTTTCGTGTTGTAGTTTCTATGTAATTCTGTGACTGATCCACTTTGCATTTCCAGCATTTTTTTAAAATTCAAATTTCAAAATATTGTACTGTGCGTACATTTATCTGTTCCAGAATGGGGTCTGCCTGGTAACTCCCCCAAAGGGTGAACATCTCTCTCCTGTGTATCACACTAAAGGCAATTTTCATTCATTGGTACATCACTTGGTCCCATTTCATACTTCCCCATTAAGAGGGGGGGATTGCGGTTAGTGAATGCTGAGGTGTTGACTAGTTTCTTAAAATGAGAAGCAAAGCTGACATAGTGCTGGTTATAAAGGTTAGAATGGTCGTCATTTGCTTTCTCGTTGTGTCCGATGTTCACGGGCTGGAAAGTCGGAAATGCAAAACTAGTTACTTACAGAAGATGAAAGTCGCCTTTAGTTTGATACACAGGTGAGGCGCAATCACCCTTTTGCGGAACGATATCTGCCAGCAGCGAATATCAGAAATGAATGATCAGAAAATTGTAGACAGCACCCAATATGTACTGCAGGCAGATGAGCCTTCCCACCAGTAGTGAAGATTCATGAAATTATCTATACTATAGTGAGCATCATGTGGAGAACAAACTGAATATCAGAAATGTACAGAACCGCCACCTTCCTTGAAAGGTGGATCTTGTACAAACCTCAATGGATAGATTATTATAAATGTAAGGAATCTTACAACACCAGGTTATGGTCCAACAAATTTATTTTAAAATCACAAGCTTTCGGAGATTATCCCCTTCGTCACTCATTCACCTGACGAAGGGGATAATCTCCGAAAGCTTGTGATTTTAAAATAAATTTGTTGGACTATAACCTGGTGTTGTGAGATTCCTTATATTTGTCCACCCTAGTCCATCACCGGCATCTCCACATCATAGATTATTATAGTCATCAACTTGTTATAATGGTAATTACAAACTGTATCCCTGTCCCCTTAGAATTCTATCCTTCTACAAGTGTTACAATAAGGAAATGAGCACCAATTTATTGTGACCCCATGCTTATGACTTGTGAGGAATTGTCTATCCAATTCTACAGCTCATTAGATATGCCACAAGTGGTTGCCTATCATAACGAGACGAGGATGTCATACCCTATCAAAGATTCCACAGTATCACCGGTTACTGCTGAAACTTTGTTTTGACCATTGAGAGAATTGTTCCTCTTCTGGATCATGAAATTAAAAGTGTCACAAGTTGACCAATTTGCTCTGAAGACAAATTGGGAGTCAGATAGTAAGTTTCTTTGACTAAGCACCTCATTTATTACGGTTTCCCCAGCGTGTGTTGTGGCTAAGCATAATATTTTCAGCTTTCCATTTGCATTGGGACAACAGTGATTGACTGGGACAGTTGAAATAGGTGAGCCAGAGGAGCAGCTAGTTTCTCATCTCAGACTTAGCACCCACACAACCACTGCCAGAAGTTTTTTTCAGTTAGCTCTGAAGGAGGTATTTTACTTTTCTATGCCTTGTCTTGATTTGGGTGATTTTATTGCCATGCTTCGATAAAAGTTTTGGTACATCAACTAGGATGCTATATGGCTTTTCAGCAGAAATTATGTTCACCAATTCCTGACAACTTGCATGGCTTATTATTTTCAGAAGAAAAGCCCAATAAATTGCATAAAAGAGGGAGATGGGACAGGTGATGGAGGACAGAAGGCAGGCACTGGCAATATTTTGTCATGGTTGCAATTGTGTTGCTTTCCTCTCCTGTTTATCTTGTGTAAACTTCTGAGTCAGCACTTCAGAATGTTAAGGCATGGATTCCAGCTCTGGGTCTGAGCATAAATGTATGGAATCATATCAGATCTTTCCGAAGCCATTTGCACAGAAGGATTGGACGGTTGACAATGTTTAAGAGTAATGTGGGAAAACAACAGTTCACTTTGCTTTAAGTGTATTTCATGTTGATCATGGCTTCCATTACTTTGGACACTCCATCTATTTACCCACGCTACTGTGATTTTGGGAGGATCTTTATAGATGCATGGGCCTCAATATTAACTCCCCCACGACAGGATGGAGACCACAAGTGTTCCCGGCTGTGGCCTCCGGCCGCTGGTTTTCCCTCCCGTCCGCTGGCGAGGCTGTCCATTTGGCTGGCTGCCTGGTGGAAAATGGTGCTAAAAAATGTTAATGAGGTCCTGCCGTTAAGTTTGGCAGGATCTCCGCATCCCCGGCCTTGCTGGGTTCTTCGGCCATTTTTGCCCCACCCCACCCCACCGCACCGCACCATCGTTGCCTCCCCATAAATATCGGGGCCTGTGGTGTTCAATGGATGGAAGAATGGGATGGAAGAAAGGTCGGTCATTTAGGACCAAGACGAGGAAAAATTTCTTCACTCAGAGGGTTGTGAACCTTTGGAATTCTCGACCCCAGAGGGCTGTGGATGATCAGTTGTTGAGTACGTTCAAGATCGAGATCGATAGATTTTTGGATACTAAGGGAATCAAGGGATATTGGGATAGGGCAGGAAAGTAAAGTTGAGGTGGAAGATCAACCATAATCTGATTAAATGGTGGAGCAGGCTCGAGGGGCTGTATGGCCTACTCCCGCTCCTAATTCTTATGTTCTTATTTTCTTCAATCAGTTACAAAATGGGGAAAAAAGTTTTGTTCAGTCATTCAATAATCTGCTAATGCCGTTACTTACCTATCTCCCCTTCAATTATAGTATGGTGCCAGGAGTGGTTGTGTGGAACAATACTGTGAGGCGGCAGGCTGAATGGTTTTTTCACAATGCACTGTTGAGCGTCCACTATAATTGAAGGGAAGAAACAGCATTATATATATATATATATTGTAAAATACTTTAGTGTATTTGGTCTAGCCATCTACAGAACATTAGGTGCATGAGTTCTGACATGTCTTGGAAGTTCTGAACACATTAAATTGGGAACATTTGATAAGGATGCATTAATTTGATTGATTGAGATCCCCTCTGTTAATAACGCTGGAACTTCTACAGGAACTTCATTAGTAAAAGATGAGCTGCTCTATGCAGTGTTATAATGTGTTTTGTTTGACGCAGCAGAGTAATCCAATTTGTTAATTCATGGGCCTCGATTTTAACGGGCAAGAAGGGATCGGGTGAGGGGTTAAAATCTTGAAATTCAAAATCCCGTCTCCAACCTGCCTCGTTTCCGGCCGCCATAATATTAACGGCTGCAATTCAGGCCCTCGACCCACCTCCAGCTAAAAGCAGACGGGGGCCTACTGAGGCTGCAAAAGTCGCTGCCTGGTGACATCATCAGCGCCGCAATGTAAAATTAATGTCGAAGTGGGGAAAATCCCGCACTGTCTGCCGCCCGGCAGCAGAGACACGGCGGGAGGGGCTGACTGGCCAGAAGAGGCTGGGGTAAGTTTTAAAAGTTTCCTTCTCTTTGAACTCCTTGTGGGCCAGGAGGAGCAGGAGTGCTCTCCCCCGACACCCCTCAAGGTGCCCTTGGGCCCACCCCAACCCGATCGCGCACCGCGATGGAATCTCCAGCCCTCCCCGATTCCACCGCAATTGCCCTGGAGCCCCTCGACCCACTGATGGCCAAATTCCCCCTCCCACACACCGGCCAGGTAGTGAATCTTTGCCGGATCACGGGCGGGAATCCAGGATGTTTTATTTAAATGAGGCCCTGCCATTAAGATTGTCGCAGACTTGTCCAGGTGTGCCGACCGCTACTGCACCCCCCCCCACAAGAGAAATCGTGGTCATGAATTCTGTTCTTACTGAACAGCCAAAGACATCTGCACTGGGCACTGCTCTTAAGAGAACTTCATTATTTACATTTTTTATGTATCATAAAGAGAGTACACATCCGGGATAAACAATGTGAAGCAGTGGATTATGGAAACTAAACTATTCAGAAACATTCAGTCAGGTAGCTCATGAATGCCACAAGTTAGAGAGAATTCATACACCATTTTCCATTTTGATATAGTTGGAGTACATTTTCTTAACTTAGTAACTTATGTTGATGCAGCTTGAGGTTTATTTTTGTGTAATTAATTCACCACCATCATGTTACACTTTCTAAGTATTCAATACATCAAGGTATTTTTAAAAATACTTCTAATAGTTACTTCTTGTTGTAATTTTGTTTGCAGAGGTCTGTGCAGAACAGAGGTGGTTAGTGTGATACCATTGGTGCTCTGGTCGATTGGGCTTGTGTCATTGTGGCTTAGTCTTTGGGTGTATCAACTCAAATTGGGGAAGCCCATGATATCAGTGTTGTAATGGAAAACAGAAGGAGGAAGGTAGCGCAGTAAAGATAAGCTGAGCAATAAGAATGGGAACAGGGAATGCCTATGCAAGCAATAGCAGAATGATAGGGAAGAAGGTTAATGATTAACTGTCTGCTAACAGGGGAATGAAAATCAGATGGATTGCTTACAGCAGTGCTACAAACAGTTCAAGTAGTTGCTTATAAAATCTGTAAACCGCAAAGTATTACTTTCTGCAGTAAATACCATATGTGTTGGAGAAATTACGTAGCATTTTTTAAATCCCATTTTTGGCTGAATGTTTTAACAAATATAAATACATGCAAGAAAGCTAGTTTAGCTAAATCCAATTTTTAAAAATGTTTAATTTGCTTCAAATCATTGTAATTCACGCTCTGTGGTGACTGGGGAAATCCCAACAGAAGCCTTGTAGTTAAATGAACAGACTGATATATCATCTAAACCTGGCAGCTACCATTCTGTGAAACCAAGGTTGGGTCACAATCAAAATAAAGCTTTTGCATCAGTCACTGAAAAACATGGATGCTGCAATTAAAATCAATTCAAATGTAAAATTATATTCACTGCTATAATTAGGTCAGAGGCACAATGGCTACATGATAAGAAAGAGGATAATACAGCATAAGAACATGAGACCGTAAGCAATAGGAGCAGGAGTAGGCCATATGGCCCTTCGAGCCTGCTCCGCCATTCAATAAGATCATGGCTAATCTTCGACCTCAACTCCACTTTCCCGCCCGATCCCCACATCCCTTGATTCCCTTAGAGTCCAAAAATCTATCAATCTCAGCCTTGAATATACTCAATGACTGAGCATCCACAGCCCTTTGTGGCAGAGAATTCCAAAGATTCACAACCCTGAGTGAAGAAATTCCTCCTCATCTCAATCTTAAAAGGCCGACCCCTTAGCCTGAGACTATGCCCTCTAGTTCTAGACTCTCCAGCCAGGGGAAACAACCTCTCAGCATCAAGCCCCCTCAGAATGTGAGATCACCTCTCATTCTTCTAAACTCCAAAGAATATAGGCTCATTTTACTCAACCTCTCAACAAAGAACAACCATCTCATCCCAGGGATCAATCTAGTGAACCTTCGTTGGACTGCCTCTAAGGCAAGTATATCCTTCCTTAGATAAGGAGGCCAAAATTGTGAACAGTACTCCAGGTGTGGTCTCACCAAAGCCCTGTACAACTGTAGCAAGACTTCCTTACTCTTGTACTCCAACCTCCTGTAAGATTGTACCTTTGCTCATTAGTACAGTGGGCAAGTGAAATAGCTATAATGACATCTGCACGTGTATCTTTTTCTTTTATATGATTGTACGTAATTAAATACTCTGGTGCTGGATGTATAAATCGAGCAGGACTGATATCAGGGCAGGGGGCTCTCGGATTACAGCAACGTGCAAGAAAGGCACTCAGCCTCCGCATTCCACCCTCTGGCTTGCTCATGCGTATAGGCTAAAAGATTCTTGATTCGGTTGAAGTTGGGATCCTAATCAGATACTGGGTACCATAAGCAATGGAGCCTTACAAGGCAGGCCCATAAAACCTGGCTTGGCATTTGAAGGAGTGAAGGGAGGACCTGGTCTGGAATCTGAGGGAGGCCGGGGGGAACCATGGATTCCCAGCCTTGACACAAAGTCAAGACCCGATAAGGTGAAGCAAAAACAGCCTCAGGCCACTGTGTAAAGTCATGATTATTAAGGCCAGAGGTAGGACACAAGCTGCTTTTGCAGTCCCCTGAAAGATGGGAGATAACAGGGAGGCTGACCCCTTTTTCCTTTTGAGACAAAGAACTTCGCTTTTTTTGTGAGACCCCAATAGGGCAAGGACCCTTTTCAATAGCTGGCCCTGGGCCCACCCACATAAGTGACATAAAAAGAGCTCCTCACACTGATATCAGGTTGTAGAGATTTAGCAGGAGTGGGACTGGTAGCATTGGAAGCCAGCCAAACAGCTATTCGACAATTCAACGAACGATCCAGATCAACAGAGGCAGCTCCAGGCGGAGTAGACCTGAGGACAAGGGTTCCAAGAGGTCACCCCAGGTGGGGCAGAAGACGTGAGAAGTAAACAGAAGCTCCAGGTGGGGTGGAAAGCACACTTTCTTCAAGATTCCTAGACAGACCCAACTCTACCCAGTGCAGAACGGGTGATATGATCTCTTGCTCTGTGTTGTAAACCACTGCCCCAACACTGCGTGTGTTGGTTCTTTTGTGAAGTCCAATAAAGCACCTTTTTACCAAATTGGAATCAGGTCAATTATCGGTGACTGAGAGTAAAATCTCTCGCAATTGGCGACCACGAAGGGACCTGACTAAAATTGGTGCTCATTTGGCTTCACAGAAGGCCCTAGGACTGACCGATTGTGCGCGGTACGTCGGCTTAGGAGGGAGAACCGAAAGGGAGTGCATTCGCCAGTGGTATTTGTGTCTAAGTGGATGGCTAGTCAGGCAAAAAACGTGGAGTCGGTCCTACGCAGAATGGGAGAAGTGAAATGATACTGAAACAATTAAGATAGTTATGAGTGATAGCGGGGATAGCCTCCCTGCTTTGATGGCTTTCATCCAGAAACAAGTGGATGAGGGTACCATCAAGCTTAAGAGAGGCTGTCACCTACCAAACCATGCCGCCCTCTTCTGTGCAAAGAGGAGCGAGCAGTTAAGATCTGATCTGGGAAAAGAACTGAGCCAGGTCAAAACGCAAGCCCTCGAGCTAGGAAAGGAAATGCTCAGATAAAACAGGACCTAGAGCTGCAACATAATGGGACACATGACCCAACACGTATGCTGCAACAGCAGCAGAACCAGGGGTGTGTGTCCGCTGCATTAGCAGTCGGGTCACAGGAGATGAAGGAGAGGATCCGGGAGATGGAGGGAGTAATTGGGGATTTGACCCAGGAATTAGAAGATGCACGAGGGGCTTTGCAAGAAGGAATAGCTAAGCCAGGAAGGAAAGCTGACCATTGGACACGTCACCTCAAGATAGCCGAGCTGGAGGGCAGACTGGGACGCCAGAAAGCCGTTGTTTCAGCCGTAATGAGGGGATGGGGAATGCTAGGAGGCGATCCTGACTGGGAGGGACCTACGGCCCCCTATCTCTACCCCAACGCCGACCAGGGGTTTAAGGGAAAAGAGCTGACTCCCCTAAATGTGATAACAACCAGAATGACAATGGGAGCCGAGGGAAGGCAGGGGCCCAACGTGATAGAATCACAGCCAATACAGCCAGACATTGCGCAGACTCTGGCCAGAGAACTTGGTACTATGTTACTATACCCTTTCCTACCAGCAATGGAGGAGAAGGAAAAAGCTTTTAAACATGGGAGTAAAAACAAGCCTGGTAAAAGTGCTTTCCCACATGAGAATTTAAATCAGTTTAGAATTAAGTTAAGTAGGAAAAATTGGAAATTGAAAATGTACTGTAGAGATGAAGGATAAATGATTTAAAAAGGGAGAGATAATAAGCTACAGAATGTGTTCTTTTGTTTTCAGTGTACTGTCTCTTTAAAAAGCCTGTCCTCATTGTGAGTGCTTTCCGTTCGTGTTGCGGGCCACGCCCCCTTTCTTACTGCTTGTTACGTGTTTTCTTCTTTTGTGTAATGTATCTGTTTTTTCTTGCGTTTAATTCTGATATCGCTGAGTTAAAATTGGAGTTACTGAGGTTAATTGACCTGTTAAATTCTGGTTCTTATAAAATGTGAGCATCTCAAATTCCAGACATGAGATCTTCACAGAAAAATTGGCATTTTGAATTTCTTAAATGCTTAATGATTTAAAGTAAATATTGAGTGATTTGAGTTTACGTTGTGTTGTGTATGGTATTGGTGTGTGTGAATTGATGTGTAAGAAGTTAATGTGTGCAACTGTAAATCAAAGAACGACATCTTGTTATCTAGTACAGGGCATCAATTTTGATAATTTTGGGATAAATCTTGGTTGTACTTAAAGGTGATAGCTGCTAGCTCTGACAGCACACCCCTTTTTATCTTGTGATTGGCTGTGGTCTGAAAAAATAAGTGACTGAAAAATGGAACAGATTAAAAAAAAAGATATCTCATATCTCCTTGATAGGAAAAGCAGGAAACCCAGAACAGCTCGGAGAGTTGGTTAAGATCATACCCACAAAAAGTATGTGGAGAAGAAATTAATTGGAAAGCCATTGTTGTGATATGGCAAGGACAGCAAATTATAAAACTTAAGAAACAATTAGAAACTGAGGGAGACCTCAATAAAAAGTTGATCACAACAATCTGGAAATACTGGACTAACTAAAAACTAAAATGAACGAAGGGAAATGCTATCTCCCGACACATTTTTTTTAAGAATTTACGTGAAAGCTATGTTGACGTTCGCTGCGTGTATCTGATATCTGTCTCCGTCGTTTTGTTTCTGCAAAAAAAAATTAACCCCTTCCAAGGACACCGACATCTGTTCAATTCACCGAGCAACAAACTTTGCATTTATTTAAAATAATTGACAAATTGAGGTTTAATTGTAAAATGAAAGATAAGGTGCAGCTTTAAAGAATTGCAAGTTACAGTTGCAGGATGGCCTCTGCTTATAAATTAATTTGAACTTCTTTGAAGCACTTTGTGCTATTGTGATTGATTCCTCTCCCACCCCTTTGACAAGCAAGAAGTAACTAACCCTTATTTCTGTATTGCTGAAGTTAAGTATTTGGACTGTACTAGTTTTTTTTAAGAAGTTGTTCTGGCACCTTTGGAGTCACAGCTTTCTGAAAGTGGATAAACAGTTTATTGTCTCTTGATAAAAACAATGATTTTTGTTAAGTTCGAAGGGAGATTCCCCCCTTTCTTTAGGGGTGCATGGTGAGGACCCTTGAACCCTCCTCACCTGAGGGAATAAATGAAATCAAAAACACAGAACATTTTTCTTAATGTGGTTACATCTCGAAAACAAAAAAAGAAGGACTTGAAGTTGGAAATTCCAGTTGGCAGTCCTACGTACATCTGTGTGTGGGAGAGACAGGGTTTATTTCAGACAGGCTGCGAGCTCCATTTGGAGAGAGAGAGAGGGGCTAGGCACTCTCCCTCTCCTGTTTTGTTTTCTGGATTTGTTTCGGGTAAAAGGATTATTCCTCTGGACAAAAAAAAACGATGATTTGACAAATTAACCCCTTGCGCTCTCAAGAAGAGCCACAATGGATTTTCTGTGTTCCTTTTAAAACAGGTGACCATGATTTTCAGGACCACATGAGTGTTGATTGTGCAGGATTACCAAGAGTAATTCTTTGACATAAAATGGCTTCACAAAGTTACGAGCAACCTTTGCTGGAGAAATTTGGCTTAGGAAATGATCCAGTGGTGTTAAAAATTTAAGAACTTATCTGCAGACATCGGCAGATATCCAATATCACAGCGTGATGACGATTTGGACTGAGACTTTGCCTCTCAAAGGCTCGGCTTTAACCCATTCAGGTTATTTATTGCCTTTCGAGACAGAGTGTTCGAGGTGGGGAGACATGGGAGTTACATCCAAAAGTAATTACAAGCACTTCTGTCTCTACTGTAAAACCACAAAGCCTGGACATAATTTGTTTCTGGAATTGAAATTGATAAGAAAAATTTATGAGTTGCTGTTCAAGCACTCGAGAAGGGAAAATTTACCTGTAATTTAAGGGGATAATCAAATTATATTTTAAAATTAAAAACGTCCAGTCTAAATGGTTCCTATCCGATACTGTGCATTAGGAAAAATTCTTTTTGGGTGGGAATAAAATTGTACACTGAGAAGTCCTGTCAGTCCAACAATACTGCTCTTGAATTGGGATAATTGTGAAATGATGGAAGGGATTCAGGCACAATAGGCACAAAGGGATATTTTGGGAAATGAAAAGCAGTTCAAGAAGAATTTAAGTAAAATAAACAAAAAAAAAGATATCTCGGGACATTTACTCAACTGTAAATATTGTACTAGACAATAAAGTTCCTCCAGGGCTCACGGAAGATAATATAATGGGATGGGTAAAATTGGATGAGAGGAAGTGATTGAAGATTAAAGTAAAAGTACAGAGAAATTACACCACCAAATGGGAATTTCTCTAAAGTCATTGACTTGGGCATGATTCAATAAAGATAACAATCTGGTATAAATGTACATTCTAGTGAAAGTCAGGGAAGTGTAGTTGAGAATAATAAATGGATAGCTTTCTCGTGAAGATGTTGTGTCCTTGCCTATACTGAACAATGAGAAAACTGCATTTGATAGCCTGGCCACTACCTGAGACATTGGGACCATGCAGGGGGAGATAAGCAAAGACCTCCAGTCACCCCTGATCTGTTAATAAGATAACCTGAAAGCGCAGGAATGGCTTGTATTTGATGTCATGTTTGGCATGATTTTGGGATTCCGCTGAGTGTGCAAATGTGATATGTTGCGTGTGAAGCAACCAGTATGTGGAAATGCGTGAAGAAGATGCACTGAAGAACGGGTCTCGAACATGCTCAGTTACTTGACAACAGCACGACATGAAATGGTTAATGTGGCTCAGGAGAGTGAGAAAACCTTTTAAACACATGCTCCATAGAGAAACCGACTAAATAATGAAACAGTCAGGAAACGCTGGTACCAATCAGAGGGAGTGAAATTAAAGTAAAAAGAGACATAGTAATTTGGATTTCCAAAATTCAGGGTTAGGTTCCTTTCAGTTAACAATGAAATTGGGAGAAATAATACTTAGAAAATATCCACATGATGGATATTAGTAAAAGGAGAGCTGGATAATCTTTTAAGTCCATGATTTTTTGGTATTATGATACAATGCAGGTTTCTGTATTAACCAAATGAAACTTAGAAGTAATATATATATATATATATACGATTAGACAAGACCAAGAAGAAGGTTACAGGTAAGGTGAAAATTGACCCAAAGTGGTTTCATTCAGGTTCAAAAGGTTGGAGATGTAAGAATATGGTTTAAATCTAAACCTTGTCAACTAGCCCAACTCGCTTGGCGTCTAGGTATTTAGCAAGAGGGCGGTACTGAGTGGTGATGAGGTCTTGTCTCAGTGTGAGGAAAAACAGCTGCCTCCGGGTGTGTAAATGCACAGCCAAGGTAAAGGCCAATCTCGAGTTGTTTGACACTGAGTCAGCATGGGAGGTGGGATAGTTTATGACTAGAAGATAAGACCAGAGAGGCATGTGATGCCCCAACAGCCGAATAGTACTTACGTTAATTTCATTTATACTGTACTCAATGTATGTATGATCACAAAATGTAATCACAATATGTAACCATAAATACTACACTTGCGTTTTATCATGAGGTGGTTATTGTGGTGCCTCCTGTTGGAGCATGAGGACCATCATCTACACCCCTCCTTGCAATAAAGGCCAACATTCCCTTTGTTGCAACATTAGAGAATGATTGCGGATGGGCTCATAACTCGAGACAAAGTAAAAGATTTACTCTGGATTGCGGGGAATATTTTGTTGCACGACCATTTACAAAAGGATTTTTCATTGTTCTTTTGCTGTTATTTTACGGAATGAATGATCCACAGCCCTTAATCTTCAGTCAGGAACTGAGTGGAGCAGGACTTGACCATTACATCCGCTCCTGCTCCGAAACACTGAGTGTTAGCATGCCCAACATTCAGTGCCACAACGCAACCTCACATCTTCAGGCTATTGAGCTCGGGTCTAGCAGCTCAAAGAATTGAAGCCAGGAGACTTCCAATCGATTAATACAGATCTGAATCAGAATGAGAAATTTGAATCCATGAATGCAGGGCTGTTTGGAAGAGAAAATGCCAAACCTGAAAACCTTGATCGGAACCCGATGACATAGATTCTGGGATGTGAGGCTGCAGCCATCAAGACCCACGTTCTACTATGGATAGTAAACCAAAATGCCGGCCGCCAGGAGACAGTTCCATCCCCCAGGCATTATTTTTTAATGTTGAGAGAGAGCCGGTGACTCTGCAGTCATTTTATGAAATACTCTGGAGGTCCACCTGAGCAATTTTTAAACCCAGCTTTACATCTGACTGCAATCATTCAGCGCGAAGTGTTGAGCTTAAGCAGCTGTCAGATGCTCTACTGCTCATGATCTCTAACCCCTTACCTTTAGTATACTTAGGAACTAGGTCAGGACCTAGCCATATTGACACAGTGCCACCTTTTCATCAATACACACCCAAAACCACTTTACATCAACACAAAAGCACCAGTATAACCACCCCTAAAAATGCAGAGCTGAATTCAAATATAAAGATCCAAATTGTAAATACAGAACTGTCAATGCAGTTGTAAATCAACAGTTGTCCAAACCCAAAAATGATAGGTCAGTGCCCAAAAATGCTACTCTGAAACTAAAGTGATTAAACTTACTTTCATATTTCATTTACAGAGACTTAGCGCATAATTTAAGCCAGCAATCGAATTACGTAGGAATTTAACGAGCTGTTGGGGATAATTGACAAGGTTTAGATTTAAACCATATTCTTACATCTCCAACCTTCTCTTTCTGACAGATTTTGTGGGCGTGTCTTCTATTCTCACTGACTGTTCCGTGCGCATCGACTTACCCTGCTCAGAGGCTGAGTTGATTGCACCATAAGAGATACTCAGCATAAATACCAAATACTTGTCCTGCTGTTCTAAATAAAATTGTATGTATAATCAATGTTGCATGTATGGGCCATAGTAGGGAAGTGACAATGGGGGGATAACAAGGTGCAGTGGATGGAGGGGACTGGATCATAAGTAATTTTTTTTTTATTTGTTCATGGGATGTGGGCATCACTGGCAAGGCCAGCATTTATTGCCCATCCCTAATTGCCCTTGAGAAGGTGGTGGTGAGCCACCTTCTTGAACCGCTGCAGTCTGTGTGGTGATGGTTCTCCCACAGTGCAGTCAGGTAGGGAGTTCCAGGATTTTGACCCAGTGACGATGAAGGAACGGCGAAATATTTCCAAGTCAGGATGGTGTGTGACTTGGAGGGGAACGTGCAGGTGGTGTTGTTCCCATGCGCCTGCTGCCCTCGTCCTTCTAGATGGTAGAGGTCGTGGGTTTGGGAGGTGCTGTTGAAGAAGCCTTGGCGAATTGCTGCAGTGCATCTTGTAGATGGTACACACTGCAGCCACAGTGCCCTGGTGGTGGAGGGAGTGAATGTTTAAGGTGGTGGATGAGGTGCCAATCAAGTGGGCTGCTTTGTCCTGGACGGTGTCGAGCTTCTTGAGTGTCGTTGGAGCTGCACTCATCCAGGCAAATGGAGAGTATTCCATCACACTTGTGCCTTGTAGATGGTGGAAAGCCTTTGGGGAGTCAGGAGGTGAGTCGCTCACCGCAGAATACCTAGCCTCCGACCTGCTCTTGTAGTCACAGTATTTATATGGCTGGTCCAGTTAAGTTTCTGGTCAATGGTGACCCCCAGGATATTGATGGTGGGGGATTCGCCGATGTCAAGGGGAGGTGGTTAGACTCTCTCTTGTTGGAAGATGGTCATTGCCTGGCACTTGCCGCTTATCATCTCACGTTGTCTGAGAATTGAGAATTTATATTGGCGCTGCATTTGAATTGGCACCAGTATGAGAGCTAACTCTTAGTAGGTATGATGTGCACCATGCTAGTTTAGAACATGTAGTTCTGACAGTTTCTGGTGGCTATCAGAGGTCTGATTTTCAGATGAAACCAACCTGTCTCACACTTTAAACAGGATATCAGGAATGTACACGACCAAGAATAAAACACACGATGGGGCCTCTCTCAGGGATTCCCTTCGCCAGTTTCTAGAAGTCGAGCAAGCCCCAGAAATTGAATACGTCCATTCCCTATAGGGCCCTATACGATGTTGTATCATGATCTTTTTCAGTAACAGAGGATTTAACTACTGTATTTTATTACTTGTTTAAATCTAGTCAGAGCGCTTGATATGCTACCCATGTACAGTTCCTGTTTATTCAGCTGGATGAGAAGTAGAAGCTATAATGTGAGCTATACTTTTGGAATGCAGTCAGTGGAAGAGGTAAATTAACAGAGACAGTGGGCCAGACCTTGTGCAGATCGGCCTGGCAACGATCGCTGCAGCTCCTGCGATATAAATTAACAAATGTACTTGCTGCGGGCCCTGTAGCGTTGACTTGCTTGATTTTGAAGTTTTGAAAAATTGTGCACAAATCAACTCAGCCTCTGAGCAGGGTAAGTCGATGCGTCAGTGAGAATAGAAGACACACCCACAAAATCTGTCAGGAAGAGAAGTCACACCCACAAGCAGACTTCATTCATTTAAAGTTAGTATTCTGGAAGTCATTGCAAACAAAAGTTTTATTTTTTTTTAATGAAAAGCCGAAGAAATAATTGTATTAAATTGAAGAGACAGAAGGGAAAAGTTTTTTAAAAATAATTTTTTAATTTTTAATTTTTTTTTAAATGACCAAAATATTAAAATAAGGAGTAATATGAGACTATACATTTTTAAAATTCAATTTTTAGTTGTTTCGCGGTCGTAAAGAGTTATCATGCTTTTAAGACTTTAGTTTAGACCTGGTATTTTTAAGCGTACCTTTCCAGCTGGGTGGATGAGCACGTTTGCGATTTTTCAGTGATTTCAATGATTGCAGCGTACGATGGCCCTTTAATTCGCAGCTGTCAAATCGCCGACGAACCAATGGGAGCAAGTTCACGATTTCCGCGTTTTAGCGAACATGTGCAAACGCGGGAATTTGCTCCTTCGATTCGCCACTAAAAAACGGAGAGCGCTGTTGAGCTCCTCCGTTAGTGGGGCAGAAATTGCTCCCAAAATATGTTCTTTAAGCTGATGATATTGCATAAATGACATTTTCTCAGTTTGTAGGTCTTTTTTCAAAGAAGAGATTCATGTTTCTCTATGGGTAATAATGGATTTTAATTGATTTTTAATCCGGACAACAAATACTCTACCATCCACTGATGGACTCAGTCATTACCATACACCACATGACATCAACCATTGAGCAAGCTGAGCTCATTTAATTAACCCAACCCCTCCCATTCCAGCCATTTGCCTATCTTTCCACTGCATGGCAAGAAATGTAATTACTCCCTGCTGCCATTATTTCCATGTATTTCTCTCTTAAAGGGGCACCATATGTGTGTTTTTTTTTCATCTCCATTATCATATCAAACAATACAACAGTGCTGTTCTTTTTATCCTCTAATTTTCTCCCCTCTTCTAATGAATGTGTTGGTGCCGTCCAGTACCGTATCTAGGTAGCCATTATTCATGAAAGTTTTTATTACAGGTTATCTGGCTATGGAGGACATCACAGCTGAGCCTGATTCTGCCTTAATCTTACATCCAGACACGTTTGCGGCAGGGTCAGTGGATAGAAATCAGGAGCCCTGGCACAATTTTACTCTCTCTGATCCAAAAGCACTGCAGTCAACTGTGGCAGTTCTACCTCTGGCCTTGTTTAGATCAATCAACTCGCCACATACTGGGAATCGAATCTGGGATATTCCTTATTTATATGGCTCAGAGACAGAGACTTTACCTCTGAGCCATTGGGGCCGCTGCATGATGTGCCAAAATGTAACTTACAGTATTGTGTATTTACAAATGGGAAGAAAAACGGTTTGCCAAAGATTTTCATGAAAACAGTGTTCCAGTAAACTCTCTCCACTAGGCTTTACATTCCTCAGTCAGGAGAATGAGGCAGACAGAATCACAATGTTTCCATCACTGCCCTGTCACCAGTGCCTCTGTGTGTTTGACAAGGTCAAACTGCTAGGAGGATAAGACTATCAATGCAGCTCCATTGAAAATCTATTGAACTAGAATGAAGAAATGGTTGTTTTTTGAATGTCATGCTATTTAGCAAAGCTTGAGCAAGTACAGGAGTGTGACCTGAACCCATTATTTGATTACACAACTGACTGCTTCCTTCATTTAATTTGAAGTGGAATCATTCTCGAGTTTGTTTAATTACCAATTTTTGATCACACAATATTTCTATATTAATGGAGTTGTTGCCTCCATTGTACGCTCATAGGGCAGATTTACAAGGATAGGCAGATGACCAGCTTTCAGGCATTCCCAATGCTTGTCTGAATATTTACTTCACTCTCATTGTTTGTCACATTGTATAAACCTCTCAATGGGTTAATGATCTGGAACACACTCCAGCTTATCTATCTGTGCGATGAACTAAATTTAAATCTGTGACTTCTTTCTGCACAATCTACTTGTTTTTAGGAAGTGCATTTGGTTTCAACATTACCAAATAACAGAGGGAGGGGGGAGGATCACGCAGCTTGAAATAATCACTTTGTATTGTAGTTAATCCCTGAATCTGTTTAAAGAAAGAAAGACCTGCATTTATATAGCGCCTTTCACGACCTCAGGACATCCCAAAGTGCTTTACAGCTAATGAAGTACTTTTGAAGTGTAGTCACTGTTGGAATATAGGAAACACAGCAGCCAATTTTGTGCACAGCAAGCTCCAGAAACAGCATTGTGAATATGACTAGATAATCTGTTTTTTAATGATGTTGGTTGAGGGATAAATATTGGTCAGGACACCGGGGAGAACTCCCATGCTCTTTGAAATAGTGCCATTACATCCACCTGAGAGGGCAGGTGTGGCCCTGATTTAATGTCTCATCCGGAAGACGTCACCTCCGACAATGCAGCGCTCCCACATTACTGTACTGGGGTGTTGGCTTAGATTTTGTGCTCAAGTCTCTGGAGTGGGACTTAAACCCACAATCTTCTGACTCAGAGGTGAGAGTGCTACCCACTGAGCTGATACGTATGAGATGGTCACTGCACTTTAAGGTCAGTATTTTCAGTTAGTTTTCTGTGATGGGTCTGAGGTTACAGTAAGCTGTAGAGGTTAATATAGTACACTTCAACACAAACTCTCTTGACTGTTTTACATATAATATGGGGTTCATTTCAACCCCAAAAAGGCAGCAGTCCCATAATGGGATTGGTGGTTTGATTCGTATGCTCACTATGCTAGGATATCTTTGCATCCTGCAAATATTTTCAATGTTCAGTTACACCTTATTTAATTAACTTGTAGGAAACTTTCTGGAGTATTTTCACTCTCCGACAAAAAAATGTTATTTCCAATCTATGGGAAAATTATCTTTAATTTTTAAATTGGAGGTAAACCCACATGAGAGATGGAAAAAATAATAGATATACAATATGAATTTCTTTAATAAAGTTGATACGTCAAAATTTGGTAATCAGACTAAGGAATAGGCAACAATCATTTATACAAAAAAGTGATACTTATGAAGAGTCTTTTTAACTTGTGAATGGTCATCTACCATAAATTCTTTGGGGGGGGAAATTACTTTTGTAGTCAAGGTGGGGGATGTGAGCACTGAATAATGGGACACGTTCCCATTACAAACATTTCAAGTACATAATATCAGCATCGAGCACTCTGGGGTCAGGTATAGAATGGTTAGATCCAGGGTAGAGGTCATTCTGCTGTACCCTAGCAACATACCTTAGCCACAGCCTGAGGAAAGAATGGCCACGCTTTGCCAATGTGACTTTTTCCACTTCAACCATCCTTGTGGCCTTCTGAGTGAGATTTGTTGATCTGGTGCCAAATTAGGGGCAATTTGGAGCCTTTAGAGGTCATCAGAGAGAGGACATTTCGGCTGGACTTGATCCCAAGTCCCAAAGGTGAAAGGTCGGACTTCCATTGTACTTGCCTTTCCTGCAAAATCTTTGTCTACTGCATGATTAAATACAGCAATTCTTTATCTACAGTCTATTGACCTCAATGCAACGATAATGCCTTTGGCCCCCAACTGTGACAAATGCTTCACTGTAACATTATTTTACAGAGTGCACGTAATTAATTTTCTGCAAAAACGTAGTATAAATTCAAAAATCTGATGCACACTGGAGTTGTCTTCACAATCCCAAATTGCACGGTATGTGCACAGATAAAAAGAAACAGATGTTTTGAATCCAGGGCCTTGTGTCTTACCAGAACTAAAAAGGGATATTTGTCAAGTATATACTGCAGCCAACACCCTGGCATCCACACTCAAACTTTGGGTGTGTTGCAATGATAATAACCTAACTGCTCAGCCCCAGCATCCGTTCAGACACACCCATCTCCTTTTATAACTCTGATTAGCGAAATGAGTCTGGACCTTGTCCATACCACACTCATGTATTGCAGCTACACAGCTGATAGAGAACCAAGTGTCTGATCCAAGTCTAATCAGCCTAATTCACTAGCCCTGAACGCTGAACTAACACAAAAAGGAATTGGGAGGATGTCGGATAACAACAATTATCTTCACCGTTCCTCTGCTGCTGCAGACAGACATTGCTGGTGGGAGATAAGTTCAAATGTCTGGAGCCTTGGCTGCTTCTTTGCTTATTTTGCGACAATTTTAATTAAATCAGAAATATTTCATCCACATTGGAAAAAGAAACAATGTGCTCGTACAACTGTGCTGTGTAGTGTAACTATTTATGGATCCTATTTGTTTATCTACAGGAGTGAAAAACATAATTTGAAATGTTTTTTTTGGATGTATTGGTACTTATCAAACAGCTCAGTTATTGCAAAGCTTTGCCCTTCAGCTGACATTTAGTAAAACATATCTCACACACACATACTTAAACAAAAAAAGGTATCAAAGCTAAATTGATTGTTAGGTTTGCTCACATGAGAAAGTGTCTGAAAATAATAATCATTACAAAAAGTTGGAAGGGTAAGGAGGAATATAAATGAATTAAAGAAAGAAACTTTGAACAGGATCATAAAATAAAGAAACAGGAATAGAAATGGAATACAAATTGTAAAGAAAGTCAATGTTAGGGAAAAATAAATAGAATGCAAGGAATAAATGGAGAGACACGAGTAAAATGTGTAGTATTTTTGTGTGCCAACAATGCAAAGATCTCTCCTAAAGTATTAAATCCTATACTAATGTGTCATGCTGCTGAAACCTGCAATTGAATACACAGTAGAAATCTGTGTGCAGTAGGCTCAGGGTTAAGATTAATGATCCAAATAATATAATGCAAAGAAAATTGAGAATCTCAACCCATTTAGGCCATTTTTCCAGGATGTCGGTGACCCTTCTACCAAAGTTAAGACTGACGAGTGGGAGAATCCCAGTGGAATTCACTGCTATTGTCTTTGTAGAGGATTCTCAAGCTACCTAGAATACACTGGATGAAAAGGAGCAATGGTGCCAGAAATCTCTCCTCCACACCAGTCTAAACATTTGGGAGAGAATTGTGTTGTGAGGAAAGCATTCAGATTTTAAAATAGGGATGACACGCCTTTAATTTCTCATTGGGTCTCAACAGGCACGAGAAAATGGATAACAAAGTCAAAGGCGTTTTTGATTCGAAGTTGATAAAATCCGAAGGTTTTAAACACCCTCTCTCACACCATAGCCTCTAAAATAAGCTTTATTTTGATCTAGGTAACTGAGCATTGTATCAAACTCTTTACAGTCAAATGAACCCATATATCCTTGCCAACAACACAAAAATCTCCCCTAAAACATTAACTCCTATGTTAATATGTCAGGCTGTGGAATCCTGACATTCACTTGAATACACAGCAAAAATCTGTGTGTGGGAGGCTCAGGGTTAAGATTAATGATCAAAATAATGTGATGCATATGAATGATTTCATTGATGCTCAGTTCCAGTTCTGATGTAGAGGAAAAGGTGAGGAGGAAGACAGGAGAGAGGGGAAGAGAAATGTTAACCTCTCGTACTTTCCCCTAACCATTCGTAATTTGTGCAATTCTAAAATACCTTTGCAATATTAATCCAACAAATGAATACTTCATATATTACTGATTAGCAACAATAATGACTAAGAGCAGGGTAAATAAAAAACATCTTTGATGTTTTTGAGGAACTCTATGTGTTGAGCTTGCTTTCACGTACCAATAAACTCGCAATCAGTTGAGTAGCCAAATAAGATTGATGGACATTGGGAAATGAGCTGCAAGTTTGGCAGGTATAAAGCTGTACTTGGAATATTGGAAAGTATTTGGGAAGTAATCATGGATTTTAATAACAAAATATAGAAAATCTAATACGGCAAAAACTATTTTAAAGCTGCAGTGCCTTGCGGCCATTTAATTTTGATTTATTACAACCTGCTATGTTTTTGGTAATCTGTTCACAATTGAATGCCAGTGCTGCACAGGTTTTGTGTAGTTTTAAAAAAAACAATTTGGTTCTACTGAATATGAGGATCTCGATTTCTATCCTTGCTCTATACTGATAGAAGTGTCTAAAATTATGATAGGGTAAATGTAGAGAAGATGTTCCTACTTTGGGAGACCCAAACTAGGGACCATAAATATAAGATAGTCATTAATAAATCCAATAAGGAACTCAGGAGAAACTTTTTGCTAACAATGTGGAACTCTCTACTGCAAGGAGTGGTTGAGGCGAATAGTATAGATGCATTTAAGGGGAAACTAGATAAACACATGAGGGAGAAAGGAATAGAAGGTTATGCTGATAGGTTTAGCTAAAGTAGGGTGGGAGGAGGCTTGTGTGGAGCATAAACACTTGCATGGACCTGTTGGGCCCAATGGCCTGTTTCTGTGCTTGCATTCTATGTAATTCTATGTGCTGAGTAGGGGCATGAGAATTGGCCTGTGTTCCTGGCCTACAGGTGGGAAAAATCAATCAGGGTTTCCATTTTTAATTGCTATCTACTGAAGCTTGTTGAAAAGTGTGCATTTTGGTCGAGTTAACTCTCGTATACCACCACTGTCTATAAAGGCTCATCATCTAGCCACATAGAATAGCCATATGGGTGAGGTACCGAATTATACCTGGCATCTATGGGATTGTACCTCAGCAAGAGTCAGCATGTTGGGGGTGTGTGGGGGGCGGGGAGGGGGAGGGGGGGGGGTGGGGAAGAAGGAAAGAGGAGGAATAATTGGTTCTTATCCGCATAAAAATGACATTTTTATTTGTGTCTGGTTTCCAGCAAGTCCCACTCCTGTATATTCTTTCACTCTCTGATTCCCTCTTTTGTACATTCTCTCACTTTCCCATTCTCTCTGTCAATCTTTATTTGCCATGGACAAATATTAACACTTGCGTCCCTATTTATAATGTTGATCTGGAAAAATGGAGTTTTCAGTAATTATTTTCAGAAAACTTTGTTTAACATAACAGCAATATCTTTGTGAGTGGCAAGTTAGAGCTAATTATTGATATCCTATTATTTATCAAGTCATACTCAGCAACTTTATCCAAACAATAGTATATTAGGATAGTATAGAGGTGAGAAAAAAAACCCAAGGAAACATTTTCTACGTTTAAGAGTGTTATGAGATGATTACTGGAGCTTCTGAAAAATAGATGTGAATACACTCATGTTGTGTAGAAGCACGGAACAAATTCTTCTCTAATCCAACAAACTTGAGCTTGCCTGATTGCTCAGTAAACTTATCAGTGAGGCTCTCAATGATACAAACCAAGACAGTCCAAGGTTTGCTCCTCAGCTTGTGCTGAGTTAGCTAATTCAGCTACAGTGCTAGTTTCTGATTGCTACTTTGATCCTTGCTGGAAGGAAACATGTGTGAAAGTTGTGTGAGGATAGGATGGGATCAGGATGGGCTTGTGCTGTCCCCCTAACCCCATGGTCAAATAGCTTGCAGATACTCACTGAATAATGACCACGAGAATGGCTGATGCTCATGAAACTGTACCCCAGTAAGCAGTTAATGCCTTAAGGAAGAAAATCGATCGAGAAAAAATGCACACACAAAATCTACGCAGCACAAATGTGCAGTTACAGGCTGGTGAGTGTAATCCTATTATCCTAAAATGTAATAGCTGTATGGCTGTATTTCTGCTATAATTGAACGGTATAATCTGTAAAAGGACCTATTATTTCATTAGCATAACCCAGCCTTTGGAATGGCAGCAGCCACTGTGATCCAGCATGGAAACAATTAGCATGAAAATAGTCATAGCCATCTAGAAACACATTTCAAGGGTGAGATTATGAAGGCAAAATGTGTTGCAGGAACAGACAGTTCTTGTGTATAAGCAGAATTCAGTGCAGTGGTGTAATTGCCAACATCTACCATGACCATCTTTACTTTGTTATCTTGATTTACTTTTGAAAAATAAGCTCGGCACTGACTGAAGCTCTGGCTCAGTATAAACGTCCTGTAACAGAGTTCTTCAAGGCAGCTGCTGCTGGATGATCTAGGACTGCCTTAAAACTCCTTTCGGCAGGGAGTGAGGGGAGGGGGTTTGTGTGTGTGTGTGGGGGAAATGGTGGAGGGAAGGCAGTGTTCAATGCTCCTCTAATACTTGCTTCACTTCCATGCCAGACCTGCTAAAACCAGCACTTAAGAAAATCCACCACAGAGTTTGGTGCTGCTGTTACGTCATATTTTAATTCCAAAGCTGTTAGTACCTGAAACAAGCAGCCATTTGACTGGACAGCATGCTGAGGAGAGAGGAGCCCCCTCTGCAGCACAAGTTGCCATTCCTATTTGCTACACTTTTAACTCCGAACTGGAGAATCTTTCTACAATGGGTGACATCAAAAACTAACAAAATTTGACTTTCATGTGGTTTATTTCAAGTTGTAATGTACAAACGCTTTTTAAAAAAAATTTGTATTTATGATTTTGAATTTACAGCGGTGAAGGATATTGATGCCTTCCCATTTTTGGGATTGAATACCATAAATCAAATATTCATAGCATGGCCAGCTGGATAAAGCTTCCTCTTCTCCATTTTAATAATGTGCCTTTACCCCAACTTCAAAAGAACAGTATACCAGTGTGAACTTTATCAGCTCCAGTACCAGCCATCCTTACCACCTGAGCAAGACTGCCAATCAGTCCACTTTGGCCCAATGTTTGACAAATTTATGGAGTGTATTGTTTAGTGGATCTACAGCCACTGAGGTTGAGACTGGTCACCTGATTTCGCATTGGACTCTGCGGCCAGCAAAGATTGGAGCCTTTCAACGCGCTAGTCCAAGCTGGATTCAAACCCACGTTCCAGGAATAAATCAATGATGTTCTAAGTCACCGTGCCACAAAACTTAGACTAATGAGAAAGTCTGGAGCCAATAACTAAAGAGTAAATTGCTTGAAGCAGAAGTCTATGAAATTAAAACCTGATCATCTTGGCACAAGGTGTGCTTAGGGAAGAGAGAAAGATGAAGCAGATACAAATGAAAAATATGGACTTCATGCACATCAGATATGCAGGAAGAAGACTTAATTCAGAGCATCAACTGGCTCGAGTGTCACATGAAATGACAAATTTTTTGCATTTACAGAGCAAACTTTCAATAAATTGTACTAAAAATGCAATCATCTTTGATGACTTGGAAGCATCAAAGACATTACATCACTAAGTTCAGAAAAAATAAGATCTATTCCACACACCATATTTATCAAATCAGTCTGGGTGGGGTGCCCAGTTTCTGTGTGTACCTCAATGGTTGTGGTAACACCAATTTGCAATGTCAGTTCCACCCAATTAAACAAACCTCTGCTCCCTGTGTCTGGCATTCAAAACTGCTTCCTCAGCACTGCCTTCTGCTTTGATAGCCCTAGGAGACTGCAGGCATTTCAAATCAAAAGTAAACCATTATGGCATATATTTTTTACTTATATATTTTATAAAATAAATAAATAAAACCTAAAAGGCCCCCTTTGTTTCCCCTCCCCACCAAAAAAACAATCTGAGTGACTGGAAATCAAACACACACCCTATTGGAAATCAGTTCCCGAACACTAATTCACTTTGTAAGAGCAGGGAGTTTAAAAGTATGTGTCATAAGAAGAAGGCTGGAGACCTGGTTCCAATTACAATGACAGTATTACTTTTTGCTGGCCAAAATTAACTGTATTTCAAAGACATAAAATGTATCCAATCCTTTCATAACGTTCAGTGTAGTTAATTAAAAAAAAATTAAACCTAGAACACAGCATTTTCCAGTTTCATGCAAAATGTTGTCAGCCAAGCCTTACCATTTGTTAAAGTTGCCAATATTTAAAATATAATTTAGATTCTACAGGGCTTACATTAGAATGAATTAGAAAGGGTAAAGTTGATATAAAGAGCTGTGAGCATGGTCATGTTTGAAGGGCACCAATGCAGGAAGAACGTTTATTTTAAATGAGGCCGTTAAAAGCAAGGAATTATTAATTTATAGATTATCTAAATGAGTTCTGTTCAACAAAATCTGTAAAAAATTTGCAACATAATGTGCATTTCACTTAGGTTCACAGTTCGAGGTTGTTCTTTCAACCACTGCAGCCTTGTGTCCTCAACTGAACCTAAGGCAAGTTTGTCTTTAAATTATTTTACATGGAATTTACAATTTTTTTATGAATTGGACAATAACATTCAGATGAAACAAATGGTGACATACCTTACCTTGCTGTATTTTAAAAAAATAACTGTGTAATGCTTTTTTATTTTAACTGCTGACTGATTTTTCTTTTATTATCTACATGCTGTTTTATAATCCGTTGGCTCCTACTTTTGCGGAATATTCTCTCCTCCCTCAACGTCATTGACTTACGTTAAGGTATAGTTCCACTGACGACAGCTGTCCTCTGCTACTTTGCACAAGTTATTATTCTTTAAGCTTGAGTCTAGACAGTGATATTTGACAGTGGGCGGCATCACAGCAAGCTCAATCCTGTAAACCACACATGCATACTTTCTTATTGGGATCACTGGTTAGTGATTATAGCCCTTCATAACATGAGGAAAATTATCTAAAGCAAAAGACACAACAAAATGCCAAAGGTATGAGGTGCAGCCAAATTCTGGGGATTGGGGGGTTGCTTTAGGGCCCCAGAAACTTTGGGCTACCACAAGCATTTATTCTATTTGACTCAAAATATACTAATAAACTAAGTATTGAGATTGGCGTGCCAATATTAAAACTGCAGGGGATTGTTCAAAAATGATGGTGAATTGGAAGGGCTGTGATCTAAAGAGCCCTGGCTGATTTTCCCCTCCCTAACTCAGCCTCTCGGGCCATCTGTGGTGTCCTACCACTGCCTCCGGCTGAGATTAGCTAACTCGGCACAGATCAGAGATCTTGAAGTTAGGGAATACTTGCCTTAGCTTTGGAGATGGAACATTTCGCTGTTGACGTTAACTTGTAATCTGAGAGGGGCCAGGAACGTATACCTAATTTAGGAGCTGGGCCACTGCAGGAGATGTGTTTGAATTAACGCTGTCTGTTGGTTTGAAGATGGAAAATTGTTAATCTGTACCAGTACCTCTTTACGGTGCACTCTCAATGGAATAGCAGTAGTCCCATGTTTCTACCTCTTGGGGCATTATGGGCTTCTTGAAGCAATTTGGATGCCTGTTGCCATGGGCAGAGGAAGCAAGACTTTGATTCTAAGTGCATCAGAGCTAGTATTACAAGGGGTAAGGTGATGAAAGCTTACAGACAAAAGCAGCTTTTCTCTTCCTGTCTGTTTTTTTCATGCTATTTAAATCTAATCAACTCTGACTGGGCTCTTTTTATATATATATATATATATATATATATATATATATTTCTACTCCACACATCTATTGTGGTCTGCGGCAAAAGCACAAAGCCCACATAGTCCTCTGCCCTTCCACATAAAAAGATAAAAACACAAATGAGATGTTTGAAAATGTATTCTGCAATGATTTTTTTAAAACTTTGCTGCTGTCAGGCTGCATTCTGTATCATCCTGCATACATTAATGTTACTGCATAATTACCAAGCACAATTATCAAATACTAGCAACAATTACTGCTTTTTTGCATTGTGCTCAGAACATTAAATGTGACTTTTACTGTAAGCTATCTAAAGCACCCACTAAGGCAATTATTAAGGAAAGAATATCATTTGAATAAACTGGAATAGTAATTTTTGGGGAGACTGCTACAAAGTCACATTGGAAGTAAACCCACTCAGAAATACATTTTCCAAAATTTGAGTCTTCTATGAGTCATACAGCTATAAGGTGTCACTGTCACGAAATGCGTGATAGAGTTTAACTATTTTAAACAATAGTTGAATTTTGAAAAATAACAATTAGGATTTCAATATATATAACACCAGCTCTAAAGGGACATTAACTGCAGTAACAATTTCACTTTTCATATTATACAGGTTTTTTTTATAATTTATTGGCAACAGATATACTTTCTTTTACAAGGTCAAATTAAGGAAATCAGAATCTGGATTAGATTTTCCAATTCTCACAATGAATAGTGCGTACCCAAACCTTCTGGGCTAGTCCTGATTTCATATGCACATCGAGCTCCTGGCCTGAATTGAGTTTCCTGCTGGGAATTCACAAAATCATAGGAACAGGAGAAGGCCATTCAGCCCCTCGAGGCTGTTCCGCCATTTAATTAGATCATGGTTGATCTGTTTCTTAACTCCATCTACCCGCCTTGGTTCCATAACCCTTAATACCCTATCAATTTCAGTTTTGAAATTTTCAATTCACCTATCCTCAACAGCTTTTTAGGGGAGAGTTTTCCAGATTTCCACTATTCTTTGTGTGAAGAAATACTTCCTTACATCACCCCAGTTATTTAAGGGCTGGAGGTAGCATTTAAAGGCATAAGGTCACTTAAAGTTAAGTGGCTGTATATGGGGACAAAATTCGTCGACTGTCCAAAAGCTGTATTAGGCAAGAGAAATGTCTTTCAAAAACCAGTGGATCCAAAAAAAATGATGCAATAAATGGAGTCTGTGGGCAAGTGACTGTGACTCCATACCAAACCCTCAAATAACCTTGCAGCTCTTTCATTGCTTATCATGCATGGCCATATTGCACAGGGCACATATCAAGTCTTTACCTTACAATTGAAACGCACTGCAAATGGGCAAGTGGAGAGACTACACCGCAATTCCATCCGAAACGGACAGGAAATCACAAGGGGTGATTTTCATTCATTAACGTATCATGATAAAACCATTTTCGAATAGCTGGAAGACTGCATTCAATGTGAATCGAACCAGGGCTCCAGTGAAATAGTTCCCATCCAGTTTCCCTGATCTCCCATGCCTCTTTCATGCTGGCAGGTGTAATCCTGCCCACTAGAAAATCCACCCACTCTCATATAAAACATGTTCAGAAACTGAAGGTGGTGGACGTGACTAATTTGTCTTGAGTGACGCACTTTGCAGCATTTTGTGTTTTGATTGAAATAGTAACTGGCTGTCTGCAGGGAGGAAGAAGTGTCTGCACACTAAGGTGATGAAAACCAACATTTTATTAAATAAAGTAAATAAAATAAAAACATTAATTTTTTGCAGAAAAAAAAACTGAGTTACAAGTAAGCAATGCATAAAAATGCTGTCTAAACAGAGGAATTAGTGTTAGAAACTGAATCTGTGAAAGGAAGTTCCATAGAGTCACCCTCAGAAGGAACTGGCATATCACTACAGTGGTATTGAGATTGTTACCTTAATTCCACAAGACTGAATATAGGAAGGCACCAAGGTGCTCTAATTGGCAATATCCATGAATTGCACAGAGCAGGATGCCTGTTTTTTCCACCGGCATAGTCAACAGTTTGGTTCAATAGTTATTCTGTTGATATCTATATCTATGTCAAATATTTATGTTAAACTTGTATAGAACCTTGGTTAGACCATACTTAGAGTACCGTGCACAGTTCCGGTCTCCATATTACAAAAAGGATATAGAGCCACTGGAGAAGATGCAAAAAAGATTTACAAGGATAAAACCAGAACTGAGTGGTTATAACTATCCGGAAAGACTGAACAAACTGGGGTTCTTTTCTCTAGAAAAGAGAAGGCTGAGGGGTGACCTGATAGAGGTCTTTAAAATTAGGAAGGGGTTTGAAAGGGTAGACATGGAGAAGATGTTTCCACTTGCGGGGAGTCCAAAACTAGGGGCCATAAATATAAGTTAGTCACTAATAAATCCAATAAGGAATTCAGGAGAAACTTCTTTCCCCAGAGAGCGGTTAGAATGTAGAACTTGCTACCACATGGAGTCATTGAGGTGAATAGCATAAATGTATTTAAGGGGAAGCTAGATAAGTACATGAGGGAGAAAGAAATAGAAGGATAGAAGGATATGGTGATAGGGTTAGATGAAGTAGGGTGGGAGCCGGCTCGTGTGGAGCATAAACACCAGCATAGACCAGTTGGGCCGAATTACCTATTTCTGTCCTGTAAATTCTGTGTAATTCTGCTTGGGTAATTAAGTCAAGCTGTGATGCATACATGACACAAACTGATGTCATTGTATAGCTTCTGTTAAAAAACAAAGCTTGCAAAAACATTAATGTTTCCAGTACCCTGAATTCCCTGTTTTCCAACTGCTCAGGATGTAAGGTGGCCAGTTTCAAACTTAACACCTACACCGCCACCCCTCCCCGCCCCCACCATGGCTTTGTTCGTCTTTCCATTCTTGCAAATGGTTACTCTCAATAGCCTTTCCAGAAGTAACTCTGTGGAGCTTCCTGGCATGAAGGTGACTTCTGGCTCCCGTTTGTTTTGGGGATAATGTTGGTACCAGAGAATGCTTGGACTTCACCTCCTTCTCTATAGAGCTTTTGGAGATTGCTTCTTCAGAAATCACAATGGCTTCATCCGCAGAAGAGCCATCAGTTTGTAGTGATGACGATGAACCATCTGTGAAGTTATAATTGTAAAAATAATCATGTTTTTTTTAGAAGTTGTCTGCAAACCTGTATCATAAAGACAACTGCATTAGATTTGAAACTTTTTTTTTCTTTTAATTTTTAGAATGCAGATATGAGAGGACTATGACTAGGGATCATTATAAGATCGCTGCATAATGTAATGCTGGCCATTTTATGTTACATTACATGTGATGGGTATCAGTATGTAGTGAATGACATATATATAATGAATCAACATACCAGTATCAAAGGCATCTGTTGTTTGGGTCTCCTCTTCCTCAGAATATGCCTTTAACCGCCCTTTTTAAGGTTCTGTCACATTCTTTTACATTTTTCAGTATCCCTGGAATGATGGGGTAATTTGTTGACCGTTTTGGCTACTTCAGCCTTGACACTTCAATGTCATGATGCTGGTGGATCTTTCATGGAAAGCTCTATAAAAGGTCCTGCTGAATTTCTCTCAATTCTTTTTGTCAACGTTTTGTTTTGGTTTCCCTGAAGCGTGGCTCTCTGAAAAGTATTATTTTCACTTGCCATTTTGAATGTTTATCACCGCAGGAGATAAGCCAAAAGTGAAATGGGTTATTTCCAGTCATAAAGATGGCAAATAGGCATCATTTTATCTAACTTCTCCATGGATGACTCAAATAACCATTGTCTGTACATTGCCACGTGTTATTGCAGATGACATTTTTATGCATTAGCATTAAACATGCTTACTAACATAAATGACTTTACCACTTGTCGCACAGGATGATTCCCCAAATTATTGATTGCTTCTTGCTCATTCCAACAATTAACGCAGCCTTTCTCATAGGAAAATTTCTACATTTGCTTTTGTGTGTAGGAAAATCCAGGAGGAAGATATTATAACTATCAGGCAAATCTATAACCACAAAGAACAAAATGTCCATTGTTGCTAATTTTCTGAGATAAAACAGTTCATGGTCTGAGCACATCTCTCACAAACTTCTTTGCAAATGAGTAACCTCACCCACCCCAGTCACACATTCACAGTAACCAACACCGTGGGAGGTCCACTAGTATTATTTTAGAACTTGAACTGTTATGGGATAGTGTAGCTTCAAAGCAGCAAAATAAAATGGTGAATGGTGCAGAGCAGTTTAAAAAGATTGATTGATATGCAGGCAGTCTGGTGATAGTATGCTTAGTGTCTTGTCACTACTTGGAGAGGTAGGATATACGTTTACCCTGAAAATCTCCTCCTCCTTTTCTAGGGTGAAACTTGATCTCAGCTAGCCCATTTGGAGAGGGAGCAAGCAATAATGAGATGCTTACATAGGGAAAGATTAAAAATTATACACCTCCTTTTGAACTGTGCGCAGTTCAACTGCCTAACATCTTAGTCAGGGAATGGTGCATACATGCAGGTAATCTATAGAGGGAAAGACAATATAAAGTAAAAGAATGGGGAAGGGTGGAGGATGAAGACAAATTTGTTTTCCATATACATCTGGTAAAGAGTAAAGAGTTAAGAGTTGTGCTATGGTTTTACTCAATACTCAAATGCCTTCAACTGGAAGATTGGCTGAAAGCTTATTTGCATTGGACCTTGCCAGAATTTCCCATTACACCAGTTTAGTATTTCTAGTTCTAATTATGCCCAACAGGTGTGTTATTTCCGTGCTCTTACCTTTCATTTGAGTCCTGCCATCCTCTAGCATTGGGAGTACAATGGTAGAGTTGAGGTTCCTCTGTGACCTCATGGCAGTGTAGACCACAGGAACGGACTGTACAACCACTGGAATGCGATGCATATGACTCAGTTTGTTGGACTGAAAGTTCATGGGATTTGAAGGTGGCACTGGGTGGATTATGTGCAAGTACTGCTGGCCCCCAGCACCCGGTGAAGATGCCACAATGGAGCCTGGTGCTAATACTGATGGCATTCCTGTTGATGAAGACACTGAGGTTATCACAGTTGGGGATGAAGTCAATCGAGGAGAGGAAGAGGAAGTTGAGGAGACTGAGGTTGTTGTCACTGAGCTGGGTGAGGACTGTGACGATGATACAGCTGTTGGTGATGTCCTGGCTTTGTTAATGGACAAGTCCACTGGCTCAGTTTGTGTTTGATATTGATCAGTGGATAGCAAGTCTTCTGGAGGCTCTGCTTTCACATTATTAAGCAAAATAGGTACAGCTTCCATATCTGAAAAGTTAGGTCCTCGTGGAGACTGTATAAAATAAAACAGAAATAATAATCACTGAGTACTTTTACATAAAAAAAGTACAGATATAAGAATCACTTAGTGTGAGTTTTTAAAGAAATATATCTGAAAGATCAAGTACATAGAAGGAGGCAATTTGACAAATAAATTGATTACAGCTGTAATTGATTCAAATATATGACTAGCCAAGAAAATAAACTTTGCTTTTCATTTTAAACCATCTTTAAGCTGAAACATTAGGAAAGCGAATAAAATCCCAACTTTGTGATCAAGGATTGCTACAATAGAACACAGAAGACAAGTTAGACTGAGGTTTGTAGTAATGTTGGAATGAATGGTTAAATTATTAAAATAAGCTAATTTAATTTTGAAAATTCATCCCTTTCCATTATGTAAATGATTCTCTCCCACAAAATCCAGTTCCTGGAGGTAACACGACGTTTCTGGGCCCCCATTAAATAACAAAGAAGAAGTAAATTGAAGCAAAAATTCTCCAGCTGTGAAGGTTGGGTGCTCCTTTATGGGTTAGGGACATTTGTTCATTGGCCAGAATTTTGGCCAATGGATAGTGATGCTTTTGGGATGTCCAAATGCCAAAACAAGAACAAAAAATGCTCAATGCTTACCTCCTATCAGTGCCCAGGAACTAAAATCAGTAAACTCCTCATTAACAACAGGGTTTCACTAGCTGATTAGGAATTAATCCGTGATTGAACATATGTCCCTTTTAATCAAATGTTGCCATCACCAGAATGTCCATCACCTAACCTGTACTAACAAAACAGTACTCAGACAGTACCTACTTTTCATTGTAACCTGCAACTAATCCTAGTAGCTGAATATATAAGGGGACGTTTTGGCATTTCTCTACAGAATCCTAGAAGAGAAAAAGAATTGAAAAAAGATGTTGAAGTGTGCAATGTGCACTATGCCTTTAATTAGATCTTCCTAAGTTTATGCTTCAGCTTTTGCCATATGCTCACAATTAAACTGTGGTTGTCTGGTTGCTGGACTGATAATTTATGACAAATTACAACGAAAAACGTTCAACGGGAACCATCCCATACATTCTCATTTGTATATTGTTATGGCAGATCTTTCCAGGTAAAAATATTTGTCATATGAAACTACAATAGGTAACTATAAGAAAGCAAATGCCCTGAAACTAAACTGTGGGATACCTGTGGATGAGCACATGCATTCATCTGAAATCCCTTTCTCTGCTATTTTAGCAAAGGTGTTGAGAGAGAGGAATTTCAGACAAATGAGTTACATGCTTCTTTCTCATAGTGTAATTTTAGGCCCAAACTGACTCTTACCCGGACCGATTTTCTAAAAAGAAACAACAAACAGAATTATGATTATCATAATCCAACAGAATAATGATCAATATCCCTTTTGTTTCATTCTGTCCATTAAACAATTTTTTTTTTGCTATTCTGATGATATCCCTGGAGTTCTGCTCTAACTTTTTGATTGCCAGGGACAAGTTAATTGCCTGGGCTCCAGAGATCCTCACTCGTTGACAGCAAACCTTCTCGGTTTGACTTGGAAAAGTTACTTCAAAGATCAACAGGGTTCTATCCACGACCTTCAGTCCTTTGCCATTTGTCTTAATGAGAAAAAAACCTTTACTGCAAGTTTTTTTAACCAAATTGCAAATTTTGCAAAATTGCTATCACTTTCAAATGGACGGTCGGAACAAGGAAGCAGAAGAAATATTTTTGTTAGAAATGTAGAAACAAGGTGAGAAAAGGTTTAATATATTAGTTAAAAGTACAGTAAAACTGAAGAGATGGTGAAAGAATAGGAGGGGAAAAGGAGGCCATAGGGAAAGCAAGTGCTGTTTAAATTGTTTTTTTTATATACAGTTATGTTTCAGGTATTTATTTCAGAAATCTGGTGTTACTACTACAGTAGTAAAGTGTTTCTTGATGTTTTAATTGCTTTATTGCTATAATACAGTTATGACTTGTTATGTACCCTTTTTTTGATGAATCCCTGTCTATCATGTCCATATTTTAAAAGTGCTGAATTTGTGTTTACAGTAAATTTATACTGATCACATATTACAAAGCAGATTATCTGTTCACCATGATAAAATTAGTCCCATACTAAAAGATAAAACCCCACTTTCACCAGTTCCTTTATTTTGAAACTTGAACTCATCCAAAACTCTGCTGACCATATCCTAACTCGCACCAAGTCCTGTTCACCCATCACCCCAGTGCTCGCTGACTTACATTGGCTCCTGGTCCAGCAACACCGCAAGTTTAAAATTCTCATCCTTGTGTTCAAATCCCACCAAGGCCTTGCCTCTCACTATCTCTGTAACCTCCTCCAGCCCTAAAACTCTCTGAGATCTCTGCGTTCCTCCAATTCTGTCCTCTTGCATATCCCCGATTTTCATCGTTTCACCATTGGCAGCCGTGACTTCAGCTGCCTAAGTTCTGGAATTCCCTCGCTAAACCTTTCTGCCTCTCCACCTCTCTCTCCTCCTTTAAGATGTTCCTTAAAACATACCTCTTAGGACAGATTGGTCAAATATCTCCTTATGTGGCTTGGTGTCAAATTTTGTCTGATAACGCTCCTGTGAAGCGCCTTGGGACGTTTTACTACATTAAAGGTGTTATATAAATGCAAAGGTGTTGTTGATATGGCACCTCCACCCAGTCACAGTGCTGGAGCTGAGCTCTTACTGCAAACAGCAAGCCTTTGGATTTGAAACATTGCATTACACTGATTTTGGCAGCACAGCCACTCACATTATGCAATTTTGTTTGTATTTACTAAGATTGTGAAACTATTAATTGATCATCAAGGTGATGGATGCTAGTACTAGAAATTGGAATACTTTCCCATTTCAGGTACCCTGTTCAAACATTGAGCACTTCCAGGTCAGGCACAGTACAGATTAGATGCAGCCTAAAATTCCTTCTACTCTTCCCCAACAACATTCTTCATACCAAACCTGGAACACCCATCACTATGCCAGTCCAGCATTTTCCATTTCTATTATAGGACATTCTTATAACTTCTCTTGAGTGATACTATCAATTAGTGCCAAATAAGGAACCAATTTATGCTGTCAACCCACGCCCACAAAAAACTAGGACAAGGCTATCCAAATTCATTTTATATCACAACCGTACAGCAAGCAGACCTAATGATGATAGTGTTGCAAACATGGTGTTTGAGGGTGATGCTTAATTTGTAAACATGAGTAGGTAAATAAATTCAACATACATTGTGCAATGTGAGTTAACCAACAATAATATATTTCAGGAGAAAGCAATGAACTAATGACTGTTGCAGCTAATATAGGTTTTCTATGTATTATTAATGTTCATAACATTCTTGCGTGGCAGGAACAATAAGCACAGTAGTCAAAAATAGAATTGGATTAAAAATTTTTGTTAACCCCTTTCTCTGTAATTCTTGTTCATTGATACCTAAATATCTATCAATTTGTTTAGCTGCCCATTTTTTTTGTTATTCAGCTCTCAAACTGGTTTGTTGTTACTTCTACATATTGGCTTTCCTTGTGGGCCAGGTTTCAGCCCTATTTCCACTGCCAGCACCTGAGGCAAACATTTGGTTTTGTGCTGTTGGAGGCATTGTTTGCCCATACCTCATAGTGACTTCACGAGTTTCATTGCCAAGAAGTATAGGTAAGCTGTGCCTCCGTCAGCTTGGCTCAGTGGATAGCACATTTGACTTTAGAGTTAGAAGGTCACAAGTTCAAGTCCCACTCCAAAGCTTGAGGACATAATCTAGGCTGACACATCGGTGCCATGTTTTAGATGAAACGTTAAACTAAGGCCCCGTTTGCCTATTCAGGTGGACATAAAAGATCTCAAGGCACTATTCAAAATAGAACTGCTGTCTTGGCCAACATTTATTTCACAACCAACAATTCCAAAACAGATTAATTGGTCATTTATCTCCACTGTTGTTTGTAGGACCTTGCTATGCACAAATTGGCTGCTGAATTTGCCTATGTAAGAACAGTGACTACACTTCAAAAGCAATCCATTGGCTGTGAAGCACTTTGGGACATCCTGAGGACATGAAAGGTATACAAATGAAAGTTCATTGTTTCTGAAACTCAAAGTGAAATCTCTCCAGGAAAAATGACAGAACTCCTGTTTTTCTCCACAGTTAACAAAAATCATATATTAAAAAGCTGCACGTTTCTGTGATTTTGTTAGCAGGTCATTAATTATGGACCAAAAAATGCAACATTTCAGGATTTTTTTTTGTTGCCATTTTTCAAAAGAAAGAATTTGGGAAACAAAAGAGTTACTTTTAATGTTGGGTTCTCTTTTTAAGCAAAGTGTATTCTCAAGTTTAAAAAAAATCACCTATACATGTTAAATTGAAGCTGTTTTCCCCTGAGGCTAAACAATCAGCAATCCGTTGGCTTGTCTGGATAATCACAAAAACAACTCGTGTCCATTGTATTGGAAAGTCTTTTGATCCCTGTCAGTCCGAGGGGAGATAAAAAGAGGAGACAGGCTTTTAGAAACAGGAAAGCTGCAAGGGCAGTCAGGCTTTTAAACTGGGAGCTGCAAAAGCTTTCGGCAGGCTCAAAGTCAGAGATGCTGGAGGAACAGTTAGAAGATCTGTTTAAATCAAGTAACATGGGAAAGCGTGGCATATGTTAATTTTGTATAATTTATGCAAAGATAAGTTGTGTGAATTGAACTGAGTGAATCTGGTCATAACTGTCGCTCTCTATGTTCACGTGGCATTGAAATCAAGCCTTCTCTCTCCACAACATTCACCTGAGGAAGGAGGAAGCCTCCGAAAGATTGTGAATTTCAAATAAAATTGTTGGACTTTAACTTGGTGTTGTAAAATTGTTTACAATTGTCAACCCTAGTCCATCACTGGCATCTCCACATCATAACCAAACATTCATGCAGTCCACCGTTGGAGAGATTTGAGGAAGTACATGTGCAAAAGACATGAATCTCTGGTCCAGATCACAAGGAGGAGGATGCTATTGTTATGTCCCTGGGTTACACTATTGTACAAGTAGGTACAGGTCAGCATGAGTCAACTCCAATGAAAGTAAGGTATTCGGACCACTTGCGAGAGTGACTGACACCACTGAGCCTGAGACAGTAGACCCAAATTTCTAACATGGGCATTCTTCCATTTTCCATTCAAGCTCTCCTTCAACCAGTGCAAGTGGCAGTGGCTGTACCACACACACACACACACACGAGGACCAATCTGCAGAAATGGTGCATAATAACTCAACTTGGCACCAGAAATTTGGCTTTTCTCTTGGTGCTGTCAAGCAAACAAATCATTTATTTTAAATGAATGAAGTAGATTTTCGTCTTCAATGGAATGAGAATGAGTCAGGGTTCCATTACGAGCGGGCAGGCGATCCGCTCCGCCAGATTATCGCCCAGATGGCGAAGACTAAAATCTACCTCAGAATGTCCTGAACAATGTGGAGCACTTTAGAGGGCTGCTCGCCCACCCATTCAACTTAGTCCTCAGACAATACCTTCAGAGTGAAGAGAAAATCATTGACTTACTGCGTGATTTTACTAAAGCTCAGAAAACAGGAATTATACCACTTTTAAATTGAAAGATTAAAAAATCGCATGTGTTTTAAAATCACCCTCTCGGTTTCTTTCAACCCACATTTGGAGAACTTTCCATTCTATCAGTCCCTAGCGAGACCACATTTTGCAGCCTAGGCATTTTATGTGCTCAACAATTTACATTTATGTAGTTCTGTACATTTAATGTAGAAAATGTCCCAAAGTACTTTACTTTGCAGGGGGTGGGGGGAGGTGAAAGGAAGCAAAAAAAAGATAAAAGTAAGAAAGAAGCATATGATGAGCCATAGTTCCAGAGTTAGGAGAGTTAACCAAAAGCTTGTTCAAAAGAGATGGGTTTTGAGGAGAGAATCGGTGGGGGTGGGGTGGAAGGCAGAAGGAAGTACAAGATAGTAGGGCCAAGGCAGCTGAATGCTCTGCAATCATTGGTGGAGGGGTTGCAAACAGGTCAGAGTTGGACAACTAAATGACGTAGGAGGGGATGTAAAACTGGAGAAGGTTGCCGAGACACGGTGGAGTGAGGCCATGAAGGGATTTGAAGATGAGGATTTTAATTGTGATGCATTGAAGGGTAGGAAGCTAATGTATGTGAACAAGGATGGGAGTGATGAATGAGCAGTTTTTAGAATGGAAGAAGATGTGGGCAGCTGAGTTTTTGAACAGGTGGAAAATTGGAAGCCAGCACGGAAGACATTGAGGAAAATCAAGTCAAGAGGTGCCAAAGGCGTGGATAAGAGTGTCAGGGGGAATGCAGTGGGAATGAGGTAGGTATGGAGGTGGGTGATGTTGTGAAGGTCTTAGTGATGGATAGGGGGTTGAAGTTCATCTCTGGGTCCAAAAGGATGCCAAAGTTTTGTACCATCTGCTTCAGCCTGAATACGTGGTCAGGGAAGTGGGTAGAGTTGATGAGAAGAGAACAGAGTTTCTGGCAGGGTCTTAAATGATTGCTTTGGGTTCCTGATGTTCAGCTAAGGATAACCGTACTCATGTAATATCAAAGTTACATTATAGTTATACATGCTTTTTAATAACTAGTTACATTAAAAGAAATGTATGATAGATTTATTACAATGCTACTGGCCTATTCCAAGATCTAGCCAAAACATAAGTCCCATTTATTTATTTATCACCCAAGTATTATTAATGCTAACTTGCCATTCTGTGTGATGACCAAAGGGCTGCAGGTCTGATTGTCTATTGTGTGTCCTATTTGGATTCTTTTAGGCATTGACATCCTGCTCAATAATATTGTATTAATATACACAAGCTGTGATATTTCCTTGTGTTAGCCAGTAAAATATCTTTCACTATCACTTTTTGCCTGGGCACATTATACAGAAGTGTGAGCCTAATGTCTGTTTCAAATTTTGATAAACAAGGAAATCAAAAACCATAAAAATGTAATAAATTCCATTTGGAAAGAATATTAATGTAGGATATTAGAAGACAATAGCATATCTCAATATTGAAATAATGTTTATAAACTCTTGCAAACTCCTGATGTGTTAATACTTTGTAACATACTCCAGGTTATATTATCCTACATTTGACATACGTTATCCTGAGCACAAAATTACTATAAATCGTACCCAACAAATGTAAACTAAGTTACAGAAACAATGGGCCCGATATTAGGAGGGAGGCGGGTTGCCAGCAGGGGGTCAACTGGGCGCGTGGGTAACCCGCCCAGTAAAATCGGTGGGTTCCCCACGCGATTGTAAGTAAATTGAAGCCACTTACCTTGGCTTCCGGGTTTTGCACTGGAAAGCTGCACAGCGGGCCGACTGCGCACCCGCATCATAGGCTGTCAGCTGGAGGAGCCCTATTTAAAAGGGGCAGTCCTCCACTGGCTGATGCTGCAGAAAGGAGCCAATATTACAGCATTGAGCAGCCCAGGCGGAAGGCTGCTCCCAGGTTTAATAATGCCTTGCTCCAGGTCCTACTGGATGGGGTGAGGAGGGGGAGGACAGAGATCTTCTCCCTGGCAGACGGGAGGAAGTGGCCTGCCTCTGCCACCATGAAGGCCTGGCTCGAGGTGGCAGAGGAGGTCACCAGCACCACCAACATATCACGCACCTGCATACAGTGCAGGAGGCGCTTCAATGACCTAAGTAGGTCAGCCGAAGTGAATACACTTACTCTTTCCCCTACACTCCGTCTGCCACATCACCGCCCCTACCCCACATCTCCTTCTGCACTGCCAACACTACTCTATCACATCACTCCTCACACCCACTCAAAGTTCATCCTCATCTTACCTGCACTTACTCACCTCGCCAGTACTCATCCCACCACTCAACCCAATCCTCATACAATCTCATGGCTCTGCCTCATACTCACCCTCCAATGCATCTCTTTCACCGTCAACCTCACCCCACCTGCCACTACCTGTGCTGCAGCCACAGTGCATGCATCACGTATGTGTAGTAGGAAGTGTAAGGCAAATGTGTCGTGAGCATGAAGGGGATGCACAAGGGTGTTTGAGGGTTTGTCATGGTTTTTACTTATATTTGATTTCTGATCAACTCACATTACATATTATATTGCCACCACTACTGCCACGTTGTGGCCATTCTTGACTGGCTTGTGCAAAAATGCCCTTTCGTGAGGTTCTCCATGAACACCCTTGATACCACCCATTGGGTCACCCTACAGTGGGTGTATGTGTAGTTGCACGACTACTTTGTGCCTGTTGCGCAGCACTGTGTTGTGTAGCTCCACGTGGCGGAGGTGGACGGCATGCCTGGCGAGGCTGGTGATGTTGCTTGTCCTCCAATGGAGTGATGAATGCAGCAATGGAGCCCCCCCCCACCCCCCATCCTGACACTGTGAGTGTGAGGGGGTACACAGAGTAGGTAAATGTGTTTGGACAGCAGAGTTTAGGGTATGATTTAATAATTTGGAGTGTGGAGACAACGGTGTGGCAGGCAAAACTTTGTCTGAGGTGACAGAGTGCCCTGCTGCAATGAATGAGGGTTTACCCTGCACCTGTTAAATGGACCTTTGCAGCTGCTGCTGGCTGCTGGCTGCAACACGTCAGTTTAAACAGGGAGTCTTTCTCCCAGCATGGGAAACACGCTCTGGATAGTCCAAAATCCGAATCCTCCTAAAATCTCCAACTAATGAGGTCTGTAAATGACCTCAAGTACCCAGATAATGATCTTAAGTGGGGTCCTGCCGGCTTTGATTGCCGGTGGGAGTCCGCATGTGGGGGCTGCACGCGCACATCGATTCGCGTCATTGGGGAACCCGGAAGTGGACGGGTTGGAGCTCTGCTCCGGACCCGCTCCAGGAATCCCCAATTTTAGGAGCCCTCCCCCCCCCCCCCCCCGCCACAAATGCACCCGCTCGGTCATCCAAAAATTGACCCCAATGAGTCAAAGTAAATAGCACTTGTGTTGTCAGCCCTAAACAGAATATTTTTCTTTTATTTACCACAATCTCTTAAAATGGCAACAATTTTCCTTTTAATAAAAAATAGTCCTATGTGATTTAGACTCTATCCTAGTGGATATGCATAGGATGTGTGGCGTGTTTTCACCTCAGTCTTCACTCCCAGTATTTCCTGGGCTCTAGATATGCCCAAGTTATCAGTGACCCTTGCTACCACTTTGTGTATGCATGTCCTGGCCCTACACTTCCTTGCTCCTACTGGGTGCGATCCAATTCTTACTCTCAGCAATACCTCCTTGTGAACAATGCCACAGGGAATCCATTTGTTTGATAAAATTGATATTTCTCATAACTATGTAAACATTTCCCTTCCACAACCACCAATAGAGATGGCACACTGACTGATGAAAGAAGTGCCAGCATCTCAACTGACCACACTGGGAGACAAAACATCATCTCTTTCATAAATATGAAAGCTGTAGCACAACCTGAAGGCGCCAATGGCCATATAAAATGTACTTTTAAATTAGGATGTCACCTGAACACGTCAATTGTGCTGCAGTTTTGTAGAAGCTTTATTCAACTTTTATTTCTTGTAATCTAGCCTCCAAAATATGCATTATAGAAATCATAAGTTTTGACTAAGATGACTAGTGAAGCTTTTTATGGAAGTTAAATCTCTCCTCATGATCTGACGCCACCTACACCCCCACAACCCCACACAGCCGCAGCTGATATGCAAAACCAAAGTTGGCCCTTCTTTTGATGTCAGTCTAGCACTCAGTGCCAAAATGAACTAAGGGAGCAAGGAGCTGCTTAAATAATTTTCCACTGGACGCCAGGTCAACAACCTCAGAAGCAGGTGTCTAAAGGAGCTTCTAGTACTGTGAAGGGAATGTCACACGCAAGGAAAACAGGTGGTGAGGAAATTTGTAAACAAGGACAAAAGAGAGAAACTATTCCATCATTGACTTCTTCAAGGCTGTGAAAAAATGGACTGGTTCACCTGGCGGCCATCTAACCTGAACATGGGGGTTACAGATCTGAAACCCATTGATGCCATAGCTGAACACAAAATACATAAGAGAACACAAAATGGGTAATGACAATTCAGCACATCAAGTTCATGCCTTCCACAGGACATGGGCAAACTGCTCTATCATGGATTCTCAGAACATTTCCTCAGGAAATTAATACCTTCTCACACTATATCCTAAGTTTTTGATCTTTAACCTCTGCCCTTTGACATAATTGCAGCAGCTCAGAACCCATCATGTTCCATCATTCAACTATCTGAATCTGTACCTTCTCTTTTAACTCTCATTCCATTCTTAGAGATAAATGACTTCTGTAATAGTTTGGAATAGTGCAGACTTTACATTCCCCATAACCATTTAAATGATGCAACGTAAATCACGCATCACCATGAGTCATTTGTGCCACTGACACCAGTACTGTGGAAAAAGGTCACCATTAGGAATTTTTACTGTCACTGATTTTCTTAATTGCAAGGAAGAAAATAGTTGTAAAGATGTTACAGTTTTAGGAGCAATACTCCTTTCCACAGAGTGCAAAATGTTCCCTCTGTCATTCTTGGAACTGAAAACTCATCTTGCCTTTTCTAGCTGAATTAATAATAGAATATATTCTTTTGTTTCAAAAAAATAAGGACAACGCTAAACTTTGCATGTCTGGATAACAATCCTCAATGTCCACAAACTCTTTACAAGACAAGATGAATTTTAAATAGTTGCTTGGGTACGCTTCCCCTTTTAAAGATTGTTTGTGTAAGTTATTGCTACAGTTGGGTTTTATTGGACAGAAAGAAGTTGTGAAAAAAGTCACATTAAAAGATAAGAATTACAGTGAAACCCGTATAAACGGACACTGCCAAAAAATGGACACCTGCAAAAAAACGACACTTATTGAGAGACCCAAATAACTTACTGGTTAAAATATACAAAAAGCACTCTGAAACCACAGACACTCGCAAATTACGAACTATGGACAGCCTTCAATGCACCAAGCCCTTTCACAACTTAAAACACGGGACACATAGGTCAGCGCGTAGCGGCAGCGGGTTTTGTGAAGAAATGGCTTTTGTGGAATGGGGAGCTCTTTACCCACCATCCATAGCGGCAGAGAAACCGCTCTATCTCTGGGATTGAATGCTTGCTCAGCTCTATCCCAGGGATAGAGCGGTTTCTCTGCCGCTATGTATGCTGGGTAAAGAACTCTCCATTCTACTGAAAATGTTTACAGTATTTACAATGACCATTTTGAAAATAAGGACACCTGCAAAAAAATGGCAGCTGATGCCAGTCCCTAAGGTGTCTGTAATTTTCTGTGTTTTATGTGTTTAGGATATCAGAGTTGGGTCATGCAGACATCTAAGTGCGCTATTGTGTTGTTTACACAAAGGTCACCTCGCTATGCAAAGCAGCTATTCCAGGTAGTGGCTACTGTGCACATGGTTCAGCAATTGCAGGCAAACCCTGAGAACAAAAGATCAGTTCTTGCCAAAATGGGCAAGCAGATGACATCAATTAATTGGGATATGATTAATGGGGGCATGACATTATGAGCAATGTATTCTCATGTACTAAAGGAACAAGTGAATATTGTTGCCTTGGGTTTTACTGCTTGCAAGCCAGAAGTTCTTGTAAAAAAAATGATACCTACATCTAAGCTATTTTTAAAATGGTAGCAGTGAGTTTGCCATCACAATTTTACCAAAATATAAGCATTGTATGAAAGATAGTGCTATTAAGTTTTGTGGTAGCCTTGCTGCAATCTTTGATACTGCTGTAACAGCCAACGCAATTCTAAGGTTTTCGCCATAATTGTTCTACTCTAGCCCTTCACCCTTTCCCATGGGGAAAATAATGACCCTATTATTAAAGATAAACAAGATAAATGGGACTGTATATTTGGGTAACCCAATTAACTTGCTTTAGCTCTGTGTAGCAATAATGTGATGGTCTAGGTTGTGACGATCTTTGCACCAGTTTGCCTTTCTCAACTTGTGAGTGCATCTGTATGCAGACATAATCTTGCAGGGCCATAAGGATTTGACAAGTGCAAGGAAACCAATATTTGTCATCTCCAGACCATTTGAGGTTTCTGTATTATGAAGTCACTGTAACATATTTTATGTCACTTTTCACCAAGGCAAACTCATCGTTATCCTGGAATTTACTGAATGGATCCCTGGTATTTACTTCACAACAATAACATCTTCTTTAAATTTGTTGCTGTCACATTTTGCTTGCCTCTTTATCATGTGTAGTTTTTTTCTTCTGATCTTTTGCAAAAATGGCAAATAGTAAGAGCAAATATATGCCTGAAGAAAGCTTCCAATGGCTCCATTTATGCAGGCTAAGGTATTAAATAGGCCTGCGTAGTGTACCAAACACCCCTCCCTAATACCAGTGATGGGAGCCAGGATCATGGTTCTGAACATTAATGCACATCTGGAACATCTGGAAGTTAGCACAGTAGGAAAACATTCAGAACTGGGTGGGAAGTAATATATTTGGCGCAGTCATATTGAAAATCATGTTTAACTCTGTCAGCATGAACACAAAACAAAATGGATCTTTGCACTCTGATGTTGCTGTTATTTAACCTCAAATTATTTCATGTCTTGGGGCACATTAGCATCTTTTATGCTGAGGAATTGGGGTGGAAATTAAAAAGTGCCCATAGAAGGGAATGCATTTCATCTGTGGAAGCTGGGTTTTGAATCCTGTACTGATAGAATGAAAATCTTTCCTTTTTACCAGCTGTAAAAGTCACAAATAAAAGGAGTCTACACAACCGTAACCCAGTTCTTAGTGAGCAGGAATTCATGCCACTAGCCTGCTCATAGTTCATAACAAATTACCACTAAATTAAGAATTTTTATTCAGAGAAGACATAAAGATTGTCCAGTGTCAAAAATGGAAATATTCACACTGGTACAGTAGAGAGTGCTCCTTGTGGGTATTAGAGTTAAGGTAATTTGTTGAAGCTGAACAGAAGGAACAATATTCTGCACCTGGCAGTTCTATGCCTGAAAACAACAATTCACCCCATCCCCAAAATAACAAAAGTACATTTTCAAAAATGGAGCTATGATTCAAAGTCGCTTGTGCGTCTCAGTCCAGCACAGCCTTGCAACTCACATTTGCCCCACGCTTTGTACTCATTTAAAAATAAGTTCCCATTTTAAAAAAAATCCCCACTAAAAAGAAAATCTCATGCTGTAGTCATTATTGAGTTGTGATTAAGAGTGAGTAAACCCAGTCTTGGTCCAGATGTTTGGGCTCGGTTCAATTTGGGGTCAAACTGAGCCACCAAAGTACAAGCTAGGTGACGAACGTCCAATTGATAAGTCTAAACCTGCCTTGGCTTCATGATGTTCTCATGATGTTCTCTGTTCTCACAGAGCCTATAAATGTTCAAACGAATTTCAACCCTAAATCTGGTTCCAACAAGTCTGCCAGATTTGGATGGGTTCAGCATTTCATTAATAAAACATTATTGGTTTTCTATGTTCACCAATTGAACTACAAGATTTATACCTAACTGAATTTTCTTCTATAACCACTGTATAAATGTTGCACTGTGTTAATGCCTGGGACATAACACCATGCAGCTTATAAGAATTTGCTTTAACATCTATAAATTAAAAATACACGGAAGTACTTGAAAGGATCAAGAATGTGCAGTGGTTGAGTTACACAAATGTATATTATACAATCCAACAGGATAGGTGTAAGGCTGAAAGTCCTATTTTTCCAAAAAAATTAAAATACTTGCTTTTCGTTGAGATTAATAAACCATTAACAAAATAACAAGAATGCATATTCTCCAAACATTGATTTCTAATAATGTGATTTCATTAGTGGTAACAAAAAACTAGCAGCCAATGATGCATCTGCAATAACTCTTCATAAACAGCTGACAAGTCACTTAACTGGTAGAAAATGCAAATAAAATGTGTTAATCCAGCGGTGGAGGATGCACCAGTACTAGACAATGGCACGATGCCAACTGAGAAAGTTTTATTTCAACTTCGATGCACGACAAGTCATAATGATCTTTCTAATAGAGAATTGTGAGGATATTTTTAGTGGGGAGGACAGCCCCTAAAATATGCAAAGTGGGTGGTAAGCAGAGAATACATTGTGAGATATGATGTGTTGTGTCAATAACCGAAAGGACCTAAATGAAAGTGAGAAAAATATTGCATGACTTAAGGAAGAGCACAGAGGCATGAAAATGACTGTAAAATAGCACCAAAGGAAATATATAGAGACATGATGGAAAGCTATGCTTGTAAACGGCAGCTGCTGAAATGCTGTACTGACAGAAATAATAGCAAGAATGTTGGAAGTAAGATATTAAGTGGAAAAATAGCAGGGTTACGCTAATTACATGATAAATTTCATGATGGGAAAGGCAATGTGCTGCTAGCAGCAATATTCATGGGTCAAATCACCATGTCTCAATCCCCATTGCTCCTAGATTTAACAGCAGAACTGGTACATAATCAGATGGTGCAGAATGGAACAGTTGGTGAACACCAAGACCAGAAACTACTTGATCTCTTATAACGAGACAATTGTTTGAGTTTGTTTGAAAGGCACAGCTTGGAAAATGTGTATAACTTAGAGACTTAATCCCAGAATATATGGTATGCACCATATTATTCCCAAATCCCAAATTTGCACAATGGCCCAGAAATTGCTCGGAGCAGCGAACCAACAGTGCTTGCCGCTCCATAGATTTATACTAACCCACTAACTTACTGGGTGCACTTCCTCCAATAGGAAGCAGAGAAGAGCCCAGCGTCAGTTCAAGTGAAGCTAGGACCTGTGGGTCTCGTGAGAGGATCACACTCTCCCTTCGACCAACCAGATCGCAGCATTTTTGACAAGCTAAGGGTTTCTGCAAGCTGGAATGGAAAATCCAGGAAGTGAAAGGTACAACACTAAAATCATTGTAAAATTAGTTACAGACAGCGAAAAAAAGAGAGGGCAAGAAATAACTGAATTAAATAAACAAGACAGAAGGGAAAAGTAAAAGAACATTTTTTAAAAATGTTTTAATTTAAAAAACATTTTTAATGACTAAAAACTATTAAAATAAGCAGTAATGAGACTCCACATTTTTAAAAGTTAATTTTTAGTTGTTTGACAGTCATTAAGACCTACCGTGCTGTTAAAACTTAATTTAGACCTGGTATTTTTAAGCATACCTGTTTTGTGGCGATATTAGTTACTTTCCAGCTGGGCAGATGAGCAAGTTGGCGCTGGTCCATTGTTTCCACTGATTCCAGCTGGCGATATCCCTTTAATTCGAAGTTGTCATATCGCCGGTGAACCAGGAGGAGTGCATTCTGGATTGCCACGTTTCACTGCGCATGTGCGAACACCGGAACTACGCCTCCATTTCGCCACTAACAACGGTGAGCGCTGTTGAGCTCTCCGTTCTTTTTTAAGCAATTTCTGGGCCAATGTGTTATATGAACGCATCAGCGATTGTGCTCAATCACATAATAAAGCATTTAATGACAATGCAGTATCCATATGGATAAATGTGGTTATGTACTCATCATGTGCCATCTGCTCTCTTCACAGAGTAAGCAGGACATTGCTGACCTGCAATTGAAACCAAACTGCATACTCAATTGAGCACCAGCCATCCCCGTTCACACTTGAATCATTTGCCAGCAGAGATCCATACACTCAAGAAGGAGACCATAGTGATGTTTAGGAGGCAGCAATGGAGTTGAGGCACAGAACACTGGCAATGAAGGAGCAGTAGCACTGGTGCTAGTTAATGAGAGACCAGCTGATGCAAGGTGTAGTACCTTTGCTGAACTCTACAGAGATACAGGCTTTAGTGGACTTGCTTGGAAATAGAGGCTGTAACAGCAGCAATGTTCTTTTCTTTATTTTGGTTAAAGAATACTAAATACTAGGCTGCCATACCTAAAATCATATTGAGGAGTGACTTGATCGGTTTGTCCTGATATAAAATACTCACTTTTACTGTGCAACTGTGAAATGTTGAACGAGTTCCTCATTAATGCCTTAACAAGGCTGTAATACTTTACGTTAATCCAGTTGAGGGATAACAATAGTCAGAGGAGTGCTAAATATAAACTTTCCGTTAGCTCTTTCTAACTATGATACATTCACTAAAATAGATATTTTGGCCCTGGGCTTACAAAAAATAAGTGAGCTAAAAGATAGAAACTCCATCTTGACACTTGAGCACCTTTCAGTTGATGCACTGATGCAGCACCTTTCGTGCTTACGATATATTAACTGTGATACACAGCTTTAAGCAAAAAGTCACACTAATAATATAAAAGGAAGATTGGAAAAGGCCAGTCTTGTAATTTGTTTTCTAATCTAATCCAACCGGTTTCCCTCTCCCCACCCTATCTCTAGCCCACCTTCAGTGATAGACATTGCACCTGTCACTCTCTTACACACAGCTTGCCTGGCTACACATGGCTAGGAATGCCTAACTGCTTCTCATTCAGCCTGCCCACGTGCAAGGTACTTAGTCTGGAAGGGTTTCAGGGTGCTACTTTACTTGAAATTAATTTTCAAAAGTGGTTTACAATAAAAGTAATTGTATTTGGCAGACTGGTACGAATCACAACATTCGAAATTCTACCACCGACAAAGCCCCCTTAAGAGAAGCAGCCCTTTTACGACCTTTGCAATACAATCCCTTGGTTTAAGAGATTACAAAAGATTATTCTCTATCCTGAGTAAAACTGATTTCTTAGCTGAGAAACAATATTGATGAGATGGTAACTGTCTAAACTGAGGTACTGTATATATCTCACTCTCCAAAACCTATGCTTCCCACAGAAAGCAACCTGGATTATACATTTCCAGATTCCAACAGAGGCTGACTCCACATTTTGTCTAGCTTTTGTGCTTATGGCAAGTAGTTTGAAGGCAGACAACAATGTCCTACAGTAAAAGGAATGAGACCACTGTGGCACGATGGAAAAAAATATACAACATTGGAAGAATGAACTAAATGAGTTGCTTCTAACTACAAGTATCTATATAATTGCTGTACCTTTTTAAAATGTTCCAATAAAAATCACGAGTAAAGGTTATGTAAGATACAAACTTTCTAAAAGTCCAAATATTGAAATATTAAACTCTGCAATTTAATATTTTCTGTGATTTGACGAGCCTATCAAACTCTAAGGGAAATTACACAGAGAAAAGAACAGCTCAGTCGAACTCCATGAACAAGAGGTAGGCACAAGATCGGGTGCTAGTTCCAATCTGTGTGTGTAGCAGGAGGGCGTGGATACTAAATACTACATCACCTGAGACAAATGCACAAGGTTTACTTTGAAGTGAACTATGAAGTTCTTCAATATTTGGGTTATGAGAAAATGATTCTTGCAATAAGCAGGTAATCTCCCCAGCCTTTTTGTTTGGCTTTATCCTTCCCATATCACTGTAAACCATTTTCACATATTCCAGTGCTCTTTTTGTAAGCAAGAGTAGTCAACTGTTGGAAATCATGGGCGAAGGGGGATGAGGGCCATCTCCAGGGCCCATTGGATGCTGGCTGAATGGTGTCAGCAGAAAGACCTGGACAGTACTTCTGGGACAAATAATGAGGTATACATCTCTTTCACTAGTCCATGGCTGTCCATCAAAGCAGGCAATGGGTGTAACTGTGAAGCTTCAGGCTCATGCTTGCCAATGGAAGCAATAGGCAACAGATGGGACATCATGCAGCAAGGCATAACAATTAAAGATATTGGATAAGTAGCATATTTAAAACACACTACATGTAATCTGGCCTCTCCAACCCTGGGGACTCGCAGGGGAAATGTTTGCAGGAGAAGAGATTTCACCAAAGATCCAGATGTCCATATTAGATTTTTTCTGAAATTGCCAGATTCCCTAGAGGAGCTTAAAGCAAGAGAAAGAAGCCAACAGCAGGACTATCCCACAGTGAACGCAGAGACTAAAATTTTAAAAAAAGGCAGACAGTTGAGGTTTGTGTTGAGGAACCAAGAGGGACAATAGAATCAACACCATTAATTAAAGAACAAGCTAGCCTAGAAGTGTGAAGGGGGAAGACAGAAATAAGAAGTGGTTAGAACACCTGAAGTAAAACTCAAGGAGTTGTGAGAGTATTGATGCAAACTAAAGAGAACAGAATGGAGGGAGAGGATTGGCAGACACTGCAATATTTTCAGGATTATTTAGAGGCCTATTTTATACTCTCTTACATATACTAGTTCAAAGAATTGCTGTTAAGAAATGTTTGCTTTATTTGAAAACTTTTAATTGTCACCAGGGACTGGGATTAGTGATAAGGGTAACTGATCACCAGGTTTTAGGAAGCTGCTCTTGTATCTAGTGTATCTTAATCTAGTGCAGGTTTTGATTTGCAAACTGGAACACCTGTCTTGACTGACTGACTGACTCAAATTCTCCATGGCAACAGGGCCATATTACCATGATTGACAGAAACCATGCTGCCACATTTAGTATTCAATACATGGAAGGAATCTTTTCTGCTGTATTTTAATCTAGGGTAGCCGCAGAATGGCTGTGACGCAACTAAAAACCTGAATTCTGAGCCTGAAAGGAGCATTTGCAGAGCCGGGCAGCTTCAAATAGATAGCAGTGGTGCGATCGACAGCCACCAAACTGTCCACCCACACTCTCAGCCTTTAACTCAGAAAGATAATTACTACTTGTGTAACAGCTGCCCTAATAAATTTCACCAAGTTTAGAAGATGGGCACAAGGAAACACCTTTCGGTTCCCATGGAAACATTGCAAATTCACAATGTCCTTCTTCTTAACCGTGCCTTCTTATTAAAGTGCTACAAGAAACCTTTTCAAAACAGAACTGGTACAAATTAACGAGGGTTGGCCATATTAACCTGCACATTCCTAACTGGCATAGTGCCAGAAACAGAGTGGATCTGGCAAAGCACACAATTAAGGCTGCAAACGACATATTTAAAACACTGTCGATGGGTTTATCTATTCATACCTCCTTAGCACAGTTTTACATAAAGTGATTGTTATTTCCACTCGTAGCTCATAATGTGAAAGGTGCAATGAATATCAGCTGCAGCCAGCTCTACTTTTCACTTTTATGCAGAGATGCACATAACCCATTCATCGAAGAACAAGTAAAACATGAGAAATGAAAGGTTTTTGTAGAACAATAATTGTAGTTCTTATTTCTTTCCCCTCCTGTTCCCCCTCCCTCCCCCACCACCATCACAACGGTCAGGTTTGAATCTCAGTTGGAAGTCTACAATCCAACATCCCTAGCAATTATTTTTCTTTTTGCTCCATCATAAACTAGTTCTTTGCCCCTACCGACACATCTAAACATGAGGAATGTCAACATTATCCTTGATTTGGTTTCTAATTTTCCCTCCTTCCCTCAGACATTGTGTGGTTTCCAATTAACAACTCTCCCTTAATCCCCTTCATCCGTAGACAGACTAGCTGAGGTTGGATACTCCCAACATGAGGAACTGCAAGTGTGAACCATCCCCTACCATTCTATGGAACTGTGCCGTACACCCATTGCGCTGCTAAATTTGATCTTCAACAGTTCTCAGTTAGGCTATATCGTAGCGGAAGCTGTTATTCTGTCTTATCCTATGAAGGCCAATTTTCTTGGGCAATCAGCTCACCGCAGCAATACTTTGTTAGACTCAAACTTTCCTAACCTTTTTAAATAAGATTACTAGTTCTTAACCAAGCTGCTGGGTCAAGCATTTTATGGCAGGATAACAATCCATCTCAGAAAGAAGAGAAAACTAACAAGATTTTCTCTACAGTCATTTTCCTTTGACCACAGAACATCACTGATAATTGTGAAGAAACCAGACCACATCTTTCTGCCAGCTACAGAAGGAAGCTTGGCAACAGGATGAGTTGGCAAAACACCCAAAGGAGGGTGGCCGGAAGTAAAAAGAAAGTGCCCCATCTGCTGGATAATTTATAGAGCTGTGTAGGTGTCAAAAGCAGAAGAAGCCTGTAGGTTATTTGGCGACTATCCCAGCACAGAACTCAGCAGGTGTGTAGGTGTAAATGGAGAGTTGAAACCAATTAGGCTCCTTGTGTAGTTGTGGCTTGCAGCAAACCCAAATAATGTTTTATGCTTTTTTTTCTAATGTTACCTGCGTGATAGTTTTTACTAAATAGGATGGAAAGGACATGGGTGTTCTGAGGGTGTACTGACATTGCTGCAGAGTAGGAAAATTCAGTCCTGCCAGAAATCTTTATAGTCATTGTTTTTGTTAGCACACTGGAGAATGCCCATCCCTCTAGCACAGTCACCTTTAATATAATAAAGGTACAGCATGTTTTTATTTCCTACACACACGTTCTGTAGTAAAAACATATCTTAAAGTTGCATAGAAATGGAGGATGAAGAAATAAGTCCACTCTTAAATTAATAATTCAAATTGTGACTTTATCACTAAGACTGAGACCATCCATTCATCTGCCTGTGTAACTTTTCCCCCTCATCTTGCCCGCCAAGCTAAACCTCTACACATACTCCCCCTAGCCCCGAATCCATGTCTTTCCCCTCCCACCTCTCTTAATGCCCGCTTCAAGCACATCTTGTCCATAAGATACACCTCCTGCTCCCTTGAGTCCATTTCCACTAATGGCTGACCACCCAATGTCCCTTTCTGGCCTGCATGCCAGCTGTAATTGCAAATGGTTCCCTCTCCTCAGATACTGTTTTTAAAACCACTGTCACAACCCTTCCTCAAAAAACCCTCTCTGAACCCTTCTTTCCTGGCAAACTAACATCCTGGGTCAAAGAATTATCTGCACAGGCAGCGCACACCACAGCCAGGAGGCCCAAGGCTGACCCGAAATTGGTTTTGGGCCTCATTTCAATAAGTCTGGTGAGCTGCGAGTGCCTCCACGGGAGGTGGGGTGGGGTTGGAGGACAGTGGGAGGGGGACTGATCCTGGCTGGCAGCGGTCATCAGGAGTGCTGTAGAGCCTGGAGGAGAACTCTTACTCTTTCTGGATCCACATAATAGTTATATTTCAGTGGAGGACCCAGGCAAAGCCGCATCCACATCTTGAAACCCTGAACAGAGCAGGCCTGAAGCCTGCTTAGCTCAGGGCTGGCCAATTTGTCACAGGGATCCTAAAACGGGTGTTAGGCCCCTCATTAACTGAAAAATAGCCTGATCCAATTTACGGTCGGATGTTTTTCAGGCGTCCTTGGGGTGCAACAAGTTCCAATTTCTACCCCCCCATCTCCAATCTCTCTCTCCTCTCAAAGTTCTTGAACGTGTTGTCTCCTCCCAAATCCATGCCTATCTTTCCTGCAACTCCATGTTTTAATCTCTCCAATCAGATTTCCATCTCTGCCACAGCAGTAAAACGCCCCTAGCTAAAGGCACAAATGACATCTTCTGTGACCGGTTAATTATCCCTCCTCATCCTCTCTGTATTCTTTAACATGGTCGACTGTACTATCCTGCTCCAACGGCTTTCCTCCGTTGTCAAACTCGGTGCGATTGCCCTCGCTTGGTTCTACACTTCCATATCCGATTTTGCCAGAGCATCTCCAGAAATGGCTTCTCTTCTGGCGCCCGTACTATTGTCCTCAGCCCCTGCCTCAAACTTTCGTTCCCTTGCCACCAATTCTATCCCCTTCCCCGGCCATTGTCTCTAGCTGAACCAGACTGTTCGCAATCTCGGCATCCCATTCGAAACCGAGCTGAGCTTCCGACCCCATATACTCTCCATCACAAAGACCACCTACTTCCACCTCCATAACATTGCCCAACTCCACCCCTTACTCAGCCCATCCACCACAAAAACTCTCATCCATGCCTTTGTCACCGCCAGACTCAACTACAATGCTCTCCAGGCCAACCTCCCATCCTGCACCCTCTGTAAACTTTAATTAATATGTAAGTAATTCAATAATTTTAGCTAGAGATGCAGAGACCTTTAAGTGGTTGTGGCAAAGTCAGCTTAGCAGATTGCAGACATTAATACATCTCAATATCATCATAATAAAGAATATTTTATGTACAAACTGTGACCAGAACTTAATTAATTGCATGTTGGCGTTGGCTCCCTTCCTCTGTATCATTAGAGACCGAATCAACCATTTGAGTCAGTATTTATATTTCATTTGCAGATAAATATTATTTATTCTTAATGGATTTTTTTTACATTGATGTGGAGGAATATTAGACAGGCATCGGACAGGAAATGGGATAGCATAGATGCTACAAACATTCCTCATAATACTGAAACAATTTAACATTTCTGCTTTTAAAAAAACCTATAGATACCTGACCAAATAGTAATTTAAAAAAATTATTCTGCAAAATGTACTGCCACTATAGCATGGAGGGGCAGAACGTTATGTGGCATTGATGCAGCCACCTAATTAAGATAACCAAACTGGTCTGTCGTTGTTTGGACATTGCAATAGGTCAGGTTCCACTCCCTCTTTTTATGGTGTGCTGCAAATTAGATTTGTTGCAAGAAGTGATGGCAGATTGCAATAAAATTAGTATTTGATTTGGAAATACAAACATATTTTTGTAATAATACAAAAATACTAAAATTAAGTCACAAGCAAAAGCAAAATACTGCAGATGCTGGAAACCTGAAATAAAAACAGAAAATGCTGGAAGTAGGCAGCATCTATGGAGAAAAAAAAGAGTTGATGTTTCAGGTCGTGAATCTTTGTCAGAACTGGAAGAAGTTGAAGATTAAACTGTTTTTTAAGCAAGTACAGAGCCAGGAAAAGGAGGAGAAGGGGAGGGAAGGAAAGAACAAAAGGGAAGATCTCTGATAGGGTGGAGGGCAGGGGTGATTAAATGACAAAAGGGATGATGGTGCAAGGCAAGGAGGGTGGTAATGGGACAAGTAAAGAAACAAAAGATGGGTCTAGAGGAGCTGTAAATGGCAACATCAAAACCATTACCAGCACTTACCGTCCGAAAAAATGGGAGCAGTGGTTATGACCTGAAGTTATTGAAATCAGTGTTGAGTCCAGAAGGTTGCAAAGTGCGTAAACGAAAGATGAGGTGCTGTTCCTTGAGCTTCCATTGAGCTTCATTGGAACAGTGTAAGAGATCGAGGACAGAGAGGTCAGAGTGGGACTGGGACGGGGAATTAAAATGGCAAGCAACCAGCAAGTCAGGGTCACACTTGCGGATTGAGTGGAGGTGTTCAGCAAAGCGACCGCCCAATCTGTGTTTGGTCTCCCCAGTGTAGAGGAGACCGCATTGTGAGCGGTGAATGCAGTATACTAACTTGAAAGAAGTACAAGTAAATCGCTGTTTCACCTGGACGGTGGGAAGGGAGGAGGTGAAAGGGCAGGTGTTGCATCGCCTGCGCTCGCACAGGAAGGTGCCATGGGGAGGAGAACGGGTGTTGGGAATGATGGAAGAGTGGACCAGGGTGTCGCAGAGGGAGTGGTCCCTTCAGAATGCTGAAAGGAGAGGGGAGGGGAGGATGTGTTTGCATTTGGTGGTGGCATCGCGCTGGAGATGGTGGAAATGGCGGCAGATGATACAAGTCACATGTATATCAGGGCTGCTCAACCAGCTGAAGAGACTGGGTAGCACAGTGAGTTAATACTCTTTCACCTTAGGGACCTGCGCTTGAACAAAGCCAAATCTAATTGGTTGAAATCTACTCCCTCTACTGACTTTTAAGAGTCTTACGTGAAATGAGTTTGAACAGTCTTAACTTAGCGACTAGGGATAAGTCTCCGCGCAGTTAGGCACGAATTGACAATAAATCGGGAATTTCATTCAGATAGCTGGAAAGTGGAAACATTCACAGGAGTGTCGTGGGGAGGTGCTGATTCCAAGTTGAGCTTAAGGAATGTTGTGGGGCAGAGGCAAAGAATTGTTACTCTGCATTTTGTACAAGCTACACTTGACCTAAGAGTGCTCATTGGTGACACTGGGTCACAAACGTTTAAAAAGTATTCATCTGGCCAACGGGAATATTCCTTATCTTGACAAACATTACAATTAACCAAAATATCATTTTAAAAAAAACATGGTCAATCTCTGGCTTTTTGCTGTGATTGTCTTTTATTTCCCCAGTTTTTTTAAACATTATTTAATCATATATCTGTGGTGAATTTAACATTCAAGATGAGGGATGTAATGCTGAGAAATGGATATCTAACTACTTCAAAACATTTCCGGGTACCATAATCACAATGACATCTGAAACAAGTAGATTTCACTATACAGGAAATATTCTTATGCCCGGTCTGTTAATTCACACAGAAACAGTGTAGGTGGCAAAGACATCCTTCAAAGAGTAGTGTCAGGACAGAGCTACTCACAGTACTTTTTTCTGATGCAATGTAATTCCAAGCAGATAATACCAGAACATTCACTATAGTTTCATGTTGTGGAGAATTAAAGTTCGATGCTTTTCTTTGGAAGTGTTGATGATGTCTGTTCATTGTTGTTCATCTGTGGTATCCCCAGCTCCCACCCCCATCCCTAATGACTTTTTTCCCCCCCCCCTATATTCTTGGCATTGTGCTAACTGTACATGGTATCTATTGGTTTGCATCCAAACTTGAAGATAAATTTTAGCTGATACCATGACTACCCTTACAGTTGGAGATCATTACCATTGGTAGAACGTTGAAAATCTGCAACACAACATGATTCAGAGCAGATAGAAACATAGGAACAGGAGTAGGCCAATCAGCCCCTCGAGCCTGTTCCACCATTCAATAAGATCATAGAAACATAGAAAATAGGAGCAAGAGTAGGCCTTTCGGTCCTTCGGGCCTGCTCCGCCATTCAAAATGATCATGGCTGATCGTCTAACTCAGTACCCTGTTCCCACTTTTTCCCCATATCCCTTGATCCCTTTAGCATTAAGAAATATATCTATCTCCTTCTTGAATACATCTAATGACTTGGTTTCTACTGCCTTCTGTGATAGAGAATTCCACAGGTTCACCACCCTCTGAGTGAAGAAATTTCTCCTCATCTCAGTTCTAAATGGCATACCCCGTATCCAGAGACTGTGACCCCTGGTTCTGGACTCCCCAGCCATCGGGAACATCCTCCCTGCATCGAGTCTGTCTAGTCCTGTTAGAATTTTATATGTTTCGATGAGATCACCTCTCATTCTTCTAAACTCTAATGAATATAGGCCTAGTCGACCCAATCTCTCCTCATACGTCAGTCCTGCCATCCAGGAATCAGTCTGGTAAACCTTCGTTACACTCCCTCCATGGCAAGGACATCCATCCTCAGATAAGGAGACCAAAACTGCATACAATACTCCACATGTGGTCTCACCAAAGCCCTGTATAACTGCAGTAAGACATCCCTGCTTCTGTACTCAAATCCTCTTGCAATGAAGGCCAACATACCATTCACCTTCCTAACTGCTTGCTGCACCTGAATGCTCGCTTTCAGCAACTGGTGTACAAGGACACCCAGGTCTCGTTGCACCTCCCTTTTTCCCAATCTATCACCATTCAGATAATAATCCGCCTTTCTGTTTTTACAACCAAAGTGGAAAAACCTCACATTTATCCACGTTATACTGCATCTGCCATGTTCTTGCCCACTCACCTAACTTGTCTAAATCACATTGGAGCCTCTTTGCATCCTCCTCACAGCTCACATTCCATCCCAGCTTTGTGTCGTCTGCAAACTTGGAAATGTTACATTTAGTTCCCTCATCCAAATCATTGATATATATATTGTGAATAGCTGGGGCCCAAGCACTGATCCCTGTGGTACCCCACTAGTCACTGCCTGCCACCCAGAAAAAGACTCGTTTATTCCTACTCTCTGTTTCCTGTCTGTCAACCAATTCTCAATCCATGCCAGTATATTCCCCCCAATCCCATGTGCTTTAATTTTGCACACTAACCTCTTGTGTGGGACCTTATCAAAAGCATTCTGAAAATTCAAGTATACCACATCCACTGGTTCTCCCCTATCTATTCTACTAGTTACATCCTCAAAAAACTCCAGTAGATTTGTTAATGCATCCACTATTTCCAGGGCCACTTCCTTTAGTACTCAGGTCCTGGGGATTTGTCAGCCTTTAGCCCCATTAATTTCCCTAGCACTATTTTTTTTACGAATACTGGTTTCCTTCAGTTCCTCACTCTCACTAGACCCTTGGTTCCCTCACATTTCTGGCAGGTTACTTGTGTCCTCCTTTGTGAAGACAGAACCAAAGTATGTGTTTAATTGTTCTGCCATTTCTTTGTTCCCCATTATAATTTCCCCCATTTCTGACTGTAAGGGACCTACATTTGTCTTCACTAATCTTTTTCTCGTGACATATTTATAGAAACTTTTACAGTCAGTTTTTATGTTCCCTGCTAGTTTACTCTCATACTCTATTTTCCCCCTCTTAATCAATCTCTTTGTCCTCCTTTGCTGAATTCTGAACTGCTCCCAATCCTCAGGCTTGCCGCTTTTTCTGGCAATTTTATATGTCTCCTCTTTGGATCTAATATTATCCCTAATTTCTTTTGTAAGCCACGGTTGAGCCACCTTTCCTGTTTTATTTTTGCACCAGACAGGAATGAATAATTGTTGTAATTCCTGTACACATTCTTTAAATATTAGCCATTGCCTATCCACTGTCATCCCTTTTAGTAAAGTTCCCCAATCTATCATAGCCAACTCGCACCTCATACTTTCATAATTTCCTTTATTTAGATTCAGGACCCTAGTTTTGGATTCAACTACTTCACTCTCCATCTTAATGAGGAATTCTATCATGTTATGGTCGCTCTTCCCTAAGGGACCCTGCACAACAAGATTGTTAATTAATCCTTTCTCATTGCACAATACCCAGTCTAGGATCACCTGTTTTCTAGTTGGTTCCTCAATGTATTGGTCTAGAAAACCATCATGCACACACTCCAGGAATTCCTCCCCGACAGTGTTATTGCTAATTTGGTTTGACCAATCTATATGTAGATTAAAGTCACCCATGATTGTAGTTGCACTCTTCTTGCATGCGTCTCTAATTTCCTGTTTACTGCCCTCCCCTACATCTCCACTACTGTTTGGGGGCCTATCGACAACCCCCACCAATGTTTTCTGCCCCTTGGTGTTTCTTAGCTCCACCCATACAGATTCCACATCGTGATTTTCCGATATCCTTCCTCACTATTGCATTGATTTCCTCCTCTACTAACAAAGCTATCCCTTTTTGAATGTCCTTCCTAAATATTGAATACCCCTGGATGTTCAGTTCCCATCCTTGGTCACCCTGCAGCCATGTCTCTGTAATCACAACTATATCATAACCGTTAATATCTATCTGCGCTATTAATTCATCTAGCTCATTGCGAATGCTCTGCACATTTAGACACAATGCTTTTAGACTTGTCTTTTTAAGATTGCTAGTCATCTTAGTTTTATTTTGCACTATCGCCCTATTTGTTTCTCACCCTTGTTTTCTCTGCCTTCCACTATTGCTTCTTCCCTTTCTGTCTTTTGTTTCTATCCTTGTTTCCCCCTCCTCTGTCTCCCTGCTCAGGTTCCCATTCCCCTGCCATTCCAGTTTAAACCTTCCCCAACAGCACTAGCAAACACCCTCGCGAGGACATCGGTCCCAGTCCTGCATGGGTATAACCCGTCCTGCTTGTACAGGTCCCACCTTCCCCAGAACCGGTCCCAATGTCCCAGGAATCTAAATCCCTCCCTCCTTCACCATCCCTGCAGCCACGCATTCATCTGGTCTATTCTCCTGTTCCTATACTCACTAGCACGTGGCACTGGTAGTAATCCTGAGATCACTACCTTTGAGGTCCTGCTTTTTAATTTATCTCCTAATTCCTTAAATTTACCTTGCAGGACCTCATCCTGTATGGCCTCATGGCTGTATCTTAATTCCACCTACCCGCCTTTAGTTCCATAACCATTAGGACCCTTAACTAACAAAAATCTATCAATCTCAGTTTTGACATTTTCAATTGACCCCCCCCCCCCCCCCCCCGCCTCAACAGCTTTTTGGAGGAGAGAGTTCCAGATTTCCACTATACTTTGCGTGAAGAAGTGCTTCCTGACATCACCCCAGTTCTTTAAGGGCTGTAGTAGCATTTAAAGGCATAAAGTCACTTAAAGTTAAGTGGCTACATATGGAGAAAAAATTTGTTTCCTACAAAATTTTCTTATGTGTGAAGAGAGTAGAATAAGTACGATGTAGAACTAGCTTGTGATTGTTGAACACAAGTGTCAGGAAGCTTTCTTGCCTCTGAGTTAGAAGGTTGTCCTGATGATCCCCCATTGACCTTGGAATACCAAAGTGGCAATAGGAATTGAGGGTACAGTAGCCTCATCATAATTTTTATTTTATTTAGTGGCTCAGTCGGTAGTTTTCTCGCCTCTGAATGAGAGGATTGTATGTTCAAGCCCCACTCCAGGACTTCAGCACATATAAACTAGATTGATACTTAAGTGCAGTACTGAGGGAGTGCTGCATTGTCAAAATTGATGCCCTTCAGATGAAATAGTAAACTGCTGGTTCAAGTAGGCATTAAAGATTTCATGGCACTATTTGAAAAAGAGTGGGGAGGTCTCCTGACCAACAGTCTCCTGACCAACAACTCCACCAAAAATAGCTAAACTGGTTATTCAATTCACTACTATTTGTGCCACCCTGCCGTGTGCAAAATGCCTGCTTCATTTGCCCAAATAACAGCAATTATTTGGTCACCATTCCCAATCTCTTCTTTGGCTCAGCATCCATTGTCCTTCTCTTGAGTGCCTTGGAAGGTTTTTTCTACATTAAAAGGTCCCATATAAATGCAAGTTATTGTTGTTAACTTCAAAGAAGTAATTAACTGTGTGTGAAGTGCTTTGAGATGTTTCTAAGAAATGCGATGATGGGCTATATAAATGTAAGTTATTTCTTTCCAACACACAGAAGAAATCAAAGTAAAAGTAATCCAACTGCAAAACAAAATCGTAATTTTGTCCACCTGTTTTTTTTTTACTTTTTAAATTGATTTTTCCCTCCATTTTTTCATCCTCCTCCTTCCTCTTAAGAGCTCTTCATATCATTCGCCATTCCCCTAGGTGAGAAGTTAGACAAATTACTTGCTCTCCGTCCCTGCCAATGGTGCTCTGTACCGAGGTAGGAGGTCTGTAAGAGAAACTTGGGTAACGTCTTTGCCTTTTCCCCTCTATCGCTATGGTCTGTGTCTAGCCTCTGCTCAGTGCCACCATAATAGTGCAGCTCAAACTAGGAACTACGGCCATGAACTTGTTTTCTGCCTGTCAGTACTCCAAATTGTGTGTACCACTGGGTCTCACAGGGCTGTTTAAATCTAGCCCATAGTTTGCACTTACATCTACAGCGCAATGTCATTAGGTTTTGAGGTATACAAGCTAGATTCCTTTTATGGAACTTTGACAAAAATATATCAGATATAGACAATATTTGCACTGTAAATCTTTAGGACAGTTAAAAACTTTATTCTGTTTATAAGGGTGCGACTTATCGTTGAACTCCTTACTCATAAGCACAAGTCCTCATCCATTCTGAAATGTTATTGAACAATATTAATAAAGTAGTATATTGAAAATATTATATCAAGTTAAACAGTATTATTTTGATTTTAAAAGTACTTGTTTTTCAGAATTAAAACTGGATAGCACTGAACACAATCTACTCCATTTTTGATGAATTGAAGTAATTTTTTTTCACAAAATATGAATTTTCCAATAACTTGTCTTAAGCAATGTAAATAATACAGCAAAGTGGGAATTTAGAGCTAAAACAATAGAATTAGCAGATCATTTAGATTAAGTGACTTTGAATTAAGAGGAGTAGATTGTATGGTGCCAGTCATAGATTCTGCCATTAACGTTTTATATTGCACAGTTTTAATTACAAGGTTCACATTGCCCCTTTAAGGCTTAACAGTTTGCAACAAAACAGAAAAGTTTTAGTTTTTTTTGCTTTTTAAAGATTAATTTACTGTAACGACTATAATTAAACTGCTTAGTGAGGTTTTGATTTGTCTGGAGATGCAGCTTTAAAAGATTGAGATTTGTCTGAAACCGGAGCTTTAAGGGACTAATGTACAGAAACTAATTAAAAAGCATTGATTACAGATAAAACCTCAGCTATTTTCCATCTGTCATTATGTTGGCCAGCTTAAACACAAAATCTTTCCACATTTTGACCAGATTACATCATCTCCCAGGAAAGAAACCATTTCATGCAATATCCAACAGATTTTGGTCGAACTGTTAAATTTCTTAGTATTTTTTTGATTGAGTTCAAATTAGATTCTATGCTCTTAGACATAACACTGCTATCCAACACTGCAGCCAGACACTGATCTCAGTCTAGGTCACCAGCTTTCTCTAGCTGGCTCTGAAACTTAGCCAGACTTCAATAAGAGTCTAAAAAGAATTAGTCCATTAGTCATGCTGCATGAAAGCAACATACAAATATAAACCTGTCTGAAAAATATTGCTAAAAGCAAGCTTTTTTTTAATGAAACCTATACAGAATAAAACTAAGCTTAAGAAATACCTGCCAACTGAGACAAGGGGGTAATTTTAACTTTTGACAATTGTGTAAAATGGACTATATTGGATAGGCTGCCCATTATACACCACTCTTGATTTTTTTCTTTTCACTGAAGTCAATGGAAGAAACAATCAGGTTGGGAGTTTTATGGGCGGCCAATACGATATCGCACTTTTTATACTGTCGACCAAAGTTAAAGTGACTCCTTCTTTAATTATGCAAGCTATCCAAAAAGGAGACAAACTTTTTACATTGACCAGGGGAATAATTTACAGGAAAGGTCATAGGAATTGGATGCTAATTTAAAAAAAATAGAAAATAAACTGAGAAAACAACCGTGCTGCATTCACACCTAAATTACTTTCTTTGAAATGTGCAAAAGTGCATTTGGACTCCTATCTCTGGTCAAAACGATGATGCAGCAAAGAAACTGCGTGTCAAAGACATTTGTGTGAAAATATAAGAACAGGAAGAAAATGAGGAAAATATTTGACCAGGATCTGAATATCACATTATATGTGAACTGCACAGCATAAAGTTGCTCATTTTTAATTTTCACTGGCAAAACTACGACCGTCCAAATATGTTAAGCACAATAATGTTTTTGTTGTGGCAAAGAAATTTGACACTTCTCATAAGAATTTTTGCAGACTAGAAACATTTTCTTCACTGAATAGCAACTGCAAATAATCTGTCACTGTTATTTTATTGAATGTCTAGAAGCTTAAATCCAATCTCCTCTTATTTGCTCAACCAATCTAGTCATTAGTTCTCAAATCCAACATTGAGTTGTTTATATGGTGTTTTTCTAAATTAATACTCATATCATAGATGAATATTAATTGGATTTTTAAAATTTAATATTTGCAGTATGTGAAGAAAAATCACAAATCTATGCTCATTATGTTGATTCCCATTCATTAAATACTTTCTACAATAAATTCCTGTTTTGTACATGTGTTTATGCTCATAATGTCTTTAAGGGATCAATCTCTGAAGTCTCTCCCATGCTGCTTCATTGGTGTGATTTGAAATGATGCTGTTGAAATGATTGTCCAGAATTAGACTAAAATGGAGAGCGGCTTGTGTCTGTCTTTTCAATGTACTTAAACTTACATCTACCAGGAATGTGGCCACAAATGCACAGACTAGTATTTTACTGAGAATCAAATGAATATTCCAAAAAGAGTAAAACTTGCTTGTTTTGGGTGGAAATGGTTACTTATACTTCCATTTAGTAATAAAAACATTTTATCTCTTTTACCTAGAGTTGCTGCTAAACTTCCCTTCTTGAAACCCTTGAATAATCGTGCTTTGGGAATCACTATTGTGGCTTCCGAGGGATTACTCGCAGGTTCATCTGAAGGTCACCTGCATGATGAGGCTTTACTAGGCTATTGTTGGCTTGGCAAAGTGTCTTGGAAGACAGTTGGCCATGTTCATGTACAAGCAGCGATCAAGGATGTGATTAGTGATGCAATCGCATCACTGCATTCCCGATTGTATTTGGTATTACAAATGATTTATTCTTGTCATTGTAAAGTTTTAATAAGAATGAAATATTAACAATCCGTAAACTGTATTGCAAATATTTTGCTGCAGCAGGTCTAACACTTCTTGCACTGGACATTTTTCTAGTGGCCAGCAGGAACAGTTGAGCAATGGTCCAGAAAACAAGGCTGTCAGAAAAATGTTCAATTTGCTGGCATTGTCTCTTTTATGTTGAGTAGCATATTGTGTAGTGATTAAGAATGGTAAGGGAGCCACCGTTATTATTGGGTACTGGGATAAACAGCCATCTGAATTCCATGATGAGATTACTGGTGTGAAGTCGTTTACATGCATCGCCAATTATTTTTTTTAAATAGCACATAGGCACAGGCAAGTTTGTGTAATAAAAACAGAAAATGCTGGAAATACTCAGGTCACTCCGCAAAGGAAAAAGACAAATTCATGTTTTGGGTCCAAACAGTTCTTCAGAAATGAAAACTGAAAGATTAAAAAGGTCCTTTTTTATGGTGGAAGAGACAATAAAATGGGGACGGGCAAAGGAAAATATTCCAATCACCAAGGGGAAGCTAATGGGTTGAATGGCCTGAAAGTTTTAGACAAGCAGGAAGCTTTTAATTGATATAAAAAGATCAAATCAGTGAAAATATGAAAATACATTGGAAGAATGAAATTATGTGCAAATAAAAAAGATGGTGAAAAGCATGGGGAAGGCATGAGGTCTGAAATGAAAGCAGGAAATTCTGGAAACACATAGCAGGTCAATCCATCCCAAAAGGGGAAAACAGGCCCAACCCTAAGCCCTGCCAGAACAATGTCCTAGTGAAGAGTCAACACCCAAAGCATCAATACTTCTCCCTTGGATGTGGACAGACCCACTCCACATCCCCAGCACCTCTGCTGTAAAGAAAATAAGTCAATATTCAGATACTGTTTGTGCAGTTTGCATTGAGTTTGGTTGTAGCAGTAATAAGAAATCAAAGACAGAGAGATCAGAGTCGAAATCTACATTTGGGAGGTTTGTGGGATTGAAAACGTTTAACAATAAAGAAAGGAAAATGCTCTAAATATTTTTCACAATGTTTTTGAGCACCATCTTGGTTTCTCCACTAAGCTGAGGACTTCGTGCTGGAAATAATACTCATAACATAATAAAACTTGCAAAAAATGACAAAACATACCTATACAATAGCATTTTCTGTGCATGAAATGTCTGTAATGATTTCCAGTGGAAGCAAGTTCCTATGTGAAAAACGTCAATTAGAGTTCATGGGGTTTCCCAGAGCTATTACTCTCAGCTAAAGTGACTCAACAGATTACGTGCTACAGCTCCCACATGCATTTGTGCCTACAAGCTGCATTGCTTTTTTTATATCTCTGGCATCAAGAGTCACGATTCGCAGAGTGCACCAGTGGCAATTTGTGGCATTTATGGGCAACTTTACTTTCACGATCCATAGTTACTAGTAGCAGGATGAAAACTGACCCGAAATAATTTCAGGTAAAACAAATCTTACAACTGACAGAATTCAATCAAATTAATTTAGATTCAAACCCAGATCCCAGAGCTGAAAGGAATATTAACCCATAGTACTGCTCCGTGCCTGTTAGATTTAATCTAGCAAATCATTTTCAGTATTATAAAGTTTAAACAATATTTAGTTGACTTTCAAGGTCTAGTGCCCCTTTCTAATTCAGTCGAATTTCAATTCTGAGTTGAGGAATTTGTCACAATAGGTCAGAGTATCGCTGAGCCTTAGGTTCAAATTCAGCCAAGATTGATGGGAAAAAATGTTCTCTCTTTCTGTCAGCCGTAAGGATCCTTGGTTAAATGAGCTTGGGCAGTCACAGTTGCTAATGGGCATGGGTAAACAGCACAAAACTACTTGTATTTTGCCACTAATATTGGCTGCCTCACTCAGGGAGAGCAGAATAAAGGCTGAGGGAGCAGGGGATCTTTTCCTGTCTTTGGCAGAGTTGAGGCACTTTGTTGGGGACAACAAAGGGAACTCATTGCAGTCCTTGAACTGTGGCTGTTTGATACAAATATGGATGCAAAAAGTAATTCCCTCCTCCAACATTGCTTGCTTCAGCATAAACATTTACCAGAAACTTGATAAAAGGCAGAAGATTGCCCATAGAATTTCTAATAGATAATCTGGGATCTTCAGCTCACTTTCTGATGCTCCCAGCAGCCTATACATGACAGCAGTTTCCCATATTTGCTTAAGATTCAATTTTATTTATTAGTTTGTATTGTAGTATTTGATGATAATGCAGTTTTTATTTATTCTGTCCTTTACCCTTCCAATACCATTTTTCTCAGATACTTATATGAATGCAAAAGATACTTTTTCTCTCTACTTCCTACGTGGGACTTGTACCATTCTTGAACCTACCAGAGGCCTAGTGCTGCACCAGGGATGTTTTTCCACTATTGACTTTGGTCGAGCTAACTGACTTGTAGGAGCATAGGAACAGAAATAGGCCATTCAGCCCCTCGAGCCTGTACTGCCATTCAATTAGATCATGGCTAATCTGTATCTTAACTCCACCTGCCTGCTTTGTTACTTATTACTTCTGTCATGTCTGAACTCAGCATCAAACACCTCATAAACATCATTTTCTCTCAGCATCAGAAAGCTTCACCCCAGGCCACACCTTTAGCTCAGCACTTTTATTTAACAAATTAAACTCTATAAAGCACTGATGAAATTCAATCTTTTCATTTTTAATGTTTTTTTCCCTAAAAGGCTTGTGCCTAATCATTGTTGTTTGTGAATTTCCCACCTGGTTATCATGTGATATGAGTCATCATTGGTGCACTCTGGGCATTGCAGTTCCAGAGGAGTGGGAGTGAAAATTACAACTTCCATGATGCAGCTCTTCATGTACAGAATTTATTGACAGGAATTAGAAGTCCCTCCGGCCAGATGAACAATCCTCTTATATCTGGTGGTCATGTGATACAAGTCTTCCCAGTGCACACTCCATAATGTAGATCCACAGGAGAGGGAGAAAACAAACTCGCATTTCTCTCTCTCACAATTTATCAACAAGTGTTAGAAATCCTGTCTCAGTTGAAGTATGCAATCATTGAATGCTGAACACAACTCAAATCGCAGGCCTTAAAGATGGCAGGGGCATATTAGTGCAGTGGAAACTCAGTGAAATGTGCTATGTTCCAAATATGCAATGGCACACTATATGGATCAGCTCAGCGAGGTGATTTTCCCAGAATTATGTAATTCTAATGTATTATGGTATATATTTACTTTTAGTTGTATATGCTAGGAAGTGAGGAAACTATGAGGCTGCTCAAATGACTCAAAGGAACTTGTTTAAGTAATTACATTGGTTGGCTTTCTAATGCTTGCAGGATATTAATTGATTAGCTTTTCCTATCTTATAGATTTATAGATAAGTGTGAAGTGGTGCATTTTGTTAGGAGGAATAAGGAGACCACCTACTCCCTGAAAAATAAGAGTCTAAATGAGGTGGAGGAGCAAAGGGATCTAAGGGTACAAATTCACAAATCATTAAAAGTAGCGACGCAGGTTAACAAAGCCATAAAAGAGCACTGGGGTTCATTTCCAGAGGAATAGAATTCAAAAGCAGCGAAGTTATGTTAAACTTACACATACACCCTCTTTCTAACTGCCTGTCTTCCAGAGATTTCTTAAATTGAATTCTCCTAGATTTGTGGGTCTAACTGATGCCCATAAACCTGCATTGTCTACGACATGAAGACATAACAGTTTGTGACTCAAGCTTTCACTTCACATCAAATCCTTTTAGCGAGCATGCAATCCGTCACCTGGTAAAATGAAACCCCTCATCACTTATGTGACTACACGTGGAACTGACTCAAAACAGCAAGTAGTAAATGGCGCACAGGCAAAGGACAGAAGATGTGAGAGAAAGTTAAAGAACAAAAGAAAACATTGCAAAGACTAAGTAAGGGCATTTTGGTAGAAGGAATAAGGAGGTCACCTACTTCTTGGAAAATAAGAGTCTAAATGGGGTAGAGGAACAAAGGGATCTAGGGGTACAAATACACAAATCATTAAAAGTAGCAACACAACTTAAGGCCATAAAAAATGCAAACAAAGCACTGGGGTTCATTTCTAGGGCAATAGAATTGAAAAGCGGGGAAGTTATGTTAAACTTATGTAGAACCTTGGTTAGACCACATGTAGAATAATGTGTATAGTTCTGGTCTCCATATTACTCAAAGGATATAGAGACACTGGAGAAGGTGCAAAAAAAGATTCACAAGTGTGATAACAGAACGGAGAGGTTATCAGGAAAGGCTGAACAGGCTGGAGCTTTTTACTCTACAGAAATGAAGGCTGAGAGGTGACCTGATAGAGTTCTTTAAAACTATGAAGGGGTTCAATAGGGTAGATGTAGACAAGATGTTTCCACTTGTGGGGGAGTCCAAAACTAGGGGCCATGAATATAAGGTAGTCACTAATAAATCAAATAAGGAATACAGGAGAAATTTCTTTACTCAGAGAGTGGTGATAATGTGGAACTCACTACCGCATGGAGTAGTTGTTGAAGCGAATAACATAGATGTGTTTAAGGGGAAGCTAGATAAGTTCATGAGGGAGAAAAGAATAGAAGGATATGTTGATAGGGTTAGATGAAGAAAGGTTGGAAGAGGCTCATGTGGAGCATAAATAACGGCATAAACCTGTTGGTCTAAATGGCCCATTTATGTGCTGTAGCTACCAGGTAGTACTGTGTAAATACCATGTAACACTATGTAATATCTGTTTAGTGAATAAATCTGTTTTTGATTGGTTCAGATTTAGTCAATGAAATACTTGAGTAAATCAACACGGTTAAGTTAACAGATAGTAGTTATATATGTCAATCATGATTGTTTGCTCAGCGGACAATTTTGAATGTACTACTTTGAAGTATAACATCTGTGCAAGAAGTATCACTGCAGATATGTGACAAGAGCAAAACTTATTAAATAGAGAGCACTTAGACATTTGTAGTTAAACAACTGAGTCCAGTCACTTTAGTAGATATTTGTCTTCTATTTTTATGAATGGATGTACAATCCTACACAGATGTCACCATTTTGAGACCTGCATTTTGATTTGCTAATTATTGCTCCTACTTGGTCAGGAGTTGTGTTACAACCTAACATCACAGGATAGGGAGTGTTGCAGAGAGGAGTTGCTGTAATTAATAAAATGGAAGCAGAATCAATGCTCTATTGTAAAAAGCAGCTTGCTTTTTTTTTTACACAAGGAAAACACAAAAGAATATCCTGAACACAAAACATCTCCTTTGGTATATTTATGAGAAGGAAAATCTGACAGAAATGGAAAACAATATTAACGTAAATGACTCATGCACTTTCCATTCAAGGGGTACTTCACTTTAGTGTTCCATCACCAGCGATGTTTATCTCCACTGTATGTAGTTTAGGAATGCTTTTAAGTGTCAATGAACATCCAAACTATTTTAATTCAAACTATTTATTACAATGAGATTAGAATGGTGCACCTACATGCGTGGTTGGGCCAAGGAACATATTGCACATTTTTCTGCCCCTCCCCACTCAAAATGATAGTGAAATATTGAATATGAGTGGGATAAAATCATGCTGTGTGAAATTAGTGTCATAGCCCTTTAACACTTTCATATGGAATTCTTTTGTCTGCAATTTCCATTGATTTTAGCAATTCAGGAACTGAGCAAGAACATTGTCTTTGCTATACTAGTAAAATAAGCATTGTAAAGTTTTTGTTTTCATTTATTCATCCTATAATTGTAAAGGATAGTTCTGTTCACCCATCACCCCTGTGCTCGCTGACCTACATTGGATCCCGATCCGGCAACGCCTCGATTTTAAAATTCTCATCCTTGCTTTCAAATCCCTACATGGCCTCACCACTCCTTATCCCTGCAACCTCCTCCTGCCCTACAACCATCTGAGATCTCTGCGCTCCTCCAATTCTAGCCTCCTGTGCATCGCTGATTTTCATCACTCCATCATTTGCGGCCATGCCTTCAGCTGCCTAGCCCTAAGCTCTGGAATTTCCTCCCTAAACCTCTCTGCCTCTCTCTCCTCCTTTAAGACCCTCCTTAAAACCTACCTCTTTGACTCGGCTTTAGGTCACCTGTTCTAATATCTCCTTATGTGGCTCAGTGTCAAGTTTTGTTTGATAATCGCTCCTATGAAGCACCTTGGGATGTTTTACTACGTTAAAGGCGCTATATAAAGGCAAACTATTGTTCTAAACATCTCCATTTCCAGTCTCTCTCCTCTATGTTGTCACATTCTGCTATAGAACCTTGGGCAGTGTCCTTCACTGTTACACTACAAACTACCAACGTTATGCCATGCCAACAGGAGGAGCACATTTAATACTCCTCACACTAAGAATATTTTAATTTTTTTGTTTTTGTGACAAACGTCTGCAAATGTTAATATACATTCTTTTACATGCTAATATAATACTGTTGGCTGAGTAAATATTACTGGTGGATCTTCTGAGGCATTGTTCGTACTATGTCAGGGAGATGCTATTTTATAACAGCTGCAGTGTTATACTATGTAACACACAATATATTAATCTGCTGCTGAAATGGGGCTGCATTTAGAATGGCCTGTCCCTTTAAATGTTATTAGTAAACACATCCTGAATAAGTAAAAAGCTAACTGCTGTAGCTGAGGGAAGTTTGCAGGTTGGCAGCTGCTTATAAACTGCTAGCTCCATGTTAGAGGAAACCTGCAGGAAATTACTGGTTTACGTTCTCTCTTTTTAAAAAAATGGTGTACGTTCATTGTAGGTTCCCTATTTGTTCAGTAGTGATCTGTTTCTGTTTTATACATGATGTGGAGATGCCGGTGATGGACTGGGGTTGACAATTGTAAACAATTTTACAACACCAAGTTATAGTCCAGCAATTTTATTTTAAATTCACAAGCTTTCGGAGGCTTCCCCCTTCGTCAGGTGAACGATGTGAAATGAAATCCTCGAAATGAAATCGCATTTATAATTCACAGAACAATGCTTGGTGAGTACAGACAGTTTTTTCAACTGCCCGTTGCCAAGGCAATCAGTGTGCAGACAGACAGGTGTTACCTGCCAGGTCTCACAGAATATACAAATCACCAAAAAAAAACAAACAAAGAAAAAACAGAGATAGAGAGGTAGAAACATAGAAAAGACAGCAACTGACCCGTTATATTAAAAACAGATAACATTTGTTCGCTGGTGGGGTAACGTGTAGCGTGACATGAACCCAAGATCCCGGTTGAGGCCGTCCTCATGGGTGCGGAACTTGGCTATCAATTTCTGCTCGACGATTTTGCGTTGTCGTGTGTCTCGAAGGCCGCCTTGGAGAACGCTTACCCGAAGGTCGGTGGATGAATGTCCATGACTGCTGAAGTGTTCCCCGACTGGGAGGGAACCCTCCTGTTTGGCGATTGTTGCGCGGTGTCCGTTCATCCGTTGTCGCAGCGTCTGCATGGTCTCGCCAATGTACCATGCTCTGGGGCATCCTTTCCTGCAACGTATGAGGTAGACAACGTTGGCCGAGTCACAGGAGTATGAACCATGCACCTGGTGGGTGGTGTCCTCTCGTGTGATGGTGGTATCTGTGTCGATGATCTGGCATGTCTTGCAGAGGTTACCGTGGCAGGGTTGTGTGGTGTCGTGGACGCTGTTCTCTTGAAAGCTGGGTAATTTGCTGCGAACGATGGTCTGTTTGAGGTTGGGTGGCTGTTTAAAGGCGAGTAGTGGAGGTGTGGGGATGGCCATAGCGAGGTGTTTGTCCTCATTGATGACATGTTGAAGGCTGCGGAGAACATGGCGTAGTTTCTCCGCTCCGGGGAAGTACTGGACGACAAAGGGTACTCTGTTGGTTGCGTCCCGTGTTAGTCTCCTGAGGAGGTCTATGCGATTTTTTGCTGTGGCCCGTCGGAACTGTCGATCGATGAGTCGAGCGTCATATCCCGTTCTTACTAGGGCGTCTTTCAGCGTCTGTAGGTGTCCATCGCGTTCCTCCTCGTCTGAGCAGACCCTGTGTATTCAGTACCCACAGACCAGTTGAACCAGGAACACTTCTCACCACGATGGACGTCTCGGCACTATACACCAGTATCCCCCACGATGACGGCATCGCTGCGACAGCATCAATACTCAACACCAACAACAGCCAATCTCCAGACGCCATCCTACAACTCATCCGTTTCATCCTGGATCACAATGTCTTCACCTTCGATAACCAGTTCTTTACCCAAACACACGGAACAGCCATGGGGACCAAATTCGCACCCCAATACGCCAACATTTTCATGCACAAGTTCGAGCAGGACTTCTTCACTGCACAAGACCTCCAACCAACACTATACACCAGATACATCGACGACATTTTCTTTCTATGGACCCACGGCAAGGAATCACTAAAGAGACTACACGATAACATCAACAAGTTCCATCCCACCATCAAGCTCACCATGGACTACTCCTCAGAATCAGTTTCTTTCTTGGACACACGAATCTCCATCAAAGACGGGCACCTCAGCACCTCACTCTACCGCAAGCCCACGGACAACCTCACGATGCTCCACTTTTCCAGCTTCCACCCTAACCACGTCAAAGAGGCCATCCCCTATGGACAGGCCCTGCGAATACACAGGGTCTGCTCAGACGAGGAGGAACGCGATGGACACCTACAGACGCTGAAAGACGCCCTAGTAAGAACGGGATATGACGCTCGACTCATCGATCGACAGTTCCGACGGGCCACAGCAAAAAATCGCATAGACCTCCTCAGGAGACTAACACGGGACGCAACCAACAGAGTACCCTTTGTCGTCCAGTACTTCCCCGGAGCGGAGAAACTACGCCATGTTCTCCGCAGCCTTCAACATGTCATCAATGAGGACAAACACCTCGCTATGGCCATCCCCACACCTCCACTACTCGCCTTTAAACAGCCACCCAACCTCAAACAGACCATCGTTCGCAGCAAATTACCCAGCTTTCAAGAGAACAGCGTCCACGACACCACACAACCCTGCCACGGTAACCTCTGCAAGACATGCCAGATCATCGACACAGATACCACCATCACACGAGAGGACACCACCCACCAGGTGCATGGTTCATACTCCTGTGACTCGGCCAACGTTGTCTACCTCATACGTTGCAGGAAAGGATGCCCCAGAGCATGGTACATTGGCGAGACCATGCAGACGCTGCGACAACGGATGAACGGACACCGCGCAACAATCGCCAAACAGGAGGGTTCCCTCCCAGTCGGGGAACACTTCAGCAGTCATGGACATTCATCCACCGACCTTCGGGTAAGCGTTCTCCAAGGCGGCCTTCGAGACACACGACAACGCAAAATCGTCGAGCAGAAATTGATAGCCAAGTTCCGCACCCATGAGGACGGCCTCAACCGGGATCTTGGGTTCATGTCACGCTACACGTTACCCCACCAGCGAACAAATGTTATCTGTTTTTAATATAACGGGTCAGTTGCTGTCTTTTCTATGTTTCTACCTCTCTATCTTTGTTTTTTTTTGTTTGTTTTTTTTTGGTGATTTGTATATTCTGTGAGACCTGGCAGGTAACACCTGTCTGTCTGCACACTGATTGCCTTGGCAACGGGCAGTTGAAAAAACTGTCTGTACTCACCAAGCATTGTTCTGTGAATTATAAATGCGATTTCATTTCGAGGATTTCATTTCACATCGTTCACCTGACGAAGGGGGAAGCCTCCGAAAGCTTGTGAATTTAAAATAAAATTGCTGGACTATAACTTGGTGTTGTAAAATTGTTTACAATTGTTTTATACATGTGACAATTGAGTCAATCAGGTGCAAGTGTGAAATAAGTTTTCTGAGTGTGACACTTTCAAGTGAGCTAGATGCAAGACTTTTAAGTATAATATAACTTTTTAATCATCAGTCAAGTCTGGTGGAGATGTTTAGAATATGAACACCTTAAAAAAAATCTGTACTCCACATAATTTAAAATATACGCCACTAATACATTTTTCTCATTTTTAGTGTCTGATGATATCATTTTGGCCTCACTTTACGTTCCCTAGATGTCAGACGACACATCATCAGGAGTGGGGGTGGGGTAGAGATGGATGTGAACTTTGCGGTTCAGGCTGTGAGGAGTCTGGTCTCGGAAAGGTCTGGAAATAATTACTGCTATCCAGAAAAGGGAAAAGGGAATTGTCTGGAAACCTCGGCTTACCCCTCGGTCAGATTCCAGAGGCTCTGGTTTGACTCTTGCTGCCGGCATCCCGTCAAGCATTAACATTATGTTCTCAAAGGCGCCTTTGCTGTCCAAGCACTGCAGAGGAAGTAGAAAATAGTCATGTGTCAGAGGGCCATTTACCACTTTTTTTTTTCCTTTCCCAGCAGAAATGTCTAAAACAAATGCCAGTTATTGCAATCATACAAATTGAACTATTCAGACACTTATGTTGCATCCCAGGGTATCAGTCATCACTGTGGTTTACTCTGTTGTCTAGGGGGGAGTATCAATCGCTAACTTGGTATTCTGGGGGTCCTAGCACAGTGTGCCTCTTGCTCAGAGACCAAAGAGGACCTTGCACTCCTGCTTTGTTTGAAATGCAAGCTCCCCTTCTGAATACAGCCAGGGATACAAGAAGCACAAATGCCTCAGGCTACATTACTGACAGACATTGAAGGATGAACGGATGGAACTGAGCCCCCTTGAGGAAGCATTGCTCAAAGGGAAAGCAGCTGCCTCGCATAAAAATGTCCATGCCATGCAGAAATGGAACAGTCAGAGCGAGGGAGAGATTTGAGAAATGCATGATTAATGAACTGTTAGAAAACATTATAAGCCTGTGGTGATGTTTTTTTTCTCGCCACCCTATTACAGTTGATTGCACAACAAATATTTCACCAATCTATACTAAATTCATCATTAAAAACGGTCCCGAGAAAGGTAAGGCCACGATTTACGGTTTTGCAGTTGTTTATTGATCGAGGCGCATCACTTAAGGGATTACATCATCAAAGTCAAGTTCACCTATCCTGAGGACCTTCCCCAGCCCATTGTCTGCCATGATTTTGATTACCTTTATGCTTGTTTTTAACAACAGTTTTGCTATTCAGTACCACAGAAGTGCAGAGACCAAATTCATCTCCTGCCTGAATACCTTTCTAGCCCCTGAATTATATGATCACCCTGCCTTTTACGAAACAATTCTCTCCGTACCCTGACCCTCCAATTTTCTTCCCTCATATCTGTTTTCCCTGGATTATTCCAATAAAACTTTCATTATTGTCCTCTACACACCATAGGGTAAAAATTTCTCTGATTGTCACAACATGGTAAATGTGTGTGTGTGTGTGTGTGTGCGTGTGAACATTTCCCCTGCATGTGGTTTCTAGCAAAAATCAAATCACATTCTGCAGTGGGGGAAGAAGGTTTGAGAGAATTTGAGAAGTCCAATGAGAGAGTACAGGGGCTGTTGAGGCTGTGAAGATTCTATATTCCAGTGTTTAAAAAAAAGTAGCCATCAAAACATGAATAAAAGAAGCAGACATTTTTCAGTGCATGGAATCATGTCACTAAGGGCTGGCCTGATTCTGTACATTTGAAAGTGCAAAAAGGAATCAGCAATTAATATAAAAAATATAGAAAAGAAGACTTCCACAGAAGCAAAGCTGGGGACCAAATTAAAGTTTCAAATCTTTATTGTTTGATTAATGTAAGGTCACTGAGGTTAGGGGTCATGTGGTTGGGCTTGACACAGTGCATGTACAATTGGTCCCAATTTGGAAGTCAAAAAAAAAATCAACAATATTGAAATTGCAATGGGAAGACTCCACTTCTACAGCAGCAAAAAGTTGGAAACAAATTAAAAATTAAAAACAATTGTGGTAGAAATTGGAACCCTGATGCGTCCATTTCACGGGCATAAAATGGGAGCAACGAGGGCCAATTTCGTGGAGGGACATGTAGTGCCCAATCTGCGCCAGGGTACGCCATCATATTGGCATAGGCGAATGCCCAGACCCTTGTGGTGCCTGCCTGAAACCAGCATTAGGCCCCCTTACATATGTAAATGAGGAGCCTAACGCCTGCTTCAGGACCCCTGCACTAAATTGGACAGCAATGAGTGGAGCAGGCTTCTGGCCTGCTCCGCTCAGGACTCTTCAGCAGTCACCGCAGTCTAAGTAGCAGCCGCTGCCAAAATCCTAATTTTCTTTTTTTTAAAAAACATGCCTACGGAGCCAGGAGGAGCAGGAGTGTTCCTCCCAGCCCCATCACATTCATGAGGGCCGCTGCCGGCCTGAAATCGGCCTCCCTCCCGTTGTCCTTTCACCCCCTCCCTCCCTCCGCCCCTTCCCAGGAATTACTTTCGGGTTGCTGCCAGTGAGGTGGGTGACCTGCAATTGAAACCCTTTCAACGGGCGAGCTGCCTCCTCTGGAGGCATGACAAGTGTTGGCACCTCGCCCATGTTATTACAATGAGGCCCGAGGCTTAATTCCAGGTGAGCCTCTGGCCTCCCGGTTGTGGTGCACTGATGAGGCCTGAACCTGAAAATGGTTTGGGCCTCCCAATGCTGGCTTCAGGCAGTCGGCACGGCTATTCCACCAACTCCAAGCCCTGTTTGGGCCCTTTCCCCCCCCATAATTTCTTTTTTGTAAACTTCTTTATAAAAACTTTTAGTTCTTTCTCTGAAGCATGCCTCCTTGGTAAGTTCAGGTTGGCATACTATCTTGGAGTACTAATGCCTACTTCTTAAAAAGAAGTCAAATAAAAACAGAGACAGTCCAAATGCTGGAAATCTTAAATAAATTCAGAAAATTCTTGAAATAGACTACAGGTCTATCAACATCTGAAAGGAGAACAGACAAGGCAACGTTTTGGGTTAAAACCCTTCATCAAAACTCCTCATATACATATTTATCACCAAAAGTGATTAACTAACCACATTAAGTTCGCTTCTAAAGAATAACCTACACCCAAACCATTAACTTGCCTTTTCTCCTCACAATATTGACTGACCTGCTGTATACTTCCAGCTTTTTCTGATTTTTTTTTCTGTTCAATTGGTAAATTTCCACTTGATTAAAAACTGGAATGGTTTCATCTGATGCTCTTGGATTGCTTGTGTTATTACTAGCTGTGAACGAACTATGCATAAATATGGACAATAGCATGCTTCCAAACCAATGATAAAAAAGCACTGTTCATACATATTTACCACTGAAAGTGCCTTACCACCCACGAGGAACAATTTCTCCCATTGGGAGAGCACCTACTCTCCACTCTGCGTACACCCCCTATAATACAGCCATGATCAGGAACTTACCATGTAGGGAAATGTAGACACAAACTTACAGCTTAGCACAGAGCTTTGGGACGTGGTCATATTTGGTTTTGTGTCTCATCTGCATGGTTGGTGAACTATCATGCTATTTCATCTCATTCAGCCTGCCTTTTTAAAAATTCATTCTCAGGATGTGGGCGTCGCTGGCAAGGCCGGCATTTCTTGCCCACCCTGAGTTGCCCTGAATCTGATATAACTGAGTAGCTTGCTAGGCCACTTCAGAGGGTAGTTAAGTGTCAACCACGTTCGTGTGGGATTGGAGTCACATATAGACCAGAACCGATAAGGTCGGCAGGATTCCTTCCCTTAAAGGACATTAGTGAACCAGTTGGGTTTTTACAACGATCTGACAGCTTCACAGTCACTTTTACTGACACCAGCTTTTTATTTCCAGATTGTTTTTAAAAACTGAATTCAAATTCTCAAACTGCCATGATGGGATTTGAACTCACGTTCAATTAGTCCAGACCTCTATATTACAAGTCCAGTAACATAATTTCTGTCCAGGAATGCAGGAGGACAAGAGAGACCTTAGATGACACACCCTCCAATTTTCCCTCTCCCATTAGAGAGTGCAGACTTTAATCACATCAGGCTGGATTGGATTGGAACTCATATCCCAGGGGTGCAAGGATAATGTACTAATGCAATACATCAACCAGTCCCTGAGGAATAATTGCATGAAAAAGTTGCATCCCAGTGAGCTCAACTAGCTCATTTAGTCTTAGAGTTTTGAGGAAAAATACATGCTTTTTTTGTAGGTAGATACCAAAATTAAAATAAATACATCCACATAGAATTGTTATACATTCTATATCATCTGCCCCAGTTAGTAAATCAGTTCTGGCTCATTAACATTTCAAACACAACAACCACACTTACCTCAATAATATCTAAAGTCATGCTAATTGTTCAATTTGTGATCTGTGCTGAATTAGCCTAAATTAGGGACTATGGGGTCGTCTTGACTTTGTGCGATAGTGCAAAGCGGGTGAAAGCGAATCGGCAGCCCGTGTTACATCTCCCCGATTTTTGTTTCCATTGAAGTCAAAGGCAATAAAAAATAGATGTTAAAGCAAGCTGCCGATTTGCTATCACCCGTTTTACACAATCGCACAAAGTAAAGATCTACCCCTATGTGAGTGGATGCCAGGCGAGAACATTGGGCTCAGTTATGATGACCTGCATGGCTACATTAGCCTGTTGATACTATTCCAGCTCACACTTGAGCAATTTACAAGAAGACAACCATCTTCCATGGAACAGTAAACTCAGGACAGGAGAGGAGGAAAATTGGAGGAGAAAAATAAATTTAACATACACTAGCAAACCAACCCTTCTTATTACAAGATTGCCCATAGGAGCAACACTACAGGCATGTATCTAACACATCTTATGGCGGAGTTTTAAGATTCCTCCTTTGGAGAAAATTATCAGGGATCACCATGTATCAGAGCTTTTCAGTGAAGTGCAGTGCTTTTAATCACACTTGATGCAAAAATATCTTGTGATTGGAATAGAAAATACAATGTAAAGCACTGGTGAGCAATTTTTTAGTTATTTAAGGCCTACCTCTCCAAACTTCCCAAGCAATAAGAACTTCTGTTCATGTATTATACATAAAAATCGGTATAATTCACTTACACACTATATTTTTCAAAAGCTGTGGTAACTTTGAGTCAGCTGCTTGTTTAGAAAACTATATTGAAATCTGAACGAGGGCTATTTGAATCATCCAATACTTACCATTCAACAATGTCAATGATGTTTGACAATTGAATGTAGTGACACTAAATCTGTAGGATGCTAAATAATGCACAAGTAAGTAGACGTATGCTGCAGATATGGAAAAATATTTCGATAAAGTCAGTCATCAGTTACACATCAATTTATTAGGGTTAATACTTGGCTATTTGACCAAAGGAGAGTTTCAGTTATCAATGACTCGAGCAGAGAGTTTTGTAGGACGGCAGACTCAGGAACACCCTTCTCTAAAAAGGCATTAGACTTGAATAAGGAATATTAGAGTAACTCAGTGCCAAATTCAGCCTGCTCTGTAAAACCACCACCTCACCTTAGTGTGAGCATGGAATTTTGCAGTTAGATTGAACAGATCAAAGGAGCTTGCTTCATAAAATCTGTCACATAAATTTGTTATCCTCTGGCATAGGCAGGGATTTTGTTGGCGGGAACAGCCCACTGCTTAAAGCCACCAAATTCTGGCCAGTGGAAAGAATTTTGTAGGAAAGCTCAATGCCAAAAATAAACAGCTCTGTAAAACTCAGGAAAATCACAATGCAGCAGACACATGGGGGGGGGGAAGTATTCCTGGACCTGCACCAAAACGCATTGGATCACCTGGATGCAGCGAATATTGGAACATTGGGTAGGTCAGAGTGCACGCCCACAAAGGAACCGGGACAATTTTCTGGTATTCTCTAGGCTTAGGTGACCCAGTGTGCCTGGGTGCAGATTCGAGACATTCTCCCCTATTACACCCTGCAGTTCAAATTCTCCCTGGTGGGATTTACAAAATAAACAAAAATGAGTTTGAACAGTCTGAATTTGGCTTCCATCGGGCGTGAATCCACATCAGAAATGCCCATGTTTTGGCACTAATTGGCAGTCTTGCTTAGAGACTCAAGAGTGGCTGTTGTTGATAATGGAATCTCAAAGGGTGATTTTCCTGCGGGGGTTAATTTAAATGGCTGGAAAATCGTTTGCCGCCTGAATTTCTGCTATGTGCTGCTAGCCAGCAAGGCAGTCGGAAAGGTAACCCTGTAACACTAAAGCGGTGAAGGGCTCAATAAGATCAGTGCCAGAGAGTCTATGTCACTCACATCCCAGGCTAGTTTTTACAGTCTTCAGGGACATTTTATCTTCTGACTTATTTAGAGAATGGACTTTGTAACCACAAAGCCACAGATTTAATAATTGGGCTAAAAGGACTCCAGCCCCAAAAGGTCAAAAGTTCAAATCTAAAATCCAATATTTTGACAGAAAGTGGATTTATCAAATTCTGTTTGAACTATAACCTCCCCAGTGTTCACTGCAGCACAGGACAGAGTGGAACTACTTGTTCAGCATAGCACCTTGGCACAATTGCACATGATTTTGTTGTGATTTAGCAATAGGTAAAAAATCATAGCCTGTTCTTCATCCCTCCCATCCCTAAGTTCCCAATCTCAGCCAGATTATCAACAATTGGCGCTAAACCACAAATTATGCATTTCCCCAATGGAGGGAAAAATTGGAGGTTGAGTTAACTCATGCAGATGTGCGCAGCTGTTAACAATGATATCAAGTGTGCCATTGACAGAAGCCTGGTAATAGATCTCCTGCCCCTGTGCAACCAATTGGTCCAGGAGAAGGTCTGTGGCAATGAGGGCAGGGCAAGAATGACACAGCAATAACATGGATAGGGAAGAAAGCAGAATTGCTCCCATTATAACAATTTCAAACAGTAAGATTGTTCTGAATGAAACTAGGGTTAATGTATTGGCCTTTCATATGTGGGTCTTGGCTATATACCAATAGATGAAAAATCTCACTTATCTGTTGGCTGCAACATCCCTATGTGCAATGAGTTTGGGCTGTCTCCACATAGTTTCTAATGGGTGTGGGCTTATAACAAAGAACACTGTCTAGAATATGGCACAAATTGACACTAAATTGGCAATTGCACAGGATGGCTGCTGTGGGAAATAAATAATGTTACTCTGGTGCAGTAGGGGTACTCCTCTCTCATGGGGGTGAGGCATAATATTGTGGTAGAGCAGAGAAAGTTTACTCTGCAGCTGGCTTTACTATACTTAGCCTGCCAGTGCTTAATGCCGACACTGGATACCAGAAACTGGAAAATCTTCAATTTCGCAGCACTGATATTCCTCACGTCGAGCATATAAACAATTCACACACACACACACAAACAATTCTCAAAACAAACGTGAATAAAGTAACAGGACCATGGCAACTCATTACTGAACAGTGCTATGACCCAAATATCCAGGGACCTAGCCGATATGACTTTTCCAACTTTTAGGAACTATCAAGGGTCGCATGTCACAGACGCATAATCAATACGAGACAGGAAAACCAGCCGCTAGAGTAAAGGTTGCTGCCTCAATCAACGTTAACCAGGCATATTTTCAAGTCTGCCTTCTGCTTCCCTGTTCAAACCATGCTTCTGTTCCTTCATAACCGGGCAGCTAGTTTCCCGGTATTTAATCATCTGCTTCAGGATTCTACTCTTTACATTTACTTGCAGCCTCCTAACAATCACAACCACCTTCTCCCTACTAACCCTGCGAAATAGGTGATACTCCCTGTAAGTCTAACAAACATGTAAACTGAAAACAATACATGTGTATTTAAAATAACAAGACAGTCTCTGGCAATTTAGGGAGATTGTCAATTGATATTTACACAGGGTTTCTGTTTATTAATCCACAGTGTTAAAGTGGCACAATCAAATGAACAATGAAAGGACATAGAATCATAGAAAGTTACAGCACAGAAGGAGGCCATTTGGCCCATCGTGTCCATGCTGACCGAAAAAGAGCTATCCAGCTTAATCCCACTTTCCAGCACTTGGTCCGTAAACCTGTAGGTTACAACTCTTCAAGTGCTCATCTAAGTACTTTTTAAATGAATTGAGAGTTTCCCTAGTTCTGGCAGTGAGTTCCAGACCCCCACCACTCTCTGGATGAGAAAAATTCTCCTCAGCTCCCCTCTAATCCTTCTACCAATTACTTTAAGTCTTTAACCCCTGGTCACTGACCCCTCTGCTAAGGGAAATAGGTCCTCCCTGCCCACTCTATCTAGTCCCGTCATAATTTTATACACATCAATTAAATCTCCCCTCAGTCTCCTTTGTTCCAAAGAAAACAACCCCAGCCTGTCCAATCTTTCCTCATAGCTAAAATTCTCCAGCCCTGAAAACATCCTCATAAATCTCTTCTGTACCCTCTCTAGCGCAATCACATATTTCCTGTAATGTGGTGACCAGAACTGTTCGCAGTACTCAAGCTGTGGCCTAACCAATGTTTTATGCAGTTCTAGCATAACCGTCCTGCTCTTATATTCTGTGCCTCGGCTAATAAAGGAAAGTATCCCGCAAGCCTTTTTAACCACCTTATCTACCTGTCCTGCTACCTTCAGGGATCTGTGGACATGCACTCCAAGGTCCCTCTCTTCCTCTACACCTCTCCTGCCATTTATTGTGTACTCTCTTGCCTAATTTGCCCTCCCCAAATGCATTACCTCACATTTCTCTGGATTGAATTCCATTTGCCACTTTTCTGACCACCTGACCAGTCCATTGATATCTTCCCGCAGTTTACAGCTTTCCTTCTCACTATCAACCGGCCAATTTTTGTATCATCTGCAAACTTCTTGATCAAGCCCCCCCACATTCAAGTCCAAGTCATTAATATATACCACAAAAAGCAGGGGACCTAGTACTGAGCCTTGCGGAACCCCACTGAAAACAGCCTTCCTGTCGTAAAAACACCCGTCAACCATTACCCTTTGCTTCCTGCCACTGAGCCAATTTTGGATCCAACTAGCCACTTTCCCTCGGATCCCATGGGCTTGTACTTTTTTGACCAGTCTGTCATGTGGGACCTTTATTGACCAGTCTGCCAATGGGAGGTCAGAGAATGACTAATCCATTGGGCAATATGTGAGTGCAAAACTGTACACACAAATGGAAAGTAATCTAATAGTTATGCATTGCCTTCCAATAAATAAATAAAGAGTAGTTTTTTTAAATTGTTGAGTACAAAATTAAAATAATTAAACCCATCAGGACGAAAGATATCAATACTGCGGAATGAACTGGTTTCATCTTATTTGTACTCCCCTTGTACAGCACAAATAAGATAAAGGTATGGCTCCCTTAATGATACTTGGTGAGTCAGAATCCAGAAGTCAGGTGGGAATGGCTATTGCTGTTCTCCACTATATATTTTGTTACACCAAACATATAAATTGAAGTCAATTCAAGATTTTTTAATTTCTTAGAGGTGTCCTGAAACCATGATCCTTGGCATACTTTCTGATGCCATGAAGAAGTTGTTATAACACCAGAGCAGATATGTGACATATAATAAGACAACAATTTTAGGTCCATTGGAAAGAAAATGAAGTTCTCCAATTTGGTTTACATCAAGCTCCAATAAAAAAATATGCTACACACGTAGAGGGAAAATATCATTCTATATTCATGTGTGGCTCTTATTTCTACACTGCCTGGGGATCTAATCTAAAGCTTCACTTTCATGAATACTTGAACTTTAGCCTCTAAAGCTAAACCCAAAATAAACCCAAAATAAACCCAAGTGCTGGTCCGCTGTAGAGCATTACTGTGGAACAGGAGTCTGAAGGAACAGTTTTATTGATGCAATCAACTCATAGCCTCACCCACCAATCATCAGGGAAATTGCTAAATACATCAGCATTGTGGATTATCAACGTCGTTCTTCCTTTTCCACCTTATCACCAGGAACTGTACATTTAAAAATGAACCTTTTTTTTTTAAAGATGTTACAAACTACATCATTTCCCCCCCAAAATCAACGTAGCATTGTTTCTATCTGAGCAGCACGATTGTGTTTAAAATAAGATCTTTAAGGCAGTGAGGTGGCCATTTAATGTCGCGATGTGGGTTTGCACTGGTGATCTCTCACATGCTGAGCTTCTAACCTCAGCTGCGCAACCATGGGAAAGGACTTCACCACAGGGATGGTGTAAAAAGCAGAGAGAGAATTGCCTCCCCATTTCTGGCCCACTGCCATGTACCTCATTGCAGCCAATATTGGAATGGGTTAACAGTAAGAATTTCATCTCCCTAGATATGTCCAACTACTGTATGTAATATTAATTGGTGGCAAACTCTGCAATCAAGACATTTTATTGACTAATTATTTTTCTATGATTTATCATGTTCAAATCTTTCCCTTTCTATTCCTGGTCTTAATTCTTTTACTCACTGCTCCATTTTCGCCATTCATGTTGGTTTCTCATCTTTGTTTATATTTTTTCATTTTGCTTTACCCCCGTCTCCATCTTTCTTCCTTTCTCCAATTCCTTCCATTATTGTTTTCTCCCCACTTCTTTCAGCCTCTCTTTCTGTCAGAACTTTTCTCCTCCTTTCTCTGCCATATTTCTGTTTCCATTTAATTTCTGTTAAATCATGAAGGTATATTTTCTGGTCTTATACAGCGGAAATGCAAGGATTGTTTATGTAGCATGCGATCCAGAAACCTGGAAAAACAAAGGTCCGACCGCGACTGTAAATGGCACTAGCATAATTGTTGGAGGATTCTGGGGACTAATTCTCTATCAAAATGGAAGAATATACCCGACTCTGTTGAACAATGCGGCCCACTGTTAATTCAAAGTCGTTTTGCACTGGAACAAAATTTGAATTAGCCAGTAATTCAGATTAAGCAATTTAAGTAAAATAGTAGAACAGGCCTTGAATTTAATTGACAGATGATTCGAATTAAGTGACTTCAAATTAAGAGGATAGACTATATAGCCTCCCTATGTTCACCTTCTCCCATCTTCATTGCTCTGCTGTAGTCCTCTCAAGCACCATAGAGTTTGTAGTGCAGCTGTGGCATTAAGATACATTCTCTATTATTAATTCACTTTTCCTTTTAATTTTCATACAATTAAATGATTATGGAAATTGTGTGGCATTTGACATGGGGGAATACATTTGGATAATTACTTTAACTCTTTATTACTGAGACTTTTGCTTGGTTGCTAGTGCAAGTAACTGTTCAGGAAACAGGGGAAAGCAAACAAGTCTTGACTGATTATTATACTGTTAGTTCCTCTCGGGCATGAGAATAAACTTAGAAAATTAAACAAATTCATTGTGGTAAAAACAGCAGATAAAAATTTGCATATCTGAAGATGAAAAGTCTGCTGAGGTGTGAGTTGTCTGCCACCCACCATGGTATTTGAAGCTGCAGAACTTTCGAGCCTGATTCCGTGCCCTTTTTAATATTCTTCATCATAGCCCCGGTTGAGAGCCGCTAATTCAGCAACAACAACAACTTGCATTTATATAGCACCGTTTATGTAGTAAAACGTCCCAAGGTGCTTCACAGGAGCGTTATCAAACAAAATTTGACACCGAGCCACATAAGGTGATATTAGGACAGGTGACCAAAAGCCTAGTCAAAGAGGTAGGTTTTAAAGAACGTCTTAAAGGAGGAGAGAAAGGAGGAGAGGTTTAGGGAGGGAATTCCAGAGGTTAGGGCAGAGGGAGCTGAAGGCATGGCTGCCAATGGTGGAGCAATTAAAATCACAGATGCATAAGAGGCCAGAATTGGTGAGATCTCAGAGGGCTGTAGGGCTGGAGGAGGTTACAGAGATAGGAAGGGGTGAGGTCATGGAGGGATTGGAAACAAGGATAAGAATTTTAAAATCGAGGCGTTCCCAGTCCGGTAGCCAATTTAGGTCAGTGAGCACGGGGTGATGGGTGAATGGGACTTGGTGCAAGTTAGGATTCGGGCAGCAGAGTTTTGGATGAGATCAAGTTTATGGAGGGTGGAAGATGGGGGACCGGCCAAGAGAGCATTGGAATAGTCGCGTCTAGAAGTAACAACGGCACGGATGAGGGTTTCAACAGCAGATGAGCTGAGGCAGGGATGGAGACGGGCGATGTTACAGAGGTGGAAGTAGGCGATCTTGGTGATGGAGCAGATATGAGGTCGGAAGCTCATCTCAGGGTCAAATAGAATACTCAGGTTGCAAATAGTCTGGTTCAGCCTCAGACAGTGGCCAGGGAGAGGGATGGAGTCCGGGGCTAGGGAACGGAGTTTGCTGCGGGGACCAAAGACAATGGCTTCAGTCTTCCCAATATTTAGTTAAAGAAAATTTCTGCTCATCTTGCATTGGATGTCAGACAAGCAGTGTGACAAATGAGAGACGGTGGAGGGGTCGAGAGAGGTGGTGATGATGTAGATCTGGGCGTCATCAGCGTACAGGTGCAATCTGACATTGTGTTTTCAGATGATGTTGGCGAGGGGCACCATGTAGATGAGAAATAGGAGGGGACCAAGAGTAGATCCCTGCGACATTTCTGGCTCCACCTCCTCCTGATCCTTTCCTGAAAAGTGTGTTTGCGTGGATGCCAGGACGTGACAGGATTGAGGAGCTCAACTACTAAATGTGCTGTGGTAAAATAGCCTGCCCGCACTCACTGCCTACACCCCACATATCAAGAATGGACGCTTGGGTGAGGTACTAAAGGGCTGCCAGCATCTATGGAACTGTACCCAGCACGAATCAGAAAATTGGGCAAACAAAATCTATTTTGGTTATTAATAGTGTTCTTTGTATTTTAAACAGACTCCAGCTTGTAGTTCACTGTGGGAACACTAAAATAGAACAAGTTGATATGTGTGACCTGTGTAAATGCAATACTTTCTCTGGGTGTGGTGCATAGGAGGGTAGGTGATGCATTTTAGAAGGAAGAATGAGGAGATGCAATATAAATTAAATGGTACCATTTTAAAGAGGGTACAGGAACAGAGAGACTTGAGGGTTTACATACACTAATCTTTGAAGGTGGCAGGACAAGTTGGTAAGGCTGTTAAAAAAAGCATATAGGGAACTAGTCTTTATAAATGGAGGCATAGAGCACAAAAGCAAAGAAGTTAAGCTAAACATTTATAAATCAGTGAATAAGCCTCAGCTGGAGTATTGTGTCCAATTCTGGGTATCACACTATGGAAAGGCTCGGGAGAGGGTGCAGAAGAGATTTACAAGAATGGTACCAGAGGTGAGGGACTTCAGTTACGTGGGGAGACTAGAGAAGCTAGGGTGGTTCTCCTTAGAGCAGAGAAGGTTAAGGGGAGATTTATTAGAAGAGTTCAAATTATGACGGGTTTTGATAGAGTAGATAGGGAGAAACTATTTCCACTGGCAGGAGGTTCAGTAACCAGAGGACACAGATTTAAGATAATTGGCAAAAGAATCGGGGTGGGGGGGGGAGATAAGGAGAATTTTTTTTACACAGCCAGTTGTTATGACCTGGAATGCACTGCCTGACAGGGTGGTGGAAGCAGATTCAACAGTAACTTTCAAAAGACAATTGGATATTTACTTGAAAAGGCAAAATTTTCAAGGCTATGGGGAAAGAGCAGGGGTGTGGGACTAATTGGATAGCTCTTTCAAAGAGCCAGCACAGGTATGATGGGCCGAATGGCCTCCTTCTGTGCTGTCAGATTATCTGATTCTATGGTGAGTTTATGAAGACCGTGCTAGTTTTAAATGGATAAAATATATTTCCATAATTTCAGTCAATTTGCTATGTTGGAAACATGGTACTACCTTTTTATTGCTGACAATACATAATGTCATTTTTTTTTGAACAGGGAACCTTTTCATACAGATCAGGCAAGAGATGCTAGCATGAGGAAAGTAGCAATCATTTCCCGCAGCCAGTGCAAGCATCAAGGAGTTCTAAGTCTCGTACGGCACAGTTTTCAGTTCCCTCTATTCTTCCCAAACAATGAGCTACGACCCAAACTCAGATGTGCACTCCCTGCTGTGCCAGTGTGATATTTTTCCCATCTCCCATACCAGCTGTGCTTGTGGCGTTTCTGAGTGGGATTACCAATTTAGAGGCAGTTTGTGCTGTGGGCCCACACCCAACTAAAAGTCAGGTTGAGACTAAAGCCACTTCTGCATTGGCACTCACTGAGATCAGTTTGTGGAAGCCCAGCAACCAGGAGCCACCCCATGCTACACTATTAAATCTCATTCACTTATCCCAGCGGTAGGTTCATAAACCCAGTTTTTTTTGACGGTCTTCAATTCTGCCACTAGGTCTGGGAGTCAGGTGAGACATTAAAACAAGGCCCTGTCTGCCCTCCAAGGTGGACGTTAGAGATCCCAAGGCACTACTCAAAGAAGAACAGGGAAGTTCATCCCAAGTGTCCTATCCAATATTTATACCTCAACCAAAATCACTAAAAAAAAAATCTGATTATCTGGTCATTTATCTGACTGCTGTTTGTGGGAGCTTGCTGTGCGCAAATTAGCTGCCGTGTTTCCTGCATTACAACAGTGACTACACTTCAAAAGCACTGCATTGGCTGTAAAGTGCTTTGGGTCATCCTGAGTTGTGAAAGGCACTATATAAATCCAAGTCTTTCCTTCTTTCATTCTTTAAGGGAAGAGATGGGAAACTTTAATCCATTTGTCTGAGATGGATTTGAACCCAAGTGCCAGGGACGAATGGGCAGTGTGCTTGACTAACTTTGCTACTCGGCCCCCTCATAATAAGGCTTTATAATGCAGGCGCTATTGTTTAATGCTCATTAGAATTGCTATAAATGCAATGTTATCATGAGTAGGACAAGCAGAGTAGGACAAACTGGGACACGTAGGAGTGAAGACAGGACCAGTTGATCTGAGGAGCCGTTGCTGATTGAACCAATTGATGAGGGATCCAATAGGTTGACGGCAAGACGGTGAACATCTGGAACTTATTTATTAAGAGAGTAATAGGTGCTGCGTCTGGTGATGTAATGACTCATAGAAGTACAGCTTAATTAATAAATTCAACCATTAATTTTGTTATTAACTATAGACAGCAATTTATTTATTTATTTAATTTGTTTAATAAGTCTATAGGATAAATCCAAACAGTCATTAATGAGTCAAATCAGTATTTTAATTCAAATCTAACCAGAAATAATTCAATTATTTTAAAAATCAGTATTTGAATCAATTAAGTTTTGTAAGCATTCAGCAATATGTAATCAGATCCTGAATTTACATGTGGGTACTTGGGCATCCACAGATAGTTCGCTGGCAGTGACTCTCGGGTAAGTGCCGGAGGTGGGGGATGATGTGGGGGGGAGGCACGGGGTGGGGAGAGTGCAATAATGCTGGGCAGGAATCCTGCAGTGCTAGGAGGGGCACTCCTGCTCCACCTGGCTCCACAAGAATTTTTTTTTAATTATTTAAAACTTACCTTTTTTGGTGACGGCCACTTGCTCGGCCACCTCCATGCTTAGCAGTCAGACCAGCCCAATTTCTTAGAAGGAAGGCCCCACATTAGCAAACTGGCCTAATGCCTGTGCGGCCACCTGAAAACCGTCTCAGGCTACCTCCTAGGAATTCCTAATGACCTAAAAGGGGGTTTGGGTCAAGCTTCTGAAACCCCCCTCCCCGCAACCACCTCTATATGGGATCAGATAACCAACATTTTCTTTCTTTTCCCCTAAAATATATCCAATAAACATTTTTTGCCTAAATAGTGAGTGCTGGTGGCATCACTGGGGGTATTGGCCGTGACTATTTCCCAGGCCCAACCACGTGAGGGAGCTAAATTATATTTGGAATGAAAGAAGGGAGAAATTAGAAGAAATATTTTTATGCAGAAGTTAGTTAGAGCATGAAATGCCTTACTAGAAACAGTAGTGGAAGCAGAAGCCATAAAAACTTTTAAACGGTCAATGGATAAATATTTGTAAAAGATGAATTTAAAAGTGTACGCGGGAAGGACAGGGGAATGGAACTAAGTGGAAAGCTCTTTCAGAGAGCTGGTGCAGGCATGATGGGCTGCATGTTCTCCTCCATTGTTGTAAAATTCTATGGTTCTATGATCTTGGGTTAGATTTCCCCATTGACAACATTGCCAATGAATATGGAGATAATATGAGCTGCAGTCATTAACTCGTTATTAATTTCACCATCACAGTCGTGTGCTAATTCACATTGTCACTTCCCCTCTGATGATGTCACCATTAATTACTGATGAACTGTTTTATCCAACAAAAATTCAAGAATAAAAAAGCTTATTGAAGATGATCTTAATTATTTTTTTAAGTTATTAAAGGTTGTACTAACATGTTGTTTGAGCATTATGTGGCCTTCTCCTTAATGTAAAATGGAGGAATGGGAAAAACTGACAGAACCCACCCAATCATCCTGCTTTCTGTCTGTTGCTCACGAAGCACTATTGATAGAAGCTGTGAAGAAATCTAATGGGAAGATATGTTAATAGAATCATGCGTTACACAGGACATGTTATCGACGTGTTTAAAGGAGCTGAAATCTGCTTGTTAGTTTTCAAGCCAATACAATACACCGTATTTCTCCAACAAGCAACTCATGTCACATCTGTTCAGTGGAATCATTGAAAACAGGACTGCGATTAATAATAATCCAATTTAATTTCAGTGCCCTTTGACTGGGGAGGGGGGGAAGAAAAGTCAACCAAGGTTTGTTCCTACTATCCAATGATCTCCGCTGGACCATGTACTCGTGAGGACAGGATTGGACTCGCCTGTCTAACTGTCCATGATCGTACAGTTTACATTCACTGTCTGGGCTCACACATGACGAATGGCCATGTGGGTGAGGCACTGAAAGACAGTCAATGCTTGTGGAATTTTATCTTAGCATGAGTCACCAGCTTCCGGAGAAGAGAGGAGAAATGGCTGATAAATGTAAAAAAAATACAAAAAAATCAAAATGATCCATTTTCAATTCGAGCAATTTAAAGTACTTTCTTCCATTTTATACATTTTAACTTGGGTTTGTAAAGACTCCTGAAATATAAACATTACTGCAGCTTCAATAATATTTTGAAGAGTTTGTATATTTTCACCAATATGAGAAAGAAAAATATTTTAATATGGAGGCATACTCAAAGTCTTGTGGTACTGTAACGATCAGTAAACGTGGTCATTCAGTAATTACTGATGACCTAGAATAAATAAAGATTGTCTCTCTGTGGAGAACAGTATTAAACCGCGAGGTAATATTAGTTGCACAGTTGTGACTAGCCCTAAACATACACCCACTGCTGATGGCAAATGGCATTAGAATCTCTGCTTCTGTTCATTTCATTTTATTTCCCTTTCAGGCATATTTGCTAGCCACTCGCTAATGGCTGCACCTGTCAGTCAATGAAGGAGCTTTGGGTCCTGGGGATTATAATGCCATGCTAGACGACTCCCTCCCATCAGTCTTGATCTGCTGTACACAAAACCGCAATATGCTCCCTTTGCAATGCCCAGATGCATTCAGCCAACTATAGATGATACACCTGCCCCCTCCCCCTTAACCACTATGTGTGTTGCATACAAGAATGTATTCCTTGCTTATCTTTTGTGTGGACAGGCTGTGCTCGCTGCCAACTGAAATTGGCAAGCCCCAGATGGCAATCAGGACTGACTGATGCAATCATAGCTACTGTGGGACAGCATCAAGCCAAGCTGAAATGAATGGCTGGCTGATCAATACAAGGCGACAGGCCAGTGCAGGAAAACCTGCCCTTCAATGACCCATTGCTGACCTCAAAAGAATGGATGATTTAATGAACTTGCATTTACTCTCCCCCCTCCCATAAAGAAAAGTGCCCATTCTACAAAGAGAACATACATTTGCTGTCAGTTTTGCAAAAGGTTTAAGAATGTAGAGAGAATAATGTTATGATGCTAAAGTATTAAATATCCTCATTATATGACGAATAAAATGAGAGAGACTATTGAGGGTTACAGGAAAATACTGTAGCAGCAGTGGTTCACTGCATTGAGAGTACGGGTTTGTGGAGCTGTTCCTATTTAACCCTCCCCCCAATTGTTTCTCCCTTTTTGTCTCTCTATTGCTGAATTTTTATTAATTTCCCACCCCTTCTTCATAGCCGCCTTGTATTTTCCTATCTCTCCTCAGCTATCACGTACCATTTGGACCAGCTGTTAATATATCCTTTCCGCCGGACTATGGAGTTTTACACCTATTGCTCATAAATGAACAGCTTATTTCCTTTGACTATTTGACCATCCTTTTGAAGCCCGCTCTTGCTTTGTTCTTCTCTCGCCTGCTGTTTATTCTGCCAGCGGTGCCCACACCTTTTGTCCCAGCTATTAATTATGAAGTTTCTTCAACATCCCCCTCCAATTCCTGGCAGTCATAAACGTGTGTCACAAGGTGATGGCTGAATATTTCATGAGGTCGGTGATATCGCTCTTCCATTTGGATCCACATTAAAGGGTGTAATTTATGAATTTGCCCTCCCAGCAGAGAGCTTCACCCATGTAGACAATTCAGGGGTGGAGGTCAGCAGGTCACACAGGATGTTCCATCTATTATACTTTGCACCAGGAGCAGAAATTCATAAAATATCCTGTTAAATTTATTTGTATAAAATGTCTTGGGATGTTTACGTCGTTGGCAAGGTCCCGTTTATTGCCCATCCCTAGTTGCCCTAAGAAAATGGTGCAGACCCTGTGATGATGCTGTTCCCACGATGTTGTTAGGTAGAATTCTGACCCAGCGATGATAAAGGAACAGCAATACACATTCACGTTAGGATGCTGTGTGACATCGAGAGAACTTGGAAGAGACGGTGTTCCCAAAACCTTGCTGCTCTTGTCCTTTTTGGCGGTAGAAGTCGCAGGGGAGGGAGGTGCTGTCGAAGTAATCTTGGTGAATTGCTGCAGTGCATCCTGTAGATCGTATAAACTGAAGCCACAGTGCGCCAGTGGTAGAGAGGTGAACATCGAGTCCGCTGCAGGAGCACAGATCAAGCAAACTGCTCGGTCCTGGATTTTGAGCATCGTTGTGGCTGCAACCATCCAGGTGAGTGGTGAGTATTCCATCAAACCCCTGACTCGAGCCTAGTAGATGGTGCATTTCTCCTTAATTTTGTGTACAAGCCCAATATGATATGACATAACTTGTGTCAATTTGCATCATCCTGCCACTTCAGGACACGATGACAAAAATTATGCCTGGCTCTTTTCCCTAAAGTAAAATTATTTTTTCAAACATTTATTCTTTTTATCCCTATTTTCATTCTTTCTGGCCCCAGAGGCAGTGACTCAGGCTGGGGTAGACTATAATGGGTCTTGGCAGCACTTCATTACATTGCCCATTCTTCACAGTGTGAGCCCAGCCAGCGGGAATCAACTAACTATTCAGTCATGGGGGACGGAGCCCCTTCCTGTCTTCATCTGACATCAGGTTTGCTAACTGAGAGTAGAAACCCTGTCTGATTTTCCACTCTCGATCCCGAATGCTAATTGTAGAGCCCCACCACCAGCGTGGCTGAGATTAGTACAGATAAAGGACTGAACCTGCAAGCTTCCTTGTCTGCATGGTTCAGTACAACACCAAATGCTGCATTTACCTATGAAACCATCAGAGGACCTAGATTTCTCTGCAGCATTTTAAGAAAAAGGCTTCCACATGCCCATCACCCAGGTTACGCCAGTAAACACGACAATAGGCAAACGGAAATCTTAACAAAAACAAGTCTTGCCCATTGGCCACCAAGGCCCGTCCATATCGATTTTGGAGCAGGCCTCGAAATCAGTGGGACAGCACTTCCACCTGAAACAAATTGAAATCAGAGTCCTACGCCCATTGTAGGAACTCAAAGCAACTTTTGTGGACCAGTGGGTGGAGATTGCGCTGCGCACACCCTGCCCTTTGGTCCCTGGCATGGAGCGGCCTAACCAGCGATCCATAAAGGGGCTGCTGCAGGCCACTCCGAAAACAGGTCAAATTTATTCATTTTTTTGTGGGCCCAGGAGGAGCAGGACTTCCCACCGCCGATGGCTGTGCAGCTTCCACCTCCTGGATCGCACCCCTGGCCCCCCAAGGACAGGACTGCTGCTTGACTCGGTGTAGGTGCCAGCCAATATCCCGCCCATCCCGACTGGCGAGCTGCCTCGGGGCACCCACTCGGAGCATGCAGCCCGCTGGTCGCATGCTAATGAGGCCCGCCCTCCAAGGTGGTTTGGGTCTGTCGCTGGTGTGATTGGGCAGTCGGCATGATGTCAAAGCCTGATGCCTGCCTGATTAGGACATCAGACAAAAATCGCCCCCTGAAGTATTGCTATCGGTGTAGTGATAATTTGCTTTGCAATACAATGAATAACAATATCCACTTTGGCTCTTAATTTTGTCCAATCTGCACATTATTGTTATATCATTGTGTGGTCAGTAATACCAATTTGCTTGATACAAGATTTCACATAGTCCCGTATTATTAAAAACATAAGTCAGGTTACTACCTGAATTGCAGGGTACCAAACTCGTGATTGGCAGCAGGAACTTACATACTCTAATATCTTCAAGATGGTGGCTGATATTTCATGCACAATTCCATGGATTATTATATACTGAGTGTGCTAATTCTCTTACCACATTCTGTATGCAAAGACTTGAGATTTTGAGAAATAAAATCAGTTGTAACTTTATATTAAAATCTTAAACTAAACACGTTAAGCTATCTCTCCCTATATATTTCAACCCTCACTATGAGATGGTTCATGGGAGCCAGATATCTCGTGTCTGAGTTCCCTGCGCTCCTCCAATTCTGGCCTCTTGTGCATCCCCGATTTTAATCACTCTACCGTTGGCGGCTGTGCCTTCAGCTGCCTGGGCCCCAAGCTCTGGAGTTCTCTCCCTAAACCTCTCCGCCTCTCTACCTCTCCTCCTTTAAGACGGTCCTTAAAGCCTACCTCTTTAACCAAGCTTTTGGTCACCTGTCCTAATATCTTATGTGGCTCGGTGTCAAATTTTGTGAAGTGCCTTGGAACGTTTTACTATGTTAAAGGCGCTATATAAATGCAAGTTGTTGTTGCCGTAACAAAGTGTGTACTATCGTGACTGTCCTTTAAGAACGCAAAACTGAATGAAACATGAAATTGTTTGGAGTTAAGGTCCAATAGAGATAGCAGACACAGCACAGAACAAAGAGGATTCCAATGAGGAGGAACAATTTCTTGCCGCCTCCTGTTAATTTTTCCCACTTTTTCTTCATGTAAACTACCTTCCAATTTTTGCAGTCCATTTGGACTCTGCTGTGGAAAGGGTACGTGGCCTATTCCATGATCTCTGTCAAGCACCCCTTTGGCCAGCTAATAGCAGATGCTGTGTACCTCCCTGAAGAAATTAAATAAATTGACACTGCAAATTGTATATCGTCCAGAGGAAAAAGTTGATCCAATGGTCCGAACAGTCTTCTCAATTCATATGCTAGTGATTTCCCCACAAGTTCAGTAAACTGGACCATCACTAAGAATCTGTTTATATCATGAGTACATTGATGATAGTGACTATTCTTGTTTTATAAAATTGTTTGCCTTTCTCTTAAATCCCAGGTTTAATCAGGCCATCTGTGATAGACAACATATGTGTCTAAGTCTATAAAACTTGCAATCAGAACAATAATTATTTGGAAACATTTTTATGATTGAATCTCTAATGTTGTTTCTGTTGAGAAATGTTCCCAGTTTGTCAGGTGTTGACTGAAGGTTTGGACCTCTTTAATCCCAGATGAAATAAGGATTACTGTGGTCCTGATTGCATTAAGAAAAGCATGATGATCTACTGATAACATCATTTTGTAATCCTTTTCCAACATGATGAAAAATGGCACAGAATATTGCTTTGCTTTGAATTATACAATTTAGTGAGATGCCAGAATCTCGCTAATAAACTAGTCAATTCATCTCCTGCAAACATCCATTATGAGCATTGATTACTTCACTGTATCTAGCTGCCTTTCCCCATCATACTGTACTTTGTGTTCTGATACCCTTTGCCTATTAAGAAAATCTGCGAAAAATGCTGTACAGATTTAGGAAAAAGTATTTCTTAACTGGCTCGTTTTGCCTCAATTTTTAAGAATAGAGAAATTCTTTCAATAATGCAACGATACATTATTGTGCAATTATTTCTCACAGTGTATAGAATAGGAATGACACATACAACATATAGGTTTCCCAAAGTTTACCCATCCAAAACAGCAACGAATTACAAATCTGCCATTATATTTTTAACAATTTAATTTCTGATGAGTATATTATACATTGTTGACTTGAAGAAACTTTTGCAGGAAAGGGATTTTTTTTTACATTCTTAAATTGGCATTCTAGGCGGTGGAATCATTAATTTTGTGATTCTATTGTTAATGGCTTATCAATTAATATTATCAGCTGACCACCTTTGTTGTTGTTCAGACATTTTAAAAATTATCTTTCTTCCTCTATCTACCTCTCTGATTTTCTCCCACCACCCTCTCTGTCTGTCTTCCACCCTGTATCCCTTTTTCTCTATCTCTGTGTGGGTTTCACAGATTTTCATTGTAGTCTCAGTATCTCTCAGTCTATGACTCTGTAAGTCTCTTTTTTCCCCCGCACTCTTCTCCTAAGGACCAGTATAATTGCAACCCAGAACTTGTGAGTTCAAATCCCACCAAGCTAAGTTGTAGGAAGGAACATAGGAACAGGAGTAGGCCATTCAGCCCCTCAAACCTGTTCTGCCATTCAATAAGATCATGGCTGATCTGTATCTTAACTCCATTTACCCGCCTTGGTTCCATAACTGAATTCAGTATATCTGGGCTAGCACCAGAAAAAAAAAACGACCACGAAAGTTGCCAGATTGTCATAAAAACCCAACTGGTTTACTTATGTCCTTCAGGGAGGAGAATCAGGTCTACAAGTCACTCCAGTCGCACACTATGTGGTTGACTCTTAATGCCTTGCGAAGTAGCCTAGCAAGTCCCTCAGTTGTAAAAACAATCATTATTTCACCACTAACTTCTCAGTGCAACTAGGGATGGACAATAAATGCAGCCTTGTATCCCAAGAAGAAATTTTTAAAAATTCAGTGTGCTGCAGTAACTCTTAAACGTTTTTATGGTAAACCCTCATATCATATATAGATGCATTGATTTTAAGTACTGTACCTTTAAATTACTGTGTTGGAAAGCAGAGTGATTTTTACCTGTAAAATATTTGGATTGCAAGCTATTTTCTTGATGATATTTTTGCTCATTATTGCAGAAAGTTGTAACTCCTGACACAAATGTAATTAATTCTCCTAAAAGGTATCACCAATCCTGGTTTTGAATAGGGCGTTTTAAAGCAAAACCGGTCCATGGGTATTTTCTAAATCCATTAACCCTCAGAATTGTGGTTGACTCCAGCTGCAGTTGACTATTCTGAATGACCTGCCCACGCCTTTTAAATATAAATGTTATGACTCAAGGCTGAAAAGTGCAGCTCAAGAAATGAGTGTTCTTTTTTAAAGGGACTTTCTTCACTGACAGAAACTTTTAAATTCAAGAAACGAAAATGAAGTTCATGCAACTGGGCAGAAAGAAGTCTGTAAAAAATAAATAGGCCTGTCTTTAGCGCTGTTAAAATTTTATACTGGTTCCGATATATGCATTTTCAAATCACAAACATATAATTTTGTGGGACCAACTATGAACCACATTGCAAACTAAGGCATGGATTAGATATTTCAAGTAGTTCTTACAGGGATCACAGTGAAGCCCACTTAAGTATTGATGAATTAAATGCACGCAACAGTTAAATGTCCGCTTTTTCAGAATCCCAACTCTTTTGCCATTAAATCAATATTAAATATTCTGGTTAAAAGCGCATCCAGTTTAAGGGTAGACTTTCATAGCTTCTGATGGGTTATCCAATCACCTCAGCACATTTATTCTCACTTCATCGGCCCATTGCTAAATAAAATAGCTGCCTCTTGAAACAAACTGTTTCACTTAGCTTTGCACCTAGGCCTCACCTCCACCCTATCTCTGTAACCTCCTCCTGCCCTACAACCCACCAAGATCTCTGCGCTCCTCCACTTCTGAGCCCTTGCGCACCCCCGATTTTCATCGCTCCACCATTGGTGGCCTTGCTATCAGCTGCCTAAGCCCAAAGCTCTGGAATTCCCTTCCTAAACCTTTCCGCCTCTCTACCTCTTCTCCTTTAAGATGCTCCTTAAAACCTACCTCTGTGACCAACCTATCCAAATATCTCCTTATATGGCTCAGCATCAAATTTTGTTTGATAACACTCCAATGAAGTGCCTTAGGACATTTTTCTACATTAAAGGCGCTATATAAATGCAAATTGTGGTTGCTGTAGATGTCTTGCACCTAATGCTCTTTTAACAACTGGGCCTAAATATCTGATGATAATGTCCATGGTAACCCATTTTAGATGAATGGGTTCCCATCGGCACGACAATCAGAAAATGTCAGCCGTTATGTCTCTATCTTTAGGATTTTTTTAAATAGCTCTCAACCTTTAGACTCTTTGTGCAAGTGTTTGTAGTGCAAAAATCAGCAAGATTTATGTGTGAACTGAGTATCAAAAATGTGATTTGAGTCTAGAGTTTTAATGTTTAAAGTGTTGGTGACTTGGGTACTTATACTGACTGTATCGTACCTAGCTGCTGTTACATTAAACAATGTGAGCTCTGCTCACTGGCACATTAAACATTTACAGCTCTCATTTCGCAGAGTTCAAAATGCTGCTGCACAGATAAACTGATGTCTCTTAACTTTGTCTTGAACACAGAAGTAATCGAACTGAGTAGTTAAAGTGCCTATAAGTGGAGTGTATTGTTGATTAATACACCAGCTGGTTATTCTACATTCAACATCAGGGCTCAAGTCCTAGTCAGCAGGGAGACGGCCAGACATCCAAGTTCTATGCAGTCTTACAGTGGAAGACTAATATATACATTGCAGGGCTATTAATCTGCAGGCTATGGGTAGACAGACAATTACAATCATATCTTTGATAGAGTTCAAGAATCACTCACGAATGGTACCCGGCAAGTCAGTTAAATGTTCATTTTAAGCTAACAAAATGGTGCATGTTTAAGCAGGGTTTATTGTATTAACTATGAACCCCTAGGATTTAAAAGGTGGAGATGGCACTTTCTCACAGAATAAGGTTATCTATCTATAATATAGTAACAATCTTATGTCTGTACATACCTCCTGCATACTAACCTTACTACTTGTTGTCACATTTTTGTCACACTTTTGTGTCAGCTTTTTTCATTGTAAATTACCATGTCCGGATTTATAAAGGAAACTGCCTATGTAAATTTATCAGCTTGTAATTATACCCTCCCACCAATGGTTGTGCTGTTGTACCTGTTTTGCAACTCCCTGCCATTGTTTCTAAGATCAGCCCTAATTTCAATACACATGGAAAGTTCCTGAAGATATATAGTCCTCTGACTGGGAGCTTGATCATTTGAAGAATAGGAACTAGACGCCACTGCAGGATTGAAAGGTGTGCAGCAGCTTATAAGTGGACACCTCATCCAAAACTGTTCAGCCAACACATTTCAAATTTTTCTACTTAAAAGAATGCCTATGAGATCTACAAGATCTTCAGCAGGGCGGAGAACCCATGAATCATGGATGAAGGTGTCGAGTGCTTCCTCACCAAGTTAGGCAGAAGAGGGAGGCACTATTTGGGTCTGTGCCCCAAGAAAAGCAGCACGGCTCAGTGACAGGAAATGACCAGGGCAGTGAGCGCCAATATGACCAACAAACACATGATAATTTAGTGCTGGTAAAAGCTTAATGACATTACCAGAGCAGGCAAGGTGTGAGGAGTCAGCCACACCTTCCAAACATACATTATACTAAGCATGTCAGCCACTTATAATAACCTCCCCTCATCCTGTTTTAAAGTGCTTGAATTGCTTACCAACAATGCTCTTTATATCCTCAGTGTTCATTTGGAAATGTTCCTTCACTAACAGCCTTACATATAATCACCCCACTAAAAGCCTCGCAGGGAATCTAATTGCTTTGTACTTGCACCTGTCATTCCTCCCCCTCATTATGGGCTTCACACTGACACCTGGGCATTATTGTATCTCATGGCAACTAAAGGTATTTTTCATTTTTTCAAGCAAAATACAACCCATAATAGCCAAGAGAGATCAGAAATAAGTGGCGGAGCCTAAACCTGAAACTTCTCATCCCGATGAGAAGGAAGCTTTGCAGATTCTGCTGAGTAGATCGGGAATGGGGATGTAGGAAGACAATTGGCAGTTTTGTGACAACATCCTGCTTCTCATTGAACTTATCTTGTCAACCGACTATACCTCATCACCCATCATCAAATTATAACGTTAAACCATCATGTCATTCCTTGTACTGAAAGTCACAGGGGAATTATGTTCCTCAGCAAACCCATTTTAACCTTTCTTCCTCTTTTCCTCCTCTAGAAGTACCTGAAAAGGATAAAGAAACAGACTCCACCGCATCCAGTCCACCCAGTCCCACCACACGTACCACCACTCACTATATCCCTCCCAAGCACCAACCCAGAGACATCCGCCCCAGGGAAATTAGAGAGTGAGCCAGAAGAGAGAGCACTGGATGATACACACAGAATAAGGATGAAACAGGTTGCTGGCAAGTGGGGTAAAAGACATCAAGTGTACGTGTATGCATGGCAGCCATATGAGACAGCATCCTGCAGACGGTAAGTCAAATGGAAGCGTCTATTATCCACTGCATGCATGCTACCCTGATAGATGGCTTTGTAGCACTGCAGTCAATCATGGAGTGTCTCCAATTCCAGGGGCAACTGCAGTGGTGATCCCCAAAGCTGAGATCCTGAGGGTAATGCATGGATGCTCACACTGCTTCAATAGAGGCCTAGTATGCCAGATTGATGAGGGCTGTCTCTCCTAGCCTCCAAATGACTGAGACGGAGATACCGACAAGTACCTCATAAGGCTTCACTTATCTCATTGGTACCATTACATCTGCTTTGGCACAGATCAGTAGCCATGGAGAATGGCAGTGACATGGTAGGAATGGGCATACACGATGCTGCTTTCTCTCAGGATAGCAGCATGTGCAGGCCCTCCCAATATCTGCACATGGCCATAAGGACACTGGGCCAGGGAGCCCATACAGTTGCACAAGAGGTCCAGCCTGTGGCAGATCAATTACAGGAATCAGTTGTTGAGATGAGGGCCACCTCATTTTCAGGAGGCTTCTGCTGTAATGCTACATGACAATGGTGACTACGCTTCAAAAAAGTAGTGAATTGGCGGTAAAGTGCTTCGGGACGTCCTGAGATCGTGAAAGGCATTACATAAATGCAAGTCTTTCTTTTTCTTTTAATGCAGCAGCTAGCATCTCTCATATTCCTGCCACTCAGGTAGCACCGAGGCAAAGCACAAGGCTTGCTCAAAACACATTGGCACCTAGGGTAAACATAGCGGTAAGAAGCATCGTGTTTTCAATAAGATTTTGGTTTCACTGAAGTCACATTGTTCTTCATAAAAGGTTTGGAAGTGGCTTTCATCAGGTGGCATGAATGGGAAGCTGTGTGAATTGACATGCACAGAGAAGGGTCTGTAGGCGATGGTATTTCTGTGGTGGGATGGGTAGGGGGAAAATGTACATGGGGCAGTTCCTGCAGTGGCTAGATGTTCTAGTCAAGGGAAGGTCTGCTATATCAGAATGGCACGAATATCTCCTGCAGCGAGCAAGGGGTTCTTCAAGCTGCTGGTCCTCCCAGGAACCTTCATTCTATGGGGCCTCCATAAGTAAGCCTCTTTGTCAGGCAAAGTTGTGCAGCATTCAGCACAGCACTTTGATCCTTGAAGCACTCGCCAGACACCATCAAATAGATCCTGGCATCCGAAGTGCACCTTCAATATGCCTATGGTGTGCTTATGATAATTCCGGTGAATGGATCTTGCTACAGTGCTGTTCAGTTGGGGTTCGGGGGGGGAAGCACCCCAAGTGTCTTCAACAATGGCTGTAGAAGAGAGCACATCTAGTCACGTGAGTGTAATCTAGGACTGCTTAGACCTTGGAGAATCCTGTCACTCGGTAAAATTTCAGTGCCTTTTTCTGTTGCCATTGGTTGTCCATGGGGAAGCTGATGGAAATTGTTAACTCCAGAGAACAATGCGTCTGTGATTTATTTGATGCAGCTGTGCACAATTGCTTAGCTTATGTTAACATCCCCAGTGGCAGCCAGGAATGACCCCAAGCCTTGGCTGATTATCACCTCAAAATCAAGCAGGCAACGGTGCTAACTCTAGGATCAAGAGTCCTGTATCAAACCCAGGAGATGGTTGGGAATTAAAAGCTAAACCACTTGGGTCACAATTTCCACTTCTAAAATAGAGCTTTCTAATCTTCACATAAACTTCTACAGAAAAAGCACCATTGTTTCTGTCTAAAAACATCTTAATTGTGAAGATTTATGATAGGCCTGCATTCCACCAGCTCCAGACAAATACTCTGGCCACCATTTGACATCAAAGGTTCTTGCAAGGAATGAACTCCTGATGCTATTGACTGTTGAATTCTCTGCACAATCCTACAGATCAAACCACAACAGTTTCTTTGAACAATTATACAGAATTTCTGCACAGCCATTTTGATGGTACTTTAAATAGTGACCAGGAAGGAACTGTTCTGTTTCTAAAGACATTCGACTATGTGTTTGGGTCAATGACTTGTATCTAATCTGCTATATAAATTAACAGTAAATATCCTCCAATTACCTATCTATATATGAAAAAGAAAAAGAAAGCCACATATTCCATCGTAGGTTCTCATCTGCAGTCTGAAACTTACAAGAAGGTTCCAATCTTCAAAATACCGGTAAAACCATCTTTTTTGTGATTTCACCAACATGAAAGAGAAAAAAGATGGTCAAAAGTGCCAAAAAGACTTGGTCGTTACCACCCTATCCCACTTCAAGGTTCTTGTGCCTTCCACAGCTATTAAAGAAAGGCAATTTGCTCCTTCTTCAAAACACTGTATTGGTATTTTGGCTCCTTTCACCCACTTCGCAGTTTGCGTGAATAGGAGTGTTGAGATTTATGGTCCATGTCAAGCTAGAATTAGGCTGGGCGTTTCCTTTCTGCAGCTGAATATTTTCCTTCTGGCACACCCAAAAAGATCCTGGTTACTTGTAAGGATTGGTCTGAGATCTATGCTAGTTACCTTTTTAGCCTCAATGTTAAAACAAAAAATTGGAACTTATTCCAGTCCCTGTTGGGATACTTAAACCATCATCACAATTTTTTGTTCCTTAGAAGAATTTCTTCAAATCAAATTCGAAACATGGGAGCAAGGGCCTCTTAGTTTGTGTGCTTTGAGGAGCAACTGCTGCTAACTGTAAAGAAAAAAGTATATTCCTGTCATTTAAGACCACAATTCCATATTTACCAATAGCCTCTGAGCGAGTGCGACATTAACAAGAAAAATTATTGCTCCTGCACAATTGTTATTGGCATCACCATTTAAAAAAAATGTTTTTTGCTTTTGTTTTTGTTTTAAAATGTCAACTTTCAGTCATACCAGGGTCTCTGTGTTGAATTTTTCTAGTCAAAGAAGATTTCCCTCGGTAAAACATCTCTCTCTCCCTCCCTCTCTCTCTCTCTCGCTCTTTGTAATGCTGCACTGAGCATGTCCTTTCAATCTGAGCTCCACGCTGCAGTGCACTGCACTGGGGTAAACACAGTAGAATGGCTGGCGAGAGTGGGCGGAGTAGAGTCGACAGGCCTGCCCAGGGTCGGGGATGGGGGGGCGGGAGTCGAGGATCAGTTCAGCCATCAAAACAAAACTCAGAAGTGCATGCTGAATTAATGAACAGCTGGGACCACGACTTGGAGAGTGGAGAGGAAAAAATTGCACTGAATAACAACAGGAATGACACAATCTGCCTGCACAATTTTGAGCTTCTCTGTCTAATACAGTGCTTGGCTGTACAGGGTTTTGCTGACAGCATTTTAGACGAATGCCTTGAAATTGGCCTTTGTGAAAACGTATGAACTGTAGGATAAGAGTTGCATTTTTTAGTACTTCAGTTATTAAGGAAAATTTCATTTCTATATTACATAAAATAATCTCCCCCCCCACCCTCTCATTCAGGATTCTATTTACAGCAGTGAAGATTTTTGAGCTTGTGTTCCATAAATTAACATAATGTAGATTTACCAATATTAATTCAATTGCTTGATGCACAACAAACATTTTTTAAAGAGTATTTTTTGCATATGATTACATGAAACCTCCCTAAAAATATCAAAAACAAATAATTTCATGTGGTTTAAAACAATCTAAAAATCAATGTAGTGAATGAAAAGCAGGGAGCTAGCTTTCTGTTTACATGGCACAACTTGAAAGAGAGGGTAGCAGGTCAAGGTGGATGTTTTTCTTGTTCAGTTTTGACCCAGAGAGGTTTTGCTCCACCCCTCCGCTGCCCCTCCCTGGTTAATCAGAAATTGGTTGCTGTTTAAATTAAAACAGGGAGGAAGAAAACAAGAGTTTAAGAATCAAGAGTTACCTTTAAAATGTGGTGGGCTGGGGCAGCTTTAATCATTGGATATGGATTTCAAATAAATGTTTAAGACAAGGTGACTACTTTAAGTCTTGCGGTAAGCTGTGTTTGGGGGAATTTCTTCCCAGAGCCACCAGAATGGGACACCTTTTGCCAATATGGGTATGTGCCATAAATTCATCATTACCAATTTACAACTTTCAAATGAGGCGCAGATCTTGAATTGTAATATCTGCAAGCACTGACCCTCGAATGGATCTAATGCTGAGTATTTTGTCTTAGTGACAAAAATGAAGCATTTTTCTCTGATTTTGTTCATTTCTTCTATTTATTATTTTCTACCACACAGGGAGCTAGCTGAGCTTAACAACTATTGCAAAAATAAAGGTTACCTCACAGCTACAATTCTCATATTCTTTCACATTTTAATAAATGCATTTGGTGGTTGAAGTCTAAGTCGAAGTCTAGTTGTAGTGTTATTCTGCCGCATCCAGAAGGCATAGACTGAAGATGGGTCTCTGTTTGTTCCCTGGGAAAGCTATGAATTGATCTAGGCAATTGAAAACTGTCTCTGAACTATAGAGGGTTAACAAGTTGTGTGGAATACTAAGTCAAAAATTTCTAGAGTAAAAAAAACTAGCAAAGAAACTCAAAAATGACTTCATTCAGGCCATTCAGCCCCTCGAGCCCGTTCCGCCATTCAATTCAATCATGGCTAAACTTGATCTCAACTCCATTTACTCGCCTCGGTTTCATATCCCTTAATACCCTTGCCCAACAAAAATCTATCAATCTCCGTTTTGAAATTTTCAATTGACCTAGCCTCAACAAATTTTGGGGGGAGAAGTGAAGAAGTGCTTCCTGACATCACCCCTGAGTAGCCTAGCTCTAATTTTAAGGTTATGCCTCCCTGTGCTCAACTCCCCCACTTCCAGTGATCTTTGGCATGATGAAAAATTGTGCGCTTTTTAAACACAACACTTTACCTTATCAGCACTACTGATTTAATCAAGATCTTTTCTAAAGCATGATTCTACTGACTAATAACATGAGTGTGAGGGGGCAGGAAATTTGCACCGTACTGGGCTGGATGACTTCCTCAATCTGATACTCTTACTGTTTTCAGCAGGACACGAAAATATCGACAGGAGACAATCCTATCTGTAACTTAAACCAGTAAAAAGTTCTCTAGGGGCTGGAAATAAAATTTTTGCAATAACAGAATTAAGGAGTTTATTGGCGAATGGGATAATTGGGTTTGACTGAGAGCTGATAGTGAGACACTTAACATACATTATTGTTAGATCAGCCAGACTACATAATGTTTAATGTCATGCTATAATTTTTAAAGCAACAGTGTCTCAGCACGATACACTTACACTTTGAATACTTCCTTGAAATCCATTTCTTCTCTGGGGAAAAAACAGCAATGGAATATGTTCCCAATTTTGAATCGTATTAAGTGAAGCAAGTACAGCAGTGAGTTGCAGAAACTCCAAGCATAAGACAGACACGCCGTCATTCACAAAAGAAACCACAATTTATGTAGCTGCTTAATAGTCACATGCTCTCTGATGTATCAAGAATTGGCAGTGGATCTCTACTTACAGTTTCATTGTTTCTCAGTTTAAATCATAAGCGCATCAGAATATGATGTTCTGGAGGATCAGTATTCTCAGTCAGTAAAAGTCACAAATGTCAGTATGTGGGGGCGCTACAGCTTGGAGATCACATATCTGTCAACATTTCTCACTGGCACTAGATTGCCTGCCCTTCACTCACATGATCATATGTTTCAATCACAGGACTGCCTGTCACTCAAACCCACCTGCCACAGTTGAGAGTTGAGAGAAAATGTTTCTGTTCTGAGCTGAGCTGCTTTTCGAAATGTCCAACACCAAGACCAGATTCTCCATCTTGGCAAAGGGAAACAACAAATCTACATTGGCACCCTGTCGTAAATGCACTTCTGTCACCTAATCGCAAAGCAGCATTAAGACTGGTTTTGAACATGCCTCATTCAGGCTAACCCAACCCTATAACCTGAAGCAGCTCCTGTTCAATCACGAAAATAAAATTGCAATTTCAAATGAGTTTATAAAAATAATAAATGTTCTGCAGCATGATGTAAAGGAGCTTATTCAGTGTTTGACTAAATCTTGTAAGCACATCTGCATGACATTTTATTGTTCAGCAAATCTCTTTTCATGCTTGCCTCAGAAAGAAATACATTTAAAAGAAAAATCCCCCCCCCCCTCCTACTTTTAATTATATGCTTCTTTGATTTAGACTTCCCTGTCCCACGCACTTTCCTAACTGAGAGGTCGAGAATTGGCTTGCTCTGTTAATTCCACTCTGTGACCTTCGATGCAGTACTGAGGGAGTGCTGCATTGCTGGAGATGCTGCTTTTAAGATGAGACATTAAATTTAGGTGCCATCTGACTGCTGAGGTGGATGTAAAAGATCCCATGGCGTGATTCAAAGAAGGGCAGGGAAGCTCCCCTGGTATCCTAGTCCATTTTCCTCCCTCAACCAACACCAGAGAAAACATTATTCTGTCATTCATTCATTTGCTGTTTATGGGACTTGACTGTGCACAAACTGGCTGCCTACCACGTTCGCCTACATAACAGTAGTGGTTACACTTAAAGGTAATCCATTGGTTGTAAACCACTTTGGGATATCCTGAGGATGTGATAAGGTACTTTATAAATGTAAAGTCTTTCTTTCTTTCCAAGTTAGCATATAACCAGTAATCTAGCAGTTCAAATGATTATGGATATTGTCAGTAAACTGGGTACATTGCTAACATTTTGTGATTTAATCAGAACTGGTCGAAGCTCATGATTTAGTTTATCATCGTGTCTTTATTTCAGCTTCTTCCCCTCCCTGCCTTCCTCAAAGGTAACACTTTTACTGCTGTTCTTTTTATGGGAACAGAACTCTCATTCCATTGTAGAAAGATCACCCGCATGCCCATTCTCTTAGGATTTGCACAAGTGAGTCCAGTAAACATTGGAACCACAGAAAAACAGGAAGTTGGGAAGAAAAAGGAGAGGAAAGCAAAACCAACAAAAAAGAAAACAGATTAATCCTTTTGAGGACTGCAATTTAACGTCAAAATCTAAATGGCAAATTTACAATTTTACAGTTTAATAACAAAATACTGAGAGTTAAGAAATGGTTCTTTGATTTCATTTACTCTTCAATTCCAACCTCTAATGTGTGTCATTAAACATTTACACAATCATTTTTCAGATTTACATCAGCAAAAGAAGGTTGTAGATTTAGACATGTGAAAGAGTCATTGAAGTGTCAAAAATAAGTAACAGAATGTGTTTTTTTTAAACACATGGATCAATGCAGTCGCTGCCTCAGTCCCTAGCCGGCGTGCCAACAGGGAAGCTTATCCTTGTGCAAACACACACATGATTTATTACATAGGCAAAAATTAGCGCAATTCACTCTAAATTTCTTACTGATACTCGAGAACTAAATTTGGTTTTTAAAGGACTGTATATGCTTTCAGGATGTGGTGTCTAATGTACATTAATCCCAGAATCCTTGGGTATGGTTACTAGAGAAACTGACACAGAAGCTGGCTGACCCTTGAATGACTCTAGCTCATGGATTTGTTAGTATTCTTGGCTCCCTACTGAGCAACATTTCAAGCACTCGCCCTGACCTTTACTCAACAGCAACAGCACTTGTGACAAGAAAATAACTAACTACATTCAATTCTACCTGTTCACAAAAAGATTATCCTGCCTCTTTCCCCCTCCCCATCCCCCACCCCTCCTGTCATTAGGGCCCTAAGTCCTGCCTCCAAGAGTGACAATGGCAGGATGTTCTGGAGCTAGGTCCTTTTAGTGACTAATCAGCAGCGGGCTAATACTGATCATGCCAGTTCCTCTTCTCCTCCTTCTGCAATGAAACACTCCGTATGAAAAACACACCTGGTACGACTCTTTAAAAACATCACTATTACAAAGATATTAGTAGACTTGAAGTCTATGATAATTCCTGACATTTTCACCTCTCCCCCCAATAGACAAAGCACTTTTAAAGGTAAAATTAAAGTCTTGCATACGGCTGGTGTGAAGAACATTGAATATAATTCTTTGGAATGGCCTCATCTGTTTTGCTAGTCATGTGAGACCGCTGCGTTACTGACAGTCTCCTTGGATCTCACCATGTCTGCATTTCCCGTCATGCTAATTTAGTTAGCCACACAGTTTCAATTTGATTCAGTTGTATGAGAGCTCTCCACCAACCTGTATCACAACTAAAGTACTGACATAGGCACTCCAGCCCCTAGTTGGGAGAGAGGCCTTCAAATATTTCTTACCGTAGATACTTTCCTTGTTTGGTGATTCGCAAGCCACAGTGAGTGTGCCAGGCTTTTTTTTAACGCCAATTCCAGCATAAGATTGGTACTCATTTTAAATGGTGCAGAACCACAGCCACCTTGTTTGCTCAATGTTCTTAATAACTTGCTGCTCACAGCGTTAAAGTGGCACTGTGTTCAGACGAGTGCTGCCCAAACCTATTTTGGTTGGGGAAGGAAACGAATTAGAGAAGTTGGGCCTCAATTTCCTTATGATGATTTTGGGGCTACCAATGCTCCAGGAATCTCCTGGGCACCTCCGAGAGCAACCCAGGAGAAAAATCATAGGGGCGTTCAAGAAAATGGTGTGTTTTTTTCATTTTCTTTGAACACTTTCCTTTATTAGGGATGGTTGGAGGGGGGAGGTCATATGAGGAAACCTCCAGGAATACGTCTAACCAGAGTTGGCAACCGTATTTGATGTGCAAATGCAATGTGTTGCATTTCAACATGATTTACATCACTGCACTGTGATTTTTTTGCAAAAACTGATAAAAGGCTTTGCCCAGCACATTCTCTTTTTCAACAATTTTCTCCCCTCCTCAAGGTGTGGACACATGCAAGGTTTCATAGGTAGTAGTAGTCTGTAAGTACCTCATCTTAGTGCTCATTCTGCACGACTGAGCTCAGAGAATGAGCGTCAGTAGGCTATTCAACCATAGGATGCACTGCACTCCACTCCTTGTTCTTACCCAACACTTGCACACGCACCTGCCTGCCAGCATGGGTTACCTGAAAGTGATCGGGAGCAGGAACACCTGACTGATTCTTCCCCCTCCCTAACCTGGTGACACAGAGGTAGATGATTGGTTCCCCAATTTCAGCTGGGATGGCAGCGGGGCACGATTGAGAATCAAACCCGGAAGCCACCGATCTTTACGTCTCAACTCCACGCTGGGCAATGCTTTATAGCACCGAGCAATCGAGGAAGCCACCAATCACTTTCTCAGGGCAAATTTCATTTTGAACTGCCCTACTAGAACACATGTAAGGAATCTTACAACACCAGGTTATAGGCCAACAGTTTTATTTGAAAATCACAAGCTTTCGGAGCTTACCTCCTTCGTCAGGTGAGTGAGTCACTCACCTGACGAAGGAGGTAAGCTCCGAAAGCTTGTGATTTTCAAATAAAACTGTTGGACTATAACCTGGTGTTGTAAGATTCCTTACATTTGTCCACCCCAGTCCATCACTGGCATCTCCACATCATGGCTACCAGAACACAGCAGCAGAAGGGTGGACAATTCTAAAGATTGGATTCATAGAATCATAGAATCGTAGAAGTTTACAACATGGAAACAGGCCCTTCGGCCCAACATGTCCATGTCGCCCAGTTTATACCACTAAGCTAGTCCCAATTGCCTGCACTTGGCCCATATCCCTCTATACCCATCTTACCCATGTAACTGTCCAAATGCTTTTTAAAAGACAAAATTGTACCCGCCTCTACTACTGCCTCTGGCAGCTCGTTCCAGACACTCACCACCCTCTGGACCCTTTTGTATCTCTCCCCTCTCACCTTAAATCTATGTCCCCTCGTTATAGACTCCCCTACCTTTGGGAAAAGATTTTGACTATCTACCTTATCTATGCCCCTCATTATTTTATAGACTTCTATAAGATCACCCCTAAACCTCCTACTCTCCAGGGAAAAAAGTCTCAGTCTATCCAACCTCTCCCTATAAGTCAAACCATCAAGTCCCGGTAGCATCCTAGTAAATCTTTTCTGCACTCTTTCTAGTTTAATAATATCCTTTCTATAATAGGGTGACCAGATTTTTTTTTTGTCTTGATAACAATTTCCCTAACTCATCGTGCTCTCACAGCCATAGCATGGGTGATCTAAATTTCCAGGTGGCAGTGGAAATGATGCTAACGATGTAAGAGTCTTCAATGTAATTTGCATGAAATTAGCATATAAATGAAGTGCATGACAGTGTTAAATCACAAAGGGATTAAAAATAACTAAATTACGTTATTGTGCACAGAAGGTACAGCATAACACAAAGTTACTCATATGCAGTTTGAGAATTAACCCTGGCCTGGTTTTTAGTACCTTTATACAGCACCAATCCCTCCCAAGAATGCAAGATAGGAATGAGAGAAAATCATTCATCCCATCTACTTTATCTTGCTGCTTGGAGCCCTCGAATCAGCTCTGATTTTACATAACCAAATAACCAAATAGATATAGACATTAAAATATGCAACTCACATAGAATCCATTCAAACTAAAAATAAACATTCTCATATTTTTCTATAATTTTTCTTGATCAAATATGTTTTGCATTATTATACATAATCTGTGTCAACTTCAATACAGTTTGTGGTTGTCAGCCTGCTGGAGTGTTGCAACACATTGACAAACATGTTTGCAAAGAATTCATTTCTCTAATTGTAAAGCACTGCAGTGCACTGGCATACTAAGGAGCAAGAGATATAACAGATCTCTCATGATGAGTTATTGATCTTGCTGGGCCTGTCAGGGTAAGTTCTCAGCAGAGGGAGAAAAGAAAATTGAAGAATTAGTCACCCCACATCACCACCATAAACATCTGAGCAATTGGTTACACGGTGCCCTTCAGAGGCCTGAGAGCAGGTAACCAGCAGACAGAAAACGGTGCAAGGCAAACCTAGACAATTTAAGGTTACATCACAGCAAACTGGAAGTCCTCTGCACTTAACATTGTGTAAAACTGTACTGAACTTACAATATGTTAAAGAAGTGCAATTTACAAACCATCACGCACTCAAGATAAATGCATTGCTGTTTTTGTTGGAAATTCCACCCTGTGCAAGTGAGAATCAATCTTGTGAAAATATCCCACCATTAAAACAAATGGAACCTTCAATAACTTAATTGCAAAGATTTGGAAAATCAGAACAGGCGGGAAGTTGGCCATTTGGATTTAAATGAGGCCCGGGAGTTAAAATAGCCCAGTCCTCATTTCAGCAACTGGCCTCGCTTTCCATCCACCTAAAACCTGCCCAGAGTTAAAATCAAGACCTTGGATACGATGCATAAGATACCTTTTAACGCTGTGTGAACAGCAAATCAAATTTCTAGAAAAGGTTTTAATGCTTTCATGGATTTCTAACATTATTTGTAATTAAGTTTTGTCGCAACACTAAACACATACATGCGACGTCAATTAATTTATAATTTCCAGTAGGTCATTTTTGGTTCTATAGTCCAAGCTACTCCAGAAAATTAGTATTTAATAAGATATAAGGACTATTTCCAAAAATGAGCAGTTCACTAAAGATGTAAAGAAGGACCTGACCCACAGCTGGGGGTGGTTTATCATTTTTGCATCACGTGGATTTGTGTGTTCAGTAATTTCTTGGTGCTCTGTCGTCATTTAATGTTTTAAAGACTTGGATCTATCTGTCAGATATTCCTCTCAAAGGTTTTATTTTTGGCACAAGATCCAAAAGATCTTTTGCCCTTGTTTGACCAAGAAACCTGCAAGCATAAGACACACTGGAGAGTGCAGCCTCATTCACATTACCCATACACATAGAAAATCAGGATGTCCAGTGTGTATGGCCAGTTTTAGCTGGATGAAAGTCTTGCATTTATATAGCACTTTTCACAACCTCAGGTCATCCCAAAGCGCTTTACAGCCAATGAAGTATTTTAGAAGTGTAGTCACTGTTGTAATGTAGGAAACGCGGCAGCCAATTTGTGCACAGCAAGGTCCCACAAACAGCAATGTGATAATGAGCAGGTAATCAGTTTTAGTGATTTTGGTTGAGGGATAAATATTGTCCAGGACACCAGGGAAAACTCCCCTACTCTTCTTTGAAATAGTGCCATGAGATCTTTTACGTCCACCTGAGAGGGCAGACCAGGCCCCGGTTTAACGTCTCATCCGAAAGATGGCACCTCCGACAGTGGATGCTCACCTGTAGTATCTATATATCTCCAGTTATTTGGTGTCCAGTTGAGGAGTTTTTGGTTTCCCACCAGTAGTTCAGGCACTTTCAATGTACCTCATGACTGTGACTGTTAAGGTGCACATTTGTTTCTGGGGTATCATGGAAACTTTTATCTATTGTAAGCCAAATAACCTGCTGGTCCCTGAGAAGCATAGTCGCGGAAAGCTAGGACTCTGGTATTCAATTTGTGCCACTTGTAGATATAAATTTGGCATTTGATAAAGTACCACATAATAGACTTGTTAGCAAAATTAAAGCCCATGGGATTAAAGGGACAGTGGCAGCGTGGATACAAAATTGGCTGAGGGACAGAAAGCAGAGAGTAGTGGTGAACAGTTGTTCTTCAGACTGGAGGGAAATATACAGTGGTGTTCCCCAGGGGTCAGTATTAGGACGACTGCTCTTTTTAATATATATTAATGACCTGGACTTGGGTATAGAGGGTACAATTTCAAAGTTTGCAGATGAAACAAAACTCGGAAATGTAGTAAACAATGTGGAGTATAGTAACAGACTTCAGGAGGACATAGACAGACTGGTGAAATGGGCAGACACATGGCAGATGAAATTTAATGCAGAGAAGTGATGCATTTTGGTAGGAAGAATGAGGAGAGGCAATATAAACTAAATGGTACAATTTTAAAGGAGGTGCAGGAACAGAGAGACCTGGGGGTGCACATACACAAATCTTTGAAGGTGACAGGACAAGTTGAGAAAGCTGTTAAAAAAGCATATGAGATCCTGGGCTTTATTAATAGAGGCGTAGAGTACAAAAGCAGGGAAGTTATGCTAATCTTTTATAAAACACTGGTTAGGCCTCAGCTGGAGTATTCTGGGCACCACACTTTAGAAAGGATGTCAAGTCCTTAGAGAGGGTGCAGAAGAAATTTACTAGAATGGTACCAGGGATGAGGGACTTCAGTTGTGTGGAGAGACTGGAGGAGCTGGGGTTGTTCTCCTTAGATCGGAGAAGGTTAAGGGGAGATTTGATAGAAGTATTCAAAATCATGAACGTTTTTTAAGGAGAAGAGACGGAGACCAAAGGACACAGATTTAAGGTGATTTGCAAAAGAGCCAGAGGTGACATGTGAAACATTATTTTACACAGCGAGTTGTAAAGATCGGGAATGCACTGCTTGATAGGGTGATGGAAGCAGATTCAATATAACTTTCAAAAGGGAATTGGATAAATACTTGAAAGGAAAAAAATTACAGGGCTATGGGGAAAGAGCACTGGAATGGGCCTAATTGGATAGCTTTTTTAAAGAGCCGGCACAGGCATGATGGGCCTAATGGCCTCCTCCTGTGCTGTATATACTATGATACCAAGATAAATTTTTTAAAAAGCCTAAGACAGGTAATAATTGCAAAATAATTCTCCAGACTGAATGCCGACAAGAAAAGTTCATCAGTTTCACAGGCCACTCCTAAAAGTGGTCCCATGAAAAGCTCAGTGGTTTTCTTTTGAAAACAACACTGAACTGGAAGACAGGGTTGAATTTTGATTCTATGTAATGCTAGAAAAGCTAAAAGGCGAGTTTTTTTTACCGGCAGATCTCAGCCGACACCAATAACCCTGACACGTTAGCCAAATGGGAAAGTTCACAACAGCAGATGCTGTTATCTACTGCAGTGAAAACGTCTGCCTGTTTAGTGCCACTGTGGTTAATCCTGTAACCAAGTACCCTTTGATATCTGATGTACTATCAGCATAAATGATATGTCCTTTTCTTTGTAAAGATTACTTATTCGCTTAATGGCTTTCTTTACTCATCATTAATACAAACAGGATGAACTTCTGTTAAACGTGACTATTATTTCCTAGTAAGAACCTCTCTTTCTGTCAACTGACCCCAGTATAACCCTGGTCTAGCGTCATGACGCTCTCTATTCTTGTCATGTGATGCAGTCACTCAGCAAACGGCTAGAATAGCTCTCACAGTTCATGAGGTCAATCAAAATCCTTGCATCTGCTATAGACTTGTAATACATTCCCAGTATTTATTCTGAATAGTTTGTATTGACTATGTGTTCTCACATTTCTGTGGAAGGAAAACAAAGCTTAGAATAACATGCATTTACCATATGACATATATGTCCTATGTAGTCAGTTTAATACTGTTTAAGCTACCGCATAACCAAACTCTTGGGTGCCTTTCACATTAGAGTCCTAGTTTTACAAATTTGTATTCCTGGCACCAACCTGCGTTGCCCAGTGTGTGAATTTGTAAAATCATCCTATGTACTATACCTAATAAATGGCCACTGAAAATGGTTTGAAAGCAAGTTGGTGGCAGGTGTGCTTAGAGACAGTGAAGTGTTTTTTTAATTTGTTCCTGGAAAATAAATAATTTTCCTTATGCACTTCAGGTAGATAGATATGTTTTGTTACCGTCACGCACCATCTATGATATATTAACAATCTTGGTTTGGAAATTCCGTGGGGTTTCTCCCAATCTCTCGTAGGACATTCGCGGAACCCCTGCAGAAATTGTAAAAACGCCAGTTTTTAGACATTGACGTCATTTCTCTGCAGTGGGGGGGGGGGGGGTTCTACTGATCTCCGGCTGAAGTTACAGAGGAAGATTGGGACTCTCCCGCAGAATTTCCAGCACTTACTGTCACATGTTTTCATTATAGGTTCCTATGTCCATGGTTACAATGGAATCTACCTATGTAAACTTGTCACACTGCAATTATATTGATCTTCTAGTGGAAGCACTGTAGCACCATCACTGGTGGGAAGATGTAATTACAGCATGACAAGTTTACATGGGTAGTTACGATTGTAAATGCGGACGTAGGAATTTATAAAGGGAATATAAAAATAAGGACAGAGTTTCTGATTTTCTAATGGGTGCTGAATTACGCCTGCATGTCCCGGTCCAATTATCCTCCACCCTCCAACCCAACTTCACCTGCAGACAACACTTGGTCTTAACTCCCCATCTGGAAAGCCACAAGAGATCAGTCAGTAATTAGATAAATTTGTGCCAGGAATATGAGGGAGAAGGACAATCAGTGGGAAGAAAGGTGGCTCAGGAATAAAACAGCAGCTCAGAATCACGTGACAGCATCATTCTTCTATTTAGGAAATTGTTTTAGAGATTGGGGACAAAGTATCAACATTTTCAACTGCTGATCAGATTTAGAAAGAACGCAATAAGGCCCATGGGCCTGCACATTAAAAGTAAACCAGTGTCGTATTCCTGAAAGAACGTGAGGAGAGTGACTGAGACAGTGGGAGGAATCTATCTCTAGAACAGTAAAGAAACAAATGCTTTAATATATAGTTATTTTCTTCATTTTTCTTGTCAAAATTACCTCAGATAATGTTCAAAAGTTGATTATTAATTTGGTTTTGTTGTTTTAGTACAAAACTTCATAGTTACCAAGCAGAATAATGGCTTCCTCGCTGCATCCTGTCAGTACTTTTACATTGTTAGACATTGAAGGGGTGACACTTACAAAAGGCATACCTTGGCACCCTCTCTGAATGGTAGGTCAATCATTAAAAAAAAACTAGTTTGGTACAGAAACACAAAGCTTCAGAATATGGTCTTTATTAGACACAGAATGGAAATAGCCTTACAGCTTGTTTGCATCAAGTGTTAAGAACATAAGAACATAAGAAATTGGAGCAGGAGTAGGCCAATCGGCCCCTCGAGCCTGCTCCGCCATTCAATAAGATCATGGCTGATCTGATCCCAACCACAAATCTAAAGAACACAAGAAGTAGGAGCAGGACCCGGCCACACAGCCCCTGGGCCCTCTGCGCCACCCACAGGGCATTGACCGATCCGAACTCAGCTTCATGTCCAATTTCCTGCCCGCTCCCCGTAACCCCTAATTCCCTTTACTTCTAGAAAACTGTCTATTTCTGTTTTAAATTTATCTAATGATGTAGCTTCCACAGCTTCCTGGGGCAGCAAATTTCACAGACCTACCACCCTCTGAGTGAAGAAGTTTCTCCTCATCTCAGTTTTGAAAGAGCAGCCCCTTATTCTAAGATTATGCCCCCTAGTTCTAGTTTCACCCATCTTTGGGAACATCCTTACTGCATCCTTATTGGTATATTCTGGTTTTATAATCTACTGTTTATTTGAGCCTCTATTTTAACTGACAGAGTACTAGCTCTGGGAAGCCTCCTGAACTCAAGCCTTAGGCTTCTTGGGGAGCGACAGGCCTCAAAACAAAAAACATCGTCAGAGACATTTTAAGCACAGGAGACAGTTGTATAAATACGTTTGATAATTTTGTTGTGAGTTTTGTAATTTTATGTATTTATTAATTTAGAAATCTTATTTGCACTATTATGTCCTCATCTTAGTGAGATCAAGATGGTGGCTGAAACGATTTTCAACAAGAATTTGGAGAGATTTCATTGGTTCCACTTCTGCTCCTTACTATTGGTATGTGTCCATTTTGTTCCCACTTGTAGTTCGTATGTTCAGTTGTGGTTTGTTGTTGTTTTATGAATAGGAAATTTGAGTCAATCGGGTGCAAATTTTGCATGTTAAGTGTGATACCTGAGCTGTGAAGCCTGAATTGTACACAGGCATGCACTAGATGCAAGAAAGAATCACACAGACAGTAGACAGAGAACTATACATTCCTTTAGTCTGTAAAGCTGGTCTGTTTGTAATACCCAAATTTCTAACAAAGTTTGGTAGCATGGTACGAGATTATGGTAAACTCAGTCAGCAAATTACTGCAAGATAAGGCAATTTTTAAACGTCTGGTACACACCCCTATTAGGGGCAGATTATTGGAAAGGTACAGTTTCTAAGTCCTAGATGGCAAAGTCCACTTATAAGAGACATTAGTAAACCATTAAGTGTATCACGTATCATAAGATGATTCTGTAAAACTCCAAAATTAAAGCTCAAATTAAATCTGGAAGTTCTGCTGATATTCATAATTTGCTTCAAAAATAATGGCGAGCCGGACAGCGCTCACCGTTATTTAAGGGCAAATGGAAGAGCAACTTCCGGTGAGCGTGCATGTGCAATCAAACGCGGAAATCTGGAAGTTGTTGTACGAAATTCCCTACTCGTTTGAAAGCTGCGCGGGAAGGACAGCTCGCTGGTGAAATGAATGGACCAGTGTGAAGTTGCTGCATTGCCCAGCTGGAAATAAACTAATCCACACAGAAAAGTGTATGTTTTTTTTTTAGGTCTATACTAACTTTTAACTGGGTGGTAAGTCTTAATGACTGCCAAACAACCTCTCTGACACTGAAAATTAACTTTTAAAAATGTGGAGTCTCATTCCTTCTGATTTTAATTGTTGTTGGAGATTTTTTTTTAAAAATTCTTAAAATTTTTATTTTTTTTACTTTTTATTACTGTCTCTTTTACCTCTTTCTTTTAATTCAATATTTCTTACCCTCTCTTTATTTCGCTTTCTCTAACTGATTTTACATTGAATTTACTGTTATGGCTTTCACTTCCTGGTTCTGTGTCTGCGCGGCTTGTCAAGGATGCTTCAATCTGATTAGTTAAGGGGACAGAGAGATCCTTTCCCCGCTCACACAGTTCACAGATCCCCAGGAGGGGACGCTGCCCTTCCTGCAGCTCACCGTTCGGGGAAGTTCCCGCACTAAAGCACGTGGATCGTTTATGGGCAAGTTGAAATCTAATGAGCGGCAGGTGATGTTCGTTCGCCGCTCAGAGCAAATTCCAGGCCTTTATTTAGCAAAAGATGGAAATATCTTTTCTCAGGCACGCGCCTGTTTGTATACCACAAATTTAGAGAGCTTTATCTGCATTTGGCAGAGCTATACCCCTGACCTAGGTGTGCTTGATGCTGATACTAGGTGCCTTAATCAGGCTTTTCCCCGCACTAACATCTCTCACCTTGATAGACACAAAAACAGGTTTTAACAAGTTTTATGTATGACCCTGGACAGTGAGTTTTGGTGGGGTATTTGACCAAGGGAAACCATCACACCTGAGCCCCACCCTATCCTCACCTCACATCAAAACACAAACTCTACGGGTACCCTGGCTGAGGCCCATCACTGAGGTAAAGTAGCTCACTTCAAGAAGGGTAAAGCTAGAAACTGAACATGGAGCAAGCAAGATCTCCAGCCCAGTATTTAGAATGTTAATAAAATCTAATTGGTGCAAGAACAGCTTAATATTATTTGATGACTCTGCAAGATGAGGGACAACCCTCACAGAAATTTATCTAAAGTAGAATTATTATAAAAAATAATGAAGGAATGAATGCAAGTGGAAATTTCATACTTTCAACTTGAACCCAAAAGCATGAATCCAACATTTTCCACATACACATTTCAGCCTTCAACAATAATTATACTTTGCTCCTGAACATCAGCGTTGCCAACCATCAGAGGAATACTAGGAGTGACACTTATGACCAGTTTGTGTGGCACAGTCTGCAAACCTATTTAAACACATGAGGGTAAATTTTCCAAGACTTTGTTCCCGATGCAGAGTTGCATGCGATGGAGCTGCAAATTGCAGCACTCCTGATTGCTCAGTCATTAAAATTAGAAATTAGCTTGTGACTTTCTCAATCTTCTATTGGTAAGTAAATGAGGATAATTGGGCTATTTTTCAGGTTTCGTAAGTTACACCCTTACTTCTGCCCGTGTACAAAAACAGAATGAAAAAAGAACTGAAGTTCACCTCATTACTGTTTTTAAAGGAGAGGGTTATGGCCTAAGTTAGGCTTTCCCTTAAAATAAAACGTAATCCTCTTACTGCCTCTGCTCTGACCCCACGCAGCAAATATTAAATTAGCAACCCATGGCAGGTGGTGACCAGAGCCCCAGAAATATAATGGGTGTAAAATCCAAAATAAATGAAATTGAATTATAAGCATTTAAACACATTATGTGTGCAGTTTCTCACGACACTTTGCAAAACCTTGTAAGACAGGACTGTTCCTTTCAATACACAACCATTTCTTTCTGTGGTGACCCAGATCAGTCTAACATCAAAGATCTGTGTAGTAGCGGATGGTTTATTTAATCCTTTCTTCCACATCAAGAAAATTTACCCTAATTTCTTTTGACCTTGATTTGAATATTATTTAGAGTGGCTTTGAACTGATTTTTTTGCCAGATGTGTTTCAAATAATGTTAGTGCTGTCATGGGCAATGACATTTGCTGGATTTTTTTTTATGGCAGTGATGAGTTTTTAGCCCAGCTGTAATGGAAAGGGTTGATCTTTTTGAATTTGCCTCATGAAAGTGTAACTTGCGTTTCAAAGGTCATTTTATATTTTTTAAATTGCACAGAAGCTGCTCAATGGATTTAGCACTGAATAGTGAGGCACTGCAGTATGCACTGCAGAGAAGATCCAGATCCAGAGTTAATGAATCTTAGTCAGGGCAGGAGTAGAGGTGCTACAATTGACTTTAGTATCATGGACTAAGAAGGGAGATTCCATTGGGCCTCCTGATTGTTATCCAGTGACCTCTATTGGAAAGGGTATGTGGGTGTGAAGCACATCAAACAAAACTAGGATGCTATCTCACTGCCAAACAGCCCACCATATCTGGCTAATATGAAGAACAGCTACTTGGACAAGATACCAGAGGGCTGCCAATGCCTTTGGAACAACTTTAAACAGTGCCTTCATGAAAGAAACGTTCATATTTATACCATGATAGCAGCATGTTGTATAAAATAATAAATCAAAGAACTTATATTAAAGAATCTAATAATTGTAGATGGACAAAGCATTCCTCATGCATCACATTTATCCTATGGAGAATGTCACAGTGGATACATGAATTTGCTTGTGAGATAAGATAAGTGCATGGAGAAATTTCTGCCCATATAAAACCAGGCCCCATTTCTGTAAGCCGGAACAGATGACCTTTCTGCACCCATGTTATTCTCATCATGGTACAAATTACAGCATTATTCAAAATGCGTCAAAAGGAAAGTCACTTATATAAATATCACATCAGTCAGTCACAGCTAATCCAGAAGGAGATATATTCTGTCACTAATCCATCCTGATGAAGTTTCTATCTATATTTGCACTCGAACAGACATGCAACATCCGGATATCTGGAACTCCCCATGAATTCCTGACACTCCTACCAAGGGTCCTGTACTAAGTGTTGACTTGGATGCACTCACTTGATATCAGTGTTTGGCTGGACAATCATTTGCACTGGTTGGGTCAGTATTGATCCCACATCAGCTGCTGTGGTTTAGCTGGCTGCATGTTTTACCATGGTTAGTGCTCCTCTTCATGAAGGGGTATTATGTTTCCCAGCCTTTAAACAGATAGCTTCAAACAATACCAATATTTAGATTTCCCAGAGTTTTGTAATTTTACTATAAGTTTAAAATGTATAATGATGACAATACTTTCGGAGGAATAGCAGCATTCACCTTTTTAAAGGATGTATTGTAAAGTAACAGCTTTTATTCTATTCTATTATAATAGTTTCTGTTGTAAGTTAATTAATCTCTATTTGATGCAGTGTCTGATATATTAAAAGCCACAGACATTTTGTAAATTTAATAAAATAAAATATTTATGTATAATTGATATTTAAAAGGGGGACTCCAACCTATAAAGAATTCTAAACTTCAATAATTTGCCACATATTAAAAACCACATGCAACTGTATTATGGAAAAACCCAGATTATAGCATTACAGGTGTGGCTATCACTGCTGTAACCTTCATACAGTGCATTTTAACGAATCATGATACAATTGCTGCAGGAAGTCTATAATGTTTTTCTAAATAACTTTCTACAGAGTATTTGTTTATAGTTAAAATAGTGAGGGGGGGTTAATGGGTAAAATATAATAAATATAATTGCTGGACATAATTATCACCAAACTACAAATGTTTACTGAATTTTTCCTATGTATAAAATGAAATGGGGGGGAGGGTGCAACAGAATTGACCTTTGAACATTTACTAAGCATGGTGATGCGAGGGAGTTAGATTCATATCAGCAAAGTTACAGTCACTAACCCAAAGTGCATCAGTGCTTGTGGCATTTCAACCAAGTATGTTAAATCGCCTTCCTTTCCTTTGGGGCTTAGTAACTCTGTGAATCAGTGCCCATTATTATATCAGCAGCACTTCCTAAACAAAATTAATTAAATAAATCAACAAAAGCAGAACGAAACATAGGACATTTGTGGTGACCAGAATTTGTTGTAACTGTTCCCAATTTTTACAAGAAAAGATCCTGATGGAGAAATTCTTGCTTCGAGGACTTCAAAATCTTTATTCATTTTTTTCCTCATTATATCAAATTCAGAATTTCTTGCAATGTTCCATTTGGCTTCCTTTTAATAGAAAAATTCATACAACGGGACAAAATCCTCCCTCTTCCCCCCATTGTTGCACTTGTTTACTAATAAAAAGGTTCCAGGTGGGAGATATTAACCAAATTGCCCCATTAGTGGCAAAATTCTGACCCACAATCGTATCAAGAGTATCCATCAATTAAATATTTTGGTTAATATCTCCCACCTGGAACCCTTTTATTGGAGAACAAGTACAACAATCAAGGAGAAAAGCTTTCCCTGTAACATTAATTGATCTATTATAGAAAGAGTACCCAAATCGGAAAAGTAATTAAAAATGGGAAATGTGCCAAATAACCATAATTAGATAGAATGGGAATGGAGCATTTAAGAAACAGTTATGCTACAATAATTAGTTTGAGACCAGTGTCTACTTAAAGTGACATAAGGCCAACATTTATCACTTTCTGATAAGGAAAAATAGGGCTCTGCATGCCCATTGCTGATTTAGGGTTGCCAACTCTGGTGGGACATTTTACCTGGAGCTTTCATCACGTGATCTCCCACCTCCAATTGTCCCGCCTGGTCAAACAGCCTTTTTTCCCCATCTCCAGTATTTTTATAACTAATAAATAAAAGTGTTCAAAGTAAATGAAAAAAATACATAACTTTTTTTAATGTCCCAATGATTTTTCTCTTGGGTTGCTCGCAGCAGTGTCCAGGAGATTAATCGTTAATTCCTGGAGACTCCAAAACAATCCTGGAGGGTTCGTAGACCCTAGCCGGATTCTGCTCGCTGGCATCTTAATGATGGTTAAATTTTTAATGTTACGAAAGAGCCAACAGTTCTGTTAACAGCCAAAAGATTGAAAATGAAGTTTCAAAATGTTGTTGCGGGCAACTGGTGCAAAACCAAAATGATGCCAGACTATCTCCTGGAAGTGGTCTCATACTGCTGGCATAAGCTGAATTCAGAAGACTTTCTATCTGATTCTATGACACAGTTTACGTCACTATGAACCCAAAGCTGTCTTGCATCAATTTAAACTCTGCTGTTCCATTGCTTATCCAGTGACCTCTACCAGAGCCTTACACAAGAATCCTAGTTACTATAATAAATAGTTAAAATGGTGTAGTTCCTTTGAGCTAAGATCTTGTGGAAAGAAAAACAACATTACAGACTGCATGCACTTGTGATCTCACTGTCAAGTCGTAGCTTGAATGCACTGGGGGGAATGATGGTGCCCCACACATGCAATGATACCTGGATCTGGCCACTACACAACGGTGCATAGTTCTGAACATTTTCTGGAGGATTAGGTTTATATCTAAGCTATTGGCTTACCATGTTTTATTATGGTATGAGCATCCAGTTACATTGGGGTAAAGTTTCTGCCTTGGGCGCAATTGGAAAATTGGGCGCAAATTGCACTTGAAATTGCACTGGTTAGGTTACAGTTTCAGGTTCCGCTAAAATTCATTTGCAAATTCACAAACGTAAAATCTTCCATGAACCAGCGCAATTGGGCAGCGTAATAGAATGTTATTGTTTATTTTATTTTTTTTGGTTTAAAAATATTCCTTGATGTATTTAAGAGTGGTAACCTTGTGCAGTTTTACTAATACAGCTGAAATTGGGTTTATCACAAAAATAAGATTGTCCAGTCCTCCATCAGTGAGTAACCTGATTTTAACATAGAAACATAGAAAATAGGAGCAAGAGTAGGCCATTCGGCCCTACGGGCCTGCTCCGCCATTCAAAATGATCATGGCTGATCGTCTAACTCGGTACCCTGTTCCCGCTTTTTCCCCATATCCGTTGATCCCTTTAGCATTAAGAAATATATCTATCTCCTTCTTGAATACATCTAATGACTTGGCCTCCACTGCCTTCTGTGGTGGAGAATTCCACAGGTTCACCACCCTCTGAGTGAAGAAATTTCTCCTCATCTCGGTTCTAAATGACATACCCCGTATCCTGAGACTGTGACCCCTGGTTCTAGACTCCCCAGCCATCGGGAACATCCTCCCTGCATCTAGTCTGTCTAGTCCTGTTAGAATTTTATATGTTTCGATGAGATCACCTCTCATTCTTCTAAACTCTAATGAATATAGGCCTAGTCGACCCAATCTCTCCTCATACGTCAGTCCTGCCATCCCAGGAATCAGTCTGGTAAACCTTTGTCGCACTCCCTCCATGGCAAGGACATCCTTCCTCAGATAAGGAGACCAAAACTGCACACAATACTCCACATGTGGTCTCACCAAGGCGCTGTATAACTGCAGTAAGACATCCCTCCTTCTGTACTCAAATCCTCTTGCAATGAAGGCCAACATACCATTCGCCTTCCTAACTGCTTGCTGCACCTGACTGCTCGCTTTCAGCAACTGGTGTACAAGGACACCCAGGTCTCATTCCCAATCTATCACCATTCAGATAATAATCTGCCTTTCTGTTTTTACAACCAAAGTGGATAACCTCACATTTATCCACATTATACTGCATCTGCCATGTTCTTACCCACTCACCCAACTTGTCTAAATCACATTGGAGCCTCTTTGCATCCTCCTCACAGCTCACATTCCACCCCAGCTTTGTGTCGTCTGCAAACTTGGAAATCACTGAAATGACTTAAAAAACTATACGAAACCATTTACTAGCTTCATTGGTGTACACGTTAGTTTCTTAGTAAATTAGATATTTTTTAATATGTAAAAATGTTTAAAACGTGCCCACTAGTGTCTGTGCGCCTAAGACAACGAGTTCAATTTGAAAGCCCTCCGCGAACGGCTGCAATCTGCAGAAACTCACCGTTCTCGTTATTTCGATCGGGGGGTGCGGCCAGATTTGTGGGTGGGGCCGCCTTCGGGCGCAATGATTTTTAAACCGGCGTTAAAGATCGCGGAAACTCGATTCATGCTTGATGTAATTTATGCTTGAGTTTCCGCACTCGTTTGCATTGGTTCGGCCGGATTAGGCTGATAAAACTAACACAAACTCTAGGCCTTAGTTTCCATTTTCTTCTGCTTTTGTGATGTTTGATGCACAAAACTTATCCAATATAGCTTAAGTGTTAAATCAAACATAGAACAACAGAGAGTGATATCCAAGGTTGTATATCAATTGGAAGTTGTGATTATACCGTAAATCATTGGCCAACAGCTGAGCTCAGCCAAGGTATTGACAGAGAAAAGGTGTTAAAGCCGTTCAGTAAATTAGAGTTGAAGTATACGGGGGAGGGCAGGTATCAAGCAACGCAGCCAGGCTTACAAAATCTCCCACACTCCATACAAGTCTCACTTGAGATTGCATTCTCTTCCCTCAAGTTACGATATCCCAAATGTGGAATATCTAGATCATTCCCAGCGTTTCTCTTGCTTTCTCTCTCCAGAGCACAAGAGAAAGCAAGAAAGAAAATACTTATATGGCGTCTTATCCCATCTTCAGGATGCCCCAAAGCCCTTTGCACCAATTAATTACTTTTGATGTACAATCACTGTTGTTATGTAGAAAATAGGGCAACCAATGAGGTGTCAGCTTTGGATCAATGCTTGCACTCTGAGTCAGAAGGTTGTGGGTTCAAGCCCCACTCCAGAGATTTGAGTATATAATCCAGACTGACACTTCAGTGCAGTACTGAGCGAGTGCTATTCTGTTGGAGGCGCCTTCTTTCAGATAAGGCATTAAACCGAAGCCCCTTCTGCTGTCTCAGATAAAAGGTTCCATGATACTACTGTGAAGAAGAGCAGGCCAATATGTATCCCTCAACCAACATCAATAAAAACAGATTATAGGAACATAGGAACAGGAGTAGGCCATTCAGCCCCTTGTGCCTGCTCCGCCATTTGATAAGATCATGGCTGATCTGTGATCTAGCTCCATATACCCGCCTTTGGCCCATATCCCTTAATACCTTTGGTTGCCAAAAAGCTATCACATTTAAATTTAGCAATTGAGCTAGTATCAATTGCTGTTTGCGGAAGAGAGTTCCAAACTTCTACCACCCTTTGTGTGTAGAAATGTTTTCTAATCTCACTCCTGAAAGGTCTGGCTCTAATTTTTAGACTGTGCCCCCTACTCCTAGAATCCCCAACCAGCGGAAATAGTTTCTCTCTATCCACACTATCCGTTCCTCTTAATATCTTATAAACTTCGATCAGATCACCCCTTAACCTTCTAAACTCTAGAGAATACAACCCCAATTTGTGTAATCTCGCCTCGTAACTTAACCCTTGAAGTCCGGGTATCATTCTAGTAAACCTACGTTGCACTCCCTCCAAGGCCAATATATCCTTCCGAAGGGACGGTGCCCAGTGTCTAAAGTACACTTTATTTCTGCTGTTCTACGCTTTTCCCTTTCACTTGTTCTTGAACAACTGTTTGTACTATTTGTATTGTAAACTTCCCCTGGGTCTTCCCCTCTCTTGCTGCTCTCAACTTTACTCCCTTCTGACTCCCCGCTAAGGTTCCCATCCCCCTGCCAATCTGGTTTAAACCTTCCCCAACAGCACTAGCAAACACCCCCGCGAGGACATGGTCAAGTCTCTCATTGCTGTTTGTAGGACCTTGCTGTGCACAAATTGGCTACTGCGTTACAACGGTGACTACACTTCAAAAGTACTTAATTAGCTGTAAAGCACTATGAGACGCCCTGAGATAGTAAAAGGTCGTGAAAGGCATCATGTAAATTCAAGTCCTTTTCTTTCCAATTTTAACATCCTCAAGACAGCACTACCAATGAGTTACTTGTGAAGTACAGTCACTGTTGCTATGTATTCAAACATGACAGACAATTTGCGCATAGTAGCTTCCAAACCTATACCAGGTTCAGTGGAGGCCAGGGAAGTGGGAAATCCCGATGTAGGGAGTCCCAACATCCAGTCACGCCTCTTCTGAGCTGGGGGAAGCATGTTTGGCTCTGCCATAAACAAGGCTCCACTGGAGACTGCCGATGAAGGCCAGGACCTGGCATAGCTCCTGCACCTTTTGCTGAACTTCTAGTGGAGTTACAACAGGAGTTTACTGGAAGGCCTGTACATTTTTGGAGCCTATAGGCTGAAGTCCTGGAGTGTTTGAACCCATAATCTTCTTGTTCAGAGGCAATCAGAGACAATCACTATGCAGGCCTTAAATTTTTAACGAAAGGCTTTCACTATTGCTACTGATGCTGGGATAGCCCCCAGCCCCGTGGTGTTTTTCTGATTTCCTTTCCAGAATGAGAAAGCAAGATAAAATAGTCACAAATCCTACTGCCAGGAGGGCTGGCAGAAAGGAAAAACAAGCCGGGAAAAATAAGAGAAAAACAGGGTAAAAGGAAACGGTGCATTTTTTTGCAGCTTGTGTGATGGATACAGTGCTCCACTTAACCATGTTTATATCTTTGGTATGAATTGATGTCTTGGGTATATGTCTCAGGCCTGGGATTTGCCCAATGCCTACAGCTCTCTCTACAGCAGATCTATTTTTCACCCAGAGTTCACAGTTTTTACTTAAACTATTGATTGTTTGATATAAGGGACTCAGTTGAGAAATGAAAAGCTAAACATTACAAGTGTATAGAGTGGCTGTTTACCTGATGACTCTGACTTTGAACTGCCAAATGTCATTTTGCAGACTTTCATTTATTACCCCACCCCATGTTATATCAGTAAAGACATAATTCTAAACTTATCACGCTGGTCTTACAGAATCCTGCAACAAGATACCTGAAAGGCTATAGCAGTCATCATTGCACTTTGTAGTTTAAGCAATTTAATAAAGCTTGTACTATTAATAAAAACCCTTTTGTTGTAATAATAAAATGCCACATGGGTTACAACTCCCTAGGACATTGATCTGTGGAAATAGATGCCCTCTATTAGTTTTTTTAGTGTAAATTATAGTATATTAAACATTTTTTTTCGTTAGAATAACTAGAACAATCTTTTTAAAGGAATATATTTATTCAAACAAAGACAGGAAAGTAGGCAAATTTTTATACTGAGTGAATAAATTGAAGAGGATCTTCTGATTGCCAGACAGATGTAGGACAGGAAGTGGGTTTATGATACTTAGCAGGAACAGAAAATAAATGTCTGTGGCCTGTACAGGACTAAAAGGAAATTAAAAAATCAATTACCACAGACAGCAACAACTTACACGCAAATAGTGCCTTTAACATAGTGACCATTCAAAGGCACACTACAGAAGAAAAACAGACACCTAACACTAAAAGAGATAAAGAGATAGGAGAGATGACAGAAAAGATAGCTTTTGTGGGGACTTTTAAAGATGGGGAGAGAAGTAGCAAAGTGGAAGGGTTCCAAAAAGTATTGCAATGGATTGGCGGACAGTGATCCAATGGAAATTAATGAGGATAAGACTGATGGGCGTGCAGGACTTAGTTCTGGATAGGATTAGGCAGCAGCGTTCTAGAGAGTTTTGTGTGTTATAGAATGAAGATCAGTCAGGAAGGTTTTGGAGAAGTTGAGTAAGGAGGTAACAATAGTGTGCATAAATATTTCCATGATGTGGAGATGCCGGTGATGGACTGGGGTGTACAAATGTAAGGAATCTTACAACACCAGGTTATAGTCCAACAGTTTTATTTGAAAATCACAAGCTTTTGACGCACTCACCTGACGAAGGAGAAAGCCTCCGAAAGCTTGTGATTTTCAAATAAAACTGTTGGACTATAACCTGGTGTTGTAAGATTCCTTACATAAAGATTTCAGCAGTGGTGTGGTTGAGGTAAGGGCTAAGGTAAAAATATGCAGTCTTGTTGATGGATGCGATATGGGGTTTGAAGCTCAGCTCAGAATCAAACAGAACACCAAAATCTGGCAACTAAGCAAGTATTCGGGGTGGGGGGAGATAGAGATGGGGGCAAGAGTATGGGGTCTTTAACAGACGTCTAATGAGATGGCTTTGGTCTTCCCAATCTTCAGTTGGAAGAAGTTTTGGCTCATCTATAACTTGACAAACAGTCTGATAAAACAGAGATGGTTGTGTAATGGGGAGTGTTAGAGGAGAGGTAGAACAGGATGTCACATTAGAAATCTTTTCAAAAGATAATGTTGCTGAATGACAACATGTATACAAAGTAAAGGAGGGACCAAAATAATTGTACAGGAGTGCGCGGAACAGCCATTGCCAGAGTTGTGCTAGCTTTTTTGGAAAGGTTAAGACTGAAACCAAGCAAAGGTGGGTCCACAGAGGTAAGCCATAGATGAGATGTGGCGGAGAAGAATGGAAGCTCAGAGTACAGTGGGTACAGCAGAAACCAGACTGAAAGATTTCAGACATAAAAGTTGGGCAGTGATGAGGCATTCATAGATGTTGGAGAGGAAAGGGAGGTTAGAGATGTAGGAGAGGCTGAGGGGATTGATGATGGGTTAAGAGGAAGACTGTGATGACACTAGTTTTGAAGGGGAAACAAACAGTGCCAGTGCAAAGGAAGTCATTTACAATGTCAATGGGTATTAGTGCAAAGAAAGATAGTTGATCCAACGTAAGTAGGCAAAGAAGTGAGAGAAACTGCAGAAATGTCAAACTGGTACATTGGGATGATTTAAAAAAATAATTAACCCAATATAAGGGCTATTTAGAATTTATACGGCCAATTTTAACTCAGTCTGCCGGGTGGGACGGTGCGATAGTGGCCCTAAAATCGGAGTGCTACACTTATCACCCTGTTCCCACTCCAATTCTGTCCACTGCCATTTTGCTCAAGATCTTTACAAGGGCGGCCCAGGAGCCTGACTGAATGAGATGGGTGCCTCATTAAATCATGCAACTTGGGGTCCTATGATGGAGATAGGACGCTGGTTGCAATTTTGAGGTACAAATGGGTGGAGCATGTGGGGTGCACGCTCCGACATTTGTACCCGCGGTTAAGCAGCTTAATTGATGGTGTCCTTAAAGGGATTGCTGGAGGCCGCTCACAAAATGGCCCTTTTTTTGTGGGGCAGAGAAGGAGCAGGCATGTCAAAGGCCCCACCCTGGAATCGCCTCCCTCCCTCCCGGCTCCAACTGTCAGCCACCTCAACGTAGGAGTTGGCCAATTTGCTGCCCTCCCAGAATCGACGAGCTGCAGCTGGGTGGCCGTTTGTTGCCCGCAGCGACAGCGGAATGGAAATTAGGACCAGGCCTCCTAATGACTTGGGCCTCCACCCGCCCATTCTCCTCAAGTAGTTACACTCGGCCTTCATTTCTTAGATCTAATGACAGAAAATTGTTGCCAGGCTAAATAATCCATGTGGTTCATGAAGTTGTATTTACATGTTGTATGTTGGCGGGGGGTTCACCCATGATTTGATGGTAGGTATACGTCTGTGCTTGCTAGATTTGATGGTTGTAAGGAATTATTATTGGTAGGTATGCATCCATGCTTTGTGGTGAGTTTGTGTATGTGATTCCTAGTGGGTTTAAGCGTACAAGCATTAATCTCTGGATTCAGATCCACTTTTTATAAAATTTGGACATCGAAAGAAAAAAAAACAAAGAAAAAACACAGCAGGCCAGAATTTTAATATTAATTGATTATAGAAGTATAAAAAATTATTTTCAGTCATGAAGAGGTTGCTCAGACAGTATTAAAGTAAAGTTACTAAAAGTAGGTAGCAGTTAAATAAATATATTCATCAGAAATCAGAAACCCATTATATTCACAGCCTAACAAATGTGAAGGGTTTAATAACTACCCATGTGGACATAAATCATGAAATAAATATCCCTCAGAATCTAAATGGCACTTTCTTTTAGAATATGCACTGACAGTTACCACTGCCTGTTGATGTTTAAGTCTCACCCTTTATTATTACTCATTTCTCTGCCCAGTTTTAAATAATAGTTTGAGAGTTTTCCGGTCCATCTCAAAAGTAGAAACAAAGCATCACCTGGGCTATCTCGCTGTATATTGAAATCTTAGGCAGTTTGGGATTTCAAGTTGGAGGGACTGCATTGTTATCATGTAGTCATGTTATTTAGGCTTTCTGAACATGCAGATTTTTAATAAAATGTACTTAAAAAGCATCATGTGGTACCTTAGTTTTCCTACTACACATCTGAGCTGAACTTCTGTTTTTCTGAGGATATGAAATCTAACACCTAGCAACCACAGAAAATGGTGTCAGACACTGTGGCGAACTGGAATCTTCTGAGGTTTAGCCGTAGACATGTAACATAACTTTCTGTCCAACGTTTTATACCATGCAAATTCTAAAGCTATTGTTCCCATAAATTTCCTAGGTGCAAGACAGAAGAAGGGACACAGTGGTATCTCGCGTGGTGGTAGATAGTGAGTGCATCATGATGTTTTTAACAGGATTATTTTTGAATAGTTTAGACAGTGTAAGATGAAGAATGCACTGTTTGAACTTTTCCAAAGAGCACGATTGAAAAGACCTGTCTGTCACAGCACTGAATAGGACTGTCACTATTGTTAACAGTTTGGGTTGTTTAAACTGTTACCATAATCATTTATCTCCCCACCCACCCCAGCGGGATAGTTTCCCTTTTATAACAATTGAGTATCTTTCACTGTGCCTCCACCCTCACCATTTGTCCTCATTTTTCACGTACCCGGAGTTCCATCCAGTATTCAGCCTGGAGGATGGGGGTGAGGCACTCTTGAAATCTTCACAATTGATGGACCATGATTAGCCAACAATGGTGAAGGCATAGGCTGAGAAATGATTAAACCACATCGTAATTGAGACTGAGAAATTGATGACTATTGGCAGGTCCATAACACCAGACTCAAGCCTTTGGCCTCTGGGCTGTGAAAGTAGAGCTAGGAAAAACAAGATATAGTGTGACATCAGTCCCAAAATTTTTCTAACGGGTAACACAACCTGATAATCTATGCAGCAGCTTTTCCCAGCGATCATCACCATGACATATGATTTGAAACCGTGAGTGATTTGGTGAGCCTGTCAATCAGGGCTATCATCTCTACACACTGACCACAATACTTATGTATTCCCTTGAGATGAGAAGGTTGAGGGGGTGATCTAATTGACCTCTTTATAATGATAAAGGGATTCGATAAGGTAGATATATTTCTTCTGGTTGGGGGAATCCAGAACAAGGGAATATAATCTTAAAATTAGAACTAGGCTTTTTAGGAGTGAAATCAGAATGCACTTTTTCACACAAACGGTAGAGGGAATCTGGAACTGTCTCCCCCAAAAAGCTGTGGGTGTTGGCGGTCAGTAGAAATTTTCATGATTCAAATAAATAGATTTTTGTTGGGTGAGGGTATCAAGGGATACGGAGCAAAGGTGGGTAAATGGAGTTGAGATCCATGATCTAACTGAATGGCAGAACAGGCTCGAGGGGCTGAGTGGCCTACTCCTGTTCCTATGTTCCTATCCCAGAACTATTCTCTACCACTCCAGTCAGCAGCTCCATTCAATGAGTCTAATAAATCTGTAGCATTGCTTTTTGGTACAATGATATCAAATTTGCATTATAACCAACATGCTGCACCATTCCAGTGGAACAATTTAAAATGCATTTCTGTACCATATCCTGGTCTGCATTCTGAAAAATCTATATCTGATTAAAAATCTTATGTCTATGTGCATTTCCTGTCTACAAAACCTTATTTCCTGTTGTCACTCTTTCTGTTACACAACAAACGCTGGCTTAATTATAATATGGAAATAAGGGGCCTCCCCCTGAATCAGGACCCTTATGTGAATTTGGTGTCCAGGAATGCCTGATTCATTAGTTCCTAATCCAGCCCAGCAAAACATGGCGCAAGCAGTCGGGAAGCAGGCTGCAGCAGTGATATTTAAAGGGATTCTCACCTCCATTAGTTATATCTCTGGTTTGTCTTGTTGGTGTGGCTCTTGGGCTGGTTTTATGGCTATTTTGGCTGGGGTTTCATTGTTCACTAGTTTTGGAGAGTGAGTTTTGGGAGGTGCTGCAGTCCTTTTCCTATGGAGCAAATGCCACTCTCATGGGGCTACGTTCTCAGCAATCCCACTGCTCTGCATGAGAACAGAGTTCAGGAGTGATTGGATGCTCGAGAAACCTCCATCCACGCTCTCCTTCAGGCTTTGAAAGCCTAAGGAGTTGCTGGACCCCTGTGGCCATGATGGCAGAAGTCTGAGTTCCCATCGACCTGTCACCAAAGGCTCCATCACTGTGGAGCCCCCCTGCAGTATTAATAGAACTGGCCACTCGTTCCATGGTTGACTACACATTTCCAATACCACCCACAAGTTGGAGCTGGACTCCTTCATGCTCTTATCTCTGACCTTCAAAGGCTCCCTATCCTTCAATGCACCAAACTCAATGTCCTCATCTACAAATCCCTCTTGGACCTTGACCCACCCTACTGCTGCAACTTCTTTCAACCTTAATGTTGTGCTCTTCAGTCCTTCAACTCTAGCCTTCTGTGCATCACCTCCACCGCCCATTCCACCATGGTGGCAGAGCCTTCAACCATCAGCCCCCACTCTCTGGAACTCCATCTCAAAACTACACTGCTTTGTTAACTCACTCGCTACCTCCAAGTCTCTCTTAAAACCTATCTGTTCAACCTTGCTTTTTGTTACCTCTCCAGACTCTCATGCTACTGCTCAGCATCTATCTTCTCCTATGTGAAGCTCCTTGGGACATTTTCTACACTAAAGGCAGTGTTGTTGTTTGTCCTGTATTAATGGGATGACTAGATTCTTGCTGAAGAAAGAATAAGCTTCCATCCCAGGATCTGTGTAAGCCAAACCGCAAAGTAACCATGTGCCTCTGGCTGTATGGCATCTCTTATGATTAATGTGGGTAAAATAAAATCTCTAATGTCATTGTGTTACACACAGGCCTAACTTTAAGGATCTAATGCAAGACTATGTTGTCATGCATTAGATCACCTACAGATAGTAGCATGGGGAGGGGGAGAGGGGCGGGGGGGGGGGGGGGGAAGGAAAGAGCCTTGCCCTCATTCCAAAAAAAAATCTGCTGCAAACAACTACAAGATAGCGTATGCATTTATTGTATTTTAAAGGAATATATTAGTGTCTTGTTGGGGAGGATTAGGACAAGAAACAATTATGACAACAGTTTAGAAATGCATTGGTATATGACACAAGCCTTTGATCACCATCAAAGCAGTCGGAATGCTGACTCCTCCACTCTATTCCAATAGCTCACTACCCTTCCCAACCTGTTCTTTCATGGTCACCGCCGTATATTTTGAGGATTAAATGTAGACAAGAAGATTTAGGTATTTGCAGGTGGTTTTTGTTACATGTTTCAATCGCTTGTTCAAAGATAAATTATCTTTATTAGTCTTGCTCCCTCCCGTGCTAACTAACTCACATGTGGCGAACACTGTACAATGCCAATTTGTATAGAGCTTGCAGCAGGGCAATCCTGATATAGGAATGTTCAGATAGAGATCATATTGTCTAAATACTTCAAACACTTAAAAACCATTGATATATTGCAAATCCTTTAATACCAGTAGATATATCTGGACGGGTTTGAAGAATGCCCATCAGTTCAAATTTCTCTGAAATTAATAGGAAGTTTAGAATTGGCAGAGACTGGATCTGTGTTTCCAAACAAGTGTTTGAGTTAATCTAACTTCGAAGAACTCAAGGTGAAACTGTATACATTTAAACGAGCAAATTCTGTAGCTGGGTTGTAAATCCTTAAACAACAACAACTTGCATTTATACAACGCTTCACAGGAGCGTTATCAAAAAAAATCTGACACCGAGCCGCATAAGGAGATATTAAGACAGGTGACCAAAAGCTTGGTTAAAGAGGTAGGTTTTAAGGCGCATCTTAAAGGAGGAGAGAGAGGTAGAGAGGTGGAGGTGTTTAGGGAGGGAATTCCAGAGCTTAGGGCCGAGGCAGCTGAAGGCACAGCCGCCAATGGTGGAGCGATGAAAATCGGGGCTGCGCAAGAGGCCACAACTGGAGGAGTGTAGAAATCTCAGAGGGCTGGAGGAGGTTGTCATTCACGTAGGACGTTAGTGGGGGGGGAGGGGTGGACATTTCCACTCCTCGGTATAGGGCGTGGAACTTTGCTAGAGGTGAGTGTGGGTCAGAGAATCAGTGTAATAATGTTTCGGACAGTCTCCAACCCACCCTTGCATCCGGTAAGGCTCCACATGGAGTGAATCTTCACAATTTTGATGCTTATGTATAGTGAAATCATTCTTTCTAAATGGGTTTCTGATTTTGGTACACATTGCATGCAAACAGTAAATCCTCCTAGCGTCATTTTCACAGTAATATTTCTGAACTGTTTGAAAGCTTTGATCTACTGTGATAATTACAGCCATCATTTCAAATAGTCCTCTATTTGCCTTATGATTGCACGTGGTAATTTCTTGTATCCCTAATAGACATTTTCAACATTGGTGCTTTAAGCCGAGGGCAATAATCATAGATACATTAAATTATAACCTGTTTTGTACAAATTAAGAAAAATAGAGTTGAAGTTTATTGTTTGACGAGCATTGTTGAGGGTTATTTTTACGGTGGTGAAATGAACTGAACTGTGCTGGTCCTAAAAAATTGAAAATTGAATCCAAATGTCAGTGGAAGATGATTATGTCATTATGGTCACATGGAAAACCACTGCTGAGCTGAAGTTTTTTCAAAACCAACATTGTTTCTCTTTCTCCACTCTCCCACCCTTCTCCCCTTCTCCTCTTTTTCTTTCTGTCACGTTTCCCTTTTTCTTTACGCTCGATCTCTGACTTTCTCCTTCTATCCTTAATCTCCCTCTCTTGCAAACTGTTAGTCATGACTGATAGTTCTGTCTTTTCAATCCAATTCCCAGTGGATCAGGAGTTGGGGCGCGGCATTAGGAAAGATTGCGGTGAATGGAAAGTCATTAATTTAAATGTCCAATCTCCAATGCTGTCGAACTCCCCGCCGTCCCACTCCCCCCCCCACAAGTGTCTGTGATAATCGCCTGCAGGGAATGCAAGATAAGAAAATTCAAATGTGCTTTACAGTGCAAAGTGAAGCCTAACTAGGAATATTCTCAAGCCTAAAATTTTATAATACAGAGGATGTACTTGATATGTAGGACTGAATTAAACACAGTAATCTGCAGTTCCTTACCAAGTATCATCTTTATTTAATGTGATTAATTGAAGAAAAACTTCCCATCATAACCAAAACAGGATGGGGGAAAAATCGGATAAGGGCCGTTTTCGGGCGCAGCCTCTCAGCAGCGCGGGTAGCTATCATGATAATTAGCAGCCTGCACGGGTCGGAGAATGAGAAAGTTGGAAATGGGGCATGCTCAGCACAGGTCATCAGCAGCCTGCACCTCTTAAAGGTGCAGGTGCACATTTTAAATGGCAGGTACACAGTTCACAAGGATGGCCGCGAGACGGCAGGACCGACGCAAGAGAGGGCTCCACGCTTCTCCGATGCACAGGAGGCCCTGGTGGAAGGGGTGGACAAAAGGAGGGCTAACATGTACCCGCGGGGTGGCAGGAGACCCTCCAGACTGCAGCTCCGCAGGCATTGGCAGGCTGTGGCGCAGGAAGTCAACGCCAGGAGCATGGCACCACGCACAAGGGTGTAGTGCCGAAAGAAGTTCAATGATTTGACACGAGTGGTCAAGGTGAGTAAATGCAAGTGTCAAGTGGGACATCCTACCAACTGCATCAATGCTCCACGGATCACACTCCCCGTCACCCACCCACCAATAAACACTGCCCATCCATACACAATGCTGCACTTGGCATGCTGCATCTCACCCGCACGTAGTGCCTCACTTGCAGGCCACACAACCGCCACTCACAGGTCACACACACTGGCAGCTATTCGACCATGACAGGCACATCACCCACACACCTTGCAGAATACTCACTGACACAATGTCCTCTGCCTTGCAGGAGAAGGTGGCGCATAACAGCCGGCAGCAGGAGAGACCTGAGGGTGGACGGGGATGCCCACACGTCCTCAACCCCCCCCCCAAGAGGAGACAGTGCTTCAGATCATTGGGCAGGCCATCGCTGCAGCTGTGACAACATGCCGCGCTGGAGGTCCCAATGAAAGGGGTCTCTGCATATCTAATGCTCTTTCTCCTTTCCCACCTCACCCTCCTCCCATAATCTTTTCTGACTCACGTGCTGCGGATGCTGTCAGTACACACCTCTTACTTGCTCCTATCCCTGCTCCACAACTCAACCTGTTTCCCTTTGTCATTGCAGATACCCAAGAACACGTGGTGGCACCGTCCAAGGAGGAGGAGGAGGAGGAGGAGGAGGAGGAGGAGGAGAAGGGGGACACTGAAGCCACACTGACACTCAATCTGACACTTGCTTTCACCAGCTCAGAGACTGACACTGCACGTACTTTAAAGACTAGGTTAGAGGAGGGATCTGCATGTGCTGAGACACCGAGCACAAGTGCGCAGGAGCCGGGGCGGGGGGATCGGATACCACAGGTGCCAGCTCGCCAGAGGGCGAGGTCGCTCACTATTTCTGCTGCAGAGGAATCAGATGAGGACTTCGATGGGCCAGGCTTCAGAAGACAGCAGATGGGCGTACACCACCAAATGCTCGGGACACTGGAAAGCCTGCGCACAATGAGAAGGGGCATGGAGGAGTCCAGCTCCAACTTGGCACAGGGCTTTGCGCAGAGCTTGGAGCCCATCCTTTCCAACATGGAATGGGTGGTCACCTCCATCAGCACACCTGTGGAACCCACCATGATGCAGCGTCTGATGGCCGATGTCGCAGCTTCCATTGCAGCAAAAACCGAGGTCTTCAAAGGTCTGCAAGCTACGTTTGCTGCTCAGACTGCTGTAATGGAAGCTCAGACTGCTGCTATCGTGGCTCTGGGGACCACCGTGGAATGGGGCTTCCAGGGCGTCACATCACTCCAGCAATCCGTTCTCCAGCTGATCATCAGGATTGCTGAGGCACCGCCCCGGGAGAGTGGCAGTGGCGCCATGGCAGTCGGATCTGCTGTCCTCTCTCAGGATGACAGCATTCCTGCTCCCACACCTGCCACTCCACCAATGCCCCTGTTGTTGCCTATCGGCCAGCCAGGCCAGACTGCTGCAGCCCATACTGAGATGGTGCAGCCAGAAGCCGGACCCTCCCGGTCCAGAGCTGCTCAAGGTTGAACTCCAAGGCCATCTGCACGCTCCTCCATTGAAGGCTAGCAGCCTCCCACCGCCCATGCTCCAGCCACTGGGGACGCACCTCGTAGGAGCAGTAGGATAGGTAAAGGTACACGAACAACAGGCACTAAGGGAATGCACAAGGGTGAATAGTTCTGTTCTGTTTCCATAATTTCATTTATTCATTGATAAATGTGACTTTGAGTTTGCATTTGGCGGTGGTTTTTATTTGTGCGATGAGCTGAGGGGGAAACCAATGTGAATCAGATCGAGGGCGATTTGATTGTCTTGTGGGAGGCGGAAAGGTGGGGAGTGTAGGACTGTTGGTGAGTTGGGGGATGTAGTTGACATTATTGATAGCGGGCACGGATCAGGCGAGCACGTAGAGCCCTTGCAGACAAGGCGTGTAGTCCCTGTTGCACATTTGCTTCTTCCTCCACTTCCTTTTCTGGCTCCTCCCCCTCCTCCTCCTCCTCAGCCTCCTCCTCTAGCTCAGGGTCTTCTCCGATCATTGGTGACAAAGGCTGGTCCCTCATGTTGGCGAGGTTGTTCAGCACGCAGCAGACCACCACGAATCTGCCCACCCGCTCAGGGGAGTACTGCAGGGCTCCTCCAGACCTGTCCAGGCAGTGGAAGCGTTGTTTGAGAAGGCCTATGGTGTGCTCCACGATGTTGCGTGTGACAGCATGGCTCTCACTGTAGGCCTGCTGAGCACGTGTGCGTGGGTTCCTGACCGGAGTCATGAGCCACGGCGTGAGGGGGTTGCCCTTGTCGCCCAGTAGCCAGCCTTTGATTTGCCGAGTCGGGTGAAAGATAGCTGGCACGTTGGACTGCCGCATGATGAAGGCATCGTGACTGCTCCCAGCATAGCGGGCATCGACCTCCATGATGCGATGCATGTGGTCGCACATCAGCTGCACGTTGAGGGAGTGGAAGCCCCTTCAGTTGATGAAGACGGCCGAGTTGGTTTGCGGGGCACGCAGGGCAATGTGTGTGCAGTCAATGGCACCCTGCACCATGGGGAAGCCAGCAATGTGAGCGAACCCCCGTGCTCGCTCGTTCTGCTTGTCTCTGTCATCTGGTACAGTGCGTCTGTGACCTCCCTTATGCAGCAGTGCACTGCATGCTACGAGATATTGCACATGTCGCCAGCAGAGGCCTGAAATGATCCTGAGCCATAGAAATTCAGCACCACGGTGACCTTCACAGCCACAGGCAATGCCGTCCTTGCCCTGTTCTGAGGCTGCAGTTGTGGCCGCACCAGTTGACAGATCTCGGTCATGACTTCCTTGGTGAACCTCAGGCATTGGATGCAATCCTCCTCGGTTATTTTGAGTTAAGAGAATTGGTCCCGGAAGGCCCTCATTGGATAGGGCCTCCTGCTCAGTACACTGTGCCTCCTCATCCTCCCTCTCCTCACAGCTTGACCTGATGTGCGTGGCCTCTTTGCATGATCCCAGTCATGCTCATTTCCCAGTGGGAGCCATAGCAGGAATATTTCCTTATTTCCAGGAATATTGCTCAACCATGGTTGTAACTTTCCGACCCGTAAGGCAGTCCCTGCCAAATCACCCTCAAATGTAGTCTCGGAACTCTCAGTAAGTATTGGGAGCTTTAAAAAACACTTCCTATTCCACCAGCAGCCAGAAGCTATAATCCAGCAACTAACCTGCAACACCTGCATGGTCCCTTTAAATAGCGCTTGGTGGGGGGGTCCTCCAGGCAGTGTGAGACACGTTCAGATGGTCGGGGTTAAGACTGTGCGTTGAGTTGAGCGTTAAGTTCCGAAATGGCGTCTATCACTTTAAATCAGCGTTGCACACTGTTTGCACGTATTTTCTCCCTATTTTACATGCTTCCAGCGTTTGGTATTTGCGCATGCGCTAACTCCTACACCAAGATGGCGTCCGGAAATGTGCGAGTGCAGCCAAGACGCCATCTTGGATGTCAGAAAGGCCGTGTAGCGCTGAAATAGCGGCCGTGTAGCGCCGAAATAACGGGCGCTATACGGCTCAATTTAGCACCCAATATATTTAAGAGCTTGAGTGAGATTCCAGCTCTGTTGCCAGACGTGAAAAAAGTTAAATGTTTTGAAAATTAGAAATTGACTGATGTGTGGAATTAAAATGGACTGTTACCACTTTCAATTGTCCAGTATTTATATTTTTTTGTCCTTATACTGAGATAGAGCAGTGTTTTCAAGATGGCTACAATGTCATAGCCTTGCAGTGTTATTTAGATTCAATTTTCAGTTTTTTTTTGGGACCAATGCTGTTCAATTTATCTCCAGTTATCAGTTTTGAAATATATTCTGTGTTTTATTGCGATGCAGCCACAGATTTCTGCTGTTGGGATCAGCTCCAGAAATAGCCCTAATTAGTGCATTATCCCATTCAGAAAGAATGGAGAGTGAACAAAAAATCTAAACCATGCATGACATTATGAGGATTGCTAGCTAATATGAAGGCGTAATCTCTTTTATAATACTGTGTATTCTCCAATATTTTTAAAATTTAATTTCCTCTGTATTTTCCCAGTAATGTTGGTCTTGCTGTTTGTGCGCTGTGGTCTATTGGATGAGCTGTTAAACTGAGGCCCTCTCAGGAGGACGTAAAAGATCCCATGGCACTCTTTCAAAGAAGAGCAGGGGAGTTCTCCCCCGGTCAATATTTATCCCTCGACCGATGTTATTTGTGGGAGCTTGACGTGTGCAAATTGGCTGCTGCATTTCTCTATATTGCAACGGTGACTACACTTCAAAAGCACTTAATTGGCTGTAAAACGCTTTGGGACATCCTGAAGTTGTGAAAGACGCTATATAAATGCAAGTCATTTAAGTCATCCATTATAGGAGACATGCTCACAGGCATTTCTCTGTAATCAAATGCAAAGAGATACAAACGAGTGACTCTGAGGCAACTCACCCTCTGATTTTGCCTCCCTACTGCCACTGAAGCACACTATCAGTATAGTCAATGACAAAAAGGCAAACTGAACTGGAGACCAAGGGGTTAATTTTAACCCTCAGGGACGGGTGGACAGTAAAAGTAGTGGATTTTTGGCTCCACCGTGCCCACTTCCGGATTTAACCCAGGCACATTTGGATGCACACGCAACAGAAACCCGGAAGTCCCGCCCCACTGAAAGCCAGCAGGCCGATACTTAAAGGGGCACTGTACCTCACTGCAATAGTTGAGGCACTTAATTTTTTGTGTATTACAAATGCGAAACAAATTTCACCTTACCTGCTCGGGATTCCCATCGCTTCCGATTCAAGGCAGGTGAAAGCAGGGGGGAAGGGCCGGATCCATGAGGGGGAGTGCCTTTACTGCACTGCTTGTGGGCCCGGAGGAGAAGGAGTGCTTCATCCAGGCCCAACGAGCTCACCTTGCGTGATAGGACCCCCGCGATTGGCTGCCCCCCCCCCCCCCCGCCCACCCGATGCTGGACAACCCCGCCGATGCTGTACCCCCCGATCTTCTCCAAGGCCCACCCGATGTCGTCCACATCCCCCCACCCCTCTGATTTCTTCCATGACTCACAATCTCTCTCTCCCTCCCCCCTCCCCTCTCCGATTCGCGGCTCCTTCCACTACCTGTCAATCTGGCTGGCGCGTGGGAAACCCAGAGGCACAAATACTCACCTTCAATTTGAGTTGCGATCGCAGATTGCAACGCACTCATTTGGCTTCCGGGTTCCCCACGCGAATATCTGTGGACGCGCTGGGTTCCCGGCTTCGAGCTAAAATCATGGCCCATATACCTGCTGGATCTAGGCAGGAAAGTTAGAATTAGCAGAACTCTTAAGTGCACATTACGGATTAAATTGTTCCCTTAAATGGATTACCCTTTCACTTATTTAAACTTAAAGTCTAGCAAATTCGAACACAAGTTCTGCTTGTGTTCCCTCACACATGGTAGGTTTTAAAGATCATCTGCACAGGGCAGGTTTCCAACTCCGGATTGTTCTTTGATCAAAATGTTCTTGCATAGCTTAAAACATATTTCTGTGTACACATCCTCTGCACTGTCAAAAACTAAAGACAGCCTAAAAATAGGCATGGGAACATTTCGACTGTGCTGCTCCTCTTCTCCATAATAAATAAACGTTTCAGAGCTAGTGTTAGGAATTTAGTTTCTATTCATAGTTCATTTGTACTTAAAGATTGCTTCTAGACCTTGCATAGCCCATTTCTCCTGAGCTAGGCGGCTTGTATTTGCTGAGAGAATATTGACTGGGAATGGTAGTGGTGTGTGGTTGGGGATGTTCTTCAGCAGAGCAAACTCTAACTCAGGAAATTTTTTTTGCCTGGACACAGGAATCCCTGTTATATCAAGGAACACTAAGAGGGCTGTGAATGAATTTAGTTTAGCAGGCTGCTGCAATTTTTTCTTAAAGCTGCGACCTTCACTGCAAGATACAGAGCGTGATGTTAATTCAATGAGGAAACTCGCACCATTAACATACATTAGTGACAGAAGTACATCACCATGAGCAACAGTTTACCTAGAATCCAGTGGCTGGAGTCATACCTAGCACAAAGGAAGATGGTAGTGGTTGTTGGAGGCCAATCATCTCAGCCCCAGGACATTGCTGCAGGAGTTCCTCAGGGCAGCGTCCTAGGCCCAACCATCTTCAGCTGCTTCATCAATGACCTTCCCTCCATCATAAGGTCAGAAATAGGGATGTTCGCTGATGATTGCACAGTGTTCAGTTCCATTCGCAACCCCTCAAATAATGAAGCCGTCTGAGCCCTCATGCAGCAAGACCTGGACAACATCCAGGCTTGGGCTGATAAGTGGCAAGTGACATTCGTGCCAGACAATTGCCAGGCAATGACCATCTCCAACAAGAGAGAGTCTAACTATCTCCCCATGACATTCAACGGCATTACCATCGCCGAATCCTCCACAATCAACATCCTGGGGGTCACCATTGACCAGAAACTTAACTGGACCAGCCATATAAATACTGTGGCTATAAGAGCAGATCAGAGGCTGGGTATTCTGTGGCGAGTGACTCACCTCTTGACTCCCCAAAGTCTTTCCACCATCTACAAGGCACAAGTCAGGAATGTGAAGGAATAGTCTCCACTTGCCTGGATGAGTGCAGCTCCAACAACACTCAAGAAGCTCGACACCATCCAGGACAAAGCAGCCCGCTTGATTGACACCCCATCCACCACCCTAAACATTCACTCCCTTCACCACTGGCGCCCTGTGGCTGCAGTGTGTACCATCCACAGGATGCACTGCAGCAACTCGCCAAGGCTTCTTCGACAGCACCTCCCAAACCCCCGACCTCTACCACCTGGAAGGACAAGGGCAGCAGGAACATGGGAACAACACCACCTGCACATTCCCCTCCAAGTCACACACCATCCCGACTTGGAAATATATCGATATTCCTCCATTGTCGCTGGGTCAAAATCCTGGAACTCCCTACCTAACAGCACTGTGGGAGAACCTTCACCACACAGACTGCAGCAGTTCAAGAAGGCGGCTCACCACCACCTTCTCAAGAGCAATTTGGGATGGGCAATAAATGCTGGCTTCGCCAGCGACGCCCACATCCCATGAATGAATTTTTAAAAATCATAGAATCATACAGCACAGAAGGAGGCCATTCGGCCCATCATGCCTGTGCCGGCTCTTTGAAAGAGCTATCCAATTAGTTCCATCCCCCTGCTCCTTCCCCATAGCCCTGCAAATGTTTTCTCCTTCAATTATTTATCCAATTCCCTTTTGAAAGTTACTATTGTATTTTCTTCCACCACCCTTTCAGACCGTGCATTCCAGTCCTTAACAACTCGCTGGGTAAAAAAATTCTCCTCATCTCCCCTCTAGTTCTTTTGCCAATTACCTTAAATCTGTGTCCTCTGGTTACCGACCCTCCTGCCAGTAGTAACAGTTTCTCCCTATTTACTCTATCAAAACCCTTCATAATTTCAACACCTCTATTAAATCTCCCCTTAACCTTCTCTGCTCTAAGGAGAACTGTCCCAGCCTCTCTAGTCTCTCCAGCTCACCTCTGGGATTATACACAGAAAGGGGGGAAATGGATAGCAATAAAGGGCAGGGGGAAATGATGATAGTGAAGGGGAGAGTGAAAGGGCAGAAGCTGAAAGCAGTGCTTTGTGGGGGAGAAGAAAGGAAGGAACCATTATTAGCTGAGTGGGAGTGGGGAAGGACAATACCAATTGGAATTGCGGGGGAGGGTCAGAATGAGCTGGGGGGGGTGGTGGTGGTTGGGGAATGCCAGCTTGAACTGGGTAGGGGGATTGGACAAGTACTGATATAACTGAGTTGGAGGGGAAGAGTACTAGGGCAGAAGAGTGCCAATATGAACTGAGAGGGTTGGAGGAGAAGAGAGTGTCTCTTTGAAAGGTTGAGGAGTTGGATGGGGCCAGTGTCTCTGTGAACTGTGTTCAGAGGGTATTAGCATAGCTTTATGAACTAGGACAATGGGAGGGGAGGAGGTGATGGACGTGGGAGAGTAACTGTTGAGGTGACTTTTGAGGAAGTGCTATTCTGGTTCGTCTGATGAAAATCCAAAAGTCACTTTGTTTTTCCTTTCAATTGTGAAGTATAAACGTACTTGAAATTAACCAGAATGCATCATTACTAATGTAAAAATTCTTAACTTTCCAGGTGTGCCTGATTCAAACCCCATCAATTTTGCCCCCTCAACATTTGGATTTCCCCTACGGAATGACATGTACTTATATATTTTTTTCCCTCTGTCATTACAAGGGAAGGAATATTGTGTATACCTACAGCTTAAGTTAACAAGCCCAGCTAATTAGTTTTCACATCAGGGCCATTCTTGAAATGTCAGCTTTTTGAATTATGTAACAGCTTTTTTTGAAGCTGTTGGTCAGCTTTTGCTCGTTTTTTAGATTGGCATTCAGGGCTTTAACATTTTGTTTGACAGCTCTATCTTTTCAATACCAATCCCCTGACCTTTCTCCACTTTCCTTAATACTTTCCCTTCCCAAATACATTTCTATCTCCCTTTTAAACACCTCAATTGATAATGGCTTTCTGGGGCAGTGGCACATTTTCACAACCCTTTCTGTGAAGATAATTTGTCCTGAATTCACTCTTAACTGGCTTCGTTGGAATTCTACGATATGGTTCCCTTATTCAGGATTCCTCTATTAACTGCGGAAGGGAAGAATTGTTCTCTACCTATACTGTCAGTCCTGCAGATTCAGAAGGAGTTGGGATTAACTGAGGTACAACTATAGAAAAAATAAATCAATATTTATTTTTAAAGGAGGAGGAGCCCTAATTTTTAAAAAAATTATTATTGGTGGTAAAATCACTAACATCATAATCCAACCTCCAATCTGCCAAGTAGAAATGTGTTTTTTATTTTTAAAAGAAAATAATTTTAAGCAGCTCTGCTACTCCATTTTGGATGTTCATAGCTGGCCAGACAGCAACAGCTGCCTATTCCACCTGAACCTGAGTGTGTTCGAGCACTGACAGGTCCCATCTGTCCTGGCAGCTTAGCCAGGGGAACGAAGGATAGGGTGGGGAGAGGCGGAGCCAGCTGGATTAGGGAATTAATCCTCTCTTTCTGCAAACACAAAGTTTATTCAAAATATATATACATTTGAAGCAGATAATGATTCAGGGCCATGGGGAGAGAACAGGGCAGTGGGATTGGCTTTGGATTACTTCAGCAAAAGCCAGTGCAGACAAAATGGGCCAAATGGCCTCCTGCATAAACATCTATGGTTATATATTTTATAAAGTAATATACTATTATTTTATAAAGTATATTACTTTATAAAATATATAACCATAGTTAAAATTGCATACAGCTCCTTTAATACCTTTTCCTTAAGGGTGAAAATAAACAAATGTCTTTATTCAGTAATAATGAATGTCAGCCTGGGATTGTCATTAAACGACTAATTATGGTATCAGCCACCAAATAATGCTTTTTTTGTGGTCAAATATTTACCATACTGGAATGTATTACAATAATTCCCCTGTATATACTGGACATGATACAGAGAATGATGAATACCCAAAAGTGACCACGTCATTGCTTTTGGGCAGGAGCCAGGCCCACCTTATTTAAATGAGGTTTGGAAGATAAAATGACTGGTCCTGAGGCTTGCCCCTCCAGCCCCAAACTCGCCCCCAATTAAAAACTGGGACTTATCTTACTCCTATCTTCCAGTTTGGGATCCATCAGAAGAAGATTGGCCGTGAAAGGTCAATTTCTAATAAGAATCATTTCAATTAAGAGTCATTTTGTGTTTATAGAGATCACTGCGATTTCACTAAACTGTCATAGAAGAATCTCCACAATATTTGTCAATATTCTGTACAGGAATATGTCACTGAATGCATCGTGATACCATCATGCACCCTGTGCAGATATTTAGCTAAATTTCTAAAATAAGATTATTAAACAAGGACTTATTGAGATATGTCTCTTGTACCAGATGGACCACCTCTTAAAATTGCCCAAGCTGAGAACAATGCTACTTTCAGAGAAATCAGCTGTGACAACAACAACTTGCATTTATATAGCGCCTTTAACATCGTAAAAACATCCAAGGTGCTTCGCAGGAACGATATCAGACAAAATTTGACACAGAGCCACATAAGGAGATATTAGGACGGGTGATCAAAAGCTTGGTCAAAGAGGTAGGTTTCAAGGAGCGTCTTAAAGAAAAAGAGAGAGAGCTAGAGAGGCGGAGAGGTTTAGGGAGGGAATCCCAGAGCTTAGGGCCCAGGCAGCTGATGGCACGGTTGCCAATGGTGGAGTGATAAAAATCGAGGATGCCAGAATTAGAGGAGCGCAGAGATCTCGGTGGGTTGTAGGGCTGGAGGAGTTTACAGAGATAGGGAGGGGTAAAGCCATGGAAGGATTTGAACACAAGGATGAGAATTTTAAAACTGAGGCATTGCCGGACTGGGAGCCAATGTAGGTCAGTGAGCACAGGGGTGATGGGTGAACTGGGCTTGGTGCGAGTTAGGATGACTGTAAATTTTCAGAGGTAAAATCCAGCCTTTACTCAGCTGGATGCAGGTTAACAACTAGGTCGGAGTAAGTCTCAGTCCCCAACTCCCTCCAAGTACGACTATTATTTTGTATAACATAAGTAGCGATTATGTTACATTTGTACTCAGTAGTTGTTGCAATGTTGTATTCTCTCATTATCAGTTTTCTGAAGGGGAGCAACACTAGTTATGACTTCAGGTTAGGGTTGCCAACCCTCCAGGACTGTCCTGGAGTCTCCAGGAATTAAAGATTAATCTCCATGATACTGCTGCGAGCAACCCGGGAGAAAAATCATAGGGGCATTAAAAAAAATTGTGTGTGATTTTTACCATTTCTTTAAACTTTGATTAGGATAGAAAGGCTGTTTGACTGACAGTCAAGCATCAGCCAATCGGGGTAATTAAGAACGCATTTGCTTTCCCATTGGCTTAGGAAGACAGATGCGCTGCAAGGATGGATGTGTTGGGCGGCCAATGGCGGGAGCGTGGGGGTGGGGTGGTTAGAGGCAGGAGGTCATGTGATAAAACCTCCAGGAGTCCGTCGAACCAAAGTTGTCAACCCCAACTTCAGGTCCATCGCATCACTTGGTGCAGAAGCCGAACCCCGACGAGAGATTTTCAATCACAAGTCAGCTGTGTGTCTGAGATGTTGTCTCACATTGTGGTTAAAAGAAGCAAGCTGCATCCATGACGGATCCGGGCTGCTGTGGACAGGAAACATGACTTCTGTTTGCGTCACTGGGAAAGTAGAGACTAGACTATATGGCTCATTTAAACAATGAGCCATATAGTCTAGTCTCTACTTTCCCAGTGACTTTCTCACTTGCACACTAGAGGCAGCGTGATCTCACCTTCGTAGCGTTTGCCCTCGGTGAGCAAAACAAAGAGAAAACACGTGAGATTGTGATCCCAAGCCTGGAATTTTTGTCAGGTCTGCCTGGTAGGAAGAGACAGTGAGACACAATCTTTTCACTGGCATGTTACTCGAAAATTAAGTATCTGCAGCCATTATTTATATCCATAACCAAATCTCCTGTCAACATGTTAATAACACAGTGATTTTGATTGATATACAAATTTGCTACTGAGTTAGAACACAAAAAGTGGACCAGAGTCACATGAACAAAATCCGAATTGCAGGAGTAGTCTTTGTCCCAAAGCAAATCCACTGACATGTGGGATGACAATCTAAAGTGACAACAGTTCATCTATTCTGCGGTTCACTGCAGCAAGTGAACTTCGATGGAACGACACAGTGACAGAACGCAGTCACCACTTAAAATGTAAATACTCATCAAATGGAACTCAGGCAGGCCCAGCTCAAGCCTCCGAGGCCTCTGCGATATTCCGAGATCACTGCGTAGTGTGGGTAACCGAGCAACAGCAGCAATCTCCCATTGTAAGCACAGTGCCTGAATCAGTGCTGGTTAATGGGTTGAGAGGGGGGGTCTCCTTCTGCTGTCTGACAATAGCACATATATGTCAAAAAAACAGTGGTTTATACCCAAAAAAACTGCCAGGTCACAATGCTTTTGTAAATCATGAGTGCCACGGGGATTATGAGAAATTTTAATCCTTATTTATTTTGCTGTTGAATGTTTTTTATCTAAATAGTGTGAGCCGACAGAGGCGCTGGCTTGGACACATTGTTGGGTATGAGGGGTCTGAATACATAAATGCAATTAAAGTATCACCACCCAAGATCAATGTCCAATACTTTCATTATCAAGAGCACCTTCGGAGGTAATCCTATAGCATGAATAACATGCCGCATATGCTTCCAATAAGAAAGAAAGAGCTTGCATTTCTATAATGCCTTTCATGTTCTCAGGACGTCCCAAAATGCTGTACGGCCATTCAATTACTTTTGAAGTACAGTCACTGTTGTAATGTAAGCAAACACAGCAGCCAATATGTGCACAGCAATGTCCCACAAACAACCATTGCTGTCCTGTACAAACTCTCCCCCAACATCTGGGAGGCCGATGGCCAGAATGAAAAAATTGCATATGGGAGTTTACAAGATGGCAAATTATTTTGTTGCTGAATATTCTCCACAAAATGGAGCGTTTAGAACCAACAGAGGGGCCAAATAAACCCTGCGGTTTCCGCCAGACGGGAGGAGTTAAAATAGGGGCTTATGTGACATTCCTCTAGATTTAATAAAGTGTAAAAACAATAAAAATATACAATGGTTCATAATGAGCAGATATTCCTTCCCCATTCATAAAGTTGCCATAAAAAAAAACTGATTGGGCAGCAGTGTTTTGGGCAGTGTGTTATTTCCTGTAGTAGTTTTAATCTACTACAGGAAATAACACACTGTTTGAATGAGGAAAATGGTGCCTGACAGACAACTGCAGGGTACTATAGGGTTTTCAAAACCCTCCAGTTCTCGTTATTGATACTGCCTCTCTCTGAACCACCCAAACACCACCGCACCAGTGAGATACAAGTCAGCAACAAAACATGTGAAGGATACCATAAGGCACAAAGATACTTTTAATAGGATAATCTCAACGCAAAACATGCACACTCCACACATTTTTTAAAAAGAGGATAAAGTATGAGGAGTCACAATCTTTATATTTTCTTCAGATTTGAGTCTGTTTGGCTGTTGGTGCATTGTCTTGATGTTACAAGTAAAACCGCTTTGATTTCTAATGCTCTTAATATTATGCAAAAACTTACAGTCTGAAGTGTTCATCATACATTATATGGGAAGCTGCTCTGAAATCTGTTCTGCCTGTACTGGACTGGGAAACAATTGAAGTCAGCTTAAGGTCCACCAAAGTGCTATTAAAATAAGTATTATTATTTCACTTCCTCTCATTGCAACTGAGGGCTACTCTCAGGTCTGCATCTGACTTGCAGTTATTTGTGGCCGGGGTCAAATAGAGTGTCACATTTGTTGGTGAGCCTATTACATTTGGCACCACCCAAGTGCTCTGAGTGTAAAAAGAAAGGGCCAGACTGTAAAGAGTAGGAACGCCCAGCAGTGGTGCCCTTAATCAGAGGGCTGAGACCGGCAGATAAAAGTGACACAACTGAAACTCGCACAGGAGAAGAGAAAGATGTGGTGAGATGAGAATGGAGAGTTTGAAATGTTTGCTGGTGTATTTTATCACGAGCTGTTACGATCTGGAATGCACTGCCTGAAAGGGTGGTGGAAGCAAATTTAATGATAACTTTCAAAAGAGAATTAGATTAATGCTTGAAGGAGAAAATTTTGCAGGGCTATGGGGAAAGGGCAGGGGAGTAGGACTAATTGGATAGCTCTTTCAAAGAGCCAGCACAGGCACAATGGGCCGAATGGCCTCCTTCTGTGCCGTATCATTCTATGATTTTATGATTCCATAATATATTTATATATGTACTGAACTGACCAGTAAGAGGTGCATAGGAACACTCCAGGTTGATTCACTCTTCAGCTTGTCCCTCAACACCCCTTTCAGCTGAGGTCACAAACTCAGCAGATGGGCAACTGCAAATACAAGTCCACTTCTTATTACTCCATGGCACAGCATCGTCACACCATGTCGTTAGGGCCCAATCTTCACTCTCTTCTACTCTCGCATGACGTTCCGATGTTAGAAAAGCTTTTACTCTCTTGGAAAAGCACAACTGTGGCACAGACTGTTCACAAAAGAACTATTCGAGATGAACGGAAGGATCCATTTGTAATCCCTGTGTTTCTTAACCTGTCTTTTTCCAGGTTACATCTGAGCAGTTAGCCAGACAATCCCATCCTTTTTTAGTGTGTGTGTGTGTGATGTATGTTGCAAATTCGTACATATTAATTTATTACTACAAGGAGCCTAAATGACTTAAGCTACAGGTGCAATGTGTGCAATCCCCACGCCCTGTGGCCTCACTAAAACTGTTTGATCATGAGTTTTGTGCCAGAGAAAAACAGTAGCGAACCAGCCTGATAGTTTAGGAAATGTGTCAGTAGTCAACAGAAGATATTTTACGAGAAAAAAATAACTAAGCAGAAGCACGCTTAATGTCAATTTAATTTAAATTGCGCAAGGAGTGATATTTTTACGCCTTTGGTAACAGCTCAGATTGATTGTTTGGTAACTGACTGTCCTGAAAAGCACAGTTCTGGACAGACACAAAACCACTGTAAACAGATGCATCCGTTTAGTTCATATAGTCCTTATGTTGAAATAAATATCACAATTGTACCTCACAAGCACAACAGAATGTTTCTTCTATTGTACAAGTCCATCAAGATGTAGGACTGGAGCTGTCACCCACAGACAGAACTTCCAGTTACAGACACAAGTCCAATTGGTACCAGCTGACCCTCAATATATAATACTATGGATGAATACACTGGACTAGTTGAGGAGTTGGAAGAAAGTAACTCGGTGCATGTGAGGAGAAATAGTATGTTAATCTAAAACAGTTTTGTTTGTATTGCCTTTATAAATCTGGCTGGGGTAACTCCTCTTGTGTCTGTGCTGATCTATCTTGCTGTATATATGTTCTGGTTCAGTACTTTTTTCATTTGGAAACTTGTGCTGCTGCTGGGTGTGGAGAGCTGACTGGAAGGGCTGATGAGCATTTGTTTAGGTTTTGTGGTGATAGACCATGGAGTTGTTGCGTGCTACTTGTCTCTGGTTAGAAGTTGTCCTTGTGGAGAAAGGATTCCTAACTTTCATTTGCACTGTAATGCGGCATTGAAATGCTAAGTAGGGGTTGGCCAACCATTTTGAGGAGCTTCAGTGAGAAACAAGAGACTGAAAGGGAATGGGAACAGAGCCGGAGAGCAATGGAGAACAGTACTGAGGACAAAGAAGTAGGATTTTAGTTGGTGCTCTTTAGCATGAATCACAAGTGGCAGAGAATGAAATGGAGCCCAGTGGAGAACAATACTGAAACAACACTCTGAGGCTTTAGTAGGTGCACTGTAATATGTTTCATAAATGGTGATGTTACTAATTGGCTTAAACCACTAATGGTGGTCTTTGGCATGTGCCTTCAGCTGCCTAGGCTCTAACCTGTGGAATTCCCTCCCTAAACCTCTCTGCCTCTCCACTTCTCCCCCTTTAAGATGCTCCTTAAAACCCACCTCTTTGACCAAACTTTTGGTCACCTGTCCTAGTATCTCCTTATGTGGCTTGGTGTCAAATTTTGTTTGATGACACTCCTGTGAAGCGCCTTGGGACGTTTTACTAAAGTTGCTATATAAATGCAAGTTGTTGTTGTTAATTTGGTGGACTGAGTAACATACACTTATTATGACTGTTAAATGATCATCGTATGCAAATGAGCATACACGCACTGGCAGTGTGGGAGCCCAGGCTCGAGCACACACATGTGCAGCTTGATGATCTCATCTTGCACATAGGCGGTGCAATGATATCACCGCTGACCTTTGAAGTTTTTTCACCCAACCACATCTCCACGTGCCCTGAAACAGCTGGTGCAATGACAGCAAGCAGCTCTGACACTGCATCTACTCACAGAAAACAAACCTGAACTAAAGGAACACAGTCCGAGACTCTGCAATGTGTCAGAGAATGTAAGAAAAAAACAGGGTTTTAGATGAAATGGGCACCGAGAAACATGTACAAAGAACATAAAACTCAGAGTAGATGCTGGCAGTGAGTCAGGATTCAGAGTCTTTTCTGCACTTTTTTCTTCCTCAATCTATTCATCCACACACACACACACACACACACATACACATCTCTAATCAGTTTAAGAGCTTTAGATTATCAACTTTGCTACCTTCATTAGTTTGGTGACTGTACCATTATTATGTTATGCTTCTTTACAGCCAAATATTTGATCATGTACTGTATAGTATAATAATCTTGTACTACTTAAATATAACCTCAGGAGCCATGGCACACTTGCATTTACCGCGGATAATGTGATAACTAAGAATCTTTTCCTGAGGGTGGGGCGTATTTCTGTTAGCCGAATTCCCATATTAGAAATTTCTAGCGCTAACAATAATGGTTAAAAAAGCCACCTTAGAACTCTGGGAGAAATGAAATGGTCCCACATATTGCATTCTTCTTTAAACAGTACTCATCATCAATTCGTCAATTAGTCCTTGAACGGTATCCTCTATATATTAATGAGTGGTAAGTCCCTCGAGCCATGTCCCAATGGCTGAGTTGCTAACTGCATCATGTCATGTGGTAATGAGCCATAAAAACCTGAAGGTTTCAGGTACAAATCTTACCATGTCGGTGATGTCGTCTTTCAGAAGAGACATTAAACCAAAGTTCTGTCTGCCCTTTCTGGTGTCCTGGCCAATATTTATCCCTCAACCAACGTCACTAAAACAGATTATCTGGTCATTATCACATTGCTATTTGTGGGACCTTGCTGCGCACAAATTGGCTGCTGTGTTTCCCACATTACAACAGTGACTACACTTCAAAAGTACTTCAGTGGTAAAGTGCATTTGTACGCCCTGAGGTCGTGAAAGGCGCTATATAAATGCAAGTTTTTTTTTCTTTCTTTTTATGTGCTGAATTAGCTCATCTCAGACGAGATAGTGGGGGTTGCTACAATTGACCTCAATGTATCCGCTCTTGGGAAGGAAAAGTTGGCCGGTGACCTCCCTCCTGATCTCACTCCATTGACACTGGTGGAAGTGAGCCTGCCTGTATACAGAATCGGACACAGCAGTGATGGCCCTCAGTGTCAAACATCCTAACAACACTCAAACATGACAAATGGTCACTTGGATGAGGTATCACAGGGCTGCTGCTACCCATGGAGCCCCAGCAGAAGGCACTGCCTTTAGAAAAGAATATGGAAAGAAAATCAGTGTCAAAGTTGAAGGAGAAAAATAAAGCCACCAAAGGAAAAATGTGCAGGGCTATGGGGAAAGAGTGCGACTAATTGGATAGCTCTTTCAAAGAGCCGGCACAGGCACGATGAGCTGAATGGCCTCCTTCTGTGTTGTATGGTTCTATGATTCTACATAGATGTGCAACTAAAGGGAACTGCCTTTATTCAAAGATCTTGGACAAAATGTTTTTGTTTGTCAAACACTCAACGTGATGACATAAACCGCACTGAAACAAGCCACTTTGCCACAGAAACATCACTGCATTGCTTGTGTGGGGTATCATTACAGAAATGTATTTTTCCTCCTCAGCAATGAAAACATTCTCTTGCCAAGAGATTTGCTACTTCTGGTTTAGCGCAACCTTTTAACAAACTGGATTATAGCCTAGTTACGGGCTATCCATTCTTGCTGCTGCTGATGCAATCCACTAGTACCAGTTGCTAAGCTAGTAATATGAACATTAGGGATGGGCAATAAATGCCGGCCTCGCCAGCGATGCCCACATCCCATGAACGAATTTTTAAAAAATGAAGGGGCCTGCTTTGTTTAATACAATTGTTTATTTTATATTTGTGGTGTAACAAAGATAGGACACCAGTACATAAAAACTGCCCTTGCCAAAATTCTCTAATTTATTCTTGACCTTTTTATTCAAGCACTTTACCAATGCTCTTTTTCTTGAAGATAGGATATTAAACTTATCATTGACAATTACAGGAACACAAATAAAGCCATTGCAACAATGAGATTTTGGCACAGTAAGTTAGATCAGTTCCCTTTCACTTCTGGGACTCAAGATTGAATCAAGATCAGACAGATGGGATGAATAGTTCCTCTCTTTGACAGCCGTTAATGTTCCTAAGTGATACGAGTTTGGGCATTTTCAGCTCTCTTTCCCAGTGGACATGAGTTTACAGCACAAAACTGTCCATAATTCAGCATTAATTAGCACTAATTGGGCAATCTCACACAGAAAGCCAACAGAGATGGCTGTTGTGGGGAATGGAAAATGTCACAGATGTGCAGTAGGAGGCACTCTTTGGAAGCTGGGGTTGAGGCAGATTGTTTGGTCAGAGTAAAAGGACCTCCAAAATGCATCTGCCTCTTGCTGTACCTGGCCTGCTTCATGTTATGGCTGAGTGCAAAAAACAGTGGCACTGATACACTGAACCTTCACAGGAACAACATTAAAAACAGTAACAATCCTCACACGCCCCTTTAATGTTGCAGGGTAATGCTTTTTTGTTCTTCTACATAAAACAAAGGTAAACCTTTTGGATCTTCTTTGCATGTATGCTTTCAATTCTCAACACCAATTCTGAAATATTGGCTTTATAAGCAGTGGAAATTGGAACAGTAAGTAATGAACATCGTAATTTATCATTTGTGGAATTCATAGCAACTGAATATTGTGGATTTGGCAGCAAAACGTACTGTAGACACAGAACATCATTAACCAGCATTCATATATATTGACACTTGACAGTCTCATTTGGACCTTTCTTTATATTTGGCAAAAAGCACAAGCCCTATTCTTATTCTTGTCTCGTATTCAGTGCGAAGATCAATAACCTGGTCCTCAGTAGACCAATCTCAGTATTCCTCGCTCCTGTACGTAAATCCAAGAGTGCAATGTTTTTTTTTCCACCCTATGTCTCTGCCCACAGGCACGGTATCATCAGTGACGAGTCATACCATTCGTTGCGAGCAATGCAAACAGCTTCGGAATTGTCAGAAAACCACACATGCAATTTCTACTTTGTTGCGTAAAAGCTGATCTTAACAAAAAAACAGCCTTGCCAAAGAGCTAGTCTGCTTTCTGGCACTGCCTCTGGTGTTAGATATCAGTTACTCTCTGGAAAGATCCACCAACTGAATGTAACAACAGCCTGAACCTTCCAGAATCAGCAGCATCATAACATACTCTAGTAAGTAGAGAGCTCTGCAGTTCATTACTGCTGCGATGCAATTATAAAGAGGAAAGACAAATTAGCATCTCAGAATAGCATGTCCATTTACAGAAGAATAAAGTCTGTGTTTATTTTCTCTACTCTCCTGCCCCTGCCCCACGACCCCCTCCCCTTCCCCTATTTTAGATTCCTTTCTGCTTTTACTCTTCCTCTGCTAGCCAGGATAAAGTAACATTCTGCCTCACCGAATTTTCTATCGTGTCATCACTCGGACTAGTCAGACCCACTCTGCAGTCAGCCAACTGGAGATGTGTCCCTCAAGGTGGAGCTTGCCCTAACAGATTTTCCTCTCCTCCCCCTCCCCCATCAAGAAGAAGCCATTGCTCAGAGTTCCAGGGTGTGTCTTCAGCCAACTAGGCCCTTAACTCTAGAATTCTCTCCCCAAATCTCTCGACCTCTCTCCTCCTTTAAGACACTCCTCAAAACCTACCTCTTTGACCAAGGTTTTGGTCACCTGTCCTAATATCTCATTCTTTGGCTCGGTGTCAATTTTTGTCTGATTACGCTCCTGTGAAGCTCCTAGGGCCGTTAAACTACCTTAAAGGCGCTAAAAAAATAGCAAAAAAAAGTTGTTGTTTTTCCATTCAGCAACTTGATCAAAAACTGGTAAAAGTCAGACATTGAGGAGTTGACATGTTTGAATGTCAGTCGACCCACTTAAACTTATGGCCTCCTGGATTCCAAATTCCAATCTGTTACTGCTAGAGTTTTCAAGCTGACACAATAATGAGTCAATGAAGCCCCCCCCCCACAACCCATGCAGACCCACAGATAGCTTTTGTGCACTCATGACCTGAAACTAAAGGGTTATTTTATTCAGTAGTGTGAACTGCTGTTTCTTGTTACTGGATAAATATTAATCAGTAAGTTTACATAAATTTTCAGTGGACTTTTATGTTATCTTACAGAAATCACATTAGGGCAGCAGGGAACAAATGACCTCATATTGCTCAGAAGGAATAATGTAACCATTTTCTCCATGGGTTGGAGAAACTATAATGAAAAAAATTAAATAAACAAAACAACATAAAGCCATTGAAAAAAATACCAGATCAGGCGTAGATCAAAGTCACTAACTTTGTCACTTGCACACGTCTCCTAAATGGTGAAAAGAATGAGAAGGGGGCTGAAGCCTGTCTGCGTCAAGTTATTAATATAGCTTCCTTGGCAATGGCCCAGCCCTCTCTGCAAATGGGGAAGAAGTGTGAGAAGGTGACACTTAATTTGCTGAATCAGTTTGTCTTTCAGACTTTCATCTTGATAAAGTTGAAATTGCTCTTGTTTTTAATCAAATCGTTCCCTATTGTACATTTTTCTGTTAGCTATGCAACAACACTGAATCCCTTCCACAACCTCCAAACGTCAAACATGTGGATTTAGTATATCCTGGTGGCCTAATGCTCTGACATCATAAAATGCCCTCAAGTTGATAGTAATTTTTTTCACTTTGTCCATTGTTTTATATAACAAACTGCTGGTCCTCCTGAGTGATCCATTTCTACTAGTTTCATTGACACATATTTTTGTTGTTTCTAAAGTTTTCTTTCCCCTTCTCCTTTCATGGTTTCCTTATGCCTTATACTTTCACAAACTGAAAGGAAGTGCCAGGTGAGCAATCTGCCCACAACAGATGCTGTCGATGCTGTCCTAAGACTGACCTTTTATTTCTGTATTTTAAAAAAGATATGTAAATATGCTGTCAACAACCCCAAAGAAAACAGCTGGTCAGGATGTAACTGTAGTTTAAAAGGTGTATGTAGTTCCTTGTTTCTCTTAGATCTGTGCATCCACAATAGCCTTCATCATATGCAGAACTGCAGATTGGATGAAGGGACCTTGTGTAGTATATCCAAGTTTACTGATGATACAAAGCTAGGTGGGAAATTAAGCTGCGAGGACACAAAGAGGCTGCAAAGGGATATAGACAGGTTAAGTGAATGGGAAAAAAGGTGGCAGATGGAGTATAATGTGGGGAAATGTGAGGTTATTCACTTTGGTAGGAAGAATAGAAAAACAGAATATTTTTTAAATGGTGAGAAACTATTAAATGTTGGTGTTGAGAGAGACTTGGGTGTACTGGTACAAGAAACACAAAAAGTTAGCATGCACAGCAAGCAATTAAGAAGGCAAATGGCATGTTGGCCTTTATTGCAAGGGGGTTGGAGTACAAGAGCAAGGAAGTCTTACTACAGTTGTATAGGCCTTTAGTGAGACCTCACCTGGAGTACTGCATACAGTTTTGGTTTCCTTAATCTAAGGAAGGATATACTTGCCTTAGAGGTGGTACAACGAAGGTTCACTAGATTAATTCCTGGGATGAGAAGGTTGTCCTATGAGGAGAGGTTGAGTAGAATGGGCCTATACTGTCTGGAGTTTAGAAGAATGAGAGGTGATCTCATTGAAACATATAAGATTCTGAGATTGACAGGGTAGATGCTGAGAGGTTCTTTCCCCTGGCTGGAGAGTCTGGAACCAGAGGGCATAGTCACAGGATAAGGGGTCGGCCATTTAAGACTGAGATGAGGAGGCATTTCTTCACTCAGAGCACTGTGAATCTTCAGAATTGTGTACCCCAGAGGGCTGTGGATGCTGAGTCGTTGAGTATATTCAAGGCTGAGATGGATAGATTTTTGGACTCTAGGGGAATCAAGGGATATGGGGATCGGGCAGGAAAGTGGAGTTGAGATTGAAGATCAGCCATGATCTGATTGAACAGCAGAGCAGGCTCGAGGGGCCTTATGGCCGACTCCTGCTCCTATTTCTTATGTTCTTATGTTCTTATATCTTGCCACACCTTCCCATGAATACCTTTCATAAAAAATTCTTGTATTGGGTTAGAAAATGTAGCTCCATATGGAATCATTATGCGTGTTTTTTTAAGTATCACCCTCTCTGCACTTGCCACTGACCTTAACCTCTCCACTAAGCCACTGAACCACCCTAAGCTCCCCATCTGCCCATTAAGGTTGCCCATTAAAAGCAACGCTATTTTCAATACATTGCCCTCTTAGACCCCTGCCAAGTTGCTCTATCCTACATTGCGTACGCACATCAACCAGATCCCCTTATAGACCTGTTTTACAGCATCTACAAATCCTGGTCAATCCCCTTCCTGTTCGAAATGAGCTTATTCTCCAACACTTGTTAATCAGGTTGTCAAAGGTTTTCAGATTGCATAATCTTCTTCGGTAGACTGACTCGTGAGTCTGATTTCCAATCTCACTCTGGGCATAGATGCCATAAAATGCTTTATTTATTTCTTCCAGTGAAAAACCAAAGATAATAAAAGTCAGCGTTTATTCACTATTATTTACAGTGTCCACATTGTTGAGTACAATAAAAACATTTTTAATTAATATATATTTTTATCTACAATTCAGCCACAGTTTTAAAATTGTTAAGCAGCTCCATGTTCATCTATAAAACAAATCGAGCTGTCTCTGATGTCTTAGGTGGTAAAGGCATCACTAGGTTTGGTCCTACACCATACAGAACAGAAGGTCCCAGATTCAATCCCTGGTCTGCACTGATTTAGCCGACCTTGGCAGGGGTACAGTTGGTCTAAGGATCTCTGGACTAGTGGGGAAAGAAACAATCTGGGTTCCTGCTCCTGTACAGTGTCCACCTGGCTGGAAATTACGTGTTTGTAGATGTTCAGTGAGAAGTGGATATGATGCCCTCCACAGCAGAACAGCAGGCTGACATTTAAGGGGTCATTTTAACCTAACTCGGCGGGCGGTAAACCCATAGAATTGGGTGGAATGCTGGTTTTACACCCTGCCCAATATTACTCTCCACTGACTTCAACAAAGAGCAGAATCGGGCGGGGTTGAAAAGTTAATGTTGCAACAGATCGCATCGGTTTCGCGACTGGCGGGTTAGGTTAAAATTGACCCCTTACTGTTTGGGCTCACACATGAAGAATAACCACTCGAGTAGATAACTGACGGTGACCAGTGCAGGTGGAAAATTACTCCGGCCATGAGTCAGTGCCTTCAGGAGTGGAGGGAAGAAAACCAGAAAAATAAAAGCAGACCAAATTGTTTCACCCCATTTAAAGGATACTTAATGAATCAGCCGGACACCTCTAAAGAGAGATGAAAGTTGCGCCATATAACTGTGGGGTGAAAGAAATTACTCTTTATGCTTATATTAAACATGTATTACATTAAAAGCAAAATGAGGCACCAGTGTACCCTGGTTCAGGGACCTCCTGCAAACACTGACATACTCTTCACTTCCAAAAGAACAATGTCAGCTACCCAAAGGAAAACAGTGCTATCATTGCAGAAAACATTTTTTATTATCACACAGCAACAGAAATAACGTGCTAGTAAGTCAACAAATACACACACCAATGACAAACAGAACATCTCACAGACTCCTTGGGATCCTAGGTTGTGGACATTCCAATTTCAAAACTTAGCCTTATTTTCTTTTTTAAAGACAACTATTCTGACATAAATAGTATATTCATTTTTCTTTCACGACTATTTCCCTTTTTGATGGCAAACACCGAAATTAAATTGAAATCCCACCTTTCACCAGCTTTGGACCATGGATTTCTTCACCGCTGCCATCAATACTTCTCCCTATCAGCTATCCAAAGGTAGAGTTGTGTTGGCGAGATGTTCCCCAGTTGATTTTTATTTCTTCCTTCCTTCTCCCCTCTTCCCAAGATGAACCAATTTGACAGTGAGATTATCCTGTCTGAATCTGGCAGGACAGGATAATATTGACTGAAGGGCCTCAGCTAATAGCTTGTCTTTCCAGCCATATCCAACCCTATTTTGTCCTAATGCTGATTCAGGTAACCAGATATTATATACTTATACTACACTATCAGATACATTTATTTCCCTCCCCCCAATTTTCTGCCCTTTGTTCCTCTCCTCTCTTGAAGAGACTCACTCTTGCTGGACTATGTTTCATTGGGCATCAGGTGTCTTCAAGCATTTCAACTAAGTGGACATTCTTCACTTGTGAGCTTAGACAGTGTGTATCAACATGCTATTAGACAGTGGGACATCACACCTGAGCCCATTCCTGATCTCACCTGATGTTCCCACACATGTACTTTACATAAACAGGGGTCACTGGACTGCAATCAGGAGCCCTGGCTGAAATTTCCCTTCCACTGCCCAGGGATACTAAGGCCTACTCAGCAGTATAGCCCGGTGTACATATTGTACGCAAATATGTACACTTTCTCTTCTCTAAGGTAGCAAATCAAGCTGCTGAAGCACTTTGCATTGAAATAGCTGCCCCAATGGATTTTGCCAGGAGATACTGCTGCTCAATCCACTGATGTTCTTCTTCCTGCCAGGATTGGCAACAGTTAATTCATGGCATTGCTGCATTGTTCTGGGACTGCCACTGGGAATTCCTGGTCTCTTAATAAATCAGGAATTCTTCCATGCCAGCACGGAGTTCAGCCTGGAATGAAGCAGCAACAGCTTTGTGTCCTCTGCAAACTTTGAAATGGTGCCCCCTATACGGAAGTCCAGCTCATTAATATATATATATCAAAAAGATCAGTGGTCCTAATACCGACGCCTGGGAGACACCACTGGATACTTCCCTCCAGTCTGAAAAACAACCGTTCATCGCTACTTTCTGCTTTCTGTCTCTTAGCCAATTTCGTATCCATGCTACCATTGCCCCTTTAATCCCATGGGCTCCAAGGAGGATTGAAAGACTGTGGCTGGAGTCTCCACTATTTCCAGTCATACTTCTTTCAGCAACCTAGGATGCATCCCACCTGAACTGGGTGACTTTTCTACTTTGAGTTCTGCCAACCTTTTAAGTACCTCCTCTTTATTTATTTTAATCCTATCCAATTTCCCTACCCCCTCCTCCTTTACTGTATCAATGACAGCACCCTCTTCTTTTGTGAAGACAGATGCAGAGTACTCATTCAGTACCTCAGCCATGTCCTCTGCCTCAACAAGAAGATTTATTTTTTGGTCCCTAATCGGCCCCACCCTTTCTTTGACTATCCTTTTACTCTTTATATGTTTATAAATGACTTTAGTGTTCCCTTTTATGTAATCTGCTAATCTTTTCTCGTACACTTTCTTTGCCCCTTTTATTTCCTTTGTCAGTTCGCTGGACCTTCTGTATTCTTTTTGATTCTCTACAGTATTATGAACCTGTCATTTATCATAAGCATCCTTTTTCTGTTTCATTTTAATCTCAATTTCTTTAGTCATCCAGGGAGCTTTAGCTTTGGATGCCCTTCCTTTCCCCCTCTTGGCAATCTGTTTAGTGTGTACCCGAATCATCTCCTCCTTGAAGGCCTCCCATTGCTCATTTACTGTTTTACCTGCCAATCTTTGTTTCCAATTCACCTGGGCCAGATCCCTTTTCAATTCAAGGTGAGTATCTTCACCTTTGATTATTTCTTGTCCCTTTCCATAACTACACTACACTAAACCTAATGATATTGTGACCATTGTTTCCCAGATGCTCTCCTACTGAAACATGCTCCACTTGCCCCTCTTCATTTCTCAGAACTAGATTTGGCACTGTTTCCTTCCTCGTTGGGCTGGAAACATACTGATCAAGAAAATTCTCCTGTACACATTTCAGGAATTCCTTCCCCTCTTTGCCCTTTACACTGTTTTATTCCCAGTCTATATTAGGATAATTGAAGTCGCCTATTATCACTACTCTATTGTTTCTATATCTTTCTGAAATTTGGTTGCAGATTTGATCCTCTATCTCCTTCCCACTATTTGGTGGTCTAAAGTATACACCCAACAGCGTAACAACACCTCTTCTGCTGCTTAACTCTAATCAAATAGATTCTGTCTTTGAACTCTGTAGCACATTATTCTTTTTCAGGGCTGTAACAGTATCTTTGATCAATACTGTCACCTCCCTACTTTTTTTCTTTCCCTATCACTCCTGAATACATTGTAGCCATGGATGTTAAGTTCCCATTCCTACCCTTGTTTGAACCAGGTCTCAGTTATTGGCTTTATATCATAGCCCCATGTGGCTGCAGCGCACCAACCTTTTTTAAAATTCATTCATGGGATGTGGGCGTCGCTGGCAAGGCCAGCATTTATTGCCCATCCCTAACTGCCCTTGAGAAGGTGGTGGTGAGCCGCCGCCTTGAACCGCTGCAGTCCGTGTGGTGAAGGTTCTTTCAAAGTGCTGTTATTTGTCATGCTCCATGCATTTATGCACACACACTTCAAACCCACTTTAGTCTGCTTTGCATTTCTCCCCTGTCTGATCCCTCCTCTTTCTGGACTACTCTTTGTTCTAGTGCAGTTTGTTTCTCCCAGTCCTCTATGGACCTTGTTTCTCTTCTCTGATGCTTCATCCTGGTTCCCCTCCCCTTGCCAAAAATCTTATCAAGTGTGAAAAAGAAATAAACTATTTCAATTTAACCAGGGCACCATTTGGATGCATGGAGAGAGGTCAGCATTGGGAGCATTGTGTACAATTCTAAATGTGCTGCTGACAACCCCAGGCCTACTATAGTGCTCCTCTTCCACCTCTTAGCTCAGATCAGTTAGCACAGAACAGGGATCAAACCTGCATCGTTCCAGATCAATACCACACTGTCATGGAAGCTGGCTAAATATTTCTAATTGTGTCTTACTTTTGAACATGATGGAAATCTGGGTACGATGGAGAGAGAAGGGTTACAATTATTTTGGAATATTACATTCCATGGATAATTTCGGTTGAAGTAAAGTGCAGTGGCCCAGGATTGCCTCTCATTCAAACTCATTTTTCTTGGGTGTGTGAGTTACACCAGTTCTTGGTGGGGCTACTAAATCGATTGCCATAGGCAGATAAAATATCCTCTCTTGGCTGACAGGGATGGGGGCGGGGGGATGGGGAATTAGTATAGACCAGTTCAATCCACTTGAATTGTTAATCTGTACCAGCTGGCCAATAGTGGAGCAACACTGATGACAACTTTGACCTTAATAACTACTCGAAAAAAGTGCAGGAATGTTTGCTATTTAATTAAAAGGCCAGATGATTATAAGCTTGATGTGTGTGTGCCGGCCTTCAGCTGAGCAGTTTGGTAAAACGACTCACCTTGGGGAGGGTGTGGGAACTAAGCGGACTATCTCACTGGGCAGCAGGTGCACGTTCTATTAGAAAAGCACAATGCATTACTGGGAGTCATGAGTTAATCAACAAACCTCCTGTTTGGAACAAGATATCTTCAAGTAATGGGCCTTGTTTGGCAGTTATAAAAAAAAATGTAAAAAGAAAACTGGGGATTATAAAGGTCCTACAATGGTACAATTATTTCTCAGATACAGAAGAACTTTGGTTGCAGAAATGAGTGAAATGGCCTCAGTTTGGATTTTTAGTTTGGTTTGACCCAAACCGACTCTGATTCAGGAAATACAAACTCAAACCCAAACCACAAAAATTGCCACTTTTGTAAAGCGAATCCATGAGGAAACATGACCATTCTGAGAATTTCAACTGTTTGGTTTTGGATCTAAAAAAGAGCATTATTTTTGTAATATTTTCTCCTGCCAAATGCAAATAACCTATCACCCACCCACCAAAATCAGGTGAAAATGGTTCATCCCACAGATTTCTTCATGGACTTCCTCACTGGATGTTATTTCAGGAAAAATGTGAGAGCAGATCCTGCCCCTTCTAGTTATCCCTCCCTCTACAGAGACCCTGCCAAGGACGGCAAACTTATCAAGGGAGAGAGTAATTGTGGAAAATCAGTCGAGATTTTGAGTCAAATTCGTATCTCCTATCTGAAAATCTAGTACTGTAGCATTGCAGCTTCCTGTCTTTGCTTTGCAAGAATAGAGGAGTCTGTTATTTCACATGGGATCCAAACTCAAACTCAGTTCAACCGGTCAGCTTTGGGCGTGTTTGACATTTGACCTGGAATTTCCCTTCCCCTCCCCCAAATGGCAATTCACATCTGTAAAGCAACTGTCAAATTTTCTGACTGAATTTCTTTCAAAATCCTCAAGCAAAACAAGACTAGGATTACAAAAATAAACTATTGTGTACAGTAGGTTATAATTCTGATATGTTTTCATTCCAGTCTGTAGAACCTAAGGGCTGTCTCCTGAATTCAACTCACTAAAACTTTAGTATCTAACTAATAGCACTTCTGGTCAGTAATTTACTATTAAGCATGATAGGAAACAGACAGCCCAGCAAGCCTTAAACTATATATTTTAAAATCTTTTTTTAATACACAATAGTCCACACCTAGTGGATAAAGTTCAGCAAGCTGATAATGTCTGAAACTCCATCGCAGTGTTAAGACTAAATTCTATCACAGAAGTGTTATACGAACAGTGGCTGGTTATGGTCTACAGTTTCCAGCCCAGTCAAATCCTGCCCTCCCCACCCCACCCCACCCCACCCGATACATATCCCCGCTGCCTCCTGCAAAGCAGAACTACCACCATTCTACAGTACCTATTTCTGCTGAGCACGAAATTAATGCTGTCTTATTGTATAACTGCTGCAGCACAAATTCATTACTGAACTCACCTATTGACAAAAATGCCCATAGCTGCATTATCCACATATAATATTAAAATAAAAGCAGGTTTCCTAGCAGAAGTATGTATTTTCATTGTTTTTTTTCTTCTTTAAATCTCTGCCTTGGGCTTTCACCAGGGGAGAGGAATATGTGATAATACGTGTACATTTGTAGTCACTCCCCCTTATGTATAGCTTCACTGCAGCCAAAGTAAACATTAACAAACAGTGGTCAAAAGGTGGGAAGGTCAAGGTTTGTACTGAATGTTACAATAAAAATGCGCACACAGAGACAGACATGCATGTTCAAAGGATGATGTTGAGCAGAACAAGGTTATGACTGTGAATAGTAAAGCCGGACAGTTTCTGACAGTACTCACATGGCAACATAGCATTAACACAATCTAATGCCACCAGGGGTTAGCTCTCCTATTTTCGTGTCAGCAATCCCAGGCTGCAGAGTGGTTTCTCCGGCTGCTTTTAAACTGAACAAGCGACCCTCTCTCCGCCAGTCTCTGGAAGTGTCTGCTGTCAACTCTGGCCAAGTCTACCAAAAAATTCAAAGATAGCACCTCTAAGGCTTCAGCTCTGGTTATGAACTATGAACCATTATCGAGTGACAGATGCACATCATTGCTACTGATTACGGTGTGTAGCACTAAGGCTACTGAAGATGGCATTCGCTTGCCTCCCCTTTACTGACACTCTCACATCTGTAGCCCTTCTGACTCCTGAGCTTGCACACCCAACAACTGCATTCAAACCACTGAGATTTCTGATTACTGCAAGAACTGTTAGGAAAACAAACGAGACACGAGTCAAATTCTATCTAGCATGCCTCCTCAACGCAGTACGACTGCCACTGCCTTCAGAAGTGAGCCAGCACAACACAAAGAATGGGAAGAAAGAATATAAAGAGCTGACCTGGTGGAAAGCTGCAGAGGAAAAATATTTCCTTCCCTTATACAGTGTCTCTTCTCCCTCAGCTGCTGTTTGCAGGAAATGAATGGGGGCGCACAGAGAACTGTTGTACTTGCAAATGACTTACCGGAGTCACATGATCCGGTTAATGTAGGGTGGGCCAGTGGGTGGAGGCTTCATAAACAACAGAGGACAATATACCCTAAGCCTTACCAGCATGCATCGAATTACACAGGGGCCCCTTTGTAGGAGGTTTCCGAGCAGCCCAGTCAGTTTACAGCATTAAAATCACCGTGGACTTGCAGTATGAGCTCCCTGTACGTATGTGTGTATAATATATATTATATATACATGTACATATATTATACATACACAAATACAGGGCTACTTGTATGTATATATGATAGATATAATACATATTTTTTTCCCCAAAAATATTGGAGCTGCTAATGATTCATTTACTTTTAGGATCGTATGCTTCAAAGTAGCATTATTTATAATGTTACTTAATTTAGCTAAATCATCATGTCTTTCTCTTCTGCTATAACCCTGTTTAACCTCCTGCCTCGGGAAGAGCAACCCACAAAACCTATGTGGCTGCAGCACAAAGTCAAAAATACCTCTTGCAGCTTGTGAAGTCTCTCTTTAGCAGAGCCGTGTGAAAGTATTTAGAATGAGGTTAAAATAAAGGTGCCTATGGTTCTAACTAGACTCTGTCCCGTTCTGTTAACCTGGCTAGTGCTCCGTGTTTCAAAGATATTTGCTTATATACCTACAACATACCTTTTGTGTGCTACATTGGATTGTCCATCATCTGAAACAGTACTTCTACACAATATAGTTTTATATTAAATTTTAGAATAAGCAGAGCCCACTTAAGCAGTCTACTTATTACCAGCTCTGTTTTATGAAAATAACAGTTACCAAAACTGTAATAACTAATATAAAAAGACTTTTAAAAAGACAGAATATTGCCTAGAATCACTGTAGTTATTGAAAGGTATCAATTCTAGCCTTAAGTAGAGCTGTTTTTATTTGAGGGAACAGACTAGAAAAATAGAAGCTTGATGGGGGGATGGAACGTTGCCAGGAATTTGTGCAGTTTCCTGACTCTCTGCTGCTGTTGAGAGAGAAGAGAAAGGCCACTGCTATGCAACCTCTGCATCAGCTCTGACATATTTCCTCCTCCTCCTCCTCCTCTCCGCCTTGAGAAGTGACCTGAGCTCATCGAGCAGGCAAACTGCACAGCGATCGTAGCCCTGGCTCCCAGGCTGCCTGAGGTGGCAGCGGCAGTACGCACTGAAATGTGGAGGTGGCAACTTGAGGTTTCAAAGATTCATGCAGTATATCAGGGGGGGGGGAATTTACCTCATTCACAGTGGAAAAAATTATAGCGCAATTCCAAATCACTTAATACTGCAGCTTTAATTAATTGCAGAACATTATTACCAAAATCCAAAATTTGACACGGCATTTTGCTAGACACATTGAGCAGAAATTGTTTGTATGAAGCAAAGCAGGTTTCCTAGGACATGCACTTGTCAACACATATTGTTCTGTAGCTGCAGGACTGTCAATATTGCCATGTACTGAAGCAAGGCAGGTTTTTTAAACTGCTTAAGCTGTGGCAAACAGAAAACTCATCACATTTAGCTGCTATTAATGTCTATATATGTAAACCACACTTTCAATGAAATAAGATAGTCACGAGCTATTCCTGTGCAGATAACAATTCAAATAACCCGTTCACTGATTTGAATCCAAGCTTAAAATGATATTTCTGGTTTATGGTTTCCAGGCATTTAGCTAAAACAAGTCATGACACATATTCACAATAGGTTATGTATTTTGCACATCTTGATGCGATGGCCAGGAGATATTGGGCCCTGGCAGGGTCCCTGGATCCAGTCACTGGGACTTTTATGTGGCGGAGGAGGGGGATGATTCTTTCACTTCCCTGGTGGTCAGTATGGACCTGATCCCTGGCACTTTGATTGGGGAGATATAGTTAAGTTCTTGGTGGGTATGCAGCTGTCATATTTAGGGATTTTTTTGACCATTTTTCCATAGAACAGATTTGGAAAAGAGTTACATTTAAATGTTGGGCTTTTAAAGCAACCTATATTCACACAACAGAAAATGCTGGAAATACTCAGCAGGTCAGGCAGCATCTGTGGAGAGAGAAACAGAGTTAACATCTCAGGTCGATGACCTTTCATCAGAACTGGGAGATTAGGCACTTTACAACCTTTCGGACTCAAAATTGATTTCAATAACTTCAGATCATAACCACTGCTCCCTTTTTCTTTTTCAGACACCGAGTGCTGGTAATGGTTCTGCTGTTCCCATTTACAGCTCCTCTAGACCCATCTTTTGTTTCCTTATTTGTCCCATTACCACCCTCCTTGCCCTGCACCATCATCTCTTTTGTCATTTAATCACTCCTGCCCTCCACCCTATCACAGACCTTCCCTTTTGTCCTTTCCTCCGCTCCCTTTCTTCTCCCCACACCCTTCCCTAGCTCTGTACTTACTTAAAACCTGTTAAATTTTTACTTCTTTAAAGTTCTGATGGGAGGTCATTGAACTAAAACCTTAACTCTGCTTCTCCCTCCACAGATGCTGCCTGACTTGCTGAGTATTTCCAACCTTTTCTGTTTTCATTTCAGATTTCCAGCATCCACAGTATTTTACTTTTGATCTAATGTATATTCACACAATTTTTTTTTGAAAGCACTGAGACGAAAAATGGGTAAAGTGCTAATGAGCTAGGTTATTTCCCCAAAGTCTGAAAACAATTAGCAATTCATTAACTGATCAATAAACCTCACACTCACTAATGGGAAGTCCCTGAACCCAGGCACTAAGCAAGGATTGTTTGGCGTAGATTTGGTTAGGTTTGGTGAGGTTTGCCAAACTTCCCCTTTGTTTATCAACTCAGTCAGAAAGATTTGAGGCAAAGACACACGCTGACAGTCAGGCTTTTAAACAGAAAGCTTCTTGAGCAGACTTTCATCAGAGTCAGCAAAGATTCAGGGAGCGCAGCGAAGGTTCACCAGACTGATTCCTGGGATGGCAGGACTGTCGTACGAGGAGAGATTGGGTCGACTCGGCCTGTATTCACTCGTGTTTAGAAGAATGAGAAGGGATCTCATTGAAACATATAAAATTCTGACAGGGCTAGACAGACTGGATGCAGGGAGGATGTTTCCCCTGGGTGGGGGCTCCAGAACGAGGGGTCACAGTCTCAGGATACGGAGTAGGACATTTTGGACTGAGATGAGGAGAAATTTCTTCACTCACAGGGTGTTGAACCTGTGGAATTCTCTACCATAGAAGGCTGTGGAGGCCAAGTCACTGAATATATTTAAGAAGGAGCTAGATAGATTTCTAGACACAAAAGGCATCAAGGGGTATGGGGAGAGAGTGGGAATATATGGTATTGAGATAGAGGATCAGCCATGATCATATTGAATGGCAGAGCAGGTTCGAAGGGCCAAATGGCCTGCTCCTGCTCCTATTTCCATGTTTCTATGTTTCTATGTCAGACGGTTAGAAGTTATTTGGTTTAAGTCAAGCATGATGACCCACTGATGTGCGTAAGCATAGCATTTTCATTATTTTGTTTTATTACACAATGACAAGTTGTGCTGATTGAATTAAGTGAGTCCAATCATAACTATTGCTCTGTATGTAAAATAAAACAGCTTAATAATTTGAATCTTACCGAGTCTTTCTGCCTTGAGAAACATTGGAGTAGCACACACAGGCTGGTGAACTAGTCTTCACCAGCAGCGTAAAACGGGTTCATGGTGAATCGGCAGTCCGTTTTATACCGGGCCCGATCTTCTTGACGATTGAAAATTGAGCGTGGTGTAAACCCAGCTGGAGATTTGCTGTGAGTCTGTTTCGTGCTACTGGCATAGACTAATTTCAACCCCATGATATCCAGTTCAGATCGCAAGGGGTCCTATTGTTACACCTCTGTGTTACACTCTTGTATAATTAGGTATTGGGCAGAACGGGTACGCCCCTAAATGTAAGAAGCTCGGAGCACTTACAGCAGTGACCAGCACCACTATACCCAAGAGAATACCCAAGACAAGTCCCGAATTTTTAACAGCATCCAATTCCAGGCAGTCTAGCGAGAGACAAATGAGGGTATAAACTTTCCTTGGGCAGTAGCGCAAAACAGGCAATAGCGAATCGGCATCCCACTTTTTATTCCGTCCGATTTTCTTTACCATTGACTTCGTTGGAAAAGAAAATCAAACAGAGTTTAAAATGGCTGCCGATTTGCTGTCAGCCATTTTGTGTTACCGCCCAAAGACAAATTTATATCCCATGATCTTTTGGCGAGAAAAAAATCATCAATTTTGCATCAGGGAAAGAATTTCTCACTCCTCTAACGCTGCATTGGCTCCAAAGTAATTGAAACCTTAGTGCATCCAACTTCTTAAACTGTAAATATTAAATTGAAAAGGAATTGGGAGCCAGCTGATCTGTTTTTAAATTCCTAGCTCTTTCCTAACTTTAAAAATCTCACCAACATGCAAAGGCCAGTGAGCGGAGCTCCGTGAATCCACTCTGCTTTTCCTAAATGAAGAGCTGTGGAGTACTATACAATCATAATTGCTTGCCTGCATTGCATTCATAATTGCATTAATCGGGGAAGTGGGTGGTACTTTGAATTAGCACATGGTCTTTTCACCTTTGGGACACTGGCTTGAATTAAGCTCGGCTCTCGATGGTAGCTGTAGTTTCAGAGTTCTCAACTCAATTCCCAGTGGTGCAAGTACAGAGTACAAAGCTGCCCACAATTTGCCAGTAAATTAATGATCTGACTCAGAGAATTCAAAAGGATGGCTGGTCCAGGAAATAAGAAAAGGTGCAATACATAGAATTACATAGAATGTACAGCACGGAAACAGGCCATTCGGCCCAATTGCTGTATGCCAGTGTTTATGCTCCACATGATCCTCCTCCCACCCTATTTCATCTAACCCTGTCAGCATAATCTTCTATTCCTTTCTCCCTCTTGAACATATATAACTTCCCCTTAAATGCATCTATGCTATTCACCACAGCTACTCCATGTGGTAGCAAGTTCCACATTCTCACCACTTTCTGGGTGAAGAAGTACAACCCTAATCTTTATCTTCCTCTCCCTGCCCTCCTACTCTTCCTGAAAGCACAGACTCCTGCTGGGACACAGTTCCATGGGTGCCTGACCCAAGTGAACAACAGCCATAAACCTAGATGGCAAGAGGCAGCAGGCTTTTTGACCATGAGGGCAAGAGGCATTACGTCCAATCCAAATCCTGTCCTCATGAAACACCCACCTACTTCCCACAGGTCACCGGATAGTAATCAGGAGCATAAACCTTGGCCAATTTACTTTTCCTAGCTTGGGTCTATAAATGATGCCCTTCTGGAATTGGGTCTGAGGTACATTGTAACAATAGGACCCCTTGTGATCTGAATTGGATATCATGGGGTGAAATTTGTTTCCGTCAGTAGTAGAGGGAAAGGTTTATGCCCTAGCATTGGGTTGTACTGGTGTCTATTAGTACAATAACTAATGGCACCATTATTCCCAGCAGTACTATCCTTAACCTTATTTCCTGCCACTAGTATATCTCACTTTAAATGAGCCCAAAAAATACATGCAACTTTTTCCTCCAAAAAATGACTCAGGAAAACAAATGTATTTCCACTTTTACAATGCCAAGAATTGTGATTTCACTTCTACCACAAGTACTATGGGAGAAATGGCCTCTGGCTGTGCTTTAGTTTCTATGATTCTATGCACTCTCTAAACGAGGAGGCTCTCAATGGACAGATACACTGCTGGGTATAAACATGGTCCTTCATAGGAGCAAATCCTCCATTTTTTATTTATTTTAATTTACATCTTGATTTTAAGTACTGATCACAATTTAAAATTTAATGTAAATAGATCTGCTGTGCTCTATATCATGTTTTTGTACTGGGGAACAAAGGATGAAATTTTTAAAAACAAATGTGCAGATTTCTAACTGTAAATAATTATTATCGGGAGAAATCTCTGGGCAAGATGCACTTTCTGCAGGAAAGGAAATCTATCCTCCCTACTAAAAATGCTGGCAGACAGGAACTTTGGAATAAAATTTACTCTTAATTCAAAATCTCTTGATTCAAACTCTATGAAAATGTTACTTTTTTAAGACACAAAATTCCCACTTTGCTGTGTTCTTTAATTCAAAATTATTGAATAATTTGAATTTTTTCAGTGCGAAGAAAAATAACTTTGAATTATCAATAGACGGTAACACAAAGTAAATTGAAATTGGTGCTATGTTATCAAAAATATAACTTCAGGTTCCTTATATGATCACCAGGAACTAGAGGCTTGCAACCATAGCTCTTAGGAATTCCAAACATGCATGAATACATTATAAAGAAACAGTCATTACCAATCACCAAGGCAGAGAAACTTGGCACAGAAAATGGCAGCAGACATGGACAAAGGGACACCGTGTGTCTCTGTGTGTGTAAAAGCACATGCCAACCCTGCTCCCTGTTATGGTGCACCAGCTTCTCCTTCAAGAAAGAAGGGAATGTGTTGATGGTAGCCTAGTGAGATGTTTTGAGGTTACGCATGTCAGGGTAGAACCATGTTGCTGGTGTGTAGAAGATGGCACAGGAGCGAGGAGGTGAAGGAAATGATAATGAGGAGAGTAGCAGGTGCAGAGTGTATCAGTAGCAGCAGAAGGAATTGGATTCATGTGTGCTGCAATGATTATGAGTGCTGTGGATATGGATAATGCAGGGCTAAGCAGAGAGTAATGAGAGATATGGGTTAGGAGTCTTACCTTAGTAGCCCTTGTGAGATCATTGAATTGTTTTGCATTGCAGCCAGATCCTTGGAGCAGTGCTTCTGGCACTGACCTGCTCTGTCACCTCTGCCCACTGCTTCCAGGAAGCTAGCCATACTGCCATACACCCCCAAAAGCACCTCCAAAGCTGCATTTGAAAAGCGAGAGCCCTGCCAGCCGCTCTTCTGCCTGCTAGTTCAGTGGTGGCCAGAATGAAGCTGATTTCAGCCACAGGTCACCTCTCCTTCAAAAGGCACTGGCTGCCTTTAACCGATGCTGGTGACCACCGATTTCCCACCCCTCCTCTCGTTGGACGAGCTGCCAATGAGGAGCACCAGTAGCTCTGGCGGCTCTTTTAGTTCATGCTAAGCAGGGATGGAGAGCATTGTAGCCTGGTCCCTGAGCCCACATGAACAGGCACGTGATTGAAGCGCGCCGACCATTTTGCGTCCATTTTGTGTCCATTTTCGGGTGATACAGGCCCGAAATAGTTTGGCTGATTTTCTATTAACATAAATACTTTCCAAATGTTCTGATCAGAAAATCACTATCAATATAGCCCTCCCAAAATAAGTCTCAGTTCCTTTAGCAGCTCCTTTACACATCGAACTTTCCATTACACCCACCACTATGCACACTAAAAAATTCCATGAGAAAGAACAGGAAATCACATAATGGCTGCTTTCAATATAATTTATATAATGTACTCTGCTAGAATTTTTTACCAACTGAAAAATCTACCCTTATTTTCTTGGTTCATTAATTTTCATACAAGGGATTACCTACTTTGTGATTTTTTTTTAAAAATCATGCAGAGACACCTCGGGTTAAGTGTTTTTCCGATGTGCTTCCTTTGCCCATCTGTTTCTGTTTGAGTCCTAATAGCACTATTCAGCTGTGTGACATCTTTTTCACATCCTAGCTAAGATCTTTAAGGGTAATGCATAATTTAGTAGATGCGCACACTGGCCACACATAGCAAAAACCATTGCCAGATATTTTTATCAGGTGGAGCAAAAGGCAACTATTGGATATTTATTTATTTTTTAGAACTGCGTTTACTTTCTGAGTGTTTAATAAAGGGCTGTCTACTGATGGAATGGTTGGATGACTCGCACTAAAGCTTGATCATCTCTTTTCTCCACCTTGGACCACTGGGGTTTTCCAAGGTCAGGAAGCTCCTGGGATCAAATCCTGAGTAAATGGAAACTTGGTCAGGATACAAAATAGATGAGATCTCCCACACCATACTTGCCAAATGGAGGCATGCAATGAGAGACAATCCATCTTTACAAGGCACCTTCTTGGTTGGTGTCCAGATGGTTGACCAACTGAGTCAAATCACTGTAGACGATGGCAAAACCATTCTCCTGTAGACTTATGAACATTGTGGCTTGCCTGCTGAGGGGCACATGGTACCTGAGTTTTGGCAACTTTGCTCTTCGCACCGTATCAGATGAGATATGTGAACAAAGAACGTGAAGTACTAATCTATTTCGCTGTGGTTGATTCTGCTTCATTTTCTTTCACCACTTACCATCATTTGGGCCCCTCATTCTCACCAAAGCTGTCATCCTTCATAACTGCATGTAGATAGTCCTTGCATGAAAATGGCCTGAATGGCCACAACAGGTGCTCAGTCACTGCTCATACTGAAGGATTTAGAGTGGGAGAACTCAAGTCTTCACACTGGTGACTGTCAGCTGTAGGAGAGCATCACAAATGTTAGAAATGGACAAAAAGTGTCAAAACATTTCTTAAGAAGATTCAGTGGAGCAAGTTAAATTGTTGGTTTTTTTTGTTTCAGATTTTCCAGTATCTGCAGTTTTTTGTTTGGATTGTTGGGATTTGAGGTTAAATAAAGAAATGTGATGTTAAATAAAGAAATGTGATGTTTCAGCATCAAGTGCTGTTAAGATGGCAATTCCATTGGTGATACTCACCACCACATGTTGTATATTTTAAAATATTGCTTCAAGTTATACTTCTTTAGAACTAGACACAGTGGTCTATTTTTTTCACAAGTACTTAAGAGTAAGACCATAGAATCATAGAATCATACAGCACAGAAGGAGGCCATTTGGCCCATCGTGCCTGTGCCAGCTCTTTGAAAGAGCTATCCAATTAATCCGACTCCCCTGCTCCTTCCCCAAAGCCCTGCAAATTTTCCCTCTTTAAGTATATATCCAATTCCCCTTTGAAAGGTACTTTTGAATCTGCTTCCATCACCTTTTCAGGCAGTGAATTCCAGATCGTAACAACTCGTTGTGTAAAAAAATTTCTCCTTATCTCGCCTCTGGTTCTTTTGCCCATTATCTTAAATCTGTGTCCTCTGATTACTGGCCTTCCTACCAGTGAAAGCAGTTTTTCCTTATTTACTCCATCAAAACCCTTCATCATTTTGAACACCTCTATTAAATCTCCCCTTAACCTTCTCTGCTCTAAGGAGAATTGCAGAGCTCCATTATTCCCTCTTTTAAAGAAAACATTATGCTTTAGAAATGACTCCTTTGCCTGGAGCAAAACTGTGTTATTATGATTTCATCCTATGAACTAAAAGAGGTATCAGGAGGAAATTGAGTCAAAAATGCTAGAGTCTATTATAAAAGATGTGATAACAGAATACTTCGAGTGCATTAACGGGATTGGCCAAAGTCAGCATGGGTTTATGAAAGGGAAATCATGCTTAACAAATCTAATGGAGTTTTTTGAGGATGTAACTGGTAGAATAGATAGGGGAGAACCAGTGGATGTGGTATACTTGGATTTTCAGAAGGCTTTTGATAAGGTCCCATGCAAGAGGTTAGTGTGCAAAATTAAAGCACATGGGATTGAGGGGAATATACTGGCATGGATTGAGAATTGGTTGACAGACAGGAAACAGAGAGTAGGAATAAACAAGTCTTTTTCCGGGTGGCAGGCAGTGACTAATGGGGTATCGCAAGGATCAGTGCTTGGGCCCCAGCTATTCACAATATATATGATTGGATGAGGGAACTAAATGTAACATTTCCAAGTTTGCAGACTACACAAAGCTGGGGTGGAATGTGAGCTGTGAGGAGATGCAAAGAGGCTCCAATGTGATTTAGACAAGTTGGGTGAGTGGGCAAGAACATGGCAGATGCAGTATAACGTGGATAAATGTGAGGTTATCCACTTTGGTTGTAAAAACAGAAAGGCCGATTATTATCTGAATGGTGATAGATTAGGAAAAGGGGAGGTGCAATGAGACCTGGGTGTCCTTGTACACCAGGCGCTGAAAGCGAGCAGTCAGGTGCAGCAAGCAGTTAGGAAGGCGAATGGTATGTTGGCCTTCATTGCAAGAGGATTTGAGTACAGGAGCAGGGATGTCTTACTGCAGTTATACAGGGCCTTGGTGAGACCACATCTGGATTATCATGTGCAGTTTTGGTCTCCTTATCTGAGGAAGGATGTCCTTGCCATGGAGGGAGTGCAACAAAGGTTTACCAGACTGATTCCTGGGATGGCGGGACTGACGTATGAGGAGAGATTGGGTCGACTAGGCCTATATTCATTAGAGTTTAGAAGAATGAGAGGTGATCTCATCGAAACATTTAAAATTCTAACAGGACTAGACAGACTAGATGCAGGGAGGATGTTCCCGATGGCTGGGGAGTCCAGAACCAGGGGTCACAGTCTCTGGATACGGGGTATGCCATTTAGAACTGAGATGAGGAGAAATTTCTTCACTCAGAGGGTGGTGAACTGTGGAATTCCCTACCACAGAAGGCAGTGGAGGCCAAGTCATTAGATGTATTCAAGAAGGAGATAGATATATTTCTTAATGCTAAAGGGATCAAGGGATATGGGGAAAAAGCGGGAACAGGGTACTGAACTAGACGATCAGCCATGATCATTTTGAATGGTGGAGCAGGCCCAAAGGGCCGAATGGCCTACTCCTGCTCCTACTGTCTATTAAAAACAAGCCATTTGGGAATATAGAATTTCACCCTATGTAATGTGAACATGTTTTTCTGTCACTGTTTAAACCATTTCCTTTTGCCACCATATCTGTCCTAGTAGATCAATAGTGATATGAAAAAATAATGGAATCAGGTACTATAGACACATGAATCTTTCTGGCCTTATCATGACTTACCTTCAGCCGTTTGTACTCCTGGTTTCTTGTCACTAACTTTGCTCTGGCCAGACCACTGACAACCTCTGTATGAGAAGCTAAACAGCTATCTCTTCCGTCCACATCAGGTTTAGTTGCTTTAGAGTCCTACAATCAGCTCCTGCGGACTTGGAGAACTGCTTGGCAAGTTTTTTAGTTGCCTTGCCTTTTTAAGTCACTGCAATGCTTACGGCACTTCCACTCTCTCTCTGCTTCTGACCTGCTGTTTTAGTTTTTTGCCAGTGTCTTCCCAAGAACAACATAACCCTTTGCACAGAGGAGGCAGTACTTACTGTCAGAAACAAAAAAAATATCTTGAGGTTTGAAGCTTTCCACTATTTGGAAGTAAATTTCCTTCTCAGAAAATTGTTCCTTCCTTTCACTATCCTTCCTTTCAACTCTTTATCTGATATTTTTGCATTTTGATATGTATTAACACGTCCTTATATCAGAATTTGCTTGTTTAATTTGTTGGTTTGAACTAAACTCTGCATTTACAATTTTTCTCTGAGCAGACAGAAAATTGCCATTTCCCACATGTGATTTTGTACAATTTTGAACACAGGTTAGTGCCTGCACACACTGAAGGTGGAATGGAGATATAGGGGGAGAAATTAGAAATAATGTTTTTTAGGCGCAGACCCGATGCATCACGCGATCAGTCGCGCCCGAACAAAAAGGCCCAAGGCCCTCCCGAAATTAGGCCTCGAGTCTTATCAACATCTTCGGGGTGAGCTGCCAGCACCTGTTGTACCTCTACAGGCAGCTCGCCTCATGAGCAAAATGTATTTTGGGTTGCCGGCAGTGGTCCTCAGGTAAGTTGCAGGAAGGGGGGTTGGATTAAGAACATAAGAAATAAGAGCAGGAGTAGGTCATACGGCCCCTCGAGCCTGCTCCGCCATACAATAAGATCATGGCTGATCTTCGACCTCAACTCCACTTTCCTGCCCAATCCCCATATCCCTTGATTTCCTTAGTGTCCAAATATCCATCGATCTCAGCCTTGAATATACTCAACAAATGAGCATCCACAGCCCTCTGGGGTAGAGAATTCCAAAGATTCACAACCCTCTGAGTGAAAACATTTTTCCTCATCTCGGTCCTAATATATGACCCCTTCTTCTAGACTTTCCAGCCAGGGGAAACAGCCTCTCAGCATCTACCCTGTCATGCCCTCTAAGAATTTTACATGTTTCAAAGAGATCACCTCTCATTCTGCTAAACTCCAGAAAATATAGGCCCATTCTACTCAATCTCTCCTCATTGGACAAGCTTCTCATTCCAGGAGTCAATCTAGTGAACCTTTGTTGCACCCCCTCTAAGGCAAGTGTATCCTTCCTTAGGAAAAGAGACCAAAACTGTACTCTTTACTCCAGGTGTGGTCTCACCAGAGCCCTATATAATTGCTGCAAGACTTCCTTACTCTTATACTCCAACCCCCTTGCAATAAAGGCTAACATACCACTTGCCTTCCTAATTGCTTGCTGTACCTGCATGTTAACTTTCTGTGATTCATGTACAAGGACATCCAAATCCCTCTGAATACAAATATTTCTTAGTCTCTCACCTTTTAAAAAAATTCTGCTTTTCTATTCTTCCTACCAAAGTAGATAATGTCATATTTCCCCACATTATGCTCCATCTGCCACCTTCTCACCCACTCACTTAAGCTGTCTGTATTCCATTGCAGCCTCTTTGCATCCTCCTCACAGCTTACTTTCCGACCTAGCTTTGTGTCATCAGCAAACGTGGATACATTACACTCGGTCCCCTCATCTAAGTCATTGATATATATTGTAAACAGCTGAGGCCCAAGCACTGATCCTTGCGGCACCCCACTAGTTGCAACCTGCCAACCCAAAAATGACCCGTTTATTCCTACTCTCTGTTTTCTGTCCATTAACCAATCCTCAATCCATGCTAATGTATTACCTCCAATCCCATGAGCCCGAATATTGTGTAACAATCTCATGTGTGGCACCTTATCGAATGCCTTTTGAAAATCCAAACATACTGCATCCACAGGTTCCCCCTTATCTACCCTGCTGGTTACACCCGCAAAAAACTGTAATAGATTTGTCAAAAACGATTTCCCTTTCATAAAAGGGAATGGGCAATGGGGGACCTATTGCCAAGACGGCGGAGTCAGGGGGAGAACACCTATTCCTCTTGGCTCCACAGAAAGGCTATTGCTTTAAAAATAAATTAAAATGTACCTTTTTAAAAATTGGATTTATTCATCATTAAACACATTTACAACATCATGATCATTCTGTTGTACCTTACAGTCATTCCTTTACCAGTAACGAGTTGGCATCCATAGAGGCAGCTGAAGAGTCCGGCGCAGACTCGATGGGCCGAATGGCCTCTTTCCGTGCTGTAACCTTCTATGACAAGTCCTGAGACGGGCCTGCCCCACTCATCGGTAACTAATTTCGTAGAGGGGTGCTTCAAAGGGCGTTAGGTCCCATATTAACATATTTAAGGGGTCTAACGTTTGTTTTAGGCATCCGCCAGGGACCTTAAAAATGGTCCTCACGAATTTATCAGTGGGGCTAACATTTGGACAGACTCAACACAGGCCATCCCACTATTAAATTAAGCTCATCCAAAACTCTGCTGCTTGTATACTGACTCGCACCAGATCCCGTTCTCTCATCACCCCTGTGCTCACTGACCCGGTCTGGCAAAGCCTCGATTTTTAAATTCTCATTCTTGTCTTCAAATCCCTCCGTAGTCTCACCCCTCCCTACCTCTATAACCTCCTCCAGCCCTACAACCCTCCGAGATCCCTGCGCTCCTCCAACTCTGGACTCTTGCGCAACCCTGATTTTAATCGCTCCACCATTGGTGGCCGTGCCTTCAGTTGCGTAGGCCCTAAACTCTGGAATTCCCTCCCTCAACCTCCCCGCCTCTCTCCCTCCCTCTCGTCCCTTACGAAGTATAGTGTCTAAACAAAAAAAATAATGAACTCATTGTTTAGATGCCATGCTTTTTGAGTTACTGCTTTTTAGGCCCTTGTGATTCATTAGGCAAACTGATAGTTGAGAAGTAATTCAGTCCGATGTTTGCAGAGGATTATTAAAGATATTTGTAGTGTAATTACTGCCGGTTGACAGAGAAATGATCTGTAGTTAATTCTAGTGAAATTGTATGTCCAGCATATATCATACAAATATTGACAACACTTAAGATCTATGGAGGTAAGTTATTGATCCAATTGCTTACTGAAGTGACCAAAAGTGTGTTGTAATGCCTAAAGCTGAGGGCTGCAGACATTATTATACATTGATGTGAATTTTAACTCATTTGTCAATAGTTTACCATAGCCTGAAAATTTCAGACAATATTTGATTCATTTTATCCTTGGACTGACATTTATTTAAACATCTTTTTTAAAGAGTAAATATATTGTACTTCTAACATGTGCTTCATCTGGGTATAAATAAATATATTAACTGTGTTAGCCTGTAGAATCTAGTCTGTGATTAATATCCTCCCATTTTAAGACTAAGCAGATAGCATAGAACACGACTAGTTGAAATATTGGATGAATTTCTTAATCTGCATAAAAAGTTACTTTTATACCTACAGAATAATTGCCAACCAGCCAGAAATATTCTCTGCAGAATATTATAATTAGAGTTTTTCCATTACACAGAGGAGAATGATCAGTGAGTAAGGTCACTGACCACCATGGGTTAACCACACCCTGCGTTTCAAGTGCTTTGACATCAATTACGCACTCAAGCATCATAATAACAGTGTCCTTTAACATACTCCTTCAGAACATCTACTCTTCCCAAACGGATCCTGTGTATTGAAAGTTCTTCAATTTTTGATGCCACCACCTCATCACATCGACAATCTGTCTACTCTCCACCCTAAAGAGATTCCCATTTAAAACATTAAAAATACTTCAAAAGACAATATTAACAGACTTCAAGCTGAAACAATGCCGGTGAAGATGATATGTTGAAAGTTAATGCTAATTCTTGAAAATGGTTTGATTTTTAATAAGAGACACTGATGTTAACTTTCACTCTTTAATATGTTTGACTATCAGGAAACATTCAAGGATAGGTAAACAGACTAATCAGCCCCTGCAATTCTATGTTGAGTGTTCTCTTGTGTATCCCATTGTAGAATACACTCTTTTGAACAATAAAACATTAGGAAACCTGAATCAGGTCAGAAATTTGCCTTCAGGGCATCTATCATAACTAGGACTTGGATCTTCCATATGAATCTCTCCTATCTGTATCTGTCTTGGATATATTTGGCCATCTGTGAAATGAACCCTATCTGTGTTGGAGACAGAATGATCTCCATGGAGTATGAGTAGCTTCAAAGTCTTTGTTACTGACTTGAAGCACGCTCTTATAGTTTGATTAGTGTTTAAAGCAAGGTGTTCAAAGTATGGCCCATGGGTCAAGCTCTGGCAATCTGGCCTACGAAGCACGCTGATCAGTCCATTGATGTATGGCCAATCCTACTGTAATCTGTCAAGCTACGGTATAAATTGTTCAATTGGTTATCACACACTTACCTGAACCTTTGTGTTAATCAGGCACATTCTCTCCAATGGTGCTTGTTGCACAGGGGTCGAAAGTAACATTGGAAATGGACATCAAAGATTGGAAGTGGGTCCCTGATTCTAGGATGATCACTGTGAACAGTAACCATGCACTGGGCTTGCTCAAGGGACTGATATGGTCAAACAGGAGGTGAGTTTCTATGGGGTTTCTCCCAATCACCCATTGTATCTTCGGCGGAAGAACAGCTGAAACCCTGGTGAAATGGAGGGAGAAACATTTTTCTGGGGTCTCCATGGCTTTTCCACTAAATTTGTGGCAGATGAGCTGGAAAACGCTTGCATAAATTCGCCCCCATAAACTTTAGTAACATATCAGAAATAGAGACAAAGGAAACTTGATAAAGTGGGAACGTGGGAGACAAATGAGGAGAAATTGGTTCTCCTTATGCCCATTTTCAGGGTAAAAAAACAGGGCAATTAGGAGCAATTTCAGAGGGCTATGTTCCGCAATCCAAGGATGCCTGAAATGCATCCAAAGCCGTATTGGACGTATTTCAATACTGATGAAAGGTCATCAATCTGAAACGGTAACTCTGTTTCTCTCCACAGATGCTGCCTGACCTACTTCCCAGCATTTTCTGTTTTTATTTCTGTTTATATTAGCATTGGTTTCACAAACTGTCAATAAAAGGAAAAAATGGTCATTGCTTTCCTTGACTGCTCCTACACTCATGCAGCTAGCTTGAGCTCCTTTGCATCAAAGGAGTTGTGATCAACTTTTAGCTGTATGATATTCAGAAATGAGTGCCTATTTATTGGCCAGGGCTCTGAGTTGGTCTGTATCTAAGATCAAGATCTAATGCTGGGTCTGGCTAATTTGGAGTCTCAGAATGATTAGCATTCAATTGGTTTCATCTCAGCGACATCATCTGAAAACACAAAGTTAGGTTCCACATGTACGCTGACTACACCCAGCTCTACCTCACCACCACCTCCCTCGACCCCTCCACTATCTCTGATTTGTCACACTGTTTGTCCGACTGGATGAGCAAAAATTTCCTCCAACTAAATATTGGGACGACCGAAGCCATTGTCTTTGGTCCCCGCCACAAACTCCGTTCCCTAGCCAACGACTCCATCCCTCCCCCTGGTCACTGTCTGAGGTTGAACCAGACCATTTGCAACCTTGGCACCCTATCTGACCCTGAGATGTGCTTCCGACCACATATCCACTCCATCACCAAGACCGCCTACTTTCACTTCCGTGACATCGCACATCTCCACCCCTGCCTCAGCTCATCTGCTGCTGAAACCCACATCCATGCCTTTGTTACCTCTAGACTGGACTATTCCAATGCTCTCCTGGCCAGCCTCCCACCCTCCATAAACTTGAGCTCATCCAAAACTCTGCTGCCCATATCCTAACCAATTCCCGTTCGCCCATTACCCCTGACTTACATTGACTCCTGGTCCGGGAATGCCTTGATTTTTAGATTCTCATCCTTGTTTTCAAATCCCTCCATGGCCTTGCCCCTCTCTACCTCTGTAACCTCCTCCAGCCCTCCAACCCTCCAAGATCTCTGCGCTCCTCCAATTCTTGCCTCTTGCGCATCCCCGATTTTAATCACTCCATCATTGGCGGCCGTGCCTTCAGCTGCCTAGGCCCTCGGCTCTGGAATTCCCTCCCTAAACCTTTCCATCTCTCTACCTCTCTCTTTTCCTTTAAGACACTCACCTGTCCTAATATCTCCTTATGTGGCTCGGTGTCAAATTTTGTTTGATAATCGCTCTTGTGACACGGCTTTTTTTTTATTCGTTCATGGGATGTGGGCATCGCTAGCGAGGACAGCATTTATTGCCTATCCCTAATTGCCCTTGAGAAAGTGGTGGTGAGCCGCCTTCTTGAACCTCTGCATGTCCGTGTATGAAGATTCTCCCACAGTGCTGTTAGGTAGGGAGTTCCAGGATTTTGACCCAGCGACAATGAAGGAATGGTGATATATTTCCAAGTTGGGATGGTGTGTGACTTGGAGGGGAACGTGCAGGTGGTGTTGTTCCCATGTGCCTGCTGCCCTTGTCCTACTAGGTGGTAGAGGTCGCGGGTTTGGGAGGTGCTGTCGAACAAACTTTGACGAGTTCCTGCAGTGCATCCTGTGGATGGTAGAAACTGCAGCCACGGTGCTCCGGTGGTGAAGGGAGTGAACGTTTAGGATGATGGATGGGGTGGCAATCAAGCGGGCTGCTTTGTCCTGGATGGTGTCGAGCTTCTTGAGTGTTGTTGGAGCTTCACTCGTCCAGGCAAATGGAGAGTATTCCATCACACTCCTGACTTGTGCCTTGTAGATGGTGGAAAGGCTTTGGGGAGTCAGGAGGTGAGTCACTCACTGCAGAATACCCAGCCTCTGACCTGCTCTTGTAGCCACAGTATTTATTTAGCTGATCCAGTTAAGTTTCTGGTCAATGGTGACCCCTAGGATGTTGATGGTGGGGGATTCGGTGATGGTAATGCCATTGAATGTCAAGGGGAGTTGGTTAGACTCTCTCTTGTTGGAGATGGTCATTGCCTGGCACTTCTCTGGTGCGAATGTTACTTGCTACTTATCAGCCCAAGCCTGCATATTGTCCAGTTCTTGCTGCATGCAGGCATGGACTGCTTCATTATCTGAGGGGTTACGAACGGAACTGAACACTGTGCAATTGGGATGTTTCACTATGTTAAAGGCGCTATATAAATGCAAATTGTTGTTATTTTGAATTAACATATTCATCCACTACCCTAAATGGAATGTTTGCCGTACTAATAAATACTCTCAGCATTGTTAAAATTTCTTCTTCAGCTCTGCCATTAAACTTTGGAATTTCCTACCCAATTCTATTACTAAATCAGAAACAGTCTGAAGATTCAAAATGTTCCTTTCACAAACAGTGGCATGATATGTTTTCCCCATTATTTCTTTTTCTATCTCCTCCTTTCAGTAAACTGATGCAATAGATTCTAGGCCGATTGTTTTTCCAGGATCAAGTTATTTAATAACATGTTTTACATTCTGATGTCAAATCTTAATTAAACTGATTGGGTTGTCACACTTTAGTGGGGCTTTTCATACTGCACCATGGATTTCATCTGCTTTTATGGTGTTCAGCTACTTTGCTTACCCTCAGAAGTGTAGCATATGAGTGTGGCATATAACTCGACACTTCTCAAAAGGAAACACAGTTTGGACTTGGCAATCTATAGCATTTCTTGATCGGAGAATCATAGGGCTCGATTTTAAAAGGGCGGCAGGATGGCAGTGGGGGAGGGGGAGGGGTCAATGGGAGCGCGACAAACCCGAATAATAAAAACTTACTGTTCGCCACGTGATCGTGACTTAATTGCTGCCCCTTAACCTTGTTTCTGGGTTTGCCGACTGAAAGCTGCGCAGTAGGCGGACTGCGCACCTGCATGACAGGCTGTCAGCTGCAGCGTCTGGATTTAAAGGGCCATTGCTCCAATGGATTTTGCTGGAGCTAAGAGCCAGAAGACACAATGGAGCAGCAGAGGGTCAAGGCTGCTCCGATATTCAGCGATGCCTCACTTCAGCTGCTACTGGCCTGGGTGAGGAGGCAGACAGGACCCAGCCGACAGGAGGGATCGCCCTGCCTCTGCCACCAAGAAGGCCTGGCTCGAGGTGGCAGAGGAGGTCACCAGCGGCAGCAACATATCCCGCACCTGGGTCCAGTGCAGGAAGCGTTTCAATGACCTAACTAGGTCAGCAAAAGTGAGTACACTTACTGATTCTCCTGCATTCCATGGTGCACATCAGCCCCCTCACCCCCAACTCATTCTGCACTGCCAAGACTACTCCATCACATCACTCTTCACATCCACTTAAGGCTCATCCTCAATTTACCTTCACTTCCTGAGCACTTCCTCACCTCCCCATTAGTCACCCCACCACTACCACTCACCCCAATCCTGTTCCAATTTGATGTCTGCCTCATACTCACCCTCTGATGCACCTCTTTCACGGTCAGCCTCACCCAAAGCAATGGCATCCATCGGCTGACCACTTCACCATCACTCACTCACATGTCTGTACTTTCTCCCCTTGTAGGAGAAGAGAGTGCAAAATGCACTTGAGAGGGTGAGGACTGGAGGGGGGCCACAGCAAATAGTGGTCCTCACAGAGGCAGAGGAGGAGGCCCTAGAGATCAGCCACACCCTCGAATGCCTGTTCGTCGGGGACGCCGAGACTGGCACCCCACAACTTTAACATTCATCACACACAACATGAATTGATGTTAACAATGATTGGCATGTTGAACACCTCAGTATGCTCATTGCAACATGAAGCATCTCTGATGATGCTTAATATTGCCTTCTGTTCTCTTACAGGTTCGTCAACAACCGAATTGACAGGAGAGGGCAAGTCTTCAGAGGAGCTCCGGGCCTCTATGGGGGCACCGTCACATCTTAGCGAGCTATCCACCAGCGCAGATACAGTGGGTTGTAGTAGTCAGTTAGTTGGGTTGGCACCTGGTGAGTCACCACACACAAGTGAGCAGACACTGGTGACAGGGGTAGCTGTGGAGAGTCCGCGTCGGTGGCCGCACTCCTCTCCAGGCTCTGCTCAGCTGGACACAGATGCTGAACCCCGGGGGTCATCCTTTAAAAGGAGAATGATCGAGGGACAGCAGCATATTTGCGAGGCACTGGAACAGATGCCGCGCACACTCTCCACAATAGCAGAGGATGGAGGAGTCCAACTCCTGCATTAGTGGAACGGTGGCACAGGTACAGGAGGGAATCTCTGAGATAGTGTCATGGGGACATGAGCCACTGTCTGAGGTAGTGTCGCACGCAACTGCTGAAATGTCTGAGATAGTGTCGCAGGTAAGTGCGGGAATATCTGCGATGGAGAGAAGGCCAGCCTCTGTTGAGCTTGAAGCACGGCTCACAAATGAGTCCATCCAGGCCCTGACAATGGCCGTTCAGTCTCACGTGAACAACATTCTGCCGCCTTAAACAGGCAGACAGAAACTTTACAACTGGACGTCCAAGGCATCATACATATCCTCCAAACTGTTCTCCAGCGATGTGGGCTAGTCCAGGAGAGGGATGATGGCGAAAGGGGACATGGAAGTGGGGACACCACTCAAAGCACTCCCAAATCTCTCCTGTTGCCCCCCTCTCAACAGTACCCGCAATGCTGAATCCTCTTCAGCTGGCCAATTCTGGCCCTACACAGGTGCAGGTGGAGCAGTCTTTGGAGGGGCCCTTATGAGATTCAGAATCCAGAGGGAGTAGGCCAAAAGCATCTAATCAGTCAGGGCATGGACATGAGCAACCTGTCACTATCTCTGTTGCAGCCACAGGGGATGCGGTAGGAAGGGAAAGGCTAAGGATTTGTAATCACGAAGAGTATGCTCAAGGGTGTCTGACAGACGGTCATGTTTTTCACTTATATTAGTTTTTTGTTAAAATCGCATTAAATATTATCATTCTCACCACTACTGCCATGTCTTGCCCGTTCTTGACTGGCTTTTGCGATAGGGCCCTTTCATGTGCTTCATCATGAACGGCGACTCTTGATGCCACCCAATGGGTCACTTTATAGTGGATGTATGTGTAGTTGCAGGACTGCTTTGTGCAGGGTGGGTGGGGGAGAGTGGTGGTGCTGTTGGTGCTGCTCTTTCCAGGTGGTGTGAGGACTGGACTCTTCACAATTTCTGATCTTACGAGAACCGTCCACAAATGAGTGACTCCCTGGCCTCACGAGCAGCCAGGTGAGCCACTGCTCTGCCCATGGGTTCATCCTCCTCCTCCTCCTCAATGTTCATTGCAGATGTGGATGGTGGATGAGGGCATGGGGGCCTCATCAACCGATACCCCTCTCTGTTGCACCATGTTGTGCAGGACACAACACACTACTATAATGTGACCCACTCTCGCTGGTGTGTATTGAGGCGCTCCCCCAGAACCATCAAGACGCCAAAAATCGCATCTTCAGCAGCTCTATCACATGTTCAATTATAGACCTGGTGGCGATGTGGCTGTCACTGTATTGATGCTCTTGCTCGCTGATGGGGTTCCTCAGAGGTGTCATGAGCCATGTGTGCAGGGGGTATCCCTTGTCCCCAAGGAGCCAGCCCTTAAGGGTGTTCGGTGCACGGAAAAGGCCAAGGATATTGGATTCCCTCAGAATGAACGAATCATGGCAGCTGCTAGGGAATCTGGCGCACACGTGAAGAAATCTTTTGCGGTGGTCACAAACGACCTGATCGTTGATGGAGTGATACCCCTTTCTGTTGATGAACAGTCCTGGCTCGTGCGGAGGTGCTCGGATTGCACCCTGTACACGTGGGAAGCCAGCCACTGATTGGAATCCCATTGTCCTCTTCATCTGGCTGAGTTCGTCCATGGGGATGTTGATGTATTGTGAGGCTCTGCAAAACAAGCCATTGGTGACCTGCAGTATGCACTGTGTGCAGACGACTGAGAGACCCTGGCGATCTCACCGGTGGCAGCCTGGAATGATCCGGAGGCGAAGAAGTTGAGGGCAGCGGTCACTTTAACTGCAACGGGAAATGAGATGCCGCCAGGCCAGCTGCGAGCAGCTCGGCATGAAGGAGGCAGCAGTTGTCTGCGACCACCTGGTGACTCACTCTCAGCATCTGTATGCTCTGCTCCACAAAGAGGTCCAGGAAGCTGATCCTCGGCCTGCAGACCCTCTGAGGAGGGTAGTGCCTCCTGCGACGTTGCTCTCTCTGTAGTTCCCCTCTGTGCTCTTGTGCAGGTGCCTGTGGTGCAGCACTGTGTTGTGGAGCTCCAGGTGGCGGAAGTGCACGCCGTGCCTGGCGAGGACGGTGATATTGCTCGTCCTCGGATGTACTGGTGAATGCAGCCATCGTGCCCCCCATCCTGAGGGTGTCAGTTTGAGGGGGTCCGAAAAGTTGGTAAATATGTGTAAACAGAACAATTCTGAGTGGATACCAAGAATTCTCAGTCTAAACACAAAGATCGCCCAGCCAAAAGTTTGTCTGAGAGAACTGAGTGCCCTGCTGGAATAACTCACCTTTTATCCCCATCTGTCAAACAGGGATTTAAATGTCCAAATGGCTGCCGGCTGAAACACGACTCGTTGCCCACAATGTGTTTCACACAGCACGGGAAACACACTGAGGCAGCGTTAAAATCACTTGCCTTCACTCTAAATTAGATTCATGTACATTTCAAGTACTCCAATTGCTTGTTTAAATATCGTCCCACCGGCTTTAATTGCCAACGGGACTTCCGGTTTCGGGAACAGCGCGGGCACCCAGATGACTTTGGGTCGTGCGTGTTCTTAGGCCTGTTGAAGCTGGGATTTCTGCCCGATCCTGGAAATCGCGATTTTTTTCGGGCCCCCCGCCCGCGCACCCGCAGTTCTGGTTTAAAATCGAGCCCATAATGTTTGAAGCTGATCTTCGGCTTAAACTGAAGATATGATGGTGTTTTCATGTTAGGACTTACACGAAGATGCATTTCCCTTCTTCTTTGAATACCATGGGGGTGATTTTAAACCCCAAGAACAGGTGGGCTGGGGGCGGGTGGGAGTTGAAAATAGTTGTTTTTTTGGGTCAAAACCGCGAAATTTTCGGACTTTGCGTTCCCAGTGGGAAGCCTGTACTTTTCCGCGGCGGTGTTAAACCCGGAAATAAAGCCGGGTTGCGGTCGCGACCCAAGAAACAACTATTTTCAACTCCCACCCGTCCCCAACCCACCCGTTCTTGGGGTTTAAAATCACCCTCCTGATCTCCCAGTCTAGCAAGTCAGTTTTACTTTTCTGCTAAAGTTGTTGTATAATTTACATGAGAGCTGTGAACTAATGTGAATGCTTTGCTACTGAGATAGAACATGGTGTTCTGCAGAGTTAAATATGATATGCTTGGCCTGAGTCAAGATGAAGTTTGAATCTTTTGATTGGTAGGTCAAATGTCAGTTTAAGGTAGCAACTTCCTGCTTGAGACTGTTCCAATTGGCCCAGTCCATACAGCCAAACCTTGTGCTTGGTGTATCTTTACGACATCAATGAAAGAAAGGCTGGTTGGATTTTAGCCAAGTGGTGCTATGTTGAGTGGTTTCAGGTGATCAGAGGAGTCAGTTAATGCTAGAACTAAGTAGGTATTAAGAATTGTGAAAGAGCATGTAGCATGCAGATGGTGTTCTGTTTTTGCTTTCTATCCAATGTTCACATTACTAATTGAAGTTGCCAATCTGCATCTAAGGGTACAGATTAAATTTTGTTAATAGTATTTGATGAGCGAACAAAATGGTATCATTATAGATAATATGTGATTTGAAATCTGGCCGATGGAAATTTTCTGACTGAAGTGTAAAAGACAGGGTATCTTAGTTATCATCTGTGCCACAGTTCTGTTGAAAAAGATTTAGCCCAGGCAAAATAAAATTTTCTTCATCACCTGCCCATTCAGAATGATTCAAAGATCGCTGATCTGACAAGATAATCAGAAACTGCAACATCAGCCAGAGATGACTAATTGGCCCGAAGTCTATGAATGTTTGTACAAAGTAAAGTAAATTTGTGCCCATAAACAGCCGTCAGTTTGTTAATAGTTATAACTAGCCACATCTGAAGCCAGATGCTAGTTAGGACAGTTTAACAGGTCGTACCCCGCTTTTTACCATACTCTGACTTGTGAGGTTCGAATCTGAAAACCTTAGATAGGATTTTAGGAGTATCTGCAGACACTTCACTCCCCCTTGCCATTGATACCACTCTTGAAGAAGGTTGCTGCGAAGATGATTAGGCTATCGAACTTGATGCTGCCTGGTAAGATATTTGATTAGGTTCATGCAAACTACTCATCACAAATCTGTAACCTACTGCAATCTGTTGTTATCTCTACCAACTAAATCAATTCAAGAATTACATAGAATGTACATCACAGAAACAGGCCATTCGGCCCAACTGGTCTATGCCGGTGTTTATGCTCCACACGAGACTCCTCCCACCCCTCTTCATCTAACCCTATCAGTATAACCGTCTGTTCCTTTCTCCTTCATGTGTATATCTAACTTCCCCTTAAATGCATCTATGCTATTTGCCTCAACTACTCCTTGTGGTAGCGAGTTCCACATTCTAACCATTCTCTGGGTAAAGAACAGCATACTGTGCTAATCTAGTGAGACCACTAAAGATATGTTGCTGTAGTTTCACTTATAAGCAATCAACATTATTTTACTCTTTCTCCAAAAACAATTAGTTGGCAGTACAGAGGAAGAATTTCTCTGGTCGTTGTGCATAAATGTGTTTGTGGGGATTTCCTCTGTTCAATATTTCTACCAAACTCAATGATGTGTTCTTTCAGAAAGCACTTGTCCATACAGATAAAGGCTTTACCTTTAATTCCTAGAATGCAGACATGCTTACTATCTTCCATCTCTTTACAGGCTGGTGCCTTCACAAATGGTCAAAGTCTTTTCTAACATCTTCCCACCTCCCTTCCAATCCAAAGCCACATCTTTTAGCTCTCTGTGCCTCTTGTAAATAAATGAATAAAGATGCAAGATCTTACTGGAAATAAAAGTAACCTGGTTAGAATTCTGTATTAAAAAAGCAATAAAATTAAACATCATCCAAGAAGTAAAACAAAGAAACACCGTGTAGAATTGCAGCGAGAGCCATCCTGATTGTCTGCTGTAACTTCATCAGAAGATCGTCAGAAACCCTGGAGAAATTGCATAAACAGATGCTTATGCCATTTCTGAGGGGTTTCTGCTGATCTTTCGCCGAAGTTACGGCAGTCAGGAGAACCACTGCAGACACCTTTCTTAGAAGCATTGGATTCCTGCCTATTAGAGCATGACTTCAAGTCCTCTGACTGCTTGCCACTTCAACTTACTCACCTTAGTTTGGTGAGTTTGCCGTGGGGAGCGAAGGTGAGTCGTGTCAGCAAGAGGAAAATCTGATCTCATCAGGTCACCCTGTTTTCAGTGAACTTTATGTCAGCCAATCAGGCCATGAGACTAACAAGATATTTGCTGTAAGATGTACCTCGGCAGGCATATCTTTCCCTAGTGGCTGGTTGGATATGTGGTGATGAGTGAGGGAGGTACAACTGGAGGAAATTGTGGGATAATTTTTTCTTAAATTGCATTCTATAGTGCTATGGGCAGATCTTGGAAGCAGAGCAGGTCCAATAATCTATCCTCCACTCTTAGGTCCCAAAATATATACCACAAAAACAACTCGATACATGCAACATATGTGCTAACCCCTATCTATCATCACCTTTGAAATTGATTTCTCCAATAACCTACACACCAATCTCTTGACCTTCACAAGGTTCGACTTGTCCAAAACTCCACCACTTGCAACCTTTACTGCATTGAGTCCAACTCACCAATCACCCCTGCCTTCACTGATCTATACTGGTTCCCCATCCTCCAGTACATTGAATTGAAGTTAGAATCTTTGTCCTTGTCTACAAATGTCTCCATGGCTTAGTTCCACACCATCTCTGCAATCTTCGCTAGCCTTGTGTCCCCTCCTATGCCTTTTGAGCTTCTGACTCTGGCATTCTGTGCAATTATCTCTCCCTTCACCCCACTATTTGTGGCAGAACCTTTAAACATTTCAGCCCTACTTTCTGGAGCTCGTTCCTCAAACCTCTTCACCTTTCCACCTCTATCTCCGCCTATAGGAGCCTCCTGAAAACCCATCTCTTTGAAATAGCCTTTGGTCACTTCTCATAACTACCCTACAAAGGCTCAGTATCTATTCCTTTCTATGAAGCACCTTGGAACATTTTTCTATGTTAAAGGTGCTGCATAAATGCAAAGTTATAACTATTAATGGGACAGCAGCAATTTTGTTATAATGAAGAGAATAGACTTCCTTAAGTACACTTTTTACACTCTTCATTGAGATACTGTAAAGCATAAGTCTATTTTGAAGGGAGCGTTTGATCATATTTGCGGGGACACCTTTCCATGACCTTACTTCAGTTGTCCCATTCGGCAGCAGCACCCTTCAGCTTTCAGTAGGGCACAAAGATAAACAAATGAATGGAGTCCAGTTCAGTTATACCAAGCCATGCAGTTCCCAGTGTTCTGTATTTGAAACTCTGCATTCCTTGTGTATCTATCTTATATATTTCTGGACAAGTGGTGCAAATGAGATAAATTAGAAGGTACAACATAATATTTTATTAAATATTATAACATAACATTTTTGCAACAGACAAAAGAAATAGATTCAGTGAGTTTATTTCAGTAATATTGTCCAGATTAAATTCCCTGCCTCAGCATATTTTAAAATCGAATTTAAAGAAGGAGTGCCATCGCTACTTGCATTTCTGGGCTTCTAGGAAATATCACCAGTCATTTCCGTAGGTCATCCCTGAGGTCCTCCCATAACAAACACCATTTCTCCGGGGTTTCCATGGATTTTCTGCCAAAGGTACGGTGGGAGATGAGAGATCCCCATCCCCCCACTGAAATTCTACCCGTAAAGGAGCATATGCCTTCTTTCTCTAATTTTCCTCCTCTCACTGGCCTGTCCGGAGCCAGGTGCCTGCTGCACCCGAGAAGGCAAGGTGGGCAAGCTGGTCTCAGGTCATGGTCTAACTTGCCCCTATCTGGATGTAGGAGCCACACACACGGTTGGGATTATGGAAACTTGCCATCTGATTTTTGCCATCTTTTTTCCCCGTGGGAAGATGTCCAGCCTTTATTTGGCAACCCATCTTGGAGCTACCCCATGTGGGAAGAAGTGTAGTGAAGTGGGAGCTCATCCCTATCATTTTTTCTATTGTGCTAATTAGACCCTTTGGAAGAAAAGTCTGCAGACCTTGAAGAAAGTGGTCATGGTCAATCTTACATGCAAGCCAATGTATTGTCTACCATGACTTCTGTGCAAGGATAGATCCAAGGATGAAGAAACTGGGGAGCACCTTTTGGAGTTGACCAGGAAATGTGTCATCTTAGCTTGGCTGAAAAAGAAGCCGCGCACATTTAAGATATGGCTCGAATGAACTTGGGGAAATCATCTATAGTTTACGATCAGCACTGATTTATTTCAGAATTGATGGGATGTAATCATGGAATACATAATATTACAATGTCATACAAGTTGCCAGATGTTGATGTTCATCTGGGTGCCTAGCTTTAATTTCCGCCTGTATCCCTTTGAGTCTTGTGGTGGTATTTGTGATGATGTATGCTGTTGTAGTTGCATCACAAGAAATAGTATGCTACACACTTACCCAGGAATGTAGCCATATGAGTAGATCAGTTCTAATCACTGGTGCAGACTGAGCAATAATAGTTTTGTACTGTAAAGAGATTTTATTCTTGGATATTTGCACAGAATGTATGTGATTGTATTAAATAATATTTGGTCTTTCAAAAAACGTATTTGACTAGTTCTGGAAGGAGAATTTATCAAATCCTAAATAATTTGAATTGAGTTTAAATTTGGTTATTCTCCGCTCCCCCAAAAGATAGTCGTTCTTAGTAGGAATTGCTTGTTTCAGTAAATAAATGAACCCTGAAATTCTGCTCCTTCTAGGGTGTAATTTGGTTGTAGAGTCAGCAGAGGCACCAGAATTTAAGGTGGAACCTGAATCTGCTAGGTTTCTGCCCCTTCGGTTTAGCCACAGTAAATTTCAAGATGGCGGCGAGTGCTTCTTCTGCCAGCTCCCCCGTGCCCCAGCAGCAGTTTTGGGACCTGCCTGGGGTATCCCAGGAATTCCGCCAGATATGCCACTGAGAGCTCCAGCAGTACACACATCTGTAGAAAGCAGGTGTACGTGCCATTCCGAATAACATTGTAGGCCCCACAATGAAAGATTTGATCGGTAGTTGATCCCAGAGGGCCTGAAGCACTGGATCCAAAAGAAGCTCTAAAATATACTTCAAGGGGTCGAGTTTCCGCTTTGGCCGTAATTGAAATTGCGCGTTTATTTCCGATTTGAAGTTATGCAGTGCAATGGAGCGGTGTAAATAAGCGTAGTGACTGGGAACAGAGAAACTTGGACCTCAAGTATCTGGGAAGAGGTCCTGTAAAAGCCACTGAAAGAAAATTTCCTTCAGAGTGAGGCTGAAGATCAACGGGTAAGAGGCCACTTTTCTCTATTTCTACAAACTTTTTACTAACGTGTGCCCTGCCTTCAGAGCATCGATCTGATTGATTTGAATTAATTCTAATTTATTAATGCGGAGTTTTTAAGAGCAGTGAGTGATTTCAATCTGAGTCATGTGCCTACTGGTGCACCGAAAGAAACAAGTGCAATTTTACCACCCCTCCTGAACGGGCGCAAAACCCGCTATTTTGCCCTGGAAGGGGGGATCTGGCCAATTTTGTGGGTGGGGTCTGCTTGGGGCGAAGTGATTTTTGAACCAGCGGATAAGATCGCAGAAAACACGAGCGTAAGTGGTTTTGGGCATAACTCAGTTACATTTTAAGTTCTGCGATCCTTTGCGCTGATTCAGCCGATTCCGCCCAGATTGCACTGATATAACTGGCGGAAACAAATGGAATCTCGACCCTTATATCTTTAGCCCAACCTCGGAGTGGCTGGGTGCCGCTCCGAGATTCCAATGGTAAGATTGTGGTGTGGGTGTCCCCAGTATGTCAATATGGGGATTGGAATGAGGTCATGCTGGAATCTTTGCCCTATGGGGGTGTCTTACCAGCGCAAACAGAGTTTTCTGGCATTGATCTCTCGTATAAAAGTTCAATACCATTTTCAAATTTCTGCCAAAATTTTTCTCTGCTCCATAGCCTAGTGTCAATGGATGGCGACTTGAAAGAAATTAAGAGAGTAGGACCTTGAAATGACACTGTGTGAAAAAGCGTATAAATACTTAATAGGTTCATATGAAGCTTCCTTGTTGACTGTATTAGCAGACGTGTTGATCCACTTATTTTGCTCCGGTTAAAATAGCACTAAAGGAATATCATCTGCACAGGTTAAGCATTCATACACTGTAATGTCAAGGTCAAAATGCATTATTTTCATTTTATTTAATTTTTGCCCACTGGCAACCCCTAACATTTGGCAGGAGGGAGATACGGTCAGGTTCTCATGCGATCTAGCGGAGAGCGGGATGCCTGGTTTCCCAGGTAATCTGGGGAGATCCTCTACGCTCTCCCCACTCATGCACCAATCTTTCTGCACATCAGGCAGCAAACAGAAAAAGACCCATTGAGCTGCCACCTCATTTATACAATAGCATGCCGTCAGATTTGGCATGGCTCCAGGGACAATAATGTAATATAAATGTAGCATCAGTGACGTAGCGTACAGTAATTTCCTAAAAGTGCATGTTAATGCCAAGTGTTTCCAATGTTTTATTTCTTTCATTATATTCCTTAGCTGTTAAATGAAGGCTAGATTTGATACATATTATACAGGATGCACTGCAGTTGAATTTCCTCACTGATTGTTCAAAATATTCTTATCCCATTGTGCCAAACACCAGGCAAAAGCCACATCAATTCAGTTTCTTCTGTTTGAAATTTCTGAAGAAATAACTTAATTTATTTTGTGGAAGAATTAACATTTCACTTCCCAATGCTGCAATCCTTCACACTACAAATAAAACCAGAAACACATGTGTCAATCCACACTTAATTGGTAGCACCTTAATTAAAATTCATGTAAAAGCCATTGACAGTTCCAGGGATCATTCTTTTTTTTATCATATCGATAGAGTATCTCACCAGCAACAGTAAATCCCAGATGTTCCTGCATTCAGATGAAAGACCTTCATAATTGACTTGTGAACAGAAATGACTGGTATGATTGATATTATACAATCATTGTAAATGTTAATGACAGGCCCCAAGAGAGAGACCATTGTAGGAAACCACTCACAGTTCACCTTTGTACAAATAGGTAGGGATCTTTCCAGTGAATTGTTAGACAGGTAAAGCATTACTATAGAATCTGACTTCTTTGCGGTCTTTATTATTATGAAAAGGCAATTCTAAACATATTTTGGGCAGAAGATGATGAAAACATTTACATTAATGTCTTTCCCTTTTGTTTACTTCAAAAAACCATTTATTCCTTTTTGAAGACTAACTAATATCGCATTCATATCCTGGGGAACATTTCCCAGTTCCCAGGAGCAAAGGAAAAAGGGATGGAGACACACGATGCTGGGGCTCAAACCCCTTTGCGTTGCCTCAAGATTTCCTTGGTTTCCCCTGAGGGGGCATGGAGGGCTTGGTCTTCAGTCGTTGCAAGCCTTCAAATCAAGTACAAATGAGGTGGGACTAATGTTAGGGCACTTCCTGCCTCATTTTGCCTTCTCAACAAGGGGTGGATATCCATTTGGAGGACTGCCCAGAAGAAGTGCCCCACCCCGATCAGAAGTCCTTTCTTTTGCAAGTTCAGGAAAAAATGGATCATAACTGAAGACCTTCTGGCTGCTGTATTTGGCCAGAGGCCCTGCAACCATTACCCCTCTTACAAGCCTCTCCGTGCTTCTTATCCATTTCAAGACACAAGGCCTTGCCAAGGGGCTGGCCTGTTCTTCAGGTACGTTTGTCCTAGAGTAATGACCTGAACCCACAAAAATTTGTGTCATCCTTGGTTCAATGGTAGCTGTTTTGCCTCTGAGTCAGTAGTTGTGAGTTCAAGTCCCACTCCAGAGACTTCAGCACTTAATCTTGGCTGAAGCTCCAGTCTAGTACTGAGGGAATGCTGCAGTGTCAGAGATGCCGTCCTTCAGATGAGACGTGAAACCACATCCTATCAGCCCTCTTAGATGAAAATAAAAGATTCCATAGTACTATTTCAAGAAGTACAAAGCAGTTCTATTAGCGACCTGGCTAACATTTATCCCTCAACCTGGTCATTTATCTCATTGATATTTGTGGGATCTTTCTGTGCACAAATTGGCTGTCATGTTTCCCTACATTAAAACAGTGACCACGGGCACGATATTAGGAGGGACGCAGGTTGGCAGCAGGTGGGTAACGCGCCCAGTGAAATCGGTGGGTTCCCCACGCGATCGTAAGTAAATTGAAGCCACTTACCGTGGCTTCCGGGTTTCGCGCTGGAAAGCTGCCCACCGGGCGGACTGCGCACCCTCATCATAGGCTGTCAACTGGAGGAGCCCTATTTAAAGGGGCGGTCCTCCACTGACTGATGCTGCAGAAGATAGGCAAAATTACAGCATGGAGCAGCCCAGGGGGAAGGCTGCTCTCAGGTTTAATGATGCCTCACTCCAGGTCTTACTGGATGGGGTGAGGAGGAGGAGGACAGAGATCTTCTCCTTGGCGGATGGGAGGAAGTGGCCTGCCTCTGCCACCACGAAGGCCTGGCTCGAGGTGGCAGAGGAGGTCACCAGCACCACCAACATATCACGCACCTGCATACAGTGCAGGAGGCACTTCAATGACCTAACCAGGTCAGCCAAAGTGAGTACTCTTACTCATTCCCCTACACTCCGTCTGCCACATCACCGCCCCCACCCCACATCTCCTTCTCCAACACTACTCTATCACATCACTCCTCACACCCACTGAACCATCATCCTCATCTTAGCTGCACTTCCTCAACTCCCCAGTACTCATCCCACCACTACCACTCAACCTAATCCTCATACAATCTCATACTCACCCTCTCATGCATCTCTTTCACGGTCAGCTTCACCCAACCTGCCACTACCCGTGCTGCAACCACAGGGCATGCATCACATATGTGTAGTAGGAAAAGTAAGGCAAACATGTCATGAGCATGAAGGGGATGCACAAGGGTGTTTGAGAGTTTGTCCTGGTTTTTATTTATATTTGATTTCTGATCAACTCACATTATATATTATATTGTCACCACTACTGCCACGTCTTGGCCATTCTTGACTGGCTTGTGCAACAAAGCCCTTTCATGAGGTTCTCCATGAACACCCTTGATGCCACCCATTGGGTCACCCTACAGTGGGTGTATGTGTAGTTGCACGACTACTTTGTGCAGGTGCCTGTTGCGCAGCACTGTGTTGTGTAGCTCCACATGGCGGAGGTGGACGGCATGCCTGGTGAGGTTGGTGATGTTGCTTGTCCTCCAATGGAGTGATGAATGCAGCTGTGGAAACCCCCACCCCTACCCCACCAATCCTGACAGTGTGAGTGTGAGGGGGTCTGCAGAGTAGGTAAATGTGTTTGGACAGCAGAATTTAGGGTATGATGTAATAATTTTGAGTGTGGAGATAATGGTGTGGCAGACAAAACTTTGTCTGAGGTGACAGAGTGCCCTGCTGCAATGAATGAGGTTTTCTCCCCAACTGTCAAGGAATCCTCTGCATCTCCCAATGGCTGCTGACTGAAACACGTCTGCAATATCAGGGAGTGTTTCCCACAGCATGGGAAACACACTGAGGAGAGTCCAAAATCACATCCCTGCTAAAATCTCTTCCCAATGAGGTCTGTCAACGACCTCAAGTACCTCCCTAACTATCTAAACTGTCATCCTGCCGGCTTTAACTTCTGGTGGGAGTCCCGCATGCGGGGGCTGTGTGTGCACCGATTCGCGTCATTGGGGAACCCGGAAGTGGGCGGGTTGGAGCCGGGCTGCTGACCCGCTCCAGGATTCCCCAATTTTAGGAAACCCCCCCCCCCCCCCGCCACAAACACACCCGCTCGGCCGTCCGAAAATTGACCCCTAAATTTCAAAAATACTTCATTGGCTGTGAAATGACTTGGGACATCCTGAAGTGGTGAAAGGCATTTTATAAATGAAAATTCTTTCTTTGTGAAATGTTGGTTAATGTTCTGTATGTAAGATAAGCCATATTCAGTCATGTATTTCAATGAATATGTTTTCATTTTAAGGTTTGACATATGAACAGTTAATACCAGCATATGGTTAGGTGTGAAATGTTTTATACCAACTTTTTGCTTTGTCATCCTTATCGATGTCACTTGTGTTTCCTATTCTCTTCAGATGATACTTGCGTCAAACCTTACTGTTGGGCTGTTTAATATATTTTGTCACAGTGTGGAATGGATTTTGTTTTTTTATCTTATACCATCCATTTTATGCATAGAATAACCAAGATGGTGGAGATAAATAACATATTAAACCAACAATATCACTCACAATGTTGAGCTCTGTGTTTGTCTTCACCGCAGTTTGTATCATTAATCTTAAAACATCAAAACAAGGAACAGCAATATGTCTGGATTAAACTAAATTCTACTCCTACACATTTTAGTTAATTCTTATTCTCACCTCTTTAAGTTGTCTCGTGCCATTCCTTAACTCAGAGGGTAAGCAAGCAAGCCATTCCCAGATTTCTACTGTCAGTTATTATCTTCAATGAGGTAAAATTAATCTTGATCATTTGTTGAACCTGTTGAGTCCTATAAAATGAAAAAGATGCGAGAAAGAGAATTTCAGAATGATAGCCAATTTGCACCATTAATTCATCAATTGATTCTTCCTCCTTTTCTCTGGAAAGGAAGAAGAATCCTCCTTCTTCTGAGTCAGTATTTGTGGGTTCAAGTCGCACTCCAGAGAGTTCAGCACGTAATCTTGGCTGAAGCTTCAGTGTAGTACTGAGGTAGTAGCATCCCAATCAGACTGGTTCAGGTTGACAGCTCAACGAGTGGCATATTATGTATGTCTATTTCGAAAAATGTTTTATGTTTATTTTCCTGAATGTTTCCCCTGACAGGTTACTTGCAAGCACTCAATTTCCTCTAGAAAGAAGCTGTGGGACATTCTGGGCTAAGTAAACAATTCATAAGAACTTCAAAATAGCATTGCGATTGAGAGTTGCCTGTGCTCAGCTGTTTTGCATGTCATTGAAATAACTCTCTCCAGTTGCGGTTTCAGAGTGGTATAAAATAGCAGCGGGTAGGAATTGATGGAGAAAGAAGATATTACTAGATGAAAAATGATTTTGGAGACATCCCAAAAAATTGTGACTTTAGAAAAAGATTGCTATAGGTGGGAACAATCAAAGAGATGCCACTGAAGAGCCTCTGTAGTTTGGATAGCATTTTAATAGCATATTATTACACAAAGAATTTCAATAGATTGAAATCACACTGTACAATATTAATAACAAATGCATTTACATGCTCATATGAAATTCCTATATACTCAATTTTAACAAAGCTTTCAAACTGTTTAAAATAATGTTGCCTTTTCATTAATACCATAGTGTGATTTCAACCCACATATCGTTGCATCTAGGTTTTACTGGGATGGATTTTCATCTTCATTCCCTGGGCATGGACTATCACCCGCCCTTTATAGAACAACAGCAACAACTTGCATTTATCGAGCGCCTTCAATGCAGTAAAACGTCCCAAAACGCTTCACAGGAGCATTATCAGACAAAATTTGACACCGAGCTACATGAGGAGGTATTAGGACAGGTGACCAAAAGCTTGGTCAAAGAGGTAGGTTTTCAGGAATGTCTTAAAGGAGGAGAGAGAGGTAGAGAGGTTCAGGGAGCGAATTCCAAAGTGTAGGGCTTATTCAGCTGAAGGCAAGGCTGCCAATGGCGGAGCGAAGGAAATTGGGGATGCACAAGAGGATCGCAGAGTTTTCGGAAGGTTGTAGGACTGGAGGAGGTTACAGAGATAGGGAGGGGTGAGGCCATGGAGAGATTTGAATTCAAGGATGAGAATTTTAAATTTGAGGAGAACCCGCCTGATTGTCATTCTACTGATGTGGAAATTGGTCAGCTTCCCAAATTACCGTCTGATTTGGTGAAGATGAAAATCTACCCCACGTTGTTTACTCTCACATTGTTCCCTTCTGCTTTTCTAATCATCTTTGATTGAAATTGTCCAGGAAAACAAAATATCAGCGTATATTAAAGCACCAAGAATTTCTGTGATGGTCTGGGACTATGCAAACACAACTACATACAGAAATGAGAATCCAACTATTTCATTCTGTGTCCAGAAATCAAATCGGAGAATTTTCATCTCCACTGATTCACCCTCTCTCCAGTGATTTTGCTGATCAAGGTTCTGATTTTGTCATTGAACTTCCAGCTGCAAGTCTGATCACAAGCTATATAATTATTAAACAATGGAAATTTCAACAGCTGAAGTTTTACTTGTCACACGTGTAACCTGCTGTATTTGCTAAATAAACAACCCTAGAATGTTGTAGTAACATTGATTTCTTGTGAAAATACCGTAAAGTTCCAAAATTCATACTTTATGTTGTTTAGATATTTTAGTACAAAAAAAATTACATTGTCAGCTTCTAGTGATGGCTTCATTGGAGTTTTAGTCCTAAGTTCTAAGATTTAAGAACATAAGAACATAAGAAATAGGAGCAGGAGTAGGCCAATCGGCCCCTTTAGCCTTCTCCGCCATTCAATAAGATCATGGCTGATCTGATCCTAACCTCAAATTTAAATTCATGTCCAATTTCCTGCCCGCTCCCCGTAACCCCTAATTCCCTTTACTTCTAGGAAACTGTCTATTTCTGTTTTAAATTTATTTAATGATGTAGCTTCCACAGCTTCCTGGGGCAGCAAATTCCACAGTCCTACTACCCTCTGAGTGAAGAAGTTTCTCCTCATCTCAGTTTTGAAAGAGCAGCCCCTTATTCTAAGATTATGCCCCTTCGTTCTAGTTTCACCCATCCTTGGGAACATCCTTACCGCATCCACCCGATCAAGCCCCTTCACAATCTTATATGTTTCAATAAGATCGCCTCTCATTCTTCTGAACTCCAATGAGTAGAGTCCCAATCTACTCAACCTCTCCTCATATGTCCACCCCCTCATCCCCGGGATTAACCGAGTGAACCTTCTTTGTACTGTCTTTTCTTAAGTATGGACACCAAAGCTGTATGCAGTATTCCAGGTGCGGTCTCACTAATACCTTATATAACTGCAGCAATACCTCCCTGTTTTTATATTCTATCCCCCTAGCAATAAAAGCCAACATTCCATTGGCCTTCTTGATCACCTGCTGCACCTGCATACTAACTTTTTGATTTTCTTGCACTAGGACCCCCAGATCCCTTTGTACTGCAGTACTTTCCAGTTTCTCGCCATTAAAATAATAACTTGCTCTCTGATTTTTCCTGCCAAAGTGCATAACCTCACATTTTCCAATATCGTATTGCATCTGCCAATTCTCCGCCCACTCACCCAGCCTGTCTATATCCCCTTGTAGGTTTTTTATGTCCTCCTCACTCTCTACTTTCACTCCCATCTTTGTATCATCTGCAAACTTTGATATGTTACACTCGGTCCCCTCCTTCAAATCGTTAATATAGACTGTAAAGAGTTGGGGACCCAGCACCAACCCTTGCGGAACACCACTGGCGACTGGTTGCCAGTCCGAGAATGAACCATTTATCCCAACTCTCTGCTTCCTGTTAGATAACCAATCCTCCACTCATGCCAGAATATTACCCCCAATCCAGTGATTTTTTATCTTGAGCAATAATCTTTTATGTGGCACCTTGTCGAATTTTTTGAAATTTTTTTTTTATTCGTTCACGGGATGTGGGCGTCGCTGGCGAGGCCAGCATTTATTGCCCATCCCTAATTGCTCTCGAGAAGGTGGTGGTGAGCCACCTTCTTAAACCGCTGCAGTCCGTGTGGTGACGGTTCTCCCACAGTGCTGTTAGGAAGGGAGTTCCAGGATTTTGCTTATTATGACTTTTTGCAGTGAGATTTTACAACTGAGTGGCTTGCTAGGCCATTTCAGAGGGCAATTAAGAATCAACCACATTGCTGTGGGTCTGGAGTCACATAGAGGCCAGACCGGGTAAGGATGGCAGGTTTCCTTCCCTAAAGGACATGAGTGAACCAGATGGGTTTTTACGACAATCCGGTAGTTTCATGGCCATCATTACTGATACTAGTATTTTAATTCCAGATTTTATTTAATTAATTGAATTTAATTAATTAATTGAATTTAAATTCGCCAGCTGCCGTGGCAGGATTTGAACTCATGACTCTGGATTTTAGTCCAGGCCTCTGGATTACTAGTCCAGTAACATAACCACTATGCTACCGTACCCTGGAAGTCTAAATACACTACGTCCACTGGTTCCCCTTTATCCACCCTGTACGTTATGTCCTCAAAGAACTCAAGCAAATTTGTCAGACATGACTTCCCCTTCATAAAGCCATGCTGACTTTGTCCTATTAAATTATGTTTATCCAAATGTTCCGCTAATGTCTCCTTAATAATAGACTCCAAAATTTTACCCACCACAGATGTTAGGCTAACTGATCTATAATTTCCAGCCTTCTGCCTACTACCCTTTTTAAATAAGGGTGTTACATTAGCAGTTTTCCAATCTGCCGGGACCTTTGCCGAGTCCAGAGAATTTTGGAAAATTATTACCAAAGCATCCACAATCCCTACTGCCACTTCCCTCAAGACCCTGGGATGTAAGCCATCAGGTCCAGGGGATTTATCCGCCTTGAGTCCCATTAATTTACTCAATACCAATTCCTTAGTGATTTTAATTGTATCAAGCTCCTCCCCCCCTAGAGCCCCCTGTTTGTCCAGTGTTGGGATATTCTTAGTGTCCTCTACCGTAAAGACTGAAACAAAATATTTGTTCAGCATTTTTGCCATCTCCATGTTTCCCACCATTAATTTCCCGGACTCATCCTCTAAGGGACCTACGTTTGCCTTAGCCACCCTTTTTTTAATATAACTACAGAAACTCTTGCTATCTGTTTTTATATTTTTTGCTAATTTATTTTCATAATCTATCTTCCCTTTCTTAATCAATCCTTTAGTTACTTTTTGCTGTCTTTTGAAGACTTCCCAATCTTCTATCCTCCCACTAAGTTTGGCTACCTTATATGTCCTTGTTTTTAGTAGGATACTATCCTTAATTTCTTTACTTAGCCACGGATGGCTGTCATTTCTTTTACACCCTTTTTTCCTCAGTGGAATATATATTTTTTGAAAGTTGTAAAATAACTCCTTAAATGAACACCACTGCTCATGTACAGTCTTACCCTTTAATCTATTTTCCTAGTCCACTTTAATCAATTCCGCTCTCATACCATCATAGTCTCCTTTATTCAAGCTCAGTACGCTTGTTTGAGAACCAACCTTCTCACCCTCTAATTGGATATGGAATGTAACCATGTTATGTTCACTCATTCCAAGGGGATCCTTAACTAGGACATTATTAATTAATCCTGGCTCATTACACAGGACCAGGTCCAAGGTTGCCTGCCCCCTTGTAGGATCAGTTACATACTGCTCAAGAAATCCATCCCTAATACACTCAATAAACTCTTCCTCAAGGCTGCCCTGCCCAATTTGATTTGTCCAGTTAATATGATCGTTAAAATCCCCCATAATTATAGCTGTTCCCTTATTACATGCCCCGACTATTTCCTGATTAATACTTCTTCCAGCAGAGTTGCAACTATTAGGAGGCCTATATACTACGCCCACGAGTGTTTTTTCCCCTTATTATTCCTTATCTCTACCCAAACTGTTTCATTGTCCTGATCTTTTGTCCCAATATCATTTCTCTGTATTACAGTGATTCCTTCCTTTATTAACAAAGCCACCCCACCTCCCCTTCCTTCCTGCCTGTCCTTCCTGATTGTTAAATACCCTGGCATATTTAATTCCCAGTCGTTGTCACCCTGCAGCCATGTTTCTGTAATGGCCACAAGATCATACCCATACATAGTTATTTGTGCCGTTAACTTGTCCATTTTGTTACGAATGCTACGTGCATTCAGATAAATAACTTTCAAGTATGTTTTGTGACACTTAGTTCCTGCTTTTTCCTTTTTTAACACTTTACCTTTTACTCCATACCTTCTGTCCCTTCCTGACATGCTTTCCTCTGTCTCCCTGCTCAGGTTCCCAACCCCCTGCTGGGTTAATCGCCTTGCGCCTTCTAGTTTTTATTTTATCTGTCGTGCCTAAAGTACACTTTTTTTCCGCTGCTCTACGCTTTTCCCTTTCACTTGTTCTTGAACAACTGTTTGTACTATTTGTATTGTAGATTTCCCCTGGGTCTTCCCCTCTCTTGCTGCTCTCAACTTTATTCTCTTCTGACTCCCCGCTCAGGTTCCCATCCCCCTGTCACTCTAGTTTAAACCTTCCCCAACAGCACTAGCAAACACCCCCGAGAGGACATTGGTCCCAGTCCTGCTCGGGTGTAACCCGTCACGCTTGTACAGGTCCCACCTTCCCCAGAATCCCTCCCTCCTATACCATCCCTCCCTCCTATACCATCCCTGCAGCCACGCATTCATCCTGTCTATTCTCCTGTTCCTATACTCACTAGCACGTGGCACCGGTAGTAATCCTGAGATCACTACCTTTGAAGTCCTGCTTTTTAATTTATCTCCTAACTCCTTAAATTCACCTTGCAGGACCTCATCCCTTTTTTTACCTATGTCGTTGGTACCAATATGGACCACGACTACTGGCTGTTCACCCTCCCCCTCCAGAATGCCCTGCAGCCGCTCCGTGACATCCTTGACCCTAGCACCAGGGAGGCAACATACCATCCTGGAGTCACGTTTGCGGCCGCAGAAACGCCTATCTGTTCCCCTTACAATTGAATCCCCTATCACTATAGCCCTGCCACTCTTCTTCCTCCCCTCCTATGCAGCAGAGCCACCTGTGGTGCCCCGAACCTGGCTCTTGCTGCTTTCCCCTAATAAGCCATCTCCCCCAACAGTATCTAAAGCAGAATATCTGTTTGAGAGGGAGATGGCCCTAGGGGACTCCTGCTCTACCTGCCTAGTCCTTTTACTCTGCCTGGCGGTCACCCATTTCCTTTCTGCCTGGGTAATCTTTACCTGCGGTGTGACCACCTCACTGAACGTGCTATCCACGATAGTCTCAGCATCGCGGATGCTCCACAGTGAATCCACCCGCAGCTCCAGCTCCAAAAGACGGTTAGCCAGTAGCTGCAGCTGGACACACTTCCTGCACACATGGTCGCCAGGGAGACTGATAGTGTCCATGACTTCCCACATCGTGCAGGAGGAGCATATCACGGGTGCGAGCTGTGCTGCCATGACTTGCCTTAGACTCTCAGACTCTCCTCCCGCTCTCGGTCTCTCCTTTTATACTCTGCTCACCTCTCGGACTCTCCTGCCTCACTTGTGACGTCGCACAGTAGTTGTCTCTTGTTGCAGGTCTGCTGCTGCTTTTATTCCCCAATCTCAGTCTTCTACTCTCAGGTCAACTGCCGCTCTGGGGAAAAAGTTAGGAAAAGCAAGGCAAAGCAGCACGTCCTTCCCCCACTTCACCGAACTCCCACACGTACCAAACTCTCAGCAGTTCACACTGTGTTGTCCACACACCGGCAAGATTGCTACCAACTGAGCCACGTTGGCACAATGTGCTATTGTACAGTGGAGCTCTGTCCTGTTCCTTTAAGGGCAATAGAATCATAGAAAGGTTACAGCATGGAAGGAGGCCATTCGGCCCATCGAGTCTGCGCTGGTACTATTTCTCTTGGCACTAGCAGCCTTTATGTCACCTAGAGGCCTCAGTCGAACTCATACCAGCTGAGAGCTGGCTTGAGTCCTACTGAGGCATATAAAAAGGTCCCAAACCTTTACTAGGGAAAGCTAATCGATCCCGCCTGATCCATTGGGAGCAGAAGAACTAAAGAGGGTACGTTTCTTCAGGGACTCACCAAGCCTCTCCGCCGCCGGAGCAGCACAGTACTGCTGCGACATTCCACTGTTGGTTCAGGCCAACTGCTGCTGATGTGCCCTTGCAGGTGCGGGCAGTTTGCCTCAGTCAGGCAAATGACCCCTGTCCCTGAGCTTTGGAATGGGTTCTCTGGCCCATGGCTAGAGTGGGCAAGGGTTCCGGCTGGCAGAGCGGACTGGCAGGAATTTCGGGCTCAGGGCCTCTAGTGGTAAATCAACTGTGACCAATTCCCAATGAAGCCCTTTGACACATGGGGGCAGAATTTCCCCGGGTGCTTGGGTGGCAGATCGGCAGAAATCCCAGAGAAATGGCATTCCCATCTTTACTCTTTGCTATTTAAATGGAAGTAGTGACCACAAGTAATGAAAAAGCAAATAATGTGTACTGCCCAACAGAACCAACTAATATATGGAGGGAAATCTAACTCAAATGCTAAAAATAATTATCAGCACCTCAAACTGTGATCTTTTAAGAAGCCTCTGTGAACAGGTCAGGTCTCGGGACTCTTGACACATCCAATAATGTAGAATCTTAGAAAATTTACCGCACAGAAGGAGGCCATTCGGCCCATTGTGTCCGCGCCGGCCAAAAATGAGCCACCCAGCCTAATCCCACTTTCAGGCACTTGGTCCATAGCCTTGTAGGTCACAGCATTTCAGGTGCACATCCAGGTACTTTTTAAATGCGATGAGGGTTTCTGCCCCTTCCACCCTTTCAGGCAAGTGAGTTCCAGACCCCCACCACCCTCCGTGTGAAAACATTTTTCCTCAGCTCCCCATAAATCCTTCTACGAATCACTTTAAATCTATGCCCCCTGGTTATTGACCTCTCTGCTAAGGGAAATAGGTCCTTCCTATCCACTCTATCTAGGCCCTTCATAATTTTGTACACCTCAATTAAATCTCCACTCAAACTCCTCTGTTCCAAAGAGAACAACCCCAGCCTATCCAATCTTTCCTCATAGCTAAAATTCTCCAGTCCTGGCAACATCCTCATAAATCTCGTCTGTACCCTCTCTAGTGCAATTACATCCTTCCTGTAATGTGGTGACCAGAACTTTACACAGTACTCAAGCTGTGGCCTAACCAGTGTTTTATACAGTTCCAGCATACTCTCCCTACTCTTACATTCTATGCCTCGGTTAATAAAGGAAAGTATTCCATATGCCTTCTTAACTACCTTATCTACCTGTCCTGCTACCTTCCAGGATCTGTGGACATACACTCCAAGATCCCTTACTTCGTCTACACCTTTCAGTATCCTCCCATTTATTGTGTATTCCCTTGCCTTGTTTACCCTCCCCAAATGCATTACCTCACACTTCTCCGGATTGAATTCCATTTGCCACTTTTCTGCCCATCTGACCAGTCCATTGATGTCTTCCTGCAGTTTACAGCTTTCCTCCTCACTATCAACCACACGGCCAATTTTTGTATCATCTGCAAACTTCTTAATCATGCCATATGGGCAAGGTGCAAGCTTTGTGTGGAGCTGCGTCATGAGATTTGGTGTGGGATCTTAACTCGGGGACAAAACTCAATTTCAGCTCAGAAGAGGTGCACGCAATTTAACACCAAAGTACTTTGATGTTACTAAGTTTACAAGGCTTGTTAACTAAAGCTTATGAAATTAATGACAAATTGGTTAGGTCTATTGAAAGCTGTCTTGTTAATGGAAAGCAGAAGGTGGCATTAAATCCTTCATACATAACATGCATCTCATCCTCGTGTTCAAACTAAGTCTCATCATATTGGCACAGAATGTGCTGGACAGGGCATCTCGCGGTGAGCACCATGAGTTGGATATTTTTCCTCACCCTTCAGCTCCAATTATTTTTGTGCTTCAAATTGCTGGAAGTGCGAGCTGATAACGAGGTCAACAGGGCATCTGGGACAGGTAAGATGTGAGAAGAAATAGGAACAGGAGTAGGCCATACGGCCCCTCGAGCCTGCTTCGCCAATCAATAAGATCAGGGCTGATCTTCAACCTCAACTCCACTTTCCCACCCGATCCCCATATCCCTTGATTCCCTTCGAGTCCAAAAATCTATCGATCTCAGTCTGGATGGGACCAACAGTCTATCACCGTAACCAATTACATTTAAGGATAAAGAAAGAAACAGAGCAAATTAGCATGAGACAGGGCAAATTTAGAGTCAAATTAGATACAGAAAGAAAAATAGAGAGGGAAAGAAAGATTGGATTAAGAGAGCGAGAAAAAAGAGACAAAGGAAAAGTAAGAAAAAAATGTAAAATTTAAAAAACCTCTAGGAACAATTTACTACCTGCAGGAGTGAGACTCCAGTTTCAATTGTTCCCTTTGTAGGCCTCCATAGTTGAATGGCATTGCAGGAACATAAATCACGTCATTAATAGGGTCCTTACACAGTGAAGTACTAGCCCTAACTTTCTGTGGCGAGTATAATTCATATTTATGCCGCAAATCCAGCAATTTCCTGACACTCGCGGGGAGGTTGACAACGAGCTCCTGCTTTCACGAGGCTAACAGCGGAGCAGCGCAAACTGACCAGCAATTTGCGGCCATTTGCAACTCATGGAGTATCTCTTCCTTGCCACAAATTGCTTGTTTTTTTATGCACTAATAACCGAGTGCACCATGAAATCGTCATTATTTTGCCAGCAAATTCTGGGCCGTTTGCTTGAAATGCTGCTGGTGGGCTACTGAGGGGTTAACTGCGTCTCACTTTAGATTTTTGAGAGTTACGAGCAAGCTGATTAACTAGCCCATTTTCCTTTTTCCCTGAGCTCTGCTTTAATGCATGTGCAGCAGGCCATCCAGTGAAGCAGCTGAAGCAATATTCCTGAAAATCAGCTATGAACTGTTATTAGGAGCCATTCAAACAGCTGAAATAGTGCAGGGGAGTCCAGGCAGCTGTTAACTGAGCTAAATTGCTGAGGAATGTAGCAAGAAAATCTAGGTTTCCTGACCTGATGCTGTAAGTCCTATTGGAAAGGGTCAAGGAATGGAGGGATACATTGCGTGAGAGTGAGGGCCATCTTCTCCATCCCCCAACGTGTGCAGCAGGCTTGGGAGTAGATGGCAAAAAGGGTAAGTCCAGTGAACAGGACCCACGTCTGCTGAGGTGAACCACAATACTAGTTCACAAGCATCAGTCCGGACTCACCCCCTCGGCTTTGCCTCCCCTCCCCCCCAGACCCACCTGCGGGTCAGCTTGGCATCGGAGCTGGACTTGATCAGGTCGCACCCAGCGAGCTACATCGCGATGCCCATTCAGCGCCCGCAACTTGCCACTTCCATTCAAATGAGTTCCGATGCCAAATTTGACTGGCTGGTAATAGCTCCGCTGCCTTACTGTCCATTTTGGGTGCAGGTCCAATTTCTCCCACGTAAGGACGAGGTTACCTTGATACAGAGCTAACATCTTCGAAATGTTTAGTTTGAATGGGCACACTTAGGTCTGTTATAGTTGCAATTAAGAAATGCAGATGGCAACCAATGTGCACACAGCAATTCTTAGAGTATGTACAGTTCACTCCTGATAATTCAGTCATTTTGTGGCTTAAAAGAAATTATTGAATAATTTGATTTCATATATTTTATTGCGTCAAGGCATTTTTTATGCTTTTCAAAATTGATGGGCATTTCTTGTGCTGCGATTCTGAATTGATGCCAGATGGACTATACAGGCCATTTACTGTTTCCAGGACAGATTAAAATGAATTATCTTTTAAAGTTTTGGATTAAGAATACCCACAAACAACATAATGTGTGGATATTGATAAACAGGACTGATTCAACCCTCGTGTGATCAATGGTCATCGATGACCCAAACTTCCACCAAGTTCCGGCTGGGCGGGAGATGGGCTGATTTCAGGCCCGGGGTATTTTAACGCGCAGGCTTCATCTGCATGTCGTCGGTCAGGTGCCCGTTGGAAAGGGGCAGCTGGCCGCTGGGCAGGAGCGGAGGGTTCAGGTAGCCAGAAGCTGCCAGGCGGCGGCAAAGGAGGATTGGCCAAGCAGGGAACGAGGCAATTTGCAAGGAACGAGCTTCGGGTACGTCTCAGAGGAGTGAAGAGAGGGAGTATGGAGAAGGGAGGCCATGACTTCCCTGTGGAGCTTGGAGGAGCACGCCTGCTCCTCCAGGTATCACAAAGGAAAGATGTTGACTTACCTTGGAGGGCTTCATCCTCTTCAGAGAGCTTGAGCATAGAGTGAACTGCTAACAGAGTGAAGACTTTAAAACGGGAATTTGGTGAAAGTGGGAATTCATGGTAAAGTAGTATTGAAAGTGTGTTTTTTTTAATCAAACTGAAATTTAACTTAGTTTTCTAACTTTAAAAGCTGCCAAGTCAGTTGGCAGATAACTGTCAATCAACTGTAAGTAGGTCATTGAGTGGGTGTAATTAGATATTGTGTGGCTTGGGGTTGATTGACCAGTTGAAACTTGTAGTGTATCTGAAAGGTACTTATTAAGAGCACTGAGCGAGTGAGCTATTGCACTGGAACCCCAATTAGCGTAAATTTATGAGGCTTTGGCCTGCTTTCGTTGGTCACCTCAGCCACTGAACTGCAGTGAACAGTTAAAATGGTGGCCAGCAGCAGCAGAGCAGTAAGGCTGAATGCTCCATTTTGAAGGTCCCTACCCCCACCCCAGTCCCGTTCCTGCCGGGCGGGCTGGGTTAAAATCTCCCCCCACCTCGCCCCATGTCAAATTGTTTTAACCATACTTACCAATGTAAAATTTCCTTACTTTTTCTCAGTTAATGAAGCTTCAATCCTATTTTGTAGGGTTCAATCTAATTCTGCTCTTGTCCAGGAAAGTGAACTCGAAAGGGGTTATTTTATGATGTCACACCCCTATCAGGAGTGTATATCAGGACTTCAGGCGTGGAGGTCAATGGGCCCAGCAAGATGTTCAGCCCATTAGTGGATATAGTTTATAAAATTTACCTCAATTATGCATTGCCTTTAACACTGTTGCAACATTCCCATTTATCAGTCAGCATTTAAGCTGCATCATTGATTTATTGGTGAGTGCATAAATCCAATTCTATTTATATTTGGAGTTCTAAGATTTTTATTGGTGTTTTGGGGATTACATTCTGCCAATTTAGGATTAGAGCCAATGTTTTATGGTAACTAAATAAATCATATCCTGTTTTTATTTTGTGTTTCTTTCAGGATTCTTACTGTTGTTTTGGGGATCGTTGTCTGTTATTCTGTCATTTTTCTTTGAAAACCACAAATAAGTGACCTTGCTTACAATATTTACCATATGGTTGTGCCTCATAAATCTCAGCACAGTGTACACCAGTGCTTGATCTGACATTATAGTTCATCTCTTTTCTCCCCTTTGTGTCAAGGTAATAAATTACATCAATAGGGCAGTAACATGAGGTTGCCAATTGGGTTAACTTGGTCACTACGTGCATAAATAGATTTCAATGAGGGGTGGTGTTGGGACCATGCCATTGCATGGGTCCCTGAGCCAGTCAGGGGTCCTGAGCAGGTCCACTGATAAGTTTAAGGATTGAGATAATTTGATTGAGGACTTTATCAATGTGAGGGCCCCAAACTGAACCTTTGCACGGACAGATGTCTGATACTTGCACACAACACTACAACTGAGGGAGACCTTAGGAGTGAACCTGTTATATTAGAGCTCACTCATGAATCTAATCTTGAGATATGTGTAGTCCCTTATTTAATGAAGATACTTTAATAGGGAAGGCCATAAGCAGAGCTAAGTAACATCACATGCTCAAATTTATCAGTTAAAGAGCTGTTGAGATAAGTGTCCATAAAACCTAGCAAAATTACATTTTATTATGACATAAGAGTGGAAGGAATGTTTAATGCAAAGATGGAAACCAATTTTCTTTTCAATTAATCAATTGGAGCACTTATTAGTCCAACCTAGTTATAAAATGTTCATGGCTAATTAATGAAATAACAGTTGCAGTTGCAATTTATGGAACAAAAACAACATAGTAATGATAACATTTCCTTTTACACATGTCCTGAATATGACAATTTAGCAATTTTTTCCACAGTGAATATAATTTCCTTTACAGTGCAGTGGCAAATGATCACTATAAATATAAGTTTTAAATGTGGGAATTCTCCATGAGGTATGCACCCCTCAAGTCCTAAGGTGTTATGATTACTGATCAGAGCAGTGAATGTGAGGCATATAAAAAGTGAATCTGCGTTATTTACCATTTTTTCTTCTGATACTACATATGCATGATGATTACATACTCTATCAGTACATAACGTACATTCAAATGTCTGCAAATCTTCTAATTTCCCTAGAACAGCTCCCATTGCAGATGTCATTCTTCCCAAGTATCACTTTTTCCCTATGCAATTGGCAAAATTCCGACTCTATTTTCCCTACGTTGGAGCCTTCCATTACATGTTTCCACCCTAGAGCTGATTGCCAACTAGGTTTGATGTTTATGCTTATTAACCAGGAGCTGTAGTCTTACTTCCGTACCTTATTAACTTGAAATTGTTAGAGAACTTTTAGTTCCCCTATGGATAGGGTTACCTATGGCTCAGCTGCTAACATCTCGGCTAATCCAGCAGAGCACCTCTCTCCTGTTTATGATGAGGAGTCTAAAAAGTGTCAGCCATTAGTTTCTCCAGCTGGTAAAGTGTAATGCTCTGTTGCTATTTGCTCCCGAGAAATGCTAATGCTAAGAGTGAGATTACTGAGTTACTTTAGTAGACTCTTTGTACAGGCTGATTTTTAAAAAAAATTGATAGGCAAGCAAATAAACTAGCAAATCTTCTGTGACATTGCTCACAGCGAGATACATGGTTTATAATGGGAGGGTCACACAGTATATTATTATGTAACTGACTTTCTGTGCATTGCTTGCAAAATTGTGTCAGTCTTCCTTGAGTTCATAATCTAGGACGACACTCCAATCCAGTGCTGACGGAGTGCTGCATTGTCAGACGTGCTGTCCTTCAGATGACTCTGATTCGAACTGCCTGTTTCTGATGATTCAGATGGATGTTAGGTACCCCGCGGCACAATTTGAGGTCACTATGGAAGTTCTCCTGGTTATCCTGGCCAATGTTGCTCCCTTAGCTAAAATCACAAAAAAACAGATGAACTGGTCTCATCTCACCCTGCAAAGCACATTTGCCATGGAACTGGTGAAGGAACAGAAAAAAACCTACCCCAGTGGAAGAAGAGGATTTTGACTATCAACCATCTTGTGCCAGTCAGTGAATATGCAGCATGCAGGTATCTTGTGTTGGCAGTGTGATTACTTTTAGCCACATTTTATGGGCCACAAAGGAGATCCATTGAGATGACAACAATAGAGAGTTCAGTTCCAAAACATGGACAAGCCTGTAATACTTTTGCTTAATTCTACAATGCATCTTAACAGTGCTACACTGTAATACTTGGTGGAGTATTATAACATATTGCTCTGTGATACATTGTAATACTCCGCCAAGCTTGCAGTGTAGCACTGTTAAGATGCATTGTAGAATTAAGCAAAATGTGAGCACATTTACCTTGACAACTTTTCTGAGACCAGTAAATGTCTTCCCTTTCTGAACTGGCCACAGGTGAGATAGTGTTTATCACTTCTGCTACCTCCATCCTGCTTATTTTTGTTCCCATACGCCAAAAAATAGGATCACCATTCTCTCCAGCACTTCCTGCAGCAGGATCTCCAAAGCTGCATCCTGGAAGAGGCCATATATTGATCTGGTCTTGTTGCTCATCAGTAGCAGTACAGTTTTAAAGTTGACAGCAGCCCTTTAAGAGTTGCTGGTGCTAGATAATGTTCTCGTTTACTTCACGTGCGGTGTGCCTGGAGCACTGAGATACTGCGTAACGGGTCTGAACTTGCTTTCTAGCACGAGGTCAACTCATAGAATTACCAGCCCATTTAGTGCCAAAGAGGCATTACCACTGCGAAAGCACTGGGAGCGCATTATTAGCCCAGTACTTTACTAGATTTAAGTAATGGAAACTTTACTCAAGATAATAATATGTTTCTCCAAGGCTGAGACACACTATGGGTTCATTTAAAGAGAAAGTCATTTGTGTGATGAAAATATCGTATTTTGAGGGACCTGGATTTCATTAACTGAAGTCTGCCAACCAGCGAGTTTGTGTAAGTAAACAAAGTACAACCGGAACAGAGAGCCGCACGTGTTTTCCTGGTAGTTAAACATTGTGTGCAAATAACTAAAAGCACTACTATTTCCACTCATTAATCCAACACTTTGGTGATACATTATTTTTTTAAATAATAATAAAGCAGCAGGAATAAACTAATCAAAATTCAAGCCTCAATCGAATAAAGTGACCAACATTTTTTTTTAAAGTGTTTTGATCCAAAGGGGATAACAGTTATGTTTCCTGGAATTGCCTTGTCTCTGCACTGAAGGGAATATCATCATCCTTGTTTTTGTTTGCTTTGAGAAGTTATAACATTTCTCAATGTGCAAAATGTTATTTTTTTTCCACATGATTTCTCAACCCTAAAAGCAGGTAACCTGAAGTGATAACCAGAGATTATTCTCAATAAATTTATTCTGTTTTCTAAAATATTTAGAATGTGTATTTGTTTACGAGAGAACTACATCTGTTCACACTCATTATAGTCCTGCTTTTATTTGTTAATTTTTATTTTTCTTTACTTTGGAAATTTTATGCCATATTACATTTTCAAAACAGCATGCCATCAAAATGTCATACATCAGTGCATAAGTACACAGCCAAGAGTATTTGAGTGCTTTAAGTTGGAAAGAAGGCCATTTCTGAGTATTTTTATTAACGGTACCTTGGCAATATTATGACTAAAGTAACACCAATTCACGCCTAAAGTCCGATCCTTGTTTTTTCTGGTTTTAGAGTTACTGTAAAAGATTGCAGGGCAGCAGTTGCCCTGTGATCTGTATGCTACGGAACAAACACTCTTGACAGTTCAACTGGCCAGCATAATTAAAGAGCTTGAACCATTTTTTTCTGCCTCTGTGTGTACATTATTCCGATATCCCTGAGCAGTGGCTGGAGAAATACATTGTTGACTTTATTTAAATTTAATATGGCAGGATGAACTCAAGAGGCCAGTGTTTTAATAATTATTAACATTCTGTTAAACAACTGTGGGGGCGGGGGAAAGAGTTCCTGTGGTAGTGGATCAACATAATGGATCTTGGAAAATTGAAGGGATATCTTAAATGTTTCATTCTTTTATCTTTAAGGAATTTACCTTGTGAAATGCATTGGTGCTATTTAGCTGTTGTTTATCCACAGTTCTATTCCAAAAAGGATATCACCGGGAGGTTGCAGAACATTTTGAGGGATGAAGGGGAACAGCCAGAAGTTGTGGTCCATGTGGGAAACAATGACATAGGAAGGAAAAGGGTCGAGGTCCTGCAGTCGGAGTTTCAGGAGCTAGGGAGGAAGTTAAAAAGCAGGACCTCAAAGTTGGTAATCTTTGGATTACTCCCTGTGCCTCACACTAGTGAGTATAGGAATCGTAGGATAAGACAGGTTAATGTGTGGCTGGAGCAATGGTGCAAGAGGGATGGCTTCAGATTCCAGGGGCATTGGGACAAGTTCCGGGGCGAGGGGGATCTATTCAAGATGGACGGATTGCACCTCAACAGAGCTGGGACCAACATCCTCACAGGGAGGCTAATTAGTGCTGTGGGGGTGGGTTTAAACTAATTTGGCAGAGGGCATGGGCACCAGATGAACCATTAAAGAGGAGAAACAAGGTGCACAGAGGACTGGGAGGGTCAAGTAACACTAGAGTAAAGAATATTTCAGAAATGGGAGGGATCAGACAGAGGGCAAATGCGAGGCAGTCTATGAGATTGGAGTGCATGTGCGTAAATGTACACAGCGTGGTAAATAAGGTTGGTGAGTTACAGGCTCAGTCACCACATGGGACTATGATATAGTGGCAATAACAGAGACTTGGCTCAAGGAAGGGGAGGATTGGGTACTTAATATTCCTGGCTACAAAGTATTCAGGAAAGATAGGGAAGGAAAGAAAGGAGGGGGTTTGGGGGGTGTGGCAGTATTGATCAAAGAAACTATTATAGCACTGGAAAGGGATGATACAGTTGAGGGGTCAAAGACAGACTATATTTGGTTAGAATTAAGGAACAATAGAGGAGCTATTATACAACTGGGTGTATACTATAGGCCACCAAATAGTGGGAAGGAGATAGAGGAGAACATTTGCAGGCAAATTACAGAAACATGTAAGAACTATAGAGTAGTGATAATGGGAGACTTCAATTATCCCAATATAGACTGGAGCGTAACAGTGTAAAGGGCATAGAGGGGGAGAAATTCCTGAAATGTGCTCAAGAGAACTTTCTGGAACAGTGTGTTTCCAGCCCAACCAGGAAGGAAAAAGTTCTGGATCTAGTTCTGGGGAATGGAGTGGGGCAAGTGGAGCATGTTTCAATGGGGGAACATTTGGGAAACAGTGATCATAATATCATTGGGTTTAGAATAGTTACAGAAAAGGACAAGGAACAATCAAATGTGAAAATGCTTAACTGGAGGAGACAAATTTCAGTGAGTTAAAATGGGATCTTGCCCAGGTGGATTGGAATCAATAATTGTTCGGCAAAACAGTAATTGAACAATGGGAGGCCTTCAAGGAGGAGTTGGTTCCGGTACAGAGTAGACACATCCCTACGAGGGGGAAAGGAAGGGCATCCAAAACTAGAGCTCTTTAGATGACTAAAGATATAGAGATTAAAATGAAACAAAAAAATGAGGTTTATGACAAATGTAAGGTTCATAATACAATAGCGAACCAGGCTGAATACAGAAAGTACAGAGGAGATCTAAAAAAGGGAATAAGAGGGGCAAAGAGAGAGTATGAGAATAGATTAGCAGCTAACATAAAAGGGAACCCAAAAGTCTTTTATAAGAATATAAATAGTAAAAGGGTAGTCAACGGAAGCATGGGACCGATTAGGGACAAAAAGGAAATCTTCTTGTGGAGGCAGAGGGCATGGCTGAGGCACTAAATGAATACTTCACATGTGTCTTCACTAGAGAAGAGGATGCTGCCATTGTAGCAGTAAAGGAGGAGGTTGTAACGATATTGGATAGGATAAAAATAAAGAGGAGGTAATTAAAAGATTGGCAGTACTCAATGTAGAAGTCACCCGGTCCGGATGAGATGCATCCTAGGTTACTGAGGGAAGTAAGGGTGGAAATTGTGGAGGCTCTGGTCACAATCTTCCAATCCTCCTTAGATATGGGGACGGCAGTGAAGCACTGGAAGATTGCAAACGTTACACCCCTGTTCAAAAAAGGGGAGAGGGATAAACCTGACAATTATAGGCCAGTCAGTCTATCGTCGGTGGTGGGAAAACTTTTAGAGACAATAATCCGGGACAAAATAAATTGGCATTGAAAAATAATGGGCTAATAAATGAAAGTCAGCACGGATTTGTTAAAAGAAAATCGTGATTTGACTAACTTGATTGAGTTCTTTGATGAAGTAACGGAGAGGGTTGATGAGGGTAGTGCGTTTGATGTTGTGTATATGGACTTTCAAAAGGCATTTGATAAAGTATCACATTGTTAGCAAAATTAAAGCCCATGGGATTAAAGGGACAGTGACAGCATGGATACAAAATTGGCTTGGGGACAGAAAGCAGAAAGTAGAGGTGAACGGTTGTTTTTCAGACTGAAGGGAAATATACAGTGGTGTTCCCCAGAAGTCAGTATTAGGACCACCGCTCTTTTTAATATATATTAATGACCTGGACTGGGTATAGAGGGTATAATTTCAAAGTTTTCAGATGACACGAAACTTGGAAATGTAGTAAACAGTGAGGAGGATAGTAACAGACTTCAGGAGGATATAGACAGACTGGTGAAATGGGCAGACACATGGCAGATGAAATTTAACGAAGAGAAGATGAATTGATGCATTTTGGTAGGAAGAATGAGGAGAGGCAATATAAACTTAATGGTACAATTTTAAAGGAGGTGCAGGAACAGGGAGACCTGGAGGTGCACATGCACAAATCTTTGAAGGTGGCAGAACAAGTTGAGAAAGCTATTAAAAAAGCATATGGGGTCCTGGGCTTCATTAATAGAGGCATAGAGTACAAAAGCAAGGAAGTTATGCTAAACCTTTATAAAACACTGGCTTGGCCTCAGCTGGAGAATTGTGTCCAATTCTGGGCTCCACACTTTAGGAAGGTTGTCAAGGCCTAAGAGAAGGTGCAGAGGAGATTTACTCAAATAGTGCCAGGGATGAGGAATTTCAGTTATGTGGAGAGACTGGAGAAGCTGGGGTTGTTCTCTTAGAACAAAGACATTTAAGGGGAGATTTGAGAGAGGTGTTCAAAATCATGAATGGTTTTGACAGAATAAACAAGGAGAAACTGTTTCCAGCAGTAGATGGGTCAGTAACCAAAGGACACCGATTTAAGGTGATCGGCAAAAGAGCCAGAGACGATAAGAGGAAACAATTTTTTATGCAGCGAGTTTTTATGGTCTGGAATACACTGCCTGACAGGGTGGTGGAAGCAGATCCAATAGTAACTTTCAAAAGGGAATTGGATAGATACTTGAAGGGAAAAAAAATTACAGGGCTATGGGGAAAGAGCAGGGGAATGGGACTAATTGAATAGCTCTTTCAAAGAGCCGGCACAGGCATGATGGGCCAAATGGCCTCCTCCTGTGCTGTATATACTATGATACTTGCATTTATATAATGCCTTTCATGACCTCAGGATGACCCAAAGCACTGTACAGTCAATGAAGTACTTAATTTTCCAATTTTCCTCCAATCTCCCTTCTATTTCTACAGGACTATAATTATTTCCCTCAAGAATTAGCCATTGTAACCCCATGAGATGAACTGGGTGTGTTGCTTGTCTTCTCTTTGTTAATTTTTAGAAGATATGTTTCCAATAGAGCTTTTCCCCCAGGGTTTGAATTTATGGAGGAATGCACTCTTACATAAGAACATAAGAAATAGAAGCAGGAGTAGGCCATATGGCCCCTCGAGCCTGCTCCGTCATTGTTGCTTTCTTACCTTGACTATAGTCCATTATTATTTCTGATTTCACTGTAACACTCTAACCCTCTTGCAATTCATAAAAGGGTCCTTGTTTGTTCTGCTCTAATCTTAAGAGAATTCTCGTCTATAGATTCCATAAGGCTGTTCTTCACTTGACAATTTTTGAGGTGGCATTCTATCTGTATTTCTAGTGTTAATGGGATGGTCCTTACCTGACTCATAAAATTGACATTCTCGGGGTTAATTTCTTTTCTACTGTATGTCATCTTATCTGATTATTATCTGCCTAGCTCTGTCTATTGGAAGTTCCCTTTTAATTGGATTGCTAGCTTTATCTTTCCATCTCTAGTATCCTTTCAGTTTTCCAGTGCATCGTAAGAGTAAAGCAGTCTGTGAATTGAGAAAAATCAGAATGGAAAAGATTGACTTCAAGTAAGCCCTGGACAGGTATCATGCCCTTGGTAATGGAAATCAGTCCTCAACTAGTCCAAATTTGAGGATTCATATCGACATTTCTAACGTAGTCCAGTAATGATCTAATGTTAGTAAGGAATCTCCCACAGATGATTGCTGCCTAAGATTCACTTCTCCAACATGATTGCCACTGTCCTGGATCCACAGACTGTTCTATTCCTGTGGTTGTTTTCCTGAAGTGGATTTCTAGAGGTGCAGTTAAACTGTAACTGTTAGCCTCAAATCAGTAGCTACATATCCATTTGCAGCTGTCAGCAATTTGCTTCTACTGCCTGACTGCAATTTGGACTGTCAGATGCTTGAGTAAGTCCTGCACATTCATGCTTACACACATACACAGAACTCTACTCCCAGCTGCTTCATTTTAAATGTTTTGAGAGTCGAGGCAGGAGCATGCATGTTTTCAATAGATCTAAATAAACTCTAGATACATTTATAGAAGTGGTCAGGGGCTTCCAATGGACCTACCTGTGCATCTTGTTAACCTGCACTGCACAGGAGTTAAACTCTCTGGTGCAATACCCAAGTGATGTGAGACTGCCTCTTCCTGAGGGTCTTACAAAGTTCCCCTCAGGAGTTAGTCAAATCCAGAGCTATGTTTGCATTGCAGCAAGGCAGAAATAGTAAACTCTAATATAAACACACCCTAAGGCTCAGTTAAAACTCATTTAATCTGAATGTTACAATGTTTACCAACAACTTTATCTATTGTGTACTGTTTTGCAAACAGACGGAAGTTTCCCATGCAACTTGCTACACAGTTTTCAGGAAATTATATTTCAGTTGTTACATGGTAATGTCCTTCTCTCATCTGCACCTTCCACGTGTCTTTTGAACTGCACCTTTGTCAGGATGCCAAGCGGTATGAAATTATGTTTTCATTTTATAATCCTCACGCCTATTTCTTTCATAGTTATTAGATGCTCCAGTTACCAAACATATATTTCATTTTATAAAAGCTAAGGATAAAGGTTAATTGGCTTGTAATCCAACAATGGCATTGATGTTATCTATGGTCAGGAGTAGAACTAATTCCATTGAATGACCACCTGTTAGGCGCACATACCTGTTCAAATTGCAAAATCCCACAAATGGGGAAAGAGCAAGTTACACAGGCACCTTTCATCATAGTGAAAAAAGTACATAGATAAATTATCTGATAAACACTGATTTGAATATATTAATTACAAGCTAGTCTACTTAACAACAACAACAGCAACAACTTGCATTTATACAGCGCCTTTAACATAGTAAACCATCCCAAGGCGCTTCACAGGAGTGATTATCAAACAAAATTTGACACCGAGCCACATAAGGAGAAATTAGGACAGGTGACAAGGTGGTGGGCTTTAAATCCAATCCGGCCAATTACCGCCCCATCAGTCTACTCTCAATCATCAGCAAAGTGATGGAAGGTGTCGTCGACAGTGTTATCAAGCGGCACTTACTCACCAATAACCTGCTCACCGATGCTCAGTTTGGGTTCCGCCAGGACCACTCGGCTCCAGACCTCATTACAGCCTTGGTCCAAACATGGACAAAAGAGCTGAATTCCAGAGGTGAGGTGAGAGTGACTGCTCTTGACATCAAGGCAGCATTTGACCGAGTGTGGCACCAAGGAGCCCTAGTAAAATTGAAGTCAATGGGAATCAGGGGGAAAACTCTCCAGTGGCTGGAGTCTTACCTAGCGCAAAGGAAGATGGTAGTGGTTGTTGGAGGCCAATCATCTCAGCCCCAGGACATTGCTGCAGGAGTTCCTCAGGGCAATGTCCTAGGCCCAACCATCTTCAGCTGCTTCATCAATGACCTTCTCTCTATCATAAGGTCAGAAATGGGGATGTTCGCTGATGATTGCACAGTGTTCAGTTCCATTCGCAACCCCTCAGATAATGAAGCAGTCCGAGCCCGCATGCAGCAAGACCTGGACAACATCCAGGCTTGGGCTCATAAGTGGCAAGTAACATTCGCGCCAGATAAGTGCCAGGCAATGACCATCTCCAACAAGAGAGAGTCTAACCACCTCCCCTTGACATTCAATGGCATTGCCATCGCCGAATCTCCCACCATCAACATCCTGGGGGTCACCATTGACCAGAAACTTAACTGGACCAGCCATATAAATACTGTGGCTACGAGAGCAGGTCAGAGGCTGGGTATTCTGTGGCGAGTGACTCACCTCCTGACTCCCCAAAGCCTTTCCACCATCTACAAGGCACAAGTCAGGAGTGTGATGGAATACTCTCCACTTGCTTGGATAAGTGCAGCTCCAACAACACTCAAGAAGCTCGACACCATCCAAGATAAAGCAGCCCGCTTGATTGGCACCCCATCCACCACCCTAAACATTCACTCCCTTCACCACCGGTGCACTGTGGCTGCAGTGTGTACCATCCACAGGATGCACTGCAGCAACTCGCCAAGGCTTCTTCGACAGCACCTCCCAAATCCGCGACCTCTACCACCTAGAAGGACAAGAGCAGCAGGCACATGGGAACAACACGACCTGCACCTTCCCCTCCAAGTGACACACCATCCCGACTTGGAAATATATCGCTGTTCCTTCATCGTGCTGGGTCAAAATCCTGGAACTCCCTTCCTAACAGCACAGTGGGAGAACTGTCACCACACGGACTGCAGCGGTTCAAGAAGGCGGCTCACCACCACCTTCTCAAGGGCAATTAGGGATGGGCAATAAATGCCGGCCTCGCCAGCGACGCCCACATCCCATGAACGAATAAAAAAAAGGAGCGTCTATAAGGAGGAGATGGAGGTGGAGAAATGGAGAGGTTTGGGGAGGGGATTCCAGGGCTTAGGGCCAAGGCAGCTGAAGCCGCCAATGGCGGAACGATTAAAATAGGCGAGTAAATCTTGTAAGATCAATTTTATTTAAGGGAAGTTTACTCGGTTTCTAGCTTTTCCCCCATTCAGTTCTACTGGACTGATTTCTATTGAACTAACGTAACCTTATACCCTTTCACCGTCACATCCTGTTTCATTAATCACTCATTAATTAACCACAGTTGCAACACAAAAGAATACGTAACTAATTGGCAAGGGTATGATGATGAGCCATCTTTCTTATATAGCACAGATATATCTACAAATTTGCTTTGTTTTTTGTACATGTACTGGACCATTTGCTATAAACTAGAATCATTTATCCCCACCAAACTAATCATCATTAGTAAAAGTGGAAAGGGGAGTATTTAATTAAAACAATTTCAGACAAAGAATATACCTCTAATTGAAAAATTCTAATTGCCATTGATTGAATACTCTTCCTTGAACATAATTATACTTTCATATGTCCAAATGTATTGTGTGATTGCTGAGAAACATGAGTTAATGTCAGTCACAGTAATACTACATTATTCAACCAGCCAGAAGGCAACTGATTCACATGCGCAATATGTGCTCCTGAATTTCACTGTGATCAGACCGACTTTATGTATACAGGTAGTTTTTGGTGTATACTAGTACATATTTTGTAAAAGTCACTAAATTTACAGGTGTACAATGAAGCTTGCTTAACTTCAAATACCCTGAGTTGAGTAGTTCTAAGAATAGAAATTGGTGTGCGATGTGCCCGTTTGGTGGGCAGAAAATGGGAGCAAAGCATACCAATTTAGCCGTGGTGGGGCCCGTGCTCAATCTACACAGGCATAGCTCCCACTGCTAATTAGTGGGCCCATTTTTTAGGCAGATGCCTAAAACAGGCGTTAGGCCCCTTGAAAAAGTTCATGAGTGCCTAATGCCTATTGAAGGACCCCTTTTCAAAATTAGGCAGGAGTCAGGCCTTCCCCATTCAGGGTTCTTCAGCGACCTTTGTGGTCGCCAACTAAAGGTAAGTTTAAGAGTTTTTTTTTTAAAACACCCTTCCTGTGGAGCCAGGAGGAGCAGGAGTGCTCTTCCGACCCCACAGACGTCGCATTCGCACCCCCTCCCGTGTTTCCCCCCGCACCCCTTGCAGTCCGCTCCATCCCCTCTCCAGGGAATTACCTGAGGGCTGGCTCCAAATTGTCTTACCCCGTCGAGCGAGCTAGCTGTGGAGGCGCCACCAGCGCTGACAGCTTGCCCAAATTACTCAAATGAGGCCCGAGGACCAATTTCTATCAATCCTCAGGCCTCTTGGTTCAGGTGCCAAGTCTGGGCCCGAAAACAGGCCCAGACTAATTTCTACCCCCTAATCTTTTTCTATTCAGTTGAGAGGAGAAAAAAATGTAAAGAACAGCTCTCCTTAATTAAAAAGTGGCTGATTTGATCTGGGTTATTCTTTACTGAAATGTATTTTTTTAGGAATAATAATATCTATAAAAAGTACAAATCACTAATTGAGGAGTGTGCTGTAACCTGGGCTGTAACCTTTTAGTTCAGTGTACACATTGTGATGAGGATGAAATATAGCAGTATTCTAAGTAAACAAATAAATGCTTGTGACCAACACATTATCTATTTAACAGGAATTAACTGCACAATACTGTGGGATCTCTGAGCCCAGATACACAGGAAAATAAAAATTATTTCTTTACACTTCGCTTGTCACATAATTATGGCCTTACTGAGAAAATAGAGTAACTATATATTGAGCTACCTAGTCCTAACTAATGCTGCATTACAATCCATCTTACCAAAATGTGGTGTAAGTATAGAGTTATTGAGCAAAAAACAGAAATAATTTAGCATTGCCATAAATAAAATGACTGGGTAAATTTTCCTCTTCAGTGCTCCTGGTGCAGAGTTTTGCACACGAAGAGTGCATATTAGAATTTTAGATCTGTTTCCCCATTGATTTTCCACAGGACATTAGGTTGCTACCCCACCCTTCTTACTTGTGCAGCTAAGATTTGGCTTGTATTCCCTTGAGTATATAAGATTGAGGGGTGATCTAATTGAGGTGTTTAAAATGTTAAAAGGATTGATAGGGTAGATACGGAGAAACTATTTCCTCTGGTGGGGGAATCGAGAACAAGGGACATAGCCTTAAATTAGAGCTCGGCCATTTAGGAGTGAAATCAGGAAGCACTTTTTCACATAAAGGGTAGTGGAAATCTGGAACTGTCTCCCCAAAAGGCTGTGGATACTGGGACAATTGGTGCATTCAAGGCTAAGATAGATAGATTTTTGTCAGGTAAGGGTATCATAGAAACATAGAAAATAGGAGCAGGAGTAGGCCATTCAGCCCTTCGAGCCTGCTCCGCCATTCAATAAGTTCATGGCTGATCCTCTATTTTAATACCATATTCCCGCTCTCTCCCCATACCCCTTGATGCCTTCTGTGTCTAGGGTTATGGAGGGTAAATGACCTTGATAGGATCACCCAGCAATTTTCTAAACTCAAGAAAATGCCAAACAAACTTCATGCAGCCTGTCCTCATAAATTAACCCTGGTATCATTCTGGTGAATCTGTGCTGAACCCTCTCCAAGGCCAATATATCCTTCCTGAGGTGCAGTGCCTAAAACTGAACACAGTTCTCTAGATGGGGTCTGACCAAGGCTCTATACAACTGTTGCAACATTGTCTCAATTTTGTATTTCAACTCCCTTGAGAGAAAGGCCAACATTCTATTAGCCTTTTTGATTACTTTTTGTACCTGTACACTACCTTTGAGTGATTTGTGTACATGGTCACAAAAATCCCTTTGCTCCTCCACAGCTCCTAGCCTCTCACCATTAAGAACTTTTTCTGATTTGTATTTCTCGGATTCAAAGGGGATGACCTCACCCTTCCTCACATTGAACTCCATCTGCCATAGTTATGCCCACTCATGTAATCTGTCTATGCCCTTTGTAACTTTCTGCTCCCATCTGCACAATTTATTGTGCCTTCTAACATAGTGTCATCTGAAATCTTGGATATACAACTCTCTATTCCTTCATCCAAATCATTAATACATATGGTGAAAAGCTGAGGCCCCAGTACAGATCCCTGGGGAACACCACTTGTCATATCCCATCAATCAGAAAATGTTCCCTTTATCCTCCCCTCTGTCTCCTACTTCCCAACCAATTACCAACCCATGTCACGAGCTTACCTCCAATTCTGTGCACTTGCATTTTTGCTAATAATCTCTTGTGCGAACCTAATCGAATGCCTTTTGGAAGTATAGATAGAAAACATCTATACGCACTCCCCTATCCCACCTTGCTAGTGACTTCTTCAAAAAATTCAACTAGATTAGTCAGACATCACCTACCCTTCACAAATTCATGCTGACTCTCTTCGATCAGCTCATACTTGTAATAGTATTCGGTCATTCTGTCCCTGATGATAGATTGTAGTAATTTCCCTGCAATTGATGTTAAACTGACAGGCCTGTAGTTACCTGGTTTCTCCCTCCCTCCTTTGTTAAATAATGTAGTGATGGTGACAATTTTCCAATCTAAAGGCAGAATTCCTGAATCTAGAGAGCTTTGGAAAATTATGACCAATGCATCTGCAATTTCCTCACCTATTTTTTTAATACCCCAGAGCGGAGACCATCAGGTCCTGAAGGTTTGTCTACCTTAAGTCCCATTTTTTGCTCCATTACCATTTTTTCACTTATATTAAATCCATTAAGTTCCTTTGCTTGACTTATTTTTAGATTCCCTTGTACCACTGATATTTTCTCCTCTTTCTCCACTGTGAAAACAGATACAAAATATTCATTTAACAAGTCTGTCATTTTCTTATTGTTCTTATAGTCTTCCCTGCATCTGTTTTCAATAGGCCCCATTCCCCCTTATAACTCTCTTTCACTTAATATATTTATAAAAACTTTTGCTGTTAGCTTTCCTATCCCTTGCAAGCTTTTCTTTTCATATTCCCTTTTTGCACCTCTTATTATTTTCTTTGTAATCCTTTGTTACTTTTGATAGCTCTCCCAGTCTGCTGGATTTCAACTTTTCCTTGCAGTTGTGTAAACCTTTTCTTTTAGCTTGATTTATCTTTGATTATATACTAAATTATCACACATAACAAAAATGTACACAACCAAAGTACACCAGACGCACAGGCAGACTGAAAACGGTGCAAATCTCAAATCAAATTCAGAAATGAATTACACGTACAATTCAATGTAAGCACTGGCAAATTCCATTAATAGGTAAACTGCAACATGTAAATACTTTAATCTATTTGACAGAGGACCAATGATAGTGAGCAATTGTAAATCAAAACTTGATCTGGATGTCCCAAAGCACCTTAGAGCAAATGAAGCACTTTGAAGTGCTGGTTGAGGGATAAATATTGGCCAGGATGCCAAGGAGAACTCCCCCTTCTTTTTTGAAATAGTGCTGTTGAATCTTTTATATCCACCTGAGAGGGCAGAGGGGGCTTTGCTTTAATGTCTCGGCGAATGACTCACCTCCTGACTCCACAAAGCCTTTCTACCATCTACAAGGCACAAGTCAGGAGTGTGATGGAATCCTCTCCACTTGCCTGGATGAGTGCAGCTCCAACAACACTCAAGAAGCTCGACACCATCCAGGACAAAGCTTGATTGGCACCCCATCCACCAACCTAAACATTCACTCCCTTCACCACTGGTGCACAGTGGCTGCAGTGTGTACCATCCACAGGATGCACTGCAGCAACTCGCCAAGGCTTCTTCGACAGCACCTCCCAAACCCGCGACCTCTACCACCTAGAAGGACAAGAGCAGCAGGCGCATGGGAACAACACCACCTGCACGTTCCCCTCCAAGTCACACACCATCCCGACTTGGAAATATATCGGCCGTTCCTTCATCGTCGCTGGGTCAAAATCCTGGAACTCCCTACCTAACAGCACTGTGGGAGAACCTTCACCACACGGACTGCAGCGGTTCAAGAAGGCGGCTCACCACCACCTTCTCGAGGGGCAATTAGGGATGGGCAATAAATGCCGGCCTCGCCAGCGATGCCCACGTCCCATGAACGAATAAAAAAAAAAGACGGTACCTCCAACAGTACACCCTCAGTATTGCACTGGGGTGTCACCCTAGATTTTGTGCTCAAGTCTCTGGAGTGATATAGGCGAGAGTGCTATCAACTGAGCCAAGGCTGACACACAGGGGATAATTTTAACCCTCAAGGACGGGTGGGTTGGTGGCGGGGGGGAAGGTAAAAATGTAAAACCCGACCCCAACTTGCCTCCAACCCGCCCACTTCCGGTTTTAACGGAGACGGGTTGAGGGGCGAGTGACCAATCCATTCTCAGGAGGCGGATCGGTCAGTAAAATCTTTTAAGGAGGCTGCGGGCCTCCATTTTAATAGCTTTTTTATTTTTAACTCCTGGGGGTCGGGCATCCTGGGCCTTCAGATTCTCACCACATAAGAGTAGGCGAGAAGGCCTAGATCATGCGGAAAGTGCCCTTATTGCACTGCTTGTGGGCCAAGAGGAGAAGGAGTGTTTCCTCCAAGCCCAATGAGCTCACCTGCCGCGATCCAACCCTTGCAATTGGCTGACCTCTCCCAATGTCTCCGACCCTCCCCGATATCTCCGATTCCCTGATGTCTCTGACCCCCGTAATCTATCCATCCCCCCGCCATATCTCCGACCCCCCTGCAATATCCGACCCCCTTGATCTATCCACGCACCTCCCCCATCCCGAGGTCTCCAACTCCCGATGTCGCCGACCCACGATATCAGACTTACCTGTCATCTGCTCCTCACTGCTTTCCCGTCCGACAGGCAGCCAGCCTGTCAATCTGGCTGCCTGTCACACGGGAAACCTGCTGAAAAAGTGTAAAAGACGTCCTGACGTCAAAATCGGCAGGACATCCGGGAAACCCATACTTCCAGGTGTCCCGTCCGGAAATCCCACCTCCCGACCTGCTCTCTCCACATCGTGGAATAAAAATCCAGGCCTTAGTGTAGCTTGGGGACTGAAAAATTGAAAAGTAATCACTTTCAAATGATGGTTTTCACACCAAAGATCGCATAATATCACTGAAGTTATTATTGGGTGAAAAATCAACAACTATAAACAAGACATTGTTCAATGAGAAACCTTCCGCATTTGAACTCTGACCTGCTATTCAGAGAGCCTGGAATGGAATTTCGTCTGGGCCCGTTTTCAGGAGAAAAGCAGAGTCCTCTTTATCACTTTAGGTAATTCTAATTACCCAGAAGTTAAAAGGAAGGGCAGTAAGGATCTTTCCAAAAGAACTATGTTCCTTGGAGCTAGTGCAGGACCACTTCTTGATACAGATCTCAGAGAGTTGATTTTAGGTCAACGGAAGATAACTTTCAAAGTAAACTAGGGAAAGACTAGAATGAGAATGGAACACTTTAAGGATTTTTTGGAAAGGTTAAAAATGTATACCAGCTATTCTGTTCCCCTGCAGCATGCAGTGAAATAAATCCTGATCTTGCTGTAATTTAAACTGTGATATAATAGCACGTCAGTTAAAGTGTTGTCATGCAATTGCTGGAGAGCTGCCGACCGCCATCGTGCCTTCCATTCGGAAGCAGAATTGCTGAATATGGAATAAGAGATTTAAAGAGTGTATTTCTCTCTGCCTGTCCGTTCTTCCTTCCAAAACCAAAAGTCAGGTTGAGATTTTGATGTTTTCTTTGCTGTTAATGAAAATTTAATTGAAATCCTCAATGTCTCCAAATTATAAGATGCAGAAGCAAGTGAAAAAAAAATACTTTTATTTTATAAACTTGTTTTTTGGTCCATACCCAGACTGGTAGAAATGTCAGTCTCTCTTTCTCTGGGTCTAGCCATTGGTAAAAGACACAACCTTCTCTCAGCTTTGGACAGGACTCTAATGTTTCAAACTTTCATTTTCAGTCTGAGTAAGCAGCCAGGAAAGGAGATGTAATTAGCCCCTGAGGTGTAAAGTTCCTGGCAGGAACTAAATAGGATTGCTTTAGTCTTGCCAATTTTGATCAGAAGAAAGTCTGGTTCATCCAGAAGTAGACAATCTGCTGGACAGCATGGGAATAGTGGTGGAATCAAGGGTAATAGCAGTCATTGGCAGATATGCTAATTCTATTTTTTGCAACTGAAAGATAAGAAATAGCAGGGTTCAAGAACCTTAGAAAGAAGGATAGGCTTGAGATGAGGTGGAAGTTTGAGAGGACAGCAGGTTGTATAAGTTTTTTTAAGGAGTAGGTAATGACACAATTTTGAAAAGGAGGAAAAGGTGAGATTGACTCTGTTAGTAAGCATTGAGCCAAGGGGCAGTAGTTGGATGGTAAGCAGCTGAGTTGGGCGAAATGACATGTCAAATTAAATTGATCGTGCTTGACTCCTAATGAATGCCTCCTCAAAAGTTACCCCTTTGACCATACCTTTGCTCATCTCTCCCAATGTTTCTGCCTGTCATACCTCATACTATGTGCACAGATGTGTAGCCCATTCATTTTCACTTTAAACACATTGAGAACACATGTAAATATAGGTTGTCATATGTAGATATGTGATTAACGGCGATTTTACATTTACTGTACAACCAATAGTAAATGTGCAGGTCTCCCGCTATCAGCTGCACCTGTAAATATAAAAGACCTGACCTTCGTTGTTCCACCAGCAGCAGAGATACATGTTCTCGTAGGTCTTACAAGTTGCTCAGGTCTCCGTTTAAAAGTAAAATCACAGAGACCGATTCTTTTGCTTGTAACAGTGGGATCCACGGATCTCTGACTTGTGACTGGCCTTCCTTAGGAGTGACAGCACCAAGTAAAACAAATAGTGGAGAACAGTGCACAGAGGGTCACAGGTCTCCATTTGAGTATTGCTCCCACAAGACCCCTTAACAAATATAAGAGCATCTTAAGGTGCTATAGTTAAGGGCTATATTGAAGCCTGATGAGACAGGACTGAAATCTGCATCGTTAAGGCATGTTGCATCTCAAAGTGTGCCCACTGATATGAGAGCCTGCATTCTTTATGTTTGTTTTTCCCTTTGTCCATTGTACTTTTCTGTTGTATTCTGCCCTAAGTTAGTAATGGGGAAGACTATGATGAGCACAAATGAGAAGACTTCCCTGACCTAGTGTCCCTTCCCATTACACTACTGTTCTACAGTTGCCATTTATGATGAAAATTCTGACACTGGGGACTATAATTTTCTTTGGGTGAAAGTGGGATATTTCTGGTGTAGAAGGTCAGGATTTGGGGCATAAGTCAGATACATTCGATTAATGCCCCTTCGAACATATACCTTAATACCGGTAGAAAAATGGAGGAGGGGAAGGTACATCTGACCTTAAATAGGTGGATGAATGCAAATAATAGCATAGTGTGGGCAAAACCTGATAAGCCAGAAATTCCATCATTTCAGCTAGAATTGTACCTGACAGTTAAAGCCTGTAGAAAAGAGGAGTAAATTACCTGCATGATTTGCCAAACCAGAAAGTGGTTGACTGTCGACAAACTTTATCTGAAGTATCAGCTTTGATTGATGCGATTTTAAAAAAAAATCTTTTGGCTGTGCTGCTGAGAAAGGACTTTACAAACTGCCTTTCAGCAGTTTCAGGCATCTTTCATAGAGCTCTTACAGTGGAGTTCAATATGCCCATTCCTATATACGTCTTTATGATGGAGGCAGAACAGGAGCATCAGCAAGAGGAAATGACAGAGGCACATAGGATAAGGCTACACCAACAGAGATGACCAGTTAGGAAGAACGCTTCCACCAGGGTCTACAGCTCATGCTGTTCCTGTAGGATGTATCAAAAGAGATCTGCTTGAGGAGACAATGGTTGAGTGAGAGGGCTAGAAAGACTCCGTCTCCTGTTGCAAACTGAAATCCAAACATCCTCTCAAATGCACAGGCCAAACGAAGAACAGACATTTTTGTAAAATCTGTTTTTTTTTTTGCCTCTCCCAGAAGATTACATGCTGGTGGGTGGGGAGTATTGGGGATTGTGTTGCTTCGCAGTAACATGGCTGAACGGGACAGACTCGATGGATAGTTGATCTTTTTCTGGCATTTATTTGGGATGTCTGTACGTATACTTCAGCACAATGGACTTCATATCACAACTTTGTTTCCTGTGCACACATATATTTATAGCAAGTGCTTCTCCTCCCACCCCCCCACCCCCCACCCACTCCTCCCCACGTTGTCTTTGTGCTGTTCTTAAACCTATCCTGATGCTCTGCCAAAGTGAGACCTTAGGGCAAGCGATGCCATGGCCCTTGCCTGCACTGTGTGGCACATGAGTCTCTTGGGACTGACATGGCTCTTGTCTCAGGGCTACTGAGGTTTCCAAGGTTTGAATATATCACTGAATATTACAGAATAATGTGTTACAGTTAGGTCATTTTTTGAAACAGTGGCAAATGGAAATCTGGGTATCTATAAGAACCATACTTGCATGATTGTTTTTCTCTTTATATGTGAATCTGATGCGGAGCAGTACCAATTAATCAAGGTGATTAACTCCACCCTACTCAATTACCATTAGGGTTGTGCCTCTGTTTTGTTTTTATGAACATAGTTGAGTTGATTGCAACTTTCTTCTCCAGAGCTGTGCTCACAAGGACTTCATATTTCAGGAACAAAAATAACTAAGTTACAGCTGTGTCATTCGCAAATGTTCAAATATTGCTGCTGACTTATTGGGCCAAATCCTGCTGGAGCAGGGCATCTCGCAGCACACCCCTTTAGTTAGACTTTTTCCCTTCAGCTCAAAATTTATTTGCGCCGTAACTTGTCGGATGTGTGAGCTGATAACAGGGGCAACGGGGCATCTCCTTAACCAATGAGATTTAAGGATTGAGAAAGAAACAGAGAAACAAGGGAGAAGGAAATAGTGTGGATAAGAATTAAATCAGGTACAGAAAGAGAAATAAAGAGAGGGAAAGAAAGATTGGATTAAGAGAAAGGAAAAGTAAGAAAAAAAAATTGACATTTTTAAAATCTCTAACAATTTACTAACAGGAAGGAAATTGAACACTTTCAATTGTTTCCTTTCTGGGTCAGAGAGGTTGATTGGCATTGCGTTAACAATTATCAAGCCGTTTATGTGAGCCAAACGACAGAGCGACCTAAATCGACCAGCAAGTTCTGAAGATTCGCAACTCACAGTGCATCTCTTCGTCCCCTGAACTTTCTGGCCGATTTGTCCATTAATAACGTTGTGCGCTGTGAACTCACCATTATTTTTCCAGGAAGATTTGGCCCAATGTGTATTGTTGAATGAAAATGTATTTTTCGAACAGAATGCAGGAAATATTAACCATGTGGAACAGAGGTTAACACAAAGGAACTTGAGACTAGAGCACGGTATCATTTTAACATGACATCATCTCATTTTTATTCTACTTGATCCAGCAACTTAGTTCAGCATTTTCCTTGATTTGTTTATCACTGATCTGCAGTCAATCCCTTCCCCATTCCCCCAGGCAAGGAAGAATGGAATGATTATAAATCAGCAATAAACAAAGCATGTAAATAAGTTGGAGTACACCCAAAGTGCGCTCTGCTTGAACAGACTTGTATTTCTATCCAGACTCTGGTCATCAATATGGCTCCTACATGTCCTGGCACAGAGGCATCATTTGGAATGGGTACGTGCCCAAAAGCGGGGAAGGAAAGTGGAAATACCTGCCTGCTTTGAGGTCTTCTGGCTATTTTCCAGTTCTACTGATCTTCCTTGCTGGTTCTGGAAAGGAAGCACTTACCTCGTTCCAGGTGCAAGGAGATTGTTGATATCACCTTCTCAGATCCTCCAATCTGAGGGGCTGGGCACAACCTTCAAGGCCCATTTGCAGTGTGCACTGCAGTGTTCTGACATCACTTCTGTGTCATTTACATTTGATTTCAATCTGGCTACCTGTTTTTTTAGTGCCAGCTCTCTGTCCACACTCTGAGGATACCCTGGAAATGTGTGTGAAACGTAAAGTGGACATGGAGCTGCTACACCAAGTCTCCATTCCTTTTTCTTCTGCATTGTACCATGAGTGCCGAACAAGGGAAACTCTGCCTCATTAAGTGCCAAGGCTACTATCTGCCTCAAATCCTCTTCAACTTCACCTTCAGCTATTTATGCACAATCCAATTTAGGTATGACATCTGTTTTTCCTTCCAATGTGCAATTCCTTACATTTGTGCATTAAATTTAATTTGTCATTGTTTGCCCTTTTACAGATTTTATTTCTAATTGTCGGCTGCTTCCTCATGCTTGAATGCCCCCACCTGCCGTTTAGTATTGTTTATGAATTTCAGCAAATTAGCACTGAATGTCTGAATCCAAATCACTGATCTACATTGGAAACAGTAGGACCCCAGCACTAATCCCTGGGCACTCCACTCAGTACCCCCTCCCCAGCCGACCTCATTCGCATAACAAGTATTCGTTTCCTCCTTTCATTTAGACAATTCCTTATCCACTTCAAGCTTTTACCTTGCCTGAGTCATGTCCACATTATTCCTGGCACGGACGGATTCACTCAGCCAGATTCAAAGAACTATGATAGGAAGTGACCTTTCTGTTTGCCTATAGTTAGCAGCAGAATGAACCTGTCTTTTTAAAAGGTACTATTTTTCAAAAGCATTTCCAAATGATGAAGAATACTACTTTCACTACCATTACTTGTAGCAGTAAATACATTCTGCTGTTACTCTGAATATTGATAAACTAGTATTTTACATTGACTGGGGTGCCAAGAATAAAATCGACCTAACCCACTCCATATTTGGTTGGTGCATTTACACAATGAGTTTTTTTTTGTTTCCTTTTGTTTTTTTTTTACAGACCATGCTAATTTATAAGCAGCTAAAGTCCCAGCCTGCTGTTGAGCTGGAAGAGGGAACAGCACTTTTATTGGTTAGACTTGGGCTGGTTTTTGGTTTAATGAGCGTGATTGTTTTTTCATTACAAAAAATCTCATTACTTCTTCTGAGTTTTCATATTGTATAATTTTTTATGGAATTGATGACACTATTGCCATATGAATTGCTACTGAAACACGTGTACTGTATTGATGTCATCATGAACCTAGCACTCTGCAACACTGCTAGATCATTATTCACCCAACAAATACAGTAAGACAAAAGCAAAATACTGCGGATGCTGGAAACCTGTTATAAAAACAGAAAACGCTGGACATACTCAGCAGGTCAGGCTGCATCTGTGGAGAAAGAAACAGTGTTTGGCATTTTCTCAGAACAAAGAAGTTAAAGGTTTAACAGTTTGTGAGCAAGTTCAGAGCCAGGAAAGGTGGGGAGGAAGGTGGTGAGGGAGTGGGGGGGGAGGAAAGAACAAAAGGGAAGGTCTGTGATAGGGTGGAGGGCAGGAGTGATTAAATGTTCTATCTTCTCCTCCCCTTCCTCCCCCCACCCCCTTCCCCTGGCTTAAAAACTGTTAAACCTTTAACTTCTTCCAGTTCTGACGAAAGGTCATCGACTTGAAGCATTAACTTTGTTTCTTTATCCACAGATGCTGCCTGACTCGCTGAGTATTTCCAGCATTTTCCTTTTAAATACAGTAAGAACTTGATTTCCAAATCGAATGAAAGTAGCCTACTCTGCACTCACATAAATAAATGATCTCCTACAGAGACTGCACCAGGTCATCTATTTTATTTCTAGAACATTAGGGGGAAAGTATTGTCCTGATAAAATTTCCTGGAATTCCTCTCATCTTTAAACAAAGCAGTCATATAACAACATGCGATGTCACAAATCTTCTCTAAGCTACAAATCGATAAACCAATAAATCACAGAGAAGATAAAAACCCCAAAGCCCACATTGAAAAAGTCTGTACTGCAGCAGGCACGGTATCAGTTGCAGGACCAAGTTGTTCTGTGACCAATATGGTGGTGAGGCAGAGATTTTTTGGAACAAGCTGTTTTACGAACTGGGGCCCACCCTAGAATTCCACTGAAGTGATGAATGCCCTTTAAAATGGAACACTTCCTGAACTGAATTCAACCATGATGTCACTGTACTGCATGCAGAGCCAACATCCTTGAAAAGAATAACACAGGTCATGCATCCTGATTCCCTTGGGTAGGGGTAACGATTCTCCAGGGAACTTCTTTTTGGGAGAAAAGAACGTTCTCTTGTACATGATCTTTTAAAATGTCTTTTTTTTTTCTTCATCTGTTTCTTGGATTATTTATTCAGGTGGCGATTTTGGTTAATAACAGCATTTGTTTTTTCACTTTAGGGATTTTAGTGAAAAGATTGTGGTAAGGCTGCAGCTTTCAAGCTTCACTTCCTATTTATTTCAACAGGAAACCAAAAGCTCTCCTCTTATAGACACGACTGCCACAAGCAGGCAAATGTGTCACTTGGTTTTCTGTTGAATCCATTTTTCTGGAGTCCAAAACCACCAAACCACAAAAGACCCAACACTGCCCACATTTTGAAGAGGTCCACTTTTTGTTGAACTGAGGGGGAAAGCTTCAGCAAGCTGCTGGTCTGACGATGTCAATAGCACATTGTAGGCTTATTTAAGGCAGCACTGTAAGCTTCTGCCTGTTCCATCGCAGCTGAGTTTCTGGCCCGCAGGCATCCAGGAGCTAAAACAGATGATGAAAGATGTTTATTTTTTCTTTAACTGAAGCCTCCAAAAGAGCAAAATGAATGTGTATGGATTACATTCTAGTGTGAACTTCAAACTGACACAACAAATGAAAAACTTTTTGTTTCATCTAATGTCTTGTAATAGGTTCGAAAGAGGGCACAGAGAGCAATACATTGCATGGTATTGTGATCAATAAGATATATTATTTTCTAAATCTGATTTAGCTCTTGCTGTGTGATGAATTTCACTATTGCAATCTCTAATGATGCAGACAAATGCAATCTGTGAGGACTGGTTCGGGTTTTTGAAACATATTTAATGGAGAACTATGGAATAGAGAACTTTTTATGATGTAAAACTTAGTCATGAGTTTATTATTAAGATCTTCATGAAATGAATACATTTATTTTTAAAGTCCTCAATTCTATGTTTTATATATCTATATAATTGGATGCAGAAGGAGGCTATTTGGCCCATCGTGCCTGTGCCGGCTCTTTGAAGGAGCTATCCAATTGGTCCCACTCCCCTGCTCTTTCCTTATAGCCCTGCAAATTTTTCCCCTTCAAGTATATATCCAATTCCCTTTTGAAAATTACTATTGAATCTGCTTCCACCACACTTTCAGGCAGTGCATTCCAGATCATAACAACTCGCTGCATTACAAAAAATTCTCCTCGTCTTCCCTCTGGTTCTTTTCCAATTACCTTAAATCTGTGTCCTCTGGTTACTGACCCTCCGGTCATTGGAAACAGTTTCTCCTTATTTACTCCATCAAAACCCCTCATAATTCTGAACATCTCGATTAAATCTCCCCTTACCCTTCTTTACACGAAGGAGAAAAATCCCAATTTCTCTAATCTCTCCACAGTACTATGTCAGGATAATATTTTACGGGTGTGATTAGCATGTAGTGTCTCCAGAACCAAATCAAGCCAGGACAAATTCCTACGGCATGTGAGGGATGTCACATTGAGGCACCACAAATTTTCATCACACATTGATGCAAAACATATTGACCAATGTACGACTTAATTGATTGATTCAAGTAACTACTATCTGCTAACAACCATTGCGTATTCATTCAAATGTAACTGGTAGGAAAAGCTATTCATCACAACCTACCAATCAATACAAAACCAACCAATGAAATCACTTCTTTTTTTCAAAGCATCCCATCTGGAATCAACAACTGCCACAAAATAAATCAATCGGGTCTCTCAAATAATTTCTTCACACTGTTTTCAGTCACCCTCCACAATTAAGTCAGTGTAAACAGCTAATAGTGACACCTATAACATAACAAACATTTAACAGGTACACACTTTTGGGGGGAAAAATCACAACACTTACCCTTAAAATTAAAGGCACAATTTTCTAATCAGCGGGTTAGGTCAAGTAGGCAGGATTCGGGCGTGTAGTAATTGGGATTTCACCCAGTCTTTGTTGGATAAAGCTTTACACCCGCAAAATGTTCACAAATTCTGTACGAGGGCTTCATTTCACATGTATCCTACATGCAAATGAAGGGCTTTTTATTCCTTGAAGCATTTTCCAATCTATGGGCAGAAGTACACTCACACCAGATGTTAAAATGCCTGCAGAGGACAGCTGTGAAAGGGACACGGGCTTTTTTATTTAGATATTTTGTTTGGATTATGACTTGCTTTTTGGATCAGAACATGAAGGAAGTGTCAATGTTCCTGGACAAGCAGTATTGTATCCAATATCACAGAAGGACTAAGTGTAAAGAAAGTTCAGTAGAACAGGAGGATCCTTAAAGAAGAGGGAATCTATAATGTGGCTATTAGAATATCAACCTTCACTCCATCTCGGGGAGTGATAGGGCATTCAGATGCAAGCTACAGAGTCCATTGTTATTTGGCAAGTCAGTATGAAATGAACATTGTGTTGGGACTGCTTTGAAAGAGCTGCAATGGCAGAATTTCTTACTTTAAGTGGTACAGATGTTGTCAACTTACCCTGCACCAGTAGATAGAAACTCTCTGAACAAAATGGTAATGAACTAAAACCAATGTATTGCCTTAACAAGCCTGCTCACTTAGTATTTTTCACCTCCGCTTTCCTCTTGGCAGCAGTGTATGTTTTGTGTGTTCTACATCTTAAGACTGTGCTCTTAGGTGCTTCCCCAATGGCAGGATAAAATGAGGGGCTGGCTGCTGGGGTGTTAGTGAGAGACTTTTGGGATTGTGGTTGCACCTTGTACTGGGCCATAAGATGGCATACTTTGCCCATCAGCTTGGAGTAAGGTAATGGTGGTAGTCTTACCTTGGCTGATCTTGTCAAACTTGAAAAACTTTTTTTTCTCCAGCTCGCAGAAAGCCAAACAGTGCAATCCTCCTGAATCCCACTTTTCCAAAAGCATTTCCAGCGCAACATCAGAAACCGTGGTATTCTGAGATACCACTACTCCATTTTCACATGGTGTAGTGAAGAACAAGTGTTACAAAAATGGACTAGAAAATGTGCTCCCCTTTAAACAGCTGCTGCAGGTCTTTAAGGGGCTGCAGTAGCACTAAATATCTTGCCCTGAAACAACTAGCTCACAATCCTTGCTGGATTACATGGCAGGAGGTCACTCTGAGTGACTAATGAGTTCTGACTCTGATAGATTCTTTGAAATCAGCTGTGCGCAACCCAGTTGGGTACAATAACATACCAGAATGTTTCTGCTATCTCCATACTCAGACTGGAAAATTATCTCTTGAATATTAGAAATTCAGTTTCCTATGCATAGGTCTACCCCATCTCTTGGGATCTGGCTTTTCTTTAGCCTAGAGTTAGAAATTTCACCTGGATCTTTTGTAATCATGTAAATAACTAAGAAAAAGAAGGAAGATTTGGAGAGGGAGAAGAGAAGGATACTTTAAAATGTATTTGCATTTTAAGCAAATACTGACATCCACTGTGGGAGATTGAGGAAAAGAAATGATAGGAATGTAGGAAGAAGAGTAGGTCATTCAACCCCTCGAGCCTGTTCCGCTATTTAATTAGATCATGGCTGATCTGTATCTTAACTCCAACTACCCGCCCTGGCTCCATAACCCTTAATACCCTTGTCTAACAAAAATCTATCAATCTCAGTTTTGAAATTTTCAATTGACGCCCAGCCTCAACAGCTTTTTGGGGGAGAGAGTTCCAGATTTCCACTACCCTTTGTATGAAGAAGTGCTTCCTGACATCACCCCTGAATGGTCTAGCTCTAATTTTAAAGTTATGCCCCCCTTGTTCAGGACTTCCCCCACCGGAGAAAATAATTTCTCTCTATCTACCCAATCAAATCCTTTAGTCATCATACAAATAACTGGAAATAAAGAGGGAAGACAAACATAGTTATTTGCCTATTAAGCAAGATTTGTAAAGTGACAGGTAATAGTACTAGAATTTTTATATCTGTGAGGGTCAGTGCCTTTCAATATCAGTACGGTGTGTAACATTTTACTTCATGCCAGTCATGTGGTCTATAGCTTCAATAGATTTGCTGTAATTCAGCCATGTCATACTGAAGCTGCAGTGAGGTCATGGTGACAATCAGAAATCACACTGCAGGGCCCAGACTACCAATGAGCAATGCTGCGTATATGTAAAAAAAAAATCAGGTATTTTTGTCTTGTTTTGTTTCGTGGCTGCCCTTTTCAATCATGTCGCAGCATACAAGCAGTTTTTAAAAAAATAATTGACTGCTGTTCAGGTGCCTGCAAGAGTCAGTTTTATCAAAATTCAGGAAATCTGGTAACTCTTTACTGGGATTTATAAAAGACTGTTCTGTTTTAATCAAGGGGCCACTTGGAAAATACATCAGGGAGGCAGCTTGAAATCTCAGAAGCAACCAGTCCGTTTGATATTCTTGAAAGAAAGGAGAAACACTGGGGGTGTTTGCCAATCTCCAACCACCTGTTCCTTGACTGAAAAAATGGATGGCTGACAGTGGTAAATCAGGACGGCGGGAGTGGGGGCCCACCTTGGACACCCAAGGCCCGCCTGATGTAATTTTCAGCCAGACCTGTAAATGGGCACACAGCACACCCACCCCGAGACTAGCGGGAGGCTGCTTACCTATGCAAATCGGGATCCTATGCTGGTTGTAAGACATACTCCACCCATTTATACCGGGCAGTGGGCGGCTTAAGCAGCAGTTCTTAAAGGGAATCTGGAAAATTCCTGTCCGAGCCCCTCAGGTGATCAAAACCAGTCCAGGAGATCACATGGACCATGAAAGCATAAGATAAGGCCAGTACCTAAAAGCAAATATCAGACTGGGTTTTCTGTTCATTTCTTGGGTGCATTAGCAAAAGCTTACCTAGATCTCAAGGTAAAGATAAACACTCTTCAAGTTATGGGTAGTTGGAACTCACCCACGAGAGTGACGTAAGATTAGAGAGCTAACATAATTTAGGATAAGATGGTTTAAAGAGACCCGAGAAGTACCAGTATATATAAATATTGGAGATCCAGGGGAGGCTTTAATGCAGCTCAGTAGGTGATTTGTGCTTCTTATTACCCCTTTGTAGAAGTGAATATTGGTTATCTTTAAATGCCCCTAAATAGGAGCTTCTCAATGGTTCAGTCAGTAATTGCATCATATAGGGCCAGATTTTGCTCTTAAAATAATGGTGAGGCTAATAGGGCTCACTGTTATCTCTGTGCAGATGGTAGAGCGACTTCTGGCAACTGCGCATGCGCCTTCAAACCACGGAAATCCGGAAGTTGCTGTACCAGATGCCCTGCTCCTCCCAACGCTTCACGGGAAGGGGATCTCGCCGGCCAACTCACCGTTCAAATGAATGGAACAGCGTGAAGTTCCTGCACTGTCCTGATGGATATGAAGTAATCTTGCCAAAAAAAGCTACACCAAGTTTTTTAAGTCTAAGCAACCTGTTAATGGCGTGGTAAGTCTTAATCATTGCCAAACAACCTCTCTGGCATTGAAAATTAACTTTTATAAGTGTGCAGTCTTACTCCTTCAGATTTTTAATTTTAATATTTTTTTTCTATCTGTCTCTTTTATCTCTCTCTCTTAATCCAATCTTTCTTACCCTCTCTTTATTTCGCTTTCTCTACCTGATTTGACATTGAGTTCACTATTCCAACTTACACTTCCGAGTTCTGACTCTGTGTGGCTTATTAACATGCTTCAATCTGATTAGTTAAGGGGATAGACAGTTGCTTGCTCCATTCACACAGGTCCCAGATACCCGGGAGAGGGTGCCACGCTGGATTGAGGGCCCAATGAGAGTTGCCGTGCAAAAGCCCAGGAAAAATCTATTGGTAAGTGCAAGTCTACCGAATGGCGGGCGCAGATTGTTCGCCGGTAAGAGCAAAATCCAGCTCATTGTGTTTTATAAAGACCAGGAAGATGCTCAATTTGATCTCTGATCTGTGCTGAGTCCAGTATCCCCATGAAGAAGGGGGAAAATCAGCCAGGATTCCTTCTCCTGATTCGCTATACAGTAGCTCAGGCTGGAAAGTGTACACATGTACATGGTGGGTGAGGGAAGCATTGGGATTGTCTGTGATTCTCTCATGGTTGCATTGCTTGTTACCAATCATTGGGTCAGATCTTGCAGGAGTGGGGTATCTCACAGCCTGCGGCATTCATTAGACTTTTTTTCTGGCACTCTTCAGCTCAAAAATTTTTTGCGCCTTCACGCGCAGGAAGTATGAGCTGATGACCGCATGGCGAGGGCAAAGGGACCTTAGTGAATGGCAGGACCAACCATCTATCTCCTTAACCGATGAGATTAAAGGATTGAGAAAGAAACAGAGGAACGACAGAGAAGGAGAGTGAATTAGAGTCAAGTCAGGTACAGAGAGAGAAATAAAGTGAGGGAAAGAAAGATTGGATTAAGAGCGAGAGAAAATCGTCAGAAAGGAAAAGTAAGACATTTTTAAAATCTCTACTAACAATTAACTAAATGCAGGAATGAGATTGAACAGTTTAAATTGTTCCCTTTCTGGGCTGGAGAGATTGATTGGTATTGCATTAACAATTATCATGTCATTAAAAAGGAATTTACGTTGTTAAGTTCCAGCCCTAACTTTCTGCGGTGAGTTTAATGGGCAATTAATGTGCAAACCCAGCTAGTTTTTTAAAATAACGGGGAGGCTAAGAGCAAGATGCCGTTTGTGCGAAGCAAACACCAGGGCGACGTAAATCAACCCGCAAGCTCTGGAAGTTCACAACTCACGGCGTATCTCTTAATCCCCTGAACTTGCTGGGGCTCTTAATCCAATCTTTCTTTCCCTCACTTTATTTCTCTCTCTGTACCTGACTTGACCCTAATTCACTCTCCTTCTCTGTCATTCCTCTGTTTCTTTCTCAATCCTTAAATCTCATTGGTTAAGGAGATAGATGGTTGGTCCTGCCATTCACTAAGGTCCCGTTGCCCTCGCCATGCGGTTATCAGCTCGTACTTCCTGCGCGTGAAGGCGCAAAAATTTTTCGAGCTGAAGAGTGCCAGAAAAAAAGTCTAATGAATGCCGCAGGCTGTGAGATACCCCACTCCTGCAAGATCTGGCCCAATGATTGGTAGCAAGCATTTTGCATTAATAACGGCATACGTCGTGAATTCGCCGTTATTTTTCCAGCACGATCCGGACCAATGTCGAGGCTCACAAAGATGGTTATCAGGGTAAGGTACTGAAGGGCTGTTGGCACATGTGAAACTATGTGCCAACATGAATCAATACCTTCAAGAAAGGAGGAATAAGTAAAGAAGATTGGGGAATATGTTCCCCCTCACAAAATTATAGCCACTTGGCCAGTTTGGGGTTAACTCTGCATAATTTGTTGTAGGAGAAGCTCTTAGCTCAATGAAACAATTCAGTCTAGTTGCCATATGAAATTTAAAATGTGGAATTAACACTTCAATTCTGTGCGATGGTCAAGGCTTGATTTGTAAAAGTCAGGGAGCTAATACTTTATCCCAGCCCCTTGACTGCGTTGCAGAATACATTCTATTACAGCGAAAGCAGCCTATTGAATTTCATGCTGGACCTTGCTGAAGGGGATTTTTAAAATGGTAGTTAAGACGACAGAGCAATTTGCTGTGCGACTGAGGGCAGAAATTGGGTCCGAACCTGTCATGTCATCTCATGTAAATTCAGTACTCTGAGATGACACCGTTTTATTCCCTAGTTTCTCTAGGTTTATACATGAGGTAAAAACATATTCATCTGACTAGAACATGCAGATTTGGTTAAGCAGTGAAATTGTTACACCACCGGTTCAAAAACAAATTGTGGAGCACCAGCATCACAGGACCCTACGTGCTTCAGTCAAAGTCCATGTTAGCAGTTCAAGCACAGCATTGTTTGTACTTTGCATGGATTTGATGTTCGGCCCACATCATGGCATGCAGTCCTGAATATTAACTGAGCAACCCTGCTTTACCTTTACCAAACCACGCCCCTTCCCCGAGCCAGGAGAACAGATCATGTTGTTCCACAGCATTCGGTCGGTTTTAAGGCCAGTGGAGGAAGCTGCCAGAAGGTTGCCATGGTAACGGTGCTTGCTTTCATCAGCTGCTTCGCTGGTTGGGGGGGGGAAATGTCCAAAAAGGAGTACACAGCCTACAGATCATAACCTGACAAAAAGAGTCACAGTAAATTGCCGTCATTGACTATGGTACATCTGAAGGAACTGAGGGGGTGTTGGGATTAGGACGGCAGAGGTGTCTGATTATAAATGTAGGTATTTGAAGTCTGGAGACTACAGGAAGGTGCAAGAGATTAGACACAGGGCTGTGTACATTTGTTATCAGCCAAGAAGAAGCAAATGAAACACAATATTACTCTTTGATAGCTTGGGATTCTTTTAAAGAAAACAATATCAGTTGAAAGACCCCAAATGCAACTCTAGGGCAGAACGTGTAAGAGGCAACAGGGACAAAAAACTGAAAATGTTGTCAGGCCAGAATCAGCGCTGCTGATATAAAATAAACTCCTTCAGAGGAAATGGTGATGAACCGAAGGACTTTCACTAGCTCTCAACGTTGAGCTTAATGACACATAACTTGTATCCAGCATTATTCCTCAGACCAAAACTATCTCAGTTCATTAGAGATCTGCACGTTTCACAGAATTGCCTTTCGTGAAAATTGCATTATTTTCTTCTCGCAGAATTACACAAACTCTCCTTTTAAATTGTGTGGAAAAGAGACAAAATGGATTCCATGTCGAGTGCTACATTGCGAATTGCTTTGAAAGCAGTGGTCATGATAGTATAAATTTTCCAGCAGCTGTTCTGACATTTTTAATGTGCAACCACTTTTTTGTCAATCATTATAAGTAGACACATATTGTTTAACCATATTTTTATAATCTCCTTCTTTTAGTCCCTTTTTTTTGATCCCTTCACTCCTTTTATGGTGTTATTTTGCTTTATTGGGGTGGGGTACACAATAACCAAAGTACATAGTGGCGGGTATGTTAATCAAACAGAGCAATTTTACTGGCTCAGAGTGTAGATATTGGGAGGGAGGGAAGGAAGGGAATAAAACAATGTTCGCAGATCGAGGTTAGCCAGACAACAGCCATGAGCCTTTATTTCCAACCTAACTAATAATTGTCATGATGACTACCATTTGAAGTGGATTGTGTAATAATATTAGAATTGTATTTATAAGATTTAAATTTGTAAATGCTGAGCTTTTCAATAAAAGAGCTATATAGTAATGTGTTGTGAATTAAACTATTTGCAACTAATGGTGATGATTTCTTTGCTTCTATGGTATTTAAGCTAGGACAGGAACTTCAAGCTGATTAAAGCACAAATTGTAGTCTTGTACATTTATCAGCTTTCAACCGACTATTCCACTGTAAAATATGCTGGAGTGTTCATTCATTAGCTTGATGATTATAATATGTGTATTGTTTTTACTAAATTGAGGGTAGGTTGGATAATTGAAGGGTAAGGTTAAAACAATTAGACGAAGGTGAATTTTCTTTCTCTTTAGTTGGCTCTATCGTAGCACCATTATTTTGTATGCCTGGGAGGGTTGGGGGGGGATAAAGCATTTTTTGCTCACCAGCAACTACAGCTTTTAACAATATGCAAATTACAGCCAAAGTAACATTCCTGCTATTTTCATGACATCATCAATGGACGGATGAGATGTAAATGTAAGGTTTTCAAGGTAAGTAAGACATCAGATGTTTATAACAGTTTTATGTATTCCTCACCAACTTAGATTAAAAACTGTTGAAATATTTTGAGACCGTGAAATGCTGTCAACTTGAAACGGTGCATTTGAACACAATCTGTACATTTACCTATTGCGTTCACAAGCTTAAAATAAGGTTTGCCAATCATTTCTTATAAAGGCAGTGCCTCTTTAAAAACAGTTCTCAGCTGAGCTTACATCTGCAGTGTAATTCTTGCCCAGAGAGAAGGAGTAATTGGGTTGTCGGATCCAAACAAAGAAGGAGCCTCCCTGCTGTCAACTGCCAGTCCCCTTCTTTATAGCCTGTGACACTAGCTCCCTGCCATCAGTGACGGACAGTGTAGTATCTTGGCCACACTTGCTGCAGTGAAACTTTTATTTGTACCAGTGACAGGAGCCAAAATCAGTCAATGTTTATACCAAGCTTTGTCCATAGTTTATTATTCCCCAGCAATATACACCAGAGGATTATTTTTTTTATAATCCATTGTGGAGTGGGGGTGGGGGGGGAGCAAGTAATATGCAGACTGTGTGATCCAATACAATATGCCTTCGGGCCTATAGCATTCAATTGGGATATACTTTTATTCTATGTCACGCTACAATACTTTCATCTTCAAAAGACATCAAAAAAAACTTCCACATCAAAGAAATGGACCACCACAAAGATAAGCAATGGAAATCCAATGTTTGATATTGTAACTGGTAACAGATAACTGCGAGTTAATTTTAAAGCAATAATCCAATCTTGTGGCTTGTATGGTTGGTGCCATCACCAGGATACCTTAATTGGATTACTCTCCAGTAATTCATTTCAAGGTATCCATTATCTTCTATATAATACATGCTAAATTATCTGAGTAATAACCTTTAGATTATTTCTCAATAATCCTTGAATATTGGCATCAAAGTCAATAAAACTGCTGCATGAATGCCATCACACTTCAAGGATTGAAGCAGAATTAAGTTTAAAAGTCTGCTAGAGTTCCCCTTTAACCATATTTCTGGCATAAATCCATTGATTTGCATAGGAAACAAGTAGTGAACATATATTACAAGAAAATTCCATCAAATATGATTTAGTTCTTAAGCTTAGTTGCAAAAACAAACAATACTTTAAAAAAAAACTTCAGCCAATAAATGTAATTTAACAAAGGAATATTTGCCATGTTTTTTCACTTGTCTGAAAAAAAGGAATCATCATCTCGGTTTAAATATACAAGGATTAATGTGTTGACAATAAGTCTCCATCCCTCAAAATCAATTTGAGCAGTAAGTAGAAGTACATTCCCCTGTGGAGCAAGATATGCTGATAGGGTGAGATGAAGTTGGATAGGAGGAGGCTCGTGTGGAGCATAAACACCAGTTGGGCCGAATGGCCTGTATCTGTGCTGTAAATTCTATGTAATTCAATGTAAAGTAAACAACATTGCACTGAAATCTCTAACAATGTTTCCACATCCTCTTTTAGTACACTGCTGTTATTTTCAAACACTAAATCTGTGGTGTTATGTTTTATAGTTATATAAATATTAAATCTGAGTCCTGCATGTTAACTTTCTGTGATTCATGTACAAGGACATCCAAATCCCTCTGACTACCAATATTTCTTAGCCTCTCACCTTTTAAAAAATATTCTGCTTTTCTATTCTTCCTACCAAACTGGATAATTTCACATTTCCCCACATTATGCTCCATCTGCCACCTTCTTGCCCACTCACTTAACCTGTCTATATCCCTTTGCAGCCTCTTTGTGTCCTCCTCACAGCTTACTTTCCCACCTAGCAAACGTGGATACATTACACTCGGTCCCCTCATCTAAGTCATTGATATATATTGTAAACAGCTGAGGCCCAAGCACTGATTCTTGTGACACCCCACTAGTTATAACCTGCTAACCCAAAAATGGCCCATTTATTCCTACTCTCTGTTTTCTGTCTGTTAACCAATCCTCAAGCATGCTAATATATTACTTCCAATCCCATGAGCTCTAATCTTGTGTAACAATCTCTTGTGAGGCACCTTATTGAATGCCTTTTGAAAATCCAAATATACTACATCCACTGGTCCCCCCTTATCCACCCTGCTAGTTACACCCTCAAAAAACTCTAATGGATTTGTCAAACATGACTTCCCTTTCATAAAACCGTGTTGACTCTGCCTAATCATATTTTGACTTTTTAAGTGCCCTGTTACTACATCCTTAATAATAGATTCTAGCATTTTCCCTACTATTGATATCAGGCCAACTGGCCGATAGTTCCCTGTTTTCTCTCTTCCCCCCTTTCTTGAACAGTGAGGTTACATTTGCTACCTTCCAATCCATGGGAGCTGTTCTGGAATCTAGGGAATTCAGGAAGATCATAACCAATGCATCCACTATCTCTGCAGCCACCTCTTTTAAATCCGTAAGATGTAGGCCATCAGGTCCAGGGGATTTGTCAGCTTTTAGTCCCATTAATTTCTCCAGTACTTTTTGTTTATTAATCTTAATTACTTTAAGTTCCTCACTCTCATTAGATCCTTGGTTCCCCACTATTTCTGATTTTTTTTGCGTCTTCTACTGTGATGACAGATACAAAATATTTGTTTAATGTCTCTGCCATTTCCATATTCTCCATTATAATTTCTCCTGTCTCTGCCTCTAAGGGACCCACATTTACTTTCACTAATCTCTTCCTTTTTACATACTGGTAGAAGCTCTTACAATCTGTTTTTATATTACTTGCTAGTTTATTCTCATATTCAATTTTCTCCCTCTTTATCAACTTCTTGGTCATCCTTTGATGATTTCTAAAACCCTTCCAATCCTCAGGCATACTACTCTTTTTGGCAACATGGTAAGCCTCTTCTTTTAATCAAATACTATTCTTAATTTTTCTAGTTAGCCACTGTTGGATCACTGTTGGAAAACAGTGGATATCCAAAGGGGTTCAGGTACATAGATCATTGAAGTGTCATGAACAGGTGCAGAAAATAATCAATAAGGCTAATGGAATGCTGGCCTTTATATCTAGAGGACTAGAGTACAAGGGGGCAGAGGTTTTGCTGCAGCTATGCAAAACCCTGGTTAGACCGCACCTGGAGTACTGTGAGCAGTTCTGGGCACCGCACCTTTGGAAGGACATATTGGCCTTGGAGGGAGTGCAGCTTAGGTTTACTAGAATGATACCCGGACTTCAAGGGTTGTTACGAGGAGAGATTACACAAATTGGGGTTGTATTCTCTAGAGTTTCGAAGGTTAAGGGGTGATCTGATCAAAGTTTATAAGATATTAAGGGGAACAGATAGGGTGGATATAGATAAACTATTTCCGCTGGTTGGGGATTCTAGGAGTAGGGGGCACAGTCTAAAAATTAGAGCCAGACCTTTCAGGAGTAAGGTTAGAAAACATTTCTACACACAAAGGGTGGTAGAAGTTTGGAACTCTCTTCCGCAAACGGCAATTGATACTAGCTCAATTGCTAAATTTAAATCTGAGATAGATAGCTTTTTGGCAAGCAAAGGTATTAAGGGATATGGGCCAAAGGCAGGTATATGGAGTTAGATCACAGATCAGCCATGATCTTATCAAATGGCGGAGCAGGCACGAGGGGCTGAATGGCCTACTCCTGTTCCTATATTCCTATGTTCCTACTTTTCCTGTGGAGCTTTTAATATACATTCAATTCATTGAGAATTATGAGATATTTCTTTAAATGTTCAACATTGCTTATCTACCGTCATATCTTTTAATCTAATTTCCCAATCTACCTTAGCCAACTCGCCCCTCATACCTACGTAATTGGCTTCGTTTAAATTTAAGATGAACGAGTAAGCATTGGAAACATAACAAATTGTTAAATTTTTTCTTCTTCTTAAGTTACCAATCTGGAACTGGTAAGTAATAAAAACTGACGAATCAAATCACTTTAAATAATTTAGTAAATTTCATTTTAACTACCAGTTGAATTTTTAGTTGTCTGAATGTACAAATATGTAAGTAACATTTAGAAAGTAAGAAATTAAACAATTCAGAGTTAAATGCTTATTCTTATCTCTGGAATTCCCTGTACAGTACTGTAAATCCCTGGAAAATGTTTTCTTGCATAGGCCTACTCCTGTGTCAGGAGCCTAGGGCTGAATTTGAAACACTTGCTTAGACCTTCAACTATTGAGTTGGGCTTTGTTGCCTCACGATTTTTTGTTGCTGATGCTTTGGTCCCTTCCAATTGGCTGTGCTCCATATCAATCACAGTAGGACCATTCTCTCTTCATTTGGTTCCAAAATTTAACTTCAGGCTACCTTCCTTCTGAGTCTACCACCATCTTTTGGAAATGGAGAGCAAATAACGCACCAATTTTAAAAAATAATTGACAGCAAGACTGGCCATTAACAATATATGCCAGGACTTGGTGTTTGTAAGATCGAACCCCTCCCAGCCTGTCCAGTGATGGGAAAGGACTGACATCACAAAACTAGGAAACCATTATTAAAACTCAAGAGTTGGTTGTATTTTTTTGTATAAAAATATCAAAACAAAGAAAAGCTTAAACATTTGAGGTGTATCAGAGGTAACTTTGACAGGAAAAGATAAGCAAGTAACTGATTAGTATCAACAATCAAAAGGCTTCAAAGAGTTCTGTAATGCAGATTTATGAAATTATGGATGCGAGGAGAATAAATTTATTAATTGATCTACCTGGATGAGGGAAACTTATTTATTTTCCAGGAACCAATCAAAAACACTTATGCAACTAATTCTGAGCAACATTTCATGCAATCTTCTTTCCAGTGGTCATGTTCATCCATCTCCCATTGCCACATATCCTTCCAACCATATAATGGACAACCAGTTGATCTGTCATGGCATGGCACATAGTATTTCAGAGGCAATGGAGTGATATTGGCCTCTTTGTACCTATCTTCCAGGCAGAAAATGGGTGTAAAGAGGTCCAATTTAGGGGGCCAACCTCCTTCACCCAAATAGCGTTGGAAACATGTCCGCACCATATAGTTTCGGGTGCTGTAGAATCACCCCTACAAAATATTTTGGACATTTATCTGTGTCAATACAAATACTTGGAGTTGGTCTGGAGTTTAGTATCAGGATTAGGCCAGAAGTTGCGAGTCAGGGCCAAGGGTGGGGATCAGCCCAGACCTTGAGCTTGAGCGTGGGCAAGAAGAGGCAGCAAAATTTTTTTTAAAAAGACCAGATGATGTAGGCCTAAGTTGTGCTGGAGGTGAAAAAAAAGTTGGGACAGAGCTTGTAGGCCTGGGCTAAGAGTGAGGCTGAGAATGGAAGGATCATAAGAGGACACCAGGGAGGATGTGAAGTGACGTGGGCATGGGAAAATATTAGAATTAGTATTCTAATTTAATAATTAGATGAGGAGCTGAGGGGACTGGATGTAAAACAAATCTGCCTAACTTGTGTATTTTTGTGGAATTGATTCTCATGACAATGGCAATCATGGGTTAATAGCTTATGGTTAGCATGGACCAAAGAGCAATTGCCCAGAATGTGCTGGAGTGGGACATCTCGCGGTGAGTGCCGTGAGTTGGATTTTTTTCCCTCACCCTTCAGCTCCAAATATTTTTGTGCCGCAAGTTGCTGTAAGTGGGAGCTGGTAACAGTCAACGGGATATCTGGGACCTTGGCGAACAACAGGTCCAACAGTCTATCACCTTAAACAATGGTGTTGTAAAATTGTTTACAATTGTCAATGAGATTTAAAGATAGAGAAAGAAACAGAGTGGACGACAGAGAAGGAAATAGGGTGAATCAGAGTCTAATTAGATACAGAAAAAGAGAAATAAAGAGAGGGAAAGAAAGATCGGATTAAGAGAGCGCAAACAAAGAGACAAGTTAAAAATTAAAAAAACCTGTAGGCTCCAGAGCTTCAATTGTTCTCTTTAGTTAACAAAAAGACACTTACTCATAAGGGATTCATCAAACAAGCACTTGAGAAGTGCTTTCACAATACTGAGTAGGAAGCTAAAGCTATCTGAAATCTGATGTCCTTCCAGGAAATAAAACCCACTGTCTGCTCTCAATTACCTCCCTTTGTCCCAGTGTTTGTCAAAACAACACATTCCCCCTTGGAGAGCTTCAGTACATTTGACAATTGGTACTTAGTAGCTGGAGAAATGAAATTTGAAGGACTTATAACAGCGGTCATCTACCATTGGCAAATTTCACTGAGATATTTAGGCACCACTTGACCTTAACCAATTCATACATTTCTTGGAGGTGGTCAGTGCCAAAATTGTTGTTTACATGTTTACATGTTTTGAGTGCTTTTAACAGTGAAATTGCTAAATTGTTTGCTTTTTGTGTATTCACTATAGAAAATATAAGCCTGAAAATTATACTGTGTGCTAATAGCATATGCTGAGTTCATATGAAATTCCTTTGTCCATTATTTTATGTTTGAGATGTTAACCCGCACAGTTTAATTTCAAGGCCATAATTACCACAGTGTTGAATGGCAGATGCAAAAATTTTGCAAAGCAAAGTTAAGAGCTGTGAAAATTGCATTTGTTCATTGAGATTGAGAATAGCTAAATATCAATGTGATTTCTTGAATCTTTTCAATTTAATCTTCAAAGCTTTTGGTTCTTTTTTGGCCTCCCCCTTTTGCCCCTGTGGTCTTCAGCTCGTTTTTCTCACAGTTGCACCATCGTTCCATATTCCTCAAAGCTTTGTCTTTGATAGACTGCTTATGGCAGAGCACATAATGCACAAGGGGTGATTTTAACTATCGGGCGGCTGGCCAATCCCTCTGGCCTGGTCCATTTTGAGGGAAGGGCCTCATTAACGTCACCGATGAGTTGCACCAGGACATCAAGACTAATTAACTGGCTGCAAACTGCTTTGGTACGTCCTGAGGACGTGAAAAGTATTATATAAATACGAGTTTTTTCTTCCTTTATTTGAGGATGGCCTCCAAAGTCTGCTATGGGGCAACCTTGCCCATTGCTATGAAGATGACCAAAGCATTATATTTTTATTGACTGAATCCTTCCAAGCCACCAATAATGACATCTGCCATCCTAATATTCCATTTTTAGTCTTTCATGCTTGATAATCTATTTGGGTTCAGCATCAATGACCACTCCTGTAGGTGGGCCTTGCACGCCCTTTGACCCGGAGTGTGCCTTTATCTGCCCAATGTCTAGGTTAACAATAAAGAGACCAATGATTGAAAAGAGAAACTTTGTCATTGTACTGTGGCTTACTGGAATGTATCGTATTCTGCCATGTTAATTCTCTTTGTGTTTGGTGGACGGATTGAATATGTACATTATCAGGCTGAGGCTCAGACTATGGGCGTCATTTTAGCACCCGCTATCGGGTGCGTTCCTGGCGGGGGGCTCCGAAAATCGGAGAATCCCAGCGCGGGACAGGAGCCCGCCCCGAACCCGCCCACTTCCGGGTTCCCCGCTGACGTGCCGGCGTGCGCGCGCAGCCCCCGCTGGTGGGAATCCCGCAGGCAATTAAAGCCAGCGGGGTTCCACTTGAAGGTATTTATTTAGGTATTTCAGGTCATTAACTGACCTGATTAAGGGATTATGTGAGGAGGGGTGGGATTTTAGAGCAAACTGGGACTGTTTCCCACACTGGGGGAAACACTCCCAGGTCAAATGGACGTGTTGCAGCTGTCAGCCTGTGGCAGCTGCAAAGGTCCATTTGACAGGTGTGGTGGGGGGAGACCCTCACCCATTTCAGGAGGCCACTCTGTCACTTGGGACAAAGTTTGGCCTCCACCACCCTCCTCCTGACGGTCAAAGTCACCAACCTGCACACTTACCCCGGGGTCCAGAGACATGTACCTACCTTGCGGACCCCCTCAGATGTACATCTTGCGGATGGGGGCTGCCGTTGCTGCAGTCATGACCTCCTCGGAGGGCGAACAGCATCACCAGCCTCGCCATCCACGCCGTCCACCTCTGACACGTGGAGCTCCACAACAGAGTGCTGTGACACATCCACCTGTACAGCAGGAGGGAGGGCTACCGCAGAGAGAGATGCGTCGCAGAGGGCACTACCCTCGCCACAGGGTCCACAGACCGAGGCTCAGCCTCCTGGAACTCTCTGAGCAGCAGTGCACACGGAGGCTCAGAGTCACTCGACATGTAGTCGTGGACACCTGCAGCCTCTTTCATGCCGAGCTGCTCCTGGCTGGCCCGAGCACCATCTTCTTACCTGTCGCTGTCAAAGTCACCACTGCCCTCAACAACTTCTCCTCCGCATCCTTCCAGGATGCAACCGGGGACATCGCCGATGTCTCTCAGTCGTCTGCGCAAAAGAGCCCTGCAAATACACCTACACCCACTCTGCAGTGACACAATGGGTGGCATCAGTTGTGGGTCCTCATAGTGATCCTCAGGAGAGGGCATTATTGCACAAACCAGACAGGATTCGCGAAGACGTGGCAGTAGTGGTGCCAATATAATATGTAATGTGAGTTGGTCAGAAATTCAATATAAGTAAAAACCATGACAAACCCTCAAACACCCTTGTGCATCCCCTTCATGCTCACGACACGTTTGCCTTACGCTTCCTACTGCACATATGTGATGCATGCTCTGTGGCTGCAGCACAGGTAGTGGCAGGTTGAGTGAGGCTGGCCGTGAAAGAGATGCACGAGAGGGTGAGTATGAGAGAGAGCCATGAGATTGTATGAGGATTGGGTTGAGTGGTAGTGGCGGGATGAGTACTGGCGAGGTGAGTAGGTGCAGGTAAGATGAGGATGAGGTTTGAGTGGGTATGAGGGGTGATGTGACAGAGTTGTGTTGGCAGTGCAGAAGGAGATGTGGGGTGGGGGCGGTGATGTGGCAGACGGAGTGTAGGGGAAAGACTACGTGTACTCACTTTGGCTGACCTACTGAGGTCATTGGAGCGCCTCCTGCACTGTATGCAGGTGGGCGATATGTTGGTTGCGCTGGTGACCTCCTCTGCCACCTCGAGCCAGGCCTTCCTGGTGGCAGAGGCAGGCCGCTTCCTCCCGCCCGCCGGGGGGAAGATCTCTGCCCTCCCCCTCCTCCTCACCCCATATATTGATACCTGGAGTGAGGCATCATTAAACTAGGAGCAGCCTTCCCCCTGGGCTGCTCCATGCTGTAATTTTTGCTATTTGTTGCAGCATCTGTCAGTGGAGGACTGCCCCTTTAAATAGAGCACCTCCAGCTGACAGATCTTACTGCGCACGCGCAGCCCGCCCGACGCGCAGATCAGCGGTGGGGAACCCGGAGGAGCAGGTAAGTGGATCCAATTAGTGGATTGTATGCTACAATCGTGCGGGAAGCTGACTGATTTCACCGGGCGCATTACCCATGCGCCCGATAGCCCCCCCGCCGAGAACCCGCAGCCCTGCTAACATCGGGCCCTATAACTCAGCAAATAGTTGATTTCAAATAGACCAGGTAAACTTTGTATTTACAGTACTTTATAAACTTTGTTATCTTTCATGACACACATCAAAACAATAAAGGCACTTCTGCTTGAGCTATCTATCTATGTACATTGAACCTTGAAAATGGATTTTACTTCTTATGTGGTGAAATAATAGCAGAAAGTCAAACTAGCCTAAACCCTCAGCCGGCTGCAGAGTAACTCAAAGGGGCAGTCAATCACAGATAACCCCTCCACGCAGAGGCTGCTGGCTCCAGCAATGTCACTGAAAAGGACCACAGCAAATCATTGATCCTGTTCCTTCTCACAGGCCTGAGACGTAACTGTTGATAAAAATCACTACTTCCAGCAGGCATGGTTAATTTTGATCTGTGTCAGACACCTTCACTGGCCTGTTTCAAGATCCTGTGAAGATATGTCAAAGCAAAAGACATTACCACAATACTTCTCAAAGCTTTAGAAGAATGCACAGGATATTGGTCTCAGATTAAATTGCTGCTTTAATAATCTAATTAGTAGCAGACTGATGCCATGTAGCCACAAGACCCCTAACACGGATCCCATGCATATTGTAAAGGCTTTCATTCCATTTATTGCAAATGGTGTCAGACCACAGGAACAGAATAATGCGAGTTACTGCATGGGTCCCCAGCAGCAGCCATGATGCCTTCATTTGACAGCAGTCCAACGTACAGACAGACTGGATGTTTGGCTGCAAGGGGACCAAGACTACCCATTGGATCCTTGGCAATGGACACAATTGAGAAGTCCCTGAAGAGAAGCCAAACAGAAATACAACAAAGCTCATGTCTTCACCCAAATTTTGGTAGAACATATAATTGGCATACAAAAGGCACTTCGACTGCACAGCTCGATCCATGAAATGGGGGAAGGGTGCTGCTTACATGGTATCAAAAGTGATCTTAGTATTTATTCCCTTTTGCTTGTCCTTGGTAAGAATGCATGGTGTGTGCCATCTCCTACCTAAGCAAGTGCTCCTTCTAAGTGCCAGCTCAGTGAGAGAACTACGTGTGGTGGCAACCTGCTGGTCCTCAGTGGGGGCTCGTGAGACAGCTGTGGCCTGTACCCTTTTGTGCTGCGTCATGAAATGGCCCTGCAACTACTGACAACACTTTGGCTGCATGCTTGTATCTGACTGTCTTGACAGTCCTCTGAAGCACATAGGTTGGGCAGATCATAGAATCATAGAATCTTACAGCACAGAAGGAGGCCATTCGGCCCGTCATGCCTGTGCCGGCTCTTTGAAACAGCAGTCCAATTGAATCCCACACCCCAGCTTTTTTCCCATACACATGCAAGTTACTCCTCTTCAAACACATGTCCAATTACCTTTTGAAAAGTCCTCTGGAATCTGCTTCCACCACCCTTTCAGGTACTGCATTCCAGTTAACAACGCTGCGTGTGAAAAAAATTCTCCTAATTTCCCCTCTAGTTCTTTTGCCAATTATTTCAAATCTATGACCTCTGGTTACCAACCCACTTGCCAGAGGAAACGGTTTCTCCCTATTTGCTCTATCAAAGCCCCTCATTATTTTGAATACCTCTAAGGAGAACAATCCCAGTTTCTCCAAACTCTCCACATAACTGAAGTCCCTCATCCCTGGTATCATCCTGGTAAACCTCCTCTGTGCTCTCTGCAAGGCCTTGACATCCTTCCAAAAGTGTGGTGCCCAGAATTGTACACAGTACTCCAGCTGAGGCCTAACCAGTGATTTGTAAAGGTTTAGCATAACTTCCTTGTTTTTGTATTCAATGCCACTATTTACAAAGCCAAGTATCACATACAATTTCTTAACTGCCTTATCAACTTGCTCTGCCACCTACAAAGATTTGTGAATATGCACCCCCAGGTCCCTCTGCTCTTGCACCCCCCTCAAAATAGAACCATTTAGATTATACTGCCTCTCCCAAAGTGCATCACTTCACACTTATCCACATTAAATTGCATCTGCCATGCGTCTGCCCGTTTCACCAGTTTATCTATCTACTCCTGAAGACTGCTACTATCCTCCTCACTATTTACTACGTTGCCATTTTTTGTATCATGCGCAAACTTCGAAATTGTACTCCCTATACCAGACCAAGTAATTTATATGTAAGAAAAGCAATTGTCCCAATACCGAGCACTGGGGGACCCAATTGGCATCAACCTGAGTGGGAGCTGCCTCATTGTGCCTCCTCCTCAACTAGGTGCTGAGATGGAACCTCTCCCAAGCCAGTCCTCTAGACTCTTCAAGCCAAAAATGAGAGCCTCCTGTAAATTCGAGCCCCAATTCTCAATAATCATGATTACAGTATTGGCAAGGCAAATACGAACATACAAACATACGAATTAAGAGCAGGAGTAGGCCTTCGGCCTCTCGAATCTGCTCTGCCATTTGATAAGATCATGGCTGATCTGATTGTGACCTCAGCCCTACTTTCCCATCTACCTACTATAACCTTTGACTCCCTGGTTAATCAGGAATCTATCTAACTCAACCTTAAAAATATTCAATGACCCTGCCTCCACCGCTCTCTGGGGAAGGGAGTTCCACAGACTCACAACCCTCGGAGAGAAAAAAATTCTCATCTCCGTCTTAAATGGGAGACCCCTTATTTTTAAACTGTGTCCCCTAGTTCTAATCTCTCCCACAAGGGGAAACATCCTCTCAGCATCTACCCCTTCAAGTCCCCTCAGGATCCTATATGTTTCAATAAGATCACCTCTCATTCTTCTAAACTCCAATGTATACAGGCCCAACTTGTCCAACCTTTCCTCATTAGATAACCCCCTCATCCCAGAAACCAAATGGTGTGTGCACTATGGGTTTATGTTGTTACAGATTCCCATGGAGTGGCCACTAGCTCCATGTTGGACTATAAGTATCCCAAACCCTCTCATGTGATTGCACAGATGCTGAAGCAACACTTCTGCTGAGCTTCTGACGTACAATGCAGAGAATTCTGAATATTCTCAAAGGAGTGCAGGAAGCGTCTGGTCTTTTAATGAGCTCTCTTCTATATCCTTTCAATGTAACTGGCAGAGCTTACCTACTCACACGACCTACTGCAACAATCACTACAGAAGTATCAGAGCGCCCAACTATCATTTATTTTTCTCCAGCAGAAGCATAAAAACAGCTTGTTTCACTTCTGTGGTAATGTCCCACAATTTCTTGACAGCTTCCTCTTTGTGTGGGCCAACTTATGTTTGACTCTCCACTTTAGCTTATCCATCATCACTTGATGGCACCCGCTTTCCTCTTCACATGGAAACAGTCAGATAATTTATTGGTAATACTGAGTACACGCTGAACTCTAGCCTTGTTGCAATCCTAAATAACACCTTTGTTTTAGCAAAACATCAAAAAGCTCACATTACTCAGCAACATTAATTTCTAACCATATAATAGTAATATGGGCTTTTCAAGGCCATTACTATGCCTACACTGGCTGTTTACAATCGTCTTTGTACAAAGTCTCATGGAAACATATGTTTGCTTCATTAAATGTATTGGAAGCGCATTTTTGCCATTATGCTAATCAAATAAAATTGAGCCCAACCTACTTACGGGCTCAATTTTATTTGTTTAGCATAATGGCAAAAATGCGCTTCCAGTACATTTAATGAAGCAAACAGTTGTTTCCATGAGATTTTGTACAATATTCTGCCAATCCATTTGGCAAGACGCAGTTAATATATTCTGTGCTTGGAAGGTAAGGACAAGGTAACGTAGGTACAACACATAAGGCATTGCTATCAGTGCTTTGTACACTACCATGAGGAAAAATACAAGGTGGTGGAGTGGAGTACCTAGTAACAAATGTATATTTTAAAATAAAAGTCAAAGTTCACTTACAGTACTTGCCAAATGATAAGTTGTTCAAACTTAAATACTTGTGTCATTATGATGTCAGCTGTGTCTCAGTGGTTGCTCTGAGTCAGAAGATGTGGGTTCAAGTCCCACTCCAGAGGCTTGTGCAAAAAAAATCTAGGCTGAGGGAGTGCTGCACTGTCGGAGGTGCTGTCTTTCGGAGGAGACGTTAAACCAAGGCCCCATCTGTCCTCTCAGGTGGATGGAAAAGTTCCCATCGCACTTTTTCGAAGAGGAGCAGGCGAGTTCTCACTGGTGTCCTGGGCAATATTTAACCCTCAACCAACATCACTAAAACAGATGATCTGGTCATTATCACGTTGCTGTTTGTGGGTCCTTGCTGTGTACAAATTGGCTGCCATATTTCCTACATTACAACAGTGACTACACTTCAAAAAAATACCTAATTGACTCTAAAGGTTGTGAAAGGTGCTATCTAAATGCAAGTTTTTCTTTCTTTTTCTTTTCACCATCTTATGGTAGATAAGGACATCATTTTTACGCTATTTCCTCCTTTACACCCAGGCAAAATTCTGTATTGTCAAAAATCCATTTAAATTGTCTATTTAATATTTACTAAAAGGATCTCCTGTGCTGTTAGTCATGGTGAGACTGAGGATTAGAATTAAGGCAAAAAAGAAAGGTAAAGAGATGAAGCAAAATCTTCAGCGGGGAAGAGTAGTGAAGGGAAAATCTTTGGAGTCTTTCAAGGGGACTGCTTGAATGGGGGGATTGTAGGTTTCTAGGGAAGGATGAGCTAGATGGGCTCTCTCACCTGTGTGATCTTTCTGATCAGCTGTTTTGTAATGACAGGAGCATTATACTATTGGGTGCATAATGTATTGCTTTATAAGTTAGGTCACAAATACCCCAAAAATGCAGTGAAGGAAACAAATACCAAACAAAGCAGCCAGAAGGCTTCAAAACTGGTAGTCATTCCTACCATTCCCTCAGGCCTGCTGTAGCAGCTGTACTCCTGCCACTGTTTCTATGTGCAAGGCTCTGCAAGGGGACGGGCCTGCCTGAGTGGCATGTCAGGGCCTGGATAACAACCTGAACCCAGAAATATAGGCAGATTCAGATCATTACTTTAGGTGCACTCTGCCTGCCTGTTCCCAGGTGCAGAAACGACAGCCATATCAGCCTCCATATCCCCTGGACCTACCGTTGAGTTCTGCAATTGAAAGTCAAAGCAGGTACAAACATCTTGCTAAAAGTGTTCCCCCTGTGTTACAGTTATAATTGCAATCACAGAGGAATAATGATTCAAAGATTTTCTGTAGATATTGCAAAGTTTGTTTCCACCCATTTTCTGTGTTTGGCACTTACAACAGATTGAATCTGTTACCAGGGACAGACTAACTGAGCATATGGACAAATATGAGCTGATCAGAGAGATCCAGTATGGATTTGTGAAAGGTAAGTCATGTCTAATGAACCTAGTTGAATTTTTTGAGGAGGTAACTAACGTGGTAGATAAGGGAGTGTCGATGGATGTTATTTATATGGACTTCAGGAAGGCATTCGATAAGGTTCCACATAAGAGACAATTAACAAAAATGAGAGCGCATGGAATTGGAGGCAACCTTTTGGCTTTGATAGGAAATTGATTAGGAGGTAGGAGACGGAGAGTAGGGATAATGGGCATGTACTCAAATTGGCAGAGTGTGACTAGTGGTGTCCCCTCAGGGATCTGTACTGGGGCCATAGTATATCTAAGTTTGCTGATGACACTAAGTTAGGTGGCATAGTAAATTATGTAGATGGGAACAGAAAGTTGCAAAGAGACATTGATAGATTAAGTGAGTGGGCAAAACTGTGGCAGATGGAGTTCAATGTAGGAAGGTGTGAGGTCATCCACTTTGGACCTAAGAAAGATAGATCAGAGTATTTTTTAAATGGTAAGAAACTAGGAACTGTGGATGAGTAGAGAGATTTAGGGGTCCAAGTACAGAAATCACTAAAAGCTAGTGGACGGGTACAAAAAAATGCTTAAGAAGGCTAATGGAATGTTGGCCTTTATCTCAAGAGGGCTGGAATACAAAGGGGTGGAAGTTATATTACAGGTGTACAGAGATCTGGTTAGACCCCATTTGGAGTATTGCATTCAGTTCTGGGCACCGCACCTCAGGAAGGATATATTGGCCTTGGAGGGAGTGCAGCGCAGATTCACCAGAATGATACGGGGGCTAAAAGGGTTAAATTATGAGGGCAGATTGCATAGACTTGGCTTGCATTCCCTTGAGTATAGAAGATTAAAGTCTTATCTAAGTGTTCAAGATGATTAAAGGATTTGATCGAGTGGATAGGGAGAAATTATTTCCTCTGGTGGGAGAGTCCAGAACAAGGGGGCATAACCTTAAAAATAGAGCTATGCCGTTCTGGGTCTGATGTCAGGAAGCACTTCTTCACGCAAAGGGTAGTGGAAATCTGGAACTCTCTCCCCCAAAAAGCTGTTGAGGCTGGGGGTCAATTGAAAATTTCAAAACTGAGATTGATAAATTTTTATTAGGCAAGGGTATTAAGGGTTATGGAGCCAGGGCGGGTAGATGGAGTTAAGACGCAGATCAGCCATGATCTAATTGAATGGCGGAACAGGCTCGAGGGGCTGATTGGCCTACTCCTGTTCCTATGTTTCTATGTTCCTATGTTCCCTGACGGGTAAGGTTACTTGAGGTCAGATATTTTACTCACAGATGCTGCAGCAAAACCCATGAGTTCCTCAGAAACTTACAGCATCTTGTACGGCCAATCAGTAGGGAATATTATCCAATGCTATTTTTCTGTTCAGATGAAATAAGCAAATAACTTTTCTGTTTGGAAGCATTTTTCTAGCAAGCATAATAGTGTGCAGCAATTTTTTTTTAGAAAGCTAATTCTTCAACAGAGCTGTGACTGCAAAATGCTTCTCATCTTGGAAGAAAATTAATTTGAGATGGCCTGGGTCTTGTTCCTCCTGTTTGAGTTGTGTTTCCTGATGCCATTCACAGAGGGTAACCACTCAAAATTATTCATCTCAGTTTTGCAGAAGTTTGATAATTTTTCAGTCAGTTTGCTGCATAGTGCATTACACAGAGCCGAGGCAGTCCATCTTGGGGGGGGGAGAGAAGAGTTGATATTGTCTGAGTGACTCACACACACGGCTGAAATTACCCTCTCTTGTGTGCGGTAGTAAGAGGCCTTACAAAGGGAAAAAGCGCAGAGAGCATCATATTTATATTCAAAAGCAAAACACTGCTGATGCTGGAAATCTGAAATAAAAACAGGAAAAGCTGGAAACATTCAGCAGGTCAACAACAACAACAACAACTCACATTTACATAGGGTCTTTAACGCAGTAAAACGTCCCAAGGTGCTTCACAAGAGCGATTATCAAACAAAATTTGACACCGAGCCACATAAGGAGATATTAGGACAGGTGAGGTAGGTTTTAAGGAGTGTCTTAAAGGAGGAGAGTGAGTTAGAGAGGCGGAAAGGTTTAGGGAGGGAATTCCAGAGTTCATGGCCTAGGCAGCTGTAGGCACAGCCGCCAATGGTGGAGCGATTAAAATCGGGGATGCTCAAGAGGCAAGAATTGGAGGAGCGCAGAGATCTCAGAGGGTTTTTGGGCTGGAGGAGGTTACAGGGACCATGGAGGGATTTGAAAACAAGGATGAGAATTTTAAAATCGAGGCGTTCCCAGACCGGGAGCCAATGTAGGTCAGCGAGCACAGGGATGATGGGTGAATGGGACTTGGTGCGAGTTAGGAAAGGAGCAGCATAGTTTTGGATGAGCTCAAGTTTATGGAGGGTGGAAGATGGGAGGCCGGCCAGAAGAGCACTGGAATAGTCGAGTCTAGAGGTAACAGAGGCATGGATGAGGGTTTCAGCAGCAGGTGAGCTGAGGCAGGGGCAGAGGTGGCTGATATTAAGGAGGTGGAAGTAGGCGGTCTTGGTGATGGAGCGGATAAGTGGTTGGAAGCACATCTCAGGGTCAAATAGGATGCCAAGGTTGCGAACAGTCTGGTTCAGTCTCAGACAGTGGCGAGGGAGAGGGTCAGTGGCTAGGGAACGGAGTTTGTGGGAGGGAGCACAGGCAGCATCTGTGGCGAGAGAAACAGAGTTAACGTTTCAGGTCAATGACCTTTCATCAGAACTCATATTTATATTCATTTTATTTATTAATTCTCATTTTATTTATTCTTACATAAAGTCCAGGTCATGAACATAATAGAGAACAAGCAATAACTGTACATCCTACCTACAGAAAGTCAAAATATTTCATGTCAGCCTTTATGATCTTTAGATTCATATTATAGATTTGTGTATTTTTTAAACAGAAGTCATTCAGCCATTTATTTATCCATCAAAGAAATTGAAATGACATATAATGTAAACTGTTCATGTTAATTCTGCAAAAACTCCAAAGCAGCTTTCGGCTTTTTGATATCTCAACATCGGCTGAAAAAGCAGGTAATATTGAACTCATGTTGTCCCTGGTTTGTAAGCTAGAGGTTCTTGCCGATAGTAAAAGCAGCTGACTGCAAACATCCCCTTGGCCTCAGCCAGTGTTGCTTTCTGAACAGCTGGCAGAGGGTGCTGAGGTGTGACTGCTGGTCTAAACTATGCCAATTTTCCCTCCGCTCACATTGGCTGGGCACCTTGCCTGGGCTCGTTGACTGCATCTGATGAGTTGGCCAGGAATGGAAACATGTGGAGGGAATGCCTAAGAGCAACTTTTCAGTCAAGGCTGGGAATTGAATCCGGGTCTGTCTGTCTGTGGTGTAGCTCATTAGCACAGAGCACTTATATATTTCTCCTGATTGTAACTGAGGATTAATATCAGCTGCATGACAGTACTAGCATTTACATATATATTTCAAATCCTATTTACTATTTATCACTTAAACAGAGCAAGTTTTAACTTATTTTTCAGTTTTTATGTTTTATTATGTCTAATGGAGTATGCAGGGCCATTTTTGTCTTTTCAAAATGTATGTGTTTTCTATCATGCGACAGCTGTAAAAGTAATTCTCATTACATTTCTAATGTTGAATATTACAAACTAGGGCCATATTAAAGAGCTCCAGGGGTGTAACACATTGGTGCTCAAATGAGCCATGCCACAGATTAATAGAACAGGGGTTTACTCCTGGGGAGATTACAAATAGCAAGTTTCAATGTTAGTCGTATCATCAGGGAGAAGGGTGGTGAGTGAAGTTCAGTAGCCCCCTCAGGCCAAATTGGCGACTGAACAATCCTGGGCGTTTTCATGAATGTTTCATTGATATCTTACAGTCAGCTCAAGAGCAGAGGCCTTAGAGCTTTATCTCTCAGATGGGGAGTGGTGGGCAGTGCAAAGAGGAGGTGGATAAATATATTTTGAATGAGGCAAACAAGCTATCACAGAAATATTGCATCGAGAATTGTGGGTGTTCCTCAGTTCGTGGCATTTTCTGAATAAATAAGAAATTATGGGGGTGGCCTGGCAGCTACAACAATACAACATTAGACTACTTGGCCTAGAAATTTGATTGCGCAGCTCTCGTTTGTCGGGTGAAAAGCGGGCACTGCAAGACCCAATACAGCGTGTGGCTCAGTCCGCACCGGAAATGCGCCGCGCGTCACGTTGGTTAGGTCGCCTTGTAGTCGTCCAGGGCGCACGCCAGAAGCTGACATTAGGCCGATTGTTTATGTAAATCAGGGGCCTAGCGCCTGTTTCAAGCCCCCTTTGTAAAATCGGTTTGTGACTGACCGTAGTACGCGGCGTGCATTCACGTGATTGGTTTTCTCAGGCACACGGTAGCCAAGCCAGCGGTCCTGTCTCCGGCCTCTTTAGGCGCGAGCAGCGTGTGCTGCACCCAGATTGAGCCCCACTTCGGGCGCCATCCGATTTCGAGGCCCTCGAGTCTCAATCCAAGTAGCTGACTAACATTTGTACTTGGACTTTGTTCTGAAAGCAATCAATAAGAATCTCAGACACAATGGCTATGTGAGGGGTCATGGGAAAACTGGTTGGTAGGTCAGCCAAGGTTGCTGTATTGACAACATTTGTACTGTCGGCAGGTCAGACAGTTTTATCTTTACAATCAAGGAGGATGCTTGTGGGTTGCTAAAATTGAGGAAGCAAATTGCTTTTGTGAAGCGATGCCATTGCAGCACTGAAGAGGTTAACCAAACGTCTGTATTACTGGTCAGCAGTGATGGTGTAAGTAATATAAATTCTGACCTCTGACCTCTGTCCTCATGCACAAAATGAAACTATATGCAGCATACTGTGAATTTGCTGCTTATGCATCATTCATATGTAGAACATGCACAGAACAATAAAAATACTTGTGGATACTAACACAATTGCCACACTGCAAGCTAAACTAAAAATAATTAACAAAATAGCAGTGGCAATTAAAATGCAGGTCTTGCTTTGTTAGTTCCTGGTTGCATGACTCAGAGTGAAGGTACTATATTGCCTAGGTAGTTCATTTTGGATTGATTTTCCATCAGGTTTTGCTTATGGCCCCCATTTCTCCCCCTTCCACTTACAACACAGTAAATACTTCAGGAAGTTGCCTCAGCGAAACAGACTGTCTGGAGCATGAAGGAATGCAGCAAAGGATAATCACAATATTATCAACTCCCTATCCTCCTAGGTAGCTGGTCAATAATGCGGTTCTAATTGAATAACTTATCTGAAGCTATTTCCCCTGGGAGTGTCCTAGATGCAGCACTTTCAGTGTCGGCAGATGGTGCAGCATATACAATGGAAAATTACTGTGGCTTTCCTCCTTCGTTGTGCTAAAGGGAATTCCTTTTCACTGTTCAGTCCACTGAAAAAGCAAAGAAGACTCGTAATAAATTGATTCAAAAGGAAAAAGGACTTGCATTTATAAAGATTCAGTTTCAAAATTCCACCTAAATAAAGCTTCACTATTGTGCATTTTTCAAGCATTTGACACAAGTTAGAGGGAATAATTTTAACCGAACTCACCGGGCAGGAATCCCATGGGATCGGGTGGAACGCTGGTTTTACATCCCGCCCAATATGACTCTCCACTGACTTCAATGGAGAGTAAAATCGGGTGGAGTGTAAAACCAGTGTTGCACTCGATCCCGTTAGCTTACCGACAGGATGGGTTAGGTTATAATTGCCCCCATAGAGTCAATTTCCCTATTCTAACAGTCAATCTTTGTTGTGACAGTCAGAAGAAAGTAGTCTTGTTGGCTAAGAGTAACTTCAGAACGTTCCTTTCATCTCTGGAGATCAGGGCCTGGATTTCCCTCCCATTGGTGAGTTAGCAGTGTGTCATTAATACCATTCTCTAGTATGAATTAACCGCTAACCCACTGCAATTTCCTCCAGGTATTTTGTTTGCTCTGCAGGGCGGGTTTGGAGTAATAATACCATTGATAGGTTTAACGCATGCTGGGAAGAAGGGAAATACAGTTAAATAGCAGCATCACTTTTCTGCAGGAATGGCTAAAGCATCAGCAGTCTCATTGGTGTCAGCATCTGGAAGGGCTCCGAGATTCTTGGACACATCCCTAGCTTCCAAGACCTGATTGGGATTTTTCGGTCTGCACTGGCACAGACCAGTAGCTCCTCTGAACCTCTGCCTGCTGGCATTGAGCCTACTGTCTGAAGCTCCCCTTCAGTGTCTACACGTGAGGCAGCTTCAAACATGGGCCCTGCACCCTTTGCCACTGTAAGAGAAAGGTTGCTGGAAGCTGGTCTCCTGAGACAAGAGTTACCTCAGGGTTCCTAGACTCCAGGAGGGCCATCCCAGCCACCCACCTCTTAATCTCATCTGACTCGGAGAGTACCTCTTGGAGTAGTAGATTAGGAGCGCAAACAAGTACATTAGTTGGCGCAAAGAGTCAACTTGGTGTTGAGAAATAGTTGTACATAGAGTGAATCCAATTTTTGTCACATTTTGAAAAATCTGTGTGGTTAATTTTGACTTTTGGCGATAGTGTAAAACGGGCGATATCGGATCAACTGCCCATTGTACATCTCTCCTGATTTTCATTACCATTGATTTCAATGGAAACAAAAATTGGGAGAGATGTATAATGGATGGACAATCCAATATCGCCCATTTTACACTATCGCCAAAAGTCAAAATAACCCCCAGTGTGTGAAACACGGCCAGTGCACAAAGAGCTCGGAATTTCAGCTTTTGGAGGTTGGGATGATGGCAGGGGAAATGTAGATTCTTGTCTCAAGAAGGAACTTAGCAGAAGTCTTTGACAGTGCAGGACTTTGTGAGGGTGTGGGGACATGGTGGACTGCTGTAAAAGAAAGACATCATGACTGTAGCTGGGCAAGTGGATAGTCACCTACATTATCCTGCGCATATAGTCACAGAGATGCTGCTCATGGATGGACCACATGTACTGAGCACTCTTCTGTGCCTGGACTTTGGGGAAAATCTGCCATTTGAAAAAAAATCCTAGGATTCTCTTGTCCATGGCAAAAATGATGTGGTCACTTACTCTTGTAAACAAGGCACCAGAAACTTGCCTGATGCATCGCTGTACTGCAGACAGACGGATGTTACGAATGTTACGGATGTCCCTGCTGGCATCCTGGAAAGAGCCTGAGGCAATAAAGTTCAAGGTTGCTGTAACCTTCAGTGTCGTAGAAGTGCCTGCCTGACTTGAAGCATGGCTAGAGGTCCTCCTGGAGCACATTGCACAGCTCTATCACCCTCACCTTTGTGAATCTGTGTCTGTCCATGTGTTGCTTTTCTGTCCGGTTACAATAATTGCATTATATATGCTGTTTGCAGTGGCATGTGAGAAGCCTCCATCTGCAATGTAGCTTTGCTTCCCTGGCATCCAAACATTCCTCCTCATCCTCCGTCCTCTTCCTCCGCTTGACTAACACATTACAAAGCTAGTTCAGCAAAGAAGGCTTTAAATCACTGGGGAAAAAAAAACCTAACATTATGTTCAAAGTGGAAGTTGCTGGTTACCCCTTTAAAAACCTTTTGACCCAAAGGTGCAGCCTAGCAATATGCATGAGCATTCTTTGCGTTTTCATACGTCCAGCTTGAAAAGAGAAAATGATGCAAAAGATGTTATCATATCACTACTGCATTATTTACAGTTCAGGCAGGAGCTTCCTCCTTCTGCCCGCTGGATATCATGTGCAGGAAGATTTGCCCCACTGAGTTAAAGAAAGAACTTGCATTTATATAGCGCCTTTCGTGACTTCAGGACGTCCCAAAGCGTTTTACAGCCAATGAAATACATTTGAAGTGCAGTCACTGTTGTAATGTAGGGAAACGCGGCAATCAGAATTGCACACAGCAAGATCCCGCAAACAGCTATGAAATAAATGACCATGATCATTTGAGGGATAAATATTGGCCAGGACACAGGGGAGGACTCCTCTGCTCTTCTTCGAATCGTGCCATGGGATCTTTCACGCCCACCTGTGAGGGCAGACGGGGCCTTGGTTTAACGTCTTATCCGAAACACGGCACCCCCGACAGTGCAGAACTCTCTCAGTACTCACTACTGTGAGGTAGCTGAATTATCATAAGAAGAGATACATGGGCTGCTTTCCCCCTTCAGGCACTTCTGCAGAGGAGCAGCACTTACAGGATGCACTGGTTAGGAAACCGTGAATCCAGAGTCTCTCATTTCGCACTCAGTCATTTAAATGAGTGGAAAATCACAGGCTGTGGGCCTACAATTTCCTAACCGACACTCCCTGCAAACGCCACTTTTCGCCACTGGTTACATTCATAACCTCAGCTCAGCGTTGGCTGTGCATAGTAATTTAGTTCCCTTATATTTTCAGGCTCACTGACTCTTCCAAGCCGTTAACCCCATGTTACCATCAGCACACACTGTTTAAACAAAATTATTCAAAAAACAAACCAAAATGGACAGAACACAGAGAAATGAGATTGATGGTAATCCTAACTCATTGTAACTATTTTGATTTTTAAATTGTGTCCTAATAGTGAAACTTCCTCTTTTCAGATCTGAGCTGCAAATTAACACTGAAGCTAAATGGAAAGTCTGTTTTAAAAAAAATATATAGACATATTAGAATATGGTGATATCAAAAAAAATCTGTTGTCACAGCGTCCATAGAAAACTATGATTGTGATTTTCTGTTAGCCCTGTCAGTGTCTGGAGAAATATTTCTGTCCAACAAACGTACTTGTTATTTCCCTGGCAATTAGATTTCTAAAATTAAATGCTGCAAAAAAATAAAAGTTTTGAACTATTCAGGAAAATTTTAATTTTGCATTAAATAAATACGCTTTGCGGTATAAAAGCCTATTGAGAGCTTTAAATGGCTGCAGAATAAAAATGAAATAACCTCTTAGCTCCAGTTTCCTCATTTTACAGATCTTGCACTGTATTAGAAATGGGGATAACAGAACAGCAAACTGTGCTGTTTTGCTGTCAGGGCTAAAGCTGCATTGCTGATGAAATGCCAGGCCTGTGCCAGCCTTACCATGAGCCTGCACCATTCCTAACCTTGAAGTAACATTATGAGATAGATCGTGTGGGATGGGGAGAAATGACATTGTAAATCATACTCAACTCACCTCCTGTCTGTAGCTGGTATCGATGGCTAAGGGCTACAGTGCAATGTTGATAATATAACACCTAGGGCATCTTTTAAAGGATGGATGTCACAGTAATAGTAAAAGCAGTTTAACGTCTGATTTCCCCGACTTTTTATTTAATTCATTCTCAGGATGTGGGCATCGCTGGCAAGGCCGACATTTATTGCCCATCCTTACTTGCCCTGAGCAGGTGGTGGTGAGCCTTCTTCACGAACTGCTCTAGCGGTTTAATACAACTGAGTGGCTTGCTCAGCCGCTTCAGAGGGCAGTTAAGAGTCAATCATGCTGCTGTGGGACTGGAGCCAAATATAGTCCAGACCAGGTTTCCTTCCCTAAAGGACATTAATGAACCAATTGGGTTTTTAATGAGAATCTGACAGTTTCATGGTCAATTTTACTGATACCAGCTTATTTTCACATTTCCAGATTTTTTAAAAAATAAATTCAACCTCTCCAGCTGCCATCCTGGGATTTGAATTCACATTCTGTGGATTATTAGTCCAATGCTCTGGATTAATAATCCAGAGAATGTGAGTTCAAATCATATTGATAAAGTGGCACCTTGTAGTACCAGTAATCAGTCTTATGCATAAAAAAGCTGAATATTAAAGCAGTATTTTATGTATCAGTACAATCAGTATTTAAATCTAGCAGCTGGTTCTGTTAAATCCAGAGGTCATAACCATAACTCATAATTAGCTGTATTTATGATGTCACTTGTAAATGGATTCAGTATGTGCTGTTAATTCATTCCAAGTTCTTGTGCATCCAGGCAACTTCTGATGCCTTTTCATCTGAAGAAGGTGATGGTGGTTGACAAATGTGGCAAAATCAATGGAATTTAATTTTGGAGCTGCACTTTTGCTGGTTGTTTGATTCTAAACTTCAGAGCAATGCTCTTGAATAGCAATAAATTAATGAGCTACAAATTTGGAAAGAGCAGAAAGGGCACAATGAGCTCAATCGTGCTTTAAAGTTTTAACAGCAACATTAGTTTAAACAATTAACCAGGAATTTCTATAGCTATAATTCATAAAGCACAATTTCTAACTCCATGTTTTACAATCCACCCCTGTTTTGATTCATGCAATCCCAGGGCAGAAAGAGTGCACAGTGTCTTTCACCCAACTTGTGTATGACCCTTCCTTATGGGCTTGGAATAATTAGGAATGCTATGTGAGCACTCTTCCCCCAACCCTCCCCCTACCCCCGCCACAACAGGCAGCCTCTGGGAGCTTGCGTGCACTAGGTCAGAGTTTCTGAGTGCTGCTGCACATTAAAGGGCTGCAGCTACCTTTTAAAAGGTGGGGGGTGGGGCAGAGCTGGTATTGAGAAAATGACTTTGGAAAGAAGCTGTGTTTCCTGATTAGTGCTGAAGCAGAAGAACTGATGCAGCAGTGAAGGCACATCATGAATTGGGCACAAGGAGGGCAGCCCTGATCTGGAGACCCAGAAGTCTAGGAAATGAATGCAGACCCAAGGAAAGGCGCCAAGGTAATGCTACCCAGCAGATTGCGAGAGCATGTATCTGTCTCAAGTACCCATGTCAAAAATTGTGCCCTCAGAAACTGTTATCCTTCTACTGCTCGTTCCTCCAAAACTTTCATGCAACCTTACAACTCTTAGAATGCTTAGCATACATGGCCATATAGCAGAATGGCACACATAGAGGCTGTCACTTACATCTGAAACCATTGTCACATTTAAATCTTAGTGGGGCTTCACACAGCAAATCCTTCCAGCACGACCTAGTTGCTGACATCCAAGAAGTGCTGCAGGTTGAGATTACGTCTGCCACGGTATGTGATCTGTAAACATGTCATATAATAAAAGACATGACCTGGAGGGGAGGTACCAGAAGTTTAAAGGTCTTGACTCCTTTCGAGGAGGCCACCTAGACCATACATGCCTTTTAATGTGAAAGTTAGCATTTCATGGGCGCAATTTTAAAAGGGCGGAGGGATGGCAGCAGGGGGGTGAATGGGTGAGCGGGTAACCCGAATATTAAAAGCTTACCACTCCCCACGCAATTGCAACTTAATTGGTGGCCATTAACCTTGTTTCCGGGTTTGGCATCTGAAAGCTGCACTGCGGGTGGACAGTGCATCCGCATGACCTGCTGTCAGCTGGAGCATCTGGATTTAAAGGGCCATTGCTCCAATGGATTTTGCTGGAGCAAAGAGCAAGAAGACCCAATGGAGCAGCACAGGGACAAGGCTGCTTCAAGATTCAGCGATGCCTCACTTGAGGTGCTGCTGGCCAGGGTGAGGAGGAGGATGGAACTAATTTAACCGGCCGACAGGAGGAAGCACCCTGCCTCTGCCACCAAGAAGACTTGGTTCGAGGTGGCAGAAGAGGTCACGAGCAGGAGCAACATATCCCGCGCATGGGTCCATTGCAGGAAGCGTTTCAATGACCTAACTAGGACTGGAGGGGGGCCACAACAAATAGTGGTCCTCACAGAGGTGGAGGAGGAGGCCCTGGTGATCAGCCACACCCTCGAGTGCCTGTCCGTCAGGGATGCTGAGACTGGAACCCCACAAACGTCTGGTGACACAACTTTAATATTCATCACAAGCAACATAAATTGATGTTAACAATGATTGGCATGTTGAACACCTCAGTATGCTCATCGCAACATGACACATCTGTGATGATGCTTAATATTGCCTTCTGTTCTCTTACAGGCCCTCCAACGACCGCAGTGACTGGAGAGGACGATTCCTCTGAGGAGCTCCCGGCCAGTGGGCGCACTCCTCTCCAGGCTCGGCTCAGCTGGACACAGATGCTGAACCCCGGGGACCATCCTTTAAAAGAAGAATGATCGAGGGACAGCAGCACATTTGTGAGGTGATGGAACAGTTGCCATGCGCACTTTCCACAATAGCGCAGAGGATGGAGGAGTCCAACTCTTACATTAGTGGAATGGTGGCACAGGTACGTGAGGGAATCTCTGCGATAGTATCGCAGGTAACTGCGGAAATGTCTGAGATAGTGTCGCAGGTAAGCATGGGAATACCTGTGATGGAGAGAAGGCTAGCCTCCGTTGAGCTTCAAGTACGGCTCACAGATGAGTCCATCCAGGCCCTGACAATGGCCATTCAGGATCAGGATGAACAACATTCTGCCGCCTTAAACAGGCAGACAGAAACTTTACAACTGGGCTTCCAAGGCATCACACATGTCCTCCAAACTCTTGTCCAGCAGAGTGGTAGGAATGATGTAGGCTTGGCCCAGGAGAGGGATGATGGCAAAAGGGGACATGGAAGAGGGGACGCCATTCAAAGTGCTCCCACGTCTCACCCATTGCCCCCCTCTCAACCAGTACCTGCAATGCTGACTCCTCTCCAGGTGGCTGAGTTTGCCCCTACACAGGTGCAGGTGGAGCAGTCTTTGGAAGGGCCCTCACAGACTCCAAAACCCAGAGGGCATAGGCCCAAAGCATCTAAGTAGTCAAAGCATGAACATGAGCAACCTGCCACTACCTCTGCTGCAGCCACGGTGGGTGCACCACGTAGAAGTAGTAGGAAGAGAAAGGCTAAAGATTTGTGATCACGAAGGGTATGTTGGACAGAATGTCATGTTTCTCATTTATATTTAGTTTTTGATGAAGTCACATTAAATGTTATCATTGTCATCACTATCACCACGTCTTGCCCATTCTTGACAGCCTTTTGTGATAGGGCCCTTTCGTGTGCTTCATCATGAACGGCAAGTCTTGATGCCACCCAGAATGATTGAGGCCCCAAAATCGCATCTTCAGCAGTCGTATCGCATGTTCAATTACAGACCTGGTGGCGATGTGGCTGCCTTTGTAATGACGCAGTTCCTCGGTGATGGAGTTCCTCAGAGGTGTCATCAGCACGTGTTCAGGGGTATCCGTTGTCCCCGAGGAGCCATCCCTTTAAGCTGTTTGGTGCGTGGAAGAGGGCAGGGAATTTGGATTCCCTCAGAATGAATGAATCATGGCAGCTTCCAGGGAATCTTGCACACACGTGAAGAAATCTTTTGCGGTGGTCACAAACGAGCTGAGACTTGATGGAGTGATACCCCTTTCTGTTGATGAACCGTCCTGGCTCATGTGGAGGTGCTCGGATTGTTATATGCATGCAATCAATTGCTCCCTGTACCCGTGGGATGCCAGCCACTGAGTGGAATCCCACTGCCCTCTCCGTCTGGCTGAGGTCGTCCATTGGGAGTTCACGGATTGCGACGCCCTGTGAAACAAGCCGTCGGTGACCTGCCTTACGCACTTGTGGGCAGACGACTGTGAGACCCCGGCGATGTAGTGACACCTGGAATGATCCGGAAGTGAAGAAGTTGAGGGCAGTGGTCACTTTAACTGCGACGGGTAATGAGATGCCGCCAGGTCCAGCCGGGAGCAGCTCGGCATGAAGGAGGCTGCAGATGTCTGCGACCACCTGACAACTCACTCTCAGCCTCCATAGGCACTGCTCCTCAGAGAGGTCCAGAAAGCTGAGCCTCGGTCTGTAGACCCTCTGACGAGGGTAGTGCCTCCTGCGACGTCGGCCCCTCTGTTGACCTCCTCTCTGCTCTGGTGCAGGTGCCTGAGGCGCAGCACTGTGTTGTGGAGCTACAAGTGGCGGAAATGCACGCCGTGCCTGACGAGGATGGTGATGTTCCTCGTCCTCGGATGTACTGGTGAATGCAGCCATCGTGCCCCCTCATCCTGATGGTGTCAGTTTGAGAGGGTCTGAAAAGTTGGTAAATATGTGTGAACAGAACAATTGGGAGTGGGAAACAAGAATTTTCAGTCTAAACACAAAGATCTCCCAGCCAAAAGTTTGTCTGAGAGAACTGAGTGCCCTGCTACAATAACTGTCCCTTTATCCCCATCTGTCGAACAGGGATTTAAATGTCCAAATGGCTGCTGGCTGAAACCAGCCTAGTTTCCCACGGCACAGCACGGGAAACACGTTGAGGCACACTTTAAGTACTCAAATTGCTGCTTTAATTGCCGGCGGGACTTCCGGGTTCAGGAACGCCGTGCGCACCCAGATGACGCTGGGTCATGCACGTTCTTCGGTGGGTTGGAGCCGGGATCCCTGCCCGCTGCAAAAAAATCCCGATTTTCTTGGCCCCCAAAGCACCCGCCCCCAAAGCACCCGCCCTTTCCTTTTAAAATCGTGCCCCATGTGTCAGCCTGTCGGCCGTTCACAAGAAAAAGATGCATTTTCTCGCTGGGATTGGATGTTGTGAATAGAAACAAATCCAATCAGTGCTAAGGTGCAACTGGAACCTGCCAGAGGAAATCAGTTGCAAGGATTCAACTGTTGGTTGCTTGAGGCAGGAAAGTTTTAAGGTGGGCTGATAGTTTCTGGGATTCTCAGTTACATGTTTCTTTATTTAATGTTTGTCCCCAAAGAAATTAAATATTAAAATGAGCTGCTAAAATACAGCTTTTAACGACTTTTAATTTTCCTCAGAGGAATTTCCTGGTGTATGCCCAGCTATTGTCTTGTACAGAGCTTTATTTTCTTAAGACTGTTGCAGCCATTTTTTTTTGCGTTAGAGAACACGTATTGGGTTGTTCCATGAGGTGAGATTGAGTAGAATGGGTTTATATTCTCTGGAGTTTAGAAGAATGAGAGGTGATCTCATTGAAACGTATATAATTCTTAGAGGGCTTGACAGGGTAGATGCTGAGAGGCTGTTTCCCCTAGCTGGAGGATCTAGAACTAGGGGTCACAGTCTCAAGATAAGGGGTCGGCCATTTAGGACCGAGATGAGGAAAAATTTCTTCACTCAGAGGATTGTGAATCTTTGAAATTACCAACCCCAGAGGGCTGTGGACGCTCAGTCATTGAATATACTGAAGACTGAGATCGATAGATTTTTGGACACTAAGGGAACCAAGGGATACTGAGAGGGCGGGAAAGTTGATATGAGGTGGAAGATCAGCCATGATCTTATTTAATGGTGGAGCAGGCTCAAGGGGCCGTATCGCCTACTCCTGTTCCTATTTCTTATGTTCTTATGTGTTCTCGGGGTTAAAATAGTTAAATTATGAGGGCAAGTTGCATAGACTAGGCTTGTATTCCCTTCAGTATAGAAGACTAAGCGGTGATCTAATTGAGGAGTTTAAGGTGATTAAAGCATTTGATAAGGTAAATAGAGAGAAACTATTTCCACTGGTATGGGAATCCAGAACAAGGGGGCATAACCTTAAAATTAGAGCTAGGCCGTTCAGGGGTGATGTCAGGAAGCACTTCTTCACACAAAGGGTAGTGGAAATCTGGAACTCTCTCCCCCATAAAGCTATAGAGGCTAGCAGCCAATTAAAAATTTCAAAACTGAGATTGATAGATTTTTGTTATGTATTAAGGGTTACGGAATCAAAGCGGTAGATGGAGTTAAGATACAAATCAGCCACGATCTAACTGAATGGCGGAACAGGCTTGAGGGGCTGAATGGCCTACTCGTGTTCCTATGTTCCTATGTTCTGATGTAATGCATCAATTAGCTTCATTGAATATTGAGATGAGACTTTCCTGCTCACCAGGGGCAGAAGCAGGCCTGAATTTGCTGTAGGTGACAATGGGCAGGATCAAGCTTTAGCTCAGCAAGAGTGGGGGGAGATTTGTTCTTAGAGCGGGAAAGCGGAAGGCAAAGTTTGTGCTTAGTTGGGGGAGGCTGAGATTTTCTTCAGTGGAGAGCACAAGGCCACCTTTGTCCTCAATGAGGTTGGGATAGAAGCCCAGGTTTATCCTCCGGGGTGGTGGGATCTCTTTGTCATTAGTAGGAGATGGGGAAAGCTCCTTTTACCCTCATTGGGGGTGTAGGATATGGCCGAACTTCTGCTAAGTGAGAGGAGTAAGTGGTTAGTAACCAGATTTCTGTTTGATGGGGGTAGTGAAGTTTCTGTTCAGTGAGGCGGGGGGGGGGAATTATTCATTCTTAGGATGTGGGCATCGCTAGCGAGGCCAGCATTTATTGCCCACCACTAGTTGCCCTTGGTGGTGGTGAGCCGCCCACTTGAACCGCTGAAGTCCGTGTGGTGAAGGTTCACCCACAGTGCTGTTAGGTAGGGAGTTCCAGGATTTTGACCCAGCGACGATGAAGGAACGGCGATATATGTCCACGTCAGGATGATGTGTGACTTGGAGGTGAACTTGGAAGTGATAATGTTCCCATGCACTTGCCACCCTTGTCCTTCAGGTAGTAGAGGTCGCCGGTTTGGGAGTTGCTGTCAAAGAAGCCTTGGTGAGTTGCTCTAGTGCATCCTGTAGACACTATAGCCACAGTACACTGGTGGTGAAGGGAGTGGATGGGCTGCCATTCTAGCGAACTGCTTTGTCCTGGTTGGTGTTGAGCTTCACAAGTATTGTTAGAGCTGCGCCCATCCAGGCAAGTGAACAGTACTCCATCACGCTCCTGACTTGTGCCTTGTAGATGGTGGAAAGGCTTTGGGGAGTCAGGAGGTGAGTCACTTGCCGCAGAATACCCAGCATCTGACCTGTTCTAGTAGCCACAGCATTTCTGTGTGTTGAGTTTTTGGTCAATGGTAGGGGATTTGGCGATGGTAATGCCGTTGAATGTCAAGGAAAGGTGGTTTGTTGGATTTCTTTGGGGTGTGGTTTGTTCACTGATTTCTGTTCAGTGGTGGGGGAGGGGAGGGGGTGCTTGCAGCTTAATTGCTGGTGAATTGGAGGTGGGTGTTGGTGTGGTTGTTTCTGCTCAGTAGCTGAAGGCTGTTATATGTATTCATTCTGAGTTAGAGGAGATGCATGTTGGGGCCAGGATCGCTGCTCAGTGGGGAGGGCGCGTTCATGACCTGTTTTCTGCTCAGTGGATGGGATGGTTTGAGATTTATACTTAGCTGGGTGGGGTTGAACCATGGCTTGTGACCAGTGGGAGGGGGGTTGCCACAATATCTGCTCAGTGGAGGGGATGGGTGCCACAACTTTTGCTCACTTAGGTGAGTATTTGCTTCAGGGGCTGTGTTGTTCCATGCTGGTACATCTTAACATACCCACGTTTTCATGTTTCTGAAGATTCACAACTTTCTTCTGCACTTGGTCTAAATTCATTCTTGGCCACACTTCGAGTTTCATTGCTATTGCTCAGCCTGTGAGGCCATGTTCAGTAGATTTGGCAACGGACCCTGACAACCCAGGAATCATTTTTAGGAGATTCATATCATTGACACATGAGAAAGACAGACTTTCATTTATAAAACGCCTTTCACAACCTCAAGACGTCCCAAAGCGCTTCACAGCCAATTGAGCACTTTTGAAGTGTCGCCACTTTTGTAATGTCGGAAACTCAACAACCATTTTGCTCACAGAGATCCCACAAAGAGCAATGTGATAATGACCAGATCATCTGTTTTAGTGATGTTTGTTGAGGGATAAATATCGGCCAGGACACCGGAGAGAACTCCCCTGTTCTCTTCGAAATAGTGACATGAGATCTTTTACCCGAGCGGGCAGACGGGGCTTAGGTTTAACGTCTCATCTGAAAGACAACACCTCCGACTGTGCAGCACTTCCTGAGTACTGCCCTAGAGTGTCAGCCTAGATTTTTTGCACAAGTCTCTGGGGTGAGAATAAAACCCACGACCTTCTGACTCAGAGGTGAGAGTGCTGCCCACTGAACCACGGCTGACATGTGAGTGCAAATGAATTCTACCCACTCAGGTTGCTTTCCATTATTATCTCTTCAGCTAGGCTGGTCACTCGGAGGCCACAATCATTATTTTATTTTTGTGGAAAGGACTACCTGGCGATTATTAAGGGTAGAAGGTGGAGCTGTAAGGTAATGCTAGGTGCTGCCCCATTGTAATCTATTAGTCATGTAACATTCTAGTCACAGTGCTACTTACTGGAACAGTACCCTTAGAATCCTGAGACCACTCACTGGGGGAGAAATTCAACTGTCGAGCACCTGAAAAATGGGCAGCCAGCAGTTGAGTGGGGGTGGGGGGCGGGGGGAGAGAGGTCTTGGCTGCCCCATTGACGCCCAAGGCCCACCTGTTGCAATATTCAGCAGAGCCCGTAAATGGGCGAGCAGCTGGGCTGCCTGAAACAGGGCTAAGGCTGCTTAAATATGCAAATAGTGGTCCTACGCGGTGGTGGGACCCACCCCTCCACCCTGATCATAAAATTCAGGTACAAACGAGTGGAGTGTGTGCCGTGCATGCTCTGTCTAGTTGTACCAGGTGATGAAGAGGCTCCAAAAAGGAAAACAAACAATTATTTTTCTGGGGGCCAGGAGGAGGGGAAATGGACCACTGCTACCCCAGGCTCCTGCCCACCTCCCGGACCTGCCTTCCAGCCGGCTGGGTCGGCCTTCGGGCCTCCTGATATTGGGCCGCCCAGAGCCAGCGAGTTGCAGCGAGACGTCGTTTGGTACCCGCAGTTCACCAGCGGCAAGGTAATGAGGCCTGAAGCAAGCCCACTCCGGCGCATGCTTAATATTTAATAGGATGATTCACTTGTAGCAATAAAAAGGAGTCATTATGAGACAGAGATTTCACAACACAGAAGGCTGCATGGGACATAAGTGAGGAATAAAAAAGAGAGAGAAGAGGAAAAATACCTCTTGGAATGTCAGCTTTCCCACTCATAAGTAGAAGATTCATTATCATGGACAGGTTTCCTACCCATTCTTTGTCAGCCTAGTTCTGCACCAAATCACAAGTAAATTGAAATTTAGAGAACATTTTTGATCCTCCACACATATCCAAATGCATTTCCCAAAGGGAGCAATATTAATTGCACCATAGAAGATTAACAAAGTAATGATTATAGGTGTGTTGATGGTGTTTACTGAAAGTACTAAAATGATTACAGTGATAATATAGGTCCAATCTGTTTCAGAGACGGTGGGTGAGATAGAAAGCAGGCAATAGCAGCACTGGGTAAATGTGGGCAAACATGAGTTTGGACAAGGCAGAGACTCAACTGAATGGTTATGATAGTGTTATAAACAATGAGAATGAAACAAGTAATTTATAAACTATGAACATACGAACAATGGCTGACAGGAACAGACCCTCTGGTCCATCCAGCCTGACCCATACAATTGTGATGCCTTGTGTATCACAATATATACACTCTTCACCCTACCAAAAGCCATGTGATCTCCTGGGAGAGGCAAAAAATCAGATAAAAACCCAGGCCAATTTGGGGGGGGGGGAAATCTGGGAAATTCCTCTCCAACCCACCCCACACACACCCCATGGCAATCAAAACTAGTCCAGGACATCACTCTGGCCCTGATAATTCGATGTAGAACTTACCTTTTGTAAGAGGTGATCTCTGCCCAGCCAGAAACAGGTCCAGCTCTCGCTTGAAGGAATAGAACTAGGAACTAGAACCTAGAAACTGAATCTTAAATTTACTGCCAGAGGGTTTATATATATTTTTAAAATTATATTTTGGTCATAATCATGTGGCTGTCACTATACTAAATACCAGTTTATTTGGTGCAGAATACAACTAAATATGCTATGTATTCTAAAGTTAATTTCTTCTGCTCTACGCCAAGGCTCAACATTGATTTCATCCAGTGAGAGATGGTTTGGTGCTATCGAGGACTGTTCTTAATAAGTTTTATTTGGGATTCTGGCAGGGCTTCTTCCGTGTTGGACAACGATACTTCCTACTCATTCCCCAAGTTATACGATAGTACTCAGCATTTCCAGCAGCTCTGCTTTAATGGGAATATTCTCATGGTCGGGTTTGTGACTGAATTAGCTCAGCAATTTAATCACAATTAACGTATCACTACAGCGACCAATATAGCATTCCGTTTCAAACAGGAAGAATGTAAGTCACCCAGCAGACAGATGATGGGGATTAGCCAACAGGAAGTGCAGGAATAGAATCCCCTGCTCATTGGGCACTGTCAGCAGACGAGTGAGGAGATAGAAACTGCTTGGGGTAACATTCTAACTTACAGAAACACAGCCAGAATACGATGAGCCAGAATACGATGAGCCAGAATACGATGTTGAAATTTATGACCAAAAAGCTCATTGTTAAAGAACTGAATGAAAAGAAAAAATGTGAAGACCGTTTCGTATTTGCTGAGAGTTGCTTACCATAATTATCAATTATTTGTAGGTGTACATTAAAGCTTGTAGTTTCTCTTTTGTTGAACCACAGAATTGAATTTAAAATTAATCAAAACTGTCTTAATGCAAATCAGCAGATCAACTAGTTAAAACAATGTTTGAAATTTTCCTGAGGCTCCTTTGCTGGTTCAGATACTTCAGGCAGTGAGTAGTTGAACCATACAGATCAGGAAGGTTCCAGGTTTGTGCTGAGTCAGTTGATCTCAGCCAGGCAACAGTAGGAGTGCTTTAATTGCCCTCTGTGTCCCTGGATTGCAGAGGTGAAAATCAGCTCGGGTTCCCGATCTTGCCTGCTATCCAATAACCCCTGCTGGAAATGAAAGTGGGTGAGGATAGAATCTTCATTCGCCATGATGTCGAATATCCACTGTTTGGCTTCATACCTTACGAATGACCATTTGGATGTGGTACTTGAGGGTGACAATTGCTCAAGAAACTGTACCCCAACAAGGAGTCAATGTCTTCAGAGGAGGAGGAGGGCAGAAAGTTGGATAAGAATGAACCACACTGAAAAAATTATCATCTAAGGGTAATCAGTCTGCACAGTTTCTGGAGGGACTTAAGACTTGTGTTAGTACGTTTAACTGTTTCACAAAAATTGTAACTAAGGACATGTGAATATAATTTGAAAATCTAAAGAGCGAGATAATAAAAATTTCAGTCAGCAAAAATAAAAGTAACAATTCCTTTAAAACAAAATCTTGGTGATAATTAGGATTGGGTAAATTGGTACATTTTATTTTTAATAGTTTTGAAATAGAAGATAAAACATTTTGGTCAGAAATAACTGTACATTGTGCTGTGTCGTGTATTTATTCAGTATTGCAGGCACAAAGCTGCAGCCCATTTATTCATTATGGTTCAGTTTATGTGTTCAAGGCATCCATTTCTCTGTTGGTCTACAGGGAGATGAGGGTTCCATCCATCCAAATTGTTTGTTTCCTTGGAAACCTGGGGAAAAGAATATATATCCAAGGCATCTATTACTCTGGGGATCTCGAGACGATATCCATTCAAACCACCTGCGTCTTTGGCAGGCTGTCAGTCCAAAGTTCCCATTATTCTGAACAGGAGTTGGGGGGATTCTCTTCACCAACCTCTTGTGTATTGATAGTGTTTATTTGGAGTTTGGATTCCAAGTCAGACCACTACCATTTCAGTGAGTCCAAATCTGAAAAATCTGAATGCTTATCTCTAGATTCTAATCCAGCCTTGGGTCCAAGGTTCTTCCTCTGGTAGCTTCTTAGAATCATTGAATTATAGAATGATACAGCACAGACGGAGGCCATTTGGCCCATCGCGCCTATGCAGGCTCTTTGAAAGAGCTATCTAATTCGTCCCACTCCCCTGCCCTGCAAATTTTTCCACATTAAATATTTATTCTTAAACATTTCTATTAAGTTTATTTAATAATATAATAGAGGCAAGGTAGGGCAGCTCAGAACCGTGGAATGCATCTTGTGCCATGTGGGAACTCCAGGACGCTTCCCGTGTCCTGGACAACCACAGGTGCTGGAAGTGTCGTCAGCTGGAGGAGCTCGAGCTCTGGGTTTCGGAGCTTGAGCCGCAGCTAGCGTCACTGCAGTGTATCCGCAAGGCTGAGAACTACGTGGGTAGCACGTTTCAGGAGGTGATCACCCCACAGCTTAAGAGAGAGCAGGCACAGAGGGACTGGGTGACCACCAGACAGACAAAGAGGACCAGGCAGATAGCGCAGGAGTCCCCAGAGGGCATCTCACTCTCTAACCGGTACCGGTGAGGGAGAGTGTTCCCCTGGGGAGTGCAGCCATAGCCAAGAGATAGCACCATGGGTGGCTCAGCTGTACAGGGTGGGAGGAGAAAGGTCAAGAGAGCAATAGTGATAGGGGATTCTATAGTTAGGGAAGCAGACAGGTGTTTCTGTGGCTGCTGACGTGATTCCAGGATGGTATGTTGCCTCCCTGGTGCCAGGGTCAAGGATGTCACTGAGCAGCTGCAGAACATTCTGGAGAGGGAGGGTGAAAAGCCAGAGGTTGTGGTCCATATCGGTACCAACGACATAGATGGAAAGAGGGATGAGGTCCTGCAGGCAGATTTTAAGGAGTTAGGAAAGAGATTAAGAAGCTGGACCTCAAAGGTAATAATCTCCAGATTACTCTCGGTGCCACGCTCTAGCGAGTATAGAAATAGGGGGATAGGGCAGATGAATGCGTGGCTGGAGAGATGGTGCAGGAGGGAGGGCTTTAGATTCCTGGGGGATTGCGACCGGTTCTGGGAGAGGTGCGACCTGTACAAGTCAGATGGGTTGCATCTCAACAGAGCCGGGACCAATATCCTCGCGGGGAGGTTTGCTAGTGCTATTGGAGAGGGTTGAAACTAGCTTGGCAGGGGGATGTGAACCTGAGCATAGATTCAGAAGGGAGAGAAGCAGAGCTCGGAATGGAAGGCAGAAAATTAGTAAGTGAGTTTGGAAGGCAGAGGAAACAAAGGTTAGAAGCTAGACAACAAGGGAGTTTGGCAGTGCTTAATGGTATATACCTCAATTCAAGGAGTATAGTGAATAAGGCAAAAGATAAGGGCACAGATAGAGACGTGGAAATTTGATATCTTAGCTATTACTGAAACTTTGCTTAAAGAGGGGCAGGAATGGCAGCTCAACATTCCTAGTTACAGGGTTTTCAGACAAGATAGAGAGGGGGATAAAAAAGGAGGGGAATGGCAATATTGGTTAAAGAAACAATTACAGCTGTGAGGAGGGATGATATGTTAGAAGGATCATCAAATGAAGCCATATGGGTTGAGCTAAAGAACAAAAAGGGGGCAGTCACATTTCTGGGAGTGTACTATAGACCCCCAAACAGTCAGAGGGAGATAGAAGAGCAAATGTGAAGGCAAATTTCTGAGAAGTGCAAAAACAATAGGGCAGTAATAGTCGGGGATTTTAACTACCCGAATATTAACTGGGGTACAATCAGTATAAAAGGTATCGAGGGTACAGATTTCTTGAATTTCATTCAGGAGAACTTTTTTAGCCAGTACGTAGCAAGCCCAACAAGAGGCGGGGCAGTTCTGGATTTAGTTTTAGGGAATGAAACTGGGCAGGTGGAAAGAGTATCAGTGGGAGAGCATTTTGGTGGTAGTGATCATAATTCAGCCAAATTTAGCATAGTTATGGAAAAAGACAAAGATAGAACAGGAATAAAAGTTCTAAATTGGGGAGAGGCCAATTTTACTAAGCTGACAAGTGATTTAGCAAAAGTGGACTGGAAACAGGTAAATCAGTGTCAGAGCAGTGGGAGGCGTTCAAGGGGGAGATTCAAGGGGTTCAGAGTAAACATGTTCCCACGAAGAAAAAGGGTGGGACTCCAAATCTAGAGCCCTCTGGATGACAAAAAGCATACAGGGTAAGGTAAGGCAAAAAAAGGAAGCTTATTTCAGACTCCGAGACCTCAATACTGCAGAAAGCTTAGAGGAGTATAGAAAGTGCAGGGGTAAAATTAAAAAGGAAATTAGGAAAGCAAAGAGAGGGCATGAAAAAGAACTAGCAGGTAAAATTAAGGAAAACCCAAAAATGTTTTATAAATACATAAAGAGCAAGAGGATAATTAAGGAACTATTAGAGACCAAAAAGGTAACCTATGTGTGGAGGCGGAAGATGTGGGTATGGTCCTTAATGAATATTTTGCGTCTGTCTTCATAAAAGAGGGGGACAATGCAGAGATTGTAGTTGAGGAGGAGGAGTGTGTAATATTGGATGGGATATACATAGTGAGAGAGGAACTATTAAAGGGTTTAGCATCTTCGAAAGGAAATAAATCACCAGGCCCAGATGAAATGTATCCGAGGCTGTTATGAGAAGCAAGGGAGGAAACAGCAGATGCTCTGACCATCATTTTCCAATCCTCCCTGGCTGCAGGCGTGGTGCTGGAGGATTGGAGGACTGCTAACGTTGTACCGCTGTTTAAAATGGGAGAAAAAGATAGACCGAGTAATTATAGGCCAGTCAGTCTAACCCCGGCGGTGGGCAAATTATTGGAATCAATTCTGAGGGACAGCATAAATCATCATTTTCAAACACATGGGTTAATCAAGGACAATCAGCATGGATTTGATAAGGGAAGGCCGTGTCTGACAAATTTGATAGAATTTTTTGAGGAGGTAGCATACATGGATTTTAGCAAGGCTTTTGACAAGGTTCCACACGGCAGACTGGTCAAGAAAGTAAAAGCCCATGGGATTCAAGGGAAAGTGGCTAGTTAGATTCAAAATTGGCTCAGTGCCAGGAAGCAAAGGGTAATGATTGACGGGTGTTTTTGCAACTGGATGGCTGTTTCCAGTGGGGTTCCGCAGGGCTCAGTAGTAGATCCCTTGCTTTTTTTTAATTCATTCATGGGATGTGGGCGTCACTGGCGAGGCCGGCATTTATTGCCCATCCCTAATTGCCCTTGAGAAGGTGGTGGTGAGCCGCCTTCTTGAACCGCTGCAGTCCGTGTGATGAAGGTTCTCCCACAGTGCTGTTAGGAAGGGAGTTCCAGGATTTTGACCCAGCGACGATGAAGGAACAGCGATATATTTCCAAGTCGGGATGGTGTGTGACTTGGAGGGGAACGTGCAGGTGGTGTTTTTCCCATGTGCCTGCTGCCCATGTCCTTCTAGGTGGTAGAGGTCGCGAGTTTGGGAGGTGCTGTCGAAGAAGCCTTGGCGAGTTGCTGCAGTGCATCCTGTGGATGGTACACACTGCAGCCACAGTGCGCCAGTGGTGAAGGGAGTGCATGTTTAGGGTGGTGGATGGGGTGCCAATCAAGCGGGCTGCTTTCTTCTGGATGGTGTCGAGCTTCTTGAGTGTTGTTGGAGCTGCACTCATCCAGGCAAGTGGAGAGTATTCCATCACACTCCTGACTTGTGCCTTGTAGATGGTGGAAAGGCTTTGGGGAGTCAGGAGGTGAGTCACTCGCCGCAGAATACCCAGCCTCTGACCTGCTCTTGCAGCCACTGTATTTATGTGGCTGGTCCAGTTAAGTTTCTGGTCAATGGTGACACCCAGGATGTTGATGTTGGGGGATTCGGAGATGGTAATGCCATTGAATGTAAAGGGGAGGTGGTTAGACCCTCTCTTGTTGGAGATGGTCATTGCCTGGCACTTGTCTGGCGCGAATGTTACTTGCCACTTATCAGCCCAAGCCTGGATGTTGTCCAGGTCTTGCTGCATGCGGGCACGGACTGCTTCATTATCTGAGTGGTTGCGAATGGAACTGAACACTGTGCAATCATCAGCGAACATCCCCATTTCTGACCTTATGATGGAGGGAAGGTCATTGATGAAGCAGCTGAAGATGGTTGGGCCTAGGACACTGCCCTGAGGAACTCCTGCAGCAACGCCCTGGGGCTGAGATGATTGGCCTCCAACAACCACTACCATCTTCCTTTGCGCTAGGTATGACTCCAGCCACTGGAGAGTTTTCCCCCTGATTCCCATTGACTTCAATTTTACTCGGGCTCCTTGGTGCCACACTCGGTCAAATGCTGCCTTGATGTCAAGGGCAGTCACTCTCATCTCACCTCTGGAATTTAGCTCTTTTGTCCATGTTTGGACCAAGGCTGTAATGAGGTCTGGCGCCGAATGGTCCTGGTGGAACCCAAACTGAGCATCGGTGAGCAGGTTGTTGGTGAGTACGTGCCGCTTGATAGTACTGTCGACGAAACCTTCCATCACTTTGCTGATGATTGAGAGTAGACTGATGGGGCGGTAATTGGCTGGATTGGATTTGTCCTGCTTTTTGCGGACAGGACATACCTGGGCAATTTTCCACATTGTCGGGTAGATGCCAATGGTGCAGCTGTAGTGGAACAGCTTGGCTAGAGGCGCAGCTAGTTCTGGAGCACAAGTCTTCAGCACTACAGCCGGGATGTTGTCGGGGCCCATAGCCTTTGCTGTATCCAGTGCACTCAGCCGTTTCTTGATAGCACATGGAGTGAATCGAATTGGCTGAAGACTGGCTTCTGCGATGATGGGGATATCGGGAGGAGGCCGAGATGGATCATCTACTCGGCACTTCTGGCTGAAGATGGTTGCAAATGCTTCAGCCTCTGCTTTTGCACTTACGTGCTGGACTCCGCCATCATTGAGGATGGGGATGTTTGCAGAGCCTCCTCCTCCCGTTAGTTAATTGTCCACCACCATTCACGACTGGATGTGGCAGGACTGCAGAGCTTTGATCTGATCCGTTGGTTGTGGAATCGCTTAGCTCTGTCTGTAGCTATAGCATGTTGCTTCCACTGTTTAGCATGCATGTAGTCCTGAGTTGTAGCTTCACCAGGTTGGCACCTCATTTTTAGTTACGCCTGATGCTGCTCCTGGTATGCTCTTCTACACTCCTCATTGAGCCAGGGTTGATCCCCTGGCTTGTTGGTAATGGTAGAGTGAGGAATATGCTGGGCCATGAAATTACAGATTGTGCTGGAATACAATTCTGCTGCTGCTGATGGCCCACAACGCCTCATGGATGCCCAGTTTTGAGCTGCTAGATCTGTTCTGAATCTATCCCATTTAGCACAGTGGTAGTGCCACACAACACGTTGGATGGTGTCCTCTGTGCGAAGATGGGACTTCGTCTCCACGAGGACTGTGCGGTGGTCACTCCTACCAATACTGCCATGGACAGATGCATTTGCGACAGGTAGGTTGGTGAGGACGAGGTCAAGTAAGTTTTTCCCTCGTATTGGTTCGCTCACCACCTGCCGCAGGCCCAGTCTGGCAGCTATGTCCTTTAGGACTCAGCCAGTAGTGGTGCTACTGAGCCACTCTTGGTGATGGACATTGAATTCCCCCACCCAGAGTACATTCTGTGCCCTTGCTACCCTCAGTGCTTCCTCCAAGTGGTGTTCAACATGGAGGAGGACTGATTCATCAGCTGAGGGAGGGCGGTAGGTGGTAATCAGCAGGAGGTTTCCTTGCCCATGTTTGACCTGATGCCATGAGATTTCATGGGGTCCAGAGTCAATGTTGAAGACTCCCAGGGCCATTCCCTCCTGACTGTATGTCACTGTACCGCCACCTCTGGTCGGTCTGTCCTGCCGATGGGACAAGACATACCCAGGGATGGTGATGGAAGAGTCTGGGACGTTGGCCGAAAGGTATGATTCTGTGAGTATGGCTATGTCAGGCTGTTGCTTGACTAGTCTGTGGGACAGCTCTCCCAATTTTGGCACAAGTCCCCAGATGTTAGTGAGGAGGACTTTGCAGGGTCGACTGGGCTTGGTTTACCTTTGTCGTGTCCGGTGCCTCGTGGTCCGTCTGGTTTTATTCTTATTGTAACTTTTTTTAGCGAGATTTTACAACTGAGTGGCTTGCTCGGCCATTTCAGAGGGCAATTAAGAATCAACCACATTGCTGTGGGTCTGGAGTCGCATATATGCCAGACCGGGTAAGGACGGCAAAACCAGATGGGTTTTTACAACAATCCGGTAGTTTCATGGCCACCATTACTGTTACTAGTATTTTAATTCCAGATTTTATTTAATCAATTGAATTTAAATTCACCAGCTGCCATGGTAGGATTTGAACGCATGACTCTGGATTACTAGTTCAGTAACATAACCACTATACTACCGTGTGAAGTGGTAGATATTAATGATTTGGACTTGAATGTGGGAGGCTTGATGATGAAGTTTGCAGATGATACAAAAATTGGCTGTGTGGTCGATGGTGAAGAGGAAAGCTGTTCAATGCAGGAAGATATTAATGGACTGATCAGGTAGACAGAAAAGTGGCAAATGGAATTCAATCCGGAGAAGTGTGAAGTAATGCATTTGGGGAGGGCAAACAATGCAAGGGAGTACACAATAAATGGGAGGATACTGAGATGTGTAAAGGAACAAAGGGACATTGGAGTGCATGTCCACTGATCCCTGAAGGTAGCAGGATGGATAGACAAGGTAGTTAAAAAGGCATATGGAATACTTTCCTTTATTAGCCGAGGCATAGAATATAAGAGCAGAGAGGTTATGCTGGAACTGTATAAAACATTGGTTAGGCCACAGCTTGAATACAGCGTACAGCTCTGGTCACCACATTATAGGAAAGATGTGATTGCACTAGAAAGGGTACAGAAGAGATTTATGAGGATGTTGCCAGGGCTGGAGAATTTTAGCTATGAGAAAAGATTGGATAGGCTGGGTTGTTTTCTTTGGAACAAATGAGGCTGAGGGGAGATTTAATTGAGGTATATAAAATTATGACGGGACTAGATAGAGTGGATATGGAGGACCTATTTCCCTTAGCAGGGGGATCAGTGACCAGGGGGCAGAGATTTAAAGTAATTGGTAGAAGGATTAGAGGGGACCTGAGGTGATTTTTTTTCACCCAGAGGGTGGTGGGGGTCTGGAACTCACTGCCTGAAGGTGTGATAGTGGCAGAAACCCTCAACTCATTTAAAAAATACTTGGATGAGCAATTGAAGTGCCGTAACCTACAGGGCTACAGACTAGGTGCTGGAAAGTGGGATTAAGCTGGATAGCTCTTCTTCGGCTGGCACGGACACGATGGGCCGAATGACCTCCTTCTGTGCCGTAACTTTCTATGATTCTATGATTCTATGAAACAGATTTTCTCCTTTGCTGTTGGTTTATCACCTATTTTTTTGTTACCACAGATACACTCTCTATCTGTATATTTTCTCTCTGAACAGATTATCCAAAACTATCTTCCATCTGTGGACTCTCTAATCTGCTCTACCCCGACCACATCTTCCTTAATTGACTTCCCTTTGATCATGAACTCTTTAGTTAACCTCTAATGACTGAAGCCGCTCCTGACCTTCTTCAAGATTATGAAGGTGACTGATAAGGTAAATAGTAATAGTTTATTTCCACTGGTCAGCAAGATGGCAAAGAGAGGGCACAAATTTCTGAACATTAAAAAAAAATAGAGAGGTTAAAAAATATTTCTTTATACAGAGGATGGTTAGAATATGGAACTCTCTGCCACAAACCACTGAAGCAGAGTCTGTAAATTCTTTTGGAAGAGAATTAGATGGTTGTTTGGAAAAGAGGAATAGTGAAGAGTATGGTGAGCGAGCAAGAGAATGAAATTCCATGACTTGCCATTTCCCCGATTCCAGTAAGATCAGATGATTGAATGTAGCAGAAAATGCAGCCTTACAAGATTGGATTTCAAAGCACATAGAATCCAAGCATTTAAAAAGCATAATCTGGCTCACACCTGGTATCACTAACCAGTTATTCAATGTTGCTGTGAATTCAAGCCCAGACACATTCCCAACCCTGAACTGGTGCAGTCTACCTTGTTTTCGGCCAACGTTGTCTACCTCATACGTTGCAGGAAAGGATGCCCCAGAGCATGGTACATTGGCGAGACCATGCAGACGCTGCGACAACGGATGAACGGACACCGCGCAACAATCGCCAAACAGGAGGGTTCCCTCCCAGTCGGGGAACACTTCAGCAGTCATGGACATTCATCCACCGACCTTCGGGTAAGCGTTCTCCAAGGCGGCCTTCGAGACACACGACAACGCAAAATCGTCGAGCAGAAATTGATAGCCAAGTTCCGCACCCATGAGGACGGCCTCAACCGGGATCTTGGGTTCATGTCACGCTACACGTTACCCCACCAGCGAACAAATGTTATCTGTTTTTAATATAACGGGTCAGTTGCTGTCTTTTCTATGTTTCTACCTCTCTATCTCTGTTTTTTTTTGTTTGTTGGTTTTTTGTTTTTTTTTTGGTGATTTGTATATTCTGTGAGACCTGGCAGGTAACACCTGTCTGTCTGCACACTGATTGCCTTGGCAACGGGCAGTTGAAAAAACTGTCTGTACTCACCAAGCATTGTTCTGTGAATTATAAATGCGATTTCATTTCGAGGACTTCATTTCACATCGTTCACCTGAGGAAGGGGGAAGCCTCCGAAAGCTTGTGAATTTAAAATAAAATTGCTGGACTATAACTTGGTGTTGTAAAATTGTTTACAATTGTTTTTATACAGTATCCTGTACCACTGAAACTGATGAATTATAATAATTACTTCAATGTGGCAAAATCTATTCACAGTCTGATAAGAGTTCAGCGTATTAAAGCACTGGTAGGTGTCAATCCTTTGCGCTGGTGTCAAATATTTAACCACCTTTGCAAGAAAAGGACGTTCTTTCTGTGTAACCTTTCATTATGATTGAGACTGTCTGAAGCAATATCACATGTAATGGATTTCAAAATCCACTCAAATCAAGTGTCCTAATGGGAGGAGAGTGGGGAGGATGCTCGGTTAAACCAGAAGGAGGCGGGTTGGTGTCGGGTTTCACATATTTACCGATTTAAACCCCCCCCCACCCCGTCCCACCCCTCTCCTGCCCATCGTGTAGGGGTTAAAATTCCTCCCAATGTGTTTTCTGTATTCTTACTTTAGGAACAAACCCTCACAACTCGCACTTGCAATAGAATGTGTGGGAGCCACTCAGACTCATGCACCAAGCATAATACAGTCCACATAAGATTCACAGATAGCACGACTTCCTGTCGGTTGAATGCTGGAGAAGATGTGGCCAGGCTGGCATGTCCTGCATGACATCTGGCCCTGTCCCCAGATTCAACCATTCTGGGCAATGAACAGAGATAACACAAAGGTCGTGACCGATAGTGCGATTCCCTCAAATTAACTCCCTAGACTGCCGGGGTCACCTGAGATGCAAATCTAAGATCTATCCCTCTCCCCAGCAGCATAAATATCTGAGGGACATTTCTCACTCAGAACATGTAATGTATGTACATGCACAGAGCATGTAATTCTGCCTAGAAGTGAGAAATGAGCAAGCAGCTGGGACACTTTCTTGAAATTGCACACAAGTTTCCTCCCTCACCCACCCCACCACATAGCCCTTCACAGAGAGGGGCTGGCCAAAGCCAGGCAGAAGATGGAAGCACACTACTACACTCCCTCAAGTGCACAACGGTGACTGATTCCAACACTGTCCCTCAGAAGTGGTCGGCTATCCCCTGTGCATTCCCTGCCCAATTATCCACCCCACTCCCATAGCCACCCTAAAACTGAAGCATTGAAAACTACTGCGCAAATATGCACAACTGTAGCTTCAATCTACTCCTAGAATTGCATTGTTAAAAAAAATGTACACTTGTATCAATATGTAAAGCAGTCTGCCAGTTGTCTGTCTTGGCTCAGTGGTAGCACTCTTGTCTCTGAGTTAGAAGGTCATGAGTTCAAGTCCCACTTGAGAGATTTAAGCACATAATCTAAACTGGTACTTCAGTTTGGTAGTGCTGTTTTTCAAAAGAAATGCTAAGCTGAGGTTCTGTCTGCCCTCTCACATGGATGTAAAAGATCCCATGGCACGATTTGAAGAAGAGCAGGGGAGTTCTCCTCCTGCCCTTGCTAAAATTTATCCCTCAACCAGCTGTTTGTGGGACCTTGCTGTGCTCACATTGTCTGCTATGTTTCCTATATTACAACAGTGACTACACTTCAAAGCTTGAGGTTGTGAAAGGCACTATATAAATGCAAGTTCTTTCTATTTTTTTTTGTAAAAAAATTATGGCTTGATTGTTAAATGTTTGCCAGTTTCTTGTTTGGATTTGTAATGAAATAAAGTTTTTATATCTAATTTTTTCTGATAGTGTCTCAGAAGTCTCTGGCAAAGTTTTTTCTTAAAGACAGTGGCCCAATTATTTCCCTAGTGGTGTTTTGTCCCAGGTGTGGAAACAAATTTAGGGCTTGCTCTTTGCTCCATTACTTTTTGAATATTATTCTAGGCCTAGCACTCAATCCATCACCTCAGAATTGAGAAAGGCAACATGGCAGGAGTTTTGCTGTTAGTCGTCTAGACAATGATGACAACACAGATATGACCAGTTTCTGTGTGGTGTAACTTTGCAACTTTTTTTTTAAAAGCAAAATATTGGTGAAAAGTCACAACTCACAGATTCGTCAGGAAGAATCCGATAATCATCGCTGATGTTTTATATTGTTTGTTCCATAATTTATCCGTTGCTTCGTATTACTATTCTTTCCAGGCATGCAGTCCAATGTGGTATTATCTGTATATCATTTACATGCACTTTTAGTACTGCTCATCGCTCCACCATTGGCGGCCGTGCTTTCAGCTGCCTGGGCCCTCCTTTTCGGAATTCCCTCCCTAAACCTCTCCACCTATCTACCTCTCTTCCTTTAAGACGCTCCTTAAAACCTAGCTCGTTGACCAAGTCACCTGTCCTAATATCTCCTTATGTGGCTCGGTGTCAAATTTTGTTTGTTAACGCTCCTATGAAGCACCTTGGGACGTTTTATTATGTTGAAGACACTATGTAAATGTAAGTAGTCGTTGTCGCTCTGTATTGCTTACATGTCTGGCTGGACAATACATTTTTAACTGTCGTGGAGCACGACACTTCAGTTTGTTTTTGTCACCCCCAAAAAAGATAATCATATATATTTAACTATTTTTCCAAATTTTCTTATTTTGTTCTCTATTAATATTGAGATATATTCATCATCTATTTTTGCAATAATTATTGAATTAAGAACTGTCGCATAGGATTTCCAATTATTAATTATTTATTTCGATTCATTGTGTCGATAGCATTGGTTTTCTATTAGCCTCCGCTGCAACTTATCATGGGCCATTATCACATGGAAATGTTTCATAAAGAAACTGTTTTCGATCTGCTTGCATCCTACAGGGCCTGAGAAAGGAAATAGCAGTTGCGATTGCGGGTAACAAGACTGCACTTCCTGTGTATCACTGTAGCTTTATCCTCGTCTCCCAGACACAAACCACATCTAACAGACAGCACCCTGACAGCCAACTCATGTGTCCTCTCAGTTCACAGTGACTTGAACACTGAAACTGAATTAATTGTTCGTATTGACTTGAGTTAAGCAAAACATGTGAAAAATGGTCAGATGGAGCCTGAAACCTGAAGTGATGAGAGAGGGACCTGAATGGGCTGAGCTGCTTTCGCTAGTACCCACAGTTTCACACCCTTATCATTGCTCAAATCTGTTTCCAATCTTTTCACATCATAGAAAGTTGCGGCACAGAAGGAGGCCATTCGGCCCATCGTGTCCCTGCCAGCCGAAAAAGAGCTATCCAGCTTTATCCCACTTTCCAGCACTTGGTCCATAGCCCTGTAGGTTACGGCACTTCAAGTGCACATCCAAGTACTTTTTAAATGAGTTGGGAGTTTCTGCCTCTACCACCCTTTCAGGTAGTGAGTTCCAGACCCCCACCACCCTCTGGGTGAAAAAAATTCTCCTCAGCTCCCCTCTAATCCTTCTACCAATTACTTTAAATCTATGCCCCTAGTCACTGACCCCTCTGCTAAGGGAAATAGGTCCTCCATATCCACTCTATCTAGTCCCGTCATAACTTTATATACATTAATTAAATTCACCTCAGCCTCCTTTGTTCCAAAGAAAACAACCCCAGCCTATCCAATCTTTTCTCATAGCTAAAATTCTCCAGCCCTGGCAACATCCTCATAAATCTCCTTTCAAGTGCAATCACATCTTTCCTATAACATGGTGACCAGAATGTATGCAGTACTCAAGCTGTGGTCTAACCAATGTTTTATACAGTCCTAGCATAACCTCTCTGCTCTTAAATTCTATGCCTCAGCTAATAAAGGAAAGTATCCCGTAAGCCCTTTTACCCACCTTATCTACCTGTCCTGCTACCTTCAGGGATCTGTGGACATGCACTCCAAGGTCCCTTTGTTCCTCTACACCTCTCAGTATCTTCCCATTTATTGTGTACTCCCTTGCCTTGTTTGCTCTCCCCAACTGCATTACCTCACACTTCTCTGGATTGAATTCCATTTGCCACTTTCCTGCCCACCTGACCAGTCCACTGACATCTTTCTGCTGTCTACAGTTTTCCTCCTCACTGTCAACCACACGACCAATTTTTGTACCATCTGCAAACTTCTTGATCAAGCCCCCCACATTCAAGTCCAATGGTAAAATAGATGGTATTTTAGCTGGTATCAATTATTTCAGTTCTTAAAACTTGGAGACTTAATACACAATTTGCTCTGAACAAAGTCCAGTATGTATATTCCAATAAAGACTGCATCAATTCCTAATTCATTTGTTAGCCTGGTTGCACACCCCAGTAACACACCATAACCCGAAGTGCAGGGCTCCACCAGAGGCACTGAACCTCACTGTGGGTGATTGTGGATCAGGAAATCGGGCCTGCAGGTCCACAGGCCTGATGTGGTGCTCCCTGTATTTTGCAGCCAAAAAACTTGCCAGCTTTCAGGAGGCTGTGCTATTGGCCGGTGCAATCCTCATTACAACCCCCAAAGTCATGGTACTCAGTCCTGCGCCAAATTTTCTATTCTTCTGGCGAGCTCCAGCCGCTGGACGCTCAACTTGCTCGGATTAAATGGGCGCAGATTAACCCATAGGCCTGGCCTGCTGAACTCACGTTCTTAAAGCTGGGCTTGTGCTGGAAAAGTTGATACTAAAACTCGTGCTACTATTTAAAAAAAATAAGTACATGGTAAAACCTTGATTATGTAAATGCATTTTCAGAGAAGTAACTAGATGTGCCACCTACCTGAATCAGATGAAGGACCCATTTGACCACATCCTTCCAGAATCTAAAGTGCAAGTAAATCCCTCCATGTGCACATCCAAGTGGCCAGAATTTACTGCAATCATACAAGAGTAGGCTGTGGCTCAGTGGTAGCACTCTCACCCCTGAGTCAGAAGACTGTGGCTTCACAGTCCCACCTTAGAGACCTGAACACAAAATCCAGGCTGCCTCCCTCAGTGCAATACTGAGGGAGTGCTGCACTGTCAGAGGTGCTGTCTTTTAGACAAGACATTAAGCTTACTCTGCCCTCTCAGGTGGATGTAAAAGATCTGGTCAATATTTATCACTCAACCAACATCACTAACTCATATAGGAACAGGAGTAGGCCATTCAGCCCCTCGTGCCTGCTCCGCCATTTGATAAGATTATGGCTGATCTGTGATCTAGCTCCATTTACCTGCCTTTGGCCCATATCCCTTAATACCTTTGGTTGCCAAAAAGCTATCTATCTCTTAACTGAGCTGGGTATTATCTCATTGCTGTTTGTGGGACCTTGCAGTGTGCAAATTAACTGCTGTGATTACAACACTTCAAAAGTACTTCATCAAAGCGTTTTGGGTTGTCCTGAGGTCATGAAATGCGCTATGTAGATACAAGTCTTTCTTTTTATCTTTTAGGTAAGATGTGCTGGTAGACAGAAGCTAATATAGGTAGTTGATTGTTATGAATGGAAAAATTCAGCTTCCACGGTGATTTTAGAATGTATTGTGGTCACCAGAATTTCATTCGAAAGCTTTCTGAATTAAAAAGGAAATCCCAAGTGTACTGGTGCCGGTTAGCACTGACTGGGTTACGCTGACTTCCACACTTGTGTTTTCAGATACCAGCTTCAGTTACAAGCAGCTGTCTTCAAATTCAGACCAGTACTGTACCAACATTTGATATTCAGTGATAGACTGAAACTTTTACATAAGATTCTAATAATGGTGCAGTGACTGAAACATTTCCATTCACCACAATCTCCGACTGCAACAGGCTGCATGTTATGACGACTTATTCATGGTTTGCCGTTAATATGGTGGCACATGTGTGCATCAAAAAAAAATCATTAACTTTTGCTTCCATGAGTTGTATTTCTGCTCATTTTCACTTATTCATCGCTGACTGGAAGAATGAGACATTATCCATACGGGTAGCAGAAATCTTTCTTCTTCTCTCCCCAAAATGCTATGGATGCTGGATCAATTGGTGCTTTCAAGACTGAGATCGATAGATTTTTGTTCGGTAAAGGTACCAAGGGATATGGAGCTAAGGTGGCTGAATGGTGTTGAGGTACAAATCAGCCATGATCTAGTTGAATAGCAGAACAGGCTCGGGAGTCTAAATGGCCCACTCCTGTTCCTGCATAAGCCCCAAAATTGTAATGTAACCTGTGCCAGCAACACAGGAGAGCCGGTTTTGTCAAGTTTTACAAGGTTAGCCTCTCCTCATTTTAATAGGCTTCCTGCGCATGAAATAAATGGGCAAAGTTAGCTGAGCTCGGAGAGCAGTTAGATGTGGTGATGTAAGCTGCCTGCACAAAGAAAGTACAGAGAGTGAATGAAGGAGCAAGTTGACAAGGTTTTTTGGTGTCAGGTGGAGCGTCAAGGTAAGTGCACCGACCTTTGCAAAGATTTTCAATGTTAGGGCACAGCATGTGTGGTACAAACCAGAAATGTGAGCTGCAAAGCATAGAGACAACCTTTTCTATATGATATTTTAATGCCATACCCTTTTGTAGGGGCACACAAAGAGCTTGCACTGTGACTTGAATACTGAAAGGTTAGCTCAGAACTAACAGTGTCATCAGAGACTACATGTATGCTGCATTAGACTGCAGTCACACAAGGAGGGACATAGGCTGGTCAGTACTTTTGGGAACCCTGCTACCAGATAAGAGGCCTGTGCCCTATCTGACTGGTGCCCTCTTTTCCACTGTAAAATCGATATCACCCTTTGCAAACTTTGCATCTGTCAACTGCTCGAGGCATCTATGGACAGCAGGCTGGCTGATTTGGCAAATATCCCTGCAGCGGCAAAATACAACTAAATATCAATGTGTTTTTTTTTAAATAGTAGCACCAGTTTTAGTATCAACTTTTCCAGCACAAGCCCAGCTTTAAGAACGTGAGTTCAACAGGCCAGGCCTATGGGTTAATCTGCGCCCATTTAATCCGAGCAAGTTGAGCGTCCAGCGGCTGGAGCGCGCCAGAAGAATAGAAAATTTGGCGCAGGACTGAGTACCATGACTTTGGGGGTTGTAATGAGGATTGCACCGGCCAACAGCACAGCCTCCTAAAAGCTGGCAAGTTTTTTGGCCGCAAAACACAGGGAGCACCACATCAGGCCTGTGGACCTGCAGGCCCGATTTCCTGATCCACAATCACCCACAGTGAGGTTCAGTGCCTCTGGTGGAGCCCTGCACTTCGGGTTATGGTGTGTTACTGGGGTGTGCAACCAGGCTAACAAATGAATTCGGAATTGATGCAGTCTTTATTGGAATATACATACTGGACTTTGTTCAGAGCAAATTGTGTATTAAGTCTCCAAGTTTTAAGCACCGAAATAATTGATACCAGCACCTGCTGTCCGATAAAATAGGAGCAGTGATCTGAAGTTGTTGAAATCAATGTTCCTTCCAGCCTCAACACTGATTTGAACAACTTCAGATCATAACCACTGCTCCCATTTTTTTCGGACAGCAGCTGCAGATAATGGTCCTACTGTTGCCATTTACAGCTCCTCTGGACCCATTTTTTGTTTCTTTACTTGTCCCATTTCCACCCCCTTTTAACTCGCACCATCATCCCATTTGTCATTTAATGAGTCCTGCCCGCCACCCTATCACAGGCCTTCCCTTTTGTTCTTTCCTCCCCTCCTTCCACCCACCCCTCCTTCTTTCTCTGGCTCTGCACTTGCTTATAAATCTCTAACTTCTTCCAGTTTGGACGAAAGTTCATTGACCTGAAACATTGGGCCCGATGTTACCAGGGCTGCGGGTTCTCGGCGGGGGGGCTATCGGGCGCGTGGGTAACGCGCCCGGTGAAATTAGTCAGTTTCCCGCGCGATTGTAGCATCCAATCCACTAATTGGATCCACTTACCTGCTCCTCCGGGTTCCCCGCTGCTGATCTGCGCATCGGGCGGGCTGCGCATGCGCAGTACAATCTGTCAGCTGGAGGAGCTCTATTTAAAGGGGCAGTCCTCCACTGACTGATGCTGCAACAAATAGCAAAAATTACAGCATGGAGCAGCCCAGGGGGAAGGCTGCTCCCAGTTTAATGATGCCTCACTCCAGGTATCAATACATGGGGTGAGGAGGAGGGGGAGGACAGAGATCTTCCCCCCGGCGGGCGGGAGGAAGCGGCCTGCCTCTGCCACCATGAAGGCCTGGCTCGAGGTGGCAGAGGAGGTCACCAGCGCAACCAACATATCGCCCACCTGCATACAGTGCAGGAGGCGCTCCAATGACCTCAGTTGGTCAGCCAAAGTGAGTACACGTAGTCTTTCCCCTACACTCCGTCTGCCCCCACCCCATATCTCCTTCAGCACTGCCAACACTACCCTGTCACATCACCCCTCATACCCACTCAAACCTCATCCTCATCTTACCTGCACTTATTCACCTCGCCAGTACTTATCCCGCCACTACCACTCAACCCAATCCTCATACAATCTCATGGCTCTCTCTCATACTCACCCTCTCGTGCATCTCTTTCACGGCCAGCCTCACTCAACCTGCCACTACCTGTGCTGCAGCCACAGGGCATGCATCACATATGTGCAGTAGGAAGTGTAAGGCAAATGTGTCGTGAGCATGAAGGGGATGCACAAGGGTGTTTGAGGGTTTGTCATGGGTGTTACTTATATTGAATTTCTGACCAACTCACATTACATATTATATTGGCACCACTACTGCCACGTCTTTGTGAATCCTGTCTGGTTTGTGCAATAATGCCCTCTCCTGAGGATCACTATGAGGACCCACAACTGATGCCACCCATTGTGTCACTGCAGAGTGGGTGTAGGTGTATTTGCAGGGCTCTTTTGCGCAGACGACTGAGAGACATCGGCGATGTACCCGGTTGCACCCTGGAAGGATGCGGAGGAGAAGTTGTTGAGGGCAGTGGTGACTTTGACAGCGACAGGTAAAAAGATGGTGCTCGGGCCAACTAGGAGCAGCTCGGCATGAAAGTTGCTGCAGATGTCCACGACTACATGTCGAGTGACTCTGAGCCTCCATGTGCACTGCTGCTCAGCGAGGTCCAGGAGGCTGAGCCTCGGTCTGTGGACCCTGTGGCGAGGGTAGTGCCCTCTGCGACGCATCTCTCTCTGCGGTAGCCCTCCCTCCTGCTGTTCAGGTGGATGTGTCACAGCACTCTGTTGTGGAGCTCCACGTGTCAGAGGTGGACGGCGTGGATGGCGAGGCTGGTGAGGCTGGTGATGCTGTTCGCCCTCCGAGGAGGTCATGACTGCAGCTATGGCAGCCCCCATCCGCAAGATGTACATCTGAGGGGGTCCGCAAGGTAGGTACATATCTCCGGACCCCGGGATAAGTGTGCAGGTTGGTGACTTTGACTGTCAAGAGGAGGGTGGTGGAGGCCAAACTTTGTCCCAAGTGACAGAGTGGCCTCCTGCAATGGGTGGGGGTCTCCACCCCCACCTGTCAAATGGACCTTTGCAGCTGCCACAGGCTGATGGCTGCAACACGTCCATTTGACCTGTGAGTGTTTCCCCCAGTGTGGGAAACAGTCCCACTTTGTTCTAAAATCCCACATAATCCCTTAATCAGGTCAGTTAATGACCTGAAATACCTAAATAAATACTGTCAAGTGGCATCTCGCTGGCTTTAATTGCCTGCGGGATTCCCACCAGCGGGGGCTGCGCGCGCACGCCGGCGCGTCAGCGGGGAACCTGGAAGTGCGCGGGTTCGGGGCGGGCTCCAGTACCGAGCCGGGATTCTCCGATTTTCGGAGCCCCTCCGCCAGGAACGCACCCGATAGCGGGTGCTAAAATAGAGCCCATTAACTCTGTTTCTTTCTCCACAGATGCTGCCTGACCTGCTGAGTATTTCCAGCTCCTTCTGTTTTTATTTCAAAAGTACTTCATTGACTGTAAAGCGCTTTAGGACATCCTGAAGTTGTGAAAGACGTGATGTAAATGCAAGTCTTTGTTTAAATGGGGTGTTTGCCCGTTTACTTTATAGAGTACATATTGCAAGGGGAGGCTCCCAGCACTCAACGGAAGCGTGGATCATAGCATTGACCACAGGGGTTCGCACACCTGATGCCTGCTTCCCCCGATTTAACAGTCAGTAAAATGAATCACCAGAAGATCGGGAGTGCTACCAATCAGGCATGCTGACAGCCACACCCAATTTTCTGATTCACAGAGAAAAATAAAATTAGCCTTGAATAATAGAGCAATATAAATTAAAAAGCAATCTCTTTTTATTTGATTATTGTTACAATTATCTTTACTTCAGTAGGGCATCATCATGTTTCTGTGCCGTGTGTGTGTTACTACATTTTTCATAAATTATATTTAAATAGTGCTTAATCTTTACTGTTATAACCCGTTATAAAAGGGGCATAACCTTAAAATTAGAGCTAGGCCATTCAGGAAACATTTCTTCACACAAAGGGTAGTGGAAATCTGGAACTCTCTCCCCCAAAAAACTGTTGAGTCTGGGGGTCAATTGTAAATTTAAAAACTGAGTCTGATGGATTTTTAAGGGTTACAGAACCAAAGTGGGTAGATGGAATTAAGATACAGAGCAGCCATGATCTAATTGAGTGGCAGAATGACCTACTTCTGTTCCTATGTTATACAAATTGGAATTCTGTATAATTAGGATAACAGAATCCTGTGACTAAGGGGTTAAACAATATGTGAATACTACAACGCTATGTGTAATGCTGTCTGCCTGTCTCTCTCTTTATCTAGGTTTCCTGTATCTACAAGGATGGCCCAACCTTCAAGCATAGCTGCTGCAACCCTGATGTCACTGGGACTCCAGTGACTGACATCCACATCTTGAATGCAAAATGCAACCCCCACATAGAGATGGAAAGATTGTCTTAAAAATACGTCAATACTCTAGAACGTCTCAGACGTAACAAGGACATATTATAAGGTGCATAATTGCAGCACAAAACAAAGCACTAAAAGAGGGATATAAGAACTGAACACATGGAAACCTTTAAAGGGACCAATGCATTAATCCTATACTGGCAGTTTTATTGGAAGCTCTGTGATTGATGTTTAAGTAGTAAATGCCTGATTATGTATTTTGCAAATTCTTCAACAAGTTTGATTTGCCAGGGTGCAGTAAACAATATTACCAAGAATGAGTGTTCAGATAAATAGTCCTTCTCCAAATCAGAAGTTGATGTAAAATGGATTCTGCCCAGTGGTGGAATGCCCTTTATTAGACTATTTGTTATTTTGGACATACAGCAACTACTAAGCTATAAGGGAATAGAAATATTGCTGATGGACACCTAACACTAATCTGTCAAAGAAAGTAATATGTACCGTCTAAAGCACCACAAAAACAGGATGCAAGCCACTACACCACCATTGAACAATGACAATCAATGCACTTATTTTTCAGTCACTCCGAACAACCGACGCCTAGTGTGATAGAAGCAAGAAACCAAAATATCATCGGGACATTTATCCTTGTGTATCGCCTACCTTTCACATTTCAAAAGACTAAGTGTATTCAGATCTAATATGGACTAAATTGTCTCAAATTTAGGTCAGATGTAGCACAAAAGAAGCACCTCTTTAATCACATAAAAGCCAATAGTCATTACTAACCTCCTGAATACTGAAGTTCAGAAAACATAGATAATTAATCTTAACGATCCTAATTAATCACCAGTCTTAATTAATACTAATTGATGTGCTATGGTAGGAGTGTCCTAGCTTTGAGGGTCACTTAAGGGCATACCATGGAGCTTCAGGCAACATAAAACTTAAATTCCATTAATTTGCATATATCTAAACTTGCTGATACTAACAGATCTTGGTGTCCTTGTTTAGGATTTATTCACCAGTGAGGAGAACATCCCTTTCCAAATCTCCAGGCTCAAAAAATTCAAGCAACAAAGTAGCAAACAAGAAATATGAGTAGAAATAGGACTGAATTGCCTGGGTTTCATGGGCCACATTGCCAGGGGTTGAGGGCCAGGTGTAAACCACAGACCATTGTTTGGACATTCTTGTCCTACGGCATTGCTCTCAGAAAAAAAATTGTTCTCGTCCTGCAGTTGCCTCTCTTGTTTTATCTTACGTTCTAATTCTTTATGTCACTCTACCTGTCTTTCTGGTTGTCTTCCACTCTTTTGTTCCTCTCTCTGTATGACTGTCACACACACTTCTCGTTGAGGTACATATTTTGTTATTTGTCTCTAATTCTTTTTCTCAAGCCTTCTTTGTGTAATCTCTCAGTTGCTACATCTCCATTCTCTTATGTGTCACCCAGTCACTCCATTTAGATTTCCGGTATGTTCCTTTGCTGATGTAAACATAAGAACATAAGAAATAGGAGCAGGAGTAGGCCACACGGCCCCTCGAGCCTGCTCCGCTATTCAACCAGATCATGGCTGATCTTTGACCTCAACTCCACTTTCCTGCCTGATCCTCATATCCCTTGATTCCTCTAGAGTCCAAAAATCTATCTATCTCGGCCTTGAATATATTCAATGACTCAGCATCCACAGCCCTCTGGGGTAGAGAATTCCAAAGATTCACAACACTATGAGTGAAGAAATTCTTCCTCATCTCAGTCTTAAATGGCTGACCCCTTATCCTGCGACTATGCCCCCTAGTTCTAGACTCTTCAGCATGCGGAAACAATCTCTCAGCATCTACCCTGTCAAGCCCCCTCATAATCTTATATGTTTCAATGAGATCACCTCTCATTCTTCTGAACTCCAGATAGTATAGGCCCATTCTACTCAACCTCTCTTCACAGGACAACCCTCTCATCCCAGGAATTAATCTCTAGTGAACCTCTAAGGCAAATATATCCTTCCTTAGATAAGGAGACCAAAACTGTACGCAGTACTCCAGGTGAGGTCCCACCAAAGCCCTGTACAACTGTAGTAAGGCTTCCTTACTCTTGTATTCCAACTGTCTTGCAATAAAGGCCAACATGTCATTTGCTTTCCTAATTGCTTGCAGTACCTGCATGCTAACTTTTTGCATTTCTTGTACGAGGACACCCAAGTCTCTCTGAACACCAATATTTAATAGTTTCTCACCATTTAAAAAATATTCCATTTTTCTATTCTTCCTACCAAAGTGAATAACCTCACATTTCCCCACATTATACTCCATCTGCCACCTTCTTGCCCACTCACTTAACCTGTCTATATCCCTTGGCAGACTCTTTGGGTACAATTTTAAAAGAAATCTGTGGCTGCGTTGGTGGGGGTGGGGGGCAAATAAAATTGTTTTTTTTGGAGCGGGCAGAAACCCCGGCTCCAACACGCCGAAGAACGTGCACGAGCCAGAGCCACTTGGGTTCGTGCTCCATTCCCGAACCCAGAAGTCCCGCCAGCAAGTAAAGCCGAGAGGACAATATTTAAAGCAGCAATTCAACTATTAAAAGTAGTTAAAAAATCCATAAATGCAATTAACTATGAAGGAAAGTGATTTCAACACTGCCTCAGCATGTTTCCTGTGCTGTGTGAAACACGCCATGGGAAAGTAGTTATGTTTCAGCCGGCAGCCATTTGGACATTTAAATCCCTGTTTGACAGACGGGGATAAAAGGTGAGTTTTTACAGCAGGGCACTCAATTCTCTCAGACAAACTTTTGGCTGGGAGATCTTTGTGTTTAGACTGAAAATTCTTGGTTTCCTCTCAGAATTGTTCTGTTTACTCATATTTACCAACTTTTCGGACCCCCTCAAACTGACACCCTCAGGATGGGGGGGCACGATGGCTGCATTCACCAGTACATCCGAGGACGAGCAATATCACCATCCACACCAGGCATAGCGTGCACTTCCACCACTTGTAGCTCCACAACACAGTGCTGCACCACAGGCACCTGCACCAGAGCACAGAGGGGATCGACAGAGGGAGTGACGTCGCAGGAGGCACTACCCTCGTCAGACAGTCTACAGACCGAGGCTCAGCTTCCTGAGGAGCAGTGCATTCGGAGGCTGAGAGTGAGTCGCCAGGTGGTTGCAGACAACTGCAGCCTCCTTCATGCCGAGCTGCTCCTGGCTGGACCTGTCGGCATCTCATTACCCGTCACTGTTAAAGTGGCCACTGCCCGGCGACTTTTTCGCCTCCGGATCATTCCAGGGTGCCATCGGTGACATCGCCGGGGTCTCTCAGTCGTCTGCCCACAAGTACGTAAGGCAGGTCACCGACGGTTTGTTTCGCAGAGCCTCACACTATGTCAACACCTCAATGGACAACCTCAGCCAGATGGAGAGGGCAGTGGGATTCCACTCAGTGGCTGGCATCCCATGGGTACAGGGAGCAATCGATTGCACGCATATAACAATCCAAGTACCTCCACAAGAGCCAGGACTGCTCACCAACAGAAAGGGATATCACTCCATCAAGTCTCAGCTCGTTTGTGACCACCGCAAAAGATTTCTTCACGTGTAAGCCAGATTCCCTGGCAGCTGTCATGATTCGTTCGTTCTGATGGAATCCAACATCCCAGACCCCTTCCATGTACCAAACAGCCTTAAGGGCTGGTTCCTTGGGGACAAGGGATAGCCCCTGCACACGTGGCTGATGACATCTCTGAGGAACCCATCAGCGAGCCACAGCGTCAACACAACGACAGCCATATTGCCACCAGGTCTGTAATTGAACATGCGATAGGGCTGCTGAAGATGCGATTTCGGTGCCTCGATCGTTCTGGGGGAGCGCTTCAATACACACCAGTGAGAGTGGGTCGCATTATAGTAGTGTATTGTGTCCTGCACAACATGGCGCAACAGAGAGGGGTACCGGTTGATGAGGCCCCCATGCCCTCATCCACCATCCACATCTGCAATCCACATTGAGGAGGAGCAGGAGGAGGAATCCATTGGCAGAGCAGCGGCTCACCTGGCTGCTCGTGAGGCCAGGGAGTCACTCATATGTGAACAGTTCTCAAAAGATCACAAAGTGAGAATAGTCCAATCCTCACAACACCTGGAAAGAACAGCGCCAACACCAGCACCACCCTCCCAATCCCTGCACAAAACAGTCCTGTAACTACACATACACCCACTGTAAAGTGACCCACTGGGTGGCATCAAGAGTCGGCGTTCATGATGGGGCACATGAAAGGGCACTATCACAAAAGGCAGTCGAGAATGGGCAAGATGTGGCAGTAGAGGTGAGAATGATCACTTTTAATGTGACTTTAACAAAAAACAAATATAAATGAAAAACATGACAATCTTTGTGCATACCCTTCGTGATCACAAAACCTTAGCCTTTCTCTTCCTACTACTGTGCTTCCTGTGGCTGCAACAGAGGTAGTGGCAGGTTGCTCATGTCCATGCCCGGACTGCTTAGATGCTTCCGGCCTATGCCCTCTGGGTTTTGGAGCCTGTGAGGGCTCCTCCAAAGACTGCTCCACCTGCACCTGTGCAGGGGCAGACTCAGCCACCTGGAGAGGAGGCAGCATTGCAGGTTCTGGTTGAGAGGGGGGCAACGGGTGAGATGTGGGAGCGCTTTGATTTGTGTCCCCACTTCCATATCCCCTTTTGCCATCAACCGTCTCCTGGAACAGGCCCACATCACTCCCACCATCCTGCTGGAGAACAGTTTGGAGGACATATATGATGCCTTGGAAGTCCAGTTGTAAAGTTTCTGTCTGCCTGTTTAAGACAGCAGAATGTTGTTCACCGTGAGTCCGAACAGCTGTTGTCAGGGCCTGAATGGACTCATTTGCAAGCCGTGCTTGAAGCTCCACGGAGGCTAGCCTTCTCTCCATCGCAGACAATCCCGCACGTACCTGCGACACTATCTCAGACATTTCCATTGTTACCTGCGACACTACCTCAGACGGCTCCTCACGTCCCTGTCACACTATCTCAGAGATTCCCACACGTCCCTATCACACTATCTCAGAAATTCCCCCACGTACCTGTGCCACTATTCCACTAATGCAGGAGTTGGACTCCTCCATCCTCTGCGCTATTGTGGAGAGTATGTATGGCACTTGTTCTAGTACCTCGCAAATGTGCTGCTGTCCCTCGATCATTCTCCTTTTAAAGGATGGCCCCTGGGGTTCAGCATCTGCGTCCAGCTGAGCAGAGCCTGGAGAGGAGTGCGGCCACCGACGCGGACTCTCCACAGCTGCCCCTGCTACCAGTGTCTGCTCGTGCTCACTTGTGTGTGGTGACTCACCAGGTGCCAACCCAACTAACTGACTACTAGGACCCACCAAGGTGTGAGTATCTGTGCTGGTGGATGGCTCACTAAGATGTGACGGTGCGTCCTCGCAGGCCGGGAGCTCCTCTGAGGAATCGCCCTCTCCCATCACTGCGGTTGTTGAAGGGCCTGTAAGAGAACAGGAGGCAATATTAAGCATCATCACAGATGTGTCATGTTGCGATGAGCATACTGAGGTGTTCAACATGCCAATCATTGTTAACATCAATTCATGTTGTGTGTATTGAATGTTAAAGTTGTGTCACCAGACATTTGTGGGGTTCCAGTCTCGGCGTCCCCGACGGACAGGCACTTGAGGGTGCGGCTGACCTGCAGGGCCTCCTCCTCTGCCTCTGTGAGGACCACTATATGTTGTGGCCCCCCTCCAGTCCTCATCCTCTCGAGTGCATTTTGCGCTCTCTTCTCCTACAAGGGGAGAAAGTACAGACGTTTGAGTGAGTGATGGTGAAGTGGTCGGCCGATGAGTGCATTGCTTCGGGTGAGGCTGACTGTGAACGAGGTGCATCAGAGGGTGAGTATCAGACAGAGACATTGGATCAGAATTGGGGTGAGTGATAGTGGTGGGGTCACAATTGGGGAGGTGAGGAAGTGCTCAGGAAGTGAAGGTAAGTTGAGGATGAGCCTTAAGTGGGTGTGGGGAGTGATGTGATGGAGTAGTCTTGGCAGTGCAGAATGATGTGAGGGGGGTGAGGGGTGATGTGCACTATGGAATGCAGGAGAATCAGTAAGTGACTCACTTTTTCTGACCTAGTTAGGTTATCGAAATTTTTCCTGCAATGGACCCAGGTGCAGGATATGTTGCTCCTGCTCGTGACCTCCTCTGCCACCTCGAGCCAGGCCTTCTTGGTGGCAGAGGCAGGGTGCTTCCTCCTGTCGGCCGGGTAAAATAATTCCCTCCTCCTCCTCACCCCAGCCAGCAGCACCTCAAGTGAAGCATCGCTGAATTTTGGAGCAGCCTTGCCCCTGTGCTTTTTTAAAATTTGTTCATGGGATGTGGGTGTCGCTGGCGAGGCTGGCATTTATTGCCCATCCCTAATTGCCCTTGAGAAGGTGGTGATGAACCGCCTACTTGAACCGCTGCAGTCCGTGTGGTGACAGTTCTCCCACAGTGCTGTTAGGAAGGGAGTTCCAGGATTTTGACCCAGCGACGATGAAGGAACGGCGATATATTTCCAAGTCGGGATGGTGTGTGACTTGGAGGGGAACGTGCAGGTGGTGTTGTTCCCATGTGCCTGCTGCCCTTGTCCTTCTAGTGCTGCTCCATTGTGTCTTCTTGCTCCTTGCTCCAGCAAAATCCATTGGAGCAATGGCCTTTTAAATCTAGATGCTGCAGCTGACAGCCTGTCATGCGGGTGTGCAGTCCGCCTACTGCGCAGCTTTTGGGCGGCAAACCCGGAAACACCAATTAAGTCACGATCACATGGGGAACGGTAAGCTTTTATTATTCGCGTTTGCCGGGCGCCCATTGACCCCCCACCCCCCTCCACTGCCATCCCGCCACCCTTTTAACATCGTGCCCTTTGCATCCTCCTCACAGCTTACTTTCCCACCTAGCTTTGTATCGTCAGCAAACTTGGATACATTACACTCGGTCCCTTCATCTAAGTCATTAATATAGATTGTAAATAGTTGAGGCCCAAGCACTGATCCTTGCGGCACCCCACTAGTTACAGCCTGCCAACCTGAGAATGACCTGTTTATCCCTACTGTCTGTTTTCTGTCCATTAACCAATCCTCTATCCATGCTAATATGTTACCGCCAACCCCATGAGCCCTTATCTTGTGTAACAACCTTTTATGTGGCACCTTATCGAATGCCTTTTGAAAATCCAAATATACGACATCCACTGATTCCTCTTTATCTACCCTGCTAGTTACATCCTCAAAAAACTCTAATAAATTTGTCAAACATAATTGTAGTTAATTTCTACCTTTTACTTTGTTTGAACCCCTTGTATGCAGCAAGGTTACTGCAAGGTCAACATGTATTGGATTGGAGGTGGGTATCAGGTAGGGTGAATCTGCCCTGATATTGCTGGAACACTTATTAATGGAGAGGAGTGTGGGGGACCTGGTAACTGAGCCTGTGATGCCGTGGAGTGGCTGAGACCGGGAGACAGCTGTGGGTGGAGGTGTTGGGGTTGATGATAGCTCATGGGAGGTGGCAGGCGGGGGAGCAAAGTCCTAGGGCTGCTTGCTTTCCTTGATAGATTAGTGTTAGGTGTCCATCAGCAATACGTCTATTCCCTTATGGTTTGGTAGTAGTTGTGTGTCCAAATGTCAGATAGTCTAGTAAAGGGCTTTCCACCACTGGGCTGCAGCCATTTTACGTCAAGCTCTGATTTGGGGGATGTGGTCTGGAAGGCCTGGAATCTGGATAGCATGGGGGCTTGAACCATTTAGGGGGGGATCTGCGATTACTGGGGAGTTAGAAATCACTTTAGGGATCTTGGGTCTGGGAGTACTGGGGAAGCTATGTCTGGGCTCTGTGTGAGAATTCTGCTAAAATTTGGAAATGTTTGGGCAAGTAAAGGTTTGGGACCACTTAGAGGGTTTGGGGACTGGGAACACTGGAGGTTGCCTGGATACTGGGGTCAGTTTGTGGGTGCTGGGGCACACCTGAGTCACTGTGAGCTGAGACGGCCCGCTGACAGTCAAAGTTTTGGAGTCTTGTGGCCTGGATTTTCCAGTTGGCGCCAGAGGAAGGTCTGGTCAGGACTTCCACCTGCTACCCCAACCTCACTGTGACCCCGACTTATTTTTCTGGGTCGGTAAAGATGATGGGCAGGCTCCCCAGACACCAAGCGAGAAAATGCAGACACTGCTGTAGTAGGACCACTGCTGGAAAAGGAAGAGGCCACTTCAAAGGGGGCGGGAATGCCCCCAAGACCAAGGAGGGGTTTTTTTTTAAGGCCTCAGACTGGGGTTGAGGCTTGAGGGGAAGAAGAGGCGCCCACTGCTGGACCCTCTCTCCCCAAAAGGAACATGAGCAGCTTCCCGCTACTGCCCCATGGACAACCACCACCCTTCTCCTGATGGGGGTCAGTGGAAGAAGGCCGGGGAATGGGATGGCTGGTGGAGCCCTAATTTCCCCACTGGCATTTATGTGCAGCGAGAGGGGAACAGGCAGCTGGTGGACTTTCAAGTTGGGGCTGGGAGATGAAGCTTGAGGTTGGAGTCGGAACGCGGTGGTAGACGTTGCCACCCGATTGTCCCGCCTTTTCTACCGTAATCCCACCCATTTTGGGGCAGCGTAGAGGAAGGAAGATGAATGCCAGCATGAACTGGTGATGAGGGAGGGAAAACGGTACCTCCATAAAGTGGGGCAGGGGAGGAAGAGAATGTCTCCATGTCACTGTAACATTGTAAAACAACATTATCTGTTTTTAATACAACTGAAAATTCTCTCTCTCTCTGCCTTTCGGGTCTCTTTCTCTCTGTCTGTGTAATTTGACACAATGTGTATTCAGCATACTGGGACCTACTGTTTTCCGTGGCTAACCTGTCTGAACACCAACGACACCTTTGATTGGTGTGATGGTGTCCCAGCCTAATATAAGATATGCGATTTGAAAAGCTCTCATTCACTACTCACCTGACAAAGGAGATAATCTCCGAAAGCTTGTGATTTTAAAATAAAATTGTTGGACTATAACCTGGTGTTGTAAGATTCCTTACAATTGTAAAACAATGTTATAATCAGATTTCGCAACAGTAGTAATATATACCCAAAATCGTCTGCAAATCCTTCACAAGAAATTAGGGTAAATCCCTGGAATTTTTGCCATGATCTTTCGCTATTTAAGTGATGAAATATTGGGTATACTTAAAGCTTACAATATGACAATCCCTTGCCCCATTGCAACTTCAGTGTAAGTACACGTAATGGGCCTTCATCCAGGGCTGGATTTAAGTTGTCAACTCTTTTGAGGTTGTGTCAACGTTTTTTGAAGCTGGTGATCGGCTTTTGCTAGTTTTTCTGATACGAGGGTAAGAAGAGCTGAGCAGCAATAGTGAACAGCGGCAGCAGCTACAGTGACACCAGAGACAGTGCTTGAAGTTGCACTGGGCTGGGATGAGAAGGCAGCGTAGTCACGGGGAAGAAAAATGCCTCAGGACAGATCATATGCGCAGAGACCTCAGAGATTATGTATGTGCGGAGGGGGGGAGGAAGATCATGCCAGAATTGGCTGCATGCAACGGGGAGAAAAGAGAGTCAGCAGTTGCGAAAAGGCCTAAGAGTAGGCTTGGGAGTCCAGCAGGAGATTACAAAGCAATGAATTACTGAGCTCATCCGCGCACAGAGTAGGGTTGCCAACTCTGGTTAGGCGTATTCCTGGAGGTTTCATCAGATAACCTCCCATCACCAACCACCCTGCCCAGTTAAATAGCCTTTCTCCCCCATATTTTTATGACTAATCAACGAAAGTGTTCAAAAACATTTCTTTTTAAACCACACAATTTTTAATGATTGTTCTCCTGGGTTTCTTGGAGCAGTGTCCATGAGATTAATTCCTAGAGACTCCAGGACAATCCTGGAGGGTTGGCAACCCTAGCACAGAGGCCCAAAACGTATCAGGATGCAAGGCCTGGCTGAAGCATCCAAACTCTAGGAATGAAACACAAAGCAAGCCCAAAACCTGAGCAAGGGGCAGGGAAAGCCGTTTAAGATCTTGGAATACGGGGATGGGTAAAGTTATGAGCAAGTTTTATAATTTTTTTCAGAATCATTAAACATTTTACTTCTTTGTTACATTATAAATGTAATTTTTATGGGTATACAGTGGGATGCTGGCAAATTCATATAATTGCATAAAGAAGTTTTTAAAAAATGTTTCTTTTCATGGCGAATAAGAATTTTCAGAGGGACAAATAAACAAGTGTTCAGGGTTCTTTTTGAATAACTTAAATTTCATAAAAAATAACCATAAGACACATCAGGCAGTCACCAGCTGCAAAACTTTTAATTATGTAGATTAAGTTTTGCTTATAATTGTAATCTGCCCTTTGTGGTGTCTGGTGGGTATTCCATTTGTGCACTTTTAAAAAGTAAATTCACCAGTCCTGCACTCCCACAGAGCAATCACACTCAAAGGGAAGGTGGGCTGCAGAACATGGGTTCAAAGTCCCACTCCAGAGACTTGGGGGGTGATTTTAAACCCCAAGAACGGGTGGGTTGGGGGCAGGTGGGAGTTGAAAATAGTTGTTTTTTTGGGTCGCAACCGCAAAATTTTCGGACTTTGCATTCCCAGTGGGAAGCCTGGACTTTTACGCCTCGACGTTAAACGCAGAAATAAAGCCGGGTTACGGTCACGACTTAAAAAACAATTATTTTCAACTGCCACCCGCCCCCAACCCACCCGTTCTTGGGTTTAAAATCACCCCCTTGATCACATTATATAGGCTGACACTCCCAGTGCAGTACTGAGAGAGTGCTGCACTGTTGGAGGTGCCGTCTTTTGGATGAGACATTAAACCAAGGCGCTGTCTGCCCTCTCAGGTGGATGTAAAAGATCCCATGGCACTATTTCGAAGACGAGCAGGGGAGTTCTCCCCGGTGTCCTGGCCAATATTTATCCCTCAACCAACGTCACTAAAACAGATGAGCTGGTCGTTATTACATTGCCGTTTGTGCGACCTTGCTCTACGCAAATTGGCTGCTGCGTTTCCTACATCACTACAGTGATTACACTTCAAAAAGTACTCCATTGGCTGTAAAGCTCTTTGAGACGTCCTGAGGTCGTGATGGGTACTATAAAAATGCAAGTCTTTCTTTTTTTTAGCCACTGTTTGTCCTCTACACTGTAGTCAAGCTCACTGAGAATTATAAAGGAACATGAGAAGCTTACTCCTTCGATCCATGCAGGTGAATCCCAGCCAGTCTGGCAAGGGCATTTCAGCACTCGTGTATAATTCACCGAAGCAGCAATTCTTCAACAAAGGTCCCTATCAAATTCTGGGTAATGTGACGAGGCATCAAAAGCTAAAGACAAAAGAAGGGCTTCAAGGCAAACAAGGGATTTTTATACTGCCTGTGACACAAGGGAAATATTTTCTTACTGGAATAGTTGAAGTAATAATTCACACAATCTGAAGAACATTTTATCCAAGATTCTGTTTAATATTTTTATACCAGTTTTCCATAAAGTGCCAACTTAATGATTTCACAGACACACAGAAGCTTAAGTGAACTGCAAATAATATTTAAATATGTTATTAAAATGTGTAAAATTTCACAGCAGTTTATCAGTGACAGCTTGAAAAATGCAGGGGAAAGTGTGAACAATTAAGGCTGAAAGAAATGGGTTTTGAAGAACAGGTTTTCATTGATCATTAAGTATACAAATTTGGCCGCAAGGAGAACAAAACAACTTTGGTAGCGTAATGTGGATTTTGAAAAGAATGCAAAGGAAATTGCAGTGGAATAGATAAGTCAGAAAAAAAGGTACATGTTTGTCTTCTTGTGAAACTTCATAGACTGGAACAGGATCAAACAGATTTGCTCAGATCTCCTCCTCTGATATTAATAATCTAATCTGAGGTAAGGTTTACGAATTTGAAAATGAAGCAATTATCTGTGGTGGCCTTTTTTGACATGGCACTGAATTTATCCAATGTTGACCCTCTATGAGGTATTACTCGCTGTAATCCTCACGAGAAGACCCTTCCTCATTCAGTTGTTAGTTTTCCTTTAACGATATCCCTTTCTGTCCCTGACAGGCACATGAATAGCAGAAGGGGAAACCCCGGCCAGTTTCTTGTATTGCCATCTTTTCCTTCAGATGCAGTACTGCAGGAACTGTGTCAGAAAGCCAAAACTGTATTTGTCTAATCAGGCAGTTACTTCCACACAAATGTTGCTCTCATGACTGTCTGCCACACCGCTGTTTCAAGGAGTTTTGAATGGGTTCATAAGGGAAACCTGCACTCAAATGCAGCGTGATAATGGTGAGCAATCCGAACATGGAAAGTGAGAGTCCAGATTACAGTGCATTTCCAATTTAAAATCAATATTTTAGCCCGTGATGTTCACAGATCTCTGCTAATGCACTGATCCTTTACTTCAAAAAGCTGTCCTTGTCTCCAGTTTGCTAGCTTACACTGTTACACAATCAATGATATCTGCCAAAACATCCTTTTCTTTCCTATTACAAGTCAATTCAGATAAACTTTGGCTCCTACTCTTGCAGCGATATCTTTGCAACATGCTGTAACTAAATCCAGGAGAGGGAAATACTACATAGCAGAAATGTATTCATTGTTCGCTACAGGGTAAATTCAGTGATCCTGAACTCACAGCAGCGAGTCGCGCATGAAAAGAGCTGAGGTCGGTGAAAGGGCAACAATATTGCTTGTGCCGCTTTTCCAACCTGCACCCCCTTCGGGTGCCGATCCCCATTGGGAGTGCAGGGTCATTGAATTTTCCCTTATATCTTAGTGTTATCATTCTCTAATAAAGAGGTAATAGACATGTTGCACTCCATGGAGCAGAAATGCTACTTGTCATTATTAATTTAGGAAGAACCAATGCATTTCTAATATGGTTTCCTAATGAGACCAGTTTCAAGGAAAGTGTCCAATGGTTACATACTTAACAACTTACAGTTCACTCCAACCCTGGAGGTGTCACAGATCTTCTCATCACATGCCAGACCCTCCACACAGGGTGGACAATGGAGAGAAAGTGAGCATCTCCCTGGGAGCCTGGTACACTACCAATACCCATATATCTGTGAAAAATCATACAGGTCAATGAAAAAGACTTAAAATCCAGCCATGATCAATAAAGTCACTTACTGCATTCAGAACGAAAGGTTTCAATAATTTAACAGTCTCTATGGAGGAATTTGGGGAAAAAGTAACAGGGAGGTTTCAGTTTGCTAATAGCATATATTACAGTTACAGCTATGGCTCTTAACAGCAATAATTACTAGGGTGCCATATTTTATAATGAGTTTGACGAAAGGGCTCTCTTCATGTGTTTTCCTCCACTCAGCAGAGTGCTTTGGACTCACCTTTGTGACCTTTCTTCATGCAGGCCAGCCTTAATTTAGGGAAGATGCCATGAGTTGTAAAGCTGCTCTGTTCCTGCAGGCTCAATTTATAGAACAGAGGGACCATTACTACAGTATTTTTTTGTCTGACCAGACACACGGGAAGTTCCACCTTGTGTATCTGTTATGTCTGAAAGCTCATTGAAACTGCATTAAACTTGAGCAAATAGAAATGCAAATCCTATGCAATTGTTTCTGGTCTACTTGCTACTGTATTCCTGATGTGTTGATCTGGCTGCATGTCTGTATTGGATTCTATGTAATGTGGTGCTGCTAAAATTTCAAATGTGGCACTTTAAAAACAGATATATTTAGCCCACTTTGAATAAAAGGAAACAAAGTATGGTACTGCATGAAGATATAAATATAAGATAGTCTCTAAGAAATCCAGTAGGGAATTCAGGAGAAACTTCTTAACCAGAGAATGGTTAGAATGTGGAACTCGCTACCACAAGGAGTAGTTGAGGCGAATAGCATAGATGCATTTAAGGGGAAGCTAGATTTACACATGAGGGAGAAAGGAATAGAAGGTTATGCTGCTAGGGTTAGATTAAGAGGGGTGGGAGGAGGCTCGTGTGGTATGGAACAGTTGGGCCGAATGGCCAGTTTCTGTGCTGAACACTCTATGTAATATGTAAAGTGCGGAAGTACAGGATTTTGTTTTAAATTAGGAATGATCTGCTAGCCCATTATGTATTGCTTAATCCCTGATTTCTCCTTTTCTAATAGAGGCCATTCACCTGCACCCAATCCATTTCTCCCAACAATTCCATGCTATGATTGGCTAATGATGTGCAGGGTAGGTCAGATTCTGCCAATGGTGTCCCATCCTTCAAAATGGAATAGATTCTGGGGGGGAAGTCCAGCTAAGATCTATCAAAAGTCACCGATCCATTGCAAGAGCTTGATGATAGCTATCATCTCTTGCAGAGAGCTGGCACAGGCTCGACGGGTCGAACGGCCTCCTTCTGTGCTGTAACCATTCTATGATTCTATTATCACTGACATTCAAAGCTGTAAACTTTTTTTTTGTATGTCAAATCCTGAATAACCTTAATAATTATGCCTCTTATTTAGTTTAAACCTACACAAGGTCCAGCAAGGTGTGGAAATTACTTTACAACAGGGGTTCTCAAGCAGTGAACTGTGATTGTCTAGAGGTACATAGAAAGACTGAGGTTTACTGCTCAAGGTGACATACTTTGTGCAGGATTATAATATTTTATTAAATTATGCTGAAGGTGGACTCTCACTTAATATTTTTACCCAAAAGGAGTGCAAGATTCAAAGCGAGTTGAAATCTCTGATTGAAGATATTTTGCCTTTCCATGAGGGCACAAGAAGGGGCAAGAAAATGTCATTCAACCCATCCACTTTATTCAAGTGCCAGATCTTTATACTTCCATTCTTTCCCTAATCCATTTCCATCTTAAGTGATTTCACAAATACTGAGCTTAAGTGATATCACAGATTCAGGCAAAGGATCTGGGCTGGGTGTCCAGTGTCTCACTGTTTGGTCATAACCTGATCCCTCCCTCACTACCAGTTATACAGTGGTCAGTGTTGAGGAAGACAAGAACTTTAAGACACAGCTAATCTCTGGCCAAATAAAATAATTAAATCAGAAAATTATTAAGTTTGATATACAGTATCATTTTCATCTCGACAAATTAAATAAATGCTGTGCTTCTTATTGAGTAGCCTCTTTAAACCAGACATTATTTATATGAAATATGACATCATTATATCTTCTAACAGTGTATATTCTTTTACTACCTGTACAAGTAGAAAGAGAGAGAGAGAAAGAAAAAGAAAGATCCAATCTGGATGTATACCTTAGGCTGTGCTATAGGCTGTCAATCAAAATCTACCAGGATAAACCACAAGAAGGTTTCCTTCACCTTAGCTCATTGCTGTTAGGATTACATAGAATTTACAGCATAGAAATAGGCCATTTGTCTCAACTGGTCTAAGCTCCAGACAAGTCTCCTCCCACCTTACTTCATCCAACCCTATCAGCATATCCTTCTATTCCTTTGTCCCTCAGGTACATATCTAGCTTCCCATTAGATGTATCTATGCAATTCGCCTCAACTACTCCATGTGGTAGCGAGTTCCACATTCTCACCACTCTCTGGGTAAAGAAGTTTCTCCTGAATTCTTTATTGGATTTATTAGTGACTATCTTATATTTATGACCCCTAGTTTTGGACTCCCCCACAAGTGGAAACACCTCCTCTATGTCTACCCTATCAAACCCCTTCATAATTTTAAAGGATAATTTTAAGGATCCATAGGTTCCAGGAACATTTCCAGCAACCAGTAATGGCTTTATTCTGATAAATACCCAGATTCTTTTCCTCTAATCACTTCAAATTACAATCAGTGAAATGTAATTGTTAATGCTGTTGTTTAAATTACTTAAGAACCAAATAGATTCCGGATAAAGAAACTAATGGAAGGATCAAGACTTCACACTGGGGATGAAGATTTATGGCTTTATTCTGACAGAGTCCCTACCACTTGGAATATTTCTTACAAACTGAGGCCTTGATTTTCCAAAAACCCTGCTATGATTTCAGCAGGAGATCACTGGAATCCCTGGAAAAATGGCATAAGTGGCTGAAAGTGGCCTTTTAAGTCATTTCTCATGGGGTTCTGGCAGTCTCCTGTGGGAGAGGCTATGCAGAAATTCAGGGCTGGATTGTTTACTGTTAAGTCTTAAATCTCATATCTATCCAAGTTTTGCATTCGGCATGCATTGTGCACCTGAAGTAGAAACTGTATGTAAGGCCCAGGAAAATTTTGGCAGGACTGTAGGGTGCAAAGCATCCTGGTTAGCTCATAGCTCCCACTTACTAACCAATGGAATGCAAATGGGCAGGTTCTATGCTGGGTGGGTGATTCGGTCTGCAAGATTACCTCCCAGGCGTTGCAGACGGAAATTTGTCAAGTGTGTGAGGAGCAGGGAGAGAGCGAAAAAGAGTCAGACAGGATAAAAGACAAAAAGACTCATATTGGAAAACAGAAAGAATGCGAGAGTATGAGACAAATAGAGAAACTTTTACAGAAAGAGGCACATTTTTTTTGCTCGTGAGCAATGCCATAAGAGACCAATTAGAATTCCTAGTGTTTCATACTATCAAGGCTGTAACATTAGTCATTATCTTAAGAAAAATGCCAACTTACAAAGGAAAATGGCACAATACCTAAACGTCAACACTCACTTCACAGTTCAAAGGTCTTATCTGTTCAAGTTCAAGCCTTACTGACACTGACTCCTCCAGATATGTCACGTTAAACTTGTATAGAACCTTGGTTATACCACACTTGGAGTACTGTGCACAGTTCTGGGCCCCAATATTACCAGGGAGGCAGGATGGCAGCGTGGGAGGTGACTGGGCATGTCGGTAACCCGCCCAGTGAAATCCGTCCATTCCCCACGTGATCGCAGGTAAATTGAAGCCACTTAACGCAGCTTCTGGGCTTCCTGTCAGAAACCTGCGCAGCGGGCGGACTGCGCACCCACATCACAGGCTGTCAGCTGGAGGAGCTCTACTTAAAGGGGCAGTCCTCCAATGCTACTCCTGCAGTAACCAACCAAAAGTGCAGCATGGAGCAGACTAGCGGAAAGGCTGCTCCCAGATTTAATGATGCCTCACTCCAGGTCCTACTGGATGGGGTGAGGAGGAGGAGGGAGATCTTCTACCCGGCGGAAGGGAGGAAGTGGCCTGCCTCTGCCACCAAGAAGCGTGGCTCGAGTTGGCAGAGGAGGTCAGCAGCAGCAGCAAAGTCTCCCGCACCTGGATAAAGTGCAGGAAGCGCTTCAATGACCTAACTAGGTCAGCCAAAGTGAGTACACTTACTCATCCTCCTACACTCCGTCTTCCACATCACCGCCCCCACCCCACAGCTCCTTCTGAACTGCCAACACTGCTCTATCACATCACTCCTCACACCCACTCAAAGCTCATCCTCAACTTATCTGCACTTACTCACCTCCCCAGTACTCATCCCACCACTACCACTCAACCCAATCCTCCTACAATGTCATGGCTCTGTCTTATACTCACCCTCTGATGCATCTCTTTCACGGTCAGCCTCACCCAAATCAATGCATTTAGTGATTGGCCACGTCACCATCCCTCACTCACGCCTCTCTACTTTCTCCCCTTACAGGAGAAGAGAGTCCAGAATGCACAAGAGAGGGCGAAGACCGGAGGGGGGCCGCAACATCAGGTCGTCCTCTCGGACACGGAGCAGGAGGCTCTTGAAGTGAGCTGCACCCTCGAGTGCCTGTCCATCGGGGACGCCGAGACTGGCACCCGACAAACGGCTGGTAACGGAACATTGACATTCAGCACTCACAATAGCAAATGATGTTAACATGCCCTGCCATCTTCAGCACCTCAACATCTGTCATCATGCTTAATATTGCCTTCTGTTCTCTTACAGGGCCATCAGTGACTGCTGTGATGGTTGAGGGCGACTCCTCAGAGGACCTGCTGGCCTCTGAGGGGGCACCATCACATCTGAGTGAGCCATCCACCAGCGCAGATACACACACCTCGGTGGGTCCCCGTCCTCACTTAGTTGGGGTTGCGCATGGTGAGTCACCACACACATGTGAACATGAGAGATACTGGTGGCAGGGGCAGCTGTGGAGAGTCTGCGTCGGTGGGAGCACTCTTCTCCAGGTTCTGCTCAGCTGGACACAGATGCTGAACCCTGGGGGCCATCTTTTAAAAGAAGAATGATCGAGGGACAGCAGCACATTTGCGAGGTGCTGGAACAGGTGCCACGCGCACTCTCCACAATTGCGCAGAGGATGGAGGAGTCCAATTCCTGCATGAGTGGAATGGTGGCACAGGTACAGGAGGGGATCTCTGAGATACTGTCACAGGGATGTGAGGGCATCTCTGAGTTAGTGTCGTGGGTAAATGCAGGAATGTCTGCGATAGAGGGAAGGCTAGCCTCCATTGAGCTTCAAGCACGGCTCACAAATGAGTCCATTGAGGCCCTGACAACGGCCCTTCGGACTCAGGGTGAGCAACTTTCTGCCGCCTTAAACAGGCAGGAAGATACACTAGCACTGGCCTTACCTGTCCTCCAAACTGTCGTCCAGCAGGGTGGTAGGAGTGATGTGGGCCTGGCCCAGGAGAGGGATGATGGTGAAAGGGGACATGGAAGTGGGGACGCCACTCAAAGCGCTCCCACATCTCACCTGTTGCCCCCCTCTCAACCAGTACCCGCAAAGCTGCCCCCTCTCCAGGTGGCCGAGTCTGCCCCTGCACAGGTGCAGGTGGAGCAGTCTTTGGAGGGGCCCTCACGGGCACCGAAACCCAAAGGGTGTCGGCCCAAAGCATCTAATCGGTCAGGGCATGAACAAGAGCAACCTGCCACTACCTCTGCTGCAGCCACAGGGGAAGCACCATGTAGAAGTAGTCGGAAGCGTAAGGCAAAGGTTTTGTGAGCACAAAGGGGATGCACTAGGGTGTTTGACAGTTTGTCATGTTTTTTATTTATATTTGATTTTTGTTAATGGCACATTAAATATTATTATTATCACCACTACTGCCACGTCTTGGCCATTCTTGACTGGCTTGTGTAATAAGTCCCTTTCATGAGGTTCACCATGAACACCCACACTTGATGCCACCCATTGGGTCACTCTACAGTGGGTATATGTGTGGACTATTTTGTGCAGGGGCTGGGGGAGGGGGCTGGTGTGGCCGCTCCTCTGTCTAGGTGGAGAGGACTGGACTCTTCACATTGTCTGATGTTAGGAGAACCGTTCACATATCAGTGACTCCCTGGCCTCACGAGTAGCCAGGTGAGCCGCTGTTCTGCCCATGGGTTGCTCCTCCTCCTCATCCTCCTCCTCCTCAATATGGGTGGCAGATGTGGATGGGGCCTCCTCCAGCGGCACCCCTCTCTGTTGTGCCATGTTGTGCGGGGCACAACACACGACTATAATGCGTCCCACTCTGTCTGGTGCGTATTGAAGCGCTCCCCCAGAATGATCAAGGCATCTGAAGCGCATCTTGAGCAGTCCTATAGCATGCTCAATTGTATACCTGCTAGCGATGTGGCTGTCGTTATATCGACACTGTTGCTCGGTGGTGAGGTTCCTCAGAGGAGTCATGAGTCATGTGTGCAGGGGGTATCCCTTGTCCCCGAGGAGCCAGCCCTTGCGGGTGTTCGGTTCGTGGAAGAGGGGCGGGATGTTGGACTCCTGGAGGATGAAGGAATCATGGCAGCTGCCAGGGTATCTGGCGCACACGTGAAGGAATCTCTTGCGATGGTCACAGATGAGCTGAGTGTTCATGGAGTGATAGCCCTTCCTGTTGATCAACAGTCCTGGCTCATGTGGAGGTGCTCGTATTGCTATATGGGTGTAATCGATTACACCCTGCACCTGTGGGAAGCCAGCCACAGAGTGGAATCCCACTGCCCTCTCCGTCTGGCTGAGTTCATCCATGGACAAGTTGATATAGTGTGAGGCCTTGCGAAACAAGCTGTCGGTGACCTGCCTTATGCACTTGTGTGCAGACGACTGAGAGACCCCAGTGAAGTCCCCGGTGGCACCCTGGGCCGATTCGGAGGCGAAGAATTTGAGGGCAGTGGCGACTTTGACAGCGACAGGTAAGAAGATGCTGCTCGGGCCAGCCGAGCATGAAGGAGGCTGCAGATGTCCGCGCCTACCTGGTGACCGACTCTGAGCCTCCGTATGCACTGCTTCTCAGAGAGGTCCAGGAAGCTGAGCCTCGGTCAGTAGACCCTGTGGCGAGGGTAGTGCCTCCTGCGACGCCACTCTCTATATTTTTGCCCTCCCTGAAGTTGTGCAGGTGCCTGTGGCACAGCACTGTGTTGTGGAGCTCCATGTAGCGGAGGTGAATGGTATACCTGGCGAGGCTGGTGATGTTGCTCGTCCCCAGATGAAGTGATGAATGCAGCCATGGCGCTCCCCCATCTTGATGGTGTGAGTTTGAGGGGATCTGCAAAGTAGGTAAATGTGTTTGCACAGCAGAGTTTAGGGTATAAATTAAGAATTTTGAGTGGAAAGACAAAGGTGTTGCAGCCAAAACTTTGTCTGAAGTGACAGAATGCCCTGCTGCAATAAATGAAGTATTCCCTCCAACTGACAAATAATCCTTTGCATCTCCCACTGGCTGCTGGCTGAAACACGTCTGCTCCAACAGAGAGTGTTTCCCACAGCACGGGAAACACGCTGAGGATCCTTCAAAATTGCACCCCTGCCAAAATCTCCAGTCAACGAGGTCTGTCAAGTACCTCAACTACCTAAATAACTATCTAAATTATCATCCCGCCAGCTTTAATTGCCGGTGGGAGTCCCGCATGCGGGAGCTGCGCGCGCACCCGAATGCGTCACTGGAGAACCCGGAAGTGAGCGGGTTGGAGCCGGGCTCCGAACCCGCTCCGGGATTCCGCCATTTTTGGAGCCCCCCCGCCCCCAAAGCACCCTCTCGGCCATCCGAAAATCAGCCCCCCAGGTCTCCATATTACCAAAAGAGGCACTGGAGAAGGTGCAAAAAAGATTTACAAGGATGATACCAGAACTGAGAAGTTATAATTATCAGGAAAGACTGAACAGGCTGGGGTTCTTTTCTCTAGAAAAGAGAAGGCTGAGGGGTGACCTCATGGAGATCTTTAAAATTATGAAGGGGTTTGATAGGGTAGATGCAGAGAAGATGTTTCCACTTGTGGGGGAGACCAAAACTAGAGGCCATAAATATAAAATAGACACCAATAATTCAAATGAAGATTTCAGGAGAAACTTCTTTACTCAGAGAGTGGTGAGAATGTGGAACATGGAGTAGTTGAGGTGAATAGCATTGATGCATTTAAGGGCAAGCTAGATAAGTACATGAGGGAGAAAGGAATAGAAGCCTATGCTGATAGGATGAGATGAAGTAAGGTGGGAAGAGGCTCATGTGAAGCATAAACACCGGCATAGACCTGTTGGGCCGAATGGCCTGATTCTATGCTGTAAATTCTATGTAATCTATATAATGCAGATGCAAATGAGTGAATGGTACTAGTTCAGAAGAGGGAGTAAAAATATAAATCTAAAAGCATGTCAAGGGTGGAATCATTATTGGAGGGACTTGACAAAATGAGTAATGATACTCAAAAGCCAATGGTACTTAGCACAGCTATTTCTTTTACCCTTGGCTGTCTCGATGTGGTTGCATTAACATGACAGGGTGTGTTGGCATAGCAACCAAACACGCTGAAAATTTTATATAAAGTTCTTACTTTCTATTCAAGTGGCTACTTAAATCTCAGGGTTACCTGTCACTCAGAGTTGGAGTATGAATTAATTCGGTCAGTTTTTGGCAGCACCAGCAGAAATAGCGCCATATTCTGTCAGGCTACACTTTCTCAGGAAAGGAGGGGGGGGGGGGGGGGAAAAACGACAGTCATCTTATCTGAATGTAAGCAATCGCAAAATGGCAATGACAGCAAGTATGCAGACTGCCCTGCCCTGTCACGGAAGGAAAGGTTGCCTGGAGGTTAGCAGCTTCCATGAGGAAAATAAAAATAGAGGATTGAGATTTTATAAAAGGAAAAGAATGACTGCTTGGGTACTGAAATTACAGCAGACTTTCAAAAGGGGTGACTAATATCTAAAGAAATAATCCATTTATTACTTTTAGCCATTCCCACCTTTGCTGCATCCAGGTAGCTGTTATAGTGATATAGTAATTGATTGTGTTAACAGACATATACCTTGTGTGCCTTATTACATTTTTTAGCCAAGCATCTTTTACACTTTAAGCCATATTGCTATCTGTTAATATATTATAGGAAGGCAATTGTGTTTCATGTGGTCTGAATTTTCTCATATCTATTCCTTTTTTAAGTATTTATGGAAGATAAGATTAATTTATACAGTTATATTTGGAAATTTGATTATAATGGACTGCAGTATGAGAAATAAAATGCACTGCCTTATGAGAGACAAGATGAATACAATTCAAATTATAGGGGAACTAGCTGATAAATCATTCATTTTATTTATGCTGGGGTGTCCAAATTGCCTTGTAACTCTGTATTTTACATTCGAGATGAGACATGGAAAAACACCAATTGTATTTTAAAAATATAATAGATCCCAGTATGTAAGAAAATGTTTCCTATAAAAGACTCTTTCGGGGCGATTTTAACCCACCCTGTCTGGCGGGAATGGGCAGGCGGGCAGTTTACATTGTTGTAGAGGACGTACTGCTCCGTTCCTGCTGCATTAATGTTGGCCACCATTTTAACTGTACAGTTTTTTTAAGTTGGCCGAGGCACCCGCCAGAGGTAGGCGGAAACCTCATGAATACATGCAAATCGGGGTCCTGTGACGCAATTAGGACCCCAAAGCCATTTTAACGCGAAATCACGGAGGTCCCGCCCAGCGCCCAACCCGTGGGATTGGTCTCTCAGAGCCACTGAAGCGGTATTTAAAGGGGTACTCATCTGCAGGTATCTTGAGCGGTATTTAAAGGGGTACTCATCTGCAGGTAACTGAAGCAGTATTTAAAGGGGCACTCGCCACAGGATCTGTGTGCCATTGTGCTGTTTGAGAGTTTCCAGCTTTCAGATCGTTTCTTTCTCATATTTTTTGCCTTACTTACCCTCAGTAAGCTCTTTCTGCTTTTCGTGGGTTCGATTGTTGCCAGTTTCATTTGGGTAGAGGAACAGTTAGAGGGAAGATAAGCAACAGCAGGAGCCTCAGCAACCAGCACGAGCAGCTGGGCCTATCAGCAGACAACAGGTGGGGGGGTCTGTTTGTAGGAGGACATACCCAGTACACAGGGCGTGCAGGCCTAAGAGTTCATTTTTTGGATCATCTAAAGAGTAGTGCATCAGGGGGCTGTGGAATGCAACAGGACATAATGCCTGCTGGACCAGGGGCCCATGCTTTGCCAATGGCTCTCAAAGTCATTACAGCCCTTTAGCTCTTTGCCACTTGTTCCTTCCAGGATGTTACAGGGGACATCTCCCAGTCTACAGTTGCATTAGGCAGGTCAGCAATACCTTGTTGGCCAAGATTAACCAATACATCGCCTTCCCCGTTGACCTCAAGAGGAGAGAGCTCAGGAACTTGCAGCAGTGGCTGGCTTCCCTCGTGTCCAGGGTGTCATTGACTGCACACATGTTGCCATCAGGGCATCAGAACACCAGCAGTATTCATGATTAGGAAGGGCTACCATTCCATTAATGTCACTTGCCCGCCTCCACCTGCCCGATTCCCGCCCTGAGTTAAAATCAGGATTTTGTATTTCCTTCCATGCTCTTCAAAGAACACTAGATTGTCAGGTGATAAGTTCAAGAACAGAATTGATATACTTAAGAAATCTAGAAACCATTTTGACAAATTAATAATTTACTTTCCATAGTTTTACACCAAATGGCTAAAGTCATCTTTTGGTCCACAAATCTTTTTGCCAGAATTAATGGTTACTTACATTTTGACTAAATGTTCCTTCTTGTATCATTGAAACCGCTTATAAAAATTTCTGTTTAAAAGTGTAAATGTAAGGAAAGGGTGACGCATTATTGGTAGAAAGCACTAACGGACTATTCTGTAATGCCTAGTGTTAACCTTAGGATTTGTATCACACCAAAAATGGATCAACAAACATTAGAAAGAAGGAAGAACTTGCATTGAAATAGCACCTTTCACGACCTCAGGACATCCCAAAGCGCTTTGCAGCCAAAGAAATGCTTTTTGAAGTACTTTGTCACTGTAATGTAGGAAAATGAGCATTAACGAGCATTTCAGGAAAAAAAATCTATTATTATTGCTAAAGGTCATTAATGATGAACTAATGCAACATCTGAGACTGCACAGTTGCAATTAAAGATGAGTCTTTTACTCCTGATCAAACCTGATGTTAGTAAGTTTCATGAAGGAGTAAAATTGGAAGCATCACCACAGTAGTGAAGGGTTATTAATATTAAACATCATTATATATCTTATTTAATAACGAAAACTTGATTATACATATTTAGTACAAAACATAAGGAAAAGTAAATTCAAAAGGATTCTTGGAAAAACTGCAAACACAAAGAAAGAAGGAAAGGATTTGCATTTACACAGTGCTTTTCATGATCTCGGAACACTCGAAATGCTTCACAGCCAATGAAGTACTTTTGAAGTGTAGTCACCGTTGTAATGTGGGGAAATGCAGAAGCTGATTTGCGCACAGCAAGATCCCACAAACAGCAATGAGATAAATGACCAAATAATCTGTTTTAGTGCTCTTAGTTGAGGGATAAATATTGGCCATAGCACTCGGAAAGCAGCGCTGCTCTTCTTTGAAATAGTACCATGGGATCTTTCGCATTCACCCAAGACCGAGCCTCGGTTTAATGTCTCATCTAAAAAAATAGCACTTCTGGCAGTGCAGCACTCCCTCAGTTCTACACTGGAGTATCAGCTTAGATTTTCTGTTCAAGTCCCTGGAAGAAGTGCTTGAACCCACACCATTCTGAGTCAGAGGCAAGGGGGCTACCACTGAGCCAGGGCTGAAGACAAGGAAAATGAAGAGCTAAGCAGAAACACCAATGAGCAGGGCCACAAAGGTTATGCATAATAGGTTACAGGCAAAGATGAAAAGATGGGAAGACGTGTGTATAATAGATTAGACAGATGGACGTCAGGGTGAGATCAACACATACTTAGGGAATCAATGAAGAGGCAGACTGGCTCACACAGACAGAAGGGTACGCAATTCATCATTGTCACTGAGGGGTGGTAGGCGTAATTGCACACTGTTGGTACAGGGAGAATTGGTTCTTGATTTTTGATGGGGTAATGGATGCTACTATTTATTTAATTATGGACCCAGAATAGACAAATTATACAATTACAACCATCATCTTTAAATCAGTGCCCAAGTCTTTAACACATTCATTCATTTTATAAAATGTAGTAATAATATATCACTGGTCACACTCCATATGTTCTTGCTTTTTTAATTTAGTTAATTTGTTTCCTATTACAGCTTAAGTAGTTATAAAGAAAAATCTTTTGCCAACAATTTACTATCTGATAACAAAAATACAAAGCTATGGGGTTTATCAGTATTATAGTAAATGACTGATTTGCTGTGTGAAACCTTGGTGTCCTGTTGAACCCAGAACTGAGCTTCAAACCCCACATCCCATCCATCACTAAGATTTCCATCACTGCAACACCGCTACCTCCACCTCTGCCTCACCTCACTGCTGCAGAAACCGTTATTCATACTTTTGTCACCTCAAGACTCCATTTCGCCAATGTTGTCTTGCTGGTTCTCCTACCACCACCCTCCATAAACCTCAACTTATTCAAAATTTAGCTGCCCATATCCTGCTCGCTGAAACCCTTATGGCTCCCTGTTCCCTACGTATTTAAAATCCTCTTCTTTATCTTCAAATCCATCCACAGCCTCGTTTCACCCTATCTCTGCAACCTCCTCCAGCCTTACATCCCCTCTTGCACCCTTTGGTCCTCCGACTCTGGCCTTTTATGCGTTCCCCTCCCCCCCTTTTATCCTAACACTGTTGACAGAGTCTTCAGCTGCCTTGGTCCTGCACCTCTAATTTCTGAGGGGTTTCTCCCGATCATCCGCCATGAATTCATTGGAAGATCAGCAGGAAACCTGAGGAAACAGCGTAAATATTGTTTGCACCAGTTCTCTGGGGTTTCTGCCAAAGTTACAGCAGACAATCAGGAGAACCCCCCAGAAATTCTACTCCCTAATATCTGAAACTTCCTGCCCAAAAACCACTCTGCTTCTCTGTCCAACCTTAAAAATCTTCTTAAAACCCATTTTTTGACAAAGTCTTCAGTCACCTCTCCTAACTTTCACACTGTTCCTTTATTTCTTTTTGATCTAAGGGGTCGATTTTAACCTGAAGCTGGTTTAAGGCGGTTTTCAGGCCCAGGCTATTTGAAGTCCTGAGCCTCAGTTAAATTTCAGGAACGGGAAGCCTGCCTAATTGGCGGGCAGATTTCTGGCAGCCCTGCAGAGGCCTACCTAAAGTAGGAATGCATCTTGAAACAGAATCAAATGACTCCACCCAACCAGTGATCATACTATGTGGATCCCAGTGTTTTGTGTACAATTTATATTGAACATTCAGACACATCAGGCTGAAAATTGTTCCAAGCGGGGAACCTGCAGTGGTCGCCGCACATGAAATTTAAATTCACCCGCTAAGTCGCCGCGATCTTTTTGGCGGCAACTTCCTTGAACTGCGAGTTCAAATAACATCAGAGTTGTTTCCTGTGCTGTGTGAGTGGTGAAAGGATCTCTAAGGTCCCTCAATCAATCAGCTTGAAGCAAGCCATGCTGTGAGAACCAGGAAGTGCAGTTCATTCACAAACAGCGCAGACTAAAAACCCAGATGTGCTTGATAAGGTATTATAAAATGACATAGAGAAAGCGAAATAAAGACAGAGTCAGATTAAAAGACTGAGGTAAAAGAGATAAGAGGAAGAAGTAAAAGAAAATTAACATTTTTAAAACATTTTTTTAATGTCCAAAAACTATTAAAATCAGGAGTAATGAAACTCCACATTTTTAAAAGTTAATTTTTAGTGCCAGATAGGTTGTTTGGCAGTCATTAAGATGTACCACGCTGTTAAAACTTAGTTTAGACTTTAAAAACTGCGTACCAGTTTTGTGGCGAGATTAGTTCGTTTCCAGATGGGCAGGAGAGCAAGTTGGCGCTGGTCCATTGATTCCATTGATTGCAGCCGCCGATACCCCTTTAAGTTGAAGCTGTCACATCCACGGTGAACCAGGAAGGGCAAGTTCCGGATTTGCGCGTTTAACTGCGCATGTGCGGTCGCTGGAACTTGGTCTTCGATTTCATCACGAATAACAGTGAGCGCTGTTAGGCTCACCGTGATTTTAAAAGCAATTTCTGGGCCAATAGGTTTGAATTCTGATATTAGGATCCTCAATTCCAGCATGTAAAATTAATAAAGCTGATGCTCAAGGGGGACAAAGGCCGCATTAGATTGATAGGGATCAGTTCAGTATCATATGGGTTTGGGGTTGTGCTGTTTCACTAAACTATAAGGAATTTAACAAATGCTGCTCCACTAGACCATTGCACGCTCGACACTTGGACTGACAACTAGACCGGTATTGATTCATTATATATCCCCAGTACCGTGTCAAGTGTACATTTGTATACCCAAAACCTGAACATCTATGTTTGGCTGCGTGCCTTCTCGAAATCACCAGGAGATAGAGACACACACCCAATAGATAATAAGGTAATAAGGAGAAAGTTGAGTACCCACTTAATCATTATATATATATATATATATATATGTGCGTGTGTAAGGTAGGTATATATATATCTACCTTTGCAGTTAATCTCAATAATAACCACTCAACAAGATAGTAGCAAGTATCTCCAATGATGAACCTTAAACTTAAAATGGGTAAATTCAGATTTTTCTAAATAAATCCAGATCTCTCAGTTGGGATTAGTTTCAATTTCTTCTTTATATTTTCAGTGAGCATCATTACAGGTAGATCGGTGGACTTTCACACACAAACTAGCCAGGGTACAGCAATCAGTGACTTGCAGTTAAATGCAACGTTTAGTCCTTCATTTCCAACCCTTTATTGTTTCTTTCCCTGCCTTCTTCCTCCATTAGATCATTCATGATTATCAAAAACAATACTTCGCGCTGCAAAGTCAGAGTAAGGACATGAATAAGGCCAATATGTCAGTAGTGTGACACCAGCAGGAGAACCAGCCCTATATTTAATGGCCTAGAAATTTGATCGCACCCAAAAATGGGGCAGAACGCGCATTGCTAACATTGACTCAGGCAACATGTAATATTCATGCTGCCTGCTGATTATAATCACTCAGGCATGCAGTCAGTGCTACCCACACTACTCATTGGCTGCATGCCTGGTTGGGTGGCTGGATATCACTTAAAGGCAGCCAGCATCTCTTAAACGGGAGGTCTACTCTGGCTGCCGACAACAGGGAAGCACTTCAGAATTGGTCAAATGGCTGCTAGACCTACAGATCATGCCCTCATGTTCACTGATGCTTCCTTGGACGCCCTGATCCAGGCAGTGGACAGGAGGAGGGATATCCTCTTTCCCCCAATGGGCAGGAAACCCTCAAAGCATCAACTCCATTGTCAGTGGGAAGAGGTGACAGAGCAAGCTAAGCTCCCGGAACATGGCTGCAATGCCAAAAGAAGTTCAACGACCTCACTAGAGTTGTCAAGGTAAGAATACTACTTCCTTACTCTGTGCTCACACTTCCACCACCTATAGCCTCACTACTCACAATACCTCCTTTCCCCATTTCCCTTCACTCTCCTACAATCACTACACCTCCTTCTCCTCACACTCACCACGATTGTAACCCTCACTTCCCCGTATCTCACCTCCTACTACATTCCGCAATGCCAGACACATTCTCTGAACATCTCACAAGACTGCCACTAACACACTCCCAGTTGAAGACATGTGCCATCAGCTACATGGATATCTGCAAGAAGACCTGCAAGGGCACCAGTACCACAGTGATAACACTCTCAGTGGCAGTTAAGATCATCGCCTCCCTCAATGTTTTTGGCTCTGCCTCTTCAGGGCTAGCATTGGGATAATTTGCTTCATCAGCCAATGTGCTGCCTACATGTGTATTTAATAGGTGAATGGTGCATGGTCAGCACTTCCATTTACTTTCTCAATGAACAGCAATATCAGCCATGACATGGCTGCCCATTGTGACCGCACTGCTGCACGTCCCAAGTCAGAGAGATCATTATTGGTTGGCATGTGGTCCTCTGGGCAACTATGCCTGGTGTCAGTGAGTAACTATTTGACATGTAGGTAGGTTGCTTTATGAAGGTTTTATGTATAAAGCTCATTATGAATGTCAATATGCTAAGGGTTTGAGTTGTAAGTTGCAGCTTGAATGTGTGCCCTGCTGAAGTATTGATAAGTAATGAAAGAGCTGTAAGAGCTCATGTGGGGGCTTAGCATGGGCCAGCAGTAAATATCGAACAGATTGACAAGTAACACTTTGTGTCAACAACAACTTGCATTTATAAAGCACCTTTAATGTAGTAAAACGTCCCAAGGCACTTCACAGGAGCGCTATCAAACAAAATTTAACACCAAGCCACAAAAGGAGATATTAGGACAGGTGGCCGATAGCTTGGTCAAAGAGGTAGGTTTTAAGGAGCGTCTTAAAGGAGGAGAGAGAGGTAGAGAGGCGGAGAGGTTTAGGGAGGGAGTTCCAGAGCTGAGGGCCTAGCCAGCTGAAGGCATGGCCGCCATTGATGGAGTGATTTTTTTTTTTTATTCGTTCACGGGATGTGGGCGTCGCTGGCGAGGCCAGATGTGCAAGAGGCCAGAATTAGAGGATCGCAGGGATCTCGGAGGGTTGTAGGGATGGAGGAGGGTACAGAGATAGGGAGGGGCAAGGTCATGGAGGGATTTGAATACAAGGATGAGAATTTTAAAACCGAGACGTTCCCAGACCTGGAGCCAATGTAGGTCAACGAGCACAGGGGTGATGGGTGAACAAGACTTGGTGCGAGTTAGGATATGGGCAGCAGAGTTTTGGATGAGCTCAAGTTTATGGAGGGTACAAGATGTAGGTCACGCATACTTCAGCCATCTACCTGGTAAATGGTACTGTTAAACTGTCTTACTGTGGCCAGCATGATATCAGGGAGCAGCAGCTGTGTTGCTCCACGTTCTTGCCATTTTAGTGCCCATATCAGAAAGTTCGCTCTGGTATGTTTGTGTTACAATGGACCGTAAATTGGTCCGAACAGTGAACCAGCATTGGTCGCTGCTCATTAGAGTTAAATAAACTAGGTTACCGCGATCTTTTTGGCGGCAACTTCCTTGAATTGCGAGTTCAAATAACATCAGCGTTATTTCCCGGATGGTACCTGGAGTACTGTGAGCAGTTCTGGGCACCGCACCTTCGGAAGGACATATTAGCCTTGGAGGGAGTGCAGCGTAGGTTTGCTAGAATGATACCCGGACTTCAAGGGTTAAGTTACGAGGAGAGATTACACAAATTGGGGTTGTATTCTTTGGAGTTTTGAAGGTTAAGGGGTGATCTGATCGAAGTTTAAAAAATATTAAGGGGAACCGATAGGGTGGATAGAGAGAAACTATTTCCGCTGGTTGGGGATTTTAGGAGTTGGGGGCACAGTCTAAAAAATAGAGCCAGACATTTCAGGAGTGAGAATAGAAAACATTTCTACACACAAAGGGTGGTAGAAGTTTGGAACTCTCTTCTGCAAATGGCAATTGATACTAGCTCAATTGCTAAATTTAAATCTGAGATAGATAGCTTTTTGGCAAGCAAAGGTATTAAGGGATATGGGCCAATGGCAGGTATATGGAGTTAGATCACAGATCAGCCATGATCTTATCAAATGGCGGAGCAGGCACGAGGGGCTGAATGGCCTACTCCTGTTCCTATGTTCCTATGGTGTGATTGATGAAAGGACCTCTAAAGCCCCTCAACAAATCAGCTTGAAGCAAGCCATGCTGTGAGAACCAGGAAGTGCAGTTCATAGACAAACAGCGCAGAACAAAAACCCAGATGTGCCCGATAAGGTATTATAAAATGACATAGAGAAAGCGAAATAAAGAGAGGGTCAGATTAAAAGGCTAAGATAAAAGAGATAGAAGGAAAAAGTTTTTTTTTTAAAGTTTCAATTTTTTAATTTTAATTTTTTTTTAAATGTCCAAAAACGATTAAAATCAGGAGTAATGAGACTCTGCGTTTTTAAAGGTTAATTTTTAGTGCCAGAGAGGTTGTTTGGCAGTCATTAAGATTTATCACGCTGTTCAAACTTAGTTTAGACTTTAAAAAACTGAGCATACCGGTTTTGTGGCGAGATTAGTTTATTTCCAGCTGGGCAGGAGAGCAAGTTGGCGCTGGTCCGTTGATTTCATTGATTGCAGCCGACGATACACCTTTAAGGCGAAGCTGTCATGTCGCCGGTGAACCAGGAAGAGCAGGTTCTGGACTTCTTCGTTTAACTGCGCATGTGCGATCGCTGGAACTTGCTGTTCGATTTCGCCACTAATGACGGTCAGCAATGTTAGGCTCACCATTATTTTAGAAGCAATTTCTCGGCCAATGTTGTTACAGAACTCAAGGCCCTGAATAAATATCTGACAGTTGACGTGATTGTGCTACACTTTGCATCAGTGCCATTATGTGCAATTTATTAGTTGGTTTGAAGTGTCCTGTAGGATTTGTTATGTGCTATAAAATATATTAATAGTTTGAGCAGTATCCCTCGATTTGTTACTCATCCATTGCCTGCGATTCTGGTTGGAAAGCTCTTTGGTAGTATGAATCATATTTATTCCAGGTTCTTTAGGGGTGTATTCAATTGCAATTTTGGAGTCTGTTAGGAAATGATCGTTTTCAATATTAATCAATGAGGTAATGTCATTTCAATAGCTTTGGTTTGTTACAGTTTCTACTTGTTTTCATTTTGTCACTTCTGTGGTGGTTACTGATTATTGTGCGTAGCTTTCAGGTCTTGTATGGAGTGCGATGCTGAACTGTTTTGATTGTCTACTGCTGGCTGTTGCCATGGTGCTGGGACGCACTAGAGGTCTGCAGTTTGTTGTATATAGTTGGCACAAGAGAGGACAGTTTAAAAGCCTGCAGTCATTTGTGTATGTACCAGTGCGTACTACATAAAGCATTGTATGAATTCAGGAGTGAGCAAAGTGGCATTTTCAGAAGTAATTCAGCAGTCCACATATCTATATAATAAATTAATAAGCATCATTAGATATGACTGTATTATCATAGACACTGGGAAAGAATTCCTGCGGGAATCTGCTGATCTTCCACTGTCATTTCTGTGGGAATCTCCTGATTTTCCATTGTGGAGAGACGAGAGAAGCTGGGATTGTTCTCCTTAGAGCAGAGAAGGTTATGGGGAGATTTAATAGAGATTTTAAAAATTAATTTTTAATAAATAAGGAGAAACTGTTTCCACTGGCAGGAGGGTCAGTAACCAACGGACACAAATTTAAGATAATTGGCAAAAGAACCAGAAGGAAGATGAGGAGATTTTTTTTACGCAGCGAGCTGTTATTATCCGGAATGTGCTGCGTGAAAGTGTGGTGGAAGCAGATTCAATAGTAACTTTCAAAAAGGAATTGGATATATACTTGAAAAGGAAAAATTCACAGGGCTATGAGGGAAGAGCAGAGGATTGGGACTAATTGGATAGCTCTTACAAGAAGCCGGCATGATGGGCCGAATGGCCTCCTTCTGTGCTGTATAATTTTATGAACTGTGGAAGATCAGCGGCAACAATGGAGAAACGGTGTAAACTCCATGGAAATTGCAGGCCACTCTATTTATAAACTGTGTAAAGCATTGCATTACATTTTAGCAAAAAGATATCAGCCTTACAAATCCTATGAAAGAGTGTAGAAGAAAAACTAAGAAGTACGTTCATGTGGGATAAGTGCCTCCTCTCTCTGCTGGCTGTAAGGGTCCTGATTGAAATTAATTTGGGTAGTCTCAACACAACCCACCTGGGCATGAATCCATTAAGTATTATTTACCAGTATTTGGCAGGTTCACTCAGAAATGTTACCAAGGTAGTCAGCACAAAAACTGAAAATGTCATTTAGTGTTTGCTTCGGTTAGGATTAGAGTTAAAGTTAATTGTTCAGGCACTATCGAGGTAATTTAATGCACACCTAATCAACGTAAATCTGGCTTCGGAGTACTTGATGCTGACACTGGATACAACAAGTGCAAAGGTGACAATTTTCACCTGAATGAGCATAATTATTATTTTTGATGACATTAAATTGAAATGAAAGATGGGGTTTCCTTAATGCCTCAGCAGGTTAAGCCAAGGAGTAACTGAGCCATATAGTCCAGATAAAATGCAAGGTTCATTTTCTGGTCCCACTGAATTAGCTAATCTCAGCTGAGGTGGTGACAGGGGTATTATATTTGGACTTCGTTCCCTGAGTTGGAGCAGTAGGGCTGTCCCTCCCAATAGCTATCCTGTGGCCTCCTCCTAAAAATGTGTTCTGGACTGGGCTTAGCATGAGGACCTTATTGGTTCAATAGACTGCTGCCTTTCATTGTCTGGGCTGACACACAAAGAATGTTCACTTCCTGTGGACACCTGTGGAAATATTCCCCAGCAAGGAGTCAGTGCCTTTGGAAAAAAAGTGAAGAAAATTGGTTTTAAAAAATGGGAAGATTCATTGTATAGTAAAACAGAGAAAAGAGGAGTTGCAGAGATATTACAAAATAGCTATGAAAAGACTAAAGATTTGATAAACTCAAAGGTTAGTTTATGGCCTTTCATGTAATAAGCATAATTTAGTATGTAAATTGGAAGTGGCACAGCGCAGATTCACCAAAACGATAACAGAGCTTAAAGGGTTAAATTATGACGGCTGGTTGCAGAAACTTGGTTTGTTTTCCTTAGAGTTTGGAAGGTTGAGGGGTGATCTAATCGAGGTCTTTAAAATGATACCCGGATTTGATAGGGTAGAAACAGAGAAACTCTTTCCTCTGGTGGGAGAATCCAGAACAAGGGGGCATAATCTTAAAATGAGAGCTAGACCATTTAGAAGTGAAATCAGGAAGCACTTTTTCGCACAAAGGGTAGTGGAAATCTGGAACTCTGTCTCCAAATGGCTGTGGATGCTGAGTCAATTGACATTTTTAAGACCAAGATTGATAGATTTTTGTTAGTTAAGGGTATCAAGGGATATGGAGCAAAGGCGGCTATGTAGAGTTGAGGTACAGATCAACCATGACCTAATTGAATGGTGGATCAGGCTTGAGGGGCTGAATGGCCTACTCCAGCTCCTATGTTGCTATTGGTAGCTTAATGAGCTCATCTGAGAGTTAATGAGCCAGCCCTAGGAACTGGTATCCATAACAATTTGGAATAAAAGGGGGATCATAATTTAATTTCAGATACTTCCAGTAAACATTCATAAATGAGAAGGTGGAGAAACAGTGTTCTTGAATACACAGAATCGTGTTGCCTGGTGGAAATCCACTCTTGGGAGGGACATAGCTGGTTTAATGGGTAAATCTACTGGCCAGGAGTCACGGTCAAACTGCCAAACTTCCTGTCCAGACTGACTGTTTAAATAAAGCAGTTTAATGATTCATATCTGGTCTTGTCTCACTAAAGTGCTAATCAGTCCATATTTTGGAAGATTGGAGAGACACAGATAAGGACACGTGCAGAGGATCACAGTATCTAGGCTGTATAGCAGGGCAGTCTCTTTGTTATATTTCAACCCCCCCCCCCCTCCCCCAGCCCTCCAACCGGCCATGCTATCACACGTAGGGAAAGTAATCTTATGATTGTGAGAGATACTTACTGGAGAGATCAGTGATGTTAAACTGAGAGAATAAGTAAGAAAGATTCAAAATTTGTAACAGGGAGGTTCAGATTACATCAGGCTTGGGGCAGGCTTGTTCCACCAGCTGGTCTTTTCCTGTCCGTCATCTTCTTATGTTCGTATGAACTACGAGGTCAAAACCTGAGATTGGAAAATGTTTATCTTAAATGGATTAATGTTTCATTGGACCGTCTCAGTTCAAATCAATTTTATATGATGTATTCATGTTTATTACTAACACCACACCATGGGATTTCAACCCAGTAGTGGAGGACTCACATACAGAACAACCCAGTTATCTGAAAGAAAAGAAAGACATGTATTTATATAGCACCTTTCACGACTGTAGGAGGTTCCAAAGTGCTTTACAGCCAATGTTCTTTTGACATATAGTCACTATTGTAATGTAGGAAACATTTAGGGAGATCCAGTCTTTTTGTTCATTTTTTTTTATTCGTTCACGGGATGTGGGCGTCGCTGGCGAGGCCAGCATTTATTGCCCATCCCTAATTGCCCTTGAGAAGGTGGTGGTGAGCCGCCTTCTTGAACCGCTGCAGTCCGTGTGGTGACGGTTCTCCCACAGTGCTGTTAGGTAGGGAGTTCCAGGATTTTGACCCAGCGATGATGAAGGAACGGCGATATATTTCCAAGTCGGGATGGTGTGTGACTTGGAGGGGAACGTGCAGGTGTTGTAGTTTCCATGTACCTGCTGCTCTTGTCCTTCTAGGTGGTAGAGGTCGCGGGTTTGGGAGGTGCTGTCGAAGAAGCCTTGGCGAGTTGCCGCAGTGCATCCTGTAGATTGTACACACTGCAGCCACTGTGCGCCTGTGGTGAAGGGAGTGAATGTTTAGGGTGGTGGATGGGGTGTCAATCAAGCGGGCTTCTTTGTCCTGGATGGTGTCGAGCTTCTTGAGTGTTGTTGGAGCTGCACTCATCCAGGCAAGTGGAGAGGATTCCTTCACACTCCTGACTTGTGCCTTGTAGATGGTGGAAAGGCTTTGGGGAGTCAGGAGGTGAGTCACTCGCCACAGAATACCCAGCCTCTGACCTGCTCTTGTAGCCACAGTATTTATATGGCTGGTCCAGTTAAGTTTCTGGTCAATGGTGACCCCCAGGATGTTGATGGTGGGGGATTGGGCGATGGTAATGCCGAATTTATGCCTCATTCTGATTTATTGTAATAATTTTGGAAACATAGAAACATAGAAAATAGGAACAGGAGTAGGCCATTCGGCCCTTCGTGCCTGCTCTGCCATTCAATATGATCATGGCTGATCCTCTATCTCAATACCATATTCCTGCTCTCTCCCCATACCCTTGATGCCTTTTGTGTCTAGAAATCTATCTAGCTCCATCTTAAATATATTCAGTGACTTGGGGTCCACAGCCTTCTGAATTCCATAGGTTCACCATCCTCTGAGTGAAGAAATTTCTCCTCATCTCAGTCCTAAATGTCCTACCCCGTATCCTGAGACTGTGACCCCTCGTTCTGGACCCCCCAGCCAGGGGAAACATCCTCCCTGCATCCAGTCCGTCTAGCCCTGTCAGAATTTTATATGTTTCAATGAGATCCCGTCTCATTCTTCTGAACTTGAGTGAATACAGGCCGAGTCGACCTAATCTCTCCTCATACGACAGTCCTGCCATCCCAGGAATCAATCTGGTGAATCTTCGCTGCAATCCCTCTATGGCAAGTATATCCTTTCGTAGGTAAGGAGACCAAAACTGCACACAGGTGTGGTCTCACCAAGGCCCTGTATCACTGCAGTAAGACATCCTTGTTCCTATTCTCAAACCATTTGCCTTCCGAACTGCTTGCTGCACCTGCATATTTGCTTTCAGCGACTGGTGTACAAGGACACCCAGGTCTCTTTGTACATCAACATTCCCCAATCTATCACCATTTAAATAATACTCTACCTTTCTGTTTTTCCTTCCGAAGTGGATAACTTCACATTTATCCACATTATACTGCATCTGCCATGTATTTGCTCACTCACTCAACTTGTCTAAATCACCCTGAAGCCTCTTTGCATCCTCCTCACAACTCACGATCTCGCCTAGTTTTGTGTCGTCAGCAAACTTGGAAATATTACATTTGGTTCCCTCATCCAAATCATTGATATATATTGTGAATAGCTGGGGCCCAAGCACTGATCCCTGCGGTACCCCACTAGTCACTGCCTGCCACCCCAAAAAAGACCCATTTATTCCTACTCTCTGTTTCCTGTCTGTTAGCCAATTTTCAATCCATGCCAGTATATTACCCCCAATCCCATGTGCTTTAATTTTGCACATGGGATTGGGGGTAATATACTGGCATGGATTGAAAATTGGCTAACGGACAGGAAACAGAGAGTAGGAATAAATGGGTCTTTTTTGGGGTGGCAGGCGGTAACTAGTGGGGTACCGCAGGGATCAGTGCTTGGGCCCCAGCTATTATGTGGGACTTTATCAAAGGCCTTCTGAAAATCCAAATAAACCACATCCACTGGTTCTCCCTTATCTATTCTACCAGTTACATCCTCAAAAAACTCCAGTAGGTTTGTCAAACATGATTTCCCTTTCATAAATCCATGTTGACTTTGTCTAATCCTGTTGATATTTTCTAAATGTCCTGTTATCACATCCTTTATAACAGACTCTAGCATTTTCTCTACTACTGAAGTTAGGCTAACCGGTCTGTAGTTCCCTGTTTACTGTCTCCCTCCTTTTTTAAATAGTGGGGTTACATTTGCCACCCTCCAATCTGCAGGAACTGTTCCATAATCTATAGAATTTTGGAAGATGACAAATAATGCATCCACTATTTCCATGGCTACCTCTTTTTGTACTCTGGGATGCAGATTATCAGGCCCTGGGGATTTATCGGCTTTCAGTCCCATTAATTTCTCCAGCACTATTGTTTTACTAATACTAATTTCCTTTAATTCCTCCTTCTCACTAGTCCCTTGGTTCCCTAACATTTCTGGGAAGTTATTTGTGTCCTCTTCCGTGAAGACAAAACAAAAGTACTTGTTTAATTGCTCTGCCATTTCCCTGTTCCCCATTATAAATTCTCCTGTTTCTGACTGTAAGGGACCTACATTTGTCTTCACTAATCTTTTTCTTTTTGCATACTTGTAGAAGCTTTTACAGTCCACTTTTATGTTCCTTGCAAGTTTACTCTCATACTCTATTTTCCCCCTCTTAATCAATCCCTTGGTCCTTTTTTGCTGAATTCTAAACTGCTCCCAATCCTCAGGCTTGCTACTTTTTCTGGCAACTTTATATGACTCCTCTTTGGATCTAATACTATCCTTAATTTCTTTTGTCAGCCATGGTTGGGCTGCTTTTCCTTTTGTGTTTTTGCGCCAGAAGATGCATGAATAAATGCAAATGAAACAAAGGAAAAATTAGCAAAATAAAATTGGCTCTATCAGTGAGCCATCATTTGAGCTGTTTACATATATGACTCAATAGAGTACAAGGGTTTTTAAAAAGTTATCAAAGGCACAGGTTTTATTCTGTGATGGTGTTTAAGTCAAATTCCTGGTGCACATGGACAATTGGAATCAGATGGTCTGTTGAGTAAATGTCAGTTAGAAAATTGGAAATCTGTCTCTGGCCAATGTCAGTAATAAGCCATGTAATATACATTTAACAAAATAACTGTAAGGGTTTGCAGTAATCAAGAATTAACAACATTGCTGTTTCTTTTTTCATCTCGCTCAAAAAGTAAATGATTTTGTAGAATTCTTTAAAAGCAGATGGATCCGATTGGAACATAATGTTGCGCAGGAAGCTGCTAAAAAACTCAGTGAGTTAATCGTCTTTACACAGTCTATTCTATTTAATCATAGAATATATGTTATGTGAATCAAAATAGAACTTCTATAAGGTGGATCTTTAATTAAGAGAATCCCACGTCATCAAACCAACCTGAGAAACGTGGGGTAAAGTTTCCACTTTGGGCGCAATCAGTAATTGGGCGCAAAGCTCGAAATTGCACTGGTTAGGTCACAGTTCAATTTTCTGCTAAAATGCATTTGCATAATCACAAACATAAAGTCTTCCATGAACCAGCATGATCAGGCAGCTTAACAGAGCGTAATCTTTTATTTTTTTATCTTTGCAATAAAAAATATTCATTGATGTATTTAAGAGATGTATTTAAGAGTGGTATTTTATTAATACAGCTGAAAATGGGTTTATCACAAAAAATAGGCATTTTTAATGAGCGTCCATTCCTTCACCTGTGAGTAACCTGATTTTAAATCACTGTAAATGACTTAGAAAAACTATACTGAACCATTTACTACTTTCATTGGTATACACTAGTCAGATTCTTAGTAAATTAAATATTTTTTTAATTTTTAAAGATGTTTAAAACGTGCCTACTAGTGCCTGTGCACCCAAGAAAACGAGTGCAATTTGAAGACCCTCCTCGAACGGCAGCAATCTGTGAAAACTCGCCATCCTTGTTATTTTGGTCGGGGGTGGGGGGGGTGTGGCCAGTTTTGTGGGCGGGGCCGGCTTTAGACCCATTGATTTTTCAACCGGCGTTAAAGATCGCGGAAACTCGATTTACACCTGACGTAACTTATGCTTGATATTCCGTGATTTTCCTCGATCTTTTACACTGGTTCGGGCGGAATGCGCTGACAAAACCAGTGCAATCTAACGGAAACTCTACCCCAAGTAGCTTGCTCTAGAGAATGCCAAGTGCTTTTTTTGGTCAACATTCGGGGCAATTTTCAACTGCTGCCCGCCCAATTTTTGCCTGAGAATTGGGCAGCTGGGAGTGGAAAATTGGGGTGTTACCTTGGCCACCCCTTGGCTACCAACACCTGCCTGATACATTTTTCAGGCAGGGCTGTACATGGGTGCTCAGCACGCTCACCTGAAAAGGTGGGAGGCTGCTTACATATGCAAATCGGGATCCTATGCTAGTTGTAGGCCCCTTTTTGCAGTTTTCAGGTACAAATGGATGGAATGTGCACCATGCGCACTCCACACAGTTGTACCCAGCAGTGAGCGGCTTAACCAGTGATCCGCTGTAGGCCACTCCGGAAATGGTTGGAACTTTTTTTTGGGGGGGGGGCAATTTTTGAGGGGCCAGGAGAAACAGGAATGCTTCTCCTGGCCGCACAAAAATACTGTGGCCCATTGCCAACTGCTGGATGCCTCCCCTCCCGGCAGGGGAGTTCTCCTGGTGTCCTGACCAACACTTATCCCTCAACCAACATCACCAAACATAGATGATCTGGTCATTTATCTCATTGCTGTTATGCGAAAATCAGCTGCCGCGTTTCGTAAGCTACAATAGTGTCTACACAAAAGAAAAGTTCTTCATTGGCTGTAAAGCACTTTGGGACGCCCTAAGGTTGTGAAAGGTGTTATTTAAATGCAAGTCTGTCTTTCGGCAGGGGAATTTAGAGGTGAGGTTGAGGATCTTGAATTTGAGTTTATTGGACACAGTGAGCCAATAGAACCTAGCAAGGATATGGATGATGGAAGTGCAGAATTTTATGCAGTGGAGGATGCACATTGCAAAGGTCTGAGTTAGAGCAAGTTTGTGAAGGGTAGAGGCAAGGAGCTGCTGGTAAAGTTAATTTTCAAGGTGATGAAAGCATGGATTGGGGTTTGAGTAGGGTTAAAACTACAACTCCCATGATGAATCTTTCTCGCAGAATGTAACAACAGGACCTATAACTCCATGGTCTTTTTCTATTCGGTTTCCATGTGAGCTGGGTTGCTCTGATGCTTTTTGCATTGGTAGCAACTGCCCTGATGCATCTCTCTCACACACATGCAGAATTTGTCACAGCAGCTGGAAATCCTCAGCAAGAAGGTCCAGGTAAAAAAATAAATAAGTTAGCTCCTGGCCCCAGACATAAGGGCAGACAAATGAGAGGGAAACTTCTTACAGGCATTACTGACATCAAATTTATGGATAAATTTAACTTTTTTTCAGAACTGTGTAATTTTTATACATGTTATGTTAGAAATGCTATTTTTAGCTTATACACTGAGCTAAGTATAGTGGGAAAATGGCAGTCCACAACATTGTAAAGAAATTATCTCAGAGATTTACTATTATGTTTTATGATAGTTAATGGTTCTAAATTTCTGGGTTTGAAGAATATTTGAGCAATTTGGATGGTTTTGTGGTGCTTCTTCCAATTGGAGGGATTCCTATTTGTTCACATATACTCACATTTGAGCCAATGGTTAACTTACAGAAGCCTGATTCAGGTGCCACACTTTGAGGCGTGATGGCTTTGAGAGCTGTGGTACCACAGATGCACGCTGGACGCAAGACTTTGAATCACAAAAATATTCCTTTTTGTTTTTAAAATTTAGAAAATAACATTCTATTTCTCTATGGAGATTCTCATCGTTCTTATATTTGATTCCCAAGACAAACATGGATTCAGAAAGGATGCACCTAGTGGAAACTGGGCGGATAGGCAATTAAAATGGACCTCGTGACCTACCTGCCGATGTCCTGCCTGGATCCCACCATCTTCAATCTTAACCTGCTCTTCTGAGCAGACGGGATCATACAATCATACAATTAACGTTAACTCTAATCCTAACCTAAGCAAACACTAAATAACATTTTCAGTTTTTGTGCCGACTACCTTGGTAACATTTCTGAGTGAACCTGCCAAATACTGGTAAATAATACTTAATGGATTCATGCCCAGGAGGGTTGGGTTGAGACTACCCAAATTAATTTCAATCAGAACCCTTACAGCCAGCAAAGAGAGGAGGCACTTATCCCACATGAACGTACTTCTTAGTTTTTCTTCTACACTCTTTCATAGGATTTGTAAGGCTGATATTTTTGCTAAAATGTAATGCAGTGCTTTACACAGGTAATAAACACAGTGGCCTGCAATTTCCATGGAGTTTACACCATTTCTCCATTGTTGCCGCTGATCTTCCATAACTCATAGAATCAGAGAATCATACAGCAGAGAAGGAGGCCATTCGGCCCATCGTGCCTGTGCCGGCTCTTTGAAAGAGCTATCCAATTAGTCCCACTCCACTGGTCTTTCTTCATAGCCCTGTAAATTTTTCCTTTTCAAGTATTGCTGCAGTTATATAAGGTATTGGTGAGACCACACCTGGAATACTGCATACAGTTTTGGTCTCCATACTTAAGAAAAGACATACTTGCTCTCGAGGCAGTACAAAGAAGGTTCACTCGGTTAATCCCGGGGATGAGGGGGCGGACATATGAGGAGAGGTTGAGTAGATTGGGACTCTACTCATTGGAGTTCAGAAGAATGAGAGGCGATCTTATTGAAACATATAAGATTGTGAAGGGGCTTGATCGGGTGGATGCGGTGAGGATGTTCCCAAGGATGGGTGAAACTAGAACTAGGGGGCATAATCCTAGAATAAGGGGCTGCTCCTTCAAAACTGAGATGAGGGGAAACTTCTTCACTCAGAGTGTGGTAGGTCTGTGGAATTTGCTGCCCCAGGAAGCTGTGGAAGCTACATCATTAAATAAATTTAAAACAGAAATAGACGGTTTCCTAGAATTAAAGGGAATTAGGGGTTACGGGGAGCGGGCAGGAAATTGGACATGAATTTAGATTTGAGATTAGGATCAGATCAGCCATGATCTTATTAAATGCCGGAGCAGGCTCGAGGGGCCGATTGGCCTACTCCTGCTCCTATATCTTATGTTCTTATGTAAATATATATCCAGTTTCCCTTTGAAAGTTACTATTGAATCTGCTTCAACCACCCTTTCAAGCAGCGCATTCTAAATCATAACAATTCGCTATGTAAAAAAAATTCTCCTCACCTGCTCTCTGGTCTTTTTGTCAATTATTTTAAATCCAGATCGAAGGGATAATTTTCCACATTTGCAGAAAATGCTAGGAAAATGGTGGGCCGAGCACGCCAGAACTTCTGATTTGCAATCTCAGTGAGTGAAGTTCCCCACTAGAATTGCAAGGTTAAAAATTGACCCTTTTATCATATTCTTCACAAGTGGAACAGTGCATGTGATCAGTTCTACTCCGAGGTTTGGTGTATATAATAGTCAGATACAAGCATAATCCCACGAGGTGGATACTAGCTAGTATTTTCTGGAACAGAGCAGTAAGACTATATCTTACACATTATTAAAACGAATTTAAATGTTTTGAATAATTTCACAGTATATGCAGCCCTAAAGCAATCTGTAGCCATGATCATGTTAAAGAGAAATGTTAATGCAGCCTATAAAAGCCCTAATCACATAGAATTTCCCACAGACTACTGCTTCTTAAAATGGAACACAATCACCACAGAAAAATAACATTTTTCTCACATTCTTGCACTAAGATAGTGACTCTGTCAAACCCAGTTTAGACTTCCTGAGCAGTCTTCAGTTATTCTTGACGACACAATGGCCAATGATGTTTATCTCCTCCTGTAACCTGACTAAGGCATCGTGGGATTTGTTTTCTGCTGCCTTCCCTTTCTGCCCAGGGCTCCTCCTGCCAGTCTCTGGGAATAGTGAGGTCCTCATTGCTGGAGGCAGCCAGGTGCAGTATGCTGCTGACAGAAATAGCTTGCAGCAACCACAAGCCAAGGTCGAACTCAGCATCGTTTTGCTTAGTCAAGTATTTTATGTGTAAAGGAAAAATAGCAATATATTTTTCAGTAGAAACATGTTTATTCCTTTTAAGCAAATCTAAAACATGACAATAAAGGAGGTACATGAAACAATCAGTACGATATTAATCTTTTCATCAACTAAGACTTCTATTATGCAATATGCTTATTTTGAAATTTTCTCTCATCGTCCTTTTCTCCCACCATCCTTTCTTTGCTGGTTATAGTATGAAGAGTATCTAAGCACAGTCCTTCTCAAAAATAAATGTAACTCAAATATTTATTTCTTGTTGTTTCCGGAAGCTTGTTTTAACCCATGACTATTCCCTGATCAGTGCTGTCAGCTGTTCACTGAGCTATCCATCTATCTGATATTTTGTATCCAACTGTCACTGAAATCTATAGAGATTTCATCCTGTCTATTTGACAGAACTGAATACTGATGGGTGAATATTCATTAAAAATGTATTCTATTTCCTTTTTCCAAGGCTGACAACATACCTGCAACTTACTGATCTGATCAGTTTTGTTAGAAGCAAAATTGTTGGATTAATGAGGCTGTTGGATTAATCAGATGCATTTTTTGATTCCGATTGTACAGTACAGATTTATTTAATCTGCTACTCAGGGTCGTCAGAAAATATGTTTGTTTGGGAACATTTATTGCATTTGTCTCCTATTCTCCTGTATATAAAGTACTCTAAGGAGTCCCATTGTAGTCCTGTAGCAATACTATTGAATTACTGCCAGATTTGTACCCCAAAGAACTATAAAACTGTATTATTAGATAATTTGCTATATGTCAATACTATAAATTTTAGATCTAAAACATTTAAACAGTACCTCCAAATGCTTTGCCATACACTGATACTGTCAGAAAGTTCTGTAGAATGTATTAGTTCTTAATGATTGTATGCTACATTATCATAAAACAGAATGGTATCATAGTACTCTATGATACCATTCTGCAAGGCATAAAATAGTGGATCACATACTTGTTGAATTGGTAGTAAATCTGCTTTTTACATCAGTTACTCCCAAAACCTTATTTGAATAACATGACTCTTTGGGGCTAATTTTAACCTACCTCCCCAGACAGGAATCCCATGAGATTGGGTGGAAGGCCAATTTTACACCCCACCCAATATTATCCTCCAATGACTTGAAGAGTAAATCGGGCAGGATGATAAACCAGTGTTGCACCCGATCCCATAAGTTTCCCGACGGGAGGGTTAGGTTAAAATTGACCCCTTTATATCTCAAACATATTTAACTAATGTTCTTAGTAGACTGGAGGGAGAGAATAATACACTCTAGGCTGGATTGTTCGCAACTATTTAAAATGTTTATCTTTTAATTGTATCTTATGGACTAAAAAGGTTGCGTTTTAGTAGCAAAGTCAAGGCAACGCTGCTTTCTTTTTCTTTGAAGGTACAGACACATTTTTACAAGTTATTTTCCCCTGCCCTTTTATTTTTGCCTGGTCTCTTCACACCACAGATCAACTGTGACCAAGAAGAAGACAAGTAACCTCCCCCAGTGCCACAGTGGGCGAGCTGCTACCTGTGTGTGATTCGATTTCTTGTTGATGACCAACTGCCTTGTCACCTTGTCAGGTCATGGTAATTAATCTAAAAGGGTATCACTGCCACTGAAAAATGTCCGCCAATGTTTTCAGTGGAATTTACTACATGTATCATGAATGACGCCATGTGACATTGGTTGTATCATCAAGTGCAACTCCGAAAAATGCAAACAATTATTTTTTTAAGAACACCTAACAAAATTGTCCGTCAAAAACTACAAAACACTGCAGCATTATCTTTCCCAGTGGTCAATATAATGAGGTATTATGAAACAAGTGTATTAAAGGGACATGGAATCACAGAAACATAGAATGATGCAGCACAGAAGGAGGCCATTCAGTCCCTCGTGTCTGGGCTGGCTCTTTGAAAGAGTCTCACTACTCTGCTCATTCCCCATAGTGCTGCAAATTTTTCCCCTTCAAATATTTATCCAATTCCCTTTTGAAAGTTATTGAAGCTACTTCGACCATCCTTTCAGGCAGTGTACTCCAGATCATAACAACAAATTGTAAAAAAAATTCTCCTCGTCTCACCTCTGGTTCATTTGCCAATTACCTTAAATCTGCGTCCTCTGGTTACCAACCCTTCTGCCACTGGAAACAGTTTCTCCTTATTTACCCTATCAAACCCTTCATGATTTTGAACACCTCTATCAAATCTCCCCTTAACCGTCTCTGCTCTAAGAAGAACAACCCCAGTTTACCTAGTCTCTCCATGTAACTGAAGTCCCGCATCTCTGGTACCATTCTAGTAAATCCTTGACATTGACAGTCTTTCAGGGAATATTGGAGTGCATTATTCTGGGTTATTCTTAGTTGTGTCAGGAACCAACTCTGCTCCAAAACCTCCCAGAATGGTTGATGCTGCTTTTCTTTCATAAAGCAGTTTCAGTATTCCTCTGGGAGTCAGCAACTAAGTTTGCCAGTTAACAAGGATTGAGACTAACCATGATCCTTTGTTATGGATATTCTGATTCTCAAATTAAAAAAGGATGCTTGTGGCCTCTATGCCTGTATTTTATGGGTTGGGAAAAAGCAGACAACAGGGAAGAATAAGAATTATGGAAGGCATGTAGATCTGCTTTCAATGGCCAAAATCAACAGTAATCATAAACCGTGTGATATTTTATATCATGGAGAATCAGTTCCTGTGAACAAAGATAAGTTACAAGTGTTACCTGCCATATTATCAGTGCTTTGATTGTTCGGACTGACTTTTCCTCTTATTATTACCATAATTATGCTGTTTTTCAGAAGTGGTACTGGACCTGAAATTGATCCGGAGCCATACATCTCCCAGTCCAAATTATTGCTGGTGTAAATGTGATCCATCGTGATGTCATGCTGGTCCTAATCAGGATGGATGCCAGAATAAGCTAGTGGTAAAGTTAAGGCCAAAGCTCATATCAACTATTCAATGACCAAGTCCACTTCCTCTGCCTCATGCATTCCACCAGCCATTCACCAATACACCTGCCATTCACCAATACACCTGTCAGTCACCAATACACCTGTCAGTCACCAATACACCAGCCATTCACCAATACACCTGTCAGTCACCAATACACCAGCCATTCACCAATACACCTGCCATTCACCAATACACCTGTCAGTCACCAACACACCTGTCAGTCACCAATACAGCCGCCAATCACCATTCCACCTGCCAATCACCAATACACCTGTCAGTCACCAATACACCAGCCATTCACCAATACACCTGCCATTCACCAATACATCTGTCAGTCACCAATACACCTGCCATTCACCAATACACCTGTCAGTCACCAATACACCTGCCATTCACCAATACACCTGTCAGTCGCCAATACACCTGCCAATCACCATTCCACCAGCCATTCACCAATACATCTGTCAATCACCAATGCACCTGTCAGTCACCAATACTCTTGTCAGTCACCAATACACCTGCCATTCACCAATACACCTGTCAGTCACCAATACACCTGTCAGTCACAATACTCCTGTCAGTCACCAATACACCTGTCAGTCACCAATACTCCTGTCAGTCATCAATACACCTGCCAATCACCAATACACCTGCCATTCACCAATACACCTGTCAGTCACCAATACTCCTGTCAGTCACCAATACACCTGCCATTCACCAATACACCTGCCATTCACCAATACACGTGCCAATCACCAATACACCCGCCATTCACCAATACACCTGCCAATCACCAATACACCTGCCATCTGCTGTTGCACCCATTTCAAGTTCCTTTTTTTAAATTCTAAAACAAGGTTTCTGCCAGCGGGCTGAAAAAATTGGTATAGATGGTGAGAAGAGAAGAGATGGATTGCAGACAGTCTGAAAATAGACTGAACTTATTGGCATCAGTGCTAGGCCACACTCCAAGCAAATCACCTTGGTTGACAACACCAAAAAAGCACAACAATCCCACTGATGACTGAAAAAATAGAACACATAAGCAACTCCACAGGGGATATGAGTAAATAGGAATATTTTCAAAGTAAGAAAAGTACCGACCTGAGTCCTTCAAGGCATTTAAGTCTGTCCTTCGGATGAGACCCTGTCTGCCCTCTCAAGTGGATGTAAAAGATCCCATGGCACAATTCAAAGAGCAGGGGAGTTCTCCCCGGTGTCCTGGCCAATATTTATCCCTCACCCAACATCACTAAGAAAGAAAAACAGGTTCTCTGTTCATTATCTCAGTGCTGTTTTGGGGATCTTGCTGTGCAAAAAATTGGCTGCTACCTTTCCGAAATTACAACAGTGACAACACTTTAAAAGCGCTTTGCTGGCTGTAATGTGTCGTTTGACGTTCTGAGGTCGAGAAAGGTGCTATATAAGTTCAGGTTCTTACTTTGAATTCAAGTGTAAGTAGAAGTTACTTAAAGGTTAACTGTGCAGTATAATTGTTATCCTGTGGGTAACAAAGTCATGAATGAATTATGAAGCTCTGCCGCATGAGAGGGATCAACGAGATACATCATTAGAGGCCTGTTAAGCATTCTATTTATATCATTTGTGCTTTTAAACAAAAAACAAAAAATGTTACTGGCCACTATTTCAGTATTCCCCTTGATGTTATGAATTAGCTTACCTATCTTCATAGGTGTTTGACTACCACATTGAAAATCCCTGTAGAGGATAATTTTTTGCAACACATTATGATGTAATTAAAATGTTCCTTCTGGTGTCTTGACCATACCTGTGGGTTTTTTTTAATGCTGAGAAACATGGACGGGGAGGCAATTTTCAACTCCCAGACTCCTGTTCCTCATCTGTAGAACGGGCCTTTGGCACATTGAAAATCGAGGTATGGGGGCACTTTGGTCACCCCATTGACGTCCAACGCCTGCCCAATGCAATTTTCAGGTAAATAGATAAGCAGCCCACCCACCTGAAACAGGCTGCTTAACAATGCAAGTCAGGATCATAGGCCATTTGTCGGTTGTTAGAGGACGTTCAGGAAACGAGCTGGAGTTTCTCTTTAACTTTAATTTTCGTGGGGCCAGGAGGAGCAGGAGTGCTCCCTCTGGACCACAAAAAAATCTCCGGCCTGTTGTTGACGCATGCAAGGCCCGCGTTAAGATTGCCTCCCCCCACCGCCCCGCCACTAGGATCGACCCATCAGCTAGCTCAACATGGGAGCTGGCTCATTTCCCATCCTCCCAGAACTGGTGATCTGCAGCAGGGCAGCCTGCTTGACGCCCACAGCTTGCCTGCAGCATGTTCATGAGGCCCGGCCTCAAAATGGCTCAGAATGGGGGAATGGCCCCTCCACCATTTGGCGCCCATTTTGGACACTACTTCGCTACTTGAAAATCACTCCCAATCTCTCATGGAATCAGGGAATTGGGCCAGACTTTCATCCGAGGTAAAATGTAATCGTGCAGATAATAATGCAAACCTGCAGATTCCTATTGATCTGGTCACAGATTGCTTCAGAATGTGTTTTGGGTCATGATCTGTTGTCAATGAGAGCATACAGGTAAAATTCTGAAGGGAGAGGGTAGAACTATGGAATAAAGACAATGGCCCATATCCCTTAATGCCTTTAAGGGTATTAAGAGATATGGAACCAAGGTGGGTAAATGGAGTAGAGATACAGATCAGCCACCATCGAATTGAATGGCGGAGCAGAGTTGAGGGGCTGAATGGCCTACTTTAATTCCTATGTAACTCCAGGTGCATTTTTGGCGGGTAGGTGACGAAGTGAGTTGGAAACTCACACATTGCTCCAGAAATTAGACCAGGGCTATTTTAACTCCCGGGCCTCATTAACATGCCACTGGTTGTTGGGAAGCAGCAGAAAATCATGTAACCTGGAGGCCACCCACTCACACAAGGTAGGTGGCAGGATCGGGTTCCAGGTTCGTTTCACGGAGGGATCGTATTCGGGAAGGGTGGGGGGACGTTTGGGGCAGGGATAGTTTAAGCTTTTCTTGTGGGGCCCAGGAAAGCCCCACAAGGCTCAGGTCTTGAAGTAAAAATTGTGTCTGGGTTAGGTCCTTGGGTGTGGCTTTATATATGTCTATGGCTGTGCTTTCTGATCCCTCCGGTTGTTAATGGTATCATACATGGGGACTCCAGTGATAACCTTCTTGTTTGCAGCATTCCTCCTGGCCAGTTCCATCTTCTACGCTAGATCATCCCCAACCTGTACCCTGAGCAGCCCTAGCATCCCTGGACCAGTTCCCAACTAAGGCCGATATCACTGCATACAAAATGCAGGTGAGATGTCGGGTGATGTGTGTCATTGTCAGTGTGGTCTCCTTGAACTCATTTTGAGCATCTTTGGGGGGGGGAGGGGGGTGAGAGAGGAATTTCCTCGAATTCCTTCTACCTGAATTAGCCTCGGGTTTTTTTTAAAATCTGTTTCTTTGTCTTTCTCAGGAGATTACATAGCTTCTGGTGGGTGGGCAGCATTGTGGGTCGTGGTGATTAGTTGCTACATGATTACATGGGACAGTCCCAATGGACCAGCTGCGTCATTTCCTGTCCATCAGTTTCGTGCGTTAAAATGTCCCTTGGTAGTTTCTTTTCAATCCGAGCTTTGAGACCATAATACCTCGTCTTTCTTCCCCCGTGTCCCCGCACTAAGTGGAAACAGAATTGGCTTAATTTACTATTTCCTGACAGATTTATGTTCTCTCTCTGGGCACATTCGTTTCCCTTCGCCTTTTCTTCTAAAACAAAACCGAAATACTGCGGAGGATGGAAATCTGAAATAAATACAGAAAACGCTGGAAACTCTCTGTGGAGAGAGAGTTAATGTTTCAGGTCGAGTGATTTCACTCCAGCCCTCCATCCTATCCCTTTTGTGTTTCTCTCCCCCCACCTCCCCTGGCTCTGCACTTGCTTAAAAGCTGTTCATCTAAAATATCTTCCAGTTCTGATGAAACGTCATTGACCTGAAACATTTGTTTCTCTCACCACAGATGCTGCCTAACCTGCTGGGTGTTTCCAGCATTTTCTGTTTTTATATCATCTTTCTTCTGTAGCTCCTTACTGAGTCTTGTTATGGCATGGGGAGTGTTCCTCGGATATTTGCCAACAAGTATTTCCTCATTTCTGTGTGTTAATATTTTTAACATACATTTCTGACTGATCAGGCAAAAAGCCATTAAAAATGTGGTATTGCAACAGAGATGTGAGACTGGAAAAATTGCGTTGAAAATTATGCTCTTTACCGACTTTAATTCTCGCAGTTAGGATTTCTCGATCCGCTATCTGCTTTGAATCTGTTTGAGTCATTGTGAGACAGAAAACCAGAGTGACGCAGATTGGATCTTTATCTGATACACCATTTGGAAACAGATGTGAACTGGATGAAAGACTTACCTTAATCCATTCATACCAGACGGTTCAGGTTTCTTTGGCTTGGTATTGCACTCATCCCTATCTTTTTACATAATAAACTTTAGGCCAGAATTTGATGGCAAAATAACGGCAAGTTTAATGCGCACACTGTTATTGGTGTGTTAAAAAAAAGGAATTTGTGGCGAGGAAGAGATATGCCGTGAGTTGTGAACTCTGTTGTGAATTGCTGTTCCCATTGGTGGAAGGGTCAAGGACCAGAGGACATAGATTTAAGGTGATTGGCAAAATAATCAAAGGTGACATGGGGAAAAACTTTTTTACACAGCGAGTGGTTAGGATCTGGAATGCACTGCCCGAGGGGGTAGTGGAGGGAGATTCAATTCATGGCCTTCAAAAGGGAACTGGATAAGTGCTTTCAAGGAAAAAATTTGCAGGGCTACGGGGAAAGGGCGGGGGAGTGGGACTAGCTGGATTGCTCTTGCATAGAGCCGGCGTGGACTCGATGGGCCGAATGGCCTCCTTCCATGCTATAACCATTCTATGATTCTATGATTCGTCACAAATTGCTGGATGATTTGTGCCGCACTGCCGTTAGCCTTGTAAAAGCTGGATCTCGCCGTCAACTTCCCCGTGAGCATCAAGAAATTGCTGGAATTGACCGTAAATACAAATTAAATTCACTGCAGAAAGTTAGGGCTGGTATTTCATGGTAATGGAATGATTTATGCTCCTGACCTGCCACTCAACCTCTCCGGCCCAGAAAGGAAACAATTGAAACTGTGGCGTCTCACTCCTGCAGGTAGTAAATTGTTCCTCGAGGCTTCTTAAAATTTAAATTGTAAATTTAAAATTTTTTTTATTTGTTTTTTTACTTTCCCTTTCTGTCACTTTTTTTCTCTCTCTCTTAATCCAAAATTTCTTTCCCTCTCTTTATTTCTGCTTCTTGACTCTAATTCACCCAATTTCCTTCTCTGTCGTTCCTCTGTTTCCTTCTCTATCCTTAAATCTCAATGGTTAAGGAGATAGACGATCAGTCCCATCATTCACCAAGGTCCCAGATGTCCCGTTAACCTCATTATAAATTTGCACTTCCAGTAATTGGAGCTGAAGGGTGATGATAAACAACAACTCATGGCACTCACCGCGAGATGTCCTGTCCAGCACATTCTGGGCCATTATATGGAATTATCACAAAATATCATAATACCAGATGAACTGGACATATATGTTAGAGAATCAATTAGGGAGATTTTAATCCATTTCTATCTCATTGCTACTGTTAGATCTTGAAGAGTAACTTGGAGAAATAAGTCCCAGAATTGGGGAATCAATGGCTTCGTGTCAAGCTGAATGGTTCAAGGAGTAGCTTTAGGCTGTGCCAATTGGAAGTAGGGATAGGGGCTAGGAAAATACAAACCTATTTGACATAAATATTCAGAAGTACTAAAAACGCATCTTGCAACACGCCCAAATAAAATCTGTTTTGCGCTACAATGCATAAATAAAATTGTACCCACTAACTGTACCTCATATTGACGTAAGCCATTTTGCAATTTCTTCGTCAATACATCATCATTTTCTTTAAGATGCTATGAGCTTTAAAAATTAACATGAAATAGTGAAAAAGGTAATGCAGCCGAGCATTAGGATTTTTCCCACTAATTTCTTTGATTTGGTACATTACAGACAACAGGAATATAGACTCCTAGCTGTTTGGGGGTCATTGTATTTGTTTAGTCACTCAGCAGTGACCGTGTCAGTAACTCTGCCAAGTACAATCGCAAATTCTGAAGCAGGAACACAGCGTGCTGAGTTTTACTTTAAAGGGCAAATCGCACTAAAGTATAAATGAGAAAGGAGTGCTGATGAGGCGATCTTTTTTTAAATGTATAAGATGAAGCAGTTATGTATTGCAAACCCTAGATGGCACAGAATTGATGGGATGTATATACACACACACACACATATATATATATATATATATACACACAAATATACATTTGGACCTTATATACAGATATATACATTTAGACCAGAACTTTTGGTATTGAAATTCATGCCAGCAGACCAATCCTGAGAGGATTTGCTCTAATTTCAAGGGTATCAAGGTTAAAATAGCAGATGGAGGAATTTTGTATTAACCTGTTAACGCATTTATTATCACCATTTAACAGCTCAATTTCAAGGCATTGGCTGCAAAGTTATTTTTACTTTTTTTTCCAGTTTTCTCTCTCCACACCACACATCATCCATTATCAACGAGCAGTGCGTTGCGAGGTCTCTGCTAATGCTCTACTGAAACTGATAGCTGTGACTGAATATCATTGAATCTGTGTGCTTATAAGGCACAAGGCAAACAATCGCATCAGAAACTACTCGAAATATGTGTTTCAAAGCTCAAAGTTAGATTGAGTTTTCAAGGATAACAACTGTAGAAATTTATAGATCATTGTAAATGCTAAAATTGGCTGGCAGAATTATAAGGCTGTAGTTAAATATCAGGAGTTCTGCTAACGTGGAAACAAAGCTCTCACAGTTTATGTATTCATCAGAACCCCTAAAGACAATTATTGTCTTGTACCTTAGTGTCAACCATCTATATATGTAGTTAGTCCGAGTCTCCTGTGCCTAATTTCTTCCACTGCTGTCTGTCCAAGCAAGTCACTTGACTCCATCGGAGTATCATCTTGCCTTACATCCAGCAGATCGTGGTTTTCCACAGTTCATATTTATATTTGCAAGTCTATAGCAGACTCATCTTGTCTCTGGGTTGTTTCTGTAATGAAACAACAACAGTAATTTGCATTTTTATAGTGCCTTTAACATAGGAAAACATCCCAAGATACTTCACAGAAACATGATCAGACAAATATTGACACCGAGTTAAAGAAGGAGATATTAGGAGAAACGACAATGTCTGGTTAAAGAAATGGATTTTAAAGAGGGTCTTAAAGGTGGAAAGAGAGATGGAAAAGCTTAGGGAGGGAATTCCAAAGTGTTGGGCCTTGGCAGCTAAAGGCACAGCTGCCAATGGTGGGGCAAAGGGAGTGGGAGACGCACAAGAGGCCAGAGTTGGAGGAATGCAGAGTTCTTAAAGGGTTGTAGGCTGAAAGAGATTGCAGAGATAGGGAAGGACAAGACAATGAAGGGATTTGAACATGAGGATGAGAATTTTAAATTGGAGGCATTGGGGGACCTGGAGCCAATGTGGGTCAGCAAGCACAGAGGTAATGGTTGAGCGGGACTTGGTGTGGGTTAGGATGCGGGCAGCAGAGTTTTGGATGAACTGATGTTTATAGAAGGTGGAGGATGGAAGGCCAGCTAGGAGAGCATTGGAATAGTCGAGTCTGGAGGTAACAAAGGCATGGACGAGGGTTTCAGCAGCAGATGGGCTGAGGCAGGCGCGGAGACAGGCGATGTTACCGAGATGGAGGTAGGTTGTTTTTGTGATGGAAGAGATGTTGGGTCAGAAGTGCAGCTTGGGACAAATAGGATGCCAAGATTGCAGAACAGTTGGCTTTGTCCTGAGACAGTGGCCAAGGAGGGAGAGGGAATCAGAGGCTAGGGTACGCAGTTTGTGGCGGGGGTTGAAGACCATGGCTTCAGTCTTCCGAATGATTAACTGAAGGAAATTGCGGCTCATCCAGGACTGGATGTTGGATAAGCAGTCTGGCAACACGGAGGCAGTCGAGGGATTGAGAGAGGTGGTAGAGTTGGGTGTCATCAGCAAACATGTGGAGTCTGATGCCATGTCTTTGGATGATGTCATCGAGGTGCAGCATTTAGATGAGGAAGAGAAGGAAGGGGCCAAGGATAGATCCCTGGAAGTCTCCAGAGGTAATCATGCAGGGTCGGGAAAATAAGCCATTGCTGGAGATGCTCTGGCTACAATTGGATAGGTAAGAGTGGAACCAAGCAAGGCATTTTTATGTGGACAGGTCATTAGCCTGACTCACAACCCCCTTCCAGGAGGGCTGGTGGACTGCCTTTAATCTGGCTCCTACCTTTCGACCTATCTGGCTTTGGGTGGTCCTACCAGGAGTTATACTTCTGCTGGTATAGCTCTCAGGGCCATAGTCCCAAGTCTTCCCACCACGTCAAGGGACGATATATATGTAACAACTCACTGGCTATCCATAATTCTATTTTTTTCATTCATAATGAAAATTTCAGAAATATTGGATTGGAAAAGCACACGGTTACAGAGGTCACAAGGATGAGATGTTCAAAACTAGACTATCCAAGAATTCCCTGGCTAAATTCAAACCGACTTATATCCAAATAGATGTGCAAATAGAAGGAGGTGATATAGCAACACCTAAAGCCATGCTTATCAGTGAGTGACAATAATCTAAAAATATCCGGAAATTATATAATAATAGCAGAGTCCGCAGGAAACGTAAGTAACGGGTAATAATTAAAATAGTGATTAAACAGAAGAGTTAATTACTAATTCATTAGTAGATTTCAAATATAGCACAATATCAGCTTGCTTCCTCATACCATTTTTAGACCCTCTACATCAGTTTCTTCCAGCAGTTTAAATTACATAGAAATTAGAACACGGAAACAGTCTGTGTTAGGAATTAGGATATTTAAAACATATGGGTCTCATGGGGTAAGGATTCTTCTGGCCACTGTGCACACAAACATCATAAATGTCTTTATGGGGATCTCCTCTGTTTCTTGCAAAATCTTTTAGAATGCGCTTACAATTTTGCTGGGAATGCCAAAAAGAGGATCAATCTCCAGAAATGTGTTTGTGATATCATTCCAGAGAGTGATGAGCATTCTTGAAAAACTTTGTGAAAACTGACTACCTAATCATCAGAACCAGAGTGCGATTCTTGGGATGAAATGTACTGTTTGTTTCGATACATCAATAAAATAGCCCTGTGTCTTTCAGCAGAGTACCTCTTACTTTATCCAACACATCATTACTTACATGCCCATTTACTAAAGTTCGTAATGGGCCAAAATTACATGGTTACGGTTCACATAATCCCCTTGTCTGTTTATACATGGTTTACCAACCTCAGGCGCAGGCAATTAACATCTGCTTCAAATGAAAGTGCAATTTTACTGTATTATCCATATTGTGTTTTACTACTTGCTTGTGTTAAAGATTTCAAGAAATTGTATATATGAACACCAATACATAAAAGGACAGAAATCGCTCCCGAAATAACGGAGAGTTCCACGGCGCTCTCCGTTGTTGGTGGCGAAATGGAGGAGCAAGTTATGGTGTTCGCACATACGCAGTGAAACACAGAAATCATGAACTTGCTCCTACTGGTTTGCGGCAATATGACAGCTTCGAATTAAAGGGACATCGCACGCTGCAATCAGAGAAATCATTAAAAAAGTGCAAACTTGCTTATCTGCCCAGCTAGAAAGTAACTAATTACACCACCAAACAGCTATGCTTAAAAACACAGGTCTGAACTAAGTTTTAACAGCGCGGTAAGTCTTAATGACTGCCAAACAACTAAAAATTAACTTTTAAAAATGTGGAGTCTCATTACTCCTTATTTTAATAGTTATTGGTCATTAAAAAAAAAGTTAAATTAAAAAATTATTTTGTTTTTACTTTTCCTTTCTGTCTCTTTTATTTAATTCAATTATTTCTTACTCTCTTTTGTTTCGCTGTCTGTAACTGTTTTTACATTGATTTAAAATGTTGTAACTTTCACTTCCTGGTTTAACACTCCAAGCCTGCAGAGACAGTGAATGCAGCGGTCAAAAATACTGCGATATGATTGGTTGAGGAGAGAGATCAATCCTCTCATTTCTTCCAGGGTGCTAGCTTCGCCTGAACTGACGCTGGGCTCGTCTTCGCTTCCTATTCAAGGAAGTGGCTGAAGAAAAGACTGGAGTAAGTTTGTGGGTTGGTATAAATCTATGGAATGGCGAGCAGTATTGGTTCGCTGCTCCGAGCAATTTCTACCCCAATATATTGTGGTCAATGATTGATTTCATGAGGAAAGCTTTCTTTAAGGAATATAGCTTGCATTGCATTGCAAAACAAGAGGGTTTGCTTTGTGTAAAATCAGTAATGACTATAAAGGTGCGTAAGAACACTTAGGGGTCGATTTTGAAATGGTGGCGGGTTGGCAGCGGGGGGGTGAAGGTGCGCATGGCAAACCCGCATGAACAAACTTACCTGATTGACAGGCTGGCTGCCGTCAGGAGCTGCAACGCGAGGAGGGGTGCACGAGAAAGAGAGAGAGCGAGACATCATCCAGCGCTGGAATGGAAGGTCGGGGGTGGGGGGAAGAGTCGAAGATCGGTGGGGGGAGAGGGGAAGTTCGGAGGGAGAAGGAAAGATCGGGAGGACATCGGAGGGTGAAGGGGGAAGATCTGGAGGACATCGGGGGGTGAAGAGGGGGACGTCGGGAGGACATCGGGGGTGAAGAGGGGGACATTGGGAGAACATCCGGGGGGGGGGTGAAGTGGAGAAGATCAGGAGGACATCGGGGGGGTGAAGAGGGGGACATTGGGAGGACATCGGGGGGTGAAGAGGGGAAGATCGGGAGGACATCGGGGAGTGAAGAGGGGGACATCAGGAAGACATCGGGGGGGTGAAGAGGGGGACATTAAGAAGACATCGGGGGGTGAAGAGGGGGACATCGGGAGGACATCGGGGGATGAAGAGGGGAAGATCAGGAGGACATCGGGGGGTGAAGAGGGGAACATCAGGAGGACATCGGGGGGTGAAGAGGGGGACATCAGGAGGACATCGGGGGGTGAAGAGGAGAAGATCGGGAGGACATCAGGGGGGTGAAGAGGGGGACATCGGGGGGGGTGAAGAGGGGGACATCAGGAAGACATCGGGGGGGTGAAGAGGGGGACATTAAGAAGACATCGGGGGGGTGAAGAGGGGGACATCAGGAAGACATCGGGGGGGGTGAAGAGGGGGACATTAAGAAGACATCGGGGGGGGGGGAAGAGGGGGACATCAGGAAGACATCGGGGGGGGGTGAAGAGGGGGACATTAAGAAGACATCGGGGGGGTGAAGAGGGGGACATCAGGAGGACATCGGGGGGTGAAGAGGGGAACATCAGGAGGACATCGGGGGGTGAAGAGGGGGACATCAGGAAGACATCGGGGGGTGAAGAGGGGGACATCGGGAGGACATCGGGGGGGGTGAAAAGGGGGACATCGGGAAGACATCGGGGGGTGAAGAGGAGAAGATCGGGAGGACATCGGGGGGGTGAAAAGGGGGACATCGGGGGGGTGAAAAGGGGGACATCGGGAAGACATCGGGGGGTGAAGAGGAGAAGATCGGGAGGACATCGGGGGGTGAAGAGGGGGACATCAGGAAGACATCAGGGAGGGTGAAGAGGGGGACATCTGGAGGATGAAGAGAGGGACATCGGGGTGGGGGGTGAAAAGGGGGACATCGGAGAAGGAGACATCAGATATCAGAGCAGGGTGAAAAGGTAGGTTGATTTTGTGTTTTAACTTACTTCTATGGTTTTTGATGTACTTTATTTCGTTCCTTGTTCCCTGATCCGACCCTTCAAACCAGGCATGAATCAAAAGCGGTGGGCAAGCCGCCCAGGTAAGTTAAAAATCATTACAATCACTAAATCTGTCACAGGTAAAGTGCCTTAAGTACCTCAATGAGGTACATTTGGCTCTTCAACAATCATCCCGCCGGCTTTAGTCGCTAGCGGGACTTCTGGTTTCGGGTTGCCCGCGCACACAGCTGGATCCTTGGGAAACGCGGAAGTTGGCAGGTTGGAGCCGGCTTTCGAACCCGAACGGGATTTCCGCGATATTCGGAGCCCCCGCCCCCAATGCACCCGCAATTTCCCCCTAAAATTGAGCCCTTGGTGTAAGTACAGAGTGGAATGTTAGTGTGTGAACAACCAACATTATATTGTCCTATTGAATATAGAATAATGGATAGCACAGATTGATAGGGTAGATGGAGAGAAACTAATTCCTCTGGTGGGGGAGTCCTGAACAAGGGAGCATAACCTTAAAATTAGAGCTAGGCCGTTCAGGGGTGATGTCAGGAAACACCTTGTTACACAAAGGGTAGTGGAAATCCTGAACTCTCTCCCCCAAAATGCTGTTGAGGCTGGGGGGTCAATTGAAAATTTCAAAACTGAGATTGATAGATTTTTGCTAGGCCAGGGTATTAAGGGTTACAGAACCAAGGCGGCTAGATGGAGTTAAGTTACAGATCAGCCATGATCCAGTCTTGAGGGGATGAATGGCCTACTCATGCTCTCATGTCCCACAGAGAGAGTTACAAGGCTGTAATTCAGGAGTTCAGATGACACAATCGGGTCGATTTTGACTTTTGGGCGACCGACCTGTGGAGAGCGGCAGTCAGCGGCCATCTTGGCGGTGAAGAGGCCGGCGCGATTTTGAGGCCCCGGCCTCATTCGAATTTGACGGGATGCCAGACGGATGTTCCGTTGTAGCTCTCGGGTCTTCGGCCTCAGGAATATCATGTGGCTGGGACAAAGCACAGTGCCATCTGACATATGCAAACGAGAAAGAGAAGACTTCAGGTAAGAATTTATTTTCAACAATTGAGGTTCAAGTAAAAAAAACAAATGGGAGGAGGCTCTCAATTGGTGGCTAGGGAAAGTGAACATTCAGAGGGTTAATGAGTAATTGGGGAGGGAGTACATAGAAACATAGAAAATAGGAGCAGGAGTAGGCCATTCGGCCCTTCGAGCCTGCTCCGCCATTCATTATGATCATGGCAGATCCTCTATCTCAATACCATATTCCCGCTCTCTCCCCATACCCCTTGATGCCTTTTGTGTCTAGAAATCTATCTAGCTCCTTCTTAAATATATTCAGTGACTTGGCCTCCACAGCCTTCTGTGGTAGAGAATTCCACAGCTTCACCACCCACTGAGTGAAGAAATTTCTCCTCATCTCAGTCCTAAATGTCCTATCTCGTATCCTGAGACTGCGACCCCTCGTTCTGGACCCCCCAGCCAGGGGAAACATCCTCCCTGCATCCAGTCTGTCTAGCCCTGTCAGAATTTTATATGTTTCAATGAGTTCCCCTCTCATTCTTCTAAACTCAAGTGAACACAGGCTGAGTCGACCCAATCTCTCCTCATACGACAGTCCTGCCATCCCAGGAATCAGTCTGGTGAACCTCCGCTGCACTCCCTCTATGGCGAGTGTATCCTTTCTTAGGTAAGGAAGTATATCCTTTCTTAGGTGAGTAGTTTGTACTTGGAGAGGGTAGTGGATATGAGGTTAATGACCAGTTGCGGGGAGGGGTAGTGGATATGGAGAGTGGTAGATAGTCAATGGAGTAAGTGAAGAGTGTAGAGAAAAGGATGAGCACTTGGGGGTAGGTTGTCTTTGGGAATTAAATAGTAGAGAGTTGGGAAATGGGCATTGGAGAACAGTGGACATTAGGAGGTGGTGGGTACTGGAAGGAGGGGGAATGGGACATTTTTCTTCACAGAATGCTCCTAGATATATAGCACATCTGTAATTGATTAGGATATTTATATTTGCTAACTACCAACAAAACACAAATGATGGTAACCAAACACTGAGAGTCATTTTTAACTTCACCGGCCTGTTGTAGAACCTGCCCGATTTTTATCCTATCGTTCTGCTCTGCCTCGCCAAGTTACCGCCAGGTGGCGAAGTTGAAAATTGCCCCCATTGTATCTCTATCTATCTGTCTGTGCGTGTCTCTCATTCTCTCGCTCTCTCTCTCTCTCTCTGCATGGCTGGCTAGTTGTCCCTGACTTGTGCTTTCTCTCAGAGCTAAAGGTGCTAACCATTGATAACCTGATATTTTGCCTGAAAAAAAAATTCATTCCACGGCTTGTGTTCAATTAATTCAGAAAAAACTCAAAAGAAATTCAAAAATCTCTTTCCAACACTAAGGGACATATCCTTCCAGTTGCAAGATAGCCTGCCGCTCGTTTCTTGGAAAATTGTTCCTTTAGTGCCAACAGCAGACCTGGGCAGAAAATCAGCAGTCGCCTAGTAACAGTGATACCAATCTCAGGGATGGGTAGAGTAGCATGTGAACTGGGCTGAATATGAGAGAATAAAACAGAATTTTTTACTGTCTGGTCCAGTTAGCATCTGCTATTTTTCTACTTGCTCTTTTATAATGGACCAGTTGTTTTAACCCACCACATTTTATATCATCAACTATGACTTCAGCTCACCCAAACCTCTGCTGCCAAATCTTATCCTGCACTAGGTCCCACTTGCTGACCTACATTCACTCCTGGTCCTCCAACATCTCAATTTTAACACTTTCATCCTTCTTTTAAAAATCCCTTCATGGTTTTGTCACTTCTCTATCTCTGTAACCTTCTCCAGCCCTACAAATCCTCCCAAAACTCTCTGTTCCTCTCACTCTGCACTTTTGTGCATTATCCTCTCCCTTCACTCCACCACCGGTGGCTGTGCCTTTGGTCATCTAGGCCTCATGCTCTGAAATTGCATTCCCAGACCTTCGTCTGCTCCTTTATAACCCATCTCTTCGACTAAGCTTTGGTCACCTGTCCTAATATCTCTTTCTTTGCCTCATCATCCAGTTTTGTGTGATTATGTCACTGCGAAGCAACTTAAGATATTTTTTCTACCTTAAAGGCGCTTATAAATGCAAGTGGTTGTTATTGTTGACCTATGGTAACGTCAAAATCAATGAAACCTGCAATGAGAATTATGAATAAACACCCTTATTTAACCCTTCCAACAGGAAGTTTGAATCATTAGCTTAAGAATTGTTAAGCAATAATGAAAGAGAGAGCATAAATATCAGTGTTTTTTTTTATCATAACAGAGACTGTTTAATGTGAGGTAAAAGTAATTGTCGAAGCAAAAGTTAGTGGAGAAGTGAGTGTGTACACACCTCATTCATTGCTGCTATAGAATCACTTATCCCATTCACAGAGAAAATAATTATAATTCAAAATTATAATTCAAAAACTTCCTGGGCCTCTAACAACAGAGCTAAATGGTTTACAGACAAGTTTCAAATTGTAATGTCAGTAGCACCAACGGTGAACAGGATCTTCACACAGTGTTGCATGCAGGATACAATTAAACTCTAAAATCAACATTGTGAGAGAGCATACCATAGGTTTCACAGTGCTGAGGGAGCTAATAACAGTGTTTCTTTGTGTTGAACGAGGAGAAGTGAACCGGAGGTCACAATTGTAAGCTAAGAAACTTCAGGCTAAATGTAACTTAAGGAGTAACTACCTCACCCAACTTATGGAATAGATCATGACCAAATGGAATAAATGTGAATTGGACTATGGAATTCAAAAAAAAGAAATGGACAAATTCTGGATTCAACAGAGTGTAGAAGAGTAAACTTATGGTGCCAAAGGAGGAGAGGAATTAAAATACTTTGAGAGGACTTACTACATGAATTAGACAAGATTGGCAGAAAGGCTTTTTTTTTGTTCTTATGTTTTTATGACCTCACAAGAGTCTAATAATTTCTGAGAACAAGGTTATACAATTGTTCTTTGAAAGTACAGTGTTTTTATTATAAGATCTTCAGAATATTAAATGTAGAAGGGTAGCCATAGCTGAATGGAAAATGAAGCAGAAAATATTAAAAATGAAAAACAAACGTATTATAATAAAGGACAATTAGGAAGTGAGAAAGGAGTGACAAAGAAAAGAATGTTGAAATATTGGAAGGCAGGTATTAGTTTTTCTTTTAATAATTTCAGCAGCTCCAGTACTTGGCAGAGCTGCATGACTACAATGATTAATTATTACTGTAAATGTAATGATTTGCTCATTGGATTAAACATACTTTGGCATGATGCTAAATGCTCCCTTCAAATAGGCTGATTTTTCAAATGGACCAAATTTGTTCAGAGTAAAGCAATTCATATATTTGATTACAATTCAATGGAAATGTAAAGTACAAAGAATTTGGTGAATACGATCAAGTACAAATATTAAAGATAATTATAATCAACATAATCCATAGTCCATTGCCTTTTTCAAGAAATGTTTTTGAAGATTAACTTTTGAAGAGTGTCTTCCTTCTGATGAAATCTTAAAGCTCAGAATGGACTGCTGAACTGAAAAAACCTGCAGCATCAGCGGTATTTTCTCCAGGAATTCTCAATAATATCCTTTCCCAGGCAAAATAAATCAATGATTCATGCTATCCCATTAGCAAGGAAATGCTGACAGAAGCTTAGAGATAGATTCTCAAGCAAACAGATGATATCGCTCTTCCAAAGAAACAATGGCAGTTAATATAAAGAGAAATAGAAAATTTCATAAACATGTTGGTCCTAAAAATCTATGGATCATGATCCCAGCAGTTATGCCAGGATCGCACCCATTGGTGCCCTCCAGCACTGACCCCACTGGTGTGGAACTCAAAGTGGAAAAGACAATGAGCCCTGATGGTAGGCATCATAGAATGCTGAGGGAAGTCAAGAGATGTTCCGACCAGAATCTTTCGAACGTCCTTGGATATGGAAGTTGAGCCAGAGGACTGAAGGATTGCCTCTATTCAAAGAGAGAGAAAAGGATGAACCAGGGAGCTACAGATCTGCTAGCCAACATAGGTGGTGGGTAAGCTTCTAGATCATAATATGGGATAAAATTAATACTCAAAAAAAAGGGTTAATTAAGGGCACCCATCACATATTTGTAAAAGGCAAGTTATGTCTGATTAAATAAAAAGATTTGAAGAAGCAATGGCCATGCAACAGCAGACAAGTCCCCTCCCCCAATTGAGGTGCCCGTTTTGATGTTCAGATGAAAGCCTGGGGATGAAAATTAACTGAACTCAGAAATTCATCTGGGTTCAGCTGTGCTGCAGTCGAGCACACTGTCCACCTTGTACTGGGGAGAAGTGAGAGGAAAATTGACCCAAGCACTCTAATAGTTACTGACCTGAACAAGACTATGACATTATCTAAAGTTAAATATTTCATCCCAGAACAACAGTGGAAGCATTAAGTTTTAAACCATAGTTAGTCTGCACTATTGTTCTCATATAGTGGTGCTACTGCTGACAGTATTTGCAAATTATACTTGAGTTCTAGCAGTAAATCTGTAACACTAATGGGTGTTCAATTTTCCCCCTTTCCTCAACACAGTGGTGGGGAACTGCCTCAACGGCTTAAGGAGCTGGGCAGTTTGGTAGTACATGCCACCTATTGGTCCTTTTTGCACTGTCCTAAAATGCAGCAGAGTTTAAATATGCTGGCCCAGATTCTCCTGCATCGGCGAGATCGGTGACTTACACCATTAGCTTCGTCAATCTCACCGTTGATAACTTACTCCCTATTTTCCTGCATTGCGAATTGGAACATGCCACCGCGGGCACAACGATGAATCAGAAGCGGCACAGCCAATAACCGATGTTAAGGTGTCACGTGGTGGATCGTGTGTACACCAAGGCGTGTGTGTGTAGAACTGAGTGGGACGTCCATCGATTCTAACTTTAAACAAAGCAGAAAGGGGGCTGGGGGGCTCAGGACTCTGCACTACCCCAAACCACAATGCAAACCCGGACCAGGAGAGAGCGGGACAGGGAGCGTTTCAGGCATGACACCGGGGATCTGGGATCACAAAGCACTGTCGTGTTTACTGAGCGCTGTTTTCTAGCCACAGATGCAATGCTTCTGGCCCAGCTGCTGTTGCTAAGGCTGATTATCAATTTTTTGCGGGCATTGGAAATATGATTAAAGAAACTGATCTTTAAGGCCACCAGTGCCATAATTTTTGCGTCGAGTGGCCACTGCGTGAAAACTGGCATTAATCCAGGAAAATCACCATCGCTGTTGATTTTAATGGGGGCGCGGAGCTACGATAATAAACTTCTCATTGTTTTTGGCAAGGATCGGGTGGATGGGCACAAGTCCCAGGAAAATATGGAGTAGCATAATTAATGGAGGAACTCACTTACTCCATAATTTCCTTTCTTTTGCATCATTGAAGGGCCACTATGCCGTAGATGCACCATTACAATGGCACAAGTCCCCAGGAAAATCTTGCCATTATGTAGGCAAAAGTGTTCACCGAGCAATTCAACTGATCCTCAACAACCAGGGCTGAATCATTACTTCTCTCCAAAAGGAGGAATCTACCTCAGATCTCAATGCAACAGCCGCAGTTTAAACTAACCACCAAATCAACACCATACAAATGTCCCATGATGTTTTAGAATAGGCCACATACAAATCACAGACTGTAACATCAGCTCTGGCTAAGCAGGAGCATCCCTTTACAACATCAGATGAAAATCTCAATAACCTGAAAGATGCAGACTGCATTACGTTTCCATGGCAACTCCCAGAGCCAATCATTCAGCAATAGATCCCAGCATTCAAAAAATGTTTTAAACAGCACTGGGGGGGGAACATCCACTGTTCATGTCTTTGATGTCTTCATGTATTTGTTTCATTAACACTTCATAGTTCTAAAGGATCAATGAAGTTCAGGAAGAATGTCGATCCTGAGGTAAGTACCATCATCACAACACTGGGCCAGAACTTGCTGGTCAATTTATGCCGCTCCGCCGTCTGCTTCGCACAAGCAGAATCTCGCCCTCAACCTTCCCATTATTTGCACATTGATTAACCACTAAACTCGCCGCAGAAAGTTAGGGCTGGTAATTAATAACATAATTACCCTTTCAACAAGGTGATAATTGTTAATGACTACCAATCAACCTCTCTGGCCCAGAAAGTAAACAATTTAAACTGTGCAGTCTCATTCCTTCAGGTTGTGAATTGTTGGTGGAAATTTTAAAAACGTCAAATTTTAAATTTTTAAATTTTTTCTTACTTTTCCTTTCTGTCTCTTTTCTCTCTCTCTCTTAATTGAATCTTTCTTTCCTTCTCTTTATTTCTCTTTCTGCATCTGATTTGACTCTAGTTCGCCCGATTTCCTTTTCCGTCCTTCCTCTGGTTCTTTCTCAATCCTTAAATCTCATTAGTTAAGGAGATAGGTTTTTGGTCCTGTCGTTCACCAAGGTCCCAGATGCCCTGTTGCCCTCACCACACCGTTATCAGCTCACACTTCCAGCGAGTTACGACGCAAATATTTTTCCAACTGGAAAATGCAGGAAAAATTCTAACTATTGGCATTTGCTGTGAGAGGCCCCACTCCAGCAAGATCAGGCCCATTGTATTACATGGCTGCTGATGATTGTTCCTAGATATTACATTTAATAAAATTCATCAATTATGCCTTTATAGTTTTAAAGGATAGAATTATAGAATCTTACAGTGTAGAAGAAGGCCATTTGGCCCATCAAGCCTGTGCCGGCTTTTCTAAAGAACTATCCAATTAGTCCCACTCCCCAGCACTTTTCCCAATGCTTGTCATAGACACAATAGTTAAAGTGAATTCCTGAAAAGAAGAGAAAAGCTGTATTTGATAGGAATTACAAGCACAAGCTTTTAGAAATAATAGAATTTTTAATGGATAATATTAACACATTTAAGACATAATGTTGCAATGGGTCAGCTATTCAAGATTGGGAAAGCGTCTCTTTTTCCCAAATTTTCTCCCCGTTTTTCTACTTCCCTCCTGAAAGTACCCCACCTTTCTAATAACTGCACCCTGCTGCAGTTTGCTGGTCGTGGAGGGCAGGAAATTAGCCAGCTCTCATGTGGAGCCACTGGCAGATTGGGGGGAGGGTCGTGATCACACCAGCAGTGAGCCAGAATTTTCTTTGGGGGCCCAGGAAAATAAATAAAATAATAAAAATTAAGAATTTCTTTGGCCTTTTCATTGCTGGTTAGGCCGCTCAACACCTGGTACAACTGGGCGTAGGATCCCAATTTGTATCTTTAAGCGGCCTCACCCCTGTTTAAAGTGGCCAGACTACTTGCCCATTTACAGGCCCACCTGAGCAGCGCATCAAGCGAGCCTCAAGTGTCAAAGTGGTGGCTAAGGTGCCCCAACCATCCCCACCCCACCCCGATTTTCAACTGCTGGCTGCCCGTTTTTCCAGTGCAAAACATGTCTGCGTATTGAATTTCTCCCCCAGTGACATCCTTGTGGAGTAGTGATTAATTTTGATGCAAATTGTGTCATTGTGTTGAGTGGCGAACAAAAAATGTCGGGCTGGAATTTCCTGGAAACTTGCACCATAGTAATGGCGCATCTCTGGCATACACCATTATTCTCGTGCAGAGGTTCCAGGAAATAACGGCTAAAGTGATTTACGCCATTACTTCCTGGGACCTTTTGCACCACTCCACCATTACGCTCGACAAAACAGTGAGAATTTAATTATCATAGCTCCGCCTCATGAAAATCAATGGAGAGCGTGAATTTCCTGTTGTTTACTCACCGCCGCCATTTAGACTGAAAAATAATGGTACTGGAGACCTGACAGCAGCATGATTTATTGACTTTAAATGCATTCTCTGATTGCATTTAAATGACGTCAAGACTTGTTGAAAAGAAAGCTTCTTAAACTATTGCATTGTCATGTCAATAAAAACATATTATTAATGATTTTTTTCTATTAAGTATTTTTTTAATGTTTCTGTTTAAGCATTGATTAAGCTACTTCACAAGTTTGTTTAACTAAAAGGTCCCTCGAGCATAAAGAAATGCCAATAAAAGACAATTCAACAATTGCGTATCGATCTGTGTACAAATGATGTTTTATCCAAAACCATGCATAAACTGGGCTGGAGGGTGCAGCAAAAGCTTTTACAAAGAATATCGGTCGCTAAAGTCATGAAGTTGTAGGACTCTTGGATGACGGTGGTCCCAGCTCATCCCTCGTGTTTTGATTAAAATATTCTGTATCTGTATGCCATGCCAGTTTTATGGACCGGTTAATCTAATAAAACTTGCTTCACATTTGCTCAAGGTTAGAAAAGGCTTCGAATTAATTGGAACCCCAACCTGCTTCAGTCCGAGGTTACTTTTCCCACTCATCAATTGTTAAGATGAAGATGATCTGGGAGATTCGTGTTGCTATTTCTAGCAGCTAATCCTCGGGCCTCCATGAAATGCTTTGTATCAAGAGATAGCTGCACGGGGACTGATTTCAATAAAATACAGGTTCTAGGTTTTAGCTTGATGAAATTATCAGGACGTCTTATAGAAAAATGCAAAATTGTACAGATTCACAAGTTAAATAACTGAGCAATTATAAAGTGCAGGAGTAAGATCAGAACTAACCAGATAAATACAGTACACCTTTTTAATTTCAGCTTTAAATTGTGAGTGTTAAAATGGATTGACTAGGGACATTTTATTTAAACAATTAACAATAGAGTCAATCAATGAGTGTAACGATCGGGATACTCTCAGATATTTCAGTGGCGTTTTTCAGATGAAGAGAGGAATATAGAGTGTGTTAGTTAGATCAGCTTAGTTACAACCAAATTTGATAATTATCACTTGCAAGTACTAAGAGCTGATAAACATTGGCTACTATCGGGGTTAAAGAAAGGATCGAGATCCTCCAATTCTGTTTCAAAGTGTCATTTATACTGGGTGGTGATAAGCAATTCACGACTTCTTTCATTTAATAAATGGTATCCACCTAATGTTTTCAATAGTTGAATTTCTCCTTTTGTACAAAACAGAAGTACTTTAACTACTGCCTCAGGTTTATTAAAGATTCATAATGGGTGACTATGGCTAATAAAATTTAAATACATCCTGAAGAACAAGAGAGCAAATTTTCAATTTTATTTAATTTTCATCAGCAGAAAGAAGTGAATAAAAATGAAATAACCTTCGAAAGTAACTTCTATTTTGGTTTTTACTTATTTTCTTAAACTTCTATTAATAATTGCAGAAAATGCATAAATGAATCCCAAAATGTTTATAATATATCAACTGTTGATGAAAAACCAACTGAGTTAAAAATTACTGTTACAAATAGATATAAGCTATTATATTTTTTGTACATTAGATTCAGATCCATTGGTTGGTTGCGATAGAAATTAAAGAAATTATAGAATCATACAGCACAGAAAGAAAGAGTTAACGTTTCAGGTCGAAGACCTTTCATCAGCACGGAAAATGTTAAAGAGATAAAGGGGGGGGAAAAAAATTGGATAGGGCCTATTATTGGGTGGGGGCAGCGCGATCCACTATTACCCCACGCCCAATGGCCCCTGCACAGGCAGCACGAGACTTTCGTGAGGCCTGAGGACTTACCTTCAAGCAGCGTTCCGAATCAGCATTGACACGAGGATTCAATGCAATTCGCACTTTCCACCAGCAGGGGGTGCCCCAATCTCCTAAAGGCAGATTGTCGAAAGGCTCTTAAAAATCTCTTAAAGGTAGCTGGTACCTGTTATTTGCTGAAAATAACAGTCTGCTGTCTGCACAGAGTCTGAATGGAGATCAGACATCACACATGCAAAACACAAATGCAGCTCCAGTCCCTATGTTCACAAACTGATGAGTTATGTTAAAACATTGAATAAAGGTTGCGCACTATTAAATTCCACATCCTCCAATCTGAATGCCAGACCTCACCAATCCGCTGATCTGAGTTGGTACCAGGCCTGCGAGATTGCGTGCACCAAGGTTCTCTGCTGATGCACTAGAGGCCTTGGTGCAAGAAGTGGACAGAAGGAGGGACATCCTATATCCGCAGCGGGGGTGGGGGGGAGAGGGGGGGACAAGAGGCCCTCCAGGCATATACCCAAAAGGCAGTGGGAGGCAGCAGGGGACGAAGTCAATGCCAGGCGCACAGCATCATGAACATGGATGCATTACAGAAAGAAGTTCAATTCTTTGACATGAGTGGTCAAGGTGAGTGAGGTTAACTGTCAAGTGGCATCACCTACCAACTATACTACTAGCCGCATCCACTGCTCCATACAGTACACCTCCCATCACCCACATACCAAAAAACTCTTTCCATCAGTACCTAACTCTTCCAAACAAATACTTCCTCATACCCTTACACATTACCACTGTTGCAAGCCACCCACCCACAACTCACAGGCCACACACACTGGCAGCTATTCAACCATGACAAGCACATCACCCAGACACACGTCCCGCTTTTTTGCAGGAGAAGGTGGCGCATATCAGGAGGCAGCAAGTGGCACTGGCATTTAGCCCCTTGAGCCTGTTCCACCATTCAATGAGACCATGGCGGACCTGTGACTTAACTCGATATACCCGCCTTAGCCCCATATCCCTTAATACCCCTGGTTCACTGAAATCTATCAATCTCAGATTTAGAATTCACAATTGAGCTAGCATCAACTGTCGTTTGCAGAAGAGCATTCTAAACTTCTCCCACCCTTTGCATGTAGAAGCATTTCCTAACTTCACTCCTGCACAGCCTGGCTCTAAATGTCCCCGTGTCCTAGTATTCAAGTATAGGAGACCTCCAAAAACAGTTACAAACGTCTCGGGATCCAGAAGCAATAATCCAACCACTAATCTGTAAATCCTGCAAGGTCCCTTTAAATAGTGCTGGTGGGGTCCTCCAGGCACTCTAAGACACGTTCAGATGGTCGGGGTTAAGACTATGCGTTGAGTTGAACGTTAAGTCCCAAAATGGTGTCTATCACTTTAAATCAGTGTTTCACACTGATTGTATCCATTTTCTCCTTACTTTACACGCTTCCGGTGTTCGGTATTTGCGCCTGCGCTAACTCCTATACCAAGATGGTGTCCGTTGCATGTCACACTGGAAACATGTGTGCACACCAAGACGCCTTCTTGAATGTTGGAGAGGCCGTATAGCACTGACACAATGGGCGCTACACTGCCCAATTTAGCGCCCAAAGTTTTTAAGCATGGAGGCAGAGGGCATGGCTGAGGTACTAAATGAGTACTTTCAATCTGTCTTTATCGAGGAAGAAGGTGCTGCCAAAGTCACAGTAAAAGAAGAGGTAGTTGAGATACTGGATGGGCTAAAAATTGATAAAGAGGAGGTATATAAAGGCTAGCTGTACTTAAAGTAGATAAATCACCCGATCCGGATTGGATGCATCCTAGGTTGCTGAGGGAAGTAAGGGTGGAAATTGCAGAGGTACTGGCCATAATTTTTCAATCATCCTTAGATACAGGGATGGTGCCAGAGGACTGGAGAACTGCAAATGTTATACCCTTATTCAAAAAAGGGTTTAAGGATAAACCCAGCAACTACAGGCCAGTCAGTTTAACCTCGACGGTAGGGAAACTTCAAGTAACGGTAATCCGGGACAATGTTAATAGTTACTTAGACAAGAGTGGATTAATTAAGGAAAGCCAGCACGGATTTGTTAAAAACAAATTGTGTTTAACTAACTTGATTTTGTTTTTTGATGAGGTAACAACGAGGGTCGATGAGGGCAAAGCAGTTGATGTGATGCATATGGACTACCAAAAGGCACTTGATAAAGTGCCGCATAATAGGCTTGTCATCAAAGTTGAAGCCCATGAAATAAAAGGGGCAGAGGCAACATGGATACAAAATTGGCTAAATGACAGGAAACAGAGAGTAGTGGTGAACGGTTCTTTTTCGGACGAGATGGAGGTATACATTGGTGTTCCCCAGGAGTCGGTACTAGGACCACTGCTATTCTTGATAGCTATTAATGACTTGGACTTGGGTGCACAGGGCACAATTTCCAAATTTGCAGATGACACAAAACTTGAAAGTGTAGTGAACAGTGAGGAGAATAGTGATAGACTTCAAGAGGGCATAGACAGGCTGGTGGAATGGGCGGACGCGTAGCAGATGAAATTTAACGCAGAAAAGTGCAAAGTGATACATTTTGGTAGGAAGAACGAGGAGAGGCAATATAAACTAAAGGGTACATTCTAAAAGGGGTACAGGAACAAAGAGATCTGGGGGTATATGTGCACAAATCTTTGAAGGTGGCAGGACAGGTTGAGAAAGTGGTTAAAAAAGCATACGGGATCCTGGGCTTCGTAAGAAGAGGCATAGAGTACAAAAGCAAGGAGGTTATGATGAACCTTTATAAAACACTGGTTCAGCCACAACTGGAATATTGCGCCCAGTTCTGGGCACCACACTTTCAGAAGGATGTTAAGGCCTTAGAGAGGGTGCAGAAAAGATTTACTCGAATGGTTCCAGGGATGAGGGACTTCAGTTACGTGGATAGACTGGAGACGCTGGGGTTGTTCTCCTCAGAGCAGAGAAGGTTGAGAGGAGATTTGATAGAGGTATTCAAAATCATGAAGGCCAAATGGCCTCCTTCCGTGCTATAACCATTCTATGATTTTATGGTTCTGTGGTACAGAGCCAGGGAAAACGGGGGAAGGAGGGGAGGGGAGGAAAGAACTAAAGGGAAGGTTTGTGATAGGGTAGAGGGCAAGAGTGATTATGACCAAAGGGATGACGGTGCAAGGCAAAGAGGGTGGTAATGAGACAAGTTAAGAAAGAAAAGATGGGTCGAGAGGAGCTATAAATGGCAACAGCAGAACCATTACCAGCAGCTGCAGTCCAACAAAATAAAAGTGAGAAAAAACATTGGGAGCAGTGATTATGATCTGAAGTTATTGAAATCAATGTTGAGTCCAGAAGGTTGTAAAGTGCCTAAACGGAAGATGAGGTGCTGTTCCTCGAGCTTCCGTTCAGCTTCATTGGAACAGTGTAAGAGGCTGTGGACAGAGAGGTCAGAGTGGGAGTGGGAGTGGGGCGGGGAATTAAAATGGCAAGCGACCGGCAGGTCAGGGTCACGCTTGCGGACAGAGCGGAGGTGTTCAGCAAAGCGATCACCCAATCTGCGTTTGGTCTTCCCATTGTAAAGAAGACCGTATTGTGAGCAGCGAATACAATATACTGAATTGAAAGAAGCACAAGTGAACCGCTGTTTCACCTGGAAGGAGTGTTTGGGGCCCTGGACGGTGGGAAGGGAGGAGGTGAAAGGGCAGGTGTTGCATCGTATTGGAAGGTGCCGTGGGGAAAAGGGCGGGTGTTGGGGGTGTTAGAAGAATGGACCAGGGTGTCACGGGGAGGGAGTGGTCCCTTCGGAATGCTGAAAGGGGAGGGGAGGGGAAGATGTGTTTGGTGGTGGGATCGCGCTGGAGGTGGCGGAGGATTATACGTTGAATGTGGAGGCTGGTGGGATGGAAGGTGAGGACAAGAGGCCTCTATCATGGTTGGGGGAGGGAGGGGAAGGGGTGAGGGCAGAAGTGTGGGAAATGGGACGGACACAGTCGAGGGCCCTGTCAACTACAGTGGAGGGGAATCCTCGGTTGAGGAAAAAGGAGTAAATATCGGAAGCACTGGTGTGGAAGGTGGCATCGTCAGAACAGATGCTACAGACACAAAGAAACTGGGAGAAGGGAATAGAGTCCTTACAGGAAGCAGGGTGGTAGGAAGTGTAATCAAGGAATGGTTTAGTGTTTTGGATTTCTGCGATTTGAAATATACTGCAACATTAAACTGTATGATTCTAAGAGAAACCGTCTGTGGTTTATTTATATGAACTGTTTCAACATATTCCACATAGTCTCAGAGTCCAAGCTAAGCACTTAAGACATCAGCCACTTTCACTCTTTGCATGCAAGCCTGCACTCAGTAAACACCTTGCACGTATTTGCTGAAAGCACATATATAGTCAAGTATAATTTGTCAGAGTCACTGTAAACAGAATAATTCCCTGCAAACAAGAAGCTCCTAGCTCTCTGCTTTGCCAGATGTCTCTTCTTGAACTTCTTCTGGGTGCAAAGTAAGCATTTTTATTTGCCTATCTTAAATGTCTTCACACCACGCTCACTGTTACTGTGTATTTGTCTCCTTGGCAAACTGAGTGGATTTTCCTCTCAATAAGCATTTCTTTGCTTGGGTAGGGAATTTGTTGAAGTGCTGGTCTTGTAGTGTCGCTAAATTACCAGTGGGTGCGGTGAATGGTAATGGCATTCAGGCTGCTGTGGTAGAATGCTAGACTGCTCTCTCTTATCACATATATATAACAGAACAGGATGATGCTGCCAGCTTACCGCCTCCCATCCCTTGTATTGTCCCCCTTCTCTGAGGAGATATTGAACACATAATTTGTGTGTAAAATGTATATATCACACAATGAAATGCCAATAATATGCGATGAAACCCTTACATTATCTATTATATATAAAAATGTGTTCATCAGACTTTGGGCATCATACTTGTCTATGTGTAAATACATGTAACTGGATCAAACTTCATACAGCAACAGGGAAAGAAAGGAGAAGGTGAACCAATGAATTCACTCCACATATTTCTTGAAAATGCCTTTGGTTGCCATCTTATCAGCTATGGCTCGGTTGGTGGCACTCTTGCCTCTGAGTCATAAAAGTTCTGGGTTCAAGTCCCACTCCAGAGGCTTGTGCACAAAATCTAGGCTGATACTCCAGAGCAGTACTGAGAGAGTGCTGCACTGTTGGAGATACCGTCTTTCAAATGTGATTTTAATCTAAGGCCCTAACTGCCCTCTCAGGTGGATATAAATGATCCCATGGCACTATTTTGAAGAGCAGGGGACTTTTCTCCAGTATCCTGGTCAATATTTATCTCTCAGCCCACACCTAAAAACAGATTATCTGGCCATTATCACATTGCTGTTTGTGGGTCCTTGTTGTACACAAATTGGCTGCCGCGTTTCCCACGTCACAACAGTGACTACGCTTCAAAAGTACTTAATTGGCTGTAATGCGCTTTGGGATACCCTGAGGTTGTGAAAGGTGCTATATAATTGCAAGTCTTTCTTTCTTGATTATGCCACTAAGCTGATCATATACTATTTGAAATAAGGATATTACAAGAAAATTATTAAACTTACCCATTGAATAGTATTTCCTCTTTGAAATGCCTGTAACAATGTTTTCTCTTGGAAGCCATTGTCTATGTGAAGGGTCTGAGCCTGCAGTTCATCCGGGCTGTCAGATCCATCAATATTGATTGAAGGCCACAGCTCCCAGAATGTACCTTTTTTTTTTATTCGTTCATGGGATGTGGGCGTCGCTGGCAAGGCCGGCATTTATTGCCCATCCCTAATTGCCCTCGAGAAGGTGGTGGTGAGCCGCCTTCTTGAACCGCTGCAGTCCGTGTGGTGACGGTTCTCCCACAATGCTGTTAGGAAGGGAGTTCCAGGATTTTGACCCAGCGACAATGAAGGAACGGCGATATATTTCCAAGTCGGGATGGTGTGTGACTTGGAGGGGAACGTGCAGGTGGTGTTGTTCCCATGCGCCTGCTGCCCTTGTCCTTCTAGGTGGTAGAGGTCGCGAGTTTGGGAGGTGCTGTCGAAGAAGCCTTGGCGAGTTGCTGCAGTGCATCCTGTGGATGGTGCACACTGCAGCCACAGTGCGCCGGTGGTGAAGGGAGTGAATGTTTAGGCTGGTGGATGGGGTGCCAATCAAGCGGGCTGCTTTATCTTGGATGGTGTCAGGCTTCTTGAGTGTTGTTGGAGCTGCACTCATCCAGGCAAGTGGAGAGTATTCCATCACACTCCTCACTTGTGCCTTGTAGATGGTGGAAAGGCTTTGGGGAGTCAGGAGGTGAGTCACTCGCCGCAGAATACCCAGCCTCTGACCTGCTCTCGTAGCCACAGTATTTATATGGCTGGTCCAGTTAAGTTTCTGGTCAATGGTGACCCCCAGGATGTTGATGGTGGGGGATTCGGCGATGGTAATGCCGTTGAATGTCAAAGGGAGGTGGTTAGACTCTCTCTTGTTGGAGATGGTCATTGCCTGGCACTTATCTGGCGTGAATGTTACTTGCCACTTATCAGCCCAAGCCTGGATGTTGTCCAGGTCTTGCTGCATGCAGGCTCGGACTGCTTCATTATCTGAGGGGTTGCGAATGGAACTGAACACTGTGCAGTCATCAGCGAACATCCCCATTTCTGACCTTATGATGGAAGGAAGGTCATTGATGAAGCAGCTGAAGATGGTTGGGCCAAGGACACTGCCCTGAGGAACTCCTGCAGCAATGCCCTGGGGCTGAGATGACTGGCCTCCAACAACCACTACCATCTTCCTTTGTGCCAGGTATGACTCCAGCCACTGGAGAGTTTCCCCCTGATTCCCATTGACTTCAATTTTACTAGGGCTCCTTGGTGCCACACTCGGTCAAATGCTGCCTTGATGTCAAGGGCAGTCACTCTCACCTCACCTCTGGAATTCAGCTCTTTTGTCCATGTTTGGACCAAGGCTGTAATGAGGTCTGGAGCCGAGTGGTCCTGGCGGAACCCAAACTGAGCATCGGTGAGCAGGTTATTGGTGAGTAAGTGCCGCTTGATAGCACTGTCGACGACACCTTCCATCACTTTGCTGATGATTGAGAGTAGACTGATGGGGCGGTAATTGGCCGGATTGGATTTGTCCTGCTTTTTGTGTACAGGACATACCTGGGCAATTTTTCACATTGTCGGGTGGATGCCAGTGTTGTAGCTGTACTGGAACAGCTTGGCTAGAGGCGCAGCTAGTTCTGGAGCACAAGTCTTCAGCACTACAGCTGGGATGTTGTCGGGGCCCATAGCCTTTGCTGTATCCAGTGCACTCAGCCGTTTCTTGATATCACGTGGAGTGAATCGAATTGGCCGAAGACTGGCTTCCGTGATGGTGGGGATATCGGGAGGAGGCTGAGATGGATTATCCACTCGGCACTTCTGGCTGAAGATGGTTGCAAACGCTTCAGCCTTGTCTTTTGCACTCACATGCTGGACTCCGCCATCATTGAGAATAGGGATGTTTAACAGAGCCTCCTCCTCCTGTTAGTTGTTTAATTGTCCACCACCATTCACGACTGGATATGGCAGGACTGCAGAGCTTTGATCTGATCCGTTGGTTGTGGAATCGCTTAGCTCTGTCTATAGCATGTTGCTTCCGCTGTTTAGCATGCATGTAGTCCTGAGTTGTAGCTTCACCAGGTTGGCACCTCATTTTTAGGTACGCCTGGTGCTGCTCCTGGCATGCTCTTCTACACTCCTCATTGAACCAGGGTTGATCCCCTGGCTTGTTGGTAATGGTGGAGTGAGGAATATGCCGGGCCAGATTGTGCTGGAATACAATTCTGCTGCTGCTGATGGCCCACAGCGCCTCATGGATGCCCAGTTTTGAGCTGCTAGATCTGTTCTGAATCTATCCCATTTAGCACGGTGGTAGTGCCACACAACACGTTGGATGGTGTCCTCAGTGCGAAGACGGGATTTCATCTCCACGAGGACTGTGCGGTGGTCACTCCTACCAATACTGTCATGGACAGATGCATTTGCGACAGGTAGATTGGTGAGGACGAGGTCAAGTAAGTTTTTCCCTCGTGTTGGTTCGCTCACCACCTGCCGCAGGCCCAGTCTGGCAGCTATGTCCTTCAGGACTCGGCCAGCTCGGTTAGTAGTGGTGCTACCGAGCCACTCTTGGTGATGGACATTGAAGTCCCCCACCCAGAGTACATTTTGTGCCCTTGCTACCCTCAGTGCTTCCTCCAAGTGGTGTTCAACATGGAGGAGGACTGATTCATCAGCTGAGGGAGGACGGTAGGTGGTAATCAGCAGGAGGTTTCCTTGCCCATGTTTGACCTGATGCCATGAGATTTCATGGGGTCCAGAGTCAATGTTGAGGACTCCCAGGGCCACTCCCTCTTGACTGTATATCACTTTACCGCCACCTCTGGTGGGTCTGTCCTGCCGGTGGGACAGGACATACCCAGGGATGGTGATGGAAGAGTCTGGGACGTTGGCTGAAAGATATGATTCTGTGAGTATGGCTATGTCAGGCTGTTGCTTGACTAGTCTGTGGGACAGCTCTCCCAATTTTGGCACAAGTCCCCAGATGTTAGTAAGGAGGACCTTGCAGGGTCGACTGGGCTTGGTGTTTTGCCGTTGTCGTGTCTGGTGCCTAGTGGTCCGATGCCGGGTGGTCTGTCCGGTTTTATTCTTATTATGACTTTTCGTAGCGAGATTTTACAACTGAGTGGCTTGCTAGGCCATTTCAGAGGGCAATTAAGAACCAACCACATTGCTGTGGTTCTGGAGTCACATATAGGCCAGACCGGGTAAGGGCGGCAGGCTTCCTTCCCTAAAGGACATTAGTGAACCAGATGGGTTTTTACGACAATCCGGTAGTTTCATGGCCATTATTACTGATACTAGTATTTTAATTCCAGATTTTTATTTAATTAATTGAATTTAATTAATTAATTGAATTTAAATTCGCCAGCTGCCGTGGCGGGATTTGAACTCATGACTCTGGATTTTAGTCCAGGCCTCTGGATTACTAGCCCAGTAACATAACCACTATGCTACCTGTAATGATAACTTCTATGCACCTGCTTCAAAATTGTACCATTTTGTTTATATTGTTTCTCCTCTCCATAGAAGGATATGCTGATAGGGTGAGATGAAGTCGGGTGGTAGGAGGCTCATGTGGAGCACAAACACTGGCATAGACCAGTTACATAGAAATATAGAAAATAGGAGCAGGAGTAGGCCATTCGGCCCTTCGAGCCTGCTCCTCCATTCAATATGATTATGGCTGATCCTCGATCTCAATACCATATTCCCACTCTCTCCCCATACCCCTTGATGCCTTTTGTGTCTAGAAATCTATCTAGCTCCTTCTTAAATATATTCAGTGACTTGGCCTCCACAGCCTTCTGTGGTAGAGAATTCAGTTGGGCTGAATGGCCTTTTCCTGTGCTGTAACTTCTATGTATGTCATTTTTTAAAGAATTGACAGAACTGCTGTCAAGATTCTACTCAGGATTAAGAGCATTCTAGCAACTGCCATTTCTAAGCCTTCCCCCTCCTCCACTGTTTTCTATCAATAGAAAGTTAATCAGATTGCAAATCCCCAGGATGTGAAAAATGGAACTTTAAACGGTGCCAAATTTCAACATGAAATTTTATATTTTGTAATGTATTTTGCAAATTTCTAGCAGCTGCCTTTTATTTATTTGTTTATACTGAGAACTCAAAAAATAATTGGCAAATAAACAGGTAAAAACTTCTGGAAGTACTGTATCATTATTCAAATTCTAAGGGAAGTTCTGAATAAAATTTCTGAATTTTTAAAACATTTTAACAAAAAGTTCTATTTAAATACACCAAGTACAAGTGCAAGGATATTTAATGAGGAAGGAAATAAACAAATAAGAGATTATATATTTATATATTTCTTGGGTTTTGCTATTAAAAAGTCATACACTAAACAACTGGTAGTAAATCAGCTTTGAATTCCATCTCTCTATTGTTGCATTTTTTAAGTTCATTGAATCTTTCTCTTTCCCAATTATTCAGCCAATGTTGAGGGGGCGGGGAAGAATGAGTATAACTTTATTTCTCTTGCCTCCACTGTGCGGACAATTCTCACTAAGCTTGATCGTTTATTAGCAGAAATGAGGACAGTTGGTGTATATGGAACAGCACATGCTGTATGTAAAGGGGCACATGGTGTACATTGAGTGGCACGTCATGGTGTACATTGAGTGGCACGTCATGGTGTACATTGAGTGGCACGTCATGGTGTACATTGAGTGGCACGTGATGTACGTAAAGAGCACATGATGTAGATGGAGTGGTATGTAGTGTGAAGCAGCACATGATGAATACAGTGTAGCTCATGATGTATGTAGAGCTGTACTTGATGTACATGGAGATGGAGTGGAGGTGTATGCGAAGAACCTGATGAACGCTGAACTGAATATTTCCAGTCACCCTATTGCTGTGAGTTAAACTGTCCTAGATTGGGAACAACCTCACTTTTGGCATTGGACACTATATGCTAGGTAGTAACTGTTGGCTGAACTCAATGAAATGTCATGGGATGAATGTTTTAAAAGTGAGGTTATCTGCAGCCAACAGTATTGCTGGAACAGCATAGAACAGAAACAGGAAATAAACAACACATGCCAATATTTCTCCTATTTGTAGCAAAATCATAAGCACAAATATAAAGAATGCATTTACAATTTAATATCATGAGGCAATCTTCTCCCCTGAACACTTAGCAGGTTTACTTAAACTATAAGGGGTTCAATCCCCTCCTTGCATATTTTTAGCACATTAATTAACATGCATGCTTTCAATTCCTGTATACTGTTTCAAATGGGCTAATGGCTATTTTAAAGTAGCTCAGACAGGAATTTAATGGGAACATATTAAACAGTACATTAAGAATAGCAACGGGTGGGCACACCTAATTTTCTTGGAGTACTTCCTTGTGTCTCACTCATGGAACATGTGATCCTGGACAATAAAAATAAGCAACTACAATCTAATTCAATAGTTCTCGAAATATTTTATAACTCATTCCACCAAAAAAATGTTCAGTCTCACATTTTTCCTCTAACTATTGATAAGTCTGAAAAAATAGTTTTTCTCTTCCTTTCCTTTTATGTGTGTTGCTCCCTTTCTGTATTTCTCTCTCAACTTTCCTTTTGTGTCTCTCTCACCTCTTTCCCTTCTGTGTGCATCTCTCTTTCACCTACCCTTCTATATCACTCTCTATTCTATTCCCCCTGCCTCGCTCTCTGCTCATTCCTTTTGTACCTCTCCCTCCTCTTCCCTTGTGTATGCATGAGAGTCTAGAACTAGGAGGCACAGTCTCAGGATAAGAGGTCGGCCATTTAGGACTGAGATGAGGAGAAATTTCTTCACTCAGTGAGTTGTGAATCTTTGGAATTCTCTACCCCAGAGGGCTATGGATGATCAGTCGTTTTTTCAAGGCTGAAATCGATAGATTTTTGGACTCTAGGGAAATCAAGGGATATGGGGATCGGAAGTAAAAGTGGAGTTGAGGTCAAAGATCTTATTGTGTGGCGGAGCAGGCTTGAGGGGCCATATGGCCTGCTCCTGCTACTTTTTCTTATGTTCTTATGTGTGTGTCTCTACTTCATCCCTTCTATCCCACTTTCTCTCCATTCCCTTTTATCTCATCATACATTTTGTCTGGCTCTCTGTCCCTCCTTTCTGTCCATGCCTCTCTCTTTCCTCCTCTTGCCTTTCGCACCCTCTTCTGTCTCTCACCTCTTTTCTGTTTCTCTCTGATTGTTAGAATTTTCCCCTCTCCTGCTTTATTCTTTCTCATCCTCTGGTTTTCTTTCTCTCCTTTTCTGATTTATTTTCTGTCCTTTCTTGGTTTGCTTTTTTTTTCCTATTCTAGTATGCTCTCGCTCTCTGATTCACGCTCTTTCCCTTCTTTTCTGGTTCATCCGGGCTCACCTCTCTACCTCCCCTTTCTCTTTCCTCTTTCTCCATACTCCTGTTATTTCTTCCTGGGGGGATGTGGGCGCGGTGAAAGCAAGCTTTGGAGCAAAACAGAGTTCTGCTGAGACGAAAGATAAAGTCGTGGGAGTGGCAGGACTGTTGTGGCAGCTGGAGAAATTGGGCTGGGTCTGTTGAGGCAATAATAAGAGTGGACAAGACCTCATAGCAGCGACGGGAATTATAGACACTGGGACCATTGCGGCAGCAGGAGGGAGTGAGCTGAGGCCAATGTGGCCACTAGGGATGGGCAATAAATGCTGGTCTAGTCAGTGATGCACACATCCCAAGAATGAATCTTTAAAAAAGTTCTCACTGTACAAAAAACATGTCCATAACTTTGTTCAGTGAGATTACTTGAGAAAGCTGCAGAATGGAACATTTTTTCCACTTTATTCATTATCTTGTTACCGCATAGTCATGAATCATGAATCAAATGTAATGATGCATTCCCAATGCATTACACTCAATCCCAATTCTCTGAAGGGTACATCTACAGCGCCAGTGATCCTTTCACTGTTCTCAATTTTTTCCATCTTGTACTGGCCCCGATTTTTTCCAATTTATACTGGCTCCATTCTGGTCAAAGATCAAATAGTGGGTGACTTAAAAATAACTTTGTATCTTGGCAAATATTAATTGGAACGACACATCATGAAGCTTCTTGTTGTCACATTTCCCATTTCACATGACCATTCATTACTGCTCTGTGCTCCCCATCCACTTCACTCTCTGGATTTTAAAAAGGACACCAGGTGATGTTCCTGTGAGACTTCTGCCCCCCACCCCCCATCTTCCTGGTTTTCAAAATATCGGGAATGGCAATGGAAAAGGAAACTGCTTCATTTTTTAAATCTACAAATTCACACTATTTATGCAGAAGTTCCCCAAAAATGTGAATTTGTGACAGGATGCCCACCCTTGGGGAATTAAAGCTCTGAAGATAGTCACTGAATAGTGGTGCAGTCAATTAAAATATTATTGGGCCAGAATTTGCTGTCAAAATAACGATGAGGCTAACACTGTTATTTATGTGCAATGTGAAAATCTGGAAGTTGCTGTCCGAGATGCTCTGCTCCGCCGTTAGTTTTGTGAAAACGGCACCTTGCTGACTGACTCACCATTCAAATGCATTGAATGGCATGAAGTTCCTGTACTTGCACGGTAGATACAAACTAAACTCGCCGCAGAAAGTTAGGGCTTGTCCATTTCAGTCTAAGCAGCCTTTTTAACAGCGTGATAAGCACTGCCAAACAACTACTCTGGCACTGAAAATTAACTAGTGTGAATGTGGAGTCTCATTCCTTCAGGTTTTAATTGTTGGTGATTTAAAAAATTATACATTTTAAAAAATGTTTTACTTTTTCTTTCTGTCTCTTTTTTCTCTGTCTCTTAATCCAATCTTTCTTTCCCTCTCTTTATTTCGCTTTCTGTACCTGATGTGACATTGAATTCACTATTCTAACTTACCCTTCTTGGTTCAGACTGCGCTGCTCATTCCACAATCCTTCAATCTGATTGGTTAAGGAGATACACATTTGCGTGCCCTGTTCACACAAGTCCCAGATACCCTGTAGAGGGCACCATCTTGCACTTCCAGAAACTTCCAGTGTAAGAGCTCATGGAGATTAATTGGGCAAGGGCAAATCTAACTGACAGCGGGTGTCATTCGTTGACCGGCTACAGCAAATTCGGAGCCATTATTTTACTTCTCAGAGCTGGGTTTCAATGCAGCCCACGCCCACGTGACGGCCTCCTCGTTCTGCCAGTTGTAGGATTCCTAAGAGAAATAACTTGCAACAATTTTGAGCTAATTTCTAGTGGTCGTGGCGGCACAAAGCTGGTCATAATTCAGCACCAATTTCCAATCTCATTCAGGGAGACCAAAAGACATGGGAAATGGAAATTGTGTCATGGGGGGTGTTTTTCTGAGAATTGGGTTAAGATGACTTGTTGGGGGAAGATTGGTAGCACCACAGGAACACCCTCTGGAAGAATGTCCCACGTCCTTCCTTGAGTTCCTGCGGAAATAGAAGAATATAAGAGGCCTGAAGGTGTGTTATTACTTATGAACAAAACATTCTAGCAATTTACCATGCCAATACTCCAGTGGAAACATCTAACATAAAATTTGTTGACAGCTATCCATTCAATGCCACTTGTTTCTTATTTTCAGTTTTCTTCCCTCCTTTGGTGAAGGAGATGGTTCCCGCTAAGGTACAGTTACACTAGCACCAATAATAGATGATCTCTGGTTTGTATGCCTCAGTATCACATCAGGTGGGTCATTTAACACTAGGCGAGATTATGTCTACCTTTTCTAAGCTAAAAATGATATGGGCAGGGGTTGATTGAATGGTGCATGGTGTTGGGTCAGAGGTATTTACTGTCCACTCTGCATGTAGCTCTTATTGACTTTTACAGTAATCCTTAGTCATGATTATCATTTAAATAGATGCAGAAATGTGATTTGTCTCAACCCATTTATGCTTAGCAAAAAAGAAATACAGTCATAATGTAATGTGTTTGTTAAATACATTGAGATCTTTGTTTCGTCAAATTAGTGTTCCATGGATTGAACTCCTCATTAATATTCAAATATTCCTTCATTATGCCACGATGAATAATAGATGCATAGGTTTTTCACTCTAAAGTGTAATCATATTAGTGTGTACTTTTTCAGCACTTTCTATTTATCAGTCTAGATTTTCCAATTGGCATTATTGTAACACTGACAATATCCCATTTATATTAAATGGATTATCATTAAACTAACACTGGTCAAAACATCTAGCATATAAGTGCCTGTGCGGTTGAAGTGTATGATATTGGTTGGAAGGCCTGGAAGGAAAATCTTTTGACCACATAAGAACAGTGACTACGCTTCAAAAGTGATTTAAGCTTTATAATGTATTATAAATACATTCATAATACATTATAAATGTATAAATGTAAGTCTTTTCCCCCTTCTTTTAGGCAAAACTTGGAGCATAGGATTGCCTGGAAAGCAAGTCATCATTGAACAGATTGGAGTAAGGTGTCTGATAATAGGCATGCGCTTCCATTTAATTTTCTGCATATCGTTTGTGTTATTTAGGTAGTTTTAATTTGTTCTTCATTTCAATGTTGATATATAAAATTGCAAGAAAGGACTATACCGCCAAATGTTTGAATTGCACAAGTTATAATGCATTGCTTTTTAAAAAATACCATATAAGCATTAAAAGTAGAAGAAAATATTGATTACCAGTACAAAGTTTGCATTGTTCTTATTAACAACAATTAAGAGTCCAACACACAGTTGTCAAGGAGGCTATCCTTAACAGCGCTTATTAAAGAATGATCAAGGATTTGTGCCTTGGACAATATTGATGACAATATTGGTTGCCAAAGATTCACAGGGTCTTATGCTAAGGCATGGAATAAACAGTACCCTTGTGTCAGTTCTTTGTTGGTCCCACCCCAAGATCTCCTAGAGTACATTCAGTGAAGCTTTAAAGGCTTGTAATTGAGGAGGGGAGTAATATGTGCACCAGTCCAGTGTTCATAACGCACCAAAAAATGGGAGATATTATCCTCAAGAACGTTTTTTTGCTTAGCCAAAGCGTGTACATTATGCTATCTGACTCAGCTACATTCTGGAACGCTTGGGTCCAGCTAAAAGAATGGCAGCCTGATAAGAAAGTATCCAATTTTATTAAAAAGTAGCACAGAATATCCATTGAAAAAATCAACCCTGGGATCAAAGAGAATTTCTAATGGAAGCCCCAAAAGACAATTACATGATTTTAAATTAATCTCAACACACTGATCGTCTTGACCTGCCTCGTGAACTTTAAAACATGCCTTTAGAGGAAGAAGAGATTGTCAATTTCCCTGCACCTTTCCAACATGTACAGGGGACAGAAGTGTATCAGTAACAGGGTGCAGGTTTATTGGTTTATGGTAGGTGTTGGTACAAAACTGTGATCTGACATTCACATGAGTTGCTGCTACTAGCAGTTATACTATAGGGAATGGACCAAATAATCTTTGACTGCTCCTTTAAGATGTCTTTCTCCAGCTCTTCCTCCTGTGCTTCTTGGAGTAAAAAAAAGGAAAGTAATTTATCCTCTAGTGCGGTAGAGGAAAACCCATCAATGTCATCAATGTCTGAGAGCCTCTGTCCAAGGCAGTGGTGTCAGACAGCAAGTGATATACCTCCAGATATTAACTCCAGGCATGCTTAACGGGGGAATTACTCAATTATTTCCATTCTGGCCGGAAATAGTGGTGTCACTATATGCAGCCCAGAATCATACATCTTGAAAGATGACATGTCCTTTAAAGTCTGGACAGTAACCACAGACCATTGGATAAAGCGGCATCAAGACTGAAATTTACCATGAAACGAAGGTGTGAAATGGGAATGAGTGACACCATTCCTGCACTACCTTCATCCTTTGGTGGTATAGTGGAGCTAAAATCCAATCTAATGTGGAATGTACCGGAACCAAGCAATAATAAGAGAAAGATGGGTAACTACCCTTCCCCATGCTTGAGAAGCTTCTGACACTTCAGACTCAGGTATGGCATAAGAAGCAAATGATCTATTACTCCAATCCAATGCTTGCCTTTTACTGGGGAACAAAATCATTTTCAGTTTGGGTTCAGTTGAATGAGCAAACCAACTGGAAAACAGTTTAACTAGTTAATAGGTTCACATAAGAACCTTTTACATTAACTATATTGTTTCATTGTGCCCCAGTGCTCCCTTTTGTTCTTTCTCCCTAGCACATATTAACATTTGGACCTTGTTTCAGCAAAATAAAGTCTATTCTTAGGCTAAGCAATAAAATTAGAAGGTTTAATTTTTATCTAGTGTTCTTTCTGTCATTGATATTTGATTATTAGACATAGGGTTCCCTCTATTATGAAATATTCCCTGCATTTCCATCTATTTAATGCAGCAGCTGTATGCATTCAGTTTTTATAATTCATTTCATGTTACAGTAAGCCATATAGTCCTGGTTCCTGGCTGCACAAAAATGCACTGAACATCAATCTGCATTCATTTCATAAAAACTTATATAAATATATACTCCTATAGTGTAACATGCATCTAATTAATTAACCTACAATTTTGTCTCCCCCACCTCGTTTTGACACAAAGCAGGTGGATTTCCGTGGGGGTTCTCCCACTCATCTGCTGTGAGTTCAACAAAAGAGCTGATCAAATCCCGGAAAATGGCGTAAAAAGTCATTTGCACCATTATTTCAGGCTTTCCACAGTTCTTCTGCCGAAGTTATAGGAGACGATCAAGAGAACCCCCAAAGTTTATATAATATAAAGGCTGAAATATAAGGGCCAATTCAGCTGAAATGGTATGAGGATTGCTGCAATTTTATTGGACTTTGCATTTGTGGAGTGGCCAGCTTACCTCATTGGATTCAGCGTGGTCAGTTAATGAATATCATTAGAATATGCCCCCCGGTAAGTTTTATCACAAGCAGAGAGAGCATCTTTATAGGCAGGATATCTGAATAGCCACAGTTATTAAAGGATTGCAGCTCCCACTTCAACCAGGCTGGTTTCTTTGACTGCAGCAAATCTGCTAGGTCAGCAATGAAACATACGCAAGGGGCCAGAACTTCCCTCTTTAGTGAAGAAAGATTGGATATTTTCCTAGGTGAGTTGTGGCAGGGGAGGGTAGCCATATTTGGAGCCGAGGAGAATTTTCCTGCGTGCCACCATGAGGCAAACATTGCAGGAGGTGGCAGATCAAGTCAACAATGTGGTCCATGTCTGTACGTTGTGCAAGCAGATGAAAAAAAAGTCCTCTGGTCTGAGGAAGAGTACTAAGGTAAGGCTGGCCACATTTTACCAACTCTAATTAAGTCTAAGGTCACAATATATTTGTACCTGTGGTGGAACTTTTTTGGGTGTCATGCTCAAGGAGAAGGCCTAACTTGGTGACAGCTTACCTTGTAAAATGGAAAGGCCAAGTCAGGTCTCTTCAGACATACCAAAGTGTCTAGACCCAAGCACTTAGTTCCTGAGATAAGGGCAAGCAGGTGCCAAATGCTTCAGTTGCACTTACTTTTCTTTCCTCCACAGAAACTCCTCTTCTTTCTCAAAATCTAGGAATGCCACAGAAATGTCCAAAAGAATACTTAAACTGAACAATTTGCTTGTTGCAAGTCAAATAGCATCTGTCAGCAAGACAGTTGTAGGAAAAACAATGGGGAAAACAGTCTTGTAATGCCAAAAAAAATGCTAATAGCAGCAAGCAATAACATAACGAGTCAATGCAGATATAGATATCCTAAATGGGGGAAAAAGGATGCCATGGTAAACAGTCAAACACAGCTTTATAAAGGAAGCTCCCAACGACCAGTGCAGCGAATCTCAGCAGTGTCCATTTAATATGTATAAACACTGATAATATAATGAACGTGAAAAAAAAATCGGAGAATTCAGCATGGGAGCAATTTATACTGGGTCGATGCAAGGCCTCCAAAAATATGGAAACATTTCCTGTCGCTGAATTTGGATTTCACAAATCAGGCTTTCAGGTCTACTTGCCCAATTCAGCAAAGCACGGTCCCATAATGTATGGATGCACTCATAGAGTGCGTCATCCCTGATTTGGCCCTGTAGTCCCCAGTGTGTGGCTCTAATATCACAACAGTGACTTCTTCATAAGAACGAAAGCACGAGTTCCAAACCTGATATTGAATGTATTCAAACTCAGCAGTCAAAACATAGAATTGAATTCAATAACACCTGCCAGACAGGGGTTGTGACAGATCGGAAATATGTCTTGTTTCAAATCATAAAGGACATTACATCGTTTATATTTTTCTGGTATTTTGGTAGCTGGCCAACTGGTGAATTCTATAATTTGTTTACTGCTGGCTAGCTACAGATGGTCTGGGTGAATATACTATGTTGTACGTGATAATGTCACTTCAAAGGGCTAGATAAGTCACCTTTGTATAGGTAGACTACTTAATGAATGTTAATTGCCAAATCCATATAGGTGACAGAAACACTTAATTAGTTAGTTGGCTGTGAGAAAAAGACAGCGCTAATTGTTTGTCCCATCAGGAGGTCCTACAAGGAAGTGCTCTCACAGCTTGCCCTTGTCCTAAAAGGGGTAGATGTCTGGAAACAGATTTCTGGGTAACCAGCCTGATGCTATTGAATCCAACTGTGAGTGACAGCTCCATTCAATAGTGAAAGGGATTTTTTTTTTAATATCTCTGTCTCAGTTTGAATTTGAAAGCAAAGATTTGGTATAACTATTAAGGCTTTTTAATGAGTTTCTGCCTCACCAGGCTGTTAACAAGTGAGGGTTAGCAGAGACACTGCATGAATATTCAATTTCTTGTATAAACATCACATTACTGCCTCTGATCTAAATTAGGTGTCATTATGGAGAACCTCAAGGACATTGAAACTATTATTTGGGAATAGGGATGGTAAGTTTAAGTAAAGATTTGTTGCTTCTTGATTTCTATGGCGTTTTCTCTTGCTTTTGCCCAATCTAATTCTTAATAAATTTGATTTATAGTTTATAGTCAGAGATGGATGGACTGTCAGAATGTTATTTGTTCATCTATCAAAGAGGTCCAAGAATATGAGATGTCTTATACTGTATTCCGTGGACTTATCAGCAGCATTGGGGTTTATTGTTCACACTCACACTCTTGGGCAGGATCCTTTTCTCAACTCCAGCTTCTGAACTATCCTCTGTCTCAGTCTCACTCGGTGGGGCTAACTTTAACCTATCCCGCCCGGCGGGAAGCTGACTTGATTGGGTTGGCCAACTGTTTTACGCCTGGACCCAGTTGACTTAAATGGAGAGTAAAATCGGGCAGGGTGTAAAGCAGGAGGCCAACCCGAATCCACCTCTTCCCCACTCGGTGGGTTAGATTAAAATTAGTCCCCTGCGTCTCTCTCCATTGTAGCCTTTCTTGTCTCTATCTTATCGATACTGCAATGGTCAGTTCCGCTGTTCTCTTTCCTACTTTGTTTTACAACTCAGTATTGACCAACCGTTAAGAAATACATGTTTTAATTTTAGGATATCCCACTTTATCTAATATAGGTACTCCAGTGAATTTGTAACCTAGATAAAGGTTATTCAGTGGAGCTGATGAAACAGTACAGTCTAGGTCGCCTAGAGGTGGTCAAGGTAGAAGCATCCTGTCCTAAAGAAAAGACTTGGATTCATACAGGGCCTTTCACAACCTCAGGACTCCCAAAGCGCTTTACAGCCAATGCAGTACTTTTGAAGTGTAGTCATTGTTGTAATGTAGCAGCCAATTTGCGGACAGCAAGGTCCCACAAACAGCAATGAGATAATGACCAGATAATCTGTTTTTTAGTGATGTTGGATGAGGGATAAATATTGGCCAGGAAGAACTCCCTGCTCTTCTTCGAATAGTGCCACGGAATCTTTTACAATCACCTTTGAGGACCGATGGGGCCGCGGTTTAATGTCTCATCTGAAAGACGGCATCTCCCACCAAAGAGTGGACAGATGCATTCACACCAGAAGGTCAGATCTCTAGGTTTTCCCTGTTGAGCAATGGAAGAGCTCTGACATAAGTGAAGAATCAACTTCTAAAAACCTCTACAAAGAAATGAGCAATTAGCATGTTCATCTGGCTTGCCTCATCTCTTCGTTGCGAAAATAAAACTTCTCACAACGAACACAGGAAAACTTATGAAGGCATCTTTCAAGAATTTCAATTTAAAGAATGAAGCCCTAAAAATAGTAACCTTTAACTCCTTCAGTGAGTCCATCCTGAGAGATTGAGTCCTGTTGATGACATTGTCACTTTATCAGGCACTTCCAATGTCACAGATAATTCTGGCTGAGGATAAATGAATCATAGAATCATTCAGCACAGAAGGAGGCCATTCGGCCCACCGTGTCTGTGCTGGCTCTTTGAAAGAGCTATCCAATTAGTCCCACTCCTCTGCTCTTTGCCCTGCAAATTATTGCTTTTCAAGTATTTATCCAATTCCCTTTTGAAAGTTACTATTGAATCTGCTTCCATTACCTTTTCAAGCAGTGCATTCCAGATCATAACAACTTACTGCGTAAAAGAATTTCTCCTCATTTCCCCCCTGGATTTTTTACAAATTATCTTAAATCTGTGTCCTCTGGCTACCGACCCTCCTGTTAGTGGAAACAGTTTCTCCCTATCTACTCTATCAAAACACCTCATAAAATTTTGAACACCTCTATCAAATCTCCCCTTAATCTTCTTCCGAAAATGTCTTCTTAATTTTTCCTCTGTGTCCACACTGAGAGGTCAGATCTGAACTAGATCAGAAATAAATATACTCACACACCCACTTTATGCTAAAGACCAATAGGCTCAGCACAGCCCAAATCAGCCATCCAATGCAAAAGGTGCTGGGCTCATTAAGGCTATGAAAAAATATTTAAATTAGCGATCTCCTCATAATATGACTTAACGGCACTCCAACAACAACTTGCGTTTATATAGTGCCTTTAAAGTAGTAAAAAGGCCCAAGGCGAAGGAGAAGGTTACAGAGATAGGGAGCAGCGAGGCCATGGAGGGATTTGAACACAAGGATGAGTGTTGCCAGACAGAGAGCCAATGTAGGTCAGCAAGCACAGGGGTAATGGGTGAGCAGGACTTGGTGCGAGTTAGGATGCCGGCAGCAGAGTTTTGGATGAGCTCAAGTTCCACAGTACCCAAATGAATGAGATGTTAAAGGTAATAAACCTGTTAATCATGTTAAAAAAATTGATTCCCCTGGCTGGCCCTTACAGCCACCTCCCCCTTCCCATTGCTCCCCCCTCAAGTAAACCTATCAGTGCTTCATGGACAACTAGCAGCCCTTTACTAATTACTGGCCAATGAACCTCCAGCTCCTGACCTGCTAGTGCTCCCAGCGTATCATGAGCTGATCTCATGTTATCAGGCGAGATTGTTTTATTTGTGTGCAGGCGCAGGCACTGCTTAATGGGTGACAATCCGATGGCACAGTGTCAGGACTACATTATCTGTTTGGAGGTAATTATCGAAACAAGCTCTGAAAGACATGTTTGAAAACTTAGTAAATTAATTGCTAGCTATGTTACTTATTACCTACCAATTATAATCTCAGAAAGTATGAAAGATGTCAGCCATTGCTCTGTGATAGTGGGTTCAAGTCTCACTCCAAAGACTTGAGCACAAAATCTAGGCTGACACTCCAGTGCAGTACCGAGGGAGTGCTGCACTGTAGGAGGTGCCGTCATTTGGATGAGACGTTAAACCGAGTCCATGTCTGTTGTCTCAGGTGGATGCAAAAGATCCCATGGCACTATTTCGAAGGAGATCAGAGGAGTTCTCCCCGGTGTCCTGGTAAATATTTATCCCTCAACCATCATCGCTAAAACAGATGATCTGGTCATTATCACGTTGCTATTTGTGGGACCTTGCTGCATGCAAATTAGCTGTCGTGTTTCCCACGTTACAACAATGGCTACACTTCAAAACCAATTAATTGGCTGTAAAACACTTTGGGACTTTCTGAGGTCATGAAAAGCGCTATATAAATGCAAGTCTTTCTTTATCCCTGCAAAAACCATATAGGAACATAGGAACAGGAGTCGGCCATTCAGCCCCTTGTGCCTGCTCCGCCATTTGATAAGATCATGGCTGATCTGTGATCTAACTCCATATACCTGCCATTGGCCCATATCCCTTAATACCTTTGGTTGCCAAAAAGCTATCTATCTCAGATTTAAATTTAGCAATTGAGCTAGTATCAATTGCCGTTTGCGGAAGAGAGTTCCAAACTTCTACAACCCTTTGTGTGTAGAAATGTTTTCTAATCTCGCTCCTGAAAGGTCTGGCTCTAATTTTTAGACTGTGCCCCCTACTCCTAAAATCCCCAATCAGCGGAAATAGTTTCTCTCTATCCACCCTATCAGTTCCCCTTAATATCTTATAAACTTTGATCAGATCACCCCTTAACCTTCAAAACTCTAAAGAATACAGCCCCAATTTGTGTAATCTCTCCTCGTAACTTAACCTTTGAAGTCCGGGTATCATTCTAGTAAACCTACGCTGCACTCCCTCCAAGGCCAATATGTCCTTCCGAAGGTGCGGTGCCCAGAACTGCTCACAGTACTCCAGGTGCGGTCTAACCAGGGTTTTGTTTAGCTGCAGCATAACTTCAGCCCCCTTGTACTCTAGACCTCTAGATATGAAGGCCAGCATTCCATTAGCCTTCTTGATTATTTTCTGCACCTGTTCGTGACACATCAATGATCTATGAACCTGAACCCCTAAGTCCCTTTGGACATCCACTGTTTTTAACTTTTTACCATTTAGAAAGTACCCTGTTCTATCCTTTTTTGATCCAAAGTGGATGACCTCACATTTGTCTACATTGAATTCCATTTGCCACAGTTTTGCCCATTCACCTAATATATCAATAAATATCTTAAAAGATTGTGTGATATCTTTTCCTAACACCTGCTAACATGGTTTTACTTTGTACCTTACTCCACTGTTCATGGTGTTAATACTACCAATCTACAGGAAATTAATTTTTTTTGAGCAAATTATTTTGTTTATTCTCTGCTTCTGTCATTAAACCTCAAATAATTAGCATAAACTTAAATAATTGATCCAGATAAAGTGGTCCAGTAGCTTAGTTGGTCTCTGAGGCAGAAGGTAATGAATATGAGTCTGGCTTCCTGTCACTCAAACTTAGCTGTTGGGTGAGTCTTATTAATTCCCTACCAGGCCATTGCACGGGATTATTGAAAGACGTGCAGAAAATTAGAATTGTCCGGATGAATCCATTTGAATTATGACTTTAAGACGCTGAAACAGCCTAAGTTTGCTAAGTAACTAACTACAAAAATCTTAGCATAGTTTTGCGTTCATACAGGACACGTGACCAAATAACGGTGGTTCACAACATTAGCTCAGCAACTCCATGGGCATCAGGCAGGTCTGAGGTCCAAGCCACTGCCTCTAAGTCTGCCGGCCAGTCACAAGATCAGGATTTGCTTACTCTCAGTCCGTGTGATTGTATTTCAGACCAGTACAGTTTATTTCACTCCTTTACCATGGCGATATCCCAGACCTCTGATTCACTCTTCAACATACCCAAATTATAAGCTTCTTAGCAGATTGGACGAACAGCGATCCAAGAATGCAGAAACGTAGGCCGGAAATTCGGTTTAGTGGCTCAAACCGGCGCGAAGTGGGTGGCGCATCTGGACCGTAAAGATGGAGGCCAGAGGCTCGCTTGAAATTGGGCCTTGGGCCTAATCTATGTAATACCAGCCAGTTGCCAAACGGTTGTCCTGGTACAGCTTACCAGTTGGGGCATTCTCAAAATTGGCCGGTCCACAGATAAGTCCAGGGGGAAAGTAAAGTATTGTGGAAGTCCTGCTTATTTGGGAACAAGTGTGGGCAGAGCTAAGGGGCATTGTGCCAGGAACTCTGTGTTGAGACGGTATCATCAGCCCCCAGAAGAAGCAAATTATAAGCCTAGAAATGACAGTGTGCATTATTAGCATAAGAATGCATAACACATTCGTATGACATTACTTTGTCCAATATTTTAACGGCAGCATTTCATTTTAAATGCCTCCATTGTAAAAAAGTGGAAATAGCAATGTCATATGAATGCATTAAGCTTTCATATGCTATTCCTGCACAAGGTAATTCCCAGGCGATATTTAATTTTGGCCTTTGCCTATAAAAATGAGTTTTGAAATCTTTTCACCTACATTTTTCTATCTTGACCACTTTTTATGAACAAGAAAATTAGTTGAGCAATTTAGTTGGTTTTGTCGTAGTTAATTCCTCATTCCTGATCGGTAATTATGGTTTAAAAGAAAGATTTAAAATATGACATTAAGATTTAAAGTGTTGCATACGTACAAAATTATAGTGTGACATATACATTCAACATGTGGCACATAATAGTCGTAAGACTCTTAATTATATAAATTAATTAAATAACTCCATCCTTTTGTTTGCCCCACCAAATTGCTTAACAAGTTGTGCACCTGTCACAACTTACCTGAAACTCGCATTTGTGCAATGATTAAATATACAGAGGACGCTGGATGGCTGTCAGTGCAGTCATTACAAGGCAGTAATCAAATCAACAACTTCAAATTATGTTCAAAACCACAAGAGCAAAGTTTTATTCACCATCTGATCCCAGAGATTAGATTACTATCTGCAATTCACTGATTAACATTGTTTCTACTATATGGAGGTTGGTGAATGTTTTATTTCTTTTAAATTATTAAAATGTTTTATCAGCCTCAAAAGCTTTGATGTAAGGCTGATGGCATGCCACATGTTGTAGAGTCCCACATAATATCAGGTGAGTGATGTAGGACCACTTTGAATATTAACTCATTTTGAATGGTAAAATGTAAAAAGATTTTATTCTTTGTATAAAATGGAGAAAAGATGTTCTTAATGTATGTTGTAGCGTAAATCGTTGCAGCTCTAACAGCATCAGTGATAGTGGGCATGATTTTAACATTGAAAAACGGGTGGGTTGGGGGAGGGGGGGCATTCAAAGTCGCAACCATTTCAGACCCGTCCCCAACCCAGCTCCAACCCACCCATTTCCGGTTTACAGCAGGGCAGGACGAGGGGCGGGTGACCAAAACCTTTCAAGGAGGCTGCAGGCCTCCATTTTTGCAGATTTTGCAATTTCAAGACCTGGGGGCCAGGATTCCAGGGCCTTCTCCTTCACGCCATGTGAAAGAAGGTGAGAAGGCCCAAAACTGCAGGTAAGTGCCTTTCTGACACGGCTTGTGGGCCCGGAGGAGCAGGAGTGCTTCCCCCAGGCCCAACAAGCCTACCTGCAACGACCCCACAATGATTGTGAACCCCCCCGACCTCCGACCCCTCCCCCAACGACTACGGAGCAACGCCCTCCCGGTGACTGACCCCCCGATCCTTCCCCCCATGACTGACTCCCCCCCCCGTGACCACCATGCCCACCGGTGCCCCCATGCCCACCAGTGCCCCCATGCCCTGGTGCCCATGCCCATCAATGCCCCACACCCACCCATGCCCACCCTTGACCCCATGTCCCCCCCATCCATACAATTAAAGAAGTACCTGCAGACATCCTCTCCCTGGCTACTCTCCCGTCCGACTAAGACCAGCCTGTCGATCAGGCCGCTCAGTCGGATGGCAAACCGACAAAAATCGTAAGGACATCCGGGAAACTACTTCCGGGTTTCCCATCTGCAATTTGACCCCACCGCCCCCTTCCCGGCTCGGGGTCAAAATCATGCCCAGTGTGTCAATTTATTTAGAAAATCTTGTCTTTCTTCATGCAGATTTTATCATCAAAAAAATCTTACTACACTCCTCATTGATGCTAATTATAATAAAGAAAACCCTTTCAGTTAACCAAACAAAAATTTACAACACTTATTTACATAGATTTTATTGCATCTCAAGGACAGTAAGTATTGTGTCTAATGGACACTAAATTACAGCAGATTAAATGCTGGAATAGAGGGTTGAGAGCTTCTTTGTTGTGTGTGCTTTACACCATATTTTATTTAGTATTTACAGAGTGTGCAAACAGAACTTAATTTGCACATTTCAGACTAAAACTGCCAGAGTGTAATCTACAACCATTAATAAATCGTTCACTGGTGGTACCACTTTCAAAATCAAATAGAATTTTTGGAATGTAAGGTTCCATCTGGGATTAATGCCAATTCACCTGGCAATCAGATTGCACATAATAAATTCTCTGTCTACTAACATGTAAATGTGGAGCATGAATACATTTATCATGCTTTAATGGAAGCACATTGAAATCTTTTTACCTGATAAAATTTTGAAAAGGAGGATTTGTTACACCATGAACATGTGTTTCATTAGAAGTTGTTCAAATAAATATGTTTTTAATGCACTTACACAAGAACTAAAATAACAAACCTTTTTTTTAAAGACACTATTACTAACAAGAATGTTCTCATTAGGAAACTCTTCTCAAATATTTGAAATTAGCAGTCTTCAATTTCATCACCGTGACGATGCTGGATAGGATAAAAATAGATAAAGAGGAGGGACTTAAAAGATCGGCAGTACTCAGTGCAGAAAAGTCACCCGGACCAGATGGGATGCATCCTAGATTACTGAGGGAAGTAAGGGTGGAAATTGCGGAGGCTCTGACCACAATCTTCCAATCCTCCTTAGGTATGGGAATGGTGCCGGAGGATTGGAGCATTGCAAATGTGACATCCCTGTTCAAAAAAGGGGAGAGGGATAAACCCGGCAATTAAAGACCAGTCAGTCTAACGTCGGTGGTGGGGGAACTTTGAGAGACAATAATCCGAGACACACAATCAATTGGCACTTGGAAAAGTATGGACTAATAAATGAAGTCAGCACGGATTTGTTAAAGGAAAATCGTGTTTGACTAACTTGATTGAGTTCTTTGATGAAGTAACGAACAGGGTTTATGACGGTAAGGCAGTTGATATGTATATGGGCTTTCAAAAGGCATTTGATAAGGTACCACATAATAGACTTGTTAACAAAATTAAAGCCCATGGGGTTAAAGGGACAGTGGCAGTGTGGATACAAAATTGGCGAAGGGACAGAAAGCAGAGAGTAGAGGTGAACGGTTGTTTTTCAGACTGGAGGGAAGCATACAGTGGTGTTCCCCAGGATCAGTATTAGGACCACTGCTCTTTTTGATACATATTAATGACCTGGATATGGGTATAGAGGGTATAATTTCAAAGTTTGCAGATGACATGAAACTCGAAAATGTAGTAAACAATGGGGAGGACAGTAACAGACGTGAGGAGGACATAGGAAACATTTTTTTACGCTGCGAGTTGTAATGATTTGGAAAGCACTGCCTCAAAGGGTGGTGGAAGCAGATTCAATAGTAACTTTCAAAAGGGAATTAGATAAATACTTGAAGGGAAAAAACTTACAGGGCTATGGGGAAAGAGCAGGGGAATGGGACTTTTTAAAAATTCGTTCATGGGATGTGGCGTCACTGGCAAGGCCAGCATTTATTGCCCATCCCTAATTGCCCTTGAGAAGATGGTGGTGAGCCGTCTTCTTGAACCGCTGCAGTCCGTGTGGTGAAGGTTCTCCCACAGTGCTGTTAGGTAGGGAGTTCCAGGATTTTGACCCAGCGACGATGAAGGAACGGCGATATATTTCCAAGATGGGATGGTGTGTAACTTGGAGGGGAACATGCAGGTGGTGTTTTTCCCATGTGCCTGCTGCCCTTGTCCTTCTAGGTGGTAGAGGTCGCGGGTTTAGGAGGTGCTGTCGAAGAAGCCTTGGCAAGTTGTTGCAGTGCATCCTGTGGATGGTACACACTGCAGCCAAGGTGCGCCGGTGGTGAAGGGCGCGAGTATTTAGGGTGGTGGATGGGGTGCCAATCAAGCAGGCTGCTTTGTCCTGGATGGTGTTGAGCTTCTTGAGTGTTGTTGGAGCTGCACTCATCCAGGCAAGTGGATGGTGGAAAGGCTTTGGGGAGTCAGGAGGTGAGTCACTCGCCACAGAATACCCAGCCTCTGACCTGCTCTTGTAGCCACAGTATTTATGTGACTGGTCCAGTTAAGTTTCTGGTCAATGGTGACCCCCAGGATGTTGATGGTGGGGGATTCGGCGATGATAATGCTGTTGAATGTCAAGGGGAGATGGTTAGACTCTTTCTTGTTGGAGATGGTCATTGCCCGGCACTTGTCTGGCGCGAATGTTACTTGCCACTTATCAGCCCAATCCTGGATGTTGTCCAGGTCTTGCTAATTGAATAGTTCTTTCAAAAAGCTGGCACAGGCACGATGGGCCGAATGGACTCCTCCTGTGCAGTACCTACTGTGATACCATATACCATGGTGAAAAAATCAACACAGTTCATCTTTGATAAGCCAAAAATGTTTGGATCCAAACTCAGTCTCAGACATCTTCAATATGGTAACAGTCAAGTGAGTGTGAATTAAACCCAGCATGTTTCTACTCTCTTTCTAGGGAACAATTTTATGCATGAATTAACAGAGAGGTTGATTATGTGTTATATTGCAAAGCTTAACAGTATCTTGCTTTAAAACCTTGTCATTTTGTTGCTGTTCTTAATAAGATCAAGCAGTCAATAAAAACTATTCAATTCCCATTGAAATGAATGAAAAGCCCTGAAAGTTCTGGATGGGGAAAATATTAAAAATAAAAAAGTGATAGTATCCAAAATTGGCACTCAAATACTCACAAGTATGGTCTAATTTGCAATAAAGCTTCACTTATATTTGACAAAATGAAGGGATTTCATTCGAATAGTAAATAATACTTGCAGTTATATAACACTGTCAGATTACAATATTTCAAAGTGCTTCACACAATAAATTAAAACAACAACAACTTGCATTTATATAGTGCCTTTAACACAGTAAAATGTCCCAGGGTGCTTCACAGGAGCATTATCACGCAAAATTTGACAGCAAGCCACATAAGGAGATATTAGGACAGGTGACCAAAAGCTTGGTCAAAGAGGTAGGTTTTAAGGAGTATCTTAAAGGAGGAGAGAGAAAGGTAGAGAGGTGGAGAGGTTTAGAGAGGGAATTCCAGAGCTCAAGGCCTAGGCAGCTGAAGGCACGGCCGCCAATGATGGAGCGATTAAAATCGGGGATGCGCAAGAGGCGAGAATTGGAGGATCTCAGAGGGCTTTAGGACTGGAGGAGCTTACAGAGATAGGGAGGGACGAGGCCATGGAGAGATTTGAAAACAAGAATGAAAATTTTAAAATCAATCTGTTCCCGGACCAGGAGCCAATGTGGGTCAGCGAGCATAGGGGTGATGGGAGAACAGGACTTGGTGCGTGTTAGTATACAGGCAGCAGAGTTTGGGATGAGCTCAAGTTTGTGGAGGGTGGAAGATGGGAGGTCAGCCAGGAGACCATTGGAATAGTCCAGTCTAGGGGTAACAAAAGCATGGATGAGGGTTTCAGCAGCAGATGAGCTGAGGCAGGGACGGAGATGGGTGATGTTACAGAGGTGGAAGTAGGTGATCTTGGTGATGAAGTGGATATGTGGTCGGAAGCTCATCTCAGGGTCAGATAGGACACCAAGGTTGCAAACAGTCTGATTCAGCCTCAGACAGTGGCCAGGGAGAGGAATGGAGTTGGTGGCTAGGGAACGGAGTTTGCAGCGGGGACCAAAGACAATGGCTTCGGTCTTCCCGATATTTAGTTGGAGGAAATTTTTGCTCATCCAATTGGACAAGCAATTGGATGAGCAATTGCTTGTCCAATTGGAGAGACAGTGGAGAGGTCAAGAGAGGTGGTGGTGAGGTAGAGCTGGGTGTCGTCAGCGTACATGTGGAATGTGACGTTTTGTTTTTGGATGATGTCGCCGAGGGGCGTCATGTAGATGAGAAATAGGAGGGGGACCAAGGATAGACCCTTGGGGGACTCCAGAGGTAATGGTGTGGGAGCGGGAAGAGAAGCCATTGCAGGTGGTTCTCTGGCTATGACTGGATAGATAAGAATGGAACTGGGCGAGCGCAGTCCCACCAGTGGACGACAGAGGAAAGGTGTTGGAGGAGGGTGGTGTGGTCAACCGTGTCAAAGGCTGCAGGGAGTTTGAAAAGGATGAGGAGGGATCGTTTACCACGGTCACAGTCACATGGGATGTCATTTATGACTTTTATAAGGGTTGTTTCAGTACTGTGGCAAGGGCGGAAACCTGATTGGAGGGATTCAAACATGGAGCAGCGGGAAAGATGGGCACGGATTTGGGAGGCGACAACACATTCAAGGACTTTGGAGAGGAAAAGGAGGTTGGAGGTGGGGCGGTAGTTTGAAAGGACAGAGGGTCAAGGGTGGGTTTTTTGATGGGGGGTGATGACGGCAGATTTGAAGGGGAGGGGGGACAGTACCTGAGGAGAGGGACCCGTTAACAATATCAGCTAATGTGGGGGCCTGGAAGTGGGGTTGGATGGTCAGCAATTTAGTGGGAACAGGGTCAAGGGAGCAGGAGGTGGGTCTCATGGTCAAGATGAGCTCAGAGAGGATATGAGGGGAGATAGGAAAGAAACTAGAGAAAGATGCGTGTTGAGGGCTAGGGCAAGGGGGAGCCATAGGGGAAGTTTGGCTTGGTGGGCTAGGAGAAGAGAGGGAAGTGGCTGAGGCAGCTGAATGGACGGTCTCAATCTTAGTGAAGTGCAGTGACTGCTGTTACATAGGCAAATTTAGCAGCTATTCTGCTCCAGCAATATCTCACAAACAAAATTGAGATGAATAATCTGTTTTTTGGTGGTATTGGTTGAGGAAGCGATGTTTGCTGGGACACGGAGAGAATTCTCTACCCTTCTTCAAATAGTGGCATGAATATAGAGATATATAACACCCAACTGAACCATGGAACAGGCAGACAGCATCAAACCTGAAGGACTGTACCATTGGCAATGAAGTACTAAAGTGAAGTGTTAGCCTAAATTATCAGCTCATAACCCACACCGTCTGATCCAGAGGGGTGTGTGTTGCCCACTGAGCCAAACTGTATCATTACTGCTTAATCCCATTACAATGTGTTGTTTATTTGGTGACTTTTATTAAAAGGTGGTCAGATGGTATCATCATAAGCGATGCAATTAGGGTTGCCAACCCTCCAGGATTGTCCTGTAGTCTCCAGGAATTGAAGATTAATCTCCTGGGCACTGTGTGAGCAATACAGAACAAAAATCATAGCAGCATTAAAAAAAATTGTGTTTTTCTTTTCTGTTTCTTTGAACATTTATTCGTTTATTAGTTATATAAATATTGGAGATGGGGAAAAAAGGCTGTTTGACTGAGAGTCAAAAATCATCCAATCGGATAACGAAGAGTCTGTTCGCTTCCCAATTAGCCGTGGGAAGGCGGGACACCGTGAGGATGGACGTGTCTGGTAGACCAATGGTGGGGTTGAGCAGTTGGGAGGTCATGTGATGAAACCTCCATGAATACATCCAAACAGAGTTGGCAACCCTAGATACAATGTTGTAAGTCAATCACCTTAAATTTAGTTCAGCAAAAGTTCCTTTTTGGTGTTTTTAAAACAAGGTTGACTTAAAATTCAACTTTTGTTGAGCTACTTATTTTGATGAGTATTTTAACAAGAAAATAGGCTATGTAGCTTTATGGAGATGGGAGGTAGTCTTCAACAATTAGAAATTGGAACATTTAACAATTATACAAGTGTTAATAACTGTGGTTAGCATCTGTCTACACACTGATTCATAGTATCATAGTAGATGCAGCGCAGGTCCATCGTGCCTGTGCCGGATCTTTGAAAGAGCTATCCAATTAGTCCCATTGCCTTGCTCTATCCCCATAGCCCTGTAAATTTTTTCTCTTTAAGTATTTATCCAATTCCCTTTTGAAAGTTACTATTGAATCTGCTTCCACCACCCTTTCAGGCAGTGCATTCCAGATCATTACAACTCGCTACGTAAAAAAATGTTTCCTCATGACACCTCTGGCTCTTTTGCCGATCTGCATAAATCTGTGTTCTTTGGCTACCGACCCTTCTGCCACTAGAAACAATTTCTCCTTATTTCAGGGCCAATTTCAATGTGATGAGAACTGATCTGGCCTGGGTAAATTGGAATCAAAGATTGGCAGGCAAAACTGTAATTGAACAATGGGTGGCCTTTAAGGAGGAAATGGTTCAGGAACAGTTTGGGTACATTCCCATGAGGGAGAAAGGTAAGGCAATTAAAGACAGAGCTCCCTGGTTGACAATAGAGATGGAGAGTAAGATGAAGCAGAAAAAAGGGGCATATGACAGATGTCAGGTTGATAACACAAGTGAGAACCAGGCTGAATATAGAAAATTCAGAGGGAAGTGAAAAAGGAAATAAGAGGGGCAAAGAGCGAGTATGAGAATAGACTGGTGGCAAACGTAAAAGGGAATCCAAAAGTCTTCTGTAGGCATGTAAACAGTAAACGGGTAATAAGAAGAGAGGTGGGGCCAATCAGGGACCAAAAAGGAGATCTACTCTTGGAGGCAGAGGGCATGGCCGAGGTACTAAATAAGTATTTTGCATCAGATGCTGCCAGAGTCTCAATAAAGGAAGATGTAGTTGAGATACAAGATGGGCTAATAATTGATAAAGAGGAGTTACTAGAAAGGCTAGCTGTACTTAAAGTAAATAAGTCACCCGGTCCGGATGGGATGCATTCTAGGTTGATGAGGGAAGTAAGGGTGGAAATTGCGGTGGTACTGGCCATAATCTTCCAAACATACTTAGATAAGGGGGTGGTGCCAGAGGACTGGAGAATTGCAAATGTTATACCCTTGTTCAAAAAAGGGTGTAAGGATAAATGCAGCAACTACAGACCAGTCAGTTTAACCTCGGTGGTGGGGAAACTTTTAGAAACGATAATCCGGGTCAGAATCAGCAGTCACTTGAACAAGTGTGGATTGATCAGGGAAAGCCAGCACGGATTTGTTAAAGGCAAATCGTGTTTAACTAACTTGATTGAATTTTTTGATGAGGTAACAGAGAGGGTAGATGAGGGCAATGTGGTTGATGTGGTGTATATGGACTACCAAAAGGCGTTTGATAAAGTGCCACATAATAGGCTTGTCATCAAGAATGAAACCCATGGAATAAAGGAGGCAGTAGCAGCATGGATACAAAATTGGCTAAGTAACAGGAAGCAGAGAGTAGTAGTAAATGGTTGTTTTTCGGATTGGAGGAGGTGTACAGTGGTGTTCCCCAGGGGTCAGTACTAGGACCACTGCTTTTCTTGATATATATTAATGACTTGGACTTGGGTGTACAGAGTACAATTTCCAAATTTGCAGATGACACAAAACTTGGAAGCATAGTGAACAGTGAGGAGGATAGTGATAGGCTTCAAGATATTTAGACAGGCTGGTGGAATGGGCGGACACGTAGCAGATGAAATTTAACACAGAAAAATGCAAAGTGATACATTTCGGTAGGAAGAACGAGGAGAGGCAATATAAACTAAAGGGCACAATTCTAAAAGGGGTACAGGAACGGAGAGATCTAGGGGGTATATGTGCACAAATCGTTGAAAGTTGCAGGGCAGGTTGAGAAAGCGATTAAAAAAGCATTCAGGATCCTGGGCTTTATAAATTGAGGCATAGAGTACAAAAGTAAGGAAGTCATGATGAACCTTTATAAAACATTGGTTCGACCACAACTGGGGTATTGTGTCCAGTTCTGGGCACTGCACTTTAGGAAAGATGTGAAGGCCTTAGAGAGGGTGCAGAAAAGATTTACTAGAATGATTCCAGGATGAGGGGCTTTAGTTACGTGGATAGACTGGAGAAGCTGGGGTAGTTCTCCTTGGAACAGAGAAGGTTGAGAGGAGATTTGATAGAGGTATTTAAAATCATGAAGGGTCTAGACAGAATAGATAGAGAGAAACTGTTCCCATTGAAGGATCAAGAACCATTGGACATTGATTTAAAGAACCAAAGGTGACATGAGGAAAATCTTTTTTATGCAGCAAGTGGTTAGGATCTGGAATGCACTGCCAGGGAGGGTGGTGGAGGCAGATTTAATCATGACTTTGAAAATGGAACTGGATAAGCACTTGAAAAGAAAAAAATTGTAAGGCTACGGGGATAGGGCGGGGGAATGGGACTAGCTGGATTGCTCTTGCATAGAGCTGGCATGGACTCGATGGGCCAAATGGCCTCCTTCCGTGCTGTAACCTTTCTATGATTCTTTGATTTACTCTGTCAAAACCGATCATGATTTTGAACACCTCTATCAAATCTCCCATTAACCTTTTCTTTTCTAAGGAGAACAACCCCAGTTTCTCCAGTCTCTGCACGTAACTGAAGTCCCTCATCCCTGGTACCATTCTAGAAAACCTCTTCTGCACCCTCTCTAAGGCCCTGACATCCTTCCTAAAGTGTGGTGCCATTAATTGAACACAATACTCCAGCTGAGGCCTAGCCAGGGTTTTATAAAGGTTTAGCACTATTTCCTTGTTTTTGTACTCTATGCCTCTATTAATAAAGCCCAGGATCCCATAAGCTTTTTTAACAGCCTTCTCAACTTGTCCTGCCACCTTCAAAGATTTGTGTATGTGCACCTCCAGGTCTCTCTGTTCCTGCACCTCTTAAAATTGCACCATTTAGTTTATGTTACCTCTCCTCATTCTTCCTACCAAAATGCATCGCTTCACACTTCACTGCATTAAATTTTATCTGCCATGTGTCTGCCCATTTCACCAGTCTGTCTAAGTCCTCCTCATAAGCCTCATTTTTCTGTTTCATTTTAATCTCTATATCTTTAGTCATCCAGGGAGCTCTAGCTCTGGATGTCCTTCCTGTCCCCCTCGTAGGAATGTGTCCACTCTGTAATGGAACCAACTCCTCCTTGAAGACCTCCCATTGTTCAATTACTGTTTTGCCGAACAATTATTGATTCCAATCCACCTGGACAAGATCCCATTTTAACTCACTGAAATTAGCCCTCCTCCAATTAAGCATTTTCACATTTGATTGTTTATTGTCCTTTTCCATAGCTATTCTAAACCTAATGATGTTATGATCACTGTTTCCCAAATGCTCCCCCATTGAAACATGCTCCACCTGCCCCACTTCTTTCCCCAGAACTAGATCCAGTACCGTTTCCTTTCTGGTTAGGCGAGAAACAAACCGTTCCAGAAAGCTCTCTTGAACACATTTTAGAAATTCCTCCCCCACATTGGCCTTTACAATGTTTCTATCCCAGTCTATATTGGGACAATTGAAGTCCCCCATTATCACTAGTCTATAGTGCTTGCATCTTTTTGTAATTTGCCTGCAAATGTTCTCCTCTATCTCCTTCCCACTATTTGACGGCCTATAGTATACACCCAGTAGTATAATAGCTCCTCTATTGTTCCTTAATTCTAACCAAATCGATTCTATTATTGACCCATCAAGTACATCATCCTTTTCCAGTACTATAATAGTTTCTTTGATCAATACTGCCACCCCTCCTCCCTCTTTCCTTCCCTATCGTTCCTGAATACCTTGTAGCCAGGAATATTAAGTTCTCAATTCTCCCCTTCTTTAAGCCATGTCTCTGTTATTGCCACCAAATCATAGTCCCATGTGGCGATTTGAGCCTGCAGCTCACCAACCTTATTTACCACGCATTTATGCACTTGCACACCAATCTCATCTTGACTGCCTTGCATTTGCCCCCAGCCTGATCCCTCCTATTTCTGAACTATTCTTTACTCTAGTACTACTTGTTCCTATCAGTCCTCTGTGCACCTTGTTTCTCCTCTCTAATGTTTTATCCTGGTGCCCACCCCCCTGCAAAATTAGTTTAAACTTTCCCCCACAGCACTAGTTAACCTCCTCGCAAGGACATTGGTCCCAGCTCTGGTGAGGTGCAACCCATCCATCTTGAACAGATCCCTCCTACCCCAGAATTGGTCCCAATGCCCCAGGAATCTGAAGCCCTCCCTCCTGCACTATTGCTCCAGCCACATGTTAACCTGTCTTATCCTACTATTCCTATATTCACTAGCGCGTGGCACAGGGAGTAATCCAGAGATTACTACCGTTGAGGTCCTGCTTTTTAACTTCCTCCCTACCTCCTGAAACTCTGACTGCAGGACCTCAACCCTTTTCCTTCCTATGTCATTGTTTCCCACATGGATCGCGCCTTCTGGCTGTTCCCCTTCCCCCCTCAAAATGTTCTGCATCCTCTCAGTGATGTCCTTTGCCCTGGCACCAGGGAGGTAACACACCATGCGGGACTCAGGTTGGCGGTTGCCGAAACGTCTGTCTATCCCTCTGACTATCAAATCCCCGATCACATTTGCGTTTTTTTTGATCCCCTGTGCAGCCGAGTCTCCCACGGTGCCGTGAATTTGCTCCTGACTGCATTCCCCCGAGCTGTCAACGCCTTCACTGGTTTCAACACTGAATACCGGTTTGTGAGTGCCTCACTCCCAAGGTACTCCTGCACTGCCTGCTTGTTCCTCCTAATCTATCTGGTGGTCACCCACTCCCTCTCCGCCTGAACTCTCTCTGTGTCTGCTAGGTGACCACCTCCTGAAATGTGCTATCCACAGAATTCTCAGCTTCCTGCATGCACTGTAGTGATGCCAGCCTCAAGCTCAGAAACTCCGAGCTCCAGCTGGAGCAGTTGGCAGCACTTCCGGCACATGTGGCTTTGCAGGACACACAAAGTGTTCTGGAGTTCCCGCATGGCACAGGATGTGCATACGACAGGCCCCAGCTGTCATGCAATGTTAGCTAACAGTTATTGAAATTGTCTGTTTAGCTTTAAGGCACTTTACTGTTTATCTGACACTAAAACACTAACAACTAAAATCACTAACCAATGAACTAAATACTTACTGACTTACCCTTGGCGCTCCTCCTCGCCTTGTTTTGATTCCTCATGCAGCTTCCTTTATGCTCCACTCAGTCTTAGTCTTAGTCTATAGTCCCTTGGTTTAAATCACTTAGCACCTCCTTCCCCCTCTGCACCGAATTCCCACACTCACCAAAATTCCCAGTTGAATGTCCTCACTCTGTTAGCACATCTCCCCATTAGAGGTTCACTCTGTCTTTCCCAATCTCTATGCTCAAGATTAATTTCTATAATACTTTCAAGACAGTTAATAGCAGAGGAATTCATTGCACAACAAATCTTCTAACCTTCTACCAATCATATTACATAAGAAGACATAGAATGTACAGCACAGAAAAGGCCGTTCGGCCAACTGGTCCATGCCGGTGTTTATGCTCCACATGAGCCTCTTCCCATCACAGGTCATCCAACCCTTTCAGCATTATTATTATAATAATATGACGCGTTTGCTTATGTCACAAATACTTGTAATATACATCTACTTCCACAGTACACAATCACTTTGGCTAGTCTGGAGACTGGTAAGACCCAGGGAATTATAAAAGTATGATCCTAAATATCAAATTGATGTATTTTTCATAATAACAAGGGGGAGCCAGGAAAGAACCAAAGATAAAAAGGAGTTAGAGTTAAATAAAACCAAAAGTGATACAAATTGGATCACTTAATTGGCTCATTTCAGCTCCAATCAGACTGAAATTTTGCCCAGATCTGGTCATTTGGGACTTTAATTGACATAAACTTTTAAAAGTTGGCATAAAATGTGCAGATGTAGAAATTGAACTGCTTCAGTATAACAGTGCATGGCAAGGGTATGATAGCATAGTGGTTATGTTACTGGACTAGTAATCCAGAGGCCTGGACTAATAATCCGGAGTCATGAGTTCAAATCCCACCATAGCAGCTGGGGAATATAAATTCAATTAATTAAATTCAATTGATTAAATTAAAAATCTGGAATTAAAATACTAGTATCAGTAATGGTGGCCATGAAACTACCGGATTGTCATAAAAACCCATCTGGTTCACTAATGTCCTTTAGGGAAGGAAACCTGCTGTCCTTACCCAGTCTGGCCTATATGTGACTCCAGACCCACAGCAATGTGGTTGATTCTTAATTGCCCTCTGATATGGCCGAGCAAGCCACTCAGTTGTAAAATCTCGCTTTAAAAAAGTCACAATAAAATAAAACAGCAGCAGAAGTATATTCCAGCACAATCTGTAACCTCATGGCCCGGCATATTCCTCACTTTACCATTACCAACAAGCCAGGGGATCAACCCTGGTTCAATGAGGAGTGTAGAAGAGCGTGGTTGCAGTGTGTACCATCCACTTGACAAAGACAAACCAAGCCCAGTCAACCCTTCAAAGTCCTCCTCACTAACATCTGGGGACTTGTGCCAAAATTAGGAGAGCTGTCCCACAGACTAGTCAAGCAACAGCCTGACATAGCCATACTCACAGAATCATACCTTTCAGTCAACATCCCAGACTCTTCCATTATCATCCCTGGGTATATCCTGACCCACCAGAGGTGGCGGTACAGTGATATACAGTCAGGAGGGAGTGGCCCTGGGAGTCCTCAACATTGACTCCGGACCCCATGGCATCAGGTCAATCATGGGCAAGGAAACCTCCAAACCTCCTGCTGATTACCACCTACTGCCCTCCCTCAGCTGATGAATCAGTCCTCCTCCATGTTGAACACCACTTGGATCCTCCTTGGAGGAAGCACTGAGGGTAGCAAGGGCACAGAATGTACTCTGGGTGGGGGACTTCAATGTCCATCATCCAAGTAGTGGCTCGGTAGCACCACTGCTGGCCGAGTCCTGAAGGACATAGCTGCCAGACTGGGCCTGCGGCAGGTGGTGAGCGAACCAACACAAGGGGAAAAACCAACTTGACCTCGTCCTCACCAATCTGCCTGTCACAAATGCATCTGTCTATAACAGTATTGGTAGGAGTGACCACTTAACAGTCTTCATGGAGACGAAATACCGTCTTCGCACTGAGGACACCATCCAACGTGTTGTGTGGCACTACCACCGTGCTCAATGGGATAGATTCAGAACAGATCTAGCAGCTCAAAACTGGGCCTCCATGAAGTGCTGTGGGCCATCAGCAGCAGAAGTATATTCCAGCACAATCTGTAACCTCATGGCCCGGCATATTCCTCACTTTACCATTACCAACAAGCCAGGGGATCAACCCTGGTTCAATGAGGAGTGTAGAAGAGCGTGGTTGCAGTGTGTACCATCCACAGGATGCACTGTAGCAAGGCTTCTTCGACAGCACCTCCCAAACCCGCGACCTCTACCACCTAGAAGGACAAGAGCAGCAGGTACATGGGAACAACACCACCTGCACATTCCCCTCCAAGTCACACACCATCCCGACTTGGAAATATATCGCCGTTCCTTCATCGTCGCTGGGTCGAAATCCTGGAACTCCCTTCCTAACAGCACTGTGGGAGAACCTTCACCACACGGATTGCAGCGGTTCAAGGCGGCGGCTCACCACCGTCTTCTCAAGGGCAATTAGGGATGGGCAATAAAGGCCGGCCTCGCCAGCGACGCCCACATCCCATGAACGAATAAGTGAACAGCTGCCACCTATGGGTAGAACTATAGAAACAACATTAGATTTTGTAATATACTTATTATCCTGTCTAACGAGGCTTGCACCCAGTTTCTCACAATCTAGTAAGATGAGTCCCACAACCTAGGGTACCATCTTTTTTCCATGGTTTCTCAGGACATGGGACATGCAGTCTTTGCAAATATCTAACTGCTGGGCCTTTGCAGTCATATTCATAAGGAAATTGTATTCTTATGATTAACTGTTAATAAATGCAGAGTAAATCTGTGGTGAGGAAGAATTTGAGTATAAGCCACCATAAGCTCAATTTGATATTATTGCAAGTACAGGAGCAAAAGATAAAATCATTAATATAACTGGTTTCAAAGCCATATGGGAAGAATTGGTGATGAGGCACTGGATAGAAAAATATGCAGAATAAAAACTTTATGTCTCTTGTAACACTTGACCTGATTGACAGCTTCACCATGGCAATGGGAAGTAATGCAGAGAATGAGCACTGGAGAGAATGCTCTCGGGGGGGGGGGGGGGGGGAAGAAGAGAGGGGGCAGAATTTTAACCCCCAGAATGGGTGGGTTGGGGGCGGATGGGTAGTTAAAATAATTGATATTTCGAGCACGACTGCAACCCGGCTCCAACACGCCCACTTCCGGGTTTAACAGAGGCTCATTTGGATACGTGTGAGTAACCTACTCGTCGCAGTCAGGACCCTAATTAGGGCAGGCGGGCGGATACTTATTGCAGCAATTAACGTCCTATGAGATGTTAATTAGGTCTTTTTAATTTGATTTTCACCGACCTTTAAATTTAACGCCTCCAGCGCGGGTTTCCCGGGGCTCGTGAATCTTGCCAGTGAAACGGAGGCGCGAGGGGCCGGAACGATGAGTTAAGTGCTTTCATTGCACTGCTTGTGGGCCAGGAGGAGCAGGAGTGTTTCCTTCAGGCCCAACAAGCTTACCTGCTGCGATCGGACCCCCGCAATCGGTTGACCCACCCCCGATGTCCGAGACCACCCCCCGATGTCGGAGATCCCCCAACAGTGTCCGACTGCTCGCCTCCCCAGCCGTCTCCGACTGCTCGCCTCCCCAGCCGTCTCCGACTGCTCGCCTCCCCAGCCGTCTCCGACTGCTCGCCTCCCCAGCCGTCTCCGACTGCTCGCCTCCCCAGCCGTCTCCGACTGCTCACCTCCCCAATGATCTCTGACGTCTCCCACTCCCCTCACGATCACCTCCCCCATCCAACCCCCAAAGATCCCGATCTCTCCCCGACCCCCCATCCAACCCCCAAAGATCCCGATCTCTCCCCAACCCCCAAAGATCCCAATCTCTCCCCATCCAAACTCAGACTTACCTTCCATCTGCTCCCTGGCTGCTTCTCCCCCCCCCCCCGCCGACAGGCAGCCAGCCTGTCAATCAAGCTGGCTATTGGGCGGGAAACCGTTTGAAAAATCTTAAAACATGTCCTAACGTTAAATTCGATTGCATCTGCGGGAAACTGTTACTTCCAGGTTTCCCATCCGCAAAACCTCTCACCTGCTCTCTTCCCGGCTCCAAGTTAAAATCCAGGCCAATGTATCCTAGACGTTGCGGGTATTCATCTCAGGAGCATCATTCAAGTGCTCACAAACTAGATAACCAGGACTCGTAGGCTGCACATGGCCTGTTGGTTGCAGATTGGATACTTCTGACCTAAAGATTCATAAAGTGCCAAACTTAGACAGAATGCCTTTGATACTCATAAAAGCAAGAATAAATACAAAGGATGTGGAGATGCCGGTGATGGACTGGGGTGGACAAATGTAAGGAATCTTACAACACCAGGTTATAGTCCAACAGTTTTATTTGAAAATCACAAGCTTTCGGAGCTTTCCTCCTTCATCAGGTGTGTGAAGGTTTCCATAAAAGCACCGCATATATAATCACAGAACAATGCCTGGTGATTACAGATAATCTTTTCAGTGTCTGCACGGACGAACGGACACCGCACGACAATCGCCAGACAGGAGGGTTCCCTCCCAGTCAGGGAACACTTCAGCAGTCAAGGACATTCAGCCTCCGATCTTTGGGTAAGCGTTCTCCAAGGCGGCCTTCGAAACACACGACAACGCAAAATCGTCGAGCAGAAATTGATAGCCAAGTTCCGCACCCATGAGGACGGCCTCAACCGGGATCTTGGGTTCATGTCACGCTACATGTAACCCCAGCAGGGGGAAAAAAAAGTTATCTGTTTTTAATACAACTGGCCATTCTTTGTCTCTCTCTCTCTCTCTCTGTCTTTGTAATCTGACCGCTTGAGTATTCAGTGGGCTTGGGTGTAATGTTCCCCTGTCTGAACACCATCCATGCAGAGGTGAGATAACGGGCAGTTGGAAAGATTATCTGTAATCACCAGGCATTGTTCTGTGATTATATATGCGGTGCTTTTATGGAAGCCTTCACACACCTGACGAAGGAGGAAAGCTCTGAAAGCTTGTGATTTTCAAATAAAACTGTTGGACTATAACCTGGTGTTGTAAGATTCCTTACAAATACAAAGGATGTAGTGACAGAAATTTAACCTAGCTCCTTGGACCAGCAGACTGGACATAGTTAATATGGTTGCAATCTGGTATTATAGATCTGTGACCTCTGAGTGTCACTTTTGCTTTTTACTGCCCTGTGTGTTACCTTTCCCCATTGGAGGACTAGTAGAAAGAGACACTTGTTTTCTGTGCTTCCAACATCTGCTCTTAGGTCTTGGGTGTCATTACAAGGTCACTTCCTTTATTTTGGAGAGTGCTACTGATGGTGGGACTATCATGTGCCTGGCATCAATAGCACTCTATTAATGTAAAAGTGCCTGTTTCCTGGCTCAGCATTAGTGGTAGTTAGGATCTAACATGCTCTTAAATTGATGATCTCACTACTGCTAGAGTTGAAAAAGGTGCAACAGTAGTCATTTTCTAAGTTGATGCTGCTGGTGAGGAGCCTTGCCTGCCAGAAACGCAAATCAAAGATTCAGATTCAGATGCACAATTTTCCAACCATTAATTACAAATGGCAGAAAATCATGCACAACGAGCACCCAAATTTCTGATATGCGCTTTAAGCGGGCAAACCACCCCACTGGCACCGCACCGTCGAAAAATTACCCCTAGCAACTATTAATCTGTTTCCACAACTGGTACAGAATTGTTCCTCATTAGATGTGGTCTCTGGTAAAGCAAACATAAATGGAAACATAGCTATCTAGTAAGATTCTATATGCCTCTGTACTATCACCTTTTTAGAATCATAGTATCATAGTAGGTACAACATAGGAGGAGGCCATTCAGCCCATCATGCCTGTGCCGGCACTTTGAAAGAGTCATCCAATTAGTCCCATTTCCCCGCTCTTTCCTCATAGCCCTGTAAATTTTTTCCCTTCAAGTATATATCCAATTCCCTTTTGAAAGTTACTATTAAATCTGCTTCCACCATCTTTTCAGGCAGTGCATTCCAGATCATAACAACTCGCTGTGTCAAAAAATGTTTCCTTATGTCGCCTTAAATCTGTGTCCTCTGGTTGCCGACCCTTCTGCCACAGGAAACAGTTTCTTGTCTCAAAACGCTTCATGATTTTAAACACCTCTATTACAATCTATTACAATTGATGTAAAGCGGTTTCCAATGTACAGCATGGATTGATTTAGCAAAAGTGGACTGGAAACAGCTACATGAAGGTAAATCTGTGTCAGAGCAGTGGGAGGTATTCAAGAAGGAGATAGTGAAGGATTAGAGCAAATACGTTCCCACAAAGAAAAAGGGTGGGACTCCCAAATCTAGAGCTCCCTGGATGTCAAGGAACATACAAAGTAGAATAAGGCAAGAAAGGGAAGCTTATGTCAGATACCGAGCGCTCAATACCGCAGAAAGCCAAGAGGAGTATAGAAAGTGCAGGGGTGAAATTAAAAAGGAAACTAGGAAAGCAAAGAGAGGGCATGAAAAAATATTGGCAAGTTAAATCAAGGAAAACCCAAAGATATTTTATAAATGCATAAAGAGCAAGAGGATATCGAAGGAAAGAGTAGGGCCTATGTGTGGAGGCGGAAGATGTGGATATGGTTCTTAATGAATACTTTGCGTCTGTCTTCACAAAAGAGGGGGACGATATGGACATTGTAGTTTAGGAGGAGGAGTTTGAGATATTAGATGGGATAAACATAGTGAGAGAGGAAGTATTAAGGGGTTTAACATCTTTGAAAGCAGATAAATCACCAGGCCCAGATGAAATGTATCCCAGGCTGTTAAGAGAAGCAAGGGAGGAAATAGCAGAGGCTCTGATCATCATTTTCCAATCCTATCTGGCTACAGGTGTGTTGTCGAAGGACTGGAGGACTGCTAACGTTGTACCGTTGTTTAAAAGGGGAGAAAGGGATAGACCGAATAATTACAGGCCAGTCAGCCTAACCTCGATGGTGGGCAAATTATTGGAAAAAATTCTGAGGGATAGTATTAATAGTCATTTAGAAAGGCACGAATTAATCAAGGACAGTTAGCATGTATTTGTTAAGGGAAGGTCGTGTCTGACTAACCTGATTGAATTTTTTGAGGAGGTGACAAGGAGGGTCAATGAGGGTAGTCTACATGCATTTTAGCAAGGCTTTTGACAAGGTCCCACATGGCAGACTGGTCAGCAAAGTAAAAGCCCATGGGATCCAAGGGGAAGTGGCAAGTTGGATCCAGAATTGGCTCAGTGGCAGGAAGCAAATGGTAATGGTCGACGGGGCATGATTAAGAAGTTTGCAGATGATACAAAAGTTGGTCATGTGGTTAATAGTGAGGAGGAAAGCCACTTTTCTGCCCACCTGACCAGTCCACTGCAGGAAGATAGCAGTGGACTGGTCAGGTGGGCAGAAAAGTGGCAAATGGAATTCAATTCGGAGAAGTGTGAGGTGATGCATTTGGGGAGGGCAAGCAAGGCAAGGGAATACTGAGAAGTGTAGAGGAGCAAAGCGATCTTGGAGTGCATGTCCACAGATCCCTGAAGGCAGCAAGACAGATAGATAAGGTGGTTAAGAATTGTATAAAACACTAGTTAGGCCACAGCTGGAGTACTGCCGACAGTCCTGGTCACCACATTACAGGAAAGATGTGATTGCACTACAGAGGGTGCAGAGGAGATTTACGAGGATGTTGCCAGGACTGGAGAATTTTAGCTATAAGGAAAGATGGAAAAGAAAGATTGGGATTGTTCTCTATGGAACAGAGGAGGCTGAGGGGTGATTTAATTGAGGTATATAAAATTATGAGGGGCCTAGATAGAGTGGATAGGAAGGACCTATTTCCCTTAGCAGAGAGGTCAAAAACCAGGCGGCATAGATTTAAAGTAATTGATAGAAGGATTAGAGGGGAGTTGAGGAGAATTTTTTTCACCCAGAGGGTGGTGGGGGTCTGGAACTCACTGCCTGAAAGGGTGGTAGAGGCAGAAACCCTCATCACATTTAAAAAGTACTTGGATGTGCACTTGAAGTGCTGCAAATTACGAGGCTACGGACCAAGAGCTGGAAAGTGGGATTAGGCTGGATGGCTCTTTTTTGGCCAGCACACACATGATGGGCCAAATGGCCTCCTTCTGTGCCATAAATTTCTATGATTCTATGAAGTAGTAATATAACTCAGGATGAGGCAATCGGACTACCTCCCTCAGAGAAGTTTTTAAACTTAGTATATAATCTTTTCAATGTTACGAGAGAAGCAACACTCCATCTGCATTCTCTTTTAGATGCCCGGAGAGGGGAGATCTGCACGTTCAGGCAAGTATGTATGCATGGGGATAGGTCCTTTCTCTGAGCTCTATGCAACCCATAGTGATGCATAGCCAGCAACATAACATGCGTCTGAAGCACTTATGTCAGTTGCTTATCACATTCTACAGGTACAGGTGTCTACAGAGAAGTCACCAGGGAAGCCATAAACCAGACTACTAAAGGACATCTAATATACTACATTAATACCTGTGCATTAAAATAGACTTGAAGCAAAGTTACCGAAATGTGAAAAAGCAAATAGTATTGGAGTCACGTGCTCAGTGTATTTTGGATTGGAATTGATTCTTGAGCTGCCTGTACTTCGAGGATGCTCCTCGACTGCTGTTGATAATTTGAACAGAGCCACTGGATTTGAATTAGACTAAGATTCAGGTTTCTCAAATTCATGTGCATCAACTCAGGATGAAATTATTTAGATTTCCAGCACATCCACAACCTGCAGGATTTAGTAAATTCTCTGTTTTGTGTCTATAATTTAATTTCTATAATATTCTTCTATTGGCTATACACATGGATTGTGTGATCAGGCTGTCTGACTTTCACATTTACAAATTCATCAGGGTTTTCCCGTGAGACATGAAACTCGATTATTGAATCATCACTGTATGCTGCAACTTCCAAATCTTTAAAGTCTCTTAAAATGACAAAGAGGTAATCAGCAAACTGAGAATTTTAAAATTCTATTATCAGTGTGTAACACTCTTGACTCTGGGTCAGAAGGTTGTGGGTTGAGCACAAAATCTAGGCTGACTCTCCGGTGCAGTACTGAGGGAGTGCTGCACTGTCGGAGATGCCGTCTTTTGGGTGAGACTTAAACTGAGACCCCGTCTGCCCTCTGTGGACGTAAAAGATCCCACGACACTATTTGGAAGATGAGCGGGAGAGTTCTCCCGAGTGTCCTGCCAAATATTTATCCCTCAACCAACATTAATAAAAAAAATAGATTATCTGGTCATTATCACACTGCTGTTTGTGGGATCCTGCTGTGCGCAAACTGGCTGCTGTGTTTCCTACATCTTCTACATTACCACAGTGGCCACACTTCAGAAAAAGTACTTCATTGACTGTAAAGTGCTTTGGGACATTCTGAGGTCATGAAAGGCGCTGTATAAATGCAAGTCTTTCTTTCTTTTCCTTCTTCTGACGTTAAGCGAAAATATGCAAACAATCAAAGGTGCAATAATTATATTTTGTAAATTTATTTATGAATGTGTTAGTATGCCTGAAAAATATGTCATTCTATGATGTGTTTGGTCATGCTTTCTTGGACTATCTCCTGTCACTTTGGGGCTATGTCCAATAGTTTCTGACTCAGTATGATGACATTAGCTTGGTTACAAAAGTTTCACACAAGGTTATATAAGATGTGGTCTTAAATTGAGATAAAAATAGAAGCACAAGCAGTATGAACGAGCTAAAGGAGAAATGGATTATTATATTGATTAATTAACTAATTATAACTGTGGCTCATTATTGGTCACTTGAAATGATTCTTACATTTCCTCCATGTAAGAGACTGACTGAACATGACATACTTGTGTAAAAGTTTACTTAATTTTAACCATCTATTTCCTTTTAACTCCTAGGGTACTGTGGATGAATTTAGTTAAGTTCATAGCTGTCCATTCTGCTCTCAAATTGCTCTATCTGTGCTGTATTTGATGAGCCATCTCTTTTCTCCCCCATTCAGGAGTTCTTCGAGCTCTGAGCTCTGTTCCTTCGATGTATCAGTGACTTCCAACATTCATCATCGTACCTTATCCATTCTTTCGCTGCTGATTCAAATCTACACTCATTAACTTGCTTCATATTGCATATCCCTCAGTACACACACCCCGCAGTCCTTTCACTGTGCAATGGCTGAATCATCTTGATCTCCACGCTCGTTAAAGCAGCAATCAAAATCAGTTTTATTCAATTCTTCAAAGACACAAGGGGTAATTTTATGAGCTGATGCTCCTTTTGCAGAGCTATTTGTGATGAGAGCACATGTCAGGAATTTAAACAAGGAGGATTCGCATCCAGCATGATTTTCCATCCATTAATTTTAATGGCCAGAAAATTCTGGGGGGCTTGACCTGCATACCTGATTCCAATTATGTACTTCTGGCATGTGAACTATCCTACAGTTTCTTTACGTCTCTTGAAACTCCAGCAGCTGTCATCTCTTACCTTTGATCACCTCAACCTTAGTCCTTCATTATCTGGTGACATCTTGGCCTCTATCTGCTCTGATCTCAAATCTCTTTCATCCCTAAAGTTGGCTTTAAGAAACTTGGCTTGATTTCATGCCAAAAATCACTTCTTTCCTCTCAACAATTCTTAAGTCTCTAGAAAGCCCAAATCCATCCAAGACTTGAATGCTGCTCCCATCTCTGAGGAAGTCCTTCTAGTACTTCTTTTACACTCCTAGATAGGATACAAGAGATAAAGCTTATTGTCGGATAGGTCATTGTATTCTCAGCTCCAAAGTCTATCTCCAATCTTTCTTACCCCTCTCTATTTTATCAATATCGCTGTGGCATTACTTCTTCTGAATTTCTCACTTCTTTCTCCAAAGTTCCAAATGTGCAATTGCACGTGCTTTCCTCTGCAGCCTCACACTATTTTAACTCATTGGCTGAGAATTTCATGCCACCACCATAACTTGCCGGAAGTGTGACAGAAACCCCGTTCGCATGTTTCCGTCACACTTCTGGTAAAGTTGTAGCGAAGCAACAGGAGCAGCTCCGAGGAAATTCCCGGCCATTATTTCCAAGAATTTGAAAACGATGAAACATCTTTTCAAACTCAAACTTTCCTTTTTCCTACAATCAAGAAGCTTTTAAAACTAAAGTTTGGCATTGTCTTGTTAAGAGTTCAGACTTTTGCCCCAGTCACTTGCATTCATGTTCACAGCTTTTTAAACAGTTTCCAAAATTTAGACTGAGTCCTTTATGAACTGAAACCACCATGTATGGAATAGCATGTCCAGGTTTAACAATTAACAGTGGAAAAGAGAATACATGGGATGCCTACAATGTTCTCCATCACCTCAAAGGCAGGAAACAATACATCACCAGATCAATGTGTCCGGGCTAAAACTACTTGGTCAGATTTATATACAGGCACAATATTACATAGAAACATAAAGAGAAAGCAAGATACTCAAAGAGTACACTAATCAAACTTATACCATATTTGTACTGATCAAACACAATGAAAGAAAGTCCAAACTTCTTGCAGTTGTTTTCTGTAAGTTCTTCGTAAGTATCTGATGGGAAACAATTCCCTATGGAGCCTCTGCTAGCTCTCATCACATAAAGCATCACAGCAAAGTAGGGAAGTAAAGAGCCTGCTATAGTTTGTGGGTAATAAGGTGTCTTTCCCTTTGGTAATCAAATGATTTCTTCTGAACAATTAAAATGTTAACCATTTTTAACATTTAACTGAAAATTGTCTGAACTGAGCAGATTTGGTCTTTTTAATGGTTGAACAAGTAGCCTCTGATGTCAACTTTCAGCCAATTTCTTTAGGAGTAACTTCCATCATCAAAATAGATGTAACATAATTTACACACACTTTATCAGGGGGATTTTAAAGTACTTGTTTCATCAGTGAAATAACCTCTTAATCAACATCGAGCACAAGGAGGAATGCTGATCAGTGTGATTTTCTATGGAGCTGTTCAATGATATGTCCCAAATTTAGTTGAGGTGGTTCACTGCTGAGTGGAGCTACCTAAAATGAGCAGTCTCCATTAAGGACCGAAAATAAACAAATCATTAAATTTCTCGTGCAAGTTAGAGGCTCTTTACTCCTATAATCTCCTGTACCAACATGGAGAGAAATATACGCACAGCTAAAGAATAAATGCAATACAGACGCATGTGGGAAAAATCCTGGCCTCCAAATCACAGACACAAACTGAATTTAATACTCCATGTGTTTCACTTGGACCTGCCTAAAAACTGAAGCCAGTCATTTCAAGACTGAGGTAAATTTGGGGATTTAATTTTCTTTAAGCTAAGTCTATGGGAGAGAAATTGTTCAAAATGGGCATTTTACACTCTTCAATATTCCTTTCCATTAACTTCAGTGGAAAAGCAAATCGTTGGGGTGTAAAATGGACTGTCAATTCGCTATCGCCCCCACTGAAGACCAATTTCACCCTCAATATCTCTGAGAGAATCTATTTATTTAATATATAGTTCAGTTACTGTGGATAAGCTGTCTTTCAAGTTAATTATTTTATCCTTGCTATTAATCACTGTATTCTCCGATATACTGTAGAGTGAGTTTTTTTAGTTCTGAATTTCTTAATTTGATTTGTGATTTCTGGGTAGATAATGATTTAATGTGTTTGCAATTCATTTGATTGATTGATAATGTTACTAGCTCTCCTACAACGTATGATATGATTCAATTTGATTCATCCAATTTTATTTTTAGTCATCATATTGCCAGCAGTTTGATTAATTTCAATGTGTGGCAAATTAACCCATCTTCATATTCCTTGTAATTGGTCTGAATTCATTTCAATGGAATGAGTATTTAACTAGTAATAATATTATTAATGATTCAATTTAGATCAGTTAATTTGAGTATATGTCATCATTTTACTGCAGAATTAAAAGAAACTGAATTATACATATCTGAAATAAAAAAAGATTAATGCTGGAAATACCAGGACCAACAGCATCTGAAACGAGGAAAGGGAAATTAGGATTGTAGGTGGAGAGCTTTTCTCAGAACTAATGAAGGGTTCCCACCTCTTTTCAGCTTCTGATAACCTGCTGTGTATTTCCAGCATCTTCTGTTTTTATTTCATCGTTTTATTGCTCAGGATTTGATGTGACTTGATTTTATTTAGCAATGCTTAGAGTTTTCCTACTTGTCAAATTTTTAGTAAGGATTCTTTTTCAAACCTAATTTTTGCCTTTGTACACCCATGCTCTGACCTCCCAGTCAGCAAGGTGCATATACCCCAGTATGTGTAGTGCATTCTTTAGCTGCTTCTCGTCAGCTAGGTTGGGAGAGGTAGAGTCTAATCTATGGACATTACCTGTGGCTCATTTTGTTCATTTCTCCCCATCTGTTATCAGTCTCACATTTGTTGACCATTTAGTATTTTTCAGTTCCTTTTGGATTTCCAGCATTTTTTTGCTTTTAATATATAAAAATAAAAATGCATACTGTAAACAAGCAGAAAATATATATGTTTTACGAGTTGCTTTTGCTCTTCTGCATATTCAAAAAAGGTCTTGCTGTAGCCCAGGTCGTGCTAACCTCAATTTATTATTAGCGACTGAGGTAACATTGCCCTATGGTCAGGGCTCTCTATTTATATGGGTTTGTAATTAATGTTGGAATATTTGAAGACAGGGAAGTGCAGCACTTTGCTAGTCCTCACCTCCTGTCGTAATTTAAATGCAGTGGGCAGGGTAAGAGCAGCTAGTGGCCGTTCTGGTGGGGAAGAGGAGGAGGAAGATCATCACCAGGGTGGGGAAATGACGCTAGACCTCATCGCCCCATTTTCCTGCTGTTTCCACCTGATTTGGGACAGAAAAGCTGAGTAAAATCCAGGCCGTGAACTCATTCTGAGTAGCAACTTAGTGCTGGCTGGTTGGCCGCAGTGTCCATCTGCACCCAAGAGGGCTATTGACGAGGAAAGTCAGGTGCAAGCTGTTTCCACCCGAGTTTTCCCCACAATCCTGGGACTGTGCAGCGATTCTCCCGCTGAGATGCCACTGGCCTTCATTTGTATACGTCAAAGTGAAAGCCAGTGGCAAAGGGCCTCCCCAGGTTTGTGGCCTTTATGCAGCTGCTGCGGCTGAGGCAAGTTACACTCCGTTCAATGAAGCGTAGCAGCTGTGGAAGGCTGAATGGAGGACTTCCTGACAGAGAAGAGGATGGGAGACCTTTAAAAAAAAAAGATTTCTGTAGGTAGAAAATGAATTTTTAGGCAGCCATTTTGCCTATGGACACCTGCACTTTTCTTCTGACTGTTTCTCACTGGGGCCGAACGCCAGCAGATTTTTGGACTCCCCACACCCAAATAATGGTGTAAATCAGATTGAGGAAACTCCAGGACTATGTTCCATGTGCTATATACACACAAGTTGTTGTAAGAAGTGGTTCCAATGCAAAATTTGTTGCTGTACTTATCCAATTCAGAAAACTCTTGATGGTGGCAGCGGACATAATTATAATGTGGGCAGATAGTAAAGTTGAGAAACGAAAGTGAGAGAAAACAGGCCGAGAAGTAAATCTCTCTGGAAGACGTTGTTAATAACATGATTCCGTGCATCAGCTGTAAATGTCTAAGTTTTTCAGAATCGAATTTTACAACAAGGAGACATTAATTTCATAGTTTGGTAATATAGTTAAGATTGAACTGTTCGTAATTTTTATTTTGTTTGCTTATATTAATGGGCAAGTAGACTACGAAAAGCATTGTCACTTTAATTTGTCACTTTGACATCTATGTACACGAAATGCAGCTTTTAAAAGTTTCTTTTTAAACTAACAAATCACTGGAATGTTTACTGCCAGCATCTTTTCTTTTAGCATCTTTATAAATCGTGCTGTTTTTCTTAATTATACCAAATGCACGATGGGACAGACTGGCTGCTCGAACTCCCGAGTTTTGTGACACCTTTTGTCGGGAGTAAAGCCAGCAGATAAGTCGAACAAAAGAGGCAGAAAGGCAGATAAGAGATGATGACGAATGAAAAGGGGGGAAAAAATTAAAATTAGAAATGCGAATAAATTGAAGAACTCTTACCAAAAAAAAGGATGAAAACTAAAAGGAATAATGTAGAAAAATATAGGCAGAAAGAGTTTAAGCATTGAATGCAATTGCAAATTGAAACTACTGATCAGGGCCAGACTATTGTCTAGTATCAGTCCCAAAGTATTTTAGTATAATCCAACAGGTTTATAATTATACAGATTGCTCCTAGTCAATTTGATTTCTTATCCTTATGGATCCAGCTCCTGATGCTTGTTTGCACAGGTCCTGTTCCAGTGCTGCAGCACACAGAGTTTCAGTCAGCCTAACAACACCATTTGTGGTAGGACTGCCTCATCAGCAGCTGTGGCTAATGGTCAGATTGTGCTAATAAGACTCTGGGCTGATTGTCAATTTGTCGTGTATTCATTTTATATTTAATGAGCGTCACACAGCACATTTGCTGTCAGTATCACACTTATTTTTGGGTACTATGTTGCCACTGCTGTGCTCTTAACACCGCATTTAGGCTTGGTTTAATTTGCAGTGTATTTTATCCAACATAATTCTTCCCTGCACACTCACAAAGGATGCAGCTGCCTGCGTCTTCTGGGTTGTTGAAGAAAAGAAAAATAAACATAGGATTCTATATAATACTCCACCCCCACCCCATGAATTTTATATTCCTTGAATTCTATGGGATGATTTTAAACCTCCCCACCTGACGGAAACCAGCAGGTGGACAGTTAAAATTGCTTAGGTTTCTCACCCGACCTGAAGCTGCCAGGTGCTGATTTCAAGGACGCCCACATAAAAGCTGGCAAAGTCCTTTTTCATATTTGCATGTCGGATCCCAATTACATCATCGAGCCCCGACTGCAATTTTAACTCTCTGAGCGGGAAGCCACAGAGAGTTTCCCCGCCAGGTGAAGACGACAGGGACCGGAAGAGGCCCAAACAGGTAAGTTTTTTTTTAAACTTTCCTTGTGGCGCCAGGAAGAGCAGGAATGCTTCTCCGGACCGCACAAGGAAAGCTGAGGGCTCTTCTGCTGTGGACACGATCGCCTCCTTCCCGATTGCAAAAATCGCCACAAGAAAGCCTGGCAGACAATCCTACCACCTGCCTGGTGTCAGGGGCAGCCTCTGTGCTATTCAATTTTGCACTGCATCCCGCCCGGAATGGATGGGAAGTTGGCCGGTGGGATTTTAATGAGGACCAGGAGTTAAAATAAACCGAGCCTCATTTCTGAAGCAGTGTAACTCACCACCCAAAACTGGCCCAGAGTTAAAATTGGGCCTCAAATCAATTTACTTACCAGCTATTCACTTAAAGGGGCAACAGCTTCATCAATTTGGCATACTTTTGTGTTTGGGGAAGGAGAAGAGCCAGAACAGCCTTTTTGCCCATAAGTGTTTTCACATGCAATTTATCTCATAGTGTCACATTTGTCATCCAAAAAGTCATTTTGCTAAACATTTTTACATCAAGTTAGTGCCCCTTTAACAGTACAGGCTGATAAGAGACAGCTGGTTCCAGTCTGCCAGCACCTCTGGCCTGGTCATTAATGACCTTGTCACTAAATATCAATTAGCTGCTCTGGGTTTGATTATCCCAGCTTTCCCAAGACTTAAAAACATCTCTGACAGGAAATTACATCACCTGGTCTTAATTCACTGACATTGAGTGGTTACTACGCAGTACTGGTTATTTAACGCCCCGTTTTTGCTTGCACCTGACTCCAGTTTAAACAAAATCAACAAATTCTATATAAACCAGCTTGGATCTGATCCCAACCTTGAAAAAGTCCAGCTCCAAATGGCCAGTGAATGCAGCTTGAGATTGTGCAGTTAATAATTGATAAGTAGGTAACTAGTTGCTTTACGACTCCCTAGCTACATTTTTTAAGTAGAAGTTCTGCGCTTATAATCAATAAGTGAGTTGCTGGGAATTTTAGAGCTGCCTGGTTTTAAATGCCAGCAACTACGAAGCTTTGACAGACTGCAGTTTCCTGTTTTTATGGATTATCTCATTATGTGCCTGCCTAGGTGTCTTCTTAGATGATTGTAAACAATTTTACAACACCAAGTTATAGTCCAGCAATTTTATTTTAAATTCACAAGCTTTCGGAGGCTTCACATCGTTCACCTGAGGAAGGGGGAAGCCTCCGAAAGCTTGTGAATTTAAAATAAAATTGCTGGACTATAACTTGGTGTTGTAAAATTGTTTACAATTGTCAACCCCAGTCCATCACCGGCATCTCCACATCTTCTTAGATGAAAAGATCACATCAAGTTGTCAAGATATCAGCAACTTTTTTAACAAGTGGCAAATGAACAGCAAAGATAAAACAGCCCAGTGTAAACAAGGTGCCACATAGTAAATGAAGCAAATAGCCTTGTTTGTTCAGAATCCCTGAAATTTACTGAGGATTAGCAGTAAGCAAGAAATGTCAAGTTGAAGATTCAGGATTCATCTTGATCGATCTCTTTCAATATAAAAGTAAAGACGCAACCTCTGCTCTTTTTGAGGTTAATTTTACCAACTCCTACAACCTTAGGGACGTGCTTTCACTGCCTGCGTTCAATACGGATTTGTGAAAATTTCAGGAAATCAGTGGCACGTGAAAATTCATCTCCTCAGTAATACAGAAACTCAAACTTCATGAAGCAGTTGATGAAGCTTTGTCAAACAGTGCACATGTACAAAGGATATAAATGTTACAAGTCCTTGGATGTCTTTCTGTTCCATAGACAGATGGTTAATAATTAAAAGACTTTAGTGATATTAACTGCCTGTAATGCGAACTTGATCACTAGATGGTAGCAGAAGAGACACACTAGTAATTATTCAGACTTGTTAGATGCAACTTTCATGAACTTTCTACAGATTTGCTTTCATTAAATTACTCTACTCACTTTACATGTGAAGGCTATCAGGACAGGTTGGTTGAAGAATTTGCGTTAACCCTTTAACGACTGGGATTGTTTCTTTACTAAAATGAAAACAAAGTTTATAACATGGTTTACATAAATAGGTTTGTTCATATAAGTATATCATTACTGTGTGAGGTGATCCAGCACCTACAATGCTGGACTGTTTGGCTCCTGAATTTGGATCCCAATCTCTATTGAAAGTTGTACTCTGAATCCTCTCGCTCTCTGCTAGCTGAACCGGCAAAGGAATTTGTGTTTGGTGTCAGTTGATAGATTGTAAATGATACTGAACCTAGTTTCATGGTTTATCCATTTAAAGTAAGAGCCGATATACAGCTGGTATTTTTGTGCGACTGTCAGCAATGTTACTTCTGGTTCGTAGCAGAAACAGTATGTCAGGCCCCAACTGAATTATTACAAATATAAGTCCTGCTTATTTCTTTTTAAAATATTGCAGCAGATCATGGCGGGACAGGAGTTCATAGATCATTAACAGTGAAGTCCTGCCACAGCGTCCTTCCCCTTTAAGGCAGCTGTGATAGTAAACACTGAGGGAATTACATTTTTTCTTAAATAGTGAAAGTAATTATAATTCTCAGAGGTTTTACATCTTGTTCTATATTTAGATACCGTAGCGTCTATATAAGAAACTAACGGAAGGAGGAGGCTCCATCAACATCCCAATCCTCAATGGTGGTGGAGCACGTGAGTGCAAAAGACAAGGCTGAACTGTTCGCCGCCATCTTCAGCCAGTAGTGCTGAGTGGATGATCCTTCTCAGCCTCTTCTTTAGGTCCCCACCATCACAGAAGCCGGTCTTCAACCAATTCGATTCACTGAGTGCAGCGGAAACAGCAAAGGCTATAGGCTCCGCCAACATCCCGCTGTAATGCTGAAGACCTGTGCTCCAGTATTACCGTTGTCCTAGCTAAGCTGTTCCAGTACAGCTACAACACCAGCATCTACACGACAATGTTCAAAATTGCCAAGGTATATCCTGTCCACAAAAAGCAGGACAAATTCAATCCGGCCAACAACCACCCTATCAGATTACTCCCAATTATCAGCAAAGTGATGGAAGGAGTTATGAACAGTGCTATCAAGTGGCACTTACTCACTGATAACCTGCTCACCGATGCTCAGTTTGGGTTTCGCCAGGACCACTTGGCTACGACCCAAACATGAACAAAAGAGCTGATTTTTATAGGTGAGGCAAGAGTGACAGCCCTGGACATCGAGGCAGCATTCGACTGAGTGTGGCACCAAGGATCCCTAGTAAAACTGAGCCAATCGGGATCAGGGGGGAAACTCTCCAGAGGCTGGATTCATACCAGGCACAAAGAAAGATGGTTATGGTTTTCGGAGGCCAATCATCTCCACCCCAGGACATCTCTGCAGGAATAGTTCAGTGCAGTGTCCTAGGACCAACTATCTTCAGCTGCTTCATCAATTTCCTTCTCTCCATCATAACGTCAGAAGTGGAGCTGTTTGCTGATGATTGCACAGTGCTCGGCTCCATTCACAATTCCTCAAATAATGAAGCAGTCTGTGCCCGTATGCAGAAAGAGCTGGACAACATCCAGGCTTGAGCTGATAAGTGGCAAATAACTTTTGCACCACACAAGTGCCAGGCAATGACCATCGCTGAAAAGAGAGAGCCTAACTACCTCCCCTTGACATTCAATGGCCGAATCCCCCACTATCAACATCATGGGGGTCACCATTTACCAGAAACGCAACTAGACTAGCCACATAAATGCTGTGGCTACTACAGCAGGTCAGAGGCTGGGTATTCTGCAGTGAGTGACTCACCTCCTGACTCCCCAAAGCCTCTCCACCATCTACAAGGCACAAGTCAGGAATATGATGCAACACTCTCCACTTACCTGCATGGGTGTAGCTGCAACAACAGTAAAGATGCTCGATGCCATCCAGAACATCCACTAACCTAAACATCCACCCCCTCTACCACAAGCATGCCATGGCTACAGTGTCTACTATCTACAGGCTGCAATGCAGGAACTCGCAAAGGCTTCTTCGGCAGCACCTGCAAAACCCACGACCTCCACCGCCTAGAAGGACAAGGGCAGCATGTGCACGAGAACACCATCAGCTCCAAGTTCCCCTCCAAGTCACACACCATCCTGACCTCAACACATATCGCTGTTCCTTCAGTATCAATGGGTCAAAATCCTGGACTCCCTACCGAACAGCATTTTGGGAGCTCCTTCACCACACGGACAGAAGTAGTTCAAAAAGAGAGCCCGCTATTACTTTCTCCAGTGCATCTAGGGATGGGCAATAAATACCAGCCTTGCCAGCAACGCCAACCTCCCAAGAATGAATTTTTAAAAATTGACTTTCTATTTTAACACTGCTGTACTCACTTCTTTTGAATGCTTTTAGAGCCTCCCATTCATTCTGAAACCAAGATCAGCACTGTCCCTTAGCTGAAAACTACATACATTTTTTAAAACAAAAATCTTTCATTGAACTTTGACTTGGCTGATCAAGTCAAATCTATGATGTCTACTTAATGCAGGAAGAGGAATTCCGGCAACTCGATGAGCTCTCTCATCAGCAGCTCTTAGGAATGTGTGGTCAAATAGAATTATCTGTCATCAATACCCGAAGGTTAAGAATTGTTAAAATGGAACCTGTTTTTCACCTCCATTGACTGCACAATGAATCTGGGTGCTATACATGATGTAAGACACGTGCTATGCATTATGCTGTATGTCCCATCTTTAAAAGTTGAAGGGCCTGTGAAAGAGTATTTTTCTCATTCTATGTTGTAGTACACATTAGTGACGCAAAAAATGTATACCCCTCTAAATTGATATAAAATGTTTTCAAAAAGCAAAAGAATTGATCATTTATTTTATCAGACATAAGGAAAACAAATGAATGGTGATCCAGGTAAATGACATGGCAAATACTGTCCTGGGAGGAACCCAAACCCAACTGAAGAAGTGGTTTTCCACACCTCCAGAGGAAGTAACATTAAAACAGAGGCATAACTACTACTGGTGCTTTGCCTCAAGGAGTTCTTTGGGATTTTATCTTGTGATGTGCATCTTGGTATCTTCTCAGCCACTGGCCTTAGCGTACCTTGGCAAATTTACTCCTGGATCAGCTCCACAAGACCCACTAGCCCAGTTCTCGTGTAATGTAAAAGCAGCTTATATTGTAGTACCACAAGGTTACTTCTGGAGGCAGGGCTAGAATATAAGCGGAGTAGTAAACAGGCTATTTAATAACCCAGAACAAAGTACTTGCATCTTTTATCTAAACACACAAATTTCAATGCAGATTGCCAGTACAATCAAATTTGTTAATGCCATCCCCAATTTGCCAAGAACGTTTATGGCGTTAAGTGGATTGTGACAAAAAGACTAGCTTTAGGCAGATACAATCATTATCAACTTTTGTTGCTACAGCAGCCATTTAAACAACTAATAATTTGGACTACAGTATATATCTTAAATGTAATTGAGGACTACTTTTTTACCACATGCTGGGTATTAATCATGCAACTGTGTAATTTAGCTTACTGTATGCAAACTGATGAAAATGAAGTTTAGTGTTTTCACTAACACCGCTTTTGGGTACATTCCAAAAGGGTGACATCCTTTGTGGAGCTGCCGCACACTAAGTACTAATGCAGTCCTAGACGCCACCAGGCACGACCTTTTAAATTAAAATTACATCAGTGCTGAAAATACTAATTATATAAATTAATAATACAATTTTATGCTGGATACGTTTGTTTTTTGACCATATTTCACTTTGAACTTATGAAGGGTGGTTGCGAATAAATCAGGGAGCCATTCAGCAGGCTAATTTTAACCCTATTCGTATGCTAATATGATAGAGGACTATTCAGTAAGCTATTTATAATGCAATTTACTCCCTGACTGATGTGAAACCTATTTTGTATTTTTATTGCTTTTCCTCACCAATTTTCTCGCCTCTTTTCCTTTCCTCTCTTGAAGGCCTTTATTTCTTGCTGGGCTATAGCTCCGCAGGTGCTGTATATTCTCTAGTACCTTGTCTTAAGTGATGATGTGGAGATGCCGGTGATGGACTGGGGTTGACAATTGTAAACAATTTTACAACACCAAGTTATAGTCCAGCAACACCAAGTTATAGTCCAGCAATTTTATTTTAAATTCACAAGCTTTCGGAGATTTTCTCCTTCCTCATTTGCCTGAGGAAGGAGAAAATCTCCGAAAGCTTGTGAATTTAAAATAAAATTGCTGGACTATAACTTGGTGTTGTAAAATTGTTTACAATTGTCTTAAGTGGTTATTGTTCTGATGTGAGCCATGACTGTGAGTGTCAGCAGGCTATTCCATTGTGATGGGGGGTGGGTATACAACTGAGCACAATCCTGTCCTTTCCTCGTGTCCACACACAGCACCTTCAGGAGGAGGGGTTGCTGGATAGACTGAGTATCTCCTTGCCAATCCATGGAACTGAGGCCAACTGCAGTCCCCTCAACCGCTGCCTCCCTGGTCTGTACAGCTTAGCTACTCATTCGAAAGTATGTTTGTGCATTGAAGTTCGAGAAATTGTGGTTAGCTGAGACAAAAGCTATCTTATTCAAAGAGTAACTGTATCTAATTTTATGGAAATAAATTAGGAAACAACAACAACATCAACTTGCATTTATAAAGCACCTTTAATGTAGTAACATAGTAAAAGGTGTCAGTTGTGGCTCAGTGGTAGCGCACTGGCTTCTATGTCAGAAGGTTGTAGGTTCAAGTCCCACTCTAGAGACTTGAGCACATAAGCTAGGCTGACACTCCAGTGCAGTACTGAGGGAGCGCTGCACTGTCAGAGGTGCCATCTTTCAGATGAGACATTAAACCGAAGCCCAGTCTGTCCTCTCAGGTGGATGTAAAAGATCCCATAGCAATATTTGAAGTGCAGGGGAGTTCTCCCTAGTGTCCTGGCCAATATTTATCCCTCAAACAACATCACTAAAAAAGATTATCTTGTCATTATCACACTGCTGTTTGTGGGACCATGCTGTGCACAAATTGGCTGCTGCGTTTCCTACATTACTACTGTGTCTACACTTCAAAAGTACTTAATTGGCCGCAAAGCACTTTGGGACGTTCTGAGGTTGTGAAAGGCACAATATAAATGCAAGTCTTTCTTTCATTAAAATATCCCAAGGCACTTCACAGGAGCTTGTTCTTTAGGAGTACTGTTTCCAACAGAGATATCCTAATGTAGCAGTTAAAAAGCCCGATGGCATACCACAGTATAGTTGACTTCCTAATTGATATCACTATTTTTTTTAACAAAGCATTCTTTACAAAGCCGTGAGGGAGTTTTATAAAACAAGAATGCCCTTCATCATGCTACTTCCCTCTTACAGGTTTGTAAACATAGATTGGAGCTGACTTTTCCTGTCGAATGGTATATTCGTAATAGCAGTTCCTTAATTTGACACAGCATGCCTAATCTCGAGGGCTAAAATAGAAACGTCTTCTCTTTTTGGATTAACTGCTTCTAATCAGAATATTTAGTTAAAGTCAAAGTTTCCACCTTCCCCAAAAAGTAGTCATTCTTTATCATATTTGATGCATTAATTCAATGCCGAATTATGGTCTGAGGAAAAAAAATGATAGAATAGAATAAAGCAACATGTATTTTTTTAATTTTAAAAGGAAGCAGTAGAATATTGGAATCTCAACCTTAAGGTTTATAAACTTGAACCTTAGCTTTGCCTAACACAGTCCAATACATCATTTGACAAGCTTTCCAATTTCTTGCTTGTAATCTTACATGCCGTTTCAGAGAGGACACTAACCTAATGATGGTGCAATGTGGCACAGCATGTGTCAACCTGTACCACCCTGTTCACTGAAGGACAAACTGTGATAGAAGGAACCAGCAAAGGAAGTCGGGGACCAAGAATACAAAAGGAAGGAAAACAGGGGATGGGCAAAAAGGAAAAACCAAATTAGAATATGTAAGAAGAAATTAAATCTAAACACAAATGAAAGCAGATAAGAAAAATACTTGAAAGTGAAAATTTTTTTAAATGGGCATTAGTAGAAAGAAGAAATGAATGAAAAGGGAGGTTTCAAGATCAGGAAAGGGTATGAGAGGGTAAATAATGATCGATTGTTTCCATTGGTTGGTGAGACAGTAATGAGAAGATACAAGTTTGAGATAATCACAAGGAATTAAAGGGAAGGTTAGAAAAACATTGTTTACAACAACAACATGCATTTATATAGCACCTTTAACGTAGCAAAACATCCCAAGGCATTTCACAGGAGCGTTATCGAACAAAATTTGATACCGAACCACATAAGGAGATATGAGGTAGGTTTTAAGGAGTGTCTTAAAGGAGGAGAGAGAGGTAGAGAGGTGGAGAGGTTTAGGGAGGGAATTCCAGAGTTTAAGGCCTAGGCAGCTGAAGGCACGGCTGCCACTGGTGGAGCGATGAAAATCGGGGATGCGCACGAGTCAAGAATTGGAGGAGCGCAGAGATCTCAGCGGGTTGTAGGACTGGAGGAGGTTACAGAGGTAGGGAGGGGCAAGGCCATGGAGGGATTTGAAAACAAGGATGAGAATTTTAAAATCGAGGCGTTCCCGGAGCGGGAACCAACGTAGGTCAGCGAGCACTGGGATGATGGGAGAACGAGACTTGGTGCGAGTTAGGATATTGGCAGCAGAGTTTTGGATGAGCTCAAGTTTATGGAGGGCGGAAGATGGGAGGCCAGCCAGGAGAGCATCGTAATAGTCGAGTCTAGAGGTAACAAAGGCATAGATGAAGGTTTCAGCAGCAGATGAGCTGAGGCAGGGGCGCAGACAGGCGATGTTACGGAGGTGGAAGTAGGTGGTCTTGGTGATGGAGCGGATATGTGGTCAGAAGCTCATCTTAGGGTCAGATAAGACGCCAAGGTTGCGAACAGTCTGATTCAACCTTAGACAGTGGCCAGGGAGAAGGATGGAGTCGGTGGCTAGGGAACGGAGTTTGTGGCAGGGACAAAAGACAATGGCTTTGGTCTTCCCAATATTTAGTTGGAGGAAATTTTTGCTCATCCAGTCGGACAAGCAGTGTGACAAATGAGAGACAGTGGAGGGGTCGAGAGTGGTGGTGGTGAAATAGAGCTGGGTGTTGTCAGCATCCATGTGGAATCTGACGTGTTTTCGGATGATGTCGCTGAGGGGTGTCATGTAGATAAGAAATAGGAGGGGGCCAAGGATAGATCCCTGTGGGACTCCAGAGGTAACAATGTGGGAGCAGAAAGAGAAGCAATTGCAGGTGATTCTCTGGCTATGACTGGATAGATAAGAATGGAACCAAACGAGCCCAGTCTCACCCAGCTGGACGACAGACGAGAGGCTTTGGAGAAGGATGGTGTGGTCAATTGTGTCAAAGGCTGCAGACAGGTCAAGAAGGATGAGGAGGGATAGTTTATCACGGTCACAGTCATATAGGATGTCATACGAACTTAAGAATTAGGAGCAGGAGTAGGCCATACGACCCCTTGAGTCTGTTCCGCCATTCAATAAGATCATGGCTGATCTTTGACTTCAACTCCACTTTCCTGCCTGATCCCCATATCCCTTGATTCCCCTACAGTCCAAAAATCTGTCTATCTCAGTCTTGATAATATTCAACGACTCTGCATCCACAGCCCTCTGGGGTAGAGAATTCCAAAGATTCACAACCCCCTGTGTGAAGAAATTCGTCCTCATTTCAGTCTTAAACGGCCGACCCCTTATCCTGTGATGTCTGCGACTTTGATCAGGGCCGCTTCAGTACTGTGGCAGGGGCGGAATCCTGATTGGAGGGATTCAAACATGGAGGTGCGGGAAAGATGGGCACGGATTTGGGAGACGACAACACATTCAAGGACTTCAGAGAGGACAGGGAGGTTGGAGATGGGGCGGTAGTTTGCAAGGGCAGAGGGGTCAAGGATGGTTTTTTTGAGGAGGGAGGTGATGACGGCAGATTTGAAGGGGAGGGAGGCGGTACCTGAGGAGAGGGAACCATTATCAACATCAGCTAACATGGGGACCAGGAAGGGATGTTGGGTGGTCAGCAGTTTGGTGGGAATAGGGTCAAGGGAGCAGGAGGTGAGTCTCGTGTCAAAATGAGCTCGGAGAGGGCATGAGGGGAAATAGAAGATAAACTAGTGAAAGATGGGAGTTCATGGCTAGGGCAGGAGGGAACCGTAGGGGAAGTTTGGCTTGGTGGACTAGGGGATGGGAGGGAAGCGGCAGAGGCAGCTGAACGGATGGTCTCAAACTTAGTGAGCTCCTCGCACTTTTCATTGGAGGTGAGGGTGGAGGGAGCAGGAGAGAGGGATTTAAGAAGGCAGTTTGTAGTGGAGAAGAGAAGCCGAGGGTTATCTTTGCATTCCAGGATGATCCTTGAATAGTGATCAGTTTTGGCAGAGGAGAGCAGAACCCGATAACACAGAGAATGGTTAGGAGGTGGACTGAAAGTAAAACAGAGCAGGATTCATGTCCACCTGACGTGATGAGCATGGGCTGCACTATAATTTCTGAGGTCACCCTCATTAAAATATTTTGGGTGAACTCCAGCATCAGAAATGCCTTTGATTGGGAGGGTGCCTGTTGGGTTCAGGAAATAGTTTGCTGCTGCAGGTTTTTAAGGCCCCCAGCAGCTTAAAGGTGCTCAAATCATCACTACTGTTTCTGTACAGGGGCAGAAGTTCTGAGATTGCAGAATGGCTGCCAGGTCTGCTGGAGGACAGTGGGACCCCACTATTGGAGCAGTGGGAATAGGACTGCCATAGTAAGGCAGAGGAAGGTGATACTCTTTGACAACCAGTGTTCCAGAGCCCCAAGGAAAGCTGCCTTGCAGCTAAGGCAGGAGATTGCCAGGGCAGTTATTGCCAACTCAACCAACTCCTGCTCACCCAGGGTGTGCCAGAGTTGCTTAGTGACCGTATCAGGTCAGCCAATATACGCAAAGCCAACTACAGCTTCTAAGAATACACTGTACTGAGCATTTCTCCCCGTCACACTATCAAAGTGCTTTAATAGATTACCATCAATGCCAGTTGGTCTGCGTCATGCCCTTGACGTCTCCAGCCTTCATCAGGAAGTGATCCTTCACTCTCATCCTTCTTACGTTCAACTCACAAAAGCCTTGCATGAAATGTGATTGCTCGCTGCATGCATCTGTCATCACACTTGTAATGGGCTGCATGCTAACACCCGGACTTGGCAGGTCGTGGGAACGAAAGGTAAGTTCCACTAGTTGCATTCTTTCTCAAGGGGAAATCAGTCAGAAAAAGAGCTGCAACAGGTCGTGACTTTCCAAACATCTAACCTCTTGCACCCTATGAGGAACAGATGCAGCAAATCTTTGAGCGGGAGAATATACTAATGTCAGAGATGGGAAAGCAGGGGGACATGTGCCAGCTCTGGGTTAATGATGCACATTTGCTTCTCTTTGCTTTTATCCTATTGTGTCCCACAATAACTGTCAGCAAACCAACTCTCACCTCATTCCTTCTTCTCTAACTTACATGTCAATTCTACTAATCAAGAAACCATTGTAACTTCTCTTCCTCTTTTCCTCCTTTTGCTATGGAGGAATGCACAAGCCCCAGGATACCTCACTCCACCAGCACTTCGGAGCAAGTGTCATTACTCACTCTATCTTTCCCAAGCACCAACTCAGAGATATCCACCCTTGGGGAGTTATAGAGTGAGCAAAGGGGTAGTGTACTGGGTGAGCAGGAGCAGCAGCTGGTAACACGAGGAGGAAGCTGTTGCTAGCTAGTCAGTCAGGGTGCTGCTCCAAAGATATCTGCACTACAGGCCCCCATTATATAGAGGTCCTAGGGGCAATGTGTGCTTCTTCCATGAATGCTCAGACAGTTGCTATGGAGGCTTGAGTACCAGTTTGGAGAGGCCTGTTTCTTCCAACTGCAAATCAATTTGGGATGGGTTGGAAGCAAGTATCACGCGAGGCTTTTCTGATCTCATTTGGACTATTGAGTGTACTTTCCTGCAGATCAGTGGCCATGCTGAGCCAATGCCCAGTACTAATGGGATGAAGGAATTGGCACAGATGATAGTGGAATCTCTCAGGACAAAAGCATGTTTGGGTCCTCCTCAGATACTGCACACATGCAGGGGAAGGCTACATATGCAGAAGTAAACGAGGTGCAGTTCAACAGCAGGTGAGATGAAGTAAATAGAGTGGGAGGAGGCTCGTGTGGAGCATAAACACCAGCAGAGTTGGGCCAAATGGCATGTTTCTGTGCTGTAAATTCTATGCAATGTCTGAACATAGCTGCTTTGAGCTGAGGACCACCTCAGTGCCAAGAAGCTCCTATTATAACACACCTGCTACCTGGGAGAAACACGAGGATAGGATTACATTGGCACCAGTGAGAAACATGGCAGTAAGAAGCAGTATGGGTTTTCATTAAAATTATGGCAGCACTAAAGTTGTCGTGCATGAAGACATTGCTTTTAGAAAGGATTTGATTTAGTTTTCATCAGGTGCCATGAATTTAGATGATGGCATCTTTATTGAGGGAAGAAGAAAAATGCAGGCAGGATTGTTAATGCAACAGGGAGGTGTGGAAGTCAAGAGAAGGTTGCCTGTATATCGGTAGCACAAATATTTACTACAGCTGGCAGCAGGGAGTCCTCTGCATTCTCTTCATGCTGCTCCTCTTCCTGATCCCCTAGCTGTCTGAAGAGACCTTTGTCCTCCGGGCCTTCCATGTTGTCTTTGTAAGCAAAGGTGTGCAGCATCAAAACATAACCACAATCCTTGAGACCCTAGCCAGACTATATTGTAGAACGATCCCAAATTGATGCAGGCACCTGAATAGTCTGCTCAATAATTAATCCACTGCATGAATGGACCACATTGTACCACTGCTCAGCTTGTCATGGAATACTGTACAGGTGTCATGAACTTGATCTCCCAGGAACCATCCTGAGACTTACATTTCTAGGGTCAAAGAGTGCTGGCATAGTGAACGGCCTCAAAATGAAGGCATTGTGGTAGCTTTCAGGAAAATGAACATGAGACGCTGCTGCTGGCTGCAAACAAGCTACACATTAAGAGAGTGGAATCCTTTTCTATTGACATAGGTAGCGGCTTTGAACAAGGTAGCCTATAGGGCCATGTGGGTGCAATCCATAACTCTTTGGAGTTTGGAAAATCCCGCTACTCTGTAAAATTGCAGTGCCTTGTCATGCTGCTGCTGATTGTCCATGGAGAAGCAGATGCTCTCGCAAATAGTGCATCTGTGCACAGTTGATTGGCAAATGTTACTGCCATCCCCAGTGGTAGCCTGGAATGAGCCCACAGCAAAAGCAGCATGACCTGAACAGCCTTTGGCAGTGCGGTGCCTGCAATGGAAGTGGCCTATAGGTCTAGTTGCAGCATAGGGCATAACTCAGCGATGGCTTCCTTGATCAAGAGAAACCTCCGCAAATATTCTCCTGTGACAAACGTTGTATTTGTTGGACAAACTGTATATCCTGGTGCGCCCTGCACCTATATTGCCACCTGTCGATTCTACCAGCCCTCTGTTGCTCTTCTTTTTCTTCCAAAAAGCAAAGATATTGTGGAATTCCCAATGTGAAACCCATTGTGCCTTATCCAAAATGTTAGTGGGGAGGGGTGGGGAGTATGGTAGTCCCACACAAATGACACGAAAGCAGATGTCAAATAAGCTTTAAATTGATGGTTTCATTGATGATGCTACCCACTTGTGAGGGAGTCCAAAACTAGGGACCATATATATAAGATAGTCACCAACAAATCCAATAAAGAATTCAGGAGAAACTTCTTTACTCAGAGACTGGTTAGAATGTGGAACTCGCTAACACATGGGGTAGTTGAGGCAAATAGCAAAGATGCATTTAAGGGGAAGCTAGATAAGTACATGAGGGAGAAAGGAATAGACGATATATTGATAGGATGAAATGAAATAAGGTGGGAGGAGGCTCCTGTGGAGCATAAACACTAGTTGGGCCGAATGGCCTGTTTCTGTGCTTTAAATTCCATGTAATTCTATTAATTCTTTTCTGTCTCCCCCAACATCTAGTAACGCTGGGCAATCATTTTATGTGATCAAGGAGAGGAACCAGCACTAATAAAGCAGAAATAATGAAAAATGGGGTATTGCAATATCACTACGTTACTTTCATCTCCTCTGCATGTAAACACACAAAAATAGGCAGACGTATTCTGCACCCATTGGAAATGAGAACAGAAAATGGGTGTTTGAAAAAGTGGATGTAGAAGTGGTGTAATGAATCTCTGCCAAGTTTTCTGATCAGGTCTGCCTTATGTACACTTATAAATTGAGTCAACCTGACTGGAAAGTACAGGCTGTTATCTTCAATCGGATATTTAGGCCCTAGATTTGGTTCACACGAGAGCAACAAGGGGATAATTCTAGAATTTTACATTTTAAACCATTAGAAGAAGCTGACAAAACTGAAATTATTTTCACTGGAGAAGAAAGATCCAGGTTTTTCCTTTAAAAACATCAAAAGCACAGCTAATGTTAATGTCGGACAGGTTAGGTCATTTTAACTGTGATCATAACAACAACTTGCACGTAAAAAGCTCATATAATGTAGAAAACATCCCAAGGCACTTGACAGAGGCATAAGGAAATAAAATGGATAGCAAACCAAAAGAGAAATTAAGGACTGGATTTTTCACTGAATTAATGCCCATTTGGGTGTGATAAACCAAACAAAAGACTATTGCCTCAAATCCCCTGTGAAAAACTGCGCCTACATTCTCCTCCCAAAAAACTGCCAGTTCCTTTTAAGGCCTGGTACAAACTCGTTTTGCTCGATTTAAATGGTGCCAAAGGAGCATGGCTAACCACTCCACCCATTCCCCTCCAATTCCACCCCCAACCCACCACATATAATTACTGTAACTATTCCAGTGGTACTAAGAACTGCAGCTATTTTGTGTGCTGCTACTGAAGATTGGCTTTTCTTTGCCTGTACAGCAATTTTTTTTTATTTCTTTGGGTTTGAGTCACGATTTTTGCTTCTACTTTTTCTCAGCTCCTCTCAAAGTACTGCTTTTCACTCTAAATATGGATTTCTCAATGGGAATAGATTTGTTTTAACTTTATGAAGAGGAGGAGGATAAAGACACGGAAGGGGCTAGGTTGAAGGTCTCTTAGAGTCGGGCATCATCGAAGGTATCTCTTCCCTAAACATAGGCACTCACTCCGCAGGATGTACAGACCAAGAAGGCTTTACTTAGCATCTCCACAGCACATGGAGGAGAAGAAGTAGCAGAATAGAAGAGCCAGCAGCCAGCTATAAGAGCAAAGAGAAACACAACTGATAGACAAGAACTTTCATTAAGTAAAGGAAGACTCACCAAATAAAGTCACTTCACCTCTTCTTCCCCCCTCGAACACAGGACCTCACAAAGTCTCTGGGGGTAAAATTAATTTTTGGCAGGGAGCACAAAATGAGCAGTAGCGGATATTTAAAAATTCGTTCACGGGATGTGGGCGTCACTGGCAAGGCCAGCATTTATTACCCATCCCTAATTGCCCTAGAGAAGGTGGTGGTGAGCCGCCATCTTGAACTGCTGCAGTCCGTGTGGTGAAGGTTCTCCCACAGTGCTGTTAGGTAGGGAGTTCCAGGATTTTGACCCAGCGACGATGAAGGAACAGCGGTGGTGTTGTTCCCATGTGCCTACTGCCCTTGTCCTTCTAGGTGGTAGAGGTCGCGGGTTTGGGAGGTGCTGTCGAAGAAGCCTTGGCGAGTTGCTGCAGTGCATCCTGTGGATGGTACACACTGCAGCCCCTGTGCACCGGTGGTGAAGGGAGTGAACGTTTAGGGTGGTGGATGAGGTGCCAATCAAGCGGGCTGCTTTATCCTGAATGGTGTCGAGCTTCTTGATTGTTGTTGGAGCTGCACTCATCCAGGCAAGTGGAGAGTATTCCATCACACTCCTGACTTGTGCCTTGTAGATTGTGGAAAGGCTTTGGGGAGTCAGGAGGTGAGTCACTCGCCACAGAATACCCAGCCTCCAACCTGCTCTTGTAGCCACAGTATTTATATGGCTGGTCCAGTTAAGTTTCTGGTCAATGGTAACCCCCAGGATGTTGATTGTGGGGGATTCGGCAATTGTAATGCCGTTGAATGTCAAGGGGAGGTGGTTAGACTCTCTCTTTTTGGAAATGGTCATTGCCTGGCATTTGTCTGGCGCAAATGTTACTTGCCACTTCTGAGCCCAAGCCTGGATGTTGTCCAGGTCTTGCTGCATGCGGGCACGGACTGCTTCATTATTTGAGGGGTTGCGAATGGAACTGAACACTGTGCAATCATCAGCGAACATCCCCATTTCTGACCTTATGGTGAAGGGAAGGTCATTGATGAAGCAGCTGAAGATGGTTGGGCCTAGGACACTGCCCTGAGGAACTCCTGAAGCAATGTCCTGGGGCTGAGATGATTGGCCTCCAACAACCACTACCATCTTTCTTTGTGCTAGTTATGATTCCAGCCACTGGAGAGTTTTCCCCCTGATTCCCATTGACTTCAATTTTACTAGGGCTCCTTGGTGCCACACTCGGTCAAATGCTGCCTTGATGTCAAGGGCAGTCACTCTCACCTCACCTCTGGAATTCAGCTCTTTTGTCCATGTTTGGACCAAGGCTGTAATGAGGTCTGGAGCCGAGTGGTCCTGGCGGAACCCAAACTGAGCATCGGTGAGCAGGTTATTGGTGAGTAAGTGCCGCTTGATAGCACTGTCGACGATACCTTCCATCGCTTTGCTGATGATTGAGAGTAGACTGATGGTGCGGTAATTGGCCGGATTGGATTTGTCCTGCTTTTTGTGGACAGGACATATCTGGGCAATTTTCCACATTGTCGGGTAAATGCCAGTGTTGTAGCTGTACTGGAACAGTTTGGCTAGAGGCGCAGCTAGTTCTGGAGCACAAGTCTTCAGTACTACAGCCGGGATGTTTTCGGGGCCCATAGCCTTTGCTGTATCCAGCCGTTTCTTGATATCACGTGGAGTGAATCGAATTGTCTGAAGACTGGCTGCTGTGATGGTGGGGATATCGGGAGGAGGCCAAGATGGATCATCCACTCGGCACTTCTGGCTGAAGATGGTTGCAAACGCTTCAGCCTTGTCTTTTGCACTCACGTGCTGGACTCCGCCATCATTGAGGATGGGGATGTTTACAGAGCCTCCTTCTCCCGTTAGTTGTTTAATTGTCCTCCACCATTCACGACTGGATGTGGCAGGACTGCAGAGCTTTGATCTGATCCATTGGTTGTGGAATCGCTTAGCTCTGTCTATAGCATGTTGCTTCCGCTGTTTAGCATGCATGTAGTCCTGAGTTGTAGCTTCACCAGGTTGGCACCTCATTTTTAGGTACGCCTGGTGCTGCTCCTGGCATGTTCTTCTACACTCCTCATTGAACCAGGGTTGATCCCCTGGCTTGTTGGTAACGGTAGAGTGAGGAATATGCCGGGCCATGAGGTTACAGATTGTGCTGGAATACAATTCTGCTGCTGCTGATCACCCACAGCGCCTCATGGATGCCCAGTTTTGAGCTGCTAGATCTGTTCTGAATCTATCCCATTTAGCATGGTGGTAGTGATTGGCCGCCCTTTGTACGCCCCGTCTGGGATGGAGAGCATGCTGGAGCTGCAGCAGGTGCTATCAGAGCATCTCATAGGAGGGCGGGTGGCATGTAGGCGATCCTACCCTTCACAACAGGTCTATAGGCCCAGAATCAATTACCAAGAGGTCATCAAGGAGCAATATGTAAGGAGGTTTCAGGTTCCGCCGGCAGACAGTAACAGGGCTGTGCAACCTCCTGCAGGAGAAGCAGCGGCCTTCTGTGCCAACTGGTCACTCTCTGCCAGTGGCAATCAAAGTGACGATTGTCCTGAATTTTTTTTTTGCTTCAACGTCCTTCCAGGCTGCAACGGGGGACATGGCACGTGCTAGCCAGTCAGCTGCACACGCCTGAATAAAACAAGTGACAGTTCACTAAGCCAAGCCAGTACATTAAGTTCCTCGTGGATGTGCCAGTCAACTGGATAGAGCAGTGGGAATTGCAGCAACTGCCGCGTTCCCACAAGTCCAGGCTGCTACTGAGTGTCCTCATGTGGCGATTAAGACACAGCCACATGAGGCAGCACCTTTTATCAACAGGAAGGTGTACCACTCTCTTAATGTGTAGCTGTGTGACCATTATCAATAAATTATGCAGGTACCAGCACGGTAACCTGGAAGCAGCCATGATGCATTCATAGAGTTACATCGAGTCTGCAGCAAAATAACAGACCATTCGGCCCAAATTGTCTATGCCGGTAAGCCTCGTCCCTCTCTACTTCATCTAACCCTATCAGGATATCCTTCTATTCCTTTATCCCCCTTTTGCTTATCTAGCTTACTCTTAAATGCATCTATGCTATTTGCCTCAACTACTCCTTGTGATGGTGCGTTCCACATTCTTACCACTCTTTGGGTAAAGAAGTTTCTCCTGAATTCCCTATTCGATTTATTAGTGACTATCTTATATTTTTGGCCTCTAGCTCTGGACAACCCCACAAGTGGAAATATTTTCTCTATGTCTACCCGATCAAACCCTATCATTATCTTAAAGACCTCCAAGCAGGTCACCTCTCAGCCTTCTCTTTTCTAGAGAAAAGAGCCCCAGCCTGTTCAGCCTTTCCTGATAATTATATCCTCTCTGTTTTTTGCACTTTCTCCAATGCCTCCATATCCTTTTTATAATATGGAGACCAGAACTGTGCCCAGTACTCCAATTGTGGCCTAACCAAGGTTCTTACAAGTTTAACATACTTCTTTGCTTTTCAATTCTATCCCTCTAGAAATGAACCCCAGTGCTTGGTTTGCTTTTTTTATGGCCTTATTAACCTGTGTCGCTACTTTTAGTGATTTGTGTATCTGTACCCTTAGGTCCTTTTGCTCCTTTACCCCATGTAGGCTCTTATTATCCAAGCAGTATGTGGCCTCCTTATTCTTCCTACAAAAATGCACCACCTCACATTTATCTGTATTGAAATTCACTTGCCAATTACACGGCCATTCTGCAAGTTTGTTAATGTCTTCCTGTATTTTGTCGTATTCTTCCTTTGTATTAACTACATCGCCCAATTTGGTGTCGTTCGCAAGTTTAGAAATTGTACTTCCGATTTCCAAGTCCAAATCATTAATGTAAATTGTGAACAACAATGGTCCCAGCACCAATCCCTATAGTACACCACTTCCCACCTTTTGCCAGTCTGGGTGGCTATCCTTAACCCCAACTCTCTGCTTTCTGTTGTAGCCAGCTTGCTATCCTTTCTGCTACCTGTCCCCTGACTCCGCATGCTCTGACCTTAGTCATGAGTTTACTATGCCATACCTTATCGAAGGCCTTTTGAAAATTTGCTTTGCATCAGTCCAATATCTCCACACTTTTTGACCAAGAGCAGCAAGTCCAAGGGTAGCTATTAGAGGACAAGGCCTATCCATTATTGCCATGGCTGATAACACCCATCCAGCACCCATGAACCTCGGCCGAAAGGTGGTTCAATCATAGCCATAGGAGCATTAGGGCAATAATCAAGCAAGCCATTGGTGTGCTGAAACAATGGTTCAGATGCCTGGATAAATCTGGAGGTTTCTTTCAATACCAACCTCATTGCATGCCTCGTATTATGGTTGTCTGCTGCATCCTGCAGAACCTCAGCTCGCAATGGAGACAAGGCATTGAATCAACAGCAGCTGAGGAGTCATCACTGGAGGAAGAAGAGCCCCAAGAAGATGATGATGCAGGGGGATGCAGTAAGACCTGCACAGCAAGCAGCCAGGGCTATAAGGCAGCATGGTCATAGACCAACGCTTCCAGTAAACGAACAATTAGAACCAACCCCTTCACATCACCCCTGCATTAACAGTCCAAGAACATCAATCCATCTTAACACTCCGCATGCAAGAAAAACACCCAGACTCTGACTACCATTTGCACAGATGCCACCTGCCATTGATGGCTGAATACATCAGTATAACCCATTAAATAGACAAACTTGCACCGTTCAGCTGTTATGATTTTTAATGTCTTCACAGAGTGGCAGTACAGAATAATCTCAACCTAGAGTTACCCCATCGTGCTCTTCTTATGAATTCTCTCACTTGATCTACAGCTTCTACGAGGTGTTACCCCAGTGGCTTCAGCAGGGGTAGTGGAAGTCTGCAGATGTTTAGGTCCTTGAAATGCCTGCAGGCAACGGCCTCTAGCCGCTTAGGGTCTTGAGGTGCCAGCTAGAGACTGCGACATCTTGACTGGAGCACGGCAATCCAGCCCAGCAGCCTTTCATGCACCATACAAGCTCTGTGAGGCTTCTTCATCGAGAGACCATGCCGAAAGGGAGAAGCAGCAAGTTTACTGAAGGATGGCGAGGTGCACTTGTGCGAGAGAGCGGCCGTAATAAGAAAAAGCGGAAGCAATTAGCAGAAGAGTGAAAGGCCTTCCAGTGGTGACCAATTCAACCCAGACCGCTGTTTGCAACTGTAGTGAGGGTGTGAACAGCAGGTGACTTTATAGTAATGAGGAGAGATGCTGCCATGACCTGCTGTGGAGAAGAAGCATGCAGAGTGTGTGTGTGTGTGTGTGTGTGTGTGTGTTGGGGGGCGGACGAGGGGAGAAGCCTTCAGTGCACTTGGGGGTTGGGGGTGCCAAAAAACTGCTATGGGAAAGGTTTGATGCTATAAATGGAGGCAGGATGACCTACATCTCACCCTTGTTGTCCTGGTCAAGTCATTAAGCCTCTTCCTGCACTGAACCTAGCTCCTTGGGGTGATGCTGTGGACACTATACTGAACCCATGGCCTCAGGGTGATGCTGTGGGCACTGATGACTTCAACATTCTCCTTCTAGGATTGTAGCTGTCTGTCTTCTTTGGGACCTTGGTGCCATCAGGGAAGAGGACCTGCCTCCGAGCCCATACTTGCCCCACCAGGACCTCCACTACCAAGTCACTGGACCTCGGAGCTCTAGCCAGCGACATTCTGCAAATGCTGCAAGCATGTGGAGAAACAGCAGAACTGAACCTCCTTAGGGGCAATAAATGAATAGCAATTGCCGGGAAAGCGCCAATAAGAAGCAGGACAAACGCTTCTCAGGGTGGTTTGACACCTCTCTTTAAGAAGTGCATTCACCCTTTCAGCACTGCAGATCTCAGGCAGAAATCCCCCCACCCCCCTCCCCCAAATTGAACAGTCAGTGATCCCAATGCCTGTGCGGCCGGTCAACGAAACACCAATAAGGCCCAACTGTCAATGTCGGCCAGGCCTTCCAATCATGTGATCAGGCGGCCAGAACGATTGCTCCACCCACTGACCGCCCAAAGGAAAATCTACCCCCATGGTCCCTATCTTGGTGATGAAGAAGTGCATGAGCTCCTTGTATTTGTTGTTAGAGGTGAGGGTGCAGGGGTCCAAGGAGAGGGGTGAAAGGAGACTGTTGGTTGTAAAGAGACGGAGACTAGGGTTATGTTTGCCCTCAAGGCTGATCCTAGAATAGTGGATAGTTTTGGCAGAGGAGAATAAGATTTGTAGAACTTGATTTGGTCCAACTAGATCTGGTAATGGATGGCTAAGCCAATTATATGTCAGGCAAGCTCAAGTTTGTGACCCTTTGACTTCAAGGAGTGATAATAGGGGTCATACCAGGGGGAATGACAGGAATAAGAGATGATGGAGCTTTTGCTGAGGATGAGGGCATCAGAAGTGGAGGTGAGGAGGTGGTTGAGCAAATCAACAGCTACAACATGGCAAATAAAAGGCCAAATGCCTATCAGTTGGGAGCTTGAGATTGCAGTTGTAAGTGACTTGGGGCAGAGTTTATCCGGAGAGGATGTGGAAGGCAGTAGGTTGAAAGATGGGAGGAGGATATGGATGGTTAGAGATACAAAGAAGTGATCACATAAGCAATGTGAGCAGAAAGTTAAAGAGACTTAAAACTAGTTCCTTTCCCCCTCATGAAATAATGGATACATATCGACTTCCAACAAAGAGTTAATGCTACGTCAATTAAGTTCTTTGATAAGGACTTGGATGAATATCTGGTTAAGAACAGGATTGAAAGTTACAAGGATAAACACAAAATACAGGCTTGAGACATATTTGTCCAGTAATAAAACAGCGGGTGTTATATTATATTGGATAACCCCCGAAAACGGACGTTGGGATAGCGGTGCGCGATGAACCCGTGCCTGGTGATTGTGATGCAAGCAGCGCCTAACATTCGTGCTGCCTGATGATATCAATGATTGCGGCGTGCCGCCAACACTGCCTGCGCTGTTGATTGGCTGCTCACACCAGCAAGGGGCCCCGATATTGGGAGTGGCTAGCTGTACTTAAAGGCAGCCTGCACCTCTTAAAGGGGAGGTGCACTGCAGCTGCTGAAAGTTCCTCGGGAATTGCTGGAAGATATTGAAGAATGGCTGTGCCTGGGAGAGAGCGTGCAGCAAGGTTCTAGAGGCCTTGGTGGAAGAGGTGGTCAGACAGAGGGCCATCCTATATCCACAGGGGGACAGGAGGCCCTCCAGACATATGCTGAAGAGGCAGTGGGAGGCTGCGGTGGATGAGGTAAAGGCCAGGAGCATCGCACCATGCACATTGATGCAATGCAGGAAGAAGTTCAATGATTTGACTCGAGTTGTCAAGGTGAATGAGTTCAACTGTCATGTGGCATCTCCTACCAACTGCACCACTAGCCTCATCCACTGCTAACAAACTCTTGCAATCAGTACGCAACCCTGCCAATCAGATGCTGCATCTCACCCTCACACATTACCATTCTTGCAATCCGAACAGCCACAACTCACAGGTCACACACACTGGCAGCTAGTCTACCATGACAGCCACATCACCCAAACATCTTGCAGGACACTCACTAACACAGGAGAAGGTGGTGCACCACTAGGCATCAGGAAAGACCTGGGGGAGGACTGGCATGCCTACATGCCCTCATCCCCATGGAGGAGACAGTGCTGTCCATCATTGGACAGGCCGTCGTTGAGGCCACGGCCACTGGCGTTGCTGGAGGGATCAATGATGAGGGTCTCTGCAATCCTAATCCTCGTTCTCGCTTCCCACTTCTCCCTCAGCCCACAACCTTTTCTGACTCCCGACTTGGAAATAGATCGCCGTTCCTTCATTGTCGCTGGGTCAAAATCCTGGAACTCCCTTCCTAACAGCACTGTGGGAGAACCTTCACCACACGGACTGCAGCGGTTCAAGAAGGCGACTCACCACCACCTGCTCAAGGGCAATTAGGGATGGGCAATAAATGCCGGCCTCGCCAGCGACGCCCACATCCCATGAACGAATTTTTTTGAAGTGCTGCAGATGGTGTAAGCATTCTTACTTTCTCCTCTCCCCACACCACAACTCAACACGTGTCCCTTTGTCATTTCAGAGACCCAAGAACTGGAACTGGCAGAGTCAGAGAAGGCAGAGGAAGATGACAGTGATGATGCAGACACAACGTCACTCGATCTTACACTCACAGCTACCAGCTCAGAGACTGACACTGCGCATACTTTATAGGCTAAGCTAGAGGAGGGATCTGCACCTGGTGAGACATCGGGCCACAAGAGCGCAGGAGCCAAGACGGGGGTACAGATACTGCAGGTGTCAGCTCGCCAGAGGGCGAGGTCACTCACTAGTTCTGCAGCAAAGGAGTCAGATGATGACTTTGGTGGGCCAGGCTACAGAAGAAGGCTGATGGCCGTACACAGCCAAATGCTTGGTGCACTGAAAAGCCTGCGCACAATGTCAAGGGGGAGTCCAGCTCCAATTTGGCACAGGGCTTTGAGCACAGCTTGGAGCCCATCCTTTCCCACATGGAACAGGTGGTCACCTCCATCAGCACACCTGTGGAACCCACCATGATGCAGTGTCTTATGACTGATGTCACAGCTTCCATTGCAGCACAAACATCTGCCATCCAGGGTTTAACTGCTGCATTTGGAGCTCAGACTGCTGTTTTGGAAGCTCAGACTGCTGCTTTGGAAGCTCAGACTGCTGCTATCGTGGATTTGGGTTTCATTGTGGAACGGGACTTCTAGGGTGTCACAGCAGTCCAGCAATCTGTTCTCCAGCAGATCACCAGGAGCGCTGGGGCGCTGCTCCGGGAGAGTGACAGTGGCGCCATGGAAGTCAACCCAGCTGTCCTCTCTCAGGATGACAGCATACCTGCTCCCACCCCTGCCACTCCGCCAGTACCCTTGCTGTTGCCTGTCAGCCAGCCAGGCCAGACTGCTACAACCCAAGCCGAGATGGTGCAGTCTGAAGCTGGGCTGTCCCAGTCCAGAGCTGCTTATGGTCGTCCTCCAAGGCCATCTGCATGCTCCTCAATTGAAGGTCAGCAGCCTCCCACCACCCATGCTCCAGCCACTGGGGATGGACCTCGTAGGAGCACTAGGAAAGGTAAAGGCACACAAACGACAGGCACTAAGGGAATGCACAATGGTGAATAGTATCAGTTTGTTTGAATCATTTCATGTGTAAATCTATAAATGTGGTTATAAATTTGTATTTGGTGTTGGTTTTCATTTCTGCAATGAGTTAAGGGAGAAAGCAATGTGTAATCATAAGGAGGACGATTTGATGGTCATGTGAGAGAGGAAAGGTAAGGATTGTGGGACAGTTGGTGAATGGGGAGGTGTCATTGAGGTTACTGGTATTGCTCATTAATCAGCTGATCACACAAAGCCCTGACAGAGAGGGCCTGTCTACCTTGTTGCCTCCCTGCCTCTTCCTCCACTTCCATCTCCTCCGTCGCTTCCTCCTCCTCCCTCTTCTGGCAGCTTGTCCTGCTCTGCGTGGCCTCTCTGCATGCTCCCAGTCGTGTTCAATTCCCAGAGGAAGCCCAAGCAGGCCATCCATGTCTGGAAGCAACTTTTTTCAGCACACTATTTTAAATGCCACTAACAGTACTGCAAGACCAGCCAGACCACCCTCTATATAGAATATTGCAAATTTCTCCAAGTATAGGAAACATCCAAAAACACCGACAATTGCACCAGCAGCCAGAATAGCTAATCCAGCAACTGACCTCTAATTCCTGCACAAAACCCTAAAATAGCGCTGGTGGGGGTCCTTCATGCTGTTTAAGTCCTATTCAGCTGTGTGAGGTTAAGACAGTGCGTTGGCTAGTGCATGGGGTTCCAAAATGCCGCCAGCTGCTTTAAACCAGCTGCTTTAAACCAACATTGCACACTGATCAACGCCATAATCTCCCTACTCTACATGCTGCTGACGCTCATTGGGTTCGCGTGCGTAAACCCCTTTACCAAGATGGCGTCCTGCACACGTCACACCGGACTTGTGTGCCCGCTTCTCGGACGCCATTTTTGGGGCTTAGGAGTCCGCGTAGCACCTACAAAATGGGCGCTACATGGCCCAATTTCGCCCCCATTATATTTGTTTCTTCAATAACTTTGTAGGACTAACTTAGATTATAAGTATAGATGTTGGAGGGGTGACTCTGCAATCCTGTATTCTCAACGGAAAGCCGTGTTTGCAGTGATCACGATCCAGAGAATCAGGGCTACGACGAAGCATGACTTCCCCGCTGAATGCTGGGACTCCTGCTAGGTAACTGTCAAAGGTATTCAAACTAGCCTGAACCCAGAAAATCAGCCAGGATCAGGAATATAATTTTGGGACAGAACCAAACTCCCATCTGCTGAGCTTACACCCAGAGCAGGAAATACCTGGCTTCCATCTCTTCAATGTTACTGAAACATGGGAATACATGTTGACCCATTACATTGGCCATTCACCACATGGAGTAGTTGAGGCGAATAGCATAGATGCACTTAAGGGGAAGCTAAATAAGTATCCGAAGGAGAAAGGAATATAGGGTGATAGGGTGAGATGAAGTAGGGTGGGAGGAAGCTCGTGTGAAGCATAAACACCGGCAGAGACCAGTTGGGCTGAATGGCCTGTTTCTGTGCTGTAAATTCTATGTAATTCTATGTATATTTTGTAGGATAGGATCAGGAGGAGCTTTTGCGTCGATTTACATTTCATCACTGTATTCCTTCTGCAAAGTATGAACTTGTCCGCTGATTGACAAGATCTGTTGAGCAGTTGTCTTCACGACTATGCTTTTCACAGTCCTTCTAACTACTCCAACTTTTTTTTGTACTTGGCACTTTTACTGTGGCGATATATTGATCAAAGTGTTTCAGCCAAAGAAGCAACTACAAAGAAAATCTAGGATATCCTGGAACTCCCTACCTAACAGCACTGTGGGAGAATCTTCACCACACGGACTGCAGCGGTTCAAGGCGGCTCACCACCACCTTCTCAGGGGCAATTAGGGATGGGCAATAAATGCCGGCCTTGCCAGCGACGCCCACATCCCATGAATGAATAAAAAAAACCTCTGAAGCACCCTGGGACGTTTTACTATGTTAAAGGCGCTATATAAATGCAAGTAGTTGTTATTAAATCTGCATAGAAATAAGTTCTAATATGGGTGACGAAAACTCATTAAACACAATCATTCAATTGAAAATACACAACCCACTGCAATTAGACCCTTGCTGCTTACAAATGTACCTTTTGATGATGGTATAAAAAGTCATTCACTTAACGATCTCTGGGAACAAATAGAGGATTTGCCATCTCCTACAAAAATGCTGAACAAACTGGGTACAATGCATGGTCCTGCAATAATGAAAGAAATTCCAAAAATGTGACCTCCCACCCAGTTTATTAATGTGACTGTAAAGTTGCTGAGAGCCCTATATAATTTTCAGTCTATTAGAACATAATTTAAAGTCTAGACCTCTGTCTCCGCACATTTAAAAAGAAAGCCCCACTGCCATTTCACAATTGCTCACTTGAATTTATGGATCAGATTTCATAGGAGGCAAGCATGAAATTAAAATGTGTAAAATGTTCATAACTTGCAGTTAATCATTTGCAAACAACCAATTATGCTTCTGATTATCTTCCAGCAAAAGATTAATTAAAACACTATATCATGTCAACACACATTATATATCAGTGCGATTTATGGTTATTAAGTATATTTCACTGTATTAGTTATATGATCTAAATGAATTGCACTTTTAAAGCACAGTAGCTTCATGACCTGTCTTTGATTATTATTAAACTATTTAACATGACTGACTTATGCTTTCCTTGCTGTTATACCCCAATGCCAGATTATGGAATATCAAAAAAATGGCCTAATTCAAACTAGTAACATAAACTCAATTGATAATTGCAGCTATAGGATTCTTGTGTGAGAAAATACCATTCAGACACCAATAAATCTGAAATATTTGTAAAAATATTTTCTTTTCAATGTATTGATAGTAAAATACATGTGGGAGCACAGTGGGAGGGCGGGCAGTAGCTTGTAAAATGAGGCAAAGCACAAAGATCTTCCAAGAATTACTTTCACACAATCAGCCTGACAAGTTCACTGTGTTACTGGTATCAAACATGAGAAGTTTTTTTTTGATTGTGAGAATGCCAAATGATCTGATTTTTTAAAATAACTTGTGCTGCAAGAAAAAAAAATATTAATGGTTCAGTGAACTGATATCTTCTGCTCAAAATTCCTTATTAAGGACTACTCAGTCCTTGTTAAAGGTCAATCAAAAAGAAATCATGTAGTTTTACATGAGGGGGAATGGGGAAATATGCAAAGTGAGCTCACTGCACACAGTCAGACCTGTGTGTTTGCTGTATGCAGGAAGGGCAAGATATCAAAGTTTCAACAAGGCGCTGACAGAAGTTTTTTTTTATTCGTTCATGGGATGTGGGCGTCGCTGGCGAGGCCAGCATTTATTGCCCATCCCTAATTGCCCTTGAGAAGGTGGTGGTGAGCCGCCTTCTTGAACCGCTGCAGTCCGTGTGGTGAAGGTTCTCCCACAATGCTGTTAGGAAGGGAGTTCCAGGATTTTGACCCAGCGACGATGAAGGAACAGCGATATATTTTCAAGTCGGGATGGTGTGTGACTTGGAGGGGAATGTGCAGGTGGTGGTGTTCCCATGTTCCTGCTGCTCTTGTCCTTCTAGGTGGTAGAGGTCGCGGGTTTGGGAGGTGCTGTCGAAGAAGCCTTGGCGAGTTGCTGCAGTGCATCCTGTGGATGGTACACACTGCGCCGGTGGTGAAGGGAGTGACTGTTTAGAGTGGTGGATGAGGTGGCCAATCAAGTGGGCTGCTTTGTCCTGGATGGTGTTGAGCTTCTTGAGTGTTGTTGGAGCTGCACTTATCCAGGCAGGTAATCATGCTGATAGGGAATATGTGGGCAATAAGGGTGTATATCCCTCTTAACCTGACTCATACTGGTAGCTCCAACTGGACTCCTGTTGATAGTTCCAACCCAACCCCTACTGGTATCTCCAACCAGACTCTTGCTGCAAGCTCCAACTAGTTCCCCAGTGGTAGCTTCAACTCAACTCCAACTGACAGTTTCAACCCAACTCCAACTGGCAACTTCAACCTAATTCCCACTTGCATCTCTAACTTGACTGCTGCAGGCGGCCTTAATCCACTTTTAATTCTGAAGCATTTGCGCAGTTGAACAGGTTATGGTAATCCGTAAAAATATTACACTTTGCAGTTTGATGATGTATGCATTGAAAAAAAGAGTTCATATATAAAACTGTCATTTCTTCAAAACAAGTTAATGTTTAAATGTATTTTTTCATACTTCTTAAGAAATAAAAAAAACTAGGGTCCAACTCAAAGTCACAATTAATGCAGAGTTTAAAGTGACCACCTACCTCATTCTGAATCAGAAATTCCTGCTTCAGGGATAACTGCTTAGTAATCTTAAAGAATGAAAACCAGACTGGAAAACTTTGGGTTTCGATGCAACTTTTACGTATGGGCCTGTTTCATGCATGAACAAAACCTTTTAAAAAATGACAATCATGGACCAGATTTGGACTTAGCAAAGGGCACGAGCAACATTATTAATGGGTAATTGTCTTCAAACGCCTTCCAACAAAAACTCTCCATATATAACAATATGCAACAACTGTGCTCCAAAACAACGGGCAACAACTGTGCCCCAAAACAATATGCAACAACTGTGCCCCAAAACAACGGGCAACAACTGTGCCCCAAAACAATATGCCACAACTGTGCCCCAAAACAACGGGCAACAACCATGCTCCAAAACAATGTGCATCAACCATGCTCCAAAACAACAGGCAACAACTGCGCTCCAAAACAATATGCAACAACTGCGCTCCAAAACAACGGGCAACAACTGCGCTCCAAAACAACGGGCAACAACTGTGTTCTAAAACAATGGGCAACAACTGTGCTCCAAAACAACGGGCAACAACTGTGCTCCAAAACAACGGGCAACAACTGTGCTCCAAAACAACGGGCAACAGCTGTGCTCCAAAACAACGGGCAACAACTGTGCTCCAAAACAACGGGCAACAACTGTGGTCTAAAACAATGTGCAACAACTGTGTTCTAAAACAATACTGCTGCTGGTGAGCTTTAAAATCATTGCCGTATCCAGTTCTGCTGCTGTGGGGATGTGCCAAGTGGTGGTGAGGTAATTCCTGACAGACGGAGGGACAACCGGCGAACCTGTTACCTCAGGCACTCACACACACTTCCTACTTAATGGGTGTGGTGGCATTGGCAGAAGTCAAGGAACATAAACTCTATGAAATAAAAAGAAGAAATCATGTTGAAAAGCTGCTGTCTTTCTGTATAATGTTATTCTTATTTTCTCAATTCTCCCCCCTTTTCTCTTCTCCTGAAGACACGGGGCGGGGGGGGGGGGTAATTTTGACTTTGGGTGATAGTCTAAAACAGGCGCATTTGGATCAAACACCCATTATACAACTCTCCCGATTTTCATTTCCATTGAAGTCAATCAGGAGGGATGTGTAACGGGCGGCTGAATCGATATTGCCTGTTTTACACTATCAACCAAAGTCAGAATTACCCCCACTGACTCATGTTGAGGGTGATAATCCTGGGCATTTGTAATTATTGATGATAAAGTATTTTTGATTTTTAAAAATTTAAAATTAATAAAAATTGAGCTTTAAAACATAGTATAAAATGTTCTGATAGTGAAGCTTTTTGCCCAAGCATAAGCCTATTTTAGATAAACCACCTTCGAGGAGCTACAGTGGCAGTACTATGTCATTACTTCAAATTGCAGCTGCAATAATGTGTTATTTTAAATACACTGTTTTGATTCCTTATCCCCGGAGTGGGCAGGAGCCCATACTCAGTAATCAAAAGTGATGGCCCTGTAACCACAGGTTGGTTCTATAGGCATGATGTGGAGATGCCGGTGATGGACTGGGGTGGACAAATGTAAGGAGTCACACAACACCAGGTTATAGTCCAACAGTTTTATTTGAAATCACAAGCTTTCAGAGCTTTGCTCCTTCGTCACTTCACCTGACGAAGGAGCAAAGCTCCGAAAGCTTGTGATTTCAAATAAAGCTGTTGGACTATAACCTGGTGTTGTGTGACTCCTTACAATGGTTCTATAGGCATTTTATCTTTCTCTTCCATTGCCCCAGTGCATGAATGACAGGCGCAGGATGAAAGTATCCAACAATAACATGCAAATTATGATTTTGAATATTAATTGAGGGTTGCTCAAAATCATATTGTAGCAACCTATAACATAATCGTGGTCAGCTGTCTGAAGAATTTAGGTGGTATGAAATGGCTTCTGCCACAGGTAGATGATATAATAAAATCTCTTTGTTCTCTCTCTCTCTGGATGGCAATATTTTTGATCTTTTCCTTATTTCTTATCGTTAAGATAAAAATGTAAGAGCTGGAGAATGGAATATTTTTCATTTCAGGCAAACAGTGGCCGTATTGGGCACTCCCATGTCAGGGTATAGCATAGGATTACACAGAAATGTGAGGTTGGGTAAGTTTGAGTATAAACATTTAGTAGATGCTCCCTAAATACCAGTGACTGCTGTAAGAATGTTTCAGAAAGGGATTTTTGAAAGTCAACAGTGAGTTGCTGAAAGTTGCTTGTAAGAATATGAGAGCTTACAGGAATAACACACTATACTCTGGCACCTCTTTTTGAAGCAACTATCTAATTCCCTTTTAAAACAATTTATGGGCTTTGCCTCAAGAACAGTTGGAAGCAGAGAATTCCACACACATCACTCTCTGTGTAAAGTAGTTAAATTTAAGCAGTGTTCACCTTCCCTCTTCTGAGCTTGAATCCGTGACCCCCCCAGCAGAGTTTCTGGTTTTGTGAAATAATTTATTATGGCCCTGTTTATCTTAGAATCTTGAAAAATTCATTAGGAGCTCCCTGAGCTTTCTTCTCTATAGGATAAAGATTCCCAGGTTCTTTTGCCTCTCCTTGTATCTCAAGTGCCTAATCTACACTTTTGTACCCTTTCCAGAAGTACGGTGACCATAATGGTACACATTAATGGTGATCATACCTAAATACTGGTTAAGCTGTTCTTGCAGCACAATTAATGTTATGGAGTTTGTTCATTTCTTCATTCTTAAAAATTATTTTTGAAGTTGTCTTTGATCCAGAGGAATAAGTTGTCCCACAGGTTTTAAAGTAACCATCTGTGAAACAGAAACCAGAAACAATGTACCCAACTATTTGTGCCGTCCTTTCTACAGTTAAATGAAATAACATGGATATTTTGAAACTGAAGCAATCTTTTATTAGTTCTTAAAATTCTTGGGGGTGATTTTCAACTTTGCCAGCGGCCGGTAACCTGGCAGAGTGGGTCGCCCGCCCATTGTATAATCCGACTGATTTTTGTTCTATTAAAACCTGCACCTCAATTATACTGTATCTCGATTATCTACCAAACCAATCTTGCTGTGTAGCTTCTTTTGTTATTTGTATTACAGCTCCTTTTCTAGGTGAGTAACAGTATACAATGTTTCTTTTGTTATTTGTATTATACTTGTCTCTTCCTAGGATATTATTGTCTTTGCCTAGGATATTATTGTACCATGCACATAAGGACAAGATTTGGTGACTCTTGATTTCCATTATTCACCAGGAAGATTCCTTCTATAATGGAGAATCCAGTGTATATAACAAAGAACCTATTTTATTTCTTGCATCACTAGCGGTTAGATTGATGCAGCTTCAGCTTTGTTAGAATCATAGAACCGTACAACACAGGAGGAGGCCATTCAGCCTATCATACCCGTGCCGGCTCTTTGAAAGAGCTATCCAATTAGTCCCACTCCCTTGTTCTTTCCCCATAGCCCTGCATTTTTTTTCCTTTTCAAGTATATATCCAATTCCCATTTGAAAATTACTACTGAATCTGCTTCCACCACCCTTTCAGGCAATACATTTCAGATCATAACAACTCACTGCATAAAAAGATTTCTCCTCATCTCCCTCTTGTTCCTTTGCCAATGTCCTCTGGTTACTGACCCTCCTGCAAGTGGAAATAGTTTCTCTTTATTTTCTCTCTCAAAACCCTTGTTGTACAACAATGTAGAAACCAACCACATTGTGCCAACACAATCTGTACCAGCTAACTGGTAAGAATATGCAAATTCTGGAGAAATACTATGCTAATTACAAAATAGCAAGCCAATTATAAACGCGTCCTGCACATTGCTCAAGCTTACTTCTAAAGTAATAGAGAGATGAATAAAATCAGGTGACTCATCATGCAAAATGTATTTTCAGAATGGAGAGATGGACTTGCTTTTAAAGGAAGTCCTGTAAAATAAACACTGACTTTCAGAGGCACCCAAAAAGGTTCAAGCCTCATAAAGAGAAAAAACTGCTGTGTGGAAATAGCTGAGAAAATAAATGCAACCTTCCAGGTCAAAAGCACTGGGGAAGGCTGCCAGAAATACTTTAATGATGTCCACATGTGGACCAAAGTAAAGCAGTCCATACTAAAAAGGACTACAAAGGCCACTGGCAGTGGACCACCCACCACACAGTGTTTCATCACCACAGAACAGAGAAACCCAGAAATGTTCTCCCAAGTATTGGATTTTCATATTGAGGAAACAGAACCAGAACTGCATAATCCTGATCCTGACCAACGCTGCAGGAATCCTTTTGATAAATCCTCAAAATTAAATCAGTTACTTCTTTTTACTCGACGCGGCTGATTTTGACTGCCCCTGCCAGGCAAGAATCGGATGGCAGTGTTCCAAAAACTGCGGCACTGAACTGATGGTCCCGTTCCCACTCCCGATAAACCCAGCACCATTTGCAGCCGGCTCTGGCAATGGGCAGCCACAGCATCCACTTGTTTTGGGCAGGGGCCCCATTAAGGCACGCAAATCAGGCTCCTGTTACATACATAGGACCCTGATCCAATTTTCAGGTACCAGAGCGTGCACTGCATACAAATTTTTCTGTCATATCATGCGACCAATTGCTTTCCATGTGTTTGCCTGGCAGAACCCCAGAAAAGTGAAGGGCCAAGCATTTTGATGTCACTCACATAAACTTCAGGTGGGATCTTCCTGTCCACACAAGGGATTGCCTATATATCATGCATCAAGCGCGAAGTGGAGGAAGACCCAGTACATCATGTCCTCTGCAGAACATCCCAGAAACAAAAGCATATTGTTATGCTGAGAAATATCCAGGCCAACATATTCAAAAAATTTTTTTAGTAGGTTTGTGAAACTTTATGAGATTATAAGGCACTGCATAACAACAACAACTACTTGCATTTATATAGTGCCGTTAACATAGTAAAACATCCCAAGGCGCTTCACAGGAGCGATTATCAAACAAAATTTGACACCGAGCCACATAAGGAGACATTAGGACAGGTGACCAAAAGCTTGGTCAAAGAGGTAGGTTTTAAGGAGTAACTTAAAGGAGGAGAGACAGGTAGAGAGGTTTAGGGAGGGAATTCCAGAGCTTGGGGCCTAGGCAGCTGAAGGCACAGCCGCCAACATTGGAGTGATTAAAATCAGGGCCGCGCAAGAGGCCAGAATTGAAGCAGCACAGAGATGGCGGAGGGTTGTAGGGCTGGAGGAGGTCACAGAGATAGGGAGGGACGAGGCTATGGAGGGATTTTAAAATCGAAGCTTTGCCGGACCGGAAGCCAATGTAGGTCAGCGAGCTCAGGGGTGATGGGTGAATGGGACTTGCGAGTTGGGATATGGGCAGCAGAGATTCGGATAAGCACAACAAGAAATGTGGGCCAATACAGGAAAGTTGAGTCTATGAGGGTCTTGGAATAGGCAAAAAAATCTTTTTAAAATAAGAAATTGGGGGAAGAAATTTCACTGTATTCTCAAAGTGTTAAGATAATCAGTCCATGGAGAACAAAATCATAGTTGAGATTAATGGATTATTCATGCGGCCTAAAGCCACACGGTCGAATCTATTAAATTAAAAAGGAATTTTACAATGCATATTAAGAACTAATTAATAAAATAGACACATGCAACACATTAGTATGCTTTGTTGAATCATAAATAACAGTTGTGTTTCATTCTTGACATGTTTGTCACTGAGAAAATTGTTATCAACAGTAATTTAATTCAAAGGTTAATGAATAGGCAAATCCATGAATGATAATGTTCTTTTTATTTGATTCCAACATATGGAAGAATGGCATTTGGAACGTCAACTAGTTTGACTTCGACACCTGTAACCTTTGACCTATTGTTTCCTTCTCAATCTGGCTCTACACTCAGGCAATAAAGGATGAATTACAAGACCCAGTAGAAGGAAGAGGCTAACAATATTTATCCTCAGGACTTAGATTATGATACTTTACACAGTTCACCATCCATAGGGATGGGTACCTAGAACAAGCAATAAAAGAAACCCCATTCAACAGCTTGGAACTGCATTATGAACATACGAATAATGTCGGACAAGAAAAGACCCTCTTCTGGTCCATCCGGCTTGTCCCATACAATTGTGATGACACTCCCCATCCCACCAGAATCCATTAGATGATTCTTTCTACCTAAAATCAAGAGGGTTTTGAGGTGCCTGTTACTATTTAGTGAGATTCCATCCACAGGGGTTTATATAAATTTCTGATCTTTTCCCAGAATAGAATAGAGCATTTTATCCTAGATTTTCCAATCTGTGTTATTTTAACGTTGGTGGTAATCCATTTCAAATAAATGGGTTATTGCCGGTGTCAACCTCTAGACTTTTATGTCTATATTGACTACATAAGGGCTTAATTCAATCTGATGGGGCTAGCTCATAATGCTTCTAGTCAATTAAATATATCAGAGCTACTCTACTTGATATGTCAACTCTGTCAGTACGACCGCTGTGGCTTGTTAAGACTCTCATGAGGCTCTTCTGAGAATTGAAGGAAAGAAGAATTGTTGATTTAAGCTAGAAAGGTAACCTGGCTGTCAGTCAGAGATGGACTATCATTCTGCTAACTAACAATAACAGTCAGGCTAGCCTAGCACTAATGGGCCAAAGTAATTAATTCACGTGACGATATAAGGGAAAAAATAGTATATGAGGTGAAGGGTGTAATCACTTGGACTTCTGCTGCAAATTAAAATTGATTATAAACCAAAAAGTACTTATTCCAATTTTTCCTGCCTTCCTTTTCTAATTGTCTCCCCCTTCCTGCTGAAATCTGCAAGCAGCTGCTGTCCTTTATTATCTTGCCTTAGAAAGTGTTCTTCATATGTGAACCTAAACAATAAGTGTCAGGTGGCTTTCAGGAGCATCATAACCAACCCTGATTAGGTCTCTTGATAGTTTTTTTGTTAGGTAAGGGTATTAAGGGTTACAGAACCAAGGCGGGTGGATGGAGTTAAGATACAGATCAGCCATGATCTAATTGAATGGCGGAACAGGCTCGAGGGGCTGATTAGCTTACTCCTGTTCCTATGTTCCTTCCTATGTCCTCATACAATGCCTGTACACGTGCACCACCTATTAAGGGTCACTGGATAGCTATTAGGAGCCGAACCCTGATGAATCTTTCTCCTTCCCAGCCTGGGACACTGAAGCCAATTGCTTCGTCCTCACTGCCATGCCAACTGAGATCAAGCAAGTCAGTTCAGTTATACAGAGCCTTGGCCAGTCCCCATCTGGAGTACTGCAGTCAGTTTTGGGCACCGAACCTCAGCAAAGATACATTATCCTTGGAAGGGGTACAGCACAGATTCACCAGACTAATACCAAGGTTTAAAGAGTTAAATTATAAGAACAGGTTGCATAAACTCGGCTTGTATCCCCTTGAGTTTACAAGTTTGAGGAGTGATCTAATTGAGGCGTTTAAGGGAGTTGATAGGGTTGATACAGATATTTCCTCTGGTGCAGGAACCACAGACCAAAGGGGCATAATCTTAAAATTAGAATTAGGCCCGTTAAGAGTGAAATCAGCAATGATTTTTTCACGCAAAGGGTAGTGGAAATCTGGAACTCTCTCCCCAAAATGGCTGTGGACGGTGAGTCGATTGTAATTTTCAAGACTCAGATCGATAGTTTTTTTTTGGGTAATTGTATCAAGGGATATAGAGCAAAGGCGGATAAATGGAGTTGAGGTACAGATCAGCCACGATGTAATTGAATAACAGAATAGGCTCGAGGGGTTGAAATGGCCTACTCCTGTTCCTATGTCAGCATGGAACAATTGAACGCCAGCCTTTCCTGATCTATAAGGCTCATTACCACATCACGTGGAACAATTGTCCACTAGGCCATTGAGGGAGATATTAATTCTTTACTTGAAGATAATAAAATAGAAAAACAAACTAATTTAGTTGTTGGACCTGACATTAACTGTGTGTGATTGTTAAAAAAATATTGGGAGAGAGATTGGTCCCTATCACACCCGTTTTTTAGGCAAAACTTTAAAGTTGGGGGGAGCAATTTCCGGGCCTGATTTCCCTCAGAAGTATGCCGGCCACAAATTGACAATTGGCAGTATCCAGAGTGTCCGCTAATCATCGTTACACCTGCCTTAGGACCCCATTCCCAAACTCGGCATAAATTGGGTGGAGCATGTGACACTCAGTGTTACCGGGTCTACACTGGCCTAAACAGCGGCCCTCAAGGAGACCACTGGAGGCCACCAATTACATTACATTAGCAGGACTGCTCCTCCTCGCTCCACAACAGTATTACGGGTCACTGCCGACCTGGGATCACCACCCTTCAGTTCACCTCCCCTCCGTCCCAGCACCCACGTACTTTTGAATTTTCATTGGTGATTGTCTACAATAATTAATTTTTTTAAATTTGCAGACTCAACTTACATTAAATTCAGATTTATTAAAGTCTCAGCTTTTAGCAATATGAAGCTAGAAACAGTTTGCCTCGATAGTGACAACTGCTGCTTTAAAACAGGACTTTCCTTTCTCTGTCATGAGGAAAATGGAGAGAACATCCTTGGAGTATATAAATATACGGAGTGAGTATTGACACCACTGAGTCAGCCAATGAGTTGGAGATGGGGCAGGACTTACAGAAAACAGAGTTTATTTTACAGCAAACACAGTCTATATTAACCCCACCCCGCACCCCCACGACAGGCTGGAGGAGGTTGGGAGGCGGGGTTAAACCCTAAAAAAAATGCAAATCACAGACCCCAATACGACACGCCTGCTGGCATTTTTAAGGCGGGGGTTAGTGAGGCGTGCGAGTGTCCCGTCTAGGAGAGGCAGAGCATTTCATTAACATATTTATAATCAGGCTCCCACAGTGCAATTGAGAGCCTGATTTAAATTTAACTGCTGCCAGCCTGGTTTCCCAAGGCTTAGGAAACCCGGCAGCGAAATGGAGATGGCAGCCACCGGCTCCAGAAGGTAAGGGCTTTTGATAGCCAGGAGCAGCAGGAATGCTCCCCTTGGTCCCTCAAGGAAGCCTTCGGCCTCCCTTCTGCAGCCGCTATCTCCCCCCTTCCACGATCGGCGACCTCCCCCTCGCAAGCCCGGATCTGCAGCCTGCGATCATGGCTGATTGCCAGAGACCACCCCCAAGGGTCCCGGGCTGCGGCCTCCTCTCAATCTGGCCGGCAGCCAGGCGGGAAACGGGAGCAATAAAATTATAATGAAGCCCTGCCGTTAAATTCGGTGGGACCCCCGCGTCCCCGGCCTTGTCGGGTTTCCCCCGTACCTTCCCCACCACCCCCCACCTCCCAGTAAATATTGGGGCCGGAGTCTCTACGAACCACAGCAAACAGAACTCATGACTGAAACTCTCAATAAAAGCAGGATTAGTTCTGTAGGGAATTCATTATTTTGTGCGATTCTTGGACACTGGATGAATGGTCAAGCAAAGAAAATCACTCTCACTCACGGTAGTTTCGTTAATCAAAAGTAATTATTTAATGATGTTATCATTCATACGAGCATTCATGAAGCAAAATCAAACCATACAAATGACTTTCCTCTATAAAATCCCGCTATTCACTTAATAATTCATAACGTTAATATGTAATGACTTAACAATTCATACATACATCAGGCAAATCATTAATACTGTTTGGGTTCCGCCAGGACCACTCGGCTCCAGACCTCATTACAGCCTTGGTCCAAACATAGACAAAAGAGCTGAATTCCAGAGGTGAGGTGAGAGTGACTGCTCTTGACATCAAGGCAGCATTTGACCGAGTGTGGCACCAAGGAGCCCTAGTAAAATTGAAGTCAATGGGAATCAGGGGGAAATCTCTCCAGTGGCTCGAGTCATACCTAGCACAAAGGAAGATGGTAGTGGTTGTTGGAGGCCAATCATCTCAGCCCCAGGGCATTGCTGCAGGAGTTCCTCAGGGCAGTGTCCTAGGCCCAACCATCTTCAGCTGCTTCATCAATGACCTTCCTTCCATCATAAGGTCAGAAATGGGTATGTTCGCTGATGATTGCACAGTGTTCAGTTCCATTCGCAACCCCTCAGATAATGAAGCAGTCCGAGCCCACATGCAGCAAAACCTGGACAACATCCAGGCTTGGGCTCAGAAGTGGCAAGTAACATTCACGCCAGACAAGTGCCAGGCAATGACCATCTCCAACAAGAGAGGGTCTAACCACCTCCCCTTGTCATTCAACGGCATTACCATCACTGAATCCCCCACCATCAACATCCTGGGGGTCACCATTGACCAAAAACTTAACTGGACCAGCCATATAAATACTATGGCTACAAGAGCAGGTCAGAGGCTGGGTATTCTGCGGCGAGTGACTCACCCCCTGACTCCCCAAAGCCTTTCCACCATCTACAAGGCACAAGTCAGGAGTGTGAAGGAATACTCTCCACTTGCCTGGATGAGTGCAGCTCCAACAACACTCAAGAAGCTCGACACCATTCAGGACAAAGCAGCCCGCTTGATTGGCACCCCATCCACCACCCTAAACATTCACTCCCTTCACCACCGGCGCACTGTGGCTGCAGTGTGTACCATCCACAGGATGCACTGCAGCAACTCGCCAAGGCTTCTTCGACAGCACCTCCCAAACCCGTGATCTCTACCACCTAGAAGGACAAGAGTAGCAGGTACATGGGAACAGCATAACCTGCACGTTCCCTTCCAAGTCACACACCATCCCAACTTGGAAATATATCGCCGTTCCTTCATCGTCGCTAGGTCAAAATCCTGGAACTCCCTTCCTAACAGCACTGTGGGAGAACCTTCACCACACGGACTGCAGCGGTTCAAGAAGGTGGCTCACCACCACCTTCTCAAGGGCAATTAGGGATGGGCAATAAATGCTGGCCTCGCCAGCGACGCCCACATCCCATGAACGAATAAAAAAAATACATATACAACCTTTAAACCAAGGCTTTTGCTTATCAGGCCTGAAGGCTGATCAGCTCTTCAGAGCTCGAGGTCCTCTTCTTCTTGCCTGATGTTCAACTGCAGTGTGCGTTCCTTGTGACTGCCGGGTGGTGAAGAAGAGACTGTTCTTCTATGAAAGTCTTCTTTTTATATTGTTTTTTACCAATAGGATGTAGGATTGGGAAGGGTCATTCTTTTTGTCCAATCTCTCCCTGTTGCTATGCCTCAATGATTGACAGTTTAGGCTTTGATCATGTGACTGGAGACCCTCTGATATAGAAAAGACCATGTGCTCGAACGATGGGTAGTAAAAGGTCTCTTACATTTTTATGCCCAGACATTTTTAATGGTCCTCGTGTCTCCAATTTTGATTGCTTCAGTGGCTTCAAATCCATTCCTTATACCATTTGACCATATGCTGGATGCAACACTGTTTGATGTTTTACAAATCCCAGTTCTTTTGAACAGATTACCAGATAGGAATGAGAGGCCCCTGCTTTTTTTCACACCTGCCATTGCTTTCCTGATCCGAAGCTTTTGATCTATGTCCTTGTTGCCTTTTCTTACATTACCCCCTGCTGTGTTGAAAAGCTTGTGCTTCCAAAAGCCTGTGTGTTTTGAAAGCCTGACAATGCTTTAAGCTCAATATTATCCATCTAGCTTATTTATTGAATAATCTAGATATCTATCTGCGGTACATTGTCTTAGATCCCGAAACTCATACTTCTCCAATGCCATCAGCGTCAGTGAGGGAAAAACAGGATTTGCGTGAACACAGTTTACCACATTACTTTGTTTGCAGGTTTACAAATGTCTTTGTTTAAAAGGGGTACAGTTAACCCTTTCCTTCAAATATCTTTTGTTAAAGGGGTTTTGAACCCCACAATTCTCCAGCAAAAGGCAGTGAGTGGAGGATAGTTACATAATACAAATTATGTGCGTAAAATCACTCCCAGTTACTTACAGCAAGTGTGAGGTCATCTTTGAATCTAAAAAGGATAGATCAGAGTACTTTCTAAATGGTGAAAAGAGACTTAGGCGTCCATGTACATAGATCATTAAGGGAGATGCAGTGGTATCTGTCCGTAACACAGGACTCTGTGTTCTACGGGCTGTTCCCAGGGATGCACACTGAGACAGACATCAACTGCTGCTGGAAGACCATCTACTCGGTGAAAGACGCCCTTTGGTCTGCCCGAAAACTTGCTGGTCTTCCAGTGCAAGGAGCTGTCCTCGACCGAGTGTTGCAGACTGGCAAGGTCCAGGACTACGTGCTCAGGGACGCACCGAGGCTGGGTGCGGCCGCCGCAAAGGCTCTGCGGGGAAAGACTACCGTTTAGAGCCTCCTGCCATTGTATACCAAGGGGATGCAATCAGGGAAAAACTCCCCTCAGGCAGAATGTAAAATTCAAATTGATGTAATGTACCTGTAATGAATCTGTAACCAATAATCTGTATTGAGTGTAATGCAATGAGGCACCCTAGACTGTCATGAACTGTAATTATGTCCAATGTGTTCATTGAACTGTACTTGATGTAACCTGCAAATTGTATAATCTGTATTGTGTACATTTGGAATGTGACATGACAACTGTATTGTATGTACTGCTGCAAATTTTATGAATAAAGTATATTTTTTGAAAAAAAAATTAAAATGTCAAGGACAGATACAGAAAATAATCAAAAAGGCTAATGGAATTCTGACCTTTATATCTAGAGGACTAGAATATGAGGAGGTAGAAGTTATGATACAGCTACACAAAGCCCTGGTTAGACCACACCTGGAGTGCTGTTCAGTTCTGGGCACCGCACCTTAGGAAGGACATATTGGCCTTGGAGGGAGTGCAGCGTAGATTTACTAGAATGATACCTGGACTCCAAGGGTTAAATTACAAGGAGAGATTACACAAACTAGGGTTGCATTCCCTAGAATTTAGAAGATTAAGGGGTGATTTGATCAAAGTTTTCAAGATATTAAGGGGAACTGATGGGGAAGATAGAGAGAAACTATTTCCGCTGGTTGGGGAGTCTAGGACTAGGGGACATAGTCTAAAAATTAGAGCCAGAACTTTCAGGAGTGAAGTTAGGAAACACTTCTACACGCAAAGGGTGGTAGAAGTTTGGAACTCTCTTCTGCAGACGGCAGTTGATGCTAGCTCAATTGCTGATTTTAAATTTGAGAATGATAGATTCTTGTTAACGAAAGGTATTAAGGGATATTGGGCTAAGGCAGATATATGGAGCTAGTCAAAGGTCAGCCATGATCTCACTGAATGGTGGAACAGGCTCGAGGGGCTAAATGGCCTACTCCTGTTCCTATGTTTCTATGGTCTCCAGGCATAATTGACGAGGGAATTACCCAATCATCTCCATTCTGGCCGGGACTTGTGATGCCACTATATGCAGCCGATAAATACATACTACATAATCTCCTGCAACATTGCTCATGGTGCCAGCATCGGGAAGCTGGGATACTTTTTCGTAGGTGGAGGTTGGAGGCTGACACTTCACCACTTGATGAAAGTGAAGCCGAGGGATTTGGCCAGTCGTGGGGGTGGGGGTGAGGAGGGAGATGTAGGGATGGAGGAAGGTGATGTTATGATTCCAAGTAACGCTTGTGGGTGTGGCCTGTGGGGGCGTGGCCTGTGTATGGGAGGGGGGGGTTTAAGTGGCTGCAAAGGCTCTCTCAGTATGGGCATTACATCATGTCATTGTTGCATAAAAACAGCAGCCACGTGTAATAATATTGGTTTATATAATGGGCTGGATTTTGCTGTGAGCGGCAAACGAACGGTGCCACCCATTCGTTAGACTTGCACTTGTCCACAGACTTTCCATGAGCTTTTGAGCTGGAAGTTAGAGATCCAAACAGCGGCGCCCTCTACGGGGCATCTGGGACCTGTGTGAACATGGCAAGCAACTGTGTATCTCCTTAACCATTTAGATTAAAGCATCTGTTGAGCGGTGAAGAGTAAGAACCAGGAAGTGTAAGTTAGAATCGTGAATTCAATGTCAAATCAGGTCAAATCATGTCAAAGCAAAGTAAAGAGAGGGAAAAAAGATTGAATTAAGAGACAGAGATAAAAGAGAAAAAGAAAATGTAAAAAAAAAATTTATTGAATTTTTTTTTTAAAGTCCAACAATAATTAAAAACTGAAGGAATGAGACTCCACACTTATTAAAGTTAATTTTCAGTGCCAGAGATGTTTTTATGTTGTAATTAAGACTTTCCACGCTGTTAAAAGGGTGGATAAGCCCTAACTTTTTTGGGGCGAATTTAGTTCCTATTTATCAGGTAAGTACAGGAACTTCACGCCATTCAATAGATTTGAACAGTGAGTCAACTGGCGAGATGTCGCTTTCGTGCGGCTTGGAGAGCAACTTCCAGATTTCCGCATTTAACTACACATGTGCGGTCACTGGAAGTTACTGTCCGATTTGCACAGGAATAACGATGAGCGCTGTTAGCCTCACCGTTATTTTTACAGCAAAATCCGGCCGGATATGAATTTTAAAAAACCATCGCTTGTCGGAAGTGCATGTTAGAAAGTTGCAGGTAAAAATCATGGGTAGTATGCAGCCAACAATCTGATCTCTTCCAAAGGTTCTTCAAGCTCCTCCTGCTCTTCTCGCAGGTCTCCTTGCTGCGTCTGGGTGACTTCCTCCTCTGCGGCCTCTGTGATGATGCTTCTTTATGGAGCAAAGTTGTGGAACATGCAGCAGATTAGCACAAACCTTGCCATCTTTGCCAAGGTATATTGCAGGATGCCCCAGACCTGTCCAAATAACTGAAACATTGCTTCAAAGTGCCAATCATGTGTTCTGTTGTGACTCATGGGTTACATGCACCTCGCTGGGTCTGTTTTCAGCTGCTACACGTTCCACAACTTTGCCCCATAAGGAGGCATCATCACAGAGGTCGCAGAGGAGGAAGTCACCCAGACGCAGCAAGGGTTACATGCACCTCGCTGTGTCTGTTTTCAGCTGGTGCCCTCAGTTACCACAGAGCTCTCATGAATCAGGGCTCCAGAGTGTAGCTTTGATTGCCCAGGATCCCAGTGACACTTCCTTTTGTGGGCCAAGTATTGCTGGCATAATGGATTGCCTTAAAATGAAAGCGCCACGACAGCTGCCAGGAAGCAAGCATTGACTTGTATAATGTGATGCTGATAATTGCAAACAAGCTGCACATTCATACAGTAGATTCATATAGGTAGCAGCATTGTGCAAAGGGAGCATTAGACTAGCTAGGTTCAATCTATAACCGCCTGGACCTTTGGGAATCCTGCCACTCTAGAAAAATGCACAGCCCGCTCATTCTGCTGCCAGTTCACCACGGGGAAGGAAAAGAAATGCTTTGTTGAGCGAACAATACATCTAGCGACAGCAGATTGGATTACACTGCCAGTGGCAGCTTGGAATGAGCCTGAAGCATAAAAGTTAAGGGCATTTGTGACCTTGACAACTGCAGGCAATGCTGTGGTTGTAAAAGTTTGTCTGCAGGTCACCTTGGAGTATATGGCACAATTCTGCTATGGCCTTGCTTGTGATTCAGAGCTTCCAGAGGCACTGCTCCTCTGAAGAATTTCTGTCTACAGATGAGAGTACTGGCAGATGGGTGTGGAGCAGACCTGATGCAGCCTGACCTGCCTCGAATCCCCCGGTTAGTCCTCCTCTTCTTGGTCCAAAAAGCACAAGTACAGGGGGACCACCATGGAGAAATCCATTGCAAGGCTTCTACTGTTGTGGTTGGAGGTGAAAAGAGTCCCCTCACACAGTAAAAGAATCTCTTGTGATATGGCTCCAATCTAAAAGAGACAATCTTTTCCAGCGTCAATGTGCAGAAGATCATATGGAGAAAATCATTGGACAAGACTTCACAGCCCTCATTACCCACAGGTCTGTTCCTATGCAGATCAGTGGATATGCTGAGGGAGTGTCCAGGAGCAGGGAAATGGCTGCATTAGCCATCAATGAAGCGGCTGCCTCTCAGGATAGCACCACATCTGGACCATCTACCTCTGCTGCTCAAATTACAATACATTTCCCAGGAAGAGGGCAGGAGCAGGCATCCACCATAGCAATGGATGTGATGGAGGCAGCAGCAGGGCCTTCTCATGTCCCAGCACAGGGAAGTACATGGCCACCTCCCAACAGGCTACCATGAGATCCCAGCCACCTCACTTAACTCTTCCATAGGGGAAGCATTTAGAAGGAGCACAAATAGAAAGTGGAACATACATAATATACACACCAAGGGGAAGCACTGGGATTAAAACAAAACTCAGCACAAATGCAATGGGCACTTGTACGGAATAAATTGGATTCACTTTATCATCATGGTGTCCAGAGAGTTTCCTTCTGCTGGTGCAGAGTAAGGTGGCAGCAAAACAAGGATAGGCTTGATGATAGTTGACATACTACAGAGGTCAAAGTTGGGGATGTCATTGAGTCCCTGCATAGTACATGAGTAACAACAACAACAGCAACTTGCATTTATACAGTGCCTTTAACAAAGTAAAACGTCCCAAGGTGCTTCACAGGAGCGACTATTGAACAAAAGTTTCACACTGAGCCACATAAAGAGATATTAGGACAGGTGACCAAAAGCTTGGTCAAAGAGGTAGAGTGTCTTAAAAGAGGAGAGAGAGGTAGTGAGGCAGAGAGTTTTAGGGAGGGAATTCTAGAACCTAGGGCCTAGGCAGCTGAAGGCACAACTGCCAATGATATAAACAGGCCTGTTAGGGTGACTCATGTACTTAGAGGAATGTCTTATCAGAGCCTACTTTTCCTGGCTGTAAAGGTGTTTCCTTGGTAAATTCTCAGGACAATTGCCAGTGTTGTATTCCAATCTTCCCTGTAGATTGGCCTTCTGCTGCACCTCTTCTATGGTGACACCATCTCGGATGGTAAAGTTGTGAAACATGCAGTACATAGTGATGTGCTTGCAGACATTAGTGGGATTGTACTGCAAGATGCCTCTGATCTGTTGAGGCATCTGTTTCAAGATATCAATAGCTTGTTCTAGTGATTTCCCTGGTAGACGCATAAGCCCCACATCTACTTTCAGCTTTAGTCCATGACTCTCGCAAGGCATCATTAGTCAGGGCTGTAGAGGGTAGCATTGGTCTCTTACGAGCAATCCGCAAGTCTGGATTTACTTTCAAATAATCCTGGCACAGATGATTGCCTGAATTATGAAAGAATCATGGCTCCTGCCTGGGAAATGGGCATGTGTTGCTAGTCACTGACCATTCGGGTATTGATACAGTGGAAGCCCTTGTGGTTCATGATTGTGTCCAGGAGCCCAGGTGGCCATATGGCTGACATCAATAATGACCTGGACATTGCAATTCTGCCAGTGCACAGGATTCCCCAGTGTCTTCTAATTCTGCTGTTGCTTTTCTTCCAAAGGGAAATTCGAAATGGGCAGCTTGCTGTGGGAGCATACCCCTCGATCCCCTCTGGAAATGAATCACCAATTTTGAGCCTTCGCCATCTGGATTTCCTGCTTCAGGTTTTCATGTACTTATTTTATTTTACCTCCAATAGAAGTGAAGGAATGCTGGGTCAGAAGTTCCTGAGGAACCTTTTGGGGACAGATCTAGGGTGGAGCGAAACTTCTGTTGGACGCATGTATGTGCCTCTGACCCTGTTCCAAAACGTGGGCTCAAGAGCATTAGCCTAATGTGGGTGGGTCCCCACACCATTTTCAGCTTTACTGGGTTACCCACCTCAGTGGAGGGGGGAGAGCAGTATGATTGTGAAATCTTGCTGCAGCGTTTGAGAACTGACTATGCAGGCAAAGATCTTAAAATCCTTTTTAAATGCTCTGATTTTGAATTTGCCGCTTTCCCGATAGCAATTTTTTTTAAAATTCGTTCATGGGATGTGGGCGTCGCTGGCAAGGCCAGCATTTATTGCCCATCCCTAATTGCCCTTGAGAAGGTGGTGATGAACAGCTGCAGTCCGTGTGGTGAAGGTTCTCCCAGTGCTGTTAGGAAGGGAGTTCCAGGATTTTGACCCAGCCATGATGAAGGAACGGTGATATATTTCCAAGTCGGGATGGTGCGTGACTTGGAGGGGAACGTGCAGGTTGCTCCCATGTGCCTGCTGCCCTTGTCCTTCTAGGTGGTAGAGGTCGCGGGTTTGGGAGGTGCTGTCGAAGAAGCCTTGGCGAGTTGCTGCAGTGCATCCTGTGGATGGTACACACTGCAGCCACAGTGCGCCGGTGGTGAAGGGAGTGAATGTTTAGGGTGGTGGATGAGGTGCCAATCAAGCGGGCTGCTTTGTCCTGGATGGTGTCGAGCTTCTTGAGTGTTGTTGGAGCTGCACTCATCCAGGCAAGTGGAGAGTATTCCATCACACTCCTGTTCCTTGTAGATGGTGGAAAGGCTTTGGGGAGTCAGGAGGTGAGTTACTCGCTGCAGAATACCCAGCCTCTGACCTGCTCTTGTAGCCACAGTATTTATATGGCTGGTCCAGTTAAGTTTCTGGTCAATGGTGGCCCCCAGGATGTTGATGGTGGGGGATTCAGCAATGGTAATGCTGTTGAATGTCAAGGGAAGGTGGTTAGACACTCTCTTGATGGAGATGGTCATTGCCTGGCACGAATGTTACTTGCCACTTATCAGCCCAAGACTGGATGTTGTCCAGGTCTTGCTGCATGCGGGGCATGGACTGCTTTATTATCTGAGGGGTTGCGAATGGAACTGAACAATGTGCAATCATCAGCGAACATCCCCATTTCTGACCTTATGGTGGAGGGAAGGTCATTGATGAAGCAGCTGAAGATGGTTAAGCCTAGGACACTGCCCTGAGGAACTCCTGCAGCAATGTCCTGGGGCTGAGATGATTGGCCTCCAACAACCACTACCATCTTACTTTGTGCTAGGTATGACTCCAGCCATTGGAGAGTTTTCCCCCTGATTCCCATTGACTTCAATTTTACTAGGGTTCCTTGGTGCCACACTCAGTCAAATGCTGCCTTGGAGTCAAGGGCAGTCACTCTCGCCTCACCTCTGGAATTCAGCTCTTTTGTCCATGTTTGGACCAAGGCTGTAATGAGGTCTGGAGCAGAGTGGTCCTGGCGGAACCCAAACTGAGCATCGGTGAGCAGGTTATTGGTGAATAAGTGCCGCTTGATAGCACTGTCGACGACACCTTCCATCACTTTGCTGATGATTGAGAGTAGACTGATGGGGCGGTAATTGGCTGGATTGGATTTGTCCTGCTTTTTGTGGACAGGACATACCTGGGCAATTTTCCACGTTGTTGGGTAGTTGCCAGTGTTGAAGCTGTACTGAAAGAGTTTGGCGAGAGGCGCAGCTAGTTCTAGAGCACAAGCCTTCAGCAGTGCAGCCGGGATGTTGTCGGGGCCCATAGCTTTTGCTATATCCAGTGCACTCAACCATTTCTTGAAATCACGTGGAGTGAATCGAATTGGCTGAAGACTGGCTTCTGTGATGTAGGCGATATCGAGAGGAGGCCGAGATGGATCATCCACTCGGAATTGACAGTTCCGTAATCGATTGCTGTATCGAAACTGACCATTGTAAATTTCAATAGCCCAACTTTCGGCAGGATCAGATGCTGGAACCAAGCCTACTTGCTTCAGGTATACATTGTGTTGGAGACAATGGAGGCAGAACTGGAAGGAATTCCTATGCATGACATCATGCTGCCAGTCCTGCCTCTTTCAGTGGGGGATTTTAACTGGGAATGGGCGCTCCTGTCCCTCCTGGCTCCACTAAGGAAAGGTTTTGACTTATCTTTGAAGGCCTCCTCTTCTTCCCCGACATATTTTACTGAGCAAGACGTCAAAATGCCATCGGTCTCCTAATGATATCATAGGACACCCAATTTGTATGTATTAAAGAGGCTCCGGTCTGAGTCGGGCGGGTGCCTCGGTCACCATCTTTGTTTATGGCTTGTACATGTATCACCAAAAGAAACATATAATTCAGTAGTTCTCAAACTTTTTTTGGTCAAGCCCCACCAAAAAAGTCCTCTCAGCTTCACATGTCCCTCAAGCTAAGGATACAGGTACCAATAATTTGTAAAGGTCTCCCTCTCTTCCATTTCTGTCTCTTCTCTATTTCTATCGATCACTCTTTGTTTTACTGGCAACTGTTTGCTAACTGAAGATTGTTGATTAATTTATGAGAAAGCGCATATGAAAACTACCAATCTACCATTAAGTTGTATTTTTATATACATTAACAGATGACATGGCTCGTGGGAGTCAACGGTTATGCTGTTCAAGCACTCCTCTTTATCTCTGTCGTTATATCTCTCTCACACACACAGTTAAGCGCAGGAGTCAGCCAGATGTGGTTAAAACAATTACTTTTAATCACCCACATTAGTGGTTTCCTTGAGGCCAGCCACAATATCAAATCAGCAAAGTGTCACAGACAGACATACAAAATCTACATTTATCTAACTTGTATTATATAAGGACACATACCAGGTTATGGCTCCCTATTTTAGCCAACAGTATTTCTAAACATAGGTTTAAATATTAATGGGCCGGATTTTCTGTGAGGCTAACAGGGCTCACCGTTATTTCAGTGCAAATGGTAGAGCAACTTCTGGTGACCGGACATGCACGGTTAGAGGCAAAAATCCAGAAGTTGCTCTACCGGATACCCTACTCGTCCATAAACTCCACGAGAACGACATCTCGCCAGCTAACTCACTGTTCAAATGAATGGAACGGTGTGAAGTTCCTCCACTGCCCAGATGGATATGAACTAATCTCGCTAAAAAAGGTACCACAAGTCATTTAAGTCTAAGCACGTCTTTTAACGGTGTGGTAAGTCTTAATGACTGCCAAACAACCTCTCTGGCACTGAAAATTAACTTTATCAAGTGTGGTGTCTCATTCCTTCAGATTCTAATTATTGTTGGACATTGAAAAAAATATACTTTTTTACTTTTTGTTTCTGTCTCTTAGTTCAATATTTCTTTCCCTCTATTTCACTTTCTGTACCTGACTTGACCTTGAATTCACTAATCTAATTTACACTTCCTGGTTCTGACTCTTTGCTGCACGCCAGATTGCTTTAATCTGAATGGTTGAGGGGACATTCAGTTGCTTGCTCCGTTCACACAGGTCCCAGATGCACTGTAGAGGGGCCGTGCTAGATTCAGGGCCTGATGAGAGGAATTTGCCGTGAAAAAAAAACAAGAAAAGTTTATGGGAAATGTCTAACGAGCGACGGGCGCCGTTCATTCACTGCTCAGAGGAAAATCCGGGGCGATTATTTCACATTACACTTCTTATGTTTCCTTCATGCTTAGAGATATGAAATGACATTTTTTAAAGCAAAAATAACATAAGTTATAATTCCTTTCTTCTTCATCAATGCACAGCAGGAAAGCAGGGGCAAGTCCTTGCATGTTCTATGAATATCCAATTTTGCTGTCAATCACATCAAAACTTCTGGGAGTTTTAGACAAAGATACGCACTGAGTGTTGCTCAGTCTCTTCACCTGACTGTATTGCCCTGGTAAGCCTAATGAACTCAAGCCTTAGGCTTCTCAGAAAGGCATGGGCCTCAGTACAAGGTTCTTCAGCTTCTTAAGAGTCCAAGGTGGTGACCAAATGGATTTTCAAAAAAATAATTGGAGGCTTACGTCCTCCATTCTTTTGTAATTCCTTCCCAACTAGCACTGCCAGATTCATGTACCCCTCGCAACGCCCCCCACCACATAGTAGCAGATCCTACTAACCCTAGGTTTTCAAACCCTAAATCCCTTCTCTCTAATCCTTCCAAGACCTTCAGAGACCCTTTGCTATTACTTCCACACCTAGAAGCACCCTGCCAGCTCCCAGATTCAGGGACACCATCTATCAATGCTCCCTAAACCCAGTTTAGATCCTTTTAACTTGATATCCTAGTGTCTCCATTGCTCAGTGGTAGCACTCTCACCTCTTGAATCAGAAAGTCGTGAGTTCAAGCCCCACTCCAGAGAGTTTAATACCTAATCTGGGCAGATACTCCCAATAATGAGGGAGTGCTGTACTGTTGGAGGTGCTGTCTTTCAGATGTGACATTAAACCGAGGCTCTGTCTGTGGATGTAAAAGATCCCATTGCAGTATTTGAAGAAAAGCAGGGGAGTTCTCCCAGTGTCTTGGACAACAAAGTAAAAAGCACACACTGTGTAGTTGTTCTTGTAAGAAGAGATAAGGAGTTCTTCAATTCATTAGAATCTACAAGGGTAGTTTACACTGGATTAAAAATATGCGCAAAGCAAATGTTAATCAACAGGGAAAAATAACTGTCAGGGAGTAGAAAGAGGAAGTCATCCAAGACAGAATATTTGATTTCAGATTATGAGTAGATTAAAGAAGAAAACCATTAACTGGCAGTTAATCACAATAATTTACAAAAAAAAAGGACAGAGACAATTAGAATATATCAAACTATTAATGGATTGAGTTCTAAGAAAATATAACTCATAAATAGATGTGAATTCATAATTTCCACATTAGTGAACTATCAAATTTCAGACAACACGCTAAGAATACAATTAACAATTCTAGGACTGAGTTCTGAAGACCTACATCACATAACTGGAAGCGGTTTTAATAATCTCCATAATAATAAAGTGAGAAATTCCAGCCATAGACATCTGAAATGCAACAATCGGATTGGATTCTGAGAAAGCTCAACTCATGACCGGAAATAGAGTAAGAATCTCTATAACAGTGAAAGAAGTTCCAGGCATTGGTGGGGGCCAATTTTGCTTCTCCCTCCCCCACTTAGGCATTTGCTCCAGAAATGACCCACCCGCCTTTCTGGGTTCAAGTGATTTGCATGTTGTGGATCTGCGTTTGGCGCATGCCCAATAGAAGGATCTCTTTTGCAGAGCAGATCCTCCAAGTCTAGGAACGGGACTTGAAGAAAGGTAGTAGGGGATAGAAAAGCAGGATGCATGGTTCAGCTCAAGGTTTGTGCAACATTTATCCTTTCACTTTCCATTCTTTTCAGTACAAAATCACTGTCACATCGGCCTAGATTGTCCTGGCTAAACCCACCCAAAAATTGGAGGTGTAGCTTCAGCAATTGGAGGAAAATTTGGCGACCAGGAGTCCTGATGAGAATCCGACTCAAAAAGAACCTGGCAAAATTTTCCTCCAGGAAGCCTATTCATCAATGAGGCCATCTGCCTTGAGCCCACCCCACCAAATGTAAATGGAATGGGTGGGCATAATTTGCTTGACCTCACTATTTTTCTTGGTTTCCATCCCAATTCCACACCCAGGATAAAATGGCAATACTAATACCAATGTGATATTGGTGTGGCCAGCATGGTGTTCTGGAAGCAGGCTTGGCTCAGCGGCAAAGAATAGGCATAATGAGGCCCTAGGAACTACTCAAATAGAGATAGCACAGACCATCGGTGTCTTAAAGTCCCATTTCAAGTGCGTCAATAGGTCTGGAGGAGCCCTGTAGTACGGCCTGAGAAAGGTCCCAAGAATTATTATTGCCAGCTGCATGTTGCACAGTTACGCCATCCTGAAAGTGTGTATCCTGCCAGGAGATGAGGAAAAGGATGAAGGAACATACCCTCCCCCATCCAATTGTGCAGGAGGGCAATGACGAACTTCAGGAAAACCAATTGCCATCAGCTTTTGAAAAATGTTTTCAAATTATTAACTATTTCCAGTAAGCATCTATTTTCATCTGAGACCATGATCTACTGAACCAGCTCTCTCAATTTCTTCTCTTCTCAGTTGAATATTACCACCCTTGGTCTCCAGCACTGGGATAAAGCAGAGTGACGGCAAAGGAGTGTATGGGTTCAGGGCATGAGGTTCCTTGTGAATATTAGGAAGTAGTTTTGAAAACTAGTCATTGTTGGGTAAGTTTCCAGTACTGTGTTGCATTTGTAGGGTGGTTGAGGTGGCATTGACTGCCTGCGCTCCATTCCTCCATATTTCCTACACCACTCTTTTCTGGGGTTCCTTTCCTGGGTGCCAAAGAGCTGGTCTCTCCTTGCCCTCATCTCTGCCAAAAGAATATCATGGAAGCGTCTAAAAATCTGCAGTGTCTTGCCACAGTAGAAACCCCAAATGCTGCTCCCTCCACCTCCCATCTCAAAGCTCTGTTGGTTCTTTCTCCATCTTCCTCAAGTTCAAGTGCTTCTGGCCTCTAAGTCTTTTAAAGGCTGCAGCAAAATCAGAATTCCCTCCCTCCCAACAGCCACTCAGGAACTGGAAACCTGTTGAAAACCCATACTGCATTTCAAATGAGGCCTCCTCCTGGAAAATTCAGTGGATTTGCAGCAATGCCACGTGGGCAGGCGGAAATCCCAACCGGTCATGCTCCCGGTGGGCAAAAGAAAATCCAACACAAAGGTTTTCATAGATCAGCAGCTCCATGCCAGCTCTTTAGAAAAGCCTGTTCGGGAACAAATAGTTCTGAGGATTTCTTGCCCAACAACTTTTTCTCTTCCTGCGTCTGCAAGTGTGGAAGACGAAGCTTTGTCAGGTCGCCCAGAACCGGACTTACCTGACATCTCACCTGGCACCGCAGCATTCAATCTCACCTTTTAGAGCGTTAGCACAGATCCTTCCACCTCGGGGCATTTAGATAATCAGTTTGAATCAATCTGGGTGAACCGCAGAGCACAAGTGAGCAAGAACAGATGGAGATGGTCCTGGAGGAGCATGAAGCCCGTGGCTGGACGTTATGTTAACTCCTTCCAGATCTTGATCTCTGCAGCCCAGCTTTTAAAAGAAGAATACTTTTGGAGCACAAGAGATTGTTGGAGTATGTGCCTAGCAGTTATTAACATGTGGAGAATTCAGCCTTGGAACGAGTGGTAGCTACAAGAAGATTATGCTGGTCTCTGCATCTCTCGAACACCTGGTCTGCTGCCATACAGACCTTTGGCTGCAATGTCAACTTCTCCTTGGATAAGACAACTAATCAACTTGTTTGAATAAAGAGCCCAATTGATAGGGGCTTTAGTGATATCATTGCTGTAATGGGGTTTGCTCATTCACCGATCAGTGGGCATGGTGACACAGAGACTGGGAAAAGGGGTAGGCCCAATCTAATGATGGATGTGTTGTCTTCTCTCCAGATTACAACATATCTACACCAGTCTGCTACCTGCCTCCAATTGCTTCACACGTGCCAGAAAGCGGACAAGGCCAGACTGCCCCCGCAGTTTTGGAAGAGCAGCAGGCCCATCTCGGGAACCACCTCGATCCTGGGAGCCCCTCACTGACGGTTGCCATACATCTCACTGGCTTATACTGAAAAGTACCACCAGATTAGATTGTCAAGCACAACACACACCAATTAATAGGAATAGCTCCTTGAAAGTGGAGTCACAGGTGGATAGGGTGGTGAAGAAGGCATTCAGCATGCTTGGTTTCATTGGTCAGAACATTGAATGCAGGAGTTGGGATGTCTTGTTGAAGTTGTACAGGGCATTGGTGAGGCCACACTTGGAGTACTGTGTACAGTTCTGGTCACCCTATTATAGAAAGGATATTATTAAACTAGAAAGAGTGCAGAAAAGATTTACTAGGATGCTACCGGGACTTGATGGTTTGACTTACAGGGAGAGGTTAGACAGACTGGGACTTTATTCCCTGGAGAGTAGGAGGTTAAGGGGTGATCTTATAGAAGTCTATAAAATAATGAGGGGCATAGATAAGGTCGATAGTCAAAATCTTTTCCCAAAGGTAGGGGAGTCTATAACGAGGGGGCACAGATTTAAGGTGAGAGGGGAGAGATACAAAAGGATCCAGAGGGGCAATTTTTTCACTCAAAGGGTGGTGAGTGTCTGGAACGAGCTGCCAGAGGCAGTAGTAGAGGCGGGTACAATTTTGTCTTTTAAAAAGCATTTGGACAGTTACATGGGGAAGATGGGTATCGAGGGATATGGGCCAAGTGCAGGCAATTGGGACTAGCTTAGTGGTATAAACTGGGCGACATGGACATGTTGGGCCGAAGGGCCTGTTTCCATGTTGTAACTTCTATGATTCTATGATTCTATAAGCACCAGGGTAGCAGGCACTAGCTCGTATTTACATTTGTATGGCCCTAGGAACCTGCATAAATGAATGGTATGATTTCTGAGCTAATGTTTGAACCATGCCCAGTTAATTATGTGAGCCTCACATACATCCCAGTTGGAAAAATGATCCAACCATGGCTAACTAGAGAAGTTAAGGATAGTATTAGATTAAAAGATGAGGCTTACAATGTTGCCAAAAAGAGTAATAAGCTTAAGGATTGGGAGAGTTTTAGAAATCAGCAAAGGATGACCAAGAAATTGATAAAGGGAGAAAACTGAATATGAGAGTAAACTAGCAAGAAATATAAACACAGATTGTAAGTGCTTTTACAGGCATGTAAAAAGGAAGAGATTAGCAAAAGTAAACGTGGGTCCCTTAGAGGTTGAGACAGGAGGAATTATAATGGAGAATAAGGAGATGGCAGAGACATTAAACAAATATTTTGTATCTGTCTTCACAATAGAAGACACAAAAAAAATACCAGAAATAATGGGGAACTAAGGATCCAATGAAAGTGGGGAACTTAAAGTAATTAAGATTAGAAAAGAAAAAGTACTGGAGAAATTAATGGGACTAAAAGCTGACAAATCCCCTGAACCTGATGGCCTACATCCTAGGATTTTAAAAGAGGTGGCTGCAGAGATAGTGGATGCATTGGTTTTGATCTTCCAGAAGTCCCTACATTCTAGAACGGTCCCCATGGATTGGAAGGTAGCAAATGTAACCCCGATATTCAAGAAAGAGAGAGAGAAAACAAGGAACTATTGGCCAGTTAGCCTGACATCAGTAGTAGAGAAAATGCTAGAATCTATTAATAAGGATGTAGCAACAGGGCACTTAGAAAATCATAATATGATTAGGCAGAGTCAATATGGTTTTATGAAAGGGAAGTCATGTTTGACAAATCTATTACAGTTTTTTTGAGGGTGTAACTAGCAGGGTAGATAAGAGGGAACCAGTGGATGTAGTATATCTGGATTTTCAAAAGGCATTCAATAAGGTGTCACACAAGTGGTTGTTACACAAGATTAGGGCTCATGGGATTGAGGGTAATATATTAACGTCGATTGAGGGTTAGTTAACAGACAAAAAAAAGAGTAGGAATAAACGGGCCATTCTCAGGTTGGCAGGTTGTAACTAGTGGGGTGCCGCAAGAATCAGTGCTTGGGTCTCAACTGTTTACAATCCATATCAATGACTTAGATGAGGGGACCGAGTATAATGTATCAAAGTTTGCTGACGATACAAAGCTAGGTGGGAAAGTAAGCTGTGAGGAGGATGCAAAGAGACTGCAAAGGGATATAGACAGGTTAAGTGAGTCGGCAAGAAGGTGGCAGATGGAGTATAATGTGGGGAAATGTGAAATTATACACTTTGGTAGGAAGAATAGAAAAGCAGAACATTTTTTAAAAGGAGAGAGACTAAGAAATGTTGATATTCAGGAGGACTTGGATGTCCTTGTACATGAATCACAGAGAGTTAACATGCAGGTACAGCATGCAATTAGGAAGGCAAATGGTACGTTAGCCTTTATAGCAAGTGGCTTGGAGTATAAGGGGGAAAAATTCGATAAGGGTCCATTTTGGGCGGTGGTAATGCGATGCGCTACCATCCCACGTTCGACAGACCCTGCGCAGGCAGGACGCAAGTTTGGAACCAAGGGAGCACTTACCTGCATCGGCGTTCCTTTCCAGGCCTTGCACGTGGAATCAATGCAATTCGCACTTTCCACCACCAGAGGGAGCTCAATCTCTTAAAGGGAGGATGTTTCTTAGAAATCTCTTAAAGGTAGCTGGTACCTGTTATTTGCTGAAAATAACAGTCTACTGTCTGCATGGAGTCTGAACAGAGATCAGATATTGCACACGTAAAACACAGATGCAGATCACATCCCTATGTTTACACACTGATGAGTTATGTTAAAACATTGAATAAAGATTGCGCATTTCTAAATCCCACATCCTCCAATCTGAACACGAGACCTCACCAATCTGCCGATCTGAATTTGTACCAGGCCTGCGAGAGTGCATGCACCAAGGTTCTCTGCTGATGCACTAGAGACCCTGGGTGCAAGAGGTGGACAGAAGGAGGGACATCCTATATTCACGGGGGGAGTGGGCAAGAAGCCCTCCAGACATATACTCAAAAGGCAGTGGGAGGCAAAGTCAATGGCAGGCGCACAGCATCATGAACATGGATGCAGTGCAGGAAGAAGTTCAATTCTTTGACATGAGTGGTCAAGGTGAGTGAGGTCAACTGTCAAGTGGTGTCTCCTACCAACTGCACCATGCACTACACCCTCCATTCCCCACATACCAATAAACTCTTTCCATCAGTACTCAACTCTTCCAATCAGGTGCTTCCGCTCACCCTTACACATTACCACCGTTTCAAGCCGCCCACCCACAACTCACAGGCCATACACACTGGCAGCTATTCAACCATGACAAGCACATCACCCGGACACACGTCCCGCTTTCTTGCAGGAGAAGGTGGTGCATATCAAGAGGCAGCAAGTGGCAGTGGCATTTAGCCCCTCGAGCCTGTTCCACCATTCAATGAGATCATGCTGGACCTGTGATCTAACTCCATATACCTGTCTTAGCCCCATATCCCTTAATACCCTTGGTTCACAGAAATCTATCAATCTCAGATTTAACATTCACAAGTGAGCTAGCATCAGCTGCCGTCTGCAGAAGAGTGTTCCAAATGTCTCCCACCTTTTGCATGTAGAAGCATTTCCTAACTTCACTCCTGCATGTCCTGGCTCTAAATGTATCTGCATCCTAGTATTGAAGTCTCGGAGACCTCCAAAAACAGTTACAAATGTCTCGGCAGTCAGAGGCAATAATCCAGCCACTAACCTGTAAATCCTGCATGGTCCGTTTAAATAGCGCCAGTGGGGTGTACTCTAGGCACTCTAAGACGTGTTCAGATGGTCGGGGTTAAGACTGTGCATTGAGTTGAGCGTTAAGTCCCAAAATGGTGTCAATCACTTTAAATCAGCGTTGCACACTGATTGAAGCCATTTTCTCCCTACTTTACATGATTCCAGCGTTCATTATCTGCGCTTGTGCAAACTCCTATGTAGCGCCAAAACAACGGGCGCTACACGGCCCAATTTAGCGCCCTAAGAGTGAGGAGGTCTTGCTGCAATTATATAGGGCTCTGGTGAGACCACACCTGGAGTACTGTGTACAGTTTTGGTCTCCTTACCTAAGGAAGGATATACTTGCCTTGGAGGGGGTGCAACGAAGGTTCGCTCGATTGATTCCTGGGATAAGAGGGTTGTCCCATGAGGAGAGATTCAGTAGAATGGCTTTATATTCTCAGGACTTTAGAAGAATGAGAGGTGATCTCATTGAAATGTAAAAAATTGTTAGAGGGCTTGCCTGGGTAGATGTCGAGAGGATGTTTCCCCGGCAGGGAGTCTAGAACAAGGGGTCATAGTCTCAAGATAAGGGGTCGGCCATTTAGGACAGAGATGAGAAAAAATTTCTTCGCTCAGAGGATTGTGAATCTTTGAAATTCTCTACCCGAGGGCTGTAGATGCTCAGTCACTGATTATATTCAAGACTGAAATCGATGGATATTTGGAAACTAATTTGGAATCAAGGGCTATGGGGATAGGGCTGGAAAGTGGAGTTAAGGTAGAAGATCAGCCATGATCTTATTGAATGGTGGAGCAGGTTTGAGGGGCTGTATGGCCTACTCCTGCTCCTATTTCTTAGGTTCTTCTGATCTTATCTCTAGTAATAAAAAAATCCAAATGAAAAATTTATTATAAATGAAAAATTCATTTTTCTTACAGAAACCATGAATGAACTGGTACTAATGGCTTGCTCCATCTACGTCTGGTGCTGTTTCATGCTGCCAGATGAACAGTGTGCTGTAATATTGCAGAGTATGGAATTATTATCAAGGACATCCTCAACCAAATTAGCCAAACCTAAGGTCAGAAATGTATCTGTTTGGCTTCACTGAAGATGACTACATTAACAAGAGCATTAGGTTGTGCAGTTTATGATGGAGGATTTGAAACAATGGTATCCTCCACACACATGTATGAGGACATCGACAAAATTATCAACAGTAAATATGTATGGAATACTGCCTTTACTAAAATCTATCTTATGGGCTGTGATTCTTGTGCTCATTGAAATAAAAGAGAACTACATGAAGTCTGTATTCACCTCAGCACTGGGTGGCTTTAGCAAGAGCATTATCTATTTGGAAAATATGGAGAAAGCCCCAGACCTTAAAATGATAAAACTGATGTGTTTCGCATCAAGGACTATTTCTATGAGTGAGTCCTCTCTTCTTACAAACTGACATCTTGCACATCTGCACCTGGAATTTCTGTAGTGGTTCTCCCAATCATAACTTCGGTAGAAGATTGGGAGAATCCCCACAGAAATTCTACGTCCCGGTCCTGTAGCATTGCCCGGGAGGGTGGGGGTGAAACAACAGCAGAACCCTCGTTACTGTATTTAGCTTACTGGTTATGACACAAGAGACAAGATAGTTATGAGTGAGGCAGGCCATTCGGCAACTCATTCATCCAGAAAGACACTATAGTACCCCCATTGCTGCATCTAATGGTTTCTTAAATGATTCCAGGGTTTTTGCCTTTCCAACTCTATCTCAAAGTCCATACCATGTGTTGATCACTCTCTGAATGAAGAACTCCTTGATATCAGTTCTAAGATTACCTTATACTAGTTTGAATCTATGTTCTCTTGTCCTACTTCCACACTTTACTTTAAGTACTATTCAAGATTTACTTTTTCCATTCTCTTAACTGGGTTATCCCTTCTCAAACGCCTCCTATCCAGGCTGAGAAGTCCAATCTTTTCTCATAACTCAGACTCCTGACACAAGGGATCAGGCCTCATGGATCTTTTCTGTACTGCTATTAATGCTTGAATATCTCACTTGTTTCCCAGCAACCAAAACTGGACACAGTACTCGGGTTTGATCGTGACTTCCCCCTGATTCTGTATGAATCCTTTTCCCCCCTACCACCATCCCCACCCTTTCTAAAGCTGCCAAATCATTCCCATCACTTTCTGCTGCTATCTCCACCCTTTCTATAGCTAAAACACCATTCCTTACACCCACTGTTGCTATCCCCTGCCTTTCTAGAGCTGTTATATCATTCCTTATTCTATTGTTCTGCTATTCTCTCCCATCTTTTGGATGAGATGTCAGCCTGCTCAGGTGGACATAAAAGATCCCATGGCACTATTTGAAGAACAAGGGGAGTTCTCCCCATTGTCCTGGCCAACATTTACCTCTCAGCCGACATGACTCAAAACAGATTATCTGGTTATTTATCTCACTGCTGTTTGTTGGGACCTTACTGCGCACAAATTGGCTGCCACATTTGCCTTCAAAAGTATTTTATTGGCTGTGAAGAGCTTTGGGACATCCTGGGAACTATGAAAGACACTACAGAAATGCAAGCCCTTTTCTTTTTTCGTCTAACTTGTATTCTACTCTATTGGCTATGTAGTTCAACATTTCATAGGCTTTTTTGCTGCTCTGCATTAATTGGACATGTTCAGTATTGGATCCACTAAAACTCCTTGGTCTATTTCAACTGCTTCCTTAGTTATTTGAACACTATATTCATAGAGAATGCATATCATCCATTTTTCCTTCCGATATGCAATATTTTACACGTCCATTTTAAATTTCATCTGCCATTGTTCTGTCCGCTTACATATTTTGTCCAACTCAAGTTGTAATTTCTGAGCTGCCTCTTCCAATTCCACTGCCCCTCCTAGTTTGGTATCATCTGCAAATTTGACCACTTTGCATTGGATTGCTGAGTCTAAAGTCCCTGATGTAAATTAGAAGGAATTGTGGTCCCAACACGAATCCTTGGCACACCCCACTTAGTACTTCCATAACTTGAAGGCTCTGATTAGACAGCTTGTGCCACGATGCACAGACCCATTGCTTACTTTATAAAAAATGGTCATTGACAGTTTGCACATACTACTATAATATTCAATATGAATCATACTTTAATCTGGATCAGAAAATCAGTGGGTAGAAATGTGGAAAATAATCAGAGAATATTTAGACAACAGTGACAGCTCGGACTTCTGTCAAGCATATCCTGAGATTGTAGAGATAATTTCCAAGTGTTTGGCCTATGACCAGATGAACAATTTGCTACTCATGCTCTTCAAGGAACTCTCTGACCAACTGTTCTAATGCAGCTACGATGGCCAGAGAAATAAGGATTAAAGGGCATGGCATTAGGCTTCAGGATTAGGTCTCAGAGGTCCTCAGAGTGCTGGAAATTCAACTGTAGTAAATAATATAAAATGAGGTAAAGCTTTCAGTATTACCATTCTCACTTCATAAGACTCCAGCAGTTGTGTCCTGTTTCCTCATATTTGGTCAAGTCTACCAGCGACAGGAGGGTAAATTTTAGGAATAAAATGAATAGATGGAAAATTCTATGTGGCAGGCTGACCTATACATCCGTATTCCTGATGTTCTCCCAGTTAGAGAAAGCCTGGTATTGGGTGCCCAAATTTGTAAAATTATTCCTGTGAATAATAAGCAGCAGGGACAAAATTTGCTAGAAGTACAATAAAACAGCAGCTAGTCAAACTGGACAGACAATCGCTACGGGAGGAAAGAAATAGCTTGTCCGTCAGTGGGAAAGTGACACCACAAGCACAACAGTGGTGTCACTGTCATATAAGCACCACAGAATTAGTTCCAAAATTTTCTTTTGACAATGAGTAATGCCACAGGAGTTCAACTGCATTAAAATTCAATAAATGTAGATTAAAATAGTGAAGTCTCCAATTTACCATGAGCAATATCGCAGGAGACCCACTAGTGATGTACAGAAATGTGGAGATTGAAAAGAGAAAAATATTGAGATAAAGTACAGGACCTGCAAATAGAATAGTGAGAAAATAGAGAAAGAGATGTATTTTGTAGTGGGTGAAATGAGAGGAAAATAGATTCTATTAAGAAAATGCCTAATCCCTGCTGCACTGGTCCTGTAAGTATTTGTTGGTGGGATCTCTGTTACAAGTAGTTCTATTACCAGGTGGTGATGGGGAGAGAGGAAGAATACCCCCTGCCTCCCCCACCCGCCCCCCCCCCCCCAAGTTCATTGAGAATGGAACCATCAAATCCCTTGTTAGCCTTCAAGCTGAATTCTAGCTACATCAACATTAATTTCTATAGTGCCTATGGGGTAGTGGCGATCAAAGCAATGTTAATGCAGCAAATTGGACATTGTTATTGATTTTGTGGGGGGTGGGCGTCAGCAGAGCTATTGATGGAATTCTCACTGTTTTGGCGAGGATCACGGCAGAGCGGTGCAGAGGGGACCAGGAAACTTAGGCGTGGTTCAAGTAATGGTAGATGAAGTTTAACACAGAGAAACGTGAAGTGATACATTTTGGTAGGAAGAATGAGGAGAGGCAATATAAACTAAATGGTACCATTTTAAAGGGAGTGCAAGAATAGAGAGACACCTGTGGGTATATGTATACAAATCTTTGATGGCGGCAGGACAAGTGGAGAAGGCTGTTAAAAAAGCATATGGGATCCTTGGCTTTATTAATAGAGGTATAGAGTACAAAAGCAGGGAAGTTATGCTAAACCTTTATAAAACACTGGTTAGGCTGCAGCTGGAGTATTGTGTTCAATTCTGGGCACCACACTTTAGGAAGGATGTCAAGGCCTTAGAGAAGGTGCAGAAGAGATTTCCTAGAATGGTACCAGGGATGAGAGACTTCAGTTATGTGGAGAGACTGGAGAAGCTGGAGTGGTTCTCCTTAGAGCAGAGAAGATTAAGAGTAGATTTGGTGTTCAAAATTATCAACGGTTTTGATAGAGCAAATAAGGAGAAACTGTTTCCAGTGGCAGAAGGATCAGTAACCAGAGAACACAGATTTAAGGTGATTGGCAAAAGAACCAGAGGCGAAGAAACATTTTTTTTACGCAGCGAGTTGTAATGATCTGGAATACACTGCCTGAAAGGGTGATAGAAGCAGATGCAATAATAACTTTCAAAAGGGAATTGGATAAACACTTGAAGGGAAAAAAATTACAAGGCTATGGGGAAAGAGCAGGGGAGTGGGACTAAATTGGATAGTTCTACCAAGGAGCTGACACAAGCACGATGGGCCGAATGGCCTCCTTCTGTGCTGTATCATATTATTATTATAACATTTACATAATGACAAGACCAATTCAGATGTAGAAGGCCATGTAATCCCTTTGAGCTCATCCATCCATAAAGAGCCTACAGTTCCCAATCACGGGAAACAAATGAAAAACACTTCACTCGCTCTGAGGATTTCTCTTGCTTCTTTTCAAATTCTTTCGCTGGACATGTGCATCCCTTCCCCATTTCAACACCCAGGTCCAATTGCAAACACACTAAAAAAAAATCCAAGTGATTAATCAGGAATGTAATGCTTTATAGTCTTCAGAGATTTACTTAAAGTTCAATCTACTACAGACAAATAATAAAAATTTATTTCCATCTGTTACATTTTCTAATGCTATTCCTTTTTTATGCAAACAAGAACACAAAAAGTTCTTCAAGATTACAAAATGTTTGATAGTTACATGTTTAATGAACCAGCAGATTATCCCCCAGGGTACATATACCTCAAAGTATTAGCAAGAGCATTATGGTTACATTCCCTCATGTTTAATTGCTTTTCTGTTCTAGTTTTAAGTAGCAGCAGTCTATATTCAAATGCCTCAGCACAAGAAACATGTTGACATGCTTGTGAATGCTTCAGGTCATATGCTGCTTATGTGTTTTGCAGAAAAAGATATAAACGTGTGTCACAGAGGGGAAAACAATGGTCATGCTCTGAAAGTACAAGGATTTGACGTTCATGCATACTGTATTATTATAAGGGTTCTTCAAAATAAATTATTCAAATTAGATGCATAATTGAGAAAATGGCTGTCACTACAAATCAAATGTCTTGATCTTCTGGTTCATTAAAATTAAATTCCCACGGCATTAATTTAAACGTGCACATATATACATACAGTTGAAGAGTGTTATCAACATATCAGAAATGAAATTGCTAATATTTTACCAATAATAAACGACTATATTTGCATGTGCGTGGCCATTTATTTATCAATCTTCAGGTAAACCATCTCATATTTTTAATTTTAAGAAATAACTAAGATGAGTGAGCAAAAAAAACGGGAAACCAAAGAAGAATTAGTTTGGAGCTTCTGAGGACCAAGGGAAGAGCTAAAGTTTTTGAAGGGTCAAGAGAAAGATGAACAAAGAGAAATATAGTTGGAAATTTTGTAGGACCAAGAGATTAAATGGAAGAAGAACTGGAAAATCCCAGGGCAAGAAACTGTTACGTCAGTAGAAGGAATAAAAAAAATTGATACAAAATGAATTAAAAGGAAAGGACAGCTAGAAGAAGAACTCCATGGTCTCTTTAAATTTACTTAAATGAATAATTAATTCTAATCAAATAAATTTCCAATTAATTTATCACAGTCAACCTATGTTCTTGAATGATTAATGTTCTTCGAGTTAAGTGTCATCTTAATCTGAATTGGAAATAACTGTAATTCGATTTTCTATTGGAGCGTAACACTTAATGCAATTTTATTAGACGAATTATTAATAAAAATTCATTTGTTTCCAATAAGCTCAAAGAAAAAAAATGAATGAATTTCCATGAATGGAAAGCTGGGGTTGTGCTAATGAGGGGCAATCATAGAATCATAGAAAATTTACAGCACAGGAGGCCACCGTTCGGCCCATCGTGTCTGCCCGGACGAAAGTGAGCCACCCAGCCTAATCCCACTTTCCAGCATTTGATCTGTAGTCTGTAGCCTTGTAGGTTATGGCACTTCAAGTGCATATCCAAGTACTATTTAAACGTGATGAGGGTTTCTGCTTCTACCACCATTTCAGGCAGTGAGTTCCAACAAGAGAGAGTCTAACCACCTCCCCTTGACATTCAACGGCATTACCATCGCCGAATCCCCCACCTGGGGGTCACCATTGACCAGAAACTTAACTGGACCAGCCATATAAATACTGTGGCTACAAGAGCAGGTTGGGTATTCTACGGCGAGTGACTCATCTCCTGACCGCCCCCCCCCAAAGCCTTTCCACCATTTACAAGGTACAAGTCAGGAGTGTGATGGAATATTCTCCACTTGCCTGGATGAGTGCAGCTCCAACAACACTCAAGAAGCTTGACATCATCCAGGACAAAGCAGCCCGCTTGATTGGCACCCCATCCACCACCCTAAACATTCACTCCCTTCATCACCGGCGCACTGTGGCTGCAGTGTGTACCATCCACAGGATGCACTGCAGCAACTCGCCAAGGCTTCTTCGACAGCACCTCCCAAACCAGTGACCTCTACCACCTAGAAGTACAAGGGCAGCAGGCACATGGGAACAGCACCACCTGCACGTTACCCTCCAAGTCACACACCATCCCGTCTTGGAAATACATCATTGTCCCTTCATCGTCGCTGGGTCAAAATCCTGGAAATCCCTTCCTAACAGCACTGTGGGAGAACCTTCACCACACGGACTGCAGCAGTTCAAGAAGGCGGCTCACCACCACCTTCTCAAGGGCAATTAGGGATGGGCAATAAATGCTGTCCTCGCTAGCGATGCCCACATCCCATGAACGAATAAAAGAAGACCCTCACCACCCTCTGAGTGAAATTTATTTTCCTCAGCTCCCCTCTAATCCTTCTACCAATCACTTTAAATCTATGCCCCCAGATTATTGACCTCTCTGCTAAAGGAAATAGGTCCTTCCTTTCCACTCTATCTAGGCCCTTTAAAATTTCATACACCTCAATTAAATCACCCCTCAGCCTCCTTTGTTTCAAAGAAAACAACCCCAGCCTAACCAATCTTCCCTCATAGCTAAAATTCTCCAGTCCTGGCAACATCCTCATAAATCTCCTCTGTACCCTATCTAGTGTAATTACATCCTTCCTGTAATGTGGTGACCAGGACTGTACACAGTACTCGAGCTGTGGCCGAGCTAGTGTTTTATACAGTTCTAGCATAACCTCACTGCTCTTATATTCTATGCCTCGGCTAATAAAGGAAAGTATCCCGTATGCTTTCTTAACCACCTCATCTACCTGTCCTGCTACCTTCAGGGATCTGTGGACATGCACTCCAAGGTCCCTCACTTCCTTTACACCTCTCAGTATCCTCCCTCGATATAATATATCGGTGCCCCTCAATGCCCCATGAATTTGCCACCGATTATTTTTCAAGAGCTATCATACTAATCTTGTCCTTCTTTCTTAAGCTTACTGCCATTCTGAATAGTTGTAAGACACACGGAGAATTTCCATCCATTCCCTACAACAGACCTTTGACAAGGTTTTCACTGTCATTGACAGGCCTTTAAGTTTTGTTTGGATGTGGACATAAACGAGTTTAATGCATTTTGGCCAGAAGATTGTCTGAAAGGGAATCATTTCCCAAAACAGCCCCATGCTGGGTTGGCCATCCTCAGGCAGACGAGAGGTGATTTGAATGCGGAACGGGCGGTTGTTTTGCATTGATCCCAAACAGTGGCCCATTCGTTAGCGATGTCTGGTTGTTCAGGAGACATGTAGGTTGTTGACAAATTTCTTTGACCTCTGCCAGTCTTTGAAGGGCTTATTTAATATCAACGCAGACACCCGAGGTCAGTCAGTAGAGCGGCAGAAAGGCTTCAAAAGAAGTAAAGCAGCAGAAAAGACTGCGAGAACAGAAATGACCTCTGCACAGTCAGCAAGACAGACAACAGGATGAAGATATCTTTCTACACTCGGTAAGAATCCTCCCAAGTGGACTAACATACTTTATTTTTATAATGGTACGTAAACAGAAGTTGAACTGATTGAGCTATAACTTTCATCATACTCAGCGTTCTGCAGGTTTTACCTATTGTGGAATAAAGCAGCTTACAAACTGAACGCTGACAATATCCTGCTCCACCTCACCACCGCCTCTCTCAACCCCTCCACTGCCTATGATCTGTCACACTCCTTGTCTGACATCCAGTATTGGATGAGCAGCCATTGCCTTTGGCCCCCGTCACAAACTCCGTTCCCCGGCCACCGATTCCATCCCCGTCCCTGGCCACTGTCTGAGGCTAAACCAGACTGTTCTCAACCTTGGCATCCTATTTGACCCTGAGCTGAGCTTCCGACCTCATATCCTCTCCATCACCAAGACCGCCTACTTCCACCTCCGTAATATCACCCGTCTCCGCCCCTGCCTCAGCCCACCTGTGGCTGAAACCCTCATCTATGCTTTTGTTACCTCTGGACGCGACTATTCCAATGCTCTCCTAGCCGGCCTCTCATCTTCCACACTCTGTAAACTTAAGCGCATCCAAAAGTCTGCTACCCATATCCTAACTCACGCCAATCCCTACAAAGTCCTACATTGGCTCCCGGTCCAGCAATGCCTCAAATTTAAAATTCTCGTTCTTTGTTCAAATCCCTCTATGGCCTCGTCCTTCCCTATCTCTATAACCTCCTTCAACCCAACCCTCTGAGTACTCTGTGTTCCTCCAATTCTGGCCTCTTGTGCATCCCTGATTTCCTTCACCCCATCATTGGCGGCTGTGCTTTCAGCTGTATAGGCCCTAAGATTTGGAATTCCCTTCCTAAACCTCTCTGCATTTCTACCTCTCTCTCCTCTAAGACGCCTCTTAAAACATACCTCCTTGACCAAGCTTTTGATCATGTGTCCTAATATCTCCTTATGTGGCTCGGTTTCACATTATGTCTGATACCGCTCCTGTGAAGCGTCTTGAGACTATTTACTTCATTAAAAGGCACTATATAAATGCACGTTTTTTGCTGCTTAACCAAATAACACCCTGCCAAGTGTTAACTCTGTCCTCCTTTAGAGAGATAAAAGGAGTACATGTGCTTAAGACACAGAGATCCTGCCCAGATCATAAGGGAGTTTTATTGTTACGCTCTTGGATCCCACAACCATGCTGGCAGGTACAGGACAGTGGAAGTCAACTTCTGTAAAACAGTAGGCAACCAAACTACTCAAGGGAGTGACAGACACTGAACCTGAGTAGATACCTGCGGCAGACCCAACACTTGCCTTCCACTCCTTTTAAACTGTGAACAAAAAATAAGAGTTTTGCTAATTCAGAAACTAATAAAAGGAATTCTGGAGAAACTTCTTTACTCAGAGAGTGGTGCAAATGTGGAACTCACTACCGCATGGAGCAGTTGAGACGAATAACATAGATGTATTTTAGGGGAAGCTAGATAATAAACGAGGGAGAAAGGAATAGAAGGATATGTTGATGGGGTGAGATGAAGTAAGGTGGGGGAAGCTCGAGTGGAGCATAAAGACCAGCATAGACCTGTTGGGCCGAACGGCCTACTTCTGTTCTGTAAAATTCTATGTAATAATAGAAGAAAAATCAATTACTGTTTTTGCATTTTAGCTGAAACACCTCCACTTTTTCATTACTTCAACACCAAGAGCAAAATATAACTACTTCTGAATGGAGTTAATTTTTTTTCTACTTTTATCTCCTTTTCTCCTCAAGACACTAACACCTGTTGGGGTAAGGTTCCCCAAGGATCTCCTGGGCATCAACAGCTTTCAAGTAACCAGTCTTCCTGTGGTGAACAAAAACAGTGAAACTTGGCAGGCTGATGAAATATGGGATCCTGACAGCCCAATCTTGCTCTCAGCCTTTTCCGCACAAATTTTCCAACAGAGACCAGTGGAAGGTGATGAGAGACAGCGGCCTTTTCAAAATTATCCACTCCCTGGTGGGAATTTTAATTTTTAAAATCGCTGGACGAAAAATGGGTGATAGTGAATCGATAAGCTCGTTTTACACCTGGCCTGATTTTATTTAAAGGAAAATCGGGTGAGGTGTAAAATGGGCTGCTGTTTCGCTATCACCCATTTTTTTCCCCCAGCAATAGAGTTAAAATTACTCCCCCACCACCCCAGAATATCTGAAGCTAACTTTGCAGTCCCTATTGTCACCTCAGCTAAGATCAGCTAATTCAGCACTGACCAGGCATCAAATATCAGACCTTCCCAATCTTCACGGCTCAATACCACACTGGGCAGTGCATTTACCCATTAAACCAGGGGAGAGGCTGGCTACTGTTGTTATTATTATTAATATTATTAATGTTCGGCACCAACACAACAGGACATTTTAAGTTAGCCATCTTATAGCAATTTCTACTTACAGAAAGATCAATTTCAAAATCTCCAATTTCAGTCAATCTTATTCCACTCAATGGTAAAGAAAATTATATTGCCAAGTGCTGAATTGCTCCTGCTGATTTTTTTCCATATTTCAAATGTCTGGCAGTTACGGGCGGTATAGGCACACTCAGAAAATTAAGGCGGCCTCGGGATTTACAAATGTCATGTTATTTTTATTGATTAATCCAGCACCCATTCTTTGGGAGATTTGCAACTAACTGCTCTAAAAAATAATCATTCCATGGAAGGTTTCTTTTTAAATGAAAAAAGATTTTTCCTATACATCATTGCTCAGAACTCAAGCTTCTTGTATTCCTCCAAAGGGTCTCAGAAGATTTCTCTCTGAAGTTCTCTTCAGAAGCAAAATCTTCCAGCAGATGAAGCCACATTTTTTTTTAAAAGATGGGGCTGTCGCTCAATCATGATCAAAACAACAATACTATTTTCATATGTGAGGAATGTGCAGAAATATTAATATTTCTCCAGGATTAAAATACAATAAGCTTCGCCCATCAGGAGTGCCCATCAGGAAATCACATGCACACTGCCCACTATTCTCTGTCCATTCATTTTAATATTGCAAGAAATATCACATAAGATAATAATGAGTAAGTAATGTTTTTGTTAAAATGGTAAAGAGGAACTTCATGTAAGTATATGAATGCGCTCATTATTAATGTTGCAAAACTCAATTAAACCCTATTACCTGTACTTTTAGCTGGTTGAACATTTTTATGAATGTCAATCAGAGGGCGAAACACCTGCTAGAACATTTATACAGTTGCATTCCAAATTCTTACTCAGTTGTGTGTTAATTATAATATTCTCTGCGCTTTCAGCAAGATGCTGAGTAAAGTTATGCATTACTGAGAGAGTATTAAAATCATTCTATTACACTGAGAGTAATGACTTATCTAACGTATTAATTTTTGACCTTTTTGGTTAATTTTGAAAAAATGGACCTGAAGCCACACATGGTAATCCTGTAGGTCGGCATTATTCCGGGCGAGATCTTTGCCACGATCCTGGCTATTGGGCTGACTTCGCTGAAGTGCAGGGAAAAATAAAAGGCTGATGAATTGCGTTGAAAAATCTGAGTTTTACATGGACAAGTCCAATCAGTAAGCAAGGTGGCGATGAGACATGCCCTGGTGATGGGACATATTGTCCAGAGTTCACTGTTAACTATGAAGTATTACGTGTGATCTGCCACATCCCTAATCCAACTGATCATTTTTAAGGTAGCTAATTTGAAGGGTGCTGAAGATTTAGATCACGATACGTGACCACTGGATGAGCAGATGATTGGATGGAGAGTAGAAGGAGGGCACAGGCCAAGGCCAATAGTTGCTCTATCATCAGAAGTTTTCAAATGCAGTGGTCCTGGTGGGCGCCCCAGACCACGACGTGGTCCTGGTGGGCGCCCCAGACCACGACGTGGTCCTGGTGGGCGCCCCAGACCACGACGTGGTCCTGGTGGGCGCCCCAGACCACGACGTGGTCCTGGTGGGCGCCCCAGACCACGACGTGGTCCTGGTGGGCGCCCCAGACCACGACGTGGTCCTGGTGGGCGCCCCAGACCACGACGTGGTCCTGGTGGGCGCCCCAGACCACGACGTGGTCCTGGTGGGCGCCCCAGACCACGACGTGGTCCTGGTGGGCGCCCCAGACCACGACGTGGTCCTGGTGGGCGCCCCAGACCACGACGTGGTCCTGGTGGGCGCCCCAGACCACGACGTGGTCCTGGTGGGCGCCCCAGACCACGACGTGGTCCTGGTGGGCGCCCTATACCATGGTGCCAGGAGGTAATATTTCACTCCACATATATTGTTATGTGATTTAACAACTATCTTTTGTAATTAAAGTCGATAGGGGTTTTGTTTCTTAAAAAGGTTGCCAGCTATCATCATAATTGTGTTGGTGTATGATAAATTAATGCATGTCTGCAGTGCTTTTTCTAAATAGTAGTATTGTCAAATTGGTATAGCTACATTGTCCAGATAACTTCTATTAATGCTGCATTGTCAGTTTTGAGCAACAGGTTTTTTTGCCCAACATGGGTGTTGACCAAAAAAAATTTTAGGCAAGGATGTGCTGAGTATTTTGCCGTGGGAATTGCGAGAATTGCTATTGCAAGTAGGGTGGCAGAAAATAAATTGGGAAAGGAATAACAGGCAAGAAGGGCCATTCCCAACCTAGGAAACTGTGCGGGGCATGAAGCTGCCATCAGACAGAAGAAGGAAATTTGAGACTGAAAAGGGATCAGACATGACGATGGAGAAAATGCCTCGTACACATGCGCCAAGTTGCACATCAATGATGCCTCCAATTTGTAATCACCAAGAACAAAGTAAAGAAACCTTTGAGAGGTCCTGAATTCACTTTAACAGCTGGAACAATAGCCTTATAAGCTTCCTGTGTGTACCACATTGGTATTTTTATCTTTTACAAAAATGTAACCTAAGAAGGCCTGAGGCTTTAATTAATGAACTCTAATATATTACTGGAAAATTTGTAGAACGAGCAACAATTGTACTATTCTCAGAGATTGATTGTTCAAGCCAATAATTGCTAAGTACTAAGAAAATGTTCTCTCATCAATTACTCAGTATTATGACTCATACCGTGAGCCAATTTTATATCACTATTACCATTAACTTAAAACAAGTAGCTATGGAATGGGCAATGCTTAACCAAATTAATATTCTTAACAAATTGGCATTAAAAAAACTATTAATTCTTTATTTGATATCATTGTTGTCAAACATTAATATATCTGGGAAGAATTGAAGTGGTGACACTATGAGTAGCAAGTTTACAAAGCTCAGAAGCAAAATACTGCGGATGCTGGAAATCTGAAATAAAAACAGAAAATGCTGGAAATACTCAGCAAGTCAGGCAGCATCTGTGGAGAAAGAAACAGAGTTAACATTTCAGGTCAATGGCCTTTCGTCAGAACTGGAAAAAGTTAAGGATTTAACAATTTTAAGCAAGTACAGAGACAGGGAAAGGGAGGAGGGAGGGGAGGGGAGGAAAGAACAAAAGGGAAGGCCTGTGATAGGGTGGAGGGCATGTGATTAAATGACAAAAAAAAAGGGATGATGGTGCAAGGCAAGGAGGGTGGTAATGGGATAAGTAACGAAAGAAAAGATGGGTCTAGAGGAGCTGTAAATGGCAACAGCAGAACCATTTCCAGTACCTGCAGTCCCACTAAAAAAAATATTTTGGAGCAGTGGTTATGATCTGAAGTTATTGAAATCAATGTTGAGTCCGGAAGGTTGTAAAGTGCCTAATCGAAAGGTGAGGTGCTGTTCCTCGAGCTTCTGTTGAGCTTCATTGGAACAGTGTAGGAGGCCGAGGACAGAGAGGTCAGAGTGGGAGTGGGACCTCCATCCGCGACTCTTCCGACACCCTCTGTCACTAACAGTTTCCAGTTCCCCGGCCCTAACCATCTCCTTTTCACCGTGAACGTACAGTCCGTCTACACCTACATTCCCCACCAGGACGGCCTGCGTCCTTGAATGGAGGTCCAACCAGTCCCCATCCACCACCACCCTCCTCTGCCTGTCCTTACATTCAACAACTTCTTTGACTCCACTCACTTCCTCCAAATAGAAGGTGTTGCTATGGGAACCTGTATGGGTCCTAGCTATGCCTGCCTTTTTATGGGATACGTGGAACATTCTTTGTTTCAGTCCTACTCAGGTCCCCTCCCTCACCTCTACTTCCGGTACATTGATGACTATATTGGTGTCGTTACCTGTTCTGGCCCTGAACTCAAAAATTTCATCAACTTTGCTTCCAATTTCCCCCCTTCTCTCGCCTTCACGTGGTCCACCTCTGCCTCCAACTTTCCCTTCCTCGACTTCTCTATCTCCATTTCTGGGGATACGCTGTCTACCAATATCTACTATAAGCCCACCGACTCCCACAGCTACATTGATTACACTTCCTCCCACCCCGCTTCCTGTAAGGATTCTATTCCCTTCTCCCAGTTTCTCGGTCTCGGTCTCATCTGTTCTGACGATGCCAACTTCCACACCAATGCTTCAGATATGTCTTCCTTTTTCCTCAACCGAGGATTCCCCTCCACTGTAGTTGACAGGGCCCTCGATCGTGTCTGTCCCATTTCCCACACATCTGCCCTCACCCCTTCCCCTCAATCCCAGAACCAAGATAAGGTTCCCCATATCCTCACCATCCACCCCACCAGCCTCCACATTCAACATAGCATCCTCCACCATTTCAGCCACCTCCAGCGCGGTGCCACCACCAAACACATCTTCCACCCACACCCCCCACTCCCCTTTCAGCATTCCGAAGGGACTGTTCGCTCCGCGATACCCTGGTCCACTCGTTCATCGCCCCCAACACCCGCTCTCCTTCTCACAGCACCTTCCCGTGCGAGCGCAGGAGATACAACACCTGCCTTTCACCTCCTCCCCTCGCACTGTCCAAGGCCCCAAACACTCCTTTCAAGTGAAACAGCGGTTGAATTGTACTTCTTTCAATTTACTATACTGTACTCGCTGCTCATGATGCGGTCTCTTCTACGCTGGGAAGACCAAATGCAGATTGGGTGATCGCTTTGCTGAACACCACCGCTCTGTCTGCAAGCATGACCCTGACCTGCTGGTCGCTTGCCATTTTAATTCCCCGTCCCACTCCCACTCTGACCTTTCTGTCCTCGGCCTGTTACACAATTCCAATGAAGCTCAACGGAAGCGTGAGGACCAGCACCTCATCTTCCGTTTAGGCACTTTACAACCTTTTGGATTCAACATTGATTTCAATAACTTCAGATCATAACCACTGCTCCAAAATATTTTTTTTTTGTGGGACTGCAGGTACTGGAAATGGTTCTGCTGTTGCCATTTACAGCTCCTCTAGACCCATCTTTTGTTTCTTAACTTGTCTCATTACCACCCTCCTTGCCTTGCACCATCATCCCTTTTGTCATTTAATCACTTGCCCTCCACCCTATCAGACACCTTTCCTTTTGTTCTTTCCTCCTCTCCCCTCCCTCCCCCCTTTCCCTGACTCCGTACTTGCTTAAAAACTTTAACCCTTTAACTTCTTCCAGTTCTGACGAAAGGTCTTCGACCTGAAAGGTAAACTCTGTTTCTTTCTCCACAGATGCTGCCTCACTTGCTGAGTATCTCCAGCATGTTCTGTTTTTATTTCAGTTTACAAGGCTATTAATTTAATCATGCTAACATATTAACTATGGAAACACTTCTTTTCTTTGTTTAAGATTCCTAAATTGGGAGGTGAATTAATATTCCAAAGGGTATGCTATTGAGATCTTCAATTATTTCTTTAAAAGCCTTCAGTATTGTGTTTCAGGTCCTTCGAGACTTAGGATGAAAGTTTCTGCTTAAATTTTCTTTCTCCGCTGCTAGCTTGATATCTGGATAGCAAATTTCACTATATGCTGTAAAGCCAATGTTTAGTATTGAATGTGTTTTAGTATGTGATATATGCATGTCGTGAGTTTGCTTCTAATGCATATCTCTGCTCGCTTTCAATTTCCTAAAATTCCCTCAGTTCAATCTGTTTTTACCCCATTTGCAATACATACAGGACATTAGGTTTATATGTAAATTTGGATGAATTTGATATTTGTTTCATATTTCAAACCATCCAAATTTCATGTCCCCTGAATTGGCTGACACCTACCTCAACCCTAGGTCTGAAACCCAAGCCAATCCAAAGACAAACAGAGGGAAAACAATGGTGGTCCAATCCATATCCAAATCTCAGGCAGAAGAAAAAAATCACCATTGTGTGGAATAGTAGATGATTTTATAAACAGGGCAGTTTCACAAACCAGCAGAAAAATGAATGTTGGACTCGTGAAAGTCGACAAATATCTTCTGCATTAAATAATGTAATGAGATCAAAACAGTTCTATACCATTTTGAGGCAAATCTGGGGTTTGAACTGAAAAAAGAATCTGATAAGTTCACAGTGAAGAAGATGAAGCAAAAGAGCACAGAAATAGAGGACACAACTATCAGAAAATACTTGAAAAGAGGAGGCTGAGAGGTAACCTGATAGAGGTCATTAAAATTATGAAGGGGTTCGACAGGATAGACGTAGAGAAGTTGTTTCCACTTGTGGGGAAGTCCAAATCTAAGGCCATCAATATAAGATAGTCACCAATAAATCTAATAAGGAATTCAGGTGAAACTTCGTTACCAAGAGAGTGGTGAGAACGTGGAACTCTCTACCACATGGAGTGGTTGAGGTGAATAGCATAGATGCATTTAAGGGGAAGCTAGATAAGTACATGAGGGAGAAAGGAATAGAAGGATATGCTGATAGGGTGAGATGAAATAAGATGGGAGGAGGCCCATGTGGCATAGACCAGTTGGGCCAAATAGAATGTACAGCACATTCTCCCAATGGGAATAGGTACTGAGCTGCTCGGGCTCTGTGGTTGATGTCTGAGATGCAGATGGCTCAGTTGCTCCTTCCACCTGCAAATGAAGGCACCATGGCTATTGATGAAGTGGCAGCCTGGACCTGTAAATACCCCCATTAATGGATGGAAATTGGGTGTAAATTTGCCCATATTTATTAGGGGTTTTTATTGCAGATATTGGGGGTCATTATTAACTTGGGCCCAAAACGGGTGCAAAGTTCGTGGTGTGCCTGTGATGCCTGTCCAAAGCCACCATCGGGAGGAGTGAGCCACTCTCAGGTTCGGGCCTTACTTTAATGTAACTGGTGAGCTGCAGGTAACAAATGGCTCTCCGCCACAGCTCACCAGTTTGGAAGGCCCGAAAATCAGTCAATTTTTGCACTGAGCCATCCGGCAGATCAGGCTTGTTGTGGGGTGGGGCGGGCCGGGGCGGCGGGGGGGGTGGGGAAGAGATCCAGGGAGGGGGTGGCATGAATGAGCTGGCAGCAGATCATTGTAGTATTGTGGGGCCTGGAGGTACAACTGGCCGTTGGCACAGTGCACCCCCTGCCCAATTGTACATGAAAATGGCAATCGGGGTCCTACAACTGATATAGAACCCTGATTTGCATATTTAAATTACCTCCTGCCTATTTTGGACAGGATTGCTGAGCACCCATTTAAAGGCCTGCCTAAAAAGGGGTGTACAAGCAACTGGTCGTCCGTTCGTTATGTGGGAAGTAAGTGAGTAGCAGTTGAAAATCGCCCCCTTATGTATCTGAGTATCAGCTGAGGACAGGGCCGTTTTCTGCTGCAAAAGTTCTGCATTCAAATTACCTGCTAATATTCACTGCCCAGTCTCACACATGGAAGATGTGACCTTGTGTAAGCTACCGGAGGCTGTCAGCACACATGGAACCATATTGTAAGGAGAAGAAATGTAAAGAGAGAAGATCAGAAGAAAACTTGAAGGAGAGAACGTTTTTAAAAAAGCAGTCAAATTGAGTTTGAGTTCCAGACAGGCCCAAAATTGGTGAGTCAAATTTAATTTAAAAAATTTGTATGCTTACAATAGTTTGAGGCCTATTGTGGCGCCGTTAAAGCAAGAAACTACATTACAACAGTGACTACACTTCATTGCCTGTAAAGCGCTTTGGGACGTCCTGAGGATGTGAAAGGTGCGATATAAATGCAAGTCTTTCTTTTTTAAATTCCATTTGAAGTGGTGGTTTTGTCATAATAACCAATTATGGCTTTACTTGCTTAACAACAGATGAGGTGATTTTCAACTTTAGATATAAAACAGTTCTATTATTGTGGAATTCTTCACTCAGAGGGTGGTGAATCTTTGGAATTCTCTACCCCAGAGGGCTGTGGAGGCTCAGTCATTGAGTATATTCAAAAACAGAGATCGACAGATTTCTAGATATTAAAGGCATCAAGGGATGGTGCAGGAAAATGGCGTTGAGGTAGGAGATCAGCCATGATCTTGTTGAATGGCAGAGCGTGCTCGAGGGGCCAGATGACCTACTCCTGTTCCTAATTCTTATGTTCTTAGTGCTGTCTTCAGACCCACCAGAAAGTTAAGTGCTACTAATGTGCAATTTTCACGTCTAACCTAGTTTGCATAATGGGGGCGAAACTCAACTTTGTTGGGCATCTCGACGGATTCCTGGTGGGAAAACCTCTGGTGTAAATAAAGGGAGCTTGGTGTTTTAAAACATTTTTTAAAGGTTCCTTATGGGCTAGGAGGAGCAGGGGTCCCACAAGGATATCAAGGGCCTACCCTGCTCCTGGCTTCTCCCAGCCCCCAATCTCGGACTTGCTGATTCCTCCTCCCCCTCGCCCCCAATCCATTCTTACCTTGCCCTTGCCGGTAACCAATTCTGCAAGTTCCTGGCGGCAGCCTGAGCTCCCACCAATTTTGACTCCCGCTTACCGGCGACGAGTCCATTCCCGTCAGATTGGGGCAGGAGTCGGAGGTCGGAATCGGGGCTTGCAAACAAATCCCGGGAATTAAAATCTCCCAGGCCTCACGCTCTGGCGAGATGAGGGGGGGGGAGGGAAAAAAAAGAGTTCACCGTCCACTTCGGCCCCCGATTCCCGCACCGAGTTCCAACGATGCTATAATGTTTCAGCAAACCTATCATCTTTATCTGCCACTGTATTGGGCTATTGGAATTTCTGGATTTATAAACTATGCCAAGACAAGCACAGTGGCATTTTGAGTGGGGAATGGTTGAATTTTGTGAAATCCTATTGTCAGTTTCTATTATGGCTGCTGGTAATGAGCTAAGCCCATGAACAGACCATCACATTGAGATTGTGCTAAAGTTTACCAATACATATTTGATTGGTCCAATTTAGAATTGTAGAGGGAAAATATCCATTATCTTATTATATGTCATCTGTAAGTATTATTTAAACGCTGCTATTAGCCTTTAATTTCTAAAATCTTTGAAATGCGTCAACTGCAAGGATGACTCACTGCACATTTCTGATGCCGAATTTCAAAATATGACAGAAGTGTACAGACATTTTACTTTCAGTTTTCTCTGAATAAATGAAAAAAAATCATTTATATTTTGATGCAGAAATGTTACTGTAATAGCACTGTTTTTGTACCACATTCTGCTTTGAAGTCAAAATATATTTCACAATACGACATAGGCATCAGCAAAATAATGGGCTCAATTTTAAAACGGAGCCAAGAAGGGGGCGGGGGGTCAATTTGAGGTCAGGAATCCCATCGAACGTCCATACGATTTTGACGTAAGGACGTCTTTTATTTCATTTTGTCGGTTTCCCATCCGACTGACCGGCTGATTGACAGGTAAGTCTCGGTCAGATGGAAGAAGAGCCAGGGAGAGGACATCGTCAGGTAAGTTGGTAGGTAGGTCTTTGTTTGTATGGATGGGGGTGTGGGCATGGGTGGGCACGGGGGTCGCGATTCACGGGGGATGGGATTGGGGGGTCAGTCATCGGGTGGGGAGCGGGATCGGGGATCATCGCGGGGGTCTGTGGTCATTGAGGGGGAGGGTCGGGGGTCGGAGGGTCAGGGTCAGGGGTCGGTCCGCGATGCGTTTGTCGGGGGGGGGGGGGGGGGGGGGCGGGGGGTGGTCAGTGCAGGTAGGCTTGTTGGGCCTGGGGGAAGCACTCCTGCTCCTCCGGGCCCACAAGCTGTGCATTTCTAGGCACTTACCTGCAGTCTCTGGCCTTCTCGCCTCCTTTCAGGCGTGAAACAGAAGTCCCGGGAATCCCGGCCCCCCCCTCACCCGGGGTTGAAATCCGGAATTAGTTAAAAATGGAGGCCTGAAGCCTCCTGGAGAGCGGGTTGGCCGCCCACCCCTCGTCCCACTCCTGTGAAAACCAGAAATGGGCGGGTTGGAGGCAGGTCTGAAACGGTGGCAATTTTCAATTCCCTCCTGCCCCCAACCCACCCGTTTATTACTTTTAAAATCGAGCCCATTACCTGTGAACATTTTCTAATGTGATTCTAAAACTGCCCTCTATACAGGCTGAAAATGATTATCATGACAACAGGAACATAGGAACAGGAGTAGGCCATTCAGCCCCTCAAGCCTGTTCCACCGATCAACTAAGATCATGGCTGATCTGTATCTTAACTTCATCTACCCACCTTGATTCCATAACCGTTAATACGCTTGCCTAATAAAAATCTATTAATCTCAGTTTTGAAATTTTCAATTGATCCTCAGCTCAACAGCTTTTTGGGGGAGAGAGTGTTCCAGATTTCCACTACCCTTTGTGTGAAGAAGTGCTTCCTGACATCACCCCTGAATGGCCGAGCTCTAATTTTAAGGTTATGCCCCCTTGTCCTGGACTCCCCCATCTGTGAAAATAGTTTCTCTCTATCTACCTTATCAATTGCTTTAATCATCTTAAACACCTTAATTAGATCACACCTTAATATTCTATACTCAAGCCTATACAAGCCTATATTACCAATAACCCAGAGCTACAGCTGGGTACCTTGTTGTTCGGCTATTGCTAACATTGGCTTCCAAAAGTCACAAAGCAGACAATTTATAAAACAACACAAGGAATGAAGATGAAAATGGCATTCAGCCCATTGTAGCTGATGCATCCACAAAGAATCGACAATATCTTCATCACAGCATACAACTCTTTATTTAATGTTTCCAGGGCTTTTCTCTCCACTACCCTGCCCAGGTGTGTAACCCACATGTTAATCACACTTTGTATGAAGAAAAGCTTCCAGGCATCAGGTCTAAGTTTGCCTATCACTAGTTTGAACTTGTGTTTCCTTGTCTTACTGTCATGGTTTAATTTGAAATGGTGTTCCAGATGTACCTTTTCCATATCGCTTACTATCTTATATACCTCTATAAAGTCACCTTCTTTCAAGGTTGTAAAGCCCAAATTTCTCCAGACTTTTTGACATTCCGCCCTTTGATTCTAGGAATTAATCTCATGGCTCTTCTTTGTACTTCCTCCAGGGCTTGAATGTCTCCCTCAATAACCAGACTCAGTAACCAGTGTGTCAGCAGTGGTTCAGTGGGTAGCACTCTTCGATCGGAGTCAGATGGTTGTTGGTTCAAGTCCCACTCCAGAGGCTTGAGCACAAAAATCTAGGCTGACACACCAGTACTGAGACAGTGCCCAAGACCTGCCAGAATTAATTTTCACACAGGCTTTGAAATGGGTGCCCAGCCCTCCCGCCCAAAACCGTTGGGAGGCTGTCTAAATATGCAAATCAGGGGTCCTATTCCAGTTGTAGGGCTCCAATCGCCCTTTTCATGTACAAATAGGCGGAGAGTGTGGCGTGCATGCAAGGCCCATTTGTTCCTTAAAGAGACCGCTGGAGGCTGCTCCAAAACACAATCTGGCAAATTTTCTTGGGTGAAGCATGGTCCAAAACTACAGCCTAATGCCAGCCTGGTCTCGTGCCCCCTCTGGGATCGGCTCCCCATCGCCACCAATAGGCCTGGTCTGCTGGCCATTTCAGAGCAGAACTCCACTGAGATTAACTAATTTAACACAGGTTAGGATCTTTCTTGATCATCATGGACTACTAAATGCAGTCCTTTTACAACCTTTATAACTTATTACTTCAATACTTCACTGAATTTCCTTGATGTAGCTTATATATTTGAACTGTTTACTGGACACAACAGACACAGTGATTATACAGAGAGATGGATAGCAAAAAACCATTCCATTCTTACTAAAAAAAAATAGGAAAAAACTCTCAAAAATTGATCTAACAATTTTAAGAGGAAGGACACTCCAAAGAGAAGTGCTTTCAATGCAAGTTATTTCCCCTTTTACGTCTCCAGGACATAATTCACCATAAACTGCTGTCTGTTAGGACATATTATTTACAGCACAGCACCACATCCCCAGGGATATGCTTCGGGTCAAATAGAGGCTGTTTCACCTTCACACGACAGCCTTGGACCCAGCCAGTGAGTTTTCACCGAAAGAATGAAGATTGTTAATCATTTTCATTCGGGGTGGCAATCTGAAACATGGCAATCATTTTCTAAATACTTCATTTGTTGCTATGTACCCGGATGGTACAGGGCAACTTAATGATTGATAGTTTCAGATTGGAATTTAGGAACGGAAAGGATGTTGGTCCCCATTGTTTCAGCAGAGGAGTTAGTTAATGCTGATCTTGGTTGGGTTTGAATCATGACCTCTCTATGACCTGATCTCTCAGGTCACATTTGGCAGTGCAGTACCACATTAGGCATTAGCATTTTTCCTAACAGACTTTTGATAAACTATATTACTGGGACAAAAGGGGGGGGGGAGGGGGGAAGTGCTTTACATGGAATATACTTTCCCCATAGAATATCTTTTCCCTTGAAATAACAGGAGCTGATTCTTACATTAGCAGTTAATTGATAATTTGAGTAAAAAGTCAACAACATATACAGGCCTCTTTGTATTCTACTCTTTCATGGAGAAGAGCATTGAAACACATTCCACAATGAGTCATTTATATTCTACAGCTATCCCCAATAAGCTTCTGGTGTGATGACAGAATATTAGTGTTAGACAATCGGATATGCACACCCTGCATACTTTTATCTTCACAAGGTTTCAGGTAGAACTATCCTTTATCAAATTTGATGAATAAAAGGTTCATTTTAAGGATTCAAACAAACCTTTTCATATTGTTTGAACAAAGAAAAAACAGAAAAGTGTCTGCAGAACGACAAATTTTATGAATTTCTCCAATTTAAAGCTTGCTGTAATTTATGCACACCACCTCGCACTCCGTTAAGAATAATTCTAAGAGACATGGATGTATAACAATCTTCCTGCTAGCAGTGCCAAATTACTATTGACACTGAAGTCAATCTGGGAGAATGATGTTGGCATTGAATTCATCCTGCAGCAGTGGAGAAGCATCTTGGGATCTCACTAATTCAGCAAATGAATCACTCATTAGATTGATGCCACTTAAGATAGCCCACAAATTACCCAAATACTGAGCAAAACTCAAAACAGAGCTATTGTTGGGGGATAGAAAAATCTAAACTGATATATAACACACGCACACGTTATATATAAATATATATAAAAAACAGAACTGCTGAAATGTTTTTAAAAATTGAGAATTGTTTTGTTCATAATTCCAAGATTATTGACAGCATGTATTGGAAGATGTGGTGTATTATCAATCGTGTCGTGGTCATTATTATGAGGTAGGGGTGGGCTGGACTGTTTAGCCAACAGTCACCGTACTTCATTGGGTGTAAAGTGCTTTGGAACGTCCTGAGGTTGTGAACGGCGCTATATAAATGCAAGTTCTTTCTTTCGCCCAAGTCCAAACGCATGCTAATCCTCTCCCCATTGCCATTAGCCAGAAGAACAGGGCTGAACTAATGAATATGCCACTTATAAAACAATAAATTTCACAAGCACTTGAACCATGCATTTGTCAGATAATCCTACCATGCTCACAGGGGAAATACATTAACAAATGGCAGCCACTGATTGACTATGTTCAAAAATAACCACAGAAGCAGAGCACTGTGGTTTATCACGTTCAATAAAGTGAGAGGTTGGACTACAGCTTTTAATTTGATTTCTGACATAAAGTCAATTGGACAATTAGTTCCTACTCAACAGGAAAACAGAATTGTCATTCTTGTGTATAGATTTCTAATATGTGTGACTTCTGAGATCCCGAGATACAGTTGATAGAATCAGATCTGTCCAGAGTGTATCCAAGAAAGTTCCTTGTGTAAATACTGAAAAGCAATGGCAAATTGACACTGTACCTTGAATGAAGAGGTGGATTCCCGATCGCCTCCAGAGTGCTTCCACCTCTGGGGGCAATGTAAATGCTTGCTTCGAGTTACCATTTAATCAAACCATAGGTAGGCTGAGCACTCAGCTCAGCGATACAGGCCAGCCATGTAGTTTCCTGATCTCTGGCTTGTACACATTTTCCCCATCCCAATCCAACAGCCAGAAATAAAACTTCTTTTATTGAAGAGATACTTGAACCAAATTTTCAGAAAATTGGCAAATACCACGTGTGGGAAGTTTAACCCATGAAAGAATAGGAATTGGTATTCCAAATCACACTGAATGAAACAACGGACTGACAATTGGATGACACTATTTTTTCACCTAGGCAGATAGAGTGGCACCTGATGGTCCCAAAAGTTTTGATAGGTTCTAGGTACTAAACAGACAGCAAGAGCCATTATGCTGCAAGGTCAATTATTGGTATTTTGTATGTATCTTTATTCACAAGATAATTACAAATGAGGAAGGCTATTTGGTCCATCTGGAGAGGCCCTAATGTTCTCCCATTGTAGCATCCAATTATTTCTTAAATAATTCCAAGGTTTTTGCCTCCACTTTAAGGACTGCTGTGCGCATGAGAAAACGGACCACAGTAACACGCCGTGTATGCTGCTGTCAGTTGCAAACGAATTTCACAAAGGGGCCCAAAACAGTCGCTATGTCCCCGATTTGCATAAGCAATGGGCCTAATGCCAGTTTCAGGTGCTCGCCTTACCTAATATGGTGTGTAGTGCATTTTTGGTGCAGACTGAATGCACGCACACCATACACCATATTGGGTCCTGCAGCGCCCGTTTTCTGCCTGAAAAACAGCCGCCGCACAATTGGAATTTCTAGGAACTCATCTGAAGGACAGAACCACTAACAATGCTGCACTGGAGTAAAGGGTCAACCGAGATTACGGGGTTCAATATCCACTGGTATTTTCCCCAATTGTCCGCCATAACTTTTGGCGGAAGATCCACGGAAATCTCACAGAAACAACATAAACAGCATTTAGAGCCCTTTTCTGGGGTTTTAATGGATCTTCTACTGAAGTTATAGCGGATGATCACAGAGCTGCCCAAAAAATTCAACCCTTATACGCTCAAGTCTTGCTGTAGGCCTTGAACCCACAAGCAGGAAGAACATTGCCAATTTAGATAAGCTGCCATTTATCCCAGGTAATTGTATAGTGCAAGTCCATCTCAGTCTTTTTAACAGCATTATTTATGGAGAAGTGAATTGCCAAGGAGAAAGCATTATGATTTACATATGGAAACTTCTATGAGAAGTACTTTTGAAGCCCTTGAGAGAAAAGAGTAATTGCAAAGATTGTAGGTAGTAGCAATCCACAGGCATCTTGGTTAGTGCTGAGCAAGTAACAATGCTGCATAAAAATCTCAAGCCAACACTGTTACATTTTCACTGGAGTAATATGAAACTAGCTGGCAAAAAATAATTAAACAAAACATAATACGAAATTAGCAAATTAGAGCACAAGTTTGTTTTAGTTCTATTTTTGGTAATGCAGCATAGGCTTTTCTTCATGCCAACAGTTAAATCTACATCCCCTTATGTTGTACTTCACATTCTGAACTATATTTTGATGTGCAATGCATTGTTCCCTGTTCTTTCAACAAGCAACCTATTCTATTTTGGCGCACTGTATGGTGCATTTTCAAATATGTCAGCACATTTTGCCCTGATGTGAATGGGGTGCTTTTAGCTAATTAAGTGCAGACATGATCATTCTATCAGAAAAATAAAGTGGAAATTAAAGTGTCAATTTTATTCCTAGGTTCACGTCAGAGAGACAAATAAATGGTACAGATTGAAAATGACTGTCATTTATGAGTTTTTGTTGCTGATTTCACAATATACAATAGACCAGCATACAAATTGTACCATTTATATTTTTTTGTCAAATAGATTTGATATGCTACCATAATCATATTGTAGAAAGAGGATTTGGGTATAAGCCCAGGCTCATAGATTTGGTCTGAAATGTACAGTCTTCATGTAAATCTAAATTAGACATGGATTGAACAAGTAAGTCCTTCTGGTCCATGTGAGAAGTTAAGACAATAATTTACTCCCACAATTTACATCTTGTTGGCATTGAAGATGCCCACAGCTCAACTTCTGTGATACCAATATTTTTCAGCCCCAGAATGGGCCAATGATGGGTATCAGTGAGAAATGTCAAGTCATCCCCTAACTCAGGAAGACACTTCACTATATTAGCTTGTCAACATGTTTATGACAGCAACAATGAACTAAAGAGGCCTTCTTCACCATTCAGAACAGATCTAGCAGCTCAAAACTGGGCATCCATAAGGCGTTGTGGGCCATCAGCATCAGCAGAATTGTATTCCAGCACAATCTGTAACCTCATGGCCCGGCATATTCCTCACTCCACCATTACCAACAAGCCAGGGGATCAACCCTGGTTCAATGAGGAGAGTAGAAGAGCATGCCAGGAGCAGCACCATGTGTACCTAGAAGAGGTGCCAACCTGGTGAAGCTACAACACAGGACTACATGCATGCTAAACAGCGGAAGCAACATGCTATAGACAGAGTTAAGCGATTCCAAAACCAATGGATCAAATCAAAGCTCTGCAATCCTGCCACATCCAATCGTGAATGGCGGTGTACAGTTGAACAATTAACAGGAGGAGGAGGCTCTGTAAACATCCCCATCCTCAATGATGGCAGAGTGTAGCACGTGAGTGCAAAAGACAAGGCTGAAGCGTTTGCAACTATCTGCAGCCAGAAGTGCCGAGTAGATGATCCATCTCAACCTCCTCCCGATATCCCCACCATCACAGATTCACTCCACATGATATCAAGAAATGGCTGAGTGCACTGGATACAACAAAGGCTCTGGGCCCCGACAACATCCCGGCTGTAGTGCTGAAGACTTGTGCTTCAGAACTAGCCGCGCCTCTAGCCAAACTCTTTCAGTACAGCTACAACAATGTGGAAAATTGCCCAGATGTGTCCTCTCCACAAAAAGCAGGACAAATCCAATCCAGCCAATTACCACCCCATCAGTCTACTCTCAATCATCAGCAAAGTGATGGAAGGTGTTGTCGACAGTGCTATCAAGCAGCACTTGCTCACCAACAACCTGCTCAACAATGCTCAGTTTGGGTTCCGCCAGGAGCACTCGGCTCATTACAGCCTTGGTCCAAACATGGACAAAAGAGCTGAATTCCAGAGGTGAGATGAGAGTGACTGCCCTTGACATCCAGGTAGCATTTGACCGAGTGTGGCACCAAGGAGCCCTAGTAAAATTGAAGTCAATGGGAATCAGGGGGAAATCTCTCCAGTTGCTGGAGTCATACCTAGCACAAAGGAAGATGGTAGTGGTTGTTGGAGGCCAATTATCTCAGCCTCAAGACACTGCTGCAGGAGTTCCTCAGGGCAGTGTCCTTGGCCCAACCATCTTCAGCTGCTTCATCAATGACCTTCCCTCCATCATAAGGTCAGAAATGGGGATGTTCGTTGATGATTGCACAGTGCTCAGTTCCATTCGCAACCCCTCAGATAATGAAGCAGTCCGTGCCCGCATGCAGCAAGACCTGGACAACATTCAGACTTGGGCTGATAAGTGGCAAGTAACATTTACGCCAGGCAAGTGCCAGGCAATGACCATCTCCAACAAGAGAGAGTCTAACCACCTCCCCTTGACATTCAACGGCATTACCATTGCCGAATCCCCACCACCAATGTTCTGGGGGTCACCATTGACCAGAAACTTAATTGGACCAGCCACATAAATACTGTGGCTACAAGAGCAGGTCAGAGGCTGGGTATTCTGCGGCGAGTGACTCACCTCCTGACTCCCCAAAGCCTTTCCACCATCTACCAGGCATAAGTCAGGAGTGTGATGGAATACTCTCCACTTGCCTGGATGAGTGCAGCTCCAACAACACTCAAGAAGCTCGACACCATCCAGGACAAAGCAGCCCGCTTGATTGATCCCTAAACATTCACTCCCTTCACCACTGGCAAACTGTGGCTGTGTGTACCATCCACAGGATGCACTGCAGCAACTCACCAAGGCTTCTTCGACAGCACCTCCCAAACCTGCGACCTCTACCACTTAGAAGGACCAGGGCAGCAGGCACATGGGAACACCACCACCTGCACGTTCCCCTCCAAGTCACACACCATCCCGACTTGGAATTATATCGCCGTTCCTTCATCGTCACTGGGTCAAAATCCTGGAACTCCCCACCTAACACCGCTGTGGGAGAACCTTCACCAGATGGACTGCAACGGTTCAAGGCGGCGGCTCACCACCACCTTCTCAAGAACAATTAGGGATGGGCAATAAATGCTGGCCTTGCCAGCGATGCCCGCATCCCATGAATGAATAAAAAAAAATCCCTGCATTGTTCATTCTGTGGACCTATGATGATGTACCAGTGCCTTGCCATCATTCCTTCATCAATCAAAGGCATGTGAAGCAATTGCAAAGTAGAAGATCCAACAATTCGTCCATCCTTTTCAGAGATCATAATAGCACCTACTTGTTCCTCCAAGTATTAGTTGTATAGAGGAGCACGAGTCCCAGTTAGTTCTTTCAGGCTTTCTACTTATACGGACTTGAGTATCTTTACCCCTCCATGTGAGATAATTCCAGCATTTATACATCTCAGCCACTTTCCCTTTCACAGCGCACATGACTGTATTTAGCCAAATTTTGGATGCACCCCTTGATTTTGGCTTTTTTGTTGCCATGTCCAATAAAACCTCTAGGGTTGTAATACCTCTGTCACAGTGACTTCAATCTCAGGATTAGCTGAAGTGCACTTTACAACATCTCCTCCCTATTTCTGTATCATTATTGCTGCTGTTAGATATTTTGAACTGCATCAAATTCTGAGGTTTTTGATGCTAGTTCCATCCCCTTTATTCCATCATGTCATTAATAAATGTTATAATCTCAATTCTTTGCCAATTATATCTCATACAGGAGTGGCTACGTAATTTGCATCAGGCCACAGAATAGAATATCAGAAATTCAATACAGTACATATCTAATATCTGTCAACACAGAAATCTTTCCATGCACCGGTGCACTCAAGACCAGAATTTAGCCCTAGAGGTTTAGTGCTGAATGGTTAATTCGAGTCTCTAGGCTGCTGTTCAGCATCTTCATCTGTTTTCATGACGACAGTCACCCCTGACGCTGAGGATCAGATCTGCCTCCCTCCTAAACCTCCTGTGCATCAAGACAATAGGACTGCCACATCCCATCGCCTGCTGTCACAGTGATGTAAACAGGATAAATGAGTCACCCAGTTTTGACGTAAGGAGTAATTACTTTTTCTTCTTGTTAATCCATAGAGGTCTTTCTTTTGGTGACAGTTTTCACTTAAGAAGCTTCATTAATATAATTATAATTGAGTCAGGCTGTTAACTGTCATATTCTGTTGCTTTTATTGGTTTGTTTTCAATGATCCTAGAATAAATATTTGCTCATATACTGTATTAACTCTACAAGTATAGTCATTCTGCTCACTAACAGTAACCATCCATTTTGTACAGCAAAAGACATCAATTTGAACACTTTGCTAACCATCCTGCAGGAGCAGCAAAATAGTATCTGGTTAAGATTTTCACATCACAAAACACACAAATTTTACATTTCTTGCTTGGAAGCTAAAAAAAAATGGAAATTAAATCAGATATGATGGTATATCAAAAATGCAGCTAATGGATTTCAGCATCCAGCAATTTTGATTTAATGGACCTATCACAGTGCGTCAGAGGTTTTATAAGTGCAGGAGTGTTATGCTAGATAGTATTATTAAGGACACTGATTAATTAGCATTGGGAGTCAGCCCAGAATATGGCAGTAATGGGTTGGGGTATTAGGTCTAGCAATACTTTGAAGGACACGGGGTCTAGGAGGTGGCCCTGTGCTTCAGGGAGCACTATAGAGAGGGGTTCTTGGAAAACTTAGGAGAAGGGTCCTGGGATTTGGGAGCATGGAGGAGGGAGGCTTAGAGCCTGGGAGCATTGAGGGCTATCCTGGGATCAGGGAGCACTGGGAATGCAGTCTTGGGGTTTCTGTGCACTGAGAGGAGGTGCAAGGATCTGGGAGTAGGGAAGGGGAAGTCCTGAGGAAATGGAACCTCGGGTCCAACTAAACTGGGGAGGGGGTTTGGAAGTTTTTTTGGGTTGGGAAAAATATGGCAGAATTGGGGGGTTGCTGGTATCTGGTAGTATTTATGGGGGCAGAGTCTAGCAGCAACGTGGGGAAGAGGGACTAGGAAAAAGGATAGTTCAGCAACTCGAAGTTTCCTTAGCTCCCATCAGGCCCCAACAATCCCACTGCAGTCATGACTCTTGTAATTTTCCCCAAATAATATTTTGTGCCATCAAGCACCCCTGCCCCATCTCATATCACTTTCCCAATCACAGCCGTTTTGCATCTTTAAAGCAATATGTGCACTATTAGTGAATTTGCTGACTCAATCTTTAATAAATATAAAGTTCTGCAAACAACCAAAAATAATTCATAAAATGGTCAAAATGTCATTATTTAAGTAGTTTCCTAATTTTTAAATTAAAAAAAGTCCCCATAATGCCCCAAAATTGTTGGCAGAAATTTTTTTTTTTTAAATTAATTTTTCAATCTTTTTGAGAGGAAATAAAACCTATTCTAATAAATAATCTTTGTTGACAGCTAGAAGAAAGAAATCACATCTGCTGGCAATCACAAGAGAGTTAATCAGAGGTCTTGTCTGATCAAACACTTCATAATATAAAAAGCGTTAACATTTTAAATGAGAACTGTCTGAAACAAATCTTTGAGAATTCAGTCTTCAATTTGTTTAGGTCTTTTGGAAAAAGTAAAGAAATTCACAAAAGATAGGCAAAATGGAAAATGAGGAGGGGGGAACGTAGCCCTGATAATAAAGGATGAGATAAAAGGCAGTAATGAGAAAGGTTCTTAGCTCAGAAAATCAGGAAGTAGAATCAGTATGGGCGGAGCTAAGAAATAACAAGGGGCAGAAACACTGGTGGGAGTAGTTTATAGGCCCCCTAACAGTAGTTACAGTGTTGGACAGAGTATAACTCAGGAAATTAGAGGAGCATGTAACAAGAGTAATGCAATAATCGTGGGGGACCTTAATCTTCATATAGGCTGGGCAAACCAAATTGGCAAAAGTAGTTTGGAGGACAAGTTCATTGGTTGCATTCGAGACAGTTTTCTAGAACAATATGTCGAGGAACCAATTAGGAACTGGCTCTTTTATATCTAGTATTGTGTAATGAGCCAGGGTTAATTAGTAATCTTAGAGTTCGGATTCTATGATAAAATTTCATATAGAATCCCCTGGCCCTGATGAGTTACATCCTAGGGTTTTAAAAGAGGTGGCTACAGAGATAGTGGATGCATTGGCTTTGATCTTCCAGAATTCCTTAGAATCTAGAACGTCTCTGTGGCTTGAAAGGTAGATAATGTAACTCCGCTATTCAAGAAAGGAAGGAAGGAGAAAACAGGGAACAATAGGTCAGTTAACCTGACATCAGGAGTAAGGAAAATGCTAGAATCTTAGATGAAGGGACCGAGTGTAATGTATCCAAGTTTGCTGACGATACAAAACTAGGTGGGAAAGTAAGCTGTGAGGAGTGCGCCAAGAGGCTGCAAAGAGATATAGACAGATTAAGTGAATGGGCAAGAAGATGGCAGATGGAGTATAATGTGGGGACATTTGAAATTATCCACTTTGGTAGTAAGAATAGAAAAGCAGAATATTTTTTAAAAGGTGAGAGAATAAGAAATGTTGGTATTCAGAGGAATTTGGGTGTCCTTGTACACGAATCACAGAAAGTTAACATGCAGGTACAGCAAGCAAGTGGGAAGGCAAATGGTGTGTTAGCCTTTATTGAAAGGGGGTTGAAGTATAAGAGTAAGTAGGTCTTGTTGCAAGTCTCTGGTGAGACCACACCTGGAGTACTGTGTACAGTGTTGGCCTCCTTATCTAAGGAAGGATATACTTGCATTAGAGGGGGTGCAACAAAGGTTCACTAGATTGATTCTTGAGATGAGGGGATTGTCGTGTGAGGAGAGATTGAGTAGAACGGGCTTATATTCTCTGAAGTTTAGAAGAATGAGAAGTGATCTCATTGAAACGTAAAATTCTTAGAGGGCTTGACAGAGAGGCTGTTTCCCCTGGCTGGAGTGTCTAGAACTAGGGGTCATAGTCTCAAGGTAAGGGGTCGGTCATTTAGGACAGAAATGTGGAAAAATTTCTTCACTCAGAAGGTTGTGAATCTTAGGAATTGTCTTCCCCAGAGGGCTGTGGATGCTCAGTCTGAGTATATTCAAGACTGAGATTGATAGATTTTTGGACACTAAGGGAATCAAGGGATATGGGGATAGGGAGGGAAAGTGGAGTTAAGATAGAAGATCAGCCATGATCTTATTGAATGGCAGAGCAGGCTTGAGGGGCCATATGGCCTACTCCTGCTGCTGTTTCTTATGTTCTTCTGACAGGAAACTCCCTTCTGCTCTTCAACTCCCATTGATGTGTGGATTCCATGCTGGGAAATTCCGCAAGCTACACATGCTCAGAACGCAGAGATGCGGCAGGTCTGTGCAGGTCTTTTCTGGAGGTAGAAATTTCGAACTAAAGCCCAAACTTTTGAGACAGGCTGAGGCCTTGAAGTAAAAACTTTAAGGAAGGCCTTAAAAGATATAAAAGACAATTTAACAGATAATTATAAAGTCGTGTTATTGTGAAATGTATTTTAAAAAATTTATTTTATTTAAAATCTAAATTTGGACTTTATAAATTTCAGTTACTGAGAAAAGGTAGCAGACAAAAATTCTTGAAAGCACATGTTGAGTGATTCAACTGGTTCGTCAACAAGCTATGGAAAGCAACTGTTTACATTAGAAATTCCAATTTCATAAATGTTTACATAGACAATTTCAATGTTAAATGTAGACATTAAACCTGTAACAACAGGAAGTAAGGCTTGTGGACGCAAATATATAAGTTGATCTCCCATGGCATTGCTCATAGCTAATCTGGGATTGGAATGTAATTTCTGATTTTTTTGCTCTATTTTCCATGATGAATTTGCAGTATTTCCTTCAGATGCAAGCAATTTATTTGTTTCTTCTTCCCTTCTCCTTCACCAAAATCTTTCTTCTGGACACCACATCTAATCTCTGCTTTCCTGACTCTGTCTGTCTGTTTTCCTTATTACTATTTGTGAAGTGCATTGGGATATTTCTTGCTATACAAGTTCAAATTGTCATTTTGTGAAGCCATGAGGCGTGACACTTTTGAGGTATTGTGTCTCTGAGTCCACACTCTGAAATATTTGATGCTCCAGACACAAAGGGTGAAATCTTCAACTTCTGCCCAAAATGGGCAGAGTGTTTGTTCACAACACCAATCTGAAGCTAATGGCATGAGGCACAGGCCATTAGAGGTTGGTGTCTCATTTCCATAAGAAGGGAGAGCTGTCGGCACTACTCATGTTTGTAATTGGCAGCTTGCCCATTGTGCGGGCAGGAAATCCAGTGGAACTTCCATGATCTATAGGAAGCCGGCACCTCTTAAAGGGAAATGTCTTTGGTTAATGCTGCCTTCTGTACCTGTTACTGTCTCTAAAATGACTGCTGCCTTAGCCTCACCATTTCTCTGATGGTGCAATGGAGCTCCTGGTGGAGGAGGCCACCAGGAGAAAGGAAGCCCTCTTCCCCAGTGACAGAGGTAGAGTGCACCAAATAGCCCAGCAACAGTGGAAAGTGGATGACGAGCACGTGAATGCCAGAAACATTACACCTAGGAACTGGCAATAGTGCTGGAAAAAATTCAATGACCTGCCAAGATCTTCAAAGGTAAGACTCCCATTCACAGCTTTCTTACTCTGCACAGCCCTGTACCATTCTGCTGTATCCGCAGCACGAACAAGTCTTTCCTCCCTTACTTCCCATCTCTCTCCTCCAATCACAGCAGCACACTTCAATGCATCGCCTCCTGCTTCCACTTGCAAACTCTGCCACTGTATCTGCACAATTACTGGGCCCTCCTGACTGTGTGGGTCTATTGTAGAACTGGCAAATAATATGCTGCAGCAATTAAGAATGGCATTTTGGTCCTGAAACAGCAGCGGGACTCTGATTTACATATGTTCAGTAGATGCCCGTTAGTTTCAGGCGAGCGTGCTGGACACCTAACAAGCGATCCGATCCAAAATGGCGTCAGGTGCACGTCCAGGGATAAACAAACAGGTCAGACGGTGACCCCATTGTCAGGGCCCCAATGCCCACAGTTTCAGCAGGTGGATGCCCATTGAAAATCACTCCCAAAACTTTTAATTATAAATTGACTATACTTGGTTATTTGTTGGAGGAATCTTGCTGTGCTGGTGAACCTCTTTACAAATGTGATAAGGACAAAAGGAAATGATCAACGTTGGCCAGTCCGACATTGTAGCAGTTCTTGTAAATTCTGCTTCTACACCTTGATCGTTTATAGTAAAACCAAAAAGCTAATTTAATAAGTGTGAAGGATATTTAGGTTTAACTTAAGTCCAGCCTGAGACAGCCTTATAACTCCACTGCTGAGATCCATAACATAAATGGCAATGACAATGATTACAAATTCTGTTCTAGTTAAAAAGGTCTCTTTTGGCAATGAAGTGTTCAAAAATAGCTCTACATTTAGAATGCAAATGGTATAGCTGAATTGATAAACAGCTTTCAGAAGTAGTCGTTTATGGTCAATTTGCTTTAGTAGCTGCCACTTACCAACATCTACTGGGTGTATCCAGTGTTAAAAAAACAGGTCGAACTGCCAAATATGTTCAGAGAATCATCAACTTCTGCAAATTGATGGGAGTCTTTTCTTATTGGGGCATTGCTCCATTTACTATACTCAGTATTGAATAGTCCTTAAATCATTTGCCGAGGATTTGTTTATGGTTCACAACTTCATAATGTACTGTTTTTTAAGCATTCCTATATACTTCCTATTGCTATTGCAAATCTGTTTCCTATTGCTGTTTTAAAGGTCACTATGAAGTGAACAGATCCCTTGATGCCTATACAATTGAGTTGTGTCTCAAAGAAAACACACTTGGAGTCTCCAGTTACTGTGCCCATTTTAACCCTGCCAGTATTGCTGATTTTTGCTGAGCTAACTATTCTCTGTTCCTGTGCTCATTTGGGACAATCCTTTGAGCAAACTGTGTGGAAGGGAAAAATGTCCTGTAAAAGCAAGAGTTCAACATCAGGGGGAAATAGAGGTATAGTTCGTCCGACACAAAGCATTTCTGTTATTCTACATATAGAATAACAAAAGGCATTATCATTATCACCTAGGTCAAAGTCTTTACTGAGCTGGAGGAACAAATCCAAATTAGATCTCTCTAGGCACCAAAAGCCTTGCTTGAAGAGTTCTATTGTGTGCTCGACGATCACCCTGGTGGTGACGGGGCTCCGGTTGTATCTCATCTAAGCAGGCATGCTCAGGTTACAGGGAAAGGTCATGAACCATGTGTGGAGGGGATAGCCCTTGTCCCTTCTGAGGTTCTGAGATGGATGGAATAGTGGGGAGGATGGTTGACTGGTGCAGAATAAAGGCACCTGTACAGCTGCCTGGAAACCGGGCATATACCTGCATGATTCTGTGGCGATGACCACTGGCCAGCTGCACACTGATTGAATGATAGCCTTTCCTGTTGATAGAGGCAGTTGGCTGGTTGCTCGGTGCCCTGATGGCTACGTGTACAGTCTATGACACCCTGCACTCGTGGGAAGCCAGATGCTGCCACAAATCCCAAAGAACTTGCATTCTAACTGCTGGCAGCCATTGGGAAATTGATTTGGCTGTTGACCCTGACAAAGAGGGCATTGGTGAATAGTTTGATGCATTTGTGGACTGCAGTCTGACTCACATGAGAAATGTCACCTGGTGCAGCCAGGAAGGAGCCTGAGGCAAAGGAGTTAAGGGCGGTGGTGACTTTCACTACTACAGGCAAAACATGGCTACCTGGCCCAGTGGGCTGTAGGTCTTGCTGGAGGATGCCACACGGGTCTGTGACAGCCACTGACACATGAAGCCCCTAACAGCTCCCTCTCATGGTTGAGGAAGCATGAAGCAGGGATTGGCGTCATAAGGCTCTTTTGATGATCAACCAAATTCTTCCCAATGGTCGGGCATATAAGATATTGACCATGTCTAAATACTTAAGTACAGAAGATGTAAACAGTAGTCTACTGGCCATCTGACGGTCCATTTGCTTTTGACACCTGACTCGTCTTAGCTGTACCATCAAGGGAGCTTTGTTCTATTTGAGATAAATGGGTGATTTTAACCCAGAATCAATCTTCTGCATCTTTGCTGTTGTATGCATTAGTTATATCATAGCTGATTAGTGGTCTTATTGTCTATCCTATACCTCTTATTTCATTTGGTATTTTCTCTTGTAAACTCTTGTAACCTTGTTAATGGTCAGATAACTGTTGTTTTGGAATTGAAGTGAAAGTTGCTTCTTCTATTTGGTTCAGTTAACTTCTAATTACACTTGTGATTTGGCCATGATCACTGAGAATTTGTGAATTATCAACAACATCCTGGAGATAACTGCAAAGAGACTGTACAAGAGTATTTCAAGGCAGTTCGATATGTGTTAATTTGAAAGGTGTGTTGTTTCCTTCCGTTTTATAAACAGCATGGGATCCCCATTGAGCAAGAGAGCCATTGTTTCCAAATGAACTTGACCTGCGAATACAGCTGACCGTTTCTGAGCAGAAGGACCGCTTCAAGGTTCCTTGGGTTGCCACGATCATCGCCATGGACTATGATACTGAGCTTCTCAGCAAATTTCGGCTTTGGACCGCAACTGGAGGGTCAGGGCGATCGTCACCAATAACGCCTTTGCAGCAAATTCCGGGCCATAAAATGAGGAAGGAATTTCTTCTCCCAGAGGGTCGTGAATCTTTGGAATTCTTTACCCCAAAAATATGTGGAGGCTGAGTCATTGAATACATTCAAGGCCGGGTTAGACAAATTTTTGATCAGCAAAGGAATCAAAGGATATGGGGAAAGGGCAGGAAAGTGGAGTTGAGGTAAAAATCAGATCAGCCATGATCTCATTAAATGGCGGAGCAGGCTCGAGGGGCCGAATGGCCTACTCCTATCTCTTGTGGTCTATTAAAAGGGTTCACCGACCTGGACTTTTCTTCAAAAATAACGGAGAGCCGAACAGCGCTCACTGTTACTTCACTGCAAATGGAAAAGCAACTTCCAGCGAGGGTACATGCGCAGTCAAGCGCGGAAATCTGCAAGTTGTTCTATTATTTGCCCTGCTTGTTTGAAAGCTTGTGCGGGAAGGAGATCCCGTTGGCTGAATGAATGAACCAGCGTGAACTTCCTCTCCTGCCCAGCTGGAAATGAACTAATCTCTCCATAAAAAAGGTATGCTGGGGTTTTCTTTTAGGTCTAAACTAACCGTTAAGTCTTAATGACTGCCAAACAACCTCCCTGGCACTGAAAATTAACTGTTAAAAATGTGGAGTCTCATTCCTTCAAATTTTAATTGTTGTTGGACATTTATAAAAAAATGTTTTAAATTTAAATGTTATTTTAACTTTCTCTGTCTCTCTCTTTTATCTCTGTCTTTTAATTTGACATCTCTTACCCTCTCTTTATTTCACTTTAACTGATTTTATATTGAATTTACTGTTGTAGCTTTCACTTCCTGGTTTTGTGTCTGGATGCTTCAAGCTGATTGGTTGAGGGGAGAGAGCGCTCCTTTCCCCGCTCTCACAGCTGACAGATGCCCGGGAGACAACGCTGCACTTTTTGCAGCTCACCACTGAAGCAAGTTGGCACACAAAAGCCCACAAATAGTTAGTGGGTGAGTTTATAACTAACGAGCGGTGGGCGACGTTCGTTCACCACTCAGCGCAATCTTTGGGCCATTGTTCACTTGGGGCACGCTATCCCAATTTACTTCACGCACATGGCCATGTTTCAGTTCGTAGAGATACTGATGTAAGTGAATTGTTTGCTTCAGGCACAAAGAAAAGTTAGTTGGAGTGAGCTTGAATCATAATACCCGGAACTGGATAAAGTCAGGACTGAACTGCAACTGATGAATAAACTACTAATTAATTAACACCAAATTATGCAATGTTACTAATTGATACTAAATTAATCAATTCATCAACAAACCAGAATACTTGTAATGGAAGAAAGATATCTTTCAGCTGTGATTAATTGGTACATAATTTTTGGTGCGATGAAATGGACAGGGTATGTAATTGTATTTGCATATTAGTATGGACAGCTTGTATCCCTGATAACCTAGTTAAGGGTTCAATTGAAAGCATTCTTGCCTGTTAATAAACATATATAAAGCAATTTGTGCCCATTAGACAAATTTAACATGTACTGAAATCTACTAATAAACATCCCAAACAACTCCAAGTTCAGATGACTACACTGGAAGTTTACCAAATACATGTCAGTGATGGGGCCTGTAAATATTCTGCTGTATAAGATTATTTGTTTTAGTACGAAAGAAAATTATTTCAGTGACTACGGAGTATATTTCACTGTATTACCTCATGAGCCACATGTATTTCCCCAAGTGCCAAGGTGTTTTTCCTTCTTGTGTTCCCTCTGTCCTAGAAGTACCACTGCCGAAGGGAGTCATTTCCAAGTGGAAATGTGAAATTAGGGTGTGATCAGCAGAATTCCCAATGTAAGTGTTTCAGGGTGAGGAATACCTTAGGCCATCAATGTGGAAGATGGTCCAAGGTACTCCTCATCCTGGCAAACACACTGGGGAGTTGTCTGACATTATGTTCAGGTCACTGATATGTAACCCACAATATGATGTTCCAAGCTTCAGGCATGCTCTTCATATGCTATAGGTAGCCATTATTATAGTTACACTGATGCGCTCATGTATTCATAAATCGAAGACACTGATAATTCTACTACAGTCACCATAGTGGATGTCACATGTAGCTCAGAGAGGCAGCTGTTCATACATTCCAGGCTATGATTCATCATACTGTGCAGCTAACCAAGACAGACTTTCTATACTGAGGAAAGTTTTGAGTGTGGAGACCCAAATGGTGACGGCCCGAGGGGCAGCCTAACCGAGTAACGGTTCAGAGGCCGCTTTAAGATCAAGGTGTATTTGGGTCCACGTGACCTCAGATATGATCTGAATCATATGAGATCCAAAGATGCATCCCTGCCTTTGATCCCTTTGCATGAAAACTGCATGGTAGCCTCTGCACGCAAAGTCCAACCCATCAGCCAAACTTTTCCCTCCCTCCACAGCCTCTCTCTGAACTGACCCTGCATCCTTCCTCTGTCTTTCTGTGATTGATGAGTTTCTGACATGTCTGTTCTGTCGGTCTTAGTACAACGTTGCCCTTGATTCATTGATAAAGTAACTGGGGGCACAAAGATGAGGGGGAAAAACTAGTACAGGGGCTTGTGATCATGAACCGGCAGTGATTTGTACTCTCAGTTGTCACAAATGATTCATTTAATCTGCTTGACATTAGTAAATATACCACCAAATTAACAATTGAAATAAATGTATGGTATATGAAAAAACATGGTTGACATTTACATTACGCGGGTGAGCATATAATTGTTCAGAAATGAGGGTCTCATATTTGATATAAGGCTAGCCTGGGACATCGGCAAATAATATTCCGGATATTAAGGTTGTTCTCCTTAGAACAGAGAAGGTTAAGAGGAGATTTGATAGAGGCGTTCAAAATCATGAACGATTTTGATAGAGTAAATATGGAGTAACTGTTTCCAGTGGCAGAAGAGTTGGTAACCAGAGGACAAAGGTTTAAGGTGATCGGCAAAAGAGCCAGAGGCAACACGAGGAAACATTTTTTTACGCAGCAAGTCGTAGTGATCTGGAACACAATGCCTGAAAGGGTGTTGGAAGCAGATTCAATAGTAACTTTCAAAAGGGAATTAGATAAATACTTGAAGGGAAAACATTTATAGGTCTATGGGGAAAGAGCAGGGAAATGTGATTAATTGGATAGCTCTACCAAAGAGCCAGATTAGGCATGACGGGCCAAATGGCCTCCTCCTGTGCTGTACCTACTATAATATCCTGCTTTTGCTTAAACACTCTTACGATGAAGAGGTTCACTGACCTCTGTATCCACCTGTTCCACTGCTGACATCTCAGTCCTGGAATATCTCTGACCCCCCCCCCCCCCCATTCATCTCTTCAAATCACTGTCAACCAGTAGAACTGCTATATCCTGTATGCCGGAAAGGCTCACACCTGATAATTGCCGAGTACCACGCATAGGTGCAGACACCTTAATCTCTGTAGTGGGTTGCCTGTGACATAGCAGGTGTTTCCTGTGTGATCTTCAGTTCCAGATAGTTCAGGTTCATCTATGTCAAGAAGAAAAATACGTTGTAATAATGCTTCACACATTATCAGAAGTAAAATCAAGGTATACTAGGAAACCACCCACAATGTTGTCCGTGATCAGTTAACAACAACAACTTGCATTTATATAGCGCCTTTAACATAATAAAATGTTCCAAGGTACTTCACAGGAGCGTTATCAAACAATATTTGACACCGAGCCACATAAGGAGATGTTAGGACAGGACTTGGTCAAAGCTGTCGTTTTTAAAAGGAACTTCGTAAAGCACAGAGAGGTAGAGAGGCGGAGAGGTCTAGGGAGGGAATTCCAGAACTTAGAGCCGAGGCAGCTGAAGGCACGGCCACCAATGGTGGAGCAATAAAAATCAGAGATGCGCAATTGGAGGGTTGTAGGAGGTTACAGAGACGGGGAGGGACAAGACCATGGAGGGATTTGAAAACAAGGATGAGAATTTTTAAATCGAAGCCTTCCCGGACGGAAGCCAATTTAGCTCAACGAGCACAGGGGTGATGGGTGAACAGGACTTGGTGCGAGTTAGGATGCGGGCAGCAGAATTTTGGTTGAGCTCAAGTTTATGAAGGGTGGAAGATGGGAGACCGGCCAGGACAGCATTGGAATAGTCAAGTCTAGAGGTAACAAAATCTAGAGGATGAGGTTTTCAGCAGCAAATGATTTGAGGCAGGGACAGAGACGGGCGATGTTCCAGTGTTGGAGCGGCTATGTGGTCGGAAGCTCATCTCAGGGTCAAATAGGACGCCAAGGTTGCGAACGGTCTGGTTCAGCCTTAGACAGTGGCCAGGGAGATGGATGGAGTCGGTGGCTAGGGAACAGAGTTTGTGACAGGGACTGAAGGCAACGGCTTCGGTCTTCCCAATATTTAGTTGGAGGAAGTTTCTGCTCAGCCAGTACCGGATGTCAGACGAGCAACGTGACAAATCAGAGACAGTGGAGGGGTCGAGAGAGGTGGTGGTGAGGTAGAGCTGCGTGTCGTCAGCATACAAATGGAATCTGACGTGTTTTCAGATGATGTCGCCGACATCATTGAATGAATAGTATTTTTTATATGTCTAAGATGGCAACAGATTTGAAAGAGAGATTTCGGAAACTCACTCCACAGGGTCAACTATTGCAATTATGTCATTACAGGTAATTGGTTTACATACAGAATTTCCAGTCTAACTGGTTACATAGGCAATTTCAATGTTAAATGTTGACACAAAAGTGTGACCAAAAATCATGACAACAGAAATGTAGTCATAGAAGTGTGTGCGCACACAAGATTTTTTTTAATAGTACATGTAGATTTGTCAGTTACTGTACAACAAAATGTGCGGTGTCAGCATCAGTGCTGTTGTACTTTTCTGTTAATACATCCCAGCATTTTGGTTGTGCAATTGGTCCGACAAGGCTAAAACATACACGGAGAAGGCCCTAATCAGAATCAGAAGTTGAGAGTCCCACATCACTCTTCCCTCGTTCTCCAATCATTTCAGGCTGAAGACCTGGCTAACCCTCAACTCAGCCTCGGGCAATTCTTGCAGCTGGTATTCTCTCATAGCTCTCCGGGCTGGTGAAATGCATTTTTTCTTCCTCGGTGGTTTTCTTCACTCTTGCCAATTATTTTTGTTATGTTTGTAACATTGTACTGCCATATAACCTGCTCTCAAGCCTCCCTCATGGGTTTATGGGGATGGTGCCAGTTCCAAATACTAAAAGTCCTGACCATATCATTTGTCACAATCAAGTCCACTTGATGTTCCATTATCTGTCCTTAGACACAGTTGTTATTTTCTGGGTGTCGTTACTGCATGTTGGCTTATAAGAGGTCAAGTGGCCCATTTCCTGCTTGTTTGGGAAATCAACTGTGATTATTGCAATTGCCTGATAAGTGGATATGTTCACTTACAGCCAACAGTAAACGAGGATGTTGTGTATTGGAACATGTAATGTTAACAGCTTGGTGCTAATTATATGCACTTACTACTGCAAAACTGACTAAATTGCTGTAACATTTGCCAGTTCTGAAAATAGGGCCCTAACATATAAATTTTACATGTGGCATATCCAATGCAGAGTTTTGCATGGCAGCGGTTTATATTGGGAATTTGAGCATGGAGTACACTGCGCCCCATGTGATTTTTCATCCATGATTAGGTCATACTGATCTCTGCACCCAAATTTCCAGTATCAATTCACAATACATGAAGCTATATACTAAATCACAAATTTTATCCCAATATGTGTGTTTGGTGATGTGATTAAACCCATATTACAATATAGAAGAGATGGGGTGTAGCAAATCTGCAGCAACATGCTTGTGCCTGCACCTGTGTGTAATTTATGATGTGCTAATGTGGAAGATATCTTTTGTCTATTATTTACTTTACAGCAGCTCCATGCAGTATATGTACAGTGCTGATGGGGTAAGAGTATACATTTCCAACTGAAAGATTTGGAAAGAATTTTGTGAAAGGTGAGCTTAGGAACAGTGGAGTAAGTGTTTTTTGATGAGTTCCTGGAAAATAAATAGTTTTTCCCTTACCTATTGTAGGTGAATAAATAAATAAATTTATAACCCTCATATTCCAAAAAATACATATATGCATCAATCTGTGCCAGCAATATAGGGGAGCTTTGGACTATATGGTTGCATAATCATTTTGTCCAGTAGGGGTTGGGGTAAAATGGCAATGCTTTCAATTGCTTATCAGGCTTAGAAAAAAATGCATGGGGCTCTAAATACCTAAAACCTAGGCCTGGGCAGTGGGATTAAAAGCCAAACCAGAGCAGTATTCCTGAAAGCAAGCGTGGAGAATTGCTGGAGGAGAGGGAGGAATCTTTCTGAAGCAGTAAGTAAATGCATGGCTGTGTTAACAAATTACCCCTTGTAGCACATCGTTTGCTGAATTCAAAAGTTCATGCTTTACATTGTTTTGGAGTTTTTATACAAAAAAATGCACAAATTACCTTCAAAGCTCCAATATTGTCTTCCTGGCTTTGTGCTGTCAGTACTTTTCAAATCATAGGAGAGGATTAGGATTGCTAACTCTGGTTGGACATTTTCCTAGATGTATCACATGACCTCCTGCCTCTAAACACCCCGCCCCACACTCCTGCCATTGGTCGCACAACATGCCCATCATCGCGATGCACCGCCTTCCCATGCCAATTGGAAAGCAATTAGACCCTTCATTACCCGATTGGATAATTCTTGACTGTCAGTCAAGCAGCTTTTTTTTTCCATGTGCAATATTTTTGTAAGTAATAAACAAAAGTTTTCGAAGAAAATTATTTTTAAAGCACATTTTTTTAAATGCCTCTATAATTTTTCTGTTGGGTTGCTTGCAGCAGAGTCCTGGAGATTAGTCTTTAATTCCTGGAGACACCAGGGCAATCCTGGAGGATTGGCAACCCTAGGGAGGGTGGGGGAGCAGGACTTACAAACAACAATTCCCGGCATGCTTTGTGAATGACCAGTCTTAAAAGAAATCCTGGTGGGTTATGCCTCCCCATCCCCAGCGCCAATACATGGGGGTATTTGTCAGACTTAGATGGGAGGGAGCCTTAAGTGAACTCTAGAGCTGAACGATGAGGAGAAAGGCTTCCTGTGAACGTCATGGACTGCAGTGAATCATGCTGAAGCAATGCAATGGCAGAAAAAAACAGGCAAAAGATGCCAATTTAGCAACTGCAACTTCAGCAAGGCACTCTAAATTGAGCTTCAGGATCCCAACTTAGAAGTAGGCCTCTGCAAAAGATGTCCAGAAAATTATAACACAGGCAACTCTGAGTAAAAGTAAGAATTTTACTATTTTACTCTGAATTGTTTAATTCCTTATTGATTTCTCATATTATAAATGTTGCTTACATGGGTATATTTGCATAAACAAGATAGTGGCTCAAATCTAGTTCCCAAAACTATTCCAGCAATTTGATAAGTTTTGCTACTTGCACATTCAGGGTTGCCAGCCTTGAAATAAAAATTGAACAATTTGATGAGTGACATTTCTGCTGCTCATTCATTTCTCATTGACACTTACCGACTGAATCAAACTGTTTCTGACTTGTTCATGTTTGATCAGTCGGATGTTTCTTTTTATTTGTTCTTGGGATGTGGCGACATTGGCAAGGCAGCACGTATTGCTCATCTCTAGTTGCCCTGAGGGAATTAAGAGTCAATTACACAGTGTGGGACTGGAGTCACGTGGAGACCAGACTGGGTAGGGATGGCAGGTTCCTTTCCCTGACATTAGTGAACCATTTGGGTTTTTCAACAATCAGCAAATCTCATGGTCATTTTTTTCTGGTGCTAGCCCATAAATTACTAGATTTATCGAATTCAATTTCACAACTTGCAATGGTGGGAGTTGAACTCACAACCTGTGAGTTGCTAGTTTAGATGTTTAGTCGATTAGATATTTGATTGGTGATTTGATGGATAACTCCTCATTTCAGTCAATCATTACATTTTTGTGCTATGGACTTGTGGGCCCTAATTTTGGTCTCTCTACCACTCCAATTTTCAGTGATAACGGGGCATTGCTAAGACCAAAATTGCAGAAAAAAGCTTGCGGCCAACTTCCCGTCTGAGGCCCGTCCGTTGCCATTTTCGAGTGGGCCTCGATTTAGGCGACCAGTGCTCCTGCTGGAAACACTTGCCTCATTAAGTGATACAAACTGAGGTCCAAGACGTCGTTAGGACTTCAGTGTCATTTTGGTAAAGCACAGCATGGCACCCATTGGGTGCTGGACCTGCCCATTATACAGAGCAAGAAACGGCCAACCAGCATCCCTTAAAGAAGACGCTAGAAGCAGCTCTGACAAGAAGAAAAATACATTTATCTGGCACTTTTTGGGCATGTGTATGAGCATAATTGCTCTCCCTGCTCCTTGAATACAATCCTTAGACCTTTAATCTAGCTCGCTATCACCCCCACCCCTATCTCAATCAGCCCAGTCCTCCTCTTGAATACGTTCCTGCAGGCTTGTGCTCTGTGGCTTGGCTGCCCAATTACCCGCACCCCCACCCCAAAAGCGGCAAGCTGCCTAACAGCACTCACCAGTTGAATGCAAATGATGCCTGATCATCAAAATTCGGGCCTTTCGCTGGCGACAGCGGCAGAACGTTGCGATGTCTCCGCCCACCGCCAATGTACGTTGAAGTTGAAACTTGACCCCCTGATGCCTGATGTGTAATACTTTTGAGATGCAATTCTTCTACGGTCACACTTCCAGGTGTGACACCCTTGAAAGTCATTACATAACAGATACCTGCTAGATGCAAGCCGCTTTAATTATACAGATGAACTGAGTATGTTCATCACTGTAGCACATTCAACCATCCACATCCCTAAGTTTCTAGCTCTGGATACACTCTTGCGAGTTCCATGAAAAAATCCTAACAGACACAATTAAAAATGCATGAAAATGCAAAATGTTTCAGTCCAATATTTTCTTTTTCTTGTGGGAATATGTTCTTATCCTTCCACGGATGTATGAATTGTAGATATGAACTGTCATGTGTATCCAACACACAAAGAGAAGGAAAAGTAAGGAAACAAAAGAAGGATTCACTGTAAAAGTTCATGTTATAATTATGGGTTTTACAGTAATGGTTTTCAGCTGATGGTTCATGGATTTTGAGTCATACTGCTAGAACTATAATGAACCCTAAATTCATATCTCCTAAATCCCCTCAAATCCATTTACTGGCCAGTAATCAGTCATCTCTCCCTCTCTGGTTTTCTCCTAAGTCAATCTTTACCCCTCTGGCTTTCTCCCAGTCTGTTCCCCTTTCATATTCTCAGTCTGTTCCTCTTTCATAGTCCCAGTCTGGTCCCCATTACATGCTCTCCATCCTGGCCTGTCCCTTTTCCCTGCTGCTCTGATTTACCTTTTGGGAGCTGCCAACATGAACAATGAAGCCCATATACATGTAATAAACTACCAATGTCGACAGTAGCAGCACGATAAGATCCTCCATGCAGAATAGATAATTAAAGAAAAGGAGTTTTAAATGTTTAAAAATAGAAACTACAGCATGTGGCAAAAACAGAGGACACATAGTGACAGCAATGAATTACAGAAAATAGACTGGTGATGTCACTAACTCACATTTACACTCTTGATGCAGCTCTGAAATGGTGCAAAACATGTCATTGTTTTTATCTCACTCTTCCCCAGAAGTATCTTTTACATACCAAACCTAGCGATTAAAAATCATTCTTGCTTAGAATATGTGGAGAGCTCCCCTGTTAGCTCAGCACGGTTATACAGCGCAGAGGCTGAGCTACACAGACTAGGGAAGTCTTAGGTTTGATCCTTAGTCTTTGTTTAGTTATCTAATCTCAGCCAGAGCTTTACAATTAAGCCCGAGCACTCTTAATGTGGCCAGGATTCTTGCTCATTATAGGTCTCCTGCTGGAATTGTGTGTGTGGACATCAGGTCAGATAGCTTGTCATCATTTATAATTAACTATCACACCTAAGTAATGGCCACATCACAGAAATAACTGGAGGGAGACCAGTGCATGTAAAATGGTACCTCCACAATGAGTCACACCTTCAGGACTGGAAGGAGGGGAGAAGATTGGTGAGGTTTTCTTCAAATAAAAAGTACATGGAGAAGGTTAAGGGGAGATTTAATTGAGGTTTTCAAAATTTTGAGGGGTTTTGATAGAATAGATAGGGCAAAACTGTTTCTACCAGCAGGAGGGTCAGTAACCAGAGATCAAAGATTTAGGATAATTGGCAAAAAAAAAACAGGGGGGAGATGAGGAGAATTTCTATTACACAGCAAATTGTTTTGATCTGGAATGTATTGTGTGAAAAGGTAGTGGAAGCGGATTCAATAGTAACTTGGAAAGAGAATTGGATAGATAGTTAAAAAGGAAAAATTTGCAGGGCTACGGGGAAAGAGCAGGGGAGTGGGTCTAATTGGAGAGCTCTTTCAAAGAGCTGACATAGGCATGATGGGCTGAATGGCCTCCTACTGTGCTGTATGATTCTATGGGCTATAAATTGGGTCGTGTAGTGCTCGTTTTGTAGGCGTTACGTGGCCTCCTAAGGACCAAAATGGCGTCCAGAGTGCGCACGCGCGCTTCTACCGTGACATGCGCTGGACGCTATCTTGGCAAAGGCATTTGCGCACGCGCAGGTAACGAATGCTAGTAGGGAGAATATGCATTAGATCAGCGTGCAACGCACAGCTGAACAGGTTGTAGACGGCCTGGAGGACCCCCACCAGTGCTATTTAAAGGGATCATGCAGGTGTTGCAGGCTAGTTGCTGGATTATTGCTTCTGGCTGCTGGTGCATTTGTATGTGTTTGTTGAAGCTTCCTGTACTTGGAGAAAGTTGCAATATCATATAGAGAGTGGTCCGTCCGGTTGGTCGTGCAGTGCTGTTGGTGGCATTTAAAACAGTGTGCTGAACAAGGTTTCTGCCAACCATGGGTGGCCTGCTAGGGCTCCCGCTGGGCATTGAACATGACTGGGAGCATGCAGAGAGGCCGCGCAGAGCAGGTCAAACTGCCAGGAGAGGGAGAAGGAGGAGGTGGTGCAGGGCACTTAACAGGAGGCCATATCCAATGAGGGCCTTCAAGGACCAATCCTCTTACCTCAACATGAGCAAAGAGCAGTGCATCTGACGGCTGCAGTTCATGAAAGAGGTCGTGACGGAGATTTGTCAATTGCTGCAGCCACAACTGCAGCCTCAGAGCAGGGCAGGGACAGCATTGCCTGTGGCTGTGAAGGTAACTGTGGCGCTGAACTTTTACGGCTCTGGGTCCTTTCAGGCCGCTGCTGGTGATACGTGCAACATCTCGCAGTTTGCAGTGCACTGCTGCATAAGGGAGGTCACTGAGACACTGTACGAGCTGCACAACAGATTCATAACGTTCCCTCTTGACAGAGAGAAGCAGAATGAGTGAGCATGAGGGTTTGCTCGCATTGCAGGCTTCCCCATGGTGCAGGGTGCCATTGACTGCACATATATTGCCATGCGTGCTCCACACCTCAACTCGGCCATCTTCACGAACAAAAAGGGGTTCCACTCCCTCAACGTGCAGCTGGTGTGCAACCACATGCAGCGCATCATGCAGGTCAACACCCGCTATGCTGGCAGCAGTCATGGCGCCTTCATTGTGCGACTGTCCAAAGTTCCACCTATCTTTCAACCAGCACGGCAAGTCAAAGGCTGGCTACAAGGGCTATCGCCTCATGAGGTGGCTCATGACTCCGGTCAGCAACGCACACACACATGCAGAGCAGGTCTACAATGAGAGCCATGCAGCCACACGAAATGTCATCGAGCACACCATAGGTGTCCTAAAGCAACGCTTCCGCTGCTTGGACCATTCTGGAGGAGCCCTGAAGTACTCAGCTGAGCAGGTGCCGAGATTTGTCGTCGTATGCTGATGCTGCACAACCTCGGCCTAATGAGAGGACAGGCCTTGTCGCCGCTTATCCAGCAAGGCCCTGAGCCAGAGGCGGAGGAGGAGGAGGAGGAAGAGGTGGCGGAGGAGGAGGAGACAGAGGAGGAAGTGGAGGAAGAGGCAGGGAGGCAACAAGGTGCACAGGCCCTGTCTGCCAGGGCTCTGCGTGTTCACCTTATTAATGAGCGATATCAGTAACCTCAACAACACCTCCCAAATCACCAACAGTCCTACACTCCTCACCTTTCCTCTCCGACACGATCTTCCAATTGTCCTCCTTATGATTACACATTGCTTCCTCCCGCAGCTCATCGCATAAATAAAAACCATCACCAACTGTGACTTCAAATACAAATTTACAAACTACACATGAAATCATGTATACAAAATTACACTGTTCACCCTTGTGCAGTCCCTTAGTGCCTGTCGTTCGTGTGCCTTTTCTTTTCCTAGTGCTCCTACGAGGTGTATTCAGTGTCTGGAGCATGGGTGGTGGGAGGCTGCTGACCTTCAATTGAGGAGCGTGCAGTTGGCCGTGGAGGACAACCTCAAGCAGCTCTGGGACGGGAGAGCCCGGCTTCAGACTGCACCATCTCGGCATGGGCTGCCGCAGTCTGGCCTGGCTGGCTGACAGGCAACAGCAAGGGCACTGGCGGAGTGGCAGGGGTGGGAGCAGGAATGATGTCATCGTGAGAGAGGACAGCAGGTTCAACAACCATGGCGCCACTGCCACTCACACGGGGTGGCGCCCCAGCACTTCTGGCGATCTGCCGGAGAACAGATTGCTGGAGTGCTGTGATGTCCTGGAAGCCCCGTTCCACAGTGGTACTCAGAGCCACGATAGCAGCAGTCTGAGTTCCAAATGAAGCATGCAGGCCTTTGTTGGCATATGTTTGTGCTGCAATGGAGCTGTTTGTGCTGCAATGGAGCTGTTTGTGCTGCAATGGAAGCTGAGACATCAGACATCAGATGCTGCATCATGGTGGGTTCCACAGGTGTGCTGATGGAGATGACCACCTAGTCCATGTGGGAAAGGATGAGCTCCAAGCTCTGCGCAAAGCCCTGTGCCAAGTTGGAGCTGGACTCCTCCATGCCCCTTGACAGGCTTTCAGGCAGACTTTCCAGTGTACCAAGCATTTGGTTGTGTACGCCCATCAGCCGCCTTCTATCGCTTGGCCCATCAAAGTCATCATCTGACTCCTCGACAGCAGAACTAGTGTGCAACCTCACCATCCAGCGAGCTGGCATCTGCGGTATCCATTCCCCCTGCCCCGTCTCCTGCGCACTTGTGCCCAGTATCTCACCACGTGCAGATTCCTCCTCTAACCTAGCCTCTGAAGGACGTGCATTGTCTATATCTGAGCTGGTGGATGCGAGTGTCAGATCAAGTGATGGTACGGCTTCATTATCACTGTCTTCTTTCTCCTCCTCCACCTCGGACAGTGCCGGCTCCAGTTCTTGGGTATCTGCAATGGCAAAGGGAAACAGGTTGAGTTGTGGAGCGGGGAGAGGAGCAAGTAAGACGTGCTTGCTGACACCATCTGCAGCACATGAGTCAGAAAAGATTGTGGGATGAGGGAGAAGTGGGAAACGAGAAGGAGGATTAGGTGTTCCGAGACCCGCATCATCAATCCCTCCAGCGCCACCAGTGGCCATGGCTGCAGCGACAGCCCGCCCAATCATCCCCAGCACCGTCTCCTCCATGGGGGTGAGGACCTGTAGGCGTGCCTGTCCTCCGTCTGTTCTTTGCTGCTGCCGGCTGTTATGTGCCATCTTCTCCTGCAAGAGAGAGGGAAGTGTTTCAGTGAGTGTCCTGCAAGATGTTTGGGTGTTGTGCCTGTCATCGTCTAATAGCTGCCAGTGTGTGTGACCTGTGAGTTGTGGGTGTATAGATTACAAGAATGGTACTATGTAAGGGTGAGATGCAGTATCCGAACTGCAGCGTTGCAAATGGATGGAAAGTGTTTGTTGGTGGGTGGGTGACCAGGGGTGCCGTGCCTGTAGCAGTGGTGCAATTGGTAGGATGTGTCATTTGAAACTTGCATTCACTCACCTTGATCACTCATGTCAAATCATTGAACTTTTTCCTGCACTGCATCCACATATGTGGTGCAATGTCCCTGGCGTTCACTTCCAGCGCTACTTCCTCCCACTGCCTCCGCATGTGTTGTCTGGAGGGTCTCCTGCCACCCTGCGGATACTGGATGGCCTTCCGTGCGTCCACCTCCTCCACCAAGGCCTCCAGTGCATCATTGGAGAACCTCGGTGCACGCGATTTTGCAGGTCCAGCCATTACACTTTAAGAGGTGCAGGCTGCCTTTAAGTAGTACTGGCCATGCCCCATATCAGGCCCCTGCTGGTGCGTGCAGCCACTCAACAGCGCAGGTAGTGCTGGCTGCACGCAGAAATCATGGAGATGATCCGGCAGCATGAATCTTATGTGCTGCCTGCATCGGAACGACAGGGCGCGGGGTTAATAGCGCACCACGACCCCCGCACCCGCACTCGAGGGTTATCGCATTTAATCCCCTATGATTCTATAACTTAAAGTCACTGAAAAAAGCATTGAAAGCTTGCCAGATAAAATAGAATTAGAATAAAGCAACATTTGGACTGAGATGGTACACCCACGCAGGATTTTGTGCACAGCTGTTTTGGAAACAGAAGGGTTATGAAAATTCAAGGATGGTTGCGTTTCCCAAGCAACATTATGTTTATCTGATAGTCACAAGGACATAGGCCTGTTATTAGAAATAAAGGATGGTTTGTAGTGACAGAGCCACGGAGCTGCATTCCTATTTTTATTCAAAATGATAATCGAGCTCTCAAGACCAAAGGCCTAAAATGAGGTTGCATTTAGTTAAGCCATGTTTTTAATATAAATTTTATACTCAGCAAGAACAGGGATGTCAGTGATGAGGAATGGACCATGTTTCCACTTTAGACATTCATGCCAGGATTACCTTCCCAGCCGCAGTGTTTCAATGGGGCGGTACTTCTGCCCACATCTCCCAACACCACTGGAACCCCAACCCAATTTCCGGGCAGCACATTGGCATTCTGGTAGGCCTCACCAGGGACTGAGGCCTACATAAGTGGTGGGGGCAGGAGTGAAGGGAGAGGAGGCTGTTACAAGGACTCCTCTGCTTCCACTGTGTTGTTACCACTTCCCAGGCTTACCACCCCTTACCCCATGGCGGCCCCAGAAATAAGTGGGGCAGACAGGAAGGAAATCAGTCCCAGGTCCCCCGCCACCATTTTCATGCAGCAGGTGGAAAAGGAAGGTCCTGTGACAGGTTCAGCAGGGGCAGAAGTGGGAAATCCTGGTTGAGGTGGTGAGACAGCATTTTCTATCATTCTCCATAAGCCACCCGATTTCGAGGAGGAGAACTCCAGCCCCAGTCTTGGCATCAAATGCTACTCGTTCAAATAGTTCATGACCAAAGCTCCCGTTCTCTATGTCAATAATGTGCCTAGATCCTAACCTCCGAGAACTATCCTCTACAACACTGATGTAACATTTCCATTTCCCATCTTTATGACCTCTTTAAGTGAAATTTTCAATTTAGTGGCAATTTGTACCAAACTGTGGACGTTTAGAAACTGCCCAAACTCATTTTACATAGGACTGTTGTAGCTGGAAGGGGAATTGAAAATTTTCATCCATCAGTTTACTTGTTTCTGACACTAGTCCGCATACATGAAAGAGTGGTGTGCTATCCCACCATGTTCTGTTATATATTTTTTTGATGGAAAACAAAACTGTGGAATTAAGATATGACTCCGGACTTATCAATACTGAAAATGTCCATTTCTTCCTATCTTCGTCATTAAGTATGACAGATTTAAGGGTGATCTAATTGAGGTGTTTAAGATTAAAGGATTTAATAGGGTGGATAGAGAGAAACTATTTCCGCTGGTGGAAAAGTCCAGGACTAGGGGTGATGTCAGAAATCACTTCTTCACACAAAGGGTAGTGGAAATCTGGAACTCTCTCCCCCAAAAAGCTGTTGAGGCTGGGGGTCAATAGAAAATTTCAAAATTGAGATGGATAGATTTTTGTTAGGCAAAGGGTATTAAGGGACATGGAACCAAGGTGGGTAAATGGAGTTAAGACACAGATCAGCCCTGATCTAATTGAATGGTGGAACAGGCTCAAGGGGCTGAATGGCCTACTCCTGTTCCTATGTTCCTATCAGTGCAGACATTTAGTCAAAGCATAAATCTGTGGTTCAGTAAGCAATATTGTCACTAGGCTTATTTAGTGTATTGGCATCAATAAGTTATGTAGGAAAAGTACTTTTTGATGTGGTGCAAAAAAGCTTTGATGCTATGTGATGCTCTTAATTGATTGGTTTAGAATGCTTTTATCAGCAGTGGCAACAGTACTTCACCCTAGAATTCTTTCTCCAGACACAATCCATGTTTGGAAGGATAGAATCTATGATTCAGCGCTTGGATGTTTTTAAGAGTTCAAGGCAGTACAGAAATTTTCCCACATCCACCATTATATTTTACTGAAACCCTAGTGACAATAACACATAACTTTGTCAAACCTAACTGGAAAACAGAGGTGTAACACGACAGGTGAATGCTTTTTGGAATTTGTAATCAAGCTATGCGTGAAATAGATTTTTATCCACGAGCAGAATTAAATACAGTCGCATAAATCAGGCAGAGTCTTGAGCTGTGATTAGTCAGCTGTTAGAAACTGAGTAGGTAGACAACAGAGTAATAACATAGCTCCACGTCGGTGGATAGGTGGCTGCTTTATAAATGAAGCAGTGTCTTTATCTGATTATTATAGGGTGAATGGTTCGCTACAACAATGGTTTTAGTCCAGCTACTCTCGATTTGTTTGGTTACATACTGCAAATTTGGACTCTGAATGTGATTCTGACTTCACCACATTGGCGACCCACATTTTCCACTGGTTGACCAACCTGGCAATATCACTAGGAATTTGTTTAATCTGTGGGCAAATTGGATGTCATCATACTTTGTCAAATAGCTGCAGTGTTTTTGGCTGTGGATTACACAGTACCCCAATGGGAACATTTCACCACAACCAGAAAGAGACTTTTGCATGTGGCCAACAACAGAGTTAAAAAAAAACCTGTGCTGAAAGTGCAAATAAGTTTTGCTCCTCAGAAATGCTGATTTATGCATTAAGTACCAACAACATGAATATATCTGGAAAACAATCAGTGTGTTATGTTAGACAAAACATATAAATAACATTTCACCAAGACGTGTTCCAATGGTGAAATTTTTTTTAAAAAGCGATATGGTCCTGACACTGGAAATGTGTATCAGTGATCGAAGGATTTTTTTTTAACTTGCAGTAGACATCGTAATCTATATCTTGTCATTCATAATTATGATCATCAGTCACATGATACTCTTTGGTATCAGAAATGCTTACTGTTGCTCTTATGTTGACTTCAGGTTTTCTGAACAGTTAGTTTAATGCTCCCAAATGTCAGCAAAATGATATACAGAGCATATACACAGCAGCAAGCGTGGACACAGAAAGGATGGTTGGGACTACTGATAAGAAAGACACTCCCTAACTTAGACTATGTGACAAAAGACTGTAGTTGTTGGCTGGAATTAACTTGAACTGAAAATCTGATTATGAATTGAATGGAATACCAAATTCCCTTTGTAGCTTACATCATACAGGCATGGTTTCCATTAAATCATATGTTCCAAACTGACAGCACTTTACACAAACATTTAAAATTACACTCTCCTCTCCCTCCTCTTCTCCTTCCCTCCATCCTCCCCTCCCCTTCCCCTTGCCCCCTCCCCACTCCCCCACCATCCCCTCCTCTCCTCTGCTTGACATTATTTTAATTTTGGCATTAATCTATTTAAAACCTTGATCAGAAAATCTAGGCTTATGCTTGGATTACAGCTACTGCCAGTGATAGGAAAAATTTAACCCATTCAGTGCTAAAGGTAATCCAGCAAATTTCAAAGCACCACACACTGAATTTCAAAAAGCACTCTAAATTCTAGACATGCTTTTAGAAACCCAAAGGTTATTTTCACTGGATGTTGATTCGGTGCTAGAATTAAATGCTCCCACCCATGGGGAATTAGGACTTTTATTTTCATGTACGTGAAATCTTCACTCACCAAGAAACAAATCGTAAAGTGGAATTAAAGCAACTTAAAGACTAGGAGAGGGAGAAGGGAAGAAAGAAACAGAAAGAATTGCAACAGGTGACAAGACATCAAACATTTGGAAACCTGAGAAAGAAGCCAGAAGGTACTGGAGATAAAGATGGAAATGTATTTGGGGGTTAGTCACAGAGTGGGAGAGTTGTTTACTTTTTAGCTAACAGTGCAAGGAAGTAATTTACTCTTGGTGAATTAGGCCAATGGCCTTTTAGAGAAATGTGTTGAATATGAGAAGGAAAAGACAACAAAGAACATAACATTGAGTAACTGATGGCTGAGTGAGTGGCAGGAGGCAATTCCACCGAGGGGTTCTGATGAAATCCGAGGAATCCAATTATTACACTGCCGGGTGAAGTTTAATTATTTGCATTCCCGGCTTGGAGCTTCCTGCAGTGGCAGCACATCTGGGGAATTTGGGAGTAGAGGTCCGTGGGCTCTGCCGGATTTTCTGTCCATTTATGGTGTGCTGACTTCTTCTGGGACAATTAAAATTTCCAGCTGGTACAAATAATGAAATATTAATATTTTAGTGAATGGAAAAGTCCTGACAGGCGTGACCTTCTGTGCCAGAATTCCTGATACGTACTAGTGGGCAAAGCTCGTCACTGGGAACGCAAATTTGTAAAATCTACCCTAACATACAATTAACAGGTTTTGAATGTTTGTCTTCTGCTTTCTTTAGTAGCGTTCACAACATGGTATAGGCTGCGTTGCATAGTAAATAAAGTGATAAAGCTGATTGTTATGCAGGAAATGAAGATAGGCTGCATCAAGTAAGAAAGAACTTGCATTTATATAGCGCCTTTCACAACCTCAGGACATCCCAAAACTCTTTACAGCCAATGAAGTACTTTTGAAGTGTAGATACTGTTAAAATGTAGGAAACTAATTACCATAGTATTAGTGGCTTATCAATAAACTATTTGGCATACACTATACATTTATAGCAGTTGTTTTCTATTTTCTTTCTCTCTTCCCCCTGCTCCCACAGATGTCATCACTGACACTCAGTCAGTCAGTCATGAAACTTGTTTGGTGCTGGAAAAGATCAGCCTGTCCACCAGGCTTCCCTCTGCCTCTCATAGATAATCCTGGCAAGACTGAAAATAAATCGCCTCAGTGAGGAAATTCAATATGGGAATGTAGCAATTTTCAACGATAAAAAAATCCAATTGGTAAATGAAGTTAGTATTTGGCACCCATGGGAGACACTAATTAATCATGTGCTGGATTGGTGCTTTTGATACAATATTAGGCGCATTCCTACATGCAAGCACTGTCGCTTCAAGTACAACTTCTACTAGAAACGTAAATACTTTAATACATCTTGCTTGGTTAAATTGTATTGAATATATTTTGCAACTTAAATATGTGGTATTATCAACTAAAATCATGGTATCTGAACATGATTGTGTCACTGATGCTTGTTCACCAATATTAACTGATAATAAACTTATTTTAGTTCACCAGTGCCCAATCACAGCAAAACAGCTTTATTATATGTTATATGTTTTTTCTTCCTCCCTCCCTCCCCAATTGGCGCCAGATCTTTCAGGGTGTCTGGCAAACCATCCAGAAAATGTTGGCTGCCGGTTATCTGCCACACCCCCATTGACTTCAGTGGAACTGAATATGGAATGGGGCATATAACAGGTATCCCATGCGACCCGAACCATTTTGTGCTACAGTCAAAGGTGATTTTCTACCCCTTTGTACTATCCATGCACATATTGTTGAGATTAAGGGGTAGTTCTGTATCCTTCAGGGATATAGAACCGTTTTGTGATTACGTGATTTTTGTTGACATATCCTGCATTCTGTATGTGTTCTGGTTCTCTTCTGTGTTCCACATTTTGTTCATTGTCATCTGTTTGAGATTTCGGGGACAATTTTCAGATGGCCAAGTGGGTGCGTTGGGAGCGGGGGGGGCTCCGAAAATGGCGGAATCCCGGAGTGGGTTCAGAGCCCGGCTCCAACCTGCTGACTTCCGGGTTCCCCAGTGACGCGTTCGGGTCCGCGCGCAGCTCCCGAATGCAGGACTCCCACCGGCAATTAAAGCCGGCAGGGTGCTGCTTTAGATAATTAGACAGATAGTTGAGGTACTTGACAGACCTCATTGAGTGGAGATTTTGGCAGGGGTGCAGTTTTGAAGGATCCTCAGCGTGTTTCCCGTGCAGTGGGTGGGGAGAAAATGTCATTTATTGCAGCAGGGCACTCTGTCACTTCAGACAAAGTTTTGGCTGCAACACCTTTGTCTTTCCATTCAAAATTATTAATTTATACCCTAATCTCTGCTGTGCAAACACATTTACCTACTTTGCGGACCCTTTCAAACTCACACTGTCAGGATGGGGGGGCGTCATAGCTGCATTCATCACTTCATCCGAGGACGAGCAACATCACCAGCCTCGCCAGGCACGCTGTCCACCTCCATCACGTGGAGCTCCACAACACAGTGCTGCGCCAGAGGCACCTGCATAAAATAGTCGTGCAACTACACATACAACCACTGTAGGGTGACCCAATGGATGGCATCAAGTGTGGGTGTTCATGGAGAACCTCATGAAAGGGACCTATTACACAAGCCAGTCAAGAATGGCCAAGACGGGCAGTAGTGGTGACAATAATAATATTTAGTGTGCCATTAACAATAATCAAATATAAATCAAAAAACATGACAAACCATCAAACACCCTTGTGCATCCCCTTTGTGCTCACAAAACCTTCGCCTTATGCTTACGAGTACTCCTACATGGTGCCTCCCCTGTGGCTGCAGCAGAGGTAGTGGCAGGTTGCTCTTGTTCATGCCCTGACCGATTAGATGCTTTGGGCCTCTGCAGTCTGGGTTTCGGTGCCCGTGAGGGTCCCTCCAAAGACTGCTCCACCTGCACCTGTGCAGGGGCAGACTCGGCCACCTGGAGAGGGGGCAGCTTTGCGGGTACTGGTTGAGAGGGGACAATGGGTGAGACGTGGGGGCACTTTGAGTGGTGTCCCAACTTCCATGTCCCCTTTCGCCATCATCCCTCTCCTGGGACAGGCCCACATCAATCCTACCACCCTACTGGACGACAGTTTGGAGGACATGTGTGAAGCCTTGTAAGGCCAGTGCCAGAGAATCTGCCTGCCTGTTTAAGGCGGCAGAACGTTGCTCACCCTAAGTCCGATGGGCCGTTTGTCAGGGCCTCAATGGACTCATTTGTGAGCCGTGCTTAAAGCTCAACGGAGGCTAGACTTCCCTCCATTGCAGACGTTCCCGCACTTACCCGTGACACTATCTCAGAGATGCCCTCAGGTCCCTGTGACAGGATCTCAGATTCCCTCCTGTATCTGTGCCACCGTTCCACTCATGCAGGAGTTGGACTCCTCCTCTGCGCAATTGTGGAGAGTGCGCGTGGCACTTGTTCCAGCACCTCGCAAATGTGCTGCTGCCCCTTGATCATTCTCCTTTTCATGCATGGTCCCTAGGGTTCAGCATCTGTGTCCAACTGAGCAGAGCCTGGAGAAGAGTGCTCCCACCGACGTGGACTCTCCACCGCTGCCCCTGCCACCAGTGTCTGCTCGTGCTCACATGTGTGTGGTGACTCACCATGTGCAACCCCAACTAAGTGAGGACGGGGACCCACCGAGGTGTGTGTATCCGCGCTGGTGGATGGCTCGCTCAGATGTGATGGTGCCCCCTCAGAGGACGGCAGGTCCTCTGAGGAATCGCCCTCTGCCGTCACGGCAGTCGCTGAAGGCCCTGTAAGAGAACAGAAGGCAATATTAAGCATGATGACAGATGTTGAGGTGCTGAAGATGGCAAGGCTTGTTAACATCATTTGCTATTTTGAGTGCTGAATGTTAAAGTTCTGTCACCAGCCGTTTGTTGGGTGGCAGTCTCGGCGTCCCCGACGGACAAGCACTCGAGGGTGTGGCTTAGTTCCAGAGCCTCCTGCTCCGCGTCTGTGAGGATTACCAGATGTTGAGGCCCCCCTCCAGTCTTCGCCCTCTCCCGTGCATTCTGGGCTCTTTTCTCCTATAAAGGGAGAAAGTAGAGAGGCGTGAGTGAGGGATGGTGACATGGCCAACCGTTGAATGCATTGGTTTGGGTGAGGCTGACCGTGAACGAGATGCATCAGAGGGTGAGTATGACACAGAGCCATTACGTTGTAGGAGGATTGGGTTGAGTGTTAGTGGTGGGATGAGTACTGGGGAGGTGAGTAAGTGCAGGTAAGTTGAGGATGAGGTTTCAGTGGGTGTCAGGAGTGATGTGATAGAGTAGTGTTGGCAGTGCAGAAGGAGTTGTGGGGTGGGGTGGTGATGTGGAAGACGGAGTGTAGGAGAATGAGTAAGTCTACTCACTTTGGCTGACCTATTTAGGTCAATGAAGCGCTTCCTGCACTGGATCCATGTGCGGGAGACATTGTTGCTGCTGGTGACCTCCTCTGCCACCTCGAGCCAGGCCTTCTTGGTGGCAGAGGCAGGCCACTTCCTCCCGTCCGCCAGGTAGAAAATATCCCTCCTCCTCACCCCATCCAGTAGGACCTGCAGTGAGGCATCAGTAAATGTGGGAGCAGCCGTTCCCCTGGGCTGCTCCATTGTATAATTTTGGTTGTTTGCTGCAGGAGCAGCATTGGTGGACTACCCCTCTAAATAGGGCTCCTCCTGTGATGCGGGTGCGCAGTCCGCCCGCTGCGCGGGTTGACGACGGGAAACCCGGAAGCCACGGTAAGTGGCTTCAATTTACCCACGATCACATGGGGAATGGACGGATTTTACTGGTTGGGGTTACCCACACACCCAGTTGCCCCACCCCCCCTCCCCCCCTGCTGCCATCCCGCCTCCCTGGTAATATCAGAGCCTTTGAGTCCATTTCTTGCAATCCTGTGGCTTTTGTGCAATATTGGAAACTTTGCTGACTTTCTTTAAAGTATTAGTACATGCAAGTATTTGTCTTTTTGTGGTTGGCAACATTGATTTTGTGTCAAAAAGGAAGAATCTCAGTATTTAAGGAATCTTTGATTGAAATGAACAGTCCCCCTTCTGTGAAATATGGTTGCCTTTCAGCTTAGTCTTCTCTTCCATTTTGCAATCTTTACTTGATGTGCGATGATTGCTGCTGGTGCTAAATCATGTGTCAGAATTTAATGTGTTTCCACCTGGGAGTTAAAGGAGTTTTGTTGGTCTGAAGTGCTGTAACAGTCACACCTTGGAAAATCATGGCCTACATCTTATTGTGAAAAATGTTTCCTCCTTATCAACATTGTGCTAAAATCAACTTGTTGCTTATTGTTTTACTTTCGAGAGGCAGTAAGCCTTTATATATCTATGAACATGTTGGGTTTGGCAACTATCAGAAATATACTACACAGATCATTTGCCATCTGTGGGGATAAGTGATCTGCCAATTGTGCTCAAGAAATAGCAATGTAGAAGATATTTCATTTCAGTGAGCCATATCATTTTTGAGAATGGTTGAATATATTTAAGAATCTTTGGTTTAACAATTTTGAAAGATTTCTAAATTGAAGACACTCAGAAAATGAAAATGGTAATTTCAACACCATTTCAGTTTGACAGTGTCACAGTTTACTAACATTAATGGAAGCCTGGCCGAACCTGCTTTAGACAGACGAGGCTTCCCGACTATGGGAATTGAAGTTCATCCTACCTCAGCCTTTACAGGCTGTGTACATCTCCACTTCACAGTCAGAAGAGGAGTTCTTACCAGTTGGCAGCTCGAGCTACCAAAATAGGGACAGATACTGAAAAACAGAAGTACAAGGGCAGCAGGCGCATGGGAACAACGCCACCTGCATGTTCCCCTCCAAGTCACACACCATCCCGACTTGGAAATATATCGCCGTCACTTCATTGTCGCTGGGTCAAAATCCTGGAACTCCCTACCTAACAGCACTGTGGGAGAACCTTCACCACACGGACTGCAGCGGTTCAAGATGGCGGCTCACCACCACCTTCTCAAGGGCAATTAGGGATGGCAATAAATGCTGGTCTTGCCAGCGACGGCCACATCCCATGAACAAATTTTTAAAAAGCCCGTACAACATACTCATTTCCAACTCTTAAAATTCCACAAATGCCTCATGTGAAGCGATTGCAATTGTGACATACGTTCAGTTAAATTTCTAGAACTCAGTGGATGATAGAGCATTCCAACTTTTTTTTTCAGTCTAGGTGTGATTCAGACACTTCCTCGAAATCTCACCCAAGAAAAATCATAAACATGCACAAAGATTGCTGATGGTCACTTTAACCGCACCCACAATGATGGAAGTCTGCAAAGTGAGGGCTTTTATCAGTCGACATGCATATCACGTATTACAAATAGAGGGGGCCTCTCTGTAATTGCCCTTCTAAATGAAATGTAATGAAATATAGTCCATCTTTCTTCATAGCTGTCAGAAAGCTGGTTCATCAGGCATTAGGAATCCACTGGTGAAACAACAGAAGGCCCTGTGGAGAACTGATCAACTCTACTTTCTCCTGAAAATGTAACCATGCGAACGGCGCACGATAGAAAGTGATTCAGGGAGCCGACAGGCTGAGGCAGAATAGAAATGAAACATTTTATTGGATTGGATTGGGTGTTCCCACCCCCAGGGAACAAGAGAAACTTCCCATATCCCATAATATACAGGGTCATAAAGACATTGGCAGAAATTGTGAGACACCACTGCTGATATGGAGTCTCAGCGTGAACATAGGGTGCAGAATCAGGACTATAAATATTAATATTAACTTAATAAAGCTACTCAAATGTCCCGAATAGCTTTATTGTTGTAATATTGGCATTCTATTACTAAAATAGACTTCACAACAACTTCAAGCAAAAATAAAAATGTTAAAACTTTGCTCCGTCTCCCACTGTCTTCCATTGCCCATTCTCTCTTCTTCCCCCATTCTCTGTTCTATTTTTATTTGACCTTTTTTCTAGCTAACATAACTTTGCCTGGTCCTATGATGTCATTAGGACCCCAATACAATTTTAGCTGCTTCGTGTTCACTTGGCGGAGGCAAGTTTAAAACATTTTTGTGGAGCCAGGAAGAGCAGGAGTGCTACTCTGAGGCCTACAAAGGAAGTTTGGGCACTGCCCCCGTACCCCCCCCACCCCGCCCACCGCCAACCCCGGACCACCCCTCCCCACCCTTCTGGCCGCAAAACTCTCCCAAACCCCTTCTTCCCCTGGTGACTTACCTCTGAGCTGCTCAATATGGACAGGCCGCAAAACGACAAACTGCCTCTGGATGCCAGTTTTGGGCAGGCAGGCGGCTGGCGAAATTCAAATGAGGCCTGGCTATTACAATGAACCGGGCCTCCCACTGTACCTCCCGGGCAAGGCCCCCCTCGCGTCCCATCAGCTTTCCAGCTAGGAGTTAAAATTCCAGAATGGAAGTGGGGCCCGCATCCAAACATTTGGCTTCTGCTAGGAGAACAAACTGCTCCAACGGTTATTTTTACAGCTGGTCGAGAGTCAAAGGTGAAAGGTTAAGAAGTTAATGCCATAGACATAAGTTAATGGTCGAAAAATCAGGCGCAGCAGGTACCTGAACTTGCAATTAGCACTTCTGAAAGCTAAGGCTCCCTATTGGTAGCGCAAATCTGGAAAATGACCCTTTATGTACTGAGGTTAATCACCCTGACAATACAATGCTGAGAATTCAAAATTTTAAACATTACAGAGGAAATCTGAAATATCCCCTACCTGGTTCAAAATTAAACCAGGTATCAGTTCACATTATATAATCTTAATAGAAAATCATGGTTTATATTAATAGAGGCTTACGATGAGTTTTTGGATTTGTTGAAAATTTCCCCTCATTTGGTATGCATGAGGAGGGAGAGTATCACATCTCACCAGCTGCTCGGGCAGTTCAATGGGCTAGCAAAATAACTTTGTAAGCTTTCTGTGTACATGACTCTAGATCCTGTTACGGCTGGAGACACACTTATTTTGGCACCAATTATTCCAGGAAAAATAGAATGTCTTTCTTATGTAAAATTCTTTTCATGAGTCGTGCAGGGAGATGCACCAAACAACAACAACTCTGTCCCTTCCCTTGCTCGTGTGTGGAGAGTGCATTGGCTGGCTGCTAATACTTCATTCATGACTGGCAGGAGTGGCTTTCAGACCTAGATTTGGCAATCAAACCTTGTTCACTGAAAGGGACCGTCCACATTACAGTTTCAGCAAGGTCCACACAAACAGGAAGGGCCTTTTGTAAGTAAACCTCATAACATAAGGCCAACCTATAACTAGATTAAGAGTTAAACATGTTCCTCACCCAAAATGTAATTAAAAACATTTTTTTAAATCTCGCTATGATCTGAGCCAAAGTAAAGCATGGGATGTAACATAATCAGCTCAGTGGCTTGGCAGTTATAGTACATTCTATAAATCTAGCTGGCTAGATTTCTCCCACGTAGCTGGATTAATTGTTAATGACATTTTTAATAGGGGCCAAGTAAAATAACATTTTTTTATATTTAAGTAATCATGACCATCATGTTTAATATATTGTTCGTTAACAATATTTGAAAGCTCTAAGACAATGTTCTATTTTTTTTCTCTGCCATCTGTTTTATCAATGCCTTTATCTATTTTCAGGTGCATATGAAATACAGTTTCACCAAAGTTTTGATGTGTGTTACAGTTGAACAAAAGACGGTTTTCATGGTTGGCCATTCAAAAAAATGGTTTGATGCGGTTACCACCCACTTCCAACTAACTTTAGTCTGAAAGAATAAATTCACAAAAGAAAATCGTGCAATGCTGTAAAATAATGTGACTTTCCTTCTGATCATAGCTAGTGCTATAGTCAAAATGGCAAAATGTCATTCTTCTCTTTTGAAAATTCAACATTTTTTCCGTTTCCATCTGCTTCCTTGTCCCGCTAAGTGGGAGCCACTGGGGGAATAGACAGTTAGAAGGCAATCCACCCAGATCCTGATCTTTGCTGTATGCTACACAATTTTCCTGTACTTCCTGCCAGCATTATTCAAACGCCCCTGACCCCAGGATTTGGGACAGGGTCACGCACACATTCATAAGGCGGGTCAGTCCCAGATCCACCCTCAAAAGTCCTCCTCCAGAATTTCAGCCCCAGATACACCAGAGAGAGACTCCATGGATGGTCAGCATTAAACGTTAATATTCAGGGGAACTTGAGTCCGAGCCAGTTCGCAATGCAGTTTAGTGCAGCAGAGACAACTGTTTATTTTTTTATCTCCTGAAAATGGATAACTAAGCCTGTAAATATACAGTGTCATTGCTTCTATTCATTTATCCGTGTACTGTTAAATAAATCTGTTTGCCCATTTATAGCCTAAGCCACAATCTAGTGAATGTTTTTCCTACCGCCTTCTGAAGTCAAGATAGTTCATGTCAGGGCATGTAATATAACCATTCAGCTAAAATACAGTAAGCAGGACTTTCTGTTCAGTCCCTGGGCACCACAAAATAAGATATAGGGAAAGAAATGGCAAACTTCAGGCCAAAGTTTCACAAGGGTTGGCCTATGAGTGTGATCTGAGATAGTGAACCCAAGAAAATTACCTAAAGTAAAAATTCAAAAACATACCAAAGCCTTTCAGCAGCTGTCATTCCAAGTCTCAACATTTCCTCATTGACCGTACGATGAACATCTGTCCTCAGTGTACTGGAATGACCTTGCCTTGTGTCAGCCACCTTGATGTTCTAAATCACAAGCAAAATACTGTGGATGCTGGAAATCTGAAATAAAAACAGAAAATACCTGAGAAGCTCATCAAGTCAGGCAGCGTCTGTGGAGAAACAGAGTTAACGTGTCAGGTCGAAGACCTTTCATCAGAACTGGAAGATGTTACAGAGTTAATGTTTTTGAGGAAGTACAGAGCCAGGAAAAGGTGGGGGGAGGGAGGGGAGGAAAGAACAAAAGGGAAGGTCTGTGATAGGGTAGAGGGCAGGAGTGATTAAATGACAAAAGGGATGATGGTGCAAGGCAAGGAGGGTGGTAATGGGACAAGTTAAGAAACAAAAGATTGATCAGGAGTAGTTGTAAATGGCAGCAGCAGAACCATTACCAGCACTTGCTGTCTGAAAAAATGGGAGCAGTGGTTATGATCTGAAGTTATTGAAATCAATGTTGAGTCCAGAAGGTTGTAAAGTGCGTAAACGGAAGATGAGGTGCTGTTCCTCGAGCTTACGTTGAGCTTCATTGGAATAGTGTAAGTGGCCAAGGACAGATGTCAGAGTGGGAGTGGGATGGGGAATTAAAATGGCAAGCGACCGGCAGGTCAGGGTCACGTTTACGGACAGAAAGGAGGTGTTCAGCAAAGTGATCACCCTGTCTGCGTTTAGTCTCCCCATTGTAGAGGAGACCACATTATGAGCAGCGAATACAATATACTAAATTGAAAGAAGTACAAGTAAACCGCTGTTTCACCTGGAAGGAGTGGTTGGGGCCCTGGACGGTGGGAAGGGAGGAGGTGAAAGGGCAGGTGTTGCATCTCCTGCGCTCGCACGGGAAGGTGCTGTGGGGAGGAGAGCGGGTGGTGGGGGTGATGGAAGAGTGGTCAAGGGTGTCACGGAGGGAGTGGTCCCTTTGGAATGCTGAAAGGGGAGGGGAGGGGAAGATGTGTTTGGTGGTGGGCTCACGCTGTGAATGGCGGAAATGGCGAAGGATAATCGTTGAATATGGAGGCTGGTGGGGTGAAAGGTGAGGACAAGAGGGACCCTATCACGGTACTGGGAGGGAAGGGAAGGGGTAAGGAAGTGCGAGAAGTAGGACGGACATGGTCGAGGGCCCTGTCAACTACAGTGGAGGGGAATCCTCAGTTGAGGAAAAAAGAAGTCATAGCGGAAGCACTGATGCGGAAGGTGGTATCGTCAGAACAGATGCGACAGAGACAGAGAAACTGGGAGAAGAAATTAGAGTTCTGGGAGGGAAGGGAAGAGGTAAGGGCAGAAGTGCGGGAAATAGGATGGACACCCTCAACTGTGTCCGTCCTATTTCCTGCACTTCTGCCCTTACCTCTTGTCCTCACCTTCCACCCCACCAGCCTCCACTTTCAACATATAATCCTCCGCCATTTCCGCTACCTCCAGCGCAATCCCACCACCAAACACATTTTCCCCTCCCCTCCGCTTTCAGCATTCCAAAGGGACCACTCCCTCCGTGACACCCTAGACCACTCTTCCATCACCCCCACCACCCGCTCTCCTCCCCACAGCACCTTCCCGTCCGAGCACAGGAGATGCAACACCTGCCCCTTCACCTCGTCCCTTCCCACCGTCTAGGGCCCCAAACACTCCTTCCAGGTGAAACAATGGTTTACTTGCACTTCTTTCAATTCAGTATATTGTATCCGCTACACATAATGAGGTCTCCTCTACAGTGGGGAGACCAAACGCAGACTGGGTGATCGCTTTGCTGAACACCCCCACTCTGTCCGCAAGCGTGACCCTGACCTGCCGGTCGCTTGCCATTTTAATTCCCCATCCCTCTCCCACGCTGACCTCTCTGTCTTTGGCCTCTTTCACTGTTCCAATGAAGCTCAACGTAAGCTCGAGGAACAGCACCTCATCTTCCACTTTACAAACTTTACACTTTAGGCACTTTACGACCTTCTGGACTCAACACTGATTTCAATAACTTCAGATCATAACCACTGCTGCCATTTTTTCAGACAGCAAGTGCTGGTAATGGTTCTGCTGTTATCATTTACAGCTACTCCTGATCAATCTTTTGTTTCTTAACCTGTCCCATTACCACTTTCCTTGCCTTGCACCATCATCCCTTTTGTTATTTAATCACTCGTGCCCTCCACCCTATCACAGACCTTCCCTTTTGTTCTTTCCTCCCCTCCCACATCCCCCCCCTTTCCCCGGCTCTGTACTTGCTCAAAAACTTTAACTCTTTTAACATCTTCCAGTTGTGACAAAGGGTCATCGACCTGAATCGTTAACTCTGTTTCTTTCTCCACAGATGCTGCCTGACTTGCTGAGCTTCTCCAGCATTTTCTGTTTTTATTTTTGATGTTCTAAATGTTCGAGTGGCAATGCCACATACCAGAATTACTCATCACCAACTGTCTAATCCAGATCGTTATGTGACGGGGCTTTTACAAAATGGCTTGCTATCAGTGAGGCTGAATTCCCCCACAGTGACAGATTAGTGTAGGCCAGAGTGCTCCCTTCGTTCAGCCTCTTTTCCTTTCTGCCACTAATCCTTTTCACAGCTTGGCCTTGGATCTCGCACATGGGCCAGTAAAAGCCCTTCTATTGCATGCCTAGAGGTTTTAAACCATGTATGAGAACTGTTTGGACACATATTTTATACATCCCTATCTTAACTGGCATTGAGATTTTACTGTTGATGAAGAAAGGCAAGACCAAAGTGTGCTTCAGCCTTTCTCATTGCAGTTCTAAAAAGAGCGAGTCCAAGCTAAAGTTGGCCAATATCGCTCAAAAATTGAAACTGATATGTCTGTATCTTACAATCATAGAATCTTACGGCACACAAGGAGGCCATGCGGCCCATTGTGCCTATCCCAGCTCTTTGAAAGAACTATCTAATTAGTCTCACTCTCCTGCTCTTTCCCCGTCGATTTGCAATCAATATCTTCAAGATCCCCACTTGGACCACACAAAGCCATAATATTGCACTTGGAAGTACCAATTATGATATCCCACTGGTTCGCTCATTGATTACGATGGGTAGATGCAGTGCACTGGATGATAAATTCAGCGACCTCACACTTCCAGCATGCAACAATGCTTGAAGGGATCACGATTTGGAGAATCTCACGACCCTATCACCAACTCATTGAATTTATCCTTACATCCAGGTGAGTCCATGAACAAGACAATTACCCCAATATTCCTCTATGTAGTACACTCAGGCTCAAGTGGCTTCTAGTGCACCATTCCTTTGAGGTACCTGAAGTTTGTGTCATCTCTAATTTTCATACATTAGATGTGCAACTGGCATGACATGCACCTGTATCTGTTTATTTTTCTTGCCTTACTCACCTTGAATAAGCTCTCACAAGTTATCATGGATGCCATTTTTGCATCATTGCTTTGGATGGAGAAATGGTTGGAGGAAGAGGAGCAGCACCAACACCAACACTCAAAATGAGAGCGCTCTGGAATTTATAGCAGTGGTCGGCTTCCCTCATGTCCAGGGCATTATAGACTGCACTGATATAGCTATCGAGGCACCAGAAGACATGGGCGATGCCTTGTGGGAGAGACTAGAACTAGAGGCCACAGTTTAAAAATAAGAGGTTTCCCATTTAAGACGGAGATGAGGAGAATTTTTTTCTCTCAGAGGTTCTGTGGAACTCCCTTCCCCATAGAGCAGTGGAGACAGGGTCATTGAATATTTTTAAGGCTGAGTTAGATAGATTCCTGATTAACAAGGGAGTCAAAGGTTATGGTAGGTAGATGGGAAAGTAGAATAGAGGTCACAATTGGATCAGCCATGATCTTATCAAATGGCAGAGCAGGCTCGCGGGGACGAATGGCCTACTCCTGCTCTTAATTCGTATGTTCGTATGAAAGCTCAAACGTCTGCCATCCAGACTCTAGGCTCAATCTTGGAGAGGCTGGTAGACCAAATTAATAGAGGCTTTCAGGACATTGCTCATGTCCTTTCGCCTGGTCTCCCTCAGATCAATGAGACAGATAAGCTACAGCCTCATGGGACTGACAAATGCGCAAAGTGAGCGACACGTGTTGTCCTCTCTCAGGATGGCAGCACATCTGCTCCCTCACAGGGTGCCAATCGCTCTGCTGGTGCTTGGAAGGGATGGAATGTATGACGGTACCTCCTCAGAAGGATTGTCCTCCTCCGAGGTATCTTGTTCTGTAGGCTCATGCTTCTGAGAAGGACATAGAGGAAAGGGAAAAGGGATAAGAGTTAGCCTGGCACTGACAGGCTGGACAGTAGAAGACGACAGGCTTCACAATGCAGCCTGATGTAGTCAAGCTGGCTGAATGTGTGTTTTTCTGAGATACGTGAAGGGTACAAGTAATAGAGACCCTGTTCTGATAAGCCCCCAGCCTCAAAATCTCCAATTAGGACAGCTCTCGAGGGTCCATCGATCGAGAGCTTGCTACTTCAGCTCGGAGAGGACCATGATGCTGGCTGTTGCTAACCCTCACCCCCCAGTCTTACTCCTCTCCCATGTATCCTGCAGAAAGAGAGGCTGAAAGCTAGTGAGCGGCTTCCGAAAAGGAGAGTGCATGTGTGCGGGTCTTCTGTTTGTTGTGTGTATGCTGAGAGGATGAAGGAGCGAGATAAAAGCAGAATGGGGAGGTGTTGAATGGAAAGCAAGTGGCTGGAGTGTGAAGTGAGGAAGGATTCGTTAGAGGCGTTCTTTGTTCTGCAATTGCTACCGTGTGAGACCAGAATGCTGTTAGTGGCTGCTGTCAAAGCAACAAGCAAGTGGTGAGTGGGTGTTAGGTCTGAGAACGAGAGGTGGTAAAGTGTACTCATGTGATGGGTGGTGAAGGTTGTGATGCAGAGGACTGAATTGTTCAGAGTGATGGGGGAGGAGGGGGAGGGACTGTTGCCAGGTTTTACTGAGGTGGAGGAATGAAGAGTTATAACCAATGTTGCTGCTATTGTTAGATCATTGAAATATTTCCAGCATTGCACCCAGGTCCTGGGGGTGATGCTTCTGGAGCTGATATTCTCAACCAACTCTCACCAGGCCTGGTGAATGTCCATTTTGGAATCTTCCTGCCAGTGGTAGGAAAAAGCATTTTCCTCCTCACCCTCACCTATTGGACCAGGACCTCCAGGGACACTTCTGAAACCTGGAGCGCTTGCTTCTAACTTATTTCTGGAGAAAATCCTCTTGCAGCAATCTCACAGAGCAATCTGTCAAGGCAAATTGGGGAAAGGCAACCATTTAGAGCCTTCCCGCCATTGTATACTGAGGGGCTGCAATCAGAGAAACCCCCCCCCCCCCCACCCCGGGCAAAATGTAAAATTCAAATTGATGTAATGTACCTGTAATGAATCTGTAATGTACCTGTAATGAATCTGTAATGCAATGAGGCACCCTAGAGTGTCATGAACTGTAATTATGTCCAATGTGTTCATTGAACTGCACTTGATGTAACCTGTAAATTGTATAATCTGTATTGTGTATGTTTGGAATGTGATATGACAACTGTATTGTATGTATTGCTGCAAATTTTATGAATAAAGTATATTTTATGAAAATAAAATCTGTCAGAAGGGAATGCTGCCTCCCTTCAAGAGGTGCATTCCTGCCTTAAATTGGCCTCTGGAAGCCCGTCAGAAATCAAGCGCTGAAAATGGGCGAGCTGCCCCTTCCCGACACAACCAGGTGGGAAACCCACCAGTCAAAGTTTAATGAGGCACGAGAGTTAAAATACCCCGAACCTGAAATGTCGGCCAGTGAGTGCGTTTTGCACTGACCCCCTCCCCCCAACCCACCAAAGCCCACTCCAGGTTAAAATCAATCCCATCGTTTCAGGCTGTAACATATTGGGGACAATTTTAACCTAACCCGCCTGTCAGGAAACTGATGAGATTGGGGGCAACGCTGGTTTTACGTCCCACAAAATTGCAGTCTCCATTGAAGTCAACGGAGAGTAATATTGGGCGGGGTGTAAAATCGGCATTCCACCCGATCCTGTGGGTTTCCCGCCCAGCAAGTTAGGTTAAAATCACCCTCATTGATACCAGATTTAGTGATGTGCAGCTTTTGTAATAAGTAGTTTCCCTGACATTAAGCTAAGATTGTATTATGTGCGATACTCCCTTGGCGAGCAGGAGACCATTGCTCCGGCTTCTGAATACTGGGTTGACATCCAGTAGGGTCATTGGGCCCGATGGGAGTGGAGTGGCAAAACCTCATTGCATCTAGTCTGTCCTCCCTGGTCAGTGGAAGAAATGGATCACTTCATGGCACGGAAGAGAAGAAGAGGAGAAAATGTGTGCTACAGAGACATTTATTTGGTTAGTTGTCTTACACAGCTGTATGCAGAGTGCATCTGCTGAACTGGCCTAGTTATGTATATTGCAGGGGCTGCTTCCGACATGGCATATGGTCTGCCTTTACTAATTAATAATCTCCTTGTCGGCGTCTCAATAAACAGCTTTTGATTTATCCAATTGTATCCAGCACTCCATCTGAACTTGGTAAGAAAACAGAGCGAGAGTCAAGCCAGAGGGCAAATTTGCCTTTGTTAAAGTAGCATCAGTACTAATAATGATTATAAATTTCTGTCCAGTATATCTTATTAAGATCAATCAATGCTGTACACATTCTGAACTAAGTGCTTCTGCCTCTGGTGAGCATTAATTTGATTGAATAAAAACACATGCAATTTGAAAAAGTGCTCATTGAATATTAAAAGGCTCGGAAATGAAAATGTTCTTTTTTATTTTGCATTCCAAAACAACAAGGAGCTCAGCGATGAATGTTTATCTGAACTGATAACAGTGGATCATTAATTCCGGGGCCGTAGCCCTTAAAAAATCCAGTGCATTGGAGTGTTAATTCATGCATATGCCGACCATCAGCATTTTATTCTGATGTCAGTGTTTTGAGGCCCAGCCAACATCAGCAAGAGAGGCCTCTCATCAATGAGAATAATCTATAAACTAGCTGTCCAATGTAATAGTTCCAATCCCAAATATATCAATAAAAATCCATAATTTGCATCAACAAAAATGTATCAGGGGAGGCTGGTTTGATGACATCTTAACATCATAATGTTTTGTGCAGGAGATGACTATCGGGTCATCTGGCTTGTTCTTCCAAAGCACCTGGTCACTTTCCTTATTGCCTTTCCTAATAAGATAATAGGAATTCACCCAGTCTTTTTTAAAATATGCCATGGCTTTCTCTTCCACCAACCCCCTCCCTACCCTGGTAATCTATTCCGCAATTCTATCCCCCTCTTACCAAAACAAAATGTTGCCTAAATTTCCTATATTCTTTTGACACCCTTAATTTTAAACTGTATCCCCTAGTCCTTGAATCTTATGCCTGACACAAGAATATTCGCAGATCTAAATTTCCCATCCGCGTGAAAATCTTAAATACCTTTATCACGCCCACCCTCATCCTTCTCCTCCAGAGAGTGATGTCCCAGAATAAACATTCCTTCCTTATAATGCAACCCTGTAAGTTCAGGAATCAGCCTTGTGGATGTCCCCTTCACTCCTCTAATAGTCCTAGAATTTTCCTGTAATAAAGGGACCAAAACTAAACACAGTACTCCAGAAGCGGCCATACCAAAGTCAGGTATACTTTCAACATCACCTCCCTAGACTTATAAATCACACCTTTAGCTATACAACCCAACGTTTTATTTATTTTCTTCATCCCCCACAAGCACGGAAACAAACAATTTTAATGTTTCTTCCCTACTTTGCCACCTCTCTGCATGTTAACGTTTAATATTTTCGATTCTTCTACCTAATCTTACGTATCAGAAGTCCAAGTCCTCAACACACCGCGCATGCGCCCACTGCCTTCTTTACGACGGCGGATAACATGGCGGCCGAGGGTCCCACCATGGACACTTCATTAACATATTTAAATCGGGATCCCGCAGTGCAAATCGGAGCCCGATTTAAAATTCACGGCTGCTGTGCAGGTTTCTCAGGGCTTGGGAAACTCGGCAGCGAAAGCTGCCATCTCCACAAGTGCCTTTCTCAGCACTCCTTGTGGGCCAGGAGGAGCAGGAGTGCTCCCCCCACTCCGCCCCCTCCAGCCCCTCAAGGAATCCTTTGGCCTTCCCCCTGCCGATCGCGGCCTTTCTCTTCCCCACTGCCATGATTGCCTCTCCTTCCAGCCCCGATGGCCTCAACCCCCTGCCGTGATCGCCGACCTTCCCCCTCCCGATTGCCAGGGACCATCCCCAGAGGTCCCCGGCCGCGGCCTCCTGGCCCTGGTTTCCTCTCCCATCCATTTGGCCGACTGCCGGGTGGAAAATGGAAGAAAAAAACGATGAGGTCCTGCCGTTAAGTTGGGCAGGACCTCCGCGTCCCCGGCCTTGCTGGGTTCTTCAGCCGTTTTCAGCCTCCCCCATACTCTCCCCATAAGTATCAGGGTCCTTGATCCTAATAAGAAAACTCATTGGTCTTTCTTCATTTACATAGGATACATACCTTTAACGGAGCTCCCGCACAAACTGTGTGAGGGCATTCCAGGCCAGTCTATACGGAACATTGTGCACTCCGCTAATCAGGCTGGGTTCCACCAGAAGGGATTTGCCACTTGATAACCCAACCCTTGAGTGTATGTCCCAAACTTGCAATACCAATTCCACCAGCAGGAAACTACCTTCCTTCACTATTCAAGTTCAGCGTGGAAGTAAAGTTTATTGCAACCTGGCATTATATTTTTGTGTAAGGTGGGTTAGATAAAGAAAAGTAAGATATCGATCTTTAATTCTCATCAATACACCCAAGATATTTCACAATATGAATTTTAATTTCAGGGGCTTCACAGTTGATTGAACTCACTCCAAGTTATTTTTCATTGCATGCTTTGTAGAAAGCAGTTGTGCTGCACAGCTGGTGGCTCCGAAGGAGATTCTTGAAAATACTTTGACTATGACAACATTGTATAATTCACAGTCAGGCTAGACAAGCGGTTTCTCTGTGTTTCACAGTCAGGTCAAAGGGCAAACAACATATGTATGCAGTATGCTGCTAAGAAAATGTGGAGAAACATATATTACCAAAAAAAACATTGCTATACGTTCACAGTATTGCGAAGTACAATGTAGTGCTATAGAATTTTTCTTGTTAATATTTAAATGTGAGGCTTCGCATTGGCATCCATGATTTTGTAAAATTACGTTTGAAAAAATCTTTAAGGAAACTAGGGCTGGGAATATCCTCGGAGCTGCTCCCACACCGTCCACCGTAACTTGGTCGGAAGTGTGACGGAAACCACCATTGGGCACGTGAACAGGGGGCCCCGATTTTAACTCCAGGTGGATTTTGGGCAGGTGGGTTGCGAGGTGAGTTGGAAATTTACCCGCTGCTCTGGAAATGGGTCTGGGCTTTATTTTAACTCTCGGACCTCGTTTAAATCCCGCCGGCCGACCTCACGCCCGTTACAAGTGGAAAATCGGCAGGAAGCGGCGTAAAGTCCCACGACCCAGAGGCCGCCCACCAACACAAGGTAATTGCAGTCAGGTCCTGATAGTGTCTAGATTGGCATGTACTGGGAGAGAGCTGCACTGGGTGAGCACCATCTTTGATAAAGAGAGATGCCATCAATCTACTCAGTTGGACTATTCAAAGAAGTGCTGGGTATTCTCCTGGTATCGTGATTAACATTCTTCCCTAAACCAAACCACCATAAAAAAATTCAGATTTGCCAGCTGGTCATTGATTTCAGTGTTGTTTATGGGATGTTACTGATGCAGAATGGTTGCCATGTTTACCTGCATTACACTCACTCCACTTCAAAAATAATTCATTTGTATGAAGTACTTGAGATGTTTCGACCATGTGATAAGGCAGAATATAAATGTAAGTGCTTTTCTTCCATTATTTAGTACTCAACATTTACCATCAAAGTACGTTTCACCTTTCAAAATAACAAAAAAATGTTTCTTCTGGAAGATCCAAGATCATGTCCTTTATGGGGCGATTTTAACCCTGCCAGCCTGGCGGAAGCTAGTGAGCGGGCAGTTAAAATTGCCCGTGGGACTTACCCTTAGAGGCCCAGGTCTCTTCCCAAAGGGTCTGATTTTAAACTGCACCTCGGAGCAGGCTGGAAGAACCACCCTCCGGAAACCAGCAGGGTCCGTCTTTAAATATGCAGATCGAGCTCTAACGACATCATTATTGAGGCCAGAGGTCTGCACGGAGAAACCTTCGAGGCCTTCCCGCCGAGCTTATCGAGCGAGAAGTGGAGTTGGAACCAGGAGAGGGCCAACAAAGGTAAGCGGTCTTACTATTTTTTGTACTTTCCTTGTGGGCCAGGAGGCAGGAATGCTCCGAACATGTTTAGGCTTCCCTCCTGATCAGGAACCCCATCCCAACCTCTCCCCTGAGTGCCGGAGACCGTTCCTTCGGTCCGACATTCCACTCCCACCCAGCTGTCGCTTTCTGCCAGTTTTGGGCGGAGGACTGACTGGGCCTATGCGGATGACGTCCGGGTGTTAAAATGTTCGTGATGGTCGGCCCCTGCCCACACGACTGCCGCCCGGAGTTAATATCGTGGAAATCTCCCATACTGCTGAATCTCTTGTTTCAGTGATGGGCAAAATCTGCTGGTGCTCAGCAGCGTTTTTTTTTTGTAGATGAAAAGTACGGTTGTGAAGTTCCATTTCTGTTCGAAAGATGTAAAATCCTCCAAATCAAAATACTTGATAAGTAACATAAGTATTTATGATACAAAATTTGTCTCTGTTTTAGGAATACAAAATTAAAATGAGATGCTTCTCAAAAAAAATTTGAAAAATGGCACAATTTCATTTTGAAGATGTCGAATTTAAAATAATAAAAGATCTTCAAGTTTGGCCTGTAGATTTATTGATCAACCATGGCTATCTTGAACCAAATGCAAGTAACTGTAACTTTACAGGGAGAAGATTGAAGGGACAAAGGACTAAATGTACTGGCACAAATACTGTTCATGCCTAACACAAATGGGAATTGTGCCTGGTATAAGCACAGAGAGAAGTTTAGTGCCAGTGTCAGAATTTCCCTTTTCCTTTCAGTGCCATCATAGCATGTAGGAGGGGGCATGTCCATCAACACGGGCTTCAAGTGCCTGGCCATTTGATTTCTCCTCCTTGCTGGCAGCCAAAACACCAGTGGAGGTAAGAATGAACAAAGTTGCTCTTATCTTCACACAAAGATACCAATGTTTAAACAACAGGACTGTGTTCCAAGTTCAGCTGAGAGTCCAGGCACAGAGTTCAAATCAGGGTTTTTTGGGGGGATAAAGAAGATATTTTAATCAAATAAATGTGGAAAAGAAACTTATCTAAAGCACTCCCTTGTAGTTATTGCACTTACTTATCAAGACAACAATGGACACTGATGTGAGAAAAGTGCTTTGCAATCTGATTTTGTTTTTATTGTAACTTTTCCAAGTGGAACATTAACAGAAAGAAAAAAGACATCACACTTTCAGAATGCACAACACAAGGAATAGTAATGGGGGAAGGCAGTGAAAGATTGCAACCAAATTGTATGTGTTGGACAGTCTTTAATATATAAGGCTTAGCTTTACAAACTATATGCTGTAAAGTATTTGTCCCTTGGTAGTTTTATAAACACAACTTAGTAATAATACAAAAGCAGAAGAATATTTGCTGAAATTTCAAAGTCAATGCTAGAAAATTGTTTTTGTGAATTTTATTTTGCAGATTTTCAGCCTTTTCTCAAGGTGGAATTTAAGGGTAGATTTACCAATCGCCACACTCCCAGCAGAGAGCAGCAATCAAAGGGAGCGCAAGTCAGAATGTTGGCCTTTATCTCAAGAGGGCTGGAATATAAAAGGGTAGAAGTTATGTTACAGCCGTACAGAGCCCTGGTTAGACCCCATTTGGAGTACTGTGTTCAGTTCTGGGCACCGCACCTCAGGAAGGATATAGTGGCCTTAGAGGGGGTGCAGCACCAATTCACCAAAATTATACCAGGACTAAAAGGATTAAATTATGAGGACAGGTTGCATAGACTAGGCTTGTATTCCCTTGATTAAAGGATTTGATAGGGCAGATAGAGAGAAACTACTTCCTCTGGCGGGGGAGTCCAGAACAAGGGAGCCTAACCTTAAAACTAGAGTTGGGCCATTCAGGAGTGACATCGGAAAGCACTTCTTCACACAAAAGGAAGTGGAAAGCTGGAACTCTCTCCCCTAAAAAGCTGTTGAGGCTGGGGGTCAATTGAAAATTTCAATATTGAGATTGATAGATTTTAGTTAGGCAAGGGTATTAAGGGTTATGGAACCAAGGCAGGTAGATGGAGCTAAGATACAGATTAGCATGATCTAATTGAATGGCAGAACAGGGTCGAGGGGCTGAGAGGCCTACTCCTGTTCCTATGTTGTTCCTAAGTCAGAAATAGAACACTGTAGCACTGATTGTCCCGACACATCTTCAAAGAATCCTGGGAGTGCAGGATTGGTGAATTTATCCTATGGCAGCTGTCTAGTACCTCACCCAAGTGACCATTCTTCCTGTTTGAACCTAGGCAATGTATGTTACTAACCATATGAACATGGGGAGGGCAGGCATCAATGTCAAACTCAATCTTGTTCTCACTTAACATCCGCAAACATAAAAGCCCGGTTTCCACAGTGTTAAAATTGGGCCTGTTCAGTTTGCAGCAGGGATCATTGGTCACTAATCAAGAGAACTGTGGCTGATCTTTTAAAAAATCTTCCTAGTCTATTGATAGTAAGATTCATTTTAGTGTCCCCACTGGCTCAAGTTTAAAGTCACAAGCCTGGAATTTCCACTGGGGTTGTCTCGATCACCTGGCGTAACTTCGACGGAAACCCTGGAGAAATGGTCGTTTACACCAGGAGATCGGGAAAACCCCCATGGAAATTCTACTCCACAATTTTCAACTTGGATGTTGCATTGGATTTGTACAGTAGAATTTTAACGTTTGGAAATAAAATAATTAGTCATGTTTTTAAGGTTACCACATATGTAACTCACAATGTTTTCAATGCGCATTTTGGGAATTTTCTCTTGTTTTGCATTGTATGATAATACTGGCAACATTTTTATGGCATTTCAACATTCAGCAGTCATTGGTTTACCACTTTAAGTGTTTATATTGGAAAATCTTGCACAATATCATCAATGCAGGACTATACTTCTGACAACAACAATGTGTTTCTATTTGGCTTTGCAATGTTCAAGTACTCTGAGTACATCCAAATACCACATATAATAAAAATGATTCAGTCACAGTGGACAATCTGGCAGATTCCTACTTTGATTAGGCCAACCGTTAATATAATTATCTAAATTGGCAGAATTTGTGGCTGCAGATAAATCTTGTCCACTCAGTTGAGCATAGGTAGACAATTCAAGACAACAAGGACTTCAACCTAAATCCTCATTTATAGCCAAAACTACAAATTTTCCACCTAGCAGAAAATAAGCATAAACCTTACCAACATCCAGGCGACAACACCAACTTGCATTTGTATAGTAGCCTTTAATGTAGTAAAATGTCCAAAGGCACTTCACAGGAGCGATTATGAGACTAAAATTTGACACCGAGCCACATAAGGAGATATTAGTACAGGTGACCAAAAGTTTGATCAAAGAGATAGGATTTAAGGAGCTTCTTAAAGGAGGAGAGAGAGGCAGAGAGGTTTAGGGAGCAATTCCAGAGCTTAGGACCTAGGCAGCTGAAGGCACGGCCGCCAATGGTGGAGTGACAAAAGTCAGGGACGCGCAAGAGGCCAGAATCGGAGGAGTGCAGAGATTTCAGAGGGTTGTAGGGCTGGAGGAGGTTACCGAGGTAGGGAGGGTCATGGCCATGGAGGGATTTAAAAACAAGGATCAGAATTTTAAAATCGAGGCGTTGCCGGACCAGGAGCAAATATAGGTCAGTGAGCACAGGGGTGATGGGTGAACGGGACTTGGTTCGAATTAGGATACAAGCAACAGTTTTGGATGAGCTCAAGTTTTCGGAAGGTGCAAGGTGGGAGGTGAGGCAGGAGAGCTTTGGAATAGTCGAATCTGGAGGTAAAAATTTCGCTCCAAAATGTACATTGCTAAAGGATTCCTAACTCTGAGAAGACACGAGTCTCCTAACACAACACACAACATATTAAGAAAATTAAACCACAATAATGAGGAGAATTCTGCCCTGAGCTACCACCGCATGAACAGCCATTCCTCACCTTTGATCGTGTGAAACATGGTAACTTCAGTGTCAGACAGTTACGGAGACCATAGGGACGATTTTCTGACATGTTCCCGACATGGAGCTTGTTGGAAAATGGTGGTAATGGGGCCCATGACTGCCTGATACGTGAAGCTCTACCTCAGGAAAGCATATTCGAAGTATCATCCCTTGTATTATAATTTCAGTACAAAAATGATACCATGGAAAGTCACAAAGAGATAGAAGAATAACAATCTGGCACTGCAACTTAAACTCATAATTTTAGCCCCGCATGTTTTCAGACTATCCAACACTATAATTATTGTATAAATTATGACAGATTCCATCTGTCCAGCTCTACCTTTGATGTTACTAAACAGGCACTTGTTACACAACTATGTCCAGGCATACTAAGTGCTTGGAAACAAAAATTTCTTGATTGCATCAGAACTGTAAAGCATTGCCTACTCCAGTATCTATTCCTTTGGCTGGAGGGAGATAGCGGGGATTGGAATAGTTATGATGAATGGAAGTGGAAAAAAGCAAATGGTGGGAAGAAGAATCAATTATGGGGACAACCATTTTTAGCTTATCAGCATTTTAAAAATTCTTTCATGGGACGTAGGCGTCGCTGGCAAGGTCATCCCTAATCGCCCTTGAGAAAGTGGTGGTGAGCCCCCTTCTTCAACCGCTGCAGTCCATGTGGTGAAGGTTCTCCCACAGTGCTGTTAGGTAGGGAGTTCCAGGATTTTGACCCAGCAACAATGTAAAAGCATATAAGTGGAAGCTAGGTAAGCACCTGAGGGAGAAAGGAATAGAAGGATATGTGGATAGGGTTAGATGAAGAAGGATTGGAGGAAGCTTGTATGAAGCATAAACGCCGGCATAGACCAGTTGGGCCGAATAGCCTGTTTCTTTGCTGTAGACTCTGTGTAACTCTATATAACCAGAAACCACATTAGGGGCATTCAAAAGTTATTGAACATGCTTGTGATCTAATGACTCAGAATAAATCTACAAAGTAGGTCCCAGATTGGACTCTTGATCAGTGCTGATTTAACTGGGGCAGAGGTTGGGAGTACTACAATGGGCTTCAGTGTCACTGGGCTGTGAGGGGGACTGGAAATAGCCTGATTCTCACTCCTTAGCCACCACTGCTCACACATGCATATGTTGGCATCAGGTGAACATGAGATTGGGTTTGGTTGTGATGAGTTTCTCAATCGAATAGTCCACCAACGTTCCCTGAACAGGTTTGCAGTTGAAGTTAGCCACTCGGGTAATATGCGGTTAGCACTCATAAAACTGAACTACAATATGAAGGGAGAAGAGAGATAAGGACAAAACATTATGTGCAGGAGTGGGAGAAGGAATGTACTAGTTTTTCACCAAGAGATTCTGCTTCAAAATGAATCACCCAGAGTAAAATGTCTTTCGTGAAATTTCTCTTAACAACCATCATTATGCCGCATAGTAACAATTTATACTGATTTATAGTTAATAAATTATCTATCTAAATATCTCATTCAGACACAAAATCAGATTAAATTCAATTTACATTAAAAAATTTAATTGTGTTCATATCAGTCTTTCAAGATCAAAATCATGATAATCTTTACAACACGATTCTGAATCAGTAACATTCTGCAAAAAGCACTGAAATAAATGATCTGTTAAACAAAACACTGTAGATGTTGGAAATCTGAAACAAAAACAAAACATGCTGCAAACACTCAGCTTATCACTTGGCAGCTCAGCTTTGTCTTTTCCTCTCCCCTTTCCCTCACTCTGTTCCTTCTTATAAGCTGTTCATCTTCAATATCTCTTGGTTCTCATAGATTCATGGAATCATGGAGTGATACAGCACAGGAGGCCATTCAGCCCATCGTGCCTGTGCCGGCTCTTTGAAAGAGCTTTCCAATTAGTCCCACTCCCCTGCTCTTTCTCCATAGCCCTGCAACATTTTCTCCTTCCAGTATTTAACAAATTCCCTTTTGAAAGTTACTATTGAATCTGCTTCAACCACCTTTTCAGGCAGCGCATTCCAGGTCATAACAACTCGCTATGTAAAAAAAGATTTCTCCTCATCTCGCCTCTGGTTCTTTTGCCAATTACTTTGAATCTGTGTCCTTTGGTTACTGGCGCTTCTGCCACTGGAAACAGTTTCTCCTTAAACCCTTTATGATTTTAAGCACCTCTATTAAATCTCCCCTCAACCTTCTCTGTTCTAAGAAGAACAACCCCAGCTTCTCTCGTCTCTCTACGTAACTGAAGTCCCTCATCCCTGGTACCAATCTAGTAAATCTCCTCTGCACCTTTTCTAAGGCCTTGACATCCTCCCTAAAGTGTGATGCCCAAAATTTGACACAATACTCCACCTGGGGCCTGACTAGTGATTTATAAAGGTTTAACATAACTTCCTTGCTTTTATACTCTATGGGGTCAATTTTAGGATGGCCGAGCGGGTGCATTCGCGGTGGGGGGAGGTTCCTAAAATTGAGGAATCCCGGAGCGGGTCAGGAGCCCGGCTCCAACCCGCCCACTTCCGGGTTCCCCAATGGCGCGAATCGGTGCGCGCACAGCCCCCGCACGCGGGACTCCCACCAGCAATTAAAGCCGGCGGGATGACAGTTTAGATAGTTAGGGAGGTACTTGAGGTCGTTGACAGACCTCATTGGGAATAGATTTTAGCAGGGATGTGATTTTGGACTCTCCTCAGCGTGTTCCCCATGCTGTGGGAAACACTCCCTTTTGTTGCAGACGTGTTTCAGTCAACAGCCATTGGGAGATGCAGAGGATTCCTTGCCATTTGGGGGGAAAACCTCATTCATTGCAGCAGGGCACTCTGTCACCTCAGACAAAGTTTTGCCTGCCACACCATTATCTCCACACTCAAAATTATTACATCATACCCTAAACTCCGCTGTCCAAACACATTTACCTACTTTGCGGACCCGCTCACACTCACACCGTCAGGATGGGGGGGGGGGGGGGCGGGGGGGAGGTCCATAGCTGCATTCATCACTCCATTGGAGGACGAGCAACATCACCAGCCTCGCCAGGCATGCCGTCCACCTCCGCCATGTGGAGCTACACAACACAGTGCTGCGCAACAGGCACCTGCACAAAGTAGTTGTGTATCTACACATACACCCACTGTAGGGTGACCCAATGGGTGGCATCAAGGGTGTTCATGGAGAACCTCACGAAAGGGCCTTATTGCACAAGCCAGTCAAGAATGGCCAAGACGTGGCAGTAGTGGTGGCAATATAATATGTAATATGAGTTGATCAGAAATCAAATATAAGTAAAAATCATGACAAACCCTCAAACACCCTTGTGCATCCCCTTCATGCTCACGACACGTTTGCCTTACACTTCCTACTACACATACGTGTTGCATGCCCTGTGGCTGCAGCACAGGTAGTGGCAGGTTGGGTGAGGCTGACCGTGAAAGAGATGCATCAGAGGATGAGTATGAGACAGAGCCATGAGATTGTACAAGGATTGGGTTGAGTGGTAGTGGTGGGATGAGTACTGGCGAGGTGAGGAAGTGCAGGTAAAATGAGGATGGGGGTACAGTGGGTATGAGGAAGTGATGTGATAGAGTAGTGTTGGCAGTGCAAAAGGAGATGTGGGGTGGGGGCGGTGATGTGGCAGATGGAGTGTCAGGGAATGAGTAAGAGTACTCACTTCGGCTGACCTGGTTAGGTCATTGAAGCGCCTCCTGCACTATGGTGCGTGATATGTTGGTGGTGCTGGTGACCTCCTCTGCCACCTCGAGCCAGGCCTTCGTGGTGGTAGAGGCAGGCCATTTTTTCCCATCCGCCAGGTGGAAGATCTCTCTCCCCCTCCTCCTCCTCCTCACCCCATCCACTAAGACCTGGAGTGAGGCATCATTAAACCTGGGAGCAGCCTTCCCCGTGGGCTGCTCCATGCTGTAATTTTGCCTATTTTTTGCAGCATCAGTCAGTGGAGGACTGCCCCTTTAAATAGGACTCCTCCAGCTGACAGCCTATGATGCAGGTGCGCAGTCCACCCGCTGTGCAGCTTTCCAGCGTGAAACCCGGAAGCCAAGGTAAGTGGCTTCAATTTACTTACGATCGCGTGTCAAACCCACCGATTTCACTGGGCGCGTTACCCACACGCCCAGTCGACCCCCCACTGCCAACCCGCCTCCCTCCTAATATCGGGCCCTATGTCTTTGTTTATAAAGCCATGTGATTTTTTAACAGCCTTCTCAACTTGTCCTGCCACTTTCAAAGATTTGTGTACGTATACCCCCAGGTGTCTGTTCCTGCACCCCCTTTAAAATTGTACCATTTAGTTTATATTGCCTGTTCTCATTCTTCCTACCAAAATGCATCACTTCACATTTCTCTGCTTTAAATTGCATCTGTCATAAGCAGTCTGTCTGCGTCCTCCTGAAGTCTGTTACTATCCTTTTCGCTGTTTGCTACATTTCTGAGTTTCTGAGATGAAGGGCAATTGCCTGAAACATTAACTTAGTTTCTCTCCTCAAATGACCAGTTAATCTGTTTTTGGTGGTATTGGTTGAGAGAGGAATTTTAAACATATACCACAGCAGACAGACAGGACATCTCTGACAATGCAACACTCCAGCAATGTTCATAGAATCATAGAAGTTTACAACATGGAAACAGGCCCTTCGGCCCAACATGTCCATGTCGCCCAGTTTATACCACTAAGCTAGTCCCAATTGCCTGCACTTGGCCCATATCCCTCTATACCCATCTTACCAATGTAACTGTCCAAATGCTTTTTAAAAGACAAAATTGTACCCGCCTCTACTACTGCCTCTGGCAGCTCGTTCCAGACACTCACCACCCTTTGAGTGAAAAAATTGCCCCTCTGGACCCTTTTGTATCTCTCCCCTCTCACCTTAAATCTATGCCCCCTCGTTATAGACCCCCCTACCTTTGGGAAAAGATTTTGACTATCTACCTTATCTATGCCCCTCATTATTTTACATAATGTTATACCGGTATGCCAGCCTAGGTTCTAGGGGCAATTTTAACCCTACCCGAAGGCTACTTTTCAAAAATTAGTTCATGGGATGTGGGCATTGCTGGCATTGCCCATCCCTAATTGCCCTTGAGAAGGTGGTGGTGAGCCGTCTTCTTGAACCGCTGCAGTCCGTGTGGTGAAGGTTCTCCCACAGTGCTGTTAGGAAGGGAGTTCCAGGATTTTGACCCAGCAACAACGAAGGAACGACGATATATTTCCAAGTCGGGATGGTGTGTGACTTGGAGGGGAACGTGCAGGTGGTGTTTTTCCCAGGGCCTGCTGCCCTTGTCCTTCTAGGTGGTAGAGGTCACGGGTTTGGGAGGTGCTGTCGAAGAAGCCACCTTGGAGCCATCAGGAGCTGACAGTTCCCAGTTTGAACCTACTCAATGAAGCAGGAGGCAAGTACACCCACCAAAAACTGGTGGGATCCTATTTTACATAGCCATGTCAGGTCCTGACGATGTCCTCTGTTCTAAATCTGTTACATTTAATCTTGTATCTATTGCCCATTGTTCTTAACACTTAACTACTGGAAACAATCCACTTCTATTTACCCTGTCCCTTCCTTTCATAATTTTAAACACTTCCATCATATTGCCCAGTAATCTGGGTTGTTATAACCAAAAAAAAAATATTTTTCAAGTCTTTCTTCATTCACTGGGTGAAAAGTTCAAAGCCAAGTTAAAAAATTAGGAAGTTAGGAATAAAAAAAGTCAGGCTAAACTTTTTTGCCCAAAGAATAGTCTTGTGGAATAAATTATCAGGGAAGTCTATTGAAGCAGACAGTATAAATGGATTGAAGAGTCAATGCGTTTCTGGAGGAAGAAGGGATTGAGTAACGTGGTGAGAAGGCAAGTAGGTAGGATCGATTTATTGAAGAGGGACAAGCTTATTGGACATAATGGAACTTTTTTGTTCCTAAAAGTATCTCCATTCTTAAATAGGAATGCAGGCATATCATCATTTTTATTAGCACAATGTAGGATAAATTTAACAATCCCACATTTCCAGAAGTGCACTCAAAATGTGAAAAAGGAGCACAGGTCAGAGATAGAGCTACAACCCTGACGTGCCAATTCTCCAACCTTCACTCCCTTTGAGCACAGGTCCCACTTGGAGTGCACATCGCTGAATAAGTTTCCATGGAATTATGACAGATGCTGGAAAATAAAAGTAAGCTTTTTAAAAAAAAAACATTTTTTTTTAAACAAAGATCTAGTTTCTGGCTGGAGGTCCAGTGAGAGGTATCTGATCCCTGACTGACAAAGTCGGAAAAGGAGTTGATGGGCTGTTGGTGATGATGATGTCCATGTAATTACTGATTATGAGGAGAAGGAAGGTGCCCTTCATGGTAATTATCCACAAACTCAAAATTGTGGCATAACGTAAGAAAGCATGAAATGAGAAAAGGCGATTCAGCCCATTAAGCCTGCTCCTCCCACAAACCATGTACAATCTACACTATCATGGCATTTAATCTCATGAGGAAGGTTCTGAATGAATATTCTCCAACAGTCAAAATGAATCAAGTAAAACTCCAGGATATTCATTCATACTCAAACCCGCTGCTTTCCATTGGTAACCATCACATCTCAGGAGCTCAGGGACCATAGTGTCAACAGAGTATTTGATCATCTCAGTCTGTATCCAGCCCTTGTGATCTCCAATCGAAATCTATTCCTAAAGGAAATGTTTGGTTCTGCTCCTATTCAAGTGAAATATAGCAAACGTAAAACTAATTTACAACCTATAGAACAACCTCAATTAACAACAAAAAATATATGCACCAATGTGCATTTTGACCTGTGCACACCATGACCATAAAATTATCTTTGGATTCAGCTTCAAATAACCTGAATTTCTGACCCATCCACATCAAATTCAAACCTTGTACTCAAATATTTGCCAATACCTTGCTAAGTTGTACAGGGAGAAAAAGGAAAATTAAAATGGTCACAAATGGCATCTTTTGATATCTCGAATCAAAAATAACTGAAGGGGGTGAATTTTTGTTTTCACTGACAGGGCAAAAATGTAGTGGTGGGGTCGCCTTCAATGGAATGACAATCGGGCGGGCTCTACAGAAGGCATGCAATCTGTTCTGCCAGATTACCCCCCAGGCAGTGAAGGTGAAAGTTACCTCCAAACTGTTAACCAATCTCCACCAGATTGTGTATGTCATTTTGAGCCAGCAATATTTTGCTTCTTTTCAAAAGTGGACATAACAGTAAATCCTTGGTGGTTCCCAGTCACACATTAATTTCATTTGGTTATAACTGTGAAATTGTTTAGCTGATCAAAATCTCACTTCCTGTCAAAAATGACCAATCTAAGATGGCCGCCAATAGAACTTAACTTTTCTTGTGACAGAACTGTATTTTTTATATTGCTAACCCAACTTTTTATGTTGTTCAAAATTCCTACATCCTCTTGGAATAGAAAATGGACAAATATGAGTTACTTTTACTGAAGTCAATGGAGCAGGGTAATATTGTGTTTCATATCACACTCAAAAATCAATACTTGATATCTATGGTATATTATCTTTTCAGAGCTTTTTAATAGTTTTTATCCATAATGTAACATTTCACAGCTCCAGACACTTCCAATTAAACCACGATGTAAGTTAAATTGTCCTTTTTCAATGTAGCCTCAGTCGAACTGGAGAAACCTCACAGTCAAAACACAGTAGGCTGGAATGTCACTTCCAGTTCAGACTTTCAGTGTGGTTCCTCCCTGCCTATCCTGTTACAATTAGCAATTTCCCGAACCACCTCATTCCATTCCGATGAAGTAGTTCCGATTTACTGCAAAAAGAAAACTTCGCTGGTTGGCACTGAATCTTGAAAGAGAATACTCAGGAAAGAAAAGTGAATTAACTCTTTTGGTGCTAATTTTCATGAATACCTTATAGTGTTAAGTGTCTGCTTGAGATATACATATATTCATAATTCTGATCCATTTTAATGGAATTCTAGTGTATCAAATCATTTCCTGATCCGAAAAACAAAATGTACATTCTTGAGACCAGGCTATACTGTTTCCCAAATATAGGGTTTCAAACGTTCAACACACACAGTATATTCAATCTACTGTCACATGTCACCTCATGGGCAAAAGGGTTTGGAACCTTCATAGCTTCAGTGTCCTAACACTGTCCTTTCATCTCTGAGAGCTGAGTTTACATCCAGCCTAGACTGGTGGGATAGAATGAAATAGAACCTACTCTTTCCAATGGCACACAGGGCCCTAGGTAAATTGAGCTTCAGCAGCATCAATCCAGTTTCTAGTGGGTGTGCAGCCGCAGCACAAAACTTCCCACAAAGATAATGTGGAAAATGGAAATAATTCACAGTGATACACTATGGAATGCCATTCTGGTCCGAAGAATAATCAAATCACTTTTGTACTACACTGCACTGCACTGTTTGGGCCAAAATATTGAACAGCATTAAAATATTTCACCTCACCAGAGAGAAAAGCTGGCACTGGCCATCTCAAAGCATTACAAGTATAACGATAGCCAATCTGTCCTAGGTCAGGTTCTACTGTACTGCTCACTTTACTCCTTTGACGGCCATGACCCAGTTGTCCCCTCACCAAGTTCAACCAAAATACATGGCACAACGTAGCACAAACTAAAGAAGTTTATTTAAAACACAAGTGAAGCAAATCTTTTCTTGTTTGCGACTTTGACCACACACTGAAATCATGTCATAAATATTCAAATTTTAAGATTCACAAATCTCTGTATTAGATTTTACAAAATAAAAAAAAACAATTTGTAGGCCAATTCACAAGCACTCTTCACATTAAATCGGCACAAAGGAAACATTGGGGTTGATTTTCACTGCCTTCACCTGGCATTGACGGGGCAGTAACGGCCTGAATATGGGGTCGGTAGCCTTACCACCCCCATTAACTCCGCGATGCAGCTGGCTCCACTTTGAAAGCGGCCTACTGCCAGCTGTCCAAAGTGCCCACCTGTTTCAGGCGATAGGCCCCTTTTATTATACAATCTGGGTCCTAGGATGTAAATAGGACCCTGATTTCCATGTTAGGTCGGAACTGGTTGGAGCCTGCACTGTGCGCACTCTGACCAGTCCCTCAGGTGATGGAACCGAGGAGGCCTGCTAAAGGTAAGCATCAAATTCGTTTTGTGCAGCCTTGGAAGAGGTGTGCTCCCATGGGGCTCACAAAAATAATCTGGACCCCCACCCTCTGTGATCGCGAATTCCTCCCTGCAATTTACCTTCCTGGCGGCTTCCCTGGCCCAATCTTGAGGCTATAATCTGGCGAGCTGCATCGTGACGTCCGGTTGGCGCCTCTCAGCTCTCATGTCAAATTTAAATGAGGCAGGGGCCTCAAAATGGCCTCTTCACTGCCAAAACGAGCGGCCGACCAGCACACTCCTCCGGTCACTGGCCCAAAAGTCAAAATCGACCCCACAGTGACCACCAAAATCTGGACCAACTCAATCTAACTAACACAGCAGCCATGTGGTGAGAAGATGGTAGTCAAAGGGAAGAGACAAACCACAATGTCACACCCGGGCAAGGTGCCCCACCTCAAGGGGAGAGAGACTGAATTTAGCCAACTTCTTCTATATTGCTGCGGACCAATTACAAAGCAACGCTGCACTATTTGGTCCACCTGTTTAATTCCTTCTTATCATCGGCAGTCAATCACCCACTTTGCACTAAATGGGAAAATGGCTCTTTGAGGGTATGGATACTTTTTGTGTAAAAGCCACTGCTCCAATTTCCTGAGGATAGTTAACATGGTAGTGATAGATTATCTTCCCTTAATTGAAGACACCAAATAAGTCAGTTATTAGGGATGAATCTAGTTATCAACTTACCATTTTCTGATTTTCAAAATCATTTATTCCACCAGTAATATATAAATGCAATGAGGCTGCGCTCCCAGAACACAGCCTCCTAGGTGCAGGTCAGAATATTAAGCTTTAGTTTTCCACCTGTATCTCAACTCACTCTCCTGTCTAGTGAGACTCCACTCCGAATCTGCAGCCTCACTGAATTTGCCCTAATCAGCCTAATTTTTCAAATTTAAAACAGCCTTAGTCAAACACATTTTTGATATTTTCCAATATGCATTATGATTAATTATCATGCAATCAAAATTAAATTTCTCTACATTTCTTCATGGTAGAATATATGCCAGAAACCTATTACTGTTACATTATGTGGCTACATTATTAATCACTACATTGTTATCAACAGGCACTGGGAAGAGTTTTATTATGAAAATGGTTCTATTGGTATGAGCTAAAATACCTTCTACCTGAATACATTAATGAAAGTACTGATAGAAAGGGCCATATACAAACGGGGGAATGAATGGGCGTCACACTGCAGGATATTATCTCAACACACAAAATGGTGACATATAATCTATATTGAATGACAAATGACAGTGGGCACAGAAGTGATAAAAATAGGCAAATCCCCTTACAAATCTTCACAGGTAATTAAGCAAGTTCTACATTTCAAATTTTATCAAATCAAAGTGTAATTAACATATGCACTTATCTCTACATCTAAATAAATGTTATGTTTTGAAATAGCTGGCATTAATCTCTATGTATTTTGTAAAGTAATGCAAATATATACTACTGTATATAAATATGTAAAAAAAAAATTAAGATTTTTTTTTGGAGGAGTGAATAAATTTTAAAAGGAACATTTTTCTAAAACTATTTGCAGCTCACTTATTTTTATAAAGAAGGGTGCACCAAGCCTTGGAAGGGTCCATTCCTTGATGGATCCTCCACAAGATGGAAGAATTGATACATTAGCTATAATGGAATTGGATATGTCCTGTTAATCCATGAAGCCTAGCCTTTAGAGGATTTGAAAAGGCTCTGATATCTACATAGAATCATAGAGTCTTGGAATGGTTACAGCACAGAAGGAGGCCATTCGGCCCAGCGAGCCCATGCCAGCTCTCTGCAAGAGCAATCCAGCTAATCCCACTCCCCCACCCTTTCCCCATAGCCTTGCATTTTTTTTTTCCTTCAAGTACTTATCCAATTCCCTTTTGAAAGCCACGCTTGAATCCGCCTCCACCACCAACATCCTGGAACTGCAAGCAGAAGGCTTATTGTTTTGATCAATGAGTCAACCTGTTCCACCATCTCTGCTGAGTCAAACTGCATTATGCAATGCAAAAGCGTCATCAGTGTATATACGGTTGAAACCAGATTGCACAACTTCAGACTTTCTGAATCCTTTGAACAGTCGTTCAGTGCAATTCTTCTGCCTGCTCTTGGTGTGGGGTCAGGAAATGAAGGAACACAAAATATCCACCTTAGTTTATCTGCCACCATGTGTTTTTGAGGAAGGCCCTCCAGCTTGAATGGAACTATTCTAGAGTGGCTTTACTCCTTCCAAAAGGGCAATGTCATCCTATAATTCAACAGCAAAGGCTCAAAAATTCTCATTGGATGTTACGGCCTGAAATGGTCAAATACTCCATGGGATACAAGTGGCAGGGAGGGCAGATGTTGTCCTGCACAGGACACCAATCAATGGCTGAGTTATGAAGATATGATGGTGATTGAACATTTCATTTTCACAATCCATAGGCATCAAGGAACATTCATGTAGAACTTTCCCTCAGATGAATTAAAAAATGTAGTAGGACTCATGATAGCATAGGTTCTACAAAATCTGTGTGAAGATACAGGCCAAATTGTCTATTCTAATTCCAGGAGGACTATATATTTAAATGTGTTTTCTTATGTTCTTATGATGTTCTGCCCTTGAGTTCTGTAATGTATTTCCCCTTCCTGCTATTGTCATCATTGCCAATGTCTTCCTCCTTGGGGAAATTGACGGGATCATCTGCTAACAACTTAGACGATGTGGATGTGGGAGGTTCATCCTTGGAAATGTGTTAAAATATGCAATTGAAAATAAACACAAAAATTTCTGAAGCAGTCCTCTTGGGTCTTGTGCTGATATTCTGTCTATAAATGCATGTTACACAACTCACTCTTAACCTGTAGCGGGTTGTTGACCTTACCTATCATTAAATACCTATCTTTGACAGCACCTCCCAAACCCGTGACCTCTACCACCTAGAAGGACAAGAGCAGCAGGCACATGGGAACAACATCACCTGCACATTCCCCTTCAAGTCAGACACCATCCCGACTTGGAAATATATCGCCGTTCCTTCATCATCGCTGGGTCAAAATCCTGGAACTCCCTACCTAACAGCACTGTGGGAGAACTTTCACCACACGGACTGCAGCGGTTCAAGAAGGCGGCTCACCACCACCTTCTCAAGGGCAATTAGGGATGGGCAATAAATGCTGGCCTCGCCAGCAACGCCCACATTCGATGAACAAATAATTTTTTAAAATGCTATATGGCATTTTTCTATTAGCATTCAATGAAAATTTATAGTTGTAGCAAAGTTATCAAATTGATTCCAATACAGTTGAAAATGTGAAGCTAAAAATTGCTCTATCATGAATATCATATAGATGTTTAGGGCTAATATAAAATCTCTGTTGATTTATTGCGACTAAACGCCTAAAAATTAATACAATATGTGCAAATCCAGTTTCTTTGGGGTCTAAATTGGGCCGCGTAGCGCCTGTTGTGTAGGCACTATACAGACTCCTAAGGACCCAAAATGGCGTCCGGAATGCGCACACACACTTCTAGCGTGACATGCACCAGACGCCATATTGATAAAGGCGTTTGCGCACTCACAGATAACAAACGCCTGCACCATGTAAAGTAGGGAGAATATGCAGAAGATCAGTGTGCAATGCTGATTTAAAGGGACAGTTGCGGTTTTGGAACTCAACGCTCCAGCCAACGCACTGTCTTAACCTCACACAGCTGAACAGGTCTTAAACAGCATGGAAGACCCCCCCCCTACCAACACTATTTAAAGGGATCATGCAGGAGTTACAGGTTAGTTGCTGGATTATTGCTTCAGGCTGCTGATTCATTTGTACCTGCTTTTGGAGGTCTCCTATACTTGAATACTAAGACTAGGGGACGTGGCCTAAAATTTAGAGCCAGGACTTGCAGGAGTGAAGTTAGGAAACATTTCTATACACAAAAGGCGGTAGAAGTTTGGAACGCTGTTCCGCAAATGGCAGTCGATGATAGCTCAATTGTTAGATTTAAAATCTGAGATTGATAGATTTTTGTTAACCAAAGGTATTAAGGGATGTGGGGCTAAGGCAGGTATCTGGAGTTAGGTCACAGCTCAACCATGATCTCATTGAATGACGGTATAGGCTTGAGGGGCTAAATGGCCTACACCTGTTCCTGTCTTCCTTCAATAAAGTTTCAACACTCGACAGGGAGTGGGCTCGCTAGCTGACAGGCAACAGCAAGGGCACTGGTGGAGTGGCAGGTGTGTGACAGGAATGCTGTCATCCTGAGAGAGGACAATAGGTTCATGTTCCATGGAGCCACTGCCACTTGCTGCCTCTTGTTATGCACTACCTTCTCCTGCAAGAATGCGGGACGTGTGTCAGTGAGTGTCCTGCAAGATGTTTGGGTGATGTGGCTGTCATGGCTGAATAGCTGACAATGTGTGTGACCTGTGAGTTGTGGGTGTGCGGCTTGCAACAGTGGTAATGTGTGAGGGTGAGAGGAAGCATCTGATTGGAAGAGTTGAGTACTGATTGAAAAAGTTTGTTGGTAGGTTGTGATAGGGGGGTGGTGTGTGGAGCAGTGGATAAGGCTGCTGGTGCAGTTGGTAGGAATTGCCACTTGACAGTTGACCTGCACTGCATCCATGTTCGTGGTGCTATGCACCTGGCATTGACTTCATCCCCTACTGCCTCAGGAGCATATACCTGGAAGGCCTCTTGCCCCCCGCTGCTGATATAGGATGCCCCTCCTTCTGTCCACCTCTTGCACCAAGGCCTCTAGTGCATCATCAGAGAACCTTGGTGCATGGTCTCTCGCAGGCCTGGTACAATCTCAGATCGGCAGATTGGTGAGGTCTGGCATGATTGGAGGATGTGGGATTTAGTAGTGCACAACCTTTATTCAAGGTTTTAAAATAACTCAACAGTTAGTAAACACAGGGATGGGACCTGCATCTGTGTTTTATGTGCGCGATGTCTGATCTCTGTTCAGATTCCATGCGGACCCGTATCTTATATTTTGCAGATATCAAGAGTCCCACAAATGTTGAGCAGCCGCAGTTATCACTCATTAAAAATTCCAGAATCCCATCTTCACACCATGCTGCACTATATTGCAACACAGTTTCACTTCCCAGTTAATTTCCACCACTTCCTGCAGCCACAATATGCCTTCTCTTTAAGAGCCAATGGGGTGTCCCAAGGCAGCTCATTGACGAAGAGGCTTCCAATATTGGGCCACTGCATTTCCGATAGTGGCCCTCAGATAAGTGCTTAAATTGGAAAGTGATCGGGAGGGGGTGACCGGGAGAAGGGGTTGATCGAGAGATTGATAAAGGTTGTGATTGGGCGGGAGTGGGGTCGAGATCATGATCAGGGCGGCCAAGCAGTAGTCAGCAGCGATGCACGGTTTTAATATGGATCAGGAAGAGCACTCCTGCTCCTCTCAGCTCCACATTCAGGTAAGTATATATTAAAAACTTACCTTTGTGGTGTAGATCTGCAGCAGTCCATTTAAGGCCGCAGGTAGACCTGGTTTTGGTGGTACCGGGTGCCTCCAGGGCAACCCAATTTTGCACAGGAGGCCTCAAACTGGCGTTAGTCCCTTTTAGCACGCAAATGAGGGGCCTAACGCCTGTTTCACGCATGGATCCTGGGCGGCTATTTCTTTTGCCTATACAAATATGGCGGGTGGTGCATTTCTGGCTTGTAATGAACATGCGCTTCCTGCCTGTCATATTGAAGGCTTAGGTGCCCGTTTAGTGCCCGAAAAACAGGGGTGATGCCGTTGAATTTCTAGGCCATGGTTTCTTGATGAAGCGGAACAAATTCACATTAAATTCAATGGATAACGATAAGTAATATAAAATGTCACTGTTGACCTGATAGATATAAATAAGTTCACAAGTAAACCTATGAATTTATATTTTTGACACTGATGAGATTGTTCTCAGTTTACCAGACTACTGAAGTACAAAACTGGCACACAACTGATTCCATCCACAACTGTGCGGACAAAAAAAAAACGTATTATGGTAATCATCAACGTGTGTGCATAATTTATTAAAATGGAATGGATCCTATTACTAAATCATCAATGCACTTTCATTAACTTCTAATTGCCTTCACACTCCAACAGACCATAAATACACCGCTTCATGAGGCACCCTTCATTTCCATTATTACACTGCATAAAACCTAACAAAAAGCTAATGATCTCTGTGGTTTTCTCTCCCTATTGAACCTGAAATGGAGCAAAAAATTCATCATGATGAAGTTATAATAAGAAACTGATGTCTCCAAGGGCACAACCACTCTGATCAATTCATCTCCAAACTCAACTTGCCCTTTATCAAGTGAATCCTACACCCAACTAAAAGCAAAAATTCTCATCTTTGATCAGATCCTTAAATACGATGTTGACAAGAAGGGACTTTTACAAGTATAAATGGATAAGAAATAGAGTAGACATGTGGAACGAAAGAGCCCAAATGTTATTTATTACAAATGGTAGCCCACAACATCTATTTACAAATAATACAATAGCTATTGAAAGAATTCCGCTCTCAAGGAAAGATGGAAACCACAGCAATCCAAACATTTTAAGCAAGGTAATCAAGCGGAGAGCTCCTGTCTAGAGAAGCTTGACTAATAAATATAAAACAAGCATTGCAAACCCAGCACGTTGCTTTCAAAGCAATCAGGAAACGTAAGACTTCGAAAATATTTCTATGTAAGGTCATAAATAAGTTGCATCTTTTAAACAGGTTAACACCCTTGTTAAAGTAACGGACAGAAGAATTTCATGCCACTCATTTTTGTACTATTATTGAATAGCACGTTTTCAAACCCAACGAGAAATCTAACTGAATATTGCTCGTATTAGTGAATCTGTAGCATGTGTGGCTCGAAACAAGAATACAACTGAGGTGGACGGGAGTCCTGACTAAATGTATCAAAGATGAAGGGACTGGTTTTTACTTTTAAAATAACAGAGAAATTTGCCAGTCCACTATAGCTTCAAAGAATATTGCAATCCTTGGGTTGCTTTGAACTTTTTGTGCAAAACAACAGAAAAGAGCAGACATAGAAATCCATTTGCAATTCCTCTTTTATGGTTCATTCAAGTTTTAAAAAAGTGAACCAATAGGACAAAAAAAACGCAAAACAATTTTCAATAAAGGAGAGACCAATTTGCAAAATAAATACCATTTTCAATATGGAAAAACTGAAAGTTTTACAAGATACTCAATGCAGAATATAGCATCACATAACAACAACTTGCATTTATATGGTGCCTTTAACATAGTAAAACTTCCCAAGGCGCTTCACAGGAGTGTTATCAAACAAAATTTGACACCGAGCCACAGGAGGAGACATTAGGACAGTGACCAAAAGCTTGATCAAAGAGGTAGGTTTTAAGGAACATCTTAAAGGAGGAGGGAGAGGTAGAGAGGTTTAGGGAGGGAATTCCAGAGCGTAGGCCTGAGGCAGCTGAAGGCACAGCTGCCAATGGTGGAGCGATGGAAATCGGGAATGCGCAAGAGGCAAGAATTGGAGGAGCGCAGAGATCTCGGAGGGTTGTAGGGCTGGAGGAGGTTACAGAGATAACGAAGGGTGAGGCCATGGAGGGATTTGAAAACAAGGATGAGAATTTTAAAAATCGAGGCATTCCCGGACTGAATGGTCACTCCTGATCCCTTCCTTTCTCCTGCTAGTATAGATAATACAACTTCACAAAGTTCCATGAATTTCACTTTGGACAGATAATGTGATGGGAGAGAGGTGGGAAGTGTATGAGCACTTTTTTAGCATCTGTTTTGGACAATTTTAAGCTGCAGGGCCATGTCTGAAATTTGTGCATGTACTTGTATATGTCTTTACTCTTTTTGTAGTCTGCTGGGCCATTAGTTATGCCTCATTAAAATTGGTTTATCTGATTAACTCACAAGAGCTGCTCCTGCAATGGCCCTATGGACTGAAAATTGTTTGTTTGCCTGGCGATGCATGTTTATGCCTGAAGGAGAATGTGCATATCCTCCCTGTTAGGCTTTGTGCACATTGTAACTGCTCAAAAACATCCCTCTTTTAAAGTCACACCACATGTACAATGATATGCAGATATCGATCCTGTCTCCATTATTTCATATGTAGTACTCCTTGTGCAGATGCACAGATGTTGCCATTATTTAAAGAAAAAAAGAAAGAAAGATTTGGATTTATACAGCGCCTTTCATAACCTCAGGACGTCCCAAAGTGCTTTACAGCTAATGAAGTACTTTTGAAGTGTTGTCACTGTAATGTAGGAAACGCGGCCGCCAATTTGCAGCAATGAAATAAATGACCAGATCTGTTTTAGGTGTTGGTTGAGGGATAAATGTTGGCCAGGACAACCTTCTGACTCGGAGGTGAGAGTCCTACTAGTGAGCCAAGGCTGACACCTAGAAAATGCTTTGCAAGCAATGATACCTTCTCTGAGGAATGAACTCAGGACTTTAGATTATGAGACTAAAACATTATATTGCATCTCAAAAGATTACATATATGTTATTACTGAAAGAGCATGACGTTGCAGAATGCACCGTTTCACAAAATAATGAGACGTTTCGGCCTATGATTCCCCAGAGCCTGAGTATCCATTTCTTTATGCTTGTCTGTGAAGCATCTTGGGTCATTTCTTTACATTAAAGGTGAAATATAAATGCCAGTTGTTGTTGTGATAATTGTGTGAACAGGCACCAAGCAGATTGGCATACTTTCAAATTAATGGATATTGAGGAGCATAGCCAAGGCCTAAGAGAAGTTCTTCTATCCGTCCTCACAGCTACATGGCCTGGGATGACTCAAGGAGAGAAGAAAAGCATGTTGGTAAAGGGCAAAAAAAAAAGGCCTATGCCTGAAACCAGCATTACCCCTTTTGCATAGGCAGAGAAGGGGCTTCACACCCGTTTGAAGCCCCCATTTCAAGATTGGTTTGCCCTGAGGCAGCTGGTGCCTCCCGACCACTCTACCTCGCGACCCGATCACCCCCGTTCCCAGTCTCCCCCCTTCATCACTTACCTGAGGGCCGCTGCTGGCATCACAGTGGCCCAATCTTCAATCCCGCTTTGCCAGCGAGCTGCTTGGCACTCAGTGGTAATAATAAGGCCCGAGTCCCAATATCGGATACTGCAAACCTGTCTGACTCAAGTATCGGATTGCTGAGTCAGGCACAGAGAGCTAGCTTACTTCCAAACTTTCACCAGCAGCTGTATCATCTTGGAACCACCTTGATCCCAAAAGCCCCTGCCTATCTATCCCCCCTACAAAGAGGATAGTCACCAGCTGGTTATTAGACAACTGATAACCACGGGTTTGAGGCCTCATTAGATGGACAACAGGGGACGTATTGGGATGCTTGAAGTGTTGAAAGATGATTGAAGACATAGCACACAGATCAGCTAGCACCAGAGTCAAGCAATCCACACTTTTATGCCACCAGGCCCTGGGACAGCGACACAGCTATGGCCAAGGGCAACTGTCTCCGCAGGTGCTGAGTCTGGTAGTGGCAGAACTATGCCACCTCCTGTAAGGACATCAGCTGACAATCTCCACCACAGGGCCAGCAGTAGCAGTTGAGGCCACCAGAACAATAAACACAGAGCAGGCCCCTTCAAGTCTTACCAGACCTCAGAACCTACCCGCCACCTTCCCACAGCGCTACCAAATCCCAACCTCCACCCAATTCCTGTCAGCCCCCTGATGCTGCCAACCCCCTGAATGCGTCCATGATCTTAGCATGCTACACAACTTTGGCATCCAAAGAGGCCTAACCATTTGACAACATGGGAAAGGAGACCTGTCTGCAGCCAAATGCAGGACAGGACACGGACAATGACTTGTAGCTATTTCTACCGAACACCTATAGAGGCAGCAAGAGTAGTAGAGTTACTATTGTAGATTAGACCTCCATCTTTTTGCCAACCTATCAGCCAATCTGCAAAGGGAGTGAATGGAAATGAGGAAAATGAGCTGACCACGCAAAATTATTTTAGGTCAGCTGTGTATGCTGCTCATGTGGCATACTCATGATGTGCACGGTTACAATGGAACAGCAAAAGAACTGTACAACGGGTTTTGAAAAATATCCTTTTTTCTTTAACTCCTTGAAATGTTGACAAAACTCTTCATGATTGATTGATCAAGGTAAATTTTTGTACATATTTTAATTGATGGAAAATCATGGAGGCCGTGCACCTAAATTCCCGGTTGGTGAAACTCTGCGCAGGGAGTGCTGAGGTGAAAATTTGCCCCATTGCAACTGAGAAAGTGATTGAGAACTTTCTGAAGACATTTTGAATTCAGCTTGCCTAGAAGAGTCATAGCTCCTCACAAAGTAAAGATACTACCCTACCATCGAAACATTGTTTAATATAAAACATACAGTTCTTGAGGTACTCAGCTCTGGTTCCTCTTGGGAGAACACTCCAAGCCTTTGGTTTCTATTAGGAAAATAATAAAGTTGGTTCTAAATGTGTGAACTCTCACTTGAAACTTGGTGGGAAAGAGTGTTTTACATATGTTTTAAAACATAAAAGAGAATGAATACCATGTGTGGCTGGGAAAATGGAAAACAGCCATGTGTATTACATACTTAAAGTTAACTTGATGTGCATATCACTTGGGGGATAGCAAGTAAAAATGCACAGAATTTGCTAATGCGTTCATACAAAACGTCTTTGTCCAATGTTGTAAGGAAAAGGTTTATTTTAAATGGGTTAATATCTTAATTAAAATGGTGAGTCAAGGAATTTCACACAAGCATGTTAATGGCTTTGTTACTAACACTATACCGCATAATCACAACCTCAATGAAGGTTAATAATATCAATAGAAGCTTATGGGTTGTGTAGCTTGTCGAGTATCAAGGCATGAAAATTATATTTCCTCAGTTCCAACATGATCTGCACATAGCAGTATCTCCCCAAAAGCCTAGAATAGTATCATATCCTTAATTATACACCTCCCTCCTTAAAAAGGATCCCTTCTCTCCCCAAGGGCTGCCTTAACTGCTGATTTCCTTCCTGAGTAGATGCCAGTTAGCTCTCCTCTTGCTGATGTCACTGGTTCCTCATGGAGGTTATTCAGTAACTGCGCCTTCTTTACATCTAACACTTATCATCCTTAGGTCAGTAAAAAAAACAATATAAGCCGGTGACACCATCTGACCTTATATTCTGGACTCAGGGTGACACTACTACAACAACAACAACAACAACTTGCATTATATAGCGACTTTAACGTAGTGGGACACATCCCAAGGCGCTTCACAGGAGCGTTATCAAACAAGATTTAACACTGAACCATCTGGTCTTGTACCCTAGGCAATGGATGATCAGTACTGAAGTGCCAGAAAAGTCGTTGCAATAATATTGTGCATTTGAGGACTGTTGTAGGTAACATTACCTAGCCTACATTGCATTTTTTCTTATTTTTGAGAGTACAGATTCCTCTAATTTCTTCCCAATCCACCTTGGTCTCCTCAGGAGATGCATCAACTGTGAGGGGGTTGGGGGGGGGAGGATGAAATATGGGGGTGGGGAGGGGGGATGTCAAGAAACTTGCTTGAAAGTCTCTGTCAGCACCACTGGGGGGGCTGACCATGAGGAGGTACGTGAGAGCATCAGGAAACATTTCTGTCTCTGATTTTCTCTGCCGTGTGAAGCATGCTTGACTGCTCAGTGCCTCCCCTCAAACCTGGCTATTCCTTAATCAGTGTGGCTCAGTACCAAAATCACATGGAGCAATTACCCACTGACCCGTGTTTGATGTCATCATCAAATGTTAGCTGAAACCACCAAGCATGTACAATATGCAGTGCTAGGCAGTTTAATAAGTTACTCCAGCAAAGAACGGTGCAAAAGTCAGCGAACAAAAGCATGTTTTTGATTGCTAGAAGGGAAAACATAGCAAGAGGTACAAAGAAAGAGACAGAGACAGTTGGCAACAGAATTTGATGCAAATTAACAATTAGCATCAGCTCAGTTGTAGAATGTAAATATGAACAGCTAACATTAGCAAGCCTTAAGAAAAGTGATAAATGAAGAGACCAGCAATCTGAACTGGCTAAGGTTTGTGAGTGGCTGAACTAAAAGTATGCCAATTACACGTCCCATGATGTACAAAAATAAAAACAGTGTGTTTGTTCTGGCATTAGAAATGAAAATTTTCTGTCGGTAATTAATGGCTTCAGAATTTTTTGTATAAAATGTAATGTATTTTTTCAGGGAAAATTATGTTGACTGAATAAATTACTTGAAAAGAAGCATTCCAGTTCTTATGGAAGATTACCTTCCAATGTATTTTTTTTCCAGTGTGTTTGCGGCTGGACAGAGTAATTGCAGACAGAGTAATAGCCACAAGACAGGAGCATGGTGATGGTGGGAAGGCCGCTAAAGATACATCAGCTGAGCCTCCCTGATGGCCTAATGGGTAAAAACATTGTCTAGTGCAGTACTGAGTCATAAAGACAAGAAGGTCCCAGCTACAAATCCTGGTTATGTGCTGAATTATCTGCTCTCAGTCAGGGCAGCAGGTCAGGCACTAAAATTGGCCTCAGTACTTCTGGGGTGGGGAAGGGAAAAAAAAACAGTAAGTGTTTCCATTACTAATTGCTATCCAGGGAACCCTATTGCAAAGTATGCATGTGAATAGTAAAGTTGAAGAACCCATATTACATGCATAGATTGATTTATGTAACTAAGAAAAATACTATTCATTTATTATCCAGCAACTAATCAAAAAACATTTATTTCACTACCGCTGTAGAGATCCCTTACAAACTTCTTTCCAAATTCTCTCAGTGGCGATTTGCACCTCTCTCCCACTTCACCCTTTCCTTGCAGCAATGACCCAACACGAGGAGCACCATGACAAAAATGCTGGTTCAACATAATAGTGGGACTTAATAAGCTGCAAACTGTTACTTCAACGTCTCTCATAAGGATGGGTGTTAAACCCCAGCATCAACACGAAATAGAATGTGTATGTTTATTCAACTGTGTTGAACTAGTTTTGAGCCATACACCAGGGAATGAAAAAATTTGAGCATCTTAATCCCCTCCAGTGAAACTGTGAACTGCACTAATAAGACGACCACGATATCGAGGCAGAATCCTTGAAAGGCCCTACTTTGCAACTGCTTCAATCTGGAAAAATAGATGTTACCCAGTGTGTAGAGAGAGATGACAGTCAAAAGAAAGACAGACCAACAGATACACTCCTAGAGCATCTAATCACATCACTCAGAAATGTTTCAAAGTGCTTCACATGCAATTAATTACTTTGAAATGCAGTGACTGTTGTTATGTGGGCAAACTTCTCAAACATCACCAATTAAACCAATAATACAAGTTTTAAAGAGTCACTTACCTTTAGATCAACCAACCAATCCAGCCAAGTTCAAATTTCATATGGAAGAGACAAGACAATTTATTGGTTCTCTATGTAGGCACACCAAGATTTAAAAAAGGTACACATCATTGTGAATGTGAGAGAATTGTGGGAAATCTTTGTGCTGAACGTCCACTCTGGGATTTCCTCGAGGATTCTCTTGATTGGCCGCTATAACTTTGGTGGAAGATTGGCGGAAACCCTGTTTGCACAGTGTATCCTGCGTTTCCACCAATCTGCCGCCAATCGGGAAAACCCACGAGGAAATTGCTGACACTAATGTTTGCTCAATGTGCACTCGTTTCAATTTTTGGTTTGGCACTCATTATTTTATCATTTATCAAAATTCTACTCTATGATAGCCCAATCCTATCGTTACCCATCATTCAGTCACACACTTTCCAGCAGGGGTCACTAGGTACCAACGCAGGACTCTGAGGACGATTGTATCATCCCTTCAACTACCCTGGCTAAGATCAGCAAACTCATCACAGACCAGGGATCAAACTTTGGACCTGCCTGCTCTGCATGGCTCAGTTCAATACTGAGCAGCGCATTTACCATCTAAACCATTGGAGAGCATGAAAGTGTATGGGGCAAATTTCCACAGGGATTCCCGGCTGTGACTTCAGTGGGAGATCATCGGAAACCCTGGAGAAATGGTTTAAACGGCTGTTATGGCGGGAGGTAGGAAGAACCCCCATGGAAATTCCAGGTGCATGTCTCTAACTAAAGGAGCCTAAAAATATGCCGTTAACTGGACCACTGCACTGTGTCTTTTCAGGGCGTTCCACTGACTCCACACATTATACGTATTAACTTTATACATCCTTGTGCTTTGGTTCACATCTGGTGGGTTCAGAGAATCACTCCAATAAAACATATTGATGTAAGCCACTTGGACTCTGGTGAATAGTGTTCACTGGGAACTAATAAACCCAACAGAAACAAATTAAAAGGATCTTTCCCCAGATTGAGCAACCATAAAGAATTCTGTAGGGAAAATGGTCAGGTTGGAGCAATGTTCTTGCTATCCAGCCTGATGCTAAGAAAACACAATGATTAACTTATTGTTGATGAAAAGCAGGTAATCAAAATATAGGGTAACATCTCACAGGGAGTTACTCCCAACACAAAGAAGTAGTGCAAATGAGTTGTAGGGAATATTCTGACGTTGATGCATTCCCCTGATCTTGAAGCATCCAGTAACAAGAAAGGAAAGGACTTGCATTTTTATACAGCGTCTTGCACGACCTCAGGACATCCCAAAGCGCTTTACAGCCAATGAAGTGCATTTGAAGACGGGCAGACGGAGCCTTGGTTTAAAGTCCCATCCGAAAGACGGCACCTCCGACAGTGCAGCACTCCCTCAATACTGCACTGGAGTGTCAGCCTGGATTATTTGCTCAAGTCTCTGGAGCAGGACTCAAACCCACAACCTTCTGACTCAGAGACAAGAGTGCTGCCTCTGAGCCGCAGCTGACACCAATACTAACAACAATGGATAAATAGCCATGGGTTTGAATAAAATATAATAAAGTACTTGATGAGCAGATTAACAACTTAATGTATGTAAAAAAAAATAGCAGTTTGCATAAATCCATTTATATACCATCTATTGGAGCTGGATGCCTTGATTCTATTTCTGGGAATATCAGAGAGAAAATGAAGCAGTGAAAAATACCCAGTCTCAGGATAATTCTTACGATAACTTGAGTCAATTTAAACTATCTGCCGAGGATACACTTAGGCACCACATGCAATTTCAGAGCTGATCTGGATGAATTTGTTCAACAACAGTGGATCAAACAAGAGGTCCTAATGTTAAAGTATCAGTAAATAATATTTAATGATGTTTGAAACAGAAAAGTTAGCTATCAACTAATTAATTAACAAATCACACTAACTACATATATTTCTGAGTATTGCTTATTTGCATTTAGGTTTAGATGTGCAAGTTCGATAATAGATAATAATATATTAATACCAAAAGCACTGTGGCATGAATTTCTTAAGGGCTTGGGTGCAATGCAGGGGTAAAGAGGAGGGAAAGGGCTGGACGGTGATGGAAAGTCAGGAGGGACCTGGAAATTCCGGGGGCAGGATTTTAATATGTCGGCAGGAAAAGTCTGGTGGTGGGGGGTGATTTGCGGGTGTGAAACCCGGAAGGGAAGTAGGACGGGTCACGATCAAGGCCTCATTAGGGTTTCGCGTCCAGCAGCCGGCCTGATTGACAGGCTGGTTGCCGACAGGAGCTGCACATCTGAGGTGGGTTGGGGGGTGCGGGGGAGAGAGAGATGGACCTCATTGGCAGTTAGGATAGAGTTGGAGGTGGGGGGAACAAAGATTAGAGTGGAGACGTTGGACATCGAGATCAAAGTGGAGACATCGGACATTGGGATCAGAGGGAAGACACTGGACATCGGGATCAGAGACGGGAGGGGTGGAGGCAACATTGTTTTCAAGGGATGTTTATTTACCTTTTTAACAATGGGAAATGTAATTTTATTTAATTTATTTAGTTTATTTTTGCCTGATCCAGCCCTTCCCACCTGGTTTCACCAGGCATGAATCGGAAGCCGTGGGAAAGCCGCCCAGGTAACACTAAAATCTTTTTAACTGTCCAATACACAAAAAATAAACTACCTTAAGTACCTCAATTTGCTCCTTTAACTATCGGCCGCTGGATTTAAGTGGGGGGCGGGACGTCCTGGTGACTGATGTACGCACGCACTCAGATTTGCCCGAGTCTCATTCAAAAATGTGTGGGTTCCAGACAGGATGTCTGCCCGCTCCCAAAAACAGTGATTTTGACTGCCCCTCGCCCCCAACCCACCTGTTTTTTTCCCTTTTAAAATCCTGCCCCGCCGGGTCTCCGCCCTGAAGGTTCGTAGAGGAGAATACTCACTGGGGCCTGGGGCAAGCAGAAGTTCCAACCAGCCCATAGAAAGCCCGTGACATTAGAAGGAGGTGGGGCTGGTGGGATGGTTTTCCCCGTCGGAAAGCTCACAGCTCCTACCTCCTGTGCTCCCGCTCAAAGGTCCACGGGGGTCACCAGGCTGGGGTCATGGGCTGGAGGACTCCAGAAGATAGTTGCATCGTTATTTTAAGTCGGCCCTCTTAACTTCATTGACATTGGCAAATCTTTTTATCAAGAATTAAACTATTTTACAAAATGGAGAAATTATAAAACTAAAAAAATCTAGACAAGCGCACGGTAGGTCCCGGGTTCACATCCTCAATTCCACACACACGTTCTGTTTCGGATGTCAGCTGTGTTACAATGGAACCAAGCAATTTTCTAACAGAGCAGGAAGTAAACTCAGACAGTCAGTCACCTCAGGCCACTGCTGCGTGCCTCTTGCCAGAAGCTATAAAACAGAACTCGTGGAGAACTGGGAGTAGGTCTCTATACTGTCCTCGTAGCCAGGAAAGTTGTGTGACATCAGAGGGTGGGAAAGGCAAATAAATCAAGCAAGTTGCCACAGAAAAGGTCAGAATAATCTGGACAGTCTAGTTCATTAATAAGACTCTGTGGTATCGCATCCTCTGGACAAATCTGTTTCTTATAAACTATTGATTGCTCTCTCTCTTTCCCTCTTCCTTTCTCTTACCCGTGTATATATGCCATTTTCTTTCTTGGCATTTCCCATGTCTGTTGGTATTTTTAAGTGTCTTGCAACGGTCTGCTTACTTGGTGTGATACACTCTATTAAAATAACAATAAAAATCAAGGTGAAATCAGTGGGCAGAAATTGCTCGGAACAGCGAACCAACACTGCTCGCCACTCCATAGATTTATACTAACCCACTAACTGTCTTTACTGGGTGCACGTCCTCGAATAGGAAGTGAAGAAGAGCCCAACGTTAGTTCAAGCGAAGCTAGGACCCAGGGAGAAGCGAGAGGACCACTCTCTCCCCTCGAAAAATCAGATCGCAGCATTTTTGACACGTTGCAAAGAGTTTCTGCAAGCTTGGAATGTGAAATCCAGGAAGTGAAAGGTACAAAATTAAAATCATTGTAAAAACAGTTATAGAGAGCAATAAAAAGCGACGGTAAGAAATAATCAAATTAAAGAGACAGAAGGAAAAAGTAAAAGAATTTTTTTTTTAAAATTTAATTTAATAAAAATGATTTTTAATGACCAAGAATTATTAAAATAAGGAGTAATGAGACTCCACGTTTTTAAAAGTTAATTTTTAGTTGTTTGGCAGTCATTAAGACTTACTTAGTTTAGACCTGGTATTTTTAAGCATACCTGTTTTGAGGTGATATTAGTCACTTTCCAGCTGGGCAGATGAGCAAGTTGGCCCTGGTTCAATGATTTCTCTGATTGCAGTGTGTGATGTCCCTTTAATTCGAAGCTGTCAGATTGCTGGCGAACCAGTAGGAGTGAGTTCTGGATTTTCACGTTTCACTGCACATGTGCGAACTTGCGCCTCCATTTCGCCACTAACAACGGAGAGCGCTGTTGAGCTTACCGTTCTTTACTGAGCGATTTCTGCCCCCAAATGTCAGAGGCACTGATGCCAGATAATTAACAGTACAGTATTGGACTAGCAGCACAGTATTGTAATCCTGCCTTGAGTGATGGTACAACATTTTCAGGCAAAACCCTAGTTAAAAAGATAGGAACACCCAAATGTGAATTAACAAAACTTGGCAAACACCTCCAATGGAACTTTAAATTCTATTGAATGCCATGCCACTTTAGAGTAAGAGCAGTATAACTGCTATTGCATTTTTGATTTTTATTTTGGTTCATTCTTGTGTGAAGGGTGTGAGGAGCAGAAAACAACTAGTAAAAGCTGACCAACAGCTTCAAAAAAGCTGACAGATTAAAAACAGGCATAAAGAAAGAATTTGCATTTATACATCACCTTTCACATCCACGGAACATCTCAAAACCCTTCACAGCCAATATATTACTTTTGAAGGGTCAGACCCGAGCAGAAGTGTGACTCAGAGAGGTGGCCAAAGGCACTGTCAGTGTAGCTGGTTTTAAGGAGGATTTTGAATGTGGAAAGGATGTAAGAAGACAAAGAGGAAAGATACAGTTAAAGAGAAAATCAGTAGCCAGGTGAGCACTCTAGCATGAATGACTTAGAGTGAGTCTTTATATTTTATAATGTATTCCAATTGTCTTAAGTATCACCCGTGGCAAAGTTGGTACCACTCTCGTCTCTGAACCATAATAGTTGCAAGTTCAAGTCCCCCTCCAGAGACTTTTTTTATTCACTCATGGGATGTGGGCGTCGCTGGCGAGGCCAGCATTTATTGCCCATCCCTAATTGCCCTTGAGAAGATGGTGGTGAGCTGCCTTCTTGAACCGCTGCAGTCCGTGTGGTGAAGGTTCTCCCACAGTGCTGTTAGGAAGGGAGTTCCAGGATTTTGACCCAGCAACAACGAAGGAACGACGATATATTTCCAAGTCGGGATGGTGTGTGACTTGGAGGGGAACGTGCAGGTGGTGTTTTTCCCAGGGCCTGCTGCTCTTGTCCTTCTAGGTGGTAGAGGTTGCAGGTTTGGGAGGTGCTGTCGAAGAAGCCTTGCCAAGTTGCTGCAGTGCATCCTGTGGATGGTACACACTGCAGCCACGGTGCGCTGGTGGTGAAGGGAGTGAATGTTTAGGGTGGTGGATGGGATGCCAATCAAGCAGGCTGCTTTGTCCTGGATGGTGTCGAGCTTCTTGAGTGTTGTTGGAGCTGCACTCATCCAGGCAAGTGGAGAGTATTCCATCACACTCTTGACTTGTGCCTTTTAGATGGTGGAGCACACTTGAGCACATAATCTAATCTGGCACACCAGTGCTGTACTGAGGGAGCGCTGCACTGTCAGAGGTGCCGTCTTTCAGATGAGACATTAAACTGAGGCCCAGTCTGCCCTCTCAGGTGGATGTAAAAGATCCCACAGCACTCTTTGAAGAAGAGCAGGGGAGTTCTTCCAGGTGTCCTGGTCAATATTTATCACTAAAACAGATTATCTGGTCATTATTACATCATGGGACTTTGCTGTGTGCAAATTGTCTGTTGTGTTTTCCACATTACAACAGTGACCACACTTCAAAAATACTTAATTGGCTGTAATGCGCTTTGGGACGTCCTGAGGTCATGAAAGGTGCTGTATAAATGAGAGTTCTTTCTTTTAATGGTCTTTCACATCAGTCCACGATAGCATTGGTAGGAGTAACCATCACATAGTCCTTCTGAAGACAAAATCTCGTCTCCACACCGAGGGCACCCTCCATCATGTAGTATAACACTACACTGTGCTAAATGGGACAGATTAAGGACTGATCTAGCAGCCCAAAACTCAGCATCCATGAACACTGTGAGCCATCAGTAGCAGAATTGTATACCACCACACCCTGATTTCATGGCCTGACCGATACCTCATTTCTTCATCGTCATTAAGTGGGGAGACCAACCCTGGTTCAATGGGGGAGTGTAGGGTGGCATGTAAGGAGATCATCAGGCATACCTTAGTATGAGGTGCCATCCTGGTACAACACAGAGATACCTGCATGCTAAACACAAAAAGCAGCAGGCTATAGACAGAGCTGAGCGCTCCCACAATCAGGGGATCAGATCAAAGCTCTGTAGCCCTAGCAAATCCAGTCGAGAATGGTTGGACATTGCATGTTCTTAAACATGCGGTGCCTAATGTACATGAATGAAAGTCAGATGTCTTGAAACTTTAATTTTCATATTTAAAAAAGGAATATATAGTGAGAGTTCCACGCTTTCCTTGGGCCCCGATTGTTTGCGCTGGTTTCCACTTGTTTACACCCTTTTTACATTCCGGTGAATGCTAAGAGATTGGCAGGAAATTTGGGTGTAAATAGACATCAGCAAAATGGGTGAACGAATGGGCGTAATTCTGGGTGTAACTTCCTGATTACGCCCCCACAGGAAATTCCACCCCAGGTCTTTTTGTCAAGGCATATTTAATGATGAAGGAAAAGGGTTCCTGTAAAATATTGACTCCTCAGGTCAGTTCCCCCTTGTTATTAAAGACAGAAGCTCTTTGTCTCTTCTGAGAACCTTATTTGCATCCATCCTATATACTTGACTGTAAGCTGGTCTGCTCGACAGAATCCCTGTGTCTTTGCACAATCACATTTCATTTTCAACCAAAGTGATCATTGTGAATGTTACATCTGGGAGAAAAGGTCACTGGTTATCGTAGCAAAGTAAGATGTTCTGGTGGGGACTGGTGATTTCTGGGTCAGCGGCACGGATAATAAAACAGCACCTCTTGAAACGGGAAGAGAAAAGCAAATTAATAGCAAAAAAAAGAGACACTAAACATCAAATTCCTAGTAAGACTGTTTCTTCCCAATAGTTCACTGTACTCATTATAACAGCCAGCTTTAACCAACGAGCCTCGCATTAAAGTAAATTAGGAATCGCATTCGGCAAGCCACCCTTGTAACATTACATCCCAGTGCAGCCACACCCGTATGCCTCATGTAGCATATTACACCCTAGGCAGTCCCCAGGTTACTAAAGCTACAAACATCCCTCCCATTAGCTGCATGAAGTCAGCGTATCCATGGTAACCAGCTTCTGACCCTAGGGAGTAAAGCAGAGGCACTGAAAAGCTCCTTTCTATTTCCATGCACACAGTGCCTTCTAAGCTGGCAGCTCTTTACTTTTCCCAGCTTCATTAGGGTGGGACACGTACAGCTGAAAAGAGGCTTATAACTGAGCTCCAGCAAGCGAAATCTGATGAAACCTTCATTTCACTTTATTAACTAAATCATTCATTGTCATTTGCAGCTTTCTAAAATAGAGCACACACAATAAATGTCGGCAAAGATCTGCTGTATTGCTTTACATTCCAATGAGAAGCCCTAACAGCAAAAAAAATGATTGGTCAGTATCTAGATATTATTATTTTGATTCAATTATGAATGTTTCTGGCACATTAAAATCACCGAACATAGTTTTCAAACATCTGTATATCTATTTTTCAGCTTCTGTCCTCCCAATCTTGATAATTATACAGAATTTTTTAAGTTCAGAGGTGGCAGGTGTGGAAAACAATTTTGATTTGAGCCTTTATTATTTTCTTCCCTCTTTTCTCACCAATTTTCTCCCCTCCCACATTGAAGAATTGATTTTTTTTTGCTGGAGCACACTTTCAGGGGTAGTTTCAGCTGCCAGTAAGTTGCCAAAGCGACTATTAATCATTTGCGGGCTGTGATAGTGAGTTACAGCAGGCTATACAACCATGGGAAGCAGATCACCGTCGAGGCCCGTCTGTCCTCAATCTGACATCCACATAGGAGCTGCTCACAACGATCAGGAATGGGGACCCTGGGCAATTTTCTCGCCCCCTAACCTGGGGCGGTGAGGATAATTATGACAACTCCTACTGCCATCAGCTGAGATCGGCTAACTCAGTGTACACCGGGGATCAAATCTGGAACTTTCTTGATCTTTATGGTTCACCTGCTGACTGGATCGGCTCACAGGCATAGAGGGACAGCTTTATTTAATATAGCATATGCATCGGGTAGTACTATATGTTTGTTACATCAAATATAAAATCACATGTTCACATTAAAAGGTGTCCTGGACTTCACTACATGGACAATTGTTACAATTAGGCTGTGCCCAGGCCAAATTATTTCTCTAAACCAATGCAATGTTCAAATCTAATGTTTGTAAACAATTTTACAACACCAAGTTATAGTCCAACAAATTTATTTTAAATTCCACAAGCTTTCGGAGGCTTCCTCCTTCGTCAAGTGAACGGTGTGGAAATGAAATTTTTGAATCCTTCGCATTTTAAAATCACAGAACAAAGCCTGGTGATTACTGCCCGTTGCCAAGGCAATCACAGCGAGCAGACAGAAAGGTGTCACCTAAAAAGGCCACCGAATATACAAACCCCCCCCAAAAAAAGAGAGAGAGAGAGAGAGAAGGAAGACAGTCAATGACCCGTTATATTAAAAACAGATAACATTTGTTCGCTGGTGGGGTTACGTGTAGTGTGACATGAACCCAAGATCCCGGTTGAGGCCGTCCTCATGGGTGCGGAACTTGGCTATCAATTTCTGCTCAACGATTTTGCGTTGTCGTGTGTCTCGAAGGCCGCCTTGGAGTATGCTTACCCGAAGGTCGGTGGCTGAATGTCCATGACTGCTGAAGTGTTCCCCGACTGGGAGAGAACCCTCCTGTTTGGCGATTGTTGCGCGGTGTCTGTTCATCCGTTGCCGTAGCGTCTGCATGGTCTCGCCAATGTACCATGCTCTGGGGCATCCTTTCCTGCAACGTATGAGGTAGACAACATTGGCCGAGTCACAGGAGTATGAACCGTGCACCTGGTGGGGGGTGTCCTCTCCTGTGATGGTGGTATCTGTGTCGATGATCTGGCATGTCTTGCAGAGATTACCGTGGCAGGGTTGTGTGGTGTCGTGGACGCTGTTCTCCTGAAGGCTGGGTAATTTGCTGCGAACGATGGTTTGTTTGAGGTTGGGTGGCTGTTTAAAGGCGAGTAGTGGAGGTGTGGGGATGGCCATAGTGAGGTGTTCGTCATCATTGATGACATGTTGAAGGCTGCGGAGAACATGGCGTAGTTTCTCCGCTCCGGGGAAGTACTGGACGACGAAGGGTACTCTGTCCGTTATAATCTAATGTCCCAGTCAGGAAAGCAGATAATACGTTAGTGGACAAATATAAGGACTTGCACAATACCAGAACCCTTCACTCACCTGATGAAGGAGGTAAGCTCCGAAAGCTTGTGATTTAAAATAAAACTGTTGGACTATAACCTGGTGTTGTGCAAGTCCTTACATTTGTCCACCCCAGTCCATCACCGGCATCTCCACATCTATGTTAGTGGAAGCAGCGATAGGAATAATGAGGTGCTGTGAAATGGACTGAGCCTGGGTTTGATAGGAAGTGCATCAGATACAAAGAAATAAAATTTGGTTTTGAATTTAGTGTGCTCTTCATGTAACTAACTCTGGGCAAACAAGAGTGTACAGGGCTTTGGAATAGTGTGGCTACGTGAGCAGATGGCCATCTGCTGGCTTAAGGCATGAAACTACAGTACAGTCTAAAGCCAATCTGAATGCCGAGTCAGATTCAACTCCCGAGTTTGGTGTGATTTTCTGTTTAAACACCCACTGAGTTTTAACGAGCTTGAAGCTCGCCATAAATGCAATATTATCAAATTCAGAACTGGTTTAAATGTAGCACATAGGACACTATTTAAATAACCTGTAAAAGTAATTAATTCCCAGTACCAATGAAAAATTGTTAATCACCTCTCAAAGAGTTGATGATATGTTGTGGATAGCTGCAAGGTTTCCCAAGCCCTGGAAAACCAGGTCGGCAAAGGTTAAATTTAAATCAGGCTCCCAACTGCGCTGAGGGAGCCTGATTTAAACATTATAATGAGGTGTCCCGCTTGTCGAGAGCGTTAAACAGGCACGCTACGCAACCCGCAAAAATGGCGGCAGGCACATGTACACGACGAATTGGGGATTTTGTGATTTTTAATTTTTAACCCCGACCCTCTCTTGCCCATCATGAGGGGGTTAATATCGACCCCAATGTTTCACGATTTGTCTCTCAAAACCTTTCATGATTTTGAAACGTTCTAATAGATTCTCCTTTAACTTTTCTGTACCAATGAAAAAAGTTCTACTTTTTAAAATCTTTCTACATAATTATGACACAGCTGTGGCTCAATGGTAGCACTCTGGGATCTTGCTGTGCACAAATTGACTGACACATACTTCAAAAGTGCTTCATTGGCTGTGAAGCACTTTGGGACTTCCTGAGGTTGTGAAAGGTGCTATATAAATGCAAGTTCTTTCTTTCTTTCGTTATAACCTCTCATTCAATGTATCATTCTAGTGAATCTTTCCTTACCCTTTTCCATGTTTGTAATATCCTTCCTGGATTGGGGTGACCAGAACTGCACACAATACACCAACTGTGGCCTAACCATTGCATTGTATAAATTTAAAATCACTTCCTTCCTTTTGCGTTCAATGTCCCTATATATAAAATCCCAAATTCGATTTGTCTTTTCCTGGCCTTTCCTGCCTGCACTTCTGCCCTTCAAAATCAATATATTTATCCCCTAGATCTCTCCCCGTTCTTTCACTTTTATTATTTAGAGTATACGTCCTTCCACTATTCTTTCTTCCAAAATGTACTACTTCACATTTCTCTGGAGTTCCCACTTATCTGTTACTCCACTTACTTGTCTCTGTTCTCCTGCAATTTCCTGTATTCTTCATCACAGTTTGTCATCCCCCCTAATTTGGTGTCAGCAGTAAACTTCAATATCATTCCTCTTGTGCCTGTTCCCAAATAATTTATTACATTACATAGAATTTACAGCACAGAAACAGGCCATTCGCCCAAACTGATCAATGCCGGTGTTTATGCTCCACACAAGCCTCCTCCCACTCCACTATATCTAACGCTATCAGCGTATCCTTCTATTCCTTTCTCCCTCATGTACTTATCTAGCTCACCCTTAAATGCATCTGTGCTATTCGCCTCAACTACTCCATGTGGTAGCAAGTTCCACATTCTAACCATTCTCCGGGTAAAGAAGTTTCTCCTGAATTCCTTATTGGATTTATTAGTGACTATCTTATACTTATGACCCCTAGTTTTGGAATCCCCCACAAGTGGAAACATCTTATAATAGATGTAATTCTTATCCTAAGTCTCACATCAGTTTTTAAAAAATCCCACTGCTGTTGCTTTAAGATATGTAGATGTATTTCCAAGTAAATATCAGTTTGGCCCACAAAGGGGACAAGTCAACAAAGAGGCCAGATTCTACTACTCTTTAAAATCATCTCAGTGAATGTCAAGAGATGATCATCTGCTGATGGATGAGGTAGTGGCAATACTAGGACAGTATCAGACTACAGAACTCAATGAGGTAATTGGTGCATTACCTGTCTCCCAACAGTCTACTCTTCAGCTTTATCAAGCACTGTGGAATCTGAGCCATCAATCAAATCAAAGGGATTTATCTCTAAACATCTGAGTGCTAAGCCTGATGATCCCCCGCTGCTCAGTATTTTTCAGAGCTTCAAGTTTGACTTTAACGTTCAGGTTGACAGGCTTGGTAATCACTTAGAGAATTTAAGCAATAATGGCAACCAATGAACTTAAAATAATGTGACATTTTATGTAGTGGCATCAAGGATGTCTTTGAGGCCAAGTAATCTTGTCCCAACATCATTCCTGGATCATGCCCCACTGCCAAATATCTGCCATTGTTTTCCTCTGAAAGGAAGATCCAGATAATGTTATAATGTTGTCCAGGATGCAACAGACATTAAATTATTGCAAATCTTTTATGGTTGTGCTGGGATTGACGTTGCCTTGCCACGTGACAAAGAGAACTGGTGTAAACATAGAATAAATGGATAGACACTGCAACAAAAAGGTGGATAATATTGCCTTATCGCCCACTCACGCAATAGACTATTTTCTTTATGAAGTACTCTCTCCAAATTTTGTAATATAGCCAGCGTTAAATCAGGCCAACACCTCCTTCCTGGCAGACTTCTCTACTGTACTCTGGAGTGCCAAACAGGGTAACCTTCTTCATGCTCACCTCATGCAGGAACGCTCCACTGAACCAGCCATCAAACAGGAAGTTTCAGGTTTGTATCATTCACACACTCTGTTTCCTGCCTGCATAATTATTGTGCCAGGCATTGGGTATGCTAGCTGCTTTTTATGCCCCATTCAGCCTTTAGAAAGACTCAAATGTACACTTAGAATATATGCAGCCTCCTTAAAGGCCCCCATAGCGGCCACATCCGTTTAAAGTTTCCTATCAGGACTCGTCAGCCCCTAGCGAGATCCTAACACCAGGCCCAATAGGGGCAAGAGTTCATGTTCTTTATTAAAATGAGGTTGACCAGAGAGGCTCCAGTGGGGTAGGCACTCATTCAATTTGCTGAGTCTCACTCCTGCCTTCTGCTGGGTCTTTGCACAGACACAAGGGTTGGGATTCATAAATTAGATTTTTAAAACCAACTGCTTCTGTGTCTCATGATAATAAGTGAAGTTACCAAATGTTTTGGTGAATTTTCTTATCAGTACCAAGGCAAATCACAAAATTCAAGGTGGAACTGCACCAGTCTGGTTTTGCAATTGGCAAAAAAATGGCAAATCTTGCGCACAACACAAAACTGCCCATAATTAGGCCGTGAACTTGGCAACCTCAAGTTCCAATGGGGGATCAAACGTGAGGATTTTTTAAAAATCAGATTGAGAATTAGATTGGAGAGAAACTTGAAACTGTGTAGAAAGCTATTGTGCAATATTAAAGGTGAATAATGAAAATAGACACCGAGCAATTAGGAACGAGAAACCACACAGGTTTAAACGCTTACCAATGAGGAAAACATGGTTGATGGCTTAATAGTCACAATATAGACAAGACAGGAAATAAATGACAGACACAGAAATATTATTGCAAAAGCCAAAGTTTGGAACAAGAAAAGTTCAGTTGGTCCATCAAGTCCAATCCTTCAAATAGACCTGTTGTTATGGACTCTCCCCAATTTATTTAATCTCTTGAGAGAGGTGTATAATCACTGGTAACCCTTCTAGGAAATTAGAACAGTGTAAAATTTATCCCTGATCTCTATCCCTCGAGTTCCCAAGTGTAATCAAGCAACAACTCCTGGAAATCAAGCTAAGGTTACTGTCTGCATTATTCAACCATCAACAGTTGGATTCCACAGGTTACATTCCCATGATCCCAACATGATTGGGAGCATGGGAATGTAACCCATGTATGGTGTTGCATAAAGTACCTGATGATCAATATCTGAATTTGATGGCAGTCTGTTCCATGTATTCATACCCTGCAGAAGAAACTTCTTCTAATCTCCAAACTTGCTTGAACCTTGTATTCACATCCTCCAAACCTTTGAGCATAGTTTACGTTAAATAACCCCATTTTTATCAACACTATCCATGACTTTCGACGCTTGCATAGCAAGAGCATCTATGGTCTTACGTTGTTCCCAATAAGTTCAGTTCTGCAGGCCTACCTTCACGCCTTGTAGCTTGACATCCTTGTTGTTCATCTCTGAACCATCTTTAACACATCAATACCTATGAAGGTAAGGCTCCCAAAATTACACAAAATATGGTCTGATCCTGATAATTCAGTCATTTATTGCCCTAAGAAAATCTGAACTATTCGGACATTTGAATTAAGCAGTGTAAATAACACAGAAAGTGGGAATTTACTGCTAAATTATCAGATAATTTGAATTAAGCAACTTTGAATGAAGAGTGGACTGTACTTCAAATGTGGCCTTAAAATGAATTGGGCAGAGTTAAAATAATCAGGCTTAACTTAGAATTACTCCAATGTATTACCATGCACAGCTTCCTTTGGTGCAGGTGAAGCTGGTGGAAAGCACCACTTCTTGGCAATAAACTTACACCTTATGGTATAAACTGTGCAGACCTGGTAGCACAATAAGGTACTTGTGGGGCACAAAATCAGTATGGTACAAAAATTTAGTAATGGTAAAAAAAAATTACCATTAAGAACCACTATGACACAAATATAGGCACAAACCCAGATCTCTGAGAGCCATAACATTCAGATTGTGCAGTTGGAGCCTGTAGAAAAATAGGGACTAAAGTGTCAACAACGCAATGAGAGATTTTCTAGAAAACTTGTAACATTAGGCACTGCAAACAATTTGTTCCCATCTTCATCTAAATTATTTGTAAGTGCCCATTGTCTGTCTTTAAAATTAGCAATGGAAAAGGCTAAAAGGTACCAGTAAAATTCCAGAAGTTCATCTATCATTAAATTGGCATTTCTCGATCTTCCACTGCTGCTCTCCTAATGGAGGCTGTCATGCAGGATACGTTTGGGCCTTTGGCACAGCAAAATGATTGACAGTTGTAACCTTGTACTGCATGTAGTGAATAGTTCCATCCTTTAGAGTCTTATTAGCCTTGACTTGTTAAATTAATTCATCTGAACGGTTGCAGGAATTATAAATATTAAGTGTAACGTGCAGAACATGCAAGCCCTGTTGAAATGAAAGTCAATTAAATGACAAGATATGACAGATTGAATTGAGGCAATGCACAAAAGGTCAACATATAATTCATTTCCCATGTGCGCAGATCTCATAACTTATACGCACAAGAGAAATAAGTGGCAGATACAACTTTAAAGTGCTTTAAAAATATATGTACATTTCTATATAATTCACAAGCACAATCTTACTGCTGAACATGGCACTGAAATCAATAGCATGAAGGTGAATATAGCTAATGTGGTTTCAAAATAAAATCAATTATGTTGGTGAGTCCTGGTAATTAAAAGCTAACTGATAACATGCCTGTGATGCGTGTTAGCCAAGTACAGACATATTCAGTGTAACTGTTCATTAACTTGGATTTACACATGGGAAAAAATTGCTGAGAAGTCTTACCTTGGGTGGCTGCAAGAAAAGCTATAGCAAATTCAATAGCACAAAGATAACTTTGCAAATCATCAATAGTTTCGTTCAGTACCTAACCGCTGACATATGTTTATCTTAATGAGATAGTGATAAACAATGGATTCAATTCAAGAGCCCTCTTTGCCTAAGTTTGGTTGGTTGCTAATGTGCGATACTACCCAAGTTGCTGGGAAAGCTCTCTCAACATAAGCAGAAGGGTGGGCCTTCATGAACTTATGCAAATTGGGGTCATATTACGTCAATAGGATTGTATTTTAACCGGAGCCTGAGCGGGGAAGCTGCCGCGACTTTTCCACCAGACCGAAGGCAGGTTTTCAACTGTTCTGACAGAAGATGCCCTCCAGAGTGAGTGGAAGACTTTCCTTTGTGGTGCCAGAAGGAGCAGGAGTGCTTCCCAGGGTCGTACAAGGAAAGTCACGGCCTCCCCTGCCCCAGACTCCTCCTTTCGCTCCAGCGAGACCCTCCTGACACCCCCGTCCCCACCACTTACCTGGAAGCCAGCGGGCGGCTAAGGGCTGCCCAAACTTTCCCTGCTGGCAGCTGCTCTGCGCCCTTTTCCCACCTATCGGGAATGCATCCCTGATTTCCTTCGCCCCACCATTGACGGCCGTGCCCTCAGCTGTCTAGGCCCTGAGCACTGGAATTCCCTCCCTAAACCTCTCCGCCCCTCTATCTCTCTACCCCCTCCTTTAAGGCGCTCCTTAAAACCTCCCTCTTTGACTAAGCTTCTGGTCACCTGTCCTAATATCTCCTTATGTGGCTCGGTATCAAATTTTGTTTGGTAATCGCTCCTGTGAAGCACCTTTGGATGTTTTACTACGTTAAAGGCACTATATAAATGCAAGTGGTTGTTATATAGTGCCTTTAACGTAGTAAAACATCCCAAGGCGCTTCACAGGAGTGATTATCAAACAAAATTTGATACCATTTGTTTATTTTGCAGCTAATCAAAGGAGTTTGAGCCTTAAAATGTTGTGCTAATTTTCAAATAACCAATTCACATAAATCTTAAGAAACAGGATGGAAATCTATGATCTACAATTAACGCACCATATTGTTACAACTGCTTATGTCTTTTCTGGTGCGGTGCCCGATTTGCTAAGCTGACACTTATAAGCAATATTGACACAAGCATGTGTATAAAAAGAAACATTGAAATTTCACCCTGAGGTGAAGGTATATACAATTTATACTATTGTGGCTACTGAATTACACAAACTCAATAAAGAACAAACACACAGATTAGTATCCCAGTTAAATCAGCAAATTACAATCGAGAACATATTAGACTTTTCAAATTAAATTGAATTAATCCGAGTCATAATTAGAGAACACAATTAAAATTGATTTTCATCAGTGAAATTGTTACATAAGCATCTGCTGACCAGTAACTGAATAATATGAAGCCTGTACCTCACCCAAAATCCAACATCTCTCACAATTTTAAGTGATTTGAACTTCAAAGCCCATCTGATTCTATTTTTCGGTGGGGCCTGCAAATGGGCGAGCAGCCTGCCTGCAACAGGCAGGAGGGAGGCGGCTTAAATGTGCGAATCGGGGTCGTACACCAGCTGTAGGACTCCGAGTGCAAGATTTCAGATACAAATGGGTGACCTTGCACGCTCTGCCGATTTGTACCAGGCATCGAGCAGCCTAACCAACCGTTCTTAAAGGGACCGCTAAAGGTTGCTCAAAAAACGGCCCATGAAACTTGTACATCTTTTTTTGGTGGGCCCAGGAGGAGCAGGAATGTCCCTCCTGGAGCCCCCAAAAACATCAGCCCTCCGCCGGCCCATTGGAGGTCTCCTCCCACCACCCCCCCGCCCCCAACCACATTGCCTCCCACCCACCCCAGGCCTGATTTGCTGGTTGGCTCATTGTGGTAGCTGCCCGATTTCACAACCTCCCAGTACGAGTGAGCTGCAGTGGGGTACTGGCTAGGCATCAGCTGGGGGTCACCATTGACCAGAAACTTAACTGGACCTGCCATATAAATACTGTGGCTACGAGAGCAGGTCAGAGGCTGGGTATTCTGCGGCGAGTGACTCACCTCCTGACTCCCCAAAGCCTTTCCACCATCTACAAGGCACAAGTCAGGAGTGTGATGGAATACTCTCCACTTGCCTGGATGAGTTCAACTCCAACAACACTCAAGAAGCTTGACACGATCCAGGACAAAGCAGCCCGCTTGATTGGCACCCCATCCACCACCCTAAACATTCACTCCCTTCACCACCAGCACACTGTGGCTGCAGTGTGTACCATCCACAGGATGCACTGCAGCAACTCGCCAAGGCTTCTTCGACAGCACCTCCCAAACCCGTGACCTCTACCACCCAGAAGGACAAGAGCAGCAGGCACATGGAAACACCACCACCAGCACGTTCCCCTCCAAGTCACACACCATCCCGACTTGGAAATATATCGCCGTTCCTTCATCGTCGCTGGGTCGAAATCCTGGAACTCCCTTCCTAACAGCACTGTGGGAGAACCTTCACCACACGGACTGCAGCGGTTCAAGAAGGCGGCTCACCACCACTTTCTCAAGGGCAATTAGGGATGGGCAATAAATGCTGGCCTCGCCAGTGACGCCCACATCCCATGAACGAATAAAAAAAAAGCTAGCTTGCAGGTGGAGTGTTAATGAGGTCCGGGCTTCAAACTGGCACCAACAGGCTGGCGGAGAGGATGCTCTGTCGACTTTGTGCCCGGTTTGGATGGTATTTTAAAACCGCTCCCAGAAAGTGGAAGCATAATAGGAAATAGATATGAACAGTGGATGAAAAGTAGAAACCTGAACGGATGGAAATAAGTGTCTAAGATTTGTTAGTGTATGTGAGAGGAAGAGCTGCAAACTCCAGAGCTGAAAATAGTGTGAACGTGGAATGAGGGGATGGGTAAAAGTCCGGAAGAAAATGCATGGAACACAGTAGCATAAAAGCATGAGAGTGACAAAGAAACAATGAAGATGTCTGAAGCACGATCTGAAAGGGAAATGGAGCAACTTGGGGGAATGGCTAAATAAAGGGCAGAATAGGGAAAAAGGCAAATCCACGATGCAGCAGGTAGTTTGAATTTAGCAGGTAATTGGAGATGGAGATTAAAAGGGAGTTCAGTGGTCGGAGAAAAGTCGGGTTGAAGGATGCAATTAGGAAGGGGTCAGAGCTTGCAGAACGGAATGAAAGGAAGTTTGAATAGGAATTTGAGGGAAAACTAAGTAGAGAGTTAATAGGCGGTCACGATACAAACCTGATGGAATGGATACCGGAAATAAAATGGAGTGAGAATAATTAATAATTTACAAAGAGGCGTACTTGGAGTTAGTGACTCATTAAGCAATCATTTATTTATTAATTTACTGAGAGGACACAATTCACGTATTAATGATTCATCAACTAATTTAAAAGAGAGTTTAGCACAACGTATTTATTCATTGCTGTACGGTGAAAAGATTTTCCAGAGAATAACTGATCAATGGACCAGCTTTTTTACTATTTTAATGAGAGGCAATGGTAGAATGGATGACTCGATGGGTTCAACTTTGCAATGGTGGTGGGTTGGTAGCAGAGGGGTGAAGATGTGCGTGGCAAACCCGCATAAACAAAACTTACCGTTTCCGACGCAATCGCATGGTGATTGATGGTGATTAACGAGTTCTCCGGGTTTCGCGCTCGGCAGCCAGCCCGATTGGCAGGAGCCGCAACGCGAGATGGGGGGGGGGTGTGGAGAGAAAGAGAGAGCGAGACGTCATCCGGCGCTGGAATGGAAGGTCGGGGTGGGGGGAAGGAGAGGGGAAGATCGGGGTGGGGGGGGAAGGAGAGGGGAAGATCGGGGTGGGGGGGGAAGGAGAGGGGAAGATCGGGTTAGGGGGGGAAGGAGAGGGGAAGATCGGGGTGGGGAAGATCGGGGGGACAGGTGAAGAGAGGGACAATGGAGAGGGAGACATCGGACATCGGAGCAGGGTGCAAAGGTAGGTTGATTTTGTGCTTTAACCTCCTTCGGTGGTTTTAGATGTACTTTATTTAGTTTCTTGTTCCCTGATCCGGCCCTTCACACTTGGGCAAGCCGCCCAGGTAAGTTAAAAATCGTTATAACCAAGTAATCTGTCACAAGTAAAATGCCTTAAATACCTCAATGAGGTACATTTGGCTCTTTAACTGTCATCTTGCCGGCTTTAATTGCCGGTGGGACTCCCGGTTCCCGGACGCCCACGCGCACACAGGTGCAGCCTCGGGAAACTCGGAAATCAGGGCATTGGAGCTGGCTTCCGAACCTGAACGGGATTTCAGTGATTTTCAGAGCCCCCCCCCACCTCCAACACACCCACAATTTCCCTGTAAAATTGAGCCCGATGTATTGATGAATTAATTTAAGAGGTGACTATAATGGAAAATACATGGCAAGGTACCAGAGAGCAGCAGGTCTCTGGTACCTTGCCATAAATTTAAAAGGTAAAGATGAGATGAGTGGGCAGAGAACTAAAAAAGTAGTAGTTGAGTGCCAGGAATGGTCCAGCCAATTCTAAGGCACAGTGTAAAGCCAAGAGAGCATCAGTGCGAGCCAAATACAAGGCAGGACCATCATAGCAGGATCATGTAATGGGAAAGTCCTCAATGAGGTAAAATTGGTGTTATTAGTGGCCGTTCAGAGTGACCATTAAAGGAATGGACAGATGCAGAAAGCAACCAGCAACTGACAAAAGCAACATGTCGTACAGTGGGGAAGCTGGAACAGATGCACAAGGCAAATGCAAAAAAATGATAGAATGTCCTGATGGGAAAATGCTCCACATGCCAATCCCATATAATATTTTTAGGAAGGGCAGAATAGGTAAGAAAGGAGGAGCAGTGGCAATATTGGTGAAGGAGGAAATAAATGCTGTAGGGAGGACTGATGTACACGAAAAAGAGGTTGAGACAGAGTCAATATGGTTAGGGATGAAAGATAAAAACAAGGGATTGTTACATTAGTGAGACTGTACTACAGACCCCCTAATTATTGGAGAAAATGTATCGATAGATCAGGGATGTGAGTAGAAATGACAAAATTATAGAAAGGGGATGTTTTAGTTACCTATTCATTGATTAGGACAGGGAAGGAGTAAACTGAGAAAAGGAAATAGAATTCCTACTTCAAATGGGGGATTTAACCCTGCCCACTGGCCCAGGGAATTCACCTGCCAATGCTGGCTCTCTTCCCGCAGGCTACGATTTTAACCTGTTCTTCTGAGCAGGCGAGAGGGACGCCCACTGGAACCCTGCAGGGCCCTTTTTTAAATATGCAGGTTGGGTTCCGATGACGTCTTTAGGGCCTGACTGCTATTTTAACTAGAGGCCTGCACGGGGAAGCCAATGTAGCTTTCCTGCCAAGTCAACCTAGTGGGAAGAGGAGCCGGGGCCTGAGGAGGCCCAAAGAGGTGAGTTCTTTAAACTGCTTTTAATGCTGCATGGACAGTCAGGTCCAGAAAAAGGATATGGGAACGTCAGAAGGCAGGAGAGTAGTTAGAGTTTACTTTGTGTAAGTCAAGCAAGGCATCTTACTGATATGGGGAAGCATGGCATGTTTATTATTTTGTATCATGACTATTGCTCTGCATGTTCACTCACTGTGAAATAAAACAATTTGCATCAGGCCTCGTCTTACCAAATGTATTTTTAGTCTGCCTCCAAAGAGATTGAAGAAACACACATGCAAAAGACACAATTATCCATTTCAGATCACAAGGGTATATACCCTGGGTTACACAATCAGATATTGGGCAGTATGGGCACACTCCTAAACAAAGGATGCTCAGACCACTTACGGGAGTGACTAGCATTCTTGTACCCAAGAGGATATCTAAAGAAAACCTTTAAATGTACAGCAAGTCAAAGGGCACTTCATTGAAGAAAAGGGCATTACTCTCCTGTTCTTCCCACTCATAATGGAGTCATTGCAGATCACAAATTGGCCTTCTTCTTCATAGTTCTGATGAGTCGTTGACAGCCCTTCAAATTTTAGCTTTGAGTGGAATCTACAATTCTAAAAATTTACTGTTTGAATGAACTAATCACAAACTTGCCAAAGAGACATTGGGAAAATCTAGTAGCAGATTTATCCTTCCAAGTAATACATTCTGTTTACAGGCTGCTAAGAGACTCAGCATGATCAAATTATTTTTATATTCTGGAACATAATTCTCTGTAATACCAAAGTGTGGAAATAAAAGTCCAAAAAGCGAGGCTAATAAGTTAGGTGTATTTTTGGATGCTATCATATATATACAATTACATAGAATTTACAGCACAGAAACAGGTCATTCAGCCCAACTGGTCTATGCCGGTGTTAATGCTCCACACGAGCCTACTTCATCTCACTCTATCAGCATATCCTTCCATTCCTTTCTCCCTCATGTACTTATCTAGCTGCCCCTTAAATGCATCTATGCTATTCGCCTCAACCATGCTATGTGGTAGCAAGTTCCATATTCTAACCACTCTCTGGGCAATTAAGTTTCTCCTGATATTTGTAATGCAATAATGTGATTTCTCATTCTGTCTACATCTTGAAAGATTGAGTCAATGAGAGATAGACTCATGCATGATCTGGAAAGGATTAAAAAATATAACAACAGTAAATATATACAGGTTTGAAAACCAATAATTTCCAGATCATGGTTCCTAATAACTGGACATGTTTTGCTTCCTGTAAACCATCTGTTGAGTGAGTGGACAATTCTCCATTTTACACCACAATCAGCACAATATTCAAGCAGGGAGGTTCACCTACCTTGTCGATAGATAAGTGAACAAGTTATTAAATCCAACAACAGAAATTTGCAATCCATAAATAATTATAGTACATCATCTGAAAACTTACGAGCACGGTAGCGTAGTGGTTATGTTACTGGGCTAGTAATCCAGAGGCCTGGACTAAAATCCAGAGTCACGAGTTCAAATCCCGCCACGGCAGCTGGCGAATTTAAATTCAATTAATTAAATAAAAATCTGGAATTAAAATACGAGTATCAGTAATGATAGCCATGAAACTACCGGATTGTCGTAAAAACCCATCTGGTTCACTAATGTCCTTTAGGGAAGGAAACCTGCCGTCCTTACCCGGTCTGGCCTATATGTGACTCCAGACCCACAGCAATGTGGTTGATTCTTAATTGCCCTCTTAGGGATGGGCAATAAATGCCGGCCTTGCCAGCGACGCCCACATCCCGTGAACGAATAAAAAAAAAATTTTTTTTAAATTGTCACAGATGATTCATTCACAACACAGCCTAGATCTAAAAGCGAGCAGCAGTAAGACATCACTGAAAAAAAAAGTACCTAATTACACACTGCACCTGTATCTTCAGGGTCCACTTCAACTACACATGTTGAGCTCATTGTGATGATCTTTTCTGCGGCATTAATCAGTGCTACAATATTTAAAACCCACTTGTTTGAAGGCCTCTAGCTACTGAGATTCAGGAGATATAGAAAGACATCATCCTTAAGGACCTAAAGACAGCAAATTAATTCAGCAGTGATTTAACACTTTATATTGTAGATTCAGGTTTACAAGCAGGAACCATAGCATCTGAGGGAGTAATTATGCAACTACCAATTTTTGTCTTGATGGTTCACATGGAAGATAACTGCAACATTCACAAATGTTACCTCCAGTTCATCCCCCAGCTGATTGCAGTCTGATCAGTCAGTTATTCAGTAATGTTACTGCTCTCTGTTGCTGTGCTCAGGAGGGCTGTTACAATATGTATTTTCTCTATCCTCCAGCAAGCAAATGAAAGATCAAACAAGAATTCTGCATCATTGCTGGTTTCCTTAATATCAAGGCCACCTTCTAATGTACCATCAAATCTGTCCAAGCACCTGCACTGAATAAATACATTTCCAAAAAATAAGTCAGTAACCAGAGGACACAGATTTAAGGTAATCGTGTCCAGAGGTGAGATGTGGAGACTTTTTTTTTCACACAGAGAGTTATTGAGATCTGGAATGCACTGCCTGAAAGGGCGGTGAAAGCAGATTCAATAATAACTTTCAAAGGGGAATTGGATAAATACTTGGAGGGGAGAAAATTGCAGAGCTATGGGGAAAGAGCAGGGGAGTGGGTCTAATTGGATAGCTCTTTTAAAGAGTTGGCACAGGCACGGTAGGCCAAATGGCCTCCTTCTGTGCCGCAAGATTCTATGATTCTATAAGAAAGACTGCCACTCAGTGAATGTGCAGAGGACCTAATGCCAGATCATCAAAGACACCAAGGTTAAGAAAAATCATATGATGGCATGTGGCATATTCCAGTAAGTCATAGCACACTGCTAAGGATTCTGTTTGACTGCCAGGTCTTGCTATCATTTACCCAGGAATTGGGGAGGCGAGTAGGGGACGCAAGGTCCTCTTAGAGGAGTGTTGATGACGCCAAATAGTATATCTAGTGTGACAATGGCTTGTTTGGAGCTTAAAGTTGATTTTAGTGATGCTAATCATGAAGTCTTCAAACCAATCATCATTATCTTCCACCGCTCCTATTTCCAACAGAGTACTGATATAGGAACATAAGAAATAGGAGCAGGGGTAGGCCATATGGTCCCTCGAGCCTGCTCCACCATTCAATCAGATCATGGCTGATCTTCGACCTCAACTCCACTTTCCTGCCCGATCCCCATATCCCTCGATTCCCCTAGAGTCCAAAAATCTGTCTATCTCAGCCTTGAATATATTCAACGACTCAGCATCCACAGCCCTCTGGATTGGAGAATTCCAAAGATTCACAACCCTCTGAGTGAAGAAATTCCTCCTCACCTCAATCTTAAATGGCTGACCCCTTACCCTGAGACTATGCACCCTAGTTCTAGACTGTCCAGCCAGGGGAAACAACCTCTCAGCATCTACCCTGTCGAGCCCCCTTGTAATCTTATATGTTTCAATGAGATCACCTCTCATTCTTCTAAATTCCAGAGAGTATAGGCCCATTCCACTCAACCTTGCCTCACAGGACAACCGTCTCATCCCAGGAATTAATCTAGTGAACCTTCATTGCACCCCCTCTAAAGCAAGTATATCCTTCCTTAGATAAGGAGACCAAAACTGTATGCAGTACTCCAGGTGTGGTCTCACAAAAGCCCTGTACAATTGTAGGAAGGGTTTGTTACTTTTGTACTTCAACCCCCTTGCAATAAAGGCCAACATTCCATTTGCTTTCCTAATTGCTTGCTGTACCTGCATGCTAACTTCTGGTGTTTTTTGTATGAGGACACCCAAGTCTCTCTGAACACCAACATTTAATAGTTTCTCACCATTTAATAAGTTTTTCTATTCTTCCCATCAAAGTGAATAACCTCACATTTCCCCACATTATACTCCATTTGCCATCTTCTTGCCCACTCACTGGCACGTGGGTAACGCGCCCAGTGAATTCGGGGGCTCCGCACGCGATCGCAGCCTAAGTGAAGCCACTTACCTTGGCTTCCAGGTTTCACGCTGGAAAGCTGCGCAGCGGGTGGACTGCACACCCGCATCACAGGCTGTCAGCTGGAGGAGCCCTATTTAAAGGGGCAGTCCTCCACTGACTGATGCTGCAGAAAATAGGCAAAATTACAGCATGGAGCAGCCCAGGATGAAGGCTGCTCCCAGGTTTAATGATGCCTCACTCCAGGTCCTACTGGATGGGGGGAGGAGGAGGGGGAGGATAGAGATCTTCTCCCCAGCGGACAGGAGGAAGTGGCCTGTCTCTGCCACCAAGAAGGCCTGGCTCGAGGTGGCAAAGGTCACCAGCACCACCAACATATCACGCACCTGCATATAGTGCAGGAGGCGCTTCAATGACCTAACCAGGTCAGCTGAAGTGAGTACACTTACTCATTCCCCTACACTCTGTCTGCCACATCAATGCCCCCACCCTACATCTCCTTCTGCACTGCCAACACCATTCTGTCACATCACTCCTCACACCCACTCAAAGCTGATCCTCATCATACCTGCACTTACTCACCTCGCCAGTACTCATCCCACCACTCAACCCAATCCTCATACAATCTCATGGCTCTCTCTCATACATCTCTTTCACGGTCAGCCTCACCCAACCTGCCACTACCTGTGCCGCAGCCACAGGGCATGCATCATATATGTGTAGTAGGAAGCGTAAGGCAAACGTGTCGTGAGCATGAAGGGGATGCACAAGGGTGTTTGAGGGTTTGTCATGGTTTTTACTTATATTTGATTTCTGATCAACTCACATTACATAGTATATTGTCACCACTACTGCCACGTCTTTGCAAATATTGTCTGGTTTGTGCAATAATGCCCTTTCCTGAGGATCACCATGAAGACCCACAACTGATGCCACCCATTGTGTCACTGCAGAGTGGGTGTAGGTGTATTTGCAGGGCTCTTTTGTGCAGACGACTGAGAGATGCCGGCGATGTCCCCGGTGGCACCCTGGAAGGATGCGAAGGAGAAGTTGTTGAGGGCAGTGGTGACTTTGACAGCGACAGGTAAGAAGATGGTGCTTGGGCCAGCCAGGAGCAGCTCGGCATGAAGGAGGCTGCAAATGTGTACGACTACATGTCAAGTGACTCTGAGCCTCCGTGTGCACTGCTCCTCTGAGAGATCCAGGAAGCTGAGCCTCGATCTGTAGACCCTGTGGCGAGGGTAGTGCCTTCTGCGACGCATCTCTCTCTGCCGTTGTCCTCCCTCCTGCTGTGCAGTTGGATGTGTCACAGCACTGTGTTGTGGAGCTCCACGTGTCAGAGGTGGACGGCGTGGCCGGTGAGGCTGGTGATGCTGTTCGTCCTCCGAGGAGGTCATGACTGCAGCTACCGCGGCCCCCATCCGGAAGATGTATGTTTGAGGGGGTCCGCAAGGTAGGTACATGTGTCTGCACACCGGGGTAAGTGTGCAAGTTTGTGAATTTTATTGTTAGGAGGAGGGTGGTGGAGGCCAAACTTTGTCCAAAGTGACAGAGTGCCCCCTGCAATGAGTGAGGGTCTCCCCCCGACCTGTCAAATGGACCTTTGCAGCTGCCACAGGCTGGTGGCTGCAACACATCCAATTCAACTGGGAGTGTTTCCCCCGGTACGGGAAACACTCTCAGTTTAGATGAAAATCCCACCCCTCCTAAAATATCCTACAAATCAAGTCTGCTAACGACCTGAACTATCAAATTAATTGGTTTAATTAAAGCCGGTAGGAGTCCTGCATGCGGGGGCTGCGCGCGCATCTAAGCGCGTCACTGGTGAACCCGAAAGTGGGCGGGTTGGAGCTGGGCTCCGGCGGACCCACCCCGGGAATCCCCGATTTTCAGAGCCCCCCGCCACAAACCCACCCGCTCGGACATCCAAAAATCGAGCTCTTTGTGTCCTCCTCACAGCTTACTTTCTCACCTAGCTTTGTATCGTCAGCAAACGTGGATACATTACACTCGGTCCTTTCATATAAATCATTAATATAGATTGTAAATAGTTGAGGCCCAAGCACCAATCCTTGCGGCACCCCACTAGTTACAGCCTGCCAGCCTGAAAATGACCTGTTTATCCCTACTCTCTGTTTTCTGTCCATTAACCAATCCTCTATCCATGCTAATATGTTATCCCCAACCCCATGAGCCCTTACCGTGTGTAACCACCTTTTATGTGGCACCTTATCGAATGCCTTTTGAAAATCCAAATATATTACATCCACCAGTTTGCCTTTGTCTAACCTGCTAGTTACATCCTCAAAAAACTCTAATAGGTTTGTCAAGCACGATTTCCCTTTCATAAAACCATGTTGACTCTGCCTAATCATATTATGATTTTCTAAGTGTCCTGTTACCACTTCCTTAATAATGGATTCCAGCATTTTCCTGACGACTGATGTCAGGCTAACTGGCCTGTAGTTCCCTGTTTCTCTCTCCCTCCTTTCTTGAATAAGGGGGTCACATTTGCTACCTTCCAATCCGCTGGGACCGTTCAAGAACCTAGAGAATTATGGAAGATCATAACCAATGCATCCACTATCTCTGCAGCCACCTCTTTTCGAACCCTTGGATGTAGGCCATCAGGTCCAGGGATTTATCAGCTTTTAGACCCATTAGTTTCTCAAGTACTTTTTCTCCACTGATATTAATTACTTTAAGTTCCTCACTCTCATTAGACCCTTGGTTCCCCACTATTCCTGGTACGTTTTTTGTGTCTTCTACTGTGAAGACAGATACAAAATATTTGTTTAACGTATCTGCCATTTCCTGATTCCCCATTCTAATTTCTCCTGTCTCAGCCTCTAAGAGACCAACGTTTACTTTTGCTACTCTCTTCCTTTTTACATACTTGTAGAAACTCTTACAATCTGTTTTTATATTTCTTGCTAGTTGATAACATATAGTTCATTTGAACATCCCTCCTCTTGGTCATCATCATTTTCTAAATCTTTCATCATTTCCTTTTGGTACGTGTGTCTTTTGCAAGAAAGAGATGCATTTGTGAAATATACACTTTTTCTTCACTTTTGGTGTTTAGCATTCATGGCTCAGTAATGATCTAACGGACGACCATATCTATTCCGCTTGCCGGATTGTTTTTTTTTCTTCTGTGTTGATGATCCCGTCCACCGTGGCTTGTGTTCATGGTGGATTACCTTCTTTGAGTAATAATAATGGCAGCTATACTGCTTCTATCTGACATATCTACATCACTAACACCAAATTTGTGTTTAACTGCACTCTTTCACCGAGAACCTCATGATCATTTCTCCCTTGGACACAACAGAGTAGAGTTTCCGCTGGTAGTATCAGCACAATCCGGGTGGAATCGGCCAAGCCAGCGCAAAAGATCGGGGAATTTTAAACGTTTGTATTTTCCGCGATCTTTTACGCCGGTTCAAGATTCAATTTGCCGGAATCAGGGCCCGCCCACAAAACTGGCCACGCCCCCAGGTCGAAATTGTGAGATTTCGCCGATTGCACTGCTTCAGGAAGGCTCTTCAAATTGAGTTCATTTTCTTAGGCGCCCAGGCATTGGAGGGCAAGTTTTAAAAGTATTTTCATATTTAACTTACTAAGTAACTGACTAGTGTACACCAATGAAACTATTGAATGGTTCAGTATAGTTTTTAAAAATCATTTTCAGTGATTTTGAATCAGGTTACTCACAGGTGGAGGACTGGACACCCTTATTAAAAATAATTATTTTTGGTGATAAACCCATTTCCAGCTGTATTAATAAAACTGCACCAAGTTCCCACTCTTAAATACATCCAGGAATACTTTTTAATGGAAAGAAAGAAAAAGAAATGATTACTTTCTATTGCACTGCCCGATTGCACTGGTTCATGGAAGATTTTATGTTTGTGATTATGCAAATGAATTTTAGCACAAACTTGAACTGTAACCTAATCAGTGCAATTTCAAGCCCATTTTGGGCACAATTTCCTAATTGCACCCAAAGTGGAAACTCTAATCCCAATTTGCCTATACTCAAAAAAATCTGCCAATCAGTGAAGCTCAGGCTCTCTGTTGCTGTTTTATGAAAGTTAGCCCACTCATAAATCATATTTTTCATTACCCATCCAACCTCCCCATCAATGTTTCATGCTTTTTCTCTTTCATTCTGCGTCAGGTTGAATGATGCAAGAATAGATATGGTCGCCCGCTAGATCGCGCAAAGAACTACTGAGCCATGAATGCTAAATGCCAAAAGTGAAGAAAAAAAGTGTTCATTTCGCAAATTCTCACCCATTCAGTATATCAGTGTGTTTAAGTATCCATCTTCATCTTTATCGGCTAATATCAACTATTGACATGTACAATAGCACATCCATCTTTTGTTTCCAGCCCAACCATTTCTCAGGTTGGGAAAAATACATTTCAATAAAACAGATATAGCAATATCATTATTTAGTTTAGCTTAACATTTATATAGAATTACATAGAATTTACAGCACAGAAACAGGCCATTTGGCCCAACTGGTCTCTGCCAGTGTTTTTATGCTCCACAAGAGCCTCCTCCCACCCTACTTCATCTCACACGATCAGCATATCCTTCTACTCCTTTCTCCCTCTTGTACTTATCTCGCTTCCCCTTAAATGCATCTATGCTAATCACCTCAACGACTCCCAAGGGTAGCAACTTCCAAATTCTCACCATTCTCTGGGTAAAGACGTTTCTGCTGAATTCCCTACTGGACTTATTGGGGACTATCTTGTATTTATGGCCCCTAGTTTTGGGATTTCTCCGCAAGTGGAAACATGATTGGAACCCTGAGTGTGTCACCATCAGTACATGTAGGTGACTTTCCTGCTTGATCTTTACATAAGCCTTTCCATTTTTTTTCCTTTCTTTTTTTGCTTGCTGAGAATACTTCAGCGGTTTAGATTAACAGCTTCTTTTTGTTTTCAGTGGATAAAATCGGACTATGACTCCTGCCATCCATATTACGTTTAGAGATCCAAACGCCACACAGGTTTCATCCAGAAGCCAACAAAGAAAGTCCCTGATTTAATTTAAAGAAAACTAATGTGTCACAGAGAACACAGATTCATACATGTAGATCCATTGCAGTGACATTGTACTCCAATGGCCCTAAACAATTCTCAAACAGCTAATGAGCCACTTAATAGTAAATTTGTCAAAAAGTTAATTAATCCAGCTGTGTAGTTAGCAAAAGTAGGAGAAAATGGTTCATACCAGCAGAGAAAAATCACACTTATCAACCAGGCCCTGCAAAGCCTTGATGAACTCTATTTTGGGTCAATATAATTGCATTTTTTGGTGGGGCAGGGATAGCTTTCTTACCTACATACATTCTTTCTACAAAAATCATAACCTCAATTGTAAAAAAAAACTCAGGTTTTTATATCTTTCAACATTTAGCCATAATGGTTCTAAGACACACACATTATTTCGGCCTTCAATTCTATTGTCTGAATCCAAAATGAAAATATTAACGCTATATTTCCTTTACAACTTTTAACCGAAAATAAATGGCATTGCTCGACCTGTGCATGAATGTACCCCTTCTTGCCCCTCACAAACACAAACACAAACACACATACAGGTGGAGTGATGAGCTGATCAAATCGAATTGAAATTTATGACTGACAGCTACTTCTCAGTCCGAATCTAAACAGATTGCCAATAGACATTGAAGGGCCTTACAACTATATATATGCAAATTTATGTCACATTTGCATCTGATTGTGGCAACTTTCGTATAAAACAGCAAGAAATCACAACTGAAAAGATAAGAAACATACAGGTTAAATGTGAAAAAAGTGAATAGAAAACCTAACAATAAGGAATTGCGAAGGACATGGGGAAATATTGAATCTGAGATGGGCAGTCAGCAAAATCAACGAATAATAGGAAGAATACATGCAAACATTTGTGCTACACTTATATCTGATTTGCTTAAATTTCATATTCATTAAACAGTAATCTATCATAACTAAAGAGATAGAGAACATAAAAAATTAAACGCAATGAAAGTGAGTAGAAAACAACCAGTGAGAACCGACAAAGTTCACATGAGATTAGTGAGGCACGAGAAGTCAGTGCAGCTTACCAATAAAAGAAAGAGGAGCCAATCCAATCAGTCCAAATATTTTCAGACACTCTTTTTTAACCACCATCTTCTTTTCTCCACTAATCTGAGCACTTAATACTTTTTAATGTTTTAAACAAACATTATACACAGCAGCAAATGTGGCAGTGCTGTACAGAAAAGATCTTTTGCGTGCCCATGTTGTGCAAGAGCCTGATCTTCCCTGAATTCTGGTCAGATGACCCACCTTAATTGGAGCAAATAAATGTCAGCTGCCAATTCTGTGGATAGCCGAGAAGGAAATGTTCAAAAAGGGCATAATTTTTGCTTCTAACTAAATGTATTATAACATTCAAGAGAAAGAAAAATCCAATCTACTTAGCTTTTGAGAATAGGGTGAACTTCTTAATTATGCAGCCCCAAGGTTAAATGCATGGCAGTCTGTTTGAAAGGATAAATTACCATTATAACATGGGAGTTAGTCGATCAGGTGATGAGGTATGATAACGTGCTACATAATTAGGAACATGTGTCAGATCTCCAGTGTAGGCTAAAGCCCAGAGTTCTTTGGGAACCCATAAACAGGATTGCTCAGAGCAATGGATCACTTTTCCATTATATTTGATTTATTTTATGGGCACACTTATGCCAAGAGCCCTCATGGAGTCAGTAGATTTGTCTCTAAAGTAATATTGTAGCTGTTTTGTAACATTTTTTACAGCTTGCAATATAACAAAATCAATAAAAAGTTCTAATTGAAAAAAAGAATTCCACTGTTACAAATTTATAAGTATTGCAACAGATACTATATTGGCTGAAAGGTATGATTTAGGAGCTGTACAAACACTGTCACACATCCCTTATTTATCTGAATTAGATTCTGCGGTGGGAATATAATGGCTGATTCAAAAGACTTACAAAACTCTGTAAAAAGGGCAAATTAATATTTAAACTTGTAATTCAATGGAAATGGCTAGAAGTAACTTAGTATATGCTACAGGAATCATTTCATTATTGGAGCAAAACTCGTCATTTTTAGAGGATGCTGTGGTTATTATTGCTTGCTCAATAACGAGCAGAGGAAAGACTAAACTCCCAAACATAATTCATCCATTGTGATGAAGCTAACTTAATCAGCGATCAGTATAGTCATCCGAAAAAGCTTCTTACAGTATCGATTCCTCTACCCCAATTGTTCTTTGGAGATTGTAGGGTGTTTACTTAATGTTGGAGACATCAGGATAAATTTTGCAAGGTGCTGCTCCCAGCTTGGAGTCTCATTTGATGACAGCATGAATCAGAGAAGTGGACACCAAGAGGTCAGCATGAATCATTTTTATCGATGGAAAACTGGGAGCCTTGTGAACCAGGCGTGCTGAGTTCCTTTGCCTTCTCACATTAAGCTAGGCTTCACACCAGGAATGGAGCCTCACAAAATGAGAGCAATAAAATACAGCCTTGTCAGTTCGCCCACACCCTGCGAATGAATATTAAAACATTAATCACCCTATCTAGTGGTAGTTAAAAAGTATTAAGTAAACTTTTCATAATTGCAGTGAGGTGGGAAACGTTAATCTATTAGTTCCTATATTTTTATTATGCAATGGTTTTTTTACTGCCTATTTTCAGACCAATTACTTTGGTTTCTTTGAAAATGCACAGGATCAGCGCGGGATCAGCGATAAAAGGAGGAGCAAGAGAGGAGAGAGAGAGAGCGGAGCATAGGATCAGCGATGAAAGGAAGAGCGAAAGAGGAGAAAGGGCAGAGTGTGGGATCAGTGATAAAAGGAGGAGCGAGAGAGGAGAGAGGACGAAGCGTGGGATCAGCGATAAAAGGAGGAGCAAAAGAGAAGAGTGTGGAGCGCTGGATCAGCGATGAAAGGAAGAGCGAAAGAGGAGAAAGGGCAGAGTGTGGGATCAGCGATAAAAGGAGCGAGAGAGAAGAGAGAAAGCGGAGCGCAGGATCAGCGATAAAAGGAGGAGCAAAAGAGAAGAGAGTGGAGCGCGGGATCAGCAATAATAGGAGGAGCGAGAGAGGAGAGAGAGAGCAGAGCACGGGATCAGCGATAAAAGGAGGAGCGAGAGAGGAGAGAGAGAGCAGAGCACGGGATCAGCGATAAAAGGAGGAGCGAGAGAGGAGAGAGAGCAGAGTGCGCAATCAGCTATAAAAGGAGCGAGAGAGGAGAGAGTGGAGTGCGGAATCAGTGATAAAAGGAGGAGCGAGAGAGGAGAGAGAGCGGAGTGCGGAATCAGTGATAAAAGGAGGAGAGAGAGAGCAGAGTGCGCAATCAGCTATAAAAGGAGCGAGAGAGGAGAGAGTGGAGTGCGGAATCAGCGATAAACGGAGGAGCGAGAGAGGAGAGAGAGCGGAGCATAGGATCAGCGATAAAAGGAAGAGCGAGAGAGGAGGAAGGGCAGAGTGTGGGATCAGCGATAAAAGGAGCAAACGAGGAGAGAGAGCGGAGTGCGGGATCAGCGATAAAAGGAGAGAGAGCGGAGTGCGGGATCAGTGATAAAAGGAGAGAGAGAGAGGAGAGAGGTGATAAAACAACTAACATGACATCAGCGCAAGGGAAGGAGCTGATTGGTGAGTAGCTGTTGAGTGTTTTTTTTTGTTAAGTTTAGTTAATGATATAAATCGAAACATGGCAGGGAACCTCAGACCCATGGAATGCACATCTTGTGCCATGTAGGAACTCCAGGACGCTTCCCGTGTCCTGGACAACCACGGGTGCAGGAAGTGTCGTCAGCTGGAGGAGCTCGAGCTCTGGGTTTTGGAGTTTGAGCAGCAGCTGGTGACACTGCTGTGTATCCGCGAGACTGAGAGCTACGTGGATAGCACGTTTCAGGAGGTGATCACCCCACAGCTTAAGAGAGAGCAGGCACAGAGGGGCTGGGTGACTGCCAGACAGACAAAGAGGTTAAGGCAAGTAGCGCAGGAGTCCCCTAAGGACATCTCACTCTCTAACCAGTATTCAGTTCTGAATACTGGTGAGGGAGAGGGTTCCTCTGGGGAGTGCAGCCAGAGCCAATACCATAGCACCATGGGTGGCTCAGCTGTACAGGGAGGGAGGAGAAAGGTCAGGAGAGCAATAGTGATAGGGGATTCTATAGTTAAGGGAACAGATAGGCATTCTGCAGCCGCAGACGTGATTCCAGGATGGTATATTGCCTCCCTGGTGCCAGGGTCAAGGATGTCACTGAACGGCTGCAGGAGATTCTGGAGAGGGAGGGTGAACAGCCAGAGGTCGTGGTCCATATCGGTACGAACGGCATAGATAGAAAGAGGGATGAAGTCCTGCAGGCAGATTTTAAGGAGTTAGGAAAGAGATTAACAAGCAGGAGCTCAAAAGTAGTAATCTCCAGATTACTCCCGGTGCCATGCGCTTGCGAGTATAGAAATGGGAGGATACAGCAGATGAATGCGTGGCTGGAGAGGTGGTGCAGGAGGGAGGGCTTTAGATTCCTGGGGGATTGGGACCAGTTCTGGGGGAGGAGGGACCTGTACAGGCTGGACAGGTTGCACCTCAACGGAGCTGGAACCAATGTCCTCGCAGGGAGTTCACTAATGCTGTTGTGGGGGAGGGGTTTAAACTAATTTGGCGGTGGAGGGGGGGGGTGGGCACCAGGATGTAGCATTGGAAAGGAGAAACAAGGTGTACAAAGGATTGGGAAAGATAGCTCTAAACTAAGAACTAGTACGATATTAGGTGGGATCAGACCAAGAGAGTTTTCAATAAAGTCTAAGACTGGTTTGGAGTGCATGTGTGTAAACACACGAAGCATGGTAAACAAGATTCGAGAGCTCGGGCGCAATTAGCCACATGGGAATATGATGTTGTGGCGATAACAGAGACCTGGCTCAAAAAAGGGCAGGATTGGGTACTAAATATTCCTGCGTACAAGGTGTTCAGGAAAGATAGGGAAGGAAAAAGAGGGGGGAGGGCAGTATTGATTAAGGAGAATATTGCAGTGCTGGACAGAAAGGATGCCCTGGAGGGGAAAGGACAGAATCTATTTGGTTGGAGTTAAGAAACAACAGGGGTGCCATTACACCACTCGGTGTATTCTATAGGCCACCAACTAGTGGGAAGGATATAGAGGAGCAAATTTGCAGGGAAATTACAGAGAGGTGCAAAAGCCATAGAGTAGTGGTAATGGGGGACTTCAACTATCCTAATATAGACTGGGATAGTAATAATATAAGGGGCAAAGAGGGGGAGGAATTTTTGAAGTGTGTTCAGGAGAACTTTCTTGACCAGTACGTTTCCAGCCCAACAAGGAGGCATGGCTGGATTTGGTTTTGGGGAATGAGGCGGGCCAAGTGGAGCAAGTGTCAGTGGGAGAACATTTAGCGAACAGTGATCATAGTATCATAAGGTTTAGAATAGCTATGGACAAGGACATGGACCACACTAAAGTAAACATACTCAATTGGAGGAGGGCCAATTCCAGTGGGACGAGAACAGCTCTGGCCTGGGTAAATTGGAATCAAAGATTGGCAGGCAAAACTGTAATTGAACAATGGGTGGCCTTTAAGGAGAAGATAGTTCGGGTACAGTCTAGATACATTCCCACGAGGGAGAAAGGTAGGGCAACTAAAGCCAGAGCTCCCTGGATGACAAAAGAGATAGAGAGTAAGATGAAGCAGTAAAAAGGGGTGTATGACAGATGTCAGGTTGATAACACAAGTGAGAACCAGGCTGAATATAGAAAGTTCAGAGGGGAAGTGAAAAAGGAAATAAAAGGGGCAAAGAGAGAGTATGAGAATGGACTGGCGGCAAAAATAAAAGGGAATCCAAAAGTCTTCTACAGGCATGTAAACAGTAAACGGATAGTAATAGGAGGGGTAGGGCCAATTAGGGACCAAAAAGGAGATCTACACATGGAGGCAGAGGGCATGGCCAAGGTACTAAATGAGTACTTTGCATCTGTCTTTACCAAGGAAGAAAATGCTGCCAGAGTCTCAGTAAAAGATGTTGAGATACTGGATGGGCTAAAAATTGATAAAGAGGAGGTACTGGAAGGCTAGCTGTACTTAAAGTAGATAAGTCACCCAGTCTGGATGGGATGCATCCTAGGTTGCTGAGGGAAGGGTGGAAATAGCGGAGGTACTGGCCGTAATCTTCCAAACATTCTTAAATAGAGGGGTGGTGCCAGAGGACTGGAGAATTGTGAATATTACACCCTTGTTCAAAAAAGGGTGTAAGGATAAACCCAGCAACTACATGCCAGTCAATTTAACCTCGGTGTTGGGGAAACTTTTAGAAACGATAATCCGGGTCAGAATTAGCAGTCACTTGGACAAGTGTGGATTGATTAGGGAAAGCCAGCACGGATTTGTTAAAGGCAAATCGTGTTTAACTAACATGATAGAGTTTTTTGATGAGGTAACAGAGGGTAGGTGAGGGAAATGCAGCTGATGTGGTGTATATGGACTTTCAAAAGGCTTTTGATAAAGTGTTGCAGAAAAAGACTTGTCATCAAGATTAAAACCCATGGCATAAAGGAGTAGCAGCATGGATACAAAATTGACTAACAGGAAGCAGAGAGTAGTGGTGAATGGTTGTTTTTCGAACTGGAGGGAGGTGTACAGTGGTGTTCCCCAGGGGTCAGTACTAGGACCACTGCTTTTCTTGATATATATTCATGACTTGGACTTGTGTGTACAGGGCATAATTTCCAAATTTGCAGATGATACAAAGTGTATCTTGGAAGTGTAATGAACAGTGAGGAGGATAGTGATAGACTTCAAGAGGATATAGACAGGCTGGTGGCATGGGCGGATACGTGGCAGATGAAATTTAATGAAGAAAAATGCAAGGTGATGCATTTTGGTAGGAAGAATGAGGAGAAACAATATAAACTAAAGGGCACAATTCTAAAAGGCGTCCAGGAACAGAGAGATCTGGGGGTATATGTACACAAATCTTTGAAGGTGGTAGGGCAGGTTGAGAAAATGGTTAAAAAAAGCATATGGGATCCTGGGCTTTATAAATAGAGGCATAGAGTACAAAAGCAAGGAAGTCATGATGAACCTTTAAAAATACTGGTTCGGCCACAACTGGAGTATTGTGTCCAGTTCTGGGCACTGCACTTTAGGAAAGATGTGAAGGCCTGAGGAAGGGTGCAGAAGAGATTTACTAGAATGATTCCAGGGATGAGGGACTTTAGTTACATGGATAGACTGGAGAAGCTGGAGTAGTTCTCCTTGGAACAGAGAACGTTGAGAGGAGATTTGATAGAGGTATTCAAAATCATGAAGGGGCTAGACAGAGTAGATAGAGAGAAACTGTTCCCATTGGTGGAAGGGTCAAGAACCAGAGGACATAGATTTATGGTGATTGGCAAAATAATCAAAGGTGATATGAGGAAAAACTTTTTTTACACAGTGAGTGGTTAGGATCTGGAATGCACTGCCCGAGGGGGAGGTGGTGGAGGCAGATTGAATCATGGCTTTCAAAAGGGAACTAGATAAGTACTTGAAAGGAAAAAAAAACTGCAGGGCTACGGGGATAGGGTGGGGGATTGGGACTAGTTGGATTGCTTTTACATAGAGCCAGCACGGACTCATTGGGCTCAATGGCCTCCTTCCGTGCTGTAACCTTTCTATAATTCGCACAAATACTTGGTATGGACATAATGCAGTCTATGGTTTCCTGCATTACAACAGTGACTACACTTCTAAAGTACTGGCTGTAAGGTGCTTTAGGACGTCTTGAGATCATGAAAGGCTCGATATAAATGCAAGTACTTTCTTCTTAATCAGATTGATCCTATTGTCACCAGGCACCCTGCAAAGGGCTTCCCTTACTCATGTCATTCCAGATCACCTGAGTTTAAGAGTCATAGAGTTATACAGCACGGATAGAGGCCCTTCGGCCCATCGTGTCCGCGCCGGCCATCAAGCCCTGTCTACTCTAATCCCATATTCCAGCATTTGGTCCGTAGCCTTGTATGCTATGGCATTTCAAATGCTCATCCAAATGCTTCTTGAATGTTGTGAGGGTTCCTGCCTCCACAACCCTTCCAGGCAGTGAGTTCCAGACTCCAACCACCCTCTGGGTGAAAAAGTTCTTTCTCAAATCCCCTCTAAACCTCCCACCTTTTACCTTGAATCTATGTCCCCTTGTTATAGAACCCTCAACGAAGGGAAAAAGCTCCTTAGTATCCATCCTATCTGTGCCCCTCATAATTTTGTACACCTCAATCATGTCCCCCCTCAGCCTCCTCTGCTCCAAGGAAAACCAACCCAATCTTCCCAGTCTCTCTTCATAGCTGAAGCGCTCCAGCCCTGGTAACATCCTGGTGAATCTCCTCTGCACCCTCTCCAAAGCGATCACATCCTTCCTGTAGTGTGGCGACCAGAACTGCACACAGTACTCCAGCTGTGGCCTAACCAGTGTTTTATGCAGCTCCATCATAACCTCCTTGCTCTTGTATTCTATGCCTCGGCTAATAAAGGCAAGTATCCCATATGCCTTCTTTACCACCTTATCTACCTGTTCCGCCGCCTTAAGGGATCTGTGAACTTGCACACCAAGATCCCTCTGACCCTCTGTCTTGCCTAGGGTCCTCCCATTCATTGTGTATTCCCTTAAAGATGTAACAATGATTCCCAAGCCAACCAATCAAAAGCAAATCACCTTGGCCTCAGCACTCCTGGGTCAGGGAGGGGAAGAATCAGCCAGAGTCTCTACCCCTAAGCTCTACCCAGTGAACACTGTTGCAAAATGCCTTAAATCTGTGTCCTCTGGTTACTAACCCTACTGCCAGTGGAAACAGTTTCTCCCTATCTATTCTATCAAAACCTCTCATAATTTTGAGTTAGGAGAGTAGCATATTCATTTGATCAGAAGACCTGTGAACTGTAACTGGTTAAAATGGTTTTATTTTACAGCTGATCTATAGTCCACATTCCAGTGAAATTATGTGATTTATGGAGAGGAGCTGAGTTCAAGCAGATCCCGTTACTTAAGGATTGAGCTGTGTCACCATTGAGCTAAAGCAGCCTGCATTGTGTTGAGGTAATTTCACTCTGAGTTACTCTGATGAGAGTTTTTGCCTCAGAGGCGTGTTTACAAAATATATGCACTCTGCACACTCCCGATTCATCGAGGCGCTTCTAGACACCAGTGTAATGCTCTTAACACCGGTTTATGCAGTTTGACCACTCATTTGGTATAAAAATGTAACTTGTTTTGGTGTATACCAGTCTTAAAAATAAGGACAAGTCCATACATTTTAGTTCATTGCAACCACCAGTTTGAAGTTATTTTCTTCTTTTATTTGAATTTCTTTGAATTGACCTGTTGGAAGATGTCTCAAACAACATCAGACTCCAAAAAGAGAAAATAGGCTTTGTTGTACAGAACCTGCACCAGTACATACTATACAGACATCATTTTATATGATTTGGTTACATTTTAACACACACACGCGCACAGAGTGAAGAATGAAACACTTTGGAACTGAATGGTTGGAAGAAACGGCAGCAGCCATTCCAATTTTTTGATTTCCTTTCTTAATATTGTCCTTCTTCAAACTTTAGCCAGTTACATTGCATAGGGACGAGCTTCTGAGTCGCTGGCACACTGCAACATCAGCTGATGTGTAAGCAGTGGGATTTGGCACTTTGCAAGTACTGGTCTTTACAGAGGCGCTGGTTAAATGCAGCACCATCCCATTCTTCAACAGCAGTCAACCATTTGTAGTCGTGAAGAAATTAATTGGTTTTATTATTTTTATTTACCACAGTAAAACAGGCTTCAGATTAGAAACACGCTGTTCTTTGGAGAGAAAATACATTCTTTTCATTTTTTCAAAAATCATGTCTTTTTTTTACATTTGCCACATGATTTTCAACAAGTCGATCATCCTCACACCAGTTAACTAAATACGGCAGGAAAAGAAGAATTGTCACAGAACCATCCCCGTGTTCTTTTGCTTTAATGATCAAGTAGCTCCCATGCTGAAGTACAACAAAAAGAAATACAACAGAAGCTGTAGTCACTGCGCAGTAGAAATTTTCAGTTTCCAACCGTGATTCTAAACTTACTAAACACCGAATAACCCAGCTGGAGGAGTGTTAAAGTTTTATTTTTTTTTTAAAAAAGGACATTTTGGATACCACACTTTCTACATTCCCCATTTTTACATTACAAAGGCCTTCATACAATTTCTTCTGAGCCACATACAGTGTAATCATAGAATTATACAGCACAGAAGGAGGCCGTTTGGCCCATCGTGCCTGCGCCAGTAATGCAATGGCTCAGAGGCCTAGTAAAGCATGCACTTTCCTCATCATAATGGCTATTGGACTCCTACTGCTGCACTCCCTTGCTTTTGCTCTTCCCTTTTCATGGCTTATTATTTCCTATTTTAACTGTGCTACTGTCCACCTCCTCGTCCATCACCTCTGGCTTTCTTGATGAGAAAAACCCTGAGTTCCTCCTTGGCAGAAGTTCTCCATCGGACAGTGCGTCCGGTGGCAAATATTTGCGCATGTGTTCCATAGTCTTTAAGTGCGTCTGCTTTTCCTGCTCCATCGTACGGATCAAAAGCTTCATTTTATTTTCCCGGCTCAAAATGCATTCAATGCTGGCTTCCAGGTTCTGTATTTTGAAGCGGGTAGCCTGCGAAATGAAGTGAGAAGGTAGTGCTTAGCGGCTTATTACCGAAACAGAGACCAAACAGAGGAGGCAGTACAGCATTAGCCCATTTACCAGCATGTGTGGACTCGCGTGACTCCAGGACCAAGTACAGTGTTAGCACCTTCTTCATTTTTTTTTGTCCTTTAATTTTCTTTCTCTTTTCTGCTGGCTTCTCCTGAAGGCTCGCTGGGGTACAGTTCCAGAGACAGGGCATCCCTCTGCACCTCCCCTAAGTTGCCATTCTTCACTTGCGACTTTACAGTGAGTGCTGGCAGGCTAATCTACCATGGGGGGCAGGGGATGGCACCACAGCAGAACCTAATCCGATCTTCACTAGACTTCCACATGCGTTCGCTTTTTAGCAGGGGTCACTTGAATCGTGATCGAGAGAAGGAATCCTGACTGACTTTACCTCCCTCCCCCGTCTTATCCCGTGAGCCGAGGATCAGCTGTGACCAGCTATCTCAGCATAGGTCGGCTTTCCATCTGGGACCTTCCTGCATGCCTCAGTTCCACACCAGGCAGTGCTGTGTCCCACAAATTATTGGGAAGCTGACTGATTTTATAGAAACAATGCAACAGTTTGCCTGATCAGTGAAATGAAAATGGAGCTACACTGTGGGGATCATCTTGCAGTTTCGAACCTCATTTGCTGGCTGCACATATCGGAAAATCACGGGCACTCTGCTTGCCATTTTCCCCACGTATGCGGCTGGTGGGGGCAAGATTCAAACAATAAACCCCCAACAGATCAAATAATCTCAAGTCCCCAAGTCCAGGAAAATAGATGTGCGTGGAATTTTAACCTGGCCCAAAGTACTTATATAAACCATACTATAAGCTTTAAAAGTGAAATGCCATTGGGCTGCATCATTTCCCATTGGGCGGGTGTAAAATCTTACCACATCAAAAGGGTAAATTTTTCGAGTCTTCACCCGCTGCCAGCATATATTGGACCACCCGTGATTTTCTAATCAGCCAAGGTCCTTCGCCATGGGTTTGGACTTGGAAAATCTGCCCTCGTATTTCTGTTTTTGCTCCTGGCTGTAAACACTAACTTCTAGCCTGAGTTTAGCTTGGTTAATAGCACACTCACCTCCGAGTCAGAAGGCTGAGTTTTCAAGCCCTATTCCATACCTTCAGCACATAATCTATGCTGCCACTTCAGTGCAGTTCTGAGGGAGGGCTGCATGGTTGTCGGGTGCGACATTAAATCAAGGTCCCTTCTGCCTTTTCAGGATATTAAGGATCCCGTGGCTCTGTTCAAAGAGGAGGCAGGGGCTTTCCCCCATGTCCTGGCCAACATTTATCCTCTAACTGCCACCATCAAAGCAGACTAACTTGTCAATGATCTCTTCGTGGGATCTTGCCATGTGCAAATTGACTGCTACGTTTGCCAACACAACGCTGACTTCACTTCACAAGTAATTCATTGACTGTGAAGCCTTTGGGACATCGTGACTGTTAATTGTATCCATGTGATTTATATCAATTAGTGTTAATCGTATTCAGGTGGTGGGTATCAGTTGGGGACTCTCTTGTATCCATTTATAGGAGTGAGCTCATCTAGGGGGTACATGATATGTGATGTTGTTCTGTGTGAATAAAGGCTTGGAAGCAACTGAAGACCGGGCTCTAGTATTCTATCCTTCAGTACCTGGCTATCCAATTTAGGACAGTGAGGATGTGAAAAGCACTATATAGATGCTAATTCATTCTTTCTTTTTCTCTCTCTTTCTTTCTTTTAATATGGAAACATCAGCCCAGTAATATTAGGGCCGCTGAGGGTAAGACTGCAGTTTTGTCTGAGAGATTAGCCATTTGTACAAAAATAACTTTGACCATACAGATTAATAGGGACCTACATAAAAACTGAATGATGAACGGTAATTGTGACTTTATATTCAGCAGCAACCGTCATGACAGGATTAAAATTAATTTGCCTGGCAAAAAATATGAAAATCAGAGAGTATGCTGACTGTCGAGCAAAAAACACAGCCCGCCCCTTTCACACCAAGAGATACGATTATTTGGACCTTCTACGTTAATAATTTTATTGTCGAAGCCATTGTTACCTGGAGTTTCTCCAGCAGCTCCATGTTCTGTCTCTTGAGCTGATTATTTGCTCTCTCCAGCTTCTCCAGACGATCCCCATTATCACAGGGAGATGAGGCCTCCACCATCTCATCCTGCAACACATGGTACTCCACCTCGTAGGCATGGAGCTGTTTTGAAATCTCCATCTCAAATACCTACAACACATCCAGAGATGATTCATTGAAAATGGCGATTAAGGGAGTCTCTTGTTTTAGAATTGCAGTTAGAGAAGCTAGTTCTGTCACACAGTTCTATATCCAAAAGTGGATTGTGGCCTTGTCCGCAGAACCTACATACAGGGTATCGTAAAATTATCTCCATATACTGATCAAAAATTTAAGATTAATCTTGTACATCTTGCAATGAAATAATGGCCCAGAAATTGCTGGAAAAATAATGGAGAGTTCACTCGCCCGCCGTAATTAGTGCAATTTGTGGCGAGGAAGAGATACGCCATGAGTTGCGAATCGTCACAAATTGCTGGACGATTTGTGCCGCTCTGCCGCTACCCTCGCAAAAACCAGAGCTCACCGTCAACCTCCCCGTGAGTTTCAAGAAATTGCTGGATTTGCGCCGTAAATACGAATGAATCTCGCCGCAAACATTTATGGCTGGTATTTTATGTCGTAATTTAGGGCTATTAATTACGTGATTTATGGTCCTGACATGAAACTCAACCTTGGAGGCCCAGAAAGGGAACAATTGAAACTGTGCAGTTTTACTCCTGCAGTAAATTGTTGCTAGAGGTTTTCTAAATTTTACTTTTTCTTTGTCTCTTTTTTCTCTCTCTCTTAATTCAAAATTTCTTCCCCTCTCTATATTTCACTTTCTGTATCAAATTTCACTAATTCACCCTATTTCCTTCTCCGTCGTTCCCTCTGTTTCTTTCTCTATCCTTAAATTTCATTGATGTGGAGATGCCGGTGATGGACTGGGGTTGACAAATGCAAGGAATCTTACAACACCAGGTTATAGTCCAACTGTTTTATTTGAAAATCACAAGCTTCCGGAGGCTTTCTCCTTCGTCAGGTGAGTGTGGGGACTCACCTGACGAAGGAGAAAGCCTCCGAAAGCTTGTGATTTTCAAATAAAACAGTTGGACTATAACCTGGTGTTGTAAGATTCCTTGCATTAAATTTCATTGGCTAAGGAGATAGACTGTGGGTCCCATTGTTCAAGAAGTCCCAGATGTCCTGTTACTCTCTCCGTGCGATAATCAGCTCACACGTCCAGTAATTTGCGGCGCAAAAATAATACGACCTGAAGGGCGAGGTAAAAAATCCAATTCAGGGCACTCGCCGCGAGATGTCCCGATCCAGCAAATTCTGGGCCAATGTTTTACTCCTCAATGCTAACTTTCTACACTATCAACCTGCATCCAGTGTGAGATCTGTTGATCATTGAAAAGGGTCAGACCAAGGAGGATAGCACGAGATTGGACTGACTGCACTCAGAATAATAGTGCTAACCTCTATGTATACTTGTGCCATCCCAGAAAGTATACATTGGGGACTGAAGTGAACACTGAGGCAAATTCTGAATCCAGCTAAACTACACAAACTTTGGGATATATGGGGAAGGGGGTTTAAAACCCTTATTTTTAGGCCCATTTGGGTGACTCAATGGTCTGTCAGTGCTGTTGACTACACAGGAATGAAAGGCAGCAGAAGGTTTGGTTAACTGTAAGGAAAGTTCCATCTGTCTTTTGATTTAATTGGAGTGCTTCCATCTATTCATGTACTCCAATTGTGGTCTCGTCACGTTCAGGGACCAGTATTTGTCTGAATGAGTTCTCTATTCAGTGGTGGGGAACATAGCTGAGAGTCTTACTGCCCAGTTGTGATCAGCAAGAGGGAAGTGTTGCAAGTGTTTAATAGGGAAAGGTTCCAGGGCAGGGCCAAAGGTAATATGGAAGGGGTCAATTATTATAAGGCAGGAGCAAAGATTATACAGGACTGGGGTTGAATACTACTTTCATCCCCATGTTAAAATTTGTCTGCAATCCTTCTGTCCATTTACAAATTGTATCTAACTGACAAATGTGTCCCTCCTACCACTGAACACAGAGGGGTACTGATAACAGCCATGTATATCACCTACCCTCCCAGCTATCGCAACAAGCAGAGGGTCAAGCTGAAGTGGAAAAACATACATACGTCCCCAAACTAGAAGTCACAAAAGTCTGAGAATCACAACAATTAATAAGCATCTCCCAAACCCGCGACCTCTACCACCTAGAAGGACAAGAGCAGCAGGCACATGGGAACAACACCACCTGCACGTTCCCCTCCAAGTCACACACCATCCCGACTTGGAAATATATCGCCGTTCCTTCATCGTCGCTGGGTCAAAATCCTGGAACTCCCTTCCTAACAGCACAGTGGGAGAACCGTCACCACACGGACTGCAGCGGTTCAAGAAGGCGGCTCACCACCACCTTCTCAAGGGCAATTAGGGATGGGCAATAAATGCCGGCCTCGCCAGCGACGCCCACATCCCATGGACGAATAAAAAAAAACATGGAGAAAGACAAAAGATGATAGCAAGGGAGAAGAGGATTTGTGAATGCCACAGTAAAGCCCATTATAAAGGTCATATATAACTTGCACACGAACAACAACAACTTGTATTGATATAGCGCCTTCAACTTAGTGAAACGTCCCAAGGTGCTTCACAGGAGCGTTATCAGACAAAATTTGACACCGAGCCACATAAGGAGATATTAGGACAGGTGAGAGGTAGGTTTTCTGGAGCGTTTAAAGGAGGAGAGAGAGGTAGAGAGGCAGAGAGGTTTAGGGAGGGAATTCCAGAGCTTAGGGCCTAAGTAGCTGAAGGCATGGCCGGCAATAGTGGGGCAATGAAAATCGGGGATGCGCAAGAAGTCAGAATTAGAGGGGTGTAGAGATCTCAGAGGGTTAAAGTGCGGAGGAGGTTACAGAGATAGGGAGGGGTGAGGCCGTCGAGGGATTTGAAAACAAGGATGAGAATTTTAAAATCGAGGCCTTCCTGGACAGGGAGTTAGTGTAGTTACATGTATTGAAACCCAGAAGAAGCATCTCAAACATCCTTTATTAAGCACTTTAGAGCCAGTCGTACAGGCAGATAATGCATGGAAGGAGATGGGTGGGACAATACTGAAATGTATGAGCAGGATGCTTCTGTATCTTGCAGAATACAAATACAGGCTATGCTGGTGTGACATTTCTAGGATATTGGGAAACTGAAACCCTGCTAATTTATGCTTCCTGGCTAAATTATCTAAACTGTAAAAAGAAAAATTTCTTCATTAAGGTAGCTTAGGGTAAGTGAAAGGAAACATCTTTTTCACACAACGAGTGATGTTAGTTTGTGTTGAAGTATTTAATTAATAGAACACAGTCCAATGTGCTCACTCACATTCTGTACCACTGACAATGGTACCTTAGACTGGATTGACCATCAGGACCTTTGGTGGGTCAGCAGGACCATGCATTAAATAACCTGCTCAAACACCAGCCACTTACAAAACTGTTATAATAGTACAGAATCCTGATTAGCAGGTTTTTTTTAAGATATTAGTTATTAGGCAGGACAAATGAATGGGGGGGAAAATCACTTAAGTATAAATGTAAACAATTTTATTTGAAAATCACAAGCTTTCGGAGATTATCTCCTTCGTCAGGTGAGCAAATGCGAAACGTTCAAGGAGTCCCACGCTCACCTGACGAAGGAGATAATCTCCGAAAGCTTGTGATTTTCAAATAAAATTGTTGGACTATAACCTGGTGTTGTAAGATTCTTTACATTTGTCAACCCCAGTCCATCACCGGCATCTCCACATCATCACTTAAGTATAGCACAACTGTGCTATCTAAATGTATAAAGCTACGCTTGATATGTATTAAACAAGCAGTAAAACATACTGAATACAATACTGACCACTGTTGAGGATTGCTCTAACAGCATTACTTAGAAGTGATCAACAGTGCCATAAACCTTAGGCTCTTTCTGTAACTTGAGGTCAAATGCTTCACGAGACTGGTCTGTAAATTACAAGTAACATTAACTTTATTGCACCCTTGGACTAATACGTGACTATTAACGGCCTTATATTATCCCACAGGATGATTTATAGAACAGCACACGCTAACAGGCCAGGCTGTACTTATGGCCACAGTGTCTTTATTATATCAGAGGTAAGCACTGAGATGGTAAAACACTAAATCACTATGAGTATTAGGTACGCTTCTCAGTTTAAAATTAGTACTCTAAATGGATAAATTACAGCAGTTTGGAGTTTGTTGGTTTAAACAATGCAAAATACTTTGTTTTCATATTCCCATCCTACCATAAACATGGTATTCTATTTCCTCTAATGTAAACTACTCTAAGATTCAATCTGAAAATTATTGATTGGTAGTAAATGGAAGTAAAGGAGATTAAAAAGAACATTTTAATTAGTTTTTTTAGGGGGGGGGAGGAGGTAGTTGCAAGTTGTCGCTTACATAAAACAGGTTAGTAGATATCATGAAGATACTTGTGCTATCATCGGACTAGCTATGAGATACCCTTTATCTGTGTCTGACTCTCTAAAAATATCAAAAAGGCCTCAACAATGCAAATCCGGGCAATGACATCTACAGGTTTACAGTGCAAAATAATGACATTAGTACCTGGACAATAGTTTTCTCCATTTGCGTGTGATTCAAATTCGGAATGGTGGACTTTATGAAATCTACTATGCTCTCGAAGCTATCACACTGCATAATTAATGTCTCGTGACTGCTCAGCAGGCTGAGTGCCACCTTAAATATCACGTCAGTCCCTTGGAGAAACATTACATCTGTTTTTGAAAAAGGAAAGAGATTACAGTCTTCATGTTAGTAAGAACATTTCATATGAACAAACGCTTTCAAGTCAAAAGTCTTATCTATTTGTTGGTAAGTGGAAAGTTAGAACAAAACCTAAATCAGCACGGGTTTTTTTGGTTTTTTAAATACTGTATGATGTTGTCACAACTTCTCAGCACTCCAGACAGATCAGTTCCTCCAAGGAGGTCCCGTAGGAGCTATTTACTAAAGCAGCTTACCTGTGAAAAAGTGCATGCTGCACCACTGTGATGTCTTTCCAACAGTGTTATTCATTAACACTGTCAAGCACTACAATCCAGAATACTGCGTTGCTCAAGGGCTGTTCTTAAGAATTCTCCAACACTATCCCACAGAGTGGTCAGCTGTGGGCCTGTGTTCATAATTCCCCGAGTGGTGATTTCTTCCTTTTTAATCTGCTACCTTGGGCAGTTGCCAAGTGGAGGTCGGACATTTTCCAAAGTTCCCAACATACATTGAGGTCTCGGAGTTCATCACAGTTTACTGGCAGTGCCAATATTGCCGCACTCTTTGTATACAGTGAAACCCACCATATAACTGCGACTGAACAGCATATGTTAGCCACTCTCGGTCTGAGGAGTTGCTGCTAGTGGTTCTGTTACCATGGTTACTGCTGACCAGTCCTGATTTCCTCCCACAAACGAGAGGCACCCGATACCTCTTCCGTGACACAGGTGCAAATGAGCTATGCAGGACAGGCCAAAAACTGTAAATAAGTGAACATCGTAGCTTCGAGCATTCCGTTTATTCTTCAAGAGTAGTATCAAATTAAATTACTGAAATTAAATTTGATTTGAATTTTTTTTTAATTCTCCCCCCCACCTCCCCCTCCTTTTTTGTGCTTGTTGGGGTGAAAGAAATGATTGTCAAGAAATGGGGAACAGCTTTCATTTTTGGCTCCCACAATCAGATTCAGTGCTGTGAGGTCACATACAGCAGAAGCCATTCCAGAGTAATGCTCCCATTATTCTGTTCCAACATCGGAAGGACTACTGCTACAAGAGACATATTTCTTTCTCACACCAACCAGTAATGAGACTACATGTAGGTTCAGCCGTGGCTCAGTGGGTAGCACTCTCATCTCTGAGTCAGAAGGTTGTAGGTTCAAGTCCCACTCGAGAGACTTAACCACAAAATTACAGATGGACACTCGAGTGCGGCACTGTCGGAGGTGACATCTTTTGGAGGAGACTTTAAACCGAGGCTCCGTCTGCCCTCTCAGGTGGATGTAAAAAATCCCGTGGCACTATTTCGAAGAAGAGCAGGGGCATTCTCCTCAGTGTCCTGGCCAATATTTATCCCTCACAAACAGATTATCTGGTCATTATCACATTGCTGTTTGTGGAACCTTGCTGTGCGCAATTTGGCTGCCACATTTTCTACATTACAACAGTAGCTGCACTTCAAAAGTACCATCGGCTGTAAAGCACTTTGGATGTCCTGAGGTCGTGAAAGGCGCTATATAAATGCATGTTCTTTCTATCTTTACCAATTTAGTGCAATTAATACTGGGTGATGAGCAGTTTGGGGTTGAGGGCCCACAACCATTAGGAAATTTGTTGAAACTGCCTGAAATAATTTTGCGTAGGACCCTTAGACCTATAGGAAAGAGGAGACTTTCAGGATGGGATGGATTTAAATCCAGGTCCCAGAGGAGAAAGAAGTGTTTGCTAACCCATTAAATCACCCATCTTCATTTCAATTGCGACTATTCCAAGTGCAGAAAATGCCTTAATATTTCTAATATGTTTAAATGACACAGCTTTCATCTGTCTCCAGTCATTTATTGCTATTTTGTGTCATCAGGGCAAAAGTTGGAAATGAATTGATATATTTAAATGCATGCCATATATTTTAAAAGTTTGTCTAGATATACTTTTAACACAACGACTTGGAGCTGGGAAGACAGCGGTGGGGATGGGAGGGGTGGTTTGCGGATGGGAAACCCAGGTGTAAGGGTTTCCCGTGGATCCTATCAAATTCAACGGTTGGATCTGTTTTAAAATTTTTCCATCAGATTCCCGCCTGATAGCCAACTTGATCGACAGGCTGAGTGTGCCTGTTGGGCAGGAAAGCAACCGGGGAGCAGATGAAAGGTAAGTTGGAGTTTGGTTGGGGGTCTGGGAGCAATTAGGATCTTTGGGGGTTGGATGGCGGGGGGGGGAGGGGTGACTGTTGTGGGGGGGGAAGGGGGGAGCAGTCGGACATCGGGGGTGGGGGGGGCGTCTTGGACACCGGTCACGCTCGAAAAATCAATTTTAACTCCCCACCCGCCCCCAATCCACCTGTTCTTGGGGGTTAAAATTTGCCCCAATGACTCACTAGAATTTGAACAGTGTCTGCGTGTGACCTTACTGCTCAGTACCAATAGGAGGGCCACTTTAATTCCTCTCTGACTTACTGGTGTTATAATGTATTAATTTTCTTCTAATATTTACATTGTTAATAAGTGATACAGCTAGATATCTAAAATACCCCGAAGCTGAATTGTTGAAAGGAACTGAATTTAAAGCTTTGACTGAGGTAATGCAGAGCTTGAGGGGATCAGAGGGAAGTTAATCAGTCCATGCTGCTGAATAATTAATGTAAACAAGAGATCAATAAATAATTCCAACTATCTCGACTCCCACTTTATCACTGCAAAGGAGAATCCAAAGAGCTTCTACAAATACATAAAGGGCAAAAGAGTAACTAAGGAGAGAGTAGGGCCTCTTAAGGATCAACAAGGTCATCTATGTGCGGAACAAGAGATGGGCGAGATCCTGAATGAATATTTCACCTCGGTATTTACGGTTGAGAAAGGCATGGATGTTAGGGAACTTGGGGAAATAAATAGTGATGTCTTGAGGAGTGTACATATTACAGAGAGGGAGGTGCTGGAAGTCTTAACGTGCATCAAGGTAGATAAATCTCCGGGACCTGATGAAATGGATCCCAGGACGTTATGGGAGGTTAGGGAGGAAATTGCGGGTCCCCTAGCAGAGATATTTGAATCATCGACAGCTACAGGTGAGGTGCCTGAAGATTGGAGGGTAGCAAATGTTGTGCCTTTGTTTAAGAAGGGCAGCAGGGAAAAGCCTGGGAACTACAGACCGGTGAGCCTGACATCTGTAGTGGGTAAGTTGTTAGAGGGTATTCTGAAAGACAGGATCTACAGGCATTTGGAGAGGCAGGGACTGATTAGGAACAGTCAGCATGGTTTTGTGAGTGGAAAATCATGTCTCACGAATTTGATTGAGTTTTTTGAAGGGGTAACCAAGAAGATAGATGAGGGCTGTGCAGTAGACGTGGTCTACATGGACTTTAGCAAAGCCTTTGACAAGGTACCGCATGGTAGGTTGTTACATAAGGTTAAATCTCATGGGATCCAAGGTGAGGTAGCCAATTGGATACAAAATTGGATTGACGACAGAAGACAGAGGGTGGTTGTAGAGGGTTGTTTTTCAAACTGGAGGCCTGTGACCAGCGGTGTGCCTCAGGGATCGGTGCTGGGTCCGCTGTTATTTGTTATTTATATTAAGGATTTAGATGAGAATTTAGGAGGCATGGTTAGTAAGTTTGCAGATGACACCAAGATTGGTGGCATTGTGGACAGTGAAGAAGGTTATCTAGGATTGCAACGGGATCTTGATAAATTGGGCCAGTGGGCCGATGAATGGCAGATGGAGTTTAATTTAGATAAATGTGAGGTGATGCATTTTGGGAGATCGAATCGGGCCAGGACCTACTCCATTAATGGTAGGGCGTTGGGGAGAGTTATAGAACAAAGAGATCTAGGAGTACAGGTTCATAGCTCCTTGAAAGTGGAGTCACAGGTGGATAGGGTGGTGAAGAAGGCATTCAGCATGCTTGGTTTCATTGGTCAGAACATTGAATACAGGAGTTGGGATGTCTTGTTGTACAAGACATTAGTAAGGCCACACTTGGAATACTGTGTACAGTTCTGGTCACCCTATTATAGAAAGGATATTATTAAACTAGAAAGAGTGCAGAAAAGATTTACGAGGATGCTACCGGGACTTGATGGTTTGACTTATAGGGAGAGGTTGGATAGTCTGAGACCTTTTTTCCCTGGAGAGTAGGAGTTTTAGGGGTGATCTTATAGAAGTCTATAAAATAATGAGGGGCATAGATAAGGTAGATAGTCAAAATCTTTTCCCAAAGGTAGGGGAGTCTATAACGAGGGGACATAGATTTAAGGTGAGAGGGGAGAGATACAAAAGGGTCCAGAGGGGCAATTTTTTCACTCAAAGGGTGGTGAGTGTCTGGAACGAGCTGCCAGAGGTAATAGTAGAGGCGGGTACAATTTTGTCTTTTAAAAAGCATTTGGACAGTTACATGGGTAAGATGGGTATAGAGGGATATGGGCCAAGTGCAGGCAATTGGGACTAGCTTAGTGGTATAAACTGGGCGACATGGACATGTTGGGCCGAAGGGCCTGTTTCCGTGTTGTAAACTTCTATGATTCTATTCTATATTAAAAACCGGTAGATAGGTTAATAGCATTTGGAAAGAGTGTTTCTTATTAAAACGGTTATTGAACAAAATAATAAACAAATCACAGTCAAGACCATCAGTGCTGTAATTGGCCATCATATCATTGCAAATGGACTGACTGAAGCTTGTAAGCAGCTCCTAATCTTCCATCCAGGGATGGTTTGAAGTATGGGAAAACTTTAGGAAGGAAAAGGGGGGAAATTTCGCCATTTGTATGTTTAACCATTTTTCATTGTCCGATTGGCTGTGTTGTACACTGGGTTTTGATCCATATGCTGTGCAGTTACAAGCGGGATAGATATAAACTGAGCTGGTGAAATGTTCCACAGAACATCACTGTTCCCATGCAGCTGAGACAAAGGAAGGGGAAGGAGAAAGGGATATGTTTTCTAGGGAGTCCAGCTAGGTGGGGTAGAACAGTGGCAAAGTGAGGAAGGATACGTATTCTGTGGTTTTGCTTGATTACCTTTGGGAATGAGGGCATTTATAAAGAATTTCCCTTCAAGAGATTAAGTAAGTGTAGTGAAGTCCATGCTATGAGAAACGGTACATTGTCTCTGGAAGAAATGAGCTTGATGTGCCAAAAAGTCTTTTCTTGTTCCAAGCCTGTTTGTGCTCAAGGAAAACATTATCCAAACTCCCAACTGGCAGGAAATGCTTGTTCTATGTCAGCCCTTGAACGTGAAGACCATCACTTACCAAAGACCCTGGCTACGAATCCTAACGGGAACTGGGAGGCAAAAAAGGTGAGGAACCATGGGGCCGCGTAGAGGCTGGGGCTGACCTCATTGTCCTCTAGGTGGTTGTACAGATCCCGGTGGTAGTCGTGCAGAAGTCTTGACAGTTGGTACATCTGAATCTGCCCAAAGGACAAAGTGTTTTCAGTATGTTTTCAGCAGGCAGCACACACATCGTCCTGTCATTCAGTGCTGAGCGGAATCACGAGCTCACCAAAATACACACACACACACACACACACACACACACACACACACAATGTTAACTGAAATACCTCTTGGTGGGTATTTCTGTTGGCTTACCCTGTATTTATATATATTTATATTACATATAATTTAACAACTTTCAACTTTTAGAATAAACCATCAAATAGATTAGAATACCTGAAATTTTAACAATGACTAACAGGAACCAGTGGACTAATAATTGCACTGATCACTCACTAAAATGTATTCTATAAATTTTCCACTGTTGCCTCAGCTCTCAGTAGTTTACGTTTTTGTTGAGGAAACAAGTTCGCGGCTCTCCCAATGGCTCGATGAGTTAGTGGATCTCACCCTGGGTAACACTACAATGACCTCAGTGCCCCTGGGTTAGAGAACGGATAGCCAACCAGGCCTGATCAGTATCCAGTGACCCTTGTTGGAAGTGCACGAGGTCAGTATTGTGCTCGGCTGTGGCCCCCTCCCACCCTGCGTAGGATAGCCTGCCTACACTCAAAGGTCAAAGCTCAACACAGGGGTACTGGAGAACGACCTGTGCTAATGACAACTGTACGTCAGGAACATGTCAACAACTTCAGGAGGGAGGGGCAAAAATTGGCCAGAAAAAGAAAAATCGGTAAACAGATGTAAAGGGTGCAGACCCATGGTACAGAAAATTATATATGAATGGATTAAGAGAGGGATCGTTATGCTAATGAATCAATATAATTTCTTTTGTTAAACAAAGTTATTTAAAAGTGCCTTTCCGAATTTACAAGTTTTGGTGGGCTCTTTTTAATAGAATGGAACACCTAATATAGGACACAAGTTCCAATGGTTGTAAAGAGTAGAAGAGAAAATAAAGTAAATCAGGGAGTGGTGCTTAGAGGCTGCCAAGTTTGTGTTTCAAAAGCTTGAAGATTGTAGGAGGAAGGGAAGACTGCGAGGGGCCAGGACTCCCACACTTTCGACATCCTGGGAATGAATGAGTAGGAGATAGGGCGACGAGTCTTGATTTCAGCATAGTGATGATGTCCAGAGGAGGAAGAGCCTGTAGAACAGTGTACGTGTAGTTTAGGAGGAGCAAAGTTTAGAGAAGCACTGACCATAGTAGTATTCACATAATGGAGTGTTAATAGCCTCTATTATATTAATACATTATGTCAAGAGATTGGAGTCATAGTTAGGATCATTCACCATAATGTATGCCTTACACCTAGTGCATTTTATTAAAGATAACAATGAAATAAATATCACACACACACACACACACACACACACACACACACACAGTGAAAATTCTAGTATCACAGCAACAGTCCTTTCCCAGGTCACTGATTTTACCAATCATGCATCATGTCAGACCAGAGGACTTTTGTACTGAATGCTATTGTACTCCCTTCATCTGGTCCTGCGTTGTATTAAATGTTACCATCTTTATCAGTTTATCAAGTGTGCAGTGAAAGACTGTGTGGAGAATGCAGCTGCAGCAGAATTCACAGCACTGCAATGACTCATAAGTGATGCACAACCAATTTTGCTGTTTTTTGTTTGTTAAATTCACGTATTTTCCCTCCAATTTTAAAATGGCCAAGAGAGAAAGGTGGCTCAAACCACTAAATGGGAGGACAGACCCACTGGGGAGGCCCTGCGTGGCCCTGTCCTCTTGGTTTTTTTTAATCTCCTTTCAATACATTCTATCCGTGGCGCTGAGCATACAGGAGACACGAGAGAGAGGTAGAACAAACACACAGCCGCTAACCTCCCTTGTCTTCAGAATAATACCCAAGATGAAAATGCTTTTATATTTAAAAAAAATAGTTTTATTGAGGTTTTCTAGCTGGTCAGATGTTGCAAGTGAAATCCAACCATATATCATAATTGAAAATTTAAACCTTTTTTTGGCCTCAATAAAAATTGTTCCAAGGCAGGAGATGACAGGGTAGTCCCAAGGGTGTTCTGCCCAATCCCTTGAGCTTTCCATTCTCTGTTTTTAAATAGTAGATGATTTATGGTACAAATAAACACCTCGGAGGACAATTATGTTCTAAACAATCAGTGTGCCTCTGGCATAATGATCCTATTCTTAGAATAATGATATTTTAAAATTTCGTATGGTATGAAAGTAATTTTTTTCATTAAAAATCTGAAAAAAGTTTGAATATGAAAGAATTTGTTCAGCTCTTTTGAATCAAGTGGGTATAAATGGAACACCTCCTACATTGAAATTTGCCTAAAGACATACAAAATTTTTACTCTTCATTTTTTAGTGCCCACCATTGAAAATGTTCTAACACTGATAACACATTGTTCTATTACACTAACTATTGCAGCATTAAACAGTTATTCTCAAACCAAAGGATCCCACTGTGCAGCTGAAATTATTCAAAGGTACAATGCTGCATTTATTTTTGCCCAGTGCAGATGTGTGGATAATAAGAGTCTAAATGGGGGTACAGGAGAAAAGGGATCTGGGGGTACAGTTACACAAATCACTAAAAGTAGCGACGCAGGTTAATATGGCCTTTAAAAAGGTAAACAAAACACTGGGGTTCATTTCTAGAGGGATAGAATTGAAAAGTAGAGAGGCCACCTTAAACTTGTATAGAAGCTTGGTTCGACCACACTTGGGAGTGCTGTGCACAGTTCTGGTCTCCATATTATAAAAGGGATATAGAGGCATTGGAGAAAGTGCAAAAAAGATTCCCATGGATGACACCAGAACTGAGGGGAAATAATGATCTGGAAAGGCTGAACAGGCTGGGGCTCTTTTCTCTAGAAAAGAGAAGGCTGAAGGGTGACCTGATAGACATCTTTAAGATAATGAATGGGTTTTATAGGGTAGAGAAAATGTTTCCACTTGCGGTAAGAATGTGGAAAGCGTTACCACAAGGAGTAGTTGAGGCAAATAGCATATATACATTGAAGGGGAAGCTAGATAAGCAGGAGGGAGAAAGGAATAGAAGGATATGCTGATAGGGTTCGATTAAGTATGGAGGGAGGAAGCTCATATGGAGCATAAATGCCGGCATAGTCCAGGTGAGCCGAATGGCCTATTCTGTGCTGTAGACTCGATGTAAGATGGAATGAATAGTGAAGACACAAAATATTCTCATTCTACAATACAAGGTACTCCCCTATCTATATAATAACATTTAACCACATATACACCTACTGTTTGAAGCTGCCATTAATTTCTCCACCAAGAAAGATCCGCCATTTTGGGTCTCTTCTCACAACCCGAGTCACTTTGGTGATGGGTGTGGCTTATGGAGGCAACCTAAATGTACTGCAGCACGGTTCCATTCATTTCTACAGGAGTTCAGGCTTCAGACTTATCTCAATACACACTGGCTGCTACTAGTTTTTCCCAATCGTGCATCATTATAGCATGCACCCTACCCTTGTAACAGGCATTGCTGGAATGGTTAAGGAGATGAGAAGCAACCCACAATGGCAGGTTTCTGTGGGTGGTGGAACACCTTGCTTTAAAGTATCTAGCAGGTGACATGTAATAGACTGGAGCCGTACCTAAGCACTGGAGAGAAACCAAATGTTATCTTGATATCCACAAAAGGGAGTGAGATACGGACCTAGGAATTAACATTAACATTCAAATGTTAAGATTAACATTCGCAGTGGGAAAGATGATTGACCATTATGCAGGGTGTTCATCTAAAGGGTGCAGAGGCCATTAGTAAAGCAAGTGATTTAAAGTATCAAAAACTGCCAAAAATCAAGGCTCAATTGTGGGGAATTGTGAGTGTCTCACTCAGGTTTTTCTCTCAATTTTAACAGGCAGCAATTTAAAAAAAAAAAGAAGTGCCTGTTCTCTACCTCCCAAAACAAACCCCCACCCCCCAACAGTGAAGGGAGTTTTCAGCTGGTCGTACATTTGCAAATGCTTAACTCACCAGCATTGTTTAAAATGAAAGGGTGAATTAAAGTGCTGGGAAATGAACACAGGTAAAATCAATACATTGGACATGTTATAGATGGATTTTCAAAAAATGCATATGATGGGACTTATGGCAAGAATAATGGCACACAGAATTAAGGGAAATGTGGCCACACGGACAGAGAGGCAGCTAAAAAGGTGGAAAGTTAAGAGTAGTGAGAAAGGGAAGTTTCTCAGACTGAGAAAACATGGTGAGTGGTGTTTCACAGGCTGCTGTTTTTGACCAGTGCCTTAGGAATTGAAGAAACAGTATCAAAATTTGCTGATTATACTAAATCAGAGAGGGGGAATGGGGGGGGATGGCAAATTCTGACAAAGGCTGTGAAAGACTGCAGGAGGACATAGATAGGCTAGTAGGATGGGCATCTAGGTGGCAGATGCAGTTCACTGTCGAGAAATGTGATGTAGTACATTTTTGAAGTAAAAACAGGGAACTCTCTTCCCCTCAAAAGCTGTTGAGGCTGGGGGTCAATTGGAAATTTCAAAACCGAGAGTGATAGACTTTTGTTAGGCAAGGGTATTAAGGGTTACGGAACCAAGGTGGATAGATGGAGTTAAGATACAGATCAGCCCTGATCTAACTGAACGCTGGAACGGGCTCGAGGGGCTGAGTGGCCAATTCCTGTTCCTATGTTCCTAAATCCGTGCACGCCAACCAGCTGGATGGACTGTGAGCCTCAGAGCGCTCTCACATGGAAACATCAAGTGGGGTGAAATCGGGCTGGTCCAGGAGCATGAAAGGGGCTCGTAGCGAATCGGCAGCCCGTTTCACACCGGGCCCGGCGTTCGCGTCCACCGAAGTCGATGGAAAATCGGGCGCGGTTTAAAATGGACTCACAACTCGCTATGAACCCCGTTTCTCTCTACTAGCGCAGACCAATCACACCCCCTACCTGCCTGATTTGCAGCAGAGGGGTGCTCTCAAGCACGAGTGTAAACTTGGAAAGCTGTGCTGACAGGACTCCTCGGGGTAGATCGAAAATAAGTTCTTTTTTTTTAAAAACTCCACTGCATTAAGAACGTCGGTGTGCTGTGAAATGTAGCCAGGAAACAGGCTGGCTGTAAAACCTGCTTCGGCAGGGCTTTCCTTCAGCCCTTATCCAGCAATCATTTCAAGAGAATGATGGAAGAGCTGAGCCAAAGCTGGGAGCAATAATCAGAGGGAAAAAAGATCACCGAACAGCTGTGAAATTATTTATGTGCACGCAATTTATCAAAAGGAATAGTTCCCAAAATAAAAAATACTGCAGCATACGGATGTTCCTATTTTATTCCCATGCTGGATCTGAAGCAGGACTCAAAACCTCCTTTACCCATGTAGCCTAGTTAATCCTATTGAACGGTACTTCACAAAACATGACTGTTTGATAACCTTGTTGCTTTATCTAATGGAGAAGGTTTTAGAATATACTAGCGCATCACCCGTGGCGTTGCTCGCAGTAAGGCAGACGATAGACTGGCCTCCATTTTAACTCTCGTGCCGGAACGCAGCAGACAGGGTCGGCCAATTTTAACGGCTGGGTCTCGTTTGCAGGCCGCTTGCCAACCTACCGAACCAAAACAGCCGGGAGATCGGAGGGAAGCAGCTGCCCTGCTGTTAAAATCGTGCCTATCGGGGGCAGCTGCCGGGGACCACAGGGAATGGCCCCCGAAACTAAGGTAAGTGGATAGTCGGGGGGGGGGGGGGGCGGGGTGTTAATTCCAAGCGAAGGCGGGTGCATCATTTTGAATGTCTAATCTAACCTATTTTAGAATGTGTTATGTTAATAGGCAATAAATAGGCAAAAGATGAGCGTAGTTTTTGTTTTAAAAACTCTGCCAGTCTCTGTCTTGAAACTAGGCTCAAATAAACTGCCTGAACTTCAATGTTTCAGTTTGTGCTGTCATCTGAACTGCTCCATTGGTCACCTGCTCCTGTAATTAGCTTTCAGAAACAAGGGTCTAAATTGCAAAAAGTTGGAAAACAATTGTTATAAACATGGAGATATGACATTTAAAAAAAATTTGTCTCCCTTATTTACAATGAAAATGTGTTCAAGTGCGGGGAGGTTTAATTGAGGTGTTCAAAATTATGAAGGGTTTTGGTAGAGTAGATAGGGAGAAACTGTCTCCAGTGGCGGGAGGGTTGGTAACCAGAAGACACAGATGTCAGGTAATTGACAAAAAAGCCGGGGTGGGGGGGGATGAGGAGACTTTTTTTTTAAACACAGTGAGTTGTTATGATCTGGAATGCACTGCCTGAAAGGCGCTATCTAAATTTAAATTATTGTTATAAGAACATGAGAAATAAAAGCAGAAGTAGGCCCCTCGAGCCTGCTCCGCCATTCAATAAGATCATGGCTGATCTTCGACCTCAACTCCACTTTCTCGCCCGATCCCCATATCCCTTGATTCCCCTAGAGTGCAAAAATCTATCCATCTCAACCTTGAACATATTCAATGACTCAGCATCCACAGCCCTCTGGGGTAGAGAATTCCAAACATTTACAACCCTCTGGGTGAAGGAATTGCTCCTCGTCCCAGTCCTAAATGGCCGACCCCTTATCCTGAGACTATGCCCCCTAGTTCTAGACTCTCCAACCAGGGCAAACAGCCTCTCAGCATCTACCCTGTCGAGCCCTCTCAGAATCTTATATGTTTCAATGAGATCACCTCTCATTCTTCTAAACCAGAGAATATAGGCCCATTCTACACAACCTCTCCTCATAGGACAACCCTCTCATCCTGTTGTTGTCGTAAAGTGAAGCCATTAAACTGAGAAAAACAGTGAAACACAAGATTCAGTTTTCTTCTAATGTCCCACATGGGCAGGGGCAAATACGGGCACTGGGAATTTCCTCGAGGGGGAGGGGGTTTCTCCCAATCAGCTGCCGTCACATCGCTGGAAGATCGGCAGAAACCCTGTTTACACTGTTTATCCAGAGTTTTTGTCCATCTGTCACTGTAACCCCCGAGAAAATTCCCGACATGGATGTTTAATGTATGACCCAATGAAACGACGTCTTATTAACCAATACGACCACAGCAACGGGTGATTTTATCAAGCATTCCTCTTGTGAAAATTTGATACCTGAATTCTCTCGAATGACTTTCAAATATGTATAGATTGTATAGATATGGTATAGGCTATTTCCTTGTAAAATATAGTGAAATTAAAGGCCATTTAACTGTAGGATTAGTCGTGGGATATAGCCCTGCAATACGAGTCACATGTTTCAATCATGGTGCCTGAGACTGAGGAAGTCGCTGTTAAATCTTCCTAAAACAGAAAGTATTTCTGCACTTATATACGACTAAAACACTCACGTCAATGTAACATTGGTTCCTTTGATGCTCGGCAGCCGAGCAACAAAGCCTGGCTTGCACGTGGCTCGCATGTTTCTGATAAACACCCCAGATTTACACTGGCCAGAATAACACATACAGAGGAGCTATGTACACAGTGACACCTCTCCAGATCAAGATGATGCTGATGAGTTGCTCAAGCTTCAACCTCGCAGCCTGTGGCCGCCATTTGAACCCAGAAACATGGCAATCCCTCACGTCACGCTCCCCATCTGTGTGTTATCCTGTAGGTAACATGCTCAGAAACAGCCATTCTGTTTCTGCTGCTCTTTCTTGTGCACTATTTTCTGCTGCAGGAAGTGAAATAGAATTGATTTCACCTGGGTTGCCAAGTTCACAATGCGCATTATTCTGAATATTTATAATTTCCAGAGCCACAGTGAACACAATCACTTTGCCTCTGACAGTCTCATTATGTACTGCTGCAGCTAACTGCATGTGCCTGACTGGGTGACACTGAATCATGCAACACACACAAGGCTGTGCTCGTATTACCAGATCAATTTTTCAGCTCAAGCTGCTTTTCAGCTTGGCTGAATTTCACCACAGAAAAAAGAAAGCAGAGGAGAGCCCAAAGGAAACCTTGTGATTTCTATTGTATAAAAGTAATTTGAGTTAGTGCAACAGTAGAGCCTTCCACATTTGCCAGTTTTAAAAAATGCTTTTAAAATTCTCGTGGATTAAAGCTTCTCTCATTACTGCCCAGTGCCAATGCTGCAAAAGCTATAGAAAGACAGGCTTGCTCCTTTAATGACTGTTTGTCTGTAGATTTGGGCTTGCTTCCCTTTGTGAATAAGTGCAATGTGCAGCAGTTGGTGGAGCTTTTCTAACGAGTAATGAACAACAATTCACATTAAATCTGAACGTGGGAGCTACCTTTTCAAACTGACTGAATTGAGAAGCACATTTGGTACATTTTGAATTTATTTTTCTTCTCTGCCTCTTGCCACCTCCCTTGCATCGCTCCCCGATCGAAGGTGCAGCCAGACAATCAGCTCTGCAACTGTCAACAGGAGCCAAGCAGGAACAGCGGCTCGTCGATGTGCCATCTCTGTGGATCTGCTCAGTGCCAGTCCTCTGACACTCGATGCTTACAGATAAGGAAGGCCATTTGTCCCATCTTCATTCACCCGTCCGGAACAAGCCGACGCACCTTCCGTTGCTACGGTTAGTTGTTTCTGAATCGATTCCAGGGTTTTTGCCTCCACCACTCTGCCCAGAAGAGTTGGGTGACTCTGCGTGAAGGCGCTGCACAGCTCACACTCGCTGGGTGAGAAAACGTGGCCGTGAATCTGCATTCACGCTCCTTCACCGCTGCACTTACACCTCTCTGCCACTACATTCATACTCCTCTCTCTGCCTGGAAAGTTCAAAACAATTCACAGAATCATAGAAAATTTACGGCACAGAAGGAGGCCGATCGGCCCATCATGCCCGCGCCGGCCGAAAATGAGCCACCCAGCCTAATCCCACTTTCCAGCACTTGGACCGTAGCCTTGTTGGTTACGGCACTTCAGGTGCATTTCCAGGTACTTTTGAAATGAGTTGAGGGTTTCTGCCCCTACCACCCTTTCAGGCAGTGAGTTCCAGACCCCTACAAGCCTCTGGGTGAAACAATTTTTCCTCAGCTCCCCTCTAATCCTTCTACCAATTACTTTAAAATCTTTGCCCCCTGGTTATTGACCCCTCTGTTAAGGGAAATAGGTCCTTCCTATCCACTCTATCTAGGCCCCTCATAATTTTATACACCTCAATTAAATCACCCCTCAGCCTCCTCTGTTCCAAAGTAAACAACCCCAGCCTATCCAATCTTTCCTCATAGCTAAAATTCTCCTGTCCTGGCAACATCCTCGTAAATCTCCTTTGTACTCTCTCTATTGCAATTGCATCCTTCCTGTAATGTGGTGACCAGAACGGTACGCAATATTCAAACTGTGGCCTAACTAGTGTTTTATACATTTCTAGGATAACCTTCCTGCTCTTATATTCGATGCCTCGGCTAATAAAAGATAGTATTCCACATGCCTTCTTAACCACCTTATCTACCTGTCCTGTTACCTTCAGGGATCTGTGGACATGCACTCCAAGGTCCCTCACTCCCTATACACCTCTCAGTATCCTCCCATTTATTTTGTATTCCCTTGCCTTGTTTCCCCTCATTGACCCTCCTTATTACCTCCTCAAAAAATTCAATCAAGTTAATCAGACCCGACCTTCCCTTAACAAATCCATACTGACTGTCCTTGATTAACCCGTGCCTTTCTAAGTGACGGTTTATCCTGTCCCTCAGAATTGATTCCAATAATTTGCCCACCACCGAGGTTAGACTGACTGGCCATTAATTACTCGGTCTATCCCTCGCTTCCTTTTTAAGCAATAGTACAACATTAGCAGTCCTCCAATCCCCCGGCACAATGCCTGTATCCAGTGAGGATTGGAAAATGATGGTCAGAGCCTCCACTATTTCCTCCTTTGCTTCTCTTAATAACCTGGGATACAATTCTTCCTGGCCCTGGTGATTTATCTACTTTCAAAGATGCTAATCCCCTTAATACTTCCTCTCTCACTAAGTTTATCCCATCCAATATTTCACATTCCTCCTCCTTAGCTACAATGTCTGCATCGTCCCTCTCTTTTGTGAAGAAAGACGCAAAGTATTCATCAAGAATCATCCCAACATCTTCCGCCTCCACACATAGGTACCCTTTTGGTCTCTAATAGGCCCTACTCTTTCCTTAGTTATCCTCTTGCCCTTAATTTATTTATAAAACATCTTTGGGTTTTCCTTGATTTTACCTGACAGTATTTTTTCATGCCCACTCTTTGCTTTCCTAATTTCCTTTTTAATTTCACCCCTGTACTTTCCGGCTTGTACAGGGCTCACCTCCCCCAGAACCGGTCCCAACGCCCCTAGGAATCTAAAGCCCTCCCTCCTACACCATCTCTCCAGCCATGCATTCATCTGCTCTATCTTCCTATTTCTATACTCGCTAGCGCGTGGCACCGGGAGTAATCCGGAGATTACTACCTTTGAGGTCCTGCTTATTAATTCTTTTCCTAGCTCCTTAAAATCTTCCTGCAGGACCTCGTTCCCCTTTCTACCTATGTCACTGGTACAGGTACGGACCACGACCTCTGGCTGTGATGTTTTTTGATGTTTTCTGTCTGTGTCCTGTCCATTCATCCGAAGTCTTGGCCAGGAGTTTTCCGATTGGTTCAGTGTACGCTCATGTTTGATTTTTTCCCCCCCAAATCGGTTCGACTGGTGTCTATTTTTTTATTTTCCCACTGGTTCAGTCACAAAAATGTCGACTCACATTCCAGCAGAAAAAGAAATATTCTCCGATACAACTGCCGTGTGATTTCCCTGCATCCCGGCTGCTCCTATTTTAGTGCGATTATTATTCAGTGCCTAAATTTCATTGCTTTACTATTTTAAAGATAATACACTGAAATGAATAAATCTCATTTTTAAATTGATTTCCCCACCCCACCACTATCCGTGCTTTCTCCCAATAGGATTCCCGTGCTCTCCTTCGACGACAAGCTTGACACAACTAGTTTCTTCCCGTTGTTGCTCACTCTCCGCTTCCCGGCTGATTCCGCCATTACGGTCTGCCTGCTCCTTCTCTGACACCGTTAGGCTCCTCTTCTCCTCTCTCAGAGCTGGGCCATAGCTGTGTCTCCTTCCCACTCCCCACACCAACTATACCACGCAGCCTCACTGCCAGACTACTGCTCCACGTCCATTGATACAAGCAATGCTGTGGGACAACCACTACCACAGAAAAGAAAAAATAAGCTCTTGATCCAGATCCAGATACAGTTTGGGGACCAAGGGTAGGTCAGAGGCAAAATACCAAGCGCAATATCTCAAATAAATTCATCAATTTTAACATAACCAGAAATGTTAGCATATCAAGGCCAACTGTGTTGTAGGTTGGCCAGGAAACAGATGTCTGGAAAAAGATTGAATGATTTAAACGGGAGTTAAATCACAGAGTCTCTCTCATACACCTCTTGGTATACTACTTTTTCTGCCATGATAGTTATTGTATGGGAGCAACATGACTTAAGGCTTCCCTCCCTGCTAGGCTACCACATGACGTTACAAATGGGGAGCCTTCAGAGTGGCTCCATTCTAAACAATGGCGACTACAACTTCAGACTAGATCTTGCAACCGATTCAGATCCTGGGAAAACACACTGCCAGCTGGGGTGCGGAGTATCCAGCATAGTTTCCCAGGGTTCCCATGGGTCAGAATGGCTTTTAAGCCAGTGTGAATTCCACTGTGTGCAAAAGATCCCTTCCGGAACACTCCTAATTGACGACATCACAGAGCAGCTTAGCAGGGAGGGAGGGAGGGAGGATTAACCTCAAGTGGCTTCCAGAAGCTGAGATAATCAAGTGCTTTTCTTTCAAACAACATCAAACAAAATTTTAGTGACTGCATTATTTTCTCTAAAATATCAGCAAGTACAGTACTTTGAATAAGAAAGTATTCACCCAAGACTTGCCTGCCTCTTTAAGTTAGCAAATAAAGGATCCATTACTGTTACAGCTTTATATGGAACTTCATGTCATACACTCTACACTAAATACAAAAGCATAGAATTTGAGTACTTTAATTGTTGAAGTCGCCCCTAGAAAACATAAATATTGATTCTAAAACTGTAGATCTAAAGGATGTGTAGGGTAAGGATCAGGTCCCTGTGCCAGTTATTCATTTGTGAAACTTGGCAATTTTCATAGAGTAGAATCATTGAATGATACAGCACAAAAGGAGGCCATTCGTCCCATCGTACCTGTGCCAATTTGGAAGAGTGATTCGATTAGTCCCAATCCCCTGCCTTTTCCCGACAGCCCTGCAAATGTTTCCTTCAAGTATTTATCCAATTCCCTTTTGAAAGTTACGACTGAATCTGCTTGACCACCCTTTCAGGCAGCGCATTCCAGATCATAACAACTCACTATGGAGTAAATTTTCCAATTGGAAATTCCAGGCCAATATAATTAATTCTGTACCCAAGCTGAGAAAGTTTGATTGCGACTTTGGAAATAGATTGAACGCATTGTAAATCAAAAACCGTTAATTTTTAAAAGCAGAACAACTCACACGATACCTGCAATGACATCATGTCGGGCCTGTACTGTTTACGGAAGCCTAGGTCGTACATCAGGAACTTGAGCATTTCAAAGGCCTGCTCTTCACTTGTGTGCAGAAGGAGTACCCCGGCAACAAAACTAATACCCTGGCAGTAGCCCACCTCCTTGTCCAGCAACGAGTAGGCCTTGAGGAGATTAAACAGTGAGAGCTGGCCAGCTCCCAACTGTGCAGAGAAATATGCATGGGTGGGAAATGTTCGTCCTGTAGGAACACAAAAAGAAGCAACGTTATTTTGCGTGCTGGAAAAGCAATTTATCGCATAAAATACATGTCGCAGTAAGCGGACAGTGATTATTATTGGATCCCCCACCAATTGAAGATAGTATCAATTGCTGGTAGAAGGTGACATTTTTAGCATTGCCACAAGAAGCAGAGAAGGTCCTAAGAAAGAAAGAATAGGAAGTCACTTGTACTGGCATCAAGATGTCAGAGGAGACTGGTATCGGCCCCTCCCTTAATAAAACCAGCAGAATGATATCTTCAGGAATTTGCTTCCAACAGAATTCAGCGGATCCCTGACACTGAATCAATAAAATTGTTAGCTTCCTTTACCCGAGACGGCACCCTCTGAAAATCAGGCCTACCGACTCGCCTTTATTCGACAGGCAGTAACTTGCAATCTCTTGCTCTCATGCGTGAGGATCACTATCTCCCACTTGTGTGCACTGCTGTGGTTAAAGTGAGTCACAAGAACATTAGGGACGGGAGGAGGCCATTCAGTTCCTCCGGCCTGCTCAGCCATTCAATTGGATCATGGCTGATCTGTAACTCAACTCCATTTTTCTGTCTTTGCTCCATATCATTCGAAACCCTTACCGAACAAAAATCCATCGATCTCAGTCTTGAAAGCTCCGACTGTCCCAACATCCATAGCCTTTTGGGAGACAGAGTTCCAAATTTCCACTATCCTTTGTGTGAAAACGCGCTTCCTGATTTTGCTCTTGAGCTGCCTCGCTCTACTTTTAAGATGGTGCTCCCTTGTTCTTGACTCCCCCACCAGAGGAAATAGTATCTCCGCATCTATCCTATCAAATCCTTTTTAACATTTTAAACACCTCGATCTGATCTCCCCTCAATCTCCTATACTGAAGGGAACACAAGCCAAGTTTATGCAACCTGTCCTCATAATTTAACCCTCTAAGAGTTAACAGAACATGTCCTGCCAGGCATGCCCAGTATAGCTGCTGAAATCCATCATGGTAGAGCTGGCGGCATCAGAATGGCACAATGTTGCTTATGTGAGCATTTGTTGTAAGCAGTGACTCGAGCATGGTACTGCTGTCACTCTTCTGCAGTCTAAGCAGCTGTGGCACAGTGGGTAGCAATCTTGCCCCTGAATCAGAAGGTCATGGGTTCAAGTCCCACTCCAGAGACTTAAGCACAAAAGCTCAGGTAACACTCCAGTGCTGTACTGAGGGAGAGCTGCACTATTGAAGGAGCCGTCCTTCAGATGCAAAGTTAAACCGAGGCCATGTCAGGGCATGTAAAAGATCCCATACGCTGTTCAAAGAAGAGCAGGGTATCGTCCTGGCCAATATTTATCCCTCAACCAACCACACTAAAAAAAACAGATGATCTAGTTGTTATCACCTTGCTGTGTGCAAATTGGCTGCTACATTACAACAGTGACTACACTTCACAAAGTACTACATTGGCTGTAAAGTGCTTTGGGAGGTCCTGAGATTGTGAAAGGCCCTGTATAAATGCAAGTCTTTATTTTTAGTATAGAGGAGTTAATGGTCCTATGACTGAGCTGGAGGATGCCCTGCATTGGAACACAAGGGAATGTGTTGGGGGAATCCAGCAGTATGAAAAGGCAATAGAAATAAAGAGAGCACAATGTATAATGCAGGAAGATGGGATGAGAAAAATAAGAGCCACAAGGGCGAAAAAGTACACTTAAGCCGATATAGGAGAAATTCGGATACGAAACAAAACTTAATTAAAGCACAGCAGTCTGAGAAAAAGAAACTGGAGAGAAAAATAACTGAGATACAAAAAAAAACAGTATAAAATAAGGAGACTGGAGAAGATATATACAAAAGTCAGATGCAAGATAAGCAAGTTTTAAGCAACAGGGAGAGGAGGAAATCAAACAGGAGGATATGGTAGTTGTTAAAGGCTGTTACAAAATGTTAAAATTATAATTGAATGTGTAACATCACCATCTCCTGGCAACAAAATGGTACTGCATAGGGAAAAGTCCTTGGTTTGGCCGAAAGTACATTTTTTGAGAGAATAGGGTCACTTATTGAGCAGGGAAAATTACTCTATTATTTTTCTTAGCCCTAGCCCACATAAGATAAATCTACTAATTCCACCCCAGCAGTAATACACGGTTACGAGCCTCTGCTCTTTGTATTTATAAAATCGAGGTCACTTAAAAGGAACTCTTACCAAGGTCCACCAAGATAGCATGTTGCTGAGCAGTCAGCTGTTTCAAAAGTTCCTTGTATGAAATATCTTCCGGTTGCTGTTTCTCCGGCAACCTGTGCCTCAAGTGATACTGCTCGGCCAAGAATTGCCAGATCTCTCCTCTCCGAGCCTTTGGTACACCTGTCACACAAAGGCACCCTCTTTAAAAGCAGATTGCTGCACACACTGTAACTTGTACTTCCACCTCCACACTGTCATTTTCTGCAATAACAAACAACCACTAACAATTAAGCCACTTATTTTCATGGGTAAAGGAATAGAAGGGTATGTCGATAGGGGCAGATGAAGTAAATAAGAGTGGGAGGAAGCTCTTGTGGAGCATAAACTCCGGCATGGCCTGTTTCTGTGCTATAAATTCGATGTGATGGTTTATACACACAATATATACCAGACAACCTGTTCAACTGCAAGTCATTTCTCTGGGGTAATCATTGATAGGAGTAGGGTAGCATAGTGGTTATGTTACTGGACCAGGAGGCCTAAACTAACAATCTGGAGATATATGTTCAAATCCCACTACAGCAGCTGGGGAATTTAAATTCATTTAATTGAATAAAAAGCTAGTATCAGTAATGGTGACCATGAAACTACTGGATTGTTGTAAAAACCCATCTGGTTCACTAATGTCCTTTACAGAAGGAAACTGGCTGTCCTTACCCAGTCTAGCCTATAGGTGACTCCAGTCCCACAGCAATGTGGTTGATTCTTAGGTGGCCTCCAAAATGAGGGCATTTCACTCAGTTGTACAATCCCACTCAACGTGGAGGCTCACCACCACCTTCTCAAGGACAGTGAGGGATGGGCAATAAATGCTGGCCTTGCCAGTGACACCCACATCCCATGAATTAAAAGAAAGGCCCTCGAGCCTACTCCGCCATTCAATTAGATCATGGCTGATCTGCACCTCAACTCCATTTTTCCGCCTTTGCGAGTGCTGCAGGGAAGGTTCACACAGGTTATGGGTATTACCCTGTATCTGCCACCTTCCCTTTGTTTCATAGCCTTAGTCTGTGACGCACAAGCAGATACTCCAGGTATCAAGACAGTAACAACCACTGAACTCGTAACACTGCGCTCAAAATTGACACAGGATAATGTGGGATTGCTGGCCATTAGGATCTCTACCTAAAATAAAACTTTTTCGTAACAGTACATCCTCCCCCCAGCAAGCTCTTTTATCCATTTCAGAAGACGATTGTGGTAGAGTTTGGAACACTCTGCAGCATTACAAATCAAACAAGAAAAATAGAGAGAGTCTTCAGCAGCGTCCCTACGTAAAGAGGCTTCAGAAATCATTCAAAACTGACCGAAACGTATAAGAAATGGCTGACAACTGGCTCTCCCAAATGGCAGTGAGCAGCTGAGCCCCCCAGACCGGGATTGTTCCAGTCTTCATTGCAACCCAGCAATGCCTGCAGGGAATGGGTCAGTGTGAATAGCATCGGGATCTGCTAGAAGTATCCCTGTGATCGGATACCCTGCTAAACTCACTGTCAAAGTTTCCACACCGGGATACCGGGCTCTTAGACTGGGTACTAAAGTGCTCATGGGACCATATTCCAACAGAACAGGAAGGCAGAGAATTGGCTGGGCTGGGAGGGAAAGAAATGCTTAATACGCTGGTTAAACACTTAGCCCACAGAAAATGGCTGCTTGTGTTTATATGGGTGTCAGCAAATCACAGACACAGGTCACTAAATTCATTAGTACTTTTTTGTGGCAGGTTTTATCAAGATTTCCTGTTTTTATTTACTAACAGTCATTGAAGAATCCTAGAATTATTAGTTATCCTGAGCCTTGTCACACAAAACTTGTTGACAAAATATCAACTATAAATAAAGAGCACTTGTTGATTGCAATTTATTAAATAGATCCAATCGAAGTGATAAATGTCTCCTTATCATGCGAAATACATCAAAGGAATGAAAATTTTTGCCAAGTAAAATAATGCAGGCTGTACTCACACATTCCTTGACATTTTGGATTTCATTTAACAAGGGAGTCTAACTTTCAGGGCTCATTTTTAAATTAAATGGTTACAAAGGATATGGTTAGTTTTAACATGCTCATGTCTGTTTTTTTTTAAACAACATTTTCTGCCTTTGTGATTTTACTTTGTATAAACGGTGATATCTGACGGGAAGCTGCTTAACTAGAAGGAGTCCCATACTGTGAGAAACCAAGTTAGCAATCAAGCACTGACCTTGACTAAGAGCAGTGTGAACCTTCTCCATGTCAACCTTCAACTTTGCCCTTCCTGGAGTGGTCAGCATTTTATCCCAAACCGCAGAAACCTCTTTTTGGCAAAGAACAAACTCTTCATAGTCCAATTTCACTTTTCTGGCCTGAAGCTCATCTCTGCTTGCTGTAATATTATTTTTAAAAATTCATCAGATTAATAATACAGAATTCATAGAGCACCACAATGTTCAGACAGTACATTGCTCTCCACTTCCTCAAATAATTACTATAGCTGAGCAAGGCAGCCAGGACTAAACAGATATGGTCATTTGGTAAACACAAGGGGCTATAAATTCAGCCCTGTAGCGCCCGTTTCGTAGGCGCTACGTGGCCGTCTAAGGTCCCAAAATGGCGTCCGGAATGCGTACGCACACTTCTAGCGTGACGTGCGCCAGACGCCTTCTTGGTGCAGGCGTTTGCTCATGACCGCCGGTACCATGTAAAGAGATTATGTGTTAGATCAGTGTACAACGGTGATTTAAAGGGATAGATACCATTTTGGCACTCAACGCTCCAGCCAACGCACTGGTCTTAACCACGAACAGCTGAACATGTCGGACAGGGCCTGGAGGACCCCCCCCCCAACCCCCATCAGCGCTATTTAAAGGGACCATGCAGGATTTACAAGTTAGTTGCTGATTATTGCTTCTGGCTGCTGATGCATTTGTACCTGTTTTTAGAGGTCTTCCCTACTTGAATATTAGGACAAGGGGTCATCGCCTAACATTTAGAGTCAGGACTTGCAGGAGTGAAGTTAGGAAACGCTTCTACACACAAAGGGTGGTAGAAGTTTGGAACGCTCTTCTGCCAATGGCAGTTGATGCTAGCTCAATTGTTAAATCTATCAATCTCAGATTTAAAATTATGTTAACCAAGTACATTAAGGGATATGGGGCTATGGAGTTAGGTCACAGATGAACCATGATCTCAATGAATGGCGGAACTGGGTCGAGGGGCTAAATGCCACTGCCACATGCTGCCTCCTGTTGTGCGCCACCTTCTCCTGCATGAAAGCGGGACGTGTTGTCGGTGAGCGTCCTGCAAGATGTTTGGGTGATTTGCCTGTCATGGATGAATAGCCGCCAGTGCGTGTGACCTTTGAGTTGTGGTGTGCAGCTTGCTACAGTGGTGCTGTTTTGAATCAGGTTACTCACAGGTGGAGGACTGGTCACCCTTATTAAAAATGCTTATTTTTAATGATAAACCCATTTTCAGCTGTATTAATAAAACTGCACCAGGTTACAATTATTACATACATCCAGGAATACATTTTAATGGAAAGAAAAAAAAATGATTATGTTCTATTACGCTGCTCGATTGTGCTGGTTCATTGAATCACGATTGTGATTATGCAAATGAATTTTTAATGGGAGCTTGAGCTGTAACCTAACCAGTGCAATTTTGAGCGCATTTTGGGTGTAATTTCCCAACTGTGCCCAAAGCGGAAACTCTACCCCCAAGGACGCCTGCCACCTCTCCTAAAGAGGCTGCTTCACCCATATCGCCAGCCTTCACGTGTCAGCCTGGACAATGATTGGCAGCCATCTACTGAATTGTGGGGAGGGACAATGCAGCTGGGTGAGATCCCGGCCTCACTCAACACGAGCACTTCCAGCAAGGGTGACTGTGAGCACGGGATAGTGACCAGGAGTGGGAACCCTGGCTAATTTACTTCCCTCACTTGTAGGGTTGCCAACTCTGGTTGGACGTATTCCTGGAGGTTTCATCACATGACCTCCTGCCTTCAACCGCCCCGCCCAGTTAAAAAAATCCTTCTCCAATATTTTTATAACTAATAATCAAAAATGAATAATACACACAATTTTCTTTACTATCCCTATAATTTGTCTCCCGGATTGCCCTCAGCAGTGTCCTGAAGATGAATCTTTAATTCCTCAAGACTCCAGGAGGGTTGGCAACCCTGCTCACTTGTCCGGGGGTACTGAGGCCAATTGCATCACCCTGACCAACTAACAGTACAGACTGGGGACCACACCTGGGATCTTTCTGATTGAATTACTTATCACGCTAGATGGTGGATTTACTGCGTCCCCGGGGCAGCTGATAAATTACTTTTAGCTCTTGACACACTGATGGAAACCATGACTGAAAACTAGGGGTCCTTGGATTTATCGGGAGCGTGAGCTTGATTACAACTTCTTCCTATTTTCTGTGCGCGAGGTAGAATACTTTATGATTTCTGTTTACAATTACTGTTGGTAACTCGAAAGGGCTCATTCCATGATCAGCTGCTCCCAGCACTCACAGGGAGTGCAGGTCAAAAAATTAAGATGTTGAAAGGCCATCACGTTGTATTACAACACCATTTCTATTCCCATTAAAAAGGCTTCTTTACAATCATTCATTCACAGCACTGTACATTCCAATGGAAGTGGTCTTACCTTCTACCAAAGGCACCATATTTGAAAAGAACTGAAATCTCCACAGCAGCATTAAGAATATGACAGTATAAAAGTCATCAATTACATGTGATATCAGGAAACTTTGGTTTAGCTTTGCAGCAACACATGATTTAAACAGATTACATATCTACTACTTGAGGAGAAATGTTGGCTCTCCTGCTTAAAAAAAAACAAAATCAATGCTGGGTTTATTACACCCTAGGATCAGGATAGATTTAACTGTCTGTCTGTCCCTGGGGTCCTATCAATAGTTGACATTACAATTGCACGGCACGTCCCATTTTTCATAAATTTATATTGCAATACTTATGTCCTCCTATAGATGCCAGCGGTGCATTTAGTGCACACCCAAATCTAGGAAAGATTATCCGGATAGATTAAAATTATGAAGGGATTTGATAGGGTAGACAAAGAGAAAATGTTTCCGCTTGTGGGGGAATCCAAAACTAGGGGTCATAAATATAAGATAGTCACTACTAAATCCAATAAGGAATTCAGGAGAACCTTCTTTCCCCAGAGAGCGGTTAGAATCTGGAACTTGATGCCACACGGATTAGTTGAGGTGAATAGCACAGATGCAGTTGAGGTGAATAGCACAGATGCATTTAAGGGGAAGCTAGATAAGTACATGAGGGAGAAAGGAATAGAAGGATATGTTAATAAGGTTAGATGAAGTAAGGTGGGAGGAGACTCGTGTGGAGCATAAACACTGGCATAGACCAGTTTCTGTGCTGTAAATACTATGTAATTCTATGTAAAATCATATATTCCCAAAAATGCTAAAGCTGTCTACAAGCAGAAGATCATTACTGCATCAACCTTGATTTCAGTTTGGCTGAGTATCACTCACTGCCTATTGACATCAATTAGCAAGCAAGAATATCAATTATTTTCTCCAGTTTTCAAAACATCGCAGGCAGTCAGTCCAAGTGTATAAGAAAAAGGAATGTGAAAAACTCATCTGTGTCTTTTCATTCTAAAACTGAGATACGTGCACTTGAAAAACAATAGCCCATCTATGATCAGTATACTCACTGAATGTATGCAGCCATGCATTGCTCCACCCCGCTACCGAATATTACTGTTTGGGATCGATCCGCAATGATGCATCAAACAGCTGTATGGGAACTCTCCATTTCCCACAAAGCTGAATCATAGCTTTAATCTGTGAGGCAAGGCAGAGCCCCAAGGTTCGATTTGAAATCATATTCTTTATCACAGAGCCCCAGCTATATCCAGCTGGTGAGGTGGTGAATGAAGTATGTTCTGGTTTATTATGTTCTATGCAATTCTGCCACAGCATGATTTCCCTAATGGGAATACAGCAGATAGCTCCAGCTGAAGAGCCAGCTTTGGCACAGGCATGATGGACTATATGGCATCATTCTGTACTGAAATTTCTATGAGTCAATTAGAAGGAGCTGCAGACCACTGATGTCATTGTTGACAACAGCAGCGACAGGAGTACAATTCTTGTACCAGCCATCAGCCTGATAAATATGTATTAACCTTTTTGGACGGCCAACTGATCGGCAGCACGTAGATGAGGCCCAGGAGTTAAAATGCCCCGGGCCGAGCCACGCCTGAAACTTAGACCAGCGAGTGCGATTCGTACTTGTTCCACCCTTAGTTCCCGGCCTAGGTTCCTGCCGAAGTTACGATGGGAGTATGCCGGAAGGGCGGCGTATTTTTCGGGCCAGTGTTTTACCCGTCATGGATGGAATGTGCTCAGAGTCTGGGAAATATCGGCAGGATAGCTGACTCAAGCACTGGAAATCTACGAGCATTCCAGCCCAGGGCACGGAGATTGTAGAGGGAAGTTTTACTGGGATGTCTCAGATAAAATTGCCAGGTTGATGGCGAAGGTCACTGCATTATTTGAGAATTTTTAAAACGTGTATTGAGTTATCAATTTAACTTTTAGAAGCAGTTAGTCATGGCCGCTGAAAGAAATTGGAGCAGAGTATTTTGGGCAGTTTGGTTGGTCGGTTTTGTGGTACTTAGTGGTTTTGCAAATAATGGCTCCGATTGCTCGGTCTGGTGCTGGTCACTTGTTCCTGATTGGTGCTACCTGCTGCGTGAATGGAGCAGCTTTTGATTTGTTCACAGGCAGTACACCTGGTATTCGATTGGCTTGAATAACCACCGTGCTGTTAAGTTACCAATCGGGAGGTGAAGCTGTGATTCTGTTACAGTGTGCAGTGTCACACTGTGTGTGTCACACTCTTGAATTGTGACACCTTCCAAGAATGCAATAGTGTAGCACAAACGTACACCAGCTACGTTAAGTACGACTCTTGCTACCCTGCCAGGGCCACTATGTTGAGCACTGCATGTTTAGCAAATTGCAGCTGGACATTACTCCCAACTGCAGCCTGACCTTGTTTCCAAGGCAACATGCTGTTTGGTGATAGACTGAACAGGCTTCAGTCACTGCAACCGACCCTCTGACAGGATGAAGGGAGGCAAGATTCCCTAATTATTAATTTAACACAATTTTTTTTTTTAAATGGAATCCGTACCCTCATGAGAACAACTATCAGTTAAATTTTAGCGAGGCTCCATTCCTAAATTAGAATTTTACATCAACGAGAGCATGAGGGCAGTGTCTCTGATTCACAGCACTTTGGACTCTGTTGTTGATTGAAATAAATCCTCCAAGTATGGAGTACAGCCTTGCAAACTTTACCCTTATATACTTTTTTAAAAAAATAAAGCAAGCAGCTCTTTTAAGTACAAGAGCGTGTAAAGGAGTTTAGAAATAGGTTGCTGTTGAAATCTATATCAACATGGAAAACTAAGTGACGTCAGGAGTCCTCAATGAATTAAACGCTCTTTTAGATAGAATTGCTTAAGAACTGCTTGTCCTCGATGCATCAAGTCAATTCCAATCTGCTATTTGTATAAATCTTGAAGGCAATCTCACCCAGCTCTTTGATATTCATAGTTAAGCAATGCATCAGTAGAGACAACCATCAACATTTTCACAACAGTAGAGGAATTTGGAGAGTGGGAGAGGAGGGAAGTTCATGCTGTACGAACACGAGAGGAAAAAAAAGGAGCGGTTTCTACTGTTTTGAGGTAAAGGTTGACCATTTCTGATGACCCTCACACAGTTCCTAAAATATGTACTGTATATATTTTGTTTTCACTTTGTCTATTATACAGATCTCATCTGCACCCCACCGAGAAAAATTAATTGAGTGAAAAGAGACAGTGGCCTAGAAATTGATTCACACCCCAACCGCCATGCGCAAATCTGATGCAAGAGGTCCATGTAAAATTGGACCTCATGAGTCATCATCACGTGACCGGTGGGGGGGGGGGGGGGGGGGGAGGGGGGAGCAAATAGTGTCCGACGACAATCCGCAGTTTCAAACATGGAGCCAAGAGGAGCATTCCTGCCCCTCCTGGCTCCGTATTCAAGTAAGTCCATTTCTTTTTTTTTTGAAAACTTACCTTTCTGGTGACAGCCTCTAGCGGCCCCTTTAACGGCCGCTGGTTTGGCTGCTTTAGGCCCGAGAAAACTGACTGCGGCATGCATCGTGGACCTAAGGCTAGTCTTAGGCGTGCCCCCTGGACGACTCTGGCAGTGCCCTAACCAATCCTATGAGCGTGTGCCATATTGGACCCATCAGCACCTTTTTTTTTGCCAAAGTTCGCTTGAGGAAAAATTCTCCCTCTGATACAATTTTGAAACTCAAATGCATTATATCCACAGCGGATATTTCAATGGCCGTTAACAATACATTCAATATTTCTGTGAGAGCTAACCTTCCAGCCTTTGATTTTCCTTCTCCATCCGAAGCAATAGGATCTGCTGACAGATGGCTTTTCTCCACATGATCCGGAGCACCTCCGAGGGGCGTTTCTTCTTCTCCCCAACTGGGAGGTCATCCGCCTGCAGCAGAGAGGCCAAAGGGTCCTCCTCCACAGCTGGCGCAAGAGGAGAAAGAGGTGGCAACTCAATGCCGTCAAAACCATCTACAGAAATAGAAAATCGTATCTTGTTATGCCATCCATCTGGCTTGAGAAAAGCACAACACAGACATATGTCTGCAGCATCATGTTTACATAAGAACCTAAGAAATCACAGAATGCAAAGAGGCCATTCATCATGCCCGTTTCTTCCACAGTACCAAGTAAAATTTACCCAGTTACTTAATTTGCGGACAAGCGACACAAAATTCTTCCCTGATCTTCAAAAATGTAATCAAGCAATGTTGTGCTTCGTTAAGCTTCAATCTCAGAGAAAAACTGTTAATGGTGACCCTTGAATGTCAATCACTTCATTCGTGCTTCACCAACTATTACAAGATGATGGGATAAATTTTCGTGTCCACCGCCTGTGGTAATCCAGAGGAATACATTGCCTGTCCATGGTAGAACCCACCTGATTTCATGCCCCGGTAGATTACCCCCGTTTGTCTATGTAGACCATTTCAGCTTGGTGCTAAGGTGGTCCTCCCACGGCAAAATGTCTGCCCACAACTCCCAGAACCCAATGACTGGCACACCGTACCGTCCAATGTTCCTTTCTGCTGCATGGCTGCAGAGGACTTGTTCATGGGCGAAGCGACACGCAAGAAGATCCGCTGGCGCCACGAGATCCGACGAGGTGTGAGGACAATTCCTCCCCCACTCAATGATTCCGTGCTGCAGCCAGAAAAGGCCCTTCTCCTGCTTTCACCATCACTGAAGCATAAAAGAGAAAACATTCAGAGACAAATGCCAAAACTCAAAAGTGTTGAATTCTTCACCACTCAAGTGTTGGTTGGTAAAGAAGTAAACAATTCGTTGGCATTAGATGGTTTAGTAAAATGTGACAACGCCAGGCGGCATTAAGGAGCGGACAAGAAAAACGCACATTTATTCAACAGTCCTGTGAAGAAGGAACGTCAGCCTATTTATGTGAACGCATAGATTAGTACAGTAAAGGATGGACAAAAGGACACAACTGAACATTTTATAAGGCAACAACCAATGCCGGTTTTGTTAGGGCAAAGTGTAGCACGTATTAAAGGACAGGACAGCTGAAAGGCTGACTTCATAAAACCACACTTACCAACTTGATGCAATCGTCTCCCAGTTTTCAGCCTTTGCAAATTGATTCACCCTCAGAAATCATCCAACCACAGTGTGCAAGAATTACAGACATGTTTCTATGACTATTTTTGCAAAGAGCCGAGGGTACATAGAAGATAAACTGTGAAGTGACAGTTCACTGAAGAACTGAAGAGGAAACTTTCTGCTATTCATTATTTATCGAACAATCGTAAACGTGTTCTTTATATGTGAGCTTATAATTTCACTATAAACAGTGAAGAGCAGAAATGTTCTTCCAGCATCACCAAGTGAGACAATGGGATTGCACAGTCTGAAAACATGAGGTACTTATTTTTGCACTGAACCACTATTTGCAAATGATTAGTTTATACCATGTGCACTTTCCTTTTCTAATACACTGAATCTTTGTGATTTACTCAAACACAAAAGGTCATGAGGGTTTTTCTTCCAGAAATTTATGTCGATGTCGGTGTACCTTATGTTTGCACTAATTACAGAGAAGCATGCATGGATAAATCAATCTGTAGGCATATTTGTACATGTTAACATAGTAGTGTTACATGCTTCAGCATCCGGGTGTTTTGTTGGCAATGTTCAAGAGGGTGGATGTTGATAACAGGGCAGAGCTGCAAAGAAACCAAACTAGTTTGTCTGGGTGCGTTAATTGGGTTGGCTCCCTATTCTTGAGGCGCTGCCAATTCTGCAGCTCCTCGCACAGTCTCTTTTTTTTCTAACTCTGGCTCCAAGCTCCCCTCTCACTTGCCACAAGAGCCCAGAGTGAAGTAGTTAAAGTGAGGAGCGGACTTGAAATACAGCATGATCAAATTATATCATGCATTTCAATTTTGTGCTGTACCGAGGGCCAAATAAGATCTGAATGATTGACTGCCATCGTTCCTCTCATACTAATCTGTTCTTCCACCTAATTGGTATGGGGACATTTTGAGAGTGTCTTACAGACATAAAGGGCAGATTTTTGAATCATGCAGCGCAGGAACAGGAACAATGTGCAGTGCCTGCCTACATACTCCATGGCCATTCTTACTCTAACTTTCCATTGTTAAGGTCACGGTGAACTCTTAGTGTTCAATCCAGCGCTGCAGCAGTTAGTTCAAAGACGGCGGCTCCTTTTTAAAGGAAAGGGAGGTTTAAGATAGTTAAAAAATATGATCATTGCAAATAACTTTTTACTTGAAATAATGGAGCAGCACCAAGGCAGAGTTGCTACTCCAGCAAGTGGCAAAAAGGATTACTGTTTTCAACATTGCAGGACACCACCCTTCCCCTCCAACACAAGGGAGCGATTCAGATGCCCAGCACAAGGTGATGCGACTCTAAATGTTATGTTGATCACTTGCCGACAAGTGAGAAAGAAGCTTGCACACTTCCAAAAAGATTCAACAAAGCGACTCGTCAGTACTTTATACCAAGTAGATGGGCAAAGCAAGTATGTCACAAAGTATCTCCTCACATCCTGTTACACCTTGATTGCTGCCCTGGGCAAAGAAGACAGCCCACCACCACCTTCTCAAGGACACCAATACGAAGAACTTTTATAGTTATATTAGGAAAAAGAGGGTGGTCAGGAGCAGTGTTGGCCCCTTAAAAACTGAAAGTGGGGATATTGTCATTGACAATGGGGAAATGGCGGACATGTTGAACAATTACTTTGCATCAGTATTTACAGTAGAAAAAGAGGATAGCATGCCGGAAATCCCAAGAAAACTTATATTGAATCGGGGACAGAGAGTCGATAAAATTAACATAAGTAAAGCAACAGTAATGAAGAAAATAATAACACTAAAGAGTGACAAATCCCCAGGACCAGATGGTTTCCATCCCAGGGTTTTAAAGGAAGTAGGTGAGCACATTGTGGATGCCCTAACTATAATCTTTCAAAGTTCTCTAGATTCAGGAACTGTCCCTCTAGATTGGAAAATTGCACATGTCACTCCGCTTTTTAAGAAAGGAGAGGGAAACCGGGGAATTATAGACCAGTTAGCCTAACATCTGTTGTGGGGAAAATGCTGGAGTCTATAATTAAGGATAGGGTGACTGAACACCTCGAGAATTTTCAGTTAATCAGAGAGAGCCAGCATGGATTTGTGAAAGGTAGGTCGTGCCTGACAAACCTGATTGAATTTTTTTGAAGAGGTGACTAAAGTAGTGGACAGGGGAATGTCAATGGATGTTATTTATATGGACTTCCAGAAGGCATTTGATAAGGTCCCACATAAGAGACTGTTAGCTAAGATAGAAGCCCATGGAATCGAGGGAAAAGTACGGACTTGGTTAGGAAGTTGGCTGAGCGAAAGGCGACAGAGAGTAGGGATAATGGGAAGGTACTCACATTGGCAGGATGTGACTAGTGGAGTCCCGCAGGGATCTGTCTTGGGGCCTCAATTATTCACAATATTTATTAACGACTTAGATGAAGGCATAGAAAGTCTCATATCTAAGTTTGCCGATGACACAAAGATTGGTGGCATTGTAGGCAGTATAGATGAAAACATAAAATTACAAAGCAATATTGATAGATTAGGTGAATGGGCAAAACTGTGGCAAATGGAATTCAATGTAGACAAATGTGAGGTCATCCACTTTGGATCAAAAAAGGATAGAACAGGATACTTTCTAAATGGTAAAAAGTTAAAAACTGTGGCTGTCCAAAGGGACTTAGGGGTTCAGGTACAAAGATCATTGAAGTGTCATGAACAGGTGCAGAAAATAATCAAGAAGGCAAATGGAATGCTGGCCTTTATATCGAGAGGACTAGAGTACAAGGGGGCAGAAGTTATGCTGCAGCTATACAAAACCCTGGTTAGACTGCACCTGGAGTACTGTGAGCAGTTCTGGGCACCGCACCTTCAGAAGGACATATTGGCCTTGGAGAGAGTGCAGCGTAGGTTTACTAGAATGATACCAGGACTTCAAGGGTTAAGTTACGAGGAGAGATTACACAAATTGGGGTTGTATTCTTTAGAGTTTCAAAGGTTAAGGGGTGATCTGATCGAAGTTTAAAAAATATTAAGGGGAACGGATAGGGTGGATAGAGAGAAACTATTTCCACTGGTTGGGGATTTTAGGAGTAGGGGGCACAGTCTAAAAATTAGAGCCAGACCTTTCAGGAGCGAGATTAGAAAACATTTCTACACACAAAGGGTTGTAGAAGTTTGGAACTCTCTTCCGCAAACGGCAATTGATACTTGCTCAATTGCTAAATTTAAATCTGAGATAGATAGCTTTTTGGCAACCAAAGGTATTAAGGGATATGGGCCAAAGGCAGGTATATGGAGTTAGATCACAGATCAGCCATGATCTTATCAAATGGCGGAGCAGGCACGAGGGGCTGAATGGCCTACTCCTGTTCCTATGTTCCTACAGCTAGGATTGGCAATAAATGCCAGCCTTGCCAGCAATGCCCACATCCCAAGAATGAATAAGCCAAATTCAGACTGCCTTACAGCCCATGAAATGATTACTATGCATGCCCTTATAGCAGGAGCCAGTGATTGCAGCTGCAAGTTATAACCAAAACTCTTGGAACACTGACATCTTAAAAGGGCTTTACACAAGAATTTGTTGTAATAAAGCCACGCATACCAAATGTTCATTACTCATCCCCGTCCTTGTAATAATACCATGCATGCTGCATCCTCATCTACTCACACCCACGGTGGGCGACAGGATAGGCACTTTATGCCACTCTGTGCGCTCTGGACACTTCCAAAGGTTCAATAATACATCCTTGCTTGTATGACAAGGCTGCTCACAACAGAAAAGAGCAGGCACACATAGAAGCAAGGCTCCATAATTACAAACCCTTTTATCTGTTTGAAGAGGTCCTCATGGAAATCTTTGCCAAACCACAATCATATTAACCTTCCACAGCAGCACAGATTGTTCTCGGAATTGTAATTGACATAACTGCACCGCCAACTACACTGCCCGCAAATACAATCTACCGATGTGCCAGGGAACCTGTATACTCTGGTCCAATCTGTCTTCCAAGTAAGTACCTCACCCTGAAAGAGTAGTTTCTGTGGTTAAGGTTAAGGAGGAAAGCAAACCTCAATGGTATTCCTGCTAATAAGTTCTCCTCCAATTCTAAGGCAGAATTTTTGACAAGTTTCTTTGAACTGAAGTACATGCTCCTCTGCAAAGGTGACACCTCAATCACAAGCCTGCACAATAACCCTGGCCAGAACATGGAAAGGGCGGAGGTGTGGGACTAGCTGGATTGCTCTTGCATAGAGCCGGCGCAGACTCGATGGGCTGAATGGCCTCCTTACGTGCTGTAACCTTTCTATAATTCCATGATTCTATGATCAGAGTAAAAGAAAGAAAAAAAATAAAGATTTGCATTTAAATAGCACCTTTCACAACCTCAGGGCGTCCCAAAGTGCTTTACAGCCAATGAAACACTTTTGAACTGTAGTCACTGCTGTAATGTAGGAAACTCAGCAGCCAATTTGCGCACAGCAAGGTCCCACAAACAGTAAAGTGATAATATTCAGATATCTACTTTTAGTGATTAAGGGATAAATATTGGCCGGGACACTGGGGAAAACTCCCCAGCTCTTCTTTGGATAGTGTCATGGGATCTTCTACGTCGACCTGAGAGTACAGGCGGATCCTCAGTTTAAGGTCTCATCTGACAGTGCAGCACTCCCGCAGTGCTGCACTGAAGTGTCAGCCTAGATTTTGTGCTCAAGTCTCGAGAGTCGGACTTGAACCCACAACTTTCTAACTCAAGAGGCGAGAGTACTACCAACCGAGCCACGCCTGACACCGTACACAGCAGACCCGAGTTACCAAAGTATCACAGTACGAACCAACACAAACCACATAGTTTTCAATCCAAGAACAATACTCGAGGGTTGAAATCCAGTACCGATCTTCACATTGCTCAGGGCCGAAATACAGTACCAGCCTGCACATACGATGTTCCCTCACTTTGGTCATCAATGGCTTATTTTACAGGTGTTTTCAAGAGTCCCTCTGTGCCTGTCACTATTAACTCATTTCTGAATGATCCACTTCAAAGCACAATCTTATTATCTGGTCATATTCCCATCTTTCAGTTCCTCTTTAAAAGGTGCAAGGATATGCCAGATTAGCTCAAAGAATCCTTCACTTTTGAGTGAAGAGCAGTGCTCTGATGATTTCTGCAGCCTCTCAAAGTGGAACACTCCACCAATAATCCTTGAAAACCTATAGAGTGTAGCCAATGTCAGCTGAGGTTAGGATTCAAACTCAGGCCCTCAGAATGGAAGAAATAAATTACATTTATTGTGAAGTGAGTGGCAATCAACAGCTTTGCTCTGCTTAAAGAAGGCCTAATATTGTCACAAAAAATGTGAACATAGTTTGCAAATGGAAATCAATGTAGGCGGAAATCAAGCCCAATCTTCCCTCACATTGACTGATGAGTCTCATTAGTTTCCACCAGATGCAGAGCAACTGTATTCTTAATGTGGCCAAGGGGCCGTGTGGAGGACACCTCGTCTTTCACCTGCGACTCTCAACAAACCTGCTGCTACATGTATCGATGGGCTCAATTCAGAATCGCCGACAGTTTGTGTGCGAGAGACAGAAAGGGATTTGATGTAAAAGTTTATTAGCTTTACAGTAGGACTGTGAGAAAGCCCACCAAACAGGTCCATGCTCACAACTGTGGTCCTCCATAAGAAGTTTAGCATTCCTGAATAGAAGAACATTTTATCCAGATAAATATGACACACTGGAAACGGAAAGCTTTGCTCACCCATGCCCACCTGTGCAGAAGCACACACGCTATTGGCTGACACGTTTGCATGTGATGTAGGAATCTATAGTTCCGTTGAACAGTTACAACAGCAAGTGATAGCAGAATTGTGAATTACAAAATTGGATTAATTAAAAAAAGTAATCACTTACATAGATTTACGGTGACTGGTAAAAGAACCAAAGGTGACATGAGGAAAAACATTTTTTTTACACAGCGAGTGGTTAGGATCGGGAATGCACTGCCCAAGGGGGCGGTGGAGGCAGATTCAATCATGGCCTTCAAAAGGAAACTGGGTAAGTACTTGAAAGGAAAAAATTTGCAGGGCTACGGGGAAAGGGCGGGGGAGTGAGACTAGCTGGATTGCTCTTACATAGAGCTGGCGCGGACTTGATGGCCCGAATGGCCTCCTTCTGTGCTGCAGCCTTTCTATGATTCTATTTATTACTTTGGGAACAGCACTGTTTTCTCGAAGTTGTAATAAACCACCTCCCTCAGACTAGAAGGAAAATATAAACTCACTACTCTGTCTCTCTCAGAGCGAACAACAGAAAGAATTACCTTTAAATGGAAAGCAGTGCATTGCTGTCCGTGTCTCGACGCACATTGGCCACTCATGTCAAGTACCGAACCGCCCCACTGTCTCCAAGTTTGTAGCCCCAGCTGCAGCTGTACAAATCTCCATTAAATGAGCCACTTCAGCTCTCCTTTATCAGCATTAGAAATGCATTCCACAAGATCAGTCTGGCCAGGCTCTTTGATAGCAAAAATGACAGATCGCTGCAATCCGCACACAGGTTTTCAGCGCCTGTCGTAACCATCCACTCTTCAGAAGGAGAACCAGGAATCTTTTCACCCAGGAGCAGATCAAGCTGAGACTTGCTGAACTTTTCACTGCTGTTGTTTTTTAACTGTACATTCAGCTGTACCTTCGCTCAAATTGATCTGCACTTGGGAGAATAAACCCCTCTAAAATCACCGAATAAATTATACTTTTCATCCACAGCCACATAGACAAACGGAAGACAACAGAAAAGAAATCATCTCACTCATTAGGGGGGGAGTGAGAAACAGAATTAAGCAGCTACAACCACGAGTCTTATCCCATCAAATCCAGACAGGATGTAAAGACAAGGTATGCCCATGGTCACGACACCAGGTGGATTATCTTACTGTCCATCAACATTCAAGCCATGTACAGTGCACACTACTTGTGTGGGCACAGTCAAAATGGTCACTGCTCATCAACTGCTGGAGAGATGACCGTGTAAAATTCAAATATCAGGAAAGTTACTTGCAAGATAACTAAGTAATATTCGGTGGCTTTTCAAAGATTTTTTTTTTAAAAAGAGGCAGGAACATAAACAAAAAAAAAATCAAAAACGAGAAGAGGCAGGAAATGAATCGAAGTGGAAGAGATTGTAGAGAAATGCCGCAAAATGTGTCAAAAGTGATTAAATGATGGCCCCAAAGTTCAAAGTGAATCATTCGCAAATGTACATATGAGTGTTCTTGCTGGGAGACTCAGGGTCTCTCACGTGACCTCAGGAGTTGTGCAAGAATTTCGCTGTGTTTACATCTTACATTCTACGCAGTTGCTTCAGCCTTGAAGAATGTTTAATTTGAAAGAGGCCCTAAAATACCATTAAGCAAGATAAACTGAGATTGATGGATTTTTTTTTAGGCAAGGATATTAAGGGTAACGGAACCAAGGCGGGTAAATGGAGTTAAGATACAGAACAGTCATGATCTAATTGAATGGTGGAACAAGTTTAAGGGGCTGAATGGCCTACTCCTGTTCCTATATTAAAATAAAAAGACATGGTTCATAAATTCATTGTGCTGTGGCCTGGAAATTATACCTTGTGATATTATCATACAAATATTTAACACATTTATTTGAAATTCCTCTGATTGCTCTTTTAACAGAGGTGATAAAATAGTCAAATAAAGGAGTTTGATAAAAGCTCAATCAGCATTTCTACAATACTATCACATTGCTTAATTTCCAGATTCATATGGATTACATTATTGTAAAAATCTATTTACAAGAGGTAACTAATAAATCATACCTGCCTTGTTCCTGCTGGTTAATCTCAATGCTGTAACAAGTAACCAGGATGATCCAATTGTGATAGGCAAAATCAAAATTAAGTGACGACAAAGAAGTGACTGGGAAATTACCCTGAGTTCTGTGTACAACCTGTGCAGGCATTCCTGACAAGGTAAAGGTTGAAAATTGCACAGGTTTTTGTAAAATGTTTACACATATAGCAAAATAATAACTGCACTGTTACAGTGGAGCTCCATGGAGAGGCACTGACAATGTTACACAGGGAAATTCTACAGAGAATGCAATGACTGTATACTGTTCTCTCCATGGGAAGGACAATGTCCAACTACTGCTTCCATCTCTGTGGGAATTTGTGTATTCAATGAGAGCTCAGCTAAGAAATCACATACAGAAAAAAATTCGAGTGGCCTTCTGTGCTTACAAATATTATTGTAAACAATTTTACAACACCAAGTTATAGTCCAGCAATTTTATTTTAAATTCACAAGCTTTCGGAGGCTTCCTCCTTCCTCAGGTAAATGTTTACCTGAGGAAGGAGGAAGCCTCCGAAAGCTTGTGAATTTAAAATAAAATTGCTGGACTATAACTTGGTGTTGTAAAATTGTTTACAATTGTCAACCCCAGTCCATCACCGGCATCTCCACATTACAAATATTATCTGGGTCGTTTTCACATTGCTGTTTGTGGGACCTTGCTGTGAGCAAATTGGTTGCTGCATAACCTACAATACCACAGTGACTACACTTCAAAAAGTACTTAATTGGCTGTAAAGCATTTTGGGACATCCTGAGGTCATGAAAGGCACTATATAAATGCAAGTCTTTCTTTTCCCAGAAATTTTTAGCAATGGCCATTAACACACTTTGAGGAATGCCCTCAACAATATGTACTTCCTGTTATAACAAGTCCACTGCTCTTTACCCAGAGGACAGGACAGCAGAAATTCCAGATTTCAGTAAGAGGAAGCCAGCAAAAGCAAATCTCGCAAAGCAAAATACAGGACAGTAGAAAAAGCAGAGAGGAACAAAAAAATCCAAACACAATAAAAACCTAGAAAAAGAAACAGCAGAGGAAAGGGAAAGAGCGAAGAGAAAGCAGAGTAAAGAGAACACACAGAAAGTAGGAGAAAACAGGGAGAGAAAAACAAATAGAACAAAGATTGGAGAGGAAATCAAAACAGTAAAGATATAAACACAAGTGGAGAAAAACAGAAAGAGTGACGGGAACAAAGGAGAAAGACAGAGATCAGAGAGAAAACACAAAGAGAAAAAGAATGAGGAAAGAAAAACAGGAGGAACAGAGAAAAAAGGAAAAATCAGAAAGAAAACAAAAACAGCAGAGAAAATAGCAACTACAAAAGAGAAAGAGGGAAAAAAGCATCAGGAAAAGCAGATAAATCAGAGAGAGAAACAGAGTGAAGAAAAAAATAGCAAGATCAGGGAAAAACAGAGAGAAAGCAAAGTAGAGAAAAACAAAAAGCTCAAAGAAAAACAGGAACTAAGCGAAAACAGAGCACAGTAAAATCAAGGATCGGGATTAAAAAAAACAGAAAGACAGGAAAAGTGGAGGAAACGGGAAGAGCAGAGAGAAAAATGAAGAGCAGAAAATAAAAAAAGAGCAGAGAGGAATGGAAAGAATAAAAAGAAAAACAGAGCAGAGAAAAACAGAAAGATGAGATAAAAACAAAGATCAGAGGGCAATACAGATTCTGCAAAGAGTAAAGCAAAAAGAACAAATCAAACAACAGAGAAAAGAACAAAACAGAAAGAGCAAAAATAAAACAGAAAACAAACACAAAAAAAAGCAAAAAGGGGGTAACAGAAAGGTCAAATAAAAAGATTATTTTGTTCTGAATTTTTTTTAAAATTAAAATTGTAATTAGCTTCCGACACTAGATAAAAATGAATTGGAAGCAAAAGTAATGAAAATCAAGTTTATTTTAGGAGGTAAATAAACCACATCCTCATTTTTAACACAGCAAAAGCAAAATTAATAAAAAATATTCTTCACTACCAAATTAGTTAATAAATATGAACATGCATGATATTGCTTAATATTCCAACCAGACTCTGTTGTAAGAATCTGCACAGGGACATCCTGACAGAAAAGTGTTACATCATCTTTTTGTGGCACCTGAGGTCTCTCCTCAACCTCACCCAAATGGCCACCAAGTGATTCTAGGACTGCCTGGCCGGCGACAACCACGTACCACACAAAGATGGATGGCTGCTCCAATCCCAGTGTAATCAGTAGACTGATTATTGAGCTACCATGGACTACTGGCTGGGCCCAGCTTTGTTGCATGATGCACTGCAACTCAGCCATGAGATTACATCTAGGATAAATTCGGCAACTGCAGAGAACGTTCAGACTTGCCACTTGCTCCCTCAGCAGAATCACTTTCTCTGCCCTCTTCATGAGGGACATAAGAGGCAGCAGTTTTCAGGGTGTGGATAAATCATCTGTAAGGGTAGGAGCATTGAAATAATAAACGTATGGCTTTTGAAAAGATCACTGATAGTTTGGATGAACAACTTTGTTCCGATCTATAGAGTGCAGATAGAAAGAAGCAATGGGCATTACAGATGCGACAATAAATGTCACATAAAATAGTATTTTCATGTTAATTATCTTAAATTACTTGTGCTAGATAGCCGAATAGTGACTGGCACAATGTGATAAATACATTGTAAATGAACTTACCAGACACAGAGGAGTTAGTTGTTTGGCTGTCCTCCTTCTTCAGAATATAACGAGCACTTTAGTTTCAGTAGCTGTAAGATTTTTCTGCCAAATTGGCCGGGGGTGGGGAGGGGAGAGATAGGGGCACATCTTTTCTGTTGTTCACTGTGGAAATGATTTCATATTCTTCTATATCCCCGATAATATAGACAGTTTTGTTGACCTAATTCATCACTTTTCCCTATGCTGTTTGATTCACTGAAGAGGCCAGCACCATTGAATGAGACCCAATAACCTGCTCCTGATGTTTGAAACATCTGCCAGGAAACTACCACTTTGAATGGGGATGAGAATTGGGACTTGCATACAGTGGTAAAGATGCATTTGCATACAGTTACAGTAAAAAGTGGCAAACTAACCCAACATACAAGTCTCCCAAGTTACTGTTCAAAGACAAAGGGCTGTGCAGACACAGCTCAACCCCCCTTGTTCCCATTTGCTCCCCACCAACCACCGCCAATACAAGCAGCTGATAATCTGATGTTTATCACAGTAAAAAGGTACCAGTTTGTGCACACTCATGCAAAAAACACTGATAAAAGTAACAAGGAAAGTATAAGTTGATAAGACAGGAACTGACTCAGATTTTGTAATGGTGAATGCTTGCCTTGACAGCATGAGCTTTCTGAAGGAAGATAAGGTCAATGACTCAACAAGCTGGGCAAGTGCCAGCAGCACCATCTTGTCATGAAACATTACCATAGTTACTGCTGAGCAGCTCAATCTGAAATGATCTCGTTTTTGTTGAGTCAAGCAGCTATTGGCATAATGTTCTGCATCATGCTGCACTGCACTGCTGAACATAAAGGCAAATCATTATAAGCAGATGGTTTGGGAGGGGGTTGGGAGAGGAATATAAATTACCTTGGTGGAGTGTCCTGATAGCCACTATGGATTTCCCATACACCAAGTACACCACTGCCATGGCCACATGCCAAGCTTACCATGGGGTATGTCATGGACAATTCCTGCCATCTGCTGCAAACTAGCTACCTATCACGAGTCCTTGATAAATGCACTAGATATTCTGCTCTGTTCACCCGTGAGGGTGGGTACTCTGTGGGCTCCCTAGCAATACTGGATTTTTCCAAAGTGATGTGTGATGTAGAATATGTCTTAATATGGGTAGGTGTATTCAAAAGATATACGTGATATTAATTATGTCTTACAATGTCATTGTGCACATCAGTGGCCATTATCCAACTGCGTGCATTCCAAGGCGCCTGCGTTATTTGAAGGAGGAGAAACACAGGGTGGGTGGTTCTTTGCAAAACAGGGCTATCCTCTGCACCCAAGGTTGCTGGCCCCAGTGAGAAACCCCCAACAGCAGAGGAACATCTCAGTCAGATCACCTCAGCAGCAGTTTGCTCTACCTGGGCTGCCAGCTCAGCTGCCGCCTCCCTCTTCAAGAAAAGTGTGGCATGCAACTTTGGCACAATGAGAGAATGTGTGAAAATGGCAACGATTGTCTCCAATGTTTCAAGTGGTACCTCCTCGGGGGTGTGGGAGTTCCCAGCTTAGGTTTGCCCATGCTTAATAGGACTCGAAAAAATGTGTGCAGGTAAGGGACACACTCACCTTTGGCTTACTTCTGATAAAGACACACTTATTCCTCCATTACAGCCAGATATAAAGGAGCTGGGTGACTCCACTGACTCAGGCAGCAACCTCCCTCAATTTAGTTGGCACCTGTACACTTACTGGGAGATGGCACCTTCTACAACTGGACCTCCAACTCTTCAGCATCAAAGGGAGCAGTTTTGCCCCTGGTGTCATTGTGACCAATTAGTTCAGTTCTCTGTCACTACAACTTTCCTTCTTATAGCGAGCTGCAGCCTTTTTAGAGCTTCTTTGGCACTGGATTTTGTGATTCCAAGCCAATTGTGCTATAGGCCGAGCTCTCTGGGCAAGCTTTACTTTGCCTGTTGCCTAGTCAAATGAGCGGGTATGACACATCATAAACTTCAGCACACTTCACCCCGAGCCAAGGGCGAGGGGTGGGTGTGGAGGGGGCGGGGGGGAAGGGAGGTGTTTTGGGTCAGAAAACCCCAATTTTTGCTGGAATCGCAAAATCAGGGCTTTGATAACTAATGTCCAAGAGTCATTCTCCTAACAAATAACTAATGGAGCAGCCTAACGATAAAGAAAGACCTGAATTTATATAGCGCCTTTCACGACCTCAGGACATCCCAAAGTGCTTCACAATCAATGAAGTACTTTTGAAGTGTAGTCACTGTTGTGATGTAAGAAACGCGGCAGCCAATTTGCACACAGCGAGGTCCCGCAAAAATGTGATAATGACCAGATAATCTGTTTTAGTGGTGTTGGTTGAGGGATAAACATTGGCCAGGACACCAGGGATAACTCCCCTGCTCCTCTTCGAAATAGTGCTATGGGATCTTTTACGTCCACTTGAGGGGGCAGATGGCGCCTCGGTTTGTTGTCTCATCCAAAAGACGGCACCTCCGAAAGAGCTGCCTTAAATGTCCAGGATTGGGATTCTCATGAAACCCTAAACACATAAACAAAAGGAATCGCTTCAAATAATTCCCATTAGGCCCTGACCCTCCTCATCCATACAGCAAAAGAGAGTTGAGGGGCATTCACTCCTTTTTCAATGTTATGTATTTTTAAACCCAGCCTCAGAATAACAGCCTGTACCTCATCGGTGTGATTTTTTTTCTTCAACATCTCCCCTAATAGCCAGACATTTGACTTCTCGTAGACAGACGGTGTCACTTAATAGTGCTCATCAATCCTATATTACGGGTAGCGTGGTGCTGTGGGCTTGCAGACACTACAAGCAGGATTGGACTGGCTTCCACAGACAACAGCGCATCTGGAAGGTCTACGAGAAGACAAACCCCACTGCTTCACTCAAAAGTCCTGTTGCTCATCAGATCCAGCAAGAGAACACTATTCCAAAGCCCCTTGTGGACTCTTTAAATATGCTGTGCCGGTACCCATGATGTCATCCTTAGCAATAAATAACTTGTAGGTTCTTACTGGAAAATTCTCCAGTCAGTGCAGACAACAGAAAATCTTTGCACAGTTGGCATTGCAAGGATTCACTTTTGAAAGCCAGCCCAGAAGACCCAAACACATCTTTGGAGCACATTTAACAAGTCAGGGAAGGCTCTTACTTGTAGTCTAAACAGAAATATATGAAGTTACATTTCTCCATTATTGGTAATCGATGTTCACAGTCTTCACATTCTTTTCATACTTATCTTTACATTTTTTTAAAATCAGGCAGAGGCTTCCTTTTATTTAATTAAGTTATTTTTCTGCCTTGATCTTTCTTGGTCCTCACAGTCCCTACCCATAACCTCCAGCAATGCCTATCTTAAACTGATCTTTACAAAGTGTGCAGGGGTGTGATCCTCCCTCCAGTTGGAGAGATGTTTGGGTTTCATTTGCCACCTCCTCATAACGGTACAGCTGAGACGGTCAAACTTTAGAATTAGTTTTCCCAAAATGTTTTTTTTATATATAAGTTCTGCAGCAAAACACCATTTCCCTGGCTGAGGGACAACCAATTACCTCTTCTACCAAATACCATTCTTTAGCCAGTGGCTAGGATATGGCTGACTCGCTCGCCCTCCGTGTGGGGAAGTGCTTCATCTCCATTCAGTGTCTTCCACCGGTTGAGATCAGGGATTCACCGCGAGTGGACATCCCTTGCACGCACCTATATTTTACCATTCTGTGAGATAACGTGTGCGCCCACCAGTGTGCTGTGCCACTAGGATTCCGCTGACCAGAGCTTCGCTTTTCAGAAAATACATCCATGTTTCTGACTTCTTTACTAGTTTAATCCAATGTTAGTTGAGACTGTGAGTGTGATGGAAAAGGTTGCCTACCAACTGAAAGTTCTTGTGGAAACTGTGCAACTTAAAGTAGAAGTCTCATCACCAAATATCAAATAATGGCAAAGAATTACAATTCTGTCAAAGGATTATAATTAATATCTTGTTGCCGAGTTCCAATCCACTTCAATAGAAATTTGATTTTTTTTTTTGCGAATACACGACTGAGAAAGATTACCTCTGCATGTTATTTGTGGTGAAATCATAAACGTGAGTATAAAGAACAGATCTATGATCTTAATATAAACAGTTGATGATATCATTAGGGGTATTGGCTCGAACAAGTTTTTAAGACTGACAGCATGAGGAAAGTTACTTTAGCCAACTCAGTATGGTCTTTCTTGTTCTTTGAAAGTAATTCAGCCTCTATACAAATAAATTACATCAAAGCAGCAGAGAAGACAGAGGGGAGAAACTCTATGACTTCATTTCAAAACCAGCTTGGAGTCACTGTTGTTATGTGGGCAAATGCAGTAGTCATTAAGCAAGTAAGATCCCACAAATGTCGGAGAGATAAACGACCAGATAACCTGGTTTTGATAGTGTTGGTTGAGAGAGGAATATTGGCCAGGACACCTGCTTAAGGCACTGGAAAGGGCAGATGGAGCCTCGGTTTAATGGCTTAGTTAAAGGATAGCACCTCTGGCAGTGCAGCAGTCCCTCAGTACTGCACTGGGGTTTCAACCTAAATTATGTGTTCCAATATTGTAGTGGGACTTGAACCCACAATCTCCGACTCAGCAGTGACCGCTACCAACTGACCTGCTGTATGTTGCGAGTTTCGTCAGGATTTAAATGCAGTAAATTTAAAATGTGCAGGGACAGTCTTGCACAAACGTAGCAAAATTTAATTGCCAATTAAAACTTTCCAGATGTAACTTTTTCACTGTCATAATCTTATCTTTTCAAGCCAGTACCTCCAATGTCAATAGCATTTGCTGTTCAAATTTTAAAAAAAGCTCATGGTGGGGGGCAGGGGGAGAAAGGGTGATCAGGGGTGCAAAGGGAGGCTTAGAAAAAGTAAAGCTGCAGAGGCAAAACAAAATAATTCTTTTAGTATTTCAACAGTAACACGGCAGTCAGAGATTAGATCCACGAAAAAATGTAAATAGGCTTGAAACAAGGGATGAGCACAAGATATTAATTATTCTTCACACAAAGAGCTAGATTGTGACTGTGCAATAGACTTTGAAGTCAATGGAAATAAAAATGGGGAGAGATGCAACATGGGCTGCCGATTTGCTATCACTCATTCTACACTACCACACAAAGTCAAGATTTACCCCAAAGTGAGATCGATACATAGAATGGACTTCCAGATAGACTAGTGGAAGCAAAAAATCATTCAAGAACCAATGGCGGGTACTTTAGTACCACTCTGGATGGATGAATTAAGATGGACCAAATAGCCTTCCTCATTCATAATCATCTTGTGACGGAACAAAATAGGAAGGTAGGAATAGGACACCTAGCTCCTCAAGCCTGTTCCACCGTTCAATTAGATCATGGCTGATCTGTATCTTAACTCCATTTACCCACCTAGGTTCTGTAACTCTTAATAGCCTTGCCTAACAAAAATCTATCAAAGGCAAATATAATTCTTTGCAAGTGATTTTTGAAAGAAGTTAGGTGGTGAGATTCTCTCCTTAAAATCATAGACATTTTTACCAACGTTAAGCTACACTTTGTGACAACTTGTGCAGTTTACATTGAAGCAAAAGCAGATTTTACGATGTAAGCCAACTGCAAAGATTCGAAAATATTTATTCACTGTAGGCCACAGCAATTAGAACATAAACAAAAGTGACAAACATCTGACACAACCACAGGCACATCAATTAGTCAGGCGGACCAGGCAACAGGTGCAGTATTAGGGCAGAATTCGCAAGCAGGCTGCAGGCCGCTCTCACCTCTTTGAGGTCCCGCTCTCCGACTGCTGCAGCAGTCTGCCCGAGTTCATGTAAAAGGACTTCAGGAAAGAAGGGGCGGACAAGGAGGAGGGAAGGCTGCTGGAAGTGGATTCGCTCTCTGAGTTACCACAATTACGTCTCACGATATTGATGGGGCTGAGCAAGGGCAACCAGAAGGAGAAAGCAAACACAAAAATCAACAGTCAAATAATGGAGGTGAGGAGCGATGGTCTGTCGAGTGAAAAGTGCTCCCTCTGTAAGTTGGAAACTACAGAATTTCCCCAGGAGATGGATTTAAAAAACGACAATAACATTGGGAATACACAGCACATCTGGCAGCATCTAGAAAAAGACAGATGACCATTTTGGGTAAATACCCTGAATTCTGACAAAGGGTCTCCATCCAAAACACTAACTTGCCTTTTCCATTTACAGATACTGTCTTTTAGCAGTCATTTCCGTTTCGACATCACACGGCAGGATTTTTATATTAAAAGTGCGTAAAGGAGAAGTTTAACCCATTGAGGACTGGAAAACACTTGCAGCTTTTGAAATTCACCTTTCTGTCATTTAACTCCCGTAACACTTATATTTAGGCGACCCCCCCCCTTGAAGAGCAGTGTTCTAAAAACTGCCTTTTATATTAGCAATGTTTTAATTTGGCCTGTGAGCTGTGCCTAGGGTTGCCAACTCTGGTTGTCCAGATTCCTGGAGGTGTCATCACATGACCTTCTGCCTCCAACCGCCCCGCCTCCACACTATTGCCATTGGTCGCCCGACATGTCCACTCCTGCCTTCAACCACGAATTGGAAAGCAAATAGACTCATCATTACCTGATTGACTCACAGTCAAGAATCATCCAAACAGCCTTTTTTTCCCATGCTCACTATTTTTATGACTAGTAAACAAAAGTGTTAAAAGAATTTTTTTTTTAAAAAGCACAATTTTTTTTATTGCCCCTTTCATTTTTCTCCCGGGTTGCTCGCAGCAGTATCCTGAAGCTCAGTCTTTAATTCCTGGAGACTCCAGGACAATCCTGGAGGGTTGGCAACCCTGGCTGGGCCCCAGGCATTTATGCTGCTATAGCTGGCTCCCTTGTAGGTCTACAAGTCTGCCACTGGGATGAAAGGAGCTGGATTTAGCATTGTAAACGTGGGAGATGCCTCACAGCCGCAGTCTCCCAGAATCTGAATTAAAATGGCAGCATTCTAAAAGCAGCTCCAGCGGAATTGGACTGTGGTTAGAACAGCAAGACTGAAAATGGTTCTCACACACCGACGAATTTTTGTTTCAGGGTGCTCGTGAACAGCAATTTCAATGTTGGGGCATTTTTAGTTTCAACTCTGATGAAAAAAAATAATGGATATAATGAAGAACGAGGTTCAGTGAACTAATGGCAGCAATAAACTCTAAGGAATGCACACATCACCTTGTTTTTAAAACACACCATTCATTATTTGACACTTACCCTTGTCTCTGGTGTGATAATGTCCCAACATATTCAAGTCTTATTCTTTATTCCCTAAAGACAGAAATGCACAAAACCAAAAAAAGACAGCATGCTCCAGTTTTGAAGTCTCATTACATTGTTTCCTTGGACATGATTTTCACTCGGAGCCTGGAGCCCAGCGGGTGGGGTAGACGTTCGCGGGGGGGAACCCGGAAGTCAAGTGAGTGCGTTGCAATCTGCCATCGCAAATCGACTGTCAGAAGTCAGCTTACTGGCTCATTAATTACTGATGCTGACGCAAAGAAAACAAAGGGGTTATTGCAATGGCCCTAAACCGCCATTTTGCGCTGCTGAGCCGGGACTCCCGGCCGCCGATCCCACTTCGGCACGCACTCCACCATAACTGGTGGCGTCAGCTCGCTCACATACCCACTGGCATTGTGACTAGGTCCCGTGTAACAAAGGAGTACGGTGGCGGGGGGGGGGGGCGCGGAAATTTAAGGTGCAGCCTTTAAAAACGTCTCGAATGGCTGAAGATTTCAGCAGGAAGCCGGGGGAGCAGTAAGTAAGTAGCAAACTTAGAGCAAGTCTGCACTGGATGTCTGGAAGCTGGCTCAGGTGAGAACGTCTTCCACTGGAGAAACAGGCAGAGGCACTGAACATTGGGAGCAAGGGGGTTGGAAGGAGGCCAAAAAAATGAGCCTAAGATTTTAATGAGGCTGACCTTCATACACCCCTGGATGAAATGCAGCAAAGGAGAGAAAAGCTGCTGGTTGCCCATGAGAAGAAGCCTCAGAGAAGTGCCTTGTGCGCCACATTGTGGGAGGTGGCAGAACTGCAGCCCAGTGCCAGGAAACGTTCAATGACTTGACGAGGGCAAGCAAGATAACAGACCAGCCGCTGTTCCTTTTCTTTCTTGGGTACCAATACACTGTTCCACCTCTAAAACGCATGGCTGCACAAGTAACCGTTCACACTGCACTGTGATTAAAGGGTTCATTAACTCCCCTAACAGGAATAACTTGCCTGCGGAGCCTTTAACTTCACTGTAACGGGTTTGGCTAGCAAATTCATTACATCAGCTGTCTGATGCCACCTGGGAGGCTCCCCTCAAACGCCAGCCTTAATCTAATTAGTGCAATCTTATTACAGGAGAAACGTCTGCACGATTCCCATGAAACGTAGGGAACTGGAGAAGGCATGCAAGACATTAGAGAACTGATCCCCTATGAGGAGTAAATCATTTTGCTAGTGGGGAGGCATCGCCCTCTAGCCGTGGGAGCTGGCGAGATTGGTAGGACAGTGCAGGCTGCAGGTTAATGCATCGTCTTTCTATTAGGAAAGTTGAGACGGTTAATGGTCGAAGTTGGCTATGCTACTTGGGTGCCATTGATCGCCCCCTGCATTTTGGGGAACCACAAGGTGAAGAAACTGGATTGCCCTATCACGCCTTACTATGACGCCAAACTCGGGTGAATTCCTCAACTTTCCTAAAAAGTGTGTCAGTTACCTGCTGAATGCATGCCTGGGAAGGCAGCCTGGATTATATTACATAGGCCCCATGTGGACTGTTTGAAATGAGGCAGTGCATTAAAAAAGGGCATTGGTAACTTGCATAGCAACAGGCAGAGCTGTCCCAGGCAGAGGATCTTGGCTGCAGGTCTACATACAGAAGCTGGCACAACTCTCCTACAGCCGCTTTGGTGAAGCGCACTCTTCTCACAAAGAGGCTTTAACTGAGATTTTCATTAGATCTGTGTGACCTGTAAATTTTTGTTGGAGGTTGCGGGGGGGGGGGGGGGGGGGGGGATAATTAATATGGCACATCCTTCCTTAAGTGCTGCCTCACTCTCCTTTCTTCCATCCTGTACTGCTCCCACTCCTACAGAGAACAGGGGAATTCCCATTGGGAATCCCATCACTCCATCTCAGAACCAATTACCAGGGTTGGGGAGAATAATGTTCCAGTGGTCTCACAGGCTTTCAGAGATAAGGTCGCCTCTTCCAGAGTACTGTAGGAAAAGAACCGCTCCAAAATTTCTCTTGTAAGTCAAGTAAGCGCTCTTCAAAGCTTCTCCAGGCTGCAGGCTCCAAAATAAAGCATTTCCGACAGTATCAGCTAATGCTGACAAGATTGGGGTCACAAGTCAATGTCGGTCGGCATTCCTCATTACCATTTATTATAATGAGCTCTGAGCAGCAGTGATACACGCATCATGGGAAGGCCCCAGACCTGCTTAGAAATTGCAGCGCAGCCATTAAGCAGTGGAAACTTGGCAAAAACAGGTTCCCTGCCAATCTGCAGGCCTCGCAAAATTAAAGCACCATTCCAGCACCAATGATGCACTGGAAATGGGATGTAAAATCAGGGCCAATATGTTTAATGTCTCAGTATTGGCATTAGGAAAGTACTGTCAACAAAGTTGGCAAAAGATGCTACATTGGGGGTAAATGGAGCTGATGTTTTGACATTAGGCGGTGTCACTTTCACATGACACCAAATAACTGTCATCCATTTCGAAAAATGTCTAAACTTCCCAGGTGTCCCAGGGTATTAGGATATGGGTTAATACCCACACCGTCCCATGCGGTGAATCTTCTGATCTCTGCCATATCACCATAGATGGGTGCCAACAGAATGTCACATATCGCCTCCCCTAATCCTCTCAAGACAAGGAGACAAAAATCACACAGTCACAATGGGGCGTTTGCATCCGTTTTCTAGAAACCAGCTATGGACAGGGGTCCAAGAACAGACTTCAGCCCTTTCTCTAGATCTGCAATGTATGTGGCACAGGAAGAGGTCAGGAGTAAAAAGACAAAGGCTTTCCAAATGCAATTTCAAAACGACGATGACAACTGTTATATAATGTTATTCAGTGCAGTCTCTTTTACAATTATGTGCACACAATCTTCAAATCACTTGCATTTTACTTAAGTCCGGGTCAGTTTATTTTCAATGGCAGATGGCACAAGCCTAGTGGGCAAACGCAATTGGTGGAATGTGCACCATGAAGGTCTGTGGAATATGATTTATATCCATGAGTGGGCTCAACTGGTAGATCATGAGTTGTGAGTTATGATCAACCCCATGAATGGGATATAACTCATATCCCATTGAGTTTCATGCTGTATTCTGCTCGTATAATATATTAAAAATGAATGAAGCAAAGTTAGTTAGGAAGAATAAAAAAGGGAAGTTTAACAGTGAACTTTGTTCATGTCTGGTTTGGCTCTACTGCAGTTGGAGTGCTGCTGAGCCCATCATTGTGATACGTGTTTATAGAATGTTTTTACTGTCATCGTTCCCTTTAACTGAAGGCAAAGTGCTTTCAAATGCCACCCTCTATCTGGGTGGGTGTGCAACCCGCTTCCACGTTTATTGCTGGGAGTTTCTGCTGTTTCGAGAGTACCGTCTTGCATTATTTTGGAAGTTAAAAAAAAAGCAACATGACCAGTGTTTCTCTGAAACTGAAGAAGCTTTTCAGTCCTCAAATGGCAAATTTAGTTTAGGACGTTTATTCATTAAAGTGCCTTACATACTTGTGTTAAATAACACATCTGGAACCACCTGAAAAACAGAAATTCCAACAGCTTATAATGTGCATCCGTTCATTCATGTGGACCTCGATCCAACGCATCGCAAAGGAGTCAGTATCAAAAAGAAACGGCGATAATATTTACATTTGTACATTGACTGAATTGGAAATGAGCACAGCTCACGTTCCTAGGTCATCTCACTTTGAACCAAGGCCAGATGTCTTACCAGATTACATGGATTTAACGGCTTTAAGAGCTCCCGCAATGAGATGGGAGAGTTCACATCAATTTGCTCTGCCCCATCTGATCTGGAAAGGGGTCATTCTGCATGATGCTCGTATTCCCTTTCCAGAACGTCGCTGGAGTTAGGCTGACAGATTCTTGTAAGGACATCTGAATTGAGCTGAGTACAGTCGTGAGCACTGGGACCATCCTGGAGTACGCAAGCAGGATGGACCGCCCAACCTATTTATTCCGGACGCAAACAGATAGCTGGGCCTACCTCCATATTTGATGTACCAGGAGGTTGTGATGGTATTTCTTTAAACAGCCTACTCAGGATGAATCAACTCTTTAGAAATTAAATCTAAATAATTTCCATTTTAATTTATTCGCACTTAAAGGGCCATCTTAATGGATAGCAAACCTTTTCTGTTTTGAGGAGGGAAAAGCCAAAAGAGCCAAATGTCAATTAAATGTCTTAATTAAGCGTGTCGTATGTTTCTCAACAAAGGGGTAAACAAATGTCATGAAGACTGTCCCCTTTAAACTGACTCACTGCAGCTTGTAAATTAGATTATTGAACATTTGGAAAAAGATACAATCTAACATTTCAGGCTTCCCAGAACTGATATCTGGAGCTGACTATATGACATTTATTTGGTGATGTGTCAGAACTGGTGTTTATTTTGAAAACTTTAACTTTTCAAATTAAATGTGTTGGTGTATCATTTCTTCAGTATATTATTACATTCTGTATTCCCCTATAGACAGTATTCTACAAATTTTAATTTCACACCTTTTTGTGAAACAGTGAAGAAATATTTCAGACTTTAGATGGAAAGAATTAGCTAACATGTTATAGTTAATCTGTGGACAAACTACATCAACTAAAAATAGTGTTTTTTTTAAAAAAGGAGGTTCAGATAAATTGAATTAGATTTTTCTCCCTGGGAAAATCTTCCATCTTTAGCGTTCCCAGTGCAAAGCTTCGTGGGCTGGGAACACATATCAGAAATTTGGGTGCTCACCCCCTACAATGTTTCATGCATTTGTTAAACTCCTGATATGTGCTCCTGGCCCACAAGACTCTGCACTGGCAGCGCCAAAGATGAAAACTTATTTTCAATTCTTTTCTCTCCTCTATTAAGGTCTCCCCTATCTCACAAACAACTTTCTGACTGAGAGGCCAGGTAACCAGGCCGTTTCTAGATCTTTGCCAATTCTGCGACTCTGATTTTTCCTTCCTCTAGGAAAACATCTGCTCTCTGATCTTCACCTTCCTTAGCTGCATTATGTCTGAGTTTGGGAATACTTCGTGTGAGGTATCAGGGCCTAAAAGTAAGACCTAATTCTCTGTGACACATATTCTCAAGCCTTTGTATTCAAAAATTTCAAATATTTTTTAAAAATCAGAATAGGTAACCAAAAATTTTCATGTTGAGAACAAAAAAGGCATTTGGAATTGTTTACAGGACCTCTCTTCACAAAACAGAATCAAGAGTGGACAACTGGCAAATGTACCAGCAAGAGACCATGGTATGAATCCTCACCTCACCTCCAATTCATATTTGGGCACAATGTCAAGTTAGCTGGCTGGCAGGGAGTGAAAACTTAGCAAAGGCTATAAACAGTACTGGGTTGCACCTCAGCAGTCTCCACCCATTCTCAGGGCATGGTACTGACAAAAACTATGGAAGCGTCCACTCACCTATCTCTACTCCTTAACAAGAGACCAGAGTCCATGGTACAATAGCCACGTAGGAGAGAAAGGAGATGATAAAAATGCAATGGAGACAGTTTAATAGAAAACGTTACCACACAATGAAACCTATAGTGTATTTAAGAAGAATTGTACACAACAGACTCCAGAAAATCTGCTCTTTTTAACTGCCATCTCTATTGATTCAATTCCAATTAGAAAAACTACAGCTCATTTAATAAAATGAATGTAGGCGTGAAATTAAAAAAACTAACTGTATCCAATTTGAGATTAATGATAAAACCTTTACTTTTTTTCTAAACATTCAAAAAAGAACAGACTGATTAAAAACAATTCAATTTCTGAGAAAAGTCATGCAATTGGAATTCTGCTTGGTTCAGGAGTTCCAAAAATTTTAGATTAAAAAGTTGCCAATCAGTAAATTTATATCTTGTCCGTAGAGTGAGCAGGCCGTGCAGAAAACCACTCTGAACAGACACAGCAAGCAAACAGATTGCAGCACTGATTGGATGTCTGAAACATGCTGTTGTCTCTGTTGGAAATAAAGTCAATTCAGCACAATAATCATTAAAAAGCTTCCTGTATTCGGAGCACAATCATAAATGTGAATATAAAGAATGTGTTTAGGGTTTCATTAGAAATGGTGAAGAGGGAAAATCTTCCCAAAATAGCTGAGGAGACACTTGATGCTTGAATCAAGGTTTTACATTTAAGCATTATGCTTGAGTCAGAATCACGCCTGGATCAGCAATTCTACACAATGGCCCTACGTCACTGGATTGAGTTCTGGCTTGAGTGATATCATTGCCTTCAGTCTGGTTGTTTACTTGGATTTACAGTTATCACTTATAAAACAATTCAATCAGTACTAGCTGATCTCCTGTGGTGTTGATCGTGGGCAGTCTCCAGTCTGAAGCACAGCATGTAATGTTTAGCTGTTAACCTGGCCAGTCTCTATATAAGCAGTCCTCGGTACCTGTAGCTACTTCATCAGAGTGCTGATGTGGAGATGCCGGTGATGGACTGGGGTTGACAATTGTAAACAATTTTACAACACCAAGTTATAGTCCAGCAATTTTATTTTAAATTCACAAGCTTTCGGAGGCTTCCTCCTTCGTCAGGTGAACGATGTGAAAAGGAGGAAGCCTCCGAAAGCTTGTGAATTTAAAATAAAATTGCTGGACTATAACTTGGTGTTGTAAAATTGTTTACAATCATCAGAGTGCAGTTGTAATTGCTCGTAAATTTCAGGCTCCAGATCAAAAGTGGGCTTCCTTTCTCCATTCTTAGAAGATTGTTTTGCACCTGTGCAAAGTGTGACTTTTTGAGTGTGACAGGTGTGTGATAGGCACAAGACTTTCATACAGATACTTATATTATCAATAAATTGTAAGGTTGCTCAATACAGCTGAATTTTCCAAGAGTTCCTCAAAGTGGTGCAAAGAAGGACTGAGGTTTTTTTTTAAGAGCAAACAGCATCAGTGAGAATGAACGAATGAATAAGATGTAGTTTATCAATGAATTCGATGCTTGGATTAGCCATGTGTCTAGAATCAATTATACTGAATCTCACAAGGATGATAACAATCGGTAACTGTAGATTAGATTTTTTTTTTAATTTGTATGCTTAAGTACTGATTAAGTTACGATTCCTGTATAGTTTTAACCTTTTGTTTTCCTCACTAAAAAAATTGCTTTTTGTAAAGGCAGCTTGATTGTGAATAAAGGATTCATTTGAATTGGGGCAGGATCTTGTGATCCTGTGTAGGCATGACAAGTAATATCATCACTGCAGTCTTATATTACAAATAGTTGCACTAAAAACAGCACAAAGGGGCAGAGAGAGAAGTAATTAAAAACTTCATGTGGAACAAATATTCCAAACGTCCTCATTTCCAGACAATGACAGTCCTCTCCCTCACCCCACCCCACATGCGCAAAGGCTTACCTGCTCCGAAGTATCTCCGACTGCTGGCGAAAGATCGGAGACCTGCCGTGGTGCGGTTTCTCATCGGGAAAGCTGATCCTCCGCTTGCTGCTCGACGGCGGGTGGCTGAAAGTGTGAGCCCGTCTCCGGAACTGGGGCGAGTCGGGGTCCTCTTCTACAAAGGACTGGCTCAGCGAGGAGATGGGAGAAGCTCGAGGGCTGACCGGTGGAGAATTGGGAGGAGATTCCCCTGGTGAGCCGTCCTGCACCAAAACCACCACCACACGTCAAACAAAAAAGCAATGATACTGCTTGCTCTAAAAGCTGACAGCAGAGCAAAAATCCTGTAAATCTGTCAACATGCTCTTAGACACCCATTGTATGCTAATTTGTGCTATCTCTCCAACTCCCATATCCTGCTGTTATTAATCCAGTGAAGATTTACGAATACTGCTGCATGCTGCTGATAAGTAAGTTAAATTTCAAGCTTTCTATCTAAAGTGTGGAGGGAACAAGCCTTTCCACCTTTCTTTTGCTGATGAGAAATTAAGTTCAGTGTTTTGAAAGTGATCCTCGAAGGCTGGAACTGCTTGCACAAGCACTTCCTCTGGATTTCAGCAGCTGACTTCCTGCTCCATGGAAAGTATCCGAACAAAACAAGTCTATCATTTGAAAAGTATCTCTCGTCAACTCGCTCTGACTAGCACGTGTGAGGGGTGGGGGGCTGGAGAACGGGACGCACTGACTCTACAACTCACCCTGGACGCATCAGATGCTAGGCTGTTGCAACGTTCAAAGCTGTCCATACTTCCCAAACGACCCCGCATCTTGGCGCCCTAAAACAAAACACAAAGAGCAAAATCAGACACGTTGTTAATTGGGTATATCTGATAGTTCCTAAATAAAGGGGGCTTGTCACTGGGTTGGGGAGGGAAATAACCACGCAGGGTGCACTATCATTGTTGTCACAAAGCCATCACATTTTAGCAAGAATCGTACTTTTGTGACATGATAGACGTGGTCATGTCACTTATTTGTAAACAGCGGCCTTCACAATCTCAGGACGTTCCAAAGCGCTTTACAGCCAATGAAGTACAGTCACTGCTGTAATGTAGGAAACACGACAGCCAATTTGCGCACAGCAAGATCCCACAAACAACAATGTGATAATATCAGATCATCTGTTTGAGTGATGTTGGAAAAAAAAAAGAGGAATAACTTTTTCTAACAACTGCAGTAAGAGGGACAATTCAACTGCAATATGGTGACAATTATTATTCATTATTGGGTGCATTCTGTGGCTTGGTAATTTTTTTCTTTTCAGGACAGGCAAATTCCGTTTCATACAGTGTGATGCGCATCAGCTGATGTCCCAGCACACGCTCAACTTTCACATCCCCCACCCAGAAATAACGGAACAATGATTAACCAGCGGCTGCAGCAGCAGATGAAAAACTTCGAAACAGGAGTCTGCTGCCGCTGAACGGCCACGGATGTCAAGACTGGTAGGATGTGGGTTTGGGCCCATGTTACCACACCCAAGGGGAATTCACAGCATCAGCCACGCTGTTGGTAGGATGGGAAGTAGAGTCTCTGCACTTTCTTATAAGGAGCCAAGCTTGGTGGGAGGGGAAATGGGTAGGGACAATGGGGTAAAGTTCCTGCTTTGGGTGAAACAGTGTTCCTGGATGTATTTAAGAGTGGGAACCTGGTGCAGTTTTATTAATACAGCTGGAAATAGGTTTATCACCAAAAATAAGCATTTTTAATAAGGGTGTCCAGTCCTCCATCAGTGAGTAACCTGATTCAAAATCACTGAAAATGACTTTTAAAAAAATAACTATACAGAATCATTCAATTGTTTCATTGAATAGACACTAGTCAGTTTCTTAGTAAGTTAAATATTTTTTGACATGAAAAAGCCTTTAAAACGTGCCTACTAGTGCTCGTGCGCCGAAGAAAATGAGCGCAATTTGAGGAGCCTTCCCGAACCAGCGCAATCTCGCAATTTCGACCTTGGGGGCGTGGCCAATTTTGTGGGCGGGGTCTGATCTGGGCGATGTGAATCTTAAACCAGTGTAAAAGACCCACGGAAAACACGAACGGGAGTGGTTTCGGGTGTAACTCACTTACGCTTAAAATTCCCCGAGCTTTTGCGCTGGTTCGGCCGATTCCGCCCAGATTGCACTGATGGTACTGGCGTAAAAGAGCGGAAACTCGATCCCATTGTCTACCGCTGTGTATCAAGCAGCACTATATAAAAATAGCCCCGTTAGGAACAGCACGCAATACATCTGGGTGTACTGCATCCGACAACCCAAATTCAGCAAGTACCTACCTTCTGTAGTCTCCATTTTAATCATCAACTCAAGAGACACTGGAATCTTTTTCCGAACTCCCTTTCTTAGACACACAAGGTATAAATAAGGCTAAAGCACATGACTCAGATATGCCGTGTTCTCTCATGGCTCCCTTGCTTAACAATGCACTGATGGGCTTCAGAGAAAGAAAAACACTTGGCAAATTCTTGAGGAGCCTAATAAGGAGAACAGTGATATGATGAAACACTTCGCAAATTCCTGACTATGTTAGCAGCAAGTTTACAATCTTTTGCAAATCTGCAGCAGCATCGTGTGTCTGCCAAGCCTGTCACAGGAAGCTGGGGGAGATCCAGACTGATAACCAGGAAGGCCGTTCAGATTGGAGCAATGTGCAACATTGCCAGGGAACACTGACTGCAAGGTCACTGCTCAAGGTGATCCCAGGGTGGACAACACTCAAATCTTACAAGATTTAAATGTATAGAGCACTTATTGGGAGCTAAGTTTAAATCACTTCGCCATTGTTGCAATAATCGTCACAATTGATAAATTTTCAGCGTGGATTTCAAGCATCAACAGCATGGAATCCACAGAGAGTGATGAAAATGTAACAAACGAAAACATTGGAGTGACAGAACAGAAACACTGGATATTTTCCCCCTTGCTAAGCATGAGATATGGTTACATTTTAGTCAAACACAATGTAATAAACAACCAAAACAGACGTAAACAGCCAGAAACTTTACCTAACGGAGAATAATTAGCCAGGAGCCATTATAAATGAAACCTCAAGCCCACGCATGACATTACAGTGCTGTCAATATTTAACTTTCCAACTTCCTAATTCAGCATGACAGGGCACTAAAGAAAATAAACTGGTTAAATGAATGAATTATTTGCAACATGGGTTTAAAAATGGCTGTGAAAATGTGATTAAGGTGATTCATGTGTTTAAGGTGGCTCGGTGTTATTGCACATAAGCAGCCATTTAGTTCAACCAAGTGTTTCCAATTATTTTACATAGCTCCACTATCAATATTTGACTGCAGCCATGACAGAAGATTTATGCTCCATTCCTGAATAAATTCCCACCTCAATTGTACTCGAATACTACAAGGGAAATTTGTCTGATAACGCTCCTGTGCAGTGTCTGGGGACATTTTACGTTAAAGGCGCTATATAAAGGCAAGTTGCTGTCGTTGTTATTGTTGAAATTAAGAGAAATATAAAATAGAGCTGGCCCACTTCCCAGCTGCAAAAAACCCAAAGGTTGGGTACAAAGTGCAACCCAGATGGCAACATTTTAAATCGCTGGCACTCTTTCTCCAAATTAATTTTTACGTACAGCACAGCAACAGGCCATTCGGCCCAACAGGTCTATGCCAGTGTTTATGCTCCACACGAGCCTCCTCCCACCTTACTCCATCTCACCCTATCGACATACCCTTCTATTCCTTTCTCTCTCATCTACTTATCTAGCTTCCCCTTAAATGTATCTATGCTATTCGCCTCAACAACTCCACGTGATAGTGAGTTCCACATTCTCAGTACTCTCTGGGTAAAGAAGTTTCTCCTGAATTGTTTACTGGATTTATCAGTGACTATGTTATATTTATGGCAGAATTGTGAAATTCTGAGGCCAGCCAACCACGTGGCTCTACCATAACTGATTCAGCAGTCTGGCAGAAAAACAGAAACCATCCAAAAGTGACCAACTCCAATTAACAGGGCATCTGTCTTCCTGAAAATGCATCTGGCAATCTTTTCTTCAAACGCCCTACCAAAACATATCATTTCCTCATTCGAGAGCGACATGTTTGTGATAAAAATGACACATGGCTCTTTCCTGTCCCCAAGGAGTATACTTTCAGCCAAACGATTTTTCAGGAAGGCATTGCCCCTTTAAATTTATGTAGGTGGCGACTGGATTTTATGTTGTGAAATGTCTGTTCCCAGTTAAAGCACACCCGTGAGATTCCAGTAAACTATTAAAGCTCTGTTGAACTGTTGAAATTGTAATGTAATTGCAGTACTATTTAAAGTCTTCTATTCGAAGTTTGCTATGTTATTACCATATATAACATATGTATGCCAAAAGCGAGTTTCTTGACATTTTCAGTATGCAATGTATGTACACATTACATCAAAACTACAGCACAGAAACAGGCCATTCAGCCCAACTGGTCTATGCCGGCGTTTATGCTCCACACGAGCCTCCTCCCTCCCTACTTCATCCAACCCCATCAGCATACCCTTCGATTCCTTTCTCCCTCATGTGTTTATCTAACTTCCCCTTAAGTGCATCAATGCTATTTGCCTCAACTACTCCTTGTGGTAGCACGTTCCACATTCTTACCACTCTTTGGGTAAAGAAGTGTCTCCTGAATTCCCTATTGGATTTATTAGTGACTATTTTATATTTATGACCTCTAGTTTTGGACACCCCGCAAGTGGAAACATTTTCTCTACGTCTACCCTATCAAACCCTATCATTATCTTCAAGGCCTCTATCAGGTCACCCCTCAGCCTTCTCTTTTCCAGAGAAAAGAGCCCCAGCCTGTTCAGCCTTTCCTGATAAGTATATCCTCTCAATTCTGGTATCATCCTTGTGAATCTTTTTTGCACCCTCTCCAATGCCACTATATCCTTTCTATAATATGGAGACCAGAACTGTGCCCAGTATTCCAAGTGTGGTCTAACCAAAGTTCTATACAAGTTTAACATAACTTCTTTGCTTTTCAATTTTATCCCTCTAGAAATGAACCCTAATGCTTGATTTGCCTTTTTTTTATGGCCTTATTAACCTGCGTCGCTACTTTTAGTGATTTGTGTATCTGTATCCCTAGATCCCTTTGCTCCTCTATCCTGTTTAGACTCTTATTATCCAAGGAGTAAATGACTTCCTCATTCTTCCTACCAAAATGTACCACCTCATACTTATCTATACTGAAATTCATTTGCCAATTACATGCCCATTCTGCAAGTTTATTAATGTCCTCTCGCATTTTGATGCATTCTTCCTTTGTATTAACCACAATCCCCAATTTAGCGTCGTCCGCAAATTTTGAAATTGTACTTCCGATTCCCGAATCCAAATCATTGGTGTAAATTGTGAACAATGGTGCCAGCACCAATCCCTGTAGTACACCACTTCCCATCTTTTGCCAGCCTGAGTAGCTACCCTTAACCCCTACTTTCTCCTTTCTGTTTTGTAGTCAGCTTGCTATCCACTCTGCTACTTGTCCCCTGACTCCACCTTAGTCATGAGTCTACAAGGTGGTACCTTATTGAAGGCCTTTTGAAAATCCAAATATATTACATCTACTGCATTGCCCCTGTCTACTCTTACTTCTTCAAGTTGATTGATTGACAGGCTGGCTCTCAATCAGATGGGGGGTCGGGTCGGAGATCGCGCGCGGGGGGTCGGGTCGGAGATCGCGCGCGGGGGGTCGGGTCGGAGATCGCGCGCGGGGGGTCGGGTCGGAGATCGCGCGCGGGGGGTCGGGTCGGAGATCGCGCGCGGGGGGTCGGGTCGGAGATCGCGCGCGGGGGGGTCGGGTCGGAGATCGCGCGCGGGGGGTCGGGTCGGAGATCGCGCGCGGGGGGTCGGGTCGGAGATCGCGCGCGGGGGGTCGGGTCGGAGATCGCGCGCGGGGGGGTCGGGTCGGAGATCGCGCGCGGGGGGTCGGGTCGGAGATCGCGCGCGCGCGCGGGGGGTCGGGTCGGAGATCGCGCGCGCGCGCGGGGGGTCGGGTCGGAGATCGCGCGCGGCGCGCGGGGGGTCGGGTCGGAGATCGCGCGCGCGCGCGGGGGGTCGGGTCGGAGATCGCGCGCGCGCGCGGGGGGTCGGGTCGGAGATCGCGCGCGGCGCGCGGGGGGTCGGGTCGGAGATCGCGCGCGCGCGCGGGGGGTCGGGTCGGAGATCGCGCGCGCGCGCGGGGGGTCGGGTCGGAGATCGCGCGCGCGCGCGGGGGGTCGGGTCGGAGATCGCGCGCGCGCGCGGGGGGTCGGGTCGGAGATCGCGCGCGCGCGCGGGGGGTCGGGTCGGAGATCGCGCGCGCGCGCGCGGGGGGTCGGGTCGGAGATCGCGCGCGCGCGCGGGGGGTCGGGTCGGAGATCGCGCGCGCGCGCGGGGGGTCGGGTCGGAGATCGCGCGCGCGCGCGGGGGGTCGGGTCGGAGATCGCGCGCGCGCGCGGGGGGGTCGGGTCGGAGATCGCGCGCTGCGCGGGGGGGTCGGGTCGGAGATCGCGCGCGCGCGGGGGGTCGGGTCGGAGATCGCGCGCGCGCGCGGGGGGTCGGGTCGGAGATCGCGCGCGCGCGGGGGGTGGGGTCGGAGATCGCGCGCGCGCGGGGGGTCGGGTCGGAGATCGCGCGCGCGGGGGGGTCGGGTCGGAGATCGCGCGCGCGCGCGCGGGGAGGGGGGGGGGGGGGGTCGGAGATCGCTCGCTCGCGCGGGGGTGGGGTCGGAGATCGTGGGAGGGCGGCAGAGATAGTCGGGGGGCTGGGGGTTTCGCTGCAGGTAGGCTTGTTGGGCCTGGGGGTAGCACTTCTGCTCCTCCAGTCCCACAAGATGTGCTTTTAAGGCACTTAACTGCTGTTTCAGGCCTTCCAGCCTCCTCTCACGTAGTGTGAAGGAGAAGGCCTGGGAATCCTGGCCCCCAGGGGCTAAATTCAAAAAAGCTATGAAAATGGAGGCCTGTAGCCTCTCTGACAGCTTTTAATGCCCAACCCGCCTCCCAAGAGCGGCTTGGTCGCCCGCCCCTCAACCTGCCCCTGTGAAAACAGGAAATGGGGGGTTGGAGGCGGGTTTTAGATTTTTGCAATAGTTACTGCCCCCCTGCCCACCTGCCCCCAACCCACCCATTTTTCCAGGCTAAAATCATGCCCTATATTTCTTCCCATTCTCCTCTCTAATTGAAATTCCTGAAATTCTTAGGAGCAAAAGTTCATAGGATGCTGTAATGGAAATAAATTTACTGAAGAAATATGCGATTATACCCCAGGACTGATATTTACATTTAAAAATGGTAGAACTGTTTGACTCATTCTGCATAGGCTCCTTGTGGCAACAGGCAGTAGTTTGTTCTGTTGCCCGCCTTTTATCACTCATCTACAATTATGTGCAGTAACTCGCACCATCCCGTTCATCCACCATCCCTGCGCTCGCTGACCTACATTGGCTCCTGGTCTGGCAACGCCTCGATTTTAAAATACTTATCCATGGGTTCAAATACTTCCACAGCCTTGCCATTCCCGATCTCTGTAACTTCCTCCAGACCTACAACCCTCCGAGATCACTGTGCTCCTCTAATTCTGGCCTCTTGCGCATCCCCAATTTCCTTCGCTCCACCATTGGTGGCCGTGTCTTCAGCTGCCTAGGCCCTCAGCTCTGGAATTCCCTCACTAAATGTCTCTCCTCCTTTAAGATGCTCCTTAAAACCTACCTCTTTGATCAAGCTTTTGGTCACCTGTCCTAATATCTCCTTATCAGTGTCAAATTTTGTTTGATAACGCTCCTGTAAAGCACCTTGAGACGTCTTACTACATTAAAGGCGCTATATAAATGAAAGTTGTTATTTTAGGAAGCCCACCTTCAACAGGTTCATAATTTCAGGTATGACCATTTGGTCCTGATGGTCAGTTCTAATAAAGAGTGAACCTATCTTTCCCTTTCAGATGGTGATTAAACCATTGTGTATTTCCAACATTTGCTGGTTTTATATTAGAATATTAAAGTTGCTTTTCCTAAATATGTTAATAATCTGTATATATTGACTATGGTGAAATCTACTGATCCAGAGTGTGGTTACACCTGGTGTCGTTCAAATCTAATCAACAGAATACTTAAACTGTATCTAAGGATTGGCCTCACATAAATACAGTAATGCTGCCTTGCTGGCGCAGAGCCTGGCTCGACAGGAGTTCGAGCACACTGCGTTCCTTAAATTCTGGCCTCTTGCGCATCCCCGATTTCCACTGCCCCTCCATTGGCGGCTACGCCTTCAGCTGTCTGGGCCCTAAGCTCTGAAATTCCCTCCCTAAACCTCTCCGCCTCTCTCTCCTCCTTTAAGATGCTCCTTAACCAAGCTTTTGCTCACCTGTCCTAATATCTGTTTTTGTGGCTCAGTATCAAATTTTGTCCGGTAATGCTCCTGAGAAGCGCCTTGCGATGTTTTACTACATTAAAGGCGCAAGTTGTTATTGAGTGTGGATTGTAGAATCAACCCTAACATGTTAAATGACCTCTCTGTGACTCACACGCTCATCATGTAAGGAGCACTGAATCGCTGGATTTACCCTATACTGTATACAATCTGATCTGGTGGTGGTTTCTTTAAATATTCATGATAAAGGTACAAACGGAAAGTTAAAAAGACCAGGAAGTTAGAAAGAGAAGCAGATTACACCACTTACCTTTTCACGACAATAGCTGGCAACTACAATTCATCAACAGCTCCAAAACAACAACTAACTAGAAAAACACAGACAATTAACCCATTACACTGCATCCAGATTAACTCTGGGTACAGCCGAAGCAAGGGTCCGAGCTGGGCCCATTTACTGCACCAAAAAGATTAAAAATTTCGGTGCCCACTGTGGAGGTTTGAAAGTAGGGGACTGTTTTCTGCACGGGTCGTTGTGGTGGATGTACTGTAGTTCATTCTGAGGAGCGTACTCACCAGCTCCTGGCCTGTTTCTCCTCTCCATTGTGGACCATCCCGTGCTGCTCCCCTCTCTCTGGCTCCCGATCCCGGGCTCCTTGTTTATATGCACAGTGGCGGTGCACGGAGCAGGCAGCCATGTTAAAATCAAATATCCTGATTTCTCCGCAACTGTCATGTCTGATGGGAAGGCCTTAGTCACGGGTCATAGATTTTCTTTCACCGTTTTTCTTTTAAGTTAAAAAAAATATAGGGGGCGCTTTATATAATGATACAGCAGAGCGCCTCAGGTTAGAAACAGAGGGCCTGGAATTACTAATGGGCAAGCACATAATAGTTCGTCTGAAATCTTCTGTTTTATTTTAGCAGGAACACCTCTGCTAAATTGGCAGAGAGCAATTTCAGATAAATGCATTAAGCCTTCATGTGCTAAATATTCTACGGCGTAATGTCGGGGCCAGAATGTCACTTCAGCTGCAGAGAAGCTTAATAAACAGAGCAGGGTTCAAGCAGTTCTCCTCGAGAGGGAAGGAAATTGAAGGGAAAAATCATCACTGAGGCATTCTCGCTCATCTCCTGACAGCTCAGAGAGCCATTGATGGCTGGGGAGTTGGTCTCTCATCTGTCCTCTCCGCTGCAGTTGGTGTTGGGGTCAAGCAGATCAAGAAATGGGAAGGCAAATTAAAATTTGTGGGTTCTATCCCCAAACTGTTTTCGGACCACCGAACCCCGCTCTTGCCCAGTTCCAGCCCTGAAATTAAGGCCGGGAATTTCCTGGGAGCTGCTCCTGCTCCGTTCCCACCCGTTCGTTTTCCCCATTCAGCAACAGTCAATTTTCTGACAGATATTTCAGGGTCATTTTCTTTCCCTTGCTCCGTTACCAGATCCTATGGTGTCAGAAAATAATTCCTGTTTCCTTCTTGCTGATTTGCACTGCACTGTAACCATGCATTTATATAGGATGCTTATCACATCCCTCATGATAACTCAACGCACCTTACATCCAATTAATTACTGTTTGAAGAGAAGAAAGAATGAATTTGTATTTCTATAGCGCCTTTCATGTCTTCAGGCTGTCCCAAAGTGCTTCACAGCCAATGAATTACTTTTGAAGCGTAGTTACTATCATTATACAGGGAAACATAGAATCATAGAAAGGTTACAGCACGGAAAAAGGCCATTCGGCCCATCGAGTCCACACCGGCTCGACGCAAGAGCAATCCAGCTAGTCCCACTTCCCCTGCCCTATCCCCGTCGCCCTGCAAGTTTTTTCCTTTCAAGTACTTATCCAACATGGCAGACAATTTGAACAGTTCCACTAGCAGGAATAATATATATGATCAGTTAATCTGTTTTGGCGGTGTTGGCCAGGACACGGAGATCTCCCCTGCTCTCCTTCAAATAGAATTACATAGAATTTACAGCACAGAAACAGGCCATTTGGCCCAACAGGTCTATGCCGTTTAGGCTCCACGAGTATTCTGGAACATAATTTTCTGTAATATCAAAGTGTGGGAATAAAAGTGGAGACCAAAAGCGAGGCTAATAAATTTGAGCCCTTTCACTTAGAATGGGTGTATTTTGGGATGCTATCATATATATAGAATTTATAGCACAGAAACAGGCCATCTGTCCAACAGGTCCCTGCTGGTGTTTATGCTCCACACGAGCCTCCTCCCACCCTACTTCATCTAACCCCATCAGCATAACCTTCTGCATACAGTTTTGGTCTCCTTATCTAAGGAAGGATATACTTGCCTTTGAGGCGGTGCAGCGAAGGTTCACTAGATTAATTCCTGGGATGGAAGGGTTGTCCTATGAAGCAAGGTTGTGTAGAATGGGCCTATACTCTCTGGAGTTTAGAGGAATGAGAGGTGATCTCATTGAAACATAAAAGATTATGAGGGGCTTGACAGGGTAGATGCTGAGAGGCTGTTTCCCATGGCTAGAGAGTCTAGAACTAGGAAGCATAGTCGCAGGATAAGGGGTCGGCCATTTAAGACTGAGATGAGGAGGAATTTCTTCACTCAAAAGGTTGTGAATCTTTGGAATTCTCTACCCCAGAGTGCTGTGGATGCTGAGTCGTTGAATACATTCAAGGCTGAGATAGATAGATTTTTGGACTCTAGGGGAATCAAGGGATATGGGGATCAGGCAGGAAAGTGGAGTTGAGGGTGAAGATCAGCCATGATCTGATTGAATGGCGGAGCAGGCTCGAGGGGCCATGTGGACGACTCCTGCTCCTATTTCTTATGTTCATATGTTCTATTCCTTTCTCCCTCATCTACGTATCTAGCTTCCCCTTAAATATATCTATGATATTCGCCTCAACTACTCTGTGGTAGAAAGTTCTACATTCTAACTATTCTCTGGGTAAAGAAGTTTCTCCTGAATTCCTTATTGGATTTATTAGTGACGATCTTATATTTATGACCCCTGGTTTTGGACTCCCCCAGAAGTGGAAATATCTTCTTTACGTCTGGAATCCTGGAACTCCCAACCTAACAGCACTGTGGGAGAACCTTCACCACACGGACTGCAGCGGTTCAAGGCGGCGGCTCACCACCACCTTCTCAAGGGAAATTAGGGATGGGCAATAAATGCTGGCCTTGCCAGTGACACCCACATCCCATGAACGAATAATAAAAAAAAACGCTATCAAACCCCTTCATAATTTTAAAGACCTCGATTAGGTCACTCCTCAGTCTTCTCTTTTCGAGAGAAAAGAGCCCCAGTCTGTTCAATCTTTCTCAGTAGTGCTATGGGATCCTTTACATCCATCTGAACCAGAGAAGGCGGCAAACAGGTCCTCTGTTTAGCATCTTACCTAAAAGACAACACCTCCGACAATGCAGCATTCCCTCAATAATGCTCTGCACTGAGGTGCCAGTCCAGATTATCGTGAAGTGGGGCTTCAACCCACACCCTTCTGATGCAGAGGCAAGAGTGCTACCTACTGAGCCAAGCTGACACCAACTGTGGGACAGCAACAGGGGTCAATTTATAAGCTCTCCATTGTACTGTCACAGGTGAGTGTTTTTCAGTTATAATAGGGGTCAGTTTGTGAAAGTGAGGCAAGGTCGAGGGTCACTAAATATTTCCTCATTTTCAGTCTGTCCCTGTGACCCTGGAGGATTAATTACTGTCTGAATCCACAGCTTTAATATCATTTCACCATGAGTATATTAGGATTACCAAGGCATTCTACCATTGTAGGATTTCTTCGGCCAGCAGAATGAAGCACTACAATAATATAATATGATGCTAGGACAGTAGATGGCACTGTCACCAAACAACTGCTGGTTTGTCTTCTGATGCAGATACAGAATCTCTATTAAGCTGTGAGTCAGAAGGCCCCTGTTGCTATGTGCATTGTCTAGAATGGAATTGAGGTCAGAGCAGGAAGATCCAAGTTTGAATTCCCGGTCTATGTTGAGGTAGCTGCTGATAGCCAGTGACAACTGGGGTGCTACAGCTGACCTCAGTACTGCCGAGCTCGGGAAGGAAAGAAAATCAAATCATAGAAATTTACGGCACAGCAGGCGGCCATTCGGCCCATCGTTGCTTGTGCCGGCCAAAAAAGGGCCAGCCAGCCTAATACCACTTTCCAGTTTTTGGTCTGTAGCCCTGTAGGTTACAGCACTTCAAGTGCCTATTCAAGTACTTTTTAAACGCGATGAGGGTTTCTGCCTCGACCACCCTTTCAGGCAGTGAGTTCCAGACCCCCACCACGCTCTGGGTAAAAAAAATTTTCCTCGGCTCCCCTCTAATCCTTCTATCAATTACTTTAAATCTATGCCCCCTAATTATTGACCCTCTGCTATGGGAAATAGGTCCTCCCTATCCACTCTAGGCCACTCATAATTTTATACACCTCAATTAAATCTCCCCTCAGCCTCCTCTGTTCCAAAGGAAACAACCCCAACCTATCCAATCTTTCCTCATAGCTAAAATTCTCCAGTCCTGGCAACAGTCTCGTGACTCTCGTAAAACAGGGTTCCACTCCTGATCACCACCCAGTGACCCGTGCTGGGAAATGGATGTATGCAAACTTCAGGTGAGGACAGGATTAGGCTCATATGTGAGCACGTGCTTTGCATCGCTGAATGAGGCAGCAACATTGGGTGACTCCCAGTTGGCAGGTAGCAAAAGGGTGTGAATCAGCAGGCTAGCAACCTATGATCTCCATGCTATGATCCACATGCCTGCTGAAACCGCTTGTCTGGGCAATCGGGTGATGTAACTGAGTGCCCGACGCCCATGAAACGGAATCAGTGCCTTCCAGAGAGAAGGGGAGAAAACTGCAAGATTTTTGTACAAAGTGTGTGCTCACTTCCAACACAGCTGTAAAAATAAACCCACAGTAAATAGCGACACGTGCATTGTATGTCAAGGATTAATCCAGCTCAATCTTACTGCTGCCAGCAGTTCTGAGAAGCAGTCTTGAATGAGAAAAGTTTTCCTTTTCAATGGAGGTATTCCCTTTAACTGGCAGCAGATGGACCCATCTATGCTGGCTCCAACTACGCTGACTCCTGAGCTTACAGTGCTCCCATATTCTGATTTAGGTACACTGCACTTCATCGCTGTATGTTGCCTGAAAATATTTATGAACCATAGAATCGTAGAATGGTTACAGCGCAGGAGGCCATTTGGCCCATCGAGCCTGTGCCGGCTCTTTGTAAGAGGAATTCAGTTAGTCCCATTCCCCCGGAGCCCTGCAAATTTTTTCCCCCTTCAAGTATTTATCCAATTCCTTTTTGAAAGCCACGATTGAATCTGCTTCCACCGCCCTTTCAGGCAGCGCATTCCAGATCATAACTACTCGCTGCGTAAAGAAGTTTTCCTCATGTCGCCTTTGGTTCTTTTGCCAATCACAATCATGAGCGTGTAACACCAAGAAAAAGGTGTGGAACGGGTTCCATGTCTTTGTCGGTGTGTTTCCTCTCACTATGTAAAGGCTGTAAAATGCACGTGCTGCTCGTCCTTATTCAACATTGTTCTACTGCTTCTCTCGATTTCTTCTCTGTTGTTTTCCTTCCCATTATCTCGGTCCCACCTCTTAGTTTCCTTTTGCTTATCTCGCTTCTCTGCTTGTTCCCCCACCCCTCCCTCTTGTTTCTTTCTCTGTTATTTCTCTCTATCTCTCTTCTGTTTCTCCCTTCTGCCAAACGTGGAGATCATAGGTTGCTAGCCTGCTGATTCACACCCTTTTGCTACCTGCCAGCTGGGAGTCACCCAATGGTGCTGCCTCATTCAGCACCATTGGGTGCTGAATGAGGCAGCACCTCCGAAAGCTTGTGAATTTAAAATAAAATTGCTGGACTATAACTTGGTGTTGTAAAATTGTTTACAATCATTCAGCAATGCAAAGCATGTGCTGAAGGACAATTAGTGTCACTCAGAATTCATTACATTCTTCCCTCTCTGCCATTTTAAGTGCCCGTGTCAGTGAGCGGACAATCCTACCAAAATAACGATTCTTGGGAACTTCTTCCTATGTCCTTATTTTCATTAGGAATTCCCATATAAAAAATGGGATTCTTCATCTAAACGGCAGCACTCAAAACACATTGCCCTTGCGTCTCGCATTACAGTGAGAGTCCTGCTAAGTTCCAGAAACAAAACATCTGCACAACAAAAGAAAGATCAAACCCTCAAACAGCCCCTCCTCACCTGTGTGAATTCGGTGGTGAAGTTGCTGAATAATATAAATGTATTAAAAATACATTCTAACAACAAGTGAAAAATATAGAATACTTGGTTTAAAAAAAAAAGTAAGACTGGGAGGACAACCCAAAAACAGTGCAGTCACGGCACCAAAAAGAATTAGATTAAATGGAACAAGTGATCAGTGGCAGCCCAGTGAGGCATGAATGATGCTTCTGTGGCTTCCTGCACATTACTGAGAAAGCTTAAACACATCAATAGTGTATACACTTACACAACTACCTTCTCCTTTATGCTCTGCGCAGCATAGTGATTAAAATGCCAATGGCACTCCACGTAATGTTATGGTTTAACATGGGTGACTGCGCATCAACTCAAAATGACTAATCTGGTACAGCTTCAGGCCGTGCACAACGTAAAGAGTTAATTTTGGTGTTAAGCACAACAATGTAAATATGGGGCATGCTACTGAATTTCATCGAAGGCTCCTTTAAATTCATGATAAGCCACCTATTAATACCAAGTTGATTTCTGCAACTTTGCTAGAACAGTGTTACACCCCATGAACCCATCCCAATGTGTGAATGCTAATTACACCTTCAGATAATCGGTATCATCAGCCCCATTTCCATCTGTCTTCGTTTCATCTGCATCTGATACTGGCAGCACTACTTATTCATAATGGGATGCCGACAACTATTATCAAGACACATGCACACTAGGACTGGGCATGACACAAGACAAGTCCATCCAGTCTTTATTAGTAAGAACTAAATGATTAAGGATTTATTGCCCCTTTTTTTCCCTGTTGTTAAATTTAAACCCTCCGATCTTGGCATTGAGAACACAGGAGAGATGCTGATTGAGAATTCTGAACTATGGCATTAGGAACACAATCGTAATCAGCTGGCAGATCTGGCCTCCCAATGGCACAGCATGATGATTAATTAAAGCACTGTACCTAAAGTGACAGGAATGAAGTTTTCCTCCAATTATCCACATGATGAGTTTCCAATTTCATTCAGAATACCTAAGAAAAACATGGTGTAGAGGATGCATAATTTGGAGGTGGTATGGTGTAAGGGAGGCATGGCATGGGGGAAGTATACCATGGAGGGGGCATAGAACGGAGAAAGCATAGGGTGCAGGAGACATAGGTCAGAGGAAGCAATGCTCAGAGGGAAAATGGCACGGAGGAGGGCAGAGTCTGGAGAAAATAATCATATGGAGCGCAGGCATGGTCGTGGATGAAGCATGGCATGGAGGCGACACAGTTTAAATTATGATGTGAAGGAGGCATGGCATGGAGGAGGCACAGTTTGAAGGAGATATGGGTGAAGGTGGCACAGTTTGGAGGAGGTATGGGTGGAGGGGGCACAGTTTGGAGGAGGCATGGGTGGAGGGGGCACAGTTTGGAGGAGGTTTGGGTGGAGGGGGCACAGTTTGGAGGAGGTTTGGGTGGAGGGGGCACAGTTAGGAGGAGGTATGGGTGGAGGGGGCACAGTATGGAGGAGGTATGGGTGGAGGGGGCACAGTATGGAGGAGGTATGGGTGGAGGGGGCACAGTTTGGAGGAGGTATGGGTGAAGGACGCACAGTATGGAGGAGGTATGGGTGGAGGGGGCACAGATTGAAGGATGTATGGGTGGAGGGGGCACAGTATGGAGAAGGTATGGGTGGAGGGGGCACAGTATGGAGAAGGTATGGGTGGAGGGGGCACAGTTTGGAGGAGGTACGGGTGGAGGGGGCACAGTTTGAAGGATGTATGGGTGGAGGGGGCACAGTATGGAGAAGGTATGGGTGGAGGGGGCACAGTTTGGAGGAGGTATGGGTGGAGGGGGCACAGTATGGAGAAGGTATGGGTGGAGGGGGCACAGTTTGGAGGAGGTATGGGTGGAGGGGGCACAGTTTGGAGGAGGTATGGGTGAAGGACGCACAGTATGGAGGAGGTATGGGTGGTGGGGGCACAGTTTGAAGGATGTATGGGTGGAGGGGGCACAGTTTGGAGGAGGTATGTGTGGAGGGGGCACAGTTAGGAGGAGGTATGGGTGGAGGGGGCACAGTATGGAGGAGGTATGGGTGGAGGAGGCACAGTTTGGAGGAGGTATGGGTGGAGGGGGCACAGTTTGGAGGTGGTACGGGTGGAGGGGGCACAGTTTGGAGGAGGTACGGGTGGAGGGGGCACAGTTTGAAGGATGTATGGGTGGAGGAGGCACAGTATGGAGAAGGTATGGGTGGAGGGGGCACAGTATGGAGAAGGTATGGGTGGAGGGGGCACAGTTTGAAGGATGTATGGGTGGAGGAGGCACAGTATGGAGAAGGTACGGGTGGAACGGGCACAGTATGGAGGAGGTACGGGTGGAGGGGGCACAGTTTGGAGGATGTACGGGTGGAGGGGGCACAGTTTGGAGGATGTACAGGTGGAGGGGGCACAGTTTGGAGGAGGTACGGGTGGAGGGGGCACAGTTTGGAGGATGTACAGGTGAAGGACGCACAGTTTGGAGGATGTACGGGTGGAACGGGCACAGTATGGAGGAGGTACGGGTGGAGGGGGCACAGTTTGGAGGATGTACGGGTGGAGGGGGCACAGTTTGGAGGATGTACGGGTGGAGGGGGCACAGTTTGGAGGAGGTACGGGTGGAGGGGGCACAGTTTGGAGGATGTACGGGTGGAGGGGGCACAGTTTGGAGGATGTACAGGTGGAGGGGGCACAGTTTGGAGGAGGTACGGGTGGAGGGGGCACAGTTTGGAGGATGTACGGGTGGAGGGGGCACAGTTTGGAGGAGGTACGGGTGGAGGAGGCACAGTTTGGAGGAGGGATGGGTGAAGGACGCACAGTATGGAGGACGTATGGGTGGAGGGGGCACAGTATGGAGGAGGTATGGGTGGAGGGGGCACAGTTTGAAGGATGTATGGGTGGAGGGGGCACAGTTTGGAGGAGGTACGGGTGGAGGGGGCACAGTTTGGAGGATGTACGGGTGGAGGGGGCACAGTTTGGAGGATGTACGGGTGGAGGGGGCACAGTTTGGAGGAGGTACGGGTGGAGGGGGCACAGTTTGGAGGTTGTACGGGTGGAGGGGGTACAGTTTGGAGGAGGTACGGGTGGAGGGGGCACAGTTTGGAGGAGGTACGGGTAGAGGGGGCACAGTTTGGAGGATGTACGGGTGGAGGGGGCACAGTTTGGAGGATGTACGGGTGGAGGGGGCACAGTTTGGAGGAGGTACGGGTGGAGGGGGCACAGTTTGGAGGAGGTACGGGTGGAGGGGGCACAGTTTGGAGGAGGTACAGGTGGAGGGGGCACAGTTTGGAGGAGGTATGGGTGGAGGGGGCACAGTATGGAGAAGGTATGGGTGGAACAGGCAGAGTTTGGAGGAGGTACGGGTGGAACAGGCAGAGTTTGGAGGAGGTATGGGTGGAGGGGGCACAGTTTGGAGGATGTACGGGTGGAACAGGCACAGTATGGAGGAGGTATGGGTGGAGGGGGTACAGTTTGGAGGATGTACGGGTGGAGGGGGCACAGTTTGGAGGATGTACGGGTGGAGGGGGCACAGTTTGGAGGAGGTACGGGTGGAGGGGGCACAGTTTGGAGGAGGTACGGGTGGAGGGGGCACAGTTTGGAGGAGGTGCGGGTGGAGGGGGCACAGTTTGGAGGAGGTACGGGTGGAGGGGCACAGTTTGGAGGAGGTACGGGTGGAGGAGGCACAGTTTGGAGGAGGGATGGGTGAAGGACGCACAGTATGGAGGACGTATGGGTGGAGGGGGCACAGTTTGAAGGAGGTATGGGTGGAGGGGGCACAGTTAAGAGGAGGTACGGGTGGAGGGGGCACAGTTTGGAGGAGGTACGGGTGGAGGGGGCACAGTTAAGAGGAGGTACGGGTGGAGGGGGCACAGTTTGGAGGATGTACGGGTGGAACAGGCACAGTTTGGAGGAGGTACGGGTGGAACAGGCACAGTTTGGAGGAGGTACGGGTGGAGGGGGCACAGTTTGGAGGAGGTACGGGTGGAGGAGGCACAGTTTGGAGGAGGTACGGGTGGAGGAGGCACAGTTTGGAGGAGGTATGGGTGGAGGGGGCATAGTTTGGAGGAGGTATGGGTGGAGGAGGCACAGTTTGGAGGAGGTACGGGTAGAACAGGCAGAGTTTGGAGGAGGTATGGGTGGAGGAGGCACAGTTTGGAGGAGGTACGGGTGGAGGGGGCACAGTTTGGAGGAGGTACGGGTGGAACAGGCAGAGTTTGGAGGATGTACGGGTGGAGGGGGCACAGTTTGAAGGAGGTACGGGTGGAGTGGGCACAGTTTGGAGGAGGTACGGGTGGAACAGGCACAGTTTGGAGGATGTACGGGTGGAGGGGGCACAGTTTGAAGGAGGTACGGGTGGAGTGGGCACAGTTTGGAGGATGTACGGGTGGAGGGGGCACAGTTTGGAGGATGTACGGGTGGAGGGGGCACAGTTTGAAGGAGGTACGGGTGGAGTGGGCACAGTTTGGAGGATGTACGGGTGGAGGGGGCACAGTTTGGAGGATGTACGGGTGGAGGGGGCACAGTTTGGAGGATGTACGGGTGGAGGGGGCACAGTTTGGAGGATGTACGGGTGGAGGGGGCACAGTTTGGAGGATGTACGGGTGGAGGGGGCACAGTTTGGAGGATGTACGGGTGGAGGGGGCACAGTTTGGAGGAGGTATGGGTGGAGGACGCACAGTATGGAGGAGGTATGGGTGGAGGGGGCACAGTTTGGAGGAGGTATGGGTGAAGGATGCACAGTATGGAGGAGGTATGGGTGGAGGACGCACAGTATGGAGGAGGTACGGGTGGAGGGGGCACAGTTTGGAGGAGGTACGGGTGGAGGGGGCACAGTTTGGAGGAGGTACGGGTGGAGGGGGCACAGTTTGGAGGAGGTATGGGTGAAGGACGCACAGTATGGAGGAGGTATGGGTGGAGGGGGCACAGTTTGGAGGAGGTATGGGTGGACCAGGCACAGTATGGAGGAGGTATGGGTGGAGGGGGCACAGTTTGGAGGAGGTATGGGTGGACCAGGCACAGTATGGAGGATGTATGGGTGGAGGGGGCACAGTTAGGAGGAGGTACGGGTGGAGGGGGCACAGTTAGGAGGAGGTACGGGTGGAGGGGGCACAGTTAGGAGGAGGTACGGGTGGAACAGGCACAGTTTGGAGGAGGTACGGGTGGAACAGGCAGAGTTTGAAGGCGGTACGGGTGGAACAGGCACAGTATGGAGGAGGTACGGGTGGAGGGGGCACAGTTTGGAGTATGTACGGGTGGAGGGGGCACAGTTTGGAGGAGGTACACGTGGAGGGGGCACAGTTTGGAGGAGGTATGGGTGGAGGGGGCACAGTTTGGAGGAGGTACGGGTGGAGGGGGCACAGTTAGGAGGAGGTACGGGTGGAGGGGGCACAGTTTGGAGGAGGTACGGGTGGAGGGGGCACAGTTTGGAGGAGGTATGGGTGGAGGAGGCACAGTTAGGAGGAGGTACGGGTGGAGGAGGCACAGTTTGGAGGAGGTACGGGTGGAACAGGCAGAGTTTGAAGGCGGTACGGGTGGAACAGGCACAGTATGGAGGAGGTACGGGTGGAGGGGGCACAGTTTGGAGTATGTACGGGTGGAGGGGGCACAGTTTGGAGGAGGTACACGTGGAGGGGGCACAGTTTGGAGGAGGTACAGGGGGAGGGGGCACAGTTTGGAGGATGTACGGGTGGAGGGGGCACAGTTTGGAGGATGTACAGATGGAGGGGGCACAGTTTGGAGGAGGTACGGGTGGAGGGGGCACAGTTTGAAGGATGTATGGGTGGAGGGGGCACAGTTTGAAGGACGTATGGGTGAAGGACGCACAGTTTGGAGGAGGTACGGGTGGAGCGGGCACAGTTTGGAGGAGGTATGGGTGGAACAGGCAGAGTTTGAAGGCGGTACGGGTGGAACAGGCACAGTATGGAGGAGGTACGGGTGGAGGGGGCACAGTTTGGAGGAGGTACGTGTGGAGTGGGCACAGTTTGGAGGAGGTACGTGTGGAGTGGGCACAGTTTGGAGGAGGTACGGGTGGAGGGGGCACAGTTTGGAGGAGGTACGTGTGGAGGGGGCACAGTTTGGAGGAGGTACGTGTGGAGTGGGCACAGTTTGGAGGAGGTACGTGTGGAGTGGGCACAGTTTGGAGGAGGTACGGTTGGAGGGGGCACAGTTAGGAGGAGGTACGGGTGGAGGGGGCACAGTTAGGAGGAGGTATGGGTGGAGGGGGCACAGTTTGGAGGAGGTACGGGTGGAGGGGGCACAGTTTGGAGGAGGTACGGGTGGAGGGGGCACAGTTTGGAGGAGGTACGGGTGGAGGGGGCACAGTTTGGAGGAGGTACGTGTGGAGTGGGCACAGTTTGGAGGAGGTACGTGTGGAGTGGGCACAGTTTGGAGGAGGTACGGTTGGAGGGGGCACAGTTAGGAGGAGGTACGGGTGGAGGGGGCACAGTTAGGAGGAGGTATGGGTGGAGGGGGCACAGTTTGGAGGAGGTACGGGTGGAGGGGGCACAGTTTGGAGGAGGTACGGGTGGAGGGGGCACAGTTTGGAGGAGGTACGTGTGGAGTGGGCACAGTTTGGAGGAGGTACGGTTGGAGGGGGCACAGTTAGGAGGAGGTACGGGTGGAGGGGGCACAGTTAGGAGGAGGTACGGGTGGAGGGGGCACAGTTTGGAGGAGGTACGGGTGGAGGGGGCACAGTTTGGAGGAGGTACGGGTGGAGGGGGCACAGTTTGGAGGAGGTACGGGTGGAGGGGGCACAGTTTGGAGGAGGTACGGGTGGAGGGGGCACAGTTTGGAGGAGGTACGGGTGGAGGGGGCACAGTTAGGAGGAGGTACGGGTGGAGGGGGCACAGTTTGGAGGAGGTACGGGTGGAGGGGGCACAGTTTGGAGGAGGTACGGGTGGAGGGGGCACAGTTTGGAGGAGGTACGGGTGGAGGGGGCACAGTTTGGAGGAGGTACGGGTGGAGGGGGCACAGTTTGGAGGAGGTACGGGTGGAGGGGGCACAGTTTGGAGGAGGTACGGGTGGAGGGGGCACAGTTTGGAGGAGGTACGGTGGAAGGGGCACAGTTTGGAGGAGGTACGGGTGGAGGGGGCACAGTTTGGAGGAGGTACGGGTGGAGGGGGCACAGTTTGGAGGAGGTACAGGGGGAGGGGGCACAGTTTGGAGGAGGTACAGGGGGAGGGGGCACAGTTTGGAGGAGGTACGGGTGGAGGGGGCACAGTTTGGAGGAGGTACGGGTGGAGGGGGCACAGTTTGGAGGAGGTACGGGTGGAGGGGGCACAGTTTGGAGGAGGTACAGGTGGAGGGGGCACAGTTTGGAGGAGGTACGGGTGGAGGGGGCACAGTTTGGAGGAGGTACGGGTGGAGGAGGCACAGTTAGGAGGAGGTACGGGTGGAGGGGGCACAGTTTGGAGGAGGTACGGGTGGAGGGGGCACAGTTAGGAGGAGGTACGGGTGGAGGAGGCACAGTTAGGAGGAGGTACGGGTGGAGGGGGCACAGTTTGGAGGAGGTACGGGTGGAAGGGGCACAGTTTGGAGGAGGTACGGGTGGAGGGGGCACAGTTTGGAGGAGGTATGGGTGGAGGGGGCACAGTTTGGAGGAGGTACGGGTGGAGGGGGCACAGTTTGGAGGAGGTACGGGTGGAGGGGGCACAGTTTGGAGGAGGTACGGGTGGAGGGGGCACAGTTTGGAGGAGGTACGGGTGGAGGGGGCACAGTTTGGAGGATGTACGGGTGGAGGGGGCACAGTTTGGAGGAGGTACGGGTGGAGGGGGCACAGTTTGGAGGATGTACGGGTGGAGGGGGCACAGTTTGGAGGAGGTACGGGTGGAGGGGGCACAGTTTGGAGGATGTACGGGTGGAGGGGGCACAGTTTGGAGGAGGTGTGGTGTGGAGTCGGCTTAGCGTTTTTGCCAGGAACTTTATGAGTGAGGGGAAAGAGGAAGAACTTCAACTGATGCTGCTCCCAAACAGCTCCTAGTCACAGAATCATGGAAATTCCAACACAGGAGGCCGTTCGGCCCATCGCTCGCTCTTCAACTGGAACTACCTCTAATCCCATTTCCCAGCTCTTTCTTGGTATCCTTTTATACCCTTCCTTATAAAAATCATATTGGCTCAAGAACTGCAACCAGAGAATGGCATGGACTGTTTATTATGACTCGGAGAAAAAATTCCCAATGGATTTGGAATTGTATATTTAAACAAAAACAGCAGTTTGACTTTCTAAAAATATTTTTACAGGGGTGCAAGCATCATTTGTCAGACATTTTTCCTAAGTCTGAACTGTACAATGATGTAATCAACTGAGTGCAAGTTACAGCGTACCAAGAGGTACATCACAAGAACCTGGTCACTAAGGAAGAGTTGTCTCTCAGGTTTGTTGCCTATTTTGCTGTGCACAGATACTGCACTAAGAACTCATTCCCTGTGAGTTCAATCAATGTGTGGCATTAGGTGGGTTAGAAGGTGCCTTCAGATGATGCTTGTACAGGAAGTGTTCAGATTTGCTGGAGAGCTAAGTGCATTTCCATTCATTTCTATAATGGGCGGCCAATCCGCAATGCCAGTTTAATGCCCAGACAGCAAGTTACAAATCTACTTCACCATTAGAACCTAAGAAATAGGACTAGGAGTCGGGCATACGGCCCCTCGAGCCTGCTCCGCCATTCAATAAGATCATGGCTGGTCTTCTACCTCAACTCCACTTTCCCGCCCGATCCCCATATCCCTTGATTCCCTTAGAATCCATAAAACTATCAATCTCAGTCTTGAATATACTTGATGACAGAGCATCCACAGCCATCTGGGGTGCAGAATTCCAAAGATTCACGACCCTCTGAGTGAAGAAATTCCTCCTCATCTCAGTCCTAAATGTCCGGCCCCTTATCCTGAGACTACGTTCCCTAGCTCTAGACTCTCCAGCCAGGGGAAACATCCTCTCCACTCTCCTGTTAAGCCCTCTTAGAATTTTATATGTTTCAATGAGATCACCTCTCATTCTTCTAAACTCCAGAAAGCATGGGCCCATTCTACTCAATCTTTCCTCATAGGACAACTCTCATCCCAGAAATCAATCTCGTGAACCTTCGTTGCACCACCTCTAAAGCAAGTATGTCCTTCCTTAGGTAAGGAGACCAAAATTGCGCACAGTTCTCTAAGTATGGTCTCACCAAAGTCCTATACAATTGTAGCAAGATTTCCTTACTCTTGTACTCCAACCCTCTTGCAATAAAGGCCAACATACCATTTGCTTTCCTAATTGCTTGCTGTACCTGCATGTTAACTTTCTGTGTTTCTTGTACAAGGACACCCATTCAGGAATACGGAGTGTGCAGTCAAAACAATAGACAGGGAGTGAGTAGTGAGCATTCTTGTCCATTTTTGTCATATCAGTTGTTTAAGATGGTGTTGTGTAAAGTGTTCAATGTGCCAGCTGTAAACAGTGACTCCTTTCTTCGCATTCTCTTGTATACTGTTGGACCGAGTACATGAGGACCAAACACTAAATTAGGGGACATCCTGTTTCAACATTTTAACAGGTACCACAAAATTATCTCTCCAGAGATGGGCATAAAACCAGCCAACAAGTCATGCTAATATTCAGAACTAAGTCCCATGCACCTTACCCGTGAGAAGATATTTTCCAGAGAGCTGGTTAAAGATTTCCTCGCCTTGTTTTTCAAAACATCGAGTTTAAACCTGCCCGTGCTTGCGGAGTGCTCTGGGATCATGTTGTTTGGCACAGGCTTTGAAAAAACAAAACAGAACAGTTTTACTGGTGAGACCGGAAGGAACAAGATTTTAAGCAAATGATCCAAATAAAGTCAGGCGAACAATTCGAAATACTGCTTGTAATTCTGGGCGCAAATGCTAGAATCTGCTCCTCAGCTGTCTGAAGCATGGCAGACATGAAAGAAAAGACTTGCATTTATATAGTACCTTTATTTCTCAGGACATCTCAAAGTGCTTCATATACAATGAATTACTTTGAAGCGCAGTCACAGTTCCCATGTGAGTGGCTAATGCTCTTGAACTAATTTCTTACCTGATTGTATCTGAAACCCAGGCTGCCATGACATGTAGCTGGTAGTGGCCATCTTATCATTTGAACAAAACTTCATATTAAAAAAAAAACACAGAAGTGGCTTACAGTTGTCAATGCATAACTGCACTGTCACAAAGACAAGCCTTTTTATTTTTCGAAGTGAATAAAGACAAGCGTTGTACCATAGGGGTCTCTCCAAGGTGGGCGTGGATCTTCTGTTTGGTCTCACACATCTGCCTCAGAACGAGAATCACCAGCTCATTCTCATCTTGGTCATCACCTGGCTTCATTTTCTGTCAGTACAGATAATTCGTTAATATTACACATGGATAGTGTCTCAAAAACCCACCTACTGGAGGTCACTAACTGTTCTGTAGTTATTTTCCAATTGTTGTTAAACTGTGAAAGGTTTCTGCTGTAATTGCGGAAGGCATTTTTCTTTCATTGCAATTGTTTTTGGTTACAGTACATTGACGTATGTACACTACAATCCTAGTGTGCGTGCTACAAAATACATGGCGCACTATGACAGTGAGTGAACTTCACCGAGTGGATTGGATAGTGGATGACTCGAAAGCTGATTCCAGGAAATGACCATGGAGTTAGCAGCCCTGAAATCACAAGATTCTTTTGGCCTCACCGTCCCTTTGAGAGCCTTCTAACACTTGTGTAGAACATTCTCTCTTTTACACTCTACTGGGTGGCTAAAACTGCCTTCTTTTCCCAGGCAGCATAAATCCCAGTATCACTCCGGACCACCACCTGGGCACTGTCCCAGAGCAGAGTGAGGACAATTTACGCCTGTGTTTGCCCCATTCAAGATAGTCTGCTAGCTTCTCACACAGGTGGAGAAGAACACTGGGAACCTGAGGAAGGATGTGTTCCATTGCCAGCAGTGGTGTTTCCTTGGAATAGAGGATATCTCTTGTGGTGAACAGCACAAGCCTCAAGTCTGTAATTGGAGGCAGCTCCAATTTTGGAAAGAATAATTAATTGATTCTGAAATAAGGATCTGTGAGGGTTGAAATAAAGGGTGAAGTCATATCCTTTTGGGTTTCGTCTTTGGTATAAGACTAGACCCAACTTCTGTATGATGCTTCTTTAGTGCCTTTGTCATCTCACTCGAAGCAATCCTGACACTAGTGCTTTATCTATATGTGGGCCCAGTATACAATCTCCACCAATAATCGTACTGGGGTACAGGTTGGGGCTGGAGCTAGGAAGGCATCAGGGAAGGACAGGGCATCTGTGTTAAGGGTGTACACATTAAGAAGGGTTACTTTTGAATCCTCAGTGAGTCTTTACGTGTAAGCAATGACCTTTCAAATTTAGGCAAAACTGTAACAAGTACTGTCATAATTAATTTAGATGACAGTCACAAATTGTGACCGAATCAGAAATTTCAGATCAATCAATTTTGATTTGTTAACAGCTAAAATAATTGTTGCAACCCAGAAATAATCTATACTCCATATTTATCATGACAACTTCCAATAATCAATATATAATTTTAATGAGCTCCTTCCGAAGAGGCTTTATATTGTTACCTGGACACGTTCAAAAATATCTGCTTGCTCATTGTCATTCAAAAGGGAAACATGCCTCTGTATGGCAAGCTTGGCTCTTGGTGGGTAGAGACCTGGAAAAACAGATCAGTGTTGATCAGTGCTCCAGTTAATTGTTCTATTTGCTTAAACAAGCTGCAATTCTTTCTGCTGTTTTGGACTAAACTACTACAAAATTCAGGCACCTACTTTATACTACCAGTCATATTATAGTATCAAAGCTATCATGCAACATCTGTCCTTGTTACAGACATCTCCAGGTATAACGGGTATTATACAGCAGTGTGTACTATCTACAGGATGCACTGCAGGAAATCGGCCAGGCTTCTTCGGCAGCACATCCCAAGCCCATGACCTCTGCCACCTAGAAGGACAAGGGCAGCAGGTTCATGGGAACAACACCACCTCCAAGTCACACACCATTCTAACTTGGACATATATTTCCACTCCTTAATTGTTCATGGGTCAAAATCCTGGAACTCCCTACCTAACGGCACAGTGGGAGTACCTTCACCACAAGGACTGCAGCGGTTCAAGAGGAAGCCCACCACCATCTTCTCAAGGGCAACTCAGGATGGGCAATAGATGTCGGCCTTGCCAGCGATGCCCATATCCCGAGAATGAATAATATATAAAAAAAATACTGAGAAACCTTCCCAGTGCTAGCTGGTAATGTAAACCCTGAAATGTAATCTTATCAGAACAAAAGTGGTATTAAAACCCACTTGCAGGTTTCATACCACTTTCATACTTTAAACACTCAGAAAATGAAGCGCAATTGGAATATTGTAATAATTATTTTCAATACTCTACACTTGTCTTGAACAAACTTTGTGTAACCTGAATCATATAAACTTCCTGAACAATATTATGTTTATGCTCCCGTTTTCTCCCTTCCTCTGCTGAAGACTCATGTTGAAGTGACTCATAGGAACAGGAGGAGGCCATTCAGCCCCTCGAGCCTGTTCCGCCATTCAATTAATTCACGGCTGATCTGTATCTAAAGTCCATTTACTCACCTTGGTTCCATATCCCTTAATACCCCTACCTAACAAAAATCTATCCAGATGCAGTTTAACCAACTAATATAAATTCCACCCCTCTTGAGATAAAGGCTAACATTCTATTAGCCATTTTAATAATTTTTTGTACTTGTCCACTAGCTTTTAGTGATTTTCAGACATGGACCCCTAAATCTCTCTGCCCCTCCACAGTTCCAAGCTTCTCATGATTTAGAAAATATTCTGATCTTAGGTCCAAAGTGGGTGACCTCACACTTTCCCACATTGAACTCCATCTGCCACAGTTCTGCCCACTCACTTAATCTATCAATGTCCCTTTACAACCTTCTGCTCCCATCTACACCACTTACTGTACCACCTAACTTAGTGTCACCAACATGTCATTTGGAGTTATGTCTCCATGGGCAGCAGTGTACCCAGTCCAGGTGGCCATTCTTTGTGTGAACCCAGACAGTAAGTGTTGGCATGCTATCTGATTAAAGGGGTAAGAGGGAGAAGGGGTCATCACTCCTGAACTCTGCCCTGTCCTCAGTGGTGGTGAGCAGGTGCAGAAAGCCCAGCTGATGTTCGAACATTTCTAGCCCTGGAACATAGAGGTCAGTTGTTGCATCACTGGTGTCCCAGCTCAGATCGGCTAATCAAGTAAAGTCCAAGAATCAACAACAGGGCCTTCTTCGTCTATATGGCCCAAATCCACATATGGCGTCTTTTCCCAAAGAGTCACTGGCAGAGCTCTTAATAGTGTTCAGATTCCAATTTAACAGTGTTTATACCTCTTAATGGCTGAGTAGCAGATTTTGGTTTATCCAAAAAAAGAATTTGTATTAATATGGTGCCTTTTACATTCTCAAGACGTTCAAAAAGCTTCACAGTCAATCAAGTTTCCTTTTAACGTGTTTTAAGAGTTATTATCTGGGCAAAGTTGGCAGCCAATTTGTGCACCGCAAGGCTGAACATATAAATGAGTGAAATCACCATTTTGGCGTTGGCTGAGGGAAAAATGTCAGCCAGGACACCGGGAGAGCTCCCTGAATGGTGTCATGAGATCTTTTACGTCCACCTGAACAGAAACCCTGGGCCTCGGTTTTACCTCTCATCTGAATGACGGTACCTGGGACAATGCAGCAGTCCCTCAGTACTGCACTTCCACCAGTTAACCTCTGCATTCCTGGGCTGGGAATGTTCGAAACAAATCGGCCTAGACTTTCCTCTCCAGTGGCGACCCGGCTGCTCCCAGAGCAGCTGAAGGAGTAGCCAAATATTTTCCACACGTTTAAAAATGGCCCACTGGGCGAGTGCAATCGATCCCTCCATGGTTAATTGCACTTGACTGGCAGGGAGAGGGGAGTCATTTAAATGTTAACTGCCCCACCACCTTAGCAATACTGGATGCCAGAACACAATGGGAGTTCCCGACATGGAACATTAGCACGGTGTTAATGAAGGAAAATATATGAGATATTTTGCTTTCCTCCAATAACGTGCTATTTGAATGTACCCACCCATGTATTTAGCGTCTGCTATCACTTCTGAAGGGAAATCACAGCCAGCAGAATGGCTCCCTGGCAGATTTCGCTCCTCCATTTTGGAACTGCCCGAAAATGAGAGAAAAAATCTCACTCATGACAACTGAGCAGCAGATGGAACATTCTACAATATCATTTGATATGTCGAGAAAATTAAGTACCGAGTACTAGAGGTTGCATTTGGAGTTAAGACATAGCTAGCTGGTGCCTTATATTTACCTTCAATCCTTTCACAGAGTTTATGCAAGTAATGCATGGGACACGCCTCACACAGTTTGATCTGAGTCTTAGCGTTCTGCAGGGCAGCAGCAGTGCTGAAGGCCTGCTTCAAGGTCAGCATGACTTCATCCACCTGTCAAGGGGCACAGTTCAAACGAATCACTGCACAACGCAAGTAGCTACTGCTCGAGAAAGAGCAAAAAACGTCCAACAGTTCAGAAGAATTTACCAAAAATATAATATCCTTTTGTTTTTCGAGTATTTTAATTCACGAGAGTGGATGGCAACATTGGGCTTATAGCTGCAAAGATGTACCGAAGCCTGGCAGTTGTGAGGGAATAGCATTAAAAAAAAACTGTTAAAATAATAAAACCCTGCAGCACATTAGATTAATGACAGCACATAATGCCGTTAGCTTAGCTCTCTCATTCTTCTCAGCTAACTCCCGCAATGATGTTATCAGCATTCCCTTTTTAAATGATCAAAAAATAAATAAGGGGGGGTGGAAAAAAAATCAGACAAATGTTTAAGTTATTTATGTTAACTTATGACTTGTAAAAGAAATCATGATGGTGACTTCTCATTCCTTTAGAGAGGCAGCTCTTTTATTGATTTGGAGCTTGTCTCTCATTTTTGCCTGGCAATCAGAATGGTCACTTCTGCAAACAGGCAGTTTCTTGTTAGTCAACTGTGTTATTCAACTTTCAGTCCTTCAGGAGGGAGTGACCATCATGTGAGGAAATGGGTCACAAGATAATAGAACGTCAGGACTGTGTGTGAAAATAGTCCAACAGCTAGAAAGGCAAAAGCAACCAGAAAGATGAGGGTAAAACACACAGAAGCATTTGTGCCTGACAGGGACATTTATTCTGAAAGGCTATTGCTTATTACTAACATGATCTTATAAGCACATTTTCACTTGATTAACTTAATTGGGGGAGAAAAAAGAAATGGGAAGGTGCTAAACTTGGAGGGAACTTTGATTTACTTATCATCCAAAATGAGCCATCTGTGAAATATTTCTTTCTATATAAATAAGATAGTCACTAATAAATACAATAAAGAATTCAGGAGAAACTTATTTATCCAGAGAGTGGTTCGAATGTGAAACTCGCTACCACATGGAGTAATTGAGGCAAATAGCATAGGTACATTTAATGGGATGCTAGATAAGTACATGAGGAAGGAAGGAAGAGACGGAGGATATACTGATAGGGTGAAATGAAGTAGAGTATGAGGAGGCTCGTGTGGAGCATAAACACCGGCATAGACCAGTTGGGCCGAATTGCCCATTTCTGTGCTGTAAATTCTATGTAATATGTACATGTAAACATACCGATTCATTTCTGGTTATTGTGTACTGAATACTAGTGGATCTCCTGTGGCACTGCTCATAGCCAGGACCTGGAGTGCAGTTTCTGATGTTTACTGTAGTCCCACCACAGCTTAAACACAACTGTGGTTTGCCTATCACTGCAGCACAGTAAACTTAGCAAAGCAATATAAATCACATGACTAAGTAAAATATCACGCACCTTGCTGACACGGAAAGATACAAACTTCAGCTATAATATTTGTAATATTTACCAACCACTTTGCAAAACTTGTTTAATCTGCAAAATAACATTATTCTTCCCTCTCCAAAATTCTCTTATTCTCAGATGCTTCCATTAAAAATATTTATTTTTTCCCTCCATGTGCTATGGTGGACTTGCAGTTTGCTTCAGATGCAAGTACTTTATTTATTTGTTTATTCTTCTCTCCTCCCTCCCCAAAACTTTCCTTCCCTTTTCTCAGTGGTATATTGTATATTATAGACATATACAAGCTTGTTATAATTCAGGATTTTCCCAACACTCTTTCCTTGGGTTCACAGCAGAAAGGCAGTTTCTATAAGTGGACCATGTCTGCTATAATCTGACACTTCTAGCCTTGTGCGAGCGATATACAGCATGGTGTGCCTCAAGAATAACAGTTACCCATTTACCACAGTTAAGCATAATAGGTTGCCCACCAAGCTACTCTGGCCACCCTATCAGACTGAATCGTTCAGACTAAAACTAACAGCTAAATTTACTTATATTTCTAATTACTCAGACGCAAAAGGTAACAGCAAATAAGCAGCATTATAATGTTTAACTTATCCGGTACTCTAAACGCCCTGAAAACAAACACAGATTTTGGACCTTGTAACAAGTGTCCCACTGTTACAAGGTCTTTGACCAATGTTACATGGGTGTTCCAGCTCTGTCGAACTGCTGCAATGTGAAAAGGGGCAGGCTAACAGGAAACTGAACATCCTGGGACCGCTGCCCAGATATAATGACATCGAATTGTATTCCTGGTGTGAATTTCGGCAGGGAGGAGAGGGAGAACCCCTGCGGAATCCCCCCCCCCCACAGTTCATCTCTCTCACGCACAGAACTTATCCGCAGAAGTTAGAATTTCCCCTGTCCTTTTCTGTTTGATTGTCCTGTGACATGAGCTGTTATGATGCACTCTGGATAGTCTAGTTCCACAGCAGGAGAGGGAAAGCTACAACTCCCATAATACATGATGCATTACAGAATCACACACACAGAATATATCCAATGCAGCTGGAAATCAAAGCGCTCAAAGCCCAGTTAAAATCTACCTCGTGCTTTAAGCTCCTGATGGAAGGACAGGCCTTATATGGGGAAAAACTTCTTCCAGGGATTTCTAACATTGACTTCATTGTGTTTTCAGAATTGTGTATTTTTTTAATGCTTTGTTATGCTAGAAATGTTACATTTAGCTTCATACATTCAACCTGAGCAAAGGAGGAAAATGGAAGTGTTAAACAGTGAGAAGAAATCATTTCATTAGCCGGTTTTATAGTTGCTGGTTCATGAATGATCGCTTTGAAAAAATATCAGGAGGGTTTGATCCCTCAATTCTCTGCTGGTTACTTGCTCCTCAGTGGTATTTTTTTATTAGTTTTGATTTGAGGCCATTTAGTGAATCATTTATTTGGTTCATAATTGAACAGATAAACGGTCATTGGAGACAATCATTATTTTCGCCCAACAGACATGTGACACATTGGAGGTACAACAATCCGAGGTGTGACACAATTGAAACCTATAGCCTAGATACAGGCGGGCAGGAACTGTGTTCACACTCCCTCCAAATGTACTGTTACCTAAAATGACAGTCATATTCAATGCAGGAGCCAAATAACGTGTCTCACAACAAAGTTCCCTACTGCTCCAGTGTGGCACTTCCATTACCGCTGCCATTATTCCTTTCTGCTTCTCTGCATGACCTGTGCAATAAAAATTGAATTCAAGAACACTTGTGACTAGCATTGTTGCCTGAAGCGTAGCAGGAACTGGTTTGAGCCTGCCCGATCTCTCACAGTAAAATCCTCTGTTAACATCTGAAAAATCTCAATGCAATCTGCCTGAACTGAACAGCAATAAACAGGACCCACTTCAAAAACACTGCAACGCCCAGTTCCCTCACTGCTGGGATGCACAAATATTGAATCTTAGTCCAAACCCAGTATTCCAGTGCTTTTCTTTCTTTTTTTTTTGGACCTCTGAAGTCTCCTACATTAAACTGCAACCTTTGATTTTCCTATAAAGTCTCAAGTATTGGAAAAAGATCTTAATTATTCCTAAAAAAAAATTCCAACATTGCATTGAGCATTGCACTGCCAGATTAATAAAATTCCATCACAATGTCACTGTGATGTGGAATGATTGTACACCACTCAAGCAGGTAACATTGTTTTCCCTCCATAATGAACAGTCTGTTAATGAAATTTCATTCTTAGAAATCACATGTTTTAATATTGCATTTCATTTGCATGACATTAACACAGGGAACGTGCATTCTCCCCTTTTTGTTAAACGAGTAATTTCACTCCATAGACTCTTAGCATACCACATTAGAACATAATTAACCTCTAGCCCAAGTGTTTTCTATAGGGATTGTAACCAGTCTCTTAAAAGAAGCACACTGTAGTCACTGAGCAGATGCTATTAAGTATGTGCTTCTGGCCTGTTTCGTTGCAATGCAAAAACTAACAGCTAAATAGAATGGCTAATACCTGATATTATTTTTCACTGACAAGCCTACTCAGTTTTCAGTTTTTCAAGCTCTTCCCCAGTCTATCCATTCCTACACCTAAAATGAAATCATTGATCTTAAAATAAAGTTCTCGTCAAAACAAATTTATGCATCACAGAGCATGGCCCATCAGCTGGAGTTATTGGGCTCCTCACTCTCAAACTGAACGTCGTGAGCCATCTATCATGGTAAAGTCAAATTTTGTTTTTCTTACATGGGATTCTGAGATTTTAATCACTCTTCTAAGGATCAGATTCCTCAAGATCGTCTGTTTATAATTAAGTCTGCTGGCTGAATTAGTCAGATTCCATTGGTGTTACGTGTGATTTTCACCTGTGTTTTGGGAATTTAATTATATAACTTTGCCGTTTTTACCATGAATACCGCAAATCAGTGGCTTTGGTCATGCGTTCCAGAGCTTCCTGTTTTCCAAGTTAATTTGCTTCAGTAATGAGTGCCATCCACCTCACCAAGGAGTAAGATTTCCTCTATGCACCAAGTGTCGTGAAATTGTAAACCCATTTGTAAACAGATTTTCGATTTTTGACACACACAATGAACAGAGGAAATCTTCCCAAGTGATCATGGTCATGTGAATTGTGCCCCTCTTGCTCTTTCGTGGTCCTCGTGGAGAACTATGCAGCTGCCCTGTGACAGGAAGAGGCTGCATGGTTGCAAGATACTTCCCCAAAGTAAATTGAGAACAGATCTCTCTTACTTTGTGTGCCTTATGCTTCTAGGTTAGGCACTGTAGCTTTCTCAAGTAGCTGCTTTTGTAAAGTCAGTTATACCCCAAACTGCCAGGAGACAAAAATGGCCTGAGTGCATTCTGTTCAGTATTGAACAGTCTGAAAACTCCCAACATATCCATGCCAAGGATATTCCATGTCAGAGACCAGTAACCCTGGTAATATTGGTTGCCTAAAGGACTTGTGACTACAGCTACTTTTAAGCTCAATGATACAAAATTTTCACATTATGGTCCAATTTGTGATAAAGATTTGCTCTGAAAGGTTAGATGGGCAATTGCCACCATACATAAAAGGGACTTACCAGCGATTCATTGGCACATTGAAATACGAAACACACATACTGATTTAGTCCCGGTTCAACACTTTCACGGCAAATGAACCCAAAATGGTCAACGTGTATTATACCCTGGAAGGATACAGTTAAAAGATGCCAGTTAGATATAAAGGTATCAGTAAAAAAGAGAAGCAACTTCTGAAAGTCTTCCTGTGCTATCAGCGACCACTAGGGTTAAACTAGCGAAACAGTACCTTTTCTTTTTATGGCTGCCTCTGGCTGAGCCCTGTCATTATGCCACCTAACAAGGATTGGCATCACTTATAGCCTGATGACCTATTTAATTGATATTGTACTTGGGAAAGGATATTAATCCTCCCCCCAAGCACAAACTCTCACCTTAATGAATGGTTTTAAAAAAAAAACAGAAAGGTAATTTAATCTAGGTTAAAAATATTTTCCAGATGTCGCTATAAGGATTAACCCAGTTTAGGCTGTGCAATCATGAACCCAAACTTGCTGGTCAATTATTTATAACATTTCCAGGTGTCACGTTCTTTTATCAGGTTTTCAATGGATGTTACTATATTGGTAATTGGTCTCCCGAGGGCAGCCATTATCCAACAGCTATCAACAACGAAGCAATCTATAGTTAAAAACGGTTTGTAAGTAGAAATGACAGTGAGTCCAGCTCAACGCAATTTACATCATCACATCAGATGTCTGTACGGTTTGTCAAAAGATCTTCCGTGATTTACCACATTGGCCTCAAGATCCATCGGCCATTTTCTCATTTTTTCTGAAGTTAACTGTCCACTCCTAAGCTCCCAGGACTTAACAACCTTTCAGAAATGAGTGGCAGAGAGAACTGGGAACCAGAACTGAGCAACAGACCATCATGCATCTGTATACATGCTACAAACAAGACTGCAGCCCTATCAAGGAAAGCAGTCAGCCTGAGGGGATTTTATTTTTTTTTAATCTTTAAATAAAATTTAAAATCACAGAGTGCAGCTGTCAGTGAAAATCTCAAAGACCATCATGGCAGATAATCCTGGAACACAGTATTACTTTAACTACTCCTTGTGAAAATACTAACAATTGTGGACAGCGTCTAATTCTACCAATTAAAGTAACTAAATAAAAAGTAAACATTGGTGAAGATAAACACCAGAAAAGCCAGATAAATACAAACCTGAGAACATGAGGAAATATTTTTGAAATTCTTTTCAAGTACAACTGTTTTGGTGTCAGGACTGATGAGGTTAACTTCAAAACGACCAACCTACAAAGACAGAATGCAGAAATTATTCCCTTTGAAAATAAAACAAACAGCCTGTGTTTTAGTCAGTATACCCATGGGAACCACAGGCCAAATGTTATTAAAAACCTCATTGTGTTGAAAGCATATGACATTGCCTTGAGATCTGTACATTTACAGCTCTGCATCGTGATCACCACGTGCTTGATCAAAGAACGAAGATTTCTTTGTGACACAAACATACACAGGGGCAGCTGGAGCCAGCTTTCCTTCCTTCTTCATTTAAAGAGACAACGTCCAAACGTACAGAGTTATCAATGGACAAAACAAAAAAAATAAACAATTTACAAACTGAATGTTTTATTTTGACCTTTCTCTTTGTCTGTGCCCCTTCTCCTTTCCCCCATACTCCTTGTGGTACACATGATCTACGGCTCAGAGGGCAGTTATGCAAACAACCTACTGCAAAGCTTCCATCCACTCAGAGGTACATGAGAATCCCAAATGAAAACAACTGCTTATATCAACAATCACAGCACATGTCAGGACCACACTATTGCTCGTTAGGTATACAGCATGCATGAATGAACTGCAAAGCTATAAACCCGAAATAAATTGCACATAGTATACAGATTATTATCAACACAATAAAAACGTGGGAGAATCCTGTTTCTTGTAAAGGGCACACTTAAAACTGCAGTGTCCAAATTGTGTGTGGCTATCAGGCACTTTCCCGCAGGGAAGGAAGAAACTGATTCCAGTGACAGGAGGGTCGGTAACCAGAGGACACAGATTTAAGGTAATTGGCAAAAAATCTAGGGGGGAAATGAGGAGAAATATTTTCATGCAGCGAGTTGTTATGATCTGGAATGCACTGCCTAAAAGGTGGTGAAAGCAGATTCAATAGTAACTTTCAAATGGGAATTGGATAAATACCTGAAAAGGAGAAACTTACAGGGCTATGGGGAAGAGCAGAGAAGTGGGACTAATTAGATGGCTCTTTCAAAGAGCCAGCACAGGCACGATGGGTCGAATGGCCTCCTTCTGTGCTGTATGGGCAGCGCACTTTAGGAAGGACATGAAGGCCTTAGAGAAGGTGCAGAAGAGATTTACTAGAATGATTCCAGGGATGAGGGACTTTAGTTATGTGGGTGGACTGGAGGAGCTGGGGATGTTCTCCTTGGAACAGAGAAGGTTGAGAGGAGATTTGATAGAGATATTCAAAATCACAAAGGGTCAAGACAGAGTAGATAGACATTGGCAGTAGTGTCAAGAACCAGAGGACATAGATTTAAGGTGATTGGCAAAAGAACCAAAGGTGACATGAGGAAAAACTTTTTTACACAGCGAGTGGTTAGGATCTGGAATGCACTGCCCGAGGGGGTGGTGGAGGCAGATTCAATCATGGCCTTCAAAAGGGAATTGGATAAGTTCTTGAAAGGAAAAAATTTGCAGGGCTACAGGGATAGGGCAGGGGAGTGAGACTAGCTGGACTGCTCTTTCATAGAGCCGGCATGGCCTCAATGGGCCGAATGGACTCCTTCCGTTCTGTAACCTTTCTATGATTCTTTGATCATTCACTGATTCTATGAAACGTGAAGGTGGAGATTACACAGATCATTCCCATACCCCACCCAAGAGTCTGTTGGCAGAGGCCTGGGAGCAGGTTCAGTGCGTGCCTTTTCAGCTGTAGCAGTGATGCAGATCAGTGGAGACGGGATAGCGAGAAAACAGGGTAAATATACATAAATGTAAAATTACTTAATCAAATAGTGTAGTGGCTCATAAATCATTCTGTGGGCAGCCCAGAAGTAAAGGGGGGAAAAAAACCATGTTGCTAATGTGGTCTGTTTTTAGGGTTGTCGCTTCTTCAAAGGCAACGCAAGTAATGGGAAAGTCAGATTTTGTGCATTAACTGTACTGGTCTGTGCTTGTGCTGGTGAAGGTGGGGAAACTGAATCAATGACTAACTGCTTCACGCATCACTCAATGTTGCTGACCTGGTCGCTAGTGATGGCGTTCACTCGGAATGTGCGAGAGCTACATTAAAAAGTCAGATTCCAATGCAAACAAGCAGATAATGGGGCAGCCACTGATATTTCTGTTTTCTCATCCCTGTGACTGGCCACTTTCGGGAAAATCTACCGTCACTTGCACAGAGGAGCTGGATGGGGGAAGAGTCGACATCCTTCTCCGGCCATGCCCCCTTCAGTGGGACATTCCCTCAACATGTCTGACACGCCTGTAGGAAGCAATGTGGTCTGTGAATCCCTGCCTCAAGGCTCTCTCAATGTGATCCCACCTGCCCCCACCACCCCCAGCATGTTGAAGCTGGGCAGGAAAGAGTTAGCAGCAGTGTAAATATATAAAAAGAGTGGAGCCCGAACAGCACTGTGCTTAGGACCTGTGCTGCTGTAAATGTTCACGGAGTGGTCACACCATCCGTGGTGGACTACAATCCACAGAAGCCTCCCTGCACAAATATGGAGTGTGGATCGTGCCTCCAAACTCCTAGTCAGAGCATTTTAGACAGGCTCAAGTGATCCCCGTCGGTCTTCCTGCTCAGACAGCAGTCGCAGTCGCCGTTTGCAAGCAGGCTCTGCAAGCTCCAAATCTTTCAGGCTCTGTAACCGAAGGAGGAAGTTTCTTGAGAAAACTTAACTCATGCACAACAGCAACATGCATTTAACGTAGGAAAATATCCCAAGGTGCTTCACAGGAGCGATTATCAGGCAAAGAATTCACAAAACACGTCAACAATTTCGCTAGAAATACCGGATTCAGCAAATCTTCACAAATGCATTTAAGATGTGTCGACAAGTTGCAAGCCGGAGAATCCTTAACATGATTGGGAAAGATTCAGAAGTGTCTGCTGCTGGGTTCCAGCTCTTGTTTAAAAAAAAAACTGTCCACAGCAACACCGGAGAAATCAGCAAGCTAAGACCCTTATTGATAACATCATTCATCAGATTGAAATATGCTGATGAGCATCAGTGTTTCTGTCCTATTCGAATCATACAGCACAGAAGCAGGCCATTTGGCCCATCGTGCCTGTGCAGGCTCTTTGAACGAGCCATCCAATTAGTCCCACGCCCTGCTCTTTCCCCATAGCTCTGCAATGTTTTCTCCTTCAAGTACTTACTGAAGTTATTACTGAATCTGCTTCCACCACCTTTTCAGGCAGTGAATTCCAGATCATAGCAACTCGCTGCGGAAAAAAATTTCTCCTCATTTCCCCTCTGTCCACGTCACATTATAAAATAGCAACACTGCATAAGCAGCTTCTTTGCTGCTCAGTGATTGGAGCACATTACCACGATAGGTAAATTGTCAAATTAGTGTTAGCATTTTTAAAAACGTGAATGCAGCCAATAATGCTGGAATCAATGTGAATCCTCCAAACTCATGGAAAAGTCCAATGAAAACAAATCAGCAGTTTAAAATCACATGGCTCCCAACCCACTGATCCCTATACGGGTAGAGGTGCCAATATGCCAGTACACAATGATCCCCATCTCCACTGGTAAGGCTGCATGCTACGCATGAATCCCAGCCGTCTACTCCAATGCCCCCCTACCCCCCTCCAGTCTCTACACTAGTAGAGATGCTTCAGTACCTCTCTATCCTGCATTAATAGAGATCAGAATATTTGCTGATTTCAGTACTGGCACCTATTTAACTCCTATGGCACGTAGTTCCGTACAAAAAGTAAAAACATGCATACCTGAAATAACATTGTCCTATTTTTCTCTGAGTCGGAGGGCTGGACGTGACTTGGAGCGCTGGCATGGCGCCTTCGGGCTTGCACTTTGGTGCCAAGGTCGGGCACCCTCTTGGGCATAATACTGGCGACGCTGTTACACCGAGAGCGGAACTCAGCCTGCTGCTCATCAAACGCTGTATCCCCCAGATTGGGCTCGGTCAGGGCCAAGGCCGACAGGTCGCTCTGACTGCCGTTGGCCGACGGCAGGTTGGTGCTCACGGTTGCCCCGTCAGCCACGTCCTCGAGCAGCTGCGAATCTCCCCCGGCATCTCCGTCCTCCTGGTCAGCGGTGGAATCGGCCAGAGGCTTCTCGTTCAGCAGCTTCAGCCGCTGCATTTCGAGCTGGTGCTGGGCGAACTTCTCTATGCAGTCGTCAATAAGGGTGGACGGAGCCTTCTTGTGCGCCACCACCACTTTGCCGCAGTACAGCACTTCGTACTTCTGCGAGTTGTAAAAGGCATCCTCGCTGACTTGCCGGGATTTTGTGTCCCCTTTCATGGCGGCCTTGGAAACTTGCCGGATGCTGCTGATAACATCAGGAACCTGAAAGAATAGGAAGAAAAGTGTAAGAGACCGAGGATTCCCCCTTTGAAAACGTCTGTAATCATCTCTAAGAAAAGACAACTTTCTTTTGGTAGGTAGATAAGTAGATTGAACTCATACAATACGGCATAGTTAAAACCAAACCTTTCTAGCTAACTACATCACATTACTAACACGTTGTGGTAGCAGCCGTGGCTCAGTGGGTAGCACTCTCGCCTCTGAGTCAGAAAAGTTGTGGGTTCAAGTCCCACTCCAGGAACTTAAGCACAAAATCTCAGCTGATACTTCAATGCAGTACTGAGAGTGCTGCACTATCGGAGGTGCTGTTTTTCAGATGAGACGTTAAACCGAGGCCCCGTCTGCCCGCTCAGGTGGGTTTAAAAGATCCCACTGCACTATTTCCAAGAAGAACAGGGGAGTTTTCCCTGGTGTCCTGGCCAAAATGTATTTCTCAATCAACATCACTAACACAGATAATCTGGCCATTATCACATAGCTGTTTGTGGGACCTTGCTGTGCACAAATTGGTTGCTATGTTTCCAACATTACAACAGTGGCTACACTTCAAAAAAAAGTACTTAATTGGCTGTAAAGTGCTTGGGAAATGCTGAGGTTGTGAAAGGCGCTATATAAATGCAAGTGTTTCTTATGCACGAACAGCCTCTGAACAAAAGGTTAACAAAAGGTGAGGAAAAAACGGCACATTAAACCAACTCCAGATGTAACCTGAATAAATATCATTTGTAAATTATTTAAAAATAAGCTTCAAACTTAACAATAAAAAAGCACTACACTACAAATGTTTACATGGTTATTTTGAAAGTCTTACTTATCAAATTTGCCTGTACCTTTTTAATCCAGTGCAAGAGCGGAGCCATTATTAACTCCCGGAGGAAAACCCAAGTGAAACACCATGCAGAGGAAGGTCTGTGTCAAAATATCTTTCTCTGAACTGAACTGATTTAGTTTTTGCGGTTCGTTGGTTCAAAATGCAGTTGTGGGAGGGATTTGACAGTTGCAAATTTAAAAAAAAGAAAGGAAGGAAGAAACCGTCCAGATGTTATCTGCTTAATTATGATGTCATTCAGCTGTACTTCCAAACAATTACATTGAATAACATAACTCTGCCTAACCTCAATACTGATGCATAATTCATTCTTTCCACTGGTTTCCTGTTCAGGAGAGTCACTCCACATTGCTGACGGTTTATTTTTATATCAAAATTATATTGCAATGATATATATGCTGCACCTAAACATTGACTGTTAATAAAAGGTGCATTGGAGGCTTGCAAAGAACTTATCAAAGAATCATCATAGAATGATATAGCACAGAAGCATGCCATTCGGCCCATCATGCCTGTGCCGGCTCTTTGAAAGAGCTATCCATTTTGTCCCACTCCCTTGTCCTTTCCTCGTAGCCCCGCAAATTTTTTCCCTTCAAGTATTTATCCAATTCCCTTTTGAAAGTTATTATTGATTCTGCTTCCCCTACTCTTTCAGGCATTTATAAAGCACCTGTCATGACCCCAGGACAATCCAAAGCGCTTCACAGCAGATTAATTAACTTTGAAGCGTGATTACTATTGTAAATGTGGAGAAACACAGCAGTCATTTCTCACAATCAGCAACGTCCAGAAATCAGGTTAATGGCCGGATCATCTGTTTTAATGCTGTTGGTTGAGGGATAAATGTTGTCTAGGACAAATAGTACCACAGGATCTTTCACATTAATCTGAGAGGGCATGCAGAGCCTCGGTTTAACCTCTCATCCGAAAGATGGTCCCTCCCTCAGCATCATCCTAGATTATAGGCTCAAATTCAGGATCAGGCCTCGAACCCACAACATTGAGTCAGTCAATAGTGCTGCCACTGAGACAAGGCTGACACTTAGATTTCAAATCTATACCAAAAATGTAGTTTTTGTAATGTGTGTTGGAACTTTACTATTTCAAATTGTAATACCTTTAGAAGGATAAATTACACAAATATTCAAACTTGCATTTGAACAACTAGTCCAGCCACTGAAACAAAACAATTTTCCTCTGTACAAGGGTTAAAAGTATCATGATTGCAGCGACAAAGTTACATCTCCATATCCCAGAAAGGTTTTCAGAGAAGTTATAAAAATCTTGACAAATAATTGTCATTATGGTCTAGAATTTGCTGTAGCAGGGCAATGAACGGTGTCTGCCTTCAGCAATGATATTTTGCGCTGCAAGTTACTGGTAGTGAGAGATGGGAATGTCGCAGTGAGGAAAACAGGGCATCTGGGACCTGAGTGAACACGGTAAGGAACTGGGTATCTCCTTAACCAATCAGATTGAAGGATTGTGAAATTAACAGCTCAAGGACAGAGAAGGAAGTGTAAATTCGAGTGGGTGAATTCAATGTAAAATCAGGTACAGAAAGAGAAATAAAGAGGGAAAGAAAGATTGGATTAAGAGAGAGAGAAAAAAAAGAGACGGAAAGGAAAAGTTTTTAAAAATCTAATTGAAATTTTTTTTTAAAATCTCATGCAATCAAAACCTAAAGGAATGAGATTCCACACTTGTAATAGTTCATTTTCAGTGCCAGAGAGGTTGACTGGCAGTAATTAACACTTATCACGTTGTTAAAAGGGTACTTAGACTGAAATGGACAAGACTTAACTTTCTGTGGCGAGTTTAGTACAAATTCAGCAACTTCACGCCATTCAATGTATTTCAATGGTGAAGCAGACGGCGAGATGCCGTTTTCACAAAGCTAACGGCGGAGCAGTGGATCTCAGACAGCAACTTTTGGATTTCCGCAGAACTGGTTCTCGCCTGAAGTTGCTGTAGCGTTTGCACATAAATAACAGTGAGCATCATTAGCCTCACCATTACTTCGACAGCAAATTCTGGGCCAACATGTTTACAAACAAAAATAAAAAGTTGCAAAGTTTTAAGAAAGCAAGACTTGCATTTATATAGCGCCTTGCACGACCTCAGGACGTCCCAAAGCAATTCACAGTAGTCACTGTTGTAATGTAGGAAACAAGGCAGTCAATTTGCGCACAGCAAGGTCCCACAAACAGCAATGTGATAATGACCAGATAATCTGTTTTAGTGATGTTGGTTGAGGCTTACATATTGGCCAGGACACAGGAGAATTCGCCTTCCCTTCTTCGAAATAGTGCCATGGGAGCTTTTATGTCCACCTGAAGGGGCAGACGGGGCCTCGGTTTAACATCTCATCTGAACGACGACATCTCAGACAATTAGAGTTCTTTGAGGAAGTAACATGCAATGTGGATAAAGGGGATCCTGTGGATATGGTGTGCTTGGATTTCCAGAAGGCTTTTGACAAAGTACCACATCAAAGGCTAATGCACAAAATAAGAGCTCATAGTGTAGGGGGTAACATCTTAGCATGGATAAAGCATTGGTTAGCTAACAGGAAACAGAGAGTTTGCATAAATGGGTCATCTTCAGGTTGGCAAGATGTGGAGTGCCACAGGGATCAGTGCTTGGGCCTCAACTATTTACAATCTATATCAATGACCTGGATGAAGGGACCGAATGTATGGTTGCTAAATTTGCTGATGACACAAAGGTAGGTAGGAAAGTAAGTTGTGAAGAGGACATAAGGAGTCTGCAAAGGGATATAGATAGGTTAAGTGAGAGGGCAAAAATTTGGCAGATATAAGTATAATGTGGGAAAATGTGAACTTGTCCACTTTGGCAGGAGGAATAGAAAAGCAGTATATTATTTAAATGGAGAGAAATTGCAGAACTCTGAGGTACAGAGGGATCTGGGTGCCCTAGTACATGAATCACAAAAAGTTAGTATGCAGGTGCAGCAAGTGATTAGGAAGGCAAATGGAATGTTGTCATTTATTGCAAGGGGAATGGAATATAAAAGTAGAGATGTTTTGCTCCAGTTGTACAGGGCATTGGTGAGACCACATCTAGAATACTGAGTGCAGTTTTGGTCTCCTTTAAGAATTGCTTTGGAGGCGGTTCAGAGAAGGTTCACTCGACTGATTCCTGGGATGAGGGGGTTATCTTATGAGGAAAGGTTGGACAAGTTGGGCCTGCATACACTGGAGTTTAGACGAATAAGAGGTGATCTTATTGAAACATATAAGATTCTGAGGGGACTAGAAGGGGTAGATGCTGAGAGGATGTTTCCCCATGTGGGAGAGACTAGAACTAGGGGCCACAGTTTAAAAATAAGGGGATGAGGAGAATTTTTTTCTCTGAGGATTGTGAGTCTGTGGAACTCCCTTCCCCAGAGAGCGGTGGAGGCAGGGTCATTGAATAGTTTTAAGGCTGAGTTAGATCGATTCCTGATTAACAAGGGAGTCAAAGGTTATAATAGGTAGATGGGAAAGTAGGGTTGAGGTCACAATCAGATCAGCCATGATCTTATCAAATGGCAGAGCAGGCTCGAGGGGCCGAATGGCCTACTCCTGTTCTTAATTGGTATGTTCATATGTCCCTCAGTACTGCGCTGTAGATTAGATCCCTGCATATAAATGTATGAGCCCTTTTATGAGGTCTGTTTAAAAAAGTCCCACCATCTAAATCAAACCTGTTGCATGTAAACTCTTTCCAAAAGCATTGTATACCTTAGCTCACTGGGGACTCTGCTGCAATTAATGTTGGAGTTGGCATTATTACTACGAGATTTGCAGATTACAAAGATATCATTTTCATATGTAAACAAAACAATGACGTATCTAATTATAGAAATCTATAGGGCATAATAAAGGATTTTTTTACATCACTGTATTCTCTGAGAAAATTCCCCCCTGCAATCCATGTTATAATGTAATTTTACATATAGGTGGAGATACTTTCTTGCCCTCCTCAAGAGGTTTGTAAAGGCCATGGTTGTCAGTAAATTTAATAATAGGGACCGCCTAGATTTCAGGCTATGATTTTCCCCTTACTATGTACAAGAATATTAATGGCTATTACACGGATGCAAAAAGTTTTGCCTAAGTTTTCAATTTTCCCTTTTTATCCATGTGTAATGAGTAACCCACAATGTTAAAATTTATACAAATAGAAAAATTGTCCACTTGCACGATGTGAATGTAATTTTAACACTTACACATGGAGGCAAAGTGGACACTCATCTGATGTAAGGCACCAACCCTCCCATTTTACTGGTTCCCTTTCTTATTCTGTTGTACTCCCCATTCAGTCAGCAAACTACATCATAAAACGGACAGTTCACTCCTTCTACTGAAAGTAACTGATGAACTCTGCTCCTCAGCAACCCGTCCTCGCCTCTCCTCCTCCACTCGAGGTACTTGAGGAAAATAAAGCAGAGGAAGAAGTAAAACGAGGTCCCTCACCTAAGGAAGGATATATTGACCTTGGAGGGAGTGCAGTGTAGATTTACCAGAATGATACCTGGACTCCAAGGGTTAAATTACGAGGCGAGATTACACAAACTAGGGTTGTATTCACTGGAATTTAGAAGATTAAGGGGTGATTTGATCAAAGTTTTCAAGATATTAAGGGGAACTAATAGGGTAGATAGTGAGAAACTATTTCCGCTGGTTGGGGAGTCTAGGACTAGAGGGCATAGCATTAAAATTAGTGCCAGGACTTTCAGGAGTGAAGTTGGAAACACTTCTATACACAAAGGGCGGTAGAAGTTTGGAACTCTCTTCCACAAATGGCAGTCGATGATAGCTCAGTTGTTAATTTTAAATCTGAGATTGATAGATTTTTGTTAACCAAAGGTATTAAGGGATATGGGGCTAAGGCGGGTATATAGAGTTGAGTCACAGATCAGCCATGATCTCATTGAATGGCGGTACAGTTTCGAGGGGGCTAAACCCCCTCCTCCTGTTCCTATCTTCCTTCTGTATCAGGTCCACACACCGTCACACGCTCTTTCCCTCTCAGGTACCAGCCCACGGCCACTCCAGCACTGCCACAGATTCCCCCACCGCTGTTTGTGTGCTAGATCCTTCCAGTAAGCTCACATCTAAGATTTCTAATGCATGCACCTACATAAAGCTGAAAAGTGAGGAGTTGAGAGGCAATCCGTTGCACTTGCCAAGAGGGCAAAATACATTTGCACACTCGTGCCCCCAGCACAATGGGGTAAAAAGATGATTGTGAAGTCACAAGTGTGGCAAGATATATCAAAACGATGATCATATTCTTTCCAACTCTAAGGGCAGTGAAACAGACTATGATTTATTGCCTAAATGTGTTTTTTTATTATTAGCATCGTTTCACATTCCCAGATGCTTCAACCAGAGAATAAAACACCGTTTTACGCAAAATGATCAGTGCTCGACTTTAGCTGCTGATTGTATTTATACATTTGTGAGCAGCAAATTATACTTCTCGGCTTTTAAAACAGATAACAGGCAAAGATTCTGATCTCCTCACACTGGTCCATGCACGCAGCTCATGCACAGGAAGGAAGAGTGGATTTCAGAAGGGAGCAGAACTGCCCACGGCAATTTTAGTGCTGAAGTGTTGACTGAAGTGTGTAAATTCATTTGACTTTAGTAGGGTGGACTCTCCAGTCAAGTACACTCGATTTTCGGGCATTGGGTGGAAGCCACTGCCGCCAGCGCTCCAGCCAATTTTCCAATCAGGATTTTAATTGGTGCAGGAAGAACCTACTGGGTGTTAGCTGTGGCTCAGTGCTGGCACTCTCACCTCTGAGTCAGAAGGTCATGGGTTCAAATCCCACTCCAGAGATTTGAGCACAAAATCCAGGCACTTCAGTGCAGGACTGAAGGAGTGCTGCACTGTCGCAGGTGTCGTCTTGTGGGGTAAAACCCTTTCAACACTTGGGCCACTTTGAAAGAAAGGGTTAACTGTGGCCCTTTTAAACATTACATTTGAAAACTGCAAACACAACAACAACAGTTGGAATTGGAAAAGCTTTCAGAAGTTTAGAACAGGCCTGCAAACGCAGCAACTGTAAACACTGGAAAAGCTTACAGAAGTTTATAACAGGCCTTTGGCTTGTGAAAATAACTGATAATGGAAGAAATCTTTGAAGCCGTTAGAATCAGAGACATCACAGCTATAAACAAGTCTGTGTATAGATAAAAGAAGCCTTATTCTAAATTGCCTAAGAAGAGGGTTTGCACACAGATAAGGGCAGCTTACGCATTCCAGTGGTCTGAAATAATTGCACATGGTTTACTGAGGTACATCAAAGAAACCTAGTCCCGAGTAACAGGGGCAATGATTGGACAAAAAAAATGACACTTTCCCCTAATCCTACGTCCCAGTGGTCAAAAACAATATAAAAGGCCTTGCGATGAGAAGAGACACTGCAGTCGAAGCAGCAAGCTTGAAAGAAAGCTCTGCTTACAACAAGGACGTCTGAGACGAAGACAAAGACCTCAAGATATGAAAGAGCTGATCACTCTTCGGCCTGGATGCAAAAACCCTTGGTTCTAAGGTTGTACGTATTTCATAATTTGCCTAATGTTCGTATGAATTGTTAAATCACGAAATAATCACGTTGCGAACACTAACTACACACGGGTAGAATAGGGTTCTATGCTTGATTTGCTTTATGCCTATATGAATTACATTAAATAATCACTTTTAATTAACAAAACTATCGCGAGTGTGACCTTCTTTGACTGACTATTGTCTAACTTCAAGAATCACTAAAAATCAGGAATATCTTAAAGTCTTTCGGATGAGACGTTAAACCGAGGTCCCGTCTGCCCTCTCAGGTGGATGGAAAAGATCCCATGGCACCATGTGAAGAAGAATTCTCCCTCGTGTCCTAGCCATTATTTATCCCTCAACCAACATCACTAGAAATAAATCATTTGGTCATTATCACATTGCTGTTTGTGGGATCTTGTTGTGCACAAATTGGCTGCCATGTTTACTACAACACTGACTACACTTCAAAAATTCTTCATTGGCTGTAAAGCACTTTGGGACATCCTGAGGTTGTGAAAAGCACTATATAAATGCAGGTCTTTCTTTTTCCCTATCTCAGAACTGCTGCTTTTCAGATGATACCAATTCGCAGTGTGTACATAGAGTCATAGAGTCATACAGCACGGATAGAGGCCCTTCGGCCCATCGTGTCCGCGCCGGCCATCAAGCCCTGTCTACTCTAATCCCATATTCCAGCATTTGGTCCGTTGCCTTGTATGCTATGGCATTTCAAATGCTCATCCAAATGCTTCTTGAATGTTGTGAGGGTTCCTGCCTCCACAACCCTTTCAGGCAGTGAGTTCCAGACTCCAACCACCCTCTGGGTGAAAAAGTTCTTTCTCAAATCCCCTCTAAACCTCCCGCCTTTTACCTTGAATCTATGTCCCCTTGTTATCGAACCCTCAACGAAGGGAAAAAGCTCCTTAGTATCCATCCTATCTGTGCCCCTCATAATTTTGTACACCTCAATCATGTCCCCCCTCAGCCTCCTCTGCTCCAAGGAAAACAAACCCAATCTTCCCAGTCTCTCTTCATAGCTGAAGCGCTCCAGCCCTGGTAACATCCTGGTGAATCTCCTCTGCACCCTCTCCAAAGCGATCACATCCTTCCTGTAGTGTGGCGACCAGAACTGCACACAGTACTCCAGCTGTGGCCTAACTAGTGTTTTATACAGCTCCATCATAACCTGCTTGCTCTTATATTCTATGCCTCGGCTAATAAAGGCAAGTATCCCATATGCCTTCTTTACCACCTTATCTACCTGTTCCGCCGCCTTCAGGGATCTGTGAACTTGCACACCAAGATCCCTCTGACCCTCTGTCTTGCCTAGGGTCCTCCCATTCATTGTGTATTCCCTTGCCTTGTTAGTCCCTCCAAAGTGCATCACCTCGCACTTTTCCGGGTTAAATTCCATTTGCCACTGTTCCGCCCATCTGACCAACCCATCTATATCGTCCTGCAGACTGAGGCTATCCTCCTCGCTATTTACCACCCTACCAATTTTTGTATCATCAGCGAACTTACTGATCATACCTTTTACATTCATATCCAAGTCATTAATGTAGACCACAAACAGCAAGGGACCCAGCACCGATCCCTGTGGTACCCCACTGGCCACAGACTTCCAGTCACAAAAACAACCTTCGACCATCACCCTCTGCCTTCTGCCACTAAGCCAGTTTTGTATCCAAAGTGCCAAGGCACCCTGGATTCCATGGGCTCATACCTTCTTGACCAGTCTCCTGTGGGGGACTTTATCGAAGGCCTTACTGAAATCCATGTATACCACATCCACTGCGTTACCCTCATCCACACGCCTAGTCACCCCCTCAAAAAATTCAATCAAATTAGTCAGACATGATCTTCCCTTGACAAAGCCATGTTGACTATCCCTGATTAATCCTTGCTTCTCCAAGTGGAGACTAATTTTGTCCTTCAGAATTTTTTCCAATAATTTTCCTACCACTGATGTTAGGCTCACTGGCCTGTAGTTCCCCGGTTTTTCCCTACTCCCCTTCTTGAATAATGGTATTACATTAGCGGTTCTCCAGTCCTCTGGCACATCCCCTGTGGCCAGAGAGGTTCTGAATATATTTGTTAGAGCCCCCGCAATCTCCTCCTTTGTGAGCAGCCTAGACACCACACCTTGATTATACAATCAAGTTGCTCTGTACAACTTGAGGACTGAGTTATTTAATGACTGAACACTGGATCAGCATCCAGCAAAGTAAAGGATGTCGATTCCTGTTCTTTTAACTGTTTGCTGACTGTGAATCAGGGCCTCTTCCCAATTTAAACCTTGTATGTTATTTCAGGTCCTGCACATTGTTTCATACAGTACCAAATGCAGCACATTTATGTTCGAGCACAAATTACTCCTCAGTTTATAGAATATTTAGTGGATGTTGGCAAAATGATAATACAATACAAAGTGTTCTAGTTTAACAGCTCAGTTTACTCCTCTAAATGTTTGTTCGGAAGTTAGGGGAGATTTAACGCTGCCCATTCACACATATCACGGTCTCATTATTCGTTCTGCCAGATGGGGAGAAGGGAGAAAACCGTAGATAAAAAAAACTCTATTGGTTATTTGATTATTATCCTGTCCTACAAACACCACAGCCACTCAAACCCTAATGTATACCAGTGTAAGGAATCTTACAACACCAGGTTATAGTCCAACAGTTTTATTTGAAAATCACAAGCTTTCGGAGGCTTTCTCCTTCGTCAGGTGAGTCACCTGAGAAAGCCTCCGAAAGCTTGTGATTTTCAAATAAAACTGTTGGACTATAACCTGGTGTTGTAAGATTCCTTACATTTGTCCACCCCAGTCCATCACCGGCATCTCCACATCATAATGTATACCAGAGCATCGATGCAACTGTTTGCTTGATAGGTTTCCGATTTCACGGAGTACCTACTGAATTCAATTGATCAGTCCCCAAAACACCACCGTATGCTGTAGTCAGGCCGCGCACATTTATATAATTCGCTGTGCAAAACAAAACCTGGTGTGTTTTACACAGCGAATTATCCCTCGCTGTGTAAAACATCATCCCTCCAGATCCTACATCAAAAGTTCATTAACCTCAGCTCTCGCATTATAAAACCTACTAGACCATCAGCTCCTATTGACCAAAACTAAAACAAAAGGCCACATTGGCAAGTACAAGATTTGTATAGAAAATTTGGAATCTAATCTTGGGATTTAGGTAAGGAAGATAAGCATCCCGAGATTCATTCTTGTGAACTGTGTCATCGCTTGAATTTTTTGATGGGAGTAAGAGACTGTAACGAGAAATACTTGACACCCTCCAACAAATTTTGGCCATTTGCCACTTTTGTTAGAAATTACACGGTGTAAAGCCACTCAATGGCATCGCAACATAAAAGGGAACATTTTCCTGACCGTGCAATTCAATACTTTGAACAAAAAGGCTTCGTCTGTCAGTATGTTACAGGCTACCTGTGGGCTTCTAAAGGACTCCCAATTTACACAACAAAACCCACACATTGATATAGCGAGCACTTAGATGCGCAGTGACTGTCAAAGCACGTTACAGTATTCTAGACTTTTACTCGTTTTGAAGTACGGAGTGGATCATATGCCACGTCACCAGCTCCTCAACAAACCAATCGGGGAAAGAGAAATGATGACTGGGGTTTAAATGCTGTTGGTGTCAGCCATCATTTCCCATAGGGGGTGCTGTGAACAGTCTTATTCACGTTGAACAGAGAATTAATCAATGGCAAATCTGTACGTGAACACTCGATTGAAACATTTAAAAAGCACCAAATCCTTCGACAAACATAAACAGGAGACCAGATTGGATAATACTGAAATAGATCTTTGGGGATACTGTTAATCTCAGAGTACAGCCATTTCACAGTTAAAGTGGCAGGATCTTGTTTTGGTTCTTGCCTCACTTGAATATTACATAAGAACATAAGAAATAGGAGCAGGAGTAGGCCAATCGGCCCCTCGAGCCTGCTCCGCCATTCAATAAGATCATGGCTGATCTGATCCTAACCTCAAATCTAAATTCATGTCCAATTTTACAGCAGGGATTCTGGATCTTCTCACGAGATTCCCAAATTTAGCATTTTCTCATTGTTGGATCTTGCAAAAGACTTCTTGCTTCAGTTCCAGTCCTGCAGACACACTCCCAGACAATGATTTCCCCTTAAAATTTGGGTAACTTTTTAATCTTGCCTCCATTTTTAATCACTCTCCATCAAACCTCCCGACTGACACCTAACTCCCACATCTTGATGCTACCCTGAATGTGTGTGACTTATGCTATTCCCACTGGTAATATTGCTTCCTCAATCACATTGTTTGAAGCCCCTGCTAGCTCTGCTGCTCTCTGCCCCCTGCTTTCCTTCTCCTACCTGCCTTACCTCCAGTCATGTTGCTGCAGGACCCACCCACTTTGCCACCAGTGTCAGGAAATCCACTCCCTTCAAATGTGACCAGGATGAAAATCTTCCCAGGTTACGGTTGGGGCGAACTTGGCTTAGGTTTAAACTAGAGCTTAAGGGTAGATTTCAATTTGGGTTATGATGAGTGTTAGGCTTAGGATAGGGTCAGGGTCACAATTGGTTTAGGTGTGGGATTATTGTTTGGTTTAGGTTTAGTGGCAGCTTTTGGGTTGAAGTTGGGTTTAGGGTTAGCTTTAGGATTACATTGGGTTAGAAATCATAGTTACAGTTGGATTTAGGGTTAGGATTGGATTAACATTAGGGTTACAGTCAGCCTCAAGGCTAGGAATAAGTTTTGGGTTATGGTCACATTCAGGGTTAGGATAAGAGTTAGGATTGAGTATCAGGGTTAGGGTTAGAAATGGGGCTAGGCTTGAGTTCATAATTAGGGTTCCCTTTAAGGTTACAGTGAAATTATTTCAGGGGATAATTTTAATTTGCTGAAGGGAATTATTTGTTTAAAGGAGAGAGTCTGGGGACCAGATGAGGTAGGTGGGGTGAGGGACAGATCTGCCAATGCATTGTATCATGTGTTAATGTAAGGATTTTTCTTGATCTGGACAGGTTTAATTTAAAACAAAAGCTATTATAACATCATTTACTGAAAAAATATAATCTTTTATCTTGTTACCTAAGTGTGACCAATCAAATATGAAACCTAAAGGTTGAAATCCCAATGGTGCGGTTAAATGTTGTGGGCAGGGTTAAGTGGTGCAGGGACAAGGTCAAAGGTTGCACAAGCCAGGGTTGTGTCGGGGAGAGAGGGGCAAGTGCCCTTTTCTAACAAATTCCCCACTGATCACTACATGGTGGGGCAGATTTTTCTCTTTTGCGTTTGGGACTGAAAAACAAGCGAGCTGCGTTGAGACGTGCGATCGTCCCCACCCGATTTTACTTAATGGACTCATCCAGGTGATCTGCACCCAGGCACAAGTGCGGAAAATCTGTCTTAATATTCAGTAAATACATTTATTAGAATACGGCAGACACACAGGAGGCCCAATGTTTGCTAGTATAGGCATTGAATCTAACTGAACTTGTGCGTTCCATTTATCAAGAGTAATGCTATTACGGAAGGCACTGTCTGGCTCTCGTGAAAGCCCATTGAAATATTGAAACCACATCATCTCAGTTCACTAACTCTCACTCGTGCTCTGCCTCAATGCTATTATTCAGTTTTTTTCCTCATGTTACTGGCATAGGTGGCTATAAAAGTGTCTTCAATTGCAATTTCCACCCATCAAATTTTAGTCTAGACAATCCAGTTTTTGAGTGAACTGCCCAGGTTTTGTTTTATTTTATAATGCAAACCAGATCCCAAAAGTCTGACTTTCTTTTAAAACAGAAATCTACGCGGTAAAAATTGGTATGCTCATTTTTCGGATGCAACGATGACAGATTTAGCAGTGGGAGGGCCTGCATCCAATAAGCACGCGCACTTGGGTCACTGCTAAATTCGTCAGGCCCATCTTTTAGGCGTCCTGGGCAGCCGTCTAAAACAGGCACAAGGCCGCATGCAAGCGTTAATTGAGGAGCCTAATGCTCGTACGAGGACCCGCTCTGTGAAATTGGTCTCTGATAAGAGAAGCAGGAGCCAGGCCTGTTCCACCCAGGATTCTTCAGCGGCCTGTGTATCCTGGATATATTTTTTTTAAAACATTGCTGTGGAGCCAGGATGAGCAGGAGTGCTCGCCTGACTCCATGGTAACCTGATCACTAGCGCCCCCCACTCCCCTCCCTTCATCCCCCCCACCTCCACCCAGGACTTTGGGACGCTGCCAGCGGTCTGATATTCATTCTGTTTAACAACAACCTGCATTTATATAGCGCCTTTAACGTAGTAAAATGTCCCAAGGCGCCGCACAGGACGTTATCAGATAAAATTTGACACCGAGCCACATAGGCAGGTATTAGAACAGGCTTGGTCAAAGAGGTAGGTTCTAAGGAGCGTCTTAAAAGGAGGAGAGAGAGGCGGAGAGGTTTAGGGAAGGAATTCCAGAGCTTAGGGCCTAGGCAGCTGAAGCCACGGCCACCAATGGTGGAGCGATTAAAATCAGGGAGGCTCAAAGGCAAGAACTGGAGGAGCGCAGAGATCTCGGAGGGTTGGAGGAGGTTACAGAGATAGGGAGGGGCGAGGCCATGAAGGGATTTCAAAACAAGGATGGGAATTTTAAAATCGAGGCATTCCCGGACCGGGAGCCAATGTAGGTCAGTGAGCACAGGGGGTGATGGGTGAACGGGACTTGGTGCGAGTTAGGTTACGGGCAGCAGAGTTTTGGATGAGCTCGAGTTTATGGAAGATAAGTAACTACAGTTCTCAGTTTAAATGGCTAAGCTGCCTAGGTAGGCAGCGGCTACTCGCCCAGTTAATATTAATGAGGCCCAATTTCAGGCTTCTTCTGTGCCCGAATTAACTTCTTTACCCAGAGAGTGGAAGAATGTGAAACTTGCTACCGCAAGGAGTAGTTGAGGCGAATAGCACAGATGCATTTAAGGGGAAGCTAGATAAATACATGAGGGAGAAAGGAATAGAAGGATATGCTGATAGGGTTAGATGAAATAGGATGGGAGGAGGCTCGTGCGGAGCATAAACACCACATGGGCCAGTTGAGCCGAATGGCCAGTTTCTGTGCTGTAATTTTTAATGTCATTCTACGAATTATTACCCCTATGATGTGGGAGATGTTGCTAAGTGACTTTGTCTCACCGCCAAGTCATGATACCCTCTCGTTCCCCCAACCCCCCCCTCTAGTTTTAGATAGGGTTTGCCAATGTAAAACATATCTTCTGTCCTCATTGTTGGTCAGTCAGGTAAGAATTGTGAGATTTTCGTTTTTAATCTACATTTTAATTCTTAAAAAAAAAAAGGCTGTCCTACGATCAAAGAGCTGCTGACTGGGAGCGTCGAGCTGAGGGTTGCCCAGCTCTCGTGTATCAGTGCAATTTCCATCATAAACAGCTATTAAAATTCAACACTGGGGAATGAGGTCATGCCTGCAGCTGCAGAGAAGCAGATCATATTACGCATTCGTGTAATAAAACCTATAGACTTTGTTTCAGTTAGAAGCATTTTGTAAGAGATGTGAGGATCAAACTCACCCCATTCAAACGAATTTAATGATCTCCTCGAATGTTCTAATGGCACACTGGCTACGTTCAGAATTGTTAATTGAAGGAATTAGACATTGAACAAGACTTTGGGGGGAGAAAATGTACCATGCTGGGGTCTGAGAATTGTAACGGAGTCAGGGCCCAGTGCTGCTAGGGCTAAGCGGTAGGCAAATCATGGGCCGTTTAAGCCACTTCTCCATTTAAGTTGGGTCACAGAAAAGCACCACTCAAATGGAGCCCTTGGCCTACATGGACCACTCTCCTCTGTCTACATTAGTTGGCCCTGCTACTCCAAATCAACGCTCACTGGGACTCCCACTTTTTAAAGTACGAACCAGAGCTTTGCACTTGTCTGTGATTTCCATGGCTACACACGCACAGACAGGGGAAGGGGTGGGCAATTTTCTCTCAGATAGCGTTCTGCTTCCTCTTTGTTGACTGGGACCCGGTTAGCACAGTAGCCAATTCCATCTCAGGAAAGGCCATGATGTGGAGATGCTTGATGGACTGGGGTGGACAAATGTAAGGAGTCTTACAACACCAGGTTATAGTCCAACACTCACCTGACGAAGGAGGAAAGCTCCGAAAGCTTGTGATTTCAAATAAAGCTGTTGGACTATAACCTGGTGTTGTGTGACTCCTTACATATCTCAGGAAAGAGCAGAATCCCTTGACAGCAATCAGTCGGAGGTGAAATCCAGCCATAACTAACATGTCCTGCTCTTACAGCTTCCTTTCGCTCTGTCACAATCAAGCACACAGATGCAGGAACCATCTATTTGTCTTTAGCGCATCAGGACAGGAGGTACTAATCTGACAGCATACATCACAAAACGCATGGAAATCGGAGTTTACAATGCTCTTGGAACTCTGGGAGCCAAGTCATTTATATTTGCTAGTACCCCTGGGATGTCAGCCATCAACAGCACCCCATTATAGTAAAGGTGCCTTTACAGTGCCCTCTAACCACATAGGACAACACTGCTGCTCACTCAAAAGCCATGAAAACTCACAAAGCTAAACAGTATGCAATGACTGGCAGGGTCATTGCGACTGTTAAAACTGTGTTCTGCTTTCAACCAGCAGTTACTGTGCTGCACGAGTGAAATACAGTATAGTGGTACCGTGCTGCCTAAACAGACAGGGACAGAAAGCTCCCTCTGTCCTTCATGTTCACACTGGTGTGCATTTGGCATTTGGAACAGCACAGCCACGTCAGCCAATATGCGCCGCCTGTAATTATTCTGCTGACCTGCCAGAGGGCGCTGCTGGCTTCCTGACCAGATCACAGCAAAAAGGCATCTTCCAGAAAGCTGAGCGGCAGCACTTCACGAAGAGCCAAAAATCCTTCTTCAGTTCTTCCCTTGCTTCGGAATGCACGGCTAGGCAAGAGAAACAGAGGCAGGCTGGCAGGGCAACGTCCTATTTTGGACAAGAAATATCTGTTTTATTATTTTAAGGAAACAATCGTTCTGAAGCATATGGAGAAGTAGCTGGCATTCGGTGAAAGAGGACGGGGAAAAGAGGAGTGGACTGATTTTCGTCTCACTGCCGCCCCGGTTTTCAGCGCTAGCAGGATGGAAATTGCAAAGAAAATCACTGACTGCTGAGTTTCCACCCCAGGCCCGCCCATTGCAATTTTCGAGCAAGTCTCGATTCAGGCAGCAAACACTCCAGCCAGAAACAGGCGGGTCCCTCATGCGTATATTTAAATAAGGTTGCTATGACGTATTTAGGGCCCCGATGCAATTTTGGGCTTCCAATAGTCCCACCCAGTAGATCCGAATATAGAGCTGCCAAACCAGGGCTCCTTAAAGGGACCACTGCAGGCCTCTCAGAAAACATGGCATTAAGAGTTTTTTTTAAAACCTATTTTTGTTCCCTGGCCCCATAAAACGGTTCCACCGTTGCCGTTGCCTCCATGTGCGCCCCTCCCCCCCACTACTGCCTTCCTCCGCTTCTGGCTCAGCTCCACGCAGCAGCTGCCAGATTTCCCCATCAAAGAGCTGCTCATTTAGCACTGGCAGATTTTATTCAAATGAGGCCCGATAGACAAAATCGACTGGGCCTTCCGCTGGCGACATGGGGCGAGCGAGACTGCTCCGCCCACTACCTGCCTGACGCACACTAGAAATGAACTGCGGCCCCCCCCCAAGAGGTGCGGTTCAAACCTACACGTTTTGCTCATTTTGGTGAACCCAATTCAAGGACACAGTCACACCTGTCCAGGTTAATGAGAGTTTGCTATGTCTGTGTAACATACTCCCATTATCAGTGACATGCTCAACGTACTGTATGTCTTTCATTAACTGGGTATGAGTTGAAATCCAATATTTACGTAAGCTCGATCTTCAAACCCAACAGAGACCCAACCCTGAAAGGTCTTCTCATTCTCCCTAGATTAACTGGAAAAGTACTTTTATTTTCACTCACAGGATTGTTGCCGTTAAAATTTCAGCAGCAACGTGAATAAATACATTTGGTTACAGACAGTAATTATTAACATTTCCAAGTGATTATTCACTTGCTCAGCTCTCGCCCTCTGCTCATCCTACCGTGAGGCTGTCTTGCTGTTTTGTGAGGCACACAGTGGGCTTAACCCACTTATCTATTCATGCAGAAGTTTTGAGGGCATTACTTAAACTCTGGACCTCACACCCAGGCCTAACTATTTGTGGAAAACACAAACAATCTTGAAGAAAAGTCTGCAGCAAGAGAAAGAAGTTTCCTGATCTTGCATCTGTGCTTGAGATAACCTGGAGAGGTTTTTGAGATAACAAGGAATAGTAGAACAGCTGCCAATCTAGAGAAAATTCCAGCAATAGTTAACCTTTATTTGATCTCAAGACCTGTTCCATGTTCCGACAAGGAATACCTGAGTACTGGCCTTAAAAGCCACAGGTCAGATTAGTAGCTAAGCATAACGACAACACTCCGGGGCTGTGGTTGCCAACTCTGGTTGGACGCATTCCTGGAGGCTTCAACACATGACCTCCCACTTCCAACTGCCCAGCCCAGTCAAACAGCCTTTTTTTTAACCCCCCCATCTCCAATATTTTTATAACTAATAAACAAGTGTGTTCAAAGAAAATGAAAAAAAAACAATTTTTTTCAATGCCCCTATGATTTTTCTCCCAGGTTGCTCACAGCCGTGACCGGGAGATTAATTCCCAGAGACTCCAGGACAAACCTGGCAGACCCCAGACTACCCATCAATAATACCATAAGAGAACAGATATTCATTATTTTGATTCACTGTCGGGCAAGACAGGACTTAATGAACAATTTAAGGGGATTAATTGGTTCGCTAAGTCTGTCTTAAAAGAGAGTCCATTTTTAAATCCCCCTTTCAAGCACACTCCCAATACAAGTGGTCACTCAGTGCAGTTTCTTGGAAGTTGGCCATGTCACAATCAAAATGGACTTGCTGCTGAACCATATAGTAACCATGTGAAAAGGCATGTACTTGCTACAATTAATGTGTAATGTATTAACCCAGCTGAGAAGTGTGCATGACACTCAGAGAAAACATGGCAGAGGCCCTTTAAAATTCTCTTGATGACATGAGGGTTGTCAGTGGGACAATCCACCAATAGAGGGCACAGTAGCATGGGGAGTTTTACTCGATGTCTATTACCCAGCGCACGTCAGAAGGACGAGTGCAAGGAGGTGTCCGATTGGAAGAAAAGTACAGGGGCAAGCAACGACAATGATTGTCTATTATCGTACTTAATTATATGTGGGCGGAACTGCCAATTCCCTTACATTGGCAGAAAAGGCTGAGACAAAAATGAAGCATTTTCATTTGTAATGTATCGTGGTAATGACTTTTCTTTTTATCCATCAAGACTCATACGGGGTTAAAGGTTAAATAAGTTCACAGAAATTGGCCCAGTTTGTTTAGATGCAGTAGCCGCGGAAAAGAGACATTTTGGGTCCAAAAATCCGGGGGCCAGCTAGACTGCCGACCTCTGATCCCTGACCCTGCCACAGAGTATCCAGGGTTGGGTCACGGGATTTAAATATTTCAGCTGGTGCCAGTGCCTGTATTGGTGCATCTTAGGTGCCCACTAGACCAGGGAGGGGTGAAAGATATGATGCCCGTATGGGAATGCTGGTGGTCGACAGTTCCCCCTCCCCCAAAATGGTGCAACTCTCAAGGTTGTTTGCCCCTTGGTAAGACAGCTAATGCTAAAAAATTTTAAAAGGCAATTCTGAAGTCTTGTAGGGCATGACCGTTGCCTAGAGACCCTGAGTGAGCCCGACTTCACACCCCAAAAAGGGCCTGGCCGTCAGTTGCTTCCTAGTATCCAGATCACAAGTCAAAAAGGAAGTGGGGGCCTCAGGTGGGCGAGGCCCTCCTGTCAGCTGCACCTTCTCACCATGCCATAGACCCTGAATGGGTCAGATGGAACTTCCACCTAACTCAGGCCACAGCCGAGCGGAGACCTAGCATTTCGGGTCCCATCTGGTTTGTCTTCCCCTCCGCTGCACACACAGGCAATTTATGCCAGGAGTGAATCCCAGGGCCTTGTGAACATTCAAGGTCTTTGTCTCATCAGGTACCTGAGGGATGGGTCATGCCATTCAATTCAAATACAAACAACTTCTGGCCTTAGTTTGTAAATGTTTGATTGGCAGCTCTTTTTGAGTTTAAGGAAAACGCATTCAAATCTTGTTGGCCTGTTCACTATTTTGGCAAAGTGTTTCTCAGCCTGTCTTGCGACAATTGGTTAGTCTATCTGAAGCCATCAAAGATAGATTGGACTGAGAGAGAGACTTCATGGATGGCCAGCTACACACCACCATTTAAATGTTACTAAAAACAGAAAATGCTGGAAAACCTCAGCAAGTGAGGCAGCATCTGTGGAGAAACAAACAGAGTTAACGTTTCAGGTCGAAGATCTTGCATCAGAACTGGAAAACATTAAAGAGTTCAAGCTTTTAAGCAAGTAGAGAGCCAGGGAAAGGGGGGAGGGAATAAAAGGGAAGGTCTGTGATAGGGTGGAGGGCAAGAATGATTAAATGACAAAAGGGATGATGGTGCAAGGCAAGGAGGGTGGTAATGGGACAAGTAAAGAAACAAAAGATGAGTCTAGAGGAGCTGTAAATGGCAACAGCAGAACCGTAACCAGCAGCTGCAGTCCCACAACAAAAATAATAAATAAATGAACTTTAAAAAACTGGGAGCAGTGGTTATGATCTGAAGTTATTGAAATCAATATTGAGTCCAGAAGGTTGTAAAGTGCCTAATCGAAAGATGAGGTGCTATTTCTCAAACTTACACTGTTCCAATGAAGCTCGATGTAAGAGGCCGAGGACAGAGAGATCAGAGTGGGAGCGGGACGGTTTTGGTCACCTGTCCTAATATCTGATGATGTAGCTCGGTGTCAAATTTTGCGTGATAACGCTCCTGTGAAGCGGCTTGGGACATTTTACTATGTTAAAGGCGCTATTTAAATGCAAGTTGTTGATGTTGCTCCTCGGTTACAGCTCTGGTTCCAGGACACAGATCCAAGTTTGAATTCTTGCTAAAGTGGACTGTGCACACACTGTCCCTCGCTGAAGCCCTGGTAGCTGGTATGTCTGTCGTACACACGCTGCCTCGGTAGGTTCACCCACATGTCCTTAAAGCTCCTGAGCTGTTATCTTTGGCTGTTCCTACGCCTCCTCAAAAGTGTCCAGCAAACAAAGATTTGATGTACGCCCACTCTGCAGAGTTCGTGGAAAGACTGCTCTCTGAAAGTGTCGTTCAGATATCTCCTGCTATCCTCGCCTCTCAAACTTTGACAACTCCTTTTGCTGTTTCTATGTAGGAAATTGAGTATTGATGCTGGAAGTGGAGCATACACAATTAATACAATGTGCAAATCCAGTAAATGGAGCAAATGTGCACATGCCTCAATAATTAATCTTTGGTAAATAAAAAAATTCATTAACAAGTAGACTTATTTAGTCCCCAGAAGTAATTTTAGGAACATAGCATTTACTCTTATTAACATTAACACACAAAATGACTGCACCTCTGTGCACAATTAGCACTCTAATGCAATGGGCAAATTAACTGGCTCCATTATCCAGTGACGATACTTTGTCACTAAGTACCTTCATTCATTTTTTAAACAGGAATTCCCCTGCAACTCCAATATAATCCTAATCAGACCTCGGTGTAAATGGGATTCATTAGGGAAGTGCTGCATACAAATTACATTGATTATCCCAAGCTGAACAAAAGATATAATGTACAGCTGTATATTATACTAAAAAAAAAGACTTGCATTTATATTGTGCCTTTCACGACCTCAGGACATCCCAAAGCACTTTACAGCCACTGAAGTGAAGTATAGTCGCTGGTGCAGTGTAGGAAAATTTGTATTTATACTGTCTATATTATTCAATCCAATTATTAATACAGTGACTAATTATTAATAAGGTAACTTACTAGAATCCGTGACTCAGCATTATCATTTCTATTAATGGTTTTGTTATTTGTAGGGTGAAATTACACTGTGCAATAAGGTAAAGCTGTTAATATGAAACTTCTACATCCGATATTTTGACGATACATTAACCCTTTCATTTAAGGTACTTGCATGCTGCAACTGCACCCCATTGGTATTCAACTTCTTAAATATTTTTCTCCCATTTTTAAAATTTGATTTGCTCCTTCCCTTCCACTCTTTTATACATAAAAAATTCCTGTTGCACCACCTCCTATTCCCCAGGCCTCTATCAATGTTGCTCTTAAATATCAATTCCCTCGGGAGACTCGAGCTCTAGTTTTCCCTCGTTCTGTGTGGTAAAACGTCTAGTCTCTTACTCACATAAACATCTGACAACATAGCCTACGACAGAACCTACTGTATGCAGATACCAGGGGCACCGGCCCTTGTAATTCATCACTGTGGTGTCAAATATACTGTCCCATAAATAGGATTATCTTCAATAAATCAGTCACTATATGCTTTTGGCTGCTATTAGCATTGTCAACTCTGGTTGGACGTATTCCTAGAAGTTCCCCATCTCCAATAGTTTTACAACTAATAAACAAAAGTGTTGGAAGAAAATTTAAAAGAACATACAACTTTTCTTATTGCCCCTATAACTTTTCTCCTGGGTTGCTCACGGCAGTGCCCAGGAGATGAATCCTTAATTCTTGGAGACTCCAGGACAATCCTGGAGTGTTGGCAACCCTAGCTGCTACCAACTATTTTAAGTACTACAAAATAACTTCAGTATCAAACGCACCTTTAACACAGTAAAATGCCCCAAGCCACTTCACAAGAGTGTTATCAAACAAAATTTGACACTGAGCCACAAAAGGAGATATTAGGACAGGTGACCAAAAGCTTGGTCAAAGAGTTAAGTTTTAAGGAGTGTCTTAAAGGAGGAGAGACAGGTAGAGAGGTGGAGAGGTTTAAGGAGGGAATCCAGAGCTGAGGGCCTAGGCAGCTGAAGGCACAGACGCCAATGGTGGAACAATTAAAATCGCGGATGCGCAAGAGTCAAGAATTGGAGGAGTGCAGAGATCTCAGAGGGTTATAGGACTGGAGGAGGATAGAGAGATGGGTGGGGGGGGGCAAGCCCATGGCGGGATTTGAAAACAAGAATGAGAATTTTAATATCGAGGCATTGCCGGATCGAGTGCCAATGTAGGTCAGTGAGCACAGGGGTGATGGGTGAACCGGACTTGGTGCGAGTTAGGATACGTGCAGCAGAGTTTTGGATGAGCTCAAGTTTATGGAGGGTGCTAGGTGGGAGGCTGGTCAGGAGAGCATTGGAATAGTCGAGTCTGGAGGTAACAAAGGCTTGGATGAGGATTTCAGCAGCAGATGAGCTGAGGCAGGGGCGGAGATGGGTGATGTTATGGAGGTGGAAGTAGAGGGTCTTGGTGTTGGAGCGGATATAGGGTCTTGAAGCTCACCTCAGGGTCAAATAGGATGCCAAGGTTGCGAACGGTCTGGTTCAGCCTTAGACAGTGGCCAGGGAGATGGATGGAGTCGGTGGCCAGGGAGCAGAGTTTGTGGCGGGGACTGAAGACAATGGCTTTGATCCTCCCAATATTTAGTTGGAGGAAATTTCTGCTCATCCAGCACCAGATGTTGGACAAGCAACGTGACAAATAAGAGGCATTGGAGTGATCGAGAGAGCCAGTGGTGAGGTAGAGCTGGGTGTCGTCAACATACATGTGGGACCTGACGTCGTGTTTTCGGTTGATGTCGCCAAGGGGCAGCATGTAGCTGAGAAATAGGAGGGGGTCAAGGGTAGATCTGGGGGTCTCCAGAGGTAACGGTGCTGGAGCATGATGAGGAGCCATTGCAAGTGATTCTCTTAAGGTTTTTTTAAAATTGGCGAGCGCTTATGAAGACGCTCACGGTATGAAGTTTTCATGATTCAATCTAATTCAACTAATCGAAAGTTCATAAAAGTAAAGGAACTGAATTTGTATAGCTATGATAGAAGCAATAAAAAAATGTTCAGTAGTTAGTAGGTTAATGTGGCAAGATAGGCAGCTGGCATTAAAACAAACATAGTGTCAGCTTTATAAGAACAAAGACAGCAATTGACTTTCCACTGTTTTCACTGTCATCTCTTCACGGTTTATCACTGTTGTAACCTGTAGTATCGAGGCACTGAGCCAGGATTTTATCAGAAGTAACCGAGACCCAAAACTTCCCAGTTAGCAAAGACTGGAAAATTAAGAGATTGAACTGATGAATTTTCCAAGCACATGGCCTTCATTCAGAGACAACCAGGCCGAACTGTACGGGCAGGATTTCACTGAATCTCCTTGAGACCTTTCAGCTTCAAGCCAATTACGCTTCAGTTTAAGATGGATATCACACGTACCGATCTGCTCTTTCAACTAAAAGCCCATTTAAAGTTTAGCTCAACTTGCTGATAGGGTTCAGGAAGTAACTAGACAGAGTTTAGAATGGTGCCAGTGTGCTGGGGGAAGCAGTTTTTCCTGACGGGTAGGTTTTCATGTATTTTGTTTTACAGCTGAAGCAGCAATAAAGCACTGTTTTTTGTTTTCTATTCTTTACTTGGCATGCCAAGCCATTTGATGAACAGATATGACCATCATATCCAAAAATTTACATTTTTACGTGTGCAACACGGCGAGGAACGTGAGCCGCAGAGAGTGGAACAGATTTAAGGAGTCGTTCTTTTGACTTTGACTCCCAGCGGCAAGCTCGGCATTTCATAGCGCATGTCTGAATTTCAAGTCAGCAGCACCTGATTTTCCGAACATTGAAGTTAACGATGGGAGAATCATGTGCAGCGTGTGCCTGAAATTCTGCTATAGAAAGAAAGGCTATGCACCTTTTACACAGTCAGGATGTCCCAAAGTGCTTTACAACTGCTTTTGAAGTGTAGTCACTGTTGTAATGTAGGAAACATGGCAGCCAATTTGCACACAGCAAGGTGACACAAACAACAATGAGGTTAACGACCAATCTGTTCTCGTGAGGTTGGTTGAGGGATAAATATTGGCCAGGAAACCTTCCCCTGCTCTTCTTCGAATAGTGTCATTTACGTCCACCTGAGAGGGCAGACGGAGCTTTGGTTTAACATCTCATCCGAAAGACGGCACCTCCGACAGTGCAGCACTCCTTCAGGACTGCACTGGGAGTGTCAGCCTAGATCACGTGCTCAAGTCTCTGGAGTGGGACGCGAACCCACCACCTTCGGACTCAGAGGCGAGACAGTTACCCACTGAGCCGTGGCTGGCACCTACGACCTGCTCGCGAGAAAACCTCCCTTGTGGGGAGCACAGTCGGAAAATCAGCAGTTAGTCTTTAATCACTTTTCAAAATACATTCTCCAATCCGAGATACAAACAGCAATTTCCAATCGGTTATATTATCTAACTGACCTGTGCATCTTTTTAAGTCTCCCATTTTCAACAGGATCCTGATTTTTAGCATTTTCTCACTGCTGGTGGAACAGATTTCTCACTATGGAGTAGACATGCAACAAGTTTTAGGAATTCGCCCTATGGCCAGTGCCGATAGATGAAGTGAACAGTTCAGTTCAATACCTATTGGAGTCTCTATTCCAGTGATCCCATTCATCCCCATCAAAATGCAACACATTGCTCGGTTATAGGACATTGCTGGGACAGTGCACACTTCTGGAATATCGCATACTACCAGGAGACGGTACATTAACCTGAATACAATTTGTCAACAAGATAAAGTATTCCACCATGCTATAGCCCATTACCAAGATACTGCACACTATCAGGAGAAGGTAAAACATCAGGACATATCACACTGTGGGATTATAGAACTCTACTAAGACATAACAAATTACCAAAATCATTACAAAAGGCTTCCTAAGTGGATAATTAGCTAAACTGCACATCAAGGTGGTGTCTTCAATGTAAGGACCTGTAATAAGAATCTAAACGGTACTTAAAATGGGAACTTTAATAATCAGTGCTATGTAAAGAAACAATGTCTACTTTTAGGAGTATCTGGATTTTATCTACAGCTGTATCTACAGCGACTTAAAAGTAATCTCCTTTAATCTATGTTGGGTGATTAGATTGTCTGTTACCATTGTAATGATACAGCAGTCACGATCAGCATGAAGACAAAATGGAATAGTTTTGTACTCACACTAATTATTTTGCTAAAATTATCGACAGGACAAATTTCATCCCGCAAATGTAGCTTAACAAGCAATTAGGAAATCAAGGGGAAAGGGATGGGGAAAAGGAAAGGAAAGATCAGGTGCAAGTCGTCATTTATGTGGGAACTAATGAGTAGGGAAGAATAGGATTCAGGTTTTGAAAAGGGAGTTAGGACATAGATTAAAAAGCAGGAACTCACAATTAGTAATCTCACATCACTAACAGTGCCATGTGCAAGCCAGTGCAGGAACAGCCAGATTAGGGAGGTTAATTTTCCACATTGGAAATATGAAGCAATAGGTTTTTGAGGCAAGACTATGAAAAGGAAACAGATTTTAAATGGAGTAAAGGAGCAGAGAAACAGGTCATTAACAGTAGTAACAAAGGTCGATGAAGCCACAAGAAAGCAATAAAATCTGTTTTTTTATTTAAAGACATAAAATACAAAAGCAAGGAGATAATATCGATCTTGCCCCAGACTTGAGTTAGACCTAATTAGAGCACTGCTCATTACAGGAAGGATATAAAAGTAATGGAAAAGATGCAGCGTAAATTCACAAGGATGTTACCAAGGGTGAAGTAGTGTGATAACAGACTTGAGAAGTCACGGCTATTTTCAATAGAACTGAAAAGATTAAGGGGTAATCTGATAGAGGGCTTCCAGATTATAAAAAGGGTTATGATAAAAAGGTACATAGTCATAGGTTGTATCCAGTGGCAGGTGAGATGGTAACAGGAAGACACAAATTTAAGATTATTACAAAAGGAATTAAAGAGGTTAGAATGTGGAATTTAGAACATAAGAACATAAGAAATTGGAGCAGGAGTAGGCCAATCGGCCCCTCGAGCCTGCTCCGCCATTCAATAAGATCATGGCTGATCTGATCCCAACCACAAATCTAAAGAACACAAGAAGTCGGAGCAGGACCCGGCCACATAGCCCCTGGGCCCTCTCCGCCACCCACAGGGCATTGACCGATCCGAACTCAGCTTCATGTCCAATTTCCTGCCCGCTCCCCATAACCCCTAATTCCCTTTACTTCTAGGAAACTGTCTATTTCTGTTTTAAATTTATCTAATGATGTAGCTTCCACAGCTTCCTGGGGCAGCAAATTCCACAGACCTACCACCCTCTGAGTGAAGAAGTTTCTCCTCATCTCAGTTTTGAAAGAGCAGCCCCTTATTCTAAGATTTGCCCCCTAGTTCTAGTTTCACCCATCTTTGGGAACATCCTTACTGCATCCACCCGATCAAGACCCTTCACAATCTTATATGTTTCAATAAGATCGCCTCTCATTCTTCTGAACTCCAATGAGTAGAGTCCCAATCTACTCAACCTCTCCTCATATGTCCGCCCCCTCATCCCCGGGATTAACCGAGTGAACCTTCTTTGTACTGCCTCGAGAGCAAGTATGTCTTTTCTTAAGTATGGAGACCAAAACTGTATGCAGTATTCCAGGTGCGGTCTCACCAATACCTTATATAACTGCAGCAATACCTCCTTGTTTTTATATTATATTTCTGCCGCAAACTGTTGTTGAAGCCAAAGTCACAAATTCTTTTTTAAAAAAGAGTTAGGTGGTTCCTTGAAAAGAGGTAAGAGGTATAAGAGGAGCAAGCAGAAGAGTGGGATTAGATTAGGTGGCTCAAATGGAGAAAAACACCAGTGCCGAATTGATGGGCCGAATGGCCTGTATCTGTGCTGTGACATTCTATTGTTCTATGATTGTATAGTATGCAACAGCTTGATGGCAACATCTTGGGTAATGCCAAACAGAGCCAATGTAGGATGAAAGGATACATTAATCAAATATAATTTGTTTCACATAGAGGTAAGCAGTTTGAGAAGTGTGTGCTATAACACAGGCCCTATATTGGAGGGCAGGGCATTTCTGATGAAAGGTCATCGACCTGAAACATTAACTCTGTTTTTCTCTCCATAGGCGCTGCCTGACCTGCTGAGTGTTTTCCAGCATTTTCTGTTTTTATTCCCAGCATCCGCAGAATTTTGCTTTTGTTTGAACATTTCTAATTGACTGGCTTCACCCTTTCAGATTTGATTGGAAACAGCCCACATGCATCAAACCACATACTGCAAACACACATTTCCAAATAAAAAGTGGGCTGAGTGCCAGCGCCAATCTCCACTGAGAATGTTTCAGTTGTACGAGCAACTAATATGCAAGCACAGCTTTATAAACAAACTCCTGCTAAACATTCCAACTCGTAAGATTCATACAAGGGCAAACCTGTTCAGCTGTTGCTTTATGGCCCCTGGTTACTGACTGGTACGGGCAAGTATTTTACATGTTACAGAACAGACTGTTCTGGTAAAGGGTTCAATGAAATCGAACACGTGAGCTTTGGTATTTAGAGAGTGTTTTGTTTGTGTGGTTTTCAACATTCACTGTCCTAATGAGGAACAGAAAGAGGTTATGGTATTTTGGTAATAATTGATAATATTCCATACTATTTTTGCAGGATTTTTCATTAATCGGCACCAGAAAATTGAATACTGTTTTCCATATTGGACAGCATCGAGCTCCTCTAGGTCAGATACACCGGCACAGGCCGGGTGCAGGTTTAAAGCTCTCTCTACAACACAACAATGTGCCTTCACATCAATCCCAGCATCGTACTCTCTGACAAACCAATGCAAATGCTTTCCACTTCCTACATATCTTTATAGCCTCATGAAGTGAGATTGTCCATTTGGTGCCAATTTGGGCTGAATTATGAGAAAGTTTGTATGGCGGCACGCACCCATTAGAAAATGGGCCGAGACTACCCAAGCTCATTTCATAGGGTTCATGTGTCACTGTGTTGCTGTGTACGAATAGTCCACACCTGACCGAGAGAAGAGACTTTCATCCCATCAGCTTCAAATGGCTGGTTTCAAATGCAGATCCCTCAGGATAAAGGGGAGTGTCTAATTCATTCCCTAAGAAGAGTTTTTAAGGAATGTTACTTTCATACATATTCTGGCCTTCTAGAAGAAAGTTGTCCGAATCAATCTCTTCAAAAATAACATAATGAAAACAACTGTGGCGGACTGAGTCTGCCATCTGACAGGATACTGATGAGCATGACGTTTGTTTAAATTAGGACATTTAGGCTTGCAAAAACATTTCCAATAACACCAATGCACATCACTCAGAAGCACAGCCCCTCAAACAAAATTAACTTTCCTTTCTATATATTTCATCCTGTTCATGATAGGGCAAGATGAAGGAGCTAAATTTCCTCAGGTGTAGGAATAAAATCATTTTAATTTCTTCATGTGGTGATAGGGTTAGACAAAGGGGGGAGGGAGGAGGCTCATGTGCAGCATAAACACCAGCATGGATCCATCGGGCCGAATAGCCGGTTTATGTGTCATTCATTCTATTTAATAGGGCTAATAGCTTACCATCAGTGCCCATTACATTTTTCTTCTGAGCTGGTGATGCAAGCACTAAGTAAACTGCAATAATAGAAGAGGGACACACTATTATAATAGACAGGCCATTTAATAATCCCTTCTCCACCCTGAGCTCTGATCAACATTGTCTCCACAAACCAGAAATATTTAAGACAGTACTGCAACATACGAAACTTTTGAAAAATTGACTCCTGTCCTGACGTTAATGCATTAAAATTAATAAAAAATAATTACAGGAAAATGTATTCGAGGACTGCTATAGCTACTCTTGCACTCACTACAAAACATAACCATTGCAGCAACATTAGTGCACACATCATTACTGCAGTAGAATTCTAGTTCAGCTTTAACAACCTTATGTTAAAAGCAAAAGAGCAATTTTAATTCAGACACAAGTTGAGCTTCATAGAAAATTTTGTGCTAACACAAAATAAACTGAAAATATATCAATTTATCAATGACAGCTGTCAGATCTCAGGTTGCTAAGTAACAAAAATAATCTCGGTCTACATTTCTGACAATCAAACTGCTTGTGAAGATGGAGAGCAGCCATTTTTGCTGCTGCATTTCCTCTCCCAGGTTCCAGTTATCTATAAGAGCAAGGACATATATTTACACTCCAAATTAATGTCCAGCTGCCTCCTGACTCACCATCTTCCCTCTCCCTTACATGGCAGCATGCCTTACTGCGGCTGATACATTTTGGCAGAAGGTTAAGTTTCCTTGGAAATGTTTCAAAAAAGGAGCAGAATAAAATAGCAAAATGGAGATGTCTGGTAATATACTGAGAAGCAGCCCAGTTCTATGACCACATGCTAAATTCCTCCCTTATCTACTTGTGCACATCAAAGAAAGACTTGCATTTGTACAACGCCTTTCACGACCTCAGGATGTTCCAAAGCGCTTTACAGCCAATGAAGTACTTTTGACGTGTAGTCACTGTTGTAATGTAGGAAACATGGCAGCCAATTTGCACACTGCAAGGTCCCACAAACAACAATGTGGTAATGACCAAATAATCTGTTTCTAGGTGTTGATTAAGGGATAAATATTGGCCAGGACACCAGGGAGAACTCCCCAAGGGATCTTTTATATCCACCTGAGCGGGCAGACAGGGCCTCGGTTTAATATCTCATCCGAAAGACGGCACCTTCTGACAGTGCAGCACTCCCTCAGTACTGCACTGGAGTGTCAGCCTAGATTTTGTGCTCAAATCTCTGGAGTGGGACTTGAACCCACAACCTTCTGACTCAGAGGCGACAGTGCCAGCCACGCCTGACACCATGTGGCTCTGTGGTAGCAGTGCTGATACCAAGTCTAAAGACAAGAAGGTCAGTGTCAGAGTGCTAACACACACAGTAATGGACTATTCGTACACAGCAACACAGTGACACATGAACATGAAGCATAAGGATCTTCCGTTTTAATATGTTATTTGACAAACACTGGCAAAAGAAACAGCAGTACAGTGTGATGTATCAAAGTCAATCATAATGCCCTCTGTCCTTTGCCCCTACGTGAGAAGGATTTTGTTTTAGATTTTTTTTAGGGGGGAGGGGTGACATCTTGTACTTAACGTGAGGGACATCAGTGCTGCGAATGGAATACTCTCTCCCTCTATGGCACTCACTGCCAACATCAATTACTGCCAAGATAGACACAATGCAGGTCAGATACAGAGCAAAGATCCTTGTACCAGCCAACTGTATAACCTGTCCAAGAGAGACTGATAAATGGGGGTGGGGTATTTTTGAGTAGTTTGATGCTGTAATTCTGCCCATTGGAAACTGAGTTCACCCGTGTTGCAAAAGGCACAATGTGAATGTTGCAAGGAGACAGACTAAGGATCAGGGAGCTTTCCAAAGAAATGAATGAGCTGCTTTTGTGCCAAGTACAGTGCCACAGCCCCCTGCCCAACAGACACAAAACCAAGCCTATCAATCATCGTTGTGAACCCTGGAAACAGATCTTATAAATGTGCTCAACCACAAACAGGAAGTGCTTGAAACGCACAGCAGGTCAGTCAGCATCTGTGGGGTCAGAACAGGCATGTTAACATTCCTCCTCTTTTTGTTTCAAAATTTCCAGAATCTGCAGTATTTTGCTTTGTATTTATAAATGTGCTGCATATTTTGAGAGCATCGTTTTCTTTTAAAGAGAGAGTATTTGGTTATTTATTTCGACCAACACAAATTTCAAACTTCAACCAATGATTTCTGCGTTTTGTTTATCTATCCATTAGGGCCAGGTGATGTTCTGGACAGTGTCTTCGTTTTAGAATTAAATACTCAGCAAACTTTAATTCTCTACTTCAATTTGTATAACGGGGACAAATCAGCACCTTCTTGCTGGAATGGCACGGTGCTACTCAAACAACACTAAAATGGAGGCAAACTTTCAGTCCACTGTCCATCTATTTCAGCGCTGCCTACTGTACATATTGACTTTATGGCCAAAATAAAACACACCCAAGCCACAAAGAAATGTATGTCTACTGTACTTCAGTCTCGAAAGATTACACAGCAAGTAAGTACATAAATCTATGTTTACTCCTGGGGCACGTCTTTCAGCGTAAATTGATCGACGAAAACAAAGTATCATTTACAAAGATTGTATTTCAGTCGCAAGAGAAGCCAACCTGATTCCTTTAAGATCCACATAAAAATTTATAAACACTAATCTATTATGTAACATGTAATATATTACCACCCATAAACAGAGAGGCAAGTGGCCCATGAACAGGCTCTTTATAACCAGCAGAACTTACGCACCTACAAGACAATAACAAAGCTATCAAAAGTCCCATCTTCCTGCACGTCCAGCAATAAAGAGGGCAAGTTGTCTCCATGAGCCAAGTGACAATATCAATCAACAAAACACCGGCAGCTGATTAGCTAATTCAAGGTGAATGCTGTATAAGTTTTAGATTGCAATCGCATATGTTAAGTTCTTATTTATACTACTCTTCTTGAAAAAAAATGCAACTTGCCCCCTCACATTGCGCACCATTCCCCTAATCGAGAAGGCAGGCAAGCCAGTTCTCAAGTAATCCATGGGATCGTTCTGATCTTAAATATCCTACTGCACATCAGTGGCCTCCCAGTGTCTGAGTTGATATTTCTTCCTCAACTAATATCCCAAAAACAGATTAACTGATCATTCATCTCATTCCTGTCCACAAGATCTTCCTGTGCCTAAAATGGCTGCCATGTTTGTCTAGGTAACAACAGTCGCTGCACTTCAAAGTGATCCATTGTACGGGAAGCACTTGAGATGTTTCGATGAGGCATGATTACAAATGAGTGGAAAGTCTAGGTGCTATATCAATGCAACATTTTCAAGCGCTCTTTATTAGCCCAAGAGGTATCTGAGTGTAGCCCAAGTTCACTAGCCCTTTGATTCTCTCCTGTGAAGATGCACCTTGACTTAACCTTATACTTTATTGGGATAACCTGGCTGAGATCAGGAATTTGGAGCGTGGGGAAATGGTGTTACAAAGTCATGTCCTGGTACTGCCTGATGCAACACGTTTCTTTCAAGCTGCAGTGCTGAAACCAAAATGGAACTTAGAATTCCAGCTTCTCGATAGCAGTAGGGTCAACGAAGCAGTAGGGTCCACAAAAGGGGCACAAAACAATTTAAACAAAGTGCTTCGATTCATTGGTTTGAGCAGAAATGTATGGGTGAGAAACATAGGAAGGAGGGAGGGAAGGAAGGAAAGGAAGGAAGGAAGCAAGAAAGGAAGGAAGGGAAGGAAGGAAGGAGAGAGGGTTTCTGGGTTTTTCTCTTTATTTGCTTCTCCCAAGGAGGGAGGTTGGGGAGGGGGGTAAGGAAGTGTTTAAGTCATGATGCTCCGGCCATCTGGAGTGTGGGGCAGGCTTGATGGACTGGCTGGTCTTTTCCTGCCTGTCAATTTTGTATGTTCATATGAGAGGAGATAAATGAAAATGAAGAGTGCTATGAGGAGAAATAAGATGAAGTGGAATTATTTGGGAGTTATGTTGAGGCAGGGGTAGGGTTTAGACTGATCCGTAAAATGGTTGTGGTCATTTGGAATTTTTGAAATAGCGCGCAGTTACCATACATGCGATTTGCAATCATCTTAAAATCGCTGCTCTGAGAATACAGTATACCCTGAATAAAAACAGATGGATTCCAAGCGAACTTTCCCAGCCTTTAACGGAAGTCAGATCGAAACTGCTGAGCCTATTGACCCACAGAGCTCCCCAAGTCCCTGTTTCCATTAAGCTCTCGGGTGAATCATAAGGTTCAGACCTCAGTGGTCTATATCACGGCATTACAGTGCAGATAAATCAACAAAAATATGCCGAGATAGTCCTACACTAAACACTTCATTTAAGACACTGGCAGCCATCCAAGCATCAGTGTAATGTGAACTTTTTAAAAAAAGGTTAAAGAGCAACTGTTTTCACAAATTCCTAAACAAATGCCCCAGTGTTTTACAATTGCTGCTGCAACTTCCCTTATATGACCATGGAAGGTAATGAGGAACGTAAGCATTATCTGGAACGCATAGAATTACCAACTGTTTTCTTTCAGCTGCAGACAGATGTTAGTTTTATGAATAACAGAACAATTTATTTCTACCAAGAAACAAAGATTAAATAGAAAAGTCACACTTCTTGCTCAAGTTTGCCAAACATTACAGTGACTACAAACTGGTGCCTCCATGGCCTCGCACCCCCCCCCCATCTCTGTAACCTCCTCCATCCCTACAACACTCCGAGATCTCTGCGCTCCTCCAATTCTGATCTCTTGCACATCCCCGATTTTCTTCACTCCACCATTGGTGGCTGTGCCTTCAGCTGCCTAGGCCCTAAGCTCTGGAATTCCCTCCCTAAATCTCTCTGCTTCTCTCTCCTCCTATAAGATGCTCCTTAAAACCTAGCTCTATGACCAAGCCTGTCCTAATATCTCTTTATGTGGCTCGGTCTCAAATTTTGTTTGGTAACACTCCTGTGAAGCGCCTGGAGACGTTTTACGACGTTAAAGGTGCTATATAAATGCAAGTTGTTCTTTCAACCAGTTCAAATGGCAGTGCTAAGATAGTCCAGCCCTTGTGCCCATCACCGTCTCAATTCTGGAGTCTTGTCTGCATGCTTGTGCTATATTTACAGCCTGTCATATTTGTTTTGAAGCTCGATTTCCATGAAAGTGAAACAAACTTTGGCCTATGGGCTGGATAGCAGTTAGCTGTACCCTTTCACCTTTGAAATTTGGATCTGAATCCAGGCTCCAGTGGATGGGATACGAGGCTCTGAGCTTTTGCAACTGTTAAGGCGGTCTGCATTCGGTGCAACAGATCCTTTGTGACAGAAAAGTTACAAATTGAGCTTTAACACACTGTACTAAAAAAAGTGATCCATATGGTTATGCCACTGCTTCCCCAAGCAAGGCAGAGAAATAATTAGCCAGCAGTCCCGATCCTGATCGTTATACAGCGACCACTGCCAGAAAGTGTGTACCCGTGGCCACCAAGGGAGGTAAGGAAGGGATCGGGCTCCATGGCAATGCCCCCTTGGTCCGGATCACATTTCGAAGAATGGCCATTTGGGAGAAGACAAGAACAACTAACAGCACCCATGAAATCATAACCCTGCACAAGTCACCACCTTTAGAAGGAATAGGATAGGGGAAAACAAGATTAAAACATTGTTCCAACTTGTTTCCTGAATTGAGGTCAAAGGGGGAAATGTTTTGGTGGGAGAGCTCATGGTGCGGTGTCTACCTCAAACTTCGGCTGAGGAAAATCATTCAGGGTACCAGCTCTTGACTGTTGCACAGCAACCACTGCTGGATATAGACATCAGGTGTGGACAAGATGCTCAGTTGTGATTCCCTCATGATTGTTGCCAGGATATTCACTCACTATAAAAACGCAAATATGAATAATTTAAATCAAAAGAATGAAAATTAGGCAAGTTCTATAAAGGGTATGCGACCTATCCCACCAGATTACTGCCCAGGCAGTGAAGATGAAAATCTCCCTCAATAAATATCACATTGAGAGCCTACTACATTCAGGCTAAAACTAATAGTCGAGTTTATTTGCAAGTAAGACAATTACACAGATGTAGAAGAATACCGTAAGTAATCAACAGTACAAAACTTGACTTGCACAATACCTAAAATAAAACACTAATTCTGCTCCAACTACCACTAATTCAACTATCCCTTTCAAACAAAATGACTACATCCCAGCTAATCTGTCGACCAAAGGCCTGCCGATGGTTAGCAGACAGTTCCATCTTAATCTGCGTTACTTCATGAAAAATGAATCTGTTTATATCTAGTCATACAAAAAATATTTAAGAAAAATAAAAATCTTTCTGGTTGAGGTACGTCAGAGCTTATATCATATGTGACAAAAACTCCACAATCAATTGTGTCGCATATTCGCCATATGCAGATTCGCAATGGTAATTTGTGGTGAGACTTCAACCACCATGTGATATAACATTGTTACAATGGGCAAAGTCTTACTGCTTTGAAGATTCCACCAGCATAAGCAGGGAGGAAAAAAAAACAAATCAAACACACTCATGAGGCTGAATCCTAGGGCTTCAACTGCAAATAACTTTGGTGGGCAACCAGGTTTCAGGAGTAGGCAGGCTACTTGTCCCTTGCGTACAAGTTATAGTCTGCTGATAGGACAGCAGTCTTAAAGGACGAGATCTTTCACTATTAGCTCTTTTTTTAGGTGAATTATTACATTCTATTGACCAGGCTGCAATGTGAAAACAACATTGACATATGGACAAAGTCAGCATAATGTACTTGAAAGCATGTTTAAAAAGTGCTTCTGACCACAGTGCTGCTGTATGCACATAAAGTGAGATAGCTTGCATCAAAAAATAACTGCCGTTGCGCACACAGCTGACAAAAATTCTGTTTATTGCTGACATTACGACTTTTATTTTTAAAGATCTTAGTACTGATGCACCTGGATTCTGTGAAGTGTTCTTGTCAGCACTGTAGCACTGGAAAAAAAATCATCGTTTTCTTTGCTATCAGGAAAAAAGAAGGTTTTGTAACTGGTTTTGAGAAAGATTGTGTGGGCTGGATAGTATTGGCACAACACAGGGGTCCAAAAATCCACTGGCCATCCATCCCAGGGTAAGTGCCAGGATGCCATCACAAATGATCTCCAACACCCATCCTGCCAAAGTATGTAAGGTTTGGGGGGATGTCACCCTACTTGTATAATCCAGGCAGGTGCCCACACCAAAAGGGGGAAGGATGCAAAACTCATCAAAAAAAAAAAGAGCTACTCATTTAAAAATGTATGAGATGATCCTGTGAGCAATGGCTCCAGATATACCGCACTGGGCTACCCCTCCATTGTGCTGATCAGTAAAATTGGTGAATTGAAGTCAAAGTACGCCAGATGTACTGGTGGCTCATTTGTGTTTCTGCCGCAAGTAACAGAACCTGGATTTTATTGTATTTTACGCTACCGTGCATGATAATTTCTTACAGCACAGAAGGAGGCCACTCGGCCCATCGTGCCTGTGCCAGCTCTTTAAGAGAACTATCCAATTAGTCCCATATCCCTGCTTTTTCCCCACAGCACTGCACATTTTTCCTTCTCAAGTATATATCCAATTCCCTTTTGAAAATTAATATTGAATCTGCTTCCACCACCCTTTCAGGTAGCACTCTCCAGATCATAACAACTCGCTGCGTAAAAAAAATTCTCCTCATCTCCCCTCTGATTCTTTTGCCAATTATCTTAAATCGATGTCCCCTGGTTACCGACCCTCCCGCCAGTGAAAACAGGTTCTCCATATTTACTCTATCAAAACCAGTCATAATTTTGAACACCTCCATTAAATTTCCCTTCCACCTTCTCTGCTCGATGGAGAACAATCCCAGCTTCTCCACATAACTGAAGTCCCTCATCCTGTGCTTTTAACGGTACTTCTTAGTCGAGAGTGCCAAGCAAATAAGTCAGTCAAGCAGCAGACAAACGTTATGGCCACTATCGGGCTCCCAGGATACGGTGCAATGCAGCAAAGTGTTCTGCAAACAGTCACACTGCTATGCAGTTAACAGACGGCAGTGACTGGCATACTGATTATTGGCATTTTCTCAAAACCAGGTAATACTGTGAGCACAAATAAAAATTCATCAACTGCGAGCTCACTTCCAGTTTCTCCCTTTCCTCCTCCTCTCCCAAAAGCAGGAACCCATCAAGAAGTACGGTTTTATAGGTATCGGAAGGCACTGGTACCGTAACCCAAAGCAGGTATTCCTCATGTGTTATTCAATTGTTTAGGCGTTTCTCTACAAGTCGCAGAAGGCTATTCAACCACTGTAGCGCCCCGGCTGAGCCTAATCCAGCCCTGGCCTGGCTTCACACGCGGGTATTTCCAGCAGGAGTCACTAGTAATAGACAGGGAGCAGGAGCCCTGGGCAATTTATTTTCTCCCATCCCAAGCTTGGGAACAGTGAAGCTAATCTCTAGCATCATCAGGCAAACCAGGGATGGAAACTATGACCCTCCTGGTCTGTATCACAATGGGGTATTTTTACAGATGCAATTACCCTGTGAGTCATCGAAAGTGTCAAGGATCAATTTTAATTGCATTTATTTTTTTAAAATCTAAAAATAAGCTCCACTGTGGTACATAAAAGTAGAAGTTACTCAGGAAACTGTGATAAACTATCTCACAACTCGAGTCCATTACACCTCCCAGACTAAGTTGATTGAGAACCAAGTCCCGTTCTCCCATCACCCCTGTGCTCGCTGACCTATTTGGCTCCTGGACCGGCAACATTTTAAAATTCTCATCCTTGTTTTCAAATCCCTCCATGGCCTCTCCCCTCCCTATCCCTAACCTCCTTCAGCCCTACACCCTTCCGAAATTTCTGCACTCCTCCAATTCTGGCCTCTTGCGCATCCCCGATTTTTATCGCTCCACCAGTGGCAGCCGTGCCTTCAGCTGCCTAGGCCCTAAGCTCTGGAATTCCCTCCCTAAATCTCTCTGCCTAGGTACCTCTCTCTCCTCCTCCAGTAAAACATCCTAAGACACTTCACAGGAGCGTTACCAGACAAAATTTGACACCAAGCCACACAAAGAGATATTAGGACAGATGAAGAGGCAAGTTTTAAGAAGCATCTTAAAATGAGGAGAGAGATTTATTCTTAATCTTATTGCTGTTTGTGCAATCCTGCTGTGTGCAAATTGGCTGTCATGTTTGGTTACATAACAGTGGTAACTGTATTTCAAAATAAATTGTGAAGTATTTTGAGAGCTTTTTCAGAGACGTGATCAAACACAGTATGAATGCAAGCCTTCATTTTACATACTATCTCTTGTTTTGCTTTATTCTTCAGTTTTTTCTTTGCTTTCACAGAACTGAAAACATGGCAAGTTTGGAAACCATGATAGTTACCTGATATGTTGCTGGATATTAACAATGTATTTGATGTCTAGATTTTTCTAGTGCCTTTGGTGCGAGCATCAGCTGCTGGGATTGTGCATTACATAACGAGATATTTAAAAAGTACCTGGACCACAGGCACAATGTTTCAGATATTGGTAGAGATTTTCAGATTGTAAAATTGTATAAATATTGAGCCAAAACACAGACAGCTGAATTCAAGATACATTTTTTTTTGTGCGTGCTCATTAAAGGTGAAGGAAGTTGGGGATTAAATACTTTACCACTTTGGGCATTCAGGGGGTGAGATTCAAATTCGGCGGGAGCTCAGAACGAGCAGTAGCAAAGACCGCCCGCAATTTTCACAAAGCCCATTGGCTTCAATGGAAAGAAAAATCTTGCGGGATGTGTAACGGGCGATTCACTGCCACCCGTTCTGTGCCCCCACCCCGCGATGTTGACCTTCACCCCCTCAGTGCCACTATCAACGGCTCCTGGGTCAGGCATAGCACAGCCAGCCAGCTGTGGAGTAAAGGTCTCTGCACCCTGACCCAACAACCAGCCATAGAATCATACAGCACAGAAGGATCCTATTCGGCCCATCGTGCTCATGCCAGCTCTTTGAAGGAACCAACCAATTAGTTCCACTTCCCTATAGCCCTGCAATTTTTTCTTTTTCAAGTAAATATCCAATTTCTTTTTGAAAGTTACTATTCAGTATGTTTCCACCACCCTTTCAGGCAGCGCATTACAGATCATAACAACTCACTGCGTAAAAAAAATTCTCCTCCTCTCCTCTCTGGCTTTGTTGCCAATTATCTTAAATCCGTGTTCTCTGGTTATTGGCCCTCCTGCCAGTGGAAACAGTTTCTCCCTATCTACTCTATCAAAACCCCTCATAATTTTGAGCACCTCTATTAAATCTCCTCTTAACCTTCTCTGCTCCAAGAACAATCCCAGATTCTCCAGTCTCTCCACATAACTGAAGTTCCTCATCCCTTGTACCATTCTGGTAAATCTCCTCTGCACCCTGGCCAAGGTCATTTCCCTCAAAACTCAGAAACGCCCCTCCTCCTGTGCCTATGTAACTCACCAGTGTAAACAGAATCAAAATTCAGGCCCATAAATTCTGAGTTAATTTAGCCATTTTTCACTTCAAATGACCTTTGAACCTTTCACCCAAGCAGAGATTTATTTCTGTAAACAAGCCAGCACAGTACAGTAAACATGCTGGAATGTTAGCCGTCTCTGGAGGTCCAACCCAACACCATGCATGAAGCAGTTTAATTAACCCCCTGCTGGGACGCATTGTTCCACTGAAATTTTTTAAAAACACACTGGTACAGTTTGATTCTTAGCATCACCCTGTGGATCTGCATGAATTCACTTCAAACCGTGCATCAGCACACTTGTTCAGCATTGGTACAGTCATACAGAATGCAACGAATGTTAGCCCACTCCAGGGGCAACATAGTTAGCAGTTGACAGATGCACAGGACCAGGCACTAGAAAAACTTCTGCATTTCATTGAAATATTAATACTGGCTTTTACGTACTTGCAGAATAGCCCAGAACAGATGCTGAGTGCACTATAAATGCTTTTAGAGAAAATGAATACTCCAACCTGCTGGAATGAATGAAGACACATAACTGGGAACCTTTTACAGATTATACTAGCTTGGCTGCCTAATATTTAAAGGATATGCATCATCATGAATTTAGGTAGAAATCCCTTTGAGCAGAATAAACTTTTTTTTAAATGCTGAGGAAGCAGCGATTTCCTCAGCTTCCAATTCTACAAAGTTCCCCATATCACATGGGATCTGGGATGAAAAGAGGGAAAGAGAGGAAAAGCATCCGACGTACAAAAAAAATCTGATCATACCATGGAAGCATCGCACTTCAAGACCAAAGACAGCAACAGTGAGCAGGTCAAATATTGGATAACTACAGTCGTGTGCTCTACATTAAAACATATTTAAATGAAGAGGTCGCTTTCTCAAAATGGCCAAAATTATTGCTTTTAAACACTGCTTTTGTAATATTGCCTGTGTTCTAGCCTGAAATTAAATTGCCCATAGCATCCTTATATGACAAGAGAGTGGGATTTCCCAGTGCATGGACATCTTGTAGATTCACCAATGCTGGCGATACCAATGAACGCATTTGAAACATTCTCTCCTTTCTTCAGATGAAGGGGACTACTAAATTCTCTCTTTAGAAGCCTATGTGTGAATATCAGTTATGATTCAATCTCTGTTGCAGTTGAGACTGGGTGAATTAATTCCTTCAAAAGATGGTTCAATATCCGGTTAGGAACATGGGAGCTTTTGGCATTGCATGAGGGGAACAAATACTCCAAAGGGCATGATGTTTCTGGGGCTGCCAGGACAACAGCGATGGTTGGAGGGGTGAGTTTATGAGAAGCAATAGGCCAGGCCTGAAAAACTGAGGTGTAGCGATGGATTAATATTCTGGAGCTTTGCTTGATAAAGTTTGGGAATCAGGAAGTATCTATGCAGATCATTCCCCCATTTTTGGCATTATGGTAAATCCTCACTATTCTCACACCCACCTTCTACTGGAATGCCTGGATGCCTGGCAGCAGCAGGAATCCCTGGATGATTTTTCGCTGCCGTAGACTGTGGACACAATGGGCAATTTTAATATTCTATTGCTACCTCAGCTGAGATCAGCAAGTTTAACACAGAAAAGGAGTCAAACATGGGACCTTCCTGGTCCTGATGGCAGAGTACCACATCACATAGTGCATTTGCCTACTGAGCCATTGAGGAAGCCTTCAAAATTATGTTTATTAAAAAAACACATGGGTCCCAGATTATTTACTGGCTGTTTGTACACATCATTAGACGATGATGTCCAAGACCATTGAATATTAATGAATAAAACCACCACCGACTTTTGTTACTGTAGTTAATTTGCCTTTGGGTATTTCATTAACCTTTTGTTAATTCATTAAAAGTACTGAATGTAATTAATCCTCAGAGCAAGGCTCTGCTGTTAATAAAAGGTTCTGCACTATAGCTGGAGAGAAGCTATTGAAAGAGAGCTGAGGTGAAAGCTCAGAGTTTGATTGTTTTGCTCTTATCCTTTGGAATTTTAAACAAATTTAATTGGAATTAAAATTAAGTCTATGCAAATTTCAATTGAACAAGGGTTAGAGAAAATAAGAAGGATTTTTTAAAAATTCAGGATGAGTAGTTTGTTGTCTTTTGAATAAAATATTTTTTCCTCCCGGTCCTCTTTCTTGAGTTTCACCACTTCCATCCCCATCTCCAGTTGGCTAAGATCCTGAGCAATTTGCTCTCAGGCCCCTGCCAAGACCACGCTGAATTAACTTCTGGGAGGAGCACGGTAATTATCTCTCTGCATGGAGAAGCTTTGAACCTGCATTTGACATCCAGCCACTACTGAGGTTGAGGGGGTGGTGGCCATTAACCTATGCCCTGCCATTCGTGATACAGTGTGCTTGGGCTATGCGTTGAATTAACATGCCAGATATGTATGGTTCTTGGATATTGTTAACTGAACTGTGAACACATCCAAAACTCTGCTGCCCGTATCCTAACTTGCACCAAGTTCCATTCACCCATCACCCCTACGCTCGCTGACCTACACTGGCTCCCAGTCCACAATGTCTCCAATTTAAAATTCTCATCCTTGTGTTCAAATCCCACTGTGGCCTCACTCCTCCCCATCTCTAACCTCCTCCAGTCCTACAACCCTCCGAGAACTCTGCGTTTCTACAATTCTGGCTTTTTATGCTTCCCCGACTTCCTTCGCCCCATCATTGACGACCCTGCCTTTAGCTGTCTAGGTCCTAAACGCTGGAATTCTCTCCCTAAATCTCTCCCTACTCGTTTAAGACACTCCTTAAAACCTACCTCTTTGACCTGTCCTCGTGTCTTCTTCTTTGCCTCGGCGTCAATTTCCTTGTCTGATTATGATCCTGTGAAGCGCCTTGGGATGTTTTATTACGTTATAGGTGCTATATAAATGCAAGTTGGTGGTGTTATTGTTGAACACTAGAGGGTCCCCTGATGGGAGTAAACACATCGTTGCAATTTCACTTCTCTTACCTTGTTTTTGTTATTCTTTGACAGGAATGTTCTAGAAGGTCTAGAAACAAAAGCAGTCAGTTACAGTCCCCACCGCTTATAGCGGGCACGTTCGTGCGAACGCGATTTGCCCGCTGTATGCAAGGTCCGGTGTAACGTTTAACAAACTTTATAGCAGGTGAGCACCACTTTTAATAAGACTTGCAGAGCACGATGTAAATTAACAAAGGCGTTTCTCTCATTCTCCGCTCTCTCTCACTAGGTTGTGACTGCCTGTTCCTCGGGTTTGGCGAGATTTTCATAATGACCATCGCCGAATCCCACACCATCAACATTCTGGGGGTCACCATTGACCAGAAACTTAACTGGACCAGCCACATAAATACTGTGGCTACAAGGGCAGGTCAGAGGCTGGGTATTCTGTGGCGAGTGACTCACCTCCTGACTCCCCAAAGCCTTTCTACCATCTACAAGGCACAAATCAGGAGTGTGACGGAATACTCTCCACTTGCCTGGATGAGTGCAGCTCCAACAACACTCAAGAAGCTCATCACCATCCAGGACAAAGCAGCTCGCTTGATTGGCACCCCATCCACCACCGGCGCACCATCCACAGGATGCATTGCAGCAACTCGCCAAGGCTTCTTCGACAGCACCTCCCAAACCTGCGACCTCTACCACCTAGAAGGACAAGAGCAGCAGGCACATGGGAACAACACCACCCGCACGTTCCCCTCCAAGTCACACACCATCCCGACTTGGAAATATATCGCCGTTCCTTCATCGTCGCTGGGTCAAAATCTTGGAACTCCCTTCCTAACAGCACTGTGGGAGAACCTTCACCACACCAAATGCAATTGTAAACAATTTTACAACACCAAGTTATAGTCCAGCAATTTTATTTTAAATTCACAAGCTTTCGGAGATTTTCTCCTTCCTCAGGCAAATGTCCTTCCTCAGGCAATTCTCCTTCCTGAGGAAGGAGAAAATCTCCGAAAGCTTGTGAATTTAAAATAAAATTGCTGGACTATAACTTGGTGTTGTAAAATTGTTTACAATTGTCAACCCCAGTCCATCACCGGCATCTCCACATCACACCAAATGCAGTGGTTCAAGAAGGCAGCTCACCACCACCTTCTCAAAGGCAATTAGGGATGGGCAATAAATGCCGGCCTCGCCAGCGACGTCCACATCCCATGAACGCATAAAAAAAAAATGAACCTTTTCGCGTTTCTTGGAGTGTATCAGAAAAAAAACAGCATTCTTGTTTTTCCTGATAAGCCCAGTCTGTGTGATCGAGGATTCCTCCCACTCGGGATATTTCTGGTTATTATATTAGCTTGTACTGAGTGCATTGGGCACAGATGTTGCACACACTGGGGAAAAATGTCTTTTCTGATACAACTTCTTAATTAGCATTACTGCTGCAATACGGAGATGGTAATTTTATTTGAACATTCAGAGGTGGGAACGAGTGAGTAAGCACAGCTGTTCCTGCCTGAAATAAACAGAGCACTCAAGACGCTATAACCCGCAACTTTGAGACTGACGTTAACCATTTTCCATTTGCATTATCGCTTTTTGGCCGAAACCCCTGTTTTAAACGTGGACATTTTAAGTGGTGGGAACTGTATTTCCACCAATTTGGGTGTTTATTCGGACATAACAGGTTTTATGATGATTCTTGGTCAGGATTTGCATGTTAACCGAGAAAGCAACATGTGATGCTGCATTGCCCCACAATTTTCACATCTCCTAGAATAAATAAAATCAACCTGTTCTGGTCAGTAACTCCTGAAATAGGTAATGTGTTACATTTGTTTACCCCTAGCGTTAATCAGGCGGACTCCAGTCTAGTCCAGCCTGTACTCTTGGTCATGGCAACACAACTGACTAACAACTCAAAAGGAAAACAAATACAGCAAAGTGTAACAACTACCTGACAGTAAAGCAGTGCAAGTTTAGAGTACCATCGTCTTGTTGTAACTGCATCCAGTATTAATCCTCCATTACAACAGTGACACTTTAAAAAGTACTCCATTGGCTGTAAAGCACTTAGGGATGTGCTGAGGTCATGAAAGGTGCTATAGAAATGCAGGTCTTTCTTTCTTTTTGGTAGGACAGAATCTTTAGAGTTCAGTTAACCCCAGAAGGCACATGAGCAAAAAAACTCATGAAGTGAGAGGTTGACAATTTTAGGTTGGTAGGGAAATATAGTAGAAGTCTTTTTAAAACCTAGGCATTAAATTTCTGTATCTTTTCCCTCATCGGAGGAGTTGACTATCTTGAAATCTCAGCTTGCCTCAGTTGCTAGCATTCTCACATCAAAGTCAGTAGACTCCAGGACTAGAACACATAATCTAGGCTGTCATTTTAGTGCAGTACTGTCCATTGTGAGAGGTGAAATTCATTGGATGAGATGTTAAACCAAGGCCCCGTCTGCCTGTTCAGGTGGATGTAAAAGATCCCATCGCACTATTCAAAGAAAAGTAGAGTTTTTCCAACGTCCTGGCCAATATTCCTTCCCCCAACCAACACCATCAAAAACTGACTAACTGGGCATTCACCTCATTTATTGTTCGTGGGATCTTGCCATGTGCAAATTGGCTGTTGTGTTGCCTACTTAATAACTGTGACCACACTTCAAGAATAATGCACTGGCTGTGAGGCACTTGGCATGTCCCGAGGATGTGAAAAGTGCGATAAAAATGTACGTTCATTCATTCTTTCAGTTTGAAGGGGGAAGTAACCAGAATTAATAGTAAGGGTGATAATTACTTACACCCCTGGATATATCAGAAGTACTTTCTTAAACAGTTAGTTTCCAAATAAATCCCATTTGCATGGCTCCTCTGTACAATCAATCATTCAGTGCATCAAACTGTGCTGCAACATACTCAGGTTACAGTAGTCAAGGGAATCCCCTCTGGACCTTGTCCAAATCCTATTACTGTTATCATTGGCTCCGGTTTCATACTAATTGTGAACCATCCTTTTGTCCCTTTGATCTCCTCCAAGATGTACATGTTTTAGCAGAAAGTGAGAAAAGCAGAAAAACAGAATTTGTAATGGTTCTATTCACGTTTCGTGCAATCTTGACATCAAGTCCTAGATGAGACGGAACTTTCTCGGGCTCAACGATGGCACAACTGAAGATGTCCTGTTTTCCCTTGCCCGCACTTACATATCTCTCCTCTAGCACCAAGTTCATCTACCTTCCTTTCTGCTCGCTCATGCTGAGCCCAGGGGTGCACAAACACGAGCTGAGCTTCCTACTGCACATCTAATCCAAGAAAAAGACCACCTTCTTCCCATCGCTGCTGAAATCTTCAACCAGAGCTTCATTACCTTGACTACCAATACCTCCAATGTTCTCCTCACCAGCCTCCATCTTTTACAATCTTCAGCTAATCCAGAACTCTATGGCCCAAGTCCTTTCCCACGCAAAGTCCCACACACTTATCAGCTCCATTATTGGAAACTCCTTTACTCCTTGTGGTCCAGTGAATTAACTTCAAGATCCTGTCCGTGTTTTCAAATCCCTCCAAGCCCTCGACTCACCCTATTTGAATAATCCTCTCCAGCTATGCACCCAAGCCTGTACCTTTCTTTCCTTTGACTTGGGATTACAGCTTGCTGCTCTCTTTACTCCACCATCAGAGGCCATTCTTTCAGCCAGTATGCTGCTGTCCTCTGAAACTCTCCCAAAACCACTTTGCCTTACCACCTCTCCCCCTTTCTTCAAAAGCCTCTTTTACAGTGTGCTTTTGGTCTTTCACCTCCCAAGTTCCTTTCCTTTCTGTTTTGTGTCTACCTTCCTTCCTTGATAAGCACTGTGAGACATTCAGTTACGTGCAGTATTCAAATACAAGTTATTGTAGTATAGGAAGTAAATGTGTACAAGGGGAACCTCCTTGGTTTATGTCACCTCAGCTGGTGATGATTGCCCACAGAATTCCAGTATTTTGCAGCCCTGGAAAATGGAACCATATCAACTAACCCCAATAATGAAGGGGAGACGGTCCCAGCATGGTCTCCTGTTGAAAGGCAGATTATGTCCTTGTGAGACATGACAAAGATTCCAACCTCACTTCTCAGTTATGATGGGATTGCTTTTTCCTGAGCAGAAGAAACCTTAAAACGCAGATTGGGCTTCCAACAACTTCTTGGCATCATCAACCAGATGCAGAATTACGCAATACAAAACCACAAAAGTTCACCTGCCTACGGAGGATGCATCATGGACTTGCCCCGTGCAAACACCATCAGTAATCTCGTAGTAACTGTGCACAACAGAGCTGCTGTGAAAATGTTCAGCAAAGAACAACTGCACAAACTAAAGGGACACTGGGGTAAATTTCCATCTTCACTGCATGGGTGCAATACAGAATGTTATAGCACGAGCCTGATTTTCATTCCATTGATTTCAAATCAGGCCGGTTCTATAAATGGAGGAAAAGATCCACTCTGCCAGATTACTGCCCATGCGGTGAAGACAAATATTAAACCCACTGTGACCAAATCACCACTTTTGTGGATTTAGTATGTAGGCTGCTGCCCTCTTTTTAATAATTGCCTTTGTGCAACATTTGAGTGGCAGGAGGGATTGTACCATCAAATTTTTCCCCTTCTGATGGAGGGGTTAGATTTTTGTCTTCACCTCCTGGCCGGTAATCTGGCGGAGGGATCACCCCCCCGCTTTATAGAACTCGCCTGATCTGAAATCAATGGAATGAAAATCAGGCGGGCTCTATAAAGGATGGGCAATCTACTACCACCATGAAGATAGAAATCTACTCTGCGATGTCCTGCTGTTGTCTTACGCTCTTGTAAGCGAATGGTTAAAATTGACTCCCACCAGTGGGCGATTAGGTTTGAATTGTGGCCACACTTCAGTGATTTGCCGAACTTGGATTTGAATCCAAACTCTATGGGACGAAAGACGGACTGTTTATTCTCTGCTACACGGTGAGGTATGGAACACCAACACACTTCCTATTCTCTGCTGCGACACTTGTATCAAAAATGTGATCAGTTCACAGAGCAGGCGGATTTCATCTAGGGCAAACAATGAGCAGGAACCCGGGAATTCTGCAGAAAACCCCAACGTGTAGATGTCGATTCTGTGGGCAGTGAAGTGTAGATTCTGTGGATAGTCCAACCGGAGTATGGAGACATCTCAATCTCACTGTATAAAAATGATACTAAACTGACAGCTTCTATTCAGCAAAATTGGACATTTAAAATTTTTAATAGCAATTTGAAAGTGCTTAGCTCTTGAGTCTTGGTGCTTTTAGCTAGTTACAGTAATAGTTTCTACTTAACAGTAGAAGTTTCAGCTCAGCCAAGTGAGACAGCTTGGTGTTCAAGGATGGGTAACTAATGTCACACTTGACCTATTAAACTGGACTCAGAGCTTCAGCAAAGCCAGTTAACATAAGGATCGGAGATAATCTCCATGCATTACATACCTTGAATGCTTCATCGGCAGGTGAGCTGTACGAGGTGTGAAATGAATGGGTATTAATGAGCTGTAAATCAATGGGGCTGGACTAGTGTCAACTCAGAGCACGTGGTATTTGTGCACCAGGAATTGGTTCCAATGCAATTATAACTGGAAGAATGGTTTGGGGGATGAGAAACATGGAAAAAATACAATAGAATAGAAATTCTGCAGTGGGGTGAAAATCGTGCTTCTTTCCACAGCTGTGGAATCTTGGAGCACTCGGGACCCAGAACACAATCTCGTGTCGGAGATCTAAAAATGGCCCCTAATTTGGCTCTAATTGGCAATCTCATTAAGAGAGGCCACAGTGTAGCTGGTGAGAGAAATGGGAAAATGTCACACTGGTGTTCTCTTGAAGCTGAAACACGGAGTTGGTGTGCAGTAGAAGGAGCTTCATTCTGCATCTAACTGCTATAGGAGTGCTCGATACTGATGCTTGTTGCATAAAAAGGAAGTGTTCTACTCCCTAATAATAATATCATTCAAATTGTGAATACCACAAATGAGTCACAACATAATAAAAAAGACTGCCTATTCAATTTGACTTTATACAGCATATTATATTCCAGAAATCTGAACCTTTTGTTCTGATAAGCTTGTTGCAAGACTGCCAGCAGTTAGGAGGTCTATGAATTAGAGGGCAGGGCCAAACATGTCAGAACTTTATGATTCAAAAGAGAAGTTCTGATTTAACCTCAATTCCATTTTATAGCCCCATTTTTAAATTGATTTTTCTCTTGCTTTTTTTTTTAAGATTCCCATCACCGTGCTCTGCAATATTGGGCACATGACCTGCTCTCGGGCTTTTGACCATGTTGTAGAGTCCTTCTTTTAAACCAGTTTTAGGATTCAATAAAATCCAATTTTGGACAAAAAATTAATGACACTCTAACTAACGGCTGAGACTTCTGCCAGGGTGGTCCAGGACAATCGGGTTTGAATATAATACAATGAAATCTTCTCAATTCCCTGGCTACCGAACTACTTTGTGTTCTTGTTCTCTCTCTCCCCCCACCCCCACTTCCCATCCCAAGAGACCCTTTACAGACTGAACAACATGAGGGAGAACAACAGGTAAAAATCAAGAGTCATGTTTGCCGATTCCTATCATAAATAAACAAGCGGGTTTAATATATTTTAACATTTTTAATAGTAACTGAACATTGATGCTAGTACATTAATTGCCCTCCCTCTCTGCCCATTTCTCTTATCCAGTTTCCACTTAATTCTCCTCCATTTCCTTGCTATTTTTTACCCTATTTTTTCATCTAATGTCCTTTCGTTGCATCACTTTGATCTTTGTACATCATCCAACACTTTTTCACGTTTTTCACAGCTTTTTACAGAACATTCAGTCCATCAAAACCATTACTTGCTTCTTGATCTGTTGTTTCCCCTTCCCCTAAGTCTTAATGCTTGAATGGGCTTGCTTATCTTTCAATTTCCAGTGCTAACAAAGAGTCTGCCCCTGAAACGTTAACTTCTCTTTTTCTTTATTTTTTTTTATTCGTTCACGGGATGTGGGCGTCGCTGGCAAGGCCGGCATTTATTGCCCATCCCTAATTGCCCTTGAGAAGGTGGTGGTGAGCCGCCTTCTTGAACCGCTGCAGTCCGTGTGGTGACGGTTCTCCCACAGTGCTGTTAGGAAGGGAGTTCCAGGATTTTGACCCAGCGACAATGAAGGAACGGCGATATATTTCCAAGTCGGGATGGTGTGTGACTTGGAGGGGAACGTGCAGGTGGTGTTGTTCCCATGCGCCTGCTGCCCTTGTCCTTCTAGGTGGTAGAGGTCGCGGGTTTGGGAGGTGCTGTCGAAGAAGCCTTGGCGAGTTGCTGCAGTGCATCCTGTGGATGGTGCACACTGCAGCCACAGTGCGCCAGTGGTGAAGGGAGTGAATGTTTAGGGTGGTGGATGGGGTGCCAATCAAGCGGGCTGCTTTATCTTGGATGGTGTCGAGCTTCTTGAGTGTTGTTGGAGCTGCACTCATCCAGGCAAGTGGAGAGTATTCCATCACACTCCTGACTTGTGCCTTGTAGATGGTGGAAAGTCTTTGGGGAGTCAGGAGGTGAGTCACTCGCCACAGAATACCCAGCCTCTGACCTGCTCTCGTAGCCACGGTATTTATATGGCTGGTCCAGTTAAGTTTCTTGTCAATGGTGACCCCCAGGATGTTGATGGTGGGGGATTCGGCGATGGTAATGCCGTTGAATGTCAAGGGGAGGTGGTTAGACTCTCTCTTGTTGGAGATGGTCATTGCCTGGCACTTATCTGGCGCGAATGTTATTTGCCACTTATCAGCCCAAGCCTGGATGTTGTCCAGGTCTTGCTGCATGCGGGCTCGGACTGCTTCATTATCTGAGGGGTTGCGAATGGAACTGAACACTCTGCAATCATCAGCGAACATCCCCATTTCTGACCTTATGATGGAGGGAAGGTCATTGATGAAGCAGCTGAAGATGGTTGGGCCTAGGACACTGCCCTGAGGAACTCCTGCAGCAATGTCCTGGGGCTGAGATGCTTGGCCTCCAACAACCACTACCATCTTCCTTTGTGCTAGGTATGACTCCAGCCACTGGAGAGTTTTCCCCGATTCCCATTGACTTCAATTTTACTAGGGCTCCTTGGTGCCACACTCGGTCAAATGCTGCCTTGATGTCAAGGGCAGTCACTCTCACCTCACCTTTTTATGGATGCTGACAAGCATGCACTGCATTTCCAGCATTTTCTATTATTATTTCAGATTCCCGGCATTTTCAGTTTTTAATTTAACTTTAATTTAACAGTGAATTTGGAGCTTAGAAGGAACAAGAGAGGAAAGCTGAGAGGACCATTCACCGTAGCAGTTTTGATAAAATAAGGATAGACAAGAAGAGTTTACAACAGAGAGAGAAGAGGTGGGAGACGGATCACCTATCAGAAGAGAACATTTTTTTTGTATCCTATCCAGGACACAAGAGTATTATAACTGACTCCCAAAACATGGGAGAAATAATGAAGTCTTGGACAGGCTTGAATTTATACAGAGTTGAGAAAAGCAGAGTTTGACGCAAAAGAGGAAATCACATTTCTTAAAGCCTACTTTAGCAATGGAGGAAATGTTAAAGTTTCATATGCGGTAGGAGGAAATTGCAGCTCCATCAATACAGATGGATGAAGAAGGACGAACGGTGTTTCCATCATAGTTAGCAGTTGTTGCTTGGACTTGCAAGAGTCACAAGAAAAATATATTTGAGAAGAATTGAAAGAAACTAGATTTTTGCTGACTCTTTGAAGGAGGTGAAGATCAAGATGCAGAGTGATTCAGCCACTGCACTGCAAGAGGACGAGAGGCTGTGTTTGTTGAGAGTGTATGATCTGTGGAAGTTAATGATCATCTACTAGAAACATGCACCATCTAGGTGGAAGAGGGGTGGAAAGGAAGTTTCTCAAAAGTTACAAGAGACAACCTTGGCAAGGAACCATAAACAGCATCTGCTGGAAAGGCAGGAAGACAATGAAATTGCATTTAGCAGTTCCCATTGTGGATTAACAGAAATTAAGAGAATATATGAAATTCCATCAGGATGTCTCTGACTAAATAAGATTACAGATCCAATAAACAAAATAGCAGCATAATTGAACAAAGAGGGAAACTGGAAGGGGAAGAGTAAGAAAGGGGTGAAAGTTGGGTAAAGTGAAAAGAGAAAGCAGCAAACATGGCAGTTAGGATGTGAATATTTATGTTGTATTTGTATATTCTGCATAGTATTGACAAATACAAGAAAAAGCAAGGATAAGGGGCCTTCGTTTTAATGTGATAGGGGTTGGCAGATCCCACATGATGTTGCATGTGGCCTATCAATGGTCTTGGTGGTGACTCCCATATACAAATGCATAATAGACACCCATGTGGTCCATGAACTACTCCAGGATTTTCACCTGCTGCTAGGGCACCATCCCAAAGTATAATCAATGTGTTCAGGCTCCTAATGATCAGGTTGCTGTGCCGTTGAACTATATTCGACCACAGTATCCACGAACAGGAGCAGCCCTCCAACACCTTGTCTATTAATCAAGTAAAGGGTAGACGAGCAGGGAAGAAAATTGGATGAATAGCGAAGGAACCAAAAAGGGTGGGAGAAACAGCAGTAAATTTCAAGGGATTGATCATACGGAAGAGAGAAAGAGAGAAAAAAGGGGTTTGGTAATCTCCTTGGGACACTTTAACATCCTTCTGGGACTTGGAGTTTAAGAGGTGGTGGCAATATTATCCCAGGCAATCCAAGATCTACCACAAGGTTGACCTAAGAAGGTTTTAAACCCCTTTTTTGACACTATCTCTTACTCTCTCCCTCCATTTCACTCATAATCACGCTTGAACTTGGCTGTTCCTTCTCCCAGCCCTTTTGGCTCCTCAGCTATTCATCCAGCTTTCTTCCCTTCTCCACTTCCTTTTACTTCATTATTGTTCAATATTTTGGAGGCAACGCCTCGATTTTAAAATTCTCATCCTGGTTTCAAATCCCTCCGTGGTCTCGCCCCTCCCTATCTCTAACCTCCTCCAGCCCTACAACCCTCCGAGATCTCTGGGCTCCTCCAATTCTAGCCTCTGGCCCATCCCTGATTTTCTTCGCTCCACCATTGACGGCTGAGCCTTCAGATACCTAGGCCCTAAGCTCTAGAATTCCCTCCGTAAACCTCTCTGCCTTTCTCTCCTCCTTTAAGACGCTCCTTAAAACTTTCCTCTTTGATCAAGCTTTTAGTCACCTGTCCTAATACCTCCTTATGTGGCTTGTTATCAAATTTTGTTTGATAACACTCTTGTGACGTGACGTGGGACGTTTTACTACGTAAAAGGTGCTATATAAACAGCAAGTTGTTGATGCTCCAGTTCAAGGATGTAGTAATAAAATGTAGTTCAACAGCTGTTCTGTATCAATACATTCCATATTTACTTTATACTTGCAACCTATCAAATATTTTGAGGTGATTACACAATAGGCTGGAAAGCTGTTAAATTGGTGTGAGTGGTCAGCATTTCTGTCACAGTGAACTTAAAAACATTTAGAGCAACACTGTCCAGTAACTGCATGCAAGTAAAAATCAGCAGCCTATTTCTAGGTAACTTAACCCCAATTCACTCGTGTTAATTCAAAGCAGTGTGAAATGTAGATTAGTGTCTTCTAAAGTGCATTTTGTTCAAAGTCACACTGCACGTGGGTGGGACTGTGCGGCTGAAGTAGCTTGTGAGATAAAGGGGAGCTTCTGCTGCTTTACAGTGTATGTTTGCTCTAAGAGAGCACAGGAGCTTTCCATAAAATGACAAACATACTTAAATATTAATTACGTGACCTTCAGAATGGAATGTTTAATACACTCTGACAACCAAGTAACCAGAAGACTGGTCAACACAGGCTTTTATTCCTTACAGGTCCTCACATTCATGCTCAGTCCAGTATTTTCTTTTAAACAATTAAGACGATCTGCCTGGCAGCAGTGCAGTCTGGTTTGGGTCGACCTTCAGTTTTTGAGACAAACATTCCTATTTGCTTGTCAGGCTCACAAGGGCAGCTACATTTTTCTAAATGGATTCAGGAATGAAAAGGCTAGAAAGAGCGTGACAGCTATTGAAAACGCTGAGGATAGACAGACGGCATCTCTTTATGCCGTCAATAATCAATGCACATTGTATGAATTATTTCCCAGCCCAATCTTGCCCTTTACTCCTCGAAATGAAAAGGCTCCACACTCTACACTGCTGAAACTGCTGCTCACCAATGTCAACAAAACATTATTTAAAACACTGATGTTCATTCAATCAGAGCGAAGTGGAGACATAGCAATTGCAAAGGCTTTACTACTTGAGATTCGGGCATGAAATACTGACTGAAGTGTATGAAAATGTTACCGAAGTAATCCACAATTTCTGTGTGTTTTAAAGATACTCAGCTGTTCTATGTCAGTTGGTACTGACAGTACTCTTGCTACGAATCTCACTCTACCTCTGTAGTTGTAAACAGTGGTTGGGATTGCAACACATAGATTCATAAGGCATCATTCATTACTCCAGCTCCTTAGCCCAGTTGAAGCCACTTTATCATCTTTAAAACGTGGCTTCACATATACTTTCTCCTCGCCATAGATGAATCACCTGTACAAGGTACACTGGCCACAAAGAACTGGGTATGACAACTGTAGACCTTGCCTCCATCATAAGGTCAGAAATGGGGATGTTCGCTGATGACTGCACAGTGTTCAGTTCCATTCGCAACCCCTCAGATAATGAAGCAGTCCGATCCCACATGCAGCAAGACCTGGACAATATCTAGGCTTGGGCTCATAAGTGGCAAGTAACATTCGCGCCAGACAAGTGCCAGGCAATGACCATCTCCAACAAGAGAGAGTCTAACCACCTCCCCTTGACATTCAACGGCATTACCATCACCGAATCCCCCACCATCAACATCCATTGACCAGAAACTTAACTGGACCAGCCATATAAATACTGTGGTTACAAGAGCAGGTCAGAGGCTGGGTATACTGCGGCGAGTGACTCACCTCCAGACTCCACAAAGCCTTTCCACCATCTACAAGGCACAAGTCAGGAGTGTGATGGAATAATCTCCACTTGCCTGGATGAGTGCAGCTCCAACAACACTCAAGAAGCTCGACACCATCCAGGACAAAGCAGCCCGCTTGATTGGCACCCCATCCACCACCCTAAACATTCACTCCCTTCACCACCGAAACACTGTGGCTGCAGTGTGTACCATCCACAGGATGCACTGCAGCAACTCGCCAAGGCTTCTTCAACAGTACCTCACAAACCCGCGACCTCTACCGCCTAGAAGGACAAGAGCAGCAGGCACATGGGAACAACACCACCAGCACGTTCCCCTCCAAGTCACACACCATCCTGACTTGGAAACATAGCGCCGTTCCTTCATCATCGCTGGGTCGAAATCCTGGAACTCCCTTCCTAACAGCACTGTGGGAGAATCTTCAACACACGGACTGCAGTGGTTCAAGAAGGCAGCTCACCACCACCTTCTCAAGGGCAATTTAGGATGGGCAATAAATGCCGGCCTCGCCAGCGATGCCCACATCCCATGAACGAATATTTAAAAATTTTTAAAATAACCCTGACCAACAAGTAATAATGGGTAGGATTTGGTATTTTCATCAGTAACTTTGAGGTCATGGATCTGCAGCACAGGATAGGACATAAGCCAGTGATCAGTGGAGAAATGAAGGGAGTTGGAGGAAGAACTTATGCTATGACTGTTCTTTCCTGGTTTCGTGGAGGTCATTCTATCGAAAACGCTGAGGATTGACAGACGGCATCTCTTTACACCGTCAATAATCAATGCACATTGTATGTATTATTTCCCAGCCCAATCTTACCCTTTACTCCTCGAAATGAAAAGGCTCTTTTGTAAATGGAATGAAGTTGTTGTCTTCTGTATTAAGAAAACATTTTGACGAAAGTGCCAGAATTGGCAAAGCTTTCACATTCCATTTTTCAAGTTGATGCCTGTTATGGACACAAATGTATTTCTACTCTTGAAATATATTAACTCAACATAAGCCTATGGCTATAATTCTTCATAATGACATCCATAAGTACCAGTATGTAATTGTTATTTTCTTCTACTTCATTAATGGATCAATGACTGTAGGCCTGAAGAATGGGACTGTATTATTTCCAGTTACAAATATCCAAATATGGAACAGTAACAAACTTGGGAAATAGGTTCTGTGAAACAAAGTGCCACATAAGAAGTTTGTTGTAAAGATTAAAGCCTGTGATATTAAAAGGTAAAGTAGCACCATGATAGAGGGATAACAGAAAGAGAAAAAGGAGAAAGCAGGAGTAAATATATGTTTCTCTGACTGGCAAGTAGCTACTAGTATGTCCTAGGGATCTGTGTTGAGACCTCTCTTGATCTGCCTATCTATATCTATCTCTGAATCTATACATACCTACCTCGAGATCTATATATTTATCTACCTTTATCTGTCTCTCTTTTTGTGTGTATACAGCATTGCTAGAGTGGAAGAAATGATATGTATTTTACCTCTCACTGAATCTTTGTGTAATAGATCTTTTGGTTCTCATGTTTTAGTTGTGTTTTGCTTCTATGTACATTTTTCTTAATTTTTGCTTTTATGTCTGTGGTCTGCTCTTTGTGGTTTTGTTCTCTTTGTATTATTTCCCTCTCGACCCCTCCACTGTCTCTGATTTGTCACACTGCTTATCCGATGAGCAGAAATTTCCTCCAACTAAATATTGGGAAGACCGAAGCCGTTGTCTTCGGTCCCCGCTGCAAACACCATTTCCTTGCCAACTCAATCCCTCTCCCTGGCCACTGTAAGGCTGAACCAGACCATTTGGAACCTTAGTGTTCTATTTGGCCCTGAGTTGAGCTTCCGACACCATATCCTCTCCCAAACCAAGACCGCCTACTTTCACATCCGTAACATCGCCCGTCTCTGCCCCAGCCTCAGCTCATTTGCTGCTGAATCCAGCATCCATGCCTTTGTTACCTCTACATTTGACCAATCCAGTGCTCTCCTGGCCAATTTCCCACCTTACACCCTCCGTAAACTTGAGCTCGTTCAAAACTCCGTGGCCCATATCCTAACTCGCACTAAGTCTTGTTCACCCATCACCCCTGTGCTCACTGACCTATATGGGCTCCGGTCCAGCAACGCCTCGATTTTAAAATTCTCAACCTGGTTTTCAAATCCCTCCATGACCTCGCCCCTCCCCATCTCTGGAACCTCCTCCAGCCCTACAACCCTCCGAGATCTCTGCACTCCTCCAATTCTGGCCTCTTGTGCATCCCCAATTTTCTTCACTCCACCACTGGCAGCCGTGCCTTCAGCTGCCTGGGCCCCAAACTCTGGCATTCCCTCCCTAAACCTCTCTGCCTCTCTCTCCTCCTTTCAGACGCTCGTTAAACCCTGCCTCTTTGACCAAGCTTTTGGTCATCTGTCCTAATATCTCCTTATGTGGCTTAGTGACAAATTTTGTTTGATAATCTCTCCTGTGAAGCGCCTTGGGGGACGTTTTACTACGTTAAAGGTGCTACATAAATGCAAGTTGTTGTTTTATATCTTCCAGTAAAAATGGTGGGTGGCATGGTGTGGTGGGGAAGGGAGCTATGAAGGGCTGAGACTCAATTTGCCAGTAACGAGCATGGGCAAATGTGGCTTGTAGTGTTCAGCTGTTCACTTAATATGCACTGCCTTTTCACACCACCGATCTTGATCTCATTATCTACAATGTTGCTCCCATCATGTCCCCAAAACTTTAACCTTCTTCGCTAAATACTTTCATTTGAACTACGTGCTCAGTCCAATTTCAGTAGCACATCTGAAAATGTGTTTGACTTTTATTTTACTTCACTGTGTATCGTCTCTCTGGTGAAAAACTTGGTAACAAGGGGGGCATAAAATTAGAAACTACTAGAAGCACAAAAGGAATTTATTTTATACACAAAAGCATTATGAGAGTATGAAGTACATTGCCAGAAGTGCTATTGAAGTCAAACACTAGAGGGAATTAGATAAACACTTGAAGAAAAAATATTGAAGTTGACAGAGAAAGAGCAGAGAAATGGGATTACAGTAGGCAACTCTGATATGGAGCTAGCAGCTTGCACAGGCACACGTCCAATGGCCCAAATGGTCTCCTGTGGTGAAATGTCTGATTCTAACCAATGCACTGGTTTATGACAGAGCAGTACCACTATGGAGTCTTCCAACAGTAAAGCTTTACTAGTTTGGGGCCTTTTATGCCTTGAGGCCCAAGAGCAGAGTGAGATGCTATATGCACACACACAAACAGCACCGAAGAAAGCAAGGACAAAAATGTGTACTTAGTGTGTTGTTTTCCTATAGGCATCCAGCTGACACAACACATTGATTGACTGACTACATTCCAGTGAGGCACTGTTTTGCACTTATGATCAATCATAAGTTTGCAATCTTACCCAAGCCATCAGGGGAGATATCAAATGGAGATAAGGAGGTTTTCCCCTCAGAGAGTGAGTGAGAAATCAAACAATGCATCAACGGACTGCTCTTGCAGATATCCCCCACCAGCTCTGCACATTTTTGGTGAATTTTGTGCCCATCAAAGTGATGGATATCAATACTAGGAATGGAATCTTTCTCACTTTAGTTCCCAAGTGTCAGAACAAACACTCCAATTCAGCTGAAACACAGGTTAGATGCCACAGTAAAGTTCCCTCTACTCTGGGGGTAAAATGCAACTTTGCCGGGGGCACAGATCAGGTATATAAGGCACCCAATATACACCTCAATAACAAAAACAACTACTTGCATTTATATAGCACCTTTAACATAGTAAAACGTCCCATAACGAGCCACGTAAGGAGATATTAGGACAGGTGACCAAAAGCTTGTTCAAAGAGGTAGATTTTAAGAAGCGTCTTAAAGGAGGAGAGGTGGAGAGGTTTAGGAAGGGAATTCCAGAGCTTAGGGCCTAGGCAGCTGAAGGCACAGCCGCCAATGGTGGAGCAATGAAAATCAGGCTTGCACAAGTGACCAGAATTGGAGGAGCGCAGAGATCTCGGAGGGTTGTAGGGCTGGAGGGGCGAGGCCGTGGAGAGATTTGAAAACAAGGATGAGAATTTTAAAAGCGAGGCGTTGCCAGACTGGGAGCCAGTGTAGGTCAGCAAGCACAGGGGTGATGGGTGAACAGGACCTGGTGCGAGTTAGGATACAGGCAGCAGAGTTTTGGATGAGCTCAAGATCACGGAGGGTGGAAGGTGTGAAGCCGGCCAGGAGAGCATTGGAATAATCGAGTCTAGAGGTGATTTCATTTCCATTGAAGTCAAAATCAGGTGGAGTGTATAACAGGCTGCCAATCCACTGCCATCCGTTTTGCACTCTCGCTGAAGTTAAATTTTACCCCTTCTATCTCCATAACGTGCCTTAACCCCAAATCATCTGATCCCAAATGTAGAAGGACACTGTTCTACACCACTATGTTGCCTCTAGTCCCCTTTTCTCACCTCTTTAAAAATAACGTAAAACAGCTTTCTGTTACCAGCAACAGAATTATGATATTATGCTCCACCCACCCCTTCCCAGTGGCTTGATGCTAAGTGAGCCATGTGATACGATATAGAACCATAAACTAAAGGAAATTTTAAGATTCAGTCCCCGGCCTGTGCTTGGATAGCCAATGTCAGCTAGTGAGTCACTACAGTTGCTCACAATGTCCCTGAGCTGGTGGGGAATCAGCTCTGAGACAGTGTGAGCAACTGTAGTGACTCATTTCCTGCTCTGTGATCCCACCTTCGAAGTGGTCGTGTGTGAACAAGAATGGGCTTGCCCGGGATGCGCCCATGCAAGATTAGTCTGAATTAGTGGAGGTTGCCAGAACTAGAACAGGAGGTTGGCACATTATTGCAATATGCCATACAACGGCTCTGCAGCATTACCCATCGCATATCAGAATCTGGCCAAGACAGGTGCCAGATAGAAAGCTACAAATTTTCACTCAGTCACGTCTGGTCTGTGAAGGATATAAAACATTGTGCAGTACACTGTGCTACTATGGGATGTTTGTAGAGGATGTAGGTCTGCCATGCCTGTGGCATTCCTTGCACATGCCAAACAAACCTGACATTTGCCATCACTAGCATCCCCTGACCAGGGACAATCCCAGCCCGTCAGCGAGCAACCCTCACTCTAAAATATAAAACTATATAATTAAGCATAACAACAGCAACTTACATTTATATAGCACCTTTAATGTCGTAAAATGTCCCAAGGCGCTTCACAGGACCGTTATCAAACAAAATTTGACACCGAACCACATAAGGAGATATTAGGACAGGTGAGCAAAAGCTTAGTCAAAGAGGTAGGTTTTGAGGAGTCTCTTAAAGGAGGAGAGGTAGAGAGGCGGAGAGGTTTAGGGAGGGAATTCCAGAGCTTAGGGCCTAGGCAGCTGAAGGCCCAGCTGCCAATGGTGGAACGGTGGAAATCGGGGACGCACTCTATAACCCCCCACTACATTTACCTACAAGTTTTATGAAATGTGTACTACAGCATGAAACCATGTCCTGGGAGCATCTATGTTTCTTGCATAATATAAAAAATTAAAAGCAAAAACATGTATATAGTATAAACTGCTTATAATAAAGTTACTGTGGCCAGGGACATTAACACTTCATATGTTAGTTTTATTAATTCGGGTTTATCTTATTTTTCCTTATTTGACAACGTTTTGCAGTTGCCTCTAACACAACCATCTGATGCTATTGTGTATGTCCCAATGACTGGCACAGTCACCTGCTGATATGCATGAAACATATGCTCCCTTCAATGGACCTTCAAATAAGCTTTAAACAGGCAACTCAATCTGATAGCAGACAAAGTTTATTATGCCAGGCATGAAAGTGCCCTTGAGACATGTCAATGCTGAGATTTCGTCTTAACCAATTTTGTTTTATGAGATTTTTTCTTCCTGGTTTAACAGGAAAAAAGTTCCTACGTGGCAATTATTTCACTATAAGGGGTTCTCTTTTATAATTAATTTTGCAGTAAATGGTTTGTACCCAATTCTGTTTAATAGTCAAATATTACTTGTGCTGGAGGGCACTTATATTTTTGTCCTTGTCTACTTCAATTTGGAAGCAGATGTACCTTATGAAAAAAAACTGCTTTTAAACAGAAGATGTAATAGAAGGCTTCGCAATGCAGCACTGTGAGCTGTCTGCTTTCCAGATCGTAAACATGCAATATACACTAGCACACGCCTGCTCTCCAGCAGCGCAATTCAGCTCTGCAATCAACACTTGGCTTCAGCCAGAAGCTACACACAGACCTTCAGCAGAACATCTCAATCCCACATTGTGCTATACCGTCCAACACTAGCCATGGAAACCACTTAACCCTCCAACGCCTGAAAGGCGCTTTCAGCTTTCAAACTACGTGCCTGTTTCATACTACACAAGGAAAGCCCAAAACCCCTTTTCCTTCCAATTTATTACCACGCATCTCACAAGCAAAACTTGGTGAAGTCTACAAAGATTAAAAACAAATCATTCATTCAGTCAATGCCTGCAATCAACTAAAATGTGTCACTGTTCTGCATAAACTCTCCTCCAAAGCAGGAAGATTGATAATGTGGAGATGCCGGTGATGGACTGGGGTGGACAAATGTAAGGAGCCGCACAACGCCAGGTTATAGTCTAACAGCTTTATTTGAAATCACAAGCTTTCGGAGCTTTGCTCCTTCATCAGGTGAGTGAAGAGTTGCATAAAGGCACAGCATATATAGTCAGAGAACAATGCCTGGTGATTACAGATAATCATTCTGGTAAAGGGGTGTGGTTTACTTAAAGGAATATTTACGGCTTTCCAATCTGTTGCTTGGTATTTCTGACCAAGCTGGTGTGTCTTTTCAAACGTCAGGAACCACACGCCGTCTGTGGCCCATTCCTGTACAGTATTTTATTCAATCATCCTTTTCAGTATTATGGAGATTATAATGGACAATAGAATTTTTTTTTTTAAATAGTCCTCTCTAGAAAAATCTGGCAAGCTGGTTTAAAAAAATGGTCAACACGGCACAGAATCAGGAAGGTTTTGGATTTCGTTACGTGTTCCCTTCCAATCGAGGTCCTGTCTGCTCTCTCTGGTGGACGTAAAAGATCCCATGGCACTATTTCGAAAAAGAGTAGGGGAGTTCTCCCCGGTGTCCTGGCCAATATTTATTCCTCAACCAACATCACTAAAACAGATGATCCGGTCATTATCACATTTCTGTTTGTGGGAGCTTGCTGTGCGCAAATTGGCTGCCGCAGTTCCCACATTATAACACTTCAAAAAGTATTTAATTGGCTGTAAAGTGCTTTAGCATGTCCTGAGCTTGTGAAAGACGTATTATCAATGCAAGTCTTTTTCTAGCTTCAAGTTAATGCTATGGTTATTGCTCACATTAAATCATCTTTTTCAGTATTATGGAGATTGTAATGGACAACAGAAATTTCTATATATTTTTTTTAAATAGTCCTCTCTAGAAAAATCTGGCAAGCTGGGTAAAAAATGGTCAACACTGCACGGAATCAGGAAGGTTTTGCATTTCATTAAGTGTTCCCTTCCTACCGAAGTCCCATCTGCTCTCTCCAGTGGACGCCTTAAGGATAAGGACTTATTTCAATGAATCCTACTGGAGGTTAAATTTTGGAACTTTTACTTTCTAAACTTTGTATCAATACTTGACCTTCTTTACAATTTTCTTTCTGTTTTCAACCCAGAGAGTGGGATGGTTTGAGCAATCAACTGCATGATTGGTATTGCATCAAACGGTGTGGCTGAGCACTGTTGAACCTCATTAATTGAGTACGGGGGCCAGGCTTTGGATCCAACTGGACCTCAAGATCAGAGACTAATATTGTAACACACGATTTATTGTAACAGCGGCCCTCAGGTATAATTCAGCAGCTTTATAGGTGTATCCCAGAAAGTAGTGCAAATCTGCAGGCACCTGACAACCAAAAATAAAATGCCACCTGGTCACCACGTACGAGAAAACAGGCAATAAAAACGAGATAAGTATTTCCAAAGATAACTGATCCCGTACAATCATCTAAATGTCAACCAGCGTGAAACTAAGGTTGCACTAACACATCCGAACTGTTCTTTACCTCAAACTTGGTGCTTGTAGCAGTGTTGTGTGCTTCACGAGTGGTTTACCTGTCCCACTGGAGTGTGTAAATAACTGCAAGTTGACAGATAACTATGCCTTTTTATAAGGCTCTTGCTGGTTTTCTCGCTCTCTAAGAATGTCCCAAATACAACTGATTTTTACTGATGGGGTCCAATTTTCCTCCCCGATTTTCGATGTAAAAGAAACGCCCGGAAAACCCCGGGTTATTATATTGGCAATAAAAAGACTTCAATAATCCTTACTCGTAGGTTTATCTCCAATACATGTGTCGACCCTGCTAGTGACCTAATGCCTGGGACCACACCCCATGGGAAGAAAATGATTCTTTAGAGTTAACAGAATTGCACACTGGAAACAGTTCTCTGTCCAGCACATAGCTGTTTGTTTTGATTATTATCGAAACATACAGCACAGGAGGAGGCCATTCGGCCCATCGTGCCTGTGCCGGCTGCTTGAAAGAACTATCCAATTAGTCCCATTCCCCTGCTCTTTCCCAGTAGCCCTGCAAATTTTTCCTTTTCAATTCCCTTTTGAAAGTTATTATTGAATCGTCTTCCACCGCCCTTTCAGGCACTGCATTCCCCATCATAACAACTCTCTTTGTTTAAAAAAAAAATTCTCCTCATCTCCCCCATTAGTCCAAGTGGGAGTGGTTTCAAGTTTCCTGGGATTTTCTGAGCCTGCATTCAGTAGGCCTTCTGATTTTTGGAGTTTTATTTTTTCCTGAATTTAGGTAAAATCAGCTGGGGAACAGAGACGAGCTCTTTCAGGTCACAAATAAAACAGAAAGTTCGGGTTTAATCAGCAAAATAACTTTGGGAAGAAAGAAAGCAATAGATGCTTACCAACAGTCTTCACAAAAATGGAGTTGACGTGCAACATTACCTACGTCCTCTATACATCCTCCTCCGTTAACTTTGTTTAGCCACGGGTACTTACACAGGCACTTTATATCAATGCTGTCTGTCGACATGGAGAAGATGAAGTGCTCCCGCACTAAACAGAGAAAGCCGCTCGGTGTGTTACACCAGAACTGTAGCATGCCAGCATTGACGCTTCTGGGTTTTAGCAGATTTAACCTTAAAATCAGGAATCAGTGGTTGACATTATTTGTGGATTCTGCTTCCATGCTGATTTGGTCACGATCACCTTCGGGCTCATGAAAAGCTTCTGTCAATCCACCCGGAAGGCACAAAGAAGAATAGCCCAGCCAGCATTGGTAGCCTCTAAGCAAGCAACTGATTCCGGAGTACGCTAAACTCAATTGCCTGCCAATCATGACACCACTTCGCATCACATCAATCAATATGCCTCCATGAGCCCAGACCCCGTCTGTGTTCAACTGTCACATTCACCAATAAGCAGACCCTGAACAATTACTGTGAACCACTGTCAGAGGCCTCAATGTTCCATCCAAGTGTGTGGCTTGACGGCTTCCCCACTCGAAACCACTGAACAACAACTTGCATTCATATAGCGCCTTTAATGTAGAAAAACGCTCCAAAGCGCTTCACAGAGGCATAATCAAAAAATGACTGTCGAGTCGTAGCAGACATTAGGAGGGGTGATCAAAGCTTGTTTAAAGAGTTTGATTTTAAGGAGGGTCTTAAAATTAGAGGAAAAAGATGGTGAGTGGGAGGGGCATATGGAGGGAATTCCAACGCGTGGGTCTCTGCGGCTGAAGGCATGGGCGCCAATGGTGAGGCGAAGGGGGGGATTTGCAAGAGCTAGTCAGAGGAAAGTTTGGGGGAAGGGGTTTAGGGCCAGAAGGGGTTACAGAGATAGGACAAGATCACGAAGGGATTTAAACCCAGGATGAGAATTTTAAATTTCAGGTGTTGAGGGACCTGGAGCCAACGTAGTTCAGCAATTAAAATTAGAGCTAATCCAATTAGGAGTACAATCAGGAAGCACTTTTTCCACACAAAGGGTAGTAGAAATCTGGAACTCTTTTCCCCAAAAGGCTGTGGATGCTTGGTCAATTGAAATTTTCAAGACTGAGATTTTTGTTGGGTAAGGCTGTCAAGAGTTATAGAAAAAAGGCGGGTAAATGGAATTGAGGTACAGACATGCCATGATCTAACTGATTGACGGAACAGGGACAAAGGGCTGAATAGCCTGCTCCTGTTCCTATGTTTCTATGGAGGGAAGTGCAGAGAAGGGCTGTTGTTGTTCTCCACTGGCAGAGTCCAAGGGGACAGTAATGGGTGGGTTGAATGTATCAGGCATATTGGGCAGGAAGGTCAACAAAAGAGGAAGATGAGGCAGTTGGCACTGCTGCTCACAAGGAGGCAGTGACAGTTGCCTTGGTTGGCCCTTCAGAGAAGGGCCAAAAGATGAAAAGAGGGCAGCTTTCGGCCGAATGTTGGTCTCAATAACAAAAAAGTCTCCGAGTGCAACAGCCAGCTGTTATCGGTATTCTTTGGATAAATGTTTTCTCAAAATAACTGTGAATGAAAAGGAACACTGGTTTTAGGGGGACTACTTACATTTAATGTTCTTACCCCTGTTGGTATGCTGTGTGTTAGGCTTTGAAATCAGCTCACTGCATGCGACACACACACACACACACACCTGAGATACAGCTTCATTCTGGTGCCGTTCAACAAAGAATAAGCAAAGACCCGGACAGCATTCTAAAAAGGTGTTTGGGCTCTATTAAGTTAGCTTTAAACCAGTCCCGCTGAGTTACACCCTGCGGAATATAACCAAATGAACTTTATAAAGTTTTCAAATCTAAGAACCTACTTCAACTCAAATGTCCCTTCTTAGCTCTCTGATTTTGTACTGTTCTCAGTTTCACCCCTCTGACATTCAGGATCATTGCATATGGTTTTCTGCAAACATTGCATGATCCTGAAAGTTGTAAAGCGCTTCAAGTGTAAGGGTCAAATTACTTTATAAAATATTCAGCACTGATGCAGCTGTGACCCACCCTACTGCCAGGGGCATTTATATGTGTGGATAATATCATATAGTCAGACTCTAGAGTATAATATCTAACAAAGGGGTCCAGGTGTCCGAGTAACTGGGGAAACTTTCTTCTCCAGTGAAGATACATGGCTCACTACAAAAATTCACCAAATTCATTTATATACTTTTTGTTATGTATTGATCAATATTAGGGATATCTGTGAGGGCCAATGGAAGATTATTCCACTTTGAGCACCTGCAGTGATGAGGGGAGATCTTTGTTTTCTATTTGTAGCAAAATCTCAAAGATATGTAAAAAGAATGCTGACTTCTCCACAAGTAGCTAAGAGGAAATCTTACTGTCAGCACTGAACAATCCCAGGTGAAGTACAGCACAAGTAAAGTTTCCTCTGCTCTGCCTCAATAACATGCCTCACTCCCAACCTCAATTTCATCCATTTCCCATTTCAGATCTCCTAATGATTTTCCTGAGTGAGAATGCCAATTTAGTATCAATCTTGGTCAAACTTTGCCCAGTTTTGTGCTGTGGATTCACATCAGATTTGAATTTCCCAAATTCATTTCGCTTTGGAAACTTACAACTGCAGGGTAGAGTCGACTTTCATTATCACTTGTACTGAGCTAAGTGCAAATGGACTATCAGTGCTAAAACAGTGCCTCACCACCCCTTATCTCTTAATTACCCTTCCTGGCATATATGTCAGCTGACGTGATAAATGGATTCCTCTCAAGTACTGGCCCCTCCCTTTCAAAACCACCGTAATCACCACTTTCCTCAAAACCCACCCCCAATCCCTATGTTCTGACTAACTGCCGCTTCATCTCCAACTTCCCTTTCCTGGCCAAGATCTTGGACCATGTTATTGCTTCCCAGATTCATACTCACCCAGCAACTCCCCATTTGAATCCCTTCAATCAGGCTTCCACTCCTCCCACAGTACTGAAACGGCCCTAACCAAAGTCACAAACAACATTCTCTGTGACTGTGGTGCATTATCACTCCTCGTAATACTCAACCTCTTTGCAGCTTTTGACAAGGTCATCCTCCTCCAAAACCCCTCCTCCACTCTCCAGCTCCATGGAACTGCCATCGCTTGGTTCCACTCTCAGCTACTGAATTGGTCAGCCCTCTTAATCTCTCCTTTGGCTCGGCATGCCTTTTCACTCCCATGCCTCTGTGAAGCACCTTGGGATGTTTTTCTACCTAAAAAGTGCTTCATAAATGCAAATTGTTTTCATTGTTGCCACAGATTGCAAGATTGTTTAGAAAGTTACACTGATATGCTACATGGCTACATTTTGTGTTCAGTCTAGGATAAGTCATTGGCTTGTTATTCTGTCAATGAAATCATCGAAGCCAAAAAAGGACGTAAAAACCTCCAGTGGATGGTAGGTTGGACCAGAGATTGGAAATCATAACTTGGAAAGTCATAACATTTTTGTTCAGGTAAAAATTAATGACAGTATATGTATGTTGTAATCGAGAGATGAGCCTAATATTGTGCAACTTCACTGCTGGCCAGAAGGTGCCAAGTCAACAAGTCTTATAAGGAATCAAACCAATGCTGGACCAGTTCAGTCACATTCCAATACTGCCATTGCTCTTTAAGATTTCAAACACTTCGTCTGCTCCCCGTCGCCATAACTAGTGTAGGGAAATTTTCAACTGTGGTGTACAAAGCAGGCAGGAGCTTTGTGTTCTCGGGTTTTTTTTGCTATTTAAAATGACAGAATTCTTTAAGGACCGGCTTGTTGTAAGTGTGCATATTGGGCAAATTCAGAGCATCTCACACTGTGAAGGTAGATTTGAAAAAAATGTAAAACACTTTTGTTAAAATGGCATTTTCTTTGAGAGAAACTCCTGATACTGATTCTGGAGATCTGCTGTATGCTTCGTTCAGTACTGTATTGTATCGGCAGCAGAAATGTACAGTCTGCATGGGTCAGATGGCTCAAGATTCTTGGTGCTCTGCCTCATACCGAATGCAAGGAAATTTAAGCCGCCTGTGACAATCCCGACATTTGTACCAAACACTACCAGCTCTATTTATATCAAACTTTGAATATTAACATTTTTACCGTTAACCTTTACTATGCATGTATGCCGTGAGATTCCTAATGCATCTGGAGGATAACTGTGTAGTCTTTTAAGTCGACCGTGAGCAAGGCAGTCTTAAATTTCATTAGGAGACCCGCCGGCTTTCTCGAGTCTGAACAACTAGACCTCACCAAGACACCAGATTCAACCTGTGGAGTTCAGCATCAGAATCCACTCTCAATAAAAGAAGTCCATAACCTGCGTTTCATTAATTGTAGATTCTGCAACTCAGCGGCCTCAGACATTGTCTGGGAATATAATTTCAAAACAGTACGGGACTGAGGACAGTGGCCAAACAGTAATTTCAGGACAGTAGGGATTATTTTTAATCCACAGCCACAAATGGATCAAGGACTTTCCAGCATACTGGGTGTGAGCTGTTTATTGATTATTAAGACAAGCTAACAAATTGCTTACCTCTTTGGTGGGGCGGGGGGAAGAAACGACGGCTATTAGTATACTAACCATATTTGATCTACGTGCACTTTTTTGAAAAATTTATGAGAATACACTTAACTTTAAAAACCCAAAGTAACTCTTCTTCCAAATCCTCTCTGTGGAAAAATGGTCAAAAGTGCCAAATCGTGACATCCACAATTTCCCACTGCATGAGCTCCAAATCTTTGCCGAGTCCAGCTGAGTTCTGCAGAAATCGGGTGCCTCACCAAAGGATGGGAGGGAAAACTGACAGACAAGGCTCTTATCCACTTTTTTAAAGCCAGTTACAGAGACATTGGCAGAGACCCCAAAAAGGTGGTGGAAAACAATGGCTACATGGGACTTGGGTTTGAGTCGTCTTGTACAAGGCTTCTGTCCTAAACAAAAGCGCAATGTGTGAAAAAGTAGACTTTCCACCACCTGTCTGTATGGCCCAAAACTTCCTAAAATTGAGATGGACTAGCAAACCCACTCTGAGGAGCCGCAAGGATGGCTGAGGTGCAAAATGGTATAGGAGTGAATGCCCTCGTGATAAAGAGATTAGAGGGTATAGCTGAGACTCTGTGCTGATTAAAAGAGGTGCTCGGTGCTGATCTGGATCCTAAAAGTTTCTTAGTACAGGTGCCCCTTTCCATGAGGGGCAAAAAAACCCATCAAAAATATAAAGGTTGTGAGAAAAAGCAAAGTGAGAGATTGGGAGGTATGCAATGATTTATAGAGCCATGATAACCATTGAAGAAACTTTCTGCTTTTTAAGAGTGCAGTCTTGCAACTTCCTATTCTATTACCATTGTAAACAATTTTACAACACCAAGTTATAGTCCAGCAATTTTATTTTAAATTCACAAGCTTTCGGAGGCTTCCCCCTTCGTCAGGTGAACGATGTGAAATGAGTTCAGCTGAGTTCTGCAGAAATCGGGTGCCTCACCAAAGGATGGGAGGGAAAACTGACAGACAAGGCTCTTAACCACTTTTTTAAAGCCAGTTAATATTCTATTACCAGCAGAGTCCAGCTGGGTCTACACAATCAAACATCAGAGAACACTTTGATCGGAACATAATGGGAACAATTCTATTTGGTTGAATGCATTGCTTTACGAATAGAATAAGTCACAGGTCAAGGGTTTAGCGTCCACAATTCCTCACACAGTTTCTGATTCCCACTCTGCCTTCCAGTAGAACAGTGGTGGAGACTGGGCACTTCAATGACAACAGAACCATGCCGGGCTGCACACACTCCTCCTAAAGGGCATTTTTAGACCAGCATTAGCAGTCATCTACCTGCCTTTGTAGTGTAGAAATAGTTTAAGGCATCGGGGAGGAGAAGAAAAAATATAGCAGGAATACTAATCATCCAAAGTATGCACGTCCCAATTCAAATCTAGCTCCAAGAAAATAGATTTAACTCAATTAGATCACATTTCCTAATATTTGATGGTGGAGTACAAATTCAAAAGCATTTTCTAATTGTTGTAATTAGATTTATTCCTTGAATACTTGAATTCCTTGAATAAGATTTGCACTAAGGTAAATGCTTTTATCTATTTTGAAGATGAACCAAGTTTCCAGAATAATTTCACAATCAAGCTGCATCATAACCTGTTTGCTTGCTGAAAAATCTTACCTTACTGCCCAAACGCAAAAAAAAAATGGCTATTAAGAATAGTACAGTCGGCATCATAGTGAACAATGACAGCTTTAAATCGGTGGCAAACCAACAAAGTAAATGAGGTAACACTAGCACTACCAGAGGCAGTGCGCACCAACAATGGAGGTGGTTTTAGCCACTGGCGTCATCTTAGACAGCAACATAAATGTACAGCAGCTACTGACAGAGGCAACCATGTTTTGTTTTGCTGCTGGCAGGGCGAGCAGCTGAAACACTCAGGCCTGCCCCCTGCAGGCCAGTGAAGCAGCTTCGCTGTCAGGGAGAGCCTTCAGGAAATAACTTCGGAGAGCAGCAGGCCCTTGGATATAGTGATGAACAGCAACTTTAAAACGATTCAACGTGCTTTCTGACCAATTTTCTCTCCCTTTAAGTCACTGACCCTTTCTGCAGCAGCTTTCGGGTACCTTACTCAAATGGCCATTAGTCAGCTGAGACAATGAGTGTCGCCAGGCTATTCAACTGTGGAGCTGAGCCTGAACCTGCCCTCGTCTGAGATCTGCATTCACACACTACCCAGCAGGGTAATGGACAGAAATCAGGAGCGGCAACTCTGGCTGATTTTAACTTTCCCTCGTACTAAGGCCAATCATCTGATCAGCACCCTGGCAAAGGTCAGACAGGCACATAGCCAGTGCTGTACTAAGCTGTGCCTTTTCCCACTACGCTAATGCCTGCACATTTGTTTTAATATAGATCTGAATCCATGTCAGGAAGCGATTCTGCAAACTTACAGCTTAATCATCCAAATGCATTTGTCAGACAATAGAGGGACTGGTTATGAATTTCTGTCTATTTAAATTACTCTACTTCCTACGGCTGTTATACCAACCATCTCAACACATATTAACAGTGTCATTTTTGGCATATGTATAAGGTGTCAGGCGTGGTTCAGTTGGTAGCACTCTCACCTCTGTGTCAGAAAGTTGTGGGTGCAAGTCCCATTTCAGAGACTTGAGCACAAAATCTAGGCTGACACTCCAGTGCAGTATTGAAGGAGTGCTTGCACTGTTGGAGGAGTTATCTTTCCGAGGAGACATTAAACCGAGGCCCTTTCTGCCCCCTCAGGTGAACGTAAAAGATCCCATAGCACTGTTTTGAAGAAGAGTAGGGGAGTTGTCCCCGGTGTCCTGTCCAATATTTATGCCTCAACCAACATCGCTAAAACACAAATAATCTGGTCATTATCACATTGCTGTTTGTGGGACCTTGCTGTGCACAAATTGGCCGCCACATTTCCTACATTACAACAGGGACTACACTTCAAAAAGTACTTAATTGGCTATAAAGCATTTTGGGACGTCATGAAAAGTGCTATATAAATGCAAGTCTTCCTTTTTCTCTCCATCTTTTAGTACAAGAAAATGGTTTACTAAAGGAACTGCATTCTTAAGAGTGAATACCCATTTTTTTTTCTCCTCGTTTCATCCTTCAAAGTTATACCCATGTACTTCCTGGAGACCGTTGCAGCTGTACCCGATGGGACTCTTCAACCCTGCTGCTAACAACTTCCCAAGTCATTAAGTTCTCCGTTCTCACTCAATATTTCTCTCACAGTCACAAACACTGCACATTTTTTGCTTACTCTGTTGTATTTGACTTTAAGTGACTTGGAGAATCAGACTGCCAGCTCTGGAGAGGAACTCGGATAACCCCAGGTAACTGACTTGATAATCATTTAAAAAATCCATGTTCACCTCCCAGTGTGTATTCAGTTAACAAGCTAGCAAACCATTAACAAGTGAGGTTAGCATAACAGAATAAATATTTACTGTACCATTCTACAGTAGGAAAAATAGCACATCACTAAAACTACTTCTGGGCAAAATCCCTACCTCTACCAGATGCAGCCAGCATTAATAAAATTGTACATAAGACACCAAATACCAAAATCTATCCTCTGGAGTGTGCTGCCCATGAAATTTTCCACTAAGCAGCTCAATAAACTTGCATTTGGGACACTGCCTTCATTAAGTCTTTTGAGTGTGAAAGCTATTGTCACACACAGGAGATCTGAGGGGCAAGTGAAGAATGAACTTGCATTGATATAGTGCCTTTCACATCCTCAGGAAGTCCCAAAATATTTTGCGGTAATGAATTATATTGAAGTGTAGTCACTGCTGTTATGCAGGTAATTTGTCCACACCAAGATTAAATAGGAGGAAAACTCAGAAGATATGGAGCACGGAGTGACCAGGAGGAAATCTAGAAGGCATAATTCAAGGAAAAGCTTCGGGGGCTTGAAGGGAGCAGATAGGAGGGGAAAATCTCAGATAGGGAATGGATGGAGCAAGAAGCATCACGTGCAGGGAAGTGAATTTTTCAAGCATAAAGGAAAACAAACAAACAAACAAACAAACAGTGGATTGAAGAATGACAGAGAAATGGAGAGAGGAATGAAAGGCAGGAAGACGGGATCAGTGGGGGAAGATAAAGAGCACATAGAGATACATTTTCTTGCCTTTAGGACTGAGATTGGAGAATGACCTGCAACGCACACACATATGGTACAAGTGCTAAATAGCTTCCACAGGATCATAAAATCATAAAATCATAGAAAGTTACACACAGAAGGAGGCCATTCGGCCCATTGTGTCCGCGCCGGCTGAAAAAGAGCTATCCAGCTTAATCCCACTTTCCAGCACTTGGTCCGTAAACCTGTAGGTTACGGCACTTCAAGTGCTCATCCAAGTACTTTTTAAATCAGTTGAGGGTTTCTGCCTCTACCACCCTTTCAGGCAGTGAGTTCCAGACTCCCACCACCCTCTGGGTTAAAAATTTCTCCTCAACTCCCCTCTAATCCTTCTACTGATTACTTTAAATCTATGCTCCCTGGTCACTTTCTCAACAATGATGAACCATTGTGCAGTGGTTCTTCAGTCTTTGTGCTGCATTCATTCTTATACTGTCTCCAAATCTCAGTAATATGTTAATTAGTGACTGTAAGATAGGGTGCCCCCTGAATTGGTTGCACTGACCTCCATACTCCCATTGAGTGAGATTCCGCATTGGGAGTAGAGTCAAAGAAAATTTATCCTATAGACTGGCAAGCAGGGGGAATGTCAGAAATCTGGTGAGAAGAGCAGATTTGTCAACACAGGGTAGATGTTAAAATGGACATTTACCTTCAGTAACAGTGACATGGACAAATATGGAGCTGTATGTTTCAAAGTAACATTCATAAAAATAGGTCCTATTGTTCTGACAAAGTGGCTAATTATCACCCTTAATGAGATTCACTGATCAAGTTTGGAAGATGGACAGCCATCTCCTCACAAGACAAGCAAAATGAATGGCAGTCTGCCTCCTTGTGCTTTTCCTGGTACTTAGCAAAGATTTACAATGGTGTCAAACTGTACATAGATCACTAAGCTCATTATCTTGACCTCAGAAGATCCAAGGCTCAGGTGAAGAATGCACGAGGGGAGAAAATAGCACGAAGAAACTGGATGGATACTTTTATAATGCATCATTTTTTTGATTACAACTTTAAAGTGCCTTGGGATGCTTTTCTATGTTAAAGATGCTATGTAAAAGCAAGTTGTTGTTGTGGCAGTAATGTCATAAATACATTGTACGCAAGCAGCATAGTTATGTTTTTGCAATACAATGACAATTATACAGCATGAAACATGTATTCACAACAAAATGATGTCAAAACATAAAAACATAGAAAATAGGAGCAAGAGTAGGCCATTCGGCCCTTCGGGCCTGCTCCGCCATTCAAAATGATCATGGCTGATCGTCTAACTCAGTACCCTGTTCCTGCTTTTTCCCCATATCCCTTGATCCCTTTAGCATTAAGAAATATATCTATCTCCTTCTTGAATACATCTAATGACTTGGCCTCCACTGCCTTCTGTGGTAGAGAATTCCACAGGTTCACCACCCTCTGAGTCAAGTGATTTGCCACACAAGTTTAGCAACATTCCCTTTCCGAATAACTTTGTTGAGGAGATAATGACCTGTAACACCCAGTCAGTCAGTGAGACGGAGTCCAGTGCATTGCACAGCAGACTGGTGCAGTGGGAGTGGGATGGATCAGAGAGCACGTCCCAGCACCAGGGTCAGAGAGCACGTCCCAGCACCTGTATGTGCTCACTGCATTGTGACTCAATAAGAATGAAGCTTTACCTCCAATACATACATATGCGTGTACATAGTATATTGTACAATAGTGGGCCATTGTGTCGTGGTCCTTCAGGCTCCATCCTCAACTGTCTCTGAATCAGCTAATTACTGCCATTTGTCTATAGTCTGTAGCTTACAAGCTCTCTGTTATAAAAGCAGTCTTGCATGTTCTTTAAGGTATTGATCAAAGCACCTTTGAAATATCCCGGCTGATGAAAGTTAGAAGGGCTTGCTGCATCCAGGAGGTCAATGGAGCTCAAATACACCGGATTGATTTGTAGCTTTTAAGCATGATGTCATCCGGGTCCCTTTGGCTCTCAGGAATCTGCATTCATTTAAAAGCTATGGTACTCTCTCCAACTAATGCCCAGGAAACCTGAGCTGTGATTAGCTCTCATGCAAGACAAGAAAAACACTCTAAAAATAAGCATGAAATCACCAGCAAGAAGACACTGAATACAGCCAACCCCACAGACCTGCAAATCTTAAACACAGCCTTGGCAAATGACCAATATCACCAAATATTACCACATCTGCATGAGTGCAGAATTTTCTCCGTGGTTGGTGGATTTGAATTCAGAGTTCAGCTCTTTCCTAGGGCAAGATAGGGTGGGGGGTAGTTGTTTAAAAGGCGCACTGCTTTGATCGGTGAATAAGGGTCATTATGCTCCGATCCATCACCCAGTTTACACATATGCCTCAACGTACTGTATGTGTTCTGGCTACGTGACATTCCAGATACAGTGTAAGTGATGTTTTGAAAAGTGGAGGTGGAGGAAGAAATATCAGACTGCATTTTTATTTATTAAGATGCCTGCACAGATATATAGCTTTTCCTCTGTGCTACTGTCCATTCTCAAAGTCACTCCAAAGGCAGGTCTTGTGCTGGGTTCAGCGCACAAAGATAAATGCCTAACCATCTGCTGCAACTGTTGATAAAACAAAACAGTTTTTTATTTCAGAAAGGCTTTTTTTGCTCGATTCTTGCCAAGCAGTGACTGAAGTCCATTAAGATGTAATTTGTTCAACATGTGTTTTTGAAGACCTCACACTGCAATGATATTAGAATTTAGCTCGTGTAACTTGCACCTAGGCTGATCGGGAAAATGCAATAAGGAAGGAACAGAGAAGATCAAGGACAGTGATTCCAAATGAAAGCAGATGAACTATTAGGATAAGTTAGAGAAATTACACCGGGTACGCTAGCATAGTGGCCAGAGGCCTGGACTAATAATCCGGAGTCATGAGTTCAAATCCCACGACAGCAGCGGGGGAATTTAAATTCAATTAATTAAATAAAATCTGGAATTAAAATACTAGTATCAGTAATGGTGGCCATGAAACTAATGGATTGTCATAAAAACCCATCTGGTTCACTAATGCCCGTTAGGGAAGGAAACCTGCCGTCCTTACCCGGTCTGGCCTATATGTGACTCCAAGCCAAAGCAATGTGGTTGATTCTTAATTACCCTCTGATATGGCCTAGCAAGCCACTCAGTTGTAAAATCTCGCTTAAAAAAAGTCATAATAAGAATAAAACCGGACGGACCACCCGGCATCAGACCACTAGGCACCAGACACGACAAAGGCAAACCAAGCCCAGTCGACCCTGCAATGTCCTCCTCACTAACGTCTGGGGACTTGTGCCAAAATTGGGAGAGCTGTCCCACAGACTAGTCAAGCAACAGCCTGACATAGCCATACTCACAGAATCATACCTTTCAGCCAACATCCCAGACTCTTCCATCACCATCCCTGGGTATGTCCTGTCCCACCTGCAGGACAGACCCACCAGAGGTAGCGGCACAGTGATATACAGTCAGGAGGGAATGGCCCTGCGAGTCCTCAACATTGACTCCGGACCCCATGAAATCCCATGGCATCAGGTCAAACATGGGCCAGGAAACCTCCTGCTGATTACCACCTACCGTCCTCCCTCAGCTGATGAATCAGTCCTCCTCCATGTTGAACATCACTTGGAGGAAGCACTGAGGGTAGCAAGGGCACAGAATGTACTCTGGGTGGGGTACTTCAATGTCCATCACCAAGAGTGGCTTGGTAGCACCACACTGACCGAGCTGGACGAGTCCTGAAGGACATAGCTGCCAGACTGGGCCTGCGGCAGGTGGTGAGCGAACCAACACGAAGGAAAAACTTACTTGACCTCGTCCTCACCAATCTACCTGTCGCAGATGCATCTGTCCATGACAGTATTGGTAGGAGTGACCACTGCACAGTCCTCGTGGAGACGAAGTCCCGTCTTCGCACTGAGGACACCATCCAACGTGTTGTGTGGCACTATCACCGTGCTAAATGGGATAGATTCAGAACAGACCTAGCAGCTCAAAACTGGGCATCCATGAGGATAGGCCATCAGCAGCAGCAGAATTGTATTCCAGCACAATCTATAACCTCATGGCCCGGCATATTCCTCACTCCACCATTACCAACAAGCCAGGGGATCAACTCTGGTTCATTGAGGAGTGCAGAAGAGCATGTCAGGAGCAGCACCAGGCGTACCTAAACATGAGGTGCCAAACTGGTGAAGCTACAACTCAGGACCACATGCATGCTAAACAGCGGAAGCAACATGCTATAGACAGAGCTAAGTGATTCCACAACCAACGGATCAGATCAAAGCTCTGCAGTCCTGCCACACCCAGTCGTGAATGGTGATGGACAATTAAGCAACTAACGGGAGGACGAGGCTCTGTAAACATCCCCATCCTCAATGATGGTGGAGTCCAGCACGTGAGTGCAAAAGACAAGGTTGAAGCGTTTGCAACCATCTTCAGCCAGAAGTGCAGAGTGGATGATCCATCTCAGCCTCCTCCAGATATCTCCACCATCACGGAAGCCAGTCTTCGGCCAATTCGATTCACTCCACATGATATCAAGAAACGGCTGAGTGCACTGGATACAGCAAAGGCTATGAGCCGCGACAACATCCTGGCTGTAGTGCTGAAGGCTTGTGCTCCAGAACTAGCCACGCCTCTAGCCAAACTGTTCCAGCACAGCAACAACACTGGCATCTACTCGACAATGTGGAAAATTGCCCAGGTATGTCCTGTCCACAAAAAGCAGGACAAATCCAATCCGGCCAATTACCGCCCCATCAGCCTACTTTCAATCATCAGCCAAGTGATGGAAGGTGTTGTCGACAGTGTTATCAAGCGGTACTTACTCACCAATAACCTGCTCACCGATGCTCAGTTTGGGTTCCGCCAGGACCACTCGGCTCCAGACCTCATTACAGCCTTGGTCCAAACATGGACAAAAGAGCTGAATTCCAGAGGTGAGGTGAGAGTGACTGCCCTTGACATCAAGGCAGCATTTGACCGAGTGTGGCACCAAGGAGCCCTAGTAAAATTGAAGTCAATGGGAATCAGGGCGAAAACACTCAAGTGGCTGGAGTCATACCTAGCACAAAGGAAGATGGTAGTGGTTGTTGGAGGTCAATCATCTCAGCCCCAGAGCATTGCTGCAGGTGTCCCTCAGGGCAGTGTCCTAGGCCCAACCATCTTCAGCTGCTTCATCAATGACCTTCCCTCCATCATAAGGTCAGAAATGGGGATGTTCGCTGATGATTGCACAGTGTTCAGTTCCATTCGCAACCCCTCAAATAATGAAGCAGTCCGAGCCCACATGCAGCAAGACCTGGACAATATCCAGGCTTGGGCTGATAAGTGGCAAGTAACATTCACACCAGACAAGTGCCAGGCAATGACCATCTCCAACAAGAGAGAGTCTAACTACCTCCCCTTGACATTCAACGGCATTACCATTGCCAAATCCCCCACAATCAACATCCTGGGGGTCACAATTGACCAGAAACTTAACTGGACCAGCCATATAAATACTGTGGCTACAAGAGCAGGTCAGAGGCTGGGGATTCTGTGGCACATGACTCACCTCCTGACTCCCCAAAGCCTTTCCACCATCTACAAGGCACAAGTCAGGAATACTCTCCACTTGCCTGGATGAGTGCAGCTCCAATAACACTCAAGAAGCTCAACACCATCCAGGACAAAGCAGCCCGCTTGATTGGCACCCCATCCACCACCCTAAACATTCACTCCCTTCACCACCGGCGCACAGTGGCTGCAGTGTGTACCATCCACAGGATGCACTGCAGCAACTCGCCAAGGCTTCTTCGACAGCACCTCCCAAACCCACGACCTCTACCACCTAGAAAGACAAGAGCAGCAGGCACATGGGAACAACACCACCTGCACGTTCCCCTCCAAGTCACACACCATCCCGACTTGGAAATATATCACCGTTCCTTCATCATCGCTGGATCAAAATCCTGGAACTCCCGACCTAACAGCACTGTGGGAGAACCTTCACCACACGGACTGCAGCGGTTCAAGAAGGCGGCTCACCACCACCTTCTCAAGAGCAATTAGGGATGGGCAATAAATGCTGGCCTCGCCAGCGACGCCCACATCCCATGAACGAATAAAAAAAAAAGTTCAAGGTCTACAATCTGGAAATAAGGTGGTATGGGGAAAGACCTTGAGATATAGGAAACATGAAATGATAATAAGGTGAAGATTATAAATGTGAAAAGTAAACTTAAAATGAATAATAGGAAGAACTTCATAATTCAAAAGCTGATAAGTGTTTGGAATAATCTGCCAGCCTGGGTTGTAGAAATGAAAGAAAAACTTGCATTTATATCGCGCCTTTCACACCTCAGGATGTCCCAAGCGCGCTGCAGCCAATGAAGTACTTTTTGAAGTGTAGTCACTGTTGTAATGTAGGAAAAGCAGCAGCCAATTTGCACACAGCAAGATCCCACAAACAGCAATGAGATAATGACCAGATAATCTGTTTTACTGATGTTGATTGAGGGATAAATATTAGCCAGGACACCAGGGAGAACTCCCCACTCTTCTTCGAAATATGGGCTCTTTCACGTCCAACTACGAGTGCAGACGCGGCCTAGGTTTAATGTCTCCTCCGAAAAATGGCACCTGACAGTGCAGCACTCCCTCGGTACTGCAGTGAAGAGTCAGCCTAGATTATGTCTCTGGATTGGGACTTGAACCCACAATCTTTTGACTCAGAGGCGAGAGTGCTACCGCTGATCCATGGCTGACAATGTGAAGATGAAAACTTCAGGGATGTTAAAAATGCACCTGTATGATATAATGGGGCAGCTATGGTACTGGAAGGATGAGCTTCGATGGGTCAAATATCCTTTTCTCATCCCTGACTTTTTGTATGTTCTTATAAAAGGGAATAACAGGCAGCATGTATTGCACTGATGCACTGCCCTGGGATCAGTGGGACACAGATTCAGTCCTGCAATGGCCCACGTCATGAATGCCTGACTGGGAAAGCAAGGGCTTATGCAAAGGGATGGGGCGTTGGGAACAAATACCATCATGGGGAGCCAACATGCGACATCCTCACCTGCCTCCTTGCAGTTGGTTCAAGAAAAAGGTAGCACAGATGCCTAGAAATTGGTCAAATGCCTGACACTCAATTAGGGTGCAGTGCATAGAGCACAAGGGCCTAAAGAAAAGTCCACTGGAAATGTAAAGTATACATCAATTTCTTTACATAATTTATTTCCTTTTATTTATATTTATTCCCTTGTCGTTGAAGGTATTTCTCCTCCCCATCTTTAGGTGCCCTCTATGTGTTAGTACCAGTGTCGCTACAGAAGTGGCCATCTAGAGCTTTGCCAAACCACCATGAGTGACTCCTCCTGGCTTTGTCATCTCACTGCACAATGGCACAGTGCAACAGTACACTACTGTACTGGTGCTACTGGGCTGCCAATGAAAGGCTGCATTCAGCAAATTAATAACATGATCGCATGGTAGATACAAATGACAAAGGCCATTCCCTACAAGAGTAAAAAGGTTTTAGGAAAAAGGTCTCTCACTGCCACCAACAACTAGTCTCGTTAGAAGCAGCCGATACTATCTGAATACAACCAAGATGTATTTGTGTATAATTACTTTCAGACAGAGAGATGACTGCTGTGCTCCTGTGGAGACCCGGAATAATTTAAAATACAGCTGGAATTCATCAGTGCACCTTCTACAACCAGAACAATAGGACCATCCAATGGACCAAACTGAGAAACAAAGTGGCTTATTCATCAGACACTGCACCACTTTCACATCATGTCAGGGGACTTATTCAGCACCATACATATCTTGAGACAATTTGCATCCCATTAAAATCTGGAATTTCATTTAGGTCATAAAAAATTAGAATCTTGGTACAGATTTGGGAAGATCACCTCTATTTAACTTGCCGACCACAGAGCTCAATAACTACTATACTCGGATTGTTGACACATTCTGATCATGTTCAGATAGCGTAGGCCGCTTCTAACCTGACTATCATCTGTTGGTAGCAACGAGAGGCTTGGTTGTTTTTCTCTAAAACCGTTTTGACCTAGTTACTAATTCCCTTAATGCAGCTCTTCAAATGAACCTATTTCTCCACTAAAGTAGGTGATCTGCCCATCAGTGAAATTAGAAAATCACAACAGAACTCCTATAATTATGAACAGATGTCTAAAAGCCCCTTCCAGGTGTACTCACTCTTGTTGGGCAAGAACATGATTGGCAAACTAGGTTCCTCCACTCCTCTACACTACCTCACAGGTTATTCTCCGTTCAACCAGCCAGCTTAACAGTAATTTGAATAACAATACAGTCCTCCCCCTACTCCCAACCCCTCCCCCTTCTAAAAAGCATCAACTCTTTCTGGGCTATGACTCCACAGATGCTGCCAGTCCTCCAGTACCTTGTCGGAGTGGACAATCTTCATGTCTGAGTCCAAACAGTGAGAATCACCAACACATCAGACCACAGTGGGGGTGGGTCACACCTTAATCTGTCATTAGTCAATGACTACACAGACATGCAGTTTTCATCAAGAGTCTCCAAATAGTATTTAGGAGTAGGAACAGTGATCGATTTTGCCCTCTCTAACCCAGAGGTCCAGAAATGTATTGTAGCACCCAGCCGAAATCAGCTAATTCAGTACAGAACCCAGGAACTTCCTGGTCTTTTCTTACTCAGTGTCACAGTAGGTGACATTAACCTATTGGAGATGGCGAGGGGGGGAATGCCACAACTATTCATAAATAATCTCACTATGGTAATGTTTGCTGCAGTTCACTGCAATGATTTAAAGCATTAATATAATTCACTTCTAAAAATATTTTTGAGAAGTTTCGAAGTAATGTCTTTTCTGCTAATGGTCCTGCCCAGTGAAAAGTGATTGATCAGCAATCACTGGTGAAAGGCAGTGGAGCCTCAATCACTATTTATAACTGTGGAAGGTCTTGGCATCCAGGACCCAACACACTATCAGTTCTGTCACCTGACGTGCCAAGTACAGATACTATGCCGGCCAGAGGCAATTGTAAAAACAGCTGCGGTAATAAATAGGTCTTGGTAAATACACTTGATTTACAGAGTGTACAGGACACAATCCTGACATGAGCAATTATTATTCCTCTATCTAGGCTACTCTTCTGCTCAACTACCAGAATGTGCTGACTTTCATCTTCTGTAGGTGCTGGCCACAGCATCAGACACAAGAAACCCTGTGTGCTGCTGCTCACAGTCATCTGTTAAGCTTTATCTACCACTTTACCATCTGTCCATATCACACCATTGAAGTGAGTGGAATTGTATTGGAAGAAAATTAAATCTTTCACCCGTGAGAGAAAGGGGTTAAAATCTAGATCGCAAATGGCTGACCTTATTCTTGCTGAATAAACAGATTTCCATGCAGTTGGCCCATGAAATGCTGCTCCTATAAAGGGATAGAATTACCTATAAATTGAGAATGAGCGAAGAACAGAATACAATGGAATGTTACCCTGTTACTGTTCAGGCTTTCTCCCCCCCATTACCTTATCTCTGTGTTTATGGCTCGACCATAGTTACGATAAGGAGGCCAAGTTCCTCATTAACCAAGACTTGCACCTTCTTCATCCCTGTCTACGGGTTAGCATGCCCACGTTTAACAACTAACCCTTAATCACAGTAAATTGTTCGCTGGAGAATAGTCAAGATGCCCACTGCGTTCTCCCATCGCTTCCAAAGATGGAAAGTAACAAAATCGCCAAGCCAATGTGTACAAGCTAAAACTACTCCGTCAAAGTTGTTTATCAGTGAAATAATACAAGAAGAGACACAGTGCAAGTACAACAACCACATATTATATAGGGCTACGGTTTCAGAGACTCCATGCCGTAAGGGTTGGGCCCTCACACACATGGGCAGCTTACTGAAAAATCGCAGGTGCACTGCCATCTGATAGGCCGCCCACTGTGTGCGACACCCTGCTGATGCCGTGGGATCTTTGCCCAGGAGCTGTTGCAACACGATAAACAAGAAAGCACAATCTAAGATAAACAAGGTAAAATCTCACACGTAGCGGCAAAGCGAACGGGGGAACTGACCACCCCAAAAAAACCTGCGAGTTTTAAAACTTGATGATCAAACTATTTCTTCCCAACTGCCAGATCATTCAGACCGTAACAATTTTTAACAGCAGGTGGGCAACGTGTGAACTGGGGCTCTCTGGATATCTAATAGACTAAATAGTCTGTATTTGACATCTGACAAGAATTGTTAACACACCCTTTTCTGGGCCATTGAAATGGATTCCGCATATGAACAACCTCTCGATCTTCAAAGAGCCTATAACTTGATTAACTTCAAAACAAAAACTCTTGGCACTGTGGCTCATGGTGCAAGAGTGTGGGAGAAATGTACACAGCGGCTGAAAAAATACAGGAAGAATTCTGAGAGAGACAGGCGCAGAGTCAGTGAAGTAAGTGTCATTTCTTGCTTCCTGGAAAATACGAGCCAACTAAGATTTGTTGTGTAACAGTTATATCACCGACGTGATCAACACATGCTAGATGCAACACTTTTTTAAAAAATATATATTAAAAAGTCTTGCTATAGTGCATGTCCATTACACCTCAAAGTGTCACACTTGAAAGTGTATGTCTTACTTGCACCTGATTGAATTAAAATAACATTTTCATAAAACACCAACAAATCACAACTGTCCAGGTATGTGACATCTGAAGTGGGACAGATGTAGCTCAAAACTTTTAGATAGATATACTGCACAGAGTCTCAGAAAATGTACCACATACAGACATCATTAGATATTAAGTGGTCTTGGTATAACAGTAGAGTGCAGCAAAGGAAATCCGTAACAAGGACAGTAGTTGACCCTAGCAGTCGCTAGAAGACCAGGAACACTTGGAGAAATTACTGGGATACCACTAGGCAATGGATTTGCCCCAGCCTTGTGTATGCTGCGACAGCCCTAGTCCAACAAACAATGATCTCTTCTGGAGATCTCTTCTCTCCCCCCACCCACAGCCTCCAACCGCATAGTCCCCCAACCCCACATAGCCCACTTCTACCTCCTTCCCAAGATCCACAAACAGGACTGCCCTGGGAGATCCATCGTTTCAGCCTGTTCTTGCCACAAGCAGCTGATCTCTTCCTGCCTCGATTGTATTTTTTTCTCCCTTTAACCAGGCTCTTCCAACCTACATCTGCGACTCTTCTGACGCCCCCCGCCACTTTAACAGTTTCCAGTTCCCCGGCCCTAACCATCTCCTTTTCACCATGGATGTCCAATCCCTCTACACCTCCATCCCCCACCTAAAGACTCCATTCCCTTCTCCCAGTTTCTCTGTCGCATCTGTTCTGACAATGCCACCTTCCACACCAGTGCTTCCGCTATGTCTTCCTTTCTCCTCAACCGAGGATTCCCCTCCACTGTAGTTGACAGGGCCCTCGACCATGTCCGTCCCATTTCCTGCACATCTGCCCTCACCCCTTTCTTCACTCCCAGAACCATGAGAGGTTCCCCTTATTCTCACAAGCCTCCACATTCAACGTATCATCCTCCACCATTTCCGCCACCTCCAGCGTGATCCCACCGCCAAACCTATCTTCCCCGCCCCTCCGCTTTCAGCATTCCGAAGGGTCCACTGCCTCCATGACACCCTGGTCCACTCTTCCATCACCCCCAACACCCGCTCTCCTCCCCACGGCATCGTCCCATGCGAGTGCAGGAGTTGCAACACCTGCCTTTTCACTTCCTCTCTTCCCACCGTCCAGGGCCCCAAACACTCCTTCCAGGTGAAACAGCGATTTACTTGTACTTCTTTCAATTTAGTTATACTGTATTCACTGCTCACAATGTGGTCTCCTCGACACTGGGGAGACCAAACGCAGATTGGGCGATCGCTTTGCTGAACACCTCCGCTCAATCTGCAAGCGTGACCCTGACCTGCCGGTCGCTTGCCATTTTCATTTCCTGTCCCACTCCCACTCTGACCTCTCTGTCCTCAGCCTCTTATACTGTTCCAATGAAGCTCAACGTAACCTCGAGGAACAGCATCTCATCTTTCCATTAAGCACTTTACAACCTTCTGGACTCAACATTGATTTCAGTAACTTCAGATCATAACCACTGCTCTCATTTTTTCAGACAGCGGGTGCTGGTAATGGTTCTGCTGTTGCCATTTACAGCTCCTCTAGACCCGTCTTTTGTTTCTTTACTTGTCCCATTATTCCTTTTGTCATTTAATCACTCCTGCCCTCTACCCTATCAGAGACCTTCCCTTTTGTTCTTTCCTCCCCTCCCTCCCCCCCACCTTTTCCTGGCTCTGTGCTTAAAAACAGTTTAATCTTCAACGACTTCCAGTTCTGACGAAGGGTCATCGACCTGAAACGTTAACTCTGTTTCTTTCTCCACGGATGCTGCCTGACTTGTTGAGTATTTCCAGCATTTTCTGTTTTTAAATTCAGATTTCCAGCACCTGCCGTATTTTGCTTTTGAATGATTAACTGTGTATTTAATTAATCCATTTCAGTGGCCATTTAATCAGTGAGTTCATCGAAATGGCTTCACTTTATATGAATAATCAATACTTAAAGATTTATTTATTTGAAAGGTTTTGCCAAATTTATAAGAGGGCAAAATAATAAGTTAGTTTTGCCTTGCTCTGCAGCTGCTGGCTAGACTGCATAAATTATTCCCATTTTTCTGAATCATTTTAAAAATATGTTCCTGTAAAACAAAAATCTTGCTTTGCAAGAACCAGGAATGATATACAGACTAGAATTTGCATTCCCAAGTGCCTCTTGTGGCCCTGAGCCTTTGGAATTAATAGAATCAGAATCTTATAGCACAGGAAGAGGCCATTTGGTCCATCCTGTGCAGGCTCTTTGAAAGAGCTAACCAATTAGTCCCACTTTTTCCATATAGCCCTGCATATTTTTCCTGTAGTAACTGTATTCATTCATCTCTGATATCATCCTAGTAAATCTGCACTGTACATTTGCCACGGCACCAAGATTCTTCCTATAATAGGGCGTCCAAATCTGCATATACTTTCTGTGGCCTAATCAAATGCCTTATGCAAATTTGCAATCACCTCTATTTTGTATTCAATGCCCTTATATATGAGTACATGAGGGAAAAAGGAATAGAAGGATATGCAGATAGGGTTAATGTTGGGTGGGAGGAAGCTTGTGTGGAGCATAAACCAGTTGGGCCGAATGGCCTGTTGCTATACTGTAAACTCTATGTAAAAATACATTAATGCTATTTAACGATTATTTTCACTAATTTTATAAAAGATTATAAACGTCAGTTTACAGCACAGGAGGAGAACATTGAGCACACGAGCCCGGATTTTAATTCCCAACTGTCCGGCCCTCCGCAGCACGAGGCCCAGGAGATTTTAACTCACCCGTGTGGCCCCCATCAATCTCCCGCCCGAACCTGGCAGGAAGCACTAGCTGGCCGGGGGTGGAAAGCCCAGAGGCACCACTGTATTGGGCAGGGGATGCTCAAGGTTTCCTTATGGGACTCGGAGGAGCACGCCCACTCCTTCTGGCCCACAAGAAAACAAAAAATAAAATTTAAAAATCACTTCATTTCCTGGTCCCAGATCCGTTTACCAATGGGTCAGGCACTGGGCAGGACTGCCCCGATATTTAGTTAACACTGTTCCGGGGTCCTGATTGAGTTACTGGACCCCTATTTTTATATATTGACGAGGCCCCCACCTGCCTGTAGTGGGCACCTCGGCCGTCTCCGTGAAGTGTGCAGTTAATATGGCAGCGGACAGTCGCGCATCAGGAAGACCGAGGAGTACTTGGCCACCATTTTAACCAGCCGCCCCGCTCCCATCGAGCTAGTCAGCATGATGGCCCATGATTCTAACGTGTCATTAAAGAACAGAACAGTGGTTCCAACAATTTGTCCAAACACAGGGTAACAGCACACGGAGAGCTAGCTATCCATTCAGGCACAGCTATAACTGACTACATCCCAAGCATGCAGGCCTTGACATTTACGTGCTGCTATAATAGGGCTTTTGTAAAGCTCAAAACAGCCTCTGGTGAAGAGAACTCTTTAATGATAACCATCTTTTACTTAAACATAATGCTGTCAAACACACAGTTTTGCTAATACTGTATTAAAAAAATCTGATACCAGGTATTTTCCAGGAAGGTTTGTTATAACGTCCATGTTACTACAAGTCAACCCAATTCATAACAACAACTTGCATTTATATAGCGCTCTTAATGTACTAAAATGACCCAAGGCGCTTCACAGGACCATTATCAGATAAAATTTGACACCGAGCCGCATAAGGCGATATTAGGACAGGTGACCAAAAACTTGGTCAGAGAGATAGGTTTTAAGGAGCCTCTTAAAAAGAGGAGAGGTAAAGAGTTGGAGAAGTTTAGGGAGGGAATTCCAGAACTTGGGGCCTAGACTCCAGAGATGAAGGCACAACCGCCAATTGTGCAGCGATGAAAATCGGGGATGCGCAAAGGGCCAGAATTGGAGGAGCGCGGAGATCCGAGGGTCGTAGAGCTGGAGGAGATTACACAGATAGGGACGTGTGAAGAAGTAAAGTCAAAAACATTAGGTGTGTTTAGAACACACTAGATGTGAGGCTGGGTGAGTTGGAGTCGGAAGTGGATGAGCTGTACAACCCTTTCTCTGATATTCTTAACAGGCCACTAACACTTGGTGATAAACAGCTGTTAAGTCCCATCATTGATTTTGGCTGTGTTGTTGCACATAGCTGGGATGTTGAAATTGTTCCGCATCCATCAGATAACAACCTGACCAGAAAACTAACAGCTGTCCGCTGCTACCAACACCAGAGAACGGGCTGTAACCACGGCAACTCTCATTCTCATTGTTGGCTCACTCTCCATAAAGTACTGAATAAATAAGCTTCGGTTGTCCTTTACATGGAACTCACTAAATCAAAATAATAAAACAATACAAACCTCCGCAACAACCAGTAGGGGTCCCTTCACTGAAAACTCCTCCACTGCCACCACCCAGTAACTGACGATGTTCATTAGGTGCAACTTTATTATATTTCCAAGAAAAACCCACCTCCACATCAGATCAAAAGGTAACTTGTTTTTATCAACTATCGTATAAAGAGACCACTTGCACAGAGAATTGTTTAATCTGGTGTGAGTTCCTCGTGTGAGGGGAACTTGCAATCGCTATTTATTCTTTTCTTCTCTTCCCCGCTCCAGGCTTCTGCTGGTGCCAAAAGGAGGCGATAGCAGCCCACGTGGGTCTCTTGTGATTTATACCCTCTTTCCCTGTGGGGATGCACCTGGCCTCTTGCTTTGTATCTCAACATGGCGGCATAGCTGCGAACAAAATCTCACCAGGCAGGATATCGCCAACGTACAAGCAGTCTACATCATGGAGCGAAATAGCAGCCAGGAAACAAAATAAAATAGTGAATAAAAATTGTTTTTTTTAGACTCAGCCTCAGTGACAATCACATAGTTCCAATGTCTTAAATACTTCTTACCGAGATCTATTTTTAAAAAGCGCAAAAGACATGTCTGTTATTTTACCAATCCAGATTAACTTTCAAAAGCCCTGTCACTCATTCCACGATGTTTTACCAAGAACATGACCCACCCGAGATGAATGAGTATAAATCAATTCATTTTCCAAATTTATCAATGGGGGATTACTTTTCGTTGCCCAACATAGAATCATAGAACACAGATGGGGGCCATTCGTCCCATCGTGCCTGCCCTTTGAAAGAGCGATCCAATTAGTCCCATTCCCCTGCTCTTTTTTCCCCTTCAAGTATTTATCCAACTCCCTTTTGAAAGTTACTATTGAATCCGCTTCCACCACCCTTTCAGGCAGTGCATTCCAGATCATAACAACTTGCTAAAAAAAAAAAATCTCCTCATCTCCCCTCTGGTTCTTTTGCAAATTTCCTTAAATCTGTGCCCTCTGGTTACCCACCCTTTGAGAAAAGGCAAAAAATAGCATTATCTTGCCATAAAAAATTCAAAAGACTGATTAAAGGCTGGGAACCTGGGGGTTTTACCTCAGAGGCCCCACCGGAACACATTTTGGGCCCCTCTTAAAAAGTAAATCACAAAAATAATCCAGGGCTCCATCTGAAAGTGTAGCGTTTCAGTGACAGAACTGTAAAACCGATAAAATACTTAATGCCCCACCATTGGTATATCCAGTAGAACATTTTAATCATAGTAACGGGGCTCACATCAGCATCAGGGAACAGGGCAATGCACAGCTGCTGAAAACAGTTCAAAATAGAGCAGAGCGTGGATCCTGCAGGAGCTGCAGTTTTGAGAATTGAGGCCTCTGCTTTATTTTTGCCTTTGTTGGATACGCGATGGAAAAAAAACCTTCAACTGTAAAAGGTCACTTTTATTATTAACTGTAGTAAGATCCAGTTAATGTTTGCTTAATAAGGCTCAGCACTCAGTGGTGTGCATTTACATTTTACTGGAGTACTCCGCAGTGATCATGCACATAACAGCTCAGCATGAAATAGGAAAACACTCAGGAATTCAAATCAATTGAGAGAAAAAAAATGGTCGATTGAGAAAGGGGTTTTAAAATTAAAAGTAAATATAAATAACAACAACACTTGAATTGCTGTCCAAGTTACTCTTTTTTGTGCAGTAATTGTTATGGAGGCATTCAAGAGAGAATCTTGTGACCTGAACCCCTTTTTAAAATTCACAATATCACTTAAAAACAATTACAATTCTCTTAAACATCATTTGTTTTTGTTGGGTTTTCTGTAGATTTGTTAAAAAGTTTAAATTTAATTCCTTTCATTAACCACAATGAGACAGGATCCACTGAACCAAAAGTACTAAAAGGAGAGAGATACTGACGTCATTCAAAGTTCATTCATTAATCCAGACCACTTCAGCAAGTGTGTCATTTCAAGTCAGTTTGACTAATTCAGGTCCTTGGCACCAGTCTGGCACATGAACTCCAGCAGATTAGTTACACTAGACCCAGTGTTTATTTCTGTTGAACTTTCATTATGTTTAAACAGCAAAATAAACAAAAGAATGTTAATTAGGGCTCTTTCAACAGTTTGGTTACTAAAATACGGACAAAGAACTTAACTCTTTAAGAACAAGCTCCACTACATCTCAAGTGGCAAGGAAAGTGTGCTTGATTCACATCTATTCGAGTCCAGTGCTGCCCATGGTTCAGGCCTAGCTCAATGATTCTCTAGATCTTAGTATGGTCACTGGAAGGAACATCACGTCTTGATGAAGCTGATGACAACACTTATGCAGACCAAAATGTCCACTCTGTTGAAATGACACATCATTCTATACCAGCATTGATGGGTATGGAGAGATCGACAGCCCAGAGCATCCCTCCTCTAGAGAGAGTTGCGTAGTCAAAAGCAAGTATCTTTTCAGGGTAGGGAAAATGGCAATTAAGATGTGGTAGAGAATGCCAAGAACCTAAATTGCGCATTGGTCATCTTCATAAATACTTTTCAGATCTTGTTTAGTTTACACCACAATGGAAAGCACTGTGGTAAGAAACCACTTCACATTATTGGACCAATCACTAACCCATGCATCAACCCACAATCTTTGCACTACTTAAAATTAAAATTGATATCTACCATTTATCATTTTAATTTTACATAATATGTGGTGTGAACAGAATACATAAAGTGCACGGAATATGATCTATATACCATTCATGGTGCTGACTCATGTCTTTCCTAGGTTATCAGATCTGTAAATTTGAAGTACTAGATCATGCTCCACACATTCTCGAGATATTAACACAACAAAGACACATCTGGCATTTCAAAATAAAGATCTAAATCGTGCCCCCTTTCTACTACAGGGATGCCTCTAAATTCAAATGCACAGTCATAGAGGCACTGAAACCCTCCTCAGCAGGAGTTTTGTTGGTCCCTCAAATAGAAAGCTTCACCAATAGCAAAGATAAATGACGTCTGTCAACACTTGCTCTTGAATTGCCATTTAAGCCTGGCTGCAGACAAGCCAAGCTGCTAAGCCACTCACACAAGGTAGCAATACACTTTTGCCATTGAAAGCTGGGTGAAGCTGGCCAAATCCACCTTAATTAACTGCTGGTGAGACAAAACCCCTTTTCTTTATATATCTGAGCTGGACTCAAATTCAATTAACTGCGTGGCAATTTCTTATATGCACAAGTGGCTAATGGTAAGTTCCTTTCCCATACACACTCTTCGATGCTCAAAAAATTACTGTAAAATGTTGGAGATAATGTCTAGGTCCCACTGTTTGGTTGCTGTACCATTTGGAACTCACTGTACAATATTTAGTATCTGGTTAAGGTCTTTCTGATGGCAAAGTGGGCAGTTTAGTCATACACTGGTAAGCTACTAGAGCATAGAGGCCAGAGGCGCACAGTTTATGCGGAGTTAGCTGATTCAGCCACGATCCCAGTTGTCTCTAGGGAACAGAAGAATAAAAAAAGGGTTCCAGCTCCTGATTACTATCCAGCAACGTCTGCTGGAAAGTGCACTGAGTGAGTATTAGATAAGCACAAAATCAAGCTCAGCTACGACGACCGCCAGAGTTCTAATACCTGGCCAGCATTCGCTGTCTAAGCTCACTCCTGACGGAGGGCCAATTGGCAAGGTACCCGAGGGCACCCAGCACCCATGGACGTATGGACAACAAAAGTCAACACCTGCAAGGGAGGAGAGAATAGAAAAGAAAGTGTCTGGCTGAATCCCTGTGAGGATCAAAGAAATGTTTGCTGAGCAATCAACTGTTGATTCAGGCTGTTGCCGTGGCTCCACACTGTGATAACTTAAATAAACTAGTGATTAGAGACAAATTAAAAAGATGGGTTCACCGCAACCACAAAATATGACACATCACAGTGTAATGCTGAAAGATAGCTTTGGCACCAAGTAATTTAAGCATGTAATTTAGGCCTCAAAATTAAGACTGCATGGCCATTAGACCACAGGGTTCACAGCTGGCAAAACACTCTGACGTATGGCTGTCTGTCACAGAAGAGTCTCCAAAACAGCTGCACAAGAGAGTGGACTTGTGCTTCATAACAATGCAATCACTGGACCAGTCACACTGTCACTGGCAGGTCACACTCTCAATGTAGGTTAATCAGGCACTGTCAGGAACCAGGTGCTACGTTTGGTTTGTGGTTTTAATCTTCCAGGCCAACCATCACTCCAAGACCTGATAAATTTGATTGATTTCTGTTGTGCTGATGCTGGAAAGTCCCAGTGCCTTATTGTCATGGTGTACTGGGAACTTTCAGAATGTAGAGTGAATATAATCCATTATTGGAAAAATTCTAAATGATCAGTCAGCAGAGGGAATATCTTAATTGGGCAAATTTCCCATTCTATGCTTTATTATGGTTTTTTCCACCTCTCCATCACCAGGACACATTTATTCATGCACAGTACCAACAGCCAGAGTCAAAACTTACATTAACCTCAGCTTATCAAACTTAAGTTGATAAGTCCTAAATTTCAAATATAAGTAGCCTAATGATCTCCTTGCAATGATCACTATAATTATCTGATTTTCTCACTAATCTTCATAAAAGAAACACTTGCATTTATATAGCACCTTTCACCACCTCAGGACGTCCCAAAGCGCTTTACAACCAATTATGTACTTTTGAAGTGTAGACTCTGTTGTAATGTGGGAAATGCGGCAGCCAATTTGCACACGCAAGGTTCCACAAACAGCAATGTGATAATGACCAGATAGTCTGTTTTAGTGATGTTGGTTGGGGGATAAAAATTGGCCAGAACTCTGGAAAGAACTCCCCTGCCCTTCTTCAAAATAGTGCCATGGGATCTTTTCCATCCACCCGAGGGGGCGGACGGGGCCTCGGTTTAATGTCTCATTTGAAAGACGGCACCTCCAACAGTGCAGCACTCCCTTAGTACTGGCACTGGAGTGTCAGCCTGGAATTTGTGCTGAAGTCTCTGGAGTGGGACTTGAGCCCACAACCTTCTGATTCAGAGGCAAGAGTGCTACCCACTGAGACAAGGCTGACACCTTATACATATGTCAAAAGCAAGATGAAAATGTCTTAACGGGCCAGGTAGAGCACTAGGACACAATGGCCTCATGACTTATACCTTATTTGTGTTGGACAGTGACACTGTTGGTGAAGCTGTCCCTTTAATACTGAAAGGCAGTTCCAGCAACAGAAAAGAAAAAAAACTTGATGTTGGTGGCAAAAAAAAATTGTAACCATCATGTTTTTAATTTCAAGTAGTTTTAATAGGATTTACCTCTGGCAGGCTCTTTAAGTTGCAGCTCAAACATAGATTTTTTTTTTTAAATTCTCTCTTTAGCTCCTTATTTGGACACCCAAATGAATCGCATATAAATAAATCCCGCTGAATCTACTAAGGTTGCAGCAGCAACAGAAGCAGAAGGGCGAGAGCCACTTTCATTTTGCAGCCTTGAATCGACGGTCACTGTGAAAAGGCAAATCAGTTTCCTCACGCAGTGAAAAGGCAAATCAGTTTCCTCACTCACAGAAACTCCAACTGTACAAAATTCTGAATAAATGAGCCTGCGGGGGTAATGATACTAAAAATGTACAAAATGCAGTCACTTTAGTGAAAGGTGGCTCCTGTGAATACACAGCAACACCACGATTCAAGTGTACACAGACAGCCACAGAAAATGGCAGAGCCCACACGAGGGGCAGAGCATGCGGGCAAGGGGCAGAGCTGCTGTCCAAAAATACAGGTAAGCGGAAAAAAGAGCGGTCAGCGAATGGCATTCCCTTCGTGTTTAAATGAGAAGTGGAGGATTTCGTGGAATCCCACGGTGTCTCTCCTCTGTCAAAAATGTTCTTGTGCTTAAAAAGGTTCAAATCTCGAGAGATATTTATGCCATATAATCAGGTAGATTGAAAGTTCCCCCGTGTCAAAGCACTAAAAGGAAACCTTTCCCTGCAGCAACCATAAAATCAGGCGATTGAGCTGGGGAAGTGAGCCACGTGGTGTCTCAGCTAATTGCCTCGTCAAAGATGCCTTTCACTAGATGTGGGTTTATGAAGCACTGCTTTCCTAAATCAGCAGAAAGCAAATAGATACATTCCTAGAAAAACAGACCTTTGTAACTATAATTAGGCCAAGAAACGTGACAGCTATCTAAGTGAACAAACTGTCTGGTGGTGTGCATTAATACTTCATTCATGTACTCAATTATATTTGATCTTTCTCCCCCATTCACACCTAGACCCTTGACTGTTCCGAGATAGCCACTGTAGACCACCTACCTCAACGTGTCCACCCCATGCCAAAGAAAAGCCAAAATGTCCATGATTTATTGGTGATTCAACTCTGGTCACTATAAATATCAGACTACCAAATCTCAGTTACTAAATTTGATGAGTCGGTAAACCACGTGTGTTCTGGTGAAAAAAAAAGACCTAAAACAGAAGAATGACCTAATGGCCATGGAGTCAAATGGATTTTGTTTGTATTCTGAACCAGATTGTTTACCTCAGCATCTGAGTCGACCCTGAGCTGTGCTTGCAACTCCATTATCATCGCCAAAGACTACCTATTCACATCTCTGTAACATCACCCACTGCCATCCCTATTTCGGCCCACCTGCCACTGAAGCCCTCATTCATGCCTTTGTCATCTCCAGACTCTATTTACTCTAAAGCTCCCCTGATGGCTTCCCATCCTCTGCCCCTCCATGAACATCAGTTCATCCAAAATTCTGCTGTCCATATCCTATCCCACACCAAGTCCCATCCTTGCTGACGCACACTGGCTCCCAGTCCTCTGACCCCAGCCTCTTGTGCATCACCCTTTCACTCCACCCCACCATTGGCAGCCATGCCTTTAATCGCCTAGATCTCACTCTCTGCTTAAACCTTTCTGTTTCCCCACCTCCCTCTCCTCCATGAAACCCAACCCTTTGACCAAACTTTTGGTCACCCCTTGTAGCAGTTTGCTGTCCGTTTTTCTTCACTCTTTTGTGAAGTGTCTTGCAATGCTTTTTTTCATTAAAGGCGCTGTATAAATGCAAGCCATTGTTGTTTTATTTCATTCAAAAGGAATTAAAATAATAACTTCATACATTTTGTGGTGCATGTTCTCATTTAAGGAGGGTGGCTTTGGAAAAACAACCCCGATGGGTACCTCTTTATGTGATCCTGATACTTCAGCACTGCTTCTCTGCTTGCAGAAGGCAGCACATAATAGAAGGGAGCAGAGACATGCATTGGATGAGGGTTTGGCACAGAGCACATAGAGGGATTGGGAGAGGATGAAATCGAAGGCCTCCTCCGAGCTTGGGACTAGTACCATCCTCCCCCTCCTTTCCTAATGACTCACTGCCCTCCCACCCCCACCTCCCCAGGCATACACCAAGACACATAGTATAATACCAAATAAATAGTAGGAGTATCAGGCAACCAGCATTCTAGTTTATGTTCCCCTTCTTTTTCTGAACTTTGCCTCCCAAGAACTCAACACCTCATGGAACCCTGCATTACTGACTCCACCCATCAGGGAATTTAGGCAGTTAGTTTGATAAGTGTGAACAGAGTGAACCACAGGGCATAAGTGAGCAGAAGCTGGAGATGATGGCAGTGGAACCTACTGGCTGGAGGACCAACTCAAATCCTTCATCAGTTGGAGAGCCCAAGGATTTACAGCAAGATTGTATCTGAGCACAAGCATTTCATGCCAGTCATTTGAGAGAGCGCAAAGTACCTTACAAGAACTAGCAATGACCATGAAGGTGAAATTACCCTTATCTGTGCAGTGTTAATGACTACTTAACAGAAATGCAGTTCACTATGGAACACATGATAAGTCCGGGGCATCTGCAGCAGAGCGCCCAGCGACAGAGGTCCTAAACTCAGTCGGAGTGAATGCTCAGACTACTTCGACAAAGGCCTTGGGTTCTGGTCTATAACAGGCTCTCTTGTCTGGCTTCAATATGCTGGGGGACCAGATTAAGCATAAAGTATATTTATTGCTACCACAGAAAGGGCAGACTCTTGTGCGAATTTGTTTTTACTATAAAACTGATTATACAATAAAAATTAAAGCTTGCTTTAACGTTAGGAACATAGGAACAGGAGTAGGCCATTCAGCCCCTCCAGCCAGTTCCGCCATTCAATTAGATCATGGCTGATCTGTATCTCAACTCCATCTACCCATCCTGGCTCCATTACCTAACAAAAATCTATCAATCTCAGTTTTGAAATTTTCAATTGACCTAGCCTTAACAGCTTTTTGAGGGTCAAAGTTCCAGATTTCCACTAACCTTTGTATGAAGAAGTGCTTTCTGACATCACCAATGAACAACCTAGCTCTAATTTTAAGGTTATGCCCCCTTGTTCTGGACTTCCCCAGCAGAGGAAATAGTTTCCCTCCATCTACCCTATCAAATCCTTTAATCATCTTAAACACATCAATTAGATTGCCCCTTAATCTTCTATATTCAAGAGAATACAAGTCTAGTCTATGCAACCTGTCCTCATAATTTAACCCTTTTAGCCCCACTGGTATTGTCAAAGGGAACACTTAATAGTGGAGGTCATCAACTTGAACTCATGCAAAACTCTACTGCCCGTATCCTAACTCGCATCAAGTCCCGTTCACCCATCACCCCTGTGCTCGCTGACCTACATTGGCTCCCGGTCCGGGAATGCCTCTATTTTAACAATTTTATCCTTGTTTTCAAATCCCCCCCATGGCCTCACCCCTCCCTATCTCTGTAACCTCCTCCAGCCCTACAAGCCTCCGAGATCTCTGTGCTCCTCCAATTCTTGCCTCTTGTGCATCCCCGATTTTCATCACTCCAGCATTGGCGGCCGTGCCTACAGCTGCCTAGGCCCTAAGCTCTGGAATTCCCTCCCTAAAACCACTCCGCCTCTCTACCTCTTCGCCTTTAAATGCTCCTTAAAACCTACCTCTTTGACCAACCTGTCCTAATATCTCCTTATGTGGCTCGTTGTCAAATTTTGTTTGATAACGTTCCTGTGAAGTGCCTTGGGACGTTTTACTACAATAAAGGCGCTATATAAATGCAAGTTGTTGAGATGTATTTGACAGCAGAAAGGATCCAAACATTAACGATCTGACAACCAGACCTGGAAAAGAAACAATCCTGCTGAGGAAAAGGTGAAATGTTAAAGGGATCGAGTTTTTCCTTTCTTGGATGACTGGTGCAATGTAGTAGAATGGTAACTGGTAACTGGGCTGTATACCTTTACAAGACAAACCAGAAGAAAAAGCTAGGATTTGGCAAAGAATGACAGAATTCCAGCGGACAGAGTGACTGACAGCAGACTGCAACTCTCACCCAGGTGTGCCACACTGTGCTCGGGGGTGTTAATTATGGCATCACGCAATGGAGGTGAGCCAACACTGCTGACTTTTTACAGTCACCCGCAGATCCGACCAAAGAACACACCCACCAGCTCAACAAACTGATCAAGACCTTCGATCCAGACCTTCAAAGCATCCTACGTGCTCTCATCCCACGTACTCCCCGCGTGGGAGACTTCTACTGCCTCCCAAAGATACACAAAGCCAACACACCCAGACGTCCTATTGTATCAGGCAACGGAACCCTGTGTGAGAACCTCTCTGGATACGTCGAGGGCATCCTGAAACCCATCGTACAGGGAACCCCCAGCTTCTGTCGCGACACTACAGACTTCCTACAAAAACTCAGCACCCACGGACCAGTTGAACCAGGAACACTTCTCACCACAATGGACGTCTCGGCACTCTACACCAGTATCCCCCACGATGACGGCATCGCTGCAACAGCCTCAGTACTCAACACCAACAACAGCCAATCTCCAGACGCCATCCTACAACTCATCCGCTTCATCCTGGATCACAATGTCTTCACCTTCGATAACCAGTTTTTTACCCAAACACACGGAACAGCCATGGGGACCAAATTCGCACCCCAATACGCCAACATTTTCATGCACAAGTTCGAGCACGACTTCTTCACTGCACAGGACCTCCAACCAACGCTATACACCAGATACATCGACGACATTTTCTTCCTATGGACCCACGGCGAAGAATCACTGAAGAGACTACACGATAACATCAACAAGTTCCATCCCACCATCAAACTCACCATGGACTACTCCTCAGAATCGGTTTCTTTCTTGGACACACGAATCTCCATCAAAGACGGGCACCTCAGCACCTCACTCTACCGCAAGCCCACGGACAACCTCACGATGCTCCACTTTTCCAGCTTCCACCCCAACCACGTCAAAAAGGCCATCCCCTATGGACAGGCCCTACGAATACACAGGATCTGCTCAGACGAGGAGGAACGCGATGGACACCTACAGACGCTGAAAGACGCCCTCCTAAGAACGGGATATGACGCTCGACTTGTCGATCGACAGTTCCGACGGGCCACAGCGAAGAATCGCATAGACCTCCTCAGAAGACAAACACGGGACGCAACCAACAGAGTACCCTTCGTCGTCCAGTACTTCCCGGGAGTGGAGAAACTACACCATGTTCTCCGCAGCCTTCAACATGTCATCGATGATGACGAACACCTCGCTAAGGCCATCCCCACGCCTCCACTACTCGCCTTCAAACAGCCACCCAACCTCAAACAGACCATCGTTCGCAGAAAATTACCCAGCTTTCAGGAGAACAGCGTCCACGACACCACACAACCCTGCCACGGCAACCTCTGCAAGACATGCCAGATCATCGACACAGATACCACCATCACACGAGAGGACACCACCCACCAGGTACATGGTTCATACTTCTGTGACTCGGCCAACGTTGTCTACCTCATACGTTGCAGGAAAGGATGCCCCGGAGCATGGTACATTGGCGAGACCATGCAGACACTGCGACAACGGATGAACGGACACCGCGCAACAATCGCCAGACAGGAGGGTTCCCTCCCAGTCGGGGAACACTTTAGCAGTCAAGGACATTCAGCCACCGATCTTCGGGTAAGCGTTCTCCAAGGCGGCCTTCGAGACACACGACAACGCAAAATCGTCGAGCAGAAGTTGATAGCCAAGTTCCGCACCCACGAGGACGGCCTCAACCGGGATCTTGGGTTCATGTCATGCTACACATAACTCCACCAGCAAAAGGGGAAAAAAAGTTATCTGTTTTTAATACTCTCTCTCTCTCTCTCTGCCATTTGGGTCTCTTTCTGTCTGTCTGTGTAATTGACACAATGTATATTCAGTGTACTGGGACGTACTGTTCTCCGTGACTGGCCTGTTTGAACGCCAACGACACCTTTTGATTGGTGTGATGGTGTCCCAGCCTAATATAAGATATGCAATTTGAGAACCTTTCATTCATTCACCTGACGAAGGGGATAATCTCCGAAAGCTTGTGATTTTAAAATAAAATTGTTGGACTATAACCTGGTGTTGTAAGATTCCTGACTTTTTCTTAAGGCAGACTGAGAATTTAAAGCACAGCTCGCCAGCTTTCTTTAAACACTGTCATTTTGAAACATGTGGAGAAGCAATCACTTAAAGCTATGTAGGATAAAATAGCACGGCATCTTAAAATGATAGATTTTTTGGGGAGAGGAAACTTTAAAGCCTGTAAAACGGTTGCGACACCAACGAATTTCTAGGCTCCTGCGTCCTGCTCAGTACTTGATATCTCTGAGATGAAATAAGAGTTAAATGGTATTTCTGCAGATGCAGAATTGTAGCTGGATCTGGCAGGAAAGCTGAGATTTAAGACCAGTTGACAGGTTTTTAATGGAAGGAGGGTGGGAGCGTAAGAAAGGTGGGGGCATAACTGCTAAATTTCATTCCCCCTCCAAAATTGCAAAGAATTTACAGCACAGGAACAGGCCGTTCGGCCCAACAGGTCTATGCCAGTGTTTATGCTCCACACGAGCCTCCTCCCACCCTACTTCATCTAACCCTATCAGCATATCCCTCTATTCCCTTCTCCCACATGTACTTATCTCGCTTCCCCTTAAACGCATCCATGCTATTCACCTCAACTACTCCATATCGTGTCAAGTTCCACATTCTCACCACTCTCTGAGTAAAGAAGTTTCTGCTGAATTCCTTATTGGATTTATTAGTCACTATCTTATATTTATGGCCCCTAGTTTTGGACTCTTTCCCCCCCCCCCACCCCCAAAGTGGAAACATTTTCTCTCCGTCCACCCTATCAAACCCCTTCATAATTTTAAAGACCTCTATTAGGTCGCCACTCAGCCTTTTCTATTCGAGAGAAAAGAGCCTGTTCAGTCTTTGCTGATAGTTTATAAACTCTCAGTTCTAATTGAATTCTAAAATACACGAATTGAGAGCAAAATATTTCATTCAATTTCTTCAGAACTCTCGTTAATAAAAAAAAAACAAGGCAGCGGGGCAGTGATTTTTTTAAAAAAAAACTTCAGACCACATTTCTTACTGAACAGTGTGAAGTGATTGCCCTGTGTAAGTTAATTTAATTGAATTCCTGGAGTACTGAAATTATGACAGAGCCGATCAGGATATGCCACAAGAAGTTCAAAGTCCCATTTTGTAATCCCATTTTGTCCTCTCGTGCCAATATTTACACTGAAATCAATAAGGAATTTCACTCTCGATGTATTTCAATTTTGAGCTACTTGGGATGTTTTACTACGTTAAAGGTGCTATATAAAGATAAGTTGTTGTACTTATTTGTAGCCCCATCATTGTGTATTGTTGAATTTTTTTATATGAACTGTGAAGGAAGTGTTGCCTTAAACATGAATGCTTCAAGTGTCCTATTTAAATTAGAAAGAAAGAACTTGCATTTATGTAGCGTCTTTCACGACCTCAGGATGTCCCAAAGCGCCTTACAATCAATGAAGTACTTTTTGAAGTGTAGTCATGTTGTAATGTAGGAAACGTGGCAGCCATTTTTGCATACAGCAAGCTCCCACAAACAGCAATATGATAATGATCAGATAATCTGTTTTTGTGGTGTTGGTTGAGGGATAAATGTTGGCCAGGACACCAGGGATAACTCCCTTGATTACAGAAACTAGGGTTGTATTCCCTGGAACTTAAAGATTAAGGGGTGATTTGATCGAAGTTTTCAAGATATTAAGGGGAACTGATAGGGTAGATAGAGAGAAACTATTTCCCCTGGTTGAGGAGTCTGGGACTAGGGGACATAGCCTAAAAATTAGAGCCAGGGCTTGCAGGAGTGAAGTTAGGAAACACTTCTACACGCAAAGGGCAGAAGAAGTTTGGAACTCTCTTTCACAAACAGCAGTTGATACTAGCTCAATTCCTAATTTTAAATCTGAGATTGATAGATTTTTGTTAAGCAAAGGTATTAAGGAATATGGGGCTAAGGCGGGTATATGGAGTTAGGTCACAGGTCCGCCATGATCTCATTGAATGACGGAACAGGCTCAAGGGGCTAAATGGCCTACTCCTGTTCATATGTTCCCTGCTCTTCTTCGAAATAGCGCTATGGGATTTTTACATCCACCCAAGGGCAGACGGAGCCTCGGTTTATTGTCTCATCCAAAAGACAGCACCTCCATCAGTGCAGCACTCCCTCAGTACCGCAATGGAGAATCAGCCTGGATTTTATGCTCAAGTCTCTGGAGTGGGACTTGAACCCACAACCTTCTGACTCAGAGGCGAAAGTGCCACCAATCGAGCCTCGACAGTTAGGCAAATGAAAATACACAGCTCAGCATTGCAATTATTGTATTTAGGATTATTCAACTTCAACTTCAGGTATTATCATCATGTCTGCATAGCTCTCTCATTTCTACTAAAGCATCAACACAACATGCAACAGCTAGACTGGGCTTGTTCATCCCACGTACACATGCATTTTAATTTATATTACAGTCATTTAAATAAAGATTTAATATAGTTTCATTGCAGGCAAACCTGACAGGTGATGAACAACATGAGGAGGAGGAAGCTTGGAAAGTATGATGATCTCTCAACAACCAGGCAGTTGGAGCAATAATAGTGGGTATTAATTGGACATTTAACCAAGGAACATGCAAGAGAAAGCACTATTCTGAGGAGTCCATACTTACCAATAGAACTTTTAAAGCTACAGAACAATATATCCCCTGCCTTGCCTACAGTTTTACACAAGCTCTGTTTCAATCAGCAGCTTGCAGATCAGAGAATCTGCAATCCAGTCACTTTTGCAATGCCAATGGTTTCATGCCCATGCACTCAATCGATGGATGGGGAATGGACCGAACTGGAATTGTGGCATTGGCCAACAAATCGCTACATTGTACACTGCTCTATTGCAAGGCAGTCACCAACTAATGTGTAAAAATCTACACCAGCAGCATTTCCACTTTTTTTCCAGCTCTGGCTCAGTGGTTGCATTCTCGCCTCTGAGTCAGAAGGTGGTGGGTTCAAGCCCCACGAAAGGGGCTTGAGCACAAAATCTAGGCTGACACTCCAGTGCAGTACTGAGGGAGTGCTGCACTGTCAGAGGTGCCGTCCTTCAGATGAGATGTTAAACCGAGACCCCCTTCTACCCTCTCAGGTGGACGTAAAGATCCCATGTCACTATTTCGAAGAAGAGCAGGAGAGTTCTCCCCATTGTCCTGGCCAATATTTATCCCTCAACTAAAACAGATTATCTGGTCATCATCATATTGCCGTTTGTGGGACCATACTGTGCGTAAATTAGCTGCTGCGTTTCCTGCATTACAACAGTGACTACGCTTCAAAAGTATTTCATTGGTTGTAAAGCGCTTTTGGGACGTTCTGTGGTCGTGAAAGGCGCTACATAAATGCAAGTTCGTTCTTTCTGAGCAGAACTCCCTCTGTTTCTTAAAATACACTTTTCATCTCTTGATCATCCTGAGTGACGCACCCTCTGCAGCACTGAAATCAAAATTTTAAACCTATTATTAAGCCATCTGTGTGTGAACCAGTAGCCCTGGACTATAAAAGGGATAATAAAGGCTTATTCTACCAGGGTCACTCTGAAGCACAAGATCGGCTTCGCTGACTAATCCTTCAGTGCTTCTCTCTTCCCTGTGGGAAGCACTCTAACTCTGCTCAGGGCCTCTTGCTAGCAACACAGCCAAATAGAGAGAGAAATTTGTGGTGAAGGATCATAAGTATGAATTTGTATCCACACCCTCTCCTCCACTCCCAGATGCTGCTGCTTTTTAGTAAGCTACATTCTTTATATATAAACTTTATTTATATTAGGATTCCACTTATCCAATCAGTATCAGAAACACAGAATAATTTTGCTACCTACTCCAATGGTGCTATGCATTAACTGATATTAATTCAGCGTGGAAATTGATGGGCGTCACAATGAAATAATTACACACCCAGGACACACTGGGACAGTCAACCAGGTTGGTAACTAGTTGGTCTGAAAAACTGCTGGTTTCAATAAATGATTTCCCACCCTATATACAATTGATAATTATAGGAAGCATGCAGTTCACCTTTCAAACAGTTCCAGATGACAAGAGGAACGTTTAAAAATAAAAGAAAATATTTCCCTCACTGCCATTGTCACACATATCAGAATTTTATTTTGGTCTCCAAAGCTTCCCGTTGCACTCCTGTAGGATGCGTAGATGATGTCTTTACCCTGACAGAAGGTAACATGGATTTATTTCTGAGACAAGGACAAAAGAAAGAGAGAAAAAAATTGTAAACTCGGTAGAAAAGCAATTAGAACTGGCGAGGCATAGAAAGTGAGTACACAATGGAAAAGCAGATTTTCACCTCAGCCTGACACAGCAGTATAATTATTGCTCTCAGCACAATATCCTGTACAATTATAAGCGGGGACTTTGTTTTTAGGTTGTTGCAAAACATTCCAGAATGATATTCAGTCTTGTTTTATTAACCCAATAAATCTGGATCACAAGGTAGACTGACAAGGAAGGCCATCCATCCATCTAGAAAAGGCTGCAGACTAAAAGGGAAAAAAACTGCTGGAAATCCAAATAAAAATAGGGTGTCTACAGACTCCCAACACCCCAACCCCCTCCCACCAATCACAACATTCAACTGGCTCTCAAATGAGTCTAAGGTTTTCACCTCCAATACTCTTCCTGGACCTACATTCCAAGTACTGCTTTTTTTTTCAAACATCAGTCTTAAATTCACCTTTCACCAATTTGAACTTCTGCCCCATAGTTTGCCTTGAAGTGGTGCTCTACTTTTATCTTTTTTATATAATATTTAACAGATGACCCCCACCTTCTCCAAATAATTTTGAATGAAGATATGTGTATTTGTATTGCTTGTGTCGTTCAGATAATTATGTAAAACAGTTTAATCACTTGTATATTATGAGTGGCTCCAGTAAAATATACAGGCGAAGATGGAATCATGTTACAGGATATGAAGCAGCAAACTGCGGCACCATAGGGTGGAAGGTCACAGTTCTGATAACCCACTCCATAGAGCTCTCGACTTCAGCCATATCACTGAGGAGGTGTTGAGAAGAGGCCAAGAGCTTCCCACAGGGATAAGGGGGCATTAGAGCGAACGTCAATACCAGGCAACTCTAATGAACCACTTGATGACCAGATTCAGTGCAACACAAATGAAAACTGGAGACTGGTCATTCACCCACCCAGTGAGGATACACGTGACAAAAAAGGGAATAAAAAATTAAAAAGGACAAAATGGTCAGAAAAATAAAGGATGTCACCAGCAACTTACATTTATATAGCGCCTTTAATGAAGCAAAACATCCCAAGGAGCTTCACAGGAGCGATTATCAAACAAAATTTGACACCGAGCCACATAAGGAGATATTAGGACAGGTGACCAAAAGCTTGGTCAAAGAGGTAGGTTTTAAGGAGCGTCTTAAAGGAGGAGAGAGAGGTCGAGAGGTGGAGAGGTTTAGGGATGGAATTCCAGAGCTTAGGGCCCAGGCAGCTGAAGGCCAATGGTGGAACGATTAAAATCAGGGATGTGCAAGAGGTGAGAATTGGAGGAGCGCAGAGATCTCGGAGGGTTCTAGGGCTGGAGGAGGTTACACAGATAAGGTGGAGCAAGGCCATGGAGGGATGTGAAAACAAGGACGACAATTTTAAAATCGAGGCATTCCCGGACCGGATGCCAACGAAGGTAAGCGAGCACAGGGGTTAGGCGAACGGGATTAGTGCGAGTTAGGATACGGGCAGCAGAATTTTAGATGAGCTCAAGTTTATGGTGGGTGGAAGATGGGAGGCCAAGAATAGTTGAGTCTAGAGGTAACAAAGTCATGGATGAGTGGAGGGGTCAAGAGAGGTGGTGGTGAGATACAGCTGGGTGTTGTCAGCGTACATGTGAAACCTGACGTTATGTTTTTGGATGATGTCGCCGTGGGGTAGCATGCAGGTGAGAAATAGGAGGGGGCCATGGATAGATCCTCAGGGGACTCCAGAGGTAACGGTGCGGGAGTGGGAAGAGAAGCCATTGCAGGTGATTCTCTGGCTACGACTAGATAGATAAGAATGGAAACAGGCGAGCGTAGTTCCACTCAGCTATACAAATCAGGGTTGTCGAACCAGTAACAAACAAAAATCTCCAGATCACAGAAAAAGTAACAGTGGGATCAAAATAATAGAAACTAGAAACTTAATTGCAAATGCCCTGGGGTGCAACACTTTACAGGCATCAGTAATTCTCCTGCACATTGCTCAAGTGGCCATTTTTCATTTGTGCTTTTGGACAGCGAGTGTCAGCAGACTATTTGATTATGAAGAGCATCACAATCATGTTCAGTCCTGTCCTCACTCAAGATCTACAGGCATGCATTTTTTAAATAAATCTCACTAGATAACAACCAAGAAAAGGAACTCTGATCATTCCCCTCATGGACCAGAGGACCTCAAAGCCCATCGCAGCAATCCAACACTAATTAAGATTATCTCAGCACAGAACAAGGGCAGGTCCTGTTGAACTGGCTCAATTATCATACTACTTGCTGCATTTAGCTACTGAGCTATCAGGGGGGCTCATCAGAGACTGCTGTCTGCACTTCACAGGTCTTTCCCAAAAACAATGATGTGTGTGTGTTGGAGGACTCAGATGTCCCAGATTATAAACTTAAGATGGCTTTTACACTTACCAGTCACACAAAAACACAACTTTATGGAGGATCGCCTGGGTGGCTTGAAGAAGTGATTGCAATCTGCATCTTATTTTCAAAGAGTAAGCAGAGGTAAGAATGCAGGACAATGGAAGCTATTTTGAGATAATCCTTGCTCCGTATAGGAAGACAGATCTTCTACCTTTTCATACTTGGCACGTGGTTCTTCCTCCCACCCCCCAACCTCCTGACCATTGGGACAGGACGAAAGAGTGAATGTTAATCCATATCCTATGGGTCATAGCATTATACCTTGATGGCTTAGTTAATAAGTAATGACTGCTGGGCCTGCAGATGGGGTGTTCTCCTCAGTTGTGTATGGAGAGCTATGTTATTGGTTTTGCTGTACAAAATATTGCTGTACTGTCTGAATGGTATATATGCCAGAATGCTATAAATCTCTAACATACATTAAGCTTATGTGTGAGACTCTTATTGTCATTATAGTGCTATATGACGCTGAAACTTTATTTCAAATATAGTATTTAAAAGAATTTTTTTAATGAAATGTCATTACAGAACTTAATAAATCTAGCCAGTTCTTGATATTTTGTTTAAAAAATTGCATGGAAGCTGTGCATCAGATACAGAGCAACAGGCACAAGAACATAAGAAATAGGAGCATGAGTAGGCCATACGGCCCCTCAAGCCTGCTCCACCATTCAATCAGATCATGGTTGATCTTCGACCTCAACTCCACTTTCCCGCCCGATCCCCATATCCCTTGATTCCCCTAGAGTCCAAAAATCTATCCATCTTAGCCTTGAATATTTGGACTTGAATGTAGGGGGCATGATTGGCAAATTTGCAGACGACGCAAAAATTGGCCGTGTAGTTGATAGTGAAGAGGATAGCTGTAGACTCCAAGAAGATATCAATGGGTTGGTGGAGTGGGCGGAAAAGTGGCAAATGGAGTTCAACCCGGAGAGATGTGAGGTAATGCACTTAGGGAGGGCAAACAGTAAAAGGGAATATGCAGTAAACAGGAATATATTGAGAGGGGTAGAGGAAGTGAGAGACCTTGGAGTGCATGTGCACAGGTCCCTGAAGGTGGCAGTACAGGTAGATAAGGTTGTGAAGAAGGCTTACGGAATGCTCTCCGTTATTAGCCGAGGTATAGAATACAAAAGCAGGGATCTAATGATGGAACTGTATAAAACGCTGGTAGGGCCACAGCTAGAGTATTGTGGGCAGTTCTGGTCACATTACAGGAAGGACGTAATTGCTCTGGAGAGAGTGCAGAGAAGATTTACAAAAATGTTGCCAGGACTTGAAAATTGCAGCTACGAGGAGAGATTGGATAGGCTGGGGTTGTTTTCCTTGGAGCAGAGGAGGCTGAGGGGAGACTTGATTGAGGTGTACAAATTATGAGGGGCCTAGATAGAGTAGACAGGAAGTATCTGTTTCTCCTAACGGAGAGTTCAAGAACTAGAGGACATAGATTTAAGCTGATTAGCGGAATGATTAGAGGGGACATGAGGAAAATCTTTTTTACCCAGAGGGTGGTGGGTGTATGGAATTCGCTGCCCGAATTGGTGGTAGAGGCAAGGACCCTCAACTCTTTTAAAAAGTACCTGGACCTGCACCTAAAGTGCTATAAGCTGCAGGGCTACGGACCGAGTGCTGGAAGGTGGGATTAGAACGGGCACCTGGTTGTTCTTCGAGCCGGCACGGACACAATGGGCCGAATGGCCCCCTTCTGTGCTGTATCTTTTCTATGGTTCTACGGTTGAATATATTCAATGACTCAGCATCCACAGCCCTCTGGGGTAGAGAATTCCAAAGATTCACAACCCTCTGCGTGAAGAAATTCCTCCTCATCTCAGTCTTGAATGGCCGACCCCTTATCCTGCGACTATGCCCCCTAGTTCTAGACTCTCTAGCCAGGGGAAACAATCACTCAGCATCTACCTTGTCAAGCCCCCTCATAACCTTATATGTTTTAATGAGATCACATCTCATTCTTCTAAACTCCAGAGAGAATAGGCCCATTCTACTCAACCTTGCCTCAGAGGACAACCCTCAAATCCCAGGAATTAATCTAGTGAACCTTTGCTGTATCGCCTCCAAGGCAAGTATATCTTTCCTTAAGATAAGGAGACCAAAACTGTACGCAGTATAATCGCATATATTGCGATTAGAGTGAATTCAATGATCCATTGGGCCAAAGTGCCATCATCATTGATCTGTTATCCGAAGTACTTAGTGGTCTTGACGTAGTCAGTGGGCCGGTGTTAATTCCAAACCATCGACAATATCATCCCAGTAACACTGAATTTGAGGTGTAGTCATCAAGGCCATGGGACTCTCACTCACAGGCAAACTCCTGAACCTCACCAATACGAGTGAGACCTTTTGACATAAAGGACAATTTTTTTTCCATTCAAGTGATGTGGGCGTTGCTGGCAAGGCCAGCCTTTATTGCCCTTGAGAAGGTGGTGGTGAGCTGCCTTCTTGAACCGCTGCAGTCTGTATGGTCATGGTTCTCCCACAGTACTGTTGTTAGGTAGGGAGTTCCAGGATTTTGACCCAGCAACGAAGGAAAGACGATATATTTCCAAGTCGGGATGGTATGTGACTTGGAAGGGAACGTGCAGGTGGTGGTGTTCCCATGCGCCTACTGCCCTTGCCCTTCTAGGTGGTAGAGGTCACGGGTTTGGAAGGTGCTGTCGAAGAAGCCTTGGCGATTTGCTGCAATGCAAGTTGTAGATGATACACGTTGCAGCCACGATGCCCTGGTGGTGGAGGGAGTGATGTTTAAGGTGGTGGATGGGGTGCCAATCAAGCGGGCTGCTTTGTCCTGGAGGATGTCGAGCTTCTTGAGTGTTGCCTGGAAGAGTGCAGTTCCAACAAGTGGAAAGTATTCCATCACACTCCTGACAAGTGCCATGTAGATGGTGGAAAGGCCGCGGAGAGTCAGGAGGTGAGTCACTCGCAGCAGAAAACCTAACCTCTGACCTGCTCTTGTAGCCACAGTACTTATGTGGCTGGTCCAGTTAAGTTTTTGGTCAAAGGTGACCCCCAGGATGTTGATGGTGCGGGATTCGGCAATGGCAATGTCGTTGAACGTCAAGGGGAGGTGATATGCTGTGATACTGCATGTAATAGGCACAAGACTGAGGAAGCTACAATATACCTTTTAAAAGATGGGGATGTGTGAACAAACTAAGTGCACGCTCAGTTAAAACATACATATATTTCAATGCAAAAGTACATAAGGCTTTTTGATTGTTCTGCATGTAGTGTTAATGGAATCCAATTCCATATATAGACTGAAAATATCATGGCATTCCAGTCTGACACATTGCTGCTGATGATGGGTCCTAATTTTAGATACAAAATGAGGCATCAAAGTTAGCAGAGATAAAGTCAAAGAACCACACTGCGCTGCTTTTATCATTATAATGTGGAGATGCCGGTGATGGACTGGGGTTGACAATTGTAAACAATTTTACAACACCAAGTTATAGTCCAGCAATTTTATTTTAAATTCACAAGCTTTCGGAGGCTTCCTCCTTCCTCAGGTAAATGTTCAGGAGCTCCTTGAAGCCTACGCATTTATACATATAGAACAATACATGGTGTTTACAGAATGCCCCTGCAACTGCCCGTTGCCAAGGCAATCACCGTGTTCAGACAGAGAGGTGTCACCTGCAGAACCCCTGAATACACATTCAACAAAAAAACAAACAGGAACAAACATTTGTTCGCTGGTTACCCCACCAGCGAACAAATGTTATCTGTTTTTAATATAATGGGTCATTTGCTGGCTTTCTCTGCCTTCCGGATGTTTCTGCCTCTCTCTGTTTTTTTTTTCCTGTTTGTTTTTTTGTTGAATGTGTATTCGGGGGTTCTGCAGGTGACACCTCTCTGTCTGAACACGGTGATTGCCTTGGCAACGGGCAGTTGCAGGGGCATTCTGTAAACACCATGTATTGTTCTATATGTATAAATGCGTAGGCTTCAAGGAGCTCCTGAACATTTACCTGAGGAAGGAGGAAGCCTCCGAAAGCTTGTGAATTTAAAATAAAATTGCTGGACTATAACTTGGTGTTGTAAAATTGTTTACAATTTATCATTATAGTGTTACCTGACCCTTCACAGGGAACAAAGGGATTGGTAGCAGCCAATCCTAATGGCTTGCAAAGTAGGGAATTATGTTTTTGAAAAATGCTGCCATTTGACATAAAATTAAATTTAACCAAACGTAGTCCTCACCTCTATTTTAAGTTCATTGTATCAAAATAAAAAAATCATGGCATACACTGCACACAAGCACACCCTGTCTCAACTCAATGTCACATTCCCACACACCCATTCACACTGCCTGCTTACTTCCCATGAAGACATACTCCCCTGTAGTCAATCATTATGCACCTACACACAGAAAGCCAACTGTTTACTGTTCACCTGTGAACACATTTTGAGCCCCAGGCCTAAACCCCAAGTGCACTGCAAGGTCCTGGATAACAGAATAATTTTATCTCAGGACATTTAGTGGAAATAATTTCAAAGCAAACACCATCAGAGAATCCAGTAAAAACTCTGTACAAACTACCAGAATTTTACTGAGGTTTACCCAACAGGAAATCTCACTAGACATTTGATCTTTGTCATTTATAGTTCATGTGAAAAATCTATGATTATCAAGATTCCCCTCAATAAATTTTAACAGCATTTCCCAAAGTAATTTATATATTGGGCCTTTCCCTGACTTTTTGCCAAATGCTAGCCGATTCTGATTTCCCCACAGTTAATTCACAAAAACACTACATCTGTGGTTTTGCTAAAAATGTACTAAACTTTACCGGTCATTTGACATAAAATGACAACATATTAGTGAAAAAAAGTGTTTTTTAAAAAAAGTTTATGGTCCTTGAAAGTATATATATATATATATATATATATATATACACACACATATAAACACACACCGTACAAGTCTTAAAGAACTGATTTACAGGACTCTACAAGAACCATTTTACAGATTTTTAAAATATATATTTGTTTGCCAAACACAAGACAATAATGGCACAATATGTATCAAAACAAGCCAGTATTACAAAAATACCACTGCATCCTAACAAACATGATCCTAACTGTTGTTCTTGCTCCCAAAGAGGAAGGCTCCTTAAGATACAAACACATGACTCCTAATTTCTGTGTGTTGGCAGGTTTGGCAAGACAGCCAGGACAAGAGTCAAAATCTAATGACATGCTGTACTTTTATACCCCAAGGTTCACTTCATCTTTATTTTCTTACAAAAGCAATTGAGTATTTGACCTCACTTATAGCTCAATTAAAAGAAGTTACATTGAAACATTTGCTTCAGTTATGTCGCCGACATTCAAAACAGGTTTCAAGCTAACATTTTCTTTTGTATCTACTCCAGACCGGCAATACTAAATAGCACAGTTCAGACTCTGGTTAGAATTACATTTGGAAGTGGGTGATCAGGTCACTCTGCCAGCGTGCGCTCAGAGTCATATCTAATGCTGTAAAAAAAAAACTTTTGCCAGGTTTAGTTTAGTTTTATCATGGGGGTTCAGCCTGCAACATTTTATTAAACATAGTTATCATCTTTTTGGCTGCGTGGTCAAGAGGTTTCATACCCTCTTGCTCTGCCCATCCAATCAATCACCTTACCTGGTTTGGGTCAGTGGCTCTGAAAACATGGCATGCCATCTCGGACTCAGGGTTGTCAGGCTGGGTCCTGATTAGATAGGCGAAGTAGGTAAGGTCATGGCTGTTGTGGATGAACCTGGTGATGTGCTGTGCCTTATGCTCAAAGATAAAGACCGATGTGTTGCTGCTGGTGGCCTGGGGGACGCATCGGATGAGAGGTGGAGTGAGGATGAGGAGAACCTCCCGTGCTGCCAAAGACGACCCTGGCTCTTGCTTCTCGCAGCGCCTGCGGATCTCAGCCATCAGCCAGGGCAACATGGGCAGGGTTGTCCTGCGGTCCAGAGTGGACCAGCCCATGTACCACAAGGTAAACCTTTTCTCAAGTTTGCTCTTCTCATCCTGCTGCTGCTGCTGTTGGCTGTCCTCCTCCATTCCCACTGACTCGTAGAATCAGGTTTGCAAAGATACAGATTATTTCTTTTTTATCCTTGCACTTGGTTGAGTTGCAGCTTCAGCTGCTAAAGAATGACACGTGGGAGGATCTTGTCACTAATAGCCTCCCAGATCCCTGGCCCATTTGCTTTGAAATGCAGGCAAGTCCGATTACGGTCACGTACAAGCTAACTTTTAAGTGATTTATATTCACTGGCCAATATTCCACAACGCACCTTCCTCCCGATGAGAGCACCAGGCGCTTTATTATCAATGTTTGCTATCTCTTTAGTCAAGCACTTCATGCATTATTGTTTCCGATTGCATAACGATCCACAAACGTCAATATCCTTTCGATTTTGACCCAATGATTTGCCCTCGAGCAAAAAAAAAAGCTCAACCAAGAATCTCAAACGCACCTCCTGTGTCCTCCAGCCCAGGGTGAAATCATAATGATAATAATAATAATAATAAAAAGCAGGGTTTGGGGATAGAGGTGGAGAATGCTGCTTGCTGCCCGTTGCCTTAACATTTAAGCAGACGGTGTTTCCGAGTTAGACGGGGATCCTTTGCTGGTTTTTTTTTTTGAAAAAGAAATTAAAAATGTTTGAAAATAAACCACCAGACGGGATGCACTCAAAACGTGGCCTTCTCCTTGCACAGAACACAAGACAAATAAACTCTCTCTCTCTCTCTCTCTCCCTCCAGCTGGCTGGGGGTAGTCAGCCCATCCCTGTGCCCCAGAGCTCGGGGAAATGCAGCCCCCGGGAGAGGCGAGCGGGAGGGGAATCCCTGCAGACTCCCTCTTGTATCCTTTCCTTGTGTCGATTTCCAGCGCTGCTGCTGCTGTTTGCTGCTTGCTGCTTGCGGGAGAGGAGGTCCTGACCGGGAGCCAGCTACAGCATGCACTTGGCTACCTTGTTTCCCCCCCCCCCCACCACCACCGTGTCCCGGGGCTGCCTCGGCTTGGGCTTTAGGACTTGCCCACAAGTTGAAAAGGAGGAGGAGAAAAGGGCTTGGCTTCATCCTCGACTGGAGAGTGACTTGCCTGGCGCGGCGCCGCGTGTGCGGAGGGGTGGGGCGACGGGCAAAAGTGACAGCAGCAAATTGACAACGTGCAGAGGTAGATCTGCACTGATTGCAGAGAAACCCCCAGCCCAGTGTCACTGCATTCATTCCACACCGAGATCTCACTGGGGATCGTCTCTGAGAGAGTGCTCAGTGACATAGTGCACCAAGAGGTGTTTATGATGTGTGCAACCACAGAGGTGTTGGTAGAGAGAAACTATTTCCTCTGGTGGGGGGAGTCCAGAACAAGGGGAGCATAACCTTAACGTTAGAGCTAGGCCGTTCCTGGGCAATGGCAGGAAGCACTTCTTCACACAAGGGGGAGTGGAAATCTGGAACTTACCCCCACCCCCCCACCCCCAAGAAGCTGTTGAGCTGGGGGTCAATTGAAAATTTCGAAACTGAGATTGATAGATTTTTTTGTTTGGTAAGGGTCTCAAGGGTTACGGAGCCAGGGCGGGTAGGTGGAGTTAAGTTACAGATCAGCAGTGATCTAATTGAATGGTGGAACAGGCTCGAGGGGCTGAACGGCCTGCTCCTGTTCCTATGTAACGGGCCGGAGGGGCTGAATGGCCTACTCCTGCTCCTATATAACAGGCCCGAGGGGCTGAATGGCCTACTCCTGCTCCCATGTTCCTAAGTCTAGATCCACAACAGGGAAATACAACTTAAATAATGAAAAGGGCAAATGAGTAATTGGCTTCAACAGTAAAGTTAGATAACTTACTGTTTGTAGGGAAACGAGAAATGAGTAACTACTAGTCTCTAAGTGAAAGTTAAATTGATTTTTTTAAACAAATTCCTTTGACGCATTAACTTAAGGTTGAGAGTCATTTAATCAACGATCAATGTGCTACTTGGAACTAAAAAAAACTTTAGTAAAAAAAACTTTAGTAAAAAAAACTCTAGCCAGGTTTAGTTTATTCTAGTTTTATCATCAGTAGGGGCTCAGCAGGCAACATTTTATTAAACATAGTTACCATCTTTTTGGCTCTTTTTAAAAAATGTTCGCCCCTTCTAATCATCTTGTGAAGTATCTCCTGTGGGACGCAGTACCGTAGGCCAACTGCTCTCTCACGTCTCACCTAAGTGACGATGTGTGAGTCTAGATAGTAAGTGTTAATAGACTATTCCAGCACAGCGGGCATCCCAGACATCCCTGATGCTGGTCTTACCCACTCTACACTTCCATGCTATTTCCAGCACGAGTCACTGGATATCAAACAGGGCCAGTAATAAGAGCCAATTTTACCCTTCCTAGCCCAGCAGCACTGAGGCCAATTGTGGCACCTGAACTGAAGATAGTGTTGCCAACCGTCCAGGGTTGACCTGGAGTCTCCAGGAATTGAAGATTGATCTCTTGGAAGCTGCTGTGAGAAAAACCATAGAGGTATTAAAAGAGAATTATTATTTTTTTCATTTTCTTTGAACATTTTTGTTTATTAATTGTAAAATTATTGGAGATGGGGTAAAAGACTGTTTGAACAGGCGGGACGGTTGGAGAGGGGAGGTCATGTGATGAAACGTCCAGGAATACGTCCAACCAGAGTTGGCAGCCCTCAATGAAGGCTGAGCTTCTATGGGCTGAATGACCTTTTCTCATCCTTGACTTTTCTTGTATTTTTATGTTCTAATTGCTCTGCCACATGAGCTCAGTAAAGAGCAGATCATTTTTTTAAAATGTTGCTTGACTTGTTTTCTACATTTTCTTCTAAAACTATTACTGCACATACGTCAGAAAATAATTCACAGTAAATTTAGATTACAGATAAATGCTGTACAATTGAAGAGTGTTCTGTGGATTTCATATCTATTTCCTCTAATCTCAAGATTTGCTTGTACTTTGTTTTCAGAACAAATCTGGCATCGACACAAATCCAGCTTTTAAAGTTTAGATTTTGGGCGAGTTTTTGTGTTGATCAAGGTAAGGAATGTCAGTGCTGAGAAACAAACCCCTTTTCCACTTACTGGTAATCCCAGGCAAAGCTCCCTCTACTCCTCCAACTTGAGAAGAGCACCCTCTACTGCACCAGTGTAATATTTCCATTTCCCACACCAGCCTTGCTCACGGGCTTACTGAATGAGATTTCCAGTTTTTGACAATTGACAATGAAAGATTGCTTTGTTTTTGTGTTGATTAGGAACAAAGCCCTAACTCAGAGGAATCGTGTAGTCATTTCACAGAGGAAGCATAGAGAGAAGCTTTCATCCCATCGGTCTGGGTTGGATTCAAACCCAGATTTTACAGGTGAAAAGACAGTGTTAATATAAAGGGTAATTCTCTGACCTCACACTTCCAGCAGGCAGCCTTGTCCACCAGTAGCATCAGTCAGAAAATTACCCCTCTGTTCTGTTGCTGATCTGGAAGCGGTTGATGCTGAAACTCAATGTAAAATCGACCTCCAAACCATTAAAAAATAAAGTATTTACACTAACTGGTACCTAATGTTACAGTAGGAAAAAACAAAGACAAAATGTTTGCCAGTTGTCTTGCCAAGGAGATGTGGACTTGGGCTGTTTAGGATACATTCTGAGTATGTTCTATATATTTTGCATATATGTTATTGTGTTGGCTACCTAGGACAGAAATCCATATTAAAAGAAAAGAAAGAAAGACTTACATTTATATTGTGCCTTTCACGACCACAGGACATCCCAAAGCACTTTACAGCCAATTATGTACTTTTGAAGTGTAGTCACTGTTGTAATGTAGGAAACGCGGCAGCCAATTTTTGCATAGCAAGGTCCCACAAACAGCAACGAGATACTGACCAGATAAGTGATGTTGGTTGAGGGATAAATATTGGCCAGACAACCTGAGAGAACTCCCCTGCTCTTGTTCGAATAGTGCCATGAGATCTTTTACATCTACCTGAGAGGGCAGACAGGGCCTCGGTTTAACGTCTCATCTGAAAGATGGCAGCTCTGACAGTACAACACTCCCTCAGTACTGCACTGGAGTGTCAGCCTAGATTATGTGCTCATGTCTCTGAAGTGGGACTCATAACTAACAACTTTCTGACTCAGGAGCGTGTGTGTTACCAACTGAGCCATGGCTGATACCCAGGAACTATAAAGTGTTCTTTTTAATGTAATCATCTTTTGTATTGTTCAAAGACAGTGATATGTAGCATAGCATTCAATCACTGTAAAAAGGAAGAATTCCTTGAAATGCCCAATGTTTAAAGAATGACTTAACACACTGCTCCATCTAGTTTTTACTCTTGTTCAGATAGAGCATTTCACAGTAAGGATAATTTGGCAGTGGCAATGGAGGACAAAAACTCTGATGGGAAAGTTCAGAGACAGCAAAATAAATAGAATTTTATATACGTAATAAAATGAAGACAGTTGATAATGTAACTCATGCTTGGAGTTTCGATAGTTGTGGTTTTGTTATTGTGGTTTATGACATTATCCAAAACGCTTGACTGTTTATAGTTACCCGCCGAGACGTTTGGTATTTTCTATATAATTGTGTGTCAGTCATTATTATAAGAGACTATTAAAGAACAAAATTACCTGTAAAATCCCCATCCAACAATTTAAAAATTGCCATGCTAGATTTGTTTTATTACAGTGAAATCAAATAAACGCAGAATAATTTTAACAACTGTTATGCCCAGGATCAGTATATTACAATCGTATGCTACAATATTGTAAGACAATATCTAAAATATCTGTTCCCAACATTTTAAACATTGCCATAACAGATTTGTTTTGCCACAGCTAAATACTATTCAATGGAAAAAAAACTGATTTGTTGGTATCTGGACTTCTACATAATGAGAGTAATATATTGGAATTCTTTGCTTAGATCAGTTCTACACTGTTTTCTTCCAAACCTGTTAAAACTATCAGGCTTCATTCATTCTACTAAGGCCCCACTGCTGTGTCATAGATTACTATACTTCAGTTACCCATCCTTATTTCCAACTGTGTCTCAGTTAGCAATCTTTCAAACTTTGCAATAGGATATCAATGGTGGATGTTTAATGGTACATGGGCCTGTACTTGCCAGTGAATTGTTCAGTTTTACACCTGACAACGCCAAGAGGTCTACCAAAAGCTGAGTCCAAAACTAACTCTATGCTTCCCCCAAACCCCTTGCACCCTTGCATTCCCTACCTATTTATCTTCCCACTAACTCTTCCTACTACTCCATTGTTTCCACCGCTACCCCAACCTCTTCCCTTTTGAACTACGCACTGCATTCCTATTATTAATTGGAATACTAGAGCCCGGTCTTCAGTTGCTTCCAAGCCTTTATTCACAGAGATCCCCCTTACACGCACACCACATCCTAGATAAGCTCTCATATAAAAAGGATACAAGAGAGTCCCCAGTTGACACACACCACCTGAATACAATTAAAACTAATTGATATAAATCACATGATACAATTAACAACTCCGACATCATCCCTTCCCCCTTGCACCACTGTGATTCACCTCATCCTTCACCCTCCATCTACCCCTTCCCATTCCCACTGATTCCACCAAGGACAAATGATGAGGCCAGAGGTCCTTTCAACCTCAACCAGTCCCCCCTCCCCTACCCTCCCCCTCCTGGCCTCTCTTCCTATCTTCCTCCTTCAGAGGTTTGTTTGCTTTCAAAATTCGATTTGTCTTTTAAAAAATCTAATTAGAGTAAGAAAGAATCCATAGGTCTCTTCTTCTGCCTCTTGGTGTTAGAAATTAGAACCTCCATCTCAAGTGAACAATTACCGGTTATCACCATATAGAATCATAGAATCATAGAAGTTTACAACATGGAAACAGGCCCTTCGGCCCAACATGTCCCTGTCGCCCAGTTTATACCACTAAGCTAGTCCCAATTGCCTGCACTTGGCGCACATATAATTGTCTATTAGATGATTAGCTGATCTTGTTTTACTTTTTTAACAAATTCAGGCTTCAGTTGCTTGATTCAGTAGGCAGTTGTTGATGATGAGTGGGTGTAGTTGCCTTTTTTTTTAAAAGAAAGTCTGCGGGTCTGAACACAAACTGGGAATTAGTTAGTCTACCAGCTACAACATGAAAAAAGATGTTGATGCTATCAATGACATTTTTTCACTAATTCTGCTGTAACTGCTGTCACAAAAGCTTTCAGAACTCAGACTGATTACATGCACTATTTGGCATGGAAATTTGGAGAGGTAAGGAACTACAGAATGATTAGTAAAGGCTTGCATTTATATAGCGCCTTTCATGACCTCAGGACTTCCCAAAGCGCTTTGCAGCCAATGAAGTACTTTTGAAGTGTAGTTACTGTTGTAATGTAGGAAAGTAGTAGTCAGAGGATTGTGAAAAAATAAACTATCGGTTATTTTGAGCCACACGAGTTATGACCATGGTGCATGTGAATTCTACTGTCCAGTGTTGCATTACGGTTTATTTGTCCTGATTCACATGTGAATTGCTATGTGCTGTATTTATACAATGTATGTTGTGTAATCACCCTGAAAGCTGTGGATCTGACAGTGACAAATGCTGTCTATAAACCACTACTGAATGTTCCTTACATGTTGTATAAATAAAGGATATACCTTTTGTTTGTCTTCGAAGACTCATAAAACATCTGAAAAAAAAGGTCACTACAACACTATTTTCAAAAGTGTGCTTGAAAATTAACAGTTTCAATGAACAGCATATTTAAATTCATTTAAACAAACAGAACTGTAGTCATCTTAAGAGTGCAATGCACCAAAAATTTAAACTGAAAAAAAGTGTAACTGTTAACAACTGATTGCATATTCCAACAATCAACCTCATTTAATATAAACCGACATTCAGTCCAAGTTCTGCCGGAAGCACTCAGCTTCAGACGTCATCACAGCCCTAAACCAGACGTCAGCACAAGAGCTGAATGGCAGAGAAGGGGTGAGAACAGCTGCCCTTATCATCAAGGCAGCATTCAACTGAGCGTGGCACTAAGGAGCCCTAGAAAAACTGAAGTCAGTGGAGGTCAAGGGGAAAACCCTTCAGTGGTTGGAGTAAGACCTGACACATAGGAAGATGATTGTGGTTATCAGTAGCCAGGCATCACAGCCCCAGGACATTTGCGCAGGTCTTTCTTGAAAAAGAATTTGACCCAACCATCTTCAACAGCTTCATCAACAACTTTCCCTTCACCATAAGGTCAGGAGTGGGGCTGTTCACTGACGATTCCAGTATTCAACTCCATTCACAACTTCTCCATAATGTATCAGTCCATGCTGGGCCACAGCAGGATGTGGACAACATCCAGGCTTGGGCTAATAAGTAGCAGGTAACAGATGTGATACATAAGTCACAGGTAATATTCATCTCCAACCAAGAATTCGCTTGATTGGCACCCTGCCACTGCAGTCAATAGTCACCCTTTCCACCACTGGTGGACACTGTGGCTGTAGTATGTAATATTTACAGTGTGCATTGTAGCAACTCACCCGGCATGCTTCAATAGCAACCCACAGCCCTGCAACTTCTACCACCAAGAAGTTTAAAAGCAGCAATATCATGGAAACACCATCACCTCCAATTTTTTCTCCAAGTTACGGACCATTCTGACTTGGATATATATTGCCGTTCCATCATTGTCTCTGGGTCATTATCCTGGAATTCCCTACTAACACCACCATCATCACAAGGACTGCTGAAGATTAAGGAACAAGACAATCACCACCTTCTGAGGGCTACCAGGGATGGGCAATAAATGTGGCATTGCCAGTGTTGCCCACATCACGAGTACAAATTTTAAAAACTTATAGACTTGCCATGTCTTACTCATTTGGAGTGGCACTTACTCAATTCAAGTTCATTCATGAATACTTGAGGTTTCTCCAATTTAGATTATCGATTTTTTTATTTGGACATATATCATCCACATATGTCTATCTGAGATAAGCACAGTCATGTATAAATCAAAAGCCACTCACTCCGTTCATCTTCTCTACTATGCATATACTACAAGCCAAGGTATTCATTGGACCACACTAAAATACATGGCCTTGTTTTCGTTAATCTAGACCACACAATTACGGCACATTCTAGTAATTATCAAATGTGCACATTAGGCTTGAGATGGTCATTCTAATGCTCACTTTCGCAGGCACATCCATACCCAGCCCGTCACGACTGTCCTAAACAAAATTATGCGATACAGTTAATGTCTCAGAAAATGTTACTCATACTCATTGGTAGCAATATTAAACTACCTAGATCGGCATAATGATGGGCAAACTCATGCCATTTTATCTCTTGGATTCAATTGCCATTATGGTCAGTTGCCAGACACGGCTGACTAGAATGTTAAAAAGTAGGAAAAAAATATGGGAGATTGGCAATTTTTAAAAAAATGTATTATTTCCAAGTTCTCATTCTTATTTATGTTTCTAATAAGACTTTGGATTAAGCCTTGCAAGTACTCAACTTTTTAGACCCTTCCATCCATCTTGTCTTACGCCTGTATGCTGCAGAAATCCAAATTTTCATCCCTAATAATCCATATAGTATTTCAATTTATTACTGTTATGACATTGCACAAGGAACTCCCCTGACAGCACAGCACCGAGCCATACAGACCAGAATATTGCAGGTTTTATTCTTGGTCCGTGAGCTAATCTCAGCTCTTGGGTTCTACTGTCGGAGGTGCTGTCTTTCAGATGAGGCATTAAATCCATCTGCCCTATCAGGTGGACGTAAAAGATCCCAAAGCACTATTTTGAAAAAGATCAGGGGAGTTCTCCCCATTGTTCTAGCCAATATTTATCGCTCAACCAAAATCACTAAAATAAATACAGATTATCTGGTCATTATCACATTGCTGTTTGTGGGATCTTGCTATGTGCACAAATTGGTTGCCGTGTTTCCTACATTACAACAGTGACTACACTTCAAAAGTACTTCATTGGCTGTAAAGCACTTTGGGATGTTGTGAGGTCGTGAAAGCCGCTATACAAATGCAAGTTCTTTCTTTACAATTGGCTTCAGTTTCCCACGCTTGACAGAGAAATATTAGCCATGGGTTATTGCTCCTAATTATTATCCAATTGATTTCTGCTGGAAAATGTGCATCTGCCAGATGACAGTTGAGGTCAGGATTGAGTTTGGCTGCGATGCAGTTGAATCGTCTATTCCTACTGACTGCTTGGCCTCCCAGATGAAGAATTGTCACTTTGGGAATGTACGTACGGGGCTGCCAGTACTTGTGAAACAGTACCCCAGTGCCTTAGGAAGAAATGTACAAGTAAAACAATATAGATATAAGAGCCTAGAATTTTCATTGGTGGTTCCCCTATCTTCTGAACCCTGACGGAAATTCTATCCCAAAGCCTTTTGAAATATAAACTAGTCTATGAGAAAGGGGAAACATAACAGACAAGAGAAATAAAGGTGGAAGCACTTCCTTATATTCAATTACTGATTTGTAAACAATTTCTCTACAGCATCGAGAACCTAATGAAGTAAATGTAAGTTGTTCATTTTTTTAACGTTGGTAGCAATTTCTTAATTTGGAGATCAAGTGAAATATATAACAAGTGCAGGTGAGTAGATAGAAAGTCTCCACTGTAAAAAAAGGCACATGCAACCGGTGAGTAACATAAACTTCCTTCTACCCACAGCATTTTTTCATTATCAACACAGTCATAAATTGCTTGCTGTTAGCTGCTTTGCGGAGGAGGCTTACAGCAATGATGTTATTTTTTCTTGTAGTTGCCTATTTTGTGCTCTCAATGGAATTACACATTACCTGCGGTGTTGTGCAATGATGGAGGCCACCACAAGACTAAAGCTAAATTACAGCATTTTGCTCAATTGAATGAATGTTACTGAGTGCTGTTGGCAGTTTGTGTATTCGTAAGTACTTATGCAGACTAGAAAACTATTCCTGCAGCTTTGTTCATCCAGCCTCACCTTAATTTCACAAATCTTACTTGTGTGCAAATAAGAAACATATTTCAGAGGCAGAGTTTGTGGCTGTCCTATATTTACGGGCTTTTTTTTTTGCTGGGTCATCGTCGCTGGGTCAAAATCCTGGAACTCCCTTCCTAACAGCACTGAGGGAGAACCTTCACCACACGGACTGCAGCGGTTCAAGAAGGCGGCTCACCACCACCTTCTCAAGGGCAATTAGGGATGGGCAATAAATGCTGGCCTTGCCAACGATGCCCACATCCCATGAACGAATAAAAAAAAGGATAGTAATCAGTTTAAATTTGCCTACAGTTAACCGTTTAGTCCTTGTGAGGGTGTAGAACTCAAGCTGCTTTTGTATGTGGAGACACGTGACTATGGGCTAATTTGTAAGTGTGAGAGAATGAGTGCCTACACATGACTGCATGAAATTATAAGTTATAAAGTTATATGGATAGGTACTGGGGTAGAGTTACCTTGGTATATTCTGCATTAAGTAAAATGTTCCCCCCCACCCCCCCACCTCACCCCAGGCGCAGCCCAATCAAACTAACCAATTAAAACAATCCCTTTGGTCACAGACAGAACCTATGTTTTTTCACTGACCTGTGTGGAGGTTGTATCTATCATGACATAATTGCATGTCACGTTACTTTAATCCAAGCTAGGCCTGCCTTATTTGTGTTCCAATTTTTGGAGCATTTTTATTCCTCATTTTTTCCCTCCCCTTCCTCTCCTGAAGATGTTGACCAATTGGCCATTCTTCATATGCAAACCTAAACAATGAATGTTGCAGGCTATTCGACTGCAGAGGGAAGCACAGTCAAATCCAACCCGGTTATCAGCTGATCTGCACACACATACTTATTTTAATTTGTTTTCAGGATGTGGGCAATGCTGCATTTATTCCTCATCCTTTTTTTTTACTCAAAAGATGGTATGCCTTCTCTTTGAACTGCTGCACTTAATAGTGTTTGTTTACAGAGTGGTTTGCTAGGCCACATCAGAGGTGATTAAGAGTCAGCCACATAGCACGGGACTGGAGTCATGTGTAAGCCAGAGTAGGCATGGCAGGCTCCCTTCCCTGAAGGACATGAATGAACCAGTTGGATTTTTTTGACAATCTGGAAAGGTTGTCTGGTGGTTATTGGTAATATGCTTATCTTTCTAGTGGGATAATCACTGGCTCCTGTAGGTGGAAATGGGGTGGTAGTTCCCTGAAAATCGTGAGAGAAAAGACTTACCATCGCGTTCCTGCCAACGCCATCCTGAAAGGGGCCTATGACTGGGTGGCTGGAGCACCTGCTTGTTTCAGATGATAGGCCCCTTCTAGTATGCAAATTGGCATCCTATGATGCCTATAGGACCTCAATTGTCATTTTGGGAAACAACTGGGTAGAGCATGCGCTAGCGGGGTGGGTGCCTATTTGGCGCCCGCAGCTTGTTGGTGGCATATTAATGAGACCTGGCCTCAAAATGGACTCAGCTTCCTACCAAAAACTAGGGGACAGTCAGCTGCCTGATAGTTAAAACCTACGCTATGACCACTGCATTGCTATTCTAGTACCATAACTAAGCTACTACATGATGTGGAGATGCCGGTGATGGACTGGGGTTGACAATTGTAAACAATTTTACAACACCAAGTTATAGTCCAACAATTTTATTTTTAATCCCACAAGCTTTCGGGGGCTTCCCCCTTCCTCAGGTGGTTTCCACACCGTTCACCTGATAATCTGTTTTAGTGACATTGGTTGAGGGATAAATATTGGTCAGGACACTGGGGAGCACTCCCTTGCTCGTCTTCGAAATAGTGCCATGAGATTTTTTTATATCCTGCTGAGGGGGCAGATGGTGTTATAAATTGGATAGCTAGGTAGTGAAGGATAGAATACTAGAGCCTAGTCTTCAGTTGCTTCCAAGCCTTTATTCACAGAGCTCCACATTTACACCCACACCACTCCCTAGATCAGCTCTCTTATAAATGGATACAAGAGAGTTCCCAATTGATACCCAGCACCTGAATAAAATTAGCACTAATTGATAATCACATGGATATAATTAACAAATGCTGCCTCGCTTTAACGCCTCATCCAAAAGACAGCACCTCTGACAGTGCATCACTCCCTCAGTACTGCACTGAAACGTCAGCCCAGATTTTGTGCTTAAGCCTCAGGAGTGGGACATTGAACCCACATCCTTTGGACTCAGAAGGCGATAATGCTACCAACTGAGCTACGGCTAACACAGATAGTGAAAGTAAATCTTTTGTGTTGTAATTTTCATTTAGGAAATTTGAAGTCTGAAGTTAACTCACTGTTTCCACCTTTCGGTGAAAAGAAAAAAAAACTGCAGCTGCAGGTGTTTTAGTTCAGCTGTAGTTTTGCACCGTTTTAGCCACTGATACTTGTGAAATAATTGGTACAGAACATACACAGAAATGCGAAGTATCAGTTACATTTGCTGTAAGCACAAGCTTTCCACAGTAGCTGGGATAAAGGATTTGAAACAGATTCTAAATTGACTGGAATTAACAGGTTAGACAGGTTTAACTGAATAGAAATGAGCTTGTCAGAATGAATATTCATTGCTGTCTTCACAGTTCACCAACTGTTCTCACCCATTAAAAGCGTTAACACAGAACACTGAGTATCTTTCCACGTCTATTTTTGTCACATATAGCTTATTTGTTGTTCTAATGTGCAGACTGAATAATTATAAAACGGATTACAGCAGAATAGCAGAGAGACACTACCTGAAATGGTGGTGGAAGCAGATTCAATAGTAACTTTCAAAAGGGAATTGGAGATGTACTTGAAAAGGAAATATGTGCAGGGCTATGGAGAAAGAACAGCAGAGAGGGACTAATTGCATAGCTCTTTCCAGGAGCTGGCACAGGCGTGATGGGCTGAATGGCCTCCTTCTGTGGTGTATCATTTCTATGATTCAGAGTAAATATCAACCAGCTGTCACTGTGACAAGCGCCTCTCTAAAGGAGAGGAAACATTAAAGATTGGCTGAAATTTGGAGTCGTATCCATTTTGCCCAATAACTTAAACTGGTTATCTACCAAGTGCAGTTAATCTTTCCTAAAATAATTAAATATTTTATGCAGAAGAATTTTAGAATCTATGCAGTGATTATTATTTCAAATTTTATTGAAAAACATTTAAACAAGAACAGCACCTCCCAAACCCGCGACCCCTACCACCTAGAAGGACAAGAGCAGCAGGCACATGGGAACAACACCACCTGCACATTCCCCTTCAAGTCACACACCATCCCGACTTGGAAATATATCGCCGTTCCTTCATCGTCGCTGGGTCAAAATCCTGGAACTCCCTTCCTAACAGCACTGTGGGAGAACCATCACCACACGGACTGCAGCAGTTCAAGAAGACGGCTCACCACCATCTTCTCAAGGGCAATTAGGGATGGGCAATAAATGCCGGCCTCGCCAGCGACGCCCACATGGGCTGAATGGCCTCCTGCTGTGCTGTATGATAATCAGCTTTAAAAATATATTTAAACAATGGGAGAATGAGAGCACTAAGGCTGCACAGAACTGTCGCTGAATGGCTGATGTGTCAGTTGAGTGAGAAACAAAGTGGAGAATTATTCAGACAAAGAGGAGGCCATGCTGTTTTATACTGTTGTGATAGCACAGTACGCGTTATCAACCATCGGTGCTTTAAAAGAAAGTTTAATCTAACAAACCACCAACATTCGAGTGCAATACAGTTAATGGTGATTGTTTGAAGAGCTGTAATAGGGCACTAACTTGTTTTGTAATGTCCCTATTATGGGCCCCATTGGCAGGAAATGACAGGACAAGGCAGAGGAAAAGAATGGATTTCACTCAGCGTAGAATGATTTTCACTTTCAAACTGTGATTCCATTATTTTCAACATTAGAAAGAAATGCAGTGCTGGCCAGAGCTACTTTGCTGCCAGCTGTGGCTCGGTGGTAGCACTCTCGCCTGTGAGTCAGAAGATTGTGGTTCAAGTCCCACTCCAGAGACTTGAGTACATAATCCAGGCTGTCATTCCAGTACAGTACTGAGGGAGTGCTGCATTGTTAGAGGTGCTGTCTTTCAGATGAGACGTTAAACCGAGGCCCCCGTCTGCTCTCTAAGATGGACGTAAAAGATCCCATGGTACTACTTCGAGATGAGCAGGGGAGTTCTCCCCGGTGTCCTGGTCAATATTTATCCCTCAACCAACATCACTAAAACAGATAATCTGGTCATTATCACATTGCTGTTTGTTGGACCTTGCTGTGCGCAAATTGCTTGCTACGTTTCCTACATTACAACAGTGACTACACTTCAAAAGTGCTTCATTGGCTGTAAAGCACTTTGGGACGTCCAGAGGTCGTGAGAGGAGCTATATAAATGCAAGTTCTTTCTTTTTTTGATCGTATTGCCAAACTGATCAAAATACAGGTTCCACTGCCCTTCAGCTACTGAAAAATACATTTTACAAATGACTTAAGTGCTCTGAACATCCAGCAAGATGGATTAGGGAAACATTATCGACAGAGATGCAGTTTAGGAACCTAGGGCAAATTTTGGAAGGACCCACTACAGTCAGTCCTTACTGTAGGGGGGGAGTTCCAGCACCAGTTCATCAGGTTAGCACAGTTTGTGCTTAACAACTTCTGATTTTCCACATTAGCTCCTGGTAAGAGCTTGTGAAATTGCAAAATATTTTCAGCAGTTGGAACTGTGAGATTGCAAGAATCACATATCTCACAGTTCAGGATGGGGGAAAAGAGAATACCTCTTGACCAGCCCTCAGACTTGCAACATTTCCCTTATGACAGCTTCAAACTGCCATAAGGAACTGTCATAAGCTCTGATAAAGCTTATACTGTATTTCATATTTTCAAAAAGAGAAGAGAATCTGCATGGGGGTCTAAAATCCCAAGCTGGTCAGGCTGCCAAGTTCTGCAATGTGCTAACTACTTGCAACAGACCCAGGCTGCTTTGCATTTGACAGTTATAAATATGAATCTCCAGGCCCAAACCCACCTCTGTCTAATTCACAAAATGCTCCTCCAATATCTGGCGCAAGCACTAAATCGTTGTACTTCAACCTCCTCCAGCCCTACAACCCTCTGAGATCTCTGCTCTCCTCCAATACTGGCCTCTTCCAAATCCCTGATTTTAATCGCTCCACCATTGGCGGCCTTGCCTTTCGCTGCCTAGGCCCTAAGCTCTCGAAATCCCTCCCTAAACCTCTCCAACTCTCTCTCCTCCTTTAAGAAGCACCTTAAAACCTACCTCTGACCAAGCTTTTGGTCACCTGTCCTAATATCCTTTTATGTGGCTCGGTGTCAAATTATGTTTGATAACGTTCCTGTGAAGCGCCTTGGGATGTTTTATTACGTTAAAGGTGCTATATAAATGCAAATACTCTCCACTTGCCTGGATGAGTGCAGCTCCAACAACACTCAAGAAGCTCAACACCATCCAGGATAAAGCACCCGCTTGATTGGCACCCCATCCACCACCCTAAACATTGACTCCCTTCACCACCGGCACACCGTGGCTGCAGTGTGTACCATCCACTGGATGCACTGCAGCAACTCGCCAAGGCTTCTTCGACAGCACCTCCCAAACCCACGACCTCTACTACCTAGAAGGACAAGAGCAGCAGGCACATGGGAACAACACCACTTGCACGTTCCCCTCCAAGTCACACACCGTCCCGACTTGGAAATATATTGCCGTTCCTTCATCGTTGCTGGATCAAAATCCTGGAACTCCCTACCTAACAGCACTGTGGGAGAACCTTCACCACACGGACTGCAGTGGTTCAAGGCGGCGGCTCACCACCACCTTCTCAAGGGCAATTAGGGATGGGCAATAAATGCCAGCCTCACCAGCAACGCCCACATCCCATGAACGAATAAAAAAAATGTTGCTATTGTTTGTTGTTGCACAGAGAAGTGGAAATAAAGAGATTAAGGAGTAAAATTGTGGATGAAAATTGTCAAGAACAAGGTCATCAGTAGCATCAAATATTTTGCAGATCTCAAAGAAATTGACTGCTACAAAAAGATCTTTATCAAAAAGGCAATTAGGGATGGGCAATAAATGCTGGCCTTGCCAGCGACACCCACATCCCATGAATGAATAAAAAAAAGATTGATTTTCCAATGCACACCCACAGCATGTGAGGACAAGAAACATTTATTCTATTTTTATACGGGCGATATGGGGACTAGATGGCACAGTAAGTTAAGATACTGTCCTTCAAAAATAATTCATTGATTGTGAAGCACTGTGAGATGTCCCAAGGATGCAATAATGCACTGTATAAAAGCATGTAGGCTTATTCGATTATCGAGAGAGCTTGTCTAATGCAATAGTGGTGATTTTCCAACAGTGAAACCACTTAATGCAGTTGTGAGAGTGCACCCTGACGGCCATTGAATACTTCTTTTTAAAAAATATGTAGCAGTTATTTTAAATCACAGTGGTTTAACCAGGTAGGTTTTCTATGCTTTGATGCACATGCACAGGCCAATCTCGGACCCTCCCCATCATGGTTCCTTGTGATATGTTACTCATGATAAAACTTACCCTGCCATTTAACTCTATCAGGCGTAAATACCAAATTGAAACGGATTTAAGAATTAAATAATCCCAGACTTAGTAGTTAATATTTATGTCACGAAGGTAAGACCAATTCATTTCAGGAGTTCTTGTTAAAATAAGAAAATAGCCTGAGCACAAGTGAGTACTTGGTCTCTTTGAATGTATGTACTTTTAATATCAAAAAGTGATTCCTTAAACTGTAAACTAAATTACCCAGCTAGGTAAATTGGCTCTATAACTGCATAGATCATAATCCTGAGTTGTGTCTTGTCATTCTAGTGCAGAAGTGGAGTTGACAATTTTTCTCACCAATCAGGGCTAGAATCACACAGTTCAGAGGCTCCTTTAATAGTTTATCCACTTAACAGCTGCCAGACCAAGAAAATCCCAGGTTTGATCCCTGGTCTGTGTGGAGATAGCTGATCCCAGGAGGTCCATTTGTAGTAGGGTTCTATAATTGGCTTCAGCTCCCAGTTAATGAGCAAATAGCCAGGGCCCCCCACTGGAAGAGTGCTGTATATGCAACACACACAGTGGGTGGGGGTTTTTAAGCTCAGACGTGACCATCGCTTCATCTCTCAGATGAAATGACCGACTGGCGCTCACCATTAAGGCTCATAAGACACTTAAGGTGGGTAGCAGAGCCCACAAAACTGTTTCAGGAAGGAAGTGGGAAAAATTGGTGAGAGACTCCAACCTCTACATTAAGTTTAAAGTTTTAACTTTCAAATTTCATGTTTCCTCACACTTGTGAATTATTTGTATTTCTCCGTTCTCTTTGCATCTCCCAAGCTAAAGAAGAAAGGCTTGCACTTTACAGCCAAAATACTTTTGAAGTGTAGTCATCGCTGTAATGTAGGAAACGCAGCAGCCAATTTGCACGCAGCAAGGTCCCACAAAAAGTAATGTGATAACAACCAGATAATCTATTTTAGTGATGTTGGTTGAGGGATAAATATTGGCCAGGACACCAGGGAGAACTCCCCTACTCTTCTTCAAATAGTGTCATGGGATCTTTTACGTCCACCTGAAAGGGTAGATGGGGCCTCGGTTTAATGTCTCATCCAAAAGATGGCACCTCTACCAGTGCAGCACTCCCTCAGTACTGTACTGAAGTGTCAGCCTAGATTATGTGCTCAAGTCTCTGGAGTGGGGCTTGAACCCACAACCTTCTGACTCAGTAGACAAGAGTGCTACCCACTAAACCACAGCATGAACCTTGGTCATTCTCTCTGCATCTAATCAACTAACGAGAGAAAACCATTTCTTTCCTCCATTGAAATAGGTCAGTGTAACTGGTAACATTCGTTTTTGGAGGCAAGACACTACTATCCTAGTCATCATCTCAATGAAGACCTCTACTTTTACAGATTTAACTAAGTAAAAATAAGCAGGGGTTACTGTACCGAAGGACAATAGAGAAGGTCCTACTTGTGAATTGGTTTGCTTGTTCCATTTGTACCCAACTCTAATTAAGCAAACTAACCACTGATAGAGCTCGTTTCTATCCACTTCTACAAAACTACACCCCATTGGAGTTCAGAACGACAATAAAAATAATTAAAACTGTTCATCTACTATAGCCAGCTCAGGTGATATCTCCTTTATTATCGTAGCCATTAAACCCATTCACTTTTTTTCCCCCATTTCTTGGTACCGTCTCAATTGGGAGTTAATAATGAGGAAAGAAAGCATTTTCTCCTCATAACTTACTGTGAATTAAAATGTATTACAGGCACCAAATTAGTGGATATTCATACCGTGCGCTAGTGTAATAAAGCGTGGATTGGCACTGCAATTATAATGCCAAGCTCTAAATCACATCAGATAATTGTGTGGTGGGATAAAGGAGTCAAATCATCCCAAGCTGCTCTTTAATGGTTCCCAAAGCAGTGCTGACACAAACCTGTAATAGGAACTGGGCATTATTGTGTTCGCCATCTTGTGCTCTGGGGCAGAAACTGCAAGTTAAAATGCAAATAACTTAAAACCATTTTCTTTTAATATTCGTTTAAACCTACTCCAACACTAGAACCTGGCAGTAGTTTTTTAAAAAACTACACACATTTGAAACGTTGACTGTGAGTGGGACATTCTGTACTTTTTCTTCACTGTTTTATCTGCCAGTAGTGTGCGAAATAAAAGCAACAATTTGATCAATTTTGTTTCAAGATAAAATGCACGAGTGTTGGTACTTTTCCACTTACACAGGCCAATTAATGTTTTATCGTCATGTCTTACAATTAGCAACATGAACTGTACTCCTTTGTTTAGGCTTGTGCTGTATATTAATCACTCAAATTGTTGCACTTTGCAATGCAAGTTTATAAACATTTCTGAAAATTGAAGTACTTAAATAATATATATATAAAATTTATATTTACAATTATTGTATACTAGTCTTGTCCTCAGAGGTGGCTCATCTGCTTTATATGTAGGTCGATTTTATATCTCACCCAAGATATACTTGTTTTTTTCTTGAACAGTGTAAGGCTGAGGAAACCTCAGATTCACCTTTCCTCAAGTACCCAATTGTTATCTATTGCACCCAGATTTTTGAATTGAATTCCACAATTTACCATTGCTAGGCCAGTACCAAAACCACCAGGCTTTCCTACCCACTTCCCTAAATTACTGAGAACTGATGAACCACAATTTAGGCTGGGAGATTCAAGTGAGTCGTGTAATCCTGGGACTCAGATGACTGCTGGATGGCATGACTCAAAATCCACTGCTCAGTTTGAATTTGTAGGTTACACATGGATGTGGGGTAGTGGTGCGAGTGAACTCTGCGTTGCCTTGTTACCTCCAAAGCGCAGGCAACCAACAAGGCTAAGCGTGAAACTCAATCTGAAAACGACTGCCTATAAGACACATAGCACATTGCAGATGGTTATAATTTTCAATTTTAAAGATGGTTATAATGGTCAATTTTAGCAGTTGTCAAGTACAAATAAGGCAGTAGTAATACTGACAGTAGAGCCTCGTTTCGCATCTCAGCTAAGGGAAATGTAAGGAATCTTACAACACCAGGTTATAGTCCAACTGTTTTATTTGAAAATCACAAGCTTTCGGAGGCTTTCTCCTTCGTCAGGTGAGTCACCTGACGAAGGAGAAAGCCTCCGAAAGCTTGTGATTTTCAAATAAAACAGTTGGACTATAACCTGGTGTTGTAAGATTCCTTACATTTGTCAACCCCAGTCCATCACCGGCATCTCCACATCACAGCTAAGGGAAGACTAAGGCCTGGGTTCTCCACATAACCAAACATTTCAGACATAAAGTAAAACTAGAATTGCATAATAGCTTGTAATTTTTAAATGTAATGTTAAGCAATGGATAGAAAGAGGCACAGGCCAGGGGAGGAGATGGAGATAATAATCTGACAGTCTGGTTACAGCAGATCTGATTTGTCCACTGCTTCAAAGGGATATACAAGTTTGAGAATCTGGTACTTTGCAATAACTATTAAGAGGCAGGATTATTTGGGCTGCTGAAATAGCATAATAACCAAGGCAGTCCAAAAGGGGAAGTTGCATACAACTTAAGATCAAAGCTAAACAGCTTTATTTTCAACTATATTTTATAACAGAAGATTAAATCCCCCTGATCTCATCATCACAGGTACACCAACATTTACTTCATCTGCAGTAGTCTCCAAAAACAGAATCCCAAGATTGGAAAAATATTTGATTTGCTCACAGTGCAAGAGAAACCATCTGTCTGAATTGTGTGTGATTCAACAGAATCAGGTGACATCCCCAGTGAGCACTGCCGTTTCATTCTAGTGATCTTGGATCCACTTCCTAAGAACATCAATGAGTTTCAAAGTGCAGCATTAATTGATTTCTACAACGGAGACAGGTATTTCCCCACTGCAGACAACTTTCAGCAGCAAATCCAGTGAAACACAGACATACAGACTGAATATCCTAATCTGACAACAGTATTCTGAAATCTGAAACCACATGCAATTCACATGAAACTGGTCTGCTTTTGTTATCGCAGCAACTATTTCAGGTCACGTTTTCTTGTTCCAAGGTTGTAGCCTCAAAGATCAAAAAATTCCCCTGGCCTGCTTTTATAAATGATGTGGAGATGCCGGTGATGGACTAGGGTGGACAAATGTAAGGAATCTTACAACACCAGGTTATAGTCCAACAATTTTATTTTAAAATCACAAGCTTTCGGAGATTATCCCCTTCGTCAGGTGAATCACCTGACGAAGGGGATAATCTCCGAAAGCTTGTGATTTTAAAATAAAATTGTTGGACTATAACCTGGTGTTGTAAGATTCCTTACATCTGCTTTTATAAACACCTAGCTAGGTGAGAACTGTGTTATAATAAACTCCAACACATAATGCATGTACAAATATATATGACCATCAATTTAATACTTGCATCCCTTTCTACCTGTTATTTTGGTCCTGAAATAAGAGATATCAGTACGAGGAATAGGAGCTCTGCATCACTCCAAAAAAAATTCCAAACAGATACTTAATGTCATCATGAAACATGGCCTGACTAACTGCAGAGAATAGCTCCTCCTTACTGTCAACTTACTTAATTTCAATTTAAGAGCACTCACATAACATTGCCATTTGTCGCATCAGTCATCCTTGCGACTGATCCCTGAATAAAACTGACAATTTAGTGCCAATTAGTGAAGGTTTTTATTGTGTGCACCAGCACCCATCCAGACCCATTTCACAAGACCCTGACGGCTGGCATACCGAGGCTTTCATCCAAGGGGAGACTGATTCAAATTCATGTCCGAGGTGAAACAAGGCTTCAAGCCCGTTGCGCTAACCAGTGCCTCTTCTGGGACATTTCGACAAATGCGCTTCTTACTTTACTCATTTTTAGTGAGCTCCTCTGTTTAATATAGGTTCCAGCTTTGTTTTTTTATATAAACCAAGCTCCCCCCAACTTGTCATCCAAAATGTTAAAGAGGGCTCCACTGGATTTTCTCAGGCAATACATGGTAATGCTTCCTGCTTCTCCCGGAGTTCCTTCGTTTTACAATAAAAGGAGTACATTTATTAATATCCAACAATTGGAAAGTAATAGGTGGTGAAGGAAAAAATATGTAACCCAAGTATGCGTATCAAAACCGAGTGCAGTCATTTTCTGTTCTCTTCTGGAACTATCTCCTCCTTCTCGTCTGTGTGACGGAAGTAGAATCAGGCCTTAGAGGGGGCGTCAGAACAGAAGCAAGCTTCACACCATATCAAGGACGGCAGCCACTTCTCGGAACTGCTTGGAGAAATTCTGTAAAGATACAGAAATGAATTATTTTGAGGACAATTCTACAGAAGATCAGGTGACGGGTTTTGACTAATAAGTTCAGTTTGTCTAGTTTCAACTGAGACACATTGCTGGGGTCAATTTATTCGCAGCGTCTGGTCATTCAGGAAGACATCCATCGCTTTTAGTGCGAACAAACTCTTACATAGAATTAGGTGGAATTTAAAGCACAGAAACAGGCCATTCGGCCCAACTGGTCTATGCCGGTGTTTATGCTCCACACGAGCCTCCTCCCACTCCACTTTATATAAATTGGGTTAGATATCCTTCTATTCGTTTCTCCCTCATGTGTTTATCTAGCTTCCCCTTAAATGCATCTATGCTATTCGCCTCAACTACTCCTTGTGGTAGCAAGTTCCACATTCTAATCACTCTCTGGGTAAAGAACTCCAATGAATTCTTTATTGGATTTATTAGTGACTATCTTGTATTTATGAGCCCTAGTTTTGGACTCCTTCACAAGTAGAAACATCTCTACGTCTTCTGATCTCTGTGGGTCAGGAGAGAGAAGCTTTTTAAGAATGAATACAGAGACCGGGGTAGGGGTCATTTTCAAATTGAGCATATATCAGGCTGCCCGATCGATTTTGGTGATGGGGTCTCATCAGCCAAGATGACAGAGCCTTGTTAAACAATGGTTAGCCAGGGTTGCGGGGGCCGTGAGAAGAGACAGACAGGCAATCCCAGGGGATCATGGAGGGTTGGCAGTGGGTGGGATGATTTTCGTGCATTCATGCCCATCCTGGCCTCAAGGAAATTGGTTAACAAAGAACACTTACCCATTACTGTTTTCAGAGCAGCCTCCAGTGGTTCCTTCAAGCACAGCTGGTTTAGCCACTCCATGCCAAGTTCGAATTAATGGAAAAACAAAATTACATCTGGGTTCCAAGCGCTCCTTAGGATTTAACTATATTAATGAGGCTCCCACCTGATTCAGGGGATGGCGGAGGGGGAAGTATTGATCACCCAAATCGAGAGCTGCCCAAAATTGCATCAGGTGGACCTCAGGCGAAAGGGAGGGGTAGGTTTTTTTTTCAAATTTTCGTCTCACTACCGATTTATGCGGAGAGACGAAAAATGTCACCCAGAGGTTAGGAAAGCAATAAAAAGTCAGGGAGTGGGGTGAAGCAGCAGAAAGGCTGCAAAAGGAGTCAGGCAGCAGCAGCAGGCTGCAAATGGGGCACCACTGCCCTCATCAGGGCGCATGTATGTTTTCACTTTAAATAAAGGGCACATTAAAGTGGGCTGATGTACATGTGTTCTTAATTTATTTATGTATTAGCACATGGACAGAAGTCATACTGATTGTACCCAAGTATCTCTCATCATATTCAAGTGTTCTGCCTACTGTAGAATAAAGCACCTTACAAAATGGACCCAAATGTCATCTCGCCTAGCGTTAACTTGGTCTGCCTTCGGAGAGATTGAAAAAGCGCATGCGTGCAAGACATGGAGATCGGATCCAGAACGCAGGGGAGCTTCATATTACTCCTGGATCCCGCTACCATGACAATAGATTTTGAGCAGTGGAAGTCAACCTCTGCAAGAACCAGCTGACTGGAGCACTAAAGGGAGCGACTGCCACCACTGAACCAGAGTAGATATCTGCACAGACCCAAATTCTTAACAATCACACCCCACCCCCACCATGACCCACCACCCTTACAGAGGATAGGCCCACCCACGTTGGTTCTCATGATTTGCATCCTTTGAATACTGGATGTAGGAGTTGCCTGTTGGGCTCTGACACCCAGTGTTCAAAGGATGGCAGTGAGGGCACCATTTTTATTTCCACATGTAGATTTGAGCAACCGCTTAGAGAGCTGGACCTTGCATAACTGAAGAGGAGGCCCCATAATTTGCTTTTTTTAAAAAAAAACAGTTTTTTGCAGGTAGCATAGTCTTAAATGACCAACAACTGAAGATCAGTCAGGGTCAGGGGTGCATCTCTGATGAGTGGAAGTTTCACTCCCCTGGCGATACACCCCAAACAAAGGGAGCCGGGGGGGGGGGGGGTGGGGGGGAGATGGAGAGAAGCCTAGGGTTTAATATATATTGCTGATCTCCCCAATAGGCAGAAAAAAAACAATGTTGCCAACTGCCTTTCCTGGTCCCAAAGCGCACCAGCATTGTTCTCGATTGTCTTCAGGCATTGTCCCTCTTCCTTTCAAAACCGCCATGACCCGCCCCCTCAAAAGGCTTGCCTTCAACCCATCCGTCTTTCCAGCTACTGCCCAATCTTTAACCTCCCATTTTTGACCTGGTCCATCAGTATATCTTTGCCTCCCAGCCGAGTGCTCGGATTTCCCCCAAATCTCATGCCCTCCAATTCTCTGACTCCCCTCGTCCCCACCTTCGGTGGCAGAACCTTGGCTCTACTCTTTGGAGCACCTCCACTGCTCTAACCCCTTTCTCAAAACACATCGCTGGCCAAGCTTTCGGCTGCCTTGCCTAAATCTTCCCGCAAAGGTTCAGTACCAAATTCTCCCTGGAGTTCTGGCCAATATTTATCCCTCAACCAACATCACTAAAACAGATTATCCGGTCATTACCACATTGCTGTTTGTGGGATCTTGCTGTGCTAATTGGCTACCACATTTCCTACATTACAACAGTGACTACATTCAATAAATACTTCATTGGGCCGTAAAGTACTTCGGAACATGCTGAGGTTGTGAAAGGCATTATATAAATGCAAGTCTTTCTTTCTTTTACTCCTTTTCACACGGGATGTTTATCCACATTAAGAGGTGACACATCAACAGTTGTTGCTATTGTACCTGAATATAGCAACAAAGCAATACCAGTGCCCCTGGGTACAGCCTGTTCACATTTCTTTAAATCCGATCGCACTCACTCTCTGGACAGTTTCAGGGTTGTAGAAGTTTAGAAAGCTCTGTTCTTTTTCTGAAGTGGTTTTCGTTTTGTGCTGTCAGTAGATCGTGCTTCCGAGGCAACTCATTTGATTGATTTCTAAACATAGAATGCTTCTAAGGCGATTTTCTGTTCAGCTGCCCTCTCAAATTTTAATCTAGAAATAAAATGTTCCATCTGGTGCATGTCTGATTTATCCGAATCACAATGCATGTTGACTGTTTTGATCCGTTGCTGCCACATTTGTGCTAAACACACATCCACTATTTAAAATAATTTCCATTCACGCAAAAATAAATCATTTAAAAAAAGGTACAGTTTATATACCAAAAGTTAAATAACTCATGGGGGGGTAGGGGGGGAAGGAAATCATAAAACTTATCCAGTGTCAGCTGTCAGCAGTATTCTCGCCCGAGTCAGAAGTTGTCAGTTCAAGTCCCACTCCAGAGACTTCAGCACATACTCTAGGCTGACACTTCCTGTGCAGTACTGAGGGAGTGCTGCACTGTCAGAGGTGCCGTCTTTCAGTTTAACGTCTCGTCTGAGGTGGACGTAAAAGATCACATGGCACTATTTCGAAGAAAAGCAGGGGAGTTCTGCCTGGGGTCCTGGCCAATATTTATCCCTCAACCAACATCACTAAAAAACAGATCTGGTCATTATCTCGTTGCTTTTTGCGGGAGCTTGCTGTGTGCAAATTGGCTGCTGCGTTTCCTACATTACAACAGTGATTACACTCAAAAAAATACTTTATTGGCTATAAAGTGCTTTGGGATGCCTGGAAGTCATGAAAAGTGCTATATAAATGCAAGACTTTCTTTTCTCCAACAATTTTCTCCCTCCACCACATCTACAATGCACACTGCCAGACCTTGGAAAATCCATGACTCTGGGTAAAACCTCCCACACTTCACTATCTGCATTCAGTCAGTCAGTTTACTCCTTATGTGTAGAGGCTTGGCATTAAGGAACAAAATGTGCAAGACTTCTGTCTCCCACAAAACTTCAATTTCTAGGGTGACTGAGCTCTTTTCTGCACGCTGGGACATTAAAGACGTGCAGTGGACTCAGTGAGTACATCCATTATTCTTTAATAAAGTTATTAATTTTGACCTCTTCTATTCAAGTTTACGAGATTATTTCCTTTGCCAGCAAAACTGCATCCACTTTCACAACATTTTACCAATATCAGATTTGATCTCCTTTTCAAAACAGGGATTTCTGTGCAATTTGCCTCTTTCTTTTTTCTTGTAAAAATTGGGCTACTGACCTGAAATTGAGGGATGGTCATTTCGAAAGATCTGCTGATTATTTCTCCTGAGGAATCAGCTACTTTCAGCATCATGGTTACATAGGGGTAGTTTAGAGATCTGCAGCTGTCGGAACTCACTGCCATCCCCAGCTTCCACTGCAAGTCCACGAGCTTGGAGGAAAGAGAAAAGGTAGGAAGCTTTAAATATACGGAGGAGGTACAAATAGCCTTTTGCAAACACTGTGAAGTCTTAATCATTTGACCGTCGATATATTGGACATCTTGATATAATGGAGTTTAGGTTTGATCCTCTTGTATTTAATTTGACTAATTCATGGAATAAATTTTGTGACTCAGTCGCTCTCAGTCTCCTGCTGATACACCTGTACAGTACTGCAAACTAGCTAGACTCAGGCATAACTGCAATAAAAACAGAAAATGCTGGAAACACTCAGCGGGTCAGGCAGCATCTGTGGAGAGAGAAAAACAGAGTTAACGTTTCGGGTCGATGACCTTTCGTCAGAACTGGAAGACGTTCGACATTTAACAGTATTTAAAGCAAGTGCAGAGCCAGGGGAGAAAGGAAGAACGAACAAAAGGGGAAGTCTGTGATGGGGTGGAGGGCAGGAGTGATTAAATGACAAAAGGGATGATGGTGCGAAATAAAAGGGGGTGGTAATGGGACAAGTGGAGAAACAAAAGATGGGCCCAGAGAAGGAGTAAATGGTTATAGCAGAACCATTACCAGCTATCTAAGAAAATGGTAGTGATAGTTATGATCTAAAGTTGTGGAATTCAGTATTGAGGCCGGAATGTTGTAAAGTGCCTAATCAACAGGCGAGGTGTTGTTCCTCAAGCCTGAGTTGCACTCTGTACCTGCTTAAAAACCGTTAATCTCTAACGTCTTCCAGTTCTGATGAAAGGTTATTGACCTGAAATGTTAACTCTGCTTCTCTCTCCACATACACTGCCTGACCTGCTGAGTGTTTCCGGCGTTTTCTGTTTTTACTTCAGATTTCCAGCATCCACAGTATTTTGCGGTAATTAAGACAGACTATAAAAGTAGATGTAAGGTTTTAACCAGAACTGAATAAATGTATAGAATGTAATCCTGATGTTGCCCTCCAAAAAGCAATGACAAAAGCCCTAAGCTCTGGAATTCCCTCCCAAATCCTCTCCTCCTCTTTCCTCCTTTAAGACGCTCCTTAAAACTTACATCTTTGACCAAGCTTTTGGTCACCTGTTCTAAAATCTCCTGGTGTCAAATTTTGTCTGATAATCGCGCCTTTGAACCACCATGAGTCGTTTTATTACGTTAGAGGCGCAATATAAACGCAAGTTGTTGTTGGTACTCCTTCCCCTCTCTTTTTGGGTGTAACACAGTGGCAGCTACTCTAATCGCCATGAAATGCAAAAACAACATATACATATTGAAGTAACAAACAACAGGCCAAATATGATAAGATAATGGATGCAGATTGTTCATCCAAGACACCCACTCACACTTGAGCTTCAAAAGGCCTGCACATACTGGGCAAATCAGCAATCATCTCACCTGTCCTACTGTCAGCATGTGCTTGGCATCTTCTGGTGTCACAATTTGTTTGCCCTGTTCATTCCAGACATGACGAATAACTTGGAGCACTTGCTTGGACCACTTACTGCTGCTGTCTGTGAGCTTCACAATGAGTTCTTCAGCTGACATATTGCTCTGTGCAGCTGACCTGCCAAGGGAAGGAAGCAGGAAAATTGGCAGGTGCTGCATACATCTCCTCTGATCTCATTAGGCATTGTAAAAGGTTCAAGTCGGAGGTCAAAAAAAGGCACTGACCACCGACTCAGGGGTGTTCGTACTATATTAGATAATATACAAACACATGGTGAAGGTGAACAGCACTTTTCCCCAGTTTTAAGAAAGATGCATCAAAGCAGCCGATAAAGTCACTGATTACCACAATCAAATCAATCACTTTTCGCAGGTTATTCCGATATAACGAACCGCCTTCTCACGTGCTGGCCCCTACCTCTTGCTATTGCGTGCCAGGAGTAGGAATTCCCGATATCATGAGAATTCCCAGCCACAGGCTTCTGCAGTAGCAAGCAGGAATTGGAACTGGCACCAGAGCTGGCGTTGGGAAGGGAAAAGAGGGAGAACATGCAGTTGCAATAAGGAAGGAGGCACCTAGAATTGCATTAAGGGGGTGGAAGGAGCCAGTCGCGATGTTTCACGCAAGCAGAGTGAACCGCAACAGGTAGTGGGCTGGATCCAATTTGTAGGCTGTGAATTGATCCACCATTATATCTATTTTCTGCCCAGCTCACTGGGATATATTCTCCAGCTCAAGTCAATATTTACAACTGGGACCTTCTAGTCTGCATTGCTCAGCTGTACGCTCCACTGAGCCACAAACAGCAGCGGTTCAAGAAGGCAGCTCACCATCACCTTCTCAAGGGCAATTAGGGATGGGCAATAAATGCCGGCCTCGCCAGCGATGCCCACATCCCATGAACAAATTTTTTAAAAAGCTACCGTTAGATTTTAAGTTAAGTTCCTTACACCAACTCTTTTCTCAAAAGAATGCGAGACTCGAACACTAGTTAAAAGGAATGCAACATTATATATAATGCGATAAATAATGCCAAAAGAACGATGGGAGTGGCAGAAGTGGATGAACTGATACATATAATTACGACATAATCTTAGAATAAGGGGCTGCTCTTTCAAAACTGAGATGAGGAGAAACTTCTTCACTAGTAGGTCTGTGGCATTTGCTGCCCCAGGAAGCTGTGGAAGCTACATCATTAAATAAATTTAAAACAGAAATAGACAGTTTCCTAGAAGTAAAGGGAATTAGGGGTTACGGGGAGCGGGCAGGAAATTGGACATGAAGCTGAGTTCGGATCGGTCAAGGCCCTGTGGGTGGCAGAGCGGGCCCAGGGGCTGAGTGGCCGGGTCCTGCTCCTACTTCTTGTGTTCTTTAGATTTGAGGTTAGGATCAGATCAGCCATGATCTTATTGAATGGCGGAGCAGGCTCGAGGGGCCGATTGGCCTACTCCTGCTCCTATTTCTTATGTTCTTATGACTGCAGAAAAAGACAGAACCAAGCAATCAGGGGGGAAATAAAAGAGAGTGAAATTCACCAGTGCTACTTGCCTAGCTGGCAACCTGCTGTTATTTTCAGTTTGCCACAGCACTAAATTAACTTGCTTTCTGCTGGACAGCAGCATTTCCCAGGGCTTACAGTACGATACGGCATATACCATTATAGCACTTCAGGGCTTTGTTGACAGGATCATTTAACAAAAGGGATATGCAAAGTTACACCAATAGGGCCGATTTTACCTTCTGGCAGAAAGCCAGTGGGAATGGACGACATTCCCGCCCGAGGGTTTAAGTCTGAGGCCCGGCAGATTTTAACTGGTCGCTGACAAAGATCGGGCGGCCTCAAGGCTGCCTGCCCGCACCAAGAGAAGACTGCTGGCAGGAAGGTGAGTCTCGGGAGTGCTCTGAGGGCTTGAGACAGAATTCCAAACTTTCCTTGTGGAGCCCGGAGGAACATGCCTGCTTCTCTTGGCCTCACAAAGAAAAGTTTCTTCACTTACTTTTAGTGGCCTCGTTGGCTTCCCGACAGCTTTGCCTGACAGAGCAGCTGTGGCAGATGCCCGCTCAGGAGAGGGTTCAAATGCCATCGGGGCCCTATGTATGACAAGGGACCCCGATCTGCATTTACTAACGAGGCTCCCACCTGTTCTAGCGAGAGCCTCATCTGCCATCAAAACCAGTGGCGTTAAAGAAAAGGGAAATCGTCGAGAATGGAGTGGGATATGGTGCCACTCCATTTTAACTGCTCCCCTACTCCTTTCCCACTGATCGGCGAGAGTTAAAATTCTCGCCAATGTTTTGTAGATTAACTATACTGAATCTGTCCAGCTCCACTTTTGAGTGCATGTTCATTCAATAAATACTTTGCAACAAATGTTGGGCAGTCCAGGCAGTCAGAAGCCAGTAACTCATCACCTCTCTGGCAGTTGCACTTAAAACAGAATTCAACTTGTCTGATAAAATGCATTTAAATAAGCACAGCTGCCCTTTTCCAGGTCTAGATTAACTGCATTACTTTATTTGTCTCCACCCAAATTTACAGACCACCCTCTTACACATTTTTGTTTTCATAATATTAAATTTCACATTTGACACAATCAATGTTGTTCAGTTGAAAACAACACCAGGTTTTACTTTCATGTATCCAAAACCAAAATTAAAAGCACGCACAGTACAGCATGACAATATTAGCAGAAAACCGAGTGTTGTTTTGAACATTCACTCAGTTCTGATCAACATACATTACTATCTGGGCATTATTAAATGGGACTGCTAGGCAGGATATTTACATTTGATCGGATCCAGATTGCAAAATAATTCTCAGCAGCAAAACAAAACAAATTACAAAGAAATTCCTCTTTAAAAAAAATGGAACAGCCAGAATACTATATTTTCAAAAGGTATAACTAGCTGGGAGGATTTCCGTTGTTTTTTTCTGCAGCTTGGATAGGCCAGAAAAAGAAACGTTTGCTTTTCTGCTACTTCCTGAGGGAAGCAGATAATTTAGTAATTGCGGAACAGAATCAAATAGACAATCCTAGGCTTGATTTGGAATCTGTGACGAGTTAGCTGATCTCAAGCCAGGGAGGCAAGTTACAATTACACTCAATGGAAATGGTCTAGAATTTTACTTTTTGAATATTTAACCATCAGTTAACTTTTTTCCAATAATTATTATGGCTACTTCTGATCATTCAACCTAAGTGAATAAAATACTCTGGTTCACTATTTTTAAAAAGGTATGTAGCTAAAATTAGTTAAATTATGAAGTTTATAATCTGAACATTCAAATGTGACAAAGATTAATTTGAAAATTTGTATTATATATAAAAAAACAGGATTTTGAAACTGCAGACATATTGCAATGCTTGCTACCTGAAAAACAAGGAGATAACATGGATCAGCTCCTTCGTCGCTTCCAAATCCAGTTCAACACCAGCAGTTTGAAGTCTCTGTTACATGAGGTTCAAACAAAACAATAAAGACATTTGAACAGATGCAAAAATCCAATATCAAAATAAAACAAAGCCATTAAAGGCTATAAACTTTCATTTAAATTAAATTTCACAAATTCAGCAACTTACTTCAGCCACTTCAAGTGCATTCACACCAGGGGTTTTGCATTGCAGGTGTAACATGATCTGCTGGCACTGTTGTGAATTTAACAAACATATTATATACATCAAAAATAAAGTCAAGAATGCACAAACTTTTGTAGATGAATGCAAAATTATTTGTCCATACTGCACCTAATATAATTAATTGATCAACAGATTCAAAGGGTAAACCCTCCTTTATAATTATTGCTTTGATTTTTTAAAAATTATAGCTATTGTTAATTTCTAAAATCTAATGTGTTTTCTCTTTCATGTAAATTCTTTTGACTACAATATTTTGTTTAGTTGTTATAGCTGCAACCTCGTCACAAGCAAAAATGGATCAAATTAAAGTTGAGGGATATCACTGTTGTGGAATGGAACTTTTTCCACCTTTGGCACAAAAACTTAACTTAGCACTTTATTTGCATACATGTACATGCCTCCATTGGAAGAAATTTCATTTTCTTAGTTTATAAACTACTTTGGATTCACTGCGAAACTTTGGACAAGTTTAAGAACCAGAAATACATTCTGAAAGTCATTGCACAAATTTTGTTGATACAGGTGGATTTAACTAGCTACTTAACTACTTCAGCATCAGTATCCTCTTCTTACAAAGCATAGATAGTCTTACAAGGCATTTAACAGCACAACTCGTAACACCTCCTTCATGACATCAAATTATCATATTAGCTCACAAATTAATACTTACCACCTCTGCAAACAAATCTTGGGGTAATTTGCTAATTCTTTCGACAGCGTTGTCAAAACCTGTAATTAGAAAGGATGAACTTTGAGTAACTTTCAGCAAAAATTAACCTGGCGTTAATAGTTGCCAATTTATTGTCTGATGTAAAGCTCCACTAGACTATACCTGGCATAGCAAAGGAAGCTGTGATAAATAGACAAAAGGACTGCCTTTCCAATCTATATTCACTTTAAACAGTAACAACCAGGTTGCAGATCAACATGATCAATAGCATGAGCCCACCCACCCAAACAGCGAAACACATCAGCGGCCCCGAGTCCCTCGCCCTGCAGTGTTTGAATTGTGCACTGTGCAGCCACGATTAACACTCACCGGCCCATCCTCCAGCCAGCCGCACCTCACAACCTGCCATGTCCAACACAGCAACACTTCCGCCCCGCACTGGCCGGGCCCCGCCCCCTTCTCATTGTCTCCACGTTCCGAACGAAAAGTCGCAACGTTCCATTGGACAATATGGGGGGGGGGGGGGGGGGGGAAAGCGCACGCCCGGGCCGGCGGCTTTCCAGTGATTGGCTGCACTGCTTTGAACCCTGCCCTCTGACCGCACGCACCAAAGGCGGCGGGGGGAGAGGGGGAGTTCCACATTTTATGTCAAAGTCTCAGTTTCTCCGCAGTGAGAGATAAAACCGCCACTTGATTCTTTTTCCCTCTGTTAATAATTAATTCTCGCGCGCGTTGTTTAAATACTCAATCAGATGGTGCGCTGGCTTTTAATTTCCTGCTGACTATCTGGATCCCCCCCCGCCGCCGCCCCCCACACTACTCCAGTCCAGCAGTCCAAGTTGCAAGGATTGTCTTCGAAAAGGTCACGTTGCACCAGGCGGAAAGGAGGGGGTTTGTTGGGGGTGAAAGGAGGGAGAAGCAGAGTGATAGAGGGGCCCTGGCAATCACTCCATCCACACCGAGCAATGGACTGCCCGCGCTGGTTACCACTGGAAGCCAATCCTGATGTATGAATTTTGTGTTTTTTTAAAAAAAAAATGGGCTGTTGGAATTTTTTTTTTATTGTTAAAATGCATTGCACATTCCCCAATTCTCTTTCATGCTGATTGATCTGTTCTTCTTCTTCTTCTTCTTTTATTTTTCCAGGTTATGAACCAGGTGAGTTGCTGGGGCTGCAGAGTGAGACAGACAGACAGACTAGTGGTGCTGCTCAAATCCCTGCCAATCAGTCCTGGAGGACTTGCACTTGGAGGCCTATGTCTGTTTGTGTGTTTTTTTTGTCTTCATTGTGTAATGGTGGGATTGTTGTTGAATTCAATTGGTATTTTTTAAAAGATTTTTTTTTTTTTTTGGTTGTGGTTTACATTGCAGGAATTTCCACATAGCCCAGGTTTTGAGTGGAAGTTTCCAGTCGATTTGCCACAATCCTATCACAGGGAAACTTCGCCATTGTGGAAAATGCTGAGGCGTCCTTTCATTTTTGGTTTGCTGCAGTAACAATGTTGCTTAGAGAGTGGTGATGTTGTAGTGTTTTCCACTTAGCAACTCTGTACCTTCTACAGGACGGAATGTTCACTGTTCAGTTAACCCATTTGTGCTGTTATTTGGCCAGGCATCAGATTGTAGGGCACTGTCCGTCAGGAAAAAGTAACAAACCTTAGTGGAGAGTGAAGAGCTGTATGTCATTTTTTGTCTTGTATAATGCATTCTAATGTGACATTATCTTATGGTGCCTGCTAATGCAATTGACAAAAGATTTCCCAAGCACTCTTTCATGAAGGTGTTGTGTTTTTTAAATTTCTGCACCCACCTTATAGGTTACACAATGATTTCCCTGCATTGACATCTCTCATTACCTTGGGAGATAGGTAGCATTGGCCAAAGGTGGTTCCTGATGTTGCTGTTAAACTGCATTTATAATGTATCAGCATGTACTTAGCAGACATTCACAACTAGAAGGGGGAGTGTCTTCCTGCATCAGGGGTTTATGCAAAAATAATGGTGTTGCTGCTTTGACCCAAAGGACTATTTTGTATTCTTGTTGTTAAAGTGAAAAATGGGTGATTGATCCTCATCGTCAGGTCTGGTGAATCAGTTGATTTTTTTTTACACCTCATAACCTACAGTATCTACTTGCCTTCTCTAAGACCATAGAGTTGAACTAGGAATTCAGCATGAGATATTGGATGTGAACAAGTGTCCTATTGCTCTCCTCTCACTTTAGGATTTTTCTTTTTCTCCCACACTTCAGAGTATTATAGTGCTGTATTGTAGGTGTGTTTGAGAATTGGAATGCGACTTTAAACATGTTAATAAAGAGTCAGTTTTAATAATGGGATGCAGGACAAATATAACCTTGCAAAGTAGCTTAAAATTTACTAATACCAAATCACTTAAATTTTATGAGCTCACATGGGACATTGTGGATTTATCTCTCTTTCTAGCATTCTCTCTCTAAAGGGAACAATACTGGAGGGGGATTAGTAAGAGTGTCTGCCATGGTGGCTTTGTCCTGCAGTTTGTCTATTGTGCATATCTGCATTAAATGCTTTGCTTGAGAGTTAATTTAAGGAGATTCACAGAAATGATGGAGTTTTTTGTGGACCCTGTTTTGAAATGTGTATTTTTTTTTTGCCAATTTTCTCCTCTTCTGACAGCGTTATCTCTGACCTGAGTTGTGTGCCAGTCATCTCAGGTACTTTATTCAGATGGCCATTAGTCACATGTGAGCCCTGATGGTGATTGTTGGCTGACTATTTGCTACAGAAGGAGTAATTACAGCTTGTCCTCTGATCTCCACACATGCACTTCTAGCAGGGGTTCCTGGTCAGCGACCAGGAGTGGGAATTTTTATGTCCTTCACCCGGGGACTTTGAAGCCAATTGTAGTGCTCTAATTGCCTCCACTTGGTGAGATTAGTTAACCATAGATCAATCCTGGGACTGTGTAATTCAATTACTGCTGGATAAACTTGCTGAGCATAGGGAGTTTTTGAGCAACTTTGTCTTGCAGATTTTTGGAGAAAGCCCACTTTTGTCTGCAGTCACATACTTTCTGTTTTCAATGTTTTTGTGCTGCAAAGACAAAGTTTGTAATTTTTTTTAAATCCCCAAAAATATATAATTTGACTAACACTATAAAAGTTTAACATTTGATACTTCTCCATCTTACAATGAGAACATCAACGTACATCAACTATATTGAGTATCATGGCTATCAACACTCACCAAGGTTCCTGTCATCAAATTGGGAGAGAGGAGAAGGGGGAATCAAAATTGAAATAAGCTGCCCCATACCCGATATAGACAATAATGCATGAGCGAGTCATTTTTAAAGTTGAAATTTAATCTTGTGGTTCAGATGGCTTGATGCTTTTCTTCTAGTGTTATTATAGTGTCTTAACCCTGTCTGTAGTTAATCAATAGTTTCAATGTGATTTATTTGCTACCTGCGAGGAATCATATTATTGGCAGTACCCACCTTTCTTATTTTTCATGGAGATTGCTAGCTTCCTTCATATCTTGCCCTGTGAGTTTGTAATCATACAAATTTGTGACAGATTATTTCATTTTATGTTCTACCTCTGCATCAGTTGATGTTTCCTCACTTCTAAGCTATCCCAGCCATGTAAAGTTATCTCCTTTGCCTTATTTGCCATTGGTACTTTGACCATTTGTATCCTCTAATGTTGAATTTGCTCTCATTTTCTGGAATGAACTGGGTTTCAATAATCTCTGTATCATGACTGCCGGCCACTAAGTATGCTTCCAACTCAAAACATCGTTTTGTGAATGTTCTAGCATTCCAGGTCAGGCAGCACCTTACTGTTTTTTTACATTTACCCTATTTATTCAGCTTTTTATTTATTTAATATACCAGTAAATCTGATGTGGCATTGCACACAGGGAGTCAAGACCAAATGTAGTCTCCAGGTGAGAGGGTGGGTATAATTCGCTCTAAGGCATGCAGATGTAATTCTCCATTTTAAAGTAATTCTTTCTATCCTCATTTTTATATTTCGATTCTAAATTCCAGTGTCCACATTTATAATGGAAATTGCCCATGTAAACTTGTTGCAATGTATTTACACCCTTGTGCCAGTGATGGTGCTGGAGTAAGCATTTCTTCTCTCATCTCACACAGTTGCCTTTGCTTGGACCTCTCATTTTCCTTGCCAACATCAAAAACTTGGGGTTCAACTTCTACAAATATATATTGAAGACATCTCTGTGCTACGTAGTCTTGGTTCTAAGTTTGTTGTCATGGTGTCCAGCTGTCTATTTAACATCCAAATCCTGGATGAGCCAGAATTTCTTCAGCTGAATATCAGCAAGACTGAAGAGCCATCACAACTCAGCTGTTGCCTCAGACTGAACCTGATGGTGTGCAATGTTGGTGTCCTTCTTGACCCAGGAATCAGCTTCAAGCCCCACATCCCGTCCATAACCAAGATAGCTTACTTCCAACTACGTAACGTCATTTGCCTCCCACCACTGAGCACCTCATCCTTGATTTCTCTGATGCTTTCTGTGGTTGTCTCTCTAGTTCTACCCAGTGCAAACTCCAATTAATTTGTAATTCTTCAGCCCATATCCTATCTCACACAAAGTTCTGCAGACCCATCAACCCTGTCCTCACTGACTCCACCAACTGCCAATCCGAAAACCACTGGATATCTATAACTCATCGCTCCATAGTCTTGCTTCATCTTACTTATATAATATCCCGTCTTAAACCCCAACGTATAGCCTCTGCCCTTTGGACTCTGATTTATTGCATGTTACTTCTTCCCCCACACCTACCATGGGTGGCAGATCCTTCAATTACAGTACCATTGCATGCTGAAACTCTTTCCATCTTGCTCCTGTTCTTCAAAAGCCTTCACATGTCTCTCATACATTTCTCCAATCCTTCTCAAGGCAAACTGAGAAACATTTAGTGAGACAAGGCCAGATATGAATTGTAACCTGCTTTATTTTACAGGCAGTAACTGAACCTACAGAGTAACAGCTATAAATGGAACTGGTTCACTCAATCTCTCTTCGGTCCTCAAAAATGGGGGGAGGGATAAATAATAAACCGTGCAGCCAGCCCCTTTCATAGGCTAACTTAATTGCTTTTGGCGTTACCTTTCTATCTAGACAACTTGTAATTGCAAAGACCGATGACCTACATTTTATCTTCTCGCTCTGGGTCCTAGATCTGGAACTGCCCCGTCCCCCTTTTTAAAAACTCAATTCTCAAACTAACCCAATGCCAAATTCTTTCCGTGAAGGAAAAGTTAAAACGAAAATCCCAAAACGTGAAAATCGTACTAAGAGCACAATGATTTCACAGCTGATAGCAGCAGTATGGAATGGGAATTATAACTTGTAATGAAATTCTCCTGCGTCCCAGGCATTCAGCTCAGACTGTAAGGTCAGCACATTCCTGTGGATGTAGCACATTAGGTCAACAGATGAAAGTGTCCTGCATATGGAGAACCATTGCCTCCGATGCTTTATACTCAGCAAATTCCTGACTCGTGATGTGGTCTTAAAAAAACAAAAACAGGAAAAGATTTGTTGGTCTTTATGCTCACAATGAATCCCACTATGTAAAATGCTATTGAGTTAAAGTTTGGCTTTTGGCTGTGATTCTTATAGAAAGGTTACAGCACAGAAGGAGGCCATTTGGCCTATCAAGTCTGCACTGGCTCTATGCAAGAGCAATCCAGCTAATCCCACTCCCCTGCTCTTTCCCCTTAGCCCTGTATATTTTTTCCTTTCATGTACTTATCCAGTTCCCTTTTGAAGGCCATCATTGAATCTGCCTCCACCACCCCCTCAGGCAGTGCATTCCAGATCCGAACCACTCGCTGCATTTTTAAAAAAAAAAGTTTTTCCTCATATCGCCTTTGGTTATTTTGCCAATCACCTTAAATCTATATCCTCTGGTTCTTGACCCTTCCGCCAATGGGAACAGTTTCTCTCTATCCACTCTGTCCAGACCCTTCATGATTTTGAATACCTCTATCAAATCTCCTCGCAACCGTCTCTGTTTCAAGGAGAACAACCCCAGCTTCTCCAGTCTATCCACGTAACTAAAGTCCCTCATCCCCGGAATCATTCTAGTAAATCTCTTCTGCACCCTCTCTAAGGCCTTCACATCTTTCCTAAAGTGCGGTGTCCAAATAGTCCAAGGTGAGCTGATGATGAGAACCCTATTTAAACTGTTAGAAACCATTGATTTACTTATGGATTTCTTCTGATTTTTAAAAATTCATTTAAAAATATATTTTTTGTTTTTAAACTGAATTCTCCAAATCTCACTGGGGGACAGAGGAGACTATTCTAGAGCAGTTGTTGAGGTTGGCTCTGAGTGAACACCAGCCAAAGTCAAGTTGGAGTTTTCCACCAATTGTTTCATAAAACCTGTGTTAAACTTTTCAGGAGAAATAATTTGGGAAAAAAATATATATTTAGTTAATTCTTTACAATTTTGACAGTTCATCGGTTGTACACATGATGGGGACTGCACTTTTGTGAGGGGGGGCATGGGGGAAGATAGTTTTGTGACAGTCGGGTCAGTGGAACATCATAGTTCCTGCCCAAGTAAGTAGCGATCTTGCACGGTTGGCTCATTGCGTTCTGATAAATTGTTGCTCCTTTCTACATTGAACTCTTAGATTTTTGGGTGAATGCCTTTTGGGGCGGAAAGAGTTGAGAGAGGGGGGAGGAGTGAAGACAGTTGACTCGTTTTTTGACTGACCTAGGTTTGTTTATTATCTATTAATATTAAATACAATTATATTTGGGAAGCTTAGAATGAATTTTGTGATTTTAAAATAATTGCAGTCCTATGAAAACTTCATCACATTGGTTGAGACTGTGGACCCAAAATGGCTTTGCATTCCTTTTGAGTTCTGCCTTCCAGTTCTGCATGTTCTTACTAATTGGGCATTCCTTGCATTGGTAGGTTTGAGGATTTCCTGGCACTCCATCATCCTTTGTCACCAGTGATTGTGATCTAAACAATATTCAAAAAAGTAGTGTACACGTCTTTTTTTTAAAGGGATACTAAGGGCATTTTTGCAAATTTAAAAATTGCAAAATGGAAGTCTTTGATAATGTCTGCAGCACAAATGTTTTTGTTTGCGAAGGGAATCGAACAGCTCTGCTTTCACACTAGGTGGCGATGTTAATCTGTCAAATCAGATGTTTTCGCAGGCTGGGCGAGGGAGGCTGGAGAAAGAAGAGTACAGTCACATCCTCTTGGAATAACAGTGCAAAAGGTTTTTTGCTGCAGGGACTGAAACAGATGAGAACATTTAGCTAAAAACAAGGCAGAATTGCTCAAAGAAATATTCCTTATCCTTAAACATTAATCTCAAAAGATAGTGCCAGGAGTAATTTCTTTAAACAATTTTTTTTTGAAGCTTTAAAAAAAAATTAGGGGATGCTGGAAGCAAAAGATAGCTAACGATTGTCATATTTGTTAACTTCGCCTCAGAAAACAAGGTAGAAATGGCTGCCTAGGGTAGAGGACGTACATCATTACTTGTACAGCTGCCCTTTTCAGGTAAATGTCCAAGAATAATAAAGTGTCAGCTGTGGCTCGGTGGTAGCACGCTTGCCTCTGAGTCATAGTGTGACACAGACAGAAGGAGGCCCTTGGGCCCATCGTGCTTGTGCCAGCTCTTTGGAGTCAGAGGGTTGTGGGTTCAAGTCCCAGTCCAGAGACTTGAGCACATAATCTAGGCATAATCAGATTATTTGATCATTATCACACTGCTGTTTGTGGGACCTTGCTGTCTGCAAGTTGGCTGCTGCGTCCCCTACATTACAACAGTGACAACACTTCCAAGTTACTTAATTGGCTGTAAAGTGCTTTGTGATGTCTGAGGTTGTGAAAGGCGCCATGTACATGCAAGTCTTTCTTTCCTAAAGCAATTATGGGGTCTTTCAGCATATTCTAATCCATGTGGGTTTCATTCTATTCAGTGAATTTAATTGTATGCATGATGAATATACCTGTTGAACTGACTTGAGGCATTTTTCCACCAGTTCATGCAGCAACTGGGATTGCTGCCCAGCTGGCAGTTTGGCGATGTCTTTGGAATGGATCCTGAACTCCTCAGTTTGGTGCCAAGACCCGTCTGTTCAATTCTTCTACTCTTCCCAGTTACAGAAAAGGTACTTGTTTTTCTTTTTAATATATAAGGAATCTTACAACACCAGGTTATAATCCAACTGTTTTATTTGAAAATCACAAGCTTTCGGAGGCTTTCTCCTTCGTCAGGTGAGCGAGTGTGGGATTCCATGGAAGGTTACCGCATTTATAGTCAGAGAACAATACCTGGTGATTACAGATAATCTTTCCAACTGCCCGTTGTCAAGGCAATCAATGTGTTCAGACAGAGTGATGTTACCTACAGGACCACCGAATACACAAACGGCCAGAACACAAAACAGAGAGAGAGGGAGAGAAACATCCGAAAGGAAGAGAAAGACAGAGAATGACCCGTTGTGTTAAAAACAGATAACTTTTTTTCGCTGGTGGGGTTACGTGTAGCGTGACATGAACCCAAGATCCCGGTTGAGGCCGTCCTCATGGGTGCGGAACTTGGCTATCAATTTCTGTTCGAATATGACCTGGTAACTTCTCTAACCAAAAGGTGGTAAATATGGGACTCTCAAGATGAGGCATATCCTGTACTATATATTCCTTCAGTAGTGCAGACCTGCATTTTTCCCACTTATGCTCTGGGTTATTGTTTTTCTTTATAAGTATTTTGTATTCAAGTAATGATTCCTGGGAAGGCTCCCAAAATTGTATTTGTGAATATTAAACTGGTATCTGGCTGTTTCTGAGGCTAAAAGTTAAACCTAAACTCATCCAAGAGCCCTGTTTCATTTTTTTTCTTCCTCCTCTTACCTCTTCCCTCTTAAAAATGGCAATTCATGTTTGAATATAGTTTTCTGGGTGGTAATTGTACATTGGATAGCTATCTAGAGTATCTCTGGTGATTCATCCCTTACCATTGAAGCTGAGATCAGCTAACTCAACATAAACCAAGGATCAAACTGGGACCGTCTTGATCTGTGTGAATCTAGCACCAACTGAACCATTTGGAAAGCATGCGTCTTATTTTCTAACACTCTAGCAGACATGCCGTGTAGCTAGATGAATACAACTAGTGCGTTTTTCTGGTATAAAAACAGAAAATGTTGCAAACACTCGGCAGGTCAGGCAGCATCTGTTGAGAGAGAAACAGAGTTAACGTTTCAGGTCGATGACCTTTCATCAGAACTGGAAGAACTTAGAGATTTAATAGTTTATAAGCAAGTTCAGAGCTTGGGAAAGTGGGGCGGGGTGGGGTGTGGATGGGAGGGAAGATCTGTGGTAGGGTGGAGGGCAGCAGTGATTAAATGACAAAAGGGATGATGGTGCAAGGCAAAAGGTGGTGGTAACAGGATATTAAAGGTGATGTTTATGGCAACAGCAGAACAGTTACCAGTGCTTGCTGTCTGAGAAAATGGGAGCAGTGGTTATGATCTAAAGTTGTTGAAATAAGTGTTGAGGCTGGAAGGTTGTAAATTGCCTAATCGAAAGATGAGGTACTGGTCCTTGAGCTTCATTGGAACAGTGTAGGAGACCGAGGACAGAGAGGCCACCGTTTTTCTGGGGCTTGTTTTGAGAGTATTCGACTGCTCCAAATCATAGTGCTGGATGTTGAGTCTGTGTTCTCCTAGCTTAAGTGCTGAGCTGAGCACAGAGTAAAAGTAAAAGCAATATCATATTGATCTATTGCCCGATCAGTAGACAGCTCCTGTTGCACCTTGCTGGTTCCTGAACTTTTGACCGAGTCTTGAGATCAGCATTCAGGAGCAGGAAATATGCTGATCCTGCCTTGCTGGCTGGTTACAGCCAAGTCTCCTGGCCAGAAAAGACCCAATTACTTGGGTGACATGACCTCCTCTGTGAGACTGCTTGTTATCTCTCATAGTGACTTCTACTGAAATGTCATTAACTTTTTAAAAATAATAAAATTGCATAGACTAGGCTAGTATTTCTTCGACTACAGAAGATCAAAGGGTGATCTAATTGAGGTGTTTAAGATGATTAAAGGATTTGATAGGTTAGATAGAGAGAAAGTTTCCTCTGGTTGGAGAGTCCAGGACAAGGGGGCATAATAAAATTAGAGCTAGGCTGTTCAGGGGTGATGTCAGGAAGCACTTCTTCACACAAAGGGGAGTGGAAATCTGGAACTCTCTTCCTCCCAAAAAGCTCTTGAGGCTGGGGGCCAATTAAAAATTTCAAAACTGAAATTGATAGATTTTTGTTGGGCAAGGGTATTGAGGGTTACGGAACCAAGGTGGGTAAATGGAGTTAAGATACAGATCAACCATGATCTAATTGGATGGCGGAACAGGCTTGAGGGCTGTATGGCCTACTCCTGTTCCTATGTTCTAATAACAGTACTGCAGGAAGGTCACTTCTCTTTTAGGGTACTTCCTCCCTCTTTCTCCCACCTACCGGCAACATTTTCCTTTAATAAAATTGCTGGGGTTTCACACCCTACATAGGAACATAAGAAATAGGAACAGGAGTAGCCCATATGGCCCCTCGAGCCTGCTCTGCCATTCAATCAGATCATGGCTGATCTTCTACCCCAACTCCACTTTCCCGCCCTATCCCCATATCCCTTGATTCAAAAGTGTCCAAAAGTCTATCGATCTCAGTCTTTAATATACTCCAAGACTGAGCATCCACAGCCCTCTAGTGTAGAGAATTCCTAAGATTCACAACCCTCTGAGTAAAGAAATTTTTCCTCATCTTGGTCCCTTATCTTGAAACTGTGACCCCTAGTTCTAGACTCTCCAGCCAAGGGAAACAGTCTCTCAGCATCTACCCTGTCAAGCCTGCTCAGAATTTTATACATTTCAATGAGATCACCTCTCATTCTTCTAAACTCCAGAGAACGTAGGCCCATTCAACTCAATCTCTCCTCGTAGGACAACCCTCTCATCTTAGGAATCAATCTAGTTCCTGTTCATAGAGTCATCTCAGTCTTTTTTTGATGTTTGTAAACAATTTTACAACACCAAGTTATAGTCCAGCAATTTTATTTTAAATTCACAAGCTTTCGGAGGTTACCTCCTTCCTCAGGTGAACGATGTGGAAATGAAATCCTCGAAATGAAATCGCATTTATAATTCACAGAACAATTTTTTTGATGTGTCACTGCTTTATAACACTCCTGTTGACGCTCACTGCTAAGGCTGACACATGAAGAACACGCACGTGGTTGAGGTACTGGAGGACCAACACCACCTATGAGACTGTACCTCATCAAGCGTCAAGAAGGGGGTAGAAAGAGGAGGGAAAGAAATAAGACCACACAAGTAAATGCTGGATCGTGTTATTTTATACACAGCCAAGTCTGTGTGTGTGGTTTATAATGAAGGTCCTAAAAAAAAGAAATCACCAGTCCACAACCATTCCTGTAGATCTTTAAATATTTTTGTTTGTAATACCGACATTTTGCAAAAAAAAAGTGCCAATTGCTGGGGATTCTCAGCTAAAAGGAATGTCCATTTCAAGACTGTATTTTGCTGTGGTCATTCTATTTACCTGTCCTCCACTGAAAAGTGTTAGGCAGGAATGATGAAGTGCTGCATTGCACACCCTGCCTTTCACCTCTTAAGACCTGGATTTGAATCCATCCCAGATTGATGGGATCTTGTCTGCTAGCTGTAAGGAGTCCTGTGTAAAATAAGTCGGGAGAGTCTCAACCTAGTTCCTAACAGGCATAGGCTTATCGCAGAAAACTCCCCCTAACTCTCTCAAAATTTGAAATCTCACCCAAGCCAAAGAATAGCTTTTGTGGAAAAATGCTATCTAGTGGAGTAAGGGATACTCTTCTAACTCTATGGCTGAGGCATGGGCCCAGAATTTCCTGAAAAGTTTCAGTGTAACGATGATGTAAGCGCGGCGTTGCAACGGGTTTTTTTCTGAGGAAATTTGCACGTAACTGATCTACGCTGGTTTTATGCCGAAACATTGGCGCGTGAGTTTCCTCAATCGTTTGCTCTGCTTCCGAGATACGTCCAGCAAACCCTTTGTCACTCATTTACATAGCTCTGTCCCCATGCAAAAGACCAGCTCGTGCAAGTTTCTTGGATTTACGCAAATAATACGCTGGTGTAGATCTACGCCCAAAGATTTAGGTGCAGCACGGCCCGAAGTCACCTGATGGATATCCTGAGATTTCTGGATAGCAATTTTCTTCCAAAATTTGCTTTGATGTTTTCTTACTGAGACTTGCACCTGAAATTTTTTGGAGCCCTGCCACGTTTAGAAGGACTATGCAGATGGAATGGCCTTCCCAATGGAAACACCTCTGTTCTACATAATAATGGAAGAGGAAAAGGAGCAGCAGAGGTAACGGGCTCGTAGAGTGAGGCGCCATGGCAGAAGTACTCGGAGTGAAATCACTAGCTCAGCAACACAGTGGCCGGGAAATTCTTTAGAGCAGCTCCCGTTCTGGCGGCGTTACTTTGCCGGAAATGCAGCCGCCGGCAGAGTGGGAGTAATTCGGAGGAATTTCCCGGACAATATCACTCAAAAGTGAAACTGCATCTGGTGGGGATGTCAACCTCCAAAGGTAATTCTGAATAATTCAGACTTTTAACAATGGCTTTTTAACACTAGTGTTGGATGTTTCCCAAATTTACACCATGGTGAAGGTGTGCAAATTAATCCATGTTACTGGACATAGCAATGGTGCCTTTTCAGGTGCATACAGAAATGAGAGGCTAAACCAGAAATAAGTTCCTCTCCAGTAGGTCTGGAATCTGTCAGGAATCTCGGCTGGACAACTGAGAGTTCAAACTCAGATTGACACTACCTTCCCCTCATTATGCAAGTTTTGGTGGTATTAAATGATGCAGCACAGCTGCTGTGAAGCATCAGAAGTGGGGTTGCCAGCTGTGTTGGGATGTATTTCTGGAGGTTTGATCATGTCATGTGAAGGTTGCCCACTGCAAATGTTACTGCATTTACCTTGGTCTCTGTACTCTAGCATTCCTAAGGTAATTAGGCCACAGTACACAACAATTTTTTTTGAACTAGATTCAGAATTTGGACAGAAAGTTTTTGTGGTGGTGATACTACCAAGCCACTCTTAGTGATGGACATTAAGGTCCCCCACCCAGAGTTCATCTGTGCCCTTGCCACCCTCAGTGCGTCCTCCAAGTGGTGTTCAACATGGAGCATTGATTCATTAGCTGAGGGAACAAAGGAAGCAACATAGGAACAGGAGTAGGCCATTCAGCCCCTTGAACCTGTACTGCCATTCATTTAGATCATGGCTGGTCTGTATCATCATGCCATCTACCCGCCTTGGTTCCGTAATCCTTAAGATCCTTACCTAACAAAAATTTAGCAATCTCGGTTTTGAAATTTTCAATTGACCCCTGGCCTCAACAGCTTTTTGGGAAGCGAGTTCCAGATTTCCACTGCCCTTTGTGTGAAGATGTGCTTTCTGACATCACCACCAGACGGCCTAGCTCTAATTTTAAGGTTATGCCCCCCCCTTCCCTCCCTTAAAAGGGAGGGTGGTAGGTGGTAATCAGCAGGTTTTCTTGCCCATGTTTGACCTGAAGCCATGAGACTTCATGAGGCCTGGAGTCAATGTTAAGGACTCCCAGGGCCACTCCTACCTGACTGTATACCACTCTGCCCCCTCCTCTGGTGGGTATATCCTGCCAGTGGGACAGGACAT